>NC_139393.1:22500-5857500 GCF_054392235.1 Sus scrofa
AACCCTAACCCTAACCCTAACCCTAACCCTAACCCTAACCCTAACCCTAACCCTAACCCTAACCCTAACCCTAACCCTAACCCTAACCCTAACCCTAACCCTAACCCTAACCCTAACCCTAACCCTAACCCTAACCCTAACCCTAACCCTAACCCTAACCCTAACCCTAACCCTAACCCTAACCCTAACCCTAACCCTAACCCTAACCCTAACCCTAACCCTAACCCTAACCCTAACCCTAACCCTAACCCTAACCCTAACCCTAACCCTAACCCTAACCCTAACCCTAACCCTAACCCTAACCCTAACCCTAACCCTAACCCTAACCCTAACCCTAACCCTAACCCTAACCCTAACCCTAACCCTAACCCTAACCCTAACCCTAACCCTAACCCTAACCCTAACCCTAACCCTAACCCTAACCCTAACCCTAACCCTAACCCTAACCCTAACCCTAACCCTAACCCTAACCCTAACCCTAACCCTAACCCTAACCCTAACCCTAACCCTAACCCTAACCCTAACCCTAACCCTAACCCTAACCCTAACCCTAACCCTAACCCTAACCCTAACCCTAACCCTAACCCTAACCCTAACCCTAACCCTAACCCTAACCCTAACCCTAACCCTAACCCTAACCCTAACCCTAACCCTAACCCTAACCCTAACCCTAACCCTAACCCTAACCCTAACCCTAACCCTAACCCTAACCCTAACCCTAACCCTAACCCTAACCCTAACCCTAACCCTAACCCTAACCCTAACCCTAACCCTAACCCTAACCCTAACCCTAACCCTAACCCTAACCCTAACCCTAACCCTAACCCTAACCCTAACCCTAACCCTAACCCTAACCCTAACCCTAACCCTAACCCTAACCCTAACCCTAACCCTAACCCTAACCCTAACCCTAACCCTAACCCTAACCCTAACCCTAACCCTAACCCTAACCCTAACCCTAACCCTAACCCTAACCCTAACCCTAACCCTAACCCTAACCCTAACCCTAACCCTAACCCTAACCCTAACCCTAACCCTAACCCTAACCCTAACCCTAACCCTAACCCTAACCCTAACCCTAACCCTAACCCTAACCCTAACCCTAACCCTAACCCTAACCCTAACCCTAACCCTAACCCTAACCCTAACCCTAACCCTAACCCTAACCCTAACCCTAACCCTAACCCTAACCCTAACCCTAACCCTAACCCTAACCCTAACCCTAACCCTAACCCTAACCCTAACCCTAACCCTAACCCTAACCCTAACCCTAACCCTAACCCTAACCCTAACCCTAACCCTAACCCTAACCCTAACCCTAACCCTAACCCTAACCCTAACCCTAACCCTAACCCTAACCCTAACCCTAACCCTAACCCTAACCCTAACCCTAACCCTAACCCTAACCCTAACCCTAACCCTAACCCTAACCCTAACCCTAACCCTAACCCTAACCCTAACCCTAACCCTAACCCTAACCCTAACCCTAACCCTAACCCTAACCCTAACCCTAACCCTAACCCTAACCCTAACCCTAACCCTAACCCTAACCCTAACCCTAACCCTAACCCTAACCCTAACCCTAACCCTAACCCTAACCCTAACCCTAACCCTAACCCTAACCCTAACCCTAACCCTAACCCTAACCCTAACCCTAACCCTAACCCTAACCCTAACCCTAACCCTAACCCTAACCCTAACCCTAACCCTAACCCTAACCCTAACCCTAACCCTAACCCTAACCCTAACCCTAACCCTAACCCTAACCCTAACCCTAACCCTAACCCTAACCCTAACCCTAACCCTAACCCTAACCCTAACCCTAACCCTAACCCTAACCCTAACCCTAACCCTAACCCTAACCCTAACCCTAACCCTAACCCTAACCCTAACCCTAACCCTAACCCTAACCCTAACCCTAACCCTAACCCTAACCCTAACCCTAACCCTAACCCTAACCCTAACCCTAACCCTAACCCTAACCCTAACCCTAACCCTAACCCTAACCCTAACCCTAACCCTAACCCTAACCCTAACCCTAACCCTAACCCTAACCCTAACCCTAACCCTAACCCTAACCCTAACCCTAACCCTAACCCTAACCCTAACCCTAACCCTAACCCTAACCCTAACCCTAACCCTAACCCTAACCCTAACCCTAACCCTAACCCTAACCCTAACCCTAACCCTAACCCTAACCCTAACCCTAACCCTAACCCTAACCCTAACCCTAACCCTAACCCTAACCCTAACCCTAACCCTAACCCTAACCCTAACCCTAACCCTAACCCTAACCCTAACCCTAACCCTAACCCTAACCCTAACCCTAACCCTAACCCTAACCCTAACCCTAACCCTAACCCTAACCCTAACCCTAACCCTAACCCTAACCCTAACCCTAACCCGTACCCTAACCCTAACCCGTACCCTAACCCTAACCCTAACCCTAACCCTAACCCGTACCCTAACCCTAACCCGTACCCTAACCCTAACCCGTACCCTAACCCGTACCCTAACCCGTACCCTAACCCTAACCCGTACCCTAACCCTAACCCGTACCCTAACCCGTACCCTAACCCGTACCCTAACCCTAACCCTAACCCGTACCCTAACCCGTACCCTAACCCGTACCCTAACCCGTACCCTAACCCGTACCCTAACCCGTACCCTAACCCGTACCCTAACCCGTACCCTAACCCTAACCCTAACCCTAACCCTAACCCTAACCCTAACCCGTACCCTAACCCGTACCCTAACCCGTACCCTAACCCGTACCCTAACCCTAACCCTAACCCTAACCCTAACCCGTACCCTAACCCGTACCCTAACCCTAACCCTAACCCGTACCCTAACCCGTACCCTAACCCGTACCCTAACCCTAACCCTAACCCTAACCCTAACCCTAACCCGTACCCTAACCCGTACCCTAACCCGTACCCTAACCCGTACCCTAACCCTAACCCTAACCCTAACCCTAACCCTAACCCTAACCCTAACCCTAACCCTAACCCGTACCCTAACCCTAACCCTAACCCTAACCCTAACCCTAACCCTAACCCTAACCCGTACCCTAACCCTAACCCGTACCCTAACCCGTACCCTAACCCTAACCCGTACCCTAACCCGTACCCTAACCCTAACCCTTACCCTAACCCTAACCCTAACCCTAACCCTAACCCGTACCCTAACCCTAACCCTAACCCTAACCCGTACCCTAACCCTAACCCTAACCCTAACCCTAACCCTAACCCTAACCCGAACCCGTACACTAACCCTAACCCTAACCCGTACCCTAACCCGTATCCGTACTCTAACCTTAACCCTAACCCTAACCCTAACCCGTACCCTAAGCCTAACCCGTAACCTAACCCTAACCCTAACACGTACCCTAACCCTAATCCGTACCCTAACCCGTACCCTAACCCGTACCCTAACCCTAACCCGTACCCTAACCCTTACCCGTACCCTAATCCGTACCCTAACCCGAACCCTAACCCTAACCCTAACCCTAACCCGTACCCTAACCCTAACCCGTACCCTAACCCTAACCTTAACCCTAACCCTAACCCTAACCCTTACCCGTACCCTAACCCTAACCCTAATCCTAACCCTAACCCGCACCCTAACCCGTACCCTAACCCTAACCCTACCCCTAACTCGTACCCTAACCCGTACCCTAACCCTAACCCCTACCGTAACCCGTACCCTAACCCTACCCCAAACCCGAACCCGTACACTAACCCTAACCCTAACCCGTACCCTAACCCTAACCCGTACCCTAACCCTAACCCTAACCCGTACCCTAACCCGTGCCCTAACCTGTAGCCTAACCCATTCCCTAACCCATGCCCTAACCCGTACACTAACCCTAACCCTAAACCATTTCCTAACCCGTTACCTATCCCGTACTCTAACCCTAACCCGAACCCGAACCCAAACCCTACCCCAAAGCCGAACCCAAATCCGAACCCGAACCCTACCCCGAACCAGAACCCGAACCTGATCTCGAACCCGAACCCGAACCCGAAGCCTTACCCGACACCGATTCCTTACCGAAGCCGGAGCCAAATCCTTACCCTAACCCGAACCCGAACCCATTCCCTTACAGTGTAGAGAGAGAAAAGCCAAATCACGTTTTGCACCAGCTTGCTTTTAAATTGATTTTACAGTTAAATTTATTGTAATCTTTGAATATACAGTTAAATTTGAATTTACAATTATATATATTCTGAACTTTGTCCATTCCAACCATGTAGAAAACTCTTTTCTCTGTGTCCACTTCCCACATGTCTTGCATCACTTTCTGTATCCATATTGGACTGTCCCTTATGTTTCTTTGTTTTGGTTTTTGTTTTGTTTTGTTTTGTTTTGTTTTGCCATTTCTTTGTCTGCTCCTGTTGCGGAAACCGCAAAAAACCGTGGCAATGGAAGGAGACAAACAGCACTCGGTGGTATGGAAAAGCAAGGTTTATTCAGCACTGGTGCGGGCTCAGAGTCACCTCCAGAGTCTGAGCACCAGGTCTTTGTTCTCAGTAACTTTTATACACTACAAGGTCTTGATTTTCCCATGTAAGCTTCCCGGACCTCCCCCATCCCCAAGCAGACAGTGTTCCTCCCCAAGAAACTGAGCAAGCAAGGTTGCAGTAGCAGGACTGATAAGCAATCCTGGGTACCTGATTAGCAGGGCTGCTGGCTTGGACAGAGAGCACACAGTTGTTACATGACTACAAGAAAGGTGGTATAGTGATGAGCATAGCTGGAAAGGCTTGCAGCTGCCTTCTTAGCCGAGGGGGGGGGGTTGTTCTTTAGTTAAAACTCCATTTCACTCCTGCGGCATATGGAGGTTTCCAGGCTAGAGGTCTAATCGGAGCTGTAGCTGCCAGCCTATGCCAGAGCCACAGCAACGGGGGATCCGAGCCGCGTCTGTGACCAACACCACAGCTCAGGGCAACGCCGGATCCTTAACCCACTGAGCAAGGGCAGGGATTGAGCCCACAACCTCATGGTTCCTAGTCAGATTCATTAACAACTGCGCCACGACAGGAACTCCTGTCCCTTATTTTTCCATCCAGAGCAACAAACTACAAGACAATGTCCCTTTTTCCCTTGATAAAATGCAATTCCCTTCCTCATTTCTTCTTCAAAGATAACACACATGCTACTTTTCTAAAGCAATGATGGACTGTCTTTTATCATTTCTAAAAACATGTTTTCCTTATAGAGAACATCTCAGGGTGACACGGAACACAGTAATAGCCCTAAATACCTTTAGTTTATGTTTGTAATTGATGTCTCAGTATGTCATTTGACTTCTATCAAACCTAGGTACAATAAGGAAACGTACTGAATGTTGATAAGTCTAAAGACATGTCTCTATTAATTAATTAACAAACTTTAGCTTTAATGCTAGATATTAATACTGAATATTTCTAAGTTCATGTGAACCTAAACATAATTCTGGCCAGTTACCTTCTATATTTGAAAATTTATATAAGCGCTTTATTTCCTTTAAGCCAATTAGGTAGGGCTCCTTTGCATTTAATTTCTGATGACATCATCCCAAAGGTGAGACAGGTGATGCACATACACATGGACACAGAGATCTCATAGCTTCCTCTTCTAAGCCTAGTTATGAGTCAGATATTACAAATAAAACTCACTAGCTTAAAAATAAGTTTTGAAGACTTTTCCCAATTTTTCCTTTTCAGTCTCAGGAATTAGAGATGGTCTAGACAGGTGTTCCTGGGAGCCCAGGTCAAGGCAAATGCAAGAAAAGCAGGTTCCCTAGAGGAACTTATTCTCTCAAGTTCAGAATCCTGAAAAGAGGTTCTCTCAAGCTTGATTTTTTTAAATCGCACATGCAAAAACCAACTTTCTCTGGACTCTAAACAATGTTGTGGCCATACAGTTAAACCATTTTTTTCTTCTTAGTCTTAGCCTCTTTCCAACCAGACAGAATTCTGGACAGGGCTCTGCGGTGGAACAGAACCAGACCTTCCTCTTTCACTCGGCAGAATGGCCGTCACAACGTCAACACAGAACATAAAGTACAAATCCCACAAGCACGGTGTTCATCAGACACTCCCTTACGTGCAAGACTGTAGCCTCTCAGAAGACCTGCAGAGACAGAGACCCTTCGGATCTGAGTCCTAATGAATGGAGGAAATGGACATGTCTCGGGTCTTTGAAGGTCTCAAAGGGACGGAAAGAGGGCAGCTCGTGAGAAAGGACGTGGAAAAGTCAGAAAATCTCTTGTCCCTTACCCGGTCGGGACACTGGCCAATCACCCTCCTCAGGAGAAGACCAGGGACCAGAGGGTCCTGGTCGTAGCCACTGGGTTGGGTCCATAAGCGGGCAAGCTGGTGCTCAAGTCCCCCAAGTGGTTGGGACGTCAGTCAAGATGCAGAAGGGATATCCACCAGTGTCGTGAATCCTGAAAAGACTTCTTTCCAAGCTAGCTTCCTCTAATAACTGCATCTGCAATAAAAGAGCCCATTCTGACTAATTCCTAGGGCAAAAATCCTCCTTTACTACTTTATTAAGTAGATACTTGCAAGTGTAAGTTTTGTACTTACACATAAAAATCTGGCTGAGGTGTTAGTTGGAGGCTGGCTTTCTGATGCTCATTTTTCTGCTTGAAACTCCATTTCCCATTTTAAAGTTGAATTTGTCAGCGATAAAGTTTACTAATGACATTGTGTGGTGGGCCAGTATGCTGCTCAAGAGCTTAATTCTGAAACTGACAGCACTAATGACCTGAACCTAGAACACAGATTGGGACTTGAACCCATGTGCTTGAACTCAAACCCAGCCAAAACCCAGACTGGGACTTAAATCCATGTGCCGGGACTTGAACAAGTCCCAAAATCCATATTGGGACTTGAACCCATGTTCTGGGACTCCAACCCAGCCTAAAGCCAGATTGGGACTTAACCCCGTGGTTTTAAATTAGAATTACTCACCCTGTGCCTGGACTCACTGAGGTTCAAGTTCTTTATGCTTCTGCTCAGAAGGAATTCAATGAAAGACAAAGTGATAGGCAAGAAACAGAGTTATTATGATAGGATGTTTGTGAGAGATGCAAGAGAGAAATAAAGGAAGCTCTGCTCCAACGATCCAGGGGTCCACAGTCTGAGGTGTCTCAGACTGCCCATGCCTGGGCCCTGCAAGGAGGGTTTTGCTGTATGTCACTCCTGCAGTCCTTTGAGGCATGTGCAATTCAAATCCAGTTAAAAAGGGAACTTTCATTTCAAAAGAATTTTTTGTGAGGAGGAAGGGGGGACTGACCAAATTCTGTGTACACAGTAGATTTAGACCTCTCCGTGTGCTGTATACACTGTGTGTTTATACCTTAGACTTGACAGGTTCTGCCCACACTAGGATGTGGGGGCCTGGGTGGAGACCCAGCCTCAGTCTTGGAGCTTCAGGGTGATGTGGGGACCTGAGGAAGACCTGGCCTCAGTCCTGGGAATTTCCATGCCTCTGTCTGAATGTCAGTGCTTAAGTGTTGGGTCTAGAGCTATGCAGCCTTGTCTGTTCAGTGTCTGCTTGCAGGGAGCCGAGAAGATACAAGAAGCTGAGGAAGGGAGCTTGCCTGAATGGTGCAATTCCGAGGGCAGTCTCCTAATCAGAAAAAGAGGCCTGCCTGAACAGTACAGTTCTGAGGGCAAGCTCCTAATCAAGAAAAGGGGCCTGTATGAATGGTACCATTCCGAGGGCAGGTTCCTAAACAAGGGGATGCCTGCCTGCACAGCACAGTTCCGAGGACAGGCCCCAGAAGACAATAAGGCTCGCCTGCTGACATAGGTGGAAAACTAAATTTCCCAGGAAATAATTCCCATTTTGTGTTGCTGAGTGGGGATTGTTCCATGGATAACTTAGTCTTTTGTGTTATTCACTTGCTATTCAGTTTTCCTCAGTCTTTCCTGATTATTTGCTTATTATTCTTATTTCCCATTCTTATTTTCCTGTGGTGATTTGTGATTTAATAAAATTACAACAATAATGTAATAAGAATTTCATCCTGAAGGACTTTCCCCTATTTTAATCCAACTTAGTTGAAACATAGTGTTTATCTATTAACTAGTTATATAGTAAACTTTAGAATTAAGATTTTAATGAGGTCGGTAAAGTTGGCCGTATCTTATCCAAAAAAACCTAGCTGTGAGTTTTGTCTTTGATTTTAAAAGATTTTATGTGATAGCTAGTTTAATTAAGTTGGTTTATATTTACTTACACTGTCTCCCTGCCATAACACTTTGAAGATAAGCACCAGTCTACAAACAAAATTTGTAAATGCCAAATTCTTGTGTTTTATGGCCTCTTCAAAGTACTCACTAAATTTAATTAACATAGAGATCTTAAAACATGATGTATAGCTGCTATATGTAACAGTTAACCAATGTACTTTTAGCACTGTGATGTAATCTGTAGTGAAAAACTGTCTATATAATCAACCACTGTGGCCAATAAAGTTTGAGCAGTCCAGCGCCCTGAAAGAAGGGACAAAGAGGCTGTCTCTGTGTTGTACATTCACCGACGCTGCATCCCTCTCCGATCGGGATGTATACTTCCTGGCTGCTGGAGCTGACCTCCGGCAACATCTGCTTGGAGCATGGTGACCTGGCCTCCCAGGGGTCAGTGCCGTGGGAGGGCCTGAGTCCTACCCCTGCAATGGTCACCTTCCCTTGGGGTTTGTGCAGACACCTCACCTGGGCTACCTCACAATTACTTCAAATCAGCAGCACATACACAGAGAGGAGGGGGCAGGTTTCCCTGGTGAACTGATTGCTGGGCTCGTGGATCTCAGTTTAAGGCCAAAGGGCAGCAGGTGAGGGAGCCTTTAGAGTCTCCTTCCGGTTGCCCGTCCCACTCGGCCGAGCCCAGACCTGCACCTCCTCTTTCAGCTCTGCCATCCCATGAATTTTCTCATCACCTCAGTGAGATGAAAGGGCTGAGCCTGCCAGAGTCAAGGTAATGTGTTCAACTTTATCATGAAAGCTTTAAAGACAGTGAAGATAACCCAGAATCAAGTAAAAAGAGGAGGGGACTGACTTCTCTGGGACTAGTGTTGGAGGATGAGATGGACCCTGCATTTCTTTCTACAGTCCTAGCAGCTTCCAGGGACCAAGCTCACAATGGGGGCCCACCCAGCACAGCCCTGGTATCAACCAAGGGGATGTGAGCGGAGGCACAGGGTTTGGGGAGGTGGGGTCACTCTGAGGGTGGATGTGGTACCCAGGTAGGGAGTCTGGGGAGTTGGGGTGGAAGTCTCACTCCCCCCACCCCCACCCCACAGCCCTGGCTCTGTGGTCCTTGAGTTGTCAAATCCATTTGAGCGGATTCCTGCAGTGTTTGCTGAGGGGTCAGTTTGGAAGAGCTGAATTTCAGTGTGAAGCTCAGCCTCTTTGCATCTCAAGACCCTGCACTTAGGGATGGCATACGAGGGACAGTGTGTCTGGGGCTCAGATGAACCATGACCTGAGTGGCCATGTGGGTCTCTCTGGTCCCATCTCTTGGGCTGAGCCTCATCTGCATCCCCACTGGTGCTCTGGGGACTCAGGTGTCCCTGCTCCCCTCTCCCTGCAGGTTGGGGAGAGGCTGCTTGCTGGGTGGTCTCTGCTCCTGTGGCAGGAACGACCCTGCAGGAGGGACTGCAGAGTGTGGGCTCTGATCCCAAGAGCATGGGGCCTGCATAGCACACAGCAGCAGGGCTGTGACAAGTGCTTGGGCTGTCTCATCACACAGAGTGTTCCCAAGATCCCACGGAGGAGGGCATGATGGGAGGCCTGGGGCCCCAGAGGCTATGTTTCTGTCCAGAAACTCAGACAGCACATCCACCCTGGACTCCGGATTCACCCCGCATCTCTGCCATCTCCCTCTGTCATGTCTTGAACGCAGGAAAACAACGTGCACTGATTGTTTTCCACAATATAGGCCTGGTCATGTCAGAATCAGGGTCTCTAATTTAGGCGTCCTGGAATAGGAGCTGTTTTTAGGTCTAAAGAAGGAACAGCTAATGAATGTAAAACACTTTCAGGTGAAATTAATATTCAATGATTATATTACTGGAATAGGAGCTGTTTTTAGGTCTAAAGAGGGAACAGCTAATGAGTGTAAAACATTTTCAGGTGAAATTAATATTCAATGATTCCATTACTCAGCTGTTGACTTCTATTAGTCATAATTCTCCTGGTTTTAGATCTGATGTGGAGGTTTAAATCTTCATCATCTGTGTATTAGCAGCTTCAGTGTCATTGATGACCTGTGGTTTTTAGAGAGGAGTGACTGATTTAATGTATCATGTAAAGGACTGGCAATGCGGATGGGGAAGTTAAGATTAGAACCGTGGGAGTTCCCGCTGTGGTGAAACGGGATCAGCAGTGTCTCTGGAGCAATGGGAAGCAGTTTCCATCCCCAGCCCAGCACAGTGGGTTAAGAACCCAGCATTGCCACAGCTGCAGCATAGGCTGCATCTGCAGCTCAGATCTGATCCCTTGCCTGGGAACTCCATATGCTGCAGTGTGGCCAGAAGAAGAAAAAAATGGATCCCAGATCATGGTGGATTCTGTAGGTCATAGAAGGTGTCGTGAACTTCCTCTCACTGTAATGGGAAGCCAGTAAGGCATTTAAGAGCCAGAGTCACATAATCAGATTGACTTGAGGGGCAGTCAGGCACAATCATGATGTATCTGTGAAATGTAAGAATTCTGCCCTGAACTGAATAGAAGACAGCCACTAGAAAATCATGAAAAATGGGGTCATGATAGATAATGCCACCCAGAAATGGGTTTAGACTTTATGAAATTTTTTTAAAAAGATTAGAACCACAGCTGGTAAATGGTTCAGATTGTCCTACATATGCATCTAGTGTACGTGTATGAATCAGTTTCATTGTCAATATTAGTAAAATAATATAAAAGATGAGAGAACTTATCCAACCATGGTTATTAATGTGTGCTCATGAAAATGTAGAAGTCCTTCCATAACAGGTGATATTGCTTCTTAGGAGCCTACCTGAAATGAATGTGCCTGGTAATATGCAGCATTTTTGCCTAGTGATTTGACTTTGACAAAGCAACAAAATTTTTACCTGATATCTCACTTACTGAGAAAGACATATTGTGCTGGCTTGACACCAGTTGACAAGGATTGGATTCCTTCCTTATTTCACATGTACATGGGTAGCCTCTGCAAACACAGCACATGGTGGAGGCACTGTGAAACCACTCCAGGTTAGTAACCATTTCTCTGTTAGTAGTGGTAGTTTTAGTTACTGAGATGTCTCATCTGGACACAAATGCTTCATAGATGATGAAGATAATTAGCATCACTGCTGCTACTGAGTGAAAGAGCCTATAGATGAAGTATGTCACATTGTGTGTGCATCAGGGTAGTGGGAGTAATGTGGTGACATCCCTGAAAAGCAAAGAAAGTGCTGAGGGAAGAAGGTCATATTTACTACTACAAATGAAATTGCAAAGTGAATTTTTGCTCACATTAACTGTAAATATGAGAATAGTGGAAATCGGTGTACAAAGCTTCCTGTAACAGTGCAGGCTGCTCCTGTTGACATTACATAATGGATGTGCACTGCCACAGAGTATGTACCATGGAGGACAGTGTCCAGGGATGAACTGAATAAGATGCTTCCTGTAAAACCACCTGTTGTAAAAAGAAGAATAAAGTCTAAAGCTCATGGGAGTTCCCATTTTGGCTCATGGGATAATGAATCCGACTAGGAGCTATGAGGTTGTGGGTTCGATCCCTGGCCTTGTTCAGTGGGTTAAGGATCTGGCATTCCTGTGAGCTGTGGTGTAGGTTGCAGACGTGGCTCAGATCCCACATTGCTGTGGCTCTGGCTTAGGCCGACGGCTACAGCTCTGATTTGACCCCTAGCCTGGGAACCTCCACATGCCACAGCAGCGGGCCAAGAAATGGCAAAAAGACAAAAAAAAAAAAAAAAACCTAAGCTCGCACAGATAACATATTATACTACCTCAATGAAGAGTTGCTAATCAGGTTAATGCTATTACTCCTGTAGGGACAACAATAATTGTTACCTGAATCTGGGTTCTTGTTCACAGAGCCAAAGAATGAACTCCGCAAACACATACAGGCAGCAAGCAAGCAGAAAGTCTTTATTTCAGGAAAGCAAATAGCCCCCAGCGCAGACACTGGGAGAGGGAGGAAGATTCCTCCTTTTCTCATCTTCTAAGGAGATTTTATCTCTTAAAGACAGAGGTACCAACGTGGGGTCCCACCATCAGTTCTTTTTCACGTCAGCCTTGCCCACTATACCTATACCAGGCCTTGTCCAGCAGGGACTTTAGAGTCAGGGTGTGCTACATAAGTTTTATGTTACTTTTACTCTTCTTTCCCCTAGACTTAGAGTCACCACTCTTCACATTCTTTTGATGATACTTGAATGTATAGATCAGGGGTTAATTCCCACCTTGACCTAAAAAAAATATACTTTCAGTAGTTATCTTCCAACAAGCAAGGCCTGTTTGTCTTGATTCATTTTTACAAATCTTAAACCGTGGACATTAATCAGGGAATGTATCAAAGCCCATGTTCCTACACTACCTGAATTATGATTCTACCTCATAATTATAGCAGCTGATGTAAAGTAAGTTCATGGGTCCACATCTATCCGTAGGGTAAATGTATGATGGCCCCACTAGATAAATCCTCAAAAGCCAATGGACATGATTCATACCATTCCCATGTATCTGAAAAGCACTTTTTGTCCTAAATAGTATGTAATGATATGTGAGATAATTCCACACCCTGGCAGGCTATGAGTACAGACTTCGGTGTGACCAAAAAAATCAAATTAGGTGTTGGTATAGAATTGGGTTTCCTCCTGCAGGGTCAAAGAAAGTAGTACTTAGATTTTTGACCTAACAGTATGGTCATTCTGGCTGCTAGAACTTGGCCGCTGCTCACCAGTGCTGAATATAAATGCAGAAACAGAGGTTGGGGTGAAGGAGAAAAAATATCTTTACTGCTTTGCCAGGCAAAGGAGGGTCACAGCAGGCTAAGGCCTTAAAGACTGTGCCCACCCACCCCCCACCCCACCCCCGGATAGGTTGGGAGGTGGTTTTATAGTTTTAGGAGGGAAAAATAGGGCTGCAGATAAGGATCAGAGTAGAGGCAAGCTTGCATTGTTTTCAAAGCTGGTGTTCAATGGGCTTCCTTTTGGAATAAAGACTGTTTCATTAACACCTTCCATGTGTTGGGGGTTCTAGTTCTGCATAAGAACTCAAAGATACTGTTTTCCATATTCCTTGAGGAGGGACAAAGACCCTGCCCCAAAGCTGCGCTGTTGTTTCTTGATTTCTCCTCTCTGATCTCTGCATCCCCTCCCTTCCCTGTTTAGCAACTGTTTTAACATACCCTTTGGAACCCAGGGAAGGTCATGGAGGCTGAAGTTCATTCCCTAAAATCAAGCAGTGGAGGGCACAGAAAAGCTTGTGTGCCTAGGAGCCACGCAGGGCACTGGCTTGGTTACACTAGGACTGAGAATGATAATTATAGTAATACGACTTTAACTGGGGCTGGTCAAACAATCATGTTTGGTATTGGAATAATGGCTGGTGGTTTTATATTAAAGATTGCAGTCATAAAAGTAATAGCAGCAAGATTTGAGGAAACATCTGCTAAAATTAAGGAGAAAATTGTTAGGTCAACAGAGGTTTCTGCATGTGCCAGATTGCCGGCTAGAGGTGGATGTATGCTTCCACTGGTACCAGAACTGGCTCTACTAGTGATGACACAAGTAGGAGTAAGGAGGGGAGATGTAGCCAAAAGCTTATATTATGTATGTGGGGGAATGCGACATCAGGTGCCCCAGTTATTAGTGGAACAAGGCGGTTCCAAACCTTCCAATCACAATGGGCACAACTATAAAGAAAATTGTTACAAAAATGCAGGGGCTGCCATGACTGTATTACAGATTTGCTCATCTCCAGGAGGCTCCAGATCAGCCCAGCTCAGCATGGATTCCCGAACTTCAGGTGTTGCTTACTGTTCCAGCTCAGGCACCAAATAGTAAATACAAAGTGCCAATATCTTTGTGATGTGTTGAAAATAATCAGCAGTGTATGGACACAGGTAAAATGGCTGAGCAAGAATTAGAGTATAAATCTAAAGAAAGAGATGGAGCCCTCTTTTTGCCAAACCCTGTGATGAATCAACCAATTGAATTGCAAATTCAAAGAAGCAGCTTCAATTCTACAGCTGCTTTTCCAGACTTCTCTTGAAGGTGAGAGAAGTAGATTATAGCCAATTGACTAGAATATTTACCTGTTAACCTAAAATTTCCTAGATCAGAAGCCCATCTTAAAGAGTGTGATTTGCATTCAATTGATGTAGGCTGGAGTCTTGCAATCCTTATTTTCAGGAATTAAATAAATTATATTTGCTTAGGGTTTTCAAAACTCTTGGTCAAAACAAACCTAAATTCCTAGTCCAGCACTGATATAATGGGTGTTAATTGTAGTAATAGAGGGAGTTCCCATTGTGGCTTTCTGGGTCAAGAATCCAGCTAGTATCCATTAGGATGCAGGTTTAATCCCTGGCCTTACTCAGTGGGTTAAGGATCAAGCATTGCTGTGAGCTGTGATGTAGGGTTAGGCACAGAGGCAGCTCTGATCTGCTGTTGTGGCTGTGGTGTAGGCTGGCAGCTACAGCTCTGATTCAGCCCCTAGCCTGGGAACATTCACATGCCATAGGTGTGGCCCAAAAAAATAAATAAGTAAATGAAATAATTGTAGTAATATAATTGATCTTATGATTGGTAATCAAGGAAAGGTTATTTGTTTTGTGACGTGGCCTGCTCTTCAACCCAGGTCCCGAAGTTGGCAGTAGCACAGAAATAAGAAGAAAGAAACAAATTGAGTGGGGATCAGGGGTCTACTGCCTTCAAGAGGAATATTTACTACTTTCTGCTCTCTTGTACGTGCAGGGGATACTTTGGTATTTTACTTCAAACAGATTGGAAGAAATATATGCTAGGACAGTCATTCCTAAGCACTTAAAGTAATCATAAATGTTTTAGCCCTCCCAGGCCTTACTTTGTTCTTTGCTTCAAGCCATCTATGGCCTCTCCCAAAAATCCCCCAAGGCTCAAGTCCCGGGAGTGTCAGAGCTGATGGTTTTCCATCAGCACCATCAGTACTTCAGCAGTCTTGTTTTCAAGATGTCATTCTTTGATGATGTTCTCATTTGTTTTGCCTCAAGGGTCATGAGAGAGTCACAAGACTTTGTATAGACTGACTTCTACAGCCACTCTATGGTGCCAGCCTTTTCTTTCCATTCTTTGTCACCTCACATATTCATGCCTCCAACAGTTTGGTATGTGCAAATTGTCATTTTGTCTTCATGTTTATTGAAGGGAATGTACTTGGTGATGTGGAGAATGATGGCCACAAGTAGAAATATATGCTGAATACTGCTCTGATGGCTACTAGAATGATGATAATAGAATGATGTTACCATGTTTGTTATTTCTTGAATAATTATGCACTTGGGTAAAGACTCTGATGGTGGTGGGAGACCTCCTAATGATGCTCTAGTGGTGAGGAGAAGGACTGTGGTGGGAGGTGTGTGTTTTTATGTGTTTGATGATGATACTGTTGTGGTACCTGAGCTGAACATCGGTAGTAAGAAGACAGTGTTATGATGATATCAATCAGTGCATTCAGGATTGTGGTGGCTGGATTTTGCATTGTAATAGCTCTTATTCATGCTATGTAGACACTTGATGTGCAGACCATAATTTCTGTAGTTGATCATGGTTGAATCCCCTGCAGCCTCCACTTGTGATTCATGATAGAGCTGACTGATAGTATGTTTAGGTCGTGAGGCAGGAGATAGAGAGGCTCCAGGGTACACATTTACAACTAACCTCTTGCGGACCCTTCCTGAGGCAGGAGATAGGTGTAACTAGCCTCTCATTTTCATTTCCTGAGGCAGGAGATAGGTGGGATCTGGGATAAATGTTTACAAGCAGCCACCTGTCTGTACTTCAGGATAGACATAACAATGGGCACAAGGCAAATACTTGGTACTTGTCTTCTGTTACCTTGCTAAACAATGGTAATGACAGGATCACAAGAGAGGCTGAGCCCTGCTTGGTCAAAAGACCAAGAGGTCACATACTTCCCATCCTCAGGGTCAGGGAGACCTCAACTGCACATGCTCAGAAAGACCCCTCTGGGTCAAGAAGTGAGGGGATGCCAAGCCATAGTAAGTCTAGATAACCTTCCCACAAGGCCTTGCTTTGGAATCCATATTGGCCAAAAGATGTGCACACAGATCACAGATCAGGGAGGACTCTGGGTGTGAAAGATAAAACAAGTTAATTGGGCAAAGGAAAACAAAGGCCCGGAAGAACAGGCCTATGTAAGGGATTTCCATCACCTCTCTGGGTGCTCCTCATTCAGGGGGACGCCTGAGTCTGTACTCCTCCTCTGGATGTGTTTTACTGCTTTGCTTCTGCCTCAGAGAAATAGGCTGCTTCTCTCTGTGCTTTCCCACGTGTTGGACTTTGTCTCTGACAATAAACTTTATACCTGTTTTTTACAGTCTTTGCCTCCTTGAAACATTTTGCTCTCAACAGGGGGCAAGAATCAGGGGATTCTTTTTTTTTGTTTGTTTTTTTTTGTTTTTTGTTTTTTTTTTGCTGTTTAGGGCCACACCCAAGGCATATGGAAGTTCCCAGACTAGGGGTCAAATCAGAGATATAGCAGGCAGCCTACACCACAGCAACACGGGATCCAAGCTGCATCTATGACCTATACCACAGCTCATGGCAATGCCAGGTCCCTGACTCACTGAGCGAGGCCAGGGATCAAACTGGCATCCTCATGGATACCAGCCACATTCATTTCCCAGTGCCACAACAGGAACTCGCAAGAATCAGGATATTCTGCTTCTAGCCTCTAGCTAGTCTAGTAGCCAGGGCTTCTCATTTTCACCCAGGCTGCCCAGGTTCAATTCCTGAGCAGAGAATTAAGACCTTGCTTCAAGCCATCATTCATTGCTGTCTCTCTGAGATCAGATGGATGGTAAGATTTGGTATAAAACTGTTAGGGGTGGAGTTCCCGTCATGGTGCAGTGGTTAACGAATCTTACTAGGAACCATGAGGTTGTGGTTTCAGTCCCTGCCTTTGCTCAGTGGGTTAATGATCCGGCATTGCCATGAGCTGTGCCGTAGGTTGCAGATGCGGCTCGGATCCCATGTTGCTGTGGCTCTGGCGTAGGCCGGCGGCTACAGCTCTGATTCGACCCCTATCCTGGGAACCTCCATATGCCTCAGGAGCAGCCCAAAGCAATAGCAAAAAGACAAAAAAAATTGTTAGGGATGCAGGTCTGTCACATTTAACATAGGGCCTGCTGTTCATGGAAGCCTTATGTTACCTCAGACCCTCAGAGATGAAATGGGGAGTGTTCCAATTTTAGGACAAAAACTGTTGTTTTGATGGTAGATACTGTTGTACTAAAGATTTTTGTAATTTAATGTGTTCCCTGAATAGAGAATATTAGATTAATAATAACAGCCATCATAAGTAGTATTGATGTGGTGGATTGTTTTAGAAAATATTTGCTGGATGCTTCTATGGCTTATGGGTTAATTTTTTTTACTAGAATGGGACTAATATTAATAATTGTGCACCTGGGAGTTCCCGTCGTGGCTCAGTGGTTAAATCCAACTAGGAACCATGAGGTTGCGGGTTTGATCCCTACCCTTGCTCAGTGGGTTAGGGATCTGGCATTGCCATGAGATTTGGTGTAGGTTGCAGATGCGGCTTGGATCCCCATGTTGCTGTGGCTCTGGCGTAGGCCGGTGACTGCAGCTCCGATTCGACCCCTAGCCTGGGAACCTCCATGTGCTGCGGAAGCAGCCCAAGAAATGGCAAAAAGACAAAAATAATAATAATTGTGTTACTACAATTATGCTTCCTGAGCTGATGGTCAGTAGAATGACAGTAAAAGCAATAGGGTTCATTAGCACAGGAAGGATCTAAACAACCTCTTGGGGGTATAGGCCTGGACCTCACTCTAGCATGTGGTGTAACATGGAAGCAAGGAGCATGTATAACTCTTAATGGTAGGTTCAGTTCCTATAATTCTTGGAATAAGAGGATTTAGACCTTTGTTATTATCTCTAAGTAACTTTTTTGTCAGACATACTGAGTTTATGGTGGGATTTCTGATGTGAGGACAGGTAGTGAAACCTCTCATTTACAGGTGGCTAATGGTAAAAAAAATTAGTAGACGTGTAAGTGGATCATATCAAAACTGTGGGTAAGGTGCTCAAATTCATAGAAGGGAGATTGTTGGGGTGTTTTAATTATGACATTGGCTACATGTAATTCTGACCTGTAGGGGTTGTGAAATGCTCCTAAAAGTAGGATTGCTATGAAAAATTCATTAGAGTGATCTTGACACCGTATCTAGGAAGAACAAGGAGATGGGCCTGCTACACTTTCTATATTGAAGCCTAATATGGATTTTGATTCTACTTCTGTTAAATTACAGGGGCCTCCACTGGACTTCTGCTAGAAGAATCAAGTTCTGGTCAGGGGTCAAGGTGGGAAAATCAGTCCCAAGTGTTCTTGTGTAACAGTTACTGGTGAAAGTGTAAAGGTCCATTTATCAGTAGGACTGATAAGAGAATAACTGCTGGTGTTAATTTATATGAGATGGTCTGTCCTGCTGCCCACAGAGAGCTGCAATGAGTGTGTATTTTGAATCTGAAGCTCATCCAGACCATCAGATGGAATAAATGGCTAGGCTTCATATAGCTAATATAAAGGTATACCTGGGTTTATATCACTGAGTGGATATGACATGGGTAGAGGAATTCATAATGGGACAGCCAGTGTTAATGGTAGCATTGCTGCCACAATGTACAAGTTGATGATGGTGTTGGTCGTAGTGGCTCTTTAATAAGTAACTTGACTGTGTGAGTAATGGGTTATGATAAGCCATAGGGGCTGACACTATTTGACACTTTCTGGATTGGTAGACAGCCTAGGAGTTTTAATTCACTTAATGTGAAGAACACTGCAGCAGGTCAGACTGGGTGATTAGTGGAAGAATGCTAATTGTAAGCATATTAGGAAGAGGACTTAAACCACTGTGGATAAAGGTTCCAGTTTTATGCACTTGCTGGGCTCTGAAAACCGTAACAAACCCTGTTCTACAGTAGGGGGTGTATAAATTAATCAAAGGTAGATTATATCCTCATTTAGTTTGAAGACATTTTGAAAATTAGGCCTTATCTCTCTTTTCCTTTCTTACTGGGAGAAATCTATAGTAGATAGAAGGTGACCAGGACCACTCCATTCTGAACTCAAGCCATATAGGACTTTCACTGTGGGACAGACAGGCCCTTCATAGCAGTTACACCACTGGGGTGTCCTGATCCAGCATTGAGGTTGTAACCCTACTGTGGAAATCTAGAATAGGATTATGGGAGTTCCTGTCATGGCTCAGTGGTTAATGAATCCAACTAGGAACCATGAGGTTGCAGGTTTGATCCCTGGCCTTGCTCAGTGGGTTAAGGATCCAGTGTTTCCATGAGCTGTGGTGTAGGTTTCAGATGTGGCTCAAATCTCACATTGCTGTGGCTCTGGCATAGGCTGGCGGCTACAGCCCCGATTAGACCCCTTGCCTGGGAATCTCCATATGCCACAGGAGTGGCCCTAGAAAAGGCAAAAAGACCAAAAAACAGAATAGTATTATCCTGTTATCCCTAAGGTAATTTGTTCCAATGGTCAGTGTTTTAGATCAGTAGGTGATAAGGCATTTTGATTAGTTGGTCTGAATTTTAATCACTCCAAGATTGTTTTGAGGTAGAAGATAGATAGGCTCCAGGTTAGATATTTACAACTGCCTCCTGTTTATACTTCAAGAGAAAATAACAGGAATAGGATAAATAGCTGGACTTTTTCTCCTGTGGACACTTTAAAATAATGGTAATGCAGGGCAGAGAGGGGCTAAGCCCTGCTTGGGTAAAAGATCAAGAGGTCACATATTTCCCATCCTTGGGGTCAGGGAGACCCCAACTACACATGTGCAGAAAGACTTTTAGCATTAAAAAGGGAGGGGTACCACCCCATAATTGATGCTGTCAGTCTTCTCATAAACCCCTGTGCTGGAATCCGTCTGGGCTAAAAGATACACACACACCTAGGAGGACCCTGGGTTCAATCGAGTGCGACAAACAAAGCAAGATACCTGGCCAGAGGAAAACCAAGACTTAGCATAATTGCCATTGGCCAGAGGAAAACCAAGACCTGGGAGATCTACCCTATACAAGTGATTTAATGATGCTTTGGCACACTCCCCACCAGCAGGGGTGTCCTCACTCCTCCCTGAGTGTGCTGTTGTGCTTCTAAATACTTCCCTGCGTGTTCTTCCACATGTGCTGTGCTTATAATAATAAACTCTATGTAAATTCTATGACTCTTTTTATAGTTTTTGCCTCCTTGAAATATTCTTGCTTTGAATGGAGGCAAAGTCAGGGCAGCTCTGCTTTTAGCCTCTGGCCCCTGATGGTCTAGAGGCTAGGGTTCCTGGTTTTCAGCCAGTCTGCCCAAGTTCAATTCCTGAGCAGGAAATTAAGCTGTCACTTCAAGCCAGTGCTCACTGCTGTCTCCCGAGATCAGGTTTATTCTCTATGGGCATCCCAACCAAAATTGTTAATCCATTAAAAACCATGTTATCCCTTAAAGTTGTTACTGGTTTTTTGATTAATTAATTAATTAAAGCTCCATAGGGTCTTCTCAACTTAAATTATTCCTGCCTTTACTTGGGAAGGTCAATTTCACTGATTAAAAAGAGACAGTAAAACCCTCATGTAACCAGTCACACAGTCCCTATTTGGAGAACAAATGACTGTGCCACCTTTCCACACTCAGGATATAGTGACCATAAACAGATACCACTGTGCAGGCAGAGCCTCTAATACCGGAAGTGCTAGAGGCAATGTTTCTTATAAAGAGGCCAGGTTTGTAGTTGTAGAGTTCCTTTTGCCTTTTTAAAAATCTTCCCTTAAATGCATACTTTTGTTGGGCTAACAAAGTTTGAATAGCTTAAGTATTAGTTTAGGTTTATTTCATTGTTAGCTATCAGGGACATCACTTTTTCCCTCTTTTAAAATAAATTTTATTACATTTATAGCTGTGCAAGCATCATCACAACCAATTTTAAAGCATTTCCATCCTAACCCCCCCATCTGTCTCCTTTAGAAACTGTAAGTTTTTCAAAGTCTGTGAGTCAGTATCGGTTCTGCAAAGAAGTTCGTTGTGTCCTTTTTTTTTTTTTTTTTTGGATTACAGATGTAAGTGATAGAATATGATGTTGGTGTCTCACTGTCTCACTAACTTCACTTAGCTTGGTATTTTCTAGGTCCATCCATGTTGCTGCAAATGCTGTTATTTTGTTCCTTTTAATGGATGAGTAATATTCCATTTTGTATATGTACCACATCTTCTTTATCCACTCCCTTTCGAGGGACATCTAGATCATTTCCATGTCTTGGTTATTGTATATAGTGCTGCAGTGAACACTGGAATACATGTATCTTTTCAAGTCATGGTTTTCTCTGGATAGATGCCCAGGAGTGGAATTGCTGGATCAAATGCTACATCTGTTTTTAGTTTTCTGAGGAATCTCCATACTGTTTTCCACAGTGGTTGCACCAATAGTGTACTAGGGTTTCTTTTTCTCCACGCCCTCTCCACGTGGACCCAGAAATACTGGGCTTGGATTTTAGCCCTACAATTTGCTAGAATCAGGCTGGTCCATGTAGAATTGCACATCTAGAAAGTTGGCCTTCTGGTTGTGAATGCAGTGTCAATACAGTGGTTTCTGGGGACAGGCTGTGCTCATACCTGAGCTCTTTCTCTCTAGAGGCCTTCTCAAGCTTTTTCTTCCCTCCCACCTGATCTTCTCCCTCCTCAGCCAGACACCCTCTCCAGCATTTATTGTTTGCAGACTTTTTGATGATGGCCAGGGTTGTGCCTCCAAACCATCAAGGGAACTCAGACCCGAGTTAGCCTGTCGAACTCTTTAGCCATTGGGCTATCAGACCAAGGACCCATCTCCAATCTTGCCTGGGAGCCTGAAGGTGAAGTGTAGGTGATGCGGGGTGGGGAGGGGGGGGGACACTCTGGTGTTACGACGCCATCTGGTGGCCATCTTCTCTAACAAAATCTCAGGCCTCTCCCTGCCTCCCACAGCAGAAACCTGATTCAAAGCAGATGCTGTGTGGGTCCTGGCTCCTGCCTCTGGAGGAATACAAGGCAATCTGAAACCCTTCAAAACCCTCAAGAATTCTAAACACTGCCACCAGACCAGGCTGCAAATCCACATCCAGTGCTAAAGGAACACCTGTGTCCTCTGTGTGACATCAGGCTTCTTGGAGCAGAGAGTCACAGGACCCCAGAGAACAATGCCAAACCTCCCGGTGCTTGCTGGGGGTTCTGCCATACCCACCATCAACCCCACTTCTGAGCCTGGATATGCAGCCTTGGGGCTGTACAGGGGTTAGAAGGTACTCTGGCACCATCTTGTGGACATCCGCTCTAACAGCAACCCTCAGGTTTTTCTCCTCCCTCTGGCTCAGCAGCCCCCAGGGCTGCATTGGCCTTGGGCAATATGCCAGTTGGCTTTCCTTCCCCCTATTTTTTAAATACCAAGCAGTGCTTGACTAAGTGGGCTATGTCTCTCTAAGTCTTACAGAGCACTGAGGCCAACCTACCCCACTCCAATCCACTCAAACCCTCAGCTCCATATCCATCATGTTATGCCTCCTTCACTTTTTCATATATTTATGCACTTAGGTATTTATGGATGTTGGTGTGTATATATGTATTGATTTGTTTTCTTACCTTTCTGACTTTTATTCATTCATACATACATGTCTTTTTCTTTCTTTCTTTCTTTCTTTCTTTCTTTCTTTCTTTCTTTCTTTCTTTCTCCCTCTCTCTCTCTCTCATTCTTACTTTATTGACCCCAACTGAACCATGAGTGAGTTCTCTGCCCATGGACAGATTTCAAGCCACAGATGTCACCAATCCCACCTCAGGGACAAATCAGATCCTTTACCCAGGCAGACAGAAGGAATCACTGGGAGAGCTTTCTTTATATCAATCTACTGGCCTTAATTCCCCAGACCTGGCTTTTGATCAGGTCTTCCTACCAGGTGTCTAGAGACTGGAAGGAAAAGAATGGAATTTCAGGAGACCTCTTGAGGGAAAAAGCACAGGGGTTAGTGCAGCTTCTATCAAAATATCACTGTTGTACCACCTTCCATTCACCACCCACAGGCACTTTATCCAGACCACAAAACCCAGCTCTGCATCTGGTTGCAAAATTTCCAGCTCTGGCTTCACAAGTGATGGTGGCCTGGTGAAGACTCCTGCCTCAGCAGGTGGTCCGACCCCACCGAACCTGCCAAGCTTTCTTACCACTGTGACACCCGACCAGTCTGCAAATCCACATTCAGTGCTGAAGGGACCCCTGTTTCCTCTGGAGGCATCTTGGCCCAAAGAGTCCCAGGTGCCCTGAAAACAACCCCAAATGTCCGGATTCTTCCTGGGGCATCCCCCAAAAGCATCATCAACCCCATGTCTGAGCCTGGAGCCTGAAGCCTTGGAGCTGCACATGGGACCAGAAGGTACATTTGGCACCCTAATAGCAACCCTCAGGCCTTCCATCCTCCTGTCTGGCTGAGCTCTCCTGGGGGCTGCACTGGCCTTGGGCTGGCCTGTGGATTTGACTTTATATTTCCTCCCTCTCTAAGTGCCATGAAGTGCCCCAAGAAGTGCAGTATTTCTCTATCAAAACCTTTCAGGCCGCTCAGCCTAACTTACCCAAGTTGATACTGTGAATACCCTCTACTGACCCACCCAGTGAGCCATGGAAGCCTTGTTACTTTCTTCATATAGTAATTACCTGAAATAATTAGCTGTGGTGTACGGATTTATGGATTATTTCCATCTTTATATATTTACTATGTATTTTTTTGTATCCCCTTGTGGCATACATATATAATGTGGCCAGGAATTCAATCCATGCTGCAGTTTTTATTACCCCAGGCTCGTACTTAAAACCCTCTGCCACCACAAGTATAATGTCAGGATAGCCTTTTGAATTGCTTTATCTATCAATTCACTAGCTACTATACAGAAATGCATTATGTATTTTTAGACTTCTTCATCAATTGATCTCCTTCTTTTGACTAGATACTTTTATTTATTCATTTATTTGGGTGCCACCTGTGACACTGGGGAGTTGTCTTGCCAGGTATTGATTTCCCAACACAGCTCTTACCACAGCCCCAGCAGCGACAGAGACAGACTCAAGCCAGGTGGCCACAAGGGAACTCAACAAGTGCTTTCTTGATATCAATCAGCCCTGCATAATTCATCAGCCCTGGTTTTGGTCATGTGTCCATACCCTGGAGCGGGACTTAACAGAGAGTCTTGTATGGAAAGTCAAGAAGGTAATTTCACTAGGTCTCTTGATCAAAAAAAGCACCAGGATTAGCACAGCTGCCCACTAAAATGTCACCAAATTCCACCCTCCATACATCAGGACCAGCCTCTATCCAGATACCTAAACGCTGGACAGTCAGGGGCTTGAAAATGGCCAGCTCAGGATTCAAAACAGATGTTGTGTGGGTCCCGGCTCCTGCCTCTGGAGGGACACAAGCCAATCGGAAACCCAGTGAAACCCTCAAGCATTCTAAATGCTCTGCCACCTGATCAGGCTGCAAATCCACACCCAGTGCTGAAGGGGCACTGGTTTCCTCTTCTGGCAAGAGGCATCTTTGTGCAGAGAGTCACCAGAGCCTGGAGAACAATACCAAACCTCTGGATATTTGCTGGGGTTTGAGCAAACCCACCAACAACTCCACCTCTGAGCCTGGATAGGTGAGCGCCTTGGAGCTGCACAGGGTCCAGAAGGTACTCTGGTGCCATCTTGTGGACATCTGCTCTAACAGCAACTCTCAGGATTTCCGCCCTTCTCTGCATTGCCCTTGGGCAATATGCCGGTTGGTTTTCCTTCCCCCTCTTTCTTTAAATACCGAGAACTGCTCCACTAAGTAAGCTGTCTCGCTGAATGTCTTCCAAGGCACTGAGGCCAACCTACACCAGAACAATCCATTCAAAACCTCAGCTCCATACCCTCAGCTCCATACCCAGCCTTATTCGATTGCTCATATATTTGTGCACTTATGTTTTTAAGAATGTTACATTATCCATTCATGCATACCTGTCTTTCTTTCTCTTTGTTTCTTCTTTTCTTTCTTTCTTGACCCCAGCTGAAGCAAAGTGTGTTATCTGCCCATCGACGGATTTCAAGGAAGAGAAGTTATCAATCCCACTGCAGGGACAAAGGCAGATCCTTTACCCAGGGAGCCAGGAGGGATCTCTGGGAGAGATTTCTTTATATCAATATACCTGCCTTAATTCCCCAGACCCGGCTTTCGATCAGATCTTCCTACCAGGTGTATAGAGAGAAAAAATGAGGCTCATACAGAAAGAAAGGAACAGAGTTTCAGGAGACCTCTTGAGAGAAAAGGCACACGATTTAGAGCAGCTGCTCACCAGTCCATCCTCCATTCACCTCCTGCAGGCACTTGATCCAGATCACAAACCCCCGCTCAGCCTGGGGCTTCAAAATTGCCAGCTCCGACTTCACAAGCCATGGTATCCTAGTCCAGACTCCTGCCTCTTGAGAAACAACAGGCTGTCTGATCCCATTGAACCTGCCAAGCTTTCTTACCGCTGTGACACCCGACCAGGCTGCAAATCCACATCCAATGCTGAAAGGGCACCTGTGTCCTCACCTGACAGGAGGCATCTTGGCCCAGAGAGTCCCAGGTGCCCTGAAGACAACCCTGAATCTCTGGGTGCTTGCTGGGGCTTCAGCCAAATGCATCATTCACCCCTTCTCTGAGCCTGGAGCCTGCAGCCTTGGAGCTGCCCATGGGTCCAGGAGGTACTCTGGCACCATCTTGTGGACATGGGCCCTAACAGCACCTCTCAGGCCTGCCTTCCACCTGTTGCCTCATCTCTCCTGGGGGCTGCACTGGCCTTGGGCAAGCCTGAGGCTTTGACTCTATATTTCCTTTCCATCTAAGTGCCATGAAGTACCCTAAGATGTGGGGTATTTCTCTCAAAAAATTTCGGAGCACTCAGCTATACTTAACCAAGGCTGTTATGTGAATTCCCTCTGCCGCTCAACCCATTGTGCCATGGCAGCCTTATTTCTTTCTTCAGATATTAATTACCAGTAATAATTATCTCTGGTATATTAATTCAATGATTTATTGACAGCTTTATTTATTTATTTCCTCTTTTTTTTTGGTTCCCCTTGGGGAATGCTGACATTGTCTGGCCTGGATTTGAAACCATGCCACAGCTGTTACTACCCCAGCCTTGTACTTAAAATCCTCTGCCTCCACAAGCATAACATCAGGAGAGTCCCTTTTTTTTGTCTTTTTTTGTCTCTTTGACATTTCTTGGGTTGCTCCCATGGCATATGGCAGTTCCCAGGCTAGGGGTCTAATCGGAGTTGTGGCCGCTGGTCTAAGCCAGAGCCACAGCAAGGTGGGATCCAAGCTGCCTCTGCAACCTACACTAAAGCTCATGGCAATGCCAGATCCTTAACCCAGTGAGTGAGACCAGGGATCAAACCTGCAACCTCATAGTTCCTAGTTGGATTTGTTAACCACTGAGCCATGATGGGAACTCCCAGGAGAACCTTTTGTATTGATTTATCTATCAATTCACTTGGCTGCTCTGTAGGATTGTATATATGTAGTTATCAACTTTTTGATCAATTGCTCTCTTTCTTTTGACTATTTTTATTTATTCATTTATTGAGGTGCCAGCTGTGACACTGGGGACTTGTCTGGCCAGGTTGTGATCTCCAAATACAGCTCTTATCACAGTCCCAGCAGTGACAGAGACAAGCTCTTAACCAGGCAGCCACGAGGAAACTCCATGAGAGCTTTCTTGATATCAATAAGCTTTTCCTAATTCACCAGACCTGGGTTTGATTAGGCTTCCATAGCCTGGTGTGGTACTGAAACAGAGGCTTCTGTGGAAAGGCAAGGGGGGAAGTTTCACTAGGTCTCTTGAATGAAAAAAGCATAAGGATTAGCACAGCCAACAGCCAAAATAACACCAAATTCCACCATCCATTCATCAGCACCAGCCCCTATCCAGATACCTAAACCCTTGACAATCAGGGGCTTGAAAATTTCCAGCATGTGAATCAAAACAGATAGTGTGTGGGTCCCAGCTCCTGCCTCTGGAAGAACACAAGGCAATCTGAAACCCAGTGAAACGCTCAAGCATTCTAAATGATCTGCCAACCAACCAGGCTGCAAATCCACATCCAATGCTGAAGGGACACTTGTTTTCTTCTGCCTGACATGAGGCATCTTGAAGCAGAGTCACCAGAGCCTGGAAAGCCATGCCAAACCTCTGGGTGCTTGCTGGAGGTTCTACCAAAACCACCATCAACCTCACCTCTGAGCCTGCATTCACAGCTTTGAAGCTGCGCAGGGGTCAAGAAGGTACTCTGGCTCTATCTTGGGGACATCTGCTCTAACAGCAACTCTCAGGCTTTCCTCCTCTCTGGTTCAGCAGCCCCCAGGGCTCTATTGGCCTTGGGCAATATGCGGGTCAGCTTTCCTTCCCCCTCTTTCTTTATTACTGAGAAGCACCTGCCAATATGGGCTATATCTCTCTCAAAGTCTTTCAGAGCAGTGAGCCCAACCTAACTCTAATTCTAACCCTAACCCTCTAATCCTAACCCCCAAACACAAACCCTAAGCCTCTAACCCTGACCTCTCACCCCAAGCCAAACCCTAACACTGAACCTGATCCCAAAGCCCAACCAGAACCCAAACCCTGACCCCTAACCCTAAACCCTAACCCCTAAACCTAACCCCAACCCTAAACCCTAACCCATCAGGTGCCTATGGTTGTGGGAAATGGGCCTTTCTCCTCAGGTTCTGTACAAAGAACATGTGGAGTCCCGAGGGTCAAGGTAGACGTGGGGCTGCAGTTCTAGCTCATTTTCTAATTTTAACTGGCTCATGAGTGGGAGACTATTTCAAGAAGACTCTCCTCATGAGAGGAATCCTGTAAGTAGGGAGAAGAGGGGAGGTGGGTGGAAACAGGGGCCGGGTATCCTGGTGCATTGGAAGCCTCTGGAAGACCCATTGGAGGGAGGCTGCACGGAGAAATGTCCAGGGGCACAGACCTGCCCAGGAGCTGCTGTTAGTTCAGATACTGCTCTAAGGTGCTCAGGGTCCGCTCTAACAAGGGGGGCTGGGGGAGGGTCTGCAGTGAAGTCTCTGTATATGGTTCCTGTGTGCTGATCACTGTCAGGGTGCCTGCCCAGGTGAGCTCCATATCCTGGGAGGAGCCTGCCCTTGTGAGCCCCAGGTGATGATGGGTGATTGCCCAGGTGAGCTCCATATCCAAGGCATGACCTGCCCTCATGAGCCCCAGGGGCTTATGGGTGATTGCCCAGGTGAGCTCCATATTCTGGGCAGGACCTGCCTTCATAAGCCCTGGGAACTGGGAGGGACTTGTGAACAAGCATCCTTTGCATTTGGCACAGAGTTGTTTAGTGTGATTCTCCTGGGGGCATTGCTGGAATGAAATGAGAACCAGAAAGTGCTACACGTTCTTGGACCCCCACCCAGACTCATCCAGAGTGACAAGGTCAGTAGGTGAGTGCTGGCCACTGTGCCACATGAGGGAGGCCCCATCAGTACCTCTTGCTTTTTTCACCTGATGACATGGAGGCTTCCTTAGGACAGAGTGGACAGCCCACCCCAGGCGGGAGCTCCTGGTGACCCTCAGGGGACATGGGAGGGAGAGGCCAGGAGGGAGGGGAGAGGGTGCCCAGGCAGAGCCATGGGCTGGGAGACCAAGGGGGGTCTTTCTGGGTCTGAGCTGGGAGTGGACGAGCAGATGGTGAGTGCGATCTTCTCACATGAGCCTAAACCCGCTTCAGGGGGAAATGCCTGCTGCGTGACCCCAACACAGGATTGTAAGGTAAATTCCATGAAAGAAAGAATTTGAAGGATGAATCCCACTGAAGGGAAGGCTCACAAAATGAATCTTCCTATAAGCAGAGGCCCTGTGAGCTGGTCCCCTCAGAGGAGGGCCGTGGAAACTGCCATGGCAGGTAATCCCCCTGAGGGGGCAGCGGGTGTGCTGCTGCTGGTCACTGTGCACAGCACAGGCCTGGCCCTGCGGACATCAGGGCCCTGTCATCTAGGTGTCCTCGGGTAGCCTCTGTTTTTGGGCATAAAAGGGGAGCAGCTCAGGAGGGTAAAACATTTTCAGAGGATATATTTGATGACTGCGGACCTTGGTTGTTGATTTCTTTCAGTCATAATCCTCCTGGTTTTAGATCTGATGTGGGTATCATAGAGGAGTCAAAATTTAAGTTTTCACAATCTGTATTTGTGGCTTCAGTATCATTGATGACATAGTGTGATGGTTAGGGAAGAATTATTGATTTATGTGTCATGTAAAGAATTTGCAATGATGATGGGACAGTTAAGATTATAACGGCAGCTTAGCAAATGGTTCAAGTTGCCCTACTTGTGCATCTAGTGTATGTGTATGGGTCATTTTAGTTGTCAGCTGGATGGATGATCTAGCGGGGACCTGGGATAGTGGAATTGGGCCACTTCTGGTCTGCCCTTGTGGGAGCCTGGGCTGCTTCTGAGTCCTGACCCTGGCCAGAGAAATTGGTAATGTTTTTGTTTTGCATGTTGAAATGCTTAATGACAAACATTTTGTGCAGTTCACTGATGTAGGTGAAATGTGGACCCTTAAGTTGATTTATTCTCCAAGAAATGGACATCCTACTCCCCACCAAGGGCAAATCCCTGTCCAGAGGTGAAAGACCCCACCTGTGTGACATGTAACCTACAGAAGAGCAGCTCCAAACTACTTGAAAACTGAGTTGTCTGCATGGTAGATTTAGACCTCTCCGTGCCCTGTCTACACTGTGCGTTTTTAGACATGACCAAGTTCGGCCCACACTAGGATGTGGGGACCTGGGTAGAGATCCAGCTTCAATCCTGAGAGCTTTGAGGGGGTCGTAGGTTCGTGGGTAGAGACCCAGACTGGTTGCAGTCCTGGGAAGTTCTGTGCCTCTGTCCAAATGTCTGTGCTTAAATGTCAGATCTGGAGCTGAGGTGGACTTGTCTGGTCACAGCCTCTGCTCTAAGGTTGGTTCTCTGCCCTGCCTGGGGGTCATGGCTACGGGGGGCAGGGGGAGCCTAGTCCTTACCCCTGAAGGTTCACCTTCCCTGGGGCTGGTGGAGGCGCCTCAGGTGAGCTCCCTCATAATTAAACCAATTCACCAGGGAGCTCCTGCTGTGGCGCAGTGGGTTCATGATCTGACTGCAGGGAGTTCCCATTGTGGCTCAGTGGAAATGAACCTGATTTGTATCCATGAGGATGCAGGTTCAATCCCTGGCCCCACTCAGGGGGTTAAGGATCCAGCATTGGCCCGAGCTGTGGTGTATGTTACTGATGTGGCTTGGATTTGGCATTGCTGTGGCTGTGGCATAGGCTGGCAGCCATAGCACCAATCGACCCCTAGCCTAGGAACTTCCATATGCTGCATGTTTGGCCCTCAAAACAAAGAGTATGCAGCAGATCTGGTCTCTGTGGTGGTGCAGGTTCCATCTCCAGCCTGGCACAGTGGATTAAAGATCTGGCATTGCTGCAGCTGCAACATAAGTCTAAGCTGCAGCTCGTATTCAATCCCTGGCCCAGGAACTTCCATATACTGTGGGTGCAGCCATTAAAAACATAAACAGGATTCACAGGGTGAGGAGGGAGGCAGGTTTGCCTGGTGAGTTGATTTCTGGGCACGTGAGTCTGGGTGTAAGGCCAACCAGCAGCAGGGGAAGTTGCCTCTGGGGGTCTCCTTCTAGTTGCCTATCCTTGCTCAGCAGCACCCGGTCCTTTACCTCCTGTGTCAGCCCTTCCTTCCAGGGAGTTTTCTCAGCACTTCAGCAAGACAAATGCCTGAGCCTGCTAGAACCTAGGTATTGTGTTAAACTTTAGCATAAATGGCTAAAAGCAATTAAAATAGCCCAGAACCAAGGGGAAAAGAGGTGGAGACTGACTTCTCTGGGACAAACTGAAAAGAGCGGAGGAGACAGACCCTACACTCCTTCTGCAGTCTTAGCAGGTCCCAGGACCTGACTCATTCCCATGTTGGGGCCCCACTCAGCACAGCCCTAGCGTCCTGGCCAAGGGGATCTGTGACCCCAGGTGCAGGATCTGGAGAGGTGAGGTCACCCTGGTGCTGGGTCTGGGGATTGTGTGGGTCTCACCCCATCCATGTGGGTCAGGCTCTGCTTCAGGGGAGACCCCATGTCTTCTCTCTGCCTCCAGTGTTTCTTGTCCTCCCTGAAGTTTCAAACATCTGAATTGAGGGTGTTTCTCTGAGGAACCTGTGGTCCCCTTTCTTCTCTTTCTCTTGTCATATCAAATGAGAACAAGCACCCTTGAGTGGTTGTGGCTCAAATTTTGACTGAGTGACAACCCTTGGTGTTATCCTGCTAATATCATAGTCTATCACATGTCTAAGCCATTTGTGTCACTGCTGCCTGGGTTCCCCTGGATGGAGCTCCAGGAGCACAGACTAGCCCCCCTAAGAATGATCCCCATGTGCCACATGAAAGTACCATGAGGGCCTCCCATATTTGTGATAAAAAGGATTCAAATTGGAATCTGAGTAAGACATCAGGGGTTTCTTTGTTTTGTTTTAGCTTTTTAAGGACTGCACCTGCAGGATATGGAGGTTCTCAGGCTAGGGGTGGAATCAGAGCTGCTGCAGCCACCCTACATGACATCCCCAGCAATGCCTGTTCACAAACCCACTGAGCGAGGCCTGGGATTGAACCCGCACTCTCATGGATACTAGTCACGTTCATAGCCACTGAGCCATGACAGGCGCTCCCAAGGCATCATTTTTAAATCTAAGTGAACTGTAGCACACGTCATACCATCATCACTATTTTAAGTTCATGTTTTTAAGGCATCGGGTACATTCACCTTTGTGTGGAGCTCTCACACTATCCATAGAATAGTTCAGCTTTTAAACCCAAGGTTCCACAACCATGAAAGTCTCACTCCCCACCCCCTCTGGCAGCCCCAACACCACGGGCCACTTCTGTCCATGAGTTGTCACCTTCAGGGCTCCCATTAGAACAGAATCCTCTGCTGTTTGCTGCTTGCCAGGTGGTCTCTGTCCTGAGGCAGAAAGGACCCTGCAGGGGGGACTCGTAGAGTATGGGGTGTGATACCAAGAGCATGGCGTTCACACAGGACACAGTGTCAGCGTCATGACACTTTCTCAGGCCACCTTGTCACCCACATGGAATGTTCCCATTACCCAACTTAGAAGGGCATTGAGGGTGACCTGGGGCCCCAGAGGCCCCGTTCCTTCCCTGGACTTCAGAAGGCATGTTCACCATGGGCTCTGGATTCACCCACCTCTCCGCTGTCACCCTCTGTCCCATCTTGAACATGAAAATGACTTCTACTGAGCACTGGCCACAGCACTGGCCTGGTCGATATCAGGGTCCTTTAATTTAGGCATCGTGTTAAGGCAGCTCTTTTCAGGCCTGAGGAGGGAACGGTTCATGCGTGTAAAACATTTTCAGAGGAAATTAATACTTGATGACTGTCTATACTACTCAATTGCTGACTTCTGTTAGTCTAAACTTCTGGTTTTAGATCTGATGTGGGGGTTACAAAGGAGTCAAAATTTATATCCTTATAATCTGTGTATTCATAGATTCAGTATCACTGATGACCTGTAGTTTTAGGGAAGGGTTACTGATTTCATGTATCATGTACAGGACTTACAATGATAATCAGGCAATTAAGATTAGAATGGTGGGAGTTCTTTCAATGGTGCAACAGGATTGGTGGCATTTCTGCAGTTCAGTTTAGATCCCCTGACCAGCATAGTGGTTAAAGGATCTGGTGTTTTAACAGCTGTGGTGTAGGTTGCAATTGTGGCCTACAGATTTGATCCCTGGCCCTGGAAATGCATATGCCATGGAGAGACTGAAAAAAAATTTGAGGATGTTGGCTGGTAAGTGGTTCATATTATCTACTTGTGCATCTAATGTACATGTATGAATCCATTCAGTTGTCAATATTAGTGAAATAATATAGAAAACTAGAGAAGTTACCCAAAAATAATTATTTTTTGGCCCCACCAGTGGCATGTGGAAATTCCTGGATCAGGGATAGAACCCACAACACAGAAGCAACCCAAGCCACTGCAGTAGCAACTCCAGATCATTAGCCCACTGTGTTACAAGGGAACTCCCCAAAATGTCTACTAATGTGTGGTCATGAAAAATTTATTCCACATTAGAAGATGTTGCCTCTTGAGAGCCTGTGTGGATTTTTGCCTATGATTTAGTTTTGACAAAGTTATGTACTTTTTACATGAATTCACACTCGTGGAGAAAGACATAACAGTCATGGTATTGGATGACATCGTTGACAAGGATTCAATTCCTTCCTTCTTTCCACTTATTTATTTAGGCCACCCTTGTAGCATGTGGAAGTTCCTGGGCAGGGTTGAATCTGTACCACAAGCCACAGCAGTGAGAATGCCAGATTCTCAACCTACTGAGCCACAGAGGAACTCCCTCTTTGCTCCTTAATGTAAATGTACATAGGTAGACTTTTCAAACCTCTGACATGGAGAATGTAACGATTCTATATTAACAGTAGGAGTTTCCACTGATGAAACTTCTCCCTGGGATGCAAATGCCTCTCAAAGTATGAACATAAGTACCATTACTGCTGTTACTGAGTGAATGAGCCTAGAGGGGAAGCATTTCATGTTGTGTGTGTGTCAGGGGAGTTGGAGTCATGTCATGACATCCCTGAAAGGCCAAGAAAGTGCTGTGGGAAGAAGGTCCTATTTACTCCTACAAATGACATTGTGAAGTGAAGTTTGGCTCATGTTTAGTTAAGCATATGCATGAGAACGGTGAAAATCAGCATATGGGGACTCCTATAATAGTGAAGATGGCTCCACTGACATTGCGTAATGGAAGTGTGCTACTACATCATATGTAGAACAATGTCCCTGAATGCACTGGCTAAGATAATTCCTGTCAAACCACCTGTTATAAAAAGAAAAAGCCTAAAGCTCATGATGTAGTGGGAGATCATGTTCTACTCCCTCTCTGAAGAGCTACTAATCAGCTGAATATCTTTACTCCTGTAAGAATGGCAATAGTTATGGCAGCTGATGTAAAGTAAGCTCATGGGCTGACATCTCTCCCTGTGGCAAATGTATGATGGCCCCACAAGACAGACCCTAAAAAACCAATGGACATGATTCAAGCCATTCTGATATATCTGAAAGGTGGTTTTTGTACTAAATAGTATGTAATGATACATGAGACTATTACAAGCCCTGGTAGGCTATGAATATAGACTTCAGGGTGACCAGAGAATCAAAATAGATGTTGGTATAGGAATGGGTCTCCTCCTGCAGAGTCAAAGAAAGTATTTATATTTTGATCTAACAGTGTGGTAATTCTGGCTGCTAGGACTGAGAGTGATAATTATAGTAATACAGCTATAATTGGGGCAGATCAAACAAATAATGGTGTCTGGTATTGGAATAATGGCTGGTGGTTTCATATTAAAGACTGTAGTCATAAAAGTAATAGCATCGAGATTTGAGGGAACATCTGCTAAAAGCAAGGAAAAAATGCTTATGTCTACAGAGGCTTCTGCATGTCCCATATTTCTGGCTTCAGGTGGATGTACATTTCAACCAGTACAGAACCAGCTCTACTATTGATGATATGAGTAGGAGTAAGATTGAGGGAGAAGTAGTCAAAAGCTACTATTATTTATTTGGGGAAATGCTACATCAGCTGCCCCAGGTATTTGTGGGACAAGACACTTTCCAAAACCTCCAATCATAATGGGTAAAACTATAAAGAAAAGTATTAAAAATGCAGGGGCTGCCATGACTACATTATAGATTGAGTCATCTCCAAGTAGGCTCCAGATTAGCTTAGCTGAGCATGGATTAATAGACTTAAGGTGTTGCCGACTGTTCGAGCTCAGGCACCAAACAGTAAAATGACAATACACTTGTGATTCGTTGAAAAGAGCAGTTGATGAACACAGGCAAAATGGCTGAGCAAGCATTAGACTAGAAATCAAATGAAAGCACGTGAGCCCTCTTTTTGCTGAATCCTGTGATGAATCAACAACCCTAATTGCAAATTCACAGAAGCCTCAATTCTTCAGGTACTTTTCCAGATTTTTCTTTGTTCTCAAAGATGAGAGTGTATTTACCTGTTAAGTAAAATTTCCTGTGGTGGAAACCCATCTTCAAGTGTTTTGTAATCCTTATTTTGAGGAATTAAGTAAATTGTACTTGCTTAGAATTTTGAAAGCCCTTGGTCTAAACTAACCTAAACTCCTAGCCCATTACTGGTGGAATGGGTGTTAAGGCCAGTGATGATAGAAAGGTGATTTGCTTTGTGTGAGTGAATTGTTGTTTTATCTTTAAGTTTACTAATGGGAATATAGTTATTTGGAGAATGATAGACACAAGTAGAAATACATGCTGAGTCGTTCTCTGATGGCTATCAGTGTAGGTAGAATGATGTTATCATTTTTGTTCTCTCTTCCTTTTTTTTTTTTTGGTCTTTTTGCCTTTTCTAGGGCTGCTTCCACAGCATGTGGAGGTTCCCAGGCTAGGGGTTGAATTGGAGTTGTAGCTGCTGGCCTACACCAGAGCCACAGCCACTCGGGATCTGAGTCACATCTGTAACCGACACCACAGCTAACGGCAACACCAGATCCTTAACCCACTGAGCAAGGCCAGGGATCAAACCTACAACCTCATGGTTCCTAGTCAGATTTGTTAACCACTGAGCCATGACGGGAACTCCTCATTTTTGTTATCTCTCGCATAAGTATTCACTTGGGTAAAAACCCTAATGGTGGGAGCCTTCCTGATGATGCTCTAATTACGAAGCTGAGGGTTGTGATGGGAGGTGTGTTGTTACACGTGTGTGATAATGACGCTGTTGTGGCACATAAGCTGTGCGTCAATGGTAAGAAGACTGTTATTGTATAAACCATTGCATTAGGATGGTTATGGTTGAATTATGCATCATAATAGCTGTTACTCATTCCATATGGGCAATTGATGAGGAGCCCATAATTTTTGTAGTTGAATTTGGTTGAGTTCCCTGCAGCCTCCAGTTATGATTTATAATATAGCTGTAACCAACAGTATGATGATGGGTGGTGAGATTTGGATACAAGTCTGTCGCATTAACAGCATAAGGCCTACTGCTCATAGACTGCTTTGTGTTACTTCAGGCACTCAGAAATAAAATGAGGAAGATCCTAATTTTAGGACAAAAGCTATTATTTTGATGGACTAAAGATTTTTATGATTTATTGTGTTCACTGACCAGAGTATATGAGATTAACAGTAATAGCCATCATAAGTAGTATTGATGTGGTAGATTTTTTTTTTATTTTCCCACTGTACAGCAAGGGGGTCAGGTTATCCTTAGATGTATACATTGCAATTACAGTTTTAGATTGTTTTAGAAAATATCTGTTGGATGCTTCTACAGCTTAGGGTTTAATTTTTTTATTAGAATGAGGATAGTGTTAATCAGTATGAGCCTGTTACTGCAATTATGCCCCCGGAGATGATGGTCAGTAAAATGATAGCACAAAAAACGTGGTTAATTAGTGCATGAAGATATAACACAACATGTCTAGAACATCTTGGGTGTATGGGCCCAGTAGCTCATTTAGTGGACCTGCTGTAGCATGTGGTGTAACATGGTGACAAGGAGCATGTAAAACTCTTAACAGCAGCTCAATTCCTACAATTCTAGGAAACGTCTATTATTCACTCTCAATAACTCTTTTGTCAAACATATGTCTCGTGTTTGTGGTGGGATGTCTGATGTGAAGATATGTAGTGAAACTGCTCACATACTTTGGTACACTTCTCATAATGTTAACAGTAAAAAAATTTATGATAGATGTATAAGTCGATCATATCAATATTATGGGTAGGATGCTCAAATTCATAGAAAGGAGATTGTTAGGGGTGTTTTAATGATGACATTGGCTGTATACAATTCTGGCTTATAGGGGTTGTGAAATGCTCCTAAAATAGGATTGGATTGTTGTGAAAATGTTGATGAGAATGATATTGACATAGTCTCCAGGAAGAACAGCGTGAATGTGCCTGTTGCATTTTCTACATTGAAACTAAATAGAGCTTTTAATTCTACCTCTGTTAAATCAAATGGGGCTCCATCGGATTTCTACTTTAATAATCAAATTCTGGGCAGGGGTCAGGATGGGAAATTAGTCGTGGGTGTTTTTGTGTAATAATTACTGGCAAACGTGTAAATGGTCCATTTAGCAGCAGGACTGATAAGAGAATAATAGCTTGTGTTTCTTCATAAGAGATTTATGCTGCCCACAGAGTTCCAGTTGTGTGTGTGTTTGAATCTGAAATTCATCCAGCTCAGAGGATTGAATAAATTGTGAGGCTTCATACAACTAACATAAACAGTACACCTAGCTTTATATTAATTAGCGGATAGGGCATGGGAAGATGAACTCATTATGTGACAGCCAGGGTTAGGGCAAGAACTGGTGCAATAAATATACATTGATGATGGTAGGATGGCCATTGTGGTTCTTTAATAAATAATTGGACTGCATCAGGAATGGGTTATAATAATCCATAGGAGCTGATGTTGTTTGGCTCTCTCCAAGTTTGTAGATAGCCTAATTTCTGATTCAGTTAATGTAAGGAAAGCTATAGCAAGTAAAATTGGGTAATTAGTGAAAGAATGCTAATTATAAGTATATTCTTAGGAAGAGGACTTGAACCACTGTGGATAGAATTTTAAGTTTTATACAGTTGCCAGGCTCTGCAAACCCTAACACACCCTGTTCTGCATTGGCGTATGTATAAATCAATTGAATGTAGTTTATATCATCATTTAGTTTGAAGGCATTTTGAAAATTAGGTCTTACATCTCTTGTTGTCCTTTCACAGTGGGAGAAATCTATAATAGATAGAGTGACCAGGACCACTCCAGTCTAACATGTAGGACTCCAGCCTTTGAACAAACAGACAATTATACCCAGTTACACCACTGGGGTGTCCTGATCCAGCATCAATGTCGTTAATCTATTGTCAAATTCTAGAATAAGATTGCACTGTTACCCTAAATGTTATTCTCCAAGGTCACCCCAACCAAAATTGAGTCCAGTAAAAACTATGTTATTCTTAAAGTCCAGTTATTGGAGTTTTTATTGATTAATTAATTAAAGTTTCATAGGGGTTTCTTGTCTTACACTACTCCTGCCTCTTCTTGAGCAGGTAAATTTCACTAATTAAAGAGATAGTAAAACTCTAGTTTGACCAGTCACACAATCCCTAGTTAGGGAGAAAATGACTGTGTTACCTTTCCACACTGAGGTTATGGTGACCATTAAATAAATACCACCAGGCAGGCAGTGCCTCTAATACCAGAAGTGCTAGAGGCAATGTTTTTTATATGGTTTGTGGTTACCAGGTTCCTTTACTTTTTAAAATCTTTTTTGAATGCATACTTGCATTGGGTTAACAATATTTGAATACATTAAGTATTAGTTTAGGTTTATTGTTAGTTTAGGTTTATTTTATTGTTAACTGTCATTGGGTTTTCTGTTCTGATATAAGCATATGCAGGGAGAGATATTTCTTATTACTCATATTAACAGCATTTATTCTATTAATTAGTCAATATTATTGTTTTATCTAGTTACTTTTGGTGTTAAGATGAATGTGTGGTCAACCTTGAATATTTTCTTAATTGGTGGCTACTTTTAGCCAACAATGGTGCATGCTTAACCTCCAGATAAGATTGTATCTTGTATCTAAAAGTCTGTATCTAAACTTATGTTCTTAAGTAATATTTAAAGTTGAACCAAAACTTTATTTGGAAAGCCAGAGGTCACCATGCTTGTCAGTCTTGTCACCTCTACTCAAAAATTCTCTATCTTTCCTTTTTTTTTTTTGTCTTTTTTCCATTTCTTGGGCTGCTCCCATGGCATACGGAGGTTCCCAGACTAGGGGGTCGATTGGAACCAGAGCAGTTGGCCTATGCCAGAGCCACAGCAATGTGGGATCTGAGCTGTGTCTGTGACCTGCACCACAGCTCATGGCCGTCCAGAACCTTAACCCACTGAGCAAGGCCAGCGATTGAACCCACAACCTCATGGTTCCTAGTTGGATTCATTAACCACTGAGCCATGTCAGGAACTCCTATCTTGCCTTTTAAATGAGTTTGTTCTTGTATGTTTTTCCAAAGTAGCTCATCTGGTTTCAGGGATTTTAATCTACATTCTCTTTGTTAAAGTTTTCTAGTTAAATCATTATGCAAAAGGTAAAAGGGATATGTTTTTGGTATTTTTAATGCTTCTATCATCATTCCTTTATGGTACTTTATAAAGTACCATAAAGCACCAGATTTTAGCTTCTATGCAATAGATGTTGAATGAATGTTTGATTTAATTTAATTACAATAGGTGAATTTCAGAAGCTGTGACTAGTTTTAGTTCAAGGAATTCATGCAGTATGAACTCTCCTGGGTATAAACTAGATGCTTTTCTTGAAGCTACATTTTGATTGATCCAAGCACACTTTGAAATATGGTCACCTCATCACAAATTCTCTCCCTCCCACCCCTCATTTTTCTTTTGAGTTTTTAACATGGCCCCTGTAGCATTTGGGAGTTCCCAGGCTAGGTGTCAAATCAGAGCTGCAACTGCTGCTCTACACCACAACCATAGCAATGCCAGATCCGAGCCATATCTGTGACCTATAATGCAGCTCATGGCAATGCTGGATCCTTAATGCACTGAGCAAAGGCAGGGATCGAACCCACATATTCTTGGATACAATTGGGTTCTTAGCCCACTGAGCTACAGCAAGAACTCCTTATTTCCACTTTTATGTTTGGTACTTGTTAATAGGTTATAAAAACTCTCCTGTATTTGAGGAGGGTGGTGGGCAGTGTGTCTGTGCTTCATGACTTGATTCAACTAAGCACTTTTTTCTTAATTTTCTACTAAATCTTGCTTCAGTTGTTTATTTCATAAAAACTTCTGTATAAATTACTTAATGCTTTTGAGGTAGAAAACATACCCCCCTTCTTCCCTCCTATAAGTTACATCTTGATCTAAGATTTTTATGTCTGATAATTATGCTCATTTTTTTTCTTTTTTTCTTTTTCTTTTTTTGTTGTTGTTGTCTTTTTGTCATTTCTTGGGCCGCTCTCATGGCATATGGAAGTTCCCAGGATAGGGGTCAAATCAGAGCTGCAGCCACCACCGTACACCAGAGCCACAGCAACATGGGATCTGAGCCATGTCTGCAACCTACACCACAGCTCATGGCAATGCCAGATCCTTAACCAACTGAGCAAGGCCAGGAATCGAACCTGCAACCTCATGCTTCCTAGTCAGATTTGTTAACCACTGAGCCATGATGGGAACTCCTGCTCTTTGTTCTTTACCAGTGTTTCCTGAGGATGTCTAATTTTATAAGAAATTAATAATCTGGGACAACACCCATATGTTTATGGAGTTAGTAAGTTCATCTAGTCATTTATAGTGCCTCATGTTAAATATGAAACTACTTCAACAGGTTGAATAGAACTTTATACATAAAAGATTTATGCATTTATGTGACATATTAATATTCAGTGTAGTAGTCTGTTGTGTTAAAATTAGCATTGAAATATTTAATATATTTTCCTTTGGAGATTATTAAAATGTACTTTATTTTGTTTGAGGTGCATGACAGCTAGAGAGGGACATCATTTTGTTTAAGCCTTATATATCTAATTGATCTGTATTATTAGGAGACTTTATTGTAGTTATACTAACTTTCTGTTACTGAAGTAGTGGCAATATCTTTGTTAGATTGGTTAGTTGATTCTTATATAGTTGTATGCTTTGCCTTGATGGGGGGTTTGGCCAGGCAATAATGGCATATGAAGTATGAGATTGGGAGGCAGGAGAGTTTGATTAAGGAAGCTATTTAACTGATAAGCCTGTGTGTGTGTGTGTGTGTGTGTGTGTGTGTGTGTGTGTGTGTCTAATTACTCCCTGTCCTGTGACCTTTGACTCAATAACACATTATGGTTGATCATGTTGGTAAATACTATACAATTTAACCCCAGCTCCAAGTATTTGACTGTGATAAGACATCTGATGGCCACAGCTGAGTCACAGTCCCCTCCAGAATTAAAAATACCATATGCATAGAGCCAGATTATGTGTGAACACAAGTTGATATGATAGTCCACTGGGATGTCTTACTTAAGGAGAAAAAGTGGGAAGTTAAGGGGAAAATGGCCCCAAAATAAGTACCAAATGCAAGACATAATTCCTTTGGAGTTCCCTGGTGGCCTAGTGGTTAAGGACTGGTATTGTCAATGCTGAGGCTTGGGGATGACCCCTGGCCCTGGAACTTCAGCATGCCACAAGTGTTGACAGATGGATGGATGGATGGATAGATAACTCATTTATAGAAATCCCCATGATTCTTGGGCCCTGAACTAGGAGAGAGGGCAAGAGCTGCACTGGGCGATCCCCCTCTGGCTAGACCACATCTCCGTGTGGCACGGGGCACCCAAATCCATGGACAAGGAAGAAGAGGCATTGAAATGAATGAGCTGAATGGATCCAAAAATGAGTGAAGGTCCATCTCTCGTTCTCTCCCTCGTTCTCTCATTCTCCGTCCCTCTCTCTCTCTCTCTCTCTCTCTCTCTCTCTCTCTCTCTCTCTCTCTCTCTCTCTCTCCCCCCAAACACACCCACACGCATACGCATGCAGATAGAGTAGGAAACAATAGCTAGGACGGGGATTGACAAATCCATCCTACGTCTCTCCTGAGCCAATAGCTTGGGTGGGAGTGGGTTGGAAGTGCCAGCCTGGGAGTGGATGCTTTTGCCGAGCAGAGTGGATCTGCCTGCCGCACACGGGTGCAGGAGAACACCTGGGCAAGTCAATCCACTCCAGACGAAGCATGTGTTTATCCTCATCACTTCCTCCTCGCCAGGGAATTCGGTTGGGTGCGATGGGCTAGGCTCGGCAATCTGGACGGGATGCACGGAGTCCTTCGGCCCGTCTCTTTTCCCGAGGGGCAGCACTCCCGAGCGGGACACCTTCTGTGGGGAGCGCTGAGACGCTCCTGTGTTGGGGTGGAATGGTCAGGACTCCTTTTGGCTGGTCGCTGAGCGAAGGGGATCCATTGCAGTTTCCCAACAATGGGATCCCATCGGCCATGGCTATCCATCCTGTTTGGCTCCCCTTCGCCTCCCTTGGGTTCCAAGAAGAGGGACTAGACCTCGTAGCATCTGCTCCATGGAAGGAGGGCTGTGGCACCCCCGTCCAGGGCAAGGGTTTGGATCTCGGACCTCCCCAATGCCAGGCATTCCCACAGCCTGGATGGCAGTCCAGGGCTTGCTTTCCTGGAAGACCGTTCCTGGGTGTCCCTGGTGAGATGGGAGAGGGCAGGGGCTTCCCATGGGCTGTGTGTCTCCCTCCCAGACCTCTTTCATTTCGTGTGAGCATTTCTCTCCGCAACACTGTGGCTGCCCATGGCACCGTTTTCTGCGCAGGTTGATGGCTGGGTCCGCTTGTGTTGGGGCGAAGGACAGCTGCTTGCTCAGCCAAGCATCTGTCCATGGACATCGAACGTCTTTCCATGTGTTGCTCTCGGGAAGAGGGCTGCCTGAACGGAGTGGGGCGTTTCGCGCTGAGAAGAGCCCCTTTGTCTGGGTCTATGGCCGTGAGGGGTAGCGCTGGGTCTGACGGTGGTTCCAGGGTTCTTTTGGGGAGGCCCTGGATCCTGTGGTCCATCGCGGTTGAAGCAAGGGACGTCCACGCCCACCCGGTGGGAGGGCCCCTTCTTCTGCAGAGCCTGCCCAGGGGTTGTCATGGAAAGGCGTCCTCAGGATGGCCATGGGGACAGGGCTGAGGAGGCCTGTCGAGCTGGTTGGGGTTTGGACTTCTCTAGGCATGCGTGATGGTGTTCCTTTGTCTGGTGCTGGCTGCCGGCTGGCTATGTGGATTTGGCAGTGTTTCTTCAGGCCCCCTCCCCACCTGCGGCCTGGGCGGGTGGGTTTCTGTTCCCGTGCCTGGGTTCCGTGCTGGAGCTGATCCGTGTGGAAGCCCAGGGTGACCTGGGTTTTGGGATGCGCATCGAGGGGCTGTGAGGCTTCCCCGGGTGGTGCCCAAAGGGAGAGCGAATTGGGAGAGCAGCGGTGCCAGGTGCTGGGCCTTGTCTCTCAAGAGGGCTCAGGAACCTCCCTTTGTCTTTCCCAGGGAGGCTCGGCTCTTCTTTCTACGCACCTGGTGAGATGATGGGAGCTCGAGCCAGGCCGGGCCTATGCAGGCCGCTCTCTTGACGGATCCACCAAAGCTCTGCCTGAGCTTCCTTCCGGCTCCCTGGGGAGAAGGGCTGATTGGGTCGGTTTTGTGTGGTTGGGAGACTCTGTGCCTTGGGAAGCACCAATGGGGATCCAGAGCAGGCACACTCCAGGTGGGGTCAAGAACGTTTGGAAACAAAGGGAGAAAGCAAGCCCTGGCCAGATGAACCAAGCCAGAAGGAAAGAATCGAGGCAAGACCTCATGGCAAGGAGTGTGGAATCCCAGGGGCATGATGAAGGGGGAAAACGACTCGTTCCATCCTTCCACACCTGTCTTCCTAACTCCATATGGGCCAGGCTCTATCCACCCGGTAGCAGGCTGGCACACCCTGATGGATTGGGAGCTCAGGATTTCCACGGCGAGGCATGGCCTAGGTGGGCATCGGCACGAAGAACGCCTTTGAGAGAGGGAGCTAGAGCCCAGGTGGAAGGGCCCTTCTTGGCGGGGGATGGAGCCCCCAGCCTCGTCTGGGCCCCAGCCCAAGCAGCCCCGGGGACTGCTGAGCCCGAGAGAGAAGGCCAGCCTGAGAGGGGCTGTTCGAGCCTATGTCCACACGAGGGCGCCAGGGCCCCTCCCGGCCCCAGGTGCAGCTCTGAGGCTCGAAGAGGTGGGAGTGGCAAGGCTCCAAAGGCGCAGGCTCCAGGTCGGGGGCGGGGGCGGATGGAGGCTTGAGCGGGACGCACCCACAGCAGGCACTCCGAGGCTGTGCAGGGGTTTCCTGGGCACCAGGGACTGTCTCCTCCGAGACCCCTCCTGTCAGGCGCAGGGCGGAGGTGTGCCTTCCGGATTTGGAGGTGGGTTGGCCGCCTGGTTGGGTGGCAGTGGGTTTGGAAGGCTTGAAACAGGTCCTGGGCTTTGGCGGGCTTGGGGTTCCTTCGAGGCAGGTGCCCAGTCACACACAGCCTCAGGGTTGGGCCGCCAGCTGGCCCTGGTCAAGCCCTCCGCATCAGGGCTTCAGGTAGGTGAGAAGGAGTGTGGTGCTGAGGAATCCATGGGGGGCTTCGGGGGCAAGAGTGTTGGTAGCTGGGCTCATCCGCCTCTATCCCTCCCTTTCTCTCTCTCTCTCTCTCTCTCTCTCTCTCTCTCTCTCTCTCTCTCTCTCTCTCTCACACACACACACACACACACACACACACACTGAGGAGGCTGAGGGAAATGTCCTTGTGTCGTTTTGAGAAGAGCCTCTCTTGGCAGCAGGGTGCCAGGCTATGGAGGCCTGATTGAAACCAGGCCTGATGCGTTAAGGACTCTTGATTGGTCTCCTCCAGCAAGCTCTCAGGGGAGTTCCCACGTGGCTGCCAAGCTTCAGAGGCTCTCCTGGTCACTGCTGTGGCTGGCTGCGGCAAGAGCTGCACTGGGCGATCCCCCTCTGGCTAGACCACATCTCCGTGTGGCACGGGGCACCCAAATCCATGGACAAGGAAGAAGAGGCATTGAAATGAATGAGCTGAATGGATCCAGAAATGAGTGAAGGTCCATCTCTCGTTCTCTCCCTCGTTCTCTCATTCTCCGTCCCTCTCTCTCTCTCTCTCTCTCTCTCTCTCTCTCTCTCTCTCTCCCCCCAAACACACCCACACGCATACGCATGCAGATAGAGTAGGAAACAATAGCTAGGACGGGGATTGACAAATCCATCCTACGTCTCTTGTGAGCCAATAGCTTGGGTGGGAGTGGGTTGGAAGTGCCAGCCTGGGGATGGCCAGCCTGGGAGTGGATGCTTTTGCCGAGCAGAGTGGATCTGCATGCCGCACACGGGTGCAGGAGAACACCTGGGCAAGTCAATCCACTCCAGACAAAGCATGTGTTTATCCTCATCACTTCCTCCTCGCCAGGGAATTCGGTTGGGTGCGATGGGCTAGGCTCGGCAATCTGGACGGGATGCACGGAGTCCTTCGGCCCGTCTCTTTTCCCGAGGGGCAGCACTCCCGAGCGGGACACCTTCTGTGGGGAGCGCTGAGACGCTCCTGTGTTGGGGTGGAATGGTCAGGACTCCTTTTGGCTGGTCGCTGAGCGAAGGGGATCCATTGCAGTTTCCCAACAATGGGATCCCATCGGCCATGGCTATCCATCCTGTTTGGCTCCCCTTCGCCTCCCTTGGGTTCCAAGAAGAGGGACTAGACCTCGTAGCATCTGCTCCATGGAAGGAGGGCTGTGGCACCCCCGTCCAGGGCAAGGGTTTGGATCTCGGACCTCCCCAATGCCAGGCATTCCCACAGCCTGGATGGCAGTCCAGGGCTTGCTTTCCTGGAAGACCGTTCCTGGGTGTCCCTGGTGAGATGGGAGAGGGCAGGGGCTTCCCATGGGCTGTGTGTCTCCCTCCCAGACCTCTTTCATTTCGTGTGAGCATTTCTCTCCGCAACACTGTGGCTGCCCATGGCACCGTTTTCTGCGCAGGTTGATGGCTGGGTCCGCTTGTGTTGGGGCGAAGGACAGCTGCTTGCTCAGCCAAGCATCTGTCCATGGACATCGAACGTCTTTCCATGTGTTGCTCTCGGGAAGAGGGCTGCCTGAACGGAGTGGGGCGTTTCGCGCTGAGAAGAGCCCCTTTGTCTGGGTCTATGGCCGTGAGGGGTAGCGCTGGGTCTGACGGTGGTTCCAGGGTTCTTTTGGGGAGGCCCTGGATCCTGTGGTCCATCGCGGTGGAAGCAAGGGACGTCCACGCCCACCCGGTGGGAGGGCCCCTTCTTTTGCACAGCCTGCCCAGGGGTTGTCATGGAAAGGCGTCCTCAGGATGGCCATGGGGACAGGGCTGAGGAGGCCTGTCGAGCTGGTTGGGGTTTGGACTTCTCTAGGCATGCGTGATGGTGTTCCTTTGTCTGGTGCTGGCTGCCGGCTGGCTATGTGGATTTGGCAGTGTTTCTTCAGGCCCCCTCCCCACCTGCGGCCTGGGCGGGTGGGTTTCTGTTCTCGTGCCTGGGTTCCGTGCTGGAGCTGATCCGTGTGGAAGCCCAGGGTGACCTGGGTTTTGGGATGCGCATCGAGGGGCTGTGAGGCTTCCCCGGGTGGTGCCCAAAGGGAGAGCGAATTGGGAGAGCAGCGGTGCCAGGTGCTGGGCCTTGTCTCTCAAGAGGGCTCAGGAACCTCCCTTTGTCTTTCCCAGGGAGGCTCGGCTCTTCTTTCTACGCACCTGGTGAGATGATGGGAGCTCGAGCCAGGCCGGGCCTATGCAGGCCGCTCTCTTGACGGATCCACCAAAGCTCTGCCTGAGCTTCCTTCCGGCTCCCTGGGGAGAAGGGCTGATTGGGTCGGTTTTGTGTGGTTGGGAGACTCTGTGCCTTGGGAAGCACCAATGGGGATCCAGAGCAGGCACACTCCAGGTGGGGTCAAGAACGTTTGGAAACAAAGGGAGAAAGCAAGCCCTGGCCAGATGAACCAAGCCAGAAGGAAAGAATCGAGGCAAGACCTCATGGCAAGGAGTGTGGAATCCCAGGGGCATGATGAAGGGGGAAAACGACTCGTTCCATCCTTCCACACCTGTCTTCCTAACTCCATATGGGCCAGGCTCTATCCACCTGGTAGCAGGCTGGCACACCCTGATGGATTGGGAGCTAAGGATTTCCACGGCGAGGCATGGCCTAGGTGGGCATCGGCACGAAGAACGCCTTTGAGAGAGGGAGCTAGAGCCCAGGTGGAAGGGCCCTTCTTGGCGGGGGATGGAGCCCCCAGCCTCGTCTGGGCCCCAGCCCAAGCAGCCCCGGGGACTGCTGAGCCCGAGAGAGAAGGCCAGCCTGAGAGGGGCTGTTCGAGCCTATGTCCACACGAGGGCACCAGTGCCCCTCCCGGCCCCAGGTGCAGCTCTGAGGCTCGAAGAGGTGGGAGTGGCAAGGCTCCAAAGGCGCAGGCTCCAGGTCGGGGGCGGGGGCGGATGGAGGCTTGAGCGGGACGCACCCACAGCAGGCACTCCGAGGATGTGCAGGTGTTTCCTGGGCACCAGGGACTCTCTCCTCCGAGACCCCTCCTGTGAGGCGGAGGGCGGAGGTGTGCCTTCCGGATTTGGAGGTGGGTTGGCCGCCTGGTTGGGTGGCAGTGGGTTTGGAAGGCTTGAAACAGGTCCTGGGCTTTGGCGGGCTTGGGGTTCCTTCGAGGCAGGTGCCCAGTCACACACAGCCTCAGGATTGGGCCGCCAGCTGGCCCTGGTCAAGCCCTCCGCATCAGGGCTTCAGGTAGGTGAGAAGGAGTGTGGTGCTGAGGAATCCATGGGGGGCTTCGGGGGCAAGAGTGTTGGTAGCTGGGCTCATCCGCCTCTTTCCCTCCCTTTCTCTCTCTCTCTCTCTCTCTCTCTCTCTCTCTCTCTCTCTCTCTCTCTCTCTCTCTCTCTCTCTATCACACACACACACACACACACACACACTGAGGAGGCTGAGGGAAATGTCCTTGTGTCGTTTTGAGAAGAGCCTCTCTTGGCAGCAGGGTGCCAGGCTATGGAGGCCTGATTGAAACCAGGCCTGATGCGTTAAGGACTCTTGATTGGTCTCCTCCAGCAAGCTCTCAGGGGAGTTCCCACGTGGCTGCCAAGCTTCAGAGGCTCTCCTGGTCACTGCTGTGGCTGGCTGCGGCAAGAGCTGCACTGGGCGATCCCCCTCTGGCTAGACCACATCTCCGTGTGGCACGGGGCACCCAAATCCATGGACAAGGAAGAAGAGGCATTGAAATGAATGAGCTGAATGGATCCAGAAATGAGTGAAGGTCCATCTCTCGTTCTCTCCCTCGTTCTCTCATTCTCCGTCCCTCTCTCTCTCTCTCTCTCTCTCTCTCTCCCCCCAAACACACCCACACGCATACGCATGCAGATAGAGTAGGAAACAATAGCTAGGACGGGGATTGACAAATCCATCCTACGTCTCTTGTGAGCCAATAGCTTGGGTGGGAGTGGGTTGGAAGTGCCAGCCTGGGGATGGCCAGCCTGGGAGTGGATGCTTTTGCCGAGCAGAGTGGATCTGCATGCCGCACACGGGTGCAGGAGAACACCTGGGCAAGTCAATCCACTCCAGACGAAGCATGTCTTTATCCTCATCACTTCCTCCTCGCCAGGGAATTCGGTTGGGTGCGATGGGCTAGGCTCGGCAATCTGGACGGGATGCACGGAGTCCTTCGGCCCGTCTCTTTTCCCGAGGGGCAGCACTCCCGAGCGGGACACCTTCTGTGGGGAGCGCTGAGACGCTCCTGTGTTGGGGTGGAATGGTCAGGACTCCTTTTGGCTGGTCGCTGAGCGAAGGGGATCCATTGCAGTTTCCCAACAATGGGATCCCATCGGCCATGGCTATCCATCCTGTTTGGCTCCCCTTCGCCTCCCTTGGGTTCCAAGAAGAGGGACTAGACCTCGTAGCATCTGCTCCATGGAAGGAGGGCTGTGGCACCCCCGTCCAGGGCAAGGGTTTGGATCTCGGACCTCCCCAATGCCAGGCATTCCCACAGCCTGGATGGCAGTCCAGGGCTTGCTTTCCTGGAAGACCGTTCCTGGGTGTCCCTGGTGAGATGGGAGAGGGCAGGGGCTTCCCATGGGCTGTGTGTCTCCCTCCCAGACCTCTTTCATTTCGTGTGAGCATTTCTCTCCGCAACACTGTGGCTGCCCATGGCACCGTTTTCTGCGCAGGTTGATGGCTGGGTCCGCTTGTGTTGGGGCGAAGGACAGCTGCTTGCTCAGCCAAGCATCTGTCCATGGACATCGAACGTCTTTCCATGTGTTGCTCTCGGGAAGAGGGCTGCCTGAACGGAGTGGGGCGTTTCGCGCTGAGAAGAGCCCCTTTGTCTGGGTCTATGGCCGTGAGGGGTAGCGCTGGGTCTGACGGTGGTTCCAGGGTTCTTTTGGGGAGGCCCTGGATCCTGTGGTCCATCGCGGTTGAAGCAAGGGACGTCCACGCCCACCCGGTGGGAGGGCCCCTTCTTCTGCAGAGCCTGCCCAGGGGTTGTCATGGAAAGGCGTCCTCAGGATGGCCATGGGGACAGGGCTGAGGAGGCCTGTCGAGCTGGTTGGGGTTTGGACTTCTCTAGGCATGCGTGATGGTGTTCCTTTGTCTGGTGCTGGCTGCCGGCTGGCTATGTGGATTTGGCAGTGTTTCTTCAGGCCCCCTCCCCACCTGCGGCCTGGGCGGGTGGGTTTCTGTTCCCGTGCCTGGGTTCCGTGCTGGAGCTGATCCGTGTGGAAGCCCAGGTTGACCTGGGTTTTGGGATGCACATCGAGGGGCTGTGAGGCTTCCCCGGGTGGTGCCCAAAGGGAGAGCGAATTGGGAGAGCAGCGGTGCCAGGTGCTGGGCCTTGTCTCTCAAGAGGGCTCAGGAACCTCCCTTTGTCTTTCCCAGGGAGGCTCGGCTCTTCTTTCTACGCACCTGGTGAGATGATGGGAGCTCGAGCCAGGCCGGGCCTATGCAGGCCGCTCTCTTGACGGATCCACCAAAGCTCTGCCTGAGCTTCCTTCCGGCTCCCTGGGGAGAAGGGCTGATTGGGTCGGTTTTGTGTGGTTGGGAGACTCTGTGCCTTGGGAAGCACCAATGGGGATCCAGAGCAGGCACACTCCAGGTGGGGTCAAGAACGTTTGGAAACAAAGGGAGAAAGCAAGCCCTGGCCAGATGAACCAAGCCAGAAGGAAAGAATCGAGGCAAGACCTCATGGCAAGGAGTGTGGAATCCCAGGGGCATGATGAAGGGGGAAAACGACTCGTTCCATCCTTCCACACCTGTCTTCCTAACTCCATATGGGCCAGGCTCTATCCACCCGGTAGCAGGCTGGCACACCCTGATGGATTGGGAGCTCAGGATTTCCACGGCGAGGCATGGCCTAGGTGGGCATCGGCACGAAGAACGCCTTTGAGAGAGGGAGCTAGAGCCCAGGTGGAAGGGCCCTTCTTGGCGGGGGATGGAGCCCCCAGCCTCGTCTGGGCCCCAGCCCAAGCAGCCCCGGGGACTGCTGAGCCCGAGAGAGAAGGCCAGCCTGAGAGGGGCTGTTCGAGCCTATGTCCACACGAGGGCGCCAGGGCCCCTCCCGGCCCCAGGTGCAGCTCTGAGGCTCGAAGAGGTGGGAGTGGCAAGGCTCCAAAGGCGCAGGCTCCAGGTCGGGGGCGGGGGCGGATGGAGGCTTGAGCGGGACGCACCCACAGCAGGCACTCCGAGGCTGTGCAGGGGTTTCCTGGGCACCAGGGACTGTCTCCTCCGAGACCCCTCCTGTCAGGCGCAGGGCGGAGGTGTGCCTTCCGGATTTGGAGGTGGGTTGGCCGCCTGGTTGGGTGGCAGTGGGTTTGGAAGGCTTGAAACAGGTCCTGGGCTTTGGCGGGCTTGGGGTTCCTTCGAGGCAGGTGCCCAGTCACACACAGCCTCAGGGTTGGGCCGCCAGCTGGCCCTGGTCAAGCCCTCCGCATCAGGGCTTCAGGTAGGTGAGAAGGAGTGTGGTGCTGAGGAATCCATGGGGGGCTTCGGGGGCAAGAGTGTTGGTAGCTGGGCTCATCCGCCTCTTTCCCTCCCTCTCTCTTTCTCTCTTTCTCTTTCTCTCTCTCTCTCTCTCTCTCTCTCTCTCTCTCTCTCTCTCTCTCACACACACACTCACACACACACACACACACACACACACACACACACACTGAGGAGGCTGAGGGAAATGTCCTTGTGTCGTTTTGAGAAGAGCCTCTCTTGGCAGCAGGGTGCCAGGCTATGGAGGCCTGATTGAAACCAGGTCTGATGCGTTAAGGACTCTTGATTGGTCTCCTCAAGCAAGCTCTCAGGGGAGTTCCCACGTGGCTGCCAAGCTTCAGAGGCTCTCCTGGTCACTGCTGTGGCTGGCTGCGGCAAGAGCTGCACTGGGCGATCCCCCTCTGGCTAGACCACATCTCCGTGTGGCACGGGGCACCCAAATCCATGGACAAGGAAGAAGAGGCATTGAAATGAATGAGCTGAATGGATCCAGAAATGAGTGAAGGTCCATCTCTCGTTCTCTCCCTCGTTCTCTCATTCTCCGTCCCTCTCTCTCTCTCTCTCTCTCTCTCTCTCCCCCCAAACACACCCACACGCATACGCATGCAGATAGAGTAGGAAACAATAGCTAGGACGGGGATTGACAAATCCATCCTACGTCTCTTGTGAGCCAATAGCTTGGGTGGGAGTGGGTTGGAAGTGCCAGCCTGGGGATGGCCAGCCTGGGAGTGGATGCTTTTGCCGAGCAGAGTGGATCTGCATGCCGCACACGGGTGCAGGAGAACACCTGGGCAAGTCAATCCACTCCAGACGAAGCATGTCTTTATCCTCATCACTTCCTCCTCGCCAGGGAATTCGGTTGGGTGCGATGGGCTAGGCTCGGCAATCTGGACGGGATGCACGGAGTCCTTCGGCCCGTCTCTTTTCCCGAGGGGCAGCACTCCCGAGCGGGACACCTTCTGTGGGGAGCGCTGAGACGCTCCTGTGTTGGGGTGGAATGGTCAGGACTCCTTTTGGCTGGTCGCTGAGCGAAGGGGATCCATTGCAGTTTCCCAACAATGGGATCCCATCGGCCATGGCTATCCATCCTGTTTGGCTCCCCTTCGCCTCCCTTGGGTTCCAAGAAGAGGGACTAGACCTCGTAGCATCTGCTCCATGGAAGGAGGGCTGTGGCACCCCCGTCCAGGGCAAGGGTTTGGATCTCGGACCTCCCCAATGCCAGGCATTCCCACAGCCTGGATGGCAGTCCAGGGCTTGCTTTCCTGGAAGACCGTTCCTGGGTGTCCCTGGTGAGATGGGAGAGGGCAGGGGCTTCCCATGGGCTGTGTGTCTCCCTCCCAGACCTCTTTCATTTCGTGTGAGCATTTCTCTCCGCAACACTGTGGCTGCCCATGGCACCGTTTTCTGCGCAGGTTGATGGCTGGGTCCGCTTGTGTTGGGGCGAAGGACAGCTGCTTGCTCAGCCAAGCATCTGTCCATGGACATCGAACGTCTTTCCATGTGTTGCTCTCGGGAAGAGGGCTGCCTGAACGGAGTGGGGCGTTTCGCGCTGAGAAGAGACCCTTTGTCTGGGTCTATGGCCGTGAGGGGTAGCGCTGGGTCTGACGGTGGTTCCAGGGTTCTTTTGGGGAGGCCCTGGATCCTGTGGTCCATCGCGGTTGAAGCAAGGGACGTCCACGCCCACCCGGTGGGAGGGCCCCTTCTTTGGCACAGCCTGCCCAGGGGTTGTCATGGAAAGGCGTCCTCAGGATGGCCATGGGGACAGGGCTGAGGAGGCCTGTCGAGCTGGTTGGGGTTTGGACTTCTCTAGGCATGCGTGATGGTGTTCCTTTGTCTGGTGCTGGCTGCCGGCTGGCTATGTGGATTTGGCAGTGTTTCTTCAGGCCCCCTCCCCACCTGCGGCCTGGGCGGGTGGGTTTCTGTTCTCGTGCCTGGGTTCCGTGCTGGAGCTGATCCGTGTGGAAGCCCAGGGTGACCTGGGTTTTGGGATGCGCATCGAGGGGCTGTGAGGCTTCCCCGGGTGGTGCCCAAAGGGAGAGCGAATTGGGAGAGCAGCGGTGCCAGGTGCTGGGCCTTGTCTCTCAAGAGGGCTCAGGAACCTCCCTTTGTCTTTCCCAGGGAGGCTCGGCTCTTCTTTCTACGCACCTGGTGAGATGATGGGAGCTCGAGCCAGGCCGGGCCTATGCAGGCCGCTCTCTTGACGGATCCACCAAAGCTCTGCCTGAGCTTCCTTCCGGCTCCCTGGGGAGAAGGGCTGATTGGGTCGGTTTTGTGTGGTTGGGAGACTCTGTGCCTTGGGAAGCACCAATGGGGATCCAGAGCAGGCACACTCCAGGTGGGGTCAAGAACGTTTGGAAACAAAGGGAGAAAGCAAGACCTGGCCAGATGAACCAAGCCAGAAGGAAAGAATTGAGGCAAGACCTCATGGCAAGGAGTGTGGAATCCCAGGGGCATGATGAAGGGGGAAAACGACTCGTTCCATCCTTCCACACCTGTCTTCCTAACTCCATATGGGCCAGGCTCTATCCACCCGGTAGCAGGCTGGCACACCCTGATGGATTGGGAGCTCAGGATTTCCACGGCGAGGCATGGCCTAGGTGGGCATCGGCACGAAGAACGCCTTTGAGAGAGGGAGCTAGAGCCCAGGTGGAAGGGCCCTTCTTGGCGGGGGATGGAGCCCCCAGCCTCGTCTGGGCCCCAGCCCAAGCAGCCCCGGGGACTGCTGAGCCCGAGAGAGAAGGCCAGCCTGAGAGGGGCTGTTCGAGCCTATGTCCACACGAGGGCGCCAGGGCCCCTCCCGGCCCCAGGTGCAGCTCTGAGGCTCGAAGAGGTGGGAGTGGCAAGGCTCCAAAGGCGCAGGCTCCAAAGGCGCAGGCTCCAGGTCGGGGGCGGGGGCGGATGGAGGCTTGAGCGGGACGCACCCACAGCAGGCACTCCGAGGCTGTGCAGGGGTTTCCTGGGCACCAGGGACTGTCTCCTCCGAGACCCCTCCTGTCAGGCGCAGGGCGGAGGTGTGCCTTCCGGATTTGGAGGTGGGTTGGCCGCCTGGTTGGGTGGCAGTGGGTTTGGAAGGCTTGAAACAGGTCCTGGGCTTTGGCGGGCTTGGGGTTCCTTCGAGGCAGGTGCCCAGTCACACACAGCCTCAGGGTTGGGCCGCCAGCTGGCCCTGGTCAAGCCCTCTGCATCAGGGCTTCAGGTAGGTGAGAAGGAGTGTGGTGCTGAGGAATCCATGGGGGGCTTCGGGGGCAAGAGTGTTGGTAGCTGGGCTCATCCGCCTCTTTCCCTCCCTTTCTCTCTCTCTCTCTCTCTCTCTCTCTCTCTCTCTCTCTCTATCACACACACACACACACACACACACACTGAGGAGGCTGAGGGAAATGTCCTTGTGTCGTTTTGAGAAGAGCCTCTCTTGGCAGCAGGGTGCCAGGCTATGGAGGCCTGATTGAAACCAGGTCTGATGCGTTAAGGACTCTTGATTGGTCTCCTCAAGCAAGCTCTCAGGGGAGTTCCCACGTGGCTGCCAAGCTTCAGAGGCTCTCCTGGTCACTGCTGTGGCTGGCTGTGGCAAGAGCTGCACTGGGCGATCCCCCTCTGGCTAGACCACATCTCCGTGTGGCACGGGGCACCCAAATCCATGGACAAGGAAGAAGAGGCATTGAAATGAATGAGCTGAATGGATCCAGAAATGAGTGAAGGTCCATCTCTCGTTCTCTCCCTCGTTCTCTCATTCTCCGTCCCTCTCTCTCTCTCTCTCTCTCTCTCTCTCTCTCTCTCTCTCTCTCTCTCTCTCTCTCCCTCTCCCCCCAAACACACCCACACGCATACGCATGCAGATAGAGTAGGAAACAATAGCTAGGACGGGGATTGACAAATCCATCCTACGTCTCTTGTGAGCCAATAGCTTGGGTGGGAGTGGGTTGGAAGTGCCAGCCTGGGGATGGCCAGCCTGGGAGTGGATGCTTTTGCCGAGCAGAGTGGATCTGCCTGCCGCACACGGGTGCAGGAGAACACCTGGGCAAGTCAATCCACTCCAGACGAAGCATGTGTTTATCCTCATCACTTCCTCCTCGCCAGGGAATTCGGTTGGGTGCGATGGGCTAGGCTCGGCAATCTGGACGGGATGCACGGAGTCCTTCGGCCCGTCTCTTTTCCCGAGGGGCAGCACTCCCGAGCGGGACACCTTCTGTGGGGAGCGCTGAGACGCTCCTGTGTTGGGGTGGAATGGTCAGGACTCCTTTTGGCTGGTCGCTGAGCGAAGGGGATCCATTGCAGTTTCCCAACAATGGGATCCCATCGGCCATGGCTATCCATCCTGTTTGGCTCCCCTTCGCCTCCCTTGGGTTCCAAGAAGAGGGACTAGACCTCGTAGCATCTGCTCCATGGAAGGAGGGCTGTGGCACCCCCGTCCAGGGCAAGGGTTTGGATCTCGGACCTCCCCAATGCCAGGCATTCCCACAGCCTGGATGGCAGTCCAGGGCTTGCTTTCCTGGAAGACCGTTCCTGGGTGTCCCTGGTGAGATGGGAGAGGGCAGGGGCTTCCCATGGGCTGTGTGTCTCCCTCCCAGACCTCTTTCATTTCGTGTGAGCATTTCTCTCCGCAACACTGTGGCTGCCCATGGCACCGTTTTCTGCGCAGGTTGATGGCTGGGTCCGCTTGTGTTGGGGCGAAGGACAGCTGCTTGCTCAGCCAAGCATCTGTCCATGGACATCGAACGTCTTTCCATGTGTTGCTCTCGGGAAGAGGGCTGCCTGAACGGAGTGGGGCGTTTCGCGCTGAGAAGAGACCCTTTGTCTGGGTCTATGGCAGTGAGGGGTAGCGCTGGGTCTGACGGTGGTTCCAGGGTTCTTTTGGGGAGGCCCTGGATCCTTTGGTCCATCGCGGTGGAAGCAAGGGACGTCCACGCCCACCCGGTGGGAGGGCCCCTTCTTTGGCACAGCCTGCCCAGGGGTTGTCATGGAAAGGCGTCCTCAGGATGGCCATGGGGACAGGGCTGAGGAGGCCTGTCGAGCTGGTTGGGGTTTGGACTTCTCTAGGCATGCGTGATGGTGTTCCTTTGTCTGGTGCTGGCTGCCGGCTGGCTATGTGGATTTGGCAGTGTTTCTTCAGGCCCCCTCCCCACCTGCGGCCTGGGCGGGTGGGTTTCTGTTCTCGTGCCTGGGTTCCGTGCTGGAGCTGATCCGTGTGGAAGCCCAGGGTGACCTGGGTTTTGGGATGCGCATCGAGGGGCTGTGAGGCTTCCCCGGGTGGTGCCCAAAGGGAGAGCGAATTGGGAGAGCAGCGGTGCCAGGTGCTGGGCCTTGTCTCTCAAGAGGGCTCAGGAACCTCCCTTTGTCTTTCCCAGGGAGGCTCGGCTCTTCTTTCTACGCACCTGGTGAGATGATGGGAGCTCGAGCCAGGCCGGGCCTATGCAGGCCGCTCTCTTGACGGATCCACCAAAGCTCTGCCTGAGCTTCCTTCCGGCTCCCTGGGGAGAAGGGCTGATTGGGTCGGTTTTGTGTGGTTGGGAGACTCTGTGCCTTGGGAAGCACCAATGGGGATCCAGAGCAGGCACACTCCAGGTGGGGTCAAGAACGTTTGGAAACAAAGGGAGAAAGCAAGACCTGGCCAGATGAACCAAGCCAGAAGGAAAGAATTGAGGCAAGACCTCATGGCAAGGAGTGTGGAATCCCAGGGGCATGATGAAGGGGGAAAACGACTCGTTCCATCCTTCCACACCTGTCTTCCTAACTCCATATGGGCCAGGCTCTATCCACCCGGTAGCAGGCTGGCACACCCTGATGGATTGGGAGCTCAGGATTTCCACGGCGAGGCATGGCCTAGGTGGGCATCGGCACGAAGAACGCCTTTGAGAGAGGGAGCTAGAGCCCAGGTGGAAGGGCCCTTCTTGGCGGGGGATGGAGCCCCCAGCCTCGTCTGGGCCCCAGCCCAAGCAGCCCCGGGGACTGCTGAGCCCGAGAGAGAAGGCCAGCCTGAGAGGGGCTGTTCGAGCCTATGTCCACACGAGGGCGCCAGGGCCCCTCCCGGCCCCAGGTGCAGCTCTGAGGCTCGAAGAGGTGGGAGTGGCAAGGCTCCAAAGGCGCAGGCTCCAGGTCGGGGGCGGGGGCGGATGGAGGCTTGAGCGGGACGCACCCACAGCAGGCACTCCGAGGCTGTGCAGGGGTTTCCTGGGCACCAGGGACTGTCTCCTCCGAGACCCCTCCTGTCAGGCGCAGGGCGGAGGTGTGCCTTCCGGATTTGGAGGTGGGTTGGCCGCCTGGTTGGGTGGCAGTGGGTTTGGAAGGCTTGAAACAGGTCCTGGGCTTTGGCGGGCTTGGGGTTCCTTCGAGGCAGGTGCCCAGTCACACACAGCCTCAGGATTGGGCCGCCAGCTGGCCCTGGTCAAGCCCTCCGCATCAGGGCTTCAGGTAGGTGAGAAGGAGTGTGGTGCTGAGGAATCCATGGGGGGCTTCGGGGGCAAGAGTGTTGGTAGCTGGGCTCATCCGCCTATTTCCCTACCTTTCTCTCTCTCTCTCTCTCTCTCTCTCTCTCTCTCTCTCTCTCTCTCTCTCTCTCTCTCTCTCTATCTCACACACACACACACACACACACACACACACACACACACACACACACACTGAGGAGGCTGAGGGAAATGTCCTTGTGTCGTTTTGAGAAGAGCCTCTCTTGGCAGCAGGGTGCCAGGCTATGGAGGCCTGATTGAAACCAGGTCTGATGCGTTAAGGACTCTTGATTGGTCTCCTCAAGCAAGCTCTCAGGGGAGTTCCCACGTGGCTGCCAAGCTTCAGAGGCTCTCCTGGTCACTGCTGTGGCTGGCTGCGGCAAGAGCTGCACTGGGCGATCCCCCTCTGGCTAGACCACATCTCCGTGTGGCACGGGGCACCCAAATCCATGGACAAGGAAGAAGAGGCATTGAAATGAATGAGCTGAATGGATCCAGAAATGAGTGAAGGTCCATCTCTCGTTCTCTCCCTCGTTCTCTCATTCTCCGTCCGTCCCTCTCTCTCTCTCTCTCTCTCTCTCTCTCCCCCCAAACACACCCACACGCATACGCATGCAGATAGAGTAGGAAACAATAGCTAGGATGGGGATTGACAAATCCATCCTACGTCTCTTGTGAGCCAATAGCTTGGGTGGGAGTGGGTTGGAAGTGCCAGCCTGGGGATGGCCAGCCTGGGAGTGGATGCTTTTGCCGAGCAGAGTGGATCTGCCTGCCGCACACGGGTGCAGGAGAACACCTGGGCAAGTCAATCCACTCCAGACGAAGCATGTGTTTATCCTCATCACTTCCTCCTCGCCAGGGAATTCGGTTGGGTGCGATGGGCTAGGCTCGGCAATCTGGACGGGATGCACGGAGTCCTTCGGCCCGTCTCTTTTCCCGAGGGGCAGCACTCCCGAGCGGGACACCTTCTGTGGGGAGCGCTGAGACGCTCCTGTGTTGGGGTGGAATGGTCAGGACTCCTTTTGGCTGGTCGCTGAGCGAAGGGGATCCATTGCAGTTTCCCAACAATGGGATCCCATCGGCCATGGCTATCCATCCTGTTTGGCTCCCCTTCGCCTCCCTTGGGTTCCAAGAAGAGGGACTAGACCTCGTAGCATCTGCTCCATGGAAGGAGGGCTGTGGCACCCCCGTCCAGGGCAAGGGTTTGGATCTCGGACCTCCCCAATGCCAGGCATTCCCACAGCCTGGATGGCAGTCCAGGGCTTGCTTTCCTGGAAGACCGTTCCTGGGTGTCCCTGGTGAGATGGGAGAGGGCAGGGGCTTCCCATGGGCTGTGTGTCTCCCTCCCAGACCTCTTTCATTTCGTGTGAGCATTTCTCTCCGCAACACTGTGGCTGCCCATGGCACCGTTTTCTGCGCAGGTTGATGGCTGGGTCCGCTTGTGTTGGGGCGAAGGACAGCTGCTTGCTCAGCCAAGCATCTGTCCATGGACATCGAACGTCTTTCCATGTGTTGCTCTCGGGAAGAGGGCTGCCTGAACGGAGTGGGGCGTTTCGCGCTGAGAAGAGCCCCTTTGTCTGGGTCTATGGCCGTGAGGGGTAGCGCTGGGTCTGACGGTGGTTCCAGGGTTCTTTTGGGGAGGCCCTGGATCCTGTGGTCCATCGCGGTTGAAGCAAGGGACGTCCACGCCCACCCGGTGGGAGGGCCCCTTCTTTGGCACAGCCTGCCCAGGGGTTGTCATGGAAAGGCGTCCTCAGGATGGCCATGGGGACAGGGCTGAGGAGGCCTGTCGAGCTGGTTGGGGTTTGGACTTCTCTAGGCATGCGTGATGGTGTTCCTTTGTCTGGTGCTGGCTGCCGGCTGGCTATGTGGATTTGGCAGTGTTTCTTCAGGCCCCCTCCCCACCTGCGGCCTGGGCGGGTGGGTTTCTGTTCTCGTGCCTGGGTTCCGTGCTGGAGCTGATCCGTGTGGAAGCCCAGGGTGACCTGGGTTTTGGGATGCGCATCGAGGGGCTGTGAGGCTTCCCCGGGTGGTGCCCAAAGGGAGAGCGAATTGGGAGAGCAGCGGTGCCAGGTGCTGGGCCTTGTCTCTCAAGAGGGCTCAGGAACCTCCCTTTGTCTTTCCCAGGGAGGCTCGGCTCTTCTTTCTACGCACCTGGTGAGATGATGGGAGCTCGAGCCAGGCCGGGCCTATGCAGGCCGCTCTCTTGACGGATCCACCAAAGCTCTGCCTGAGCTTCCTTCCGGCTCCCTGGGGAGAAGGGCTGATTGGGTCGGTTTTGTGTGGTTGGGAGACTCTGTGCCTTGGGAAGCACCAATGGGGATCCAGAGCAGGCACACTCCAGGTGGGGTCAAGAACGTTTGGAAACAAAGGGAGAAAGCAAGACCTGGCCAGATGAACCAAGCCAGAAGGAAAGAATTGAGGCAAGACCTCATGGCAAGGAGTGTGGAATCCCAGGGGCATGATGAAGGGGGAAAACGACTCGTTCCATCCTTCCACACCTGTCTTCCTAACTCCATATGGGCCAGGCTCTATCCACCCGGTAGCAGGCTGGCACCCCCTGATGGATTGGGAGCTCAGGATTTCCACGGCGAGGCATGGCCTAGGTGGGCATCGGCACGAAGAACGCCTTTGAGAGAGGGAGCTAGAGCCCAGGTGGAAGGGCCCTTCTTGGCGGGGGATGGAGCCCCCAGCCTCGTCTGGGCCCCAGCCCAAGCAGCCCCGGGGACTGCTGAGCCCGAGAGAGAAGGCCAGCCTGAGAGGGGCTGTTTGAGCCTATGTCCACACGAGGGCGCCAGGGCCCCTCCCGGCCCCAGGTGCAGCTCTGAGGCTCGAAGAGGTGGGAGTGGCAAGGCTCCAAAGGCGCAGGCTCCAAAGGCGCAGGCTCCAGGTCGGGGGCGGGGGCGGATGGAGGCTTGAGCGGGACGCACCCACAGCAGGCACTCCGAGGCTGTGCAGGGGTTTCCTGGGCACCAGGGACTGTCTCCTCCGAGACCCCTCCTGTCAGGCGCAGGGCGGAGGTGTGCCCTCCGGATTTGGAGGTGGGTTGGCCGCCTGGTTGGGTGGCAGTGGGTTTGGAAGGCTTGAAACAGGTCCTGGGCTTTGGCGGGCTTGGGGTTCCTTCGAGGCAGGTGCCCAGTCACACACAGCCTCAGGATTGGGCCGCCAGCTGGCCCTGGTCAAGCCCTCTGCATCAGGGCTTCAGGTAGGTGAGAAGGAGTGTGGTGCTGAGGAATCCATGGGGGGCTTCGGGGGCAAGAGTGTTGGTAGCTGGGCTCATCCGCCTCTTTCCCTCCCTTTCTCTCTCTCTCTCTCTCTCTCTCTCTCTCTCTCTCTATCACACACACACACACACACACACACACTGAGGAGGCTGAGGGAAATGTCCTTGTGTCGTTTTGAGAAGAGCCTCTCTTGGCAGCAGGGTGCCAGGCTATGGAGGCCTGATTGAAACCAGGTCTGATGCGTTAAGGACTCTTGATTGGTCTCCTCAAGCAAGCTCTCAGGGGAGTTCCCACGTGGCTGCCAAGCTTCAGAGGCTCTCCTGGTCACTGCTGTGGCTGGCTGTGGCAAGAGCTGCACTGGGCGATCCCCCTCTGGCTAGACCACATCTCCGTGTGGCACGGGGCACCCAAATCCATGGACAAGGAAGAAGAGGCATTGAAATGAATGAGCTGAATGGATCCAGAAATGAGTGAAGGTCCATCTCTCGTTCTCTCCCTCGTTCTCTCATTCTCCGTCCCTCTCTCTCTCTCTCTCTCTCTCTCTCTCTCTCTCTCTCTCTCTCCCTCTCCCCCCAAACACACCCACACGCATACGCATGCAGATAGAGTAGGAAACAATAGCTAGGACGGGGATTGACAAATCCATCCTACGTCTCTTGTGAGCCAATAGCTTGGGTGGGAGTGGGTTGGAAGTGCCAGCCTGGGGATGGCCAGCCTGGGAGTGGATGCTTTTGCCGAGCAGAGTGGATCTGCCTGCCGCACACGGGTGCAGGAGAACACCTGGGCAAGTCAATCCACTCCAGACGAAGCATGTGTTTATCCTCATCACTTCCTCCTCGCCAGGGAATTCGGTTGGGTGCGATGGGCTAGGCTCGGCAATCTGGACGGGATGCACGGAGTCCTTCGGCCCGTCTCTTTTCCCGAGGGGCAGCACTCCCGAGCGGGACACCTTCTGTGGGGAGCGCTGAGACGCTCCTGTGTTGGGGTGGAATGGTCAGGACTCCTTTTGGCTGGTCGCTGAGCGAAGGGGATCCATTGCAGTTTCCCAACAATGGGATCCCATCGGCCATGGCTATCCATCCTGTTTGGCTCCCCTTCGCCTCCCTTGGGTTCCAAGAAGAGGGACTAGACCTCGTAGCATCTGCTCCATGGAAGGAGGGCTGTGGCACCCCCGTCCAGGGCAAGGGTTTGGATCTCGGACCTCCCCAATGCCAGGCATTCCCACAGCCTGGATGGCAGTCCAGGGCTTGCTTTCCTGGAAGACCGTTCCTGGGTGTCCCTGGTGAGATGGGAGAGGGCAGGGGCTTCCCATGGGCTGTGTGTCTCCCTCCCAGACCTCTTTCATTTCGTGTGAGCATTTCTCTCCGCAACACTGTGGCTGCCCATGGCACCGTTTTCTGCGCAGGTTGATGGCTGGGTCCGCTTGTGTTGGGGCGAAGGACAGCTGCTTGCTCAGCCAAGCATCTGTCCATGGACATCGAACGTCTTTCCATGTGTTGCTCTCGGGAAGAGGGCTGCCTGAACGGAGTGGGGCGTTTCGCGCTGAGAAGAGACCCTTTGTCTGGGTCTATGGCAGTGAGGGGTAGCGCTGGGTCTGACGGTGGTTCCAGGGTTCTTTTGGGGAGGCCCTGGATCCTTTGGTCCATCGCGGTGGAAGCAAGGGACGTCCACGCCCACCCGGTGGGAGGGCCCCTTCTTTGGCACAGCCTGCCCAGGGGTTGTCATGGAAAGGCGTCCTCAGGATGGCCATGGGGACAGGGCTGAGGAGGCCTGTCGAGCTGGTTGGGGTTTGGACTTCTCTAGGCATGCGTGATGGTGTTCCTTTGTCTGGTGCTGGCTGCCGGCTGGCTATGTGGATTTGGCAGTGTTTCTTCAGGCCCCCTCCCCACCTGCGGCCTGGGCGGGTGGGTTTCTGTTCTCGTGCCTGGGTTCCGTGCTGGAGCTGATCCGTGTGGAAGCCCAGGGTGACCTGGGTTTTGGGATGCGCATCGAGGGGCTGTGAGGCTTCCCCGGGTGGTGCCCAAAGGGAGAGCGAATTGGGAGAGCAGCGGTGCCAGGTGCTGGGCCTTGTCTCTCAAGAGGGCTCAGGAACCTCCCTTTGTCTTTCCCAGGGAGGCTCGGCTCTTCTTTCTACGCACCTGGTGAGATGATGGGAGCTCGAGCCAGGCCGGGCCTATGCAGGCCGCTCTCTTGACGGATCCACCAAAGCTCTGCCTGAGCTTCCTTCCGGCTCCCTGGGGAGAAGGGCTGATTGGGTCGGTTTTGTGTGGTTGGGAGACTCTGTGCCTTGGGAAGCACCAATGGGGATCCAGAGCAGGCACACTCCAGGTGGGGTCAAGAACGTTTGGAAACAAAGGGAGAAAGCAAGCCCTGGCCAGATGAACCAAGCCAGAAGGAAAGAATCGAGGCAAGACCTCATGGCAAGGAGTGTGGAATCCCAGGGGCATGATGAAGGGGGAAAACGACTCGTTCCATCCTTCCACACCTGTCTTCCTAACTCCATATGGGCCAGGCTCTATCCACCCGGTAGCAGGCTGGCACCCCCTGATGGATTGGGAGCTCAGGATTTCCACGGCGAGGCATGGCCTAGGTGGGCATCGGCACGAAGAACGCCTTTGAGAGAGGGAGCTAGAGCCCAGGTGGAAGGGCCCTTCTTGGCGGGGGATGGAGCCCCCAGCCTCGTCTGGGCCCCAGCCCAAGCAGCCCCGGGGACTGCTGAGCCCGAGAGAGAAGGCCAGCCTGAGAGGGGCTGTTCGAGCCTATGTCCACACGAGGGCGCCAGGGCCCCTCCCGGCCCCAGGTGCAGCTCTGAGGCTCGAAGAGGTGGGAGTGGCAAGGCTCCAAAGGCGCAGGCTCCAGGTCGGGGGCGGGGGCGGATGGAGGCTTGAGCGGGACGCACCCACAGCAGGCACTCCGAGGCTGTGCAGGGGTTTCCTGGGCACCAGGGACTGTCTCCTCCGAGACCCCTCCTGTCAGGCGCAGGGCGGAGGTGTGCCTTCCGGATTTGGAGGTGGGTTGGCCGCCTGGTTGGGTGGCAGTGGGTTTGGAAGGCTTGAAACAGGTCCTGGGCTTTGGCGGGCTTGGGGTTCCTTCGAGGCAGGTGCCCAGTCACACACAGCCTCAGGATTGGGCCGCCAGCTGGCCCTGGTCAAGCCCTCCGCATCAGGGCTTCAGGTAGGTGAGAAGGAGTGTGGTGCTGAGGAATCCATGGGGGGCTTCGGGGGCAAGAGTGTTGGTAGCTGGGCTCATCCGCCTCTTTCCCTCCCTCTCTCTCTCTCTCTCTCTCTCTCTCTCTCTCTCTCTCTCTCTCTCTATCACACACACACACACACACACACACACTGAGGAGGCTGAGGGAAATGTCCTTGTGTCGTTTTGAGAAGAGCCTCTCTTGGCAGCAGGGTGCCAGGCTATGGAGGCCTGATTGAAACCAGGTCTGATGCGTTAAGGACTCTTGATTGGTCTCCTCCAGCAAGCTCTCAGGGGAGTTCCCACGTGGCTGCCAAGCTTCAGAGGCTCTCCTGGTCACTGCTGTGGCTGGCTGTGGCAAGAACTGCACTGGGCGATCCCCCTCTGGCTAGACCACATCTCCGTGTGGCACGGGGCACCCAAATCCATGGACAAGGAAGAAGAGGCATTGAAATGAATGAGCTGAATGGATCCAGAAATGAGTGAAGGTCCATCTCTCGTTCTTTCATTCTCCGTCCCTCTCTCTCTCTCTCTCTCTCTCTCTCTCTCTCTCTCCCTCCCCCCAAACACACCCACACGCATACGCATGCAGATAGAGTAGGAAACAATAGCTAGGACGGGGATTGACAAATCCATCCTACGTCTCTCCTGAGCCAATAGCTTGGGTGGGAGTGGGTTGGAAGTGCCAGCCTGGGGATGGCCAGCCTGGGAGTGGATGCTTTTGCCGAGCAGAGTGGATCTGCCTGCCGCACACGGGTGCAGGAGAACACCTGGGCAAGTCAATCCACTCCAGACGAAGCATGTCTTTATCCTCATCACTTCCTCCTCGCCAGGGAATTCGGTTGGGTCCGATGGGCTAGGCTCGGCAATCTGGACGGGATGCACGGAGTCCTTCGGCCCGTCTCTTTTCCCGAGGGGCAGCACTCCCGAGTGGGACACCTTCTGTGGGGAGCGCTGAGACGCTCCTGTGTTGGGGTGGAATGGTCAGGACTCCTTTTGGCTGGTCGCTGAGCGAAGGGGATCCATTGCAGTTTCCCAACAATGGGATCCCATCGGCCATGGCTATCCATCCTGTTTGGCTCCCCTTCGCCTCCCTTGGGTTCCAAGAAGAGGGACTAGACCTCGTAGCATCTGCTCCATGGAAGGAGGGCTGTGGCACCCCCGTCCAGGGCAAGGGTTTGGATCTCGGACCTCCCCAATGCCAGGCATTCCCACAGCCTGGATGGCAGTCCAGGGCTTGCTTTCCTGGAAGACCGTTCCTGGGTGTCCCTGGTGAGATGGGAGAGGGCAGGGGCTTCCCATGGGCTGTGTGTCTCCCTCCCAGACCTCTTTCATTTCGTGTGAGCATTTCTCTCCGCAACACTGTGGCTGCCCATGGCACCGTTTTCTGCGCAGGTTGATGGCTGGGTCCGCTTGTGTTGGGGCGAAGGACAGCTGCTTGCTCAGCCAAGCATCTGTCCATGGACATCGAACGTCTTTCCATGTGTTGCTCTCGGGAAGAGGGCTGCCTGAACGGAGTGGGGCGTTTCGCGCTGAGAAGAGCCCCTTTGTCTGGGTCTATGGCCGTGAGGGGTAGCGCTGGGTCTGACGGTGGTTCCAGGGTTCTTTTGGGGAGGCCCTGGATCCTGTGGTCCATCGCGGTGGAAGCAAGGGACGTCCACGCCCACCCGGTGGGAGGGCCCCTTCTTTTGCACAGCCTGCCCAGGGGTTGTCATGGAAAGGCGTCCTCAGGATGGCCATGGGGACAGGGCTGAGGAGGCCTGTCGAGCTGGTTGGGGTTTGGACTTCTCTAGGCATGCGTGATGGTGTTCCTTTGTCTGGTGCTGGCTGCCGGCTGGCTATGTGGATTTGGCAGTGTTTCTTCAGGCCCCCTCCCCACCTGCGGCCTGGGCGGGTGGGTTTCTGTTCTCGTGCCTGGGTTCCGTGCTGGAGCTGATCCGTGTGGAAGCCCAGGGTGACCTGGGTTTTGGGATGCGCATCGAGGGGCTGTGAGGCTTCCCCGGGTGGTGCCCAAAGGGAGAGCGAATTGGGAGAGCAGCGGTGCCAGGTGCTGGGCCTTGTCTCTCAAGAGGGCTCAGGAACCTCCCTTTGTCTTTCCCAGGGAGGCTCGGCTCTTCTTTCTACGCACCTGGTGAGATGATGGGAGCTCGAGCCAGGCCGGGCCTATGCAGGCCGCTCTCTTGACGGATCCACCAAAGCTCTGCCTGAGCTTCCTTCCGGCTCCCTGGGGAGAAGGGCTGATTGGGTCGGTTTTGTGTGGTTGGGAGACTCTGTGCCTTGGGAAGCACCAATGGGGATCCAGAGCAGGCACACTCCAGGTGGGGTCAAGACCGTTTGGAAACAAAGGGAGAAAGCAAGCCCTGGCCAGATGAACCAAGCCAGAAGGAAAGAATCGAGGCAAGACCTCATGGCAAGGAGTGTGGAATCCCAGGGGCATGATGAAGGGGGAAAACGACTCGTTCCATCCTTCCACACCTGTCTTCCTAACTCCATATGGGCCAGGCTCTATCCACCCGGTAGCAGGCTGGCACCCCCTGATGGATTGGGAGCTCAGGATTTCCACGGCGAGGCATGGCCTAGGTGGGCATCGGCACGAAGAACGCCTTTGAGAGAGGGAGCTAGAGCCCAGGTGGAAGGGCCCTTCTTGGCGGGGGATGGAGCCCCCAGCCTCGTCTGGGCCCCAGCCCAAGCAGCCCCGGGGACTGCTGAGCCCGAGAGAGAAGGCCAGCCTGAGAGGGGCTGTTCGAGCCTATGTCCACACGAGGGCGCCAGGGCCCCTCCCGGCCCCAGGTGCAGCTCTGAGGCTGGAAGAGGTGGGAGTGGCAAGGCTCCAAAGGCGCAGGCTCCAGGTCGGGGGCGGGGGCGGATGGAGGCTTGAGCGGGACGCACCCACAGCAGGCACTCCGAGGCTGTGCAGGGGTTTCCTGGGCACCAGGGACTGTCTCCTCCGAGACCCCTCCTGTCAGGCGCAGGGCGGAGGTGTGCCTTCCGGATTTGGAGGTGGGTTGGCCGCCTGGTTGGGTGGCAGTGGGTTTGGAAGGCTTGAAACAGGTCCTGGGCTTTGGCGGGCTTGGGGTTCCTTCGAGGCAGGTGCCCAGTCACACACAGCCTCAGGATTGGGCCGCCAGCTGGCCCTGGTCAAGCCCTCCGCATCAGGGCTTCAGGTAGGTGAGAAGGAGTGTGGTGCTGAGGAATCCATGGGGGGCTTCGGGGGCAAGAGTGTTGGTAGCTGGGCTCATCCGCCTCTTTCCCTCCCTCTCTCTTTCTCTCTCTCTCTCTCTCTCTCTCTCTCTCACACACACACACACACACACACACACACACACACACACACACACACTGAGGAGGCTGAGGGAAATGTCCTTGTGTCGTTTTGAGAAGAGCCTCTCTTGGCAGCAGGGTGCCAGGCTATGGAGGCCTGATTGAAACCAGGTCTGATGCGTTAAGGACTCTTGATTGGTCTCCTCAAGCAAGCTCTCAGGGGAGTTCCCACGTGGCTGCCAAGCTTCAGAGGCTCTCCTGGTCACTGCTGTGGCTGGCTGTGGCAAGAACTGCACTGGGCGATCCCCCTCTGGCTAGACCACATCTCCGTGTGGCAGGGGGCACCCAAATCCATGGACAAGGAAGAAGAGGCATTGAAATGAATGAGCTGAATGGATCCAGAAATGAGTGAAGGTCCATCTCTCGTTCTTTCATTCTCCGTCCCTCTCTCTCTCTCTCTCTCTCTCTCTCTCTCTCTCTCCCTCCCCCCAAACACACCCACACGCATACGCATGCAGATAGAGTAGGAAACAATAGCTAGGACGGGGATTGACAAATCCATCCTACGTCTCTCCTGAGCCAATAGCTTGGGTGGGAGTGGGTTGGAAGTGCCAGCCTGGGGATGGCCAGCCTGGGAGTGGATGCTTTTGCCGAGCAGAGTGGATCTGCCTGCCGCACACGGGTGCAGGAGAACACCTGGGCAAGTCAATCCACTCCAGACGAAGCATGTCTTTATCCTCATCACTTCCTCCTCGCCAGGGAATTCGGTTGGGTCCGATGGGCTAGGCTCGGCAATCTGGACGGGATGCACGGAGTCCTTCGGCCCGTCTCTTTTCCCGAGGGGCAGCACTCCCGAGTGGGACACCTTCTGTGGGGAGCGCTGAGACGCTCCTGTGTTGGGGTGGAATGGTCAGGACTCCTTTTGGCTGGTCGCTGAGCGAAGGGGATCCATTGCAGTTTCCCAACAATGGGATCCCATCGGCCATGGCTATCCATCCTGTTTGGCTCCCCTTCGCCTCCCTTGGGTTCCAAGAAGAGGGACTAGACCTCGTAGCATCTGCTCCATGGAAGGAGGGCTGTGGCACCCCCGTCCAGGGCAAGGGTTTGGATCTCGGACCTCCCCAATGCCAGGCATTCCCACAGCCTGGATGGCAGTCCAGGGCTTGCTTTCCTGGAAGACCGTTCCTGGGTGTCCCTGGTGAGATGGGAGAGGGCAGGGGCTTCCCATGGGCTGTGTGTCTCCCTCCCAGACCTCTTTCATTTCGTGTGAGCATTTCTCTCCGCAACACTGTGGCTGCCCATGGCACCGTTTTCTGCGCAGGTTGATGGCTGGGTCCGCTTGTGTTGGGGCGAAGGACAGCTGCTTGCTCAGCCAAGCATCTGTCCATGGACATCGAACGTCTTTCCATGTGTTGCTCTCGGGAAGAGGGCTGCCTGAACGGAGTGGGGCGTTTCGCGCTGAGAAGAGCCCCTTTGTCTGGGTCTATGGCCGTGAGGGGTAGCGCTGGGTCTGACGGTGGTTCCAGGGTTCTTTTGGGGAGGCCCTGGATCCTGTGGTCCATCGCGGTGGAAGCAAGGGACGTCCACGCCCACCCGGTGGGAGGGCCCCTTCTTTTGCACAGCCTGCCCAGGGGTTGTCATGGAAAGGCGTCCTCAGGATGGCCATGGGGACAGGGCTGAGGAGGCCTGTCGAGCTGGTTGGGGTTTGGACTTCTCTAGGCATGCGTGATGGTGTTCCTTTGTCTGGTGCTGGCTGCCGGCTGGCTATGTGGATTTGGCAGTGTTTCTTCAGGCCCCCTCCCCACCTGCGGCCTGGGCGGGTGGGTTTCTGTTCTCGTGCCTGGGTTCCGTGCTGGAGCTGATCCGTGTGGAAGCCCAGGGTGACCTGGGTTTTGGGATGCGCATCGAGGGGCTGTGAGGCTTCCCCGGGTGGTGCCCAAAGGGAGAGCGAATTGGGAGAGCAGCGGTGCCAGGTGCTGGGCCTTGTCTCTCAAGAGGGCTCAGGAACCTCCCTTTGTCTTTCCCAGGGAGGCTCGGCTCTTCTTTCTACGCACCTGGTGAGATGATGGGAGCTCGAGCCAGGCCGGGCCTATGCAGGCCGCTCTCTTGACGGATCCACCAAAGCTCTGCCTGAGCTTCCTTCCGGCTCCCTGGGGAGAAGGGCTGATTGGGTCGGTTTTGTGTGGTTGGGAGACTCTGTGCCTTGGGAAGCACCAATGGGGATCCAGAGCAGGCACACTCCAGGTGGGGTCAAGACCGTTTGGAAACAAAGGGAGAAAGCAAGCCCTGGCCAGATGAACCAAGCCAGAAGGAAAGAATCGAGGCAAGACCTCATGGCAAGGAGTGTGGAATCCCAGGGGCATGATGAAGGGGGAAAACGACTCGTTCCATCCTTCCACACCTGTCTTCCTAACTCCATATGGGCCAGGCTCTATCCACCCGGTAGCAGGCTGGCACCCCCTGATGGATTGGGAGCTCAGGATTTCCACGGCGAGGCATGGCCTAGGTGGGCATCGGCACGAAGAACGCCTTTGAGAGAGGGAGCTAGAGCCCAGGTGGAAGGGCCCTTCTTGGCGGGGGATGGAGCCCCCAGCCTCGTCTGGGCCCCAGCCCAAGCAGCCCCGGGGACTGCTGAGCCCGAGAGAGAAGGCCAGCCTGAGAGGGGCTGTTCGAGCCTATGTCCACACGAGGGCGCCAGGGCCCCTCCCGGCCCCAGGTGCAGCTCTGAGGCTCGAAGAGGTGGGAGTGGCAAGGCTCCAAAGGCGCAGGCTCCAGGTCGGGGGCGGGGGCGGATGGAGGCTTGAGCGGGACGCACCCACAGCAGGCACTCCGAGGCTGTGCAGGGGTTTCCTGGGCACCAGGGACTGTCTCCTCCGAGACCCCTCCTGTCAGGCGCAGGGCGGAGGTGTGCCTTCCGGATTTGGAGGTGGGTTGGCCGCCTGGTTGGGTGGCAGTGGGTTTGGAAGGCTTGAAACAGGTCCTGGGCTTTGGCGGGCTTGGGGTTCCTTCGAGGCAGGTGCCCAGTCACACACAGCCTCAGGATTGGGCCGCCAGCTGGCCCTGGTCAAGCCCTCCGCATCAGGGCTTCAGGTAGGTGAGAAGGAGTGTGGTGCTGAGGAATCCATGGGGGGCTTCGGGGGCAAGAGTGTTGGTAGCTGGGCTCATCCGCCTATTTCCCTACCTTTCTCTCTCTCTCTCTCTCTCTCTCTCTCTCTCTCTCTCTCTCTCTCTCTCTCTCTCTCTCTCTCTATCTCACACACACACACACACACACACACACACACACACACACACACACTGAGGAGGCTGAGGGAAATGTCCTTGTGTCGTTTTGAGAAGAGCCTCTCTTGGCAGCAGGGTGCCAGGCTATGGAGGCCTGATTGAAACCAGGTCTGATGCGTTAAGGACTCTTGATTGGTCTCCTCCAGCAAGCTCTCAGGGGAGTTCCCACGTGGCTGCCAAGCTTCAGAGGCTCTCCTGGTCACTGCTGTGGCTGGCTGTGGCAAGAACTGCACTGGGCGATCCCCCTCTGGCTAGACCACATCTCCGTGTGGCACGGGGCACCCAAATCCATGGACAAGGAAGAAGAGGCATTGAAATGAATGAGCTGAATGGATCCAGAAATGAGTGAAGGTCCATCTCTCGTTCTCTCATTCTCCGTCCCTCTCTCTCTCTCTCTCTCTCTCTCTCTCTCTCTCTCTCTCTCTCTCTCTCTCCTCCCTCCCTCCCCCCAAACACACCCACACGCATACGCATGCAGATAGAGTAGGAAACAATAGCTAGGACGGGGATTGACAAATCCATCCTATGTCTCTTGTGAGCCAATAGCTTGGGTGGGAGTGGGTTGGAGTGCCAGCCTGGGGATGGCCAGCCTGGGAGTGGATGCTTTTGCCGAGCAGAGTGGATCTGCCTGCCGCACACGGGTGCAGGAGAACACCTGGGCAAGTCAATCCACTCCAGACGAAGCATGTGTTTATCCTCATCACTTCCTCCTCGCCAGGGAATTCGGTTGGGTGCGATGGGCTAGGCTCGGCAATCTGGACGGGATGCACGGAGTCCTTCGGCCCGTCTCTTTTCCCGAGGGGCAGCACTCCCGAGCGGGACACCTTCTGTGGGGAGCGCTGAGACGCTCCTGTGTTGGGGTGGAATGGTCAGGACTCCTTTTGGCTGGTCGCTGAGCGAAGGGGATCCATTGCAGTTTCCCAACAATGGGATCCCATCGGCCATGGCTATCCATCCTGTTTGGCTCCCCTTCGCCTCCCTTGGGTTCCAAGAAGAGGGACTAGACCTCGTAGCATCTGCTCCATGGAAGGAGGGCTATGGCACCCCCGTCCAGGGCAAGGGTTTGGATCTCGGACCTCCCCAATGCCAGGCATTCCCACAGCCTGGATGGCAGTCCAGGGCTTGCTTTCCTGGAAGACCGTTCCTGGGTGTCCCTGGTGAGATGGGAGAGGGCAGGGGCTTCCCATGGGCTGTGTGTCTCCCTCCCAGACCTCTTTCATTTCGTGTGAGCATTTCTCTCCGCAACACTGTGGCTGCCCATGGCACCGTTTTCTGCGCAGGTTGATGGCTGGGTCCGCTTGTGTTGGGGCGAAGGACAGCTGCTTGCTCAGCCAAGCATCTGTCCATGGACATCGAACGTCTTTCCATGTGTTGCTCTCGGGAAGAGGGCTGCCTGAACGGAGTGGGGCGTTTCGCGCTGAGAAGAGCCCCTTTGTCTGGGTCTATGGCAGTGAGGGGTAGCGCTGGGTCTGACGGTGGTTCCAGGGTTCTTTTGGGGAGGCCCTGGATCCTGTGGTCCATCGCGGTGGAAGCAAGGGACGTCCACGCCCACCCGGTGGGAGGGCCCCTTCTTTTGCACAGCCTGCCCAGGGGTTGTCATGGAAAGGCGTCCTCAGGATGGCCATGGGGACAGGGCTGAGGAGGCCTGTCGAGCTGGTTGGGGTTTGGACTTCTCTAGGCATGCGTGATGGTGTTCCTTTGTGTGGTGCTGGCTGCCGGCTGGCTATGTGGATTTGGCAGTGTTTCTTCAGGCCCCCTCCCCACCTGCGGCCTGGGCGGGTGGGTTTCTGTTCTCGTGCCTGGGTTCCGTGCTGGAGCTGATCCGTGTGGAAGCCCAGGGTGACCTGGGTTTTGGGATGCGCATCGAGGGGCTGTGAGGCTTCCCCGGGTGGTGCCCAAAGGGAGAGCGAATTGGGAGAGCAGCGGTGCCAGGTGCTGGGCCTTGTCTCTCAAGAGGGCTCAGGAACCTCCCTTTGTCTTTCCCAGGGAGGCTCGGCTCTTCTTTCTACGCACCTGGTGAGATGATGGGAGCTCGAGCCAGGCCGGGCCTATGCAGGCCGCTCTCTTGACGGATCCACCAAAGCTCTGCCTGAGCTTCCTTCCGGCTCCCTGGGGAGAAGGGCTGATTGGGTCGGTTTTGTGTGGTTGGGAGACTCTGTGCCTTGGGAAGCACCAATGGGGATCCAGAGCAGGCACACTCCAGGTGGGGTCAAGAACGTTTGGAAACAAAGGGAGAAAGCAAGCCCTGGCCAGATGAACCAAGCCAGAAGGAAAGAATCGAGGCAAGACCTCATGGCAAGGAGTGTGGAATCCCAGGGGCATGATGAAGGGGGAAAACGACTCGTTCCATCCTTCCACACCTGTCTTCCTAACTCCATATGGGCCAGGCTCTATCCACCCGGTAGCAGGCTGGCACCCCCTGATGGATTGGGAGCTCAGGATTTCCACGGCGAGGCATGGCCTAGGTGGGCATCGGCACGAAGAACGCCTTTGAGAGAGGGAGCTAGAGCCCAGGTGGAAGGGCCCTTCTTGGCGGGGGATGGAGCCCCCAGCCTCGTCTGGGCCCCAGCCCAAGCAGCCCCGGGGACTGCTGAGCCCGAGAGAGAAGGCCAGCCTGAGAGGGGCTGTTCGAGCCTATGTCCACACGAGGGCGCCAGGGCCCCTCCCGGCCCCAGGTGCAGCTCTGAGGCTCGAAGAGGTGGGAGTGGCAAGGCTCCAAAGGCGCAGGCTCCAGGTCGGGGGCGGGGGCGGATGGAGGCTTGAGCGGGACGCACCCACAGCAGGCACTCCGAGGCTGTGCAGGGGTTTCCTGGGCACCAGGGACTGTCTCCTCCGAGACCCCTCCTGTCAGGCGCAGGGCGGAGGTGTGCCTTCCGGATTTGGAGGTGGGTTGGCCGCCTGGTTGGGTGGCAGTGGGTTTGGAAGGCTTGAAACAGGTCCTGGGCTTTGGCGGGCTTGGGGTTCCTTCGAGGCAGGTGCCCAGTCACACACAGCCTCAGGATTGGGCCGCCAGCTGGCCCTGGTCAAGCCCTCCGCATCAGGGCTTCAGGTAGGTGAGAAGGAGTGTGGTGCTGAGGAATCCATGGGGGGCTTCGGGGGCAAGAGTGTTGGTAGCTGGGCTCATCCGCCTATTTCCCTACCTTTCTCTCTCTCTCTCTCTCTCTCTCTCTCTCTCTCTCTCACACACACACACACACACACACACACACACACACACACACACACACACACACTGAGGAGGCTGAGGGAAATGTCCTTGTGTCGTTTTGAGAAGAGCCTCTCTTGGCAGCAGGGTGCCAGGCTATGGAGGCCTGATTGAAACCAGGTCTGATGCGTTAAGGACTCTTGATTGGTCTCCTCAAGCAAGCTCTCAGGGGAGTTCCCACGTGGCTGCCAAGCTTCAGAGGCTCTCCTGGTCACTGCTGTGGCTGGCTGTGGCAAGAACTGCACTGGGCGATCCCCCTCTGGCTAGACCACATCTCCGTGTGGCACGGGGCACCCAAATCCATGGACAAGGAAGAAGAGGCATTGAAATGAATGAGCTGAATGGATCCAGAAATGAGTGAAGGTCCATCTCTCGTTCTTTCATTCTCCGTCCCTCTCTCTCTCTCTCTCTCTCTCTCTCTCTCTCTCTCTCCCTCCCCCCAAACACACCCAAACGCATACGCATGCAGATAGAGTAGGAAACAATAGCTAGGACGGGGATTGACAAATCCATCCTACGTCTCTTGTGAGCCAATAGCTTGGGTGGGAGTGGGTTGGAAGTGCCAGCCTGGGGATGGCCAGCCTGGGAGTGGATGCTTTTGCCGAGCAGAGTGGATCTGCCTGCCGCACACGGGTGCAGGAGAACACCTGGGCAAGTCAATCCACTCCAGACGAAGCATGTGTTTATCCTCATCACTTCCTCCTCGCCAGGGAATTCGGTTGGGTGCGATGGGCTAGGCTCGGCAATCTGGACGGGATGCACGGAGTCCTTCGGCCCGTCTCTTTTCCCGAGGGGCAGCACTCCCGAGCGGGACACCTTCTGTGGGGAGCGCTGAGACGCTCCTGTGTTGGGGTGGAATGGTCAGGACTCCTTTTGGCTGGTCGCTGAGCGAAGGGGATCCATTGCAGTTTCCCAACAATGGGATCCCATCGGCCATGGCTATCCATCCTGTTTGGCTCCCCTTCGCCTCCCTTGGGTTCCAAGAAGAGGGACTAGACCTCGTAGCATCTGCTCCATGGAAGGAGGGCTATGGCACCCCCGTCCAGGGCAAGGGTTTGGATCTCGGACCTCCCCAATGCCAGGCATTCCCACAGCCTGGATGGCAGTCCAGGGCTTGCTTTCCTGGAAGACCGTTCCTGGGTGTCCCTGGTGAGATGGGAGAGGGCAGGGGCTTCCCATGGGCTGTGTGTCTCCCTCCCAGACCTCTTTCATTTCGTGTGAGCATTTCTCTCCGCAACACTGTGGCTGCCCATGGCACCGTTTTCTGCGCAGGTTGATGGCTGGGTCCGCTTGTGTTGGGGCGAAGGACAGCTGCTTGCTCAGCCAAGCATCTGTCCATGGACATCGAACGTCTTTCCATGTGTTGCTCTCGGGAAGAGGGCTGCCTGAACGGAGTGGGGCGTTTCGCGCTGAGAAGAGCCCCTTTGTCTGGGTCTATGGCCGTGAGGGGTAGCGCTGGGTCTGACGGTGGTTCCAGGGTTCTTTTGGGGAGGCCCTGGATCCTGTGGTCCATCGCGGTGGAAGCAAGGGACGTCCACGCCCACCCGGTGGGAGGGCCCCTTCTTTTGCACAGCCTGCCCAGGGGTTGTCATGGAAAGGCGTCCTCAGGATGGCCATGGGGACAGGGCTGAGGAGGCCTGTCGAGCTGGTTGGGGTTTGGACTTCTCTAGGCATGCGTGATGGTGTTCCTTTGTCTGGTGCTGGCTGCCGGCTGGCTATGTGGATTTGGCAGTGTTTCTTCAGGCCCCCTCCCCACCTGCGGCCTGGGCGGGTGGGTTTCTGTTCTCGTGCCTGGGTTCCGTGCTGGAGCTGATCCGTGTGGAAGCCCAGGGTGACCTGGGTTTTGGGATGCGCATCGAGGGGCTGTGAGGCTTCCCCGGGTGGTGCCCAAAGGGAGAGCGAATTGGGAGAGCAGCGGTGCCAGGTGCTGGGCCTTGTCTCTCAAGAGGGCTCAGGAACCTCCCTTTGTCTTTCCCAGGGAGGCTCGGCTCTTCTTTCTACGCACCTGGTGAGATGATGGGAGCTCGAGCCAGGCCGGGCCTATGCAGGCCGCTCTCTTGACGGATCCACCAAAGCTCTGCCTGAGCTTCCTTCCGGCTCCCTGGGGAGAAGGGCTGATTGGGTCGGTTTTGTGTGGTTGGGAGACTCTGTGCCTTGGGAAGCACCAATGGGGATCCAGAGCAGGCACACTCCAGGTGGGGTCAAGACCGTTTGGAAACAAAGGGAGAAAGCAAGCCCTGGCCAGATGAACCAAGCCAGAAGGAAAGAATCGAGGCAAGACCTCATGGCAAGGAGTGTGGAATCCCAGGGGCATGATGAAGGGGGAAAACGACTCGTTCCATCCTTCCACACCTGTCTTCCTAACTCCATATGGGCCAGGCTCTATCCACCCGGTAGCAGGCTGGCACCCCCTGATGGATTGGGAGCTCAGGATTTCCACGGCGAGGCATGGCCTAGGTGGGCATCGGCACGAAGAACGCCTTTGAGAGAGGGAGCTAGAGCCCAGGTGGAAGGGCCCTTCTTGGCGGGGGATGGAGCCCCCAGCCTCGTCTGGGCCCCAGCCCAAGCAGCCCCGGGGACTGCTGAGCCCGAGAGAGAAGGCCAGCCTGAGAGGGGCTGTTCGAGCCTATGTCCACACGAGGGCGCCAGGGCCCCTCCCGGCCCCAGGTGCAGCTCTGAGGCTCGAAGAGGTGGGAGTGGCAAGGCTCCAAAGGCGCAGGCTCCAGGTCGGGGGCGGGGGCGGATGGAGGCTTGAGCGGGACGCACCCACAGCAGGCACTCCGAGGCTGTGCAGGGGTTTCCTGGGCACCAGGGACTGTCTCCTCCGAGACCCCTCCTGTCAGGCGCAGGGCGGAGGTGTGCCTTCCGGATTTGGAGGTGGGTTGGCCGCCTGGTTGGGTGGCAGTGGGTTTGGAAGGCTTGAAACAGGTCCTGGGCTTTGGCGGGCTTGGGGTTCCTTCGAGGCAGGTGCCCAGTCACACACAGCCTCAGGATTGGGCCGCCAGCTGGCCCTGGTCAAGCCCTCCGCATCAGGGCTTCAGGTAGGTGAGAAGGAGTGTGGTGCTGAGGAATCCATGGGGGGCTTCGGGGGCAAGAGTGTTGGTAGCTGGGCTCATCCGCCTCTTTCCCTCCCTCTCTCTTTCTCTCTCTCTCTCTCTCTCTCTCTCTCTCTCTCTCACACACACACACACACACACACACACACACACACACACACACACACACACTGAGGAGGCTGAGGGAAATGTCCTTGTGTCGTTTTGAGAAGAGCCTCTCTTGGCAGCAGGGTGCCAGGCTATGGAGGCCTGATTGAAACCAGGTCTGATGCGTTAAGGACTCTTGATTGGTCTCCTCCAGCAAGCTCTCAGGGGAGTTCCCACGTGGCTGCCAAGCTTCAGAGGCTCTCCTGGTCACTGCTGTGGCTGGCTGTGGCAAGAACTGCACTGGGCGATCCCCCTCTGGCTAGACCACATCTCCGTGTGGCACGGGGCACCCAAATCCATGGACAAGGAAGAAGAGGCATTGAAATGAATGAGCTGAATGGATCCAGAAATGAGTGAAGGTCCATCTCTCGTTCTTTCATTCTCCGTCCCTCTCTCTCTCTCTCTCTCTCTCTCTCTCTCTCTCTCTCCCTCCCCCCAAACACACCCAAACGCATACGCATGCAGATAGAGTAGGAAACAATAGCTAGGACGGGGATTGACAAATCCATCCTACGTCTCTTGTGAGCCAATAGCTTGGGTGGGAGTGGGTTGGAAGTGCCAGCCTGGGGATGGCCAGCCTGGGAGTGGATGCTTTTGCCGAGCAGAGTGGATCTGCCTGCCGCACACGGGTGCAGGAGAACACCTGGGCAAGTCAATCCACTCCAGACGAAGCATGTGTTTATCCTCATCACTTCCTCCTCGCCAGGGAATTCGGTTGGGTGCGATGGGCTAGGCTCGGCAATCTGGACGGGATGCACGGAGTCCTTCGGCCCGTCTCTTTTCCCGAGGGGCAGCACTCCCGAGCGGGACACCTTCTGTGGGGAGCGCTGAGACGCTCCTGTGTTGGGGTGGAATGGTCAGGACTCCTTTTGGCTGGTCGCTGAGCGAAGGGGATCCATTGCAGTTTCCCAACAATGGGATCCCATCGGCCATGGCTATCCATCCTGTTTGGCTCCCCTTCGCCTCCCTTGGGTTCCAAGAAGAGGGACTAGACCTCGTAGCATCTGCTCCATGGAAGGAGGGCTGTGGCACCCCCGTCCAGGGCAAGGGTTTGGATCTCGGACCTCCCCAATGCCAGGCATTCCCACAGCCTGGATGGCAGTCCAGGGCTTGCTTTCCTGGAAGACCGTTCCTGGGTGTCCCTGGTGAGATGGGAGAGGGCAGGGGCTTCCCATGGGCTGTGTGTCTCCCTCCCAGACCTCTTTCATTTCGTGTGAGCATTTCTCTCCGCAACACTGTGGCTGCCCATGGCACCGTTTTCTGCGCAGGTTGATGGCTGGGTCCGCTTGTGTTGGGGCGAAGGACAGCTGCTTGCTCAGCCAAGCATCTGTCCATGGACATCGAACGTCTTTCCATGTGTTGCTCTCGGGAAGAGGGCTGCCTGAACGGAGTGGGGCGTTTCGCGCTGAGAAGAGCCCCTTTGTCTGGGTCTATGGCCGTGAGGGGTAGCGCTGGGTCTGACGGTGGTTCCAGGGTTCTTTTGGGGAGGCCCTGGATCCTGTGGTCCATCGCGGTGGAAGCAAGGGACGTCCACGCCCACCCGGTGGGAGGGCCCCTTCTTTTGCACAGCCTGCCCAGGGGTTGTCATGGAAAGGCGTCCTCAGGATGGCCATGGGGACAGGGCTGAGGAGGCCTGTCGAGCTGGTTGGGGTTTGGACTTCTCTAGGCATGCGTGATGGTGTTCCTTTGTCTGGTGCTGGCTGCCGGCTGGCTATGTGGATTTGGCAGTGTTTCTTCAGGCCCCCTCCCCACCTGCGGCCTGGGCGGGTGGGTTTCTGTTCTCGTGCCTGGGTTCCGTGCTGGAGCTGATCCGTGTGGAAGCCCAGGGTGACCTGGGTTTTGGGATGCGCATCGAGGGGCTGTGAGGCTTCCCCGGGTGGTGCCCAAAGGGAGAGCGAATTGGGAGAGCAGCGGTGCCAGGTGCTGGGCCTTGTCTCTCAAGAGGGCTCAGGAACCTCCCTTTGTCTTTCCCAGGGAGGCTCGGCTCTTCTTTCTACGCACCTGGTGAGATGATGGGAGCTCGAGCCAGGCCGGGCCTATGCAGGCCGCTCTCTTGACGGATCCACCAAAGCTCTGCCTGAGCTTCCTTCCGGCTCCCTGGGGAGAAGGGCTGATTGGGTCGGTTTTGTGTGGTTGGGAGACTCTGTGCCTTGGGAAGCACCAATGGGGATCCAGAGCAGGCACACTCCAGGTGGGGTCAAGAACGTTTGGAAACAAAGGGAGAAAGCAAGCCCTGGCCAGATGAACCAAGCCAGAAGGAAAGAATCGAGGCAAGACCTCATGGCAAGGAGTGTGGAATCCCAGGGGCATGATGAAGGGGGAAAACGACTCGTTCCATCCTTCCACACCTGTCTTCCTAACTCCATATGGGCCAGGCTCTATCCACCCGGTAGCAGGCTGGCACCCCCTGATGGATTGGGAGCTCAGGATTTCCACGGCGAGGCATGGCCTAGGTGGGCATCGGCACGAAGAACGCCTTTGAGAGAGGGAGCTAGAGCCCAGGTGGAAGGGCCCTTCTTGGCGGGGGATGGAGCCCCCAGCCTCGTCTGGGCCCCAGCCCAAGCAGCCCCGGGGACTGCTGAGCCCGAGAGAGAAGGCCAGCCTGAGAGGGGCTGTTCGAGCCTATGTCCACACGAGGGCGCCAGGGCCCCTCCCGGCCCCAGGTGCAGCTCTGAGGCTCGAAGAGGTGGGAGTGGCAAGGCTCCAAAGGCGCAGGCTCCAGGTCGGGGGCGGGGGCGGATGGAGGCTTGAGCGGGACGCACCCACAGCAGGCACTCCGAGGCTGTGCAGGGGTTTCCTGGGCACCAGGGACTGTCTCCTCCGAGACCCCTCCTGTCAGGCGCAGGGCGGAGGTGTGCCTTCCGGATTTGGAGGTGGGTTGGCCGCCTGGTTGGGTGGCAGTGGGTTTGGAAGGCTTGAAACAGGTCCTGGGCTTTGGCGGGCTTGGGGTTCCTTCGAGGCAGGTGCCCAGTCACACACAGCCTCAGGATTGGGCCGCCAGCTGGCCCTGGTCAAGCCCTCCGCATCAGGGCTTCAGGTAGGTGAGAAGGAGTGTGGTGCTGAGGAATCCATGGGGGGCTTCGGGGGCAAGAGTGTTGGTAGCTGGGCTCATCCGCCTATTTCCCTACCTTTCTCTCTCTCTCTCTCTCTCTCTCTCTCTCTCTCTCTCTCTCTCTCTCTCTCTCTCTCTCTCTATCTCACACACACACACACACACACACACACACACACACACACACACTGAGGAGGCTGAGGGAAATGTCCTTGTGTCGTTTTGAGAAGAGCCTCTCTTGGCAGCAGGGTGCCAGGCTATGGAGGCCTGATTGAAACCAGGTCTGATGCGTTAAGGACTCTTGATTGGTCTCCTCCAGCAAGCTCTCAGGGGAGTTCCCACGTGGCTGCCAAGCTTCAGAGGCTCTCCTGGTCACTGCTGTGGCTGGCTGTGGCAAGAACTGCACTGGGCGATCCCCCTCTGGCTAGACCACATCTCCGTGTGGCACGGGGCACCCAAATCCATGGACAAGGAAGAAGAGGCATTGAAATGAATGAGCTGAATGGATCCAGAAATGAGTGAAGGTCCATCTCTCGTTCTTTCATTCTCCGTCCCTCTCTCTCTCTCTCTCTCTCTCTCTCTCTCTCTCTCCCTCCCCCCAAACACACCCACACGCATACGCATGCAGATAGAGTAGGAAACAATAGCTAGGACGGGGATTGACAAATCCATCCTACGTCTCTTGTGAGCCAATAGCTTGGGTGGGAGTGGGTTGGAAGTGCCAGCCTGGGGATGGCCAGCCTGGGAGTGGATGCTTTTGCCGAGCAGAGTGGATCTGCCTGCCGCACACGGGTGCAGGAGAACACCTGGGCAAGTCAATCCACTCCAGACGAAGCATGTCTTTATCCTCATCACTTCCTCCTCGCCAGGGAATTCGGTTGGGTGCGATGGGCTAGGCTCGGCAATCTGGACGGGATGCACGGAGTCCTTCGGCCCGTCTCTTTTCCCGAGGGGCAGCACTCCCGAGCGGGACACCTTCTGTGGGGAGCGCTGAGACGCTCCTGTGTTGGGGTGGAATGGTCAGGACTCCTTTTGGCTGGTCGCTGAGCGAAGGGGATCCATTGCAGTTTCCCAACAATGGGATCCCATCGGCCATGGCTATCCATCCTGTTTGGCTCCCCTTCGCCTCCCTTGGGTTCCAAGAAGAGGGACTAGACCTCGTAGCATCTGCTCCATGGAAGGAGGGCTATGGCACCCCCGTCCAGGGCAAGGGTTTGGATCTCGGACCTCCCCAATGCCAGGCATTCCCACAGCCTGGATGGCAGTCCAGGGCTTGCTTTCCTGGAAGACCGTTCCTGGGTGTCCCTGGTGAGATGGGAGAGGGCAGGGGCTTCCCATGGGCTGTGTGTCTCCCTCCCAGACCTCTTTCATTTCGTGTGAGCATTTCTCTCCGCAACACTGTGGCTGCCCATGGCACCGTTTTCTGCGCAGGTTGATGGCTGGGTCCGCTTGTGTTGGGGCGAAGGACAGCTGCTTGCTCAGCCAAGCATCTGTCCATGGACATCGAACGTCTTTCCATGTGTTGCTCTCGGGAAGAGGGCTGCCTGAACGGAGTGGGGCGTTTCGCGCTGAGAAGAGCCCCTTTGTCTGGGTCTATGGCAGTGAGGGGTAGCGCTGGGTCTGACGGTGGTTCCAGGGTTCTTTTGGGGAGGCCCTGGATCCTGTGGTCCATCGCGGTGGAAGCAAGGGACGTCCACGCCCACCCGGTGGGAGGGCCCCTTCTTTTGCACAGCCTGCCCAGGGGTTGTCATGGAAAGGCGTCCTCAGGATGGCCATGGGGACAGGGCTGAGGAGGCCTGTCGAGCTGGTTGGGGTTTGGACTTCTCTAGGCATGCGTGATGGTGTTCCTTTGTGTGGTGCTGGCTGCCGGCTGGCTATGTGGATTTGGCAGTGTTTCTTCAGGCCCCCTCCCCACCTGCGGCCTGGGCGGGTGGGTTTCTGTTCTCGTGCCTGGGTTCCGTGCTGGAGCTGATCCGTGTGGAAGCCCAGGGTGACCTGGGTTTTGGGATGCGCATCGAGGGGCTGTGAGGCTTCCCCGGGTGGTGCCCAAAGGGAGAGCGAATTGGGAGAGCAGCGGTGCCAGGTGCTGGGCCTTGTCTCTCAAGAGGGCTCAGGAACCTCCCTTTGTCTTTCCCAGGGAGGCTCGGCTCTTCTTTCTACGCACCTGGTGAGATGATGGGAGCTCGAGCCAGGCCGGGCCTATGCAGGCCGCTCTCTTGACGGATCCACCAAAGCTCTGCCTGAGCTTCCTTCCGGCTCCCTGGGGAGAAGGGCTGATTGGGTCGGTTTTGTGTGGTTGGGAGACTCTGTGCCTTGGGAAGCACCAATGGGGATCCAGAGCAGGCACACTCCAGGTGGGGTCAAGAACGTTTGGAAACAAAGGGAGAAAGCAAGCCCTGGCCAGATGAACCAAGCCAGAAGGAAAGAATCGAGGCAAGACCTCATGGCAAGGAGTGTGGAATCCCAGGGGCATGATGAAGGGGGAAAACGACTCGTTCCATCCTTCCACACCTGTCTTCCTAACTCCATATGGGCCAGGCTCTATCCACCCGGTAGCAGGCTGGCACCCCCTGATGGATTGGGAGCTCAGGATTTCCACGGCGAGGCATGGCCTAGGTGGGCATCGGCACGAAGAACGCCTTTGAGAGAGGGAGCTAGAGCCCAGGTGGAAGGGCCCTTCTTGGCGGGGGATGGAGCCCCCAGCCTCGTCTGGGCCCCAGCCCAAGCAGCCCCGGGGACTGCTGAGCCCGAGAGAGAAGGCCAGCCTGAGAGGGGCTGTTCGAGCCTATGTCCACACGAGGGCGCCAGGGCCCCTCCCGGCCCCAGGTGCAGCTCTGAGGCTCGAAGAGGTGGGAGTGGCAAGGCTCCAAAGGCGCAGGCTCCAGGTCGGGGGCGGGGGCGGATGGAGGCTTGAGCGGGACGCACCCACAGCAGGCACTCCGAGGCTGTGCAGGGGTTTCCTGGGCACCAGGGACTGTCTCCTCCGAGACCCCTCCTGTCAGGCGCAGGGCGGAGGTGTGCCTTCCGGATTTGGAGGTGGGTTGGCCGCCTGGTTGGGTGGCAGTGGGTTTGGAAGGCTTGAAACAGGTCCTGGGCTTTGGCGGGCTTGGGGTTCCTTCGAGGCAGGTGCCCAGTCACACACAGCCTCAGGATTGGGCCGCCAGCTGGCCCTGGTCAAGCCCTCCGCATCAGGGCTTCAGGTAGGTGAGAAGGAGTGTGGTGCTGAGGAATCCATGGGGGGCTTCGGGGGCAAGAGTGTTGGTAGCTGGGCTCATCCGCCTATTTCCCTACCTTTCTCTCTCTCTCTCTCTCTCTCTCTCTCTCTCTCTCTCTCTCTCTCTCTCTCTCTCTCTCTCTCTCTCTCTATCTCACACACACACACACACACACACACACACACACACACACACACACTGAGGAGGCTGAGGGAAATGTCCTTGTGTCGTTTTGAGAAGAGCCTCTCTTGGCAGCAGGGTGCCAGGCTATGGAGGCCTGATTGAAACCAGGTCTGATGCGTTAAGGACTCTTGATTGGTCTCCTCCAGCAAGCTCTCAGGGGAGTTCCCACGTGGCTGCCAAGCTTCAGAGGCTCTCCTGGTCACTGCTGTGGCTGGCTGTGGCAAGAACTGCACTGGGCGATCCCCCTCTGGCTAGACCACATCTCCGTGTGGCACGGGGCACCCAAATCCATGGACAAGGAAGAAGAGGCATTGAAATGAATGAGCTGAATGGATCCAGAAATGAGTGAAGGTCCATCTCTCGTTCTTTCATTCTCCGTCCCTCTCTCTCTCTCTCTCTCTCTCTCTCTCTCTCTCTCTCTCTCTCTCTCTCTCCCTCCCTCCCCCCAAACACACCCACACGCATACGCATGCAGATAGAGTAGGAAACAATAGCTAGGACGGGGATTGACAAATCCATCCTATGTCTCTTGTGAGCCAATAGCTTGGGTGGGAGTGGGTTGGAAGTGCCAGCCTGGGGATGGCCAGCCTGGGAGTGGATGCTTTTGCCGAGCAGAGTGGATCTGCATGCCGCACACGGGTGCAGGAGAACACCTGGGCAAGTCAATCCACTCCAGACGAAGCATGTGTTTATCCTCATCACTTCCTCCTCGCCAGGGAATTCGGTTGGGTGCGATGGGCTAGGCTCGGCAATCTGGACGGGATGCACGGAGTCCTTCGGCCCGTCTCTTTTCCCGAGGGGCAGCACTCCCGAGCGGGACACCTTCTGTGGGGAGCGCTGAGACGCTCCTGTGTTGGGGTGGAATGGTCAGGACTCCTTTTGGCTGGTCGCTGAGCGAAGGGGATCCATTGCAGTTTCCCAACAATGGGATCCCATCGGCCATGGCTATCCATCCTGTTTGGCTCCCCTTCGCCTCCCTTGGGTTCCAAGAAGAGGGACTAGACCTCGTAGCATCTGCTCCATGGAAGGAGGGCTATGGCACCCCCGTCCAGGGCAAGGGTTTGGATCTCGGACCTCCCCAATGCCAGGCATTCCCACAGCCTGGATGGCAGTCCAGGGCTTGCTTTCCTGGAAGACCGTTCCTGGGTGTCCCTGGTGAGATGGGAGAGGGCAGGGGCTTCCCATGGGCTGTGTGTCTCCCTCCCAGACCTCTTTCATTTCGTGTGAGCATTTCTCTCCGCAACACTGTGGCTGCCCATGGCACCGTTTTCTGCGCAGGTTGATGGCTGGGTCCGCTTGTGTTGGGGCGAAGGACAGCTGCTTGCTCAGCCAAGCATCTGTCCATGGACATCGAACGTCTTTCCATGTGTTGCTCTCGGGAAGAGGGCTGCCTGAACGGAGTGGGGCGTTTCGCGCTGAGAAGAGACCCTTTGTCTGGGTCTATGGCCGTGAGGGGTAGCGCTGGGTCTGACGGTGGTTCCAGGGTTCTTTTGGGGAGGCCCTGGATCCTGTGGTCCATCGCGGTGGAAGCAAGGGACGTCCACGCCCACCCGGTGGGATGGCCCCTTTTTTGCACAGCCTGCCCAGGGGTTGTCATGGAAAGGCGTCCTCAGGATGGCCATGGGGACAGGGCTGAGGAGGCCTGTCGAGCTGGTTGGGGTTTGGACTTCTCTAGGCATGCGTGATGGTGTTCCTTTGTCTGGTGCTGGCTGCCGGCTGGCTATGTGGATTTGGCAGTGTTTCTTCAGGCCCCCTCCCCACCTGCGGCCTGGGCGGGTGGGTTTCTGTTCTCGTGCCTGGGTTCCGTGCTGGAGCTGATCCGTGTGGAAGCCCAGGGTGACCTGGGTTTTGGGATGCGCATCGAGGGGCTGTGAGGCTTCCCCGGGTGGTGCCCAAAGGGAGAGCGAATTGGGAGAGCAGCGGTGCCAGGTGCTGGGCCTTGTCTCTCAAGAGGGCTCAGGAACCTCCCTTTGTCTTTCCCAGGGAGGCTCGGCTCTTCTTTCTACGCACCTGGTGAGATGATGGGAGCTCGAGCCAGGCCGGGCCTATGCAGGCCGCTCTCTTGACGGATCCACCAAAGCTCTGCCTGAGCTTCCTTCCGGCTCCCTGGGGAGAAGGGCTGATTGGGTCGGTTTTGTGTGGTTGGGAGACTCTGTGCCTTGGGAAGCACCAATGGGGATCCAGAGCAGGCACACTCCAGGTGGGGTCAAGAACGTTTGGAAACAAAGGGAGAAAGCAAGCCCTGGCCAGATGAACCAAGCCAGAAGGAAAGAATCGAGGCAAGACCTCATGGCAAGGAGTGTGGAATCCCAGGGGCATGATGAAGGGGGAAAACGACTCGTTCCATCCTTCCACACCTGTCTTCCTAACTCCATATGGGCCAGGCTCTATCCACCCGGTAGCAGGCTGGCACCCCCTGATGGATTGGGAGCTCAGGATTTCCACGGCGAGGCATGGCCTAGGTGGGCATCGGCACGAAGAACGCCTTTGAGAGAGGGAGCTAGAGCCCAGGTGGAAGGGCCCTTCTTGGCGGGGGATGGAGCCCCCAGCCTCGTCTGGGCCCCAGCCCAAGCAGCCCCGGGGACTGCTGAGCCCGAGAGAGAAGGCCAGCCTGAGAGGGGCTGTTCGAGCCTATGTCCACACGAGGGCGCCAGGGCCCCTCCCGGCCCCAGGTGCAGCTCTGAGGCTCGAAGAGGTGGGAGTGGCAAGGCTCCAAAGGCGCAGGCTCCAGGTCGGGGGCGGGGGCGGATGGAGGCTTGAGCGGGACGCACCCACAGCAGGCACTCCGAGGCTGTGCAGGGGTTTCCTGGGCACCAGGGACTGTCTCCTCCGAGACCCCTCCTGTCAGGCGCAGGGCGGAGGTGTGCCTTCCGGATTTGGAGGTGGGTTGGCCGCCTGGTTGGGTGGCAGTGGGTTTGGAAGGCTTGAAACAGGTCCTGGGCTTTGGCGGGCTTGGGGTTCCTTCGAGGCAGGTGCCCAGTCACACACAGCCTCAGGATTGGGCCGCCAGCTGGCCCTGGTCAAGCCCTCCGCATCAGGGCTTCAGGTAGGTGAGAAGGAGTGTGGTGCTGAGGAATCCATGGGGGGCTTCGGGGGCAAGAGTGTTGGTAGCTGGGCTCATCCGCCTCTTTCTCTCTCTCTCTCTCTCTCTCTCTCTCTCTCTCTCTCTCTCTCTCTCTCTCTCTCTCTCTCTCTCTCTCTATCTCACACACACACACACACACACACGCACACACACACTGAGGAGGCTGAGGGAAATGTCCTTGTGTCGTTTTGAGAAGAGCCTCTCTTGGCAGCAGGGTGCCAGGCTATGGAGGCCTGATTGAAACCAGGTCTGATGCGTTAAGGACTCTTGATTGGTCTCCTCAAGCAAGCTCTCAGGGGAGTTCCCACGTGGCTGCCAAGCTTCAGAGGCTCTCCTGGTCACTGCTGTGGCTGGCTGCGGCAAGAGCTGCACTGGGCGATCCCCCTCTGGCTAGACCACATCTCCGTGTGGCACGGGGCACCCAAATCCATGGACAAGGAAGAAGAGGCATTGAAATGAATGAGCTGAATGGATCCAGAAATGAGTGAAGGTCCATCTCTCGTTCTCTCCCTCGTTCTCTCATTCTCCGTCCCTCTCTCTCTCTCTCTCTCTCTCTCTCTCTCTCTCCCCCCCCAAACACACCCACACGCATACGCATGCAGATAGAGTAGGAAACAATAGCTAGGACGGGGATTGACAAATCCATCCTATGTCTCTTGTGAGCCAATAGCTTGGGTGGGAGTGGGTTGGAAGTGCCAGCCTGGGGATGGCCAGCCTGGGAGTGGATGCTTTTGCCGAGCAGAGTGGATCTGCATGCCGCACACGGGTGCAGGAGAACACCTGGGCAAGTCAATCCACTCCAGACGAAGCATGTGTTTATCCTCATCACTTCCTCCTCGCCAGGGAATTCGGTTGGGTGCGATGGGCTAGGCTCGGCAATCTGGACGGGATGCACGGAGTCCTTCGGCCCGTCTCTTTTCCCGAGGGGCAGCACTCCCGAGCGGGACACCTTCTGTGGGGAGCGCTGAGACGCTCCTGTGTTGGGGTGGAATGGTCAGGACTCCTTTTGGCTGGTCGCTGAGCGAAGGGGATCCATTGCAGTTTCCCAACAATGGGATCCCATCGGCCATGGCTATCCATCCTGTTTGGCTCCCCTTCGCCTCCCTTGGGTTCCAAGAAGAGGGACTAGACCTCGTAGCATCTGCTCCATGGAAGGAGGGCTGTGGCACCCCCGTCCAGGGCAAGGGTTTGGATCTCGGACCTCCCCAATGCCAGGCATTCCCACAGCCTGGATGGCAGTCCAGGGCTTGCTTTCCTGGAAGACCGTTCCTGGGTGTCCCTGGTGAGATGGGAGAGGGCAGGGGCTTCCCATGGGCTGTGTGTCTCCCTCCCAGACCTCTTTCATTTCGTGTGAGCATTTCTCTCCGCAACACTGTGGCTGCCCATGGCACCGTTTTCTGCGCAGGTTGATGGCTGGGTCCGCTTGTGTTGGGGCGAAGGACAGCTGCTTGCTCAGCCAAGCATCTGTCCATGGACATCGAACGTCTTTCCATGTGTTGCTCTCGGGAAGAGGGCTGCCTGAACGGAGTGGGGCGTTTCGCGCTGAGAAGAGCCCCTTTGTCTGGGTCTATGGCCGTGAGGGGTAGCGCTGGGTCTGACGGTGGTTCCAGGGTTCTTTTGGGGAGGCCCTGGATCCTGTGGTCCATCGCGGTGGAAGCAAGGGACGTCCACGCCCACCCGGTGGGAGGGCCCCTTCTTTTGCACAGCCTGCCCAGGGGTTGTCATGGAAAGGCGTCCTCAGGATGGCCATGGGGACAGGGCTGAGGAGGCCTGTCGAGCTGGTTGGGGTTTGGACTTCTCTAGGCATGCGTGATGGTGTTCCTTTGTCTGGTGCTGGCTGCCGGCTGGCTATGTGGATTTGGCAGTGTTTCTTCAGGCCCCCTCCCCACCTGCGGCCTGGGCGGGTGGGTTTCTGTTCTCGTGCCTGGGTTCCGTGCTGGAGCTGATCCGTGTGGAAGCCCAGGGTGACCTGGGTTTTGGGATGCGCATCGAGGGGCTGTGAGGCTTCCCCGGGTGGTGCCCAAAGGGAGAGCGAATTGGGAGAGCAGCGGTGCCAGGTGCTGGGCCTTGTCTCTCAAGAGGGCTCAGGAACCTCCCTTTGTCTTTCCCAGGGAGGCTCGGCTCTTCTTTCTACGCACCTGGTGAGATGATGGGAGCTCGAGCCAGGCCGGGCCTATGCAGGCCGCTCTCTTGAGGGATCCACCAAAGCTCTGCCTGAGCTTCCTTCCGGCTCCCTGGGGAGAAGGGCTGATTGGGTCGGTTTTGTGTGGTTGGGAGACTCTGTGCCTTGGGAAGCACCAATGGGGATCCAGAGCAGGCACACTCCAGGTGGGGTCAAGAACGTTTGGAAACAAAGGGAGAAAGCAAGCCCTGGCCAGATGAACCAAGCCAGAAGGAAAGAATCGAGGCAAGACCTCATGGCAAGGAGTGTGGAATCCCAGGGGCATGATGAAGGGGGAAAACGACTCGTTCCATCCTTCCACACCTGTCTTCCTAACTCCATATGGGCCAGGCTCTATCCACCCGGTAGCAGGCTGGCACCCCCTGATGGATTGGGAGCTCAGGATTTCCACGGCGAGGCATGGCCTAGGTGGGCATCGGCACGAAGAACGCCTTTGAGAGAGGGAGCTAGAGCCCAGGTGGAAGGGCCCTTCTTGGCGGGGGATGGAGCCCCCAGCCTCGTCTGGGCCCCAGCCCAAGCAGCCCCGGGGACTGCTGAGCCCGAGAGAGAAGGCCAGCCTGAGAGGGGCTGTTCGAGCCTATGTCCACACGAGGGCGCCAGGGCCCCTCCCGGCCCCAGGTGCAGCTCTGAGGCTCGAAGAGGTGGGAGTGGCAAGGCTCCAAAGGCGCAGGCTCCAGGTCGGGGGCGGGGGCGGATGGAGGCTTGAGCGGGACGCACCCACAGCAGGCACTCCGAGGCTGTGCAGGGGTTTCCTGGGCACCAGGGACTGTCTCCTCCGAGACCCCTCCTGTCAGGCGCAGGGCGGAGGTGTGCCTTCCGGATTTGGAGGTGGGTTGGCCGCCTGGTTGGGTGGCAGTGGGTTTGGAAGGCTTGAAACAGGTCCTGGGCTTTGGCGGGCTTGGGGTTCCTTCGAGGCAGGTGCCCAGTCACACACAGCCTCAGGATTGGGCCGCCAGCTGGCCCTGGTCAAGCCCTCCGCATCAGGGCTTCAGGTAGGTGAGAAGGAGTGTGGTGCTGAGGAATCCATGGGGGGCTTCGGGGGCAAGAGTGTTGGTAGCTGGGCTCATCCGCCTCTTTCTCTCTCTCTCTCTCTCTCTCTCTCTCTCTCTCTCTCTCTCTCTCTCTCTCTCTCTATCTCACACACACACACACACACACACGCACACACACACTGAGGAGGCTGAGGGAAATGTCCTTGTGTCGTTTTGAGAAGAGCCTCTCTTGGCAGCAGGGTGCCAGGCTATGGAGGCCTGATTGAAACCAGGTCTGATGCGTTAAGGACTCTTGATTGGTCTCCTCAAGCAAGCTCTCAGGGGAGTTCCCACGTGGCTGCCAAGCTTCAGAGGCTCTCCTGGTCACTGCTGTGGCTGGCTGCGGCAAGAGCTGCACTGGGCGATCCCCCTCTGGCTAGACCACATCTCCGTGTGGCACGGGGCACCCAAATCCATGGACAAGGAAGAAGAGGCATTGAAATGAATGAGCTGAATGGATCCAGAAATGAGTGAAGGTCCATCTCTCGTTCTCTCCCTCGTTCTCTCATTCTCCGTCCCTCTCTCTCTCTCTCTCTCTCTCTCTCTCTCTCTCCCCCCCCAAACACACCCACACGCATACGCATGCAGATAGAGTAGGAAACAATAGCTAGGACGGGGATTGACAAATCCATCCTATGTCTCTTGTGAGCCAATAGCTTGGGTGGGAGTGGGTTGGAAGTGCCAGCCTGGGGATGGCCAGCCTGGGAGTGGATGCTTTTGCCGAGCAGAGTGGATCTGCATGCCGCACACGGGTGCAGGAGAACACCTGGGCAAGTCAATCCACTCCAGACGAAGCATGTGTTTATCCTCATCACTTCCTCCTCGCCAGGGAATTCGGTTGGGTGCGATGGGCTAGGCTCGGCAATCTGGACGGGATGCACGGAGTCCTTCGGCCCGTCTCTTTTCCCGAGGGGCAGCACTCCCGAGCGGGACACCTTCTGTGGGGAGCGCTGAGACGCTCCTGTGTTGGGGTGGAATGGTCAGGACTCCTTTTGGCTGGTCGCTGAGCGAAGGGGATCCATTGCAGTTTCCCAACAATGGGATCCCATCGGCCATGGCTATCCATCCTGTTTGGCTCCCCTTCGCCTCCCTTGGGTTCCAAGAAGAGGGACTAGACCTCGTAGCATCTGCTCCATGGAAGGAGGGCTGTGGCACCCCCGTCCAGGGCAAGGGTTTGGATCTCGGACCTCCCCAATGCCAGGCATTCCCACAGCCTGGATGGCAGTCCAGGGCTTGCTTTCCTGGAAGACCGTTCCTGGGTGTCCCTGGTGAGATGGGAGAGGGCAGGGGCTTCCCATGGGCTGTGTGTCTCCCTCCCAGACCTCTTTCATTTCGTGTGAGCATTTCTCTCCGCAACACTGTGGCTGCCCATGGCACCGTTTTCTGCGCAGGTTGATGGCTGGGTCCGCTTGTGTTGGGGCGAAGGACAGCTGCTTGCTCAGCCAAGCATCTGTCCATGGACATCGAACGTCTTTCCATGTGTTGCTCTCGGGAAGAGGGCTGCCTGAACGGAGTGGGGCGTTTCGCGCTGAGAAGAGCCCCTTTGTCTGGGTCTATGGCCGTGAGGGGTAGCGCTGGGTCTGACGGTGGTTCCAGGGTTCTTTTGGGGAGGCCCTGGATCCTGTGGTCCATCGCGGTGGAAGCAAGGGACGTCCACGCCCACCCGGTGGGAGGGCCCCTTCTTTTGCACAGCCTGCCCAGGGGTTGTCATGGAAAGGCGTCCTCAGGATGGCCATGGGGACAGGGCTGAGGAGGCCTGTCGAGCTGGTTGGGGTTTGGACTTCTCTAGGCATGCGTGATGGTGTTCCTTTGTCTGGTGCTGGCTGCCGGCTGGCTATGTGGATTTGGCAGTGTTTCTTCAGGCCCCCTCCCCACCTGCGGCCTGGGCGGGTGGGTTTCTGTTCTCGTGCCTGGGTTCCGTGCTGGAGCTGATCCGTGTGGAAGCCCAGGGTGACCTGGGTTTTGGGATGCGCATCGAGGGGCTGTGAGGCTTCCCCGGGTGGTGCCCAAAGGGAGAGCGAATTGGGAGAGCAGCGGTGCCAGGTGCTGGGCCTTGTCTCTCAAGAGGGCTCAGGAACCTCCCTTTGTCTTTCCCAGGGAGGCTCGGCTCTTCTTTCTACGCACCTGGTGAGATGATGGGAGCTCGAGCCAGGCCGGGCCTATGCAGGCCGCTCTCTTGAGGGATCCACCAAAGCTCTGCCTGAGCTTCCTTCCGGCTCCCTGGGGAGAAGGGCTGATTGGGTCGGTTTTGTGTGGTTGGGAGACTCTGTGCCTTGGGAAGCACCAATGGGGATCCAGAGCAGGCACACTCCAGGTGGGGTCAAGAACGTTTGGAAACAAAGGGAGAAAGCAAGCCCTGGCCAGATGAACCAAGCCAGAAGGAAAGAATCGAGGCAAGACCTCATGGCAAGGAGTGTGGAATCCCAGGGGCATGATGAAGGGGGAAAACGACTCGTTCCATCCTTCCACACCTGTCTTCCTAACTCCATATGGGCCAGGCTCTATCCACCCGGTAGCAGGCTGGCACCCCCTGATGGATTGGGAGCTCAGGATTTCCACGGCGAGGCATGGCCTAGGTGGGCATCGGCACGAAGAACGCCTTTGAGAGAGGGAGCTAGAGCCCAGGTGGAAGGGCCCTTCTTGGCGGGGGATGGAGCCCCCAGCCTCGTCTGGGCCCCAGCCCAAGCAGCCCCGGGGACTGCTGAGCCCGAGAGAGAAGGCCAGCCTGAGAGGGGCTGTTCGAGCCTATGTCCACACGAGGGCGCCAGGGCCCCTCCCGGCCCCAGGTGCAGCTCTGAGGCTCGAAGAGGTGGGAGTGGCAAGGCTCCAAAGGCGCAGGCTCCAGGTCGGGGGCGGGGGCGGATGGAGGCTTGAGCGGGACGCACCCACAGCAGGCACTCCGAGGCTGTGCAGGGGTTTCCTGGGCACCAGGGACTGTCTCCTCCGAGACCCCTCCTGTCAGGCGCAGGGCGGAGGTGTGCCTTCCGGATTTGGAGGTGGGTTGGCCGCCTGGTTGGGTGGCAGTGGGTTTGGAAGGCTTGAAACAGGTCCTGGGCTTTGGCGGGCTTGGGGTTCCTTCGAGGCAGGTGCCCAGTCACACACAGCCTCAGGATTGGGCCGCCAGCTGGCCCTGGTCAAGCCCTCCGCATCAGGGCTTCAGGTAGGTGAGAAGGAGTGTGGTGCTGAGGAATCCATGGGGGGCTTCGGGGGCAAGAGTGTTGGTAGCTGGGCTCATCCGCCTCTTTCTCTCTCTCTCTCTCTCTCTCTCTCTCTCTCTCTCTCTCTCTCTCTCTCTCTCTCTCTCTCTCTATCTCACACACACACACACACACACACGCACACACACACTGAGGAGGCTGAGGGAAATGTCCTTGTGTCGTTTTGAGAAGAGCCTCTCTTGGCAGCAGGGTGCCAGGCTATGGAGGCCTGATTGAAACCAGGTCTGATGCGTTAAGGACTCTTGATTGGTCTCCTCAAGCAAGCTCTCAGGGGAGTTCCCACGTGGCTGCCAAGCTTCAGAGGCTCTCCTGGTCACTGCTGTGGCTGGCTGCGGCAAGAGCTGCACTGGGCGATCCCCCTCTGGCTAGACCACATCTCCGTGTGGCACGGGGCACCCAAATCCATGGACAAGGAAGAAGAGGCATTGAAATGAATGAGCTGAATGGATCCAGAAATGAGTGAAGGTCCATCTCTCGTTCTCTCCCTCGTTCTCTCATTCTCCGTCCCTCTCTCTCTCTCTCTCTCTCTCTCTCTCTCTCTCCCCCCCCAAACACACCCACACGCATACGCATGCAGATAGAGTAGGAAACAATAGCTAGGACGGGGATTGACAAATCCATCCTATGTCTCTTGTGAGCCAATAGCTTGGGTGGGAGTGGGTTGGAAGTGCCAGCCTGGGGATGGCCAGCCTGGGAGTGGATGCTTTTGCCGAGCAGAGTGGATCTGCATGCCGCACACGGGTGCAGGAGAACACCTGGGCAAGTCAATCCACTCCAGACGAAGCATGTGTTTATCCTCATCACTTCCTCCTCGCCAGGGAATTCGGTTGGGTGCGATGGGCTAGGCTCGGCAATCTGGACGGGATGCACGGAGTCCTTCGGCCCGTCTCTTTTCCCGAGGGGCAGCACTCCCGAGCGGGACACCTTCTGTGGGGAGCGCTGAGACGCTCCTGTGTTGGGGTGGAATGGTCAGGACTCCTTTTGGCTGGTCGCTGAGCGAAGGGGATCCATTGCAGTTTCCCAACAATGGGATCCCATCGGCCATGGCTATCCATCCTGTTTGGCTCCCCTTCGCCTCCCTTGGGTTCCAAGAAGAGGGACTAGACCTCGTAGCATCTGCTCCATGGAAGGAGGGCTGTGGCACCCCCGTCCAGGGCAAGGGTTTGGATCTCGGACCTCCCCAATGCCAGGCATTCCCACAGCCTGGATGGCAGTCCAGGGCTTGCTTTCCTGGAAGACCGTTCCTGGGTGTCCCTGGTGAGATGGGAGAGGGCAGGGGCTTCCCATGGGCTGTGTGTCTCCCTCCCAGACCTCTTTCATTTCGTGTGAGCATTTCTCTCCGCAACACTGTGGCTGCCCATGGCACCGTTTTCTGCGCAGGTTGATGGCTGGGTCCGCTTGTGTTGGGGCGAAGGACAGCTGCTTGCTCAGCCAAGCATCTGTCCATGGACATCGAACGTCTTTCCATGTGTTGCTCTCGGGAAGAGGGCTGCCTGAACGGAGTGGGGCGTTTCGCGCTGAGAAGAGCCCCTTTGTCTGGGTCTATGGCCGTGAGGGGTAGCGCTGGGTCTGACGGTGGTTCCAGGGTTCTTTTGGGGAGGCCCTGGATCCTGTGGTCCATCGCGGTGGAAGCAAGGGACGTCCACGCCCACCCGGTGGGAGGGCCCCTTCTTTTGCACAGCCTGCCCAGGGGTTGTCATGGAAAGGCGTCCTCAGGATGGCCATGGGGACAGGGCTGAGGAGGCCTGTCGAGCTGGTTGGGGTTTGGACTTCTCTAGGCATGCGTGATGGTGTTCCTTTGTCTGGTGCTGGCTGCCGGCTGGCTATGTGGATTTGGCAGTGTTTCTTCAGGCCCCCTCCCCACCTGCGGCCTGGGCGGGTGGGTTTCTGTTCTCGTGCCTGGGTTCCGTGCTGGAGCTGATCCGTGTGGAAGCCCAGGGTGACCTGGGTTTTGGGATGCGCATCGAGGGGCTGTGAGGCTTCCCCGGGTGGTGCCCAAAGGGAGAGCGAATTGGGAGAGCAGCGGTGCCAGGTGCTGGGCCTTGTCTCTCAAGAGGGCTCAGGAACCTCCCTTTGTCTTTCCCAGGGAGGCTCGGCTCTTCTTTCTACGCACCTGGTGAGATGATGGGAGCTCGAGCCAGGCCGGGCCTATGCAGGCCGCTCTCTTGAGGGATCCACCAAAGCTCTGCCTGAGCTTCCTTCCGGCTCCCTGGGGAGAAGGGCTGATTGGGTCGGTTTTGTGTGGTTGGGAGACTCTGTGCCTTGGGAAGCACCAATGGGGATCCAGAGCAGGCACACTCCAGGTGGGGTCAAGAACGTTTGGAAACAAAGGGAGAAAGCAAGCCCTGGCCAGATGAACCAAGCCAGAAGGAAAGAATCGAGGCAAGACCTCATGGCAAGGAGTGTGGAATCCCAGGGGCATGATGAAGGGGGAAAACGACTCGTTCCATCCTTCCACACCTGTCTTCCTAACTCCATATGGGCCAGGCTCTATCCACCCGGTAGCAGGCTGGCACCCCCTGATGGATTGGGAGCTCAGGATTTCCACGGCGAGGCATGGCCTAGGTGGGCATCGGCACGAAGAACGCCTTTGAGAGAGGGAGCTAGAGCCCAGGTGGAAGGGCCCTTCTTGGCGGGGGATGGAGCCCCCAGCCTCGTCTGGGCCCCAGCCCAAGCAGCCCCGGGGACTGCTGAGCCCGAGAGAGAAGGCCAGCCTGAGAGGGGCTGTTCGAGCCTATGTCCACACGAGGGCGCCAGGGCCCCTCCCGGCCCCAGGTGCAGCTCTGAGGCTCGAAGAGGTGGGAGTGGCAAGGCTCCAAAGGCGCAGGCTCCAGGTCGGGGGCGGGGGCGGATGGAGGCTTGAGCGGGACGCACCCACAGCAGGCACTCCGAGGCTGTGCAGGGGTTTCCTGGGCACCAGGGACTGTCTCCTCCGAGACCCCTCCTGTCAGGCGCAGGGCGGAGGTGTGCCTTCCGGATTTGGAGGTGGGTTGGCCGCCTGGTTGGGTGGCAGTGGGTTTGGAAGGCTTGAAACAGGTCCTGGGCTTTGGCGGGCTTGGGGTTCCTTCGAGGCAGGTGCCCAGTCACACACAGCCTCAGGATTGGGCCGCCAGCTGGCCCTGGTCAAGCCCTCCGCATCAGGGCTTCAGGTAGGTGAGAAGGAGTGTGGTGCTGAGGAATCCATGGGGGGCTTCGGGGGCAAGAGTGTTGGTAGCTGGGCTCATCCGCCTCTTTCTCTCTCTCTCTCTCTCTCTCTCTCTCTCTCTCTCTCTCTCTCTCTCTCTCTCTCTCTCTCTCTATCTCACACACACACACACACACACACGCACACACACACTGAGGAGGCTGAGGGAAATGTCCTTGTGTCGTTTTGAGAAGAGCCTCTCTTGGCAGCAGGGTGCCAGGCTATGGAGGCCTGATTGAAACCAGGTCTGATGCGTTAAGGACTCTTGATTGGTCTCCTCAAGCAAGCTCTCAGGGGAGTTCCCACGTGGCTGCCAAGCTTCAGAGGCTCTCCTGGTCACTGCTGTGGCTGGCTGCGGCAAGAGCTGCACTGGGCGATCCCCCTCTGGCTAGACCACATCTCCGTGTGGCACGGGGCACCCAAATCCATGGACAAGGAAGAAGAGGCATTGAAATGAATGAGCTGAATGGATCCAGAAATGAGTGAAGGTCCATCTCTCGTTCTCTCCCTCGTTCTCTCATTCTCCGTCCCTCTCTCTCTCTCTCTCTCTCTCTCTCTCTCTCTCCCCCCCCAAACACACCCACACGCATACGCATGCAGATAGAGTAGGAAACAATAGCTAGGACGGGGATTGACAAATCCATCCTATGTCTCTTGTGAGCCAATAGCTTGGGTGGGAGTGGGTTGGAAGTGCCAGCCTGGGGATGGCCAGCCTGGGAGTGGATGCTTTTGCCGAGCAGAGTGGATCTGCATGCCGCACACGGGTGCAGGAGAACACCTGGGCAAGTCAATCCACTCCAGACGAAGCATGTGTTTATCCTCATCACTTCCTCCTCGCCAGGGAATTCGGTTGGGTGCGATGGGCTAGGCTCGGCAATCTGGACGGGATGCACGGAGTCCTTCGGCCCGTCTCTTTTCCCGAGGGGCAGCACTCCCGAGCGGGACACCTTCTGTGGGGAGCGCTGAGACGCTCCTGTGTTGGGGTGGAATGGTCAGGACTCCTTTTGGCTGGTCGCTGAGCGAAGGGGATCCATTGCAGTTTCCCAACAATGGGATCCCATCGGCCATGGCTATCCATCCTGTTTGGCTCCCCTTCGCCTCCCTTGGGTTCCAAGAAGAGGGACTAGACCTCGTAGCATCTGCTCCATGGAAGGAGGGCTGTGGCACCCCCGTCCAGGGCAAGGGTTTGGATCTCGGACCTCCCCAATGCCAGGCATTCCCACAGCCTGGATGGCAGTCCAGGGCTTGCTTTCCTGGAAGACCGTTCCTGGGTGTCCCTGGTGAGATGGGAGAGGGCAGGGGCTTCCCATGGGCTGTGTGTCTCCCTCCCAGACCTCTTTCATTTCGTGTGAGCATTTCTCTCCGCAACACTGTGGCTGCCCATGGCACCGTTTTCTGCGCAGGTTGATGGCTGGGTCCGCTTGTGTTGGGGCGAAGGACAGCTGCTTGCTCAGCCAAGCATCTGTCCATGGACATCGAACGTCTTTCCATGTGTTGCTCTCGGGAAGAGGGCTGCCTGAACGGAGTGGGGCGTTTCGCGCTGAGAAGAGCCCCTTTGTCTGGGTCTATGGCCGTGAGGGGTAGCGCTGGGTCTGACGGTGGTTCCAGGGTTCTTTTGGGGAGGCCCTGGATCCTGTGGTCCATCGCGGTGGAAGCAAGGGACGTCCACGCCCACCCGGTGGGAGGGCCCCTTCTTTTGCACAGCCTGCCCAGGGGTTGTCATGGAAAGGCGTCCTCAGGATGGCCATGGGGACAGGGCTGAGGAGGCCTGTCGAGCTGGTTGGGGTTTGGACTTCTCTAGGCATGCGTGATGGTGTTCCTTTGTCTGGTGCTGGCTGCCGGCTGGCTATGTGGATTTGGCAGTGTTTCTTCAGGCCCCCTCCCCACCTGCGGCCTGGGCGGGTGGGTTTCTGTTCTCGTGCCTGGGTTCCGTGCTGGAGCTGATCCGTGTGGAAGCCCAGGGTGACCTGGGTTTTGGGATGCGCATCGAGGGGCTGTGAGGCTTCCCCGGGTGGTGCCCAAAGGGAGAGCGAATTGGGAGAGCAGCGGTGCCAGGTGCTGGGCCTTGTCTCTCAAGAGGGCTCAGGAACCTCCCTTTGTCTTTCCCAGGGAGGCTCGGCTCTTCTTTCTACGCACCTGGTGAGATGATGGGAGCTCGAGCCAGGCCGGGCCTATGCAGGCCGCTCTCTTGAGGGATCCACCAAAGCTCTGCCTGAGCTTCCTTCCGGCTCCCTGGGGAGAAGGGCTGATTGGGTCGGTTTTGTGTGGTTGGGAGACTCTGTGCCTTGGGAAGCACCAATGGGGATCCAGAGCAGGCACACTCCAGGTGGGGTCAAGAACGTTTGGAAACAAAGGGAGAAAGCAAGCCCTGGCCAGATGAACCAAGCCAGAAGGAAAGAATCGAGGCAAGACCTCATGGCAAGGAGTGTGGAATCCCAGGGGCATGATGAAGGGGGAAAACGACTCGTTCCATCCTTCCACACCTGTCTTCCTAACTCCATATGGGCCAGGCTCTATCCACCCGGTAGCAGGCTGGCACCCCCTGATGGATTGGGAGCTCAGGATTTCCACGGCGAGGCATGGCCTAGGTGGGCATCGGCACGAAGAACGCCTTTGAGAGAGGGAGCTAGAGCCCAGGTGGAAGGGCCCTTCTTGGCGGGGGATGGAGCCCCCAGCCTCGTCTGGGCCCCAGCCCAAGCAGCCCCGGGGACTGCTGAGCCCGAGAGAGAAGGCCAGCCTGAGAGGGGCTGTTCGAGCCTATGTCCACACGAGGGCGCCAGGGCCCCTCCCGGCCCCAGGTGCAGCTCTGAGGCTCGAAGAGGTGGGAGTGGCAAGGCTCCAAAGGCGCAGGCTCCAGGTCGGGGGCGGGGGCGGATGGAGGCTTGAGCGGGACGCACCCACAGCAGGCACTCCGAGGCTGTGCAGGGGTTTCCTGGGCACCAGGGACTGTCTCCTCCGAGACCCCTCCTGTCAGGCGCAGGGCGGAGGTGTGCCTTCCGGATTTGGAGGTGGGTTGGCCGCCTGGTTGGGTGGCAGTGGGTTTGGAAGGCTTGAAACAGGTCCTGGGCTTTGGCGGGCTTGGGGTTCCTTCGAGGCAGGTGCCCAGTCACACACAGCCTCAGGATTGGGCCGCCAGCTGGCCCTGGTCAAGCCCTCCGCATCAGGGCTTCAGGTAGGTGAGAAGGAGTGTGGTGCTGAGGAATCCATGGGGGGCTTCGGGGGCAAGAGTGTTGGTAGCTGGGCTCATCCGCCTCTTTCCCTCTCTCTCTCTCTCTCTCTCTCTCTCTCTCTCTCTCTCTCTCTCTCTCTCTCTCTCTCTCTCTCTCTCTCTCTCTCTCTCTCACACACACACACACACACGCACACACACACTGAGGAGGCTGAGGGAAATGTCCTTGTGTCGTTTTGAGAAGAGCCTCTCTTGGCAGCAGGGTGCCAGGCTATGGAGGCCTGATTGAAACCAGGTCTGATGCGTTAAGGACTCTTGATTGGTCTCCTCCAGCAAGCTCTCAGGGGAGTTCCCACGTGGCTGCCAAGCTTCAGAGGCTCTCCTGGTCACTGCTGTGGCTGGCTGCGGCAAGAGCTGCACTGGGCGATCCCCCTCTGGCTAGACCACATCTCCGTGTGGCACGGGGCACCCAAATCCATGGACAAGGAAGAAGAGGCATTGAAATGAATGAGCTGAATGGATCCAGAAATGAGTGAAGGTCCATCTCTCGTTCTCTCCCTCGTTCTCTCATTCTCCGTCCCTCTCTCTCTCTCTCTCTCTCTTTCTCTCTCTCCCCCCAAACACACCCACACGCATACGCATGCAGATAGAGTAGGAAACAATAGCTAGGACGGGGATTGACAAATCCATCCTATGTCTCTTGTGAGCCAATAGCTTGGGTGGGAGTGGGTTGGAAGTGCCAGCCTGGGGATGGCCAGCCTGGGAGTGGATGCTTTTGCCGAGCAGAGTGGATCTGCATGCCGCACACGGGTGCAGGAGAACACCTGGGCAAGTCAATCCACTCCAGACGAAGCATGTGTTTATCCTCATCACTTCCTCCTCGCCAGGGAATTCGGTTGGGTGCGATGGGCTAGGCTCGGCAATCTGGACGGGATGCACGGAGTCCTTCGGCCCGTCTCTTTTCCCGAGGGGCAGCACTCCCGAGCGGGACACCTTCTGTGGGGAGCGCTGAGACGCTCCTGTGTTGGGGTGGAATGGTCAGGACTCCTTTTGGCTGGTCGCTGAGCGAAGGGGATCCATTGCAGTTTCCCAACAATGGGATCCCATCGGCCATGGCTATCCATCCTGTTTGGCTCCCCTTCGCCTCCCTTGGGTTCCAAGAAGAGGGACTAGACCTCGTAGCATCTGCTCCATGGAAGGAGGGCTGTGGCACCCCCGTCCAGGGCAAGGGTTTGGATCTCGGACCTCCCCAATGCCAGGCATTCCCACAGCCTGGATGGCAGTCCAGGGCTTGCTTTCCTGGAAGACCGTTCCTGGGTGTCCCTGGTGAGATGGGAGAGGGCAGGGGCTTCCCATGGGCTGTGTGTCTCCCTCCCAGACCTCTTTCATTTCGTGTGAGCATTTCTCTCCGCAACACTGTGGCTGCCCATGGCACCGTTTTCTGCGCAGGTTGATGGCTGGGTCCGCTTGTGTTGGGGCGAAGGACAGCTGCTTGCTCAGCCAAGCATCTGTCCATGGACATCGAACGTCTTTCCATGTGTTGCTCTCGGGAAGAGGGCTGCCTGAACGGAGTGGGGCGTTTCGCGCTGAGAAGAGCCCCTTTGTCTGGGTCTATGGCCGTGAGGGGTAGCGCTGGGTCTGACGGTGGTTCCAGGGTTCTTTTGGGGAGGCCCTGGATCCTGTGGTCCATCGCGGTGGAAGCAAGGGACGTCCACGCCCACCCGGTGGGAGGGCCCCTTCTTTTGCACAGCCTGCCCAGGGGTTGTCATGGAAAGGCGTCCTCAGGATGGCCATGGGGACAGGGCTGAGGAGGCCTGTCGAGCTGGTTGGGGTTTGGACTTCTCTAGGCATGCGTGATGGTGTTCCTTTGTCTGGTGCTGGCTGCCGGCTGGCTATGTGGATTTGGCAGTGTTTCTTCAGGCCCCCTCCCCACCTGCGGCCTGGGCGGGTGGGTTTCTGTTCTCGTGCCTGGGTTCCGTGCTGGAGCTGATCCGTGTGGAAGCCCAGGGTGACCTGGGTTTTGGGATGCGCATCGAGGGGCTGTGAGGCTTCCCCGGGTGGTGCCCAAAGGGAGAGCGAATTGGGAGAGCAGCGGTGCCAGGTGCTGGGCCTTGTCTCTCAAGAGGGCTCAGGAACCTCCCTTTGTCTTTCCCAGGGAGGCTCGGCTCTTCTTTCTACGCACCTGGTGAGATGATGGGAGCTCGAGCCAGGCCGGGCCTATGCAGGCCGCTCTCTTGACGGATCCACCAAAGCTCTGCCTGAGCTTCCTTCCGGCTCCCTGGGGAGAAGGGCTGATTGGGTCGGTTTTGTGTGGTTGGGAGACTCTGTGCCTTGGGAAGCACCAATGGGGATCCAGAGCAGGCACACTCCAGGTGGGGTCAAGACCGTTTGGAAACAAAGGGAGAAAGCAAGCCCTGGCCAGATGAACCAAGCCAGAAGGAAAGAATCGAGGCAAGACCTCATGGCAAGGAGTGTGGAATCCCAGGGGCATGATGAAGGGGGAAAACGACTCGTTCCATCCTTCCACACCTGTCTTCCTAACTCCATATGGGCCAGGCTCTATCCACCCGGTAGCAGGCTGGCACCCCCTGATGGATTGGGAGCTCAGGATTTCCACGGCGAGGCATGGCCTAGGTGGGCATCGGCACGAAGAACGCCTTTGAGAGAGGGAGCTAGAGCCCAGGTGGAAGGGCCCTTCTTGGCGGGGGATGGAGCCCCCAGCCTCGTCTGGGCCCCAGCCCAAGCAGCCCCGGGGACTGCTGAGCCCGAGAGAGAAGGCCAGCCTGAGAGGGGCTGTTCGAGCCTATGTCCACACGAGGGCGCCAGGGCCCCTCCCGGCCCCAGGTGCAGCTCTGAGGCTCGAAGAGGTGGGAGTGGCAAGGCTCCAAAGGCGCAGGCTCCAAAGGCGCAGGCTCCAGGTCGGGGGCGGGGGCGGATGGAGGCTTGAGCGGGACGCACCCACAGCAGGCACTCCGAGGCTGTGCAGGGGTTTCCTGGGCACCAGGGACTGTCTCCTCCGAGACCCCTCCTGTCAGGCGCAGGGCGGAGGTGTGCCTTCCGGATTTGGAGGTGGGTTGGCCGCCTGGTTGGGTGGCAGTGGGTTTGGAAGGCTTGAAACAGGTCCTGGGCTTTGGCGGGCTTGGGGTTCCTTCGAGGCAGGTGCCCAGTCACACACAGCCTCAGGATTGGGCCGCCAGCTGGCCCTGGTCAAGCCCTCCGCATCAGGGCTTCAGGTAGGTGAGAAGGAGTGTGGTGCTGAGGAATCCATGGGGGGCTTCGGGGGCAAGAGTGTTGGTAGCTGGGCTCATCCGCCTCTTTCCCTCCCTTTCTCTCTCTCTCTCTCTCTCTCTCTCTCTCTCTATCACACACACACACACACGCACACACACACACGCACACACACACTGAGGAGGCTGAGGGAAATGTCCTTGTGTCGTTTTGAGAAGAGCCTCTCTTGGCAGCAGGGTGCCAGGCTATGGAGGCCTGATTGAAACCAGGTCTGATGCGTTAAGGACTCTTGATTGGTCTCCTCCAGCAAGCTCTCAGGGGAGTTCCCACGTGGCTGCCAAGCTTCAGAGGCTCTCCTGGTCACTGCTGTGGCTGGCTGCGGCAAGAGCTGCACTGGGCGATCCCCCTCTGGCTAGACCACATCTCCGTGTGGCACGGGGCACCCAAATCCATGGACAAGGAAGAAGAGGCATTGAAATGAATGAGCTGAATGGATCCAGAAATGAGTGAAGGTCCATCTCTCGTTCTCTCCCTCGTTCTCTCATTCTCCGTCCGTCTCTCTCTCTCTCTCTCTCTCTCTCTCTCTCTCTCTCTCTCTCTCTCCCCCCCCAAACACACCCACACGCATACGCATGCAGATAGAGTAGGAAACAATAGCTAGGACGGGGATTGACAAATCCATCCTATGTCTCTCCTGAGCCAATAGCTTGGGTGGGAGTGGGTTGGAAGTGCCAGCCTGGGGATGGCCAGCCTGGGAGTGGATGCTTTTGCCGAGCAGAGTGGATCTGCCTGCCGCACACGGGTGCAGGAGAACACCTGGGCAAGTCAATCCACTCCAGACGAAGCATGTCTTTATCCTCATCACTTCCTCCTCGCCAGGGAATTCGGTTGGGTCCGATGGGCTAGGCTCGGCAATCTGGACGGGATGCACGGAGTCCTTCGGCCCGTCTCTTTTCCCGAGGGGCAGCACTCCCGAGCGGGACACCTTCTGTGGGGAGCGCTGAGACGCTCCTGTGTTGGGGTGGAATGGTCAGGACTCCTTTTGGCTGGTCGCTGAGCGAAGGGGATCCATTGCAGTTTCCCAACAATGGGATCCCATCGGCCATGGCTATCCATCCTGTTTGGCTCCCCTTCGCCTCCCTTGGGTTCCAAGAAGAGGGACTAGACCTCGTAGCATCTGCTCCATGGAAGGAGGGCTGTGGCACCCCCGTCCAGGGCAAGGGTTTGGATCTCGGACCTCCCCAATGCCAGGCATTCCCACAGCCTGGATGGCAGTCCAGGGCTTGCTTTCCTGGAAGACCGTTCCTGGGTGTCCCTGGTGAGATGGGAGAGGGCAGGGGCTTCCCATGGGCTGTGTGTCTCCCTCCCAGACCTCTTTCATTTCGTGTGAGCATTTCTCTCCGCAACACTGTGGCTGCCCATGGCACCGTTTTCTGCGCAGGTTGATGGCTGGGTCCGCTTGTGTTGGGGCGAAGGACAGCTGCTTGCTCAGCCAAGCATCTGTCCATGGACATCGAACGTCTTTCCATGTGTTGCTCTCGGGAAGAGGGCTGCCTGAACGGAGTGGGGCGTTTCGCGCTGAGAAGAGCCCCTTTGTCTGGGTCTATGGCCGTGAGGGGTAGCGCTGGGTCTGACGGTGGTTCCAGGGTTCTTTTGGGGAGGCCCTGGATCCTGTGGTCCATCGCGGTGGAAGCAAGGGACGTCCACGCCCACCCGGTGGGAGGGCCCCTTCTTTTGCACAGCCTGCCCAGGGGTTGTCATGGAAAGGCGTCCTCAGGATGGCCATGGGGACAGGGCTGAGGAGGCCTGTCGAGCTGGTTGGGGTTTGGACTTCTCTAGGCATGCGTGATGGTGTTCCTTTGTCTGGTGCTGGCTGCCGGCTGGCTATGTGGATTTGGCAGTGTTTCTTCAGGCCCCCTCCCCACCTGCGGCCTGGGCGGGTGGGTTTCTGTTCTCGTGCCTGGGTTCCGTGCTGGAGCTGATCCGTGTGGAAGCCCAGGGTGACCTGGGTTTTGGGATGCGCATCGAGGGGCTGTGAGGCTTCCCCGGGTGGTGCCCAAAGGGAGAGCGAATTGGGAGAGCAGCGGTGCCAGGTGCTGGGCCTTGTCTCTCAAGAGGGCTCAGGAACCTCCCTTTGTCTTTCCCAGGGAGGCTCGGCTCTTCTTTCTACGCACCTGGTGAGATGATGGGAGCTCGAGCCAGGCCGGGCCTATGCAGGCCGCTCTCTTGACGGATCCACCAAAGCTCTGCCTGAGCTTCCTTCCGGCTCCCTGGGGAGAAGGGCTGATTGGGTCGGTTTTGTGTGGTTGGGAGACTCTGTGCCTTGGGAAGCACCAATGGGGATCCAGAGCAGGCACACTCCAGGTGGGGTCAAGACCGTTTGGAAACAAAGGGAGAAAGCAAGCCCTGGCCAGATGAACCAAGCCAGAAGGAAAGAATCGAGGCAAGACCTCATGGCAAGGAGTGTGGAATCCCAGGGGCATGATGAAGGGGGAAAACGACTCGTTCCATCCTTCCACACCTGTCTTCCTAACTCCATATGGGCCAGGCTCTATCCACCCGGTAGCAGGCTGGCACCCCCTGATGGATTGGGAGCTCAGGATTTCCACGGCGAGGCATGGCCTAGGTGGGCATCGGCACGAAGAACGCCTTTGAGAGAGGGAGCTAGAGCCCAGGTGGAAGGGCCCTTCTTGGCGGGGGATGGAGCCCCCAGCCTCGTCTGGGCCCCAGCCCAAGCAGCCCCGGGGACTGCTGAGCCCGAGAGAGAAGGCCAGCCTGAGAGGGGCTGTTCGAGCCTATGTCCACACGAGGGCGCCAGGGCCCCTCCCGGCCCCAGGTGCAGCTCTGAGGCTCGAAGAGGTGGGAGTGGCAAGGCTCCAAAGGCGCAGGCTCCAAAGGCGCAGGCTCCAGGTCGGGGGCGGGGGCGGATGGAGGCTTGAGCGGGACGCACCCACAGCAGGCACTCCGAGGCTGTGCAGGGGTTTCCTGGGCACCAGGGACTGTCTCCTCCGAGACCCCTCCTGTCAGGCGCAGGGCGGAGGTGTGCCTTCCGGATTTGGAGGTGGGTTGGCCGCCTGGTTGGGTGGCAGTGGGTTTGGAAGGCTTGAAACAGGTCCTGGGCTTTGGCGGGCTTGGGGTTCCTTCGAGGCAGGTGCCCAGTCACACACAGCCTCAGGATTGGGCCGCCAGCTGGCCCTGGTCAAGCCCTCCGCATCAGGGCTTCAGGTAGGTGAGAAGGAGTGTGGTGCTGAGGAATCCATGGGGGGCTTCGGGGGCAAGAGTGTTGGTAGCTGGGCTCATCCGCCTCTTTCCCTCCCTTTCTCTCTCTCTCTCTCTCTCTCTCTCTCTCTCTATCACACACACACACACACGCACACACACACACGCACACACACACTGAGGAGGCTGAGGGAAATGTCCTTGTGTCGTTTTGAGAAGAGCCTCTCTTGGCAGCAGGGTGCCAGGCTATGGAGGCCTGATTGAAACCAGGTCTGATGCGTTAAGGACTCTTGATTGGTCTCCTCCAGCAAGCTCTCAGGGGAGTTCCCACGTGGCTGCCAAGCTTCAGAGGCTCTCCTGGTCACTGCTGTGGCTGGCTGCGGCAAGAGCTGCACTGGGCGATCCCCCTCTGGCTAGACCACATCTCCGTGTGGCACGGGGCACCCAAATCCATGGACAAGGAAGAAGAGGCATTGAAATGAATGAGCTGAATGGATCCAGAAATGAGTGAAGGTCCATCTCTCGTTCTCTCCCTCGTTCTCTCATTCTCCGTCCGTCTATCTCTCTCTCTCTCTCTCTCTCTCTCTCTCTCTCTCTCTCTCTCCCCCCCCAAACACACCCACACGCATACGCATGCAGATAGAGTAGGAAACAATAGCTAGGACGGGGATTGACAAATCCATCCTACGTCTCTCCTGAGCCAATAGCTTGGGTGGGAGTGGGTTGGAAGTGCCAGCCTGGGGATGGCCAGCCTGGGAGTGGATGCTTTTGCCGAGCAGAGTGGATCTGCCTGCCGCACACGGGTGCAGGAGAACACCTGGGCAAGTCAATCCACTCCAGACGAAGCATGTCTTTATCCTCATCACTTCCTCCTCGCCAGGGAATTCGGTTGGGTCCGATGGGCTAGGCTCGGCAATCTGGACGGGATGCACGGAGTCCTTCGGCCCGTCTCTTTTCCCGAGGGGCAGCACTCCCGAGCGGGACACCTTCTGTGGGGAGCGCTGAGACGCTCCTGTGTTGGGGTGGAATGGTCAGGACTCCTTTTGGCTGGTCGCTGAGCGAAGGGGATCCATTGCAGTTTCCCAACAATGGGATCCCATCGGCCATGGCTATCCATCCTGTTTGGCTCCCCTTCGCCTCCCTTGGGTTCCAAGAAGAGGGACTAGACCTCGTAGCATCTGCTCCATGGAAGGAGGGCTGTGGCACCCCCGTCCAGGGCAAGGGTTTGGATCTCGGACCTCCCCAATGCCAGGCATTCCCACAGCCTGGATGGCAGTCCAGGGCTTGCTTTCCTGGAAGACCGTTCCTGGGTGTCCCTGGTGAGATGGGAGAGGGCAGGGGCTTCCCATGGGCTGTGTGTCTCCCTCCCAGACCTCTTTCATTTCGTGTGAGCATTTCTCTCCGCAACACTGTGGCTGCCCATGGCACCGTTTTCTGCGCAGGTTGATGGCTGGGTCCGCTTGTGTTGGGGCGAAGGACAGCTGCTTGCTCAGCCAAGCATCTGTCCATGGACATCGAACGTCTTTCCATGTGTTGCTCTCGGGAAGAGGGCTGCCTGAACGGAGTGGGGCGTTTCGCGCTGAGAAGAGCCCCTTTGTCTGGGTCTATGGCCGTGAGGGGTAGCGCTGGGTCTGACGGTGGTTCCAGGGTTCTTTTGGGGAGGCCCTGGATCCTGTGGTCCATCGCGGTGGAAGCAAGGGACGTCCACGCCCACCCGGTGGGAGGGCCCCTTCTTTTGCACAGCCTGCCCAGGGGTTGTCATGGAAAGGCGTCCTCAGGATGGCCATGGGGACAGGGCTGAGGAGGCCTGTCGAGCTGGTTGGGGTTTGGACTTCTCTAGGCATGCGTGATGGTGTTCCTTTGTCTGGTGCTGGCTGCCGGCTGGCTATGTGGATTTGGCAGTGTTTCTTCAGGCCCCCTCCCCACCTGCGGCCTGGGCGGGTGGGTTTCTGTTCTCGTGCCTGGGTTCCGTGCTGGAGCTGATCCGTGTGGAAGCCCAGGGTGACCTGGGTTTTGGGATGCGCATCGAGGGGCTGTGAGGCTTCCCCGGGTGGTGCCCAAAGGGAGAGCGAATTGGGAGAGCAGCGGTGCCAGGTGCTGGGCCTTGTCTCTCAAGAGGGCTCAGGAACCTCCCTTTGTCTTTCCCAGGGAGGCTCGGCTCTTCTTTCTACGCACCTGGTGAGATGATGGGAGCTCGAGCCAGGCCGGGCCTATGCAGGCCGCTCTCTTGACGGATCCACCAAAGCTCTGCCTGAGCTTCCTTCCGGCTCCCTGGGGAGAAGGGCTGATTGGGTCGGTTTTGTGTGGTTGGGAGACTCTGTGCCTTGGGAAGCACCAATGGGGATCCAGAGCAGGCACACTCCAGGTGGGGTCAAGACCGTTTGGAAACAAAGGGAGAAAGCAAGCCCTGGCCAGATGAACCAAGCCAGAAGGAAAGAATCGAGGCAAGACCTCATGGCAAGGAGTGTGGAATCCCAGGGGCATGATGAAGGGGGAAAACGACTCGTTCCATCCTTCCACACCTGTCTTCCTAACTCCATATGGGCCAGGCTCTATCCACCCGGTAGCAGGCTGGCACCCCCTGATGGATTGGGAGCTCAGGATTTCCACGGCGAGGCATGGCCTAGGTGGGCATCGGCACGAAGAACGCCTTTGAGAGAGGGAGCTAGAGCCCAGGTGGAAGGGCCCTTCTTGGCGGGGGATGGAGCCCCCAGCCTCGTCTGGGCCCCAGCCCAAGCAGCCCCGGGGACTGCTGAGCCCGAGAGAGAAGGCCAGCCTGAGAGGGGCTGTTCGAGCCTATGTCCACACGAGGGCGCCAGGGCCCCTCCCGGCCCCAGGTGCAGCTCTGAGGCTCGAAGAGGTGGGAGTGGCAAGGCTCCAAAGGCGCAGGCTCCAGGTCGGGGGCGGGGGCGGATGGAGGCTTGAGCGGGACGCACCCACAGCAGGCACTCCGAGGCTGTGCAGGGGTTTCCTGGGCACCAGGGACTGTCTCCTCCGAGACCCCTCCTGTCAGGCGCAGGGCGGAGGTGTGCCTTCCGGATTTGGAGGTGGGTTGGCCGCCTGGTTGGGTGGCAGTGGGTTTGGAAGGCTTGAAACAGGTCCTGGGCTTTGGCGGGCTTGGGGTTCCTTCGAGGCAGGTGCCCAGTCACACACAGCCTCAGGATTGGGCCGCCAGCTGGCCCTGGTCAAGCCCTCCGCATCAGGGCTTCAGGTAGGTGAGAAGGAGTGTGGTGCTGAGGAATCCATGGGGGGCTTCGGGGGCAAGAGTGTTGGTAGCTGGGCTCATCCGCCTCTTTCCCTCCCTCTCTCTCTCTCTCTCTCTCTCTCTCTCTCTCTCTCTCTCTCTCTCTCTCTATCACACACACACACACACACACACACACTGAGGAGGCTGAGGGAAATGTCCTTGTGTCGTTTTGAGAAGAGCCTCTCTTGGCAGCAGGGTGCCAGGCTATGGAGGCCTGATTGAAACCAGGTCTGATGCGTTAAGGACTCTTGATTGGTCTCCTCCAGCAAGCTCTCAGGGGAGTTCCCACGTGGCTGCCAAGCTTCAGAGGCTCTCCTGGTCACTGCTGTGGCTGGCTGTGGCAAGAACTGCACTGGGCGATCCCCCTCTGGCTAGACCACATCTCCGTGTGGCACGGGGCACCCAAATCCATGGACAAGGAAGAAGAGGCATTGAAATGAATGAGCTGAATGGATCCAGAAATGAGTGAAGGTCCATCTCTCGTTCTTTCATTCTCCGTCCCTCTCTCTCTCTCTCTCTCTCTCTCTCTCTCTCTCTCTCTCCCTCCCCCCAAACACACCCACACGCATACGCATGCAGATAGAGTAGGAAACAATAGCTAGGACGGGGATTGACAAATCCATCCTACGTCTCTCCTGAGCCAATAGCTTGGGTGGGAGTGGGTTGGAAGTGCCAGCCTGGGGATGGCCAGCCTGGGAGTGGATGCTTTTGCCGAGCAGAGTGGATCTGCCTGCCGCACACGGGTGCAGGAGAACACCTGGGCAAGTCAATCCACTCCAGACGAAGCATGTCTTTATCCTCATCACTTCCTCCTCGCCAGGGAATTCGGTTGGGTCCGATGGGCTAGGCTCGGCAATCTGGACGGGATGCACGGAGTCCTTCGGCCCGTCTCTTTTCCCGAGGGGCAGCACTCCCGAGTGGGACACCTTCTGTGGGGAGCGCTGAGACGCTCCTGTGTTGGGGTGGAATGGTCAGGACTCCTTTTGGCTGGTCGCTGAGCGAAGGGGATCCATTGCAGTTTCCCAACAATGGGATCCCATCGGCCATGGCTATCCATCCTGTTTGGCTCCCCTTCGCCTCCCTTGGGTTCCAAGAAGAGGGACTAGACCTCGTAGCATCTGCTCCATGGAAGGAGGGCTGTGGCACCCCCGTCCAGGGCAAGGGTTTGGATCTCGGACCTCCCCAATGCCAGGCATTCCCACAGCCTGGATGGCAGTCCAGGGCTTGCTTTCCTGGAAGACCGTTCCTGGGTGTCCCTGGTGAGATGGGAGAGGGCAGGGGCTTCCCATGGGCTGTGTGTCTCCCTCCCAGACCTCTTTCATTTCGTGTGAGCATTTCTCTCCGCAACACTGTGGCTGCCCATGGCACCGTTTTCTGCGCAGGTTGATGGCTGGGTCCGCTTGTGTTGGGGCGAAGGACAGCTGCTTGCTCAGCCAAGCATCTGTCCATGGACATCGAACGTCTTTCCATGTGTTGCTCTCGGGAAGAGGGCTGCCTGAACGGAGTGGGGCGTTTCGCGCTGAGAAGAGCCCCTTTGTCTGGGTCTATGGCCGTGAGGGGTAGCGCTGGGTCTGACGGTGGTTCCAGGGTTCTTTTGGGGAGGCCCTGGATCCTGTGGTCCATCGCGGTGGAAGCAAGGGACGTCCACGCCCACCCGGTGGGAGGGCCCCTTCTTTTGCACAGCCTGCCCAGGGGTTGTCATGGAAAGGCGTCCTCAGGATGGCCATGGGGACAGGGCTGAGGAGGCCTGTCGAGCTGGTTGGGGTTTGGACTTCTCTAGGCATGCGTGATGGTGTTCCTTTGTCTGGTGCTGGCTGCCGGCTGGCTATGTGGATTTGGCAGTGTTTCTTCAGGCCCCCTCCCCACCTGCGGCCTGGGCGGGTGGGTTTCTGTTCTCGTGCCTGGGTTCCGTGCTGGAGCTGATCCGTGTGGAAGCCCAGGGTGACCTGGGTTTTGGGATGCGCATCGAGGGGCTGTGAGGCTTCCCCGGGTGGTGCCCAAAGGGAGAGCGAATTGGGAGAGCAGCGGTGCCAGGTGCTGGGCCTTGTCTCTCAAGAGGGCTCAGGAACCTCCCTTTGTCTTTCCCAGGGAGGCTCGGCTCTTCTTTCTACGCACCTGGTGAGATGATGGGAGCTCGAGCCAGGCCGGGCCTATGCAGGCCGCTCTCTTGAGGGATCCACCAAAGCTCTGCCTGAGCTTCCTTCCGGCTCCCTGGGGAGAAGGGCTGATTGGGTCGGTTTTGTGTGGTTGGGAGACTCTGTGCCTTGGGAAGCACCAATGGGGATCCAGAGCAGGCACACTCCAGGTGGGGTCAAGACCGTTTGGAAACAAAGGGAGAAAGCAAGCCCTGGCCAGATGAACCAAGCCAGAAGGAAAGAATCGAGGCAAGACCTCATGGCAAGGAGTGTGGAATCCCAGGGGCATGATGAAGGGGGAAAACGACTCGTTCCATCCTTCCACACCTGTCTTCCTAACTCCATATGGGCCAGGCTCTATCCACCCGGTAGCAGGCTGGCACCCCCTGATGGATTGGGAGCTCAGGATTTCCACGGCGAGGCATGGCCTAGGTGGGCATCGGCACGAAGAACGCCTTTGAGAGAGGGAGCTAGAGCCCAGGTGGAAGGGCCCTTCTTGGCGGGGGATGGAGCCCCCAGCCTCGTCTGGGCCCCAGCCCAAGCAGCCCCGGGGACTGCTGAGCCCGAGAGAGAAGGCCAGCCTGAGAGGGGCTGTTCGAGCCTATGTCCACACGAGGGCGCCAGGGCCCCTCCCGGCCCCAGGTGCAGCTCTGAGGCTCGAAGAGGTGGGAGTGGCAAGGCTCCAAAGGCGCAGGCTCCAGGTCGGGGGCGGGGGCGGATGGAGGCTTGAGCGGGACGCACCCACAGCAGGCACTCCGAGGCTGTGCAGGGGTTTCCTGGGCACCAGGGACTGTCTCCTCCGAGACCCCTCCTGTCAGGCGCAGGGCGGAGGTGTGCCTTCCGGATTTGGAGGTGGGTTGGCCGCCTGGTTGGGTGGCAGTGGGTTTGGAAGGCTTGAAACAGGTCCTGGGCTTTGGCGGGCTTGGGGTTCCTTCGAGGCAGGTGCCCAGTCACACACAGCCTCAGGATTGGGCCGCCAGCTGGCCCTGGTCAAGCCCTCCGCATCAGGGCTTCAGGTAGGTGAGAAGGAGTGTGGTGCTGAGGAATCCATGGGGGGCTTCGGGGGCAAGAGTGTTGGTAGCTGGGCTCATCCGCCTCTTTCCCTCCCTCTCTCTCTCTCTCTCTCTCTCTCTCTCTCTCTCTCTCTCTCTCTCTCTATCACACACACACACACACACACACACACTGAGGAGGCTGAGGGAAATGTCCTTGTGTCGTTTTGAGAAGAGCCTCTCTTGGCAGCAGGGTGCCAGGCTATGGAGGCCTGATTGAAACCAGGTCTGATGCGTTAAGGACTCTTGATTGGTCTCCTCCAGCAAGCTCTCAGGGGAGTTCCCACGTGGCTGCCAAGCTTCAGAGGCTCTCCTGGTCACTGCTGTGGCTGGCTGTGGCAAGAACTGCACTGGGCGATCCCCCTCTGGCTAGACCACATCTCCGTGTGGCACGGGGCACCCAAATCCATGGACAAGGAAGAAGAGGCATTGAAATGAATGAGCTGAATGGATCCAGAAATGAGTGAAGGTCCATCTCTCGTTCTTTCATTCTCCGTCCCTCTCTCTCTCTCTCTCTCTCTCTCTCTCTCTCTCTCTCTCTCCCTCCCCCCAAACACACCCACACGCATACGCATGCAGATAGAGTAGGAAACAATAGCTAGGACGGGGATTGACAAATCCATCCTACGTCTCTCCTGAGCCAATAGCTTGGGTGGGAGTGGGTTGGAAGTGCCAGCCTGGGGATGGCCAGCCTGGGAGTGGATGCTTTTGCCGAGCAGAGTGGATCTGCCTGCCGCACACGGGTGCAGGAGAACACCTGGGCAAGTCAATCCACTCCAGACGAAGCATGTCTTTATCCTCATCACTTCCTCCTCGCCAGGGAATTCGGTTGGGTCCGATGGGCTAGGCTCGGCAATCTGGACGGGATGCACGGAGTCCTTCGGCCCGTCTCTTTTCCCGAGGGGCAGCACTCCCGAGTGGGACACCTTCTGTGGGGAGCGCTGAGACGCTCCTGTGTTGGGGTGGAATGGTCAGGACTCCTTTTGGCTGGTCGCTGAGCGAAGGGGATCCATTGCAGTTTCCCAACAATGGGATCCCATCGGCCATGGCTATCCATCCTGTTTGGCTCCCCTTCGCCTCCCTTGGGTTCCAAGAAGAGGGACTAGACCTCGTAGCATCTGCTCCATGGAAGGAGGGCTGTGGCACCCCCGTCCAGGGCAAGGGTTTGGATCTCGGACCTCCCCAATGCCAGGCATTCCCACAGCCTGGATGGCAGTCCAGGGCTTGCTTTCCTGGAAGACCGTTCCTGGGTGTCCCTGGTGAGATGGGAGAGGGCAGGGGCTTCCCATGGGCTGTGTGTCTCCCTCCCAGACCTCTTTCATTTCGTGTGAGCATTTCTCTCCGCAACACTGTGGCTGCCCATGGCACCGTTTTCTGCGCAGGTTGATGGCTGGGTCCGCTTGTGTTGGGGCGAAGGACAGCTGCTTGCTCAGCCAAGCATCTGTCCATGGACATCGAACGTCTTTCCATGTGTTGCTCTCGGGAAGAGGGCTGCCTGAACGGAGTGGGGCGTTTCGCGCTGAGAAGAGCCCCTTTGTCTGGGTCTATGGCCGTGAGGGGTAGCGCTGGGTCTGACGGTGGTTCCAGGGTTCTTTTGGGGAGGCCCTGGATCCTGTGGTCCATCGCGGTGGAAGCAAGGGACGTCCACGCCCACCCGGTGGGAGGGCCCCTTCTTTTGCACAGCCTGCCCAGGGGTTGTCATGGAAAGGCGTCCTCAGGATGGCCATGGGGACAGGGCTGAGGAGGCCTGTCGAGCTGGTTGGGGTTTGGACTTCTCTAGGCATGCGTGATGGTGTTCCTTTGTCTGGTGCTGGCTGCCGGCTGGCTATGTGGATTTGGCAGTGTTTCTTCAGGCCCCCTCCCCACCTGCGGCCTGGGCGGGTGGGTTTCTGTTCTCGTGCCTGGGTTCCGTGCTGGAGCTGATCCGTGTGGAAGCCCAGGGTGACCTGGGTTTTGGGATGCGCATCGAGGGGCTGTGAGGCTTCCCCGGGTGGTGCCCAAAGGGAGAGCGAATTGGGAGAGCAGCGGTGCCAGGTGCTGGGCCTTGTCTCTCAAGAGGGCTCAGGAACCTCCCTTTGTCTTTCCCAGGGAGGCTCGGCTCTTCTTTCTACGCACCTGGTGAGATGATGGGAGCTCGAGCCAGGCCGGGCCTATGCAGGCCGCTCTCTTGAGGGATCCACCAAAGCTCTGCCTGAGCTTCCTTCCGGCTCCCTGGGGAGAAGGGCTGATTGGGTCGGTTTTGTGTGGTTGGGAGACTCTGTGCCTTGGGAAGCACCAATGGGGATCCAGAGCAGGCACACTCCAGGTGGGGTCAAGACCGTTTGGAAACAAAGGGAGAAAGCAAGCCCTGGCCAGATGAACCAAGCCAGAAGGAAAGAATCGAGGCAAGACCTCATGGCAAGGAGTGTGGAATCCCAGGGGCATGATGAAGGGGGAAAACGACTCGTTCCATCCTTCCACACCTGTCTTCCTAACTCCATATGGGCCAGGCTCTATCCACCCGGTAGCAGGCTGGCACCCCCTGATGGATTGGGAGCTCAGGATTTCCACGGCGAGGCATGGCCTAGGTGGGCATCGGCACGAAGAACGCCTTTGAGAGAGGGAGCTAGAGCCCAGGTGGAAGGGCCCTTCTTGGCGGGGGATGGAGCCCCCAGCCTCGTCTGGGCCCCAGCCCAAGCAGCCCCGGGGACTGCTGAGCCCGAGAGAGAAGGCCAGCCTGAGAGGGGCTGTTCGAGCCTATGTCCACACGAGGGCGCCAGGGCCCCTCCCGGCCCCAGGTGCAGCTCTGAGGCTGGAAGAGGTGGGAGTGGCAAGGCTCCAAAGGCGCAGGCTCCAGGTCGGGGGCGGGGGCGGATGGAGGCTTGAGCGGGACGCACCCACAGCAGGCACTCCGAGGCTGTGCAGGGGTTTCCTGGGCACCAGGGACTGTCTCCTCCGAGACCCCTCCTGTCAGGCGCAGGGCGGAGGTGTGCCTTCCGGATTTGGAGGTGGGTTGGCCGCCTGGTTGGGTGGCAGTGGGTTTGGAAGGCTTGAAACAGGTCCTGGGCTTTGGCGGGCTTGGGGTTCCTTCGAGGCAGGTGCCCAGTCACACACAGCCTCAGGATTGGGCCGCCAGCTGGCCCTGGTCAAGCCCTCCGCATCAGGGCTTCAGGTAGGTGAGAAGGAGTGTGGTGCTGAGGAATCCATGGGGGGCTTCGGGGGCAAGAGTGTTGGTAGCTGGGCTCATCCGCCTCTTTCCCTCCCTCTCTCTTTCTCTCTCTCTCTCTCTCTCTCTCTCTCTCTCACACACACACACACACACACACACACACACACACACACACACACTGAGGAGGCTGAGCGAAATGTCCTTGTGTCGTTTTGAGAAGAGCCTCTCTTGGCAGCAGGGTGCCAGGCTATGGAGGCCTGATTGAAACCAGGTCTGATGCGTTAAGGACTCTTGATTGGTCTCCTCAAGCAAGCTCTCAGGGGAGTTCCCACGTGGCTGCCAAGCTTCAGAGGCTCTCCTGGTCACTGCTGTGGCTGGCTGTGGCAAGAACTGCACTGGGCGATCCCCCTCTGGCTAGACCACTTCTCCGTGTGGCAGGGGGCACCCAAATCCATGGACAAGGAAGAAGAGGCATTGAAATGAATGAGCTGAATGGATCCAGAAATGAGTGAAGGTCCATCTCTCGTTCTTTCATTCTCCGTCCCTCTCTCTCTCTCTCTCTCTCTCTCTCTCTCTCTCTCTCCCTCCCCCCAAACACACCCACACGCATACGCATGCAGATAGAGTAGGAAACAATAGCTAGGACGGGGATTGACAAATCCATCCTACGTCTCTCCTGAGCCAATAGCTTGGGTGGGAGTGGGTTGGAAGTGCCAGCCTGGGGATGGCCAGCCTGGGAGTGGATGCTTTTGCCGAGCAGAGTGGATCTGCCTGCCGCACACGGGTGCAGGAGAACACCTGGGCAAGTCAATCCACTCCAGACGAAGCATGTCTTTATCCTCATCACTTCCTCCTCGCCAGGGAATTCGGTTGGGTCCGATGGGCTAGGCTCGGCAATCTGGACGGGATGCACGGAGTCCTTCGGCCCGTCTCTTTTCCCGAGGGGCAGCACTCCCGAGCGGGACACCTTCTGTGGGGAGCGCTGAGACGCTCCTGTGTTGGGGTGGAATGGTCAGGACTCCTTTTGGCTGGTCGCTGAGCGAAGGGGATCCATTGCAGTTTCCCAACAATGGGATCCCATCGGCCATGGCTATCCATCCTGTTTGGCTCCCCTTCGCCTCCCTTGGGTTCCAAGAAGAGGGACTAGACCTCGTAGCATCTGCTCCATGGAAGGAGGGCTGTGGCACCCCCGTCCAGGGCAAGGGTTTGGATCTCGGACCTCCCCAATGCCAGGCATTCCCACAGCCTGGATGGCAGTCCAGGGCTTGCTTTCCTGGAAGACCGTTCCTGGGTGTCCCTGGTGAGATGGGAGAGGGCAGGGGCTTCCCATGGGCTGTGTGTCTCCCTCCCAGACCTCTTTCATTTCGTGTGAGCATTTCTCTCCGCAACACTGTGGCTGCCCATGGCACCGTTTTCTGCGCAGGTTGATGGCTGGGTCCGCTTGTGTTGGGGCGAAGGACAGCTGCTTGCTCAGCCAAGCATCTGTCCATGGACATCGAACGTCTTTCCATGTGTTGCTCTCGGGAAGAGGGCTGCCTGAACGGAGTGGGGCGTTTCGCGCTGAGAAGAGCCCCTTTGTCTGGGTCTATGGCCGTGAGGGGTAGCGCTGGGTCTGACGGTGGTTCCAGGGTTCTTTTGGGGAGGCCCTGGATCCTGTGGTCCATCGCGGTGGAAGCAAGGGACGTCCACGCCCACCCGGTGGGAGGGCCCCTTCTTTTGCACAGCCTGCCCAGGGGTTGTCATGGAAAGGCGTCCTCAGGATGGCCATGGGGACAGGGCTGAGGAGGCCTGTCGAGCTGGTTGGGGTTTGGACTTCTCTAGGCATGCGTGATGGTGTTCCTTTGTCTGGTGCTGGCTGCCGGCTGGCTATGTGGATTTGGCAGTGTTTCTTCAGGCCCCCTCCCCACCTGCGGCCTGGGCGGGTGGGTTTCTGTTCTCGTGCCTGGGTTCCGTGCTGGAGCTGATCCGTGTGGAAGCCCAGGGTGACCTGGGTTTTGGGATGCGCATCGAGGGGCTGTGAGGCTTCCCCGGGTGGTGCCCAAAGGGAGAGCGAATTGGGAGAGCAGCGGTGCCAGGTGCTGGGCCTTGTCTCTCAAGAGGGCTCAGGAACCTCCCTTTGTCTTTCCCAGGGAGGCTCGGCTCTTCTTTCTACGCACCTGGTGAGATGATGGGAGCTCGAGCCAGGCCGGGCCTATGCAGGCCGCTCTCTTGACGGATCCACCAAAGCTCTGCCTGAGCTTCCTTCCGGCTCCCTGGGGAGAAGGGCTGATTGGGTCGGTTTTGTGTGGTTGGGAGACTCTGTGCCTTGGGAAGCACCAATGGGGATCCAGAGCAGGCACACTCCAGGTGGGGTCAAGACCGTTTGGAAACAAAGGGAGAAAGCAAGCCCTGGCCAGATGAACCAAGCCAGAAGGAAAGAATCGAGGCAAGACCTCATGGCAAGGAGTGTGGAATCCCAGGGGCATGATGAAGGGGGAAAACGACTCGTTCCATCCTTCCACACCTGTCTTCCTAACTCCATATGGGCCAGGCTCTATCCACCCGGTAGCAGGCTGGCACCCCCTGATGGATTGGGAGCTCAGGATTTCCACGGCGAGGCATGGCCTAGGTGGGCATCGGCACGAAGAACGCCTTTGAGAGAGGGAGCTAGAGCCCAGGTGGAAGGGCCCTTCTTGGCGGGGGATGGAGCCCCCAGCCTCGTCTGGGCCCCAGCCCAAGCAGCCCCGGGGACTGCTGAGCCCGAGAGAGAAGGCCAGCCTGAGAGGGGCTGTTCGAGCCTATGTCCACACGAGGGCGCCAGGGCCCCTCCCGGCCCCAGGTGCAGCTCTGAGGCTCGAAGAGGTGGGAGTGGCAAGGCTCCAAAGGTGCAGGCTCCAGGTCGGGGGCGGGGGCGGATGGAGGCTTGAGCGGGACGCACCCACAGCAGGCACTCCGAGGCTGTGCAGGGGTTTCCTGGGCACCAGGGACTGTCTCCTCCGAGACCCCTCCTGTCAGGCGCAGGGCGGAGGTGTGCCTTCCGGATTTGGAGGTGGGTTGGCCGCCTGGTTGGGTGGCAGTGGGTTTGGAAGGCTTGAAACAGGTCCTGGGCTTTGGCGGGCTTGGGGTTCCTTCGAGGCAGGTGCCCAGTCACACACAGCCTCAGGATTGGGCCGCCAGCTGGCCCTGGTCAAGCCCTCCGCATCAGGGCTTCAGGTAGGTGAGAAGGAGTGTGGTGCTGAGGAATCCATGGGGGGCTTCGGGGGCAAGAGTGTTGGTAGCTGGGCTCATCCGCCTCTTTCCCTCCCTCTCTCTCTCTCTCTCTCTCTCTCTCTCTCTCTCTCTCTCTCTCTCTATCACACACACACACACACACACACACACTGAGGAGGCTGAGGGAAATGTCCTTGTGTCGTTTTGAGAAGAGCCTCTCTTGGCAGCAGGGTGCCAGGCTATGGAGGCCTGATTGAAACCAGGTCTGATGCGTTAAGGACTCTTGATTGGTCTCCTCCAGCAAGCTCTCAGGGGAGTTCCCACGTGGCTGCCAAGCTTCAGAGGCTCTCCTGGTCACTGCTGTGGCTGGCTGTGGCAAGAACTGCACTGGGCGATCCCCCTCTGGCTAGACCACATCTCCGTGTGGCACGGGGCACCCAAATCCATGGACAAGGAAGAAGAGGCATTGAAATGAATGAGCTGAATGGATCCAGAAATGAGTGAAGGTCCATCTCTCGTTCTTTCATTCTCCGTCCCTCTCTCTCTCTCTCTCTCTCTCTCTCTCTCTCTCTCTCTCTCTCTCCCTCCCCCCAAACACACCCACACGCATACGCATGCAGATAGAGTAGGAAACAATAGCTAGGACGGGGATTGACAAATCCATCCTACGTCTCTCCTGAGCCAATAGCTTGGGTGGGAGTGGGTTGGAAGTGCCAGCCTGGGGATGGCCAGCCTGGGAGTGGATGCTTTTGCCGAGCAGAGTGGATCTGCCTGCCGCACACGGGTGCAGGAGAACACCTGGGCAAGTCAATCCACTCCAGACGAAGCATGTCTTTATCCTCATCACTTCCTCCTCGCCAGGGAATTCGGTTGGGTCCGATGGGCTAGGCTCGGCAATCTGGACGGGATGCACGGAGTCCTTCGGCCCGTCTCTTTTCCCGAGGGGCAGCACTCCCGAGTGGGACACCTTCTGTGGGGAGCGCTGAGACGCTCCTGTGTTGGGGTGGAATGGTCAGGACTCCTTTTGGCTGGTCGCTGAGCGAAGGGGATCCATTGCAGTTTCCCAACAATGGGATCCCATCGGCCATGGCTATCCATCCTGTTTGGCTCCCCTTCGCCTCCCTTGGGTTCCAAGAAGAGGGACTAGACCTCGTAGCATCTGCTCCATGGAAGGAGGGCTGTGGCACCCCCGTCCAGGGCAAGGGTTTGGATCTCGGACCTCCCCAATGCCAGGCATTCCCACAGCCTGGATGGCAGTCCAGGGCTTGCTTTCCTGGAAGACCGTTCCTGGGTGTCCCTGGTGAGATGGGAGAGGGCAGGGGCTTCCCATGGGCTGTGTGTCTCCCTCCCAGACCTCTTTCATTTCGTGTGAGCATTTCTCTCCGCAACACTGTGGCTGCCCATGGCACCGTTTTCTGCGCAGGTTGATGGCTGGGTCCGCTTGTGTTGGGGCGAAGGACAGCTGCTTGCTCAGCCAAGCATCTGTCCATGGACATCGAACGTCTTTCCATGTGTTGCTCTCGGGAAGAGGGCTGCCTGAACGGAGTGGGGCGTTTCGCGCTGAGAAGAGCCCCTTTGTCTGGGTCTATGGCCGTGAGGGGTAGCGCTGGGTCTGACGGTGGTTCCAGGGTTCTTTTGGGGAGGCCCTGGATCCTGTGGTCCATCGCGGTGGAAGCAAGGGACGTCCACGCCCACCCGGTGGGAGGGCCCCTTCTTTTGCACAGCCTGCCCAGGGGTTGTCATGGAAAGGCGTCCTCAGGATGGCCATGGGGACAGGGCTGAGGAGGCCTGTCGAGCTGGTTGGGGTTTGGACTTCTCTAGGCATGCGTGATGGTGTTCCTTTGTGTGGTGCTGGCTGCCGGCTGGCTATGTGGATTTGGCAGTGTTTCTTCAGGCCCCCTCCCCACCTGCGGCCTGGGCGGGTGGGTTTCTGTTCTCGTGCCTGGGTTCCGTGCTGGAGCTGATCCGTGTGGAAGCCCAGGGTGACCTGGGTTTTGGGATGCGCATCGAGGGGCTGTGAGGCTTCCCCGGGTGGTGCCCAAAGGGAGAGCGAATTGGGAGAGCAGCGGTGCCAGGTGCTGGGCCTTGTCTCTCAAGAGGGCTCAGGAACCTCCCTTTGTCTTTCCCAGGGAGGCTCGGCTCTTCTTTCTACGCACCTGGTGAGATGATGGGAGCTCGAGCCAGGCCGGGCCTATGCAGGCCGCTCTCTTGACGGATCCACCAAAGCTCTGCCTGAGCTTCCTTCCGGCTCCCTGGGGAGAAGGGCTGATTGGGTCGGTTTTGTGTGGTTGGGAGACTCTGTGCCTTGGGAAGCACCAATGGGGATCCAGAGCAGGCACACTCCAGGTGGGGTCAAGACCGTTTGGAAACAAAGGGAGAAAGCAAGCCCTGGCCAGATGAACCAAGCCAGAAGGAAAGAATCGAGGCAAGACCTCATGGCAAGGAGTGTGGAATCCCAGGGGCATGATGAAGGGGGAAAACGACTCGTTCCATCCTTCCACACCTGTCTTCCTAACTCCATATGGGCCAGGCTCTATCCACCCGGTAGCAGGCTGGCACCCCCTGATGGATTGGGAGCTCAGGATTTCCACGGCGAGGCATGGCCTAGGTGGGCATCGGCACGAAGAACGCCTTTGAGAGAGGGAGCTAGAGCCCAGGTGGAAGGGCCCTTCTTGGCGGGGGATGGAGCCCCCAGCCTCGTCTGGGCCCCAGCCCAAGCAGCCCCGGGGACTGCTGAGCCCGAGAGAGAAGGCCAGCCTGAGAGGGGCTGTTCGAGCCTATGTCCACACGAGGGCGCCAGGGCCCCTCCCGGCCCCAGGTGCAGCTCTGAGGCTCGAAGAGGTGGGAGTGGCAAGGCTCCAAAGGCGCAGGCTCCAGGTCGGGGGCGGGGGCGGATGGAGGCTTGAGCGGGACGCACCCACAGCAGGCACTCCGAGGCTGTGCAGGGGTTTCCTGGGCACCAGGGACTGTCTCCTCCGAGACCCCTCCTGTCAGGCGCAGGGCGGAGGTGTGCCTTCCGGATTTGGAGGTGGGTTGGCCGCCTGGTTGGGTGGCAGTGGGTTTGGAAGGCTTGAAACAGGTCCTGGGCTTTGGCGGGCTTGGGGTTCCTTCGAGGCAGGTGCCCAGTCACACACAGCCTCAGGATTGGGCCGCCAGCTGGCCCTGGTCAAGCCCTCCGCATCAGGGCTTCAGGTAGGTGAGAAGGAGTGTGGTGCTGAGGAATCCATGGGGGGCTTCGGGGGCAAGAGTGTTGGTAGCTGGGCTCATCCGCCTCTTTCCCTCCCTCTCTCTCTCTCTCTCTCTCTCTCTCTCTCTCTCTCTCTCTCTCTCTATCACACACACACACACACACACACACACTGAGGAGGCTGAGGGAAATGTCCTTGTGTCGTTTTGAGAAGAGCCTCTCTTGGCAGCAGGGTGCCAGGCTATGGAGGCCTGATTGAAACCAGGTCTGATGCGTTAAGGACTCTTGATTGGTCTCCTCCAGCAAGCTCTCAGGGGAGTTCCCACGTGGCTGCCAAGCTTCAGAGGCTCTCCTGGTCACTGCTGTGGCTGGCTGTGGCAAGAACTGCACTGGGCGATCCCCCTCTGGCTAGACCACATCTCCGTGTGGCACGGGGCACCCAAATCCATGGACAAGGAAGAAGAGGCATTGAAATGAATGAGCTGAATGGATCCAGAAATGAGTGAAGGTCCATCTCTCGTTCTTTCATTCTCCGTCCCTCTCTCTCTCTCTCTCTCTCTCTCTCTCTCTCTCTCTCTCTCTCTCCCTCCCCCCAAACACACCCACACGCATACGCATGCAGATAGAGTAGGAAACAATAGCTAGGACGGGGATTGACAAATCCATCCTACGTCTCTCCTGAGCCAATAGCTTGGGTGGGAGTGGGTTGGAAGTGCCAGCCTGGGGATGGCCAGCCTGGGAGTGGATGCTTTTGCCGAGCAGAGTGGATCTGCCTGCCGCACACGGGTGCAGGAGAACACCTGGGCAAGTCAATCCACTCCAGACGAAGCATGTCTTTATCCTCATCACTTCCTCCTCGCCAGGGAATTCGGTTGGGTCCGATGGGCTAGGCTCGGCAATCTGGACGGGATGCACGGAGTCCTTCGGCCCGTCTCTTTTCCCGAGGGGCAGCACTCCCGAGTGGGACACCTTCTGTGGGGAGCGCTGAGACGCTCCTGTGTTGGGGTGGAATGGTCAGGACTCCTTTTGGCTGGTCGCTGAGCGAAGGGGATCCATTGCAGTTTCCCAACAATGGGATCCCATCGGCCATGGCTATCCATCCTGTTTGGCTCCCCTTCGCCTCCCTTGGGTTCCAAGAAGAGGGACTAGACCTCGTAGCATCTGCTCCATGGAAGGAGGGCTGTGGCACCCCCGTCCAGGGCAAGGGTTTGGATCTCGGACCTCCCCAATGCCAGGCATTCCCACAGCCTGGATGGCAGTCCAGGGCTTGCTTTCCTGGAAGACCGTTCCTGGGTGTCCCTGGTGAGATGGGAGAGGGCAGGGGCTTCCCATGGGCTGTGTGTCTCCCTCCCAGACCTCTTTCATTTCGTGTGAGCATTTCTCTCCGCAACACTGTGGCTGCCCATGGCACCGTTTTCTGCGCAGGTTGATGGCTGGGTCCGCTTGTGTTGGGGCGAAGGACAGCTGCTTGCTCAGCCAAGCATCTGTCCATGGACATCGAACGTCTTTCCATGTGTTGCTCTCGGGAAGAGGGCTGCCTGAACGGAGTGGGGCGTTTCGCGCTGAGAAGAGCCCCTTTGTCTGGGTCTATGGCCGTGAGGGGTAGCGCTGGGTCTGACGGTGGTTCCAGGGTTCTTTTGGGGAGGCCCTGGATCCTGTGGTCCATCGCGGTGGAAGCAAGGGACGTCCACGCCCACCCGGTGGGAGGGCCCCTTCTTTTGCACAGCCTGCCCAGGGGTTGTCATGGAAAGGCGTCCTCAGGATGGCCATGGGGACAGGGCTGAGGAGGCCTGTCGAGCTGGTTGGGGTTTGGACTTCTCTAGGCATGCGTGATGGTGTTCCTTTGTGTGGTGCTGGCTGCCGGCTGGCTATGTGGATTTGGCAGTGTTTCTTCAGGCCCCCTCCCCACCTGCGGCCTGGGCGGGTGGGTTTCTGTTCTCGTGCCTGGGTTCCGTGCTGGAGCTGATCCGTGTGGAAGCCCAGGGTGACCTGGGTTTTGGGATGCGCATCGAGGGGCTGTGAGGCTTCCCCGGGTGGTGCCCAAAGGGAGAGCGAATTGGGAGAGCAGCGGTGCCAGGTGCTGGGCCTTGTCTCTCAAGAGGGCTCAGGAACCTCCCTTTGTCTTTCCCAGGGAGGCTCGGCTCTTCTTTCTACGCACCTGGTGAGATGATGGGAGCTCGAGCCAGGCCGGGCCTATGCAGGCCGCTCTCTTGACGGATCCACCAAAGCTCTGCCTGAGCTTCCTTCCGGCTCCCTGGGGAGAAGGGCTGATTGGGTCGGTTTTGTGTGGTTGGGAGACTCTGTGCCTTGGGAAGCACCAATGGGGATCCAGAGCAGGCACACTCCAGGTGGGGTCAAGACCGTTTGGAAACAAAGGGAGAAAGCAAGCCCTGGCCAGATGAACCAAGCCAGAAGGAAAGAATCGAGGCAAGACCTCATGGCAAGGAGTGTGGAATCCCAGGGGCATGATGAAGGGGGAAAACGACTCGTTCCATCCTTCCACACCTGTCTTCCTAACTCCATATGGGCCAGGCTCTATCCACCCGGTAGCAGGCTGGCACCCCCTGATGGATTGGGAGCTCAGGATTTCCACGGCGAGGCATGGCCTAGGTGGGCATCGGCACGAAGAACGCCTTTGAGAGAGGGAGCTAGAGCCCAGGTGGAAGGGCCCTTCTTGGCGGGGGATGGAGCCCCCAGCCTCGTCTGGGCCCCAGCCCAAGCAGCCCCGGGGACTGCTGAGCCCGAGAGAGAAGGCCAGCCTGAGAGGGGCTGTTCGAGCCTATGTCCACACGAGGGCGCCAGGGCCCCTCCCGGCCCCAGGTGCAGCTCTGAGGCTCGAAGAGGTGGGAGTGGCAAGGCTCCAAAGGCGCAGGCTCCAGGTCGGGGGCGGGGGCGGATGGAGGCTTGAGCGGGACGCACCCACAGCAGGCACTCCGAGGCTGTGCAGGGGTTTCCTGGGCACCAGGGACTGTCTCCTCCGAGACCCCTCCTGTCAGGCGCAGGGCGGAGGTGTGCCTTCCGGATTTGGAGGTGGGTTGGCCGCCTGGTTGGGTGGCAGTGGGTTTGGAAGGCTTGAAACAGGTCCTGGGCTTTGGCGGGCTTGGGGTTCCTTCGAGGCAGGTGCCCAGTCACACACAGCCTCAGGATTGGGCCGCCAGCTGGCCCTGGTCAAGCCCTCCGCATCAGGGCTTCAGGTAGGTGAGAAGGAGTGTGGTGCTGAGGAATCCATGGGGGGCTTCGGGGGCAAGAGTGTTGGTAGCTGGGCTCATCCGCCTCTTTCCCTCCCTCTCTCTCTCTCTCTCTCTCTCTCTCTCTCTCTCTCTCTCTCTCTCTCTCTCTCTATCACACACACACACACACACACACACACTGAGGAGGCTGAGGGAAATGTCCTTGTGTCGTTTTGAGAAGAGCCTCTCTTGGCAGCAGGGTGCCAGGCTATGGAGGCCTGATTGAAACCAGGTCTGATGCGTTAAGGACTCTTGATTGGTCTCCTCCAGCAAGCTCTCAGGGGAGTTCCCACGTGGCTGCCAAGCTTCAGAGGCTCTCCTGGTCACTGCTGTGGCTGGCTGTGGCAAGAACTGCACTGGGCGATCCCCCTCTGGCTAGACCACATCTCCGTGTGGCACGGGGCACCCAAATCCATGGACAAGGAAGAAGAGGCATTGAAATGAATGAGCTGAATGGATCCAGAAATGAGTGAAGGTCCATCTCTCGTTCTTTCATTCTCCGTCCCTCTCTCTCTCTCTCTCTCTCTCTCTCTCTCTCTCTCCCTCCCCCCAAACACACCCACACGCATACGCATGCAGATAGAGTAGGAAACAATAGCTAGGACGGGGATTGACAAATCCATCCTACGTCTCTCCTGAGCCAATAGCTTGGGTGGGAGTGGGTTGGAAGTGCCAGCCTGGGGATGGCCAGCCTGGGAGTGGATGCTTTTGCCGAGCAGAGTGGATCTGCCTGCCGCACACGGGTGCAGGAGAACACCTGGGCAAGTCAATCCACTCCAGACGAAGCATGTCTTTATCCTCATCACTTCCTCCTCGCCAGGGAATTCGGTTGGGTCCGATGGGCTAGGCTCGGCAATCTGGACGGGATGCACGGAGTCCTTCGGCCCGTCTCTTTTCCCGAGGGGCAGCACTCCCGAGTGGGACACCTTCTGTGGGGAGCGCTGAGACGCTCCTGTGTTGGGGTGGAATGGTCAGGACTCCTTTTGGCTGGTCGCTGAGCGAAGGGGATCCATTGCAGTTTCCCAACAATGGGATCCCATCGGCCATGGCTATCCATCCTGTTTGGCTCCCCTTCGCCTCCCTTGGGTTCCAAGAAGAGGGACTAGACCTCGTAGCATCTGCTCCATGGAAGGAGGGCTGTGGCACCCCCGTCCAGGGCAAGGGTTTGGATCTCGGACCTCCCCAATGCCAGGCATTCCCACAGCCTGGATGGCAGTCCAGGGCTTGCTTTCCTGGAAGACCGTTCCTGGGTGTCCCTGGTGAGATGGGAGAGGGCAGGGGCTTCCCATGGGCTGTGTGTCTCCCTCCCAGACCTCTTTCATTTCGTGTGAGCATTTCTCTCCGCAACACTGTGGCTGCCCATGGCACCGTTTTCTGCGCAGGTTGATGGCTGGGTCCGCTTGTGTTGGGGCGAAGGACAGCTGCTTGCTCAGCCAAGCATCTGTCCATGGACATCGAACGTCTTTCCATGTGTTGCTCTCGGGAAGAGGGCTGCCTGAACGGAGTGGGGCGTTTCGCGCTGAGAAGAGCCCCTTTGTCTGGGTCTATGGCCGTGAGGGGTAGCGCTGGGTCTGACGGTGGTTCCAGGGTTCTTTTGGGGAGGCCCTGGATCCTGTGGTCCATCGCGGTGGAAGCAAGGGACGTCCACGCCCACCCGGTGGGAGGGCCCCTTCTTTTGCACAGCCTGCCCAGGGGTTGTCATGGAAAGGCGTCCTCAGGATGGCCATGGGGACAGGGCTGAGGAGGCCTGTCGAGCTGGTTGGGGTTTGGACTTCTCTAGGCATGCGTGATGGTGTTCCTTTGTCTGGTGCTGGCTGCCGGCTGGCTATGTGGATTTGGCAGTGTTTCTTCAGGCCCCCTCCCCACCTGCGGCCTGGGCGGGTGGGTTTCTGTTCTCGTGCCTGGGTTCCGTGCTGGAGCTGATCCGTGTGGAAGCCCAGGGTGACCTGGGTTTTGGGATGCGCATCGAGGGGCTGTGAGGCTTCCCCGGGTGGTGCCCAAAGGGAGAGCGAATTGGGAGAGCAGCGGTGCCAGGTGCTGGGCCTTGTCTCTCAAGAGGGCTCAGGAACCTCCCTTTGTCTTTCCCAGGGAGGCTCGGCTCTTCTTTCTACGCACCTGGTGAGATGATGGGAGCTCGAGCCAGGCCGGGCCTATGCAGGCCGCTCTCTTGAGGGATCCACCAAAGCTCTGCCTGAGCTTCCTTCCGGCTCCCTGGGGAGAAGGGCTGATTGGGTCGGTTTTGTGTGGTTGGGAGACTCTGTGCCTTGGGAAGCACCAATGGGGATCCAGAGCAGGCACACTCCAGGTGGGGTCAAGACCGTTTGGAAACAAAGGGAGAAAGCAAGCCCTGGCCAGATGAACCAAGCCAGAAGGAAAGAATCGAGGCAAGACCTCATGGCAAGGAGTGTGGAATCCCAGGGGCATGATGAAGGGGGAAAACGACTCGTTCCATCCTTCCACACCTGTCTTCCTAACTCCATATGGGCCAGGCTCTATCCACCCGGTAGCAGGCTGGCACCCCCTGATGGATTGGGAGCTCAGGATTTCCACGGCGAGGCATGGCCTAGGTGGGCATCGGCACGAAGAACGCCTTTGAGAGAGGGAGCTAGAGCCCAGGTGGAAGGGCCCTTCTTGGCGGGGGATGGAGCCCCCAGCCTCGTCTGGGCCCCAGCCCAAGCAGCCCCGGGGACTGCTGAGCCCGAGAGAGAAGGCCAGCCTGAGAGGGGCTGTTCGAGCCTATGTCCACACGAGGGCGCCAGGGCCCCTCCCGGCCCCAGGTGCAGCTCTGAGGCTGGAAGAGGTGGGAGTGGCAAGGCTCCAAAGGCGCAGGCTCCAGGTCGGGGGCGGGGGCGGATGGAGGCTTGAGCGGGACGCACCCACAGCAGGCACTCCGAGGCTGTGCAGGGGTTTCCTGGGCACCAGGGACTGTCTCCTCCGAGACCCCTCCTGTCAGGCGCAGGGCGGAGGTGTGCCTTCCGGATTTGGAGGTGGGTTGGCCGCCTGGTTGGGTGGCAGTGGGTTTGGAAGGCTTGAAACAGGTCCTGGGCTTTGGCGGGCTTGGGGTTCCTTCGAGGCAGGTGCCCAGTCACACACAGCCTCAGGATTGGGCCGCCAGCTGGCCCTGGTCAAGCCCTCCGCATCAGGGCTTCAGGTAGGTGAGAAGGAGTGTGGTGCTGAGGAATCCATGGGGGGCTTCGGGGGCAAGAGTGTTGGTAGCTGGGCTCATCCGCCTCTTTCCCTCCCTCTCTCTTTCTCTCTCTCTCTCTCTCTCTCTCTCTCTCACACACACACACACACACACACACACACACACACACACACACACACTGAGGAGGCTGAGGGAAATGTCCTTGTGTCGTTTTGAGAAGAGCCTCTCTTGGCAGCAGGGTGCCAGGCTATGGAGGCCTGATTGAAACCAGGTCTGATGCGTTAAGGACTCTTGATTGGTCTCCTCAAGCAAGCTCTCAGGGGAGTTCCCACGTGGCTGCCAAGCTTCAGAGGCTCTCCTGGTCACTGCTGTGGCTGGCTGTGGCAAGAACTGCACTGGGCGATCCCCCTCTGGCTAGACCACATCTCCGTGTGGCAGGGGGCACCCAAATCCATGGACAAGGAAGAAGAGGCATTGAAATGAATGAGCTGAATGGATCCAGAAATGAGTGAAGGTCCATCTCTCGTTCTTTCATTCTCCGTCCCTCTCTCTCTCTCTCTCTCTCTCTCTCTCTCCCTCCCCCCAAACACACCCACACGCATACGCATGCAGATAGAGTAGGAAACAATAGCTAGGACGGGGATTGACAAATCCATCCTACGTCTCTCCTGAGCCAATAGCTTGGGTGGGAGTGGGTTGGAAGTGCCAGCCTGGGGATGGCCAGCCTGGGAGTGGATGCTTTTGCCGAGCAGAGTGGATCTGCCTGCCGCACACGGGTGCAGGAGAACACCTGGGCAAGTCAATCCACTCCAGACGAAGCATGTCTTTATCCTCATCACTTCCTCCTCGCCAGGGAATTCGGTTGGGTCCGATGGGCTAGGCTCGGCAATCTGGACGGGATGCACGGAGTCCTTCGGCCCGTCTCTTTTCCCGAGGGGCAGCACTCCCGAGTGGGACACCTTCTGTGGGGAGCGCTGAGACGCTCCTGTGTTGGGGTGGAATGGTCAGGACTCCTTTTGGCTGGTCGCTGAGCGAAGGGGATCCATTGCAGTTTCCCAACAATGGGATCCCATCGGCCATGGCTATCCATCCTGTTTGGCTCCCCTTCGCCTCCCTTGGGTTCCAAGAAGAGGGACTAGACCTCGTAGCATCTGCTCCATGGAAGGAGGGCTGTGGCACCCCCGTCCAGGGCAAGGGTTTGGATCTCGGACCTCCCCAATGCCAGGCATTCCCACAGCCTGGATGGCAGTCCAGGGCTTGCTTTCCTGGAAGACCGTTCCTGGGTGTCCCTGGTGAGATGGGAGAGGGCAGGGGCTTCCCATGGGCTGTGTGTCTCCCTCCCAGACCTCTTTCATTTCGTGTGAGCATTTCTCTCCGCAACACTGTGGCTGCCCATGGCACCGTTTTCTGCGCAGGTTGATGGCTGGGTCCGCTTGTGTTGGGGCGAAGGACAGCTGCTTGCTCAGCCAAGCATCTGTCCATGGACATCGAACGTCTTTCCATGTGTTGCTCTCGGGAAGAGGGCTGCCTGAACGGAGTGGGGCGTTTCGCGCTGAGAAGAGCCCCTTTGTCTGGGTCTATGGCCGTGAGGGGTAGCGCTGGGTCTGACGGTGGTTCCAGGGTTCTTTTGGGGAGGCCCTGGATCCTGTGGTCCATCGCGGTGGAAGCAAGGGACGTCCACGCCCACCCGGTGGGAGGGCCCCTTCTTTTGCACAGCCTGCCCAGGGGTTGTCATGGAAAGGCGTCCTCAGGATGGCCATGGGGACAGGGCTGAGGAGGCCTGTCGAGCTGGTTGGGGTTTGGACTTCTCTAGGCATGCGTGATGGTGTTCCTTTGTCTGGTGCTGGCTGCCGGCTGGCTATGTGGATTTGGCAGTGTTTCTTCAGGCCCCCTCCCCACCTGCGGCCTGGGCGGGTGGGTTTCTGTTCTCGTGCCTGGGTTCCGTGCTGGAGCTGATCCGTGTGGAAGCCCAGGGTGACCTGGGTTTTGGGATGCGCATCGAGGGGCTGTGAGGCTTCCCCGGGTGGTGCCCAAAGGGAGAGCGAATTGGGAGAGCAGCGGTGCCAGGTGCTGGGCCTTGTCTCTCAAGAGGGCTCAGGAACCTCCCTTTGTCTTTCCCAGGGAGGCTCGGCTCTTCTTTCTACGCACCTGGTGAGATGATGGGAGCTCGAGCCAGGCCGGGCCTATGCAGGCCGCTCTCTTGACGGATCCACCAAAGCTCTGCCTGAGCTTCCTTCCGGCTCCCTGGGGAGAAGGGCTGATTGGGTCGGTTTTGTGTGGTTGGGAGACTCTGTGCCTTGGGAAGCACCAATGGGGATCCAGAGCAGGCACACTCCAGGTGGGGTCAAGACCGTTTGGAAACAAAGGGAGAAAGCAAGCCCTGGCCAGATGAACCAAGCCAGAAGGAAAGAATCGAGGCAAGACCTCATGGCAAGGAGTGTGGAATCCCAGGGGCATGATGAAGGGGGAAAACGACTCGTTCCATCCTTCCACACCTGTCTTCCTAACTCCATATGGGCCAGGCTCTATCCACCCGGTAGCAGGCTGGCACCCCCTGATGGATTGGGAGCTCAGGATTTCCACGGCGAGGCATGGCCTAGGTGGGCATCGGCACGAAGAACGCCTTTGAGAGAGGGAGCTAGAGCCCAGGTGGAAGGGCCCTTCTTGGCGGGGGATGGAGCCCCCAGCCTCGTCTGGGCCCCAGCCCAAGCAGCCCCGGGGACTGCTGAGCCCGAGAGAGAAGGCCAGCCTGAGAGGGGCTGTTCGAGCCTATGTCCACACGAGGGCGCCAGGGCCCCTCCCGGCCCCAGGTGCAGCTCTGAGGCTCGAAGAGGTGGGAGTGGCAAGGCTCCAAAGGCGCAGGCTCCAGGTCGGGGGCGGGGGCGGATGGAGGCTTGAGCGGGACGCACCCACAGCAGGCACTCCGAGGCTGTGCAGGGGTTTCCTGGGCACCAGGGACTGTCTCCTCCGAGACCCCTCCTGTCAGGCGCAGGGCGGAGGTGTGCCTTCCGGATTTGGAGGTGGGTTGGCCGCCTGGTTGGGTGGCAGTGGGTTTGGAAGGCTTGAAACAGGTCCTGGGCTTTGGCGGGCTTGGGGTTCCTTCGAGGCAGGTGCCCAGTCACACACAGCCTCAGGATTGGGCCGCCAGCTGGCCCTGGTCAAGCCCTCCGCATCAGGGCTTCAGGTAGGTGAGAAGGAGTGTGGTGCTGAGGAATCCATGGGGGGCTTCGGGGGCAAGAGTGTTGGTAGCTGGGCTCATCCGCCTCTTTCCCTCCCTCTCTCTCTCTCTCTCTCTCTCTATCACACACACACACACACACACTGAGGAGGCTGAGGGAAATGTCCTTGTGTCGTTTTGAGAAGAGCCTCTCTTGGCAGCAGGGTGCCAGGCTATGGAGGCCTGATTGAAACCAGGTCTGATGCGTTAAGGACTCTTGATTGGTCTCCTCCAGCAAGCTCTCAGGGGAGTTCCCACGTGGCTGCCAAGCTTCAGAGGCTCTCCTGGTCACTGCTGTGGCTGGCTGTGGCAAGAACTGCACTGGGCGATCCCCCTCTGGCTAGACCACATCTCCGTGTGGCACGGGGCACCCAAATCCATGGACAAGGAAGAAGAGGCATTGAAATGAATGAGCTGAATGGATCCAGAAATGAGTGAAGGTCCATCTCTCGTTCTTTCATTCTCCGTCCCTCTCTCTCTCTCTCTCTCTCTCTCTCTCTCTCTCTCCCTCCCCCCAAACACACCCACACGCATACGCATGCAGATAGAGTAGGAAACAATAGCTAGGACGGGGATTGACAAATCCATCCTACGTCTCTCCTGAGCCAATAGCTTGGGTGGGAGTGGGTTGGAAGTGCCAGCCTGGGGATGGCCAGCCTGGGAGTGGATGCTTTTGCCGAGCAGAGTGGATCTGCCTGCCGCACACGGGTGCAGGAGAACACCTGGGCAAGTCAATCCACTCCAGACGAAGCATGTCTTTATCCTCATCACTTCCTCCTCGCCAGGGAATTCGGTTGGGTCCGATGGGCTAGGCTCGGCAATCTGGACGGGATGCACGGAGTCCTTCGGCCCGTCTCTTTTCCCGAGGGGCAGCACTCCCGAGTGGGACACCTTCTGTGGGGAGCGCTGAGACGCTCCTGTGTTGGGGTGGAATGGTCAGGACTCCTTTTGGCTGGTCGCTGAGCGAAGGGGATCCATTGCAGTTTCCCAACAATGGGATCCCATCGGCCATGGCTATCCATCCTGTTTGGCTCCCCTTCGCCTCCCTTGGGTTCCAAGAAGAGGGACTAGACCTCGTAGCATCTGCTCCATGGAAGGAGGGCTGTGGCACCCCCGTCCAGGGCAAGGGTTTGGATCTCGGACCTCCCCAATGCCAGGCATTCCCACAGCCTGGATGGCAGTCCAGGGCTTGCTTTCCTGGAAGACCGTTCCTGGGTGTCCCTGGTGAGATGGGAGAGGGCAGGGGCTTCCCATGGGCTGTGTGTCTCCCTCCCAGACCTCTTTCATTTCGTGTGAGCATTTCTCTCCGCAACACTGTGGCTGCCCATGGCACCGTTTTCTGCGCAGGTTGATGGCTGGGTCCGCTTGTGTTGGGGCGAAGGACAGCTGCTTGCTCAGCCAAGCATCTGTCCATGGACATCGAACGTCTTTCCATGTGTTGCTCTCGGGAAGAGGGCTGCCTGAACGGAGTGGGGCGTTTCGCGCTGAGAAGAGCCCCTTTGTCTGGGTCTATGGCCGTGAGGGGTAGCGCTGGGTCTGACGGTGGTTCCAGGGTTCTTTTGGGGAGGCCCTGGATCCTGTGGTCCATCGCGGTGGAAGCAAGGGACGTCCACGCCCACCCGGTGGGAGGGCCCCTTCTTTTGCACAGCCTGCCCAGGGGTTGTCATGGAAAGGCGTCCTCAGGATGGCCATGGGGACAGGGCTGAGGAGGCCTGTCGAGCTGGTTGGGGTTTGGACTTCTCTAGGCATGCGTGATGGTGTTCCTTTGTCTGGTGCTGGCTGCCGGCTGGCTATGTGGATTTGGCAGTGTTTCTTCAGGCCCCCTCCCCACCTGCGGCCTGGGCGGGTGGGTTTCTGTTCTCGTGCCTGGGTTCCGTGCTGGAGCTGATCCGTGTGGAAGCCCAGGGTGACCTGGGTTTTGGGATGCGCATCGAGGGGCTGTGAGGCTTCCCCGGGTGGTGCCCAAAGGGAGAGCGAATTGGGAGAGCAGCGGTGCCAGGTGCTGGGCCTTGTCTCTCAAGAGGGCTCAGGAACCTCCCTTTGTCTTTCCCAGGGAGGCTCGGCTCTTCTTTCTACGCACCTGGTGAGATGATGGGAGCTCGAGCCAGGCCGGGCCTATGCAGGCCGCTCTCTTGAGGGATCCACCAAAGCTCTGCCTGAGCTTCCTTCCGGCTCCCTGGGGAGAAGGGCTGATTGGGTCGGTTTTGTGTGGTTGGGAGACTCTGTGCCTTGGGAAGCACCAATGGGGATCCAGAGCAGGCACACTCCAGGTGGGGTCAAGACCGTTTGGAAACAAAGGGAGAAAGCAAGCCCTGGCCAGATGAACCAAGCCAGAAGGAAAGAATCGAGGCAAGACCTCATGGCAAGGAGTGTGGAATCCCAGGGGCATGATGAAGGGGGAAAACGACTCGTTCCATCCTTCCACACCTGTCTTCCTAACTCCATATGGGCCAGGCTCTATCCACCCGGTAGCAGGCTGGCACCCCCTGATGGATTGGGAGCTCAGGATTTCCACGGCGAGGCATGGCCTAGGTGGGCATCGGCACGAAGAACGCCTTTGAGAGAGGGAGCTAGAGCCCAGGTGGAAGGGCCCTTCTTGGCGGGGGATGGAGCCCCCAGCCTCGTCTGGGCCCCAGCCCAAGCAGCCCCGGGGACTGCTGAGCCCGAGAGAGAAGGCCAGCCTGAGAGGGGCTGTTCGAGCCTATGTCCACACGAGGGCGCCAGGGCCCCTCCCGGCCCCAGGTGCAGCTCTGAGGCTCGAAGAGGTGGGAGTGGCAAGGCTCCAAAGGCGCAGGCTCCAGGTCGGGGGCGGGGGCGGATGGAGGCTTGAGCGGGACGCACCCACAGCAGGCACTCCGAGGCTGTGCAGGGGTTTCCTGGGCACCAGGGACTGTCTCCTCCGAGACCCCTCCTGTCAGGCGCAGGGCGGAGGTGTGCCTTCCGGATTTGGAGGTGGGTTGGCCGCCTGGTTGGGTGGCAGTGGGTTTGGAAGGCTTGAAACAGGTCCTGGGCTTTGGCGGGCTTGGGGTTCCTTCGAGGCAGGTGCCCAGTCACACACAGCCTCAGGATTGGGCCGCCAGCTGGCCCTGGTCAAGCCCTCCGCATCAGGGCTTCAGGTAGGTGAGAAGGAGTGTGGTGCTGAGGAATCCATGGGGGGCTTCGGGGGCAAGAGTGTTGGTAGCTGGGCTCATCCGCCTCTTTCCCTCCCTCTCTCTTTCTCTCTCTCTCTCTCTCTCTCTCTCTCTCTCACACACACACACACACACACACACACACACACACACACACACTGAGGAGGCTGAGCGAAATGTCCTTGTGTCGTTTTGAGAAGAGCCTCTCTTGGCAGCAGGGTGCCAGGCTATGGAGGCCTGATTGAAACCAGGTCTGATGCGTTAAGGACTCTTGATTGGTCTCCTCCAGCAAGCTCTCAGGGGAGTTCCCACGTGGCTGCCAAGCTTCAGAGGCTCTCCTGGTCACTGCTGTGGCTGGCTGTGGCAAGAACTGCACTGGGCGATCCCCCTCTGGCTAGACCACATCTCCGTGTGGCAGGGGGCACCCAAATCCATGGACAAGGAAGAAGAGGCATTGAAATGAATGAGCTGAATGGATCCAGAAATGAGTGAAGGTCCATCTCTCGTTCTTTCATTCTCCGTCCCTCTCTCTCTCTCTCTCTCTCTCTCTCTCTCTCTCTCTCTCTCCCTCCCCCCAAACACACCCACACGCATACGCATGCAGATAGAGTAGGAAACAATAGCTAGGACGGGGATTGACAAATCCATCCTACGTCTCTCCTGAGCCAATAGCTTGGGTGGGAGTGGGTTGGAAGTGCCAGCCTGGGGATGGCCAGCCTGGGAGTGGATGCTTTTGCCGAGCAGAGTGGATCTGCCTGCCGCACACGGGTGCAGGAGAACACCTGGGCAAGTCAATCCACTCCAGACGAAGCATGTCTTTATCCTCATCACTTCCTCCTCGCCAGGGAATTCGGTTGGGTCCGATGGGCTAGGCTCGGCAATCTGGACGGGATGCACGGAGTCCTTCGGCCCGTCTCTTTTCCCGAGGGGCAGCACTCCCGAGTGGGACACCTTCTGTGGGGAGCGCTGAGACGCTCCTGTGTTGGGGTGGAATGGTCAGGACTCCTTTTGGCTGGTCGCTGAGCGAAGGGGATCCATTGCAGTTTCCCAACAATGGGATCCCATCGGCCATGGCTATCCATCCTGTTTGGCTCCCCTTCGCCTCCCTTGGGTTCCAAGAAGAGGGACTAGACCTCGTAGCATCTGCTCCATGGAAGGAGGGCTGTGGCACCCCCGTCCAGGGCAAGGGTTTGGATCTCGGACCTCCCCAATGCCAGGCATTCCCACAGCCTGGATGGCAGTCCAGGGCTTGCTTTCCTGGAAGACCGTTCCTGGGTGTCCCTGGTGAGATGGGAGAGGGCAGGGGCTTCCCATGGGCTGTGTGTCTCCCTCCCAGACCTCTTTCATTTCGTGTGAGCATTTCTCTCCGCAACACTGTGGCTGCCCATGGCACCGTTTTCTGCGCAGGTTGATGGCTGGGTCCGCTTGTGTTGGGGCGAAGGACAGCTGCTTGCTCAGCCAAGCATCTGTCCATGGACATCGAACGTCTTTCCATGTGTTGCTCTCGGGAAGAGGGCTGCCTGAACGGAGTGGGGCGTTTCGCGCTGAGAAGAGCCCCTTTGTCTGGGTCTATGGCCGTGAGGGGTAGCGCTGGGTCTGACGGTGGTTCCAGGGTTCTTTTGGGGAGGCCCTGGATCCTGTGGTCCATCGCGGTGGAAGCAAGGGACGTCCACGCCCACCCGGTGGGAGGGCCCCTTCTTTTGCACAGCCTGCCCAGGGGTTGTCATGGAAAGGCGTCCTCAGGATGGCCATGGGGACAGGGCTGAGGAGGCCTGTCGAGCTGGTTGGGGTTTGGACTTCTCTAGGCATGCGTGATGGTGTTCCTTTGTCTGGTGCTGGCTGCCGGCTGGCTATGTGGATTTGGCAGTGTTTCTTCAGGCCCCCTCCCCACCTGCGGCCTGGGCGGGTGGGTTTCTGTTCTCGTGCCTGGGTTCCGTGCTGGAGCTGATCCGTGTGGAAGCCCAGGGTGACCTGGGTTTTGGGATGCGCATCGAGGGGCTGTGAGGCTTCCCCGGGTGGTGCCCAAAGGGAGAGCGAATTGGGAGAGCAGCGGTGCCAGGTGCTGGGCCTTGTCTCTCAAGAGGGCTCAGGAACCTCCCTTTGTCTTTCCCAGGGAGGCTCGGCTCTTCTTTCTACGCACCTGGTGAGATGATGGGAGCTCGAGCCAGGCCGGGCCTATGCAGGCCGCTCTCTTGACGGATCCACCAAAGCTCTGCCTGAGCTTCCTTCCGGCTCCCTGGGGAGAAGGGCTGATTGGGTCGGTTTTGTGTGGTTGGGAGACTCTGTGCCTTGGGAAGCACCAATGGGGATCCAGAGCAGGCACACTCCAGGTGGGGTCAAGACCGTTTGGAAACAAAGGGAGAAAGCAAGCCCTGGCCAGATGAACCAAGCCAGAAGGAAAGAATCGAGGCAAGACCTCATGGCAAGGAGTGTGGAATCCCAGGGGCATGATGAAGGGGGAAAACGACTCGTTCCATCCTTCCACACCTGTCTTCCTAACTCCATATGGGCCAGGCTCTATCCACCCGGTAGCAGGCTGGCACACCCTGATGGATTGGGAGCTCAGGATTTCCACGGCGAGGCATGGCCTAGGTGGGCATCGGCACGAAGAACGCCTTTGAGAGAGGGAGCTAGAGCCCAGGTGGAAGGGCCCTTCTTGGCGGGGGATGGAGCCCCCAGCCTCGTCTGGGCCCCAGCCCAAGCAGCCCCGGGGACTGCTGAGCCCGAGAGAGAAGGCCAGCCTGAGAGGGGCTGTTCGAGCCTATGTCCACACGAGGGCGCCAGGGCCCCTCCCGGCCCCAGGTGCAGCTCTGAGGCTCGAAGAGGTGGGAGTGGCAAGGCTCCAAAGGCGCAGGCTCCAGGTCGGGGGCGGGGGCGGATGGAGGCTTGAGCGGGACGCACCCACAGCAGGCACTCCGAGGCTGTGCAGGGGTTTCCTGGGCACCAGGGACTGTCTCCTCCGAGACCCCTCCTGTCAGGCGCAGGGCGGAGGTGTGCCTTCCGGATTTGGAGGTGGGTTGGCCGCCTGGTTGGGTGGCAGTGGGTTTGGAAGGCTTGAAACAGGTCCTGGGCTTTGGCGGGCTTGGGGTTCCTTCGAGGCAGGTGCCCAGTCACACACAGCCTCAGGATTGGGCCGCCAGCTGGCCCTGGTCAAGCCCTCCGCATCAGGGCTTCAGGTAGGTGAGAAGGAGTGTGGTGCTGAGGAATCCATGGGGGGCTTCTGGGGCAAGAGTGTTGGTAGCTGGTCTCACCCGCCTGTTTCTCTATCTCTCTCTCTCTCTCTCTCTCTCTCTCACACACACACACACACACACACACACACACGCACCCACACACACACACCCACTGAGGAGGCTGAGGGAAATGTCCTTGTGTCGTTTTGAGAAGAGCCTCTCTTGGCAGCAGGGTGCCAGGCTATGGAGGCCTGATTGAAACCAGGTCTGATGCGTTAAGGACTCTTGATTGGTCTCCTCAAGCAAGCTCTCAGGGGAGTTCCCACGTGGCTGCCAAGCTTCAGAGGCTCTCCTGGTCACTGCTGTGGCTGGCTGCGGCAAGAGCTGCACTGGGCGATCCCCCTCTGGCTAGACCACATCTCCGTGTGGCACGGGGCACCCAAATCCATGGACAAGGAAGAAGAGGCATTGAAATGAATGAGCTGAATGGATCCAGAAATGAGTGAAGGTCCATCTCTCGTTCTCTCCCTCGTTCTCTCATTCTCCGTCGATCTCTCTCTCTCTCTCTCTCTCTCTCTCTCTCTCTCTCTCCCTCTCCCTCTCCCTCTCCCTCTCCCTCTCCCTCTCCCTCTCCCTCTCCCTCTCCCTCTCCCCCCAAACACACCCACACGCATACGCATGCAGATAGAGTAGGAAACAATAGCTAGGACGGGGATTGACAAATCCATCCTATGTCTCTCCTGAGCCAATAGCTTGGGTGGGAGTGGGTTGGAAGTGCCAGCCTGGGGATGGCCAGCCTGGGAGTGGATGCTTTTGCCGAGCAGAGTGGATCTGCCTGCCGCACACGGGTGCAGGAGAACACCTGGGCAAGTCAATCCACTCCAGACGAAGCATGTCTTTATCCTCATCACTTCCTCCTCGCCAGGGAATTCGGTTGGGTCCGATGGGCTAGGCTCGGCAATCTGGACGGGATGCACGGAGTCCTTCGGCCCGTCTCTTTTCCCGAGGGGCAGCACTCCCGAGTGGGACACCTTCTGTGGGGAGCGCTGAGACGCTCCTGTGTTGGGGTGGAATGGTCAGGACTCCTTTTGGCTGGTCGCTGAGCGAAGGGGATCCATTGCAGTTTCCCAACAATGGGATCCCATCGGCCATGGCTATCCATCCTGTTTGGCTCCCCTTCGCCTCCCTTGGGTTCCAAGAAGAGGGACTAGACCTCGTAGCATCTGCTCCATGGAAGGAGGGCTGTGGCACCCCCGTCCAGGGCAAGGGTTTGGATCTCGGACCTCCCCAATGCCAGGCATTCCCACAGCCTGGATGGCAGTCCAGGGCTTGCTTTCCTGGAAGACCGTTCCTGGGTGTCCCTGGTGAGATGGGAGAGGGCAGGGGCTTCCCATGGGCTGTGTGTCTCCCTCCCAGACCTCTTTCATTTCGTGTGAGCATTTCTCTCCGCAACACTGTGGCTGCCCATGGCACCGTTTTCTGCGCAGGTTGATGGCTGGGTCCGCTTGTGTTGGGGCGAAGGACAGCTGCTTGCTCAGCCAAGCATCTGTCCATGGACATCGAACGTCTTTCCATGTGTTGCTCTCGGGAAGAGGGCTGCCTGAACGGAGTGGGGCGTTTCGCGCTGAGAAGAGCCCCTTTGTCTGGGTCTATGGCCGTGAGGGGTAGCGCTGGGTCTGACGGTGGTTCCAGGGTTCTTTTGGGGAGGCCCTGGATCCTGTGGTCCATCGCGGTGGAAGCAAGGGACGTCCACGCCCACCCGGTGGGAGGGCCCCTTCTTTTGCACAGCCTGCCCAGGGGTTGTCATGGAAAGGCGTCCTCAGGATGGCCATGGGGACAGGGCTGAGGAGGCCTGTCGAGCTGGTTGGGGTTTGGACTTCTCTAGGCATGCGTGATGGTGTTCCTTTGTCTGGTGCTGGCTGCCGGCTGGCTATGTGGATTTGGCAGTGTTTCTTCAGGCCCCCTCCCCACCTGCGGCCTGGGCGGGTGGGTTTCTGTTCTCGTGCCTGGGTTCCGTGCTGGAGCTGATCCGTGTGGAAGCCCAGGGTGACCTGGGTTTTGGGATGCGCATCGAGGGGCTGTGAGGCTTCCCCGGGTGGTGCCCAAAGGGAGAGCGAATTGGGAGAGCAGCGGTGCCAGGTGCTGGGCCTTGTCTCTCAAGAGGGCTCAGGAACCTCCCTTTGTCTTTCCCAGGGAGGCTCGGCTCTTCTTTCTACGCACCTGGTGAGATGATGGGAGCTCGAGCCAGGCCGGGCCTATGCAGGCCGCTCTCTTGACGGATCCACCAAAGCTCTGCCTGAGCTTCCTTCCGGCTCCCTGGGGAGAAGGGCTGATTGGGTCGGTTTTGTGTGGTTGGGAGACTCTGTGCCTTGGGAAGCACCAATGGGGATCCAGAGCAGGCACACTCCAGGTGGGGTCAAGAACGTTTGGAAACAAAGGGAGAAAGCGAGACCTGGCCAGATGAACCAAGCCAGAAGGAAAGAATCGAGGCAAGACCTCATGGCAAGGAGTGTGGAATCCCAGGGGCATGATGAAGGGGGAAAACGACTCGTTCCATCCTTCCACACCTGTCTTCCTAACTCCATATGGGCCAGGCTCTATCCACCCGGTAGCAGGCTGGCACCCCCTGATGGATTGGGAGCTCAGGATTTCCACGGCGAGGCATGGCCTAGGTGGGCATCGGCACGAAGAACGCCTTTGAGAGAGGGAGCTAGAGCCCAGGTGGAAGGGCCCTTCTTGGCGGGGGATGGAGCCCCCAGCCTCGTCTGGGCCCCAGCCCAAGCAGCCCCGGGGACTGCTGAGCCCGAGAGAGAAGGTCAGCCTGAGAGGGGCTGTTCGAGCCTATGTCCACACGAGGGCGCCAGGGCCCCTCCCGGCCCCAGGTGCAGCTCTGAGGCTCGAAGAGGTGGGAGTGGCAAGGCTCCAAAGGCGCAGGCTCCAAAGGCGCAGGCTCCAGGTCGGGGGCGGGGGCGGATGGAGGCTTGAGCGGGACGCACCCACAGCAGGCACTCCGAGGCTGTGCAGGGGTTTCCTGGGCACCAGGGACTGTCTCCTCCGAGACCCCTCCTGTCAGGCGCAGGGCGGAGGTGTGCCTTCCGGATTTGGAGGTGGGTTGGCCGCCTGGTTGGGTGGCAGTGGGTTTGGAAGGCTTGAAACAGGTCCTGGGCTTTGGCGGGCTTGGGGTTCCTTCGAGGCAGGTGCCCAGTCACACACAGCCTCAGGATTGGGCCGCCAGCTGGCCCTGGTCAAGCCCTCCGCATCAGGGCTTCAGGTAGGTGAGAAGGAGTGTGGTGCTGCGGAATCCATGGGGGGCTTCTGGGGCAAGAGTGTTGGTAGCTGGGCTCATCCGCCTGTTTCCCTCTCTCTCTCTTTCTCTCTCTCTCTCTCTTTCTCTCTCTCTCTCTCTCTCTCTCACACACACACACACACACACACACAGACACACACACACACTGAGGAGGCTGAGGGAAATGTCCTTGTGTTCTTTTGAGAAGAGCCTCTCTTGGCAGCAGGGTGCCAGGCTATGGAGGCCTGATTGAAACCAGGTCTGATGCGTTAAGGACTCTTGATTGGTCTCCTCCAGCAAGCTCTCAGGGGAGTTCCCACGTGGCTGCCAAGCTTCAGAGGCTCTCCTGGTCACTGCTGTGGCTGGCTGGGGCAAGAGCTGCACTGGGCGATCCCCCTCTGGCTAGACCACATCTCCGTGTGGCACGGGGCACCCAAATCCATGGACAAGGAAGAAGAGGCATTGAAATGAATGAGCTGAATGGATCCAGAAATGAGTGAAGGTCCATCTCTCGTTCTCTCCCTCGTTCTCTCATTCTCCGTCGATCTCTCTCTCTCTCTCTCTCTCTCCCTCTCTCTCTCTCTCCCTCTCCCTCTCCCTCTCCCTCTCCCTCTCCCTCTCCCTCTCCCTCTCCCTCTCCCCCCAAACACACCCACACGCATACGCATGCAGATAGAGTAGGAAACAATAGCTAGGACGGGGATTGACAAATCCATCCTATGTCTCTTGTGAGCCAATAGCTTGGGTGGGAGTGGGTTGGAAGTGCCAGCCTGGGGATGGCCAGCCTGGGAGTGGATGCTTTTGCCGAGCAGAGTGGATCTGCCTGCCGCACACGGGTGCAGGAGAACACCTGGGCAAGTCAATCCACTCCAGACGAAGCATGTCTTTATCCTCATCACTTCCTCCTCGCCAGGGAATTCGGTTGGGTCCGATGGGCTAGGCTCGGCAATCTGGACGGGATGCACGGAGTCCTTCGGCCCGTCTCTTTTCCCGAGGGGCAGCACTCCCGAGTGGGACACCTTCTGTGGGGAGCGCTGAGACGCTCCTGTGTTGGGGTGGAATGGTCAGGACTCCTTTTGGCTGGTCGCTGAGCGAAGGGGATCCATTGCAGTTTCCCAACAATGGGATCCCATCGGCCATGGCTATCCATCCTGTTTGGCTCCCCTTCGCCTCCCTTGGGTTCCAAGAAGAGGGACTAGACCTCGTAGCATCTGCTCCATGGAAGGAGGGCTGTGGCACCCCCGTCCAGGGCAAGGGTTTGGATCTCGGACCTCCCCAATGCCAGGCATTCCCACAGCCTGGATGGCAGTCCAGGGCTTGCTTTCCTGGAAGACCGTTCCTGGGTGTCCCTGGTGAGATGGGAGAGGGCAGGGGCTTCCCATGGGCTGTGTGTCTCCCTCCCAGACCTCTTTCATTTCGTGTGAGCATTTCTCTCCGCAACACTGTGGCTGCCCATGGCACCGTTTTCTGCGCAGGTTGATGGCTGGGTCCGCTTGTGTTGGGGCGAAGGACAGCTGCTTGCTCAGCCAAGCATCTGTCCATGGACATCGAACGTCTTTCCATGTGTTGCTCTCGGGAAGAGGGCTGCCTGAACGGAGTGGGGCGTTTCGCGCTGAGAAGAGCCCCTTTGTCTGGGTCTATGGCCGTGAGGGGTAGCGCTGGGTCTGACGGTGGTTCCAGGGTTCTTTTGGGGAGGCCCTGGATCCTGTGGTCCATCGCGGTGGAAGCAAGGGACGTCCACGCCCACCCGGTGGGAGGGCCCCTTCTTTTGCACAGCCTGCCCAGGGGTTGTCATGGAAAGGCGTCCTCAGGATGGCCATGGGGACAGGGCTGAGGAGGCCTGTCGAGCTGGTTGGGGTTTGGACTTCTCTAGGCATGCGTGATGGTGTTCCTTTGTCTGGTGCTGGCTGCCGGCTGGCTATGTGGATTTGGCAGTGTTTCTTCAGGCCCCCTCCCCACCTGCGGCCTGGGCGGGTGGGTTTCTGTTCTCGTGCCTGGGTTCCGTGCTGGAGCTGATCCGTGTGGAAGCCCAGGGTGACCTGGGTTTTGGGATGCGCATCGAGGGGCTGTGAGGCTTCCCCGGGTGGTGCCCAAAGGGAGAGCGAATTGGGAGAGCAGCGGTGCCAGGTGCTGGGCCTTGTCTCTCAAGAGGGCTCAGGAACCTCCCTTTGTCTTTCCCAGGGAGGCTCGGCTCTTCTTTCTACGCACCTGGTGAGATGATGGGAGCTCGAGCCAGGCCGGGCCTATGCAGGCCGCTCTCTTGACGGATCCACCAAAGCTCTGCCTGAGCTTCCTTCCGGCTCCCTGGGGAGAAGGGCTGATTGGGTCGGTTTTGTGTGGTTGGGAGACTCTGTGCCTTGGGAAGCACCAATGGGGATCCAGAGCAGGCACACTCCAGGTGGGGTCAAGAACGTTTGGAAACAAAGGGAGAAAGCGAGACCTGGCCAGATGAACCAAGCCAGAAGGAAAGAATCGAGGCAAGACCTCATGGCAAGGAGTGTGGAATCCCAGGGGCATGATGAAGGGGGAAAACGACTCGTTCCATCCTTCCACACCTGTCTTCCTAACTCCATATGGGCCAGGCTCTATCCACCCGGTAGCAGGCTGGCACCCCCTGATGGATTGGGAGCTCAGGATTTCCACGGCGAGGCATGGCCTAGGTGGGCATCGGCACGAAGAACGCCTTTGAGAGAGGGAGCTAGAGCCCAGGTGGAAGGGCCCTTCTTGGCGGGGGATGGAGCCCCCAGCCTCGTCTGGGCCCCAGCCCAAGCAGCCCCGGGGACTGCTGAGCCCGAGAGAGAAGGTCAGCCTGAGAGGGGCTGTTCGAGCCTATGTCCACACGAGGGCGCCAGGGCCCCTCCCGGCCCCAGGTGCAGCTCTGAGGCTCGAAGAGGTGGGAGTGGCAAGGCTCCAAAGGCGCAGGCTCCAAAGGCGCAGGCTCCAGGTCGGGGGCGGGGGCGGATGGAGGCTTGAGCGGGACGCACCCACAGCAGGCACTCCGAGGCTGTGCAGGGGTTTCCTGGGCACCAGGGACTGTCTCCTCCGAGACCCCTCCTGTCAGGCGCAGGGCGGAGGTGTGCCTTCCGGATTTGGAGGTGGGTTGGCCGCCTGGTTGGGTGGCAGTGGGTTTGGAAGGCTTGAAACAGGTCCTGGGCTTTGGCGGGCTTGGGGTTCCTTCGAGGCAGGTGCCCAGTCACACACAGCCTCAGGATTGGGCCGCCAGCTGGCCCTGGTCAAGCCCTCCGCATCAGGGCTTCAGGTAGGTGAGAAGGAGTGTGGTGCTGAGGAATCCATGGGGGGCTTCTGGGGCAAGAGTGTTGGTAGCTGGTCTCACCCGCCTGTTTCTCTATCTCTCTCTCTCTCTCTCTCTCTCTCTCACACACACACACACACACACACACACACACGCACCCACACACACACACCCACTGAGGAGGCTGAGGGAAATGTCCTTGTGTCGTTTTGAGAAGAGCCTCTCTTGGCAGCAGGGTGCCAGGCTATGGAGGCCTGATTGAAACCAGGTCTGATGCGTTAAGGACTCTTGATTGGTCTCCTCAAGCAAGCTCTCAGGGGAGTTCCTACGTGGCTGCCAAGCTTCAGAGGCTCTCCTGGTCCCTGCTGTGGCTGGCTGGGCAGCTGTGGGCAGGTTGATGATTTATCAAGGCTTTCTGATTATGTTCTGTTTGTTGGTTATGATAAGCATGTTGACTGGAAAATGTTTGGACATAATGTGATATGTAGAATTAATAAATGTAGTCCTATATACCATCAATCACTTCAGTTACCCCATGAATGTTCTCTAGTGACTGGAATCTAATAAGCATTGAATTGTCTTTTGTCTTGTGGCACCTGCAGCATGTAGAATTTCCCGGGTCTGGGATCAAACCCAAGCCACAGCAGTAACCTGGGCCACAGCAGTCTTAATGCCAAGTTCTTAACCACTAGGCCATGAGGAAATTCCTGGACTGAACTGTTTAATGTGTCCTGTAATAACAGGCTGAAGTACATGCTTATACAAATGAGGGAGATAACTGATACATAATTACCTGATCATGTATTATGTGTAATAAAGCATATGTATTGTGCTTACATGTGTGGCAGGACATGTGATGCAGAATGTACATGGTACTGTCAGTTTTATGATAAAATTTTTAGTATTTACACAGCATGTAAAGATAGTGTAAATGTCCCATATGCAAATGGTTCAGGGAAGAGTTTAAGTTGAATTCCAAATTTGGGAGCTGAAGGTGGAGCTAGAGCTTCTTCCTTTGGTCTTAGGGAGATGCGTTGTTCTATTTTTCTGATTTACAAACAAGGGTCATAAATATATTGCAAAGTCTCTTTTTTTAAGGTGGTCATTTTCAATCATGCTTGTCATTAGTATAAGGACAAGAATGAAAATAAACTATAAAATAGGGGAGTTCCCGTTGTGGCTCAGTGGTAACAAACCCAAATCATACCCATGAAGAAGTGGGTTTGACCCCTGGCCTTGCCCAGTGGTTCAAGGATCCAGAGTTGCCATGAGCTGTGGTGTAGGTCATGGCTCATATCCCACATTGCCATGGCTGTGGTGCAGGCCAGGAACTATAACCCCAATTCAATTCCTACCCTGGGAGTTTCCACATGCCTCACCAGTGGCCCTAAAAAGACAAAAGCATAGAATAGATGCTAGTTTGGGTTTATGTAGCCAAAAAATGAAACCAAAGCGGAGGTGGATGCCCAGGTTTTATTCAGTGGGCAAAGAATGGATAAGTAGGACCTTAGTTCACAGCTGAAGTTCCCATCCAAGTTGTGAGAGGTCTTTGATTTTAAGGAGAAAAGATAAAGGGAAGAGGAGTGAGGCTAATGACAGGGAGGCCTGCCCATTACTCTGCAGGGAAGGGTCAGGGCTTTCCTGGATATGGATGCCACCCCCCTTTTATCCTTTTTAGGTCAGCATCTTCCAGTCATGACCACCAGTAGGTGTGTCATCTAGTAGCTAATGTGGCAAAATCTGTGTTGAATGAGAATCGGAGTCTGGGGGAGGTCAGAGTCATCATCATCCTGATTCCACCTGGTTCCGTCTGGTTTGTCTCTTCCTATACCTTCCTCCTCTTGTCTCCAGATCTTTCACTTCTCGATACACGATAACTCCAGTTCAAGGAGGGTTTTGCAGGCTTTGGCAACAACACCCGCTTTCCTCATCACTACTCCACATTCTTGAGGGGGAAGGTCTGTCTTCTGGGGCTGCTTCCTGTTGAACATGGGCATAGGTTTCCCCTGGATTGGAGGCGCAGAACTGTCCCTGCCCTGCCTAACATAAGTCTGAGCTTCACAAGGCTGCCGTCTCAGTTCTTGTACCCTTGTGTTAGTATCATTTGAAGTTTGAGGGATTCGAGTTCTTTGATAATGAAGTTGACAAGGCAGTTATGGAAGCAAGGCCTGAAGTTGAGCATAAGTTTGATTGCAGTCAGTGTGCCAAGAAATGGAAGAAACCAGCTTAAACTAGAAAGGCTCTATCTGACCATATTCTGGACAGAGCTTGGATTGGGACATTGGGGGTATATCTTTGTGCCCTTTGAGCTTGCTTATACATCTCTTATGGTTACCTCAATCTGACCAGAGTTATTCCCATGCATGTGGTGGGTTTTATTAATAATTATGCAGAATTTCCCTTGCTCAGCCAGGAAGTAGTCAAGGGCTAGCCTACTGTCAAGTGCAATATTTTCTACTGAGTCCAGAGAAGTATGGAATAAAGCATCCCTCATGCTTTTAGACAAGTCCTCAGGGGCTCGTGTAAGGATATGTACAGTGATTTCATGGTATGCAGAACCTCCCCAGGGGGCCACCAAATCCCCCTTGCTCTAGTTCAAGAGCAATCCCTACTCCTGCTGGAGGGAATCTTTTTGCCCCTTTATCTCAGTGCTGGGTGATATTATGAATGGTTATACCTAGGCTCCTAGAACTTACCAGCCTAGTGTGCATTGTGCACAAACTGGGCATCATTTAAGCAAGGATCCAGAATTGCTGCAAGATGCAGCACAGGTTGTAGATGCAGCTGGGTTCTGGCATTGCTGTGGCTGTGGTATAGGACAACAGCTGCAGCTCCTATTTGACTCCTACCCTGGGGACTTCCATATGCCTCAGATGCAGCCCTAAAAAGAAAAACAAAAAAAAAACAAAAAAGAAACTTCTGGACATATATCTTGAGAAAACCATAATTGGAAAAGTTATATGCACCCCAATATTCATTGTGGAACTACTGACACTATCCAAGACATAGAAGCCACTTAAATGTCCTTTGACAGAGGAATGGCTAAAGATGTGGTAAATATAATGGAATGTTACTTGGCTGTAAAAAGAATGAAATAATGCCATTTGCAGCAACATGGGTGGACCTAGAGCTTAACATACCAAGTAAATCAGACAAATACCTTATGTGATAACTTCTATGTGGAATCTAGTAAAATTATACAAAACTTCCTTATAAAACAGAAACAAACACAGCTGTTGAAATCAAACTTATGGTTACCCAGGGGGAAACCATGGGGAGGGGGACTAGATTGGGACAATAGTATTAGCATATACACACTACTATGTACAGAATAGATAATGAGCAAGAATCTGTTGTAGAGCACAGGAAAATATATTCAATATTCTGTAATAACCTATATGGGAAAAAAATGAATCCATCTCTCTCTCTCTCTATGTATGTATGTGTATATATATATATATATATATACACACACACACACACACTCTAGTAAAATAAATAATAAAGGGAAACATTCAAATTATGTCAAGACACTCACCAACTCTTGATGTCCCTTTTCCCCATAGTACTTGTGCAAATGTGAATAGTCCCTAAAGGAAAAATCATGTTGAGTCCATATGAGACCATGTATGGGAGGCACATTCCTGAAGGAACTGGCTCTGAGACGACCCTGGGGAATATAGACCAATAGAAATATGCCTTACAGATATGGGAAAATAATCACAGCTTTACACCATAAAACAATCCAGAACTATCTTCTCCTTCTGAGCCACAATGGGAAATCTAGGAGATTCTTTTGAGGGTTTGATTTGTTCCACTTTCCTGAGGATTGTGGTTTCCAAATGGAGGGTAAACCCCATTTAATTCCTAGAGACTCCGTTAGTAATTCGGGGAACAAAGGCAGGCCCATTGTCCCTCTTGATGGACTTAGGGGACCACACAGGGAATTCTTTTCTTGAGAAAGGTCTTAGAAACCTCCAAGGCAGGAGTTCCCATTGTGGTGCAGTGGTTAACAAATCCGACTAGGAACCATGAGGTTGCGGGTTTTGTCCCTGCCCTTGCTCAGTGGGTTAAGGATCTGGTGTTGCCATGTTCTGTGGTGTAGGTTGCAGATGCGGCTTGGATCCCTTGTTGCTGTGATTGCGGTGGAGGCTGGTGGCTACAGCTCCGATTCGACCCCTAGCCTGGAAATCTGCATATGCCATGGGAGCAGCCCAAGAAATAGCAAAAAGACAAAAGAAAGAAAGAAAGAAAGAAAGAAACCTCCAAGGCAGTCTCAGTTCAGGTGGGAAATGACTCCATCCAGTCTGAGAAGGTGTCAGTCAAAACCCACAAACATCTAAAATTTCCTTGTGCCCAGAGCATTACTGTAAAATCAGTTTGCCAGTCTTGACCTGAATATGTGCCTCGATACCAGATAGGGGTCACTCCAGTGACCTTGGGGAGGGTGAGTTTGGGGCCTGTCCTGGAGTCAGGGCAAGTTCCAACCAGCCTGGCAGTGTTGGACAGGGAGAAAGGACTGTGCTGGGAGATTTTGAGAGAGAGACAGCTCACGGACTCATATGAGGCCTGTGGTGGTTCTTAGAGTGAGAAGAGGAGGGAAATCAACCCAAGAGGAGTTTGCTTGAATATTGGGCAAGCAGTGTTCCAGGATCAGACTTGCACACTGCGTGGGGCCTGGAAAGCTGGGCTGGTGGTCATGAATGAAGAGTGTAAAAGCAGAGTTTCCTTGGTGGGCAGGCTGCGATGATCCTACAGACTTGTCTCTTGAGGGGTCTCTGAAAATTTTCTTCTTTTTCTTCCATTCGAGCCTCTCACTCGTCTGGATCACCCCTGAGGAAAAATCTGACTCAAGAAAAGTCACATAAACTAGGAGGGAGTATGATTAATTTTTAAAAGTTTACCTGATTCAGAGTGGCCGTGGCTGATTGACTAAGAGAAATGGTGAAGGATTGGGAGGAGTGAGTTCCACAGCTGAATTGGAGGGGGAAAATACTCTCTCTGGACAGCTCTTGGTTGTTCTTAGAGGAGAAACTGAATCAGCTATCCCAGGGCAGTCCATGAGTTTGTTCAGGAGGCAGGAGGAGGTGCTCTGAGTTGTCATTGGAAAGAATGGTCACCAGAGGGCACTGAAGTGCCACCCAAGCACAGCAGCAGCTTGGTGTTGGCACTGCTAGGCTCAGAGATGTGGTTACCCCAGGAGACGTCTTGCCAGGAGGGGTTGCTTACAGGTCACAACTGACTCTCCAGGCCAAATTGGCTTACCTGGTGAAAGGAAACTTGTTCCACCTTCCCACATCTGGGCCACTTTCAAGTGGCACAGCTAGCCCAAAGCCCACATTAGACAGCTATTTAAGGTTCAGACTGCCTTTTGATTCTCCAGAGGTAGAACTCTGAAACACATGTGGTTTGTTTGAGTATTGGGCATTTGGTTTTCCAGAATCAGGCTTCCATGATGTTTGGCATATGGGGAGCAGGGCCAGTGGTCAGCAGTGGAGAGTATAAAACAGGGGTCCTTTGGAGGGCAGGCTCTGCCCATCCCAGAAACCTGTCTCTTGAGTGTTCTCTGAATATTCCACATTTTTCTTTGATCTGAGCCTCTCCCTCCTTTTGTGCACCCCTGAGGGGAAATCTTACCTAAAGCCAGATCACATAAGATAAAGGGTGGCTAAAAGGAGGATAGAGGGGAAATAATTTAAAGCCAATTATCTGACTCATAGTGCATTTGGCTGATTGACTTCAAGGGCTGCTGCTAGGGAGCAGGGAAGGATATGGGAGACCTTGAGAGAGAAACACCACCCTCTGTAAGGCCCTTGAGTTTTCTGAGAAAGAAAGGAGGACCAGATTAGGCTCACAGATGGTCATGAGCAGCGCAGACAGAACCATTTGCCATCGGGAGGCGGAGGATGGGATCTGAATTGTCAGCAGAGGTAATGATCGCTAGAGGACAAGGAGCCCTGATATTGCCCACCTGCAGTTTGGCATTCCCAGACTTAGAGCTGGGGTTGGAAATAGTGCTGGTGGAACCCTGAGGATGTGCCCAGCAAGGAAAGGTGAGTTACAGGTTGCTTCTAACTCTTGGGTCCAAATTTCCTCTCCTGATAGTGGGTACACAGTTCTTCCTTTACAACTAAGGGTCATTTCCATACTGCTGGTGGAGCGCTAAGACTAAACAGTTTGGCAGGCTGCCTGGGGTCTCACTGCCTTTGGATTCTCCAGCATCATAACCCTGAATACAAAATATTTGGCTTGATTCCAGAGCATGCAGTTTCCAAAATCAGCCTTCTGTTACATGTATGGCATCAGGAAACCAGTGCTTGAGGATCTGAATGGAGTTTGAAAAAGCACTAGTGTTTTGTCTGTCCAGGCTCTGCTCCTCACTTGGATATATCTCCAAAATTTCTCCCCCGAGTGCCTTTTCATTTTTGTTCCTGAACCAGTGCTTCCTCTCATTCATCTCCAGGGAAAGGGCATTATGTAAGAGGTGATCACATGTTTTACGGTGAGCAGATGACATTCCAGCTGGTTACCTGACATGAAGTGGGATGGATCTGCTGATGGACTTAGAGCAGTGGTGTTGGAAAAGGAGGAAGCAGTGCCATAGGAGACTTTGAGAGACAGAGATATTTCCCTCTGTCAGGTGGGATGTAGTTTTCATTAGAGGGAGAGTAGGTTGGAAATCAGCTGTCAAGTGCACAACCCTAGTGCAGTCCATCCCTGGGTTTGGTCAGGAGGCAAAAGGAAATACTTTGTGTGGTTATTAGAATGGTTGCCAGAGCAGCAGCAAAGCCCAGAGGCTGCTTGGGATTGACTTGTGCCAGCACAGAGCCAGAGTTGAAGATGGGACTAGTGGATCCCCCAGGACATGCCTAGGGAGCCAGGGGTAAGACACAGAGCACCACTGACTCCCCAGGATAATTACCTCACCTGAGAGGAAGGACACTGTTCTGCTTTCCCATCTGTGGGGCACTCTCAGACAGCTCAGGTGGCCTAAAGTCCAGACAGTTGGGCAGGCTGGCAAGAGTGGTGACTGCCTTTGGGTTCTGCGGAGGCAGAAAACTGAACACAGATGTAGTTGGCTTGGCTACTGGACACACAGTGCTCCAGGATCATGCCTGCACCATGTTTGGCCTCTGGAAAGCTGGGTGGGTGGTCGTGAATGGTGAGTGGAAAAGCAGAGGTTCCTTGGTGGGAAGGTTGCACATTTCCCAAAACTTGTCTCTTGAGGGTTCTCTGAAAATATCCTTCTATTTCTTCCATCTGATCCTCTCCCTCTTTTCATTCACCCCAGGGGAAAAAATCTTAGTTCAAGACAGGTCACATAAATTAAGAGGGGAGGCTGATCTAATGTAAATCCAGTTACTTGATTTGGAGTGGGTTCAGCTCATAGACTAAGAAGAATGCTAAGGGATAGGGAAGAGTGAGTGCCATGGATGACTGCGAGAGGAAAATACCTGCCTCCTGGAAGGCACTTGGTTGTTCCTAGAAGGAAAGGAGGAATTACATCAGCTCTGAGGTGCACGAGCCCAGTGCAGTCCATGGGTTTGTTCAGGAGGCAGGAGTGGGAGGGCTCTGGGTTGTTATTAGAGGAAATGGCCACCAGAGGGCCCTGAAGCACCGGGCAAGCCCAGCAACTGCTTGATGTTGGCACTTCCCGGCTCAGAGATGGGGAGGGGTGGATTCCCTCAGGAGGTGTCTGGTGAGGAGGGGAAGGTTACAGGCCACCCTTGACTCTCCAGTCAAAATTGGCTTACCAGGTAAAAGGGAAATGGTTCCACCTTCAACGCATCTGGGTCACTTGCAGTCAGCTCAGGTAGACCAAAGTCCACACCCTGGGAGTGGCAGTCAGGGGTCTGGCTGACTTTTGGATTCTCCCAAAGGAGAACTCTAAACCCACAAGTAGTTGGTCAGAAAATTCGGCATGCAGTTTTCCAGAGCCAGGATTGCATGGTGTTTGCCTAGGAGAGCTGAAACCATTGTTCCTAGAGGGAGAGGATGATTTACATTGGCTCTGAGGTGTACAAGCCCAGGGCAGCCCCATGGACTTGTTTCAGAGGCAGGAGGAAGGGCTTTGAGTTGTAATTCAAGAGATTGGCCACCAGAGGGCAACAGAGCCCAGCAGATGTTTGGTATTGGCCTATCCCAGCCCAGAGGTGGAGTTTGACTTGGGGATGGTGGATTAGCCATGGTCATGCCTTGTGAAGAGGGCCGGGTTACAGGTCTCCTTTGACTCTTGGGTCTAAATTAGCTCACCTGATAGGAAGGACCTTGTCCTGCTCTTCCCATCTGCGGGTCACTTTCTGACAGCTCAGGTAGCCTGAAGTCCAGATGATTGGACAGTCCGTGAAGAGTTCGGACTGCTTTGGATTCTGCAGAGGCTGCATCTGAGACAAAAGGGTGTGGGATGGAATACTGGGCTTTCGGTGCTCCCAGAACAGGCTTGCACAGTGTATGGCCTCTGAGCAGCTGGGTGGGTGGCTGTGAATGGAGGGTGCAAAAGCAGCATTTCCCTATTCAGAAGGTTCATCCATCCCAGAGACTCATCTCTTGAAGGTTTTCTGTAAGTTTCCTTCTTTTCCTTCCATATGAGCTTCTTCCCTCCTCTCATTCACCCCTGATGGTGGAAATCTTACCTCGACCCGAGTGACAGAAATGAAGATGGGGAGGCTGATTCACTTAAATCTGATCACATGATTTGGAGTGGGTTCAGCTCAATGACTTAGAGGGGAAGGATTGGGAGGAGTGAGCACCTTTGCTGACTATGAGAGGAAAATGGTTGTTTTAGAATGAGAGGAGGGATTAAATCAACTACCCAGTGCACAAGCCCAGTGCAGTCCATCCAGGGGTCTGTTCAGGAGGCAGGAGGCAGGTCTCTGAGCTGTCATTAGACATGATGGCCATCAGAGGTCGCCAAGGTGCTGGCCAAGCCTGGTAGCTGAGTGGTACAGACACCTCGAGGCTCAGAGATGGGGTTTGAAATGTGTATGGGTGGATCCTCCAGGAGGGGACCAGCAAAAATTGGTTAAAGAACCACTGCAGCTGACTGTCCAGTCCAAATGGATTCATCTAGTATAAATAAATGGAAAGAGTTCTGCCTTCCAGATACCTGACTCAACTGCAGTCAGCCCAGCTAGCCCAAAGCCCATATTATTGGGTGGGACTTCTGAACTCAGCTGGCTGTGAGGCTCTCCAGAATTAGAACTCAGAGCACCCAGGCAACTGGCTGGAGTACTGGACATGCAGTTTTCTAGAATCCAGGTGTTTTGCATCTGGAGAGCTGGGTTGCTGGTCATAAATAAAGAGTGAGTGTAAAAGCCAATGGCTTTTAGAGGGCAGGCTGTGTTAATGCCAGAGCCCTCTCTCTAGAGGGTGTTCTGCAAAGTTCCATAGTTTTTCCTCCATCTTATCCTTGGTCTCCTTTTGAGCCCTACTGAGGGAACATTTTACCTGAAGCCAGGTGACACAAAATAAGGGCTGGCGATGTGTGTGGGGGGGAGCAATACAAAGCCAGTTTCCTGACTCAAAATGTGCTCCCCTGATGGATTCAAGGGAGTGCTGAAAGATAGAGCACAGGGGAGCATATGGGGACTTAGAGAAATTCCATGCTCCATAAGGCCTTTGATTTTTCTGTAAGAAAGAGACAGGAGGAGGAAGACTAAATTGAGCTCACAGGTTCTCAAGATCTGTGCCAGTGGGACCAGGTGAGTCAGGAGGAAGAAATTTGGGATGAGGCTGGCTTGGAGTGGAAATGGCCACTGGAGGATGAGGAACCCTGACATACCCAGCTGCTGTTTGGTTTTGGCAATTTCAGGGTCAGAGATGGGATTTGAGGTGGCACTTGCAGCACCCTGAGGATGTTCCCAGCAAGGAAAGGCAAGTTACAGATTTCTTCTGACTCTTGGGTCCCAAACAGGTCCTCTGAGAGTGGGTGCATCATTCTTCTTTCATGACTAGTGGTCACGTGCATAGGGGTCACAGAGGCCTAAGACCAGATAACTTGACAGGCTACCTGGGAGGGGGAAGAGTCTGAATGCCTTTGGGTCCTCCAGTGGTAGGACCTTGAATCAATAGGTATTTGGTTTGAGCCTTGAGCATGTCCATTTTCAAGAACTGGGATTTGGTCAGGTGTTGAATCTGCAAGCAGTCCTTGTGAACCTGAATGGAGTGTGTAGAGGTGTCTTACACCCTAGGGTGTTAGACACAGATCTCAGGAAGGAGCACATCCTTGCCATCCAAAAACATCACTTCTATGCACTCCTTTTTTTTTTTTTTTTTTACCTGAGTCACTGCATCCTGTCAGATACCCCCGAGGAATGATCCACAGATAGAACTAGATCGAGTAGATTAAGGCAAGCAGATGATTGTCCAAGTGGTGAGTTGACCTGATGTGTGATTGGCCAGTGGGTGTAGGGTAGTGATGTTGGGTAGGGAGGAGGAGGGAATGCCCTGGGAGACTTTGAGAGGGACCTTTGGCCTCTGTAAGGAACCAGTGGTAATTAGAGTGAGAGTAGGAGAATATTCAGCCATCAGGGGAACAAGGGGAGAGCAGTCCATTCATGGCTTTGGTCAGGAGGCAGGAGGAAGGGCTCTGAGCTGTCATTTGAGAGATTGGCCACCAGAGGGTGACAGAGCACCAACAGAGCCCAGCAGCTGCTTGGCATTGGCAAATCCCCGCCCAGAGGTGAGGTTGGAGTTGGGCATGATTGTTCCCACGGGGACGATGGATCCCACAGGGGCGTACTTGTGAGGAGGGCTAGCTTACAGATGCCCTCTTACTCTCACCTCTGACCTTGTCCTCCCTATCCCATCTGGGTGTCACCTTCCGACAGCTTGGGTAACTTAAAGTCCTGATGATTTGGCACGCTGTCAAGAGTTCTGACTGACTTAGGATTCCACAGAGGCAGACATCCAAGCCCAAAGGGTGTGGGACTGAACACTGGGCTTGTAGTGTTCATGGATCAGGCTTGCCTGCTCTTTGGCATCTGGACAACCAGGCAGGCGAATGTGAAAGGCAAGTGCAAAAGCAGAGGTTCCTTGGTCAGCAGGTTGCAACCATCACAGACACTCAACTCTTGAGTGTTCTCTGAAAAGTTTCTTCTTTTCCTTCCATCTGAGCCTATCCCCTCCTCTCGTTTACCCCTTAGGGGGAAAATCTGACCTCAATCCAGGTCCCAGAAATGGAGAGAGGGAGGCTGATACATTGAAATCAGTCACCTGATTTGGAGCGGGTTCAGCTCAATGACATAGAGGAGTGAGGAAGGATTGGTAGGAGTGAGCACCATGGCTGAATTTGAGAAAAAAATAACCCCATGGAAGGCACTTGGTTGTTCACAGAGTGAGAGGAGGGATTAAATCAAGTATCAGGTGCACAGGCCCACAGAAGTCCATCCAAGGATTCTGAAGTTCAGGAGGCAGAAGCAGGGCTCTGAGTTGTCATGAGAGAGAATGACCACCAGAGGGCACCAAAGAGCATGTCAAGCCCAGCAGCTGCTAGGCACTGGTTTTCCCAGACCAGAGGTGGGGTTTGATTGGGGGGTGTGTGGATCACCCCCCCACACCACCTCCAGGACATGACTTGCGAAGAGGGCTAAGTTACAGGTCGCCTCTGACTCTCGTGTCTAAATTAATTCACCTGATAAGGACCTTGTCCTGCCCGTCCTATCTGGGGTCTCTTTCAGACAGCTGAGTAGCCTAAAGTGAAGATGATTGGACAGGCTGTCTAGAGTTCTGACTGCCTTCAGATTCTGCTGCATCTGAGACAAAAGGACATGGGATCGAATCCTGGGCTTCAAGTGTTTTGGTGGAACATGCATCCATGTCGTTGGGCCTCTGGACAGCTGGAAGGGTGGTTGTGAGTGGAGAGTGCAAAAGCAGCTGTTCTTTTGTCTGCAGGTTGCATCCATCCCAGAGGCTCCTCTCTTGAGGGTTCTCTGAAATTTTTCTTCCTTTCCTTTCATCTGAGCCTTTAATGACCTCTCATTCACCCCTGACAGGGAAAATCTTACCTCAAGCCAAGTCTGAAAAATGAAGAGGGGGAGGCTTATTCACTGAAATCTACTCCCCAGATTGGAGTGGTTTCCACACAGTGACTTAGAGATGTAAGAAGGGATTTGGAGGAGTGAGCACCAAGGCTAACTTTGAGAGAAAAATAAGCCACCGGAAGGTGCTTGGTGGTTCTTACTGTGAAAGGAGAGATTACATTGACCATTGGGTGCACAAGCCCAGTGCAGTCCAAGCAGGGGCTCTGTTCAGGAGACAAGGCTGTGAGTCATCTTTAGAGACATGGCTGCCAGAGGGCTTGGGAATGCCAGCCAAATCCAGCACCAGCTTGGTAGTGGCACTTCCAGGTTCAGAGATGGGGTTTGAGATGGGAACGGGTGGATCCTGAAGGAGGTGTCTGTTGAAAAGGTGTTACTTATAGGCTGCAGCTACCTCTTCAGTCCCAATTGGCTCACCTAGTAAAAGGAAAATCATGCTGCCTTTCAAATATGTGGGTCACCTTTAGTTGGCTCAGCCAAACAAAGCCCGTGTTATTGGATGTGCCTCCAGGGCTCAGGCAGCCCTGGGGTTCTCCAGAAGTAGAACTAGGAGCACTCTGGCAGTTGGCTGGAGTATTGGGCATGCAGTTTTCCAGAGTTCTGGGGCTTGGCCTCAGGAGTGCTGGGCTCCTGCTCGTCAAGGAAGAGTGAGTGTAAAAGCCAATGTCTTTTGGAGGGAGGCTGACTTTATGCCAGAGCCCTCTCTCTTGAGGGTGTTGTGCAAAGTTCCTTCATTTTTCTTCTATATGAGCCTCTCCTTCCTTTTAAGCACCGCTGAGGGAACATCTTAGCTGAAGCCAGAATAAGGGCTGGCAAAGCAGGGTGGGGTGGGTAAGTAATGATCCAGTTGCCTGACACAAAATGTGCTCCCCTGATGGACTCAAAGGAGTCCTGACAGATAGGGAGCAGGGAGGCATATAGAGGACTTGGGGAAATGACAAACTCCACAAGGCCTGTGATTTTTCTGAGAGAGAGAGAGACAGAGCCCGAGGGAGAGAGAGACCAAATCAGGCTCCCAGGTGCTCAAGAGCAGTGCCAAGAGAACTGGACAGGGTCAGAAGGCAGAAGTTTGGGATGAGACTGGTTGGGAGTGGTAATGGCCTCTAGAGGAGGAGGAGCTATGACATGCCCAGCTGCTGTTTGGTGTTGGCACTACCAGGTGAAGAAATGGGGTTGCAGAGTTCCCGTTGTGGGGCAGTGGTTAACGAATCCAACTAGGAACCATGAGGTTGTGGGTTCGATCCCTGCCCTTGCTCAGTGGGTTAACGATCTGTCATTGCCGTGAGCTGTGGTGTAGGTCGCAGATATGGCTTGGATCCAGTGTTTCTGTGGCTCTGGCGTTGGCTGGCAGTTACAGCTCCAATTAGATCCCTAGCCTGGGAAACTCCATATGCCGTGGGAGCAGCCCAAGAAATGGCAGAAAGACAGAAAAGAAAGAAAAGAAAGACAGAAAAAAGAAAAGAAAAGAAAGAAATGCGGTTGCAGGTGACACTGGTGGCAACCTGAGGATATGCCCAGTGAGGAAATTAGTGTTATGGGTCACTTCTGGTCCTGCAACCCCAAACACCTCCCCTGTGAGTGGGTGTGTAGTTCTAGCTTCATGACCAGGGGGTTATTTGCATAGGGGTAATGGCACCCTAAGATCAGATGATTTGACAGATTATCTGGGGTTGGGGATGATCTGAAAGCCTTTGTTTTCTCCAGTGGTACAAGCCTGAATGCACATGTTTTGAGACTTGGGCATGTCCATTTAAGAGAATTGGTTTTTGTTGGGGGTGGCATCTGGAAAACACTGCTTGTGGACCTGAATTGAGTGTGTAGAAGCAGGAGTTTTAGCTTCCCAGTATATGCTCTTCCTGAGAACTATGTCTCAAATTCCTTCCTGGAATTCCTTTTCTTCTTTATATACCTGAGCCACCGCTTCCTGTGAGTTACCCAGGAGGAACAAACCATAGCTAGAACTATATCACATGTATTAAGGCATGTGATGAATTTTCAGTTGGTGAGCTGACTTGAAGTGGGACAGGCTGGTGGACACAGGGTAGTGGTGTTGGATAGGGGGGAGGAGGGAGAGTGCCAGGAGACTTTGAGAGACACATCTGATTCCTGTCAGGCACAGGGTGGTACTTAGAGTGAGAGCAGGAGGGAGATCAACCATCAGGTGAACAAGGTGAGTGTGGTGCATCATGGCTTTGGTCAGAGGCCAGAGGAATGGCTGTGAGTTGTTATTTGAGAGGTTGGCTGTCAGGGGGTGAGAGAAAACATGCAGAGCCCAGGAGCTGCTTGGCATTGGCATATCCCAGAGAAGAGTTGGTGTTCCAGTTGGGGGTGGTGGGTCCCAAGGGACATGCCTTGTGTGAGGGTCTACTTTACAGGTTGACTCTACCTCTTGGGTCTAAATTAACTCACCTGATAGGAAGGACCTTGTCCTGCCCTTCCCATATGAGGGTCACTTTCCAATAGCTCAGGTAGACTAAAATCCCAATGATTGGACAGGCTCTGAAGAGTTCTGACTGCCTTTGGATTCTGCAGAAGCTTACATCTCAGCCCAAAGGCATGGGATTGAATACTGGGCTTGCAGTGTTTTTGCAGATTAGACTTGCATGGTGTTCAGCCTTTGGAGAGCTGGGCAGGTGGTGGTGAATGGAGAGCGCAAATGCAGCAGTTCCTTGGTTGGCAGGTTTAATTCATCCCAGAGATTCATCTATTGAGGTTTATCTGAAAAGTTTCTTCTTTTCCTCCATCCTCCCCTCCTGCCATTCCCCCTGAATGTGAAAATCTTACCTCTTGCAAGTCAAAGAGATGATGAGGGGAGGATTCTTCACTGAAGTCCTGTCACCTGATTTGGAGAGGGTTTGGCTCAAGGACTGAGATGGATGGGGAGGGTGTGAGTGCCATGGCTGACATTAAGAGAAAAACAACCCCACAGAAGGTGCTTGCTTGTTCTTAGAGGAGAATGAGTGATTAAATCTGCCAAGGGGTGCAGGAGACAAGGGCAGTCCATCCATGGTAGGAGTTCAGAAGGCAGGGCTGTGAGTTGTCATTAGAAAGAATGTGTGCCAGAAGCTCCTGTTGTGGTGCAGTGGAAATGAATCTGACTAGGAACCATGAGGTTGCAGGTTCGATCCCTGGCCTCGCTCAGTGGGTTAAGGATCCAGTGTTGCTGAGAGCTCTGGTGTAGTTTGCAGACATGGCTCTGATCTGACGTGGCTGTGGCTCTAATTAGACCCCTAGCCTGGGGACCTCCATATGCTGCAGGTGTGGCCCTAAAAACCAAAAAAAAAAAAAAAAAAAAAAAAAAGGCAAGAAAAAAGAAAGAATGTCTGCCAGAGGGTGCTGAAACATCGTCCAAGCCCAGGAGCAGCTTGATAGTGGTACATCCACGCTTAGAGATGGGGATGAGTGGGTCCCCCAGGAGGTGTCCATTGAAATAGGGTTACTTACAGGCTTCAGCTGACACGCCAGTCTGGATTGGCACACCCGGTAAAGGATTCTGCCTTCCAGATATCAGGGTCACCTTCAGTCGGCTCAGCTAGCACAAAGCCCACATTGTTAGACAGGTCTGCAGAGTCCAGATGGCTGAGAAATAGAACTCTCAGCAGGCAGGCAGCTGGCTGGAGTATTGGGCGTGCAGTTTTTAAGAGTCAGTGGTTTGGCCTCTGGAGAGCTGGGCTGCTGCTGGTCATCAATGAAGAGTGAGTGTAAAACTGATGCCTTTTACCTGGCAGGCAGTCTTTATGCCAAGACGTCCCTCTTGAGGGTTTTCTTCAAAGTTCCTTAAATATTTATTCCTCCACCTGAGCCTCTCCCTCCTTTCAAGAACCACTGAGGGAACATGTTACCTGAAGCCAACTGACACAGACTAAGGGCTGGTGAAGCGGGGAGGGGGTGGGGGTGGGGTGGGGAACTAGTATAAAGCCCATTACCTGACACAGAGTTTGTTCGCCAATGGACTCAAGGATTTCTGAGAGATGGGAGCAGGCAAGCCCATGGAAGACTTAGAGGCAGAAATACCACCCTCCACATACTCTTGTCTTTCCGAGAGAGAGAAAAAGACCAGATCTGGCTCACAGAAGCTCAAGAGCATTGCCAGTGGAACAAGGTGGGGTCAGGAGGCAGAAGTTGGGGACGAGACTGGCCGGAAGTGGTAATAGCCTCTAGAGGATGAGGAGCTATGACATGCCCAGCTGCTGTTTGGTGTTGGCACTACCAGGCTCAGAGAGGTGGTTATATGTGGTGCTGATGGCAGCCTGAGGATGTGCCCAGTGAGGAAATTCGAGGTATGGGTTCTTCTGGCTCTCAGCCCCCAAACACATCTCCTGGGAGTGGGTGTGTGTTTCTTCCTTCATGACTAGGGGTCATTTACACAGGGGTCACCAAGCCCTAAGACCAGATGATTTGACAGGCTATCAGGGCTGGAGCTGGTTGGGGGGGGGGTGTCTGAAAGCATTTGGGTTCTCCATTGGTATAACCCTGAATCCACAGGTATTTTGTTTGAGCCTTGGGCATGTTCATTTAGGATACTGGTGCTTTTGTCCTGGGTGACATCCAGAAAGCAGTGCTTGTGGACCTGAGTGGAATGTGTATAAGCAGCATTTTGGTTGGCCAGTATATGGTACTTCCTGGGATCTAAGTCCTAAATTCCTCCCTAGAGTTCCTTTTCCTCTTCTTCTTCTTCTTCTTCTTCTTTTTTGTCTTTTTACCATTTCTTGGGCCGCTCCCATGGCATATGGAGGTTCCCAGGCTAGGGGTCAAATTGGAGCTGTAGCTGCCAGCCTACACCACAGCCACAGCAATGCAGGGTCCAAGCCACATCTGCCACCTACACCACAGCTCACAGCAACACTAGATCCTTAACCCACTGAGCAAGGCCAGGGATCGAACCCATAACGTCATGGTTCCTAGTCAGATTTGTTAAGCACTGAGCCATGACGGGAACTCCCTTTTCTTCTTTTTCTACCCGAGCCATGGCCTCCTATATTTGACTCCCAAGGACGATCCATAGAGAGAACTACGTTGTGTGTATTAATGCAGGCAGGTGAATGTCCAGCCTGTGAGCTGATGTGAAATGGGATCCACTGCTGGATGTGGGGTAGTTTTGCGGCATAGGGAAGAGGATGGAGAGTCCCAGGAGGCTTTGAGAAAGGCATCTGGCCTTCCGTAAATCACAGGGTGGTATTTAGAGTGACGGTAGTGGGGACTTCTGCCATCAGGTGAACAAAACCAAGCACGGTGCACCCATGGCCCTAGTCAGGAAGCAGGAGTTAAGGGCTCTGAGATGCTATTCAAGAGAATGCCCGCCAGAGGGCGACAGAGCTTGACAGCTGCTTGGTATGGGGGAGTCCCAGGCCAGAGGTGGGGTTTGAGTTGGGGATGGTGGATCCCCTGGGATATGCACAGAGAGGAGGCATGTCCTGCCTATAAATCCTTCACAGCTGTGGGTTTCTTTCCAACAGCTCTGGAAGACAAATGTCCAAATGATTGGCGAGGCTGCTAAGGGTTCTGACTGACTTCAGATTCTGCAGAAGCTAACGCCTGATCCCAAAATGTGTGGGATTGAATACTGGGCTTGCAGGGCTCCCAGATCAGGCGTGCACGGTGTTTGACCTCTGGACAGCTGGAGGGTGTGCATGAATGGAATCCTCAAAAGCAATGCTTCTTTGGTCGGCAGGTTGTGTCCCCAGAGACAGGTCTCTTGAGGGTTCTCTTAAAATTTGCTTCTTTTTTGTCCATCTGAGCCTCTCCCCTCCTCTCATTCCCCCGTGAGGGGAACATCTTACCTCTGGCCAAGTCCCAGAAATGACGAGTAGGACACAGATTCATTGAAATCTGGTCACCAGATTTGGATGGGTTCACCTCAAGGATTTAGAGTGGTGGGGAAGGATTGGGAGGAGTGAGTGCCATGGCTGACTTTGAGGAAAAACCACCCCCCTGTATGGTGCTGGCTTGTTCTTCAAGTGAGAAGAGGGAGTAAATGGACTATGGAATGCACTAGCACAGGGCAACCCATCCAGGGGGTCTGTTCATGGGGCAGGAGGCAGGGCTGTGAGTTGTCCTTCAGAGAATAGCCGCAAAGGAGGCCAAAGCATGGCCCAAGCCTAGGAGCTGCTTGGTAGTGGTGCCTCCAGGCTCAGAGATGGGGCTTGAGTTGGGGATGGGTGGATCCCCCAGGAGGGGTCCATCGAAAAGGCTTACTGTAAAGGCCAGAACACTCTCCAGTCCAATTTGGCTCACCTGGTAAAAGGGAATGTGTTCTGCCTTCCAAATATCAGGGTCACCTTCAGTTGACTCAGTTACCCCAAAGCCCACTTTATTGTACATGGCCTCAAGGTTCATATGGCCCTGTGGTTCTGCAGAAGTAGAGCTGTGAACACACAGGCAGCTGGAGTATTGGGCATGCAGTTTTCCATAGTCCAGGGTTTTGACCTGTGGTGAGCTGGGCTGCTGGTCATCAATGAAGGATGAGTGTAAAAGCTGACAGCTTGAGGTGGGCAGGCTGTCTTTAGGCGGGGACCCTCTCTCTCTTGGGTGTGTTCTGCAAAATTCCTTAGATTTTCCTCCATCTGAACCTCTCCCTCCTTTCGAGCACCACTGAGGGAATACATTACCTGAAACCAGGTGACACAAAATACAGGCTGGCCAAGCTTGGTGTGATGGGGAACAATGTAAAACCCGGCCCCACGATTTGAAGTATGTTCTGCTGATGGACTCAAAGTGCTGACAGACAGGAAACAGGGTGGCAGGTCAAAGATTTAGAGAGAAAAATACCACCCTCCATCAAGACTTAGATTGTTTTGGGTGGGGGGGGGAGGCACCAAATTGGGCTCCCAGGTGCTCAAGAGCAGTGCCAACAGAACTGGGCGTGCTCAGGAAGGAGAAGTTTGACACGTGAGTGGCTGAGAGTGGTTCTGGCCACTAGAGGACAAGGAGCTATGACATGCCCAGCTTCTGTTTCGTGTTGACACCGGCAGGCTCAGGGATGGGTTTGGAGGTGGTGCTGGTTGCAGACCAAAGATGTGCCCAGTGAGGAAAGTCAGGTTACAGGTTGCTTCTGACCCTCAGGTCCCCAAGACTTCTCCTGTGAGTGGGTTCATAGTTCTTCCTACACGACTAAATGGTCTTTTCCTTGGGGATCATGGAGACTGATCTACAGAAGATTTGATAGCCTGCCTGGACCGGGAGGCATCAGTGGTCAGAAAGACTTTGGGTTCTCCAGCAGAATAACCCTGAATCCACAGGCACTTGGTTTGAGCCTTGGGCATGTCCATTTAGGAGAATCGGGCTTTTGTCGGGGTGGCATCTGGAAAGCAGTGCTTGTGGACCTGAGTGGAGTGTGTAGAAGCAGCATTTCTGGCTGGCCAGGTTGTGCTCCTTCTCAGGTCTAAGTCTCAAATTCCTCCCTAGAGTTCCTTTTTTCCTTTTCCCCCTGAGCCTCAGCATCCTGTAAGTTACCCATGAGGAATGAAACATAATGAGAACTAAGTCGCAGGTATTAAGACAGGAGGATGACTGTAAAGCTGATGAGCTGACTTGAAGTGGGATTGGCTGGTGGATATAGGGTAGCGGTGTTGGATAGGGAGGAGGAGGGGAGACTTTGAGAGAGACTTCTAGGCATCTGTAAGGTACGGGGGGGGGGTTATTAGAGTGAGATTAGGAGGGAGTTTGGCCTTCAGGTGAACAAGGTGAGTGCGGTGCTCTGAGTGGTTTGCTCAGAAGGAAAAAACTCTGAGTTGTTATTAGAGATATTGGCCACCAGAGGGCGATGGAGCACCAGCAGAGCCCAGCAGCTGTTTGTCATAGGAGAATCTGAACCAGGAGGCTGGGGATGGTAGATCCTCAGGAGACATGCCTTCTGAGGAGGGCTGGGCTACAGGTCGCCTCTGACTTTCCGGTCTAAATTAACTGACCTGAATGAAAGTCCTCCCCTTTCCATCTGTGGGTCGCATTCAGACAGCTTGGGCAGCCTAAAGTCCAGATGATTGGGCAGGCTGTCTATAGTTCTGACTGCCTTTGGATTCTACAGAGGCTGTATCTGAGACAAAAGGCATGGAATTGAATATTGGGCTTGCAGGGTACCCTGAGGAGGCTTGCACGGTGTTTGTCCTCTGGACAGCTGGGGAGGTGGTCATGAATGGAGGGTGCAAAAGCAGTGGTTCCTTGCTCAGGCCCCAGGTTGCCTTTGCCCCAGAGACTGGTCTCTTGAGGGTTCTCAGAAAAGATTCTTTTTTTCCTTCTGAACCTCTCCCATCTTCTCTTTACCCTGAGTGGAAAATCTTACATCTAGCCAATTCCCAGAAAAGAAGATTGTGGAGCTGATTCATTGAAATCTGGTCACATGATTTGAAGGGTGTTTGACTCAAGGAATTTGAGGAGGGGAGAGGATTAGGAGGAGGGAGTGCCATGGCTGATTCTGAGAGAATAATTCCCCCCCCCCCGGAATGTGTTTGGTTGTTCTAAGAGTAATAGGGGGGGATTAAATCTACTATTGGTTGCACAAGCCAAATGCATTTCAACCAGGGGCTCTGTTCAGAAGGAAGGAGGCAGGGCTGTGAGTGGTCATTAGCGAGAAAGGCCACCAGAGGGTGCTGAAGGGAGGTCCAAGTCCAAGAGCTGCTTGGTAGTGGCACCTGCAGGTTCAGAGATGGGGTTCAAATGGGGATGGGTGGATCATGAAGGAGCTGTCCATCAAAAAGTGGCTACGTACAGGCCACAGCTGACTCTCCAGTCTGAATTGGATCACCCAGCAAAAGGGAAGGTGTTATGTCTTAAAAATATCAGGGTACTGAGTTCCCATCATGGCTCAGCAATTAAAGAATCAGACTAGCATCCATGAGGATGCAGGTTCAGTCCCTGGCCTTGCTCTGTGGGTTAGGGATCTGGTGATGCCATGAGCTGGGGGGTAGGTCAAATATGTGGTTCAGGTCCTGTGTTGCTGTGGATGTGGCACAGGCCAGCAGCTACAGCTCTGATATGACCCCTAGCCTGGGAACCTCCATATGCCACAGGTGTGGCCCTAAAAAGCAAAACAAAAAACAAACAAAAAAAAATGGGGGTAACTTTCAGTCGACTCAGCTAGCCTAAAGCCCACATTACTGGATGGGCCATCAGGGTTCAGACATGCTTTAGGTTCTCCAGATGTAGAACTCTGAGCAAGCAGGCAGCTGCTTGGAGTATTGGGCACGTAGTCTTCCTGAGTCCAGGGGGTTGGCCTCTGGAGAGCTGGGCTGTTGGTCAATGAAAAGTGAGTGTAAAAGCCAATGTCTTTTGGAGAGAGGCTGACTTTATTCAGGAGCCCTCTCTCTTGAGGGTGTTCTGCCATGTTCCTTAGTTTTTCCACCATCTGAGCCTCTCCTGCCTTGCGAGCCCTACTGAGGGCACATCTTACCTGAAACAGGTGACAAAGTAGAATGACTGGTGAAGCAGGATGTTCTGGGAAGTAATGTAAAGCCAGTTGCCTGACTTGAAATGTGTTCCCCTGATGGGCTCAAGGGAGTGCTGACAGATTGGGAGCAGGGAGGCACATGGAAGACTTAGTGAAATACCACCCTCCATAAGGCCTTAGATGATTCTGAGAGAGTGAAGCAACAGGAGGACCAAGCCAGGCTCCCAGGTGCTCAAGAGCAGTGCCAATGGAACTGGGTCTGGTCAGGAGGCAGAAGTTTGGGATGAGAATACCTGGGAGTGGGAATAGCCACTAGAGGTCAAGGAGCTCTGACACACCGAGATGCTGCTTAGTGTTGGCCCTTCCAGGGTTAGAGATGGGTTGGAGGTGGTGCTGGTGGCACCCCAAGGACCTCCCAGTGAGGAAAGTTGAGTTACAGCTGCCTTGGACTCTCAGGACCCAAACACATCCCCTGGGGGTGGCTGCATAGTTCTTCCATCATGACCAGGTGGTCAGTTCCATAGGGATCATGGAGCCCTAAGTATTGATGATTTGACCGTCTATCTGGGGAGCAGGTGCATTTGGACCCGTAGTCTTTGGTTTCTCCAGCACTATAACCCTGAATCCACAGGTACTTGGTTTGAGCCTTGGGCATGTCTGATTTGGAGAATGGGGCTTTGGTGGGAGGTGGCACCTGGAAAGCAGTGCTTGAGGACATGAATGGAGAGTAGTAGAAGTGGCATTTTTGGCTTCACAGGATGTGCTCTTTCCTGGGTCTAAGTCTCAAATTCCTCCCTGTGGTTCCTATTTTTTCCTAACTGAGCCATGGCTTGCTAAAAGTAACCCACAAAAATGAACAATGGTGAGGAACAGGTTGTATGTATTAAGGCAACCAGATGTATTTACAGGTGGTGAGCTGAATTGAAGTGGGATTAGCCGGATGACATGGGGTAGTGGTGATGGGCAGGGAGGAGGAGGGAGAGTCACAGGAGACTTTGAGAGAGACCTCTGGCCCCTGTAAAGCACACGGTTGTACTTAGAAGGAGGGCAGGAGGGAGATGCACCTTCAGGTGAACAAAGCAAGCGTGGTGCTAGTGTGGCTTTGGTCAGGATACGGGATGAAGGGCTCTGAACTTTTGATAATTCATCACCGCAAGGCAAAGGAGCACTGACAGAGCCCAGCAGCTTCTTGGCATTGGTGAATCCCAGCCCAGAAGTTGTGTTCGCGTTGGCGGAGGTGGATCCCCCTGAGACACGTATTGCAAGGAGGGCCAGGTTACAGCTTGCTGCTGACTCTCAAGTCTCAATTGACTCGCGCAATAGAAAGGACTTGCGCTGCCCTTTCCACCTTTCATACAGCTCTGTAGCCAGATGATCCCCCAGGAAGTGTCCATTTAAAGGTGGTCGCATACAGGCCACAGCTGACCCTTGAGTCTGAAGTAGAACACCCCGTAAAAGGGAAAGTGTTCTGCCTTCCAAATATCAGGGTCACCTTCAGTCGACTCAGCCAGCCCAAAGCCCATGTTGTAGGACAGGCCTTGGGGTTCCCCAGAAGTAGAACTCTGAGCAGGCAGGCATGTGGCTGGATTACTGGACATGCAGATTCCCAGAGTCCAGGGGTTTGGAGAGCTGGGCTGCTGGTCATCACTGAAGCGCGAGTGTAGAGCCAATGTCTTGTGGCGGGCAGGCTGTCTTTATGCAGGAGCCCTCTCCTGAGGGCGTTCTGCAATGCGCCTTACTTTTTCTCCATCTTACCTGAAGCCAGGTGACAGAAAACAAAGGCTGGAGATGTGGGGTGTTGTGGGGAATAATGTAAAGGCAGTTGCCTGACTGGGTGTGTTTCCTTCATGGACTCAAAGGAGTGATGACACAGGGAGCTTGGAGGCATATGGAGGACTCAGAGAGAGAATTACCACCTCCATAAGGCCTCAGATGACTCTGAGAGAGTGAACCAGACAGGAGGACCAACTCTAGCTTATAGGTACACAAAAACTGTGCCAACAGTACCAGGTGTGGTCAGGAGGGAGGAGTGTGGGAAAAGAGTGGTAATGGCCACTAGAGGAGGAGGAGCCCAAACATACTGAGATGCTGTTCTGTGTTGGCACCTTGAGCATAGGAAATGTGGTTGGAGTGGGCACTGGTGGCACCTGGAGGACGTGCCCAGTGAGGTCAGTTGAGTTACAGGTTGCTTCTGACTCTCGGGTGCCAAACACATGTCCCAGGAGTGGGTGCATAGTTCCTGCTTTATGACTATGGATCATTTCCATAGGGATCCTGAAGCCCTAATTACAGATGATTTGACAGGCTCTCTGGGGTGCGGTGGTCTTACAGCCCTTGGGTTCTGCAGCATGAAAACCCAGAATTCATAGGTACTTTGTTTGAGCCTTGTGTGTGTCCCTTTACCAAAATGGGGCTTGGTCAGAGGTGGCATCTGGAAAGCAGTGCTTGAGAACCTGAGTGGAGTGTGTAGAAGCGGCGCTTTGGGGTGGCCAGGATGTGCTCCTTCCAGGGATTTCAGTCTCAAATTGTTCCCTGGAGTTTCTTTTTCTTCTTTGTCTACCTGTCCCACTGCTTCCTGCAAATTATTCCTGAGGAACTAACCAGAGCTTGTAGGTCACATGTATTAATTCAGGCTTATGAATTCCCAGCTGTTGAGCTGAGTTGAAGTGGGATTGGCCAATGGATGTAGTGTATTGTGTTGGACAGGCTGGATGATGGAGAGTCCCAGGAGATTTTGAGAGAGACTTCTGGCCTCTGTAAGGCACAAGGTGGAACTTAGGATGAGAGCAGGAGGGAGTTCAGCCTTCAGCTGAAGGAGGAGAGTGCAGCGCATCCATGGTTTTGGGCAGGAGGCAGGAGGAAGGGCTCTGAGTTGTTATTTGAGGGGTTGGCTGCCAGAGGGTGACAGAGCACTGACAGGGCCCAGCAGCTGCTTGGCATTGGCAAATCCCAGCCCAGAGGTGAGGTCGGAATTGGGTGAAGTGGATCCCCATGGGACATGCCTTGCCAGGAGGGGTAGGTTACAGGTCTAAATTAACTCACCTGAGAGGAAGGACTTGTCCTGCTCTTATCATCTGTGGGTCACTTTCAGACAGCTGGTGGAGCCTAAATTCCAGATGATTGGACAGGATCTCTGATGGCCTTCGGCTTCTGCAGAGGCTGACATCTCAGCCAAAAGGCATGAGGCTGAGGACTATGCTTTCAGTGCTCTCAGTCTGCAGGGTTTTCCCTCAGGACAGATTGGCGGGTGCTCATGAATTGAATGCACTAAAGCCGTGCTCCCTTGATCAGCCCACAGGCTGCATTCATCCCAGAGATGGGTCTCTTGAGGATTCTCTGAAAAGTTTCTTCTTTTCCTTCCTTCAGAGTCTCTCCCTTCCTCTAATTCGCCCTGGAGGGGAAAAACAAACCTCTGGCCAAAACCCAGAAATGAAGAGTGGGGAACAGGATTCATTGAAATCCTGTCACAAGATTTGGATGGGTTTGAGTCAAGGATTTAGACGGGTGGGGAAGGATTGGGAGGAGTGAATGCCATAGCTGACTTTAAGAGAATGATAATGCCCCTAGAATGAGCAGGATTGTTCTTAGAGTGAGAGGAGGGATTAAATCCACCTTTTGGAGCACCAGCCAAGGGCATTCTTTCCTGTTCAGGAAGCTGGAAGCAGGGCTGTGAGTTGTCATTAGAGAGAATTGCCACCAGAGGGCGCCAAAACACATTTCAAGCCCAGCAGAGGCTTGGTAGTATCACCTCCGGGTTCAAAGATGGGTTTCAAGATGGGGATGGGTGGATCCCCCAGGAGATGTCCTTCGAAAAGAGGTTACGTACAGGTCTCAGGTGACTCTCCGGTCTGAATTGGCACACCCGGTAAAAGGGAACATGTTCTGCCCCCCAAATGCCATGGTCACATTCAGTCAACTCAGCTAACCCAAAGCCCACATCATTGTACGCGCCACTGGGACCCACAGGGCCTTGGGGTTCTCCAGAAGTAGGAGTGTTAGCACGCAGGTGGCCAGCTGGGGCTTGGGGCCTGCGGGGGCTTGGCCTCTGGAGAGCTGGGCTGCTGGTCGTCAATGAAGAGTGTGTGTAAAAGCTGACGTCTTATGGCGGGCGGGCTGTCCTTATGCAGGAGCCCTCTCTCTTGGGGGTGCTCTGCATTGTTCCTTAGATTTTCCTCCGTCTGTGCCTCTCCTGCCTTTCAAGCACCACTGAGGGCACATCTTACCTGAATCCAGGTGACACAGAGTAAAGGCTGGTGAAGCGGGGCAGGGTGGGTAAATCAGGATGCCTGACTCAAAGTGTGTCCCCCCGATGGATTCAAAGGAGGGCTGACACACAGGGAGCAGGGAGGCATGTGGAGGACTTAGGGAGATACTGTCCTCCACAGGCCTCAGAGTCTGAGAGAGACGGGAGGACCACACCAGGCTCCCAGGTGCTTAAGGACAGTGCCCGCGGAACCAGGTGGTGTCAGGAGACAGAAGTGTGGGACGAGGCTGGCTGGGAGTTGTGATGGCCACTAGAGGACGAGGAGCCTGACGCACCCAGCGGCTTGGCATTGGCATGTCCCAGCCCAGAGGTGCAGTGTGAGTCCGTGGTTTGGGTCCCTCTGGTGTCTGCCTGGTGAGGGGGGCTAGGTTACAGGTCACCTCTCACTCTCGGCTCTATATTAACTCACCTGATAGGAAGGACCTTGTCATCTCTGGGTCACTTTCAGACAGCTCAGGGAGCCTGAGGTCCAGATGACTGGACATGCTGTCAAGACTTCTGACTGGGAGTTCCCGTCATGGAGCATTGGAAATGAATCTGACTAGGAACCATGAGGTTGCAGGTTCGATCCCTGGCCTCGCTCAGTGGGTTAAGGATCCAGTGTTGCTGAGAGCTCTGGTGTAGTTTGCAGACATGGCTCTGATCTGACGTGGCTGTGGCTCTAATTAGACCCCTAGCCTGGGGACCTCCATATGCTGCAGGTGTGGCCCTAAAAACCAAAAAAAAAAAAAAAAAAAAAAAAAAAGGCAAGAAAAAAGAAAGAATGTCTGCCAGAGGGTGCTGAAACATCGTCCAAGCCCAGGAGCAGCTTGATAGTGGTACATCCACGCTTAGAGATGGGGATGAGTGGGTCCCCCAGGAGGTGTCCATTGAAATAGGGTTACTTACAGGCTTCAGCTGACACGCCAGTCTGGATTGGCACACCCGGTAAAGGATTCTGCCTTCCAGATATCAGGGTCACCTTCAGTCGGCTCAGCTAGCACAAAGCCCACATTGTTAGACAGGTCTGCAGAGTCCAGATGGCTGAGAAATAGAACTCTCAGCAGGCAGGCAGCTGGCTGGAGTATTGGGCGTGCAGTTTTTCAGACTGGCATTGCTCTGAGCTGTGGTGTAGACCAGCAGCCTTCACTCCTTTTTGACTCCTGGCCTGGGAACTTCCATATGACCCTGCAGCCTTAAAAGGGGAAAAAAAGGAAGAAAAATGGTGTGTATGTTCTTCATGAATGGAGCGTGGAAACCTCATGATAGATTGATGGTCAGCTTTGGGGTCCTTTAGGGTTTTTTCTCTCAGGTGTCCTCCCCAAGTGTCCTGCTTCCCTTCCCATCTGAGCCTCTTCCTCCTCCACCGGAACCCTGTTATTGGGACCTATGTGAAAACCTGTAACATTCATGGGGGTGGAGGTTTACTGATTTAAGTCTGACTCACAGGTCTAAAGGGTGCTGATGGTTTTAAATCCTCTTCACAGGATTGAAAATGTGGGGCCTCTTACAGATTCCAGGTAGTGGGTGGTCTAGGGTGGGGTGTGCACTGGGAGACTTGGAGAAAGTCATGACTCCGTCTGTAGGTCATTTCCTTGGGTTGAAAGGGAGATCTATAACCAAATCCAGCTGGGGGGGTTGTACAAGGCCAGGGCAGACCCAGTGGGGTGAGCTAGAAGGGCTGAGAGTTGGTGTTAGAGCAGATGGCCACCAGGTGGCACCAGAGCACAGGCAGAGCCCCCCTGCATCTCCCTGGCCTCACCTCCAGGCTCAGAGATGGGCTGAAAGTTGGGTGCCTAGAGTCTGGGGCTAATTTATGGGCACCTCTGATTTTCTGGACCAATTGGTGAAACTTGGGAGGAAAAAATAAGTGTGCCTTCAGCATCAGATTGGCTATTCCAACCTGGTCAGATAGCGCAGGGGCGAGAGAGTTTTCCAAGGTCTCTGGGGTCAGACCAGCCTTTGTTTTTCAAGAGGCAGGACTCTGGACCCACCAATCTTTGTCTTGCATCCTGGAATGATCATTTGCAAGCCACTGGCTTCTGTAAAGTTGTCATGTGAAAAAAGGGTCTGGTAAATATTGTGACGATTTTGGTGGCTGGCAGTTTGTATCGTTGTGCCTTTTCCCTCAAGACATTATCCCTAACTTCCTTCTTCTATTTCCCCCGAGGCTTTTTTTTTCTGGCCTCCAACCTCTGACAGGGAGCAGATTTTAAGGCAGGTTCCATGATGAAAGAACTCTGACTTAAAGTGATCAAGAGCCAGTGGTCAGGGAGTCAGAGGGTTTTGAGGTATTGCAGTGGGTTTCATTGGGATGAGTGCCCTGGGAGACTTTGAGAAATACCCCAAGTCTGCAGAGCAAATCGTGGTACTTAAATGTGAGGAGGAAGACATCAAGCTGGCAGGTGACTAAGGCCAGTGCCTTCTTGGGTGTGGGTTGCTGAAGGAAACAGGAAGCATGAAGAGTTGTCATTAGAGGGGCCTGCCACCAGATGGCGCCAGAGCAGAGGCAGAGCCCATCTGCAGCTCCCTGTCCACACCTCTAGGCTCAGAGGTGGGTTTGAATTCGGGTTGGTAAGTACCCCAGGACATGCCCAGAGAGTTGGGGTTAATTACAGGGTGTCTCTGACACTCTGTCCGAAATTGCCTCACCTCAGGAAGGGGAAATACGTGTGCCCTCATTCTCTGGTGGGTATTTCCAGTGTAGTCCAGTTGCCCTCAGGGGTAGAGAGTCTGAAAAGTTCTCTAAGGTCGGGTTGACCTTAGTTTCTCAAGGGGCAGAACTCTGGACCACACATATCTGTCCTGAATCCTGGACTTGGAATCTTTACGCCTCCAGCTTCCAAGAAGGTGTCATGTAAAAAAACCTGGCTGGTAGTTGTGAACAGAGCATGGAAAAGGGGTGGGTTTTGCTGGGCTGCTATGCTAATTTCTCTGCTTTTTCTCTCAAAGTCCTCGCCAAACATCCTTCTTGCCCATCAGAGTCTCTTTTATCTCTCTGACTCCAGTTACAGGGAACAGAACTGAAGGCAGTTCCTATGAATTCAGGTAGGATGATTGATTCTAAGACACTCAAGACCCAGTGTGTGGGGAGGCAGAGGGTTTTAATGGACTGGGGTAGGGTAGGTTGGCCTGAGTGCTCCAGGAGACTTTGAAAGAGAAACATTCCAGTTTGTAGTGCCCTTCATAGCACTAGAAGCACTCATAGCACCACAGCCACAGCACCACAAGATCTGAGGCATGTCTGCAACCTGCACCACAGCTCACCAGATCCTTAACCCACTGAGTGAGGCCAGAGTGTAGCACTCAGAGTGTGAGGGGGAATGAAATCCAGCTGGCAGGAGTCTAAGGCCAGTGCAGGCCCCCCCGGGGGGGCTGTTTGAGGGAAACAGGTGGAAGGGCTGTGAGTTGATGTTAGAGCTGAGGGCCACCAGACAGCACCAGGGCACAGGGAGGTCCCCCTGCTCTTCCTTGGCTGCACCTCCAGGCTCAGAGCTGAAGTTGAAGATGGGTTGGCAGGACACCCAGGAGGTGCCCAGAGTGTTGGTGTTGGTTACAGGGTGCCTCTGATGCTCTGGCCTAAATTGCCTAACCTCAGGGAGGGGATAGGCCTGTGCTTTCAGCATCTGATGTGAATGTCGAGCCCAGTCAGGTAGCCCAGGGGCCAGAGTGTTTGCCAAGTTCTCTGGGGTCAAATTGCTTTTTCTTTCTCAAAAGGCAGGACTCCAGATTTGAAATATCTGTCTGAATCCTGGGCTTACAGGAGCCTCGAGCCTCCATGAAGTGTTATTTTTTTTTTGTCTTTTTTCCATTTCTTGGGCCGCTCCCATGGCACATGGAGGTTCCCAGGCTAGGATTCGAATCGGAGCCTCAGCTGCCGGCCTACACTGCAGCCACAGCAGCACAAGATCTGAGCCATGTCTGCAACCTACACCACAGCTCACCAGATCCTTAACCCACTGAGAGAGGCCAGGGATCGAACCTGAAACTTCATGGTTCCTAGTTAGATTCGTTAGCCACTGAGCCATGACGGGAACTCCAATGAAGTGTTATGTTAAAAAAAAAAAATGCGGGAGTTCCCAATGTGTCACAGTGGAAATGAATCTGACTAGGAACCATGAGGTTTGCTGGTTGGATCCCTTGCCTCTCAGTGGGTTAGGGATCTGGTGTTGCTGTGAGCTGTGCTGTAGGTCACAGACAAAGCTTGGATCCTGCATTGCTGTGGTATAGGCAGCAGCTGTAGCTCTGATTGGACCCCTAGCCTGGGAATCTCCATGTGTGGCCCTAAAAAAAGCAAAAAAAAAAAAAAAGGTGGGTGTTTGTGAATGGAGCATGTTAAAGGGGCAATATTTTGGTGGCAGCTGTGCCAATCTATGTGCCTTGTCTCTCAAGAGTTCTACCTGCATTTCTAACTGTGCTTCCATTTAAGATTTTCCCTGTTTCTAAGCGGGTTTCTGGGAGCCGCCCTGAACGCAGGTGGTTGAAATAAACAAGGCGCTTGGGAACCAAGAGGCGGGGAGGCGGGGACTCTCACGCTTGGGGCAGAGGCGGCCGAGGTGAGTGCGCTGGGCGCCTGTGAGAAGGAAAGGCCCGGGTGCTGGGCAGTCCTTGCGCTAAAAGGGGAGGAGGAAGGACATCCAGCTGGCAGGGGTCAGACGCCAGCACGTCCTGCTTAGCCGCCAAGGGAATGAGAAGTGAAGGCTGTGAGCTGTTGGTGGGAGAAAACACAGCCTTTGTTTTCTCAGAGGCAGGACTCTGGACTCGCAAATATGTGTCCTGAGTCCCAGACGTACAGGTTCCGAGCCGCCAGCCTCCTGAGGTCGTCCCATGTGAAAGGGGCGGGTGCTCATGAACAGAGCTTAGAGCCCCGGCGCTCATTCTGGGGGTGGCTGGAGAAGCCCTGGGTCTCTTCCTCAAGACCCTGTCTCCCCAAACCTCACTTTCCATCTGAGCTTTTTTTCTGGCCTCTACCTCTGTATCGCAAGGAGCTGACTTGAAGGCAGGTCTTGCGAATGAAAGCGGATTGATTTAAAGACTCAAGACGCAGTGGGTCAGAAGGCAGAGGGTTTGGATGTCTGAGGATCGGATAGGCTCCGTGCGGGCTCTGGGAGACTGAGAAGGACCCAGTGTCTGGGGTACTTCACTGTTCTGGGTGGCTGAGGAGCCATAAAATCAAGCAGCCAGGGCCCAAGGAGAGTGTAGCTTCAGGGGCTGCTGCGGGAACAGGGAGGAAGGGCTGAGAGATGGGGTTAGAGCAGATGGTCACCAGGCCACACGGAGCCATGGTGGAGACCTTCTGCAGCTGCCTGGCAGCACATTCAGGCTCAGAGCCTGAGTGGAAGAAGGAATGTGGGTGCACTCAGCACAGGCTCATAGGTTTGGGGGTGATTGGGGTGCCTCCAATACTCTGTCCCAAAAGGCTTCACCTCAGGGAGGGGACATGGCTGTGCCTTCAGCATTTGATGGGCATTTCCAGCCTGCCTGGGTGGCCCAGGGGCCAGAGAGTTTGGAAGGTTCTCTGGGGATAGATTGCTTTTTGTTTCTCAGAGGCAGGACTCTGGAACCAAAATGACTGTCTTGAATCTTGGCCTTGCAATTGCCAAGCCCCACCCCCCAGGTCATTGTCATGAGGCAAAGGGGCTGGTGGTCATGAATGGATCACATAACAGTGGTGCTGGTTCCACCGGGTGACTGTACAAATCGCTAGGCTTTGCGCTTCATGATCCCTCCCCCAAATTCCCTCCTCTCTTTCTTTGGGGCCCCGTTTTCCTGTCCCCAAGCCCTGTTTCAGGGAGCAGACTTAAAGGTGGTTCTCAGGAATTAAAGTAGGGTAATTAAAAGGATTTTAATGCATTAAGTTGGGGTGGGGGTGTGTGCTGGGAGTCTATGAGAGAATTGCCCCTCTCTCTGGGCACTTCACTGGGCTTAGAAGGTGAGGAGGAATTCCATCAAGCTGGCAGCTGTCCAAGGCCAGGAGAGCCCTTGGGGTCTGCTGAGGGAAACAGGAGGAAAGGCTGAGAGTCAGTGTTAGAGGAGACGGCCTCCTGATGGGGCCAGAGCACAGACAAAGCCCATCTGAAACCCACTGGCTTCACCTCCAGGCTACGAGGTGTTGCCAAGAGGGGTTAGTGGGAGCGCAGGATGTGTTAAGATGGCTCACAGGGCACCACTGACTCTTTGTCACAAATAGATTCACATCAGGGAGAAGAAAGACGTGTGTTTTCTGCATCTGATGGGTAGGTCCATCCAGCTCTGGCTGCCCAGGCACCAGAGAGGTGGATGTGTTCTCTGGGGTTGGTTTGTTTCTGTTTCTCAAGGGGCAAGGACACTGGGCCCACAATATCTGTTTGAATCTTGGCCTTGCAATTACCAAGCCTGCAGCCTCTGTAAAGGCATCATGTGTCCAAAGGGGCTGGTCGTCATGAATGGAACTTGTGAAAGTGGTGCTATTTTGAGGGGCAGACAGGAATCTCTGTGCTTTATTTTTCAGGAGTTCTCCCCGAATTCTTTCTTCCCCTTCCATCTGAACCTCTATATCCTGTCTGCAATCATTGTTTCAAGGAGCACAACTAAGAGAAGATCCTGAGAGTGAAGGCAGCTGGGACTGATTTAAAGAAGGCTCTCAGTACCCAATGGTGGGGATATGTGTTGGGGTGGGGTAAGTTGGGGTGAGCACTCAGGGAGGCTGTGAGAGGGAAATACCCCAGTATCTAGATACTCGTGTGGCTCAACAGCTGAGGAGAAATGAAATCCAGCAACCCAGGCCCAAGGCCAGCGTGAAATCAAGCTGCCCAGGCCCAAGGCCCAGGTAGCTTCTAGGGTGGATGAGAAACATGTGGAAGGGCTGAGAGATGGTGTTAGACTGAAGGTCACCAGGCTGAACCCCAGCTCAGGCAGAGCCCCTGTGCAGATGCCTGGCTGAGACTCCAGGCTCAGAGCTGCAGTTGAAGGACTGTGGGACACTCAGAACATGCTCATAGGTTTGGGGCTGGAAACAGGGAGCTTCTACGGCTCTGGCCAAATGGACTCACCTCAGGGAAGGGACACAACTGTGCCCTCAGCATCTGGTGGGCATGACAAAAAATTGGTGCCCCAGGGCCAGAGTGTGACATGCTCCCTGGATCAGCTGGCCCTGTTTCTCCAGAGGCAGACCTTTGGGTCCAGAAACAACAGTGTTAAAGATTGGACATTGATGTTTTAAGCACTGGTCTTGGGCACAGACTGATGTGACTGTCCTCTTCCTCAGCAAACTGAACACACAAGAGGAGAGAGTGTCATATCAGCCTGGTTTCAGAAACCTGAACATTTGAGATTCAAGCCAGGTATTTGCTTGTCCCCTCAGAGAGTCTGTCAAATTTCTGGTCATTTATCAGAGAAACACACTGAATTTGAACCAAAGATGGGAGAGCAGAATTATGCCAATATCCTGAGGTGAAAGAAATTGGCCAGATGATAAGAGGCGCCCTGTAACCCCATTCCAGCCCCAAGCATTTCTGTGGGGTCTCGTCATACAATCGGCAACCACGTATTTCAGCCTGAAGGAGAGGAGGGTCTCCGGGGTTCTCTAGAGCCCTTTGACTAGAATGTGCTGCTCTAACAGCAACTCTGAACCCTGACAGCCTCCAACGGCAGAAGTCTGCTCTGCAGTGTCTGGGGGCACTGCCAGTGTGATTTCCTTCCTCTTCTCCCTTTCAGTGCACAGATGTACACTATGGGCTGGGGTATGACAATCTCAGAGCCAGAACTCACCCCACACCCTGAAATCATTGACACCATTTGTAAGTCATGTGAGCAGCCCCTGATCAGTCAGCACCCTTCAACCCTGGGACCCAGCATGAAACCAAGGACCATCCAGCCTTTGTAAAAGTTACCTGGTTTTAGGTAACCTCCCTGCAGCAGGTGTCTGGCTGAGGAGGGAGAGGATCAGTTGGGAGGGAAGGAAAAGCTTGAGGAGATCTCTGGAGAGAAAGAGCACAGGTATGAGCACAGTCTGCACCCAAAACCACTGTACTGACATGGCGCCTTCACAACCAGAAGGCCACCTTTCTGGAAGTACAATTCCACAGGGACCAGCCTGATTCTAGCAAGTTGTAGGGCCAAAATCCAAGCCAGGTATTTCTGGGTCCAGAGTTGTGCCTCCAAACCTCCAAGAGGACTCAGACCCGAGTTAGCCTGTCAAACTCTCTAGCCATTGGGCCACTGGACCAAGGGCCCATCACCAATCTTGCCTGGGGGCCTGAAGGTGAAGTCCAGGTGATGAAGGGGGTGGGCACTCTGGTTCTATGGTGCATCTGGTGGCCATCACTCTAACAATCTCAAGCCTCCCTCTGCCTCCCACAGAAGCCTGGGCCCCTTGCCAGCCTGATTTCCTAAGTCCTCTCCCTCACAGTGCACTGAAAGGCATGATGGGGGGGACTATCTCAGAGTCAGCCAGGGCCCTCACCCCAACTGAGACCACCCAACTCCCTGAAATCAGTCACCTTAGTAAGTTAAGGGAACCAGGTGGCCTCCATCAGCACCCTGAAGCCCTGCACCTGGCTTGAGATCAGGACTTCCCAGGCATCATTCACATTCCCTGAATTGAGGTAGGTTCCTTGACAGGGTCTCCCACAGAGGAGGAGGAGGCTCAGGTGGAACAGGAGGAAGAAGGAGGTGGAGCTCTCTAGAGAGAAAGGCACAGGGAGAAGCTGAGACCTTCCCCCACAGCACCACCACATTAATGTGCTGCATTCCTGACAAAAGCCCAGCTTTCCAGAAGCCAAATATCATGCCAGGCTGATTAACAACTCTGCATGCCCAAGATTTAAGGCAGGGGTTTCTGGGTCCAGTGATATGCTTCAAACTAGCAAAGGGCACTCAGACCCAAGGCAGCCTGTCAAACTCTCCCACCATTGGGCCACCTGATCATGCATAGATTGAACCTGAAATATGGTGGCTGAAACTTAATCCTCCTCTGAGCTGAGGTACATTGGGTTGCAGCATAGGAGGCACCAAGTACCCAAGTACAAATGTCTGCGTATGCACTTGGGCCTCCACCAAACCATTTGCACTCTGAGTCTGAGACTGGTGACATGGCCATTGTGGTGAGAGTAGGTGGGGGTTGGGGAAGCTCTGCTATTGCTCCAGCTCAGGCTGGTGGACAGAGGCCCTAACAGCAAGTCTCAGCCCTTCATCTGCCTCCCACAGACGAACCCTGCTCTGCCCAGGCCTGGGGAAGCTGTCAGGTGACTTTCTTACTGCTTTCCCTCTCAGCACACTCAAATGCATGATGGGTGGGGAGAGACTGTCGCATTGTCAGCCAGGCCCCTCACCCCACCCACATTTATCCACTCCCTAAAATCAGCACCCCTCCTATTTAAGTCAGGCCAGTGGGCTTTGAATGAGCAGCCTACCTATCCAGGACTCACCTTGGAACACTAAACAACCCAGCCGTGATTCACCTTACGTGGATGGAGAGAGCTTCCTTCAAATGGGTGTCATGCAGAGGTGGAAGTGGCTCAGGGACAGTGGAAATATGAAGGTGGTGGGCATCTTTGGAGAAAAAGAGCATAGCCCACCCACCCCCAAAATACAACAGCACAGACACACCCCATTCATCACCGAAGTCCACCTTTTCAGAAGACAAACTCCCCACCAGGCTGATTCTAGAAAACTGAACATCCACCATTGAAGCCAGGTGTTTCTGGGTCCAGAGTTCTGCTTGCAAACAAGCAAAGGACACACAGACCAGAGAGCCTATCAAACTCCCTAAAGTTGGGGCCACCCAACCAAATAGGAATTGATTAGATATTTAATGACAGAAATGTGTCCCCTCCCTGCATTGAGGCAAATGGGGCCACAATGTCAGAGGCACCATGCAAACAAACACCGGGCTCTGGGTCCCTCCTTGAGGTTCCATGCATCCCTCTTCCATCCCCTTCTGAGCCTGGAGATACAAACAGGGAGCTGCAGAGAGGCGATGAGGGGCTCTGGTGCCCTCTGGTGGACATGTGCTCTAACAGCGACTCTCAGCCCTTCCTCTGCCTCCCACAGCAAAACTCTGGTCTGCACTGACCTGGGGCACAGGCCAACAAGATGTCTTACTCCTCTTCCTCTCAGGAACACTTAAATCCACTCTTGCGGTGGGAGTAGGATTCTTCACTGTCACCCTGGATACTCAACCTTCATGACACAAGCCCAGACCCTGAAATCAAAGACCCAGCTCTGTAAGTCACTTCAGCCGGCTCTGAAGTAATCGGCACCCTTAAGCCCTGGGACCCAGATAGAAGCCAAGGGCCACCTAGGCTTGATTCACCTTACCTTGTTGCAGGAGCTTCCTTGGAACAGGTGTCTGGCAGAGGAGGAAGAGTCTCAGGTGGGAGGGAAAAAATAGGAGATCTCTAGAGAGAAAGAGCACAGGCGTGAGCACAGCCTGCCTCCCCAAAAGCATCAGGATGACAAAGTATATTCATGACCAGAATGCCATCTTTCTAGAAGCCCAACTCCATGTGTGCCAGCCAGGTTCCAGCACACTGTACAGCTGTAATTCTAGCCAGGTTATTCTGGGTCCAGATTTGTGCATGCAACCAAGCAGGGGACTCAGACCCCAGACAGCTTGTCATATGTCCTAGCCATTGGGGCACCAGACCATGTAGGAATTGAACTGGAGATGAGATGGCAGAACTAAGGCCAATCTCCTGAGATGAGGCCCATTGTCCAGAGACTTGAAGATGCCCGGAAACCCAGCTCCAGATCTGGGCCCTTCTGTGGATTCCACTAACCCATCTCCAACCATATATTTGAGTTTGAAAGTACACTCCTGGAGATGCAGAAGGGGCTCTGCTAGTGCTCGAGTGCCATCTGGTGGGCTGGGGCATTCACAGCACATCCCAGCTCTTCCTCTCCATCCCACAGAAGAACCCTGCTCTGCCCTGGCCTGGGGCTCTTGCTAATGGGATTTTCATGCCCACATATCTCTAGACCCCCTCAGGTGCACTACATATGATGGAGTGACAATCTCAGTCAGCCAGGCCAGTCACCACACCCAACTTTATCCAACTTCCTGAAAGAAGCAACCCTCCTATTTAAGTTAGGACAGTAAGCCTTTCATCAGCAGCCTTCCTTCCTGGCACTCAGCTTGGACTCCTAAACAACCCAGCCATGACTCACCTTACATGGATTTAGACAGGTTCCTTCAAATGGGTGTCCCACAGAGGCTGAAGCAGCTCAGCTACAGAAGGAAGACAGAGGCTTTGGGGGAACTCTGGAGAGAAAGAATCAAACCATAAGCACAGATCACACCCTGAAAGTGTAGACATACAACCTTAACACCCTGAAACTCAGGTTTCTAGACTTGAAACACCCTGCCACGCTGATTTGAAAGCTGCATGTCCAGGATTGAAGCCATGTTTCTCTGGGTCCAGCCTCCAACCAAGAAAAGGACCCTTAAGACCCCGGAGAGCCAGTCAAATTCACTAATACTCTGGCTGCCTGACTGGCAGGAATTGAATTAGATACATGAGGGCAAAATTCCATCCTCTCACTGAATGGAGTCCCATTGGGCTGCAGTATCAGAGCACCATGAAAACAAACCCAAGGCTCTGGGCACCTCCTTGGGATTCCATGGGTCCCTTTCCAATCCCCTTCTGAGCCTGGAGATGCAGAGAGATGCAGCAGGCTCTGCTGGTGCTCTGTCACCCTCTGGACGACATGTCCTATAAAAGCAACTCTCAGACCTTCCTCTGTGTCCCGCAGCAAATGTCTCTGTGTGCCCTGGCCTGGGGCAATTGCCAGCATGATATTCTTCCTCCACTCCCTGTCAGGTGCACTGTCACAGTCAGCCAAGACCCTCACCCAACACACCACCACCCCACACCCTGAAATCCACTCCATTTTGTAAGTCATGAGAGCAGGCTCCACATTGACCAGCACCCTTCAGGCCTTGGATCCAGCGTGAAGCCAGGGATGACCCAGATTTATATACATTACCCAGTTTCTGGTCAGTTCCATGCAGCAGGAGACTCCTAGGGGGGGAAGAGACTTGGGTGTGAGGGAAGAAGTTTGAGATCTGGAGAGAGAAAGAGCATGGGTATGAGTGCAGCTTGCCCCCCAAAAGCACTGGGTTGACACAGTACACTCACAACGAGAAGGCCAGCTTTCTAGAAGCTCAACTCTATGTGGACCAGCCTGACATGAGCAAACTTGAGAGCCAAAATTCATGCCAGGGAATTCTGGGTCCAGCGGTGGACCTTCAAACAATCAAAGGGGACTCAAATTTGAGACATCCTGTCGAACTCTCTAGGCATTGGGCTACCAGACGGTGAGGGAATTTACCTGAGATGTGATGGCATTACTCCATCCCCTCTTCTGAGAAGAGGGACATTGTCCAGAGACTTGGAAATGCCCTATAACCAGGCCCCAGCTCTGGGCACCACATTGGGCTTCCACCAACCTATCTCCAACATATATTTGAGTCTTAAGTGGCAGCCAGGGAGCTATGGAGACTCAGGCGAGGGGAGAGGGAGTTTACACTGGTGCTCTGTCACCATCTGGTGGACATGTGCTCTAATCGCAATTCCAAGCCCTTCTGCCTCCTCAGCAGAACCCTGCTCTGCTCTGACCTGGCACACCTTCCAGCAAGACTTTTTATTCCTCTCACTCTCTGCCTACTGAAACACATGACAAGTGGGTTATGACTGTCTCAAGGGCATCAGGGCAATTTCCCACAGGCATGACACAACCCCACTCCTTGAAATCAGCCCCCCCCACATCCCTATTGAAATCAAGTGAGCAGTTTTTGACTCAGTAACTGTCAACTTTGGACCCAACTTGAAATCAAGATCACCCAACCTTTTTCATATCACCTGGATTTGGGTGGGTTCCTTGTCACTGGATTCAGTAGAGGCTAACATGGGAGGGAAGGAGGGGGGTGTGGAGGAGATCTCTGGAGAGAAAAGGCACAGAGACCAGCACTGTACATCCCAAGATAACTGCCATTTGGATCATCTAGTCATATTCATAACCTGAAGTCCACTTTTCCAGAGGTCAAGCTGCACTCCATCGTGATTCTAGAAAACTGCACACCCAAGCCTCAAACCAGGTACCTGTGGATCCAGAGATCTGCCTCCAGACAGTCAGAGGGCACTCAGAACCCAGGCCAGTCTACCAAAGTCTCTAGCCTTTGGGCCAAGTGACCAGGAAGGAATTACCATAGATGTGATGGCAGACTTATTTCCCCACTCTCAGAGGAGGCTAAATGGTCCAGAGGTTCAGGGGCAAAATGTACCAAAATGGAAGGCTCTGGGCACCTCCTTGTGGTGCCAGGGGCACATTTCCAACCTTGCCCCTGAGCCTGAGGTGAGGTCTGTAACCTCAGGGCGAGGGGCTCTGCTGGTTCCCTGCCCCCATTTGGTGGTAATCTGCTCTAATAGCCACTCCCAGGCCTTCTCCAGCAGAATCCAGGTCTGCACCGGCCTGGGTAGATTCCAGCCTGATTTCCTGATTCCTCTCCCTTGCAGTGCACTGAAATGCATGATGGGCAGGCATAGGACTATCTCAAAGTTGGTCAGAGTACTCACCCCAACTGAGACCATCCCACTCCCTCAATCAGACACCCTAATTGGTAAATCAACAGAGCCGACTGGCCTCAATCAGCACGCCTCAGCCCTGCGCCCACCTTGAGATCCAGAATCCCAGGCTTCATTCACTTGATCTGGCACAAAGTAGGTTTCTTGGCACAAGGGTCCCCCGAAGAGGCGTAGGTGGCTCAGGTGGAGTGGGAAAGAGGAGGATGTAGAGATCCCTAGAGTGAAAGGGCATAGGGACAGGCTGAGATCTGCCCCCAGTATACAAGTGCATTGATATGCTGCATTCATAACAAAAGGCCCCAGTTTCTAGAAACCAAATTTCACAGCATCCTGATTCCAAAACACTTATGTTTTGGAATTTCTGGGTCCAGTGTTGTACTTCAAACAAGCAATGGGCACTCAGGCCCCAGGGAGCCTGACAAACTCTCTAGATATTGGGCCACATGATTGTCCAGAGATTGAACCTGAGATAGGGTGGAAGAAACTCAGTCCTTCTCTGAGTTGAGGCACACTGGTCCACGGTGTCCACTGAACCATGTACCCAAAGGAAAATATCTGAACGTATTGGGCCTCCACCAATCCCTTTCCACTCTGAATCTGAGCCTGTCGATGCAGCCATGGAGCTGTGGAGGGGATGTGGTTGGGTGGGGCAGGAACTCTGCTCTCACTCTGGCACCATCTGCTGGGCAGGGGCCCTAACACCAAATTTGACTCCCTCAGAAGAACCCTGCTCTACATTCGCCTGGAATACTTGCAAGTGAGATTTTCTTTTCTTTTTTTCTTTCTTTCCTTCCTTCCTTCCTTCCTTCCTTCTTTCCTTCTTTCCTTCCTTCTTTTTCTTCCTTTCTTTTCTTTCTTCCTTTTTCTTTTTTTTTCTTTACTTCTTTCCTTCTTTCCTTCTTTCTTTCTTTCTTTCTTTCTTTCTTTCTTCCTTCCTTCCTTCCTTCCTTCCTTCCTTCATTCCTACCTTTCTACCTTTCTCTCTCCTAGTCTCTCTTCTCTCTCCTTCCTTCCTTCCCTTTCTTGCTGTCTGCCAGAGGCCAGCTCCAGCAGCCAGGGAGTATACATCCCAATCAGAGATGGACAGCTTAGGCAAAAGAACGGAGACAGCCTCTTTGTCCCTTCTTTTAGGGCGGTGGACTGCTCAAATTTTATTTGCATAAATGGTTAATTATATAGAGAGTTTTTCACTACAAATTAGTTCATAGTGTTAAAAGTACATTGGTTAACTATTAGACCTTGTTTTTTGGTCACATAGTACAGCAGCAATATGTCATGTTTTAAAATCTTTAATCTAACTAAATTTAGTGAGAACAATTCAAGGACAAACAGACACAGCGTATTATGTGGGAAAGAGGAGACCCAGTACAAACCATCTCATGGCCAGCTAGTTCCCACAAGCTGAAGAAGTTATAAACACAAAAAAATCCTGTCTTTAGAATAGTGTCTATCTTCAAAGTGTCCTTGGCAGGGAGACAGTGTGAGAAAATACAAATCAACTTAGCCAGCTGCCACTAAAACTTTCTAAAGACAAGGACAAAACTCACAGCTGGGTTTCTTTTGATCAAGAATAATATATGTCTCACTTTTATGAACCTCATTAAACTAACTCTAAAGTTTACTGTATAACTGGTTAGTAGATAAACACTATGTTTCATCAAGTTGGATTTAAATAGGGGAGAGTCCCATAGAATGAAATTCTTATTATAGTAATTTTGTTAAATCACAAATCACCACAGGAAAATAAGAATGGAAAATAAGAATAATAAGGAAATAATCAGGACAGCCTGAGGAAACCTGAATAACAAATAAAACAACAGGAAAGAGTAGGTCACCTGAGAAACAATCCATGTTCTCTGGTGCAAACATGGAAATTGTTTTCCCAAGAAAGCCCCAATTCTTTTTCATCAATATCAAAATGAGAGCTGTGTAACCTGAGGCCTGTCCTCAGCTTGTACCACACAGGCAGGCTTTCATCCTGTCCAGAGGACAACCTTTGCCATGTACCATTCAGGTGAGCTCCCTTCCCTGGTTAGGAACCTGCCTTCAGGTATTTTTTGCCATCAGGCAAGGTCTTTTTTTTGAGTCCTAGCATCGCCTTGGCTCCCCGCAGCTGTCATTCTGTCTATTCTAGGGACTACGCTGGTGGCATATGGAGGTTCTCAGGCTAGATGTCTAATTGGAGCTGTTGCTTCTGGCCTACGCCAGAGCCACAGCAACAGGGGATCTGAGCAGCATCTGCGACCTTCACTACAGCTCATGGCAATGCCAGATTCTTAACCCACTGAGCTCCTCACTAAGGGGTCAAAACCATAAACTTGTGGTTCCTATTCAGATTTGTTAACCACCGAGCCACAACAGGAACTCCTCACAAGTGAGATTTATTTCCTCCACTCCCACTCATCACACTCAAATGCACGATATACAGGGCATGACACTCTCACAGTTTTCCAAGCCACTCAACCCACATTACTTTAGCTCACTCCCTGAAATAAACAACCCTGCTATTTATGTCAGGGCAGCAGGCTTCCAATTGGCAGCCTTCCTCCCTGGGAGTCTGCATGGAGTCCTCAACAACCCAACTGTGATTCACCTTACATGGATTGAGAGAACTTCCTTCAAATACTTGTCTTGAAGAGGCTGCAGAAACTCAGGCAAGTGCAGAGGGAAGATGAAAGTTGTGCAGAAATCTGGAGAGAAAAACCCAGCCATGGGTACAGCCCATGCCCCCAAAACCACCACAGGTGGACACTGCATTCATGACCAGAATCCCAGCTTTCCAGAAGCCAAACTCCCCACCAGGGTTATTTGAACGATCTGCAAGTCTAACATTGAAGCCAGGTGTTTCTGGGTCCAGAATTGCTGCCAAACAAGCAAAGGACACTCAGACCCCAGGAAACTTGTCCATTTCTCTAATCTTGTGGCCACACCAACAGAGCAAAATTCAATTAGACTTGTGGTGGCAGAACTCTGTCCCCTCAATGAGTTGAGGCCAATTGAGCACAGGGTGAGCGGTACCAGGAACACAAATGCCAGGCTCCAGGAATCACCCTTGAAGATCCATGAGTGAAACTCCAATTCCTTCTGATCCCAGAGATACAAACAAGCAGGTACATAGTGCTCCGCTCTGCTCTGGCGCCCGCTGGCGGACAAATGCTCGAACAGCAGCATCTCTCAGACCTTCCTCTGCCTCCCTCAGCAGAAGCCTCATCTTCTCTGGCCTGGGGCACTTGTCAGCAGGATGTCCTTACTGTTCTCCCTTTTGGAGCAATGAAACACACTATGGGCTGGGGTATGACTATCTCACATTTGGGAAAGACACTCACCCCCCATGACATTACCACACAAACTGAAATCAATGACCCCACTTAATAAGACATGTAAGCAGGCTCTGAAAAAATCAGCTCTCTTAAGCCCTAGGAACCAGCATGAAACTAAGAACCACCTGGCCTTTATTCACATTATCTTGTTGCAGATATCTTTGTTTCCAGTGTCTGGCAAAGGATGAAGAGTTTCAGGTGGTAGGGAATAAAAAGCATGAGGAAATTTCTAGAGAGGAAGGGCATGGGTATGAGCACAGCTTGACCCCAAAAACAACTGGGATGACACAGTGCACTCAAAATAAATACATATACCTGGAAGCTCAATTTCACAAGGACCAGCCTGATCCTAGCAAACTGTATGGGCAAAAAGAAAGCCAGGTGTCTCTGGGTCCAGAGTTGTTCCAGGAGGAGTTCCCATTGTGGAGCAGTGGAAATGAATCTGACTTGTAACCATGAGGTTGCAGATTCTTTCCTTGGCCTCACTCAGTGGGTTAAGGATCTGGCATTTCTGCAAGTCGTGGTGTAGGTCACAGACATATTTTGGATCCCATGTTGATGTGGCTGTGGTATAGGCCAGCAGCTGTAGCTCCAATTTGACCTCTAGCCTGGGCACTTACAAGTGCTGTGAATGCTGCCCTAAAAAGCAAAAAACAAAGAAACAAAGGAGACTCAGACCCAAATCAGCCTGTCCAATTCCCTAGCTATTGGGCCATCTGAGCAGTGAGGAAGTGAACCTGACATGCATTGCAGAACTATGACCCTTTTTTTGAGATGAGACAAATTTTCCAGAGATTTGGAGGTGCCCTGAAACCCAGAACCAGCTCTGGGCACCCTTTTGGCTTCCACAGTCCATCTCCAACTTTATATGTGAATCTGAAGGTCCAGAAAGGGAGGTTGCAGGTGGGTATCTGCTGGTTCTCTAGTGTCATCTGTTGTGACATGGGCTCTAACAGCAGCTCCCAGCCCTTCCTCTGCATGCCTCAGCAGAACCCTGCTCTGCTCTGGCCTGCTGCTCCTGCCAGTGAAATTTCCTTCTCTCCCTCTCTGCCTACTGAAATACATTATAAGTGTGGTTATGACTATCTCAAATTCAGCAGGGCAATTATCCCCACACTGACCCACACCCACTCTTTAAACTCAGACAATATACACACCTTTGGAAATCATGCATGTAGTATTTGAATCAGGCAGCACCCTTCAGGCCTGGAACCCGCTTGAAACCAAAGATCATCCAGCATTTCTACACATTACCTGGATTTGGCTGCATTCTTTGTCACTGGGGTTGACACAGGAGGAAGAGGCTCAGGTGGCAGGGAATAATGAGCTTGTGGAGGAGAAGATTTCTGGAGAGAAAAGGCCCAGGGAAGGTCACAGACCATCCCAAAGAAACACAGTTTTTAAACACTTCTACCTTGCACAACCAGAAGCCAAGTGTTCCTGAAGTCAAGCTTCACTCGCCAATTCCGGAAAAGAGTCTCAAGCCAGGTATTTCTGGATCAGCCATACCTCTCTGTTCAAACCCCCATGCTCATGTAGAAAGACAAGAAGGAAATTTCCCCCAGGCTCCTGATGGAAAAGAGCACAGGGATTAGCCCAGCTGACCACCCTAATGCCACCAAAGTCCCCCGCTGATTCTTCAGCACCACCTTCTTTCTCCACTACATCAATCCCTGATGGTCAGCAGCTTGAAAATGGCCAGCTCTCAATAAAAAACCAATGCTGTGTGTGTGTCTTGGGGCCTGCCTCTAGAGGCACACAAGGCATGCCAAAACCCAGGGAATGCTTCAAGCATTCAAGGCCACTGGCATCCAACCAGGCTGCCAATCCACCTCCAAATCCTGAAGGGACTCCTGTGCCATCTGCCTGACATGAGGCATCTTGGGGAGGAGAGACCCTGGTGCCCAGGAAACACCCAAAAATCTTCTGCTTGCTTGCTGTGGGTTCCAGTCAAGACACCATCAGTTCCATCTCTGAGCCTGCACATTTTGAGCCTTGGAGCTGTAACCTGTTAGAGCCTCAGAGCTGCACCTGCGGCCAGAAGGGACTCTGGCGCCCTCGTGTGGACATTGGCTCTAACAGTCGCTCTTGGGATTTCTTCCTCTCTCTGGGGGACTCAGCACTCCCCAGGGCTTCAATTCTGTGGCCCATATGCAGGTTGGGTCTCCATCCTCTGCTTTCAGGAAAGACAAAGAAGTGCCCTTCCATGTGGGCTATTTCTCTCTTAAAGTCTTTCAGAGCCTGGAGGCCATGCCTGGCTGTGTCAACCCTCTTCTCCCGACTAGTGATGTGATTCCAGCCTTCTTCCATTTTTATATAGCCCTGCACTTATGTATTTATGAATATAGGTGTGTGGTTATGCAACGTTTGATTTTTTTCATAATTTCCAAACTGTGATTCTTTCATTCACAGAGTAAAATCTGTCCTTATTTCCAAATTTTTTTTTTGTTTGTTTTGCTCTTTCCCTCTGTCTTTCTAAATGTATTGACCCTAGCTGGAGGATACATGAAGTATCTCCCCATCGGTGTTATAAAGTCACAGTGTTTACCAAACCAACCACAGTGCTAAAAACAGAATTTCTACTGAGGGGGCAAGAAGGGATCTCTAGGAGAGGTTTCTTTTTGACAGTCCATATACCATCCTGAATATGCCCAATCTGGCTTTAGGTCACGTTTTCATACAAGATGCATAGAAAGAAGAGAAGAGGCTCCCACGGAAAGAAAAGGATGGAGTTTCATGAGACCTCTTGAGAGACAATTCTCTCAATTGCTCTCCAAAATATGACAGTTTTTGCATCTGACCATGTACACGGCACAGGTACTTTATACACATCCCAAAACCCAGCCCAGGATGGGCTTCCAGAATTAACAGTTCAACAACTGATACCAAACAAAAGAAACACACAACCAACAACTCAAATGAAAAAAAGGGGGAAAGACCTGAATAGAACTTTCCCACAACCAGATATATACAGGGCATCCAGCACTGGGACAAGGAACACCATCGCTCATTCATAGAGAATAGAACAACCAATTTAAGAGTACCCAGCTAAAAAAAGGGGGGGACAAGAAAATGCCATTGGCAGCCACATAGATAATAAGACAAACTCTCATGCTCAACAAAATATGTCCAAAACTGCAAGACATAGAGTTCCTGCTGCTTATCAAAAGGATGTATAACTAGCCACACTATTTGGAAGCAAAAGGAGGATAATGTAAGGAGGTATATGTTCATACACGTATGATGGGATTGCTTTACGATCACATGAATCAGTGATAATTGATAATAATAAATGATATAAAAAACCAACAATATTAGCAGCTCAGGGACCCTCAGAGAAGGTGTACCTAACTTGTATGAAATTTCTGTAAAAACATTATTTTTATTTTTTTACATCCCCAGTTATGTTTCTGTATCCATGTGTGACATGCAGATACCAACAGTCCAGGAAATGAATCCACTCCTACACTGGACCCCCCCAGGATTGACATAAAACCTTATTCCACCTGAGATATTGGGTCAGAATAGCCTTTATGACTGCTTTACCTATCCATTCACTGAGATTTCTGCAGAGATATCTATGATATTTATGTGTGTTAGTGTGTGTATATATATATATATATATATATATGAAGACATTTATATTTATATATGTATATATGAATTAACTGACTACATTATCAATTCAGCTCGTTGTTCACAATATCTGCTTCTATAAATGGATTGGGTGACACTTGCGACACTGGGATGATGTCTGGCTAAAGTGTGATCTGCCAATGCAGCTCTTGCAACAGCCAGAGCAGTACAACAAACACATTATAAACCCAAGCGATGAGGAGGGAACTCCATATCAGACTGCTGGGTGATACTAATCATCCCAGATAAATTCATCAATAATGGCTTTGGATTCCATATTCGGTGCCATTAGGTCTTGCCTCGATTCTTTCCTTCTGGCTTGGTTCATCTGGCCAGGTCTCGCTTTCTCCCTTTGTTTCCAAACTCTCGTGACCCCACCTGGAGTGTGCCTGATCTGGATCCCCATTTGTGCTTCCCAAGGCACAGAGTCTCCCAACCACACAAAACCGACCCAATCAGCCCTTCTCCCCAGGCGGCTGGAAGGAAGCTCAGGCAGAGCTTTGGTGGATCCGTCAAGAGAGCGGCCTGCATAGGCCCGGCCTGGATCGAGCTCCCATCATCTCACCAGGTGCGTAGAAAGAAGAGCCGAGCCTCCCTGGGAAAGACAAAGGGAGGTTCCTGAGCCCTCTTGAGACACAAGGCCCAGCGCCTGGCACCGCTGCTCTCCCAATTCGCTCTCCCTTTGGGCACCACCCGGGGAAGCCTCACAGCCCCTCGATGCGCATCCCAAAACCCAGGTCACCCTGGGCTTCCACACGGATCAGCTCCAGCACGGAACACAGGCACCAGAACAGAAACCCACCCGCCCAGGCCACAGGTGGGGAGGGGGCCTGAAGAAACATTGCCAAATCCACATAGCCAGCCGGCAGCCAGCACCAGACAAAGGAACACCATCACACATGCCTAGAGAAGTCCAAACCTCAACCAGCTCGACAGGCCTCCTCAGCCCTGCCCCATGGCCATCCTGAGGACGCCTTTCCATGACAACCCCTGGGCAGGCTGTGCAAAAGAAGGGGCCCTCCCACCAGGTGGGCGTGGACGTCCATTGGTTCCACCGCGATGGACCACAGGATCCAGGGCCTCCCCAAAACAACCCTGGAACCACCGTCAGACCCAGCGCTACCCCTCACGGCCATAGACCCAGACAAAGGGGCTCTTCTCAGCGCGAAACGCCCCACTCCGTTCAGGCAGCCCTCTTCCCAAGAGCAAAACATGGAAAGACGTTTGATGTCCATGGACAGATGCTTGGCTGAGCAAGCAGCTGTCCTTCGCCCCAACACAAGCGGACCCAGCCATCAACCTGCGCAGAAAACGGTGCCATGGGCAGCCACAGTGTTGCGGAGAGAAATGCTCACACGAAATGAAAGAGGTCTGGGAGGGAGACACACAGCCCATGGGAAGCCCCTGCCCTCTCCCATCTCACCAGGGACACCCAGGAACGGTCTTCCAGGAAAGCAAGCCCTGGACTGCCATCCAGATGGTGCTTGCCAAATGGGAGGGCGAGGCTGTGGGAATGCCTGGCATTGGGGAGGTCTGAGATCCAAACCCTTGCCCTGGACGGGGGTGCCACAGCCCTCCTTCCATGGAGCAGATGCTACAAGGTCTAGTCCCTCTTCTTGGAACCCAAGGGAGGCGAAGGGGAGCCAAACAGGATGGATAGCCATGGCCGATGGGATCCCTTTGTTGGGAAACTGCAATGGATCCCCTTCGCTCAGCGACCAGCCAAAAGGAGTCCTGACCATTCCACCCCAACACAGGAGCGTCTCAGCGCTCCCCACAGAAGGTGTCCCGCTCGGGAGTGCTGCCCCTCTGGAAAAGAGACGGGCCGAAGGACTCCGTGCATCCCGTCCAGATTGCCGAGCCTAGCCCATCGGACCCAACCGAATTCCCTGGCGAGGAGGAAGTGATGAGGATAAAGACATGCTTCGTCTGGAGTGGATTGACTTGCCCAGGTGTTCTCCTGCACCCGTGTGCGGCATGCAGATCCACTCTGCTCGGCAAAAGCATCCACTCCCAGGCTGGCCATCCCCAGGCTGGCACTTCCAACCCAGTCCCACCCAAGCTATTGGCTCACAAGAGACGTAGGATGGATTTGTCAATCCCCGTCCTAGCTATTGTTTCCTATTCTATCTGCATGCGTATGCGGGTGGGTGTGTTTGGAGGGAGGGAGAGAGAAAGAGAGAGAGAGAGAGGGACGGAGAATGAGAGAACTAGGGAGAGAACGAGAGATGGACCTTCACTCATTTCTGGATCCATTCAGCTCATTCATTTCAATGCCTCTTCTTCCTTGTCCATGGATTTGGGTGCCCCGTGCCACACGGAGATGTGGTCTAGCCAGAGGGGGATCGCCCAGTGCAGCTCTTGCCCCAGCCAGCCACAGCAGGGACCAGGAGAGCCTCTGAAGCTTGGCAGCCACGTGGGAACTCCCCTGAGAGCTTGCTGGAGGAGACCAATCAAGAGTCCTTAACGCATCAGACCTGGTTTCAATCAGGCCTCCATAGCCTGGCACCCTGCTGCCAAGAGAGGCTCTTCTCAAAAAGACACAAGGACATTTCCCTCAGCCTCCTCAGTGTGTGTGTGTGTGTGTGTGAGAGAGAGAGAGAGAGAGAGAGAGAGAGAGAGAGAGAGAGAGAGAGAGAGAAAGAGAGAGAGAGGGAAACAGGCGGATGAGCCCAGCTACCAACACTCTTGCCCCAGAAGCCCCCCATGGATTCCTCAGCACCACACTCCTTCTCACCTACCTGAAGCCCTGATGCGGAGGGCTTGACCAGGGCCAGCTGGCGGCCCAATCCTGAGGCTGTGTGTGACTGGGCACCTGCCTCGAAGGAACCCCAAGCACGCCAAAGCCCAGGACCTGTTTCAAGCCTTCCAAACCCACTGCCACCCAACCAGGCGGCCAACCCACCTCCAAATCCGGAAGGCACACCTCCGCCCTGCGCCTGACAGGAGGGGTCTCGGAGGAGACAGTCCCTGGTGCCCAGGAAACCCCTGCACAGCCTCGGAGTGCCTGCTGTGGGTGCGTCCCGCTCAAGCCTCCATCCGCCCCCGCCCCCGACCTGGAGCCTGCGCCTTTGGAGCCTTGCCACTCCCACCTCTTCCAGCCTCAGAGCTGCACCTGGGGCCGGGAGGGGCCCTGGCGCCCTCGTGTGGACATAGGCTCGAACAGCCCCTCTCAGGCTGGCCTTCTCTCTCGGGCTCAGCAGTCCCCGGGGCTGCTTGGGCTGGGGCCCAGACGAGGCTGGGGGCTCCATCCCCCGCCAAGAAGGGCCCTTCCACCTGGGCTCTAGCTCCCTCTCTCAAAGGCGTTCTTCGTGCCGATGCCCACCTAGGCCATGCCTCGCCGTGGAAATCCTGAGCTCCCAATCCATCAGGGGGTGCCAGCCTGCTACCGGGTGGATAGAGCCTGGCCCATATGGAGTTAGGAAGACAGGTGTGGAAGGATGGAACGAGTCGTTTTCCCCCTTCATCATGCCCCTGGGATTCCACACTCCTTGCCATGAGGTCTTGCCTCGATTCTTTCCTTCTGGCTTGGTTCATCTGGCCAGGTCTCGCTTTCTCCCTTTGTTTCCAAACGTTCTTGACCCCACCTGGAGTGTGCCTGCTCTGGATCCCCATTTGTGCTTCCCAAGGCACAGAGTCTCCCAACCACACAAAACCGACCCAATCAGCCCTTCTCCCCAGGGAGCCGGAAGGAAGCTCAGGCAGAGCTTTGGTGGATCCGTCAAGAGAGCGGCCTGCTTATGCCTGACCCGGCTCAAGCTCCCATCATCTCACCAGGTGCGTAGAAAGAAGAGCCGAGCCTCCCTGGGAAAGACAAAGGGAGGTTCCTGAGCCCTCTTGAGACACAAGGCCCAGCGCCTGGCACCGCTGCTCTCAAAATTCACTCTCCCTTTGGGCACCACCCGGGGAAGCCTCACAGCCCCTCGATGCGCATCCCAAAACCCAGGTCACCCTGGGCTTCCACACGGATCAGCTCCAGCACGGAACCCAGGAACCAGAACAGAAACCCACCCACCCAGGCCACAGGTGGGGAGGGGGCCTGAAGAAACACTGCCAAATCCACATAGCCAGCCAGCAGCCAGCACCAGACAAAGGAACACCATCACGCATGCCCAGGGAAGTCCAAACCCCAACCAGCTCGACAGGCCTCCTCAGCCCTGTCCCCATGGCCATCCTGAGGACGCCTTTCCATGACAACCCCTGGGCAGGCTGTGCAAAAATAGGGGCCCTCCCACCGGCTGGGCGTGGACGTCCGTTTGTTCAACCGCGATGGACCACAGGATCCAGGGCCTCCCCAAAACAACCCTGGAACCACCGTCAGACCCAGCGCTACCCCTCACGGCCATAGACCCAGACAAAGGGTCTCTTCTCAGCGCGAAACGCCCCACTCCGTTCAGGCAGCCCTCTTCCCGAGAGCAACACATGGAAAGACATTCGATGTCCATGGACAGATGCTTGGCTGAGCAAGCAGCTGTCCTTCGCCCTAACACAAGCGGACTCAGCAATCAACCTGCGCAGAAAACGGTGCCATGGGCAGCCACAGTGTTGCGGAGAGAAATGCTCACACGAAATGAAAGAGGTCTGGGAGGGAGACACACAGCCCATGGGAAGCCCCTGCCCTCTCCCATCTCACCAGGGACACCCAGGAACGGTCTTCCAGGAAAGCAAGCCCTGGACTGCCATCCAGATGGTGCTTGCCAAATGGGAGGGTGAGGCTGTGGGAATGCCTGGCATTGGGGAGGTCCGAGATCCAAACCCTTGCCCTGGACGGGGGTGCCACAGCCCTCCTTCCATGGAGCAGATGCTACGAGGTCTAGTCCCTCTTCTTGGAACCCAAGCGAGGTGAAGGGGAGCCAAACAGGATGGATAGCCATGGCCGATGGGATCCCTTTGTTGGGAAACTGCAATGGATCCACTTCGCTCAGCGACCAGCCAAAAGGAGTCCTGACCATTCCACCCCAACACAGGAGCGTCTCAGCGCTCCCCACAGAAGGTGTCCTGCTCGGGAGTGCTGCCCCTCGGGAAAAGAGACGGGCCGAAGGACTCCGTGCATCCCGTCCAGATTGCCGAGCCTAGCCCATCGGACCCAACCGAATTCCCTGGCGAGGTGGAAGTGATGAGGATAAAGACATGCTTCGTCTGGAGTGGATTGACTTGCCCAGGTGTTCTCCTGCACCCGTGTGCGGCATGCAGATCCACTCTGCTGGGCAAAAGCATCCACTCCCAGGCTGGCCATCCCCAGGCTGGCACTTCCAACCCAGTCCCACCCAAGCTATTGGCTCAAGAGAGGCATAGGATGGATTTGTCAATCCCCGTCCTAGCTATTGTTTCCTACTCTATCTGCATGCGTATGCGGGTAGGTGTGTTTGGAGAGAGAGAGAGAGAGAGAGAGAGAGAGAGGGAGAGAAGGAGAGATGGACTTTCACTCATTTCTGGATCCATTCATCTCATTCATTTCAATGCCTCTTATTCCTTGTCCATGGATTTGGGTGCCCTGTGCCACACGGAGATGTGGTCTAGCCAGAGGGGGATCGCCCAGTGCAGCTCTTGCCCCAGCCAGCCACAGTAGTGACCAGGAGAGCCTCTGAAGCTTGGCAGCCACGTGGGAACTCCCCTGAGAGCTTGCTGGAGGAGACCAATCAAGAGTCCTTAACGCATCAGACCTGGTTTCAATCAGGCCTCCATAGCCTGGCACCCTGCTGCCAAGAGAGGCTCTTCTCAAAACGACACAAGGACATTTCCTTCAGCCTCCTCAGTGGGTGTGTGTGTGTGTGTGTGTGTGTGTGTGTGTGTGTGTGTGTGTGTGTGAGAGAGAGAGAGAGAGAGAGAGAGAGAGAGAGAGAGAGAGAGAGAGAGAGAGAGAAAGAGAAACAGGCGCGTGAGCCCAGCTACCAACACTCTTGCCCCCGAAGCACCCCATGGATTCCTCAGCACCACACTCCTTCTCACCTACCTGAAGCCCTGATGCGGAGGGCTTGACCAGGGCCAGCTGGCGGCCCAATCCTGAGGCTGTGTGTGACTGGGCACCTGCCTCGAAGGAACCCCAAGCACGCCAAAGCCCAGGACCTGTTTCAAGCCTTCCAAACCCACTGCCACCCAACCAGACGGCCAACCCACCTCCAAATCCGGAAGGCACACCTCCGCCCTCCGCCTCACAGGAGGGGTCTCAGAGGAGAAAGTCCCTGGTGCCCAGGAAACCCCTGCACATCCTCGGAGTGCCTGCTGTGGGTGCGTCCCGCTCAAGCCTCCATCCGCCCCCGACCCCGACCTGGAGCCTGCGCCTTTGGAGCCTTGCAACTCCCACCTCTTCGAGCCTCAGAGCTGCACCTCGGGCCGGGAGGGGCCCTGGCGCCCTCGTGTGGACATAGGCTCGAACAGCCCCTCTCAGGCTGGCCTTCTCTCTCGGGCTCAGCAGTCCCCGGGGCTGCTTGGGCTGGGGCCCAGACGAGGCTGGCGGCTCCATCCCCCGCCAAGAAGGGCCCTTCCACCTGGGCTCTAGCTCCCTCTCTCAAAGGCGTTCTTCGTGCCGATGCCCACCTAGGCCATGCCTCGCCGTGGAAATCCTGAGCTCCCAATCCATCAGGGGGTGCCAGCCTGCTACCGGGTGGATAGAGCCTGGCCCATATGGAGTTAGGAAGACAGGTGTGGAAGGATGGAACGAGTCGTTTTCCCCCTTCATCATGCCCCTGGGATTCCACACTCCTTGCCATGAGGTTTTGCCTCGATTCTTTCCTTCTGGCTTGGTTCATCTGGCCAGGTCTCGCTTTCTCCCTTTGTTTCCAAACGTTCTTGACCCCACCTGGAGTGTGCCTGCTCTCGATCCCCATTTGTGCTTCCCAAGGCACAGAGTCTCCCAACCACACCAAACCGACCCAATCAGCCCTTCTCCCCAGGGAGCCGGAAGGAAGCTCAGGCAGAGCTTTGGTGGATCCGTCAAGAGAGCGGCCTGCATAGGCCCGGCCTGGCTCGAGCTCCCATCATCTCACCAGGTGCGTAGAAAGAAGAGCCGAGCCTCCCTGGGAAAGACAAAGGGAGGTTCCTGAGCCCTATTGAGAGACAAGGCCCAGCACCTGGCACCGCTGCTCTCCCAATTCGCTCTCCCTTTGGGCACCACCCGGGGAAGCCTCACAGCCCCTCGATGCGCATCCCAAAACCCAGGTCACCCTGGGCTTCCACACGGATCAGCTCCAGCACGGAACACAGGCACGAGAACAGAAACCCACCCACCCAGGCCGCTGGAGGGGAGGGGGCCTGAAGAAACACTGCCAAATCCACATAGCCAGCCGGCAGCCAGCACCAGACAAAGGAACACCATCACGCATGCCTAGAGAAGTCCAAACCCCAACCAGCTCGACAGGCCTCCTCAGCCCTGTCCCCATGGCCATCCTGAGGACGCCTTTCCATGACAACCCCTGGGCAGGCTGTGCCAAAGAAGGGCCCTCCCACCGGCTGGGCGTGGACGTCCGTTGGTTCAACCGCGATGGACCACAGGATCCAGGGCCTCCCCAAAACAACCCTGGAACCACCGTCAGACCCAGCGCTACCCCTCACGGCCATAGACCCAGACAAAGGGTCTCTTCTCAGCGCGAAACGCCCCACTCCGTTCAGGCAGCCCTCTTCCCGAGAGCAACACATGGAAAGACATTCGATGTCCATGGACAGATGCTTGGCTGAGCAAGCAGCTGTCCTTCGCCCTAACACAAGCGGACTCAGCAATCAACCTGCGCAGAAAACGGTGCCATGGGCAGCCACAGTGTTGCGGAGAGAAATGCTCACACGAAATGAAAGAGGTCTGGGAGGGAGACACACAGCCCATGGGAAGCCCCTGCCCTCTCCCATCTCACCAGGGACACCCAGGAACGGTCTTCCAGGAAAGCAAGCCCTGGACTGCCATCCAGATGGTGCTTGCCAAATGGGAGGGTGAGGCTGTGGGAATGCCTGGCATTGGGGAGGTCCGAGATCCAAACCCTTGCCCTGGACGGGGGTGCCACAGCCCTCCTTCCATGGAGCAGATGCTACGAGGTCTAGTCCCTCTTCTTGGAACCCAAGCGAGGTGAAGGGGAGCCAAACAGGATGGATAGCCATGGCCGATGGGATCCCTTTGTTGGGAAACTGCAATGGATCCACTTCGCTCAGCGACCAGCCAAAAGGAGTCCTGACCATTCCACCCCAACACAGGAGCGTCTCAGCGCTCCCCACAGAAGGTGTCCCGCTCGGGAGTGCTGCCCCTCGGGAAAAGAGACGGGCCGAAGGACTCCGTGCATCCCGTCCAGATTGCCGAGCCTAGCCCATCGCACCCAACCGAATTCCCTGGCGAGGAGGAAGTGATGAGGATAAAGACATGCTTCGTCTGGAGGGGATTGACCTGCCCAGGTGTTCTTCTGCACCCGTGTGCGGTAGGCAGATCCACTCTGCTCGGCAAAAGCATCCACTCCCAGGCTGGCCATCCCCAGGCTGGCACTTCCAACCCACTCCCACCCAAGCTATTGGCTCACGAGAGACGTAGGATGGATTTGTCAATCCCCGTCCTAGCTGTTGTTTCCTACTCTATCTGCATGCGTATGCGTGTGGGTGTGTTTGGAGAGAGAGAGAGAGAGAGAGAGAGAGGGAGAGAGGGACGGAGAATGAGAGAACGAGGGAGAGAACGAGAGATGGACTTTCACCCATTTCTGGATCCATTCAGCTCATTCATTTCAATGCCTCTTCTTCCTTGTCCATGGATTTGGGTGCCCCGTGCCACACGGAGATGTGGTCTAGCCAGAGGGGGATCGCCCAGTGCAGCTCTTGCCCCAGCCAGCCACAGCAGGGACCAGGAGAGCCTCTGAAGCTTGGCAGCCACGTGGGAACTCCCCTGAGAGCTTGCTGGAGGAGACCAATCAAGAGTCCTTAACGCATCAGACCTGGTTTCAATCAGGCCTCCATAGCCTGGCACCCTGCTGCCAAGAGAGGCTCTTCTCAAAAAGACACAAGGACATTTCCCTCAGCCTCCTCAGTGTGTGTGTGTGTGTGTGTGTGTGTGTGTGTGTGAGAGAGAGAGAGAGAGAGAGAGAGAGAGAGAGAGAGAGAGAGAGAGAGAGGGCAAACAGGCGGAGGAGCCCGGCTACCAACACTCTTGCCTCCGAAGCCCCCCATGGATTCCTCAGCACCACACTCCTTCTCACCTACCTGAAGCCCTGATGCGGAGGGCTTGACCAGGGCCAGCTGGCGGCCCAATCCTGAGGCTGTGTGTGTCTGGGCGCCTGCCTCGAAGGAACCCCAAGCACGCCAAAGCCCAGGACCTGTTTCAAGCCTGTTTCTTGAAACCCACTGCCACTCAACCAGGCGGCGAACCCACCTCCAAATCCGGAAGGCACACCTCCGCCCTCCGCCTCACAGGAGGGGTCTCGGAGGAGAGAGTCCCTGGTGCCCAGGAAACACCTGCACATTCTCCGAGTGCCTGCTGTGGGTGCGTCCCGCTCAAGCCTCCATCCGCCCCCGCCCCCGACCTGGAGCCTGCGCCTTTGGAGCCTTGCCACTCCCACCTCTTCGAGCCTCAGAGCTGCACCTGGGGCCGGGAGGGGCCCTGGCGCCCTCGTGTGGACATAGGCTCGAACAGCCCCTCTCAGGCTGGCCTTCTCTCTCGGGCTCAGCAGTCCCCGGGGCTGCTTGGGCTGGGGCCCAGACGAGGCTGGGGGCTCCATCCCCCGCCAAGAAGGGCCCTTCCACCTGGGCTCTAGCTCCCTCTCTCAAAGGCGTTCTTCGTGCAGATGCCCACCTAGGCCATGCCTCGCCGTGGAAATCCTGAGCTCCCAATCCATCAGGGGGTGCCAGCCTGCTACCGTGTGGATAGAGCCTTGCCCATATGGAGTTAGTAAGACAGGTGTGGAAGGATGGAACGAGTCGTTTTCCCCCTTCATGATCCCCCTGGGATTCCATACGCCTTGCCATTAGGTCTTGGTGGTGGGGAGGGGGCCTGAAGAAACACTGCCAAATCCACATAGCCAGCCAGCACCCAGCACCAGACAAAGGAACACCATCACGCATGCCTAGAGAAGTCCAAACCCCAACCAGCTCGACAGGCCTCCTCAGCCCTGTCCCCATGGCCATCCTGAGGACGCCTTTCCATGACAACCCCTGGGCAGGCTGTGCCAAAGAAGGGGCCCTCCCACCGGCTGGGCGTGGACGTCCGTTGGTTCAACCGCGATGGACCACAGGATCCAGGGCCTCCCCAAAACAACCCTGGAACCACCGTCAGACCCAGCGCTACCCCTCACGGCCATAGACCCAGACAAAGGGTCTCTTCTCAGCGCGAAACGCCCCACTCCGTTCAGGCAGCCCTCTTCCCGAGAGCAACACATGGAAAGACATTCGATGTCCATGGACAGATGCTTGGCTGAGCAAGCAGCTGTCCTTCGCCCTAACACAAGCGGACTCAGCAATCAACCTGCGCAGAAAACGGTGCCATGGGCAGCCACAGTGTTGCGGAGAGAAATGCTCACACGAAATGAAAGAGGTCTGGGAGGGAGACACACAGCCCATGGGAAGCCCCTGCCCTCTCCCATCTCACCAGGGACACCCAGGAACGGTCTTCCAGGAAAGCAAGCCCTGGACTGCCATCCAGATGGTGCTTGCCAAATGGGAGGGTGAGGCTGTGGGAATGCCTGGCATTGGGGAGGTCCGAGATCCAAACCCTTGCCCTGGACGGGGGTGCCACAGCCCTCCTTCCATGGAGCAGATGCTACGAGGTCTAGTCCCTCTTCTTGGAACCCAAGCGAGGTGAAGGGGAGCCAAACAGGATGGATAGCCATGGCCGATGGGATCCCTTTGTTGGGAAACTGCAATGGATCCACTTCGCTCAGCGACCAGCCAAAAGGAGTCCTGACCATTCCACCCCAACACAGGAGCGTCTCAGCGCTCCCCACAGAAGGTGTCCTGCTCGGGAGTGCTGCCCCTCGGGAAAAGAGACGGGCCGAAGGACTCCGTGCATCCCGTCCAGATTGCCGAGCCTAGCCCATCGGACCCAACTGAATTCCCTGGCGAGGAGGAAGTGATGAGGATAAAGACATGCTTCGTCTGGAGTGGATTGACTTGCCCAGGTGTTCTCCTGCACCCGTGTGCGGCATGCAGATCCACTCTGCTGGGCAAAAGCATCCACTCCCAGGCTGGCCATCCCCAGGCTGGCACTTCCAACCCAGTCCCACCCAAGCTATTGGCTCACGAGAGGCATAGGATGGATTTGTCAATCCCTGTCCTAGCTATTGTTTCCTACTCTATCTGCATGCGTATGCGGGTGGGTGTGTTTGGAGAGAGAGAGAGAGAGAGAGAGAGAGAGAGAGGGAGAGAAGGAGAGATGGACCTTCACTCATTTCTGGATCCATTCATCTCATTCATTTCAATGCCTCTTATTCCTTGTCCATGGATTTGGGTGCCCCCTGCCACACGGAGATGTGGTCTAGCCAGAGGGGGATCGCCCAGTGCAGCTCTTGCCCCAGCCAGCCACAGTAGTGACCAGGAGAGCCTCTGAAGCTTGGCAGCCACGTGGGAACTCCCCTGAGAGCTTGCTGGAGGAGACCAATCAAGAGTCCTTAACGCATCAGACCTGGTTTCAATCAGGCCTCCATAGCCTGGCACCCTGCTGCCAAGAGAGGCTCTTCTCAAAACGACACAAGGACATTTCCTTCAGCCTCCACAGTGGGTGTGTGTGTGTGTGTGTGTGTGTGTGTGTGTGTGTGAGAGAGAGAGAGAGAGAGAGAGAGAGAGAGAGAGAGAGAGAGAAACAGGGGCGTGAGCCCAGCTACCAACACTCTTGCCCCCGAAGCACCCCATGGATTCCTCAGCACCACACTCCTTCTCACCTACCTGAAGCCCTGATGCGGAGGGCTTGACCAGGGCCAGCTGGCGGCCCAATCCTGAGGCTGTGTGTGTCTGGGCGCCTGCCTCGAAGGAACCCCAAGCACGCCAAAGCCCAGGACCTGTTTCAAGCCTTCCAAACCCACTGCCACTAAACCAGGCGGCGAACCCACCTCCAAATCCGGAAGGCACACCTCCGCCCTCCGCCTCACAGGAGGGGTCTCGGAGGAGAGAGTCCCTGGTGCCCAGGAAACACCTGCACATTCTCCGAGTGCCTGCTGTGGGTGCGTCCCGCTCAAGCCTCCATCCGCCCCCGCCCCCGACCTGGAGCCTGCGCCTTTGGAGCTTTGCCACTCCCACCTCTTCGAGCCTCAGAGCTGCACCTGGGGCCGGGAGGGGCCCTGGCGCCCTCGTGTGGACATAGGCTCGAACAGCCCCTCTCAGGCTGGCCTTCTCTCTCGGGCTCAGCAGTCCCCGGGGCTGCTTGGGCTGGGGCCCAGACGAGGCTGGCGGCTCCATCCCCCGCCAAGAAGGGCCCTTCCACCTGGGCTCTAGCTCCCTCTCTCAAAGGCGTTCTTCGTGCAGATGCCCACCTAGGCCATGCCTCGCCGTGGAAATCCTGAGCTCCCAATCCATCAGGGGGTGCCAGCCTGCTACCGTGTGGATAGAGCCTTGCCCATATGGAGTTAGGAAGACAGGTGTGGAAGGATGGAACGAGTCGTTTTCCCCCTTCATGATCCCCCTGGGATTCCATACGCCTTGCCATTAGGTCTTGGTGGTGGGGAGGGGGCCTGAAGAAACACTGCCAAATCCACATAGCCAGCCGCCATCCAGCACCAGACAAAGGAACACCATCACGCATGCCTAGAGAAGTCCAAACCCCAACCAGCTCGACAGGCCTCCTCAGCCCTGTCCCCATGGCCATCCTGAGGACGCCTTTCCATGACAACCCCTGGGCAGGCTGTGCCAAAGAAGGGGCCCTCCCACCGGCTGGGCGTGGACGTCCGTTGGTTCAACCGCGATGGACCACAGGATCCAGGGCCTCCCCAAAACAACCCTGGAACCACCGTCAGACCCAGCGCTACCCCTCACGGCCATAGACCCAGACAAAGGGTCTCTTCTCAGCACGAAACGCCCCACTCCGTTCAGGCAGCCCTCTTCCCGAGAGCAACACATGGAAAGACATTCGATGTCCATGGACAGATGCTTGGCTGAGCAAGCAGCTGTCCTTCGCCCCAACACAAGCGGACTCAGCAATCAACCTGCGCAGAAAACGGTGCCATGGGCAGCCACAGTGTTGCGGAGAGAAATGCTCACACGAAATGAAAGAGGTCTGGGAGGGAGACACACAGCCCATGGGAAGCCCCTGCCCTCTCCCATCTCACCAGGGACACCCAGGAACGGTCTTCCAGGAAAGCAAGCCCTGGACTGCCATCCAGATGGTGCTTGCCAAATGGGAGGGTGAGGCTGTGGGAATGCCTGGCATTGGGGAGGTCCGAGATCCAAACCCTTGCCCTGGACGGGGGTGCCACAGCCCTCCTTCCATGGAGCAGATGCTACGAGGTCTAGTCCCTCTTCTTGGAACCCAAGCGAGGTGAAGGGGAGCCAAACAGGATGGATAGCCATGGCCGATGGGATACCTTTGTTGGGAAACTGCAATGGATCCACTTCGCTCAGCGACCAGCCAAAAGGAGTCCTGACCATTCCACCCCAACACAGGAGCGTCTCAGCGCTCCCCACAGAAGGTGTCCCGCTCGGGAGTGCTGCCCCTCGGGAAAAGAGACGGGCCGAAGGACTCCGTGCATCCCGTCCAGATTGCCGAGCCTAGCCCATCGGACCCAACCGAATTCCCTGGCGAGGAGGAAGTGATGAGGATAAAGACATGCTTCGTCTGGAGGGGATTGACCTGCCCAGGTGTTCTTCTGCACCCGTGTGCGGTAGGCAGATCCACTCTGCTCGGCAAAAGCATCCACTCCCAGGCTGGCCATCCCCAGGCTGGCACTTCCAACCCAGTCCCACCCAAGCTATTGGCTCACGAGAGACGTAGGATGGATTTATCAATCCCCGTCCTAGCTGTTGTTTCCTACTCTATCTGCATGCGTATGCGTGTGGGTGTGTTTGGAGAGAGAGAGAGAGAGAGAGAGAGGGAGAGAGGGACGGAGAATGAGGGAACGAGGGAGAGAACGAGAGATGGACCTTCACTCATTTCTGGATCCATTCAGCTCATTCATTTCAATGCCTCTTCTTCCTTGTCCATGGATTTGGGTGCCCCGTGCCACACGGAGATGTGGTCTAGCCAGAGGGGGATCGCCCAGTGCAGCTCTTGCCCCAGCCAGCCACAGCAGGGACCAGGAGAGCCTCTGAAGCTTGGCAGCCACGTGGGAACTCCCCTGAGAGCTTGCTGGAGGAGACCAATCAAGAGTCCTTAACGCATCAGACCTGGTTTCAATCAGGCCTCCATAGCCTGGCACCCTGCTGCCAAGAGAGGCTCTTCTCAAAAAGACACAAGGACATTTCCCTCAGCCTCCTCAGTGTGTGTGTGTGTGTGTGTGAGAGAGAGAGAGAGAGAGAGAGAGAGAGAGAGAGAGAGAGAGAGAGAGAGAGAGAGAGAGAGAGAGAGAGAGAGAGAGAGAGAGGCAAACAGGAGGAGGAGCCCAGCTACCAACACTCTTGCCTCCGAAGCCCCCCATGGATTCCTCAGCACCACACTCCTTCTCACCTACCTGAAGCCCTGATGCGGAGGGCTTGACCAGGGCCAGCTGGCGGCCCAATCCTGAGGCTGTGTCTGGGCGCCTGCCTCGAAGGAACCCCAAGCACGCCAAAGCCCAGGACCTGTTTCAAGCCTGTTTCTTGAAACCCACTGCCACTCAACCAGGCGGCGAACCCACCTCCAAATCCGGAAGGCACACCTCCGCCCTCCGCCTCACAGGAGGGGTCTCGGAGGAGAGAGTCCCTGGTGCCCAGGAAACACCTGCACATCCTCGGAGTGCCTGCTGTGGGTGCGTCCCGCTCAAGCCTCCATCCGCCCCCGCCCCCGACCTGGAGCCTGCGCCTTTGGAGCCTTGCCACTCCCACCTCTTCGAGCCTCAGAGCTGCACCTGGGGCCGGGAGGGGCCCTGGCGCCCTCGTGTGGACATAGGCTCGAACAGCCCCTCTCAGGCTGGCCTTCTCTCTCGGGCTCAGCAGTCCCCGGGGCTGCTTGGGCTGGGGCCCAGACGAGGCTGGCGGCTCCATCCCCCGCCAAGAAGGGCCCTTCCACCTGGGCTCTAGCTCCCTCTCTCAAAGGCGTTCTTCGTGCAGATGCCCACCTAGGCCATGCCTCGCCGTGGAAATCCTGAGCTCCCAATCCATCAGGGGGTGCCAGCCTGCTACCGTGTGGATAGAGCCTTGCCCATATGGAGTTAGGAAGACAGGTGTGGAAGGATGGAACGAGTCGTTTTCCCCCTTCATGATCCCCCTGGGATTCCATACGCCTTGCCATTAGGTCTTGCCTCGATTCTTTCCTTCTTGCTTGGTTCATCGGGCCAGGCCTCTCTTTCTCCCTTTGTTTCCAAACGCTCTTGACCCCACCTGGAGTGTGCCTGCTCTGGATCCCCATTTGTGCTTCCCAAGGCACAGAGTTTCCCAACCACACAAAACCAACCCAATCAGCCCTTCTCCCCAGGCGGCCGCAAGGAAGCTCAGGCAGAGCTTTTGCGGATCCGTCAAGAGAGCGGCCTGCATATGCCCGGCCTGCCTCGAGCTCCCATCATCTCACCAGGTGCGTAGAAAGAAGAGCCGAGCCTCCCTGGGAAAGACAAAGGGAGGTTCCTGAGCTCTCTTGAGACACAAGGCCCAGCGCCTGGCACTGCTGCTCTCCCAATTCGCTCTCCCTTTGGGCACCACCCGGGGAAGCCTCACAGCCCCTGGATGCGCATCCCAAAACCCAGGTCACCCTGGGCTCCCACACGGATCAGCTCCAGCACGGAACCCAGGAACCAGAACAGAAACCCACCCACCCAGGCCACAGGTGGGGAGGGGGCCTGAAGAAACACTGCCAAATCCACATAGCCAGCCGGCAGCCAGCACCACACAAAGGAACACCATCACGCATGCCTAGAGAAGTCCAAACCCCAACCAGCTCGACAGGCCTCCTCAGCCCTGTCCCCATGGCCATCCTGAGGACGCCTTTCCATGACAACCCCTGGGCAGGCTGTGCCAAAGAAGGGGCCCTCCCACCGGCTGGGCGTGGACGTCCGTTGGTTCAACCGCGATGGACCACAGGATCCAGGGCCTCCCCAAAACAACCCTGGAACCACCGTCAGACCCAGCGCTACCCCTCACGGCCATAGACCCAGACAAAGGGGCTCTTCGCAGCGCCGCGAAACGCCCCACTCGGTTCAGGCAGCCCTCTTCCCAAGAGCAACACATGGAAAGACATTCGATGTCCACGGACAGATGCTTGGCTTAGCAAGCAGCTGTCCTTCGCCCCAACACAAGCGGACTCAGCGATCAACCTGCGCAGAAAACGGTGCCATGGGCAGCCACAGTGTTGCGGAGAGAAATGCTCACACGAAATGAAAGAGGTCTGGGAGGGAGACACACAGCCCATGGGAAACCCCTGCCCTCTCCCATCTCACCAGGGACACCCAGGGACTGTCTTCCAGGAAAGCAAGCCCTGGACCGTCATCCAGATGGTGCTTGCCAAATGGGAGGGTGAGGCTGTGGGAATGCCTGGCATTGGGGAGGTCCGAGATCCAAACCCTTGCCCTGGACGGGGGTGCCACAGCCCTCCTTCCATGGAGCAGATGCTACGAGGTCTAGTCCCTCTTCTTGGAACCCAAGCGAGGTGAAGGGGAGCCAAACAGGATGGATAGCCATGGCCGATGGGATCCCTTTGTTGGGAAACTGCAATGGATCCACTTCGCTCAGCGACCAGCCAAAAGGAGTCCTGACCATTCCACCCCAACACAGGAGCGTCTCAGCGCTCCCCACAGAAGGTGTCCCGCTCGGGAGTGCTGCCCCTCGGGAAAAGAGACGGGCCGAAGGACTCCGTGCATCCCGTCCAGATTGCCGAGCCTAGCCCATCGCACCCAACCGAATTCCCTGGCGAGGAGGAAGTGATGAGGATAAAGACATGCTTCGTCTGGAGGGGATTGACCTGCCCAGGTGTTCTTCTGCACCCGTGTGCGGTAGGCAGATCCACTCTGCTCGGCAAAAGCATCCACTCCCAGGCTGGCCATCCCCAGGCTGGCACTTCCAACCCAGTCCCACCCAAGCTATTGGCTCACGAGAGCTGTAGGATGGATTTGTCAATCCCGGTCCTAGCTGTTGTTTCCTACTCTATCTGCATGCGTATGCGTGTGGGTGTGTTTGGAGAGAGAGAGAGAGAGAGAGAGAGGGAGAGAGGGACGGAGAATGAGAGAACGAGGGAGAGAACGAGAGATGGACCTTCACTCATTTCTGGATCCATTCAGCTCATTCATTTCAATGCCTCTTCTTCCTTGTCCATGGATTTGGGTGCCCCGTGCCACACGGAGATGTGGTCTAGCCAGAGGGGGATCGCCCAGTGCAGCTCTTGCCCCAGCCAGCCACAGCAGTGACCAGGAGAGCCTCTGAAGCTTGGCAGCCACGTGGGAACTCCCCTGAGAGCTTGCTGGAGGAGACCAATCAAGAGTCCTTAACGCATCAGACCTGGTTTCAATCAGGCCTCCATAGCCTGGCACCCTGCTGCCAAGAGAGGCTCTTCTCAAAAAGACACAAGGACATTTCCCTCAGCCTCCTCAGTGTGTGTGTGTGTGTGTGTGAGAGAGAGAGAGAGAGAGAGAGAGAGAGAGAGAGAGAGAGAGAGAGAGAGAGAGAGAGAGAGAGAGAGAGAGAGAGAGAGAGAGAGAGAGGGAGAGGGCAAACAGGCGGAGGAGCCCAGCTACCAACACTCTTGCCTCCGAAGCCCCCCATGGATTCCTCAGCACCACACTCCTTCTCACCTACCTGAAGCCCTGATGCGGAGGGCTTGACCAGGGCCAGCTGGCGGCCCAATCCTGAGGCTGTGTGTGTCTGGGCGCCTGCCTCGAAGGAACCCCAAGCACGCCAAAGCCCAGGACCTGTTTCAAGCCTGTTTCTTGAAACCCACTGCCACTCAACCAGGCGGCGAACCCACCTCCAAATCCGGAAGGCACACCTCCGCCCTCCGCCTCACAGGAGGGGTCTCGGAGGAGAGAGTCCCTGGTGCCCAGGAAACACCTGCACATCCTCGGAGTGCCTGCTGTGGGTGCGTCCCGCTCAAGCCTCCATCCGCCCCCGCCCCCGACCTGGAGCCTGCGCCTTTGGAGCCTTGCCACTCCCACCTCTTCGAGCCTCAGAGCTGCACCTGGGGCCGGGAGGGGCCCTGGCGCCCTCGTGTGGACATAGGCTCGAACAGCCCCTCTCAGGCTGGCCTTCTCTCTCGGGCTCAGCAGTCCCCGGGGCTGCTTGGGCTGGGGCCCAGACGAGGCTGGCGGCTCCATCCCCCGCCAAGAAGGGCCCTTCCACCTGGGCTCTAGCTCCCTCTCTCAAAGGCGTTCTTCGTGCAGATGCCCACCTAGGCCATGCCTCGCCGTGGAAATCCTGAGCTCCCAATCCATCAGGGGGTGCCAGCCTGCTACCGTGTGGATAGAGCCTTGCCCATATGGAGTTAGGAAGACAGGTGTGGAAGGATGGAACGAGTCGTTTTCCCCCTTCATGATCCCCCTGGGATTCCATACGCCTTGCCATTAGGTCTTGCCTCGATTCTTTCCTTCTTGCTTGGTTCATCGGGCCAGGCCTCTCTTTCTCCCTTTGTTTCCAAACGCTCTTGACCCCACCTGGAGTGTGCCTGCTCTGGATCCCCATTTGTGCTTCCCAAGGCACAGAGTTTCCCAACCACACAAAACCACCCCAATCAGCCCTTCTCCCCAGGCGGCCGCAAGGAAGCTCAGGCAGAGCTTTTGCGGATCCGTCAAGAGAGCGGCCTGCATATGCCCGGCCTGCCTCGAGCTCCCATCATCTCACCAGGTGCGTAGAAAGAAGAGCCGAGCCTCCCTGGGAAAGACAAAGGGAGGTTCCTGAGCTCTCTTGAGACACAAGGCCCAGCGCCTGGCACTGCTGCTCTCCCAATTCGCTCTCCCTTTGGGCACCACCCGGGGAAGCCTCACAGCCCCTGGATGCGCATCCCAAAACCCAGGTCACCCTGGGCTCCCACACGGATCAGCTCCAGCACGGAACCCAGGAACCAGAACAGAAACCCACCCACCCAGGCCACAGGTGGGGAGGGGGCCTGAAGAAACACTGCCAAATCCACATAGCCAGCCGGCAGCCAGCACCAGACAAAGGAACACCATCACGCATGCCTAGAGAAGTCCAAACCCCAACCAGCTCGACAGGCCTCCTCAGCCCTGTCCCCATGGCCATCCTGAGGACGCCTTTCCATGACAACCCCTGGGCAGGCTGTGCCAAAGAAGGGGCCCTCCCACCGGCTGGGCGTGGACGTCCGTTGGTTCAACCGCGATGGACCACAGGATCCAGGGCCTCCCCAAAACAACCCTGGAACCACCGTCAGACCCAGCGCTACCCCTCACGGCCATAGACCCAGACAAAGGGGCTCTTCGCAGCGCCGCGAAACGCCCCACTCGGTTCAGGCAGCCCTCTTCCCAAGAGCAACACATGGAAAGACATTCGATGTCCACGGACAGATGCTTGGCTTAGCAAGCAGCTGTCCTTCGCCCCAACACAAGCGGACTCAGCGATCAACCTGCGCAGAAAACGGTGCCATGGGCAGCCACAGTGTTGCGGAGAGAAATGCTCACACGAAATGAAAGAGGTCTGGGAGGGAGACACACAGCCCATGGGAAACCCCTGCCCTCTCCCATCTCACCAGGGACACCCAGGGACTGTCTTCCAGGAAAGCAAGCCCTGGACCGTCATCCAGATGGTGCTTGCCAAATGGGAGGGTGAGGCTGTGGGAATGCCTGGCATTGGGGAGGTCCGAGATCCAAACCCTTGCCCTGGACGGGGGTGCCACAGCCCTCCTTCCATGGAGCAGATGCTACGAGGTCTAGTCCCTCTTCTTGGAACCCAAGCGAGGTGAAGGGGAGCCAAACAGGATGGATAGCCATGGCCGATGGGATCCCTTTGTTGGGAAACTGCAATGGATCCACTTCGCTCAGCGACCAGCCAAAAGGAGTCCTGACCATTCCACCCCAACACAGGAGCGTCTCAGCGCTCCCCACAGAAGGTGTCCCGCTCGGGAGTGCTGCCCCTCGGGAAAAGAGACGGGCCGAAGGACTCCGTGCATCCCATCCAGATTGCCGAGCCTAGCCCATCGCACCCAACCGAATTCCCTGGCGAGGAGGAAGTGATGAGGATAAAGACATGCTTCGTCTGGAGGGGATTGACCTGCCCAGGTGTTCTTCTGCACCCGTGTGCGGTAGGCAGATCCACTCTGCTCGGCAAAAGCATCCACTCCCAGGCTGGCCATCCCCAGGCTGGCACTTCCAACCCAGTCCCACCCAAGCTATTGGCTCACGAGAGCTGTAGGATGGATTTGTCAATCCCGGTCCTAGCTGTTGTTTCCTACTCTATCTGCATGCGTATGCGTGTGGGTGTGTTTGGAGAGAGAGAGAGAGAGAGAGAGAGGGAGAGAGGGACGGAGAATGAGAGAACGAGGGAGAGAACGAGAGATGGACCTTCACTCATTTCTGGATCCATTCAGCTCATTCATTTCAATGCCTCTTCTTCCTTGTCCATGGATTTGGGTGCCCCGTGCCACACGGAGATGTGGTCTAGCCAGAGGGGGATCGCCCAGTGCAGCTCTTGCCCCAGCCAGCCACAGCAGGGACCAGGAGAGCCTCTGAAGCTTGGCAGCCACGTGGGAACTCCCCTGAGAGCTTGCTGGAGGAGACCAATCAAGAGTCCTTAACGCATCAGACCTGGTTTCAATCAGGCCTCCATAGCCTGGCACCCTGCTGCCAAGAGAGGCTCTTCTCAAAAAGACACAAGGACATTTCCCTCAGCCTCCTCAGTGTGTGTGTGTGTGTGTGTGTGTGTGTGTGAGAGAGAGAGAGAGAGAGAGAGAGAGAGAGAGAGAGGGCAAACAGGCGGAGGAGCCCAGCTACCAACACTCTTGCCTCCGAAGCCCCCCATGGATTCCTCAGCACCACACTCCTTCTCACCTACCTGAAGCCCTGATGCGGAGGGCTTGACCAGGGCCAGCTGGCGGCCCAATCCTGAGGCTGTGTGTGTCTGGGCGCCTGCCTCGAAGGAACCCCAAGCACGCCAAAGCCCAGGACCTGTTTCAAGCCTGTTTCTTGAAACCCACTGCCACTCAACCAGGCGGCGAACCCACCTCCAAATCCGGAAGGCACACCTCCGCCCTCCGCCTCACAGGAGGGGTCTCGGAGGAGAGAGTCCCTGGTGCCCAGGAAACACCTGCACATTCTCCGAGTGCCTGCTGTGGGTGCGTCCCGCTCAAGCCTCCATCCGCCCCCGCCCCCGACCTGGAGCCTGCGCCTTTGGAGCCTTGCCACTCCCACCTCTTCGAGCCTCAGAGCTGCACCTGGGGCCGGGAGGGGCCCTGGCGCCCTCGTGTGGACATAGGCTCGAACAGCCCCTCTCAGGCTGGCCTTCTCTCTCGGGCTCAGCAGTCCCCGGGGCTGCTTGGGCTGGGGCCCAGACGAGGCTGGCGGCTCCATCCCCCGCCAAGAAGGGCCCTTCCACCTGGGCTCTAGCTCCCTCTCTCAAAGGCGTTCTTCGTGCAGATGCCCACCTAGGCCATGCCTCGCCGTGGAAATCCTGAGCTCCCAATCCATCAGGGGGTGCCAGCCTGCTACCGTGTGGATAGAGCCTTGCCCATATGGAGTTAGGAAGACAGGTGTGGAAGGATGGAACGAGTCGTTTTCCCCCTTCATGATCCCCCTGGGATTCCATACGCCTTGCCATTAGGTCTTGCCTCGATTCTTTCCTTCTTGCTTGGTTCATCGGGCCAGGCCTCTCTTTCTCCCTTTGTTTCCAAACGCTCTTGACCCCACCTGGAGTGTGCCTGCTCTGGATCCCCATTTGTGCTTCCCAAGGCACAGAGTTTCCCAACCACACAAAACCAACCCAATCAGCCCTTCTCCCCAGGCGGCCGCAAGGAAGCTCAGGCAGAGCTTTTGCGGATCCGTCAAGAGAGCGGCCTGCATATGCCCGGCCTGCCTCGAGCTCCCATCATCTCACCAGGTGCGTAGAAAGAAGAGCCGAGCCTCCCTGGGAAAGACAAAGGGAGGTTCCTGAGCCCTCTTGAGAGACAAGGCCCAGCACCTGGCACCGCTGCTCTCCCAATTCGCTCTCCCTTTGGGCACCACCCGGGGAAGCCTCACAGCCCCTGGATGCGCATCCCAAAACCCAGGTCACCCTGGGCTCCCACACGGATCAGCTCCAGCACGGAACCCAGGAACCAGAACAGAAACCCACCCACCCAGGCCACAGGTGGGGAGGGGGCCTGAAGAAACACTGCCAAATCCACATAGCCAGCCGCCATCCAGCACCAGACAAAGGAACACCATCACGCATGCCTAGAGAAGTCCAAACCCCAACCAGCTCGACAGGCCTCCTCAGCCCTGTCCCCATGGCCATCCTGAGGACGCCTTTCCATGACAACCCCTGGGCAGGCTGTGCCAAAGAAGGGGCCCTCCCACCGGCTGGGCGTGGACGTCCGTTGGTTCAACCGCGATGGACCACAGGATCCAGGGCCTCCCCAAAACAACCCTGGAACCACCGTCAGACCCAGCGCTACCCCTCACAGCCATAGACCCAGACAAAGGGTCTCTTCTCAGCGCGAAACGCCCCACTCCGTTCAGGCAGCCCTCTTCCCGAGAGCAACACATGGAAAGACATTCGATGTCCGTGGACAGATGCTTGGCTGAGCAAGCAGCTGTCCTTCGCCCCAACACAAGCGGACTCAGCAATCAACCTGCGCAGAAAACGGTGCCATGGGCAGCCACAGTGTTGCGGAGAGAAATGCTCACACGAAATGAAAGAGGTCTGGGAGGGAGACACACAGCCCATGGGAAGCCCCTGCTCTCTCCCATCTCACCAGGGACACCCAGGAACGGTCTTCCAGGAAAGCAAGCCCTGGACTGCCATCCAGATGGTGCTTGCCAAATGGGAGGGTGAGGCTGTGGGAATGCCTGGCATTGGGGAGGTCCGAGATCCAAACCCTTGCCCTGGACGGGGGTGCCACAGCCCTCCTTCCATGGAGCAGATGCTACGAGGTCTAGTCCCTCTTCTTGGAACCCAAGGGAGGCGAAGGGGAGCCAAACAGGATGGATAGCCATGGCCGATGGGATCCCTTTGTTGGGAAACTGCAATGGATCCACTTCGCTCAGCGACCAGCCAAAAGGAGTCCTGACCATTCCACCCCAACACAGGAGCGTCTCAGCGCTCCCCACAGAAGGTGTCCCGCTCGGGAGTGCTGCCCCTCGGGAAAAGAGACGGGCCGAAGGACTCCGTGCATCCCGTCCAGATTGCCGAGCCTAGCCCATCGCACCCAACCGAATTCCCTGGCGAGGAGGAAGTGATGAGGATAAAGACATGCTTCGTCTGGAGTGGATTGACTTGCCCAGGTGTTCTCCTGCACCCGTGTGCGGCATGCAGATCCACTCTGCTCGGCAAAAGCATCCACTCCCAGGCTGGCCATCCCCAGGCTGGCACTTCCAACCCAGTCCCACCCAAGCTATTGGCTCACGAGAGACGTAGGATGGATTTGTCAATCCCCGTCCTAGCTGTTGTTTCCTACTCTATCTGCATGCGTATGCGTGTGGGTGCGATTGGAGAGAGGGAGAGAGAGAGAGAGAGTGAGGGAGGGAGAGAGAGTGAGAGAGAGAGAGAGGGAGAATGAGAAAACGAGGTAGAGAACGAGAGATGGACCTTCACCCATTTCTGGATCCATTCAGCTCATTCATTTCAATGCCTCTTCTTCCTTGTCCATGGATTTGGGTGCCCCTGCCACACGGAGATGTGGTCTAGCCAGAGGGGGATCGCCCAGTGCAGCTCTTGCCCCAGCCACAGCAGTGACCAGGAGAGCCTCTGAAGCTTGGCAGCCACGTGGGAACTCCCCTGAGAGCTTGCTTGAGGAGACCAATCAAGAGTCCTTAACGCATCAGACCTGGTTTCAATCAGGCCTCCATAGCCTGGCACCCTGCTGCCAAGAGAGGCTCTTCTCAAAAGGACACAAGGACATTTCCCTCAGCCTCCTCAGAGTGTGTGTGTGTGTGTGTGTGTGTGTGTGTGTGTGTGTGTGTGTCATAGAGAGAGAGAGAGAGGAAGGGAGAGAGAGGGGGGGAGAGAGAGAGAGAGAGAGAGAGAGAGAGAGAGAGAGAGAGAGAGAGAGGGCAAACAGGCGGAGGAGCCCAGCTACCAACACTCTTGACCCCGAAGCCCCCCATGGATTCCTCAGCACCACACTCCTTCTCACCTACCTGAAGCCCTGATGCGGAGGGCTTGACCAGGGCCAGCTGGCGGCCCAATCCTGAGGCTGTGTGTGTCTGGGCGCCTGCCTCGAAGGAACCCCAAGCACGCCAAAGCCCAGGACCTGTTTCAAGCCTGTTTCTTGAAACCCAATGCCACCCAACCAGGCGGCGAACCCACCTCCAAATCCGGAAGGCACACCTCCGCCCTCCGCCTCACAGGAGGGGTCTCGGAGGAGAGAGTCCCTGGTGCCCAGGAAACACCTGCACATCCTCGGAGTGCCTGCTGTGGGTACGTCCCGCTCAAGCCTCCATCCAACCCCGCCCCCGACCTGGAGCCTGCGCCTTTGGAGCCTTGCCACTCCCACCTCTTCGAGCCTCAGAGCTGCACCTGGGGCCGGGAGGGGCCCTGGCGCCCTCGTGTGGACATAGGCTCGAACAGCCCCTCTCAGGCTGGCCTTCTCTCTCGGGCTCAGCAGTCCCCGGGGCTGCTTGGGCTGGGGCCCAGACGAGGCTGGGGGCTCCATCCCCCGCCAAGAAGGGCCCTTCCACCTGGGCTCTAGCTCCCTCTCTCAAAGGCGTTCTTCGTGCAGATGCCCACCTAGGCCATGCCTCGCCGTGGAAATCCTGAGCTCCCAATCCATCAGGGGGTGCCAGCCTGCTACCGTGTGGATAGAGCCTTGCCCATATGGAGTTAGGAAGACAGGTGTGGAAGGATGGAACGAGTCGTTTTCCCCCTTCATGATCCCCCTGGGATTCCATACGCCTTGCCATTAGGTCTTGCCTCGATTCTTTCCTTCTTGCTTGGTTCATCGGGCCAGGCCTCTCTTTCTCCCTTTGTTTCCAAACGCTCTTGACCCCACCTGGAGTGTGCCTGCTCTGGATCCCCATTTGTGCTTCCCAAGGCACAGAGTTTCCCAACCACACAAAACCAACCCAATCAGCCCTTCTCCCCAGGCGGCCGCAAGGAAGCTCAGGCAGAGCTTTTGCGGATCCGTCAAGAGAGCGGCCTGCATATGCCCGGCCTGCCTCGAGCTCCCATCATCTCACCAGGTGCGTAGAAAGAAGAGCCGAGCCTCCCTGGGAAAGACAAAGGGAGGTTCCTGAGCTCTCTTGAGACACAAGGCCCAGCGCCTGGCACTGCTGCTCTCCCAATTCGCTCTCCCTTTGGGCACCACCCGGGGAAGCCTCACAGCCCCTGGATGCGCATCCCAAAACCCAGGTCACCCTGGGCTCCCACACGGATCAGCTCCAGCACGGAACCCAGGAACCAGAACAGAAACCCACCCACCCAGGCCACAGGTGGGGAGGGGGCCTGAAGAAACACTGCCAAATCCACATAGCCAGCCGGCAGCCAGCACCACACAAAGGAACACCATCACGCATGCCTAGAGAAGTCCAAACCCCAACCAGCTCGACAGGCCTCCTCAGCCCTGTCCCCATGGCCATCCTGAGGACGCCTTTCCATGACAACCCCTGGGCAGGCTGTGCCAAAGAAGGGGCCCTCCCACCGGGTGGGCGTGGACGTCCGTTGGTTCAACCGCGATGGACCACAGGATCCAGGGCCTCCCCAAAACAACCCTGGAACCACCGTCAGACCCAGCGCTACCCCTCACGGACATAGACCCAGACAAAGGGGCTCTTCGCAGCGCCGCGAAACGCCCCACTCGGTTCAGGCAGCCCTCTTCCCAAGAGCAACACATGGAAAGACATTCGATGTCCACGGACAGATGCTTGGCTTAGCAAGCAGCTGTCCTTCGCCCCAACACAAGCGGACTCAGCGATCAACCTGCGCAGAAAACGGTGCCATGGGCAGCCACAGTGTTGCGGAGAGAAATGCTCACACGAAATGAAAGAGGTCTGGGAGGGAGACACACAGCCCATGGGAAACCCCTGCCCTCTCCCATCTCACCAGGGACACCCAGGGACTGTCTTCCAGGAAAGCAAGCCCTGGACCGTCATCCAGATGGTGCTTGCCAAATGGGAGGGTGAGGCTGTGGGAATGCCTGGCATTGGGGAGGTCCGAGATCCAAACCCTTGCCCTGGACGGGGGTGCCACAGCCCTCCTTCCATGGAGCAGATGCTACGAGGTCTAGTCCCTCTTCTTGGAACCCAAGCGAGGTGAAGGGGAGCCAAACAGGATGGATAGCCATGGCCGATGGGATCCCTTTGTTGGGAAACTGCAATGGATCCACTTCGCTCAGCGACCAGCCAAAAGGAGTCCTGACCATTCCACCCCAACACAGGAGCGTCTCAGCGCTCCCCACAGAAGGTGTCCCGCTCGGGAGTGCTGCCCCTCGGGAAAAGAGACGGGCCGAAGGACTCCGTGCATCCCGTCCAGATTGCCGAGCCTAGCCCATCGGACCCAACCGAATTCCCTGGCGAGGAGGAAGTGATGAGGATAAAGACATGCTTCGTCTGGAGGGGATTGACCTGCCCAGGTGTTCCTCTGCACCCGTGTGCGGTAGGCAGATCCACTCTGCTCGGCAAAAGCATCCACTCCCAGGCTGGGCATCCCCAGGCTGGCACTTCCAACCCAGTCCCACCCAAGCTATTGGCTCACGAGTGCTGTAGGATGGATTTGTCAATCCGGGTCCTAGCTGTTGCTTCCTACTCTATCTGCATGCGTATGCGGGTGGGTGTGTTTGGAGAGAGAGAGAGAGAGAGAGAGAGGGAGAGAGGGACGGAGAATGAGAGAACGAGGGAGAGAACGAGAGATGGACCTTCACTCATTTCTGGATCCATTCAGCTCATTCATTTCAATGCCTCTTCTTCCTTGTCCATGGATTTGGGTGCCCCGTGCCACACGGAGATGTGGTCTAGCCAGAGGGGGATCGCCCAGTGCAGCTCTTGCCCCAGCCAGCCACAGCAGGGACCAGGAGAGCCTCTGAAGCTTGGCAGCCACGTGGGAACTCCCCTGAGAGCTTGCTGCAGGAGACCAATCAAGAGTCCTTAACGCATCAGACCTGGTTTCAATCAGGCCTCCATAGCCTGGCACCCTGCTGCCAAGAGAGGCTCTTCTCAAAAAGACACAAGGACATTTCCCTCAGCCTCCTCAGTGTGTGTGTGTGTGTGTGTGTGTGTGTGTGAGAGAGAGAGAGAGAGAGAGAGAGAGAGAGAGAGAGAGAGAGAGAGAGAGAGGGCAAACAGGCGGAGGAGCCCAGCTACCAACACTCTTGCCTCCGAAGCCCCCCATGGATTCCTCAGCACCACACTCCTTCTCACCTACCTGAAGCCCTGATGCGGAGGGCTTGACCAGGGCCAGCTGGCGGCCCAATCCTGAGGCTGTGTGTGTCTGGGCGCCTGCCTCGAAAGAACCCCAAGCACGCCAAAGCCCAGGACCTGTTTCAAGCCTGTTTCTTGAAACCCACTGCCACTCAACCAGGCGGCGAACCCACCTCCAAATCCGGAAGGCACACCTCCGCCCTCCGCCTCACAGGAGGGGTCTCGGAGGAGAGAGTCCCTGGTGCCCAGGAAACACCTGCACATTCTCCGAGTGCCTGCTGTGGGTGCGTCCCGCTCAAGCCTCCATCCGCCCCCGCCCCCGACCTGGAGCCTGCGCCTTTGGAGCCTTGCCACTCCCACCTCTTCGAGCCTCAGAGCTGCACCTGGGGCCGGGAGGGGCCCTGGCGCCCTCGTGTGGACATAGGCTCGAACAGCCCCTCTCAGGCTGGCCTTCTCTCTCGGGCTCAGCAGTCCCCGGGGCTGCTTGGGCTGGGGCCCAGACGAGGCTGGCGGCTCCATCCCCCGCCAAGAAGGGCCCTTCCACCTGGGCTCTAGCTCCCTCTCTCAAAGGCGTTCTTCGTGCAGATGCCCACCTAGGCCATGCCTCGCCGTGGAAATCCTGAGCTCCCAATCCATCAGGGGGTGCCAGCCTGCTACCGTGTGGATAGAGCCTTGCCCATATGGAGTTAGGAAGACAGGTGTGGAAGGATGGAACGAGTCGTTTTCCCCCTTCATGATCCCCCTGGGATTCCATACGCCTTGCCATTAGGTCTTGCCTCGATTCTTTCCTTCTTGCTTGGTTCATCGGGCCAGGCCTCTCTTTCTCCCTTTGTTTCCAAACGCTCTTGACCCCACCTGGAGTGTGCCTGCTCTGGATCCCCATTTGTGCTTCCCAAGGCACAGAGTTTCCCAACCACACAAAACCAACCCAATCAGCCCTTCTCCCCAGGCGGCCGCAAGGAAGCTCAGGCAGAGCTTTTGCGGATCCGTCAAGAGAGCGGCCTGCATATGCCCGGCCTGCCTCGAGCTCCCATCATCTCACCAGGTGCGTAGAAAGAAGAGCCGAGCCTCCCTGGGAAAGACAAAGGGAGGTTCCTGAGCCCTCTTGAGAGACAAGGCCCAGCACCTGGCACCGCTGCTCTCCCAATTCGCTCTCCCTTTGGGCACCACCCGGGGAAGCCTCACAGCCCCTGGATGCGCATCCCAAAACCCAGGTCACCCTGGGCTCCCACACGGATCAGCTCCAGCACGGAACCCAGGAACCAGAACAGAAACCCACCCACCCAGGCCACAGGTGGGGAGGGGGCCTGAAGAAACACTGCCAAATCCACATAGCCAGCCGCCATCCAGCACCAGACAAAGGAACACCATCACGCATGCCTAGAGAAGTCCAAACCCCAACCAGCTCGACAGGCCTCCTCAGCCCTGTCCCCATGGCCATCCTGAGGACGCCTTTCCATGACAACCCCTGGGCAGGCTGTGCCAAAGAAGGGGCCCTCCCACCGGCTGGGCGTGGACGTCCGTTGGTTCAACCGCGATGGACCACAGGATCCAGGGCCTCCCCAAAACAACCCTGGAACCACCGTCAGACCCAGCGCTACCCCTCACAGCCATAGACCCAGACAAAGGGTCTCTTCTCAGCGCGAAACGCCCCACTCCGTTCAGGCAGCCCTCTTCCCGAGAGCAACACATGGAAAGACATTCGATGTCCGTGGACAGATGCTTGGCTGAGCAAGCAGCTGTCCTTCGCCCCAACACAAGCGGACTCAGCAATCAACCTGCGCAGAAAACGGTGCCATGGGCAGCCACAGTGTTGCGGAGAGAAATGCTCACACGAAATGAAAGAGGTCTGGGAGGGAGACACACAGCCCATGGGAAGCCCCTGCTCTCTCCCATCTCACCAGGGACACCCAGGAACGGTCTTCCAGGAAAGCAAGCCCTGGACTGCCATCCAGATGGTGCTTGCCAAATGGGAGGGTGAGGCTGTGGGAATGCCTGGCATTGGGGAGGTCCGAGATCCAAACCCTTGCCCTGGACGGGGGTGCCACAGCCCTCCTTCCATGGAGCAGATGCTACGAGGTCTAGTCCCTCTTCTTGGAACCCAAGGGAGGCGAAGGGGAGCCAAACAGGATGGATAGCCATGGCCGATGGGATCCCTTTGTTGGGAAACTGCAATGGATCCACTTCGCTCAGCGACCAGCCAAAAGGAGTCCTGACCATTCCACCCCAACACAGGAGCGTCTCAGCGCTCCCCACAGAAGGTGTCCCGCTCGGGAGTGCTGCCCCTCGGGAAAAGAGACGGGCCGAAGGACTCCGTGCATCCCGTCCAGATTGCCGAGCCTAGCCCATCGGACCCAACCGAATTCCCTGGCGAGGAGGAAGTGATGAGGATAAAGACATGCTTCGTCTGGAGTGGATTGACTTGCCCAGGTGTTCTCCTGCACCCGTGTGCGGCATGCAGATCCACTCTGCTCGGCAAAAGCATCCACTCCCAGGCTGGCCATCCCCAGGCTGGCACTTCCAACCCACTCCCACCCAAGTTATTGGCTCACGAGAGACGTAGGATGGATTTGTCAATCCCCGTCCTAGCTGTTGTTTCCTACTCTATCTGCATGCGTATGCGTGTGGGTGTGATTGGAGAGAGGGAGAGAGAGAGAGAGAGTGAGGGAGGGAGAGAGAGTGAGAGAGAGAGAGAGAGGGAGAATGAGAGAACGAGGTAGAGAACGAGAGATGGACCTTCACCCATTTCTGGATCCATTCAGCTCATTCATTTCAATGCCTCTTCTTCCTTGTCCATGGATTTGGGTGCCCCTGCCACACGGAGATGTGGTCTAGCCAGAGGGGGATCGCCCAGTGCAGCTCTTGCCCCAGCCACAGCAGTGACCAGGAGAGCCTCTGAAGCTTGGCAGCCACGTGGGAACTCCCCTGAGAGCTTGCTTGAGGAGACCAATCAAGAGTCCTTAACGCATCAGACCTGGTTTCAATCAGGCCTCCATAGCCTGGCACCCTGCTGCCAAGAGAGGCTCTTCTCAAAAGGACACAAGGACATTTCCCTCAGCCTCCTCAGAGTGTGTGTGTGTGTGTCATAGAGAGAGAGAGAGAGGAAGGGAGAGAGAGGGGGAGAGAGAGAGAGAGAGAGAGAGAGAGAGAGAGAGAGAGAGAGGGCAAACAGGCGGATGAGCCCAGCTACCAACACTCTTGCCCCCGAAGCCCCCCATGGATTCCTCAGCACCACACTCCTTCTCACCTACCTGAAGCCCTGATGCGGAGGGCTTGACCAGGGCCAGCTGGCGGCCCAATCCTGAGGCTGTGTGTGTCTGGGCGCCTGCCTCGAAGGAACCCCAAGCACGCCAAAGCCCAGGACCTGTTTCAAGCCTGTTTCTTGAAACCCACTGCCACCCAACCAGGCGGCGAACCCACCTCCAAATCCGGAAGGCACACCTCCGCCCTCCGCCTCACAGGAGGGGTCTCGGAGGAGAGAGTCCCTGGTGCCCAGGAAACACCTGCACATCCTCGGAGTGCCTGCTGTGGGTGCGTCCCGCTCAAGCCTCCATCCGCCCCCGCCCCCGACCTGGAGCCTGCGCCTTTGGAGCCTTGCCACTCCCACCTCTTCGAGCCTCGGAGCTGCACCTGGGGCCGGAAGGGGCCCTGGCGCCCTCGTGTGGACATAGGCTCGAACAGCCCCTCTCAGGCTGGCCTTCTCTCTCGGGCTCAGCAGTCCCCGGGGCTGCTTGGGCTGGGGCCCAGACGAGGCTGGGGGCTCCATCCCCCGCCAAGAAGGGCCCTTCCACCTGGGCTCTAGCTCCCTCTCTCAAAGGCGTTCTTCGTGCAGATGCCCACCTAGGCCATGCCTCGCCGTGGAAATCCTGAGCTCCCAATCCATCAGGGGGTGCCAGCCTGCTACCGTGTGGATAGAGCCTTGCCCATATGGAGTTAGGAAGACAGGTGTGGAAGGATGGAACGAGTCGTTTTCCCCCTTCATGATCCCCCTGGGATTCCATACGCCTTGCCATTAGGTCTTGCCTCGATTCTTTCCTTCTTGCTTGGTTCATCGGGCCAGGCCTCTCTTTCTCCCTTTGTTTCCAAACGCTCTTGACCCCACCTGGAGTGTGCCTGCTCTGGATCCCCATTTGTGCTTCCCAAGGCACAGAGTTTCCCAACCACACAAAACCAACCCAATCAGCCCTTCTCCCCAGGCGGCCGCAAGGAAGCTCAGGCAGAGCTTTTGCGGATCCGTCAAGAGAGCGGCCTGCATATGCCCGGCCTGCCTCGAGCTCCCATCATCTCACCAGGTGCGTAGAAAGAAGAGCCGAGCCTCCCTGGGAAAGACAAAGGGAGGTTCCTGAGCTCTCTTGAGACACAAGGCCCAGCGCCTGGCACTGCTGCTCTCCCAATTCGCTCTCCCTTTGGGCACCACCCGGGGAAGCCTCACAGCCCCTGGATGCGCATCCCAAAACCCAGGTCACCCTGGGCTCCCACACGGATCAGCTCCAGCACGGAACCCAGGAACCAGAACAGAAACCCACCCACCCAGGCCACAGGTGGGGAGGGGGCCTGAAGAAACACTGCCAAATCCACATAGCCAGCCGGCAGCCAGCACCACACAAAGGAACACCATCACGCATGCCTAGAGAAGTCCAAACCCCAACCAGCTCGACAGGCCTCCTCAGCCCTGTCCCCATGGCCATCCTGAGGACGCCTTTCCATGACAACCCCTGGGCAGGCTGTGCCAAAGAAGGGGCCCTCCCACCGGCTGGGCGTGGACGTCCGTTGGTTCAACCGCGATGGACCACAGGATCCAGGGCCTCCCCAAAACAACCCTGGAACCACCGTCAGACCCAGCGCTACCCCTCACGGCCATAGACCCAGACAAAGGGGCTCTTCACAGCGCCGCGAAACGCCCCACTCCGTTCAGGCAGCCCTCTTCCCAAGAGCAAAACATGGAAAGACGTTCGATGTCCATGGACAGATGCTTGGCTGAGCAAGCAGCTGTCCTTCGCCCCAAAACAAGCGGACTCAGCGATCAACCTGCGCAGAAAACGGTGCCATGAGCAGCCACAGTGTTGCGGAGAGAAATGCTCACACGAAATGAAAGAGGTCTGGGAGGGAGACACACAGCCCATGGGAAACCCCTGCCATCTCACCAGGGACACCCAGGGACTGTCTTCCAGGAAAGCAAGCCCTGGACCGCCATCCAGATGGCGCTTGCCAAATGGGAGGGCGAGGCTGTGGGCATGCCTGGCATTGGGGAGGTCCGAGATCCAAACCCTTGCCCTGGACGGGGGGTGCCAGAGCCCTCCCTCCATGCAGCAGATGCTACGAGGTCTAGTCCCTCTTCTTGGAACCCAAGGGAGGCGAAGGGGAGCCAAACAGGATGGATAGGCATGGCCGATGGGATCCCTTGGTTGGGAAACTGCAATGGATCCACTTCGGTCAGCGGCCAGCCAAAAGGAGTCCTGACCATTCCACCCCAACACAGGAGCGTCTCAGCGCTCCCCACAGAAGGTGTCCCGCTCGGGAGTGCTGCCCCTCGGGAAAAGAGACGGGCCGAAGGACTCCATGCATCCCGTCCAGATTGCCTAACCTAGCCCATCGGAGAGGACCGAATTCCCTGGCGAGGTGGAAGTGATGAGGATAAAGACATGCTTCGGCTGGAGTGGATTGACTTCCCCAGGTGTTCTCCTGCACCCGTGTGCGGCATGCAGATCCACTCTGCTCGGCAAAAGCATCCACTCCCAGGCTGGGCATCCCCAGGCTGCCACTTCCAACCCACTCCCACCCAAGATATTGGCTCACGAGGGACGTAGGATGGATGTGTCTATCCCGGTCATAGCTATTGTTTCCTCTTCTATCTGCATGGGTATGCGTGTGGGTGTGTTTTGAGAGAGGGAGAGAGAGAGAGAGAGTGAGAGAGAGAGGGAGGGAGGGAGGGAGACGGAGGGAGAGAGAGAGAGAGAGAGAGAGAGAGAGAGAGGGAGAATGAGAGAACGAGGTAGAGAGCGAGAGATGGACCTTCACCCATTTCTGGATCCATTCAGCTCATTCATTTCAATGCCTCTTCTTCCTTGTCCATGGATTTGGGTGCCCCCTGCCACACGGAGATGTGGTCTAGCCAGAGGGGGATCGCCCAGTGCAGCTCTTGCCCCAGCCACAGCAGTGACCAGGAGAGCCTCTGAAGCTTGGCAGCCACGTGGGAACTCCCCTGAGAGCTTGCTGGAGGAGACCAATCAAGAGTCCTTAACGCATCAGACCTGGTTTCAATCAGGCCTCCATAGCCTGGCACCCTGCTGCCAAGAGAGGCTCTTCTCAAAAGGACACAAGGACATTTCCTTCAGCCTCCTCAGAGAGTGTGTGTGTGTGTGTGTGTGTGTGTGTGTGTGTGTGTGTGATAGAGAGAGAGAGAGAGAGGAAGGGAGAGAGGGAGGGAGAGAAAGAGAGAAAGAGAGAGAGAGAGAGAGAGAGAGGGCAAACAGGCGGATGAGCCCAGCTACCAACACTCTTGCCCCCGAAGCCCCCCATGGATTCCTCAGCACCACACTCCTTCTCACCTACCTGAAGCCCTGATGCGGAGGGCTTGACCAGGGCCAGCTGGCGGCCCAATCCTGAGGCTGTGTGTGTCTGGGCGCCTGCCTCGAAGGAACCCCAAGCACGCCAAAGCCCAGGACCTGTTTCAAGCCTGTTCCTTGAAACCCACTGCCATCCAACCAGGCGGCGAACCCACCTCCAAATCCGGAAGGCACACCTCCGCCCTCCGCCTCACAGGAGGGGTCTCGGAGGAGAGAGTCCCTGGTGCCCAGGAAACACCTGCACATCCTCGGAGTGCCTGCTGTGGGTACGTCCCGCTCAAGCCTCCATCCAACCCCGCCCCCGACCTGGAGCCTGCGCCTTTGGAGCCTTGCCACTCCCACCTCTTCGAGCCTCAGAGCTGCACCTGGGGCCGGAAGGGGCCCTGGCGCCCTCGTGTGGACATAGGCTCGAACAGCCCCTCTCAGGCTGGCCTTCTCTCTCGGGCTCAGCAGTCCCCGGGGCTGCTTGGGCTGGGGCCCAGACGAGGCTGGGGGCTCCATCCCCCGCCAAGAAGGGCCCTTCCACCTGGGCTCTAGCTCCCTCTCTCAAAGGCGTTCTTCGTGCAGATGCCCACCTAGGCCATGCCTCGCCGTGGAAATCCTGAGCTCCCAATCCATCAGGGGGTGCCAGCCTGCTACCGTGTGGATAGAGCCTTGCCCATATGGAGTTAGGAAGACAGGTGTGGAAGGATGGAACGAGTCGTTTTCCCCCTTCATGATCCCCCTGGGATTCCATACGCCTTGCCATTAGGTCTTGCCTCGATTCTTTCCTTCTTGCTTGGTTCATCGGGCCAGGCCTCTCTTTCTCCCTTTGTTTCCAAACGCTCTTGACCCCACCTGGAGTGTGCCTGCTCTGGATCCCCATTTGTGCTTCCCAAGGCACAGAGTTTCCCAACCACACAAAACCAACCCAATCAGCCCTTCTCCCCAGGCGGCCGCAAGGAAGCTCAGGCAGAGCTTTTGCGGATCCGTCAAGAGAGCGGCCTGCATATGCCCGGCCTGCCTCGAGCTCCCATCATCTCACCAGGTGCGTAGAAAGAAGAGCCGAGCCTCCCTGGGAAAGACAAAGGGAGGTTCCTGAGCCCTCTTGAGACACAAGGCCCAGCGACTGGCACCGCTGCTCTCCCAATTCGCTCTCCCTTTGGGCACCACCCGGGGAAGCCTCACAGCCCCTCGATGCGCATCCCAAAACCCAGGTCACCCTGGGCTCCCACACGGATCAGCTCCAGCACGGAACCCAGGAACCAGAACAGAAACCCACCCACCCAGGCCACAGGTGGGGAGGGGGCCTGAAGAAACACTGCCAAATCCACATAGCCAGCCGCCATCCAGCACCAGACAAAGGAACACCATCACGCATGCCTAGAGAAGTCCAAACCCCAACCAGCTCGACAGGCCTCCTCAGCCCTGTCCCCATGGCCATCCTGAGGACGCCTTTCCATGACAACCCCTGGGCAGGCTGTGCCAAAGAAGGGGCCCTCCCACCGGGTGGGCGTGGACGTCCGTTGGTTCAACCGCGATGGACCACAGGATCCAGGGCCTCCCCAAAACAACCCTGGAACCACCGTCAGACCCAGCGCTACCCCTCACAGCCATAGACCCAGACAAAGGGTCTCTTCTCAGCGCGAAACGCCCCACTCCGTTCAGGCAGCCCTCTTCCCGAGAGCAACACATGGAAAGACATTCGATGTCCGTGGACAGATGCTTGGCTGAGCAAGCAGCTGTCCTTCGCCCCAACACAAGCGGACTCAGCAATCAACCTGCGCAGAAAACGGTGCCATGGGCAGCCACAGTGTTGCGGAGAGAAATGCTCACACGAAATGAAAGAGGTCTGGGAGGGAGACACACAGCCCATGGGAAGCCCCTGCTCTCTCCCATCTCACCAGGGACACCCAGGAACGGTCTTCCAGGAAAGCAAGCCCTGGACTGCCATCCAGATGGTGCTTGCCAAATGGGAGGGTGAGGCTGTGGGAATGCCTGGCATTGGGGAGGTCCGAGATCCAAACCCTTGCCCTGGACGGGGGTGCCACAGCCCTCCTTCCATGGAGCAGATGCTACGAGGTCTAGTCCCTCTTCTTGGAACCCAAGGGAGGCGAAGGGGAGCCAAACAGGATGGATAGCCATGGCCGATGGGATCCCTTTGTTGGGAAACTGCAATGGATCCACTTCGCTCAGCGACCAGCCAAAAGGAGTCCTGACCATTCCACCCCAACACAGGAGCGTCTCAGCGCTCCCCACAGAAGGTGTCCCGCTCGGGAGTGCTGCCCCTCGGGAAAAGAGATGGGCCGAAGGACTCCGTGCATCCCGTCCAGATTGCCGAGCCTAGCCCATCGGACCCAACCGAATTCCCTGGCGAGGAGGAAGTGATGAGGATAAAGACATGCTTCGTCTGGAGTGGATTGACTTGCCCAGGTGTTCTCCTGCACCCATGTGCGGCATGCAGATCCACTCTGCTCGGCAAAAGCATCCACTCCCAGGCTGGCCATCCCCAGGCTGGCACTTCCAACCCAGTCCCACCCAAGCTATTGGCTCACGAGAGACGTAGGATGGATTTGTCAATCCCCGTCCTAGCTGTTGTTTCCTACTCTATCTGCATGCGTATGCGTGTGGGTGTGATTGGAGAGAGGGAGAGAGAGAGAGAGAGTGAGGGAGGGAGAGAGAGTGAGAGAGAGAGAGAGAGGGAGAGAGAGAGGGAGGGAGGAAGGGAGACGGAGGGAGAGAGAGAGATAGAGAGAGAGAGATAGAGAGGGAGAATGAGAGAACGAGGGAGAGAACGAGAGATGGACCTTCACCCATTTCTGGATCCATTCAGCTCATTCATTTCAATGCCTCTTCTTCCTTGTCCATGGATTTGGGTGCCCCCTGCCACACGGAGATGTGGTCTAGCCAGAGGGGGATCGCCCAGTGCAGCTCTTGCCCCAGCCACAGCAGTGACCAGGAGAGCCTCTGAAGCTTGGCAGCCACGTGGGAACTCCCCTGAGAGCTTGCTTGAGGAGACCAATCAAGAGTCCTTAACGCATCAGACCTGGTTTCAATCAGGCCTCCATAGCCTGGCACCCTGCTGCCAAGAGAGGCTCTTCTCAAAAGAACACAAGGACATTTCCCTCAGCCTCCTCAGAGTGTGTGTGTGTGTGTCATAGAGAGAGAGAGAGAGGAAGGGAGAGAGAGGGGGAGAGAGAGAGAGAGAGAGAGAGAGAGAGGGCAAACAGGCGGATGAGCCCAGCTACCAACACTCTTGACCCCGAAGCCCCCCATGGATTCCTCAGCACCACACTCCTTCTCACCTACCTGAAGCCCTGATGCGGAGGGCTTGACCAGGGCCAGCTGGCGGCCCAATCCTGAGGCTGTGTGTGTCTGGGCGCCTGCCTCGAAGGAACCCCAAGCACGCCAAAGCCCAGGACCTGTTTCAAGCCTGTTTCTTGAAACCCACTGCCACCCAACCAGGCGGCGAACCCACCTCCAAATCCGGAAGGCACACCTCCGCCCTCCGCCTCACAGGAGGGGTCTCGGAGGAGAGAGTCCCTGGTGCCCAGGAAACACCTGCACATCCTCGGAGTGCCTGCTGTGGGTACGTCCCGCTCAAGCCTCCATCCAACCCCGCCCCCGACCTGGAGCCTGCGCCTTTGGAGCCTTGCCACTCCCACCTCTTCGAGCCTCAGAGCTGCACCTGGGGCCGGAAGGGGCCCTGGCGCCCTCGTGTGGACATAGGCTCGAACAGCCCCTCTCAGGCTGGCCTTCTCTCTCGGGCTCAGCAGTCCCCGGGGCTGCTTGGGCTGGGGCCCAGACGAGGCTGGCGGCTCCATCCCCCGCCAAGAAGGGCCCTTCCACCTGGGCTCTAGCTCCCTCTCTCAAAGGCGTTCTTCGTGCAGATGCCCACCTAGGCCATGCCTCGCCGTGGAAATCCTGAGCTCCCAATCCATCAGGGGGTGCCAGCCTGCTACCGTGTGGATAGAGCCTTGCCCATATGGAGTTAGGAAGACAGGTGTGGAAGGATGGAACGAGTCGTTTTCCCCCTTCATGATCCCCCTGGGATTCCATACGCCTTGCCATTAGGTCTTGCCTCGATTCTTTCCTTCTTGCTTGGTTCATCGGGCCAGGCCTCTCTTTCTCCCTTTGTTTCCAAACGCTCTTGACCCCACCTGGAGTGTGCCTGCTCTGGATCCCCATTTGTGCTTCCCAAGGCACAGAGTTTCCCAACCACACAAAACCAACCCAATCAGCCCTTCTCCCCAGGCGGCCGCAAGGAAGCTCAGGCAGAGCTTTTGCGGATCCGTCAAGAGAGCGGCCTGCATATGCCCGGCCTGCCTCGAGCTCCCATCATCTCACCAGGTGCGTAGAAAGAAGAGCCGAGCCTCCCTGGGAAAGACAAAGGGAGGTTCCTGAGCTCTCTTGAGACACAAGGCCCAGCGCCTGGCACTGCTGCTCTCCCAATTCGCTCTCCCTTTGGGCACCACCCGGGGAAGCCTCACAGCCCCTCGATGCGCATCCCAAAACCCAGGTCACCCTGGGCTCCCACACGGATCAGCTCCAGCACGGAACCCAGGAACCAGAACAGAAACCCACCCACCCAGGCCACAGGTGGGGAGGGGGCCTGAAGAAACACTGCCAAATCCACATAGCCAGCCGGCAGCCAGCACCACACAAAGGAACACCATCACGCATGCCTAGAGAAGTCCAAACCCCAACCAGCTCGACAGGCCTCCTCAGCCCTGTCCCCATGGCCATCCTGAGGACGCCTTTCCATGACAACCCCTGGGCAGGCTGTGCCAAAGAAGGGGCCCTCCCACCGGGTGGGCGTGGACGTCCGTTGGTTCAACCGCGATGGACCACAGGATCCAGGGCCTCCCCAAAACAACCCTGGAACCACCGTCAGACCCAGCGCTACCCCTCACGGACATAGACCCAGACAAAGGGGCTCTTCGCAGCGCCGCGAAACGCCCCACTCGGTTCAGGCAGCCCTCTTCCCAAGAGCAACACATGGAAAGACATTCGATGTCCACGGACAGATGCTTGGCTTAGCAAGCAGCTGTCCTTCGCCCCAACACAAGCGGACTCAGCGATCAACCTGCGCAGAAAACGGTGCCATGGGCAGCCACAGTGTTGCGGAGAGAAATGCTCACACGAAATGAAAGAGGTCTGGGAGGGAGACACACAGCCCATGGGAAACCCCTGCCCTCTCCCATCTCACCAGGGACACCCAGGGACTGTCTTCCAGGAAAGCAAGCCCTGGACCGTCATCCAGATGGTGCTTGCCAAATGGGAGGGTGAGGCTGTGGGAATGCCTGGCATTGGGGAGGTCCGAGATCCAAACCCTTGCCCTGGACGGGGGTGCCACAGCCCTCCTTCCATGGAGCAGATGCTACGAGGTCTAGTCCCTCTTCTTGGAACCCAAGCGAGGTGAAGGGGAGCCAAACAGGATGGATAGCCATGGCCGATGGGATCCCTTTGTTGGGAAACTGCAATGGATCCACTTCGCTCAGCGACCAGCCAAAAGGAGTCCTGACCATTCCACCCCAACACAGGAGCGTCTCAGCGCTCCCCACAGAAGGTGTCCCGCTCGGGAGTGCTGCCCCTCGGGAAAAGAGACGGGCCGAAGGACTCCGTGCATCCCGTCCAGATTGCCGAGCCTAGCCCATCGGACCCAACCGAATTCCCTGGCGAGGAGGAAGTGATGAGGATAAAGACATGCTTCGTCTGGAGGGGATTGACCTGCCCAGGTGTTCCTCTGCACCCGTGTGCGGTAGGCAGATCCACTCTGCTCGGCAAAAGCATCCACTCCCAGGCTGGGCATCCCCAGGCTGGCACTTCCAACCCAGTCCCACCCAAGCTATTGGCTCACGAGTGCTGTAGGATGGATTTGTCAATCCGGGTCCTAGCTGTTGCTTCCTACTCTATCTGCATGCGTATGCGTGTGGGTGTGTTTGGAGAGAGAGAGAGAGAGAGAGAGAGGGAGAGAGGGACGGAGAATGAGAGAACGAGGGAGAGAACGAGAGATGGACCTTCACTCATTTCTGGATCCATTCAGCTCATTCATTTCAATGCCTCTTCTTCCTTGTCCATGGATTTGGGTGCCCCGTGCCACACGGAGATGTGGTCTAGCCAGAGGGGGATCGCCCAGTGCAGCTCTTGCCCCAGCCAGCCACAGCAGGGACCAGGAGAGCCTCTGAAGCTTGGCAGCCACGTGGGAACTCCCCTGAGAGCTTGCTGGAGGAGACCAATCAAGAGTCCTTAACGCATCAGACCTGGTTTCAATCAGGCCTCCATAGCCTGGCACCCTGCTGCCAAGAGAGGCTCTTCTCAAAAAGACACAAGGACATTTCCCTCAGCCTCCTCAGTGTGTGTGTGTGTGTGTGTGTGTGTGTGTGAGAGAGAGAGAGAGAGAGAGAGAGAGAGAGAGAGAGAGAGAGGGCAAACAGGCGGAGGAGCCCAGCTACCAACACTCTTGCCTCCGAAGCCCCCCATGGATTCCTCAGCACCACACTCCTTCTCACCTACCTGAAGCCCTGATGCGGAGGGCTTGACCAGGGCCAGCTGGCGGCCCAATCCTGAGGCTGTGTGTGTCTGGGCGCCTGCCTCGAAAGAACCCCAAGCACGCCAAAGCCCAGGACCTGTTTCAAGCCTGTTTCTTGAAACCCACTGCCACTCAACCAGGCGGCGAACCCACCTCCAAATCCGGAAGGCACACCTCCGCCCTCCGCCTCACAGGAGGGGTCTCGGAGGAGAGAGTCCCTGGTGCCCAGGAAACACCTGCACATTCTCCGAGTGCCTGCTGTGGGTGCGTCCCGCTCAAGCCTCCATCCGCCCCCGCCCCCGACCTGGAGCCTGCGCCTTTGGAGCCTTGCCACTCCCACCTCTTCGAGCCTCAGAGCTGCACCTGGGGCCGGGAGGGGCCCTGGCGCCCTCGTGTGGACATAGGCTCGAACAGCCCCTCTCAGGCTGGCCTTCTCTCTCGGGCTCAGCAGTCCCCGGGGCTGCTTGGGCTGGGGCCCAGACGAGGCTGGCGGCTCCATCCCCCGCCAAGAAGGGCCCTTCCACCTGGGCTCTAGCTCCCTCTCTCAAAGGCGTTCTTCGTGCAGATGCCCACCTAGGCCATGCCTCGCCGTGGAAATCCTGAGCTCCCAATCCATCAGGGGGTGCCAGCCTGCTACCGTGTGGATAGAGCCTTGCCCATATGGAGTTAGGAAGACAGGTGTGGAAGGATGGAACGAGTCGTTTTCCCCCTTCATGATCCCCCTGGGATTCCATACGCCTTGCCATTAGGTCTTGCCTCGATTCTTTCCTTCTTGCTTGGTTCATCGGGCCAGGCCTCTCTTTCTCCCTTTGTTTCCAAACGCTCTTGACCCCACCTGGAGTGTGCCTGCTCTGGATCCCCATTTGTGCTTCCCAAGGCACAGAGTTTCCCAACCACACAAAACCAACCCAATCAGCCCTTCTCCCCAGGCGGCCGCAAGGAAGCTCAGGCAGAGCTTTTGCGGATCCGTCAAGAGAGCGGCCTGCATATGCCCGGCCTGCCTCGAGCTCCCATCATCTCACCAGGTGCGTAGAAAGAAGAGCCGAGCCTCCCTGGGAAAGACAAAGGGAGGTTCCTGAGCCCTCTTGAGAGACAAGGCCCAGCACCTGGCACCGCTGCTCTCCCAATTCGCTCTCCCTTTGGGCACCACCCGGGGAAGCCTCACAGCCCCTGGATGCGCATCCCAAAACCCAGGTCACCCTGGGCTCCCACACGGATCAGCTCCAGCACGGAACCCAGGAACCAGAACAGAAACCCACCCACCCAGGCCACAGGTGGGGAGGGGGCCTGAAGAAACACTGCCAAATCCACATAGCCAGCCGCCATCCAGCACCAGACAAAGGAACACCATCACGCATGCCTAGAGAAGTCCAAACCCCAACCAGCTCGACAGGCCTCCTCAGCCCTGTCCCCATGGCCATCCTGAGGACGCCTTTCCATGACAACCCCTGGGCAGGCTGTGCCAAAGAAGGGGCCCTCCCACCGGCTGGGCGTGGACGTCCGTTGGTTCAACCGCGATGGACCACAGGATCCAGGGCCTCCCCAAAACAACCCTGGAACCACCGTCAGACCCAGCGCTACCCCTCACAGCCATAGACCCAGACAAAGGGTCTCTTCTCAGCGCGAAACGCCCCACTCCGTTCAGGCAGCCCTCTTCCCGAGAGCAACACATGGAAAGACATTCGATGTCCGTGGACAGATGCTTGGCTGAGCAAGCAGCTGTCCTTCGCCCCAACACAAGCGGACTCAGCAATCAACCTGCGCAGAAAACGGTGCCATGGGCAGCCACAGTGTTGCGGAGAGAAATGCTCACACGAAATGAAAGAGGTCTGGGAGGGAGACACACAGCCCATGGGAAGCCCCTGCTCTCTCCCATCTCACCAGGGACACCCAGGAACGGTCTTCCAGGAAAGCAAGCCCTGGACTGCCATCCAGATGGTGCTTGCCAAATGGGAGGGTGAGGCTGTGGGAATGCCTGGCATTGGGGAGGTCCGAGATCCAAACCCTTGCCCTGGACGGGGGTGCCACAGCCCTCCTTCCATGGAGCAGATGCTACGAGGTCTAGTCCCTCTTCTTGGAACCCAAGGGAGGCGAAGGGGAGCCAAACAGGATGGATAGCCATGGCCGATGGGATCCCTTTGTTGGGAAACTGCAATGGATCCACTTCGCTCAGCGACCAGCCAAAAGGAGTCCTGACCATTCCACCCCAACACAGGAGCGTCTCAGCGCTCCCCACAGAAGGTGTCCCGCTCGGGAGTGCTGCCCCTCGGGAAAAGAGACGGGCCGAAGGACTCCGTGCATCCCGTCCAGATTGCCGAGCCTAGCCCATCGGACCCAACCGAATTCCCTGGCGAGGAGGAAGTGATGAGGATAAAGACATGCTTCGTCTGGAGTGGATTGACTTGCCCAGGTGTTCTCCTGCACCCGTGTGCGGCATGCAGATCCACTCTGCTCGGCAAAAGCATCCACTCCCAGGCTGGCCATCCCCAGGCTGGCACTTCCAACCCACTCCCACCCAAGTTATTGGCTCACGAGAGACGTAGGATGGATTTGTCAATCCCCGTCCTAGCTGTTGTTTCCTACTCTATCTGCATGCGTATGCGTGTGGGTGTGATTGGAGAGAGGGAGAGAGAGAGAGAGAGTGAGGGAGGGAGAGAGAGTGAGAGAGAGAGAGAGAGGGAGAATGAGAGAACGAGGTAGAGAACGAGAGATGGACCTTCACCCATTTCTGGATCCATTCAGCTCATTCATTTCAATGCCTCTTCTTCCTTGTCCATGGATTTGGGTGCCCCTGCCACACGGAGATGTGGTCTAGCCAGAGGGGGATCGCCCAGTGCAGCTCTTGCCCCAGCCACAGCAGTGACCAGGAGAGCCTCTGAAGCTTGGCAGCCACGTGGGAACTCCCCTGAGAGCTTGCTTGAGGAGACCAATCAAGAGTCCTTAACGCATCAGACCTGGTTTCAATCAGGCCTCCATAGCCTGGCACCCTGCTGCCAAGAGAGGCTCTTCTCAAAAGGACACAAGGACATTTCCCTCAGCCTCCTCAGAGTGTGTGTGTGTGTGTCATAGAGAGAGAGAGAGAGGAAGGGAGAGAGAGGGGGAGAGAGAGAGAGAGAGAGAGAGAGAGAGAGAGAGAGAGAGGGCAAACAGGCGGATGAGCCCAGCTACCAACACTCTTGCCCCCGAAGCCCCCCATGGATTCCTCAGCACCACACTCCTTCTCACCTACCTGAAGCCCTGATGCGGAGGGCTTGACCAGGGCCAGCTGGCGGCCCAATCCTGAGGCTGTGTGTGTCTGGGCGCCTGCCTCGAAGGAACCCCAAGCACGCCAAAGCCCAGGACCTGTTTCAAGCCTGTTTCTTGAAACCCACTGCCACCCAACCAGGCGGCGAACCCACCTCCAAATCCGGAAGGCACACCTCCGCCCTCCGCCTCACAGGAGGGGTCTCGGAGGAGAGAGTCCCTGGTGCCCAGGAAACACCTGCACATCCTCGGAGTGCCTGCTGTGGGTGCGTCCCGCTCAAGCCTCCATCCGCCCCCGCCCCCGACCTGGAGCCTGCGCCTTTGGAGCCTTGCCACTCCCACCTCTTCGAGCCTCAGAGCTGCACCTGGGGCCGGGAGGGGCCCTGGCGCCCTCGTGTGGACATAGGCTCGAACAGCCCCTCTCAGGCTGGCCTTCTCTCTCGGGCTCAGCAGTCCCCGGGGCTGCTTGGGCTGGGGCCCAGACGAGGCTGGCGGCTCCATCCCCCGCCAAGAAGGGCCCTTCCACCTGGGCTCTAGCTCCCTCTCTCAAAGGCGTTCTTCGTGCAGATGCCCACCTAGGCCATGCCTCGCCGTGGAAATCCTGAGCTCCCAATCCATCAGGGGGTGCCAGCCTGCTACCGTGTGGATAGAGCCTTGCCCATATGGAGTTAGGAAGACAGGTGTGGAAGGATGGAACGAGTCGTTTTCCCCCTTCATGATCCCCCTGGGATTCCATACGCCTTGCCATTAGGTCTTGCCTCGATTCTTTCCTTCTTGCTTGGTTCATCGGGCCAGGCCTCTCTTTCTCCCTTTGTTTCCAAACGCTCTTGACCCCACCTGGAGTGTGCCTGCTCTGGATCCCCATTTGTGCTTCCCAAGGCACAGAGTTTCCCAACCACACAAAACCAACCCAATCAGCCCTTCTCCCCAGGCGGCCGCAAGGAAGCTCAGGCAGAGCTTTTGCGGATCCGTCAAGAGAGCGGCCTGCATATGCCCGGCCTGCCTCGAGCTCCCATCATCTCACCAGGTGCGTAGAAAGAAGAGCCGAGCCTCCCTGGGAAAGACAAAGGGAGGTTCCTGAGCTCTCTTGAGACACAAGGCCCAGCGCCTGGCACTGCTGCTCTCCCAATTCGCTCTCCCTTTGGGCACCACCCGGGGAAGCCTCACAGCCCCTGGATGCGCATCCCAAAACCCAGGTCACCCTGGGCTCCCACACGGATCAGCTCCAGCACGGAACCCAGGAACCAGAACAGAAACCCACCCACCCAGGCCACAGGTGGGGAGGGGGCCTGAAGAAACACTGCCAAATCCACATAGCCAGCCGGCAGCCAGCACCACACAAAGGAACACCATCACGCATGCCTAGAGAAGTCCAAACCCCAACCAGCTCGACAGGCCTCCTCAGCCCTGTCCCCATGGCCATCCTGAGGACGCCTTTCCATGACAACCCCTGGGCAGGCTGTGCCAAAGAAGGGGCCCTCCCACCGGCTGGGCGTGGACGTCCGTTGGTTCAACCGCGATGGACCACAGGATCCAGGGCCTCCCCAAAACAACCCTGGAACCACCGTCAGACCCAGCGCTACCCCTCACGGCCATAGACCCAGACAAAGGGGCTCTTCACAGCGCCGCGAAACGCCCCACTCCGTTCAGGCAGCCCTCTTCCCAAGAGCAAAACATGGAAAGACGTTCGATGTCCATGGACAGATGCTTGGCTGAGCAAGCAGCTGTCCTTCGCCCCAAAACAAGCGGACTCAGCGATCAACCTGCGCAGAAAACGGTGCCATGAGCAGCCACAGTGTTGCGGAGAGAAATGCTCACACGAAATGAAAGAGGTCTGGGAGGGAGACACACAGCCCATGGGAAACCCCTGCCATCTCACCAGGGACACCCAGGGACTGTCTTCCAGGAAAGCAAGCCCTGGACCGCCATCCAGATGGCGCTTGCCAAATGGGAGGGCGAGGCTGTGGGCATGCCTGGCATTGGGGAGGTCCGAGATCCAAACCCTTGCCCTGGACGGGGGGTGCCAGAGCCCTCCCTCCATGCAGCAGATGCTACGAGGTCTAGTCCCTCTTCTTGGAACCCAAGGGAGGCGAAGGGGAGCCAAACAGGATGGATAGGCATGGCCGATGGGATCCCTTGGTTGGGAAACTGCAATGGATCCACTTCGGTCAGCGGCCAGCCAAAAGGAGTCCTGACCATTCCACCCCAACACAGGAGCGTCTCAGCGCTCCCCACAGAAGGTGTCCCGCTCGGGAGTGCTGCCCCTCGGGAAAAGAGACGGGCCGAAGGACTCCATGCATCCCGTCCAGATTGCCTAACCTAGCCCATCGGAGAGGACCGAATTCCCTGGCGAGGTGGAAGTGATGAGGATAAAGACATGCTTCGGCTGGAGTGGATTGACTTCCCCAGGTGTTCTCCTGCACCCGTGTGCGGCATGCAGATCCACTCTGCTCGGCAAAAGCATCCACTCCCAGGCTGGGCATCCCCAGGCTGCCACTTCCAACCCACTCCCACCCAAGATATTGGCTCACGAGGGACGTAGGATGGATGTGTCTATCCCGGTCATAGCTATTGTTTCCTCTTCTATCTGCATGGGTATGCGTGTGGGTGTGTTTTGAGAGAGGGAGAGAGAGAGAGAGAGTGAGAGAGAGAGGGAGGGAGGGAGGGAGACGGAGGGAGAGAGAGAGAGAGAGAGAGAGAGAGAGAGAGGGAGAATGAGAGAACGAGGTAGAGAGCGAGAGATGGACCTTCACCCATTTCTGGATCCATTCAGCTCATTCATTTCAATGCCTCTTCTTCCTTGTCCATGGATTTGGGTGCCCCCTGCCACACGGAGATGTGGTCTAGCCAGAGGGGGATCGCCCAGTGCAGCTCTTGCCCCAGCCACAGCAGTGACCAGGAGAGCCTCTGAAGCTTGGCAGCCACGTGGGAACTCCCCTGAGAGCTTGCTGGAGGAGACCAATCAAGAGTCCTTAACGCATCAGACCTGGTTTCAATCAGGCCTCCATAGCCTGGCACCCTGCTGCCAAGAGAGGCTCTTCTCAAAAGGACACAAGGACATTTCCTTCAGCCTCCTCAGAGAGTGTGTGTGTGTGTGTGTGTGTGTGTGTGTGTGTGTGTGATAGAGAGAGAGAGAGAGAGGAAGGGAGAGAGGGAGGGAGAGAAAGAGAGAAAGAGAGAGAGAGAGAGAGAGAGAGGGCAAACAGGCGGATGAGCCCAGCTACCAACACTCTTGCCCCCGAAGCCCCCCATGGATTCCTCAGCACCACACTCCTTCTCACCTACCTGAAGCCCTGATGCGGAGGGCTTGACCAGGGCCAGCTGGCGGCCCAATCCTGAGGCTGTGTGTGTCTGGGCGCCTGCCTCGAAGGAACCCCAAGCACGCCAAAGCCCAGGACCTGTTTCAAGCCTGTTCCTTGAAACCCACTGCCATCCAACCAGGCGGCGAACCCACCTCCAAATCCGGAAGGCACACCTCCGCCCTCCGCCTCACAGGAGGGGTCTCGGAGGAGAGAGTCCCTGGTGCCCAGGAAACACCTGCACATCCTCGGAGTGCCTGCTGTGGGTACGTCCCGCTCAAGCCTCCATCCAACCCCGCCCCCGACCTGGAGCCTGCGCCTTTGGAGCCTTGCCACTCCCACCTCTTCGAGCCTCAGAGCTGCACCTGGGGCCGGAAGGGGCCCTGGCGCCCTCGTGTGGACATAGGCTCGAACAGCCCCTCTCAGGCTGGCCTTCTCTCTCGGGCTCAGCAGTCCCCGGGGCTGCTTGGGCTGGGGCCCAGACGAGGCTGGCGGCTCCATCCCCCGCCAAGAAGGGCCCTTCCACCTGGGCTCTAGCTCCCTCTCTCAAAGGCGTTCTTCGTGCAGATGCCCACCTAGGCCATGCCTCGCCGTGGAAATCCTGAGCTCCCAATCCATCAGGGGGTGCCAGCCTGCTACCGTGTGGATAGAGCCTTGCCCATATGGAGTTAGGAAGACAGGTGTGGAAGGATGGAACGAGTCGTTTTCCCCCTTCATGATCCCCCTGGGATTCCATACGCCTTGCCATTAGGTCTTGCCTCGATTCTTTCCTTCTTGCTTGGTTCATCGGGCCAGGCCTCTCTTTCTCCCTTTGTTTCCAAACGCTCTTGACCCCACCTGGAGTGTGCCTGCTCTGGATCCCCATTTGTGCTTCCCAAGGCACAGAGTTTCCCAACCACACAAAACCAACCCAATCAGCCCTTCTCCCCAGGCGGCCGCAAGGAAGCTCAGGCAGAGCTTTTGCGGATCCGTCAAGAGAGCGGCCTGCATATGCCCGGCCTGCCTCGAGCTCCCATCATCTCACCAGGTGCGTAGAAAGAAGAGCCGAGCCTCCCTGGGAAAGACAAAGGGAGGTTCCTGAGCCCTCTTGAGAGACAAGGCCCAGCACCTGGCACCGCTGCTCTCCCAATTCGCTCTCCCTTTGGGCACCACCCGGGGAAGCCTCACAGCCCCTGGATGCGCATCCCAAAACCCAGGTCACCCTGGGCTCCCACACGGATCAGCTCCAGCACGGAACCCAGGAACCAGAACAGAAACCCACCCACCCAGGCCACAGGTGGGGAGGGGGCCTGAAGAAACACTGCCAAATCCACATAGCCAGCCGCCATCCAGCACCAGACAAAGGAACACCATCCCGCATGCCTAGAGAAGTCCAAACCCCAACCAGCTCGACAGGCCTCCTCAGCCCTGTCCCCATGGCCATCCTGAGGACGCCTTTCCATGACAACCCCTGGGCAGGCTGTGCCAAAGAAGGGGCCCTCCCACCGGCTGGGCGTGGACGTCCGTTGGTTCAACCGCGATGGACCACAGGATCCAGGGCCTCCCCAAAACAACCCTGGAACCACCGTCAGACCCAGCGCTACCCCTCACAGCCATAGACCCAGACAAAGGGTCTCTTCTCAGCGCGAAACGCCCCACTCCGTTCAGGCAGCCCTCTTCCCGAGAGCAACACATGGAAAGACATTCGATGTCCGTGGACAGATGCTTGGCTGAGCAAGCAGCTGTCCTTCGCCCCAACACAAGCGGACTCAGCAATCAACCTGCGCAGAAAACGGTGCCATGGGCAGCCACAGTGTTGCGGAGAGAAATGCTCACACGAAATGAAAGAGGTCTGGGAGGGAGACACACAGCCCATGGGAAGCCCCTGCTCTCTCCCATCTCACCAGGGACACCCAGGAACGGTCTTCCAGGAAAGCAAGCCCTGGACTGCCATCCAGATGGTGCTTGCCAAATGGGAGGGTGAGGCTGTGGGAATGCCTGGCATTGGGGAGGTCCGAGATCCAAACCCTTGCCCTGGACGGGGGTGCCACAGCCCTCCTTCCATGGAGCAGATGCTACGAGGTCTAGTCCCTCTTCTTGGAACCCAAGGGAGGCGAAGGGGAGCCAAACAGGATGGATAGCCATGGCCGATGGGATCCCTTTGTTGGGAAACTGCAATGGATCCACTTCGCTCAGCGACCAGCCAAAAGGAGTCCTGACCATTCCACCCCAACACAGGAGCGTCTCAGCGCTCCCCACAGAAGGTGTCCCGCTCGGGAGTGCTGCCCCTCGGGAAAAGAGACGGGCCGAAGGACTCCGTGCATCCCGTCCAGATTGCCGAGCCTAGCCCATCGGACCCAACCGAATTCCCTGGCGAGGAGGAAGTGATGAGGATAAAGACATGCTTCGTCTGGAGTGGATTGACTTGCCCAGGTGTTCTCCTGCACCCGTGTGCGGCATGCAGATCCACTCTGCTCGGCAAAAGCATCCACTCCCAGGCTGGCCATCCCCAGGCTGGCACTTCCAACCCACTCCCACCCAAGTTATTGGCTCACGAGAGACGTAGGATGGATTTGTCAATCCCCGTCCTAGCTGTTGTTTCCTACTCTATCTGCATGCGTATGCGTGTGGGTGTGATTGGAGAGAGGGAGAGAGAGAGAGAGAGTGAGGGAGGGAGAGAGAGTGAGAGAGAGAGAGAGAGGGAGAATGAGAGAACGAGGTAGAGAACGAGAGATGGACCTTCACCCATTTCTGGATCCATTCAGCTCATTCATTTCAATGCCTCTTCTTCCTTGTCCATGGATTTGGGTGCCCCTGCCACACGGAGATGTGGTCTAGCCAGAGGGGGATCGCCCAGTGCAGCTCTTGCCCCAGCCACAGCAGTGACCAGGAGAGCCTCTGAAGCTTGGCAGCCACGTGGGAACTCCCCTGAGAGCTTGCTTGAGGAGACCAATCAAGAGTCCTTAACGCATCAGACCTGGTTTCAATCAGGCCTCCATAGCCTGGCACCCTGCTGCCAAGAGAGGCTCTTCTCAAAAGGACACAAGGACATTTCCCTCAGCCTCCTCAGAGTGTGTGTGTGTGTGTCATAGAGAGAGAGAGAGAGGAAGGGAGAGAGAGGGGGAGAGAGAGAGAGAGAGAGAGAGAGAGAGAGAGAGAGAGAGGGCAAACAGGCGGATGAGCCCAGCTACCAACACTCTTGCCCCCGAAGCCCCCCATGGATTCCTCAGCACCACACTCCTTCTCACCTACCTGAAGCCCTGATGCGGAGGGCTTGACCAGGGCCAGCTGGCGGCCCAATCCTGAGGCTGTGTGTGTCTGGGCGCCTGCCTCGAAGGAACCCCAAGCACGCCAAAGCCCAGGACCTGTTTCAAGCCTGTTTCTTGAAACCCACTGCCACCCAACCAGGCGGCGAACCCACCTCCAAATCCGGAAGGCACACCTCCGCCCTCCGCCTCACAGGAGGGGTCTCGGAGGAGAGAGTCCCTGGTGCCCAGGAAACACCTGCACATCCTCGGAGTGCCTGCTGTGGGTGCGTCCCGCTCAAGCCTCCATCCGCCCCCGCCCCCGACCTGGAGCCTGCGCCTTTGGAGCCTTGCCACTCCCACCTCTTCGAGCCTCGGAGCTGCACCTGGGGCCGGAAGGGGCCCTGGCGCCCTCGTGTGGACATAGGCTCGAACAGCCCCTCTCAGGCTGGCCTTCTCTCTCGGGCTCAGCAGTCCCCGGGGCTGCTTGGGCTGGGGCCCAGACGAGGCTGGGGGCTCCATCCCCCGCCAAGAAGGGCCCTTCCACCTGGGCTCTAGCTCCCTCTCTCAAAGGCGTTCTTCGTGCAGATGCCCACCTAGGCCATGCCTCGCCGTGGAAATCCTGAGCTCCCAATCCATCAGGGGGTGCCAGCCTGCTACCGTGTGGATAGAGCCTTGCCCATATGGAGTTAGGAAGACAGGTGTGGAAGGATGGAACGAGTCGTTTTCCCCCTTCATGATCCCCCTGGGATTCCATACGCCTTGCCATTAGGTCTTGCCTCGATTCTTTCCTTCTTGCTTGGTTCATCGGGCCAGGCCTCTCTTTCTCCCTTTGTTTCCAAACGCTCTTGACCCCACCTGGAGTGTGCCTGCTCTGGATCCCCATTTGTGCTTCCCAAGGCACAGAGTTTCCCAACCACACAAAACCAACCCAATCAGCCCTTCTCCCCAGGCGGCCGCAAGGAAGCTCAGGCAGAGCTTTTGCGGATCCGTCAAGAGAGCGGCCTGCATATGCCCGGCCTGCCTCGAGCTCCCATCATCTCACCAGGTGCGTAGAAAGAAGAGCCGAGCCTCCCTGGGAAAGACAAAGGGAGGTTCCTGAGCTCTCTTGAGACACAAGGCCCAGCGCCTGGCACTGCTGCTCTCCCAATTCGCTCTCCCTTTGGGCACCACCCGGGGAAGCCTCACAGCCCCTGGATGCGCATCCCAAAACCCAGGTCACCCTGGGCTCCCACACGGATCAGCTCCAGCACGGAACCCAGGAACCAGAACAGAAACCCACCCACCCAGGCCACAGGTGGGGAGGGGGCCTGAAGAAACACTGCCAAATCCACATAGCCAGCCGGCAGCCAGCACCACACAAAGGAACACCATCACGCATGCCTAGAGAAGTCCAAACCCCAACCAGCTCGACAGGCCTCCTCAGCCCTGTCCCCATGGCCATCCTGAGGACGCCTTTCCATGACAACCCCTGGGCAGGCTGTGCCAAAGAAGGGGCCCTCCCACCGGCTGGGCGTGGACGTCCGTTGGTTCAACCGCGATGGACCACAGGATCCAGGGCCTCCCCAAAACAACCCTGGAACCACCGTCAGACCCAGCGCTACCCCTCACGGCCATAGACCCAGACAAAGGGGCTCTTCACAGCGCCGCGAAACGCCCCACTCCGTTCAGGCAGCCCTCTTCCCAAGAGCAAAACATGGAAAGACGTTCGATGTCCATGGACAGATGCTTGGCTGAGCAAGCAGCTGTCCTTCGCCCCAAAACAAGCGGACTCAGCGATCAACCTGCGCAGAAAACGGTGCCATGAGCAGCCACAGTGTTGCGGAGAGAAATGCTCACACGAAATGAAAGAGGTCTGGGAGGGAGACACACAGCCCATGGGAAACCCCTGCCATCTCACCAGGGACACCCAGGGACTGTCTTCCAGGAAAGCAAGCCCTGGACCGCCATCCAGATGGCGCTTGCCAAATGGGAGGGCGAGGCTGTGGGCATGCCTGGCATTGGGGAGGTCCGAGATCCAAACCCTTGCCCTGGACGGGGGGTGCCAGAGCCCTCCCTCCATGCAGCAGATGCTACGAGGTCTAGTCCCTCTTCTTGGAACCCAAGGGAGGCGAAGGGGAGCCAAACAGGATGGATAGGCATGGCCGATGGGATCCCTTGGTTGGGAAACTGCAATGGATCCACTTCGGTCAGCGGCCAGCCAAAAGGAGTCCTGACCATTCCACCCCAACACAGGAGCGTCTCAGCGCTCCCCACAGAAGGTGTCCCGCTCGGGAGTGCTGCCCCTCGGGAAAAGAGACGGGCCGAAGGACTCCATGCATCCCGTCCAGATTGCCTAACCTAGCCCATCGGAGAGGACCGAATTCCCTGGCGAGGTGGAAGTGATGAGGATAAAGACATGCTTCGGCTGGAGTGGATTGACTTCCCCAGGTGTTCTCCTGCACCCGTGTGCGGCATGCAGATCCACTCTGCTCGGCAAAAGCATCCACTCCCAGGCTGGGCATCCCCAGGCTGCCACTTCCAACCCACTCCCACCCAAGATATTGGCTCACGAGGGACGTAGGATGGATGTGTCTATCCCGGTCATAGCTATTGTTTCCTCTTCTATCTGCATGGGTATGCGTGTGGGTGTGTTTTGAGAGAGGGAGAGAGAGAGAGAGAGTGAGAGAGAGAGGGAGGGAGGGAGGGAGACGGAGGGAGAGAGAGAGAGAGAGAGAGAGAGAGAGAGAGGGAGAATGAGAGAACGAGGTAGAGAGCGAGAGATGGACCTTCACCCATTTCTGGATCCATTCAGCTCATTCATTTCAATGCCTCTTCTTCCTTGTCCATGGATTTGGGTGCCCCCTGCCACACGGAGATGTGGTCTAGCCAGAGGGGGATCGCCCAGTGCAGCTCTTGCCCCAGCCACAGCAGTGACCAGGAGAGCCTCTGAAGCTTGGCAGCCACGTGGGAACTCCCCTGAGAGCTTGCTGGAGGAGACCAATCAAGAGTCCTTAACGCATCAGACCTGGTTTCAATCAGGCCTCCATAGCCTGGCACCCTGCTGCCAAGAGAGGCTCTTCTCAAAAGGACACAAGGACATTTCCTTCAGCCTCCTCAGAGAGTGTGTGTGTGTGTGTGTGTGTGTGTGTGTGTGTGTGTGATAGAGAGAGAGAGAGAGAGGAAGGGAGAGAGGGAGGGAGAGAAAGAGAGAAAGAGAGAGAGAGAGAGAGAGAGAGGGCAAACAGGCGGATGAGCCCAGCTACCAACACTCTTGCCCCCGAAGCCCCCCATGGATTCCTCAGCACCACACTCCTTCTCACCTACCTGAAGCCCTGATGCGGAGGGCTTGACCAGGGCCAGCTGGCGGCCCAATCCTGAGGCTGTGTGTGTCTGGGCGCCTGCCTCGAAGGAACCCCAAGCACGCCAAAGCCCAGGACCTGTTTCAAGCCTGTTCCTTGAAACCCACTGCCATCCAACCAGGCGGCGAACCCACCTCCAAATCCGGAAGGCACACCTCCGCCCTCCGCCTCACAGGAGGGGTCTCGGAGGAGAGAGTCCCTGGTGCCCAGGAAACACCTGCACATCCTCGGAGTGCCTGCTGTGGGTACGTCCCGCTCAAGCCTCCATCCAACCCCGCCCCCGACCTGGAGCCTGCGCCTTTGGAGCCTTGCCACTCCCACCTCTTCGAGCCTCAGAGCTGCACCTGGGGCCGGAAGGGGCCCTGGCGCCCTCGTGTGGACATAGGCTCGAACAGCCCCTCTCAGGCTGGCCTTCTCTCTCGGGCTCAGCAGTCCCCGGGGCTGCTTGGGCTGGGGCCCAGACGAGGCTGGGGGCTCCATCCCCCGCCAAGAAGGGCCCTTCCACCTGGGCTCTAGCTCCCTCTCTCAAAGGCGTTCTTCGTGCAGATGCCCACCTAGGCCATGCCTCGCCGTGGAAATCCTGAGCTCCCAATCCATCAGGGGGTGCCAGCCTGCTACCGTGTGGATAGAGCCTTGCCCATATGGAGTTAGGAAGACAGGTGTGGAAGGATGGAACGAGTCGTTTTCCCCCTTCATGATCCCCCTGGGATTCCATACGCCTTGCCATTAGGTCTTGCCTCGATTCTTTCCTTCTTGCTTGGTTCATCGGGCCAGGCCTCTCTTTCTCCCTTTGTTTCCAAACGCTCTTGACCCCACCTGGAGTGTGCCTGCTCTGGATCCCCATTTGTGCTTCCCAAGGCACAGAGTTTCCCAACCACACAAAACCAACCCAATCAGCCCTTCTCCCCAGGCGGCCGCAAGGAAGCTCAGGCAGAGCTTTTGCGGATCCGTCAAGAGAGCGGCCTGCATATGCCCGGCCTGCCTCGAGCTCCCATCATCTCACCAGGTGCGTAGAAAGAAGAGCCGAGCCTCCCTGGGAAAGACAAAGGGAGGTTCCTGAGCCCTCTTGAGACACAAGGCCCAGCGACTGGCACCGCTGCTCTCCCAATTCGCTCTCCCTTTGGGCACCACCCGGGGAAGCCTCACAGCCCCTGGATGCGCATCCCAAAACCCAGGTCACCCTGGGCTCCCACACGGATCAGCTCCAGCACGGAACCCAGGAACCAGAACAGAAACCCACCCACCCAGGCCACAGGTGGGGAGGGGGCCTGAAGAAACACTGCCAAATCCACATAGCCAGCCGCCATCCAGCACCAGACAAAGGAACACCATCACGCATGCCTAGAGAAGTCCAAACCCCAACCAGCTCGACAGGCCTCCTCAGCCCTGTCCCCATGGCCATCCTGAGGACGCCTTTCCATGACAACCCCTGGGCAGGCTGTGCCAAAGAAGGGGCCCTCCCACCGGGTGGGCGTGGACGTCCGTTGGTTCAACCGCGATGGACCACAGGATCCAGGGCCTCCCCAAAACAACCCTGGAACCACCGTCAGACCCAGCGCTACCCCTCACAGCCATAGACCCAGACAAAGGGTCTCTTCTCAGCGCGAAACGCCCCACTCCGTTCAGGCAGCCCTCTTCCCGAGAGCAACACATGGAAAGACATTCGATGTCCGTGGACAGATGCTTGGCTGAGCAAGCAGCTGTCCTTCGCCCCAACACAAGCGGACTCAGCAATCAACCTGCGCAGAAAACGGTGCCATGGGCAGCCACAGTGTTGCGGAGAGAAATGCTCACACGAAATGAAAGAGGTCTGGGAGGGAGACACACAGCCCATGGGAAGCCCCTGCTCTCTCCCATCTCACCAGGGACACCCAGGAACGGTCTTCCAGGAAAGCAAGCCCTGGACTGCCATCCAGATGGTGCTTGCCAAATGGGAGGGTGAGGCTGTGGGAATGCCTGGCATTGGGGAGGTCCGAGATCCAAACCCTTGCCCTGGACGGGGGTGCCACAGCCCTCCTTCCATGGAGCAGATGCTACGAGGTCTAGTCCCTCTTCTTGGAACCCAAGGGAGGCGAAGGGGAGCCAAACAGGATGGATAGCCATGGCCGATGGGATCCCTTTGTTGGGAAACTGCAATGGATCCACTTCGCTCAGCGACCAGCCAAAAGGAGTCCTGACCATTCCACCCCAACACAGGAGCGTCTCAGCGCTCCCCACAGAAGGTGTCCCGCTCGGGAGTGCTGCCCCTCGGGAAAAGAGACGGGCCGAAGGACTCCGTGCATCCCGTCCAGATTGCCGAGCCTAGCCCATCGGACCCAACCGAATTCCCTGGCGAGGAGGAAGTGATGAGGATAAAGACATGCTTCGTCTGGAGTGGATTGACTTGCCCAGGTGTTCTCCTGCACCCGTGTGCGGCATGCAGATCCACTCTGCTCGGCAAAAGCATCCACTCCCAGGCTGGCCATCCCCAGGCTGGCACTTCCAACCCACTCCCACCCAAGTTATTGGCTCACGAGAGACGTAGGATGGATTTGTCAATCCCCGTCCTAGCTGTTGTTTCCTACTCTATCTGCATGCGTATGCGTGTGGGTGTGATTGGAGAGAGGGAGAGAGAGAGAGAGAGTGAGGGAGGGAGAGAGAGTGAGAGAGAGAGAGAGAGGGAGAATGAGAGAACGAGGTAGAGAACGAGAGATGGACCTTCACCCATTTCTGGATCCATTCAGCTCATTCATTTCAATGCCTCTTCTTCCTTGTCCATGGATTTGGGTGCCCCTGCCACACGGAGATGTGGTCTAGCCAGAGGGGGATCGCCCAGTGCAGCTCTTGCCCCAGCCACAGCAGTGACCAGGAGAGCCTCTGAAGCTTGGCAGCCACGTGGGAACTCCCCTGAGAGCTTGCTTGAGGAGACCAATCAAGAGTCCTTAACGCATCAGACCTGGTTTCAATCAGGCCTCCATAGCCTGGCACCCTGCTGCCAAGAGAGGCTCTTCTCAAAAGGACACAAGGACATTTCCCTCAGCCTCCTCAGAGTGTGTGTGTGTGTGTCATAGAGAGAGAGAGAGAGGAAGGGAGAGAGAGGGGGAGAGAGAGAGAGAGAGAGAGAGAGAGAGAGAGAGAGAGAGGGCAAACAGGCGGATGAGCCCAGCTACCAACACTCTTGCCCCCGAAGCCCCCCATGGATTCCTCAGCACCACACTCCTTCTCACCTACCTGAAGCCCTGATGCGGAGGGCTTGACCAGGGCCAGCTGGCGGCCCAATCCTGAGGCTGTGTGTGTCTGGGCGCCTGCCTCGAAGGAACCCCAAGCACGCCAAAGCCCAGGACCTGTTTCAAGCCTGTTTCTTGAAACCCACTGCCACCCAACCAGGCGGCGAACCCACCTCCAAATCCGGAAGGCACACCTCCGCCCTCCGCCTCACAGGAGGGGTCTCGGAGGAGAGAGTCCCTGGTGCCCAGGAAACACCTGCACATCCTCGGAGTGCCTGCTGTGGGTGCGTCCCGCTCAAGCCTCCATCCGCCCCCGCCCCCGACCTGGAGCCTGCGCCTTTGGAGCCTTGCCACTCCCACCTCTTCGAGCCTCGGAGCTGCACCTGGGGCCGGAAGGGGCCCTGGCGCCCTCGTGTGGACATAGGCTCGAACAGCCCCTCTCAGGCTGGCCTTCTCTCTCGGGCTCAGCAGTCCCCGGGGCTGCTTGGGCTGGGGCCCAGACGAGGCTGGGGGCTCCATCCCCCGCCAAGAAGGGCCCTTCCACCTGGGCTCTAGCTCCCTCTCTCAAAGGCGTTCTTCGTGCAGATGCCCACCTAGGCCATGCCTCGCCGTGGAAATCCTGAGCTCCCAATCCATCAGGGGGTGCCAGCCTGCTACCGTGTGGATAGAGCCTTGCCCATATGGAGTTAGGAAGACAGGTGTGGAAGGATGGAACGAGTCGTTTTCCCCCTTCATGATCCCCCTGGGATTCCATACGCCTTGCCATTAGGTCTTGCCTCGATTCTTTCCTTCTTGCTTGGTTCATCGGGCCAGGCCTCTCTTTCTCCCTTTGTTTCCAAACGCTCTTGACCCCACCTGGAGTGTGCCTGCTCTGGATCCCCATTTGTGCTTCCCAAGGCACAGAGTTTCCCAACCACACAAAACCAACCCAATCAGCCCTTCTCCCCAGGCGGCCGCAAGGAAGCTCAGGCAGAGCTTTTGCGGATCCGTCAAGAGAGCGGCCTGCATATGCCCGGCCTGCCTCGAGCTCCCATCATCTCACCAGGTGCGTAGAAAGAAGAGCCGAGCCTCCCTGGGAAAGACAAAGGGAGGTTCCTGAGCTCTCTTGAGACACAAGGCCCAGCGCCTGGCACTGCTGCTCTCCCAATTCGCTCTCCCTTTGGGCACCACCCGGGGAAGCCTCACAGCCCCTGGATGCGCATCCCAAAACCCAGGTCACCCTGGGCTCCCACACGGATCAGCTCCAGCACGGAACCCAGGAACCAGAACAGAAACCCACCCACCCAGGCCACAGGTGGGGAGGGGGCCTGAAGAAACACTGCCAAATCCACATAGCCAGCCGGCAGCCAGCACCACACAAAGGAACACCATCACGCATGCCTAGAGAAGTCCAAACCCCAACCAGCTCGACAGGCCTCCTCAGCCCTGTCCCCATGGCCATCCTGAGGACGCCTTTCCATGACAACCCCTGGGCAGGCTGTGCCAAAGAAGGGGCCCTCCCACCGGCTGGGCGTGGACGTCCGTTGGTTCAACCGCGATGGACCACAGGATCCAGGGCCTCCCCAAAACAACCCTGGAACCACCGTCAGACCCAGCGCTACCCCTCACGGCCATAGACCCAGACAAAGGGGCTCTTCACAGCGCCGCGAAACGCCCCACTCCGTTCAGGCAGCCCTCTTCCCAAGAGCAAAACATGGAAAGACGTTCGATGTCCATGGACAGATGCTTGGCTGAGCAAGCAGCTGTCCTTCGCCCCAAAACAAGCGGACTCAGCGATCAACCTGCGCAGAAAACGGTGCCATGAGCAGCCACAGTGTTGCGGAGAGAAATGCTCACACGAAATGAAAGAGGTCTGGGAGGGAGACACACAGCCCATGGGAAACCCCTGCCATCTCACCAGGGACACCCAGGGACTGTCTTCCAGGAAAGCAAGCCCTGGACCGCCATCCAGATGGCGCTTGCCAAATGGGAGGGCGAGGCTGTGGGCATGCCTGGCATTGGGGAGGTCCGAGATCCAAACCCTTGCCCTGGACGGGGGGTGCCAGAGCCCTCCCTCCATGCAGCAGATGCTACGAGGTCTAGTCCCTCTTCTTGGAACCCAAGGGAGGCGAAGGGGAGCCAAACAGGATGGATAGGCATGGCCGATGGGATCCCTTGGTTGGGAAACTGCAATGGATCCACTTCGGTCAGCGGCCAGCCAAAAGGAGTCCTGACCATTCCACCCCAACACAGGAGCGTCTCAGCGCTCCCCACAGAAGGTGTCCCGCTCGGGAGTGCTGCCCCTCGGGAAAAGAGACGGGCCGAAGGACTCCATGCATCCCGTCCAGATTGCCTAACCTAGCCCATCGGAGAGGACCGAATTCCCTGGCGAGGTGGAAGTGATGAGGATAAAGACATGCTTCGGCTGGAGTGGATTGACTTCCCCAGGTGTTCTCCTGCACCCGTGTGCGGCATGCAGATCCACTCTGCTCGGCAAAAGCATCCACTCCCAGGCTGGGCATCCCCAGGCTGCCACTTCCAACCCACTCCCACCCAAGATATTGGCTCACGAGGGACGTAGGATGGATGTGTCTATCCCGGTCATAGCTATTGTTTCCTCTTCTATCTGCATGGGTATGCGTGTGGGTGTGTTTTGAGAGAGGGAGAGAGAGAGAGAGAGTGAGAGAGAGAGGGAGGGAGGGAGGGAGACGGAGGGAGAGAGAGAGAGAGAGAGAGAGAGAGAGAGAGGGAGAATGAGAGAACGAGGTAGAGAGCGAGAGATGGACCTTCACCCATTTCTGGATCCATTCAGCTCATTCATTTCAATGCCTCTTCTTCCTTGTCCATGGATTTGGGTGCCCCCTGCCACACGGAGATGTGGTCTAGCCAGAGGGGGATCGCCCAGTGCAGCTCTTGCCCCAGCCACAGCAGTGACCAGGAGAGCCTCTGAAGCTTGGCAGCCACGTGGGAACTCCCCTGAGAGCTTGCTGGAGGAGACCAATCAAGAGTCCTTAACGCATCAGACCTGGTTTCAATCAGGCCTCCATAGCCTGGCACCCTGCTGCCAAGAGAGGCTCTTCTCAAAAGGACACAAGGACATTTCCTTCAGCCTCCTCAGAGAGTGTGTGTGTGTGTGTGTGTGTGTGTGTGTGTGTGTGTGTGTGATAGAGAGAGAGAGAGAGAGGAAGGGAGAGAGGGAGGGAGAGAAAGAGAGAAAGAGAGAGAGAGAGAGAGAGAGAGGGCAAACAGGCGGATGAGCCCAGCTACCAACACTCTTGCCCCCGAAGCCCCCCATGGATTCCTCAGCACCACACTCCTTCTCACCTACCTGAAGCCCTGATGCGGAGGGCTTGACCAGGGCCAGCTGGCGGCCCAATCCTGAGGCTGTGTGTGTCTGGGCGCCTGCCTCGAAGGAACCCCAAGCACGCCAAAGCCCAGGACCTGTTTCAAGCCTGTTCCTTGAAACCCACTGCCATCCAACCAGGCGGCGAACCCACCTCCAAATCCGGAAGGCACACCTCCGCCCTCCGCCTCACAGGAGGGGTCTCGGAGGAGAGAGTCCCTGGTGCCCAGGAAACACCTGCACATCCTCGGAGTGCCTGCTGTGGGTACGTCCCGCTCAAGCCTCCATCCAACCCCGCCCCCGACCTGGAGCCTGCGCCTTTGGAGCCTTGCCACTCCCACCTCTTCGAGCCTCAGAGCTGCACCTGGGGCCGGAAGGGGCCCTGGCGCCCTCGTGTGGACATAGGCTCGAACAGCCCCTCTCAGGCTGGCCTTCTCTCTCGGGCTCAGCAGTCCCCGGGGCTGCTTGGGCTGGGGCCCAGACGAGGCTGGGGGCTCCATCCCCCGCCAAGAAGGGCCCTTCCACCTGGGCTCTAGCTCCCTCTCTCAAAGGCGTTCTTCGTGCAGATGCCCACCTAGGCCATGCCTCGCCGTGGAAATCCTGAGCTCCCAATCCATCAGGGGGTGCCAGCCTGCTACCGTGTGGATAGAGCCTTGCCCATATGGAGTTAGGAAGACAGGTGTGGAAGGATGGAACGAGTCGTTTTCCCCCTTCATGATCCCCCTGGGATTCCATACGCCTTGCCATTAGGTCTTGCCTCGATTCTTTCCTTCTTGCTTGGTTCATCGGGCCAGGCCTCTCTTTCTCCCTTTGTTTCCAAACGCTCTTGACCCCACCTGGAGTGTGCCTGCTCTGGATCCCCATTTGTGCTTCCCAAGGCACAGAGTTTCCCAACCACACAAAACCAACCCAATCAGCCCTTCTCCCCAGGCGGCCGCAAGGAAGCTCAGGCAGAGCTTTTGCGGATCCGTCAAGAGAGCGGCCTGCATATGCCCGGCCTGCCTCGAGCTCCCATCATCTCACCAGGTGCGTAGAAAGAAGAGCCGAGCCTCCCTGGGAAAGACAAAGGGAGGTTCCTGAGCCCTCTTGAGACACAAGGCCCAGCGCCTGGCACCGCTGCTCTCCCAATTCGCTCTCCCTTTGGGCACCACCCGGGGAAGCCTCACAGCCCCTGGATGCGCATCCCAAAACCCAGGTCACCCTGGGCTCCCACACGGATCAGCTCCAGCACGGAACCCAGGAACCAGAACAGAAACCCACCCACCCAGGCCACAGGTGGGGAGGGGGCCTGAAGAAACACTGCCAAATCCACATAGCCAGCCGCCATCCAGCACCAGACAAAGGAACACCATCACGCATGCCTAGAGAAGTCCAAACCCCAACCAGCTCGACAGGCCTCCTCAGCCCTGTCCCCATGGCCATCCTGAGGACGCCTTTCCATGACAACCCCTGGGCAGGCTGTGCCAAAGAAGGGGCCCTCCCACCGGGTGGGCGTGGACGTCCGTTGGTTCAACCGCGATGGACCACAGGATCCAGGGCCTCCCCAAAACAACCCTGGAACCACCGTCAGACCCAGCGCTACCCCTCACAGCCATAGACCCAGACAAAGGGTCTCTTCTCAGCGCGAAACGCCCCACTCCGTTCAGGCAGCCCTCTTCCCGAGAGCAACACATGGAAAGACATTCGATGTCCGTGGACAGATGCTTGGCTGAGCAAGCAGCTGTCCTTCGCCCCAACACAAGCGGACTCAGCAATCAACCTGCGCAGAAAACGGTGCCATGGGCAGCCACAGTGTTGCGGAGAGAAATGCTCACACGAAATGAAAGAGGTCTGGGAGGGAGACACACAGCCCATGGGAAGCCCCTGCTCTCTCCCATCTCACCAGGGACACCCAGGAACGGTCTTCCAGGAAAGCAAGCCCTGGACTGCCATCCAGATGGTGCTTGCCAAATGGGAGGGTGAGGCTGTGGGAATGCCTGGCATTGGGGAGGTCCGAGATCCAAACCCTTGCCCTGGACGGGGGTGCCACAGCCCTCCTTCCATGGAGCAGATGCTACGAGGTCTAGTCCCTCTTCTTGGAACCCAAGGGAGGCGAAGGGGAGCCAAACAGGATGGATAGCCATGGCCGATGGGATCCCTTTGTTGGGAAACTGCAATGGATCCACTTCGCTCAGCGACCAGCCAAAAGGAGTCCTGACCATTCCACCCCAACACAGGAGCGTCTCAGCGCTCCCCACAGAAGGTGTCCCGCTCGGGAGTGCTGCCCCTCGGGAAAAGAGACGGGCCGAAGGACTCCGTGCATCCCGTCCAGATTGCCGAGCCTAGCCCATCGGACCCAACCGAATTCCCTGGCGAGGAGGAAGTGATGAGGATAAAGACATGCTTCGTCTGGAGTGGATTGACTTGCCCAGGTGTTCTCCTGCACCCATGTGCGGCATGCAGATCCACTCTGCTCGGCAAAAGCATCCACTCCCAGGCTGGCCATCCCCAGGCTGGCACTTCCAACCCAGTCCCACCCAAGCTATTGGCTCACGAGAGACGTAGGATGGATTTGTCAATCCCCGTCCTAGCTGTTGTTTCCTACTCTATCTGCATGCGTATGCGTGTGGGTGTGATTGGAGAGAGGGAGAGAGAGAGAGAGAGTGAGGGAGGGAGAGAGAGTGAGAGAGAGAGAGAGAGGGAGAGAGAGAGGGAGGGAGGAAGGGAGACGGAGGGAGAGAGAGAGATAGAGAGAGAGAGATAGAGAGGGAGAATGAGAGAACGAGGGAGAGAACGAGAGATGGACCTTCACCCATTTCTGGATCCATTCAGCTCATTCATTTCAATGCCTCTTCTTCCTTGTCCATGGATTTGGGTGCCCCCTGCCACACGGAGATGTGGTCTAGCCAGAGGGGGATCGCCCAGTGCAGCTCTTGCCCCAGCCACAGCAGTGACCAGGAGAGCCTCTGAAGCTTGGCAGCCACGTGGGAACTCCCCTGAGAGCTTGCTTGAGGAGACCAATCAAGAGTCCTTAACGCATCAGACCTGGTTTCAATCAGGCCTCCATAGCCTGGCACCCTGCTGCCAAGAGAGGCTCTTCTCAAAAGGACACAAGGACATTTCCCTCAGCCTCCTCAGAGTGTGTGTGTGTGTGTCATAGAGAGAGAGAGAGAGGAAGGGAGAGAGAGGGGGAGAGAGAGAGAGAGAGAGAGAGAGAGAGGGCAAACAGGCGGATGAGCCCAGCTACCAACACTCTTGACCCCGAAGCCCCCCATGGATTCCTCAGCACCACACTCCTTCTCACCTACCTGAAGCCCTGATGCGGAGGGCTTGACCAGGGCCAGCTGGCGGCCCAATCCTGAGGCTGTGTGTGTCTGGGCGCCTGCCTCGAAGGAACCCCAAGCACGCCAAAGCCCAGGACCTGTTTCAAGCCTGTTTCTTGAAACCCACTGCCACCCAACCAGGCGGCGAACCCACCTCCAAATCCGGAAGGCACACCTCCGCCCTCCGCCTCACAGGAGGGGTCTCGGAGGAGAGAGTCCCTGGTGCCCAGGAAACACCTGCACATCCTCGGAGTGCCTGCTGTGGGTACGTCCCGCTCAAGCCTCCATCCAACCCCGCCCCCGACCTGGAGCCTGCGCCTTTGGAGCCTTGCCACTCCCACCTCTTCGAGCCTCAGAGCTGCACCTGGGGCCGGAAGGGGCCCTGGCGCCCTCGTGTGGACATAGGCTCGAACAGCCCCTCTCAGGCTGGCCTTCTCTCTCGGGCTCAGCAGTCCCCGGGGCTGCTTGGGCTGGGGCCCAGACGAGGCTGGCGGCTCCATCCCCCGCCAAGAAGGGCCCTTCCACCTGGGCTCTAGCTCCCTCTCTCAAAGGCGTTCTTCGTGCAGATGCCCACCTAGGCCATGCCTCGCCGTGGAAATCCTGAGCTCCCAATCCATCAGGGGGTGCCAGCCTGCTACCGTGTGGATAGAGCCTTGCCCATATGGAGTTAGGAAGACAGGTGTGGAAGGATGGAACGAGTCGTTTTCCCCCTTCATGATCCCCCTGGGATTCCATACGCCTTGCCATTAGGTCTTGCCTCGATTTTTCCTTCTTGCTTGGTTCATCGGGCCAGGCCTCTCTTTCTCCCTTTGTTTCCAAACGCTCTTGACCCCACCTGGAGTGTGCCTGCTCTGGATCCCCATTTGTGCTTCCCAAGGCACAGAGTTTCCCAACCACACAAAACCAACCCAATCAGCCCTTCTCCCCAGGCGGCCGCAAGGAAGCTCAGGCAGAGCTTTTGCGGATCCGTCAAGAGAGCGGCCTGCATATGCCCGGCCTGCCTCGAGCTCCCATCATCTCACCAGGTGCGTAGAAAGAAGAGCCGAGCCTCCCTGGGAAAGACAAAGGGAGGTTCCTGAGCTCTCTTGAGACACAAGGCCCAGCGCCTGGCACTGCTGCCCTCCCAATTCGCTCTCCCTTTGGGCACCACCCGGGGAAGCCTCACAGCCCCTGGATGCGCATCCCAAAACCCAGGTCACCCTGGGCTCCCACACGGATCAGCTCCAGCACGGAACCCAGGAACCAGAACAGAAACCCACCCACCCAGGCCACAGGTGGGGAGGGGGCCTGAAGAAACACTGCCAAATCCACATAGCCAGCCGGCAGCCAGCACCACACAAAGGAACACCATCACGCATGCCTAGAGAAGTCCAAACCCCAACCAGCTCGACAGGCCTCCTCAGCCCTGTCCCCATGGCCATCCTGAGGACGCCTTTCCATGACAACCCCTGGGCAGGCTGTGCCAAAGAAGGGGCCCTCCCACCGGCTGGGCGTGGACGTCCGTTGGTTCAACCGCGATGGACCACAGGATCCAGGGCCTCCCCAAAACAACCCTGGAACCACCGTCAGACCCAGCGCTACCCCTCACGGCCATAGACCCAGACAAAGGGGCTCTTCACAGCGCCGCGAAACGCCCCACTCCGTTCAGGCAGCCCTCTTCCCAAGAGCAAAACATGGAAAGACGTTCGATGTCCATGGACAGATGCTTGGCTGAGCAAGCAGCTGTCCTTCGCCCCAAAACAAGCGGACTCAGCGATCAACCTGCGCAGAAAACGGTGCCATGAGCAGCCACAGTGTTGCGGAGAGAAATGCTCACACGAAATGAAAGAGGTCTGGGAGGGAGACACACAGCCCATGGGAAACCCCTGCCCTCTCCCATCTCACCAGGGACACCCAGGGACTGTCTTCCAGGAAAGCAAGCCCTGGACCGCCATCCAGATGGCGCTTGCCAAATGGGAGGGCGAGGCTGTGGGCATGCCTGGCATTGGGGAGGTCCGAGATCCAAACCCTTGCCCTGGACGGGGGGTGCCAGAGCCCTCCTTCCATGCAGCAGATGCTACGAGGTCTAGTCCCTCTTCTTGGAACCCAAGGGAGGCGAAGGGGAGCCAAACAGGATGGATAGGCATGGCCGATGGGATCCCTTGCTTGGGAAACTGCAATGGATCCACTTCGGTCAGCGGCCAGCCAAAAGGAGTCCTGACCATTCCACCCCAACACAGGAGCGTCTCAGCGCTCCCCACAGAAGGTGTCCCGCTCGGGAGTGCTGCCCCTCGGGAAAAGAGACGGGCCGAAGGACTCCATGCATCCCGTCCAGATTGCCTAACCTAGCCCATCGGAGAGGACCGAATTCCCTGGCGAGGTGGAAGTGATGAGGATAAAGACATGCTTCGGCTGGAGTGGATTGACTTCCCCAGGTGTTCTCCTGCACCCGTGTGCGGCATGCAGATCCACTCTGCTCGGCAAAAACATCCACTCCCAGGCTGGGCATCCCCAGGCTGCCACTTCCAACCCACTCCCACCCAAGATATTGGCTCACGAGGGACGTAGGATGGATGTGTCTATCCCGGTCATAGCTATTGTTTCCTCTTCTATCTGCATGGGTATGCGTGTGGGTGTGTTTTGAGAGAGGGAGAGAGAGAGAGAGAGTGAGAGAGAGAGGGAGGGAGGGAGGGAGACGGAGGGAGAGAGAGAGAGAGAGAGAGAGAAATAGAGAGGGAGAATGAGAGAACGAGGTAGAGAGCGAGAGATGGACCTTCACCCATTTCTGGATCCATTCAGCTCATTCATTTCAATGCCTCTTCTTCCTTGTCCATGGATTTGGGTGCCCCCTGCCACACGGAGATGTGGTCTAGCCAGAGGGGGATCGCCCAGTGCAGCTCTTGCCCCAGCCACAGCAGTGACCAGGAGAGCCTCTGAAGCTTGGCAGCCACGTGGGAACTCCCCTGAGAGCTTGCTGGAGGAGACCAATCAAGAGTCCTTAACGCATCAGACCTGGTTTCAATCAGGCCTCCATAGCCTGGCACCCTGCTGCCAAGAGAGGCTCTTCTCAAAAGGACACAAGGACATTTCCTTCAGCCTCCTCAGAGAGTGTGTGTGTGTGTGTGTGTGTGTGTGTGTGTGTGTGTGTGATAGAGAGAGAGAGAGAGAGGAAGGGAGAGAGGGAGGGAGAGAAAGAGAGAGAGAGAGAGAGAGAGAGAGAGAGAGAGGGCAAACAGGCGGATGAGCCCAGCTACCAACACTCTTGCCCCCGAAGCCCCCCATGGATTCCTCAGCACCACACTCCTTCTCACCTACCTGAAGCCCTGATGCGGAGGGCTTGACCAGGGCCAGCTGGCGGCCCAATCCTGAGGCTGTGTGTGTCTGGGCGCCTGCCTCGAAGGAACCCCAAGCACGCCAAAGCCCAGGACCTGTTTCAAGCCTGTTCCTTGAAACCCACTGCCATCCAACCAGGCGGCGAACCCACCTCCAAATCCGGAAGGCACACCTCCGCCCTCCGCCTCACAGGAGGGGTCTCGGAGGAGAGAGTCCCTGGTGCCCAGGAAACACCTGCACATCCTCGGAGTGCCTGCTGTGGGTACGTCCCGCTCAAGCCTCCATCCAACCCCGCCCCCGACCTGGAGCCTGCGCCTTTGGAGCCTTGCCACTCCCACCTCTTCGAGCCTCGGAGCTGCACCTGGGGCCGGAAGGGGCCCTGGCGCCCTCGTGTGGACATAGGTTCGAACAGCCCCTCTCAGGCTGGCCTTCTCTCTCGGGCTCAGCAGTCCCCGGGGCTGCTTGGGCTGGGGCCCAGACGAGGCTGGGGGCTCCATCCCCCGCCAAGAAGGGCCCTTCCACCTGGGCTCTAGCTCCCTCTCTCAAAGGCGTTCTTCGTGCAGATGCCCACCTAGGCCATGCCTCGCCGTGGAAATCCTGAGCTCCCAATCCATCAGGGGGTGCCAGCCTGCTACCGTGTGGATAGAGCCTTGCCCATATGGAGTTAGGAAGACAGGTGTGGAAGGATGGAACGAGTCGTTTTCCCCCTTCATGATCCCCCTGGGATTCCATACGCCTTGCCATTAGGTCTTGCCTCGATTCTTTCCTTCTTGCTTGGTTCATCGGGCCAGGCCTCTCTTTCTCCCTTTGTTTCCAAACGCTCTTGACCCCACCTGGAGTGTGCCTGATCTGGATCCCCATTTGTGCTTCCCAAGGCACAGAGTTTCCCAACCACACAAAACCAACCCAATCAGCCCTTCTCCCCAGGCGGCCGCAAGGAAGCTCAGGCAGAGCTTTTGCGGATCCGTCAAGAGAGCGGCCTGCATATGCCCGGCCTGCCTCGAGCTCCCATCATCTCACCAGGTGCGTAGAAAGAAGAGCCGAGCCTCCCTGGGAAAGACAAAGGGAGGTTCCTGAGCTCTCTTGAGACACAAGGCCCAGCGCCTGGCACTGCTGCTCTCCCAATTCGCTCTCCCTTTGGGCACCACCCGGGGAAGCCTCACAGCCCCTGGATGCGCATCCCAAAACCCAGGTCACCCTGGGCTCCCACACGGATCAGCTCCAGCACGGAACCCAGGAACCAGAACAGAAACCCACCCACCCAGGCCACAGGTGGGGAGGGGGCCTGAAGAAACACTGCCAAATCCACATAGCCAGCCGGCAGCCAGCACCACACAAAGGAACACCATCACGCATGCCTAGAGAAGTCCAAACCCCAACCAGCTCGACAGGCCTCCTCAGCCCTGTCCCCATGGCCATCCTGAGGACGCCTTTCCATGACAACCCCTGGGCAGGCTGTGCCAAAGAAGGGGCCCTCCCACCGGCTGGGCGTGGACGTCCGTTTGTTCAACCACGATGGACCACAGGATCCAGGGCCTCCCCAAAACAACCCTGGAACCACCGTCAGACCCAGCGCTACCCCTCACGGCCATAGACCCAGACAAAGGGGCTCGTCGCAGCGCCGCAAAACGCCCCACTCGGTTCAGGCAGCCCTCTTCCCAAGAGCAACACATGGAAAGACATTCGATGTCCACGGACAGATGCTTGGCTTAGCAAGCAGCTGTCCTTCGCCCCAACACAAGCGGACTCAGCCATCAACCTGCGCAGAAAACGGTGCCATGGGCAGCCACAGTGTTGCGGAGAGAAATGCTCACACGAAATGAAAGAGGTCTGGGAGGGAGACACACAGCCCATGGGAAACCCCTGCCCTCTCCCATCTCACCAGGGACACCCAGGGACTGTCTTCCAGGAAAGCAAGCCCTGGACCGCCATCCAGATGGCGCTTGCCAAATGGGAGGGCGAGGCTGTGGGCATGCCTGGCATTGGGGAGGTCCGAGATCCAAACCCTTGCCCTGGACGGGGGGTGCCAGAGCCCTCCTTCCATGCAGCAGATGCTACGAGGTCTAGTCCCTCTTCTTGGAACCCAAGGGAGGCGAAGGGGAGCCAAACAGGATGGATAGGCATGGCCGATGGGATCCCTTGGTTGGGAAACTGCAATGGATCCACTTCGCTCAGCGGCCAGCCAAAAGGAGTCCTGACCATTCCACCCCAACACAGGAGCGTCTCAGCGCTCCCCACAGAAGGTGTCCCGCTCGGGAGTGCTGCCCCTCGGGAAAAGAGACGGGCCGAAGGACTCCGTGCATCCCGTCCAGATTGCCTAACCTAGCCCATCGGAGAGGACCGAATTCCCTGGCGAGGTGGAAGTGATGAGGATAAAGACATGCTTCGGCTGGAGTGGATTGACTTCCCCAGGTGTTCTCCTGCACCCGTGTGCGGCATGCAGATCCACTCTGCTCGGCAAAAGCATCCACTCCCAGGCTGGGCATCCCCAGGCTGCCACTTCCAACCCACTCCCACCCAAGATATTGGCTCACGAGGGACGTAGGATGGATGTGTCTATCCCGGTCATACCTATTGTTTCCTCTTCTATCTGCATGGGTATGCGTGTGGGTGTGTTTTGAGAGAGGGAGAGAGAGAGAGAGAGTGAGAGAGAGAGGGAGGGAGGGAGGGAGACGGAGGGAGAGAGAGAGATAGAGAGAGAGAGATAGAGAGGGAGAATGAGAGAACGAGGGAGAGAACGAGAGATGGACCTTCACCCATTTCTGGATCCATTCAGCTCATTCATTTCAATGCCTCTTCTTCCTTGTCCATGGATTTGGGTGCCCCCTGCCACACGGAGATGTGGTCTAGCCAGAGGGGGATCGCCCAGTGCAGCTCTTGCCCCAGCCACAGCAGTGACCAGGAGAGCCTCTGAAGCTTGGCAGCCACGTGGGAACTCCCCTGAGAGCTTGCTTGAGGAGACCAATCAAGAGTCCTTAACGCATCAGACCTGGTTTCAATCAGGCCTCCATAGCCTGGCACCCTGCTGCCAAGAGAGGCTCTTCTCAAAAGGACACAAGGACATTTCCCTCAGCCTCCTCAGAGTGTGTGTGTGTGTGTGTGTATGTGTGTGTGTGTGTGTGTGTGTGATAGAGAGAGAGAGAGAGAGGAAGGGAGAGAGGGAGGGAGAGAAAGAGAGAGAGAGAGAGAGAGAGAGAGAGAGAGAGAGAGAGAGAGAGAGAGGGCAAACAGGCGGATGAGCCCAGCTACCAACACTCTTGCCCACGAAGCCCCCCATGGATTCCTCAGCACCACACTCCTTCTCACCTACCTGAAGCCCTGATGCGGAGGGCTTGACCAGGGCCAGCTGGCGGCCCAATCCTGAGGCTGTGTGTGTCTGGGCGCCTGCCTCGAAGGAACCCCAAGCACGCCAAAGCCCAGGACCTGTTTCAAGCCTGTTTCTTGAAACCCACTGCCACCCAACCAGGCGGCGAACCCACCTCCAAATCCGGAAGGCACACCTCCGCCCTCCGCCTCACAGGAGGGGTCTCGGAGGAGAGAGTCCCTGGTGCCCAGGAAACACCTGCACATCCTCGGAGTGCCTGCTGTGGGTGCGTCCCGCTCAAGCCTCCATCCGCCCCCGCCCCCGACCTGGAGCCTGCGCCTTTGGAGCCTTGCCACTCCCACCTCTTCGAGCCTCGGAGCTGCACCTGGGGCCGGAAGGGGCCCTGGCGCCCTCGTGTGGACATAGGCTCGAACAGCCCCTCTCAGGCTGGCCTTCTCTCTCGGGCTCAGTAGTCCCCGGGGCTGCTTGGGGGGGGCCCAGACGAGGCTGGGGGCTCCATCCCCCGCCAAGAAGGGCCCTTCCACCTGGGCTCTAGCTCCCTCTCTCAAAGGCGTTCTTCGTGCAGATGCCCACCTAGGCCATGCCTCGCCGTGGAAATCCTGAGCTCCCAATCCATCAGGGGGTGCCAGCCTGCTACCGTGTGGATAGAGCCTTGCCCATATGGAGTTAGGAAGACAGGTGTGGAAGGATGGAACGAGTCGTTTTCCCCCTTCATGATCCCCCTGGGATTCCATACGCCTTGCCATTAGGTCTTGCCTCGATTCTTTCCTTCTTGCTTGGTTCATCGGGCCAGGCCTCTCTTTCTCCCTTTGTTTCCAAACGCTCTTGACCCCACCTGGAGTGTGCCTGCTCTGGATCCCCATTTGTGCTTCCCAAGGCACAGAGTTTCCCAACCACACAAAACCAACCCAATCAGCCCTTCTCCCCAGGCGGCCGCAAGGAAGCTCAGGCAGAGCTTTTGCGGATCCGTCAAGAGAGCGGCCTGCATATGCCCGGCCTGCCTCGAGCTCCCATCATCTCACCAGGTGCGTAGAAAGAAGAGCCGAGCCTCCCTGGGAAAGACAAAGGGAGGTTCCTGAGCTCTCTTGAGACACAAGGCCCAGCGCCTGGCACTGCTGCTCTCCCAATTCGCTCTCCCTTTGGGCACCACCCGGGGAAGCCTCACAGCCCCTGGATGCGCATCCCAAAACCCAGGTCACCCTGGGCTCCCACACGGATCAGCTCCAGCACGGAACCCAGGAACCAGAACAGAAACCCACCCACCCAGGCCACAGGTGGGGAGGGGGCCTGAAGAAACACTGCCAAATCCACATAGCCAGCCGCCATCCAGCACCAGACAAAGGAACACCATCACGCATGCCTAGAGAAGTCCAAACCCCAACCAGCTCGACAGGCCTCCTCAGCCCTGTCCCCATGGCCATCCTGAGGACGCCTTTCCATGACAACCCCTGGGCAGGCTGTGCCAAAGAAGGGGCCCTCCCACCGGCTGGGCGTGGACGTCCGTTTGTTCAACCACGATGGACCACAGGATCCAGGGCCTCCCCAAAACAACCCTGGAACCACCGTCAGACCCAGCGCTACCCCTCACGGCCATAGACCCAGACAAAGGGGCTCTTCGCAGCGCCGCAAAACGCCCCACTCGGTTCAGGCAGCCCTCTTCCCAAGAGCAACACATGGAAAGACATTCGATGTCCACGGACAGATGCTTGGCTTAGCAAGCAGCTGTCCTTCGCCCCAACACAAGCGGACCCAGCCATCAACCTGCACAGAAAACAGTGCCATGGGCAGCCACAGTGTTGCGGAGAGAAATGCTCACACGAAATGAAAGAGGTCTGGGAGGGAGACACACAGCCCATAGGAAACCCCTGCCCTCTCCCATCTCACCAGGGACACCCAGGGACTGTCTTCCAGGAAAGCAAGCCCTGGACCGCCATCCAGATGGCGCTTGCCAAATGGGAGGGCGAGGCTGTGGGCATGCCTGGCATTGGGGAGGTCCGAGATCCAAACCCTTGCCCTGGACGGGGGGTGCCAGAGCCCTCCTTCCATGCAGCAGATGCTACGAGGTCTAGTCCCTCTTCTTGGAACCCAAGGGAGGCGAAGGGGAGCCAAACAGGATGGATAGGCATGGCCGATGGGATCCCTTGCTTGGGAAACTGCAATGGATCCACTTCGGTCAGCGGCCAGCCAAAAGGAGTCCTGACCATTCCACCCCAACACAGGAGCGTCTCAGCGCTCCCCACAGAAGGTGTCCCGCTCGGGAGTGCTGCCCCTCGGGAAAAGAGACGGGCCGAAGGACTCCATGCATCCCGTCCAGATTGCCTAACCTAGCCCATCGGAGAGGACCGAATTCCCTGGCGAGGTGGAAGTGATGAGGATAAAGACATGCTTCGGCTGGAGTGGATTGACTTCCCCAGGTGTTCTCCTGCACCCGTGTGCGGCATGCAGATCCACTCTGCTCGGCAAAAGCATCCACTCCCAGGCTGGGCATCCCCAGGCTGCCACTTCCAACCCACTCCCACCCAAGATATTGGCTCACGAGGGACGTAGGATGGATGTGTCTATCCCGGTCAGACCTATTGTTTCCTCTTCTATCTGCATGCGTATGCGTGTGGGTGTGTTTTGAGAGAGGGAGAGAGAGAGAGAGAGTGAGAGAGAGAGGGAGGGAGGAAGGGAGACGGAGGGAGAGAGAGAGATAGAGAGAGAGAGATAGAGAGGGAGAATGAGAGAACGAGGGAGAGAACGAGAGATGGACCTTCACCCATTTCTGGATCCATTCAGCTCATTCATTTCAATGCCTCTTCTTCCTTGTCCATGGATTTGGGTGCCCCCTGCCACACGGAGATGTGGTCTAGCCAGAGGGGGATCGCCCAGTGCAGCTCTTGCCCCAGCCACAGCAGTGACCAGGAGAGCCTCTGAAGCTTGGCAGCCACGTGGGAACTCCCCTGAGAGCTTGCTGGAGGAGACCAATCAAGAGTCCTTAACGCATCAGACCTGGTTTCAATCAGGCCTCCATAGCCTGGCACCCTGCTGCCAAGAGAGGCTCTTCTCAAAAGGACACAAGGACATTTCCCTCAGCCTCCTCAGAGTGTGTGTGTGTGTGTGTGTGTGTGTGTGTGTGTGTGTGTGTGTGTGTGATAGAGAGAGAGAGAGAGGAAGGGAGAGAGAGAGAGAGAGAGAGAGAGAGAGAGAGAGAGAGAGAGAGAGAGAGGGCAAACAGGCGGATGAGCCCAGCTACCAACACTCTTGCCCCCGAAGCCCCCCATGGATTCCTCAGCACCACACTCCTTCTCACCTACCTGAAGCCCTGATGCGGAGGGCTTGACCAGGGCCAGCTGGCGGCCCAATCCTGAGGCTGTGTGTGTCTGGGCGCCTGCCTCGAAGGAACCCCAAGCACGCCAAAGCCCAGGACCTGTTTCAAGCCTGTTTCTTGAAACCCACTGCCACCCAACCAGGCGGCGAACCCACCTCCAAATCCGGAAGGCACACCTCCGCCCTCCGCCTCACAGGAGGGGTCTCGGAGGAGAGAGTCCCTGGTGCCCAGGAAACACCTGCACATCCTCGGAGTGCCTGCTGTGGGTGCGTCCCGCTCAAGCCTCCATCCGCCCCCGCCCCCGACCTGGAGCCTGCGCCTTTGGAGCCTTGCCACTCCCACCTCTTCGAGCCTCGGAGCTGCACCTGGGGCCGGAAGGGGCCCTGGCGCCCTCGTGTGGACATAGGCTCGAACAGCCCCTCTCAGGCTGGCCTTCTCTCTCGGGCTCAGCAGTCCCCGGGGCTGCTTGGGCTGGGGCCCAGACGAGGCTGGGGGCTCCATCCCCCGCCAAGAAGGGCCCTTCCACCTGGGCTCTAGCTCCCTCTCTCAAAGGCGTTCTTCGTGCAGATGCCCACCTAGGCCATGCCTCGCCGTGGAAATCCTGAGCTCCCAATCCATCAGGGGGTGCCAGCCTGCTACCGTGTGGATAGAGCCTTGCCCATATGGAGTTAGGAAGACAGGTGTGGAAGGATGGAACGAGTCGTTTTCCCCCTTCATGATCCCCCTGGGATTCCATACGCCTTGCCATTAGGTCTTGCCTCGATTCTTTCCTTCTTGCTTGGTTCATCGGGCCAGGCCTCTCTTTCTCCCTTTGTTTCCAAACGCTCTTGACCCCACCTGGAGTGTGCCTGATCTGGATCCCCATTTGTGCTTCCCAAGGCACAGAGTTTCCCAACCACACAAAACCAACCCAATCAGCCCTTCTCCCCAGGCGGCCGCAAGGAAGCTCAGGCAGAGCTTTTGCGGATCCGTCAAGAGAGCGGCCTGCATATGCCCGGCCTGCCTCGAGCTCCCATCATCTCACCAGGTGCGTAGAAAGAAGAGCCGAGCCTCCCTGGGAAAGACAAAGGGAGGTTCCTGAGCTCTCTTGAGACACAAGGCCCAGCGCCTGGCACTGCTGCTCTCCCAATTCGCTCTCCCTTTGGGCACCACCCGGGGAAGCCTCACAGCCCCTGGATGCGCATCCCAAAACCCAGGTCACCCTGGGCTCCCACACGGATCAGCTCCAGCACGGAACCCAGGAACCAGAACAGAAACCCACCCACCCAGGCCACAGGTGGGGAGGGGGCCTGAAGAAACACTGCCAAATCCACATAGCCAGCCGCCATCCAGCACCAGACAAAGGAACACCATCACGCATGCCTAGAGAAGTCCAAACCCCAACCAGCTCGACAGGCCTCCTCAGCCCTGTCCCCATGGCCATCCTGAGGACGCCTTTCCATGACAACCCCTGGGCAGGCTGTGCCAAAGAAGGGGCCCTCCCACCGGCTGGGCGTGGACGTCCGTTTGTTCAACCACGATGGACCACAGGATCCAGGGCCTCCCCAAAACAACCCTGGAACCACCGTCAGACCCAGCGCTACCCCTCACGGCCATAGACCCAGACAAAGGGGCTCTTCGCAGCGCCGCAAAACGCCCCACTCGGTTCAGGCAGCCCTCTTCCCAAGAGCAACACATGGAAAGACATTCGATGTCCACGGACAGATGCTTGGCTTAGCAAGCAGCTGTCCTTCGCCCCAACACAAGCGGACCCAGCCATCAACCTGCACAGAAAACAGTGCCATGGGCAGCCACAGTGTTGCGGAGAGAAATGCTCACACGAAATGAAAGAGGTCTGGGAGGGAGACACACAGCCCATAGGAAACCCCTGCCCTCTCCCATCTCACCAGGGACACCCAGGGACTGTCTTCCAGGAAAGCAAGCCCTGGACCGCCATCCAGATGGCGCTTGCCAAATGGGAGGGCGAGGCTGTGGGCATGCCTGGCATTGGGGAGGTCCGAGATCCAAACCCTTGCCCTGGACGGGGGGTGCCAGAGCCCTCCTTCCATGCAGCAGATGCTACGAGGTCTAGTCCCTCTTCTTGGAACCCAAGGGAGGCGAAGGGGAGCCAAACAGGATGGATAGGCATGGCCGATGGGATCCCTTGCTTGGGAAACTGCAATGGATCCACTTCGGTCAGCGGCCAGCCAAAAGGAGTCCTGACCATTCCACCCCAACACAGGAGCGTCTCAGCGCTCCCCACAGAAGGTGTCCCGCTCGGGAGTGCTGCCCCTCGGGAAAAGAGACGGGCCGAAGGACTCCATGCATCCCGTCCAGATTGCCTAACCTAGCCCATCGGAGAGGACCGAATTCCCTGGCGAGGTGGAAGTGATGAGGATAAAGACATGCTTCGGCTGGAGTGGATTGACTTCCCCAGGTGTTCTCCTGCACCCGTGTGCGGCATGCAGATCCACTCTGCTCGGCAAAAGCATCCACTCCCAGGCTGGGCATCCCCAGGCTGCCACTTCCAACCCACTCCCACCCAAGATATTGGCTCACGAGGGACGTAGGATGGATGTGTCTATCCCGGTCATAGCTATTGTTTCCTCTTCTATCTGCATGGGTATGCGTGTGGGTGTGTTTTGAGAGAGGGAGAGAGAGAGAGAGAGTGAGAGAGAGAGGGAGGGAGGGAGGGAGACGGAGGGAGAGAGAGAGAGAGAGAGAGAGAGAGAGGGAGAATGAGAGAACGAGGTAGAGAGCGAGAGATGGACCTTCACCCATTTCTGGATCCATTCAGCTCATTCATTTCAATGCCTCTTCTTCCTTGTCCATGGATTTGGGTGCCCCCTGCCACACGGAGATGTGGTCTAGCCAGAGGGGGATCGCCCAGTGCAGCTCTTGCCCCAGCCACAGCAGTGACCAGGAGAGCCTCTGAAGCTTGGCAGCCACGTGGGAACTCCCCTGAGAGCTTGCTGGAGGAGACCAATCAAGAGTCCTTAACGCATCAGACCTGGTTTCAATCAGGCCTCCATAGCCTGGCACCCTGCTGCCAAGAGAGGCTCTTCTCAAAAGGACACAAGGACATTTCCTTCAGCCTCCTCAGAGAGTGTGTGTGTGTGTGTGTGTGTGTGTGTGTGTGTGTGTGTGATAGAGAGAGAGAGAGAGAGGAAGGGAGAGAGGGAGGGAGAGAAAGAGAGAAAGAGAGAGAGAGAGAGAGAGAGAGGGCAAACAGGCGGATGAGCCCAGCTACCAACACTCTTGCCCCCGAAGCCCCCCATGGATTCCTCAGCACCACACTCCTTCTCACCTACCTGAAGCCCTGATGCGGAGGGCTTGACCAGGGCCAGCTGGCGGCCCAATCCTGAGGCTGTGTGTGTCTGGGCGCCTGCCTCGAAGGAACCCCAAGCACGCCAAAGCCCAGGACCTGTTTCAAGCCTGTTTCTTGAAACCCACTGCCACCCAACCAGGCGGCGAACCCACCTCCAAATCCGGAAGGCACACCTCCGCCCTCTGCCTCACAGGAGGGGTCTCGGAGGAGAGAGTCCCTGGTGCCCAGGAAACACCTGCACATCCTCGGAGTGCCTGCTGTGGGTGCGTCCCGCTCAAGCCTCCATCCGCCCCCGCCCCCGACCTGGAGCCTGCGCCTTTGGAGCCTTGCCACTCCCACCTCTTCGAGCCTCGGAGCTGCACCTGGGGCCGGAAGGGGCCCTGGCGCCCTCGTGTGGACATAGGCTCGAACAGCCCCTCTCAGGCTGGCCTTCTCTCTCGGGCTCAGCAGTCCCCGGGGCTGCTTGGGCTGGGGCCCAGACGAGGCTGGCGGCTCCATCCCCCGCCAAGAAGGGCCCTTCCACCTGGGCTCTAGCTCCCTCTCTCAAAGGCGTTCTTCGTGCAGATGCCCACCTAGGCCATGCCTCGCCGTGGAAATCCTGAGCTCCCAATCCATCAGGGGGTGCCAGCCTGCTACCGGGTGGATAGAGCCTTGCCCATATGGAGTTAGGAAGACAGGTGTGGAAGGATGGAACGAGTCGTTTTCCCCCTTCATCATGCCCCTGGGATTCCACACTCCTTGCCATGAGGTCTTGCCTCGATTCTTTCCTTCTGGCTTGGTTCATCTGGCCAGGTCTCGCTTTCTCCCTTTGTTTCCAAACGGTCTTGACCCCACCTGGAGTGTGCCTGCTCTGGATCCCCATTTGTGCTTCCCAAGGCACAGAGTCTCCCAACCACACAAAACCAACCCAATCAGCCCTTCTCCCCAGGGAGTCGGAAGGAAGCTCAGGCAGAGCTTTGGTGGATCCGTCAAGAGAGCGGCCTGCATAGGCCCGGCCTGGATCGAGCTCCCATCATCTCACCAGGTGCGTAGAAAGAAGAGCCAAGCCTCCCTGGGAAAGACAAAGGGAGGTTCCTGAGCCCTCTTGAGAGACAAGGCCCAGCGCCTGGCACCGCTGCTCTCCCAATTCGCTCTCCCTTTGGGCACCACCCGGGGAAGCCTCACAGCCCCTCGATGCGCATCCCAAAACCCACCCACCCGCCCAGGCCACAGGTGGGGAGGGGGCCTGAAGAAACACTGCCAAATCCACATAGCCAGCCGGCAGCCAGCACCAGACAAAGGAACACCATCACGCATGCCTAGGGAAGTCCAAACCCCAACCAGCTCGACAGGCCTCCTCAGCCCTGTCCCCATGGCCATCCTGAGGACGCCTTTCCATGACAACCCCTGGGCAGGCTGTGCAAAAGAAGGGGCCCTCCCACCGGCTGGGCGTGGACGTCCGTTGGTTCAACCGCGATGGACCACAGGATCCAGGGCCTCCCCAAAACAACCCTGGAACCACCGTCAGACCCAGCGCTACCCCTCACGGCCATAGACCCAGACAAAGGGTCTCTTCTCAGCGCGAAACCCCCCACTCCGTTCAGGCAGCCCTCTTCCCGAGAGCAACACATGGAAAGACATTCGATGTCCATGGACAGATGCTTGGCTGAGCAAGCAGCTGTCCTTCGCCCCAACACAAGCGGACTCAGCAATCAACCTGCGCAGAAAACGGTGCCATGGGCAGCCACAGTGTTGCGGAGAGAAATGCTCACACGAAATGAAAGAGGTCTGGGAGGGAGACACACAGCCCATGGGAAGCCCCTGCCCTCTCCCATCTCACCAGGGACACCCAGGAACGGTCTTCCAGGAAAGCAAGCCCTGGACTGCCATCCAGATGGTGCTTGCCAAATGGGAGGGTGAGGCTGTGGGAATGCCTGGCATTGGGGAGGTCCGAGATCCAAACCCTTGCCCTGGACGGGGGTGCCACAGCCCTCCTTCCATGGAGCAGATGCTACGAGGTCTAGTCCCTCTTCTTGGAACCCAAGGGAGGCGAAGGGGAGCCAAACAGGATGGATAGACATGGTCGATGTGATCCCTTTGTTGGGAAACTGCAATGGATCCACTTCGCTCAGCGACCAGCCAAAAGGAGTCCTGACCATTCCACCCCAACACAGGAGCGTCTCAGCGCTCCCCACAGAAGGTGTCCTGCTCGGGAGTGCTACCGCTCGGGAAAAGAGACGGGCCGAAGGACTCCGTGCATCCCGTCCAGATTGCCGAGCCTAGCCCATCGGACCCGACCGAATTCCCTGGCGAGGAGGAAGTGATGAGGATAAAGACATGCTTCGTCTGGAGGGGATTGACTTGCCCAGGTGTTCTCCTGCACCCGTGTGCGGCATGCAGATCCACTCTGCCCGGCAAAAGCATCCACTCCCAGGCTGGCCATCCCCAGGCTGGCACTTCCAACCCAGTCCCACCCAAGCTATTGGCTCACGAGAGACTTAGGATGGATTTGTCAATCCCCGTCCTAGCTATTGTTTCCTACTCTATCTGCATGCGTATGCGGGTGGGTGGGTTTGGAGAGAGAGAGGGAGAGAGGGACTGAGAATGAGGGAACGAGGGAGAGAACGAGAGATGGACCTTCACTCATTTCTGGATCCATTCAGCTCATTCATTTCAATGCCTCTTCTTCCTTGTCCATGGATTTGGGTGCCCCGTGCCACACGGAGATGTGGTCTAGCCAGAGGGGGATCGCCCAGTGCAGCTCTTGCCCCAGCCAGCCACAGCAGTGACCAGGAGAGCCTCTGAAGCTTGGCAGCCACGTGGGAACTCCCCTGAGAGCTTGCTGGAGGAGACCAATCAAGAGTCCTTAACGCATCAGACCTGGTTTCAATCAGGCCTCCATAGCCTGGCACCTTGCTGCCAAGAGAGGCTCTTCTCAAAAAGACACAAGACATTTCCCTCAGCCTCCTCAGTTTGTGTGTGTGTGAGTGTGTGTGTGTGTGTGTGTGAGAGAGAGAGAGAGAGAGAGAGAGAGAGAGAGAGAGAGAGAGAGAGGGAGGGAGGGAAACAGGCGGATGAGCCCAGCTACCAACACTCTTGCCCCCGAAGCCCCCCATGGATTCCTCAGCACCACACTCCTTCTCACCTACCTGAAGCCCTGATGCGGAGGGCTTGACCAGGGCCAGCTGGCGGCCCAATCCTGAGGCTGTGTGTGACTGGGCACCTGCCTCGAAGGAACCCCAAGCACGCCAAAGCCCAGGACCTGTTTCAAGCCTTCCAAACCCACCGCCACCCAACCAGGCGGCCAACCCACCTCCAAATCCGGAAGGCACACCTCCGCCCTCCGCCTCACAGGAGGGGTCTCGGAGGAGACAGTCCCTGGTGCCCAGGAAACCCCTGCACAGCCTCGGAGTGCCTGCTGTGGGTGCGTCCCGCTCAAGCCTCCATCCGCCCCCGCCCCCGACCTGGAGCCTGCGCCTTTGGAGCCTTGCCACTCCCACCTCTTCGAGCCTCAGAGCTGCACCTGGGGCCGGAAGGGGCCCTGGCGCCCTCGTGTGGACATAGGCTCGAACAGCCCCTCTCAGGCTGGCCTTCTCTCTCGGGCTCAGCAGTCCCCGGGGCTGCTTGGGCTGGGGCCCAGACGAGGCTGGCGGCTCCATCCCCCGCCAAGAAGGGCCCTTCCACCTGGGCTCTAGCTCCCTCTCTCAAAGGCGTTCTTCGTGCAGATGCCCACCTAGGCCATGCCTCGCCGTGGAAATCCTGAGCTCCCAATCCATCAGGGGGTGCCAGCCTGCTACCGGGTGGATAGAGCCTGGCCCATATGGAGTTAGGAAGACAGGTGTGGAAGGATGGAACGAGTCGTTTTCCCCCTTCATCATGCCCCTGGGATTCCACACTCCTTGCCATGAGGTCTTGCCTCGATTCTTTCCTTCTGGCTTGGTTCATCTGGCCAGGTCTCGCTTTCTCCCTTTGTTTCCAAACGTTCTTGACCCCACCTGGAGTGTGCCTGCTCTGGATCCCCATTTGTGCTTCCCAAGGCACAGAGTCTCCCAACCACACAAAACCGACCCAATCAGCCCTTCTCCCCAGGGAGCCGGAAGGAAGCTCAGGCAGAGCTTTGGTGGATCCGTCAAGAGAGCGGCCTGCTTATGCCTGACCCGGCTCAAGCTCCCATCATCTCACCAGGTGCGTAGAAAGAAGAGCCGAGCCTCCCTGGGAAAGACAAAGGGAGGTTCCTGAGCCCTCTTGAGACACAAGGCCCAGCGCCTGGCACCGCTGCTCTCAAAATTCACTCTCCCTTTGGGCACCACCCGGGGAAGCCTCACAGCCCCTCGATGCGCATCCCAAAACCCAGGTCACCCTGGGCTTCCACACGGATCAGCTCCAGCACGGAACCCAGGAACGAGAACAGAAACCCACCCGCCCAGGCCGCAGGTGGGGAGGGGGCCTGAAGAAACACTGCCAAATCCACATAGCCAGCCAGCAGCCAGCACCAGACAAAGGAACACCATCACGCATGCCCAGGGAAGTCCAAACCCCAACCAGCTCGACAGTCCTCCTCAGCCCTGTCCCCATGGCCATCCTGAGGACGCCTTTCCATGACAACCCCTGGGCAGGCTGTGCAAAAATAGGGGCCCTCCCACCGGCTGGGCGTGGACGTCCGTTTGTTCAACCGCGATGGACCACAGGATCCAGGGCCTCCCCAAAACAACCCTGGAACCACCGTCAGACCCAGCGCTACCCCTCACGGCCATAGACCCAGACAAAGGGTCTCTTCTCAGCGCGAAACGCCCCACTCCGTTCAGGCAGCCCTCTTCCCGAGAGCAACACATGGAAAGACATTCGATGTCCATGGACAGATGCTTGGCTGAGCAAGCAGCTGTCCTTCGCCCTAACACAAGCGGACTCAGCAATCAACCTGCGCAGAAAACGGTGCCATGGGCAGCCACAGTGTTGCGGAGAGAAATGCTCACACGAAATGAAAGAGGTCTGGGAGGGAGACACACAGCCAATGGGAAGCCCCTGCCCTCTCCCATCTCACCAGGGACACCCAGGAACGGTCTTCCAGGAAAGCAAGCCCTGGACTGCCATCCAGATGGTGCTTGCCAAATGGGAGGGTGAGGCTGTGGGAATGCCTGGCATTGGGGAGGTCCGAGATCCAAACCCTTGCCCTGGACGGGGGTGCCACAGCCCTCCTTCCATGGAGCAGATGCTACGAGGTCTAGTCCCTCTTCTTGGAACCCAAGCGAGGTGAAGGGGAGCCAAACAGGATGGATAGCCATGGCCGATGGGATCCCTTTGTTGGGAAACTGCAATGGATCCACTTCGCTCAGCGACCAGCCAAAAGGAGTCCTGACCATTCCACCCCAACACAGGAGCGTCTCAGCGCTCCCCACAGAAGGTGTCCTGCTCGGGAGTGCTGCCCCTCGGGAAAAGAGACGGGCCGAAGGACTCCGTGCATCCCGTCCAGATTGCCGAGCCTAGCCCATCGGACCCAACCGAATTCCCTGGCGAGGTGGAAGTGATGAGGATAAAGACATGCTTCGTCTGGAGTGGATTGACTTGCCCAGGTGTTCTCCTGCACCCGTGTGCGGCATGCAGATCCACTCTGCTGGGCAAAAGCATCCACTCCCAGGCTGGCCATCCCCAGGCTGGCACTTCCAACCCAGTCCCACCCAAGCTATTGGCTCAAGAGAGGCATAGGATGGATTTGTCAATCCCCGTCCTAGCTATTGTTTCCTACTCTATCTGCATGCGTATGCGGGTGGGTGTGTTTGGAGAGAGAGAGAGAGAGAGAGAGAGAGAGAGAGGGAGAGAAGGAGAGATGGACTTTCACTCATTTCTGGATCCATTCATCTCATTCATTTCAATGCCTCTTATTCCTTGTCCATGGATTTGGGTGCCCTGTGCCACACGGAGATGTGGTCTAGCCAGAGGGGGATCGCCCAGTGCAGCTCTTGCCCCAGCCAGCCACAGTAGTGACCAGGAGAGCCTCTGAAGCTTGGCAGCCACGTGGGAACTCCCCTGAGAGCTTGCTGGAGGAGACCAATCAAGAGTCCTTAACGCATCAGACCTGGTTTCAATCAGGCCTCCATAGCCTGGCACCCTGCTGCCAAGAGAGGCTCTTCTCAAAACGACACAAGGACATTTCCTTCAGCCTCCTCAGTGGGTGTGTGTGTGTGTGTGTGTGTGTGTGTGTGTGTGTGTGTGTGTGTGTGTGTGTGTGTGAGAGAGAGAGAGAGAGAGAGAGAGAGAGAGAGAGAGAGAGAGAGAGAAAGAGAAACAGGCGCGTGAGCCCAGCTACCAACACTCTTGCCCCCGAAGCACCCCATGGATTCCTCAGCACCACACTCCTTCTCACCTACCTGAAGCCCTGATGCGGAGGGCTTGACCAGGGCCAGCTGGCGGCCCAATCCTGAGGCTGTGTGTGACTGGGCACCTGCCTCGAAGGAACCCCAAGCACGCCAAAGCCCAGGACCTGTTTCAAGCCTTCCAAACCCACTGCCACCCAACCAGACGGCCAACCCACCTCCAAATCCGGAAGGCACACCTCCGCCCTCCGCCTCACAGGAGGGGTCTCAGAGGAGAAAGTCCCTGGTGCCCAGGAAACCCCTGCACATCCTCGGAGTGCCTGCTGTGGGTGCGTCCCGCTCAAGCCTCCATCCGCCCCCGCCCCCGACCTGGAGCCTGCGCCTTTGGAGCCTTGCAACTCCCACCTCTTCGAGCCTCAGAGCTGCACCTCGGGCCGGGAGGGGCCCTGGCGCCCTCGTGTGGACATAGGCTCGAACAGCCCCTCTCAGGCTGGCCTTCTCTCTCGGGCTCAGCAGTCCCCGGGGCTGCTTGGGCTGGGGCCCAGACGAGGCTGGCGGCTCCATCCCCCGCCAAGAAGGGCCCTTCCACCTGGGCTCTAGCTCCCTCTCTCAAAGGCGTTCTTCGTGCCGATGCCCACCTAGGCCATGCCTCGCCGTGGAAATCCTGAGCTCCCAATCCATCAGGGGGTGCCAGCCTGCTACCGGGTGGATAGAGCCTGGCCCATATGGAGTTAGGAAGACAGGTGTGGAAGGATGGAACGAGTCGTTTTCCCCCTTCATCATGCCCCCGGGATTCCACACTCCTTGCCATGAGGTTTTGCCTCGATTCTTTCCTTCTGGCTTGGTTCATCTGGCCAGGTCTCGCTTTCTCCCTTTGTTTCCAAACGTTCTTGACCCCACCTGGAGTGTGCCTGCTCTCGATCCCCATTTGTGCTTCCCAAGGCACAGAGTCTCCCAACCACACCAAACCGACCCAATCAGCCCTTCTCCCCAGGGAGCCGGAAGGAAGCTCAGGCAGAGCTTTGGTGGATCCGTCAAGAGAGCGGCCTGCATAGGCCCGGCCTGCCTCGAGCTCCCATCATCTCACCAGGTGCGTAGAAAGAAGAGCCGAGCCTCCCTGGGAAAGACAAAGGGAGGTTCCTGAGCCCTATTGAGAGACAAGGCCCAGCACCTGGCACCGCTGCTCTCCCAATTCGCTCTCCCTTTGGGCACCACCCGGGGAAGCCTCACAGCCCCTCGATGCGCATCCCAAAACCCAGGTCACCCTGGGCTTCCACACGGATCAGCTCCAGCACGGAACACAGGCACGAGAACAGAAACCCACCCACCCAGGCCGCTGGAGGGGAGGGGGCCTGAAGAAACACTGCCAAATCCACATAGCCAGCCGGCAGCCAGCACCAGACAAAGGAACACCATCACGCATGCCTAGAGAAGTCCAAACCCCAACCAGCTCGACAGGCCTCCTCAGCCCTGTCCCCATGGCCAGCCTGAGGACGCCTTTCCATGACAACCCCTGGGCAGGCTGTGCCAAAGAAGGGCCCTCCCACCGGCTGGGCGTGGACGTCCGTTGGTTCAACCGCGATGGACCACAGGATCCAGGGCCTCCCCAAAACAACCCTGGAACCACCGTCAGACCCAGCGCTACCCCTCACGGCCATAGACCCAGACAAAGGGTCTCTTCTCAGCGCGAAACGCCCCACTCCGTTCAGGCAGCCCTCTTCCCGAGAGCAACACATGGAAAGACATTCGATGTCCATGGACAGATGCTTGGCTGAGCAAGCAGCTGTCCTTCGCCCTAACACAAGCGGACTCAGCAATCAACCTGCGCAGAAAACGGTGCCATGGGCAGCCACAGTGTTGCGGAGAGAAATGCTCACACGAAATGAAAGAGGTCTGGGAGGGAGACACACAGCCCATGGGAAGCCCCTGCCCTCTCCCATCTCACCAGGGACACCCAGGAACGGTCTTCCAGGAAAGCAAGCCCTGGACTGCCATCCAGATGGTGCTTGCCAAATGGGAGGGTGAGGCTGTGGGAATGCCTGGCATTGGGGAGGTCCGAGATCCAAACCCTTGCCCTGGACGGGGGTGCCACAGCCCTCCTTCCATGGAGCAGATGCTACGAGGTCTAGTCCCTCTTCTTGGAACCCAAGCGAGGTGAAGGGGAGCCAAACAGGATGGATAGCCATGGCCGATGGGATCCCTTTGTTGGGAAACTGCAATGGATCCACTTCGCTCAGCGACCAGCCAAAAGGAGTCCTGACCATTCCACCCCAACACAGGAGCGTCTCAGCGCTCCCCACAGAAGGTGTCCCGCTCGGGAGTGCTGCCCCTCGGGAAAAGAGACGGGCCGAAGGACTCCGTGCATCCCGTCCAGATTGCCGAGCCTAGCCCATCGCACCCAACCGAATTCCCTGGCGAGGAGGAAGTGATGAGGATAAAGACATGCTTCGTCTGGAGGGGATTGACCTGCCCAGGTGTTCTTCTGCACCCGTGTGCGGTAGGCAGATCCACTCTGCTCGGCAAAAGCATCCACTCCCAGGCTGGCCATCCCCAGGCTGGCACTTCCAACCCACTCCCACCCAAGCTATTGGCTCACGAGAGACGTAGGATGGATTTGTCAATCCCCGTCCTAGCTGTTGTTTCCTACTCTATCTGCATGCGTATGCGTGTGGGTGTGTTTGGAGAGAGAGAGAGAGAGAGAGAGAGAGGGAGAGAGGGACGGAGAATGAGAGAACGAGGGAGAGAACGAGAGATGGACTTTCACCCATTTCTGGATCCATTCAGCTCATTCATTTCAATGCCTCTTCTTCCTTGTCCATGGATTTGGGTGCCCCGTGCCACACGGAGATGTGGTCTAGCCAGAGGGGGATCGCCCAGTGCAGCTCTTGCCCCAGCCAGCCACAGCAGGGACCAGGAGAGCCTCTGAAGCTTGGCAGCCACGTGGGAACTCCCCTGAGAGCTTGCTGGAGGAGACCAATCAAGAGTCCTTAACGCATCAGACCTGGTTTCAATCAGGCCTCCATAGCCTGGCACCCTGCTGCCAAGAGAGGCTCTTCTCAAAAAGACACAAGGACATTTCCCTCAGCCTCCTCAGTGTGTGTGTGTGTGTGTGTGTGTGTGAGAGAGAGAGAGAGAGAGAGAGAGAGAGAGAGAGAGAGAGAGAGGGCAAACAGGCGGAGGAGCCCGGCTACCAACACTCTTGCCTCCGAAGCCCCCCATGGATTCCTCAGCACCACACTCCTTCTCACCTACCTGAAGCCCTGATGCGGAGGGCTTGACCAGGGCCAGCTGGCGGCCCAATCCTGAGGCTGTGTGTGTCTGGGCGCCTGCCTCGAAGGAACCCCAAGCACGCCAAAGCCCAGGACCTGTTTCAAGCCTGTTTCTTGAAACCCACTGCCACTCAACCAGGCGGCGAACCCACCTCCAAATCCGGAAGGCACACCTCCGCCCTCCGCCTCACAGGAGGGGTCTCGGAGGAGAGAGTCCCTGGTGCCCAGGAAACACCTGCACATTCTCCGAGTGCCTGCTGTGGGTGCGTCCCGCTCAAGCCTCCATCCGCCCCCGCCCCCGACCTGGAGCCTGCGCCTTTGGAGCCTTGCCACTCCCACCTCTTCGAGCCTCAGAGCTGCACCTGGGGCCGGGAGGGGCCCTGGCGCCCTCGTGTGGACATAGGCTCGAACAGCCCCTCTCAGGCTGGCCTTCTCTCTCGGGCTCAGCAGTCCCCGGGGCTGCTTGGGCTGGGGCCCAGACGAGGCTGGGGGCTCCATCCCCCGCCAAGAAGGGCCCTTCCACCTGGGCTCTAGCTCCCTCTCTCAAAGGCGTTCTTCGTGCAGATGCCCACCTAGGCCATGCCTCGCCGTGGAAATCCTGAGCTCCCAATCCATCAGGGGGTGCCAGCCTGCTACCGTGTGGATAGAGCCTTGCCCATATGGAGTTAGGAAGACAGGTGTGGAAGGATGGAACGAGTCGTTTTCCCCCTTCATGATCCCCCTGGGATTCCATACGCCTTGCCATTAGGTCTTGGTGGTGGGGAGGGGGCCTGAAGAAACACTGCCAAATCCACATAGCCAGCCAGCACCCAGCACCAGACAAAGGAACACCATCACGCATGCCTAGAGAAGTCCAAACCCCAACCAGCTCGACAGGCCTCCTCAGCCCTGTCCCCATGGCCATCCTGAGGACGCCTTTCCATGACAACCCCTGGGCAGGCTGTGCCAAAGAAGGGGCCCTCCCACCGGCTGGGCGTGGACGTCCGTTGGTTCAACCGCGATGGACCACAGGATCCAGGGCCTCCCCAAAACAACCCTGGAACCACCGTCAGACCCAGCGCTACCCCTCACGGCCATAGACCCAGACAAAGGGTCTCTTCTCAGCGCGAAACGCCCCACTCCGTTCAGGCAGCCCTCTTCCCGAGAGCAACACATGGAAAGACATTCGATGTCCATGGACAGATGCTTGGCTGAGCAAGCAGCTGTCCTTCGCCCTAACACAAGCGGACTCAGCAATCAACCTGCGCAGAAAACGGTGCCATGGGCAGCCACAGTGTTGCGGAGAGAAATGCTCACACGAAATGAAAGAGGTCTGGGAGGGAGACACACAGCCCATGGGAAGCCCCTGCCCTCTCCCATCTCACCAGGGACACCCAGGAACGGTCTTCCAGGAAAGCAAGCCCTGGACTGCCATCCAGATGGTGCTTGCCAAATGGGAGGGTGAGGCTGTGGGAATGCCTGGCATTGGGGAGGTCCGAGATCCAAACCCTTGCCCTGGACGGGGGTGCCACAGCCCTCCTTCCATGGAGCAGATGCTACGAGGTCTAGTCCCTCTTCTTGGAACCCAAGCGAGGTGAAGGGGAGCCAAACAGGATGGATAGCCATGGCCGATGGGATCCCTTTGTTGGGAAACTGCAATGGATCCACTTCGCTCAGCGACCAGCCAAAAGGAGTCCTGACCATTCCACCCCAACACAGGAGCGTCTCAGCGCTCCCCACAGAAGGTGTCCTGCTCGGGAGTGCTGCCCCTCGGGAAAAGAGACGGGCCGAAGGACTCCGTGCATCCCGTCCAGATTGCCGAGCCTAGCCCATCGGACCCAACTGAATTCCCTGGCGAGGAGGAAGTGATGAGGATAAAGACATGCTTCGTCTGGAGTGGATTGACTTGCCCAGGTGTTCTCCTGCACCCGTGTGCGGCATGCAGATCCACTCTGCTGGGCAAAAGCATCCACTCCCAGGCTGGCCATCCCCAGGCTGGCACTTCCAACCCAGTCCCACCCAAGCTATTGGCTCACGAGAGGCATAGGATGGATTTGTCAATCCCTGTCCTAGCTATTGTTTCCTACTCTATCTGCATGCGTATGCGGGTGGGTGTGTTTGGAGAGAGAGAGAGAGAGAGAGAGAGAGAGAGAGAGGGAGAGAAGGAGAGATGGACCTTCACTCATTTCTGGATCCATTCATCTCATTCATTTCAATGCCTCTTATTCCTTGTCCATGGATTTGGGTGCCCTGTGCCACACGGAGATGTGGTCTAGCCAGAGGGGGATCGCCCAGTGCAGCTCTTGCCCCAGCCAGCCACAGTAGTGACCAGGAGAGCCTCTGAAGCTTGGCAGCCACGTGGGAACTCCCCTGAGAGCTTGCTGGAGGAGACCAATCAAGAGTCCTTAACGCATCAGACCTGGTTTCAATCAGGCCTCCATAGCCTGGCACCCTGCTGCCAAGAGAGGCTCTTCTCAAAACGACACAAGGACATTTCCTTCAGCCTCCACAGTGGGTGTGTGTGTGTGTGTGTGTGTGTGTGTGTGTGTGTGAGAGAGAGAGAGAGAGAGAGAGAGAGAGAGAGAGAGAGAGAGAGAGAGAGAAACAGGGGCGTGAGCCCAGCTACCAACACTCTTGCCCCCGAAGCACCCCATGGATTCCTCAGCACCACACTCCTTCTCACCTACCTGAAGCCCTGATGCGGAGGGCTTGACCAGGGCCAGCTGGCGGCCCAATCCTGAGGCTGTGTGTGTCTGGGCGCCTGCCTCGAAGGAACCCCAAGCACGCCAAAGCCCAGGACCTGTTTCAAGCCTTCCAAACCCACTGCCACTAATCCAGGCGGCGAACCCACCTCCAAATCCGGAAGGCACACCTCCGCCCTCCGCCTCACAGGAGGGGTCTCGGAGGAGAGAGTCCCTGGTGCCCAGGAAACACCTGCACATTCTCCGAGTGCCTGCTGTGGGTGCGTCCCGCTCAAGCCTCCATCCGCCCCCGCCCCCGACCTGGAGCCTGCGCCTTTGGAGCTTTGCCACTCCCACCTCTTCGAGCCTCAGAGCTGCACCTGGGGCCGGGAGGGGCCCTGGCGCCCTCGTGTGGACATAGGCTCGAACAGCCCCTCTCAGGCTGGCCTTCTCTCTCGGGCTCAGCAGTCCCCGGGGCTGCTTGGGCTGGGGCCCAGACGAGGCTGGCGGCTCCATCCCCCGCCAAGAAGGGCCCTTCCACCTGGGCTCTAGCTCCCTCTCTCAAAGGCGTTCTTCGTGCAGATGCCCACCTAGGCCATGCCTCGCCGTGGAAATCCTGAGCTCCCAATCCATCAGGGGGTGCCAGCCTGCTACCGTGTGGATAGAGCCTTGCCCATATGGAGTTAGGAAGACAGGTGTGGAAGGATGGAACGAGTCGTTTTCCCCCTTCATGATCCCCCTGGGATTCCATACGCCTTGCCATTAGGTCTTGGTGGTGGGGAGGGGGCCTGAAGAAACACTGCCAAATCCACATAGCCAGCCGCCATCCAGCACCAGACAAAGGAACACCATCACGCATGCCTAGAGAAGTCCAAACCCCAACCAGCTCGACAGGCCTCCTCAGCCCTGTCCCCATGGCCATCCTGAGGACGCCTTTCCATGACAACCCCTGGGCAGGCTGTGCCAAAGAAGGGGCCCTCCCACCGGCTGGGCGTGGACGTCCGTTGGTTCAACCGCGATGGACCACAGGATCCAGGGCCTCCCCAAAACAACCCTGGAACCACCGTCAGACCCAGCGCTACCCCTCACGGCCATAGACCCAGACAAAGGGTCTCTTCTCAGCACGAAACGCCCCACTCCGTTCAGGCAGCCCTCTTCCCGAGAGCAACACATGGAAAGACATTCGATGTCCATGGACAGATGCTTGGCTGAGCAAGCAGCTGTCCTTCGCCCCAACACAAGCGGACTCAGCAATCAACCTGCGCAGAAAACGGTGCCATGGGCAGCCACAGTGTTGCGGAGAGAAATGCTCACACGAAATGAAAGAGGTCTGGGAGGGAGACACACAGCCCATGGGAAGCCCCTGCCCTCTCCCATCTCACCAGGGACACCCAGGAACGGTCTTCCAGGAAAGCAAGCCCTGGACTGCCATCCAGATGGTGCTTGCCAAATGGGAGGGTGAGGCTGTGGGAATGCCTGGCATTGGGGAGGTCCGAGATCCAAACCCTTGCCCTGGACGGGGGTGCCACAGCCCTCCTTCCATGGAGCAGATGCTACGAGGTCTAGTCCCTCTTCTTGGAACCCAAGCGAGGTGAAAGGGAGCCAAACAGGATGGATAGCCATGGCCGATGGGATACCTTTGTTGGGAAACTGCAATGGATCCACTTCGCTCAGCGACCAGCCAAAAGGAGTCCTGACCATTCCACCCCAACACAGGAGCGTCTCAGCGCTCCCCACAGAAGGTGTCCCGCTCGGGAGTGCTGCCCCTCGGGAAAAGAGACGGGCCGAAGGACTCCGTGCATCCCGTCCAGATTGCCGAGCCTAGCCCATCGGACCCAACCGAATTCCCTGGCGAGGAGGAAGTGATGAGGATAAAGACATGCTTCGTCTGGAGGGGATTGACCTGCCCAGGTGTTCTTCTGCACCCGTGTGCGGTAGGCAGATCCACTCTGCTCGGCAAAAGCATCCACTCCCAGGCTGGCCATCCCCAGGCTGGCACTTCCAACCCAGTCCCACCCAAGCTATTGGCTCACGAGAGACGTAGGATGGATTTGTCAATCCCCGTCCTAGCTGTTGTTTCCTACTCTATCTGCATGCGTATGCGTGTGGGTGTGTTTGGAGAGAGAGAGAGAGAGAGAGAGAGGGAGAGAGGGACGGAGAATGAGGGAACGAGGGAGAGAACGAGAGATGGACCTTCACTCATTTCTGGATCCATTCAGCTCATTCATTTCAATGCCTCTTCTTCCTTGTCCATGGATTTGGGTGCCCCGTGCCACACGGAGATGTGGTCTAGCCAGAGGGGGATCGCCCAGTGCAGCTCTTGCCCCAGCCAGCCACAGCAGGGACCAGGAGAGCCTCTGAAGCTTGGCAGCCACGTGGGAACTCCCCTGAGAGCTTGCTGGAGGAGACCAATCAAGAGTCCTTAACGCATCAGACCTGGTTTCAATCAGGCCTCCATAGCCTGGCACCCTGCTGCCAAGAGAGGCTCTTCTCAAAAAGACACAAGGACATTTCCCTCAGCCTCCTCAGTGTGTGTGTGTGTGTGTGTGTGTGTGTGTGTGTGAGAGAGAGAGAGAGAGAGAGAGAGAGAGAGAGAGAGAGAGAGAGAGAGAGAGAGAGGGCAAACAGGCAGAGGAGCCCAGCTACCAACACTCTTGCCTCCGAAGCCCCCCATGGATTCCTCAGCACCACACTCCTTCTCACCTACCTGAAGCCCTGATGCGGAGGGCTTGACCAGGGCCAGCTGGCGGCCCAATCCTGAGGCTGTGTCTGGGCGCCTGCCTCGAAGGAACCCCAAGCACGCCAAAGCCCAGGACCTGTTTCAAGCCTGTTTCTTGAAACCCACTGCCACTCAACCAGGCGGCGAACCCACCTCCAAATCCGGAAGGCACACCTCCGCCCTCCGCCTCACAGGAGGGGTCTCGGAGGAGAGAGTCCCTGGTGCCCAGGAAACACCTGCACATCCTCGGAGTGCCTGCTGTGGGTGCGTCCCGCTCAAGCCTCCATCCGCCCCCGCCCCCGACCTGGAGCCTGCGCCTTTGGAGCCTTGCCACTCCCACCTCTTCGAGCCTCAGAGCTGCACCTGGGGCCGGGAGGGGCCCTGGCGCCCTCGTGTGGACATAGGCTCGAACAGCCCCTCTCAGGCTGGCCTTCTCTCTCGGGCTCAGCAGTCCCCGGGGCTGCTTGGGCTGGGGCCCAGACGAGGCTGGCGGCTCCATCCCCCGCCAAGAAGGGCCCTTCCACCTGGGCTCTAGCTCCCTCTCTCAAAGGCGTTCTTCGTGCAGATGCCCACCTAGGCCATGCCTCGCCGTGGAAATCCTGAGCTCCCAATCCATCAGGGGGTGCCAGCCTGCTACCGTGTGGATAGAGCCTTGCCCATATGGAGTTAGGAAGACAGGTGTGGAAGGATGGAACGAGTCGTTTTCCCCCTTCATGATCCCCCTGGGATTCCATACGCCTTGCCATTAGGTCTTGCCTCGATTCTTTCCTTCTTGCTTGGTTCATCGGGCCAGGCCTCTCTTTCTCCCTTTGTTTCCAAACGCTCTTGACCCCACCTGGAGTGTGCCTGCTCTGGATCCCCATTTGTGCTTCCCAAGGCACAGAGTTTCCCAACCACACAAAACCAACCCAATCAGCCCTTCTCCCCAGGCGGCCGCAAGGAAGCTCAGGCAGAGCTTTTGCGGATCCGTCAAGAGAGCGGCCTGCATATGCCCGGCCTGCCTCGAGCTCCCATCATCTCACCAGGTGCGTAGAAAGAAGAGCCGAGCCTCCCTGGGAAAGACAAAGGGAGGTTCCTGAGCTCTCTTGAGACACAAGGCCCAGCGCCTGGCACTGCTGCTCTCCCAATTCGCTCTCCCTTTGGGCACCACCCGGGGAAGCCTCACAGCCCCTGGATGCGCATCCCAAAACCCAGGTCACCCTGGGCTCCCACACGGATCAGCTCCAGCACGGAACCCAGGAACCAGAACAGAAACCCACCCACCCAGGCCACAGGTGGGGAGGGGGCCTGAAGAAACACTGCCAAATCCACATAGCCAGCCGGCAGCCAGCACCACACAAAGGAACACCATCACGCATGCCTAGAGAAGTCCAAACCCCAACCAGCTCGACAGGCCTCCTCAGCCCTGTCCCCATGGCCATCCTGAGGACGCCTTTCCATGACAACCCCTGGGCAGGCTGTGCCAAAGAAGGGGCCCTCCCACCGGCTGGGCGTGGACGTCCGTTGGTTCAACCGCGATGGACCACAGGATCCAGGGCCTCCCCAAAACAACCCTGGAACCACCGTCAGACCCAGCGCTACCCCTCACGGCCATAGACCCAGACAAAGGGGCTCTTCGCAGCGCCGCGAAACGCCCCACTCGGTTCAGGCAGCCCTCTTCCCAAGAGCAACACATGGAAAGACATTCGATGTCCACGGACAGATGCTTGGCTTAGCAAGCAGCTGTCCTTCGCCCCAACACAAGCGGACTCAGCGATCAACCTGCGCAGAAAACGGTGCCATGGGCAGCCACAGTGTTGCGGAGAGAAATGCTCACACGAAATGAAAGAGGTCTGGGAGGGAGACACACAGCCCATGGGAAACCCCTGCCCTCTCCCATCTCACCAGGGACACCCAGGGACTGTCTTCCAGGAAAGCAAGCCCTGGACCGTCATCCAGATGGTGCTTGCCAAATGGGAGGGTGAGGCTGTGGGAATGCCTGGCATTGGGGAGGTCCGAGATCCAAACCCTTGCCCTGGACGGGGGTGCCACAGCCCTCCTTCCATGGAGCAGATGCTACGAGGTCTAGTCCCTCTTCTTGGAACCCAAGCGAGGTGAAGGGGAGCCAAACAGGATGGATAGCCATGGCCGATGGGATACCTTTGTTGGGAAACTGCAATGGATCCACTTCGCTCAGCGACCAGCCAAAAGGAGTCCTGACCATTCCACCCCAACACAGGAGCGTCTCAGCGCTCCCCACAGAAGGTGTCCCGCTCGGGAGTGCTGCCCCTCGGGAAAAGAGACGGGCCGAAGGACTCCGTGCATCCCGTCCAGATTGCCGAGCCTAGCCCATCGCACCCAACCGAATTCCCTGGCGAGGAGGAAGTGATGAGGATAAAGACATGCTTCGTCTGGAGGGGATTGACCTGCCCAGGTGTTCTTCTGCACCCGTGTGCGGTAGGCAGATCCACTCTGCTCGGCAAAAGCATCCACTCCCAGGCTGGCCATCCCCAGGCTGGCACTTCCAACCCAGTCCCACCCAAGCTATTGGCTCACGAGAGCTGTAGGATGGATTTGTCAATCCCGGTCCTAGCTGTTGTTTCCTACTCTATCTGCATGCATATGCGTGTGGGTGTGTTTGGAGAGAGAGAGAGAGAGAGAGAGAGGGAGAGAGGGACGGAGAATGAGAGAACGAGGGAGAGAACGAGAGATGGACCTTCACTCATTTCTGGATCCATTCAGCTCATTCATTTCAATGCCTCTTCTTCCTTGTCCATGGATTTGGGTGCCCCGTGCCACACGGAGATGTGGTCTAGCCAGAGGGGGATCGCCCAGTGCAGCTCTTGCCCCAGCCAGCCACAGCAGGGACCAGGAGAGCCTCTGAAGCTTGGCAGCCACGTGGGAACTCCCCTGAGAGCTTGCTGGAGGAGACCAATCAAGAGTCCTTAACGCATCAGACCTGGTTTCAATCAGGCCTCCATAGCCTGGCACCCTGCTGCCAAGAGAGGCTCTTCTCAAAAAGACACAAGGACATTTCCCTCAGCCTCCTCAGTGTGTGTGTGTGTGTGTGTGTGAGAGAGAGAGAGAGAGAGAGAGAGAGAGAGAGAGAGGGCAAACAGGCGGAGGAGCCCAGCTACCAACACTCTTGCCTCCGAAGCCCCCCATGGATTCCTCAGCACCACACTCCTTCTCACCTACCTGAAGCCCTGATGCGGAGGGCTTGACCAGGGCCAGCTGGCGGCCCAATCCTGAGGCTGTGTGTGTCTGGGCGCCTGCCTCGAAGGAACCCCAAGCACGCCAAAGCCCAGGACCTGTTTCAAGCCTGTTTCTTGAAACCCACTGCCACTCAACCAGGCGGCGAACCCACCTCCAAATCCGGAAGGCACACCTCCGCCCTCCGCCTCACAGGAGGGGTCTCGGAGGAGAGAGTCCCTGGTGCCCAGGAAACACCTGCACATTCTCCGAGTGCCTGCTGTGGGTGCGTCCCGCTCAAGCCTCCATCCGCCCCCGCCCCCGACCTGGAGCCTGCGCCTTTGGAGCCTTGCCACTCCCACCTCTTCGAGCCTCAGAGCTGCACCTGGGGCCGGGAGGGGCCCTGGCGCCCTCGTGTGGACATAGGCTCGAACAGCCCCTCTCAGGCTGGCCTTCTCTCTCGGGCTCAGCAGTCCCCGGGGCTGCTTGGGCTGGGGCCCAGACGAGGCTGGCGGCTCCATCCCCCGCCAAGAAGGGCCCTTCCACCTGGGCTCTAGCTCCCTCTCTCAAAGGCGTTCTTCGTGCAGATGCCCACCTAGGCCATGCCTCGCCGTGGAAATCCTGAGCTCCCAATCCATCAGGGGGTGCCAGCCTGCTACCGTGTGGATAGAGCCTTGCCCATATGGAGTTAGGAAGACAGGTGTGGAAGGATGGAACGAGTCGTTTTCCCCCTTCATGATCCCCCTGGGATTCCATACGCCTTGCCATTAGGTCTTGCCTCGATTCTTTCCTTCTTGCTTGGTTCATCGGGCCAGGCCTCTCTTTCTCCCTTTGTTTCCAAACGCTCTTGACCCCACCTGGAGTGTGCCTGCTCTGGATCCCCATTTGTGCTTCCCAAGGCACAGAGTTTCCCAACCACACAAAACCAACCCAATCAGCCCTTCTCCCCAGGCGGCCGCAAGGAAGCTCAGGCAGAGCTTTTGCGGATCCGTCAAGAGAGCGGCCTGCATATGCCCGGCCTGCCTCGAGCTCCCATCATCTCACCAGGTGCGTAGAAAGAAGAGCCGAGCCTCCCTGGGAAAGACAAAGGGAGGTTCCTGAGCTCTCTTGAGACACAAGGCCCAGCGCCTGGCACTGCTGCTCTCCCAATTCGCTCTCCCTTTGGGCACCACCCGGGGAAGCCTCACAGCCCCTCGATGCGCATCCCAAAACCCAGGTCACCCTGGGCTCCCACACGGATCAGCTCCAGCACGGAACCCAGGAACCAGAACAGAAACCCACCCACCCAGGCCACAGGTGGGGAGGGGGCCTGAAGAAACACTGCCAAATCCACATAGCCAGCCGCCATCCAGCACCAGACAAAGGAACACCATCACGCATGCCTAGAGAAGTCCAAACCCCAACCAGCTCGACAGGCCTCCTCAGCCCTGTCCCCATGGCCATCCTGAGGACGCCTTTCCATGACAACCCCTGGGCAGGCTGTGCCAAAGAAGGGGCCCTCCCACCGGCTGGGCGTGGACGTCCGTTTGTTCAACCACGATGGACCACAGGATCCAGGGCCTCCCCAAAACAACCCTGGAACCACCGTCAGACCCAGCGCTACGCCTCACTGACATAGACCCAGACAAAGGGGCTCTTCGCAGCGCCGCGAAACGCCCCACTCGGTTCAGGCAGCCCTCTTCCCAAGAGCAACACATGGAAAGACATTCGATGTCCACGGACAGATGCTTGGCTTAGCAAGCAGCTGTCCTTCGCCCCAACACAAGCGGACTCAGCGATCAACCTGCGCAGAAAACGGTGCCATGGGCAGCCACAGTGTTGCGGAGAGAAATGCTCACACGAAATGAAAGAGGTCTGGGAGGGAGACACACAGCCCATGGGAAACCCCTGCCCTCTCCCATCTCACCAGGGACACCCAGGGACTGTCTTCCAGGAAAGCAAGCCCTGGACCGTCATCCAGATGGTGCTTGCCAAATGGGAGGGTGAGGCTGTGGGAATGCCTGGCATTGGGGAGGTCCGAGATCCAAACCCTTGCCCTGGACGGGGGTGCCACAGCCCTCCTTCCATGGAGCAGATGCTACGAGGTCTAGTCCCTCTTCTTGGAACCCAAGCGAGGTGAAGGGGAGCCAAACAGGATGGATAGCCATGGCCGATGGGATACCTTTGTTGGGAAACTGCAATGGATCCACTTCGCTCAGCGACCAGCCAAAAGGAGTCCTGACCATTCCACCCCAACACAGGAGCGTCTCAGCGCTCCCCACAGAAGGTGTCCCGCTCGGGAGTGCTGCCCCTCGGGAAAAGAGACGGGCCGAAGGACTCCGTGCATCCCGTCCAGATTGCCGAGCCTAGCCCATCGCACCCAACCGAATTCCCTGGCGAGGAGGAAGTGATGAGGATAAAGACATGCTTCGTCTGGAGGGGATTGACCTGCCCAGGTGTTCTTCTGCACCCGTGTGCGGTAGGCAGATCCACTCTGCTCGGCAAAAGCATCCACTCCCAGGCTGGCCATCCCCAGGCTGGCACTTCCAACCCAGTCCCACCCAAGCTATTGGCTCACGAGAGCTGTAGGATGGATTTGTCAATCCCGGTCCTAGCTGTTGTTTCCTACTCTATCTGCATGCGTATGCGTGTGGGTGTGTTTGGAGAGAGAGAGAGAGAGAGAGAGAGGGAGAGAGGGACGGAGAATGAGAGAACGAGGGAGAGAACGAGAGATGGACCTTCACTCATTTCTGGATCCATTCAGCTCATTCATTTCAATGCCTCTTCTTCCTTGTCCATGGATTTGGGTGCCCCGTGCCACACGGAGATGTGGTCTAGCCAGAGGGGGATCGCCCAGTGCAGCTCTTGCCCCAGCCAGCCACAGCAGGGACCAGGAGAGCCTCTGAAGCTTGGCAGCCACGTGGGAACTCCCCTGAGAGCTTGCTGGAGGAGACCAATCAAGAGTCCTTAACGCATCAGACCTGGTTTCAATCAGGCCTCCATAGCCTGGCACCCTGCTGCCAAGAGAGGCTCTTCTCAAAAAGACACAAGGACATTTCCCTCAGCCTCCTCAGTGTGTGTGTGTGTGTGTGTGTGAGAGAGAGAGAGAGAGAGAGAGAGAGAGAGAGAGAGAGAGGGCAAACAGGCGGAGGAGCCCAGCTACCAACACTCTTGCCTCCGAAGCCCCCCATGGATTCCTCAGCACCACACTCCTTCTCACCTACCTGAAGCCCTGATGCGGAGGGCTTGACCAGGGCCAGCTGGCGGCCCAATCCTGAGGCTGTGTGTGTCTGGGCGCCTGCCTCGAAGGAACCCCAAGCACGCCAAAGCCCAGGACCTGTTTCAAGCCTGTTTCTTGAAACCCACTGCCACTCAACCAGGCGGCGAACCCACCTCCAAATCCGGAAGGCACACCTCCGCCCTCCGCCTCACAGGAGGGGTCTCGGAGGAGAGAGTCCCTGGTGCCCAGGAAACACCTGCACATTCTCCGAGTGCCTGCTGTGGGTGCGTCCCGCTCAAGCCTCCATCCGCCCCCGCCCCCGACCTGGAGCCTGCGCCTTTGGAGCCTTGCCACTCCCACCTCTTCGAGCCTCAGAGCTGCACCTGGGGCCGGGAGGGGCCCTGGCGCCCTCGTGTGGACATAGGCTCGAACAGCCCCTCTCAGGCTGGCCTTCTCTCTCGGGCTCAGCAGTCCCCGGGGCTGCTTGGGCTGGGGCCCAGACGAGGCTGGCGGCTCCATCCCCCGCCAAGAAGGGCCCTTCCACCTGGGCTCTAGCTCCCTCTCTCAAAGGCGTTCTTCGTGCAGATGCCCACCTAGGCCATGCCTCGCCGTGGAAATCCTGAGCTCCCAATCCATCAGGGGGTGCCAGCCTGCTACCGTGTGGATAGAGCCTTGCCCATATGGAGTTAGGAAGACAGGTGTGGAAGGATGGAACGAGTCGTTTTCCCCCTTCATGATCCCCCTGGGATTCCATACGCCTTGCCATTAGGTCTTGCCTCGATTCTTTCCTTCTTGCTTGGTTCATCGGGCCAGGCCTCTCTTTCTCCCTTTGTTTCCAAACGCTCTTGACCCCACCTGGAGTGTGCCTGCTCTGGATCCCCATTTGTGCTTCCCAAGGCACAGAGTTTCCCAACCACACAAAACCAACCCAATCAGCCCTTCTCCCCAGGCGGCCGCAAGGAAGCTCAGGCAGAGCTTTTGCGGATCCGTCAAGAGAGCGGCCTGCATATGCCCGGCCTGCCTCGAGCTCCCATCATCTCACCAGGTGCGTAGAAAGAAGAGCCGAGCCTCCCTGGGAAAGACAAAGGGAGGTTCCTGAGCTCTCTTGAGACACAAGGCCCAGCGCCTGGCACTGCTGCTCTCCCAATTCGCTCTCCCTTTGGGCACCACCCGGGGAAGCCTCACAGCCCCTCGATGCGCATCCCAAAACCCAGGTCACCCTGGGCTCCCACACGGATCAGCTCCAGCACGGAACCCAGGAACCAGAACAGAAACCCACCCACCCAGGCCACAGGTGGGGAGGGGGCCTGAAGAAACACTGCCAAATCCACATAGCCAGCCGGCAGCCAGCACCACACAAAGGAACACCATCACGCATGCCTAGAGAAGTCCAAACCCCAACCAGCTCGACAGGCCTCCTCAGCCCTGTCCCCATGGCCATCCTGAGGACGCCTTTCCATGACAACCCCTGGGCAGGCTGTGCCAAAGAAGGGGCCCTCCCACCGGGTGGGCGTGGACGTCCGTTGGTTCAACCGCGATGGACCACAGGATCCAGGGCCTCCCCAAAACAACCCTGGAACCACCGTCAGACCCAGCGCTACGCCTCACTGACATAGACCCAGACAAAGGGGCTCTTCGCAGCGCCGCGAAACGCCCCACTCGGTTCAGGCAGCCCTCTTCCCAAGAGCAACACATGGAAAGACATTCGATGTCCACGGACAGATGCTTGGCTTAGCAAGCAGCTGTCCTTCGCCCCAACACAAGCGGACTCAGCGATCAACCTGCGCAGAAAACGGTGCCATGGGCAGCCACAGTGTTGCGGAGAGAAATGCTCACACGAAATGAAAGAGGTCTGGGAGGGAGACACACAGCCCATGGGAAACCCCTGCCCTCTCCCATCTCACCAGGGACACCCAGGGACTGTCTTCCAGGAAAGCAAGCCCTGGACCGTCATCCAGATGGTGCTTGCCAAATGGGAGGGTGAGGCTGTGGGAATGCCTGGCATTGGGGAGGTCCGAGATCCAAACCCTTGCCCTGGACGGGGGTGCCACAGCCCTCCTTCCATGGAGCAGATGCTACGAGGTCTAGTCCCTCTTCTTGGAACCCAAGCGAGGTGAAGGGGAGCCAAACAGGATGGATAGCCATGGCCGATGGGATACCTTTGTTGGGAAACTGCAATGGATCCACTTCGCTCAGCGACCAGCCAAAAGGAGTCCTGACCATTCCACCCCAACACAGGAGCGTCTCAGCGCTCCCCACAGAAGGTGTCCCGCTCGGGAGTGCTGCCCCTCGGGAAAAGAGACGGGCCGAAGGACTCCGTGCATCCCGTCCAGATTGCCGAGCCTAGCCCATCGCACCCAACCGAATTCCCTGGCGAGGAGGAAGTGATGAGGATAAAGACATGCTTCGTCTGGAGGGGATTGACCTGCCCAGGTGTTCTTCTGCACCCGTGTGCGGTAGGCAGATCCACTCTGCTCGGCAAAAGCATCCACTCCCAGGCTGGCCATCCCCAGGCTGGCACTTCCAACCCAGTCCCACCCAAGCTATTGGCTCACGAGAGCTGTAGGATGGATTTGTCAATCCCGGTCCTAGCTGTTGTTTCCTACTCTATCTGCATGCGTATGCGTGTGGGTGTGTTTGGAGAGAGAGAGAGAGAGAGAGAGAGGGAGAGAGGGACGGAGAATGAGAGAACGAGGGAGAGAACGAGAGATGGACCTTCACTCATTTCTGGATCCATTCAGCTCATTCATTTCAATGCCTCTTCTTCCTTGTCCATGGATTTGGGTGCCCCGTGCCACACGGAGATGTGGTCTAGCCAGAGGGGGATCGCCCAGTGCAGCTCTTGCCCCAGCCAGCCACAGCAGGGACCAGGAGAGCCTCTGAAGCTTGGCAGCCACGTGGGAACTCCCCTGAGAGCTTGCTGGAGGAGACCAATCAAGAGTCCTTAACGCATCAGACCTGGTTTCAATCAGGCCTCCATAGCCTGGCACCCTGCTGCCAAGAGAGGCTCTTCTCAAAAAGACACAAGGACATTTCCCTCAGCCTCCTCAGTGTGTGTGTGTGTGTGTGTGTGTGTGTGTGAGAGAGAGAGAGAGAGAGAGAGAGAGAGAGAGAGAGAGAGAGAGAGAGAGAGAGGGCAAACAGGCGGAGGAGCCCAGCTACCAACACTCTTGCCTCCGAAGCCCCCCATGGATTCCTCAGCACCACACTCCTTCTCACCTACCTGAAGCCCTGATGCGGAGGGCTTGACCAGGGCCAGCTGGCGGCCCAATCCTGAGGCTGTGTGTGTCTGGGCGCCTGCCTCGAAGGAACCCCAAGCACGCCAAAGCCCAGGACCTGTTTCAAGCCTGTTTCTTGAAACCCACTGCCACTCAACCAGGCGGCGAACCCACCTCCAAATCCGGAAGGCACACCTCCGCCCTCCGCCTCACAGGAGGGGTCTCGGAGGAGAGAGTCCCTGGTGCCCAGGAAACACCTGCACATTCTCCGAGTGCCTGCTGTGGGTGCGTCCCGCTCAAGCCTCCATCCGCCCCCGCCCCCGACCTGGAGCCTGCGCCTTTGGAGCCTTGCCACTCCCACCTCTTCGAGCCTCAGAGCTGCACCTGGGGCCGGGAGGGGCCCTGGCGCCCTCGTGTGGACATAGGCTCGAACAGCCCCTCTCAGGCTGGCCTTCTCTCTTGGGCTCAGCAGTCCCCGGGGCTGCTTGGGCTGGGGCCCAGACGAGGCTGGCGGCTCCATCCCCCGCCAAGAAGGGCCCTTCCACCTGGGCTCTAGCTCCCTCTCTCAAAGGCGTTCTTCGTGCAGATGCCCACCTAGGCCATGCCTCGCCGTGGAAATCCTGAGCTCCCAATCCATCAGGGGGTGCCAGCCTGCTACCGTGTGGATAGAGCCTTGCCCATATGGAGTTAGGAAGACAGGTGTGGAAGGATGGAACGAGTCGTTTTCCCCCTTCATGATCCCCCTGGGATTCCATACGCCTTGCCATTAGGTCTTGCCTCGATTCTTTCCTTCTTGCTTGGTTCATCGGGCCAGGCCTCTCTTTCTCCCTTTGTTTCCAAACGCTCTTGACCCCACCTGGAGTGTGCCTGCTCTGGATCCCCATTTGTGCTTCCCAAGGCACAGAGTTTCCCAACCACACAAAACCAACCCAATCAGCCCTTCTCCCCAGGCGGCCGCAAGGAAGCTCAGGCAGAGCTTTTGCGGATCCGTCAAGAGAGCGGCCTGCATATGCCCGGCCTGCCTCGAGCTCCCATCATCTCACCAGGTGCGTAGAAAGAAGAGCCGAGCCTCCCTGGGAAAGACAAAGGGAGGTTCCTGAGCCCTCTTGAGAGACAAGGCCCAGCACCTGGCACCGCTGCTCTCCCAATTCGCTCTCCCTTTGGGCACCACCCGGGGAAGCCTCACAGCCCCTGGATGCGCATCCCAAAACCCAGGTCACCCTGGGCTCCCACACGGATCAGCTCCAGCACGGAACCCAGGAACCAGAACAGAAACCCACCCACCCAGGCCACAGGTGGGGAGGGGGCCTGAAGAAACACTGCCAAATCCACATAGCCAGCCGCCATCCAGCACCAGACAAAGGAACACCATCACGCATGCCTAGAGAAGTCCAAACCCCAACCAGCTCGACAGGCCTCCTCAGCCCTGTCCCCATGGCCATCCTGAGGACGCCTTTCCATGACAACCCCTGGGCAGGCTGTGCCAAAGAAGGGGCCCTCCCACCGGCTGGGCGTGGACGTCCGTTGGTTCAACCGCGATGGACCACAGGATCCAGGGCCTCCCCAAAACAACCCTGGAACCACCGTCAGACCCAGCGCTACCCCTCACAGCCATAGACCCAGACAAAGGGTCTCTTCTCAGCGCGAAACGCCCCACTCCGTTCAGGCAGCCCTCTTCCCGAGAGCAACACATGGAAAGACATTCGATGTCCGTGGACAGATGCTTGGCTGAGCAAGCAGCTGTCCTTCGCCCCAACACAAGCGGACTCAGCAATCAACCTGCGCAGAAAACGGTGCCATGGGCAGCCACAGTGTTGCGGAGAGAAATGCTCACACGAAATGAAAGAGGTCTGGGAGGGAGACACACAGCCCATGGGAAGCCCCTGCTCTCTCCCATCTCACCAGGGACACCCAGGAACGGTCTTCCAGGAAAGCAAGCCCTGGACTGCCATCCAGATGGTGCTTGCCAAATGGGAGGGTGAGGCTGTGGGAATGCCTGGCATTGGGGAGGTCCGAGATCCAAACCCTTGCCCTGGACGGGGGTGCCACAGCCCTCCTTCCATGGAGCAGATGCTACGAGGTCTAGTCCCTCTTCTTGGAACCCAAGGGAGGCGAAGGGGAGCCAAACAGGATGGATAGCCATGGCCGATGGGATCCCTTTGTTGGGAAACTGCAATGGATCCACTTCGCTCAGCGACCAGCCAAAAGGAGTCCTGACCATTCCACCCCAACACAGGAGCGTCTCAGCGCTCCCCACAGAAGGTGTCCCGCTCGGGAGTGCTGCCCCTCGGGAAAAGAGACGGGCCGAAGGACTCCGTGCATCCCGTCCAGATTGCCGAGCCTAGCCCATCGGACCCAACCGAATTCCCTGGCGAGGAGGAAGTGATGAGGATAAAGACATGCTTCGTCTGGAGTGGATTGACTTGCCCAGGTGTTCTCCTGCACCCGTGTGCGGCATGCAGATCCACTCTGCTCGGCAAAAGCATCCACTCCCAGGCTGGCCATCCCCAGGCTGGCACTTCCAACCCAGTCCCACCCAAGTTATTGGCTCACGAGAGACGTAGGATGGATTTGTCAATCCCCGTCCTAGCTGTTGTTTCCTACTCTATCTGCATGCGTATGCGTGTGGGTGTGATTGGAGAGAGGGAGAGAGAGAGAGAGAGTGAGGGAGGGAGAGAGAGTGAGAGAGAGAGAGAGAGGGAGAATGAGAGAACGAGGTAGAGAACGAGAGATGGACCTTCACCCATTTCTGGATCCATTCAGCTCATTCATTTCAATGCCTCTTCTTCCTTGTCCATGGATTTGGGTGCCCCTGCCACACGGAGATGTGGTCTAGCCAGAGGGGGATCGCCCAGTGCAGCTCTTGCCCCAGCCACAGCAGTGACCAGGAGAGCCTCTGAAGCTTGGCAGCCACGTGGGAACTCCCCTGAGAGCTTGCTGGAGGAGACCAATCAAGAGTCCTTAACGCATCAGACCTGGTTTCAATCAGGCCTCCATAGCCTGGCACCCTGCTGCCAAGAGAGGCTCTTCTCAAAAGGACACAAGGACATTTCCCTCAGCCTCCTCAGAGTGTGTGTGTGTGTGTGTGTGTGTGTGTGTGTGTGTGAGAGAGAGAGAGAGAGAGAGAGAGAGAGAGAGAGAGAGAGAGAGAGAGAGGGCAAACAGGCGGATGAGCCCAGCTACCAACACTCTTGCCCCCGAAGCCCCCCATGGATTCCTCAGCACCACACTCCTTCTCACCTACCTGAAGCCCTGATGCGGAGGGCTTGACCAGGGCCAGCTGGCGGCCCAATCCTGAGGCTGTGTGTGTCTGGGCGCCTGCCTCGAAGGAACCCCAAGCACGCCAAAGCCCAGGACCTGTTTCAAGCCTTCCAAACCCACTGCCACCCAACCAGGCGGCGAACCCACCTCCAAATCCGGAAGGCACACCTCCGCCCTCCGCCTCACAGGAGGTGTCTCGGAGGAGAGAGTCCCTGGTGCCCAGGAAACACCTGCACATCCTCGGAGTGCCTGCTGTGGGTACGTCCCGCTCAAGCCTCCATCCAACCCCGCCCCCGACCTGGAGCCTGCGCCTTTGGAGCCTTGCCACTCCCACCTCTTCGAGCCTCGGAGCTGCACCTGGGGCCGGAAGGGGCCCTGGCGCCCTCGTGTGGACATAGGCTCGAACAGCCCCTCTCAGGCTGGCCTTCTCTCTCGGGCTCAGCAGTCCCCGGGGCTGCTTGGGCTGGGGCCCAGACGAGGCTGGGGGCTCCATCCCCCGCCAAGAAGGGCCCTTCCACCTGGGCTCTAGCTCCCTCTCTCAAAGGCGTTCTTCGTGCAGATGCCCACCTAGGCCATGCCTCGCCGTGGAAATCCTGAGCTCCCAATCCATCAGGGGGTGCCAGCCTGCTACCGTGTGGATAGAGCCTTGCCCATATGGAGTTAGGAAGACAGGTGTGGAAGGATGGAACGAGTCGTTTTCCCCCTTCATGATCCCCCTGGGATTCCATACGCCTTGCCATTAGGTCTTGCCTCGATTCTTTCCTTCTTGCTTGGTTCATCGGGCCAGGCCTCTCTTTCTCCCTTTGTTTCCAAACGCTCTTGACCCCACCTGGAGTGTGCCTGCTCTGGATCCCCATTTGTGCTTCCCAAGGCACAGAGTTTCCCAACCACACAAAACCAACCCAATCAGCCCTTCTCCCCAGGCGGCCGCAAGGAAGCTCAGGCAGAGCTTTTGCGGATCCGTCAAGAGAGCGGCCTGCATATGCCCGGCCTGCCTCGAGCTCCCATCATCTCACCAGGTGCGTAGAAAGAAGAGCCGAGCCTCCCTGGGAAAGACAAAGGGAGGTTCCTGAGCTCTCTTGAGACACAAGGCCCAGCGCCTGGCACTGCTGCTCTCCCAATTCGCTCTCCCTTTGGGCACCACCCGGGGAAGCCTCACAGCCCCTGGATGCGCATCCCAAAACCCAGGTCACCCTGGGCTCCCACACGGATCAGCTCCAGCACGGAACCCAGGAACCAGAACAGAAACCCACCCACCCAGGCCACAGGTGGGGAGGGGGCCTGAAGAAACACTGCCAAATCCACATAGCCAGCCGGCAGCCAGCACCACACAAAGGAACACCATCACGCATGCCTAGAGAAGTCCAAACCCCAACCAGCTCGACAGGCCTCCTCAGCCCTGTCCCCATGGCCATCCTGAGGACGCCTTTCCATGACAACCCCTGGGCAGGCTGTGCCAAAGAAGGGGCCCTCCCACCGGCTGGGCGTGGACGTCCGTTGGTTCAACCGCGATGGACCACAGGATCCAGGGCCTCCCCAAAACAACCCTGGAACCACCGTCAGACCCAGCGCTACCCCTCACGGCCATAGACCCAGACAAAGGGGCTCTTCACAGCGCCGCGAAACGCCCCACTCCGTTCAGGCAGCCCTCTTCCCAAGAGCAAAACATGGAAAGACGTTCGATGTCCATGGACAGATGCTTGGCTGAGCAAGCAGCTGTCCTTCGCCCCAAAACAAGCGGACTCAGCGATCAACCTGCGCAGAAAACGGTGCCATGAGCAGCCACAGTGTTGCGGAGAGAAATGCTCACACGAAATGAAAGAGGTCTGGGAGGGAGACACACAGCCCATGGGAAACCCCTGCCCTCTCCCATCTCACCAGGGACACCCAGGGACTGTCTTCCAGGAAAGCAAGCCCTGGACCGCCATCCAGATGGCGCTTGCCAAATGGGAGGGCGAGGCTGTGGGCATGCCTGGCATTGGGGAGGTCCGAGATCCAAACCCTTGCCCTGGACGGGGGGTGCCAGAGCCCTCCCTCCATGCAGGAGATGCTACGAGGTCTAGTCCCTCTTCTTGGAACCCAAGGGAGGCGAAGGGGAGCCAAACAGGATGGATAGGCATGGCCGATGGGATCCCTTGGTTGGGAAACTGCAATGGATCCACTTCGGTCAGCGGCCAGCCAAAAGGAGTCCTGACCATTCCACCCCAACACAGGAGCGTCTCAGCGCTCCCCACAGAAGGTGTCCCGCTCGGGAGTGCTGCCCCTCGGGAAAAGAGACGGGCCGAAGGACTCCATGCATCCCGTCCAGATTGCCTAACCTAGCCCATCGGAGAGGACCGAATTCCCTGGCGAGGTGGAAGTGATGAGGATAAAGACATGCTTCGGCTGGAGTGGATTGACTTCCCCAGGTGTTCTCCTGCACCCGTGTGCGGCATGCAGATCCACTCTGCTCGGCAAAAGCATCCACTCCCAGGCTGGGCATCCCCAGGCTGCCACTTCCAACCCACTCCCACCCAAGATATTGGCTCACGAGGGACGTAGGATGGATGTGTCTATCCCGGTCATAGCTATTGTTTCCTCTTCTATCTGCATGGGTATGCGTGTGGGTGTGTTTTGAGAGAGGGAGAGAGAGAGAGAGAGTGAGAGAGAGAGGGAGGGAGGGAGGGAGACGGAGGGAGAGAGAGAGAGAGAGAGAGAGAGAGAGAGAGGGAGAATGAGAGAACGAGGTAGAGAGCGAGAGATGGACCTTCACCCATTTCTGGATCCATTCAGCTCATTCATTTCAATGCCTCTTCTTCCTTGTCCATGGATTTGGGTGCCCCCTGCCACACGGAGATGTGGTCTAGCCAGAGGGGGATCGCCCAGTGCAGCTCTTGCCCCAGCCACAGCAGTGACCAGGAGAGCCTCTGAAGCTTGGCAGCCACGTGGGAACTCCCCTGAGAGCTTGCTGGAGGAGACCAATCAAGAGTCCTTAACGCATCAGACCTGGTTTCAATCAGGCCTCCATAGCCTGGCACCCTGCTGCCAAGAGAGGCTCTTCTCAAAAGGACACAAGGACATTTCCTTCAGCCTCCTCAGAGAGTGTGTGTGTGTGTGTGTGTGTGTGTGTGTGTGTGTGTGATAGAGAGAGAGAGAGAGAGGAAGGGAGAGAGGGAGGGAGAGAAAGAGAGAAAGAGAGAGAGAGAGAGAGAGAGAGGGCAAACAGGCGGATGAGCCCAGCTACCAACACTCTTGCCCCCGAAGCCCCCCATGGATTCCTCAGCACCACACTCCTTCTCACCTACCTGAAGCCCTGATGCGGAGGGCTTGACCAGGGCCAGCTGGCGGCCCAATCCTGAGGCTGTGTGTGTCTGGGCGCCTGCCTCGAAGGAACCCCAAGCACGCCAAAGCCCAGGACCTGTTTCAAGCCTGTTCCTTGAAACCCACTGCCATCCAACCAGGCGGCGAACCCACCTCCAAATCCGGAAGGCACACCTCCGCCCTCCGCCTCACAGGAGGGGTCTCGGAGGAGAGAGTCCCTGGTGCCCAGGAAACACCTGCACATCCTCGGAGTGCCTGCTGTGGGTACGTCCCGCTCAAGCCTCCATCCAACCCCGCCCCCGACCTGGAGCCTGCGCCTTTGGAGCCTTGCCACTCCCACCTCTTCGAGCCTCAGAGCTGCACCTGGGGCCGGAAGGGGCCCTGGCGCCCTCGTGTGGACATAGGCTCGAACAGCCCCTCTCAGGCTGGCCTTCTCTCTCGGGCTCAGCAGTCCCCGGGGCTGCTTGGGCTGGGGCCCAGACGAGGCTGGGGGCTCCATCCCCCGCCAAGAAGGGCCCTTCCACCTGGGCTCTAGCTCCCTCTCTCAAAGGCGTTCTTCGTGCAGATGCCCACCTAGGCCATGCCTCGCCGTGGAAATCCTGAGCTCCCAATCCATCAGGGGGTGCCAGCCTGCTACCGTGTGGATAGAGCCTTGCCCATATGGAGTTAGGAAGACAGGTGTGGAAGGATGGAACGAGTCGTTTTCCCCCTTCATGATCCCCCTGGGATTCCATACGCCTTGCCATTAGGTCTTGCCTCGATTCTTTCCTTCTTGCTTGGTTCATCGGGCCAGGCCTCTCTTTCTCCCTTTGTTTCCAAACGCTCTTGACCCCACCTGGAGTGTGCCTGCTCTGGATCCCCATTTGTGCTTCCCAAGGCACAGAGTTTCCCAACCACACAAAACCAACCCAATCAGCCCTTCTCCCCAGGCGGCCGCAAGGAAGCTCAGGCAGAGCTTTTGCGGATCCGTCAAGAGAGCGGCCTGCATATGCCCGGCCTGCCTCGAGCTCCCATCATCTCACCAGGTGCGTAGAAAGAAGAGCCGAGCCTCCCTGGGAAAGACAAAGGGAGGTTCCTGAGCCCTCTTGAGACACAAGGCCCAGCGACTGGCACCGCTGCTCTCCCAATTCGCTCTCCCTTTGGGCACCACCCGGGGAAGCCTCACAGCCCCTGGATGCGCATCCCAAAACCCAGGTCACCCTGGGCTCCCACACGGATCAGCTCCAGCACGGAACCCAGGAACCAGAACAGAAACCCACCCACCCAGGCCACAGGTGGGGAGGGGGCCTGAAGAAACACTGCCAAATCCACATAGCCAGCCGCCATCCAGCACCAGACAAAGGAACACCATCACGCATGCCTAGAGAAGTCCAAACCCCAACCAGCTCGACAGGCCTCCTCAGCCCTGTCCCCATGGCCATCCTGAGGACGCCTTTCCATGACAACCCCTGGGCAGGCTGTGCCAAAGAAGGGGCCCTCCCACCGGGTGGGCGTGGACGTCCGTTGGTTCAACCGCGATGGACCACAGGATCCAGGGCCTCCCCAAAACAACCCTGGAACCACCGTCAGACCCAGCGCTACCCCTCACAGCCATAGACCCAGACAAAGGGTCTCTTCTCAGCGCGAAACGCCCCACTCCGTTCAGGCAGCCCTCTTCCCGAGAGCAACACATGGAAAGACATTCGATGTCCGTGGACAGATGCTTGGCTGAGCAAGCAGCTGTCCTTCGCCCCAACACAAGCGGACTCAGCAATCAACCTGCGCAGAAAACGGTGCCATGGGCAGCCACAGTGTTGCGGAGAGAAATGCTCACACGAAATGAAAGAGGTCTGGGAGGGAGACACACAGCCCATGGGAAGCCCCTGCTCTCTCCCATCTCACCAGGGACACCCAGGAACGGTCTTCCAGGAAAGCAAGCCCTGGACTGCCATCCAGATGGTGCTTGCCAAATGGGAGGGTGAGGCTGTGGGAATGCCTGGCATTGGGGAGGTCCGAGATCCAAACCCTTGCCCTGGACGGGGGTGCCACAGCCCTCCTTCCATGGAGCAGATGCTACGAGGTCTAGTCCCTCTTCTTGGAACCCAAGGGAGGCGAAGGGGAGCCAAACAGGATGGATAGCCATGGCCGATGGGATCCCTTTGTTGGGAAACTGCAATGGATCCACTTCGCTCAGCGACCAGCCAAAAGGAGTCCTGACCATTCCACCCCAACACAGGAGCGTCTCAGCGCTCCCCACAGAAGGTGTCCCGCTCGGGAGTGCTGCCCCTCGGGAAAAGAGACGGGCCGAAGGACTCCGTGCATCCCGTCCAGATTGCCGAGCCTAGCCCATCGCACCCAACCGAATTCCCTGGCGAGGAGGAAGTGATGAGGATAAAGACATGCTTCGTCTGGAGTGGATTGACTTGCCCAGGTGTTCTCCTGCACCCATGTGCGGCATGCAGATCCACTCTGCTCGGCAAAAGCATCCACTCCCAGGCTGGCCATCCCCAGGCTGGCACTTCCAACCCAGTCCCACCCAAGCTATTGGCTCACGAGAGACGTAGGATGGATTTGTCAATCCCCGTCCTAGCTGTTGTTTCCTACTCTATCTGCATGCGTATGCGTGTGGGTGTGATTGGAGAGAGGGAGAGAGAGAGAGAGAGTGAGGGAGGGAGAGAGAGTGAGAGAGAGAGAGAGAGGGAGAATGAGAGAACGAGGTAGAGAACGAGAGATGGACCTTCACCCATTTCTGGATCCATTCAGCTCATTCATTTCAATGCCTCTTCTTCCTTGTCCATGGATTTGGGTGCCCCTGCCACACGGAGATGTGGTCTAGCCAGAGGGGGATCGCCCAGTGCAGCTCTTGCCCCAGCCACAGCAGTGACCAGGAGAGCCTCTGAAGCTTGGCAGCCACGTGGGAACTCCCCTGAGAGCTTGCTTGAGGAGACCAATCAAGAGTCCTTAACGCATCAGACCTGGTTTCAATCAGGCCTCCATAGCCTGGCACCCTGCTGCCAAGAGAGGCTCTTCTCAAAAGGACACAAGGACATTTCCCTCAGCCTCCTCAGAGTGTGTGTGTGTGTGTCATAGAGAGAGAGAGAGAGGAAGGGAGAGAGAGGGGGAGAGAGAGAGAGAGAGAGAGAGAGAGAGGGCAAACAGGCGGATGAGCCCAGCTACCAACACTCTTGACCCCGAAGCCCCCCATGGATTCCTCAGCACCACACTCCTTCTCACCTACCTGAAGCCCTGATGCGGAGGGCTTGACCAGGGCCAGCTGGCGGCCCAATCCTGAGGCTGTGTGTGTCTGGGCGCCTGCCTCGAAGGAACCCCAAGCACGCCAAAGCCCAGGACCTGTTTCAAGCCTGTTTCTTGAAACCCACTGCCACCCAACCAGGCGGCGAACCCACCTCCAAATCCGGAAGGCACACCTCCGCCCTCCGCCTCACAGGAGGGGTCTCGGAGGAGAGAGTCCCTGGTGCCCAGGAAACACCTGCACATCCTCGGAGTGCCTGCTGTGGGTACGTCCCGCTCAAGCCTCCATCCAACCCCGCCCCCGACCTGGAGCCTGCGCCTTTGGAGCCTTGCCACTCCCACCTCTTCGAGCCTCAGAGCTGCACCTGGGGCCGGAAGGGGCCCTGGCGCCCTCGTGTGGACATAGGCTCGAACAGCCCCTCTCAGGCTGGCCTTCTCTCTCGGGCTCAGCAGTCCCCGGGGCTGCTTGGGCTGGGGCCCAGACGAGGCTGGGGGCTCCATCCCCCGCCAAGAAGGGCCCTTCCACCTGGGCTCTAGCTCCCTCTCTCAAAGGCGTTCTTCGTGCAGATGCCCACCTAGGCCATGCCTCGCCGTGGAAATCCTGAGCTCCCAATCCATCAGGGGGTGCCAGCCTGCTACCGTGTGGATAGAGCCTTGCCCATATGGAGTTAGGAAGACAGGTGTGGAAGGATGGAACGAGTCGTTTTCCCCCTTCATGATCCCCCTGGGATTCCATACGCCTTGCCATTAGGTCTTGCCTCGATTTTTCCTTCTTGCTTGGTTCATCGGGCCAGGCCTCTCTTTCTCCCTTTGTTTCCAAACGCTCTTGACCCCACCTGGAGTGTGCCTGCTCTGGATCCCCATTTGTGCTTCCCAAGGCACAGAGTTTCCCAACCACACAAAACCAACCCAATCAGCCCTTCTCCCCAGGCGGCCGCAAGGAAGCTCAGGCAGAGCTTTTGCGGATCCGTCAAGAGAGCGGCCTGCATATGCCCGGCCTGCCTCGAGCTCCCATCATCTCACCAGGTGCGTAGAAAGAAGAGCCGAGCCTCCCTGGGAAAGACAAAGGGAGGTTCCTGAGCTCTCTTGAGACACAAGGCCCAGCGCCTGGCACTGCTGCCCTCCCAATTCGCTCTCCCTTTGGGCACCACCCGGGGAAGCCTCACAGCCCCTGGATGCGCATCCCAAAACCCAGGTCACCCTGGGCTCCCACACGGATCAGCTCCAGCACGGAACCCAGGAACCAGAACAGAAACCCACCCACCCAGGCCACAGGTGGGGAGGGGGCCTGAAGAAACACTGCCAAATCCACATAGCCAGCCGGCAGCCAGCACCACACAAAGGAACACCATCACGCATGCCTAGAGAAGTCCAAACCCCAACCAGCTCGACAGGCCTCCTCAGCCCTGTCCCCATGGCCATCCTGAGGACGCCTTTCCATGACAACCCCTGGGCAGGCTGTGCCAAAGAAGGGGCCCTCCCACCGGCTGGGCGTGGACGTCCGTTGGTTCAACCGCGATGGACCACAGGATCCAGGGCCTCCCCAAAACAACCCTGGAACCACCGTCAGACCCAGCGCTACCCCTCACGGCCATAGACCCAGACAAAGGGGCTCTTCACAGCGCCGCGAAACGCCCCACTCCGTTCAGGCAGCCCTCTTCCCAAGAGCAAAACATGGAAAGACGTTCGATGTCCATGGACAGATGCTTGGCTGAGCAAGCAGCTGTCCTTCGCCCCAAAACAAGCGGACTCAGCGATCAACCTGCGCAGAAAACGGTGCCATGAGCAGCCACAGTGTTGCGGAGAGAAATGCTCACACGAAATGAAAGAGGTCTGGGAGGGAGACACACAGCCCATGGGAAACCCCTGCCCTCTCCCATCTCACCAGGGACACCCAGGGACTGTCTTCCAGGAAAGCAAGCCCTGGACCGCCATCCAGATGGCGCTTGCCAAATGGGAGGGCGAGGCTGTGGGCATGCCTGGCATTGGGGAGGTCCGAGATCCAAACCCTTGCCCTGGACGGGGGGTGCCAGAGCCCTCCTTCCATGCAGCAGATGCTACGAGGTCTAGTCCCTCTTCTTGGAACCCAAGGGAGGCGAAGGGGAGCCAAACAGGATGGATAGGCATGGCCGATGGGATCCCTTGCTTGGGAAACTGCAATGGATCCACTTCGGTCAGCGGCCAGCCAAAAGGAGTCCTGACCATTCCACCCCAACACAGGAGCGTCTCAGCGCTCCCCACAGAAGGTGTCCCGCTCGGGAGTGCTGCCCCTCGGGAAAAGAGACGGGCCGAAGGACTCCATGCATCCCGTCCAGATTGCCTAACCTAGCCCATCGGAGAGGACCGAATTCCCTGGCGAGGTGGAAGTGATGAGGATAAAGACATGCTTCGGCTGGAGTGGATTGACTTCCCCAGGTGTTCTCCTGCACCCGTGTGCGGCATGCAGATCCACTCTGCTCGGCAAAAGCATCCACTCCCAGGCTGGGCATCCCCAGGCTGCCACTTCCAACCCACTCCCACCCAAGATATTGGCTCACGAGGGACGTAGGATGGATGTGTCTATCCCGGTCATAGCTATTGTTTCCTCTTCTATCTGCATGGGTATGCGTGTGGGTGTGTTTTGAGAGAGGGAGAGAGAGAGAGAGAGTGAGAGAGAGAGGGAGGGAGGGAGGGAGACGGAGGGAGAGAGAGAGAGAGAGAGAGAGAGAGAGAGAGGGAGAATGAGAGAACGAGGTAGAGAGCGAGAGATGGACCTTCACCCATTTCTGGATCCATTCAGCTCATTCATTTCAATGCCTCTTCTTCCTTGTCCATGGATTTGGGTGCCCCCTGCCACACGGAGATGTGGTCTAGCCAGAGGGGGATCGCCCAGTGCAGCTCTTGCCCCAGCCACAGCAGTGACCAGGAGAGCCTCTGAAGCTTGGCAGCCACGTGGGAACTCCCCTGAGAGCTTGCTGGAGGAGACCAATCAAGAGTCCTTAACGCATCAGACCTGGTTTCAATCAGGCCTCCATAGCCTGGCACCCTGCTGCCAAGAGAGGCTCCTCTCAAAAGGACACAAGGACATTTCCTTCAGCCTCCTCAGAGAGTGTGTGTGTGTGTGTGTGTGTGTGTGTGTGTGTGTGATAGAGAGAGAGAGAGAGAGGAAGGGAGAGAGGGAGGGAGAGAAAGAGAGAGAGAGAGAGAGAGAGAGAGAGAGAGAGGGCAAACAGGCGGATGAGCCCAGCTACCAACACTCTTGCCCCCGAAGCCCCCCATGGATTCCTCAGCACCACACTCCTTCTCACCTACCTGAAGCCCTGATGCGGAGGGCTTGACCAGGGCCAGCTGGCGGCCCAATCCTGAGGCTGTGTGTGTCTGGGCGCCTGCCTCGAAGGAACCCCAAGCACGCCAAAGCCCAGGACCTGTTTCAAGCCTGTTCCTTGAAACCCACTGCCATCCAACCAGGCGGCGAACCCACCTCCAAATCCGGAAGGCACACCTCCGCCCTCCGCCTCACAGGAGGGGTCTCGGAGGAGAGAGTCCCTGGTGCCCAGGAAACACCTGCACATCCTCGGAGTGCCTGCTGTGGGTGCGTCCCGCTCAAGCCTCCATCCAACCCCGCCCCCGACCTGGAGCCTGCGCCTTTGGAGCCTTGCCACTCCCACCTCTTCGAGCCTCGGAGCTGCACCTGGGGCCGGAAGGGGCCCTGGCGCCCTCGTGTGGACATAGGTTCGAACAGCCCCTCTCAGGCTGGCCTTCTCTCTCGGGCTCAGCAGTCCCCGGGGCTGCTTGGGCTGGGGCCCAGACGAGGCTGGGGGCTCCATCCCCCGCCAAGAAGGGCCCTTCCACCTGGGCTCTAGCTCCCTCTCTCAAAGGCGTTCTTCGTGCAGATGCCCACCTAGGCCATGCCTCGCCGTGGAAATCCTGAGCTCCCAATCCATCAGGGGGTGCCAGCCTGCTACCGTGTGGATAGAGCCTTGCCCATATGGAGTTAGGAAGACAGGTGTGGAAGGATGGAACGAGTCGTTTTCCCCCTTCATGATCCCCCTGGGATTCCATACGCCTTGCCATTAGGTCTTGCCTCGATTCTTTCCTTCTTGCTTGGTTCATCGGGCCAGGCCTCTCTTTCTCCCTTTGTTTCCAAACGCTCTTGACCCCACCTGGAGTGTGCCTGATCTGGATCCCCATTTGTGCTTCCCAAGGCACAGAGTTTCCCAACCACACAAAACCAACCCAATCAGCCCTTCTCCCCAGGCGGCCGCAAGGAAGCTCAGGCAGAGCTTTTGCGGATCCGTCAAGAGAGCGGCCTGCATATGCCCGGCCTGCCTCGAGCTCCCATCATCTCACCAGGTGCGTAGAAAGAAGAGCCGAGCCTCCCTGGGAAAGACAAAGGGAGGTTCCTGAGCTCTCTTGAGACACAAGGCCCAGCGCCTGGCACTGCTGCTCTCCCAATTCGCTCTCCCTTTGGGCACCACCCGGGGAAGCCTCACAGCCCCTGGATGCGCATCCCAAAACCCAGGTCACCCTGGGCTCCCACACGGATCAGCTCCAGCACGGAACCCAGGAACCAGAACAGAAACCCACCCACCCAGGCCACAGGTGGGGAGGGGGCCTGAAGAAACACTGCCAAATCCACATAGCCAGCCGCCATCCAGCACCAGACAAAGGAACACCATCACGCATGCCTAGAGAAGTCCAAACCCCAACCAGCTCGACAGGCCTCCTCAGCCCTGTCCCCATGGCCATCCTGAGGACGCCTTTCCATGACAACCCCTGGGCAGGCTGTGCCAAAGAAGGGGCCCTCCCACCGGCTGGGCGTGGACGTCCGTTTGTTCAACCACGATGGACCACAGGATCCAGGGCCTCCCCAAAACAACCCTGGAACCACCGTCAGACCCAGCGCTACCCCTCACGGCCATAGACCCAGACAAAGGGGCTCTTCGCAGCGCCGCAAAACGCCCCACTCGGTTCAGGCAGCCCTCTTCCCAAGAGCAACACATGGAAAGACATTCGATGTCCACGGACAGATGCTTGGCTTAGCAAGCAGCTGTCCTTCGCCCCAACACAAGCGGACCCAGCCATCAACCTGCACAGAAAACAGTGCCATGGGCAGCCACAGTGTTGCGGAGAGAAATGCTCACACGAAATGAAAGAGGTCTGGGAGGGAGACACACAGCCCATGGGAAACCCCTGCCCTCTCCCATCTCACCAGGGACACCCAGGGACTGTCTTCCAGGAAAGCAAGCCCTGGACCGCCATCCAGATGGCGCTTGCCAAATGGGAGGGCGAGGCTGTGGGCATGCCTGGCATTGGGGAGGTCCGAGATCCAAACCCTTGCCCTGGACGGGGGGTGCCAGAGCCCTCCTTCCATGCAGCAGATGCTACGAGGTCTAGTCCCTCTTCTTGGAACCCAAGGGAGGCGAAGGGGAGCCAAACAGGATGGATAGGCATGGCCGATGGGATCCCTTGCTTGGGAAACTGCAATGGATCCACTTCGGTCGGCGGCCAGCCAAAAGGAGTCCTGACCATTCCACCCCAACACAGGAGCGTCTCAGCGCTCCCCACAGAAGGTGTCCCGCTCGGGAGTGCTGCCCCTCGGGAAAAGAGACGGGCCGAAGGACTCCATGCATCCCGTCCAGATTGCCTAACCTAGCCCATCGGAGAGGACCGAATTCCCTGGCGAGGTGGAAGTGATGAGGATAAAGACATGCTTCGGCTGGAGTGGATTGACTTCCCCAGGTGTTCTCCTGCACCCGTGTGCGGCATGCAGATCCACTCTGCTCGGCAAAAGCATCCACTCCCAGGCTGGGCATCCCCAGGCTGCCACTTCCAACCCACTCCCACCCAAGATATTGGCTCACGAGGGACGTAGGATGGATGTGTCTATCCCGGTCATACCTATTGTTTCCTCTTCTATCTGCATGCGTATGCGTGTGGGTGTGTTTTGAGAGAGGGAGAGAGAGAGAGAGAGTGAGAGAGAGAGGGAGGGAGGAAGGGAGACGGAGGGAGAGAGAGAGATAGAGAGAGAGAGATAGAGAGGGAGAATGAGAGAACGAGGGAGAGAACGAGAGATGGACCTTCACCCATTTCTGGATCCATTCAGCTCATTCATTTCAATGCCTCTTCTTCCTTGTCCATGGATTTGGGTGCCCCCTGCCACACGGAGATGTGGTCTAGCCAGAGGGGGATCGCCCAGTGCAGCTCTTGCCCCAGCCACAGCAGTGACCAGGAGAGCCTCTGAAGCTTGGCAGCCACGTGGGAACTCCCCTGAGAGCTTGCTGGAGGAGACCAATCAAGAGTCCTTAACGCATCAGACCTGGTTTCAATCAGGCCTCCATAGCCTGGCACCCTGCTGCCAAGAGAGGCTCTTCTCAAAAGGACACAAGGACATTTCCCTCAGCCTCCTCAGAGTGTGTGTGTGTGTGTGTGTGTGTGTGTGTGTGTGTGTGTGTGTGTGTGTGATAGAGAGAGAGAGAGAGGAAGGGAGAGAGAGAGAGAGAGAGAGAGAGAGAGAGAGAGAGAGAGAGAGAGAGAGGGCAAACAGGCGGATGAGCCCAGCTACCAACACTCTTGCCCCCGAAGCCCCCCATGGATTCCTCAGCACCACACTCCTTCTCACCTACCTGAAGCCCTGATGCGGAGGGCTTGACCAGGGCCAGCTGGCGGCCCAATCCTGAGGCTGTGTGTGTCTGGGCGCCTGCCTCGAAGGAACCCCAAGCACGCCAAAGCCCAGGACCTGTTTCAAGCCTGTTTCTTGAAACCCACTGCCACCCAACCAGGCGGCGAACCCACCTCCAAATCCGGAAGGCACACCTCCGCCCTCCGCCTCACAGGAGGGGTCTCGGAGGAGAGAGTCCCTGGTGCCCAGGAAACACCTGCACATCCTCGGAGTGCCTGCTGTGGGTGCGTCCCGCTCAAGCCTCCATCCGCCCCCGCCCCCGACCTGGAGCCTGCGCCTTTGGAGCCTTGCCACTCCCACCTCTTCGAGCCTCGGAGCTGCACCTGGGGCCGGAAGGGGCCCTGGCGCCCTCGTGTGGACATAGGCTCGAACAGCCCCTCTCAGGCTGGCCTTCTCTCTCGGGCTCAGCAGTCCCCGGGGCTGCTTGGGCTGGGGCCCAGACGAGGCTGGGGGCTCCATCCCCCGCCAAGAAGGGCCCTTCCACCTGGGCTCTAGCTCCCTCTCTCAAAGGCGTTCTTCGTGCAGATGCCCACCTAGGCCATGCCTCGCCGTGGAAATCCTGAGCTCCCAATCCATCAGGGGGTGCCAGCCTGCTACCGTGTGGATAGAGCCTTGCCCATATGGAGTTAGGAAGACAGGTGTGGAAGGATGGAACGAGTCGTTTTCCCCCTTCATGATCCCCCTGGGATTCCATACGCCTTGCCATTAGGTCTTGCCTCGATTCTTTCCTTCTTGCTTGGTTCATCGGGCCAGGCCTCTCTTTCTCCCTTTGTTTCCAAACGCTCTTGACCCCACCTGGAGTGTGCCTGATCTGGATCCCCATTTGTGCTTCCCAAGGCACAGAGTTTCCCAACCACACAAAACCAACCCAATCAGCCCTTCTCCCCAGGCGGCCGCAAGGAAGCTCAGGCAGAGCTTTTGCGGATCCGTCAAGAGAGCGGCCTGCATATGCCCGGCCTGCCTCGAGCTCCCATCATCTCACCAGGTGCGTAGAAAGAAGAGCCGAGCCTCCCTGGGAAAGACAAAGGGAGGTTCCTGAGCTCTCTTGAGACACAAGGCCCAGCGCCTGGCACTGCTGCTCTCCCAATTCGCTCTCCCTTTGGGCACCACCCGGGGAAGCCTCACAGCCCCTGGATGCGCATCCCAAAACCCAGGTCACCCTGGGCTCCCACACGGATCAGCTCCAGCACGGAACCCAGGAACCAGAACAGAAACCCACCCACCCAGGCCACAGGTGGGGAGGGGGCCTGAAGAAACACTGCCAAATCCACATAGCCAGCCGCCATCCAGCACCAGACAAAGGAACACCATCACGCATGCCTAGAGAAGTCCAAACCCCAACCAGCTCGACAGGCCTCCTCAGCCCTGTCCCCATGGCCATCCTGAGGACGCCTTTCCATGACAACCCCTGGGCAGGCTGTGCCAAAGAAGGGGCCCTCCCACCGGCTGGGCGTGGACGTCCGTTTGTTCAACCACGATGGACCACAGGATCCAGGGCCTCCCCAAAACAACCCTGGAACCACCGTCAGACCCAGCGCTACCCCTCACGGCCATAGACCCAGACAAAGGGGCTCTTCGCAGCGCCGCAAAACGCCCCACTCGGTTCAGGCAGCCCTCTTCCCAAGAGCAACACATGGAAAGACATTCGATGTCCACGGACAGATGCTTGGCTTAGCAAGCAGCTGTCCTTCGCCCCAACACAAGCGGACCCAGCCATCAACCTGCACAGAAAACAGTGCCATGGGCAGCCACAGTGTTGCGGAGAGAAATGCTCACACGAAATGAAAGAGGTCTGGGAGGGAGACACACAGCCCATAGGAAACCCCTGCCCTCTCACATCTCACCAGGGACACCCAGGGACTGTCTTCCAGGAAAGCAAGCCCTGGACCGCCATCCAGATGGCGCTTGCCAAATGGGAGGGCGAGGCTGTGGGCATGCCTGGCATTGGGGAGGTCCGAGATCCAAACCCTTGCCCTGGACGGGGGGTGCCAGAGCCCTCCTTCCATGCAGCAGATGCTACGAGGTCTAGTCCCTCTTCTTGGAACCCAAGGGAGGCGAAGGGGAGCCAAACAGGATGGATAGGCATGGCCGATGGGATCCCTTGCTTGGGAAACTGCAATGGATCCACTTCGGTCAGCGGCCAGCCAAAAGGAGTCCTGACCATTCCACCCCAACACAGGAGCGTCTCAGCGCTCCCCACAGAAGGTGTCCCGCTCGGGAGTGCTGCCCCTCGGGAAAAGAGACGGGCCGAAGGACTCCATGCATCCCGTCCAGATTGCCTAACCTAGCCCATCGGAGAGGACCGAATTCCCTGGCGAGGTGGAAGTGATGAGGATAAAGACATGCTTCGGCTGGAGTGGATTGACTTCCCCAGGTGTTCTCCTGCACCCGTGTGCGGCATGCAGATCCACTCTGCTCGGCAAAAGCATCCACTCCCAGGCTGGGCATCCCCAGGCTGCCACTTCCAACCCACTCCCACCCAAGATATTGGCTCACGAGGGACGTAGGATGGATGTGTCTATCCCGGTCATACCTATTGTTTCCTCTTCTATCTGCATGCGTATGCGTGTGGGTGTGTTTTGAGAGAGGGAGAGAGAGAGAGAGAGTGAGAGAGAGAGGGAGGGAGGAAGGGAGACGGAGGGAGAGAGAGAGATAGAGAGAGAGAGATAGAGAGGGAGAATGAGAGAACGAGGGAGAGAACGAGAGATGGACCTTCACCCATTTCTGGATCCATTCAGCTCATTCATTTCAATGCCTCTTCTTCCTTGTCCATGGATTTGGGTGCCCCCTGCCACACGGAGATGTGGTCTAGCCAGAGGGGGATCGCCCAGTGCAGCTCTTGCCCCAGCCACAGCAGTGACCAGGAGAGCCTCTGAAGCTTGGCAGCCACGTGGGAACTCCCCTGAGAGCTTGCTGGAGGAGACCAATCAAGAGTCCTTAACGCATCAGACCTGGTTTCAATCAGGCCTCCATAGCCTGGCACCCTGCTGCCAAGAGAGGCTCTTCTCAAAAGGACACAAGGACATTTCCCTCAGCCTCCTCAGAGTGTGTGTGTGTGTGTGTGTGTGTGTGTGTGTGTGTGTGTGTGTGTGTGTGATAGAGAGAGAGAGAGAGGAAGGGAGAGAGAGAGAGAGAGAGAGAGAGAGAGAGAGAGAGAGAGAGAGAGAGAGGGCAAACAGGCGGATGAGCCCAGCTACCAACACTCTTGCCCCCGAAGCCCCCCATGGATTCCTCAGCACCACACTCCTTCTCACCTACCTGAAGCCCTGATGCGGAGGGCTTGACCAGGGCCAGCTGGCGGCCCAATCCTGAGGCTGTGTGTGTCTGGGCGCCTGCCTCGAAGGAACCCCAAGCACGCCAAAGCCCAGGACCTGTTTCAAGCCTGTTTCTTGAAACCCACTGCCACCCAACCAGGCGGCGAACCCACCTCCAAATCCGGAAGGCACACCTCCGCCCTCCGCCTCACAGGAGGGGTCTCGGAGGAGAGAGTCCCTGGTGCCCAGGAAACACCTGCACATCCTCGGAGTGCCTGCTGTGGGTGCGTCCCGCTCAAGCCTCCATCCGCCCCCGCCCCCGACCTGGAGCCTGCGCCTTTGGAGCCTTGCCACTCCCACCTCTTCGAGCCTCGGAGCTGCACCTGGGGCCGGAAGGGGCCCTGGCGCCCTCGTGTGGACATAGGCTCGAACAGCCCCTCTCAGGCTGGCCTTCTCTCTCGGGCTCAGCAGTCCCCGGGGCTGCTTGGGCTGGGGCCCAGACGAGGCTGGGGGCTCCATCCCCCGCCAAGAAGGGCCCTTCCACCTGGGCTCTAGCTCCCTCTCTCAAAGGCGTTCTTCGTGCAGATGCCCACCTAGGCCATGCCTCGCCGTGGAAATCCTGAGCTCCCAATCCATCAGGGGGTGCCAGCCTGCTACCGTGTGGATAGAGCCTTGCCCATATGGAGTTAGGAAGACAGGTGTGGAAGGATGGAACGAGTCGTTTTCCCCCTTCATGATCCCCCTGGGATTCCATACGCCTTGCCATTAGGTCTTGCCTCGATTCTTTCCTTCTTGCTTGGTTCATCGGGCCAGGCCTCTCTTTCTCCCTTTGTTTCCAAACGCTCTTGACCCCACCTGGAGTGTGCCTGATCTGGATCCCCATTTGTGCTTCCCAAGGCACAGAGTTTCCCAACCACACAAAACCAACCCAATCAGCCCTTCTCCCCAGGCGGCCGCAAGGAAGCTCAGGCAGAGCTTTTGCCGATCCGTCAAGAGAGCGGCCTGCATATGCCCGGCCTGCCTCGAGCTCCCATCATCTCACCAGGTGCGTAGAAAGAAGAGCCGAGCCTCCCTGGGAAAGACAAAGGGAGGTTCCTGAGCTCTCTTGAGACACAAGGCCCAGCGCCTGGCACTGCTGCTCTCCCAATTCGCTCTCCCTTTGGGCACCACCCGGGGAAGCCTCACAGCCCCTGGATGCGCATCCCAAAACCCAGGTCACCCTGGGCTCCCACACGGATCAGCTCCAGCACGGAACCCAGGAACCAGAACAGAAACCCACCCACCCAGGCCACAGGTGGGGAGGGGGCCTGAAGAAACACTGCCAAATCCACATAGCCAGCCGCCATCCAGCACCAGACAAAGGAACACCATCACGCATGCCTAGAGAAGTCCAAACCCCAACCAGCTCGACAGGCCTCCTCAGCCCTGTCCCCATGGCCATCCTGAGGACGCCTTTCCATGACAACCCCTGGGCAGGCTGTGCCAAAGAAGGGGCCCTCCCACCGGCTGGGCGTGGACGTCCGTTTGTTCAACCACGATGGACCACAGGATCCAGGGCCTCCCCAAAACAACCCTGGAACCACCGTCAGACCCAGCGCTACCCCTCACGGCCATAGACCCAGACAAAGGGGCTCTTCGCAGCGCCGCAAAACGCCCCACTCGGTTCAGGCAGCCCTCTTCCCAAGAGCAACACATGGAAAGACATTCGACGTCCACGGACAGATGCTTGGCTTAGCAAGCAGCTGTCCTTCGCCCCAACACAAGCGGACCCAGCCATCAACCTGCACAGAAAACAGTGCCATGGGCAGCCACAGTGTTGCGGAGAGAAATGCTCACACGAAATGAAAGAGGTCTGGGAGGGAGACACACAGCCCATAGGAAACCCCTGCCCTCTCCCATCTCACCAGGGACACCCAGGGACTGTCTTCCAGGAAAGCAAGCCCTGGACCGCCATCCAGATGGCGCTTGCCAAATGGGAGGGCGAGGCTGTGGGCATGCCTGGCATTGGGGAGGTCCGAGATCCAAACCCTTGCCCTGGACGGGGGGTGCCAGAGCCCTCCTTCCATGCAGCAGATGCTACGAGGTCTAGTCCCTCTTCTTGGAACCCAAGGGAGGCGAAGGGGAGCCAAACAGGATGGATAGGCATGGCCGATGGGATCCCTTGGTTGGGAAACTGCAATGGATCCACTTCGGTCAGCGGCCAGCCAAAAGGAGTCCTGACCATTCCACCCCAACACAGGAGCGTCTCAGCGCTCCCCACAGAAGGTGTCCCGCTCGGGAGTGCTGCCCCTCGGGAAAAGAGACGGGCCGAAGGACTCCGTGCATCCCGTCCAGATTGCCTAACCTAGCCCATCGGAGAGGACCGAATTCCCTGGCGAGGTGGAAGTGATGAGGATAAAGACATGCTTCGGCTGGAGTGGATTGACTTCCCCAGGTGTTCTCCTGCACCCGTGTGCGGCATGCAGATCCACTCTGCTCGGCAAAAGCATCCACTCCCAGGCTGGGCATCCCCAGGCTGCCACTTCCAACCCACTCCCACCCAAGATATTGGCTCACGAGGGACGTAGGATGGATGTGTCTATCCCGGTCATACCTATTGTTTCCTCTTCTATCTGCATGCGTATGCGTGTGGGTGTGTTTTGAGAGAGGGAGAGAGAGAGAGAGAGTGAGAGAGAGAGGGAGGGAGGGAGGGAGACGGAGGGAGAGAGAGAGAGAGAGAGAGAGAGAGAGAGAGATAGAGAGGGAGAATGAGAGAACGAGGTAGAGAACGAGAGATGGACCTTCACCCATTTCTGGATCCATTCAGCTCATTCATTTCAATGCCTCTTCTTCCTTGTCCATGGATTTGGGTGCCCCCTGCCACACGGAGATGTGGTCTAGCCAGAGGGGGATCGCCCAGTGCAGCTCTTGCCCCAGCCACAGCAGTGACCAGGAGAGCCTCTGAAGCTTGGCAGCCACGTGGGAACTCCCCTGAGAGCTTGCTTGAGGAGACCAATCAAGAGTCCTTAACGCATCAGACCTGGTTTCAATCAGGCCTCCATAGCCTGGCACCCTGCTGCCAAGAGAGGCTCTTCTCAAAAGGACACAAGGACAATTCCTTCAGCCTCCTCAGAGTGTGTGTGTGTGTGTGTGTGTGTGTGATAGAGAGAGAGAGAGAGAGGAAGGGAGAGAGGGAGGGAGAGAAAGAGAGAGAGAGAGAGAGAGGGCAAACAGGCGGATGAGCCCAGCTACCAACACTCTTGCCCCCGAAGCCCCCCATGGATTCCTCAGCACCACACTCCTTCTCACCTACCTGAAGCCCTGATGCGGAGGGCTTGACCAGGGCCAGCTGGCGGCCCAATCCTGAGGCTGTGTGTGTCTGGGCGCCTGCCTCGAAGGAACCCCAAGCACGCCAAAGCCCAGGACCTGTTTCAAGCCTGTTCCTTGAAACCCACTGCCACCCAACCAGGCGGCGAACCCACCTCCAAATCCGGAAGGCACACCTCCGCCCTCCGCCTCACAGGAGGGGTCTCGGAGGAGAGAGTCCCTGGTGCCCAGGAAACACCTGCACATCCTCGGAGTGCCTGCTGTGGGTGCGTCCCGCTCAAGCCTCCATCCGCCCCCGCCCCCGACCTGGAGCCTGCGCCTTTGGAGCCTTGCCACTCCCACCTCTTCGAGCCTCGGAGCTGCACCTGGGGCCGGAAGGGGCCCTGGCGCCCTCGTGTGGACATAGGTTCGAACAGCCCCTCTCAGGCTGGCCTTCTCTCTCGGGCTCAGCAGTCCCCGGGGCTGCTTGGGCTGGGGCCCAGACGAGGCTGGGGGCTCCATCCCCCGCCAAGAAGGGCCCTTCCACCTGGGCTCTAGCTCCCTCTCTCAAAGGCGTTCTTCGTGCAGATGCCCACCTAGGCCATGCCTCGCCGTGGAAATCCTGAGCTCCCAATCCATCAGGGGGTGCCAGCCTGCTACCGTGTGGATAGAGCCTTGCCCATATGGAGTTAGGAAGACAGGTGTGGAAGGATGGAACGAGTCGTTTTCCCCCTTCATGATCCCCCTGGGATTCCATACGCCTTGCCATTAGGTCTTGCCTCGATTCTTTCCTTCTTGCTTGGTTCATCGGGCCAGGCCTCTCTTTCTCCCTTTGTTTCCAAACGCTCTTGACCCCACCTGGAGTGTGCCTGATCTGGATCCCCATTTGTGCTTCCCAAGGCACAGAGTTTCCCAACCACACAAAACCAACCCAATCAGCCCTTCTCCCCAGGCGGCCGCAAGGAAGCTCAGGCAGAGCTTTTGCCGATCCGTCAAGAGAGCGGCCTGCATATGCCCGGCCTGCCTCGAGCTCCCATCATCTCACCAGGTGCGTAGAAAGAAGAGCCGAGCCTCCCTGGGAAAGACAAAGGGAGGTTCCTGAGCCCTCTTGAGACACAAGGCCCAGCGCCTGGCACTGCTGCTCTCCCAATTCGCTCTCCCTTTGGGCACCACCCGGGGAAGCCTCACAGCCCCTGGATGCGCATCCCAAAACCCAGGTCACCCTGGGCTCCCACACGGATCAGCTCCAGCACGGAACCCAGGAACCAGAACAGAAACCCACCCACCCAGGCCACAGGTGGGGAGGGGGCCTGAAGAAACACTGCCAAATCCACATAGCCAGCCGCCATCCAGCACCAGACAAAGGAACACCATCACGCATGCCTAGAGAAGTCCAAACCCCAACCAGCTCCACAGGCCTCCTCAGCCCTGTCCCCATGGCCATCCTGAGGACGCCTTTCCATGACAACCCCTGGGCAGGCTGTGCCAAAGAAGGGGCCCTCCCACCGGCTGGGCGTGGACGTCCGTTTGTTCAACCACGATGGACCACAGGATCCAGGGCCTCCCCAAAACAACCCTGGAACCACCGTCAGACCCAGCGCTACCCCTCACGGCCATAGACCCAGACAAAGGGGCTCTTCGCAGCGCCGCAAAACGCCCCACTCGGTTCAGGCAGCCCTCTTCCCAAGAGCAACACATGGAAAGACATTCGATGTCCACGGACAGATGCTTGGCTTAGCAAGCAGCTGTCCTTCGCCCCAACACAAGCGGACCCAGCCATCAACCTGCACAGAAAACAGTGCCATGGGCAGCCACAGTGTTGCGGAGAGAAATGCTCACACGAAATGAAAGAGGTCTGGGAGGGAGACACACAGCCCATAGGAAACCCCTGCCCTCTCCCATCTCACCAGGGACACCCAGGGACTGTCTTCCAGGAAAGCAAGCCCTGGACCGCCATCCAGATGGCGCTTGCCAAATGGGAGGGCGAGGCTGTGGGCATGCCTGGCATTGGGGAGGTCCGAGATCCAAACCCTTGCCCTGGACGGGGGGTGCCAGAGCCCTCCTTCCATGCAGCAGATGCTACGAGGTCTAGTCCCTCTTCTTGGAACCCAAGGGAGGCGAAGGGGAGCCAAACAGGATGGATAGGCATGGCCGATGGGATCCCTTGGTTGGGAAACTGCAATGGATCCACTTCGGTCAGCGGCCAGCCAAAAGGAGTCCTGACCATTCCACCCCAACACAGGAGCGTCTCAGCGCTCCCCACAGAAGGTGTCCCGCTCGGGAGTGCTGCCCCTCGGGAAAAGAGACGGGCCGAAGGACTCCATGCATCCCGTCCAGATTGCCTAACCTAGCCCATCGGAGAGGACCGAATTCCCTGGCGAGGTGGAAGTGATGAGGATAAAGACATGCTTCGGCTGGAGTGGATTGACTTCCCCAGGTGTTCTCCTGCACCCGTGTGCGGCATGCAGATCCACTCTGCTCGGCAAAAGCATCCACTCCCAGGCTGGGCATCCCCAGGCTGCCACTTCCAACCCACTCCCACCCAGGATATTGGCTCACGAGGGACGTAGGATGGATGTGTCTATCCCGGTCATACCTATTGTTTCCTCTTCTATCTGCATGCGTATGCGTGTGGGTGTGTTTTGAGAGAGGGAGAGAGAGAGAGAGAGTGAGAGATAGAGGGAGGGAGGAAGGGAGACGGAGGGAGAGAGAGAGATAGAGAGAGAGAGATAGAGAGGGAGAATGAGAGAACGAGGTAGAGAACGAGAGATGGACCTTCACCCATTTCTGGATCCATTCAGCTCATTCATTTCAATGCCTCTTCTTCCTTGTCCATGGATTTGGGTGCCCCCTGCCACACGGAGATGTGGTCTAGCCAGAGGGGGATCGCCCAGTGCAGCTCTTGCCCCAGCCACAGCAGTGACCAGGAGAGCCTCTGAAGCTTGGCAGCCACGTGGGAACTCCCCTGAGAGCTTGCTGGAGGAGACCAATCAAGAGTCCTTAACGCATCAGACCTGGTTTCAATCAGGCCTCCATAGCCTGGCACCCTGCTGCCAAGAGAGGCTCTTCTCAAAAGGACACAAGGACATTTCCCTCAGCCTCCTCAGAGTGTGTGTGTGTGTGTGTGTGTGTGTGTGTGTGTGTGTGTGTGTGTGATAGAGAGAGAGAGAGAGGAAGGGAGAGAGAGAGAGAGAGAGAGAGAGAGAGAGGGAGGGCAAACAGGCGGATGAGCCCAGCTACCAACACTCTTGCCCCCGAAGCCCCCCATGGATTCCTCAGCACCACACTCCTTCTCACCTACCTGAAGCCCTGATGCGGAGGGCTTGACCAGGGCCAGCTGGCGGCCCAATCCTGAGGCTGTGTGTGTCTGGGCGCCTGCCTCGAAGGAACCCCAAGCACGCCAAAGCCCAGGACCTGTTTCAAGCCTGTTTCTTGAAACCCACTGCCACCCAACCAGGCGGCGAACCCACCTCCAAATCCGGAAGGCACACCTCCGCCCTCCGCCTCACAGGAGGGGTCTCGGAGGAGAGAGTCCCTGGTGCCCAGGAAACACCTGCACATCCTCGGAGTGCCTGCTGTGGGTGCGTCCCGCTCAAGCCTCCATCCGCCCCCGCCCCCGACCTGGAGCCTGCGCCTTTGGAGCCTTGCCACTCCCACCTCTTCGAGCCTCGGAGCTGCACCTGGGGCCGGAAGGGGCCCTGGCGCCCTCGTGTGGACATAGGTTCGAACAGCCCCTCTCAGGCTGGCCTTCTCTCTCGGGCTCAGCAGTCCCCGGGGCTGCTTGGGCTGGGGCCCAGACGAGGCTGGGGGCTCCATCCCCCGCCAAGAAGGGCCCTTCCACCTGGGCTCTAGCTCCCTCTCTCAAAGGCGTTCTTCGTGCAGATGCCCACCTAGGCCATGCCTCGCCGTGGAAATCCTGAGCTCCCAATCCATCAGGGGGTGCCAGCCTGCTACCGTGTGGATAGAGCCTTGCCCATATGGAGTTAGGAAGACAGGTGTGGAAGGATGGAACGAGTCGTTTTCCCCCTTCATGATCCCCCTGGGATTCCATACGCCTTGCCATTAGGTCTTGCCTCGATTCTTTCCTTCTTGCTTGGTTCATCGGGCCAGGCCTCTCTTTCTCCCTTTGTTTCCAAACGCTCTTGACCCCACCTGGAGTGTGCCTGATCTGGATCCCCATTTGTGCTTCCCAAGGCACAGAGTTTCCCAACCACACAAAACCAACCCAATCAGCCCTTCTCCCCAGGCGGCCGCAAGGAAGCTCAGGCAGAGCTTTTGCCGATCCGTCAAGAGAGCGGCCTGCATATGCCCGGCCTGCCTCGAGCTCCCATCATCTCACCAGGTGCGTAGAAAGAAGAGCCGAGCCTCCCTGGGAAAGACAAAGGGAGGTTCCTGAGCTCTCTTGAGACACAAGGCCCAGCGCCTGGCACTGCTGCTCTCCCAATTCGCTCTCCCTTTGGGCACCACCCGGGGACGCCTCACAGCCCCTGGATGCGCATCCCAAAACCCAGGTCACCCTGGGCTCCCACACGGATCAGCTCCAGCACGGAACCCAGGAACCAGAACAGAAACCCACCCACCCAGGCCACAGGTGGGGAGGGGGCCTGAAGAAACACTGCCAAATCCACATAGCCAGCCGCCATCCAGCACCAGACAAAGGAACACCATCACGCATGCCTAGAGAAGTCCAAACCCCAACCAGCTCGACAGGCCTCCTCAGCCCTGTCCCCATGGCCATCCTGAGGACGCCTTTCCATGACAACCCCTGGGCAGGCTGTGCCAAAGAAGGGGCCCTCCCACCGGCTGGGCGTGGACGTCCGTTTGTTCAACCACGATGGACCACAGGATCCAGGGCCTCCCCAAAACAACCCTGGAACCACCGTCAGACCCAGCGCTACCCCTCACGGCCATAGACCCAGACAAAGGGGCTCTTCGCAGCGCCGCAAAACGCCCCACTCGGTTCAGGCAGCCCTCTTCCCAAGAGCAACACATGGAAAGACATTCGATGTCCACGGACAGATGCTTGGCTTAGCAAGCAGCTGTCCTTCGCCCCAACACAAGCGGACCCAGCCATCAACCTGCACAGAAAACAGTGCCATGGGCAGCCACAGTGTTGCGGAGAGAAATGCTCACACGAAATGAAAGAGGTCTGGGAGGGAGACACACAGCCCATAGGAAACCCCTGCCCTCTCCCATCTCACCAGGGACACCCAGGGACTGTCTTCCAGGAAAGCAAGCCCTGGACCGCCATCCAGATGGCGCTTGCCAAATGGGAGGGCGAGGCTGTGGGCATGCCTGGCATTGGGGAGGTCCGAGATCCAAACCCTTGCCCTGGACGGGGGGTGCCAGAGCCCTCCTTCCATGCAGCAGATGCTACGAGGTCTAGTCCCTCTTCTTGGAACCCAAGGGAGGCGAAGGGGAGCCAAACAGGATGGATAGGCATGGCCGATGGGATCCCTTGCTTGGGAAACTGCAATGGATCCACTTCGGTCAGCGGCCAGCCAAAAGGAGTCCTGACCATTCCACCCCAACACAGGAGCGTCTCAGCGCTCCCCACAGAAGGTGTCCCGCTCGGGAGTGCTGCCCCTCGGGAAAAGAGACGGGCCGAAGGACTCCGTGCATCCCGTCCAGATTGCCTAACCTAGCCCATCGGAGAGGACCGAATTCCCTGGCGAGGTGGAAGTGATGAGGATAAAGACATGCTTCGGCTGGAGTGGATTGACTTCCCCAGGTGTTCTCCTGCACCCGTGTGCGGCATGCAGATCCACTCTGCTCGGCAAAAGCATCCACTCCCAGGCTGGGCATCCCCAGGCTGCCACTTCCAACCCACTCCCACCCAAGATATTGGCTCACGAGGGACGTAGGATGGATGTGTCTATCCCGGTCATAGCTATTGTTTCCTCCTCTATCTGCATGCGTATGCGTGTGGGTGTGTTTTGAGAGAGGGAGAGAGAGAGAGAGAGTGAGAGAGAGAGGGAGGGAGGTAGGGAGACGGAGGGAGAGAGAGAGATAGAGAGAGAGAGATAGAGAGGGAGAATGAGAGAACGAGGGAGAGAACGAGAGATGGACCTTCACCCATTTCTGGATCCATTCAGCTCATTCATTTCAATGCCTCTTCTTCCTTGTCCATGGATTTGGGTGCCCCCTGCCACACGGAGATGTGGTCTAGCCAGAGGGGGATCGCCCAGTGCAGCTCTTGCCCCAGCCACAGCAGTGACCAGGAGAGCCTCTGAAGCTTGGCAGCCACGTGGGAACTCCCCTGAGAGCTTGCTTGAGGAGACCAATCAAGAGTCCTTAACGCATCAGACCTGGTTTCAATCAGGCCTCCATAGCCTGGCACCCTGCTGCCAAGAGAGGCTCTTCTCAAAAGGACACAAGGACATTTCCCTCAGCCTCCTCAGAGTGTGTGTGTGTGTGTGTGTGTGTGTGTGTGTGTGTGATAGAGAGAGAGAGAGAGAGGAAGGGAGAGAGGGAGGGAGAGAAAGAGAGAGAGAGAGAGAGAGAGAGAGAGGGCAAACAGGCGGATGAGCCCAGCTACCAACACTCTTGCCCCCGAAGCCCCCCATGGATTCCTCAGCACCACACTCCTTCTCACCTACCTGAAGCCCTGATGCGGAGGGCTTGACCAGGGCCAGCTGGCGGCCCAATCCTGAGGCTGTGTGTGTCTGGGCGCCTGCCTCGAAGGAACCCCAAGCACGCCAAAGCCCAGGACCTGTTTCAAGCCTGTTTCTTGAAACCCACTGCCACCCAACCAGGCGGCGAACCCACCTCCAAATCCGGAAGGCACACCTCCGCCCTCCGCCTCACAGGAGGGGTCTCGGAGGAGAGAGTCCCTGGTGCCCAGGAAACACCTGCACATCCTCGGAGTGCCTGCTGTGGGTGCGTCCCGCTCAAGCCTCCATCCGCCCCCGCCCCCGACCTGGAGCCTGCGCCTTTGGAGCCTTGCCACTCCCACCTCTTCGAGCCTCGGAGCTGCACCTGGGGCCGGAAGGGGCCCTGGCGCCCTCGTGTGGACATAGGCTCGTACAGCCCCTCTCAGGCTGGCCTTCTCTCTCGGGCTCAGCAGTCCCCGGGGCTGCTTGGGGGGGGGCCCAGACGAGGCTGGGGGCTCCATCCCCCGCCAAGAAGGGCCCTTCCACCTGGGCTCTAGCTCCCTCTCTCAAAGGCGTTCTTCGTGCAGATGCCCACCTAGGCCATGCCTCGCCGTGGAAATCCTGAGCTCCCAATCCATCAGGGGGTGCCAGCCTGCTACCGTGTGGATAGAGCCTTGCCCATATGGAGTTAGGAAGACAGGTGTGGAAGGATGGAACGAGTCGTTTTCCCCCTTCATGATCCCCCTGGGATTCCATACGCCTTGCCATTAGGTCTTGCCTCGATTCTTTCCTTCTTGCTTGGTTCATCGGGCCAGGCCTCTCTTTCTCCCTTTGTTTCCAAACGCTCTTGACCCCACCTGGAGTGTGCCTGATCTGGATCCCCATTTGTGCTTCCCAAGGCACAGAGTTTCCCAACCACACAAAACCAACCCAATCAGCCCTTCTCCCCAGGCGGCCGCAAGGAAGCTCAGGCAGAGCTTTTGCGGATCCGTCAAGAGAGCGGCCTGCATATGCCCGGCCTGCCTCGAGCTCCCATCATCTCACCAGGTGCGTAGAAAGAAGAGCCGAGCCTCCCTGGGAAAGACAAAGGGAGGTTCCTGAGCCCTCTTGAGACACAAGGCCCAGCGCCTGGCACTGCTGCTCTCCCAATTCGCTCTCCCTTTGGGCACCACCCGGGGAAGCCTCACAGCCCCCGGATGCGCATCCCAAAACCCAGGTCACCCTGGGCTCCCACACGGATCAGCTCCAGCACGGAACCCAGGAACCAGAACAGAAACCCACCCACCCAGGCCACAGGTGGGGAGGGGGCCTGAAGAAACACTGCCAAATCCACATAGCCAGCCGCCATCCAGCACCAGACAAAGGAACAGCATCACGCATGCCTAGAGAAGTCCAAACCCCAACCAGCTCGACAGGCCTCCTCAGCCCTGTCCCCATGGCCATCCTGAGGACGCCTTTCCATGACAACCCCTGGGCAGGCTGTGCCAAAGAAGGGGCCCTCCCACCGGCTGGGCGTGGACGTCCGTTTGTTCAACCACGATGGACCACAGGATCCAGGGCCTCCCCAAAACAACCCTGGAACCACCGTCAGACCCAGCGCTACCCCTCACGGCCATAGACCCAGACAAAGGGGCTCTTCGCAGCGCCGCGAAACGCCCCACTCGGTTCAGGCAGCCCTCTTCCCAAGAGCAACACATGGAAAGACATTCGATGTCCACGGACAGATGCTTGGCTTAGCAAGCAGCTGTCCTTCGCCCCAACACAAGCGGACTCAGCGATCAACCTGCGCAGAAAACAGTGCCATGGGCAGCCACAGTGTTGCGGAGAGAAATGCTCACACGAAATGAAAGAGGTCTGGGAGGGAGACACACAGCCCATGGGAAACCCCTGCCCTCTCCCATCTCACCAGGGACACCCAGGAACTGTCTTCCAGGAAAGCAAGCCCTGGACCGCCATCCAGATGGCGCTTGCCAAATGGGAGGGCGAGGCTGTGGGCATGCCTGGCATTGGGGAGGTCCGAGATCCAAACCCTTGCCCTGGACGGGGGGTGCCAGAGCCCTCCTTCCATGCAGCAGATGCTACGAGGTCTAGTCCCTCTTCTTGGAACCCAAGGGAGGCGAAGGGGAGCCAAACAGGATGGATAGGCATGGCCGATGGGATCCCTTGCTTGGGAAACTGCAATGGATCCACTTCGGTCAGCGGCCAGCCAGCCAAAAGGAGTCCTGACCATTCCACCCCAACACAGGAGCGTCTCAGCGCTCCCCACAGAAGGTGTCCCGCTCGGGAGTGCTGCCCCTCGGGAAAAGAGACGGGCCGAAGGACTCCGTGCATCCCGTCCAGATTGCCTAACCTAGCCCATCGGAGAGGACCGAATTCCCTGGCGAGGTGGAAGTGATGAGGATAAAGACATGCTTCGGCTGGAGTGGATTGACTTCCCCAGGTGTTCTCCTGCACCCGTGTGCGGCATGCAGATCCACTCTGCTCGGCAAAAGCATCCACTCCCAGGCTGGGCATCCCCAGGCTGCCACTTCCAACCCACTCCCACCCAAGATATTGGCTCACGAGGGACGTAGGATGGATGTGTCTATCCCGGTCATACCTATTGTTTCCTCTTCTATCTGCATGCGTATGCGTGTGGGTGTGTTTTGAGAGAGGGAGAGAGAGAGAGAGAGTGAGAGAGAGAGGGAGGGAGGTAGGGAGACGGAGGGAGAGAGAGAGATAGAGAGAGAGAGATAGAGAGGGAGAATGAGAGAACGAGGGAGAGAACGAGAGATGGACCTTCACCCATTTCTGGATCCATTCAGCTCATTCATTTCAATGCCTCTTCTTCCTTGTCCATGGATTTGGGTGCCCCCTGCCACACGGAGATGTGGTCTAGCCAGAGGGGGATCGCCCAGTGCAGCTCTTGCCCCAGCCACAGCAGTGACCAGGAGAGCCTCTGAAACTTGGCAGCCACGTGGGAACTCCCCTGAGAGCTTGCTTGTGGAGACCAATCAAGAGTCCTTAACGCATCAGACCTGGTTTCAATCAGGCCTCCATAGCCTGGCACCCTGCTGCCAAGAGAGGCTCTTCTCAAAAGGACACAAGGACATTTCCCTCAGCCTCCTCAGAGTGTGTGTGTGTGTGTGTGTGTGTGTGATAGAGAGAGAGAGAGAGAGGAAGGGAGAGAGGGAGGGAGAGAAAGAGAGAGAGAGAGAGAGAGAGAGAGAGAGAGAGGGCAAACAGGCGGATGAGCCCAGCTACCAACACTCTTGCCCCCGAAGCCCCCCATGGATTCCTCAGCACCACACTCCTTCTCACCTACCTGAAGCCCTGATGCGGAGGGCTTGACCAGGGCCAGCTGGCGGCCCAATCCTGAGGCTGTGTGTGTCTGGGCGCCTGCCTCGAAGGAACCCCAAGCACGCCAAAGCCCAGGACCTGTTTCAAGCCTGTTTCTTGAAACCCACTGCCACCCAACCAGGCGGCGAACCCACCTCCAAATCCGGAAGGCACACCTCCGCCCTCCGCCTCACAGGAGGGGTCTCGGAGGAGAGAGTCCCTGGTGCCCAGGAAACACCTGCACATCCTCGGAGTGCCTGCTGTGGGTGCGTCCCGCTCAAGCCTCCATCCGCCCCCGCCCCCGACCTGGAGCCTGCGCCTTTGGAGCCTTGCCACTCCCACCTCTTCGAGCCTCGGAGCTGCACCTGGGGCCGGAAGGGGCCCTGGCGCCCTCGTGTGGACATAGGCTCGAACAGCCCCTCTCAGGCTGGCCTTCTCTCTCGGGCTCAGCAGTCCCTGGGGCTGCTTGGGCTGGGGCCCAGACGAGGCTGGGGGCTCCATCCCCCGCCAAGAAGGGCCCTTCCACCTGGGCTCTAGCTCCCTCTCTCAAAGGCGTTCTTCGTGCAGATGCCCACCTAGGCCATGCCTCGCCGTGGAAATCCTGAGCTCCCAATCCATCAGGGGGTGCCAGCCTGCTACCGTGTGGATAGAGCCTTGCCCATATGGAGTTAGGAAGACAGGTGTGGAAGGATGGAACGAGTCGTTTTCCCCCTTCATGATCCCCCTGGGATTCCATACGCCTTGCCATTAGGTCTTGCCTCGATTCTTTCCTTCTTGCTTGGTTCATCGGGCCAGGCCTCTCTTTCTCCCTTTGTTTCCAAACGCTCTTGACCCCACCTGGAGTGTGCCTGATCTGGATCCCCATTTGTGCTTCCCAAGGCACAGAGTTTCCCAACCACACAAAACCAACCCAATCAGCCCTTCTCCCCAGGCGGCCGCAAGGAAGCTCAGGCAGAGCTTTTGCGGATCCGTCAAGAGAGCGGCCTGCATATGCCCGGCCTGCCTCGAGCTCCCATCATCTCACCAGGTGCGTAGAAAGAAGAGCCGAGCCTCCCTGGGAAAGACAAAGGGAGGTTCCTGAGCCCTCTTGAGACACAAGGCCCAGCGCCTGGCACTGCTGCTCTCCCAATTCGCTCTCCCTTTGGGCACCACCCGGGGAAGCCTCACAGCCCCTGGATGCGCATCCCAAAACCCAGGTCACCCTGGGCTCCCACACGGATCAGCTCCAGCACGGAACCCAGGAACCAGAACAGAAACCCACCCACCCAGGCCACAGGTGGGGAGGGGGCCTGAAGAAACACTGCCAAATCCACATAGCCAGCCGCCATCCAGCACCAGACAAAGGAACAGCATCACGCATGCCTAGAGAAGTCCAAACCCCAACCAGCTCGACAGGCCTCCTCAGCCCTGTCCCCATGGCCATCCTGAGGACGCCTTTCCATGACAACCCCTGGGCAGGCTGTGCCAAAGAAGGGGCCCTCCCACCGGCTGGGCGTGGACGTCCGTTTGTTCAACCACGATGGACCACAGGATCCAGGGCCTCCCCAAAACAACCCTGGAACCACCGTCAGACCCAGCGCTACCCCTCACGGCCATAGACCCAGACAAAGGGGCTCTTCGCAGCGCCGCAAAACGCCCCACTCGGTTCAGGCAGCCCTCTTCCCAAGAGCAACACATGGAAAGACATTCGATGTCCACGGACAGATGCTTGGCTTAGCAAGCAGCTGTCCTTCGCCCCAACACAAGCGGACTCAGCGATCAACCTGCGCAGAAAACAGTGCCATGGGCAGCCACAGTGTTGCGGAGAGAAATGCTCACACGAAATGAAAGAGGTCTGGGAGGGAGACACACAGCCCATGGGAAACCCCTGCCCTCTCCCATCTCACCAGGGACACCCAGGAACTGTCTTCCAGGAAAGCAAGCCCTGGACCGCCATCCAGATGGCGCTTGCCAAATGGGAGGGCGAGGCTGTGGGCATGCCTGGCATTGGGGAGGTCCGAGATCCAAACCCTTGCCCTGGACGGGGGGTGCCAGAGCCCTCCTTCCATGCAGCAGATGCTACGAGGTCTAGTCCCTCTTCTTGGAACCCAAGGGAGGCGAAGGGGAGCCAAACAGGATGGATAGGCATGGCCGATGGGATCCCTTGCTTGGGAAACTGCAATGGATCCACTTCGGTCAGCGGCCAGCCAGCCAAAAGGAGTCCTGACCATTCCACCCCAACACAGGAGCGTCTCAGCGCTCCCCACAGAAGGTGTCCCGCTCGGGAGTGCTGCCCCTCGGGAAAAGAGACGGGCCGAAGGACTCCGTGCATCCCGTCCAGATTGCCTAACCTAGCCCATCGGAGAGGACCGAATTCCCTGGCGAGGTGGAAGTGATGAGGATAAAGACATGCTTCGGCTGGAGTGGATTGACTTCCCCAGGTGTTCTCCTGCACCCGTGTGCGGCATGCAGATCCACTCTGCTCGGCAAAAGCATCCACTCCCAGGCTGGGCATCCCCAGGCTGCCACTTCCAACCCACTCCCACCCAAGATATTGGCTCACGAGGGACGTAGGATGGATGTGTCTATCCCGGTCATACCTATTGTTTCCTCTTCTATCTGCATGCGTATGCGTGTGGGTGTGTTTTGAGAGAGGGAGAGAGAGAGAGAGAGTGAGAGAGAGAGGGAGGGAGGTAGGGAGACGGAGGGAGAGAGAGAGATAGAGAGAGAGAGATAGAGAGGGAGAATGAGAGAACGAGGGAGAGAACGAGAGATGGACCTTCACCCATTTCTGGATCCATTCAGCTCATTCATTTCAATGCCTCTTCTTCCTTGTCCATGGATTTGGGTGCCCCCTGCCACACGGAGATGTGGTCTAGCCAGAGGGGGATCGCCCAGTGCAGCTCTTGCCCCAGCCACAGCAGTGACCAGGAGAGCCTCTGAAACTTGGCAGCCACGTGGGAACTCCCCTGAGAGCTTGCTTGTGGAGACCAATCAAGAGTCCTTAACGCATCAGACCTGGTTTCAATCAGGCCTCCATAGCCTGGCACCCTGCTGCCAAGAGAGGCTCTTCTCAAAAGGACACAAGGACATTTCCCTCAGCCTCCTCAGAGTGTGTGTGTGTGTGTGTGTGATAGAGAGAGAGAGAGAGAGGAAGGGAGAGAGGGAGGGAGAGAAAGAGAGAGAGAGAGAGAGAGAGAGAGAGAGAGAGGGCAAACAGGCGGATGAGCCCAGCTACCAACACTCTTGCCCCCGAAGCCCCCCATGGATTCCTCAGCACCACACTCCTTCTCACCTACCTGAAGCCCTGATGCGGAGGGCTTGACCAGGGCCAGCTGGCGGCCCAATCCTGAGGCTGTGTGTGTCTGGGCGCCTGCCTCGAAGGAACCCCAAGCACGCCAAAGCCCAGGACCTGTTTCAAGCCTGTTTCTTGAAACCCACTGCCACCCAACCAGGCGGCGAACCCACCTCCAAATCCGGAAGGCACACCTCCGCCCTCCGCCTCACAGGAGGGGTCTCGGAGGAGAGAGTCCCTGGTGCCCAGGAAACACCTGCACATCCTCGGAGTGCCTGCTGTGGGTGCGTCCCGCTCAAGCCTCCATCCGCCCCCGCCCCCGACCTGGAGCCTGCGCCTTTGGAGCCTTGCCACTCCCACCTCTTCGAGCCTCGGAGCTGCACCTGGGGCCGGAAGGGGCCCTGGCGCCCTCGTGTGGACATAGGCTCGAACAGCCCCTCTCAGGCTGGCCTTCTCTCTCGGGCTCAGCAGTCCCCGGGGCTGCTTGGGCTGGGGCCCAGACGAGGCTGGGGGCTCCATCCCCCGCCAAGAAGGGCCCTTCCACCTGGGCTCTAGCTCCCTCTCTCAAAGGCGTTCTTCGTGCAGATGCCCACCTAGGCCATGCCTCGCCGTGGAAATCCTGAGCTCCCAATCCATCAGGGGGTGCCAGCCTGCTACCGTGTGGATAGAGCCTTGCCCATATGGAGTTAGGAAGACAGGTGTGGAAGGATGGAACGAGTCGTTTTCCCCCTTCATGATCCCCCTGGGATTCCATACGCCTTGCCATTAGGTCTTGCCTCGATTCTTTCCTTCTTGCTTGGTTCATCGGGCCAGGCCTCTCTTTCTCCCTTTGTTTCCAAACGCTCTTGACCCCACCTGGAGTGTGCCTGATCTGGATCCCCATTTGTGCTTCCCAAGGCACAGAGTTTCCCAACCACACAAAACCAACCCAATCAGCCCTTCTCCCCAGGCGGCCGCAAGGAAGCTCAGGCAGAGCTTTTGCCGATCCGTCAAGAGAGCGGCCTGCATATGCCCGGCCTGCCTCGAGCTCCCATCATCTCACCAGGTGCGTAGAAAGAAGAGCCGAGCCTCCCTGGGAAAGACAAAGGGAGGTTCCTGAGCCCTCTTGAGACACAAGGCCCAGCGCCTGGCACTGCTGCTCTCCCAATTCGCTCTCCCTTTGGGCACCACCCGGGGAAGCCTCACAGCCCCTGGATGCGCATCCCAAAACCCAGGTCACCCTGGGCTCCCACACGGATCAGCTCCAGCACGGAACCCAGGAACCAGAACAGAAACCCACCCACCCAGGCCACAGGTGGGGAGGGGGCCTGAAGAAACACTGCCAAATCCACATAGCCAGCCGCCATCCAGCACCAGACAAAGGAACACCATCACGCATGCCTAGAGAAGTCCAAACCCCAACCAGCTCGACAGGCCTCCTCAGCCCTGTCCCCATGGCCATCCTGAGGACGCCTTTCCATGACAACCCCTGGGCAGGCTGTGCCAAAGAAGGGGCCCTCCCACCGGCTGGGCGTGGACGTCCGTTTGTTCAACCACGATGGACCACAGGATCCAGGGCCTCCCCAAAACAACCCTGGAACCACCGTCAGACCCAGCGCTACCCCTCACGGCCATAGACCCAGACAAAGGGGCTCTTCGCAGCGCCGCGAAACGCCCCACTCGGTTCAGGCAGCCCTCTTCCCAAGAGCAACACATGGAAAGACATTCGATGTCCACGGACAGATGCTTGGCTTAGCAAGCAGCTGTCCTTCGCCCCAACACAAGCGGACTCAGCCATCAACCTGCGCAGAAAACGGTGCCATGGGCAGCCACAGTGTTGCGGAGAGAAATGCTCACACGAAATGAAAGAGGTCTGGGAGGGAGACACACAGCCCATGGGAAACCCCTGCCCTCTCCCATCTCACCAGGGACACCCAGGGACTGTCTTCCAGGAAAGCAAGCCCTGGACCGCCATCCAGATGGCGCTTGCCAAATGGGAGGGCGAGGCTGTGGGCATGCCTGGCATTGGGGAGGTCCGAGATCCAAACCCTTGCCCTGGACGGGGGGTGCCAGAGCCCTCCTTCCATGCAGCAGATGCTACGAGGTCTAGTCCCTCTTCTTGGAACCCAAGGGAGGCGAAGGGGAGCCAAACAGGATGGATAGGCATGGCCGATGGGATCCCTTGCTTGGGAAACTGCAATGGATCCACTTCGGTCGGCGGCCAGCCAAAAGGAGTCCTGACCATTCCACCCCAACACAGGAGCGTCTCAGCGCTCCCCACAGAAGGTGTCCCGCTCGGGAGTGCTGCCCCTCGGGAAAAGAGACGGGCCGAAGGACTCCGTGCATCCCGTCCAGATTGCCTAGCCTAGCCCATCGGACCCGACCGAATTCCCTGGCAAGGAGGAAGTGATGAGGATAAAGACATGCTTCGTCTGGAGTGGATTGACTTCCGCAGGTGTTCTCCTGCACCCGTGTGCGGCATGCAGATCCACTCTGCTCGGCAAAAGCATCCACTCCCAGGCTGGCCATCCCCAGGCTGCCACTTCCAACCCACTCCCACCCAAGATATTGGCTCACGAGGGACATAGGATGGATGTGTCTCTCCCGGTCCTAGCTATTGTTTCCTCCTCTATCTGCATGCGTATGCGTGTGGGTGTGTTTTGAGAGAGGGAGAGAGAGAGAGAGAGGGAGGGAGGGAGGGAGACGGAGGTGTAGAGAGAGAAAGAAAGAGAGATAGAGAGTGAGAGAGAGAGGGAGAATGAGAGAACGAGGGAGAGAACGAGAGATGGACCTTCACCCATTTCTGGATCCATTCAGCTCATTCATTTCAATGCCTCTTCTTCCTTGTCCATGGATTTGGGTGCCCCCTGCCACACGGAGATGTGGTCTAGCCAGAGGGGCATCGCCCAGTGCAGCTCTTGCCCCAGCCACAGCAGTGACCAGGAGAGCCTCTGAAGCTTGGCAGCCACGTGGGAACTCCCCTGAGAGCTTACTGGAGGAGACCAATCAAGAGTCCTTAACGCATCAGACCTGGTTTCAATCAGGCCTCCATAGCCTGGCACCCTGCTGCCAAGAGAGGCTCTTCTCAAAAGGACACAAGGACATTTCCCTCAGCCTCCTCAGAGTGTGTGTGTGCGTGTGTGTGTGTGAGAGAGAGAGGGAGAGGGAGAGAGAGAGAGAGAGAGAGGGAGGGAGAGAGAGAGAGAGAGAGAGAGAGAGAGAGAGAGAGAGAGAGAGAGAGAGAGGGCAAACAGGCGGATGAGCCCAGCTACCAACACTCTTGCCCCCGAAGCCCCCCATGGATTCCTCAGCACCACACTCCTTCTCACCTACCTGAAGCCCTGATGCGGAGGGCTTGACCAGGGCCAGCTGGCGGCCCAATCCTGAGGCTGTGTGTGTCTGGGCGCCTGCCTCGAAGGAACCCCAAGCACGCCAAAGCCCAGGACCTGTTTCAAGCCTGTTTCTTGAAACCCACTGCCACCCAACCAGGCGGCGAACCCACCTCCAAATCCGGAAGGCACACCTCCGCCCTCCGCCTCACAGGAGGGGTCTCGGAGGAGAGAGTCCCTGGTGCCCAGGAAACACCTGCACATCCTCGGAGTGCCTGCTGTGGGTGCGTCCCGCTCAAGCCTCCATCCGCCCCCGCCCCCGACCTGGAGCCTGCGCCTTTGGAGCCTTGCCACTCCCACCTCTTCGAGCCTCGGAGCTGCACCTGGGGCCGGAAGGGGCCCTGGCGCCCTCGTGTGGACATAGGCTCGAACAGCCCCTCTCAGGCTGGCCTTCTCTCTCGGGCTCAGCAGTCCCTGGGGCTGCTTGGGCTGGGGCCCAGACGAGGCTGGGGGCTCCATCCCCCGCCAAGAAGGGCCCTTCCACCTGGGCTCTAGCTCCCTCTCTCAAAGGCGTTCTTCGTGCAGATGCCCACCTAGGCCATGCCTCGCCGTGGAAATCCTGAGCTCCCAATCCATCAGGGGGTGCCAGCCTGCTACCGTGTGGATAGAGCCTTGCCCATATGGAGTTAGGAAGACAGGTGTGGAAGGATGGAACGAGTCGTTTTCCCCCTTCATGATCCCCCTGGGATTCCATACGCCTTGCCATTAGGTCTTGCCTCGATTCTTTCCTTCTTGCTTGGTTCATCGGGCCAGGCCTCTCTTTCTCCCTTTGTTTCCAAACGCTCTTGACCCCACCTGGAGTGTGCCTGATCTGGATCCCCATTTGTGCTTCCCAAGGCACAGAGTTTCCCAACCACACAAAACCAACCCAATCAGCCCTTCTCCCCAGGCGGCCGCAAGGAAGCTCAGGCAGAGCTTTTGCGGATCCGTCAAGAGAGCGGCCTGCATATGCCCGGCCTGCCTCGAGCTCCCATCATCTCACCAGGTGCGTAGAAAGAAGAGCCGAGCCTCCCTGGGAAAGACAAAGGGAGGTTCCTGAGCCCTCTTGAGACACAAGGCCCAGCGCCTGGCACTGCTGCTCTCCCAATTCGCTCTCCCTTTGGGCACCACCCGGGGAAGCCTCACAGCCCCTGGATGCGCATCCCAAAACCCAGGTCACCCTGGGCTCCCACACGGATCAGCTCCAGCACGGAACCCAGGAACCAGAACAGAAACCCACCCACCCAGGCCACAGGTGGGGAGGGGGCCTGAAGAAACACTGCCAAATCCACATAGCCAGCCGCCATCCAGCACCAGACAAAGGAACAGCATCACGCATGCCTAGAGAAGTCCAAACCCCAACCAGCTCGACAGGCCTCCTCAGCCCTGTCCCCATGGCCATCCTGAGGACGCCTTTCCATGACAACCCCTGGGCAGGCTGTGCCAAAGAAGGGGCCCTCCCACCGGCTGGGCGTGGACGTCCGTTTGTTCAACCACGATGGACCACAGGATCCAGGGCCTCCCCAAAACAACCCTGGAACCACCGTCAGACCCAGCGCTACCCCTCACGGCCATAGACCCAGACAAAGGGGCTCTTCGCAGCGCCGCGAAACGCCCCACTCGGTTCAGGCAGCCCTCTTCCCAAGAGCAACACATGGAAAGACATTCGATGTCCACGGACAGATGCTTGGCTTAGCAAGCAGCTGTCCTTCGCCCCAACACAAGCGGACTCAGCCATCAACCTGCGCAGAAAACGGTGCCATGGGCAGCCACAGTGTTGCGGAGAGAAATGCTCACACGAAATGAAAGAGGTCTGGGAGGGAGACACACAGCCCATGGGAAACCCCTGCCCTCTCCCATCTCACCAGGGACACCCAGGGACTGTCTTCCAGGAAAGCAAGCCCTGGACCGCCATCCAGATGGCGCTTGCCAAATGGGAGGGCGAGGCTGTGGGCATGCCTGGCATTGGGGAGGTCCGAGATCCAAACCCTTGCCCTGGACGGGGGGTGCCAGAGCCCTCCTTCCATGCAGCAGATGCTACGAGGTCTAGTCCCTCTTCTTGGAACCCAAGGGAGGCGAAGGGGAGCCAAACAGGATGGATAGGCATGGCCGATGGGATCCCTTGCTTGGGAAACTGCAATGGATCCACTTCGGTCGGCGGCCAGCCAAAAGGAGTCCTGACCATTCCACCCCAACACAGGAGCGTCTCAGCGCTCCCCACAGAAGGTGTCCCGCTCGGGAGTGCTGCCCCTCGGGAAAAGAGACGGGCCGAAGGACTCCGTGCATCCCGTCCAGATTGCCTAGCCTAGCCCATCGGACCCGACCGAATTCCCTGGCAAGGAGGAAGTGATGAGGATAAAGACATGCTTCGTCTGGAGTGGATTGACTTCCGCAGGTGTTCTCCTGCACCCGTGTGCGGCATGCAGATCCAATCTGCTCGGCAAAAGCATCCACTCCCAGGCTGGCCATCCCCAGGCTGCCACTTCCAACCCACTCCCACCCAAGATATTGGCTCACGAGGGACGTAGGATGGATGTGTCTATCCCGGTCATAGCTATTGTTTCCTCCTCTATCTGCATGCGTATGCGTGTGGGTGTGTTTTGAGAGAGAGAGAGGGAGGGAGGGAGGGAGACGGAGGTGTAGAGAGAGAAAGAAAGAGAGATAGAGAGTGAGAGAGAGAGGGAGAATGAGAGAACGAGGGAGAGAACGAGAGATGGACCTTCACCCATTTCTGGATCCATTCAGCTCATTCATTTCAATGCCTCTTCTTCCTTGTCCATGGATTTGGGTGCCCCCTGCCACACGGAGATGTGGTCTAGCCAGAGGGGGATCGCCCAGTGCAGCTCTTGCCCCAGCCACAGCAGTGACCAGGAGAGCCTCTGAAGCTTGGCAGCCACGTGGGAACTCCCCTGAGAGCTTACTGGAGGAGACCAATCAAGAGTCCTTAACGCATCAGACCTGGTTTCAATCAGGCCTCCATAGCCTGGCACCCTGCTGCCAAGAGAGGCTCTTCTCAAAAGGACACAAGGACATTTCCCTCAGCCTCCTCAGAGTGTGTGTGTGCGTGTGTGTGTGTGAGAGAGAGAGGGAGAGGGAGAGAGAGAGAGAGGGAGAGGGAGGGAGGTAGAGAGAGAGAGAGAGAGAGAGAGAGAGAAAGAGAGAGAGAGAGAGAGAGGGCAAACAGGCGGATGAGCCCAGCTACCAACACTCTTGCCCCCGAAGCCCCCCATGGATTCCTCAGCACCACACTCCTTCTCACCTACCTGAAGCCCTGATGCGGAGGGCTTGACCAGGGCCAGCTGGCGGCCCAATCCTGAGGCTGTGTGTGTCTGGGCGCCTGCCTCGAAGGAACCCCAAGCACGCCAAAGCCCAGGACCTGTTTCAAGCCTGTTTCTTGAAACCCACTGCCACCCAACCAGGCGGCGAACCCACCTCCAAATCCGGAAGGCACACCTCCGCCCTCCGCCTCACAGGAGGGGTCTCGGAGGAGAGAGTCCCTGGTGCCCAGGAAACACCTGCACATCCTCGGAGTGCCTGCTGTGGGTGCGTCCCGCTCAAGCCTCCATCCGCCCCCGCCCCCGACCTGGAGCCTGCGCCTTTGGAGCCTTGCCACTCCCACCTCTTCGAGCCTCGGAGCTGCACCTGGGGCCGGAAGGGGCCCTGGCGCCCTCGTGTGGACATAGGCTCGTACAGCCCCTCTCAGGCTGGCCTTCTCTCTCGGGCTCAGCAGTCCCCGGGGCTGCTTGGGCTGGGGCCCAGACGAGGCTGGGGGCTCCATCCCCCGCCAAGAAGGGCCCTTCCACCTGGGCTCTAGCTCCCTCTCTCAAAGGCGTTCTTCGTGCAGATGCCCACCTAGGCCATGCCTCGCCGTGGAAATCCTGAGCTCCCAATCCATCAGGGGGTGCCAGCCTGCTACCGTGTGGATAGAGCCTTGCCCATATGGAGTTAGGAAGACAGGTGTGGAAGGATGGAACGAGTCGTTTTCCCCCTTCATGATCCCCCTGGGATTCCATACGCCTTGCCATTAGGTCTTGCCTCGATTCTTTCCTTCTTGCTTGGTTCATCGGGCCAGGCCTCTCTTTCTCCCTTTGTTTCCAAACGCTCTTGACCCCACCTGGAGTGTGCCTGATCTGGATCCCCATTTGTGCTTCCCAAGGCACAGAGTTTCCCAACCACACAAAACCAACCCAATCAGCCCTTCTCCCCAGGCGGCCGCAAGGAAGCTCAGGCAGAGCTTTTGCGGATCCGTCAAGAGAGCGGCCTGCATATGCCCGGCCTGCCTCGAGCTCCCATCATCTCACCAGGTGCGTAGAAAGAAGAGCCGAGCCTCCCTGGGAAAGACAAAGGGAGGTTCCTGAGCCCTCTTGAGACACAAGGCCCAGCGCCTGGCACTGCTGCTCTCCCAATTCGCTCTCCCTTTGGGCACCACCCGGGGAAGCCTCACAGCCCCTGGATGCGCATCCCAAAACCCAGGTCACCCTGGGCTCCCACACGGATCAGCTCCAGCACGGAACCCAGGAACCAGAACAGAAACCCACCCACCCAGGCCACAGGTGGGGAGGGGGCCTGAAGAAACACTGCCAAATCCACATAGCCAGCCGCCATCCAGCACCAGACAAAGGAACAGCATCACGCATGCCTAGAGAAGTCCAAACCCCAACCAGCTCCACAGGCCTCCTCAGCCCTGTCCCCATGGCCATCCTGAGGACGCCTTTCCATGACAACCCCTGGGCAGGCTGTGCCAAAGAAGGGGCCCTCCCACCGGCTGGGCGTGGACGTCCGTTTGTTCAACCACGATGGACCACAGGATCCAGGGCCTCCCCAAAACAACCCTGGAACCACCGTCAGACCCAGCGCTACCCCTCACGGCCATAGACCCAGACAAAGGGGCTCTTCGCAGCGCCGCGAAACGCCCCACTCGGTTCAGGCAGCCCTCTTCCCAAGAGCAACACATGGAAAGACATTCGATGTCCACGGACAGATGCTTGGCTTAGCAAGCAGCTGTCCTTCGCCCCAACACAAGCGGACTCAGCCATCAACCTGCGCAGAAAACGGTGCCATGGGCAGCCACAGTGTTGCGGAGAGAAATGCTCACACGAAATGAAAGAGGTCTGGGAGGGAGACACACAGCCCATGGGAAACCCCTGCCCTCTCCCATCTCACCAGGGACACCCAGGAACTGTCTTCCAGGAAAGCAAGCCCTGGACCGCCATCCAGATGGCGCTTGCCAAATGGGAGGGCGAGGCTGTGGGCATGCCTGGCATTGGGGAGGTCCGAGATCCAAACCCTTGCCCTGGACGGGGGGTGCCAGAGCCCTCCTTCCATGCAGCAGATGCTACGAGGTCTAGTCCCTCTTCTTGGAACCCAAGGGAGGCGAAGGGGAGCCAAACAGGATGGATAGCCATGGCCGATGGGATCCCTTGCTTGGGAAACTGCAATGGATCCACTTCGGTCGGCGGCCAGCCAAAAGGAGTCCTGACCATTCCACCCCAACACAGGAGCGTCTCAGCGCTCCCCACAGAAGGTGTCCCGCTCGGGAGTGCTGCCCCTCGGGAAAAGAGACGGGCCGAAGGACTCCGTGCATCCCGTCCAGATTGCCTAGCCTAGCCCATCGGACCCGACCGAATTCCCTGGCAAGGAGGAAGTGATGAGGATAAAGACATGCTTCGTCTGGAGTGGATTGACTTCCCCAGGTGTTCTCCTGCACCCGTGTGCGGCATGCAGATCCACTCTGCTCGGCAAAAGCATCCACTCCCAGGCTGGGCATCCCCAGGCTGCCACTTCCAACCAACTCCCACCCAAGATATTGGCTCACGAGGGACGTAGGATGGATGTGTCTATCCCGGTCATAGCTATTGTTTCCTCCTCTATCTGCATGCGTATGCGTGTGGGTGTGTTTTGAGAGAGGGAGAGAGAGAGAGAGAGGGAGGGAGGGAGGGAGACGGAGGTGTAGAGAGAGAAAGAAAGAGAGATAGAGAGTGAGAGAGAGAGGGAGAATGAGAGAACGAGGGAGAGAACGAGAGATGGACCTTCACCCATTTCTGGATCCATTCAGCTCATTCATTTCAATGCCTCTTCTTCCTTGTCCATGGATTTGGGTGCCCCCTGCCACACGGAGATGTGGTCTAGCCAGAGGGGGATCGCCCAGTGCAGCTCTTGCCCCAGCCACAGCAGTGACCAGGAGAGCCTCTGAAGCTTGGCAGCCACGTGGGAACTCCCCTGAGAGCTTACTGGAGGAGACCAATCAAGAGTCCTTAACGCATCAGACCTGGTTTCAATCAGGCCTCCATAGCCTGGCACCCTGCTGCCAAGAGAGGCTCTTCTCAAAAGGACACAAGGACATTTCCCTCAGCCTCCTCAGAGTGTGTGTGTGTGTGTGTGTGTGTGAGAGAGAGAGGGAGAGGGAGAGAGAGAGAGAGAGAGAGGGAGGGAGGGAGGGAGGGAGGGAGAGAGAGAGAGAGAGAGAGAGAGAGAGAGAGAGAGAGAGAGAGAGAGGGCAAACAGGCGGATGAGCCCAGCTACCAACACTCTTGCCCCCGAAGCCCCCCATGGATTCCTCAGCACCACACTCCTTCTCACCTACCTGAAGCCCTGATGCGGAGGGCTTGACCAGGGCCAGCTGGCGGCCCAATCCTGAGGCTGTGTGTGTCTGGGCGCCTGCCTCGAAGGAACCCCAAGCACGCCAAAGCCCAGGACCTGTTTCAAGCCTGTTTCTTGAAACCCACTGCCACCCAACCAGGCGGCGAACCCACCTCCAAATCCGGAAGGCACACCTCCGCCCTCCGCCTCACAGGAGGGGTCTCGGAGGAGAGAGTCCCTGGTGCCCAGGAAACACCTGCACATCCTCGGAGTGCCTGCTGTGGGTGCGTCCCGCTCAAGCCTCCATCCGCCCCCGCCCCCGACCTGGAGCCTGCGCCTTTGGAGCCTTGCCACTCCCACCTCTTCGAGCCTCGGAGCTGCACCTGGGGCCGGAAGGGGCCCTGGCGCCCTCGTGTGGACATAGGCTCGAACAGCCCCTCTCAGGCTGGCCTTCTCTCTCGGGCTCAGCAGTCCCCGGGGCTGCTTGGGCTGGGGCCCAGACGAGGCTGGGGGCTCCATCCCCCGCCAAGAAGGGCCCTTCCACCTGGGCTCTAGCTCCCTCTCTCAAAGGCGTTCTTCGTGCAGATGCCCACCTAGGCCATGCCTCGCCGTGGAAATCCTGAGCTCCCAATCCATCAGGGGGTGCCAGCCTGCTACCGTGTGGATAGAGCCTTGCCCATATGGAGTTAGGAAGACAGGTGTGGAAGGATGGAACGAGTCGTTTTCCCCCTTCATGATCCCCCTGGGATTCCATACGCCTTGCCATTAGGTCTTGCCTCGATTCTTTCCTTCTTGCTTGGTTCATCGGGCCAGGCCTCTCTTTCTCCCTTTGTTTCCAAACGCTCTTGACCCCACCTGGAGTGTGCCTGATCTGGATCCCCATTTGTGCTTCCCAAGGCACAGAGTTTCCCAACCACACAAAACCAACCCAATCAGCCCTTCTCCCCAGGCGGCCGCAAGGAAGCTCAGGCAGAGCTTTTGCGGATCCGTCAAGAGAGCGGCCTGCATATGCCCGGCCTGCCTCGAGCTCCCATCATCTCACCAGGTGCGTAGAAAGAAGAGCCGAGCCTCCCTGGGAAAGACAAAGGGAGGTTCCTGAGCCCTCTTGAGACACAAGGCCCAGCGCCTGGCACTGCTGCTCTCCCAATTCGCTCTCCCTTTGGGCACCACCCGGGGAAGCCTCACAGCCCCTGGATGCGCATCCCAAAACCCAGGTCACCCTGGGCTCCCACACGGATCAGCTCCAGCACGGAACCCAGGAACCAGAACAGAAACCCACCCACCCAGGCCACAGGTGGGGAGGGGGCCTGAAGAAACACTGCCAAATCCACATAGCCAGCCGCCATCCAGCACCAGACAAAGGAACACCATCACGCATGCCTAGAGAAGTCCAAACCCCAACCAGCTCCACAGGCCTCCTCAGCCCTGTCCCCATGGCCATCCTGAGGACGCCTTTCCATGACAACCCCTGGGCAGGCTGTGCCAAAGAAGGGGCCCTCCCACCGGCTGGGCGTGGACGTCCGTTTGTTCAACCACGATGGACCACAGGATCCAGGGCCTCCCCAAAACAACCCTGGAACCACCGTCAGACCCAGCGCTACCCCTCACGGCCATAGACCCAGACAAAGGGGCTCTTCGCAGCGCCGCGAAACGCCCCACTCGGTTCAGGCAGCCCTCTTCCCAAGAGCAACACATGGAAAGACATTCGATGTCCACGGACAGATGCTTGGCTTAGCAAGCAGCTGTCCTTCGCCCCAACACAAGCGGACTCAGCCATCAACCTGCGCAGAAAACGGTGCCATGGGCAGCCACAGTGTTGCGGAGAGAAATGCTCACACGAAATGAAAGAGGTCTGGGAGGGAGACACACAGCCCATGGGAAACCCCTGCCCTCTCCCATCTCACCAGGGACACCCAGGAACTGTCTTCCAGGAAAGCAAGCCCTGGACCGCCATCCAGATGGCGCTTGCCAAATGGGAGGGCGAGGCTGTGGGCATGCCTGGCATTGGGGAGGTCCGAGATCCAAACCCTTGCCCTGGACGGGGGGTGCCAGAGCCCTCCTTCCATGCAGCAGATGCTACGAGGTCTAGTCCCTCTTCTTGGAACCCAAGGGAGGCGAAGGGGAGCCAAACAGGATGGATAGCCATGGCCGATGGGATCCCTTGCTTGGGAAACTGCAATGGATCCACTTCGGTCGGCGGCCAGCCAAAAGGAGTCCTGACCATTCCACCCCAACACAGGAGCGTCTCAGCGCTCCCCACAGAAGGTGTCCCGCTCGGGAGTGCTGCCCCTCGGGAAAAGAGACGGGCCGAAGGACTCCGTGCATCCCGTCCAGATTGCCTAGCCTAGCCCATCGGACCCGACCGAATTCCCTGGCAAGGAGGAAGTGATGAGGATAAAGACATGCTTCGTCTGGAGTGGATTGACTTCCCCAGGTGTTCTCCTGCACCCGTGTGCGGCATGCAGATCCACTCTGCTCGGCAAAAGCATCCACTCCCAGGCTGGGCATCCCCAGGCTGCCACTTCCAACCAACTCCCACCCAAGATATTGGCTCACGAGGGACGTAGGATGGATGTGTCTATCCTGGTCATAGCTATTGTTTCCTCCTCTATCTGCATGCGTATGCGTGTGGGTGTGTTTTGAGAGAGGGAGAGAGAGAGAGAGAGGGAGGGAGGGAGGGAGACGGAGGTGTAGAGAGAGAAAGAAAGAGAGATAGAGAGTGAGAGAGAGAGGGAGAATGAGAGAACGAGGGAGAGAACGAGAGATGGACCTTCACCCATTTCTGGATCCATTCAGCTCATTCATTTCAATGCCTCTTCTTCCTTGTCCATGGATTTGGGTGCCCCCTGCCACACGGAGATGTGGTCTAGCCAGAGGGGGATCGCCCAGTGCAGCTCTTGCCCCAGCCACAGCAGTGACCAGGAGAGCCTCTGAAGCTTGGCAGCCACGTGGGAACTCCCCTGAGAGCTTACTGGAGGAGACCAATCAAGAGTCCTTAACGCATCAGACCTGGTTTCAATCAGGCCTCCATAGCCTGGCACCCTGCTGCCAAGAGAGGCTCTTCTCAAAAGGACACAAGGACATTTCCCTCAGCCTCCTCAGAGTGTGTGTGTGTGTGTGTGTGTGTGTGAGAGAGAGAGGGAGAGGGAGAGAGAGAGAGAGAGAGAGGGAGGGAGGGAGGGAGGGAGGGAGAGAGAGAGAGAGAGAGAGAGAGAGAGAGAGAGAGAGAGAGAGGGCAAACAGGCGGATGAGCCCAGCTACCAACACTCTTGCCCCCGAAGCCCCCCATGGATTCCTCAGCACCACACTCCTTCTCACCTACCTGAAGCCCTGATGCGGAGGGCTTGACCAGGGCCAGCTGGCGGCCCAATCCTGAGGCTGTGTGTGTCTGGGCGCCTGCCTCGAAGGAACCCCAAGCACGCCAAAGCCCAGGACCTGTTTCAAGCCTGTTTCTTGAAACCCACTGCCACCCAACCAGGCGGCGAACCCACCTCCAAATCCGGAAGGCACACCTCCGCCCTCCGCCTCACAGGAGGGGTCTCGGAGGAGAGAGTCCCTGGTGCCCAGGAAACACCTGCACATCCTCGGAGTGCCTGCTGTGGGTGCGTCCCGCTCAAGCCTCCATCCGCCCCCGCCCCCGACCTGGAGCCTGCGCCTTTGGAGCCTTGCCACTCCCACCTCTTCGAGCCTCGGAGCTGCACCTGGGGCCGGAAGGGGCCCTGGCGCCCTCGTGTGGACATAGGCTCGAACAGCCCCTCTCAGGCTGGCCTTCTCTCTCGGGCTCAGCAGTCCCTGGGGCTGCTTGGGCTGGGGCCCAGACGAGGCTGGGGGCTCCATCCCCCGCCAAGAAGGGCCCTTCCACCTGGGCTCTAGCTCCCTCTCTCAAAGGCGTTCTTCGTGCAGATGCCCACCTAGGCCATGCCTCGCCGTGGAAATCCTGAGCTCCCAATCCATCAGGGGGTGCCAGCCTGCTACCGTGTGGATAGAGCCTTGCCCATATGGAGTTAGGAAGACAGGTGTGGAAGGATGGAACGAGTCGTTTTCCCCCTTCATGATCCCCCTGGGATTCCATACGCCTTGCCATTAGGTCTTGCCTCGATTCTTTCCTTCTTGCTTGGTTCATCGGGCCAGGCCTCTCTTTCTCCCTTTGTTTCCAAACGCTCTTGACCCCACCTGGAGTGTGCCTGATCTGGATCCCCATTTGTGCTTCCCAAGGCACAGAGTTTCCCAACCACACAAAACCAACCCAATCAGCCCTTCTCCCCAGGCGGCCGCAAGGAAGCTCAGGCAGAGCTTTTGCCGATCCGTCAAGAGAGCGGCCTGCATATGCCCGGCCTGCCTCGAGCTCCCATCATCTCACCAGGTGCGTAGAAAGAAGAGCCGAGCCTCCCTGGGAAAGACAAAGGGAGGTTCCTGAGCCCTCTTGAGACACAAGGCCCAGCGCCTGGCACTGCTGCTCTCCCAATTCGCTCTCCCTTTGGGCACCACCCGGGGAAGCCTCACAGCCCCTGGATGCGCATCCCAAAACCCAGGTCACCCTGGGCTCCCACACGGATCAGCTCCAGCACGGAACCCAGGAACCAGAACAGAAACCCACCCACCCAGGCCACAGGTGGGGAGGGGGCCTGAAGAAACACTGCCAAATCCACATAGCCAGCCGCCATCCAGCACCAGACAAAGGAACACCATCACGCATGCCTAGAGAAGTCCAAACCCCAACCAGCTCGACAGGCCTCCTCAGCCCTGTCCCCATGGCCATCCTGAGGACGCCTTTCCATGACAACCCCTGGGCAGGCTGTGCCAAAGAAGGGGCCCTCCCACCGGCTGGGCGTGGACGTCCGTTTGTTCAACCACGATGGACCACAGGATCCAGGGCCTCCCCAAAACAACCCTGGAACCACCGTCAGACCCAGCGCTACCCCTCACGGCCATAGACCCAGACAAAGGGGCTCTTCGCAGCGCCGCGAAACGCCCCACTCGGTTCAGGCAGCCCTCTTCCCAAGAGCAACACATGGAAAGACATTCGATGTCCACGGACAGATGCTTGGCTTAGCAAGCAGCTGTCCTTCGCCCCAACACAAGCGGACTCAGCCATCAACCTGCGCAGAAAACGGTGCCATGGGCAGCCACAGTGTTGCGGAGAGAAATGCTCACACGAAATGAAAGAGGTCTGGGAGGGAGACACACAGCCCATGGGAAACCCCTGCCCTCTCCCATCTCACCAGGGACACCCAGGGACTGTCTTCCAGGAAAGCAAGCCCTGGACCGCCATCCAGATGGCGCTTGCCAAATGGGAGGGCGAGGCTGTGGGCATGCCTGGCATTGGGGAGGTCCGAGATCCAAACCCTTGCCCTGGACGGGGGGTGCCAGAGCCCTCCTTCCATGCAGCAGATGCTACGAGGTCTAGTCCCTCTTCTTGGAACCCAAGGGAGGCGAAGGGGAGCCAAACAGGATGGATAGGCATGGCCGATGGGATCCCTTGCTTGGGAAACTGCAATGGATCCACTTCGGTCGGCGGCCAGCCAAAAGGAGTCCTGACCATTCCACCCCAACACAGGAGCGTCTCAGCGCTCCCCACAGAAGGTGTCCCGCTCGGGAGTGCTGCCCCTCGGGAAAAGAGACGGGCCGAAGGACTCCGTGCATCCCGTCCAGATTGCCTAGCCTAGCCCATCGGACCCGACCGAATTCCCTGGCAAGGAGGAAGTGATGAGGATAAAGACATGCTTCGTCTGGAGTGGATTGACTTCCGCAGGTGTTCTCCTGCACCCGTGTGCGGCATGCAGATCCACTCTGCTCGGCAAAAGCATCCACTCCCAGGCTGGGCATCCCCAGGCTGCCACTTCCAACCCACTCCCACCCAAGATATTGGCTCACGAGGGACATAGGATGGATGTGTCTATCCCGGTCCTAGCTATTGTTTCCTCCTCTATCTGCATGCGTATGCGTGTGGGTGTGTTTTGAGAGAGGGAGAGAGAGAGAGAGAGGGAGGGAGGGAGGGAGACGGAGGTGTAGAGAGAGAAAGAAAGAGAGATAGAGAGTGAGAGAGAGAGGGAGAATGAGAGAACGAGGGAGAGAACGAGAGATGGACCTTCACCCATTTCTGGATCCATTCAGCTCATTCATTTCAATGCCTCTTCTTCCTTGTCCATGGATTTGGGTGCCCCCTGCCACACGGAGATGTGGTCTAGCCAGAGGGGGATCGCCCAGTGCAGCTCTTGCCCCAGCCACAGCAGTGACCAGGAGAGCCTCTGAAGCTTGGCAGCCACGTGGGAACTCCCCTGAGAGCTTACTGGAGGAGACCAATCAAGAGTCCTTAACGCATCAGACCTGGTTTCAATCAGGCCTCCATAGCCTGGCACCCTGCTGCCAAGAGAGGCTCTTCTCAAAAGGACACAAGGACATTTCCCTCAGCCTCCTCAGAGTGTGTGTGTGCGTGTGTGTGTGTGAGAGAGAGAGGGAGAGGGAGAGAGAGAGAGAGAGAGAGGGAGGGAGAGAGAGAGAGAGAGAGAGAGAGAGAGAGAGAGAGAGAGAGAGAGAGGGCAAACAGGCGGATGAGCCCAGCTACCAACACTCTTGCCCCCGAAGCCCCCCATGGATTCCTCAGCACCACACTCCTTCTCACCTACCTGAAGCCCTGATGCGGAGGGCTTGACCAGGGCCAGCTGGCGGCCCAATCCTGAGGCTGTGTGTGTCTGGGCGCCTGCCTCGAAGGAACCCCAAGCACGCCAAAGCCCAGGACCTGTTTCAAGCCTGTTTCTTGAAACCCACTGCCACCCAACCAGGCGGCGAACCCACCTCCAAATCCGGAAGGCACACCTCCGCCCTCCGCCTCACAGGAGGGGTCTCGGAGGAGAGAGTCCCTGGTGCCCAGGAAACACCTGCACATCCTCGGAGTGCCTGCTGTGGGTGCGTCCCGCTCAAGCCTCCATCCGCCCCCGCCCCCGACCTGGAGCCTGCGCCTTTGGAGCCTTGCCACTCCCACCTCTTCGAGCCTCGGAGCTGCACCTGGGGCCGGAAGGGGCCCTGGCGCCCTCGTGTGGACATAGGCTCGAACAGCCCCTCTCAGGCTGGCCTTCTCTCTCGGGCTCAGCAGTCCCTGGGGCTGCTTGGGCTGGGGCCCAGACGAGGCTGGGGGCTCCATCCCCCGCCAAGAAGGGCCCTTCCACCTGGGCTCTAGCTCCCTCTCTCAAAGGCGTTCTTCGTGCAGATGCCCACCTAGGCCATGCCTCGCCGTGGAAATCCTGAGCTCCCAATCCATCAGGGGGTGCCAGCCTGCTACCGTGTGGATAGAGCCTTGCCCATATGGAGTTAGGAAGACAGGTGTGGAAGGATGGAACGAGTCGTTTTCCCCCTTCATGATCCCCCTGGGATTCCATACGCCTTGCCATTAGGTCTTGCCTCGATTCTTTCCTTCTTGCTTGGTTCATCGGGCCAGGCCTCTCTTTCTCCCTTTGTTTCCAAACGCTCTTGACCCCACCTGGAGTGTGCCTGATCTGGATCCCCATTTGTGCTTCCCAAGGCACAGAGTTTCCCAACCACACAAAACCAACCCAATCAGCCCTTCTCCCCAGGCGGCCGCAAGGAAGCTCAGGCAGAGCTTTTGCCGATCCGTCAAGAGAGCGGCCTGCATATGCCCGGCCTGCCTCGAGCTCCCATCATCTCACCAGGTGCGTAGAAAGAAGAGCCGAGCCTCCCTGGGAAAGACAAAGGGAGGTTCCTGAGCCCTCTTGAGACACAAGGCCCAGCGCCTGGCACTGCTGCTCTCCCAATTCGCTCTCCCTTTGGGCACCACCCGGGGAAGCCTCACAGCCCCTGGATGCGCATCCCAAAACCCAGGTCACCCTGGGCTCCCACACGGATCAGCTCCAGCACGGAACCCAGGAACCAGAACAGAAACCCACCCACCCAGGCCACAGGTGGGGAGGGGGCCTGAAGAAACACTGCCAAATCCACATAGCCAGCCGCCATCCAGCACCAGACAAAGGAACACCATCACGCATGCCTAGAGAAGTCCAAACCCCAACCAGCTCGACAGGCCTCCTCAGCCCTGTCCCCATGGCCATCCTGAGGACGCCTTTCCATGACAACCCCTGGGCAGGCTGTGCCAAAGAAGGGGCCCTCCCACCGGCTGGGCGTGGACGTCCGTTTGTTCAACCACGATGGACCACAGGATCCAGGGCCTCCCCAAAACAACCCTGGAACCACCGTCAGACCCAGCGCTACCCCTCACGGCCATAGACCCAGACAAAGGGGCTCTTCGCAGCGCCGCGAAACGCCCCACTCGGTTCAGGCAGCCCTCTTCCCAAGAGCAACACATGGAAAGACATTCGATGTCCACGGACAGATGCTTGGCTTAGCAAGCAGCTGTCCTTCGCCCCAACACAAGCGGACTCAGCCATCAACCTGCGCAGAAAACGGTGCCATGGGCAGCCACAGTGTTGCGGAGAGAAATGCTCACACGAAATGAAAGAGGTCTGGGAGGGAGACACACAGCCCATGGGAAACCCCTGCCCTCTCCCATCTCACCAGGGACACCCAGGGACTGTCTTCCAGGAAAGCAAGCCCTGGACCGCCATCCAGATGGCGCTTGCCAAATGGGAGGGCGAGGCTGTGGGCATGCCTGGCATTGGGGAGGTCCGAGATCCAAACCCTTGCCCTGGACGGGGGGTGCCAGAGCCCTCCTTCCATGCAGCAGATGCTACGAGGTCTAGTCCCTCTTCTTGGAACCCAAGGGAGGCGAAGGGGAGCCAAACAGGATGGATAGGCATGGCCGATGGGATCCCTTGCTTGGGAAACTGCAATGGATCCACTTCGGTCGGCGGCCAGCCAAAAGGAGTCCTGACCATTCCACCCCAACACAGGAGCGTCTCAGCGCTCCCCACAGAAGGTGTCCCGCTCGGGAGTGCTGCCCCTCGGGAAAAGAGACGGGCCGAAGGACTCCGTGCATCCCGTCCAGATTGCCTAGCCTAGCCCATCGGACCCGACCGAATTCCCTGGCAAGGAGGAAGTGATGAGGATAAAGACATGCTTCGTCTGGAGTGGATTGACTTCCGCAGGTGTTCTCCTGCACCCGTGTGCGGCATGCAGATCCACTCTGCTCGGCAAAAGCATCCACTCCCAGGCTGGGCATCCCCAGGCTGCCACTTCCAACCCACTCCCACCCAAGATATTGGCTCACGAGGGACATAGGATGGATGTGTCTATCCCGGTCCTAGCTATTGTTTCCTCCTCTATCTGCATGCGTATGCGTGTGGGTGTGTTTTGAGAGAGGGAGAGAGAGAGAGAGAGGGAGGGAGGGAGGGAGACGGAGGTGTAGAGAGAGAAAGAAAGAGAGATAGAGAGTGAGAGAGAGAGGGAGAATGAGAGAACGAGGGAGAGAACGAGAGATGGACCTTCACCCATTTCTGGATCCATTCAGCTCATTCATTTCAATGCCTCTTCTTCCTTGTCCATGGATTTGGGTGCCCCCTGCCACACGGAGATGTGGTCTAGCCAGAGGGGGATCGCCCAGTGCAGCTCTTGCCCCAGCCACAGCAGTGACCAGGAGAGCCTCTGAAGCTTGGCAGCCACGTGGGAACTCCCCTGAGAGCTTACTGGAGGAGACCAATCAAGAGTCCTTAACGCATCAGACCTGGTTTCAATCAGGCCTCCATAGCCTGGCACCCTGCTGCCAAGAGAGGCTCTTCTCAAAAGGACACAAGGACATTTCCCTCAGCCTCCTCAGAGTGTGTGTGTGTGTGTGTGTGTGTGTGTGTGTGTGTGTGTGTGTGTGTGTGTGTGTGTGTGATAGAGAGAGAGAGAGAGGAAGGGAGAGAGAGAGAGAGAGAGAGAGAGAGAGAGAGAGAGAGAGGGCAAACAGGCGGATGAGCCCAGCTACCAACACTCTTGCCCCCGAAGCCCCCCATGGATTCCTCAGCACCACACTCCTTCTCACCTACCTGAAGCCCTGATGCGGAGGGCTTGACCAGGGCCAGCTGGCGGCCCAATCCTGAGGCTGTGTGTGTCTGGGCGCCTGCCTCGAAGGAACCCCAAGCACGCCAAAGCCCAGGACCTGTTTCAAGCCTGTTTCTTGAAACCCACTGCCACCCAACCAGGCGGCGAACCCACCTCCAAATCCGGAAGGCACACCTCCGCCCTCCGCCTCACAGGAGGGGTCTCGGAGGAGAGAGTCCCTGGTGCCCAGGAAACACCTGCACATCCTCGGAGTGCCTGCTGTGGGTGCGTCCCGCTCAAGCCTCCATCCGCCCCCGCCCCCGACCTGGAGCCTGCGCCTTTGGAGCCTTGCCACTCCCACCTCTTCGAGCCTCGGAGCTGCACCTGGGGCCGGAAGGGGCCCTGGCGCCCTCGTGTGGACATAGGCTCGAACAGCCCCTCTCAGGCTGGCCTTCTCTCTCGGGCTCAGCAGTCCCCGGGGCTGCTTGGGCTGGGGCCCAGACGAGGCTGGGGGCTCCATCCCCCGCCAAGAAGGGCCCTTCCACCTGGGCTCTAGCTCCCTCTCTCAAAGGCGTTCTTCGTGCAGATGCCCACCTAGGCCATGCCTCGCCGTGGAAATCCTGAGCTCCCAATCCATCAGGGGGTGCCAGCCTGCTACCGTGTGGATAGAGCCTTGCCCATATGGAGTTAGGAAGACAGGTGTGGAAGGATGGAACGAGTCGTTTTCCCCCTTCATGATCCCCCTGGGATTCCATACGCCTTGCCATTAGGTCTTGCCTCGATTCTTTCCTTCTTGCTTGGTTCATCGGGCCAGGCCTCTCTTTCTCCCTTTGTTTCCAAACGCTCTTGACCCCACCTGGAGTGTGCCTGCTCTGGATCCCCATTTGTGCTTCCCAAGGCACAGAGTTTCCCAACCACACAAAACCAACCCAATCAGCCCTTCTCCCCAGGCGGCCGCAAGGAAGCTCAGGCAGAGCTTTTGCGGATCCGTCAAGAGAGCGGCCTGCATATGCCCGGCCTGCCTCGAGCTCCCATCATCTCACCAGGTGCGTAGAAAGAAGAGCCGAGCCTCCCTGGGAAAGACAAAGGGAGGTTCCTGAGCCCTCTTGAGACACAAGGCCCAGCGCCTGGCACTGCTGCTCTCCCAATTCGCTCTCCCTTTGGGCACCACCCGGGGAAGCCTCACAGCCCCTGGATGCGCATCCCAAAACCCAGGTCACCCTGGGCTCCCACACGGATCAGCTCCAGCACGGAACCCAGGAACCAGAACAGAAACCCACCCACCCAGGCCACAGGTGGGGAGGGGGCCTGAAGAAACACTGCCAAATCCACATAGCCAGCCGCCATCCAGCACCAGACAAAGGAACACCATCACGCATGCCTAGAGAAGTCCAAACCCCAACCAGCTCGACAGGCCTCCTCAGCCCTGTCCCCATGGCCATCCTGAGGACGCCTTTCCATGACAACCCCTGGGCAGGCTGTGCCAAAGAAGGGGCCCTCCCACCGGCTGGGCGTGGACGTCCGTTTGTTCAACCACGATGGACCACAGGATCCAGGGCCTCCCCAAAACAACCCTGGAACCACCGTCAGACCCAGCGCTACCCCTCACGGCCATAGACCCAGACAAAGGGGCTCTTCGCAGCGCCGCGAAACGCCCCACTCGGTTCAGGCAGCCCTCTTCCCAAGAGCAACACATGGAAAGACATTCGATGTCCACGGACAGATGCTTGGCTTAGCAAGCAGCTGTCCTTCGCCCCAACACAAGCGGACTCAGCCATCAACCTGCGCAGAAAACGGTGCCATGGGCAGCCACAGTGTTGCGGAGAGAAATGCTCACACGAAATGAAAGAGGTCTGGGAGGGAGACACACAGCCCATGGGAAACCCCTGCCCTCTCCCATCTCACCAGGGACACCCAGGAACTGTCTTCCAGGAAAGCAAGCCCTGGACCGCCATCCAGATGGCGCTTGCCAAATGGGAGGGCGAGGCTGTGGGCATGCCTGGCATTGGGGAGGTCCGAGATCCAAACCCTTGCCCTGGACGGGGGGTGCCAGAGCCCTCCTTCCATGCAGCAGATGCTACGAGGTCTAGTCCCTCTTCTTGGAACCCAAGGGAGGCGAAGGGGAGCCAAACAGGATGGATAGCCATGGCCGATGGGATCCCTTGCTTGGGAAACTGCAATGGATCCACTTCGGTCGGCGGCCAGCCAAAAGGAGTCCTGACCATTCCACCCCAACACAGGAGCGTCTCAGCGCTCCCCACAGAAGGTGTCCCGCTCGGGAGTGCTGCCCCTCGGGAAAAGAGACGGGCCGAAGGACTCCGTGCATCCCGTCCAGATTGCCTAGCCTAGCCCATCGGACCCGACCGAATTCCCTGGCAAGGAGGAAGTGATGAGGATAAAGACATGCTTCGGCTGGAGTGGATTGACTTGCCCAGGTGTTCTCCTGCACCCGTGTGCGGCATGCAGATCCACTCTGCTCGGCAAAAGCATCCACTCCCAGGCTGGGCATCCCCAGGCTGCCACTTCCAACCCACTCCCACCCAAGATATTGGCTCACGAGGGACGTAGGATGGATGTGTCTATCCCGGTCATAGCTATTGTTTCCTCCTCTATCTGCATGCGTATGCGTGTGGGTGTGTTTTGAGAGAGGGAGAGAGAGAGAGAGAGGGAGGGAGGGAGGGAGACGGAGGTGTAGAGAGAGAAAGAAAGAGAGATAGAGAGTGAGAGAGAGAGGGAGAATGAGAGAACGAGGGAGAGAACGAGAGATGGACCTTCACCCATTTCTGGATCCATTCAGCTCATTCATTTCAATGCCTCTTCTTCCTTGTCCATGGATTTGGGTGCCCCCTGCCACACGGAGATGTGGTCTAGCCAGAGGGGGATCGCCCAGTGCAGCTCTTGCCCCAGCCACAGCAGTGACCAGGAGAGCCTCTGAAGCTTGGCAGCCACGTGGGAACTCCCCTGAGAGCTTACTGGAGGAGACCAATCAAGAGTCCTTAACGCATCAGACCTGGTTTCAATCAGGCCTCCATAGCCTGGCACCCTGCTGCCAAGAGAGGCTCTTCTCAAAAGGACACAAGGACATTTCCCTCAGCCTCCTCAGAGTGTGTGTGTGTGTGTGTGTGTGTGTGTGTGTGTGTGTGTGTGTGTGTGATAGAGAGAGAGAGAGAGGAAGGGAGAGAGAGAGAGAGAGAGAGAGAGAGAGAGAGAGGGCAAACAGGCGGATGAGCCCAGCTACCAACACTCTTGCCCCCGAAGCCCCCCATGGATTCCTCAGCACCACACTCCTTCTCACCTACCTGAAGCCCTGATGCGGAGGGCTTGACCAGGGCCAGCTGGCGGCCCAATCCTGAGGCTGTGTGTGTCTGGGCGCCTGCCTCGAAGGAACCCCAAGCACGCCAAAGCCCAGGACCTGTTTCAAGCCTGTTTCTTGAAACCCACTGCCACCCAACCAGGCGGCGAACCCACCTCCAAATCCGGAAGGCACACCTCCGCCCTCCGCCTCACAGGAGGGGTCTCGGAGGAGAGAGTCCCTGGTGCCCAGGAAACACCTGCACATCCTCGGAGTGCCTGCTGTGGGTGCGTCCCGCTCAAGCCTCCATCCGCCCCCGCCCCCGACCTGGAGCCTGCGCCTTTGGAGCCTTGCCACTCCCACCTCTTCGAGCCTCGGAGCTGCACCTGGGGCCGGAAGGGGCCCTGGCGCCCTCGTGTGGACATAGGCTCGTACAGCCCCTCTCAGGCTGGCCTTCTCTCTCGGGCTCAGCAGTCCCCGGGGCTGCTTGGGCTGGGGCCCAGACGAGGCTGGGGGCTCCATCCCCCGCCAAGAAGGGCCCTTCCACCTGGGCTCTAGCTCCCTCTCTCAAAGGCGTTCTTCGTGCAGATGCCCACCTAGGCCATGCCTCGCCGTGGAAATCCTGAGCTCCCAATCCATCAGGGGGTGCCAGCCTGCTACCGTGTGGATAGAGCCTTGCCCATATGGAGTTAGGAAGACAGGTGTGGAAGGATGGAACGAGTCGTTTTCCCCCTTCATGATCCCCCTGGGATTCCATACGCCTTGCCATTAGGTCTTGCCTCGATTCCTTCCTTCTTGCTTGGTTCATCGGGCCAGGCCTCTCTTTCTCCCTTTGTTTCCAAACGCTCTTGACCCCACCTGGAGTGTGCCTGATCTGGATCCCCATTTGTGCTTCCCAAGGCACAGAGTTTCCCAACCACACAAAACCAACCCAATCAGCCCTTCTCCCCAGGCGGCCGCAAGGAAGCTCAGGCAGAGCTTTTGCGGATCCGTCAAGAGAGCGGCCTGCATATGCCCGGCCTGCCTCGAGCTCCCATCATCTCACCAGGTGCGTAGAAAGAAGAGCCGAGCCTCCCTGGGAAAGACAAAGGGAGGTTCCTGAGCCCTCTTGAGACACAAGGCCCAGCGCCTGGCACTGCTGCTCTCCCAATTCGCTCTCCCTTTGGGCACCACCCGGGGAAGCCTCACAGCCCCTGGATGCGCATCCCAAAACCCAGGTCACCCTGGGCTCCCACACGGATCAGCTCCAGCACGGAACCCAGGAACCAGAACAGAAACCCACCCACCCAGGCCACAGGTGGGGAGGGGGCCTGAAGAAACACTGCCAAATCCACATAGCCAGCCGCCATCCAGCACCAGACAAAGGAACAGCATCACGCATGCCTAGAGAAGTCCAAACCCCAACCAGCTCGACAGGCCTCCTCAGCCCTGTCCCCATGGCCATCCTGAGGACGCCTTTCCATGACAACCCCTGGGCAGGCTGTGCCAAAGAAGGGGCCCTCCCACCGGCTGGGCGTGGACGTCCGTTTGTTCAACCACGATGGACCACAGGATCCAGGGCCTCCCCAAAACAACCCTGGAACCACCGTCAGACCCAGCGCTACCCCTCACGGCCATAGACCCAGACAAAGGGGCTCTTCGCAGCGCCGCGAAACGCCCCACTCGGTTCAGGCAGCCCTCTTCCCAAGAGCAACACATGGAAAGACATTCGATGTCCACGGACAGATGCTTGGCTTAGCAAGCAGCTGTCCTTCGCCCCAACACAAGCGGACTCAGCCATCAACCTGCGCAGAAAACGGTGCCATGGGCAGCCACAGTGTTGCGGAGAGAAATGCTCACACGAAATGAAAGAGGTCTGGGAGGGAGACACACAGCCCATGGGAAACCCCTGCCCTCTCCCATCTCACCAGGGACACCCAGGGACTGTCTTCCAGGAAAGCAAGCCCTGGACCGCCATCCAGATGGCGCTTGCCAAATGGGAGGGCGAGGCTGTGGGCATGCCTGGCATTGGGGAGGTCCGAGATCCAAACCCTTGCCCTGGACGGGGGGTGCCAGAGCCCTCCTTCCATGCAGCAGATGCTACGAGGTCTAGTCCCTCTTCTTGGAACCCAAGGGAGGCGAAGGGGAGCCAAACAGGATGGATAGCCATGGCCGATGGGATCCCTTGCTTGGGAAACTGCAATGGATCCACTTCGGTCGGCGGCCAGCCAAAAGGAGTCCTGACCATTCCACCCCAACACAGGAGCGTCTCAGCGCTCCCCACAGAAGGTGTCCCGCTCGGGAGTGCTGCCCCTCGGGAAAAGAGACGGGCCGAAGGACTCCGTGCATCCCGTCCAGATTGCCTAGCCTAGCCCATCGGACCCGACCGAATTCCCTGGCAAGGAGGAAGTGATGAGGATAAAGACATGCTTCGGCTGGAGTGGATTGACTTGCCCAGGTGTTCTCCTGCACCCGTGTGCGGCATGCAGATCCACTCTGCTCGGCAAAAGCATCCACTCCCAGGCTGGGCATCCCCAGGCTGCCACTTCCAACCCACTCCCACCCAAGATATTGGCTCACGAGGGACGTAGGATGGATGTGTCTATCCCGGTCATAGCTATTGTTTCCTCCTCTATCTGCATGCGTATGCGTGTGGGTGTGTTTTGAGAGAGGGAGAGAGAGAGAGAGAGGGAGGGAGGGAGGGAGACGGAGGTGTAGAGAGAGAAAGAAAGAGAGATAGAGAGTGAGAGAGAGAGGGAGAATGAGAGAACGAGGGAGAGAACGAGAGATGGACCTTCACCCATTTCTGGATCCATTCAGCTCATTCATTTCAATGCCTCTTCTTCCTTGTCCATGGATTTGGGTGCCCCCTGCCACACGGAGATGTGGTCTAGCCAGAGGGGGATCGCCCAGTGCAGCTCTTGCCCCAGCCACAGCAGTGACCAGGAGAGCCTCTGAAGCTTGGCAGCCACGTGGGAACTCCCCTGAGAGCTTACTGGAGGAGACCAATCAAGAGTCCTTAACGCATCAGACCTGGTTTCAATCAGGCCTCCATAGCCTGGCACCCTGCTGCCAAGAGAGGCTCTTCTCAAAAGGACACAAGGACATTTCCCTCAGCCTCCTCAGAGTGTGTGTGTGCGTGTGTGTGTGTGAGAGAGAGAGGGAGAGGGAGAGAGAGAGAGAGAGGGAGGGAGGGAGGGAGAGAGAGAGAGAGAGAGAGAGAGAGAGAGAGAGAGAGAGAGAGAGAGAGAGAGAGAGAGAGAGAGAGAGGGCAAACAGGCGGATGAGCCCAGCTACCAACACTCTTGCCCCCGAAGCCCCCCATGGATTCCTCAGCACCACACTCCTTCTCACCTACCTGAAGCCCTGATGCGGAGGGCTTGACCAGGGCCAGCTGGCGGCCCAATCCTGAGGCTGTGTGTGTCTGGGCGCCTGCCTCGAAGGAACCCCAAGCACGCCAAAGCCCAGGACCTGTTTCAAGCCTGTTTCTTGAAACCCACTGCCACCCAACCAGGCGGCGAACCCACCTCCAAATCCGGAAGGCACACCTCCGCCCTCCGCCTCACAGGAGGGGTCTCGGAGGAGAGAGTCCCTGGTGCCCAGGAAACACCTGCACATCCTCGGAGTGCCTGCTGTGGGTACGTCCCGCTCAAGCCTCCATCCAACCCCGCCCCCGACCTGGAGCCTGCGCCTTTGGAGCCTTGCCACTCCCACCTCTTCGAGCCTCGGAGCTGCACCTGGGGCCGGAAGGGGCCCTGGCGCCCTCGTGTGGACATAGGCTCGAACAGCCCCTCTCAGGCTGGCCTTCTCTCTCGGGCTCAGCAGTCCCCGGGGCTGCTTGGGCTGGGGCCCAGACGAGGCTGGGGGCTCCATCCCCCGCCAAGAAGGGCCCTTCCACCTGGGCTCTAGCTCCCTCTCTCAAAGGCGTTCTTCGTGCAGATGCCCACCTAGGCCATGCCTCGCCGTGGAAATCCTGAGCTCCCAATCCATCAGGGGGTGCCAGCCTGCTACCGTGTGGATAGAGCCTTGCCCATATGGAGTTAGGAAGACAGGTGTGGAAGGATGGAACGAGTCGTTTTCCCCCTTCATGATCCCCCTGGGATTCCATACGCCTTGCCATTAGGTCTTGCCTCGATTCTTTCCTTCTTGCTTGGTTCATCGGGCCAGGCCTCTCTTTCTCCCTTTGTTTCCAAACGCTCTTGACCCCACCTGGAGTGTGCCTGATCTGGATCCCCATTTGTGCTTCCCAAGGCACAGAGTTTCCCAACCACACAAAACCAACCCAATCAGCCCTTCTCCCCAGGCGGCCGCAAGGAAGCTCAGGCAGAGCTTTTGCGGATCCGTCAAGAGAGCGGCCTGCATATGCCCGGCCTGCCTCGAGCTCCCATCATCTCACCAGGTGCGTAGAAAGAAGAGCCGAGCCTCCCTGGGAAAGACAAAGGGAGGTTCCTGAGCCCTCTTGAGACACAAGGCCCAGCGCCTGGCACTGCTGCTCTCCCAATTCGCTCTCCCTTTGGGCACCACCCGGGGAAGCCTCACAGCCCCTGGATGCGCATCCCAAAACCCAGGTCACCCTGGGCTCCCACACGGATCAGCTCCAGCACGGAACCCAGGAACCAGAACAGAAACCCACCCACCCAGGCCACAGGTGGGGAGGGGGCCTGAAGAAACACTGCCAAATCCACATAGCCAGCCGCCATCCAGCACCAGACAAAGGAACACCATCACGCATGCCTAGAGAAGTCCAAACCCCAACCAGCTCGACAGGCCTCCTCAGCCCTGTCCCCATGGCCATCCTGAGGACGCCTTTCCATGACAACCCCTGGGCAGGCTGTGCCAAAGAAGGGGCCCTCCCACCGGCTGGGCGTGGACGTCCGTTTGTTCAACCACGATGGACCACAGGATCCAGGGCCTCCCCAAAACAACCCTGGAACCACCGTCAGACCCAGCGCTACCCCTCACGGCCATAGACCCAGACAAAGGGGCTCTTCGCAGCGCCGCGAAACGCCCCACTCGGTTCAGGCAGCCCTCTTCCCAAGAGCAACACATGGAAAGACATTCGATGTCCACGGACAGATGCTTGGCTTAGCAAGCAGCTGTCCTTCGCCCCAACACAAGCGGACTCAGCCATCAACCTGCGCAGAAAACGGTGCCATGGGCAGCCACAGTGTTGCGGAGAGAAATGCTCACACGAAATGAAAGAGGTCTGGGAGGGAGACACACAGCCCATGGGAAACCCCTGCCCTCTCCCATCTCACCAGGGACACCCAGGGACTGTCTTCCAGGAAAGCAAGCCCTGGACCGCCATCCAGATGGCGCTTGCCAAATGGGAGGGCGAGGCTGTGGGCATGCCTGGCATTGGGGAGGTCCGAGATCCAAACCCTTGCCCTGGACGGGGGGTGCCAGAGCCCTCCTTCCATGCAGCAGATGCTACGAGGTCTAGTCCCTCTTCTTGGAACCCAAGGGAGGCGAAGGGGAGCCAAACAGGATGGATAGGCATGGCCGATGGGATCCCTTGCTTGGGAAACTGCAATGGATCCACTTCGGTCGGCGGCCAGCCAAAAGGAGTCCTGACCATTCCACCCCAACACAGGAGCGTCTCAGCGCTCCCCACAGAAGGTGTCCCGCTCGGGAGTGCTGCCCCTCGGGAAAAGAGACGGGCCGAAGGACTCCGTGCATCCCGTCCAGATTGCCTAGCCTAGCCCATCGGACCCGACCGAATTCCCTGGCAAGGAGGAAGTGATGAGGATAAAGACATGCTTCGTCTGGAGTGGATTGACTTCCGCAGGTGTTCTCCTGCACCCGTGTGCGGCATGCAGATCCACTCTGCTCGGCAAAAGCATCCACTCCCAGGCTGGCCATCCCCAGGCTGCCACTTCCAACCCACTCCCACCCAAGATATTGGCTCACGAGGGACGTAGGATGGATGTGTCTATCCCGGTCATAGCTATTGTTTCCTCCTCTATCTGCATGCGTATGCGTGTGGGTGTGTTTTGAGAGAGGGAGAGAGAGAGAGAGAGGGAGGGAGGGAGGGAGACGGAGGTGTAGAGAGAGAAAGAAAGAGAGATAGAGAGTGAGAGAGAGAGGGAGAATGAGAGAACGAGGGAGAGAACGAGAGATGGACCTTCACCCATTTCTCGATCCATTCAGCTCATTCATTTCAATGCCTCTTCTTCCTTGTCCATGGATTTGGGTGCCCCCTGCCACACGGAGATGTGGTCTAGCCAGAGGGGGATCGCCCAGTGCAGCTCTTGCCCCAGCCACAGCAGTGACCAGGAGAGCCTCTGAAGCTTGGCAGCCACGTGGGAACTCCCCTGAGAGCTTACTGGAGGAGACCAATCAAGAGTCCTTAACGCATCAGACCTGGTTTCAATCAGGCCTCCATAGCCTGGCACCCTGCTGCCAAGAGAGGCTCTTCTCAAAAGGACACAAGGACATTTCCCTCAGCCTCCTCAGAGTGTGTGTGTGTGTGTGTGTGTGTGTGTGTGTGTGTGTGTGTGTGTGTGTGTGATAGAGAGAGAGAGAGAGGAAGGGAGAGAGAGAGAGAGAGAGAGAGAGAGAGAGAGAGAGAGGGCAAACAGGCGGATGAGCCCAGCTACCAACACTCTTGCCCCCGAAGCCCCCCATGGATTCCTCAGCACCACACTCCTTCTCACCTACCTGAAGCCCTGATGCGGAGGGCTTGACCAGGGCCAGCTGGCGGCCCAATCCTGAGGCTGTGTGTGTCTGGGCGCCTGCCTCGAAGGAACCCCAAGCACGCCAAAGCCCAGGACCTGTTTCAAGCCTGTTTCTTGAAACCCACTGCCACCCAACCAGGCGGCCAACCCACCTCCAAATCCGGAAGGCACACCTCCGCCCTCCGCCTCACAGGAGGGGTCTCGGAGGAGAGAGTCCCTGGTGCCCAGGAAACACCTGCACATCCTCGGAGTGCCTGCTGTGGGTGCGTCCCGCTCAAGCCTCCATCCGCCCCCGCCCCCGACCTGGAGCCTGCGCCTTTGGAGCCTTGCCACTCCCACCTCTTCGAGCCTCGGAGCTGCACCTGGGGCCGGAAGGGGCCCTGGCGCCCTCGTGTGGACATAGGCTCGAACAGCCCCTCTCAGGCTGGCCTTCTCTCTCGGGCTCAGCAGTCCCCGGGGCTGCTTGGGCTGGGGCCCAGACGAGGCTGGGGGCTCCATCCCCCGCCAAGAAGGGCCCTTCCACCTGGGCTCTAGCTCCCTCTCTCAAAGGCGTTCTTCGTGCCGATGCCCACCTAGGCCATGCCTCGCCGTGGAAATCCTGAGCTCCCAATCCATCAGGGGGTGCCAGCCTGCTACCGTGTGGATAGAGCCTTGCCCATATGGAGTTAGGAAGACAGGTGTGGAAGGATGGAACGAGTCGTTTTCCCCCTTCATGATCCCCCTGGGATTCCATACGCCTTGCCATTAGGTCTTGCCTCGATTCTTTCCTTCTTGCTTGGTTCATCGGGGCAGGCCTCTCTTTCTCCCTTTGTTTCCAAACGCTCTTGACCCCACCTGGAGTGTGCCTGATCTGGATCCCCATTTGTGCTTCCCAAGGCACAGAGTTTCCCAACCACACAAAACCAACCCAATCAGCCCTTCTCCCCAGGCGGCCGCAAGGAAGCTCAGGCAGAGCTTTTGCGGATCCGTCAAGAGAGCGGCCTGCATATGCCCGGCCTGCCTCGAGCTCCCATCATCTCACCAGGTGCGTAGAAAGAAGAGCCGAGCCTCCCTGGGAAAGACAAAGGGAGGTTCCTGAGCCCTCTTGAGACACAAGGCCCAGCGCCTGGCACTGCTGCTCTCCCAATTCGCTCTCCCTTTGGGCACCACCCGGGGAAGCCTCACAGCCCCTGGATGCGCATCCCAAAACCCAGGTCACCCTGGGCTCCCACACGGATCAGCTCCAGCACGGAACCCAGGAACCAGAACAGAAACCCACCCACCCAGGCCACAGGTGGGGAGGGGGCCTGAAGAAACACTGCCAAATCCACATAGCCAGCCGCCATCCAGCACCAGACAAAGGAACACCATCACGCATGCCTAGAGAAGTCCAAACCCCAACCAGCTCGACAGGCCTCCTCAGCCCTGTCCCCATGGCCATCCTGAGGACGCCTTTCCATGACAACCCCTGGGCAGGCTGTGCCAAAGAAGGGGCCCTCCCACCGGCTGGGCGTGGACGTCCGTTTGTTCAACCACGATGGACCACAGGATCCAGGGCCTCCCCAAAACAACCCTGGAACCACCGTCAGACCCAGCGCTACCCCTCACGGCCATAGACCCAGACAAAGGGGCTCTTCGCAGCGCCGCGAAACGCCCCACTCGGTTCAGGCAGCCCTCTTCCCAAGAGCAACACATGGAAAGACATTCGATGTCCACGGACAGATGCTTGGCTTAGCAAGCAGCTGTCCTTCGCCCCAACACAAGCGGACTCAGCCATCAACCTGCGCAGAAAACGGTGCCATGGGCAGCCACAGTGTTGCGGAGAGAAATGCTCACACGAAATGAAAGAGGTCTGGGAGGGAGACACACAGCCCATGGGAAACCCCTGCCCTCTCCCATCTCACCAGGGACACCCAGGGACTGTCTTCCAGGAAAGCAAGCCCTGGACCGCCATCCAGATGGCGCTTGCCAAATGGGAGGGCGAGGCTGTGGGCATGCCTGGCATTGGGGAGGTCCGAGATCCAAACCCTTGCCCTGGACGGGGGGTGCCAGAGCCCTCCTTCCATGCAGCAGATGCTACGAGGTCTAGTCCCTCTTCTTGGAACCCAAGGGAGGCGAAGGGGAGCCAAACAGGATGGATAGGCATGGCCGATGGGATCCCTTGCTTGGGAAACTGCAATGGATCCACTTCGGTCGGCGGCCAGCCAAAAGGAGTCCTGACCATTCCACCCCAACACAGGAGCGTCTCAGCGCTCCCCACAGAAGGTGTCCCGCTCGGGAGTGCTGCCCCTCGGGAAAAGAGACGGGCCGAAGGACTCCGTGCATCCCGTCCAGATTGCCTAGCCTAGCCCATCGGACCCGACCGAATTCCCTGGCAAGGAGGAAGTGATGAGGATAAAGACATGCTTCGTCTGGAGTGGATTGACTTCCGCAGGTGTTCTCCTGCACCCGTGTGCGGCATGCAGATCCACTCTGCTCGGCAAAAGCATCCACTCCCAGGCTGGCCATCCCCAGGCTGCCACTTCCAACCCACTCCCACCCAAGATATTGGCTCACGAGGGACGTAGGATGGATGTGTCTATCCCGGTCCTAGCTATTGTTTCCTCCTCTATCTGCATGCGGATGCGTGTGGGTGTGTTTGGAGAGAGGGAGAGAGAGAGAGTGAGAGAGAGAGGGAGGGAGGGGGAGAGAGAGAGAGAGAGAGAGAGAGAGGGAGAATGAGAGAACGAGGGAGAGAACGAGAGATGGACCTTCACTCATTTCTGGATCCATTCAGCTCATTCATTTCAATGCGTCTTAGTCCTTGTCCATGGATTTGGGTGCCCCCTGCCACACGGAGATGTGGTCTAGCCAGAGGGGGATCGCCCAGTGCAGCTCTTGCCCCAGCCACAGCAGTGACCAGGAGAGCCTCTGAAGCTTGGCAGCCACGTGGGAACTCCCCTGAGAGCTTGCTTGAGGAGACCAATCAAGAGTCCTTAACGCATCAGACCTGGTTTCAATCAGGCCTCCATAGCCTGGCACCCTGCTGCCAAGAGAGGCTCTTCTCAAAAGGACACAAGGACATTTCCCTCAGCCTCCTCAGAGTGTGTGTGTGTGTGTGTGTGTGTGTGTGTGTGTGTGTGTGTGTGTGATAGAGAGAGAGAGAGAGGAAGGGAGAGAGAGAGAGAGAGAGAGAGAGAGAGAGAGAGAGAGAGAGAGAGAGAGGGCAAACAGGCGGATGAGCCCAGCTACCAACACTCTTGCCCCCGAAGCCCCCCATGGAGTCCTCAGCACCACACTCCTTCTCACCTACCTGAAGCCCTGATGCGGAGGGCTTGACCAGGGCCAGCTGGCGGCCCAATCCTGAGGCTGTGTGTGTCTGGGCGCCTGCCTCGAAGGAACCCCAAGCACGCCAAAGCCCAGGACCTGTTTCAAGCCTGTTTCTTGAAACCCACTGCCACCCAACCAGGCGGCCAACCCACCTCCAAATCCGGAAGGCACACCTCCGCCCTCCGCCTCACAGGAGGGGTCTCGGAGGAGAGAGTCCCTGGTGCCCAGGAAACACCTGCACATCCTCGGAGTGCCTGCTGTGGGTGCGTCCCGCTCAAGCCTCCATCCGCCCCCGCCCCCGACCTGGAGCCTGCGCCTTTGGAGCCTTGCCACTCCCACCTCTTCGAGCCTCGGAGCTGCACCTGGGGCCGGAAGGGGCCCTGGCGCCCTCGTGTGGACATAGGCTCGAACAGCCCCTCTCAGGCTGGCCTTCTCTCTCGGGCTCAGCAGTCCCCGGGGCTGCTTGGGCTGGGGCCCAGACGAGGCTGGGGGCTCCATCCCCCGCCAAGAAGGGCCCTTCCACCTGGGCTCTAGCTCCCTCTCTCAAAGGCGTTCTTCGTGCAGATGCCCACCTAGGCCATGCCTCGCCGTGGAAATCCTGAGCTCCCAATCCATCAGGGGGTGCCAGCCTGCTACCGTGTGGATAGAGCCTTGCCCATATGGAGTTAGGAAGACAGGTGTGGAAGGATGGAACGAGTCGTTTTCCCCCTTCATGATCCCCCTGGGATTCCATACGCCTTGCCATTAGGTCTTGCCTCGATTCTTTCCTTCTTGCTTGGTTCATCGGGCCAGGCCTCTCTTTCTCCCTTTGTTTCCAAACGCTCTTGACCCCACCTGGAGTGTGCCTGATCTGGATCCCCATTTGTGCTTCCCAAGGCACAGAGTTTCCCAACCACACAAAACCAACCCAATCAGCCCTTCTCCCCAGGCGGCCGCAAGGAAGCTCAGGCAGAGCTTTTGCCGATCCGTCAAGAGAGCGGCCTGCATATGCCCGGCCTGCCTCGAGCTCCCATCATCTCACCAGGTGCGTAGAAAGAAGAGCCGAGCCTCCCTGGGAAAGACAAAGGGAGGTTCCTGAGCCCTCTTGAGACACAAGGCCCAGCGCCTGGCACTGCTGCTCTCCCAATTCGCTCTCCCTTTGGGCACCACCCGGGGAAGCCTCACAGCCCCTGGATGCGCATCCCAAAACCCAGGTCACCCTGGGCTCCCACACGGATCAGCTCCAGCACGGAACCCAGGAACCAGAACAGAAACCCACCCACCCAGGCCACAGGTGGGGAGGGGGCCTGAAGAAACACTGCCAAATCCACATAGCCAGCCGCCATCCAGCACCAGACAAAGGAACACCATCACGCATGCCTAGAGAAGTCCAAACCCCAACCAGCTCGACAGGCCTCCTCAGCCCTGTCCCCATGGCCATCCTGAGGACGCCTTTCCATGACAACCCCTGGGCAGGCTGTGCCAAAGAAGGGGCCCTCCCACCGGCTGGGCGTGGACGTCCGTTTGTTCAACCACGATGGACCACAGGATCCAGGGCCTCCCCAAAACAACCCTGGAACCACCGTCAGACCCAGCGCTACCCCTCACGGCCATAGACCCAGACAAAGGGGCTCTTCGCAGCGCCGCGAAACGCCCCACTCGGTTCAGGCAGCCCTCTTCCCAAGAGCAACACATGGAAAGACATTCGATGTCCACGGACAGATGCTTGGCTTAGCAAGCAGCTGTCCTTCGCCCCAACACAAGCGGACTCAGCCATCAACCTGCGCAGAAAACGGTGCCATGGGCAGCCACAGTGTTGCGGAGAGAAATGCTCACACGAAATGAAAGAGGTCTGGGAGGGAGACACACAGCCCATGGGAAACCCCTGCCCTCTCCCATCTCACCAGGGACACCCAGGGACTGTCTTCCAGGAAAGCAAGCCCTGGACCGCCATCCAGATGGCGCTTGCCAAATGGGAGGGCGAGGCTGTGGGCATGCCTGGCATTGGGGAGGTCCGAGATCCAAACCCTTGCCCTGGACGGGGGGTGCCAGAGCCCTCCTTCCATGCAGCAGATGCTACGAGGTCTAGTCCCTCTTCTTGGAACCCAAGGGAGGCGAAGGGGAGCCAAACAGGATGGATAGGCATGGCCGATGGGATCCCTTGCTTGGGAAACTGCAATGGATCCACTTCGGTCGGCGGCCAGCCAAAAGGAGTCCTGACCATTCCACCCCAACACAGGAGCGTCTCAGCGCTCCCCACAGAAGGTGTCCCGCTCGGGAGTGCTGCCCCTCGGGAAAAGAGACGGGCCGAAGGACTCCGTGCATCCCGTCCAGATTGCCTAGCCTAGCCCATCGGACCCGACCGAATTCCCTGGCAAGGAGGAAGTGATGAGGATAAAGACATGCTTCGTCTGGAGTGGATTGACTTCCGCAGGTGTTCTCCTGCACCCGTGTGCGGCATGCAGATCCACTCTGCTCGGCAAAAGCATCCACTCCCAGGCTGGCCATCCCCAGGCTGCCACTTCCAACCCACTCCCACCCAAGATATTGGCTCACGAGGGACGTAGGATGGATGTGTCTATCCCGGTCATAGCTATTGTTTCCTCCTCTATCTGCATGCGTATGCGTGTGGGTGTGTTTTGAGAGAGGGAGAGAGAGAGAGAGAGGGAGGGAGGGAGGGAGACGGAGGTGTAGAGAGAGAAAGAAAGAGAGATAGAGAGTGAGAGAGAGAGGGAGAATGAGAGAACGAGGGAGAGAACGAGAGATGGACCTTCACCCATTTCTGGATCCATTCAGCTCATTCATTTCAATGCCTCTTCTTCCTTGTCCATGGATTTGGGTGCCCCCTGCCACACGGAGATGTGGTCTAGCCAGAGGGGGATCGCCCAGTGCAGCTCTTGCCCCAGCCACAGCAGTGACCAGGAGAGCCTCTGAAGCTTGGCAGCCACGTGGGAACTCCCCTGAGAGCTTACTGGAGGAGACCAATCAAGAGTCCTTAACGCATCAGACCTGGTTTCAATCAGGCCTCCATAGCCTGGCACCCTGCTGCCAAGAGAGGCTCTTCTCAAAAGGACACAAGGACATTTCCCTCAGCCTCCTCAGAGTGTGTGTGTGCCTGTGTGTGTGTGAGAGAGAGAGGGAGAGGGAGAGAGAGAGAGAGAGAGAGGGAGGGAGGGAGGGAGGGAGAGAGAGAGAGAGAGAGAGAGAGAGAGAGAGAGAGAGAGAGAGGGCAAACAGGCGGATGAGCCCAGCTACCAACACTCTTGCCCCCGAAGCCCCCCATGGATTCCTCAGCACCACACTCCTTCTCACCTACCTGAAGCCCTGATGCGGAGGGCTTGACCAGGGCCAGCTGGCGGCCCAATCCTGAGGCTGTGTGTGTCTGGGCGCCTGCCTCGAAGGAACCCCAAGCACGCCAAAGCCCAGGACCTGTTTCAAGCCTGTTTCTTGAAACCCACTGCCACCCAACCAGGCGGCGAACCCACCTCCAAATCCGGAAGGCACACCTCCGCCCTCCGCCTCACAGGAGGGGTCTCGGAGGAGAGAGTCCCTGGTGCCCAGGAAACACCTGCACATCCTCGGAGTGCCTGCTGTGGGTACGTCCCGCTCAAGCCTCCATCCAACCCCGCCCCCGACCTGGAGCCTGCGCCTTTGGAGCCTTGCCACTCCCACCTCTTCGAGCCTCGGAGCTGCACCTGGGGCCGGAAGGGGCCCTGGCGCCCTCGTGTGGACATAGGCTCGAACAGCCCCTCTCAGGCTGGCCTTCTCTCTCGGGCTCAGCAGTCCCCGGGGCTGCTTGGGCTGGGGCCCAGACGAGGCTGGGGGCTCCATCCCCCGCCAAGAAGGGCCCTTCCACCTGGGCTCTAGCTCCCTCTCTCAAAGGCGTTCTTCGTGCAGATGCCCACCTAGGCCATGCCTCGCCGTGGAAATCCTGAGCTCCCAATCCATCAGGGGGTGCCAGCCTGCTACCGTGTGGATAGAGCCTTGCCCATATGGAGTTAGGAAGACAGGTGTGGAAGGATGGAACGAGTCGTTTTCCCCCTTCATGATCCCCCTGGGATTCCATACGCCTTGCCATTAGGTCTTGCCTCGATTCTTTCCTTCTTGCTTGGTTCATCGGGCCAGGCCTCTCTTTCTCCCTTTGTTTCCAAACGCTCTTGACCCCACCTGGAGTGTGCCTGATCTGGATCCCCATTTGTGCTTCCCAAGGCACAGAGTTTCCCAACCACACAAAACCAACCCAATCAGCCCTTCTCCCCAGGCGGCCGCAAGGAAGCTCAGGCAGAGCTTTTGCGGATCCGTCAAGAGAGCGGCCTGCATATGCCCGGCCTGCCTCGAGCTCCCATCATCTCACCAGGTGCGTAGAAAGAAGAGCCGAGCCTCCCTGGGAAAGACAAAGGGAGGTTCCTGAGCCCTCTTGAGACACAAGGCCCAGCGCCTGGCACTGCTGCTCTCCCAATTCGCTCTCCCTTTGGGCACCACCCGGGGAAGCCTCACAGCCCCTGGATGCGCATCCCAAAACCCAGGTCACCCTGGGCTCCCACACGGATCAGCTCCAGCACGGAACCCAGGAACCAGAACAGAAACCCACCCACCCAGGCCACAGGTGGGGAGGGGGCCTGAAGAAACACTGCCAAATCCACATAGCCAGCCGCCATCCAGCACCAGACAAAGGAACACCATCACGCATGCCTAGAGAAGTCCAAACCCCAACCAGCTCGACAGGCCTCCTCAGCCCTGTCCCCATGGCCATCCTGAGGACGCCTTTCCATGACAACCCCTGGGCAGGCTGTGCCAAAGAAGGGGCCCTCCCACCGGCTGGGCGTGGACGTCCGTTTGTTCAACCACGATGGACCACAGGATCCAGGGCCTCCCCAAAACAACCCTGGAACCACCGTCAGACCCAGCGCTACCCCTCACGGCCATAGACCCAGACAAAGGGGCTCTTCGCAGCGCCGCGAAACGCCCCACTCGGTTCAGGCAGCCCTCTTCCCAAGAGCAACACATGGAAAGACATTCGATGTCCACGGACAGATGCTTGGCTTAGCAAGCAGCTGTCCTTCGCCCCAACACAAGCGGACTCAGCCATCAACCTGCGCAGAAAACGGTGCCATGGGCAGCCACAGTGTTGCGGAGAGAAATGCTCACACGAAATGAAAGAGGTCTGGGAGGGAGACACACAGCCCATGGGAAACCCCTGCCCTCTCCCATCTCACCAGGGACACCCAGGGACTGTCTTCCAGGAAAGCAAGCCCTGGACCGCCATCCAGATGGCGCTTGCCAAATGGGAGGGCGAGGCTGTGGGCATGCCTGGCATTGGGGAGGTCCGAGATCCAAACCCTTGCCCTGGACGGGGGGTGCCAGAGCCCTCCTTCCATGCAGCAGATGCTACGAGGTCTAGTCCCTCTTCTTGGAACCCAAGGGAGGCGAAGGGGAGCCAAACAGGATGGATAGGCATGGCCGATGGGATCCCTTGCTTGGGAAACTGCAATGGATCCACTTCGGTCGGCGGCCAGCCAAAAGGAGTCCTGACCATTCCACCCCAACACAGGAGCGTCTCAGCGCTCCCCACAGAAGGTGTCCCGCTCGGGAGTGCTGCCCCTCGGGAAAAGAGACGGGCCGAAGGACTCCGTGCATCCCGTCCAGATTGCCTAGCCTAGCCCATCGGACCCGACCGAATTCCCTGGCAAGGAGGAAGTGATGAGGATAAAGACATGCTTCGTCTGGAGTGGATTGACTTCCGCAGGTGTTCTCCTGCACCCGTGTGCGGCATGCAGATCCACTCTGCTCGGCAAAAGCATCCACTCCCAGGCTGGCCATCCCCAGGCTGCCACTTCCAACCCACTCCCACCCAAGATATTGGCTCACGAGGGACGTAGGATGGATGTGTCTATCCCGGTCATAGCTATTGTTTCCTCCTCTATCTGCATGCGTATGCGTGTGGGTGTGTTTTGAGAGAGGGAGAGAGAGAGAGAGAGGGAGGGAGGGAGGGAGACGGAGGTGTAGAGAGAGAAAGAAAGAGAGATAGAGAGTGAGAGAGAGAGGGAGAATGAGAGAACGAGGGAGAGAACGAGAGATGGACCTTCACCCATTTCTGGATCCATTCAGCTCATTCATTTCAATGCCTCTTCTTCCTTGTCCATGGATTTGGGTGCTCCCTGCCACACGGAGATGTGGTCTAGCCAGAGGGGGATCGCCCAGTGCAGCTCTTGCCCCAGCCACAGCAGTGACCAGGAGAGCCTCTGAAGCTTGGCAGCCACGTGGGAACTCCCCTGAGAGCTTGCTTGAGGAGACCAATAAAGAGTCCTTAACGCATCAGACCTGGTTTCAATCAGGCCTCCATAGCCTGGCACCCTGCTGCCAAGAGAGGCTCTTCTCAAAAGGACACAAGGACATTTCCCTCAGCCTCCTCAGAGTGTGTGTGTGTGTGTGTGTGTGTGAGAGAGAGAGGGAGAGGGAGAGAGAGAGAGAGAGAGAGGGAGGGAGAGAGAGAGAGAGAGAGAGAGAGAGAGAGAGAGAGAGAGAGAGAGAGAGGGCAAACAGGCGGATGAGCCCAGCTACCAACACTCTTGCCCCCGAAGCCCCCCATGGATTCCTCAGCACCACACTCCTTCTCACCTACCTGAAGCCCTGATGCGGAGGGCTTGACCAGGGCCAGCTGGCGGCCCAATCCTGAGGCTGTGTGTGTCTGGGCGCCTGCCTCGAAGGAACCCCAAGCACGCCAAAGCCCAGGACCTGTTTCAAGCCTGTTTCTTGAAACCCACTGCCACCCAACCAGGCGGCCAACCCACCTCCAAATCCGGAAGGCACACCTCCGCCCTCCGCCTCACAGGAGGGGTCTCGGAGGAGAGAGTCCCTGGTGCCCAGGAAACACCTGCACATCCTCGGAGTGCCTGCTGTGGGTGCGTCCCGCTCAAGCCTCCATCCGCCCCCGCCCCCGACCTGGAGCCTGCGCCTTTGGAGCCTTGCCACTCCCACCTCTTCGAGCCTCGGAGCTGCACCTGGGGCCGGAAGGGGCCCTGGCGCCCTCGTGTGGACATAGGCTCGTACAGCCCCTCTCAGGCTGGCCTTCTCTCTCGGGCTCAGCAGTCCCAGGGGCTGCTTGGGCTGGGGCCCAGACGAGGCTGGGGGCTCCATCCCCCGCCAAGAAGGGCCCTTCCACCTGGGCTCTAGCTCCCTCTCTCAAAGGCGTTCTTCGTGCAGATGCCCACCTAGGCCATGCCTCGCCGTGGAAATCCTGAGCTCCCAATCCATCAGGGGGTGCCAGCCTGCTACCGTGTGGATAGAGCCTTGCCCATATGGAGTTAGGAAGACAGGTGTGGAAGGATGGAACGAGTCGTTTTCCCCCTTCATGATCCCCCTGGGATTCCATACGCCTTGCCATTAGGTCTTGCCTCGATTCTTTCCTTCTTGCTTGGTTCATCGGGCCAGGCCTCTCTTTCTCCCTTTGTTTCCAAACGCTCTTGACCCCACCTGGAGTGTGCCTGCTCTGGATCCCCATTTGTGCTTCCCAAGGCACAGAGTTTCCCAACCACACAAAACCAACCCAATCAGCCCTTCTCCCCAGGCGGCCGCAAGGAAGCTCAGGCAGAGCTTTTGCGGATCCGTCAAGAGAGCGGCCTGCATATGCCCGGCCTGCCTCGAGCTCCCATCATCTCACCAGGTGCGTAGAAAGAAGAGCCGAGCCTCCCTGGGAAAGACAAAGGGAGGTTCCTGAGCCCTCTTGAGACACAAGGCCCAGCGCCTGGCACTGCTGCTCTCCCAATTCGCTCTCCCTTTGGGCACCACCCGGGGAAGCCTCACAGCCCCTGGATGCGCATCCCAAAACCCAGGTCACCCTGGGCTCCCACACGGATCAGCTCCAGCACGGAACCCAGGAACCAGAACAGAAACCCACCCACCCAGGCCACAGGTGGGGAGGGGGCCTGAAGAAACACTGCCAAATCCACATAGCCAGCCGCCATCCAGCACCAGACAAAGGAACACCATCACGCATGCCTAGAGAAGTCCAAACCCCAACCAGCTCCACAGGCCTCCTCAGCCCTGTCCCCATGGCCATCCTGAGGACGCCTTTCCATGACAACCCCTGGGCAGGCTGTGCCAAAGAAGGGGCCCTCCCACCGGCTGGGCGTGGACGTCCGTTTGTTCAACCACGATGGACCACAGGATCCAGGGCCTCCCCAAAACAACCCTGGAACCACCGTCAGACCCAGCGCTACCCCTCACGGCCATAGACCCAGACAAAGGGGCTCTTCGCAGCGCCGCGAAACGCCCCACTCGGTTCAGGCAGCCCTCTTCCCAAGAGCAACACATGGAAAGACATTCGATGTCCACGGACAGATGCTTGGCTTAGCAAGCAGCTGTCCTTCGCCCCAACACAAGCGGACTCAGCCATCAACCTGCGCAGAAAACGGTGCCATGGGCAGCCACAGTGTTGCGGAGAGAAATGCTCACACGAAATGAAAGAGGTCTGGGAGGGAGACACACAGCCCATGGGAAACCCCTGCCCTCTCCCATCTCACCAGGGACACCCAGGGACTGTCTTCCAGGAAAGCAAGCCCTGGACCGCCATCCAGATGGCGCTTGCCAAATGGGAGGGCGAGGCTGTGGGCATGCCTGGCATTGGGGAGGTCCGAGATCCAAACCCTTGCCCTGGACGGGGGGTGCCAGAGCCCTCCTTCCATGCAGCAGATGCTACGAGGTCTAGTCCCTCTTCTTGGAACCCAAGGGAGGCGAAGGGGAGCCAAACAGGATGGATAGGCATGGCCGATGGGATCCCTTGCTTGGGAAACTGCAATGGATCCACTTCGGTCGGCGGCCAGCCAAAAGGAGTCCTGACCATTCCACCCCAACACAGGAGCGTCTCAGCGCTCCCCACAGAAGGTGTCCCGCTCGGGAGTGCTGCCCCTCGGGAAAAGAGACGGGCCGAAGGACTCCGTGCATCCCGTCCAGATTGCCTAGCCTAGCCCATCGGACCCGACCGAATTCCCTGGCAAGGAGGAAGTGATGAGGATAAAGACATGCTTCGTCTGGAGTGGATTGACTTCCGCAGGTGTTCTCCTGCACCCGTGTGCGGCATGCAGATCCACTCTGCTCGGCAAAAGCATCCACTCCCAGGCTGGGCATCCCCAGGCTGCCACTTCCAACCCACTCCCACCCAAGATATTGGCTCACGAGGGACGTAGGATGGATGTGTCTATCCCGGTCATAGCTATTGTTTCCTCTTCTATCTGCATGCGTATGCGTGTGGGTGTGTTTTGAGAGAGGGAGAGAGAGAGAGAGAGGGAGGGAGGGAGGGAGGGAAACGGAGGTGTAGAGAGAGAAAGAAAGAGAGATAGAGAGTGAGAGAGAGAGGGAGAATGAGAGAACGAGGGAGAGAACGAGAGATGGACCTTCACCCATTTCTGGATCCATTCAGCTCATTCATTTCAATGCCTCTTCTTCCTTGTCCATGGATTTGGGTGCCCCCTGCCACACGGAGATGTGGTCTAGCCAGAGGGGGATCGCCCAGTGCAGCTCTTGCCCCAGCCACAGCAGTGACCAGGAGAGCCTCTGAAGCTTGGCAGCCACGTGGGAACTCCCCTGAGAGCTTGCTTGAGGAGACCAATCAAGAGTCCTTAACGCATCAGACCTGGTTTCAATCAGGCCTCCATAGCCTGGCACCCTGCTGCCAAGAGAGGCTCTTCTCAAAAGGACACAAGGACATTTCCCTCAGCCTCCTCAGAGTGTGTGTGTGAGAGAGAGGGAGAGGGAGAGAGAGAGAGAGAGAGAGGGAGGGGGAGAGAGAGAGAGAGAGAGAGAGAGAGAGAGAGAGAGGGCAAACAGGCGGATGAGCCCAGCTACCAACACTCTTGCCCCCGAAGCCCCCCATGGATTCCTCAGCACCACACTCCTTCTCACCTACCTGAAGCCCTGATGCGGAGGGCTTGACCAGGGCCAGCTGGCGGCCCAATCCTGAGGCTGTGTGTGTCTGGGCGCCTGCCTCGAAGGAACCCCAAGCACGCCAAAGCCCAGGACCTGTTTCAAGCCTTCCAAACCCACTGCCACCCAACCAGGCGGCGAACCCACCTCCAAATCCGGAAGGCACACCTCCGCCCTCCGCCTCACAGGAGGTGTCTCGGAGGAGAGAGTCCCTGGTGCCCAGGAAACACCTGCACATCCTCGGAGTGCCTGCTGTGGGTGCGTCCCGCTCAAGCCTCCATCCGCCCCCGCCCCCGACCTGGAGCCTGCGCCTTTGGAGCCTTGCCACTCCCACCTCTTCGAGCCTCGGAGCTGCACCTGGGGCCGGAAGGGGCCCTGGCGCCCTCGTGTGGACATAGGCTCGTACAGCCCCTCTCAGGCTGGCCTTCTCTCTCGGGCTCAGCAGTCCCAGGGGCTGCTTGGGCTGGGGCCCAGACGAGGCTGGGGGCTCCATCCCCCGCCAAGAAGGGCCCTTCCACCTGGGCTCTAGCTCCCTCTCTCAAAGGCGTTCTTCGTGCAGATGCCCACCTAGGCCATGCCTCGCCGTGGAAATCCTGAGCTCCCAATCCATCAGGGGGTGCCAGCCTGCTACCGTGTGGATAGAGCCTTGCCCATATGGAGTTAGGAAGACAGGTGTGGAAGGATGGAACGAGTCGTTTTCCCCCTTCATGATCCCCCTGGGATTCCATACGCCTTGCCATTAGGTCTTGCCTCGATTCTTTCCTTCTTGCTTGGTTCATCGGGCCAGGCCTCTCTTTCTCCCTTTGTTTCCAAACGCTCTTGACCCCACCTGGAGTGTGCCTGCTCTGGATCCCCATTTGTGCTTCCCAAGGCACAGAGTTTCCCAACCACACAAAACCAACCCAATCAGCCCTTCTCCCCAGGCGGCCGCAAGGAAGCTCAGGCAGAGCTTTTGCGGATCCGTCAAGAGAGCGGCCTGCATATGCCCGGCCTGCCTCGAGCTCCCATCATCTCACCAGGTGCGTAGAAAGAAGAGCCGAGCCTCCCTGGGAAAGACAAAGGGAGGTTCCTGAGCCCTCTTGAGACACAAGGCCCAGCGCCTGGCACTGCTGCTCTCCCAATTCGCTCTCCCTTTGGGCACCACCCGGGGAAGCCTCACAGCCCCTGGATGCGCATCCCAAAACCCAGGTCACCCTGGGCTCCCACACGGATCAGCTCCAGCACGGAACCCAGGAACCAGAACAGAAACCCACCCACCCAGGCCACAGGTGGGGAGGGGGCCTGAAGAAACACTGCCAAATCCACATAGCCAGCCGCCATCCAGCACCAGACAAAGGAACACCATCACGCATGCCTAGAGAAGTCCAAACCCCAACCAGCTCCACAGGCCTCCTCAGCCCTGTCCCCATGGCCATCCTGAGGACGCCTTTCCATGACAACCCCTGGGCAGGCTGTGCCAAAGAAGGGGCCCTCCCACCGGCTGGGCGTGGACGTCCGTTTGTTCAACCACGATGGACCACAGGATCCAGGGCCTCCCCAAAACAACCCTGGAACCACCGTCAGACCCAGCGCTACCCCTCACGGCCATAGACCCAGACAAAGGGGCTCTTCGCAGCGCCGCGAAACGCCCCACTCGGTTCAGGCAGCCCTCTTCCCAAGAGCAACACATGGAAAGACATTCGATGTCCACGGACAGATGCTTGGCTTAGCAAGCAGCTGTCCTTCGCCCCAACACAAGCGGACTCAGCCATCAACCTGCGCAGAAAACGGTGCCATGGGCAGCCACAGTGTTGCGGAGAGAAATGCTCACACGAAATGAAAGAGGTCTGGGAGGGAGACACACAGCCCATGGGAAACCCCTGCCCTCTCCCATCTCACCAGGGACACCCAGGGACTGTCTTCCAGGAAAGCAAGCCCTGGACCGCCATCCAGATGGCGCTTGCCAAATGGGAGGGCGAGGCTGTGGGCATGCCTGGCATTGGGGAGGTCCGAGATCCAAACCCTTGCCCTGGACGGGGGGTGCCAGAGCCCTCCTTCCATGCAGCAGATGCTACGAGGTCTAGTCCCTCTTCTTGGAACCCAAGGGAGGCGAAGGGGAGCCAAACAGGATGGATAGGCATGGCCGATGGGATCCCTTGCTTGGGAAACTGCAATGGATCCACTTCGGTCGGCGGCCAGCCAAAAGGAGTCCTGACCATTCCACCCCAACACAGGAGCGTCTCAGCGCTCCCCACAGAAGGTGTCCCGCTCGGGAGTGCTGCCCCTCGGGAAAAGAGACGGGCCGAAGGACTCCGTGCATCCCGTCCAGATTGCCTAGCCTAGCCCATCGGACCCGACCGAATTCCCTGGCAAGGAGGAAGTGATGAGGATAAAGACATGCTTCGTCTGGAGTGGATTGACTTCCGCAGGTGTTCTCCTGCACCCGTGTGCGGCATGCAGATCCACTCTGCTCGGCAAAAGCATCCACTCCCAGGCTGGGCATCCCCAGGCTGCCACTTCCAACCCACTCCCACCCAAGATATTGGCTCACGAGGGACGTAGGATGGATGTGTCTATCCCGGTCATAGCTATTGTTTCCTCTTCTATCTGCATGCGTATGCGTGTGGGTGTGTTTTGAGAGAGGGAGAGAGAGAGAGAGAGGGAGGGAGGGAGGGAGGGAAACGGAGGTGTAGAGAGAGAAAGAAAGAGAGATAGAGAGTGAGAGAGAGAGGGAGAATGAGAGAACGAGGGAGAGAACGAGAGATGGACCTTCACCCATTTCTGGATCCATTCAGCTCATTCATTTCAATGCCTCTTCTTCCTTGTCCATGGATTTGGGTGCCCCCTGCCACACGGAGATGTGGTCTAGCCAGAGGGGGATCGCCCAGTGCAGCTCTTGCCCCAGCCACAGCAGTGACCAGGAGAGCCTCTGAAGCTTGGCAGCCACGTGGGAACTCCCCTGAGAGCTTGCTTGAGGAGACCAATCAAGAGTCCTTAACGCATCAGACCTGGTTTCAATCAGGCCTCCATAGCCTGGCACCCTGCTGCCAAGAGAGGCTCTTCTCAAAAGGACACAAGGACATTTCCCTCAGCCTCCTCAGAGTGTGTGTGTGAGAGAGAGGGAGAGGGAGAGAGAGAGAGAGAGAGAGGGAGGGGGAGAGAGAGAGAGAGAGAGAGAGAGAGAGAGAGAGAGGGCAAACAGGCGGATGAGCCCAGCTACCAACACTCTTGCCCCCGAAGCCCCCCATGGATTCCTCAGCACCACACTCCTTCTCACCTACCTGAAGCCCTGATGCGGAGGGCTTGACCAGGGCCAGCTGGCGGCCCAATCCTGAGGCTGTGTGTGTCTGGGCGCCTGCCTCGAAGGAACCCCAAGCACGCCAAAGCCCAGGACCTGTTTCAAGCCTGTTTCTTGAAACCCACTGCCACCCAACCAGGCGGCCAACCCACCTCCAAATCCGGAAGGCACACCTCCGCCCTCCGCCTCACAGGAGGGGTCTCGGAGGAGAGAGTCCCTGGTGCCCAGGAAACACCTGCACATCCTCGGAGTGCCTGCTGTGGGTGCGTCCCGCTCAAGCCTCCATCCGCCCCCGCCCCCGACCTGGAGCCTGCGCCTTTGGAGCCTTGCCACTCCCACCTCTTCGAGCCTCGGAGCTGCACCTGGGGCCGGAAGGGGCCCTGGCGCCCTCGTGTGGACATAGGCTCGAACAGCCCCTCTCAGGCTGGCCTTCTCTCTCGGGCTCAGCAGTCCCAGGGGCTGCTTGGGCTGGGGCCCAGACGAGGCTGGGGGCTCCATCCCCCGCCAAGAAGGGCCCTTCCACCTGGGCTCTAGCTCCCTCTCTCAAAGGCGTTCTTCGTGCAGATGCCCACCTAGGCCATGCCTCACCGTGGAAATCCTGAGCTCCCAATCCATCAGGGGGTGCCAGCCTGCTACCGTGTGGATAGAGCCTTGCCCATATGGAGTTAGGAAGACAGGTGTGGAAGGATGGAACGAGTCGTTTTCCCCCTTCATGATCCCCCTGGGATTCCATACGCCTTGCCATTAGGTCTTGCCTCGATTCTTTCCTTCTTGCTTGGTTCATCGGGCCAGGCCTCTCTTTCTCCCTTTGTTTCCAAACGCTCTTGACCCCACCTGGAGTGTGCCTGCTCTGGATCCCCATTTGTGCTTCCCAAGGCACAGAGTTTCCCAACCACACAAAACCAACCCAATCAGCCCTTCTCCCCAGGCGGCCGCAAGGAAGCTCAGGCAGAGCTTTTGCGGATCCGTCAAGAGAGCGGCCTGCATATGCCCGGCCTGCCTCGAGCTCCCATCATCTCACCAGGTGCGTAGAAAGAAGAGCCGAGCCTCCCTGGGAAAGACAAAGGGAGGTTCCTGAGCCCTCTTGAGACACAAGGCCCAGCGCCTGGCACTGCTGCTCTCCCAATTCGCTCTCCCTTTGGGCACCACCCGGGGAAGCCTCACAGCCCCTGGATGCGCATCCCAAAACCCAGGTCACCCTGGGCTCCCACACGGATCAGCTCCAGCACGGAACCCAGGAACCAGAACAGAAACCCACCCACCCAGGCCACAGGTGGGGAGGGGGCCTGAAGAAACACTGCCAAATCCACATAGCCAGCCGCCATCCAGCACCAGACAAAGGAACAGCATCACGCATGCCTAGAGAAGTCCAAACCCCAACCAGCTCGACAGGCCTCCTCAGCCCTGTCCCCATGGCCATCCTGAGGACGCCTTTCCATGACAACCCCTGGGCAGGCTGTGCCAAAGAAGGGGCCCTCCCACCGGCTGGGCGTGGACGTCCGTTTGTTCAACCACGATGGACCACAGGATCCAGGGCCTCCCCAAAACAACCCTGGAACCACCGTCAGACCCAGCGCTACCCCTCACGGCCATAGACCCAGACAAAGGGGCTCTTCGCAGCGCCGCGAAACGCCCCACTCGGTTCAGGCAGCCCTCTTCCCAAGAGCAACACATGGAAAGACATTCGATGTCCACGGACAGATGCTTGGCTTAGCAAGCAGCTGTCCTTCGCCCCAACACAAGCGGACTCAGCCATCAACCTGCGCAGAAAACGGTGCCATGGGCAGCCACAGTGTTGCGGAGAGAAATGCTCACACGAAATGAAAGAGGTCTGGGAGGGAGACACACAGCCCATGGGAAAACCCTGCCCTCTCCCATCTCACCAGGGACACCCAGGAACTGTCTTCCAGGAAAGCAAGCCCTGGACCGCCATCCAGATGGCGCTTGCCAAATGGGAGGGCGAGGCTGTGGGCATGCCTGGCATTGGGGAGGTCCGAGATCCAAACCCTTGCCCTGGACGGGGGGTGCCAGAGCCCTCCTTCCATGCAGCAGATGCTACGAGGTCTAGTCCCTCTTCTTGGAACCCAAGGGAGGCGAAGGGGAGCCAAACAGGATGGATAGGCATGGCCGATGGGATCCCTTGCTTGGGAAAATGCAATGCATCCACTTCGGTCGGCGGCCAGCCAAAAGGAGTCCTGACCATTCCACCCCAACACAGGAGCGCCTCAGCACTCCCCACAGAAGGTGTCCCGCTCGGGAGTGCTGCCCCTCGGGAAAAGAGACGGGCCGAAGGACTCCGTGCATCCCGTCCAGATTGCCTAGCCTAGCCCATCGGACCCGACCGAATTCCCTGGCAAGGAGGAAGTGATGAGGATAAAGACATGCTTCGTCTGGAGTGGATTGACTTGCCCAGGTGTTCTCCTGCACCCGTGTGCGGCATGCAGATCCACTCTGCTTGGCAAAAGCATCCACTCCCAGGCTGGGCATCCCCAGGCTGCCACTTCCAACCCACTCCCACCCAAGATATTGGCTCACGAGGGACGTAGGATGGATGTGTCTATCCCGGTCATAGCTATTGTTTCCTCCTCTATCTGCATGCGTATGCGTGTGGGTGTGTTTTGAGAGAGGGAGAGAGAGAGAGAGAGGGAGGGAGGGAGGTAGGGAGACGAGGTGTAGAGAGAGAAAGAAAGAGAGATAGAGAGTGAGAGAGAGAGGGAGAATGAGAGAACGAGGGAGAGAACGAGAGATGGACCTTCACCCATTTCTGGATCCATTCAGCTCATTCATTTCAATGCCTCTTCTTCCTTGTCCATGGATTTGGGTGCCCCCTGCCACACGGAGATGTGGTCTAGCCAGAGGGGGATCGCCCAGTGCAGCTCTTGCCCCAGCCACAGCAGTGACCAGGAGAGCCTCTGAAGCTTGGCAGCCACGTGGGAACTCCCCTGAGAGCTTGCTTGAGGAGACCAATCAAGAGTCCTTAACGCATCAGACCTGGTTTCAATCAGGCCTCCATAGCCTGGCACCCTGCTGCCAAGAGAGGCTCTTCTCAAAAGTACACAAGGACATTTCCCTCAGCCTCCTCAGAGTGTGTGTGTGTGTGTGTGTGTGTGTGTGTGTGTGTGTGTGTGTGTGATAGAGAGAGAGAGAGAGGAAGGGAGAGAGAGAGAGAGAGGTGGGGGGGGCAAACAGGCGGATGAGCCCAGCTACCAACACTCTTGCCCCCGAAGACCCCCATGGATTCCTCAGCACCACACTCCTTCTCACCTACCTGAAGCCCTGATGCGGAGGGCTTGACCAGGGTCAGCTGGCGGCCCAATCCTGAGGCTGTGTGTGTCTGGGCGCCTGCCTCGAAGGAACCCCAAGCACGCCAAAGCCCAGGACCTGTTTCAAGCCTGTTTCTTGAAACCCACTGCCACCCAACCAGGCGGCCAACCCACCTCCAAATCCGGAAGGCACACCTCCGCCCTCCGCCTCACAGGAGGGGTCTCGGAGGAGAGAGTCCCTGGTGCCCAGGAAACACCTGCACATCCTCGGAGTGCCTGCTGTGGGTGCGTCCCGCTCAAGCCTCCATCCGCCCCCGCCCCCGACCTGGAGCCTGCGCCTTTGGAGCCTTGCCACTCCCACCTCTTCGAGCCTCAGAGCTGCACCTGGGGCCGGAAGGGGCCCTGGCGCCCTCGTGTGGACATAGGCTCGAACAGCCCCTCTCAGGCTGGCCTTCTCTCTCAGGCTCAGCAGTCCCCGGGGCTGCTTGGGCTGGGGCCCAGACGAGGCTGGGGGCTCCATCCCCCGCCAAGAAGGGCCCTTCCACCTGGGCTCTAGCTCCCTCTCTCAAAGGCGTTCTTCGTGCCGATGCCCACCTAGGCCATGCCTCGCCGTGGAAATCCTGAGCTCCCAATCCATCAGGGGGTGCCAGCCTGCTACCGTGTGGATAGAGCCTTGCCCATATGGAGTTAGGAAGACAGGTGTGGAAGGATGGAACGAGTCGTTTTCCCCCTTCATGATCCCCCTGGGATTCCATACGCCTTGCCATTAGGTCTTGCCTCGATTCTTTCCTTCTTGCTTGGTTCATCGGGCCAGGCCTCTCTTTCTCCCTTTGTTTCCAAACGCTCTTGACCCCACCTGGAGTGTGCCTGCTCTGGATCCCCATTTGTGCTTCCCAAGGCACAGAGTTTCCCAACCACACAAAACCACCCCAATCAGCCCTTCTCCCCAGGCGGCCGCAAGGAAGCTCAGGCAGAGCTTTTGCGGATCCGTCAAGAGAGCGGCCTGCATATGCCCGGCCTGCCTCGAGCTCCCATCATCTCACCAGGTGCGTAGAAAGAAGAGCCGAGCCTCCCTGGGAAAGACAAAGGGAGGTTCCTGAGCCCTCTTGAGACACAAGGCCCATCGCCTGGCACTGCTGCACTCCCAATTCGCTCTCCCTTTGGGCACCACCCGGGGAAGCCTCACAGCCCCTGGATGCGCATCCCAAAACCCAGGTCACCCTGGGCTCCCACACGGATCAGCTCCAGCACGGAACCCAGGAACCAGAACAGAAACCCACCCACCCAGGCCACAGGTGGGGAGGGGGCCTGAAGAAACACTGCCAAATCCACATAGCCAGCCGCCATCCAGCACCAGACAAAGGAACACCATCACGCATGCCTAGAGAAGTCCAAACCCCAACCAGCTCGACAGGCCTCCTCAGCCCTGTCCCCATGGCCATCCTGAGGACGCCTTTCCATGACAACCCCTGGGCAGGCTGTGCCAAAGAAGGGGCCCTCCCACCGGGTGGGCGTGGACGTCCGTTTGTTCAACCACGATGGACCACAGGATCCAGGGCCTCCCCAAAACAACCCTGGAACCACCGTCAGACCCAGCGCTACCCCTCACGGCCATAGACCCAGACAAAGGGGCTCTTCGCAGCGCCGCGAAACGCCCCACTCGGTTCAGGCAGCCCTCTTCCCAAGAGCAACACATGGAAAGACATTCGATGTCCACGGACAGATGCTTGGCTTAGCAAGCAGCTGTCCTTCGCCCCAACACAAGCGGACTCAGCCATCAACCTGCGCAGAAAACGGTGCCATGGGCAGCCACAGTGTTGCGGAGAGAAATGCTCACACGAAATGAAAGAGGTCTGGGAGGGAGACACACAGCCCATGGGAAACCCCTGCCCTCTCCCATCTCACCAGGGACACCCAGGAACTGTCTTCCAGGAAAGCAAGCCCTGGACCGCCATCCAGATGGCGCTTGCCAAATGGGAGGGCGAGGCTGTGGGCATGCCTGGCATTGGGGAGGTCCGAGATCCAAACCCTTGCCCTGGACGGGGGGTGCCAGAGCCCTCCTTCCATGCAGCAGATGCTACGAGGTCTAGTCCCTCTTCTTGGAACCCAAGGGAGGCGAAGGGGAGCCAAACAGGATGGATAGGCATGGCCGATGGGATCCCTTGCTTGGGAAAATGCAATGCATCCACTTCGGTCGGCGGCCAGCCAAAAGGAGTCCTGACCATTCCACCCCAACACAGGAGCGCCTCAGCACTCCCCACAGAAGGTGTCCCGCTCGGGAGTGCTGCCCCTCGGGAAAAGAGACGGGCCGAAGGACTCCGTGCATCCCGTCCAGATTGCCTAGCCTAGCCCATCGGACCCGACCGAATTCCCTGGCAAGGAGGAAGTGATGAGGATAAAGACATGCTTCGTCTGGAGTGGATTGACTTGCCCAGGTGTTCTCCTGCACCCGTGTGCGGCATGCAGATCCACTCTGCTTGGCAAAAGCATCCACTCCCAGGCTGGGCATCCCCAGGCTGCCACTTCCAACCCACTCCCACCCAAGATATTGGCTCACGAGGGACGTAGGATGGATGTGTCTATCCCGGTCATAGCTATTGTTTCCTCCTCTATCTGCATGCGTATGCGTGTGGGTGTGTTTTGAGAGAGGGAGAGAGAGAGAGAGAGGGAGGGAGGGAGGTAGGGAGACGAGGTGTAGAGAGAGAAAGAAAGAGAGATAGAGAGTGAGAGAGAGAGGGAGAATGAGAGAACGAGGGAGAGAACGAGAGATGGACCTTCACCCATTTCTGGATCCATTCAGCTCATTCATTTCAATGCCTCTTCTTCCTTGTCCATGGATTTGGGTGCCCCCTGCCACACGGAGATGTGGTCTAGCCAGAGGGGGATCGCCCAGTGCAGCTCTTGCCCCAGCCACAGCAGTGACCAGGAGAGCCTCTGAAGCTTGGCAGCCACGTGGGAACTCCCCTGAGAGCTTGCTTGAGGAGACCAATCAAGAGTCCTTAACGCATCAGACCTGGTTTCAATCAGGCCTCCATAGCCTGGCACCCTGCTGCCAAGAGAGGCTCTTCTCAAAAGTACACAAGGACATTTCCCTCAGCCTCCTCAGAGTGTGTGTGTGTGTGTGTGTGTGTGTGTGTGTGTGTGTGTGTGTGTGTGATAGAGAGAGAGAGAGAGGAAGGGAGAGAGAGAGAGAGAGGTGGGGGGGGCAAACAGGCGGATGAGCCCAGCTACCAACACTCTTGCCCCCGAAGACCCCCATGGATTCCTCAGCACCACACTCCTTCTCACCTACCTGAAGCCCTGATGCGGAGGGCTTGACCAGGGTCAGCTGGCGGCCCAATCCTGAGGCTGTGTGTGTCTGGGCGCCTGCCTCGAAGGAACCCCAAGCACGCCAAAGCCCAGGACCTGTTTCAAGCCTGTTTCTTGAAACCCACTGCCACCCAACCAGGCGGCCAACCCACCTCCAAATCCGGAAGGCACACCTCCGCCCTCCGCCTCACAGGAGGGGTCTCGGAGGAGAGAGTCCCTGGTGCCCAGGAAACACCTGCACATCCTCGGAGTGCCTGCTGTGGGTGCGTCCCGCTCAAGCCTCCATCCGCCCCCGCCCCCGACCTGGAGCCTGCGCCTTTGGAGCCTTGCCACTCCCACCTCTTCGAGCCTCAGAGCTGCACCTGGGGCCGGAAGGGGCCCTGGCGCCCTCGTGTGGACATAGGCTCGAACAGCCCCTCTCAGGCTGGCCTTCTCTCTCAGGCTCAGCAGTCCCCGGGGCTGCTTGGGCTGGGGCCCAGACGAGGCTGGGGGCTCCATCCCCCGCCAAGAAGGGCCCTTCCACCTGGGCTCTAGCTCCCTCTCTCAAAGGCGTTCTTCGTGCCGATGCCCACCTAGGCCATGCCTCGCCGTGGAAATCCTGAGCTCCCAATCCATCAGGGGGTGCCAGCCTGCTACCGTGTGGATAGAGCCTTGCCCATATGGAGTTAGGAAGACAGGTGTGGAAGGATGGAACGAGTCGTTTTCCCCCTTCATGATCCCCCTGGGATTCCATACGCCTTGCCATTAGGTCTTGCCTCGATTCTTTCCTTCTTGCTTGGTTCATCGGGCCAGGCCTCTCTTTCTCCCTTTGTTTCCAAACGCTCTTGACCCCACCTGGAGTGTGCCTGCTCTGGATCCCCATTTGTGCTTCCCAAGGCACAGAGTTTCCCAACCACACAAAACCACCCCAATCAGCCCTTCTCCCCAGGCGGCCGCAAGGAAGCTCAGGCAGAGCTTTTGCGGATCCGTCAAGAGAGCGGCCTGCATATGCCCGGCCTGCCTCGAGCTCCCATCATCTCACCAGGTGCGTAGAAAGAAGAGCCGAGCCTCCCTGGGAAAGACAAAGGGAGGTTCCTGAGCCCTCTTGAGACACAAGGCCCATCGCCTGGCACTGCTGCACTCCCAATTCGCTCTCCCTTTGGGCACCACCCGGGGAAGCCTCACAGCCCCTGGATGCGCATCCCAAAACCCAGGTCACCCTGGGCTCCCACACGGATCAGCTCCAGCACGGAACCCAGGAACCAGAACAGAAACCCACCCACCCAGGCCACAGGTGGGGAGGGGGCCTGAAGAAACACTGCCAAATCCACATAGCCAGCCGCCATCCAGCACCAGACAAAGGAACACCATCACGCATGCCTAGAGAAGTCCAAACCCCAACCAGCTCGACAGGCCTCCTCAGCCCTGTCCCCATGGCCATCCTGAGGACGCCTTTCCATGACAACCCCTGGGCAGGCTGTGCCAAAGAAGGGGCCCTCCCACCGGGTGGGCGTGGACGTCCGTTTGTTCAACCACGATGGACCACAGGATCCAGGGCCTCCCCAAAACAACCCTGGAACCACCGTCAGACCCAGCGCTACCCCTCACGGCCATAGACCCAGACAAAGGGGCTCTTCGCAGCGCCGCGAAACGCCCCACTCGGTTCAGGCAGCCCTCTTCCCAAGAGCAACACATGGAAAGACATTCGATGTCCACGGACAGATGCTTGGCTTAGCAAGCAGCTGTCCTTCGCCCCAACACAAGCGGACTCAGCCATCAACCTGCGCAGAAAACGGTGCCATGGGCAGCCACAGTGTTGCGGAGAGAAATGCTCACACGAAATGAAAGAGGTCTGGGAGGGAGACACACAGCCCATGGGAAACCCCTGCCCTCTCCCATCTCACCAGGGACACCCAGGGACTGTCTTCCAGGAAAGCAAGCCCTGGACCGCCATCCAGATGGCGCTTGCCAAATGGGAGGGCGAGGCTGTGGGCATGCCTGGCATTGGGGAGGTCCGAGATCCAAACCCTTGCCCTGGACGGGGGGTGCCAGAGCCCTCCTTCCATGCAGCAGATGCTACGAGGTCTAGTCCCTCTTCTTGGAACCCAAGGGAGGCGAAGGGGAGCCAAACAGGATGGATAGGCATGGCCGATGGGATCCCTTGGTTGGGAAACTGCAATGGATCCACTTCGGTCAGCGGCCAGCCAAAAGGAGTCCTGACCATTCGACCCCAACACAGGAGCGTCTCAGCGCTCCCCACAGAAGGTGTCCCGCTCGGGAGTGCTGCCCCTCGGGAAAAGAGACGGGCCGAAGGACTCCGTGCATCCCGTCCAGATTGCCGAGCCTAGCCCATCGGACCCGACCGAATTCCCTGGCGAGGAGGAAGTGATGAGGATAAAGACATGCTTCGTCTGGAGTGGATTGACTTGCCCAGGTGTTCTCCTGCACCCGTGTGCGGCATGCAGATCCACTCTGCTCGGCAAAAGCATCCACTCCCAGGCTGGCCATCCCCAGGCTGCCACTTCCAACCCACTCCCACCCAAGATATTGGCTCACGAGGGACGTAGGATGGATGTGTCTATCCCGGTCATAGCTATTGTTTCCTCCTCTATCTGCATGGGTATGCGTGTGGGTGTGTTTTGAGAGAGGGAGAGAGAGAGAGAGAGTGAGAGAGAGAGGGAGGGAGTGCGGTGACGGAGGGGTAGAGAGAGAGAGAGAGAGAGAGAGAGAGAGAGAGAGAGAGATGGGGAGAATGAGAGAACGAGGGAGAGAACGAGAGATGGACCTTCACTCATTTCTGGATCCATTCAGCTCATTCATTTCAATGCCTCTTCTTCCTTGTCCATGGATTTGGGTGCCCCCTGCCACACGGAGATGTGGTCTAGCCAGAGGGGGATCGCCCAGTGCAGCTCTTGCCCCAGCCACAGCAGTGACCAGGAGAGCCTCTGAAGCTTGGCAGCCACGTGGGAACTCCCCTGAGAGCTTGCATGAGGAGACCAATCAAGAGTCCTTAACGCATCAGACCTGGTTTCAATCAGGCCTCCATAGCCTGGCACCCTGCTGCCAAGAGAGGCTCTTCTCAAAAGGACACAAGGACATTTCCCTCAGCCTCCTCAGAGTGTGTGTGTGTGTGTGTGTGTGTGTGTGTGTGTGTGTGTGTGTGATAGAGAGAGAGAGAGAGGAAGGGAGAGAGAGAGAGAGAGAGGGGGGGGGGGCAAACAGGCGGATGAGCCCAGCTACCAACACTCTTGCCCCCGAAGCCCCCCATGGATTCCTCAGCACCACACTCCTTCTCACCTACCTGAAGCCCTGATGCGGAGGGCTTGACCAGGGCCAGCTGGCGGCCCAATCCTGAGGCTGTGTGTGTCTGGGCGCCTGCCTCGAAGGAACCCCAAGCACGCCAAAGCCCAGGATCTGTTTCAAGCCTGTTTCTTGAAACCCACTGCCACCCAACCAGGCGGCCAACCCACCTCCAAATCCGGAAGGCACACCTCCGCCCTCCGCCTCACAGGAGGGGTCTCGGAGGAGAGAGTCCCTGGTGCCCAGGAAACACCTGCACATCCTCGGAGTGCCTGCTGTGGGTGCGTCCCGCTCAAGCCTCCATCCGCCCCCGCCCCCGACCTGGAGCCTGCGCCTTTGGAGCCTTGCCACTCCCACCTCTTCGAGCCTCGGAGCTGCACCTGGGGCCGGAAGGGGCCCTGGCGCCCTCGTGTGGACATAGGCTCGAACAGCCCCTCTCAGGCTGGCCTTCTCTCTCGGGCTCAGCAGTCCCAGGGGCTGCTTGGGCTGGGGCCCAGACGAGGCTGGGGGCTCCATCCCCCGCCAAGAAGGGCCCTTCCACCTGGGCTCTAGCTCCCTCTCTCAAAGGCGTTCTTCGTGCAGATGCCCACCTAGGCCATGCCTCGCCGTGGAAATCCTGAGCTCCCAATCCATCAGGGGGTGCCAGCCTGCTACCGTGTGGATAGAGCCTTGCCCATATGGAGTTAGGAAGACAGGTGTGGAAGGATGGAACGAGTCGTTTTCCCCCTTCATGATCCCCCTGGGATTCCATACGCCTTGCCATTAGGTCTTGCCTCGATTCTTTCCTTCTTGCTTGGTTCATCGGGCCAGGCCTCTCTTTCTCCCTTTGTTTCCAAACGCTCTTGACCCCACCTGGAGTGTGCCTGCTCTGGATCCCCATTTGTGCTTCCCAAGGCACAGAGTTTCCCAACCACACAAAACCAACCCAATCAGCCCTTCTCCCCAGGCGGCCGCAAGGAAGCTCAGGCAGAGCTTTTGCCGATCCGTCAAGAGAGCGGCCTGCATATGCCCGGCCTGCCTCGAGCTCCCATCATCTCACCAGGTGCGTAGAAAGAAGAGCCGAGCCTCCCTGGGAAAGACAAAGGGAGGTTCCTGAGCCCTCTTGAGACACAAGGCCCATCGCCTGGCACTGCTGCACTCCCAATTCGCTCTCCCTTTGGGCACCACCCGGGGAAGCCTCACAGCCCCTGGATGCGCATCCCAAAACCCAGGTCACCCTGGGCTCCCACACGGATCAGCTCCAGCACGGAACCCAGGAACCAGAACAGAAACCCACCCACCCAGGCCACAGGTGGGGAGGGGGCCTGAAGAAACACTGCCAAATCCACATAGCCAGCCGCCATCCAGCACCAGACAAAGGAACACCATCACGCATGCCTAGAGAAGTCCAAACCCCAACCAGCTCGACAGGCCTCCTCAGCCCTGTCCCCATGGCCATCCTGAGGACGCCTTTCCATGACAACCCCTGGGCAGGCTGTGCCAAAGAAGGGGCCCTCCCACCGGCTGGGCGTGGACGTCCGTTTGTTCAACCACGATGGACCACAGGATCCAGGGCCTCCCCAAAACAACCCTGGAACCACCGTCAGACCCAGCGCTACCCCTCACGGCCATAGACCCAGACAAAGGGGCTCTTCGCAGCGCCGCGAAACGCCCCACTCGGTTCAGGCAGCCCTCTTCCCAAGAGCAACACATGGAAAGACATTCGATGTCCACGGACAGATGCTTGGCTTAGCAAGCAGCTGTCCTTCGCCCCAACACAAGCGGACTCAGCGATCAACCTGCGCAGAAAATGGTGCCATGGGCAGCCACAGTGTTGCGGAGAGAAATGCTCACACGAAATGAAAGAGGTCTGGGAGGGAGACACACAGCCCATGGGAAACCCCTGCCCTCTCCCATCTCACCAGGGACACCCAGGGACTGTCTTCCAGGAAAGCAAGCCCTGGACCGCCATCCAGATGGCGCTTGCCAAATGGGAGGGCGAGGCTGTGGGCATGCCTGGCATTGGGGAGGTCCGAGATCCAAACCCTTGCCCTGGACGGGGGGTGCCAGAGCCCTCCTTCCATGCAGCAGATGCTACGAGGTCTAGTCCCTCTTCTTGGAACCCAAGGGAGGCGAAGGGGAGCCAAACAGGATGGATAGGCATGGCCGATGGGATCCCTTGGTTGGGAAACTGCAATGGATCCACTTCGGTCAGCGGCCAGCCAAAAGGAGTCCTGACCATTCCACCCCAACACAGGAGCGTCTCAGCGCTCCCCACAGAAGGTGTCCCGCTCGGGAGTGCTGCCCCTCGGGAAAAGAGACGGGCCGAAGGACTCCGTGCATCCCGTCCAGATTGCCGAGCCTAGCCCATCGGACCCGACCGAATTCCCTGGCGAGGAGGAAGTGATGAGGATAAAGACATGCTTCGTCTGGAGTGGATTGACTTGCCCAGGTGTTCTCCTGCACCCGTGTGCGGCATGCAGATCCACTCTGCTCGGCAAAAGCATCCACTCCCAGGCTGGCCATCCCCAGGCTGCCACTTCCAACCCACTCCCACCCAAGATATTGGCTCACGAGGGACGTAGGATGGATGTGTCTATCCCGGTCATAGCTATTGTTTCCTCCTCTATCTGCATGGGTATGCGTGTGGGTGTGTTTTGAGAGAGGGAGAGAGAGAGAGAGAGTGAGAGAGAGAGGGAGGGAGTGCGGTGACGGAGGGGTAGAGAGAGAGAGAGAGAGAGAGAGAGAGATGGGGAGAATGAGAGAACGAGGGAGAGAACGAGAGATGGACCTTCACTCATTTCTGGATCCATTCAGCTCATTCATTTCAATGCCTCTTCTTCCTTGTCCATGGATTTGGGTGCCCCCTGCCACACGGAGATGTGGTCTAGCCAGAGGGGGATCGCCCAGTGCAGCTCTTGCCCCAGCCACAGCAGTGACCAGGAGAGCCTCTGAAGCTTGGCAGCCACGTGGGAACTCCCCTGAGAGCTTGCTTGAGGAGACCAATCAAGAGTCCTTAACGCATCAGACCTGGTTTCAATCAGGCCTCCATAGCCTGGCACCCTGCTGCCAAGAGAGGCTCTTCTCAAAAGGACACAAGGACATTTCCCTCAGCCTCCTCAGAGTGTGTGTGTGTGTGTGTGTGTGTGTGTGTGTGTGATAGAGAGAGAGAGAGAGGAAGGGAGAGAGAGAGAGAGGGGGGGGGGGGCAAACAGGCGGATGAGCCCAGCTACCAACACTCTTGCCCCCGAAGACCCCCATGGATTCCTCAGCACCACACTCCTTCTCACCTACCTGAAGCCCTGATGCGGAGGGCTTGACCAGGGCCAGCTGGCGGCCCAATCCTGAGGCTGTGTGTGTCTGGGCGCCTGCCTCGAAGGAACCCCAAGCACGCCAAAGCCCAGGACCTGTTTCAAGCCTGTTTCTTGAAACCCACTGCCACCCAACCAGGCGGCCAACCCACCTCCAAATCCGGAAGGCACACCTCCGCCCTCCGCCTCACAGGAGGGGTCTCGGAGGAGAGAGTCCCTGGTGCCCAGGAAACACCTGCACATCCTCGGAGTGCCTGCTGTGGGTGCGTCCCGCTCAAGCCTCCATCCGCCCCCGCCCCCGACCTGGAGCCTGCGCCTTTGGAGCCTTGCCACTCCCACCTCTTCGAGCCTCGGAGCTGCACCTGGGGCCGGAAGGGGCCCTGGCGCCCTCGTGTGGACATAGGCTCGAACAGCCCCTCTCAGGCTGGCCTTCTCTCTCAGGCTCAGCAGTCCCCGGGGCTGCTTGGGCTGGGGCCCAGACGAGGCTGGGGGCTCCATCCCCCGCCAAGAAGGGCCCTTCCACCTGGGCTCTAGCTCCCTCTCTCAAAGGCGTTCTTCGTGCAGATGCCCACCTAGGCCATGCCTCGCCGTGGAAATCCTGAGCTCCCAATCCATCAGGGGGTGCCAGCCTGCTACCGTGTGGATAGAGCCTTGCCCATATGGAGTTAGGAAGACAGGTGTGGAAGGATGGAACGAGTCGTTTTCCCCCTTCATGATCCCCCTGGGATTCCATACGCCTTGCCATTAGGTCTTGCCTCGATTCTTTCCTTCTTGCTTGGTTCATCGGGCCAGGCCTCTCTTTCTCCCTTTGTTTCCAAACGCTCTTGACCCCACCTGGAGTGTGCCTGCTCTGGATCCCCATTTGTGCTTCCCAAGGCACAGAGTTTCCCAACCACACAAAACCACCCCAATCAGCCCTTCTCCCCAGGCGGCCGCAAGGAAGCTCAGGCAGAGCTTTTGCGGATCCGTCAAGAGAGCGGCCTGCATATGCCCGGCCTGCCTCGAGCTCCCATCATCTCACCAGGTGCGTAGAAAGAAGAGCCGAGCCTCCCTGGGAAAGACAAAGGGAGGTTCCTGAGCCCTCTTGAGACACAAGGCCCATCGCCTGGCACTGCTGCACTCCCAATTCGCTCTCCCTTTGGGCACCACCCGGGGAAGCCTCACAGCCCCTGGATGCGCATCCCAAAACCCAGGTCACCCTGGGCTCCCACACGGATCAGCTCCAGCACGGAACCCAGGAACCAGAACAGAAACCCACCCACCCAGGCCACAGGTGGGGAGGGGGCCTGAAGAAACACTGCCAAATCCACATAGCCAGCCGCCATCCAGCACCAGACAAAGGAACACCATCACGCATGCCTAGAGAAGTCCAAACCCCAACCAGCTCGACAGGCCTCCTCAGCCCTGTCCCCATGGCCATCCTGAGGACGCCTTTCCATGACAACCCCTGGGCAGGCTGTGCCAAAGAAGGGGCCCTCCCACCGGCTGGGCGTGGACGTCCGTTTGTTCAACCACGATGGACCACAGGATCCAGGGCCTCCCCAAAACAACCCTGGAACCACCGTCAGACCCAGCGCTACCCCTCACGGCCATAGACCCAGACAAAGGGGCTCTTCGCAGCGCCGCGAAACGCCCCACTCGGTTCAGGCAGCCCTCTTCCCAAGAGCAACACATGGAAAGACATTCGATGTCCACGGACAGATGCTTGGCTTAGCAAGCAGCTGTCCTTCGCCCCAACACAAGCGGACTCAGCGATCAACCTGCGCAGAAAATGGTGCCATGGGCAGCCACAGTGTTGCGGAGAGAAATGCTCACACGAAATGAAAGAGGTCTGGGAGGGAGACACACAGCCCATGGGAAACCCCTGCCCTCTCCCATCTCACCAGGGACACCCAGGGACTGTCTTCCAGGAAAGCAAGCCCTGGACCGCCATCCAGATGGCGCTTGCCAAATGGGAGGGCGAGGCTGTGGGCATGCCTGGCATTGGGGAGGTCCGAGATCCAAACCCTTGCCCTGGACGGGGGGTGCCAGAGCCCTCCTTCCATGCAGCAGATGCTACGAGGTCTAGTCCCTCTTCTTGGAACCCAAGGGAGGCGAAGGGGAGCCAAACAGGATGGATAGGCATGGCCGATGGGATCCCTTGGTTGGGAAACTGCAATGGATCCACTTCGGTCAGCGGCCAGCCAAAAGGAGTCCTGACCATTCGACCCCAACACAGGAGCGTCTCAGCGCTCCCCACAGAAGGTGTCCCGCTCGGGAGTGCTGCCCCTCGGGAAAAGAGACGGGCCGAAGGACTCCGTGCATCCCGTCCAGATTGCCGAGCCTAGCCCATCGGACCCGACCGAATTCCCTGGCGAGGAGGAAGTGATGAGGATAAAGACATGCTTCGTCTGGAGTGGATTGACTTGCCCAGGTGTTCTCCTGCACCCGTGTGCGGCATGCAGATCCACTCTGCTCGGCAAAAGCATCCACTCCCAGGCTGGCCATCCCCAGGCTGCCACTTCCAACCCACTCCCACCCAAGATATTGGCTCACGAGGGACGTAGGATGGATGTGTCTATCCCAGTCATAGCTATTGTTTCCTCCTCTATCTGCATGGGTATGCGTGTGGGTGTGTTTTGAGAGAGGGAGAGAGAGAGAGAGAGTGAGAGAGAGAGGGAGGGAGTGCGGTGACGGAGGGGTAGAGAGAGAGAGAGAGAGAGAGAGAGAGAGAGATGGGGAGAATGAGAGAACGAGGGAGAGAACGAGAGATGGACCTTCACTCATTTCTGGATCCATTCAGCTCATTCATTTCAATGCCTCTTCTTCCTTGTCCATGGATTTGGGTGCCCCTGCCACACGGAGATGTGGTCTAGCCAGAGGGGGATCGCCCAGTGCAGCTCTTGCCCCAGCCACAGCAGTGACCAGGAGAGCCTCTGAAGCTTGGCAGCCACGTGGGAACTCCCCTGAGAGCTTGCTTGAGGAGACCAATCAAGAGTCCTTAACGCATCAGACCTGGTTTCAATCAGGCCTCCATAGCCTGGCACCCTGCTGCCAAGAGAGGCTCTTCTCAAAAGGACACAAGGACATTTCCCTCAGCCTCCTCAGAGTGTGTGTGTGTGTGTGTGTGTGTGTGTGTGTGTGTGTGTGTGTGATAGAGAGAGAGAGAGAGGAAGGGAGAGAGAGAGAGAGAGAGAGAGAGAGAGAGAGAGAGAGAGAGAGAGAGGGCAAACAGGCGGATGAGCCCAGCTACCAACACTCTTGCCCCCGAAGACCCCCATGGATTCCTCAGCACCACACTCCTTCTCACCTACCTGAAGCCCTGATGCGGAGGGCTTGACCAGGGCCAGCTGGCGGCCCAATCCTGAGGCTGTGTGTGTCTGGGCGCCTGCCTCGAAGGAACCCCAAGCACGCCAAAGCCCAGGACCTGTTTCAAGCCTGTTTCTTGAAACCCACTGCCACCCAACCAGGCGGCCAACCCACCTCCAAATCCGGAAGGCACACCTCCGCCCTCCGCCTCACAGGAGGGGTCTCGGAGGAGAGAGTCCCTGGTGCCCAGGAAACACCTGCACATCCTCGGAGTGCCTGCTGTGGGTGCGTCCCGCTCAAGCCTCCATCCGCCCCCGCCCCCGACCTGGAGCCTGCGCCTTTGGAGCCTTGCCACTCCCACCTCTTCGAGCCTCGGAGCTGCACCTGGGGCCGGAAGGGGCCCTGGCGCCCTCGTGTGGACATAGGCTCGAACAGCCCCTCTCAGGCTGGCCTTCTCTCTCAGGCTCAGCAGTCCCCGGGGCTGCTTGGGCTGGGGCCCAGACGAGGCTGGGGGCTCCATCCCCCGCCAAGAAGGGCCCTTCCACCTGGGCTCTAGCTCCCTCTCTCAAAGGCGTTCTTCGTGCCGATGCCCACCTAGGCCATGCCTCGCCGTGGAAATCCTGAGCTCCCAATCCATCAGGGGGTGCCAGCCTGCTACCGTGTGGATAGAGCCTTGCCCATATGGAGTTAGGAAGACAGGTGTGGAAGGATGGAACGAGTCGTTTTCCCCCTTCATGATCCCCCTGGGATTCCATACGCCTTGCCATTAGGTCTTGCCTCGATTCTTTCCTTCTTGCTTGGTTCATCGGGCCAGGCCTCTCTTTCTCCCTTTGTTTCCAAACGCTCTTGACCCCACCTGGAGTGTGCCTGCTCTGGATCCCCATTTGTGCTTCCCAAGGCACAGAGTTTCCCAACCACACAAAACCACCCCAATCAGCCCTTCTCCCCAGGCGGCCGCAAGGAAGCTCAGGCAGAGCTTTTGCGGATCCGTCAAGAGAGCGGCCTGCATATGCCCGGCCTGCCTCGAGCTCCCATCATCTCACCAGGTGCGTAGAAAGAAGAGCCGAGCCTCCCTGGGAAAGACAAAGGGAGGTTCCTGAGCCCTCTTGAGACACAAGGCCCATCGCCTGGCACTGCTGCACTCCCAATTCGCTCTCCCTTTGGGCACCACCCGGGGAAGCCTCACAGCCCCTGGATGCGCATCCCAAAACCCAGGTCACCCTGGGCTCCCACACGGATCAGCTCCAGCACGGAACCCAGGAACCAGAACAGAAACCCACCCACCCAGGCCACAGGTGGGGAGGGGGCCTGAAGAAACACTGCCAAATCCACATAGCCAGCCGCCATCCAGCACCAGACAAAGGAACACCATCACGCATGCCTAGAGAAGTCCAAACCCCAACCAGCTCGACAGGCCTCCTCAGCCCTGTCCCCATGGCCATCCTGAGGACGCCTTTCCATGACAACCCCTGGGCAGGCTGTGCCAAAGAAGGGGCCCTCCCACCGGCTGGGCGTGGACGTCCGTTTGTTCAACCACGATGGACCACAGGATCCAGGGCCTCCCCAAAACAACCCTGGAACCACCGTCAGACCCAGCGCTACCCCTCACGGCCATAGACCCAGACAAAGGGGCTCTTCGCAGCGCCGCGAAACGCCCCACTCGGTTCAGGCAGCCCTCTTCCCAAGAGCAACACATGGAAAGACATTCGATGTCCACGGACAGATGCTTGGCTTAGCAAGCAGCTGTCCTTCGCCCCAACACAAGCGGACTCAGCGATCAACCTGCGCAGAAAATGGTGCCATGGGCAGCCACAGTGTTGCGGAGAGAAATGCTCACACGAAATGAAAGAGGTCTGGGAGGGAGACACACAGCCCATGGGAAACCCCTGCCCTCTCCCATCTCACCAGGGACACCCAGGGACTGTCTTCCAGGAAAGCAAGCCCTGGACCGCCATCCAGATGGCGCTTGCCAAATGGGAGGGCGAGGCTGTGGGCATGCCTGGCATTGGGGAGGTCCGAGATCCAAACCCTTGCCCTGGACGGGGGGTGCCAGAGCCCTCCTTCCATGCAGCAGATGCTACGAGGTCTAGTCCCTCTTCTTGGAACCCAAGGGAGGCGAAGGGGAGCCAAACAGGATGGATAGGCATGGCCGATGGGATCCCTTGGTTGGGAAACTGCAATGGATCCACTTCGGTCAGCGGCCAGCCAAAAGGAGTCCTGACCATTCGACCCCAACACAGGAGCGTCTCAGCGCTCCCCACAGAAGGTGTCCCGCTCGGGAGTGCTGCCCCTCGGGAAAAGAGACGGGCCGAAGGACTCCGTGCATCCCGTCCAGATTGCCGAGCCTAGCCCATCGGACCCGACCGAATTCCCTGGCGAGGAGGAAGTGATGAGGATAAAGACATGCTTCGTCTGGAGTGGATTGACTTGCCCAGGTGTTCTCCTGCACCCGTGTGCGGCATGCAGATCCACTCTGCTCGGCAAAAGCATCCACTCCCAGGCTGGCCATCCCCAGGCTGCCACTTCCAACCCACTCCCACCCAAGATATTGGCTCACGAGGGACGTAGGATGGATGTGTCTATCCCAGTCATAGCTATTGTTTCCTCCTCTATCTGCATGGGTATGCGTGTGGGTGTGTTTTGAGAGAGGGAGAGAGAGAGAGAGAGTGAGAGAGAGAGGGAGGGAGTGCGGTGACGGAGGGGTAGAGAGAGAGAGAGAGAGAGAGAGAGAGATGGGGAGAATGAGAGAACGAGGGAGAGAACGAGAGATGGACCTTCACTCATTTCTGGATCCATTCAGCTCATTCATTTCAATGCCTCTTCTTCCTTGTCCATGGATTTGGGTGCCCCTGCCACACGGAGATGTGGTCTAGCCAGAGGGGAATCGCCCAGTGCAGCTCTTGCCCCAGCCACAGCAGTGACCAGGAGAGCCTCTGAAGCTTGGCAGCCACGTGGGAACTCCCCTGAGAGCTTGCTTGAGGAGACCAATCAAGAGTCCTTAACGCATCAGACCTGGTTTCAATCAGGCCTCCATAGCCTGGCACCCTGCTGCCAAGAGAGGCTCTTCTCAAAAGGACACAAGGACATTTCCCTCAGCCTCCTCAGAGTGTGTGTGTGTGTGTGTGTGTGTGTGTGTGTGTGTGTGTGTGTGTGATAGAGAGAGAGAGAGAGGAAGGGAGAGAGAGAGAGAGAGAGAGAGAGAGAGAGAGAGAGAGAGAGAGAGGGCAAACAGGCGGATGAGCCCAGCTACCAACACTCTTGCCCCCGAAGCCCCCCATGGATTCCTCAGCACCACACTCCTTCTCACCTACCTGAAGCCCTGATGCGGAGGGCTTGACCAGGGCCAGCTGGCGGCCCAATCCTGAGGCTGTGTGTGTCTGGGCGCCTGCCTCGAAGGAACCCCAAGCACGCCAAAGCCCAGGATCTGTTTCAAGCCTGTTTCTTGAAACCCACTGCCACCCAACCAGGCGGCCAACCCACCTCCAAATCCGGAAGGCACACCTCCGCCCTCCGCCTCACAGGAGGGGTCTCGGAGGAGAGAGTCCCTGGTGCCCAGGAAACACCTGCACATCCTCGGAGTGCCTGCTGTGGGTGCGTCCCGCTCAAGCCTCCATCCGCCCCCGCCCCCGACCTGGAGCCTGCGCCTTTGGAGCCTTGCCACTCCCACCTCTTCGAGCCTCGGAGCTGCACCTGGGGCCGGAAGGGGCCCTGGCGCCCTCGTGTGGACATAGGCTCGAACAGCCCCTCTCAGGCTGGCCTTCTCTCTCAGGCTCAGCAGTCCCCGGGGCTGCTTGGGCTGGGGCCCAGACGAGGCTGGGGGCTCCATCCCCCGCCAAGAAGGGCCCTTCCACCTGGGCTCTAGCTCCCTCTCTCAAAGGCGTTCTTCGTGCAGATGCCCACCTAGGCCATGCCTCGCCGTGGAAATCCTGAGCTCCCAATCCATCAGGGGGTGCCAGCCTGCTACCGTGTGGATAGAGCCTTGCCCATATGGAGTTAGGAAGACAGGTGTGGAAGGATGGAACGAGTCGTTTTCCCCCTTCATGATCCCCCTGGGATTCCATACGCCTTGCCATTAGGTCTTGCCTCGATTCTTTCCTTCTTGCTTGGTTCATCGGGCCAGGCCTCTCTTTCTCCCTTTGTTTCCAAACGCTCTTGACCCCACCTGGAGTGTGCCTGCTCTGGATCCCCATTTGTGCTTCCCAAGGCACAGAGTTTCCCAACCACACAAAACCAACCCAATCAGCCCTTCTCCCCAGGCGGCCGCAAGGAAGCTCAGGCAGAGCTTTTGCGGATCCGTCAAGAGAGCGGCCTGCATATGCCCGGCCTGCCTCGAGCTCCCATCATCTCACCAGGTGCGTAGAAAGAAGAGCCGAGCCTCCCTGGGAAAGACAAAGGGAGGTTCCTGAGCCCTCTTGAGACACAAGGCCCAGCGCCTGGCACTGCTGCTCTCCCAATTCGCTCTCCCTTTGGGCACCACCCGGGGAAGCCTCACAGCCCCTGGATGCGCATCCCAAAACCCAGGTCACCCTGGGCTCCCACACGGATCAGCTCCAGCACGGAACCCAGGAACCAGAACAGAAACCCACCCACCCAGGCCACAGGTGGGGAGGGGGCCTGAAGAAACACTGCCAAATCCACATAGCCAGCCGCCATCCAGCACCAGACAAAGGAACAGCATCACGCATGCCTAGAGAAGTCCAAACCCCAACCAGCTCCACAGGCCTCCTCAGCCCTGTCCCCATGGCCATCCTGAGGACGCCTTTCCATGACAACCCCTGGGCAGGCTGTGCCAAAGAAGGGGCCCTCCCACCGGCTGGGCGTGGACGTCCGTTTGTTCAACCACGATGGACCACAGGATCCAGGGCCTCCCCAAAACAACCCTGGAACCACCGTCAGACCCAGCGCTACCCCTCACGGCCATAGACCCAGACAAAGGGGCTCTTCGCAGCGCCGCGAAACGCCCCACTCGGTTCAGGCAGCCCTCTTCCCAAGAGCAACACATGGAAAGACATTCGATGTCCACGGACAGATGCTTGGCTTAGCAAGCAGCTGTCCTTCGCCCCAACACAAGCGGACTCAGCGATCAACCTGCGCAGAAAACGGTGCCATGGGCAGCCACAGTGTTGCGGAGAGAAATGCTCACACGAAATGAAAGAGGTCTGGGAGGGAGACACACAGCCCATGGGAAACCCCTGCCCTCTCCCATCTCACCAGGGACACCCAGGGACTGTCTTCCAGGAAAGCAAGCCCTGGACCGCCATCCAGATGGCGCTTGCCAAATGGGAGGGCGAGGCTGTGGGCATGCCTGGCATTGGGGAGGTCCGAGATCCAAACCCTTGCCCTGGACGGGGGGTGCCAGAGCCCTCCTTCCATGCAGCAGATGCTACGAGGTCTAGTCCCTCTTCTTGGAACCCAAGGGAGGCGAAGGGGAGCCAAACAGGATGGATAGGCATGGCCGATGGGATCCCTTGGTTGGGAAACTGCAATGGATCCACTTCGGTCAGCGGCCAGCCAAAAGGAGTCCTGACCATTCCACCCCAACACAGGAGCGTCTCAGCGCTCCCCACAGAAGGTGTCCCGCTCGGGAGTGCTGCCCCTCGGGAAAAGAGACGGGCCGAAGGACTCCGTGCATCCCGTCCAGATTGCCGAGCCTAGCCCATCGGACCCGACCGAATTCCCTGGCGAGGAGGAAGTGATGAGGATAAAGACATGCTTCGGCTGGAGTGGATTGACTTCCCCAGGTGTTCTCCTGCACCCGTGTGCGGCATGCAGATCCACTCTGCTCGGCAAAAGCATCCACTCCCAGGCTGGGCATCCCCAGGCTGCCACTTCCAACCCACTCCCACCCAAGATATTGGCTCACGAGGGACGTAGGATGGATGTGTCTATCCCGGTCATAGCTATTGTTTCCTCTTCTATCTGCATGCGTATGCGTGTGGGTGTGTTTTGAGAGAGGGAGAGAGAGAGAGAGACTGAGAGAGAGAGGGAGGGAGGGAGGGAGACGGAGGGAGAGAGAGAGATAGAGAGAGAGAGATAGAGAGGGAGAATGACAGAACGAGGGAGAGAACGAGAGATGGACCTTCACCCATTTCTGGATCCATTCAGCTCATTCATTTCAATGCCTCTTCTTCCTTGTCCATGGATTTGGGTGCCCCTGCCACACGGAGATGTGGTCTAGCCAGAGGGGGATCGCCCAGTGCAGCTCTTGCCCCAGCCACAGCAGTGACCAGGAGAGCCTCTGAAGCTTGGCAGCCACGTGGGAACTCCCCTGAGAGCTTGCTTGAGGAGACCAATCAAGAGTCCTTAACGCATCAGACCTGGTTTCAATCAGGCCTCCATAGCCTGGCACCCTGCTGCCAAGAGAGGCTCTTCTCAAAAGGACACAAGGACATTTCCCTCAGCCTCCTCAGAGTGTGTGTGTGTGTGTGTGTGTGTGTGTGTGTGTGTGTGTGTGTGTGTGATAGAGAGAGAGAGAGGAAGGGAGAGAGAGAGAGAGAGGGGGGGGGGGCAAACAGGCGGATGAGCCCAGCTACCAACACTCTTGCCCCCGAAGCCCCCCATGGATTCCTCAGCACCACACTCCTTCTCACCTACCTGAAGCCCTGATGCGGAGGGCTTGACCAGGGCCAGCTGGCGGCCCAATCCTGAGGCTGTGTGTGTCTGGGCGCCTGCCTCGAAGGAACCCCAAGCACGCCAAAGCCCAGGACCTGTTTCAAGCCTGTTTCTTGAAACCCACTGCCACCCAACCAGGCGGCCAACCCACCTCCAAATACGGAAGGCACACCTCCGCCCTCCGCCTCACAGGAGGGGTCTCGGATGAGAGAGTCCCTGGTGCCCAGGAAACACCTGCACATCCTCGGAGTGCCTGCTGTGGGTACGTCCCGCTCAAGCCTCCATCCGCCCCCGCCCCCGACCTGGAGCCTGCGCCTTTGGAGCCTTGCCACTCCCACCTCTTCGAGCCTCGGAGCTGCACCTGGGGCCGGAAGGGGCCCTGGCGCCCTCGTGTGGACATAGGCTCGAACAGCCCCTCTCAGGCTGGCCTTCTCTCTCGGGCTCAGCAGTCCCCGGGGCTGCTTGGGCTGGGGCCCAGACGAGGCTGGGGGCTCCATCCCCCGCCAAGAAGGGCCCTTCCACCTGGGCTCTAGCTCCCTCTCTCAAAGGCGTTCTTCGTGCCGATGCCCACCTAGGCCATGCCTCGCCGTGGAAATCCTGAGCTCCCAATCCATCAGGGGGTGCCAGCCTGCTACCGTGTGGATAGAGCCTTGCCCATATGGAGTTAGGAAGACAGGTGTGGAAGGATGGAACGAGTCGTTTTCCCCCTTCATGATCCCCCTGGGATTCCATACGCCTTGCCATTAGGTCTTGCCTCGATTCTTTCCTTCTTGCTTGGTTCATCGGGCCAGGCCTCTCTTTCTCCCTTTGTTTCCAAACGCTCTTGACCCCACCTGGAGTGTGCCTGATCTGGATCCCCATTTGTGCTTCCCAAGGCACAGAGTTTCCCAACCACACAAAACCACCCCAATCAGCACTTCTCCCCAGGCAGCCACAAGGAAGCTCAGGCAGAGCTTTTGCGGATCCGTCAAGAGAGCGGCCTGCATATGCCCGGCCTGCCTCGAGCTCCCATCATCTCACCAGGTGCGTAGAAAGAAGAGCCGAGCCTCCCTGGGAAAGACAAAGGGAGGTTCCTGAGCCCTCTTGAGACACAAGGCCCAGCGCCTGGCACTGCTGCTCTCCCAATTCGCTCTCCCTTTGGGCACCACCCGGGGAAGCCTCACAGCCCCTGGATGCGCATCCCAAAACCCAGGTCACCCTGGGCTCCCACACGGATCAGCTCCAGCACGGAACCCAGGAACCAGAACAGAAACCCACCCACCCAGGCCACAGGTGGGGAGGGGGCCTGAAGAAACACTGCCAAATCCACATAGCCAGCCGCCATCCAGCACCAGACAAAGGAACACCATCACGCATGCCTAGAGAAGTCCAAACCCCAACCAGCTCGACAGGCCTCCTCAGCCCTGTCCCCATGGCCATCCTGAGGACGCCTTTCCATGACAACCCCTGGGCAGGCTGTGCCAAAGAAGGGGCCCTCCCACCGGCTGGGCGTGGACGTCCGTTTGTTCAACCACGATGGACCACAAGATCCAGGGCCTCCCCAAAACAACCCTGGAACCACCGTCAGACCCAGCGCTACCCCTCACGGCCATAGACCCAGACAAAGGGGCTCTTCGCAGCGCCGCGAAACGCCCCACTCGGTTCAGGCAGCCCTCTTCCCAAGAGCAACACATGGAAAGACATTCGATGTCCACGGACAGATGCTTGGCTTAGCAAGCAGCTGTCCTTCGCCCCAACACAAGCGGACTCAGCGATCAACCTGCGCAGAAAACGGTGCCATGGGCAGCCACAGTGTTGCGGAGAGAAATGCTCACACGAAATGAAAGAGGTCTGGGAGGGAGACACACAGCCCATGGGAAACCCCTGCCCTCTCCCATCTCACCAGGGACACCCAGGGACTGTCTTCCAGGAAAGCAAGCCCTGGACCGCCATCCAGATGGCGCTTGCCAAATGGGAGGGCGAGGCTGTGGGCATGCCTGGCATTGGGGAGGTCCGAGATCCAAACCCTTGCCCTGGACGGGGGGTGCCAGAGCCCTCCTTCCATGCAGCAGATGCTACGAGGTCTAGTCCCTCTTCTTGGAACCCAAGGGAGGCGAAGGGGAGCCAAACAGGATGGATAGGCATGGCCGATGGGATCCCTTGGTTGGGAAACTGCAATGGATCCACTTCGGTCAGCGGCCAGCCAAAAGGAGTCCTGACCATTCCACCCCAACACAGGAGCGTCTCAGCGCTCCCCACAGAAGGTGTCCCGCTCGGGAGTGCTGCCCCTCGGGAAAAGAGACGGGCCGAAGGACTCCGTGCATCCCGTCCAGATTGCCGAGCCTAGCCCATCGGACCCGACCGAATTCCCTGGCGAGGAGGAAGTGATGAGGATAAAGACATGCTTCGGCTGGAGTGGATTGACTTCCCCAGGTGTTCTCCTGCACCCGTGTGCGGCATGCAGATCCACTCTGCTCGGCAAAAGCATCCACTCCCAGGCTGGGCATCCCCAGGCTGCCACTTCCAACCCACTCCCACCCAAGATATTGGCTCACGAGGGACGTAGGATGGATGTGTCTATCCCGGTCATAGCTATTGTTTCCTCTTCTATCTGCATGCTTATGCGTGTGGGTGTGTTTTGAGAGAGGGAGAGAGAGAGAGAGAGTGAGAGAGAGAGGGAGGGAGGGAGGGAGACGGAGGGAGAGAGAGAGATAGAGAGAGAGAGATAGAGAGGGAGAATGACAGAACGAGGGAGAGAACGAGAGATGGACCTTCACCCATTTCTGGATCCATTCAGCTCATTCATTTCAATGCCTCTTCTTCCTTGTCCATGGATTTGGGTGCCCCCTGCCACACGGAGATGTGGTCTAGCCAGAGGGGGATCGCCCAGTGCAGCTCTTGCCCCAGCCACAGCAGTGACCAGGAGAGCCTCTGAAGCTTGGCAGCCACGTGGGAACTCCCCTGAGAGCTTGCTTGAGGAGACCAATCAAGAGTCCTTAACGCATCAGACCTGGTTTCAATCAGGCCTCCATAGCCTGGCACCCTGCTGCCAAGAGAGGCTCTTCTCAAAAGGACACAAGGACATTTCCCTCAGCCTCCTCAGAGTGTGTGTGTGTGTGTGTGTGTGTGTGTGTGTGTGTGTGTGAGAGAGAGAGAGAGAGAGCGAGAGAGAGAGAGAGAGAGAGAGAGAGAGGGAGAGAGGGCAAACAGGCGGATGAGCCCAGCTACCAACACTCTTGCCCCCGAAGCCCCCCATGGATTCCTCAGCACCACACTCCTTCTCACCTACCTGAAGCCCTGATGCGGAGGGCTTGACCAGGGCCAGCTGGCGGCCCAATCCTGAGGCTGTGTGTGTCTGGGCGCCTGCCTCGAAGGAACCCCAAGCACGCCAAAGCCCAGGACCTGTTTCAAGCCTGTTTCTTGAAACCCACTGCCACCCAACCAGGCGGCCAACCCACCTCCAAATCCGGAAGGCACACCTCCGCCCTCCGCCTCACAGGAGGGGTCTCGGAGGAGAGAGTCCCTGGTGCCCAGGAAACACCTGCACATCCTCGGAGTGCCTGCTGTGGGTGCATCCCGCTCAAGCCTCCATCCGCCCCCGCCCCCGACCTGGAGCCTGCGCCTTTGGAGCCTTGCCACTCCCACCTCTTCGAGCCTCGGAGCTGCACCTGGGGCCGGAAGGGGCCCTGGCGCCCTCGTGTGGACATAGGCTCGAACAGCCCCTCTCAGGCTGGCCTTCTCTCTCAGGCTCAGCAGTCCCCGGGGCTGCTTGGGCTGGGGCCCAGACGAGGCTGGGGGCTCCATCCCCCGCCAAGAAGGGCCCTTCCACCTGGGCTCTAGCTCCCTCTCTCAAAGGCGTTCTTCGTGCCGATGCCCACCTAGGCCATGCCTCGCCGTGGAAATCCTGAGCTCCCAATCCATCAGGGGGTGCCAGCCTGCTACCGTGTGGATAGAGCCTTGCCCATATGGAGTTAGGAAGACAGGTGTGGAAGGATGGAACGAGTCGTTTTCCCCCTTCATGATCCCCCTGGGATTCCATACGCCTTGCCATTAGGTCTTGCCTCGATTCTTTCCTTCTTGCTTGGTTCATCGGGCCAGGCCTCTCTTTCTCCCTTTGTTTCCAAACGCTCTTGACCCCACCTGGAGTGTGCCTGCTCTGGATCCCCATTTGTGCTTCCCAAGGCACAGAGTTTCCCAACCACACAAAACCAACCCAATCAGCCCTTCTCCCCAGGCGGCCGCAAGGAAGCTCAGGCAGAGCTTTTGCGGATCCGTCAAGAGAGCGGCCTGCATATGCCCGGCCTGCCTCGAGCTCCCATCATCTCACCAGGTGCGTAGAAAGAAGAGCCGAGCCTCCCTGGGAAAGACAAAGGGAGGTTCCTGAGCCCTCTTGAGACACAAGGCCCAGCGCCTGGCACTGCTGCTCTCCCAATTCGCTCTCCCTTTGGGCACCACCCGGGGAAGCCTCACAGCCCCTGGATGCGCATCCCAAAACCCAGGTCACCCTGGGCTCCCACACGGATCAGCTCCAGCACGGAACCCAGGAACCAGAACAGAAACCCACCCACCCAGGCCACAGGTGGGGAGGGGGCCTGAAGAAACACTGCCAAATCCACATAGCCAGCCGCCATCCAGCACCAGACAAAGGAACACCATCACGCATGCCTAGAGAAGTCCAAACCCCAACCAGCTCGACAGGCCTCCTCAGCCCTGTCCCCATGGCCATCCTGAGGACGCCTTTCCATGACAACCCCTGGGCAGGCTGTGCCAAAGAAGGGGCCCTCCCACCGGCTGGGCGTGGACGTCCGTTTGTTCAACCACGATGGACCACAAGAACCAGGGCCTCCCCAAAACAACCCTGGAACCACCGTCAGACCCAGCGCTACCCCTCACGGCCATAGACCCAGACAAAGGGGCTCTTCGCAGCGCCGCGAAACGCCCCACTCGGTTCAGGCAGCCCTCTTCCCAAGAGCAACACATGGAAAGACATTCGATGTCCACGGACAGATGCTTGGCTTAGCAAGCAGCTGTCCTTCGCCCCAACACAAGCGGACTCAGCGATCAACCTGCGCAGAAAACGGTGCCATGGGCAGCCACAGTGTTGCGGAGAGAAAAGCTCACACGAAATGAAAGAGGTCTGGGAGGGAGACACACAGCCCATGGGAAACCCCTGCCCTCTCCCATCTCACCAGGGACACCCAGGGACTGTCTTCCAGGAAAGCAAGCCCTGGACCGCCATCCAGATGGCGCTTGCCAAATGGGAGGGCGAGGCTGTGGGCATGCCTGGCATTGGGGAGGTCCGAGATCCAAACCCTTGCCCTTGACGGGGGTGCCAGAGCCCTCCTTCCATGCAGCAGATGCTACGAGGTCTAGTCCCTCTTCTTGGAACCCAAGGGAGGAGAAGGGGAGCCAAACAGGATGGATAGGCATGGCCGATGGGATCCCTTGGTTGGGAAACTGCAATGGATCCACTTCGGTCGGCGGCCAGCCAAAAGGAGTCCTGACCATTCCACCCCAACACAGGAGCGTCTCAGCGCTCCCCACAGAAGGTGTCCCGCTCGGGAGTGCTGCCCCTCGGGAAAAGAGACGGGCCGAAGGACTCCGTGGATCCCGTCCAGATGGCCTAGCCTAGCCCATCGGACCCGACCGAATTCCCTGGCGAGGAGGAAGTGATGAGGATAAAGACATGCTTCGTCTGGAGTGGATTGACTTGCCCAGGTGTTCTCCTGCACCCGTGTGCGGCATGCAGATCCACTCTGCTCGGCAAAAGCATCCACTCCCAGGCTGGCCATCCCCAGGCTGCCACTTCCAACCCACTCCCACCCAAGATATTGGCTCACGAGAGACGTAGGATGGATTTGTCTATCCCGGTCCTAGCTATTGTTTCCTCCTCTATCTGCATGCGGATGCGTGTGGGTGTGTTTGGAGAGAGGGAGAGAGAGAGAGTGAGAGAGAGAGGGAGGGAGGGGGAGAGAGAGAGAGAGAGAGAGAGAGAGGGAGAATGAGAGAACGAGGGAGAGAACGAGAGATGGACCTTCACTCATTTCTGGATCCATTCAGCTCATTCATTTCAATGCGTCTTAGTCCTTGTCCATGGATTTGGGTGCCCCCTGCCACACGGAGATGTGGTCTAGCCAGAGGGGGATCGCCCAGTGCAGCTCTTGCCCCAGCCACAGCAGTGACCAGGAGAGCCTCTGAAGCTTGGCAGCCACGTGGGAACTCCCCTGAGAGCTTGCTTGAGGAGACCAATCAAGAGTCCTTAACGCATCAGACCTGGTTTCAATCAGGCCTCCATAGCCTGGCACCCTGCTGCCAAGAGAGGCTCTTCTCAAAAGGACACAAGGACATTTCCCTCAGCCTCCTCAGAGTGTGTGTGTGTGTGTGTGTGTGTGTGTGTGAGAGAGAGAGAGAGAGAGAGAGAGCGAGAGAGAGAGAGAGAGAGAGAGAGAGAGAGAGGGCAAACAGGCGGATGAGCCCAGCTACCAACACTCTTGCCCCCGAAGCCCCCCATGGATTCCTCAGCACCACACTCCTTCTCACCTACCTGAAGCCCTGATGCGGAGGGCTTGACCAGGGCCAGCTGGCGGCCCAATCCTGAGGCTGTGTGTGTCTGGGCGCCTGCCTCGAAGGAACCCCAAGCACGCCAAAGCCCAGGACCTGTTTCAAGCCTTCCAAACCCACTGCCACCCAACCAGGCGGCGAACCCACCTCCAAATCCGGAAGGCACACCTCCGCCCTCCGCCTCACAGGAGGTGTCTCGGAGGAGAGAGTCCCTGGTGCCCAGGAAACACCTGCACATCCTCGGAGTGCCTGCTGTGGGTGCGTCCCGCTCAAGCCTCCATCCGCCCCCGCCCCCGACCTGGAGCCTGCGCCTTTGGAGCCTTGCCACTCCCACCTCTTCGAGCCTCGGAGCTGCACCTGGGGCCGGAAGGGGCCCTGGCGCCCTCGTGTGGACATAGGCTCGAACAGCCCCTCTCAGGCTGGCCTTCTCTCTCGGGCTCAGCAGTCCCCGGGGCTGCTTGGGCTGGGGCCCAGACGAGGCTGGGGGCTCCATCCCCCGCCAAGAAGGGCCCTTCCACCTGGGCTCTAGCTCCCTCTCTCAAAGGCGTTCTTCGTGCCGATGCCCACCTAGGCCATGCCTCGCCGTGGAAATCCTGAGCTCCCAATCCATCAGGGGGTGCCAGCCTGCTACCGTGTGGATAGAGCCTTGCCCATATGGAGTTAGGAAGACAGGTGTGGAAGGATGGAACGAGTCGTTTTCCCCCTTCATGATCCCCCTGGGATTCCATACGCCTTGCCATTAGGTCTTGCCTCGATTCTTTCCTTCTTGCTTGGTTCATCGGGCCAGGCCTCTCTTTCTCCCTTTGTTTCCAAACGCTCTTGACCCCACCTGGAGTGTGCCTGCTCTGGATCCCCATTTGTGCTTCCCAAGGCACAGAGTTTCCCAACCACACAAAACCAACCCAATCAGCCCTTCTCCCCAGGCGGCCGCAAGGAAGCTCAGGCAGAGCTTTTGCGGATCCGTCAAGAGAGCGGCCTGCATATGCCCGGCCTGCCTCCAGCTCCCATCATCTCACCAGGTGCGTAGAAAGAAGAGCCGAGCCTCCCTGGGAAAGACAAAGGGAGGTTCCTGAGCCCTCTTGAGACACAAGGCCCAGCGCCTGGCACTGCTGCTCTCCCAATTCGCTCTCCCTTTGGGCACCACCCGGGGAAGCCTCACAGCCCCTGGATGCGCATCCCAAAACCCAGGTCACCCTGGGCTCCCACACGGATCAGCTCCAGCACGGAACCCAGGAACCAGAACAGAAACCCACCCACCCAGGCCACAGGTGGGGAGGGGGCCTGAAGAAACACTGCCAAATCCACATAGCCAGCCGCCATCCAGCACCAGACAAAGGAACACCATCACGCATGCCTAGAGAAGTCCAAACCCCAACCAGCTCGACAGGCCTCCTCAGCCCTGTCCCCATGGCCATCCTGAGGACGCCTTTCCATGACAACCCCTGGGCAGGCTGTGCCAAAGAAGGGGCCCTCCCACTGGCTGGGCGTGGACGTCCGTTTGTTCAACCACGATGGACCACAGGATCCAGGGCCTCCCCAAAACAACCCTGGAACCACCGTCAGACCCAGCGCTACCCCTCACGGCCATAGACCCAGACAAAGGGGCTCTTCGCAGTGCCGCGAAACGCCCCACTCGGTTCAGGCAGCCCTCTTCCCAAGAGCAACACATGGAAAGACATTCGACGTCCACGGACAGATGCTTGGCTTAGCAAGCAGCTGTCCTTCGCCCCAACACAAGCGGACTCAGCGATCAACCTGCGCAGAAAACGGTGCCATGGGCAGCCACAGTGTTGCGGAGAGAAATGCTCACACGAAATGAAAGAGGTCTGGGAGGGAGACACACAGCCCATGGGAAACCCCTGCCCTCTCCCATCTCACCAGGGACACCCAGGGACTGTCTTCCAGGAAAGCAAGCCCTGGACCGCCATCCAGATGGCGCTTGCCAAATGGGAGGGCGAGGCTGTGGGCATGCCTGGCATTGGGGAGGTCCGAGATCCAAACCCTTGCCCTTGACGGGGGTGCCAGAGCCCTCCTTCCATGCAGCAGATGCTACGAGGTCTAGTCCCTCTTCTTGGAACCCAAGGGAGGAGAAGGGGAGCCAAACAGGATGGATAGGCATGGCCGATGGCATCCCTTGCTTGGGAAACTGCAATGGATCCACTTCGGTCAGCGGCCAGCCAATAGGAGTCCTGACCATTCCACCCCAACACAGGAGCGTCTCAGCGCTCCCCACAGAAGGTGTCCCGCTCGGGAGTGCTGCCCCTCGGGAAAAGAGACGGGCCGAAGGACTCCGTGGATCCCGTCCAGATGGCCTAGCCTAGCCCATCGGACCCGACCGAATTCCCTGGCGAGGAGGAAGTGATGAGGATAAAGACATGCTTCGTCTGGAGTGGATTGACTTGCCCAGGTGTTCTCCTGCACCCGTGTGCGGCATGCAGATCCACTCTGCTCGGCAAAAGCATCCACTCCCAGGCTGGCCATCCCCAGGCTGCCACTTCCAACCCACTCCCACCCAAGATATTGGCTCACGAGAGACGTAGGATGGATTTGTCTATCCCGGTCCTAGCTATTGTTTCCTCCTCTATCTGCATGCGGATGCGTGTGGGTGTGTTTGGAGAGAGGGAGAGAGAGAGAGTGAGAGAGAGAGGGAGGGAGGGGGAGAGAGAGAGAGAGAGAGAGAGAGAGGGAGAATGAGAGAACGAGGGAGAGAACGAGAGATGGACCTTCACTCATTTCTGGATCCATTCAGCTCATTCATTTCAATGCGTCTTAGTCCTTGTCCATGGATTTGGGTGCCCCCTGCCACACGGAGATGTGGTCTAGCCAGAGGGGGATCGCCCAGTGCAGCTCTTGCCCCAGCCACAGCAGTGACCAGGAGAGCCTCTGAAGCTTGGCAGCCACGTGGGAACTCCCCTGAGAGCTTGCTTGAGGAGACCAATCAAGAGTCCTTAACGCATCAGACCTGGTTTCAATCAGGCCTCCATAGCCTGGCACCCTGCTGCCAAGAGAGGCTCTTCTCAAAAGGACACAAGGACATTTCCCTCAGCCTCCTCAGAGTGTGTGTGTGTGTGTGTGTGTGTGTGTGTGAGAGAGAGAGAGAGAGAGAGAGAGAGCGAGAGAGAGAGAGAGAGAGAGAGAGAGAGAGAGAGGGCAAACAGGCGGATGAGCCCAGCTACCAACACTCTTGCCCCCGAAGCCCCCCATGGATTCCTCAGCACCACACTCCTTCTCACCTACCTGAAGCCCTGATGCGGAGGGCTTGACCAGGGCCAGCTGGCGGCCCAATCCTGAGGCTGTGTGTGTCTGGGCGCCTGCCTCGAAGGAACCCCAAGCACGCCAAAGCCCAGGACCTGTTTCAAGCCTTCCAAACCCACTGCCACCCAACCAGGCGGCGAACCCACCTCCAAATCCGGAAGGCACACCTCCGCCCTCCGCCTCACAGGAGGTGTCTCGGAGGAGAGAGTCCCTGGTGCCCAGGAAACACCTGCACATCCTCGGAGTGCCTGCTGTGGGTGCGTCCCGCTCAAGCCTCCATCCGCCCCCGCCCCCGACCTGGAGCCTGCGCCTTTGGAGCCTTGCCACTCCCACCTCTTCGAGCCTCGGAGCTGCACCTGGGGCCGGAAGGGGCCCTGGCGCCCTCGTGTGGACATAGGCTCGAACAGCCCCTCTCAGGCTGGCCTTCTCTCTCAGGCTCAGCAGTCCCCGGGGCTGCTTGGGCTGGGGCCCAGACGAGGCTGGGGGCTCCATCCCCCGCCAAGAAGGGCCCTTCCACCTGGGCTCTAGCTCCCTCTCTCAAAGGCGTTCTTCGTGCCGATGCCCACCTAGGCCATGCCTCGCCGTGGAAATCCTGAGCTCCCAATCCATCAGGGGGTGCCAGCCTGCTACCGTGTGGATAGAGCCTTGCCCATATGGAGTTAGGAAGACAGGTGTGGAAGGATGGAACGAGTCGTTTTCCCCCTTCATGATCCCCCTGGGATTCCATACGCCTTGCCATTAGGTCTTGCCTCGATTCTTTCCTTCTTGCTTGGTTCATCGGGCCAGGCCTCTCTTTCTCCCTTTGTTTCCAAACGCTCTTGACCCCACCTGGAGTGTGCCTGCTCTGGATCCCCATTTGTGCTTCCCAAGGCACAGAGTTTCCCAACCACACAAAACCAACCCAATCAGCCCTTCTCCCCAGGCGGCCGCAAGGAAGCTCAGGCAGAGCTTTTGCGGATCCGTCAAGAGAGCGGCCTGCATATGCCCGGCCTGCCTCCAGCTCCCATCATCTCACCAGGTGCGTAGAAAGAAGAGCCGAGCCTCCCTGGGAAAGACAAAGGGAGGTTCCTGAGCCCTCTTGAGACACAAGGCCCAGCGCCTGGCACTGCTGCTCTCCCAATTCGCTCTCCCTTTGGGCACCACCCGGGGAAGCCTCACAGCCCCTGGATGCGCATCCCAAAACCCAGGTCACCCTGGGCTCCCACACGGATCAGCTCCAGCACGGAACCCAGGAACCAGAACAGAAACCCACCCACCCAGGCCACAGGTGGGGAGGGGGCCTGAAGAAACACTGCCAAATCCACATAGCCAGCCGCCATCCAGCACCAGACAAAGGAACACCATCACGCATGCCTAGAGAAGTCCAAACCCCAACCAGCTCCACAGGCCTCCTCAGCCCTGTCCCCATGGCCATCCTGAGGACGCCTTTCCATGACAACCCCTGGGCAGGCTGTGCCAAAGAAGGGGCCCTCCCACTGGCTGGGCGTGGACGTCCGTTTGTTCAACCACGATGGACCACAGGATCCAGGGCCTCCCCAAAACAACCCTGGAACCACCGTCAGACCCAGCGCTACCCCTCACGGCCATAGACCCAGACAAAGGGGCTCTTCGCAGTGCCGCGAAACGCCCCACTCGGTTCAGGCAGCCCTCTTCCCAAGAGCAACACATGGAAAGACATTCGACGTCCACGGACAGATGCTTGGCTTAGCAAGCAGCTGTCCTTCGCCCCAACACAAGCGGACTCAGCGATCAACCTGCGCAGAAAACGGTGCCATGGGCAGCCACAGTGTTGCGGAGAGAAATGCTCACACGAAATGAAAGAGGTCTGGGAGGGAGACACACAGCCCATGGGAAACCCCTGCCCTCTCCCATCTCACCAGGGACACCCAGGGACTGTCTTCCAGGATAGCAAGCCCTGGACCGCCATCCAGATGGCGCTTGCCAAATGGGAGGGCGAGGCTGTGGGCATGCCTGGCATTGGGGAGGTCCGAGATCCAAACCCTTGCCCTTGACGGGGGTGCCAGAGCCCTCCTTCCATGCAGCAGATGCTACGAGGTCTAGTCCCTCTTCTTGGAACCCAAGGGAGGAGAAGGGGAGCCAAACAGGATGGATAGGCATGGCCGATGGGATCCCTTGGTTGGGAAACTGCAATGGATCCACTTCGGTCAGCGGCCAGCCAATAGGAGTCCTGACCATTCCACCCCAACACAGGAGCGTCTCAGCGCTCCCCACAGAAGGTGTCCCGCTCGGGAGTGCTGCCCCTCGGGAAAAGAGACGGGCCGAAGGACTCCGTGGATCCCGTCCAGATGGCCTAGCCTAGCCCATCGGACCCGACCGAATTCCCTGGCGAGGAGGAAGTGATGAGGATAAAGACATGCTTCGTCTGGAGTGGATTGACTTGCCCAGGTGTTCTCCTGCACCCGTGTGCGGCATGCAGATCCACTCTGCTCGGCAAAAGCATCCACTCCCAGGCTGGGCATCCCCAGGCTGCCACTTCCAACCCACTCCCACCCAAGATATTGGCTCACGAGAGACGTAGGATGGATTTGTCTATCCCGGTCCTAGCTATTGTTTCCTCCTCTATCTGCATGCGGATGCGTGTGGGTGTGTTTGGAGAGAGGGAGAGAGAGAGAGTGAGAGAGAGAGGGAGGGAGGGGGAGAGAGAGAGAGAGAGAGAGAGAGAGGGAGAATGAGAGAACGAGGGAGAGAACGAGAGATGGACCTTCACTCATTTCTGGATCCATTCAGCTCATTCATTTCAATGCGTCTTAGTCCTTGTCCATGGATTTGGGTGCCCCCTGCCACACGGAGATGTGGTCTAGCCAGAGGGGGATCGCCCAGTGCAGCTCTTGCCCCAGCCACAGCAGTGACCAGGAGAGCCTCTGAAGCTTGGCAGCCACGTGGGAACTCCCCTGAGAGCTTGCTTGAGGAGACCAATCAAGAGTCCTTAACGCATCAGACCTGGTTTCAATCAGGCCTCCATAGCCTGGCACCCTGCTGCCAAGAGAGGCTCTTCTCAAAAGGACACAAGGACATTTCCCTCAGCCTCCTCAGAGTGTGTGTGTGTGTGTGTGTGTGTGTGTGTGTGAGAGAGAGAGAGAGAGAGAGAGCGAGAGAGAGAGAGAGAGAGAGAGAGAGAGAGGGCAAACAGGCGGATGAGCCCAGCTACCAACACTCTTGCCCCCGAAGCCCCCCATGGATTCCTCAGCACCACACTCCTTCTCACCTACCTGAAGCCCTGATGCGGAGGGCTTGACCAGGGCCAGCTGGCGGCCCAATCCTGAGGCTGTGTGTGTCTGGGCGCCTGCCTCGAAGGAACCCCAAGCACGCCAAAGCCCAGGACCTGTTTCAAGCCTTCCAAACCCACTGCCACCCAACCAGGCGGCGAACCCACCTCCAAATCCGGAAGGCACACCTCCGCCCTCCGCCTCACAGGAGGTGTCTCGGAGGAGAGAGTCCCTGGTGCCCAGGAAACACCTGCACATCCTCGGAGTGCCTGCTGTGGGTGCGTCCCGCTCAAGCCTCCATCCGCCCCCGCCCCCGACCTGGAGCCTGCGCCTTTGGAGCCTTGCCACTCCCACCTCTTCGAGCCTCGGAGCTGCACCTGGGGCCGGAAGGGGCCCTGGCGCCCTCGTGTGGACATAGGCTCGAACAGCCCCTCTCAGGCTGGCCTTCTCTCTCGGGCTCAGCAGTCCCCGGGGCTGCTTGGGCTGGGGCCCAGACGAGGCTGGGGGCTCCATCCCCCGCCAAGAAGGGCCCTTCCACCTGGGCTCTAGCTCCCTCTCTCAAAGGCGTTCTTCGTGCCGATGCCCACCTAGGCCATGCCTCGCCGTGGAAATCCTGAGCTCCCAATCCATCAGGGGGTGCCAGCCTGCTACCGTGTGGATAGAGCCTTGCCCATATGGAGTTAGGAAGACAGGTGTGGAAGGATGGAACGAGTCGTTTTCCCCCTTCATGATCCCCCTGGGATTCCATACGCCTTGCCATTAGGTCTTGCCTCGATTCTTTCCTTCTTGCTTGGTTCATCGGGCCAGGCCTCTCTTTCTCCCTTTGTTTCCAAACGCTCTTGACCCCACCTGGAGTGTGCCTGCTCTGGATCCCCATTTGTGCTTCCCAAGGCACAGAGTTTCCCAACCACACAAAACCAACCCAATCAGCCCTTCTCCCCAGGCGGCCGCAAGGAAGCTCAGGCAGAGCTTTTGCGGATCCGTCAAGAGAGCGGCCTGCATATGCCCGGCCTGCCTCGAGCTCCCATCATCTCACCAGGTGCGTAGAAAGAAGAGCCGAGCCTCCCTGGGAAAGACAAAGGGAGGTTCCTGAGCCCTCTTGAGACACAAGGCCCAGCGCCTGGCACTGCTGCTCTCCCAATTCGCTCTCCCTTTGGGCACCACCCGGGGAAGCCTCACAGCCCCTGGATGCGCATCCCAAAACCCAGGTCACCCTGGGCTCCCACACGGATCAGCTCCAGCACGGAACCCAGGAACCAGAACAGAAACCCACCCACCCAGGCCACAGGTGGGGAGGGGGCCTGAAGAAACACTGCCAAATCCACATAGCCAGCCGCCATCCAGCACCAGACAAAGGAACACCATCACGCATGCCTAGAGAAGTCCAAACCCCAACCAGCTCGACAGGCCTCCTCAGCCCTGTCCCCATGGCCATCCTGAGGACGCCTTTCCATGACAACCCCTGGGCAGGCTGTGCCAAAGAAGGGGCCCTCCCACCGGCTGGGCGTGGACGTCCGTTTGTTCAACCACGATGGACCACAGGATCCAGGGCCTCCCCAAAACAACCCTGGAACCACCGTCAGACCCAGCGCTACCCCTCACGGCCATAGACCCAGACAAAGGGGCTCTTCGCAGTGCCGCGAAACGCCCCACTCGGTTCAGGCAGCCCTCTTCCCAAGAGCAACACATGGAAAGACATTCGACGTCCACGGACAGATGCTTGGCTTAGCAAGCAGCTGTCCTTCGCCCCAACACAAGCGGACTCAGCGATCAACCTGCGCAGAAAACGGTGCCATGGGCAGCCACAGTGTTGCGGAGAGAAATGCTCACACGAAATGAAAGAGGTCTGGGAGGGAGACACACAGCCCATGGGAAACCCCTGCCCTCTCCCATCTCACCAGGGACACCCAGGGACTGTCTTCCAGGATAGCAAGCCCTGGACCGCCATCCAGATGGCGCTTGCCAAATGGGAGGGCGAGGCTGTGGGCATGCCTGGCATTGGGGAGGTCCGAGATCCAAACCCTTGCCCTTGACGGGGGTGCCAGAGCCCTCCTTCCATGCAGCAGATGCTACGAGGTCTAGTCCCTCTTCTTGGAACCCAAGGGAGGAGAAGGGGAGCCAAACAGGATGGATAGGCATGGCCGATGGGATCCCTTGGTTGGGAAACTGCAATGGATCCACTTCGGTCAGCGGCCAGCCAATAGGAGTCCTGACCATTCCACCCCAACACAGGAGCGTCTCAGCGCTCCCCACAGAAGGTGTCCCGCTCGGGAGTGCTGCCCCTCGGGAAAAGAGACGGGCCGAAGGACTCCGTGGATCCCGTCCAGATGGCCTAGCCTAGCCCATCGGACCCGACCGAATTCCCTGGCGAGGAGGAAGTGATGAGGATAAAGACATGCTTCGTCTGGAGTGGATTGACTTGCCCAGGTGTTCTCCTGCACCCGTGTGCGGCATGCAGATCCACTCTGCTCGGCAAAAGCATCCACTCCCAGGCTGGCCATCCCCAGGCTGCCACTTCCAACCCACTCCCACCCAAGATATTGGCTCACGAGAGACGTAGGATGGATTTGTCTATCCCGGTCCTAGCTATTGTTTCCTCCTCTATCTGCATGCGGATGCGTGTGGGTGTGTTTGGAGAGAGGGAGAGAGAGAGAGTGAGAGAGAGAGGGAGGGAGGGGGAGAGAGAGAGAGAGAGAGAGAGAGGGAGAATGAGAGAACGAGGGAGAGAACGAGAGATGGACCTTCACTCATTTCTGGATCCATTCAGCTCATTCATTTCAATGCGTCTTAGTCCTTGTCCATGGATTTGGGTGCCCCCTGCCACACGGAGATGTGGTCTAGCCAGAGGGGGATCGCCCAGTGCAGCTCTTGCCCCAGCCACAGCAGTGACCAGGAGAGCCTCTGAAGCTTGGCAGCCACGTGGGAACTCCCCTGAGAGCTTGCTTGAGGAGACCAATCAAGAGTCCTTAACGCATCAGACCTGGTTTCAATCAGGCCTCCATAGCCTGGCACCCTGCTGCCAAGAGAGGCTCTTCTCAAAAGGACACAAGGACATTTCCCTCAGCCTCCTCAGAGTGTGTGTGTGTGTGTGTGTGTGTGTGTGTGTGTGAGAGAGAGAGAGAGAGAGAGCGAGAGAGAGAGAGAGAGAGAGAGAGAGAGAGGGCAAACAGGCGGATGAGCCCAGCTACCAACACTCTTGCCCCCGAAGCCCCCCATGGATTCCTCAGCACCACACTCCTTCTCACCTACCTGAAGCCCTGATGCGGAGGGCTTGACCAGGGCCAGCTGGCGGCCCAATCCTGAGGCTGTGTGTGTCTGGGCGCCTGCCTCGAAGGAACCCCAAGCACGCCAAAGCCCAGGACCTGTTTCAAGCCTTCCAAACCCACTGCCACCCAACCAGGCGGCGAACCCACCTCCAAATCCGGAAGGCACACCTCCGCCCTCCGCCTCACAGGAGGTGTCTCGGAGGAGAGAGTCCCTGGTGCCCAGGAAACACCTGCACATCCTCGGAGTGCCTGCTGTGGGTGCGTCCCGCTCAAGCCTCCATCCGCCCCCGCCCCCGACCTGGAGCCTGCGCCTTTGGAGCCTTGCCACTCCCACCTCTTCGAGCCTCGGAGCTGCACCTGGGGCCGGAAGGGGCCCTGGCGCCCTCGTGTGGACATAGGCTCGAACAGCCCCTCTCAGGCTGGCCTTCTCTCTCGGGCTCAGCAGTCCCCGGGGCTGCTTGGGCTGGGGCCCAGACGAGGGTGGGGGCTCCATCCCCCGCCAAGAAGGGCCCTTCCACCTGGGCTCTAGCTCCCTCTCTCAAAGGCGTTCTTCGTGCCGATGCCCACCTAGGCCATGCCTCGCCGTGGAAATCCTGAGCTCCCAATCCATCAGGGGGTGCCAGCCTGCTACCGTGTGGATAGAGCCTTGCCCATATGGAGTTAGGAAGACAGGTGTGGAAGGATGGAACGAGTCGTTTTCCCCCTTCATGATCCCCCTGGGATTCCATACGCCTTGCCATTAGGTCTTGCCTCGATTCTTTCCTTCTTGCTTGGTTCATCGGGCCAGGCCTCTCTTTCTCCCTTTGTTTCCAAACGCTCTTGACCCCACCTGGAGTGTGCCTGCTCTGGATCCCCATTTGTGCTTCCCAAGGCACAGAGTTTCCCAACCACACAAAACCAACCCAATCAGCCCTTCTCCCCAGGCGGCCGCAAGGAAGCTCAGGCAGAGCTTTTGCGGATCCGTCAAGAGAGCGGCCTGCATATGCCCGGCCTGCCTCGAGCTCCCATCATCTCACCAGGTGCGTAGAAAGAAGAGCCGAGCCTCCCTGGGAAAGACAAAGGGAGGTTCCTGAGCCCTCTTGAGACACAAGGCCCAGCGCCTGGCACTGCTGCTCTCCCAATTCGCTCTCCCTTTGGGCACCACCCGGGGAAGCCTCACAGCCCCTGGATGCGCATCCCAAAACCCAGGTCACCCTGGGCTCCCACACGGATCAGCTCCAGCACGGAACCCAGGAACCAGAACAGAAACCCACCCACCCAGGCCACAGGTGGGGAGGGGGCCTGAAGAAACACTGCCAAATCCACATAGCCAGCCGCCATCCAGCACCAGACAAAGGAACACCATCACGCATGCCTAGAGAAGTCCAAACCCCAACCAGCTCGACAGGCCTCCTCAGCCCTGTCCCCATGGCCATCCTGAGGACGCCTTTCCATGACAACCCCTGGGCAGGCTGTGCCAAAGAAGGGGCCCTCCCACTGGCTGGGCGTGGACGTCCGTTTGTTCAACCACGATGGACCACAGGATCCAGGGCCTCCCCAAAACAACCCTGGAACCACCGTCAGACCCAGCGCTACCCCTCACGGCCATAGACCCAGACAAAGGGGCTCTTCGCAGTGCCGCGAAACGCCCCACTCGGTTCAGGCAGCCCTCTTCCCAAGAGCAACACATGGAAAGACATTCGACGTCCACGGACAGATGCTTGGCTTAGCAAGCAGCTGTCCTTCGCCCCAACACAAGCGGACTCAGCGATCAACCTGCGCAGAAAACGGTGCCATGGGCAGCCACAGTGTTGCGGAGAGAAATGCTCACACGAAATGAAAGAGGTCTGGGAGGGAGACACACAGCCCATGGGAAACCCCTGCCCTCTCCCATCTCACCAGGGACACCCAGGGACTGTCTTCCAGGATAGCAAGCCCTGGACCGCCATCCAGATGGCGCTTGCCAAATGGGAGGGCGAGGCTGTGGGCATGCCTGGCATTGGGGAGGTCCGAGATCCAAACCCTTGCCCTTGACGGGGGTGCCAGAGCCCTCCTTCCATGCAGCAGATGCTACGAGGTCTAGTCCCTCTTCTTGGAACCCAAGGGAGGAGAAGGGGAGCCAAACAGGATGGATAGGCATGGCCGATGGGATCCCTTGGTTGGGAAACTGCAATGGATCCACTTCGGTCAGCGGCCAGCCAATAGGAGTCCTGACCATTCCACCCCAACACAGGAGCGTCTCAGCGCTCCCCACAGAAGGTGTCCCGCTCGGGAGTGCTGCCCCTCGGGAAAAGAGACGGGCCGAAGGACTCCGTGGATCCCGTCCAGATGGCCTAGCCTAGCCCATCGGACCCGACCGAATTCCCTGGCGAGGAGGAAGTGATGAGGATAAAGACATGCTTCGTCTGGAGTGGATTGACTTGCCCAGGTGTTCTCCTGCACCCGTGTGCGGCATGCAGATCCACTCTGCTCGGCAAAAGCATCCACTCCCAGGCTGGCCATCCCCAGGCTGCCACTTCCAACCCACTCCCACCCAAGATATTGGCTCACGAGAGACGTAGGATGGATTTGTCTATCCCGGTCCTAGCTATTGTTTCCTCCTCTATCTGCATGCGGATGCGTGTGGGTGTGTTTGGAGAGAGGGAGAGAGAGAGAGTGAGAGAGAGAGGGAGGGAGGGGGAGAGAGAGAGAGAGAGAGAGAGAGGGAGAATGAGAGAACGAGGGAGAGAACGAGAGATGGACCTTCACTCATTTCTGGATCCATTCAGCTCATTCATTTCAATGCGTCTTAGTCCTTGTCCATGGATTTGGGTGCCCCCTGCCACACGGAGATGTGGTCTAGCCAGAGGGGGATCGCCCAGTGCAGCTCTTGCCCCAGCCACAGCAGTGACCAGGAGAGCCTCTGAAGCTTGGCAGCCACGTGGGAACTCCCCTGAGAGCTTGCTTGAGGAGACCAATCAAGAGTCCTTAACGCATCAGACCTGGTTTCAATCAGGCCTCCATAGCCTGGCACCCTGCTGCCAAGAGAGGCTCTTCTCAAAAGGACACAAGGACATTTCCCTCAGCCTCCTCAGAGTGTGTGTGTGTGTGTGTGTGTGTGTGTGAGAGAGAGAGAGAGAGAGAGAGAGAGCGAGAGAGAGAGAGAGAGAGAGAGAGAGAGAGGGCAAACAGGCGGATGAGCCCAGCTACCAACACTCTTGCCCCCGAAGCCCCCCATGGATTCCTCAGCACCACACTCCTTCTCACCTACCTGAAGCCCTGATGCGGAGGGCTTGACCAGGGCCAGCTGGCGGCCCAATCCTGAGGCTGTGTGTGTCTGGGCGCCTGCCTCGAAGGAACCCCAAGCACGCCAAAGCCCAGGACCTGTTTCAAGCCTTCCAAACCCACTGCCACCCAACCAGGCGGCGAACCCACCTCCAAATCCGGAAGGCACACCTCCGCCCTCCGCCTCACAGGAGGTGTCTCGGAGGAGAGAGTCCCTGGTGCCCAGGAAACACCTGCACATCCTCGGAGTGCCTGCTGTGGGTGCGTCCCGCTCAAGCCTCCATCCGCCCCCGCCCCCGACCTGGAGCCTGCGCCTTTGGAGCCTTGCCACTCCCACCTCTTCGAGCCTCGGAGCTGCACCTGGGGCCGGAAGGGGCCCTGGCGCCCTCGTGTGGACATAGGCTCGAACAGCCCCTCTCAGGCTGGCCTTCTCTCTCGGGCTCAGCAGTCCCCGGGGCTGCTTGGGCTGGGGCCCAGACGAGGGTGGGGGCTCCATCCCCCGCCAAGAAGGGCCCTTCCACCTGGGCTCTAGCTCCCTCTCTCAAAGGCGTTCTTCGTGCCGATGCCCACCTAGGCCATGCCTCGCCGTGGAAATCCTGAGCTCCCAATCCATCAGGGGGTGCCAGCCTGCTACCGTGTGGATAGAGCCTTGCCCATATGGAGTTAGGAAGACAGGTGTGGAAGGATGGAACGAGTCGTTTTCCCCCTTCATGATCCCCCTGGGATTCCATACGCCTTGCCATTAGGTCTTGCCTCGATTCTTTCCTTCTTGCTTGGTTCATCGGGCCAGGCCTCTCTTTCTCCCTTTGTTTCCAAACGCTCTTGACCCCACCTGGAGTGTGCCTGCTCTGGATCCCCATTTGTGCTTCCCAAGGCACAGAGTTTCCCAACCACACAAAACCAACCCAATCAGCCCTTCTCCCCAGGCGGCCGCAAGGAAGCTCAGGCAGAGCTTTTGCGGATCCGTCAAGAGAGCGGCCTGCATATGCCCGGCCTGCCTCGAGCTCCCATCATCTCACCAGGTGCGTAGAAAGAAGAGCCGAGCCTCCCTGGGAAAGACAAAGGGAGGTTCCTGAGCCCTCTTGAGACACAAGGCCCAGCGCCTGGCACTGCTGCTCTCCCAATTCGCTCTCCCTTTGGGCACCACCCAGGGAAGCCTCACAGCCCCTGGATGCGCATCCCAAAACCCAGGTCACCCTGGGCTCCCACACGGATCAGCTCCAGCACGGAACCCAGGAACCAGAACAGAAACCCACCCACCCAGGCCACAGGTGGGGAGGGGGCCTGAAGAAACACTGCCAAATCCACATAGCCAGCCGCCATCCAGCACCAGACAAAGGAACACCATCACGCATGCCTAGAGAAGTCCAAACCCCAACCAGCTCGACAGGCCTCCTCAGCCCTGTCCCCATGGCCATCCTGAGGACGCCTTTCCATGACAACCCCTGGGCAGGCTGTGCCAAAGAAGGGGCCCTCCCACCGGCTGGGCGTGGACGTCCGTTTGTTCAACCACGATGGACCACAGGATCCAGGGCCTCCCCAAAACAACCCTGGAACCACCGTCAGACCCAGCGCTACCCCTCACGGCCATAGACCCAGACAAAGGGGCTCTTCGCAGTGCCGCGAAACGCCCCACTCGGTTCAGGCAGCCCTCTTCCCAAGAGCAACACATGGAAAGACATTCGACGTCCACGGACAGATGCTTGGCTTAGCAAGCAGCTGTCCTTCGCCCCAACACAAGCGGACTCAGCGATCAACCTGCGCAGAAAACGGTGCCATGGGCAGCCACAGTGTTGCGGAGAGAAATGCTCACACGAAATGAAAGAGGTCTGGGAGGGAGACACACAGCCCATGGGAAACCCCTGCCCTCTCCCATCTCACCAGGGACACCCAGGGACTGTCTTCCAGGATAGCAAGCCCTGGACCGCCATCCAGATGGCGCTTGCCAAATGGGAGGGCGAGGCTGTGGGCATGCCTGGCATTGGGGAGGTCCGAGATCCAAACCCTTGCCCTTGACGGGGGTGCCAGAGCCCTCCTTCCATGCAGCAGATGCTACGAGGTCTAGTCCCTCTTCTTGGAACCCAAGGGAGGAGAAGGGGAGCCAAACAGGATGGATAGGCATGGCCGATGGGATCCCTTGGTTGGGAAACTGCAATGGATCCACTTCGGTCAGCGGCCAGCCAATAGGAGTCCTGACCATTCCACCCCAACACAGGAGCGTCTCAGCGCTCGCCACAGAAGGTGTCCCGCTCGGGAGTGCTGCCCCTCGGGAAAAGAGACGGGCCGAAGGACTCCGTGGATCCCGTCCAGATGGCCTAGCCTAGCCCATCGGACCCGACCGAATTCCCTGGCGAGGAGGAAGTGATGAGGATAAAGACATGCTTCGTCTGGAGTGGATTGACTTGCCCAGGTGTTCTCCTGCACCCGTGTGCGGCATGCAGATCCACTCTGCTCGGCAAAAGCATCCACTCCCAGGCTGGCCATCCCCAGGCTGCCACTTCCAACCCACTCCCACCCAAGATATTGGCTCACGAGAGACGTAGGATGGATTTGTCTATCCCGGTCCTAGCTATTGTTTCCTCCTCTATCTGCATGCGGATGCGTGTGGGTGTGTTTGGAGAGAGGGAGAGAGAGAGAGTGAGAGAGAGAGGGAGGGAGGGGGAGAGAGAGAGAGAGAGAGAGAGAGAGGGAGAATGAGAGAACGAGGGAGAGAACGAGAGATGGACCTTCACTCATTTCTGGATCCATTCAGCTCATTCATTTCAATGCGTCTTAGTCCTTGTCCATGGATTTGGGTGCCCCCTGCCACACGGAGATGTGGTCTAGCCAGAGGGGGATCGCCCAGTGCAGCTCTTGCCCCAGCCACAGCAGTGACCAGGAGAGCCTCTGAAGCTTGGCAGCCACGTGGGAACTCCCCTGAGAGCTTGCTTGAGGAGACCAATCAAGAGTCCTTAACGCATCAGACCTGGTTTCAATCAGGCCTCCATAGCCTGGCACCCTGCTGCCAAGAGAGGCTCTTCTCAAAAGGACACAAGGACATTTCCCTCAGCCTCCTCAGAGTGTGTGTGTGTGTGTGTGTGTGTGTGTGTGAGAGAGAGAGAGAGAGAGAGCGAGAGAGAGAGAGAGAGAGAGAGAGAGAGGGCAAACAGGCGGATGAGCCCAGCTACCAACACTCTTGCCCCCGAAGCCCCCCATGGATTCCTCAGCACCACACTCCTTCTCACCTACCTGAAGCCCTGATGCGGAGGGCTTGACCAGGGCCAGCTGGCGGCCCAATCCTGAGGCTGTGTGTGTCTGGGCGCCTGCCTCGAAGGAACCCCAAGCACGCCAAAGCCCAGGACCTGTTTCAAGCCTTCCAAACCCACTGCCACCCAACCAGGCGGCGAACCCACCTCCAAATCCGGAAGGCACACCTCCGCCCTCCGCCTCACAGGAGGTGTCTCGGAGGAGAGAGTCCCTGGTGCCCAGGAAACACCTGCACATCCTCGGAGTGCCTGCTGTGGGTGCGTCCCGCTCAAGCCTCCATCCGCCCCCGCCCCCGACCTGGAGCCTGCGCCTTTGGAGCCTTGCCACTCCCACCTCTTCGAGCCTCGGAGCTGCACCTGGGGCCGGAAGGGGCCCTGGCGCCCTCGTGTGGACATAGGCTCGAACAGCCCCTCTCAGGCTGGCCTTCTCTCTCGGGCTCAGCAGTCCCCGGGGCTGCTTGGGCTGGGGCCCAGACGAGGGTGGGGGCTCCATCCCCCGCCAAGAAGGGCCCTTCCACCTGGGCTCTAGCTCCCTCTCTCAAAGGCGTTCTTCGTGCCGATGCCCACCTAGGCCATGCCTCGCCGTGGAAATCCTGAGCTCCCAATCCATCAGGGGGTGCCAGCCTGCTACCGTGTGGATAGAGCCTTGCCCATATGGAGTTAGGAAGACAGGTGTGGAAGGATGGAACGAGTCGTTTTCCCCCTTCATGATCCCCCTGGGATTCCATACGCCTTGCCATTAGGTCTTGCCTCGATTCTTTCCTTCTTGCTTGGTTCATCGGGCCAGGCCTCTCTTTCTCCCTTTGTTTCCAAACGCTCTTGACCCCACCTGGAGTGTGCCTGCTCTGGATCCCCATTTGTGCTTCCCAAGGCACAGAGTTTCCCAACCACACAAAACCAACCCAATCAGCCCTTCTCCCCAGGCGGCCGCAAGGAAGCTCAGGCAGAGCTTTTGCGGATCCGTCAAGAGAGCGGCCTGCATATGCCCGGCCTGCCTCGAGCTCCCATCATCTCACCAGGTGCGTAGAAAGAAGAGCCGAGCCTCCCTGGGAAAGACAAAGGGAGGTTCCTGAGCCCTCTTGAGACACAAGGCCCAGCGCCTGGCACTGCTGCTCTCCCAATTCGCTCTCCCTTTGGGCACCACCCAGGGAAGCCTCACAGCCCCTGGATGCGCATCCCAAAACCCAGGTCACCCTGGGCTCCCACACGGATCAGCTCCAGCACGGAACCCAGGAACCAGAACAGAAACCCACCCACCCAGGCCACAGGTGGGGAGGGGGCCTGAAGAAACACTGCCAAATCCACATAGCCAGCCGCCATCCAGCACCAGACAAAGGAACACCATCACGCATGCCTAGAGAAGTCCAAACCCCAACCAGCTCGACAGGCCTCCTCAGCCCTGTCCCCATGGCCATCCTGAGGACGCCTTTCCATGACAACCCCTGGGCAGGCTGTGCCAAAGAAGGGGCCCTCCCACCGGCTGGGCGTGGACGTCCGTTTGTTCAACCACGATGGACCACAGGATCCAGGGCCTCCCCAAAACAACCCTGGAACCACCGTCAGACCCAGCGCTACCCCTCACGGCCATAGACCCAGACAAAGGGGCTCTTCGCAGTGCCGCGAAACGCCCCACTCGGTTCAGGCAGCCCTCTTCCCAAGAGCAACACATGGAAAGACATTCGACGTCCACGGACAGATGCTTGGCTTAGCAAGCAGCTGTCCTTCGCCCCAACACAAGCGGACTCAGCGATCAACCTGCGCAGAAAACGGTGCCATGGGCAGCCACAGTGTTGCGGAGAGAAATGCTCACACGAAATGAAAGAGGTCTGGGAGGGAGACACACAGCCCATGGGAAACCCCTGCCCTCTCCCATCTCACCAGGGACACCCAGGGACTGTCTTCCAGGATAGCAAGCCCTGGACCGCCATCCAGATGGCGCTTGCCAAATGGGAGGGCGAGGCTGTGGGCATGCCTGGCATTGGGGAGGTCCGAGATCCAAACCCTTGCCCTTGACGGGGGTGCCAGAGCCCTCCTTCCATGCAGCAGATGCTACGAGGTCTAGTCCCTCTTCTTGGAACCCAAGGGAGGAGAAGGGGAGCCAAACAGGATGGATAGGCATGGCCGATGGGATCCCTTGGTTGGGAAACTGCAATGGATCCACTTCGGTCAGCGGCCAGCCAATAGGAGTCCTGACCATTCCACCCCAACACAGGAGCGTCTCAGCGCTCCCCACAGAAGGTGTCCCGCTCGGGAGTGCTGCCCCTCGGGAAAAGAGACGGGCCGAAGGACTCCGTGGATCCCGTCCAGATGGCCTAGCCTAGCCCATCGGACCCGACCGAATTCCCTGGCGAGGAGGAAGTGATGAGGATAAAGACATGCTTCGTCTGGAGTGGATTGACTTGCCCAGGTGTTCTCCTGCACCCGTGTGCGGCATGCAGATCCACTCTGCTCGGCAAAAGCATCCACTCCCAGGCTGGCCATCCCCAGGCTGCCACTTCCAACCCACTCCCACCCAAGATATTGGCTCACGAGAGACGTAGGATGGATTTGTCTATCCCGGTCCTAGCTATTGTTTCCTCCTCTATCTGCATGCGGATGCGTGTGGGTGTGTTTGGAGAGAGGGAGAGAGAGAGAGTGAGAGAGAGAGGGAGGGAGGGGGAGAGAGAGAGAGAGAGAGAGAGAGAGGGAGAATGAGAGAACGAGGGAGAGAACGAGAGATGGACCTTCACTCATTTCTGGATCCATTCAGCTCATTCATTTCAATGCGTCTTAGTCCTTGTCCATGGATTTGGGTGCCCCCTGCCACACGGAGATGTGGTCTAGCCAGAGGGGGATCGCCCAGTGCAGCTCTTGCCCCAGCCACAGCAGTGACCAGGAGAGCCTCTGAAGCTTGGCAGCCACGTGGGAACTCCCCTGAGAGCTTGCTTGAGGAGACCAATCAAGAGTCCTTAACGCATCAGACCTGGTTTCAATCAGGCCTCCATAGCCTGGCACCCTGCTGCCAAGAGAGGCTCTTCTCAAAAGGACACAAGGACATTTCCCTCAGCCTCCTCAGAGTGTGTGTGTGTGTGTGTGTGTGTGTGTGTGTGTGTGTGTGTGTGAGAGAGACAGCGAGAGAGAGAGAGAGCGAGAGAGAGAGAGAGAGAGAGAGAGAGAGAGAGAGAGAGGGCAAACAGGCGGATGAGCCCAGCTACCAACACTCTTGCCCCCGAAGCCCCCCATGGATTCCTCAGCACCACACTCCTTCTCACCTACCTGAAGCCCTGATGCGGAGGGCTTGACCAGGGCCAGCTGGCGGCCCAATCCTGAGGCTGTGTGTGTCTGGGCGCCTGCCTCGAAGGAACCCCAAGCACGCCAAAGCCCAGGACCTGTTTCAAGCCTTCCAAACCCACTGCCACCCAACCAGGCGGCGAACCCACCTCCAAATCCGGAAGGCACACCTCCGCCCTCCGCCTCACAGGAGGTGTCTCGGAGGAGAGAGTCCCTGGTGCCCAGGAAACACCTGCACATCCTCGGAGTGCCTGCTGTGGGTGCGTCCCGCTCAAGCCTCCATCCGCCCCCGCCCCCGACCTGGAGCCTGCGCCTTTGGAGCCTTGCCACTCCCACCTCTTCGAGCCTCGGAGCTGCACCTGGGGCCGGAAGGGGCCCTGGCGCCCTCGTGTGGACATAGGCTCGAACAGCCCCTCTCAGGCTGGCCTTCTCTCTCGGGCTCAGCAGTCCCCGGGGCTGCTTGGGCTGGGGCCCAGACGAGGGTGGGGGCTCCATCCCCCGCCAAGAAGGGCCCTTCCACCTGGGCTCTAGCTCCCTCTCTCAAAGGCGTTCTTCGTGCCGATGCCCACCTAGGCCATGCCTCGCCGTGGAAATCCTGAGCTCCCAATCCATCAGGGGGTGCCAGCCTGCTACCGTGTGGATAGAGCCTTGCCCATATGGAGTTAGGAAGACAGGTGTGGAAGGATGGAACGAGTCGTTTTCCCCCTTCATGATCCCCCTGGGATTCCATACGCCTTGCCATTAGGTCTTGCCTCGATTCTTTCCTTCTTGCTTGGTTCATCGGGCCAGGCCTCTCTTTCTCCCTTTGTTTCCAAACGCTCTTGACCCCACCTGGAGTGTGCCTGATCTGGATCCCCATTTGTGCTTCCCAAGGCACAGAGTTTCCCAACCACACAAAACCAACCCAATCAGCCCTTCTCCCCAGGCGGCCGCAAGGAAGCTCAGGCAGAGCTTTTGCGGATCCGTCAAGAGAGCGGCCTGCATATGCCCGGCCTGCCTCGAGCTCCCATCATCTCACCAGGTGCGTAGAAAGAAGAGCCGAGCCTCCCTGGGAAAGACAAAGGGAGGTTCCTGAGCCCTCTTGAGACACAAGGCCCAGCGCCTGGCACTGCTGCTCTCCCAATTCGCTCTCCCTTTGGGCACCACCCGGGGAAGCCTCACAGCCCCTGGATGCGCATCCCAAAACCCAGGTCACCCTGGGCTCCCACACGGATCAGCTCCAGCACGGAACCCAGGAACCAGAACAGAAACCCACCCACCCAGGCCACAGGTGGGGAGGGGGCCTGAAGAAACACTGCCAAATCCACATAGCCAGCCGCCATCCAGCACCAGACAAAGGAACACCATCACGCATGCCTAGAGAAGTCCAAACCCCAACCAGCTCGACAGGCCTCCTCAGCCCTGTCCCCATGGCCATCCTGAGGACGCCTTTCCATGACAACCCCTGGGCAGGCTGTGCCAAAGAAGGGGCCCTCCCACCGGCTGGGCGTGGACGTCCGTTTGTTCAACCACGATGGACCACAGGATCCAGGGCCTCCCCAAAACAACCCTGGAACCACCGTCAGACCCAGCGCTACCCCTCACGGCCATAGACCCAGACAAAGGGGCTCTTCGCAGTGCCGCGAAACGCCCCACTCGGTTCAGGCAGCCCTCTTCCCAAGAGCAACACATGGAAAGACATTCGACGTCCACGGACAGATGCTTGGCTTAGCAAGCAGCTGTCCTTCGCCCCAACACAAGCGGACTCAGCGATCAACCTGCGCAGAAAACGGTGCCATGGGCAGCCACAGTGTTGCGGAGAGAAATGCTCACACGAAATGAAAGAGGTCTGGGAGGGAGACACACAGCCCATGGGAAACCCCTGCCCTCTCCCATCTCACCAGGGACACCCAGGGACTGTCTTCCAGGATAGCAAGCCCTGGACCGCCATCCAGATGGCGCTTGCCAAATGGGAGGGCGAGGCTGTGGGCATGCCTGGCATTGGGGAGGTCCGAGATCCAAACCCTTGCCCTTGACGGGGGTGCCAGAGCCCTCCTTCCATGCAGCAGATGCTACGAGGTCTAGTCCCTCTTCTTGGAACCCAAGGGAGGAGAAGGGGAGCCAAACAGGATGGATAGGCATGGCCGATGGGATCCCTTGGTTGGGAAACTGCAATGGATCCACTTCGGTCAGCGGCCAGCCAATAGGAGTCCTGACCATTCCACCCCAACACAGGAGCGTCTCAGCGCTCCCCACAGAAGGTGTCCCGCTCGGGAGTGCTGCCCCTCGGGAAAAGAGACGGGCCGAAGGACTCCGTGGATCCCGTCCAGATGGCCTAGCCTAGCCCATCGGACCCGACCGAATTCCCTGGCGAGGAGGAAGTGATGAGGATAAAGACATGCTTCGTCTGGAGTGGATTGACTTGCCCAGGTGTTCTCCTGCACCCGTGTGCGGCATGCAGATCCACTCTGCTCGGCAAAAGCATCCACTCCCAGGCTGGCCATCCCCAGGCTGCCACTTCCAACCCACTCCCACCCAAGATATTGGCTCACGAGAGACGTAGGATGGATTTGTCTATCCCGGTCCTAGCTATTGTTTCCTCCTCTATCTGCATGCGGATGCGTGTGGGTGTGTTTGGAGAGAGGGAGAGAGAGAGAGTGAGAGAGAGAGGGAGGGAGGGGGAGAGAGAGAGAGAGAGAGAGAGAGAGAGGGAGAATGAGAGAACGAGGGAGAGAACGAGAGATGGACCTTCACTCATTTCTGGATCCATTCAGCTCATTCATTTCAATGCGTCTTAGTCCTTGTCCATGGATTTGGGTGCCCCCTGCCACACGGAGATGTGGTCTAGCCAGAGGGGGATCGCCCAGTGCAGCTCTTGCCCCAGCCACAGCAGTGACCAGGAGAGCCTCTGAAGCTTGGCAGCCACGTGGGAACTCCCCTGAGAGCTTGCTTGAGGAGACCAATCAAGAGTCCTTAACGCATCAGACCTGGTTTCAATCAGGCCTCCATAGCCTGGCACCCTGCTGCCAAGAGAGGCTCTTCTCAAAAGGACACAAGGACATTTCCCTCAGCCTCCTCAGAGTGTGTGTGTGTGTGTGTGTGTGTGTGTGTGTGTGTGTGTGTGTGAGAGAGACAGCGAGAGAGAGAGAGAGCGAGAGAGAGAGAGAGAGAGAGAGAGAGAGAGAGAGAGGGCAAACAGGCGGATGAGCCCAGCTACCAACACTCTTGCCCCCGAAGCCCCCCATGGATTCCTCAGCACCACACTCCTTCTCACCTACCTGAAGCCCTGATGCGGAGGGCTTGACCAGGGCCAGCTGGCGGCCCAATCCTGAGGCTGTGTGTGTCTGGGCGCCTGCCTCGAAGGAACCCCAAGCACGCCAAAGCCCAGGACCTGTTTCAAGCCTTCCAAACCCACTGCCACCCAACCAGGCGGCGAACCCACCTCCAAATCCGGAAGGCACACCTCCGCCCTCCGCCTCACAGGAGGTGTCTCGGAGGAGAGAGTCCCTGGTGCCCAGGAAACACCTGCACATCCTCGGAGTGCCTGCTGTGGGTGCGTCCCGCTCAAGCCTCCATCCGCCCCCGCCCCCGACCTGGAGCCTGCGCCTTTGGAGCCTTGCCACTCCCACCTCTTCGAGCCTCGGAGCTGCACCTGGGGCCGGAAGGGGCCCTGGCGCCCTCGTGTGGACATAGGCTCGAACAGCCCCTCTCAGGCTGGCCTTCTCTCTCGGGCTCAGCAGTCCCCGGGGCTGCTTGGGCTGGGGCCCAGACGAGGGTGGGGGCTCCATCCCCCGCCAAGAAGGGCCCTTCCACCTGGGCTCTAGCTCCCTCTCTCAAAGGCGTTCTTCGTGCCGATGCCCACCTAGGCCATGCCTCGCCGTGGAAATCCTGAGCTCCCAATCCATCAGGGGGTGCCAGCCTGCTACCGTGTGGATAGAGCCTTGCCCATATGGAGTTAGGAAGACAGGTGTGGAAGGATGGAACGAGTCGTTTTCCCCCTTCATGATCCCCCTGGGATTCCATACGCCTTGCCATTAGGTCTTGCCTCGATTCTTTCCTTCTTGCTTGGTTCATCGGGCCAGGCCTCTCTTTCTCCCTTTGTTTCCAAACGCTCTTGACCCCACCTGGAGTGTGCCTGATCTGGATCCCCATTTGTGCTTCCCAAGGCACAGAGTTTCCCAACCACACAAAACCAACCCAATCAGCCCTTCTCCCCAGGCGGCCGCAAGGAAGCTCAGGCAGAGCTTTTGCGGATCCGTCAAGAGAGCGGCCTGCATATGCCCGGCCTGCCTCGAGCTCCCATCATCTCACCAGGTGCGTAGAAAGAAGAGCCGAGCCTCCCTGGGAAAGACAAAGGGAGGTTCCTGAGCCCTCTTGAGACACAAGGCCCAGCGCCTGGCACTGCTGCTCTCCCAATTCGCTCTCCCTTTGGGCACCACCCGGGGAAGCCTCACAGCCCCTGGATGCGCATCCCAAAACCCAGGTCACCCTGGGCTCCCACACGGATCAGCTCCAGCACGGAACCCAGGAACCAGAACAGAAACCCACCCACCCAGGCCACAGGTGGGGAGGGGGCCTGAAGAAACACTGCCAAATCCACATAGCCAGCCGCCATCCAGCACCAGACAAAGGAACACCATCACGCATGCCTAGAGAAGTCCAAACCCCAACCAGCTCGACAGGCCTCCTCAGCCCTGTCCCCATGGCCATCCTGAGGACGCCTTTCCATGACAACCCCTGGGCAGGCTGTGCCAAAGAAGGGGCCCTCCCACCGGCTGGGCGTGGACGTCCGTTTGTTCAACCACGATGGACCACAGGATCCAGGGCCTCCCCAAAACAACCCTGGAACCACCGTCAGACCCAGCGCTACCCCTCACGGCCATAGACCCAGACAAAGGGGCTCTTCGCAGTGCCGCGAAACGCCCCACTCGGTTCAGGCAGCCCTCTTCCCAAGAGCAACACATGGAAAGACATTCGACGTCCACGGACAGATGCTTGGCTTAGCAAGCAGCTGTCCTTCGCCCCAACACAAGCGGACTCAGCGATCAACCTGCGCAGAAAACGGTGCCATGGGCAGCCACAGTGTTGCGGAGAGAAATGCTCACACGAAATGAAAGAGGTCTGGGAGGGAGACACACAGCCCATGGGAAACCCCTGCCCTCTCCCATCTCACCAGGGACACCCAGGGACTGTCTTCCAGGATAGCAAGCCCTGGACCGCCATCCAGATGGCGCTTGCCAAATGGGAGGGCGAGGCTGTGGGCATGCCTGGCATTGGGGAGGTCCGAGATCCAAACCCTTGCCCTTGACGGGGGTGCCAGAGCCCTCCTTCCATGCAGCAGATGCTACGAGGTCTAGTCCCTCTTCTTGGAACCCAAGGGAGGAGAAGGGGAGCCAAACAGGATGGATAGGCATGGCCGATGGGATCCCTTGGTTGGGAAACTGCAATGGATCCACTTCGGTCAGCGGCCAGCCAATAGGAGTCCTGACCATTCCACCCCAACACAGGAGCGTCTCAGCGCTCCCCACAGAAGGTGTCCCGCTCGGGAGTGCTGCCCCTCGGGAAAAGAGACGGGCCGAAGGACTCCGTGGATCCCGTCCAGATGGCCTAGCCTAGCCCATCGGACCCGACCGAATTCCCTGGCGAGGAGGAAGTGATGAGGATAAAGACATGCTTCGTCTGGAGTGGATTGACTTGCCCAGGTGTTCTCCTGCACCCGTGTGCGGCATGCAGATCCACTCTGCTCGGCAAAAGCATCCACTCCCAGGCTGGCCATCCCCAGGCTGCCACTTCCAACCCACTCCCACCCAAGATATTGGCTCACGAGAGACGTAGGATGGATTTGTCTATCCCGGTCCTAGCTATTGTTTCCTCCTCTATCTGCATGCGGATGCGTGTGGGTGTGTTTGGAGAGAGGGAGAGAGAGAGAGTGAGAGAGAGAGGGAGGGAGGGGGAGAGAGAGAGAGAGAGAGAGAGAGAGAGGGAGAATGAGAGAACGAGGGAGAGAACGAGAGATGGACCTTCACTCATTTCTGGATCCATTCAGCTCATTCATTTCAATGCGTCTTAGTCCTTGTCCATGGATTTGGGTGCCCCCTGCCACACGGAGATGTGGTCTAGCCAGAGGGGGATCGCCCAGTGCAGCTCTTGCCCCAGCCACAGCAGTGACCAGGAGAGCCTCTGAAGCTTGGCAGCCACGTGGGAACTCCCCTGAGAGCTTGCTTGAGGAGACCAATCAAGAGTCCTTAACGCATCAGACCTGGTTTCAATCAGGCCTCCATAGCCTGGCACCCTGCTGCCAAGAGAGGCTCTTCTCAAAAGGACACAAGGACATTTCCCTCAGCCTCCTCAGAGTGTGTGTGTGTGTGTGTGTGTGTGTGTGTGATAGAGAGAGAGAGAGAGGAAGGGAGAGAGAGAGAGAGAGAGAGAGAGAGAGAGAGAGAGGGCAAACAGGCGGATGAGCCCAGCTACCAACACTCTTGCCCCCGAAGCCCCCCATGGATTCCTCAGCACCACACTCCTTCTCACCTACCTGAAGCCCTGATGCGGAGGGCTTGACCAGGGCCAGCTGGCGGCCCAATCCTGAGGCTGTGTGTGTCTGGGCGCCTGCCTCGAAGGAACCCCAAGCACGCCAAAGCCCAGGACCTGTTTCAAGCCTGTTTCTTGAAACCCACTGCCACCCAACCAGGCGGCCAACCCACCTCCAAATCCGGAAGGCACACCTCCGCCCTCCGCCTCACAGGAGGGGTCTCGGAGGAGAGAGTCCCTGGTGCCCAGGAAACACCTGCACATCCTCGGAGTGCCTGCTGTGGGTGCGTCCCGCTCAAGCCTCCATCCGCCCCCGCCCCCGACCTGGAGCCTGCGCCTTTGGAGCCTTGCCACTCCCACCTCTTCGAGCCTCGGAGCTGCACCTGGGGCCGGAAGGGGCCCTGGCGCCCTCGTGTGGACATAGGCTCGAACAGCCCCTCTCAGGCTGGCCTTCTCTCTCGGGCTCAGCAGTCCCCGGGGCTGCTTGGGCTGGGGCCCAGACGAGGCTGGGGGCTCCATCCCCCGCCAAGAAGGGCCCTTCCACCTGGGCTCTAGCTCCCTCTCTCAAAGGCGTTCTTCGTGCCGATGCCCACCTAGGCCATGCCTCGCCGTGGAAATCCTGAGCTCCCAATCCATCAGGGGGTGCCAGCCTGCTACCGTGTGGATAGAGCCTTGCCCATATGGAGTTAGGAAGACAGGTGTGGAAGGATGGAACGAGTCGTTTTCCCCCTTCATGATCCCCCTGGGATTCCATACGCCTTGCCATTAGGTCTTGCCTCGATTCTTTCCTTCTTGCTTGGTTCATCGGGGCAGGCCTCTCTTTCTCCCTTTGTTTCCAAACGCTCTTGACCCCACCTGGAGTGTGCCTGATCTGGATCCCCATTTGTGCTTCCCAAGGCACAGAGTTTCCCAACCACACAAAACCAACCCAATCAGCCCTTCTCCCCAGGCGGCCGCAAGGAAGCTCAGGCAGAGCTTTTGCGGATCCGTCAAGAGAGCGGCCTGCATATGCCCGGCCTGCCTCGAGCTCCCATCATCTCACCAGGTGCGTAGAAAGAAGAGCCGAGCCTCCCTGGGAAAGACAAAGGGAGGTTCCTGAGCCCTCTTGAGACACAAGGCCCAGCGCCTGGCACTGCTGCTCTCCCAATTCGCTCTCCCTTTGGGCACCACCCGGGGAAGCCTCACAGCCCCTGGATGCGCATCCCAAAACCCAGGTCACCCTGGGCTCCCACACGGATCAGCTCCAGCACGGAACCCAGGAACCAGAACAGAAACCCACCCACCCAGGCCACAGGTGGGGAGGGGGCCTGAAGAAACACTGCCAAATCCACATAGCCAGCCGCCATCCAGCACCAGACAAAGGAACACCATCACGCATGCCTAGAGAAGTCCAAACCCCAACCAGCTCGACAGGCCTCCTCAGCCCTGTCCCCATGGCCATCCTGAGGACGCCTTTCCATGACAACCCCTGGGCAGGCTGTGCCAAAGAAGGGGCCCTCCCACCGGCTGGGCGTGGACGTCCGTTTGTTCAACCACGATGGACCACAGGATCCAGGGCCTCCCCAAAACAACCCTGGAACCACCGTCAGACCCAGCGCTACCCCTCACGGCCATAGACCCAGACAAAGGGGCTCTTCGCAGCGCCGCGAAACGCCCCACTCGGTTCAGGCAGCCCTCTTCCCAAGAGCAACACATGGAAAGACATTCGATGTCCACGGACAGATGCTTGGCTTAGCAAGCAGCTGTCCTTCGCCCCAACACAAGCGGACTCAGCCATCAACCTGCGCAGAAAACGGTGCCATGGGCAGCCACAGTGTTGCGGAGAGAAATGCTCACACGAAATGAAAGAGGTCTGGGAGGGAGACACACAGCCCATGGGAAACCCCTGCCCTCTCCCATCTCACCAGGGACACCCAGGGACTGTCTTCCAGGAAAGCAAGCCCTGGACCGCCATCCAGATGGCGCTTGCCAAATGGGAGGGCGAGGCTGTGGGCATGCCTGGCATTGGGGAGGTCCGAGATCCAAACCCTTGCCCTGGACGGGGGGTGCCAGAGCCCTCCTTCCATGCAGCAGATGCTACGAGGTCTAGTCCCTCTTCTTGGAACCCAAGGGAGGCGAAGGGGAGCCAAACAGGATGGATAGGCATGGCCGATGGGATCCCTTGCTTGGGAAACTGCAATGGATCCACTTCGGTCGGCGGCCAGCCAAAAGGAGTCCTGACCATTCCACCCCAACACAGGAGCGTCTCAGCGCTCCCCACAGAAGGTGTCCCGCTCGGGAGTGCTGCCCCTCGGGAAAAGAGACGGGCCGAAGGACTCCGTGCATCCCGTCCAGATTGCCTAGCCTAGCCCATCGGACCCGACCGAATTCCCTGGCAAGGAGGAAGTGATGAGGATAAAGACATGCTTCGTCTGGAGTGGATTGACTTCCGCAGGTGTTCTCCTGCACCCGTGTGCGGCATGCAGATCCACTCTGCTCGGCAAAAGCATCCACTCCCAGGCTGGCCATCCCCAGGCTGCCACTTCCAACCCACTCCCACCCAAGATATTGGCTCACGAGGGACGTAGGATGGATGTGTCTATCCCGGTCATAGCTATTGTTTCCTCCTCTATCTGCATGCGTATGCGTGTGGGTGTGTTTTGAGAGAGGGAGAGAGAGAGAGAGAGGGAGGGAGGGAGGGAGACGGAGGTGTAGAGAGAGAAAGAAAGAGAGATAGAGAGTGAGAGAGAGAGGGAGAATGAGAGAACGAGGGAGAGAACGAGAGATGGACCTTCACCCATTTCTGGATCCATTCAGCTCATTCATTTCAATGCCTCTTCTTCCTTGTCCATGGATTTGGGTGCCCCCTGCCACACGGAGATGTGGTCTAGCCAGAGGGGGATCGCCCAGTGCAGCTCTTGCCCCAGCCACAGCAGTGACCAGGAGAGCCTCTGAAGCTTGGCAGCCACGTGGGAACTCCCCTGAGAGCTTACTGGAGGAGACCAATCAAGAGTCCTTAACGCATCAGACCTGGTTTCAATCAGGCCTCCATAGCCTGGCACCCTGCTGCCAAGAGAGGCTCTTCTCAAAAGGACACAAGGACATTTCCCTCAGCCTCCTCAGAGTGTGTGTGTGCCTGTGTGTGTGTGAGAGAGAGAGGGAGAGGGAGAGAGAGAGAGAGAGAGAGGGAGGGAGGGAGGGAGGGAGAGAGAGAGAGAGAGAGAGAGAGAGAGAGAGAGAGAGAGAGAGGGCAAACAGGCGGATGAGCCCAGCTACCAACACTCTTGCCCCCGAAGCCCCCCATGGATTCCTCAGCACCACACTCCTTCTCACCTACCTGAAGCCCTGATGCGGAGGGCTTGACCAGGGCCAGCTGGCGGCCCAATCCTGAGGCTGTGTGTGTCTGGGCGCCTGCCTCGAAGGAACCCCAAGCACGCCAAAGCCCAGGACCTGTTTCAAGCCTGTTTCTTGAAACCCACTGCCACCCAACCAGGCGGCGAACCCACCTCCAAATCCGGAAGGCACACCTCCGCCCTCCGCCTCACAGGAGGGGTCTCGGAGGAGAGAGTCCCTGGTGCCCAGGAAACACCTGCACATCCTCGGAGTGCCTGCTGTGGGTACGTCCCGCTCAAGCCTCCATCCAACCCCGCCCCCGACCTGGAGCCTGCGCCTTTGGAGCCTTGCCACTCCCACCTCTTCGAGCCTCGGAGCTGCACCTGGGGCCGGAAGGGGCCCTGGCGCCCTCGTGTGGACATAGGCTCGAACAGCCCCTCTCAGGCTGGCCTTCTCTCTCGGGCTCAGCAGTCCCCGGGGCTGCTTGGGCTGGGGCCCAGACGAGGCTGGGGGCTCCATCCCCCGCCAAGAAGGGCCCTTCCACCTGGGCTCTAGCTCCCTCTCTCAAAGGCGTTCTTCGTGCAGATGCCCACCTAGGCCATGCCTCGCCGTGGAAATCCTGAGCTCCCAATCCATCAGGGGGTGCCAGCCTGCTACCGTGTGGATAGAGCCTTGCCCATATGGAGTTAGGAAGACAGGTGTGGAAGGATGGAACGAGTCGTTTTCCCCCTTCATGATCCCCCTGGGATTCCATACGCCTTGCCATTAGGTCTTGCCTCGATTCTTTCCTTCTTGCTTGGTTCATCGGGCCAGGCCTCTCTTTCTCCCTTTGTTTCCAAACGCTCTTGACCCCACCTGGAGTGTGCCTGATCTGGATCCCCATTTGTGCTTCCCAAGGCACAGAGTTTCCCAACCACACAAAACCAACCCAATCAGCCCTTCTCCCCAGGCGGCCGCAAGGAAGCTCAGGCAGAGCTTTTGCGGATCCGTCAAGAGAGCGGCCTGCATATGCCCGGCCTGCCTCGAGCTCCCATCATCTCACCAGGTGCGTAGAAAGAAGAGCCGAGCCTCCCTGGGAAAGACAAAGGGAGGTTCCTGAGCCCTCTTGAGACACAAGGCCCAGCGCCTGGCACTGCTGCTCTCCCAATTCGCTCTCCCTTTGGGCACCACCCGGGGAAGCCTCACAGCCCCTGGATGCGCATCCCAAAACCCAGGTCACCCTGGGCTCCCACACGGATCAGCTCCAGCACGGAACCCAGGAACCAGAACAGAAACCCACCCACCCAGGCCACAGGTGGGGAGGGGGCCTGAAGAAACACTGCCAAATCCACATAGCCAGCCGCCATCCAGCACCAGACAAAGGAACACCATCACGCATGCCTAGAGAAGTCCAAACCCCAACCAGCTCGACAGGCCTCCTCAGCCCTGTCCCCATGGCCATCCTGAGGACGCCTTTCCATGACAACCCCTGGGCAGGCTGTGCCAAAGAAGGGGCCCTCCCACCGGCTGGGCGTGGACGTCCGTTTGTTCAACCACGATGGACCACAGGATCCAGGGCCTCCCCAAAACAACCCTGGAACCACCGTCAGACCCAGCGCTACCCCTCACGGCCATAGACCCAGACAAAGGGGCTCTTCGCAGCGCCGCGAAACGCCCCACTCGGTTCAGGCAGCCCTCTTCCCAAGAGCAACACATGGAAAGACATTCGATGTCCACGGACAGATGCTTGGCTTAGCAAGCAGCTGTCCTTCGCCCCAACACAAGCGGACTCAGCCATCAACCTGCGCAGAAAACGGTGCCATGGGCAGCCACAGTGTTGCGGAGAGAAATGCTCACACGAAATGAAAGAGGTCTGGGAGGGAGACACACAGCCCATGGGAAACCCCTGCCCTCTCCCATCTCACCAGGGACACCCAGGGACTGTCTTCCAGGAAAGCAAGCCCTGGACCGCCATCCAGATGGCGCTTGCCAAATGGGAGGGCGAGGCTGTGGGCATGCCTGGCATTGGGGAGGTCCGAGATCCAAACCCTTGCCCTGGACGGGGGGTGCCAGAGCCCTCCTTCCATGCAGCAGATGCTACGAGGTCTAGTCCCTCTTCTTGGAACCCAAGGGAGGCGAAGGGGAGCCAAACAGGATGGATAGGCATGGCCGATGGGATCCCTTGGTTGGGAAACTGCAATGGATCCACTTCGGTCGGCGGCCAGCCAAAAGGAGTCCTGACCATTCCACCCCAACACAGGAGCGTCTCAGCGCTCCCCACAGAAGGTGTCCCGCTCGGGAGTGCTGCCCCTCGGGAAAAGAGACGGGCCGAAGGACTCCGTGCATCCCGTCCAGATTGCCTAGCCTAGCCCATCGGACCCGACCGAATTCCCTGGCAAGGAGGAAGTGATGAGGATAAAGACATGCTTCGTCTGGAGTGGATTGACTTCCGCAGGTGTTCTCCTGCACCCGTGTGCGGCATGCAGATCCACTCTGCTCGGCAAAAGCATCCACTCCCAGGCTGGCCATCCCCAGGCTGCCACTTCCAACCCACTCCCACCCAAGATATTGGCTCACGAGGGACGTAGGATGGATGTGTCTATCCCGGTCATAGCTATTGTTTCCTCCTCTATCTGCATGCGTATGCGTGTGGGTGTGTTTTGAGAGAGGGAGAGAGAGAGAGAGAGGGAGGGAGGGAGGGAGACGGAGGTGTAGAGAGAGAAAGAAAGAGAGATAGAGAGTGAGAGAGAGAGGGAGAATGAGAGAACGAGGGAGAGAACGAGAGATGGACCTTCACCCATTTCTGGATCCATTCAGCTCATTCATTTCAATGCCTCTTCTTCCTTGTCCATGGATTTGGGTGCTCCCTGCCACACGGAGATGTGGTCTAGCCAGAGGGGGATCGCCCAGTGCAGCTCTTGCCCCAGCCACAGCAGTGACCAGGAGAGCCTCTGAAGCTTGGCAGCCACGTGGGAACTCCCCTGAGAGCTTGCTTGAGGAGACCAATAAAGAGTCCTTAACGCATCAGACCTGGTTTCAATCAGGCCTCCATAGCCTGGCACCCTGCTGCCAAGAGAGGCTCTTCTCAAAAGGACACAAGGACATTTCCCTCAGCCTCCTCAGAGTGTGTGTGTGTGTGTGTGTGTGTGAGAGAGAGAGGGAGAGGGAGAGAGAGAGAGAGAGAGAGGGAGGGAGAGAGAGAGAGAGAGAGAGAGAGAGAGAGAGAGAGAGAGAGAGAGAGAGGGCAAACAGGCGGATGAGCCCAGCTACCAACACTCTTGCCCCCGAAGCCCCCCATGGATTCCTCAGCACCACACTCCTTCTCACCTACCTGAAGCCCTGATGCGGAGGGCTTGACCAGGGCCAGCTGGCGGCCCAATCCTGAGGCTGTGTGTGTCTGGGCGCCTGCCTCGAAGGAACCCCAAGCACGCCAAAGCCCAGGACCTGTTTCAAGCCTGTTTCTTGAAACCCACTGCCACCCAACCAGGCGGCCAACCCACCTCCAAATCCGGAAGGCACACCTCCGCCCTCCGCCTCACAGGAGGGGTCTCGGAGGAGAGAGTCCCTGGTGCCCAGGAAACACCTGCACATCCTCGGAGTGCCTGCTGTGGGTGCGTCCCGCTCAAGCCTCCATCCGCCCCCGCCCCCGACCTGGAGCCTGCGCCTTTGGAGCCTTGCCACTCCCACCTCTTCGAGCCTCGGAGCTGCACCTGGGGCCGGAAGGGGCCCTGGCGCCCTCGTGTGGACATAGGCTCGTACAGCCCCTCTCAGGCTGGCCTTCTCTCTCGGGCTCAGCAGTCCCAGGGGCTGCTTGGGCTGGGGCCCAGACGAGGCTGGGGGCTCCATCCCCCGCCAAGAAGGGCCCTTCCACCTGGGCTCTAGCTCCCTCTCTCAAAGGCGTTCTTCGTGCAGATGCCCACCTAGGCCATGCCTCGCCGTGGAAATCCTGAGCTCCCAATCCATCAGGGGGTGCCAGCCTGCTACCGTGTGGATAGAGCCTTGCCCATATGGAGTTAGGAAGACAGGTGTGGAAGGATGGAACGAGTCGTTTTCCCCCTTCATGATCCCCCTGGGATTCCATACGCCTTGCCATTAGGTCTTGCCTCGATTCTTTCCTTCTTGCTTGGTTCATCGGGCCAGGCCTCTCTTTCTCCCTTTGTTTCCAAACGCTCTTGACCCCACCTGGAGTGTGCCTGCTCTGGATCCCCATTTGTGCTTCCCAAGGCACAGAGTTTCCCAACCACACAAAACCAACCCAATCAGCCCTTCTCCCCAGGCGGCCGCAAGGAAGCTCAGGCAGAGCTTTTGCGGATCCGTCAAGAGAGCGGCCTGCATATGCCCGGCCTGCCTCGAGCTCCCATCATCTCACCAGGTGCGTAGAAAGAAGAGCCGAGCCTCCCTGGGAAAGACAAAGGGAGGTTCCTGAGCCCTCTTGAGACACAAGGCCCAGCGCCTGGCACTGCTGCTCTCCCAATTCGCTCTCCCTTTGGGCACCACCCGGGGAAGCCTCACAGCCCCTGGATGCGCATCCCAAAACCCAGGTCACCCTGGGCTCCCACACGGATCAGCTCCAGCACGGAACCCAGGAACCAGAACAGAAACCCACCCACCCAGGCCACAGGTGGGGAGGGGGCCTGAAGAAACACTGCCAAATCCACATAGCCAGCCGCCATCCAGCACCAGACAAAGGAACACCATCACGCATGCCTAGAGAAGTCCAAACCCCAACCAGCTCCACAGGCCTCCTCAGCCCTGTCCCCATGGCCATCCTGAGGACGCCTTTCCATGACAACCCCTGGGCAGGCTGTGCCAAAGAAGGGGCCCTCCCACCGGCTGGGCGTGGACGTCCGTTTGTTCAACCACGATGGACCACAGGATCCAGGGCCTCCCCAAAACAACCCTGGAACCACCGTCAGACCCAGCGCTACCCCTCACGGCCATAGACCCAGACAAAGGGGCTCTTCGCAGCGCCGCGAAACGCCCCACTCGGTTCAGGCAGCCCTCTTCCCAAGAGCAACACATGGAAAGACATTCGATGTCCACGGACAGATGCTTGGCTTAGCAAGCAGCTGTCCTTCGCCCCAACACAAGCGGACTCAGCCATCAACCTGCGCAGAAAACGGTGCCATGGGCAGCCACAGTGTTGCGGAGAGAAATGCTCACACGAAATGAAAGAGGTCTGGGAGGGAGACACACAGCCCATGGGAAACCCCTGCCCTCTCCCATCTCACCAGGGACACCCAGGGACTGTCTTCCAGGAAAGCAAGCCCTGGACCGCCATCCAGATGGCGCTTGCCAAATGGGAGGGCGAGGCTGTGGGCATGCCTGGCATTGGGGAGGTCCGAGATCCAAACCCTTGCCCTGGACGGGGGGTGCCAGAGCCCTCCTTCCATGCAGCAGATGCTACGAGGTCTAGTCCCTCTTCTTGGAACCCAAGGGAGGCGAAGGGGAGCCAAACAGGATGGATAGGCATGGCCGATGGGATCCCTTGCTTGGGAAACTGCAATGGATCCACTTCGGTCGGCGGCCAGCCAAAAGGAGTCCTGACCATTCCACCCCAACACAGGAGCGTCTCAGCGCTCCCCACAGAAGGTGTCCCGCTCGGGAGTGCTGCCCCTCGGGAAAAGAGACGGGCCGAAGGACTCCGTGCATCCCGTCCAGATTGCCTAGCCTAGCCCATCGGACCCGACCGAATTCCCTGGCAAGGAGGAAGTGATGAGGATAAAGACATGCTTCGTCTGGAGTGGATTGACTTCCGCAGGTGTTCTCCTGCACCCGTGTGCGGCATGCAGATCCACTCTGCTCGGCAAAAGCATCCACTCCCAGGCTGGGCATCCCCAGGCTGCCACTTCCAACCCACTCCCACCCAAGATATTGGCTCACGAGGGACGTAGGATGGATGTGTCTATCCCGGTCATAGCTATTGTTTCCTCTTCTATCTGCATGCGTATGCGTGTGGGTGTGTTTTGAGAGAGGGAGAGAGAGAGAGAGAGGGAGGGAGGGAGGGAGGGAAACGGAGGTGTAGAGAGAGAAAGAAAGAGAGATAGAGAGTGAGAGAGAGAGGGAGAATGAGAGAACGAGGGAGAGAACGAGAGATGGACCTTCACCCATTTCTGGATCCATTCAGCTCATTCATTTCAATGCCTCTTCTTCCTTGTCCATGGATTTGGGTGCCCCCTGCCACACGGAGATGTGGTCTAGCCAGAGGGGGATCGCCCAGTGCAGCTCTTGCCCCAGCCACAGCAGTGACCAGGAGAGCCTCTGAAGCTTGGCAGCCACGTGGGAACTCCCCTGAGAGCTTGCTTGAGGAGACCAATCAAGAGTCCTTAACGCATCAGACCTGGTTTCAATCAGGCCTCCATAGCCTGGCACCCTGCTGCCAAGAGAGGCTCTTCTCAAAAGGACACAAGGACATTTCCCTCAGCCTCCTCAGAGTGTGTGTGTGAGAGAGAGGGAGAGGGAGAGAGAGAGAGAGAGAGAGGGAGGGGGAGAGAGAGAGAGAGAGAGAGAGAGAGAGAGAGAGAGGGCAAACAGGCGGATGAGCCCAGCTACCAACACTCTTGCCCCCGAAGCCCCCCATGGATTCCTCAGCACCACACTCCTTCTCACCTACCTGAAGCCCTGATGCGGAGGGCTTGACCAGGGCCAGCTGGCGGCCCAATCCTGAGGCTGTGTGTGTCTGGGCGCCTGCCTCGAAGGAACCCCAAGCACGCCAAAGCCCAGGACCTGTTTCAAGCCTTCCAAACCCACTGCCACCCAACCAGGCGGCGAACCCACCTCCAAATCCGGAAGGCACACCTCCGCCCTCCGCCTCACAGGAGGTGTCTCGGAGGAGAGAGTCCCTGGTGCCCAGGAAACACCTGCACATCCTCGGAGTGCCTGCTGTGGGTGCGTCCCGCTCAAGCCTCCATCCGCCCCCGCCCCCGACCTGGAGCCTGCGCCTTTGGAGCCTTGCCACTCCCACCTCTTCGAGCCTCGGAGCTGCACCTGGGGCCGGAAGGGGCCCTGGCGCCCTCGTGTGGACATAGGCTCGTACAGCCCCTCTCAGGCTGGCCTTCTCTCTCGGGCTCAGCAGTCCCAGGGGCTGCTTGGGCTGGGGCCCAGACGAGGCTGGGGGCTCCATCCCCCGCCAAGAAGGGCCCTTCCACCTGGGCTCTAGCTCCCTCTCTCAAAGGCGTTCTTCGTGCAGATGCCCACCTAGGCCATGCCTCGCCGTGGAAATCCTGAGCTCCCAATCCATCAGGGGGTGCCAGCCTGCTACCGTGTGGATAGAGCCTTGCCCATATGGAGTTAGGAAGACAGGTGTGGAAGGATGGAACGAGTCGTTTTCCCCCTTCATGATCCCCCTGGGATTCCATACGCCTTGCCATTAGGTCTTGCCTCGATTCTTTCCTTCTTGCTTGGTTCATCGGGCCAGGCCTCTCTTTCTCCCTTTGTTTCCAAACGCTCTTGACCCCACCTGGAGTGTGCCTGCTCTGGATCCCCATTTGTGCTTCCCAAGGCACAGAGTTTCCCAACCACACAAAACCAACCCAATCAGCCCTTCTCCCCAGGCGGCCGCAAGGAAGCTCAGGCAGAGCTTTTGCGGATCCGTCAAGAGAGCGGCCTGCATATGCCCGGCCTGCCTCGAGCTCCCATCATCTCACCAGGTGCGTAGAAAGAAGAGCCGAGCCTCCCTGGGAAAGACAAAGGGAGGTTCCTGAGCCCTCTTGAGACACAAGGCCCAGCGCCTGGCACTGCTGCTCTCCCAATTCGCTCTCCCTTTGGGCACCACCCGGGGAAGCCTCACAGCCCCTGGATGCGCATCCCAAAACCCAGGTCACCCTGGGCTCCCACACGGATCAGCTCCAGCACGGAACCCAGGAACCAGAACAGAAACCCACCCACCCAGGCCACAGGTGGGGAGGGGGCCTGAAGAAACACTGCCAAATCCACATAGCCAGCCGCCATCCAGCACCAGACAAAGGAACACCATCACGCATGCCTAGAGAAGTCCAAACCCCAACCAGCTCCACAGGCCTCCTCAGCCCTGTCCCCATGGCCATCCTGAGGACGCCTTTCCATGACAACCCCTGGGCAGGCTGTGCCAAAGAAGGGGCCCTCCCACCGGCTGGGCGTGGACGTCCGTTTGTTCAACCACGATGGACCACAGGATCCAGGGCCTCCCCAAAACAACCCTGGAACCACCGTCAGACCCAGCGCTACCCCTCACGGCCATAGACCCAGACAAAGGGGCTCTTCGCAGCGCCGCGAAACGCCCCACTCGGTTCAGGCAGCCCTCTTCCCAAGAGCAACACATGGAAAGACATTCGATGTCCACGGACAGATGCTTGGCTTAGCAAGCAGCTGTCCTTCGCCCCAACACAAGCGGACTCAGCCATCAACCTGCGCAGAAAACGGTGCCATGGGCAGCCACAGTGTTGCGGAGAGAAATGCTCACACGAAATGAAAGAGGTCTGGGAGGGAGACACACAGCCCATGGGAAACCCCTGCCCTCTCCCATCTCACCAGGGACACCCAGGGACTGTCTTCCAGGAAAGCAAGCCCTGGACCGCCATCCAGATGGCGCTTGCCAAATGGGAGGGCGAGGCTGTGGGCATGCCTGGCATTGGGGAGGTCCGAGATCCAAACCCTTGCCCTGGACGGGGGGTGCCAGAGCCCTCCTTCCATGCAGCAGATGCTACGAGGTCTAGTCCCTCTTCTTGGAACCCAAGGGAGGCGAAGGGGAGCCAAACAGGATGGATAGGCATGGCCGATGGGATCCCTTGCTTGGGAAACTGCAATGGATCCACTTCGGTCGGCGGCCAGCCAAAAGGAGTCCTGACCATTCCACCCCAACACAGGAGCGTCTCAGCGCTCCCCACAGAAGGTGTCCCGCTCGGGAGTGCTGCCCCTCGGGAAAAGAGACGGGCCGAAGGACTCCGTGCATCCCGTCCAGATTGCCTAGCCTAGCCCATCGGACCCGACCGAATTCCCTGGCAAGGAGGAAGTGATGAGGATAAAGACATGCTTCGTCTGGAGTGGATTGACTTCCGCAGGTGTTCTCCTGCACCCGTGTGCGGCATGCAGATCCACTCTGCTCGGCAAAAGCATCCACTCCCAGGCTGGGCATCCCCAGGCTGCCACTTCCAACCCACTCCCACCCAAGATATTGGCTCACGAGGGACGTAGGATGGATGTGTCTATCCCGGTCATAGCTATTGTTTCCTCTTCTATCTGCATGCGTATGCGTGTGGGTGTGTTTTGAGAGAGGGAGAGAGAGAGAGAGAGGGAGGGAGGGAGGGAGGGAAACGGAGGTGTAGAGAGAGAAAGAAAGAGAGATAGAGAGTGAGAGAGAGAGGGAGAATGAGAGAACGAGGGAGAGAACGAGAGATGGACCTTCACCCATTTCTGGATCCATTCAGCTCATTCATTTCAATGCCTCTTCTTCCTTGTCCATGGATTTGGGTGCCCCCTGCCACACGGAGATGTGGTCTAGCCAGAGGGGGATCGCCCAGTGCAGCTCTTGCCCCAGCCACAGCAGTGACCAGGAGAGCCTCTGAAGCTTGGCAGCCACGTGGGAACTCCCCTGAGAGCTTGCTTGAGGAGACCAATCAAGAGTCCTTAACGCATCAGACCTGGTTTCAATCAGGCCTCCATAGCCTGGCACCCTGCTGCCAAGAGAGGCTCTTCTCAAAAGGACACAAGGACATTTCCCTCAGCCTCCTCAGAGTGTGTGTGTGAGAGAGAGGGAGAGGGAGAGAGAGAGAGAGAGAGAGGGAGGGGGAGAGAGAGAGAGAGAGAGAGAGAGAGAGAGAGAGAGGGCAAACAGGCGGATGAGCCCAGCTACCAACACTCTTGCCCCCGAAGCCCCCCATGGATTCCTCAGCACCACACTCCTTCTCACCTACCTGAAGCCCTGATGCGGAGGGCTTGACCAGGGCCAGCTGGCGGCCCAATCCTGAGGCTGTGTGTGTCTGGGCGCCTGCCTCGAAGGAACCCCAAGCACGCCAAAGCCCAGGACCTGTTTCAAGCCTGTTTCTTGAAACCCACTGCCACCCAACCAGGCGGCCAACCCACCTCCAAATCCGGAAGGCACACCTCCGCCCTCCGCCTCACAGGAGGGGTCTCGGAGGAGAGAGTCCCTGGTGCCCAGGAAACACCTGCACATCCTCGGAGTGCCTGCTGTGGGTGCGTCCCGCTCAAGCCTCCATCCGCCCCCGCCCCCGACCTGGAGCCTGCGCCTTTGGAGCCTTGCCACTCCCACCTCTTCGAGCCTCGGAGCTGCACCTGGGGCCGGAAGGGGCCCTGGCGCCCTCGTGTGGACATAGGCTCGAACAGCCCCTCTCAGGCTGGCCTTCTCTCTCGGGCTCAGCAGTCCCAGGGGCTGCTTGGGCTGGGGCCCAGACGAGGCTGGGGGCTCCATCCCCCGCCAAGAAGGGCCCTTCCACCTGGGCTCTAGCTCCCTCTCTCAAAGGCGTTCTTCGTGCAGATGCCCACCTAGGCCATGCCTCACCGTGGAAATCCTGAGCTCCCAATCCATCAGGGGGTGCCAGCCTGCTACCGTGTGGATAGAGCCTTGCCCATATGGAGTTAGGAAGACAGGTGTGGAAGGATGGAACGAGTCGTTTTCCCCCTTCATGATCCCCCTGGGATTCCATACGCCTTGCCATTAGGTCTTGCCTCGATTCTTTCCTTCTTGCTTGGTTCATCGGGCCAGGCCTCTCTTTCTCCCTTTGTTTCCAAACGCTCTTGACCCCACCTGGAGTGTGCCTGCTCTGGATCCCCATTTGTGCTTCCCAAGGCACAGAGTTTCCCAACCACACAAAACCAACCCAATCAGCCCTTCTCCCCAGGCGGCCGCAAGGAAGCTCAGGCAGAGCTTTTGCGGATCCGTCAAGAGAGCGGCCTGCATATGCCCGGCCTGCCTCGAGCTCCCATCATCTCACCAGGTGCGTAGAAAGAAGAGCCGAGCCTCCCTGGGAAAGACAAAGGGAGGTTCCTGAGCCCTCTTGAGACACAAGGCCCAGCGCCTGGCACTGCTGCTCTCCCAATTCGCTCTCCCTTTGGGCACCACCCGGGGAAGCCTCACAGCCCCTGGATGCGCATCCCAAAACCCAGGTCACCCTGGGCTCCCACACGGATCAGCTCCAGCACGGAACCCAGGAACCAGAACAGAAACCCACCCACCCAGGCCACAGGTGGGGAGGGGGCCTGAAGAAACACTGCCAAATCCACATAGCCAGCCGCCATCCAGCACCAGACAAAGGAACAGCATCACGCATGCCTAGAGAAGTCCAAACCCCAACCAGCTCGACAGGCCTCCTCAGCCCTGTCCCCATGGCCATCCTGAGGACGCCTTTCCATGACAACCCCTGGGCAGGCTGTGCCAAAGAAGGGGCCCTCCCACCGGCTGGGCGTGGACGTCCGTTTGTTCAACCACGATGGACCACAGGATCCAGGGCCTCCCCAAAACAACCCTGGAACCACCGTCAGACCCAGCGCTACCCCTCACGGCCATAGACCCAGACAAAGGGGCTCTTCGCAGCGCCGCGAAACGCCCCACTCGGTTCAGGCAGCCCTCTTCCCAAGAGCAACACATGGAAAGACATTCGATGTCCACGGACAGATGCTTGGCTTAGCAAGCAGCTGTCCTTCGCCCCAACACAAGCGGACTCAGCCATCAACCTGCGCAGAAAACGGTGCCATGGGCAGCCACAGTGTTGCGGAGAGAAATGCTCACACGAAATGAAAGAGGTCTGGGAGGGAGACACACAGCCCATGGGAAAACCCTGCCCTCTCCCATCTCACCAGGGACACCCAGGAACTGTCTTCCAGGAAAGCAAGCCCTGGACCGCCATCCAGATGGCGCTTGCCAAATGGGAGGGCGAGGCTGTGGGCATGCCTGGCATTGGGGAGGTCCGAGATCCAAACCCTTGCCCTGGACGGGGGGTGCCAGAGCCCTCCTTCCATGCAGCAGATGCTACGAGGTCTAGTCCCTCTTCTTGGAACCCAAGGGAGGCGAAGGGGAGCCAAACAGGATGGATAGGCATGGCCGATGGGATCCCTTGCTTGGGAAAATGCAATGCATCCACTTCGGTCGGCGGCCAGCCAAAAGGAGTCCTGACCATTCCACCCCAACACAGGAGCGCCTCAGCACTCCCCACAGAAGGTGTCCCGCTCGGGAGTGCTGCCCCTCGGGAAAAGAGACGGGCCGAAGGACTCCGTGCATCCCGTCCAGATTGCCTAGCCTAGCCCATCGGACCCGACCGAATTCCCTGGCAAGGAGGAAGTGATGAGGATAAAGACATGCTTCGTCTGGAGTGGATTGACTTGCCCAGGTGTTCTCCTGCACCCGTGTGCGGCATGCAGATCCACTCTGCTTGGCAAAAGCATCCACTCCCAGGCTGGGCATCCCCAGGCTGCCACTTCCAACCCACTCCCACCCAAGATATTGGCTCACGAGGGACGTAGGATGGATGTGTCTATCCCGGTCATAGCTATTGTTTCCTCCTCTATCTGCATGCGTATGCGTGTGGGTGTGTTTTGAGAGAGGGAGAGAGAGAGAGAGAGGGAGGGAGGGAGGTAGGGAGACGAGGTGTAGAGAGAGAAAGAAAGAGAGATAGAGAGTGAGAGAGAGAGGGAGAATGAGAGAACGAGGGAGAGAACGAGAGATGGACCTTCACCCATTTCTGGATCCATTCAGCTCATTCATTTCAATGCCTCTTCTTCCTTGTCCATGGATTTGGGTGCCCCCTGCCACACGGAGATGTGGTCTAGCCAGAGGGGGATCGCCCAGTGCAGCTCTTGCCCCAGCCACAGCAGTGACCAGGAGAGCCTCTGAAGCTTGGCAGCCACGTGGGAACTCCCCTGAGAGCTTGCTTGAGGAGACCAATCAAGAGTCCTTAACGCATCAGACCTGGTTTCAATCAGGCCTCCATAGCCTGGCACCCTGCTGCCAAGAGAGGCTCTTCTCAAAAGTACACAAGGACATTTCCCTCAGCCTCCTCAGAGTGTGTGTGTGTGTGTGTGTGTGTGTGTGTGTGTGTGTGTGTGTGTGATAGAGAGAGAGAGAGAGGAAGGGAGAGAGAGAGAGAGAGGTGGGGGGGGCAAACAGGCGGATGAGCCCAGCTACCAACACTCTTGCCCCCGAAGACCCCCATGGATTCCTCAGCACCACACTCCTTCTCACCTACCTGAAGCCCTGATGCGGAGGGCTTGACCAGGGTCAGCTGGCGGCCCAATCCTGAGGCTGTGTGTGTCTGGGCGCCTGCCTCGAAGGAACCCCAAGCACGCCAAAGCCCAGGACCTGTTTCAAGCCTGTTTCTTGAAACCCACTGCCACCCAACCAGGCGGCCAACCCACCTCCAAATCCGGAAGGCACACCTCCGCCCTCCGCCTCACAGGAGGGGTCTCGGAGGAGAGAGTCCCTGGTGCCCAGGAAACACCTGCACATCCTCGGAGTGCCTGCTGTGGGTGCGTCCCGCTCAAGCCTCCATCCGCCCCCGCCCCCGACCTGGAGCCTGCGCCTTTGGAGCCTTGCCACTCCCACCTCTTCGAGCCTCAGAGCTGCACCTGGGGCCGGAAGGGGCCCTGGCGCCCTCGTGTGGACATAGGCTCGAACAGCCCCTCTCAGGCTGGCCTTCTCTCTCAGGCTCAGCAGTCCCCGGGGCTGCTTGGGCTGGGGCCCAGACGAGGCTGGGGGCTCCATCCCCCGCCAAGAAGGGCCCTTCCACCTGGGCTCTAGCTCCCTCTCTCAAAGGCGTTCTTCGTGCCGATGCCCACCTAGGCCATGCCTCGCCGTGGAAATCCTGAGCTCCCAATCCATCAGGGGGTGCCAGCCTGCTACCGTGTGGATAGAGCCTTGCCCATATGGAGTTAGGAAGACAGGTGTGGAAGGATGGAACGAGTCGTTTTCCCCCTTCATGATCCCCCTGGGATTCCATACGCCTTGCCATTAGGTCTTGCCTCGATTCTTTCCTTCTTGCTTGGTTCATCGGGCCAGGCCTCTCTTTCTCCCTTTGTTTCCAAACGCTCTTGACCCCACCTGGAGTGTGCCTGCTCTGGATCCCCATTTGTGCTTCCCAAGGCACAGAGTTTCCCAACCACACAAAACCACCCCAATCAGCCCTTCTCCCCAGGCGGCCGCAAGGAAGCTCAGGCAGAGCTTTTGCGGATCCGTCAAGAGAGCGGCCTGCATATGCCCGGCCTGCCTCGAGCTCCCATCATCTCACCAGGTGCGTAGAAAGAAGAGCCGAGCCTCCCTGGGAAAGACAAAGGGAGGTTCCTGAGCCCTCTTGAGACACAAGGCCCATCGCCTGGCACTGCTGCACTCCCAATTCGCTCTCCCTTTGGGCACCACCCGGGGAAGCCTCACAGCCCCTGGATGCGCATCCCAAAACCCAGGTCACCCTGGGCTCCCACACGGATCAGCTCCAGCACGGAACCCAGGAACCAGAACAGAAACCCACCCACCCAGGCCACAGGTGGGGAGGGGGCCTGAAGAAACACTGCCAAATCCACATAGCCAGCCGCCATCCAGCACCAGACAAAGGAACACCATCACGCATGCCTAGAGAAGTCCAAACCCCAACCAGCTCGACAGGCCTCCTCAGCCCTGTCCCCATGGCCATCCTGAGGACGCCTTTCCATGACAACCCCTGGGCAGGCTGTGCCAAAGAAGGGGCCCTCCCACCGGGTGGGCGTGGACGTCCGTTTGTTCAACCACGATGGACCACAGGATCCAGGGCCTCCCCAAAACAACCCTGGAACCACCGTCAGACCCAGCGCTACCCCTCACGGCCATAGACCCAGACAAAGGGGCTCTTCGCAGCGCCGCGAAACGCCCCACTCGGTTCAGGCAGCCCTCTTCCCAAGAGCAACACATGGAAAGACATTCGATGTCCACGGACAGATGCTTGGCTTAGCAAGCAGCTGTCCTTCGCCCCAACACAAGCGGACTCAGCCATCAACCTGCGCAGAAAACGGTGCCATGGGCAGCCACAGTGTTGCGGAGAGAAATGCTCACACGAAATGAAAGAGGTCTGGGAGGGAGACACACAGCCCATGGGAAACCCCTGCCCTCTCCCATCTCACCAGGGACACCCAGGAACTGTCTTCCAGGAAAGCAAGCCCTGGACCGCCATCCAGATGGCGCTTGCCAAATGGGAGGGCGAGGCTGTGGGCATGCCTGGCATTGGGGAGGTCCGAGATCCAAACCCTTGCCCTGGACGGGGGGTGCCAGAGCCCTCCTTCCATGCAGCAGATGCTACGAGGTCTAGTCCCTCTTCTTGGAACCCAAGGGAGGCGAAGGGGAGCCAAACAGGATGGATAGGCATGGCCGATGGGATCCCTTGCTTGGGAAAATGCAATGCATCCACTTCGGTCGGCGGCCAGCCAAAAGGAGTCCTGACCATTCCACCCCAACACAGGAGCGCCTCAGCACTCCCCACAGAAGGTGTCCCGCTCGGGAGTGCTGCCCCTCGGGAAAAGAGACGGGCCGAAGGACTCCGTGCATCCCGTCCAGATTGCCTAGCCTAGCCCATCGGACCCGACCGAATTCCCTGGCAAGGAGGAAGTGATGAGGATAAAGACATGCTTCGTCTGGAGTGGATTGACTTGCCCAGGTGTTCTCCTGCACCCGTGTGCGGCATGCAGATCCACTCTGCTTGGCAAAAGCATCCACTCCCAGGCTGGGCATCCCCAGGCTGCCACTTCCAACCCACTCCCACCCAAGATATTGGCTCACGAGGGACGTAGGATGGATGTGTCTATCCCGGTCATAGCTATTGTTTCCTCCTCTATCTGCATGCGTATGCGTGTGGGTGTGTTTTGAGAGAGGGAGAGAGAGAGAGAGAGGGAGGGAGGGAGGTAGGGAGACGAGGTGTAGAGAGAGAAAGAAAGAGAGATAGAGAGTGAGAGAGAGAGGGAGAATGAGAGAACGAGGGAGAGAACGAGAGATGGACCTTCACCCATTTCTGGATCCATTCAGCTCATTCATTTCAATGCCTCTTCTTCCTTGTCCATGGATTTGGGTGCCCCCTGCCACACGGAGATGTGGTCTAGCCAGAGGGGGATCGCCCAGTGCAGCTCTTGCCCCAGCCACAGCAGTGACCAGGAGAGCCTCTGAAGCTTGGCAGCCACGTGGGAACTCCCCTGAGAGCTTGCTTGAGGAGACCAATCAAGAGTCCTTAACGCATCAGACCTGGTTTCAATCAGGCCTCCATAGCCTGGCACCCTGCTGCCAAGAGAGGCTCTTCTCAAAAGTACACAAGGACATTTCCCTCAGCCTCCTCAGAGTGTGTGTGTGTGTGTGTGTGTGTGTGTGTGTGTGTGTGTGTGATAGAGAGAGAGAGAGAGGAAGGGAGAGAGAGAGAGAGAGGTGGGGGGGGCAAACAGGCGGATGAGCCCAGCTACCAACACTCTTGCCCCCGAAGACCCCCATGGATTCCTCAGCACCACACTCCTTCTCACCTACCTGAAGCCCTGATGCGGAGGGCTTGACCAGGGTCAGCTGGCGGCCCAATCCTGAGGCTGTGTGTGTCTGGGCGCCTGCCTCGAAGGAACCCCAAGCACGCCAAAGCCCAGGACCTGTTTCAAGCCTGTTTCTTGAAACCCACTGCCACCCAACCAGGCGGCCAACCCACCTCCAAATCCGGAAGGCACACCTCCGCCCTCCGCCTCACAGGAGGGGTCTCGGAGGAGAGAGTCCCTGGTGCCCAGGAAACACCTGCACATCCTCGGAGTGCCTGCTGTGGGTGCGTCCCGCTCAAGCCTCCATCCGCCCCCGCCCCCGACCTGGAGCCTGCGCCTTTGGAGCCTTGCCACTCCCACCTCTTCGAGCCTCAGAGCTGCACCTGGGGCCGGAAGGGGCCCTGGCGCCCTCGTGTGGACATAGGCTCGAACAGCCCCTCTCAGGCTGGCCTTCTCTCTCAGGCTCAGCAGTCCCCGGGGCTGCTTGGGCTGGGGCCCAGACGAGGCTGGGGGCTCCATCCCCCGCCAAGAAGGGCCCTTCCACCTGGGCTCTAGCTCCCTCTCTCAAAGGCGTTCTTCGTGCCGATGCCCACCTAGGCCATGCCTCGCCGTGGAAATCCTGAGCTCCCAATCCATCAGGGGGTGCCAGCCTGCTACCGTGTGGATAGAGCCTTGCCCATATGGAGTTAGGAAGACAGGTGTGGAAGGATGGAACGAGTCGTTTTCCCCCTTCATGATCCCCCTGGGATTCCATACGCCTTGCCATTAGGTCTTGCCTCGATTCTTTCCTTCTTGCTTGGTTCATCGGGCCAGGCCTCTCTTTCTCCCTTTGTTTCCAAACGCTCTTGACCCCACCTGGAGTGTGCCTGCTCTGGATCCCCATTTGTGCTTCCCAAGGCACAGAGTTTCCCAACCACACAAAACCACCCCAATCAGCCCTTCTCCCCAGGCGGCCGCAAGGAAGCTCAGGCAGAGCTTTTGCGGATCCGTCAAGAGAGCGGCCTGCATATGCCCGGCCTGCCTCGAGCTCCCATCATCTCACCAGGTGCGTAGAAAGAAGAGCCGAGCCTCCCTGGGAAAGACAAAGGGAGGTTCCTGAGCCCTCTTGAGACACAAGGCCCATCGCCTGGCACTGCTGCACTCCCAATTCGCTCTCCCTTTGGGCACCACCCGGGGAAGCCTCACAGCCCCTGGATGCGCATCCCAAAACCCAGGTCACCCTGGGCTCCCACACGGATCAGCTCCAGCACGGAACCCAGGAACCAGAACAGAAACCCACCCACCCAGGCCACAGGTGGGGAGGGGGCCTGAAGAAACACTGCCAAATCCACATAGCCAGCCGCCATCCAGCACCAGACAAAGGAACACCATCACGCATGCCTAGAGAAGTCCAAACCCCAACCAGCTCGACAGGCCTCCTCAGCCCTGTCCCCATGGCCATCCTGAGGACGCCTTTCCATGACAACCCCTGGGCAGGCTGTGCCAAAGAAGGGGCCCTCCCACCGGGTGGGCGTGGACGTCCGTTTGTTCAACCACGATGGACCACAGGATCCAGGGCCTCCCCAAAACAACCCTGGAACCACCGTCAGACCCAGCGCTACCCCTCACGGCCATAGACCCAGACAAAGGGGCTCTTCGCAGCGCCGCGAAACGCCCCACTCGGTTCAGGCAGCCCTCTTCCCAAGAGCAACACATGGAAAGACATTCGATGTCCACGGACAGATGCTTGGCTTAGCAAGCAGCTGTCCTTCGCCCCAACACAAGCGGACTCAGCCATCAACCTGCGCAGAAAACGGTGCCATGGGCAGCCACAGTGTTGCGGAGAGAAATGCTCACACGAAATGAAAGAGGTCTGGGAGGGAGACACACAGCCCATGGGAAACCCCTGCCCTCTCCCATCTCACCAGGGACACCCAGGGACTGTCTTCCAGGAAAGCAAGCCCTGGACCGCCATCCAGATGGCGCTTGCCAAATGGGAGGGCGAGGCTGTGGGCATGCCTGGCATTGGGGAGGTCCGAGATCCAAACCCTTGCCCTGGACGGGGGGTGCCAGAGCCCTCCTTCCATGCAGCAGATGCTACGAGGTCTAGTCCCTCTTCTTGGAACCCAAGGGAGGCGAAGGGGAGCCAAACAGGATGGATAGGCATGGCCGATGGGATCCCTTGGTTGGGAAACTGCAATGGATCCACTTCGGTCAGCGGCCAGCCAAAAGGAGTCCTGACCATTCGACCCCAACACAGGAGCGTCTCAGCGCTCCCCACAGAAGGTGTCCCGCTCGGGAGTGCTGCCCCTCGGGAAAAGAGACGGGCCGAAGGACTCCGTGCATCCCGTCCAGATTGCCGAGCCTAGCCCATCGGACCCGACCGAATTCCCTGGCGAGGAGGAAGTGATGAGGATAAAGACATGCTTCGTCTGGAGTGGATTGACTTGCCCAGGTGTTCTCCTGCACCCGTGTGCGGCATGCAGATCCACTCTGCTCGGCAAAAGCATCCACTCCCAGGCTGGCCATCCCCAGGCTGCCACTTCCAACCCACTCCCACCCAAGATATTGGCTCACGAGGGACGTAGGATGGATGTGTCTATCCCGGTCATAGCTATTGTTTCCTCCTCTATCTGCATGGGTATGCGTGTGGGTGTGTTTTGAGAGAGGGAGAGAGAGAGAGAGAGTGAGAGAGAGAGGGAGGGAGTGCGGTGACGGAGGGGTAGAGAGAGAGAGAGAGAGAGAGAGAGAGAGAGAGAGAGAGATGGGGAGAATGAGAGAACGAGGGAGAGAACGAGAGATGGACCTTCACTCATTTCTGGATCCATTCAGCTCATTCATTTCAATGCCTCTTCTTCCTTGTCCATGGATTTGGGTGCCCCCTGCCACACGGAGATGTGGTCTAGCCAGAGGGGGATCGCCCAGTGCAGCTCTTGCCCCAGCCACAGCAGTGACCAGGAGAGCCTCTGAAGCTTGGCAGCCACGTGGGAACTCCCCTGAGAGCTTGCATGAGGAGACCAATCAAGAGTCCTTAACGCATCAGACCTGGTTTCAATCAGGCCTCCATAGCCTGGCACCCTGCTGCCAAGAGAGGCTCTTCTCAAAAGGACACAAGGACATTTCCCTCAGCCTCCTCAGAGTGTGTGTGTGTGTGTGTGTGTGTGTGTGTGTGTGTGTGTGTGTGATAGAGAGAGAGAGAGAGGAAGGGAGAGAGAGAGAGAGAGAGGGGGGGGGGCAAACAGGCGGATGAGCCCAGCTACCAACACTCTTGCCCCCGAAGCCCCCCATGGATTCCTCAGCACCACACTCCTTCTCACCTACCTGAAGCCCTGATGCGGAGGGCTTGACCAGGGCCAGCTGGCGGCCCAATCCTGAGGCTGTGTGTGTCTGGGCGCCTGCCTCGAAGGAACCCCAAGCACGCCAAAGCCCAGGATCTGTTTCAAGCCTGTTTCTTGAAACCCACTGCCACCCAACCAGGCGGCCAACCCACCTCCAAATCCGGAAGGCACACCTCCGCCCTCCGCCTCACAGGAGGGGTCTCGGAGGAGAGAGTCCCTGGTGCCCAGGAAACACCTGCACATCCTCGGAGTGCCTGCTGTGGGTGCGTCCCGCTCAAGCCTCCATCCGCCCCCGCCCCCGACCTGGAGCCTGCGCCTTTGGAGCCTTGCCACTCCCACCTCTTCGAGCCTCGGAGCTGCACCTGGGGCCGGAAGGGGCCCTGGCGCCCTCGTGTGGACATAGGCTCGAACAGCCCCTCTCAGGCTGGCCTTCTCTCTCGGGCTCAGCAGTCCCAGGGGCTGCTTGGGCTGGGGCCCAGACGAGGCTGGGGGCTCCATCCCCCGCCAAGAAGGGCCCTTCCACCTGGGCTCTAGCTCCCTCTCTCAAAGGCGTTCTTCGTGCAGATGCCCACCTAGGCCATGCCTCGCCGTGGAAATCCTGAGCTCCCAATCCATCAGGGGGTGCCAGCCTGCTACCGTGTGGATAGAGCCTTGCCCATATGGAGTTAGGAAGACAGGTGTGGAAGGATGGAACGAGTCGTTTTCCCCCTTCATGATCCCCCTGGGATTCCATACGCCTTGCCATTAGGTCTTGCCTCGATTCTTTCCTTCTTGCTTGGTTCATCGGGCCAGGCCTCTCTTTCTCCCTTTGTTTCCAAACGCTCTTGACCCCACCTGGAGTGTGCCTGCTCTGGATCCCCATTTGTGCTTCCCAAGGCACAGAGTTTCCCAACCACACAAAACCAACCCAATCAGCCCTTCTCCCCAGGCGGCCGCAAGGAAGCTCAGGCAGAGCTTTTGCCGATCCGTCAAGAGAGCGGCCTGCATATGCCCGGCCTGCCTCGAGCTCCCATCATCTCACCAGGTGCGTAGAAAGAAGAGCCGAGCCTCCCTGGGAAAGACAAAGGGAGGTTCCTGAGCCCTCTTGAGACACAAGGCCCATCGCCTGGCACTGCTGCACTCCCAATTCGCTCTCCCTTTGGGCACCACCCGGGGAAGCCTCACAGCCCCTGGATGCGCATCCCAAAACCCAGGTCACCCTGGGCTCCCACACGGATCAGCTCCAGCACGGAACCCAGGAACCAGAACAGAAACCCACCCACCCAGGCCACAGGTGGGGAGGGGGCCTGAAGAAACACTGCCAAATCCACATAGCCAGCCGCCATCCAGCACCAGACAAAGGAACACCATCACGCATGCCTAGAGAAGTCCAAACCCCAACCAGCTCGACAGGCCTCCTCAGCCCTGTCCCCATGGCCATCCTGAGGACGCCTTTCCATGACAACCCCTGGGCAGGCTGTGCCAAAGAAGGGGCCCTCCCACCGGCTGGGCGTGGACGTCCGTTTGTTCAACCACGATGGACCACAGGATCCAGGGCCTCCCCAAAACAACCCTGGAACCACCGTCAGACCCAGCGCTACCCCTCACGGCCATAGACCCAGACAAAGGGGCTCTTCGCAGCGCCGCGAAACGCCCCACTCGGTTCAGGCAGCCCTCTTCCCAAGAGCAACACATGGAAAGACATTCGATGTCCACGGACAGATGCTTGGCTTAGCAAGCAGCTGTCCTTCGCCCCAACACAAGCGGACTCAGCGATCAACCTGCGCAGAAAATGGTGCCATGGGCAGCCACAGTGTTGCGGAGAGAAATGCTCACACGAAATGAAAGAGGTCTGGGAGGGAGACACACAGCCCATGGGAAACCCCTGCCCTCTCCCATCTCACCAGGGACACCCAGGGACTGTCTTCCAGGAAAGCAAGCCCTGGACCGCCATCCAGATGGCGCTTGCCAAATGGGAGGGCGAGGCTGTGGGCATGCCTGGCATTGGGGAGGTCCGAGATCCAAACCCTTGCCCTGGACGGGGGGTGCCAGAGCCCTCCTTCCATGCAGCAGATGCTACGAGGTCTAGTCCCTCTTCTTGGAACCCAAGGGAGGCGAAGGGGAGCCAAACAGGATGGATAGGCATGGCCGATGGGATCCCTTGGTTGGGAAACTGCAATGGATCCACTTCGGTCAGCGGCCAGCCAAAAGGAGTCCTGACCATTCCACCCCAACACAGGAGCGTCTCAGCGCTCCCCACAGAAGGTGTCCCGCTCGGGAGTGCTGCCCCTCGGGAAAAGAGACGGGCCGAAGGACTCCGTGCATCCCGTCCAGATTGCCGAGCCTAGCCCATCGGACCCGACCGAATTCCCTGGCGAGGAGGAAGTGATGAGGATAAAGACATGCTTCGTCTGGAGTGGATTGACTTGCCCAGGTGTTCTCCTGCACCCGTGTGCGGCATGCAGATCCACTCTGCTCGGCAAAAGCATCCACTCCCAGGCTGGCCATCCCCAGGCTGCCACTTCCAACCCACTCCCACCCAAGATATTGGCTCACGAGGGACGTAGGATGGATGTGTCTATCCCGGTCATAGCTATTGTTTCCTCCTCTATCTGCATGGGTATGCCTGTGGGTGTGTTTTGAGAGAGGGAGAGAGAGAGAGAGAGTGAGAGAGAGAGGGAGGGAGTGCGGTGACGGAGGGGTAGAGAGAGAGAGAGAGAGAGAGAGAGAGATGGGGAGAATGAGAGAACGAGGGAGAGAACGAGAGATGGACCTTCACTCATTTCTGGATCCATTCAGCTCATTCATTTCAATGCCTCTTCTTCCTTGTCCATGGATTTGGGTGCCCCCTGCCACACGGAGATGTGGTCTAGCCAGAGGGGGATCGCCCAGTGCAGCTCTTGCCCCAGCCACAGCAGTGACCAGGAGAGCCTCTGAAGCTTGGCAGCCACGTGGGAACTCCCCTGAGAGCTTGCTTGAGGAGACCAATCAAGAGTCCTTAACGCATCAGACCTGGTTTCAATCAGGCCTCCATAGCCTGGCACCCTGCTGCCAAGAGAGGCTCTTCTCAAAAGGACACAAGGACATTTCCCTCAGCCTCCTCAGAGTGTGTGTGTGTGTGTGTGTGTGTGTGTGTGTGTGATAGAGAGAGAGAGAGAGGAAGGGAGAGAGAGAGAGAGGGGGGGGGGGCAAACAGGCGGATGAGCCCAGCTACCAACACTCTTGCCCCCGAAGACCCCCATGGATTCCTCAGCACCACACTCCTTCTCACCTACCTGAAGCCCTGATGCGGAGGGCTTGACCAGGGCCAGCTGGCGGCCCAATCCTGAGGCTGTGTGTGTCTGGGCGCCTGCCTCGAAGGAACCCCAAGCACGCCAAAGCCCAGGACCTGTTTCAAGCCTGTTTCTTGAAACCCACTGCCACCCAACCAGGCGGCCAACCCACCTCCAAATCCGGAAGGCACACCTCCGCCCTCCGCCTCACAGGAGGGGTCTCGGAGGAGAGAGTCCCTGGTGCCCAGGAAACACCTGCACATCCTCGGAGTGCCTGCTGTGGGTGCGTCCCGCTCAAGCCTCCATCCGCCCCCGCCCCCGACCTGGAGCCTGCGCCTTTGGAGCCTTGCCACTCCCACCTCTTCGAGCCTCGGAGCTGCACCTGGGGCCGGAAGGGGCCCTGGCGCCCTCGTGTGGACATAGGCTCGAACAGCCCCTCTCAGGCTGGCCTTCTCTCTCAGGCTCAGCAGTCCCCGGGGCTGCTTGGGCTGGGGCCCAGACGAGGCTGGGGGCTCCATCCCCCGCCAAGAAGGGCCCTTCCACCTGGGCTCTAGCTCCCTCTCTCAAAGGCGTTCTTCGTGCAGATGCCCACCTAGGCCATGCCTCGCCGTGGAAATCCTGAGCTCCCAATCCATCAGGGGGTGCCAGCCTGCTACCGTGTGGATAGAGCCTTGCCCATATGGAGTTAGGAAGACAGGTGTGGAAGGATGGAACGAGTCGTTTTCCCCCTTCATGATCCCCCTGGGATTCCATACGCCTTGCCATTAGGTCTTGCCTCGATTCTTTCCTTCTTGCTTGGTTCATCGGGCCAGGCCTCTCTTTCTCCCTTTGTTTCCAAACGCTCTTGACCCCACCTGGAGTGTGCCTGCTCTGGATCCCCATTTGTGCTTCCCAAGGCACAGAGTTTCCCAACCACACAAAACCACCCCAATCAGCCCTTCTCCCCAGGCGGCCGCAAGGAAGCTCAGGCAGAGCTTTTGCGGATCCGTCAAGAGAGCGGCCTGCATATGCCCGGCCTGCCTCGAGCTCCCATCATCTCACCAGGTGCGTAGAAAGAAGAGCCGAGCCTCCCTGGGAAAGACAAAGGGAGGTTCCTGAGCCCTCTTGAGACACAAGGCCCATCGCCTGGCACTGCTGCACTCCCAATTCGCTCTCCCTTTGGGCACCACCCGGGGAAGCCTCACAGCCCCTGGATGCGCATCCCAAAACCCAGGTCACCCTGGGCTCCCACACGGATCAGCTCCAGCACGGAACCCAGGAACCAGAACAGAAACCCACCCACCCAGGCCACAGGTGGGGAGGGGGCCTGAAGAAACACTGCCAAATCCACATAGCCAGCCGCCATCCAGCACCAGACAAAGGAACACCATCACGCATGCCTAGAGAAGTCCAAACCCCAACCAGCTCGACAGGCCTCCTCAGCCCTGTCCCCATGGCCATCCTGAGGACGCCTTTCCATGACAACCCCTGGGCAGGCTGTGCCAAAGAAGGGGCCCTCCCACCGGCTGGGCGTGGACGTCCGTTTGTTCAACCACGATGGACCACAGGATCCAGGGCCTCCCCAAAACAACCCTGGAACCACCGTCAGACCCAGCGCTACCCCTCACGGCCATAGACCCAGACAAAGGGGCTCTTCGCAGCGCCGCGAAACGCCCCACTCGGTTCAGGCAGCCCTCTTCCCAAGAGCAACACATGGAAAGACATTCGATGTCCACGGACAGATGCTTGGCTTAGCAAGCAGCTGTCCTTCGCCCCAACACAAGCGGACTCAGCGATCAACCTGCGCAGAAAATGGTGCCATGGGCAGCCACAGTGTTGCGGAGAGAAATGCTCACACGAAATGAAAGAGGTCTGGGAGGGAGACACACAGCCCATGGGAAACCCCTGCCCTCTCCCATCTCACCAGGGACACCCAGGGACTGTCTTCCAGGAAAGCAAGCCCTGGACCGCCATCCAGATGGCGCTTGCCAAATGGGAGGGCGAGGCTGTGGGCATGCCTGGCATTGGGGAGGTCCGAGATCCAAACCCTTGCCCTGGACGGGGGGTGCCAGAGCCCTCCTTCCATGCAGCAGATGCTACGAGGTCTAGTCCCTCTTCTTGGAACCCAAGGGAGGCGAAGGGGAGCCAAACAGGATGGATAGGCATGGCCGATGGGATCCCTTGGTTGGGAAACTGCAATGGATCCACTTCGGTCAGCGGCCAGCCAAAAGGAGTCCTGACCATTCGACCCCAACACAGGAGCGTCTCAGCGCTCCCCACAGAAGGTGTCCCGCTCGGGAGTGCTGCCCCTCGGGAAAAGAGACGGGCCGAAGGACTCCGTGCATCCCGTCCAGATTGCCGAGCCTAGCCCATCGGACCCGACCGAATTCCCTGGCGAGGAGGAAGTGATGAGGATAAAGACATGCTTCGTCTGGAGTGGATTGACTTGCCCAGGTGTTCTCCTGCACCCGTGTGCGGCATGCAGATCCACTCTGCTCGGCAAAAGCATCCACTCCCAGGCTGGCCATCCCCAGGCTGCCACTTCCAACCCACTCCCACCCAAGATATTGGCTCACGAGGGACGTAGGATGGATGTGTCTATCCCAGTCATAGCTATTGTTTCCTCCTCTATCTGCATGGGTATGCGTGTGGGTGTGTTTTGAGAGAGGGAGAGAGAGAGAGAGAGTGAGAGAGAGAGGGAGGGAGTGCGGTGACGGAGGGGTAGAGAGAGAGAGAGAGAGAGAGAGAGAGAGAGATGGGGAGAATGAGAGAACGAGGGAGAGAACGAGAGATGGACCTTCACTCATTTCTGGATCCATTCAGCTCATTCATTTCAATGCCTCTTCTTCCTTGTCCATGGATTTGGGTGCCCCTGCCACACGGAGATGTGGTCTAGCCAGAGGGGGATCGCCCAGTGCAGCTCTTGCCCCAGCCACAGCAGTGACCAGGAGAGCCTCTGAAGCTTGGCAGCCACGTGGGAACTCCCCTGAGAGCTTGCTTGAGGAGACCAATCAAGAGTCCTTAACGCATCAGACCTGGTTTCAATCAGGCCTCCATAGCCTGGCACCCTGCTGCCAAGAGAGGCTCTTCTCAAAAGGACACAAGGACATTTCCCTCAGCCTCCTCAGAGTGTGTGTGTGTGTGTGTGTGTGTGTGTGTGTGTGTGTGTGTGTGATAGAGAGAGAGAGAGAGGAAGGGAGAGAGAGAGAGAGAGAGAGAGAGAGAGAGAGAGAGAGAGAGAGAGAGAGAGGGCAAACAGGCGGATGAGCCCAGCTACCAACACTCTTGCCCCCGAAGCCCCCCATGGATTCCTCAGCACCACACTCCTTCTCACCTACCTGAAGCCCTGATGCGGAGGGCTTGACCAGGGCCAGCTGGCGGCCCAATCCTGAGGCTGTGTGTGTCTGGGCGCCTGCCTCGAAGGAACCCCAAGCACGCCAAAGCCCAGGACCTGTTTCAAGCCTGTTTCTTGAAACCCACTGCCACCCAACCAGGCGGCCAACCCACCTCCAAATCCGGAAGGCACACCTCCGCCCTCCGCCTCACAGGAGGGGTCTCGGAGGAGAGAGTCCCTGGTGCCCAGGAAACACCTGCACATCCTCGGAGTGCCTGCTGTGGGTGCGTCCCGCTCAAGCCTCCATCCGCCCCCGCCCCCGACCTGGAGCCTGCGCCTTTGGAGCCTTGCCACTCCCACCTCTTCGAGCCTCGGAGCTGCACCTGGGGCCGGAAGGGGCCCTGGCGCCCTCGTGTGGACATAGGCTCGAACAGCCCCTCTCAGGCTGGCCTTCTCTCTCAGGCTCAGCAGTCCCCGGGGCTGCTTGGGCTGGGGCCCAGACGAGGCTGGGGGCTCCATCCCCCGCCAAGAAGGGCCCTTCCACCTGGGCTCTAGCTCCCTCTCTCAAAGGCGTTCTTCGTGCCGATGCCCACCTAGGCCATGCCTCGCCGTGGAAATCCTGAGCTCCCAATCCATCAGGGGGTGCCAGCCTGCTACCGTGTGGATAGAGCCTTGCCCATATGGAGTTAGGAAGACAGGTGTGGAAGGATGGAACGAGTCGTTTTCCCCCTTCATGATCCCCCTGGGATTCCATACGCCTTGCCATTAGGTCTTGCCTCGATTCTTTCCTTCTTGCTTGGTTCATCGGGCCAGGCCTCTCTTTCTCCCTTTGTTTCCAAACGCTCTTGACCCCACCTGGAGTGTGCCTGCTCTGGATCCCCATTTGTGCTTCCCAAGGCACAGAGTTTCCCAACCACACAAAACCACCCCAATCAGCCCTTCTCCCCAGGCGGCCGCAAGGAAGCTCAGGCAGAGCTTTTGCGGATCCGTCAAGAGAGCGGCCTGCATATGCCCGGCCTGCCTCGAGCTCCCATCATCTCACCAGGTGCGTAGAAAGAAGAGCCGAGCCTCCCTGGGAAAGACAAAGGGAGGTTCCTGAGCCCTCTTGAGACACAAGGCCCATCGCCTGGCACTGCTGCACTCCCAATTCGCTCTCCCTTTGGGCACCACCCGGGGAAGCCTCACAGCCCCTGGATGCGCATCCCAAAACCCAGGTCACCCTGGGCTCCCACACGGATCAGCTCCAGCACGGAACCCAGGAACCAGAACAGAAACCCACCCACCCAGGCCACAGGTGGGGAGGGGGCCTGAAGAAACACTGCCAAATCCACATAGCCAGCCGCCATCCAGCACCAGACAAAGGAACACCATCACGCATGCCTAGAGAAGTCCAAACCCCAACCAGCTCGACAGGCCTCCTCAGCCCTGTCCCCATGGCCATCCTGAGGACGCCTTTCCATGACAACCCCTGGGCAGGCTGTGCCAAAGAAGGGGCCCTCCCACCGGGTGGGCGTGGACGTCCGTTTGTTCAACCACGATGGACCACAGGATCCAGGGCCTCCCCAAAACAACCCTGGAACCACCGTCAGACCCAGCGCTACCCCTCACGGCCATAGACCCAGACAAAGGGGCTCTTCGCAGCGCCGCGAAACGCCCCACTCGGTTCAGGCAGCCCTCTTCCCAAGAGCAACACATGGAAAGACATTCGATGTCCACGGACAGATGCTTGGCTTAGCAAGCAGCTGTCCTTCGCCCCAACACAAGCGGACTCAGCGATCAACCTGCGCAGAAAATGGTGCCATGGGCAGCCACAGTGTTGCGGAGAGAAATGCTCACACGAAATGAAAGAGGTCTGGGAGGGAGACACACAGCCCATGGGAAACCCCTGCCCTCTCCCATCTCACCAGGGACACCCAGGGACTGTCTTCCAGGAAAGCAAGCCCTGGACCGCCATCCAGATGGCGCTTGCCAAATGGGAGGGCGAGGCTGTGGGCATGCCTGGCATTGGGGAGGTCCGAGATCCAAACCCTTGCCCTGGACGGGGGGTGCCAGAGCCCTCCTTCCATGCAGCAGATGCTACGAGGTCTAGTCCCTCTTCTTGGAACCCAAGGGAGGCGAAGGGGAGCCAAACAGGATGGATAGGCATGGCCGATGGGATCCCTTGGTTGGGAAACTGCAATGGATCCACTTCGGTCAGCGGCCAGCCAAAAGGAGTCCTGACCATTCGACCCCAACACAGGAGCGTCTCAGCGCTCCCCACAGAAGGTGTCCCGCTCGGGAGTGCTGCCCCTCGGGAAAAGAGACGGGCCGAAGGACTCCGTGCATCCCGTCCAGATTGCCGAGCCTAGCCCATCGGACCCGACCGAATTCCCTGGCGAGGAGGAAGTGATGAGGATAAAGACATGCTTCGTCTGGAGTGGATTGACTTGCCCAGGTGTTCTCCTGCACCCGTGTGCGGCATGCAGATCCACTCTGCTCGGCAAAAGCATCCACTCCCAGGCTGGCCATCCCCAGGCTGCCACTTCCAACCCACTCCCACCCAAGATATTGGCTCACGAGGGACGTAGGATGGATGTGTCTATCCCAGTCATAGCTATTGTTTCCTCCTCTATCTGCATGGGTATGCGTGTGGGTGTGTTTTGAGAGAGGGAGAGAGAGAGAGAGAGTGAGAGAGAGAGGGAGGGAGTGCGGTGACGGAGGGGTAGAGAGAGAGAGAGAGAGAGAGAGAGAGAGAGATGGGGAGAATGAGAGAACGAGGGAGAGAACGAGAGATGGACCTTCACTCATTTCTGGATCCATTCAGCTCATTCATTTCAATGCCTCTTCTTCCTTGTCCATGGATTTGGGTGCCCCTGCCACACGGAGATGTGGTCTAGCCAGAGGGGAATCGCCCAGTGCAGCTCTTGCCCCAGCCACAGCAGTGACCAGGAGAGCCTCTGAAGCTTGGCAGCCACGTGGGAACTCCCCTGAGAGCTTGCTTGAGGAGACCAATCAAGAGTCCTTAACGCATCAGACCTGGTTTCAATCAGGCCTCCATAGCCTGGCACCCTGCTGCCAAGAGAGGCTCTTCTCAAAAGGACACAAGGACATTTCCCTCAGCCTCCTCAGAGTGTGTGTGTGTGTGTGTGTGTGTGTGTGTGTGTGTGTGTGTGTGTGATAGAGAGAGAGAGAGAGGAAGGGAGAGAGAGAGAGAGAGAGAGAGAGAGAGAGAGAGAGAGAGAGAGAGGGCAAACAGGCGGATGAGCCCAGCTACCAACACTCTTGCCCCCGAAGCCCCCCATGGATTCCTCAGCACCACACTCCTTCTCACCTACCTGAAGCCCTGATGCGGAGGGCTTGACCAGGGCCAGCTGGCGGCCCAATCCTGAGGCTGTGTGTGTCTGGGCGCCTGCCTCGAAGGAACCCCAAGCACGCCAAAGCCCAGGATCTGTTTCAAGCCTGTTTCTTGAAACCCACTGCCACCCAACCAGGCGGCCAACCCACCTCCAAATCCGGAAGGCACACCTCCGCCCTCCGCCTCACAGGAGGGGTCTCGGAGGAGAGAGTCCCTGGTGCCCAGGAAACACCTGCACATCCTCGGAGTGCCTGCTGTGGGTGCGTCCCGCTCAAGCCTCCATCCGCCCCCGCCCCCGACCTGGAGCCTGCGCCTTTGGAGCCTTGCCACTCCCACCTCTTCGAGCCTCGGAGCTGCACCTGGGGCCGGAAGGGGCCCTGGCGCCCTCGTGTGGACATAGGCTCGAACAGCCCCTCTCAGGCTGGCCTTCTCTCTCAGGCTCAGCAGTCCCCGGGGCTGCTTGGGCTGGGGCCCAGACGAGGCTGGGGGCTCCATCCCCCGCCAAGAAGGGCCCTTCCACCTGGGCTCTAGCTCCCTCTCTCAAAGGCGTTCTTCGTGCAGATGCCCACCTAGGCCATGCCTCGCCGTGGAAATCCTGAGCTCCCAATCCATCAGGGGGTGCCAGCCTGCTACCGTGTGGATAGAGCCTTGCCCATATGGAGTTAGGAAGACAGGTGTGGAAGGATGGAACGAGTCGTTTTCCCCCTTCATGATCCCCCTGGGATTCCATACGCCTTGCCATTAGGTCTTGCCTCGATTCTTTCCTTCTTGCTTGGTTCATCGGGCCAGGCCTCTCTTTCTCCCTTTGTTTCCAAACGCTCTTGACCCCACCTGGAGTGTGCCTGCTCTGGATCCCCATTTGTGCTTCCCAAGGCACAGAGTTTCCCAACCACACAAAACCAACCCAATCAGCCCTTCTCCCCAGGCGGCCGCAAGGAAGCTCAGGCAGAGCTTTTGCGGATCCGTCAAGAGAGCGGCCTGCATATGCCCGGCCTGCCTCGAGCTCCCATCATCTCACCAGGTGCGTAGAAAGAAGAGCCGAGCCTCCCTGGGAAAGACAAAGGGAGGTTCCTGAGCCCTCTTGAGACACAAGGCCCAGCGCCTGGCACTGCTGCTCTCCCAATTCGCTCTCCCTTTGGGCACCACCCGGGGAAGCCTCACAGCCCCTGGATGCGCATCCCAAAACCCAGGTCACCCTGGGCTCCCACACGGATCAGCTCCAGCACGGAACCCAGGAACCAGAACAGAAACCCACCCACCCAGGCCACAGGTGGGGAGGGGGCCTGAAGAAACACTGCCAAATCCACATAGCCAGCCGCCATCCAGCACCAGACAAAGGAACAGCATCACGCATGCCTAGAGAAGTCCAAACCCCAACCAGCTCCACAGGCCTCCTCAGCCCTGTCCCCATGGCCATCCTGAGGACGCCTTTCCATGACAACCCCTGGGCAGGCTGTGCCAAAGAAGGGGCCCTCCCACCGGCTGGGCGTGGACGTCCGTTTGTTCAACCACGATGGACCACAGGATCCAGGGCCTCCCCAAAACAACCCTGGAACCACCGTCAGACCCAGCGCTACCCCTCACGGCCATAGACCCAGACAAAGGGGCTCTTCGCAGCGCCGCGAAACGCCCCACTCGGTTCAGGCAGCCCTCTTCCCAAGAGCAACACATGGAAAGACATTCGATGTCCACGGACAGATGCTTGGCTTAGCAAGCAGCTGTCCTTCGCCCCAACACAAGCGGACTCAGCGATCAACCTGCGCAGAAAACGGTGCCATGGGCAGCCACAGTGTTGCGGAGAGAAATGCTCACACGAAATGAAAGAGGTCTGGGAGGGAGACACACAGCCCATGGGAAACCCCTGCCCTCTCCCATCTCACCAGGGACACCCAGGGACTGTCTTCCAGGAAAGCAAGCCCTGGACCGCCATCCAGATGGCGCTTGCCAAATGGGAGGGCGAGGCTGTGGGCATGCCTGGCATTGGGGAGGTCCGAGATCCAAACCCTTGCCCTGGACGGGGGGTGCCAGAGCCCTCCTTCCATGCAGCAGATGCTACGAGGTCTAGTCCCTCTTCTTGGAACCCAAGGGAGGCGAAGGGGAGCCAAACAGGATGGATAGGCATGGCCGATGGGATCCCTTGGTTGGGAAACTGCAATGGATCCACTTCGGTCAGCGGCCAGCCAAAAGGAGTCCTGACCATTCCACCCCAACACAGGAGCGTCTCAGCGCTCCCCACAGAAGGTGTCCCGCTCGGGAGTGCTGCCCCTCGGGAAAAGAGACGGGCCGAAGGACTCCGTGCATCCCGTCCAGATTGCCGAGCCTAGCCCATCGGACCCGACCGAATTCCCTGGCGAGGAGGAAGTGATGAGGATAAAGACATGCTTCGGCTGGAGTGGATTGACTTCCCCAGGTGTTCTCCTGCACCCGTGTGCGGCATGCAGATCCACTCTGCTCGGCAAAAGCATCCACTCCCAGGCTGGGCATCCCCAGGCTGCCACTTCCAACCCACTCCCACCCAAGATATTGGCTCACGAGGGACGTAGGATGGATGTGTCTATCCCGGTCATAGCTATTGTTTCCTCTTCTATCTGCATGCGTATGCGTGTGGGTGTGTTTTGAGAGAGGGAGAGAGAGAGAGAGACTGAGAGAGAGAGGGAGGGAGGGAGGGAGACGGAGGGAGAGAGAGAGATAGAGAGAGAGAGATAGAGAGGGAGAATGACAGAACGAGGGAGAGAACGAGAGATGGACCTTCACCCATTTCTGGATCCATTCAGCTCATTCATTTCAATGCCTCTTCTTCCTTGTCCATGGATTTGGGTGCCCCTGCCACACGGAGATGTGGTCTAGCCAGAGGGGGATCGCCCAGTGCAGCTCTTGCCCCAGCCACAGCAGTGACCAGGAGAGCCTCTGAAGCTTGGCAGCCACGTGGGAACTCCCCTGAGAGCTTGCTTGAGGAGACCAATCAAGAGTCCTTAACGCATCAGACCTGGTTTCAATCAGGCCTCCATAGCCTGGCACCCTGCTGCCAAGAGAGGCTCTTCTCAAAAGGACACAAGGACATTTCCCTCAGCCTCCTCAGAGTGTGTGTGTGTGTGTGTGTGTGTGTGTGTGTGTGTGTGTGTGTGTGTGATAGAGAGAGAGAGAGGAAGGGAGAGAGAGAGAGAGAGGGGGGGGGGGCAAACAGGCGGATGAGCCCAGCTACCAACACTCTTGCCCCCGAAGCCCCCCATGGATTCCTCAGCACCACACTCCTTCTCACCTACCTGAAGCCCTGATGCGGAGGGCTTGACCAGGGCCAGCTGGCGGCCCAATCCTGAGGCTGTGTGTGTCTGGGCGCCTGCCTCGAAGGAACCCCAAGCACGCCAAAGCCCAGGACCTGTTTCAAGCCTGTTTCTTGAAACCCACTGCCACCCAACCAGGCGGCCAACCCACCTCCAAATACGGAAGGCACACCTCCGCCCTCCGCCTCACAGGAGGGGTCTCGGATGAGAGAGTCCCTGGTGCCCAGGAAACACCTGCACATCCTCGGAGTGCCTGCTGTGGGTACGTCCCGCTCAAGCCTCCATCCGCCCCCGCCCCCGACCTGGAGCCTGCGCCTTTGGAGCCTTGCCACTCCCACCTCTTCGAGCCTCGGAGCTGCACCTGGGGCCGGAAGGGGCCCTGGCGCCCTCGTGTGGACATAGGCTCGAACAGCCCCTCTCAGGCTGGCCTTCTCTCTCGGGCTCAGCAGTCCCCGGGGCTGCTTGGGCTGGGGCCCAGACGAGGCTGGGGGCTCCATCCCCCGCCAAGAAGGGCCCTTCCACCTGGGCTCTAGCTCCCTCTCTCAAAGGCGTTCTTCGTGCCGATGCCCACCTAGGCCATGCCTCGCCGTGGAAATCCTGAGCTCCCAATCCATCAGGGGGTGCCAGCCTGCTACCGTGTGGATAGAGCCTTGCCCATATGGAGTTAGGAAGACAGGTGTGGAAGGATGGAACGAGTCGTTTTCCCCCTTCATGATCCCCCTGGGATTCCATACGCCTTGCCATTAGGTCTTGCCTCGATTCTTTCCTTCTTGCTTGGTTCATCGGGCCAGGCCTCTCTTTCTCCCTTTGTTTCCAAACGCTCTTGACCCCACCTGGAGTGTGCCTGATCTGGATCCCCATTTGTGCTTCCCAAGGCACAGAGTTTCCCAACCACACAAAACCACCCCAATCAGCACTTCTCCCCAGGCAGCCACAAGGAAGCTCAGGCAGAGCTTTTGCGGATCCGTCAAGAGAGCGGCCTGCATATGCCCGGCCTGCCTCGAGCTCCCATCATCTCACCAGGTGCGTAGAAAGAAGAGCCGAGCCTCCCTGGGAAAGACAAAGGGAGGTTCCTGAGCCCTCTTGAGACACAAGGCCCAGCGCCTGGCACTGCTGCTCTCCCAATTCGCTCTCCCTTTGGGCACCACCCGGGGAAGCCTCACAGCCCCTGGATGCGCATCCCAAAACCCAGGTCACCCTGGGCTCCCACACGGATCAGCTCCAGCACGGAACCCAGGAACCAGAACAGAAACCCACCCACCCAGGCCACAGGTGGGGAGGGGGCCTGAAGAAACACTGCCAAATCCACATAGCCAGCCGCCATCCAGCACCAGACAAAGGAACACCATCACGCATGCCTAGAGAAGTCCAAACCCCAACCAGCTCGACAGGCCTCCTCAGCCCTGTCCCCATGGCCATCCTGAGGACGCCTTTCCATGACAACCCCTGGGCAGGCTGTGCCAAAGAAGGGGCCCTCCCACCGGCTGGGCGTGGACGTCCGTTTGTTCAACCACGATGGACCACAAGATCCAGGGCCTCCCCAAAACAACCCTGGAACCACCGTCAGACCCAGCGCTACCCCTCACGGCCATAGACCCAGACAAAGGGGCTCTTCGCAGCGCCGCGAAACGCCCCACTCGGTTCAGGCAGCCCTCTTCCCAAGAGCAACACATGGAAAGACATTCGATGTCCACGGACAGATGCTTGGCTTAGCAAGCAGCTGTCCTTCGCCCCAACACAAGCGGACTCAGCGATCAACCTGCGCAGAAAACGGTGCCATGGGCAGCCACAGTGTTGCGGAGAGAAATGCTCACACGAAATGAAAGAGGTCTGGGAGGGAGACACACAGCCCATGGGAAACCCCTGCCCTCTCCCATCTCACCAGGGACACCCAGGGACTGTCTTCCAGGAAAGCAAGCCCTGGACCGCCATCCAGATGGCGCTTGCCAAATGGGAGGGCGAGGCTGTGGGCATGCCTGGCATTGGGGAGGTCCGAGATCCAAACCCTTGCCCTGGACGGGGGGTGCCAGAGCCCTCCTTCCATGCAGCAGATGCTACGAGGTCTAGTCCCTCTTCTTGGAACCCAAGGGAGGCGAAGGGGAGCCAAACAGGATGGATAGGCATGGCCGATGGGATCCCTTGGTTGGGAAACTGCAATGGATCCACTTCGGTCAGCGGCCAGCCAAAAGGAGTCCTGACCATTCCACCCCAACACAGGAGCGTCTCAGCGCTCCCCACAGAAGGTGTCCCGCTCGGGAGTGCTGCCCCTCGGGAAAAGAGACGGGCCGAAGGACTCCGTGCATCCCGTCCAGATTGCCGAGCCTAGCCCATCGGACCCGACCGAATTCCCTGGCGAGGAGGAAGTGATGAGGATAAAGACATGCTTCGGCTGGAGTGGATTGACTTCCCCAGGTGTTCTCCTGCACCCGTGTGCGGCATGCAGATCCACTCTGCTCGGCAAAAGCATCCACTCCCAGGCTGGGCATCCCCAGGCTGCCACTTCCAACCCACTCCCACCCAAGATATTGGCTCACGAGGGACGTAGGATGGATGTGTCTATCCCGGTCATAGCTATTGTTTCCTCTTCTATCTGCATGCTTATGCGTGTGGGTGTGTTTTGAGAGAGGGAGAGAGAGAGAGAGAGTGAGAGAGAGAGGGAGGGAGGGAGGGAGACGGAGGGAGAGAGAGAGATAGAGAGAGAGAGATAGAGAGGGAGAATGACAGAACGAGGGAGAGAACGAGAGATGGACCTTCACCCATTTCTGGATCCATTCAGCTCATTCATTTCAATGCCTCTTCTTCCTTGTCCATGGATTTGGGTGCCCCCTGCCACACGGAGATGTGGTCTAGCCAGAGGGGGATCGCCCAGTGCAGCTCTTGCCCCAGCCACAGCAGTGACCAGGAGAGCCTCTGAAGCTTGGCAGCCACGTGGGAACTCCCCTGAGAGCTTGCTTGAGGAGACCAATCAAGAGTCCTTAACGCATCAGACCTGGTTTCAATCAGGCCTCCATAGCCTGGCACCCTGCTGCCAAGAGAGGCTCTTCTCAAAAGGACACAAGGACATTTCCCTCAGCCTCCTCAGAGTGTGTGTGTGTGTGTGTGTGTGTGTGTGTGTGTGTGTGAGAGAGAGAGAGAGAGAGCGAGAGAGAGAGAGAGAGAGAGAGAGAGAGGGAGAGAGGGCAAACAGGCGGATGAGCCCAGCTACCAACACTCTTGCCCCCGAAGCCCCCCATGGATTCCTCAGCACCACACTCCTTCTCACCTACCTGAAGCCCTGATGCGGAGGGCTTGACCAGGGCCAGCTGGCGGCCCAATCCTGAGGCTGTGTGTGTCTGGGCGCCTGCCTCGAAGGAACCCCAAGCACGCCAAAGCCCAGGACCTGTTTCAAGCCTGTTTCTTGAAACCCACTGCCACCCAACCAGGCGGCGAACCCACCTCCAAATCCGGAAGGCACACCTCCGCCCTCCGCCTCACAGGAGGGGTCTCGGAGGAGAGAGTCCCTGGTGCCCAGGAAACACCTGCACATCCTCGGAGTGCCTGCTGTGGGTGCGTCCCGCTCAAGCCTCCATCCGCCCCCGCCCCCGACCTGGAGCCTGCGCCTTTGGAGCCTTGCCACTCCCACCTCTTCGAGCCTCGGAGCTGCACCTGGGGCCGGAAGGGGCCCTGGCGCCCTCGTGTGGACATAGGCTCGAACAGCCCCTCTCAGGCTGGCCTTCTCTCTCAGGCTCAGCAGTCCCCGGGGCTGCTTGGGCTGGGGCCCAGACGAGGCTGGGGGCTCCATCCCCCGCCAAGAAGGGCCCTTCCACCTGGGCTCTAGCTCCCTCTCTCAAAGGCGTTCTTCGTGCCGATGCCCACCTAGGCCATGCCTCGCCGTGGAAATCCTGAGCTCCCAATCCATCAGGGGGTGCCAGCCTGCTACCGTGTGGATAGAGCCTTGCCCATATGGAGTTAGGAAGACAGGTGTGGAAGGATGGAACGAGTCGTTTTCCCCCTTCATGATCCCCCTGGGATTCCATACGCCTTGCCATTAGGTCTTGCCTCGATTCTTTCCTTCTTGCTTGGTTCATCGGGCCAGGCCTCTCTTTCTCCCTTTGTTTCCAAACGCTCTTGACCCCACCTGGAGTGTGCCTGCTCTGGATCCCCATTTGTGCTTCCCAAGGCACAGAGTTTCCCAACCACACAAAACCAACCCAATCAGCCCTTCTCCCCAGGCGGCCGCAAGGAAGCTCAGGCAGAGCTTTTGCGGATCCGTCAAGAGAGCGGCCTGCATATGCCCGGCCTGCCTCGAGCTCCCATCATCTCACCAGGTGCGTAGAAAGAAGAGCCGAGCCTCCCTGGGAAAGACAAAGGGAGGTTCCTGAGCCCTCTTGAGACACAAGGCCCAGCGCCTGGCACTGCTGCTCTCCCAATTCGCTCTCCCTTTGGGCACCACCCGGGGAAGCCTCACAGCCCCTGGATGCGCATCCCAAAACCCAGGTCACCCTGGGCTCCCACACGGATCAGCTCCAGCACGGAACCCAGGAACCAGAACAGAAACCCACCCACCCAGGCCACAGGTGGGGAGGGGGCCTGAAGAAACACTGCCAAATCCACATAGCCAGCCGCCATCCAGCACCAGACAAAGGAACACCATCACGCATGCCTAGAGAAGTCCAAACCCCAACCAGCTCGACAGGCCTCCTCAGCCCTGTCCCCATGGCCATCCTGAGGACGCCTTTCCATGACAACCCCTGGGCAGGCTGTGCCAAAGAAGGGGCCCTCCCACCGGCTGGGCGTGGACGTCCGTTTGTTCAACCACGATGGACCACAAGAACCAGGGCCTCCCCAAAACAACCCTGGAACCACCGTCAGACCCAGCGCTACCCCTCACGGCCATAGACCCAGACAAAGGGGCTCTTCGCAGCGCCGCGAAACGCCCCACTCGGTTCAGGCAGCCCTCTTCCCAAGAGCAACACATGGAAAGACATTCGATGTCCACGGACAGATGCTTGGCTTAGCAAGCAGCTGTCCTTCGCCCCAACACAAGCGGACTCAGCGATCAACCTGCGCAGAAAACGGTGCCATGGGCAGCCACAGTGTTGCGGAGAGAAAAGCTCACACGAAATGAAAGAGGTCTGGGAGGGAGACACACAGCCCATGGGAAACCCCTGCCCTCTCCCATCTCACCAGGGACACCCAGGGACTGTCTTCCAGGAAAGCAAGCCCTGGACCGCCATCCAGATGGCGCTTGCCAAATGGGAGGGCGAGGCTGTGGGCATGCCTGGCATTGGGGAGGTCCGAGATCCAAACCCTTGCCCTGGACGGGGGGTGCCAGAGCCCTCCTTCCATGCAGCAGATGCTACGAGGTCTAGTCCCTCTTCTTGGAACCCAAGGGAGGCGAAGGGGAGCCAAACAGGATGGATAGGCATGGCCGATGGGATCCCTTGGTTGGGAAACTGCAATGGATCCACTTCGGTCAGCGGCCAGCCAAAAGGAGTCCTGACCATTCCACCCCAACACAGGAGCGTCTCAGCGCTCCCCACAGAAGGTGTCCCGCTCGGGAGTGCTGCCCCTCGGGAAAAGAGACGGGCCGAAGGACTCCGTGCATCCCGTCCAGATTGCCGAGCCTAGCCCATCGGACCCGACCGAATTCCCTGGCGAGGAGGAAGTGATGAGGATAAAGACATGCTTCGGCTGGAGTGGATTGACTTCCCCAGGTGTTCTCCTGCACCCGTGTGCGGCATGCAGATCCACTCTGCTCGGCAAAAGCATCCACTCCCAGGCTGGCCATCCCCAGGCTGCCACTTCCAACCCACTCCCACCCAAGATATTGGCTCACGAGGGACGTAGGATGGATGTGTCTATCCCGGTCATAGCTATTGTTTCCTCTTCTATCTGCATGCGTATGCGTGTGGGTGTGTTTTGAGAGAGGGAGAGAGAGAGAGAGAGAGAGAGAGAGAGAGGGAGGGAGGGAGGGAGACGGAGGGAGGGAGAGAGGGAGAATGAGAGAACGAGGGAGAGAATGAGAGATGGACTTTCACCCATTTCTGGATCCATTCAGCTCATTCATTTCAATGCCTCTTCTTCCTTGTCCATGGATTTGGGTGCCCCCTGCCACACGGAGATGTGGTCTAGCCAGAGGGGGATCGCCCAGTGCAGCTCTTGCCCCAGCCACAGCAGTGACCAGGAGAGCCTCTGAAGCTTGGCAGCCACGTGGGAACTCCCCTGAGAGCTTGCTTGAGGAGACCAATCAAGAGTCCTTAACGCATCAGACCTGGTTTCAATCAGGCCTCCATAGCCTGGCACCCTGCTGCCAAGAGAGGCTCTTCTCAAAAGGACACAAGGACATTTCCCTCAGCCTCCTCAGAGTGTGTGTGTGTGTGTGTGTGTGTGTGTGTGTGTGTGTGTGTGATAGAGAGAGAGAGAGAGGAAGGGAGAGAGAGAGAGAGAGAGAGAGAGAGAGAGAGAGAGCAAACAGGCGGATGAGCCCAGCGACCAACACTCTTGCCTCCGAAGCCCCCCATGGATTCCTCAGCACCACACTCCTTCTCACCTACCTGAAGCCCTGATGCGGAGGGCTTGACCAAGGCCAGTGTGTGTCTGGGCGCCTGCCTCGAAGGAACCCCAAGCACGCCAAAGCCCAGGACCTGTTTCAAGCCTGTTTCTTGAAACCCACTGCCACCCAACCAGGCGGCGAACCCACCTCCAAATCCGGAAGGCACGCCTCCGCCCTCCGCCTCACAGGAGGGGTCTCGGAGGAGAGAGTCCCTGGTGCCCAGGAAACACCTGCACATCCTCGGAGTGCCTGCTGTGGGTGCGTCCCGCTCAAGCCTCCATCCGCCCCCGCCCCCGACCTGGAGCCTGCGCCTTTGGAGCCTTGCCACTCCCACCTCTTCGAGCCTCGGAGCTGCACCTGGGGCCGGAAGGGGCCCTGGCGCCCTCGTGTGGACATAGGCTCGAACAGCCCCTCTCAGGCTGGCCTTCTCTCTCGGGCTCAGCAGTCCCCGGGGCTGCTTGGGCTGGGGCCCAGACGAGGCTGGGGGCTCCATCCCCCGCCAAGAAGGGCCCTTCCACCTGGGCTCTAGCTCCCTCTCTCAAAGGCGTTCTTCGTGCCGATGCCCACCTAGGCCATGCCTCGCCGTGGAAATCCTGAGCTCCCAATCCATCAGGGGGTGCCAGCCTGCTACCGTGTGGATAGAGCCTTGCCCATATGGAGTTAGGAAGACAGGTGTGGAAGGATGGAACGAGTCGTTTTCCCCCTTCATGATCCCCCTGGGATTCCATACGCCTTGCCATTAGGTCTTGCCTCGATTCTTTCCTTCTTGCTTGGTTCATCGGGCCAGGCCTCTCTTTCTCCCTTTGTTTCCAAACGCTCTTGACCCCACCTGGAGTGTGCCTGCTCTGGATCCCCATTTGTGCTTCCCAAGGCACAGAGTTTCCCAACCACACAAAACCAACCCAATCAGCCCTTCTCCCCAGGCGGCCGCAAGGAAGCTCAGGCAGAGCTTTTGCGGATCCGTCAAGAGAGCGGCCTGCATATGCCCGGCCTGCCTCGAGCTCCCATCATCTCACCAGGTGCGTAGAAAGAAGAGCCGAGCCTCCCTGGGAAAGACAAAGGGAGGTTCCTGAGCCCTCTTGAGACACAAGGCCCAGCGCCTGGCACTGCTGCTCTCCCAATTCGCTCTCCCTTTGGGCACCACCCGGGGAAGCCTCACAGCCCCTGGATGCGCATCCCAAAACCCAGGTCACCCTGGGCTCCCACACGGATCAGCTCCAGCACGGAACCCAGGAACCAGAACAGAAACCCACCCACCCAGGCCACAGGTGGGGAGGGGGCCTGAAGAAACACTGCCAAATCCACATAGCCAGCCGCCATCCAGCACCAGACAAAGGAACACCATCACGCATGCCTAGAGAAGTCCAAACCCCAACCAGCTCGACAGGCCTCCTCAGCCCTGTCCCCATGGCCATCCTGAGGACGCCTTTCCATGACAACCCCTGGGCAGGCTGTGCCAAAGAAGGGGCCCTCCCACCGGCTGGGCGTGGACGTCCGTTTGTTCAACCACGATGGACCACAAGAACCAGGGCCTCCCCAAAACAACCCTGGAACCACCGTCAGACCCAGCGCTACCCCTCACGGCCATAGACCCAGACAAAGGGGCTCTTCGCAGCGCCGCGAAACGCCCCACTCGGTTCAGGCAGCCCTCTTCCCAAGAGCAACACATGGAAAGACATTCGATGTCCACGGACAGATGCTTGGCTTAGCAAGCAGCTGTCCTTCGCCCCAACACAAGCGGACTCAGCGATCAACCTGCGCAGAAAACGGTGCCATGGGCAGCCACAGTGTTGCGGAGAGAAAAGCTCACACGAAATGAAAGAGGTCTGGGAGGGAGACACACAGCCCATGGGAAACCCCTGCCCTCTCCCATCTCACCAGGGACACCCAGGGACTGTCTTCCAGGAAAGCAAGCCCTGGACCGCCATCCAGATGGCGCTTGCCAAATGGGAGGGCGAGGCTGTGGGCATGCCTGGCATTGGGGAGGTCCGAGATCCAAACCCTTGCCCTTGACGGGGGTGCCAGAGCCCTCCTTCCATGCAGCAGATGCTACGAGGTCTAGTCCCTCTTCTTGGAACCCAAGGGAGGAGAAGGGGAGCCAAACAGGATGGATAGGCATGGCCGATGGGATCCCTTGGTTGGGAAACTGCAATGGATCCACTTCGGTCAGCGGCCAGCCAATAGGAGTCCTGACCATTCCACCCCAACACAGGAGCGTCTCAGCGCTCCCCACAGAAGGTGTCCCGCTCGGGAGTGCTGCCCCTCGGGAAAAGAGACGGGCCGAAGGACTCCGTGGATCCCGTCCAGATGGCCTAGCCTAGCCCATCGGACCCGACCGAATTCCCTGGCGAGGAGGAAGTGATGAGGATAAAGACATGCTTCGTCTGGAGTGGATTGACTTGCCCAGGTGTTCTCCTGCACCCGTGTGCGGCATGCAGATCCACTCTGCTCGGCAAAAGCATCCACTCCCAGGCTGGCCATCCCCAGGCTGCCACTTCCAACCCACTCCCACCCAAGATATTGGCTCACGAGAGACGTAGGATGGATTTGTCTATCCCGGTCCTAGCTATTGTTTCCTCCTCTATCTGCATGCGGATGCGTGTGGGTGTGTTTGGAGAGAGGGAGAGAGAGAGAGTGAGAGAGAGAGGGAGGGAGGGGGAGAGAGAGAGAGAGAGAGAGAGAGAGGGAGAATGAGAGAACGAGGGAGAGAACGAGAGATGGACCTTCACTCATTTCTGGATCCATTCAGCTCATTCATTTCAATGCGTCTTAGTCCTTGTCCATGGATTTGGGTGCCCCCTGCCACACGGAGATGTGGTCTAGCCAGAGGGGGATCGCCCAGTGCAGCTCTTGCCCCAGCCACAGCAGTGACCAGGAGAGCCTCTGAAGCTTGGCAGCCACGTGGGAACTCCCCTGAGAGCTTGCTTGAGGAGACCAATCAAGAGTCCTTAACGCATCAGACCTGGTTTCAATCAGGCCTCCATAGCCTGGCACCCTGCTGCCAAGAGAGGCTCTTCTCAAAAGGACACAAGGACATTTCCCTCAGCCTCCTCAGAGTGTGTGTGTGTGTGTGTGTGTGTGTGTGTGTGAGAGAGAGAGAGAGAGAGAGAGCGAGAGAGAGAGAGAGAGAGAGAGAGAGAGAGAGGGCAAACAGGCGGATGAGCCCAGCTACCAACACTCTTGCCCCCGAAGCCCCCCATGGATTCCTCAGCACCACACTCCTTCTCACCTACCTGAAGCCCTGATGCGGAGGGCTTGACCAGGGCCAGCTGGCGGCCCAATCCTGAGGCTGTGTGTGTCTGGGCGCCTGCCTCGAAGGAACCCCAAGCACGCCAAAGCCCAGGACCTGTTTCAAGCCTTCCAAACCCACTGCCACCCAACCAGGCGGCGAACCCACCTCCAAATCCGGAAGGCACACCTCCGCCCTCCGCCTCACAGGAGGTGTCTCGGAGGAGAGAGTCCCTGGTGCCCAGGAAACACCTGCACATCCTCGGAGTGCCTGCTGTGGGTGCGTCCCGCTCAAGCCTCCATCCGCCCCCGCCCCCGACCTGGAGCCTGCGCCTTTGGAGCCTTGCCACTCCCACCTCTTCGAGCCTCGGAGCTGCACCTGGGGCCGGAAGGGGCCCTGGCGCCCTCGTGTGGACATAGGCTCGAACAGCCCCTCTCAGGCTGGCCTTCTCTCTCGGGCTCAGCAGTCCCCGGGGCTGCTTGGGCTGGGGCCCAGACGAGGCTGGGGGCTCCATCCCCCGCCAAGAAGGGCCCTTCCACCTGGGCTCTAGCTCCCTCTCTCAAAGGCGTTCTTCGTGCCGATGCCCACCTAGGCCATGCCTCGCCGTGGAAATCCTGAGCTCCCAATCCATCAGGGGGTGCCAGCCTGCTACCGTGTGGATAGAGCCTTGCCCATATGGAGTTAGGAAGACAGGTGTGGAAGGATGGAACGAGTCGTTTTCCCCCTTCATGATCCCCCTGGGATTCCATACGCCTTGCCATTAGGTCTTGCCTCGATTCTTTCCTTCTTGCTTGGTTCATCGGGCCAGGCCTCTCTTTCTCCCTTTGTTTCCAAACGCTCTTGACCCCACCTGGAGTGTGCCTGCTCTGGATCCCCATTTGTGCTTCCCAAGGCACAGAGTTTCCCAACCACACAAAACCAACCCAATCAGCCCTTCTCCCCAGGCGGCCGCAAGGAAGCTCAGGCAGAGCTTTTGCGGATCCGTCAAGAGAGCGGCCTGCATATGCCCGGCCTGCCTCCAGCTCCCATCATCTCACCAGGTGCGTAGAAAGAAGAGCCGAGCCTCCCTGGGAAAGACAAAGGGAGGTTCCTGAGCCCTCTTGAGACACAAGGCCCAGCGCCTGGCACTGCTGCTCTCCCAATTCGCTCTCCCTTTGGGCACCACCCGGGGAAGCCTCACAGCCCCTGGATGCGCATCCCAAAACCCAGGTCACCCTGGGCTCCCACACGGATCAGCTCCAGCACGGAACCCAGGAACCAGAACAGAAACCCACCCACCCAGGCCACAGGTGGGGAGGGGGCCTGAAGAAACACTGCCAAATCCACATAGCCAGCCGCCATCCAGCACCAGACAAAGGAACACCATCACGCATGCCTAGAGAAGTCCAAACCCCAACCAGCTCGACAGGCCTCCTCAGCCCTGTCCCCATGGCCATCCTGAGGACGCCTTTCCATGACAACCCCTGGGCAGGCTGTGCCAAAGAAGGGGCCCTCCCACTGGCTGGGCGTGGACGTCCGTTTGTTCAACCACGATGGACCACAGGATCCAGGGCCTCCCCAAAACAACCCTGGAACCACCGTCAGACCCAGCGCTACCCCTCACGGCCATAGACCCAGACAAAGGGGCTCTTCGCAGTGCCGCGAAACGCCCCACTCGGTTCAGGCAGCCCTCTTCCCAAGAGCAACACATGGAAAGACATTCGACGTCCACGGACAGATGCTTGGCTTAGCAAGCAGCTGTCCTTCGCCCCAACACAAGCGGACTCAGCGATCAACCTGCGCAGAAAACGGTGCCATGGGCAGCCACAGTGTTGCGGAGAGAAATGCTCACACGAAATGAAAGAGGTCTGGGAGGGAGACACACAGCCCATGGGAAACCCCTGCCCTCTCCCATCTCACCAGGGACACCCAGGGACTGTCTTCCAGGAAAGCAAGCCCTGGACCGCCATCCAGATGGCGCTTGCCAAATGGGAGGGCGAGGCTGTGGGCATGCCTGGCATTGGGGAGGTCCGAGATCCAAACCCTTGCCCTTGACGGGGGTGCCAGAGCCCTCCTTCCATGCAGCAGATGCTACGAGGTCTAGTCCCTCTTCTTGGAACCCAAGGGAGGAGAAGGGGAGCCAAACAGGATGGATAGGCATGGCCGATGGCATCCCTTGCTTGGGAAACTGCAATGGATCCACTTCGGTCAGCGGCCAGCCAATAGGAGTCCTGACCATTCCACCCCAACACAGGAGCGTCTCAGCGCTCCCCACAGAAGGTGTCCCGCTCGGGAGTGCTGCCCCTCGGGAAAAGAGACGGGCCGAAGGACTCCGTGGATCCCGTCCAGATGGCCTAGCCTAGCCCATCGGACCCGACCGAATTCCCTGGCGAGGAGGAAGTGATGAGGATAAAGACATGCTTCGTCTGGAGTGGATTGACTTGCCCAGGTGTTCTCCTGCACCCGTGTGCGGCATGCAGATCCACTCTGCTCGGCAAAAGCATCCACTCCCAGGCTGGCCATCCCCAGGCTGCCACTTCCAACCCACTCCCACCCAAGATATTGGCTCACGAGAGACGTAGGATGGATTTGTCTATCCCGGTCCTAGCTATTGTTTCCTCCTCTATCTGCATGCGGATGCGTGTGGGTGTGTTTGGAGAGAGGGAGAGAGAGAGAGTGAGAGAGAGAGGGAGGGAGGGGGAGAGAGAGAGAGAGAGAGAGAGAGAGGGAGAATGAGAGAACGAGGGAGAGAACGAGAGATGGACCTTCACTCATTTCTGGATCCATTCAGCTCATTCATTTCAATGCGTCTTAGTCCTTGTCCATGGATTTGGGTGCCCCCTGCCACACGGAGATGTGGTCTAGCCAGAGGGGGATCGCCCAGTGCAGCTCTTGCCCCAGCCACAGCAGTGACCAGGAGAGCCTCTGAAGCTTGGCAGCCACGTGGGAACTCCCCTGAGAGCTTGCTTGAGGAGACCAATCAAGAGTCCTTAACGCATCAGACCTGGTTTCAATCAGGCCTCCATAGCCTGGCACCCTGCTGCCAAGAGAGGCTCTTCTCAAAAGGACACAAGGACATTTCCCTCAGCCTCCTCAGAGTGTGTGTGTGTGTGTGTGTGTGTGTGTGTGAGAGAGAGAGAGAGAGAGAGAGAGCGAGAGAGAGAGAGAGAGAGAGAGAGAGAGAGAGAGGGCAAACAGGCGGATGAGCCCAGCTACCAACACTCTTGCCCCCGAAGCCCCCCATGGATTCCTCAGCACCACACTCCTTCTCACCTACCTGAAGCCCTGATGCGGAGGGCTTGACCAGGGCCAGCTGGCGGCCCAATCCTGAGGCTGTGTGTGTCTGGGCGCCTGCCTCGAAGGAACCCCAAGCACGCCAAAGCCCAGGACCTGTTTCAAGCCTTCCAAACCCACTGCCACCCAACCAGGCGGCGAACCCACCTCCAAATCCGGAAGGCACACCTCCGCCCTCCGCCTCACAGGAGGTGTCTCGGAGGAGAGAGTCCCTGGTGCCCAGGAAACACCTGCACATCCTCGGAGTGCCTGCTGTGGGTGCGTCCCGCTCAAGCCTCCATCCGCCCCCGCCCCCGACCTGGAGCCTGCGCCTTTGGAGCCTTGCCACTCCCACCTCTTCGAGCCTCGGAGCTGCACCTGGGGCCGGAAGGGGCCCTGGCGCCCTCGTGTGGACATAGGCTCGAACAGCCCCTCTCAGGCTGGCCTTCTCTCTCAGGCTCAGCAGTCCCCGGGGCTGCTTGGGCTGGGGCCCAGACGAGGCTGGGGGCTCCATCCCCCGCCAAGAAGGGCCCTTCCACCTGGGCTCTAGCTCCCTCTCTCAAAGGCGTTCTTCGTGCCGATGCCCACCTAGGCCATGCCTCGCCGTGGAAATCCTGAGCTCCCAATCCATCAGGGGGTGCCAGCCTGCTACCGTGTGGATAGAGCCTTGCCCATATGGAGTTAGGAAGACAGGTGTGGAAGGATGGAACGAGTCGTTTTCCCCCTTCATGATCCCCCTGGGATTCCATACGCCTTGCCATTAGGTCTTGCCTCGATTCTTTCCTTCTTGCTTGGTTCATCGGGCCAGGCCTCTCTTTCTCCCTTTGTTTCCAAACGCTCTTGACCCCACCTGGAGTGTGCCTGCTCTGGATCCCCATTTGTGCTTCCCAAGGCACAGAGTTTCCCAACCACACAAAACCAACCCAATCAGCCCTTCTCCCCAGGCGGCCGCAAGGAAGCTCAGGCAGAGCTTTTGCGGATCCGTCAAGAGAGCGGCCTGCATATGCCCGGCCTGCCTCCAGCTCCCATCATCTCACCAGGTGCGTAGAAAGAAGAGCCGAGCCTCCCTGGGAAAGACAAAGGGAGGTTCCTGAGCCCTCTTGAGACACAAGGCCCAGCGCCTGGCACTGCTGCTCTCCCAATTCGCTCTCCCTTTGGGCACCACCCGGGGAAGCCTCACAGCCCCTGGATGCGCATCCCAAAACCCAGGTCACCCTGGGCTCCCACACGGATCAGCTCCAGCACGGAACCCAGGAACCAGAACAGAAACCCACCCACCCAGGCCACAGGTGGGGAGGGGGCCTGAAGAAACACTGCCAAATCCACATAGCCAGCCGCCATCCAGCACCAGACAAAGGAACACCATCACGCATGCCTAGAGAAGTCCAAACCCCAACCAGCTCGACAGGCCTCCTCAGCCCTGTCCCCATGGCCATCCTGAGGACGCCTTTCCATGACAACCCCTGGGCAGGCTGTGCCAAAGAAGGGGCCCTCCCACTGGCTGGGCGTGGACGTCCGTTTGTTCAACCACGATGGACCACAGGATCCAGGGCCTCCCCAAAACAACCCTGGAACCACCGTCAGACCCAGCGCTACCCCTCACGGCCATAGACCCAGACAAAGGGGCTCTTCGCAGTGCCGCGAAACGCCCCACTCGGTTCAGGCAGCCCTCTTCCCAAGAGCAACACATGGAAAGACATTCGACGTCCACGGACAGATGCTTGGCTTAGCAAGCAGCTGTCCTTCGCCCCAACACAAGCGGACTCAGCGATCAACCTGCGCAGAAAACGGTGCCATGGGCAGCCACAGTGTTGCGGAGAGAAATGCTCACACGAAATGAAAGAGGTCTGGGAGGGAGACACACAGCCCATGGGAAACCCCTGCCCTCTCCCATCTCACCAGGGACACCCAGGGACTGTCTTCCAGGATAGCAAGCCCTGGACCGCCATCCAGATGGCGCTTGCCAAATGGGAGGGCGAGGCTGTGGGCATGCCTGGCATTGGGGAGGTCCGAGATCCAAACCCTTGCCCTTGACGGGGGTGCCAGAGCCCTCCTTCCATGCAGCAGATGCTACGAGGTCTAGTCCCTCTTCTTGGAACCCAAGGGAGGAGAAGGGGAGCCAAACAGGATGGATAGGCATGGCCGATGGGATCCCTTGGTTGGGAAACTGCAATGGATCCACTTCGGTCAGCGGCCAGCCAATAGGAGTCCTGACCATTCCACCCCAACACAGGAGCGTCTCAGCGCTCCCCACAGAAGGTGTCCCGCTCGGGAGTGCTGCCCCTCGGGAAAAGAGACGGGCCGAAGGACTCCGTGGATCCCGTCCAGATGGCCTAGCCTAGCCCATCGGACCCGACCGAATTCCCTGGCGAGGAGGAAGTGATGAGGATAAAGACATGCTTCGTCTGGAGTGGATTGACTTGCCCAGGTGTTCTCCTGCACCCGTGTGCGGCATGCAGATCCACTCTGCTCGGCAAAAGCATCCACTCCCAGGCTGGGCATCCCCAGGCTGCCACTTCCAACCCACTCCCACCCAAGATATTGGCTCACGAGAGACGTAGGATGGATTTGTCTATCCCGGTCCTAGCTATTGTTTCCTCCTCTATCTGCATGCGGATGCGTGTGGGTGTGTTTGGAGAGAGGGAGAGAGAGAGAGTGAGAGAGAGAGGGAGGGAGGGGGAGAGAGAGAGAGAGAGAGAGAGAGAGGGAGAATGAGAGAACGAGGGAGAGAACGAGAGATGGACCTTCACTCATTTCTGGATCCATTCAGCTCATTCATTTCAATGCGTCTTAGTCCTTGTCCATGGATTTGGGTGCCCCCTGCCACACGGAGATGTGGTCTAGCCAGAGGGGGATCGCCCAGTGCAGCTCTTGCCCCAGCCACAGCAGTGACCAGGAGAGCCTCTGAAGCTTGGCAGCCACGTGGGAACTCCCCTGAGAGCTTGCTTGAGGAGACCAATCAAGAGTCCTTAACGCATCAGACCTGGTTTCAATCAGGCCTCCATAGCCTGGCACCCTGCTGCCAAGAGAGGCTCTTCTCAAAAGGACACAAGGACATTTCCCTCAGCCTCCTCAGAGTGTGTGTGTGTGTGTGTGTGTGTGTGTGTGTGAGAGAGAGAGAGAGAGAGAGAGCGAGAGAGAGAGAGAGAGAGAGAGAGAGAGAGGGCAAACAGGCGGATGAGCCCAGCTACCAACACTCTTGCCCCCGAAGCCCCCCATGGATTCCTCAGCACCACACTCCTTCTCACCTACCTGAAGCCCTGATGCGGAGGGCTTGACCAGGGCCAGCTGGCGGCCCAATCCTGAGGCTGTGTGTGTCTGGGCGCCTGCCTCGAAGGAACCCCAAGCACGCCAAAGCCCAGGACCTGTTTCAAGCCTTCCAAACCCACTGCCACCCAACCAGGCGGCGAACCCACCTCCAAATCCGGAAGGCACACCTCCGCCCTCCGCCTCACAGGAGGTGTCTCGGAGGAGAGAGTCCCTGGTGCCCAGGAAACACCTGCACATCCTCGGAGTGCCTGCTGTGGGTGCGTCCCGCTCAAGCCTCCATCCGCCCCCGCCCCCGACCTGGAGCCTGCGCCTTTGGAGCCTTGCCACTCCCACCTCTTCGAGCCTCGGAGCTGCACCTGGGGCCGGAAGGGGCCCTGGCGCCCTCGTGTGGACATAGGCTCGAACAGCCCCTCTCAGGCTGGCCTTCTCTCTCGGGCTCAGCAGTCCCCGGGGCTGCTTGGGCTGGGGCCCAGACGAGGCTGGGGGCTCCATCCCCCGCCAAGAAGGGCCCTTCCACCTGGGCTCTAGCTCCCTCTCTCAAAGGCGTTCTTCGTGCCGATGCCCACCTAGGCCATGCCTCGCCGTGGAAATCCTGAGCTCCCAATCCATCAGGGGGTGCCAGCCTGCTACCGTGTGGATAGAGCCTTGCCCATATGGAGTTAGGAAGACAGGTGTGGAAGGATGGAACGAGTCGTTTTCCCCCTTCATGATCCCCCTGGGATTCCATACGCCTTGCCATTAGGTCTTGCCTCGATTCTTTCCTTCTTGCTTGGTTCATCGGGCCAGGCCTCTCTTTCTCCCTTTGTTTCCAAACGCTCTTGACCCCACCTGGAGTGTGCCTGCTCTGGATCCCCATTTGTGCTTCCCAAGGCACAGAGTTTCCCAACCACACAAAACCAACCCAATCAGCCCTTCTCCCCAGGCGGCCGCAAGGAAGCTCAGGCAGAGCTTTTGCGGATCCGTCAAGAGAGCGGCCTGCATATGCCCGGCCTGCCTCGAGCTCCCATCATCTCACCAGGTGCGTAGAAAGAAGAGCCGAGCCTCCCTGGGAAAGACAAAGGGAGGTTCCTGAGCCCTCTTGAGACACAAGGCCCAGCGCCTGGCACTGCTGCTCTCCCAATTCGCTCTCCCTTTGGGCACCACCCGGGGAAGCCTCACAGCCCCTGGATGCGCATCCCAAAACCCAGGTCACCCTGGGCTCCCACACGGATCAGCTCCAGCACGGAACCCAGGAACCAGAACAGAAACCCACCCACCCAGGCCACAGGTGGGGAGGGGGCCTGAAGAAACACTGCCAAATCCACATAGCCAGCCGCCATCCAGCACCAGACAAAGGAACACCATCACGCATGCCTAGAGAAGTCCAAACCCCAACCAGCTCGACAGGCCTCCTCAGCCCTGTCCCCATGGCCATCCTGAGGACGCCTTTCCATGACAACCCCTGGGCAGGCTGTGCCAAAGAAGGGGCCCTCCCACCGGCTGGGCGTGGACGTCCGTTTGTTCAACCACGATGGACCACAGGATCCAGGGCCTCCCCAAAACAACCCTGGAACCACCGTCAGACCCAGCGCTACCCCTCACGGCCATAGACCCAGACAAAGGGGCTCTTCGCAGTGCCGCGAAACGCCCCACTCGGTTCAGGCAGCCCTCTTCCCAAGAGCAACACATGGAAAGACATTCGACGTCCACGGACAGATGCTTGGCTTAGCAAGCAGCTGTCCTTCGCCCCAACACAAGCGGACTCAGCGATCAACCTGCGCAGAAAACGGTGCCATGGGCAGCCACAGTGTTGCGGAGAGAAATGCTCACACGAAATGAAAGAGGTCTGGGAGGGAGACACACAGCCCATGGGAAACCCCTGCCCTCTCCCATCTCACCAGGGACACCCAGGGACTGTCTTCCAGGATAGCAAGCCCTGGACCGCCATCCAGATGGCGCTTGCCAAATGGGAGGGCGAGGCTGTGGGCATGCCTGGCATTGGGGAGGTCCGAGATCCAAACCCTTGCCCTTGACGGGGGTGCCAGAGCCCTCCTTCCATGCAGCAGATGCTACGAGGTCTAGTCCCTCTTCTTGGAACCCAAGGGAGGAGAAGGGGAGCCAAACAGGATGGATAGGCATGGCCGATGGGATCCCTTGGTTGGGAAACTGCAATGGATCCACTTCGGTCAGCGGCCAGCCAATAGGAGTCCTGACCATTCCACCCCAACACAGGAGCGTCTCAGCGCTCCCCACAGAAGGTGTCCCGCTCGGGAGTGCTGCCCCTCGGGAAAAGAGACGGGCCGAAGGACTCCGTGGATCCCGTCCAGATGGCCTAGCCTAGCCCATCGGACCCGACCGAATTCCCTGGCGAGGAGGAAGTGATGAGGATAAAGACATGCTTCGTCTGGAGTGGATTGACTTGCCCAGGTGTTCTCCTGCACCCGTGTGCGGCATGCAGATCCACTCTGCTCGGCAAAAGCATCCACTCCCAGGCTGGCCATCCCCAGGCTGCCACTTCCAACCCACTCCCACCCAAGATATTGGCTCACGAGAGACGTAGGATGGATTTGTCTATCCCGGTCCTAGCTATTGTTTCCTCCTCTATCTGCATGCGGATGCGTGTGGGTGTGTTTGGAGAGAGGGAGAGAGAGAGAGTGAGAGAGAGAGGGAGGGAGGGGGAGAGAGAGAGAGAGAGAGAGAGAGAGGGAGAATGAGAGAACGAGGGAGAGAACGAGAGATGGACCTTCACTCATTTCTGGATCCATTCAGCTCATTCATTTCAATGCGTCTTAGTCCTTGTCCATGGATTTGGGTGCCCCCTGCCACACGGAGATGTGGTCTAGCCAGAGGGGGATCGCCCAGTGCAGCTCTTGCCCCAGCCACAGCAGTGACCAGGAGAGCCTCTGAAGCTTGGCAGCCACGTGGGAACTCCCCTGAGAGCTTGCTTGAGGAGACCAATCAAGAGTCCTTAACGCATCAGACCTGGTTTCAATCAGGCCTCCATAGCCTGGCACCCTGCTGCCAAGAGAGGCTCTTCTCAAAAGGACACAAGGACATTTCCCTCAGCCTCCTCAGAGTGTGTGTGTGTGTGTGTGTGTGTGTGTGTGTGAGAGAGAGAGAGAGAGAGAGAGCGAGAGAGAGAGAGAGAGAGAGAGAGAGAGAGGGCAAACAGGCGGATGAGCCCAGCTACCAACACTCTTGCCCCCGAAGCCCCCCATGGATTCCTCAGCACCACACTCCTTCTCACCTACCTGAAGCCCTGATGCGGAGGGCTTGACCAGGGCCAGCTGGCGGCCCAATCCTGAGGCTGTGTGTGTCTGGGCGCCTGCCTCGAAGGAACCCCAAGCACGCCAAAGCCCAGGACCTGTTTCAAGCCTTCCAAACCCACTGCCACCCAACCAGGCGGCGAACCCACCTCCAAATCCGGAAGGCACACCTCCGCCCTCCGCCTCACAGGAGGTGTCTCGGAGGAGAGAGTCCCTGGTGCCCAGGAAACACCTGCACATCCTCGGAGTGCCTGCTGTGGGTGCGTCCCGCTCAAGCCTCCATCCGCCCCCGCCCCCGACCTGGAGCCTGCGCCTTTGGAGCCTTGCCACTCCCACCTCTTCGAGCCTCGGAGCTGCACCTGGGGCCGGAAGGGGCCCTGGCGCCCTCGTGTGGACATAGGCTCGAACAGCCCCTCTCAGGCTGGCCTTCTCTCTCGGGCTCAGCAGTCCCCGGGGCTGCTTGGGCTGGGGCCCAGACGAGGGTGGGGGCTCCATCCCCCGCCAAGAAGGGCCCTTCCACCTGGGCTCTAGCTCCCTCTCTCAAAGGCGTTCTTCGTGCCGATGCCCACCTAGGCCATGCCTCGCCGTGGAAATCCTGAGCTCCCAATCCATCAGGGGGTGCCAGCCTGCTACCGTGTGGATAGAGCCTTGCCCATATGGAGTTAGGAAGACAGGTGTGGAAGGATGGAACGAGTCGTTTTCCCCCTTCATGATCCCCCTGGGATTCCATACGCCTTGCCATTAGGTCTTGCCTCGATTCTTTCCTTCTTGCTTGGTTCATCGGGCCAGGCCTCTCTTTCTCCCTTTGTTTCCAAACGCTCTTGACCCCACCTGGAGTGTGCCTGCTCTGGATCCCCATTTGTGCTTCCCAAGGCACAGAGTTTCCCAACCACACAAAACCAACCCAATCAGCCCTTCTCCCCAGGCGGCCGCAAGGAAGCTCAGGCAGAGCTTTTGCGGATCCGTCAAGAGAGCGGCCTGCATATGCCCGGCCTGCCTCGAGCTCCCATCATCTCACCAGGTGCGTAGAAAGAAGAGCCGAGCCTCCCTGGGAAAGACAAAGGGAGGTTCCTGAGCCCTCTTGAGACACAAGGCCCAGCGCCTGGCACTGCTGCTCTCCCAATTCGCTCTCCCTTTGGGCACCACCCGGGGAAGCCTCACAGCCCCTGGATGCGCATCCCAAAACCCAGGTCACCCTGGGCTCCCACACGGATCAGCTCCAGCACGGAACCCAGGAACCAGAACAGAAACCCACCCACCCAGGCCACAGGTGGGGAGGGGGCCTGAAGAAACACTGCCAAATCCACATAGCCAGCCGCCATCCAGCACCAGACAAAGGAACACCATCACGCATGCCTAGAGAAGTCCAAACCCCAACCAGCTCGACAGGCCTCCTCAGCCCTGTCCCCATGGCCATCCTGAGGACGCCTTTCCATGACAACCCCTGGGCAGGCTGTGCCAAAGAAGGGGCCCTCCCACTGGCTGGGCGTGGACGTCCGTTTGTTCAACCACGATGGACCACAGGATCCAGGGCCTCCCCAAAACAACCCTGGAACCACCGTCAGACCCAGCGCTACCCCTCACGGCCATAGACCCAGACAAAGGGGCTCTTCGCAGTGCCGCGAAACGCCCCACTCGGTTCAGGCAGCCCTCTTCCCAAGAGCAACACATGGAAAGACATTCGACGTCCACGGACAGATGCTTGGCTTAGCAAGCAGCTGTCCTTCGCCCCAACACAAGCGGACTCAGCGATCAACCTGCGCAGAAAACGGTGCCATGGGCAGCCACAGTGTTGCGGAGAGAAATGCTCACACGAAATGAAAGAGGTCTGGGAGGGAGACACACAGCCCATGGGAAACCCCTGCCCTCTCCCATCTCACCAGGGACACCCAGGGACTGTCTTCCAGGATAGCAAGCCCTGGACCGCCATCCAGATGGCGCTTGCCAAATGGGAGGGCGAGGCTGTGGGCATGCCTGGCATTGGGGAGGTCCGAGATCCAAACCCTTGCCCTTGACGGGGGTGCCAGAGCCCTCCTTCCATGCAGCAGATGCTACGAGGTCTAGTCCCTCTTCTTGGAACCCAAGGGAGGAGAAGGGGAGCCAAACAGGATGGATAGGCATGGCCGATGGGATCCCTTGGTTGGGAAACTGCAATGGATCCACTTCGGTCAGCGGCCAGCCAATAGGAGTCCTGACCATTCCACCCCAACACAGGAGCGTCTCAGCGCTCCCCACAGAAGGTGTCCCGCTCGGGAGTGCTGCCCCTCGGGAAAAGAGACGGGCCGAAGGACTCCGTGGATCCCGTCCAGATGGCCTAGCCTAGCCCATCGGACCCGACCGAATTCCCTGGCGAGGAGGAAGTGATGAGGATAAAGACATGCTTCGTCTGGAGTGGATTGACTTGCCCAGGTGTTCTCCTGCACCCGTGTGCGGCATGCAGATCCACTCTGCTCGGCAAAAGCATCCACTCCCAGGCTGGCCATCCCCAGGCTGCCACTTCCAACCCACTCCCACCCAAGATATTGGCTCACGAGAGACGTAGGATGGATTTGTCTATCCCGGTCCTAGCTATTGTTTCCTCCTCTATCTGCATGCGGATGCGTGTGGGTGTGTTTGGAGAGAGGGAGAGAGAGAGAGTGAGAGAGAGAGGGAGGGAGGGGGAGAGAGAGAGAGAGAGAGAGAGAGGGAGAATGAGAGAACGAGGGAGAGAACGAGAGATGGACCTTCACTCATTTCTGGATCCATTCAGCTCATTCATTTCAATGCGTCTTAGTCCTTGTCCATGGATTTGGGTGCCCCCTGCCACACGGAGATGTGGTCTAGCCAGAGGGGGATCGCCCAGTGCAGCTCTTGCCCCAGCCACAGCAGTGACCAGGAGAGCCTCTGAAGCTTGGCAGCCACGTGGGAACTCCCCTGAGAGCTTGCTTGAGGAGACCAATCAAGAGTCCTTAACGCATCAGACCTGGTTTCAATCAGGCCTCCATAGCCTGGCACCCTGCTGCCAAGAGAGGCTCTTCTCAAAAGGACACAAGGACATTTCCCTCAGCCTCCTCAGAGTGTGTGTGTGTGTGTGTGTGTGTGTGTGAGAGAGAGAGAGAGAGAGAGAGAGAGCGAGAGAGAGAGAGAGAGAGAGAGAGAGAGAGGGCAAACAGGCGGATGAGCCCAGCTACCAACACTCTTGCCCCCGAAGCCCCCCATGGATTCCTCAGCACCACACTCCTTCTCACCTACCTGAAGCCCTGATGCGGAGGGCTTGACCAGGGCCAGCTGGCGGCCCAATCCTGAGGCTGTGTGTGTCTGGGCGCCTGCCTCGAAGGAACCCCAAGCACGCCAAAGCCCAGGACCTGTTTCAAGCCTTCCAAACCCACTGCCACCCAACCAGGCGGCGAACCCACCTCCAAATCCGGAAGGCACACCTCCGCCCTCCGCCTCACAGGAGGTGTCTCGGAGGAGAGAGTCCCTGGTGCCCAGGAAACACCTGCACATCCTCGGAGTGCCTGCTGTGGGTGCGTCCCGCTCAAGCCTCCATCCGCCCCCGCCCCCGACCTGGAGCCTGCGCCTTTGGAGCCTTGCCACTCCCACCTCTTCGAGCCTCGGAGCTGCACCTGGGGCCGGAAGGGGCCCTGGCGCCCTCGTGTGGACATAGGCTCGAACAGCCCCTCTCAGGCTGGCCTTCTCTCTCGGGCTCAGCAGTCCCCGGGGCTGCTTGGGCTGGGGCCCAGACGAGGCTGGGGGCTCCATCCCCCGCCAAGAAGGGCCCTTCCACCTGGGCTCTAGCTCCCTCTCTCAAAGGCGTTCTTCGTGCCGATGCCCACCTAGGCCATGCCTCGCCGTGGAAATCCTGAGCTCCCAATCCATCAGGGGGTGCCAGCCTGCTACCGTGTGGATAGAGCCTTGCCCATATGGAGTTAGGAAGACAGGTGTGGAAGGATGGAACGAGTCGTTTTCCCCCTTCATGATCCCCCTGGGATTCCATACGCCTTGCCATTAGGTCTTGCCTCGATTCTTTCCTTCTTGCTTGGTTCATCGGGCCAGGCCTCTCTTTCTCCCTTTGTTTCCAAACGCTCTTGACCCCACCTGGAGTGTGCCTGCTCTGGATCCCCATTTGTGCTTCCCAAGGCACAGAGTTTCCCAACCACACAAAACCAACCCAATCAGCCCTTCTCCCCAGGCGGCCGCAAGGAAGCTCAGGCAGAGCTTTTGCGGATCCGTCAAGAGAGCGGCCTGCATATGCCCGGCCTGCCTCGAGCTCCCATCATCTCACCAGGTGCGTAGAAAGAAGAGCCGAGCCTCCCTGGGAAAGACAAAGGGAGGTTCCTGAGCCCTCTTGAGACACAAGGCCCAGCGCCTGGCACTGCTGCTCTCCCAATTCGCTCTCCCTTTGGGCACCACCCAGGGAAGCCTCACAGCCCCTGGATGCGCATCCCAAAACCCAGGTCACCCTGGGCTCCCACACGGATCAGCTCCAGCACGGAACCCAGGAACCAGAACAGAAACCCACCCACCCAGGCCACAGGTGGGGAGGGGGCCTGAAGAAACACTGCCAAATCCACATAGCCAGCCGCCATCCAGCACCAGACAAAGGAACACCATCACGCATGCCTAGAGAAGTCCAAACCCCAACCAGCTCGACAGGCCTCCTCAGCCCTGTCCCCATGGCCATCCTGAGGACGCCTTTCCATGACAACCCCTGGGCAGGCTGTGCCAAAGAAGGGGCCCTCCCACCGGCTGGGCGTGGACGTCCGTTTGTTCAACCACGATGGACCACAGGATCCAGGGCCTCCCCAAAACAACCCTGGAACCACCGTCAGACCCAGCGCTACCCCTCACGGCCATAGACCCAGACAAAGGGGCTCTTCGCAGTGCCGCGAAACGCCCCACTCGGTTCAGGCAGCCCTCTTCCCAAGAGCAACACATGGAAAGACATTCGACGTCCACGGACAGATGCTTGGCTTAGCAAGCAGCTGTCCTTCGCCCCAACACAAGCGGACTCAGCGATCAACCTGCGCAGAAAACGGTGCCATGGGCAGCCACAGTGTTGCGGAGAGAAATGCTCACACGAAATGAAAGAGGTCTGGGAGGGAGACACACAGCCCATGGGAAACCCCTGCCCTCTCCCATCTCACCAGGGACACCCAGGGACTGTCTTCCAGGATAGCAAGCCCTGGACCGCCATCCAGATGGCGCTTGCCAAATGGGAGGGCGAGGCTGTGGGCATGCCTGGCATTGGGGAGGTCCGAGATCCAAACCCTTGCCCTTGACGGGGGTGCCAGAGCCCTCCTTCCATGCAGCAGATGCTACGAGGTCTAGTCCCTCTTCTTGGAACCCAAGGGAGGAGAAGGGGAGCCAAACAGGATGGATAGGCATGGCCGATGGGATCCCTTGGTTGGGAAACTGCAATGGATCCACTTCGGTCAGCGGCCAGCCAATAGGAGTCCTGACCATTCCACCCCAACACAGGAGCGTCTCAGCGCTCGCCACAGAAGGTGTCCCGCTCGGGAGTGCTGCCCCTCGGGAAAAGAGACGGGCCGAAGGACTCCGTGGATCCCGTCCAGATGGCCTAGCCTAGCCCATCGGACCCGACCGAATTCCCTGGCGAGGAGGAAGTGATGAGGATAAAGACATGCTTCGTCTGGAGTGGATTGACTTGCCCAGGTGTTCTCCTGCACCCGTGTGCGGCATGCAGATCCACTCTGCTCGGCAAAAGCATCCACTCCCAGGCTGGCCATCCCCAGGCTGCCACTTCCAACCCACTCCCACCCAAGATATTGGCTCACGAGAGACGTAGGATGGATTTGTCTATCCCGGTCCTAGCTATTGTTTCCTCCTCTATCTGCATGCGGATGCGTGTGGGTGTGTTTGGAGAGAGGGAGAGAGAGAGAGTGAGAGAGAGAGGGAGGGAGGGGGAGAGAGAGAGAGAGAGAGAGAGAGAGGGAGAATGAGAGAACGAGGGAGAGAACGAGAGATGGACCTTCACTCATTTCTGGATCCATTCAGCTCATTCATTTCAATGCGTCTTAGTCCTTGTCCATGGATTTGGGTGCCCCCTGCCACACGGAGATGTGGTCTAGCCAGAGGGGGATCGCCCAGTGCAGCTCTTGCCCCAGCCACAGCAGTGACCAGGAGAGCCTCTGAAGCTTGGCAGCCACGTGGGAACTCCCCTGAGAGCTTGCTTGAGGAGACCAATCAAGAGTCCTTAACGCATCAGACCTGGTTTCAATCAGGCCTCCATAGCCTGGCACCCTGCTGCCAAGAGAGGCTCTTCTCAAAAGGACACAAGGACATTTCCCTCAGCCTCCTCAGAGTGTGTGTGTGTGTGTGTGTGTGTGTGTGTGAGAGAGAGAGAGAGAGAGAGCGAGAGAGAGAGAGAGAGAGAGAGAGAGAGGGCAAACAGGCGGATGAGCCCAGCTACCAACACTCTTGCCCCCGAAGCCCCCCATGGATTCCTCAGCACCACACTCCTTCTCACCTACCTGAAGCCCTGATGCGGAGGGCTTGACCAGGGCCAGCTGGCGGCCCAATCCTGAGGCTGTGTGTGTCTGGGCGCCTGCCTCGAAGGAACCCCAAGCACGCCAAAGCCCAGGACCTGTTTCAAGCCTTCCAAACCCACTGCCACCCAACCAGGCGGCGAACCCACCTCCAAATCCGGAAGGCACACCTCCGCCCTCCGCCTCACAGGAGGTGTCTCGGAGGAGAGAGTCCCTGGTGCCCAGGAAACACCTGCACATCCTCGGAGTGCCTGCTGTGGGTGCGTCCCGCTCAAGCCTCCATCCGCCCCCGCCCCCGACCTGGAGCCTGCGCCTTTGGAGCCTTGCCACTCCCACCTCTTCGAGCCTCGGAGCTGCACCTGGGGCCGGAAGGGGCCCTGGCGCCCTCGTGTGGACATAGGCTCGAACAGCCCCTCTCAGGCTGGCCTTCTCTCTCGGGCTCAGCAGTCCCCGGGGCTGCTTGGGCTGGGGCCCAGACGAGGGTGGGGGCTCCATCCCCCGCCAAGAAGGGCCCTTCCACCTGGGCTCTAGCTCCCTCTCTCAAAGGCGTTCTTCGTGCCGATGCCCACCTAGGCCATGCCTCGCCGTGGAAATCCTGAGCTCCCAATCCATCAGGGGGTGCCAGCCTGCTACCGTGTGGATAGAGCCTTGCCCATATGGAGTTAGGAAGACAGGTGTGGAAGGATGGAACGAGTCGTTTTCCCCCTTCATGATCCCCCTGGGATTCCATACGCCTTGCCATTAGGTCTTGCCTCGATTCTTTCCTTCTTGCTTGGTTCATCGGGCCAGGCCTCTCTTTCTCCCTTTGTTTCCAAACGCTCTTGACCCCACCTGGAGTGTGCCTGCTCTGGATCCCCATTTGTGCTTCCCAAGGCACAGAGTTTCCCAACCACACAAAACCAACCCAATCAGCCCTTCTCCCCAGGCGGCCGCAAGGAAGCTCAGGCAGAGCTTTTGCGGATCCGTCAAGAGAGCGGCCTGCATATGCCCGGCCTGCCTCGAGCTCCCATCATCTCACCAGGTGCGTAGAAAGAAGAGCCGAGCCTCCCTGGGAAAGACAAAGGGAGGTTCCTGAGCCCTCTTGAGACACAAGGCCCAGCGCCTGGCACTGCTGCTCTCCCAATTCGCTCTCCCTTTGGGCACCACCCAGGGAAGCCTCACAGCCCCTGGATGCGCATCCCAAAACCCAGGTCACCCTGGGCTCCCACACGGATCAGCTCCAGCACGGAACCCAGGAACCAGAACAGAAACCCACCCACCCAGGCCACAGGTGGGGAGGGGGCCTGAAGAAACACTGCCAAATCCACATAGCCAGCCGCCATCCAGCACCAGACAAAGGAACACCATCACGCATGCCTAGAGAAGTCCAAACCCCAACCAGCTCGACAGGCCTCCTCAGCCCTGTCCCCATGGCCATCCTGAGGACGCCTTTCCATGACAACCCCTGGGCAGGCTGTGCCAAAGAAGGGGCCCTCCCACCGGCTGGGCGTGGACGTCCGTTTGTTCAACCACGATGGACCACAGGATCCAGGGCCTCCCCAAAACAACCCTGGAACCACCGTCAGACCCAGCGCTACCCCTCACGGCCATAGACCCAGACAAAGGGGCTCTTCGCAGTGCCGCGAAACGCCCCACTCGGTTCAGGCAGCCCTCTTCCCAAGAGCAACACATGGAAAGACATTCGACGTCCACGGACAGATGCTTGGCTTAGCAAGCAGCTGTCCTTCGCCCCAACACAAGCGGACTCAGCGATCAACCTGCGCAGAAAACGGTGCCATGGGCAGCCACAGTGTTGCGGAGAGAAATGCTCACACGAAATGAAAGAGGTCTGGGAGGGAGACACACAGCCCATGGGAAACCCCTGCCCTCTCCCATCTCACCAGGGACACCCAGGGACTGTCTTCCAGGATAGCAAGCCCTGGACCGCCATCCAGATGGCGCTTGCCAAATGGGAGGGCGAGGCTGTGGGCATGCCTGGCATTGGGGAGGTCCGAGATCCAAACCCTTGCCCTTGACGGGGGTGCCAGAGCCCTCCTTCCATGCAGCAGATGCTACGAGGTCTAGTCCCTCTTCTTGGAACCCAAGGGAGGAGAAGGGGAGCCAAACAGGATGGATAGGCATGGCCGATGGGATCCCTTGGTTGGGAAACTGCAATGGATCCACTTCGGTCAGCGGCCAGCCAATAGGAGTCCTGACCATTCCACCCCAACACAGGAGCGTCTCAGCGCTCCCCACAGAAGGTGTCCCGCTCGGGAGTGCTGCCCCTCGGGAAAAGAGACGGGCCGAAGGACTCCGTGGATCCCGTCCAGATGGCCTAGCCTAGCCCATCGGACCCGACCGAATTCCCTGGCGAGGAGGAAGTGATGAGGATAAAGACATGCTTCGTCTGGAGTGGATTGACTTGCCCAGGTGTTCTCCTGCACCCGTGTGCGGCATGCAGATCCACTCTGCTCGGCAAAAGCATCCACTCCCAGGCTGGCCATCCCCAGGCTGCCACTTCCAACCCACTCCCACCCAAGATATTGGCTCACGAGAGACGTAGGATGGATTTGTCTATCCCGGTCCTAGCTATTGTTTCCTCCTCTATCTGCATGCGGATGCGTGTGGGTGTGTTTGGAGAGAGGGAGAGAGAGAGAGTGAGAGAGAGAGGGAGGGAGGGGGAGAGAGAGAGAGAGAGAGAGAGAGAGGGAGAATGAGAGAACGAGGGAGAGAACGAGAGATGGACCTTCACTCATTTCTGGATCCATTCAGCTCATTCATTTCAATGCGTCTTAGTCCTTGTCCATGGATTTGGGTGCCCCCTGCCACACGGAGATGTGGTCTAGCCAGAGGGGGATCGCCCAGTGCAGCTCTTGCCCCAGCCACAGCAGTGACCAGGAGAGCCTCTGAAGCTTGGCAGCCACGTGGGAACTCCCCTGAGAGCTTGCTTGAGGAGACCAATCAAGAGTCCTTAACGCATCAGACCTGGTTTCAATCAGGCCTCCATAGCCTGGCACCCTGCTGCCAAGAGAGGCTCTTCTCAAAAGGACACAAGGACATTTCCCTCAGCCTCCTCAGAGTGTGTGTGTGTGTGTGTGTGTGTGTGTGTGTGTGTGTGTGTGAGAGAGACAGCGAGAGAGAGAGAGAGCGAGAGAGAGAGAGAGAGAGAGAGAGAGAGAGAGAGAGGGCAAACAGGCGGATGAGCCCAGCTACCAACACTCTTGCCCCCGAAGCCCCCCATGGATTCCTCAGCACCACACTCCTTCTCACCTACCTGAAGCCCTGATGCGGAGGGCTTGACCAGGGCCAGCTGGCGGCCCAATCCTGAGGCTGTGTGTGTCTGGGCGCCTGCCTCGAAGGAACCCCAAGCACGCCAAAGCCCAGGACCTGTTTCAAGCCTTCCAAACCCACTGCCACCCAACCAGGCGGCGAACCCACCTCCAAATCCGGAAGGCACACCTCCGCCCTCCGCCTCACAGGAGGTGTCTCGGAGGAGAGAGTCCCTGGTGCCCAGGAAACACCTGCACATCCTCGGAGTGCCTGCTGTGGGTGCGTCCCGCTCAAGCCTCCATCCGCCCCCGCCCCCGACCTGGAGCCTGCGCCTTTGGAGCCTTGCCACTCCCACCTCTTCGAGCCTCGGAGCTGCACCTGGGGCCGGAAGGGGCCCTGGCGCCCTCGTGTGGACATAGGCTCGAACAGCCCCTCTCAGGCTGGCCTTCTCTCTCGGGCTCAGCAGTCCCCGGGGCTGCTTGGGCTGGGGCCCAGACGAGGGTGGGGGCTCCATCCCCCGCCAAGAAGGGCCCTTCCACCTGGGCTCTAGCTCCCTCTCTCAAAGGCGTTCTTCGTGCCGATGCCCACCTAGGCCATGCCTCGCCGTGGAAATCCTGAGCTCCCAATCCATCAGGGGGTGCCAGCCTGCTACCGTGTGGATAGAGCCTTGCCCATATGGAGTTAGGAAGACAGGTGTGGAAGGATGGAACGAGTCGTTTTCCCCCTTCATGATCCCCCTGGGATTCCATACGCCTTGCCATTAGGTCTTGCCTCGATTCTTTCCTTCTTGCTTGGTTCATCGGGCCAGGCCTCTCTTTCTCCCTTTGTTTCCAAACGCTCTTGACCCCACCTGGAGTGTGCCTGATCTGGATCCCCATTTGTGCTTCCCAAGGCACAGAGTTTCCCAACCACACAAAACCAACCCAATCAGCCCTTCTCCCCAGGCGGCCGCAAGGAAGCTCAGGCAGAGCTTTTGCGGATCCGTCAAGAGAGCGGCCTGCATATGCCCGGCCTGCCTCGAGCTCCCATCATCTCACCAGGTGCGTAGAAAGAAGAGCCGAGCCTCCCTGGGAAAGACAAAGGGAGGTTCCTGAGCCCTCTTGAGACACAAGGCCCAGCGCCTGGCACTGCTGCTCTCCCAATTCGCTCTCCCTTTGGGCACCACCCGGGGAAGCCTCACAGCCCCTGGATGCGCATCCCAAAACCCAGGTCACCCTGGGCTCCCACACGGATCAGCTCCAGCACGGAACCCAGGAACCAGAACAGAAACCCACCCACCCAGGCCACAGGTGGGGAGGGGGCCTGAAGAAACACTGCCAAATCCACATAGCCAGCCGCCATCCAGCACCAGACAAAGGAACACCATCACGCATGCCTAGAGAAGTCCAAACCCCAACCAGCTCGACAGGCCTCCTCAGCCCTGTCCCCATGGCCATCCTGAGGACGCCTTTCCATGACAACCCCTGGGCAGGCTGTGCCAAAGAAGGGGCCCTCCCACCGGCTGGGCGTGGACGTCCGTTTGTTCAACCACGATGGACCACAGGATCCAGGGCCTCCCCAAAACAACCCTGGAACCACCGTCAGACCCAGCGCTACCCCTCACGGCCATAGACCCAGACAAAGGGGCTCTTCGCAGTGCCGCGAAACGCCCCACTCGGTTCAGGCAGCCCTCTTCCCAAGAGCAACACATGGAAAGACATTCGACGTCCACGGACAGATGCTTGGCTTAGCAAGCAGCTGTCCTTCGCCCCAACACAAGCGGACTCAGCGATCAACCTGCGCAGAAAACGGTGCCATGGGCAGCCACAGTGTTGCGGAGAGAAATGCTCACACGAAATGAAAGAGGTCTGGGAGGGAGACACACAGCCCATGGGAAACCCCTGCCCTCTCCCATCTCACCAGGGACACCCAGGGACTGTCTTCCAGGATAGCAAGCCCTGGACCGCCATCCAGATGGCGCTTGCCAAATGGGAGGGCGAGGCTGTGGGCATGCCTGGCATTGGGGAGGTCCGAGATCCAAACCCTTGCCCTTGACGGGGGTGCCAGAGCCCTCCTTCCATGCAGCAGATGCTACGAGGTCTAGTCCCTCTTCTTGGAACCCAAGGGAGGAGAAGGGGAGCCAAACAGGATGGATAGGCATGGCCGATGGGATCCCTTGGTTGGGAAACTGCAATGGATCCACTTCGGTCAGCGGCCAGCCAATAGGAGTCCTGACCATTCCACCCCAACACAGGAGCGTCTCAGCGCTCCCCACAGAAGGTGTCCCGCTCGGGAGTGCTGCCCCTCGGGAAAAGAGACGGGCCGAAGGACTCCGTGGATCCCGTCCAGATGGCCTAGCCTAGCCCATCGGACCCGACCGAATTCCCTGGCGAGGAGGAAGTGATGAGGATAAAGACATGCTTCGTCTGGAGTGGATTGACTTGCCCAGGTGTTCTCCTGCACCCGTGTGCGGCATGCAGATCCACTCTGCTCGGCAAAAGCATCCACTCCCAGGCTGGCCATCCCCAGGCTGCCACTTCCAACCCACTCCCACCCAAGATATTGGCTCACGAGAGACGTAGGATGGATTTGTCTATCCCGGTCCTAGCTATTGTTTCCTCCTCTATCTGCATGCGGATGCGTGTGGGTGTGTTTGGAGAGAGGGAGAGAGAGAGAGTGAGAGAGAGAGGGAGGGAGGGGGAGAGAGAGAGAGAGAGAGAGAGAGAGAGGGAGAATGAGAGAACGAGGGAGAGAACGAGAGATGGACCTTCACTCATTTCTGGATCCATTCAGCTCATTCATTTCAATGCGTCTTAGTCCTTGTCCATGGATTTGGGTGCCCCCTGCCACACGGAGATGTGGTCTAGCCAGAGGGGGATCGCCCAGTGCAGCTCTTGCCCCAGCCACAGCAGTGACCAGGAGAGCCTCTGAAGCTTGGCAGCCACGTGGGAACTCCCCTGAGAGCTTGCTTGAGGAGACCAATCAAGAGTCCTTAACGCATCAGACCTGGTTTCAATCAGGCCTCCATAGCCTGGCACCCTGCTGCCAAGAGAGGCTCTTCTCAAAAGGACACAAGGACATTTCCCTCAGCCTCCTCAGAGTGTGTGTGTGTGTGTGTGTGTGTGTGTGTGAGAGAGAGAGAGAGAGAGCGAGAGAGAGAGAGAGAGAGAGAGAGAGAGAGAGAGAGGGCAAACAGGCGGATGAGCCCAGCTACCAACACTCTTGCCCCCGAAGCCCCCCATGGATTCCTCAGCACCACACTCCTTCTCACCTACCTGAAGCCCTGATGCGGAGGGCTTGACCAGGGCCAGCTGGCGGCCCAATCCTGAGGCTGTGTGTGTCTGGGCGCCTGCCTCGAAGGAACCCCAAGCACGCCAAAGCCCAGGACCTGTTTCAAGCCTTCCAAACCCACTGCCACCCAACCAGGCGGCGAACCCACCTCCAAATCCGGAAGGCACACCTCCGCCCTCCGCCTCACAGGAGGTGTCTCGGAGGAGAGAGTCCCTGGTGCCCAGGAAACACCTGCACATCCTCGGAGTGCCTGCTGTGGGTGCGTCCCGCTCAAGCCTCCATCCGCCCCCGCCCCCGACCTGGAGCCTGCGCCTTTGGAGCCTTGCCACTCCCACCTCTTCGAGCCTCGGAGCTGCACCTGGGGCCGGAAGGGGCCCTGGCGCCCTCGTGTGGACATAGGCTCGAACAGCCCCTCTCAGGCTGGCCTTCTCTCTCGGGCTCAGCAGTCCCCGGGGCTGCTTGGGCTGGGGCCCAGACGAGGGTGGGGGCTCCATCCCCCGCCAAGAAGGGCCCTTCCACCTGGGCTCTAGCTCCCTCTCTCAAAGGCGTTCTTCGTGCAGATGCCCACCTAGGCCATGCCTCGCCGTGGAAATCCTGAGCTCCCAATCCATCAGGGGGTGCCAGCCTGCTACCGTGTGGATAGAGCCTTGCCCATATGGAGTTAGGAAGACAGGTGTGGAAGGATGGAACGAGTCGTTTTCCCCCTTCATGATCCCCCTGGGATTCCATACGCCTTGCCATTAGGTCTTGCCTCGATTCTTTCCTTCTTGCTTGGTTCATCGGGCCAGGCCTCTCTTTCTCCCTTTGTTTCCAAACGCTCTTGACCCCACCTGGAGTGTGCCTGATCTGGATCCCCATTTGTGCTTCCCAAGGCACAGAGTTTCCCAACCACACAAAACCAACCCAATCAGCCCTTCTCCCCAGGCGGCCGCAAGGAAGCTCAGGCAGAGCTTTTGCGGATCCGTCAAGAGAGCGGCCTGCATATGCCCGGCCTGCCTCGAGCTCCCATCATCTCACCAGGTGCGTAGAAAGAAGAGCCGAGCCTCCCTGGGAAAGACAAAGGGAGGTTCCTGAGCCCTCTTGAGACACAAGGCCCAGCGCCTGGCACTGCTGCTCTCCCAATTCGCTCTCCCTTTGGGCACCACCCGGGGAAGCCTCACAGCCCCTGGATGCGCATCCCAAAACCCAGGTCACCCTGGGCTCCCACACGGATCAGCTCCAGCACGGAACCCAGGAACCAGAACAGAAACCCACCCACCCAGGCCACAGGTGGGGAGGGGGCCTGAAGAAACACTGCCAAATCCACATAGCCAGCCGCCATCCAGCACCAGACAAAGGAACACCATCACGCATGCCTAGAGAAGTCCAAACCCCAACCAGCTCGACAGGCCTCCTCAGCCCTGTCCCCATGGCCATCCTGAGGACGCCTTTCCATGACAACCCCTGGGCAGGCTGTGCCAAAGAAGGGGCCCTCCCACCGGCTGGGCGTGGACGTCCGTTTGTTCAACCACGATGGACCACAGGATCCAGGGCCTCCCCAAAACAACCCTGGAACCACCGTCAGACCCAGCGCTACCCCTCACGGCCATAGACCCAGACAAAGGGGCTCTTCGCAGTGCCGCGAAACGCCCCACTCGGTTCAGGCAGCCCTCTTCCCAAGAGCAACACATGGAAAGACATTCGACGTCCACGGACAGATGCTTGGCTTAGCAAGCAGCTGTCCTTCGCCCCAACACAAGCGGACTCAGCGATCAACCTGCGCAGAAAACGGTGCCATGGGCAGCCACAGTGTTGCGGAGAGAAATGCTCACACGAAATGAAAGAGGTCTGGGAGGGAGACACACAGCCCATGGGAAACCCCTGCCCTCTCCCATCTCACCAGGGACACCCAGGGACTGTCTTCCAGGATAGCAAGCCCTGGACCGCCATCCAGATGGCGCTTGCCAAATGGGAGGGCGAGGCTGTGGGCATGCCTGGCATTGGGGAGGTCCGAGATCCAAACCCTTGCCCTTGACGGGGGTGCCAGAGCCCTCCTTCCATGCAGCAGATGCTACGAGGTCTAGTCCCTCTTCTTGGAACCCAAGGGAGGAGAAGGGGAGCCAAACAGGATGGATAGGCATGGCCGATGGGATCCCTTGGTTGGGAAACTGCAATGGATCCACTTCGGTCAGCGGCCAGCCAATAGGAGTCCTGACCATTCCACCCCAACACAGGAGCGTCTCAGCGCTCCCCACAGAAGGTGTCCCGCTCGGGAGTGCTGCCCCTCGGGAAAAGAGACGGGCCGAAGGACTCCGTGGATCCCGTCCAGATGGCCTAGCCTAGCCCATCGGACCCGACCGAATTCCCTGGCGAGGAGGAAGTGATGAGGATAAAGACATGCTTCGTCTGGAGTGGATTGACTTGCCCAGGTGTTCTCCTGCACCCGTGTGCGGCATGCAGATCCACTCTGCTCGGCAAAAGCATCCACTCCCAGGCTGGCCATCCCCAGGCTGCCACTTCCAACCCACTCCCACCCAAGATATTGGCTCACGAGAGATGTAGGATGGATTTGTCTATCCCGGTCCTAGCTATTGTTTCCTCCTCTATCTGCATGCGGATGCGTGTGGGTGTGTTTGGAGAGAGGGAGAGAGAGAGAGTGAGAGAGAGAGGGAGGGAGGGGGAGAGAGAGAGAGAGAGAGAGAGAGAGGGAGAATGAGAGAACGAGGGAGAGAACGAGAGATGGACCTTCACTCATTTCTGGATCCATTCAGCTCATTCATTTCAATGCGTCTTAGTCCTTGTCCATGGATTTGGGTGCCCCCTGCCACACGGAGATGTGGTCTAGCCAGAGGGGGATCGCCCAGTGCAGCTCTTGCCCCAGCCACAGCAGTGACCAGGAGAGCCTCTGAAGCTTGGCAGCCACGTGGGAACTCCCCTGAGAGCTTGCTTGAGGAGACCAATCAAGAGTCCTTAACGCATCAGACCTGGTTTCAATCAGGCCTCCATAGCCTGGCACCCTGCTGCCAAGAGAGGCTCTTCTCAAAAGGACACAAGGACATTTCCCTCAGCCTCCTCAGAGTGTGTGTGTGTGTGTGTGTGTGTGTGTGTGTGTGTGAGAGAGAGAGAGAGAGAGAGAGAGAGAGAGAGAGAGAGAGAGAGAGAGAGAGAGGGCAAACAGGCGGATGAGCCCAGCTACCAACACTCTTGCCCCCGAAGCCCCCCATGGATTCCTCAGCACCACACTCCTTCTCACCTACCTGAAGCCCTGATGCGGAGGGCTTGACCAGGGCCAGCTGGCGGCCCAATCCTGAGGCTGTGTGTGTCTGGGCGCCTGCCTCGAAGGAACCCCAAGCACGCCAAAGCCCAGGACCTGTTTCAAGCCTTCCAAACCCACTGCCACCCAACCAGGCGGCGAACCCACCTCCAAATCCGGAAGGCACACCTCCGCCCTCCGCCTCACAGGAGGTGTCTCGGAGGAGAGAGTCCCTGGTGCCCAGGAAACACCTGCACATCCTCGGAGTGCCTGCTGTGGGTGCGTCCCGCTCAAGCCTCCATCCGCCCCCGCCCCCGACCTGGAGCCTGCGCCTTTGGAGCCTTGCCACTCCCACCTCTTCGAGCCTCGGAGCTGCACCTGGGGCCGGAAGGGGCCCTGGCGCCCTCGTGTGGACATAGGCTCGAACAGCCCCTCTCAGGCTGGCCTTCTCTCTCGGGCTCAGCAGTCCCCGGGGCTGCTTGGGCTGGGGCCCAGACGAGGGTGGGGGCTCCATCCCCCGCCAAGAAGGGCCCTTCCACCTGGGCTCTAGCTCCCTCTCTCAAAGGCGTTCTTCGTGCCGATGCCCACCTAGGCCATGCCTCGCCGTGGAAATCCTGAGCTCCCAATCCATCAGGGGGTGCCAGCCTGCTACCGTGTGGATAGAGCCTTGCCCATATGGAGTTAGGAAGACAGGTGTGGAAGGATGGAACGAGTCGTTTTCCCCCTTCATGATCCCCCTGGGATTCCATACGCCTTGCCATTAGGTCTTGCCTCGATTCTTTCCTTCTTGCTTGGTTCATCGGGCCAGGCCTCTCTTTCTCCCTTTGTTTCCAAACGCTCTTGACCCCACCTGGAGTGTGCCTGATCTGGATCCCCATTTGTGCTTCCCAAGGCACAGAGTTTCCCAACCACACAAAACCAACCCAATCAGCCCTTCTCCCCAGGCGGCCGCAAGGAAGCTCAGGCAGAGCTTTTGCGGATCCGTCAAGAGAGCGGCCTGCATATGCCCGGCCTGCCTCGAGCTCCCATCATCTCACCAGGTGCGTAGAAAGAAGAGCCGAGCCTCCCTGGGAAAGACAAAGGGAGGTTCCTGAGCCCTCTTGAGACACAAGGCCCAGCGCCTGGCACTGCTGCTCTCCCAATTCGCTCTCCCTTTGGGCACCACCCGGGGAAGCCTCACAGCCCCTGGATGCGCATCCCAAAACCCAGGTCACCCTGGGCTCCCACACGGATCAGCTCCAGCACGGAACCCAGGAACCAGAACAGAAACCCACCCACCCAGGCCACAGGTGGGGAGGGGGCCTGAAGAAACACTGCCAAATCCACATAGCCAGCCGCCATCCAGCACCAGACAAAGGAACACCATCACGCATGCCTAGAGAAGTCCAAACCCCAACCAGCTCGACAGGCCTCCTCAGCCCTGTCCCCATGGCCATCCTGAGGACGCCTTTCCATGACAACCCCTGGGCAGGCTGTGCCAAAGAAGGGGCCCTCCCACCGGCTGGGCGTGGACGTCCGTTTGTTCAACCACGATGGACCACAGGATCCAGGGCCTCCCCAAAACAACCCTGGAACCACCGTCAGACCCAGCGCTACCCCTCACGGCCATAGACCCAGACAAAGGGGCTCTTCGCAGTGCCGCGAAACGCCCCACTCGGTTCAGGCAGCCCTCTTCCCAAGAGCAACACATGGAAAGACATTCGACGTCCACGGACAGATGCTTGGCTTAGCAAGCAGCTGTCCTTCGCCCCAACACAAGCGGACTCAGCGATCAACCTGCGCAGAAAACGGTGCCATGGGCAGCCACAGTGTTGCGGAGAGAAATGCTCACACGAAATGAAAGAGGTCTGGGAGGGAGACACACAGCCCATGGGAAACCCCTGCCCTCTCCCATCTCACCAGGGACACCCAGGGACTGTCTTCCAGGATAGCAAGCCCTGGACCGCCATCCAGATGGCGCTTGCCAAATGGGAGGGCGAGGCTGTGGGCATGCCTGGCATTGGGGAGGTCCGAGATCCAAACCCTTGCCCTTGACGGGGGTGCCAGAGCCCTCCTTCCATGCAGCAGATGCTACGAGGTCTAGTCCCTCTTCTTGGAACCCAAGGGAGGAGAAGGGGAGCCAAACAGGATGGATAGGCATGGCCGATGGGATCCCTTGGTTGGGAAACTGCAATGGATCCACTTCGGTCAGCGGCCAGCCAATAGGAGTCCTGACCATTCCACCCCAACACAGGAGCGTCTCAGCGCTCCCCACAGAAGGTGTCCCGCTCGGGAGTGCTGCCCCTCGGGAAAAGAGACGGGCCGAAGGACTCCGTGGATCCCGTCCAGATGGCCTAGCCTAGCCCATCGGACCCGACCGAATTCCCTGGCGAGGAGGAAGTGATGAGGATAAAGACATGCTTCGTCTGGAGTGGATTGACTTGCCCAGGTGTTCTCCTGCACCCGTGTGCGGCATGCAGATCCACTCTGCTCGGCAAAAGCATCCACTCCCAGGCTGGCCATCCCCAGGCTGCCACTTCCAACCCACTCCCACCCAAGATATTGGCTCACGAGAGACGTAGGATGGATTTGTCTATCCCGGTCCTAGCTATTGTTTCCTCCTCTATCTGCATGCGGATGCGTGTGGGTGTGTTTGGAGAGAGGGAGAGAGAGAGAGTGAGAGAGAGAGGGAGGGAGGGGGAGAGAGAGAGAGAGAGAGAGAGAGGGAGAATGAGAGAACGAGGGAGAGAACGAGAGATGGACCTTCACTCATTTCTGGATCCATTCAGCTCATTCATTTCAATGCGTCTTAGTCCTTGTCCATGGATTTGGGTGCCCCCTGCCACACGGAGATGTGGTCTAGCCAGAGGGGGATCGCCCAGTGCAGCTCTTGCCCCAGCCACAGCAGTGACCAGGAGAGCCTCTGAAGCTTGGCAGCCACGTGGGAACTCCCCTGAGAGCTTGCTTGAGGAGACCAATCAAGAGTCCTTAACGCATCAGACCTGGTTTCAATCAGGCCTCCATAGCCTGGCACCCTGCTGCCAAGAGAGGCTCTTCTCAAAAGGACACAAGGACATTTCCCTCAGCCTCCTCAGAGTGTGTGTGTGTGTGTGTGTGTGTGTGTGTGTGTGAGAGAGAGAGAGAGAGAGAGAGAGAGAGAGAGAGAGAGAGAGAGAGAGAGAGAGAGAGGGCAAACAGGCGGATGAGCCCAGCTACCAACACTCTTGCCCCCGAAGCCCCCCATGGATTCCTCAGCACCACACTCCTTCTCACCTACCTGAAGCCCTGATGCGGAGGGCTTGACCAGGGCCAGCTGGCGGCCCAATCCTGAGGCTGTGTGTGTCTGGGCGCCTGCCTCGAAGGAACCCCAAGCACGCCAAAGCCCAGGACCTGTTTCAAGCCTTCCAAACCCACTGCCACCCAACCAGGCGGCGAACCCACCTCCAAATCCGGAAGGCACACCTCCGCCCTCCGCCTCACAGGAGGTGTCTCGGAGGAGAGAGTCCCTGGTGCCCAGGAAACACCTGCACATCCTCGGAGTGCCTGCTGTGGGTGCGTCCCGCTCAAGCCTCCATCCGCCCCCGCCCCCGACCTGGAGCCTGCGCCTTTGGAGCCTTGCCACTCCCACCTCTTCGAGCCTCGGAGCTGCACCTGGGGCCGGAAGGGGCCCTGGCGCCCTCGTGTGGACATAGGCTCGAACAGCCCCTCTCAGGCTGGCCTTCTCTCTCGGGCTCAGCAGTCCCCGGGGCTGCTTGGGCTGGGGCCCAGACGAGGGTGGGGGCTCCATCCCCCGCCAAGAAGGGCCCTTCCACCTGGGCTCTAGCTCCCTCTCTCAAAGGCGTTCTTCGTGCCGATGCCCACCTAGGCCATGCCTCGCCGTGGAAATCCTGAGCTCCCAATCCATCAGGGGGTGCCAGCCTGCTACCGTGTGGATAGAGCCTTGCCCATATGGAGTTAGGAAGACAGGTGTGGAAGGATGGAACGAGTCGTTTTCCCCCTTCATGATCCCCCTGGGATTCCATACGCCTTGCCATTAGGTCTTGCCTCGATTCTTTCCTTCTTGCTTGGTTCATCGGGCCAGGCCTCTCTTTCTCCCTTTGTTTCCAAACGCTCTTGACCCCACCTGGAGTGTGCCTGATCTGGATCCCCATTTGTGCTTCCCAAGGCACAGAGTTTCCCAACCACACAAAACCAACCCAATCAGCCCTTCTCCCCAGGCGGCCGCAAGGAAGCTCAGGCAGAGCTTTTGCGGATCCGTCAAGAGAGCGGCCTGCATATGCCCGGCCTGCCTCGAGCTCCCATCATCTCACCAGGTGCGTAGAAAGAAGAGCCGAGCCTCCCTGGGAAAGACAAAGGGAGGTTCCTGAGCCCTCTTGAGACACAAGGCCCAGCGCCTGGCACTGCTGCTCTCCCAATTCGCTCTCCCTTTGGGCACCACCCGGGGAAGCCTCACAGCCCCTGGATGCGCATCCCAAAACCCAGGTCACCCTGGGCTCCCACACGGATCAGCTCCAGCACGGAACCCAGGAACCAGAACAGAAACCCACCCACCCAGGCCACAGGTGGGGAGGGGGCCTGAAGAAACACTGCCAAATCCACATAGCCAGCCGCCATCCAGCACCAGACAAAGGAACACCATCACGCATGCCTAGAGAAGTCCAAACCCCAACCAGCTCGACAGGCCTCCTCAGCCCTGTCCCCATGGCCATCCTGAGGACGCCTTTCCATGACAACCCCTGGGCAGGCTGTGCCAAAGAAGGGGCCCTCCCACCGGCTGGGCGTGGACGTCCGTTTGTTCAACCACGATGGACCACAGGATCCAGGGCCTCCCCAAAACAACCCTGGAACCACCGTCAGACCCAGCGCTACCCCTCACGGCCATAGACCCAGACAAAGGGGCTCTTCGCAGTGCCGCGAAACGCCCCACTCGGTTCAGGCAGCCCTCTTCCCAAGAGCAACACATGGAAAGACATTCGACGTCCACGGACAGATGCTTGGCTTAGCAAGCAGCTGTCCTTCGCCCCAACACAAGCGGACTCAGCGATCAACCTGCGCAGAAAACGGTGCCATGGGCAGCCACAGTGTTGCGGAGAGAAATGCTCACACGAAATGAAAGAGGTCTGGGAGGGAGACACACAGCCCATGGGAAACCCCTGCCCTCTCCCATCTCACCAGGGACACCCAGGGACTGTCTTCCAGGATAGCAAGCCCTGGACCGCCATCCAGATGGCGCTTGCCAAATGGGAGGGCGAGGCTGTGGGCATGCCTGGCATTGGGGAGGTCCGAGATCCAAACCCTTGCCCTTGACGGGGGTGCCAGAGCCCTCCTTCCATGCAGCAGATGCTACGAGGTCTAGTCCCTCTTCTTGGAACCCAAGGGAGGAGAAGGGGAGCCAAACAGGATGGATAGGCATGGCCGATGGGATCCCTTGGTTGGGAAACTGCAATGGATCCACTTCGGTCAGCGGCCAGCCAATAGGAGTCCTGACCATTCCACCCCAACACAGGAGCGTCTCAGCGCTCCCCACAGAAGGTGTCCCGCTCGGGAGTGCTGCCCCTCGGGAAAAGAGACGGGCCGAAGGACTCCGTGGATCCCGTCCAGATGGCCTAGCCTAGCCCATCGGACCCGACCGAATTCCCTGGCGAGGAGGAAGTGATGAGGATAAAGACATGCTTCGTCTGGAGTGGATTGACTTGCCCAGGTGTTCTCCTGCACCCGTGTGCGGCATGCAGATCCACTCTGCTCGGCAAAAGCATCCACTCCCAGGCTGGCCATCCCCAGGCTGCCACTTCCAACCCACTCCCACCCAAGATATTGGCTCACAAGAGACGTAGGATGGATTTGTCTATCCCGGTCCTAGCTATTGTTTCCTCCTCTATCTGCATGCGGATGCGTGTGGGTGTGTTTGGAGAGAGGGAGAGAGAGAGAGTGAGAGAGAGAGGGAGGGAGGGGGAGAGAGAGAGAGAGAGAGAGAGAGGGAGAATGAGAGAACGAGGGAGAGAACGAGAGATGGACCTTCACTCATTTCTGGATCCATTCAGCTCATTCATTTCAATGCGTCTTAGTCCTTGTCCATGGATTTGGGTGCCCCCTGCCACACGGAGATGTGGTCTAGCCAGAGGGGGATCGCCCAGTGCAGCTCTTGCCCCAGCCACAGCAGTGACCAGGAGAGCCTCTGAAGCTTGGCAGCCACGTGGGAACTCCCCTGAGAGCTTGCTTGAGGAGACCAATCAAGAGTCCTTAACGCATCAGACCTGGTTTCAATCAGGCCTCCATAGCCTGGCACCCTGCTGCCAAGAGAGGCTCTTCTCAAAAGGACACAAGGACATTTCCCTCAGCCTCCTCAGAGTGTGTGTGTGTGTGTGTGTGTGTGTGTGTGTGTGTGAGAGAGAGAGAGAGAGAGAGAGAGAGAGAGAGAGAGAGAGAGAGAGGGCAAACAGGCGGATGAGCCCAGCTACCAACACTCTTGCCCCCGAAGCCCCCCATGGATTCCTCAGCACCACACTCCTTCTCACCTACCTGAAGCCCTGATGCGGAGGGCTTGACCAGGGCCAGCTGGCGGCCCAATCCTGAGGCTGTGTGTGTCTGGGCGCCTGCCTCGAAGGAACCCCAAGCACGCCAAAGCCCAGGACCTGTTTCCAGCCTTCCAAACCCACTGCCACCCAACCAGGCGGCGAACCCACCTCCAAATCCGGAAGGCACACTTCCGCCCTCCGCCTGACAGGAGGTGTCTCGGAGGAGAGAGTCCCTGGTGCCCAGGAAACACCTGCACATCCTCGGAGTGCCTGCTGTGGGTGCGTCCCGCTCAAGCCTCCATCCGCCCCCGCCCCCGACCTGGAGCCTGCGCCTTTGGAGCCTTGCCACTCCCACCTCTTCGAGCCTCGGAGCTGCACCTGGGGCCGGAAGGGGCCCTGGCGCCCTCGTGTGGACATAGGCTCGAACAGCCCCTCTCAGGCTGGCCTTCTCTCTCGGGCTCAGCAGTCCCCGGGGCTGCTTGGGCTGGGGCCCAGACGAGGGTGGGGGCTCCATCCCCCGCCAAGAAGGGCCCTTCCACCTGGGCTCTAGCTCCCTCTCTCAAAGGCGTTCTTCGTGCCGATGCCCACCTAGGCCATGCCTCGCCGTGGAAATCCTGAGCTCCCAATCCATCAGGGGGTGCCAGCCTGCTACCGTGTGGATAGAGCCTTGCCCATATGGAGTTAGGAAGACAGGTGTGGAAGGATGGAACGAGTCGTTTTCCCCCTTCATGATCCCCCTGGGATTCCATACGCCTTGCCATTAGGTCTTGCCTCGATTCTTTCCTTCTTGCTTGGTTCATCGGGCCAGGCCTCTCTTTCTCCCTTTGTTTCCAAACGCTCTTGACCCCACCTGGAGTGTGCCTGATCTGGATCCCCATTTGTGCTTCCCAAGGCACAGAGTTTCCCAACCACACAAAACCAACCCAATCAGCCCTTCTCCCCAGGCGGCCGCAAGGAAGCTCAGGCAGAGCTTTTGCGGATCCGTCAAGAGAGCGGCCTGCATATGCCCGGCCTGCCTCGAGCTCCCATCATCTCACCAGGTGCGTAGAAAGAAGAGCCGAGCCTCCCTGGGAAAGACAAAGGGAGGTTCCTGAGCCCTCTTGAGACACAAGGCCCAGCGCCTGGCACTGCTGCTCTCCCAATTCGCTCTCCCTTTGGGCACCACCCGGGGAAGCCTCACAGCCCCTGGATGCGCATCCCAAAACCCAGGTCACCCTGGGCTCCCACACGGATCAGCTCCAGCACGGAACCCAGGAACCAGAACAGAAACCCACCCACCCAGGCCACAGGTGGGGAGGGGGCCTGAAGAAACACTGCCAAATCCACATAGCCAGCCGCCATCCAGCACCAGACAAAGGAACACCATCACGCATGCCTAGAGAAGTCCAAACCCCAACCAGCTCGACAGGCCTCCTCAGCCCTGTCCCCATGGCCATCCTGAGGACGCCTTTCCATGACAACCCCTGGGCAGGCTGTGCCAAAGAAGGGGCCCTCCCACCGGCTGGGCGTGGACGTCCGTTTGTTCAACCACGATGGACCACAGGATCCAGGGCCTCCCCAAAACAACCCTGGAACCACCGTCAGACCCAGCGCTACCCCTCACGGCCATAGACCCAGACAAAGGGGCTCTTCGCAGTGCCGCGAAACGCCCCACTCGGTTCAGGCAGCCCTCTTCCCAAGAGCAACACATGGAAAGACATTCGACGTCCACGGACAGATGCTTGGCTTAGCAAGCAGCTGTCCTTCGCCCCAACACAAGCGGACTCAGCGATCAACCTGCGCAGAAAACGGTGCCATGGGCAGCCACAGTGTTGCGGAGAGAAATGCTCACACGAAATGAAAGAGGTCTGGGAGGGAGACACACAGCCCATGGGAAACCCCTGCCCTCTCCCATCTCACCAGGGACACCCAGGGACTGTCTTCCAGGATAGCAAGCCCTGGACCGCCATCCAGATGGCGCTTGCCAAATGGGAGGGCGAGGCTGTGGGCATGCCTGGCATTGGGGAGGTCCGAGATCCAAACCCTTGCCCTTGACGGGGGTGCCAGAGCCCTCCTTCCATGCAGCAGATGCTACGAGGTCTAGTCCCTCTTCTTGGAACCCAAGGGAGGAGAAGGGGAGCCAAACAGGATGGATAGGCATGGCCGATGGGATCCCTTGGTTGGGAAACTGCAATGGATCCACTTCGGTCAGCGGCCAGCCAATAGGAGTCCTGACCATTCCACCCCAACACAGGAGCGTCTCAGCGCTCCCCACAGAAGGTGTCCCGCTCGGGAGTGCTGCCCCTCGGGAAAAGAGACGGGCCGAAGGACTCCGTGGATCCCGTCCAGATGGCCTAGCCTAGCCCATCGGACCCGACCGAATTCCCTGGCGAGGAGGAAGTGATGAGGATAAAGACATGCTTCGTCTGGAGTGGATTGACTTGCCCAGGTGTTCTCCTGCACCCGTGTGCGGCATGCAGATCCACTCTGCTCGGCAAAAGCATCCACTCCCAGGCTGGCCATCCCCAGGCTGCCACTTCCAACCCACTCCCACCCAAGATATTGGCTCACGAGAGACGTAGGATGGATTTGTCTATCCCGGTCCTAGCTATTGTTTCCTCCTCTATCTGCATGCGGATGCGTGTGGGTGTGTTTGGAGAGAGGGAGAGAGAGAGAGTGAGAGAGAGAGGGAGGGAGGGGGAGAGAGAGAGAGAGAGAGAGAGAGAGGGAGAATGAGAGAACGAGGGAGAGAACGAGAGATGGACCTTCACTCATTTCTGGATCCATTCAGCTCATTCATTTCAATGCGTCTTAGTCCTTGTCCATGGATTTGGGTGCCCCCTGCCACACGGAGATGTGGTCTAGCCAGAGGGGGATCGCCCAGTGCAGCTCTTGCCCCAGCCACAGCAGTGACCAGGAGAGCCTCTGAAGCTTGGCAGCCACGTGGGAACTCCCCTGAGAGCTTGCTTGAGGAGACCAATCAAGAGTCCTTAACGCATCAGACCTGGTTTCAATCAGGCCTCCATAGCCTGGCACCCTGCTGCCAAGAGAGGCTCTTCTCAAAAGGACACAAGGACATTTCCCTCAGCCTCCTCAGAGTGTGTGTGTGTGTGTGTGTGTGTGTGTGTGTGTGTGTGTGTGTGTGAGAGAGAGAGAGCGAGAGAGAGAGAGAGAGAGAGAGAGAGAGAGGCAAACAGGCGGATGAGCCCAGCTACCAACACTCTTGCCCCCGAAGCCCCCCATGGATTCCTCAGCACCACACTCCTTCTCACCTACCTGAAGCCCTGATGCGGAGGGCTTGACCAGGGCCAGCTGGCGGCCCAATCCTGAGGCTGTGTGTGTCTGGGCGCCTGCCTCGAAGGAACCCCAAGCACGCCAAAGCCCAGGACCTGTTTCAAGCCTTCCAAACCCACTGCCACCCAACCAGGCGGCGAACCCACCTCCAAATCCGGAAGGCACACCTCCGCCCTCCGCCTCACAGGAGGTGTCTCGGAGGAGAGAGTCCCTGGTGCCCAGGAAACACCTGCACATCCTCGGAGTGCCTGCTGTGGGTGCGTCCCGCTCAAGCCTCCATCCGCCCCCGCCCCCGACCTGGAGCCTGCGCCTTTGGAGCCTTGCCACTCCCACCTCTTCGAGCCTCGGAGCTGCACCTGGGGCCGGAAGGGGCCCTGGCGCCCTCGTGTGGACATAGGCTCGAACAGCCCCTCTCAGGCTGGCCTTCTCTCTCGGGCTCAGCAGTCCCCGGGGCTGCTTGGGCTGGGGCCCAGACGAGGGTGGGGGCTCCATCCCCCGCCAAGAAGGGCCCTTCCACCTGGGCTCTAGCTCCCTCTCTCAAAGGCGTTCTTCGTGCCGATGCCCACCTAGGCCATGCCTCGCCGTGGAAATCCTGAGCTCCCAATCCATCAGGGGGTGCCAGCCTGCTACCGTGTGGATAGAGCCTTGCCCATATGGAGTTAGGAAGACAGGTGTGGAAGGATGGAACGAGTCGTTTTCCCCCTTCATGATCCCCCTGGGATTCCATACGCCTTGCCATTAGGTCTTGCCTCGATTCTTTCCTTCTTGCTTGGTTCATCGGGCCAGGCCTCTCTTTCTCCCTTTGTTTCCAAACGCTCTTGACCCCACCTGGAGTGTGCCTGCTCTGGATCCCCATTTGTGCTTCCCAAGGCACAGAGTTTCCCAACCACACAAAACCAACCCAATCAGCCCTTCTCCCCAGGCGGCCGCAAGGAAGCTCAGGCAGAGCTTTTGCGGATCCGTCAAGAGAGCGGCCTGCATATGCCCGGCCTGCCTCGAGCTCCCATCATCTCACCAGGTGCGTAGAAAGAAGAGCCGAGCCTCCCTGGGAAAGACAAAGGGAGGTTCCTGAGCCCTCTTGAGACACAAGGCCCAGCGCCTGGCACTGCTGCTCTCCCAATTCGCTCTCCCTTTGGGCACCACCCGGGGAAGCCTCACAGCCCCTGGATGCGCATCCCAAAACCCAGGTCACCCTGGGCTCCCACACGGATCAGCTCCAGCACGGAACCCAGGAACCAGAACAGAAACCCACCCACCCAGGCCACAGGTGGGGAGGGGGCCTGAAGAAACACTGCCAAATCCACATAGCCAGCCGCCATCCAGCACCAGACAAAGGAACACCATCACGCATGCCTAGAGAAGTCCAAACCCCAACCAGCTCGACAGGCCTCCTCAGCCCTGTCCCCATGGCCATCCTGAGGACGCCTTTCCATGACAACCCCTGGGCAGGCTGTGCCAAAGAAGGGGCCCTCCCACCGGCTGGGCGTGGACGTCCGTTTGTTCAACCACGATGGACCACAGGATCCAGGGCCTCCCCAAAACAACCCTGGAACCACCGTCAGACCCAGCGCTACCCCTCACGGCCATAGACCCAGACAAAGGGGCTCTTCGCAGTGCCGCGAAACGCCCCACTCGGTTCAGGCAGCCCTCTTCCCAAGAGCAACACATGGAAAGACATTCGACGTCCACGGACAGATGCTTGGCTTAGCAAGCAGCTGTCCTTCGCCCCAACACAAGCGGACTCAGCGATCAACCTGCGCAGAAAACGGTGCCATGGGCAGCCACAGTGTTGCGGAGAGAAATGCTCACACGAAATGAAAGAGGTCTGGGAGGGAGACACACAGCCCATGGGAAACCCCTGCCCTCTCCCATCTCACCAGGGACACCCAGGGACTGTCTTCCAGGATAGCAAGCCCTGGACCGCCATCCAGATGGCGCTTGCCAAATGGGAGGGCGAGGCTGTGGGCATGCCTGGCATTGGGGAGGTCCGAGATCCAAACCCTTGCCCTTGACGGGGGTGCCAGAGCCCTCCTTCCATGCAGCAGATGCTACGAGGTCTAGTCCCTCTTCTTGGAACCCAAGGGAGGAGAAGGGGAGCCAAACAGGATGGATAGGCATGGCCGATGGGATCCCTTGGTTGGGAAACTGCAATGGATCCACTTCGGTCAGCGGCCAGCCAATAGGAGTCCTGACCATTCCACCCCAACACAGGAGCGTCTCAGCGCTCCCCACAGAAGGTGTCCCGCTCGGGAGTGCTGCCCCTCGGGAAAAGAGACGGGCCGAAGGACTCCGTGGATCCCGTCCAGATGGCCTAGCCTAGCCCATCGGACCCGACCGAATTCCCTGGCGAGGAGGAAGTGATGAGGATAAAGACATGCTTCGTCTGGAGTGGATTGACTTGCCCAGGTGTTCTCCTGCACCCGTGTGCGGCATGCAGATCCACTCTGCTCGGCAAAAGCATCCACTCCCAGGCTGGCCATCCCCAGGCTGCCACTTCCAACCCACTCCCACCCAAGATATTGGCTCACGAGAGACGTAGGATGGATTTGTCTATCCCGGTCCTAGCTATTGTTTCCTCCTCTATCTGCATGCGGATGCGTGTGGGTGTGTTTGGAGAGAGGGAGAGAGAGAGAGTGAGAGAGAGAGGGAGGGAGGGGGAGAGAGAGAGAGAGAGAGAGAGAGGGAGAATGAGAGAACGAGGGAGAGAACGAGAGATGGACCTTCACTCATTTCTGGATCCATTCAGCTCATTCATTTCAATGCGTCTTAGTCCTTGTCCATGGATTTGGGTGCCCCCTGCCACACGGAGATGTGGTCTAGCCAGAGGGGGATCGCCCAGTGCAGCTCTTGCCCCAGCCACAGCAGTGACCAGGAGAGCCTCTGAAGCTTGGCAGCCACGTGGGAACTCCCCTGAGAGCTTGCTTGAGGAGACCAATCAAGAGTCCTTAACGCATCAGACCTGGTTTCAATCAGGCCTCCATAGCCTGGCACCCTGCTGCCAAGAGAGGCTCTTCTCAAAAGGACACAAGGACATTTCCCTCAGCCTCCTCAGAGTGTGTGTGTGTGTGTGTGTGTGTGTGTGTGTGTGTGTGTGAGAGAGACAGCGAGAGAGAGAGAGAGAGAGAGAGAGAGAGAGGGCAAACAGGCGGATGAGCCCAGCTACCAACACTCTTGCCCCCGAAGCCCCCCATGGATTCCTCAGCACCACACTCCTTCTCACCTACCTGAAGCCCTGATGCGGAGGGCTTGACCAGGGCCAGCTGGCGGCCCAATCCTGAGGCTGTGTGTGTCTGGGCGCCTGCCTCGAAGGAACCCCAAGCACGCCAAAGCCCAGGACCTGTTTCAAGCCTTCCAAACCCACTGCCACCCAACCAGGCGGCGAACCCACCTCCAAATCCGGAAGGCACACCTCCGCCCTCCGCCTCACAGGAGGTGTCTCGGAGGAGAGAGTCCCTGGTGCCCAGGAAACACCTGCACATCCTCGGAGTGCCTGCTGTGGGTGCGTCCCGCTCAAGCCTCCATCCGCCCCCGCCCCCGACCTGGAGCCTGCGCCTTTGGAGCCTTGCCACTCCCACCTCTTCGAGCCTCGGAGCTGCACCTGGGGCCGGAAGGGGCCCTGGCGCCCTCGTGTGGACATAGGCTCGAACAGCCCCTCTCAGGCTGGCCTTCTCTCTCGGGCTCAGCAGTCCCCGGGGCTGCTTGGGCTGGGGCCCAGACGAGGGTGGGGGCTCCATCCCCCGCCAAGAAGGGCCCTTCCACCTGGGCTCTAGCTCCCTCTCTCAAAGGCGTTCTTCGTGCCGATGCCCACCTAGGCCATGCCTCGCCGTGGAAATCCTGAGCTCCCAATCCATCAGGGGGTGCCAGCCTGCTACCGTGTGGATAGAGCCTTGCCCATATGGAGTTAGGAAGACAGGTGTGGAAGGATGGAACGAGTCGTTTTCCCCCTTCATGATCCCCCTGGGATTCCATACGCCTTGCCATTAGGTCTTGCCTCGATTCTTTCCTTCTTGCTTGGTTCATCGGGCCAGGCCTCTCTTTCTCCCTTTGTTTCCAAACGCTCTTGACCCCACCTGGAGTGTGCCTGATCTGGATCCCCATTTGTGCTTCCCAAGGCACAGAGTTTCCCAACCACACAAAACCAACCCAATCAGCCCTTCTCCCCAGGCGGCCGCAAGGAAGCTCAGGCAGAGCTTTTGCGGATCCGTCAAGAGAGCGGCCTGCATATGCCCGGCCTGCCTCGAGCTCCCATCATCTCACCAGGTGCGTAGAAAGAAGAGCCGAGCCTCCCTGGGAAAGACAAAGGGAGGTTCCTGAGCCCTCTTGAGACACAAGGCCCAGCGCCTGGCACTGCTGCTCTCCCAATTCGCTCTCCCTTTGGGCACCACCCGGGGAAGCCTCACAGCCCCTGGATGCGCATCCCAAAACCCAGGTCACCCTGGGCTCCCACACGGATCAGCTCCAGCACGGAACCCAGGAACCAGAACAGAAACCCACCCACCCAGGCCACAGGTGGGGAGGGGGCCTGAAGAAACACTGCCAAATCCACATAGCCAGCCGCCATCCAGCACCAGACAAAGGAACACCATCACGCATGCCTAGAGAAGTCCAAACCCCAACCAGCTCGACAGGCCTCCTCAGCCCTGTCCCCATGGCCATCCTGAGGACGCCTTTCCATGACAACCCCTGGGCAGGCTGTGCCAAAGAAGGGGCCCTCCCACCGGCTGGGCGTGGACGTCCGTTTGTTCAACCACGATGGACCACAGGATCCAGGGCCTCCCCAAAACAACCCTGGAACCACCGTCAGACCCAGCGCTACCCCTCACGGCCATAGACCCAGACAAAGGGGCTCTTCGCAGTGCCGCGAAACGCCCCACTCGGTTCAGGCAGCCCTCTTCCCAAGAGCAACACATGGAAAGACATTCGACGTCCACGGACAGATGCTTGGCTTAGCAAGCAGCTGTCCTTCGCCCCAACACAAGCGGACTCAGCGATCAACCTGCGCAGAAAACGGTGCCATGGGCAGCCACAGTGTTGCGGAGAGAAAAGCTCACACGAAATGAAAGAGGTCTGGGAGGGAGACACACAGCCCATGGGAAACCCCTGCCCTCTCCCATCTCACCAGGGACACCCAGGGACTGTCTTCCAGGATAGCAAGCCCTGGACCGCCATCCAGATGGCGCTTGCCAAATGGGAGGGCGAGGCTGTGGGCATGCCTGGCATTGGGGAGGTCCGAGATCCAAACCCTTGCCCTTGACGGGGGTGCCAGAGCCCTCCTTCCATGCAGCAGATGCTACGAGGTCTAGTCCCTCTTCTTGGAACCCAAGGGAGGAGAAGGGGAGCCAAACAGGATGGATAGGCATGGCCGATGGGATCCCTTGGTTGGGAAACTGCAATGGATCCACTTCGGTCAGCGGCCAGCCAATAGGAGTCCTGACCATTCCACCCCAACACAGGAGCGTCTCAGCGCTCCCCACAGAAGGTGTCCCGCTCGGGAGTGCTGCCCCTCGGGAAAAGAGACGGGCCGAAGGACTCCGTGGATCCCGTCCAGATGGCCTAGCCTAGCCCATCGGACCCGACCGAATTCCCTGGCGAGGAGGAAGTGATGAGGATAAAGACATGCTTCGTCTGGAGTGGATTGACTTGCCCAGGTGTTCTCCTGCACCCGTGTGCGGCATGCAGATCCACTCTGCTCGGCAAAAGCATCCACTCCCAGGCTGGCCATCCCCAGGCTGCCACTTCCAACCCACTCCCACCCAAGATATTGGCTCACGAGAGACGTAGGATGGATTTGTCTATCCCGGTCCTAGCTATTGTTTCCTCCTCTATCTGCATGCGGATGCGTGTGGGTGTGTTTGGAGAGAGGGAGAGAGAGAGAGTGAGAGAGAGAGGGAGGGAGGGGGAGAGAGAGAGAGAGAGAGAGAGAGAGGGAGAATGAGAGAACGAGGGAGAGAACGAGAGATGGACCTTCACTCATTTCTGGATCCATTCAGCTCATTCATTTCAATGCGTCTTAGTCCTTGTCCATGGATTTGGGTGCCCCCTGCCACACGGAGATGTGGTCTAGCCAGAGGGGGATCGCCCAGTGCAGCTCTTGCCCCAGCCACAGCAGTGACCAGGAGAGCCTCTGAAGCTTGGCAGCCACGTGGGAACTCCCCTGAGAGCTTGCTTGAGGAGACCAATCAAGAGTCCTTAACGCATCAGACCTGGTTTCAATCAGGCCTCCATAGCCTGGCACCCTGCTGCCAAGAGAGGCTCTTCTCAAAAGGACACAAGGACATTTCCCTCAGCCTCCTCAGAGTGTGTGTGTGTGTGTGTGTGTGTGTGTGTGTGTGTGTGAGAGAGAGAGCGAGAGAGAGAGAGAGAGAGAGAGAGAGAGAGAGGGCAAACAGGCGGATGAGCCCAGCTACCAACACTCTTGCCCCCGAAGCCCCCCATGGATTCCTCAGCACCACACTCCTTCTCACCTACCTGAAGCCCTGATGCGGAGGGCTTGACCAGGGCCAGCTGGCGGCCCAATCCTGAGGCTGTGTGTGTCTGGGCGCCTGCCTCGAAGGAACCCCAAGCACGCCAAAGCCCAGGACCTGTTTCAAGCCTTCCAAACCCACTGCCACCCAACCAGGCGGCGAACCCACCTCCAAATCCGGAAGGCACACCTCCGCCCTCCGCCTCACAGGAGGTGTCTCGGAGGAGAGAGTCCCTGGTGCCCAGGAAACACCTGCACATCCTCGGAGTGCCTGCTGTGGGTGCGTCCCGCTCAAGCCTCCATCCGCCCCCGCCCCCGACCTGGAGCCTGCGCCTTTGGAGCCTTGCCACTCCCACCTCTTCGAGCCTCGGAGCTGCACCTGGGGCCGGAAGGGGCCCTGGCGCCCTCGTGTGGACATAGGCTCGAACAGCCCCTCTCAGGCTGGCCTTCTCTCTCGGGCTCAGCAGTCCCCGGGGCTGCTTGGGCTGGGGCCCAGACGAGGGTGGGGGCTCCATCCCCCGCCAAGAAGGGCCCTTCCACCTGGGCTCTAGCTCCCTCTCTCAAAGGCGTTCTTCGTGCCGATGCCCACCTAGGCCATGCCTCGCCGTGGAAATCCTGAGCTCCCAATCCATCAGGGGGTGCCAGCCTGCTACCGTGTGGATAGAGCCTTGCCCATATGGAGTTAGGAAGACAGGTGTGGAAGGATGGAACGAGTCGTTTTCCCCCTTCATGATCCCCCTGGGATTCCATACGCCTTGCCATTAGGTCTTGCCTCGATTCTTTCCTTCTTGCTTGGTTCATCGGGCCAGGCCTCTCTTTCTCCCTTTGTTTCCAAACGCTCTTGACCCCACCTGGAGTGTGCCTGATCTGGATCCCCATTTGTGCTTCCCAAGGCACAGAGTTTCCCAACCACACAAAACCAACCCAATCAGCCCTTCTCCCCAGGCGGCCGCAAGGAAGCTCAGGCAGAGCTTTTGCGGATCCGTCAAGAGAGCGGCCTGCATATGCCCGGCCTGCCTCGAGCTCCCATCATCTCACCAGGTGCGTAGAAAGAAGAGCCGAGCCTCCCTGGGAAAGACAAAGGGAGGTTCCTGAGCCCTCTTGAGACACAAGGCCCAGCGCCTGGCACTGCTGCTCTCCCAATTCGCTCTCCCTTTGGGCACCACCCGGGGAAGCCTCACAGCCCCTGGATGCGCATCCCAAAACCCAGGTCACCCTGGGCTCCCACACGGATCAGCTCCAGCACGGAACCCAGGAACCAGAACAGAAACCCACCCACCCAGGCCACAGGTGGGGAGGGGGCCTGAAGAAACACTGCCAAATCCACATAGCCAGCCGCCATCCAGCACCAGACAAAGGAACACCATCACGCATGCCTAGAGAAGTCCAAACCCCAACCAGCTCGACAGGCCTCCTCAGCCCTGTCCCCATGGCCATCCTGAGGACGCCTTTCCATGACAACCCCTGGGCAGGCTGTGCCAAAGAAGGGGCCCTCCCACCGGCTGGGCGTGGACGTCCGTTTGTTCAACCACGATGGACCACAGGATCCAGGGCCTCCCCAAAACAACCCTGGAACCACCGTCAGACCCAGCGCTACCCCTCACGGCCATAGACCCAGACAAAGGGGCTCTTCGCAGTGCCGCGAAACGCCCCACTCGGTTCAGGCAGCCCTCTTCCCAAGAGCAACACATGGAAAGACATTCGACGTCCACGGACAGATGCTTGGCTTAGCAAGCAGCTGTCCTTCGCCCCAACACAAGCGGACTCAGCGATCAACCTGCGCAGAAAACGGTGCCATGGGCAGCCACAGTGTTGCGGAGAGAAATGCTCACACGAAATGAAAGAGGTCTGGGAGGGAGACACACAGCCCATGGGAAACCCCTGCCCTCTCCCATCTCACCAGGGACACCCAGGGACTGTCTTCCAGGATAGCAAGCCCTGGACCGCCATCCAGATGGCGCTTGCCAAATGGGAGGGCGAGGCTGTGGGCATGCCTGGCATTGGGGAGGTCCGAGATCCAAACCCTTGCCCTTGACGGGGGTGCCAGAGCCCTCCTTCCATGCAGCAGATGCTACGAGGTCTAGTCCCTCTTCTTGGAACCCAAGGGAGGAGAAGGGGAGCCAAACAGGATGGATAGGCATGGCCGATGGGATCCCTTGGTTGGGAAACTGCAATGGATCCACTTCGGTCAGCGGCCAGCCAATAGGAGTCCTGACCATTCCACCCCAACACAGGAGCGTCTCAGCGCTCCCCACAGAAGGTGTCCCGCTCGGGAGTGCTGCCCCTCGGGAAAAGAGACGGGCCGAAGGACTCCGTGGATCCCGTCCAGATGGCCTAGCCTAGCCCATCGGACCCGACCGAATTCCCTGGCGAGGAGGAAGTGATGAGGATAAAGACATGCTTCGTCTGGAGTGGATTGACTTGCCCAGGTGTTCTCCTGCACCCGTGTGCGGCATGCAGATCCACTCTGCTCGGCAAAAGCATCCACTCCCAGGCTGGCCATCCCCAGGCTGCCACTTCCAACCCACTCCCACCCAAGATATTGGCTCACGAGAGACGTAGGATGGATTTGTCTATCCCGGTCCTAGCTATTGTTTCCTCCTCTATCTGCATGCGGATGCGTGTGGGTGTGTTTGGAGAGAGGGAGAGAGAGAGAGTGAGAGAGAGAGGGAGGGAGGGGGAGAGAGAGAGAGAGAGAGAGAGAGAGGGAGAATGAGAGAACGAGGGAGAGAACGAGAGATGGACCTTCACTCATTTCTGGATCCATTCAGCTCATTCATTTCAATGCGTCTTAGTCCTTGTCCATGGATTTGGGTGCCCCCTGCCACACGGAGATGTGGTCTAGCCAGAGGGGGATCGCCCAGTGCAGCTCTTGCCCCAGCCACAGCAGTGACCAGGAGAGCCTCTGAAGCTTGGCAGCCACGTGGGAACTCCCCTGAGAGCTTGCTTGAGGAGACCAATCAAGAGTCCTTAACGCATCAGACCTGGTTTCAATCAGGCCTCCATAGCCTGGCACCCTGCTGCCAAGAGAGGCTCTTCTCAAAAGGACACAAGGACATTTCCCTCAGCCTCCTCAGAGTGTGTGTGTGTGTGTGTGTGTGTGTGTGTGTGTGTGTGTGTGTGAGAGAGACAGCGAGAGAGAGAGAGAGAGAGAGAGAGAGAGAGAGAGGGCAAACAGGCGGATGAGCCCAGCTACCAACACTCTTGCCCCCGAAGCCCCCCATGGATTCCTCAGCACCACACTCCTTCTCACCTACCTGAAGCCCTGATGCGGAGGGCTTGACCAGGGCCAGCTGGCGGCCCAATCCTGAGGCTGTGTGTGTCTGGGCGCCTGCCTCGAAGGAACCCCAAGCACGCCAAAGCCCAGGACCTGTTTCAAGCCTTCCAAACCCACTGCCACCCAACCAGGCGGCGAACCCACCTCCAAATCCGGAAGGCACACCTCCGCCCTCCGCCTCACAGGAGGTGTCTCGGAGGAGAGAGTCCCTGGTGCCCAGGAAACACCTGCACATCCTCGGAGTGCCTGCTGTGGGTGCGTCCCGCTCAAGCCTCCATCCGCCCCCGCCCCCGACCTGGAGCCTGCGCCTTTGGAGCCTTGCCACTCCCACCTCTTCGAGCCTCGGAGCTGCACCTGGGGCCGGAAGGGGCCCTGGCGCCCTCGTGTGGACATAGGCTCGAACAGCCCCTCTCAGGCTGGCCTTCTCTCTCGGGCTCAGCAGTCCCCGGGGCTGCTTGGGCTGGGGCCCAGACGAGGGTGGGGGCTCCATCCCCCGCCAAGAAGGGCCCTTCCACCTGGGCTCTAGCTCCCTCTCTCAAAGGCGTTCTTCGTGCCGATGCCCACCTAGGCCATGCCTCGCCGTGGAAATCCTGAGCTCCCAATCCATCAGGGGGTGCCAGCCTGCTACCGTGTGGATAGAGCCTTGCCCATATGGAGTTAGGAAGACAGGTGTGGAAGGATGGAACGAGTCGTTTTCCCCCTTCATGATCCCCCTGGGATTCCATACGCCTTGCCATTAGGTCTTGCCTCGATTCTTTCCTTCTTGCTTGGTTCATCGGGCCAGGCCTCTCTTTCTCCCTTTGTTTCCAAACGCTCTTGACCCCACCTGGAGTGTGCCTGCTCTGGATCCCCATTTGTGCTTCCCAAGGCACAGAGTTTCCCAACCACACAAAACCAACCCAATCAGCCCTTCTCCCCAGGCGGCCGCAAGGAAGCTCAGGCAGAGCTTTTGCGGATCCGTCAAGAGAGCGGCCTGCATATGCCCGGCCTGCCTCGAGCTCCCATCATCTCACCAGGTGCGTAGAAAGAAGAGCCGAGCCTCCCTGGGAAAGACAAAGGGAGGTTCCTGAGCCCTCTTGAGACACAAGGCCCAGCGCCTGGCACTGCTGCTCTCCCAATTCGCTCTCCCTTTGGGCACCACCCGGGGAAGCCTCACAGCCCCTGGATGCGCATCCCAAAACCCAGGTCACCCTGGGCTCCCACACGGATCAGCTCCAGCACGGAACCCAGGAACCAGAACAGAAACCCACCCACCCAGGCCACAGGTGGGGAGGGGGCCTGAAGAAACACTGCCAAATCCACATAGCCAGCCGCCATCCAGCACCAGACAAAGGAACACCATCACGCATGCCTAGAGAAGTCCAAACCCCAACCAGCTCGACAGGCCTCCTCAGCCCTGTCCCCATGGCCATCCTGAGGACGCCTTTCCATGACAACCCCTGGGCAGGCTGTGCCAAAGAAGGGGCCCTCCCACCGGCTGGGCGTGGACGTCCGTTTGTTCAACCACGATGGACCACAGGATCCAGGGCCTCCCCAAAACAACCCTGGAACCACCGTCAGACCCAGCGCTACCCCTCACGGCCATAGACCCAGACAAAGGGGCTCTTCGCAGTGCCGCGAAACGCCCCACTCGGTTCAGGCAGCCCTCTTCCCAAGAGCAACACATGGAAAGACATTCGACGTCCACGGACAGATGCTTGGCTTAGCAAGCAGCTGTCCTTCGCCCCAACACAAGCGGACTCAGCGATCAACCTGCGCAGAAAACGGTGCCATGGGCAGCCACAGTGTTGCGGAGAGAAATGCTCACACGAAATGAAAGAGGTCTGGGAGGGAGACACACAGCCCATGGGAAACCCCTGCCCTCTCCCATCTCACCAGGGACACCCAGGGACTGTCTTCCAGGATAGCAAGCCCTGGACCGCCATCCAGATGGCGCTTGCCAAATGGGAGGGTGAGGCTGTGGGCATGCCTGGCATTGGGGAGGTCCGAGATCCAAACCCTTGCCCTTGACGGGGGTGCCAGAGCCCTCCTTCCATGCAGCAGATGCTACGAGGTCTAGTCCCTCTTCTTGGAACCCAAGGGAGGAGAAGGGGAGCCAAACAGGATGGATAGGCATGGCCGATGGGATCCCTTGGTTGGGAAACTGCAATGGATCCACTTCGGTCAGCGGCCAGCCAATAGGAGTCCTGACCATTCCACCCCAACACAGGAGCGTCTCAGCGCTCCCCACAGAAGGTGTCCCGCTCGGGAGTGCTGCCCCTCGGGAAAAGAGACGGGCCGAAGGACTCCGTGGATCCCGTCCAGATGGCCTAGCCTAGCCCATCGGACCCGACCGAATTCCCTGGCGAGGAGGAAGTGATGAGGATAAAGACATGCTTCGTCTGGAGTGGATTGACTTGCCCAGGTGTTCTCCTGCACCCGTGTGCGGCATGCAGATCCACTCTGCTCGGCAAAAGCATCCACTCCCAGGCTGGCCATCCCCAGGCTGCCACTTCCAACCCACTCCCACCCAAGATATTGGCTCACGAGAGACGTAGGATGGATTTGTCTATCCCGGTCCTAGCTATTGTTTCCTCCTCTATCTGCATGCGGATGCGTGTGGGTGTGTTTGGAGAGAGGGAGAGAGAGAGAGTGAGAGAGAGAGGGAGGGAGGGGGAGAGAGAGAGAGAGAGAGAGAGAGAGAGGGAGAATGAGAGAACGAGGGAGAGAACGAGAGATGGACCTTCACTCATTTCTGGATCCATTCAGCTCATTCATTTCAATGCGTCTTAGTCCTTGTCCATGGATTTGGGTGCCCCCTGCCACACGGAGATGTGGTCTAGCCAGAGGGGGATCGCCCAGTGCAGCTCTTGCCCCAGCCACAGCAGTGACCAGGAGAGCCTCTGAAGCTTGGCAGCCACGTGGGAACTCCCCTGAGAGCTTGCTTGAGGAGACCAATCAAGAGTCCTTAACGCATCAGACCTGGTTTCAATCAGGCCTCCATAGCCTGGCACCCTGCTGCCAAGAGAGGCTCTTCTCAAAAGGACACAAGGACATTTCCCTCAGCCTCCTCAGAGTGTGTGTGTGTGTGTGTGTGTGTGTGTGTGTGTGTGTGTGAGAGAGCGAGAGAGAGAGCGAGAGAGAGAGAGAGAGAGAGGGCAAACAGGCGGATGAGCCCAGCTACCAACACTCTTGCCCCCGAAGCCCCCCATGGATTCCTCAGCACCACACTCCTTCTCACCTACCTGAAGCCCTGATGCGGAGGGCTTGACCAGGGCCAGCTGGCGGCCCAATCCTGAGGCTGTGTGTGTCTGGGCGCCTGCCTCGAAGGAACCCCAAGCACGCCAAAGCCCAGGACCTGTTTCAAGCCTTCCAAACCCACTGCCACCCAACCAGGCGGCGAACCCACCTCCAAATCCGGAAGGCACACCTCCGCCCTCCGCCTCACAGGAGGTGTCTCGGAGGAGAGAGTCCCTGGTGCCCAGGAAACACCTGCACATCCTCGGAGTGCCTGCTGTGGGTGCGTCCCGCTCAAGCCTCCATCCGCCCCCGCCCCCGACCTGGAGCCTGCGCCTTTGGAGCCTTGCCACTCCCACCTCTTCGAGCCTCGGAGCTGCACCTGGGGCCGGAAGGGGCCCTGGCGCCCTCGTGTGGACATAGGCTCGAACAGCCCCTCTCAGGCTGGCCTTCTCTCTCGGGCTCAGCAGTCCCCGGGGCTGCTTGGGCTGGGGCCCAGACGAGGGTGGGGGCTCCATCCCCCGCCAAGAAGGGCCCTTCCACCTGGGCTCTAGCTCCCTCTCTCAAAGGCGTTCTTCGTGCCGATGCCCACCTAGGCCATGCCTCGCCGTGGAAATCCTGAGCTCCCAATCCATCAGGGGGTGCCAGCCTGCTACCGTGTGGATAGAGCCTTGCCCATATGGAGTTAGGAAGACAGGTGTGGAAGGATGGAACGAGTCGTTTTCCCCCTTCATGATCCCCCTGGGATTCCATACGCCTTGCCATTAGGTCTTGCCTCGATTCTTTCCTTCTTGCTTGGTTCATCGGGCCAGGCCTCTCTTTCTCCCTTTGTTTCCAAACGCTCTTGACCCCACCTGGAGTGTGCCTGCTCTGGATCCCCATTTGTGCTTCCCAAGGCACAGAGTTTCCCAACCACACAAAACCAACCCAATCAGCCCTTCTCCCCAGGCGGCCGCAAGGAAGCTCAGGCAGAGCTTTTGCGGATCCGTCAAGAGAGCGGCCTGCATATGCCCGGCCTGCCTCGAGCTCCCATCATCTCACCAGGTGCGTAGAAAGAAGAGCCGAGCCTCCCTGGGAAAGACAAAGGGAGGTTCCTGAGCCCTCTTGAGACACAAGGCCCAGCGCCTGGCACTGCTGCTCTCCCAATTCGCTCTCCCTTTGGGCACCACCCGGGGAAGCCTCACAGCCCCTGGATGCGCATCCCAAAACCCAGGTCACCCTGGGCTCCCACACGGATCAGCTCCAGCACGGAACCCAGGAACCAGAACAGAAACCCACCCACCCAGGCCACAGGTGGGGAGGGGGCCTGAAGAAACACTGCCAAATCCACATAGCCAGCCGCCATCCAGCACCAGACAAAGGAACACCATCACGCATGCCTAGAGAAGTCCAAACCCCAACCAGCTCGACAGGCCTCCTCAGCCCTGTCCCCATGGCCATCCTGAGGACGCCTTTCCATGACAACCCCTGGGCAGGCTGTGCCAAAGAAGGGGCCCTCCCACCGGCTGGGCGTGGACGTCCGTTTGTTCAACCACGATGGACCACAGGATCCAGGGCCTCCCCAAAACAACCCTGGAACCACCGTCAGACCCAGCGCTACCCCTCACGGCCATAGACCCAGACAAAGGGGCTCTTCGCAGTGCCGCGAAACGCCCCACTCGGTTCAGGCAGCCCTCTTCCCAAGAGCAACACATGGAAAGACATTCGACGTCCACGGACAGATGCTTGGCTTAGCAAGCAGCTGTCCTTCGCCCCAACACAAGCGGACTCAGCGATCAACCTGCGCAGAAAACGGTGCCATGGGCAGCCACAGTGTTGCGGAGAGAAATGCTCACACGAAATGAAAGAGGTCTGGGAGGGAGACACACAGCCCATGGGAAACCCCTGCCCTCTCCCATCTCACCAGGGACACCCAGGGACTGTCTTCCAGGATAGCAAGCCCTGGACCGCCATCCAGATGGCGCTTGCCAAATGGGAGGGCGAGGCTGTGGGCATGCCTGGCATTGGGGAGGTCCGAGATCCAAACCCTTGCCCTTGACGGGGGTGCCAGAGCCCTCCTTCCATGCAGCAGATGCTACGAGGTCTAGTCCCTCTTCTTGGAACCCAAGGGAGGAGAAGGGGAGCCAAACAGGATGGATAGGCATGGCCGATGGGATCCCTTGGTTGGGAAACTGCAATGGATCCACTTCGGTCAGCGGCCAGCCAATAGGAGTCCTGACCATTCCACCCCAACACAGGAGCGTCTCAGCGCTCCCCACAGAAGGTGTCCCGCTCGGGAGTGCTGCCCCTCGGGAAAAGAGACGGGCCGAAGGACTCCGTGGATCCCGTCCAGATGGCCTAGCCTAGCCCATCGGACCCGACCGAATTCCCTGGCGAGGAGGAAGTGATGAGGATAAAGACATGCTTCGTCTGGAGTGGATTGACTTGCCCAGGTGTTCTCCTGCACCCGTGTGCGGCATGCAGATCCACTCTGCTCGGCAAAAGCATCCACTCCCAGGCTGGCCATCCCCAGGCTGCCACTTCCAACCCACTCCCACCCAAGATATTGGCTCACGAGAGACGTAGGATGGATTTGTCTATCCCGGTCCTAGCTATTGTTTCCTCCTCTATCTGCATGCGGATGCGTGTGGGTGTGTTTGGAGAGAGGGAGAGAGAGAGAGTGAGAGAGAGAGGGAGGGAGGGGGAGAGAGAGAGAGAGAGAGAGAGAGAGAGGGAGAATGAGAGAACGAGGGAGAGAACGAGAGATGGACCTTCACTCATTTCTGGATCCATTCAGCTCATTCATTTCAATGCGTCTTAGTCCTTGTCCATGGATTTGGGTGCCCCCTGCCACACGGAGATGTGGTCTAGCCAGAGGGGGATCGCCCAGTGCAGCTCTTGCCCCAGCCACAGCAGTGACCAGGAGAGCCTCTGAAGCTTGGCAGCCACGTGGGAACTCCCCTGAGAGCTTGCTTGAGGAGACCAATCAAGAGTCCTTAACGCATCAGACCTGGTTTCAATCAGGCCTCCATAGCCTGGCACCCTGCTGCCAAGAGAGGCTCTTCTCAAAAGGACACAAGGACATTTCCCTCAGCCTCCTCAGAGTGTGTGTGTGTGTGTGTGTGTGTGTGTGTGTGTGTGAGAGAGCGAGAGAGAGAGCGAGAGAGAGAGAGAGAGAGAGGGCAAACAGGCGGATGAGCCCAGCTACCAACACTCTTGCCCCCGAAGCCCCCCATGGATTCCTCAGCACCACACTCCTTCTCACCTACCTGAAGCCCTGATGCGGAGGGCTTGACCAGGGCCAGCTGGCGGCCCAATCCTGAGGCTGTGTGTGTCTGGGCGCCTGCCTCGAAGGAACCCCAAGCACGCCAAAGCCCAGGACCTGTTTCAAGCCTTCCAAACCCACTGCCACCCAACCAGGCGGCGAACCCACCTCCAAATCCGGAAGGCACACCTCCGCCCTCCGCCTCACAGGAGGTGTCTCGGAGGAGAGAGTCCCTGGTGCCCAGGAAACACCTGCACATCCTCGGAGTGCCTGCTGTGGGTGCGTCCCGCTCAAGCCTCCATCCGCCCCCGCCCCCGACCTGGAGCCTGCGCCTTTGGAGCCTTGCCACTCCCACCTCTTCGAGCCTCGGAGCTGCACCTGGGGCCGGAAGGGGCCCTGGCGCCCTCGTGTGGACATAGGCTCGAACAGCCCCTCTCAGGCTGGCCTTCTCTCTCGGGCTCAGCAGTCCCCGGGGCTGCTTGGGCTGGGGCCCAGACGAGGGTGGGGGCTCCATCCCCCGCCAAGAAGGGCCCTTCCACCTGGGCTCTAGCTCCCTCTCTCAAAGGCGTTCTTCGTGCCGATGCCCACCTAGGCCATGCCTCGCCGTGGAAATCCTGAGCTCCCAATCCATCAGGGGGTGCCAGCCTGCTACCGTGTGGATAGAGCCTTGCCCATATGGAGTTAGGAAGACAGGTGTGGAAGGATGGAACGAGTCGTTTTCCCCCTTCATGATCCCCCTGGGATTCCATACGCCTTGCCATTAGGTCTTGCCTCGATTCTTTCCTTCTTGCTTGGTTCATCGGGCCAGGCCTCTCTTTCTCCCTTTGTTTCCAAACGCTCTTGACCCCACCTGGAGTGTGCCTGCTCTGGATCCCCATTTGTGCTTCCCAAGGCACAGAGTTTCCCAACCACACAAAACCAACCCAATCAGCCCTTCTCCCCAGGCGGCCGCAAGGAAGCTCAGGCAGAGCTTTTGCGGATCCGTCAAGAGAGCGGCCTGCATATGCCCGGCCTGCCTCGAGCTCCCATCATCTCACCAGGTGCGTAGAAAGAAGAGCCGAGCCTCCCTGGGAAAGACAAAGGGAGGTTCCTGAGCTCTCTTGAGACACAAGGCCCAGCGCCTGGCACTGCTGCCCTCCCAATTCGCTCTCCCTTTGGGCACCACCCGGGGAAGCCTCACAGCCCCTGGATGCGCATCCCAAAACCCAGGTCACCCTGGGCTCCCACACGGATCAGCTCCAGCACGGAACCCAGGAACCAGAACAGAAACCCACCCACCCAGGCCACAGGTGGGGAGGGGGCCTGAAGAAACACTGCCAAATCCACATAGCCAGCCGCCATCCAGCACCAGACAAAGGAACACCATCACGCATGCCTAGAGAAGTCCAAACCCCAACCAGCTCGACAGGCCTCCTCAGCCCTGTCCCCATGGCCATCCTGAGGACGCCTTTCCATGACAACCCCTGGGCAGGCTGTGCCAAAGAAGGGGCCCTCCCACCGGCTGGGCGTGGACGTCCGTTTGTTCAACCACGATGGACCACAGGATCCAGGGCCTCCCCAAAACAACCCTGGAACCACCGTCAGACCCAGCGCTACCCCTCACGGCCATAGACCCAGACAAAGGGGCTCTTCGCAGTGCCGCGAAACGCCCCACTCGGTTCAGGCAGCCCTCTTCCCAAGAGCAACACATGGAAAGACATTCGACGTCCACGGACAGATGCTTGGCTTAGCAAGCAGCTGTCCTTCGCCCCAACACAAGCGGACTCAGCGATCAACCTGCGCAGAAAACGGTGCCATGGGCAGCCACAGTGTTGCGGAGAGAAATGCTCACACGAAATGAAAGAGGTCTGGGAGGGAGACACACAGCCCATGGGAAACCCCTGCCCTCTCCCATCTCACCAGGGACACCCAGGGACTGTCTTCCAGGATAGCAAGCCCTGGACCGCCATCCAGATGGCGCTTGCCAAATGGGAGGGCGAGGCTGTGGGCATGCCTGGCATTGGGGAGGTCCGAGATCCAAACCCTTGCCCTTGACGGGGGTGCCAGAGCCCTCCTTCCATGCAGCAGATGCTACGAGGTCTAGTCCCTCTTCTTGGAACCCAAGGGAGGAGAAGGGGAGCCAAACAGGATGGATAGGCATGGCCGATGGGATCCCTTGGTTGGGAAACTGCAATGGATCCACTTCGGTCAGCGGCCAGCCAATAGGAGTCCTGACCATTCCACCCCAACACAGGAGCGTCTCAGCGCTCCCCACAGAAGGTGTCCCGCTCGGGAGTGCTGCCCCTCGGGAAAAGAGACGGGCCGAAGGACTCCGTGGATCCCGTCCAGATGGCCTAGCCTAGCCCATCGGACCCGACCGAATTCCCTGGCGAGGAGGAAGTGATGAGGATAAAGACATGCTTCGTCTGGAGTGGATTGACTTGCCCAGGTGTTCTCCTGCACCCGTGTGCGGCATGCAGATCCACTCTGCTCGGCAAAAGCATCCACTCCCAGGCTGGCCATCCCCAGGCTGCCACTTCCAACCCACTCCCACCCAAGATATTGGCTCACGAGAGACGTAGGATGGATTTGTCTATCCCGGTCCTAGCTATTGTTTCCTCCTCTATCTGCATGCGGATGCGTGTGGGTGTGTTTGGAGAGAGGGAGAGAGAGAGAGTGAGAGAGAGAGGGAGGGAGGGGGAGAGAGAGAGAGAGAGAGAGAGAGAGGGAGAATGAGAGAACGAGGGAGAGAACGAGAGATGGACCTTCACTCATTTCTGGATCCATTCAGCTCATTCATTTCAATGCGTCTTAGTCCTTGTCCATGGATTTGGGTGCCCCCTGCCACACGGAGATGTGGTCTAGCCAGAGGGGGATCGCCCAGTGCAGCTCTTGCCCCAGCCACAGCAGTGACCAGGAGAGCCTCTGAAGCTTGGCAGCCACGTGGGAACTCCCCTGAGAGCTTGCTTGAGGAGACCAATCAAGAGTCCTTAACGCATCAGACCTGGTTTCAATCAGGCCTCCATAGCCTGGCACCCTGCTGCCAAGAGAGGCTCTTCTCAAAAGGACACAAGGACATTTCCCTCAGCCTCCTCAGAGTGTGTGTGTGTGTGTGTGTGTGTGTGTGTGTGTGAGAGAGAGCGAGAGAGAGAGAGAGAGAGAGAGAGAGAGAGAGGGCAAACAGGCGGATGAGCCCAGCTACCAACACTCTTGCCCCCGAAGCCCCCCATGGATTCCTCAGCACCACACTCCTTCTCACCTACCTGAAGCACTGATGCGGAGGGCTTGACCAGGGCCAGCTGGCGGCCCAATCCTGAGGCTGTGTGTGTCTGGGCGCCTGCCTCGAAGGAACCCCAAGCACGCCAAAGCCCAGGACCTGTTTCAAGCCTTCCAAACCCACTGCCACCCAACCAGGCGGCGAACCCACCTCCAAATCCGGAAGGCACACCTCCGCCCTCCGCCTCACAGGAGGTGTCTCGGAGGAGAGAGTCCCTGGTGCCCAGGAAACACCTGCACATCCTCGGAGTGCCTGCTGTGGGTGCGTCCCGCTCAAGCCTCCATCCGCCCCCGCCCCCGACCTGGAGCCTGCGCCTTTGGAGCCTTGCCACTCCCACCTCTTCGAGCCTCGGAGCTGCACCTGGGGCCGGAAGGGGCCCTGGCGCCCTCGTGTGGACATAGGCTCGAACAGCCCCTCTCAGGCTGGCCTTCTCTCTCGGGCTCAGCAGTCCCCGGGGCTGCTTGGGCTGGGGCCCAGACGAGGGTGGGGGCTCCATCCCCCGCCAAGAAGGGCCCTTCCACCTGGGCTCTAGCTCCCTCTCTCAAAGGCGTTCTTCGTGCCGATGCCCACCTAGGCCATGCCTCGCCGTGGAAATCCTGAGCTCCCAATCCATCAGGGGGTGCCAGCCTGCTACCGTGTGGATAGAGCCTTGCCCATATGGAGTTAGGAAGACAGGTGTGGAAGGATGGAACGAGTCGTTTTCCCCCTTCATGATCCCCCTGGGATTCCATACGCCTTGCCATTAGGTCTTGCCTCGATTCTTTCCTTCTTGCTTGGTTCATCGGGCCAGGCCTCTCTTTCTCCCTTTGTTTCCAAACGCTCTTGACCCCACCTGGAGTGTGCCTGCTCTGGATCCCCATTTGTGCTTCCCAAGGCACAGAGTTTCCCAACCACACAAAACCAACCCAATCAGCCCTTCTCCCCAGGCGGCCGCAAGGAAGCTCAGGCAGAGCTTTTGCGGATCCGTCAAGAGAGCGGCCTGCATATGCCCGGCCTGCCTCGAGCTCCCATCATCTCACCAGGTGCGTAGAAAGAAGAGCCGAGCCTCCCTGGGAAAGACAAAGGGAGGTTCCTGAGCCCTCTTGAGACACAAGGCCCAGCGCCTGGCACTGCTGCTCTCCCAATTCGCTCTCCCTTTGGGCACCACCCGGGGAAGCCTCACAGCCCCTGGATGCGCATCCCAAAACCCAGGTCACCCTGGGCTCCCACACGGATCAGCTCCAGCACGGAACCCAGGAACCAGAACAGAAACCCACCCACCCAGGCCACAGGTGGGGAGGGGGCCTGAAGAAACACTGCCAAATCCACATAGCCAGCCGCCATCCAGCACCAGACAAAGGAACACCATCACGCATGCCTAGAGAAGTCCAAACCCCAACCAGCTCGACAGGCCTCCTCAGCCCTGTCCCCATGGCCATCCTGAGGACGCCTTTCCATGACAACCCCTGGGCAGGCTGTGCCAAAGAAGGGGCCCTCCCACCGGCTGGGCGTGGACGTCCGTTTGTTCAACCACGATGGACCACAGGATCCAGGGCCTCCCCAAAACAACCCTGGAACCACCGTCAGACCCAGCGCTACCCCTCACGGCCATAGACCCAGACAAAGGGGCTCTGCGCAGTGCCGCGAAACGCCCCACTCGGTTCAGGCAGCCCTCTTCCCAAGAGCAACACATGGAAAGACATTCGACGTCCACGGACAGATGCTTGGCTTAGCAAGCAGCTGTCCTTCGCCCCAACACAAGCGGACTCAGCGATCAACCTGCGCAGAAAACGGTGCCATGGGCAGCCACAGTGTTGCGGAGAGAAATGCTCACACGAAATGAAAGAGGTCTGGGAGGGAGACACACAGCCCATGGGAAACCCCTGCCCTCTCCCATCTCACCAGGGACACCCAGGGACTGTCTTCCAGGATAGCAAGCCCTGGACCGCCATCCAGATGGCGCTTGCCAAATGGGAGGGCGAGGCTGTGGGCATGCCTGGCATTGGGGAGGTCCGAGATCCAAACCCTTGCCCTTGACGGGGGTGCCAGAGCCCTCCTTCCATGCAGCAGATGCTAAGAGGTCTAGTCCCTCTTCTTGGAACCCAAGGGAGGAGAAGGGGAGCCAAACAGGATGGATAGGCATGGCCGATGGGATCCCTTGGTTGGGAAACTGCAATGGATCCACTTCGGTCAGCGGCCAGCCAATAGGAGTCCTGACCATTCCACCCCAACACAGGAGCGTCTCAGCGCTCCCCACAGAAGGTGTCCCGCTCGGGAGTGCTGCCCCTCGGGAAAAGAGACGGGCCGAAGGACTCCGTGGATCCCGTCCAGATGGCCTAGCCTAGCCCATCGGACCCGACCGAATTCCCTGGCGAGGAGGAAGTGATGAGGATAAAGACATGCTTCGTCTGGAGTGGATTGACTTGCCCAGGTGTTCTCCTGCACCCGTGTGCGGCATGCAGATCCACTCTGCTCGGCAAAAGCATCCACTCCCAGGCTGGCCATCCCCAGGCTGCCACTTCCAACCCACTCCCACCCAAGATATTGGCTCACGAGAGACGTAGGATGGATTTGTCTATCCCGGTCCTAGCTATTGTTTCCTCCTCTATCTGCATGCGGATGCGTGTGGGTGTGTTTGGAGAGAGGGAGAGAGAGAGAGTGAGAGAGAGAGGGAGGGAGGGGGAGAGAGAGAGAGAGAGAGAGAGAGAGAGGGAGAATGAGAGAACGAGGGAGAGAACGAGAGATGGACCTTCACTCATTTCTGGATCCATTCAGCTCATTCATTTCAATGCGTCTTAGTCCTTGTCCATGGATTTGGGTGCCCCCTGCCACACGGAGATGTGGTCTAGCCAGAGGGGGATCGCCCAGTGCAGCTCTTGCCCCAGCCATAGCAGTGACCAGGAGAGCCTCTGAAGCTTGGCAGCCACGTGGGAACTCCCCTGAGAGCTTGCTTGAGGAGACCAATCAAGAGTCCTTAACGCATCAGACCTGGTTTCAATCAGGCCTCCATAGCCTGGCACCCTGCTGCCAAGAGAGGCTCTTCTCAAAAGGACACAAGGACATTTCCCTCAGCCTCCTCAGAGTGTGTGTGTGTGTGTGTGTGTGTGTGTGTGTGTGTGTGAGAGAGAGAGCGAGAGAGAGAGCGAGAGAGAGAGAGAGAGAGAGGGCAAACAGGCGGATGAGCCCAGCTACCAACACTCTTGCCCCCGAAGCCCCCCATGGATTCCTCAGCACCACACTCCTTCTCACCTACCTGAAGCCCTGATGCGGAGGGCTTGACCAGGGCCAGCTGGCGGCCCAATCCTGAGGCTGTGTGTGTCTGGGCGCCTGCCTCGAAGGAACCCCAAGCACGCCAAAGCCCAGGACCTGTTTCAAGCCTTCCAAACCCACTGCCACCCAACCAGGCGGCGAACCCACCTCCAAATCCGGAAGGCACACCTCCGCCCTCCGCCTCACAGGAGGTGTCTCGGAGGAGAGAGTCCCTGGTGCCCAGGAAACACCTGCACATCCTCGGAGTGCCTGCTGTGGGTGCGTCCCGCTCAAGCCTCCATCCGCCCCCGCCCCCGACCTGGAGCCTGCGCCTTTGGAGCCTTGCCACTCCCACCTCTTCGAGCCTCGGAGCTGCACCTGGGGCCGGAAGGGGCCCTGGCGCCCTCGTGTGGACATAGGCTCGAACAGCCCCTCTCAGGCTGGCCTTCTCTCTCGGGCTCAGCAGTCCCCGGGGCTGCTTGGGCTGGGGCCCAGACGAGGGTGGGAGCTCCATCCCCCGCCAAGAAGGGCCCTTCCACCTGGGCTCTAGCTCCCTCTCTCAAAGGCGTTCTTCGTGCCGATGCCCACCTAGGCCATGCCTCGCCGTGGAAATCCTGAGCTCCCAATCCATCAGGGGGTGCCAGCCTGCTACCGTGTGGATAGAGCCTTGCCCATATGGAGTTAGGAAGACAGGTGTGGAAGGATGGAACGAGTCGTTTTCCCCCTTCATGATCCCCCTGGGATTCCATACGCCTTGCCATTAGGTCTTGCCTCGATTCTTTCCTTCTTGCTTGGTTCATCGGGCCAGGCCTCTCTTTCTCCCTTTGTTTCCAAACGCTCTTGACCCCACCTGGAGTGTGCCTGCTCTGGATCCCCATTTGTGCTTCCCAAGGCACAGAGTTTCCCAACCACACAAAACCAACCCAATCAGCCCTTCTCCCCAGGCGGCCGCAAGGAAGCTCAGGCAGAGCTTTTGCGGATCCGTCAAGAGAGCGGCCTGCATATGCCCGGCCTGCCTCGAGCTCCCATCATCTCACCAGGTGCGTAGAAAGAAGAGCCGAGCCTCCCTGGGAAAGACAAAGGGAGGTTCCTGAGCCCTCTTGAGACACAAGGCCCAGCGCCTGGCACTGCTGCTCTCCCAATTCGCTCTCCCTTTGGGCACCACCCGGGGAAGCCTCACAGCCCCTGGATGCGCATCCCAAAACCCAGGTCACCCTGGGCTCCCACACGGATCAGCTCCAGCACGGAACCCAGGAACCAGAACAGAAACCCACCCACCCAGGCCACAGGTGGGGAGGGGGCCTGAAGAAACACTGCCAAATCCACATAGCCAGCCGCCATCCAGCACCAGACAAAGGAACACCATCACGCATGCCTAGAGAAGTCCAAACCCCAACCAGCTCGACAGGCCTCCTCAGCCCTGTCCCCATGGCCATCCTGAGGACGCCTTTCCATGACAACCCCTGGGCAGGCTGTGCCAAAGAAGGGGCCCTCCCACCGGCTGGGCGTGGACGTCCGTTTGTTCAACCACGATGGACCACAGGATCCAGGGCCTCCCCAAAACAACCCTGGAACCACCGTCAGACCCAGCGCTACCCCTCACGGCCATAGACCCAGACAAAGGGGCTCTGCGCAGTGCCGCGAAACGCCCCACTCGGTTCAGGCAGCCCTCTTCCCAAGAGCAACACATGGAAAGACATTCGACGTCCACGGACAGATGCTTGGCTTAGCAAGCAGCTGTCCTTCGCCCCAACACAAGCGGACTCAGCGATCAACCTGCGCAGAAAACGGTGCCATGGGCAGCCACAGTGTTGCGGAGAGAAATGCTCACACGAAATGAAAGAGGTCTGGGAGGGAGACACACAGCCCATGGGAAGCCCCTGCCCTCTCCCATCTCACCAGGGACACCCAGGGACTGTCTTCCAGGATAGCAAGCCCTGGACCGCCATCCAGATGGCGCTTGCCAAATGGGAGGGCGAGGCTGTGGGCATGCCTGGCATTGGGGAGGTCCGAGATCCAAACCCTTGCCCTTGACGGGGGTGCCAGAGCCCTCCTTCCATGCAGCAGATGCTAAGAGGTCTAGTCCCTCTTCTTGGAACCCAAGGGAGGAGAAGGGGAGCCAAACAGGATGGATAGGCATGGCCGATGGGATCCCTTGGTTGGGAAACTGCAATGGATCCACTTCGGTCAGCGGCCAGCCAATAGGAGTCCTGACCATTCCACCCCAACACAGGAGCGTCTCAGCGCTCCCCACAGAAGGTGTCCCGCTCGGGAGTGCTGCCCCTCGGGAAAAGAGACGGGCCGAAGGACTCCGTGGATCCCGTCCAGATGGCCTAGCCTAGCCCATCGGACCCGACCGAATTCCCTGGCGAGGAGGAAGTGATGAGGATAAAGACATGCTTCGTCTGGAGTGGATTGACTTGCCCAGGTGTTCTCCTGCACCCGTGTGCGGCATGCAGATCCACTCTGCTCGGCAAAAGCATCCACTCCCAGGCTGGCCATCCCCAGGCTGCCACTTCCAACCCACTCCCACCCAAGATATTGGCTCACGAGAGACGTAGGATGGATTTGTCTATCCCGGTCCTAGCTATTGTTTCCTCCTCTATCTGCATGCGGATGCGTGTGGGTGTGTTTGGAGAGAGGGAGAGAGAGAGAGTGAGAGAGAGAGGGAGGGAGGGGGAGAGAGAGAGAGAGAGAGAGAGAGAGGGAGAATGAGAGAACGAGGGAGAGAACGAGAGATGGACCTTCACTCATTTCTGGATCCATTCAGCTCATTCATTTCAATGCGTCTTAGTCCTTGTCCATGGATTTGGGTGCCCCCTGCCACACGGAGATGTGGTCTAGCCAGAGGGGGATCGCCCAGTGCAGCTCTTGCCCCAGCCACAGCAGTGACCAGGAGAGCCTCTGAAGCTTGGCAGCCACGTGGGAACTCCCCTGAGAGCTTGCTTGAGGAGACCAATCAAGAGTCCTTAACGCATCAGACCTGGTTTCAATCAGGCCTCCATAGCCTGGCACCCTGCTGCCAAGAGAGGCTCTTCTCAAAAGGACACAAGGACATTTCCCTCAGCCTCCTCAGAGTGTGTGTGTGTGTGTGTGTGTGTGTGTGTGTGTGTGTGAGAGAGAGAGCGAGAGAGAGAGCGAGAGAGAGAGAGAGAGAGAGGGCAAACAGGCGGATGAGCCCAGCTACCAACACTCTTGCCCCCGAAGCCCCCCATGGATTCCTCAGCACCACACTCCTTCTCACCTACCTGAAGCCCTGATGCGGAGGGCTTGACCAGGGCCAGCTGGCGGCCCAATCCTGAGGCTGTGTGTGTCTGGGCGCCTGCCTCGAAGGAACCCCAAGCACGCCAAAGCCCAGGACCTGTTTCAAGCCTTCCAAACCCACTGCCACCCAACCAGGCGACGAACCCACCTCCAAATCCGGAAGGCACACCTCCGCCCTCCGCCTCACAGGAGGTGTCTCGGAGGAGAGAGTCCCTGGTGCCCAGGAAACACCTGCACATCCTCGGAGTGCCTGCTGTGGGTGCGTCCCGCTCAAGCCTCCATCCGCCCCCGCCCCCGACCTGGAGCCTGCGCCTTTGGAGCCTTGCCACTCCCACCTCTTCGAGCCTCGGAGCTGCACCTGGGGCCGGAAGGGGCCCTGGCGCCCTCGTGTGGACATAGGCTCGAACAGCCCCTCTCAGGCTGGCCTTCTCTCTCGGGCTCAGCAGTCCCCGGGGCTGCTTGGGCTGGGGCCCAGACGAGGGTGGGGGCTCCATCCCCCGCCAAGAAGGGCCCTTCCACCTGGGCTCTAGCTCCCTCTCTCAAAGGCGTTCTTCGTGCCGATGCCCACCTAGGCCATGCCTCGCCGTGGAAATCCTGAGCTCCCAATCCATCAGGGGGTGCCAGCCTGCTACCGTGTGGATAGAGCCTTGCCCATATGGAGTTAGGAAGACAGGTGTGGAAGGATGGAACGAGTCGTTTTCCCCCTTCATGATCCCCCTGGGATTCCATACGCCTTGCCATTAGGTCTTGCCTCGATTCTTTCCTTCTTGCTTGGTTCATCGGGCCAGGCCTCTCTTTCTCCCTTTGTTTCCAAACGCTCTTGACCCCACCTGGAGTGTGCCTGCTCTGGATCCCCATTTGTGCTTCCCAAGGCACAGAGTTTCCCAACCACACAAAACCAACCCAATCAGCCCTTCTCCCCAGGCGGCCGCAAGGAAGCTCAGGCAGAGCTTTTGCGGATCCGTCAAGAGAGCGGCCTGCATATGCCCGGCCTGCCTCGAGCTCCCATCATCTCACCAGGTGCGTAGAAAGAAGAGCCGAGCCTCCCTGGGAAAGACAAAGGGAGGTTCCTGAGCCCTCTTGAGACACAAGGCCCAGCGCCTGGCACTGCTGCTCTCCCAATTCGCTCTCCCTTTGGGCACCACCCGGGGAAGCCTCACAGCCCCTGGATGCGCATCCCAAAACCCAGGTCACCCTGGGCTCCCACACGGATCAGCTCCAGCACGGAACCCAGGAACCAGAACAGAAACCCACCCACCCAGGCCACAGGTGGGGAGGGGGCCTGAAGAAACACTGCCAAATCCACATAGCCAGCCGCCATCCAGCACCAGACAAAGGAACACCATCACGCATGCCTAGAGAAGTCCAAACCCCAACCAGCTCGACAGGCCTCCTCAGCCCTGTCCCCATGGCCATCCTGAGGACGCCTTTCCATGACAACCCCTGGGCAGGCTGTGCCAAAGAAGGGGCCCTCCCACCGGCTGGGCGTGGACGTCCGTTTGTTCAACCACGATGGACCACAGGATCCAGGGCCTCCCCAAAACAACCCTGGAACCACCGTCAGACCCAGCGCTACCCCTCACGGCCATAGACCCAGACAAAGGGGCTCTGCGCAGTGCCGCGAAACGCCCCACTCGGTTCAGGCAGCCCTCTTCCCAAGAGCAACACATGGAAAGACATTCGACGTCCACGGACAGATGCTTGGCTTAGCAAGCAGCTGTCCTTCGCCCCAACACAAGCGGACTCAGCGATCAACCTGCGCAGAAAACGGTGCCATGGGCAGCCACAGTGTTGCGGAGAGAAATGCTCACACGAAATGAAAGAGGTCTGGGAGGGAGACACACAGCCCATGGGAAACCCCTGCCCTCTCCCATCTCACCAGGGACACCCAGGGACTGTCTTCCAGGATAGCAAGCCCTGGACCGCCATCCAGATGGCGCTTGCCAAATGGGAGGGCGAGGCTGTGGGCATGCCTGGCATTGGGGAGGTCCGAGATCCAAACCCTTGCCCTTGACGGGGGTGCCAGAGCCCTCCTTCCATGCAGCAGATGCTACGAGGTCTAGTCCCTCTTCTTGGAACCCAAGGGAGGAGAAGGGGAGCCAAACAGGATGGATAGGCATGGCCGATGGGATCCCTTGGTTGGGAAACTGCAATGGATCCACTTCGGTCAGCGGCCAGCCAATAGGAGTCCTGACCATTCCACCCCAACACAGGAGCGTCTCAGCGCTCCCCACAGAAGGTGTCCCGCTCGGGAGTGCTGCCCCTCGGGAAAAGAGACGGGCCGAAGGACTCCGTGGATCCCGTCCAGATGGCCTAGCCTAGCCCATCGGACCCGACCGAATTCCCTGGCGAGGAGGAAGTGATGAGGATAAAGACATGCTTCGTCTGGAGTGGATTGACTTGCCCAGGTGTTCTCCTGCACCCGTGTGCGGCATGCAGATCCACTCTGCTCGGCAAAAGCATCCACTCCCAGGCTGGCCATCCCCAGGCTGCCACTTCCAACCCACTCCCACCCAAGATATTGGCTCACGAGAGACGTAGGATGGATTTGTCTATCCCGGTCCTAGCTATTGTTTCCTCCTCTATCTGCATGCGGATGCGTGTGGGTGTGTTTGGAGAGAGGGAGAGAGAGAGAGTGAGAGAGAGAGGGAGGGAGGGGGAGAGAGAGAGAGAGAGAGAGAGAGAGGGAGAATGAGAGAACGAGGGAGAGAACGAGAGATGGACCTTCACTCATTTCTGGATCCATTCAGCTCATTCATTTCAATGCGTCTTAGTCCTTGTCCATGGATTTGGGTGCCCCCTGCCACACGGAGATGTGGTCTAGCCAGAGGGGGATCGCCCAGTGCAGCTCTTGCCCCAGCCACAGCAGTGACCAGGAGAGCCTCTGAAGCTTGGCAGCCACGTGGGAACTCCCCTGAGAGCTTGCTTGAGGAGACCAATCAAGAGTCCTTAACGCATCAGACCTGGTTTCAATCAGGCCTCCATAGCCTGGCACCCTGCTGCCAAGAGAGGCTCTTCTCAAAAGGACACAAGGACATTTCCCTCAGCCTCCTCAGAGTGTGTGTGTGTGTGTGTGTGTGTGTGAGAGAGAGAGACAGAGAGCGAGAGAGAGAGAGAGAGAGAGAGAGAGAGAGAGAGAGAGAGAGAGAGAGAGAGAGGGCAAACAGGCGGATGAGCCCAGCTACCAACACTCTTGCCCCCGAAGCCCCCCATGGATTCCTCAGCACCACACTCCTTCTCACCTACCTGAAGCCCTGATGCGGAGGGCTTGACCAGGGCCAGCTGGCGGCCCAATCCTGAGGCTGTGTGTGTCTGGGCGCCTGCCTCGAAGGAACCCCAAGCACGCCAAAGCCCAGGACCTGTTTCAAGCCTTCCAAACCCACTGCCACCCAACCAGGCGGCGAACCCACCTCCAAATCCGGAAGGCACACCTCCGCCCTCCGCCTCACAGGAGGTGTCTCGGAGGAGAGAGTCCCTGGTGCCCAGGAAACACCTGCACATCCTCGGAGTGCCTGCTGTGGGTGCGTCCCGCTCAAGCCTCCATCCGCCCCCGCCCCCGACCTGGAGCCTGCGCCTTTGGAGCCTTGCCACTCCCACCTCTTCGAGCCTCGGAGCTGCACCTGGGGCCGGAAGGGGCCCTGGCGCCCTCGTGTGGACATAGGCTCGAACAGCCCCTCTCAGGCTGGCCTTCTCTCTCGGGCTCAGCAGTCCCCGGGGCTGCTTGGGCTGGGGCCCAGACGAGGGTGGGGGCTCCATCCCCCGCCAAGAAGGGCCCTTCCACCTGGGCTCTAGCTCCCTCTCTCAAAGGCGTTCTTCGTGCCGATGCCCACCTAGGCCATGCCTCGCCGTGGAAATCCTGAGCTCCCAATCCATCAGGGGGTGCCAGCCTGCTACCGTGTGGATAGAGCCTTGCCCATATGGAGTTAGGAAGACAGGTGTGGAAGGATGGAACGAGTCGTTTTCCCCCTTCATGATCCCCCTGGGATTCCATACGCCTTGCCATTAGGTCTTGCCTCGATTCTTTCCTTCTTGCTTGGTTCATCGGGCCAGGCCTCTCTTTCTCCCTTTGTTTCCAAACGCTCTTGACCCCACCTGGAGTGTGCCTGCTCTGGATCCCCATTTGTGCTTCCCAAGGCACAGAGTTTCCCAACCACACAAAACCAACCCAATCAGCCCTTCTCCCCAGGCGGCCGCAAGGAAGCTCAGGCAGAGCTTTTGCGGATCCGTCAAGAGAGCGGCCTGCATATGCCCGGCCTGCCTCGAGCTCCCATCATCTCACCAGGTGCGTAGAAAGAAGAGCCGAGCCTCCCTGGGAAAGACAATGGGAGGTTCCTGAGCCCTCTTGAGACACAAGGCCCAGCGCCTGGCACTGCTGCTCTCCCAATTCGCTCTCCCTTTGGGCACCACCCGGGGAAGCCTCACAGCCCCTGGATGCGCATCCCAAAACCCAGGTCACCCTGGGCTCCCACACGGATCAGCTCCAGCACGGAACCCAGGAACCAGAACAGAAACCCACCCACCCAGGCCACAGGTGGGGAGGGGGCCTGAAGAAACACTGCCAAATCCACATAGCCAGCCGCCATCCAGCACCAGACAAAGGAACACCATCACGCATGCCTAGAGAAGTCCAAACCCCAACCAGCTCGACAGGCCTCCTCAGCCCTGTCCCCATGGCCATCCTGAGGACGCCTTTCCATGACAACCCCTGGGCAGGCTGTGCCAAAGAAGGGGCCCTCCCACCGGCTGGGCGTGGACGTCCGTTTGTTCAACCACGATGGACCACAGGATCCAGGGCCTCCCCAAAACAACCCTGGAACCACCGTCAGACCCAGCGCTACCCCTCACGGCCATAGACCCAGACAAAGGGGCTCTTCGCAGTGCCGCGAAACGCCCCACTCGGTTCAGGCAGCCCTCTTCCCAAGAGCAACACATGGAAAGACATTCGACGTCCACGGACAGATGCTTGGCTTAGCAAGCAGCTGTCCTTCGCCCCAACACAAGCGGACTCAGCGATCAACCTGCGCAGAAAACGGTGCCATGGGCAGCCACAGTGTTGCGGAGAGAAATGCTCACACGAAATGAAAGAGGTCTGGGAGGGAGACACACAGCCCATGGGAAACCCCTGCCCTCTCCCATCTCACCAGGGACACCCAGGGACTGTCTTCCAGGATAGCAAGCCCTGGACCGCCATCCAGATGGCGCTTGCCAAATGGGAGGGCGAGGCTGTGGGCATGCCTGGCATTGGGGAGGTCCGAGATCCAAACCCTTGCCCTTGACGGGGGTGCCAGAGCCCTCCTTCCATGCAGCAGATGCTACGAGGTCTAGTCCCTCTTCTTGGAACCCAAGGGAGGAGAAGGGGAGCCAAACAGGATGGATAGGCATGGCCGATGGGATCCCTTGGTTGGGAAACTGCAATGGATCCACTTCGGTCAGCGGCCAGCCAATAGGAGTCCTGACCATTCCACCCCAACACAGGAGCGTCTCAGCGCTCCCCACAGAAGGTGTCCCGCTCGGGAGTGCTGCCCCTCGGGAAAAGAGACGGGCCGAAGGACTCCGTGGATCCCGTCCAGATGGCCTAGCCTAGCCCATCGGACCCGACCGAATTCCCTGGCGAGGAGGAAGTGATGAGGATAAAGACATGCTTCGTCTGGAGTGGATTGACTTGCCCAGGTGTTCTCCTGCACCCGTGTGCGGCATGCAGATCCACTCTGCTCGGCAAAAGCATCCACTCCCAGGCTGGCCATCCCCAGGCTGCCACTTCCAACCCACTCCCACCCAAGATATTGGCTCACGAGAGACGTAGGATGGATTTGTCTATCCCGGTCCTAGCTATTGTTTCCTCCTCTATCTGCATGCGGATGCGTGTGGGTGTGTTTGGAGAGAGGGAGAGAGAGAGAGTGAGAGAGAGAGGGAGGGAGGGGGAGAGAGAGAGAGAGAGAGAGAGAGGGAGAATGAGAGAACGAGGGAGAGAACGAGAGATGGACCTTCACTCATTTCTGGATCCATTCAGCTCATTCATTTCAATGCGTCTTAGTCCTTGTCCATGGATTTGGGTGCCCCCTGCCACACGGAGATGTGGTCTAGCCAGAGGGGGATCGCCCAGTGCAGCTCTTGCCCCAGCCACAGCAGTGACCAGGAGAGCCTCTGAAGCTTGGCAGCCACGTGGGAACTCCCCTGAGAGCTTGCTTGAGGAGACCAATCAAGAGTCCTTAACGCATCAGACCTGGTTTCAATCAGGCCTCCATAGCCTGGCACCCTGCTGCCAAGAGAGGCTCTTCTCAAAAGGACACAAGGACATTTCCCTCAGCCTCCTCAGAGTGTGTGTGTGTGTGTGTGTGTGTGTGTGAGAGAGAGAGAGAGAGAGAGAGAGAGAGAGAGAGAGAGAGAGAGAGAGAGAGAGAGGGCAAACAGGCGGATGAGCCCAGCTACCAACACTCTTGTCCCCGAAGCCCCCCATGGATTCCTCAGCACCACACTCCTTCTCACCTACCTGAAGCCCTGATGCGGAGGGCTTGACCAGGGCCAGCTGGCGGCCCAATCCTGAGGCTGTGTGTGTCTGGGCGCCTGCCTCGAAGGAACCCCAAGCACGCCAAAGCCCAGGACCTGTTTCAAGCCTTCCAAACCCACTGCCACCCAACCAGGCGGCGAACCCACCTCCAAATCCGGAAGGCACACCTCCGCCCTCCGCCTCACAGGAGGTGTCTCGGAGGAGAGAGTCCCTGGTGCCCAGGAAACACCTGCACATCCTCGGAGTGCCTGCTGTGGGTGCGTCCCGCTCAAGCCTCCATCCGCCCCCGCCCCCGACCTGGAGCCTGCGCCTTTGGAGCCTTGCCACTCCCACCTCTTCGAGCCTCGGAGCTGCACCTGGGGCCGGAAGGGGCCCTGGCGCCCTCGTGTGGACATAGGCTCGAACAGCCCCTCTCAGGCTGGCCTTCTCTCTCGGGCTCAGCAGTCCCCGGGGCTGCTTGGGCTGGGGCCCAGACGAGGGTGGGGGCTCCATCCCCCGCCAAGAAGGGCCCTTCCACCTGGGCTCTAGCTCCCTCTCTCAAAGGCGTTCTTCGTGCCGATGCCCACCTAGGCCATGCCTCGCCGTGGAAATCCTGAGCTCCCAATCCATCAGGGGGTGCCAGCCTGCTACCGTGTGGATAGAGCCTTGCCCATATGGAGTTAGGAAGACAGGTGTGGAAGGATGGAACGAGTCGTTTTCCCCCTTCATGATCCCCCTGGGATTCCATACGCCTTGCCATTAGGTCTTGCCTCGATTCTTTCCTTCTTGCTTGGTTCATCGGGCCAGGCCTCTCTTTCTCCCTTTGTTTCCAAACGCTCTTGACCCCACCTGGAGTGTGCCTGCTCTGGATCCCCATTTGTGCTTCCCAAGGCACAGAGTTTCCCAACCACACAAAACCAACCCAATCAGCCCTTCTCCCCAGGCGGCCGCAAGGAAGCTCAGGCAGAGCTTTTGCGGATCCGTCAAGAGAGCGGCCTGCATATGCCCGGCCTGCCTCGAGCTCCCATCATCTCACCAGGTGCGTAGAAAGAAGAGCCGAGCCTCCCTGGGAAAGACAATGGGAGGTTCCTGAGCCCTCTTGAGACACAAGGCCCAGCGCCTGGCACTGCTGCTCTCCCAATTCGCTCTCCCTTTGGGCACCACCCGGGGAAGCCTCACAGCCCCTGGATGCGCATCCCAAAACCCAGGTCACCCTGGGCTCCCACACGGATCAGCTCCAGCACGGAACCCAGGAACCAGAACAGAAACCCACCCACCCAGGCCACAGGTGGGGAGGGGGCCTGAAGAAACACTGCCAAATCCACATAGCCAGCCGCCATCCAGCACCAGACAAAGGAACACCATCACGCATGCCTAGAGAAGTCCAAACCCCAACCAGCTCGACAGGCCTCCTCAGCCCTGTCCCCATGGCCATCCTGAGGACGCCTTTCCATGACAACCCCTGGGCAGGCTGTGCCAAAGAAGGGGCCCTCCCACCGGCTGGGCGTGGACGTCCGTTTGTTCAACCACGATGGACCACAGGATCCAGGGCCTCCCCAAAACAACCCTGGAACCACCGTCAGACCCAGCGCTACCCCTCACGGCCATAGACCCAGACAAAGGGGCTCTTCGCAGTGCCGCGAAACGCCCCACTCGGTTCAGGCAGCCCTCTTCCCAAGAGCAACACATGGAAAGACATTCGACGTCCACGGACAGATGCTTGGCTTAGCAAGCAGCTGTCCTTCGCCCCAACACAAGCGGACTCAGCGATCAACCTGCGCAGAAAACGGTGCCATGGGCAGCCACAGTGTTGCGGAGAGAAATGCTCACACGAAATGAAAGAGGTCTGGGAGGGAGACACACAGCCCATGGGAAACCCCTGCCCTCTCCCATCTCACCAGGGACACCCAGGGACTGTCTTCCAGGATAGCAAGCCCTGGACCGCCATCCAGATGGCGCTTGCCAAATGGGAGGGCGAGGCTGTGGGCATGCCTGGCATTGGGGAGGTCCGAGATCCAAACCCTTGCCCTTGACGGGGGTGCCAGAGCCCTCCTTCCATGCAGCAGATGCTACGAGGTCTAGTCCCTCTTCTTGGAACCCAAGGGAGGAGAAGGGGAGCCAAACAGGATGGATAGGCATGGCCGATGGGATCCCTTGGTTGGGAAACTGCAATGGATCCACTTCGGTCAGCGGCCAGCCAATAGGAGTCCTGACCATTCCACCCCAACACAGGAGCGTCTCAGCGCTCCCCACAGAAGGTGTCCCGCTCGGGAGTGCTGCCCCTCGGGAAAAGAGACGGGCCGAAGGACTCCGTGGATCCCGTCCAGATGGCCTAGCCTAGCCCATCGGACCCGACCGAATTCCCTGGCGAGGAGGAAGTGATGAGGATAAAGACATGCTTCGTCTGGAGTGGATTGACTTGCCCAGGTGTTCTCCTGCACCCGTGTGCGGCATGCAGATCCACTCTGCTCGGCAAAAGCATCCACTCCCAGGCTGGCCATCCCCAGGCTGCCACTTCCAACCCACTCCCACCCAAGATATTGGCTCACGAGAGACGTAGGATGGATTTGTCTATCCCGGTCCTAGCTATTGTTTCCTCCTCTATCTGCATGCGGATGCGTGTGGGTGTGTTTGGAGAGAGGGAGAGAGAGAGAGTGAGAGAGAGAGGGAGGGAGGGGGAGAGAGAGAGAGAGAGAGAGAGAGGGAGAATGAGAGAACGAGGGAGAGAACGAGAGATGGACCTTCACTCATTTCTGGATCCATTCAGCTCATTCATTTCAATGCGTCTTAGTCCTTGTCCATGGATTTGGGTGCCCCCTGCCACACGGAGATGTGGTCTAGCCAGAGGGGGATCGCCCAGTGCAGCTCTTGCCCCAGCCACAGCAGTGACCAGGAGAGCCTCTGAAGCTTGGCAGCCACGTGGGAACTCCCCTGAGAGCTTGCTTGAGGAGACCAATCAAGAGTCCTTAACGCATCAGACCTGGTTTCAATCAGGCCTCCATAGCCTGGCACCCTGCTGCCAAGAGAGGCTCTTCTCAAAAGGACACAAGGACATTTCCCTCAGCCTCCTCAGAGTGTGTGTGTGTGTGTGTGTGTGTGTGTGAGAGAGAGAGAGAGAGAGAGAGAGAGAGAGAGAGAGAGAGAGAGAGAGAGAGAGGGCAAACAGGCGGATGAGCCCAGCTACCAACACTCTTGTCCCCGAAGCCCCCCATGGATTCCTCAGCACCACACTCCTTCTCACCTACCTGAAGCCCTGATGCGGAGGGCTTGACCAGGGCCAGCTGGCGGCCCAATCCTGAGGCTGTGTGTGTCTGGGCGCCTGCCTCGAAGGAACCCCAAGCACGCCAAAGCCCAGGACCTGTTTCAAGCCTTCCAAACCCACTGCCACCCAACCAGGCGGCGAACCCACCTCCAAATCCGGAAGGCACACCTCCGCCCTCCGCCTCACAGGAGGTGTCTCGGAGGAGAGAGTCCCTGGTGCCCAGGAAACACCTGCACATCCTCGGAGTGCCTGCTGTGGGTGCGTCCCGCTCAAGCCTCCATCCGCCCCCGCCCCCGACCTGGAGCCTGCGCCTTTGGAGCCTTGCCACTCCCACCTCTTCGAGCCTCGGAGCTGCACCTGGGGCCGGAAGGGGCCCTGGCGCCCTCGTGTGGACATAGGTTCGAACAGCCCCTCTCAGGCTGGCCTTCTCTCTCGGGCTCAGCAGTCCCCAGGGCTGCTTGGGCTGGGGCCCAGACGAGGGTGGGGGCTCCATCCCCCGCCAAGAAGGGCCCTTCCACCTGGGCTCTAGCTCCCTCTCTCAAAGGCGTTCTTCGTGCCGATGCCCACCTAGGCCATGCCTCGCCGTGGAAATCCTGAGCTCCCAATCCATCAGGGGGTGCCAGCCTGCTACCGTGTGGATAGAGCCTTGCCCATATGGAGTTAGGAAGACAGGTGTGGAAGGATGGAACGAGTCGTTTTCCCCCTTCATGATCCCCCTGGGATTCCATACGCCTTGCCATTAGGTCTTGCCTCGATTCTTTCCTTCTTGCTTGGTTCATCGGGCCAGGCCTCTCTTTCTCCCTTTGTTTCCAAACGCTCTTGACCCCACCTGGAGTGTGCCTGCTCTGGATCCCCATTTGTGCTTCCCAAGGCACAGAGTTTCCCAACCACACAAAACCAACCCAATCAGCCCTTCTCCCCAGGCGGCCGCAAGGAAGCTCAGGCAGAGCTTTTGCGGATCCGTCAAGAGAGCGGCCTGCATATGCCCGGCCTGCCTCGAGCTCCCATCATCTCACCAGGTGCGTAGAAAGAAGAGCCGAGCCTCCCTGGGAAAGACAAAGGGAGGTTCCTGAGCCCTCTTGAGACACAAGGCCCAGCGCCTGGCACTGCTGCTCTCCCAATTCGCTCTCCCTTTGGGCACCACCCGGGGAAGCCTCACAGCCCCTGGATGCGCATCCCAAAACCCAGGTCACCCTGGGCTCCCACACGGATCAGCTCCAGCACGGAACCCAGGAACCAGAACAGAAACCCACCCACCCAGGCCACAGGTGGGGAGGGGGCCTGAAGAAACACTGCCAAATCCACATAGCCAGCCGCCATCCAGCACCAGACAAAGGAACACCATCACGCATGCCTAGAGAAGTCCAAACCCCAACCAGCTCGACAGGCCTCCTCAGCCCTGTCCCCATGGCCATCCTGAGGACGCCTTTCCATGACAACCCCTGGGCAGGCTGTGCCAAAGAAGGGGCCCTCCCACCGGCTGGGCGTGGACGTCCGTTTGTTCAACCACGATGGACCACAGGATCCAGGGCCTCCCCAAAACAACCCTGGAACCACCGTCAGACCCAGCGCTACCCCTCACGGCCATAGACCCAGACAAAGGGGCTCTTCGCAGTGCCGCGAAACGCCCCACTCGGTTCAGGCAGCCCTCTTCCCAAGAGCAACACATGGAAAGACATTCGACGTCCACGGACAGATGCTTGGCTTAGCAAGCAGCTGTCCTTCGCCCCAACACAAGCGGACTCAGCGATCAACCTGCGCAGAAAACGGTGCCATGGGCAGCCACAGTGTTGCGGAGAGAAATGCTCACACGAAATGAAAGAGGTCTGGGAGGGAGACACACAGCCCATGGGAAACCCCTGCCCTCTCCCATCTCACCAGGGACACCCAGGGACTGTCTTCCAGGATAGCAAGCCCTGGACCGCCATCCAGATGGCGCTTGCCAAATGGGAGGGCGAGGCTGTGGGCATGCCTGGCATTGGGGAGGTCCGAGATCCAAACCCTTGCCCTTGACGGGGGTGCCAGAGCCCTCCTTCCATGCAGCAGATGCTACGAGGTCTAGTCCCTCTTCTTGGAACCCAAGGGAGGAGAAGGGGAGCCAAACAGGATGGATAGGCATGGCCGATGGGATCCCTTGGTTGGGAAACTGCAATGGATCCACTTCGGTCAGCGGCCAGCCAATAGGAGTCCTGACCATTCCACCCCAACACAGGAGCGTCTCAGCGCTCCCCACAGAAGGTGTCCCGCTCGGGAGTGCTGCCCCTCGGGAAAAGAGACGGGCCGAAGGACTCCGTGGATCCCGTCCAGATGGCCTAGCCTAGCCCATCGGACCCGACCGAATTCCCTGGCGAGGAGGAAGTGATGAGGATAAAGACATGCTTCGTCTGGAGTGGATTGACTTGCCCAGGTGTTCTCCTGCACCCGTGTGCGGCATGCAGATCCACTCTGCTCGGCAAAAGCATCCACTCCCAGGCTGGCCATCCCCAGGCTGCCACTTCCAACCCACTCCCACCCAAGATATTGGCTCACGAGAGACGTAGGATGGATTTGTCTATCCCGGTCCTAGCTATTGTTTCCTCCTCTATCTGCATGCGGATGCGTGTGGGTGTGTTTGGAGAGAGGGAGAGAGAGAGAGTGAGAGAGAGAGGGAGGGAGGGGGAGAGAGAGAGAGAGAGAGAGAGAGAGGGAGAATGAGAGAACGAGGGAGAGAACGAGAGATGGACCTTCACTCATTTCTGGATCCATTCAGCTCATTCATTTCAATGCGTCTTAGTCCTTGTCCATGGATTTGGGTGCCCCCTGCCACACGGAGATGTGGTCTAGCCAGAGGGGGATCGCCCAGTGCAGCTCTTGCCCCAGCCACAGCAGTGACCAGGAGAGCCTCTGAAGCTTGGCAGCCACGTGGGAACTCCCCTGAGAGCTTGCTTGAGGAGACCAATCAAGAGTCCTTAACGCATCAGACCTGGTTTCAATCAGGCCTCCATAGCCTGGCACCCTGCTGCCAAGAGAGGCTCTTCTCAAAAGGACACAAGGACATTTCCCTCAGCCTCCTCAGAGTGTGTGTGTGTGTGTGTGTGTGTGAGAGAGAGAGAGAGAGAGAGCGAGAGAGAGAGAGAGAGAGAGCGAGAGAGAGAGAGAGAGAGAGGGCAAACAGGCGGATGAGCCCAGCTACCAACACTCTTGCCCCCGAAGCCCCCCATGGATTCCTCAGCACCACACTCCTTCTCACCTACCTGAAGCCCTGATGCGGAGGGCTTGACCAGGGCCAGCTGGCGGCCCAATCCTGAGGCTGTGTGTGTCTGGGCGCCTGCCTCGAAGGAACCCCAAGCACGCCAAAGCCCAGGACCTGTTTCAAGCCTTCCAAACCCACTGCCACCCAACCAGGCGACGAACCCACCTCCAAATCCGGAAGGCACACCTCCGCCCTCCGCCTCACAGGAGGTGTCTCGGAGGAGAGAGTCCCTGGTGCCCAGGAAACACCTGCACATCCTCGGAGTGCCTGCTGTGGGTGCGTCCCGCTCAAGCCTCCATCCGCCCCCGCCCCCGACCTGGAGCCTGCGCCTTTGGAGCCTTGCCACTCCCACCTCTTCGAGCCTCGGAGCTGCACCTGGGGCCGGAAGGGGCCCTGGCGCCCTCGTGTGGACATAGGCTCGAACAGCCCCTCTCAGGCTGGCCTTCTCTCTCGGGCTCAGCAGTCCCCGGGGCTGCTTGGGCTGGGGCCCAGACGAGGGTGGGGGCTCCATCCCCCGCCAAGAAGGGCCCTTCCACCTGGGCTCTAGCTCCCTCTCTCAAAGGCGTTCTTCGTGCCGATGCCCACCTAGGCCATGCCTCGCCGTGGAAATCCTGAGCTCCCAATCCATCAGGGGGTGCCAGCCTGCTACCGTGTGGATAGAGCCTTGCCCATATGGAGTTAGGAAGACAGGTGTGGAAGGATGGAACGAGTCGTTTTCCCCCTTCATGATCCCCCTGGGATTCCATACGCCTTGCCATTAGGTCTTGCCTCGATTCTTTCCTTCTTGCTTGGTTCATCGGGCCAGGCCTCTCTTTCTCCCTTTGTTTCCAAACGCTCTTGACCCCACCTGGAGTGTGCCTGCTCTGGATCCCCATTTGTGCTTCCCAAGGCACAGAGTTTCCCAACCACACAAAACCAACCCAATCAGCCCTTCTCCCCAGGCGGCCGCAAGGAAGCTCAGGCAGAGCTTTTGCGGATCCGTCAAGAGAGCGGCCTGCATATGCCCGGCCTGCCTCGAGCTCCCATCATCTCACCAGGTGCGTAGAAAGAAGAGCCGAGCCTCCCTGGGAAAGACAAAGGGAGGTTCCTGAGCCCTCTTGAGACACAAGGCCCAGCGCCTGGCACTGCTGCTCTCCCAATTCGCTCTCCCTTTGGGCACCACCCGGGGAAGCCTCACAGCCCCTGGATGCGCATCCCAAAACCCAGGTCACCCTGGGCTCCCACACGGATCAGCTCCAGCACGGAACCCAGGAACCAGAACAGAAACCCACCCACCCAGGCCACAGGTGGGGAGGGGGCCTGAAGAAACACTGCCAAATCCACATAGCCAGCCGCCATCCAGCACCAGACAAAGGAACACCATCACGCATGCCTAGAGAAGTCCAAACCCCAACCAGCTCGACAGGCCTCCTCAGCCCTGTCCCCATGGCCATCCTGAGGACGCCTTTCCATGACAACCCCTGGGCAGGCTGTGCCAAAGAAGGGGCCCTCCCACCGGCTGGGCGTGGACGTCCGTTTGTTCAACCACGATGGACCACAGGATCCAGGGCCTCCCCAAAACAACCCTGGAACCACCGTCAGACCCAGCGCTACCCCTCACGGCCATAGACCCAGACAAAGGGGCTCTTCGCAGTGCCGCGAAACGCCCCACTCGGTTCAGGCAGCCCTCTTCCCAAGAGCAACACATGGAAAGACATTCGACGTCCACGGACAGATGCTTGGCTTAGCAAGCAGCTGTCCTTCGCCCCAACACAAGCGGACTCAGCGATCAACCTGCGCAGAAAACGGTGCCATGGGCAGCCACAGTGTTGCGGAGAGAAATGCTCACACGAAATGAAAGAGGTCTGGGAGGGAGACACACAGCCCATGGGAAACCCCTGCCCTCTCCCATCTCACCAGGGACACCCAGGGACTGTCTTCCAGGATAGCAAGCCCTGGACCGCCATCCAGATGGCGCTTGCCAAATGGGAGGGCGAGGCTGTGGGCATGCCTGGCATTGGGGAGGTCCGAGATCCAAACCCTTGCCCTTGACGGGGGTGCCAGAGCCCTCCTTCCATGCAGCAGATGCTACGAGGTCTAGTCCCTCTTCTTGGAACCCAAGGGAGGAGAAGGGGAGCCAAACAGGATGGATAGGCATGGCCGATGGGATCCCTTGGTTGGGAAACTGCAATGGATCCACTTCGGTCAGCGGCCAGCCAATAGGAGTCCTGACCATTCCACCCCAACACAGGAGCGTCTCAGCGCTCCCCACAGAAGGTGTCCCGCTCGGGAGTGCTGCCCCTCGGGAAAAGAGACGGGCCGAAGGACTCCGTGGATCCCGTCCAGATGGCCTAGCCTAGCCCATCGGACCCGACCGAATTCCCTGGCGAGGAGGAAGTGATGAGGATAAAGACATGCTTCGTCTGGAGTGGATTGACTTGCCCAGGTGTTCTCCTGCACCCGTGTGCGGCATGCAGATCCACTCTGCTCGGCAAAAGCATCCACTCCCAGGCTGGCCATCCCCAGGCTGCCACTTCCAACCCACTCCCACCCAAGATATTGGCTCACGAGAGACGTAGGATGGATTTGTCTATCCCGGTCCTAGCTATTGTTTCCTCCTCTATCTGCATGCGGGTGCGTGTGGGTGTGTTTGGAGAGAGGGAGAGAGAGAGAGTGAGAGAGAGAGGGAGGGAGGGGGAGAGAGAGAGAGAGAGAGAGAGAGAGGGAGAATGAGAGAACGAGGGAGAGAACGAGAGATGGACCTTCACTCATTTCTGGATCCATTCAGCTCATTCATTTCAATGCGTCTTAGTCCTTGTCCATGGATTTGGGTGCCCCCTGCCACACGGAGATGTGGTCTAGCCAGAGGGGGATCGCCCAGTGCAGCTCTTGCCCCAGCCACAGCAGTGACCAGGAGAGCCTCTGAAGCTTGGCAGCCACGTGGGAACTCCCCTGAGAGCTTGCTTGAGGAGACCAATCAAGAGTCCTTAACGCATCAGACCTGGTTTCAATCAGGCCTCCATAGCCTGGCACCCTGCTGCCAAGAGAGGCTCTTCTCAAAAGGACACAAGGACATTTCCCTCAGCCTCCTCAGAGTGTGTGTGTGTGTGTGTGTGTGTGTGTGAGAGAGAGAGAGAGAGCGAGAGAGAGAGAGAGAGAGCGCGAGAGAGAGAGAGAGAGAGAGAGAGAGGGCAAACAGGCGGATGAGCCCAGCTACCAACACTCTTGCCCCCGAAGCCCCCCATGGATTCCTCAGCACCACACTCCTTCTCACCTACCTGAAGCCCTGATGCGGAGGGCTTGACCAGGGCCAGCTGGCGGCCCAATCCTGAGGCTGTGTGTGTCTGGGCGCCTGCCTCGAAGGAACCCCAAGCACGCCAAAGCCCAGGACCTGTTTCAAGCCTTCCAAACCCACTGCCACCCAACCAGGCGACGAACCCACCTCCAAATCCGGAAGGCACACCTCCGCCCTCCGCCTCACAGGAGGTGTCTCGGAGGAGAGAGTCCCTGGTGCCCAGGAAACACCTGCACATCCTCGGAGTGCCTGCTGTGGGTGCGTCCCGCTCAAGCCTCCATCCGCCCCCGCCCCCGACCTGGAGCCTGCGCCTTTGGAGCCTTGCCACTCCCACCTCTTCGAGCCTCGGAGCTGCACCTGGGGCCGGAAGGGGCCCTGGCGCCCTCGTGTGGACATAGGCTCGAACAGCCCCTCTCAGGCTGGCCTTCTCTCTCGGGCTCAGCAGTCCCCGGGGCTGCTTGGGCTGGGGCCCAGACGAGGGTGGGGGCTCCATCCCCCGCCAAGAAGGGCCCTTCCACCTGGGCTCTAGCTCCCTCTCTCAAAGGCGTTCTTCGTGCCGATGCCCACCTAGGCCATGCCTCGCCGTGGAAATCCTGAGCTCCCAATCCATCAGGGGGTGCCAGCCTGCTACCGTGTGGATAGAGCCTTGCCCATATGGAGTTAGGAAGACAGGTGTGGAAGGATGGAACGAGTCGTTTTCCCCCTTCATGATCCCCCTGGGATTCCATACGCCTTGCCATTAGGTCTTGCCTCGATTCTTTCCTTCTTGCTTGGTTCATCGGGCCAGGCCTCTCTTTCTCCCTTTGTTTCCAAACGCTCTTGACCCCACCTGGAGTGTGCCTGCTCTGGATCCCCATTTGTGCTTCCCAAGGCACAGAGTTTCCCAACCACACAAAACCAACCCAATCAGCCCTTCTCCCCAGGCGGCCGCAAGGAAGCTCAGGCAGAGCTTTTGCGGATCCGTCAAGAGAGCGGCCTGCATATGCCCGGCCTGCCTCGAGCTCCCATCATCTCACCAGGTGCGTAGAAAGAAGAGCCGAGCCTCCCTGGGAAAGACAAAGGGAGGTTCCTGAGCCCTCTTGAGACACAAGGCCCAGCGCCTGGCACTGCTGCTCTCCCAATTCGCTCTCCCTTTGGGCACCACCCGGGGAAGCCTCACAGCCCCTGGATGCGCATCCCAAAACCCAGGTCACCCTGGGCTCCCACACGGATCAGCTCCAGCACGGAACCCAGGAACCAGAACAGAAACCCACCCACCCAGGCCACAGGTGGGGAGGGGGCCTGAAGAAACACTGCCAAATCCACATAGCCAGCCGCCATCCAGCACCAGACAAAGGAACACCATCACGCATGCCTAGAGAAGTCCAAACCCCAACCAGCTCGACAGGCCTCCTCAGCCCTGTCCCCATGGCCATCCTGAGGACGCCTTTCCATGACAACCCCTGGGCAGGCTGTGCCAAAGAAGGGGCCCTCCCACCGGCTGGGCGTGGACGTCCGTTTGTTCAACCACGATGGACCACAGGATCCAGGGCCGCCCCAAAACAACCCTGGAACCACCGTCAGACCCAGCGCTACCCCTCACGGCCATAGACCCAGACAAAGGGGCTCTTCGCAGTGCCGCGAAACGCCCCACTCGGTTCAGGCAGCCCTCTTCCCAAGAGCAACACATGGAAAGACATTCGACGTCCACGGACAGATGCTTGGCTTAGCAAGCAGCTGTCCTTCGCCCCAACACAAGCGGACTCAGCGATCAACCTGCGCAGAAAACGGTGCCATGGGCAGCCACAGTGTTGCGGAGAGAAATGCTCACACGAAATGAAAGAGGTCTGGGAGGGAGACACACAGCCCATGGGAAACCCCTGCCCTCTCCCATCTCACCAGGGACACCCAGGGACTGTCTTCCAGGATAGCAAGCCCTGGACCGCCATCCAGATGGCGCTTGCCAAATGGGAGGGCGAGGCTGTGGGCATGCCTGGCATTGGGGAGGTCCGAGATCCAAACCCTTGCCCTTGACGGGGGTGCCAGAGCCCTCCTTCCATGCAGCAGATGCTACGAGGTCTAGTCCCTCTTCTTGGAACCCAAGGGAGGAGAAGGGGAGCCAAACAGGATGGATAGGCATGGCCGATGGGATCCCTTGGTTGGGAAACTGCAATGGATCCACTTCGGTCAGCGGCCAGCCAATAGGAGTCCTGACCATTCCACCCCAACACAGGAGCGTCTCAGCGCTCCCCACAGAAGGTGTCCCGCTCGGGAGTGCTGCCCCTCGGGAAAAGAGACGGGCCGAAGGACTCCGTGGATCCCGTCCAGATGGCCTAGCCTAGCCCATCGGACCCGACCGAATTCCCTGGCGAGGAGGAAGTGATGAGGATAAAGACATGCTTCGTCTGGAGTGGATTGACTTGCCCAGGTGTTCTCCTGCACCCGTGTGCGGCATGCAGATCCACTCTGCTCGGCAAAAGCATCCACTCCCAGGCTGGCCATCCCCAGGCTGCCACTTCCAACCCACTCCCACCCAAGATATTGGCTCACGAGAGACGTAGGATGGATTTGTCTATCCCGGTCCTAGCTATTGTTTCCTCCTCTATCTGCATGCGGATGCGTGTGGGTGTGTTTGGAGAGAGGGAGAGAGAGAGAGTGAGAGAGAGAGGGAGGGAGGGGGAGAGAGAGAGAGAGAGAGAGAGAGAGAGGGAGAATGAGAGAACGAGGGAGAGAACGAGAGATGGACCTTCACTCATTTCTGGATCCATTCAGCTCATTCATTTCAATGCGTCTTAGTCCTTGTCCATGGATTTGGGTGCCCCCTGCCACACGGAGATGTGGTCTAGCCAGAGGGGGATCGCCCAGTGCAGCTCTTGCCCCAGCCACAGCAGTGACCAGGAGAGCCTCTGAAGCTTGGCAGCCACGTGGGAACTCCCCTGAGAGCTTGCTTGAGGAGACCAATCAAGAGTCCTTAACGCATCAGACCTGGTTTCAATCAGGCCTCCATAGCCTGGCACCCTGCTGCCAAGAGAGGCTCTTCTCAAAAGGACACAAGGACATTTCCCTCAGCCTCCTCAGAGTGTGTGTGTGTGTGTGTGTGTGTGTGTGAGAGAGAGAGAGAGAGCGAGAGAGAGAGAGAGCGAGAGAGAGAGAGAGAGAGAGAGAGAGAGGGCAAACAGGCGGATGAGCCCAGCTACCAACACTCTTGCCCCCGAAGCCCCCCATGGATTCCTCAGCACCACACTCCTTCTCACCTACCTGAAGCCCTGATGCGGAGGGCTTGACCAGGGCCAGCTGGCGGCCCAATCCTGAGGCTGTGTGTGTCTGGGCGCCTGCCTCGAAGGAACCCCAAGCACGCCAAAGCCCAGGACCTGTTTCAAGCCTTCCAAACCCACTGCCACCCAACCAGGCGACGAACCCACCTCCAAATCCGGAAGGCACACCTCCGCCCTCCGCCTCACAGGAGGTGTCTCGGAGGAGAGAGTCCCTGGTGCCCAGGAAACACCTGCACATCCTCGGAGTGCCTGCTGTGGGTGCGTCCCGCTCAAGCCTCCATCCGCCCCCGCCCCCGACCTGGAGCCTGCGCCTTTGGAGCCTTGCCACTCCCACCTCTTCGAGCCTCGGAGCTGCACCTGGGGCCGGAAGGGGCCCTGGCGCCCTCGTGTGGACATAGGCTCGAACAGCCCCTCTCAGGCTGGCCTTCTCTCTCGGGCTCAGCAGTCCCCGGGGCTGCTTGGGCTGGGGCCCAGACGAGGGTGGGGGCTCCATCCCCCGCCAAGAAGGGCCCTTCCACCTGGGCTCTAGCTCCCTCTCTCAAAGGCGTTCTTCGTGCCGATGCCCACCTAGGCCATGCCTCGCCGTGGAAATCCTGAGCTCCCAATCCATCAGGGGGTGCCAGCCTGCTACCGTGTGGATAGAGCCTTGCCCATATGGAGTTAGGAAGACAGGTGTGGAAGGATGGAACGAGTCGTTTTCCCCCTTCATGATCCCCCTGGGATTCCATACGCCTTGCCATTAGGTCTTGCCTCGATTCTTTCCTTCTTGCTTGGTTCATCGGGCCAGGCCTCTCTTTCTCCCTTTGTTTCCAAACGCTCTTGACCCCACCTGGAGTGTGCCTGCTCTGGATCCCCATTTGTGCTTCCCAAGGCACAGAGTTTCCCAACCACACAAAACCAACCCAATCAGCCCTTCTCCCCAGGCGGCCGCAAGGAAGCTCAGGCAGAGCTTTTGCGGATCCGTCAAGAGAGCGGCCTGCATATGCCCGGCCTGCCTCGAGCTCCCATCATCTCACCAGGTGCGTAGAAAGAAGAGCCGAGCCTCCCTGGGAAAGACAAAGGGAGGTTCCTGAGCCCTCTTGAGACACAAGGCCCAGCGCCTGGCACTGCTGCTCTCCCAATTCGCTCTCCCTTTGGGCACCACCCGGGGAAGCCTCACAGCCCCTGGATGCGCATCCCAAAACCCAGGTCACCCTGGGCTCCCACACGGATCAGCTCCAGCACGGAACCCAGGAACCAGAACAGAAACCCACCCACCCAGGCCACAGGTGGGGAGGGGGCCTGAAGAAACACTGCCAAATCCACATAGCCAGCCGCCATCCAGCACCAGACAAAGGAACACCATCACGCATGCCTAGAGAAGTCCAAACCCCAACCAGCTCGACAGGCCTCCTCAGCCCTGTCCCCATGGCCATCCTGAGGACGCCTTTCCATGACAACCCCTGGGCAGGCTGTGCCAAAGAAGGGGCCCTCCCACCGGCTGGGCGTGGACGTCCGTTTGTTCAACCACGATGGACCACAGGATCCAGGGCCTCCCCAAAACAACCCTGGAACCACCGTCAGACCCAGCGCTACCCCTCACGGCCATAGACCCAGACAAAGGGGCTCTTCGCAGTGCCGCGAAACGCCCCACTCGGTTCAGGCAGCCCTCTTCCCAAGAGCAACACATGGAAAGACATTCGACGTCCACGGACAGATGCTTGGCTTAGCAAGCAGCTGTCCTTCGCCCCAACACAAGCGGACTCAGCGATCAACCTGCGCAGAAAACGGTGCCATGGGCAGCCACAGTGTTGCGGAGAGAAATGCTCACACGAAATGAAAGAGGTCTGGGAGGGAGACACACAGCCCATGGGAAACCCCTGCCCTCTCCCATCTCACCAGGGACACCCAGGGACTGTCTTCCAGGATAGCAAGCCCTGGACCGCCATCCAGATGGCGCTTGCCAAATGGGAGGGCGAGGCTGTGGGCATGCCTGGCATTGGGGAGGTCCGAGATCCAAACCCTTGCCCTTGACGGGGGTGCCAGAGCCCTCCTTCCATGCAGCAGATGCTACGAGGTCTAGTCCCTCTTCTTGGAACCCAAGGGAGGAGAAGGGGAGCCAAACAGGATGGATAGGCATGGCCGATGGGATCCCTTGGTTGGGAAACTGCAATGGATCCACTTCGGTCAGCGGCCAGCCAATAGGAGTCCTGACCATTCCACCCCAACACAGGAGCGTCTCAGCGCTCCCCACAGAAGGTGTCCCGCTCGGGAGTGCTGCCCCTCGGGAAAAGAGACGGGCCGAAGGACTCCGTGGATCCCGTCCAGATGGCCTAGCCTAGCCCATCGGACCCGACCGAATTCCCTGGCGAGGAGGAAGTGATGAGGATAAAGACATGCTTCGTCTGGAGTGGATTGACTTGCCCAGGTGTTCTCCTGCACCCGTGTGCGGCATGCAGATCCACTCTGCTCGGCAAAAGCATCCACTCCCAGGCTGGCCATCCCCAGGCTGCCACTTCCAACCCACTCCCACCCAAGATATTGGCTCACGAGAGACGTAGGATGGATTTGTCTATCCCGGTCCTAGCTATTGTTTCCTCCTCTATCTGCATGCGGATGCGTGTGGGTGTGTTTGGAGAGAGGGAGAGAGAGAGAGTGAGAGAGAGAGGGAGGGAGGGGGAGAGAGAGAGAGAGAGAGAGAGAGAGGGAGAATGAGAGAACGAGGGAGAGAACGAGAGATGGACCTTCACTCATTTCTGGATCCATTCAGCTCATTCATTTCAATGCGTCTTAGTCCTTGTCCATGGATTTGGGTGCCCCCTGCCACACGGAGATGTGGTCTAGCCAGAGGGGGATCGCCCAGTGCAGCTCTTGCCCCAGCCACAGCAGTGACCAGGAGAGCCTCTGAAGCTTGGCAGCCACGTGGGAACTCCCCTGAGAGCTTGCTTGAGGAGACCAATCAAGAGTCCTTAACGCATCAGACCTGGTTTCAATCAGGCCTCCATAGCCTGGCACCCTGCTGCCAAGAGAGGCTCTTCTCAAAAGGACACAAGGACATTTCCCTCAGCCTCCTCAGAGTGTGTGTGTGTGTGTGTGTGTGTGTGTGTGTGTGTGTGTGAGAGAGAGAGAGAGAGCGAGAGAGAGAGAGAGAGAGAGAGAGAGAGAGGGCAAACAGGCGGATGAGCCCAGCTACCAACACTCTTGCCCCCGAAGCCCCCCATGGATTCCTCAGCACCACACTCCTTCTCACCTACCTGAAGCCCTGATGCGGAGGGCTTGACCAGGGCCAGCTGGCGGCCCAATCCTGAGGCTGTGTGTGTCTGGGCGCCTGCCTCGAAGGAACCCCAAGCACGCCAAAGCCCAGGACCTGTTTCAAGCCTTCCAAACCCACTGCCACCCAACCAGGCGACGAACCCACCTCCAAATCCGGAAGGCACACCTCCGCCCTCCGCCTCACAGGAGGTGTCTCGGAGGAGAGAGTCCCTGGTGCCCAGGAAACACCTGCACATCCTCGGAGTGCCTGCTGTGGGTGCGTCCCGCTCAAGCCTCCATCCGCCCCCGCCCCCGACCTGGAGCCTGCGCCTTTGGAGCCTTGCCACTCCCACCTCTTCGAGCCTCGGAGCTGCACCTGGGGCCGGAAGGGGCCCTGGCGCCCTCGTGTGGACATAGGCTCGAACAGCCCCTCTCAGGCTGGCCTTCTCTCTCGGGCTCAGCAGTCCCCGGGGCTGCTTGGGCTGGGGCCCAGACGAGGGTGGGGGCTCCATCCCCCGCCAAGAAGGGCCCTTCCACCTGGGCTCTAGCTCCCTCTCTCAAAGGCGTTCTTCGTGCCGATGCCCACCTAGGCCATGCCTCGCCGTGGAAATCCTGAGCTCCCAATCCATCAGGGGGTGCCAGCCTGCTACCGTGTGGATAGAGCCTTGCCCATATGGAGTTAGGAAGACAGGTGTGGAAGGATGGAACGAGTCGTTTTCCCCCTTCATGATCCCCCTGGGATTCCATACGCCTTGCCATTAGGTCTTGCCTCGATTCTTTCCTTCTTGCTTGGTTCATCGGGCCAGGCCTCTCTTTCTCCCTTTGTTTCCAAACGCTCTTGACCCCACCTGGAGTGTGCCTGCTCTGGATCCCCATTTGTGCTTCCCAAGGCACAGAGTTTCCCAACCACACAAAACCAACCCAATCAGCCCTTCTCCCCAGGCGGCCGCAAGGAAGCTCAGGCAGAGCTTTTGCGGATCCGTCAAGAGAGCGGCCTGCATATGCCCGGCCTGCCTCGAGCTCCCATCATCTCACCAGGTGCGTAGAAAGAAGAGCCGAGCCTCCCTGGGAAAGACAAAGGGAGGTTCCTGAGCCCTCTTGAGACACAAGGCCCAGCGCCTGGCACTGCTGCTCTCCCAATTCGCTCTCCCTTTGGGCACCACCCGGGGAAGCCTCACAGCCCCTGGATGCGCATCCCAAAACCCAGGTCACCCTGGGCTCCCACACGGATCAGCTCCAGCACGGAACCCAGGAACCAGAACAGAAACCCACCCACCCAGGCCACAGGTGGGGAGGGGGCCTGAAGAAACACTGCCAAATCCACATAGCCAGCCGCCATCCAGCACCAGACAAAGGAACACCATCACGCATGCCTAGAGAAGTCCAAACCCCAACCAGCTCGACAGGCCTCCTCAGCCCTGTCCCCATGGCCATCCTGAGGACGCCTTTCCATGACAACCCCTGGGCAGGCTGTGCCAAAGAAGGGGCCCTCCCACCGGCTGGGCGTGGACGTCCGTTTGTTCAACCACGATGGACCACAGGATCCAGGGCCTCCCCAAAACAACCCTGGAACCACCGTCAGACCCAGCGCTACCCCTCACGGCCATAGACCCAGACAAAGGGGCTCTTCGCAGTGCCGCGAAACGCCCCACTCGGTTCAGGCAGCCCTCTTCCCAAGAGCAACACATGGAAAGACATTCGACGTCCACGGACAGATGCTTGGCTTAGCAAGCAGCTGTCCTTCGCCCCAACACAAGCGGACTCAGCGATCAACCTGCGCAGAAAACGGTGCCATGGGCAGCCACAGTGTTGCGGAGAGAAATGCTCACACGAAATGAAAGAGGTCTGGGAGGGAGACACACAGCCCATGGGAAACCCCTGCCCTCTCCCATCTCACCAGGGACACCCAGGGACTGTCTTCCAGGATAGCAAGCCCTGGACCGCCATCCAGATGGCGCTTGCCAAATGGGAGGGCGAGGCTGTGGGCATGCCTGGCATTGGGGAGGTCCGAGATCCAAACCCTTGCCCTTGACGGGGGTGCCAGAGCCCTCCTTCCATGCAGCAGATGCTACGAGGTCTAGTCCCTCTTCTTGGAACCCAAGGGAGGAGAAGGGGAGCCAAACAGGATGGATAGGCATGGCCGATGGGATCCCTTGGTTGGGAAACTGCAATGGATCCACTTCGGTCAGCGGCCAGCCAATAGGAGTCCTGACCATTCCACCCCAACACAGGAGCGTCTCAGCGCTCCCCACAGAAGGTGTCCCGCTCGGGAGTGCTGCCCCTCGGGAAAAGAGACGGGCCGAAGGACTCCGTGGATCCCGTCCAGATGGCCTAGCCTAGCCCATCGGACCCGACCGAATTCCCTGGCGAGGAGGAAGTGATGAGGATAAAGACATGCTTCGTCTGGAGTGGATTGACTTGCCCAGGTGTTCTCCTGCACCCGTGTGCGGCATGCAGATCCACTCTGCTCGGCAAAAGCATCCACTCCCAGGCTGGCCATCCCCAGGCTGCCACTTCCAACCCACTCCCACCCAAGATATTGGCTCACGAGAGACGTAGGATGGATTTGTCTATCCCGGTCCTAGCTATTGTTTCCTCCTCTATCTGCATGCGGATGCGTGTGGGTGTGTTTGGAGAGAGGGAGAGAGAGAGAGTGAGAGAGAGAGGGAGGGAGGGGGAGAGAGAGAGAGAGAGAGAGAGAGAGGGAGAATGAGAGAACGAGGGAGAGAACGAGAGATGGACCTTCACTCATTTCTGGATCCATTCAGCTCATTCATTTCAATGCGTCTTAGTCCTTGTCCATGGATTTGGGTGCCCCCTGCCACACGGAGATGTGGTCTAGCCAGAGGGGGATCGCCCAGTGCAGCTCTTGCCCCAGCCACAGCAGTGACCAGGAGAGCCTCTGAAGCTTGGCAGCCACGTGGGAACTCCCCTGAGAGCTTGCTTGAGGAGACCAATCAAGAGTCCTTAACGCATCAGACCTGGTTTCAATCAGGCCTCCATAGCCTGGCACCCTGCTGCCAAGAGAGGCTCTTCTCAAAAGGACACAAGGACATTTCCCTCAGCCTCCTCAGAGTGTGTGTGTGTGTGTGTGTGTGTGTGTGTGTGTGTGTGTGAGAGAGAGAGAGAGAGAGAGAGAGAGAGGGCAAACAGGCGGATGAGCCCAGCTACCAACACTCTTGCCCCCGAAGCCCCCCATGGATTCCTCAGCACCACACTCCTTCTCACCTACCTGAAGCCCTGATGCGGAGGGCTTGACCAGGGCCAGCTGGCGGCCCAATCCTGAGGCTGTGTGTGTCTGGGCGCCTGCCTCGAAGGAACCCCAAGCACGCCAAAGCCCAGGACCTGTTTCAAGCCTTCCAAACCCACTGCCACCCAACCAGGCGACGAACCCACCTCCAAATCCGGAAGGCACACCTCCGCCCTCCGCCTCACAGGAGGTGTCTCGGAGGAGAGAGTCCCTGGTGCCCAGGAAACACCTGCACATCCTCGGAGTGCCTGCTGTGGGTGCGTCCCGCTCAAGCCTCCATCCGCCCCCGCCCCCGACCTGGAGCCTGCGCCTTTGGAGCCTTGCCACTCCCACCTCTTCGAGCCTCGGAGCTGCACCTGGGGCCGGAAGGGGCCCTGGCGCCCTCGTGTGGACATAGGCTCGAACAGCCCCTCTCAGGCTGGCCTTCTCTCTCGGGCTCAGCAGTCCCCGGGGCTGCTTGGGCTGGGGCCCAGACGAGGGTGGGGGCTCCATCCCCCGCCAAGAAGGGCCCTTCCACCTGGGCTCTAGCTCCCTCTCTCAAAGGCGTTCTTCGTGCCGATGCCCACCTAGGCCATGCCTCGCCGTGGAAATCCTGAGCTCCCAATCCATCAGGGGGTGCCAGCCTGCTACCGTGTGGATAGAGCCTTGCCCATATGGAGTTAGGAAGACAGGTGTGGAAGGATGGAACGAGTCGTTTTCCCCCTTCATGATCCCCCTGGGATTCCATACGCCTTGCCATTAGGTCTTGCCTCGATTCTTTCCTTCTTGCTTGGTTCATCGGGCCAGGCCTCTCTTTCTCCCTTTGTTTCCAAACGCTCTTGACCCCACCTGGAGTGTGCCTGCTCTGGATCCCCATTTGTGCTTCCCAAGGCACAGAGTTTCCCAACCACACAAAACCAACCCAATCAGCCCTTCTCCCCAGGCGGCCGCAAGGAAGCTCAGGCAGAGCTTTTGCGGATCCGTCAAGAGAGCGGCCTGCATATGCCCGGCCTGCCTCGAGCTCCCATCATCTCACCAGGTGCGTAGAAAGAAGAGCCGAGCCTCCCTGGGAAAGACAAAGGGAGGTTCCTGAGCCCTCTTGAGACACAAGGCCCAGCGCCTGGCACTGCTGCTCTCCCAATTCGCTCTCCCTTTGGGCACCACCCGGGGAAGCCTCACAGCCCCTGGATGCGCATCCCAAAACCCAGGTCACCCTGGGCTCCCACACGGATCAGCTCCAGCACGGAACCCAGGAACCAGAACAGAAACCCACCCACCCAGGCCACAGGTGGGGAGGGGGCCTGAAGAAACACTGCCAAATCCACATAGCCAGCCGCCATCCAGCACCAGACAAAGGAACACCATCACGCATGCCTAGAGAAGTCCGAACCCCAACCAGCTCGACAGGCCTCCTCAGCCCTGTCCCCATGGCCATCCTGAGGACGCCTTTCCATGACAACCCCTGGGCAGGCTGTGCCAAAGAAGGGGCCCTCCCACCGGCTGGGCGTGGACGTCCGTTTGTTCAACCACGATGGACCACAGGATCCAGGGCCTCCCCAAAACAACCCTGGAACCACCGTCAGACCCAGCGCTACCCCTCACGGCCATAGACCCAGACAAAGGGGCTCTTCGCAGTGCCGCGAAACGCCCCACTCGGTTCAGGCAGCCCTCTTCCCAAGAGCAACACATGGAAAGACATTCGACGTCCACGGACAGATGCTTGGCTTAGCAAGCAGCTGTCCTTCGCCCCAACACAAGCGGACTCAGCGATCAACCTGCGCAGAAAACGGTGCCATGGGCAGCCACAGTGTTGCGGAGAGAAATGCTCACACGAAATGAAAGAGGTCTGGGAGGGAGACACACAGCCCATGGGAAACCCCTGCCCTCTCCCATCTCACCAGGGACACCCAGGGACTGTCTTCCAGGATAGCAAGCCCTGGACCGCCATCCAGATGGCGCTTGCCAAATGGGAGGGCGAGGCTGTGGGCATGCCTGGCATTGGGGAGGTCCGAGATCCAAACCCTTGCCCTTGACGGGGGTGCCAGAGCCCTCCTTCCATGCAGCAGATGCTACGAGGTCTAGTCCCTCTTCTTGGAACCCAAGGGAGGAGAAGGGGAGCCAAACAGGATGGATAGGCATGGCCGATGGGATCCCTTGGTTGGGAAACTGCAATGGATCCACTTCGGTCAGCGGCCAGCCAATAGGAGTCCTGACCATTCCACCCCAACACAGGAGCGTCTCAGCGCTCCCCACAGAAGGTGTCCCGCTCGGGAGTGCTGCCCCTCGGGAAAAGAGACGGGCCGAAGGACTCCGTGGATCCCGTCCAGATGGCCTAGCCTAGCCCATCGGACCCGACCGAATTCCCTGGCGAGGAGGAAGTGATGAGGATAAAGACATGCTTCGTCTGGAGTGGATTGACTTGCCCAGGTGTTCTCCTGCACCCGTGTGCGGCATGCAGATCCACTCTGCTCGGCAAAAGCATCCACTCCCAGGCTGGCCATCCCCAGGCTGCCACTTCCAACCCACTCCCACCCAAGATATTGGCTCACGAGAGACGTAGGATGGATTTGTCTATCCCGGTCCTAGCTATTGTTTCCTCCTCTATCTGCATGCGGATGCGTGTGGGTGTGTTTGGAGAGAGGGAGAGAGAGAGAGTGAGAGAGAGAGGGAGGGAGGGGGAGAGAGAGAGAGAGAGAGAGAGAGGGAGAATGAGAGAACGAGGGAGAGAACGAGAGATGGACCTTCACTCATTTCTGGATCCATTCAGCTCATTCATTTCAATGCGTCTTAGTCCTTGTCCATGGATTTGGGTGCCCCCTGCCACACGGAGATGTGGTCTAGCCAGAGGGGGATCGCCCAGTGCAGCTCTTGCCCCAGCCACAGCAGTGACCAGGAGAGCCTCTGAAGCTTGGCAGCCACGTGGGAACTCCCCTGAGAGCTTGCTTGAGGAGACCAATCAAGAGTCCTTAACGCATCAGACCTGGTTTCAATCAGGCCTCCATAGCCTGGCACCCTGCTGCCAAGAGAGGCTCTTCTCAAAAGGACACAAGGACATTTCCCTCAGCCTCCTCAGAGTGTGTGTGTGTGTGTGTGTGTGTGTGTGTGTGTGTGAGAGAGAGAGAGAGAGAGCGAGAGAGAGAGAGAGAGAGAGAGAGAGAGAGAGGCAAACAGGCGGATGAGCCCAGCTACCAACACTCTTGCCCCCGAAGCCCCCCATGGATTCCTCAGCACCACACTCCTTCTCACCTACCTGAAGCCCTGATGCGGAGGGCTTGACCAGGGCCAGCTGGCGGCCCAATCCTGAGGCTGTGTGTGTCTGGGCGCCTGCCTCGAAGGAACCCCAAGCACGCCAAAGCCCAGGACCTGTTTCAAGCCTTCCAAACCCACTGCCACCCAACCAGGCGACGAACCCACCTCCAAATCCGGAAGGCACACCTCCGCCCTCCGCCTCACAGGAGGTGTCTCGGAGGAGAGAGTCCCTGGTGCCCAGGAAACACCTGCACATCCTCGGAGTGCCTGCTGTGGGTGCGTCCCGCTCAAGCCTCCATCCGCCCCCGCCCCCGACCTGGAGCCTGCGCCTTTGGAGCCTTGCCACTCCCACCTCTTCGAGCCTCGGAGCTGCACCTGGGGCCGGAAGGGGCCCTGGCGCCCTCGTGTGGACATAGGCTCGAACAGCCCCTCTCAGGCTGGCCTTCTCTCTCGGGCTCAGCAGTCCCCGGGGCTGCTTGGGCTGGGGCCCAGACGAGGGTGGGGGCTCCATCCCCCGCCAAGAAGGGCCCTTCCACCTGGGCTCTAGCTCCCTCTCTCAAAGGCGTTCTTCGTGCCGATGCCCACCTAGGCCATGCCTCGCCGTGGAAATCCTGAGCTCCCAATCCATCAGGGGGTGCCAGCCTGCTACCGTGTGGATAGAGCCTTGCCCATATGGAGTTAGGAAGACAGGTGTGGAAGGATGGAACGAGTCGTTTTCCCCCTTCATGATCCCCCTGGGATTCCATACGCCTTGCCATTAGGTCTTGCCTCGATTCTTTCCTTCTTGCTTGGTTCATCGGGCCAGGCCTCTCTTTCTCCCTTTGTTTCCAAACGCTCTTGACCCCACCTGGAGTGTGCCTGCTCTGGATCCCCATTTGTGCTTCCCAAGGCACAGAGTTTCCCAACCACACAAAACCAACCCAATCAGCCCTTCTCCCCAGGCGGCCGCAAGGAAGCTCAGGCAGAGCTTTTGCGGATCCGTCAAGAGAGCGGCCTGCATATGCCCGGCCTGCCTCGAGCTCCCATCATCTCACCAGGTGCGTAGAAAGAAGAGCCGAGCCTCCCTGGGAAAGACAAAGGGAGGTTCCTGAGCCCTCTTGAGACACAAGGCCCAGCGCCTGGCACTGCTGCTCTCCCAATTCGCTCTCCCTTTGGGCACCACCCGGGGAAGCCTCACAGCCCCTGGATGCGCATCCCAAAACCCAGGTCACCCTGGGCTCCCACACGGATCAGCTCCAGCACGGAACCCAGGAACCAGAACAGAAACCCACCCACCCAGGCCACAGGTGGGGAGGGGGCCTGAAGAAACACTGCCAAATCCACATAGCCAGCCGCCATCCAGCACCAGACAAAGGAACACCATCACGCATGCCTAGAGAAGTCCAAACCCCAACCAGCTCGACAGGCCTCCTCAGCCCTGTCCCCATGGCCATCCTGAGGACGCCTTTCCATGACAACCCCTGGGCAGGCTGTGCCAAAGAAGGGGCCCTCCCACCGGCTGGGCGTGGACGTCCGTTTGTTCAACCACGATGGACCACAGGATCCAGGGCCTCCCCAAAACAACCCTGGAACCACCGTCAGACCCAGCGCTACCCCTCACGGCCATAGACCCAGACAAAGGGGCTCTTCGCAGTGCCGCGAAACGCCCCACTCGGTTCAGGCAGCCCTCTTCCCAAGAGCAACACATGGAAAGACATTCGACGTCCACGGACAGATGCTTGGCTTAGCAAGCAGCTGTCCTTCGCCCCAACACAAGCGGACTCAGCGATCAACCTGCGCAGAAAACGGTGCCATGGGCAGCCACAGTGTTGCGGAGAGAAATGCTCACACGAAATGAAAGAGGTCTGGGAGGGAGACACACAGCCCATGGGAAACCCCTGCCCTCTCCCATCTCACCAGGGACACCCAGGGACTGTCTTCCAGGATAGCAAGCCCTGGACCGCCATCCAGATGGCGCTTGCCAAATGGGAGGGCGAGGCTGTGGGCATGCCTGGCATTGGGGAGGTCCGAGATCCAAACCCTTGCCCTTGACGGGGGTGCCAGAGCCCTCCTTCCATGCAGCAGATGCTACGAGGTCTAGTCCCTCTTCTTGGAACCCAAGGGAGGAGAAGGGGAGCCAAACAGGATGGATAGGCATGGCCGATGGGATCCCTTGGTTGGGAAACTGCAATGGATCCACTTCGGTCAGCGGCCAGCCAATAGGAGTCCTGACCATTCCACCCCAACACAGGAGCGTCTCAGCGCTCCCCACAGAAGGTGTCCCGCTCGGGAGTGCTGCCCCTCGGGAAAAGAGACGGGCCGAAGGACTCCGTGGATCCCGTCCAGATGGCCTAGCCTAGCCCATCGGACCCGACCGAATTCCCTGGCGAGGAGGAAGTGATGAGGATAAAGACATGCTTCGTCTGGAGTGGATTGACTTGCCCAGGTGTTCTCCTGCACCCGTGTGCGGCATGCAGATCCACTCTGCTCGGCAAAAGCATCCACTCCCAGGCTGGCCATCCCCAGGCTGCCACTTCCAACCCACTCCCACCCAAGATATTGGCTCACGAGAGACGTAGGATGGATTTGTCTATCCCGGTCCTAGCTATTGTTTCCTCCTCTATCTGCATGCGGATGCGTGTGGGTGTGTTTGGAGAGAGGGAGAGAGAGAGAGTGAGAGAGAGAGGGAGGGAGGGGGAGAGAGAGAGAGAGAGAGAGAGAGGGAGAATGAGAGAACGAGGGAGAGAACGAGAGATGGACCTTCACTCATTTCTGGATCCATTCAGCTCATTCATTTCAATGCGTCTTAGTCCTTGTCCATGGATTTGGGTGCCCCCTGCCACACGGAGATGTGGTCTAGCCAGAGGGGGATCGCCCAGTGCAGCTCTTGCCCCAGCCACAGCAGTGACCAGGAGAGCCTCTGAAGCTTGGCAGCCACGTGGGAACTCCCCTGAGAGCTTGCTTGAGGAGACCAATCAAGAGTCCTTAACGCATCAGACCTGGTTTCAATCAGGCCTCCATAGCCTGGCACCCTGCTGCCAAGAGAGGCTCTTCTCAAAAGGACACAAGGACATTTCCCTCAGCCTCCTCAGAGTGTGTGTGTGTGTGTGTGTGTGTGTGTGAGAGAGAGAGAGAGAGCGAGAGAGAGAGAGAGAGAGAGAGAGAGAGAGAGAGAGAGAGAGGGCAAACAGGCGGATGAGCCCAGCTACCAACACTCTTGCCCCCGAAGCCCCCCATGGATTCCTCAGCACCACACTCCTTCTCACCTACCTGAAGCCCTGATGCGGAGGGCTTGACCAGGGCCAGCTGGCGGCCCAATCCTGAGGCTGTGTGTGTCTGGGCGCCTGCCTCGAAGGAACCCCAAGCACGCCAAAGCCCAGGACCTGTTTCAAGCCTTCCAAACCCACTGCCACCCAACCAGGCGACGAACCCACCTCCAAATCCGGAAGGCACACCTCCGCCCTCCGCCTCACAGGAGGTGTCTCGGAGGAGAGAGTCCCTGGTGCCCAGGAAACACCTGCACATCCTCGGAGTGCCTGCTGTGGGTGCGTCCCGCTCAAGCCTCCATCCGCCCCCGCCCCCGACCTGGAGCCTGCGCCTTTGGAGCCTTGCCACTCCCACCTCTTCGAGCCTCGGAGCTGCACCTGGGGCCGGAAGGGGCCCTGGCGCCCTCGTGTGGACATAGGCTCGAACAGCCCCTCTCAGGCTGGCCTTCTCTCTCGGGCTCAGCAGTCCCCGGGGCTGCTTGGGCTGGGGCCCAGACGAGGGTGGGGGCTCCATCCCCCGCCAAGAAGGGCCCTTCCACCTGGGCTCTAGCTCCCTCTCTCAAAGGCGTTCTTCGTGCCGATGCCCACCTAGGCCATGCCTCGCCGTGGAAATCCTGAGCTCCCAATCCATCAGGGGGTGCCAGCCTGCTACCGTGTGGATAGAGCCTTGCCCATATGGAGTTAGGAAGACAGGTGTGGAAGGATGGAACGAGTCGTTTTCCCCCTTCATGATCCCCCTGGGATTCCATACGCCTTGCCATTAGGTCTTGCCTCGATTCTTTCCTTCTTGCTTGGTTCATCGGGCCAGGCCTCTCTTTCTCCCTTTGTTTCCAAACGCTCTTGACCCCACCTGGAGTGTGCCTGCTCTGGATCCCCATTTGTGCTTCCCAAGGCACAGAGTTTCCCAACCACACAAAACCAACCCAATCAGCCCTTCTCCCCAGGCGGCCGCAAGGAAGCTCAGGCAGAGCTTTTGCGGATCCGTCAAGAGAGCGGCCTGCATATGCCCGGCCTGCCTCGAGCTCCCATCATCTCACCAGGTGCGTAGAAAGAAGAGCCGAGCCTCCCTGGGAAAGACAAAGGGAGGTTCCTGAGCCCTCTTGAGACACAAGGCCCAGCGCCTGGCACTGCTGCTCTCCCAATTCGCTCTCCCTTTGGGCACCACCCGGGGAAGCCTCACAGCCCCTGGATGCGCATCCCAAAACCCAGGTCACCCTGGGCTCCCACACGGATCAGCTCCAGCACGGAACCCAGGAACCAGAACAGAAACCCACCCACCCAGGCCACAGGTGGGGAGGGGGCCTGAAGAAACACTGCCAAATCCACATAGCCAGCCGCCATCCAGCACCAGACAAAGGAACACCATCACGCATGCCTAGAGAAGTCCAAACCCCAACCAGCTCGACAGGCCTCCTCAGCCCTGTCCCCATGGCCATCCTGAGGACGCCTTTCCATGACAACCCCTGGGCAGGCTGTGCCAAAGAAGGGGCCCTCCCACCGGCTGGGCGTGGACGTCCGTTTGTTCAACCACGATGGACCACAGGATCCAGGGCCTCCCCAAAACAACCCTGGAACCACCGTCAGACCCAGCGCTACCCCTCACGGCCATAGACCCAGACAAAGGGGCTCTTCGCAGTGCCGCGAAACGCCCCACTCGGTTCAGGCAGCCCTCTTCCCAAGAGCAACACATGGAAAGACATTCGACGTCCACGGACAGATGCTTGGCTTAGCAAGCAGCTGTCCTTCGCCCCAACACAAGCGGACTCAGCGATCAACCTGCGCAGAAAACGGTGCCATGGGCAGCCACAGTGTTGCGGAGAGAAATGCTCACACGAAATGAAAGAGGTCTGGGAGGGAGACACACAGCCCATGGGAAACCCCTGCCCTCTCCCATCTCACCAGGGACACCCAGGGACTGTCTTCCAGGATAGCAAGCCCTGGACCGCCATCCAGATGGCGCTTGCCAAATGGGAGGGCGAGGCTGTGGGCATGCCTGGCATTGGGGAGGTCCGAGATCCAAACCCTTGCCCTTGACGGGGGTGCCAGAGCCCTCCTTCCATGCAGCAGATGCTACGAGGTCTAGTCCCTCTTCTTGGAACCCAAGGGAGGAGAAGGGGAGCCAAACAGGATGGATAGGCATGGCCGATGGGATCCCTTGGTTGGGAAACTGCAATGGATCCACTTCGGTCAGCGGCCAGCCAATAGGAGTCCTGACCATTCCACCCCAACACAGGAGCGTCTCAGCGCTCCCCACAGAAGGTGTCCCGCTCGGGAGTGCTGCCCCTCGGGAAAAGAGACGGGCCGAAGGACTCCGTGGATCCCGTCCAGATGGCCTAGCCTAGCCCATCGGACCCGACCGAATTCCCTGGCGAGGAGGAAGTGATGAGGATAAAGACATGCTTCGTCTGGAGTGGATTGACTTGCCCAGGTGTTCTCCTGCACCCGTGTGCGGCATGCAGATCCACTCTGCTCGGCAAAAGCATCCACTCCCAGGCTGGCCATCCCCAGGCTGCCACTTCCAACCCACTCCCACCCAAGATATTGGCTCACGAGAGACGTAGGATGGATTTGTCTATCCCGGTCCTAGCTATTGTTTCCTCCTCTATCTGCATGCGGATGCGTGTGGGTGTGTTTGGAGAGAGGGAGAGAGAGAGAGTGAGAGAGAGAGGGAGGGAGGGGGAGAGAGAGAGAGAGAGAGAGAGAGAGGGAGAATGAGAGAACGAGGGAGAGAACGAGAGATGGACCTTCACTCATTTCTGGATCCATTCAGCTCATTCATTTCAATGCGTCTTAGTCCTTGTCCATGGATTTGGGTGCCCCCTGCCACACGGAGATGTGGTCTAGCCAGAGGGGGATCGCCCAGTGCAGCTCTTGCCCCAGCCACAGCAGTGACCAGGAGAGCCTCTGAAGCTTGGCAGCCACGTGGGAACTCCCCTGAGAGCTTGCTTGAGGAGACCAATCAAGAGTCCTTAACGCATCAGACCTGGTTTCAATCAGGCCTCCATAGCCTGGCACCCTGCTGCCAAGAGAGGCTCTTCTCAAAAGGACACAAGGACATTTCCCTCAGCCTCCTCAGAGTGTGTGTGTGTGTGTGTGTGTGAGAGAGAGAGAGAGAGAGAGAGCGAGAGAGAGAGAGAGAGAGAGCGAGAGAGAGAGAGAGAGAGAGAGAGAGAGAGAGAGGGCAAACAGGCGGATGAGCCCAGCTACCAACACTCTTGCCCCCGAAGCCCCCCATGGATTCCTCAGCACCACACTCCTTCTCACCTACCTGAAGCCCTGATGCGGAGGGCTTGACCAGGGCCAGCTGGCGGCCCAATCCTGAGGCTGTGTGTGTCTGGGCGCCTGCCTCGAAGGAACCCCAAGCACGCCAAAGCCCAGGACCTGTTTCAAGCCTTCCAAACCCACTGCCACCCAACCAGGCGACGAACCCACCTCCAAATCCGGAAGGCACACCTCCGCCCTCCGCCTCACAGGAGGTGTCTCGGAGGAGAGAGTCCCTGGTGCCCAGGAAACACCTGCACATCCTCGGAGTGCCTGCTGTGGGTGCGTCCCGCTCAAGCCTCCATCCGCCCCCGCCCCCGACCTGGAGCCTGCGCCTTTGGAGCCTTGCCACTCCCACCTCTTCGAGCCTCGGAGCTGCACCTGGGGCCGGAAGGGGCCCTGGCGCCCTCGTGTGGACATAGGCTCGAACAGCCCCTCTCAGGCTGGCCTTCTCTCTCGGGCTCAGCAGTCCCCGGGGCTGCTTGGGCTGGGGCCCAGACGAGGGTGGGGGCTCCATCCCCCGCCAAGAAGGGCCCTTCCACCTGGGCTCTAGCTCCCTCTCTCAAAGGCGTTCTTCGTGCCGATGCCCACCTAGGCCATGCCTCGCCGTGGAAATCCTGAGCTCCCAATCCATCAGGGGGTGCCAGCCTGCTACCGTGTGGATAGAGCCTTGCCCATATGGAGTTAGGAAGACAGGTGTGGAAGGATGGAACGAGTCGTTTTCCCCCTTCATGATCCCCCTGGGATTCCATACGCCTTGCCATTAGGTCTTGCCTCGATTCTTTCCTTCTTGCTTGGTTCATCGGGCCAGGCCTCTCTTTCTCCCTTTGTTTCCAAACGCTCTTGACCCCACCTGGAGTGTGCCTGCTCTGGATCCCCATTTGTGCTTCCCAAGGCACAGAGTTTCCCAACCACACAAAACCAACCCAATCAGCCCTTCTCCCCAGGCGGCCGCAAGGAAGCTCAGGCAGAGCTTTTGCGGATCCGTCAAGAGAGCGGCCTGCATATGCCCGGCCTGCCTCGAGCTCCCATCATCTCACCAGGTGCGTAGAAAGAAGAGCCGAGCCTCCCTGGGAAAGACAAAGGGAGGTTCCTGAGCCCTCTTGAGACACAAGGCCCAGCGCCTGGCACTGCTGCTCTCCCAATTCGCTCTCCCTTTGGGCACCACCCGGGGAAGCCTCACAGCCCCTGGATGCGCATCCCAAAACCCAGGTCACCCTGGGCTCCCACACGGATCAGCTCCAGCACGGAACCCAGGAACCAGAACAGAAACCCACCCACCCAGGCCACAGGTGGGGAGGGGGCCTGAAGAAACACTGCCAAATCCACATAGCCAGCCGCCATCCAGCACCAGACAAAGGAACACCATCACGCATGCCTAGAGAAGTCCAAACCCCAACCAGCTCGACAGGCCTCCTCAGCCCTGTCCCCATGGCCATCCTGAGGACGCCTTTCCATGACAACCCCTGGGCAGGCTGTGCCAAAGAAGGGGCCCTCCCACCGGCTGGGCGTGGACGTCCGTTTGTTCAACCACGATGGACCACAGGATCCAGGGCCTCCCCAAAACAACCCTGGAACCACCGTCAGACCCAGCGCTACCCCTCACGGCCATAGACCCAGACAAAGGGGCTCTTCGCAGTGCCGCGAAACGCCCCACTCGGTTCAGGCAGCCCTCTTCCCAAGAGCAACACATGGAAAGACATTCGACGTCCACGGACAGATGCTTGGCTTAGCAAGCAGCTGTCCTTCGCCCCAACACAAGCGGACTCAGCGATCAACCTGCGCAGAAAACGGTGCCATGGGCAGCCACAGTGTTGCGGAGAGAAATGCTCACACGAAATGAAAGAGGTCTGGGAGGGAGACACACAGCCCATGGGAAACCCCTGCCCTCTCCCATCTCACCAGGGACACCCAGGGACTGTCTTCCAGGATAGCAAGCCCTGGACCGCCATCCAGATGGCGCTTGCCAAATGGGAGGGCGAGGCTGTGGGCATGCCTGGCATTGGGGAGGTCCGAGATCCAAACCCTTGCCCTTGACGGGGGTGCCAGAGCCCTCCTTCCATGCAGCAGATGCTACGAGGTCTAGTCCCTCTTCTTGGAACCCAAGGGAGGAGAAGGGGAGCCAAACAGGATGGATAGGCATGGCCGATGGGATCCCTTGGTTGGGAAACTGCAATGGATCCACTTCGGTCAGCGGCCAGCCAATAGGAGTCCTGACCATTCCACCCCAACACAGGAGCGTCTCAGCGCTCCCCACAGAAGGTGTCCCGCTCGGGAGTGCTGCCCCTCGGGAAAAGAGACGGGCCGAAGGACTCCGTGGATCCCGTCCAGATGGCCTAGCCTAGCCCATCGGACCCGACCGAATTCCCTGGCGAGGAGGAAGTGATGAGGATAAAGACATGCTTCGTCTGGAGTGGATTGACTTGCCCAGGTGTTCTCCTGCACCCGTGTGCGGCATGCAGATCCACTCTGCTCGGCAAAAGCATCCACTCCCAGGCTGGCCATCCCCAGGCTGCCACTTCCAACCCACTCCCACCCAAGATATTGGCTCACGAGAGACGTAGGATGGATTTGTCTATCCCGGTCCTAGCTATTGTTTCCTCCTCTATCTGCATGCGGATGCGTGTGGGTGTGTTTGGAGAGAGGGAGAGAGAGAGAGTGAGAGAGAGAGGGAGGGAGGGGGAGAGAGAGAGAGAGAGAGAGAGAGAGGGAGAATGAGAGAACGAGGGAGAGAACGAGAGATGGACCTTCACTCATTTCTGGATCCATTCAGCTCATTCATTTCAATGCGTCTTAGTCCTTGTCCATGGATTTGGGTGCCCCCTGCCACACGGAGATGTGGTCTAGCCAGAGGGGGATCGCCCAGTGCAGCTCTTGCCCCAGCCACAGCAGTGACCAGGAGAGCCTCTGAAGCTTGGCAGCCACGTGGGAACTCCCCTGAGAGCTTGCTTGAGGAGACCAATCAAGAGTCCTTAACGCATCAGACCTGGTTTCAATCAGGCCTCCATAGCCTGGCACCCTGCTGCCAAGAGAGGCTCTTCTCAAAAGGACACAAGGACATTTCCCTCAGCCTCCTCAGAGTGTGTGTGTGTGTGTGTGTGTGAGAGAGAGAGAGAGAGAGAGAGCGAGAGAGAGAGAGAGAGAGAGCGAGAGAGAGAGAGAGAGAGAGAGAGAGAGAGAGAGAGGGCAAACAGGCGGATGAGCCCAGCTACCAACACTCTTGCCCCCGAAGCCCCCCATGGATTCCTCAGCACCACACTCCTTCTCACCTACCTGAAGCCCTGATGCGGAGGGCTTGACCAGGGCCAGCTGGCGGCCCAATCCTGAGGCTGTGTGTGTCTGGGCGCCTGCCTCGAAGGAACCCCAAGCACGCCAAAGCCCAGGACCTGTTTCAAGCCTTCCAAACCCACTGCCACCCAACCAGGCGACGAACCCACCTCCAAATCCGGAAGGCACACCTCCGCCCTCCGCCTCACAGGAGGTGTCTCGGAGGAGAGAGTCCCTGGTGCCCAGGAAACACCTGCACATCCTCGGAGTGCCTGCTGTGGGTGCGTCCCGCTCAAGCCTCCATCCGCCCCCGCCCCCGACCTGGAGCCTGCGCCTTTGGAGCCTTGCCACTCCCACCTCTTCGAGCCTCGGAGCTGCACCTGGGGCCGGAAGGGGCCCTGGCGCCCTCGTGTGGACATAGGCTCGAACAGCCCCTCTCAGGCTGGCCTTCTCTCTCGGGCTCAGCAGTCCCCGGGGCTGCTTGGGCTGGGGCCCAGACGAGGGTGGGGGCTCCATCCCCCGCCAAGAAGGGCCCTTCCACCTGGGCTCTAGCTCCCTCTCTCAAAGGCGTTCTTCGTGCCGATGCCCACCTAGGCCATGCCTCGCCGTGGAAATCCTGAGCTCCCAATCCATCAGGGGGTGCCAGCCTGCTACCGTGTGGATAGAGCCTTGCCCATATGGAGTTAGGAAGACAGGTGTGGAAGGATGGAACGAGTCGTTTTCCCCCTTCATGATCCCCCTGGGATTCCATACGCCTTGCCATTAGGTCTTGCCTCGATTCTTTCCTTCTTGCTTGGTTCATCGGGCCAGGCCTCTCTTTCTCCCTTTGTTTCCAAACGCTCTTGACCCCACCTGGAGTGTGCCTGCTCTGGATCCCCATTTGTGCTTCCCAAGGCACAGAGTTTCCCAACCACACAAAACCAACCCAATCAGCCCTTCTCCCCAGGCGGCCGCAAGGAAGCTCAGGCAGAGCTTTTGCGGATCCGTCAAGAGAGCGGCCTGCATATGCCCGGCCTGCCTCGAGCTCCCATCATCTCACCAGGTGCGTAGAAAGAAGAGCCGAGCCTCCCTGGGAAAGACAAAGGGAGGTTCCTGAGCCCTCTTGAGACACAAGGCCCAGCGCCTGGCACTGCTGCTCTCCCAATTCGCTCTCCCTTTGGGCACCACCCGGGGAAGCCTCACAGCCCCTGGATGCGCATCCCAAAACCCAGGTCACCCTGGGCTCCCACACGGATCAGCTCCAGCACGGAACCCAGGAACCAGAACAGAAACCCACCCACCCAGGCCACAGGTGGGGAGGGGGCCTGAAGAAACACTGCCAAATCCACATAGCCAGCCGCCATCCAGCACCAGACAAAGGAACACCATCACGCATGCCTAGAGAAGTCCAAACCCCAACCAGCTCGACAGGCCTCCTCAGCCCTGTCCCCATGGCCATCCTGAGGACGCCTTTCCATGACAACCCCTGGGCAGGCTGTGCCAAAGAAGGGGCCCTCCCACCGGCTGGGCGTGGACGTCCGTTTGTTCAACCACGATGGACCACAGGATCCAGGGCCTCCCCAAAACAACCCTGGAACCACCGTCAGACCCAGCGCTACCCCTCACGGCCATAGACCCAGACAAAGGGGCTCTTCGCAGTGCCGCGAAACGCCCCACTCGGTTCAGGCAGCCCTCTTCCCAAGAGCAACACATGGAAAGACATTCGACGTCCACGGACAGATGCTTGGCTTAGCAAGCAGCTGTCCTTCGCCCCAACACAAGCGGACTCAGCGATCAACCTGCGCAGAAAACGGTGCCATGGGCAGCCACAGTGTTGCGGAGAGAAATGCTCACACGAAATGAAAGAGGTCTGGGAGGGAGACACACAGCCCATGGGAAACCCCTGCCCTCTCCCATCTCACCAGGGACACCCAGGGACTGTCTTCCAGGATAGCAAGCCCTGGACCGCCATCCAGATGGCGCTTGCCAAATGGGAGGGCGAGGCTGTGGGCATGCCTGGCATTGGGGAGGTCCGAGATCCAAACCCTTGCCCTTGACGGGGGTGCCAGAGCCCTCCTTCCATGCAGCAGATGCTACGAGGTCTAGTCCCTCTTCTTGGAACCCAAGGGAGGAGAAGGGGAGCCAAACAGGATGGATAGGCATGGCCGATGGGATCCCTTGGTTGGGAAACTGCAATGGATCCACTTCGGTCAGCGGCCAGCCAATAGGAGTCCTGACCATTCCACCCCAACACAGGAGCGTCTCAGCGCTCCCCACAGAAGGTGTCCCGCTCGGGAGTGCTGCCCCTCGGGAAAAGAGACGGGCCGAAGGACTCCGTGGATCCCGTCCAGATGGCCTAGCCTAGCCCATCGGACCCGACCGAATTCCCTGGCGAGGAGGAAGTGATGAGGATAAAGACATGCTTCGTCTGGAGTGGATTGACTTGCCCAGGTGTTCTCCTGCACCCGTGTGCGGCATGCAGATCCACTCTGCTCGGCAAAAGCATCCACTCCCAGGCTGGCCATCCCCAGGCTGCCACTTCCAACCCACTCCCACCCAAGATATTGGCTCACGAGAGACGTAGGATGGATTTGTCTATCCCGGTCCTAGCTATTGTTTCCTCCTCTATCTGCATGCGGATGCGTGTGGGTGTGTTTGGAGAGAGGGAGAGAGAGAGAGTGAGAGAGAGAGGGAGGGAGGGGGAGAGAGAGAGAGAGAGAGAGAGAGAGGGAGAATGAGAGAACGAGGGAGAGAACGAGAGATGGACCTTCACTCATTTCTGGATCCATTCAGCTCATTCATTTCAATGCGTCTTAGTCCTTGTCCATGGATTTGGGTGCCCCCTGCCACACGGAGATGTGGTCTAGCCAGAGGGGGATCGCCCAGTGCAGCTCTTGCCCCAGCCACAGCAGTGACCAGGAGAGCCTCTGAAGCTTGGCAGCCACGTGGGAACTCCCCTGAGAGCTTGCTTGAGGAGACCAATCAAGAGTCCTTAACGCATCAGACCTGGTTTCAATCAGGCCTCCATAGCCTGGCACCCTGCTGCCAAGAGAGGCTCTTCTCAAAAGGACACAAGGACATTTCCCTCAGCCTCCTCAGAGTGTGTGTGTGTGTGTGTGTGTGAGAGAGAGAGAGAGAGAGAGAGCGAGAGAGAGAGAGAGAGAGAGCGAGAGAGAGAGAGAGAGAGAGAGAGAGAGAGAGAGAGGGCAAACAGGCGGATGAGCCCAGCTACCAACACTCTTGCCCCCGAAGCCCCCCATGGATTCCTCAGCACCACACTCCTTCTCACCTACCTGAAGCCCTGATGCGGAGGGCTTGACCAGGGCCAGCTGGCGGCCCAATCCTGAGGCTGTGTGTGTCTGGGCGCCTGCCTCGAAGGAACCCCAAGCACGCCAAAGCCCAGGACCTGTTTCAAGCCTTCCAAACCCACTGCCACCCAACCAGGCGACGAACCCACCTCCAAATCCGGAAGGCACACCTCCGCCCTCCGCCTCACAGGAGGTGTCTCGGAGGAGAGAGTCCCTGGTGCCCAGGAAACACCTGCACATCCTCGGAGTGCCTGCTGTGGGTGCGTCCCGCTCAAGCCTCCATCCGCCCCCGCCCCCGACCTGGAGCCTGCGCCTTTGGAGCCTTGCCACTCCCACCTCTTCGAGCCTCGGAGCTGCACCTGGGGCCGGAAGGGGCCCTGGCGCCCTCGTGTGGACATAGGCTCGAACAGCCCCTCTCAGGCTGGCCTTCTCTCTCGGGCTCAGCAGTCCCCGGGGCTGCTTGGGCTGGGGCCCAGACGAGGCTGGGGGCTCCATCCCCCGCCAAGAAGGGCCCTTCCACCTGGGCTCTAGCTCCCTCTCTCAAAGGCGTTCTTCGTGCCGATGCCCACCTAGGCCATGCCTCGCCGTGGAAATCCTGAGCTCCCAATCCATCAGGGGGTGCCAGCCTGCTACCGTGTGGATAGAGCCTTGCCCATATGGAGTTAGGAAGACAGGTGTGGAAGGATGGAACGAGTCGTTTTCCCCCTTCATGATCCCCCTGGGATTCCATACGCCTTGCCATTAGGTCTTGCCTCGATTCTTTCCTTCTTGCTTGGTTCATCGGGCCAGGCCTCTCTTTCTCCCTTTGTTTCCAAACGCTCTTGACCCCACCTGGAGTGTGCCTGATCTGGATCCCCATTTGTGCTTCCCAAGGCACAGAGTTTCCCAACCACACAAAACCAACCCAATCAGCCCTTCTCCCCAGGCGGCCGCAAGGAAGCTCAGGCAGAGCTTTTGCGGATCCGTCAAGAGAGCGGCCTGCATATGCCCGGCCTGCCTCGAGCTCCCATCATCTCACCAGGTGCGTAGAAAGAAGAGCCGAGCCTCCCTGGGAAAGACAAAGGGAGGTTCCTGAGCCCTCTTGAGACACAAGGCCCAGCGCCTGGCACTGCTGCTCTCCCAATTCGCTCTCCCTTTGGGCACCACCCGGGGAAGCCTCACAGCCCCTGGATGCGCATCCCAAAACCCAGGTCACCCTGGGCTCCCACACGGATCAGCTCCAGCACGGAACCCAGGAACCAGAACAGAAACCCACCCACCCAGGCCACAGGTGGGGAGGGGGCCTGAAGAAACACTGCCAAATCCACATAGCCAGCCGCCATCCAGCACCAGACAAAGGAACACCATCACGCATGCCTAGAGAAGTCCAAACCCCAACCAGCTCGACAGGCCTCCTCAGCCCTGTCCCCATGGCCATCCTGAGGACGCCTTTCCATGACAACCCCTGGGCAGGCTGTGCCAAAGAAGGGGCCCTCCCACCGGCTGGGCGTGGACGTCCGTTTGTTCAACCACGATGGACCACAGGATCCAGGGCCTCCCCAAAACAACCCTGGAACCACCGTCAGACCCAGCGCTACCCCTCACGGCCATAGACCCAGACAAAGGGGCTCTTCGCAGTGCCGCGAAACGCCCCACTCGGTTCAGGCAGCCCTCTTCCCAAGAGCAACACATGGAAAGACATTCGACGTCCACGGACAGATGCTTGGCTTAGCAAGCAGCTGTCCTTCGCCCCAACACAAGCGGACTCAGCGATCAACCTGCGCAGAAAACGGTGCCATGGGCAGCCACAGTGTTGCGGAGAGAAATGCTCACACGAAATGAAAGAGGTCTGGGAGGGAGACACACAGCCCATGGGAAACCCCTGCCCTCTCCCATCTCACCAGGGACACCCAGGGACTGTCTTCCAGGATAGCAAGCCCTGGACCGCCATCCAGATGGCGCTTGCCAAATGGGAGGGCGAGGCTGTGGGCATGCCTGGCATTGGGGAGGTCCGAGATCCAAACCCTTGCCCTTGACGGGGGTGCCAGAGCCCTCCTTCCATGCAGCAGATGCTACGAGGTCTAGTCCCTCTTCTTGGAACCCAAGGGAGGAGAAGGGGAGCCAAACAGGATGGATAGGCATGGCCGATGGGATCCCTTGGTTGGGAAACTGCAATGGATCCACTTCGGTCAGCGGCCAGCCAATAGGAGTCCTGACCATTCCACCCCAACACAGGAGCGTCTCAGCGCTCCCCACAGAAGGTGTCCCGCTCGGGAGTGCTGCCCCTCGGGAAAAGAGACGGGCCGAAGGACTCCGTGGATCCCGTCCAGATGGCCTAGCCTAGCCCATCGGACCCGACCGAATTCCCTGGCGAGGAGGAAGTGATGAGGATAAAGACATGCTTCGTCTGGAGTGGATTGACTTGCCCAGGTGTTCTCCTGCACCCGTGTGCGGCATGCAGATCCACTCTGCTCGGCAAAAGCATCCACTCCCAGGCTGGCCATCCCCAGGCTGCCACTTCCAACCCACTCCCACCCAAGATATTGGCTCACGAGAGACGTAGGATGGATTTGTCTATCCCGGTCCTAGCTATTGTTTCCTCCTCTATCTGCATGCGGATGCGTGTGGGTGTGTTTGGAGAGAGGGAGAGAGAGAGAGTGAGAGAGAGAGGGAGGGAGGGGGAGAGAGAGAGAGAGAGAGAGAGAGAGGGAGAATGAGAGAACGAGGGAGAGAACGAGAGATGGACCTTCACTCATTTCTGGATCCATTCAGCTCATTCATTTCAATGCGTCTTAGTCCTTGTCCATGGATTTGGGTGCCCCCTGCCACACGGAGATGTGGTCTAGCCAGAGGGGGATCGCCCAGTGCAGCTCTTGCCCCAGCCACAGCAGTGACCAGGAGAGCCTCTGAAGCTTGGCAGCCACGTGGGAACTCCCCTGAGAGCTTGCTTGAGGAGACCAATCAAGAGTCCTTAACGCATCAGACCTGGTTTCAATCAGGCCTCCATAGCCTGGCACCCTGCTGCCAAGAGAGGCTCTTCTCAAAAGGACACAAGGACATTTCCCTCAGCCTCCTCAGAGTGTGTGTGTGTGTGTGTGTGTGAGAGAGAGAGAGAGAGAGAGAGCGAGAGAGAGAGAGAGAGAGAGCGAGAGAGCGAGAGAGAGAGAGAGAGAGAGAGAGAGAGAGAGAGGGCAAACAGGCGGATGAGCCCAGCTACCAACACTCTTGCCCCCGAAGCCCCCCATGGATTCCTCAGCACCACACTCCTTCTCACCTACCTGAAGCCCTGATGCGGAGGGCTTGACCAGGGCCAGCTGGCGGCCCAATCCTGAGGCTGTGTGTGTCTGGGCGCCTGCCTCGAAGGAACCCCAAGCACGCCAAAGCCCAGGACCTGTTTCAAGCCTTCCAAACCCACTGCCACCCAACCAGGCGACGAACCCACCTCCAAATCCGGAAGGCACACCTCCGCCCTCCGCCTCACAGGAGGTGTCTCGGAGGAGAGAGTCCCTGGTGCCCAGGAAACACCTGCACATCCTCGGAGTGCCTGCTGTGGGTGCGTCCCGCTCAAGCCTCCATCCGCCCCCGCCCCCGACCTGGAGCCTGCGCCTTTGGAGCCTTGCCACTCCCACCTCTTCGAGCCTCGGAGCTGCACCTGGGGCCGGAAGGGGCCCTGGCGCCCTCGTGTGGACATAGGCTCGAACAGCCCCTCTCAGGCTGGCCTTCTCTCTCGGGCTCAGCAGTCCCCGGGGCTGCTTGGGCTGGGGCCCAGACGAGGGTGGGGGCTCCATCCCCCGCCAAGAAGGGCCCTTCCACCTGGGCTCTAGCTCCCTCTCTCAAAGGCGTTCTTCGTGCCGATGCCCACCTAGGCCATGCCTCGCCGTGGAAATCCTGAGCTCCCAATCCATCAGGGGGTGCCAGCCTGCTACCGTGTGGATAGAGCCTTGCCCATATGGAGTTAGGAAGACAGGTGTGGAAGGATGGAACGAGTCGTTTTCCCCCTTCATGATCCCCCTGGGATTCCATACGCCTTGCCATTAGGTCTTGCCTCGATTCTTTCCTTCTTGCTTGGTTCATCGGGCCAGGCCTCTCTTTCTCCCTTTGTTTCCAAACGCTCTTGACCCCACCTGGAGTGTGCCTGCTCTGGATCCCCATTTGTGCTTCCCAAGGCACAGAGTTTCCCAACCACACAAAACCAACCCAATCAGCCCTTCTCCCCAGGCGGCCGCAAGGAAGCTCAGGCAGAGCTTTTGCGGATCCGTCAAGAGAGCGGCCTGCATATGCCCGGCCTGCCTCGAGCTCCCATCATCTCACCAGGTGCGTAGAAAGAAGAGCCGAGCCTCCCTGGGAAAGACAAAGGGAGGTTCCTGAGCCCTCTTGAGACACAAGGCCCAGCGCCTGGCACTGCTGCTCTCCCAATTCGCTCTCCCTTTGGGCACCACCCGGGGAAGCCTCACAGCCCCTGGATGCGCATCCCAAAACCCAGGTCACCCTGGGCTCCCACACGGATCAGCTCCAGCACGGAACCCAGGAACCAGAACAGAAACCCACCCACCCAGGCCACAGGTGGGGAGGGGGCCTGAAGAAACACTGCCAAATCCACATAGCCAGCCGCCATCCAGCACCAGACAAAGGAACACCATCACGCATGCCTAGAGAAGTCCAAACCCCAACCAGCTCGACAGGCCTCCTCAGCCCTGTCCCCATGGCCATCCTGAGGACGCCTTTCCATGACAACCCCTGGGCAGGCTGTGCCAAAGAAGGGGCCCTCCCACCGGCTGGGCGTGGACGTCCGTTTGTTCAACCACGATGGACCACAGGATCCAGGGCCTCCCCAAAACAACCCTGGAACCACCGTCAGACCCAGCGCTACCCCTCACGGCCATAGACCCAGACAAAGGGGCTCTTCGCAGTGCCGCGAAACGCCCCACTCGGTTCAGGCAGCCCTCTTCCCAAGAGCAACACATGGAAAGACATTCGACGTCCACGGACAGATGCTTGGCTTAGCAAGCAGCTGTCCTTCGCCCCAACACAAGCGGACTCAGCGATCAACCTGCGCAGAAAACGGTGCCATGGGCAGCCACAGTGTTGCGGAGAGAAATGCTCACACGAAATGAAAGAGGTCTGGGAGGGAGACACACAGCCCATGGGAAACCCCTGCCCTCTCCCATCTCACCAGGGACACCCAGGGACTGTCTTCCAGGATAGCAAGCCCTGGACCGCCATCCAGATGGCGCTTGCCAAATGGGAGGGCGAGGCTGTGGGCATGCCTGGCATTGGGGAGGTCCGAGATCCAAACCCTTGCCCTTGACGGGGGTGCCAGAGCCCTCCTTCCATGCAGCAGATGCTACGAGGTCTAGTCCCTCTTCTTGGAACCCAAGGGAGGAGAAGGGGAGCCAAACAGGATGGATAGGCATGGCCGATGGGATCCCTTGGTTGGGAAACTGCAATGGATCCACTTCGGTCAGCGGCCAGCCAATAGGAGTCCTGACCATTCCACCCCAACACAGGAGCGTCTCAGCGCTCCCCACAGAAGGTGTCCCGCTCGGGAGTGCTGCCCCTCGGGAAAAGAGACGGGCCGAAGGACTCCGTGGATCCCGTCCAGATGGCCTAGCCTAGCCCATCGGACCCGACCGAATTCCCTGGCGAGGAGGAAGTGATGAGGATAAAGACATGCTTCGTCTGGAGTGGATTGACTTGCCCAGGTGTTCTCCTGCACCCGTGTGCGGCATGCAGATCCACTCTGCTCGGCAAAAGCATCCACTCCCAGGCTGGCCATCCCCAGGCTGCCACTTCCAACCCACTCCCACCCAAGATATTGGCTCACGAGAGACGTAGGATGGATTTGTCTATCCCGGTCCTAGCTATTGTTTCCTCCTCTATCTGCATGCGGATGCGTGTGGGTGTGTTTGGAGAGAGGGAGAGAGAGAGAGTGAGAGAGAGAGGGAGGGAGGGGGAGAGAGAGAGAGAGAGAGAGAGAGAGGGAGAATGAGAGAACGAGGGAGAGAACGAGAGATGGACCTTCACTCATTTCTGGATCCATTCAGCTCATTCATTTCAATGCGTCTTAGTCCTTGTCCATGGATTTGGGTGCCCCCTGCCACACGGAGATGTGGTCTAGCCAGAGGGGGATCGCCCAGTGCAGCTCTTGCCCCAGCCACAGCAGTGACCAGGAGAGCCTCTGAAGCTTGGCAGCCACGTGGGAACTCCCCTGAGAGCTTGCTTGAGGAGACCAATCAAGAGTCCTTAACGCATCAGACCTGGTTTCAATCAGGCCTCCATAGCCTGGCACCCTGCTGCCAAGAGAGGCTCTTCTCAAAAGGACACAAGGACATTTCCCTCAGCCTCCTCAGAGTGTGTGTGTGTGTGTGTGTGTGAGAGAGAGAGAGAGAGAGAGAGCGAGAGAGAGAGAGAGAGAGAGCGAGAGAGAGAGAGAGAGAGAGAGAGAGAGAGAGAGAGAGAGAGAGGGCAAACAGGCGGATGAGCCCAGCTACCAACACTCTTGCCCCCGAAGCCCCCCATGGATTCCTCAGCACCACACTCCTTCTCACCTACCTGAAGCCCTGATGCGGAGGGCTTGACCAGGGCCAGCTGGCGGCCCAATCCTGAGGCTGTGTGTGTCTGGGCGCCTGCCTCGAAGGAACCCCAAGCACGCCAAAGCCCAGGACCTGTTTCAAGCCTTCCAAACCCACTGCCACCCAACCAGGCGACGAACCCACCTCCAAATCCGGAAGGCACACCTCCGCCCTCCGCCTCACAGGAGGTGTCTCGGAGGAGAGAGTCCCTGGTGCCCAGGAAACACCTGCACATCCTCGGAGTGCCTGCTGTGGGTGCGTCCCGCTCAAGCCTCCATCCGCCCCCGCCCCCGACCTGGAGCCTGCGCCTTTGGAGCCTTGCCACTCCCACCTCTTCGAGCCTCGGAGCTGCACCTGGGGCCGGAAGGGGCCCTGGCGCCCTCGTGTGGACATAGGCTCGAACAGCCCCTCTCAGGCTGGCCTTCTCTCTCGGGCTCAGCAGTCCCCGGGGCTGCTTGGGCTGGGGCCCAGACGAGGCTGGGGGCTCCATCCCCCGCCAAGAAGGGCCCTTCCACCTGGGCTCTAGCTCCCTCTCTCAAAGGCGTTCTTCGTGCCGATGCCCACCTAGGCCATGCCTCGCCGTGGAAATCCTGAGCTCCCAATCCATCAGGGGGTGCCAGCCTGCTACCGTGTGGATAGAGCCTTGCCCATATGGAGTTAGGAAGACAGGTGTGGAAGGATGGAACGAGTCGTTTTCCCCCTTCATGATCCCCCTGGGATTCCATACGCCTTGCCATTAGGTCTTGCCTCGATTCTTTCCTTCTTGCTTGGTTCATCGGGCCAGGCCTCTCTTTCTCCCTTTGTTTCCAAACGCTCTTGACCCCACCTGGAGTGTGCCTGCTCTGGATCCCCATTTGTGCTTCCCAAGGCACAGAGTTTCCCAACCACACAAAACCAACCCAATCAGCCCTTCTCCCCAGGCGGCCGCAAGGAAGCTCAGGCAGAGCTTTTGCGGATCCGTCAAGAGAGCGGCCTGCATATGCCCGGCCTGCCTCGAGCTCCCATCATCTCACCAGGTGCGTAGAAAGAAGAGCCGAGCCTCCCTGGGAAAGACAAAGGGAGGTTCCTGAGCCCTCTTGAGACACAAGGCCCAGCGCCTGGCACTGCTGCTCTCCCAATTCGCTCTCCCTTTGGGCACCACCCGGGGAAGCCTCACAGCCCCTGGATGCGCATCCCAAAACCCAGGTCACCCTGGGCTCCCACACGGATCAGCTCCAGCACGGAACCCAGGAACCAGAACAGAAACCCACCCACCCAGGCCACAGGTGGGGAGGGGGCCTGAAGAAACACTGCCAAATCCACATAGCCAGCCGCCATCCAGCACCAGACAAAGGAACACCATCACGCATGCCTAGAGAAGTCCAAACCCCAACCAGCTCGACAGGCCTCCTCAGCCCTGTCCCCATGGCCATCCTGAGGACGCCTTTCCATGACAACCCCTGGGCAGGCTGTGCCAAAGAAGGGGCCCTCCCACCGGCTGGGCGTGGACGTCCGTTTGTTCAACCACGATGGACCACAGGATCCAGGGCCTCCCCAAAACAACCCTGGAACCACCGTCAGACCCAGCGCTACCCCTCACGGCCATAGACCCAGACAAAGGGGCTCTTCGCAGTGCCGCGAAACGCCCCACTCGGTTCAGGCAGCCCTCTTCCCAAGAGCAACACATGGAAAGACATTCGACGTCCACGGACAGATGCTTGGCTTAGCAAGCAGCTGTCCTTCGCCCCAACACAAGCGGACTCAGCGATCAACCTGCGCAGAAAACGGTGCCATGGGCAGCCACAGTGTTGCGGAGAGAAATGCTCACACGAAATGAAAGAGGTCTGGGAGGGAGACACACAGCCCATGGGAAACCCCTGCCCTCTCCCATCTCACCAGGGACACCCAGGGACTGTCTTCCAGGATAGCAAGCCCTGGACCGCCATCCAGATGGCGCTTGCCAAATGGGAGGGCGAGGCTGTGGGCATGCCTGGCATTGGGGAGGTCCGAGATCCAAACCCTTGCCCTTGACGGGGGTGCCAGAGCCCTCCTTCCATGCAGCAGATGCTACGAGGTCTAGTCCCTCTTCTTGGAACCCAAGGGAGGAGAAGGGGAGCCAAACAGGATGGATAGGCATGGCCGATGGGATCCCTTGGTTGGGAAACTGCAATGGATCCACTTCGGTCAGCGGCCAGCCAATAGGAGTCCTGACCATTCCACCCCAACACAGGAGCGTCTCAGCGCTCCCCACAGAAGGTGTCCCGCTCGGGAGTGCTGCCCCTCGGGAAAAGAGACGGGCCGAAGGACTCCGTGGATCCCGTCCAGATGGCCTAGCCTAGCCCATCGGACCCGACCGAATTCCCTGGCGAGGAGGAAGTGATGAGGATAAAGACATGCTTCGTCTGGAGTGGATTGACTTGCCCAGGTGTTCTCCTGCACCCGTGTGCGGCATGCAGATCCACTCTGCTCGGCAAAAGCATCCACTCCCAGGCTGGCCATCCCCAGGCTGCCACTTCCAACCCACTCCCACCCAAGATATTGGCTCACGAGAGACGTAGGATGGATTTGTCTATCCCGGTCCTAGCTATTGTTTCCTCCTCTATCTGCATGCGGATGCGTGTGGGTGTGTTTGGAGAGAGGGAGAGAGAGAGAGTGAGAGAGAGAGGGAGGGAGGGGGAGAGAGAGAGAGAGAGAGAGAGAGAGGGAGAATGAGAGAACGAGGGAGAGAACGAGAGATGGACCTTCACTCATTTCTGGATCCATTCAGCTCATTCATTTCAATGCGTCTTAGTCCTTGTCCATGGATTTGGGTGCCCCCTGCCACACGGAGATGTGGTCTAGCCAGAGGGGGATCGCCCAGTGCAGCTCTTGCCCCAGCCACAGCAGTGACCAGGAGAGCCTCTGAAGCTTGGCAGCCACGTGGGAACTCCCCTGAGAGCTTGCTTGAGGAGACCAATCAAGAGTCCTTAACGCATCAGACCTGGTTTCAATCAGGCCTCCATAGCCTGGCACCCTGCTGCCAAGAGAGGCTCTTCTCAAAAGGACACAAGGACATTTCCCTCAGCCTCCTCAGAGTGTGTGTGTGTGTGTGTGTGTGTGTGTGTGTGTGTGTGAGAGAGAGAGAGAGAGCGAGAGAGAGAGAGAGAGAGAGAGAGAGAGAGGGCAAACAGGCGGATGAGCCCAGCTACCAACACTCTTGCCCCCGAAGCCCCCCATGGATTCCTCAGCACCACACTCCTTCTCACCTACCTGAAGCCCTGATGCGGAGGGCTTGACCAGGGCCAGCTGGCGGCCCAATCCTGAGGCTGTGTGTGTCTGGGCGCCTGCCTCGAAGGAACCCCAAGCACGCCAAAGCCCAGGACCTGTTTCAAGCCTTCCAAACCCACTGCCACCCAACCAGGCGACGAACCCACCTCCAAATCCGGAAGGCACACCTCCGCCCTCCGCCTCACAGGAGGTGTCTCGGAGGAGAGAGTCCCTGGTGCCCAGGAAACACCTGCACATCCTCGGAGTGCCTGCTGTGGGTGCGTCCCGCTCAAGCCTCCATCCGCCCCCGCCCCCGACCTGGAGCCTGCGCCTTTGGAGCCTTGCCACTCCCACCTCTTCGAGCCTCGGAGCTGCACCTGGGGCCGGAAGGGGCCCTGGCGCCCTCGTGTGGACATAGGCTCGAACAGCCCCTCTCAGGCTGGCCTTCTCTCTCGGGCTCAGCAGTCCCCGGGGCTGCTTGGGCTGGGGCCCAGACGAGGGTGGGGGCTCCATCCCCCGCCAAGAAGGGCCCTTCCACCTGGGCTCTAGCTCCCTCTCTCAAAGGCGTTCTTCGTGCCGATGCCCACCTAGGCCATGCCTCGCCGTGGAAATCCTGAGCTCCCAATCCATCAGGGGGTGCCAGCCTGCTACCGTGTGGATAGAGCCTTGCCCATATGGAGTTAGGAAGACAGGTGTGGAAGGATGGAACGAGTCGTTTTCCCCCTTCATGATCCCCCTGGGATTCCATACGCCTTGCCATTAGGTCTTGCCTCGATTCTTTCCTTCTTGCTTGGTTCATCGGGCCAGGCCTCTCTTTCTCCCTTTGTTTCCAAACGCTCTTGACCCCACCTGGAGTGTGCCTGCTCTGGATCCCCATTTGTGCTTCCCAAGGCACAGAGTTTCCCAACCACACAAAACCAACCCAATCAGCCCTTCTCCCCAGGCGGCCGCAAGGAAGCTCAGGCAGAGCTTTTGCGGATCCGTCAAGAGAGCGGCCTGCATATGCCCGGCCTGCCTCGAGCTCCCATCATCTCACCAGGTGCGTAGAAAGAAGAGCCGAGCCTCCCTGGGAAAGACAAAGGGAGGTTCCTGAGCCCTCTTGAGACACAAGGCCCAGCGCCTGGCACTGCTGCTCTCCCAATTCGCTCTCCCTTTGGGCACCACCCGGGGAAGCCTCACAGCCCCTGGATGCGCATCCCAAAACCCAGGTCACCCTGGGCTCCCACACGGATCAGCTCCAGCACGGAACCCAGGAACCAGAACAGAAACCCACCCACCCAGGCCACAGGTGGGGAGGGGGCCTGAAGAAACACTGCCAAATCCACATAGCCAGCCGCCATCCAGCACCAGACAAAGGAACACCATCACGCATGCCTAGAGAAGTCCAAACCCCAACCAGCTCGACAGGCCTCCTCAGCCCTGTCCCCATGGCCATCCTGAGGACGCCTTTCCATGACAACCCCTGGGCAGGCTGTGCCAAAGAAGGGGCCCTCCCACCGGCTGGGCGTGGACGTCCGTTTGTTCAACCACGATGGACCACAGGATCCAGGGCCTCCCCAAAACAACCCTGGAACCACCGTCAGACCCAGCGCTACCCCTCACGGCCATAGACCCAGACAAAGGGGCTCTTCGCAGTGCCGCGAAACGCCCCACTCGGTTCAGGCAGCCCTCTTCCCAAGAGCAACACATGGAAAGACATTCGACGTCCACGGACAGATGCTTGGCTTAGCAAGCAGCTGTCCTTCGCCCCAACACAAGCGGACTCAGCGATCAACCTGCGCAGAAAACGGTGCCATGGGCAGCCACAGTGTTGCGGAGAGAAATGCTCACACGAAATGAAAGAGGTCTGGGAGGGAGACACACAGCCCATGGGAAACCCCTGCCCTCTCCCATCTCACCAGGGACACCCAGGGACTGTCTTCCAGGATAGCAAGCCCTGGACCGCCATCCAGATGGCGCTTGCCAAATGGGAGGGCGAGGCTGTGGGCATGCCTGGCATTGGGGAGGTCCGAGATCCAAACCCTTGCCCTTGACGGGGGTGCCAGAGCCCTCCTTCCATGCAGCAGATGCTACGAGGTCTAGTCCCTCTTCTTGGAACCCAAGGGAGGAGAAGGGGAGCCAAACAGGATGGATAGGCATGGCCGATGGGATCCCTTGGTTGGGAAACTGCAATGGATCCACTTCGGTCAGCGGCCAGCCAATAGGAGTCCTGACCATTCCACCCCAACACAGGAGCGTCTCAGCGCTCCCCACAGAAGGTGTCCCGCTCGGGAGTGCTGCCCCTCGGGAAAAGAGACGGGCCGAAGGACTCCGTGGATCCCGTCCAGATGGCCTAGCCTAGCCCATCGGACCCGACCGAATTCCCTGGCGAGGAGGAAGTGATGAGGATAAAGACATGCTTCGTCTGGAGTGGATTGACTTGCCCAGGTGTTCTCCTGCACCCGTGTGCGGCATGCAGATCCACTCTGCTCGGCAAAAGCATCCACTCCCAGGCTGGCCATCCCCAGGCTGCCACTTCCAACCCACTCCCACCCAAGATATTGGCTCACGAGAGACGTAGGATGGATTTGTCTATCCCGGTCCTAGCTATTGTTTCCTCCTCTATCTGCATGCGGATGCGTGTGGGTGTGTTTGGAGAGAGGGAGAGAGAGAGAGTGAGAGAGAGAGGGAGGGAGGGGGAGAGAGAGAGAGAGAGAGAGAGAGAGGGAGAATGAGAGAACGAGGGAGAGAACGAGAGATGGACCTTCACTCATTTCTGGATCCATTCAGCTCATTCATTTCAATGCGTCTTAGTCCTTGTCCATGGATTTGGGTGCCCCCTGCCACACGGAGATGTGGTCTAGCCAGAGGGGGATCGCCCAGTGCAGCTCTTGCCCCAGCCACAGCAGTGACCAGGAGAGCCTCTGAAGCTTGGCAGCCACGTGGGAACTCCCCTGAGAGCTTGCTTGAGGAGACCAATCAAGAGTCCTTAACGCATCAGACCTGGTTTCAATCAGGCCTCCATAGCCTGGCACCCTGCTGCCAAGAGAGGCTCTTCTCAAAAGGACACAAGGACATTTCCCTCAGCCTCCTCAGAGTGTGTGTGTGTGTGTGTGTGTGTGTGTGTGTGAGAGAGAGAGAGCGAGAGAGAGAGAGAGAGAGAGAGAGAGAGAGAGAGTGAGAGAGAGAGAGAGAGAGGGCAAACAGGCGGATGAGCCCAGCTACCAACACTCTTGCCCCCGAAGCCCCCCATGGATTCCTCAGCACCACACTCCTTCTCACCTACCTGAAGCCCTGATGCGGAGGGCTTGACCAGGGCCAGCTGGCGGCCCAATCCTGAGGCTGTGTGTGTCTGGGCGCCTGCCTCGAAGGAACCCCAAGCACGCCAAAGCCCAGGACCTGTTTCAAGCCTTCCAAACCCACTGCCACCCAACCAGGCGGCGAACCCACCTCCAAATCCGGAAGGCACACCTCCGCCCTCCGCCTCACAGGAGGTGTCTCGGAGGAGAGAGTCCCTGGTGCCCAGGAAACACCTGCACATCCTCGGAGTGCCTGCTGTGGGTGCGTCCCGCTCAAGCCTCCATCCGCCCCCGCCCCCGACCTGGAGCCTGCGCCTTTGGAGCCTTGCCACTCCCACCTCTTCGAGCCTCGGAGCTGCACCTGGGGCCGGAAGGGGCCCTGGCGCCCTCGTGTGGACATAGGCTCGAACAGCCCCTCTCAGGCTGGCCTTCTCTCTCGGGCTCAGCAGTCCCCGGGGCTGCTTGGGCTGGGGCCCAGACGAGGGTGGGGGCTCCATCCCCCGCCAAGAAGGGCCCTTCCACCTGGGCTCTAGCTCCCTCTCTCAAAGGCGTTCTTCGTGCCGATGCCCACCTAGGCCATGCCTCGCCGTGGAAATCCTGAGCTCCCAATCCATCAGGGGGTGCCAGCCTGCTACCGTGTGGATAGAGCCTTGCCCATATGGAGTTAGGAAGACAGGTGTGGAAGGATGGAACGAGTCGTTTTCCCCCTTCATGATCCCCCTGGGATTCCATACGCCTTGCCATTAGGTCTTGCCTCGATTCTTTCCTTCTTGCTTGGTTCATCGGGCCAGGCCTCTCTTTCTCCCTTTGTTTCCAAACGCTCTTGACCCCACCTGGAGTGTGCCTGCTCTGGATCCCCATTTGTGCTTCCCAAGGCACAGAGTTTCCCAACCACACAAAACCAACCCAATCAGCCCTTCTCCCCAGGCGGCCGCAAGGAAGCTCAGGCAGAGCTTTTGCGGATCCGTCAAGAGAGCGGCCTGCATATGCCCGGCCTGCCTCGAGCTCCCATCATCTCACCAGGTGCGTAGAAAGAAGAGCCGAGCCTCCCTGGGAAAGACAAAGGGAGGTTCCTGAGCCCTCTTGAGACACAAGGCCCAGCGCCTGGCACTGCTGCTCTCCCAATTCGCTCTCCCTTTGGGCACCACCCGGGGAAGCCTCACAGCCCCTGGATGCGCATCCCAAAACCCAGGTCACCCTGGGCTCCCACACGGATCAGCTCCAGCACGGAACCCAGGAACCAGAACAGAAACCCACCCACCCAGGCCACAGGTGGGGAGGGGGCCTGAAGAAACACTGCCAAATCCACATAGCCAGCCGCCATCCAGCACCAGACAAAGGAACACCATCACGCATGCCTAGAGAAGTCCGAACCCCAACCAGCTCGACAGGCTTCCTCAGCCCTGTCCCCATGGCCATCCTGAGGACGCCTTTCCATGACAACCCCTGGGCAGGCTGTGCCAAAGAAGGGGCCCTCCCACCGGCTGGGCGTGGACGTCCGTTTGTTCAACCACGATGGACCACAGGATCCAGGGCCTCCCCAAAACAACCCTGGAACCACCGTCAGACCCAGCGCTACCCCTCACGGCCATAGACCCAGACAAAGGGGCTCTTCGCAGTGCCGCGAAACGCCCCACTCGGTTCAGGCAGCCCTCTTCCCAAGAGCAACACATGGAAAGACATTCGACGTCCACGGACAGATGCTTGGCTTAGCAAGCAGCTGTCCTTCGCCCCAACACAAGCGGACTCAGCGATCAACCTGCGCAGAAAACGGTGCCATGGGCAGCCACAGTGTTGCGGAGAGAAATGCTCACACGAAATGAAAGAGGTCTGGGAGGGAGACACACAGCCCATGGGAAACCCCTGCCCTCTCCCATCTCACCAGGGACACCCAGGGACTGTCTTCCAGGATAGCAAGCCCTGGACCGCCATCCAGATGGCGCTTGCCAAATGGGAGGGCGAGGCTGTGGGCATGCCTGGCATTGGGGAGGTCCGAGATCCAAACCCTTGCCCTTGACGGGGGTGCCAGAGCCCTCCTTCCATGCAGCAGATGCTACGAGGTCTAGTCCCTCTTCTTGGAACCCAAGGGAGGAGAAGGGGAGCCAAACAGGATGGATAGGCATGGCCGATGGGATCCCTTGGTTGGGAAACTGCAATGGATCCACTTCGGTCAGCGGCCAGCCAATAGGAGTCCTGACCATTCCACCCCAACACAGGAGCGTCTCAGCGCTCCCCACAGAAGGTGTCCCGCTCGGGAGTGCTGCCCCTCGGGAAAAGAGACGGGCCGAAGGACTCCGTGGATCCCGTCCAGATGGCCTAGCCTAGCCCATCGGACCCGACCGAATTCCCTGGCGAGGAGGAAGTGATGAGGATAAAGACATGCTTCGTCTGGAGTGGATTGACTTGCCCAGGTGTTCTCCTGCACCCGTGTGCGGCATGCAGATCCACTCTGCTCGGCAAAAGCATCCACTCCCAGGCTGGCCATCCCCAGGCTGCCACTTCCAACCCACTCCCACCCAAGATATTGGCTCACGAGAGACGTAGGATGGATTTGTCTATCCCGGTCCTAGCTATTGTTTCCTCCTCTATCTGCATGCGGATGCGTGTGGGTGTGTTTGGAGAGAGGGAGAGAGAGAGAGTGAGAGAGAGAGGGAGGGAGGGGGAGAGAGAGAGAGAGAGAGAGAGAGGGAGAATGAGAGAACGAGGGAGAGAACGAGAGATGGACCTTCACTCATTTCTGGATCCATTCAGCTCATTCATTTCAATGCGTCTTAGTCCTTGTCCATGGATTTGGGTGCCCCCTGCCACACGGAGATGTGGTCTAGCCAGAGGGGGATCGCCCAGTGCAGCTCTTGCCCCAGCCACAGCAGTGACCAGGAGAGCCTCTGAAGCTTGGCAGCCACGTGGGAACTCCCCTGAGAGCTTGCTTGAGGAGACCAATCAAGAGTCCTTAACGCATCAGACCTGGTTTCAATCAGGCCTCCATAGCCTGGCACCCTGCTGCCAAGAGAGGCTCTTCTCAAAAGGACACAAGGACATTTCCCTCAGCCTCCTCAGAGTGTGTGTGTGTGTGTGTGTGTGTGTGTGTGAGAGAGAGAGAGAGAGAGCGAGAGAGAGAGCGAGAGAGAGAGAGAGAGAGAGAGAGAGAGAGAGAGAGAGAGAGGGCAAACAGGCGGATGAGCCCAGCTACCAACACTCTTGCCCCCGAAGCCCCCCATGGATTCCTCAGCACCACACTCCTTCTCACCTACCTGAAGCCCTGATGCGGAGGGCTTGACCAGGGCCAGCTGGCGGCCCAATCCTGAGGCTGTGTGTGTCTGGGCGCCTGCCTCGAAGGAACCCCAAGCACGCCAAAGCCCAGGACCTGTTTCAAGCCTTCCAAACCCACTGCCACCCAACCAGGCGACGAACCCACCTCCAAATCCGGAAGGCACACCTCCGCCCTCCGCCTCACAGGAGGTGTCTCGGAGGAGAGAGTCCCTGGTGCCCAGGAAACACCTGCACATCCTCGGAGTGCCTGCTGTGGGTGCGTCCCGCTCAAGCCTCCATCCGCCCCCGCCCCCGACCTGGAGCCTGCGCCTTTGGAGCCTTGCCACTCCCACCTCTTCGAGCCTCGGAGCTGCACCTGGGGCCGGAAGGGGCCCTGGCGCCCTCGTGTGGACATAGGCTCGAACAGCCCCTCTCAGGCTGGCCTTCTCTCTCGGGCTCAGCAGTCCCCGGGGCTGCTTGGGCTGGGGCCCAGACGAGGGTGGGGGCTCCATCCCCCGCCAAGAAGGGCCCTTCCACCTGGGCTCTAGCTCCCTCTCTCAAAGGCGTTCTTCGTGCCGATGCCCACCTAGGCCATGCCTCGCCGTGGAAATCCTGAGCTCCCAATCCATCAGGGGGTGCCAGCCTGCTACCGTGTGGATAGAGCCTTGCCCATATGGAGTTAGGAAGACAGGTGTGGAAGGATGGAACGAGTCGTTTTCCCCCTTCATGATCCCCCTGGGATTCCATACGCCTTGCCATTAGGTCTTGCCTCGATTCTTTCCTTCTTGCTTGGTTCATCGGGCCAGGCCTCTCTTTCTCCCTTTGTTTCCAAACGCTCTTGACCCCACCTGGAGTGTGCCTGCTCTGGATCCCCATTTGTGCTTCCCAAGGCACAGAGTTTCCCAACCACACAAAACCAACCCAATCAGCCCTTCTCCCCAGGCGGCCGCAAGGAAGCTCAGGCAGAGCTTTTGCGGATCCGTCAAGAGAGCGGCCTGCATATGCCCGGCCTGCCTCGAGCTCCCATCATCTCACCAGGTGCGTAGAAAGAAGAGCCGAGCCTCCCTGGGAAAGACAAAGGGAGGTTCCTGAGCCCTCTTGAGACACAAGGCCCAGCGCCTGGCACTGCTGCTCTCCCAATTCGCTCTCCCTTTGGGCACCACCCGGGGAAGCCTCACAGCCCCTGGATGCGCATCCCAAAACCCAGGTCACCCTGGGCTCCCACACGGATCAGCTCCAGCACGGAACCCAGGAACCAGAACAGAAACCCACCCACCCAGGCCACAGGTGGGGAGGGGGCCTGAAGAAACACTGCCAAATCCACATAGCCAGCCGCCATCCAGCACCAGACAAAGGAACACCATCACGCATGCCTAGAGAAGTCCAAACCCCAACCAGCTCGACAGGCCTCCTCAGCCCTGTCCCCATGGCCATCCTGAGGACGCCTTTCCATGACAACCCCTGGGCAGGCTGTGCCAAAGAAGGGGCCCTCCCACCGGCTGGGCGTGGACGTCCGTTTGTTCAACCACGATGGACCACAGGATCCAGGGCCTCCCCAAAACAACCCTGGAACCACCGTCAGACCCAGCGCTACCCCTCACGGCCATAGACCCAGACAAAGGGGCTCTTCGCAGTGCCGCGAAACGCCCCACTCGGTTCAGGCAGCCCTCTTCCCAAGAGCAACACATGGAAAGACATTCGACGTCCACGGACAGATGCTTGGCTTAGCAAGCAGCTGTCCTTCGCCCCAACACAAGCGGACTCAGCGATCAACCTGCGCAGAAAACGGTGCCATGGGCAGCCACAGTGTTGCGGAGAGAAATGCTCACACGAAATGAAAGAGGTCTGGGAGGGAGACACACAGCCCATGGGAAACCCCTGCCCTCTCCCATCTCACCAGGGACACCCAGGGACTGTCTTCCAGGATAGCAAGCCCTGGACCGCCATCCAGATGGCGCTTGCCAAATGGGAGGGCGAGGCTGTGGGCATGCCTGGCATTGGGGAGGTCCGAGATCCAAACCCTTGCCCTTGACGGGGGTGCCAGAGCCCTCCTTCCATGCAGCAGATGCTACGAGGTCTAGTCCCTCTTCTTGGAACCCAAGGGAGGAGAAGGGGAGCCAAACAGGATGGATAGGCATGGCCGATGGGATCCCTTGGTTGGGAAACTGCAATGGATCCACTTCGGTCAGCGGCCAGCCAATAGGAGTCCTGACCATTCCACCCCAACACAGGAGCGTCTCAGCGCTCCCCACAGAAGGTGTCCCGCTCGGGAGTGCTGCCCCTCGGGAAAAGAGACGGGCCGAAGGACTCCGTGGATCCCGTCCAGATGGCCTAGCCTAGCCCATCGGACCCGACCGAATTCCCTGGCGAGGAGGAAGTGATGAGGATAAAGACATGCTTCGTCTGGAGTGGATTGACTTGCCCAGGTGTTCTCCTGCACCCGTGTGCGGCATGCAGATCCACTCTGCTCGGCAAAAGCATCCACTCCCAGGCTGGCCATCCCCAGGCTGCCACTTCCAACCCACTCCCACCCAAGATATTGGCTCACGAGAGACGTAGGATGGATTTGTCTATCCCGGTCCTAGCTATTGTTTCCTCCTCTATCTGCATGCGGATGCGTGTGGGTGTGTTTGGAGAGAGGGAGAGAGAGAGAGTGAGAGAGAGAGGGAGGGAGGGGGAGAGAGAGAGAGAGAGAGAGAGAGAGAGAGAGAGGGAGAATGAGAGAACGAGGGAGAGAACGAGAGATGGACCTTCACTCATTTCTGGATCCATTCAGCTCATTCATTTCAATGCGTCTTAGTCCTTGTCCATGGATTTGGGTGCCCCCTGCCACACGGAGATGTGGTCTAGCCAGAGGGGGATCGCCCAGTGCAGCTCTTGCCCCAGCCACAGCAGTGACCAGGAGAGCCTCTGAAGCTTGGCAGCCACGTGGGAACTCCCCTGAGAGCTTGCTTGAGGAGACCAATCAAGAGTCCTTAACGCATCAGACCTGGTTTCAATCAGGCCTCCATAGCCTGGCACCCTGCTGCCAAGAGAGGCTCTTCTCAAAAGGACACAAGGACATTTCCCTCAGCCTCCTCAGAGTGTGTGTGTGTGTGTGTGTGTGTGTGTGTGAGAGAGAGAGAGAGAGAGAGCGAGAGAGAGAGAGAGAGAGAGCGAGAGAGAGAGAGAGAGAGAGAGAGAGAGAGAGAGAGAGAGAGAGAGGGCAAACAGGCGGATGAGCCCAGCTACCAACACTCTTGCCCCCGAAGCCCCCCATGGATTCCTCAGCACCACACTCCTTCTCACCTACCTGAAGCCCTGATGCGGAGGGCTTGACCAGGGCCAGCTGGCGGCCCAATCCTGAGGCTGTGTGTGTCTGGGCGCCTGCCTCGAAGGAACCCCAAGCACGCCAAAGCCCAGGACCTGTTTCAAGCCTTCCAAACCCACTGCCACCCAACCAGGCGACGAACCCACCTCCAAATCCGGAAGGCACACCTCCGCCCTCCGCCTCACAGGAGGTGTCTCGGAGGAGAGAGTCCCTGGTGCCCAGGAAACACCTGCACATCCTCGGAGTGCCTGCTGTGGGTGCGTCCCGCTCAAGCCTCCATCCGCCCCCGCCCCCGACCTGGAGCCTGCGCCTTTGGAGCCTTGCCACTCCCACCTCTTCGAGCCTCGGAGCTGCACCTGGGGCCGGAAGGGGCCCTGGCGCCCTCGTGTGGACATAGGCTCGAACAGCCCCTCTCAGGCTGGCCTTCTCTCTCGGGCTCAGCAGTCCCCGGGGCTGCTTGGGCTGGGGCCCAGACGAGGGTGGGGGCTCCATCCCCCGCCAAGAAGGGCCCTTCCACCTGGGCTCTAGCTCCCTCTCTCAAAGGCGTTCTTCGTGCCGATGCCCACCTAGGCCATGCCTCGCCGTGGAAATCCTGAGCTCCCAATCCATCAGGGGGTGCCAGCCTGCTACCGTGTGGATAGAGCCTTGCCCATATGGAGTTAGGAAGACAGGTGTGGAAGGATGGAACGAGTCGTTTTCCCCCTTCATGATCCCCCTGGGATTCCATACGCCTTGCCATTAGGTCTTGCCTCGATTCTTTCCTTCTTGCTTGGTTCATCGGGCCAGGCCTCTCTTTCTCCCTTTGTTTCCAAACGCTCTTGACCCCACCTGGAGTGTGCCTGCTCTGGATCCCCATTTGTGCTTCCCAAGGCACAGAGTTTCCCAACCACACAAAACCAACCCAATCAGCCCTTCTCCCCAGGCGGCCGCAAGGAAGCTCAGGCAGAGCTTTTGCGGATCCGTCAAGAGAGCGGCCTGCATATGCCCGGCCTGCCTCGAGCTCCCATCATCTCACCAGGTGCGTAGAAAGAAGAGCCGAGCCTCCCTGGGAAAGACAAAGGGAGGTTCCTGAGCCCTCTTGAGACACAAGGCCCAGCGCCTGGCACTGCTGCTCTCCCAATTCGCTCTCCCTTTGGGCACCACCCGGGGAAGCCTCACAGCCCCTGGATGCGCATCCCAAAACCCAGGTCACCCTGGGCTCCCACACGGATCAGCTCCAGCACGGAACCCAGGAACCAGAACAGAAACCCACCCACCCAGGCCACAGGTGGGGAGGGGGCCTGAAGAAACACTGCCAAATCCACATAGCCAGCCGCCATCCAGCACCAGACAAAGGAACACCATCACGCATGCCTAGAGAAGTCCAAACCCCAACCAGCTCGACAGGCCTCCTCAGCCCTGTCCCCATGGCCATCCTGAGGACGCCTTTCCATGACAACCCCTGGGCAGGCTGTGCCAAAGAAGGGGCCCTCCCACCGGCTGGGCGTGGACGTCCGTTTGTTCAACCACGATGGACCACAGGATCCAGGGCCTCCCCAAAACAACCCTGGAACCACCGTCAGACCCAGCGCTACCCCTCACGGCCATAGACCCAGACAAAGGGGCTCTTCGCAGTGCCGCGAAACGCCCCACTCGGTTCAGGCAGCCCTCTTCCCAAGAGCAACACATGGAAAGACATTCGACGTCCACGGACAGATGCTTGGCTTAGCAAGCAGCTGTCCTTCGCCCCAACACAAGCGGACTCAGCGATCAACCTGCGCAGAAAACGGTGCCATGGGCAGCCACAGTGTTGCGGAGAGAAATGCTCACACGAAATGAAAGAGGTCTGGGAGGGAGACACACAGCCCATGGGAAACCCCTGCCCTCTCCCATCTCACCAGGGACACCCAGGGACTGTCTTCCAGGATAGCAAGCCCTGGACCGCCATCCAGATGGCGCTTGCCAAATGGGAGGGCGAGGCTGTGGGCATGCCTGGCATTGGGGAGGTCCGAGATCCAAACCCTTGCCCTTGACGGGGGTGCCAGAGCCCTCCTTCCATGCAGCAGATGCTACGAGGTCTAGTCCCTCTTCTTGGAACCCAAGGGAGGAGAAGGGGAGCCAAACAGGATGGATAGGCATGGCCGATGGGATCCCTTGGTTGGGAAACTGCAATGGATCCACTTCGGTCAGCGGCCAGCCAATAGGAGTCCTGACCATTCCACCCCAACACAGGAGCGTCTCAGCGCTCCCCACAGAAGGTGTCCCGCTCGGGAGTGCTGCCCCTCGGGAAAAGAGACGGGCCGAAGGACTCCGTGGATCCCGTCCAGATGGCCTAGCCTAGCCCATCGGACCCGACCGAATTCCCTGGCGAGGAGGAAGTGATGAGGATAAAGACATGCTTCGTCTGGAGTGGATTGACTTGCCCAGGTGTTCTCCTGCACCCGTGTGCGGCATGCAGATCCACTCTGCTCGGCAAAAGCATCCACTCCCAGGCTGGCCATCCCCAGGCTGCCACTTCCAACCCACTCCCACCCAAGATATTGGCTCACGAGAGACGTAGGATGGATTTGTCTATCCCGGTCCTAGCTATTGTTTCCTCCTCTATCTGCATGCGGATGCGTGTGGGTGTGTTTGGAGAGAGGGAGAGAGAGAGAGTGAGAGAGAGAGGGAGGGAGGGGGAGAGAGAGAGAGAGAGAGAGAGAGAGGGAGAATGAGAGAACGAGGGAGAGAACGAGAGATGGACCTTCACTCATTTCTGGATCCATTCAGCTCATTCATTTCAATGCGTCTTAGTCCTTGTCCATGGATTTGGGTGCCCCCTGCCACACGGAGATGTGGTCTAGCCAGAGGGGGATCGCCCAGTGCAGCTCTTGCCCCAGCCACAGCAGTGACCAGGAGAGCCTCTGAAGCTTGGCAGCCACGTGGGAACTCCCCTGAGAGCTTGCTTGAGGAGACCAATCAAGAGTCCTTAACGCATCAGACCTGGTTTCAATCAGGCCTCCATAGCCTGGCACCCTGCTGCCAAGAGAGGCTCTTCTCAAAAGGACACAAGGACATTTCCCTCAGCCTCCTCAGAGTGTGTGTGTGTGTGTGTGTGTGTGTGTGTGAGAGAGAGAGAGAGAGAGCGAGAGAGAGCGAGAGAGAGAGAGAGAGAGAGAGAGAGAGAGAGAGAGAGAGAGAGAGGGCAAACAGGCGGATGAGCCCAGCTACCAACACTCTTGCCCCCGAAGCCCCCCATGGATTCCTCAGCACCACACTCCTTCTCACCTACCTGAAGCCCTGATGCGGAGGGCTTGACCAGGGCCAGCTGGCGGCCCAATCCTGAGGCTGTGTGTGTCTGGGCGCCTGCCTCGAAGGAACCCCAAGCACGCCAAAGCCCAGGACCTGTTTCAAGCCTTCCAAACCCACTGCCACCCAACCAGGCGGCGAACCCACCTCCAAATCCGGAAGGCACACCTCCGCCCTCCGCCTCACAGGAGGTGTCTCGGAGGAGAGAGTCCCTGGTGCCCAGGAAACACCTGCACATCCTCGGAGTGCCTGCTGTGGGTGCGTCCCGCTCAAGCCTCCATCCGCCCCCGCCCCCGACCTGGAGCCTGCGCCTTTGGAGCCTTGCCACTCCCACCTCTTCGAGCCTCGGAGCTGCACCTGGGGCCGGAAGGGGCCCTGGCGCCCTCGTGTGGACATAGGCTCGAACAGCCCCTCTCAGGCTGGCCTTCTCTCTCGGGCTCAGCAGTCCCCGGGGCTGCTTGGGCTGGGGCCCAGACGAGGGTGGGGGCTCCATCCCCCGCCAAGAAGGGCCCTTCCACCTGGGCTCTAGCTCCCTCTCTCAAAGGCGTTCTTCGTGCCGATGCCCACCTAGGCCATGCCTCGCCGTGGAAATCCTGAGCTCCCAATCCATCAGGGGGTGCCAGCCTGCTACCGTGTGGATAGAGCCTTGCCCATATGGAGTTAGGAAGACAGGTGTGGAAGGATGGAACGAGTCGTTTTCCCCCTTCATGATCCCCCTGGGATTCCATACGCCTTGCCATTAGGTCTTGCCTCGATTCTTTCCTTCTTGCTTGGTTCATCGGGCCAGGCCTCTCTTTCTCCCTTTGTTTCCAAACGCTCTTGACCCCACCTGGAGTGTGCCTGCTCTGGATCCCCATTTGTGCTTCCCAAGGCACAGAGTTTCCCAACCACACAAAACCAACCCAATCAGCCCTTCTCCCCAGGCGGCCGCAAGGAAGCTCAGGCAGAGCTTTTGCGGATCCGTCAAGAGAGCGGCCTGCATATGCCCGGCCTGCCTCGAGCTCCCATCATCTCACCAGGTGCGTAGAAAGAAGAGCCGAGCCTCCCTGGGAAAGACAAAGGGAGGTTCCTGAGCCCTCTTGAGACACAAGGCCCAGCGCCTGGCACTGCTGCTCTCCCAATTCGCTCTCCCTTTGGGCACCACCCGGGGAAGCCTCACAGCCCCTGGATGCGCATCCCAAAACCCAGGTCACCCTGGGCTCCCACACGGATCAGCTCCAGCACGGAACCCAGGAACCAGAACAGAAACCCACCCACCCAGGCCACAGGTGGGGAGGGGGCCTGAAGAAACACTGCCAAATCCACATAGCCAGCCGCCATCCAGCACCAGACAAAGGAACACCATCACGCATGCCTAGAGAAGTCCAAACCCCAACCAGCTCGACAGGCCTCCTCAGCCCTGTCCCCATGGCCATCCTGAGGACGCCTTTCCATGACAACCCCTGGGCAGGCTGTGCCAAAGAAGGGGCCCTCCCACCGGCTGGGCGTGGACGTCCGTTTGTTCAACCACGATGGACCACAGGATCCAGGGCCTCCCCAAAACAACCCTGGAACCACCGTCAGACCCAGCGCTACCCCTCACGGCCATAGACCCAGACAAAGGGGCTCTTCGCAGTGCCGCGAAACGCCCCACTCGGTTCAGGCAGCCCTCTTCCCAAGAGCAACACATGGAAAGACATTCGACGTCCACGGACAGATGCTTGGCTTAGCAAGCAGCTGTCCTTCGCCCCAACACAAGCGGACTCAGCGATCAACCTGCGCAGAAAACGGTGCCATGGGCAGCCACAGTGTTGCGGAGAGAAATGCTCACACGAAATGAAAGAGGTCTGGGAGGGAGACACACAGCCCATGGGAAACCCCTGCCCTCTCCCATCTCACCAGGGACACCCAGGGACTGTCTTCCAGGATAGCAAGCCCTGGACCGCCATCCAGATGGCGCTTGCCAAATGGGAGGGCGAGGCTGTGGGCATGCCTGGCATTGGGGAGGTCCGAGATCCAAACCCTTGCCCTTGACGGGGGTGCCAGAGCCCTCCTTCCATGCAGCAGATGCTACGAGGTCTAGTCCCTCTTCTTGGAACCCAAGGGAGGAGAAGGGGAGCCAAACAGGATGGATAGGCATGGCCGATGGGATCCCTTGGTTGGGAAACTGCAATGGATCCACTTCGGTCAGCGGCCAGCCAATAGGAGTCCTGACCATTCCACCCCAACACAGGAGCGTCTCAGCGCTCCCCACAGAAGGTGTCCCGCTCGGGAGTGCTGCCCCTCGGGAAAAGAGACGGGCCGAAGGACTCCGTGGATCCCGTCCAGATGGCCTAGCCTAGCCCATCGGACCCGACCGAATTCCCTGGCGAGGAGGAAGTGATGAGGATAAAGACATGCTTCGTCTGGAGTGGATTGACTTGCCCAGGTGTTCTCCTGCACCCGTGTGCGGCATGCAGATCCACTCTGCTCGGCAAAAGCATCCACTCCCAGGCTGGCCATCCCCAGGCTGCCACTTCCAACCCACTCCCACCCAAGATATTGGCTCACGAGAGACGTAGGATGGATTTGTCTATCCCGGTCCTAGCTATTGTTTCCTCCTCTATCTGCATGCGGATGCGTGTGGGTGTGTTTGGAGAGAGGGAGAGAGAGAGAGTGAGAGAGAGAGGGAGGGAGGGGGAGAGAGAGAGAGAGAGAGAGAGAGAGAGAGGGAGAATGAGAGAACGAGGGAGAGAACGAGAGATGGACCTTCACTCATTTCTGGATCCATTCAGCTCATTCATTTCAATGCGTCTTAGTCCTTGTCCATGGATTTGGGTGCCCCCTGCCACACGGAGATGTGGTCTAGCCAGAGGGGGATCGCCCAGTGCAGCTCTTGCCCCAGCCACAGCAGTGACCAGGAGAGCCTCTGAAGCTTGGCAGCCACGTGGGAACTCCCCTGAGAGCTTGCTTGAGGAGACCAATCAAGAGTCCTTAACGCATCAGACCTGGTTTCAATCAGGCCTCCATAGCCTGGCACCCTGCTGCCAAGAGAGGCTCTTCTCAAAAGGACACAAGGACATTTCCCTCAGCCTCCTCAGAGTGTGTGTGTGTGTGTGTGTGTGTGTGTGTGAGAGAGAGAGAGAGAGAGCGAGAGAGAGCGAGAGAGAGAGAGAGAGAGAGAGAGAGAGAGAGAGAGAGAGAGGGCAAACAGGCGGATGAGCCCAGCTACCAACACTCTTGCCCCCGAAGCCCCCCATGGATTCCTCAGCACCACACTCCTTCTCACCTACCTGAAGCCCTGATGCGGAGGGCTTGACCAGGGCCAGCTGGCGGCCCAATCCTGAGGCTGTGTGTGTCTGGGCGCCTGCCTCGAAGGAACCCCAAGCACGCCAAAGCCCAGGACCTGTTTCAAGCCTTCCAAACCCACTGCCACCCAACCAGGCGGCGAACCCACCTCCAAATCCGGAAGGCACACCTCCGCCCTCCGCCTCACAGGAGGTGTCTCGGAGGAGAGAGTCCCTGGTGCCCAGGAAACACCTGCACATCCTCGGAGTGCCTGCTGTGGGTGCGTCCCGCTCAAGCCTCCATCCGCCCCCGCCCCCGACCTGGAGCCTGCGCCTTTGGAGCCTTGCCACTCCCACCTCTTCGAGCCTCGGAGCTGCACCTGGGGCCGGAAGGGGCCCTGGCGCCCTCGTGTGGACATAGGCTCGAACAGCCCCTCTCAGGCTGGCCTTCTCTCTCGGGCTCAGCAGTCCCCGGGGCTGCTTGGGCTGGGGCCCAGACGAGGGTGGGGGCTCCATCCCCCGCCAAGAAGGGCCCTTCCACCTGGGCTCTAGCTCCCTCTCTCAAAGGCGTTCTTCGTGCCGATGCCCACCTAGGCCATGCCTCGCCGTGGAAATCCTGAGCTCCCAATCCATCAGGGGGTGCCAGCCTGCTACCGTGTGGATAGAGCCTTGCCCATATGGAGTTAGGAAGACAGGTGTGGAAGGATGGAACGAGTCGTTTTCCCCCTTCATGATCCCCCTGGGATTCCATACGCCTTGCCATTAGGTCTTGCCTCGATTCTTTCCTTCTTGCTTGGTTCATCGGGCCAGGCCTCTCTTTCTCCCTTTGTTTCCAAACGCTCTTGACCCCACCTGGAGTGTGCCTGCTCTGGATCCCCATTTGTGCTTCCCAAGGCACAGAGTTTCCCAACCACACAAAACCAACCCAATCAGCCCTTCTCCCCAGGCGGCCGCAAGGAAGCTCAGGCAGAGCTTTTGCGGATCCGTCAAGAGAGCGGCCTGCATATGCCCGGCCTGCCTCGAGCTCCCATCATCTCACCAGGTGCGTAGAAAGAAGAGCCGAGCCTCCCTGGGAAAGACAAAGGGAGGTTCCTGAGCCCTCTTGAGACACAAGGCCCAGCGCCTGGCACTGCTGCTCTCCCAATTCGCTCTCCCTTTGGGCACCACCCGGGGAAGCCTCACAGCCCCTGGATGCGCATCCCAAAACCCAGGTCACCCTGGGCTCCCACACGGATCAGCTCCAGCACGGAACCCAGGAACCAGAACAGAAACCCACCCACCCAGGCCACAGGTGGGGAGGGGGCCTGAAGAAACACTGCCAAATCCACATAGCCAGCCGCCATCCAGCACCAGACAAAGGAACACCATCACGCATGCCTAGAGAAGTCCAAACCCCAACCAGCTCGACAGGCCTCCTCAGCCCTGTCCCCATGGCCATCCTGAGGACGCCTTTCCATGACAACCCCTGGGCAGGCTGTGCCAAAGAAGGGGCCCTCCCACCGGCTGGGCGTGGACGTCCGTTTGTTCAACCACGATGGACCACAGGATCCAGGGCCTCCCCAAAACAACCCTGGAACCACCGTCAGACCCAGCGCTACCCCTCACGGCCATAGACCCAGACAAAGGGGCTCTTCGCAGTGCCGCGAAACGCCCCACTCGGTTCAGGCAGCCCTCTTCCCAAGAGCAACACATGGAAAGACATTCGACGTCCACGGACAGATGCTTGGCTTAGCAAGCAGCTGTCCTTCGCCCCAACACAAGCGGACTCAGCGATCAACCTGCGCAGAAAACGGTGCCATGGGCAGCCACAGTGTTGCGGAGAGAAATGCTCACACGAAATGAAAGAGGTCTGGGAGGGAGACACACAGCCCATGGGAAACCCCTGCCCTCTCCCATCTCACCAGGGACACCCAGGGACTGTCTTCCAGGATAGCAAGCCCTGGACCGCCATCCAGATGGCGCTTGCCAAATGGGAGGGCGAGGCTGTGGGCATGCCTGGCATTGGGGAGGTCCGAGATCCAAACCCTTGCCCTTGACGGGGGTGCCAGAGCCCTCCTTCCATGCAGCAGATGCTACGAGGTCTAGTCCCTCTTCTTGGAACCCAAGGGAGGAGAAGGGGAGCCAAACAGGATGGATAGGCATGGCCGATGGGATCCCTTGGTTGGGAAACTGCAATGGATCCACTTCGGTCAGCGGCCAGCCAATAGGAGTCCTGACCATTCCACCCCAACACAGGAGCGTCTCAGCGCTCCCCACAGAAGGTGTCCCGCTCGGGAGTGCTGCCCCTCGGGAAAAGAGACGGGCCGAAGGACTCCGTGGATCCCGTCCAGATGGCCTAGCCTAGCCCATCGGACCCGACCGAATTCCCTGGCGAGGAGGAAGTGATGAGGATAAAGACATGCTTCGTCTGGAGTGGATTGACTTGCCCAGGTGTTCTCCTGCACCCGTGTGCGGCATGCAGATCCACTCTGCTCGGCAAAAGCATCCACTCCCAGGCTGGCCATCCCCAGGCTGCCACTTCCAACCCACTCCCACCCAAGATATTGGCTCACGAGAGACGTAGGATGGATTTGTCTATCCCGGTCCTAGCTATTGTTTCCTCCTCTATCTGCATGCGGATGCGTGTGGGTGTGTTTGGAGAGAGGGAGAGAGAGAGAGTGAGAGAGAGAGGGAGGGAGGGGGAGAGAGAGAGAGAGAGAGAGAGAGAGAGAGGGAGAATGAGAGAACGAGGGAGAGAACGAGAGATGGACCTTCACTCATTTCTGGATCCATTCAGCTCATTCATTTCAATGCGTCTTAGTCCTTGTCCATGGATTTGGGTGCCCCCTGCCACACGGAGATGTGGTCTAGCCAGAGGGGGATCGCCCAGTGCAGCTCTTGCCCCAGCCACAGCAGTGACCAGGAGAGCCTCTGAAGCTTGGCAGCCACGTGGGAACTCCCCTGAGAGCTTGCTTGAGGAGACCAATCAAGAGTCCTTAACGCATCAGACCTGGTTTCAATCAGGCCTCCATAGCCTGGCACCCTGCTGCCAAGAGAGGCTCTTCTCAAAAGGACACAAGGACATTTCCCTCAGCCTCCTCAGAGTGTGTGTGTGTGTGTGTGTGTGAGAGAGAGAGAGAGAGAGAGAGCGAGAGAGAGAGAGAGAGAGAGCGAGAGAGAGAGAGAGAGAGAGAGAGAGAGAGAGAGGGCAAACAGGCGGATGAGCCCAGCTACCAACACTCTTGCCCCCGAAGCCCCCCATGGATTCCTCAGCACCACACTCCTTCTCACCTACCTGAAGCCCTGATGCGGAGGGCTTGACCAGGGCCAGCTGGCGGCCCAATCCTGAGGCTGTGTGTGTCTGGGCGCCTGCCTCGAAGGAACCCCAAGCACGCCAAAGCCCAGGACCTGTTTCAAGCCTTCCAAACCCACTGCCACCCAACCAGGCGACGAACCCACCTCCAAATCCGGAAGGCACACCTCCGCCCTCCGCCTCACAGGAGGTGTCTCGGAGGAGAGAGTCCCTGGTGCCCAGGAAACACCTGCACATCCTCGGAGTGCCTGCTGTGGGTGCGTCCCGCTCAAGCCTCCATCCGCCCCCGCCCCCGACCTGGAGCCTGCGCCTTTGGAGCCTTGCCACTCCCACCTCTTCGAGCCTCGGAGCTGCACCTGGGGCCGGAAGGGGCCCTGGCGCCCTCGTGTGGACATAGGCTCGAACAGCCCCTCTCAGGCTGGCCTTCTCTCTCGGGCTCAGCAGTCCCCGGGGCTGCTTGGGCTGGGGCCCAGACGAGGGTGGGGGCTCCATCCCCCGCCAAGAAGGGCCCTTCCACCTGGGCTCTAGCTCCCTCTCTCAAAGGCGTTCTTCGTGCCGATGCCCACCTAGGCCATGCCTCGCCGTGGAAATCCTGAGCTCCCAATCCATCAGGGGGTGCCAGCCTGCTACCGTGTGGATAGAGCCTTGCCCATATGGAGTTAGGAAGACAGGTGTGGAAGGATGGAACGAGTCGTTTTCCCCCTTCATGATCCCCCTGGGATTCCATACGCCTTGCCATTAGGTCTTGCCTCGATTCTTTCCTTCTTGCTTGGTTCATCGGGCCAGGCCTCTCTTTCTCCCTTTGTTTCCAAACGCTCTTGACCCCACCTGGAGTGTGCCTGCTCTGGATCCCCATTTGTGCTTCCCAAGGCACAGAGTTTCCCAACCACACAAAACCAACCCAATCAGCCCTTCTCCCCAGGCGGCCGCAAGGAAGCTCAGGCAGAGCTTTTGCGGATCCGTCAAGAGAGCGGCCTGCATATGCCCGGCCTGCCTCGAGCTCCCATCATCTCACCAGGTGCGTAGAAAGAAGAGCCGAGCCTCCCTGGGAAAGACAAAGGGAGGTTCCTGAGCCCTCTTGAGACACAAGGCCCAGCGCCTGGCACTGCTGCTCTCCCAATTCGCTCTCCCTTTGGGCACCACCCGGGGAAGCCTCACAGCCCCTGGATGCGCATCCCAAAACCCAGGTCACCCTGGGCTCCCACACGGATCAGCTCCAGCACGGAACCCAGGAACCAGAACAGAAACCCACCCACCCAGGCCACAGGTGGGGAGGGGGCCTGAAGAAACACTGCCAAATCCACATAGCCAGCCGCCATCCAGCACCAGACAAAGGAACACCATCACGCATGCCTAGAGAAGTCCAAACCCCAACCAGCTCGACAGGCCTCCTCAGCCCTGTCCCCATGGCCATCCTGAGGACGCCTTTCCATGACAACCCCTGGGCAGGCTGTGCCAAAGAAGGGGCCCTCCCACCGGCTGGGCGTGGACGTCCGTTTGTTCAACCACGATGGACCACAGGATCCAGGGCCTCCCCAAAACAACCCTGGAACCACCGTCAGACCCAGCGCTACCCCTCACGGCCATAGACCCAGACAAAGGGGCTCTTCGCAGTGCCGCGAAACGCCCCACTCGGTTCAGGCAGCCCTCTTCCCAAGAGCAACACATGGAAAGACATTCGACGTCCACGGACAGATGCTTGGCTTAGCAAGCAGCTGTCCTTCGCCCCAACACAAGCGGACTCAGCGATCAACCTGCGCAGAAAACGGTGCCATGGGCAGCCACAGTGTTGCGGAGAGAAATGCTCACACGAAATGAAAGAGGTCTGGGAGGGAGACACACAGCCCATGGGAAACCCCTGCCCTCTCCCATCTCACCAGGGACACCCAGGGACTGTCTTCCAGGATAGCAAGCCCTGGACCGCCATCCAGATGGCGCTTGCCAAATGGGAGGGCGAGGCTGTGGGCATGCCTGGCATTGGGGAGGTCCGAGATCCAAACCCTTGCCCTTGACGGGGGTGCCAGAGCCCTCCTTCCATGCAGCAGATGCTACGAGGTCTAGTCCCTCTTCTTGGAACCCAAGGGAGGAGAAGGGGAGCCAAACAGGATGGATAGGCATGGCCGATGGGATCCCTTGGTTGGGAAACTGCAATGGATCCACTTCGGTCAGCGGCCAGCCAATAGGAGTCCTGACCATTCCACCCCAACACAGGAGCGTCTCAGCGCTCCCCACAGAAGGTGTCCCGCTCGGGAGTGCTGCCCCTCGGGAAAAGAGACGGGCCGAAGGACTCCGTGGATCCCGTCCAGATGGCCTAGCCTAGCCCATCGGACCCGACCGAATTCCCTGGCGAGGAGGAAGTGATGAGGATAAAGACATGCTTCGTCTGGAGTGGATTGACTTGCCCAGGTGTTCTCCTGCACCCGTGTGCGGCATGCAGATCCACTCTGCTCGGCAAAAGCATCCACTCCCAGGCTGGCCATCCCCAGGCTGCCACTTCCAACCCACTCCCACCCAAGATATTGGCTCACGAGAGACGTAGGATGGATTTGTCTATCCCGGTCCTAGCTATTGTTTCCTCCTCTATCTGCATGCGGATGCGTGTGGGTGTGTTTGGAGAGAGGGAGAGAGAGAGAGTGAGAGAGAGAGGGAGGGAGGGGGAGAGAGAGAGAGAGAGAGAGAGAGAGAGAGGGAGAATGAGAGAACGAGGGAGAGAACGAGAGATGGACCTTCACTCATTTCTGGATCCATTCAGCTCATTCATTTCAATGCGTCTTAGTCCTTGTCCATGGATTTGGGTGCCCCCTGCCACACGGAGATGTGGTCTAGCCAGAGGGGGATCGCCCAGTGCAGCTCTTGCCCCAGCCACAGCAGTGACCAGGAGAGCCTCTGAAGCTTGGCAGCCACGTGGGAACTCCCCTGAGAGCTTGCTTGAGGAGACCAATCAAGAGTCCTTAACGCATCAGACCTGGTTTCAATCAGGCCTCCATAGCCTGGCACCCTGCTGCCAAGAGAGGCTCTTCTCAAAAGGACACAAGGACATTTCCCTCAGCCTCCTCAGAGTGTGTGTGTGTGTGTGTGTGTGTGTGTGTGTGTGTGAGAGAGAGAGAGAGAGCGAGAGAGAGAGAGAGAGAGAGAGAGAGAGAGGGCAAACAGGCGGATGAGCCCAGCTACCAACACTCTTGCCCCCGAAGCCCCCCATGGATTCCTCAGCACCACACTCCTTCTCACCTACCTGAAGCCCTGATGCGGAGGGCTTGACCAGGGCCAGCTGGCGGCCCAATCCTGAGGCTGTGTGTGTCTGGGCGCCTGCCTCGAAGGAACCCCAAGCACGCCAAAGCCCAGGACCTGTTTCAAGCCTTCCAAACCCACTGCCACCCAACCAGGCGGCGAACCCACCTCCAAATCCGGAAGGCACACCTCCGCCCTCCGCCTCACAGGAGGTGTCTCGGAGGAGAGAGTCCCTGGTGCCCAGGAAACACCTGCACATCCTCGGAGTGCCTGCTGTGGGTGCGTCCCGCTCAAGCCTCCATCCGCCCCCGCCCCCGACCTGGAGCCTGCGCCTTTGGAGCCTTGCCACTCCCACCTCTTCGAGCCTCGGAGCTGCACCTGGGGCCGGAAGGGGCCCTGGCGCCCTCGTGTGGACATAGGCTCGAACAGCCCCTCTCAGGCTGGCCTTCTCTCTCGGGCTCAGCAGTCCCCGGGGCTGCTTGGGCTGGGGCCCAGACGAGGGTGGGGGCTCCATCCCCCGCCAAGAAGGGCCCTTCCACCTGGGCTCTAGCTCCCTCTCTCAAAGGCGTTCTTCGTGCCGATGCCCACCTAGGCCATGCCTCGCCGTGGAAATCCTGAGCTCCCAATCCATCAGGGGGTGCCAGCCTGCTACCGTGTGGATAGAGCCTTGCCCATATGGAGTTAGGAAGACAGGTGTGGAAGGATGGAACGAGTCGTTTTCCCCCTTCATGATCCCCCTGGGATTCCATACGCCTTGCCATTAGGTCTTGCCTCGATTCTTTCCTTCTTGCTTGGTTCATCGGGCCAGGCCTCTCTTTCTCCCTTTGTTTCCAAACGCTCTTGACCCCACCTGGAGTGTGCCTGCTCTGGATCCCCATTTGTGCTTCCCAAGGCACAGAGTTTCCCAACCACACAAAACCAACCCAATCAGCCCTTCTCCCCAGGCGGCCGCAAGGAAGCTCAGGCAGAGCTTTTGCGGATCCGTCAAGAGAGCGGCCTGCATATGCCCGGCCTGCCTCGAGCTCCCATCATCTCACCAGGTGCGTAGAAAGAAGAGCCGAGCCTCCCTGGGAAAGACAAAGGGAGGTTCCTGAGCCCTCTTGAGACACAAGGCCCAGCGCCTGGCACTGCTGCTCTCCCAATTCGCTCTCCCTTTGGGCACCACCCGGGGAAGCCTCACAGCCCCTGGATGCGCATCCCAAAACCCAGGTCACCCTGGGCTCCCACACGGATCAGCTCCAGCACGGAACCCAGGAACCAGAACAGAAACCCACCCACCCAGGCCACAGGTGGGGAGGGGGCCTGAAGAAACACTGCCAAATCCACATAGCCAGCCGCCATCCAGCACCAGACAAAGGAACACCATCACGCATGCCTAGAGAAGTCCAAACCCCAACCAGCTCGACAGGCCTCCTCAGCCCTGTCCCCATGGCCATCCTGAGGACGCCTTTCCATGACAACCCCTGGGCAGGCTGTGCCAAAGAAGGGGCCCTCCCACCGGCTGGGCGTGGACGTCCGTTTGTTCAACCACGATGGACCACAGGATCCAGGGCCTCCCCAAAACAACCCTGGAACCACCGTCAGACCCAGCGCTACCCCTCACGGCCATAGACCCAGACAAAGGGGCTCTTCGCAGTGCCGCGAAACGCCCCACTCGGTTCAGGCAGCCCTCTTCCCAAGAGCAACACATGGAAAGACATTCGACGTCCACGGACAGATGCTTGGCTTAGCAAGCAGCTGTCCTTCGCCCCAACACAAGCGGACTCAGCGATCAACCTGCGCAGAAAACGGTGCCATGGGCAGCCACAGTGTTGCGGAGAGAAATGCTCACACGAAATGAAAGAGGTCTGGGAGGGAGACACACAGCCCATGGGAAACCCCTGCCCTCTCCCATCTCACCAGGGACACCCAGGGACTGTCTTCCAGGATAGCAAGCCCTGGACCGCCATCCAGATGGCGCTTGCCAAATGGGAGGGCGAGGCTGTGGGCATGCCTGGCATTGGGGAGGTCCGAGATCCAAACCCTTGCCCTTGACGGGGGTGCCAGAGCCCTCCTTCCATGCAGCAGATGCTATGAGGTCTAGTCCCTCTTCTTGGAACCCAAGGGAGGAGAAGGGGAGCCAAACAGGATGGATAGGCATGGCCGATGGGATCCCTTGGTTGGGAAACTGCAATGGATCCACTTCGGTCAGCGGCCAGCCAATAGGAGTCCTGACCATTCCACCCCAACACAGGAGCGTCTCAGCGCTCCCCACAGAAGGTGTCCCGCTCGGGAGTGCTGCCCCTCGGGAAAAGAGACGGGCCGAAGGACTCCGTGGATCCCGTCCAGATGGCCTAGCCTAGCCCATCGGACCCGACCGAATTCCCTGGCGAGGAGGAAGTGATGAGGATAAAGACATGCTTCGTCTGGAGTGGATTGACTTGCCCAGGTGTTCTCCTGCACCCGTGTGCGGCATGCAGATCCACTCTGCTCGGCAAAAGCATCCACTCCCAGGCTGGCCATCCCCAGGCTGCCACTTCCAACCCACTCCCACCCAAGATATTGGCTCACGAGAGACGTAGGATGGATTTGTCTATCCCGGTCCTAGCTATTGTTTCCTCCTCTATCTGCATGCGGATGCGTGTGGGTGTGTTTGGAGAGAGGGAGAGAGAGAGAGAGTGAGAGAGAGAGGGAGGGAGGGGGAGAGAGAGAGAGAGAGAGAGAGAGAGGGAGAATGAGAGAACGAGGGAGAGAACGAGAGATGGACCTTCACTCATTTCTGGATCCATTCAGCTCATTCATTTCAATGCGTCTTAGTCCTTGTCCATGGATTTGGGTGCCCCCTGCCACACGGAGATGTGGTCTAGCCAGAGGGGGATCGCCCAGTGCAGCTCTTGCCCCAGCCACAGCAGTGACCAGGAGAGCCTCTGAAGCTTGGCAGCCACGTGGGAACTCCCCTGAGAGCTTGCTTGAGGAGACCAATCAAGAGTCCTTAACGCATCAGACCTGGTTTCAATCAGGCCTCCATAGCCTGGCACCCTGCTGCCAAGAGAGGCTCTTCTCAAAAGGACACAAGGACATTTCCCTCAGCCTCCTCAGAGTGTGTGTGTGTGTGTGTGTGTGAGAGAGAGAGAGAGAGAGAGAGCGAGAGAGAGAGAGAGAGAGAGCGAGAGAGCGAGAGAGAGAGAGAGAGAGAGAGAGAGAGAGAGAGGGCAAACAGGCGGATGAGCCCAGCTACCAACACTCTTGCCCCCGAAGCCCCCCATGGATTCCTCAGCACCACACTCCTTCTCACCTACCTGAAGCCCTGATGCGGAGGGCTTGGCCAGGGCCAGCTGGCGGCCCAATCCTGAGGCTGTGTGTGTCTGGGCGCCTGCCTCGAAGGAACCCCAAGCACGCCAAAGCCCAGGACCTGTTTCAAGCCTTCCAAACCCACTGCCACCCAACCAGGCGGCGAACCCACCTCCAAATCCAGAAGGCATCCGAACCTAAACCCTCTAACCCTAACCCTAACCCTAACCCCAACCCGAACCCGAACCCGAACCCGAACCCAAACCCTAACCCGACCCCTAACCCGAACCATAACCCGAACCCGAACCCTAACCCTAACCCTACCCCGAACCCTAACCCGAACCCCTAACCCGAACCCTAACCCTAACCCGAACCCGAACCCGAACCCGAACCCGAACCCGAACCCTAACCCGAACCCCAACCCGAACCCCAACCCCAACCCGAACCCAAACCCGAACCCCAACCTGAACCCGTACCCGAACCCTAACCCTAAACCCTAACCCTGAACCCGAACCAGAACCAGAACCAGAACCCTAACGCTAACCCGAACCCTAACGCTATCCCAAACCCGAACCCCAACCCCGAACCCGAACCCTAACCCTAACCCTAATCCTAACCACTATCCCTAACCCCTACCCCTACCCCGAACCCGAACCCTAACCATAACCCTAACCCGAACCCTACCCTTAACACTAACCCTAATCAGAACCCGAAATCTACCCCGAAACCGAACTCGAACCCGAACCTGAGCCCTAACCCGAACACTAACCCTAACCCACACCGCTAACCCTCACCTTAACCCTAACCCTAACCCCAAACCAGAACCAGAACAAGAACCCCTAACCCGAACTCGAACCCTAACCCCTAAACCAAACCCGAACCCCTAACCCGAACACGAACCCTAACCTGAACCACGATCCCTAACCCGAACCCGAACCCCGAACCCGAATCCGATCCCTAAACCCGAACCGAACCCGAACCGAACCTGAACCCTCTAACCCGAACCCGAACCCGAACCTAACCCGATCCTAACCCGAACCCGAACCCGAACCCGAACCTAACCCGAACCCGAACCCCAACCCCGAACCCGAACCCTACCCTAACCCGAACCCTAACCCTTACCCTTGGGTCAGGAGAGCCTTTAGGCTCGCTTTGTCTCTCCCTTTTCATAACTATTCTGTACAACTGTCCATGTATGTGCGTGTGTAGACAGATCCACAGGGAGAGAGACAGAGCGAAAGAGAGATTGACTGACTTCTTTCTCAATGAAGCTCATTCTTTTCCGTCTCTGTTTATATTTATCCATTTGTTTGGGTGCCCCCTGCCACACTGTGATGTTGTCTGGCCAGAGATGGATCCCCAAATGCAGCTTTTGCCACAGCCACAGCAGTGACCAGGAGGGACTTTTTTTTCAACCTTCAAAGTGTTTAGTATTTTACCCAGGAGAGACTTGTAGGCCTTGCTGCCAAGTGGGAACTCCCTTAGGGCGTGCTTGATGAGGCAAATCAACCCTGCTTAATTCGTCAGACCTGGTCTTGGTCGGGCCTCCATAGCCTGGCGCCTTCCTGAGAAGGGAGGCTCACCTCGGCCGACAAGAAGGACTTTTCCCTCAGCCTCTTGAGCAACAAATGCACTGGGATTAGGCCAGCTGCCCACCCTAATGCCACCGATGCCCCCCATTTCTTCTTCAGCACCACTCTCTTGCTCGCCTCCCTGAACCCCTGACGGTCAGAGGCTTGAACATGGTCTGCTCACGAGACAACACCGATGCTGTGTGCGCCTCGGCGCCTGTCTCTTGAGGCACAGCAGGCATGCCGACACCCCGGGAACGCTTCACGCGTTTGAAACCCACTGCCCTCCCAGCAGGCTTCCAATCCACCTTCAAATGCTGAAGGAACATCTGTGCCCTCTGCCTGTCCTGAGGCATCTTGGAGGAGAGAATCCCCGCCCAGGAAACACCCGAAAATCCTGTGGGTGCTTGCTGTGGGTTCCGCTCAAGACACCATCGGCCCCAACGCTCCGCCTGCAGGTTTTCGAGCACCAGCCTTGGAGAGGCACCTGAGGCCAGAGGTGGACTCTGGCGCCCCCGTGTGGACATCTTCCTGAATAGCCACTCTCTGGTTTCCCTCCTCTCTGGCTCAGCAGTCTGGGGGGCTGCACTGACAGGTTCGGGGCCAGATGTGGATGGGGTCTCCTACCCCGCTTTCATGAAATACCAAGAAGTGCCTTTCGAAGTGGGCTCTTTCACTCTCAAAGGCTTCCAGAGCACTGTGGCCAACCTCTGCCATGCCTCGCTCTCTAAAACCTCAGTTCCCTACCCATCAAGGAATGCCAGCCTTCTTCCTTTTTATATAACCCTGCACTTATGTCTTAATGAAGATAGGTGTGTAGATACAAAACGATTGATTTTTTTAATTGTCCTGGGAGTCCTTGCCTCGTTACATCTGTCCTCATTATATTCTTTGATATTTTTTCTCTTCTTCTCTTTCTCTCTTTCCCCTCATTCTTTCTAAATTTATTGACACCGCCCCCCAGCAGCGTGGGTGTGCAGTTTGCCCACCAATGTTCTTCAAGCCACAGTGGTTAACAAATTCAACCCAAAGGCCAAGGCAGCACTTTGACCCAGGGTGCCGGGACGGATCTCAGTGAGAGCTTTCTTTATAGCAATCAAGCTACCTGCCTTAAATGCCCGACCTGGCTTTAAATCAGGTCTCCATATCAGGTGCATAGAAAGAAGAGAAGAGGCTCACATGTAAAGAAAAGGATGGAGTTTCATGAGACCTCGTGAGACACCAGGAACAGCGATTGTCAGGGCTGCTCTCCAAAATATCACTGTTTATGCACCTGCCACGCACAATGTGCAGGCACTGTATCCAGATCCCAATACCCAGGTCAGGCCAGCCTTCCAAAATAAATAGCCCAACCACTGATACCACCCAACAGCAAAACGAAACCAACAACCCAATTGAAAAATGCAGAAAAGACCTGAATATACCTTTCCCTAAACCAGATATACAGAGGGCAAAAAACATCGGGAAAATGAACACCATCGCTCCTCAAGAGTGGATTGCAAATCAAAATGAAGCTGAGGTACCCCCTTATCTGTCTCAGAATGACCATCTTTAGTACATCTTCAAATAAAACATCCTGGACAGGATGTGGAAATGAAGGTGCCCTCCTACAGTGAGGGTGTGTAGGAAAATTTGTAATGACTAAGGAGCACAGGATACAGGTCGTCTGAAACATAAACACAGTACACCAGAATGACCCAGCAATCCCATGCTTGGGCAGACATCCTTAAAATGTTCTTTTCAAAAAGTTAAATGCCACGCTATGATCATGCAGAACTATTCACCATAGAAACACATGGAAACATATTCGATGTCCATGGACAGATGATTGGATTGGGAAGAGGACGTCCCTATACACCACAGAATAGGACTCAGCCAAAAAAAAAGGGGTGAAGAAAATGCCATTGGCAGACACGTAGATGGTAAGAAAAACTCTCATACTAAACGAAATATGTCCAAAAGGGAAAGACAAATAGCATAGGAAACCCCTTCCCTCTGGACTCTGACAAATGACACCAATGAACCTTTGTACAGGAAAGAAATGCATGGACTGCGAAACAGATTTGGGGTTTCCAGATTGGAAGGGGAGGCTGTGGGGAGGACTGGGATTTGGAGGGTCATACATCCAAACGATTGCCTGTGGAGAGGAGAAGCATAGAGATCCTGCTGTTTAGCACAGGGACCTATAAAGAGTCACTCTTTTTGGCAGCAAAAGGTGGATGATATGAGAAAAGCTGTATGTATGTCCATGTATGTTTGGATTGCTTTGTCATTAAAGTAAAATCCAGCCACGTGAATCAGAGATAATCTCAAATGGAAAATGATGGGGAAAAAAACCAACAAAGTACATCTTCAAATAAAGAGTACATCATCAGAGAAGGGGTCAGGGTCGAGACGGCAGCCTCTCAGGAAAAGATGCAGGCACACTGACTCTGTTGAACCTGGCAAGACTTCCTAGCCTAGCGACATCAGACCAGACCAAATGACCCAGCACTTATGAATTTATTTCTGTAAAAACATTTGCATCTTTTTATTTTTTACTTCCCCAGGTATTTCCTGCACCCAAGTGTGGCATGCAGATACACTCTGCCCGGGAAATTAAACCACTCCTATTCTAGACCTCCCCAGGCTGACACATCAAACCCTCTGCCACCCGAGATTTTGGGTCGGGAGAGCCTTTATGATTGCTTTACCCATCCATCCCTTAGCTTCCTATAGGAATAAATACATATGTGTATATAAATGTGTATATAAATGTGTATATAAACGAAGAAATATTTCTATTTATATAAATATATATGTGTTCTTTGACTTCATAATCAATTCAGCTCATTGTTTTAAACACCTGTTTGTATTTATCAATTTATTGGGTGCCCCCAGTGACAGTGGGATGATGTCTGGCCAAAGTTGGATCTGCCAATGCAGCTCTTGCCACAGCCGCTTCCGTGGCATAGAGAGACTATTAAGCCATGAGGGAACTCCCTGACAGCTTGCTGGATGATACCGATCAACCCAGCTTAATTCATCACTCCTGGTTTCAGCCAGGCCTCCATACCCTGGTGCCATACTGAAAAGTGAGGCTCACCTCAAAAGACAAGAAAGGAATTTCCCTAAGCCCCTTGAATGAAAAAAGCACAGGGATTAGCCAACTGCCTACACTAGTTGCACCGAAGTCCCCCCATTTATAGCACAGGGACCTATAACTAGTCACTCTTTTTGGAGGCAAAAGGAGGATAAAATGAGAAAATGTGTATGAATATCCATCTACGAGTGGGTCGCTTTGCCGTTAAAGTGAAATTGAGCCCCGTGAATCAGCGATAATTGCAAATAATAAATGATGAAAAAACAATAATATTCATGGCCTAAACCAGATGTACAGAGGCCCAACAGCTGGAATGTAGGATCACCGGCCCTCATTCCGCGAGAAATGCAAGTCAAAACTCTGCAGAGGTACCACCTCACACCTGTCCGAATGGCCATCAGTAGGACGTCTACAAATAACAGATTCTGGAGAGGGTGTGGAGAGGAGGGTGTCCTCCTACAGCGTGGGTGGCTATGTGAATTGGTACAACCACTAGGGACAACAGGATCGAGGCAAAGCTGAACGCTACGTCTAGAATGAACCCATGACCTGGCAATCCCACTCTTGGGCATGTATCTGGACTCATGTTCTTTTAAAAATTTTCTTGACCCATTCCACTGCAAAATTCACAAGAGCCAAGACACGGAAACAAACCCAATGTCCATCGACAGAGACGTGGATTAGCGTGGTGTCGTACAAACACGTGAGGAATACGACGCAGCCTTGAGCAAACCAAATAAAAGGACGCTTGCAGGCACACAGATGGAACTAGAACCTCTCCTACTCAGGGAAACGTGTCCAGAAACAAGTGACAAGAATACCAGAGGATGCCCCTTGGATCTGGAATCTAACACATGGCACAAAAGAACCTCTCTACAGAAAAGAAAATCTTTTACTGGAAAACAGATTTGGGGTTGACAGATTGGAGGGAGAAGGTGTGGGAAGGACTGGGATTGGGGGATATTCAGTGCAAGTGCTTGCACTTGGAGTCAATGTGCAGTGAGATCCTGCTGCAAAGCACAGTGCACTATATCTAGTCACTGTTTTATGGAACAAAATGGAGGATAATGTCAGAAAAAGGATATGTATATACATGTGCGACTGGACCACTTTGCTGTCAAAGACAAATAGAGCACTCGAAATCAATTCTAATGGAAACAAACAATGGTTTTTTTAAAAGGGACACCTTCTGCAGCTCAATACAAAAAACAAACAAACAGCCCCATCAAAAAGTGGGCAGAAGATCTAAACAGACAACTCTCCAAAGAAGACATACGGATGGCCAAAAAACACATGAAAAGATGTTCAACATCACTCATTATTAGAGAAACGCGAATCAAAACCACTCTGAGGTACCACCTTACACCAGCCAGAATGGCCATCATCAAAAACTCTACAAACAATAAGTGCTGGAGAGGGTGTGGAGAAAAAGGAACTCTATGACACTGTTGGTAGGATTGTAAATTGGTGCAACCACTGTGGAAAACAGTATGGAGATTCCTCAGAAAACAAAATAGAACTACCATTTGAGAGTTCCCATCGTGGTTCAGTGGCTAACGAATCCGACTAGGAACCATGAGGTTGCGGGTTGGATCCCTGCCCTTGCTCAGTGGGTTAAGGATCCGGCATTGCCGTGAACTGTGGTGTAGATCGCAGACGCAGCTTGGATCCCGCATTGCTGTGGTTCTAGCGTAGGCCGGCGGCTACAGCTCTGATTCGACTCCTAGCCTGGGAACCTCCATATGCCATGGGAGCAGCCCTAGAAAAGGCAAAAAGCCCAAAAAAAAAAAAAAAACTACCATTTGATCCAGAAATCCCACTCCTGGGCATCTATTCAGAGAAAACCACGACTCGCAAAGACACATGTACTCCAATGTTCATGGCAGCACTATTTTCAATGGCCAAGACATGGAAAAACCTAAACATCCATCAACAGAGGAGTGGATCAAGAAGATGTGGTCCATATACACAATGGAATATGACTCAGCCATTAAAAGGAATGAAATACTGGCATTTTTAGCAACATGGATGGACCTAGAAATGATCATGCTAAGTGAAATCAGCCATACAATGAGATGCCAACATCAAATACTTTCACTGACATGTGGAATCTTAAAAAAGGACAGACTGAACTTCTTTGCAGAACAAATACTGACTCACAGACTGATAAACTTACGGTCTCCAAAGGAGACAGTTTGGGGGGTGGGGGGATGCACGGGTGTGTGAGATGGAAATCCTATAAAATTGGATTGTGATGATCATTGTACGACTATAAATGTAATAAATTGATTGAGTAATTTTTAATTTTTTTAAAAAAATTAAAAAAGGAAAAGAAAAATAAGCAAAAATTCCTGCTCAGCCTTCACCAGAGAAGCTGGCTGTGTCCAGACTCCTGCCTCTCGAGCATAAACATACAGGCGACCTGACTCCATTCAACCTGCCACTATTCCAGAGCAATGTGACATCCAACCAGAAGTAGTTGCCTAAGCTGTAGGAATTTATCGCTATATTGACCTTTTATTTCTTTTATTTTTGCGCACCCACTTGGGGCATGCACATACTGTCTGGCCAGGAACTGAATCCAAGCCGCTGCTCTTATTACCCCAAGGGCCCTACTGAACACCCTCAGTCACCAGAGGTATTGTGTCCGGAGACCCTTTACTCCGGCCTTATCTATCAATTCTCTATGTATGTATGGACTTATTTATCTACTCTGCTCATTCATTTAATACCGTTTTCTTGAAAAATTCATTTGGGTGCCCCCTGCATCCAGGTGATCTTGTCTGACCAGGGCTTGTTCTCCCCATGCAGCTCTTGCCCAGCCCCAGCAGTGACAGAGCGAGACTCTTCAGCCTGGCAGCCAAGAGGGAATTCCCTGAGAGCATTCTCGATGATACCCGTCAACCCTGCCCAGTACATCAGACCTGCTTTTGGTCAAGCCTCCACACGCTGGTGCCATACTCAGAAGAGAGGCTAATCTCAAAAGGCAAGAATGAAAGTTCACTAGGTCTCCTGAGTAAGAAAAGCACAGGGATTAGCACAGCTGCCCATCATCATGCCACCAAATTCCCCCATTCCTTCAGCAGCACCAGCCTCTCTCTCACCATACCTCATACCCCGACAGTCAGGGGCCTGAATATGGCCAGCTCACCCTTCAGCACAGAGGCTATGTGGGTCTCAGCTCCTGCCTCTGGAGGAACACAAGGCCTTCTGACACCCAGTGAATCCCTCGAGCATTCTCAACCCCCTGCCACCCACCCAGTCTGCCAATCCACATTCAATGCGGAAGGGACACCTGTGTCCGTTGCCTGAAGTGAGGCATCGTGGAGGAGAGAGTCCTGGGTGCCCAGAAACCAACCCCAAACCTCTGGAGGCTTACTGTGGCTTCTGCCCAACACACCATCAACCCCACCTCTGAGCAGGCACCTGCAGCCTGGGTGCTGCCCGAGTCCAGAAGGTCCTCTGGCGCCATCTTGTGGACATTTGCCCAAATAGCAACTCTCAGGTTTTCCTCTTCTCTCTGGCTGAGCAGCACCCAGGGCTGCATTGTCTGTGGGCAATATGCTGGCTGCATTTCCTGCCTCCACGTTCTTGAAAGACCAAGAGGGGCCTTTTCCAAGGGGGGTATTTCATCTCGAAGACTTTCACAGCCCCGAGGCAAACTTACTCCCATACCATGCCCTTCAAGCACTCAGCTCACGAACCCATCACGTCAGGACAGCCTTCTTCCTTTTGGAGATATCCCTGCACTTGTGTATCCATGAAGATGATCGTGTATATTTGGAACTTTCGTTCTGTCAACTACTATTCCTTCATTCGTTTAATAAATTCTTCCTCCTTTTTTTTCTTTTTTTTTTCTTTTTTTTTTTTTTTCTATTTCTCTCTTTCCTATTGGCAGATCCTACCTGCGGTCAGATGAGACCCAAGTCTTTTTACCAGGAAGAAGCCTTTATTCTTGCCTGCACTGGCTCAGCGGCTTGATGTGCAGAGGCTGACCCCAGAACATAGTGGGACATCACCCTATATGCCTCCTTAGCTTTCTCACCACACCTAAATTCCTCTGTCCCCCTTCTAATGTGTTCTATAAATTCTGAGCAGACCATTATAGATGCACCTGTGCTCATGCATACAGTTTACGTTACATTTTCTGGAACTGCTTGTGCACACAGGGGTTGGTGTTGTTTGTTCTGGGAGGGCCCATCCCCACCACACTACATTCCCTCTTTCTTTCTTACTTGTTTGACCCCACCTGAGGTGTGTGTGTGTTGTCTGCCCATCAAGGGTTTTCAGGCCACAGAGGTTACCAAACCCACCACAGCGACAAAGACAGCTCTTTTACTCGGGGGAGCCAGGAGAGGTCTCTGTGAGAGCTTTCTTTTTATCAGTCTACTGGCCTTAATTCACCTTCCCTGGCTTTTGAGCAGGTCTTCATATCAGGGGTGTAGAGAGAACAAAAAAAAAAAGGCTCACATGGAAAGAAAAGAATGGAGTTTCAGGAGACCTCTTGAGAGAAAAAGTGCAGGGATGAGCACAGATGCTCACCAAAATACCACCTTTTTACCACCTTCCATGCACAATCCACAGGCACTTTATCTGGATCCCAAAGCCAGGTCAGGTTGGGGTTTCTAAATTACCAGCTCAACAACTGATAGAATCCAACAGCAAAAACATAACAACAACCCAATTGAAAAATGGGCAAAAGACATTAATAGCCATTTCTCCAAACCAGATGTACAGATAGGCAACAAGCACCAGAAAAAAATGATCACCATCATTCATTAGGAGAGAAATGCAAATCAGAACTACCGTGAGTTACCCCTCACACCCGTCTGAATGGCCATCATTCGTAGGGCTACACATTACGAATCCTGGAGAGGGTGTGGAGGCAGGTGCACCCTTCTACAGTGTTGGTGGGTATGTAAATTGGTCCAACCAGGATTAAGGGATTCCAAAAAATAAATATAGAACGGCCATATGAGCCAGCAATCCCACTCTTGGGCACATATCCGAATGTATGCCCTCTTCCAAAGAAACATGCCCCCTATGTTCACTGCAGCCCTATTCACAGTAGCCAGGACATGGAAATAAACTAAATATCCATAGACAGATGAATGTATTAAGAAGATGTAGTACATATACAAAAAGGAATCTATTTAGTCATAAAATGACCCAAAAAATTCCATCCGCAGCTACATAAATGGAACTAGAAACTCTCATACCAAGTAAAAGCAGTCCAAAAGAGAAAACAGATACCATGATATCACTTCTACCTGGAATCTAACATATGCCAAAAATGATCCTTTCCACAGAAAAGAAACTCATGGACTGGAAAACATTATGTGGTTGCCAGAGTGGAGGGAGTGTGTGGGAAGGACTGGGACTGGGGGTAAGAGACGTAAACTCTTGCACCCGTGGCGGGTGAGCAATGACACCCTGCTGTAACGCACAGGGAACTGTATCTAGTCCCTTGTTTTGGAACAAGACGGAGGGAAATGTGAGAAAAAGGACATGTATATACATGTAGGACTGGATCACTTTGCTGTAAAATAGAGATAGAGTAGGATAAATAAGCTCTCGTGGGAAAAAAATCATATAAAAACCCCAAAATTGGGAGTTCCCATTGTGGCTCAGTGGCTAACGAATCTGACTAGGAACCATGGGGTTTGGGGCTCCACCCCTGGCCTCGCTCATTGCATTAAGGTCCGGCATTGCCGTGAGCTGTGGTGTAGGTCACAGACATGGCTCAGATCCTGTGTTGCTGTGGCTCTGGTGTAGGCCGGTGGCTACAGTTCCAATGAAACCCCTAGCCTGGGACCCTCCATATGTCGAGGGTGCAGCCCTAAAAAGACAAAAAGACCCCCCAAAAAATTACCAGCTCAGTGTTCACCAGAGAAGGAGTCTGGTTCAGACACCTGCATCTCGAATAAAAACAGGCCAACTGAACCTGTGAACCTGTCAAGATTTCTTAGCAATGTGACATCTGACCAGAAGCAATTCTCTATGGCATATGAATTTGTTTTTATATTAACATATTTATTTACTTATTTATTTTTCTGGACCCACTTGTGGCATGCAGATATTGTCTCGCCAGGAAATGAATCCACGCCACTTCAGTTACTAGGCCAGGCTCATACTTAAAACTCTCTGCCCCCACATGGATCATGTCAGGAGATGCTTCATTATTGCTTTAGCTATCAATTCACTTAGCTACTCTGTAAGAAAGTATATATGTGTTTATTACTTCTCGGTCAATTGATCTCATTCTTTTAAATATCTAATTTTATTTATTCATGTGTTTGGCTGCCACCTTCCACACTGAGTGGTTGTCTGCCCCGGAGTTCCTCTTCAAATGCCACTCCTGCCACAGCCACAGCAGGGACAGAGACAGACTCTTAAACCAGGTGGCCATGAGGGAACTTCCTGAGAGCTTTCTCGATGATATCAATCAACCCTACTTGATTCATCAGACCTAGTTTCCGTCAGGCCTCCATCCCCTGGCACCCTCCTGACAGTGGAGGCTCATCTGAAAAGGCAAGAAGAAAGTTTCGCTGGGTCTCTCATGGCACATCATGTCATGAAAACCTTCTTCTGTTTTTATCTATTCGTGCACTGATGCCTTTAAGAACAGAAGTGTGTATCTAGGTATCTATTGATTGATTCATTTCCTTAACTTTCCAACTTTCATTCATTCATTCATACATGTCTTGCTTCTTTCACTTCTTTCCTTTTTCACTCTTTTGTCTTTCATTCTGTCTTTCTTTCTTATCTTATTGAACCCCCCCCCCAAGAAGCGTGCATGAGTTGTCTGCCCATCCACAGCTCTCAAGCCACAGAGGTTACCAAACCCACCACTGCAGCAGAGACAGATCTTTTACCCAGGGAACCAGGAGGGACCTCTGTGAGAGCTTTCTTTACATCCATCTCCTGGCCGTAATTCACCTGACATGGCTTTAGATCAGGTTTTCATCCCACATGTACAGAGGGAACAAAAGGGGCTCTCATGTCAAGAAACGGTCAGCGTTGCAGGAGACCTCTTGAGAGAAAAAGCACAGGGATTAGTTCGGCTGCTCCCCAAAAGATTGCCATTTACCATCTTCCATTCTCCATCTGCGGGCTCTCGACCAGGATCCCAAATCCCAGGCCAGGCTGGGCTTTCAAAGTTGCCAGCTCAACAACTGATACAACCCAACAGCGAAAAAAACCAACCCTGACCCTAACTTCTAACCAACCCTAACCCTAACAGTCATCCTAACCCATGCAGGATCATGACAGTAGAAAAACCTGCACACTAGCCGAGAGCAGCCTGCCTCCCCCTTGTCCCTCAGCCTGACTTCGCCTGTCCTGGGCAACCTTTGCTGCCACTCAACCCGGTTCGGCCCTGCACTTCCCACGCCAGGCCAGGGTGGGCCCAGGGGACCCCAGCTCTCATCTCCAGTGGGCAGCCTGGGCATGGGGCCATGCTGCAGCCTGCACAGGCTGACACCCACGTCTGGCCCCAGCAGCAGGCATCCTCAAGTGAAGAGCCCGCCCCTCCCCTGGACCAGCAGCAGCACCAGTTCTCCACCTTCTGGGGCTCATCAAACCTCCTAGAGGAAATTATGGCAGCTGTAGGGATTCTGCCAGAGGCAAGACCTCTTCTGGATGCAGAAGAGGGAGAGCTTCCCCTGGGAGACCTGGAAGCACCCCTTAGCAAGGAAGAATTTCAGGTCCTCCTGGACCTGCTGCCGAGCTCACCAGTGCATCAGGTTTAGGAAGAGAAACAAGAGCCTTCCTCCCCCGAGCCCTTTTCAGGGCTTCTTCAGGGGCATTGCCAAGCGCCACAGAGACCCTCAGGCAGCATGTGCTCCAGGACGAGCACCCTCCCCGAAGGCTTAAGGGGTTCTAGCCCTTCAAAGACAAAGAGAGTGACCCAATCCTCTTGCCTCTGCCCGGCACCATGGAACTCGATTGCTCACCAATTGTATGTGACGGTCTATTGATCCAGTAAATATATCTTGCAACCCATTGGCTGTGGTTTGGTCCACTGGTACACTGCTCTGTCTTTCCTGCAGTTCTTGGGGGGACAGGGCATATGGGTGTGAGGTGACCTCCCTGGATTGTGACAGGACGGGAAGCTTGACCTGATGCCCATGTCTGGAACATAATACGGCATTGGAAAGGCTAAGACTGACTCTCTCAGTGACATCCCTGACGTGGTTTGGTTTCTGGGTTCGGGAGGCGGGAGGGTCCTCCAGGGCACATCCATTGCACCCAAGGACAGGACCATCCAAACGCTTTCATTACCACACACCCCCCAACACACACACACAGAGTACATCACTCAGGTAATCAGTCCAATAACTGCTTGTTTCTAAGTTGTGCATCTTCCTCGTCATCTGAGTGGCTGAAATTCACAAACCTGGATGATCAAACGATACACCGAGGACTGTTGCATGTGTTTCTGGGTGTGTTCTTTGTAAACGTTTAATTGTCTGGAGCCTAAAGTCAAGTAAAAACCTTGGCATGGTTTCTTTTCATCCAAAGAAGTTCTTTCAAACCCAAGTGTGTCTGTGTCTTCCATCACCAAAGTGGTTCCCTCTTCTGTTCTTCACACCCTCCCCAATCCCTGAGCAACCCCGCATGGTGCCTACTTCCCTGTCCTGAAGCCAACCAAGGCCCTGCACTGTCCCTGACCTAGACCTGTACTGCTCCTCCCTGCGATTCTGCATTGTAGCTGAGGGCTACCCGGTGATTAATAAGGCCCTGCACTACAACTAATGCCCTTCCCTATGCCTAAATAAGGCCCTGTACTATTCCCTTTTTTTTTTTTTTTTCTTTTTGCGTTTTAGGCCCGCACACATGGCATAGGGAAGTTCCCAGGCTAGGGGTCGAATCAGAGCTATAGCTGCCGGCCTCTACCCCAGCCACCACAACACCAGATCTGAGCCGCATCTGCAACCTACACCACAGCTCACCGCAACGCCAGATCCCTGACCCACTGAGCAAGGCCAGGGATGGAACCTCCATCCTCATGGATACTAGTCGGATTCATTTCCACTGCGCCACAATGGTAACTCCTGGCCCTGTGCTGTTTCTAACTAAGGCCCTGCACTGACCCTAAATAACTTTACATTATGCCTGACTCTGTCTCTGCATTGCTTAGCTAAGGCTAAGGCCCTGCACTGGCCCTGGGTAAAGGTTTGAACTGTCCCTAGTTATGGCCTTCTACTGCACTGTCCCTAACTAGGGACACAGTTCTACCTACAGTTATGCACGGTCTTTTTTTTTTTTTTTTTTGCCTTTTCTAGGGCCGCTCCCGTGGCACATGGAGGTTCCCAGACTAGGGGTCGAAGCAGAGCTGTAGCCGCCGGCCTACGCCAGAGCCACAGCAACGCGGGATCCGAGCCTTGTCTGCAACCTACACCACAGCTCACAGCAACACCGGATCCTTAACCCATGGAGCAAGGCCAGGGATCGAACCTGCAGCCTCACAGTTCCAAGTAGGATTCATTAAGCACTGAGCGACGATCGGAACTCCAGTTGTGCACTGTCCTGACCTAAGCCTCTCCGCTGTCCCCACACTCTCCCACATAAGGATCTGCACTACCCGATCTAAGGCCCTGAACTGCTTACAACTCACTTCCTGCACTGTCCCTAATTAGACGCTGCTCTGTTCCTACCACGGTTCTCCACTGTCCCTAAGTACCTGAACTCTCACCAGCTAGGGTCCTGACTGTCCCTAAGGCTCTGCACTGTCCCTAACTTAAACCCTGAAACGTTCTTATTCAGGGCCCTGCAACGTCCCTAAGTCCCTATACTGTCCCTAAGTAACCCTACCCTCTGCCTAACTACATCCCTGTTCTGAAGCAAACAAAGACACTGCAGTGGCCCTAACTAAGGGCAGTGGCCCTTAATGACAGTATAGTGCAGTGGCACTATACTGTCATTAAGGTTATGCACTATTTTTTTTTTCTGTCTTTTTGCCATTTCCAGGGCCGCTCTCGTGGCATATGCGGGTTCCCAGGCCAGGGGTCTAATCGGAGCTGTAGCCTCTGGCCTACCCCACAGCCACAGCAATGCCAGATCCGAGCCGCATCTGCGACCTACACCACAGCTCACAGCAACACCGGATCCTTAACCCATGGAGCAAGGGCAGGGATCCAACCCGCAACCTCACGGTTCCCAGTCGGATTCATTAACCACTGAGCCACAATAGGAACTCTGGTTATGCACTATTTCTAACTAAAGACCTGCACTGTCCCTAACTCTGGCACTGACTGATCCTAAGGCCCTGCACTCTTCCAAACTAAGGCTTTGCAATCTCTATTAAGGTCCTGCTCCATAATGAGTAAGGACCTAAACTGTCCCTAAAGCCCTGTATCGTGCCCATGTAAGGTTCCACATGACTGCTAACCAAAGGCCTGCATTGTTGCCAAGGCCCAGCACTGTCCCTGCCTCAGTCCAGGCCCTGAACTGTCCCTAAATATTGCATGATGGTCCCTAACTTGGGCCCTACACTCGCCATAAATAATGCCCTGCACGGCGATTTTCTAAACAGCTGCACTCTCGCTAACTGAACACCTGCCTGGATGCTAAGGCCCTGTGCCATCTGCAGGCCATGGGGGATAGTCCAGGCCTAGGGGCTTTGCTGTGAGGAGTTTCTCATTTGCCTACCTCAGTCGCTCCTCCTGTCTGAGCGCTCTCTGCCTTTTTTCTTGCTTCCTCACCTCTGCCCGGGGAGAGCTTCCCATGGCAGATACGGGTGCTACTCCGTGGCAGGTCATGGCCTGGCAACTCTTGTGGAAGGTCCAGCAGAGGCCTCTCAGGCTGGACCGCCTGCAAGGCCATGGCTCCTCACTCCTTGCAACCAGCCCAGCCCCACAGCTCCTAACAGGACAGAAAGTGTGCCCGCCGGTACAGCTGCAGGTACTCTTGCTGCCTGGAGGGCTTATTTTACAGACCTCAACGCAGCACACCTGGGATCGGTCGGCCAGCCAGGCCAGGTCACTCAGGTCAGCAAACTCTCACCCATGAGGGGGTCATGGTTGCAGGAAACGGGCCTTGCTGCGTGGGTTGTGTACAAGGACCAGGTGTGGGGTCCTGAGGGCCGGGAGAGACAAGGGGCCGCAGCTCTAGCTCGTTTTCTAATCCTTTTAACTGGCTCACAAGTGGGAGATAATTTCAAGAAGACCCTTCTCCTCATGAGAGAAATCCTAGAATTAGGGAGAAGAGGGAGGTGGGTGGAAACGGGCCAGGTACCCAGGTGCGGTAGAAGCCTCTGGAAAACCCAGCGGAGGGAGGCTGCACAGAGTGAAGCCTGGGGGCTCAGCTCTGTCCAGGAGCTGCTGTTTGTCAGTTCAGGCTCTGCTCTGAGATGCTCAGGGTCAGCTCTGACCAACAGGTGGGCTGGTGGGGGTCTGCAGTGACGGCCCTGTGCACGGACACTGTGTGTCGAGCCCTCCTGGGAGCCTGTCCAGAAGGACCCCGTGCACTGGGAGGGGGGCCCTGCCCACGTGCGCCCCCGTGCCTGGGAGGGGCCTGCCCACGTGCACCCCCGTGCCTGGGCGGGGCGTGTGAATGAGCATCCTCTCTCTGCAGCTGGCACAGGACTGTTCAGCACCAATCCCTCACGGGCGGCGATGGGATGAGATGCGAGCCAGCATATGCTGCAGGTCCTTGGACCCCACCCAGGTTCATCCAGCATGACCGGTTCAGTAGTTAGGTCCTGGATGCTGTGCAGCATGAGGGAGGCCCCCATGGGTACCCCTAACTGCTTCCTCCTGACACCATGGAAGTTTCCACAGGACAGAGCCAACAGCCTGCCCTGGGTTGGTGGCAGCTCTTGGTGACCCCGAAGAAGACACGGCAGGGAGGGGCCAGGCAGGAGGGTGGGCTCCCAGGCTGAGCCATGGGGTTGGGGACCGAGGAGGTCTTTCTAGGTCTGAGCTGGGAATGGACGAGCAGGTGGTGAATGTGACCCAGGAGAGCTGCCCTGGTGACATGAGGCTGAACCCACTTCTGGGCAACAAGCTTCCTGGGTGACCCCATAACAGGATTGTAAGACGAATCCCATCCCAGCAAGGATTTGTAAGCCGAATCCCAGCAAAGGGAAGGTGTGCAAAATGAATCCCCCTAAGAGGAGGCTCTGTGAGCCGGTCCCCTCAGAGGGGGGACATGGAACCTGCAGGAAGCGGACTGTCACCCTGGGTGGTGGAGAGAGCAGACCCCACGTCTGTGCTTCTGGGCAGCTTGGCTTCTCGGGGTCTCGGCTTCTCAGGCTGCTCGTGGGGTGACAGAAGCACGGACTGACTAGTGATTCGCTCCTAACAGGGTAGACAGGGGTCCTGCGGCCCCCAGAACACCGCCCTGAGGGGAACCACAGGCCCCATTTCCCACAGGTTTTACCGCAGGGGCAGGAGAGTAAATCCAGCTGATTCGCAGCAGAGCCTGAGGATGGGCTACCTTTGGGGGGGGTCCCCCTATTTCCTTGGAGAGAGAGGCTCCAAGTGGGCAGGGGCAGGTTCATCCCACACCTGGAAGTGTCCGGACCTCAAGGCCCAGCTGCCCCCATGAGCCCCCAGGAGGCGGGCAAGACAGACCCCTTTCCTGCCCAGAACACGTGGGGTCCAGGCCATTGTCAGAACCAGGGATGGGGGAGCATCCGTGTGGGAAGAGTTCCCAGGGCAGCTTGAGTATGCAGATATCTATACCAGGAGTGTGGATCAGAGGGCGTGGGCGCTGGGCCCCTCCTGACTGGTCGTCTGCAGCCAGTGCCACATGCCATGACTGTCAGGCAGTGTGGGGCATGGGGGGGGGCGGGGGGGGCCGAGAGCGCACGGTCAGTCCAGGCCCACGAGGGCGGTGCTGTCCACGGGGCTGGTGCCAGGGCTCTGAGGGCTCCCTCCACTCACCCCAGGGGCAGAGACCTCCGCCCCTCACAGACTCTTACTGAATTAAGTCATGTGGCCCCTGCTCAGGCCCCAGCCTGGCCGAGGTTCTTTGCCTCAGTGGGGAAGGGTCCTTTTCCCATTTGGGACCCCCGCTCCTGCTGCGGAACCCCCATCACATTAGCCCTCAGGAGGCCTGCTGGGAGGGGTGAGGACTGAGCCTTGAAGAAGACAGGGCAGCCCTAACTGTGCAGGTGCAGGCAGGTGCTGGGGTGCTCGGGTATTTGTCCCCCGAAGGCCCAGAATGTGGGTGTCTGGGCCGTGAGGGCGCTGACGTGAGGGGTCACCTCCACCTGGGCTCCCCTGGGGGCGCTGCAGGGAGAGCATGTCCTTGGGTCACTTTCCAACCCTCTCCACCCTCAGCCCCACCCCGGGCACCCACTTGCCGTATTAATAGGCTTTAGATGGTGTTTCTCGCCAGCCCTAGGAGAGGGTTTTAATGTCATGTGGGAGTCCAGTGACCAGCGCCCGAGTGTCCTGAGTCTGGGGAGGGAGGAGCCTGGCTCTCACGGTTCCTTCCTGCCCCAGGCTTTCTTCTGGCAGAAGCTCCCTTTCTGCAAACAATGGGTCCCCCATCCAGTTATCCTCCTGGAGGCTCAGGAGCCCGCAGCCTCGGGGCACCTTCAGCACCGGATTCCATCCCAGGAAATTTTACACAAGCCAGCAACTAGGCCTGGGGGCTAAGGGGAGGAGGGAGCCAGCTTTGTGATCCCAGATTCTCCTCACCTCTGACCCCCACTGCAGAGTCAGGGACTCAGAAAAACCCCCCGCCCCCCCAGCTCTTTTTCCTTGGAGACTCCCAGAATTCCCTGAAGCCGTTCTACTCAGGGTTTGTGATGGAGAAGGATGCAGATTAAAATGGGCTGAGAACAGAGGTCGGGAGCAGGGTCAGACATCCCTAGCTGTGGGCGCCCAGGGAAGCCCACCTGAGTCCTAAGGCACAGGGTTTATTGGGGTCTGTCATGTAGACATGGGGACCACTGAGTGCCCGACTTTGGCCTCCAGCCCTGCGGGGACTCAGGACGTCTCACCGTGCATCATCCCGTCAGCACAGACCAGCCTGGAGCCAGGCCCACGTAGTGTGGACACCCCCGTCAGACTCAGAGTGACCTCCTGGAGACAAAAGGTCCAGCCTCTCCATGGGCAGGTGAACCTACGCCACATGCACCCTGGCCCAGTGCCCGTCCCATGGAGTCAGCACGGGCACAGGTGGGCCAGCCAGTGCCTTTGTGACTCAGCCTGTGGCCACTCACCACCCTGCGTCCTGCTCAGCCCACAAGAGCAAGGCCAAGTCTTTCCTGCATCCTGGGGCAAGGTCATGTACGTGTATACAGCAGGACACACAGCAGTGCCTGCAGCAGCCCCAGGCCTGGCCTGGAAGGTTTCTGGGGGGGGGGGGGGCGGGAATATCATGGAGGATGTGGGGAGGCTACGTCCCATCCCGCTGTGTGCTGAGCTCTGGGGAGGAGGTCTCTGGGCCGCAACTTCAACAGGCCTCAGTCAGCACCGCCCAGCCCCAGCCCGCTCAGGCGCTGCCCTGGGAAACAAGTCACGAGGGCACGGGCTGGTGGGTCCCTTCTCAGATGGTGGCACTTGGTTAGGGTTAGGGTTAGGGTTAGGGTTAGGGTTAGCTCTGATTTGACCCCCGGGAAAGCACAGGAGGTGACCTGCAGCCTCTCACTGTGGTCTCCACGTCAGCTGTGGCTCCTCACCAGGCCTGAGGTGCCGTGAGAGCAGGATTTGGGGTAAGGATGGGTCACTGCAGCAGCCATGTGTGAGATGGGGTCCTGGGCCTCGGCTGCCTCCAGGAGTAAGCATGGGTGTTGGGCCCGGAAGGGAGAGGTCCAGGGACGGTCCTGAGTTTCACAGGCCACACCCCTACCCCAGGCCTGGTGTTGAAGGACAGAGGGAATGAGGAGTGCCCGCCAAACAGAGAAGGCATCTCCAGAGTGGCCACCAGCCTCTTGCTCAAAACCCACCAGCAAAAAAAAAAAAAAAAAAAAAGAAGAAGGAGTTCCCACTGCTGCTCAGCAGGTCAAGAACCCGAGTAGTATCCATGAGCACACAGGTTTGACCCCTGGCCTCGCTCAGTGGGTTAAGGATCAGGCATTGCTGCAAGCTGTGGCACAGGCTGTGGATGCAGCTCAGATCTGGCATTGCAGTGGCTGTGCTGTAGGCTGGCAGCTGCAGCTCTGATTTGACCCCTCGCCTGGGAAGTTCCATATGATGCAATTGCAACTCTAAAAAGAAAAAACAATAATAACCAAAACCAACGCTGTATTATAAAAATTCTAGAAGAGACTCCTCAGCCATAAAAAAACACAATAATGCAGCAATATGGAAAGAACTAGAGACTCTCATGCTAAGTGAAGTCAGAAAGAGAAAGATAAATACCATATGATATCACTTACACTTGGAATTTAATATATAGCACAAATGAACCTTTGCACAGAAAAGAAAATCATGGACTTAGCAAATATACTTGTGATTGCCAAGGGCAGAGGGGTAGTGGGATGCATTGGAAGCTTGGGGTTAATAGATGCAGACTACTGCCTTTGGAATAGATTAGCAATGAGATGCTGCTGAGTAGCACTGGGAACTAAGTCTAGTCACTTATGACGGAGCATGATGATGGGAGAGAAAAGAATGGGTACATGTATGTGTAACTTGGTCACCATGCTGTACAGTAGGGGAAGAAAATAATGTATTGGGGAAATGACAAAAAGACAACACACACAAGCCCACTGCTTATCCATTTTAAACAGGGAACTACATCTCCTCTATTGGGATAGACCATGATGGAAAATAATATGAGAAAAAGAATGTGTATTATATATATGACTGGGTCACTATGCTGAACAGCAGAAATTGACTCAACACTGAAAATCAACTATTGCCTAATAAAAAATAAATTAAAACAAAAAAAAAATTCTAGAAGAAACTCCACATGACCCTAGGTTTGGCAACAAGTTTTCACACACAACACCAAAAGTCTATTCACAAAAGAAAAAAATTATAATGTGGACTTTAAAAAATTAAAATTTTCTGAGTTCCCATTGTGGTGCAGCAGAAATGAATCCAACTAGTATCCATGAGGATGCAGGTTCAATCCCCGGCCTTGCTCAGTGGGTCAGGGATCTGGCGTTGCGGTGAGCTGTGGTGTAGTTTCCAGACCTGGCTTGGATCCTGCATTGCGGTGGCTGTGGTGTAGGCCAGCAGCTGTAGCTCCAATTCGATCCCTAGCCTGGGAACTTCCATATGCTGCGGGTGAGGCCCTGAAAAGAAAAAAAAAAAAATTCTATTTTGTAAAACATATATTTTATAAAATATTTTTACTCGAAATGTATAAGTAACTATTGAAAATATTAAAATGGATAAAGATTTGAACAGACACTTGGCCAAAGAAGATGTACTGATAGTAAATAAGCTACAATACATGCTAGCATCATATACCATTAGGGAATTACAAATTGAGACAACATGGGGTTCCTTTGTGGCGTAACAGGTTAAGGATCTGGCATTTTCCCTGCAACGGCTCGGATTGCTGCTATGACGCAGGTTCAGTCCCTGGCCCAGGAACTTCCACATGCTATGGGGTGGCCAAAAAAAAGACATGCAAAAGAATGAGCTGTCGACCCACGCAAAGAACATGGGTGAATGTTACTGTGTATGCTAATCAATGGTGTCCAGTCTGAACAGGATACACACGGTGTGACCCCGTGTATACGACCTTTTGGAAAAGGCAAAACAGAGACAGTAAGGAGGGTATGGGGAGGGTTGCAATATTCCATGTGAGACTTCATTGGCGGACACCGGCCATGATGCCTTAGTCTAAACACATAGGTTTTTATAACTCAACAAATAGATCATCATGTCTTCAAATTTAGTTATTTAGGATAAGGGAGTGTCACAGAATGTGACCGAGAGTCTGATTTAGAAATGTATGGAAGAAAAAAAAAACCCTCACTGGTGGCCGTGGGGCCAAAGGTACTGACCTGACAAACTATGGAAAAGAACAGAACCTGTAGAGCAAAGGCAAAGCATACCATACACGAATACTGGAGCCTCCAAAGTTCTTCCCTGCAGGGTGGGGGTAGATAGCAATCCTGAAACCACGGTATCTCGGATCCGGAAGAGAGCAAGCGATGAATTGAACAAACGATGGGTGAAAGCCAGGATGAACTGGAGTGGGAGGCTGCGGAGGGAGGTTACCTGTCCTGATGGATAAGGTGGGAGACCTCAGTAAAAACCGTCTTTTCCGGCAGTGCCGGAGGGCGATCGGGCTGTGACGTCTGCCACCCCGCTGCTCACCAAGGTTGATTCGGCTGATCTGGCTGCCCAGGCGGGTGTCCCCTTCCTCCCTCACCACTGCCTGCGCATCCCTCCAGAAGCTGCGCGCTTGGTGGACGAGCACGGTGGCCCCCGCCCGACAGGGTATATGCGTCGCCGCGCTCCCCTGCTGGCCCCTCCAAACAAGCTCTCAAGGTCCCTTAAAAAACAAACAAACAAAAACAGCATCTTTGCTGATGGAACACCAGGTTGGATTGCCTCGTTCCTTTGAGGCCTGGGTCTTCAGGGACACACACACCTGCCCTCAGGTATTCACACCGTGACCCTAGGCAGGTATGACCAACAAACTTGGCCTCCAGCCTCCCTTAACACTGTGCTGACTGGGTTTTAACTTACGATTTTTATGCCATAAAAGGTGACTACACAAATTCCCAGGACTTTTTGGCCAAGTGAAAAAAAAATTTTTTTTACAGCCACACCTGCAGCATATGGAAGTTCTTGGGCCAGGAGTCAAATGGAAGTTGCAGCTGAGGCCTACATCACAGCAACACTGGATCTGAGCTGTATCAGTGACCTACGCTGCATTTCGCAGCAATGCTAGATCCTTAACCCACTGAGCGAGGCCGGGGATGGAACCCGCATCCTCACAAAGCCAGCGCTGGGTCTTTCATGCACTGAGCCACAGCGAAACTCCCAGACGGCATTACTCTTGCAGCTGTATCCTCCACCGGCGTTGCCTTGGGGGCACATTCCAGGGAGCTGGCTGGGGCTTAGGCTCACCTCAGACTTCTGCCTGAGAGCTGGGGCCTGGGGCAGGTATGGATAAGGCCGGCCCAAAGGTGGCCCCAGACCAGAGAGCTGCTCAGAGACCAAGGTGAGCAGCATTCATCTGGTCTAAGGGCAGTGGAAACAGCCTTGGGCCAGGTCAGGGGACCCAACTCTCCTCCAGGCCTGTCCCTGTCTGTGTAATTTGGCTTCTCACTGCCCCCTGGCTGTGCCCAGGTTCATCCTCCAGAAAAATGAGGTTAGATAAGATCAGTAGTTCTTAAACTGCTCTGTGAATTCTGGAGGTTGTACGGGGATTTTCAGGGGCTGTCTGTGGGGTACCTGGAAAGAGTGGGGACCCCCAGGACTGCCTACTTCCCTTAAAGCCAACCAGAGCCGCTCCCCTGAGCTCTGCTGTTCGCCAGGCGTGATAAAACACAAACTCTGCAGCTGACAGAGATGCCAGCAGGTGCACCTCTCACGCCTTCCCCCAGAACTTACTGGGAATACACTCCCTGCGAGGCACGGGGGCCACAGAGCAAGACACCAACGAGGCCTCTGCTCTTGTGAGCTTTGAGCCATTGCAGGGAGAACAGCACTCTGTGAGCAGAGACAATAATTCTCAGTGGCACTGAGTGCAAGTCAGAGAATGAAAACAGGGCAGAGCCCTCAGATACGCAGGGAGGAGGTGGCGTTTGAAAAGAGATCCAAAGTGGTCCTTAAGTGCGCGAGGCACAGCAAGGTTGCCTGTGACCGGGCACGGGGTGGCAGGGGGCAGGTCCAGGGCACGGAGGGCTCGGAGGTCCCCTGAGCCCCTCCTTAGCGTGAAATCCAACGGTGTTTACAGTCAGTGCCTTGTCATCCTCGCACCCATCCAGGCCACCGTGGGGGGACCGGTGACAGCACTTCAGTGCTTTAGACTGAGGAGCCGCCAGCCCACTAGCGTCCAGTCTGTCAGAGGGACCAGCTCTGGGTAAATGAGGGCTTCTACCTTCTTGTCTGGGCCATCAGTACCACGCTTCACCTTGGCATGCGTGACAAATCAGCCCTCACAGAGCGGCTTCTGCCACTCACTCAGCACCTTCAAGATTTCACCTCTGGAGTTCCCATCACAGCACAGCCGTCAATGAACCTGACTAGCATCCATGAGGACACAGGTTCAATCCCTGGCCTCGCTCAGAGGGTTAAGCATCTGGCATTGCTGTGGCTGTGGTGTAGGCCAGCAGCTGCAGCTCCGATTCGATCCCTAACCTGGAAACCTCCATATGCTGCGGGTGTGGCCCTAAAAAGACAAAAAGACAAAAATAATAATAATAATAATAATTTCACCTCTCATCAGAGTCCCTGAGAGAAATAATGACACCTCGGCCCACAGTAGAGCCACAGGATGCTAACTGGCTTATGCTGTGTTCCTATTAGATTCCTCTAGTCTCATAGTCTTTTAGTTAAGCCCTAGAGACATGAATCAAGACATCCACTTCTCTGCCCCCGTGTGCTGCCTCCCAGTCGCTGAATGCGCAACAAATTCTCAGTGAGCTAAGAATGAATAGTACTGGCGCCCCCTGGTGGCCCAGTAGTTCAGGATCTGGCATTGTCACTATGTGACTCAGGTCACAGCTGTGGTGCAGGTTCGATCCCTGGCCCAGGGACTTCCGAATGCCAGAAAAAGAAAGAAAATCAATTAGTCCTGATGCTGAGCACATGTGTGCAGACACTGCTCTGAGGATTCCCCCAAACTCCTTCGGTCCTCCCACAACCCTGGGCATGGGTACTCTTGTCACCTCAGTGTCACGGATAAGGACACTGAGGCGGTCATTTCCAGGTCCGGCAAGTCTGCCAAGGGCCCTGGAACCGCACAGTCTGACTCCTTGGCTGCGGCGAGAAGGAGAGCGCGGGTGAGTGGACGTGGAGCGCGGCCCACTGGTCTTCCTTGACTTTCTCGAGGAGGCCACCTCTCCCAGGGGACTGAGCGGGGGTGGGCTGGGTCTGGCCCAAGGCAGCTGGGAAGGTCAGGTTACAGCCGGGGTCACGTGCTCCAGCGTGGACAGAGCGAGGATCCGGCATCTTCTCTGGCGCAGCCTTTCCGGCCGCGGTCCAGCATGCCGCAGCGCGGGCTCTGGATGGCCCTGGCTCCTCTGCTAGCTGTGCTCAGGGCAAGTGAGTGGACAGCAAGCGCAGGGAAAACGCGGCACCTGCGTGGATGCTGCACAGCGGGAGGTAAGCCCTTTCCTTCATTCTCTGGCCGACCTCTTCTCAGCGCTGCGCACGTGGATGACCAGACTTTTCCAGGTGGCACTTGGTTAAGGGCACGCCATCAGCAAGCATCAGGTCCAGGCAGGAGCCCAACCATGGCCTTCATCACCGATGGGCTGGTGCCCACATGCAGAGGACCAGAGGGCACACCCGGCCGGCCCCTCCTCCGCAGCCTCCACTCTCCCCAAGCCCAGGCCCCGGTGGGCACTGTCTCTGGCCCCTGCTCTTCTGCTCTGCACATTCCCACATCCCCACGTGGTTCCATGTACCCTAACATGTAGGAATTTTTCTCCGTGAATTATTTGCCTCTCTGGACCTCATGTGAAACAAGTGCTCGTGGCTGGCTTTATCAAAGCCAAGTTTGATATATACGCATATTTGTAAAATCTTGTATCTTTCATATATTTCTTTAAAGCATACATCTTATAGTAACTACAAGGTATACATAGTATATGTGAAGATATGAATTTATGCATATTCGTTTAATAGTGCTATTACATCTAATATGTTAGTCATACACACATGAAATCTTTTCATTTGTTGCCTACCATTCTCTGAGGTAGAATTCTGTCCCAGAAAACGGAGCTGGAAAGATGTTGCTAACTGGTAGTGAGTCAGATGCTAAGCTCTGAACCAGATCCCACTAGAGCCTGGAGCCTCCTGGCGTCTCAACAGTCTGGAGGTGAAGCCCAGGCAGCTCCTCCTCAGGTGTTCAGCCCAGCAGAGGTCTTGGAGTGGTCGTGGGTGGGGGCAGGAGCACAGGGGGAAACATCACATCCAGCTCCTGGGCTGCAGCGGCACAGACAGGAGCCACCCGATGCCTACCGTGGGGCCTCGGTGGCTCTGGCCAGTCAGGCCACCTTCTGCAAGTGTAAGATGAGAGGCTGACCAGATGATATGTCAGCTCAGCTGTCCTGTGCTGCTGACGGCAGGTGCTCTGAGAGCCTGGAAATTTGAGCAGGTAGGGGGACAAGGAAGCTACGAGGCTCCCTCACAGTGTCAGGTTTCTGGGGGACTCGGGAGGCCTCTCACCCCACTGGGGGTCTGTTCCATGATCTTTGTGCCTTTCCCTCCTGTGTCTCATGCTGGCTGTGCCAGGAGGGACACGTCCTCAGCACCAACCCCAGGTTGTCAGCGCTGACTCGCTTGCGGGGACAGCTTGTTGGTAACCGCAGGTTTTGCTGGAGGAACATGAGCTGGAGAAGGCCCTGCTCGGAGGGGCTCATGATCCAGCCCACCTCGAGCTCCCCGCTTCTCCTTGGCTTTTCGCAGGGATGGCTGCCTGCTCTCCGCATCTCCTGTGCCTTGTCACCTACCTGCCAGGACGGCCTTCTGTGGCTGGGAGCTGCCCGCAGTGCCCCCAGGGCTTTTAGTAAGGAGCAGGCCCCCTCATGCACAGGCAAAGGAGGGAAAGGGCGGGGTGGGCAGGGTGGGCTGGGGGGCCACCCTCTCTGGAGGGAGGGTCTTGCAGAGGGAAGCCCGTGTGGGTCTTTTCCATGAGGGCCCCAGCTGCTGGGCAAGGACTGGGTGGCCAGTCCCCCAGGGCCAGCCCAGGACACATCTTCTGCCCCCGATGGGATTCAGGGTGGCGGGTGGGTGGCGGGTGAGCTCTGCTTCTCTGCCCCGTGACCCAGGCAGCGGGACTGGCTGCCAGAAAGCCTGCCTTCTCCTCGTTCAGCACTATTGACCCCCGCTGCGTGCAGTCCTGTCTCAGTCCACGTGAAAGTCGCCCTCGGCCCTGGCTCCGCAGCTTCAACTCCTTCTCCCTGAGCCCTGGGACAAGCGGGGACCCCAGGCAGACACCCTACGGCTGTCCTCCCAGGGCGCTACGTGGGACTGGTCCTGTCCCCAGGCCCCTCAACCTTGATCCTCAGCTCTGAGTCATCCAGCTGGGGACACTCTCCCTGCTCCAGCCACCCAATCCCCGTCAGGCAGGCAGAGAGTGAGTCTCTGAAGGTCCCAGGCCCGGTTTGAAAGGCCATCTCTGCTGCCACGAAGGCCCAGCTGTCTCCTGGCTGGCGCCTCCCAGGCCTGCAGAGGTCTCTTCTCGGTTGCTCAAATTCCTTTGGCATTTGCAGCTGCCTAGAGGGCAGGACGGCCCTGTGGTCGTGCTCCCCCCAACCCCGCAGTGGGCTCCCAGGACCAGCAGAGAGCAAGGACCACCAGGTGATCCCCAGGGGAGGGCAGCTCCTTGTCTCAACCACTCTGGGGGGCGGGAGGCATGGAGGTTATCAGGAAGCCCCCAGAAGAGGCAAAGTTGCTGAGGTCAGGAACAAGCTCCATTCTCTCGGAGACAGGTCCCAGTAAGGTGGGGTGCTCTCCCGGGGGAGGCAGCCAACAGTGCCTGTCCACTTGTGACCCAGCGCCTGGGGGCTCACCCAGCCAGGTGTTAACCTGGGAGCAAGCAGACTCACCTCGAGAGCTGCTGCGGGGACCCAATGAGCAGGTGCGTGTGCAATGCTGGGAGGTTGAGGCCACTGTTCCCATGGGACGTGCAATTACCAGAAATGCCCACGGCAGCCGCCTGGTGACTCAGGGCCTCACTGCACGTGTAGACACCTACTGTGGGCAGCGCTGGGTGCCAGGGACAGTTCAGGCAGGCCTGTCCCCCAGGAGCTTGCCATCGTGCAGAGCTGTGCCCCCGCCATGGCCAGAGCTCAGGTGGCACAGCGGGAGCTACAGCCCCCACCAAGCATTAGGGGAGAAGGTGAGAACCCTGTGTCAACCACGACGCTCCGGGGGTCACAAGAATTAAATCCTCTGCACTGTGACATGTGTGGGCAATGCTGCTGGTTTGCTGTTAGCTTAGGGCGTCTGCAAAGGCACTTGGCAAAGTGAGCACCTGAGCCTCGACCCCACTCAGCGCCCTCCAGGCACAGGTGTTAGGCTCACCCTACCTGGTCTCACCTGCTATTTCTTGTTGCCCTGCCCCGAAGGAGCCACGCCCGCAGCATCCTGGCAATGTCTTCTGCCCGCTGGGCCCCTTCTTCGCAGACAGAGGCCTCGGCTGCCAGCCCTGCCCTACAGGTGGGTGGAGCTGCCTAGGGACCTTCACTGCACTGGGGAGGGAACTGGCACAGGGTGGGCCAGGAAGATGCTGGGTCCCCAGGGCTCCGATTGGCCTGCTCGCTCCCGAGAGCCCCGATGGTCTCAGGGGCAGAGTCCAGCTGCCCCTGGCCCCCAATCCCACACCCAGGGCTGCGGGGAGAATGAACGAGACAGGGCAGAAGGAAGGCCATGCATACGGCGGGCACTGGACATCCAGGGCTGGGTCTGCCCTGACGAGACTTGTACACCCGGCAGGGTTTTCCAGCTCTCAGTGTACAGGGCCTGTGCATATTTTGTTAAACTTTTTCCCAAGTGTTTAATTTTATTGGAGGTTATTATGAGTGGAGTTGTGGTTTTTATCTCCATGCCCAAGGGTTTGTGGCTATTCCTGCCAGGACTTGGCCCATCAGCAGCCCTCACAGGCGCATAGCAGAGGAGAGGCTCTGAAGCCCAGGAGGAGAGTATCTCAACATAGTCGTTATTTTTATTATTAACTTTTGGATTAGAAAAGATTTTTTCAGCAGCAAAAAACGTACCCCCTTGATTTCGTTCTGGCTGAAAATGAAACAGGTCCTCAGTCCCCACGCCCTGGCCAACGGGAGCAGGGGTGGCACAGAGGGGCGGCCCTGCACCGCGAGCAGGGAGGGGAGCGAGGCGGGAACGGCAGGGGGCTCCTCATCTCTTCCCCTCCCCTCTACAGGGGACCCTGCCCCACCTCAAGGTCACCAGCCTCTCCTCTTCCACCTGCTCTTGGTGTGTGTCGTGGGGCAGGACCAGGGCCAGGGGAGCTCTGTACGAATGGGGGTCAGCAGAGGTGCTCCCAGCGGGACAAAGCGGGCTTTGCCATTGGTGAGAAGTGCCCAGGGGAAGCACACAGCAGGTCCAGAGGCAGGAAGGGCCTTGGCTAAGTGCTGGGCCGTGGCAGAGGGGGCCCGAGGTGATACTGCAGGGACAGGAGGGCTGGAGTGGCAGCAGGGAAGGAGGGGCCCGGCCAACCTGCCTGCCCTCCGTCCACCCCCACTTCTGCCCCATAAACTCTTGTCACGCCCCTGCTGATGCCAGACCCAGGGCCCCTGCCGAGGCCCCAGGAGCTGGCCGCCAGGGGACAGGCAGACCCCCAGAATCACCCCGAGCTGCAGCGTGGAGAGGGTGAGGCTCAGACGGAGGCACCACGGAGCGTTTGCTTGGCAGGAGCAGATGTGGGGGACAGATCCGGGGGGTGGGGCATGGAGACTCCATAGCCAGTCAGGGAGAGCAGCAAGGACCCCACTGCAGAGGAAGCAGCTTGAGGAGAAGCAGAGACTGTGCTCCCCTGACCGTCTCCCCGCATGATGGTGCTGGGGCCCTGGGCTGGGTCAGCCCTGGTCCCGGGCTCTTGGCACCCAGGAGGCTCCCCTCACAGGACGCCTCTTCCCAGAGGGCGCAGTAGAGCTGGACCCAGCCAGGAGCTTCGAGAGCCAGAAGGAGACACCTCACGCCAACACCAGCTTCTGCTCAGCAGGTCAGGTCTGAATTCCACCTGCTGTTTGGGAAGTGTGACTTTGCTAATTGGGTGTGTTTCCACAGCCTAATGAGGCTGAGCTTTCAGTGCCCACCACGGCTGGCATTCTGGGCGCTGGCAAGGGGCAATCAGCAGGACAGTCGCACTCAGGGTGCAGGCCCCACCCTGGGAGCCCCATGTTCTGTGTGTTCAGCTGGGAAATTCAGACCTATACAGGACATTTCGAGGCAGCCCCCGTAATTCCGCCTAGATCATGGAGAATGAGGGGTGATGTGGCTGGGAGCCACCAGCAGAGAGGACCCAGGAAAAGAAGTGAAGTTTTAAAGGGAAGGGTGAGGAGTTCCCATTGTGGCACAGTGGAAACAATTTTGACCAGTGTCCATGAGGATGCGGGTTCGATCCCTGGTGTCTCTCGGTGGGAGATCCGGCGTTGCCATGAGTCATGGTGTAGGTCACAGTCGTGGCTCAGATCCCACATTGCTGTGGCTGTGGCGTAGGCTGGCAGCTGTGGCGTAGGCTGGCGGCTGTAGCTCCAATTTGACCCTTAGTCTGGGAACTTCCATAGGCCATGGGCGTGGCCCCAAAAAGAAAAAAACAAAACCATGAAGTGAAAGGTGAAGGTGCCGACGGGCTGTGTAACATCAGCAAATTCCTGGACTTCACTGACTTCATCTTTAAAAGAACGGCAGCGGCAATGGTCTCAGCAGGTTGGCATGGCCGTCGGGCAGGACGGCCTATGGGATGTGCCTCCTAGGAGCCCTGCGCTTGGTGAGGGTTCAATAGGGAGCTGCTGTGGGCTCGCAACCACTGCCACCCCGAGCTGCTCCACCCACAGTGGAGAAGTGTGTCTGGGGGCAGAGAAGCTCTGTCCCTTCGGTCACACGCTCCAGTGTCCCGGGGGATACACCCCTCCTGCACCTGCACTAGCAGACCCACCACGCAGAGCACAGAGCCTTTGCACGTGAGTGTGACCACCCGTAGTGACGGGGGAGCTTGTGACCCTCCTGTAATGCGAAGAAGCAGGGGCCTGGGAAGCTCATGGGCTGCTCTGATGCCTGATCACATACCTAGCTGATGGCAAAGCCGGGACCAGAGCCCAGGTGTAAGACAGCCCAAGACGGTGCCCCGCCCCTTGAGCCTGGGCACGTCGGAGCTCCCAGACTCTGCCCGGTCTGCCTCTCTGCCACGCCAAGCCCATGGCTGGCTCGAGGCCGGCGTGTGGCCTTGGGGGGCTCTGCGTGCCCCGAAGACCCGCTGGGGGTGGCCCTAGGCCTTCACTCCCCGCACACAGTAGTTCTCACTGCCCCCGTACCTGGTCCCCTGCCCAAAATGTTCTCTCCCCTTGCCTGCAATGTTTTAGCAACATCTTCAAAGGCCACCAAGAAATGCAGAGATCCTCCAGAAAAATGTAAACAGCCACAAACGCCTTCCTTCTGCCCATTTACCACAACTCAGCCACAGCTCTGGGCCCTGGTGCACCTGCTTCAGGCTGGATGGCCTTTGAAGGCCCCCCTGGCTCGGCATTCTGAATCTGTGACCTCGTGTAACACAACACTCGTCTGGCCCCTGGCATGGAGTGGGGCCCCAAGCCCTGGCAGGGGAGGGTGCTGGAACACCCACTGGGTGTCACATGTTAGCTCATGGAACGCCACCTAACTCCCCAGGACCAGTGGCTCCGTCCTCTCCAAGCTTCAGAGGCCACCTAAGTGGCTTGGGTCAGGCAGTGTGAGGTCACAGTGCAAACTCACATCTGCCCCTTTACTCCACCCCCCCTAAAGTGCCGTGATCCCCCGGCCCTGCAAAGGAATGATGTTGGATAGGCTTTGGGGGTGAGAGAAAGTCGCGGGGCAATGTGCTCCTTTTCGCCCAATTCTGAGGCTGTGACCCAGAGCAGGGCCCAGCCCCAGGAACGGTTTGAGGAAACACACTTCTGTGATGAGAATTCTCAGCTTCTTTCCACAAAGTTCTGAACTGCCAACCCCTGCGCCCCTCCGCCAAGCCAGGCAGAGAGCAGGCCCCTTGCTCAGCACAGCCCTGCCTTTGCAGCCGAGGCACGGCCAGCCCCAGCCAGGGATAGCCCCAGCCAGAGGGCCAGGCCTCTGTGGGAAGGAGTGGGCAGGGGGGCGAGGGGCCCAACAGCCCAGCAGCAGCTGCAGTTGAACACCAGCCCCCCCAACAGGAGCCCCTGCCCCCTTGAGAGCAGCACGTTTCCAGGGCGGGGCCAGAGCCGCAGGCACTGCAGGCCCAGGGCAGGGACCCCGCCTCCAGGATGGTGGGCGTGGGTCTGCGTGCACGGGGCAGCCTAGCACCACCTCTCCCGGTGTGGCCGCTGCCATGGCGAGGGCTGCCGTGTGCCGGGGTCCTGCCACTTTGCACCGTGTTGTGTTCAGTCCTCACGGCAAGCCTGGAAGCATGCAGTTATGATCTTCGTCCTTCAGAAAGAAAACGGGGCCAGGAAGTTGGGAGACCCCATCACAGGTGCCTGGGCGCTGTGCTGTCGAGGCGGGCGCTCCCTGCAGGCTGTGGCACTGAACAGAGAGCAAGGATGCCCAGCACTGGCCATTCGCCTCTCCCGGTGGACAGGCCCCCACTCTGCAACCCCGGGGCAGCCCCGCTCCCTGCGCTCCCGGGGCCCTGAGATGGTCGCGTCCTGAGAGGGAAACACTCATGCTTTTCTTTGGAAGCCAGCAGCCCAGGCTCTTCAGAGGGAACAGGAGTGATAGGAGCCCTTCTCTCCCCAGTTGTCAGCCAGTGTCTGCAATGCCCAGCAGGACACTTCTGTCCCAGCGGAGCCGCCCACCCCACCCCATGCCAGCCGGGCACATTTAGCCCCCACCCAGGCCGGGATGAAGCCACAGACTGCACCCCGTGCCCAGCAGGCAGGGCCTGCACCCGGGCTGGGCTGACTCAGCCAGATGCAGAGTGCACGCCGGGGTAAGAGGCCTTGATTCCTCGAGGGCAGGGGTGACTGGGAGGGGTCACAGTCCTCCCCCGACAGTTAGAGAGTCAGGGACTCCGGTGCAGGTGGGGTCTCTCCAAGAATTCACACACACACACACCCCCGTGTTGCTCAAGGGCCTGTGCCCTGGAGCAGGGCTCAGGGTCACACCAGCCCAGGCTTCCAGGACCTCCTGCAGGAGCACTGGGGCCCAAGCACGCTCAGGCAGCGGCTGGGGAACTCCTGGCTTTTCCCTGGAAAAGGAAGCTCAGAGAGGCCAGGTTACCACACCAAAGCGGCACAGCAGGCCGGTGGGCACAGTGGGACCTGACTGGGACTCTCCAGGATGGCGGGCTCTGCATGATGTGGGTACCAGGCTCCAACCCCTCGGTTGTCATAGGTACGTGTGCCCTGTGGGCTCCTCAAGTCCACACGCTCCCACCCACGCCTGCCCGCCTGGTACCTTCAGCACCCGGAGGGATCTCTCTGACCTGTCCCAGTGCGAGGTCTGCCCTTCGGGCCTGGCCTGTGCCAGGGGTGAGTGAGGGGCAAAGGCAGCCCAGTACCCACCAGACCCAGCTCCGTTCTAAGGCGGGGAGCCCCAGAAAACAGACCCTGGTCCACAGCCCCTTCTTTCCACACAAAGACTGTGGTCCATCCCTCAGGGGTGGGACCACGAGGGGCATTCTCGCTCCTCAGCGCTCTGCCCCGGGTGGGGCAGCCTCGGGCCCCTGCCAACCCGGAAACCCTTCCAGTGCAGGGGCCCTGTCCCTGCATTTGCCCGAGGAGTCAGACTGCCGCTCTTCCAGGGCTACCTCAGGACTGTGTTTGCAGGAACCTGGGGTCCGGCCTGGTCCCCCACCCCCTGTCCAGTTGGCCATTATTGCCCTCGGGGCACCAAACTGCCGACCCAGTTCCAGTGTCCCCCGGGCACCTGGAGTAAACGGACCGGACTGACTGAGGGCGAGGAGTGCGCCCCCTGCCCCAGAGGTTGGTTCTGTGTCGGTGGAGCCGCGGTGCCCTCGGGGATGTGCCCAGCAGGACACTACTGCCCAGAGGGTGAGTGTGGCAGGGTCCACCCTGGCAGCGTCACAGGTGAGTGCTGGGAGTTAAAGCCTCTCACTCCCAGCCAGCCCACTCCCTCCAGGCTAAGGTTGGATCTCAGGGAGACCTCCTGGGGGAGGCTGGGGCTGCCCTGCCAGAGAGCATCCCAGGGATTCAGGGCGAAGCCCAGACCAAGTCTGGTCCTGGGAGAGTGGCACCCCTGCTCCCGGCCCCTTCCGCAGTGGCCTCCCTCCAGGACCCCCCCCCACCAGGGAGGAGGCGAGCACCTGAGGTGGCTCCGCCCTCCTCTGACCCCTGCCCTTTTCTCTGTCTCAGGTACAAAGTGGGGCACACAATTCCCCTGCCCAGCGGGCACCTACAGCTCCCAGGCAGGCAACAGCCGGGTGGGAGACTGCCTGCCATGCCCAGCGGGGGCCTTCTGCCCCAGTGGGACCCCCACGCCTGTGCTCTGCCCACGGTAAGGGAGGCCGGGGTTGTGGCTGTTGCGGAAGCTGGCTGACCAGGTGTCATGTGCCAGAGCCCCGCCCTTTTGTTCCAGGACCCTCAGGACCTGGCAGCCTTCTTGAGACGAGATGCAGAAGTAGGATGGGCAGAGGCCAGGGCCCGGGTCCTCGGGGTGACAGGCTGATGTGGGAGCCACACACGCATGGCCTGGATGTAGAAAGAGGGAGCACACGGTGGGCCGGAGTCGGTGGGAAGGTGCCCACACCCAGGAGGGAAGGTGCCCACACCCAGGAAGAACGGTGCCCGAGCCCAGGAGGGGAGCAACCTCAGAACAGCTCGGCCCAAAGGCCCAGCGCACTGGAAGCCAGTTCCAGCCTGGGTCTCAGCAGAGATTTGGCCCAGGCTCTGGGGTTGTCTATTGAGAGACTGTTTTATCAAGATGTGCCTTTTACTCCTCTAGCCAAAAAGTTAACTTAGAGTTTTTCTTATTTAAAAAAAAATCAGGAGTTCCCGTCGTGGCGCAGTGGTTAACGCATCCGACTAGGAACCATTAGGTTGCAGGTTCGATCCCTGGCCTTGCTCAGAGGGTTAAGGATCCGGCATTGCCATGAGCTGTGGTGTAGGTCACAGACATGGCTCAGATCCCACGTTGCTATGTCTGTGGCTGTTGCGTAGGCCAACCGCTACAGCTCCAATATGACCCCTAGCATGGGAATTTCTATATGTCTGCAAGTGCAGGGCTTAAAAAAATATATATTAAATGGATATTTGTAAAATTTGAGAGACTATGGGAAATGAAGCGTGACATGAAAGGCAGGAATAAGTGAGGAAAACACTGCAAGATTTAAAATCACTGTTTCAAGTTTCTGTTCTTCAAAATTGTCCTCAACAAAGTTAAAAGGCACACGACAAAGCAGGGAGATGTTTCCACATGAATGACAGGCTAACATCCCACTCCTTTCGCCTGTTACATAAAGGCCATCACAGATCAGTCAAATTGCGACAGAGACAGAGAGAACCCACAGGAAAACACGGCAACGTGGAGGCAGGGGCACCTTTAGACAGAAGCACAACTAGCCCACGGCTAGGTTTCAAAATCTGCTGTGCCTCACTACCCAGGTCGGCTGTTTGGGGTCCCACCAGCCCCACCCTCAGCCTGACCCCTCAGGAGCCTGACTCTGCTCTCGAACCCTCGGGTGAGCGGGGGGCAGTGGTGACCCAGGTGGCGGTCACGGCTCCTCCCCCTGGAGAGCCCCACAGCCTCAGCTCTGCTTCTCCTCAGGGGAACCTCCCGCCAGAGTCCTGGTGCAAGTCTGGCTGTGGCCTGTGTGCTGTGCCCGGCTGGTCACCACTGCCCTGAGCTGGGCACGGCCACCCCCCAGCCATGCAGCGCTGGCAGCTTCTCGGTGAGAGTTCCCTCAGGGGCCTGGAAGTGGAAGCATCCTAGAGTTGGGGATGGAGGCCTCAGAGAGCAGCGTCCATCCTGGCCCCTCCCTCCAGACCCTGACCCTCTGTGGACCCATCCAGGTGCCCTGCTCTCGGGCCCTCCCAGGCCTTGCCCTCCTCAGAAACGGAGGCTCACACGCAGCCTGGGTCCGGGCCAGAAACAATCTCAATTCCATTCAACGTGTTTCCCGAGAACCTGCTATGCGCCAGGCCTGGCCCAAATGTGAGAGGTATGGAAAGCAAGCAGCCTTCTTGCCAACCTCTCTTTCCAGGGCCCAGGTCATCTCTGGTGCCAGGAGTGCCCAGGAGGAAAACTCTGCAACCAGACAAAGCTGGCCAGCCCCGCTGCATGTCCGCCCGGGCACTACTGCCCCGCCCGGGGCCTGCTGTCCATCCCCTGTCCCAGGGTGAGAGGCTCCCCTCCTCCCCCAGCCTCTGTGCTTTTGTGTGGGGAAGCTCTGCCACCATCCAGGGTGGGATGGAAGACACCCCTTCGTCATGGCAGAGCCACAGCCCAGCTGTCTGCCTCCTGCGCCCACTCCGATGAGGGCTGGACCACTTGCTTTCCTGCAGCTGGTTTCTGAGACTGGTGCTAGAACAAAACGTCACCAGGAACAAAGTGACAGAGGCTTGTGGGGCTTGGAGGGACGCAGGGACAAGGGGGGAGGCCCAGGCGGAGCTCCTAGCAGGAAGGAAGCGTTTCTGCTCCAGCCTCCAAAGCCCCGCCCCCAGGCCATGGGGTCCTCTCCCCAGTACACCCCTCCCCCAGATGAGCCAGTGGCATCTGTTCTATTTTCCTGCCTGCTTCCCGGTCTGCCATGAGCTCCATCACAACAGTCCACGCTGGCTGCGTGCTCTGCCCACAAACACTTTTGCGGGAAACTTGGAAGTGCCTGGGAGGCTCAGTTCTGGCTCAGGGTCTCCTGCTCCCCTGCCCCGTCCATCCTGGGGGAGGGCGGAGGGTCCAGCTCTGCTCCCTTCCTGCCAGAGTGGCCCTCATGTCCAGGCCTCTGGGACCTTGACCTCGGCGCCGTCCTCTCCGCCCAGGGCACTTTCCGAGAGGCCCCTGGGGCTGCCCGCCTGGAGGACTGCCAGCCGTGCCGTCCTGGGGCCTTTTGTGGCCGAGCCGGCCTGGCCGAGCCCCAGGGATTATGCCGCCCTGGCCATCACTGCGGACCTGGCTCCAGCACCTCCTCTCCGGTGAGCACAGCCCCTGGGCCCCCAGAGGCAAGGCTGCCCAAGCACAGGGCCTGGGCAGGGTCGGGGACACAGGACGGGCAGGACCAAGCACCTGCCCCCTGGGGCTCACTGCCTGGTGGGGCAACAGTGCCCCCAGCAAACATGGGAGGGAGCCACTGCAGGGGGGCGCTGAAAGATCCACCACCATTAAACACGGCCCCCAAATGTGAAAAAGTAAAGAAAGGCGAAGGCATCTAACCTCAGTTTCCAGCTTCCACCAGAAAAGGGAGCAGATACAAATTCATCAGCAGCTAGGAAAGGGCACAGCTGGGCCGACAAAGAAGGACGCGTGAGGCAAAGCTGTGTTTGTATAATAAGGCATCTGCTCATCCTCAAAAGTGAATGCATTTGCCGAGGCCCCACGATGGCACTGCTGGGTAACAGGGCCCATTTCTCCGCTGCAGCCGGGCCCAGGCTGCAGGGGTGCAACCCTGCAGCTCACAGCCAGAGCCTCAGGGAGGTTCGTGCCTTCAGAGCCAATAATTCCGAAGTGGGGAAAAGCCTGAAAGGGAAAAAGTGCCTTACGAAAAGATGGTTAAACCACAAATTTTAATAGCCAACAAAACGAAAAAATGCAATACACCCGAAGTTCCTCTGTGGCGCAGCATGTCAAGGATCCAGTTTTGCTGAAGCTGCAGCACGGGCTGTGACGGGAGCTCGGGTTTGATCGCCAGCCCAGGAACCTCCACATGCCACGGGCACGGCCAAAAAAAACACAGCAGAGGCCCAGTAATGAGAAAATATCAAGGCGTTCCTGTGATGTCCCAGGGGAAACGAATCCAACTAGGAACCATGAGGTTGCGGGTTCCATCCCTGGCCTCACTCCGTGGGTTAAGGATCCAGCGTCGCCGTGAGCTGTGGTGTAGGTCACAGATGTGGCTTAGATTCCCTGTTGCTGTGGCTGTGGGGTAGGCCAGCAGTTTCAGCTTCAATTCAACCCCTAGCCTGGGAACCTCCATAGGCTGCAGGTGAGGCCCTAGAAAGAAAAAGAAAAAGAAAACATCTAGGCTGAAATACGGTATCTTGAGCCAGCAGGATACGGGTTACTATGACTAGTGACGAGGAGGTATTCTGTGCTAGAAAGTAAATGACCGGGAGTTAGAAACCAGTAACCTTACCACAGTCAGAGCAGTCTGTCAACACTTTTAGCAAATAGAGAGTTGGGATTGTTTCATCTATTTAATACGAAAATTTGTTCTTTTTCTCTGTGAAGTTGATCTCCCAGAGCAGCTCCAGGGGCAGCTCCCTGAGGCTCTGGCTGTGAGCTGCAGGGTTGCACCCCTGCAGCCTGGGCCCGGCTGCAGCGGAGAAATGGGCCCTGTTACCCAGCAGTGCCATCGTGGGGCCTCGGCAAATGCATTCACTTTTGAGGATGAGCAGATGCCTTATTATACAAGCACAGATCCCCGCACACACGTGCACAGAGAGACCTAGTGGAGCCAGGCAGGCTTCCTAGAGGGGGTCAGGCCGGACCAGGAGGTGGCCTAGGGGAGACCAGCCTCTGGCTCTTGACCTTAAGCCCTGACAGGCCCCTCTTCCTCCAGGAGGGACTCCCCTTTGGTGACCTCTGCCCCCCCGGCCATTTTTGCCCAGCTGGAACCAAGGATGCCAGGCAGAGGCCCTGTCCTGCTGGCACCTGGAATGCCAAGAGAGGGGCACCGGATGTGAGCTGGTGCCTGCCCTGCCCACCGGGGCTCTTCTGTGCTGAGGCGGGCCAGGCTGCCCCCAGCGGCCCGTGTGCACCAGGTGAGGGCACCCGTGCATCCTTGAGGCTGGCGGGAAAGGCGCCAAGTGGAGGCGGCCAGTCTGCCACCTCAGCACTGACTCTGGGACCCTCGGCCCCGAGGCGGTGGCGTGCTAGGCGGAACCCAGGAAAGTATGTGTGGTTGGGCTTGGGCAAAACAGGAGCCACCCTGAGTGGCAGGACCGTCAAGGAGCTGAGCTCCAGCCCCCAAAGCGTGTCAACCTGAGCGCTTTCTCTGCTTCCAGGATTCTACTGTCCGGGAGGGGCACAGACGCCAAGGCCTCTTGGTAGGCCATGGGGAAACCTCAGCCCTGAGGGCCGCGCCTGCCTGGAAGGCTCACTGGCAGCCATAGCCGGGCTGGATGGGCGGCCCCGCAATGGCTCAGGTACTTGGACTGGCTCAGAGCAGAGCATGGTTGCTATGGAAACCAGGGACAGCAGGATGGACAGGACTGGAGGATGAACAAAGCCACTCTGCTTTCAGGCCAAGAGAGCCACCAAGAGAGGACGTGCCCCCAGGACACAGGCCACCTACCCTTGACCTGCCCCCCGGACATGTCCAGTCCATGGCAGGGCCAAAGCCAAGCCCATGGCTGCCAGCCGAGTGCTGCAGGTGAGGAGATGGGGGCGGGGGTGGCAGACGGGGTCTGTCCTCGGGAGGCAGTCCAGGCTGCATCTTGGAACAGCAGCTCACTGCGACCTCTTCTCTCACTGGCTGGGGGTCTGGGAGGTGCCACCGACGGTGAGTAAGGACAGAAGCCAGGGGCACCACTCCCTAGGGGGGAAATCACATAACTCAGCTTCTGATAGGAATGCTAGGAGTGTGAGGATGCGTGCTGTTGAGGCAAAAGTTAAAGAAACCCAAGCACGGGAGGGTAAGATGTGGTCATAACACCGGACCTGGGTGACAGAGGGCCTGTGCCAGTCAACGCATCACTGGCCCGGGAGGGTCAGGGTGGTGCTGGCCTCCAGCAGGGCAGGCCCAGCAGCAGCTCCATCCTGCCGCCCTCCTCGGAGCTGGGGACACTGCGGGCCCCGCCCCCGCCGGGCTCCGTCCCAGGTCAGCCTCAGGAGACCTTGGATGAGGGAGCTGTTAAGAGCGAGGCTGAGCACGGGGGGCACAGATGGTGCATCGTATGCCTTGGCTGGAGGACCCTCAGGGATCGTGACCTTGGGGCCCCGTGCAGGTCGTCTGTGGCCAAGGCCAGCACCTCCACGTGCATCTGAGAGAGAAACACCAGCCCAACAGCCCCCTTAGGTGGCACTTGTGCTTCTCAGGCGGGTCCACCAGGGGGAGGTTGTGGGGTCCCGGGGTGATGAAACCCCATGCTTCCTCCATCCCAAGACGGCTCACGTGACCCTCCCTGTGTCCTCAGTGCCCCGAGTGCTGTGGCAATGGCGTCTGTGCATCTAAGCCGGTCCCTCAGCCTCCTCCTGCACCCTCGGCCACCTGTTTCAGAGTCTGACCTGCGGTTGTGTCACTTTGCACACATACGTGAAGATGTGTACACACTCAGGCTTCCACAGGCAAATTTTGATGCGCCCCATCCGACCCCCAAGAGGCTCGGCAGATCAGAGGGGACAGAATGCAATAAATGGAAGCGAAAACCTTGGTCAAGATGAGATTTCCAAAACCAGTGTCACAGAGGCCAGCATTTGACCCCGGGCTCCTCCCCAGGCTGGCCCCAAGGCCCAGCCCTCTGGGCTGTCCCCACACTTCTCCTGACAGGGCAAATGCTGGCCCTCTCCCCACCTTCGGGGTCCTAGGCAGGGTTCCCCCAGATAGGCTGTAATTAGCTCAGGTGACACATCCCAGCCCCACCCGGGCTCCCCCATCGTCCCCATGGAAATCAGGGGTCGGGGGCAGGACCTGGCCTGATAGCTGCCTTGGCTGTCAAGGTGCTGTGGCCGCAGCTCCCAACACAGCCCCTCTTCCAGGAGGGGTTCCTGCTGCAGGGCGTGCAGGAGGCGGGGGCTTCGGGCTGACCGGCTCCGGGCTAGCGGCTGGTCTGTGATGTCACCCACTCCTGATTTTGGGCAGGAGCTGAGGCCACCCACCCCCACGGAGGTATCGGGGCCACAGCAGGGGGGCCCTGCCCTCCGGGCCACTTCTGCCCAGTAGGAACGGCGGTGCCCCTCCCCTGTCCTGTGGGCACCTTCTCAGATCGGTAAGTGTCACTGCCCCAGCCCCGGAGGTCGGGGGGTGGGCAGAACTGTCTTCTTCCTGCACTGACCACCTCGCCAGCCACATTGCTGTGCCACGAAGGGTCATGGGCCGGAGAGAGCAGGACGCCCTTGGCCTGTGGGGGGATACCCCCCAAGTAGCAGTAGAAGGTGGGGCAGGAGCTGGCCAGAATAGAGGCTGGCGGTGTTGGCTGCTGGGGGCTCGGACACACATCACGCCCGAGAGAGAAAAGCATCAAGAACGCAGTGTGCCCACCTGTGCCACACTTGTGAGCAGGGCCCCCTCTCCCCACCGTCAGACACTGTCCGCCCCCAGGAGGGGACACCCAGAGCAAGGGGACTGCAGTGGAGCCAGTAGCTGAAGGGCTGTTGGGTATCCTGGCTGCAGCTGCGGGACCCAGGAGTCCGTGGCCCCAGGCAGCCTGGGTCTGAACTGGGCCTTAGGGTGGAGAGGGACCACTGTCACCAGGCACCCATCTCGGGAGCCCGGCCGCTGCTTCAGGCATCAGCCCGCCCTCTGCCCTGGGTGCCGGGAAAGCAGAAGGAATCCCAGGGACACGGCGGGAGGAGGAACGAAAGGCCGCCCCACAAGGCCTGCACCTGCCACCCCGAGAGTCGCCTGGCCCGTGACCCACCTTCTCCTGCCCCAGGCGCCGCCCCGGCTCACTGCCCAGGCTTCTCTCTATGTCCCCAGGATGTTCCTCTCCACGGCCTCTGAGTGCTTGTCCTGCCCCTCTGGCCATTTCTGCGGAGCATCTGGCCTCACTGGCCCCTCTGGGCCCTGCTCCCCCGGCTACTTCTGTCTGGCAGGAGTCACCACCCCAAAGCCAGCAGGTGAGGAGCCCCTCAGGACAGGAGTGGGCCCTGCATTGGCCACGCAGATAGAGGCGGGCCCCTCAATGGCAGGTGACATGGGGCGGGCATCAAGGAGAGAGGGCACCAGGTAAACTGAGAAGGAGCTGAGATACGCCTCGGCCCGAGGGTGCAGTGTTGACCACTGCCCCAAACACGCTGGCCTCTGTCCCCCTGCGCTGTCCACAGCACCTCACAGTTGGCCTCATTGCCCCCCACACTGCAGGCACGGGGGTCTCGTCACACCTGCACCCCAAGTCCACCCCAGGCCCACCGACCTTCTGAATCAAACCCCTCCCTCCCCGTGGTAGGGAGGACGAGGGGAGCCTGCCCAGACCAGCCAGCAGGTCCCTGAGTTTGTCCTGTTGCCCCCACCCCACATGAGCTGGGCATGTGCAGCTGGTGCAGAGGGTGAGGGTCAGTGCCCAGGATGCCTGGCTACCTCTAGTGGCCACTGCCCCACCCTCGTAGGAGCTGAGCCCTCCTGGACCTCTGGGGAGGCACAGAGAGCAGGGCTGCAGTCCGTGGGGGGCCGGGAACTTGGGCCAGAGCGCTCGGGACCCCTCTTCTGGAACATTTCCATTGTTCCAGAAAACCTGTGAAGCAAAAGTCCGGGTCCTGGGTGGGAGGTTAAGTTCTGGGGAGTCGGGAGGGGAGCAAGACTGCGGGAGCCGTGTCCCCCGGGCGGGGCTGTGGCGGGGGTGGGGGGGGGGAGCAGTCCAGCCAGGACAAGCCTCCCAAACCAAAACCAGCCCTCCTGGGTCATTACAACCACATGGGGGAGGAATGTTCTCTTAGTAATGGAAATAAACAGGCAGAGGGCCTCTGGCAAGGGCGCCTCAAGGAACTGTCAGAAAATCAGGCTTCTGCTACACCTGAATTAAAAAAAAAATTTTTTTGAGGAGTTCCCGACGTGGCTCAGTGGTTAACGAATCCGACTATGAATGCTGAGGTTGTGGGTTTGATCCCCGGCTTTGCTCAGTGGGTTAAGGATCCAGTGTGGCCATGAGCTGTGGTGTAGGTCGCAGACGCGGCTCAGATCCCATGTTGTTGTGGCTCTGGTGTAGGCCAGCGTCTACACCGATTAGACCCTAATCGGGTTAGGGTTAGGGTTAGGGTTAGGGAGGTTGCCTGGGAACCTCCATATGCTGCGGGAGCTGCCCTAGAAAAGGCAAAAAGACCAAAAAAAGAGGAAAAAAAAATTTTAAGCTCATATAACAAAACCAAAAAAAGAAAGGAAGGAAGGAAGGAAAAAGAAAGCGGGTCTTTGGGTCAGTTACGTCTCCGGACGTCGTCCCCAGTGGAACTGCGTCGTTATTCCTGCCCACCCACCAGAGAGGGATTTCCTGCGATGCTGGTGATAAATGTGTGACACGGTTAAGCACAGGCTTTTGGTCTGGAAGGGGCTGTGCAAGCCGTCACCATCGCCATGAGTTCTCAGCAAACCCTTGAGCCTCTGCCCCAAGCCCAGGTCCACGTTTCCTCTGGGGCTACCGCCCTGGCCGCCTCAGGCTCCCCTGCGACAGGGCCAGCTCCCCTCACTCCGCTTCCTCCTGCTCCTCAGGCCTCTCAGAGCAGGGGGGCCCCTGCCCCCAAGGCCACTTCTGTCCCAGGGGGACCAGCCTCCCCCAGCCGTGCCCTGCTGGCTCCTACAGCAACCTGACTGGCCAAGCCTCCTGCTTCCCCTGCCCTGCCGGCTACTACTGCCCCGAGGGCCTCACCGCCCACAGCGGGCACCCCTGCCCCGCCGGCTTCTACTGCCCCAGAGGTGAGTGCGAAGCCTGGGCTCAGCCCCGGGCTGTGGTTCTTGCTCTGGATGCTGAGGAGCGTCCAGGGGTCCTTGCTCATGGGACTTCCAGCTGCACAGCCTGAAGGCCCGGGGCCAGGCCCCAAGCGGCTGGCTTTGAACACTGTTTCATCCAGTCCTTTGCTTTATCTTTAAAATGCATGACAGGTTTACTTTCCATTCCATCATACACCCTCATTGGCTGAAAAATAAACATTTTAAATTACCAATATGTTGGCCCATGCCCTTCAGTAAAGTTAGCCGTAGGGAAGATGAATCCTGCATATTCTGTGGCTGTGTGGACCCCAGCCCAGGCCGGCCCAGCCTGGGGAGTCTGGTGGAAGCGATTGACGAGGAGAGAGGGCCTTGGGTTGAGGCCAGGAGTTTACTGGGACAGGCCTACAGGAGAGCTCAGCAGCAGCCAGCGGCCCTGACTCCCGCCGCAGCTGCGGGCCCCTCCCCTGCACTCTGCTCTTCAGGCACCAGGTACGCCACCCAGTTCCCCTGCCCTCGGGGTTACTACAACCCAGACCCACTGACTCAGAGCCTGGACAGCTGCCTTCCCTGTCCCCCGGGCCACTACTGCGGCCAGGAGAACCTGACACAGACCTCCGGGCCCTGTGACGCAGGTGCGTTTCCCCAAGCATCTCCCCTGGACCTGGGTGACCCAGGCTCTCCCCGGCATAGCTCCAGGCTGCAGGGGTGTCCTTCAGCCTGGGGGAAGCCAGCCTTTGACCTCCCCATCACTGCCCGACCTCCTGCCCCAGTGCTTACCCCACCCCCCACCCCTGGTTTCCACCCCAGGCTGGTTCTGCGTGTTGGCAGCGTGGACCGCCCGCCCCTTCGACCTGGACAACTACACCAGCACCAACTGCCTGTGCCCAGCCACAGCCACGGGGGGCAAGTGCCCGGCTGGCTCCTTCTGCCCTGAGGGCAGCCCAGAGCCCACGCCCTGCCCCCCGGGATCTTTCTGCGCCACCCCTGGTAAGGACTGAGCCCCTCCGGCGTCGTGCTGTGACCCAGGCCGGGCCACGTGCTGAGAGCTGGCAGACACCTATTTCCTCTGAAAACTGAGAATTGCTGTCTGCATAGCCTCTCGGGGGTGGGTGCTTGGCACACCTCAGGGCAGGGCTGTGCTACGTACTCCCGCTGCTGTCATGTGGCGCGAGTTCAGGGGGCCACGCAGAGGGCGTGGAGAGGAAGGCAGCCCAACTGCGGCTGGACACACCGGCCCCTGGGACCTGGACATGACCTAGACTCTGCCTGCCCCAGCTCCTGGTCCCCCTCGGGCTGGAGAGCACACTGAGGCCAAGACCCCTGCCGCGTCCGCTGAACCTGACCGCTTGCTGACCGCGGCTTCAGGCCCCGATGGAGCAGTACCCGCTCTCAGGGTTGGGCGGAGGGGAGAATGGGACCTAGTGCCCAGCCTCCCCCTCAGGACCAGCCTGCTCATGTCTGCTGTCGTGCCCAGGCCTCTCCACACCCAGTGGGCCCTGCCAGGCTGGCTACTTCTGTGCTGAAGGAGCAGCATCTCCAGCTCCAGAGGATGGGCTGACAGGGGCCCCCTGCCCCCCTGGGACCTTTTGCCGTGAGTGTCTCCTTGCCCCACTGTCCTCTGTCCCACGGGTGCTCACAGACCCCATTCCTCCACTGGCCTCTGGACCTTGGGGCAGCCAGGAAGAGCCAGAAAGGGGACATCACAGCTGTCACTCTGAGCGAAGAAGTGTCGCAGAGGGTGTGGCTAAAATACACCTGGGGGGCTGTTGTGGTTTGAGGTGCTTGGTGTGGACAGCTAGGGACAGGGGGCTGTGGCCTTGTCGCCCCCAAAGCCTCATCAGTGCTCAGGGCTGTGAGCTCTGACCGTGCCCCCCAGCCACAGGCAAAGGGTCATGGGTCTCCATGTGCTGTCAAGGGGCCAGGGGACCGGGCCTCAGGGACACGGGGCCGACACGGGTCCCAGAAGGGAAGTCATGACGAGCCCCGCCCCACGTCTAAGGCTGAGTCCACAGCTGCTGCCCATAAGGAGTCTACTCCCTGGACCGGTGGCCTCCCCTCAGCAAGGCGACACAGCCTTCTTGTGCCCGCAGCTGCAGCATCCAACAGGCCCATGCCATGTCCCGCTGGCACCTTCTCCCGCCTCCCAAAGCAAACCAGGAACTCAGAGTGCCAGCCCTGCCCAGCCGGCTTCTACTGCAAGGAGGCTGGTCTCCAGACCCCCAGTGGGCAGTGCCCAGCAGGTGAGAGGCAGTGACGACCTGGAGGTGGAGGCAGAGTGGACGTGGCTGGGGTGCTGCTCCCCGGGCCCCAGGCCCCAGGCCCCGGGCCTCAGGCCTCGTGCAAGAGCTGCTGCTGGGACCGACGTCTCAGGTAGGACAGTCCTAAGCACCCCTCGCTCCTGGCCAGGTTACTACTGTGACTCCCGGGCTGGGCCCGTCCAGGACTTCAGCCTGTACCCTTGTCCGCATGGCTTCTACTGCCCCCCGGGCACCACCATAGCCAGACAGCACAGCTGCCCAGTGGGCACGTACGGCCCTCGGAAAGGGTTAGGAAGCATCACCGAATGCCAGCTGTGCCCTGCAGGGAAATTCTGTGCGCTGGCAGGACTCACGGCACCACAAGGTATGTCCTACAGGCAGAAGAGGCCGTAGGCAGTGGATGGGCTTGAGTGCTGGGTACCAGACCCAGCTGAGGAGGGGACGCTTCAGGGGAAACTCCATGCACCTGGGTCACTGGTCAACATGGGGTCAGAGCAGCGCAGGCCTGTGGGGCTGGAGAAAGGGGTCCACTGGCCTCCCAAGACCTCACGTCAGAAACCTAGGGCCCCCAACCATACCTCAGGAAGTCAGGTGGGCCCTGCTGGCCAGTGTCAGAAGGTCCTCCAGGCAATTCTGATGCCACCAGCTTGGGGAGTGTCCCATCACTGCCTCAGAGTAGAAGTACAGCCCAGCCCCACCCAGCACCAGGCTCTTGGGTGTTTCTGCCGTGTACCGCGCCCCTGCCCCTGTTAGCAGTGCTGCTTTCTTGGGGTGCAGGGGCAGCTTCTGTACAAAACACTGCAAATGACCTGATGCATTAGGCAAACCCAGGCTGGGCAGCCGACAGTCTCCAAGGGAGGCAACTCCCCCACTGGCCCAGACCCCACACCTGCTTTGCCCCAGGAGCCTGGTACTGAGCAGAGGAGGCCTGTACAGGCCATGCTCAGCCAGGGCCTGGGGCTGCTGGGGCTGCCCAGGCAGCCTCGGGCAGGGACTCCCCAGGCTGTGGCCATCGTGGGGGATGAGGGGGGCAGGAGTGGCCTCTGGTGCCTGTGCTGTGAGGGCCCAGCAGGCACAGCTGACCTCACATCCTTCCTCCTAGGGGACTGTGCTGCAGGGCACTGGTGCAAGGGCGGAGCCACCAGCCAGGACCCCACCAACGGGGCGCGGGGCCTCCTCTGCCCCGCTGGGCACTTCTGCCTCGAGGGTACCTCACCAGCTCTGGGGCCGCGACTCACATGAGGGCAGAAGGTCACGTCCCTCTCTCCCCTCTGCTGGTTGCCAGAGGGTCTCCACGTGCTTGGAGCCCTGTGCCCAGCACAGGCCCTAAACAAAGGGCAGTGCTGAGCTGGGCAGGGCTGAGTACAGAACGCCCCCCCCTTGCCCCGCACCCTGCCCAGCTGTCCTCCCCTCTCCATCCTCCAGCCTGGACCTCAGGAAACCTCCCTCCTGTGACTGGCCTTCCTACTTTGCCCTTCGGGCCTCGGTCCCCCAGCCAGGATGCTTTCTCAGGCTGGGTATCCCCCCACTTTGGCCCTGGCTGGCAGGAAGGCAGGTGTCTCTCATTTACACAAAGCTGGCTGGTCCGTGCCCTCTGGAAGCTGCGACAGGGAGGCACCCTGGCCTCACTGCCCAGAGGGAGAGAGGCCGGGGGCAGGAGCCCAGCCCTGTCGAGGTCCTCCTTCAGCCAGAGGGGCTGGCGAGACGGCCTCCACTCTTTCCTCTCTCACCCGAACCTCTGCAGGAGCTCCTGTCCCAGCCCGATGCCCACCTGGTACCTGGTCCGAGGAAGGGAGCAGAACCCCAGGAGAATGTCAGCCCTGCTCTGGAAAGCAACTCTGCTCTGGTGGCCACCCACCCATCTGGCCAGTCCCTTGCCACCCAGGGTGGGCGAACAGCCTGTCTCCTCTGACAGACAGGAAGCATGTCCCCAGAGTGAGGAGCTGGCCCCAGTGCAGGGTTTCTTATCAGAGATTGAGAGGAGGAAGCGCCCACCAGCGTGGAAAGGCCAACCCCCCACCCCGACTGCATGCGAAGGTCAGGCCACACTGCAGACAAGGTCACTGGAAGGACATCGGCCTCCAGACTTGTGGCAGCACATTTCATCTCTGCCACCACCCATCCCACCCCCCGAGCAGAGCCAGGCTGCCCGTTCTGGGGGCCGGGCCAGAGGGCAGGCGACCACGAGGGGGGATGTTCAGAAGCGAGCAGGGTAGGAAGGGTCCTGGGCCCCGCCTGAAGTCCACCTGCTGCCCGTGGGTGCAAGCCCTTCAGCCTCTCTCCTCTGCTGAGACCGTTTGCTGGCTTGTGTTTTCCCAGCATGTCCTGCAGTGGAGGGGCGATCTCCGCCACCCCCGTGGAGGGGCTTTCAGGGCGAGCGTGCTCCCCAGGGCACTCCTGCCCCGTAGGAATGGCTGAGCCCGCCGCGTGTCCTCCTGGCTCCTACGCCTCCGGCACCCAGACAGCAAAATGTCACCTCTGTCCCAGTGGCCACTACTGTGTTCCAGGACTGAGGCCACGGCTGTGTCCGAGAGGTGAGTGTCCTGCCAGCAGCCCAGCTGATGGAGGGAAGGGCCCAAAGCCAGAGGGACCAGTGGGGACCATCACCTATAGGGCAGCCCCCACCCCCTGCGCCCCCACCAAGGTTCCTCTGACAAAGGCCTGACCTGTACATCCTGAGAGGGCAACAAACCCCACATTTTCGGAGCATTTCCAGCTCCCGGGCAGGAGCCCTGCAGCGAGGAGGTCCCAGAGCTTCCCTCCGCGGCCTCCTCAGGCCTCAGGCTCGGCCCTGCCCCTCACAGGTTTCTACTGCCCTGAAGGGACAGAGCGCGACTGGCAGCCCTGCCCTGTGGGCACCTATGGCCCTGTGCCTGGCCTGGGCAGCCTGCAGGCATGTCGGGCCTGTGACGGGGGCCGGTTCTGCCCCGGGGCCAATGCTACGGAGGCTGGTGGACAGTGCTGGGAGGGCTTCTTCTGCTCCAGAGGGTCCACCCGGCCCAACCCGGAGGCCGGCACTGAAGGTAAGGGGTCCTTCCCGACAGGCTGAGCCCCTGCCCCATTTCCCGAGGCCCTCGGGTTGGGGGGGAGATTCAAGGCCCTCCATTCACTCACTGGTCACCCAGAGAGACGATGAATCCTTTCCCGCCAGAGGCCCGGGGACCTGGCCTGGGCCACCTGCTCCCAGGCTCCTGTTCGTGGTGGGTGGAACACCCTGGTCCAGCGGTGAGCTGTGCCCTGGGATTCGTTCCCTCCAGCCGCTGTCCGTCCTGGGGTACGCCCCCCCGGGAACCCACATCCCACACCGTCCAGGCTGAAGGCAACACTTCGGCAGCCTGACAAAGCTCCCCTCAGCCAGGCCACACATTGGAGTCCCTCTGGTCCAGGGCAAGGGGAGAACCAGGCCACCAGGCCAGAGTGTCTCGGGTGGGGACAGAGCCAGACACGGTCAATCTGATCATCGTCCCAAGGAGTTCTCACGTGTAGCCAAGAGATCATTCTGGTGTTCTTGGACCTCTGGGGTTAAATTTTCTCTGCACACCCGTGGATTCTGTGGACACTCTTCCAAGAGAACACGTGTAGGGAAAACACACACAGCTTCCCTGCATGCGGTAGATCCCAAAGCTCTGAGTCCAGGGCCCAAAGGCGAACTCCCGTGACCCAGGCCACCCCGTCTCTGGGAGGAGGGGGACTGGGTCTGCTTTGCCTAAGGCCACAGTCCGTAGCCAAGCTGGGCGTCCGGGCCCACTGACCAGTCCAGCTCTCTGACACGTGTCACTACCCAGAAGGCCCAGGGTTGCAGCCCTAGGGAGGCCCCAGCATGGGGAGACCACCGGCCCAGCTCCCACAATCTCTGCTCTGGGCCCTCCCTCCCCCGCAGCAGCCCTGGAGGAAGCGTGGGTGCAGCGCCTGGTGAGGCAAGGGGGTGAAGAGAGCCAGGCGGCTCTAGAAGCCGGGGAAATCAGGGCGCCCTGCAAGGCTTCTGCAGCAAGAACTGGGGTGGAGCCCCTGCCTCAGACATGGTCCATCCCTCGACTTGAGCCCTTCCCTCTGGGGCCCCTTCCAGATGCCATCAGCCATGTCAGCAAAAGCGTCTGCACACCTCTGCCTGCTGTGGTAGAGTAGCCGGGTCAGAGGATGTGGCCACAGCGGCGAGAGCCTGTGCCAGGGATGCAGGTAGTGCTGCTCGAGTACCCACATCTCACCCTGTCCTTCCCAGTGACCAGGATGATTTGTCTCTTGATTGCAGAGGGGGCTGGCCCCTGTCCTCAGGGACACTACTGCCCCAGGGGCTCAGCTGTGCCCCAACCCTGCCCACCGGGCACCTTCAGCCCACGCATCAAGCTCAGTTCAGAGGTAGGCAGAGCCTAGCCTAGGGAAGGGTCTGGGTGAGGGGAGGGCCTGTTTGGACCCCCGCGGCCTTTGAGGTCCAAGCTTGTCACACACTCTGATGGGGTGTGTCCTGCAGGCAGCCTGCTCCCCATGCCCGCCCGGCTACTACTGTGGCTCCTCTGGCCTCACCAGCCCCTCTGGGCCCTGCAGCGCAGGCTTCTTCTGCCTCAGGGGGGCCCTCGTCCCCAACGGCTCCCTGGAAGACCACACCGGTGGCCCTTGCCCTGCAGGTACCCCGTGGGTCACCCCGAGGGGGAACTGTGGGGGTGGGGGGCATTAGGAAGATCCCAACCTGCCCCCCAAATGGGGGCCCAGGGGTGGCGGCCCTCCAGGGACACAGTTGAGGACAGAGCTGCTCTGCGCACCAGGGAGGGGCTTCCTCAGCCCTGACCTGAGCGGTCACTTCTCTTTCAGGACACTTTTGCCCCCTGGGCACTGCTGCCCCCAGGCCCTGCCCGGCGGGCACCCTCAGTGTCCTGGCTGCCCGAAGCCACTGCGAGCCTTGTCCTGAGGGGTGAGTGTAAAGAGACATCTCAGGGCCCCCGTGTCCAGCTGTCACACGGTTCCTCTCCCTGCGACAGGAGGTGACCGGATCAGATGCTCCCTAAGTCCCCTTTGAGCCTGAGTTTTCTGGGACTTTGATACGGCACAGAACTCGTGCTCCTTCCTGCCATCTTTACGTCTCAATCTCTTTGCTGGGTAGCGCTGCGTCACTCCTAACTTCAAAGCTGAGTGTCATTTGCTGCAATTTACCATTTAAGCTCCATGCAAACCCCACCACCAGTCCCTTGAGCCACAGCAGCGCTGTGTCGCCAGCCCAGTGACAGCGCCGGAGGCCGTGGCAGGAGGGAGAGCCAGGCAGCCATTCCTGCCTCACTGCATCCCACGCAGCCCTCCGACCCAGCTCCCTCCTTGTCCGCTTGCAGCTTCTTCTGCCCGGCAAACACCTCCTCTCCTGCAGGGAAGGAGTGCCCTGCTGGCCATTACTGCCCCGCCTCCACTGCCTTTGCTTCTCAATTCCCCTGCCCCAGGGGCACCTATAAGCCGCAGAGAGGGGGTGCCCAGCGGTCAGACTGCACCCCCTGTGAGCCAGGTAAGGGGACAGTGTCATACCCCTCCAGCCACCTTAGGCCACGTCCTCCGGCCAGTGCGGGGGGGACTCAGGCCTGGCTTAGGCGGGGATGCTCTGGCCACAGCCCGCAGTGCACGAATGACCAGCACACATTTATTTACCAGCTGCATGTGGGGTGCCCCCGAGCTGGACATGGGTGCCCCGAGCTGGATTGGGGTGCCCCGAATCCAGGAGCCCTGTCTTTCCGTCTCCCCTGCAGGCTCCTACTGTCTCCGGCCTGGCCTGGTGGCCGTGTCCGGGCCTTGCCATGCAGGATTCCACTGTACTCGGGGAGCCTCTGTCCCAAATCCCACTGATGGGATCACAGGAGATCTCTGTCCTCCAGGCCACTTCTGTCCCCAGGGTAGCCCCAGGCCCACTCCATGTCCCCCTGGTGAGTCCCTGACAGATGGGCACCAGCAGGCAGGGGTCTGCTCTGGGGCCCTGAGAGGGGAAGGCTTGCAGAGGCTCCCAGGAGAAACACAGAAGAACCCCAAACTGGCCCAAAAGAGCAATGTCCATTCTGCTTCTAAATAGAGTGGGTTTGTGGGTGGAGTGACGTACGGGGTGATTTTGAGCCTGAGCCCAGGCTCCGTGTGTGAGCCGGGTGGGGTGGATGACAGAGCTGCAGGGAGAGTGAGTGGCCCCTGGCAGCAGACAGGAGATGAGACACACCTCAGCTGTGCAGCCACCAGGGGAGAGGTGGCCGGGGGTCCAGAAGGCCTTCCGGTGGTGGCCAGAGTGTGTGGCCCTGCAGGTTCTCTCCTGCCCCTCCCCGGGGCCACGTCGCTGGAGGACTGCCAGCCCTGCCCCACGGGCTGGTTCTGCTCACGGGCTGGCCTGAGCTCCCCGGAGGCCCCGTGTGAAGGAGGCTGGTTCTGCCCCAGGGCCTCTGTCTCTGGGCACAGTCCAGGTAAGGGCAGACGCAGCTCACGGTCTGCGAGGGGCGGGTGTTGTGCGCCCTGCTGCCAGCTGGCCTGGAAGGGGACACTGCCTGCCGGCTCCCCACTGAGCTCAGGCTCCGATGGCCCCACAGCAGTGAGACGGGCTCTGGTGACCTAGAGCCTGCTGTGACCAGGGCTGGGGACACCGTGCATTACAGAGGCTCCCCATGCACCCAGAGCTCAGAGAAGAGACGGGACCCAGCCTGCACGCTGCTGGGGGTGACCTCCATCCTCGGGCGGGCTTCCCACCAGCCCTCACGAGAATGGCCTGGGGGCCAGCCCTACAGGTCCCTGCTCTTGCCAAGCTAGTGACCTGACAGCGCCAGCATGGGAAGGGGCTCTGGGCCAAGGACGAGGCTCCTCTGACACTGCAGCTCTCAGGGGCTCCCCCAAGGTCCCCCCTGTAACTCCAGCCCCTACCCCCATCCCGGACAGCCAGTCTAAGACAGCATCTCCAAAAAATTCATAAAGTAGTCCAGGAAATGAACACAGTGAATATATGAAAACATAAACACTCTTTCATCCTCCACAACATGGAGCCAGAACACAGGTTTCCTTTTTTTCCTTTTTTTTTTAGGGGTGCACCCGAGGCAAATGGAAGTTCCACATGGGCTCTAATCGGAGCTTCAGCTGCTGGCCCACACCAGCAATGCCAGATCCGAGCTGCGTCTGTGACCTACACCACAGCTCACGGCAACACCAGATCCTTAACCCACTGAGTGGGGCCAGGGATCGAACCTGCAACCTCATGGCTCCCAGTTAGATTTGTTTCCACTGGGCCATGACGGGAACTCCCAGAGCACAGGTTTCTGATCCTGCCCTGTGCGTTCCCGGTGTCTGGCCCCTAAGTGAGCTCCACTGACCCTGGCCTCTCACGCCGCCGGCAATCAGAGGTCCTCGGCAGCCAAGCCTGCAAGGGCCGTGGGCTCCCTCCCACTGCCTGGGCTCTGAGTCACGGCAGCCAAGTCTCTCCCGGGGGCTTGGTTGACACAACAGTTCCCCAAAGAAGCTGTGTTTTTAGGAACATCTTATAGGACAGGACCTTGGGAACCCTTTTCGTGACAGGTGGTTCTGACCTGGGAGTCAGGCCCCAGCCTGGAGAGGCCTTCCCTGTGCCCCCCAGCCCACGCCCACAGGCCTTCCCGCCACGTGGCCCCTCAGTGCAGGGCTGGTTTCCCTGCACACAGCTCCCCACGGCACTCACAGGACTGAGCTGGGGGGTGGGCAGGAGTGTCACAGGCCCCAAATCACACCCCCTCCTCAGCCACATGTACACCAGGGAGTCAGAAGTGGCCATTCTGGGGCCTGGCTGGAAGGAGATGGGTGTCTCCCAAGAGGAAATCACTGCCTCCCTCGGCTTTTCTAGGTACTCTCTGCCCCCCTGGGCACTCGTGCCCCCCGGGCAGCCCGGAGCCCCAGCTCTGCCCCCCGGGGCAGTATCAGGATGAGCCTGGACAGAGCCTCTGCAAGACGTGCCCTGCCGGCAAGTGAGAACCTCTGCGGGTGGGCTGCTCCTCTGTCCGGGTGACGTCAGATGCCCACTCCCCGGGCCCCAGCATGTGGCAGGGACTGGGGACCACAGGCACCCCAGGCCCCCACTGCGCGCATAACCCAGGGTAATGCATGCTAACACCAGTGCGGGGGCCTGGAGGGCCTGCAGGCCTCACACCAAGGCTGAGGCACAAGGCCACTGTCAACCTGCACGTCCACTTCCTCTGCCCAAACCCTCCATGTCTGGAGGAGCCTCACTTCCTGCGAGCCTGGGGGTGTGGAAGCCACTGATGCTTCACTCCTGACCACCCACAGGCTGTGTCCACAGGTTCTGTCCATACAGGATCGAGGGGCCAGGAGCCATGTCTCCTTGGCCATTGGACTGTCCTGCTGGCTACTACTGCCCTTCGGATACCCATACCCCCACTCAGCACCCGTGCCCCAGGGGCACCTTCCGAGAGAAGCCCGGTGCACGCAGCGCTGAGGATTGCAGGCCATGTCCTGCAGGACAGTTCTGCTCAGATTCAGGTGATAAGATCCGTCTCTCCAGGACTTTAAAGTGTTCTCAACTCAACCGTCTGTCCCAGAGACACGTAGCCTGCCTGAGTGTGGGCACCCTAGGTCTCCTACAGCCTCCCATAAGGGACCCTGGTTGAGGCCTGGGCACAGGGACAGGGGTTGGGGGGATGGCAAAGCTGACCTGGCCCCAACACCGAGTTCACAGATGTCCCAACCCAGCCCCACCCTCATCCCTGGAGGGGCCTGGTGGGGGGCGGTGGCGTGGAGCGGCTGCTACAGGCTCTGAAGTTTACCAGCCTTGCTCAGGAAGCAGCCAGGGGCAGGACTCAGGGGTCCCTCTAGGATTCAGCCCCAAGCTGAGAGGGTGGACACAGCTGGAACCGTGTTGAGGCGTGCTGTGCATCCGCCAGTGCTGGGGGTCTGCCCCATTACGCGCGGGCCACCTGGAGCAAGTGCAGCTGGGCCGTGAGTGGTATGTGACGCTGGGAACCAGCAGAAGAGAAGCGTGCATCCCCCACAGGGTCAACAGGCCCCTAAGGATCCCCACAGGAGCACCCGAGGATAAGGCTGGGGGCGCGAGCACTGCCCTCTGGCCTACAGGAGGGCACTGGGCTTGGCGCCCTTCCAACACACAGCACGGCCGGGCGGCTATGTCCTTCATGCGGTGCTCTGATTTTGGCTCCACCTGATCCCATGGGGTGGGACCAGACAGGCCTTTTAACTCATTTGTCCTCCTGACAGAACCCTCTGCTACAGACGAAGAGCCTGAGTTCAGAGAGACCTCCTGCACAGCTGCAGGGGTGGTGGGCAGCAGAGCCCAGAGGGGTGCAGAGTCTGGCCCCAAAGCCTGGTGCCTTGAGCCCCTCGGCCCCCCCTCTGACAGGTCCCTCTCCTCCTCTCCCTTGGGACCTAAAGCTGGGCCCCCCGGCCCCACCCTCTCTCCACAGGGGTCGGGAAACGCTTCCCGGATGGGCCGTGCTTAGCAGGTCACTACTGTCCCCCTGGCCAGACCTCAGCCGCCCCTGCATCTTTCCGGTGTCCACCTGGCTTCTACTGTCCCGAGGGATCTCCCCAGCCCAGGGCCTGTGAGAACGGGACGTTCCAGCCCCAGGAGGGCAAGGGGTCCTGCGAGCCCTGCCCTGCGGGATTCTACTGTGCAGCCTTGGGCACAGGTGGGCTCTCCGGGGCTGGGCATGGTCTGAGGTCTACAACACTAGGATCTCGTTGGCTGTGACCCTACTTGGTTTGCCCAAGTTACATCTGGACACACAAGGTCAGGACGTGGCCTTGGCCATCTCTAAAGGCAGGCAGCTCCTGGTCCAGCAGAGAGGCCTAAGCAGTGGGGTCTGTAGGCCACCGAGGGAACCCAGGGCTGGTGGCCCTAGTGTGACCAGCATGGGCAAGGGCTACGTCCTAGAGAAAGGGAGCTTTGCACTCATCAGCCAGGGTCCCCAGAGGCTGGAGCTCCCAGGGACCCGCAGAGCTTCCCTGGGCAAGTCTTGTCCAGCTGCCATGGCAGACAGTCACACACGGAGGGCCCCTGCCAGCCAACACGCCCGGAATCAGACAAAGAATCAAGGGGCGGGGGGGCTACAGGGCCTGCGCCCATGTCTCCAGGATGTTGGGAAATAACGGTCCCCCAGGCTGGGCTGACCCACCATTGCCCATAGGTCCCGCCTTCAGCAGCCCCAGACCGTGCCTCCAGGGCTACTTCTGTCCCCTGGGCTCCGGCTCAGCCACTGCACACCCCTGCCCTCGGGGGACATTCGGGCCCAGACCAGGGGCCACTGTGGAGCTGGACTGTGAGCTGTGCCCAGCAGGTTCGTGGCCCCAGGGACGCCTTGGCTGGAGGGCTGAGGGGAGAACAGGGGACAAGCCAGGGAGGCACATAGCACCCGGGTGAGGGCCTGGGTCCTTCCGCCCTGTCGTCCCAGCAGCACATCACAAGTCCAGTGGCTGGGTCAAGGAAAGCCAGGCCATGTCCACACATGGGCCAGGGCCCCATCAACCCCTCATGGGCCCACCCCCCACAGTCCCTGTGCCTTCCCAGGGCCTCCCCTTGGCCCCTGCCCAAGGCCCTCCACCTGCAGGGCTCAGGGCGAGACAAATGCCCTTCAGAGGCCTGGTGTGGCTGGAGAGAGAGCACAGCCTCTTCCCACTTCCTGTGCTGGTCTGAGAGCCCAGGAGCTGGGCACAGCCAGGGGGAGGCACAGCCTGGGGGGGGGCCACACCCCAGAGTGGGGAACAGGCTGGAGGAGGCAGAGTCCAGAGGGGGGCACAACCTACAGGGGCGCAGAGCCCAGGAAGGCACATCCTGGGTGGGGGGAGGGGCACAGCCCACCACAGGGGTGCACAGCCCGGGGGTGGGGGCACACTCTGCGGGGGGAACAGCCTGGGGGAGGCAGAGTAGGCGGGGGGCACAGTCTACTGGGCAGGCGCAGCCTGGGAAAGGGAGCGGAGACAGCCCAGGGGTCACAGCCCGCCCCCTCCAAACCACTGGCCGGCACCCCTCCACCCTCTGTCTGTGTTCACTGCACACGTGACAGAGAGCATGGGGTCAGGACGCTGAGCTCTCTCCCCCCGGCCGACCCACAGGTCACTACTGCCCAGAGGGGACACCCTCTCCTCGTCCCTGCCCAGAGGGAACCCTGAACCCACGAGAAGGCAGTCCCTCCTCCAGGGCCTGCCAGCCCTGCCCGGCAGGGAGCTACTGCCCCGGGGAAGGCAACAGGCAGCCCATGGGTAAGTACCCGCGCCCAGAGATGTCCGGGCCCTGCCTCACGCGTCCCCCAGGACATGCCGTGGCAGGGCCACAGCCTGGCCTGGGGCGGGCCGGCCGCCTCCTCCCGTGAGCTCTGTCCCTTCCTCCTCCTGCCGCCTCCCTCGCCGTAATTCCTCCTTTCCCAGACTTTTCCTCCTCCTACTTTGATGTCTGTGGTTCTCCGGGGTCGGGGACAGCAGGCAGGGTCAGGAAGGGCCTGGGCTTTGCATCGTGCAGGCAGCAGGGAGAGTTTCTGTTGCTGCCCTAAAGCCTGCATCTCTCTGCCTTCAAGGGCCCTGCTCAGCAGGTTTCTACTGCGAGGGGGGCGCCGCCAGCCCCACTCCTTGGAGACACTCTGCCTTCCCCCTCAGTGGACCCTGCCCTCAAGGCCACTACTGCCCAAAGGGAACTCTGTACCCTGTGCCCTGCCCCACGGGGATGACGAGGAGCAGCCCCGGTGAGCACCAGGCCTGTGCCTCCCTAACCCTCCCCGCTGTGGGCCCTCCTTCCAAACCCAACCCTGACCCCGACCCTGCTCAGCAGACAGAGGCAGGGGTCTCTGGGGCCCCCAGTGGGGTGGACAGGGGTTCAGGGAACCAGCCTGAGCCTGGGTATGGATGTGAGGCTCCCCACCCTAACCCTAAACCCTAACCCTAAGCCTAACCCTAACCCTAACCAGTGTGGGGCTCTGCCTGCAAAGTGCCAGAGGTACCAACAGCGGCCTCGTCCAGCACACATCGTGCCAGCTCCACTGTCCCTGGCAGTCAGCTGAGCAGTGGGAGGTCTGTTTTCTGGGGCCAATATGACAGCGTGGGCCTCTCTGTCCAGGTGGCGTCTCTGAGGACAGCTGCAGGCCCTGCCCAGCTGGCTCATTCTGCCCCAGCCTGGACCTCAGCTCTCCCCCTGGCTCCTGCGTGGCGGGCTCTGAATGCCCCTGGGGCCCCCGGGCCTCTGGTCCCATGGCTGTCCTCTGCCCTCAGGTACCTCCCCGGAGGCGGCGGGAGGGGGCCCGTCATCAAGAACTGGGGTTCAGGCTGGGGTCCTCCCACTGTGGGGCTCTTAGCTCCTCACAGGAGGAAACTCCTGGACCCCGTTGCTCTTCCGGCTGCCCCACTCAGCCTCCTGGCCTCCTGCACCACAGGTGTCAGGGCCTGAACCAACCAGAAAGGACAAGCACTCACCCTAGCCCCTAGGCACCCCAACCACACCCTGCCTGGCTTTCAGAGGTGCTGCTTTTTGTCCAATGCCCAGGGCCGCTTCTGCCTACCAGGGGCTGCTTGGCCTGCCCTATGCCCCCCAGGGGAGTACCAGCCTTCCCTGGGCTCAGACACCTGCCTCCAGTGTCCACCTGGCTTCTACTGCCCACATCCCGGGACCAGGGTGCCCGCGCTCTGTCCAGCACATGCCTACTGCCCAGCAGGTATGTCCAGGAGCCCTCAGTGCCCCACCCTCCTCCTGCCCTCCCTTCATGCAAAACCATGGGGTAGGAGTTCCCGTCGTGGTGCAGTGGAAACGAATCCAACTAGGAACCCTGAGGTTGCGGGTTCGATCCCTGGCCTTGCTCAGTGGGTTAAGGATCCAGCATTGTTGTGAGCTATGGTGTAGGTGGCAGATGCAGCTCGGATCTGGCGTTGCTATGGCTGTGGTACAGGCCATCATCTGCAGCTCCGATTAGACTCCTAGCCTAGGAATCTCCATATGTCGTGGGTGTGACCCTAAAAAGCAAAAAATAAACACACAAAAAAAACAAGGAGCGCGTGTGAGGCACTTAGCCCGCACTGGGAAGACCAGCAGTGAGCGCGCGCTCCTCACCCCCACCCACCCTCCGGAGCCCCTCCATCCACTGACACCCATGCTCGCGCTGTGCCTCAGCCTGGGGGTCCCCAGCGAGCAACCTAGACCAGGATGTTGGCAAACAGGGGTCATCGGCTGTGACAATCTGAGGTGGCTTCCTGAGCTCAGGGTGGAGGGGCCCTGCGGGGGTGTCAAGGCACTGGGGAAGCCAGAGGTGAGAAAGCAGGGACACAGAGACTCCAAACACGCTGTGCGTGAGGCCACCCTCACACCAGCTCACGTGTGCACATGCAAATACACACACATGCATACATACACACTGGTACTGAACACACACTCACAGTGCACATGCGGATAAAAACATAGGCGCACCAACTCACAGGCGCACGCACACTTCCAGAGACACAAACATGTACACACAGTATATGCCCCCAAGTGCACACAGGGGCACACACATACGCAGACACACACAGGCACGTACATGGGTTGTCCCCAGGCAGCCCAGCAGGCAGAAATGTGTCCACAAAATTCATAATCTTTGTCATGTCTTAGGCAAACCTGGAGAAAAATCCTCTTGCAATTCCAGGAGTGACAACCACATCCCATTCGATCTGCTGGTGATGCATGTATTCGATTTTCCAGTGCCTGTGGCATGAAAGTCACGCCCCTTTTAAATGAGCGACCTCTTACCTCAGAATATTTAGGATATCCCAAGTTCAAATAACACGCCCTGCTGTCCTGGTGATGACATGATTACATGTATGAGTCACACACACACACACACACACACACACACACACACACACAGTCTTTAGCGAGGACAGCCCCTCTCTGGGGACACAGTCCCCCTGGCTCCACAGGCCCCCCACCCAGACCTTCGGCCCACCCTAGCTGGGTGCCGACTCACTCTCAATCTCCCCCCCCAAGCTCACACCTTTCAGCTTCTTACTCCCAGTTCAGCTGCTCCCTCTAAACTGCTCTCCCTGCCAGGAAGTGTCCATTCGAGCTGTGTGCACTCTACCTAGCAGCACAGCCCCGGTGCCCATGGAAATGCTGCAGCCCCCAGGACCCCGGCTGAGGACGGGCGGGGTTGGGATGCTGAGCTGGAGGATGAAGGGGCTGGCCAACCCCCCCAGCCATGGGGCAGCAGGGCGCTATGGAGAGAGAGTGGGGGGCGGGGGGCTCCCAGGGGAGACGCTGTGACGTGGGGGCACCTCACTGAGCCCACAGCTACATGACCAGCCCCTCTCCCCAAAAGTGCTCTCTGAAAACCCTGCAACGAGACAGCGCTGCTGGGGAGAGAGGCTGAGGGCACCACCGTGTCACTGGGTGGGCTCTGAGAAAGCAGCCCCCGAAACCTGTCACCCTCGGGGGCAGCGAGATGCTGATGGGTGGGGGGTCCGGGGCAGAGGTGCCCCTTGTGAACAGGCCCGTCCGGGCATGGACATGACCCAAGGCTTCGGCTGCACATGCTCACTAGCCGCACCTCCTCCAGGAACACAGGCCCCGCCTCCGTGCCCTCCAGGCACCTTCACTCCCCAGGACACGGGGGGCCTCCGGGAAGAGGGCGACTGTTCCATCTGCCCCCCTGGTCACTACTGCAGGTCAGTAACAGCCCAGAGCCATTCACCTCCTGCCACTGCTGTCGACGTGCGCCCCCCACCACCCCCGGCGTGGAGAGGCCCAGTGGGTCCCCTAGCCTGTGCCAAGGCCCCCAGACTCGGGGGGGGAGGGTGTAAGGCGGCCAGGGCCTCAGAGGCCTGAACAGCGAGGGAAAAGCCTGACAATCCAAGAGCTAGGAAGATGAGCACACACTTGATTCTAAAATAAATAAAAGACATGCGAGCTGTAGGAAGATTGGAAAGACATGAAACCAGCTCAGCTCAGTCCCCACCCCAAACAAGGGCAGCTCCTTGCAGGAAGCACCTCGTGGCCTAGGTGACTCCAGGGTCCCGCACACACACTCAGGGGACAGATGGACAATTCCGTCCAGTGCCCTGTGCTGGGGCTCCAGGGTGTGAACAGCGCGTATAATGGCTTGGGCTGGACGGACCAGCGAACAGGCCTTTGGGAAATTCCACCCTAATGTCCTCCCCACCAGGTGGCACCTGCAGAGCAGGGGTCACCGAGAGACTCTCCACTTGGGACTCGCAGCCTCCAGGGTGGGGTCCCTGGCTTCTAGCCTTTCCAGAGACTAAGGGTCAGGCCCAGCTCCCCAGAGGAGCCAGGCTGAGCAGAAGCATGTGCTTGTCCTTGGTCCAGGGAAAGCTCCCAGCCTGTGCTAAAGGCAGTTTCTGGAGACCAGGAATGGGGGCCCCCAGAGGAGGAGCAGAGGAGAGCCTGCTGCAAAGGGGCCTCTTCTCCTTACAAGGCAAAAGCAGAGGGGTCCTCAGCCGCTCCTTCTGGGGTCCCTGTCCTCGTGTCAGGAGGCCGTGCTAGTGTCTGGTCTGCTCTCCCCTGCTGCAGAGCTGGAGGTCGGCAGCCCAGCCCGGGCAGTGCCTGCAGCCCCTCCCCCTCCCCCCACAGCGAGGGCAGCAGGGCCTCTAAGCTCCTGGGGGCCCGTCCTGCAGTTGGCAGCCCTGAGCCCTGAGCCAACCTTATGTACTGGGCTCTACAAGGCGGTAGAGAAAACAAATCCAGGGATGCAGCTTCTCCCAGAAGCTGGGGTGGGTGCAGGGGCCAAGCACAGACTGGTGCCCAGGGCTGGCCCACACCTGCTTTATTCACTGCAGGGGACTTGCCTTTTTGTTGTTGTTGTTGTTTAAATTTGTGGCCACACCCCCAGCATATGGAGATTCCCAGGCTAGGGGTCAAATCGGAGCTCCAGCTGCCAGCCTACACCACAGCCACAGCAACGTGAGATCCAAGCCATGTCTGTGGCCTACACCACAGCTCATGGCAACGCCAGATCCTTAACCCACTGAGCGAGGCCAGGGATCGAACCTGCGTCCTCGCAGATGCCAGTCAGGTTCATTTCCGCTGCGCCATCTTCTCTTTTTTCTGTCCTACACTTGGACACTCACATGCACTCCTTGGGCAGAGGTCAGAGGTCTTTCCCACTGTGGGTCACAGTGAAATGGCCCGAAACCAGGGCAGGCATCTCCTGGCTCCCCAGCCGGGGGCTCAGACCCTCACCTGCTCCCCTTACCCTCCCCTCTCCCTGCTGCTAGAGGCGGACAGGTGTGGGGGACGTGTCCTGCTGGTTACTTCTGCCCACCTGGCACCTCGGAAGTGACGGCCCCCGGTCCTGACAAGTCCGAGATCTCATGTCTTCAGGGACAGCGGTGTGCCCGACACTGCCCAGCAGGTAACAGCCTGCGCCTCTTGCCCTTAGGGTGTGAAAGAGGCAGAGAGCAAGGCCATCCAGCTGTCACCACAGGACCCACCCAGTGGTTGTCTGTTCGGTGTGTTCACGCATGTGCTCATGGATGTAATTACATTTCCCACACATGTGTAATATCTGATGTGAAAATGCACCCAGGACAACTCAGATGATTACTGATTTGACAAATGCAGATGCGAGGGGAGCCAGGACTGGGCCAGCAGCATCCCGGGCCACCCCTAGACACAGGCTCCCCACGGCTCTGGTGCCCTTCCCCACCTGCCAGGGGGCAGCGGCCTCCTGGCCTTCCAAGGACCCCACCACACCCCTGTGCTGCAGGATTTTACTGCCCAGAGGGCAGCGGAGGACCCACCCTGTGCCCGCCTCACACTGTGGCAGCAGCCCCCGGAGCCAAGCAGCAAGAGGACTGCAGGCCTTGCCCCGCAGGGCACTGGTGTGAAGCAGGTGAGGCCCCTGTGTGGGTCCTGAGGAGGGACGGGGAGGCCCTCTGTGCAGGAGGCGGAGGACAGGGCATGAGCCCAGCCCTTGCTTCCAGGGGCCCCGGCCATGCACCCCTGCCCCGCCGGCCACTACTGCCCTGGAGGTAACGAGAGCCACCCAGGAATCCCTCAGCCCTGCCCGGAGCACACCTTCCTGGCAGCAGAAGGGGGCCAGAGTCTGGCAGCGTGCCTGCCCTGCCCTGCTGGCTACCAGTGCCCATCCCCAGGTGAGGATGCTGAGCCCTCAGGGGAGAGTCGCGAGGTTACGTGGCAGCCCCAGGCGGCAGGTCTCCTTGCCTCTACTTTGCCCAGGTCTCTCTTCCTTTGAAGACCACCCATGCCCTCCAGGCCACTGGTGTCCAGGTGGTCAGGGTGCCTTTCTCTGCCCACCTGGCACCTTTCGGACAGAGCCAGGAGCCTCGTCACGGGAAGACTGTGAGCACTGTCCCCCCGGCTACTACTGCCCAGGGGCTGAGCAGAGCGGCCGGCCAAGCGTGCTTGCGGTCCCCTGCGGCGCTGGATCTGAGTGTCCTGCAGGTGGGACCGCAGCCCTTAGCCCTCCTGGCCCCGCCCCTGCCTCCCACCTCAGCCCTGAGCTTTGGCCAGGAGGCCGGGGGGCGTCTCAAGGCACTGCCTGGCCACCTGTCTGGCCTCGTGAACCATCTGCCCAGTCCCCCAAGGCCCGCCCAGGCCCCCAAGACCCACCCAGTCTGGTTGGGTCTGGTCCACCTGGACTCCGAGACCGAGGGCCTCAGCCTGTTCCTGTCTCCTCAGGTGCTGTGGCTGAGGCCACCTGCAGGGCTGGCTCCTACTGCGGGCCCCAGACTGGGGTCCCCCCGCTCTGCCCCGGAGGCTATGCCTGCCCCGCCGGCTCCTCCACCTACACTGGCCCGGGGCAGCTGTGAGTGCCACCCTAGCTCCTGCCAATCCTGAGGGGGCCACATGTTTCCAGAGGGTCCCGGCCACATGGTGGGGCGCGGAGACCATCCCGGGAAACCCTTTGTCTTTGTCCCAGAGAGAAGGCAGGAGGAAGCAAAGCACCCTGCATCCATTCCCAGAGCTGTCCCGTGTGGGGCGGCCAGATTCCAACAAATATGTCAAAATGCAGGAAATCCAGTTACATTTGGATTTCGGATAAACAACAAATAAACATTTCATTTAAATGTGGCTCATGCAGTATGTGGGAGCACAAACACTCCTTGTTTATCTGAAACTCAATATGACTGGGCATTTGTCTTCTGCGGGCCACCTCTGTCCTGTGTCCCAGGACTCCCAGAGTCTGACTGTGCCCCCCCACCCCTCCATTGGAGCCGGGACACAGCTCCCTGCGTCCAGGGCAAGGTGCCAGGGAGCACAGGCGTGGACACGGCCCAGCGGCCTGGGCCCAGGCATGGCTCGGCCTCCTCCAGGAAGATGCCTTGACCTGCTTAGCCCCATCAGACAGAAGGCCCAGAGCCCCCTCGGGGACACCATCAGCGTCTGCCCTCCGCACCCCAGCGTGGGGCCACGTGGGGGTCCCCATGGGGAGGAGAAGCAGTGGCACACAGACCCTACCCCTGAAGCTGGGCTCTGGCCCGTGTCTCTGTGCAGCTGCGTGTTTCCCTATTACTGCCCCCCTGGCAGCCCCCACCCACACGCGTGCCCTGGGGGCACCGAGGCCCTGAACGGAAGTGGCCTCAGAGTCTCCGAAGAGACCTGCTGCGGCCTCTGTGAAGCGGGCACATACCGCCCCTGGGCTCTGGCCGCCCTGCCCTGCCAGCCCTGCCCGCCTGGATTCAGCTGCCAGCAGGGTGAGTCCCGGAAGCAGGAGGAGGCTTTGGCCTCACGTGGGAACTGGGCTGAGCCTGGGCAGGTGCACCGAGGTGGCAGGCAGGAGACCGCATGGGAACCTATGGGGACGGGCCTGCAATTTTTCTCAGTGGGACCGGCCATCCGATAGAGACCTTGGGAAGGGTGATTCAGGGCAGGTGGGCACCACGTCCGTCGGAGGTTAGGTTTAAAAGGCCCAAATCACAGGTTGCGCACAGCCGCCCACAAGCCCACGGGCTGCCCCTGTGGCAGGTGCTCTTGAGGCCAGGACAACGGCTGCCCAGGTGTGAGCCGCAGGCTGTCGGCAGAGGGAGGGTGGCGTGTCTTCACAGGAGGGGACATTTGGGGGTGGGGGGCAGATACAGCCAGTGCAGGGCCTCCACCATCCCCCCACAGTCTAGCTCTTCAGCTCATCCTTGCCCCAGACTCTCTGCCACTTCTGTCCCTGCCATCACCAGAGTTGCCGCTCAGACTGTCCCTCCATTTCTCTCCAGGGACAGAGAGTTACCACAGCCAGCCCTGCCCGGTGGGCCACTACTGTCCTGCAGGGACTCGCAGCCCCAGGCCCTGCCCATCTGGGACCTTTAGGAGCCTCAGCGGGGCGGGGGCAGCCGGAGACTGTGTGCACTGCCCTGCAGACACCTTCAGTGCCCAGCCAGGCCAGGCGGGCTGCCTGCCCTGCGGGAGCTCAGCCTTCTCTCCACCAGGTAAGTCTCATGCGCGCCCCACCAGCTGCCCTGGTCTGCGGACCTCGGCTCCAAATCCAGCAGGCCTCCGGTTCCCTGTGGCTCTGAGCGTCAACAGTGCACAGTTTCAGGAAATCACTGTATCGCTGAGTGTAGCTGTTTTACGAAAGCTGCGGTACGGCCCAGTGTGGTGGGTGTGGACGACATGGGTCTTGGCAGTGGCCTCAACACACAAGCGGGTGAGTGTGGGAACCACACTCGCAGGGACCGGGCAGCTGCTCCCAGGACCAGGATAGTGGCAGAGGGACCTGCCTGAGACTCCCGCCTGGCTCTGGTGCTGCTGCCCCCGAGGTCCTCCAAGCCCACCCCTGTCCTGGAATCTGTGCGGGGGGTTAGGTGCAGGACTGCAGGATGGCTCCCAGCCTCGGCCAATGGCCCATTCCTGACTCCTGCTCACCCCCTCTTTCCAGAGAGGTGGGTTCTGCTGCGAGGGCCATTTGTATTGGTCCACTGTGGCAGCAGAAGTGACCAGATAATCCCACCCTGGGAAATTCAAGTCCCTTGCCTCAAACACATTAGCCTCAGGGTGGCGCTCTCCAGCCCTTCCCCACGGGCACTGTCGTTCACAGACCAAGTTTACAGACCTTATCCAGAACAGAGATGAGAGCCCTTGCCACGTGCCAGGCACTGGCCATCCAAAATTGAGAAAAACAATGACATAAATAAAAGGAAAGTGAAGCCACATTCCCCGCTGAAATTCTCCATCTAGTCATCGACTCATCGAATGTACTGATCACAGTTTAAAGTATATGTCTCGTCTCACCCTCATCATCCCTTGCAGTATTTGGGTCTCTTAGAACCTGTATCTACTCTTTGTCTTTTTGCTCTGGATTTCCTTAACAATTCCTGTTTTTTCCACATGGCTGTTTTTTTGTTTTTGTTTTAATTGGGTGCTAGACTTTGTGAAAGAAAATTGTAGAAAAATGTTGAGATTCTGGATGCTGTTACCTTCCTGCATAGAGAAGTTGCTTTCATTCTGGAAGGCAGTTATGGTAGGAACAATTACCTCCGTTCATCGGGGGTTCAGAAAATTGGTGCTGGGCTCCAGGCTGGGAGAGCGTCAGTGTCCGCCTGGGTGCAGCTCTTCAGTTTGAGCTGAAAGCCTGTGACATTTACCGAGACCCTCAGTCATGGGGGCCCCGTGGACCCATGACACACGCTCATTGTCCCGGCCTCCCGCCTGAGAGGCAAATGCCTTTCAGGGAAGTGAGCCCCACAGGCGGCTTGTCCTAGAGGCAGAGGCCTGTGCCAGCCCTACACAGAGTGTGGGATCCCAGTAGGATCAGCCCTTCCTCGGGGTCAGGGGCTTTCAACGGCCTCAGCGGTTCTCCACCCTGGCTGCACAGGAAAGCTCTACAGGCACCTTTTTAAAGGCAGATGGCCTGGCCTCACCAGGACCAAGTGATTTTTACTGAATTGGTCTGAAGGGGGCCCAGACATCATTGTTTCCTAAAAGCTTCTAAGGTGATGCCAGAGCAGATTGAGGGGTGAGACTTGGAGGGTCCCCTTCAACCGCTCAAAGACGCTCAAGGTCCGTACGCTGATGGAGGCAGGTGTCTGACCGCACCTGACTGCCTGCCAGGTGCCTGTGACGGCTGCGGCCCCTCTCTCCCCAGGTGCCCCCCACTGTACATGTCGGGGTCTGAACAGGGTCTTCCAGGAGTCGGATGGTTCCTGCATCTGCCAGGCAGGACACGAGAGCTTGGACGAGAGCAGCGGTGAAATGGACTGTCAGCCCCAGGTAGCTTGGGCAGGGAGGCAGGCCAGAGGGTGCGAGGGGAGCTCTGCCCAGCATGCCAGGCACTGCCACCAGCTGCCTGGCACTGCCCAACCCTCTGTGCCCAGGGGTTACCTCCTGCACAAACAGAAAGACCTCAGGTCTCCCTGTCACAGAACCACAGAGCCTCAAACTCAGGACGGGCCTTGGCGTCACCCCGAAGGTGTCCCAAGGAGCACAGACAGCAGAAGGGCCATGTCCCACGTGGGCAGGAGGCCCAAGAGGAACAGTGTCCCTCCCTGGGCACACAGCCTGGTGGCAGCAAGACCCTGACGCGCTCCCTTCACAGCCAGCCTTGGGGGCTCTGGGTCCGACCTCTTCCTAAAAGGCAGCAACATCTCTGTGGGGGACTCTTCGCCCAACCAGCCCTCAGTGGCCCCGACTCAGGCAGCCCCTCACCCAGGCCCTGTCTGTTCAGAAGTTTCCCCTTGAGTCCAAATCTCCAATTAGGGCTCAGTCTTAATCCCACATTTGAGCCCCAGAAAACAAGAGGACAGTCAGGTCTCCAAGCACCTACCCACACAGGTCCAGTAGGAGCTCACACACCCTCCTCCTCCCACCTGCACCCTCACTGGGCAACTCTGCATCCCCTCGGGAGAACCTGCTGCTCAAAGGAGATCAGTGGCAGGTGGAGGTACGGCTCCATCTCCCCTGGTGGAAACAGGCGCCAGCCCCTGGCCCGGGCCCGGGCCTGGCTGGCTTCCGGCATGCCCGGAACCCAAAGCCATGGGGTCGTCACTTCCCAGTCTGAGCCCCTCTCCCCTGGTACAAAAGATTCCGCCTCCTGCCTTCATCGAGACCGCTGGTTCTCGAAGTGTGGCCTTTGCCCTGACAGCACTGGCATCCCCTGGAAACGTGTCAGAAATGCAGTCCTTGAGCCGAACACCAGACCCCCTGAATCCGACCCTCCAGGGCTTGGAACCAGCAGACTGGGTCTCCACCACTCTGCACAGTGCTGACACTCACTGAGGTTGGAAACTCACTCACCAGCCTAACCCCCAGGCCTGCTCAAGTCTGAGCTCAGCACCGGGCCCTCAGCTTGGACCAGGAGCTGCTCCCTAGACCGGTCTGGGCACCTGTCCTGAAGCTCACCAGCTGGCCCGGCTCCCTGCACCCTTAGTCAGGTCCAGGAGGAGCAGGCTCCCTCCCACCACTCCATCCTCGGCGTCTCTCTAGCCTCCGTGGGGGCACAAGCCCTCCCTCCCACTCAGAGCTGCTTCCCAGCCCACGGCCTTCGGGTGGCCTCCCAGGGCCCGCGTGGAGACGGACACGTGGCCTGGCCCACCTCCCCCGGCCCCGCTGTCAAACCTGCTCCTTTACACACGGACGTGCAGATAGGTCACGAGGTCACTGCAGACACAGCTTGCTGGAGGCAGAGCTGCTCTGACCCCAATTACATGCAGAGCTGACCCTCAAGCAGAGGTGTGGTGAATTTTGAGGGTATCACTGCAACTTCCTCCTGATTTAACAGGCAGGCCCCGCGCCGTCCCTCCTGCTCCTGCTCAGAGAACAGGGAAGGCTCTGCGCCTCTCCCGGCCCACCCCAAACTGGGTGTGCTCCACAACGGAAACAAGAAGGAGACACCAGGGAGTTCCCGTGGTGGCTCAGTGGTTAGCGAATCCGACTAGGAACCATGAGGTTGTGGGTTCAGTCCCTGGCCTTGCTCAGTGGGTTAAGGATCCGGCGTTGCCGTGAGCTGTGGTGTAGGTTGCAGAGGAGGTTCGGATCCGGCATTGCTGTGGCTCCGGCGTAGGCCGGTGGCTACAGCTCCGATTCGACCCCTAGCCTGGGAACTTCTATATGCTGTGGGAGTGGCCCAAGAAATGGCAAAAAGACCAAAAAAAAAAAAAAAAAGGAGACACCAAAATTCTTCAGATTCGCTTTTCCTTCTCATCAGATTTTCTATCTATTTATTTATTTATTTTTGTCTTTTTAGGGTTACACCCAAGGTACATGGAGGTTCCCAGGCTAGGGGTCTAATTGGAGCTACAGTTACTGGCCTTCACCACAGCCACAGCCACGCGGGACCCGAGCTGTGTCTGTGACCTACACCACGGCTCACAGCAACGCTGGATCCTTAACCCACTGAGCGAGGCCAGAGATCGAACCGATAACCTCATGGTTCCTCGTTGGATTCGCTTTTGCTGCGCCACGACGGGAACTCCCAGATTTACGCTTGTACTTTTGTGTATGTGTAGACGTTATACACAGCCTCGTCTATATTATACTAACATCTTCCACAGCAATTTTCTACTCCCGGGGAGCACGAGGTGGGAGTGTGTTTTTCCTGAGACAACCCCCGGGGTGGGTGGGGGCTGCAGCTCCCAGTCCCTTCCATCCTGGACCCACGTGGGCCTGAGGCAGCAGGTGACGTGGGCCCCGAGAATCGTGGGCACAGCTGTCCAGCCAGCTCACCAGCCGCGTTGGATGCCACAGCTCCTGCAGGCCCTCCCCACGGGGCCAGCCCCCACACACGCCGGCAGTCCTGACCTCTGAACCGCCCTTCCCCTGCAGTCTCGCCCTCACACGTCTCCTTTAAAACCGGTCTCCCCGGAGTTCCCGTCGTGGCGCAGTGGTTAACGAATCCGACTAGGAACCATGAGGTTGCGGGTTCGGTCCCTGCCCTTGCTCAGTGGGTTAACGATCCGGCGTGGCCGTGAGCTGTGGTGTAGGTTGCAGACGCGGCTCGGATCCCGCGTTGCTGTGGCTCTGGGGTAGGCCGATGGCTACAGCTCCGATTCAACCCCTAGCCTGGGAACCTCCATATGCCGCGGGAGCGGCCCAAGAAATAGCAACAACAAAAGACAAAAAGATAAAACCGGTCTTCCCACCACCTCCTCCAGGAAGCCCTCTCCAACTAGCCCTGGCGTTCCCTCCTGCTGACCCTCCTCACTTCCTAGGAGGTCATCGTGGCTGCTGCGTGTGAACCTGGGTCCCGTCTCCCCAGAGCTATACCCCCCAGAGGCCTCACAAGGCAGCCAGCTTGTCTCCGGTTACTTCTGCGGGTTCCCCGCTACCCTCAAGCCTAAGCCTAGTCTTAGCAGGTTGACTGAATGACCGGTCAGAGGAGCCCAGTCCCCCCGAGACCCTGGCCCGGTCTCTGGAGCCCTGTTCTCTGCTGCACCCCAGGCCTCCCACACCCTCCTGCAGGTGGCGGAGCGCTGCTCGCCTGGAGACGTCCGCCTGGCCGCCACCCGCACCTGTGTGTCTCCCCAGCAGTACGACTGCTCCTCCTTCTGTCACCCGGTGGGTGGGGAGCTCAGCGCTGGACTGGGCATGTGAGTGACAAAGAGCCACTGAGGGCAGAATGAAGCCACGGCCCCAGAGGGCCTGGCTGGGAGGCTGTGGGCAGGACCCAGGCTGAGCCAAGCGCTGCTAGCTCCTTCCAGAAGCTGTCCCTTTGCGTGGGCTCCAGGGAGCCCAGCTGGAGCAGCTGCCCAGGCCAAGGGGGTGCTAGCAACACAGAAGAATGAGGCCCATGCGCTGGGCCCCCAGCAACTGCCAGGCTGACAGGGGCCCGATTTGAGCCAGAGTCCTAGACCTGCAGTGACCTTCGCAGGGGTAGGGGAGGGGAGCCACTGTACCAGGAGGTCTGCAGAGTAAGCAGGAGAGTCCAGGCTGAGGGGCTCGCTGCCCCCACCCTGCTCCTTGGCAGGAAGCTGAGCAAAATCACTGAGGCTCCCAGCCCGGAGCCCAGGCATTGCTCTCATCGGGGGAGGCCAGGCTGGTGCCGCAAGAGGGGCAAGAGACCATGCCATCCAGCCGTCGAGGATGCCACTGAAGCGTAGTCTCTGCTTGGGGAGTTAGACAGCCGAGGGCCTTCCAGAGGGACCAGCAGGGGGTGGGGGCAGCTACACCCGCTGAGACAGAGCTCCCCTCCCGCAGCTGCCAGTGCAGAGAGTACATCTCGGCAGAGGAGCTCTGTGACGCCCAGTGTCTGGCCAGGGCCCCCCAGCTCTCCCTGGCCTGGGGGCCCCGCAGAAAGCTGATCCTTGGCATGAAGAGCGAGGCTGGGGACAGCGTCCAGAGGGTGAGCGCAGCTCAGGGAGGGGTCGGAATGGAAGGGCAGCCTCTGCCCACTGGAGTCGGAGCAGGTGGGCCTCCCCAGGCACCTGTGGCTACAGAAAATCCCAGCACCAGGCTCAAGAAACCAGGCGGCCAAAGGGCAAGCCATCTGTGAGCCAGCCTTCCCTACCGGTCTTTTGTCGTCGGCCTGAATTTCCCATCGCGGGCTGGAGGGAAGGGCAGGGAGGAGGTAGGAGCGGTGTTCCTGTGTCAATGCCAACCAGCCAGGATGAAGGTCAGCGGGACCGTGGAAAGCATCAGCTTCCCTTTATACAAGTGTGACGTGAGGTCAAGGTGAGAAGCCACTCACCACGGTCACAGAAATGGCGTGAGCCCTGTCAGAGCCCAACAGGAGCCTCTTGTCCCAGCCCAGACCTGTGGCCACAGGGCAGGGCCATTTCCTGACCTCACAGTGTGGCCGTGGCTGTCTTCAGGGCCTCGATGCTTCATCGAGGTGGGGACAGAGGACCAGGGCCTAGAAACACAGGTCTGGCTCACTCGGGTGTTTGTCTAGGCAGCTGTGTCTGCTTGCCACCGACACGGCAAGAGGGCCCTGTGGCCTGAGCCTGGATAGCAGATGGCAGTGACAGAGCTTTCTAAGCTGTTTATAAGTAGGACTTTGGAGGTGGAGAGGATAAAGGCAAATCGTGGCCCAGTACAGGGGTCAGAGATGAGTCAGGGTGTTGTCTGAACACAAGGAAGGGCCTGGGGTTCGGGAGGCCACCTGGGCATATCCAGCAAGGATGGACACATGTCCCTGGGGAGGCTGGGGGTGGGCGTCGCCGAGCAGCCTCACGGGGAGCTGTGCCGAGGGGTCCACCTGGGCTTCTGTCTGTCATCCCCACATGCCTCCGTCCCCAGCACCCTGGAGCTTGGGTCTCCAGTTCTCAGCTGGAACCAATGCTGTGCTTGCTTCTCAGGAACTGGCAAGCACGCTGGGCCCAGACAGGTTCTCCCAGGGTAGCGCCCGGGTCCACCTGGTCCAGTGTGGCCCCCACGGCCTCCTTGGCGTCATCATCTCCAGCGCAGACATGCTCGGCTCCCTCCTTCTTGGTGAGCAGGGAGGGGCGATGAGTCCAGGCTTGCCCAGAGAGGGTGGGGTGAGGGCTTGGCTGCACCTGCCAGGAAGGGGGGCCCTAGGACCTTCGGGCCCACCCTGGCCCCTCAGAAACCTGTCCGCTCCGTCTCGGGCGTTAGGGGACAGGAGTCCCGCAGGGATCACAGAAGTTCCTGTAGGGGGACAGCCTTTGGGTAGGTGAGGCCCCGGGAGGCCTGGGACTGTCGCTGGAAGGCAGGCTATGCAGGTGGGCCCCAGGTCGGTCTGTGGCTCCCCAGACAGGCCCGGAGCCTCCAGCTTTCCTGCCCAGATGCTCCCAGGGCCACCTGCATCCCGCCCATGGCAGCAAAGGTGTCCCTGGACTACAGGCCCTGAGCACCCTGCCCCCCAGGAGCCCAGCATCCACCCCCACATTCCAAACCCCATGGTCTGCCTGGAGGAGGGGGACGTGATTCTTTTCCAGCTTCACATTCTGCGCCACAGTGAGTCTCGCCCTGACCCTCTGGTCCTTCCCCTATCCCCCTGTCCAGTGACCTCACACAGACCAGACGCGAAGTAGCGAGTCGCATGGCCTGTGCTGTCCCTTTGCTTGTGCCTGACTGCTCACTTTGCCGTGAGCCTCGCTTCCGCATCGTGGCGTTGATGCCCTGCTCCAGGTGGGGTTGTCAGGCCCCTGCACCTTAGGAAGAGCCCGAGCTCACCAAGGTGACCTGTGCCCTGGGTTCCAGACCCTCTGCAGGGCTGCTCTGTGCCAGGGCCGGACCCTAACCTCGCCCAGAACCTCCATCTCGGGCACCTTGATTTATAAAGGACTGTGTTCCCCACAATAAGCTGAAGCCTGCCTCCCCAGGAGCCCCCACCCCCCGCCCCTAGGAACAGGCCTTTTTTTTTTTTTTTTTTTTTCTTTTTAGGGCCACGCCCATGGCATATGGACATTCCCAGGCTAAGGGTGGATTTGGAGCTGCAGCTGCCAGCCTACACCACAGCCACAGGCACACCAGATTCAAGCTGCATCTGTGACCAACACTGCAGCTCACAGCAAAGGCAACACCAGATCCTTAACCCATTGAGTGAGGCCATGGATCAAATCTGCGTCCTATGGACACTTGTCAGAGTTTGTTAGCACTGAGCCACAGTGGGACCTCCAGGGCTTTTTAAGGAATGGATTTTGAGGAGAGAAAACACGGCAGAGAGCTTACAGTGTAAGCTGTCTTACTGATTGCTTTCAAACCAGAACAAATCAGTATAGGGGATGCCCACACACAGCAACATGATGGAGGTGCCAAGACCCAGGTGCCCCTCAGGCTTTGGTCTCTCTGCCCGGGTAGCGTTTGGTCTCATGTGTCACATCGCTGCCCGAGTTCCTCCCCATGAAGCAGGGCCAGGACCATGAGGTCTGAGAGAGAAAATGACCTCCAGGTTGGACGCTTCCAGGCCCAGTGCTCCCATAAACCCACCGGGCCTGGGAAGACACCTGGGGTGCAGGAGACAGGTCTCAGGAAGAAGAGCCAACACCTGTGCAGGGAAAGGCCTTGGCACCAGGAACAGCCAGGCCAGGCCGCCTGTGTTTCTGCCAGCAGCCTCATCTATTCCCAAGCGTGCACTGAGTGCCTGCTGCACGCCTGCGTGGCTGCCTGCCAGGGGCACGGAGGTGAATGGGCCCCACCCCGAGAGTGCCCGCATCAGCCTGTGCTCACCCCAAAGGGGCGTCTCTCTTCGTAGCCGAGGGGAGAGGGTCTCACCCCGATATAAAACCACGCATATGCAAGCTCAGAGCATCATTTTCCTGGAAACATGTCTCCTGAGGACAGGCCAGGGCTGCCCAGGGATGGGGCCAGGGAAGCCTCAGACGCCAGGCCAGCCCCGCTCGCTCCCCAGATCGCTCGGCCAGTCACTACCCTGTGTACCAGAAGCAGCACCTCTTCAACAGCAACCCCCGTTGGGACTTCGGGGCCTTCAGGAGACTCGGCCACCTGGTGCGGGAGACGGGGCTCACCTTCTCCAGGTGACCACCGCCCGGCTGCCTGGGGCCAGCCTCTTCATGGAAGGGGAGCAGGAGGACACGGAGAGGGTGGGGGCTGCCGACCAAGCCAGGGGCGGGGGGAGGCCAGGCGTGTGCACAGGCAGCCCACACTCTCCCTGAATTGCAGCCCTTCGTCCCCAGGTTTGCTCACCAGTTTCTAGATCCGGGCACGTACGTGTTTCGCGACAACGGGCAGCCCGAGAGCATGGCCGTGGTGCTGGTGAAGGCGAGGGGGGCGGCCTGTGAGCCAGGCCAGGCTCCTGTGCAGCCCTCCTCCCCCGATCAGCTCGCCAGGCACGGGGTCCTCAGGCACCGCCTGCCCGACCTGGGCCCAGATTGGGCAGCCATCTCAGGTACAGACCATGGGCCAGAGGGGCAGGGACGTGGAGAAGCACGGGAGGGCTGAGCACAGCAGGCCCCAGGCACATCCCCGAAGGCCACAGATGGGGACAAGCACAGGCTGTCCTTGAACTGGGGCTTCACGTGCCAGGCAAAGAAAATTGAGTTTCCTTCCCTGGGGTCGCCCGTCTCACCCTCGCTGCTGCCCTGTGCCCCCCAGTTCTGGGGTCTGCCCTACAGAATGGGATCCCTGCCCAGAGACTGGGGTCCCTTCCCTAAAGAACAGGGTCGCTGCCCCAGAGAACAGGGTCCCTGCCTTAGAGAACGGGGTCCCTGCCCCAGTGGTCGTGGTCCCTGCCCCTGTGACCGGGTCCCTCCAAAGTGAACGGGGCCCAGGGTAGAGCTGTAGGGTCCCAGGGATGCCTGTTCCGGCCTCCTCCCTGGTCCTGTCTTGTTCCCTCCTTGCCTTCAGGAGCCAGAGCCCTCCCAGGTGGGCAGGGAGGAGGTGATGGGAGCGGCTGGGACCCAAGCCTCCTGGGCAGAGGAGGGCGGAGCACCTGGCTCCCAGGAGGCTGGGAGGTGCAGGGTCGTGGAGCCCCAGCCAGACCTCTCACATGGTTAAGCCCCAAGGCTGGATGACGGCTGTTTCACAGGGGCTGTGAGGAGTTAAAACCCTGAGGCGGCGGGAGGAGATGGAGGCCACTGAGGCAAATGCACAATGGCACCTGCTCCCCAGGCCCCAGGGGTTCTGAGAGCTGGCACAGGACTCTGCCCCCTCCCTACCTTTCAGGGGTGCTGCTGGCTGTCGGCATGACCACTGTGCTTCTGACAGGCCTGGGCCTCTTGCTGAGACCCTCCTCGCAGGCCCAGGCCCGCCCAGCAAGGGCGTGGAGGCCTCAGTGGAGGGGCCTTGGGGAGCCTCACATGCCCACCGGGGATGTGGCCCTGGGGGACAGGTTAGTTCCACCCCACCGCCACCCCTCACACCTCTCCCAGCCCCGGTGCCTGTGGACTCCTGTGGTGTTTGCTGCGGGTGCTCGGGAGCCCTGGGCCACCCACCCGTCTACACACTGAGGCAGATCTTCTTGGCAGCTCTCTGCTCTCTGAAAACCCTGGTCCCTGGGGCTCTGAGGAAGGAGCCAGTTGCACAGGGAAAGCCGCTGCCCTGGGCACAGGTACCACGCTGGTGTACAGCACCCCTGCACCTGCCCTCCTTCTCCCCTCCCCACCCCACCCCACCCCCGCCACACCTGTCCTTGCCCCCCAGCTGCACCCCAGGTGCACACTCTGGGGACAAGCTCGTATTCGTATAGTTCGGTTTATGACACTGCATGCTGTCCATCTCAGCCTCACCACAGAACCTACAACGGGGCATTTTCAGGGCTTGCACTGTCCCCATCTTATAGATAGAGACTAGGCTCGAGGACAGGTGAGTGGCTTGCCCAGTGCCCCCAAGTAATGAGGCTCCAGAGAGACAAGCGTTCTGGGGCTCTCCCTGAGCTGGTCCGGGGCTCCCAGGGCCCCTGGCTCCGGCAGGGCAGGGATGAGCACTGCCCCACGGGGGTCCCCCACAGGACCCCCCAAACAGGACCACTCACCTGCCTGTCAGTGCCTGTTCACACCTGTAGCTCAGGAGGACAGGGGGCCCTGCGCCTCCCCCATCCCCGCCTTGAACAGGAAGGGTGTGCAGAGGGGGTGAAGGGGGCTCTTTGCAGCTCAGACCCTTCAGTGCCTGGGTCAGACGAAGGGATGCCGCAGGGCCTTGCTGACCTGGACTCACACAGCTTAGACATGGCCCCCATGGTGCTCACCCACGGAGGTGCTGGGCCCCAGGAAGTGCGCTGACTGCGCAGGGCCCAGGAGGCAGGGAAGCGTGGCATCTGAGCAGCCCTGGGGCCTGCTGCTGGGTGACCTGACCACAGGCCTCCTCAGACCGCACCCACCCCAAAGCTGGGTCGCCAGGCGGGGCCGCGCCAGGCCGGTTCCACTGCTCCTGAGCACCCTTGGCGGGCTTGCAGGCCAGTCACTGCTGTCCCGGTGAGGGCTCTGGACAGTGAGGACAGCGCCCGCCTGGTGCGGGCAGAGGAAAGACTAGGGTCGACCCCCACGGTGGTGTGTCTGGGCTGTGCTGAGCGGGGACCATGGACCAGGGAGGGCCACACCAAATGCAGACTGGGGCCCACATGCTCAGCCCTGGCTGCAGCCTCCACTCAGCCAGGGCAGGGAGCAGGGAGCGCCCACGGGGGCGGGGTGGACAGAGGACTGTTCCCATCGGGCATGACAGGGCAGGTGGAGAGGAGGGGCTCGTTGGAGCGGGAGGTCCAGCCCCGTCTTCTGAAAATCCACCCCACCCCCACCCCCGCATGCCAGCTGGGAAGCTGGGGGGACAGACCCCACTGTGGACACAGACAGCGGAAGGCAGCAACACTGGCCTGCTTGGGGCGGGCCCACGTGTATCCTGGCTCAGAATGAGAATCCCCCATGGCTCTTCCAGTGTGAATGGGGCTTCCCTTCCCCTGTGCACCCACCAGGCTTGGGAAAGGGCGTGGACAGCCGCTGTGCTTCAGGCTTCCGGTCCTGGCAACACCCCAGACCAGAGCGGGGACCTCACACCACCTTCCCTCCTTCTTCCTTCCAGACGACCCCAGAGGGGAAAGGCACATCCTTCTAGCAGAGCAGGGTGGCTTTGAGGGGGACAGGGTCAAGGGGTTGAGGCCCGTGGCCGAGGGGCACTCCTGCAGGATGTGAGAGAACCCCAGACTGGTGGGCCCATGATTTGCTCCCCTGGAGCCAGCCTGGGTCACCACCTGAAGGCACCACCTTGGTCCAACAAGTGCTTCCTGGCACCAGCCATCTGCCCAGCACAGCACAAGGTGCTGTGGTCATTGAGAGGAGCTGTCAGCCAACCGGACAGGAGTCACAGAACAGCAGGCAGCCAGGGCGTGAGCTTCACGGGGATGCATGGGCCAGTTTGGGGAACTTGGTGACAGGTGAATCCAGGTAGAGGAAAGAGGCCTGGGTGACACAGTCACACAGCCTGGAGCCTGCGCAGATGGCTGGCAGGTTGTCGAGGATGGGGAGACCCACCCTCAGCAAAGTGAGGAGACAGTGCCTACCGCCCAACTCTGGTGTGACACCAAGCCTGGGACAGGTGGGGGCCGCAGGGTCCCTCATGATACCCACCCTGAGCAGGGGCTCTCTGCAGCCATTGCCACCTCCGGCTTTGAAGGTCTCCCTCTCCCTGGGGCCACCCAGCCTGACCCCAGCCTTTCCCCCCGACCCCCTGAGCGTGCTTCCTCCTGCAGGCAGGCCTCCACTCTCCTATGCCCCTGCCCCTGCATCCTGCTTGCAAAGCCCCACGGGAGGGAAACTGCTGAGCCCGTCCCCTGAGCCAGGGCCCCTCATCCCACATTCCAAGGCTTCTTCCTGCAGGGAAGGCCCTCCTGGCCAAGACCCTGGAGGACTTCAGTGTTCGCACCCTTTATGACAAGCTCGAGGACCAGAGCCTGCACATGGCAGCCCAGCTGAGCAAGCACAGAAGCGACGCGCTGGCCTTCTACAGGAGTGCCAGCCAGCAGCTCCAGGGGCTCCAGGTCAGCCTCATCCCCAGAGGGCCAAGCCCACTGTCTCCCCTCCCAGGCAACAGCCACCACCCTTCCTTCTGGAAAATGCCTAAGTGGAGAAGGACTTTCATGTCCGGGAGGGTGACAGCCCTGGTTCTTCCAGGACCTCCTGCAGGGCCTCAGCACGACCAAGCAGCCAGGCCTGGGCAGGGTTGGGGACCCAGAGACCGGAGCCAGAGCCACTGCCCGGACCCACGCTGGTCAGAGTGAGGCCTCGCAGGGCAGCCTCACTGCAGCTTCTCCCAGGGAGCCCTGGCAGCAGCCTCCAGGTGAGAGGCAGGTATGCAGGTGTGGGCCGTGCCAGCAGATGAAAAGCCGTGATAAGCCACACTAGCACTGCACACTGCCTAGAGCATTTCACCTGGTGCCGTAACCAGACTGGGAGGAGACCTGCACACGCCCTGGGCCTCCTGTGCCCCAGCTCCCTGGGACCGAGGGGGCCCTGGGACCCCTGCTTCTCCAGGCACTGCTCTCTGCAGCCCGTGGTGCTGTGTAATCACTGGACACGCGTTGCCTCCTTCAACGCATTCAATTGTCACAGAGAACCTGCTTTTATCGCCTCCCCATTGCATAGAAAAGGAAACTGAGGCCTAAAGAAGTTAAGGACCCTCCCACCTTCACACACAGCGCAGGGCCAGCCCAGAGCCAGATCTCTGCTGCACGAATCCCTTTCACGCTCCCACCACCTCTAGCTAACGGCACAAAGGGATGTGCCCACTAGACCTCACAGCCTGCCCGTCAGCACCCGACTGCAGCTCCCAGCCCAGTCGCAGCCCCTCCATGAAGTTCTCTGGCCCTTATGGGGGTGGGGGGCAGACTGCTCCTCAGTGAAGGTCACTCCCCAGAAAGGGCTGTGGGGCTGAGCTCCAGGCTCTTGGGTCACTTTTTCCATAACCCTCAGTCCTCACTGGCCTCCAGGTCCCAGCCCTGGGGAAGGGGAGTCAGAGATGCCAGAAACCCTTCCTGGCAGATGCATGCATGTGTGTGCGTGTGCGTGTGTGTGAGTGTGTGGCCTGTGAACCCTGGGGACCCAGCAATGATGGGGAGAGCCTTCCTGGAACTTCCCCAAACCATTCCTTCCTCAACTTCTCCGTTGTACACTTCTGGGCTAGAATATCCGGCCAAGTGATCACGAGAAGGAAAAGGACAAAGAAGCTGCTCTCCCCTGAGGTTTGCCTGAGACTAGGCTGGAAGCCTCTCGGTCCTGGGCACCGAGCGAGCCCAGTCAGGAGGCTGAATGCTACTGCAAACTAAAGGCCGTGGGTTCTGTTTGTCCTTAGTGGGGGGCAATTTTCCAAAAAAAATATGTGATGATGCGTTAGCAAATCACAGAGAAAAAACTGTTAACACTTTGGATAGATTATCCTACAACCCAGGAAACTCACTGTGGGCGGCAACTCAGACAACCTCACTGCCCAGCCCCCACCCCCGGGGGTGCGCGGCCCCTCCCACGGCGTGCGCGGCCCCCCACGGCGTGCGCGGCCCCTCCCCCCACCCCGGGCGTGCGCGGGCCCCACGCTCACCCCCACGGCGTGCGCGTGCGCGGCCCCAGGCGTGCGTGTCCCCCGGCCGCGCCCTGAGGTGGGGAGCTGAGCTGTGCGGCTCTCGGTCCAACCACACCCGTGAGAGGCGTGAATGGGCGAAGGGCAAATCTCTACCGGTTTCTGAGTTAGAAACAGTAAGACAGAGGATGAGATGCAGCGAAGGGAGAGCCCGTCCAGACACAGGGCAGCAGGGCCCGCTCCTCAAGGCCCCGGACCGCCCGCCCGCGGACCGAGCGCGTGGCCGGTCCTGGGTGAGCGGGAAAGCGAGACACGAAGGAGGCAGGGGCGCGGCAGCCTCGCGGCAGGCAGGGCGCGGCACCTTTGGGGCTTGTGGTCGATGCCGGTGCGGCGAACTGTCGGTGGCCATTCCTGTTCCTCCCCAGGCGGCACCTTCCGCGCCCCTGCCCCGGGGCGGCAGCCAGAGCTCGAGCAAGCCCTCGCGGGCCTGGCGGCCGCACTTTCCCAAACACAAGAGCCACCAGCCGGGGCCAGTAGACAGGTGAGCACCCCCAACCCGCCAGCCTGACCCTGTGGGGACTCAGAAGCACGGGCACGCTCACACGCATGTATGCACAGCACACACACACGCTGCACATGCACCCCCCACACGGGCACGCGCACACTCACGCACTCCTGGGCCTTAGGCTCTGCAGGCGCCCCGCACCAAGGTCAGAACCAGGGTGCACTGCTGTGCCCAGAGATCAGCCCCTGCGCCTTCAAGCTCCTAACCTCCTCCCAAACGTTGGTCCGAGACAATGGCCACAGCCTCGTCTAAGGGAAGGACTCCGCTCAGGCAGGCACCCCCAGAGCAGCAGCACAGAATCCATCGTGGCAGCCTGTGTCCCCAGGGGGCTGGGGGCATAGACAGGGGAGACCGGCACCCACCGCAGGTCTTAACTGCCCCTGGGCAGGTTCTTGGGCCCCTGCGACCAGGCAGGCGGTGCCAGGCTGCTGGGAGATGGGGTCCCAAGCTCGGCCCGCACATGCATCCAGGTCCCTTGCTGTTCTTTGCCGGGCCCAGAACTGGAGCAAAGTTACAGGACTGTCTGTTCTTCCAAGGCCTCTGGTCAGCCGGCTGAGCCGCCTCTCTCCGCCTGTCATCAAGACCCTCAGCTGGCGAGTGACGCGCCCCCACAGCCCCGGCCTCCGCCCTCCCAGGGGAAGCACCACAGCACCAGGTGGGGCGCCCATGGGCCCCCCAGCTCCCTGGCACCCGGGTTCTTATTCCTCATAAGCAGAACCTGAAGAGCCTCAACCCACTCGAAATTCAGGGCCAAGGTTTCGGGGCTCCAGGCCGGTGGTAACCCCAGGTGGTGGCCACCCTAGTTTGCCAGGGGGTTGCTGGTTTGAGGGCTTGATCAGAATCTGAGTCATTCACTGGGGCTGTTTGTTCCCACCCATGGGAATGAGGCCACATTCCCTCCGCTGACCTCAGACTGCCATTGCCACCTGCCTCCTCCTGACCTCCTTCCTCTGACCCCGTCTCTCTGGGGGTAGAGCCACACAGCCTCTGTGGTTGTGTGTGTTGATGTGATCTCTCTCCATCTGCTAAGATACATGGTCTGTCCTTCCCTTACCCCCTTTTACTGGCGGTCTGGGGTCACCGTCCCCGATGGCTTGTGTTTCCTGGTATCTGCTATCTGATTTAACCCTCACAACAACCCTGGGAGGTGGGAGCATTATTAACGGTGCGGAAGCTCAGAGAGGTCATGCTCCAGGACAGAGCTGGGATTTCAGCCCGAGAGACTGAATCTCAGAGCCCTCCCTGCACGGCCCTCCCGGCTCATCCCTCCACCAAACCCCTGCAGGCCTTCCTCATCTAAGGTACCCGGAAAGCTTACCAGAGAGTTCAAGTCTCCTGCAGGAAAGGGGAGAAGAATCTCGACTCTTGCTAAGGTCACAGGGCCCCGGGGCCCTTGGAGGGTCAGGGGCTGGGGAAAGCGGAACTGCACAAAGACAAGGCAAGTTAGGAACTGAAGACTGGATTGCAGACTGGACTCCGCTTGAACTTGGGGTCTGGAGCAAACACCTTCCAGCCAGCTGCATGAGCTGCAACCTGAGGATAGTCACTCAGCAGATGTTTCCTGCAGCCTTTGATGCAGAGCTGCAATCAGGGAGAACCAATGATTCTAATAAAGATGCTAGAGATTTAAAGAAGTCTGTAAGGATCAGGAAAGGCAAGATAGGCTTTAAGATAACGTTGGGTCCTGCTGGCATAGCTGTCGGGGACAGGTCTTCCTGGAGGAGAACCGCACCCACAAAGGTGGCGGTGAGAGCGCGCAGGTTTGACTCAGGAACTGAGAACAGTCCCTGAGGCCCAGAGGCTCCCTGGACACCGGCAGCGTCTCATTTCAAGGTGTGGAGGCTGAGAGCTGGCATTGGGGGGCGGGGGCAGGGGATTCTGAGGAGTACGGCATGTACTGACCAGGGTCCCGGCAGGAAGCAGCGGGCACGTTCTAGAAGGAACAGTTGAGAATGTCATGTGGGGTGTGCAGTCCAGTCAGCCACGTGGGGTGAGGCAGTGCCCCTGCCAGGCCTGAAAGGGTGAGGGCAGAGGGCAGTCACGGGCCCGCAGGAGGAGCACCCTCTCCTGTGCCCATCTTAGGTCCCGCATGTGGGCGGCAAGAGAAGCGCAAACAGCAGGCCTCAGCACTGGGCAGCCAGAGGGCTGGTTAGAACAGGGCTCATACAGCATCTTCGCCACAGGGCGCTGCATTGCTGCACCTGCAGCACATGGAATGTCCCAGACGAGGGGTCGAATCGGAGCTCCCCTGAGGCCTACACCACAGCTCGTGGCAGTGCCAGATCCTTAACCCACTGAGCAAGGCCAGGGATCAAACCTTCATCCTCACAGACACTGTGTCAGGTTGTCCACCCACTGAGCCACATGGGAACTCAGAGGACAATACATTTTTAGAGAAGTGATGAGACAGGAAAGGGCTTTGAGCTTCTGGGGTGGTAAATACGTGAGCGGGTAGTGGTCCTGGATCAAGTGTTAGCAGGCTTCTATGTAAATTCCTCTGGTGCCACCTCTGGGCTGGTCAGGGTACTCCCGACCTTCCTGGCAGAGAAGGGAGGGAGGCATCTTCCGAACCCAAGTCCTGTTTTCAGGCAAACAAGGGAAGGCAGAGAGCTCATCTTGGGTCCCCGTCGCCTTCAGCTCAAAGTAATCGACAGGCCGAGCTGGCGTTTGCCGGGCAGCAAGTTCTGCTCCTGTCCCTGAGAGGTTCCCTCTGGCAGGGAAGCCTCAGGGTTTGTCAGACTCTCCATCACTTTAAGCTCTCATCTCTGCTCCTGGACACCCAGGGGAGGTTGACAGCAGCCGGTGTCCTCTGGTTCTAGTTGAGAGGGTGCCTCACTGGGCGGCAGGGCCTGAAAGGTGCCTCTTGTCCTCCTTCTCCCCAGCCCCCTACAGCACCCAGGACCTGGACAGCAATCCCGGGGTGACGTCAAAGGAGGAGACGCCCAGCACCCAGGCCTCGCGCAGAGGCACAGAGCCTTTCCTGAGCTCCAGGTAAGAGCCGGCTTGGTGGCCAGCCTGGGGCACATCTGGCTGGTGTGGGGAGGCCACTGCTCCTGCCAGCCTCTTACCTACACACCGTGTGCGGCCCTGGGGGACAGAAATCAAACACAGGATTGGAGAAAAATGACTGGGAAGGATGTTTTGTGGAACTAGAAATTAGGATTGGAGGAATTCCCATCGTGGCTTGGTGGTTAACGAACCCAACTAGCATCCATGAGGATGCGGGTTCGATCCCTGGCCTTGCGCAGTGGGTTAAGGATCCAGCGTTGCTGTGAGCTGTGGTGTAGGTCACAGATGCAGCTCGGATCCCGAGTTGCTGTGGCTGTGGTATAGGCCGGCAGCTACAGCTCTGATTCAGCCCCTAGCCTGGGAACCTCCATGTGCTGTGGGTGCAGCCCTAGAAAGACAAAAAGACAAAAAAAGAAAGAAAGAAATTGGGATTGGAGAGGATTTCACTGTTGGCTGAGAGGGTTAAGGATCTGGAGATTGCATGCTATGAGGGAGCCAAAAAAAAAGCAATGGAGTTCCCATTGTGGCTCAGCAGTAATGAACCTGACTAGTACTCCTGAGGTTGTGGGTTCAATCCCTGGCCCCACTCAGTGGGTTAAGGATCCAGCATTTCCATGAGCTCTGGTGTAGGCCCGCAGCTGAAGTTCCAATTTGACCCCTAGCCCAGGAACTTCCATATGCTGCAGGTGCGGCCCATAAAAAAAAATCTTTCAGTCAACAAGTGTCATTGACTTCTACAGTATTCACAAGGGCAGGAGGTGGGAGCCTGTGAAGGTTTAAAAGAATTAAAAAAAAAAAAAGGAAAGCAACAGTAGGTATGGCCACATAATAATACAAAACCTCTAGGTCAAAATTTTACCAGAAGTAGATGTTTTTAATCTTTTAGAAAAAAAAAATGTGTAAGTGGCCCTAAGAGAAAGGAAACACAAAAAGTAAATTATATAAAAACGTTCGGGAGTTCCTGTCATGGCTCAGCACGGTTAATGAACCCAACTAGGATCCACGAGGTTGCGGGTTCGATCCCTGGCCTCCCTCAGTGGGTTGAGGATCCGGTGTTGCCGTGAGCTGTGGTGTAGGTTGAAGTCTCAGCTCGGATCCCGCACTGCTGTGGCTGTGGTGTAGGCCGGCAGCTGCAGCTCCAATTTGACCTCTAGCCCGGGAACCTCCATATGCCACGGGTGCGGCTGTAAAATAGCAGCAACAGCAAAAAATGTTCAAAGAATCAGAAAAATGTTAAACTAGATGCCCTCTTTTATCTACCTGAAACATTTGACTTACGTACTAGGTAACCGAGGAATAAAGGAATAAACACTCCCATATGCATATGCCACTGGTTGAAGGGTACAAAATTTAAACCTTTTTGGAAAGTAATCTGGCAATTTGTATCAAATGCCTCCAAAGGAGCTCCTGCTGTGGCACAGTGATTAAGGACCCAGCATGGCCACAGCTCTGGCTCAGATTCGACCCCTGACCCAGGATCTTCCATGTGCTGCAAATGCGGCCCCCAAAAAAGCCTCTGAAATATTCATTCCATTTGACCTAGGGTCCCCAATTCTAAGAGTTTCTCTAAAGGGAACTAATTTTTAAATACAGGTAAACACTAAGAAATATGTTCATTGCAATTTTTATAACATAAAAGTAAATGACCTAAATTTCCAGTAATAGGAGTTGTCTTAATTATGGTAGAGACCTATCAGGAAATATTAAAGCAGGTATAAAAATGATGTTAAAGAGAACTGTGCGTGTCTTTAAAGGGAAAGATGAGGATAGAGAATTGCCCGTGGGAACATTTGCTTATTCTTAAAAAGAGAAGGGGGCACAGCAGAGCCGGGGAGTGAGGCCAGCTTGGGGGAGGTGATGAGAAGCCCTGATGAAGAACAAAGGCTGCTCCTCAGGGAGCTTTCGGCGCTGGGAACCTCTGCAGCAGAGCAGGAGCGTTTGCTGCCGGTGGTCTGGGGGCCCCAGCAGTTGTGGCCCTTGGCTGGGTCCCTGCCCTAGACTGGGCTTGCTGGGGCTCTGCAGTGGGCAGCTCTCCGCTGGAGTCCCTCCTCCTCCTCCTGGCCTGCGGTTCAGCCCAGACGGGTCCTCCCGGTGGCTGGGGGAGAAGCACAAAAGGGCTGTGGAGGCCCAGGCTCAGGATGGCTCAGGGTGACTGCTCCCGCCTAATGGCCCAGCATCCCCCGTGAGAAAAATGCCCACTCCCAGTGAGAGGGCAGCACCCAAGACCGTGGCACAGGGGTGCAGGCAAAGCCCTGGGGCCTCAGCAGGTTAGGGGGGTGTCGGTGTGCTTGTTTATATGGCAGCGGTGCACTTTATTCATACGCGGCACCAAACAGGGTCACTGTTTACAGTTAGAAAAACAAAAGTGAGGAGTTCCCGTCATGGCGCAGCAGAAACGAATCCTACTAGGAACCATGAGATTGCAGGTTCGATCCCTGGCTTTGCTCCGTGGGTTAAGGATCTGGCGTTGCCTTGAGCTGTGGTGTAGGTCACAGACACGGCTCGGATCCCGCGTGGCTGTGGCTGTGGTGTAGGCCGGCAGCTACAGCTCCGATTCGACCCCTAGCCTGGGAACCTCCATATGCCGTGGGTGCAGCCCTAAAAACAGACACACGCAAAAAAAGACACGAAGGCAGATCTGATCTGAAAGGGAGCAGAACTGTGAAGCAAACCTGTGAAGCCGCCTTCTGACAGGGCAGCCTCGGAAACCCCTGTTTTTGCCCACTCACAAGTGACACTGCCCCTTGGGGTGTCTGTTGCTCCAGCACTTTTCCCTCCTGTGCGGGGTGGGGGTGGGGGACAGGCTGGGAGACTCTTTCTACGGGAGGAGTGTTGCTTCCACTTCCCTCTTCATGCGGGTGACAGCCCGGGACACGTGAAGCTGCCTGACGTGGGACCCTCGGGTGTCCAGAATGCCTGGCAACCCTTTTATCCACCACTCACACGGACTGACGTGGTGAGTTTTCTCGTCACGGTGCCCAAGTGGAGCAGATAAAGGCGAGCTGTTTACTGAGCGTCCTGTGAGTGGGGCCCTGTGCTGGTCGCCGTCCCAGAGAACACACATGTGCACACATACACTCACACGTGCACACACTCACACGTGTGCGCACACGTCTACACGATCACACGTGCACACTCACGTGCACACACTCACACGTGTGCGCACACGTCTACACGATCACACACTCACATATGCACATAATCACACACATGCACACACACCTTGACACAGACCTTCCCCTCAATCAGCCTGCACACATGGAGAGGGAGCCTCAGAGGGAGGTAACGGCCCAGGGCCGTTTCCAGTCCCATCCTGTCCTCATGCAGACCTTGTGCTCCTCCTCCTGCAACCGGGGCCCAGCCTCACCGAGAAGCAGAAGAGGAAGGGGAGCTCGGCTCCTCAGGGACCCGGCGGGAGCCAAACAGGGTTCTCCCCGTCCAGTGAGAAACACACACACACACACACACACACACACACAGCACAGACACCTGCTGAAATATCCGTGTGACGAGGCGCCGTCTGAGTGGACACTGCCAGGCAGTACCTTTTTTTTGCTTTTTAGGGCCAAACTCACGGCACGTAGAGGTTCCCAGGCTAGGGGTCACATCAGAGCTACAGCCGCCGGCCTACACCACAGCCACAGCAACACAGGATCCGAGCTGTGTCTGCGACCTACGCCATAGCTCATGGCAACACCGGATCCTTAACCCACAAACTGAGGCCAGGGATCAAACCTGCAACGTCATAGTTCCTAGTTGGATTCGTTTCCGCTGTGCCACGACGGGAACTCCTGCCAGGCAGTGCTGGGTGCCCACTCCCGTCTCTCCGCTTCCCCTCATGCTTCCCATCCGCTGGCACCGCAGTGCCGCGTTCCAGGTGACCTCGCTGCGCTTCCACGGAGCCCCTTGCGCTGTCTCTAGATGACCCGGCTCGTTCCTCCCCCTTGGCACTTCTTCACTTCTGTGGGTCTCTTCTCCACAGGTCCTGTCCTTGCCCCAGGGCTCATCTTCCTCTGTCTCTCCTGCTGCCGTGACCTTCCATGAAGGTCACACACTGTCCCCTGCCTCTTGGGTTGCCTGTCATGTCTGCTGGCGCCTTCATGAGCTGTCCTCGGTGCAGGCCCCTCTGGGCACAGCTGAGGTCATCTCTGCTCGCACACCCGCCACCTCCAGGCCTGTTAGTCACAGGGCCACGTCGCAGCTCTGGCCTCCCATGGGGCGAGGCACCCCCACAGTTCCAGTTTCTCCCTCCAGGCCTGTTCCCGCCTCAGCCCAGAGCAAGAAGCCTGCTGGCTCACATGCTCAGGGCGGGTGCAGGTTTTTAATTCAAGTTCAGAAAAGGGTCAGCCACTTCCCATCCAGTCTTGACACGGTTTCCTCCATGAAAGCCCTGGAGCCTCCCCATCTGCCCAAAGAGGGGTTGACTCCTCAGCCTCCGAGGAGGAGCACCTGTGCCCACGCCTTCAGCTGTCCTGCCCTTGACTTGCGTCCCCCGCCTCCATGTCGCAAGACAGCCATTCTAATGCAGCTCCACATTTGCATTGCTGTTTTTTCTGGCATCTCTTGTGTGGAGCCAGAGGTGGTCTTTGCCCGACCGCCAAGCACACTGCATGGGATGTGGTGGTGGTACCCCGCAGAATGCCCCACAGGGAGCTTCAGTGGTCCAGGCTTAAAGCAAACCCCCCGGCACCACTGTGCCTGCAGCCCTGGGGACGCGTGCTTCCATCTTTCCACTTCGTGACCCTTAGCACGTGGCTTCGTCTTCCCCGTCACGTGCAGCCGCTAGAAAAGCAGCCAGGTGGAAGGATGACTGAGTCGGCTCTTGAAAGAGTTTGACCGAGTCCGTTCCCTCAGCAACACCCTTTTCCATCTCGTGACCCAAACGTTACCACTCGATCATCTCTGTCTATAAGAGCGGCCGAGACAAGCAGTTCTTCATCTGAAACGTCTCTGCCATAGGAGCCAAGAGGCCCTTCGCGACCTGCAGTCCCCAGCCCCCCCACCTCTAAATCTCCAGCACCACATCCCGCTTTTCAAGACAGATTCCATCTGCCACCACACTGAGGCTTGATGCCATCCCACAGCGACCTGAACATCTCCTCGGGAGGTCCCCTCACTCGTCACTAATGTTGCCTTGTTCTGTGTCTGCCATTCCTTATAGACTTGATTGCCTTGGAAATTCACTAATGGAGTCCCAGAACCAAGCACTGGCTTGACACATAGTGGGTGCTCGATAAATATTTGTTTATTTATTTATTTATTTGCTTTTTAGGTCCACACCCGTGGCATATGGAAGTTCCCAGGCTTCAGGTCGAATTGGAGCTACACCTCCCAGCGTACCCCACAGCCACAGCACCGTGGGACCCAAGTCATGTCTGTGACCTACACCACAGCTCGTGGCAACACCAGATCCCCAACCCACAGACTGGTTTCCACTGCACCACAACAGGAACTCCAATAAATCTTTCTGTATGAGTGGATGGGTGAGTGCCTGGATGCATGGATGGGAGGATGGATGGATGGATGGATGGATGGACGGGTGAATGGATGGATGGGTGGGTGGAAGGATGGATGGGAGGATGGATGGATGAATGGGTGGATGGATGGAGGGATGGATGGATGGATGGGTGAATGGATGGATGGATGGATGGATGGAAGGATGGGTGGATGGGAAGATGGATGGATGGGTGGATGGATGGAGGGATGGATGGATGGATGGGTGAATGGATGGATGGAAGGATGGGTGGATGGGAAGATGGATGGATGGATGGGAGGATAGATGGATGAAGGGATGGATGGATGGATGGGTGGATGGATGGGTGGATGGATGGAGAGATGGGTGGGTGGGTGGGTGGAAGGATGGATGGGAGGATGGATGGATGAATGGGTGGATGGATGGAGGGATGGATGGATGGATGGGTGAATGGATGGATGGAAGGATGGGTGGATGGGAAGATGGATGGATGGATGGGAGGATAGATGGATGAAGGGATGGATGGATGGATGGGTGGATGGATGGGTGGATGGATGGAGAGATGGGTGGGTGGGTGGGTGGAAGGATGGATGGGAGGATGGATGGATGAATGGGTGGATGGATGGATGGAAGGGTGGATGGAGGGATGGGAGGAGGGATGGATGGATGGGTGGATGAATGGATGGATGGATGGGTGGGTGGAGGGATGGGAAGATGCATGGATGGGTGGGTGGGTGGGTGGAAGGATGGATGGGAGGATGGATGGAGGGATGGATGGGGGGATGGATGGATGGGAAGATGCATGGATGGAAGGATGGATGGAGGGAGGGATGGATGGATGGATGGATGAACTGAGAGGTGGATGAATGTTCCCTGTGCTCTCTTGTATCTCCGTGTTTCCACACATGCTGTTCCCCTGGCCTCACAGGGCCTTCTCCCATTGTCCACCCAGTTAATTCCTATTTGTTGTTAAGATTCAGCTGAGATGCCTCTCCCCTTCCGGAGAGCGCTCCCTGACCACACCCGCCTGGCTTAGTGGTCCTGCTTTTCGCTCCTGTAGCTCCTGTACTTCCCTCCACAATAACCTTCACGCGACTGGATGGTAGGCCTGGCTTTACTTTTCTTCAGGGGCCGCGTTCTTCGAGGGCAGACCTGACTGGACCCCTGTGTGTCCGTCACTGATGCCGCTGTCACAGGGCCGGTGCCCGATGGACTTTTAATGACACGAGAATAAAAGTGAAAGTAACAACGACCATCTGTCGCTTGTTTCTAGAGGAAGACACGGCAGGTGGAAGACAGTTTGGATGCGCTGAACGAGGAGTTCTTCCAGCTCACTGCTCAAGCCTTAGCGCTCCAGAAAGAGGAGGAGAAGCCAAGCCAACCTCTGCCCGTGGTAAGGCCGCAAGACCGTCATCTCAGCTCCTGAGGCGTCCACAGATAGCTGGGTCTCACGGGGTGGGGTCCACAGAGTCACAGCCCCTCCATAGAAGGGGGTGGGAACCACATGACCAGCTCTGACCACAAGGCCTGCGAACCACAGTCTGGTTTTGCCTGTTGGGTTTGGCAAACCGAAGGCTGAGCCATGAAGCCTGTGGGTCTCCTTGGGCCTCTGAGGAAACTGATGGCAAGACCGGGAGGGACATGAAAAGGGGACACTGGAAACAGCTTCTTTAGAGGCAGCCTAATAGCCCAGGGTCCTGGAACAAGCGTCCCGTCTACACCGCTCCCATCCCAGCTCAGGTCTCTGGCGGCGTAGACACAGGGAGGTTGGAGGCCACACAGGCAGGGGGTAGAAGTAAAAGCTGTGTCTGCACAAAGCTCGATGAAACTGTTCACTAAAGCAGGTGTCCGACTGGTGGGCCTCAGTCTGAGCTTGGTTTTTAGCACTTCGTTAAAATACTCTTTCTCTGGACCTGAGTTTTTGGTGCTCCTTTGACTTTTGCACCCAAGCCCAGTGCCTCCTTCGTGTCACCCTAGTGCCGGCCTTGCTGAGGTGCTGGAGATGGCAGTGCCCTTGAGGGGGGGGCAGGTGCCCCCTGCCACCAGGCTTCCAAGAGCGGGTTCCAGCTCCGGGAGAGCCCGTTCACCAGGAAATCCCTCTTCACACCTGGGAGCCCAGATGCTCCCGGAACACAGACGGTTCCACGAGAACAGAGTGTGTGCCTGCGCCTTGGGGGAAAGGGGTCTGGAAAATCCATTCTCCTTGGTCACACTGACCTCTCAAGTCAAACACCACCAGAAAGGGCCCCTGGGCCCCCAGACAAGTCGACAGGATTTATCTTGGGTGTAGACGAGGTCCGACGGGCCACGCGACAGCCACGAAACGCACAGAGCCGTGTCTTCCTCTGGCCCCCAAGGCCCCTGAACCCCCACACTGGGTCCTCCCCCCGGGGGACCCGGGTGCAGGTCGTCGTGTCCCCTCCCAAGGAGCCCTACCGCACCCCCAGCTCACCCAGACCCTCCCCGGAGACCTTGCTGAGCCAGCATCTCGGCTGCAGGGTGGAGGGACGGGGCTCAGATGAGAGCGATTTGTGAGAATGAAGAGGCGGGAAGCCTCTGTGCTCACAGAGACGGTGTGTAAATATCCCTGGTATTAAGGAAGGAACACACAGGATGAGCAGAGGGGCTGTAAAAGATTTAATTCCTCACTAATTGTTCCAAGTTATTAACCGTGACGATTGTGTGATGAAATAATTAGTTGTTGTGCAGGAACGAATGCGGCACCATAAACTCAGGGACACGGTGTCTGTGTTTGTGACACGTGGGGCCAGTCCCTGCGCAGGCGTTGGGACGCTGGTTGGGGGGACTGTCACTGGGTGGGCCCAGGGCAGTGGGGCCGTCTTCCTCATCTGTGTCCTTTTCCCGCTGGCTGTGGCAGGAGGACAGGCAGGACCTGGCAGAGGCAGGAGAGAGCCTGGGGCCCTGGGCCCTGAGGAGCGACCAGGCCCTAGCACTGGAGGCCAGGAGAGCCTGCCTGGCTCGGAGGGCAGACGACCTGGAGTGGGAGCTGGCCCTGCTCCTCCAGGTGGCAGCTGGCAGGTGGCCCAGCGTGGCAAGACGCTGAGTCACAGGGACAGGCCAGGCGCCTCTGCTCTCTGCGGACGGAAGGGGTGGGCGTCTGGGGGCCTGCCGGCCGGGAGTGACTACAGGCCTTAGGGCGGCTCCCAGGGAACACCCAGATTCCCCTTGAACTGTGCTGATTCCTGCCTGTGACCCTTTGGGGCAGCCAGCTGGGGAATAAAGTTACATAGGTTGAGAATCAGCCTGTGTTCCCATCACTGCGTCTGTCCATCGAGCCCTTGTGGTCTGAGCCAAATGCCCCCAAAAGCATCACCTGGGGCCCCTGGCTTCAGGGGGTAACAGGTGCAGCCCAAGCACAGAGTGCCCCCCCCCCAGTCCATCACTGTGATCTCTCATAGGAAGCCCAGGGACCTTGGTCCCTTCGAGGCACTGGTGACCTCCCGGAGGACAGAGAAGCAGCAGAGGGGACTCTGCCATGCCCCGCAGGGTTAGCAGAGGCTGGAACCCTAACGGAGATCCCTGAGTGCGTCTCCAGAGCAGCAGATGAGGGACCAGCTTGTTGGAAACCCCTCCGCCTGTGTCCCGCTGTCCTGGTCCCCCTGCTGTGGCTGCTTTTCCCCTCTGACTGCACCCCCTCCACGCTTCCCTGAGCCCGGGTGATGTGTGTCACCAGACCGCGCAGCCGGTCAATATAGCAGTGCGGTCTGAGCGGTTTCCTAGGAACTTAGAGTTGGCTCCTGCTGTTTTCAGGCTGGCCACACACGACTAGAGTTCTGCACAGGTCCTGAGAGTGGGCCGGTGCCGAACACGGACCACCTCCCCCTTTCCTCCCTCGGGCCCCTCCCCCACACCTAGCCCCCCCCCGCCCCCCCCGACTGCTTTGTGCCATAAACATCTCGAGCCCCTCGCCTTCAGGGAAGGGGATCCGAGGTTTGTTCTTCTCCTCACTTGGCTGCCTCATGAATGCACCTCTTCTCAGCTGCAGACAAACCTGGATCGATGCCAACCCTCTCGTCACCCCCTGGGACCTACCCCAGAGGCCGCTCGCTCCACCCCCCAGCCCGCTCTCGACATCCTCTGCTGTCTGCCCTTCGCTGATCCCTACTTTAGTCCAGTTCTGTCCCACCTCCTAGATTATAAGAGTCACGCACACGCTGCTCGGCCTCCCGCACACTGCCTCCCGCGTGTGGCACAGCAGTGACCCAGACACGTTTCGTGATGCCCGCGGCCTCATGGATGCAGACCAGCCCTGAGAGCACATGGTCACGCCGGGGGCCCCACCAGCACATGCAAAGCTTTGCGGACCCCAAGTTCCAGCCTAGGGGCAGCCTGGGAGGGCACTGAAGGCCGGGGAGGTGGCACTCCAGGGCTGCAACCCTCAGGACACCTGCAGGGAGGGCCAGGACTTGACCCAAGCCTTCCAGTGTGAAACGCAGGTGCTGGAAGGGGCAGGAAGAAGGGGGAGCATGCGTCAGACTAGTCAAGGGGCTTCGAGGTTCTGGCCAAAAAGCCTCGGGGAAGAACTACTTTAGGAAGAGGATACTCCGAGAAGAGCCGGGGTGAAGAGTGTCCTGGGCTCCTGGGGCCCCCTCCCCCCAAGTACTGCTCCTTGGCCCCAGGGCCAGGCCAGGGCAGGCTACAGAACTGTGTCCAGCCTCTTCTGACGGCCAGCATCAAGTCGAGGCTCTCGGCCCCTGCTTAAGCAGCTTCAGCCACCCCTGGACTCCCGTATCTGGGCCGGGGACACAGGGTCCCCAAGCAGTTGTTCACACAGGGCCTGGAGGAACGGCCACCCTGTCATGCCCCAAACATTCAGGAGGGAGCCACCTCTGCCACAGAGGCCAAGGGTCCCCAAGGTGTCACCCCTGAGACCCCACAGGGCTCCAGGTCACTGAGGGAGGGGCATGCTGCTATAGGGGCTGAGTCCTCACCGTGGGCGAGGGCCGTGGGCTGCTCCACGCCGTCTCATTTCCCGGCGGGTAGGACCTTCTCAGAAGTGCTCACTGCCCTCCACAGAGGTGAGCGCCTCCTGTCCCTTTTTGGAGCTCGAGTCCTGCACCAGGACAGAAGGACAGTCAGCCCCCACTTCGGGTAATAAAAAGGCACCAACGATGCTGGCCCCCCACGGCCCCTGGGCCTCGACGCAGCTCCATGGATCCAAACTGCCGCCCAGCAGCCTCGGGGACTGACACAGCTGATTCGAGTGACCTAGAGATCCGTTGCCAACACCATCAAACCGAAACAGCCCAGACGCGTGTGTGCGTGTGGCTTAGCAGGATAACAACCTGACCTCCTCTCTGTGAGGACAAGGGTTCGATCCCTGGCCTCACTCAGTGAGTTAAGGATCCAGTGTTGCTGTGGCCTTGGCACAGGGTGCAGCCCTAAAAAGAAAAAAAAAAAAGCCAAAGATATAATAGGCAACATACAAATCATTGGAAATCACTCAAGTTTTAACCCTGACTGCTAGGTTAGTGTGTGTTAGTATAGACTCAGAAATAAATCACCTGCCCTCTCTAATTTCAAATTATCCTGAAATTGCAAAGGAAGACATTTTTAAACTTTCGGACTTTGTAATAGTTGATCTGCATGATCTGCCCTTTTGTAAAAATGTGCCGCCACTGACAAGGGACAGGCTGGCCACCCCTGTGTCCGCCCTCCCGCTCACAATGTCTGTGCCCAGCAGAAGCGCCTCGTGGATGGCACGGGACCCTGCACCGCAGGCTGGAGCATGGGTGAGGACCTGGAGAATAAGGGGCGCTGCCAGAGGCCAGCCCTTCTCTACTGCCCACGTGGCAGGAGCACCAGCCCCTCAAAGGGCCCCTGCGTGCCTGTGTCCTGGCTGAGCCCCAGGCTCAGGGAGTGGGGGGGGGGTGCCTGGACCGAGGCCACTTTTGTAAAAAGCACCTGTCATTTCCCCCGTGTGGGCAGCGTCTCTCAGAAAACACCACAGCATTTCCGCGTTGGAGGTGCTCCCAGCTCTGGGCCGCCTGCCCCTACACAGACCAGGGACAGCCCCCAGGACACGCAGGGCCCGGTCACAGCCCTGCCCCATCCCGCCCTGCATTCCTTCCTTCTGTGCTGTTGACAGCCAAGCCTCCCAGCTCTGCTCTGGCATCAGGAAGCCCAGGGACTGAGGCACGGGCACCCTCTGCCCTGCCTGCCATCCACGGTGTAAGGCCCGAGGGCCTGGCTCTGAGAGACACCTCGGCTCCCACCTAGGCCATGGGTCACAGGAAGAGTCCCCCCAGGGCCTGAGAACTGAGGCTCCCTCCTCCATTGCCGGGGGGCTGCCCTCTGCTGCCTCTGCCATGCCCCCCCATGGAGGTGTCCCTCACCTATAAAAGGATGATCATAGGAAAATCACTCGGCCCATCAGGATTAAATGAGCTGTTACAAGTTCATTTCTTACTGGGGTGACCTGAGCATGGTAAACATTAGGTGAGAAGCAGCCTCTGTCACCCTCTTCCTTGTTCTGTCAGATGGCGCTAATTGTAACACCTGCTGCAGGGTTGTTTTGCGCTTCAGTCTTTACAAGAGCTTTGAACTCCCAGCAAGCACTTTGTAAGTGTTCCCTATTAAAATACCCTTTTGTGTTGTTATGCATTTCAAGTCGAGATGGCATGAGCAGGGCAGAGTGCAAGCTTTCCTGCCCCTTTTCTGGGACGGCTTAAAACGTTTCATCCACAGCCCACTTGGGACAGAAGAGCCCTTCCTGGAGACGCTGCCACCACATCCCTCCGTAGCCGCAGGAACACCGTAAAAGGGATGCTTGATTCTCCTGAGCTGTGTCCAGTACATCACTGATTCTCTCGCATCTCTCAAAGTGCTTTGGAGGTCTGGTCTGGCTTCGCGGCTCCCTGGCTGTGGGGACAGAGACACTGACCATGTCCTAGCACAGCCGGCTGTGTTTCAGCTGCTCAGAAAACAGGACCTGCAGTCCCAGAAAGAGAGTGTCCTGTCCAGCATCGCCCCAACCACAGGCTGCAAGACACCTGTGTTTGAAGAAGAAAAGAGTCCTCCTCTGTATTCAGAGAAACTACATGCATCAGGAAGAGAATTCTGACCATCTTGGAGGTGCCCGGGAGAATAAATGATGGAAGGGGTGAAATGACCCAACCAGAGCCACACACGAGCAGCACTGCTGGGATACACGGTCAGCTCCCAACCTTGAAGACGGTGTCCTGGAGTTATGCTTTGGCTGCTCTGGCCTTTTAGGGAAGGGAGCCCCGAGCAGCCCCAAGGTCAAGTGCCTAGACAGGCCCTGCTAAGGGCAGGAGGCGGGGTGGGTTCAGCACCAGGAGAATGTGCAAGACTTGCGCTCATGGCCCATTGCTTCTACTCCCGGACCTGGAATTATAACCCTCTAGTCTTCAGGAAGCCCTCGTTAGGCACTGAGCATCTGAGAGCCTATTTGAGATAACGTGAAGGCTTGGATAAAACGCCTGGTCACTGATGGGTCCTAAACCAACTTTGCAGCAGCTGTTTTAAATTTATATGTGACCAGCAAGTCTCTCCATCGGTAAGCGCTCTGGGGATACAGAGGAGAAACCACAGTCCCCAGCTCTGGCTGAAATGGAATCTGGGCTTTCGACCAGTAACGATGCCAACAGGGAGAAAATGATCCCTGATTGTGGGGTGGGGACCGTCTGTCCTCAGCCTGCAGTAACTCGTCTTTGCCACAAGGGGGCGCGCGCGTATGAACCGGCCGTCGCGCTTCTCAGACGCGAAGGAGGGTACCCTCGGTGCAGAGGGTTCCCCTCGAGTTCCGAGGCACGGCAGTGACTGATGAAACTGCATGTGGGGACACTAGTGGAGACCCGAGGCGGTATCCTTTGGGCTCCAGCTTGGTTGTTGGGGTGGGAGTCGGGGGCGTATTCCCTTTCAGCCTGTACTTTCAGACCAGCTTCTTCTGCAGGAATGGTGCCTGTAGTGCAGATGCTCTGCTTTGCGCCAAGAGCAGAGGGAAGAGTGGGGAGGTGCAGGAAGGATGGAAGGACCGGCGAGTTGAGGGCAAAGCTGCCCCAGAGTGGGAAAGGGGGAGGCCCGGGCGCAGAGGGTCTCACAGCCCCTCCCCCACCCCCAGTACCACCCGGGAGGGCTCGGTGGGGTGGGGCTGGGGCTGGGGCTGGGGCAGAGACAGCCTCGGGGGAGTCCGACTCCGCCTCAGAGCCAAAGGGCATCTGCCCGGCCCGGACCTTGGTTTCCCAGGCCCCTTGCAGCCTCAGGAAGCCGCTGCCTCTGAGCCACCAAGAGTGGGCTGCATGGCTGGTCCGCGGCGCCCTCCTGGGAGCTTCCTGCTCACTCTTCCTTCTTCCCTTTCTGGGTGTGGACACGTAGGGCGAGGCCTGGCCCAGAAGGGCTATGAGGAAATCCCCCTCCCGCCCTGACTCTTGCCTCCCTTACAGACTTCACGTGGGAAATAAGCCACTGAAACCTTGGAGTTTCTCAAGTGCAGTAGCAAGGTTTGGTGAAATCTGTTGAATTGATGTGAATTTACCTAAATGTGTTTTGCCTGGGCGTTGTCCGTGGCCTTCGGTGTAGCTGGAAGGAGGGTGGCATCGCCCTGGAGCTTCCACAGCTTCTCAACATGTGTGCTTGGGGAGGGTCCTGGGGCCAGCATGGGCTTGCCCAGGGGGGCAGTCATGGGCTCCTCACATAGGTTCTTGTAATTGTCTTCAGGTCTTGTCTCTGAGACTTTTCACAAAACTTCAGGCAGAGGCATAGGTGGGACAAGATTTTGAATTGCGGAGTTCCCGTCATGGCGCAGTGGTTAACGAATCCGACTAGGAACCATGAGGTTGCAGGTTCGATCCCTGCCCTTGCTCAGTGGGTTAACGATCCGGTGTTGCCATGAGCTGTGGTGTAGGTCGCAGACGCTGCTCGGATCCCGAGTTGCTGTGGCTCTGGCGTAGGCCGGTGGCTACAGCTCCGATTAGACCCCTAGCCTGGGAACCTCCATATGCCGCAGGAGCAGCCCAAGAAATAGCAAAAAAAAAAGACAAAAATAAATAAATTAATTAATTAATTAATTAAAAAAAAGATTTTGAATTGCCAATTGCCCTTTAAAGCATGTACAGGCCAAGGCCAGAGTCTTCCAGGCACTTCTTTACCCAGTATTCTGGAGGGAGCAGCTCACCTACAAATCTAAACCTGAATTCTGCATTAAAAGTGATCATTGGAGTTCCTGTCATGGCTCAGTGGTTAACAAATCTGACTAGGAACCGTGAGGTTGCAGGTTCGATCCCTGGCCTTGCTCAGTGGGTTAAGGATCTGGTGTTGCCGTGAGTCGTGGTGTAGGTTTCAGATGTGGCTCGGATCCCTCATTGCTGTGGCTGTGGTGTAGGCCAGCAGCTACAGCTCCAATTCGACCCCTAGCCTGGGAACCTCCATATGCCACGGGAGCGGCCCTAGAAATGGCAAAAAGACAAAAAAAAAAAAAAAAAGTGATCATTGAGTTCCCTTGTGGTGAGCGGGTTAAGGATCCAGCATTGTCACTGCAGCGGCTTGAGTTGCCACTGTGGCGCAGGTTCAGTCCCTGGCCTGGGAAGGAAATTCCACGCACTGTAGGTGGAGCCATAAAAAAAAGGGATAAGGGAGCAAGACATTCCCACATACCATGAAGGTCCCCAGGAAGTCACGGAAAGAAACCAAAACCCCCTTTTTTATCCCTTTCCACAAGTAGAATCAAGGATTCATGACCTTGGTCCCCAAATGGTCCAGATTGTAGTAAATCAGAAAACCATCTCCAGGCCTTTACAGGGAGAATCGTCCTTGCTCATCCTTTTTAAGCCCGCCTTCAACCCAGCCTTCTCTCCAACTCTTTACAGGAAAATCGGTGTGGCGGGGTATTCTTGTGGGGTGCCCTCCACAGTCAATGGTTCTGTCCTGAGTTCTGAGGCACAGAGGGGGCGGGAGGAACACACTCCAGATGCAGAGGCACGGAAAGACGGCGCATCATGGAAACGAAGAGGAGTTTATGCATACCAGGAATTCATCTACAGGAGAGCAGTAGCAGAACGAATGAAAATCAGGAACGTTGGCGAACAGCACCCAGCACAACTCTGGTTCGAAATCAGCTCTTACTAAATTTGAGTCTCCTAGAGTTCCCGTTGTGGCTCAGTGGTTAACGAATCCGACTAGGAACCGTGAGGTTTCAGGTTCAGTCCCTGGCCTTGCTCAGTGGGTTAAGGATCCGGTGTTGGCGTGAGCTGTGGTGTAGGTTGCAGACGTGGCTTGGATCCCAAGTTGCTGTGGCTGTGGTGTAGGCCGGCGGATACAGCTCCAATTCGACCCCTAGCCTGGGAACCTCCTTATGCCACGGGAGCGGCCCTAGAAAAGGCAAAAAAAAAAAAAAAAAGACAAAAAATAAATAAGTAAATTTGAGTCTCCTTCCTCACCTTTCTGTCCTGCTTAGTTTCAGGTGAGGGTTTGTGGGGTGAGGAGACCGAGGAGATGGACTGACAGAAATCTGGGTTCCCTGAAATCTTGGGTCAGGAGAATCACCGAAGCTGGAGTGGGAGTGTGCACTGGCGTTCATCCAGCCGTCCTGTTACAGAGGCAGAAGCCAAGCTCCCGGAAGAAGTGACTTCCCTGAGCCCACACAGCGTGTTAGTCAGAGGGAGAAGAGGGCCTGGACCACAGATGCCACAGGCTTCCCAGGATGACAAGGAGCCGGGGGACACAATGGACAAAGCCATCCTTGGAGCCAGGTGCTCCTCCCTGTTGATGTGCCCTCCTCCTTTGGGCACATCCCTTGACGTCTCTGTAAAGGTGGGCGGGCTTCTATGTATGGTGGAGGCGTGGGGACGCGGGGGCGGGGCACGCCATGCGCAGAGGCTGTGCCGAGGAAAAGGGGGAAGACGGGTGCAGATGCTGCAGAGTTGGGAAGTGTGAACAGCCAGGTGAGGTGGCTTCACACCAGTGTCCCCGTGAGTTGTCCTCACGTGACGTGACTGGTTCCTCTCCTGCCCCAGTGAAACTCTAGCGCTCCTGGAGCAGGAAAAATTGCTTTAACCAAACAACTGTCTGGTATTTTCCCTCCTATTGATATGGAAATGTCAAGTTCAAGATTCTTACGTAAGGTAGACAGAGAATCAAGTAGGTCTTTCAAGGTCACCCTTTACAAGCTCCTCGGGCCTCTTCAGTCATCAGCCCAGGGCCTCTCCGCCCACCACATCGGAAGCCCAAAAGCTTGAGTCAGGCCTCCAGCGTGGCTCACAGGTCCTGGGTGCCAGCCTATCTGGGCCAGGGGAAGCTAAAGGTGATGGTGACAGTGTCCCCATCCTCGGCCTTCCTGTGGCGTCACGTCCTGCTGGCTTCGCCCCTGCGTCCTAGCCTTCCACATCTCATTTCTCCTTCCTGGTTTCATTCCTGGTTCCGTCCATTCAGCCCAGCGGTCACAGAGCAGGGGCGGGGAAGGCGTGAGGGAATCCCAGGCCCTGCCTGCAGAGGGCGCGCGGCCTTGAACGCGGAGTTGGCAGGAAGCAGATGGCCACCATGTGCCAGGCTGGGCAGGCACCCCAAAGGGAGATGCTTAACACCCCACTGTGCAGAAGAGGAAGATGAGTCCTTGGGAGGCCACATCCCCACGGCCAGCAAGCAGCAGCGCCAGACTTGGACCAAGACTCCGAACCTAGAGCCTAGGCCCCCTCGTCCTCCCATACTCACTCACTTTGGGTGACTCGAATGACAGATAAGAAAGAAGAGTCAGGAGTTCCTGTCATGGCTCAGTGGTTAACGAACCCAGCTAGCATCCATGAAGACGCTGGTTCGATCCCTGGCCTTGCTCTGTGGGTTAAGGATCCAGCATTACCATGAGCTGTGGTGTAGGTCACAGGTGCAGCTCAGATCCTACATTGCCGTGGCTCTGGTGTACGTAGGCCGGCAGCTGTGGCTCCGAGGGGACCCCTAGCCTGGAAACTTCCACATGCTGTGGGTACGGCCCTAAAATGACAAAAGACAGAAAAAGAGAGAGAAGAGTCGGAAAGGTGGCTGTAAACCTGAGGTGTTAGCAAGCTTAGAAATGGCTTTGTCACTGTTCTTAGTTTCAAGGCAGCGGAGGGAACAGTGGCAAGAATACTTACCGTTTATGGGGAGCAGGTACTATGTCCAGGCACTGTCTATTCTAAGCGCTTTATATGCAGTAACTCCTTTAATCCTAACGACTATCAGGGAAGGCAGGTGTTACTGTCCCAATTTTCTCTGGGAAAACTGAAGTTCAGGAAACAATCAGCCCACCGTCCCGGCCCAGCTTAGTGACAGGCAGGGGGCCGAAACCAGAGGCAGAGAACACCAGCGCCCCTGCTCCGAGCTGCGGCGGGACCCCGCCCCTCCCAAGGCCTCTCGGCCTGACGGCAGGGGCACAGGCGTGTGCCGCCCTTAGAGTAGCGAGTGACACAGGACAGAGTAAGCAGCAGTGGCGTGGCCTGTCAACCCCGTCACCATGGAGAAGCAGAAACAACCATACATGCTTGACAGTTTATCCAATTGTACTGGCAATATTTCTATAGCTGGGAATACAGCTGATTTCAATTGCCTCCCATCCTTGGGGCTCCCAAAAATAGAACGACCTGGTCTTTAAAGGCTGGTCTTTAAACAGAAGGCAGTGTGGGGTGGGGCCGGGCAGGCTGGGGTGGGGTAGTCCCCGGGAGCCATAAACGAGGACGGGACTGAACCCTGTCCCAGCAAGTGTGTGAGCTGAGCCCCGCTGTGGCCGCCTGGGGGCTCCAACCCCCTCGGAGCCTGAGCAGAAAGAGAGGATTAAGTCCTCACCAGAGGGGCAGCTGGAGGAACGCGGCCTAAGCGCCATGCTGAGATCCAGACCCTCTCCTCCCGTTAGGCAGGGGCAGGAGAACTCACCTGCTGGAACAGGCTGTTGGAAGAAAGTTTATCTGCTCTAAGCACTGGGTGAAAGAAATGATTCCCGGGAATTCAGGACTCCAGGCTTTCTCTTCAAAAAGAGGTGGAACCTGAATTTATCTCAGCCTGGGATCCCCAAGCCATGATATTATCATAAAATTGGTTGCAAAACTGGTCTGGAAGGACTTTCACCACAAAGCTACAAGGAACTCTGATGGGGGAGACAGGCCCCACTGAGCAAGTCCCCAGTCAAATGGCAAAGCATGTGGGCCCGCAGCCAGCGTGAGTGAGCAGGGCTGCAGATGCTGGAGGTAGTGGGACCACAGGGTGCGAGAGACTGTAGCGTCGAACCTTGAAAAAATAGAAAAGAATGAATCAAACTTCTAAAAAAGAGTAAGGTCCTATTTCAAGGGCGGGGGGGGGGGGTGTTGAAAATGTGCCACGTAGAACTTTCAGGAATGAAAACCACGGTCAAATAGCAACAGTGCATACAGCTAAAGAGAGATTCAGTCGCATTGAAAGGTGCCCTGAGGGAACCGTGCAGAGAGCAGCACTGAGGTCAGGACCCATGGGTGAAGGGAGAGACGTGGGAACAGGGGGAGGAAGCCTGTCTGGCTCACAGGTGCCTCGAGGAGAACAGGAGAGGGGCCACGTTCAAAGACAGGGGCAGAGACGATTTGTAAGTTTTCAGATCCAAGAAGTTCAAGTCCCAAACAGTGTAAATAAATAAATAGAAATCCAGAGGGTTTTTTTTTTTTTTAACCATGCCCATAGCGTGCAGAACATGTCACAGCAGTGACAACGCCAAGTCCACCAGGGAACTCTGATGCAAAGGTTTGAATGGCCCACGCCAAGAAGGCAAGGAAACAGGAAGCAACTTTAGTCCTGCGGTCGTGTCGCTGTCCAGTGTCTCTCTTCACTGAAGAAGAATCTGCCTCTCGTCATCAGCAGGACACGCCTGGGAAGGGGCACCCAGGCGGAATAGAAGAAACCCTGCGAAAGAGCGAGCAATTGACAGGAAGGAGGTGGCGAAGGTGGGCTGGGGGCTGGGGTGGGGCCAGGAGGCGCAGTGGAGGAAGGGGCTTCCTCTGAAGCTGCTGAGGCTCCTGCCGGGGAATCAGCCAGGAGCACGCGTGGGAGGGAGCGGGGAGAGCAGCTCAGGTCTCTCTGACTCGCCAAGCTACTGACAGTCGAGACGCCCGCCCCACCCTCACTGCCCCCATTTCAGGGTGGAGAATTGTGGTCGTTCTCCCCCAAGGTTTGTGATTCTCAAAAGTACCCAGTGCAGTGTCCCTCAGAAAGGGCTCGTAGGCACTATTATTTTTCACCATCATGTAATTTCTCCGGTTTGGACCATGGACACGGGAGCTGTTCTCACATTCAAAAGTATGCTTCCCCCAAGGTTTGTTTGTTTTAACCATATTTTCCCAAAAAAAAACTTGCCACTTTTAGGACAACTATTTGGTTAAGAAGTGGTTTGCACTGAAAAGTGACATAGATTCAAATGTCTGCAAAAAGTATTTGAAAACTATACTGAAATTTGCCCTAGTTATTATCTCATAGGAACATGCACACATGAAACATTTTAGAGCTGTACAGGTTCTTATACAACCTCTCAGCCAGTGGAGAAATGCTTTTATTTTCTTTAAAAGACCCTTAGGGAGTTCCCGTCATGGCGCAGTGGTTAACGAATCCGACTAGGAACCGTGAGGTTTCGGGTTCCATCCCTGGCCTTGCTCAGTGGGTGAAGGATCTGGCGCTGCCGTGAGCTGTGGTGTAGGTTGCAGATGCGGCTTGGATCTCGCGTTGCTGTGGCTGTGGTGTAGGCCGGTGGCTACAGCTCTGATTAGGCCCCTAGCCTTGGAACCTCCATATGCCGCGGGTGCAGCCCTAGAAGAGACAAAAAGACAAAAAAAAAACCTTGAACACGTGTTCCGTCAGTAATGACTTCATTAGCTCTTTTGACGTTTTCAAATATGACACATGCCCTTTTATGACAGTGGGAATATTAACTTAAAATCAGGAGCCCAATAAAAGGGGAGCACGGCTTTGATTTTCACGTGTTCTGTTCCCGTACTGATTTGTGCACATGTGGCAGAAGTAACAAGCGTGTATTTCAAGGCACGTCCAGCTTTTGTCTTAAAGTAAAAATGCTGGAATGTAAGTATGTGACTGTCCCTGTCCCCACAGTGGCCTCGAAGAGCAGCAGAGTTTCAGGAGGAGAGAGCATTTCTCTCTGAAATCAGTCCGCACATGGCTAAGATCACGTTCTCATACCATGTGAATGCTGCCGTCTGACACACACGGCTTCTGAGGTCACGTGGTCCCAGCGAGGTCTCTTGCCTTGTGTGCGGAGTATGTTTCACAGAGGCTCCCAATCTATAACAGACACGAAAATAGCTCCCCCTACGAATGCTCACTCCCTACGGACCCCAGGGCCCTCACCTTCCCGGGAGGTGAGCACGTGGGCCCCCGGGCTCGGGTGCGAAAGCGCAGCCTCCATAGAGCAGGGCAGGCAGTTCCAGTGTCGGCAACTCGACCCTTTGAGGCTGGAAGGACTGTGCGGACGCAAGATTCAAAGACTCCAGAAAGGCACCAGGGCCCGACCCGGTTCCCTGGGACAGACCAGCTGAGCATCAGCAGTGCTGTGTCCGGAGCCGTCTCAGCCCATGCCCAAGGGGGCTGGGCTTTTCCCTCTGATGCCCTCGATCAGCTGCCAGGCTGATGAGCTGTCTGCACTGGGAAGACCTGCCTGCGGGACAGAAGGGCAGGAACGGGCAATCGCTGTGGCCCAGGGGAAGCCTGGCATCGGTGGGCCAGGAAGCGCTGCCCACCTGTGCGTATGGGGGAGCATCCACGGGGCCCAGTCCCTTCGGTCAGCAGAGGCTCACGCCGCAGTCGGGAGGCCAGCCTAAAGGGTGCCGAGCTGTCTACACAGCAGCTCCCGGCAGGCGTGCTGCACAGCCATCTGGGCTACCTCAGAGAGCAGGGCAGGCCAAACCATCCCTCAGGCTTCTGTTCCTTGGCTGAGGGATGTTCCTGTGCCTTGGGTTTGAAGTGATTTTTATGAAAACCGAGGGTTGAGCAGTGCACAGAGGAGAATTTTCTGCTGTGGGTTTAAGTGGGTGAGACCTGGAGAGGAAAACGCTGTTGGTAAATAATTACTCGTGAGCATTATGCAAATGTTTCATCTCTTGAGCCCTGAAGTGGGTGGACAGGGAAGCAGAGGGAGGCGAGGTGCCCGCAGGCCTGGCCTTGGGACGGGGAGGAGGCCCCCGGTGCCTCTGTGGTTTGCGCTGACGTGCGTCCCCGGGTGGGTGTGGGTGTTTGTACCTGTGGACTCTCCCCATGCCTGAACCAGCCAGTTTTCAGAGAGCCGCTTTTTGCATGCCTAGGGTCACCACTTGGCAGCTGGAGCACCCCTCCGTCTCTGCAAACCCAAGATGTTGGCCCCCAGAGGGCTGGGAGGGGGGAGGGGTAGGCACTGTCCCCAGGGCTGGTGGGCACACTGGACCCGCCACGCGGGGTTGCTGGCGCCCGTCTGTGCTGCTGTGTGTCTTGACATCAACCCTGAGGCAGGTGACCCTATCGCCTCTACAGGGGAGGGTGGCCCCACGCCAGGACCACCTGCCAAGTGACGGCCATCTCCCTGGGGTTCAGGAGCCCGGCCTGGCCACCAACCAGCCCTCACCTCATCACACTCAGGAGCCTCAACCGCGCCCCAGGCTCTCCGAGCTGGTCCTGGTGCCCTGGGGCTCTTCGACCTCCGGGGACAAGACACTTATCGAGCCACAGTTTCAGACCCACTGAGGCTCTCAAGGCCCAGTTTGCGTCTCTCCCTCCTTACATGTGACGGGCGTGCAGTCCAGGCCCTCCACCCAATCAAGGACATCACCTTCCACTGGCTCTTTGCACCACTAGCTTCGTTTCCATGTTCTTAAAACACTCTAAAGATAACTCTTTATTTTTATTTTTATTTTTGAGCTGTACCCATGGCAAATGGGAGTTCCCTGGGCCAAGGGTGGAATTGGAACTGCCTTTGTGACCTACCCCATAGCTGTCCAGTCCCAGATCCTTAAACCGCTGGGCCACAGTGGGAACTCCTAGAAGACTTACTCTGATCTAGTTGACAAATGGCTTAAAAAGTTTCCAGTGAGAACCTTGAATTGTATGTACATGATACTAATAACGCAAGCAGAAGCCAACAAAAAGGACATGGCCAGGCTGGCAATTCTGCATCTAGGGCAGGCGCTCTGTAAGTCACACTAGGAACTGAACATAATGATAATTCTAATGAGCCAAGAAGTCAACAAAAATGTAAATTATCTATGGAGACCGTTTCAAATGTGGCTTTAACGCATTACCCTTATGACGAATCGCATCTTACGTGATACCTTGACATGTGAGCTAATACATACGTGAAGGTATCTGCATTTTTTAAAATTAAAAGTTACTTTGTATTTATCTCTATTTATTTATTTTTCCTCCTTGGCAGTGGCTCAGTGTGGGACCTCATCGGGTTCCCACACCAGGAACTGAACCTGGGCCACAGCAGTGGGAGTGCTGAGCCCTAACCCCTAGGCCGCCAGGGACTCCCCTAGTTTATTTGATTTTAATTATGTTGATAACATACCTCACGTGTTCATGCTACAGTACCTGTCCATCATTAATCAACGATTATACATAGATTGGGGTCAGGCCTCAAACGTTTTTCTTGCTGATAATGATGTGAGATCATCAAAAGCTGTTGGAGCACAGGTTCAGACCACGAGGACTCTGTTAGGTTCGTTAACTCTTGAAAATAAAATCCATCGTCTCCCTGGCATCAGCCTGGGCCTACACTAACTTACTGGTCCTTCAAAACCTGCGCCAGGCGGCCTCCGCCAGCATCACAATAGTTAACTACGGCCTTTGGAGGGTCCAAGACCCGTTCAGAACAGAGGAGAGCACACGTGTGCGCGGGCCTCTCTTCTTCTTACTGTCCATCCAGATAACTGGAGAAGCCTCGGGGTGGGTGAGCAGCACCCTGCCTGGCTCAGCCTCCTATCCACTCAGCCCAGGAAAGGCCTCACGAGCCGCGCTGGTACCGAGCGCTGAAACGCATCCACGGCACTCGCCTGCGCAGCACACGAGCCAAAGTTGCAGCAGTACCGACCCGACGCTGGCGTGGACCCTGTGCGAAGATGACACGCAGATCCATGAAGCCTTCCAGCCCTAAAAAGACAGGAAGCGAAAAGCAGATGTCCATGGAGTGAAGACAGCTGCCCCAAACTGAAACGGATAAAACTAAATAACCCCGTTCAGCACTTCAGACAATGACACTGTCTACAGCCGTGTTACACATCGAGCCGCTAAACAAAATCAGACCTTCCTCAGGCCGGATTTTGATCTGGTTATGGTCCAAGGGGAAACCCGGTTAGCTGCCCTCGCATTTTCAAACTGAAATTGACTCTTCCACGGTAACTGCACAGAACCCTAGAGCCTGGGTCAAATACTGTTCAGCTAAGAGCTTTAACGGATTCTAAGCCCGTATTGAAAAACCTGACCCTCTCCACAGATAGTCCAAAGAAAGATAGGCTTCTATTTAGGCTACACTGCTGACTGGATTTGCAAAACTGAACGTTTATCATGATGCCCAGAGTTTGGAATTTAAAGCATGTCAATATCACAACTGAGGAGAACAGCATCTCAGGTGCTCAGCTTGTCAAAGGTTCCAGAGAAGACGTTAGTTTACTTTTGTGCCCATGGAGCACTTCTCACTCCACGAGCCTTCCCAATATTACGTAACCGTGCTAACGGCGTTAAAGTTCCCAGAACATACCTTGGTAAGTGCGACTCCAAACCAAACGGCTTCTTTTACCAGAACCCAAATAACCTGATCGGTTTTCCTTTTGTTTTGATGTCCAGATCCTTAAAGCTCAATTTATTTTAAACTCAGTAAGTCTGTTTCGTTTCTTTAGAGCCACACCTGCGGCATATGGAAGTTCCCAGGCTAGGGGTCAAATCGGAGCTGCAGCTTCCGGCCTCCGCCACAGCCACGCCAGATCTGAGCCATGTCTGTGACCTACAGCACAGCTCGTGGCAACGCCGGATCCTTAACCCAGTGAGCGAGGCTGGGGGTCAAATCTGCATCCTCATGGATACTAGTCAGGTTTCTTTCCACTGAGCCACAACGGGAACTCCGTAAGTCATTTTTTTTTTTTTAAGTTACCAACAATGCGTCTCTTTGTTTATTGTGATGTTTATGAAGATTTTTTCTTTTTGCAAAATTTGTGGAAAAGTTGGAAATTTAAGAAAATATAGGAGTTTCCTGGTGGTCTACTTGTTAAGGAGTCAGCGTTGTCACTGCTAAGGCTCAGGTTCAATCCCTGGCAACTTCCACATGCCACAGGCGAAGCCAAAAAAAGTAGAAGAAGAAGAAGATATGACTTCCATAACTTTTAGCACTTAGAGACAGTCACTGTTAAAATTTTGTTATATTTTTCCAACTTTGTAGTATACATTTTGTCTCAAAACATTGGAACTACATTTTATATAAGCTGGTCTTTTTCCACAGAATATTAATATTGAATATTTTCCAGAAGTTGCCATCTGGCGTAGAGAATAGAGGATCCAGTGTTGCCACAGCTGTGGCACAGGCCTCAGCTGCAGCTCGAGGTCGATCCCTGGCCTGGGAACTTCCACATGCTTTTTTTTGGGGCCAAAAAAAATATTTTTCCCATGACAACTAAATATACCTTCAAAATATGAGCTATACTAGCTGCATAATAGTGTATGGTTTTAATTATTGTTCGACTTTTAATTTTTTTGTTTTAACTATTAAAATATATAATTTTTAAATACACCAATACACATTGCCAAACTGCTTTCCAGAAACTTTTGCCAATCTACACTCTTACCCATAATGAATGAGAACACCGTCCCAACACACCCTCACCAATATTGAGTAATATAGCTTTTTTTCCCTTTAATTTCACCAAGTTGGTAGGTAAAAAGATAGCATTTCATCTTTATTTGCCTGAATTTTACTGCTAATTGAGTAAAACTCATTTCTTCATTTGCTCATTTCCAGCTTGTATCTTTCATGCTCATGGTCTTACTCCTATATGGACGTGTTTATGTATATTCAATTAAAAGTTCTTTAGATATTAGTAATTGTACTACTTTCTCTTTCACTAATGTCCATATATTTTCATTTGTTTGACATCAGACGTTTTAAATTTTTTATAGACAGATCTAATGACGTTTCCTTTTCTGGCTTCTTCTGTGGATTATTCCCTCCTTCCCTACCCCACGCGTAGCCCTAGGGTCTGTTTTTGTTTCTTTGTTTGTGTATCGTACAAAGTAGGAGTGTAATTTCACTTTTTTGCACATAACATTACTTCTCTAGTCTTCATACCTCTCCTGTCTTACCTGAGGTTTTCATATAAACACGTGTTGTCTTTTCCACTGATCTATTTTTGAACTTTTCTTCCATTTGTCTACTTCGATTCAATACGCCCCAGTGTCTTAGATACTGTAGCTTAATGATAATTTCTTACATCCAGGAACTCAAGTGCTTCCCCTTAATTTTTTTTCCAGAAACATTTTAGCTATTCCTAGATCTTTACTCTCTTTCTGTGGTCTTTTAGGGCTGCACCTGTGGCATATGGAGGTTTCCAGGCTAGGGGTCGAATCGGAACTGAAACCCCCAGTGTACGCCACGGCCACAGCAGTGCAGGATCCTAGCTGAGTCTGCAGCCTACACCACAGCCCACAGCAACGCCAGATCCTTAACCCACTGAGCGAGGCCAGGGATCAAACCCACATCCTCATGGATACTAGTCGGGTTCGTTAACCGATGAGTCACGACGGGAACTCCCTAGTTCTTTTACTCTTTCACTGGTGACTTTTCACCAAAAAATTTATTGGAATTTCTGTTGGGACTTTATTGGATCTACAGATAAATTTATGTAGAATCTGCATTTCCTGGTTATTGATCTACGCAGTCATGAAACCCGGCCTATTTCTGTCTTTATTTGGCTCTCCCACTTCTTTCGATACTATTTTAATTGATTCCATAAAGTTCTTGCACATTTTTGTTTGAAGTACCTTGCAGTTTGTTGCTATTTTTTTCCTACATTTTCTACTTGGTTTTTGCATTAAAATATTATTAATTTTTTAAAACCAATTTCACTGAAGTATAACTTACATAAAATAAAATGCACACATTTTAAGTGCATCGTTAGAGAGTTCTGACGACCACCCATCACCCCAATGGCTCCCAATCTTTACCCGAAACCCAAACACCAGAGATTCACTGCTCAGCTTTGGGGCACTACAGATCAGATCTGTCTTTCCTAGAATTCCACACAAATGAAACAGTATAGCGTATACCTTCTGCCTCTGGCTTGCCTCGCAGCATGTTTTAAAAGGCCATCCAAGTAGTGTGTGTCAGTGTTAATCCCGGACGTTGCTTCTGTTGCACGGATGGACCATAGGTTGTGCATCCATTTACCAGCTGATGGACATTTGGGTTGTTTCCAATCTGGTGCTATTTTATCTTATGGTTTTTATTTTTTCCATTATAGTTGATTCACAGTGTTCTGTCAGTTTTCATTGTACAGCAAAGTGACCCAGTCACACATATATATATTCTTTTTCTCACATTATCCTCCATCATGTTCCATCACAAGCGACTGGAGGTGCTATTTTATTTTATTTTATTTTGCTTTTCAGGGCCACACCCAAGGCATGTGGAGGTTCCAGGCTAGGGATCAAATCGGAGCTACAGCTGCCAGACTACACCACAGCCACAGCGACGCAGGATCGTTAACCCACTGAACAAGGCCAGGGATCGAACCTGAAACCTCGTGGTTCCTAGTCAGATTTGTTTCCACTGCACCATGACGGGAGCTCCTGGAGATGCTAGTTTACACAAAGGTGCCATGAACATTCATGTACAAGTCTTTGCATAAACATACATTTTCATTTCTCTTGACTAAATAACGAAATGTGGCATTGCTAGGCAATATGTTTACCTTATAGAAAGGTGCTGGAGTTCCCATCGTGGCGCAGTGGTTAACAAATCCGATTAGGAACCATGAGGTTGCAGGTTCGATCCCTGGCCTCACTCAGTGGGTTAAGGATCTGGCGTTGCCATGAGCTGTGCTGTAGGACGCAGACTCGGCTTGGATCCCGAGTTGCTGTGGCTGTGGTGTAGGCCGGCGGCTACAGCTCCAATGGGACTCCTAGCCTGGGAACCTCCATATGCTGCGGGAAGCAGCCCTAGAAAAGGCAAAAAGACAAAAAAAAAAAAAAATTGTCTTCCAAAACAGTATTTTACATTCCACCTGTAATGCATTTAGCTGCTCTACGTCTTAGCTAACAGTTGACAATTTGACTCTTCATTGATATGGTACAACTCCTTCAGCAAATTCACCCATTGCTTTTAAGTTTTCAAAATTATTAAATTTTAATGTCTATCATCCTTTTCTTTCTTCACCCATCTAGATGTATCCATTTTACCCACTTAAAAAGCTTTATGTTTTGTTTTCTGTATTGCTTGTCTTTTCAAATTTCATCCCTGTCGTCATTTCTCCCTTCCTCCTTTGGGTTTAACTTCTCCTAGCACTTCGAATTGGAAACTTAGAGAGTGATTTTAGAGCTTTTTTTCTAATACAAACACTTAAAGATACAAATTTCCTACTTTTGTGCACCCCACAGATGGTATGTTGTGGGTTTAATTTTTATTTTTATTCATTCCAAAGCATTTTCTACTTTTCCTTGTGACTTCTTTTATCCATGGGTTATTTAGAAGTACGTTGCTTAATTTCAAAACATTTGGGGGGTTTCCAGATATCTTTCTGTTATTGAATTTAGGAATAATCTATCCAAAAAATTGCTGAACTCACTTGTTTGTAGTCATAGCTCATAACCACATTTTCTTGACTTGTCCCTAAAGGTAACTATTTCATATGATAGTACAAATTTCACACTGACTAGAACCACTCCAGTGAAATGTTAAATTATAGCAGTGATAAGAGCTCCCGCTGTGGCTCAGTGGGTTAAGAATCCAACCGCAGCAGCCCTGGCCAGCGAACTTCCAAGTGCCGTGGTGCAGTCAAAAAAAAGAGAAGAATTGGAGCAGTAATAACAGGGACGTGCTGGGTCTGAGATGCTTGTACGACTTTGCCGTTCAGTCCAGTGTTCGCTGTATGTTTTGAAGCCTTGCCCTTTAACAGATGGAGAAGTATTTATATGAAGAGACACTGGACATTTGAGTGCATTTTCTATATCTGCTGACAACACGACGCCTTTTTTTCTCTTTTAATTTTCCAAAGTGATGACTTAGATTGAAGATTCTCTAACAGTGCATCACCTTTATAATCCTGAGATAAACTTTATTGCTCATTTCTTAAATACAATTCTGGATTCATTTTTGCTTGCTTTTTTTGTTATTGTGCTTTGACAGTGATTTTAATATACATGAAATTTATTTGGGCATATGGTATGAGGTGAGAACCAAGCTGTAGTTTCTCCTTCCTTCCTATATAAAGCTTTTATCGTGACTTAGGGAGCACAGAATGAGCCTGTGGCCTCGCCTTCCCATGTCCTCTGCTCCCTGGTGAGGGGTCTTCCGTCCAGGCATCCATGGTTTCCAGGTGGACCTGCTGCTCCTGGGGCCAAATGACCCTGGACCTTCAGCCAGAACCCAGCAGCTCCTGCCCTGGGCAGGGCGCCCTCCAGGCTCCTGACCCAAGCTGTGGGTCAGCCAGAGCCCCCAGCGCCTCAAAGGACTGCTCCCCCGGACACGATGCGCTGGGCATGGGATGGGGGTGGTCCTGGGGCCCCTGCTGGTGTCTGCTCCCGGCGGCCGCGCCTACCCACCGCGTCCTCAGGGCCCCGGGCTGCAGGGGCTCCGAAGGCAGAGGAGCCAGAGCCAGGGAGCCGCAGAGGTAAGGGCTCCATCCTGAACGAAAGCTCCAGGGGTCTGGGCATCTTTTCTTCTTTGCGTCTTACGTACAAACGCCCGGAAGGTAGGAAATAATCCGCCGTCGCCCGCAGGGATGAAGGACCTCACCCTGGGTGGGCAGAAAAGCTGTCTGTCCCACCTGAGCGGCGTCAGGACGGCCTGACCTTGAGCTTCCCCGTGGAGCGCTCCCCCAACTAGGCCCCTGTAAAGCTACGGCCTGCGTGTCCTCCACGCCTCCTCCCACGCCCCCCTCACCCCCATCCCCTCCCCCCTCCCTCGGCCCTCCCACCTCCTCCCGCGCTCCCCCCCCCCCCGCCTTTCACACCCTCCCACGGCCCCCCATCCCTTCCCAGGACCGACGGCTGACTTGTGGCCTCTTGACCCCAGACCCAACAGACTCTGCTGTGAGTCTCCGCTCACCCAGAGCCTCCGCTGTGAGTGAGGAGCCGGTTAGCAGTGATTCCTTCCATGAAGGCGATTATCTGAGGAGTATTTTCAGTTACTGTCAAGCTCAAGGCGGAGGGAGACCCTTCCAGGCGGCCAGGTCTTGTTTAACGGGCCTCTTAAAGACTGGCTGGAGAAGCGGGCAGTATGTCCCCTAGCTGGCCCTCTCTGATTTCTTCATCCAAGCCTGTGATCCTGTCACCACGACGCTGCCGCATCCAAACGCCTGCACGGGGCCTCGGTGCGACACCAAGTCTAGGGCGAGCAAGTGGGGCGAGCGCTCCTCCAGTGTCGGCGCTGCCCGGGCCCAGCGTGTCCGCAGCAAGGCCGGCCCCGCCGCACCGCGCCAGAGTTGATTTTCTGGCTGCTTTCTGTTGCATAACTCTTGTATTTCCCACTGGTCCGTCGTTCTTTTTAAACAATTTAGTTGTCCTGCAGTGTTTTTGTTTGTTTGGGTTTTTCTTTTTTTCTTTTGTTTTTTTAGGGCTGCACCCACTGCATAAGGAGGTTCCCAGCCTAGGGGTCCAATCGGAGTTGTAGCTGCGGGCCTACCCCACAGCCACAAAAACGCTGGATCCAAACCACGTCTGCAACCTACACCACAGCTCTCGACAATGCTGGATCCTCAACCCACTGAGCGAGGCGAGGGATCGAACCCTCATCCTTACGGGTACTAGTCGGGTTCGTGAACCAATGAGCCGCAGCGGGAACTCCCTATCCTGTGGTTTTGATTAATGTATTTTAATGTTGACCACTTCAGATTTTTCTTGAAAATAGATTACAAACAGGATGTCAAAGATTTTCTCATACAGGAAAGCAAAAAAAAAAAAAAAAGTACTGTCAAAAGATTGTTTCTTGACTGGAAATATTTTTACTTAGTGGAAGGTAATTTGAGGTAAAAGGGAGCTCTGCTTATCTCTGCAAGAATATTTACTGCCACCTATTACGGCAAATGCATTTTAATTGATGGGAAGGCGAGCAGGTCCAGTCTGGTCCACCTAAACCATAGCCATGCTGCAGTCCGGCTTGAGCTGGGTCTGGGGACATCGTCTCCTCAGGAAGAGTGCTTCAAGGACAAGGCTCTGACCCTCCAGAGCAGGCAGGGTTGTGGCCAGTCCCAGCCTTTGCCCAGACGTAACCACTGCCCCTGTTTGCGTGTGTCCTTGCAGAGCTCACAGCTGTACCTGTTGGTCACATGTACATTCTGGAATGCGGAGTGTGGTGGGGACAGGTGTGGCTTGCTGTAACAGTGGCGTGACTTATTCTCGATGGCTTTGTTCATCAGTGCCTTGGAGGTCTTTCCAGGTGAGTGCACGTGGGTTGGGCTCCGTCTGCACAGCACTCTCCAGGGGTGTAGAGGGGCAGCCGCCTCCGCCTCGTGTAACCAGCCCTGATGGGTGGTGTCTGGGCTGTCACCACTTCTTCCCTGCGACACTGAAAGAGTGGTCTTTCAAGATGACGTTGAAAAGTATTCCACGGCACCTGACGTTCTCGCCTCCACCTGCCTCTGAAGCCTCACCTCCCAGTTAGGCAGCCTTCCCGGAAGAGAGCCTCCCCGACTAGTCTAACACGATTTTCTGGCCTCATAACTGCTGAGCGCGTCTTATCCTTCCCCCAGAAGGCCCATCTCTCCTCATCTTCCTAGATTCAGCCTCTGTTAGGAAGCAGTTTCCATGACTCCAACCCCAGCAGACCCCGCTTCCCCATCATCACCCATCCGGACGCCGCCAGGCCACGTGGAAACAAGGAATCCGGTCGGAGCACCACACCACTGCCCGCCTGGTGTGAGCCTATGCGGCCTTTGGCCATGCCTCGGCCTGCAGGGCCTCGGCCGCCCCCAGGTCTGCACGTGTGGCCCCTCAGATGAAGCAGGAGCGTGCTCAAGACTCACGAGTGCCCTTAACTGCTCCACCCGGAGCAGAGCTCTGCCCTGGGGCCTGCCCTCAGCCCATCTGCAGACTTGACTCAGGCCTGAGAGACTGGAAGAGGCTTGGGGGGAGGGGCACACACAGGAGGCTGGAAGAGCACCTGCCGCCTTCGCCAGCGCCCTGTCCTGAGGAACATGGGGCCCGAAGAAGTGGAGGCAGCGAGACGCCATCGACAGCAGAAAGAGCCCGAGAAGCTGCTCACGCAGGAGACAGACTCCGGTGTAAGCTGGGGGGAGGCCTCTGACCCCCAAATGCCCCCCCCCACACACACTGTGGGAACCTTGACATCACTCTGCCTAAAATCCCAGCGCTACTGAGGCGTTCAGCCTAACTAATTTTCTTCTTGCGATCTGGAATTCCTGTCCTGTCTCAGTGGTACTGAACCCATCCATGAGGTTTTGGCTTTGATCCCTGCCCTCGCTCAGTGGGTTAAAGATCCAGCGTTGCTGCGGCTGTGGTGTAGGTCGCAGCTCCAGCTCCGATTCGACCCCTGGCCTGGGAACCCCAGTATGCCACAGATGAAGCCCTAAAAAGAAAAAAAAATCTGAGGTGACTTTGAGAAATCTAAGTGATTGCATTCTCTGTGGGTTAATTCAAATCCGCCTTTCCCCTCGGTCCCTGGTGGGGCCCGTGAGAGAACAGGTGCATGTGGGAAACCCGAAGAGGTCGTCTTGGAGCAGGGACGACTTTAGAAGGCGACCTGGCTGGGCAAGGGGCCAGCAGTCAGGAGGGCCCAGAGAAGCCAGAAGGAGGAGCCCAAAGTGGGCACAGCAGCCAGATTTCACTCTCCTTCCTCACTCACAGCCCTTCCTCCTCCTGGACCAGCTCGAAGGCCGGCTTCACAGGGAGACGGCAATCCCTATGAGAAGGTGGCAGAGTTAATAATTAGATTAGCCTTATCTTTTTTTTTTTTTTTTGCCTCGCCTGCAGCATGTGGAAGTTCCAGGGCCAGGGATCCAACCTGTGCCACAGCACCAAGCTGAACCACCAGAGCCTTAACTCACTGAGCCACCAGGAAACTCCCTAGATTAGCCTCCTTTTTTTTTTTTTTTTTTTTTTTCTTTTTAGGGCCACATCTGTGGCATGTGGAAGTTCCCAGGCTATGGGTGGAATTGGAGCTGCCGCTGCCAGCCTGCGCCACAGCCACGCCAGATCCAAGCCGCATCTGTGACCTACAACACAGCTTGTGGCAATGGCAGATCCTTAACCCACTGAGCAAGGCCAGGGATTGAACCTGCATCCTCAGAGGCGTCGTGTCAAGTTCTTAACCCACTTAGCCAAACACAAACTTGAAGCAATAATTTTCAGTTACTTTTTAGGTTACATAGAATTTTATCGTTTTGCCTGGGGATCCAAACAGCATGTTATTTGTTTCTTTTTTTTTTTTTTTTTTTTTTTTTTTTTTTACTTTTAGGACTACACCCTCAGCATATGGAGGTTCCCAGGCTAGGGGTCGAATCAGAGCTATAGCTGCTGGCCTACACCACAGCCACAGCAACACAGGATCCTTAACCCATGGAGCAAGACCGGGAATCAAACCTGCATCCTCGTAGTTCCTAGTCAGATTCATTTCCACTGTGCCATGATGGGAACTCCTTAATGGTTTCTACAGGAGAATATAACAAGGGAGTTCCCTGGTGGCCAAGTGGTTAGGATTTGGGTGTCTCCCTGCTGTGACCCAGGTGCCATCCCTGGTCTGGGGACGGAGTTCCCCCATCAAGCCACTGCACACTGCATCCAAAAAAAAAGAGAGAGGAAGAAAAAGAGCTTTCTGTAATGATCTAAGTTCCGAGCACCTGGATTACTTTATTTTTTCTTCCAGTTTTATTGAGATATAATTGATATACAGCACTCTATAAATTTAAAGTGTACAGCATAGCAATTTGACTACATGCATGAAGACGTGGTGATCACTGTCAGTTTACTGAACACCCATCATCTCATGTAGATACGAAATAAAAGAAAGACATGGGAAAAATAGGGTTTCCTTGTGTGGTTAACCTTCTTTACATGAGACCTGTTGCTTTTCTCTGGTTATAAAAGTAATCCATGTAATCATAATAAAAAGACATATAAATATAAAAGAAGCAAATTTAAATCATCGGCAGTTTCACTTTTGAACCACGACCCACACTTTAACTGGAGCAGCACACACGCCAGCCACCAGCCAAAATTCCTGTTTTTGCCTCCAGGGCTACACAGCTGGAACTCACATCCTCTGTTGCCGTCAGGCGAGGCCACTCACTAAATCCTGGCTGACGACCATAAGTAGTTACACGTGCCCCTTCTGGGTCTGGCCCATAAAGAGCTCCCACGCTGCACTTCCCCGTGTCCTTCCTTTCCAGCCGGGATGAAGACAATCTCCAGGGCAACCTTGGAAGCCACACAGCAGGACAGAAGGGCCTCCATCAGCCTGGGAGCCGCGAGAGCGCTGTAGAGCAGGGGTCCTGGGTCCCGGGTCCCGGGTCCCGGGTCCCGGGTCCCGGGTCCGCTCTAGAGAAGGGCCTCCCCGCTGCACAGCCGCCCAGTGCTGCTAAGCCAGACAACGTGACCTCCTTGAGTGCAGTCTTCATACTTGGGGCCCACCTACCTGCAGTCACCTGTCCAGCCAGCATAGCTGAGCTTCGCCTGGATTTCTCGTCACTCATGCACTCTCTGTCATGGGCCTAGCATCGATGACAGGCCCTCAGCAAACATTTATTTGATTATTGATCAGTTGTTTGACTGAACACATATATTCTCACAGAAACGATTCCTACAGAATCTCCTTCGCTCTGCAGCTGCAATTGCTCTAGGACTGGAGTCGAGGCCTTGCTACGCAAGCACCCCATGGCCCGTCTGGCTGGGAAGCCTTTGGCCGACTATGGAATTCTTCACTTCCTCATTTCCTCCACTGGAAGCCCGACCATAAACCTTTCAGAGCACAGTCCTGTCTAACAAAGAGTTTTCTCTCTGTTTTACAAACCTGCAGTGTCGAAAGGAATGTCACATCCTCACACCTGAATTCGAGGTTCCCGGTGGGAGTTCCAGTCCAGCACTGAGGGGTCAGTCCGCTACAGTTTTCCTGCTAAGCACATTCGCTTCCAAGCAGGCAGACAGGCAGCTTTTGGAACACAGACAGTGAGCACATGTCCCCGGAGGAAAGAAAACGGGAGCGTAAAAGTGGGCCGTTCACTTGAAAATGTAGAGCAAGAAAATATAAGAAGGAAAATACTGAAATTTTTCTGAGATTTTCTCGCTTCCTGGTGGCCGCTGGCCAGGTGAGGCTGGATGGAGCCTGGTTCAGATCCGCAGCAGGGGGTGAGTCTTTTCACAGTTGCAAGATTTAATGGGTGTCCCAGGGCCTTTCACCCACTTTCTCCTCCAGGAACAGACCTTAGTGTAGAATTATGCCAGCTATTCTGGAATTGCCTCTTCAAACGAGTTTAACGGCTTGCTTAAGCCAGAGAGATGCAGGGCCGAGACTCATGGAAACAGGAAGTGGTCCAGGATCTCCACTCCCACAGTGTCACCTTCTGCCGCTGACCGACCTGACCCTAACCCTAACCCTAACCCTAACCCTAACCCTAACCCTAACCCTAACCCTAACCCTAACCCTAACCCTAACCCTAACCCTAACCCTAATCTTCCATGGAAACTCACCGCCGCCCTATGCCGGGCGTTTGCATGGGCAGCTGTGGCCTTGCCACGTCTTGCCAGAAGCCCCTCAGGGCAGAGCCCCTTACGGATGAGTCTCTTGCCTACGGGACCCGAGTCTGAGTGCAGAGGCAGGCGTGGTTCCGCCCTCGCCCGCCCCCCGTGTGTCTCAGGGCTGTTGCGAGCAGACACCGTGGGAAGTAGCACACATGATACAAACTAAGACCAGGACCAGCCTTCAACAAAGCTGGGAAGTGAGCAAAGTTCCTCTTGCCCGTTGCCGCCACTTGTGCCCCCTGACCCCCCCCTTCATCCTTCCTGTCATCGTCTGGCTCTCTGAAGTGTCCAGCTGATAAATGCCAAAGTCACGTGTATGTTTGCAATAAAGCTCTTAGAAATCAAAAGACCTTCAGGACCCGCGGGGAGGAAACTGCAATAATAGGATTTCAAGCCCTTTGCAGATACTGGAGATTTACAGGGACCTGCAGATTCCCCCCAAACCATACCCCGTGGATGCTAATAACTCAGTAAACGGCTTCGACTATCTGTCTCCACGTCACCTGCCCACTGTCACTGTGGAAGTGACCCCGGAAGGGTGAGCTGTGACCCTCTTCTCCTCTCAGCTCTCAGGAGGGTGTGTTTAACAACGGATTCTGAAGGCTCCATTCAGAGTCATTCCATGAGGCCATAAAGTGATTGAACCTAAGGAAAATTCGAGAGATGTTTATTCCGGCTTCCGCTTCCTCCTTCCCCCAGTCAGCCTGTTCCCAGTTATTCCATTTAGCGCAGTGATTAGATCTGTGCTACCCCACAACGTTCCAAGACCCCACATCCTGCGGGAGACTCTATCGTAAAAGGAAAAGTAATAACCCATCAGGAAAAGCAGAGGGGAAGCTAAGGGCTGGGTGGTGGCCATCGCAGGTAAGCAGCCCTGAGGCTCTCAGACCACAGGTAGAAGTTCTTACAGATACAAAGCATTCCATCACCGATGCTTCATCGGGTCCAGGCATCCGAGGCCCTGGGCCAGGCGGGGTTGCTCCCCAAGGAGCCGGGTAAGTCAGACAGCTGTTAACGGACAGAAGAACAGTTTTCCAGGCTCTCATCCAGTATTCTTTTCACTGTATTGAATTACCCCTTGTGCAGATATGCCCGACTCTAGACAACTGTCTTCCCAACTGAACAGTGTAAAGATGCCTGTTGAGAGGGTCATTTTAGCCCCAACTCTGGCTGGAACCAGGCCCCGGACCCAGAGGCCAGCGGAGAGCAGCCATCATGCCACCTCTACCTTCCCATCGCCTGTTTCTGGGGAAAGATGATCCGTCAGCACAGCTCTTGAGTGTCGGAGTCTCCAGTGATTCAGCAAGGGGCACAGTTCCGAGGTAAGAAGGTAGAAGAAAGTAGCCAAAGTAGCAGTTCCCGTCGTGGCTCGGTGGTTAACGAATCCCACTAGGAACCATGAGGTTGAAGGTTCCATCCCTGGCCATGCTCAGTGGGTTAGGGATCCAGCGTTGCTGTGAGCCCTGGTGTAGGTCACAGACGCGGCTAGATCTGGTGTGGCTGTGGCTGTGGCTGTGGTGTAGTCTGGCAGCTGTAGCTCTGATTAGACCCCTAGCCTGGGAACCTCCATATGCCGCAGGAGTGGCCCTAGAAAAGGCCAAAAAAAAAAAAGTAGCCAAAATAAAATGGACTGAATTCACCTGGAAAAAAACAAACACTGTCAGTTTGTGTTGCTGTTAAAACCCCCCATTACTCAGGGACAGGAGCCGCAATGCCCCACCCCTTAGGTGGGGGTGGCCCATGGCAATTTTCCTTCCAAGAGCGAACAATGGGTGGTGGCTGGGGAGAGTAACTTACAGTGGAGAAAACTGACGAGCTGAAAAAACTGAACTCAAGGAGTCCCCATCGTGGTGCAGCGGAAATGAATTTGATTAGGAACCATGAGGTTGCAGGTTCGATCCCTGGCCTTGCTCAGTGGGTTAAGGATCCGGTGTTGCTGTGAGCTGTGGTGTAGGTCAAAGACACAACTTGGATCCAGAGTTGCTGTGGCTGTGGTGTAGGCTGGTGGATACAGCTCCGATTGGACCCCTAGCCTGGGAGCCTCCATATGCCAAGGGGGAGGCCCTAAAAAACAAAGCAAAACAAAAAACTGAACTCAGAAACAGAAAAGATGGAGTGAGAAGGGACGGGATGGATACAGGTGGTCAAAAGGTATAAACTTGCAGGAGTTCCCGTCATGGCTCAGTGGTTAACGAATCCGACTAGGAACCATGAGGTTGCAGGTTCAATCTCTGGCCTTGCTCAGTGGGTTAAGGATCTGGCATTGCTGTGAACCGTGGTGTGGGTCACAGACGTGGCTCCGATCCCGCGTTGCTGTGGCTCTGGCGTAGGCTGGCAGCTACAGCTCCAATTGGACCCCTAGCCTGGGAGCCTCCATATGCTGTAGTTGCAGCCCAAAAAAGCAAAAAAAAAAAAAAAAATTAAAAAAAATTTTTACAAAAATAAAACTATTCTAAAAAATGGTCTAGAAACAAAAAAGTCACATGATTACTTCATATAGTTGCAGAAAAATAATCGCAACTCAACAATTATTCAGTATCTGTTATAGTTTCTATTTACTGAGTTATTATTGAATAAATAAATAAATGATGTTTATTAAAGCTCTTGGCAAATGTGGGATTAAAAAGGATTTCCTTAACCTGATAAAAAACGTTTACTAAAAACATCAAACCTAACTGTGAACTGAGACATAGTCCATTTAAAGTGGGGGCAGGGTCAGACACCCAGTCAGCATCTGGAGGGCAACCCAATGCAATAAGAAGCAAAAGATGTTAGGAGTATGCCAGAAAAAAATTCATTATTCACAAGTGACAAACTTTATCATGTAAATGGAAGCAGATCCCTCTGAGGAAACATCCTGTCCGCTGGTGTGTTTCTCCTGCTGTCTCCTTCCACGTCCTCGTGCCAGGACCCTGGTCTCCTCTCCACGTGAGACCAGAGGGATCGCACAGCTGCCCTGGAGCTGGAGGATGGTCAGGTCACGGCATCAGGACCAGCCAGGCCAGGGGTCCAGCTGGCAGCGCCCCCCACCCAGCCCCAGCTGCCAGATGATTTGCACCCAGAGCTTCCCGTGTCCCTCCGTCTCTAGGAGGACGGAAGATTCATGGATAGAAGCTTGGCCTAAACTACCCAAGGCCTCGGATCTGCACAGAGCCAACACCGGGGAGAGGCGGGGGCCCCATTTACACCAGGACTTTCTACCCCCTGGCCAGTGGAGTTCAAAACAGAAATTAAACTGTTTTAGAAAAGAAAGTTCTGTTTCTCACACACCCACCACGTTGGCGATCTGAGTCTCATTCCCGCTGCATGATTGGTGCTCAGTGCGTGTTCAGTGTAGCAACTCCTAACCTAAGTCGGACACTGCAGCGCCGGGGTCTCCTCGGGCAGCAGAAATCTGTGCTCCAGCCAGCGGTCGAGGGGATGATTTCTGAAGACAAGGACCGTCGGAAGCTTTCAGCCACCGTGTGCATCACTTTGTGCTGAGACCTGCTCAGCAGGTGAGGGCTGAAGAACAGGTGCTGTGAAACTCAAGGGAAAAGTTAACATAAAACAAGACACAGAGACATTCATCTCAAGTAAAGGTGGGAACCGGGGACTCAAGGTCTCAGGGACCAAGAGCCCCACCTCAAGATACCACACTGCTTTGGCTGTGCTCTTTAGGATGACGTCAGGTGAGCTGCAGGTGCAGGATGTAGGTTTTTTAAAATTATTTTAAAAGTCCCATAGCCGGTAGCTGATTAAGCGTTGATTCTGACCTTTAGGCATTTAACAATCGTGAGCATTGAGGAAGCTTGGTGTCATGGCATTCTAGAGAATCGCCATTGTGCTTCTGCAGCAACCTGGCGTGCCTAGACCAACGCATTTTGTCCTCATCAGCTGACCACATGAATAATTTGTGCCTTTAGGTCTTTGTACTTAAGCTTAAGTCATTTACCAGCACTGCGACTGTTTTTCAAGCAGGGATAGGGGTAAAGTACGGCAGGACAAGATGGAGTTTTCAGCATAGAAAATAGAAGCAAAGAGGCTAAGAAAGTATTGTAGAAACATGTCTTGTGACAACTTTGTAATTTGAATGTCAATTAGACATCAATTCAAAAAAAACTGTTTTTGTCTTTTGTCCTTTTAGGGGCACCCTTGCCGCATATGGAGGTTCCCAGGCTAGGGGTCGAATCGGAGCTACAGCCGCTGGCCTACACCACAGCCACAGCAATGCGGGATCCAAGCCGAGACTTCACCCCATCCCACAGCTCACGGCAACGCCGGATCCTTAACCCAGTGGGCGAGGCCAGGGATCAAACCTGCAACCTCATGGTTCCTAGTCGGATTCGTTTCTGCTGCGCAATGACAGGAATTCCAAAACTTTTTAATAAAATTATATTTATAGTGAACCTGGCACCTAGTGAGCACTGACTAAATGATAACTAACGATGGAAAGATTGAGGTGAAGCAGCGACTGTGAGAAGAGAGCTGTCCATAAGCTGGGAGACTATGTCCTTTCCAGGAGGACTTGCTTTTATCATGACTGTAGTTTATTCTGCCCAATCTTTAAATAGAGTATTTTGACTGACCAATCATGTATGTAATCAATTAACTAATGTAAATGTTAACAGTTTCTTTTTTAAATGATTTTTATTTTTCTCCATTATAGTTGGTTTAGTAAATGTTAATATTTTCTAAACAACAGAACATAATACATGAACTCAAATAAAATGCGATACTTCAGTGGGTACTTCCAAAATTGTGCACGAATATCTTACTTTATGGAAAAATTAATTTTTTGATAAAATGATCACTAAAACTGCCTTCTTACTCATATCCTGTTGTTTTCAACTATAAACGGCAAGGGGAGGCAGAAACTATATGCTTGTCTGAAAATGGTTGGTGTAAGGCTAATAAAATGCTTTCAGAGTTCCTGTCGTGGCGCAGTGGTTAACAAATCCAACTAAGAACCATGAGGTTGCAAGTTCGATCCCTGGCCTTGCTCAGTGGGTTAAGAATCCGGCATTGCCATGAGCTGTGGTGTAGGTTGCAGGTGTGGTTCGGATCCTGTGTGGCTGTGGCTGTGGTGTAGGCCGGCGGCTACAGCTCCTATCCGACCCCTGGCCTGGGAACCTCCATATGCCGCAGGCATGGCCCTAAAAAGAAAAGGAAAGAAAGAAAGAAGCAGGGATTTGGTCACCGGTGCTCAATGCTACCAAAATGACAAGTTAAGAGCCATGGTTTTTCATTCTTAGCATTTTAGTGAATTCATCAAATAGAGTGTTTTACCTAAAGGGTTAGCTCTCTAATTCCAGAAGATAAGGAAAGAATGGTGCAGATTCCATCACTGGCATATACTTGCTAACATCGTCGGAAAGAGCCGTGCTCACCAGGAAACTTTTCTCCTTTTTTTTTCTTTTTTGTCTTTCTGCCTTTTCTAGGGCTGCTTCTGCAGCATGTGGAGGTTCCCAGGCTAGGGGTCTAATCAGAGCTGTAGCCGCCGGCCTACACCAGAGCCACAGCAACACCAGATCCAAGCCGCGTCTGCGACCTACACGACAGCTCACGGCAACACCAGATCCTCAACCCACTGAGCGAGGCCAGGGATCGAACCCGCAACCTCATGGTTCCTGGTCAGATTCGTTAACCACTGCGCCACAACGGGAACTCCCTTTTCTCCTTTTTAAAGGGAGAATGGCCGTGCTAGTCACCAGGTTACACAAGGAGGGAGGTGAAAGTTACCCAGAGATCCTCCAGGTCCATTCAGAGAAGGAACACTCCTCATGTAAACAATTACCCAGTTGTGTTTTACTTTAAAAGTTATATCATAGGCTCTATATATTCCCCTACATTCCCCATAAAATAAAAATAACTCAACTTCTGCTGCGGCTATAATTAGCTCTTCCAAAAAAAGAAGAAAGAAAGAAAGAAAGAAAGAAAGAAAGAAAGAAAGAAAGAAAGAAAGAAAGAAAGAAAGAAAGAAAAGAAAAGAAAGAAAGAAAAGAAAGGAAGAAAGAAAGAGACAGAGAGACAGAGGAAGAAAGAAAAAAGAACTCTCTTTCCAGCCTTCCTGGTTCCAAATGAGGCAGTCTCTTGAGGAAGCAATCTTTTGTGCAAACCACACATCTGGCCTTGAAGATATAATTTTCCAACCTGTGTTAAATCCATATTGACACAGACTTTATGAGTATAGAGATGGAAGTTCTATTTTAAGGATATTGTGACCTCATAAGGAAACTGCAAAGTTTAATTTAGGTCGTGTATTTGGGGTGTCCTCTTCCTGCACCCGGAGCTCTGCCCCTGGCCTGGAAGATACCTTTTGAACCTTGTTTGTTAGGTATGAACTCATTTTTCCTGGAAGGAATTTTCGAGGACTTTCTCGCCCATCTCCCTGCCTCTAGAGTTAATGGGCTTTCCGGGTTTCCAGGAAGAGAGCCGCCTGTGAGAACACTGTCCTTGGGCATCTCAGTCCAGCCGGGTCCCTGGACCCTGGCACTGACACTCCTGTGTGACTGCGAGGTGGGAAGTGCGTTTGCGCAGCGGCAATCGCCAGATCGCCATGGGATCCCCTTTGGCCACCTTTCCTTGGGACCCTGCCTGTTGGGTTCCAGACCCCTGGGTGTGGCCACCCGCTCTCAGCGAGGTGAGCAGGACTGCAAGACGCTCTCAAGGAGCCTGTGCTGGCTATTCTGAGAGTGTGGAGGAGGAGGGCCAGGCACATAGTTTCCAGCGTTTCAAAGGAAGTTCTATCAGCCTCATGAAACTTTCTGTGGAACTTTACAAAGGAGGGTCAACAAACCCTCCCTTCCCTTTTGCCCCGAGTCAGAAAAATGAAGAGGCCACATAGCAGAAATAACTCCGGCCCGAGGTCCGGATCGGTCCTTGTGCCGCACGCACCTGCTGGGGAGTCCACTGAATTCCATCGGCCGTCCCGAGAGCGCAGTGGCCGCCTGGTCCAAAGTCACCCAGTGGATGGCAGAGACGTGGCTCCCGCACCGAGGGGCCATCAGGTGTCCTGCAGGGGGAGTTTTTCACCAGAGGGCTTTGGTCCCTTCACACATCTTCCAGGACCGTCTGCGTCACTCAAGTCAACCGACTAGGGACCAGTCGCCTCTGCAAAACACACCACAACACCTCTCAGAAGGTCACACGACTAAGTCCGGGGTCTGAAGTGTTGCCACGTGGACACATCAAACTGACCCTCCCGCGAATGTCTGTCCTCGGCAAGCCCCCGGGACATGACCACCCGCCTCACACACTTGGGAGGTTTGCACCTTGCTCCTTCAGAAACTCGAACCATTGTGTAAAGGGAACGCCATCAGTGTCACATTCTCAACCACCAAGGTCATTCCACTTCTCTCACAGTCGCTGACATACATACGTAAAATTCCACGTAAGGGTTATCATTGTACACACAACCTTTTTTTTTTTTTTTGCTATTTTCACCTATTTCACTTATGCGTGTCCTTGAGTTGATATTTTCTGCATGACTGCCATTTTTCCAATTAACTCATAACATTCATTCATGTTAATATGCTGTAAATTTTAATTATAGCCCACTTTGTGACATTCAAATAGTTTTGAATGTTTGCCATTTAAAAAACACTACTGTGGGAGTTCCTGTCGTGGCTCAGTGGTTAACGCATCCAACTAGGAACCATGAGGTTGCGGGTTCTATCCCTGGCCGTGCTCAGTGGGTTAAGGATCTGGTGTTGCCGTAAGCTGCGGTGTAGGTTGCAGATGCGGCTCGGATTCCGCATTGCTGTGCCTCTGGCATAGGCTGGCAGCTACAGCTCCGATTGGACCCCTGGCCTGGGAGCCTCCATATGCCACGGGAGCAGCAGAAAGACAAAAAAAAAAATCACTACTGTGGATATATTTATGCAAATAATGTTGTGAACTTTTGAATGAAACCATTCTTATTACTTCTTCCTGCCCTCCAAACCCTCAAGCCCATGGTCAATGCTGCGCTAACACCTGCCCTGCTGGGCTCCTGGCAGAGGTGGAAGGAAGGGCTCCCTCGGCTTCCCTGCTGGTAGAGGGCCAGCTCCCTGGAGGGGCAACGCATTCTCACAGCACAGGTGAGACTCTGCATATGGCAATGGTGGATGGAGAACTGTGCGTGGGCAAATTAAATAAATCTCCTTCTGATTAACACAACCTTATAAAATCAGATTTTCTATTCCAGTAAATGGCCCCCTGAGGGAGGCTGGTGGGGTCCTAGCACCTTTTCAATGCTAAAGCATGGCACTTTCCAAGGATGAAAAGAGCACAGTACAAAACGTTGCTGCCTGTGTTTGTCCTTATGACTATGTGGCAGAACTAAGAGTCCATGGCGCACATTTGGGGACTCTGATAAAATAAACAGTATCAGAGTTCTGTGGTGCAGCGGGTTGGGGATCTGGTGTGGTCACTGCAGCAGCGCTGGTCTCTTTGGAGGCACAGATTCAACTACTGCAGCTCTGGTGTAGGTCACAGCTGCAGCTCAGATTTGATCTGTGGTCCAGGAACTTCCATGGGACATGGCTGGGGCCAAAAGAAAAGGTATGTATATAAATTTGTGAGCACTGCAAAAAATAAAATAAAGTAGTGTTTGTGAAAATGGATAAGTTGATGATAATATCCGGTGGCGATAACATCAGTAGCTTTTCTCCATAAACCAATTTCTGAAAGGCACAAATGACTGAAAACAGCCCTTGACATTTGATTCCTTCTCTAGGTGATAAAAGTTCTATGTGAGGTTTGCTAGGCTGAACTTAAGGAACTTAAGGAGGTTGTGTTAGCTCAGGATTCCCCAGACACATGGAAACAATAGGATGTTCAAATAGATTTATTTTCAGGAGTTTGTTCACACAGTCGTGGGGCTGACAAGTTCACAGTCGTCAAGGCAGACCCAGGGAGGAGCTGATGCTGTAGCTGGAGTCCAAAGGCATCTGGAGGCGCACTTCCCTCTTCCTGGGGGACCTCAGTCTTTTCATTTTTTTTAGATCCTTCAACTGATTAGATGAGGCCCACCACATTATGAGAGGTAGTCTGCCTTTTCTTTTTTTTTTTTTTAAGGGCCACACCTGTGGCATATGGAGGTTCCCAGGCTAGGGGTCAAATTGGAGCTGCAGCTGCCAGCCTACACCACAGCCACAACAACACTGGCTCTGAGCCCTGTCTGCAAACTATACCACAGCTCACAGCGATGCCCGATCCTTAACCCACTGAGCAGGGCCAGGGATCGAAATCTTGTCCTCATGGATACTAGGTGGGTTCATTACCACTGAGCCAAAATGGCAACTCCAAAGTCTACTGATTTAACTGCCCGTCATGTCTTTAAAAGATCCCTTCATGGCAACATCTAGACTAGTGTTTAATCAAAAGCTGGGTTGCATCAGAGTTCCCTGGTGGCTCAGTGGGTTAAGGATCTGGTGTTGCCACTCCTGCAGTGCAGTCACTGCCATAGCATAGATTTGATCCCTGGTCCGGGAATTTCTGCCTGCTGTAAGCACAACCCCCCCCCCCAAAAAAAAAGCCAGGTTGCAGGCCTAGCCAGGTTGACACATAAAACCACAGAGCTTAAAACCACGGAGCTTTAGTCAGAACTTTCCAGGCCCTGAAATGTTACATCAGAAGTAGGATGGAGTGGCTGAACCGAGACAGCTCTCTAGCTTCCATGGGGCGTGCCCTTCATGGCAGCTGGGCAATGTTCCTGGCAGAGGATCTGGCCCAGCCCCTGGGACAGGCAGCGTCTCCTAGTCTAAGCCGACCCCAGCTCATCTCCCCAGCCCCGTAGGGAGGGTAAGAAGGACAAGAAAGGCGCCCAAGTCACCACTTACCTCCAAGCATCGGGGGGGAAGAAGTGCTTGGAAGTGGCGATGTGGCCCCTGTCATCACCTAGACTAGCAAGGATCTCCACGTGCTTGCTCGCTCACGACAGGGGTGGTGAGTGTCCCTGCAGACAGTCTGCTTCTTACACAGAGGGGTGGAGGACAAGCAGCAGAGCCTGGCGTTTTCTGAGCTGAGCTGAACAGTCTCCTGCAAAGGTCCCAGCACCCCGATCCCCACGGGCCGAGGGCACTGCTTTGTCAGCCCTGCTCCCCCGCTCAGAGCCTCGCCTGCAGCCCCCGGTGCAGGAAACATAGCGACCCTCCTCCCCTCCTCCGCTCCAGCCCTGGTCACGCTGCGCTCACACCCCACCCCCCAGACAGGAAGCTTTGTCGCCACATCCCACGAGTTCCGTGGAACACTTCCGTGGAACACTTGCCCACGGCCCTCAGGGCTGAAGCCTGGCCCCTCCATGGGCCCCAGATGCACCACGACCCCAGCGGGCAGGACAGCCCTGCAGGTCCTCCCAGGGACCGAGGCTTCCGTGCTGCACCAGGGGTGGCCTCCCTCGCTTCTCCCCGCCTCAGGGAGGTGCCTCCATGGTCCGCCCTCCCGCCAAACGGGCAGGGCCCGGTGTTGGACATCACTTAGGCTCAAGCTGGAAGCCCTGCCGCACTTGCGATGTGTTTCTCTGCCTTTGCCCAAACACACATGGGTCACTTTTTAAAATATAGAAAGAAGCTGAAATGTGGGAACTCTGGGGTCATCACAAGCCAATGAGTTGTCCGCAGAATGAACCAAGACGCCTGTGTATGAAAAGCTCCATGCAAATGTCAGTGACACACAATCAGAGCCAGCACCAGGCCGCAACGCCTGCTTGCTGTTGGTAATCGTGCAGGCCTGGCCGTCTCCTTGGCGGTGGCGGGGGCTAGCACTGACTCACCCGTACACCACACCCTTTTTCTGTGAACAAGGGCGGTGCTGTGTCAGGAGGTGGCTACGAGTCTGCAAGCTCAAATGACAAGAGCAAAGCGCCACTTTAATTAAATGCAGTAAAGCTGCCACATGAACACTTATAAAGACGAGGCAAAGGTTCTCAGACCCTGGTGTGTTGGAGTCAGAAACGACTTTAGAGTCAGGCCCTTGACCTTGGCTGCACCAGCACCACCCGGTCCAGCCATCCAACCTCTTCTCACAGCCAAGCACAGATGTCACTCTCAGTCCGGGCCCCAGGATGTACAGCCGAAGGCCTAAGACCGAAAGCCCACGGGCCCATGAGAGCCACCAGGGAGACCTCAAGACTTACTCCAGATTTACAGGATGTGGGGTCAGGGAAACTTTTAAACTCCCAGAAGATTCTGTGACCAGGCAGGTTTGCCAACCATTGATCTACTCATCTCACACCCTCTGCGGCCACAGAACGTCAGATGTCTTGTCCGGCAAATACAGCCCACAAACCTGAAGCCAGAAAGCCAGGACCGAAATTCGGGTCTGCAGGCTCAATTCCACACTATTTATGAAGAAATGATCAAGCCTCTCCCTCAAGCTGGAAATAAGTATCGACTTTCATGTTTTAGGTTTCACAAAAAATGTAAATCATTTTTCTTCTGTTTCATTAGGACCCCACATACATAGAACTAAACAGTTGTACAATTTTTCCCGTAGTTTATAAGGAAAACTTTGCTAATTCCAAGAGTCAATGACTAAAATCAAAGGTCTTAAGGTCAGATCATGTGATCCTCCTTTAAAATATTTTTAAAGTATTCTTTCATTTCCCCCAAGAGAATTGGGACATGGAGGCACCTGCCATGCCCGTCACTGTGTGTGCCTTTGAGAGACCCAGTCTACCTGTGTTGCCGTGGTGGGAGACAGACAAATGACATGAAGCTTCGGGGCTGTGGGAGGAAGACACTCCCTCCACCTTCTAGGTCCTTCTGGCCGCTCTAGCGTTAAGTGGGCCTGAGGCAGACTAACCGGAGAAAGTCAAACCGAAGTTTACACCTGGTCTGCCCGGGAGAGACCCAGGAAAACGGAGTGACTCACCTGGACGGGCCAGGCCCCCGCCGCCAACACCGTCCGCAGCTGGAGACCCCAGAGGGTGTTGGGGGGCAGCTCTGGGAGGACCGGCGAGAGCACGGTCACAGGGCCAGGCTGCTCGGCCTCCTCCCGTCCTCGCCGTCTCCGTCGATGGCTTCTGGACCCTGGGGACAGTTCCCTTGCAAACGCAAGTGTTTCTCAAAGAGGGAACCCCTTCTCGGCGCGCAGTTTTTCCCACGCCTGCCGTTTCTTTGACAATAACCAGCTTAAAGCAATTCATGTGCCAAAGAGCCGCATCTGGGGGTGCATTAGCCCTTTGAGGAGGCGGGCGTGAGGTGGGCTGTTACTCGGAGAACGTCTCAGGGAAGACGTTTCCAAGACCCACCCCGCCCTGGGAGGAAGGAGACACTGCGTAGGGGGTTTTTTCTTTTCTTTTTAGGGCCCCATGTGCAACATATGGAGGTTCCCAGGCTAAGGGCCCAATCAGAGCTGCAGCTGCCAGCATGCACACCATCCACAGCAATGCAGGATCTGAGCCATGTCTGCGACCAGCACCATAGCTCACGGTAGCGCCAGATCCCCAACCTGCTGAGCGAGCCCAGGGATTGAACCCACATCCTCATGGATACTAGGTGAGTTTGTTACCGCTGAGCCATAACAGGAACTCCTGGTTTTTTTCTTATATCATGGTGTTTTCATTGTTTCTGTGTGGTGATTATCAACAGAGTTTTGTTTCTTTTCTTTTTTTGTCCACACGGCACCTGTGGCATGTGGAAGTTTTTGGGCCAGGGATCGAACTAGTGCCACAGCGGCAACCCAAACCGCGCAGTGACAACACCAGGTCCTTAACCCACTGCACCACAAAGCAACTCTTGTTTCTTTTCTTTTACTGGTGTTCTTTTTTTTTTTTTTTTTTTTTTGCTGGTTTGTTTCATTGGGTTTTGTCTTTTAGCAAGGTGTCCACTGATCTATCAGAAATGAAGTATTTGGCACGAAGGAGCCAAGCCAACAGGTGTTCTCTAAGTTCTCCATGCCTAAGTGCCTGCCTATGGCCTTTGGGGGCTCTGATCTCACCCTGGATCCTGAGTCCCAAGTGGTTATGGAATGCGCGCCCTCTGCTGGTTGCCTCTAAAATTGAAAGTTGGTCTTGAGACAGCCTTAAATTCCCTCAGCGCTCTTAGCAGCTCTGAGAAAGTGACCTCTGCACAATGGTAAGAATTTTCTGGCTGAAGAGATATTTGATTTAAAAGACAACAACAACAGCTTACTTCCACACTCATTCAGGTTGACAAATCCAGCTCATGTGGGCTCTTGGGAGGGGCTGCCATGGAAAAAGAGAAAGTCTGAACATTTTTATCTTCCTGTCCCTTCTAGTGATGGAAGACTGCTCAGGCTCAGGCCAGCATCCCAGATGTGCCTGCTGATGGGCAGTGACGGACCCCCAAGCATCCAGCGGGAGCAAAGTCGCCAACGTCAGCAATTAACAAAGACATCCAGTTACACGTGTACTTTAGCCAAACAAGGAACACTTTTTTAGTGTAAGTGTGTTGCATGCAATATTTATATCTGAATTAACAGCTGCTTAGGGACCTGACCCACTCCAGGCGTTGGTGAATCGCATGCCGCTGCACTGGCACTGCCAGCTGACAGCAGCCTACAGGGACGGGAGCTGGGTTTTAGCCTTGCGCGCGGCGGCGGCGGCGGCTGCGGCGGTGGCGGCGGCGGCGGCGGCGGCGGCAGCGGCCACCCCACCACGCCAGGGCCTCGCTTTTGCTGGAGTATGCCTCGTTTTCTCCAAATGCTGTTTCCTTTATGCCCCTCTCATCCTCAAGGGTTCCCCCAGGCAGAGTGATAGAGCCCGGGGGCCCCACAGCCCCCACCTTGACAGCTGGACCTCCTGCTGCTCCAAGAGGACCCCTCTCTCCAGCTGCCCCCACCCCCGCCCGCCCCCCTCCCTGAAAGGCCCCCGGTCTCATCTTTGCAGGAGCTGTGCCCTCCTCGCTCCCCGCCTGTGTCAGGTCACCCAGCCTTCAGGATGCCCTTGGACGTGATTGCAACTGCACCGCGCGTGCCTTCCTCGGCCGTCCTGCAGACTGGCTCCGCTCACCGACTCAGCGCTGCACCTGTCAGGCCTTTGACTGTCCCACCTGGGGCGACGATCTTATCTCCTCAAAGAGCTCCTTCAGAGGGAGGTCCTGGAGTGGTGCTACAGACACAGCTCAAACCTCCGAGAAATATTAGAGGCCTAACTAAATCGCGGGGTGTCTGCGTTTGGCTCCCCAGCTCTGAAGAATGTGGCAGTTGGTGACCAAGAGAGACTCCCTCACACCTCAGAAGAGGCCAGTTCCTGCAAAGTGGACCAGGCATGTTCATATGAATGCTACCCTTCAGGTCATACGTGTTAGGTGTTATCTATGTTACATACATAGGTATGTTACAACTTCCAAGATAAAGGCGAAGATGACTCAAGTGGGGAAGATATGTGTTCCTCCTAAGATTACAAAACAAAATCAAAGACTTCAGAATGCAATCAGTATTTTTCAATCACTTATTATAAGGAACATGGTAATTTTCTGAATAAGGATCCTATTACCCCAAATAAGCCACAGAGAAGGAGCGCTGCAGTGCCCTAAGGCTGGGGGCACTATATGCCCCTCCCCGAGCCTGTGGCTGCCCCCGCGCGCGCGCGCCTGAGCCCCTGCAGCCACCCCACCCCTGGGGCACCCTGTCCATCTGGCCACAGGTGCCGATTTCTGGAAGCGGGTTTCCTTTCTGCAGGATGTGTGAACGCCCATACGAGGGAAGAAATGAGGAAACGGGGCAGAAGCGTGCCTGATGGAAGCTTTGTTTTTGTTTTTTCATCGTGACTCCAACTCCGGTGGAGAAATGCCGCCTCGTCACAGCCCAGCCGGCAAGCAGACGCAGGTGTGTGGGGCTGCGCGTGGGAGAGCAGGGCGGTGGGCGGGAGGCAGGAAGGGAAACTTCCTCTTCCAGGTACTTTAGCGCCTGATGTTCCACTGGGAAGCCAGCTGGTGACATGCCTCCCCCACCCCACCCCTCCCCACCCCCAGGACTGCGACAGGAGGCCCCCGGGGACCAGGAGGGGTAACGCACAGATACAGGACCAGCTGCCTCTCATCTTTCTAGGAGGGTAGGGGATGGAAAAACCCCAGATAATTAAGTCTAAGTAATAAAATCTTGCCATCCCCCCTCCCATCTTTCCTTTAAACTCCTAGCACTCAGAGCCTATACCATTTAGCGCTAAATTCTATTCTGTCTTGGATCATGTACTACCCTTGACTCGTTCGTTGTGCCTCTTCAATTCAAGGGCAAGTCCCTCCAAGGCAGAGGATAACAAACTTAGCACCATTTTTCTCAGCCAACCCCCATGTCTGGTGCAGTTTCAGATACATGAAGTGGATGAATTGATGAAAAAAGCTGGGAATGCTTATGTATTTTTGACAAATATTTGTCACTGAGACCGTTCCTGGAAGAGACTCAGCAAGGACAGGAAAACAGCCTCAGTAGAAGCTGCCATAGGGAGTTCCCCTCATGGTGCAGTGGTTAACGAATCTGACTAGGAACCATGAGGTTGCGGGTTCAATCCCTGCCCTTGCTCAGTGGGTTAAGGATCTGGCGTTGCCGTGAGCTGGGGTGTAGGTGGCAGATGCATCTCGGATCCCGCATTGCTGTGGCTGTGGTGTAGGCCGGCGGCTACAGCTGATTCGACCCCTAGCCTGGGAACCTCCATATGCCGCAGGAGCGGCCCTAGAAAAGGCGAAAAGGCAAAAAGACAAAAAAAAGAAAAAAGAAGAAGAAGCTGCCATCACAGTCTCTGGGGCTGAGGAAGTGTCCCAGGTTGTACCTCAGCCTGTCCTGCCCGTCCAAGAGAAGTCACTAGAACTGGGGGCAGGTCAGGGTCCAAGGCCCAGAACAGCGTGGGAGATGACCCCTGGGGCCTAAAAGAGACGGCTCTTTCTCTCAGGTGAGGCCGGCTGCAGGTGCCTATATCACACACCCCTGGGGGGCATTCCCCTCCAGGAGCAATGGGAGGGGGAGCTCTGGGGCAGGACAACTCTGCAGGTAGGGTGGGTGCAGGGAGGAGAGGCAGCGGTCACATCCAGAACCCTGAGACTGGCACCTGGAAGCCAGGATTTCTGCAGGACCAGCAGCTCGGGGAGTGTTCTCTGTGCAGCGGGTAGTGACCCAGGTTTTTCCAAACTTGACACCAAGATGGACAGCAATCTTCTCCAAGAGGGTTTTTACAACTTAGAGTTTTTCAACCCCCCCCCATCTCCTGTCCATTAGTGCGCCCCTCCTCCACCTGCCTCTCTCCCGTCCCCCGTCCCCCGCACGCCTCCCCCCTCCAATTAGTCAGTGGGCAGGGCGTTTGCTCCCTAGGGTCCCGGTCCTCCGCTCCCGTCTGTCCAGAAACACGGAGCCGCAGCCTCCGTGTGTCAGCAAAAGCTCTTCTCTGGGATTCCCAGCAAGGGGGGAAACGTGTCACACCACGTTTGTATCTCCTTACACAGCTCTCACCTCAGAAGCAGGTGCCGCGAGAGTCTGGCCTCTAAAGAACCTGATATGTGGATCTGTAACCAGATGCCACAGGAGTCTCCCTGTCCCTCAGGACTTAGTCAAGGAGTGACTCACTGGTGTTGCCCTGCTCCAGGGGGTGGGGGGTGGATGCGAGTTCAAATTCTGCCCATTCGGAAAGACAAGGGATGGGAGGAGGAGGGAAGAAGGGAAGTGGGGCGGGGGGAGGGGGCCGATGCGCCCTTGCGGGAGGGGACAGGGAGACGGCCAGCCCCACCGGCGGGTGGGGGTCCAGCCCAGCCCAGCCTCCCAGCATCCTCCTCCCAGAGCCCTCCGACCTCACAGCCCCTCCATCCTTCTCCGGATCCTGCAGATATGCGGCTGTTCGGCAGAGGCTCTCCGGGCTGTTCCCGAGTTCGCTCTGCCCAACTCCATTCTCGGATAATCCCGGGCCCCTTATGGCCGGGACACCTTAGGGCAGGGTCGCTGCCGGGAGCTGCCATTCCCCCACCCCCGCCCACCCCCTGCTTTGGAGCAAAGCAAGTTCTAAAGAGAAAGGCGGCTGGGGGTTTTCCCCGGAGCTCTCCGGGCTGCAGGTCGGGGCGGCCCCACGGCACTGCCCACCGGACCCCACGCCCGCCCGGCGCGCAGCCCGCGGCAGGGGGCGGAGCTGGCCGCGCATTTAAGGCCGCGCCACCTCCCGGGCCCGGCTGGCGCTGCACCGCCTGAGCCAGGACCCGAGCCGCCAGCCTCAGCCGCCGCGGGACCCCGTCACGTGCCCGGACGCCCGCCCGCCCGTCGGGACCCCCGCGCCCCGGCCCCCGCCCGCCCGAGAGGACGGGTCCCCGCCCGCGCCATGAGCCAGGTGCGTGCAGCCGGGGCGCGAAGGCGCGGGGCGGGAGGGGAGAGCAGGGCGGGCTCCGCTCAGCGCTCCCACTGGCCGATGCTCGGCTTCTCTCCTCTCCCAGCCCAAAGCGCCCTCAGTGGGAACTCCAGGGCTGGCACGGTAGAGACCCTGACGCAACCGCGGGGCGGGCCCCCGGGGGTCCTGGGCCGGCTCCATTCCCAGGGCGGCGCTGGGCACTGCACGGGTGCGGTGGTCCTGAAGCCGTCCTGGGCGCTGAACTTCAGGAGCGGGGTGGGCGCTGCGCACCCGTTATCGGGCGCGCGCGGGAGTGTCCTGGGGGAGAACAGCTAACTCCCCCTCCAAGAAACGGGGCGCTCAGGAGTGTCCTGGGGGAAACAGGTACCCTCTCCAAGAAACGGGGCGCGCCGGAGTATCCTGGGGGAAACAGGTACCCTCTCCAAGAAACTGGGCGCGCGGGAGTGTCCTGGGGGAGAACAGCTAACTCCCCCCCAAGAAACGGGGCGCTCAGGAGTGTCCTGGGGGAAACAGGTAACCCCCCAGGAACCGGGTGCTCAGGAATGTGTTGAGGAGAACAGGTACCTCCCCCCAAGAAACAGGGCATTCGGTAGTGTCCTGGGGGAAATGGGTTACTCCCCCCAAGAAACGGGAGGTGCAGGAGTGTCTTGGGGGAAACAGGTACACCCCCCCCAACGGGGTGCACAGGAGTGTCCTGGGGGAAATGGGTTACTCCCCCCAAGAAACCAGAGTCTGGTGGGGTTGGGGTTAGGGTTAGAGGGAAATAACTTCCCACCCCAGGGAGGGGTCTCCTGAGGAGAAGCAGGTGCCCACCCAGCCTGCGCCCCCCCCACCAGAGAAAAGGCTGGCACTACTGTTTGCAGGAGGGGGAGAGAACCTCTTGGGAGGGGGCACCAGAGGGAGGGTGGCCTCTTCCCCGAGGTCCTGCCCTGGAGGCCTTCAGCGCGTCTCCAGAAACGCCTGCCTGCCTCGGGCTACCCTGCCTCTGCTTCTCTTTCAGAAAACAGAAATTTACTCTGTGGAGCTCAGTGGAACCAAAGCCTTGGAGAACCCAGACGAGGGGGGTGGCAAGAAGTGCAAGGGCCAGAAAAACAACCTCTTGGAACTCAAGAAGAAGCCGCAGAAGGAGGAGCCTAAGAAAGAGCTAGATCTGGTCAGTGCTTCTCTCCCTAAGCCAAGTGGGTGCCTTGGGGCACTGCCCTCCCGTGGGAGCTGCCCCCAAGCCCACCTGTTATGAGAATTCAGGCTCAAGAATTTGAAAATCTCTGAGATTTGTTTCCTTGCTTTAAAAAAAAAAAAAAAAAAAAAAATGGTGTGATAGTATCTGCCCAGGGGTCAGGGCCTCTGAAAGATTCCTGCATTCAGGCTGCAGGCACGCGGCCCCACAGAGAACTCAGAGGGAAGAGCCTTTGGTTCCAGTCCCCACAGGTCTGGCCCAGACCTCGCTCCTTCCTGGCGGCTTCCTTGAGATAGAAGTAACGGCTTGCCAGATTTTAGCTGATAAGATTGGACTCTGAGCCAGAACCACCCAGGAGGAAAAGCGCTAAACCCAGCTACATTTCTGAGTGTATGTGCCCCACGAGAAATAATGTCGGTGGTGAGGCTCTTAGGCTTGGACTCAGACAACCGTAGGCTCAACTGAGGTCCAGTTCTCTCTGACTGACCGGTGGCTGGGAGCCACGGTTCAAGCTTCTCTGAAACCTCCCCCGCCCCTTTTTTAATGAAAAACTGGAAATAAACAGTTTGCTTGGGTCGGTGAGGGCGAAAGGTGAGATGAGACCAAGAGCATTTTGGAATTAAAGCGCTTTGGGAAAGTGCAGTGCTGCTACTTGGGAGAGAACTTTGGAGTTAGGAGAGCTGGCCTCTCTGCAAAGAGCTGCCCTAGAACTGAAAGGTTGACCAGGTACACCTCAGGAGGGCCAAAGGGGAAACGCTAGCATCTGCAATCATGCTAGATCTTCTCTACGCTTCATTGCGACTTTACAGCTTTTTTTTTTTTTTTTGTCTTTTTGCCATTTTTAGGGCCGCTCCCACAGCATTGGAGGTTCCCAGGCTAGGGGATCTAGTCAGAGCTGTAGCTGCTGGCCTACACCACAGCCACAGCAATGCAGGATCCGAGATGTAGCTGCTGGCCTACACCCCAGCTCACAGCAATGCCAGATCCTTAACCCACTGAGCAAGGGTAGGGATTGAACCCGCAACCTCATGGTTCCTAGTCAGATTCATTAACCACTGAGCCACAACGGGAACTCCACAACTTTACAGCTTTGACCCTGAGCTACTGGTCGCCATGTAAGACCCCCCCCCGCCCCGTGTGCTGTAGAGCCTCTTGTTAAATACTCAGGAAGTGGGCAAACTGACTGATGCTGTGTTGGTAGCTTGAAGTCTGGTTATGGTGAGACATCAACAAATGCTGCGAATCAGAGCTGTGTACTGATTTTTTCTGGAGAGCTCATTGAATAGCCCGAACCACGTAGTATTTGTCCACGTGTATTCTGAGGACACGGCAGACCACAGCCCTGGAATCGCACTGACCTGAATTCAAATCCCGGTTTGACTGGAGTTCAGTTTCCTATCTTGAAAAATTGGAATTAGAGATGGTACCCACCTCCGAGGGTTGTTAAGACGGTTAGATGAGACAAAGCAGGAGAAAGACTTAGGCGGTCGCTCTTTCTGTTTGTTCGTTCTTGTCTTTGTTTGTTGTTTTTTTTTTTGTTTTGTTTTGTTTTATTTTTTGTCTTTTTAGGCAGATGGAAGCTCCCAGGCTAGGGTCAAATTGGAGCTGCAACCACCAGTCTACACCACAGGCACAGCAATGTGGGATCCAAGCCCTATCTTTGGCCTACACCACAGCTCATGGCAACGCCGGATCCTTCACCCACTGAGCAAGGCCTCGGATCAAACCCGCCTCCTCATGGATCATAGTCGGGTTCATTACCGCTGAGCCACGACGGGAACTCCCTGTGGTCATTCTTGCTCCCTTTGTATGTCTAGCATTTAGGAGTGTGGGCATAACGAGTCTTACTTAAAATCAGTATTTATAACATGCATATATATCCATCTATCAGATGCCTGTTAATTATAATGAGAAATTCCTTTGAGATCTGAGCATTTTGTGAAGATATGTAATATAGGAAGGGAGTTTCCATATCATTGGCCAAAATGTTCCTTTGATTCCTTGTTGAGAGAGGTTTTTTTTCACAACCTTCTCACAAGAATCCTATCAAGCGGACATAGTTACCCTTGAATCCTCACACACACACACACACACACGCACGCACGCACGCACGCACACGCGCACACGCGCGCACACACACCCGCCCCAGCAAATTAGAACCTTGATGAGAACTGCAACAGCCCTGGCTTCTGAAGAAACAGGCAGAAAGTGACCCAAGCCTGAGCCAGCTGGTGCTGCCCTGTGCTGTCCCAGCAGAGTTCCCACACAGCCCACCTGCCTGCCGTCCCCCGACTCCGAATCTGGGGAGCGGGGAGGAGGCTAGTGCAGGACAGGTCCATAGAGCCTCAGGTCCATCCTCCAGGCAGTGGCTCAAATTATCTGTTAGCTTTTATCAGCCCAGAACTTAGCATACTGCGCGAGCTCCTACAGTGTATTCAGTTGATATTTGTGCAGTGATGCGAGTGAGCAGAGCAGATCTGGCCGAGGAGAGGGCAGAAAGTCTAGCTCTTAATGTAACACGAAACTTTTACATACACTTAAGAAAAGAGATGGTTCTTTACCAGTCACAATGTAGATTTTTATTTCAGACCACGAGAGTTTTAGCTGTTTTTCTAGGGTTTTTCCTTTCTCCCTCATCTGAGTTATAGTTCTCCGTCTTTTCATTTTTATAGGTTTTGGGTGTGGTGACCTTTTTACAGATAATAGAGTCGTAGCCTCTCTTACTTCTGGTGTCTGCCCCCCTTGTGGCTGAAGCTGGTATGGGGGTTGCTGTGGGCTTTCTCATGGGAGGGGCTGATGCCTGCCCACTGGTAGGTGGAGCTGATTCTACTCCCTCTGGAGGGTGGGGCTTTGTCTCTGGGTGAGATTAGAGGTGGCTGTGTGCCTGGGGGGTCTTTAGGCGGCCTGTTTACTGAGGGGCGGGGCTGTGATGCCACCTGGACTGTTGTTTGCCCTGGGGCTTCTCAGCACTGATGGGTGGGGCCAGATTTTTCCCAAACGGCCACCTCCAGAGAAAGGCACTGCTGCTGAAGATTCCCGAGAGCTTTGCTTCCAATGTCCTTCTCCCACATCAAGCCACATTCACCCCTATTTTCCCAGGAGGTCCTCCAAGAACTGCAGTCAGGTTTGACCCAAATTCCTATGGAGCCTCTGCTCTGCCCTGGGACCCAGTGCACGTGAAAGTCCATGTGTACCTTTTAGGAATGGGGTCTCCGTTTCCCCCAGTCCCGCGGATCTCCTGCGCACAAGCCCCACTGGCCTTCAATGCCAGATGCTCCGGGGGCTCTTTCTCCCAATGCCATATCCCCACACATGGGGGTTTGATGTGGGGCTCAGAACTCTCACTCTTGTAGGTGAGTCTCTGTGGTAGTTACTTTCCAGTCTGTGGGCTGCCCACCCAGAGAGCTTGGGGTTGCTTATATCACGTAATCACCCCTCCTACCTCTTGATGTGGCCTCCTCTTTGTCTTCCGGAGTAGGATATCTTTTTGAAAGTTTCTGGTCCATTTGGTTGAAGATTGCTCAGCTTTTTGTTGTAAGTTTTGTTGTTTTTAGGAGAGAAGTTGAGCTCCAGTCCTTCTGTCCCGCCATCGTAATCCCATCTCCCACGAGAGTTTTAGAATCCTGAGTGCTGAGTCTTCTGGGGGTGGTGAGGGAGACTGAGCACCAGGTTTTCTGCTACAGGAAGAAGCTTCTAGTCCTTTAGCCCAGTGATTCTCAGAAGGCAAAGAGAGCGGGATTTTGCCCCCCAGGGGCCAGTAGGCAGTGTCTGGAGGTTATCCCTTCTCAGGGGAGGGTGCTGCTGGGTAGAAGCCCCCACAATGGAGTTATTGCCCCCAACATCAGTAATGCAGAGATTGAGAGACGCTCTGCTTTCGTCTAGTGCTCCTGTGGCAGAACTAGCAAGCATGCGCCCCCGCCCCCATGTTTATGTGGCAGGTGTTTAACCTGAGGGCTTCTCTGATGGGGAACTGAGCCTCAGGTACTGGAACAAGGAAGGGCAGGCGAGCTTCTGCCAGTGAGGGCCGTCAGAACATGTGAAGCGGGGAGGGCTGCTAGCATCCTCTCCCAGCCCCCTAGGTCAGGTCCAAGTTCAGCATCCAGACCCCTGGGACCCGGACAGCAGGTGTGTTAGGATGTGCACCTGCTGGACATCAGACTGAGGGGACATGCCTGCTTTGCTCCTCAAAACTAAAGACACCTGCTGTGTGGGAAACAGTGACTTAAGTCTGAACTCTTCAGAGACAGAGGATCCCCGCCAGTGACCTGTCCTGCAGCAACTCTGTCTGCACTGCAGGAGCCACCTGGGACTAAAGGTTCTCTTTCCACCCCGAAATTCCTGGTCCTCTCCCAGCCTCAGTGCTGCTCCCAGCTTTCGTGGGCCTGTCAAGGCAGAGCATATGAGTCTTTTGGAGTTATCTAATTTACTCTGTTCTTTTTTCCATGGGCCTCAGGATGACCACAAGCTCAGCAATAAGGAATTGGAAACAAAATATGGCACAAACATCATTACAGTAAGTCATCACCGACCCGGGGTGGGGAGAGAACCGGTGACCCCACAAAGGGGAAGCCTGGCTCATGTTTGTGCCAAAGAACGTGGTGCCTTTAGGATGGGTGACCTGTAGCTGCAATTCAGAGAGGGCCAGCCCCCCCCCCCCCCGCCCCTGTGCCAACCTCATGAGAGAGGGCTGGTTCACCGCAGCAGCTACATGTCTGAACCGCAGCCCTGGCCGAGCCCTCTGCTGAGCTGTGTGCCCTTGGTCACGGGCGGGTCCTTGACTGTGACAGCAGGAAAGCTGTGCTGACCAGGGAAGGTTCAGATGCTTCCTCGCTGTCATGGTCAGAGGTTGCTTTCCAACCCCGTGCCCTATCCAAAGCCTCATCTGGGGAGAAAGAATGGCTGCAGGTACCAGGTACCCGGCGTGCCTCACAAAATCACCCACCATGGAATTAGGCTTCCTTCTGTGAATTCATCCAAAATTTCAACAGTTCTGGTGTCTTCACATCAGGAGATTTGGATGCAGCTGGTCAGGTCAACAAAAATCCCTACTGTGTGACACCCCAGACCTGCAGGGCGGGGGCGGGGAAGCAGATGTGCAGGGGAGCGTCACCACCTCCGCACTGCTCCCCTCGGTGGCACATGAGAGGGTTCAGGGGTGTGCTGAGAGAGCCGTGAGTTCTGACTGTGTGGCTCCCCGCGTGGCACAGTGGTTGCCCTGGGGCACAGCAGCCTCTCCCCGCGGGCTGTGGAAATGTGACATCCAGCACCGGGGGGTGGGGTGGGGGGCAGACGAGTCTGATCTGAGTCCTGTTTCCTTCGCTCGGCTTTCTCAGGGTCTCTCCAGCGCCCGGGCTGCTGAGCTCCTGGCTCGGGATGGGCCCAACGCCCTCACCCCCCCTAGGGAAACCCCGGAGATCATCAAGTTCCTCAAGCAGATGGTGGGGGGGTTCTCCATCCTTCTGTGGATAGGAGCCGTCCTGTGCTGGATCGCGTATGGGATTCAGTACTCCAGCGATAAGTCCTCCTCCCTGGACAACGTAAGGGCCTGCGTGGGTCTGCAGGTGGCTGGGTGCGGGGGGCCTGGGCCGAGCCCGGGGCTGCGGTCGGGGGCTACCACTGACCAGTCTCTGCACGGGTGTGGGGACATCAGTCGTTTTCCAGCAGGAAATAGAACTCGTAGCTAACTCTGATGACTCAGAGGCAGTATGAGCATGAATTTTTGAGAGAGAGAGACTCTTAACTTTCTAGGTGAAAAAAATCGATATTCACACTCTGTGTGATTCCGTTACTATGAAATGTCCGGAACCAGGCAGCCTGGGGTCGCAGAGCTGATCAGCACCTGCCAGGGCGGGGCTGGGGCAGGGAGTGACTCCCGTGGGCACCAGGGGACGGATTAGGGCAGTGGGTTGTGGAGTTCCCTTCGTGGAGCAGCAGAAACTGATCTGACTAGTATCCATGAGGATGCGGGTTCAATCCCTGGCCTCGCCCAGTGGATGGGGATCCGGCATTGCCGTGAGCTGCTGTGTAGGTCACAGATGCAGCTTGGATCCCGCATGGCTGTGGCTTTGGCGTAGGTCGGCAGCTGCAGCTCTGATTGGACCCCTAGCCTGGGAACCTCCATATGCTGCAGGTGTGGCCCTAAAAAGACAAAAAAAAAAAAAAAGGATGGTGGGATGTGGTGATCGTTATACAACTGTGTCAGTTATGAGTAGTTATTTAATTACATACTTCAGGTGAGTAGATTGTGGGAACTCCGGCCGTGGGATCTGGCTCCTTCCTGATGCTTGTTTTTCCGACCGATGGCTGTCCTTCTCTCCCAGGTGTACTTGGGCTCTGTGCTTGCCCTGGTCGTTGTTTTAACCGGGATCTTTGCTTACTACCAAGAGGCGAAAAGCACCAACATCATGGCCAGCTTCCACAAGATGATCCCGCAGGTGAGTGCAGCCGTCCCTCTGCGTCTGCGAGACCTCAGGTGAGCAGCATCGGATGAGGAGGAGACAGGGGCCTGGGAGGCACAGGGTCGCGCCCAGGCCCTGGCCCCATCCTTGCTGCCTGCAGACTCCTGGGCAAGTGACGTTGTTTGTCTGAACCCCCGTTTCCTCCCGGGGTTTCGAGGTGTTCAGGATGAGGTAAGATACAGGAAAATGCCCAGTGAAGAGCAAACTGGGACAGAAGCATGAGTCACTGTACGGCATCAGCTTCAGTGAACCATCCAGACAAGAGCTGTGGTTCATGACGGTGGCTAGCAGCCACGGAGGCCAACTGTGACGCTTTATCTGTGACCATTTTTGCTGCCACTTTGGAGCTTCCCTGCTCGCTGCCCGCAGATGCTGCCTGCGTGGGAGGGCCACAGCTCCACGCCCCAGGAGGCCCCAAGCCCCTGTCAGCTCAGCAGGCACAGCGCCCTCCCTAAACCACAGGGCTGCCAGGGGGGACTCTGGGGCAACTCTTGTGCTCAAAGTGGAGCCCCAGCTCTCACTGCACTCAGTTTTCCTGACCTTGAACCCTTGGGCTCAACCTTCAGGCGTCTCCCAAGACACCCCAGCAGCCTGGCTCATCTTACTTGTCTCCCTTTCCATCAGGCCCAGGGCTGTCGCTTTGCTGTGTGCCCTCATAGCGGCATTTTCTGCTTCCAGAGAAACTGCTGTGTGTGTCCACTCAAGAAAACAGTTCTGAGGGTCTTCAAGTCAAAGCCTTTGTTTAATTTTTAGATTTTGTTGTTGTTGTTGTGAGGGTTTTTTTTTTGTTTGTTTTTTTGTTTTTTGCTTTTTAGGGCCATACCTGGAGCAAATGGAAGTTCCCAGGATAGGGGTCGAATAGGAGCTACAGCTGCTGGCCTACACCACAGCCACTGCAACTCAGGATCCGAGCCTCGTCTGCGACCTATACCACAGCTCAGGGTAATGACTGATCCTTAACCCTCTGAGAGAGGCCACCTCACGGTTACTAGTCGGATTTGTTTCCACTGCACCGCAACGGGAACTCCTAAACCCATGCTTTTTTTTTTTTTTTGTCTTTTGTCTTTTGTTCTTATAGGACCACACCAGCGGCATATGGAGGTTCCCAGGCTAGGGATCGAATCAGAGCTATAGCCACTGGCCTACGCCACAGCCACAGCAACGCCAGATCCGAGCCGCATCTGTGACCTACACCACAGCTCACAGCAATGCCGGATCCTTAACCCACTGAGCGAGCCCAGGGATCCAACCGGCATCCTCGTGGATACTAGTCAGCTTCGATGCCACTGAGCCTTAACGGGAACTGCCTTTGTTTCGTTTTTGCCGTTCTGATAGCTATGGGTTCCAGTGCCCCTGGCCACCTGCCCATGACATCGGGGAGCAGGGGAGGGTCGGCACCAAGCCGGGAGGGAAGCTGAGATGGGGTGCTGTTCTCCTCACACAGCAAGCCCTTGTCATCCGCGACTCAGAGAAGAAGACGGTTCCTGCAGAGCAGCTGGTGGTGGGGGACATAGTGGAGATTAAAGGCGGAGACCAGATTCCTGCGGACATCAGGCTGCTGACGGCCCAGGGGTGTAAAGTGAGTGTTGTGGGTGCTCCCCAGCTGTGGGGTCGCGGACAGGGAGCAGGTGCCTCATGTTGAGCTCTTTGCCCGACCTCTTCAGGTGGATAACTCATCGCTCACGGGGGAGTCAGAGCCCCAGCCCCGCTCCTGTGAGTTCACCCACGAGAACCCCCTGGAAACTCGGAACATCGGCTTCTTCTCCACAACCTGCCTGGAAGGTACGTCCAGCCGCACGCAGGCTGCCGGCTGCGCTCGTGTCACTTTGTCCCCTCTCCCTCGTCAGGCTCTAGGTTTCTGTCTCTTTACCATTTCTTGCTGCAAAGCTTGTCCAAGGCAAACCCACCCTGAAGGGCTCAGCGCGCCGGGGCTGGGCCCTGGCGGTATCCTGAGCGGGCTGGCCGTGTGCCCCCTGGTGAGGGCCCCGGGGTAGACTGTCTGCCCCTCCTGCAGGCACGGCCACGGGCATGGTCATCAACACGGGGGACCGCACCATCATCGGGCAGATCGCCTCGCTGGCCTCGGGAGTCCAGAACGTGAAGACGCCCATTGCCGTCGAGATCGAGCACTTCGTTCACATCGTGGCTGGCGTGGCCGTCTCCGTCGGCATCCTTTTCTTCATCATCGCCGTGTCCATGAAGTACCACGTCCTGGACTCCATCATCTTCCTCATCGGCATCATCGTGGCCAATGTGCCCGAGGGCCTCCTGGCCACGGTCACGGTGAGTCTGAGCTGAGAGTGCCCACACCCTGACCCCACTAACCTGCCGTTCCGCTGTGCGCGGTCAGCTCCCGCCACAACCGGCTTTCTTAGTGGGACAAAAGGAATATGTGTTCATATTTGAGTGCATTGTTCCCCCAAACCTTGTATTTTCGTTTTCAGGAGATCTATCGGCAAATCACATGTGATATGTTGCCCTTTTTTTTTTTTTTCTTTTTTTTTTTTTAAATCTTTTTACCTTTTCTAGGGCCGCACCTGTGGCATATGGAAGTTCCCAGGCTAGGGGCTGAATCAGAGCTGTAGCCGCCAGCCTACGCCATAGCCACAGCAACGCCAGATCTGAGCCTCGTCTATGACCTACACCACAGCTCACAACAAGGCCGGATCCTTAACCCACTGAGTGAGGCCAGGGATCGAACCCTCGACCTCCTGGTTCCTAGTCGGATTCGTTAACCACTGAGCCACGACAGGAACTCCAACCACTCACAGATTTTCTAGAAGCCTGATACCTTCCCCACATTTCCACAGTTCTTAAAAAGAAAACAAGGGAGTTCCCATTGTGGCTCAGCAGGTTAAGAACCTGACTCGTACCCATCAGGACGCAGGTTCCATTCCTGGCCTCACTCAGTGGGTTAAGGATCCACTGTTGCCGTGAGCTGTGGTGTAGGTCGCAGATGCGCCTCAGATCTGGCATTGGCTGTGGCTGTGGTGTAGGCCAGCAGCTACAGCTCCGATTTGATCCCTAGCCTGGGAACCTCCATATGCTGCAGGTGCAGCCCTAAAAACAAAAAAAAAAAAAAAAAAACAACCCTGCTGAGCTCTTGAAGTGAATCACATGTTCCCCGATTCCCCAGAGCAGCAGCCGAGCCCGCTGGGCCAGCCCTTGTTTGTGGCGACAGGGGCTGGAGCATCAGTCGGCGTAGCCTTGCGCGGCTTTGCTGCCTGTGGGTCCCTTCGCATCATTTTTCCCAAGGGGCAAAGGTACCAGAAAGCATCCCGTATTTACTGAAGAAAGAACTGAGACGTCTAAGGCTTTCTGTGGCCTATGAGCTCTGGTCTGTGCACCTGTGCTCTGTCTGTCACCACACCAGAAACTCGTCTGGCCCTGTTCCTGCCTGACTGAACCACCCTGAAAACGATGGTTTTCTCTCTCCCCTCATCTAGGTGACTCTGTCACTGACGGCAAAGCGGATGGCCAAGAAGAACTGCCTGGTGAAGAACCTGGAGGCCGTGGAGACCCTGGGCTCCACCTCCATCATCTGCTCGGACAAGACGGGGACCCTGACCCAGAACAGAATGACCGTGGCCCATCTGTGGTTCGACAACCAGATCTTCATGGCGGACACCAGTGAAGCCCATTCAAGTAATGAGCGCCTTCCGCCTGGCCCCGCGCGGGCGGGGGGCTCAGCAGAGGGGCCGTCGGCCCTCAGGGGACCGCGGGCACAGCACCCTCGGCATCCGTGTTCCTCTTCCAGACCAGGTCTTCGATCAGAGCTCTGCCACCTGGGCCGCCTTGTCCAAGATCATCACCCTGTGTAACCGGGCTGAGTTCAGGCCAGGCCAGGACAGCGTCCCCATCATGAAGGTGAAGCCTCGGGCGGCGGGGGCGCCTTGTCTGTCCCGTGTGGTGCTGGACGTCGTCTCTCCAGCGGAGTGACGTTTGTGCTGTTAAGAGCGAGTCTAATGACCAGACTTGTAGAAAACCCTCTTCTCTGTAACTGGCTCCGAGAACCCTAAAAGCGCTCAGATGAAGCTCTCAGGCCTTTTGAAAATTCTGTCTCATTCCAGAAAATGGATGTGCCTTTAAGTGACTCTCTTCTTTACCGGCTAAGAGGGTATAATCGAAGGCTCTTCGTTAGATAAATGCCATCCCCTGGCAGGATCCTAGAGCGGATTCCTCTGGGCTGCAGACGGAGTCCCTGTAATTGCAGCATGTAAAAGCCAACTCCTCCCCTCCTCCCCCCTCCTGCCCTCCCTTGTCCCCTCCTCCCTCCCTTCCCACCTCTCCCCCCTCCCCCTCCCTCCCCTCGTCCCATCCCACTTCCCTCCCCTCCCACCCTCTTCTCGCAGTGAGTCACTGAATCTGTGCTCTCCTGGCTCTTCTGTTTGCCATCTTTTTCCTTCACAGGCTCTTACTCTTTCTTAGGGTTTTTGTTTGCTTTTCTTTCTCTGTCGCCCAGGTCACTAACTGTCCTTTTGGCCAATTACTTCTCTGTATCTTTCAAATCCTTATCTCCAGGACTAATTTCTCACCCAAACTCGGGGACCTTCGCCTAGCCGTGTGTTTCCATTTGGAAGTCTTGTGTGTTACACGCTCAATACAGAGTCACTTGTCCCCTTCCATCTGGACCCAGACCGGCTCCAAATTAATATCTGGTCCCACCTTTTCTATTTTCCTGTGATGTAATTATTTTACCTGTCATCCAGGTAAAACTTTGGGAAGCCGTCTTTATCTTTATATCCTTTCCAGATGTCTAGCGCATCACCGAGTCCTATTATTCTCGTTTCAGAATATCTGTAATTATGCATTTCTGCTGAATCACCAACACCTTGCTCTGAACAGCGGTACTGGCCTCTGAACTGGCCTCCACGATCCCCCCGATCCCTCCCCCAGGCTTTCCTGCCTGCCACTCATTTTCCTTAAGAACCGCACTGCAGGAACTTCTCCATCTGACTTTGTGCAGAAACTTTCCGCACGTCTCTGCCTTGCTTCTCGAGTGTAGGCCTCGGCCGCTTCCAAGGCCCTCTGAATCCACAGCGCCCTCCTCCCCCAGCTGTCCTCCGGCCATCCTTGACGGAACACTGGTTTCTAGAAGGCTTTCTTCTGCTCCTCTCCATAGATAACCCACCTGTCTTGCAAGATCTAGCTCCGAGCTGCTTCTTCCAGAAAAGCTTCCAGCCTCAGAGGTTCTGCCTTTCCTGAGCTTCCCTGACACCAGCAGGCGGCACCAGGCAGCCGCGTGTAGCTTGTAGTGTGTCGTGTGTAGCGTGCCTCGGTCTTAAGTAGTCACTAACTGAGGTGTAAGGTTTTCTTCCTCCAGTTACAGAGGAAGCTTAGTTCATTGAAAATAATCACAAAAGAAGCAGACTAGGTGCTGCAAGTATGTCTCTCTTCTGATTTTCAGAAAGTTGTGGTTGGCGATGCCTCAGAAAGTGCCCTTTTGAAATTCTCAGAGGTCATTTTGGGTGATGTGATGGAAATTAGAAAAAGAAACCGCAAAGTAGCTGAAATCCCTTTTAACTCGACCAACAAATTTCAGGTGAGTTTTTCCTCACAACTGTATCATTATTATTATTATTATTTTTGTCTTTTTAGGGCCACACGTGCAGCATATGGAGGTTCCCAGGCCTAGGGGTCAAATCGGAGCTGCAGCTGCCGGTCTACACCACAGCCACAGCAATGCGGGATTCAAGCCACGTCTGCGACCTACACCACAGCTCATGGCAACGCCATATCCTTAACCCACCGAGCGAGGCCAGGGATCGAACCCTCATCCTCGTGGATCCTAGTCTGGTCCGTTAATCGCTGAGCCACGACGGGAACTCCCACACCTGAATCTTTATCATCACTAGAACCGCATTTCTACCTGCAAGTACTCCCTGGGTAATATGTCCTTCGAATGATACGCGAGCTCAGGGATGCGGGGCCTGGACATTGGGTGAACCGAGAGCAGGTTTCCCTGAAGTGCGTGGGGAAAATGGGAAAGTGACGGTCTCACCGGGGTCTGTGTTCCTGCGCATGATCTGTCCGTGACACGCGCCCACATGCACACACGGACCAGCGCCCGCATGGGGTAACCTCGGTGCAGGTGAGGGGCGCCCACCTCATCCCAGAGGACAAGCAAATGTGGGGACATGGGGAGAAGCAGGACTGCACACGGTCTGGGTGGGGCACTTGACACGCTTCCTCTCGCTTAATTCTCATGTTGCGCCTGCGGGGTGGAACCAAGCCCCCCGAAACCGGCAGGTGGAAGCGGCCTCAGAGTCCCACAAGCATCTGAGGGGCGTGGCCAGTTCGCACACCTCTGACTCCTGAGTCTGTGCCTTTTCCACCACGACACAGGCAGGGCATTTAGTTCCGGCCTGGGGCAAGCGGTGCCCTTCGTGAGACCAGCAACAGCTGTCCAGTCGGCCCCGCGTGCCGTGTGGAGTGCTCTCCTTTCCACCCCCTGCTTGGGAGGAGCGTGGCCATCCCTGCTAGCTGTCCCTCCCCTCACCAGGTGTGGGGGGAGCCAGCCCTCAGCCATGCCCCCCCGCCCCCCACCTCCTGTCGCTCCAGGCAGCTTCCCCTGCCCCCCAGAGCTGAGACCAAGCAGCCGGACGTGGTCTTTGCATCACAGACATTGTACAGATAGGATGCCATGATGGCGTGGGAGTTTCTGGAAATGACCCATGCATTTTGTTTGGAAGGAATTTAGGATCGGAAAGTAACTGCAGCACACATCTTTGTGGATAAGTGGCCAGTGAAGAATCATGGCTAGCCAAGTAGCCAAGTAAGCAAAGGTGTGATGTTAAAATCCAGGGAGTTCCCTGGCAGCCTCGTGGTTAGGGCTCAGCCCGTTCACCACTGTGGCCCAGGTTCAGCCACTCCACACCGCAGCCAAAAAAATGATATAAAATATAGAAGAAATCAGATCTCTGATTTCAGAACATTCAGGATGTAAGTGGAACTAGAACGAGTAACAGTCCTACAAAGCACTCGTCATAACCACGAACAGGGGCTGATTTCCACACGTGTTAAAAAACGACCAAACAAAAACTACCAACTTAGAATCAACCGATAGACCGCATTGGGAGGGTCTTTCTTTGTAACTGACTCGTTCTCTCCCAAATACTCCCGCCTCCTAAAGTTCCTTTTAAGGACTTAGAAGGGTACCTGGGTACAGTCTGGACGTCGTCAGACTTAGCGCCTTTATTACTGTCTGTACGTGTTTTCACATCTTCCCTGATTATCTTAGGAGGCAGGTGGAAGTAGAGCTGCTCGGTCAGAAGGTGTCGCTCTTACAGTGGTTCTGTCCCCTGCGGGCCCGTGCGTGACAGCCCGTCCCACACCCCAGCAGAGCTGCCAGCACCCACCTGCGCCCAGGCTGCTTCTCACAGCAGGGAGGTCAGGGCAGCAGCTCTTGTTCCAGGCAGGTTTCTGGGTCCCAGAGCTGCCAGGGTCAGTTTCAGAGACAAGCTGTACTTGGTCTGAATTCAGACTCAGGGGGTGTCGCCCTGGGCTGGGACAGCGCTGGAGCTCTGCATGTGTCCTGGGCCCGAGAGAAGGGACAGGCCCTGCCTGCAGAGAACGCGCCTCCTAGCGTGTGGAGGACCACGGGCAGCCGAGAAAGGATGTGTGCGGCCTGGTCACAGGGCTGCCCTGCAGGTCTGCATGGTTCAGGCCCCAGGACCAGGCGGGTCACCCCCGCATGGCACGGCCCGTCTCAGCAGCCGCGTTCCTCTCCCCAGCTCTCCGTCCACGAGACCGAGGACCCCGACGACAAGCGTTTCCTGGTGGTGATGAAAGGGGCCCCCGAGCGGGTCTTGGAGAAGTGCAGCACCATCATGGTCAATGGGCAGGAGCAGCCCCTGGACCGGAGCACGGCCGAGGCCTTCCACACGGCCTACATGGAGCTGGGCGGCCGGGGCGAGCGCGTGCTGGGTGAGGGCCCGCGTCTGCCTGTTAGGCCCGGGAAGGGAGCCTCTGGCGACCCCTCGAGTCCCAGGGGACAATGTGGTGACCCGGGGAGGAGCCCCGCAGGAAGAGCAGGGCGGGGTCCCGGAGGCTTCAAGGGGTCCCTCTTCCACCTGGACCGCGGCATGAGGGCCAGGACGTGCAGGGGGCTGGGGTCCGCCAGGGACTGCAGAGGAGGCAAGTGGCTAGGGCCCAGGGGAGGGTGGAGCGGGCTCCTTGGGGGTGAGGCTGGGACAAGGGGCCCAAGCTTGTGCCCGGACTTCGTGCTACAGCGAGCAGAGGGCCCTGGCGGCCGCGCCAGAGGTGACAGATCACAGTGTTTGGGAAAGGCTTCTAGCTGGGGGGGACGCGTGGGTCGCAGGGGCAGGTCTGCATCCCCCCATCCCACCTGCGCCCGCCCGGGAAGAACTGGAGTGTGCAGGGCAGATAGAGACCAGCAGAGGTGGCATGAGTGAGGCTTAGAGACTCATTGGAGGAAAAAGCAAGTTTGGAAAAGAGTTGAAGACGTCCGGCTTCGTGAGCGGAAGGGGACTGCCAGTCCCTGGGAGCAGGGAGGTTACAGGGGAGGAGCCTTCGAAATACAGCCACCGAGGCGGGCGCCTGGCAGTGGTAAGGTAAGTGGGGTCACAGGACGGGGCTGTGGTGAGACTCGGGGCCGGCGGAATGGCACCTGTAAACTCCCGCCTGGTGCCCGGTTCCAGGTAACAAGCTCACGGTGATGCACAGCCCAGTGAAGATCGGGGACGTTCTCGCCAGCAGAGAGGGACTCTGAGGCTTGGGGTTTCCGGAGGATATTTGAGTTTGTGAAGCAAACACAATGTGTAAATGAGGTGATGATGCCGGCACCCTTGAACCTCACAGCACCGGAGGGTCTTTTCAAGGCAGGACGGCCGCCCGTCTGCCGAGAGTTGCTCCAGGAACCAGGGCTTGACTCTCAAAGCCTGTGCTTCCCTGAGACGCGGAAAGCGCGCCCCACGCCTCGTGGCTGCTGTGAAAAGCTGCGGAGAAAGGCCCCTTCGCTGGCTTGTGCAGGAGCTGTTGCTCGGCCTCAGAGGGCCTCCTCCGACCCCCGCCCCCACCTGTGCTCTGCACACTCCGCCTCCTCGCGTCTGTCCCCCCCACGGGGGCGTCTTCAGAAGTACAGGCTGTCAGCTCCGGGCTTTGTAGCCCCAGGCCCTCACAGAGCACAGTAGCTTGTTTTCCTAAACATGCGAGTTATGGAGCGGAAAGAAGGAGACGTCCCCTCGGAAGTACTGGCAGCACACGAAGCATGGGGGGGTGTCTGAAAACGGTCCTTCTTTCTCTTGTCATTTCTGGTCCTCGTTTCATGGGCTCCCAAATTCATATCCATTTCAGGCTTCTGTCACCTCTACCTGCCGGCGGATGAGTTTCCAGAAACCTACTCGTTTGATGTCGACACGGTGAACTTTCCCACGTCCAGCTTCTGCTTCGTGGGCCTCTTGTCCATGATCGACCCGCCTCGGTCCACGGTCCCCGACGCGGTCGCCAAGTGCCGGAGCGCGGGCATCAAGGTGGGCCTTCTGCCTTCCTGGCTTGAAGTCCTCCTCCACGTGTCCTTCTGGGGTGACTTCTCACAGCAGAGTCGGTGTTTAGGTTCCTTCAACTAAATGTCACAATTTTTTTTTAAATTTTTTTGTCTTTTTGCCTTTTCTAGGGCCGCTCCCACAGCACATGGAGGTTCCCAGGCTAGGGGTCTAACCAGAGCTGTAGTCACCGGCCTATGCCAGAGTCACAGCAACTCGGGATCCAAGCCACGTCTGCGACCTAAACCACAGCTCATGGCAACACCGGATCCTTGAGCAAGGCCAGGGATCGCACCCACAACCTCACGGTTCCTAGTTGAATTCGTTAACCACTGCGCCACAATGGGAACTCCTAAATGTCACAATTCCCTTTTAAAACTCTGCTGGCACGATACTAAGATTTTAGTAACTGTCCCATAAAAGCAAAGTGTTTGTGTGGGAGAAACCGCAGGAGTAACTGCAGTGAGCAGAGTGCTGTCCCTGTGCCACGAAGTGGCCGTGTCTCGCCCTAGACGCTGATGGACAATGAGACATTTTATGGGGGCTCCCCAGGGGGTTAAGCAGGTTGAGGATCCCACACTGTCACTTCTGTGGCTCACATTCAACTCCTGGCCTGGGTACTTCTCATGCTGCGGGCGTGGCCAAAAAAAAAGATTTTATTTCTTTAAAAAAATTTTTTTTATTGTTATTTCCCCAATACAATTTTTTTTTCTACTGTACAGCATGGGGACCCAGTTACACATACTTGAATCCATTCTTTTTTCTCCCATTATCATGCTCTATCATAGGGACTAGACATAGTTCTGAGTGCTACACGGCAGGATCTCATTGCTAATCCATTCCAAAAGCAATGGTTGACCCTAAGCTCCCAATCCATCCCACTCCCTCCCCCTAAGATTTGATTACCACATATGAATTCCATTACTGTGCAAACTCCTAGCTGGAGCCCGTGAAGCTGCCTGAGGAGAGAGCCTCGGCCCACTCAGATGCACTTCCCTCAGAGGAGCGGGCTTCCTCTCAGGTCAGAGGAGGAGATGAAGGAGCCTTAGGAGCAAGGGTGGGGTCGTGGTCTTTGACGGGAAGGTCAAGACTGCCCCGGGGGCGAACCCCAGGGGTCACCAGCGGGCTCTGCCATCCTGGCCGGGGTGGGGGACGAGCCGAGCTCCTCAGTGTCCACGGGCCCTTCTCCTTTGTGCTCTAGGTCATAATGGTGACGGGCGATCATCCCATCACAGCCAAAGCTATTGCCAAGAGCGTGGGTATCATTTCCGCCAACAGCGAGACGGTGGAAGACATCGCCAAACGCCTCAGCATTGCCGTGGAGCAGGTGGACAAGCGGTGAGCTCAGAACCAACGCAGCCCAGCTCAGGCGCTTGGCACCAGGCCCAGTTGCCTCTGGAGAAACGTGCTGCTCGGAGCAAAGCTCCCTTTTGCCAAACATCCTCTTAGGGCACTGCAGGGCTGGTGTACTCTAGGATTGATACCTGCATTCACCATTCCAAGCTCCCTTGAGCACCTCACATGTGCCAGGCACTGTGCTGACAGCATAAAAATGACCTCTCTGCACTTCCTGTGTGAAATTCCAACCCAACCAAGTTGCATTTAGTCCATTAACATTTAAGTTAGTTATCGATAGGTATGTTCTTCTTGACATTTTATTAATTGCTTTGGCTTTGGTTTTGTTGCTCTTTTTTCTTCCCTTCTTCTCTTGTTCTCTCCTCTTATGGTTTGATGACTCTCTGTAGTGTTGTATCTGAGTTGATTTTTCTTATCTGTTTGTGTATCCATTGTAGAATTTTGGTTGGAAGTTACTCTGAAGTTTCAATATAAGAGTCTATATATATATACACACACACACATATATATATATATATACGAGATTAAGTCGTTGTTCTCTTAATTGCAAGTGCATCTCCAGTGTCTTGCGTTTGTTCCCTCCTCTTCTCACAGTTTCTGATTTTGGTGGCATAATTGTGTGTGGATGATTTCCTATCTTTACTGTATATATACCTTTACTGGTGAGCCTTGTCATTTGTGGTATTTTTGCTTCTGGTTGCATGCTTTTCTTTTCTGCCTAGAGAAGTTCCTTTAGTATTTGTTGTAAGGCTGGTTTAGTGTTGCAGAATTCTCTCAGCTTTTGCTTATCTGTGAAGGTTTTGATTTCTCCTTCAAATCTGAATGAGAGCCTTGCTGGGTAGAGTAATCTTGGTTGGAGGTTTTTTCCTTTCATCACGTTAAGTACATCATGCCACTCCCTTCTGGCCTGCAGAGTTTCTGCTGAAAAATCTGCTGGTAACCTTATCGGGGTTCCCTTGTATGTTATTTGTGTCTTTTCCCTAACTGCTTTCAATATTCTCTCTTTGTCTTTCATTTTGGTCAGTTTGATTAATACGTGTCTTGGGGTGTTCCTCCCTGGGTTTATTGTATATGGTATTCATTGTGCTTCCTGGATTTGAGTGGGTGGTTCCTTCCCCATGTGAGGGAAGTCTTCTGCCATTATCTCTTCAAATATTTTTTCTTCCCCTTCTCTCTCTTCTCCTGCTGGCACCCCTGTAATATTGGTGCATTTAATGTTGTCCCAGAGTTCTCTGAGACTCTCAACCCAACGAAGTTGATCTGAAGACTTAAGTACCTAATTTTGAGTAGAAACTTGGAGCAAAGACTTTATAGGCAAGGACTGGCCATTGAAGCCATTGTGTAATCAGGAATGTCAAGAATCCTTTGCATCCAGCACATCCGCTCATGGGCCTCTTGAGATTGATTCGCTCAGCTTCGTAACTGAAACCGTGGAAACGTACTTCTCTTTGCCTTTTTATTTGGTAGAAAACAGAATGAAGGCTTCCTAAGGAAAGAAAGACTCAGGTTTTCCTGTGTCCTCCTTTTAACCATGTTCATCTTTTAGTCCAAACGTTGTCCATTTATTCTGTATTCTCTCAACCGTTCCCTGCTGAGCGCCAGCAGTAACCAGGCTCTGTGCTAGAGCTGGAACTGTAGCAGCAGACAGACCAGACACTCTCCCCGTGTCCAGTGCTCCTCTGTGTAAATAACTTGATGTTGGGAGCTTTTGTGTATTTGTTTTGTCTTCAAAAATATAGAATTAAAAAAAAAAAAAAGCGCCAGGCCCTGCAGACCATCTTAGGGATTCTGGGGTCTGTTGGAAGCACAGTGGATCCCACCACCCTGTCTGCATGAGCAGTGGTTTCTAGAACCTCACTTTGATAGTCAGCAGGTCATAGGTCTCCTCGAAGAAGATCTCAGTAAACTCTTCTCCCTACAAAGCTCATTGCATAGGAAATGCTCTAAATCTGAAATAAACCACAGCACAGAATTGTTATCTATGTGTTTAGGCGTAAACTGAATTCTAGGACCCAGATCACACAAACAGGGAGCTTTTCACAAACCACCTTTTGCATGTGGAGTAAAGCCCTTCCCAGGAGGTGCCACCCCCACCTGCTCCTGCAGAGAAAGGGCTCCTTGGCCTTTTCCTCTTGTATGACCAGGAAATGGCCTTATTTGTTAGCCTCATTTACTGTCCTGAAACGAGACCCCAGTCCTCCCAGTGCTCCCCCGCTGGAGTCCTGGGTGTGGGGACGCCGGGTTCCGGGTACTCAGAGGCTTCAGCCCACCTCCCCCCAGAATAGAGTCGCAAGCTCAGATTCACCTTGGGCCTCACCCAGTTCCTCCCGGCCCTTCTAGGGATGCTAAAGCCGCCGTGGTGACTGGCATGGAGCTGAAGGACATGAGCCCGGAAGAGCTGGACGAGGTCTTAACCAACTACGCGGAGATCGTCTTCGCCCGGACGTCCCCCCAGCAGAAGCTGACCATCGTGGAGGGCTGTCAGCGGCAGGTGGGCAGATGCGGCCCCTGGACCTTCCCCGACTGTCACGTCCCTCAGGGAAACGCCACGCAGAGGCCTGGGTCCCTGCCAGGGCTCTGGCCGGTCCTCACCGCCCCACATCCCCACCTGGCAGGGCTGACCCTCTGCCCACTTTGAGACCCTCCCACATGCTCCCCAAGGGCTTTCTGACCATGAAGCTTGGGAGATGTGGGCACAGGAAGATTTACAATGCATGGCAGAGAACAAAAGTGTCAAGACGCAAGGTATGGAGTTCCTGTCGTGGCTCAGAGGTTAAGAAACTTGCCTAACATCATGAGGATGCAGGTTCCATTCCTGGCCTCGCTCAGTGGATTCTCATGTTGCCGTGAGCTGTGGTGTAGGTCACAGATGCGGCTCAGATCCAGCGTGGCTGTGGCTGTGGTGTAGGCTGGCAGCTGTAACTCCGATTGGACCCCTAGCCTGGGAACCTCCATATGCCACAGGAGCAGCCCTAAAAAGCAAAAAAAAAAAAAAAAGGCATAAGATATAAGATATCCACTCTTGCCTGCCACACACTGTTTTTTTCCTCCGGTTTTATTGAGATGTAACCGGCGCACAGCACTGTTACTGTGTGTAACTGTGTGAGCATAACTTGCGCAGCAGAATGATCTGCTTACGTACGTCATAAATGATGATCACAGGTTTAGTGAACAGCCATCTGATGTGGATACGAAATTAAAGAAAAACAAAAATGTTTCCCTGTGCTGAGACCTCGAGACTTACCCTCTTCAACGACCTTCAGATGGCGCGTACAGCCTTGTTAATTGGGCTTTCAAGTGGTACCTTCCACCCCCAACTCTTCAAACCAGAGGTTCGGACTTTTGGACCTCCTGCCTCCACTCCCGCCTCTGGTAACCCCAAATCCCATCTCTTTTTGGATGAGTTTGTTTGTTTTTAAGTAAGAATGACCTACAACACTGTTCATACAAGGCAGTGATTTGATATTTCTGTCCATTTCAAAATGATGCCACCAGTAAGTCTGTGACCACCTGTCCCCACACAACGTCAGAGTGGCTGGCTGTATGCCCCCGCTGGACGTTTCATCCGCGATTTGTGTGTTTCCTGACTGGCAGTTTGCACATCCTAGCCCTCACCTGCTCCCCACCCCACCCCCGCCCCGTGCCTACCCCCCATTCCCCACCCCACCCCCGCCACAACCATAGACTATATCTGTGACTCTTTCTGTTTTGACATGTTTGTCTGTTTTGTCTTTTAGACTCCACATGTAAGTAAAATCATGATATTTGTCTTTCTCTGACTTATTCACTTAGTATAATACCCTCTAGCTCCATCCAGGTTACAAATGGCAACATTTCATCCTTTTTTTTTTTTTTCAGGGATGAGTAATAGGTAGGTAGGTAGATATAGATAAATAGATATGTATGCCGCATCCACTTTATCCATTCATCTATTGATGGGCACTTGAGTTGTTTCCATGTCTTGGCTATTAGAAGTAATACTGCAGGAGCTCCCATTGTGGTGCAGTGGTTAATGAATCTGACTAGGAAACATGAGGTTGTGGGTTCGATCCCTGGCCTCGTTCAGGGAGGTGTGGCTGGCAACTGTAGCTCCGATTCCACCCCTAGCCTGGGAACCTCCATATACCATGGGTGCGGCCCTAGTAAGCAAAAAAAAAGAAAAGAAGAGAAATAATAATGCAATGAACATTAGGGTGCATGTATGTTTTCTAATTAGTGTTTTTGTTTTTTTGGAAAAATAGCCAGAAGTGGAGTTGCTGGATCCACTGGTACTTGTCTTTTTGGCTGCATCCATGGCATGTGAAAGTTCCCTGGGCCATGGATCGAATCTACCCCATAGCAGTGACCTGAGCCACAGCAGTGATAACACCAGACCTGTAACTGCTAAGCCCTCAGGGAGCTCCTAGTAGTTCCGTTTTTAACTTTTGGAGAAACCTCTGTACTGTCTTTCATAGCGGCTGCACCGGTTTACATACCGACCAGCAGTGCAGAAGGGTTCCTCTTTCTCCCACCCTCACCAGCAGCTGTTAATGGTTGTCATTTTGATGAGAGCCATTCTGACAGGTATGAGGTGACATTTCACTGTGGCTTTGATTTGATTTCCCTGATGGTTGGTCATGCTAAGTATCTTCTCATGTGCCTGTTGGCCATCTGTATGTCTTCTTTGGGAAGATGTCTATTCCCATTCTCTGTCCATTTTTCAATTGGATTTTTTTGGTTTTTTGGTTTTTTTTACACCGTGCCTGCAGTGTATGGAAGTTCCCAGGCTAGCGGTCGATTTGGAGCTGCACCTGACACCTACACCACAGCAGGAGCACACCAGATCCTTTTTTTTTTTTTTTTTTTTTTTTTTGTCTTTTTGCTATTTCTTTGGGCCGCTCCCATGGCATATGGAGGTTCCCAGGCTAGGGGTCGAGTCGGAACTGTAGCCCCCGGCCTACGCCAGAACCACAGCAATGCGAGATCCGAGCCGCATCTGCGACCTACACCACAGCTCATGGCAACGCCGGATCCTTAACCCACTGAGCAAGGGCAGGGACTGAACCCGCAACCTCATGGTTCCTAGTTGGATTCGTTAACCACTGCGCCACAACGGGAACTCCTGGATCCTTAACCCACTGAGCGAGGCCAGGGATCAAACCCACATCCTCACGGACTTTATGTCAGTTTCTTAACTCGCTGAGCCACAACGGGAACTCTGGTTTATTTTTTTTTAATGTCAAGTTTTATGAGTTCTTGGTGTATTTTAGATATGAACCCTGGTGGACATATCATATGCAAACATCTTCTCCCCTTTACAGGTTGCCTTTATGCTTTGTTGGTAGCCGCCTTTGCTGTGCAGCCTTTCTGGTTTGGTATAGTCCCTCTTGCTTCCCTTGCCTGAGAAGACAGATCTAAGAAAATATTGCTAAGACTGATACCAAAGAGCATACTGGCCTATGTTTCCTTCTAGGCCTTTTACAGTCTCTGATCTTATATTTACATTTAAGCCTTTACTCTCTTTTGAGTTTATTTTTGTATATGGTGTGAGAAAGTGGTCCAATTTCATTCTTATGCATGCAGCTGTCCAGTTTTTCCAACACCATTTATCAAAGAGGCCACCTTTCCTCCATTGTGCATTCTTCCCTCATTTGTTGTATATTAATTGCCAATATTAGTGCAGGTTCATTTCAGAGCTCTCCATTGATTCATGTGTGTATGTTTGTGCCAGTACCATGTGGTTTTGATTCCTGCAGCTTTATAGCATAGTCTAAAGCTAGGGCATACAGTACTTCCAGCTTTGCTATTCTTTCTCAAGATCATTTTGCCCACTTGGGATCTTTTGTAGTTACATTTAAATTTTATAATTACTTGTTCTAGTTCTGTGGAAAATGCCATTGATATTTTGGCAGAGATCACATTGAATCTGTAGATTGCCTTGAGTAGTATAGTCATTTTAACAACATTATTCCAATCCATGAACATGGTATGTCTTACATCTGTTTGTTTCATCTTCAGTTTCTTTCATCGGTGTCTTAGAGTTTTCCAAGTATAGGTCTTTGACCTCTTTATTTAGATTTATTCCTGGGCATGTTATACCTTTTGATGTGACTATAAATGGGATTGTTTTCTTAATTTCTCCTCCAGATAGCTCTTTGCTGGTATATAGAAATGTAAGAGATTTCTGAATATTAGTTTTACATTTTGCAACTTTAATGAATTCATTCATTAGTTCTGGAAGCTTTCTGTTGGTGTCTTTGTGATTTCCTATGTTTCATTTCAGGTCACCTGCAACCTGTGACAGTTCCACTTCTTCCTGTCCAGTTTAGATTCACATCGGTTTTAATTATTCAGACATCTTGTTTGGAGCTTTTTCTTGCTTCTGGGATTTCCTTTCTTAACCTTCCCCCCAAACCCAAAAGGGGCCTTCGTTTCAGCCCCCGGCCATCCTTGCATCCTCAGGACAAAGGGGAGACGGTCACTCCTGCCCAGGCTGCTCACTCCCACCTCCTCCTGGCTCCCCACAGGGCGCCATTGTCGCTGTGACAGGGGATGGAGTTAATGATTCTCCTGCCCTAAAGAAGGCAGACATCGGGATTGCCATGGGGATAGCAGGTTCGGACGCAGCCAAGAACGCAGCCGACATGGTCCTGCTGGATGACAACTTTGCGTCCATAGTCACGGGGGTGGAGGAAGGTGAGTGGGGCCTCGAGGGGTCTTGGCGAGGACTGGGGTCACCTGGGAATCCAAGCGAGGCCTCTGAGGAGACACGTCTCGCCTAGGTCGCCTCATCTTTGACAACCTGAAGAAGACCATTGCGTACACCCTGACCAAGAACATTGCCGAGCTGTGCCCCTTTCTGATCTACATCATCGCTGGGATTCCTCTGCCCATTGGCACCATTACCATCCTGTTCATCGACCTGGGCACAGACATCGTAAGTAGCCCTAAAGGGGACAGGTGACTCCTTGGGGTCCTTGCCTTCAGGGAGAGCGGTGGACGGAATCAGGGCTTCTCAAACCTCCACGCGATGGGGCCCGAAGTCCCACGTTTCTGACAAGCTCTCAAGCGATGCTGATTCTGCTGGCCCAGCAACCATACTTCAAAGCAAAGGACTCGAGATCTGTCAGATGCTGGGAAATTAAAACCACTTTACTGACATAGGAACTTTTCAAGACATAAGTTTGTCATCTTTCAAAACAGGCCTGGAGTTCCTGTCATGGCTCAGTGGTTAACGAATCCAACTAGGAACCATGAGCTTGCGGGTTCGATCCCTGACCTTGCTCATGGGTTAAGGATCCCGCGATGCCATGAGCTGTGGTGTAGGTTGCAGACGCGGCTTGGATCCAGCGTTGTTGTGGCTCTGGCGTAGGCCAATAGCTACAGCTTCAATTACACCCCTAGCCTGGGAACCTCCATATGCCGCAGGAATGGCCATAGAAAAGGCAAAAAAGACCAAAAAAGACCCAAAAAAAGACAAAAAAAGAAACAGGCTGTTGGTTGGTTTCAGCTCATGTTGCTCCCTTTTCTCTTGAGGAGGTGCAGCTTTTACCAGAATTGTCCCTAAATGGTTGGGGCCCAGAGGCACAGCCGCCCCTGGTGAGGTGAGAGTCTGTGACGCAGAGGCCGGTCACCCAGCACAGTAAGAAGTAGCGGTTGGTAACGCTTGTAAAGCCTCACACTGACCCACAGTCAGGCCTAAGCCTGCCCTCTTCTATGATGAATCCACCTGGGACAGCTCTGTGACACGTCTGACTCTGGCTCACACGGGTGACGGGGAGCAAGCGGAACTCACAGGGACGAGCCCGGCCCTGGCCCTCTCGTTTCTTATGACACCAGGCAACCTCCATGCTGCAGGGAGGGTGGGCGTCTTTTTCTTACCGGGGCTGCGGGCCCAGGGCTATGGTCAGATCCCTTGCCAGGCCCTGGCATTTGCTCATTTTTCTCTGCTGGTGTAGTTCTTCCAGGCACTGCCTGGGAACTTGTTAGAAACGAAGGCTCTGGAGTTCCCGTCGTGGCGCAGTGGTTAACGAATCCAACTAGGAACCATGAGGTTGCGGGTTCGGTCCCTGCCCTTGTTCAGTGGGTTAACGATCCGGCGTTGCCATGAGCTGTGGTGTAGGTTGCAGACGCGGCTCGGATCCCGCGTTGCTGTGGCTCTGGCGTAAGCCGGTGGCTACAGCTCCGATTCAACCCCTAGCCTGGGAACCTCCATATGCCGCGGGAGCGGCCCAAGAAATAGCAACAACAACAACAACAACAACAAAAAGACAAAAGACAAAAAAAAAAAAAAAGAAAGAAAGAAATGCAGGCTCTCTGCCCCCCAGGTGGCAGGATCTCTGAGAAAATGACTGCTCAGTGGCAGCCGAAGCGGGAGAGGACCTTGCTTTTTGTTGTTGTTGTTTGTGTGTTCTTTTTTTTTTTTTTTTTTTTTTTTTGGTCTTTTTCTAAGGCCACACTTGCGGCATGTGGAGGTTCCCAGGCTACAGGTCTAATCAGAGCTGTAGCTGCCAGCCTACGCCAGAGCCACAGCAATGCCAGATCTGAGCCATGTCTGCAATCTACATCTACACGGCAACACCGGATCCTTAACCCCCTGAGCAAGTCCAGGGACTGAACCCGCAACCTCATGGTTCTTAGTCGGATTCATTAACCACTGAGCCATGACGGGAACCCACCCTGCGTTGTTTAGAGCTGGCAGCATGGGGGGAGAATAGACAGCAGATAAATTCTCTCCAGAAGGCAGAGCTGACACCGCACCTGCACAGACCAGTGCCATCAGCGCTGCCCAGGCCCGGGCTGTGAGCGCAGTGGGTGGGAGTCAGGGCTCACAGGCCGTCTCCCTCCAGATTCCCTCCATCGCCCTGGCTTATGAGAAGGCAGAGAGTGACATCATGAACAGGAAGCCTCGCGACAAGAACAAGGACAGACTGGTGAACGCGCCACTCGCCGTGTACTCCTACCTGCACATCGGTCGGTGCCCGGCGGCCACCCCGAGCGCCACGCCTGCTGCTGGGGTGGGGTGGGGTGCACTGTGACAGTGAGCCCAGGGGGGAGGAGGGCAGGGCTGTTCTCCAGTCCGCACAGAGCTTCCCTTGTTCTTTCAGGCCTCATGCAAGCCCTGGGAGCCTTTGTTGTGTATTTCACCGTCTATGCTCAGGAGGGCTTTCGACCAGCCACCCTGCTTAACCTCCGGGTGGAGTGGGAAAAGGACTCCGTGAACGACTTGGAAGACAGCTACGGACAAGAATGGGTGAGGGCGGGGCTGCCAGCGGTGTCCCCCACGTCTCCCTCTGTCCCGCCTGGCCTGGCCTGACGCAGAACCTTCCTTTCCCGGGGGCTGTGAGGGGACAGAGAAGGGGACCATTTTCTCGGCTCAAGGCCCCTTGCTTGCAGCGGTTGGCCTCCGCCTAGACCCACCTTTTTGCATTAGCTTTGCTGATGGTGTGGAGAGGGACCAGCCCACGGCACCACCGTTGGGCCTGACCTATTAAGTTAGCATGCTCGCCCAGGCTCCCCCTCAAAGGAGGTGAGCTCTCTCAGTCCCGTGGCGGGAAGGGAAGTCAAGGTTTATAGAGACGTGCTGACACCTCCCGGGTTTCCCTCTGGGACCTCACGGCCTCCTCCTTCTCTGGCCGTTGGCAGACGAGGTACCAGAGGAAATGCCTGGAATGGACGGGCTATACCGCCTTCTTTGTCGGCATCCTGATCCAGCAGATAGCAGATCTGATCATCAGGAAAACCCGGAGAAACTCCATCTTCCAGCAGGGCCTCTTCAGGTACCGTCTGCCCCTCCCGCAAGAGTCAGCCTGCACCTTCCCCGCTGGGTGCCGGGTGGGGAGGCGCTGACTGCGCGGGCTCGGAGCTCACCCCTGCGCCGGTGTGTCTTCCAGAAATAAAGTCATCTGGGTGGGGATCGCCTCGCAGATCATCATCGGGTTAATCCTCTCCTACGGCCTGGGGAGCATCACAGCCCTGAACTTCACCATGCTGCGGTGAGCCTCAGCAGGAGGGCCGGGACCCTCGCTCGTCCCAGCCTGGCTCCGCGCGAGGATTGCCGGGGTCTGGGCAAGACCCTCCGCTCCCTTCAGTGTCTGACCTGCGGGTCTTTTCGGGAGAAGTGGGTTTTCCATCCCTGGCCAGCGTCCCGTCTGCGCGCTCCACCGAAGCCCACGTCCAAGGCAGCTATTGTTTGTGGTGGCCACACCCACTTAACTGGGAAGCTCCCCGGCTTCCTGTGTGTGACCCGGTAGACTTGTCCTTGGCAGTGAGGCAGGGGGCGAACACAAGCTCTGCCATGTGGGGGGATCCCTCTGGCTGCGTCAGGCTCACCCCCCTCCCCGGTCTGCTTCCAGGCCCCAGTACTGGTTTGTGGCTGTGCCACACGCGGTTCTGATCTGGGTGTATGATGAGGTGCGGAAGCTTTTCATCAGACTCTATCCTGGCAGTAAGTAGTGGTGTGACCCGGGAGCGCCGTGCTCTACTCAGCAGACTCTCCGTTTCTAACCTGCTGCTTCTGTCTGCAGGCTGGTGGGACAAGAACATGTATTACTAACACTTGCCGACCTCCTGAGGCGCCAGCCGCATGTCCGGACCTGCGTCCTCACCTTCTAGCTGCCAGCTGGCCGGCTGCTGCCGTAAGGACCTGTCAGAACCCATTTAAGAAAAGACAGGGAACTGTATGGACGAGACTCACTGAGGTTTTGTAATTTAAAGCATAGATTTAACTGTTTATATATGATTTTCCTGTATACATCTATCTCCTTATTTAAAAATATGTGAATTTCCAAGTAGCGCTGTAGAAAGAATGACGTGTTTATATGTATATAAAGCTCATGCATGTTAGTCTCGGGGAAGCAGGACCCCTGCTGGCGTCACCCTCTGCTTTGAGCTCCAGGTAGGCTTGCTCAGACTTCCGTTCTATACCCTGTTGAAGGCCAGTGACCTCGGCAGGATTCCTGTGACCTCCCAGAGAACAGTATTTCATGTTCACCTTCCTCAAAAAGGCGAATTCAGAATTCCCCTTGTGGCGCAGTGGGTTAAGAACCCAACATAGTATCCGTGAGGTTGCGGGTTTGATCCCTGTCCTCGCTCATTGGGTTAAGGATCTGGTGTTGCCACAAGCTGCATCCGTTGCAGACGCAGCTCGGATCCGGCATGGCTGTGGGTATGGTGTAGGCTGGCAGCTACAGCTCTGATTCCACCCCTGGCCTGCGAACCACCATAAGCCACGAGTGTGGCCCTAAAAATAAACAAACCAAAAAAAAGGCTAATTCAGCTAGAGAATTGCAGGAGAGGGAAGTGATGGCAGGTGGCCTCCCAGAAGCCTGGACGCCTGTCTGACCCTAAGGCGTCCTTCTCATCGGTCCTCATACCCCTCTCAGCACCTCATGGTCCTTTGATGCCCCCGCCCTCCCCTCCCCCCGACTCCGGAATTGAGCCCCCAGGCCGAGGCACCGCCTGCTCCTGGTGCTCCCTGACCGAACGGTGTTCACCTCCACCAGGGCTCAGCCTCGGTGGAGCACCACTGTGGTTTCAAACGTGATATTTATTTCCTGTGGGGTGGTTGTCAGGCTCTCTGCAACACTCGTTTTGGGTTTCATGCTTTCACTCAAGTTTATTCACGGGTAACATAACTGTCCTCCTGGCATCAGCCCCAGAGAGGCCTCATATCTAAGTAATACTTGTTTTATAAAACCAGGCCTAATTGTAGTCTAATTCATTCAAGTTTGTCTAAAACACAGAGCATAGGACAGAAAAAAATGAGATATAATTTCAAAATTCCTTTTTAGTGGCCGCACCCGCAGCAGATGGATGTTGCCAGGCCAGGGATTGAATCCAAGCCACAGCTGCAACCTGAGCTGCTGAGCTTGGGTTTTTGACTCCCTGTGCCACAGGGAGAACTCTGATTTCAGTTTTGTTTTGTTTTACTTCTTCTGGTCATTTTGCTTTTCTGTGGAAGGTCTGAACCCACTGCAACACACTAGAAAAAGTCGTGTTCGCAGCCTTTCCATCACCAGCTGCACGTCCAGCACACACTGGCCAGAACCTGAAAAATGACGCCTGGTAAACCTTCCCACTTCGTGGGCCACCCCACCCCTTCTTCCGTCATCACTCAGACGAGGGCGCACTGCAGCTGGGCACCAGGCTGGTCTTGGGAAGAGGAAGCGGGTCTTAGAGCCGCAGCTCATCATTGTAACTTCGTGTAAATAGATGACAATGTACTGTGTTACTGTGTGTGTGTGTTTCTTTTTTTGGCCGCACCCGTGCGATACGGAAGTTCCCGGGTCAGGAATCAAATCCAAGCCAGAGCTGCAACCTACACCACAGCTGCAGCAATGCTGGATCCTTAACTCACTGTGCCAGGCTGGGGACTGAACTGGAGCCTCCACAGAGATGAGCTGGATCATTAACCCGCTGTGCCACAGCGGGAACTCCATAAATATCTTTTTTTGTTTTTTTGGCAACCTCACAATACATGGAGTTCCCGGGCCAGGTATCAGATCTAAGCCGCAGCCCAGCAACACCAGATCCTTAACTCACTGTGCCGGGCAGCGGAATCGAACCTGCATCCCAGGACTTCAGAGAAGCCACCAATCCCGTTGTGCCACAGTGGGAATTCTGTGTGTGTATTTACATTAGAAGAATGCTGCTGTCCTCAAGTTTTTGTTTGTTTGTTTGTTTGTTGTCTTTTTAGGGCTGCACCCGCAGCATATGGATGTTCCCAGGCTAGGGGTTGAATAGGAGCTTCAGCTGCCGGCCTACACCACAGCCACAGCAACTCAGGATCTGAGCTGCATCTGCCACCTACACCACAGCTCATGGAAATGCCAGATCCTTAACCCACTGAGCGAGGCCAGGGATCAAACCCGAAACCTCGAGGTTCCCAGTCGGATTCGTTTCCACTGCGCCACGACGGGAACTCCTGTCCACAAGGTTTTTAACCTCTGTCTTTTGCCGCAGTTGTCACACAGTTATCACTGACTGCTACTGTCAGCAGCTCCCGTGGACTCGAGCCCCCTTCCAGGTAACATTGTAACGGCTGTCTCAGTCCAGCCCTGACAGGGCAGTGGTGCTTCCTAAACTGCAGCTGAGAATAATCAGTCCTCACTCTCCCTCTGGGCTGTCCAGGTAGCCCTCTGTGAGGTGGGGCAGTGGCAGCAGGCCGAAAGACAGCAAAGCTGTGAGGGGTTTCTCGGGGTTCGATCAAGCTTGAGAGGCATTAAATCTGAGGTCAAAGTCTGCATAGCAGGAACCCTTTCTGGAAGAATTTTCACATTGTACATACCTACCCTTGCAAAAAGTTGACACAAAGATTTGTAAAATGGATAAGTAACCATTTAAAAAAATCACAGAAAAGGCCTACCAAGGGGCTTTATTAAGTTGTAGACAGAAAAAGGGCAATAAAGTCTCGTATCAGATGGTATCTGTTTTGTGTTGTTTGTGTGGCGGCATTGCTCCACTGACCCACTAAGGTCTAAATACTTTTTAGACAAAGTAACAGTTGACTTACAGCTAATTGATGTGGCAGGGGCTATCAAGCAATATATAACTTCATCAGCGATATAAACTGATACGTAACTCAGATATAAAGATGTCGAGCGCTTCTTAAAACAGATTTATTCTGACTGTAAGAATGTAACTCATTTTAGAAAATTTGGAATATCCAAGAGTAAAAAGAAAATTAAAACGACCCAGAATCTCACTACTTAGTAATACACATAAATGACACAGTAGTTATTTCTTTAAAGTATTTATTTGTTTATTTATTTATTTTTAGGCAAAGCTGGAATAGAAAGCTTTCCATTCTGCCTTTTAATTTAACACGGAAGACCTGGCTCCAATGACTGCATCTCACCCTCATCGAGAGTGCTTTAACCGCATCCCACTGTCAGATGGCTCATTTATTTCCTACTGGCCATCTTTTTTTCCTTTTTTAAAGTGCTGCCTCTTGTCCCTAAGCCTTATACCACATCTGTTATTATTTGACCATAGAGTCCTCAAAGTGGAATTAGGGGGTTAAGAGCATTTTCAAGGCTCTTGATATCAACAGTGCCAAATTTATTTTCAGATAAGCTGTATAAGTTTTATAAAGAATCTCTTGGAGTTCCCATCGTGGGTGCAGCAGGGACGAATCTGACCACAAACCCTGAGGTGGTAGGTTTGATCCCTGGCCTTGCTCAGTGGGTAAAGGATCCGGCGTTGCCATGGCTGTGGTGTAGGTCGCAGATGAGGCTCCCATCTGGCGTTGCTGTGGCTGTGGTGTAGGCTGGCTACTCCAATTCGACCCCTAGCCTGGGAACCTCCATATGCCGCAGGTGTGGCCCTAGGGGAAAAAAAAAAAGAAAGGAAAAGAATCTCTTGCCTGTCAACTATGAGAGATATTGGGGTGGGGGGTGGCCTCACCCATGGGATGTGGAAATTCCCAGGCCAGGGATCGAATCTAGATCCTTTAACCCACTGCACCAGGCTGGGGATCAAACCTGTGCCTCAGAAGTGACCCAAGCTGCCAGAAACAACACCAGGTCCTTAACCTGCTGTACTGCAGGGGCTCCTACTGGGGATTATTAAGAAAGGCAGAGACTTGCTCCAGCTCACATGTCAGCATCACATGGCTTTAGTGTTCAGGGTAGCAGGACACCCAGGCAAGAATGGATGCCAGCGGGGGAGTTAGGAGGCAAGGAACGCAGTGACCTAGACTATGCAGGCGGTGACAGCCTGAGGCCAATAGGTGAAGTGCTTGGCCGTGTGTGTGTGTGTGTGTGTGTGTGTGTGTGTGTGTGTGTGTACCTGTAACTGGATGAACAGGCTTCCATGGAGGGGTCTGTAAGTAAGGTACCTACCTGCCAAGGATGGAATTAGGAGTGCTCAGATCAGGGTCCTGGAGAGGCCACCAGCTTCCCTAACTGGCAGTATTGCCCGAGACGGGATGAGAAGTCTTCCCAGGAGACTTTAACGGCAGGACAGTTCATAGGTGCTGGTTGCTGCTGACGCTACTTACAAAGATGGTGAGGTGTCCGCACTCTTCCTGCAGGCGTTCCCCATTTCCCTGGTGGAGGTCACTGTGTCTTAACCGAACAGTGACAACTGTTGATGTTATTAAAACCTGCTATGGGAGTGCCCGTCGTGGCTCAGTGGTTAACGAATCCGACTAAGAACCATGAGGTTGCAGGTTCGATCCCTGGCCTTGTTCAGTGGGTTAAGGATCCGGCATTGCTGTGAGCTGTGATGCAGGTCGAAGACGTGGTCAGACCCTGCATTGCTGTGGCTGTGGTGTAGGCGGGCGGCTACAGCTCTGATTCCATCCCTAGCCTGGGAACCTCCATATGCCGCAGGTGCGGCCCCAGAAAAGGCAAAAAGACAAAAAAAAAAAAAAAAAAAAAAAAAAAAAACCCAAAACACAAAACCTGCTATGTCCTGGGGATCGTAACGACCTGAAAGCATCATCTCATTGATCTCACAACAACCCTGCGAGTTGATAGGGTCAACCCTGCCCTCTGTCCAGCGCTGTCAGTTCCCCTCCACATTTAGAATCTGTGAAGTCATGTTAGGACGGAAGGGGACCACGAAGCGGAGCACACCCTGTAGGCATGCTGTGCAGATCTAAGGCTCCGGGGAACCAAGAGCGATGCAGAATATTCCTCGTCTGTGACGTGTAACCATGCGAGGCAACCCTCCTTCCCCTGGAAAAGCCAGTTTAGCTCCGTTTGCACAATCCTCGGGCATTCCTCGACTCCAGACATGTGTGTCTTTGCTCCTTTGAACCGGTTCTAACAACTGCCTGGTTCCCAAGTCTAAATATAAGCTAAATAAAATCTTTAACACGTGTTCATGTTGATATCTGGATGAGAGCCCCGATTTTACCCTTTCCTTTCACTCGGACAAGAGAGGAGGAAAAGCAGCATTTCCTCCTTTTAGGGCCCTTGCCTTGGCGCAGTGAGACCCCAGCTCCAGGGGCCGTGCGTGCACAGGGCTCCCTGCCAGCACCCATGCAAGCTCCAGGGCTGGCTCTGCTCTGCCCCTGAGCTTCACTGAGGCTGTTTTTTCTGCTTCAGACCAGATCTCCAGGCAGCCTTCTTTTCCTCTGCCCCCATTCCTGTGCCCCAGCCCTCCTCCCAACATACCAGAACCCAACTCAGGGGATTTTATCTTCCTGGTCCAGAGGTTCTAAGATAAAGTTTAGTGAAAATTTAAGGCAAAAGCCTGATTCATTTTAAAGGCATAGAAACTCCCTTCTACAAGAGTTGTTGTAGATAAATTGAGATGTTGTGGGGAAAAGTGTTTTGCAAATGCAGAGGTACTAGAATTTACTAATTGGTAGGTTTTTCCCCCTGTCTTTTACATTTACAACCGGTAGAGGATTGCTTCCTCTTGCTCTCATTTTTCGACAAATGAAGCACCTACTGGGACATAGCACGAGACTAAATGGTGTAAGAAACACCAAGACTGAGCCAGGCGGTGCCGCCTTAGAGGGGCAGGTGGTGCAACAGCACAAACCTAAATAAGTAAACGGTCTGGCAGGGGCAGGATTTGTGGCGACAGCAGAGGCGCAGGGCAGTGTGGGTTTTCAGGGACCAGCGGCCCCAGCTCAGGTTTTAAGAGGCGGGACTTCAAAGGCGCAGATGATGGAGAGCTTGGCAGGAACTGGAAAGGAAGGGGCGGGAACAGAGATGTTCCTGGTGGGTCACGGTGTGTCCTGGAAGCCAGCACCCTCAGGGCAGGCTTCAAGCTCCCTGGTTTGCCCAGCTCACTTGGTGACCATGGGGTAAGACAGCTATCGGTCCTCAGAGCCCCTGTGGGCCTGGGTCCACTACGCCCCCTGTCGTCCCTGGGCTCCGCAGTATCTGTGACCGATCCCCTAAGGGACAGAAATGGGACTGCCTGTGGGGGTAAAGCTAAGCCACACATCCAGAGCCAGGGCAGAGACAGTAGAGCATCCACTTTGATGAGGAGACTATGGGCAAAGCTTGTCAGCCGTGCACAGGAACACACCCCCGCCCCCCGAGGCATGCCTCTGACCCTCCTCCGTGACTGGCCACACGGACCCTTGAGCTGGCTGCCAGCTCCGTGGAGGTGCCTCCCTCCCAGGCCATGCGGCCCCTTCCGTGCTGCACTTCTCTCTTCTCTCCAGGGCACATCCCACAGCTGCCATCCACCGAGTTTTCCGTGCCGATCCACTTGGTGGCCTGCAGTGTAACCTCCAGGAGGGCAGGGACTGGGCACACAGCACAAGCTCAGCAAGCATTTGATGACCGAGTGACTGGAGGAGCAGGTCATCAGCAAGAGAATGCGCTCCGGGAAGAGGCTGAGAAACAGAAAGCTTCAGAAGGCAGAGGGAAGACGGGGCAGACGGGGCCCAGAATTTGTGACCGGTTGTTCCCAGAGGAGGGTCCTGGGCTTTGGAGTCAGGTAAAGCTGGCTGGAATGTTCTCTGCCTTTGCCAGCCCTAGGACAGGGTCCATAACTCTGATCTCAGGGCATGTAGAGGGAACCAGCTGTGAATGCAGTATCTACCAGGCACCCGGTGTCTGTCCGCTGCTGCTCTTTTTTTCACAGTATTGCATTATTTTCTTCATCTTCACCATGAAGCCATCACCAAAAGCAATGCCATCCTGTTAGAATCATAATCGGGGGCTGTGAGCCACGTTTAAGGGTGTATCTGATTAGAGTGTAGGAAATAGGATGATATTTACAACTAAAAACAGCAGCCATAAAATCCCACCGCTAGACAATATTCGACCAAAGAAGTGACTGGGCTTCTCGAGCTTTGAGTGAAATATTTTTATTCTTTTACAACGTCAGAGGAGGGATAGGGAGCCTTCTGCCCAGGAGCAAAGAGCAGGTCAGAGATCTCCTGGGGATTGTCTCTCAGGAAAGAACCCACTGCTCCCATCCTGTCCCCTAACTCTTCACTGCAGCAAGGCTGAAGCCTGCTTATCCCTACAAAGTCCTTCCAGTCTGGCCTGAAGCAGCAGGATCATCTCTCCAGGCATCTAAAGTTTCATGTCTGTGCAGCCTCTCTCTCTTACAATTCCCAACGTGGAGTTTTCCAGACGTGGACCTGGAAATAAGTGTAGTCCCGTCCAGGAGGATGGTCCAGAAGTCAAAACATTGGGACTCGGAGTTCCCACTGTGGCGCAATGTTTAACGACTCCGACTAGGAACCATGAGGTTGCAGGTTCAATCCCTGGCCTTGCTCAGTGGGTTAAGGATCCGGTGTTGCAGTGAGCTGTGGTGTAGGTCACAGACGCAGCTTGGATCCCAAGTTGCTGTGGCTCTGGCGTAGACCAGCGGCTACGGCTCCGATTAGACCCCTAGCCTGGGAACCTCCATATGCTACAGGAGCGGCCCTAGAAAAGGCAAAAAAACCCCACAAAACACAAAACACTGGGACTCTTTCTTGATCCAGGAAGGTCAGAGCCTTGGCTTCCTCGTCCTGAAAGAGGAGGTGAGTTTCAGCAGTTTCTAAAGGTCCTTCCTGCCCCACTGCCCTGCCCCTTCAATTTCTAAGCAAAAAGCCAGAGTCACTAGCTGGAAGAGTTGGGCGTTCCCTTCCTCTGGAGTGTACATGGAAGACAACTCTGCCTGTCCACGGCACATCTCTCCCAGCAGTGATTCAGGACAGAAAGGTCCGAGACAACGTAGCAGAGGACGTGAAAACTACTTTCCAAAAGTAGGCAAGGAACCAAACTTGCAGGCTGGTGCCATCTGGTGCATCAGGAAACCACAGCACACGGGCTGGCACACATGGTGTGTCCGCCACGCTGCCATGTTCTCTCACCATGTGACTATGCACAGTTGCATTTCTGCTGTGCACGTATTCTGGGACTGTTGTATACAAAGTTATTTTGATGACAATCTGATACTCTTAGTCTCGAAGAAAAATGATAAACCCAAGATTTTATTGGAAAAAAAAAAGCAGGATCGATCTTTTTAAAAATCATAATAAAATGCCACTGTGCACAGGAGTCACGAACCCGACTAGGATCCACGAGGATGCAGGTTCCATCCCTGGCCTTGCTCAGTGAGTAAGGATCCAGCATTGCCGTGAGCTGTGGTGTTGGTGAGAGATTGGGTTCAGATCTCGAGTTGCTGTGGCTATGGTGTAGGCCAGCAGCTGCAGCTCCCATTCGACCCCTAGCCTGGAAACCTCCATTTGCTGCGGGTGCAGCCCTAAAAAACAAACAAACAAACAAAAAAAGATTCCAAAGATTGAAACAATCTAAATTAGATGATAACTCTGGATACAAGACCTAATATATTCGGTCTAAACATATGTCACTGCATTTCTCACTGACCCTGACTTAGCTGAGATGTATTGAAGTGGGATCACCAAGGCCTAATTCTCTCCAGTCTAGTGTTGATATTGAGAGAGAAGTCCTCTGTACTCATCACGTTCCATTCATTTCATGACCCAAGAAGAACTGCTATGCAATGAGACTGCATTGTTTGATTATAGAAGCGCTCTCCTAATGGAAACGGAGATTGGGGCTAATTGCTGCAGTGCTGAGAAATCTATAGCGGGGAGAAATCTGAAGGTTTGGAAGGAGGTGCAGATCGCTAAAGCTGGTGCAGGAAGGGTGGGCTCTCCAGAAACGGGACCGGCAAATAACAGGCCCAAAACTGTAGAATGAGGATGTTACGGGGGAATATGGGCTTGATGAGGACTCTAAATTCCATTGCGGATTAGTAGTGGGAACTAGTGGATGGGTAGCACAGAGATGGGTTAAGGAATCAGTGCACTTTCCTGAGCGCAGCAAAGTAGAAAGACTTTTGAGTAGGGGTGAACTTTTTTTAAATTGAAGTATAGTTGATTTACAGTAGTGTGTTGGTTTCAAGTGTAGAGCAAAGTCATTCAGCTTTTGTTTAATGTGGGTTTGTTTTTCGGTGTGTGTTATTATAGGTTATAGGTTATTAAATTATAGGTTATAGGTTATCCATTACAGGTTATTAAAAAACATTCCCTGTGCTACACAGTAAATCCTTGTTGAATCTATTTTATGTAAGCCATTCGTATCTGTTAATCCCATAATCCTAATTTGTCCCTCCCTCTCCCTGTCCCATAGATTTGTTTTTTATGTCTGTCAGTCTGTTTCTGTTTTGTATATAGACTCATGTATTGTGTTTTAGATTGCATGTATAAGTGATGTCATGTAGTATTTGTTTTTCTCTTATTTATTTCACCAAGCTTAGTATCCTCTAGGTTGTTGCCAATGGCAATATTTCATTGTTTTTTATGGCTGAGTTACATATACACCATATCTTAATCCAGTCATCCATTGATGAGCACCGGGTTTTGTTTTTTTTTTTTTTTTTTCACATCTTAGCAATTGTAGATAGTACTGCCTGTGTACATTGGGTTGCAAATAACTTTTTTAACTAGAGTGTTCCTTTTTTTTCCAGATATATACCCAGAAGTGGAATCACTAGACTATATGGTAGTTCTATTTTTAGTTTTTAATTAAACCTCCATGCTGTTTTCCATAGTGGCTGCATGCACTTACAGTCTCACCAACAGTGTACAAGTGTTCTCTTTTCTCCACATCTTCTCCAGCATTTATTATTTTTAGAGTTTTTGATTATAGCCATTCTGACTAGTGCAAGGTGATACCTCATTGCGACTTTGATTTGCGTTTCTCTGGTAATTAGGCCTCTTTTCATGCCTGTTGGCCATCTGTACGTCTTCTTTGGAAAATGTCTATTTTGCTCTTCTGCCCATTTTTTATTGAGTTGGGTTTTTTGTTCTTTTTACAGCCACATCTGCAGCATATGGAAGTTTCCGGGCCAGGAGTCAAACCGCAGCTACAGCTGAGGCCTATGCCACACCTACGGCAACACCAGATCCAAGCTGCATCTGTGATTTACGCTGCAACTTTCGGCAACAACCGGCCAGTCCTTAACCCATTGAGAAAAAACAGGAACTCCTATTGAGTTGGTTTTTTGATATGAGATGTTATGAGCTGCTTGCATATTTTGTATATCAAGCAGGGGTGAGTTTTTGAATAGAATACCTCTGTTTTTATTTCAAATAAAAAAACGAAAAGAGAAAATGAAGAGTATATGAAGGGTTTTATTTGTAGCAGCTGAGGGCACCATTTCCAGGTGCTTCCTCAATATACCTGCCACATTGCTGCCGGATCACTTCGTCTCTTGCTCACATAATTTTGCCAACATTCTACTGTTCAAAGGGTCAAGTACAAATTCCTTAGCCCTACATTCAAGACTCTCTAAAGTCTGATCCCAAAATACCTTTCCAAAAAACTCACGTTAAGGAAATTAAAACTCTGGCCAAATGGTCTGTAAGTTAAAATCCAAATAGGCCACAACATCTCCCACCTGTTTACCCTTACTTATGCTGTTCTTTCTCCCCTGAATGCCTCATCTCCTCGTTTCCTTCTGCAAGTCCTACCCAGGTTTTAAGGTAGTACAAACCCGGTATTCTCTAGGAATGCTATTCATACAACAGAGACAGTCTTTATTTTCTCTAACCCTTCTCTAGCATTTAATATAAGCTACCTTAGTAGAAGTTACCTTTTATGTAACTACTTAGTTTGAAATTGTTAACTGAATTTAACAATTAGCTAGATTGACTTCTCCCCCAAAGCCACCATGATGCACCAGGGGAGGGGGGCGACTTCATGAAAATCGTTTACCACCTGTGTGGTCAAAAAGCAGTGTAAGGAGAACGCGGGAAATGATTTAAAGGCAGCAAAAGTGCTAAAAGTGGTGATGCTTTCAACAAAGACTGGTCCGGAGACGGTTCTCTAGGACCACACGCCGAAACCTCACCCGGCACTGCTTCAGCGTCCAGGTGATGACCCGCCTCACGGCCTCCTCGGCAGGAGCGGGGGCGGGCTTGAGTTTCCTCGCCGCCCATTGGCTCCCTGGGGCCGCCGCCTCCGGTGATTGGCCGCTGCCGCCTCCGGTGATTGGCCGCTGCAGCGAAGGACGCCGGGACTGCTCGAGGCGCGGGCCCTCGGATCAGAAGCCGGAGGAGTGATGGCGGCCGAGGCGTCGAGGGCTGGGCGTACCCAGTCGTTCTGCCGGCTGGTGGAGACGCAGGGTTGGGCCCGGGGTGCGGCCGAGGTTCCGTGCACCCGCTGTGGACGAGGAGCGCCTAGAGCTCCTGGTGAGGGGCCCGAAGGACAGGCGCGTGGGCAGTGGACGTGGCGGTGGAGCGAGCCCAAGCCCAGAGCCCTGAGCCTTTCCTGGGAGGGCACGACGCCAAGGGCTGTGAGGGGCAGCGAGGGCGGCGAGGAGGGGGACGCCGAGGTGGGGGCGAGGCCGAGGGGGGCACGCTGGGGAGGGGGACGCCGAGGGACACTTTGGGGGTGGCGGCGGGGGCGGGGACGCTGGGGTCGAGGGGCTGTTAGGCCAGGCCGAGGGGTGTGAGGGGCAGCGAGGGCGGCAAGGGGTGCACGCCGAGGAGTGGACTCGGTCGAGGCACAGCGAGGGCACCTTCCTCCCTGACGCGTTCACAGGTTCACTTAAAGGGAGGTGTAAAAATTCAGCCGTCGTCTTGTGAAGAAGTCAGAAAAGCTGATTTTCTTGTGTAGCTTTTGTTGTGGTAACGAAGAGACCTCCGGGAAATGTCCTGGAAATTAAGAAGCTGATACTAGGGGCGGGGGCGGGGGGCGTGTTGCTCTCTGGCTGGGGGCGTAATTGGAACGACGGGAAGTGGCTCCTGTGGGCTCGTCTTCTCCTGTCCTTGCCCATCAAGGGAGAACATAGGTCTCACTTAGACTCTCGAGGGAAAACAGGTTCAGGTTGTTTTCAAGTAACAAAAAGGCCTTAGATGCTGAGTCGCTGCTAGGGTGTGGTAGAATTTCAACTCCTCAAGCTGCCCCAAAGCCGGCTTATTATCCTGTGTGACTGTTGCATCTTTCTCCCTTCAGAATGAAAGTCAGTTTTCTTAGTTCCTCCGAGACAGACGCTGCTGGGGAGACAAGAACGGGCGAAGTTGCTTACTTGTGTTTTACCCCCGAGGGAGAGCCAGGTGTCTCCTATTCCAGATTTTCATCACTGCTGTTACATAGAAAATCTCCATTATTTGAATGATAGAGTATTACACAATAACGTTTTAGACCAAGAGGTTTTAAAATCACTGGGTTTAAAATTCTTACAGACATGTAAATTGTATAATACTGAGAAGTCCTCAGCTGGAACATTGGTGCCTGTGCATCTAGAATTGTGAAAGTGCTCTGTAAGTTGTAATGCTGCACATGTTATTTTGACTTGTAAACAGTTAAAACAGTTTTTATTTCTTTAGTATCATTAGTTCTGGAATTTAAATAGAGCTTTAAAATTTAGCTTCTCCCTGGCCTCGCTCAGTGGGTTAAGGATCCAGCGTTGCCATGAGCTACGGTGTAGGTCGCAGACGCGGCTCAGATCCCCCTTGCCATGGCTGTCCTGTAGGCTGGGGCTACAGCTCTGATTGGACCCCTAGCCTGGGAACTTCCATATGCCATGGGTTCAGCCCTAGAAAGACAAAAAAAATAAATAAAATAAAATTTAGCTTCTTTGTAAGCAAGTTTCAGATGTTTCAGTTGGCTTAAAAACTAAAGCTTTTTTAATCAAAAGAATGTGGAGTTCCCGTTGTGGTGTAGCAGAAACGAATCTGACTAGGAACCATAAGGTTGCGGGTTTGATCCCTGGCCTTGCGCGTTGGGGTAAGGATCCAACATTGCCGTGAACTGTGGTGTAGGTTGAAGACAGAAAAAAAAACAAAAGATGTAATTATTATAATGTAAATCACCAGAAACACTGTACTTTTATAGTAAGTGGTGATAAATTTTGTCTACTTTTTCTTTTTTTCTTGCAAAGTCTTGTAGGATTTTTTTCATTATTCTTCTTTTGGCCTTGGTATGCAGCAGCTTGATGTGGGATTTCAGTTCCCAGACTCGGGATTGAATCAGGCTGAAGCAGTGAAAGTGCCAAGTCTTAACCACTAGACAACCAGGGAACTCTCTTCTTGCAAAGTTTTGTATTTAAAAAAAATTTTTTTGGCCGTACCCACAGCGTATCGCAGTCCCTGGGCCACGGGTTGAATCTGACTTGCAGCTGTGGCAACACCAAATCCTTAACTCACTGCACCACAGCAGGAACTCCTTGCGATGTCTTCTTTTTTTTTTTTTTTTTTTTTTTTGTCTTTTGTCTTTTGTCCTTTTTTAGGGCTACACTCGTGGCATATGGAGGTTCTCAGGCTAGGGGTCTAATCTGAGCTGTAGCTGCCAGCCTATGCCAGAGCCACAGCAACTCGGGATCTGAGCCATGTCTGTGACCTACACCACAGCTCACAGCAATGCCGGATCCTTAACCCACTGAGCAAGGCCAGAGATAGAACCTGCAACCTCATGGTTCCTAGTCGGGTTCATTTCCACTGCACCATGATGGGAACTCCACAACGTCTTTTAAAATGACAGCCATTTGGAGTTCCCATCATGGCTCAGTGGTTAACAAATCTGACTAGGAACCATGAGGTTGCCTCAATCAGTGGGTTCAGGATCCACTGTTGCTGTGAGCTGTGGTGTAGGTCGCAGACGCGGCTCGGATCCCAAGTTGCTGTGGCTCTGGTGTAGGCTGGGAGCTACAGCTCAGATTAGACCCCTAGCCTGGGAACCTCCACATGGTATGGGAGCGGCCCTAGAAAAGGCAAAAAAGACCCCCACAAAAAAAATTTTAAAAAAAGAAAGCCATTTGAAGTGACATAGTTACAATGAATATGATTATTGTAAACTTCAAATTCTACTTAGAGTGTTAAAATTTTGGTATTAGGTTTTCAATCAAGATTATGGCATGTCTTTTCATAAATGCTTGGTTTGTAAAGATGATTTTTTTTTTTATGAGTCATGTGTGACAGTGGTGGCATCTAACTTTTGTCCTGGCTTCTGTCTTTGCTGTGTATTAGATTATTAAGAGAAGGGTCATAACAGTATCTCAAATAGGTCCTTACTGTCCCCATCACAGGATGGGAAGTATAAATTAGGGGGAAATGTGACCAAGTAGAAGGACCATCAGGCTTGGAAACAAAATTTGGTTGAAGTCTGGATCATACCATCACCAAAATGTTTATCCATCTTGAGATGTCATGTAATATTCCCAGCCTGCTTAGCTATTGCATTTACAGTGATCAAATGAGGTAGGTCAGAGCTCTTTATAAGAGACGGCAAATTCAAAATATCATGGGCACCAAATAACTATCCTAATGAATGCAAATGGTGTTACATGGCTCTGCCTGGATCTTCTTTTGATTTTTTTCTTCCTCCTTCTGACTTGTATTGTTTCTTCTGAATTTTGTTTAATAAATCATTCATTTCTAGCTAAACTGGGTGTCTTTTTCTATACAAGAGTATCCCCTTAATTTTCCTTTAGGCTTATACTGAACATTCAGTGTTAACAAACTGTGGAAAGTTTAATTCACGATCGAATTTCATCAGTAGGTCACCACCGTGAACTTCAGTGTGGACATGCTTTTTGTGAACTGTGCTTGTCAAGACCTGAAGACTGCAGCACAATTGTATGCCCTGATTGTGAGGTAAGTGTTACTGTCTGCATATTCAGTGTGTTATAACCAAGTGTTAAAGGTTAAAGTGTTGGAGAAGTAAAACATCCACTTAGGAGCTGAAAACCTGGATTTTTGCTGCCAAGTCCTTTAAAGAAATCTAGCAAAGATAAAGCTTTTCACATCCATTTGATTGATTGTTTGATTGATTCGTGGCCACACCCACAATGTGTAGAAGCTCCCTGCCCAGGGATCAAACCATAGCCACTGTAGTGATGTCACAGCTTGGGCAACCTGGATCCACTAGATCCTCAACTGCTAGGCCACCAGGGAACTCCTCCATCCATTTTATAATTATTCAAATTGATCAAGAAGAACACAAGGTTAAGATCATATATTAGCTTTCATATTTTGACTGTTTCTGTGGAATGTTGCCTCGTTATTTGTTTTTAAGTATATTCCTTTCTGATCTCTGCCTCCCTTTTCCACACCAGTTCAAGCAAGTTTTGAACTTTCCACCTTCCCCCTGTCTCTCAACCTGTGTGTGTCATCAGATTTACATTTGTAGAGATAGGTTAAAAAAAAAATAAAAAAGGAATGAATGGCCTAAAGTTAATATTAAACTTAAGAAGCACTAAAAGTAATACAGTTGCACTAAAATCTGCGGGCTTGTAATAATGAAAATAGATTATGGATTTAAAATAAAATGTACTAAACACTTTTTGCATTTACTATAAATACAAACATTCAATTTATATAGAATGTTCCTAGAAAGTTGTATTAATCTCTAAATCCTTTTCTTTTTTCCGGCTGTGCTGATAGCATGCAGAAGTTCTTGGGCCAGGGATGGAACCCCCACCACAGCAGTGACAGTACAAGATCCTTAACCCACTAGGTCACCAGGGAACACCTAAATTCTTTTTTTTTTTTTTTTGTGACGAAGTATAGTTGATTTGCAGTGTTGTGTCAGATTCTGCTGAGTCACAGCAAAGTGACTCAGTCATACATGTATATGCATTATTCTTCTATTATTTTTCATCATGTTCTATCACAGGGATGCTATACAGTAGGACCTCATTGCTTATCCATTATAAATGTAATAGTTTGCATCTACCAACCCCAAATTCCCATTCCATCCCACTCCCTCCTGTCTCCCCTTTGGCAACCACAAGTCTGTTCTCCATGTCTGTGAGTCTGTTTCTGTTTTATAGATAGGTTCATCTGTGCCATATTTTAGATTCCATGCATAAGTGATAGCATATGGTATTTGTCTTTCTGACTTAATTCACTTAGTATGAGAATCTCTAGTTGCATCCCTGTTGGTGCAAATGGCACTATTTTGTTCTTTTTTATGGCTGAGTAGTATTCCTTTGTGTGTATGTACCTCATCTTCTTTATCCATTCATCTGTCAATGGACATTTAGGTTATTTCCATGTTTGGCTGTTGTGAATACTGCTGCAGTAAACATACAGGTCCATGTGTATTTTTTTTTTTTTTGTCTTTTTGCCATTTCTTTGGCTGCTCCTGTGGCATATGGAGGTTCCCAGGCTAGGGGTCGAATCGGAGCTGTAGCCACCGGCCTATGCCAGAGCCACAGCAACGCAGGATACGAGCCGCGTCTGCCACCTACACCACAGCTCACAGCAATACCGGATCGTTAACCCACTGAGGAAGAGCAGGGACCGAACCCGCAACCTCATGGTTCTTAGTTGGATTCGTTAACCACTGCACCACTATGGGAACTCCCGTGTGTATTTTTGAATTGTAATTTTGTCTGAATGTATGCCCAGGAGTGGGATTGCTGGGTCACACTGCAGTTCTAGATTTAGTTTTCTGAGGAACCTCCATACTGTTTTCCATAGTGATTGTACCAATTTACAGTCCCACCAACAGGGAAGGAGGGTTCCTTTTTCTCCACACCCTCTCCAGCATTTGTTGTTTGTAAACTTACTAATGGTGGCCATTCTGACCAGTATGAGATGGTACTTCATGGTAGTTTTGATTTGCATTTCTCTAATAAATTAGTGCTGTCGAGCATTTTTTCATGTATCTCTTGGCCATCCATATGTCTTCTTTGGAGTACTGCCTATTCAGGTCTTGTGCCCATTTTTCAGTTGGGTGGTTTGTATTTTTGCTGTTGAGTTGTATGTGTTGTTTGTATATTTTAGAGATTAAGTCCTTGGCAGTTGCATCATTTGAAACTATTTTCTCTCATTCCATAGGTTGTCTTTTTGGTTTATTTTTATGGTTTCCTTTGCTGTGCAAAAGCTTGTAAGTTTGATTAGGTCCTTTTGGTTTATTTTTGTTTTTATTTCTGTTGCCTTGGGAGACTGACCTAAGAAAATATTTGGTTGATGTCAGAGAAAGTCTTGCCTATGTTCTCTTCTAGGAGTTTTATGGTGCATTGTCTTAGGTTTAAGTCTAAGCCATTTTGAGTTCATTTTTGTGCATGGTGTGAGGATGTGTTCTAGTTTCATTGATTTACATGCAGCTGTCCAGGTTTCCCAGCACCATGTGCTGAAGACACTGTCTTTTTCCTATTTTCTATTCTTGCTTCCGTTGTCAAAGATTATTTGACTGTAAGTGTCTGGGTTTATGTCTGAGTTCTCTATTCTGTTCCATTGGTCTGTATGTCTTTTTGTACCGATACCACACTGTTTTGATTACTATAGCTTTGTAATGTTATCTGAGTCTGGGAGAGTTACGCCTCCTGCTTGGTTTTTGTTCCTCAGGATTGCTTTGGTAGTTCTGGGTCTTTTATGGGTCCATATAAATTTTCGGACTGTTTGTTATAGTTATGTGAAAAATGTCATGGGTGATTTGATGGGGATTGCATTAAATCTGTAGATTTCTTTGGGTAGTATGGCATTTTAATAATATTAATTCTTCCAATCCAGGACCATGGACTATCTGTCCATTTCTTCAGAATTCTTTCATTTCTTTGATTAATGTTTTATAGTTCTCAGCATATAAGTCTTTCACTTCCTCGGTCAGGTTTTTTCTAGGTATTTAACTTTTTGGGTGCAATTTTAAAAGGTATTGTATTTTTTTTTTCTGCTGTACAGCCTGGGGACCAAGTTACACTTACATGTATACATTTTTTTTCCCACACTTTGTTCTGTTGCGATATAAGTATCTAGACATAGTTCTCAGTGCTACTCAGCAGGAGGTATGGTATTTTTATATTCTTTTTCTAATATTTCATTGTTAGTAAACAGAAATGAAGCTGATTTCTGAGTGTTAATATTGTATCGTACTTTGCGGAATTTGTTGATCAGTTCAAGTAGTTTTTGTGTGGAGTCCTTGGGGTTTTCTGTATATAGTATCATGTCATCTGCTTAGAGTGACAGTTTTGTCTCTTCTTTTCCAGTTTGGATACCTTTCATTTCTTTTGTTTGATTGCTGTGGCTAGGTCTTCCAATACTATGTTGAATAAAAGTGGTGAGAGTGGGCATCCTGTCTTGTTCCAGATTTTAACAGGAAGGCTTTCTCTTTTTTTGGGGGGGGGGAAACCAGGAATGTTATTAATCTTTTTTTTTAACTCAGTGAATTTTATTACGTTTTTAGTTGTACAGTGATCATCACAACCCAATTTTACAGCATTTCCGTCCCAAACTTCCATCCCATCCCTCACCTCCCATGGCACGAAGGCTTTCAGCTTTTCTCTGTTGAATTACATTGGCTGTGGGTTTGTCATAAATGGCTTTTATTATGTTAAGGTATGGTCCCTCTGTGTTTACTTTGGTAAGAGTTTTTATCATGAATGGATGTTGGATTTGTCAAATGCTTTTTCTGCATCTGTTGAGATAATCACGTGGCTTTTTACTTTTCTTTTGTTAATGTGTTGTCATTGATTTGTGTATGTTGAACCATCCTTGTGAACCTGGGATGAATCCCACTTGATTGTGGCATATGATCTTTTTTATGTGTTGTTGGATTTGATTGGCCAAAATTTTGTTGAGAATTTTTGCATCTGTATTCATCAAAGGTATTGGCCTATAATTTTCTTTTTTGGTAGTATCGCGATCTGGTCCTGGACTTTGGTTTGGAGGGAGTGTTTTTATTACATATTCAATTTTATTTTTAGGGATCAGTCTGTTCAAATAATCTATTTTTGATTCAGTTTTGGTGGTCTGTAGGTCTCTAGAAAGTTGTCCATTTCTTCTAGGTTGTCAAATTTGTTGGCATATAATTGTTCATATTATTCTCTTATGGTTTTTTTGTTTGTTTTAGGGCTGCACCCATGGCATATGGAGGCTAGGGGTCAGATCGGAGCTACACCTGTCAGCCTACGCCACAGCCACAGCAACGCAGGGTCCAAGCCATGTCTGTGACCTAAACCACAGCTCATGGCAATGCCGGAACCTTAACCCACAACCTCATGGTTCTTAGTCAGGTGCATTTCCACTGTGCCATGATGGGAGCCCCTCTTTTGTTTTTTTGTAATGGATGTTGTGATCCACTGAGATTTCTCCTTTTTCGTTTCTTATTTTGTTTGAGTTCTTTCTCTCCTCTTTTTGGTGCGTCTGGCCAGAGGTTTGTCAGTTTTGTTTACCCCTTTCCAAGAGCCAGCTCTTGGCTTTATTGACTTTTTTTTCTATTGTTTTTTGAATCTCTATTTTATTGATATCCTCTCTGATCTTTATGATTTCCTTCCTTTTGCTGACTTTAGGATTTATTTATTCTTCTTTTTCTAATTCTTTAAGGTGGTAGGTTAAGTTGTCAACTTGAGGTATTTTTTCTTTTTTGAGGAAGGCCTGTATCACTATGAACTTCCCTCTAAGAGCTGGTTTTGTAGCATCCCATAGGTTTTTGAATGGTTGTGTTTTCATTGTCATTCGTCTCAAGGTATTATTTAAATTTCTCTTTTGATTTCCTCGTTGACCCATTGGTTTTTCAGTAGCATGGTTTTTTAGTCTCCATGTCATCAGTTTTTTTCTTATTTCTTTTCCTGTGTTTATTTCTGGTTTAATGCCATTGTGATCGGAGAAGATGCTTGAAATAGTTTCTATACTCTTAAATTTGTTGAGGTTAGTTTTGTGCTGCAGTTTGTGGTCACCTCTTGTTTTAGGAACCCTAATACATTTTTGGGGGGTTTTATTCTTCTTCTTAGAGCCTATATTTTTCTTTTCTTTTCTTTTTTTTTTTTTTTTGGTCTTTTTAGGGCCACACCTGCAGCATATGGAGGTTCCCAGGCTAGGGCTCCAATCAGGGCTGTTGCCACTGGCCTACACCACAGCTACAGCAATGCTAGATCCGAGCCGTGTCTGCGGCATACACCACAGCTTATATTTTTCTTACTAATGTTAGTCTCAAGTATTTTAGTTTTGAACATATCTTAAGATAGCACTGTAAAAAATTTATAGTAAATTTTTAGGCTATTGTTCCAAGTGTTTCCTTTAAAAGCATGGTAAATTACTTGAGTTAATGTTCTATTTAATTAAATTAACTGATTAAAAATTAAAAAAGGATAAATAACATGAGTACAATTTTTCTTTGATTTAAAAAGGATTTAAAGATCTTTAAGGTTATTTTCAACTTTATGAATGGCACACTAGTGTTTTGAATTCTGGCTAAACAATTTATTGAATGACTTTCTGGGTTTTTTGTTTTTAATTTCTGTCCTAAGATTGCTACAACTATGAATACAAGACAAGGATACTGCCCACTAGATGGACATATTAAAGAAGATTCTTTTATGGAGAAACTGCAGCCTAAAAAGTATGGTCTATATGCAATTATTTTAATATTTAAAGTTCAACGTATTTCTTTTCTTTTCTTTTTTTTTTTTTTTTTTGTCATTTCTACAGCCGTTCCCGTGGCATATGGGGGTTCCCAGGCTAGAGGTCTAATCGGAGCTATAGCCGCTGGCCTACGCCAGAGCCACAGCAACCCGGGATCTGAGCCGCGTCTGCAACCTACACCACAGCTCATGCCAAAGCCGGATCCTTTAACCCACTGAGCAAGGCCAGGGATCCAACCCGCAACCTCATGGTTCCTAGTCAGATTCGTTAACCACTGAGCCATGATGGGAACTCCAAAGGTCAACATATTTCTGAAAGAGTTATTTTAGAATTATTGATAAAATGTCTTTTTTTTTTTTTTTGGCTGCCCCCATGCCATGTGGAAATTCTCATCCCTGGGGATTGAATGGGCATCTCCACAGAGACAGCCTGGATCATTACCCCACCGTGCCACAGTGGAACTCCTGAAGTGTTATTCTTATATCAGTGTTTCTAGCCCATTGTTTATAGAGTGTTCTCTAAATTTATTACTTTTCTTAGCTGTTAATGAAATGGAGAATCCAAGTCCTAAAGACGCAGCATTACTTTGTCCCTTTTTAAAGTAAGGAAAGGAGTTCCTGTTGTGGCTCAGCCATGATGAACGCAACTAGTATCCATTAGGACACGGGTTCAATCCCTGGCCTTGCTCAGTGGGTTAAAGGATCCGGCTTTGGCATGAGCTGTGGTGTAGGTTGTGATCTGGCATTGCTGTGGCTGTGGCGGAGGCCAGCGGCTGCAACTCCAGTTCGACCCCTAGCCTGGGAACTTCCACATGCCGTGGGTGCGGCCCTAAAAGACAAAAAATTAAAGTGAGGGAAAACTGAGTTCCTGTCGTGGCTCGAGGAGGTTACACACTGGACTAGTGTCCATGTGGATCTGGGTTCCATCCCCGGCCTCACTCAGTGGGTTAAGGATCCAGGATTGCTTTGAGCTGTGCTGTAGGTCACAGGCATGGCTCGGATCCTGTGTGGCTATGGTGCAGGCCAGCATCTGCAACTGTGTTTCTACCTTTCGCCTGGGAACTTGCATATGCCGTGGGTGCAGCCCTAAAAAGCCAAAAAAATGAAGTGCAGAAAAACCAAATGCAGGCTTACCGTCTCAAAATAAGAAAAGCTAAGAGAGCAACACTCACAAAAGCTATTGGTGCTGGGTGAGGAGTTGAGGGAAAAAGATAACTTTTACTTTTCCGTTGATTCTCAGTAGTAGCTTAGTGTACATCATACAGTGCGGGACTTTGGGATGAGGTGGTTTGAGAGGTGATTTATAAGGAGAAGTAATAACATTTATTGTTACGGGTTTTCTTTCTTTCTCCATTCTTTAGTAAGACTCTGCAAGCATATGTATTAATACATTCTCTTTTTGAATTAGCAGTGCAGGTACTTCTTGAACATGTCCCAGCTAGAGAAGAACACCTTTGTCAGTTTTTATTGCATTTATGTGTTTATGGATGTCTTCTCCTCCTGGTCTACCGGCCCCTGGAAGGGCATGGACCATATTTTATTGCTTTCTATGTCCCTGCTGCTGGACACAGAGTAAACACGTGATAAATGTGTGTTGGATGAAGTACAGTGGCATTTTGACATTTGCTCTAGTTTTTCTAAAATCATTTCTTGATTCTCGGCAGATTTACATGCAGGGCTGACCAGGGGCAGGATCAGGAGTGAGAAAATGGTAAAGTTTGACTTGGCAGCTTTTTTTTCATTTTCTGGCTGCACTCATGACATATGGAAGTTCTTGGGCCAGGGAGTGAATCTGAGCCTCGGCTGTGCCCTATCCTTCTGGCTTCGGCAATGCCAGAACCCTCAGCCCATTGGACCTGACTGTGGATTGAACCTGTACCTCCGCAGCAACCCGAGCCACTGCAGTTGGATACTTAACCCACTGCACTAGGGCAGGAACTCTTGACTTTTTTTTTTTTTTTTTGGTGGAAGTTCCTGGGCCAGGGATCAAACCTGCACCACCACTTTAATAAGAGTCACTGCAGTGACAGCATCAGGTCTTTAACCCGCTGAACCACAAGGGAAATGCTGACTGTAGCCTTTTAAGGGCTAAAGAGTCTCTTATAAATTTACCAAGACCTTGCTTAGATGGTAAGTATATTTTTGTACAACTTTTAACTTCTTAATGCATTTTTAATATGGGAGTTAATCATATGGGAACTAAAGTAAATACAGGGTACCCCCTAGGAACGATCTCATTTGGAAGTTTTTATTCTTGTCACTGGCACCAAGTGTCTACATTACCCTGTTCTTAACATCTCACCGGTTTCACCTCATGCAGATTTTACTGTCACAAAATGACCTGTATCCTTAACTTGTCCTCCATTGTTACACCATGTTTAATTCTTTTATCCTGTTTTGCCTACCTCCTTAGCACTTCCAGAATCTTTCCTTTTCTTTGGTTCTTTATCGCCTATCCAAACAGAATCCAAAACCTTTTTTTTTTTTTTTTTCCTTTTTTAGGGCTGCAGCATGTGGAAGTTCCCAGGTGAGGGGTTGGATGAGAGCTGTAGCCGCCAGCCTACGCCACAGCCACGTGGGATCTAAGCCTCATCTGTGATCTGTGCTGCCGCTCACGGGAACACTGGATCCTTAACCCACTGAGCAAGGCCAGGGATTGAACCCGCATTCCCATGAATACTAGTTGGGTTCTTAACCCGCTGAGCCACAACAGGAATGCTAAATCCAAAATCCTTTAGACTGGCAGTCATGACAGTTCACGTTACTGCTGCAGCTTCTCCGTCCAGGTTTAAATGGTGCTTAGAAACCAACAGAATAGTTATTGCTTTCAGTAGTAAAACCACTTAGCTAAAGTCTGGCAACTGGTTACTGATAGAACCAGCGGTAAAACTGAGGCTCGCTGAACGCCAGTACTTCTCCCAACTACGCTATTTGTGTCCCACCACTCGCTTCCTCCATCAGCTCTGAGTGGAGTGATCAGTGTACATTTTTAGGAATCTCGGTGGCTTCATGTAAGTCAGTGGCCATAACAAATTGGAACACCTGCAGGAACCTAGCAGCGACTTCCTGGGTAAGGTGGACTGACTTTGAGTGATTGGTAAGGGTTGTCGAGACGAAGAAGTTCACCCGCTCCAAAGGAGCTCGCCTGCTCAGCTCCAGCCAGCTACTGCTGGGTGCTGAGATCCTCCCAGGGTTGTCAGAGTTCCTTTTTTTTCCCAAGGAAATAGAAATCTGGACTTCTGTGCAAAACTTTCATACTCTTCAGACATCATGTGATTCATACCTGACTGTATTTTTGTCTAGATATGTGAAATACCAGATATGGCTGCTAAGTCAAATTTCACTTTCAGGAGTAGATAAATCTGTCTCACGTGTACCAATATTTCCAGATTACCTCATTTTTTAAATTAGTTCTCCACATCTGTAGTTAGGTTAGAAACTCCTACCTCCTAACTTCAGTAGAGTTTAGTTTGAATAGTTACACACACACATTTTTGTGGCCTCGCCTGAGGCAAGCAGATATTCACAGGCCAGGAATCAAACCCGAGCCACAGCAATGACCCTGACTGATCCTTAATCTTTAGGCTACCAGGGAACCCCTAAATAGTTATATATTTTAAAATAAAAGCGGAGTTCACGTCGTGGCTCAGTGGTCAATGAATCTGATCTAGGAACCATGGGGTTGTGGGTTCGATCCCTGGCCACGCTCAGTGGGTTAAGGATCCGGCGTTGCCATGAGCTGTGGTGTAGGTTGCAGACGTGGCTCGAATCCCGCATTGCTGTGACTGTGGCATAGGCCGGTGGCTACAGCTCCGATTTGACCCCTAGCCTGGGAACCTCCATATGCCGCAGTAGTGGCCCAAGAAATTGCAAAAATAAATAAATAAAAAAATAAAAGCATCCCTTGATAAATGATAGGTTTCTTTCCTGATTTGTCTTTAATATTTTGAAACAGGAGTTGAGTAATGGACTCTTTATAGCTAATGTGTTCATGTATGTTTTCAAGAGCATGAACATTGACATTTTAAAGTAATTCAATGTTTAAAAATCATTTAGTCTTTCTCCCTATTTAAGTAACATATTTAATCATCCTGGTTTCTTTCATAAATTGTTATAGACTTATGATTAACTTATTCAGCAAACAGTGCTTACTGCGTGCTAGCAAACAAAGATAGAAAAAAATAGGCGAAAACTCCGACATCTCTAGATAAGAAATGCAGCTTGCTTTTTCTCTTAAATTAACTTTCCTAGTAAATTCATTACCTTTATATACATTACCTAGGCCTATAAGAACATTTTGTAAAGAGCTGGCATTTGTCTGTATAAATACTTAATTGAGCTTAATATAGTTCAGCAGTTATCACTATTTATACCAAGAAAATAATAGGGAAGCAGAGTTTATACTGTGAGCTATTTTGTTAGGAATTCATTGACTTGATTTCTTTTTTTTTTTTTTTTTTTTTTTTTTTTTTTTTGTCATTTTGTCTGTTGTTGTTGCTATTTCTTGGGCCGCTCCCGCGGCATATGGAGGTTCCCAGGCTAGGGGTTGAATCGGAGCTGTAGCCACCGGCCTACGCCAGAGCCACAGCAACGCGGGATCCGAGCCGCGTCTGCGACCTACACCACAGCTCACGGCAACGCCGGATCGTTAACCCACTGAGCAAGGGCAGGGACCGAACCCGCGACCTCATGGTTCCTAGTCGGATTCGTTAACCACTGCGCCACGACGGGAACTCCTGATTTCTTGATTAAAATTAAATTTTATTCAAAGCATGACTAGTCATAGTTTTCCCCTCTTTGCTTATCATAGGTAATTGAGAACCCACTGTAAATTGTCCTAAGTATTAAATTTTGACAGAGGGTAAAAGAGTAGAAGATTAAAACTACTATATTAGAAGTACCTGCTGTGGCTCAGCAGTAACAAACCTGACTAGTATCCATGAGGATGTGGGTTCGATCCCTGGCCCCACTCAGTGGGTTAAGGATCTGGCATTGCCATGAGCTCTGGTGTAGGTCCCATACGAGGCTCAGATCTGCTGTGGCTGTGGCTGTGGCTGGCAGCTGCAGCTCTGTTTCGAGGTCTAGCCTGGGAACTCCCAAATGCCGTAGGTGTGGCCCTAAAAAGGAAAACAAACGAAAACCTATTATATTCATGTTGGTATTTACAGTAATGTACTTGACATTTTCAGAATAAAGACTTGTTCTCCGGACTTTAAAAAGACTGCTGATCAGCTAACGATTGGTCTAGGACAAGCACCCTCCACACACAGGACTTTCCTGACCCCATCAACTGTGATAGAGGTATGAAAAATGTAATTCTTCGTCTCCTTTTTTTTTGCTTTTTAGGGCCACACTTGAGGCATCTGGAAGTTCCCAGGCTAAGGGTCGAATCCAGGCTACAGCTGCCAGCCTGCACCACAGCCACAGCAACACTAGATCTGAGCCATATCTGCAACCTACACTATAGCTCACAGCAGCATTGTATCCTTAATCCACTGAATGGGGCCAGGGATGGAACCTGCATCCTCATGGATACTAGTCAGGTTCATTACTGCTGGTCCACGATGGAAACTCCAAAAAATTTAACTCATGAGGTGCGATGAAGCCATACGTTTTTACTTTGCGTCTGGTAGCTTAACTTCCTCTTCTCTCAAGGTTCCTCTAATTACAGATTCTTTTGGAAGCTTGAAGGTAACGGGGTAAACTTAGACTCTTTACGTGAATCTCTTGTTTTATTCTACACTGGGCTTCACCGGTTCTCTTTTCTTCCCAAGGCAGCCGTTTTACCTTTGACCAGCTCTGTCAGTGCTCTTGCCTATGAACCTAATGGTTGAATTCACATTCTCTGCAACTTGTAGAAAGTAAAAGTTTCTAAATTCTCAGTGTGATGTTCCAGTTATTTCAGTGACAACTAAAAGGTCTGATGGTACTTGATGATGATTGTTGTTGGAAGATGGAGTTTTACCTGTTATCACTCTTGATAACTTTAAAGAATGTGTTCCTTTAATTTCAGATTAGAAACAGAACAGTCTCCAAAATGACGACAATGAAGTATTATTAAGTCTTGGTTAAGGAGCTCAGTAGTGGACTGGGACGAGAGAGAGCACTGTCTTTGACTTCAGTGTTTAAATCTTAACATAGCCAAATTACAGTGTTTCTTCTTAAGAACTGATTTTTAACATGTATATATTTATTCCTATGATAAATTTTTCAGGTAGTCTTAAGTGGCAGAATGGTTATTGGGCATAATTGCATTTTTTTTCAAAAAAAATTCTTAAAAAGAAGTCTGGAATGCTATCACCACAACTCTAAAATGTTCATTGTTACTTCCTTTGAGATTTCTGAAATGGGTCTTTGCTTTTGTAACCAAAGTGGTGTTTTAGTGTTTCTGCAGCTAAGGTAGTGTATCTAAGCATCTGTTTTTATAGTTTGTATGTGGTCCTCTCCCCTTCTTAGGAGACTAAAACTGTGGAAGAAATTGATGAAGCACTGAAGATTGCAGGCCAAAATTTTGAACAATTAAGTATTGCTGTAAAAGTAAGCATTTTGAATGATTAAATTCTACCGTAAATTAAGGCATGTTTTCTTTAAGTGTGTATATTTGGATGTAATACCACTGAAGTAGAGCTTAGCACTGAGTTATTAAGTATGACAATCTAATGAGAGAGAGAAACACAAAAAGAATGGAGAACTCCGATGGTTTGCTACGATGATCTCATGGTTGTGCTAGCAGCCTACTGAAATTGGAACTCTATTAAGGAACTACAGTTTCTTTCTTTCTTTTTATAGGGCCACACCCGCAGCATTTGGAGGTTCCCAGGCTAGGGGTCCAGTCGGAGCTGTAGCCACCAGCCTACACCACAGCCACAGCAACGCCAGATCCGAGCCCTGTCTGCGACCTACACCACAGCTCACAGCAACACTAGTTCCTTAACCCACTGAGCAAGGCCAGGGATTGAAGCCCGCGTCCTCATAGATCCTGGTCGGGTTTGTTACCACTGAGTCACGACAGGAACTCCTCTTACTATATTCTTTTAGTTAAGTTATAGTTGAATTACAGTGTTGTGGCAATTTGTGCTGTATGGCAAAGTGACCCAGTCTTGGAGATATATATATATAATATATAACACATGTATTACACACGTACATTACACATGTTACATACATATATATTACATATATTGCATACATATATATTACATTCAAGACCACCTTTCTGACGTTGCTCATTATTTTTATTTATTTATTTAGATCTTTTGTCTTTGGGGGCCACATCCACAGCATATGGAGGTTCCCAGCCTAGGGATCGAATCTGAGCTGTAGCTGCCAGCCTACACCATAGTGACAGCAATGTGGGATCCGAGCCACATCTGTGAGCTACATACACCACAGCTCATAGCAACGCCGGATCCTTAACCCACTGATCGAGCCCAAGGATCCAACCAGTGTTCTCATGGATCTTAGTTGGTTCATTAACCACTGAGCCACATTGGGAACTCCTGACATTGCTCATTCTTTGCCGTGTACTTTTCTGCTCTTTTCTCCCTTATATCATCACCCGAGAGAGAGACAAAGAACAAGCTGTCTCATGCAGCAACAGCAGATTCACAACCACGGCATTCAGAAGGTTATAGCTGATAGGTGAGGTAAGACTTCATCTGAGTTTGGGACAGGGGTACAAAATTCAGCCTATGAGAGGTTCGTGTCCTCACATGCAAAATACATCCATCACATCTCACATCGTCCCCCACTCTTATTTCAGCATCACCTCTAAGTCCTAAATCTCATCTCAGTATCTTCTAAATCAAGTATGGATGAGGCTCAGAGTATGATTCATGCTGGGGCACAATCCCTTTCAAACTGTGAATGTGTGAAAGTAATAAATCATCGTTGTCTACAAAACATCTTTTGGACTGGCATAGGGTAGACATTCCCATTCCAAAAAGAGAAATTGGAAGGAAAAAGGGCACATCTCCAGCAACAATTCTTTGTTTAAAAATACAAAGAAGTGGAGTTCCCGTCGTGGCACAGCAGAAACGAATCCAACTAGGAACCATGAGGTTGCAGGTTCGATCCCTGGCCTAGATCAGTGGGTCGAGGGCCTGGCGTTGCTGTGACTCTGGCGTAGGCCAGCAGCAACAGCTCCAGTAAGACCCCTAGCCTGGGAATTTCCGTATGCTGAGGGTGCAGCCCTAAAAGGACAAAAAAAAAGAAAAAAGAAAAGTATGTGGATTAGTTAACATGTTAATTCGAGTATTTTTTGACATTATATTTAAAATTTTTATAAATACAAGGAATACTGCCAGAGAGAAACTCAGCTCTCCAAAATGATTCATTGTCAATACTGATGAAAAGTACTAAGTTTAGAAAACTTAGTGGGATTTCTAGGCCTTTTTGCCAGTTTATCAGTACAAAGTGCTAACACCTGTGAGCTTGCTGACATGTACCAGGACTTAAAGTTTAACCTTGTGACTCCTTTTTTATCATCTAACCTACTCTTGTGGTGTTATTTTGAAAAGTCTAAAAATTACCTTTTACTTTCAAAATTTTGTTGAAGAGTACAATTCCTACAAAATAAAAATACCAAATTAGGTCTTTGTGTTATGTTCTTCCCAGATGCTTGAACACATGTACAATCAAACAAAAGAGGAAACAGTCAGTCTTATAAAGGTTCTGGAGAAACAGTTTGATCAGCTTTTTACTTCTCTTGATTCCAGGTAATAAGTTGAAAATGCAGAGTCAATGAAACTGAAGCTTGTAACATTAATTTGCACTTTATTCCTTGAATAGAATGAAGAAATGTGTAAATTTTAAACAAGTTTGGAAGGTAGTGGGTGGTCCCTACAGCTGATGTGTATAGTTTCAAAAAGAAGAATACTTTATTTTTTTTATTTTGGCTATTTTCCTTCTAGTCTCAAAGCTGTTAAACAATTTTCTTTATTAAAACAGCATAGAAAAACACTAGTTCTGAATCCTGTTGTAGAATTCAGCATACTTTGGGAAATGCAAACACACTTTTTCTTGTACATAGTTCCGTCATCATGTTTTTTCATGTGTTTATTTGTATCAGGAATGAGTCAATTGATATTTTTTATTCCTCAAAGTTGATGGTATCTCACATTTGGTATTTAATTATTACATTTAAGTGATCATCTCCGTGCATTTTAAAAATATTTTTAATAGTGGTAAATATACAGAATGAAGTTTACCTTTTTAACCATTTTATTGAAGTTTTTTTATTTCATGATGATTTTTATTTTTTCCATTATAGCTGGTTTACAGTGTACTGTCAATTTTCTACTGTACAGCAAGGTGACCCAGTCACACATACATGTATACATTCTTTTTTCTGACATTATCCTGCTCCATCATAAGTGACTAGATATAGTTCCCTGTGCGTACAGCAGGATCTCACTGCTTATCCATTCCAAAGGCACTAGTTTGCATCGATTAACCCCAAATTCCAAGTCCATCCACCTCCCTCCCCCTCCCCCTGAGTAACCCCAAGTCTGCTCTCCATGTCCATGATTTCTTTTTCTGTGGAAAGCTTCATTTGTGCAGTATATTAGGTTCCAGATGTAAGTGATATATGGTATTTGTCTTTCTCCTTTTGACGTGTCACTTATTATGAGAGTCTAGTTCCATCCATGTTGCTGTAGATGGCATTATTTTGTTCTTTTTTATGGCTGAGTAGTATTCCATTGTGTATGTACCACATCTTCTTAATCCATTCATCTGTCAGAGGACATTTAGGTTGTTTCCATGTGTTGGCTGTTGTGAATAGTGCTGCAGTGAACATGCAGGTGGGTGCATGTGTCTTTTTCAAGGAAAGTTTTGTCCGGATAGATACCCAGGAGTGGGATTGCGGGGTCATATGGTAGTTCTATGTATGTATTTCTAAGGTATTTCCATACTGTTCTCCATAATGGTTGTAGCAATTTACATGCCCACCAACAGTGCAGGAGGGCTCCCTTTTTTCCATACCCTCTCCAGCATTTGTTATTTGTGGATTTATTATTGATGGCCATTCTGACTGGTATGAAATGATACTGTAGTGGTTTTGACTTGTATTTCTCTAATAATTTCTTAACCATTTTGAAATGTACGTATGGTAATTCTGTCTAACTTTTTGAGGACCAGCAAACTGTTTTCTATGGTGGCTACACATGTTCCGTTCCTACTAGCAGTTCACAAAGTTTCCAGTTTCTCCATATCCTTACCAACTCTTGATATTTTCTTTGCTTTTTACTGCCACAACGGCTTATGGCTGTTCCTGGGGAAGGGGTCAAATTGGAGCTGCACCTGCTGGCCTGCACTACACAGCCAGGGCAACGCTGGATCCAAGCCGTGTCTACACCCTATGCTGCAGCTTGTGGCAGTGCCAGATCCTTGACTCACTGAGTGAGGCCAGGGGTTGAACCCATATCCTCACACATACCATGTCAGGTTTTTAACCTGCTGAGCCACAACAGGAACTCCTATTGTTTTTCCTTTTAAAAAATACTAGCCATTCTGAGGATGTCAAGTGTTACCTCATTTTGGATGTGATTTGCATTGCCCTAGTGGCTAGTATTGTGGTGCGTATCTTTTCGTGTGCTTATTAATTGACCATGTGTCTGTCTTCTCTGGAGTGGTATCTATTCTAGTCTTTTGCCATTTTTTTTTCTTTTTTGGCTGTCCCGTGGCATGTGGATTTCCTGGGCCAGGGATCAAATATGAGCTGGAACTGTGACCTACACTGCAGCTGTGGCAACATCAGATCCATGACCCACTGCACTGGACCAGGGATCCAACCTGTGTCCCTGCCACTGCAGAAACACCATAAATCCCATTATGCCCCAGCAGGAACTCCATCTTTTGCCCATTTTTGAATGGAATATTTATTTTGTAGTTGTTCGTAGGAGTGACTATATACGCTATAGGTATTAATCCTTTATCACATATATCCTTGTCAGATATTTTCTCTTTGTGTCTTAGCTTTTTTTTTAATTTTTTAGTTGACATATATAGTTGATTTACAATGTGTTAGTTTCAGATGTACAGCAATGTAATTCAGTTATATGTATTTTTCAGAATCTTTTCCATTATACAATATTACAAGATACTGAATATAGTTCCTTTTGCTGTACAGTAGGTTCTTGTTATCTATTTTATATGTAGCAGTGTTTATCTGTTAATCCCAAACTTCTCCCTTTCCCATTAGGTATCCCTTCCTCCCCTCTCCCCTTTCATAATCGTAAGTTTGTTTTCTATGTCAGTGAGTCAGCTTCTGTTTTGTAAATAAGCTCATTTGTATTATCTTTTAGATTCCACATGTAAATAATATCATGTGGTACTTGTCTTTCTCTTGACTTCACTTAAGTTTAATATTCTCTAGGTCCATCCATTTTGCTGCGAATTGCAGTATTTCATTCTCTTTAATGGCTAATATCCCATTATATTTTGTGTGTGTATGGACACACACACCCCACATCTTCTTTATCCATTCATCTGTCACTTGGGTTAGGTTAGGACACTTAGGTGGCTTCCATGTCCTGGCTATTGTAAATAGTTCTGCTATGAACACTGGGGTGCCTGCATCTCTTCAAGTTAGAGTTTTCATCTTTTCCAGATAGGTGCGCAGAGTGGGATCACTGGATCATATGATAGCTGTATTTTTAGCTTTTGGAGAAACCTCCGTGCTGTTTTCTCTAACCACCAACAGTGTGGGAGAGTTCCCTGTTCTCTACATCTTCTCCAGCATTTATTATTTGTAGACTTTGTTTTCTTTTGGCCACACTCGTGGCATGCAAAAGTTCATGGGCTAGGCGTGGAACCCATGCTGCGGTTGCCATCTGCTCCATGAATGCAGCAACATCCAGTCCCTAACCTGCTGTATCACAAGGAAGCTTCCTGATAACTCATTGTAGTTTTTGTTTGTTTGTTTGTTTGTTTGTCTGTCTTTTTGCCATTTCTTGGGCCGCTCCCGCGGAATATGGAGGTTCCCAGGCTAGGGGTCAAATTGGAGCTGTAGCCACCGGCCTACGCCAGACCCACAACAACGAGGGACCCGAGCCACGTCTGCGACCTACAGCTCACGGCAACGCCGGACCCTTAACCCACTGAGCAAGGGCAGGGACCGAACCCGCAACCTCATGGTGCCCAGTCGGATTCGTTAACCACTGCGCCACGATGGGAACTCCAACTCATTGTAGTTTTGATTTTCATTTCTCCAATAATGAGTGATGCTGAGAATCTTTTCATTGCCTGTTGGACACCTGTTTGTCTTCTTTGGAGAAATGTTCATTTAGGTCTTCTGTCAATGTTTTGGTTGGGTTATTTGGTTTTTCATATTGGGATGTATGAGCTGTTTGTATATTTTGGAAATTAAGCCCTTGGTCTCATTGTTTGCAAATATTTCCTGCCAGTCCACTGGTTGTCTTTTCATTCTGTTTATGGTTTCCTTTGTTATGCAAAAACTTGTAAGTTTGATTTGATCCCATCTGTTTCTTTTTGCTATTACTATTTTTTTTTTTTTGCCTTGGAAGACTGGCCTAAGAAAACATTGCAACTGTGGCTTGCCTTTTCACTCTCCTGGTAGCAACCTTTAATCCAAAAAAAGTTTTTAATTGATAAAATCTCTGTCATCCTTTTGTTGTTGTTGTTGTTGCCTCTGTTTTGGTGTCACATGTAAAAAATCATTGCAGAATCGGTATCACAAAGCTCTTCCACCCTGTTTCTTCTTCTGAGAGTTTCATAGTTTTAGCGCTTACGTTTAGGTCTTTGAATCATTTTGAGCTAGTTTTTGTATACAGAGTAAGAGAAAGGTCCAACTTGATTCTTTCCCATACGGATATCCAGTTTTCCTGGCACTGTTTGTTGAAAAGATGGTCTCTTCTCCGTTGAATGGTCTTGGCACTCTTGTCAAAATTCAGTCAATCAGTCAATCATAAGATGTGAAGATTTATTGCTGGGCTCTCTGTTCTATTCCACTGGCCTATCTGTCGGTCCTTACGGCATTAGCACACTGTTTAGATAATGTGGCTTTGTAGCAAGTTTAGAAATCGGGATGTATCAACTCTCCAACTTTGTTCTTCTTTTTCAGGATTGTTTTGGAAGTCTGGGGTCCCTTGAGATCCCAAGTGACTTTGAGGATGAGTTTTTCTTTCTTTCTTTCTTTTGTTTTTTCTTTTTTTTTTTTTTTTTTTTTTTTTTTTTTTTTGTCTTTTTAGGGCCGTACCCGCAGCATATGGAGGTTCCCAGGCTAGGGGTCAAATTGGAGCTACAGCCGCTGGCCTACACCACAGCCACAGCAACGCGGGATCCAAGCCGAGTCTGCAACCTACACCACAGCTCACGGCAACGCCAGATCCTCAACCCACTTAGTGAGGCCAGGGATCACACCCACAACCTCACGGTTCCCAGTTGGATTTGTTTCTGCTGTGCCACGAGGGGAACGCCTAGGATGAGTTTTTCTATTCTGCCTGAGACACTATGGGGATTTTGATGGGGGTGGCTTTGAATTGTAGATCATTTGGGGGTATTGATATCTTAATGATAGTTAAGTCATCAGCTCATGAGCATGGGAGCTCTTTCCATTTATCTTGTGGTCTTGCTGTGTAGTGTACAAGCCTTTGCCTCCTTGGTTATGGTTATTCCTAAGCATATTCTTATTTCTATTATAAAATTGTTTTCTGAATTTTCAGACTGTTCATTGTTGGTGTGTAGAAATGCATCTGATTTTTTGTATGTTGATTTCGTATCATACATCTTTGCTGAATTCCTTTATTAGACCTACTAGTATTTTTGTGGCATCTTTTGGGTTTTGTACCTGTAAGATTGTGTCATCTGCAGAAAGGTCATTTTACTACTTTTTGCCAGTTTGAATTGCTTTTATGTTTTTTTCATGCCTAGTTACTCTGGCTAGGGCTTGTAATAGTATGTTAAATGGCAGTGGCAGAATCTCACATCCTTTTCTTGTTACTGTTCTTAGAAGAGCTGTGGTTTTTTCATCAGGAAATGTAGTGTTAGCTGTTGATACAGTTTCCCTCAATACCCACTTTGGGTGTTTTTACAAGAAACAATGTTGAAGTTATATGAGAGAATGAAGTGGGAGTTTTCCTTCTTTCTGTTAATGTGGTATATGACACTATCGATATACATATGCTGAATCATCCTTCATTCCAGGAATGAATCCCAGTTGGCATGACATATTATTTTTTTGCTGTGCTGTTGACTGAATTTGCTAGTATTTTGTTGAGGATTTTGCATTAATACTTGTGAGAGACATTAGGTGTGTAGTTTTCTTGTAGTGTTTGATATGACTTTGGTGTCTGGGTAATGCCGACCTCATAGAATGAGTTAGGAAGTGTTTTCCCTGGCTTTTCAATCTTCCTCCAACCCTTCCAAAAATTGGTATTAATTCTTCATTTAGTATGTGGTAGAAATCACTAGTGAAGCTATCTGGTCCAGGGATTTGCTTGTGGGGGAAGGTTTTTGATCACTGATAAAATCTCTTTAGTTTTTATTGGTCTGCTCAGATTTTCTCTTTCTTCATGTTTCAGTCTTGGTAGGTGGTGTCTTTCTAGGAAATTGTCTTTTTCATAGATTATCCAATTTCTTGGCATACAATTATTCATGGTACTCTCTTCAAATTCTTTTTGTTTCTATAAAATTAGCCTATGCCTTCCTTCTATTTGGTTTTAGTAAGTTAATTCTTTTCTTGTTTTCCCAGACAGTGTAGCTTAAAGTGGTCATTGTTGATTTTTTTTTCCAAGAATCAACTTTTGGTTTCACTGATTTTTCTCTATTTTTTCCCCTATTTTCTATTTATTTTCATGCTGATCTTATGTCTTCCTTCAGCTTTGGGTTTAGTTTGTTCTCTTCTAGTTCCTAAGGTGTAGAGTTAGGTTGTTGGTCTGCCATGCCTTTTTTTTTTTTTTTGGCTGCACCCATAGCATGCAAAAGTTTCCAGGCTGGGGATTGATCCTGTGCCACAGCAGTGACCCAAGCTACTGCAGTGACAATGCTGGATCCTTAATCTGGAGCGCCACAGGAGAATTCCTGCCGTGTGTTTAAATGTATTTCTGTGTATTTCTCTTTCAGCTCTTCTTTCACTGCATCCCATAAATTTTGATGTTTTGTGTGTAGGGTGGGGGTTGTGTGTTTATTTCACTTTGATCCATTTGTGTTTCCGAGTATCTTAATTTCCACATATTTGTTAATATTCCAGTTTCCTTCTGTTAATGATTTCTAGTTTCATCTATTGTCATTAGAGAAGGTTACATTGTATACTTTCAGTCTTTTCAAATGTATAAAGACTCTTTTTTTGACCTAACATGTGATCTAACTGGAGAATGCTTCCTGTATGCTCGAGGAAAATGTGTGTTGTCTGTTGGTGCGTGGAGTGGTCTTTTTATGTTTGGTCCAGTTGGTCTATAATGTTGTTTAAGCAGTCTCTTTGCGTCTTGAGATTTTGTCCTGTTTTCTGCTCACTATTGACAATGTAGGATATTGAAGTCCCCACCTAAAATTGCCGTGCTTTCTATCTCATCTTTATCAATGTTTGCATCATATATTTTGGGCCTGTGATGTTTGGTACACAGGTATTTATAATCGTTTCATCTTATGGTTGAGTTGACTCTTTGATCAGTATATAATATCCTTCTCTGTCTTATAACAGTGTCTGTTTGCCTGAAGCTCGTAGAGCCGCTCTTGTTCTCTTTAATTACTGTTTGCATAGAATATAGCTTTCTATCCACTTACCTTTCAACCTGTGTTTGTCTTTAGATTGAAAGTGAGTCTCTTATAGACCTGACTATATGCTGTCACTTAAAAAAGACTTTGCTTCCACTCTGTGCCTTTTGATTTGGAAGTTTAATCCTTTACTTTTTTTTTTTTTGGCTGCACGCATGGCAGATGGAAGTTCTCAGTCCAGGGATCAAATCAGAGCCACAGCTGCAACCTAAACCACAGCTGCTGCAAACGAAGGATCCTTAACCCATTGCATCACAGCGGGAACACGTAATCCTTTACATTTAAAGTAATTACTAAGAAATTGTTGCTTGTTTTCAATATGTCTAATAGCTTTTTTGTCATTAATTTCCTCTGTTACTTCCTTCTTTTGTGTTTACTTGATTTTGGTGTGGCAGTGCATTTTGATTCTTCTGTCATTTTTCTTTTTTGCATGTTCTATAGTTAAGTTTTTTGTGGTTATCATGGGATTACAGATAACATCCCACAGTTATAATAATCTGTTTTGAATTGAAGCCAGCATAACTGAATTGCACAAAAACCTCTACTCCTTTATCTTCCCAACCCTTCATGTTTTGTAGTCATCATTGCACTTTAGACGTGAACATAGCTTCATAGTTACTTTATGTCCTTGCTCTTTAAATCCTATGGAAAATAGAGTCATGACCCAAAATTAAAATAATCATACATTTTATATTTGCCTGTATATTTGTTACCTTTTCCAGGGATATATATATCTTCGTATGGCTTTGAGTTATTCTCTAGCTTCCTTTCTTTTTTTTTTTTTTTTTTTCTTTTTATGTCTGCACTTAGAGCATATGTAAGTTTCCAGACTAGGGGTCGAACCAGTGCTACAGCTGCAGGCCTATGCCACAGCCATGGCAGCACCACATCCAAGCCACATCTGTGACCTGTGCCACAGCTTGTGGCAACGCTAGAACTGTAGCCCACTGAGTGAAGCTGGGATTGAACCTTCGTCCTCACAGTAGCTTCCTTTTATTTTTTATCTGAAGTACTCCCTTTAGCATTCCTTGTAGGACAGACAGATTGGTGCTGAACTCACTCAGCCTTTCTTTTTTTTTTAATTCAGTGAATTTTATTATGTTTATAGTTGTACAACCATCATCACAACCTAATTTTACATTTCCATCCCAAACCCCCACCGCATCCCTCACCCCCGCCCCTGCAACCTGTTTCCTTTGGTAACCATAAGTTTTTCAAAGTCCGTGAGTCAGTTTCTGTTATGCAAATAAGTTCATTGTATCTTTTTTAGATTTGACATATGACTGATACCATATGACATTTGTGTCTGTCTTTCTTCAATTAGCCTGATAATTTCTAGATCCATCGGTGTTGCTGAAAATGCCATTATTTCATTCCTTTTTGTGGCTGAGTAATATTCCATTGTTACATGTACCACATCTTTATCCACTCCTCTGTCAGTGGCCATTTAGATTGTTTCCATGTCTTGGTTGTTGTATATAGTGCTGCAATGAACACTGGAGTATGTGTATCTTTTTGAGTTATGGTCTTCTTTGAATAGATGCCCAGGAGTGGGATTGCTGGATCACATGGTAATTCTATTTTTAGTTTTTTGAAGGCACGCCATACTGTTTTCCATAGTGCTTGCACCAGTATGCATTTCCACCAATAGTGTAAGAGGGTTCCCGTTTCTCTACACCCTCTCCAGCATTTGTTGTTTGTAGACTTTTTCATGATGACCATTCTGGCTGGTGTAAGGTGGTACCTCATAGTAGTTTTGATTTACATTTTGCTAATAATTAGTGATGTTGAACATCTTTTCATGTGTGTTTTGGCTATCTGTATGTCTTCTTTGGAGAACTGTCTGTTTAGATCTTTTGCCCATTTTTTTGATGGGGTTGTTTGTTTTGTTGGTATTAAGCCACAGGAAGTGTTTATATATTTTGGAGATGAGTCCCTTGTCAGTCACTTCATTTGAAAATACTTTCTACAATTCTGTGGGTTTTCTTTTTGGTTTTTTTTGTTGTTGTTGTTGTTGTTTTTAGGTTTTTCTCTGCTATGCAAAAACTTTTCAATTTAATTGGGTCCCATTTGTTTATTTTTCTTTTTATTGTCATTATGAGGTGAATCTGAGAAGATGCTCCTGTGGTTTATGTAAGAGAGTGTTTGGTCTATGTTTTCCTTGAAGAGTTTTATAGTATCTGGTCTTCAGTTTAGGTCTTTAATCCATTTTGAGTTTATATTTGTGTATGATTAGGGAGTGTTGTAATTTCATTCTTTTACACATAGCAGCACTTACTGAAGGGGCTGTCTTTTCTCCATTGTATATTCTTGCCTCCTTTGTCATAGATTAGTTGACTGTAGGTGCGTGGGTTTAATTCTGGGCTTTCTATACTGGTCCACTGATCTATATTTCTGTTTTTGTGCCAATACCATGCTGTTTTGATGGCTGCAGCTTTGTAGTATAATCTGAGGGAAGGGAGTCTGAGTCCTCCAGCTCCATTTTTCTTTCTCAGGATTGCTTTGGCTATTATGGGTCTTTTGTGCTTCCAAACAAACTTTAAAATATTTTGTTCTAGTTTTGTGAAAAATGCCACTGGTAGTTTGATGGGGGTTACATCAGATCTGTCATCTTGACAATATTGATTCTTCCAGTCCACAAACGTATATTTTTCCATATGTGTCATCTTTGATTTCTTTAATGAGCATCTTAAAGTTTTCTGTCTCTTTAGGTTTATTCCTAGGTATTTTATTTGTTCTGATGTGATGGTAAATGGGATTGTTTCCCTAATTTCTCTTTCTGATCTTTTGTTATTAGCATATAGAAATGCATTTGGTTTCTGTGTATTAACTTTGCATCCTGCAACTTTACCAGATCCATTGATGTGTTCTAACAGTTTTCATTATGGCATCTTTAGGATTTTCTAGGTATACTATCACGTCATCTGCAAACAGTGATAGTTTTACTTCTTCCTTTCCAAGGATTGCTTTTTCCTGTTTGTATTCCATGGATTGCTTTTTCCTGTTTGTGTGTGTATCTCTTGTAGATTTTTGGTTTACAGTTACCATGAAGTTTTGATATAGGAGTGTCTCTCTCCACTCCCCACCCATACATACACACACACACACACACACACACACACACAAAATTTTTTTTAAGTTGTTGGTTCCTTAATTGCAAATGCATCTGCAGTATCCCGCATTTGTACCCTCCTCTTCTCACAGTTTCTGGTTTAGGGAATATATTTGCGTGTGGATTATTTGCTACCTTTACTATATGTTTGCCTTTACTGGTGAGCCTTGTCATTTGTAGTACTTTTGTTTCTAGTTGGGGGCCTTTTCTTTTCCACCTAGAGAAGTTCTTTTTTTTCTTTTTTTTTCCCCACTGTACAGCAAGGGGGTCAGGTTATCCTTACATGTATACATTACAATTACAGTTTTTCCCCCACCCTTTCCTCTGTTGCAACATGAGTATCTAGACATAGTTCTCAATGCTATTCAGTAGGATCTCCTTGTAAATCTATTCTAAGTTGTGTCTGATAAGCCCAAGCTCCTCATCCCTCCCACTCCCTCCCCCTCCCATCAGGCAACCACAAGTCTCTTCTCCAAGTCCATGATTTTCTTTTCTGAGGAGATGTTCATTTGTGCTGGATATTAGATTCCAGTTATAAGTGATATCATATGGTATTTGTCTTTGTCTTTCTGGCTCGTTTCACTCAGTATGAGATTCTCTAGTTCCATCCATGTTGCTGCAAATGGCATTATGTCATTCTTTTTTATGGCTGAGTAGTATTCCATTGTGTATATATACCACATCTTCCGAATCCAGTCATCTGTCGATGGACATTTGGATTGTTTCCATGTCCTGGCTATTGTGAATAGGGCTGCAATGAACATACGGGTGCATGTGTGTCTTTTAAGTAGAGTTTTGTCCGGATAGATGCCCAAGAGTGGGATTGCAGGGTCATATGGAAGTTCTATGTATAGATTTCTAAGGTATCTCCAAACTGTTCTCCATAGTGGCTGTACCAGTTTACATTCCCACCAGCAGTGCAGGAGGGTTCCCTTTTCTCCACAGCCCCTCCAGCCCTTGTTATTTGTGGATTTATTAATGATGGCCATTCTGACTGGTGTGAGGTGGTATCTCATGGTAGTTTTGATTTGCATTTCTCTTATAATCAGCGATGTTGAGCATTTTTTCATGTGTTTGTTGGCCATCTGTATATCTTCTTTGGAGAAATGTCTATTCAGGTCTTTTGCCCATTTTTCCATTGATTGATTGGCTTTTTTGCTGTTGGGTTGTATAAGTTGTTTATATATTCTAGAGATTAAGCCCTTGTTGGTTGCATCATTTGAAACTATTTTCTCCCATTCTATAAGTTGTCTTTTTGTTTTCTTTTTGGTTTCCTTTGCTGTGCAAAAGCTTTTCAGTTTGATGAGGTCCCATGGGTTTATTTTTGCTCTAATTTCTATTGCTTTGGGAGACTGACCTGAGAAAATGTTCATGATGTTGATGTCAGAGAGTGTTTTGCCTATGTTTTCTTCTAGGAGTTTGATGGTGTCCTGTCGTATATTTAAGTCTTTCAGCCATTTGGAGTTTATTTTTGTGCATGGTGTGAGGGTGTGTTCTAGTTTCATTGCTTTGCATGCAGCTGTCCAGGTTTCCCAGCAATGCTTGCTGAATAGACTTTCTTTTTCCCATTTTATGTTCTTGCCTCCCTTGTCAAAGATTAATTGACCATAGGTGTCAGGGTTTATTTCTGGATTTTCTATTCTGTTCCATTGATCTGTCTGTCTGTTTTGATACCAGTACCACACTGTTTTGATGACTGTGGCTTTGTAGTATTTCTTGAAGTCTGGGAGAGTGATGCCTCCTGCTTGGTTTTTGTTTCTCAGGATTGCTTTGGCGATTCTGGGTCTTTTGTGGTTCCATATAAATGTTTGGATTGTTTGTTCTAGTTCTGTGAAAAATGTCATGGGTAATTTGATAGGGATTGCATTGAATCTGTAGATTGCTTTGGGTAGGATGGCCATTTTCACAATATTGATTTTTCCAATCCAGGAACATGGAATATCTTTCCATTTCTTTACATCTTCTTTGATTTCTTTGATTAAAGTTTTATAGTTCTCAGCATAAAGGGTCCTTTACCTCTTTGGTCAGGTGTATTCCGAGGTATTTGATTTTGTGAGGTACAATTTTAAAAGGTATCGTATTTTTGTATTCCTTTTCTAATGTTTCATTGCTCGTATACAGAAATGCAACTGACTTCTGAACGTTAATCTTATATCCTGCTACTTTGCTGAATTTATTAATCAGTTCAAGGAGTTTTGGGGTTGAGTCCTTAGGGTTTTCTAGGTATAGTATCATGTCATCTGCATACAGTGACAGTTTGATCTCTTCTCTTCCTATATGGATGGCTTTTATTTCTTTTGTTTGTCTAATTGCTGTGGCCAGGACTTCCAAAACTATGTTGAAGAGCAGTGGTGAGAGTGGGCATCCCTGTCTTGTTCCAGATTTGAGTGAGAAGGCTTTCAGTTTTTCCCCATTGAGGATTATATTTGCTGTGGGTTTATCATAAATGGCTTTGATTATATTCAGGAATGTTCCCTCTATACCCACTTTGGCGAGGGTCTTGATCATGAATGGATGTTGAACTTTGTCAAATGCTTTTTCTGCATCTATTGAGATGATCATATGATTTTTGACTTTTTTTTGTTAATGTGGTATATGATGCTGATTGATTTGCGTATGTTGAACCATCCTTGTGAACCTGGGATGAACCCAACCTGGTCATGGTGTATAATTTTGTTGGTATGTTGTTGGATTCGGTTGGCTAAGATTTTGTTGAGAATTTTTGCATCTATGTTCATCAATGATATTGGGCGATAGTTTTCTTTTTTGGTGGTATCTCTGTCTGGTTTTGGAATGAGGGTGATGGTGGCCTCATAGAATGTCTTTGGGAGTATTCCTTCTTCAACCTTTTGAAAGAGTTTAAGGAGGATGGGCACCAATTCCTCTTTATATGTTTGATAGAATTCACCTGTGAAGCCATCTGGTCCTGGACTTTTATTTGTAGGGAGTGATTTTATGACCTTCAATTTCATTTCTAGTGATTGGTCTGTTCAGTTGGTCTGTTTCTGCTTGATTCAGTTTTGGCAGGCTGTAAGATTCTAGAAAATTGTCCATTTCTTCCAGATTGTCAAACTTGTTGCCGTTTAGTTGTTCATAGTATCCTCTTATGGTTTTTCGTATTTCTGCTGTATCCGTTGTGATTTCTCCTTTTTCATTTATAATTTTGGTTATTTGAGTTCTTTCCTCTTTTTAGTGAGTCTGGCCAGGGGTTTGTCAATTTTGTTCACCTTTTCAAAGAACCAGCTCTTGGTTTTATTAATTTTCTCTATTGTTTTTTGAGTCTCTATTTTATTGATTTCTTCTTTGATCTTTATAATTTCCTTCTGCTGACTTTAGGACTTTTTTGTTCTTCTTTTTCTAATTCGTTTAGGTGGAGGGTTAAGTTGTCAATTTGGGATCTTTCTTCTTTTTTGAGAAAGGCCTGTATTGCTATAAATTTCCCTCTGAGCACTGCTTTCGCAGCATCCCATAGATTTTGAGAGGTTGTGTCTTCATTATCATTTGTTTCAAGGTAGTTTTTAATTTCCTTCTTGATTTCCTCATTGACCCATTGGTTTTTTAGTAGCACGTTGTTTAGTCTCCATGTAGTAGGTTTTTTCTCTTTGCTTTTCCCATGGTTGATTTCTAATTTCATGGCATTGTGGTCAGAGAAGATACTTGAGATAATTTCTACGCTCCTAAATTTATTGAGATTCGCTTTGTGTCCCAATATGTGGCCAATTCTTGAGACTGTTCCATGAGCATTTGAGAAGAATGTGTATTCTGCTTTTTTTGGATGTAGTGTCCTGAAGATATCAATGAAGTCTAACTTTTCTATTGTTTCCTTTAGGATCTCTGTTGCTTTATTGGTTTTCTGTCTAGAGGATCTGTCCATTGATGTGAGTGGGGTACTAAAGTCTCCTACTATGATTGTATTCTCATCAATATCTCCCTTTATGTCTGTTAATATTTGTTGTGTGTATCTGGGTGCTCCTATATTTGGGGCATATATGTTGATGATAGTAACATCCTCTCCTTGGATGGATCCCTTAATCATTAAGTAGTGTCCTTCTTTGTCTTTCTTTATGTCTTTTGTTTTAAAGTCTATTTTGTCTGATATGAGTGTTGCGACTCCTGCTTTTCTGTCATGTCTATTGGCATGAAATATTTTTCCCCACCCTTTCACTTTCAATCTATATGTATCCTTTGTCCTAAGGTGAGTTTCTTGTAGGCAGCATATTGAAGGTTTTTGCCTTTTTATCCACTCAGCCACTCTGTGTCTTTTGATTGGGGCATTCAGCCCATTGACATTTAAGGTGATAATTGATAGATGATTACTTATTGCCATTTGAACCTCGTGTTCCAGTTGATTCTATGGTTCTCCATTCTTCCTTTTTTTTTTTTTTTTTTTTTGGTTGGATGGTCTCCTGTTATTACCTGCTTGAGTGTATTTTTTTTTCATTTTTTGCAAATGCAATATTTGTTTTGGGCTTGTGGTTGCCCTGTTTTTTAAGTATGCTAACCCCTTCCCATAATTGTGTGTTTTAGCCTGATGGTCCTGTAAGTTCAAACACTTCCTTACTATATTAAAATTAAGAAGAGAGACATACAAACAAACAAAAAGGGTTATTTACTTCCTAACATCCCTTGCCCACATTTTATGGTTTTGATGACTCTTTTTTATTTTTTTCTTTTTAATTTAATTTTGTTTGAAGCATGTTCATGATTAAATCTGTATGCTGGCTTATTTGAGTGACTGCTCTCTGATTGCGGTTTCCTCAGTCCTAGTTCTTCCTCTTCTTCTTCTTTTTTTTTTCTTTTCTTTTTTCTTCCCTTTCCTCCCTTTCTTTTTGATTTAGAGAAGCCCTTTCAATATTTCCTTTAACCTGGGTTTTGTGTTGCTGTATTCTTTAAGTTTTTGTTTGTTGGGAAAAATTTTTATTTCCCCTTCTATTTGAAATGATATTCTTGCTGGATAGAGTATTCTAGGTTGCATATTTTTTCCTTTTAGCACTGTAAATATCTCTTGCCATTCCCTCCTGGCCTGTAGTGTTTCTGTAGCTAAATCAGCTGATATTCTTATGGGGGTTCCCTTGTAGGTAACATTGTTTTTCTCTTGCTGCCTTTAGGATCCTCTCTTTATCACTAACTTTTGCCATTTTTATTATGATGTGTCTTGGTGTGGGTCTTTTTGGGTTCAGTTTGTTTGGGGCCCTCTGTTCTTCTTGTATCTTGAACCCAGTATCCTTTAGATTTGGGAAGTTTCCATCGATAATTTCTTCAAATATATTTTCCATTCCCTTATCTTTTTCTACTCCTTCTGGAATTCCTATTATGCGTAGATTGGCCCGCTTTATATTATCCCATAGGTCTCTTATATTGCTTTCCAGTTTTTTGATTCGGTTTTCTGTCTGTTGACCGGATTGAGTCATTTCCACTATTCTATCTTCCATATCACTGATTCATTCTTCTGCATTATTCATTCTGGTTTTTACTGCCCCTAGTTCAGTTTGCATCTCTGCAAATGAATGTTCTAGTTTTTCTTGGCCCCTCCTTATATTTTCTAGTTCCTTTCTGAGGGTATCTGCATTACTGTTCATATCTTCTCTTAATTCCTTCAGTATTTTCACTATTTCTCTTTTGAACTCCAGGTCTGTCTGACTGCAGAGATCTGTTTCATTGTTGACTGTTTTAGGTGAGTTCTCCTGTTGGTTTGACTGGGGGTGGTTTCTCAGCTTCTTCATCTTGCTTGTTGTTTTCTTTATCCTGAGGGAGTTGTACTCTCCGTGATCGGGTAGTGTTTGCCTTGTCACTGCCGTGGAATATTTCCTGAGGGCTGGCGTTGTTGGTCAATCTTTTGTGAGGCAGTGTGGCTTTTCTGGAGTGTTGATGGGGCTAACAGTGTTTCTTTGGAGCAAAGGAGGGCTTCCTGAGGGCAGACAGGACTGGGAGGTCCACACCACGATGGTAGCAGATGTCACTCGGTCAGGCAGAGCTTGCTCTGGTATTTTTAGGCTGTGGGGTTCTTGCAGGGGGTTGGCGGTGTTGGGCAGCTGCTCCTCAGGAGTGCAGCACCCCCTGGGGGCTGGAGCAGCTATCTGGGTCACTGAGAACCTAAGAGGCTCTTCCCTAGGGCAGCCCAACTCAGGACAGCCTGAGAATGTAGGCGGATCTTTTCACAGTCTGGCCGAGCTTGTTGCAGCTTTTCCGGGCTGCAGGGGCTCTTCCAGGGGGCTGGTGGTGCTGAGCAGTTATTTCACGGGAGTGGGGCACCCCCTGGGGGCTTGGGTGGGTAGCAGGGCCGTTGGAGACCCAAGAGGCTCCTCCCCGGGGCAACCCGACTCAGAAAAACCGTCCGAGAATTAGGCCGATCTATTCACAGCCTGGCTAAGCTTGTTCTAGCTTTTCTGGGCTGCAGGCCTTTTCTCAGGGGCTGGTGGTGTTTGGTGCTGCTCTGCGGAAGTGTAGCCCCTCCAAAGGGTAAGCAGGCCTGTGCAGGGACAGCCCCTGCGGTGGTAGGCTTCAGGCAATTGTTGAGGCCAGCCCTCCTGGATGGCAGGCAGCCCCAGGTCCGGTGAGAGCGTAGGGGGTGGCGGGGGTGGGGGGAGGGGATGCTGGGAAGCACAGCTTTCAGCTAGCTAGCGGGCCTGTAAGCTTGCTGTGGCGTGGGGGGTATTCTATGGGGACCCACCCCTTCTTCTCTCCCCTCCCTAGCACAGGTGCAGACCAGGCTCTTCTCCCAGGTTCCCTCTGATGGGGCTTTCCACTTCTCCGCTCCTAGAGTATTGTTCCCTTCCTCTGCGACAGCTTTGTTTTCTAGTCTCCCAGGCAGTCTCTGCCCCGTCAAATGGTCTCTAGACCTCCCAAGCAGTTTCCGCTCCGCCCTGCCCCCCCAGCCCGGGGACCAACCTCTGGGGCCGAGGTCTCGGTGCCCAGCCCCCACCCAGGCGGCATCCCCCAGCCCTTTCTCGGGGACTAACCTTCGGAGGCGAGGTCTCGGTGCCCAGCCCCCACCCAGGCATCCCCCGGCCCTTTCTCGAGGACTAACCTTCGGAGGAGAGGTCTCGGTGCCCAGCCCCCACCCAGGCGTCTCAATTTTTGGTGACTGTGCCCGTAGTTCAGATGGTCCGTTGGGTTCTTGATCGGCTTTTCCATACTCCAACTTACTGCTACACTCTTCTCTGCATCTGGAGATTCCTCCGGTTCGTTTGATCTTTCCCCCAGTAGGTGACTTTCCAGGGTGCGGGATCCCTTTCTCCTCCGCAGTTCCCTTTCCGGAGCGCCCGTCCCGCTCGGATTCACCTTCTCTCACTCTCCTCTTTTCTCCCATTCTGCCCAATAATGTCACGAACTTCTTGCCGTTATTGTAGTTTAGGTTCCTCTGCCAGCGATTGGTTGCTGTTCTGTGCGAGTCATTTATTCTGTAGATGTGCTTTTTTTGTTGTGTTTGTGGGAGAGGGCAAGCGTGTCCCCCTACTCCTCCGCCATCTTGTCCTCTCTCTCCTCGAAGTTCTTTTGGTATTTGTTGTAGAGCTGGTTTAGTGTTGCTAAATTCTCTTAGCTTTTGCTTGTTTATAAAGCTTTTGATTTCTCCTTCCAATCTGAATGAGAGCCTTGCTGGGTAGAGTACTCTTGGTTGTAGGTTTTTTCATCACTTCAGGTATACTGTGCTGCGCCCTTCTCGCTTACTGAATTTCTGCTGAAAAATCAGCGAGTAACCTTGTCCAGGTTCCCTTATATGTTACTTGTTTTTTTTTCCCTGGCTGCTTTCATTGTTTTCTCTGTCTTTAGTTTTGGTCAGTTTGGTTAATAAGTATCTTGGGTTTATTGTATATGGTTCTCGTTGTACCTCCTGGATTTCAGTAAATGATTCCTTTCCCATGTTAGGGAAGTTTTTAGCTATCATCTCTTCAGACATTTTCTCTGGCCCTTTCTCTGTCTCTCCTCCTTCTGGCACGCCTTATAATATGGACGTTGGTGTGTTTAAAGTTGTCCCAGAGTTCTCTGAGTCTTTCTTCATTTCTTTCCAATCTTTTTTCTCTGTTCTGCGTCAGTGATTTTCTCCAGTCTGTCTTCCACCTCACTTATTCATTATTCTGCCTTCCATATTCTGCTGTTGGTTCCTTCTAGTGGATTTTTTATTTTTTATTTTTTGTCTTTTTGCCTTTTCTAGGGCTGCTCCCATGGCATATGGAGGTTCCCAGGCTAGGGGTCTAATTGGAGATGGCAGGAGGGGTGATTATGAGATATTGGCAACCGTGTACCCACTGGGTGGGTGGCCCAGACTGGAAAGTAACTATATCACAGAGGCTCACCCAAAGGAGCGAGTTCCGAGCCCCACACCAGGTTCCCACACCAGGGGGTCTGGCACTGGGAGGAGGAGCTGCTGAAGCATTTAGCGTTACGAGCCAGTGGGGCCTGTGTGCAGGAGCTCCATGGGACTGGGGGGAGCAGACTCCCCTCTTTGTTGTTGTTGTCTTTTTAGGGCCACACCCACAGGATGTGGAGGTCCCCAGGTTACGGTTGAATTGAGGCTGTGGCTGCTGGCCTCCACCACAGTCGCAGCAGTGCCCAGATCTCGTCCATGTCTGCGCTACACCGTAGCTTATGGTTAAGAACCTTAACCCACTGAGCACAGCCAAGCTGCATCCTTATGGGTCCTAATTGGGTTCCTTTCCACGGCGCCACAAGGGGAACTCCAGAGACCCCCATTCTTAAAAGGCGCGCACAGACTTTGACATGCACTGGGTCCCAGGGCAAAGCAGAGGCTCCATAGGAATCTGGGTCAGACATGACTGCAGTTCTTGGAGGACCTCCTGGGAAACCAGGGGGTGACTGTGGCTCATTGTGGGGAAAGGACATTGGGGGCAAAGGTCTCAGCAATAATCATCAGCATGTGCTCCTTTAGAGGTGGCCGTTCTGGAAAAACCTGGCTCCACCCATGAGGGCTGAGAAGCCCCAAGGCCACACAACAAACCGGGTGGGAACCCAGCCCCACTCTCAGCAAACAGGCTGCCTAAAGACCCCCACAATCACGGAGCCACCTCTAATCACACCCAGAGACAAAGCCCCACCAGACAGAGGGATAAGAATCAGCTCCACCTTCCAGTAGGCAGACACCAGTCCCTCCCAACAGGAAGCCTGCAGCAAAAGCCCCCGTACCAACTACAGCCACAAAAGGGGCAGACTTCAGAAGCAAGAGAGGCTAAAACCCTATTGTCTGCAAAAAGGAGACCATGCCAAAAATCTACACAAAATGAAAAGGCAGAGATTTATGACTCAAATGAAGGAACAAGGAAAAAAACCCAGAAAAATAGCTGAGTGACCTGGAGATTACCAACCTCCATAAAAAAGACTTTAGACTATTGATAGTAAAGATGATTCAAGATCTTGGAAATAAACTGGAGACAAAGAATGATAAATTACAATGAATACTGAACAAAATAGAAAATTTAAAGATTAAGCAAGCAGAGATGCAAAATACAATAACTGTAATAAAAAAAATAAACTAAGGAGTTCCCGTCGTGGCGCAGTGGTTAACGAGTCTGACTAGAAACCATGATGTTGCAGGTTCAATCCCTGGCCTTGCTCAGTGGGTTAAGGATCCAGCGTTGCCGTGAGCTGTGGTGTAGGTTGCAGATGTGGCTTGGATCCCGGGTTGCTGTGGCTGTGGTGTAGGCCGGTGGCTACAACTCTGATGAGACCCCTAGCCTGGGAATCTCCATATGCCACAGGAGCAGCCCCTAGAAAAGGCCAAAAAAAAAAAAAAACAAACAAACAAAAAAAGAAATCTTGCCAAGCTTACAGATGCAGAGAACAGATTGGTGGTTGCCAGAGGTAAGGAATGAGGGAGCTGGTGAAATCTGTAAGAAAGGCAGAAGGTACAAACTTCCAGGTATAGAGTAAGTCATGAGGCTGTAATGCACAGCAAGGTGACGATAGTTGATGTTGCCGTGTTGCGTGTTGGAGAGTTACTAAGAGTAGATCTTGAAAGTCCTCGTCACAGAGCAAGTTCTGTAACCGTGTATGGTGATGGATGTTAACTAACCAGACTTACTATAGTGATCATTTTGCAGTATATGCAGATAACAATTCATAATGTTGTATACCTGAAACTAACAATGTTATATGTAAATAAACCTCAATTTTTTTTTTGTCTTTTTGCCGTTTCTTGGGCCGCTCCCATGGCATATGGAGGTTCCCAGGCTAGGGGTCCAATCGGAGTTGTATCCGCCAGCCTACGCCAGAGCCACAGCAATGCCGGATCTAAGCCACCTCTGCAACCTACGCCACAGCTCATGGCAACGCCAGATCCTTAACCCCCTGAGTGAGGCCAGTGATCAAACCCACAACCTCATGGTTCCTAGTCGGATTCGTTAACCACTGAGGCACAAGGGAACTCCGATAAACCTCAATTTTTAAAAATAAGAATTTTTAAACTACAGAATTAGCAGGTTAAGAATCTGTTGTTGTCAGTGCTATGGCTGAGGTTGCTGCTGGGGCCTGTGTTTGAATCCTGGCCCCAGAATTTCCACATGCTGGAGGCATAGCCCGCCAAAATTAAATTTTTTGAAAAAAGCATCAACTCTCCCAGTCCTTGCAGACTGTTTACCCATGCGGTTGAGTCTTCGGGTCAACCTCAGTGAAGGCTTAAGTTATTCTCAGGTATCTTCTGTACATGCATCTTGCTTGGGTCTGAGTGTGGCTTTTTCTTATTCCTTTGTATTCACAGCGGCTTTAAAATATTTTAATTTCCAAAGCACCTCACCCCAGCTTTTCCTGTGAGCTTCACTGGGTTGTTGCCTGCCTTCATCTGTACTCTCCTGCTAGAGCATCCTCAGCCATTAGTCTATCTGCAGGCTTCCCGAGTTGTCCTGGTTCCTCTCGCTGCTTTAGTTCCACATTAGTTGAAACAGTTCTTCAGGCAGCCTCTAGACAAGTTAGGAGTCGCAGATAAGGTCTGCTGTGCTCCCCTGGTTTGGAGGGAGGGAACTAGGGACTGTGCTGCTGCCTCCAGACCAAGACTCCCGTGCTGAGGAGGAGGGTCTGGTCAGGAACAGGTGAAAACACCAGTTTCCTACTAACTTGAATGTATATTTTTCTCCATTGCCTATTTGCTCGGTTGCTGTATACCTTTTCCCATCCTCCAGAGTCCTACAAGATTGTTTTAAACAGTTGTTGGCTGTTGTTTGACATTTGTGGTGGGGAATGAAGGCTTAGCGTTTCTTGGTCATTTCACTGATGCCACTCGATGGGAATGGTTATTTTGGGAATCATACTGGAAGTTTTCAAAATGATCATCTGTCCTCTAAAGAAATGATTTTCAGGGAGTTCCCATTGTGGTGCAGCAGAAACAAACCTGACTGGTATCCATGAGGATTCTAGGCCTTGCTCAGTGGTTCAAGGATCCTGCGTTGCTGTGAGCTGTGGTGTAGGTCACAGACGTGGCTCACATCCAGCATTGCTGTGGCCGTGGTGTACTCCAGCAGCTGTAGCTCCAATTAGACCCCTAGCCTGGGAACTTCCATATTCTGGCGGTGCAGCCCTAAAAAATGATTTTCAGGAGTCTCTTGCTGGCTTTGCAGTTAAGGATCTGGGATCACTGCTATGAGCCAGGTTCGATCCCTGGCCTGAGAACTTGTGCATGCTATGGGCACAGCACCCCCCCCCCAAAAAAAAGAGAAATGATATTTAGAGTATATGTCTGATTACTGAAAGTTGTTTGGAATACTTCACCTTCGGAGCCTGGATCACATTCTTAGTACTCTTCAGTGTGGCAAACTCTCCTTTTTTGAGGCCAGATTTGATTTTGATAAAGTCATTTTATTCACTTATTTGATGAATAAAATGAGCAAGTTTGACACAACAGTTTTTGGCACAGAATATCTTCATTGCTCTAATAAAGTAATTCCACTGTAGGCCCAGAAGAACTGAGTAATGAGGTAGGAGTAATGAAGCAATAACTCTAAGCTTTATGAGTGATGACTTTGAAGATGATAATTAGTCGATACCTAAGTTTGAGTTTGGCAAAGTCTATTTTTAAAATCTCATTTTTAGTTTGGGTACTATGTATCTGCTTATGGAAATTTTCTAATGTGCAGATAGGTCCTTGTGAGGAATAAATACAGGTGTGTGTTTGTAACGGCACATGTGACCGCGGCGTGGCCAGAATTTCTCTTTTAGAAATGGTGGCGTTGTTTAGGATCTCTCTCAGCTCCGCAGTTCGGTGACGTAACTCTGTGCTTCTGCAAAATTTACTTTTTCTTTAGTTCATATGTACATAGCTTTCAATTATAATAGATTTCAGTTCACTTGAGTGTCTCCTTTAACCGTGTTATATCATTTATGCGCAAACAGTAGTGAAATTACCTTTTTGATACTGCTGATCTACTATAAATTTACTTTCATAAAAATGTTTATGCAATACTGAACAATAGCTTTATCTTGAAGGAAAAAGAACCTGTGTAAAGAAGTAATGAGAAATACAGATGCTTATTTATCAAATGTTACAATGGCTAAAAGCTACATCGAAGTGAAAAAAAATGATTTGGATGCAGCTATGAAGATAGCAAGAGAATTGAAATTGGCACCTTCTCTGAGGACATACTGTGACTTGAATCAGGTACTGTTAGTAGTTCACAATGTGGGTTGTCTCTGTGGCAGCTTATTTTACCTACTATGGAATATGATGTTTAAGACCTTTTTTTTTTTTTTTTTTTTTTTTGGTCTTGTCAGGGCTGCACCTGCAGCATAGGCAGGTTCCCAGGCTAGGGGGTCAAGTTGGTCTACACCATACCAACAATGCCAGATCCGAGCCGCATCTGCGACCTACACCACAGCTCACAGCAATGTCAGATTCCCTAACCCACTGAATAAGGCCAGGGATTGAACCCGCATTCTCATGGATGCTAGTTGGGTTTGTAGCCACTAAGCCACGACAGGAACTCCTATTACCGGTTAACACGTGTCGCCAAAAGATTCCAAACTCGTTTGGGGGAGAAGGCCATGAACACTGCTTGCAACCCTCCCTCTACTTTTGCCTAAAAATCAAACCTTGAGCATGTGAATCCGTGAAACACCTGAGGATACAGTTTTCTCTCTAAAATCTTCCTCTGTTGCAACGGTATTTATAATGAAATAAAATGCACATGCGAATGATACTTCTCTATTGATTCTAGATTATACGGACTTTGAAGTTAACTTTCGAGAGTGAACTGTCACACGTTACCTCTCTAAAACTGAGGAACTCTCCCAAGTAAGTTATAATTCAGAAGAACATGATAATTAAGTATAAAATGTATTAGAGTCTAGATTTATTAAAATAGCAATTATAAATTGAAAATCGGGGTTAAAAAATGTTTCCCAGGTTAGTAACCAAATTAAAATGAGTGTAATTTATGATAAATTATGAATTTATTTACATGTGCTTTTTCAGAGCTTTTAATGTTCACAGCTGATTTTTATTGAAAATAACTTGATTTAGAACATTTTTTATGCTAAGTTTTTAATTTTAGGTTGAATATGAATTGCAGTGAGATCATCTGTATGTTTGACAATGTGGGAAAGATTGAATTTGAGGACTCAACAAAGTAAGTATTTTTAAGAATGGCAGCATGCCTGAAGTGTCTGACATGGCCTAAGGGGCAGAAATAATATTTAAGGGACAGAAAAATTGGTGTTTAGCACTTATGATTAAAAAGTTGAAAATAATATAAAGGGAAAAAATGTTTTCTATCAGTTAAATTCTGCGTAAAATGTTGCAGAGTTAAAAGGCCTTGAAGAATCAGTATTCGGTGGTATGCGTCTGTGACATCTCTGAGATTGATTCGTTTGGCCAGCACTGAACATGGCTTTGGGCTGGGCACTCACCCTGCATCTTGAGGCTTGTGCAGAGAAGGCACACTCGGCAGAGAGTGACACGTGCAAATGATAAAGTACACGATGGTTATGGAAGTGGTGTGTGCAGAATTTAAGGGAGATGCGAAGGAAGAGAAGAGTCCATTCTTTGTGGTGGTGGTAATGGGACTTGGAAAGAGGTGATTTTATTTTCCGTCATCCATGAAAAATGAGGAGCCGTTGGAAAGGAGGACAAAAGGGAGGCAGGCATCTTAGCAGAAAGAAGTGTGTGGGCAGTGAGATGACATACTACATTTAGGAAACTTCATGCATCATTCCACATGGCAGAGGATATGTAGAAGCTAAATCCTAAAGCCTTTGCAGGCCACTTGGGGGTATTTGAACTTTCTTTCCTATATCTGTGCTATCCTGTGTGGTGGCTGCTAACCACATGTGGTCATTTAAATTTACATATAAATTAATTAAAACTCAAATGAAAATTCCATTCTTTGGTGGCACTAGCTACATTTCAGGTGATCAGCAGCCCTGTTTGGTTAGTGGCTATTATATTGGAGGGTGCAGCACAATTTCATTATCACAGATGTTGGCTGTATGTGCTGAAACTTGAGGAGAGGTTCTGGACTTGGTTCTTGGCTTAGGAGTAGTCAGAATGTAAAAGTGTAGAAACCCTTAAAAGGAAAGAAGTTTATTCAGGATTGTAGGTGACACGACTCCTGGAGAAATGGGGAACTCGTGCGGGTTGGGCCCACAGCCTTTGAAGCTCAGAAACAGACATGAGCGATCCACTCTAAGCCGGGGAAGCTCGGGTAGACCAAGGTCACAAAACTGACATATGGTCAGAATGCCTGTTTGTTTGTTTGTTTTGTCTTTTTGACTTTTCTAGGGCCGCTCCCTCGGCATATGGAGGTTCCCAGGCTAGGGGTCAAATCAGAGCTGTAGCCCCCGGCCTACACCAGAGCCACAGCAACGTGGAATCCAAGCTGCGTCTGTGACCTACACCACAGCTCATGGCAACTCTGGATCCTTAACCCACTGAGCAAGGCCAGAGACCGAACCCGCAACTTCATGGTTCCTGGTCAGATTCGTTAACCACTGCGCCACGACGGGAATTCCCAGAATGCTGGTTTTTTAACTTTAGGGGCAAATATAATTGCCACAGGGACTGGAATATTTATATTGTCATTCTTTTCCAGTATGCAGACAGAAACAAGAAGCCAGCTCATCAGAAGGTGCTTTGTTTGCAGTCTTTTTGGAATAAGAGAATAAGATTTACCAAATTGCTGAACAGCGTTAGTTCTAGAGAGCCTGCTCCATTTCTTGACCCCAGGGGAGACCTTGCCAAAGGCCTGGATGACCAGTCCCTTGGATCAAGTCATCTTCCCCCCAGACCGGAGCCCTGGCCCCGTCTGCCCATCACGTGACTTTCTGCAGTTTTGTGGATAATCATCCTTTCCAGTTGGTACACTCGTCTGCATACTGTCGTGACCTGAATGTGGTTTCCGTCAAATACTTTTGATACCAAAAGCTATTCTGCCTCTTTAAGAGGGTAGTGATCTGGCTTGGTTTTAAAGTTAACTCAGAAGAGTCTTTTAAATTTCTTTCTGGGTTTTGGGGAAAGTATCTCTGTGACCTGACTCAACCTGTTACAGCTGATAATTAAAGCAGGGGTTTGCCCAGTGATAGTGTGGAGGCAGGTTAAGGACAGTGCCCTGGAAAAATACTAAATTTTAGGATAGGGAGAGGGTAACATGAAAAAAAACAAAGAAAACTGACAGGCATGGGAGAGAGAGGTGTTCTGGAAGTCAGAGGAGAAGCTTATGCGCCTGGAGTCGGTGAACCATGTCAAGTTTCTGAGTAAGGTTGGGTAAGCGTTGTAACAGAAAAATGTCTGGATTACAAAGTTGTCTGTGTATGTATCTTTAGAAGGTGTTGGGACCTTAGTCACTGTGTACTAAGAGGCAGATAAGATAGGGCATTGTTGAATCCAGTTGGCTTTGTAGGCTCTTACTTCTGAAATGGCTTTTCTTCTTTTTTTCTTCTGGCTGCACTGGTGGCACATGGAAGTTCTTGGGACAGGGATCAAACCCGAGCCATAGCAATAACCTGAGCCACAGCAGTGACAGCGCCAGATCCTTTACCTGCTGGGCCACCAGGGAACTCCTGAAAAGGTTTCTTAAATAATGATCCATAAAGAAGCTAAATCTGTCATGGGTTAATAAAATGAAAGCTTTTGAAACTCAATCTCATTTCTTAGATAGAATTTCTATCAAAGATATTTCTATCACCTTGTAGATTTGATAGTCGGTCTTTGAGTGGATTTGTGAAGAAGATAGAAAAATACAGAATAAATAGTCAGCTGTAGGTTAGTGGCTATTGAATAGTCCTACCCGAAGGATTCAGACCAATGGGGACTTTTAGCCTAGATGGAGGTTTCTAGTAACTTGCTCAGGATTGTATCCCTCACTGCCTCTTTGTTTATTTGGGATTCTTTCAGGCCGCACTTGAGGAATGCGGGAGTTCCTGGACAGGGATTGAACCCATGCCACATCAGTGCAACCCAAGTCGCTGCAGTGACAACACTGGATTCTTAACCTGCTGCACCACAAGGGAACTCCCTTACACTTTATTTTTAAGCCAGTAAATTAAAACTAGGAATAATCTTAACGATAATTTAAAGTAAAAATTACTGGATTTTATTGTGTAAATTTAAACATCAGTAAAGCTGTTGGAAAAAATACCCATGAGATACCTATTCAGCTTTAACTCTTTGTGTCACAGTATTAACTGTCATGTGGAAAGGAAATGGTTTTAAGGTAGATATAAAATATTTATGAAATGATTTAAAGTAGCCTCTATATTTTTAAACAGATACGATCCTCAAAAAAATGAGATCGGACAGACTGTTCAAAAGAAATATAATCACGAAAAGGAATTTTCTTACAGTGGTACATACCCACTAGAAAAGAAAAAGGTTGACATTTCTGCTCTAACTACTGAAGCCCCACTAGCTCCTTTGCAACGGGAAACCGGTGATGTGCATTTAGAATCACAGAACTTGCAGCCACTGAAAGAGGTTGTACCATCGTCCTCGAAAACCATTGCTGCTCTGCCTCAGATGGAATCTAGCCCTGATGTAATAATTGAAGAGATTATTGAAGAAAACCTGGAAAGTGAGTAAAAATAAAAAAGCAAGGGAACAACATTTGTGTCTGGAATTAGAAGCAAAGTTAGTACCGTTTTGTCCCATACTTAACAATCTCAAGTATCTCCCATCCTTGCCGTTATCTCACACCTCATGAGGAGTTAACACTTGCTGATTATAGGCACCTGCTTTTGCAGTTTCTAAAGTCAGGATAATTTTTATTTTTAATGCCATATGTAGCTAAATTCTAGTATTTGTCCTAGGGTATTTGACCTTTGAGTGTTCTACACATACATCTCTATAAAGGAAGAAAGTACCATAAATAAACGAGATAGTGGTAGGAGCAGTCTCAGGACTTTCTGCTTCAGTGTGAGAACAGCATCTCTTAGATCTCTGTTGTGAGAGTGGAACCATCACGAATAAGATAACATCTATTTAGTAATATATTTTTTTTTGTCTTTTTTTTGCTATTTCTTTGGGCCGCTCCCGCGGCATATGGAGGTTCCCAGGCTAGGGGTCAAATTGGAGCCGCAGCCCCCGGCCTACGCCAGAGCCACAGCAACGCGGGATCTGAGCCGCGTCTGCAACCTACACCACAGCTCACGGCAACGCCGGATCGTTAACCCACTGAGCAAGGGCAGGGATCGAACCCGCAACCTCATGGTTCCTAGTCGGATTCGTCAACCACTGCGTCACGACGGGAACTCCTATTTGGTAATATTTTGATGTATTATAATTGTTGAGATTTCCAATACTGGTACTCTCCCCATCAACAGCAGCGTGTGATACTATCATATGTTGTTATAGCATCAGTTTGCTTGAGGATCTTTTTCAAGATCTGCGTGGTTTTCTCCTCACTCCACTCCCAGTAGGTTTCATTGGCTAACTTTCTAGGACTCCCCCCCCCCACCCCCCGACTGTGCCTGCAGCATACAGAATTTCCTGGGCCAGAGATCGAACATGAGCCACAGCAATGACAGTGCCAGATCCTTAACCCGCTGACCCACCAGGGAGCTCCCAGAATAGTACTTTGAATACCAAGAAAAGGACATGCTGTTTTCTCTCATTTCTATGGTGTTATTAATAGCACTGATCATCTTAGCAAGTTAAGAAAACTATCACGACTTTGCCGATACAAGGGGATCTTGCCATTCTAGTATTTTGTCAATTCAAATACAGCTCTTTAAACAACATGGGAAGGATTCCATTGTCACCATTATAAAGATAATAGTTGCCTTTATTTCCTGTTCACAGATTATCTCGTGGAGACACCTGAATATCCAAAAAGGCCTCTTCAGAAAAAATCGTCTGTCCCTTTTGGATCAAAAGCAGGTACTTGAACACCTGTGGACTTGATGTAGTGGAGTTTGATGCCTGTGTAGTAGCTCCTTAGAATGTCAGTGAGTAACGTGATTTTTACTGAGAACTGAAACTTCTCCCTAACTGTTAAAAGTTCTGGCGGAAATATCTCTGAAATTTGTAACACTTCTCGAGCTGTCTCCCCAGTTATACACACTTATCTCTTTACCTCATTCGTGGTACAGGTTTTACTCTGCAATCTGTATTTTTTTTTTTTTTTTTTGTCTTTTTGCTATTTCCTTGGGCCGCTCCCGCGGCATATGGAGGTTCCCAGGCTAGGGGTCGAATCGGAGCTGTGGCCACCGGCCTACGCCAGAGCCATAGCAACGCTGGATCCGAGCCGCGTCTGCAACCTACACCACAGCTCACGGCAACGCTGGATCGTTAACCCACTGAGCAAGGGCAGAGATCGAACCCGCAACCTCATGGTTCCTAGTCGGATTCGTTAACCACTGCGCCACGACGGGAACTCCTGCAATCTGTATTGAACCGTGAAATGACCTGTTCAGTTTCTGTCATCTTTCTATACTTCAGTTACTTCTAGTTTTTGTTTCTAAACATTTTTACTGGATTTGCTAGCAGTTGTGTTGTTCAAAAACTGAATGTGTATTTCTATGTGTGTGTAAACAGCTCGTGAAACTTGTCCTCGAACCTGTTCCTGTTCCGTCTAGTCTCCTCCTCCCTCCACTGTTTCTTTATGCAAATTTGAACAAGCACACACACTCTTTTGCTAACCCATTTTTTGTTGTTCTTATGCACAAAATGCAGCCTGCGGTCCGCACTGTTCTTTTAATTCTTTGCTTCATGTTACACTCCGGGTGTCTTTTCACACCAGTACACACTCGCCTTACTTACTCTTCATGCACAACGGCCTCGCTGTCTTCCACTCTGTCCCACCCTCACTTCCACCACAGTGTTTGTGGCTTCCCCTAAATGCTGCTCGGTGTGTTGGCTTTCCCAGACATTTGTTCACGATTAGCTGGCATAAGATTTAGGACTCACAGTGGCTATGAACTAATTATTGGTTCTTTTGGTTTAGTATATAGTATAAACAGAATTTTGTGGGCTCTACTAGAAACCTCATTGTTATCTGTGGGTTTCTTTTTTTTTTTTTTTTTTTTTTGTCTTTTTGCCTTTTCTAGGGCTGCTCCCGCGGTATATGGAGATTCCCAGGCTACGGGTCTAATGGGAGCAGTAGCCACCAGCCTAGCCAGAGCCACAGCAACGCAGGATCCAAGCCGCGTCTGCAACCTACACCGCAGCTCATGGCAACGCCAGATCCTTAACCCACTGCGCAAGGCCAGGGATCAAACCCGCAACCTAATGGTTCCTAGTCGGAATCGTTAACCACTGCGCCATGATGGAAACTCCCAGTGGGTTTCTTATTTATGTTAATAAACAAACTCTGAAGCTTTGTTGTAATACAGTAAAGTTAGAGCATATACCCTGGCTTCAGAACCTGAATACCACATGAATTTCAATCTACTCAGGTAACATATTTTGCAAGTAAAATGTTCACAGTTCAGTTGCTTAAAAAAATCATGGGAGTTCTCTGGTGGCTCAGCGGATTAAGGATCCAGCCTTGTCACTGATGTGGCTGTGGTTACTGCTGTGGTACAGATTTGATCCCTGGCTCTGGAACTTCTATATGCTGTGAGTGTGACCAAAAAAAAAAAAAAAAAATTACTATGAAAATGAGATGCATTTGTTCTATCAGTCTAGTACTATTTTGAGTGTAGTCTCTTTTCTGTAGGGACTAGGTGTTCTAGCGTTTGCCGGGTTAGAGTTATTCTTTTAGAGGATACAGTATTCATTCTTTTGAACTCCTTCCTAACGTTTGGCTTATTAGTGTGGTTTCAATATTCTCATCCAGGTTCTCCAGAGCTAGTTTTTGTAAGCCATGTAATACATCCTTGCCACTTCTACGTTCGGAAGTACTCGCAATTAAAAGACGCTACACTACTGGAAAAGAAGGTTAATCAGTTTTGCAATAAGAGTTCACCCCTTGAGCCTTCAGACATTTTGGAGCTAGGTAATGAAATATTATTCTAAGTTAAAATACAGAGTCTATTTAAATATTGTAATATTTGGCCAACCCAGAGAGACTTTCTGTAATACAGATTTCTGCAAGCGCAGAGGTTCTGGAAAACAGGACGGTTGTATCTATTTCCTAAGGCCACCCAGAGTGTAGTCGTAAACTTAGTCATCCATCTTAATTCTAAGGCTGTGTGTCGTTTGCTAGAGTTTAGGCTTTCATTATAAATATTTTCCTTAGAACACTAAATTTGATTGTATACTATAATAAGATAAAGCGGTGATTTGAGTATTTTCGTCACTTTGTTAATATCAATCAATGCCTATATGTAGCTAATACCAAAAGTACTATATTATCTGCGTAACTTCTGTAGTTCTTCAATAGTGTGATTAACCCTTCAGCTCATTTGTGAGGCTTATCAGAATATCGGAAGACTAGAATCATCACCTACTTCTCACAAATGAGTAATAATTTTAAAAGCAAAAAAATAGTGTTTAGCAGTTCCCTTGTGGCGTGCAAGTGGGTTCAGGGTCCGGCATTGTCACTGCAGCAGCTCGGGGTCAGTTCTTATCCTGGGAACTTCCATATGGTTTGGACACAGCCAAAGAAAATAGTGTTTAAGTTATGAGTAAGGAGGAAAGCGTAGTATTAAACTTAATTTTTTTGGCTGCAAATAATCCCTTCAATTTAATATATGCACTAAACTTAATTTAGATTCAGAAAATGTTCTAAGAAAGCCAAAAAGTCATCCTTTATTTTCAGTTGTCAAGGCTCATTACTATTTTAAGGTAGGTGTACATGATTTAAATGTCGTTGGTCTTTTAGGAAGTTAGAGGTAGGAGGGAGATGTGATAAGATGCTGAGTGTGAAATGCAATCCTCCTGTTCCTTTTTTCTGCCTGTATTCCTTGTTCCTCATTATACGGAACAGCAAATGGTTTCAGTAGGCACCTTTTGGAGGGGTGCTGTGCCCTTGGCATGTGGAGGCTCCCAGGCCAGGGATTGAACCCGAGCCTCAGCACTGACCTGAGCCTGAAGTGATAACACTGGATGCTTAATCGGCTGAGCCCCAAAGGAATTCCCCTCCCCTTTGTTTTAAGAAAGGGGGGAGTCATTGATTCTCCTTTCACACTGTCCCTCAGATACAAATGCTCCAGTTCACTCAGTCAGTCACTGCCAGTCTCTTTCAGCAGGCTTTTGTCTCATCCTTTGCTTAACGGCGTGTGGTTTAAGAATACCTACCATATGGCGTATCAACATAAGAGTCAATGACGGTCTCAAGGCCCAGCGGATGTGCCTGTCAACTGCGGAAGGGGTTGGGCGGCATCTTTCTAGATCATCAGTGAGCAAGTCTCACCACATTTACCTCTGACGCTAGCTTGGTTGTTAGGAGGACGGGCTCTGAGACCGCCTGGGTTCTCCTCCTGCCTCTCCTCATGGGGCTCCGGCTGGGTTTTTAGCTCTCTCTGCCTGGTTTTCTCACCTGTGGGATGAAAGCAGCATCTCCATGGGGTTGTCGTAGGGAGGAGGTGAATTCAGACACAAAATACTGAGGACACTGCTGAGCCCAGAGTGAAAATCCAGGCTTTTTTCTAACTTGGTGTTTTTTCTGGTTATTAACGTGTTAATTCACCGGATCCTCCGCAAGGTCGTCCTCTGCCACGGTCCTTGGACCATGTTCCGCGCCTCTGCACCCTCTGTGCCCTAATTTCTTCATTCCGGCCTTTCTCACTCTGCTTCTGTGGTTTCTTTCCTTTCACTCCCCTTCTATCAAGAGAAGGGAATTGCGTCTTCCTTTATGCTATGAAGTTTTACAGATTGCGGTTCACACATACACACAAACCATTTATAGTTTGTACAGATTTCGGCCTATAGATGTGTGTGTGTGTGTGTGTGTGAGAATGCGGGTAGAAGGTCTTTATTGTTATGAGTGTGTAAGTCATTTATTTGCCTGTCTGTCTTTTCTTGAGCTTCTTGACGGCGGGTTGGTCTCGTTGGTCTTTGTTATAGTTGATGTGTTAAACAGAGCTCCTCAGTAAAGGACTGCTGGCTTCTTTGTTCTTAACCTCTCCATCTGGCTCATGTGTTTCTGTATTACAGAAATTGCCAAAACACACCACCCTTGTCCCCTCATAGCCTTTGACATGGTCTGTATCATCGATAAGTAAATGAATTGACGTCTTGGTACTGGAAATAATACCTGTAAATTAGAGCTAATTAGGTATTTTTCTCCATAAACATTGATAATGATTCATCTCCCTCCTTATTTAGGTGCAAGAATATTTGTCAACAGCATTGAAAATGGAATGTGGTGCCGAGGAACTATTACGGAACTAATTCCAACAGGAAGTGAAAACATGAGGAAGCTTTGTAGTCCCTTCAGATTTGCAGTCCATGAAGTTGCACTAATCCAAATATTCATGGTAGATTTTGGGAATTCTGAAGTCCTAATTGTTGCAGGGTATGCTGTTTTATAATTATTACATGTTCCAGGCCTGCTTAGAAACACTTGTGATGGGGGAGGAGGGAAGGTAGAACACGAGCACACTTGGGGCAAGAGAGGAGTAATTTATCGTTCTTCACTTCCAAGGCGTGTACTTGGCACTCTGTCCTGTAATCATCTTACTGAAGACTAAAGTACGAATTACAACTACATCAGTGTTACTGGACGGAAAGCTTGGAACTTTTTGATGTACCAAACTAAATGCTCTGCTGTGTTGCTTCAAAGCAGGGAGTGAAGCACAAAAAGTGGTTCTTTTAAATGAAGTATAACAGTTGCAGATAATTGAATTGAAAAAATGTGTTTTACGGTTTGTTTGTTTGTTTCACTTTTTATGGCCGCACCTGCAGCATATGGAAGTTCCCAGGCTAGGGATCAAATCCCCGCCAGCCTGTGCCACAGCAGCGTGGGAACCAAGCTGCGTCTGTGACCTGCGCCACAGCTCATGGCAACACTGGATCCTTAACCCACTGAGCAAGGCCAGGGATCGAACCCGCATCCTCATGGAGTCTAGTTGGACTCTTAAGCCCCTGAACCACGTCAGGAACTCGCGATCGAGGAAACTTTTTGACCATAGCTGTGATCATCTCACTACTGCCTGTTAAGGTGCTGCAGTGTCAGAGTCACTCCAAACGCAGGGCTTTTCCTCAGTCCTCTCAGAAAAAAAAAACAAACTGGAAGCGTTTGTGTAGTTAACTACAGCATGGCCACTGTGTTAAATGGTCATGTTTTAGGAGTCCCCATTGTGGCTCAGTAGAAACAAATCCATCATCCATGAGGATGCAGGTTCGATCCCTAGCCTTGCTCAGTGGCTTAAGGATCTGGCGTTGGCATGAGCTGTGGTGTGGGTCGCAGATGCGGCTTGGGTCTGGCTTTGCGGTGGCTGTGGTGTAGGCTGGTGGCTACAGCTCCAGTTGGAGCCCTAACCTGGGAACGTCCATATGCCGTGGGTGCGGCCCTGAAAAAAAAGGTCGTAGCTTTATAAATAAACAGATTTTGGAGTTCCCATCGTGGCACAGTGGTTAACGAATCCGACTAGGAACCATGAGGTTGCGGGTTCGATCCCTGCCCTTGCTCAGTGGGTTAACGATCCGGTGTTGCCATGAGCTGTGGTGTAGGTTGCAGATGTGGCTCGGATCCCACGTTGCTGTGGCTCTGGCGTAGGCCGGAGACTACAGCTCCAATCTGACCCTTAGCCTGGGAACCTCCATATGCCGTGGGAGCGGCCCAAGAAATAGCAAAAAGACAAAAATAAATAAATAAGTAAATAAATAAATAAAATCTAAAAAAAAAAAAAAAAACAGATTTCTATTTGGGGGTTGTCATTATGCCTTTTAAGTTTTAACTGAATAGGTATATGAAAGACAATCCAGATAAAGGCAGTCGAGATTTATTTCTATAGACAGAGTGTGTTTGTTTATAAAAGCTGGATTAAATCTATATAGTGAGATAGTATGAATCAGAATGTAACTTTCTAGATTAACTTAAGGAGGATATCTTTAGAAGTGCATACCTTTGTGGGGGAAGGCAAATTTGGGTTTGAAGCATTATTTTCAATAAACTTTACTTCAATTCTTCCAAGAGCTGGTGATGCCCACGTGAGGTCAGAGCACGTTCCTAAGCAGCACGTTGTACTGAATGACTTGCGTCTGGTTCTGAGGAAGCCTAGACCTCACACCGAGGGGCTGCTGCGAGACATCCCGCCGTCAGCTCAGGCCTGCTCCTTGAAAGACATTGTTCCGCAGAGTTCAGTAAGTGGGCTCCAGCTGTGTCTCCGTCGACGGCCAGATACTGGGATTTTGCTATGTATTGCTGATCAGATTACTGGATGTAGGTTCAAGGCACCATTTCTCTTATTAAATACATTTTGCATGATCATCGTGGTGCCAAATAAAAAGGGAAGAAACTTCAGTTTCTACAGTTAGAAATGTTCTTAATTGGAAATTGAATTGAATATGTACATACGAACAAAACGATGGGTGAAGTATCCACGTAAACCGCTAAACATTGGAGTCCAGTTGAGTGTGGAGAGAGAAGTGAGTTTAGCAGGTGTTTCTCTGCATTTCCTCACCGTTTCCACGGCCTTTGCTCCTTAAGTATAGCCCACACTGCATTCTGTGTTGTATTATTCGTGAATATTTATTCCCCAGCAAGATTGAAAACTCCCAGGAGACAGAAATTGTGTAAAAATAGATGTTAGGCAGTTAATATCAATAAGCCTGTGGAAGCAGGAGTCTGTGCCTTTGCTCATCTTTATCTTCCAGAACCTAGCAAATCACCTAACAAATGGCAGGCATTTAAAATCTTCAAAAGAGTGCACAAATGAATAAAAAAGTAAAAGAAGTACATAAAAATACTAGCACCGGTGTTTTCCTCAAAATGATAAAATTGTTTTGGCTTTACTTTTATCTTTTATACTTTTTTTGCACTTTTTTTGTTTTTGTTTTTGTTTTTTAGGGCTGCACCTGTGCCGTATGGAAGTTTTCAGCCCAGGGGTCAAATCAGAGCTGTAGCTGCCAGCCTACACCACAGGCACAGCAACACCAGCTCCTTAACCTACTGAGCAAGGGCAGGGATCGAACCCGCATCTTCATGGATACTAATTGGGTTCCTTACCACTGAGCCATAGTGGGAACTCCTGCACTTCCTATTCTAAGTAGGCTTTACTTTGATCCTCATAAACTCATTTTTCAGGGCTGCACCTGCAGCATGTGAAAGTTCCGAGGCTAGGGGTCTAATTGGAGGTACAGCTCCCAGCCTGCGCCATAGCTGCAGCAATGTGGGATCCGAGCCACCTCTGCAGCCTGCACCACAGCTCACGGCAACGCTGGATCTTTAACCCACTGAGTGAGGCCAGGGATCGAACCTGCATCCTTAGAATGCTGGTTGGGTTCATTGACGCTGAGCCACGATGGGAACCCCTTATACTCATAAACTTGAGAAAGATTTTTTTTTTTTTAAGGAACGTGTAGTTTTGCCCCTTGAAATTTACGTTACATATGAGTACTTAAAATTTCAAAGATCAGTTGAAAAAATACTTTTTCAATGGAGTTCCTGTCGTGACTCAGTGGTTAACGATTCCGACTAGGAACCATGAGGTTGCGGGTTCGATCCCTGCCCTTGCTCAGTGGGTTAAGGATCCGCCGTTGCTGTGAGCTGTGGTGTAGGTCACAGACTCGGCTTGGATCCTGTGTTGCTGTGGCTCTGGTGTAGGCTGGGGACTACATCCCCGATTGGACCCCTAGCCTGGGAATCTCTATATGCCGTGGGTGCGGCCCTATAAAGCAAAAAAAAAACAAAAAAAAACCCACCTTTTGAAGGGATGAGTGTTTTTCCTTATTAAGTGGCATATACCTTGTCTATTGCTAGAAGCTAAGTTAACCGATGAAGATTATAAATACCTTGAAAGTACTATGTGGCTTCCATTATGCTTTCAAAATTACCTTTTGGATTTCATCATTTAAGTGGGAAATTTGTATATAATACTTGTTTTTAAATCTTTATTTGTTATCTTCCTATTAATATTCAGAAGTAATACGAAATCCTAAGGTGCAGCAGCTTATGGTCACCGTGAGGCCGTGTCTGTAAAAGCTGAGTGTGGTCCATACATTGTGCACGTAAAGGCAGTCCTTGGTTTGTGGCCCCACCTGCTTCACAGTATCTGGTTGGTTTGGCGCCTTTGCTCAAACATACAGGCTTTGGCTGGTGTGAATCTTGAGCTGCAGCACTTGGCCTTTAGAGCTAATTACAGTTACTGAATACATTGTATTTTACTTTGTCCACAGACTGAAGGCTGGGGAGAAGAAGCTAAAGTAGAATTTTTGAAAATGGTGAATAAGAAAGCTGTTTTAATGAAAGTTTTTAAAGAAGAAGATGGTGTGCTTATTGTAGATCTGCAGAAACCGCCAGCAAATAAAATAAGCAGTGACATGCCTGTGTCTCTTAGAGATGCGTTAGTTTTTATGGAGCTAGCAAGGTGGGTAACTTACTAAAACTAAAGGTTTTCAGATTAGAGCTGTGAATTGGAATAGCATATTTTACCTTTTAAAAAAATGGGCTCTAAAGTGAACTATAAAATACTCTTAAAGGAGTTCCCGTCGTGGCGCAGTGGTTAACGAATCCAACTAGGAACCATGAGGTTGCGGGTTCGGTCCCTGCCCTTGCTCAGTGGGTTAACGATCCGGCGTTGCCGTGAGCTGTGATGTAGGTTGCAGACGCGGCTCGGATCCCGTGTTGCTGTGGCTCTGGTGTAGGCCGGTGGCTACAGCTCCAATTTGACCCCTAGCCTGGGAACCTCCATATGCCGCGGGAGCGGCCCAAGAAATAGCAAAAAGACCAAAAAAAAAAAAAAAATACTCTTAAGAGGTTAAAAAATATTGCTATCAGAGTTTTCTAGGTATAGTTGTCTGTGAAAAATGTGAAAATTGCCTTCAGATCATTTGACTTAGGGAAATAGAGAAATTAAGGTAGCTCAGAACAGAAATGATTTGTAGATACTCAGCGTTTTTTTAGACTCTTTCTAACTTCACAGGCAGCTCCACTAGGGTTTCAAGAATTGTAGTTTAACGTTTCCTGACTTAAATTTTCTAACCTTCAGAACAAGGTCGTGACCACCACTCTGTGTTTAATGTGCGCATGTGGAGATGGTTCATCTTCCTTCCTCCTCCATCTCTGATGAACAAAACAAAGTAAATGGCTAAATAACCGCAGAGATAGTGGAGGATACTGACTTTCTGTCCCGACCAACTGCACAGCTCTGGGAGGGACCCAGGTAGACTGCATTCTGGAAAAAGAGCAGTGAGGTAGAGTATTGGCGCTGGTAGGGCCACAGCAGCCTCGGCTGACCTTGCTGAGCACTGGCTGCCACGGACGCTGGTTATCAGCCCAACGGGAAGAGCAGAAGCTCAACGTAGAACATCCAGACCCAGCACGCAAGTGTTCGGTCCAAACTTGAAGGCTCATTATTGAGTTCTGAGACTTGCCCTCTTATTGACTCTGGTTTGATAATGGGAGGCAATGCCAAGAAATGTCATTAAATTAGGAGAGAGATTGGAAGGGTACTCTTGGCAGATAAGTTAGTGCATGTGTAAGTCCTTTCTTCAGATCAGTTCATTGAGGGAAGGGAGACTTGTAAGAAAATGGCTCTTGCTTATGCTTTTAATTACGCTTTTCGTTAGGTTTAGGTCACAGTCCCCAGAAAGTTGCTCTGAGAAAAGCAAGACTTTACGCTATCACCCACCCATTTTGCCTAAGGAGATGACAGATGTGTCCGTCACGGTTTGTCACGTCAACAGCCCTTCTGATTTCTACCTTCAGTTGGTACGTATATAATGGTTCTTGAAGACTAAAGTATGTTTTCGGATTTTAAGTAGAAATGTATGACGGAAATCAGTGCCCAGTGTGAGTCTTAGAGCAAACAAACCACTGTCAACCTTCTATAAATTTAAGTTTCTTAGAAGCTGCAACTTGAAACAAGAAATGCTCTTGATTTGTAGTCAGTTGAAGGGAATCCTCATCATGCGAGTTAGTGACGTGTGGAGAGAAAGGACCAAGGGCGACCGCAGTGTGAAAATGCTTCCGGCTGCCTCAGAAAGCTAGAAGCCAGAGCGCACGTGGAGCGGGCAAATCAAAATAAAGTAACACCTGTTTCTGATCGTAGACATGAGAGAATTTACTTATTACTACATAATTTTCTGTATTTGGATTCCAAAATAGATTCAGATTAATGACATTTCACATTCACTTTTGGGTGGTAACTGTTGAGTGATTTATACAGCCACCAGCAGTAAGGATTTTTTTGTTTGTTTGTTTGTTTTTGCCTTTTCTTGGGCCGCTCCCGCAGCGTATGGAGGTTCCCAGGCTAGGGGTCCAATTGGATCTGTAGCCACCGGCCTACACCAGAGCCACAGCAACATGGGATCCGAGCCGCGTCTGCGACCTACACCACAGCTCATGGCAACGCTGGATCCTTAACCCACTGAGCAAGGCCAGGGATCGAACTCTCAACCTTATGGTTCCTAGTCAGATTCGTTAACCACTGCACCATGCCGGAAACTCCAGTAAGGCTCACCTTTATTGATCTCTCTGTGTCAGTGCTTCATATGAATTAACTCGCCCTAAGGGCCGTAGTGCTTTGTGTGAATTAAGTGTTTAATCTTGACAACAATCATGTGAGAAAGAGACTATTATTATCCTCATTTAGACGTGGAGACTAACCCGAGGGGTGAGGCAGCTTGCCTGAGGCCGGTCACACAGCCACAGAAGAGGGGAGTCAGGATCGAGCATGCACCACGCTGGACTGACTTCCCACGTGGCTCGTAGGGTCTTGCTGATTTATCACTAAGAGGACTCACATGTATTTCTTTTGTTGATTTTTCTTAGTGTCTTTAAATCAAAATAAAATACATAAGCAATGAGGTTCTACTGTACAGCACAGTCACTTGTGATAGAACATGATGGCAGTTAGTAGAAAAAGTCTGTATCTGTGTGCGTGTGTGTATGAGTGGGTCACTTTGCTGTACAGCAGGAATTGACAGAACAGTGTAAATCAACTATAATAAAAATTTAAAAAATAAAACATATGTAACAGGAAGTTTACCATTTTAACAGTTAAGTGTAAATGGCACTTCAGTGATGGCCCCACTATCCATGTCCAGAAGTTTATCATCCCAAACTGAGAATCATTAAACAGGAACTCCGCATTTCCCCTCCCTCAGCCTCTGGTAACCTCCGTTCTGATTTCTTTCTCTCTGAATTTGCCTTTCCTAGGAGGTGACTCCTAAGCAGAAACGAGTATTTTTCCTTTTGTGCCTGCCTTATTCACTTAGCACAGTGTTTGCCTGCTGTGGCATGTATCAGAATTTCATTCCTTTGCTTTTTTCTGTTTGTTTTTATCTTTTTAGGGCTGCACCCACAGCATATGGAGGTTCCCAGGCTGGGGGTCAAATTGGAGTCGTAGCCTCGGGCATATGCCAGAGCCACAGCAACGCGGGATCTGAGCCACGTCTGCGACCTACACCACAGCTCATGGCAATGAGCAATGATCCTTAACCCACTGAGCGAGGCCAGGGGTCGAACCTGTGTCCTCATGGATGCTAGTCATTTTTGTTTCCACTGAGCCACAGTGGGAACTCCCTCAGAATTTCATTCCTTTTCAAGGCTGAATAATACTACTTCAGTATATATATAGACCAAGTTTTGCTTATCCATTAATTTGATAATGAACTTGGACTATTTCAGCCTTTTGGCAGTTTGAAATAATGCTGCTACGAACATAGGTGTGTAAGTCATCTGTTTGGATATATACCTGGGAGCGGAATTTCTGGTTTATAGTATAACTCTTTGTAACTTTTTGAGGACTACCAGTCTGTGTTCTGTGGTGGCTACACGTGTTACTCCCACCAGCAGGTAGTGCCCCAGGATTTCAGTTTCTCCACATCCTTACCAACACTTGTTTTCCATTTTCTGAAAAATAGCCAGTTCCGGGGGTGAAGTGTTGCCTCACTTTGGATGTGAGTTGCATTTCCGTAACAGCCAGCACCGTGGAGTATGCTCTTCATGTGCTTATTAATCAGCCACTTGTATGTTTTCTCTGAAGAGGCATCTGTGGCAGCCTTCTGCCCGTTTATGAGTTGGATTAATTGTTCTGTTGTTGTTGGGCTATAGGAGTTCTTTACACATTATGGATATTCATCCTTTATCAGATACATCATTTTCAGATACTTTCTCTCATTCAGTGGTTTGCCTTTTCACTCTCTTGATAGCATTCTTTGATCCAAAAAAGTGCTTCGTTGACAAAGTCCATTTTATTTTGTCATTGTTGTCGCCTGTGTTCTGCTGTCATATCTGACATACAGATTTGCTGAATCGGTATCACAAAGCTCTTCCACCCTGTTTCTTCTTCTGAGAGTTTCATAGTTTTAGCGCTTACGTTTAGGTCTTTGAATCATTTTGAGCTAGTTTTTGTATACACAGTAAGAGAAAGGTCCAACTTGATTCTTTCCCATACGGATATCCAGTCTTCCTGGCACTGTTTGTTGAAAAGATGGTCTCTTCTCCGTTGAATGGTCTTGGCACTCTTGTCAAAATTCAGTCAATCAGTCAATCATAAAATGTGAAGATTTATTGCTGGGCTCTCTGTTCTATTCCACTGGCCTATCTGTCGGTCCTTATGGCATTAGCACACTGTTTAGATAATGTGGCTTTGTAGCAAGTTTAGAAATCGGGATGTATCAACTCTCCAACTTTGTTCTTCTTTTTCAGGATTGTTTTGGAAGTCTGGGGTCCCTTGAGATCCCAAGTGACTTTGAGGATGAGTTTTTCTATTCTGCGTCAGACACCATTGCGATTGTGGTGGGGTGGCTCTGGATTATAAATCGTCTGGGATTTGACGTCCTAACCATATTAAGTCATCAGCTCATGAACATGGGAGCTGTTTCCATTTATCTCGTGGTCTTGAATTTCAGCAGTGCTGTGTAGTGTACAAGTCTTTGCCTCCTTGGCTATGGTTATTCTTAAGTTTATTCTTTCTGAGGGGACATACCAGCAACATATGGAAGTTCCCAGGCCAGGGATCAAATCCAGCTGCAGCTGCAGCAACACTGCAAAATGCCCTCAGGGTTGATCCATGTTGTAGGATATGGTAGGACTATTAATCCATTCATCCACTGAAGAACACTTGGTTTGCCTCCCCCGGTAATGTTGTGAAGTCGTAGGCGTGGGTGTGCAAACACTGTAGCGTCATGTTTGTTTCTCACTCCCTTTCGTATATCCATGTGTTTATCTGTCATTACCATGGGATTTCATACAACATCCTAAAGGTACAACAGTCTGATGTAAATTGATACCAACTTAACTTGAATCACGCAAACATACTCCTGGACAACTCCATTCTCCCTTTATATTATTGATCCAACAGGTTAATCTTTGTACATTGTGCCTTCGCTAATACAGATTTATGATTATTTTTATGCATTTGTTTTTTAGATCCTATAGAAAATAAAAGTGTAGTTACAAACCGAAGTTAATCGTATTTATCTGTGTACTTACCTTAACCACAGAACTTTATATCCTGTTGTGGTTCTAAGTTTCACTTGAGCATCCCTTCATTTCCTCCTGAAGGACTCGCATTCACATTTTTTATAAGGCAGAACCAGTGGTAGTCAACTTTCTCACCTCTTGTTTATCTGGAAATGGCTTAATTTCTCTGTTTTTGTTTTTGTCGTTGTCGTTGTTTTTCAGCCGTGTCCACAACATGCAGAAGGTCCCAGGCCAGGGATTGAAACTGCGCCACAGCAGTGACTCAAGCCACTGCAGTGACAATGCCAGATCCTTAAGCCGCTACACTACAGGGAACTCCAAGAACTGCATTTTAACATAACCGAATAGTCCAGTTTAATAAGAGAAAGCTCTATTCAATTATGCAGTCATTGCACAAAGTCTACTGAAGTTATTGACTTAAAGATCAGTTCACCTTAAAACCATTAGAAGGATGGCTGATGGGAGACCGGACATTCATGCAATGTCACGGTAGCACTACATGAATTACTTTGTGGGAAAAACATAACTGTACGACGAAGGCATCAGAATCACCACCCCACCCCACGCCGTAGGTGAATCTTCGCATATCAGCAGTGAGTCAGGAATGTGTTTTTGATGTGTCGCAAATTGAGTATACTCTGATATAGTCTGGCCAAGAAGATTTTCCTCGAATCGATCAAATCCATAGATACAACCGTGAGCTTTTGGGAAATTCGGGGGGGGGGGGATCCTACTCGGTGGAGGTAACAGAATGAGGACATAACCACATAAATCCAAAATATGGGCATTCTGCAGAAAAATGGTAAGTGCTTTACAAGACAGAGTCCTTTAAAAAAAATAAGGAGTACTGCAGGAGTTCTCATTGTGGTTCAGTGGTAACCCAACTAGTATCCATGCAGATGTGGGTTCGCGCGTTGCTCAGTGGATCAAGGATCTGGCATTGCCGTGAACTGTGGTGTGGGTCGCAAATGAGACTCAGATCCCTAGTTGGGGTGGCTGTGGAGTAGGCTGGCAGCTGCATCTCTGATTCGACCCTTAGCTGGGGAACTTCCATGTGTCATACCTGCAGCCTTAAAAGAAAAAAATAAGTACACTATAGTAAATTATAAGATTTACTGAGGTAATTACATATGCAGTCTTAGATTCATCCTGGGTTTGATCAGTTAGGGAAATCTAATATGGTCTGAAAGTGCTAGTAGGAATGCTTGCTGAAATAGAAAAAATGAGAATTGGTAAAAAAATGCAGATTATACATTGTGTGTATGAAATGGTCTCTTTTTTGGTAGTAACAAAAGTATGGTGAGTGTGTGTATAGAAAGATGTGGAGAGAAACATACTTAAGATACCTAGAGAAAGACGATTTTAAAATTTTTATGTGTGTATATATGCTAATTTTATATAGTATTTCTGTATTTCAAATATAAATACGTTTATATCTAATTCAGTTCTAATACTTCATAATTTTATGAGCAGCGCCTATAATTCATGCAGCATTTAAAATTTTAAGTTTCTATTAAACTACAGTGCTTTAATCCCTTTGTTTCTCAGATAGAGAGCCTGGATTTTTTATTTCTGTTAAAGACAGTCGAGGAATTCTATAAAAGCGAAAATGGAGAAAATCTGGAAATCCTCTGTCCGGTTCAAGATCAAGCTTGTGTAGCTAAATTTGAAGATGGAGTTTGGTACCGAGCAAAAGTTGTTGGTAGGCACTTGCACACTCTTGGTACAGCGACGTGTTACCCTTCACTGCAAAACTGCCCTTCGCGTCTGTACCCGTGAAACCATGGAAGCCGTGGTTCTTGGACCTCACAGTTTTGCTCTGTCAGCCAGCTTTCGAGAGCTCGTGATCTTGTCGGGAGAGCAGTCACTGGCTCCTTGGGTTTCACCTGATTTGACTAGGACTGAGCCATTTTTTGTGTTCTCATGTTTGCCTTATTTAAAAACATTAAATAGTGGTAAATGCCACAACACACACTCCAGTCTCCTCCTAAAAAATAGGTGCTTTTCTCTCTTGCAGCTTTCTTGAGTTATCTGTTATTTCTTCTCATAATATGTAGTACTTTGTGGAATCTTCAGGCTTAGCTGGTGTCTATCCTTAGGTTGTGTTAGATAAGTTTAGCTGTTATGACTCTTCTGTCCCCTCCCCCTCCCACACAGTTAAATCAGTTTTTAGATTTATATTCTATGCACGTGTTTTCACCGCTACTCCCTAAAGTATATTTGTTTAATTCTGAGTTAATAATTGCATCAATTTTCACCTTCTTTTCATTTATGGCTACATTTTCCTAATAGTTGACAATTTTCCACGTGATTAGACTTTTCAGATAATGCTGGTTTTATTTTTTTTTTTTAGTATATATATAATGGTGAAAACATCCTTCTCTCATCTGCTCCGGTTAGGCTGCTTGTCCTCTAGGCTTACTGAACTTGTGTCACTCTGGGAGTTTATTTCTCTCGTTTTCCTGTACTGGGTCTCTCGTTTTCTGGATCCCATTTGCTTTTCGGTTCATTCCCACATTTAGGTGGAGCATTTTCATCAGAGAGAATGGGTGGGAGGTGAATTTTGAGACCTCCCCTGTCTCCTCACTCTGCTCCCACATGCGATTCATAATTGGGATAAAAAAAAAAAAAAGTTGTTTAAATTCCATCCGCATCCATTTGTTTGTTTTGTTTAAAAGTACAGCTCCATTCGGGGACTTGAGGAATGGTAAGAGTCTCATGGCTGAGAAGGGCCTTCCTGCAGGAGGGTCCTCATGGCAAGGAGAGAGCTCCCGTCCCCTGCTTCTCTTACCTGAGAGTCGCTCGGCCCCTCAGCCGTCGCAGACGCCCCTCCTGCGAGGCCACCCTCGTCTGGGTGCCTCTCGGGTGGGACCAGTGCTGGTCCACCCCTTTGCTCCTTCCGCCAACCAGCAGAGAATGCCTGAACCTTTTCCATTTTGAAATTAGAGGTACTGTGTTCGTTTTCAAATTGGAAAGTGATGGCAGCAGGTTCTGTAGTGCTGTACACATGTACTGGGAGGAGCTAAGGTCCGTCATGTTTTGAGTATTTACAGAAACGTCAGTTTGTGGAGTTCCCTGGTGGCGCAGTGACTTCCGGATCTGGTGGTGTCACTCCTGGGGCTCAGGTTCGATTCCTGGCCTGGGAACTTCTACATGCCGTGCGCATGGCCAAAAAAAAAAAAAAAAAAAGATCATTTGTGATAGATCTTTATTCAAATGTTGGTGTGTTTGAACCTTCCAGAGGTTTCTTTGCTGTCCTTTAAAATAGGAAAACTAGGAGTTCCTGTCCCGGCTCAGTGGGAACAAATCTGACTAGTATCCATGAGGACGAAGTTTCAATCCCTGGCCTTGCTCACTGGGTTAAGGATCCGGTGTTGCTGTGAGCTGTGGTGTAGGTCGCAGACACCACTTGCATCTGGCATTGCTGTGGCTATGGCGTAGGCTGGCAGCTGCAGCTCCAATTTGACACCCAGCCCGGGAACCTCCATATGCCACAGGTACATCCCTAGAAAGGCAAAAATTAAAAATAAAAAAAAAATTTAAGATATGAAAACTAGATTGGCTTAAAGGTCCGTCTCTGCTCGTCTTTCACAATATCCCCAGATAATTTTTTTTAATGGCCACGCCCATGGCATATGGACATTCCCTGGCTAGGGGTCGAATCGGAGCTACAGCTGCTGGCCTCCACCACAGCCGCAGCCATGCAGGATCTGAGCTGCGTCTGTGACCTACACCACAGCTCACAACACCACCAGATCGAGGCCAGGGATTGAACCCGCAACCTCATGGTTCCTAGTTGGATTTGTTTCCACTGCACCACAAAGGGAACTCCCATCCCCAGATAATTTTTTTAATTTCGCAGATATTGTTATGTGAATGAATAGGATTATTAAATCTTTTGCCATGTTTGATTACCTGTGTTGATAACAAACGTTAAGGGTTTACTTTGTGTTTGGTGATTTGCAAAGTATTTTAAATATTAGTACACCCACTTCACACATGAAATAATGAGGCTTAGAAAAAATGACTTGCTTAGGATAATATCTTAAAGACATTAATTAGCTTGCTCAGAATCACTTGGCATTTCAGTGTCTAACTCCAAACCTCAGTCCTAACTTTAACACCTAACATTTGATGACTGTTTTGTTACCCTGATTTTCGTTGTCCTCTGGATATTTAAATTATTAGTTTCTCATTCACCAAGTCTGAACAGCTGTGCATTATGGTTGATTTTGTTAAATTCACATGTTAGAAGTATTTTTTATCTTAGAAAAATGCTAAGTTTGTATGCTCAACATGAAAGTATTCTAATCTAGCTGACTGTAGGCAGTCTACATTTTGCCAGATATTTTTTTCCAAGTTTGGGATTTCTAATTTCATAATTTTTGAAGGATTGCCTGGACATCGTGAAGTTGAAGTTAAATATGTGGACTTTGGCAACACAGCAAAAATAACACTTAAAGAAATGCGTAAAATAAAGGATGAATTTCTGAATCCTGCAGAGAAGGTAAGGTCCTAATTGTGAATGATGGGGTTTTTAGAGGATTAGCACAAACACGAAAGTATTTTTAGAAGTCATTTTCACCATAGAAATGTCTTCTTAACTATGATTTTTCTGTGAATAATCTCATATTAAATGGGTTTCTATAGATGCTTTTTAAGTAATCATATATATTTTAGCAAGTAAGCATTAATTATAAACATGTATATGTGTCTTTGTAAGTACTTTCTGGTCTGTAGCTTGTAATATGTATTTTGAAATAGTTGCACAAGGTGGTAAGAATATGATATATCGTGAAAAAAACTCATTACAGAAATGGTTTTACTGTGATCCCATTTATGTTTAAATATATATAATGTGTGCAAGAGAAAGAAGTCTGGAAAAACAAATAAAAAAATTTATGCTTCTCTTGGAATCCTACTCCCCAGAGATAAGTCAAGTTAAGGAAGCTTATTTCCTGATTTATATACTCCTACTATTTGAATTGTTATTGAGCAGTATTTTTCATTTAAAAATGGGTAAAATGTTACAGGAAACACTTGAATGAGAGGGGAATCACTCAGAATTATTCAACACTTTGGATGTATTTTCCGTATTTTTTAATGGTTAAGGGATGAGACTATATGTATTCCTGTGACCTGATTTTTCATTTAACAGTTTATCATAGTAAGAGTGCTTATTCAGGTATCTGAATGCACAGTAATTCATTCAACAAAATGTTCTTTTTTTAGTTTTGTTTCATTTTTGGTTTGTATTCTTTTTTTAATAGGTTACTAGGATTTTATTGTTTTAATTGAGTATAGTTCATGTACAATATTATATGTTACAAGTGTACAATGTAGTGATTGATGATTTTTGAAATTTTTGTTCTCTTTTGTTTTTTGTCTTTTTAGAGCCAAACCCATGGCATATGGAGGTTCCCATGCTAGGGGTCTGTCTGGAGCTATAGCCGCTAGCCTACACCACAGCAACACCAGGTCCTTAATCCACTGAGTGAGGCCAGACAGTGAACCCGAACCCTCCAGGATACTAATCAGGCTTGTTGCTGCTGAGTCACAGCGGGAACTCCTGATTCTTGAAATTTATAACTCATTTGTAGTTACTGTGAAATATTGGGCTGTATCTCTCCCCTGTGTTGTATCCCTGTTGCTTATTTTATACATACTAGTTTGTACCTCTTAATATCATACTCTATTTATTCCAGCTGTTTGCATTTATAGGTAGTGTTAGAAACATCCTTGGACATCTGTTTTTTAATATATATTAAATTCAAATGCATGGGTTTAGGAGTTCCCATTGTGGCTCAGCAGAAACAAATCTGACTAGGAACCATGAGGTTTCAGGTTTGATCCCTGGCCTCACTCAGTGGGTTAAGGATCCGGCGTTGCTGTGAGCTGTGGCGTAGGTCGCAGACGTGGCTGAGATCTGATGTGGCTGTGGCTGTGTTGTAGGCCGGTGGCTACAGCTCCAATGAGACCCCTAGCCTGGGAACCTCCATATGCCACTAGTGTGGCCCTATAAAAACAAAAGACAAAAGACAAAAAAAAAAAAAAAAAAAAGACATGGGTTTAGGAGTTCCTCTAGTGGTGCAGTGGAAACAAATCCGACTAGTAACCATGAGGTGGCAGGTTTGAGCCCTGGCCTCTCTCAGTGGGTTAAGAATCAGGCATTACCCTCAGCTGTGGTGTAGGTCACAGACCCAGCTCAGATCCTACGTGGCTGTGGTGTAGGCAGGCAGCTGTAGCTTGGATTCAACCCCTAGCCTGGGAACAACCATGTGCCTCAGGTGTGGCCCTAAAAAAAATAAATAAATAAAAATAAAAGCAAATGCTCGAGTTTAGCTGTGTACACATGTTACCACTGTTATTTTAATTCTGAAATGGCTGTGAACTGCGATGGCGTTCTCAGTAGTGTGCTTTTGTCTGATTGCAGGCGATTAAATGCAAGCTGGCCTATATTGAACCATGTGAAAGGACAAGGCAGTGGTCAAGAAAAGCCAAAGAAAAGTTCGAGGAAAAGACTCAAGACAAGTTTATGACATGCTCGGTCGTCAGTAAGCCATTTCCATTTGTACTTGTGGCTGTGGGATCCTCACTTTAAATCAGACCAGCGTTATGCTGGAACCTTGGCCAGATCTTACAGTAAACTGTGTGTGTCAGCAGTACGAATAGTGAGCGATAACCCTGGTTGAGAACTAGGACAGTGGAGTAACATCTTCTGCAGGCGGTCGCGTCTAAAATCGGCACATGCGTCAAAAATGCCCGTTAAAGAACAGTCACCCTCAAGAGGGCCTCGTGAAGGCCCCACAGCCAGGAATTAGCGTCTCTTGTTTCTTCTTTTTTTTTTCCCCGTCCCTCATCTTGGAGTGAAGGTTTAATTGACAGGAGAGTGAGGAGAGATGGGACATCACTGGTGAATCGTTCTTGCTTGTTTGTTTCATTTTATTTGACTGAATTGAGTTTAACCGTAGGCTCTCAGCATATTTTTTTTTTAAGTTACTTCTTTTTTGGAACATTTTGGGTCTGAGATAGACAGGCTGAGCACTAGCCCACAGTTCTGTAACCCAGCAAGTTGTGGAAGTCAAAAGTTTATTGGCCAAACCCGATCTGAGCTGACAGGAAGATACAGTGCTGTGTAGATGGTTCTGCTAATAACCCCGAATCTCTGGGGTTATTAGCAGAATACACAGTGTATATTCTACATGGCCTTTCTCAATTTGAAGAATTCTGAAACAGTCTGGTCGCAGAGGATTCGGAATCTGTTATTACCTGGGCTTTTGACCGCTTACAAAGCTGGGATCAAGGTGTGGTTGTCCCTGTTGCCTGAGCAGGTGTCCGTGCAGCACAGGTGGCCGTGCTTTCCTGGGGTCGCTGTGTGGGACTTTGAAGGGTACCTTTTACCGCGTCCGTTTTTCATCTTCATTATACTGTCTTTTAACAAACCCAGATATCATGGCATTATTAACCTGTTTCACAGTGAGAGAATTAAAGCTTCGGTGTCAGTTGCACATGGCCACATAACCTAAAAATGATTGCAAGTCTCTATTGATTTATTCACCTTGACGTAAGACATTGTTCTGAAGTAGTAGTTCCCTTAGAGGAATATGGTTATGGAAATTGTATCCTTAGTCTATAGAATTTTTATTTTGACTGTGTCTGCGACATGTGGAGGTTCCCCTGCCAGGGATCAAACCTGCACCATAGCAGTGGCAACACCAGATCCTTAACCTCTGGGCCACAAGGGAACTCTGCTAGTCTATAGAATTTTCATGTCTGAGTTCTCTGATACGAACAGTAAATTAAGGGCCTCCCGTCCTGAGTAACCTCCACTGATTTTGAGTTGACTTTAATATGCTTTAATTCTGCTTCCCGGTTCACCTTTTGGTATTTTATTCTGTTGGTTTTTAGCTCCTCCCTTAAATGTCTCCTCCTGAGGTTAACCCCTGAAGACATGACTCCTGGGATTTTTCTTGACTCCCCCTTTCTCATCTTAATTCCTTGCTATACCAGTAATAGCTAAACACTAATTGTAGTGTATCTTTACCGAGATAGTTTTATTTAAGGAGTGTCAGAAGGCCCTGCTGGACCTAAAACGTCTTTCCCCAGGAACCAACACAGGGATGACAAAAGTATACCTTGTTACCTTATAAACAAGGGACATTTCAATTTTAGTTAGCAGAGCAGGGGAGCTTGCGAAGATGTAGGACCCAGGGAGGGCTGGCCCTGTGGAATCAAGAACTTGTGCGTGGAAGCATGTGGTCACAGCCCAGAAGGGAGCACAGGAGAGGGAAGGTAAAGAGGTCAGAGTTTATTGAGGCTCAGATAGCTTAGATCACATATCTGGTCTGTTTAAAATACCCAGAAGGCTCAGTGATAATGAATTTGACTAGTGTCCATGAGGGTTGCAGGTTTGATCCCTGGCCCCACTCAGTGGGTTAAGGATCTGGCGTGGCTGTGGCCGCCCAGCTCCAGTTTGACCCCTTAGCCTGAGAACTTCCATATGCTATGGGTGTATCACTAAAAAAAAAAAAAAAAAAAAAAAAAAAGCAGTCAGGAATGGGAGTTCCCTTGTGGGACAGTGGGTTAAGAATCTGGCATTGTCACTGCAGCAACTTGAGTTGCTGCCATGGCATGGGTTCCATCTCTGGCCTAGGAACTTCCATATGCAGCAGGTGTGGCCAAAAAAAGTTAGACCTAATAAGTGAAAAGGTTAGATGGTTTGTCCTGAAAACAGAAGGATGGGAAAAAATTCCAGTTATTGCTCTGGATTGAATTTTTTAAAGTTTGCTCCATTCTTATAAAAACTATAAAATTTCACAAATAAGCACTGGCCTGAATTAACTTTGATTCATTTCTTTTTTCCTCTGTAACATGACAGAATGTAATAAAACAGTTTAGAAACACAACAGGAGTTCCCTTGTGGTGCAGTGAGTTAAGGATCTGGTGTTGTCACTAAAGCACCTTGGGTTGCTGCTGTGCCATGGGTTTGATCCCTGACTCAGGAACTCCTGCATGCTGTGGGTGCGACCAATAAATAAATAAATGTCACAGGAGTTCCCGTCGTGGCGAAGTGGTTAACGAATCCGACTAGGAACCATGAGGTTGAGGGTTCGGTCCCTGCCCTTGCTCAGTGGGTTAACAATCTGGCGTTGCCGTGAGCTGTGGTGTAGGTTGCAGACGCGGCTCGGATCCTGCATTGCTGTAGCTCTGGCGTAGGCCAGTGGCTGCAACTCCGATTCGACCCCTAGCCTGGGAACCTCCATATGCTGCAGGAGCGGCCCAAAGAAATAGCAAAAAGACAAAAAATAAAAATAAATAAAAATAAAAAATAAATAAATGTCACAGTTTTTTTTTGTTTTTGTTTGTTTGTTTGTTTGTTTTTTGCCTTTTTAGGGCTGCACCCTTGGCATATGGAAGTTCCCAGGCTAGGAGTCGAATTGGAGCTAGAGCTGCCAGCCTACACCACAGCCACAGCTACATGGAATCCAAGCCGCATCTGTGACCTACATGACAGCTCATGGCAATACCAGATCCTTAACCCACTGAGCAAGGCCGTGGATCGAACCTGCATTTTCATGGATACTAGTTGGGTTCATTATTGCTGAGCCGTGACAGGAACTCCAATGTCACGATATTTTTATGAATCTAAAAGCTTTAAACTGCTTATGGTTTATTATGGAACAGTACACAATAACCTAAAATAAAAATTGTATTAACATTGGTAATGCTTTTATGTCTGAAAATGCTGCTTTTACCTCTAGAGAGAGAGTGACATCATTGAGCCAGAAACTTTATCTTTGCAAAATAAAGGAAATTAAGTTTTCAGGGTTTTAAAACTTGCTTCACTTAAGTGTATTTTGCAACATATTTATTTCTTTCCCCAAACTAGTCTTAATGGTTTTACAGAAATTCTGGAAGATAATGTGCTCGTAGTTGAGCTTTTCGATTCTCTTGATGCTGCTGGAATGGCTCCTACCAGTATTAATGACCAGCTAGTCAAAGAGGGCCTAGCATCTTATGAAGTAGGGTAAGTGGACCTATAAACTTGTATTTTTAGTCCATGTGTAACACTTTATTCACAGGAAGGAAAACTGGCATATCATTCCCCATTGAGGTATCTGTTTAGGCCACAGACGTGAAGCTTGTCCCTGTTGTGGGTCACTAAAAAGAGGAGGAAAAATAGTTGGAGTCATTTATCTAGCCCCTTCATATCTCAGGGACTCTCCAGCAATAGGAATGGCGTGTGCCTGTGGTGAAGAGGGTCAAGGAGGAGGCAGCAGGATGGCGCAGGTGCTGGCCGGAGAGCTCGCACCCTCATGTGCAGACGTGTGAATTTTTCCTGCTTCAAGTAGATACTTTGAAAGAGAACAAGGCTTGAACCATCGTGCTGATCCCCAGACAGGCCAGTGGTTGAGGTGACCCCGGAAGCAGAAGGCAGAGGTGTCAAGAGGGAGTGGGAAGCTTCGAAGTCAAGAAGCAGGAGGGACTGGTGCGGTTGGGTGGCCCCTGAGGGTCTTGGGAAGCGCTCCCATGCACAGCCCTCAAGAACGCCAGTGTTGGGTAACCCCCCCGCAGAATGCCTCTTGGGGTGAACTGGAGAAGTGGGGCCACCCGGCGGAGGCCTGCATCGACCCGCTCACCTTAAGGCCAGAGCAGCCAGTGGCAGGAGAGCGAGGGCCTGTCCTTGTCACTGCAGGTCCTGAGGGAGGGAGGGAGGGAAGGAAAGCCAGGAAAAACTTCCGTGTGTGGGACGGTGTTTGTTAAGATAACCATCGAAATAATGTAACATCCACAGTAAACGTTTACCCTTTTCTGGTGCAGTTAAGAGTTTCAATAGAAACGTGTAGTCAAACAACCATCACAGTCAAGAAACACAGTTTCCCTCCCCCACAGTTTTCCTGTGTACCTTCATGTCATCAGTCTCCTGCCTGCTGAGTGGATTTCTGCCTCTACGGTTTAGACTTTTCCACAGCTTCATATAGATGGAATCACAGAGTGTTTTGCCTTTTTGTGTCTGGCTTTTCTTTTTTTTTTTTTTTTTTTTGTCTTTTTGATATTTCTTTGGGCCGCTCCTGCGGCATATGGAGGTTCCCAGGCCAGGGGTCCAATCGGAGCTGTAGCTGCCAGCCTACACCGGAGCCACAGCAACGTGGGATCCGAGCCGCGTCTGCAACCTACACCACAGCTCACGGCAACGCCGGATCATTAACCCACTGAGCAAGCGCAGGGATCGAACCCGCAACCTCATGGTTCCTAGTCGGATTCGTTAACCACTGCGCCACGACGGGAACTCCTGGCTTTTCTATTTAGCATAACGCCTTTGGGATTTATCCACACTGCGTCACCTGTATAGGAGTTTTTATTGGATGGATTCACCCCAGTCTTACAGTTTAGCACGTGAGGGACATTTGGGCCATTTCGAATGTCCAGATTTGAACAGACAAATCTCCCCACGTGCTGGGTTTGGGGAGATTTCATGAATAAAGCAATAGGTTTTTTTAACAGATCTTTGTGTAAACGTATGTATTAGATTCTTTTCTCTTGAGTAAATACCTAGGAGTGACATTGCTGCTTGTAAGCTTATTTCTAACTTTATTACAAACTGCCAGATGCTTACGTTTGAGAGTCCTGCTGTTCTGTGTCCTTGCCAGCGCTTGATTTTATCATTTTGTGTTTATATTAGCCCCTTTAATAAGCGTGTGCTGGTGTTTCGTAGGTTTTCGTTTTAATTTCTTTAATGACATTAGGGGTCTTAGCATGTGCGTATTTGCATCTGTATCTCTTCTTTGGTGAAGTATCTTCAGATGTTTTGCCCTTCTTAAAAATTGTCTTGCGATTGCTACTGAAGTACCGAGTTCTTTACACATTCTAGATACAAGTCTTTCATTAGGAATCTGTTTTTCAAATATTTTCTTCCAATTTGTAGCTTCCTTAAGTGTCTTTCAAAAAGCAGAGGATTCTGGCTTTTAAGTCCAATCTGGCAAAAATTTTTCCATTATTATTTAGACACTTAATGTTGTAACTAAGAAATCTTTGCTTATCCTGAGATCATAAAGATTTTCTCCTATGTGTTATTCTAAGGTTTTACAGTTTTATGTTTTATATTCAGGTCTATAATCCTTTTCATTTTGTTAAAAGGGCTTTATTTTGTAGCAGTTTTAGGTTCAGAACATGGAGCACAGAGTTCCCCCATACTTCCTGCCCCTACACAGGCACAACCGCCCCCCAACTATCAGCTACCAAAGTGGTACATTGGCTCATGTCGGTAAAACCATATTGATACGTCAGAAGCATCAAAGTCTGTAGTTTATATTAGTGTTTGTTCTGTGGGTTTTAATGTGTAATGACTTGACTCCACCGTTGTGGTATCACACGGAGGACTTTCTTTGTCCTGAACCATCTGCGAGAGCCCACCCATCCTCCCCCCTCCAGCTTCTGCAAACATGGACGTTTGTGCTGTTTTCTGTTCCACGGCGGAATCATCCAGTGCAGCCTCCACACAGCGGCTTCCTTCCCTTAGTAATTTGCACCTCAGCTTCCTCCCTGGCTTGTTCTGGCTTGAAAGCTCATTGCTTTTTAGCACTGAGTGACATTCCATTGTCTGGATGTATCACAGATTATTTACCCACTCATCGTAGTTGCTTCCAACTTCTGGCAGTTGTGAATGAAGTTCCTGCGGACATCTGTGTGCAGGTTTTTGTGTGGATGTCAGTTTTCATCTCTTTGGGTAAAGACCGAGGAGCACGGTTGTTGGTTCATAGAGTTAGAGTATGTCGTTTTATAAGAAACTCCACAAACTTTCTTCCGAAGTGGCGTACCATCTTGTATTCTCGCCGGTGGTGAATGAGAGTTCCTCTTGCTCCACATCCTCACCGGCGTTAGGTTTTGTCGGTGTGCTGCGTTTTGGAGATGCTAGTAGATGTGTAGTGAGATCTCGTTGTTTTAATTTGCATGCGCATAGTTCTTACCGCACACCATACACAAGGCCAGCTCAAATAGATTATGCTTTTTTTTTTTTTTTTGTCTTTTAGGGCCGCACCCATAGCATATGGAGGTTCCCAGGCTAGGGGTCTAATCGGAGCCACAGCTGCCGGCCTACACCACAGCCACAGCAACACCAGATCCTAGCCGTCCCTGTGACCTACATGCACCACAGCTCACAGCAATGCCAGATCCTTAACTCACTAAGTGAGGCCAGGAATCAAACCTGCGTCTTCATGGATGCTAGTCTGATTCGTTTCCACTGAGCCACGATGGGAACTCCTCAAATGGTTTAAACTCTTAAAATTAAGAGCTAAAACTAAATTTCTAGAAGAAAACAAAGTCTGCAATTCAGTGGATTGAGCAAAGATTTCTTTGATAAGACACCAAGAGCACAATCCATAAAAGAAGAAAATTGAGCTTTTCTCCCAGGCAGCTCTGCCGAGGATGTTGGAAGGGCAGCAGGTCTGGTGCTGCATGGCAGAGGCTATCTCCTGGGCTGCCTGACAGTGCTTCTGGGAGGAAAGCCAGGGCTTGTGGGCTCTGAAGGCATCCCCATTTCTGGCAGTTTCTGCAGAAACAAACAGAAGTACCTGGCTTCCCACTGCAAGCTGACGAAGGCTGGCCCAGCCCCCAGCTTCATTTTCTGGATGGTGTGAGGCATGCTGCCCCAAGACCCAGCGTGGCCTCAGGGTGTTTGATGGGATGCCGACCCCTGTGATGAGAAAAGGCAGGTGGTGGTTCCTGCTGCCTTCAGGGTGGTTTGCTTGACGCCTACGGGAAGTTCACCTACTTAGAGCGCCTGGCTTGTGAGGTTGGCTGGAAGCACCAGGCGGTAACAGCCACCCTGGAGGAGAAGAGGAAGGAGAAGGCCAAGATCTGTTACTGGAAGAACAAGCCACTCAAGAGGCCACGGAAGCAGGCTGAAAAGAACATACAGGAGAAAACGGACTGATTCAGAGATCCTCAAACCCGTGGGTTCCTAGCCTGAGCCCAGTAAAACTGAGTGTTTTTTCTTCCTGCTTGGCCTGGTCTCCTCTCTCTCCATTGCCACCCAGGGGCCACACGGGTAGGCCGGGGCATAGGAGGTGGGTATAGCAGGGGCCTTGCTCACTGCTAGTCAGGAAAGGCCCTTCTAAAAGCTTGGCTCTGATGTGCTGGAATGATTTACCTGTGACCTGTTCATTCAAGTTTTAGGACGTGGCCACTTGGTACAGCCAGTGCAGTGGCAGTATTGGCAGATGTGGGCTGAGAGGCCTGATTGGAAGGCACCCTGCATCGTGCACAGGGCATCTGTTTAAACCTCCCGAGTGAGCTTGGGCTGCCTGAGTCTGGGCCTCTCCAGCAGTGCTTGTGGAAGGGAAGTGCAGCCAGGGGTCACAGGCCGCGCCCTCCTGTCTGCCTGTATTTTGTGATCCAGAACTAAGAAGTTATTTTTAAAGAAAAGAAAATTGGTAAGGTGGCCTCAACACATTCAAAATTTGTCTACTTCAAAAGACTCGAGTTCTCTTCGTGGTTCAGTGGTAACAAATCCAACTAGGAACCATGAGGTTGCGGGTTCAATCACTGGCCTCACTCAGCAGGTAAAGGGTCTAGTGTCGCCATGAGCTGTGGCGTAGGTCACAGACGTGGCTCGGATCCTGCACGGCTTCGGCTGTGGTGTAGGCTGGTAGCTCTAGCTCCAAATTGACCCCTAGCCAGGGAACTTCCATATGCTGTGGGTGCAGCCCTAAAAAGCAAAAAAAAAAAAAAAAAAAAAAAAAGACTCTATTCAGTAATTGAAAAACACACAGCAGACTGGGAGAAAATATTTGCTGAATGTATCCCATAAAGGACTTGTATCTGGAATTCCTAGAACTCGTACAACTCACTAAAAGACAGTCCACCCAAAGAAAATGGGTAAAACGTATAAACAGACATTTACGAGAAGACATCCAGTTGGCTGATCAGCTCATGAAGGATGCTGAGCGTCATTAAGCATCAGGAAAATGCAGTTGAAAACCACAGTGAGGCGCCTTCTCTCTCTCCCCCCCCTTCCCCCGGAAGAGCTGTTCCCGTCAGAAGGTTAAAGGTGCTGATGAGGATGTGAGGTTCCCCTCGTCACTAGGGGGCATGTCCAAGGGCGTGGCTCCCTGGGACATGGCTTCCACATCTCTCAAAATCTGAACACGGAAGGGCTCCACTTCCTCTCCTAGATAGATCTCCCTGGCGCAGATGAAAACACGTCCCTGCACACACTCGCAGGCGTAGTTCATAGTGTCTTTATTCATATTCCCGCCAAAAAATTGGAAACAGTGTAACTAACCAGGGACTGATGAATAGACAAAACACAGTACATTCGTGTAATGGAATACTGTTCAGCTATAAAAAGGAACAAATTGACATCTACATTGTGGATAAACCTCAAAAATTTTAATCTAGGCAATAGAAGAAGCAGATTTTTCAGAAGAGGCAAACGTATAGATAACCTTCCCACAGAAAAGAAAATCATAGACTTGGAGAATAGACTTGTGGTTGCCCAGGGGGGAGGAAGTGGGAAGGATTGGGAGCTTGGGGTTAGCGGATGCAAAGGATTGCTTTTGGAATGGATTAGCAATGAGATCCTGCCGTGTAGCACTGGGAACTATGTCTAGTCACTTGTGACAGAGCATGATAATAGAAAAAAAATATGTATACATGTATGTGTAACTGGGTCCCCATGCTGTACAGTGGGGAAATAACAATAAATAAAGTAGGTTAGGGGTTGCTGAGGGGCCGGGACAGAAACAAGGATTAACTGTAAATGGGTGTGAGGGATCTTACGTGGGGAGGAGTGTGTGAAAAGTGTGTGAAAATGCTGTAGAACTGATTTTGTGGTGATGGTTATAACATTTGGTAAAGTTACCAAAAATCATTAAATCATACACTTGAAATGGGTGAGCTTTGTGACATGTAAGATACACCTCAGTAAAGTTGTTTGAATAAAAACCAAAATAGGCCATTATTCCCTTCTTATTGTTCAGCTATATAAGCAAGAAGTCTTTACACAGCTTCTGCTGCGCTGTCACCGCTGCACCTCTCAGTGGTGACTGAAGTTGGTGTGTCATAGGAAGGGGTGGTCCCTCGTCCCTCTTGATGCCTGAAGCCTGGGCGAAGGGGGATCGCAGGACTCCGGGAATCCAGAGGGCTCGCTGTTGAGATCTCCCCGAAGCCGAATTCCCCGGTTCCACCAGGACACAGGAAACGTGGGTGCAGGAGAAGGATGGTGTGTGGACGTGGTGTTAGAACACTCACACCGCTGACGGGAGGGGAAACAGTAGTGGGGGCCGGTACTACTGCAGAGATGAGGCAGTTAAAGAGCCTTGATCCCTGAGGCATATACTGGCACTTCACCTCTCAAACTTTTAACTTCAAACACTTAAAATATCTCTTGAAGAAAGGGGAGCTATTGAAGGATTTTAAACAGAGGACTGAGAGGAGGTGTGCATGCTGGAAAGCTGTCTCTGAGTGTGAGTTTTGGAAATGAAGGGTTTGGCTAGAATTGCGTATTAAAGGCTACCAAAGTTACAGTTCCCTGGGGACAGAACAGTGGGTAGCTCATGAACACGAAGGGGGCGGACCTCGCAGGTCCTGGCAGTTCGTGGTAGGCGAGGAGGAGGAGGGAGTTGAGGGAGCCTCTCAGGATCACTGACGTGACCACACAGACGGTGAACCATCCCTGAGAATAGGGCACAGGAATGGGGCTTGTTGGAGAGACCGAAGTGACAGCAGCTCTGGGCAGGTTGTGCCAAGTCCTGTGGTACATTAAAGCAGAGGCAAGAGTTCCTGTTGTGGTTCACTGGGTTAAGAACCGGACTATTGTCCATGAGGATGCAGGTCGATCCCTGGCCTTGCCCTGTGGGCTAAGGATCTGGCGTTGCCGTGAGCTGTGGTGTAGGCTCAGATCTGGTGTTTCCGTGGCTGTTGCATAGGCCAGCGGCCGCAACTTTGATTCAACCCTTGTCTATCTAGCCTGGGAACTTCCATATGCTGCAGGTGTAGCTCCCCCCCCCCTCCAAAAAAAAAGGTGGAGGGAGGCCTCTCCAAGCTTCAAAGCACTGCAGTGGTCGGGGAGTCGGAGCTGTGGGTGGGCCTTGGGGACCCCGGGGGTCTCTTTGATTATGTACTAGCAAGACCACATGATGGAGAGAGAGGCACAGGCATTGCAGTAGCTAAGAAAGTTTGATGAGGAGAGGCAGGCATGGTTACTCCCTACTGGATGCTGGACGTTGTACTCAAAGGGAAAAGCCAGGTTTCATGGGTGGGCCTGAAATTTGTCCCATTCAGGGGACCCCCTTTAAGAAACGGAATGCAGAATTATAACTATACAATTAAATAAGCAAAAGTAACACTAATGTGGACTGATAAAAGAAATCAACAAATTACAGGTTTTCAAAAGCTGACAAATACCACGAATATTAGAAAATTCAGTCATCTACAAAACTTGGTTTTTTTACTAATTATCTCATGAAATGTCAGATTTTATAATATTTCCTATACAGTAGAAAAGTTATCAGTCTTTTCTCTACTGTGGTTGATTGACATTTGTTTATTGGTAATTTTTTTAAAGTTTCTTTTAGATCCGTAGATAAGTTATTGGTAAGGTCATGTGAATTTCTAAAAGTTGTAGTTAATTTTAGGAAGAAAATCTATCATTTCTTTCATGTGTAATATATACATTATGTGTATACATAATGTTTCAAGAAAGTTCACGCTTTGTTTAATGAATCTTCAGTACAGTTCAAGTTGACATTTAGCGATGTATTGATTTAATTAACTAATAGGGTGACCCTACTTCCCATCCAGACTGAGACAGGTTTAAGATGGAAAGAGAAGCACTGTTTTGCCGGAACAGCAGGTATAGAGGGGCTCACTGTATTTGTTAAATGCTTTGTCTTCAGCATCCTTATCATAGTGGTTATTACGAGTTTTATACCGAACCTTATATTTTCATGTTGTGACACTAAAGCCATAGGAGCATTTCTGGAGTCCATTCCTATACCCAGTGGCTAGCAATAGCATAATTCCACAGGGGAGTGGCTCTCAATCCTGAAACTGTATCCCACCAAATCCAAACTAGATGTATGTCCAACTCAACGTCCCCTTAGCCAGCCAGCCAGCACCAAAGATGAGAACAAATACGACAGAGGAAAAGTGAGAGTTGAAAGAGTCAACAATCTTAACTAACTGCAGTTCAAAGTATTTACTTTTGGATTTCCCGACGTGGCCCAGAGGTTAACAAACCCGACTAGGATCCGTGACGACATGGCTTCGATCCCTGGCCTCAGTGGGTTGGGGATCCAGTGTTGCTGTGAGCTGTGGTGTAGGTCACAGATGTGGCTGAGATCCACTTTGCTGTGGCTGTGGTGTAGGCGGCAGCTGTTGCTCCTCTTTGGCCCCTGGCCTGGGAACCTCCATGTGCCACACATGTGGCCCTAAAAAAAAAAAAAAAAGTTACTTTTGAAAAAAAATTTTATGATTGACTTACAGTGTGTTCTGTCAATTTCTGCTGCACAGCAAGATACATATACACATTCTTTCTCCCTAATTATGCTCTATCATGTGTGATCACAAATGATTAGATATATAGTTCCCTGTGCTGCACAGCAGGATCTCATTGCCCGTCCACTCCAAACGCAAGTTTTCATCTACTAACCCCCCAATCCATCCCACTCCCTCCACCTCCCACCTGCCAGCAGAGTCTTCTCATGTTCTGACCTGTCCGTGATCTTTTCGGTTCTGTAGATAGATTGTTTGTGCCGTATTTTGGACTCTGCATATAGTGGTGTCGTATGGTGTCTTTCTTTTTCTAACTTACTTAATATGAGAATCTCTAGTTCTCTGCAGGTTGCTGCAAATGTTGTTATTTTGTCCTTTTTTTATGGCTGAGTACCACATCTTCGTACTCCATTCATCCTTCAATGGACATTGAGGTTGTTTCCATGCCTTGGCTATTGTGAATATTGCTACAGTGAACATAGGTGTGCATGTATCTTTTTCCTTTTTTTTTTTTTTTTTTTTTTGTCTTTTTGCTATTTCTTGGGCTGCCCCCACGGCATATGGAGGTTCCCAGGCTAGGGGTCGAATCAGAGCTATAGCCTCTGGCCTACGCCAGAGCCACAGCAACACGGGATCCGAACCACGTCTGCAACCTACACCACAGCTCACGGCAACGCCGGATCGTTAACCCACTGAGCAAGGGCAGGGACCGAACCCGCAACCTCATGGTTCCTAGTCAGATTCGTTAACCACTGTGCCGCGACAGGAACTCCATGTATCTTTTTCAATGAAATATTTGTCTGGATATATGCCCAGGGGTGGGATTGCTAGGTCATATGGTAGTTCTGTATTTAGTTTTCTGAGGCATCTCCATACTGTTCTCCATAGTGGTTGTAGCAATTTACATTCCCACCAACGTGCAGGAGGGCTCCCTTTTATCCACACCCCCTCCAGCGTTTGTTATTTGTTGACTTGTTAATGATGGCCATTCTGACCAGCATGAGGTGGTACCTCAGTGCAGTTTTGATTTGCATTTCTCTAATAATTGGTGGCATTGAGCATTTTTTCATGTGCCTGCTTGGCCATCTGTATGTCTTCTTTGGTGAACTGTCTGTTTAGATCTGCCCATTTTTCATTGGGGTTGTTTGTTTTTAGTTGAGTTGTATGAGTTGTTTGTATATTTTGGAGATTAAACCTTTGTCAGTTGAGTCATTTGCAAAAATTTTCTCCCATTCTCTGGTTGCCTTTTCATTTTCTTTTTAATGGTTTTTTCTTTTTGCGGAAGCTTTTGAGTTTAATTAGGTACCACTGGTTTATTTGTCTTTATTGTCTTTATTCTAGGAGGTGGTTCAAACAAGATGTTGCCGTGATTTATTCAAAGAGCGTTCTGCTTCTCTTTTTCTTTAGGAGTTTTATAGTGTCTGGTCTTACTAGGTCTTTAATCCATTTTGAGTTTATTTTTGTGTATAGTGTTAGACAGTGTTCTGGTTTCATTCTCTTACATGCAGTTGTCCAGTTTTCCCAGCACCATTTACTGAAGAGACTGTCTTTGTTCTACTGTGTGTTCTTGTTTCCTTTGTCATAGGTTAATTGACCATAGGCATTTGGGTTTATTTCTGGGCTTTCTGTCCTGTTCCATTGATTATTCGAATATTTTTCAAAAACACGTTGCTTTGCCCCTCCCAGGGTACCTCTTTTTTGTAGACCCACCTCTGATGCTCTGGAAGCCCCAGCCGGTCTCCTTGCCCCTTGGTCCCCAGATTGCTGACTGCAGAGGACCACAGTGAGACCTGCTGTTTTCATTGTGCCTCTTGCCTGTTCTCAGATTAGAAAATGAGCTTCCTTTGACCAGTGCCTGCCCCGAGCACCCAAAGAATAGGAAGAAGAGAACCGTGAAGTACCGCAGTCTGAGCTCAGCTGTGTCATACATGCACCATCCTGTGTAAAATAAAACATAATGTTTCCCAAATAATCTGGCGCCTGTCTACCTCTAGGTTCATACCATGGCCTGTTGTTTTACAACATCAAAGCTGCATGTTTTCTTCCAGTTTTTAGAATGCCTCACTAACTTCTAGTTGTCCTTTTGAAATCTCAAAGGAACCGACTCCATCTCCCAGACTAGGTTAGATGTCATTGGCCCGTTCCCTTGTTCTTTATAATTTATTTTTATAATTTATAATTACCTAATCTTTATCACAATACCATAAGCTCCAAGAGGACAGGAACCCTGCTTATTTTGTCTGCTGCCATGTTGCTGGCACCTAGCCTTCTCAGCCCAGTACGTACAGAATGGACGGAGAAAAGCGATATCTGAACATGGAGCCCAGAAGATGGAGCTGGTTAGGTGATCCAGGTGGGAGTTAGCACACCCTGATAAACGAGCCCATCGTGTCCATCTGTCCTCTCAGTCGCCCTGGATGGAGATGCATCTCTGAGCATTATCATGTACAGAAGGAGGAGTAAAAAGATGGTAGATCAAAGGAGAGCATTCCCAGAAGCAAAGAGCTGTTGATGCTCAGAGTTCATGTCAAGTGAGGACGGAAGAGCTTCATTAGATTTAGAAGGAAAAATTGTTCGTCCCCTACGTTAGCAAAATATCAGGCTCCTTGTGGAAGAACTTAAGTTTTTCCTTTGAAGAAATTTTAGGGAGTTCTCTGGTGGCCTAGTGGGTTAAGGCTTCTGCATTTTCACCGCTGTGGCTTGGGTTGCTGCTGTGCCAGAGTCCATACCTGGCCAGGGAACGTCCACATGCTGTGGGTGTAGCGAAAAAAGGAAAAAGATCCTAAAATAAACATTGCAACTCTCATTTAAAAAGGAGGATGAGAGGACAGGGGGTCGGCTGGCAAGATGGTGGCTACTGTGGCCAGTGTGGGCCATTTGGAGGAAGAGGCATTGCGGCAAAAGGAACGGCTGAAGGCCCTATGGGAGAAAACCGGGCGCAAGTGCTCTGAGAGATGGGATTAAGATGGCGGAGTAGAAGGACTGGCGCTCAGCTTCTCTTCTAAAAACAACAAAATTCACCACTAAAGACTGAGCATTCTACACCAAATGGACCGGAAACCTTAAAAAAGATAACCTACTCCAGAAGAAAAAGAGAAGGACACATCAAGAGGTAGGAGGGGCGATTTCGAGATATAAACAACCCCCTACCTCCCGGATGGGAAACCCCACAGACTGGAAACTGACTGGTTCACAGAGACTCACCTACAGGAGTGAGAGTTCTGAGCCCCACATCAAACTCTCACGTGTGGGGATCTGGCACTGGGAGAAAGAGCCCCTGGAGCATCTGGCATTGAAGGCCAGTGGGGCTTGTGTGCAGGAGCTCCACGGAACTGGCGGAAACGGAGACACCATTCTTAAAAGGCGCACACAGACTTTCACGTGCACTGGGTCCCAGGGCAAAGCAAAGTCTCCATGAAATCTGGGTCAAACCTGACCACAGTTCTTGGAGGGTGTCCTGGGAAAAAAGCAGTGAACGTGGCTGGTTTTGAGGGAAGGGCATTGAAAGCAAAGCTCTCGGGAATCTTCAGCAGCTGTGCCTTTCTCTGGGGAAAATCTGGCCCCACCTGTCAGTCAGCACTGAGAAGCCCCAGGGAAGACAACAACCCAGGTGGGATCATAGCCCTGCCCCTCAGTAAACAGGCTGCCTAAAGACCCCCCAGCACACAGCCGCCTCTAATCCCATCCAGAGACTAAGCCCCACTCACCAGAGGGAGTAGAATCAGCTCCACCTACCAGGGGGCAGGCATCAGCCCCTCCCATCAGGAAGCCTACAGCAAGCCCCCATACTGACTTCAGCCACAAGGGGGGAAGACACAGAAGTAAGAGAGGCTACAACTCTGTTATCTGTAAAAAGGTCACCACACCCCAAACCTATAAAAATGAAAAGACAGAGAACTATAACTCAGATGAGGGAGAAAGGAAAAACCCCAGAAAATCAGCTAAGCGATGAGATCCTCAGCCTCCAGGAAAAAGACTAGACTGTTGATGGTGAAGATGATGCAAGACATTGGAAATAAACTGGAGGCAAAGATGGATAACTTACAGGAAACACTGACCAAAGAAATACAAGATACGAAACTTAAGCAAGAAGAGATGCAAAATACAATAACTGAAATAAAAAATTCACTAGAAGCAGCTGACAGCAGAATACAGGAAGCAGAAGAACGAATAAGCGAGGTGGAGGACAGATTAGTGGAAATTGCGGATGCAGAACAGAAAAGAGAAAAAAGACTGAAAACAAATGAAGAGAGTCTCAGAGAACTCTGGGACAACGTGAAACGCACCAACATCCATACTATAGCGGTGCCAGAAGGAGAAGAGAGAGAGAAGGAGACAGAAAAAATATTCCAAGAGATAATAGCCAAAAACTTCCCTCACATGGGGAAGGAATCACTCACTCAAATCCAGGAAGCATGAGTACCATATAAAATAAACCCAGGGAGGAACACCCCAAGACACATATTAATCAAACTGACCAAAAGTAAAGACAAAGAGAAAATCTTGAAAGCAGCTAGGGAAAAGACACAAATAACATACAAGGGAACCCTGATAAGGCTATCGGCAGACTTTTCAACAGAAACTCTGCAGGCCAGAAGGGAGTGGCATGATATACTCAACGTGATGAAAGGAAAAAACCTCCAACCAAGATTACTCTACCCAGCAAGGCTCTCATTCAGATTTGAAGGAGAAATCAAAACCTTCACAGATAAGCAAAAGCTGAGAGAATTCAGCAACACTAAACCAGCCTTACAACAAATACTAAAGGAACTTCTCTAGGCAGAAAAGAACAAGAGAAGAAGGGAAGAAAAAAGAGCAGCAAAAACAAATCTAAAGCAATTAATGCAATGGCAATAAGAACATACATATCAATAATTACCTTAAATGTTAATGGACTAAACGCCCCAACCAAAAGACACAGACTGGCTGAATGGAAACAAAAACAAAACCCATATATATGCTCTCTCCAAGAGATCCACTTCACTTCTAGGGACACATACAAGTTGAAAGTGAGAGGATGGAAGAAAATATTTCATGCAAACGGGGATCAAAAGAAAGCTGGAGTAGCAATACTCATATCAGACAAAATAGACTTTAAAATGAAGACTATTTTAAGGGACAAAGAAGGACATTACATAATGATCAAAGGATCAATCCAAGAAGAAGATATAACAGTTTTAAATATCTACGCACCCAACACAGGTTCACCACAATATAGAAGGCAACTGCTAACAACCTTAAAAGGACAAATCGACAATAACACAATCATAGTCGGGGACTTTAACACCCCACTGACAGCAATGGACAGATCAACCAGACAGAAAATCAATAAGGAAACACAGGCCCTGAATGATGCATTAAACCAGATGGACTTACTAGATATTTATAGGACATTCCATCCAAAAGCAACAGAATACACATTCTTCTCAAGTGCACATGGAACATCCTCTAAGATTGATCATATCCTGGGCTACAAATCCAACCTCGGTAACGTTAAGAAAATTGGAATCACATCAAGCATCTTTTCCAACCACAATGCTATACGACTGGAAATCAACAACAACAACAAAACTGCAAAAAACATAAACACGTGGAGACTAAACAACATGCTACTAAACAACCAATGGATCGATGGATCACTGAAGAAATCAAAGAGGAAATTAAAAAATACCTGGCAGCAAATGACAACGAAGATATGACACTCCAAAACCTACGGGATGCCGCAAAAGCCGTTCTAAGAGGAACGTTTATAGCAACATAAGCCCACCTCAGGAAACAAGAAAAAGCTCAAATAATCAAGCTAACTTTACATCTAAAGCAGCTCGAGAGAGAACAGGCAAGACCTAATGTTAGTAGAAGGAAAGAAATCATAAAGATCAGAGCAGAAATCAATGAAATAGAAACAAAGAAAACCGGAGAAAAGATCAATGAAACGAAAAGCTGGTTCTTTGAAAAGATCAACAAAATTGATAAACCCCTAGCCAGACGTATCAAGCAAAAAAGAGAGAAGACTCACATCAATAAAATTAGAAATGAAAAAGGGGAAGTAACAACGGACATCACAGAAATACAAAGGATCATAAGAGACTACTATTTGCAACTATATGCCCAAAAAATGGAAAACCTAGAAGAAATGGACAAATTCTTAGAAAAGTGCAGTATTCCTACACTAAACCAAGATGAAATAGAAAAGATGAACGGACCCATCACAAGAACTGAAATTGAAACTGTGATTAAAAAACTTCCAACAAACAAAAGTCCAGGACCAGATGGCTTCACAGGCGAATTCTATCAAACATTTAGAGAAGAAAAATGGAGCTGGAGGAATCAGGCTCCCGGACTTCAGACTATACTACAAAGCAACAGTCGTCAAAACTGCATGGTACTGGCACAAAGACAGAAATATGGATCAGTGGAACAGGATAGAAAGCCCAGAATTAAACCCACCCACTTACAGCCAACTAATCGATGACAAAGGAGGCAAGACTATATAATGGAGAAAGGACAGCTTGTTCAGTAAGTGGTGCTGGGAAAACTGGACAGCCACATGGAAAAGAATGAAATTAGAACACTCCCTAACACCATACACAAAAATCAACTCCAAATGGATGAAAGACCTAGATATAAGACCAGACACTATCAAACTCCTAGAGGAAAACAGAGGCCAAACACTCTCTGACATAAACGACAGCAACATCTTCTCAGACCCACCTATCAGAGTATTGACAACAAAAACAAAAATAAACAAATGGGGCCTAATCAAACTTCAAAGTTTCTGCACGGCAAACGAAACCCTAAACGACTCAAAAAGACAACCCACAGAATGGGAGAAAATCTTTGCAAGTGAATCAACTGACAAGGGAGTAATCTCCAAAATTTATAAACACCTTCTGCAGCTCCATAGCAAAGAAACAAACAACCCCATCCAAAAATGGGCAGAAGCTCTAAACAGACAGTTCTCCAAAGAAGACATACAGATGGCCAAGAAACACATGAAAAGATGTTCAGCATCACTCATTATTAGAGAGATGCACATCAAAACCACGATGAGGTACCACCTTACACCAGCCAGAATGGCCATCATCCAAAAGTCTACCAACAGTAAGGGCTGGAGAGGGTGTGGAGAAAAAGGAACCCTAGTACACTGTTGGTGGGATTGTAAATTGGTGCAACCACTGTGGAAATCAGTATGGAGACTCCTCGGAAAACTAAACATAGAACTTCCATTGGATCCAGCAACCCCACTCCTGCGCATCTACCCAGAGAAAACCAGGACTCGCAAAGACACATGTACTCCAACGTTCATTGCAGCGCTATTTCCAATAGCCAAGACATGGAAACAACCTCAATGTCCATCGACAGAGGAGTGGATCCAGAAGATGTGGTCCATACGTACACACAATGGAATACTACTCAGCCATTAAAAATGACGAAATACCGGCATTCTTAGCAACCTGGATGGACCTAGAAACTATCATGCTACGTGAAGTCAGCTGTACAATGAGACACCAACATCCAATGCTTTTACTGACATGTGGAATCTGAAAAAAAGTCAGACTGAACTTCTTTGCAGAACAGATGCTGACTCACAGACATTGAAAAACTTACGGTCTCTGGAGGAGACAGTTTGGGGGGTGGGGGGATGTGCCTGGGCTGTGGGATGGAAATCCTGTGAAATCAGATTGTTACGATCATTATACAACTACAGATGTGATAAATTCATTTGAGCAATAAAAAAAATAAAATATATATATATCAAGAAAATAAAAGGGAAAATAAATTTTGACATTGTGTCACTAGAATGTGAGCTAATCTGATTTATTAAACATTTGAAACATTTTGTTCAATAATTTTGCTTGTGAACACATTTTAATAGCAATTGTATGCCACATGTATTCCTTTTGGCAAACAGATTGGCAGTTTTTAGTTGAGAATATTCAGGCTATCAAAAAAACAGTTTTATCCTTTGTGAGTAGAAAATATCAATGGGAAATGGCAAAATTTATGAGCACAGTTGGTATTTTAAACTATGCTTTTAAAATAAAAAGTTTGGCTTTGATGTTGCAGGCTTTTTTTCTTTGGGTCATAAAGAACTCTTTGAAAAAAGACTAAAATTGCTGTTGATGTCAAAACTGCAAAGCAGTGTATCATAGGTATCTCATCTCTAGATCTAAGCAAATAACAAACAAATATTTTGCTAACTACTCTTTCTGCTAATGGGCTTTATTATTTTTTAGATACACAATCAAAGATAATTCCAAGAAGCATATTGAAGTATGGGATCCTTCTCCAGAAGAAATTATTTCAAATGAAGTAAACAGGTTAAATCCTGTATTTGCAAAATCTCTACCTGACGAAAATCTCCAGTCGCTTTATAATAAGGAACTGCCTGTGTACATCTGTAATGTAATGTCTCCTGAGAAGATTTATGTTCAGTGGTTATTAACAGAAAATTTACTTAATAGGTATAACATACAAGGAAAACATTTATTGCATATCATTTTATTCTTTTTCTGTATTTCATTTTTGGAGGATCTAGAAGTCACAAATGGAGAATTTCAAAAGTACAAAATGATTTCAGCTAAACATTCACTAAAAGATTATTAAAAGTAGGGTGTTCCCCTGTGGGGCAGTAGGTTAGGGATCTGGCTTTGTCACAACTGTGGTCTGGGTTGGATCCTTGACCCAGGAAGTTGCACATGCTGCAGAAGCAGCCAGAAAAAAATCAGTTAAAAGTATAGAGATAGTGTCTTTATGATGATCTGCACTGTGTGGGGATTTAAAAATTCCATAGATGCTTACTGAGCACCTGTTATTTGACAGCCAGTATTATAGGTGTTGGGGATACAGTGGTTAAACAAGGACAGTTTGTGTGTCATGAGCTTAAATGCTGCTTAGAGAGCGTGAACAAGTGCACCATGTGGTGCCGCCGATGATGATAAAGACAGTAGAGAAACACCAAGCAGCTGGGGAGGAAAACCTCACAGATGGAGTGACCCTTGAGATGGGTCCCGAGGGAGAGGGAGTGAGCCCTGAGGATGTCTGGGAGGAGGGGAGCTGGCTCAGCACCCTGCCGTGGAAAGAGGCTTGGGAAAGCTCGGGAGAGCAGGGTTCCGCTTGGGCTGGACTAGAATGAGGAAGGGACAACAGAAGAAGCATCTTGCTGGAGAGTTACGTGTTATGTGAAGAGGCTTAGAGAGTTAAGTTTTTTCTTCTTTACATAGTTTGGGAGAAAAGATGGTCGCTGCTTATGAAAACTCAACGTGGAAACCCGTTAAATGGGAAAACGACATGCACTGTGCGGTTAAGATCCCAGATAAAAATCAGTGGCAGAGAGGCCAGATCATCAGGATGGTTACAGACACGTTGGTAGAGGTGAGTGCGGATTTAAAAACGTAGTCATGAAAGTGAAAAATAATGAAGTTTGTGCTTTTATCCAGTTTTTATTATGCTTTTCAGTTTGCAAAAAATAATGCAAGTACTGTCTTGCCGTGGACCTAAAGTTGTCGTTTTCCCAGGTCCTGCTGTATGACGTGGGTGTTGAACTGGCGGTGAACATCAACTGTTTAAGGGAGCTTCGGGAAGATCTGAAGACGATGGGAAGGTTGTCTTTGGAATGCTCTCTTGCTGACATAAGGTAGTTTTTAGCTGAGTAAATTTTTCTCATTATTGAATATGATTTTAAAGATTTTTCTTTTTGGATGGGTTTTCATTCCACTGACATAGTCTGAAATTTTTGTAAGATTTAGTTAATTTTAAGGATTTAAGAAGCAGGATAGATAAAAATGTGCAGCACATCAACTTTGATGGTGTTAAGGAAATGGAGATGGGTGATACCTAGACTCAGGTCTCTGGGTAGAGTCCAAACTGTGAAGGTAAAAAAAAAAACTTGAGAAACACAAGCAGATAGAAATAAAATATTTCATAAACTTAGAATTGCATGGAGAGCTAAAAATGTATAAATTACCGGGAGTTCCCGTCGTGGCGCAGTGGTTAACGAATCCGACTAGGAACCATGAGGTCGCGGGTTCGGTCCCTGCCCTTGCTCAGTGGGTTAACGATCCGGCGTTGCCGTGAGCTGTGGTGTAGGTCACAGACATGGCTCAGATCTCAAATTGCTGAGGCTCTAGCGTAGGCCAGCGGCTATAGCTCTGATTCGACCCCTAGCCTGGGAACCTCCATATGCCGTGGGAACAGCCCAAGAAATAGCAACAACAGCAACAACAACAACAGACAAAAAGACAAAAGACAAAAAAAAAAAAAAATGTATAAATTACCAAAAAGAGTGCATCAGGAGTCTGGGAAATGGCATAGCATAGGTTTAGAGTCTGCTAGAATCCTACCATCAGCGCATAGTCCTGGATGCAGATCTACAGACTGCATGGTCAGCATCTACAACAAAAGTAGGCAACAGGGCGCCCGCCGCCCCCAGCGCAAGCAGGAAGGGCGCCCCACCTTCCAGACCCTGTGGTTATCCCGTTTGCGGGGGAGGATGGGGAGGGAACGCTGCTGGGATCCGCACAGGTCTGAGGATCGGAAGTGGCAACAGTATGTCACCAACGCATTCCAGCCAGTTTGAGAACAGCGATCAAAACGGAGGTTGTGAGGCCGGTGCTCTGGAACAGGCTGCCGGTTCACCGTGCTGGGCCTGCTTAGCCATACAGGCTGCCTTCCGGGACCCCACCCCGAGAAGCTACTGGGAAGGGAGCCTGGCTTGAGCAAGACAGCCAGTGGGGCGAAGGAGAGAAAGATGCAGATGAAAGTAGGGAGAGGAGCAAAGTGTGATGCCCTAGTGTCTGTCACTTTGGGAAAACAGCACAAGAGTTCCAGAGCCATGAAGCTAGAAGAGGTTCGGGTCAAATCCCGTACAAATTATCATGAGAAGAAAAGAATAAGGAACCACATAATACCCTTGAGTCAGTGGAGTTCACGGAAAAGACCTGCTCACCCAACAGCAGTGTTTCGGGGTAGACTCAACCGTGCAGAGAATGGTAGACGCCATGAAGAACAACGTAAAACGGAAGTAGGAGAACTCAAGCAAGACCAGTTACAGCCAAAGGAAGACTTGAAAAGAGGGGTGACGGCACTCAGGAAGGACAAGGACGTCGTCTCAGAAATGTAGACCAGACTAGAACACACACACACAGACACGTAATAGAAAATGTCTTACGAGAAATGCAAGATTAGGAGGACAGATTCTTTTTAATTAAAAAATAGAAACCCAGGGCACCAAAAAGATACCTAAAATAGACAAAGACCCAGTATACATACTAGTAGGAACTTCAAAGGAAGAAAACTAAAATAGAACAAAACAAATATGAAAAACACAATTCCAAAAAGTGTTCCTGAAATTAAAGACTATTTAAAAACATGCGTTGAGAAGTTCCTGTCATGGCTCAGCAGAAACGAATCCGACTAGGAACCATGAGGTTGCAGGTTTGATCCCTGGCCCCGCTCAGTGGGTTAAGGATCTGACACTTCCCTGAGCTGTGGTGTAGGTCGCAGACGCGGCTTGGATCTGGCGTTGCTGTGGCTGTGGTGTAGGCTGGCAGCTGCAGCTCTGATTCGACCCCTGGCCTGGGAACCTCCATATGCTGCAGGTGCAGCCCTAAAAAAAATAAAAATAAGTATTGAAAGGGCACACTGCTTGTCTTGGGAAGTCAGTTCAGGAATGACAACACGGGGAGATTATCTGCTAAAATTACTGATTCACAAGAGAAGTAAAATAACTGTCAGCACCAAAACTTTATGTCAGACGGTAATAGAATAACCTTTAAAAAATACTCAAAATGGCAAACGGTGGGTTTTATGTCCAGCCAACTGACCTTCAGATGTAAAGATCACAGAAATGTGATTTGACCACTCAGGGAGAACTGTTTCCAGGAGCCCTTCCTGAGGACCCTGTGAGGACAAGCTGTGGATAACCCGTAAGACACGAGGGGATTTGACAGGAGGACGATGATGAGCGTTCCGTTTACCAGGATTAAATGATCGCTCTTCTGGAAGCAGGGTCGCATGCAGGGAGATGTGGCACAATTTCAGAGCATGGGAGGAGAAAGAGTATGTATGAGAAGCTGCATAAGCTCACTGTTGTCCAACTGGAGTTAACTGGGAATAAGCACTTCAGATAAGTTGGGAAAGAGAAGAGCTTACTAATACTGATTTAATGGTGGAACTGTATTAATACTTTATATGGAGAAATCAGTGAAAATAGGAAGGTGGCGTGAACTGTGTGTAGTGGGGGCTTAGCTTCTCAGAGAGGAACTGCTTCAAATGGCTTTAAAACACAGACTGTGCATGCTTACCAGAATATATCCCAAGGACAGAAATTACCACCCCCAAAAAAATCATCGCCTGTGGGCATCAGTCCCAGAGCTGGTTGCAGTGTCCCTGAAACTGTGGTGTGTGTGCTGTGGGATAACTCGAAAGAGTGCTCATGCGTTTATCAGTAAGAACAGAGGTGGTTGGTAGACGGTAAAAATGTAACGTCAGGTTACCTTGTGCTCCCGATTGTGAATTAGAAATAATAGTAGAAACTCATAGTGTATTTTAACTGTAAAAAGTATATGTATTTTTAGCCTTGTAACATGAAGGAGCCAGTAGCAGTGAGCTATGCTGGTGCACAAATTGTGGTCTCCAGATAGCATTTCCCACTCAAAGAAATTGGTTTTCTTTGGGGAAAGATTTGATTCCAGGTCTTGGGCAGGAAATGTACAACATGAGCCTAGAATATCTTGACATAGCGAAAAGCAGTGTGTCCGTGCTGGCTGGACAGGTGAGATGACAGAAAGACTGAAGGAGCCAGTCTGGAGGAACTTCCACTCACCGAAGATGGGACGGTTTGAGCAACAGTAGGATGATTATCGTCCTGTGTCAGAGCATTTGCTATAAATCCCTAGGCTTATAGAGTGATTTTTTAAAAATCTTATTGCTAACTTTTCGAGGATCCTAGGGAACCAACATCTCTTTGTTCTGAAAAATCGGTAAATAAGGGAAATGAGCACTTTCCTTGTGTGCAGTCTGTCTTAATTTCAAAGTAATCAAATAGGTAAGGGCAGGTTCTTTCTAAGTATTCCAGCTGACAAAGGAAGAATGCTATCACTGGAACACCACCATTTTACAACCCCCATAAACTAAGGGGTCTAATCGTTGGTGGCTGCTGACCTCCCCAGAAGAATCAGACATGAGCTTCCTCCGTCAAGGGCACAGTACCGTCTGCATAGTGTTGCTGAACAAAGAAACATGCAAACCCGAATCTGACCAAGACTCTAGACCTGACTATGAATTTGAAGGAAATACAGGGCAGGGGAACATGGGGACACCCCGAGAATGCTGACGATGTAGCAGTCAGCCACATTCAAGCCATGGAAGCTGCAGAGCAGACAGCAGCTCAGTTATTCAGCAGAAAACTGCAGGGGAAGAGATGGAAGGACATTGCGGGTACATTGTCCGCTTGGGAAGCGTGGACCGTGCTTGCGTTACCTATCCAGGCTGTCACTGAACATTGTCTAAACGGTCGAGATTAGTGAGTTACTAAATTTTAGTTTATTTTTTGTTTTTGCTTTGTAGAGCCACACCCTCGGCATATGGAGGTTCCCAGGCTAGGGGTCCAATCGGAGCTACAGCTGCCGGCCTACACCAGAGCCACAGCCACAGCCACAGCCACGCGGGATCCGAGCCGTCTCTGCGACCTACACCACAGCTCACGGCAACGCCAGATCCTTAACCCACTGAGCGAGGCCAGGGATCGAACCTGCGTCCTCATGGTTCCTAGTTGGATTCGTTTCTGCTGCGCCACGACAGGAAGTCCTGTTTTAAGTCGGTCGTTACATTTTCTCTCCTTGCCCCATGTTTTATACTTCGAGGGACACATTTTACATCTTTTTATTTTAGTCTTCCCTTAAGTAAATGTTGTAATTTTAGTTATTTTTGCTTCTTTGGCCTCTTTAACATTTCAGCATTCATGCTTGCTTTGCAAGTGGTTGGTCCACTACTTTTCATGTAGTTGCCATTGTCAGTGAGATTATCGCTTGCGTGTGTTTTCTTATTGTTAATCAGTGGCGTTTCTTCTCGGCCTAAGTTAAGTCCTCTAACATTGCTTGTAGGGCCAGTTTAGTGAGGATGAACTCCTTTAGCTCTGGCTTGTCTGGGGTACTCCTCATCTCCCTTCAGCGCTGCTAGGTGGAGATTTCTCAGTTGGAAGTTTTTTCCTTTTCAGCAGTTGGACCATATCATGCCACTCTCGTTTGATCTTTAAAGTTTGTTTAAAAATCTGTTGATAGCCTCATGGGGATTCCTATGTGCATCACCAGTTGTTTTTTCTCCTGCTTTTAGGATTTTCTCTTTATCCTTAACTTTTACAATTTTAATTATAATGAGCCTCCATGTAACCCTTTGTGTTCATCTTGCTGGAGCCCTTGCAGCTTCCCGGACCTGGAGGTCTGTTTCCTTCCCCAGGTTAAAGAAGTTTTAGCCAGTGTTTCTTCAGACAGTTTTTTTGGCTCTTTGTCTCTCTCCTTCTTCTGGGACTCCTATAATGCAGGTGTCATTCTACTTGATGTTGTCCCAAAAGTCCCTTAAGGTCCCCTCACTCTTATTTTTTCATCCTTTGTGGCTGGGTGAGTTCCAGTGCTCAGCCTTGTGCTTGCTGACACGCTCTTCCTCCTCCCCAGCCTGCTGGGGGTTTTTTGGGGTTGTTGATTTTTTTTTGGGGGGGTGCCTTTTGTCTTCTTAGGGCTGCACCCACGGGATCTGGAGGTTCCCAGGCTAGGGGTTAAAGTGGAGCTGTAGCCACCGGCCTACACCACAGCCACAGCAGTGCTGGATCCTGAACCCACTGAGTGAGGCCAGGGATCGAACCCACAACCTCATGATTCCTAGTTGGATTCGTTTCCACTGCACCACAAAGGGAACTCCCCCGTCTGCTGTTGAACCTCTCTGGTGCATCTTTCATTCAGGCGCAGCTTCTCGTTGGTACTTTGTCGTATTCTCTGTCCCTCTGTCGAAGTTCTCACAGTGTTCATCCATTCTTCTCCTGAGTTTGGAGAGCACATTGATGGTGGTAACTTTTAAGCATGTATCAGGTGGATTACTTTATTTAGTTCTTTTTCGTAGGTTTTCATCTTGTTCTTTGGTTTGGAACATATTCCTCTGCCTCCTCATTTTGCCTCATTCTCTTTGTTTCTACAGATTAGGTAAATCACTGTCTCTTCCTGTCTTGAAAGAGTAGCCTTATTTAGGAGATGCACTGTGGGGCCCAGATGTACAGTCCTGCCTGCCACTGCAGCCTGGCACTCAAGGTGTGTCCCCTCTGTGGGCTGTGTGCGCCCTCCTGTTGGGCACTTCTGCAGGGCACAGGAGGGCAGGGTTGCTAGGATGGCTTGGAGGCCCAGCTGAGGAGGCCCCAGGATGGGCAGGGCTTTGAGCAGGGCAGACCCACTGGTACTAACACGTTAGGGGGAACTTTGAGTGCTGGCTTTAGCAAGACGCCTGCAGTGACAAAAATGGCACCTGCTAGTGTCTCCATCCCTGGGAGGCATTGCAGCTGGTCCCTGCTTTTCCAGCAGATGCTTTACTGTTTAATAAGAGGGTCCATGCATTGTTCAGTCTGGTGTTTTGCACTTGTTTTAGGTTAAGTCTGGGCACAGGCCTTTTAAGAACAGGTGTTCTGGGAGTTCCCATCGTGGCTAAGTGGTTAACGAATCCAACGAGGAACCATGAGGTTGTGGGTTCGATCCCTGGCCTCACTCAGTGGGTTTAGGATCTGGCGTTGCCATAAGCTGTGGTGTAGCTTACAAGCATGTCTCGGATCTGGCGTGGCTGTGGTGTAGGCTGGCAGCTACAGCTCTGATTAGACCCCTAGCCTGGGAACCTCCACATGCCACGGGAGCAGCTCTGAAAAGACAGGGGAAAAAAAAGAACAGGTTTTCTATTCCCTGCAGTTCTCTGGTTTTCCTGGTCATATTCCCTGTTGATTTTCAGAGCCAACAGGGAATCTGGGGGCGCCTCTGTTCTGCTAGGGGGCCTCACATAGAGCTCGAATCCCTTGCTCCTCGGTGAAGAGTTCCAGCCTCTGTGACCCCTCCTGATGGTGGATCTCTGCAGCTGGGGGGCCCTTTCCTTGCTGAGGATGTATCTCTGCCTCTCCTGCCTTTCGTGATGCTGCCCTTTTCCCCTTTGTGGTGGAGGCTCTGTTCATTGTTAGGACAGAATTCTGTCCACTCTTAGTTGTTCCCAGGATTGTAGAGAAGGTGTTGCTGTAGACACCTTGAACTCCATGTGAGGGGCTGCAAAGGAACACCGCTGTCTCCAGAGTCTGGTAATGGCTGAACTCAGTCTTGTCTGGACCCTGTATAATTGCCTCTTAACGGGTGTCATCTTACCTCATCATCACAGCAAACCTTTAAGCTCTAGATAGTTTCTTAAGTGAAATCTTCATGAAGATAAGGAACTTCCAGATGGCATGGGTGTGGCCCCAAACAAAAAAACTTATACCTACTTTTTGAAGGGTTCTCAATGTAGCCTCAGAGCAGATGTAAGTAAGTAAGTTAGCATGTGATTTGGACCATAAGTAGAAAAGAGGCTATGAAAATGCTGAAGAAAATTGTAAAAATAATACACAGCCATGTTTAAGTTGATTTCTCACTACATACGTCGTTGATTCAAACATGTATGTATGTGATGGTTCTTTGACTTGTCTGTATCCTATTCTGTTTGTTAGAAACAAGTTGTCGTTTCCATTGTAGACCAGCCGGTGGGAGTGACAAGTGGACGGCGACCGCCTGTGACTGTCTCTCGTTGTACCTCAGCGGAGCCGTGGCGACAGTCATCCTGCAGGTGTGTCACGGGGGCGGGGCACTGCGGACGCACACGGGTCACTCCTTGTGTTTTCCACACGTCCCCTTCTTTCGCTGAGAAAGTTACAGCGATTTGGATTATTTTTGCAGGTTTTTTTTGTTTTTTTGCCTTACTTCATTGTAATGTGTTTGCTAGTAGATGTGTCCCACAGATGATTATATGGGGGAATCAAACAAAAGGCAGACCTGGGAAAGTGTATTTCAGTTACATAATTTACAAAGAATTTAGGAGACTGGAGAAATTGGTTGCTGAGGGGGCACCCCTCCCACCCAGTCTAGGCTTCAGCCGTCCCGCACTCCCTGCCTTTGGTAAAATCAGCGGTGAGGTTTTCCTGACACACGTCCTCAACACTGCCTCTTCCCCACTGATGCGTCCAGGCATCTTCCTCTCTGATGTATTCGGATATCAAAATCACTCACTGGGGAGTTTTCCTTTCTGGCATATGGAGAAACGAGGAGGAAATGCCTGTGAAAAGTGTAATGTTTATAAGAAGATTGCGTTTTTGTGTCTCATGTTTGCTCTGCTCTTAAATCACTGCAGGAGAACAACACAGCCTGGCCACTACCTGTGAAAATTTTCTGCAGAGATGAGAAGGGAGAACGTGTTGACGTTTCTAAATACTTGATTAAAAAGGGTTTGGCTTTGAGAGAAAGGAGGTATAGACTTTCAAAAGATTTTTCTGATGGAGGCTTCTTATTTTTGTGTGTAAATCTTCATAGCTGTGTGTGCTCAGACCGGAATTGCCTCTTTTTTTGCTCTTAAAAATTATTTATAATCTAAACCTGAGGAGCCAGCTCAGAAGTAAGTTCATTCAGGATTGCAAAATGTGTGAGCCTTTAGTGATATTTTTGCTTTTTATGCTTTGCCCTTTAGTCTGTCATTTACACTCTGAACCAGAGGAAGAGAGATTATAGAGTGGGTTCCAGATCTGAGCCCTTGGGCCTCGTCTGCTTAGGTGTTGATGTTTATTCAAGCTGTATGTTAGAATTTTTCATAGGCGTATGCTAAAATGTGTGTGTGTGAAATGCGTAGCAAATAAATAGAAATGGGTACCAAAAAATATAATTGAGCATGTTAACATTTAAAGATGCTCTTAGGTAATAAGCTTGGGGTTTAAGTGCCTTTGGTCCAAGAGGAAACGGGTCACAATATTGTCAGCGCCCTCGTCTCCTCTTTTGATCTCTCCTGGCAGAGGTGGAGGTGTATTAGAATGGCAGACACACGTTCCAGGTAGCCACCTTCTGCCGTGCGCGGCCAGACCTCTTTCTTTATCTTAGGTTTTTGTATCTTACCTTATTTGCACCAGGACTGCAGTCCTAACGAAATGGAAAGAGAAAGAGAAATCAGCATTAAAATGGAATCTGAAGTAGCTGGCTGGGTGTGGTGGACTCGGACTGCGTGTGGGGCTTGGCCTGTGTGCGGGGCTTGGCCGATGGCCAGCAGCCAGGCTCGGCATCTTCACTCCTACCTGTGTCTCTCTTCCTGTTCACTGACTTCAGGTGGATGGTCAGAAAGGCTCAGCAGGTTAATACAACCAACGGTATCTGCCACTGCTCCATGTTCTTTTCTGCTTTTGTGGCAGTAAAACTACTCCTTGAGGCTGGGGTGATGAGGGAGCATCCTTCGTGCAGAATTATGAAGCTGTTTGTATCAGTGCTCATTCCCTTCAAAAAAAATGCACAGCAGTGGAAGGAACAACAATCTGCTGAACTTTTTCTAACATAAGTGGTGTTTAGTTGCTCCTCGGATTTCCTAGGCTTTTTTTTTTTTTTTTTTTTTTTGTCTTTTGTCTTTTGTCTTTTTAGAGCTGCACCCATGGCATATGGAGGTTCCTGGGCTAGGGGTCAAATCAGAGCTACAGCTGCTGGCCTACACCACAGCCACAGCAACTCAGGATCCGAGCCGTGTCTGCAGCCTGCACCACAGCTCACAGTGATTTAATGCATTTAGGTGAAATTATATTGCTTTATTCTCATCAAGCTTGTTCATGATTTAAAATAATTTTCATTACAAATTAATTATGGTCATTTTTATGTAATGTTAGACTAAGATATCCCAGATAGGGCAAATATCTTCTTTAAATGTCAAATACATCGTAAGGATTTTTGTTTTCTTTGCCCATGGTTAGATATTTTCTTTTTGATGTTACAGAAGTAATAAATTAGATAACAGTCATTCATTATCCCAGAAGTCTCTGGAGATTCCCCTGGAACAGGGGGCGTCAGTGATTCCTAAGTGTGTTCAAATTAACTCCGACCCTGACAAAAAAGCTGCTGCTGTTATCAGTGAACCCAAGGTGTCTGAATTTAAGGAGAAAATTCTGGACCCAAGAACCACTGGATGCTATAAACCACCAGCTATTCCTAAGCAGGAAGTTTTTGAGGCAGTAGTCAGCTGCGTTGGTGATGATGGAACCATATTCGTGGTGCCTAAAGTATCAGGTAAGGTCTGTCAGATTATGAAGTGTTATTTGGTAAAAGCAGTCACTAGCAGCTCCACTTCCCTAGCAAGATACACATGGATTGAAATAATTTGGGGAGATAGTTAACCTTTCTGAAGCTCGTTTTCTCTGAGTTGTTGTGAGGGCTAAATGATACTGCACAAAAGGTGCTTTTCACAGTGACTAGCGCATAAAAATCATTTATTGAGACGTTGGTGCTGGATAAACTGGGCCTAAGATAAGCATGGGGGTGGTCCCAGCTTTGTAAGAGCACTTAGGCAAGTTTGGAGGCTCTCTGAAAAAAGAATATAAATGTCCCCGTTCTTGCGATCTCTTTAGGCTTATGTATCAAGGCTTCCTTCCTACAATCTTATGTGTCTAAAACACTGCATGACCTACAGCAAGACGTCGGCTCCATTAGCTTCGTAGTAAAGTTCACCTAGGGGTCAGGGGTGTGATGGCAGCGAATTTGTCGAAGGCTTCGTCTCCTTGGTTGATTTCCTAAATGCTGTTTTTTAATTTGAAAACCAGACTAAACCTTTGTAATCAGCCCCACTAGAAGTGAGTAGTGGTTCAGACCTCTAGCAGTAGTTGTTAATCCAGAAACTTGGCTTGATGGGTGTAAGTCCTCACAGCTAGAACAGGTTGACGGCTCTGAGCCAGGCAGGGTGCTCGACCCTTCCATCCAGTCCCCTGCCGTCCTGATGACGTGGGTGGGCACCGTTGCACCCAGTGTGCAGAAGAACAGACTGAGGCTTATGCCCAAGAACTCACAGCTTAGGTGGTAGAACTGTCAACGGGAACTGAGACCAGAGCTTGCCTTCTGTAGTGTCAGCTATCAGCATATGTATTTCCTGTGGGAATAATGAGCCAGTTTGCAGGAATTAGCAACGTCAGAATTTTAGTTTTATATCCACAGCGTTAAAACGCTGTGTATGAGCATCAGATAGCGTATCAGGCGTGCTCACTGTCACGTAGATGTGCTATCAAAGTGATACTAAAGGCTTAGCTCCTTTGTATTAGGCTCCCTGGTATGTGTCTACAGCTTTTAATACTCTTGCACTCTCAACATGATGCTTGCATTTATAACCAGAGATCAGAATAACACTTTACACATTGTTAGTAGTATGTTTCAAAACATGTAGAAGCCACTGACTGAATTACATGTTTATTAAAGCTCTGTTATATGGGGACTGATTTTTAATTTCTTACAATGTTATCTAAGTGATGAAGTTATAAAGGTAGATGATGACTTCATTTGAAAATCGTAGAGAATTTTTCCTAAATGCTCTGTTTTTAATGATTTCTTTAGAATTCGAGCTACTAAAAATGATGAATGAAATTCAAAGTAATTTAAAATGCCTTGGTCTCTTGGAGCCTTATTTCTGGAAAAAGGGAGAAGCCTGTGCAGTGAGGGGATCGGACACCCTGTGGCACCGAGGGAAGGTAACGGAGGTCGTCGGCGGCACCGTCAGGGTGAGTCCGACCTGCTTCGTGCCTCCTCTGAGGCTGAATGCTGTCTGTAAATTAGGTGGTCTTTGGAATTTGAATACATACATTTGTGAAAAAACAGTTTTAATGAGGTCATTCCTAAAGGAAGGTCAGTCAGATGCATTACACATTTGTGATGAGAATTCTCTTTTTAAGTATATTTATTAACCTGAATAACAAAAAAAACCTATGTCTAGGAGTTCCCGTCGTGGCGCAGTGGTTAACGAATCCGACTAGGAACCATGAGGTTGCGGGTTCGGTCCCTGCCCTTGCTCAGTGGGTTAACGATCCGGCGTTGCCGTGAGCTGTGGTGTAGGTTGCAGACGCGGCTCAGATCCCGCGTTGCTGTGGCTCTGGCGTAGGCCGGTGGCTACAGCTCCGATTCAACCCCTAGCCTGGGAACCTCCATATGCCGAGGGAGCGGCCCAAGAAATAGCAACAACAACAACAACAAAAAAGACAAAAAGACAAAAAAAAAAAAAAGACCTATGTCTAGTGAAGGATTTGCCACTAATGCTTTAATGGTGCCAACTCAGTTTGAATCGGCAGCCCTGTTTGAACATGGAGTGTTGAGTGAAACAGCTTGTTTTCCAGAGTGTTTGGTATGTCTCAGCAAGTCTGTTTACAGGCCCCTAGTTTACGCTTCCCAATAAGGGTTCGTGTACCTTTCCAGACTCCTAAGGCCAGTGCTTGAGTTTTATCCACAATCTTCAGAAAGAGCTGCAGGCAGCTGACCCCTGAGCAGCAGGGGGTCTAGGGTACCAACAGCCCACCTCAGTGTATCTGTGCTGTTGCTCTGTAGCTGTGTTTCCGTGTCGCAGATTCAACCACCCATGGATTGTGAGGTACTGTCACAGGTTTCTATGGAGGAAAATCCTTGTCTCAGTGGACCTCATAGTTTAAACTGGGGTGTTCAAAGGGTCAACTGTATTTTGAAAAAATGTGTTTATAAAAATAGAGATGAAAATGCCTCCATTTACAATGTACTTACTAACTAAAGCAATGAAATCAAGAGACATTCTACCTATGAAATTTTGGTTTTAACAGGGGAGGAAAAATTAAGAAGAAAAATCTTACATTAGTACTTGCATAGGAGTTCCTGCTGTGGTGCAATAGGTTAAGAATCTGACTGCAGCAGCCGAGGACACTGCAGAGGCATGGGTTTGACCCCTAGCCCAGCGCAGTGGATGAAAGGATTTGGCATTGCCATGTAATTCCAGCCCTGGCCAGGATCTTCTATATGCCTTGGGTAGTGCCATTAAAAACAAAAACCAAAAACTCTCTTTTTTTTTTTTTTGCTTGCTACAGCTATACCCGTGGCATATGGTTGTTCCCAGGCTAGGGGTTGAATTGGAGTTGCAGCTCCTGGGCTGTTCCACAGCTACAGCAACACCAGATATGAGCACCTATGCCACAGCTTACCACAACGCTAGGTCCTTAACCCACTGATCGAGGCCAGGGATCGAACCCACAGCCTCACGGATACTAGTTGGGTTCTTAACTTGCTGAGCCACAACAGGAACTCCCCCACAAAAAAAAAAAAAAAAAAAAAAAAAAAACAACTAGCACAGGAATTTAGTATCTATTTCATGATGACACCTAATGATTACATTACATTCAGGTTTATAAGGTTTGCCACACGTGTGTGCTCTTATTTTCTTGTTTCCAACTAGCATAGATGTAGATTATCTTCCACATTTTACTAATAGGAAAATTGAAGTTTACGTTGTGTGATGTACCCAAGGTCAGCCTTTCAGTGGGCGATGGTGCTGAAATTCATGTCCAGTTGTGGGTTCCTAAATTTCCCATTAAGTCTTGTGGGTTTGTGCTGGAATCCAAATTTTAGATGCTTTTAATAGAAATCAAGTGGCTACAAATTTCGGATTAGTATTTAAGTATATGGGTACTTATAGACATGTATTTATATGCCAATAATCCATTTTTATATGTATTTGAATTATTCAGCTAACCTTTTTTTATATAAAAGTAAATTGAAATGCAGTCTTTATTAAGTTGTCAGCATTCATGAACTCTACATGTATATAATCCAAATAAATAAGGATGACTTGGAAGTAACCCTGACCCTAACTAGCCCTCTTTCCACATGAGAGACCTCCACCTCCAGCCCGCTGTGTCTATGCTCAGTCACTTGAGAGCAGAGAACAAAACCTGAGAAACGCTGGTGAAGGCTGCAGTCCAGTAGGCTCCCTGACATCATAGACTCCAGACCACTCCCCCCGACACCTTCCCACCACATCACCGAAGGCCCTTGAGAGCGGTTCCTTTCACACAGTATATGTCTGGCTCTCAAGAAAAGAAACAGGAGTTCCCATCGTGGCTCAATGGAAATGAATCTGACTAGTATCCATGAGGACGCAGGTTCGATCCCTGGCCTTGCTCGGTGGTTAAGGATCCAGCGTTGCTATGAGCTGTGGTGTAGGTTGGAGATGCAGCTTGGATCTGGGATTGCTGTGGCTGTGGCGTAGGCCGGTGGCTACAGCTCCGATTGGACCCCTAGCCTGGGAACCTCCATATGCCACGGGTGCAGCACAAAGAAGTAGCAAAAAAAGACAAAAAAAAAAAAAAAAAAAAAAAAAAAGGAAAAGAATCTAAACAATAGGATATTGGCATAAAAACAGATGAGAAGATCAGTGGCCTGGAATAGACAGCCTAGAAATAAACCTCTGCATGTATGGACAATTACTTTATGACAAATGCGCCAAGAATTTGCACTGGGGATAGGACAGTCTCTTCAATAAATGGTGCTGGGAAAACCAGGCAGCCACATGTGGAAAAAAATGAAGCTAGACCATGGTCTTATACCATATGCAAAAATTAATTCAAAATGGATTAAAGATGTGAACATAATGCCTGAAGCCATAAAACTCCTGGAGGAAAACATAGTAAGTTATTTAACATATATGGTATGGTGTATGTATATATGCCATATATAATATATATACAAATTACCATAGATACGTTGGTAATTTGTTGGAGCTGACTAAAAAGCTGAACAGCAAAGGAATCAGCAAAATGAAAAGGCAGCCTACTGAATGGAAGAAAATATTTTGAAATCATGAATCTTTTAAGGAATTGATATCCAAAGTATATGGAGAACTCATAAACCTGCAGCCCAGAAATAAACCCACACACGTAGGGTCAGTCTGTAACAAAGGAGGCAAAAATATACAGTGGAGAAATGATGGTCTCTTCAGTAAGCAGTGCTGGGAAGCTGGACAGCTGCATGTGGAAGAAGAAAATTAGGAAATCCTCGGAGTTCTGAGCTGTGGCTCAGTGGTAACAAACCCGACTAGGGACCATGAGGATACAGGTTCAGTCCCTGACCTCGTTCACTGGGTTAAGGATCCGGCATTGCTGTGGCTGTGGTGTAGGCCAGCAGCTTCAGCTCCAGTTTGACCCCTAGCCTGAGAATTTCCATATGCCATGGGCACGGATCTAAAAAAAAAATCTCTGTTGTTTTTTTCTTGATCTCTTTACAGCTGCACTTGCAACTTACGGAAGTTCCCAGGCTAGAGGTTGAACTGCAGCTGCATCTGTGATCTACGCTGCAGCTTGCAGCACCGTCAGCAAGGCCAGGGATTGAACTTACATCTTCACACACACTGTGTCAGGTTCTTAACCTGATGAGCCACATGGGAACTCCTAGAAGATTCTTTAACACCATATACAAAAATAAACTCAAAATGGGTTATAGACCTAAATGTAAAACCAGACGCCATAAAACCCTTAAAGGAAAACATAGGCAGAATAGTCTTTGACATAGATTGCAGCAGTGTTTTGGGGGGGGTCTATCTCCCAAAGCAGAGGAAATAAAAGCAAAAATAAACAAGTGGGGCCTGATTAACCGTAAAAGCTTTTGCACAGCTAAGAAAACCTTTGACCAAAAAAAGCCTATTGGAGTTCCCATCGTGGCTCAGTGGTTAACGAATCCACCTAGGAGCCATGAGGTTAAAGTTTCAATCCCTAGCCTTGCTCAGTGGGTTAAGGATCCGGCATTGTTGTGAGCTGTGGTGTAGGTTGCAGACGCGGCTCGGATCCCCGCATTGCTGTGGCTGTGGCATAGGCTAGTGGCTACAGCTCCGATTCAACCCCTAGCCTGCGCCGCAGGAGTGGCCCAAGAAATGGCAAAAAAAAAAAAAAAAGCATATTGATTGGGAGAAAATATTTGCAAATGAGATGACCAATAAAGGGCTAATATCCAACATATATAAACAGCTCATACAACTCAGCTTCAGGAGTTCCTGTCATGGCACAGTGGAAATGAATCCAATTTGGAGCCATGAAGTTGAGGGTTCAATCCCTAGCCTTGCTCAGCGGGTTAAGGATGAGCGTTGCCATGAGCTGTGGTATAGGTCGTAGACACACTTCGGATCTGAAAAAACAACTTAAAAAAAAAAAAACAAAAAACCTGGTTTAAAAACAGGCAGAAGAATTGAGTAGATTCTTCCAGAGAAAATGCAGATGGCTAATAGACACATGGAAAGATACTAAACATTGCTAATCATCAGGAAAATGCAGATCAAAACCACTACACAGGGGAGTTCCTGTTGTAGCGCAGGGAAAACAAATCCAACTAGGCACCATGAGGTTTGGGGTTCAATCTCTGGCCTCGATCACTGGGTTAAGGAATCGGGGTTGCCATGAGCTGTGGCGTAGGTTGCAGACGTGGTTTGGATCTGGCGTGGCTGTGGCTGTGTCAGGCCGGAAGCTGTAGCTCAGATTCAACCCCTAGCTTGGGAACCTCCATATGCTGTGGGTGTAGCCCTAAAAAAAAAACAAAACAAAAAAAAAAGAAATGCAGCACAATATCACCTCACACCTGTCAGAATGGCTGTCATAAGAAAGAAAACAAATAAATGCTTGTGAGGATGCGGAGAAAAGGGAACTTGAGACACTGATGGTGGGAATGTGAATGAGTACAGCCACTGTGAAAAGGAGTATGGGGGACCCTCAAAAAAATAGAACTGCTATAAGACCCAGCAGTTCTAATCCTGGGTATATCCCCCAAAAAAACTACACTAATTCAAAACAATATATGCTAATAATAGCAGCATTGTTTACAATAGCCAAGATATGGAAGCAACCTAAGTGTCGGTTAAAGAAGACGTGGCGCATATACACAACGGAACATTGTGTGTACCTCTTAAACCCCAGATCTTATATGGCCCACCCCCTTCCCTCTCCCTCCTGGTAACCACCAGTTTATCTACACGTCTGCTGCTTTTTGGTTTTTTGTTTTTTGTTTTTTTCTCAAATGAATTTATCACATCTGTAGTTGTATAATGATCATAACAATCTAATTTCACAGGATTTCCATCCCACAGCCCAGGCACATCCCCCCACCCCCCAAACTATCTCCTCCAGAGACCGTAAGTTTTTCAATGTCTCTGAGTCAGCATCTGTGCTGCAAAGAAGTTCAGTCTGTCCTTTTTTCAGATTCCACATGTCAGTAAAAGCATTGGATGTTGGTGTCTCATTGTACGGCTGACTTCACGTAGCATGATAGTTTCTAGGTCCATCCAGGTTGCTAAGAATGCCGGTATTTCGTCATTTTTAATGGTTGAGTAGTATTCCATTGTGTATATGGACCACATCTTCTGGATCCACTCCTCTGTCGATGGACATTTAGGTTGTTTCCATGTCTTGGCTATTGTAAATAGTGCTGCAATGAACGTTGGAGTACATGTGTCTTTGCGAGTCATGGTTTTCTCTGGGTAGATGCGCAGGAGTGGGGTTGCTGGATCAAATGGAAGTTCTATGTTTAGTTTTCCGAGGAATCTCCATACTGCTTTCCACAGTGGTTGCACCAATTTACAATCCCACCAACAGTGTACTAGGGTTCCTTTTTCCCCACACCCCCTCCAGCACTTACTGTTGGTAGACTTTTGGATGATGGCCATTCTGGCTGGTGTAAGGTGGTACCTCATCGTGGTTTTGATCTGCATCTCTCTGATAATGAGTGATGCTGAACATCTTTTCATGTGTTTCTTGGCCATCTGTATGTCTTCTTTGGAGAACTGTCTGTTTAGAGCTTCTGCCCATTTTTGGATAGGCTTATTTGTTTTTTTGCTATGGAGCTGCAGAAGGTGTTTATAAATTTTGGAGATCAATCCCTTCTCTGTCGATTCACTTAGAAAGATTTTCTCCCATTCTGTGGGTTGTCTTTTTGTGTTGTTTAGGGTTTCCTTTGCTGTGCAGAAACTTTGAAGTTTGATTAGGCCCCATTTGTTTATTTTTGTTTTTGTTGTCAATACTCTGATAGGTGGGTCTGAGAAGATGTTGCTGTCGTTTATGTCAGAGAGTGTTTGGCCTCTGTTTTCCTCTAGGAGTTTGATAGTGTCTGGTCTTATATCTAGGTCTTTCATCCATTTGGAGTTGATTTTTGTGTATGGTGTTAGGGAGTGTTCTAATTTCATTCTTTTCCATGTGGCTGTCCAGTTTTCCCAGCACCACTTACTGAACAAGCTGTCCTTTCTCCATTGTATAGTCTTGCCTCCTTTGTCATCGATTAGTTGGCTGTAAGTGGGTGGGTTTAATTCTGGGCTTTCTATCCTGTTCCACTGATCCATATTTCTGTCTTTGTGCCAGCACCATGCAGTTTTGACGACTGTTGCTTTGTAGTATAGTCTGCAGTCCGGGAGCCTGATTCCTCCAGCTCCATTTTTCTTTTTTGGGATGTCTTTGGCAATTCTGGGTCTTTTGTGCTTCCAAACAAACTTTAAAATATTTTGTTCGAGTTCTGTGAAAAATGTCCTTGGTCATTGGATAGGGTATTGCATTGAATCTGTAGATTGCCTTAGGTAGTATCATCATTTTGATAATATTAACTCTTCCAATCCACGAGCATGGTATATCTTTCCATCTATTTGTGTCATCTTTGATTTCATTCATCAGTGGCTTGTAGTTTTCAGAGTACAGGTCTTTTGTCTCTTTAGGTAGGTTTACTCCTAGGTATTTTATTCTTTTGGATGTGATGGTAAACAGGATTGCTTCCCTAATTTCCTTTTCTGCTCTTTCATTGTTAGTATATAGAAATGCCGTCGATTTCTGTGTATTGATTTTGTATCCTGCGACTTTGCCAAATTCGTGGATGAGCTCTAACAGTTTTCTGGTAGAGCCTTTAGGATTCTTTAGGTATAGTATCATGTCGTCTGCAAATAGTGATAGTTTTACATCTTCCTTTCCAATTTGGGTTCCTTTTATTTCTTTTACTTCTCTGATTGCTGTGGCTAGGACTTCCAGAACTATGTTGAAGAGTAGTGGCGAGAGCGGACATCCTTGTCTTGTTCCTGATCTCAGCGGGAATTCCTTCAGCTTTTCACCATTGATGCTTTTTTGTTATATTCACTAGTTTGCTGTATGTTTTAGAGTCCGCATATAAGTAATAGCATATGGTATTTGTCTGACTTATTTCACTTAGCATAATACCTCCAAATCCATCCATGTTGCTGTAAATGGCAAGATTTCATTCGTTTTACGGCTGAGTAGTACTCTGTTCATTACAAGAAAAGATGAGTACAGACCAGTATCTCTCAGGAACATAGATGCAGAAATCCTCAACAAAGTATTAGAAGTCAGATCCAACAATGTGTAGAAAGATTTATACACCATGACCAGGTGGGGTTTATCCCAGGCATAAAAAGCTGGTACAGCCTTTGAAAATAAGGTCTTGCAATCCATCCCATCAGTAGGGTGAAAAAGAAAAATCACGTGATTGTATCAGTAGATGCAGAAAAAGCATTTGAGAAGATCCAACCCTCATTTCATGATAAAAACTCAGTAAATGGAATTTCCACTAAGATCAGATACGAGGCACGAGAGCCCTCCCCAGTCCTTTTCCACATTCTACTGGAAATCTTAGTTCATGCAGTAAGGAAAGAGAATAAAGGGTATACTCACTGGGAGGAAAGACATAAAACTCTGTGTTTGTAGATGACATGTTCACCTGCATTAAAAAAAAAAATTGCAGGAGAAATGACACAATACTCCCGGAACTAATAAGCGATTACATCAAGATTGCAGGATATAAGGTTAACACAGAAAACCCAATTCTTTTACCGGATAGCAATGAAGAAGTGGAATTTGAAGTAAACACAATGCCATTCACATGAGCACCCCTAAAACAGAATACTTAGGTATAAATCTAACAAATTATGTATAAGAATTATATGAGGAAAGCTACAAAACTCTGCTGGAGAAAATCAAAGATTTAATGGAGCAGTCTTCTGTGCTCTTGGAGAGGACGTCAGCAATGTCAAGATGTCAGTACTTTGCAGCTGCGTTTACTGAGTCTGAGTCCCAGTCAGAATCCCAGCAAGTTGCTGTGTGGATGTCAGCACACTTTGTCGATAAGTCTATACGGAGATGGAGGACCCAGAATAGCCCGTACAGAGAGGACTGACACGTTAGGCTTCAAAACTTACTATGAGGTCGTCCAGACAGTGTGGTATTGGCAAAACAAAGATAGATCAGAGGACAGAGAATCCAGAGATAGACCCACCTAAGCAGTCAGTGACCTGCGATGAAGAGCTATGGCAATGCAGCTGAGCAGAGGCAGTCTTTTCTTCAGATGGTGCCAAAAAATTAATCTAGATGCAGACTTTATGCCCTTCATAGTAATTATCTCAAAATAGAGCACAGACCTAAACTTACATCATGAAACTCAAAAAGAACTACAGAGGCAGCATGGAAACATAGGTGACCTTGAGTATGGCAATGACTTTTTAGATACAGTACTAGAGACATGACCTATGAGAGAAGTGTAAGCTATACTTCATTAAAATTAAAAACTTCTGTGCAAAGGCAGCACATGCAACAGACAGCTTGAAGACAGCGAGAAGGCAGGCTACACACTGGGAGAAAATGATTGCGAAATATACATCTCTTATCCAAAATATACCAAAAAGAGCCTCTTAAAAATTCAGCAATAGGGAGTTCCTGTCGTGGCTCAGTGGTTAACACATCTGACTAGGAACCATGAGATTTTGAGTTCGATCCCTGGCCTTGCTCAGTGGATTAAGGATCCGGTGTTGCCGTGGTGTAGGTTGTAGACACAGCTCAGATCTGGCGTTGCTGTGGCTGTGGTGTAGGCTGGCGGCTGCAGCTCCGATTAGACCCGTAGCCTGGGAACCTCCATGTGCCACAGGTGCGGCCTTAAAAAATAATAAAAATAAATAAAAAAACTCAAGGAAACAAACTCAATTTAAAAAATGGACCACAGACCTTACTAGACACCTCACCAAAGGAGACACACAGATAGCGAGTCAGGAAATGAAAAGGTGCTGTGGATCACATGTCACCAGGGCAATGCAGATTAACGTACGAGACCACTGCCCGTTTGTCAGAATGGCCAGATCCGGAACGCTGACAACACCAAATGCTGACAAGGATGTGGGAAAGCCAGGGCCTCATTCACGGCCCGTGGGAATGCGAGATGGCGCAGCCGCTTTGGAAGAAAGTTGGGCAGTTTCTCAAAGACTAAACCTACCCTTGCCACGTGACCCAGCAGTCACACTCCTTGGTATTGCTGACCTGAAATAAACGTGCAGACACTTCTCCAGCGAAGTTAGGTTTGTTCAGGATCAGCAGAGAATTGCTGTTGAAGATCTGCAGCCATGGCAGGTCACGTGCAGGTCCCTGCAGGGCAAGGGGAGGAGCACACGTTTATAGAGAGGAGGAATTGGGGATGCTCTAGTCAGCAGGGTCCATGGCTGTCCATTGGCTGAATCCTTGTCGGGAAGGAAGAGCCATTTGTCTTCCTCCCGTGGGGCGGGGAGTGCCCGTCTCTGGTCTCCTGACTGTTTAATTGAGGTTTCTGTTGGAGTTCCCCAGGGGCTCAGTGGGTTAAGGATCCAGGGTTGTTGCTGCTCTGGCACGGGTTTGAACCCTGGCCCAGGAACCTCTACATGCCACAGGCATGGCCCCAAAAAATTATGGAGGTTTCTGTTGAATGAATTTTTGCAGTGTTTACCCAAAGGAGTTGAAAGTGTGTCCACACAGAAACCTGCACGTAGATGTTTATAGGAGCTTTGTTCATAATGCCCAACTCAGAGGCCCCCAGAGGGTCTTCAGCAGGTGAGCAGATAGATGAACTGTGGTGCAGACTGGGCCTCTATTCAGTGATAGAAAAGAAATGAGCCGTCACGCCATGAAGAGCCATAGCCGAACCTCAGATGTGTATCACTGAGTGGAAGCAGCCAGTCTGGAGAGGCTGCATACTGTATGACTCCGCATGTATGACCTTCTGGAAAGTACAAAATAAGGAAATTATAAAGGAGTTCCCATCGTGGTGCAGCGGAAATGAATACGACCAGGAACCAAGAGGTTTCGGGTTCTATCCCTGGCCTCGCTCAGTGGGTTAAGGATACGGCGTTGCTGTGGCTGTGGTGTAGGCCGGCAGCTGTAGGTCTGATTCAGCCCCTAGCCTGGGACCCTCCATATGCTGTGCATGTGCACCCCCCCAAAAAAAAAATAAGGCAAAAAAATAAAATAACAATAGAAAGATTAGTAGCTGCCAGGGCTTGGGAGAGGGAGGACCTTATGGGTGGAGCACCGAGGACTTTTAGGGCAGTGAGAACAGGCCGTACCATTGTGAAGGCAGAGACATGTCACATGTCCACCCCCAGGCGATCCCTAGCTCATCTGCGACATATCCATGTAGTTTCCTGAGGATGACAAGTGACCGTTCTGGTGCAGGATGTTCGAGTCAGGGCTGGGATGGGGGTGTGGGAGTAGGAGGGAAAGCTCTGTACCTTTGACTAAGTTTTGTTGTGAACCCCAAATTCTGTGTATTTATTTGTTTATTTATATGGTCTTTTTAGGGTCACACCCACAGCAGCACATGGAGGTTCCCAGGCTCGGGGTGCAATCGGAGCTACAACCGCCAGCCCACGCCACAGCAGTGCCGGATCTTTAACCCACTGAGCAGGGCCAGGGATCAAACCTGCGTCCTCATAGATACTAGTCAGGTTGGTTAACCACTGAGCCACGACAGGAACTCCCCAAAATTCTTTTTAAAATGAAGTCTGTAAAAAGTTACTTTACAGACTCTGAGGGGCACTGAATGACTTCAAGGCGAGTTTCTGCTCACAGGGCTCCTCAGAACCGTTTCCCTGCCCTGCGATCCTCTAGGAGTCCAAGCCGGGGCACCGTCTGAGGAGCACTGAGAGTTCGAGAAAAGTCTTTAATTAAGTGGACCTCGAGATTTCTAAAGTGCTTGGAAAAACAAAAGAGAGCTTTAAATGGCCTCTCCACAACTGATCATTCTCAAGGAAAGAAAAAACTTTCATTTATGCGTCATAAAAGATCTTGGCAGTGAGGCTTGAGAACACTGTGGGGTGAGAAAATACACTGTTGCTGTTTTCTACAGAATTTTAAAATACAGATCTATTTCTCTTTCTAGGATGGCTTCTTTTTTATATACTGGGGAGTCCCTTCTGTCCCCTAGTTTTCAATAGTAGGTTTTAATTATAACCCGTATCTGCTCTGTTTCAGGTGCAGTATTTAGATCATGGATTCACTGAGAAGCTCCCACAGTGTCATCTTTATCCTATTTTGCTGTATCCTGATACACCCCAGTTCTGTATTCCCTGTCAGCTCTGTAATACCACACCTGTGAGTAAGAGTGATGTGTAGGGCAATGAATTTGAAACACTGTATTTAATGCTCGTTTTCTAGAAATCAGAATGGAGAGTGAGATCCCTTTCAGTGCAGCAAATATCATGCAGTATTTAAAAGTACGCCACAGGGCTTTTTAGAAGAAAACTACAGAATTGTTTTTGGGTTTTTGTCTTTTTAGGGCCTCACCTGAGGCATATGGGGGTTCCCAGGCCTGGGGTCCAGTCAGAATAGTAGCCGTTGACCTACACCACAGCTCATGGCTACACGGGATCCTTAGCCCACCGAGCAAGGCCAGGGATGGAACCCGCATCTTCGTGAGTGCTGGTCGAGTTGTTTCCGCTGAGCTGCAGGGGGAGCTCCTGGGTTTACAGGTGTAAAGCATGAACTGCTTTAGGAGAGTAACACCGGGGGAAGCTGAGACAAATTGCTAGTTTCTTAAGATTGCTTTGCTAAGTATCCCCACGACACCCTCTGGAAGCTGCCTGTGTATTTTGTCCTCCCCTCTCGTGCTCTCCGTTGAGGCTGCTTTTGTGCATCTTCGTCGACCTCCTGCGTTTTCTCACTTTGTGAAAGTGTGAAGGCGTCTGAGCTGATTAATCCCTCACAGGTTGGGAATGTCTGGCAACCCGATGCAGTAGAGCTCCTCCAGGAACTGCTGTCCAAGAGAGAGGTGGAAGTTCACGTGATGGTAACGTGTTATTTAAAGCATATATCCTTGGTTCGTAGTGTGTGCTGTGTGTAATTATGTTACAGGTCACGTAATTTGAGGAACTTTTTTAGGATGAACTGTTTCCCTGTGTGATTGTAAAATAGTCATTAACATAAAAGAAGTTATCGCCTTGGTTCCTAGGCTTATCTTTTTTTTTTTTTTTTTTTTTGCCTTTTTGCTATTTCTTGGGCCACACCCTCGGCATATGGAGGTTCCCAGGCTAGGGGTCGAATCGGAGCTGTAGCCACCGGCCTACACCAGAGCCATAGCAACGCGGGATCCGAGCCGCGTCTGCGACCTACACCACAGCTCACGGCAACGCCGGATCCTTAACCCACTGAGCAAGGCCAGGGATCGAACCTGAAACCTCATGGTTCCTAGTCGGATTCGTTAACCACTGAGCCACGATGGGAACTCCTTATTTTTTTAATTGATTTTTTTTTTTTTTTTGCCTGTGCCCGCAGCATGGGAAAGCTCCCTGCTCAGGGGTCACATCCGAGCCACAGCAGTGACAACGTTGGATCCTTAACTGCTAGGCCACCAGAAAACTTCCTAGGCTCATTTTACTTAAAGCTAATTTTGAACACGTTTCTGAGAGCGTGCATAGCAAGAAAGTCAGTAATTTGGAAGCGTCTTTTGTAACTTATTGTGATGTAGGGAGAGTACTGAGGAATTGGAGGTGTGTTTGAACACAGTGGTGGTTCTCAGGCTGCTGTGTGGAGCACTGTGTTAGGTCCTCAGGGGCCCTGGCCCGTTTGTGAAACGACACACAAGACAAAAGCCCAGAGACATCCCAGCACTAAACGTGCCGCGAGCGGATGGCCGGCGTCAGTGTGGCAGGGCCGTAGGCCAGTCCCGGCAGTGACGTTGCCCGGACCAGGGCCGTGGGCTCCGAGATGTGGAAGTGGGCCCAGCTTTGGGAAGCGGGTGTGCTGGCAGCGTGGATGTGGGTGAGGAGAGGCCTGTGAATAGAAGTGAGAGGCAGAGTTGACTCAGGGGCCCTGGAGGTCTCTGAGCCAAGCGGTGTTAGAAGGTAGGCAGCCTGGAGCAGGGGTGGAGAATTTGAATAAAAAACACAAAGCTGTTGGCAAGTATTTGTGTATGGAAGGTGTGAGGAAGGCTGAGAAAGACCTCGGAGAGCCACAGACACGCTTAAAGAAGAGCTTCTTCACAGCCTCTGCGGCCGGTGCGGAGGTGGGGACTGCTGTGTCGCTTTGCCGCTTAGCTGGGTGTAGGCGAGCAGTCTCTAGTGGAGCAGAGGCGCCCGACTGCTGGCACAGCAGGCCTCCCCCGCCTCGCTCCTCTGCCCCGACCTGCTGGGACGTCTGGGTGCCTCTCACGCTGGGTGGTCCTCTGGGCCCGAGGATACAGCCCTGAGCTGAGTAGCCAGAAACTCCTGCCTTTGTTGAGCTTCCATTTTAGTGGGAAAACAAACCTTTTAAAAAATAGAGGAAGATCCTTGTGGCACAGTGGGTTAAGGATCCAGTATTGCTGCCTGTGCCACAGGCCATAGCTCTCGCATGGGTTTGATCCCTGCCATGGGTGTGGCCAAAAGAATGAAAATGGAAATATTAAAACATAAGGTATAATAAATAGAGATTCATGCTGGGAAGGAAAATGAGGCGGGAAAGGTGGATAGAGAGAGCGGACAGAGGAGGCGGCGGCGACATCTTAAAACAGAGGGCGGGGAAGATAGAAGACGTCTTATTAGGATCTTGTTACACAAGGTATAATTTTATCTTTTACCGAAAAAGATTAAAAGTCTGATTAAGACTTTTAAATGACACGAGGACACACCATGCAGATGCCAGAACAATGCAAAGAGCCCCAGGGAGGGGGCGCCTTGAGAGCTGGGGCGTGGTGGGGAGGCCACAGAGCCGGAGCAGGGAGCGGGGCTGGAGGTGGGAGGGCTCGGAGAGCTCAGCTGGGGCTGCTCGAGGGCTGGCGATCAGACCCCAGATCCGCTGCTTTCACTGCTCGGATGAAAACCGGACGGTCGGAAAGGATGGAAGCAGGGAACCTGCTAGAAGGCGATGGCCCTTGGTGCAGCAGATTCGGAGTCTGGACTGAGGCGCGGCAGAGGGAAGTAGGGCAGGAGTGGCCAGCTTCTCCGTCGTGTGCGTGTGGGGGAGGACCTCGTGTTTATAAATGGACCCCTGGGTTTAAAGCCATCATGTGGCTCCCAGGCCGTTGGTAGTTTCCCCCGATTCCTGGCATTCGTAGATTTTAACCAAACTTCATCTCTTTATCGTCGAGCATCCCTTTTCTCTAAACTCCTCCTACTTAGGAGGTTGTCAGTGTCACCTGATGATGGAGTAGCATAAATTGTTTTCTGGTAAATAACCAAAAAACTCCCTACCTTACAGACATGTAAGTATATTTTATATAAACCAAAGGAGTGGAGTGATTGCATTACCTGCCAGAAAACCGGGAAGAACATTTTACAAACATGAGTCACAAGTCTGACTTAGTAATACTGTGTTTATCATCAATCTGATTGCATTTTTCTGACTATAAATTTTAACCTTCAAATCTGTTTTATGTTTGTAGTAACAATCTTTCTTGAACTTAACTAGGAATTACCTGAAAACCCATGGGAGAAATTATCTGTTCACCTCTATTTTGATGGAATGTCACTTTCTTACTTTATGGCATACCATAAACACTGCACTTTGGAACATTCTGAGGAAACACTGAAGGAAGTAAGTGAACTATTTTTCTGTAAAAATCTGAACCATAGGAAAAGAAACTGTGGTAAAAATGTCATGGTTTGTCTTATGCCTCAAGTCTTCCTGTAGTTCTCCATGTCTGTTCTTTGTGAAGAGAGTCCAGAGGCTTTATAAATTCTGTACTGAGAAAACAGTACACTGTGTCATGCATTATAAATTTCCTAAAACCACTTCAGTTGCATTGAGATTAACTGAATGTTTCTGTATGTTTTCCAGTGTTGTTTGAATATAGAAGTAAATTATAAAATCATAGTTTTATAATTTACAGAGAGTCCAGGAAAGGACGCTCTCCCAAGATAAAATTCTTGTTCTTTTTATTTGACATTGCGTTTCTTTTGTTTTGCCTTCTTGCAGGAAACTCAGAACCAGATTTTAAGCTTAGCTTCAATAAGTGGCCCAATCCAGTTGCCCAGTGCTTCCGTTTTTAATATTTTTAAAAACATAATTAGCCTGTTATAGATAGTTGCACATTGGGTGCTGCCACAGATACTTCATAGAAAGGGTATTCGCCGTAAATAACACCATGAACATTTTCTATAGTGTGACATTTTTATTTCTAGACTCACAGCTCACTTGTTAGTTTTTTACTATTCATTTTAGTGCTAGTTCACAACCAAACAGTGGGGGTCCAGTTCATGTAGAAAATGAGTTTCTTCTCTCAAGTAGAAAATTACGACACACCTTTGAACATGTGCTCCTCGTGGCCACAGCTATTTCTTTCGAGCAAAGGCGTGTGTGTGGTGTGTGTGCACGTGTGTTTGCTTAAAGGTGTTTCGTCTGTTAAGCGGGTTTTGTGAAGAGTCATCTCACTCTGCCAGTTGTCCTCCACTCTGCAATTATAAACTAATTACAGTTAGCATGCATTTAGCATGCTTTTAAGAATTCTTCTTGCTGCAGTATTAAGATTACTCAGAACATTAACTTTTCTCATGGTTAAGCTGAGATGAATGCACCAGTTTTTGTGGGATGAAATATGAAAGTGCCTTAAAACAATATTATATAGTTAAAGATAGTTTTGTTCTTAATAATACTGTATTATTTCAGAAACCAAGAGATTACAATAAAACGTATGAGGAAGAGAGATGGGAAATAAGGTTTGAGGTGAGTTTCAATCCGTGTATTTTGAAAATTTGGACATTTCATCAGTATGAAGAATCTGATACAAGATCAGCAAGTAAGCAGTTTGTTCTGTAACAGCATTCTCGAGTAATAATTTACATACCCTACAACTCGCCTTTTTTAAAGCATGCAGTACAGTGGCTTTTAATATGTTCACAGAGTTGTGCAAATCCTCACAGCTGTCTCATTCCACACATTTCCTCATCTCGGAAAGAAACTCCACACCAGCCCCACTCGCCTCCACCCCTTCCTGCTAGTTGCCTGGAAGCCCCTCACCTTGGGTCTCCCTGGGTTCGCCTGTGCCAGACATTCCGTTCGAGGGACTCCCGGAGTGCCCAGCCCTTAGTGGTGGCTTCTCTCAGCCAGCATAGGCTCCCTCTCTCTATCTTTTTGTTTGTTTGTTTGTTTTTTGCTTTTGCTTTTTAGGGCCACACCCACAGCATATGGAGGTTCCCAGGCTAGCGGCGGAATTGGAGCTACAGCTGCCGACCTACACCACAGCTCACCACAACACCAGATCCTTAACCCACTGATCGAGGCCAGGATTCGAACCCACATCCTCATGGATACCAGTGGGATTTGTTTCTGCTGAGCCATAATGGGAACTCCCAGCGTGCTGTTTTCACATAAGTCCTTTTCTTGCTGAGTAGTGTTTCATTCTGTGGACACACCACACTGTTGAGGGACCTGAGGTTGTTTCTTCCTTGAGGGGTGGTGAAGAAAGCCACTAGGAACGTTTGTCTGCACATGTTTAAGTGGAGGTCTGTTGTCACTTCTCGAGTATGGACTGAAATCACCAAGTCATATGGTGACTGCGTTTACCATTTTAAGGAAGTGTGGCACTGGTTTCCAGAAGAGCCGTGTCACTTTACCTTTGTGTGAGGATGGCCCAGGGGCTCCATTTTTTCCGTGTCCTCGTTAGCGTTTGTGATGACTTTTCTCCTACCCGTTTCAGGACAGGCATGAAAGGGAGTCTCACTGTGGTTCTGATGTGCGTTTCTGTCACAGCTCATAGTGTTGAGCATCTTTTCATGTGTTCTTTGGCCGTTTCCTTTGCAGAAATCTCAGTTCAAATCCTCTACCAGGTTTGACACCAAAAGGAAAGGCAACAAAAATAAAATTGAACAAGTAGAACTATATCAAACCAAAAATCAACTATATTTTGATGTGTATTTGTTTTTGACAACTGTTAACTGCTTTGATCCTCTTTGGTGTCACATTAACTTTTCATTATTCCTTATGCTTCATAGAACTTCAGAGAGAGCACGCTTTTTTGATGATTTTAACTTAAATCTTCTCTTGGCACTTCATATATTTTAGTTTTTATTATAAATCCTCTAAAAGTAAACGAAATACCACAGAACTGCGGAAAGGAGGAAGATCACCCCTATTCTGCACATCAGACCTGCCAGTCCCACTAAACAGGGGCAATTGCTGTTGACTATTTCTTAGCCATTCTTCTCGACTTTTCTGTGTGTACGTAAATAACCATTCGTGTGGGGGTTTTACACAAAATCCTTGCTTTTGGTGGGAGGAGGGGACGAAAGAATTCTGAAGGTCTCTTGATGACTCATCGCATCTGGCGCTGCCTCCCGCAGAATCATTTTGTGCTACTGGGGTCCCAGCTGGCTTCCTGCTGCCCGGACGTCACTTGGCCCTGTAAGGAACTTTGGCAGCGCGGCAGATTTCTGTGATGGTCCTTCTGAAACGAGAATTTATTTGTGGTGTTTCAGGAATTGCTTTCGTCTGAAACGGAGACTCCGATTTTACCGCCGTATCTGTCTTCGTCTCTGCCGCCCCCGGAGCAGCTCTACGCTGTGCGAGTAAAGCACGTTGTCTCGCCCAGTGAGGTAGGTGGTTTGAGTAATTACAGACGCAGCCGGGAGCGTTGCTCCTAAATCCCAGGGCTGATTCTTTTTTTTTTTTTATTAGTTTATTTTTTTCCCACTGTACAGCAAAGGGATCGAGTTATCCTCACGTGTATACATTTTTCCCCCACCCTTTGTTCTGTTGCAATATGAGTATCTAGACATAGTTCTCATTGCTACTCAGCAGGATCTCCTTGTAAATCTATTCTGTGTTGTGTCTGATAAGCCCAAGCTCCCACTCCCTCCCTCTCCCACCCGGCAGCCACAAGTCTAGGGCCGATTGTTTACATGTCCGTCTTCCGGTTTAGTCACTGACACTCAGAGGCCTCCGGTTTTCCTGTGCTGTCGTTTCCTCTTCGGACGTTTGCGCTGAAGTATTTCTTAGTCGAGCTCAGGTTCCCCAGCCCCATGTCAGCTGTTGAGACGCTTCGGTGTTTAGGTTGGACCCTTGCCGTCTCTGACCCCTGATGGCGCGTCTCGCCGCCCTCTTCCTCCTCTGGACGTGTGCTCTGTACCCGCCCCCAACCTCTAACCTGCGGCCCCCTTTGACTGTCTGCTGTTCCCCTCCCCCGCCACAAAAACAGGCATTTTTGTCCGTTTTGGTCACGAGTGTGTCCCTAGAACCCAGAATACTGCCTGATGAGTAGTAGGCACTCCGTAGTAAATACTGGCCGATGGACAAGTACACCAACGAAGATTCGGTCCTGTAGGCTTGGCTCCCAGAGAGAAAGAAATGACAGGTCAAGTGGCAAGGAAGCCCTTCAGCCTAATGACACAGCAAACCGTGCTCTCAGAGACAGAAGAATTGGCTCCAGAATTTTGCCGTGGAGCAGAGTGGTGTAAACTGTTGGTTTTTATAGTCATTTTTAATCACTTAGTAGTAGTTACTGCTGCATAGCAAATTACCCCAAAGTTAGCAGCTTAAAACCAGAGACATGAAAGCTAGGAGTCCAGGAGCTGCTGCCTGGTGGGCTCAGGGTCTCTCAAGGGTGCAGTGGCGGTGGGGGAGGTGCTGCTGCAGGACCCAGGTCTGGGCCCCTTGCCCTGCGGGCCCCTCCTTGACGCTGCACTTCGGCCGGCCTGCCTCCCTGCGGGGCAGTCGTGGACGGCACCACCAAGGCAGAGGCCACTGCTTCCCCAGTCTGAGCTCAGCAGTCAGGGGCCGTCTCTGGTTTGATGGCAGGAACTCTCCAAGCGTTGGGGCGCCGTCCTCGGAGGCCGTCCTGCAGCAGTTTTGTCCATACTGTGAACTAAAAATGACAGGATCTGAATGGTTTTTTCCTTCCCTCCCCCACTTAGGTGTATATTTGCCTTGATTCTGTAGAAAACTCTAAGGCGTTTAACCAGCACAGCAACACGGACGACCGTGGGGTTGGTTCAGGGACCGAGTCCGAGAGCCTGGAGGAGACACTGCGGAGGTTCAACGAGGCTGCAGAGACGTCCCCTCCTCTGACGGACTTCCGAGCAGGTGCTGGCTGGCTGACCAGAATGGGCTGTGGATGGAGCCGGTGTTATGTGCCGGTGCTGGTGGGACTGGGCCATTTCTAAGGTTAACTGGTGTTTTTCATCGTACTCACTTGATATGCATGACCTTTTGCTTAGGGGCGCTTTGATTTTCCAGAACTGAGGCTGTGTTGTACGTCGAGTGTGCGAAGATGGTTTTTCTAAGCTTCAGGTTTTGCCAGGAATTCAGATTGTGAGCTGTTACTCAGACCTGAATGGCAGTTAATTAGAAGCCACCTGAACTGATGATTTTGGTATGGGGTTCGAGGAACTCAGATTATGTCCTGTCCTGTCAGAATCGGTCAAGTCCTGCTTTTTTTCCTTGCTAACCCATCTTACCATCTTTATTAAATACGTGAGATTCTCCCACAAGGACAGTGCGTCTGGTTGGTGTTGACAGTCCTGAACACCACGAGTGCTGTCTACACCTCCGAGGACCTGCTGTGTAGACAGTGCTGTCTACACCTCCGAGGACCTGCTGTGCAGAGGGGCCCCTTCTCGGGATTTTGTGCCCCTCAGAGGGTATTTTTGCCAAGGAGAATATCAGCTGTGTCTTCACCCGACTTGACTTAATGAGATTTTAATCACTCGTGACCCATGTTTGGCCGATAAACAGGGCTTGGTGTTCCCTCTACTCGGAACGGGAACGGGAGTGCTATGCACCGCTGAACTGCCAGCGCTTACAGGGGCGCCTTGGACAAGGAGGTGCTCATAGATCATAAACACTCATTAAATGAGAGAGAGTTAAGTCATGACTGTCCTCCGTGTAAACCAGTCATGTCTGGAAGCAGCAGTCCTTGCACGTTACGTATGCTCTTGTCTCAAGGCAAGTTACACAATCTGTGGATGATGCGGTGATTCACAGAGCTGTACTTACATTATTGGTGCATTTTCTGTAGTTATTCTTCAAGTAAAGTTTTTGTCTTTTTTTTTTTTTTTTTTTTTGTCTTTACCTTTTCTAGAGCCGCTCCTACAGCATATGGAGGTTCCCAGGCTAGGGGTCTAATCGCAGCTGTAGCCTCTGGTCTGCACCACAGCCACAGCAACACAAGATCTGAGCCATGTCTGCTACCTGTACCACAGCTCACGGCAACGCTGGATCCTTAACCCACTGAGCAAGGCCAGGGATCGAACCTGCAACCTCACGGTTCCTAGTCAGATTCATTAACCGCTGTGCCACGACGGGAACTCCAGGCAAAGTTTTTTTCAAGTATGCATATGTACAAGTTGATTCAAAGGCAAGCACCTGTCAAATATGTCTGTGTGAAGAAGGAATCTCTGCTGAAGGAATTGTTCTGTGGGTTAAAATACCATGACAACGAGGTGGGTTTTTTAAGTTTTATTTTGAGCTGAAACTTCAGCCATGTTTCAAGACTAGAAATGCTAAAAGCTGGAAGGGGCTGTTACTGTTGTCTCCTGTGCAGACAGCGGTATCAGACGAGATGCTTTCCTGTTCTGCTGATAGCCTCTGTATGCTCAAGGACTTGCTTACAGCTCTTCAGCACCTGGTGCAGTGGGTTAAAGGATCTGGGATTGCACAGCTGCAGTGTAGGTCAAAGCTGCGGCTTGGAGTCAGTCCCTGGCCCAAGACCCTGTGTGTGCCGTGGGTGCGGTCAGAAGAAGGAAAGTGTGTATCCAGTGCCACTTGCCCACCACCCCACTTTTCTTCGTGGGAATTATGTGGAAGAGGGTCTGATAACATAAAGGGCAGGTGGACGTGGGAGAGGACAGGGACTTGGGGTCTGTGCCATCTACTCTGAAATGTAAACGCATGTGTAAGGAGTTCCCATGGTGGCTCAGCAGTAACAAGCCCAACTAGTATCCGTGAGGATGCGAGTTCAGTCCCTGGCCTCGCTCAGTAGGTTAAGTATCCAGCATTGCCATGAGCTGTAGTGTAGTTTGCAGACTGGGCTCAGATGCCACATGGCTGTGGCTGTGGCTGGCGGCTTAGCTCAAACTTGACCCCTAGCATGTGCAGCCCTAAAAAGAAGAAAAAAAAATCATAAAAAGACAAGGAAGTACATACTACACTGATCTTTCCTGCAGTTTTACTCAGGTGTGGTTTTCATTAGCAGACTTTTTACTGAGCAGTTGTCTGCACCAGATACCGTGTGAAGAATGCAGACGGCGCTTCTGCATGTACGAGGGCGTGGGCCACGGGAAGGGATGCGTGAACCAAGGAGGGTGTGAAAATGACAGCTCATCCTAAAGCTGTGTGTGTCATGCCCAGGGTCACAGAGAAGCAATGACAAGGAGCCGTCAGCTTTCTCAAGGTCATGTTAAAGCTGATGTTTGAAAGACGATAGATGTTTTTCATAAAAAGTCACAGGGGAACATTCTAGAATGGGGAACAGCCCTGAGCTAAAGTAGGGGCTCAGGTAACTGTTTAGGACACATGTCAAGGGTATGTGGTGGGAGGAGGTTGTGAAGAACCTTGGAAGTTTCGGTCGAAGGACTTGGCACTGCAGACATTTCAGAAGCCACTGAAGTTTTTGTTTGTTTGTTTGTTTTGGGGTTTTTTTTGGCCACACCCATGACATGCAGAAGTTCCTGGACCAGGGATCAAACCCGTGCCACAGCGGGTAACCAGAGCCACAGCAGTGACAACGCCAGATCCTTAACCCACTGAGCTACCAGAGACCTCCCCGCTGAAGAATTTCAAACTAGAAGTAAATGGAATTGAAGTTTTCTTCTAAAATTTTGGTGGTTTTATGGAGAACGGGTTGGAGGAAGACAAAGGAGTAACAAACCATTTTACTATGCTTCGTAGGAGAGAGTAGCCCAAGGGAGAAGACATTTGGGGAGTTAAGAGTCGGGGCAGCAGAAGGGGCCTTGGAGGAACCAGGGGCTCTGAGGGCAGGAGAGCAGCCTTCAAACCTTTCTCTGCTTCAGGAGTCAGAAAAACAAGGTTTATAAAGTGTAAACAGAAAAAAGAACACAAGTCAGCGTCAGGCTTCATTTTGAATAAGGGGTATACGGTGATTGTATTCACCTTGTACTTTACTGGAGTTTTTTGTTTTCTGATTTTTAAGAAAATGCAGTGTGATTTTCCTCTTTTTCTCTCTTTTCAGAAATGCCTTGCCTTGCAGAATATGATGATGGCTTATGGTACAGAGCAAAGATTGTTTCCATTAAAGAATTTAATCCTCTAGCTGTCCTGGTACAATTTGTTGATTATGGATCAACGGAAAAGCTGACAATAAACAGGTTAAAAACCAAAAAAGTTAACTTAGTTGAATTAAGAGTCTTAGTTTTCTATTATATGAAAAATCAATCATTGCAAAGATGTGGTTTTCTCTTCTGTCTTTTGTCTTTTTAGGGCTGCGCCCAAGGCATATGGAGGGTCCCAGGCTAGGGGGCCAATCAGAGGTGTAGCTGCCGGCCTGCACCGCAGCTCACGGCAGCACCAGGTCCTTAAACTACTTGAGGGATCAAACCTGCCTCCTCATGGATACTAGTCAGATTCATTTCTGCTGAGCCCTGAGGGAAACTCCTGGCTTTTTTTTAAGAAAAAAAAGCTATCTTAAAGCTGTTTATATATCGGGAACTTTTTTAATGTAAAGGTTTTTCATTGTGGTAAAGTGTACATTACAAAAATTTACCATGTTATAAATAAATACATTTTTAAAAGAGAAAAAACTTACCATGTTACCCATCTTTAAGTATTTAATACATTGTTGTGCAGCCATTGCTGCTGTCCGTTTTCAGGACTTGTTCATAATCCCAGACAGAGACTGTCCGCGGGGAGCAGTGACTTTCCACCCCTTTCCTCAGCGCCTGGCGATCTCTCTTCTCCTCTGTATGAATTGCTGCTTTTGCGGTCTTCTTACGGTATAACCCTACAATATTTGTACTTTTGTGTCTGGCTTCTTTTACTTAGATTGTTTTCATTGTATGTATTAGAACTGCATCACTTCTGTGACTAAACAGTATTCCATCCACGTGTGTACACGTTTTGATAAACTGGTCACCTGTTGATGGACTTGGTTGTGAATCATGCTGCTGTGGACACTGATGTACAAGGAGCTGTTTGAGCCCTGCTGCCAGCTGTTTGGGGGTATGTTCCTCAGAGTGGGATCATACGGGAATTCCGTGTGTAACTTGCTGAGGAACTGCCACACTTTTCCACAGCAGCTGTAGTAGCTACATTGCCACCAGCAACCCACAGGAGTTCTGTTTTCTCCACATCCTTGTAGCATTGTGATTTTCTGGGGGTTTTTATTGTTGTTTGTAATATTTTTTAAATTGTGATAAAATACATATGTCATAAAATCTACCCTCTTAACCATTCTTAAATGCACAGTTAGGTTGTGTTAACTCTACCCACTGTTAGCCAGTCTCCAGAACTCTTCATTTTGCAAAGCTGAAGCCATCTCGACCCGTTAAATGACTGCTCATTCCCCCTGCATCCAGCCCGTCGGCCACTGTGCTACTTACTGTCTCTCTACTACAACTTCGACTCTTCTTGGTACCGCATGTCTTTGTGTAGCTGGCCTATTTCACTTTGGTTCAGCCATGTTTAGCATGTGTTTAGAATTTTCTTCCTTTTTAAGATTGAATACTATTCCATCATATTATGGAACGCATTTTATTTATCCATGGGCCCATCGATGGATACCTGGCCGTTGCAAATCATGCTGTGAACATGGGCGTACAGACACCTCTTCGAGACCCTGCTTTCAGTCTGCGTGGAAGGGGAGTTGCGGGATCATGTGCTCATCCTGTTGTCAGTATTTGAGGAACCACCAGGCAGTCCCCACAGGAGCCTTTTTCACTCCCACCAAGTGTCTGGGGTTCTAGTTTGTATCCTTACCAACTCTTGGAGCTCTTGTTTTCAGTAGCGGCCATCCTGTAGATATGAGGTGGTATCATGTGTGGCTTTGACTTGCGTTTCCCTGATGATTAGTGATGCTGGGCATCTTTTCATGTGCTTGATGGCTGTTTATGGCACTTTGGAGAAATGTCTGTTTTAATGTGTATTTTCTGTCATCCTGTAGGTTGCCATTAATCTCAGTTGACTACAGATCTGATGTCATCAAATTTCTTTCTTTTGTTGCTCATGCTTTTGGTGTCATGTCCAAGAACTCATTGCCAGATCCAATGTCATAAACTTTTCTCCTAATTGTGACGTTCTTTATCTTTTCTATTTTAATTGTGATATTCTTAACATTTTAATTTAAGACTTTCTTTTCTGACAGACTGCGTCAAATTCCTCTTCGTCTTATGCAGTATCCAGCCAGAGCCGTGAAGGTTCTCTTGGCAGGATTTAAACCTCCCTTAAGAGATTTAGGAAAGGCAAGAATACCGTATTGTCCCAAGTGGAGCATGGAAGCTTTGTGGGCTATGATAGACTGTCTTCAAGGAAAACAGCTTTATGCTTCTTCCATGGTAATTATCCAAAATGCTTGAGAAGCTATTTCAAGAATAACTGGAAACAATTACTATAAACTGTTTACCTTTCTAAAGTGCTGTTTTATCCAAGCAGCTGTAGATGCAATGATGCTTTAAAAGCATATAATGCTGTAAATACTTCAGGATGCATTTTAAGACTTGTTTCAATGATGTCTTGGTTGTTTTGTTTTGTTGTCTTTTTGCCTTTTTTTCTAGGGCCGCTCCTGCGGCACATGGAGGTTCCCAGGCTAGGGGTCGAATCGGAGCTGTCGCCACTGGCCTACACCACAGCCACAGCAACGCAGAATCCGAGCCGCGTCTGCGACCTACGCCACAGCTCACGGCAACCCCAGATCCCTAACCCACTGAACAAGGCCAGGGATTGAACCCGCAACCTCATGGTTCCTAGTCGGATTCGTTAACCACTGCGCCACGACGGGAACTCCTCTTGGTTTTATATTTAACGAATTTTTTACTAGCTCTGCAACACAAAACATCAGTCATATCATGACCGAGATCAGGATGAGTATCCGGTCATCAAAGAATTTACAGGTCAGTGAAGGAAATGTTTAAACCACTACAGAAGGTAGAATGAAGTAAGTGCTGTAGAACAGGCGGAGGCGTCTTTGAGGCAGGGGTTGCAAGAAGCAGGCATGATCGCGTCTGTCAGGAGAGACCATGGTAGTTGAGCCCCTGCTTAGGAAGCACTCAGTGCTCATGGAATAAGTAGGGCAAGAAGAGCTGTTCGAGCTGCTTCCTCAAAGCAGGAAAGACCAGAATGGAACTCTGGTCAAAGTCAGAAAGGACTGAATTGTACTAATATCATAATTGTAGTAATTTTGATTTGCTTACTGAAGTAGAACCTGTATCAGAAAATCCAAATAAGAAAATCCAGGTCATGTTTAGTATAATTGTGCTTCCTATTTGAGAGACGAGGCACAAAGGGTGGCCCACTGGCAGGGTCTGGCCTGTACCCATGTTTGATCTAGTGCAGAGCTGTTTTATTTTATTTTAAATAAAGCTGTTTTGAAATTGGAAATTTTTACCAAAAAAAAAACCAAAGTCGGTTATTTCTGACTCCCAGAGTGACAGCTGGACTGGTGCGGCAGCCCCTTCGATGGGAACGTGCTCTTGAGTTCACCCTAGTCCTCACCATGGCTGTTGGAGCCCACCCCGCCTTCATGTGGGGATTTCTGGTAAATCGGCCATGGCAAGAGTGGGCTCTTAAGGAAGCAGTGCCGTTACCAGAAAGTGCTTTTTGGAGACCTTCGTACATACTGCGCTTCTGTGTATGCAGTGGTATAAACAGTGTGTGCAGCATTTCTCTCAAGGAGCCAGTGGAAATTCCAGCAGGGCAAGTAAGTGTTCTGTAGATGCACGTGTGCTCACTTCTGTGAATACAGTTCAGCGTTGGTTCACCTTATGCATCAAGTTATGCTTTCCGTATGCAGTGTAAATGGATCTTGACAGGGACAGCAGGATGGAGGTCCGTTGCTCAATCTAGGAAAGCTCCGAGGAGGAGTTAACGTTTTAAATAAAGTAAAAGATGCAAAGAATGGGATTTAGTAAGAAACCATCACAAATATCTTTGGAAAGTACGGAGTATAAATTACAAATCTTAAGAATGCCTTGTCCCTCTTACCGTTTGTGGGAGGAACAGGCAGCAAAGACACAATTGTGTTTTCCTGACAACTGTCTTGATTTTAGGCTCAGGTACCGGAACACATAGTGACCCTGTATGAAGATGAACAGTATCCGGTTCATATGTCATTAGTGGAGATGGGGCTTGCAGACGAAGACGAATGATGTAAGTACTGTGACCTCTTTCACCTTACACTCAGCAGAAGGCATGTATGCCATAGAGCAGAGATTCCTACGAAATTGCCCCAAAAGGCACCTTTGGCTTTTCTTTGATGTCTCAAATGATTGACAGCAAAGCGCAACAGGAATCTCTCTTCTGGATTTCTCCTCCATAGGCCCTTCTTGCCTGTTGAGGACCAGTATCAGAGAGGGGCCATGGCTGTACAAATTCTGACTGTTGACAGTACCGAGTGGTTATGGGGTAAGGGGACGAGCAGAAGGAAGGGGCACCATCCATAATTTAGGTGCATCGTCTGTGGTGCGCGTATAGCACTGTCGAGTCGTCAGTGTCCTAACAGAGTTAGTGAAGTGGTTCAGTAAAGGGCTCTTCATCCAGTCACAGAAATGTTTCAGTAACTCGACTGGAACATTAAGCAAAGGTTTAAAATAACACTTGTTTTGTGTTTCAGGTGTGCAGTACGGGGCACCTGAACAGCCCAGAAGAAAGGTGTCTGTTATACGTAGACCACTTTAGGCTTATTTTTCTTGACTTGTTCTGCAGTAATGTGGGCCTTTTTTTTTTTTTTCTTCTTACATGTTCCACTGTTAGGAATTGTTTGAGAAAAGTTAATAAATATTTGCTTTCAATATTTCTTTTATTTTACTATAATTTTAAATAAAATATTACAGCACATTTTAAAAACATATTTATTTAGTTCATTTTATAACTGATGGATATTCAGGTTAAGAAATAAGAGATTCTCAGCACAGCTGTAGGCCCCCGTTCTACTCATTCCCTGCCCTGCAGAGATGAACACTAGTGTGGATTTGGTGACTGTCACTCTTAGACGGGTGTCTGTGGATGCATCCCGCAACAAGAGTCAGTGTCACTCTTGAGTTTTGTTTGTTTTCTCTTTTTTGGCTGCCCCACGGCATATGGAGTTTCCAGCCAGGGATCAGATGCAAGGCACAGCTGCAAGCTGTGATGCAGCTGCAGCAGCGCTGAGCCTGCTCGTTTATTGCTGGGTGTGTGCAGGATCACGGTTACCTCTGTCCTCCTGCCTTCTTGCCACTGTTGAGCCGTGTTGGTGGATTGATGCACGTTCACTGTTACATCTGTCTGTACACATTCCGTTGTTAGATAATTAGGTTGTTACTGGGCTTTTCTCAATTACAAGTATTCTATTGTAGGACCTCATATACCAGTGAGGGGTTTTCTAGTAAATGTATTTATTAGTGGAATTTACTAAGTCATGAGGTAATTGCTTTCCAGAAAGTGATTTTACCAACTAACTCCACCATCAGTAGCCTGAGTCCCTCACCAGTATGTGGTGTGACAGGCGTTTTGTGTGCCAGTTTATGGCCCTAGAGTAAAAAAAAGAATCTCGTTGTAACATGCATTTAGTGATGTAGTCACTTGTTTATTGCTTATTCATATCCTTTGTCCATTTGTCTATTGAGTTATTCGTAATTATCTATTTTTACTACTAGAAATTCTTTATGTATTCTGCTTACTAATCCTTTGTCAGATGTGTACCCTTCCTAGTCTGATTTATGGTAACGTTTTGTGGTAACCTTAGAAAAACAAAAAAAATTTTTTTTTTTGGTGTTTTTTTAGGGCTGCACCTGCAGCATATGGAAATTCCCAAGCTAGGGGTCAAATTGGAGCTACAGCTGCCGGCCTACCCCACAGCCACAGGAATGTGGGATCTGAGCTGCGTCTGCGACCTACACCACAGCTCATGGCAACGCCGGATCCTTAGCCCACTGAACAAGGCCATGGATCAAACCAGAGCCACCAGAAAGAAATGCTGGATCCTTAACCCACTGTATTACAATGGGAACTCCTATTCAGTTGTTAAATCATCTGCAGGTAATAAACACAGCTTTTTAAATTTTTTAATTTTTTTCGGCTGTACCCACGGCATGTGGAATTTCCCAGGCCAGGGATCGGATAAGAGCCATAGCTGTGACCCGTGCCACAGCTACAGCAATACCAGATGTTTTACCCACCCACTGCCAGGCCTGGAACTGAACCCAAGTCACTACAGAGACAACTCAGGATCCTTCATGCCACAACAGGAATACATGTAGCTTTTTAAAAGTCTGAAGTGTAGTTGGAGTTGCCATTGGTGGTTCAGCAGCTTAAGAACCCAACTAGTATCCTGTGAGGGTTCAGGTTTGATCCCTGGCCTTTTGCTCAGGGGGTTAGAGGGTCAAGTTTTGCCACAAGCTTTGATGTAAGCCACAGATGTGGCTTGCATCTGGCATTGATGTGGCCACGGTGCAGGCCGGCGGCTGTAGCTCCGATTCGACCCCTAGCCTGGGAACCTCCATATGCCACGGGTACAGCCCTAAAAAAAAAGAAAATGAGTCGTGAGGAGTGTAACTAAGAACAAAGTGGCTTTTTTTTTTTTTTTTGCTTTTTAGGGACACACCCGTGGCATATGGAGGTTCCCAGGCTAGGGGTCTAATCAGAGCTGTAGCCACCAGCCTACGCCCACGGCCACAGCAAGCCAGATCCGAGCCGCGTCTGCGACCTACACCACAGCTCATGGCACCGCTGGATCCTTAACCCACTGAGCAAGGCCAGGGATCAAACCCACAACCTTATGGTTCCTAGTCGGATTTGTTTCCGCTCCACCACGACCAGGAACTCCAAGAACAAATTCTTATTAATAAAAATATAAATACATAAAATTGAAGTATAGGTGATTCATAATGTTAGTTTTGCTGCACTGCAGCGTGACTCAGTTATACATATGTGTACGTTTTTTTATATTCTTTCCCATTATAGTTTATAATAGGCCGTTGAATTTAGTTAATGTTGCTAACCCCAAACTCCCCGTCCATCCCACTTCCTGCCCCTTTCCCTTGGCAACCACAAGTCCGTTCTCTCTGTCCATGAGTCTGTCTGTTTTGTAGGTTCATCTTGTGCCATATTTTAGATTCCATGTGTAAGTAAGTCATATGCTACTTGTCTATTTTTTAATTATTTACTAGAGTTGAGGTACAGTGTCCTGTGAGTCTCTGCTGTACAGCAGAGTGACCAGTCATACATATACGCACACTCTCTCTCCTTCCTCCTTCTCCATCACGTTCCGTCACACGTGGTTAGATACTAGTTCGCGGTGCTACACGGCCGTATCTTGTTGCTTATCCACTCCACTCCAAATGCAGTAGTTTGGCAATAGTTTGCATCTAGTAACCTCAAACTCCCAGTCCGTCCCAGTCCTCACCCCACCCCACCCCCACCGCCCCTTGGCAACAAGTCTGTTCTCCAATTCCATGAGTTTGTTTCTTTTCTATAGATAAGTTCATTTTTGCCATATATTAGATTCCAGACACAAGTGATATTTGTCTTTCTCTTTCTGACTTACTTAGTATAAGAGCCTCTAGTTCCATCCATGTTGCTGCAAATGGCATTATTTTGTTCTTTTTATGGCTGAGTAGTATGCCATTGTGTATATGTACTGCTTTTGTATTTTCTGCTTTTTAGGGCTACATCTGAGGCATATGGAAGGTTCCCAGGCTACGGATCAAATCAGAGATGCAGCTACCGGTCTACACCACAGCCACAGGAACTCAGGAGCCAAGCCGCATCTGTGACCTACACCACAGCTCTCAGCAACGCCAGATCCTTAACCCACTCAGCAAGGCCGGGGATCAAACTCACATCCTCATGGATAATAGTGGGAGTCATTACTGCTGAGTCACGACAGGTACTCTCTGTATCATATCTTCTTAATCCATTCATCTGTGGATGGACATTTAGGTTGTTTCCATGTCTTGGCTATTGTGAACAGTGCTGCTGTGACCATACGGGTGCATGTATCTTTTTCAACGAAAGTTCTGTCTGGATATATGCCCAGGAGTGGGATGCTGGGTCATATGGTAGTTCTCTATTTAGTTTTCTGAGGAACCTCCGTAGTGTTCTCCATAGTGATTGTACCAACTTACATTCCCACCGACAGTGCAGGAGGGCTCCCTTTTCTGCACACCCTTCCAGCATTTATTTGTAGACTTACTAATGATGGCCATTCTGACTGGTGTGAGGTGGTGCCTCCTTGTAGTTTGGATTTGCATTTCTCTAATTAGTGGTGTTGAGCCTTTTTTTCCCATGTGCCTGTTGGCCATCCATGTTTTTCTTTCAAGAAATGTCTGTTTAGGTCTTCTGCCCATTTTCGGATGGAACTGTTTGGTTTTTTGCGGTTGAGTTGCATCAGTTGTTTGTAAATTTTGGAGATTAGGCTCTTGTCAGTTGCATCGGTTACAGCTACTTCCCCCCCATTCTGTAGGTTGTCTTTTCACATTGTTTATGGTTTCCTTTGCTGTGCAAAAGCCTGTAAGTTTGAGTAGGTCCCATTGGCTTGTTTTGTTTGTATTTCTGTTGTCTTGGGAGACTGACCTAAGCAAACATTTGGATGGTGATATTAGAGAATGTTTTGCTTATGTTCTCTTCTAGGCTTTTATGGTGTCTTTGTCTTATGTTTAAGCCTAAGTCTTTATTTTATTTTTTTGCCATTTCTTGGGCCGCACCTGCAGCATATGGAGGTTCCCAAGCTAGGGGTCGAATCGGAGCTGTAGCTGCCAGCCTACGCCAGAGCCACAGCAACGTGGGATCCGAGCCCGTGTGTGACCTGCACCACAGCTCACGGCAACGCCGGATCCTTAACCCACTGAGGAAGGGCAGGGATCGAACCTGCAACCTCATGGTTCCTAGTCGGATTCATTAACCACTGAGTCACAACGGGAACTCCAAGTCTAAGCCATTTTGAGTTTATTTCTGTGCATGGTGTGAGTGCATGTTCTAGTTTCACTGGTTGACATGCAGCTGTCCAGTTTTCCCAGCACCACCTGCTGAAGAGACTGTCTTTTTCCCATTTTCTATTCTTGCCTCCTTTGTCAAAGATTAACTGACCAAAGGTGTCTCGGATTTATTTCGGTTTCTCTGCTCTGTTCCGTTGGTCTGTCTTTTTACCTTTATTGCTTCATTACCCCCAGGCAAAGGGGGCCGCAGCAGGCTAATGCCTTAAAGACTGTGCCCCCTTGTCTCTCTCTTTCTGACTTTGTAGTGTCATCATCTCTAGGTCCATCCTGTGGCCACACATGGCATTGTTGCCTTTTGACGGCTGAGTAGTATTCCATTGTGTGTACATATCATGTCATCCTTATCCCTTCCTCTGCTGATCACCATTGTCATCACTGCCATGTCTTGGCTCTTAGAAATAGCGCTGCTGTGGACAGAGGGGTGCATGTATCGCTGTGTCCAGATGCATACCCAGGAGAGGAGCTCCCAGAGCATCTGTGGTAACTCTCTTTAGGCTTTTCAGGAACTTCCATTCCAGACCGTCTGCACGTGCCTGCACCAACTAGATTCCCACCAGTAGTGATAGGAGGTTCTCCCCACCGTCGGCAGCACTGTAGACTCTAATGAGGTCTGTTCTGACTGGGATAAGGTGGCACCTCACTGTAGTTTTGATTTTATTTCTCCAATAATTGCTGGTGACCATCTTTTCTTTTTTGCTCTTTTGGGCCGAACCTGTGGCACATGGACGTTCCCAGGCCAGGGGTCTACTCAGAGGTGCAGCTGCCAGCCAACACCACAGCCACAGCAACACGGGACACCAGCCGCTTCTGTGACCTACACCGCAGCTCGCTGCGCCAGATCCTTAACCCACTGAGCGAGGCGAGGGGTTGAACCCACGCCTCGTGGATCCTATTCAGAGTCACGTCTGCTGAGCCCCGATGAGAACTCCCTTGAGCATCTTCTCATGTGTCCACTGGTCGTCTGTCTGTCTGTCTGCTTTAGAGGAATGTGTGTTTAGGTCTTCTGCCCATCTTTTGATTGGGTTATTTGATTTTTTGGTATTATTGAGTCGTATGAGCTGTTGATATCTTGGAAATTAAGCCCTCGCCAGTTACATTACTTGCACATATTTTCTCCCAGTCCGTAGGTTGTCTCTTTTTCCATCTTTTAAAGTTTTATTGAGGTATAACATGTGGTGTGAGAATCTGCTGTACAACAGAGTGAATGAGTTATGCATACACACACGTCCATGCACTTAGATTCCTTTCCTTTCTAGAAGATCACGGAGCACTGGATAGAGTTTCCCCGGCGGTACAGCAGGTCCCTGTGGACCGTCCGTTCCAGGTACAGTAGTGCGATGACTGCAGCTCTGCAGTCCTGTCCGAAATTGGGAGGGTTAAGCCTCCTGCCTTGTTTCTTTCCTCTCAGGATTGCTTTGCTTGTGGTTCCGTATAAATTGTAGAATTATTTTAGTTCTGTGAAAAATGTCATGGGTAATTTGATAGGGATTGCCTAAAATCTGTAGATTGCTTTGGGTAGTATTGCCTTCTGAACAATAATAATTCTTCTAATCCAGGACCATGGGATATAGTTCCATTTCTTTGTACCATCTTAAAATCTATTTAACCAGTGTTTTAACAGTTCTCAGTCTTTCACCTTCACCTCTTTGGTCAGGTTTGTTCCTAAACATCTAATTTTTTTGGATGCAATTTAATTTATTTATTTATTGCTTTTTAGGGCCACACCCAAGGCACATGGAAGTTCCTAGCATAGGGGTCAAATCGGAGCTATAGCTGCTGGCCTATGCCATGCCACAGCCACAGCAACACAGGATCCAAACCTCATCTGTTACCTACACCACAGCTCACGGCAACGCCAGATCCCCAACCCACTGGGTAAGGCCAGGGATCGAACCCACATCCTCATGGATACTAGTCAGATTTGTTTCTGCTGCACTACAACGGGACTCCCCTGGATGTAATTTTGGAAGGGATTTTTTTCATTCCTTTTTTAGTATTTCATTGTTTAACATAAAGAAGTGCAACTGGGAGTTCCCATCATGGCTCAGCAGAAATGAATCTAAATGGTATCCATGAGGACATGGGTTCGATCCCTGGCCTCTCTCAGTGGGTTAAGGATCAGACATTGCCATGAGCTGTGGTGTAGGTCACAGACATGGCTCAGATCCTGCACTGCTGTGGGTATGGTGTAGACTAGCAGCTACAGCTCCGATTCAACCCCTATCCTGGGAACCCACACCCACAAGCCCTAAAAGGCCCGTGTGTGTGTGTGTGTGTGTGTAAAATAAAGAAGTACAACTGACTTCTGTATGTGAATCTTGTATCCTCCTTCTTGGCTGAATTCATTTATCAGTTCTACTAGTTTTCATGAGGACTCTTTGTGGTTTCCTATATATAGTATCATGTCATCTGCACCTAATGACAGTTGTACCTCTTCCCTTCCAGTTTGGATATGTTTTCTTTTTCTTGTCCAGTTGCTGTGGCTGGGACTTCCAGTACTATGTTGAATAGAGGTGTTGAGAGTGGGCATCCTTGTCTTGTGCCTTTTTTTTTTCCCCACCTGAAGCCATACCTGCAGCATATGGAAGTTTCTAGGCTAGGGGTCAAATTAGAGCTGCAGCTGCTGGCCTGTGCCGAGCCACAGCAATGCTGGATCCGAGGGCATCTGAAAGCTGTGCCACAGCTCACGGCAACACAAGATCCTTAACTTGCTGATCAAAGGCAGGGATCAAACCTGCGTCTTCACAGACAGCACATCAGGTTTTTAACCGGCTGAGCCGCAATGGGAACCTTGCAGTAAGAGGCCTTATCAGGAACAGATGTTGAATCTTGTTAGGTGCTTTATCTGCATCCATCGAGATGATCGTGTCGTGTGTGTATCGCATCGATTGACCTGTGTGTGAACTATCCTTGTGACCCTGGGATGAATCCCACTTGGTAGCTGGTGTGGCATCTTTTTTATGTGGTGTTGGATTCAGCTTGCTAGTATCTTGTTAAAAGTTCCTGGGCCAGGGATCAAACCCACGCCACAGCTGCAACCTGAGCCACAGCAGTGACACTGGTTCCCTAAGATGCTGAGCTATCAGGGAATTCCTTCAGAGAGTTGTTTTAATTAGAGATTTTATTTGCCTTCTAGTAATTGGTCTGTTTATTTCTTCTTGATTCACTTTTGGTGAGCTGATTCACTTTTAGTGAGCTGTACATTTCTAGAAAATGTCGTCAAATGAGTTGGTATAGAATTGTTCTTAGTAGTCTCAAGGTTTTTTGTTTCTGCAGAATCAGATATCCTTTTTTTTTTTTTTTTTTTTTTTGGTCTTTTCGCCTTTTCTAGGGCTGCTCCTGTGGCATATGGAGGTTCCCAGGCTTGGGGTCTAATCGGAACTGTAGCCACCAGCCTATGCCAGTCCCACAGCAACGTGGGATCCAAGCCGTGTCTGCAACATACACCACAGCTCACAGCAACGCCGGATCCTTAACCCACTGAGAAAGGCCAGGGATCGAACCCACAATCTCATGGTTCCTAGTCGGATTCATTAACCACTGTGCCACAACAGGAACTCCCAGAATACCTCTCCTTTTTAATTTCCTACTGGTTTCTCTCTCTTCTCCTTGGTGAGTCTGGCAAGAGGTTTGTTGTTAACCTTTCAAAGAACCTGCTCTTAGTTTTACTGACTTTTTCCGTTGTTTTTTAAGTCTCTGTTTTATTTCCTGATATTTATTATTTCCTTCTGCTGACTTCAGCTCTTTCTCTAATTCTTTTTTAGGGTTAGGTTGTTTGATATTTATCTTGTTTTTTGAGGAAGGCCTGTATTGCTATGAACTTCCCTCCAAGAACTGCTTTGGCTGCATCCCATAGATTTTATATGGTTGGTGTTCTGTCATTTGTCAAAATCACACTACATTTTTCAATTTCCTCTTTGATTTCATCATCAACCTGTTGATATTTTAGTGATAGTTAAAAAAAACTGAGTTATTGCCAACACTGGTGTCAAATTATACCAATACACCAAGTGACAGACCAAACATGTAAACTGACTTGAGATGACTTGCTCCTCCTTCAAGGTCAACCTGCTCCTGTCAGCCCAGTCGTACAGGTTACAACGGCAGGGCACCTGGTTGCTTCTCACCTCCCACCATCTCAGGGCCCCAGGCTGACAGCTCCACCCCCAGCCTCTCGAGGTAGCTGTTTCCCTTACGAGACTGATCTGCTCTGGAACAGTGAACTCTTCTTCCTGTATTCTTGTTTGCCTGACTTGTATTTGTTGTTTTCACTTCTCGTCTGTAACCACTGTGGTAAATGAAATGCTGCAGCAGTAGGATGTTGACTGGAGAAATGAGCTTCCTCCTTTGGTAAATCTCCCGAGCAAGACCTTGACATGGTGAATGGCAGTGAGAACATCTCTTGGATGCTGTACTTGGAGGTTTTCCTGACCTTCCGTCCAGGCAGTGAAAGCAGCCCCTTTAATGCACGTCTCTACAGGTTATAACCAAAGAGGACAAGGCAGCCAAAGGGAAACAACATAAAAAGAAGCATCAAGTTTTATTTGATAACCCAAACACTCTTTTCCAGTTAAACACACGCACACAGAGTATGTCAGTTAAAGCACAGAATCCGTAAGAAACGCACGTTTAACCAGAAAATCAAGTTAGTGTTATTTTCATGATGTGTCACAGGGGGATCATGACAATCTTGTGTCTATTAGAACGTTGCCGTCCTTGTCTTTAACTCGTACGCGACCAGATGTGTATTTTGTTTCCTGATGACCGTTTGTATATACAGTTTTCACAGTGCCGTCTGGATATTCCCGTCTCTTGAACTGGCTGGTATGTAGTTCTCTCTGGCCATTACTAAACTCTATGACTTTGTTTCCATCTCTGTAAATTTAAAATAGAATTTACTTTCTTTAACAATAGGAAACACACCAGGAAAGCTCGAGCAGTTCTTCCTTCTCTCCTGTCCCCGCACTACACCTTCTGTGCACATTCTTCCCAGTGTTTCTGCAGCAGGCAGAGTTCCAGGGATGAGAACAGCACTTCTGTGTGCCCTCCAGAGTTTTTTAAATAAATGTTTTCATCACAACAGTCTTAGATGTCTTTAACTTTGCATGTGTTGTGCCTCTTAAAAAACTTTTTTAAAAAAGGGAACTGTATTACAATGTCTTTCAATTTGGACCTTCCTTCTTTCACTAAGTTAAGGCCACCCGAATGCTTGCTCCTCCTCAGGCTGGAGAGGAGCTGTGCTCCTGGGAAGGCACGTGTTCAGAGTGAAGACCCGTCCTGAAGGAACAGACCCAGCAAGCAGAACGCGGAAAGAGCTGACGCCACACTGACTGCTTGATGGGTGTGGGGGTATTGAAACTGAATCCCAAATAGAGGTATCATGTGCCATTAAAAACACAGGCTGCTTTTTGAGTATTTCTTAAATTACATATGGACACAGTGGCCTTGTGCCACATACGACTGTTAAAGAGCCACTGCCTTGTCAAGTGTGATCCTGGGGGGTCAGCCTCACCTGGGAGCTCTGGAGAAATGCAAAGCAGAGTTCCCGTTGTGGCTCAGTGGTAACAAACCAGACCTGTACCCATGAGGATGCAGGTTCGATCCCCGGCCTTGATCAGTGGGTTAAGGATCCGGCGTTGCCGTGAGCTGTGGTGGGGTTGCAGATGTGGCTTGGACCTTGTGTGGCTGTGGCTCCAGCTGATTCTACCCCTAGCCTGGCACCCTCGGTGTGTCGCAGATGCAGCTTCTTTGGGTGGGGCCCAGCAACCTGCACTTGCGCAATCCCGCCAGGTAATTCTGATGGACAGTTAAGTGTGAGAACCACACTGTAAGTGAAAAGTGCCAAAATAATCCTGAGTGTGTTGCATATTTGAAAACTAAGAGACTAAATCTTAAAAGTTTGTGTCACAAAAAAAAAACATGTAGGAGTCCCCCACAGTAGGTAAAAGCCAACTGCAGGAGTTTCCATCCTGGCGCAGCAGAAACGAATCCGACTAGCCTGTGGATTCAGTCCCTGGCCTTGCTCAGTGGGTTAAGGATCTGGCGTTGCCGTGAGCTGGTGTAGGTCGCAGATGCAGCTTGGACATGGCGTGGCTGTGGCTGTGGTGTAAACTTGCAGCTGTAGCTGATTAGACCCCTAGCCTGGAAACCGCCATATGCTGTCGCTGTGGCCCTAAAAAGACAGGAAAAAAAAGAATCCAACTGTGATAGCTCAGGTCGGTGCAGAGGTGCAGATTTGGTCCTCAGCCCAGAACAGTGGGTTAAGGATCCGATGTTGCTGCATCTGTGGCTCGGATTCAGTCACTGGCCTAGGAACTTCTATATGCCAAGGTTGTGGCCATTAAGCTCTGTGAGGTGATGACTTTGCAATTCCACAAATCCCGTATCTTTGCTGGACACCTGAAACTGAAGTTATATATATGTCACACATCAATTAAGAACAATTCTGGGAGTTCTCATCGTGGCTTAGTGGTAATGAACCCAATCAGTATCCAAGAGGATGTGGGTTCAATCCCTGGCATTGCTGGGAGCTGTGGCGAAGGTCGCAGACGCGGCTCAGCTCCCACACTGCTGAGGCTGTGGTGTAGGCCGGCAGCTCCGATTCGACCCCTAAGCCTGGGAACTTCCAGGTGGTGCGGCCCTAAAAAAGACAAAAAAAAAAAAAGACCAGCCATGAGTTATCCTCAAAGATGGAGCGATGAGTACAGGGAACTTGTCACGTTCTCTTTTTGTTACAGAAAACGTCAGTCACAAGTCAGAATCTTTTGAAAGGCCCCTGACAGGACTCAGTATACGACATACAGGTTTAGTGGATCAGCAGGTAAAGTTTCAGACCGTGTTAAGGGAAAAACACAGTCATGACCATAAGAAGATCCTACATTAAATAAATAGTACTATTGATTTAAATAAATAAATACTTCAAACGGTAGTGTTTTTACTTTGTTTTGGGGCCAAGTTTCTACCACAGAATTCAAGTTACTGGGTATGAGACTGACACACTCCACAAGAGGTGGGCTCAGAGCTGAAAACAGGACTCGGGGTTGACAGACATAAACCAGGGTTTTCATTAAAATGGTGCTTAGAAGATGCTCTTTACTATGGACTGAAAAAGTCTCTCACTTCAAGAAATTTAATAATAAAGAGACCCCTAGTCTGGGAACCTCCATATGCCGCGAGTGTGGCCCTAAAAAAAGCAAAAAAAGAAAAAGAGAAAAACTTAGAGATTGTTGACTCTCTGAATCAACGGTCTCTAAGAACTGGGTCCCAAGCACTTCGGCTGGGACGCGAGAGCCAGAAAATCGGAACAGAGCATCTCAGTTAAACCTGCTTGCGGCCGCCGTGCGCTTCCTGTGCCGCAGTGGCAGGGCCGCTTCCCGCGTGGTGTCTCGGTCACTGCGCTCAGGTCCCCCACACACCCTCTTCATGCGAACTGCGCTACAGGCTCCCTTGGTCTTGAGGCTAAAGACTGACTAGATAACAGACTCTCTTTATCTCAAACGAGTCCTGAACTCCAGGACGCTGAAAACACATCTCACCTGCTCGCACATTCTGAACCCACTGAACATTCCGAGTGCCTTATGCAAAGGTTTTGGTATTTTTCACCCTCACTTGGTACTGGAAGCTGCAAACTGAAGCCCTAACCCCAACCCCAACCCCAACAGGTTTCCTACCGCTGTGCTCTGACAATGGTGCCGTCTGGGAAAATGCTTTCTTCTTGCCCGTCAGCGAATAAGGTCTTCACAGTCTGGTCGGGAAACGTGATCTCTTTCCTTCCATCCGGGAAATGTCTTTCTGTGTCGAGAGGGGTTCGTCAGTGCTGGGTGTGAGGGAGGGGCTGGACCACGAGAGGGCGGAGCGGGCGCTCACCTGTCTGGCCGGAGGAGAAGTGCAGGACCTCCAGCCCTTGCGGGTAGGTGGTGTGCGTGGTCTGCGCGGCCGCGTAGTAGTAAACCTGCGGGGACACGGCGTCAGCGCGGCTCCCCGCGGGCGCTGCGGGCCGGGGCGGCGCGGGGCGCGGGGGCGGCCACCTACCACTCTCCCGTCGGGCGTGACCTGCTTGACGTCACCGTTGAAGAAGGTGACCGTGACCGTCTTCCCGTCCGCGCTCACGTCCTTTCGAGTCCCGTTGGGAAACGAGATAAGACGGCGCCCGTCTGTATAAACCACCTCCGTCTACGGAAGGTGAGAGCCAGGCTGTCACCAGGAGAACGTCCTCCCGAGGCCTCGCGACAGAAACAGCCCTACCCCTTTACCCGCTTGGAAATGTCTCCATGATGGGGGGTCCCGCGCGGCTCAGCAGGAACGAATCTGCCTGGCACCCACGAGGGCGCGGGTTCGCCCCCTGGCCTCGCTCAGTGGTTGAGGACCCGACGTTGCCGTGCGCGGTGGTGCAGGTCATGGACTCAGCTCAGACCCCGCGTGGCTGTGGCTGTGGTGTAGGCCGGACGCTGCAGCTCTGATTCGACCTCTAGCCTGGGAACCTCCTAAACAGACCAAAAAAAAGGAAAAAATTTTCCAAGATAAAAGGTAAAACATTTCCAAAGGGAGAAACATTAATAAACTCATAATAATCAACTTCACGTATCAACACATCACCATTCTTATGTCACCTATTCCCCCAAAACAAAAACTCTGGTGGTGGTATTTCGCGTTTTGTCTTTTGGGGTTTTGTGTGTGTGTGTGTGTGTTTTTTAGGGCCTCACCCGTGGCACATGGAAATTCTCAGGCTAGGGGTCAAATCGGACCTACAGCTGCCAGCCACAGCCACGCCGGATCCTTAACTCACTCAGTGAGGCCAGGGATTGAATCCGTGTCCTTACAGATACTCGTTGGGGTTGTTTCAGCTGCGCCACAATGAGAACTCCCCCCGTGGTGGTTTTTTTTTAAAGCCAACTGCAGCCATCACTTAACCTGTAAGTTCTTCAACTGCTATACATAATGGAAGGATTTTTAACAAAACCATTATCATCCTAACTGCAATTCCTTCATCAATCAGAACCATCCATATCGTTTTCGATAAATTCAGTTTACCTGAATCAGGATCAAAACAAAGGCCAAAAACAACAGCTGGGTGATAAGTGTCTCTAATCTCAATTTTTTTTTTTTTTCTTTTTAGGGCTGCACCTGCGGCATATGGAGGTTCCTAGGCAAGGGGTCGAATTGGAGCCACCGTTGCCAGCCTACGCCACAGCCACAGCAACACCAGATCCGAACCGAGTCTGCGACCTACACCACAGCTCACAGCAACAATGGATACTTAACCCACTGAGCAAGGCCAGGAATCGAATCCACATCCTCATGGATACTAGTCAGATTTGTTTTTGAGGTTTTTTTTGCCTTTTTTAAGGCCGCATCCGTGGCATATGGAGGTTCCCAGGCCAGGGGTCGAATTGGAGCTGTAGCTGGCAGCCTACGCCAGAGCCACAGCAACGTGGGATCTGAGCCGTGTCTGCAACCTACACCACAGCTCACGGCAACGCCGGATCCTTAACCCACTGAGCGAGGCCAGGGATCGAACCCGCAACCTCATGGTCCCTAGTTGGATTCATCAACCACTGAGCCACGACGGGAACTCCTCAGATTTGTTTCTGCTGTGCCACAAAGGGAACTCCCCTAATCTCAATTTTAAGTCCTCTCCTTTCACCCTTTTTAATTCGAATTGGTGAAGGGACAGAGTCACTGACCATGTGAAATTTCCCACAGTCTGGATTGGGCTGATTGCTTTCCCGTTAGGGGGTCACTTAACATGTTCTCATAGCCCCGTTTTTCCTTAAAAAGCCCCGTAGCTGGCTCTCAGAGCTGAATCACTCTCTGGATGAGCTGTGGGCCCCGTGCAGCGGCACATCCAGAAATGCGGCGAGTACGAAGCCGCCCCCTGACCTCAGCACTGACTGGTCGCATCATTCGATCCGTCAGCCTTTCACCTAAGGTCTCCGTGGCCACGGATGACGGCTGCCTGGAACCTCTACTTCATTCGATTGTGAATTTTATCATTCCTTTTCTGTTCACTAGCTGGAATTCTTCTAAAAAAGAAAACCATCATCATCAAGAGTTGGTTGCCCTAAAGCAGTCAGTACAGGAGAAGCCTAACAACCTCCTTCTGACGGTTGGTCCTGTCCTGTCCTGTCCCAGGGGGCTCCCAGGGTGAGGCCGTCTGCAAGGACAAGAGACTCTTGGTCTGTCCTACAGGGCATGTAACAAACATGTGAAGCAACTGCAACTTACACTTGGGTCAAAAGCCGGAGTCTGCTATTCGAGAATCCTCCGGACGCATTCCTTCCTCTGCTGCTTCTCTAAACTAGAAATGGCACCTAAACCACACGGAGCCTTTGCAGGCGAGTCCAAAGGTTCAAGCCACGGTTACGTTCAGCCCTATCAACAGCCTTGAAGAGCCATTATTTGAGAATCCACTCTAACCTCTATTTTAACCCACGTTTTATTTTTATAGCATTATCACTGCTTAAAAATAAAAGTTTCACCTTTCCATCAGGATGGCTGATCTCTCCCTGAATTTCTTCTTTTTTCTCTTTTTCATCCGCTTCCATGCTTTCAGGATCTGGAAAGCTCACTGGCTCAGGGGGCTCCCAGGGTGAGGCCGTCTGCAAGGACAAGAGACTCTTGGTCTGTCCTACAGGGCATGTAACAAACATGTGAAGCAACTGCAACTTACACTTGGGTCAAAAGCCGGAGTCTGCTGGTGTCACACAGAAAATGGTTACAGTGTTACGTCGAGAGCCTCCCTTATAAATGGTTTAGAAAATGAAGCCAGTTAACTGGTCAGCTTCAAGCCTGCGTAATCTGTGTGACCAAATGACAACATAGAGAGATGTACCTGTCCCTTCTCCCGACTGCCCAAATCACCAGGCACAGACTTGGATCTTCGAGACGGATCGCCTGTTAGAATACAACTGCCAGAGTTAGTTTTACGCCTTAAGTGAAAGCTTAGAATTTACCCAATTTTATGGTCAAACATTTCCTTACTTCACTCTTCTTTTGTGAATTGCTGTCCTTTACCCATTATTTAAGAAGTCTTGGGGAGTTCCCATCATGGCGCAGCGGAAACGAATCTGACTAGGAACCATGAGGTTGCAGGTTCAATCCCTGGCCTCACGCAGTGGGTTAAGGATCCAGCATTGCCGTGAGCTGTGGTACAGCTTGCAGACGCGGCTTGGATCCCAAGTTGCTGTGGCTGTGGTGTAGGCCAGCAGCTGTAGCTCCAACTTAACCCCCAGCCTGGGAACCTCCATATGCTTCAGAGGCAGCCCTAAAAAGAAAAAAAAAAGAAAAAAAAGATTCATGCACCTCTGTGTTCACTGCAGCAGTATTCACAATAGCCAAGACATGGAAACAACCTAAATGTCCATCAAGAGATGACTGGTTTAAGACGATGTGGTACATATATATACACAACAGACTACTACTCAGCCATAAAAAAGAACAAAATAATGCCATTTGCAGCCACATGGATGGAATTAAAGACTCTCATACTAAGTGCAATCAGTCAGGAAGAGAAAGACAAACACCATAAGGTATCACTTTTTATCTGGAATCTCACACATGGCACAAATGAACCCACCTACAGAACAGAAACAAACTCATGGACATGAAGAACAGACTTGCGGTGGCCGGGGGGGCGGGGCGGGGGACAGACTGGGAGTCTGGGGTTGGTGAACTACTGCGTTTGGACTGGATGAGCGATGAGCTCCTGCTGTGTAGCGCAGGGAACTATATACACTCGCTTGTGATGGAACATGACGGAGAATGACGTGAGAAAAAGAATGTATACACACATAAGACTGGGTCACTTTACAGCAGAAAGCGACAGAGCTCTGTAATCAACAATAATAAAAGAAGTCAAAATAAAAAAGAGAGGAGTTCCCACTGTGGCTCAGTGCTAACGAACCCGACTAGTAGCCACAGGTTCGATCCCTGGCCTTGCTCAGTGGGTTAAGGATCTGGCATTGCTCAGAGCTGTGGTGCAGGTCACAGACATGGCTCAGCTCCCGAGTTGCTGTGGCTGTGGTGTAGGCCAGCGGCTGCAACTCCAATTCAACCCCTATCCTGGGAACTTCCATATGCTGCAGGTGTGGCCCCAAAAAGCAAAAAAATTTAACAATAAAAAATAAATTCATTTCACACTCAGTGGTCAAGATTTTAAAATCTGAGCAGATCAAGTCTCGGCAAGCAGAATGCGGACACTCTGCTGAGGGTGAAGAAAGCAACCGGCACAAGAGTTCTGCGAAGGGCAAACCCAAGGTGGCACCAACATGATGCAACCCACATTCTCCTCCTGCCAAGTGTGCTGGAGACTCGTGACTGGGCTTATTCTGCGACCATCTGGGGCCATTGGAATGGCATCAACAGGAAAACTTCCCTGTGGCAAATACACATGGAGCTGCACAGCAAGAGCTCACAGCTGGGAATGAGGGCGAGAGGGCGCGGGGCAAGGACGAGGTCAAGTGCACGGATGGAGCAGGAAGCACCACGCTGCTCTCGGGACAGGACGCGGGAAAGAAGGAACCATCAGACGGGGCTGCTGGCCGCGTGCGAGCTCAGCGGCAGCAGGATGCACCCGGTTCAGTGATGAATACCGTGTGTGCTCAAGGTGGCTGTAAAGCTTCCTTCTTGAAATTCCTGAAATATTTTATAAAAAGATCATGCAACTATCTTACCTGGTGTTGGCAGATAATTCTTTCTGTGTTTTTCTACCTGGGTTCCCAAAGAAATCTGACTCTTCTGAGGTCGAACTGATGAATTCTACAGTGTGAGGAAAATGTGAATATAAAATTAGTGCTGGTTTACATATGGACACAGAGAATGCAGTGAACAAACCTCAGCTCGCGGTGGGAATCTTTAAGTGTGTTCATTTAAGCTGTTTTCACCTGTCACTAGGGGCCGAGTCAACAAACAGAGGCTGTCTTCCAGGAGTGAACTGCACGTGCACACACACACAGCCTGTCTTCTAGGCGCGAACTGCACACGCACACATGCCACCCCTGGCACACCACACAGTGTAAAACAAACCGCTTTCTAGGAGAGTTACCAGGGCGGCCAGAAGTGGGGAGGAACTCAGGCACAGCAGCCAAGGCCCTCCATCACCTTCCCGGGGACACCGCTCTGGGCCTGGAGCCACACGCTCCCGCAGAAGACTGCTCACCACTGTCCCACCGGGGCGCACAGACGCGCCGCCCCCGCCCCAGCCCCAGCCCGGGTACAGAGGGCGGAGGCGCCCTCGCTCCCCTCACCTTTCTCTCCTCCCACCACCCCGCCCAGGGACTCCTGTCCTGGACGCCACCTGCCGGGACACCCGTGACCCAGTCCCTTCCACCTCACTGGGCAAACCCTAGAACTAGCCGTTATCAACAGGTGCAACTGTTGAGAACGGCAAACACCTCCCTCGCAAAGCATTTAAATCCAGAAAGTGGGGAGCTCTACAAAAATTAAAAATCACACAAAAAGCCAGTGCCGTTTAAGAAAATGCCAAAATACTAGGGGCAAGAAGCCACGATTTCTGCGATTACCTTCAAATGGTTCAGCAAAACACATGTACACACACGGCAAACCCAACAATGGCCGGAGCTGCAGCGTGTTCCGGTGTTGGTCACGCTGTTCTCCCGCTTCTCTCGTGGGGGGGCTCCAGCACAGTGTTTAACGGGGGCCCCGGCTGCCGACCACCGCCACCCGTCCCTCCAGCTCGCCCCTCTAAGGCCCCACCGCCAAGGACGCTTCCAGCCACAGGTCCTACAATTCACTGATCCATCTTTTCCGCGTCCCCCCAAACCTAGGCCCTTCCTGCGCAACTGAACTGGTTCACGGCAGTCCTGCCCGCGTCCTGGCACTCTGTGGTGCCCACCCGGATGGGCACGCCGTTTCCAAAATACAACTGCCCCTGCTCCGCCCCCAGAGCAGAAGGAGAGAAGTAACAGGAGCAATCCCCACTTGAAAGCCGCGCTCTCTGACCTCCAGGGCCCCCCGCGGCCCAGGGGGCCTAGCGCATCTCGCCGGCTCCCCCTCCTCAAACCGCCCCCAGCTCCCGCCGCCTTCACTCAGCTGCCAGCCGGCGCCCCGTTCCCTGAGCAGGAGCAACATCAGAAGCACCTTCCCACCAACAGGCCACCCCCAGACCGCCTCTCAGCAGGCAGGAGCGCTCCACACCGAGTGCAGCGCACCGAGTACAGGCAGCAGGACTCGCCCCGCACTGGATGCCGGCCCCTCCTGCGGCTGCACCAGCTCCCCACCTCCTGCTGCACCGTACGTGCCTCCCTACGGAGTCCATCCGAGCAACACACCCGTGTTCATCTCCCCATCTCAGAACAAGAGCTGCGACCCCCCTGCCCTACATTTACCGCCAACGCCTCCGCCGGGCCCTGCTGCTTGTCTGGGCCCGTCTCCCGCCGCTGCCAGGCTCCCACCGGCGCCTTCGGTCCTCAGCTTCCTCCGCGGCACCTCTGGCACCAGCGGCCTCGCGCGTTCCTCCGTGGCGCACAGGACGCGGCCCCCGGGCCACTCTTCAGGCGCTTCACTCGCCTCACCCCCGCCCCACCCGCCCCCAGCCCCCGGGACCAAGCGCGAGCTCCCGCCTGACCTTCCCTGGCACGTGCACAAGGCCACCTCCTGTCCGCAGGCCCAGCGCGCCCCTTCTCCCGGCTACGCTCCTAGTACCCACAGCTCCGGGCAACCTGGCCTCCTCCGCGGCAGCGCGTGAGAACCAGAAGCTCAACGGGGCGAACAGCCGCCTCTCCCTGGAAGCCGTCCCTGAGCCCTGGCGGCGTCGCACCCACGGCCCCTCCTCAGCAAACCTCGGCCCCTGCCCCCCGCCCCTCCCGCCCCGCCGGCCCGAGCGCCCCGTCTCGGGTCTGAACGGCACAGCGGTCCCCAAGGGGCGTCCCCACTGCGCCCCGTCCGTCTTGGGGCTACGGCAGAGAGGGAGGCGGCCGCCCCTCCTCGAGAGGGAGATTTAACTACGCGGCAGAACCCCCCGTGTCCGAGGGGCAGCCCAGCCCTTTCAGGGCTGCCCGCCTCTGCCCCTCCTCCACTCCGTGCCCCTGTCCCCGCCGGCGCCAACACTGCCGGCTCGCGAGGGCGCAGCCCGGCTGCTTCGCGGGCAACACCAGCCCCTGCCCGGCGCAGCAGTGGCCGAGACCAGGGCCCCGGTGCTCAGCCTCCGCAGGGGACGCCGCTGAGCCCGCCCCGGGGCTGAGCAAACCTCGCTCTCCCGCGGCTCTGAGGACCGTGCGTCCCCTTCCGCTGCCAGGGTTCCTGCGGTGTGAGCCACGCTCCGCGAGAGGCTCCTCAGGGCAGAGGCCGTGCCTCGAGACCTGACGACGGCAGCCGCAAGCTGCGCCCCCCACCCCACCTCCGATCCGCCCCGCTCCGCTCCCCTCGACTCCACCTGAGGCCTCGGGGGTCCCTGGCCCGGCTGCTCGTCCCCACCTCACGCTGGCCCACCGCGCCCTCTCCAGCCGTCACTCGGGGGCCCCTCTCTCAGCAGGGCCTGGCCTGACATCCTGCACAAAGCGGCAGCACCCCCGCCCCAAGGGGGCCGCTTCCGTGCCCCCCGCCCCCCCATCACCAGGCAGGCACCACCCGCGGCCTCGCTGGTCCTTCTCCCACCCCTGGAGTGACGATCCCAGGGCCTCACAGGAGGGCATGTGGATGAGTGAAAAAACAAATGCTTGACTGAAAAGGATCATACGCAAAACAAACAAACAAAACCTCTGCCTAAACTTGCCCTCTTTTAACTGAGAGTATCTGCCTGTTGTGCTTAATTCCTTGTAAGAAGCATAAAAACGAATTCGAAAACCACCTGCACAGCAACATGGACAAAGAGTTTAACTGTGATAAGAGAGACCTAACATGAAATTACCACTGGAGCCGCTTTAACAGCTACGGTTCCCTGCTGGAAGGACACTGCCAGGGCCCCAGCACCACCCACCTCCAGAACTTTCCATCCTGCAGACGGAAGCCCTCCTCTCCGAGCAGTAACTCCCCCTTCTCCTCGCGCCCCCAGCTGAAGGCCACCCTTCCCTTCTGTCTCTGTAAACCTGACCCCCCGAGTAGCCGGCGTCTCCCAGCATGACCAAACCTACCACGGGCTCATCCTTTTTCGGGGCGCTCACGGAGTGACCCAGCCTGGTGCTGCTCTCAGCGGCTTCGGCCCTCTTCCAGGCATCCAGGCGGAATCTCTCCATCACTTTCACCTCCTCCCGGAGGTCTGTGTTCTCTCTGACCAGCATTTCTATCTGGCTTCGGAGGCGGCCTTGTGTTTGGCACCATTTTGCTTCCTTTCTTTTCAAATCTTCCTGTAAATCTGCTATCTGCTGCTTCAAAGCCTCTCAAAAAAAAAAAAAAAAAAAAAAAAAAGCATTACTACAATTAAAACAAAGCAACAGAAGAAGCAGGACACATCAATGAAACAGAGTCACTAGCCCAGCACAGACGGCAAGGCAGGGAAGGCTGAGCCAGTCACACCCCAGGAACCCGGGGCTTCTCAGGAAAAGGAGTGGGACCCAGGCTCGCGGCTCACCTCACAGGTCAACGACGTTAACTCGAGCAGCAGGAGAGGGGCAGACACTACCTGGGGTTGGAGCAGTGACACTGCCGTGAGGTATTATTTGAAAGAGAAGGAGATAAATGGAGTTACCTAGTGAAAAAAACACTAAGAGGAATCCACGCCTACTCCAAGGAAGAGCAGAGGAAACAGGAATTCAAGACTCAAGTGAGAACCGGCCCCTGCGACGGGGTCCATCTGGAATCCCGGAGGAGAACCGGGTCCAGGAACAGTTGTTTCAGACGGACTGAATGATGGACGTGAAGATGCTCCTGGAAACATCTGGAAGCTATGTGCAACTGTACAAACAGAATCACCGGCCCCCACCTGGGTCCAGAGATGGGGCGACTGAGAGCTGAGCAAAGGACACACAGAGCTGGCCTTCTGTGCCACCAAGAAACCACTCGGACCCGAGCCTGAAGGCAGCGGGGAGGCCTCGGCACAGTCAACAAAGTCGCGCAAGCCACAGAGGGAGAAGCGGTGCTCACAGGACCCTTCCTGGAGTCGTACCGTCCCCGACAGACTCTGGAGCTGGGGGAGGTCAAAGCTCGGATCCCACTTCTGTGCCGTGAAAGCACTTGAAACAAGGCCGTTACCTCCCTGAACCTCCACCTCTGACTCATAAAGCCGCGGAGTACAGGAGTTCCCGCTGGGGCACAGTGGGCTAAGGGTACAGCATCATGGCGCAGGTGACAGGTGCAGCTCAGGAACCTCCACGTGCTGCAGGTGCAGCCAAAGGAGACAAAGAATAAAAAACAAAGTATCTGCTATCTGTCATGTACTGCTAAGGTCCTGGAACACAGACGACAAAACACAGATGACAACGGGATTCTGTAAGGAGGTGACGGGCCGGAGAAGAGAAGCAGAGCAGGGGCAGAGGGCGTGGGCAGAGGCTGCTGTGGTCCCCTGCATGCAGACCTGACCGGGCGGGGGACACGCGACACGGCTGTCTAGAGACAGAGCTCTGCCAGGAGCAGCAGCAAACGCACCGGGAAGGAAGGTGCCCGGCTCAGCCGCACGGGAGCAAGAGGCCAGCAGGCCAGGGAGGGCTGGCGACAACAGATAAGGGCCAAAGGACACAGGACGAGGCCGCCGAGGGGACAGGGCTCTCACTGCAAGAAGAAGGCGGAGTCGCAGAAGGGCTGTCAGCTGAGGACAGACCCGACTTCCTTCGGGAAGGCTCCGCGGCCGATGTGTGGATCAAAGCCGTGGGAGGAGGGAGAACCTGGTGGCCCGTCGCCTCGGGCGTGGAAACTCGAGTGTGGGCAGCCGGGCAGCAGGACAGAGGGAACAGAGGACTCGGGGTTTCCGGTCTGGGGACAGGGGCGGGGAGTCAGCAGACGGCGTCGGGAGGTGCCGGGCACACAGGCTCTCGGCCGGGAGCCTTCGGCACCTGGAGCCTCACCTGAGCCACGATGCCAGAGGAGCTCGAGGCCGGACGGACCCGCCTCCCTGCGGGAAAAGCACGACAGGGAGAAGGGCGGGGGGGGGGGGGGGGACCCCAGGCGCAGGCGGCCTTGGCAGGGGCGCTTCAGGGCGCGGGTGGACGGGAGCTCAACACTCCCGAGGCGTCTGCTGCCAACCAACAAAGAAACAAAGAGGGGCTAGCTGGCGGGCCGAGAGGGACTGGAAGCAGCAGCAGCGTGGACACGAGGGCAGGCCTCCCAGAGAGGACCCACGCTGGGCAGAGCCTGGGCGGCGGGCGGCCCCAGGGGGCGCCCTTCTCAGCCCTGCGGGGAGTGAGGCTCGGGGCGGAAGCGGCCCAGGCCCGCTTGGGCTCCGCGCTCCCTGTCCAACGAGCCTGCGCCCTGCGCCACTTCGCCCTCAGCAGGATCACGGGCAGGGACACGGACGCGAGGTTGGCGGGCATCGTCAGGGTGGCAGCCTTGCCAAACAAAGTACGATGATGGCTTGAGAAAAGGGCGCGGAGACTACCCTCAAAGCAGGGGCTTACAGGGACTGACTCCGGGGTTTAAGGCCTAAGAGGGCGACCGGAACGTCCTCACGGGAGCACAGGTGACCAGGGTCGGAGGGACGGAGCGACCGTGGGAGTGTGGCTGGTCACAGAGGGCTCGGAACCGGGGTTTCCCAAAACCGCCAGAGTTTGCAGGGACTGGGGGTGGGGGGAGGCTGTCCGCTCGTAAAGCTGCGGGAAACATCGTCAAAATAAGCTCATTAATAAGCAGGTTTTCACTGTGACCGATAAGCAGCAAAAGAAAGGCTGCTGTCAGAGAAAATACACAAATGCGGGCGGGGGCGCCTGTGGTGTCCTGGGAGGCAGGCCCCCCCCCCCCCCGCCCCCGCCGCTCCCCCAGGGAAGGCAGTAGGGGCCGGGAGGGCCGGGGAAGGCGGAACGGAGCGCAAGCTCAGAGGCTGGGATGAACGGCCAGGTCGGACAGGAAGAGCTGCGGGGAGAGAAGGGCCAGGAGGAGAGGCTCAGCGCCGACCCACCGTCTGATGGCTTTGAGCGACGTGGCCAGATTGCTGGCCTGAGGGAAGGGGCAGCGTCGCAAGGAAAGGCCGAATCCAGGGACAGGACAGTGACGCCCGAGACGCCCACAGAGCCTCGCAGGCACCTGCAGTGGGAGGAAGCCGACCCCAGGCCTGCAGCCCAGCAGAGATCTAACCCAACATGCATGGGTAAGAGGACAAGAAGCCTCATCGTGTGAAAACTGGACTAAAGTGACACGAGGAGGACACAGGTCAACATGAGCTCGACCTCAGACGCAGGCACGGACCTTCCCCGCCCTGCCACCGCCACCACCAGCACCAAGGGTGGGGCAGGGCCGCCAGCCCGGCCAGGCCTCAGGCGGAGGCGAACGCAAGAGGAAGGCAGGGGCCGGGGGCGGCTGCTCTCAGATCGGGGGTGGCTTTGAGGAAAGAAGCCGACCGCCAGGTAGTCTGTGAAGGCATCCGCTGGTACAAAGCAGCAACACCTCTGACAATTCCAAGGCAATGGCAGGGCTAAACGCCGAAGGACGAGGAGTGGACGCACTTGAAAAGGGCTCTCACTGGTCAAGGTGGGACCACCTCTCATCCGCCAGGAAATGCGGTAATTAACGAGAGCAATGCGAGGCTGTTAAAGGCGACGAATGGAAATCCCAGGAGGAGAGAAACGTCTTATTCCTCCACAATCCCTCATCTCCAGGTGAGGCCTCTCGTCCGACAGGGTCCAGAGCTTTCTGCAGGGGCGGGTGTGTCCTAGGCCTACCTGTCCAAGGGCACAGCTACCATGACTCACGGAACTGAGAAACTCAATTTTTAGTTCTATTTAATTTCAACTAACTTAAATTTAAGTAGCCACGGGCGTTCCCGTAGTGGCACAGCAGAAACAAACCCGACTAGTATCCACGAGGATGTGGGGTCGATCCCTGGCCCCACTCAGTGGGTTAAGGATCTGGCGTTGCAATGAGCTGTGGTGTAGGTTGAGGACATGGCTTGGATCCAGTATTGCTGTGGCTGTGATACAGGCCAGCAGCTGCAGCTCCGATTCGACTCCTAGCCTTGGAAACTCCGTATGCCACAGGTGCGGCCCTAAAAATTAAAAAAAAAAAAAAATTTTCTCAGGAATACAGGACCTGAGAGACAGGCACCAGGTTACAAGAATGTACAATTTACGTGTTGTTCGCATATAGTAAAGTCGAGCTACCAAAAAAAAGCCTGTGCGCTGGTTTGAAACACAGTGGAAGAAAACCAGGCCCTGAAAGCTATGAAAGGGTGTGAAGAATCATTCTCATTAGGTTTCCTGTTTTCACTGTCCTAAGATTTTCATGACCACCGATCAAGTTAAGTACTGCTTGACTCCTAAAGACTCAGAACCAAGAAAAATGAAATGACAAGCCCATTGTGCAGATATTTTAGAATAGGCCATGTTTGTAAACTCAGTGAAGTTTTCTGACAGCTATATTTGGTTTTGACTAATAAAGTATTTGAAGTATTCACACATACCCACACACAAAACAGGCCAAATTTGTCTTCTTTTTTTTTAGCCATACACACAGCATGACGAAGTCCCCCAGCCAGGGAGTGAACCCAAGTGACAGCAGTGACAATACCAGATTCTTAACCTGATGAGCCACCAGGGAACTCCTCGAATTTTAATTATTAGAGATGACAATACTAATCTGTATTAGAGGCTATTTAAAAGAATTTTAATTGAATTTAACATGAATTTTAATCGTTTACCTTTCAGACAAGCAGCAAACAACACTCATAGCTGCTAGTGGACTGCAGACTGGCATGAGATTCTGGCAATGTCTACGAGTGTCCACACCTTTTAACCTAGAAATTTCACTTGCAGGACTTGATCCTACAGCTATGCCTGAGTGTGACGCTACATCCAGGCAAGTGAATTCCTTCTCTCCACTAATCCATTCCCAGTACATGCCTGCTGCACAGAAGGTGCTCAGCAGCCAGGGCTGCTGACCAGGTAGAAGAACCACCGTGAGGAATGGTGTGTGCACAGGGTTACTGACACCGCGCTTCTCACAAACACAAAGAGCACAGATGCTTGGTTAAGTACATCATGGCACATCCATATGTGCAACTGTTCCTTTTTTTGCTTTTTAGGGCCGCACCTGCAGCATATGGAAGTTCCAAGGCTGAGGGTCCCATCGGAACTGCAGCTACCAGCCTACGCCACAGCCACAGCCACAGCCACGCCAGATCTGAGGCCTGTCTGCGACCTACACCACAGCTCACAGCAGTGCTGGATCCTTAACCCACTGAGCAAGACCAGGGATTAAACATGCATCCTCACGGAAACTAGTCAGTTTCGTTACGGCTGAGCCAAAACGGGAACTCCAGTGCAATTCTCTTCAATGGTAAAGTAAGGAGAAGGTTGCTCTTTATTTAAGATGTAAAAAAGGAGTTTCCGTTGTGGCTCAGCAGTAACAAACCCCACTGGTATCCACTGAGGACGCAGGTTCAATCGCTGGCCTTCCTCAGTGGCTTAAGGATCTGGCACTACCGTGAGCTACAGTGTAGGCCACAGACACGGCTCAGATCTGGTGTTGATGTGGCTGTGGTGCAGGCCAGCAGCTGTAGCTCCGACTCAATCCCTAGCCTGGGAACGTCCGTATGCCACAGGTGCAGCCCTAAAAATACAAAAAAAAAGTCAGACTACAAAAGATGTTCTAACATCTCAGATTATTTGCTGAGTCAGTGGATGATTAATAAACTGAAGCCCAATTTCTCTTTGGTACATCAAATAATTCTAAGATTCTTACAAGATTGTCACCTTTACACACTTAAGCGAGTATAATTAAAGAAGAACAGACATACTTGTATCTCTTCACGTTCCTTTTTATCCGGAAAAGTTCTTGCAACTGTAGAATACTTCTCAAAAACTTTGCGTTCCTTTTGTAACTTCCTCATTTCCTCCTTTTTCAACTCCTCTATTCGAGCCAATTCTTTTGCTTTCTGTTGTTCAAAGTCAGCGATTTCTTTCCTAAAATGACCAAACCGTGTTATCATCTGAGGAGACCGTCTCAATAGCGTAACCCATACGTGACGCCTGGAATTGAGGACTGCTGGTTTTGGTGATTCCACCATCAATCCAGGTGCCGCAGGGACAACCAGCTGGCTCAGCAGACTCCCCAGCAAGCACTCAGCACCCACGGAGGACCTCCCATGAATCAAGCAGTGCATCAGGCACTGGAGAAACCACAGCCAGAAAAAACAAACATCCTCACCCTAAAGCTTCTTCCATTCTAACGGGAGTGACAGATGACAATGAACAAGACAAACAAGCAAATACAGGGAACACGGCAGATGTTACGGAGAAGAATAAAGCAAGGAACGTGGGTAGGCAATGTGCAGGTTGGGAGGCTGAAATTATGGGTGGGGCCGTCTGACTAAGGAAGTACCCAAAGTACAAACGTGAGGAAAGTGAGAGAACAGCCATGCAGGAGTTCCCACCGTGGCACAGTGGAAACGAATCCAACTAGGAACCATGAGGTTGCAGGTTCCACCCCTAGCCTTGCTCGGTGGGTTAAAGATCTGGTGTTACCATGAGCTGTGGTGTAGGTCGCAGACCTGGCTCAGATCTGGTATTGCTGTGGCTGTGGCTATGGCGTAGGCCGGCAGCTGTAGCTCCAATTCGACCCCTAGCCTGCGAACTTCCACATGCTGCAGATGCAGCCCTAAAAAGCAAAAAAGAAAAAAGAAGAGAGAAGAGCCATGCAGATGCCTGAGCAAAACAGTTCAGGCTGATGGAACCCACAGGCAGAAGCCCTGAGGCAGGAATATGCCTGATGTGGTCAAAGAACAGCCAAGAAGCCAATGTGGCCAAAACCGAGTAAGCAAGAGAGAGTACAGAAAAAGAGGAAGGGAGGAAGGAAGGATGGAAGGGAGGGAGGAAGGAAGGAAGAAAGCGCCGTGAAGACAGAAGAAGGCTGTCAAAAGAAGGCTGGTCAGAGGACCTGTCATAACCCAGGTCCACTCTGAATGTTGTGTTGAGAGCACGGGCAGCGTGACATCAACAAGACTGTGGAACACGAGGTCCCTGGGGTCCCTGGCTCACACCCTCCCACACAGACAGCAATCTGACAGCCATCCACAGACAAAAGTGCCTTTGTGGGAGCTCCAGGGCCCGGGCGGGGAACTGAAAACCCCCAGTGAAGGCCAAGGTCAAGAATCGCCACTGTGAGAGGGCAGGCCTCGCCACCCAGGCAGGCTTACCAAACGCAGTCCTGACCGCAGGCTGAGGTCAAAGGACCCAGGAGCAGCCATGTCCATCCACACCCCTCCTAACAGACCCACAGACCTCAGTCCCAACGAGAGGTCCCGAACCAGCCTGGGACCCAGCTCCAGCTCTGCTCTACTGGGGCTCAGCGACGGTCCTGCCAGCCCAGGGACCCAGCAGGAGGATGCTCAGGAACTGGGCAGGAGCCACACCCAGCCTCAGCCCTGGAAACACTCCTGCTGTCTACAGACTCATCAGTGGGGCAGGAAGCAGCCCCATGGCCTAGCTCCAGCCCTGCTCAACTGTGGTCCAAGAAGCAGTATGTCCTACTGGGGATCCAGTAGGAAGCACAGCTGCAGCCGTGGTAACAGGCCTATGAACTGTGGACCCGGCTGTGGATCCAGCTACAACCCGACTCCACTGGGATCCTGGAAGCAGACCCAACAGTCCAGGGCCCCAGCAGAAAAAGATCTTTATCTCCCAAAAACAGTCTGTAAAGACAAGAACAGGTGTTTCTTCTTTCAAATGCAAAGACATCAACACAAGCCTATACAGATCATGAACATTCAGGCAAATGTGATGCCACTTACAGAAACTAATAAAGCTCCAATAACTAATCCCAAAGAAACGGAGATCTACAAATTACCCAGCAAAGAATTTCAGGAAGTTCAGCAAGCTCCAAGGGAACACAGATAAACAACTCAATGAAAGCAGTGAGACAATACAGAAAACAAGAAGTTCAACAAAGAAATAGAAAATTATTGAATGAGAACCAAAAAAACCCAATGTTGCCGCAAACTGCAGTGTATGTAGGTCACAGATCCAGCTCAGATCTGGTGTTGCCGTAGCTGTGGCATTGCTGCAGCTGCATCTCTGATCCAACCCCTGCCCTGGGAAGTTCCATATGCCGCAGGTGTGGCCGGAAGAAGAAAAAAAACAACCAAATAAAAGTCAACTATACTTCAATAAAAATAAATGAGAAAAAAAATTTTTTTAAATGTCATCCATTACCTCAGTGTTAAGTGCACCCCTTGGTGTGACTATAAAATCATGTTCATGAGAAATTTAGCAACTATTTTTTCATTTTTAAAAATGTTTATTCATACACCAGCAGCTATAGCTCCGACCGGACCCCTAGCCTGGGAACCTGCATATGCTGCGGGTGTAGGCCTAAATAAAGCAAAATAAAGAATAAAAATGTTTACTGAGGAGCTCCCATCATGGCTCAGCAGCAACAAACCTGCCTAGGCTCCACGAGGACGTGAGTGAAATCCCTGGCCTCACTCAGTGGGTTGGAGATCTGGCGTTGCTGTGAGCTTCAGCGCAGGTCACAGATGGGGCTCAGAGCCCGCGTGGCTGTGGCTGTGGTGTAGGCAGGCAGCTGCAGCTCTGACTCGAACCCTACTCTGAGAACTTCCATGTGCCTCACGTGGGGCCCTGAGAAAAAAAAAGAAAGTTGATTGAATATTTTTTTTGTCGAAGCACAGCTGCTTTGCAACGTCGTGCTGGCTTTGGCTGTACAGCATAGTGATTCTCTGTCTTTGCGATTATGCTCCACTATAAGTCATTCCAAGATGTTGGCTACAGTTCCCTCCTCTGTGCAATATATCCTTGTTGCTTATCTAGTGTAGACACTGTTTCTAACATCTCGTTTTGCTCATTAGATGGTGACCGGCCTTCCTTTTATACTGCGTTGACTTGGTCAGTATGATGTGTAACTAGCTAGAAATACAAATTCAAATTTTTCCTTGCCCTTATCCAGAATTACATCTGAAATCAGTGGTTAGCTCGGAAGTAGAATTTGGGAATACTAATCCCTAAGTTACTTTAGTTCAAGTTAATGACCACTAATATACCATTTGGTAAACATGAAAGTATATACGGAGATAAAATTTTACAGGATAATGAAATTCTTTGGTGGTAACAACTGTCCAGTGGCACATTTCTGTGACCAGTTTCCTTTTGGTAAATTCATGGCATTTTAATAATTAAACATGAGAATTCGGATATAAAAACCAAAGAGAAATTCTGGAGCTGAAGAACACCAGGAATGAAGTGATAAATGCAATAGAGAGCTTCAACAGCAGACTCAAGCAGAAGAAAGAATCACTGACTGTGAAGACTGGCGATCTGATGTTACCCAGTCAAGGGAAAAGAAAGGAAAAAAATGTAAAGGAGTGAAGAAAGCTTATGGAATTGGTGCGGCATTATCAAACCAACCATTATACACATTATAGGAGTCTCAAGAGAGAAAAAAATGAAAAACCCTTAGCTAGACAAAGAAAAAAAGAGATCAAGACTCAAAGAAGTAAAATCATAAATAAAAGACAAGGCATTACAACACATGCCTCAGAAATAAAAAGGACTGCATAGGAATAATTATACTCCAAAACACTGGGTAACCTAGAAGAAGTTCTTAGAAGTTCTTAGAAATATACAACCTGCCAAAAGGGCATCTAGAAGAAAGAGAACGCCTGAACCAACCAATAACACACAAGGAGACTGAATCGGTAATCAAACCTTCAAAAAAAGAAAGCCCAGTAGAGATGGCTTCACAGGTATCCACCAAATACTCAAGGAAGAATTAAAACCAGTCCTTCTCAAACTACTCCCAGACTCACTTTGTGAGGCCTCTAATACCAAAGGCAGACACAGACGTAAGAAAACTACAGACGAATGTCCCAGAAGAATTTTTATGGGAATAAATCCTTATTTAACAAAAAAAAAAAAAAAAAAAAAAAACCCTAGCAAACCAAATTCAATAGCATATTAAGAGCATCAAATACCTTGACCAAGTGGGGTCCATCCCTCGGATGTAAAGTTGGCTCAACACATTCAAATCAAATAACAAGAAATAATGTGGAAAAACATTAGTGTGGTTCCTCAAAAAATTAAGTAGAGAATGACTCTACGACCCAGCAATTCTATCCCTGGGCAAACATCCAAAGAATTGAAAGCAGATATTGAACAGATCTGTATGTCAATGTTAACAGTAGCCTTATTCACAATAACTGAAAGGTAGCAACAACCCAAATGTCCACCTGCAAGCCAAGGATCGCCAGAACCAAGAGATGATAAGAGAGAAACATGGGTCTGCTGATACCTTGACTTCAGGTTTCCAGACTCTGGAAACATGAGAAACTAAATTCCTGTTGTCTGAAGCCATCCGGTTTGTGTGAATTTTATTACAGTAACCCTAGGAAACTAATAGCACCAGAAGGTAGCACCAGAATTCATAGCGCCCAACTGCTTCTCAAATTCCAATTCATGACTTCACCACTAAGAGAATTCCCCTTTGAATCTATCTTTGACCACAATACATCATTTTACTTAATTAAATTCTTATATGGTATATCTTTCACTTCCTTCTCATTTACATTGCTGGATTAATATAAGAACTATTTTTTTAAAAAATTTTTTTAATTTGTATGGAAATACAAAAGGTCTGCAAACAGCCAAAGCAAAATCCTGAGAAAGAAAAACGACCTGGGGGAAATCAGGCTCCCCAACTGAAGACTGTACTACAAAGCTACAGTCATCAAAACAGTATGGTACTGGCACCAAAAAAACAGATATAAATCAGGAGAAGAGGACAGAAAGCCCAGAAAAAAACCTAAGCACCTATGGCCAATTAATTCATAACAAAGGAGGCAAGAATATACAATGGAGAGAAGACAGCTTCTTCAGTAAGTAGTGCTGGGAAAACTGGATAGCTACATGTAAAAGAATGAAATTAGAACATTCTCTAGGAGTTCCCATCACAGCTCAGTGGTTAACAAATCCGACTAGGAACCATGAGGTTGCAGGTTCAATCCCTGGCCTCGCTCAGTGGGTTAAGGATCTGGCATTGCCGTGAGCTGTGGTGTAAGTTGCAGATGTGGCTCAGATCCCGCGTTGCTAGGGCTGTGGTATAGGCCAGTGGCTACAGCTCCGATTCAACCCCTAGCCTAGGAACCTCCATAAGCCTCGGGGAGTGGCCCTAGAAATGGCAAAAAAAAAAAAAAAAAAAAAAAAAAAAATTCTCTAAAACCATTCACAAAAATAAACTCAAAATGGATTAAAGATCTAAAAGTAAGGCCAGATGCTATAAAACTCTTAGAGGAAAACAGAGGCAGAATGCTCTTTGACATAAATCACAGCAATATCTTTTCAGATCCACCTCCCTCAGTTAATGAAAATAAAGACAAAAATAAACAAGTGGGACCTAAAGGAAACCATAAAAAAAAAAAAAAAAGAAAATACCATCCACAAAATGCAAGAAAAATCTTTGCAAGTGAAACAATCAACAAGCGATTAATCTCCAAAGTATACAAAGAACTTACACAGCTTCATATCAAAAACAACTAAATTTTAAAAATGGTCAAAAGATCTAAATAGACATTTCTCCAAACAGATGGCCAAAAAACACATGAAAAGATGTTCAACATCACTAACTATTAGAGACGTGCAAATAAAAATTACAATGACACATCACCTCACACCAGTCAGAATAGCCAAAATCAACAAGTCTACAAAAAATAAACGCTGGAGAGGGTGTGGTGAAAAGGGAACCCTCCTACACTGCTGGTGGGAATGTAAGTTGGTACGACCACCATGAGGAATAGTACAGAGGTTCCATAAAAAACTCAGTAGTGAACTACCAGTGACCCAGCAGTCCCACTTCTGAGCATATACACAGAGAAAGTTTTAATTCGAAAAGATACATGCACCCCAATGTTCACTGCAGCACTGTTTACAATAGCCAAGACATGGAAACAAGCTAAGTGCCACTGAGAGATGAACGGATAAAGAAGATGTGCTACATATATATATACACAATGGAATATTACTCGGCCATAGAAAAGAACAGAGTAATGCCATTTGCAGCAACATGGATGGACCTAGAGACTAGTATGATACTCATATTAATCATATGAAGTAGGTCAGACAGAGGAAGAAGACTAGCATTGTATGTGATCACTAATTTGTGGGCTCTAATAAAAACTGATACAAAAGAACTTTTTCACAAAACAGAAACAGGCTCAAAGATTTTTTTTTAATGGCCACATCCGCAGCATATGGAAGTCCCAAGGCCAAGGACTGAATCTGAGCCTCAGCTGCAACCTATGTCACACCTGTGGCAACGCTGGATTCTTTAACCTACTGTGCCAGGCTAGGGATCAAACCCCTATCTCCACAGAGACCCAGACTCTTAACCCACTGTGCCAGAGTGGGAACTCCCAGACTCAAAGATTTTGGAACCGAATTTATGGTTACCGAAGGGGAAACATTAAGGGGAGGGATAAACAGGGAGGGTGGACTTCTAATATACATGCCATACACAAAACTGTTAAGTGTTAAGGATCGACCGTACGGCACAGAGAAACCTATTCAATACTCTATGGCAGCCTATGTGGGGAGAGAATCTGAAAAGAATATGTGTGTGTACAGATGTATATGTACAACTGACGCACTTTGCTGTACACCTGAGACTAGTACCACACTGTAAATCAACTATACTCCAATAAATTTAAAAAAAAAGATCTGTTCCAGGAGTTCCCTGGTGGCCTAGGGGTTAATGGTGGCTTGGCACTGTCAATGCTGTAGCATGGGTTCGATCCATGGCCCAGAAACTGCCACATGCCGCAGGTACAGCCAAAAAAAAAAAAGTCTTAAAGATATATTATTCAATCACCGAACATTTTCCCCCACTTACAGGTGCAAACTTACCTGAGTTTTTCCAGGGCACTTTCTCGTTCAATGCGAAGTTTAGCTAAAGATGAGTTCTCAGCTTTAAATTTTTCTATTTCTGTTTCCAATTCAATAACTTTCTCTCTCAAAACTTGAGATCGAGCACTGTCACCTATAAGCCACAAATAGCAAACCTGACAAAAAGCTTTCAGCAGTGAGACACTAGCTATTACACTAAAAGCCAATATGGTAAACACCTATACTATTAAAACGCACTGCAAACAATGCTTCTAAGGAAAAATTGTAACAGCCTAACCTTCCAGGTGGAACAGTCTAAATTTAAGAAAGAATCAAATGATTCTACCTCAAAAGATATCAGTCTGACGACAAATTAACATTATGTATAAAAAGAACCATTCAAGGGAGTTGCTGTCATGGCTCGATTGTTAACGAACCTGACTAGTATCCATGAGGACGCAGGTTTGATCCCTGGCCTTGCTCAGTGTGTTAAGGATCCAGCGTTGCCGTGAGCTGTGGTGTAGGTTACAGATGTGTCTTGGATCCCGAGTTGCTGTGGCTGTGGTGTAGGCTGGCGGCTACAGCTCTGATTAGACCCCTAACCTGGGAAACTCCATATGCCATGGGTGCGGCCCTAAAAAGACAAAAGACAAAAAAAAAAAAAAAAAAAAGAACCATTCAAATTAATTTTTAAACCAATATACATAAATAGTTTAAGCATGTGAACAAGTATTCCCATCAAACACCAAAATCAAAGCTTACCTCCTACTAATCAAAGAAATACAAGATAAGACAGACCTTTTTCCATATCAAATTTGCTATTTCAAAGAATAGTCAATGTTTCCATCCTTCAACTACCCTTTTGGAAAACCCTGGTTTAGCAACGCTAAAATACACCTATCTAAAAATAGGTGTATTGACCTACTTCTAAAAATCTAGTTAAAGAGTGAAGTTATAAAATCATATAGTGTTGCACAAAAATATGTAGTGTTATTTCTAATAGCGAAAATTAGCTTAAAGTTTTAATTAGAGAAGTTACTAAATAAAATTATGCCGCATTGAAATAATGCTATGCAACCATTTTTTTGTTGTTTGTTTGGCAGCCATTTTTACAGCACACAAGGATTTTTAACGATATGGCAAAAGCACATTAAATAGCTGGTCAAAAAGGATGAGCCAAATTATAATATATGTCTCTACCATGTTAAAAATGTACAGGAAAAATGAATAGAAAGAAATATCCCAAAATGATACCAGTTACCTCATGTTTATAATTTAGTTATGAACATGTTTGCTTCCACACCTCTTAAGCTTCCAAAACTTCCTGCCAAAAATTACTATTATTAAAATCAGCATTTTTTAAAATAAAGTTGTAATTTATATTTTAAAGCACCTACATTTTGCTAGACATTCAGAGTTGATCACATAACATGATCTAATGGAAAAGTGCTTTTCAGTGTAAGTTTTAAAAGTCCATCTTATCAATGAAATGAGACAGGTGTGTATGTCAGAACCACCTTCAAAGTCTATCATCAGCAGAGTGCAGAACAGTGTATAAAGGTAAGTTCTCGCTGATGTAGAAAGGAGGCCACAGACACATTCCCGCATGTGCTTCAGTGTCCACAGGGCCTTTCCAGACGCACGTCTGAAACGGGAAAGCTGACGTCTCCAGGAAAGAGGACCAGGAGCCCAGGTCTGGGGAAGAAAGGAAACCTGGACTTTCCTCTCTTTCTTCTTGGTCGTATCGAGCCAGTTAACGCATGAGGTAGTTAAAAAAATTTTAAGTAAAAACAGTGTACACACTGAGCTAACACAGACCATCCATTGGCTATTCCCTAGTTGAAAAAAAATTAAATGTAATCTCATTTTCTAATAAATTAATTTTAATGCCTTGGGAACAAGACACTGGCTAAAAAACCTCTTACAATGGTGACTATTAATTACATCATTTAGACACAAATCAAACTTTCGCCCGTCACCTACTAGCCTTCCACTGAGCAACTAGAAAGGTTAGGATTTTAACAAGCATTCTGACAACCTATCTTAGATATTACTAAAATGCCTCACATCTAAAATCCATCAAATTCCATGTTCTACAGTGAGTGCGCTGACCTACCAGGTGGTTGGTCTTGACTCATGTTTACCGTGGGCTCCTTTCCCGAGCGCGGGTCCGACTGGGATTTCGGTTTCAAGGAAGGGAAGAGTTTCCTCACGAGCTCGGAGGTCGGAGGGGGGCTTGCGCCCCCGGTGCACTTGCTCGGCTCTTCCCCCTTCTTGCCCGGCGCCACCTTCCTCTTCACGGCCCTGTCCAGCGCGCACGGCTCCCTCTTCCCAGGGGAGGCCGCCCGGGGAGTCCCACCGACGGCTTCATTCCCGGGAACATCGTGCTGAGATGAGCTGTCTTCCAGGTCAGTCCAAGTCCTTTCATCATCAAAGTCAACTCCACTCACACTTCTAGACCAGCATCTTCTTGAGGCATCAGAAACGGGATTTTCCCGGCGGCCTCTGAAGAGAGACGCGTCACCACCATCTTCTTCTTCAGACAAATCTAAACCAACGTCTCTCTCCTGCTCGTCTTCCTGCGCGCAGGTGACCCTCAGAGGGCCCCTCCCATCACAGACTCGGGGACCCTCTTCTCGGCTGCAGGAACCCCTTTCTGGGTCCCCTGGTGACGGTTTCACGGTGACATCAAGTTGACCCTCAGAGCCCGTGCTACCATCGCTGTTGGTACCGGCTTCGCCGTCGTCGTCGTCGCTGGCCTGACTTTCCGAAGCGCTCGTGTGCAGCACGTCCTCGCGGCCTTCGGCGGGCTGTCCCCGCGAGCCATCGGGGGCTGCCGCCGAGTCGAGCAGCCGGGGTGCCAGCTCACAGCCACCCTCCCTCTCACCCTCGGGACGGTCGGGATCCCCATTCTGGGGACAGTGACTGACAGGAGCCAGCGGAGGTGTCTCCTCTTGCTGCGCAGCTTTGACGGGCGTGGAGCACAGCCGGTGGCCCTGGCGTGTCTGCTGGTCCCTCTCCAGGATCCTCAGTACAAATGAGGAATTGCTAGAAAAGGATACTTCATCAGCAGCTTGTTCTAGAAACAAAAACTCATCTAACTCCAGATTTTCCTTCTCCTTTTCTCGTTCCCAGCTCTCTAACTTTTTCTGAAGGGAAATGTCGAAAGAAGCTTCTGACTCCTTCGGGGTCTCACTTACTGGGCTCCGAGAGGTCGCACGGCTGGCCGGTCCTGTCAAGAGGGGACGCTTGTCCTCACCTTCTGTCTTACTCCAGATCTTGCAACCTGTGTCACAAGGTCGTGTACACTCGGATATACTGTCTTTATTATTAGACTCCACCTTTTTTCCTAAACTGATCTGGCCTCTAAATTGCCCGTCACATTGCTTCCCTGCTGGCATCTTCAGTCCTGACGGAGAGAGACTTTTCCTGCTGCCACTCTTAAGCACTTTTGCCTTCTGACTGAGTGTGACAGAACCACTCTTGGTTCTCGCTTTACCGTTCTTTTGAACGAGACAGTTCTCTGTACACATTTCTTTATTCATAAGAGCAGTTTTCCGCTGGAACTGCTGTCTATCTAATTTAAGCACAGGTTGGTCCTCTGAAATGCTCTGAGTTGTCACTAGTTTACTTTCTCTCCCTTTCAGAAACTTAGATTTAGCCTTAGTAAATCTAGCTAAACCTTCTCCTCGTTTCAAGAATGGCTGTTTCGGTTTTGCTTTGATTGGTAAGGATCCTTCTGCTTCCTGAAATACAAGAACAGCATTTGAATTAACTCTGGTATATCCAAGTAATCTCAAAGTTATTCTGAAAGCAAATTATAAACAAATCTCTCAAGTCTTAGATAATATAATCAAAATAGTGGAAATGCTAACCCTTAGCTGTTTTTGTTTCCGTTCTTGTTCTTCCAAACGAATTTGTTCTTCTAAGTAGTCTTCAAAGGTCTGTTTCCTTTCTCTAATAGCAGCTTTAATAGGCCTGATCGTAAAAATAATGTTATTTAACTTGCACATCATGATGTGGTGAATATACTTTAACTTGGTGCGTCTGACAGAGACATCCCAAAAAACGACCTTTTCAAAGTCACACATCCCCTCTGAAAATCTAAGAGCTACAACCCACTCCATCTCCCCAAATACAGAAATGTACATCATTTCCGCCTACTGACCTCAGACTCATTTGTGAAGAAACCTATTCGTTATGTAATTTAAAACATATTTCAAAAACAGCTCATTAAACATCCATTCATTCAGATATTTATAATAATACAAACAAAGCAACAGTCATGTCATTTGCGGAGTTCCTGTGTGGCTCAGCAGATGAAGGATCCAGCATTGTCACTGCAGTGGCATGCATTCAATCCCTGGCCCAGGAATGTCTGCATGTCGAGAATGCAGCCAAAAAAAAAAAGTCATTTGCCATTCCATAACATATATTAAAATATCAGTATTTAAGAACATATTAAAAAACCTCACTATTGATATTTTATCTTTGACATAAAATTTTTAAATTCTGTAATCACACTTGCTCAATTATTAGTTATAAGTGGTACCCTGTGTGAGAATCCAATACACATGTGTTTTACTCATCTCCAAAACAGGATTTACCTATTTGAGCGCTTAGTTTTGTCCAGGAATTTCCCTTAGGTGAAAACACTTCTCAAGTTTCCCAGTACAGTGTCAAAGCTTCTTCACCGATGGATCTCTACCTTCTCCTTCTGTTGCTGACAACATGGAATAGGGTGGATCCTCAACCTTACTTTTTTTTTTTTTTTTTTTTTTTTTTTTTTGCCTTTTCTTGAGCTGCTCTCGTGGCAATATGAAGGTGCCCAGGCTAGGGGTCGAATTGGAGATGTAGCCACCCACCTACGCCAGAGCCACAGCAACGCAGGATCCGAGCCGCTTCTGCGACCTACACCACAGCTCACGGCAACGCCGGATCCTTAACCCACTGAGCAAGAGCAGGGATCGAACCCACAACCTCATGGTTCCTAGTTGGATTCGTTAACCACTGCGCCACAACGGGAACTCCAACCTTATATTTATTTTTTTTATTTTTTATTTTTTTTTTGTCTTTTTGCTATTTCTTTGGGCCGCTCCCGCGGCACATGGAGGTTCCCAGGCTAGGGGTCTAATTGGAGCTGTAGCCACCGGCCTATGCTAGAGCCACAGCAACGCAGGATCTGAGCCGCATCTGCAACCTACATCACAGCTCACGGCAACGCCAGATCGTTAACCCACTGAGCAAGGGCAGGGACCGAACCCGCAACCTCATGGTTCCTAGTCAGATTCGTTAACCACTGCGCCACGACGGGAACTCCAACCTTATATTTAAAAGCATATTCAGGAGTTGCATCACAGCTCAGTGGTTAACAAACTGGACTAGCATCCATAAGGACGCGGGTTCGATCCCTGGCCTCCCTCAGTGAGTTAAGGATCCAGTGTTGCAGTGAGCTGTGGTGTAGGTCCCAGACACGGCTCATATATCCTAGGTTGCTGTGGCTGTGGTGTAGGTCAGCAGCTACAGCTCCAAACTTGACCCCTAGCCTAGGAACCTCCATATGCCACTGGCGCGGCCCTGAAAAAATAATAATAGGAGTTCCCATCGTGGCGCAGAGGAAACGAATACGACGAGGAATCATGAGGTTGAAGGTTTGATTCCTGGCCTCACTCAGCGGGGTAAGGATCCAGCATTGCCTGTGGTGTAGGTTGCAGATACAGCTCAGATCTGGCGTTCCTGTGGCTCTGGCAGAGGCCAGCAGCTATAGATCCAATTAGATCCCTAGCCTGGGAACCTCCATATGCTGAGGGTGCGGCTCTAAAAAGACAAAAAGAATAATAACAATAAATAAATAAATAATAAATAAATAAAAATAAAAGCACATTCAAGCAAAAACAAGAAAACTATGCATCTCTCAAACAAAGAAAGCACCAATAATAATGACTATTACATTAAATTCTTTCCAACAAGGATGATACCTTTCTTCAATATTAACCACTTCTGAGGAATCACCGTTTTTTATGTTCTTCCTGGTCCCTTCCTGAATCTGTTCTGTCAATTTCTCCAGACATGGTAAAACATCTTCTCCTAGGATAAAAATTAGGAACAACTGAGTTCAAAAAGAGCGGATTAAAATATTAAAACAAGGATTTTACAAGTCACTAAACTAAAAAAGAAAAGTTAAACGAAAGGTACGCCAAAGCTTCTAGAATTCTTGAGGAACCTCTTTAATACGATACAGAAGTACTACAAAGGCCTAATGAAAACACAAAATTTTCAAAAGGTTAGTATTAGGGGAAGAAAAGCGTAGGCTTTTCTAAGTTAAAAAACACTAAAGAGAGTTCCCTGGTGGCCTAGCAGACAAGGATCTGGCACTGTCACTGCTGTGGCTCGGATTTGACCCCTGGCCCAGGAACTTCTGCATGTTGCAAGTGCAACCAAAAAAAAAAGTTGGCGTTCCCGTCATGGTGCAGAAGAAACAAATCTGACTAGTATCCATGAAGATGAGGGTTTGATCCCTGGCCTCGCTCAGTGGGTTAAGGAACCAGTGTTGCCATGAGCTGTGGTGTAGGTCACGGATGCAGCTTGGATCTGGTGTTGTTACGGCTGTGGTGTAGGCCATCAGCTACAGCTCTGATTCGACCCCTAACCTGGGAACCTCCATATGCCGAGGATATGGCCCTAAAACGACCAAAAAAAAAAAAAAAAAGACTTAAAGAGTTATAACTGAATACATAAAGTTAATTGGTTCTTGTTGTTTTTATTTATTTATTTGCTTTATTAGGGCCACACTCAAGGCACATGCAAGTTCCCAGACCCTCCATCATGCCCCATCCCAAGAGACTGGACCGAGGTCCGAAACCAATCTCAAAGAGAAACAGCTCCGCCTCCCTTGTGAAGACTCCCTGCCACCAGGCAAGGTTTGAGGTCAGCATGCGTCAGCGTGCATTTGCCCCTCAAAGTCCCAAGCCCTCAGTCTGGGTCTGTGTCCAGCACCGGCTCAGGGCTCAGCAGCAGAAGGACCTCGCCGCAGAAGCCTGGCACACGGAGAACGTGCAGAAAGGACCTCTCCTGTACCAGAGCGACCAGGTGACACTGTCAGCTGGCTACACAAGAGACAAATGAGCCACTCACCCACAGGGTGGTCACGGTTTTCCTCCTCCAAATCACTCTTCTTCCCGGCTGCTTCTTGACACTGTGCTTCATGGAACAAATCTGGAGAAGCACCACTGTTTGAAGCTGAAACAAAATCCTGATGGCTAGTTCTACACAAGGTGTTTTGTTCTCCAGATAAAATGGTGGAAAGGTGTTTTTTTTCTTCCACTGGATTCTGGTAGATATATGATGGTAAGAAGGGCATGGCTTTCTCTTCAGGGGCTGAATTTCCTGGAGATCTGTACTTCTCGCTCTGGTCATGGGGCAGTGGAGTTAAACCTCAAAATTAAGAAAATTAACAAAACTGATGACTTTCTACAATAGTTCCTGTCCCACCTTAGTGATCCTTACTACAAAGTTTTCTCCAAAGTGATAAAAGAATGTTTTTCCTCATTATTAGGAAATTACGTTTAAGAAAATCATGAGATTTTAAAAGTCCATTATGACCTCTGTATAATTGTGATTAAGAGCTTAATTATGTCACAATTCACTCGCAGACGATGTGCAACTGCAGAGCCCCGGCACGGCCTCACCCTGGACGGCACCACCCAGGCTCCAGCATGAGTACTGCTCGGAGGGTCGACTCTGCAGCCCGAGGACAAACACGAGAACGTGGAGAGCTCCAGCGCAGACAGCTGCTAAGCCCCTCGTGATCCTAACTGCTCTGCGTCACTACATGAGGAGTAACTTCCTTCTAGGCTGCCATTAACACGGGGGTAACACCAAGTGCCTCGACTGTGGGCGGCTTTTCTTTTTCTACTCTGTACTTTTCTGTAGTTCCTGAATTTCCTATATTAATTTTTGCCTGTTTCATTTCTTAAGTCTCTGTTTTTTTGTTTTTTTGTTTTTTTTTTTTTTTTTGCTTTTTAGGGCCACACCTGTGGCATATGGAGGTTCCCAAGCTAGGGGTCAAATCAGAGCTACAGCAGCCGGCCTACACCACAGCCACGCAGGATATGAGCCACATCTGCGACCTACACCACAGCTCATGGCAACAGCTGATCCTTAACCCACCGAGCGAGGCCAGGGATAGAACCTGCCACCTCATGCTTCCTAGTTGGATTTGTTTCCACTGCGCCACAACAGGAACTCAAGTCTCTGCTTTTGAAATAACCCAATGAACAGAAAGAAAATTCCCCTTCTAAATATCTTTAAGATTTAATTCTTGGAGGATAGATGGCAGTATTAACCATCCTACCTACCATACCAGCCCCCTGAAATCCTGCTACTATTCCTCCGTTCTTCCAGACTGTTTCTGTTAAACCTAGAATTGAAGACATGGGAGTTCCCATCATGGCACAGAAGAAATGAATCCGACTAGGAATCATAAGGTTGCAGGTTCGATCCCTGGGCTCGCTCAGCGGGTTAAGGATCCAGTGTTGCCATGAGCTGTGGTGTAGGTCGCAGAGGTGGCTCACATCTGGAGTTGCTGTGGCTCTGGCACAGGCCAGCAGCTGTAGCTCCAATTAGACCCTAGCCTGGGAACCTCCATATGCCGTGGGTGTGGCCCTAAAAAGACACAAAGACCAAAAAAAAAAAAAAAAAAAAAATCTGAAGACACAATGGGAAGTGTTTCATTGAAGAGGCATGCTGCCTATGTCTTAAACTCATCTGCCTCACCCTCAGCCCACAAGTACAACTGGAAATCAGGGAGTTCCCATCGTGGCTCAGCAGATAGTGAGCCCAGCTAGCATCCATGAGGATTCGGGTTCAATTCCTGGCCTCGCTCAGTGGGTTAAGGATCTGGCATTGCCATGAGCTTTGATGTAGGTCGCAGAGGTGGCTTGCATCTGGTGTTGCTGTGGCTGTGATGTAGGCCGGCAGCTGTAGCTCCGATTGGACCCCTAGCCTGGGAACCTCCATATGCCATGGGTGTGGCCCTAAAAAGACAAAAAGACCAAAAAATAAATAAATAAATAAAACTGGAAAATCAGATAGCTCCTCACTGAATATCAGATTCAGCTTAACTTCTTTTATAACAATACTCTCCCCACCTAAATATTTTTTACTGACAGTCATCCCACTTCAGCCTGAAAACATCCTGGACAAAAGAACAACAGCCAGAGCGGCAATCCTCCAAGGGTGCTCTATGAACCCGCTGGCGGACGGTCTCCAAGGGCCTTTCAGGGCAGCTTCCAGCAATGAGGTCCTGCTGTGCAGCACAGTGAACTACGTCCAGTCACTGGTGATGGAACCAGATGGAGGGTAATGGGAGGAAAAGAAGGCATATATAATGTACATGCGGGTCCCTCTGCTGTACAGCAGACTGACACATCGCTGTAAATCATCTACAGTAAAAAACATTTTCTTAACCTTCAAAACCATTGCTCCAGGAGTTCCCATCGTGGCGCAGTGGTTAACGAATCTGACTAAGAACCATGAGGTTGCAGGTTTGGTCCCTGCCCTTGCTCAGTGGGTTAACGATCTGGCGTTGCTGTGAGCTGTGGTGTAGGTTGCAGATGCGGCTCGGATACCATGTTGCTGTGGCTCTGGCATAGGCCGGTGGCTGCAGCTCCGATTGGACCCCTAGCCTGGGAATCTCCACATGCCGCGGGAGCGGCCCAAGAAATAGCAAAAAGACAAAAAAAAAAAAAAAAAAAAAAAACCCATTGCTCCAGATCACATGTCGCCCTACTCCCCGATAAGCGCACCGTGCTTTCTATTAACTGATCTCAAATACAGCAGAAGAACTGTCCTCTGCTGCCACAGAAAATATTTCTGGAACAGTTGTAGCTGAGCAGCACAGCTTTTACACACACAAGGGCTTTTATGATCGGAAGCAGTTTTTCATTCATCGGGCAGGGGTTGTAAACCCAAGGCCAAGTTCAGCTCTGGGTCATCTATTCTTCTGGGTCTTCTTAAAAGTTTATTTTATAAATAAACATGAGTGCCTTTATTTTTATTTACTTAGTTATTTTGCTTTTTAGTGCCACATCTTCAGCATATGGACGTTTCCAGGTTAGGGGACCAATCAGAGCTACAGCTGCCAGCCTACACCACAGCCACAGCAACGTGGAATCCGAGCCATATCTGCGACCTACACCGCAGCTCATGGCAACACCAGATCCGTAACCCACTAAGCAAGGCCAGGGACTGAACCCACATCCTCCTGGATACTAGTCGGGTTCGCTTCTGATGTGCCACAAGGGGAACTGCCTATGAGCAGCTTTACGCAGAGCACACATGCGCCAGAATGGCACAAACCCCTTGTCCCAGTGACCGCAGTACACCAGCCATCACAGCTGTCCAGCTCCTCAAGAGAAGGGAGTTTGCAACATACGACAGAGAAACGGTACATATAACCTGTCAAACAGGTTAAGAAATGTACGGAAGTTCCCGTATGGCACAAAGGGCTAAGGATCTGGCATCACCACAGATGTGGCACAGGTCGCAAGTGCAGTGCGGGTTCAACCCCTGGCATGGGAACTTCCATGTGCCATGGACGCAATGAAAGAGAGAGAGAAAGTGGGAAGGAAGGAGGGAAGGGAAAAACAAAGGAAGGAAGGAAAGAAGAAAGAAAGGGAAAGAAAGAAATGTATGCACTGTCCACCGTTACTCCTCACACGAGCCCCAGCCACCTGGGAGTGCGCGTTGCCCAGACATCATGGTCAGCAGCCTCTCTTGTTCCTCCATGAGTCTCTGTAGTTGCTCTAACTGCTGCCTCTTCAGCTGTTCCTGCTTCTTCTGCTGCACTTCCTTCAGCTTTGGTAAACACAAATTGATCTCATTAAATGAACTTTGGATTTCAAGGACCTCGGCTCCTTACATTTACCTTAGTCCCTCCCAGCTCCCTTCTGAGGTCTGTTCTAACACAGTTCAAAAGAGGGATCTCCAACTCAATCTGCCACCCAAACTCTCAACTAATAAACAGAAGTCATACGAATCCTCTGATTCCTTAAATACGTGTCAGGACACTTACAATCAACTTTTCTTCCCTAATACTTCATCAACTATTTCTAATTTAGTTTTTACAAAATGAGGTAGAAACTTAAAGATACTGTTCTCGTGTTATGTTTATGTCTTACACATCAAACGTGTTTCAATGTTTCAGACCAAACAAAAAGCAAAACCTGGTATTACGAGGACTTCAAGCAAAGGGGAAGAAACACAGAGACCTGCAACAGGTGACTTTCCATCAACAGAAATCTGTAATAACTATGCAATGACACAAACACACAGTAAGTCAAATCCTGTTGTACCTGTTCCAGCTTTTTAAAAAGTGGGTCTTTATAAGCCACTTCTTTGAATTCACGGGCAAGGCCTGAGACATGGTCACTTCTGCGGTCTTCCCAGGGTCCAGGCGCATCCTGACACGCCACCACTTGAGGCCCCTCTGGAGTTAAAGGAGTGACTCTATGTGCTTCAGGTTTATCCGACTGGAACTTGTACGGGCTGCCAGGCTCCAGCTTCTGTTCCTCCTGAAGTGCATCTTCTTCGCTCATACAGCTGAAGCTATCTGAAAAATGTGTGGCTTTAATAGGAAAGCCAGGAGAAATGTTCACATTTGTTTGCTTCTCTTCGTCTGCTTTCAGAAGAGGAAATCCACGATTTACTATGACCCCAGCCCGAGAAGGACTGGTCATCCACTGGGTTAAGAAGCTCTGCCCCCGCCTGAACTCTGAAGAGGTTGGCATCAGGAACATTTTCGTCCAATGACACGACTGCCTTTAAAGAATGGAAAATCTAGAAGAGCTGTTCATTTCCAACACCTGTGGAAAGAGGACAGCCAACAAGAAGTATTAGTTAGATGTACTCTACCCAAACATCAGCCCACCACAAAAATCCACTATTTCTTGTACAAAAGACTTTAACTAGCAAAGCCACTGGTCAATAAGTTAGTTTTTCACTGTCTTTAAAATATCCTAATTGAGGAGCTCAAAACCCTAAGCTCCCTTCCGACTTAACCAGTTGTTGATATGCTTACACAAGTGCTCAGATGTAAAACTGTGGGAGCTAAAGCACCTTCCAAATTACCTGATGACCAGAGTTCCCGTCGTGGCTCAGCGGTTAATGAATCCGACTAGGAACCATGAGGTTGCGGGTTCGGTCCCTGGCCTTGCGCAGTGGGTTAAGGATCCGGTGTTGCCATGAGCTGCGGTGTAGGTTGCAGACGCGGCTTGGATCCCGCGTTGCTGTGGCTGTGGTGCAGGCCAGCGGCTACAGCTCCGACTCGACCCCTAGCCTGGGAACCTCCGTATGCCGCCGGAGTGGCCCAAGAAATGGCAAAAAGACAAAAAAAATAAATAAAATAAACAATAAAATAAATAAAATAATCTGATGACTAAAGGAAAAATAAGCCACTATCAAGATCAAAGACGACTGACTTTAACTTACACATTCATGCTTCTGACCCTGGTCCACCACTGCTTCTCTGCCCAACTGGGAAACCCGTGTCCTCCTGGGTCCAGAACGAAAGCTACCGCCTCCTGTTTTAACCTGGCACTGCCTCCTGCTCCCTGACTCCCTCTTCTCCCTCCAAGCCCCGCCCTCCGGGCAGTGCCCGTCTGCATTCCTAGAGGTCTCTGACAGCAACATCCCCACTGTGGCATTGGCCTCATTATTGGAGGCTTTTGCTTTTGTGTTCATAACCCACCAGGCTGTGAGCCCCTGGAAGATATCTGTGTACTCGCCACTGCCTAGAACCAGCTACCCTAGGCAGACAGAGAAACTCGATAAATGTTTGCCAAGATTAAGTTAAAATGAAGCGAGATCTAAGGTTATATTACGGAAAATAATTCACTATTATCAAGTATTGTTTGTGTTTATTCAATGTTCAACAATAAAATTGTCACCGGGGAGTTCTGTCGTGGCTCAGCGGTAATGAACTCAACTAGTATCGATGAGGACGTGGGTACGATGCCTGGCCTCCCCCAGTGGGTTAAGGATCTGGTGATGCCGTGAGCTGTGGTGTAGGTCGAAGATGTGGCTGGGACCCCAGTTTGCTGTGGTGTAGGCCAACAGCTGCAGCTCCGATTGGACCCCTAGCCTGGGAACTTCCATAGGCCATAGTGTGGTCCTAAAAAGACAACAAGGTATGAATCAGACTCTAAAATCACCACATTCCTGCCTGACTCTGACCCTGCGCAAGATAAAGGTAAAAGAGGCAGCAGGGAAGACATGCTCTCCCTCCTTCGAATGTCTCATTTCACTCGGCCGGTGCTTGCTGTGTTCTCACTCTGTGCCCAGTACTGCTTTAGGTACCGGAGAGACAATGGTTAATGAATCACAGTCTACTGAGGAAGATACACACCAAATCCTACAATTAAAGAGCAGTAAGTGCGAAACAGAAAAGTAAAAGCCCTGCGGTGGACAGGAGACTGCAAGCTCAGGGTGGACAGAAAGGCCTCACACAGAGGGTAAAACGAAGGCCCTGGTGGAGACGGAGCCAGCAAGATGCAGCAAGAGGGCCGAGTGCAAGCCAGCCGCCCAGGCTGTAACTTTCATCTGCAGGATGCCACCACCACTGGCCCATGCCTCCAGAAGCCCTCAGAGTCACATCACCACTATCCACCGTGAGGTCTCCAGGATTAACCTCCTTAAGTGGTGAAGCCTGTTTACACCAGCCACCCTTCACCTCCAATGCGCTAGTCCCCCGGCACATGCTTACTCTGTCTCCATCTCGCCAGCATCCCAACGCCAAACACTCACTGCACATCACCAGCCAAATCTATTCTCAACCTCTCCCCTCGCCTCCCTGAGAACATCTCTTCCTGTGGAGCCCACCCTCGGAACATGGGGCCTGGAAGTAGAACACGTGTTCTCCTTACTGTTCCTTTTGGACCTGGACTATTCTCCCTTCCTCTACCATCAAAAGCCCCCAGTTTTGCACCTTGTGTGACCAGACTCCTTTATTGTCTATCAAAACCTACAGAGGTTACTGGGATCGTCTTTGGTCCCTAAAATTTACTGGCTGAGCAACTGCAAAAATAGAGTTGCCACTAATTGAAATGGAGGAAACAGGATAAAACAGGTTTAGGGGAATGAGGGACTGAGAGCTAATTTTAGGACATTTGAAGATGCCTATCGACATCTCGCTGAGGTATCATTTAGCTGCTGGACACGCAGAATGGAATGCATGGGCAAGGACAATGCTGTGAGGCACAAATGTGGGGACCTTTGGCACACAGGTGGCGGTTAGACCCTTACCACTGGATGAGATCACAAAGGGGTCAAGGTCAGACAAAAGAAAAGAGGTAAAAACCGTACTAGTGTCTTTGAGGCCAAGTGAAGAGTGTTTCACGGAAGAAAGGATTATACTAAATGCTGTTAATAACAGATAAAGGATGAGGAGAACAGAGAACTTAACTTGGAATCCAGCAAAGGTCAAGATAACTTCAATAAAAGCAGCTTGACCGGGAGGGGGGTGGGTATTTGCAGAAGCTAAAACGGAGGAGATACATGAAAAAATAAGAAACTGGAGATAGGGGAGTTCCCGTCGTGGCTCAGTGGTTAACGAAACCGACTAGGAACCATGAGGTTGCGGGTTCGATCCCTGCCCTTGCTCAGTGGGTTAACAATCCGGCGTTGCCGTGAGCTGTGGTGAAGGTTGCAGACGTGGCTCGGATCCCGAGTTGCTGTGGCTCTGGCGTAGGCCGGTGGCTACAGCTCCGATTCAACCCCTAGCCTGGGAACCTCCATATGCCGCGGGAGCGGCCCAAGAAATAGCAACAATAATAACAACAACAACAACAACAACAACAAAAAAAGACAAAAGACCAAAAAAAAAAAAAAAGAAAAAAGAAACTGGAGATAGGAGTTCCCGTCGTGGCTCAGTGGTTATCGAATCCAACTAGGAACCAGGAGTATGCGGGTTCGGTCCCTGCCCTTGCTCAGTGGGTTAACGATCCAGTGTTGCCGTGAGCTGTGGTGTAGTTTGCAGATGTGGCTCCGATCTGGCATTGCTGTGCCTGTGGTGTAGGCTGGCAGCTGTAGCTCCAATTCGACCCCTAGCCTGGGAACCTCCAAATGCCTTGGGTGCGGCCCTACAAGGAAAAAAAAAAAAAAAAAAAAAGAAAGAAATTGGAGACAGTGAGTATAGCTAACTCTTTCTAGGAGATTTGTTATAAAGGGAAGGAAATTAATAGAACAGCTGCTACATGGGAAGCAGGGTAAAAAGATTTTTTGGTCTTTTTTAAGGGCCACCCTGTGGCATATATGGAGGTTCCCAGGCTAGGGGTGGAATCAGAGCTGCAGCCGCCAGCCTACACCACAGCCACAGCCCCAGCCATGCCAGACCCAAGCTGCGTTTGTGACCTATACCACAGCTCAGGGTAATGCTGGATCCTTAACCCACTGAGTGAGGCCAGGGATGGAACCCACGTCCTCATGGTTCCTAGTCAGATTCATTTATGCTGAGCCACGACAGGAATTCTAAAAAGATTTTTAAGACAGGAGAAACAAAAACACGTAGGCTGCTGAAGATGGAGAGAAGGGAGAACTGCCACGTCTTCCGGGGGGGGAGGCTCCGGCACTACAGTGGAATGACATTTCTATCTTTCAGACACAATTCTAGGTTTTAACTTTATCAATACAATACGGCAGCACATACAGAGCCCAAGGGAAACGGAAAATGACAGTCTGGAGGCAAACATGTATTTAACTTCATATTTAGTATCTAAAAAACATAAACATACAAAAGATAGAAAGAGAAAAAATACATAGATGCCCAAACTTTAAAATATGCTGCCTCCCCTTCCCTCTCCACTCCTCGTCAGGAGGAGGGAGGGTGATGGGACTGGCCGGTTGGGCCAGGACCTCCCCAACCCCTCCTTCTCGCCTCGCTCTTTCGGCCTTGCCCCCCTCCGCCCTGACGCAAGGCCGGGGGTGTGCACGCACGTCGCGGTCCGAGAAAACCCAAGTTTGAGCAGCCTTCCTGTGACTACAAAGGAACAGGCACGTGTTAAGAATGGCTGGGTGAAGGGGAGGAGGGAGGATCTGACTCTGCGGGACCAGGACGTTGTGGGCCTTCCCAATCAGCCCTGGACTAAAAAGACGTATGTAACAGACGGGATTAGGACGGCGGAATAGAAGGACTGGAGCTCAGCTTCTCTTCTAAAAACAACAAAATTCACCACTAAAGACTGAGCATTCTACACCCAAATGGACCGGAAACCTTAAAAAAGATCCCCTACTCCAGAAGAAAAAGAGAAGGACACATCAAGAGGTAGGAGAGGCGATTTCGAGATATAAACAATCCCATACCTCCCGGATGGGCAACCCCACAGACTGGAAACTGACTGGTTCACAGAGACTCACCTACAGGAGTGAGAGTTCTGAGCCCCACATCAAACTCTCACATGTGGGGATCTGGCACTGGGAGAAAGAGCCCCTGGAGCATCTGGCATTGAAGGCCAGTGGGGCTTGTGTGCAGGAGCTCCGTGGGACTGGGGGAAACGGAGACCCCATTCTTAAAAGGCACACACAGACTTTCACGTGCACTGGGTTCCAGGGCAAAGCACAGTCTCCATGGAATCTGGGTCAAACCTGACCACAGTTCTTGGAGGACATCCTGGGAAAACAGGGGTGAACGTGGCTTGTTGTGAGGGAAGGACACTGAAAGCAAAGCTCTCAGGAATATTCAGTAGCAGTGCCTTTCTCTGGAGGTGGCCATTTAGGGAAAATCTGGCCCCACCGTCAGTCAGCTGCTGAGAAGTCCCAGCTCAAACAACAATCCAGATGGGATCACAGCCCTGCCCCTCAGTAAACAGGCTGCCTAAAGACCCCCCAGGCACACAGCTGCCTCTAATCCCATCCAGAGACTAAGCCCCACCCACCAAAGGGAGTAGAATCAGCTCCACCTACCAGGGGGCAGGCATCAGTCCCTCCCATCAGGAAGCCTACAGCAAGCCCCCCCATACCAACTTCAGCCACAAGGGGGGCAGACACCAGAAGTAAGTGAGGCTACAACTCTGTTATCTGTAAAAAGGTCACCACACCAAAAACCAATAAAAATGAAAAGACAGAGAACTATAACTCAGATGAGGGAGAAAGGAAAAACCCCAGAAAAACAGCTAAACCATGAGGAGATTCTCAGCCTCCAGGAAAAATACTTGACTGTTGATGGTGAAGATGATGCAAGACATTGGAAATAAACTGGAGGCAAAGACGGATAACTTATAGGAAACAGTGACCAAAGAAATACAAGATACAAAACTTAAGCAAGAAGAGATGCAGAATACAATAACTGAAATAAATACTAGAAGCAGCTAACAGCAGAATACAGGAGGCAGAAGAACGAATTAGCGAGGTGGAGGACAGATTAGTGGAAATTACGGATGCAGAACAGAAGAGAGAAAAAAGATTGAAAACAAATGAAGAGAGTCTCAGAGAACTCTGGGACAACGTGAAACGCACCAACATCCATACTATAGCGGTGCCAGAAGGAGAAGAGAGAGAGAAGGAGACAGAAAAAATATTCCAAGAGATAATAGCCAAAAACTTCCCTCACATGGGGAAGGAATCACTCACTCAAATCCAGGAAGCACGAGTACCATATAAAATAAACGCAGGGAGGAACACCCCAAGACACATATTAATCAAACTGACCAAAATTAAAGACAAAGAGTAAATCTTGAAAGCAGCTAGGGAAAAGAAACAAATAACATACAAGGGGACCCCGATAAGGCTATCGGCAGATTTTTCAACAGAAACTCTGCAGGCCAGAAGGGAGTGGCATGATATACTCAACGTGATGAAAGGAAAAAACCTCCAACCAAGATTACTCTACCCAGCAAGGCTCTCATTCAGATTTGAAGGAGAAATCAAAACCTTCACAGATAAGCAAAAGCTGAGAGAATTCAGCAACACTAAACCAGCCTTACAACAAATACTAAAGGAACTTCTCTAGGCAGAAAAGAACAAGAGAAGAAGGAAAGAAAAAAGAGCAGCAAAAACAAATCTAAAGCAATTAATGCAATGGCAATAAGAATATACATATCAATAATTACCTTAAATGTTAATGGACTAAACGCCCCAACCAAAAGACACAGACTGGCTGAATGGAAACAAAAACAAAACCCATATATATGCTCTCTCCAAGAGACCCACTTCACTTCTAGGGACACATACAAGTTGAAAGTGAGAGGATGGAAGAAAATATTTCATGCAAACGGGGATCAAAAGAAAGCTGGAGTAGCAATACTCATATCAGACAAAATAGACTTTAAAATGAAGAATATTTTAAGGGACAAAGAAGGACATTACATAATGATCAAAGGATCAATCCAAGAAGAAGATATAACAATTTTAAATATCTACGCACCCAACACAGGTTCACCACAGTATAGAAGGCAACTGCTAACAACCTTAAAAGGACAAATCGACAATAACACAATCATAGTCGGGGACTTTAACACCCCACTGACAGCAATGAAGAGATCAACCAGACAGAAAATCAATAAGGAAACACAGGCCCTGAATGATGCATTAAACCAGATGGACTTACTAGATATTTATAGGACATTCCATCCAAAAGCAACAGAATACACATTCTTCTCAAGTGCACATGGAACATCCTCTAAGATTGATCATGTCCTGGGCTACAAATCCAACCTCGGTAACGTTAAGAAAATTGGAATCATATCAAGCATCTTTTCCAACCACAATGCTATACGACTGGAAATCAACAACAACAACAACAAAACTGCAAAAAAACATAAACACGTGGAGACTAAACAACATGCTACTAAACAACCAATGGATCGATGGATCACTGAAGAAATCAAAGAGGAAATTAAAAAATACCTAGCAGCAAATGACAACGAAGATATGACACTCCAAGACCTACGGGATGCCGCAAAAGCCGTTCTAAGAGGAACGTTCATAGCAACACAAGCCCACCTCAGGAAACAAGAAAAAGCTCAAATAATCAAGCTAACTTTACATCTAAAGCAGCTCGAGAGAGAACAGGCAAGACCTAATGTTAGTAGAAGGAAAGAAATCATAAAGATCAGAGCAGAAATCAATGAAATAGAAACAAAGAAAACCGGAGAAAAGATCAATGAAACGAAAAGCTGGTTCTTTGAAAAGATCAACAAAATTGATAAACCCCTAGCCAGACTTATCAAGCAAAAAAGAGAGAGGACTCACATCAATAAAATTAGAAATGAAAAAGGGGAAGTAACAACGGACATCACAGAAATACAAAGGATCATAAGAGACTACTATTCGCAACTATATGCCAAAAAAATGGAAAACCTAGAAGAAATGGACAAATTCTTAGAAAAGTGCAATATTCCTACACTAAACCAAGATGAAATAGAAAAGATGAACGGACCCATCACAAGAACTGAAATTGAAACTGTGATTTAAAAACTTCCAACAAACAAAAGTCCAGGACCAGATGGCTTCACAGGCGAATTCTGTCAAACATTTAGAGAAGAAAAATGGAGCTGGAGGAATCAGGCTCCCGGACTGCAGACTATACTACAAAGCAACAGTCGTCAAAACTGCATGGTACTGGCACAAAGACAGAAATATGGATCAGTGGAACAGGATAGAAAGCCCAGAATTAAACCCACCCACTTACAGCCAACTAATCGATGACAAAGGAGGCAAGACTATACAATGGAGAAAGGACAGCTTGTTCAGTAAGTGGTGCTGGGAAAACTGGACAGCCACATGGAAAAGAATGAAATTAGAACACTCCCTAACACCATACACAAAAATCAACTCCAAATGGATCAAAGACCTAGATATAAGACCAGACACTATCAAACTCCTAGAGGAAAACAGAGGCCAAACACTCTCTGACATAAACGACAGCAACATCTTCTCAGACCCACCTATCAGAGTATTGACAACAAAAACAAAAATAAACAAATGGGGCCTAATCAAACTTCAAAGTTTCTGCACGGCAAACGAAACCCTAAACGACTCAAAAAGACAACCCACAGAATGGGAGAAAATCTTTCCAAGTGAATCAACTGACAAGGGATTAATCTCCAAAATTTATAAACACCTTCTGCAGCTCCATAGCAAAAAAACAAATAAGCCTATCCAAAAATGGGCAGAAGCTCTAAACAGACAGTTCTCCAAAGAAGACATACAGATGGCCAAGAAACACATGAAAAGATGTTCAGCATCACTCATTATCAGAGAGATGCAGATCAAAACCACGATGAGGTACCACCTTACACCAGCCAGAATGGCCATCATCCAAAAGTCTACCAACAGTAAGTGCTGGAGGGGGTGTGGGGAAAAAGGAACCCTAGTACACTGTTGGTGAGATTGTACATTGGTGCAACCACTGTGGAAAGCAGTATGGAGACTCCTCAGAAAACTAAACATAGAACTTCCATTTGATCCAGCAACCCCACTCCTGCGCATCTACCCAGAGAAAACCATGACTCGCAAAGACACATGTACTCCAACGTTCATTGCAGCACTATTTACAATAGCCAAGACATGGAAACAACCTAAATGTCCATTGACAGAGGAGTGGATCAAGAAGATGTGGTACAGGAGTTCCCATCATGGTGCAGTGGTTAACGAATCCAACTAGGAACCATGAGGTTGTGGGTTCCATCCCTGGCCTCGCTCAGTGTGTTAAGGATCCGGCATTGCCGTGAGCTGTGGTGTAGGTCGCAGACTTGGCTCGGATCCCGCGTTTCTATGGCTCTGGCGTAGGCTGGTGGCTACAGCTCCGATTAGACCCCTAGCCTGGGAATCTCCATATGCTGCAGGAGTGGCCCTAGAAAAGGCAAAAAAAAAAAAAAAAAAAAGATGCACATAGACACAATGGAATATTACTCAGCCATTAAAAAGAACAAAATACCAGCATTTTCTGCAACATGGAAGGACCTAGAAACTATCATGCTAAGTGAGGTCAGCCATACAATGAGACACCAACATCCAATGCTTTCCCTGACAGGTGGAATCTGAAAAAAGGACAGACTGAACTTCTTTGCAGCACAGATGCTGACTCACAGACACTGAAAAACTTATGGTCTCCAGAGGAGATAGTTTGGGGGGTGGGGGATGTGCCTGGGCTGTGGGATGGAAATCCTGTGAAATCAGATTGTTATGATCATTATACAACTACAGATGTGATAAATTCATTTGAGAAATAAAAAAATTTTTTAAATAAATTTTTAAAATAAAATAAATAAATAAATAAAATATGCTCAGCCTCACTTAAGTGAATAGAAATTAACACAATAAGGACATACCATTTTTCACATATTGGGTGGGAAAGACTAAAAATTGTAACAGCTGGTGGGAAAAGAGGAACTCTTTCCCATAAAGTGTCACTTCTGAATGTAAACGGGCACAAACTTCTGAAGGACAATTTTACGATGTCTATCCAAAATGCGAATGTGTGCAGCATCTGACTCCGCAGTTTCTTATCTAGGCAGGTTCTGCTCTACTGGCAGGAGTCCACCTCTGCAGACAACTGAAATTAACTTAAATGTTGATTAACAGGGGAGTAGTTAATTGTGGTATCCACATTATACAACGATTACACAGAACAAGTAAGCTCACAGGTACTGAGATGAAAAGACTGACTCTATCCAGGACAATGGCCAAGTGCACAGCAGTGCAGAAGCGAGAAAGACAAAGGAGAACCTCTGCTCACCAATGCAGGAGCCACTCATCACTTAAGGCTACTGAGCACTTGAAATATGGCTAATGTAACTGAAGAACTGATGGCACTTTTTTAGGTCAAAAATCTGATTTAATGAAATTTTAAAACAAGAGATTGATGTTTTCCTGGTTGCTTTGTTCCTCTAGGTGACACACATTGAAAATGCTTGTGCTCTGTTTTCTGAAGCATACCTGCAACAGTGTCATGGATACAGCTGCTAAAATTGTTTAGTACCTACGTGCAAGTGCTATGAATCATCAGCTTTTAGAACTGTTCAAAAGAAATACAAGACAGTGAACTAACTGAATACCACTCTTTTTGTTTGGCCATCACACCCTGGATGACTTGTGCAAGTTTAACAAAGGCTTTCCATATTGTGAGCTCTAATTAAAGATTTTATAAGAACAAGAGGAATGCTTTCAAACCATTCACTAAGCAAAGACAAAAATGGCCCTGTGATTTCTTTCCTTGCAGATATCACACTTTGGGAATCACAGCTATCGAGGCCTTTAAAAAAAAGTGCAGGAGTTCCTGTTGTGGCGCAGTGGTTAACGAATCCGACTAGGAACCATGAGGTTGCGGGTTCGGTCCCTGCCCTTGCTCAGTGGGTTAACGATCCGGCGTTGCCGTGAGCTGTGGTGTAGGTTGCAGACGCGGCTCAGATCCCGCGTTGCTGTGGCTCTGGCGTAGGCCAGTGGCTACAGCTCCGATTCGACCCCTGGCCTGGGAACCTCCATATGCCACAGGAGCGGCCCAAGAAATAGCAACAACAACAACAACAACAAAGACAAAAAAAAAAAAAAAAAAAAAGTGCAGCTACAGTCAACAACATGGATGAGAAATGTTAAGTCAAAGTCTGATTCCAATACTGTATGTTTCCATTTAATGTGAAGTTCAAGGATAGGCAAAATAGAAGTTTCCACTGTGGTTAAAGGATTTGGCATTGCTGCAGCTGCAGCACAGGGGGCAACTGCAGCCAGATCTGATCCCTGGCCTGGGAACTCCAAATGCCACAGGCATGGCAAAAAAAAAAAGAAGAAAAAGAAAGAAAGAAAAAATGTATATATATCAATTAAACAAAAAGCTGGTTCTTTGAAAATGTAAACAAAACTGATAAACTCTCACATCAAGAAAAAAAAAAGGGAGAGGGCCCACATCAATCAAATCAGAAAGGATAAATAAAATAAAATCAAGAGTTCCCATCGTGGTGCAGTGGTTAACGAACCCAACTAGGAACCATGAGGTTGTAGGTTCGGTCCGTGGCCTTGTTCAGTGGGTTAAGGACCCAGTGCTGCCGTGAGCTGCAGCGTAGGTTGCAGACGCAGCTTGGATCCTGCATTGCTGTGGCTCTGGCGTAGGCCAGTGGCTACAGCTCCGATTAGACCCCTAGCCTGGGAACCTCCATATGCCGCGGGAACGGCCCAAGAAATAGCAACAACAACAACAACAAGAGACAAAAAGACAAAAGACAAAAAAAAAAAAAAAAAAAAAAAAAGAGTTCCCGTTGTGTTGCAGTGGGGACGAATCCAACCAGATTGCAGGTTCAATCCCTGGCCTCACTCAGTGGGTTAAGGATCTGATGTTGCCATGAGCTGTGGTGTAGGCCAGCAGCTGTAGTCCCGATTAGACCACTAGCCTGTGGAACCTCCACATGCTACGGGTATGGTCCTAAAAAGCAAAAAAATAAAATAAAATTTAAAAAATAAAATAAGAAATGAAAAAGAAATTATGACCGATGCCATAGAAATGCAAAGGATCAAAAGAGATTACTATGAGCAACTACAAATTAATAAAATGGGTGACCTGGAAGAAATGGGCAAATCATTAGAAAGGTACAATAATCTCCTAAGACTGAAATAACATTTTTCAGTCTTTCTATTCCAATACTGAAATAGAAAATATAAGGAGACCAATTACTAGTACTGAAATTGACTCAGTAATTTAAAAACTCCTAAAAAGCAAAAGTCCAAGACCAGATGGCCTCACAGGTTACTTCCACCAAACAGAGGAGAGTTAACACCTATCCTTCTTAAAGTATTCCAGGAGTTCCCGTCATGGCACAGTGGAAACGAAACTGACTAGGAACCATGAGGTTGCAGGTTCGATCCCTGTAAACAGAGGTGCAAAAATCCTCAACAAAATCCTAGCAACTGACTCCAACAATAAAGTACAAGGATCGTACACCATGACCAAGTGGGATATATCCTAGAGGTACAAGGAATTTTTCTATATATGCAAATCAATCAACATGATAAACTGCAATAAACAATTGGAATAAAAACCATGTGGTCATCTCAATAGATGCAGAAGAAAACAAAAGCTTTTGACAACATGCAACATCTATTTATGATAAAAACCCTTCGGAAAATGGGCATAGAAGGAACACACCACAACATAATAAAAGCCATACATAAGAAACCAGAGCGAATATCATTCCCTATGGTGAAAATCTGAATGCATTCCCTCTAAGATCAGAACGAGACAAGGATGCCCACTCTCACCCCTTTCACTCAACATAGTTTTGGAAGTCCTAGCCACAGCAATCAGAGAAGAAAAATAAATAAAAGAAATCCAAATTGGAAAAGAAGTAAAACTGTCACTATTGGCAGATGACCTGATGCTATACATAGAAAACCCTAAAGATGCCACAAGAAAACCAATAGACCTCATTAATGAATTCAGTAAAGTTGCTGGATACAAAACTGTATTCAGGAGTTCCTGTCGTGGTGCAGTGGTTAATAAATCCAACTAGGAACCATGAGGTTGCGGGTTCGGTCCCTGCCCTTGCTCAGTGGGTTAAGGATCCAGCGTTGCTGTGAGGTGTGGTGTAGGTCGCAGACGCGGCTCAGATCCCAAGTTGCTGTGGCTCTGGCGTAGGCTGGCAGCTACAGCTCCGATAGGACCCCTAGCCTGGGAACCTCCATATGCTGTGAGAGCAGCCCAAGAAATGGCAAAAAGACAAAAAAAAAAAAAAAAAAAAAAAAAAACTGTATTCAGAAATCTTTTGCATTTCTATACAGTAACAACAAAATATCAGAAAAAGAAATTAAGGAAACAATCTCATTTACCATCATGCCAAAAATAATAAAATATCAAGGAGTAAACCTACCTAAGAAGGCAAAAGACCTCTACATCAAAAACTGTAAGATGGGAGTTCCCGTCGTGGCACAGTGGTTAACGAATCCAACTAGGAACCATGAGGTTGTGGGTTCCATTCCTGGCCTCACTCAGTGGGTTAAGGATCCAGCATTGCCATGAGCTGTGGTGTAGGTTGCAGAAGCAGTTCAGATCCCGCGTTGCTGTGTCTCTGGCATAGGCCAATAGCTACAGCTCCAATTCGACCCCTAGCCTGGGAACCTCCATATGCCGCGGGAGCGGCCCAAGAAATGGCAAAAAGACCAAAAAAAAAAAAAAAACTGTAAGATGCTTATGAAAGAAACTGAAGATGACACAGACGGAAATATATCACATACTCTTAGATTGGAAGAATCAATACAATTAAAATGACCATACAATCTACAGATTCAGTGCAATCCCTATCAAAATTACCAATGGCATTTTTCACAGAAATAGAACAAAAAAATTTTTAATTTGTATGGAAACACAAAAGACTCCAAATAACTAAAACAATCTTGAGAATGAAGAAGGGAGCTGAAGGAATCATGCTCCCAGACTTCAGACTACAGCACAAAGCTGCATTCATCAAAACAGTATGGTATTGGCACCAAAAAAGACATATAGATCAATGGACCAGCATAGAGAAACCAGAAATAAACCCTTGCACTTGTGGTCAATCTATGCACAACAAAGGAAACAAGAATATCCGTGGCGAAAAGACTTTTTAATAAGTGGTGCTGGGAAAACTGGACAGCTGCACAAAAAAGAATGAAATTAGAACATTCTCTAAGACCATACACAAAAATAAACTCAAAATGGATTAAAGAGTTAAGTGTAAAACCAGATAGTATAAAACTCCTAGAGGAAAACAAAGGCAGAACACTCTGACATAAATTACAGCAGTATTTTTTTCCAATCTGTCTCCTACAGTAAGGGAAATAAAAACAAGAATAAACAAAATGCACCTAGTTAAACTGAAAAGCTTTTGCACAGCAAAGGAAAGCACAAACAGAATGAAAAGACAACACACAGAGTGGGAGAAGACATCTGCAAACCCTGCTACCACAAGGGGTCATTTCCAAAATATACAAAGAGCTCCTAAGAACCCAATCCAAAAATGGGCCTAGGAGTTCCTGTTGTGGCGCAGTGGTTAACGAATCCAACTAGGAACCATGAGGTTGTAGGTTCGGTCCGTGGCCTTGTTCAGTGGGTTAAGGACCCAGTGCTGCCATGAGCTGCAGCGTAGGTTGCAGACGCAGCTTGGATCCTGCATTGCTGTGGCTCTGGCGTAGGCCAGTGGCTACAGCTCCGATTAGACCCCTGGCCTGGGAACCTCCATATGCCTCAGGAGTGGCCCTAGAAAAGGCAAAAAGAAAAAAAGAAATGGGCCTAAACAGCTGTTTCTCCAAGAAGACATACAGATGGCCAACAGGTGCATGAAAAGATGCTCAATATCACTAATTATCAGAGAAATGCAAATCAAAACTACAGTGCGGTATCATTTCACACTAGTCAGAATGGTCATCATTAAAAAGTCAACAAACAGAAGTTCCCACTGTGGCGCAACAGGATGGTGGAGTCTCTGCAGCACCAGGATGTAGGTTAGATCACAGGCCAGGCATGATGCGTTATAGGATCCAGTGTGTCGCCAAGGCTGCCGCAAAGGTTGAAATGAACTCCTTGTGCCTCCGGGAAGCCAGAAGAAAAAAAGAAACAAAGGAAGTTCCAGCGGTAAGGAGCCTGTCTAGTATCCATGAAGATGCATGTTGGATCCCTGACCTTGCTCCGTAGGTTAAGGATCCAGCGTTGCCATGAGCTGTGGTGTAGGCTGTAGACGAGGCTCAGATCCCTAGTTGCTGGGATTGTGGTGTAGGCTGGCAGCTGTAGCTCCGATTCAACCCCTAGCCTGGGAATTTCCATAGGCCACAGGTGTGGCCCTAAAAAAAAGTCTACAAACAATAAGAGGGTGTTGAGGAAAAGGAAATCTCCTCCAATGTTGGTGGGAATGTAAATCGGTGCAGCAGCCACTATGGAGAACAATGTGAAGGCTCCTCAAAAAACTAAAAATAGAGTTACCTTATGATCCAACAATCCTCCCTGGGCATACTCTCTGAAGAAAACCATAATTAAAAAAGATGCATGCACCCCAATGTTCACAGAAGCACTATTTACCACAGTCAAGACACGGAGGCAACCTAAATGTCCAGAGATAGATGAATCAATGAGAAGATGTGGTATATATGTATGCTATGGAATACCACGCAGCGATTAAAAACAAAAGAAAGCCATTTGCAGCAACATGGATGGACTTAGAGATTATCACAGTAAGTGAAATCAGACAGAGAAAGACAAACATATGATATCACTTATGTGGAATCCGAAAAAAAAAGATGCAGATAAACTTATTTACAAAACAGAAACAGACTCACAGATATAGTAAAGAAATCCATGGTTACCAAAGGGGATAGCAGAGGGTAAATGAGGAGTTTAGGATTAGCAGATACACATTTCTAAATATAAAACAGGTAAACAACAGACACACGTATAGCGCAGAGAATTATCTTGTAACTTATGAAAGACTCTGAAAAAGAATATATACGTATAACTGAATCACTTTGCTGTACACGTGAAATCAACTATACTTTCAAAAACCAAAAACTAGCAAAGTTCCCTACTAGACCAACAAGCGCAAGCACTGCTGTGATGCAGCACTGCGAAGTCTACATGCTTCCCCCACCTAAGCATAAACTTGCGGAGTTCCCACCATGGCTCAGCAGCAACGAACCCGACTAGCATCCCTGAGGATGCAGATCCCATCCTTAAGGCCCTGCACTGCCTGCAGCTGTGGTGCAGGTCACAGAAGCAGCTTGGATTTGGTGTTGCTGTGGCTGTGATGTAGGCCTGGCAGCTGCAGCTCTTAATCGACCCCTAGCCTGGGACCCTCCGAAGGCCGCGGGTGTAGCCACTTCAAAAAAAAAGGCCTGCAAAGGACTCAGATCTTCCGGATATCAAAATCTGTTTGAAACAAACTGACAACCTTGAAATCTCCAAAGTCGGCCGAGCAAACATTCTTCAAAGCGGGGGGGGGGAGAAATAAATTCTCTGCATCTTAAGGCAGAAAACTTGCGTTCATACAATTAATTCAAAGCCACCCTCAGACCTTGGACGTTAACTGGTTGGTCAGCGAAGTGATTTCCAGCTGCTCACAGGACACGTCCTCGACAGCCTCCAGCCCACAGCAGCTTTCGAACCCAGAGCCGGAAGGACGGCACCTGCCCGCAGGGAAACCGGCCCCTACCGGGAGGAAGGCGACGCACTGAGGCGCTCCTCGCGCAGCTGAGCCCAGCCGAGACCACAGGCGGCCGCAGCCCGCGAGAGGCCGGCGAGGAAGGGCGCTCGCAGGCCGGACGCCGGCGGCAGGGAGCGGCACCGGGGCCGCTACCCGCCGCCTGCCGAGCCCCCGCGCACCGCCGGGCCTCTGGGACGCAGGGTGGCGAACAAACCAGCTCCTCGCGGCCTTCCCCTCGAGAAGCACCACTCTACGGCCGGAGTTGCTCAGCCCACTCACGCCGGGGCCCAAGCCGCAGCCGCCGCCGCGGGGACTGCACTTACAAATGAGCCGCCACAGCCGCCGCCGCCGGCCAGGCTCCGCCCCTGCCCGCGGGCTCCTGGGACTTGTAGTTCCCCCTTTGGTCCCTTTGCGCTTGCGCGAGCTGCCCCCCCGAACCCACGCAAACTACCGCTCCCGGCGACGCCCGGGGGATGCACGTTACTAGACGCTCAAGGCCCCGTGCCTTCTGCCCAGGCGCGGGCGAGGGGTGGATACAGCCTGCGGCGAGATTGGAGGGAAACTGCTTCCGCCGGAGAACTTCCGGAACGACGGCCCCTCCCCATTTCTTTCTCTTCTTCCCCCCCCCGCCCCCTCCCCCCCCCCCCCCCCCCCGCCTTTGAAATCTTAGACCGATGCCCTAGAGCCGGGAGCCTGCGCGTTCCTGGAAACGCTGGGAGACCAACGCTTTGAGAGGTGATGGGGGAGGGCGATTCCTGCCTAGCGAGTATGTTTTGTGTCTTTTGTCTTCTTTCGCTACATATGACGAAGAAAAAGGAAGGGCAGTTGGCCACGGTATTTCCTGAGGCTAAGGTGCCCTCGGAGAGGCAGCGATGAGTGATGGCTTGGGCGGAGCTCTTAATTCTCTGCTCAGAAATTGAAATAGGCAGCCTGGTTGAAAACCAGGAATCCTAGCTGCTAGACTAACTAGAGTCTAGAAGAATTTCCCTGTTTCTTGCCCCTTGTTGAAAACAAGAATGATTCGAGGAGGCAGAGACTGTAAAAGCAGGTATAAAGTTTACTGTTAGAGTCACAGTACAGCATGTGGGAGAGCACACAGAGACGTAGTTTAAGTCGGAAGCAAGGAATTAACACACACCCTAAAAAGGGGTGTGAGTGGGGATGTCCCCCTCATTGACGGCCTGGTGCCCTCTCCCTTTCTGACACCTAGGCGTCTTCACTGCACATGTGTTATTGGGGAGGTCTCCTAGACCCCAGGAATGATTGGTCATCTTTCTTAGGTGGAAAATGAAACAAAGCCTAAAAGGACACAGACTCCTTATCAAACAGGCCCATGTATCAGATGAGTTCCCAAAGACAAAGGTAGACCCCAGGGCACAGACTGCATGGCTCTGAAATGGAGTTTTAACTAAAGAACAACCTCCCCTTGGCTAAAAAGGCAGCTTCAAGCCTTTCCAGCTGTGCTCATAACTATACCACCCTTCTTGTAATAATGTAACAACTGTGTGCCCTACCTCCAAGCCAGCGGCCCTGCTAATGATGCACCCAGCATTGCTCATCAGTTCTGCTTCTGTAACCTCGCTGGCTCAGTTTCTTAGGGAGGAACACTGTCTGCTTGGGGATGGGGGAGGTCCGGGGATGCTTACATGGGAAAATCAAGACCTTGTAGTGTATAAAAGTTACTGAGAACAAAGACCTGGTGCTCAGACTCTGGAGGTGACTCCTCTGAGCCCGCACCGGTGCTGAATAAACCTTGCTTTTCCGTATCTCTGAGTGCTGTTTGTCTCCTTCCGTTGCCACGGTTTTTGCGGTTTCTGCAACAGCTCAACAAAACAAAGCAGTCCCCCGCAGCAGAGGAGTGGGGGACGACACACGACACCAAGTCTTGCCTGCTCAGAGCTCCCGACCACTGTATTGGTTCACTGTGTTGGTCAACAAACTGCTTCCATCTCATCGCTCCTTCTACCCCACTGTTCTAACAATCTTCTCTCACTACTCCAGCTGAGCTCACAGCTTCTTCCACTAATTTTGCCTTGAGTTGTCAAAGAGAAACAAGGCCCAGTTTACTTGGCCTAACAAATCCCAGCTGCTGTCAGCCCAGGGGCCCATCTACCTGCTACCTCAAAGGTAACCTTAGGATGAACTTGCTCCTAGAGTAGTGTCTTGTCTTCTACCTCAAGCTTGTACGGCTGTGTGCGCATTGGGTATTAAGACTTTATTTTGGAGTTCCCTTCGTGGCGCAGTGGCTAACGAATCTGACTAGGAACCATGAGGTTGCGGGTTCGATCCCTGCCCTTGCTCAGTGGGTTAAGGATCCGGCATTGCCGTGAGCTGTGGTGTAGGTTGCAGACGTGGTTCGGATCCCGCGTGGCTGTGGCTGTGGCTGTGGCTGTGGCGTAGGCCAGTGGCTACATCTCCAATTCGACCCCTAGCCTGGGAACCTCCATATGCCAAGGGAGTGGCCCTAGAAAAGAAAAAAAAAAAAAAAAAAGACTTTATTTTGAACACTGAAAGTGCAAAGCAAAAACTGTTTTCCTTTTCTCACTCTTTTTTTTTTTTTCTTTTTGGCTGCAACCACAGCATAGGAAAGTTCCCAGGCCAAAGATCAAATCTGAGCTGCACACCATGCCACAGCGGGAACTCTGAAAACTTGTTTTCTTAATTGCCACCGCATACATGCTGACAATGCAAGTTACCATTGTGTGCATACCCGGGCTTCCTGTCTATTTAAATAAATTTTTAAAGACATCAAGTGAAGTGCGTTTGTAAAAACCAATACAGTCTATGAAACAAAGTACCACTGGTTAAAGGTAACTAAAAAGACACTTTTGTAGAAACTGGGCTCCCCAAAATTGTTTTGCTAGCTATTTCAAAAATAGTCCTTCTTCCATAAATCAAGGTTTTGGGGTTGGCTTTTTTGTTTTATTACTGCGGATGAGGAAATCAAAGCCAAAGACGGCCGAGGTGGAACAGCTCTTTTTGGTGCCTCACAAGGACCCCAGTGCTCACCTCATTTATGACACTCCTTTGACTTGAAAGCGGCCCAAAAGTCTCATTATTTTTCAAAATGTGTATCCTGTGAGACAGTCACAATATCCTCTGCTTTTTGTGAGTATACTTTATTCCTTTTTTTTTTTTTTTTTTTTTTTGGTCCTTTTAGGGCCGAACCTGTGGCACTTGGAGGTTCCCAGGTTAGGGACTGACTCAGAGCTCCAGCTTCCAGCCTACACCACAGCCACAGCGACGTGGGATCTGAGCCGGGTCTGCAATCTACACCACAACTCACTCCCATGCCAGATCTTCGACCCACTGAGCAAGGCCAGGGTTAGAACCTGTGTCCTCATAGATACTAGTTGGGTTCGTTGACTGCTGAGCCATGGTGAGAACTCCCTTTTATTCCTATATTTTTATTCTAATGTAATATGTGGTACAGCATTGCTTATCGGTTGGATAAATGAGTCTTTTACCATACCCAAGTCTTCACTATTAAATTAAGATTATATAAATGTTCACCTGTAGCCTAGGTAATGCTCACAACTGCCCAGTGAGCCGGAAGGCTTCTCAAAATCCATTACAAGGTAGAAGGGGTGGAGGGAGGAACTGCCGGACAATGAACAGTCCAGCCTCATCAGCTGCTCCTGTCCTTGTTGTATCTTCAAGTATTGCTGTAGAGAAAAATCAGACTAGGAGCTCCCATACAGCCCCAGATTATGCATCCTGATATAATCCTCTATGCCATCATAGGAAGCAGGAAAGCTCTATGACATCATGATTCAGGGCCCATGCTCTGGAGACAGGCAGGCTCTGGATCAAATCCAACCTGGATGCCTCACAAAGAGCTTTGCAGTCTTTGGCAGCAGCCTCTCAGGAACTGTTCTCATCTGCAAAATGGGAATAATAATAATACAATCACGCCTCCCTATCCACAGGTTCCACATCTTCACATTCAACCAAAGGAGGATGGACAGTTCAGCGGGAAAAAGTTACAGAATTTCCAAAAAGCGGAACTTGAATTTGCTGTGCACTCACAATTGTTTATATAGTTTTTACAATTATTTACATGGCATTTACATTTTATTAGGTATGCGAAGTAATCTAGAGATGATTTAAAGTATAAGGAGGCTATGAGTAGGTTATAAGCAAATTGTATACCATTTTATAGGAGGGACTTGAGCATCCAAGTGACACTGACAGCACTTGTGACTTGAACTTAGAACCCATGTGCCAGGATGGGTTCTAGAAACCGTGTGCCGGGACTCGAGTCCTGTCAGAACCCGGATTGGTACTTGAATCCACAGTTTTTAAATTAGAATCACTTACCCTGTGTCTGGACTTCCTGAAGTTCAGGTTCGTTGTGTCTCAGCGCCAAGGAATTCAGTGAGAGACAAAGTGACGGGCAAGAAATAGATTTGTTAAGATAGGATGCTTGTGAGAGATGCAAGTGGGCAGCAAGGAGGCTCTGCCCTGAGGATTCAATGGGCTGCAGTTTTATAATCCAAGGGCAGTGGGGGTGGGAAAAGACCGCCTCTTCCTCTTTCTTCCAGTAGTAGCTCCAACTTCGTATCCAGTAAGAGAGTATTTGACCCTCTAAGGTCAAATTAGGACTGTCAGGGTGCTTATTCAAATCAGCAGAAGGGTGGTCCTTAACCTCCTGCCCTTGGTCTGAACTTGAATGCCTGTCTCACCCCATCTCCCATCCAATGGCCTGAAGCACATCTCAGGCTCTCCACGAATCGAGCAAGCCTGCCTCGTTCTGATGGCATTCTTGGGCAGTTGTTGACGTAGAGTGATCTCCCAAAGGCCCCCGGGTCTCCCTGTCTGCCTGTAGTTCCTGAAGGGACTTCCGCCACTACCTGTGCAACTCTCCCGCTCCACCCTCATCCCAAGGACTTTGGTGTCCAGGAGTTCTGGAACCAAGCCCCCATGGATAGCAGGGGACAACTATGTCCTAGGAGTGACAAGAATATTAAATTAAACAGAATATATGTAAAAACTTAGCACCCACCATGTGGTAAAAATTGAATGAGGAAGAGTCTTAATTTTAATTGTTTGGCTGCACCCATGGCATATGGAAGTTCCCAGGCCAGGGACTGAATCCCAGCCACAGCGGCGACCTTCACCACAGCTGCAGCAACACCAGATCCTTAACCCACTGCACCAGGCCGGGAATCAAACCCCCACCACAATGCTGGATCCCAAACCCGCTGTCCCACAAGAGAACTCCTTGGTTACATTTTTTGAAAACCACTTGACTAAGGTATGGTTGACATACAAAAAGCTATATATTGGAGTTCCCGTTGTGGCTCAGTGGTTAAGGAACCTGACTAGTATCCATGAGGACGCAGGTTCGATCCAGAGGCTCAACAACTTGACTCCGATTGTACTGGGCTGTCACGTGGCAAGCCCAGCAAAACTGGGTTCAGTATCAATCTGGTATGAAATTTTCAGAGTTGAGAACTTTTCATTGCTCAGCTAGTGGTTGTGGTAGCAGCTTTTTCCAGAAAGGACGGAACTGCAGGCCAGGCTGAGGAAGGACCCCCCCAAGTTGAAGTCGCCTGGGTTAGAAAGGGTGACTCTAGCAGGGTAGGCAGGTATGCGTGGAGATGCAAGTACCTGGCTCTAAGCAAAGGCAAGAAAGCCACAGCCCACTTTACCTGTGGGAAAGAGAGTTCCTCACCAAGGCCCCAAGCCTCAGATTTATAGAATTTCACCTCGGGAAGAAAGTTTCTGGAGTTCCCTTCATGGCGCAATGGAAACGAATCCAACTAGGAACCATGAGGTTGTAGGTTCGATCCCTGGCCTCACGTGTGGGCTAAGGATCCAGCATTGCCGTGAGCTGTGGTGTAGGTCGCAGAGGTGGCTCAGATCTGGCGTTGCTGTGGCGTAGGCTGGAATCTGTGGGTCTGTTTAGACCCCTGGCCTTGGAGCATCCATATGCCACTAGTGTGGTCTTGAAAAGCAAAGAGAAAGAAAGTTTCTAACAATGTTCATGCCTAAAGACAGCCTAAAAAAAAAAAAAAAAAAGGAGTTCCTGTCGTGGCGCAGTGGTTAACGAATCCGACTAGGAACCATGAGGTTGCGGGTTCGGTCCCTGCCTTGCTCAGTGGGTTAAGGATCCAGCGTTGCCGTGAGCTGTGGTGTAGGTTGCAGACGCGGCTCGGATCCTGCGTTGCTGTGCCTCTGGCGTAGGCCGGTGGCTACAGCTCCGATTCAATCCCTAGCCTGGGAACCTCCATATGCCGCGGGAGCGGCCCAAGAAATAGCAACAACAACAACAACAAAAAGACAAAAAGACAAAAAAAAAAAGTTCCTGTTGTGGCTCAGTGGGTTGACAACCCAACGCAGGGTGCTCCCAGATTGCATGCTCTTTAGAGCAATTCTTTGCTGTTCACCCTATTTTATTGGTAAAATCACTGGCTGTTTTATTGTTTTAGGTCAAGAAGTTAAAATACCATAAAAATCTCCTACCTTGTTTCAGGGCCTTTCTCTGGATGTGAGAGGCAGGGGCTGGGACCTGGGACCCTGTAGGAGTGCTTACATGCATGCGGACAAATACCTCCCTGAGCGACAGAACTACAAAGAAACTAACAATACATGGATGCATATACACCTGGGGTCATTACGAAGAGCAAGATACAAAGGGTCATTTCAGCGTCTGCAGGTGACCTCTGCCCTGGGCACTACCAAGGGGTTGGCCAGACCGCCTAGGCTCCGCCTCCTGCCACACCCACTGCCCTGCCCCGCGCTCGCTCCCGGGAAGGAACCAGCTCACCCCTCCTCCCGGCGCGAGCAAAGGCACCTGGTACCCGTCTTCCATCCTTCCCGCTGCAGCCCAAGTCCCAGAAACGCCTTGCCTGGATTTGTCTGGCCTCCTCAGTTTTTACTGACGAAGGAGCCCAGGGCCCAGCGTCTACAACCATTTACATCTGCTTGTTTGCCGTAAACATTTGACTATCTCCCCGATTCTGATAAGGTAGTTTCTGACAGTTTGTGTCAATTTTTTAGAATGTTTGAGGGGAGGGACAGACCCTGTACTATTTTTGCTGACGTTACTTAAGCTGATTCGCTCAACCCTATAAGGTAGGGAGCGATGATGAAATGGGGGCTTTAGTAAAGTACCTTGTCCCCAATCCCCTGGGAATTAAAGAGTAGCGTCAGGATTCAAATCCCTATCCTTTCTACACCTTTTTTATTCCCATTTTATTCACCGTTTGGAGAATTTTGGTATTTCCCATTACTCGACCTCTGACTCGGTGAATCTCCTGCCCGTCTTCTCTGCAATGACGGATACATACTTCTAACTCCTTAGAAACGCTACCGCGAACCTCAAGCTCTGAAAGTCCTCACCTAAAATCATGATCTTACCCCTCCTGTCCTGATCCCAGCATCTCTCGAAATTGGCTTCTTTCCCGCTCGCGAAAATTACCCTTCATTCCTCAGATAAATGTCAGCACCATCCATCCACTTTTCTGAAACTCCAACTTTGGAGTCCCCCTCGTTGGCCAAATCCCGCCTGCAAGGCGGAGCGTTGGACGTCCTGAGCCCCGGGGCCGATCCAGGAAGAGAAACCCGCGCAGCCCCGCCACGCGCGCCGGGAGCTCGGAGCGGGCGGTGCGGGGCTGGGCCCGCCCAGGGCGGCGCCCGGAACCCGGGAACCCGGAGCCGGGAGCGCCGGGAAAGCGGAAGCATCGGGGCGGGCAGCGCCCGAGGTCAGCGCCGGAGACGCCGGACCCCGGAGCCCGAGAAGCCAGAGCCAGGAGCGCCCGTGTTCAGCGCCGGGAGAGCCCCGAGCGGGACGGATCCTCTGGCAGGTGCGTGGGCGCCGCTGGGTGACCGACCTGTCGGGCTGAGCCGGCCCCGCCGAGCGGCCGGGTGGAGCTGCCGGGAGGCGGCCGCGCAGACTGTCCGCAGAGGGACCGGGCTCTGCGCTGCGATCCTCACGGCGGCCGAGGGCCTCGAGGCGCCCCGGGCAGGAGGAGCCCCCAGCCCCTCTCGCCGCCCGCGCCCCCGCCGCCGCGCCCCGCCCGCCGCCTTTGACCCCCAGTCCCCACGCCGCTCCCCGCGTGCCCCAGCCGCCGTGTCCGCAGCGCCCCCCGCGCGCTCCTGCGGGGACGTGGGCGCGTCCTCGTGCGGGTCGTCCTCCCAGGGGGGTTAGGACCCCTGCGGCACCCGGGTTCCCTGACGCGTCCCGAGCTCGCGAAAATGAGCAGGTGTGGTAAAATCTGTTTCTTGTTTCCGATATGGTAACAGCCTTTCTTACGAAAGTTAGGTTTCAGAGAAAGATAGTTGCAAAATGCGGTATTTTGATTTATAATCGGGGACTGTAATCTGACCTCGGGAGTAACCAGGAACACGGTGACGAAAATATGGAAGGTGCGTGTTGGGTCCAAAGTTGAAAACCTGGAGATGAGTAAACAATGCCCGCGAATGTCCTAAAGACTCACGTAGGGAAGGGTAGGAAATAGCTTCGAGAAAAACGCGCGACCTTTGGATGCTGGATTACAAATTGACATAAACGTAAAAACCGTTCACGCGTGGTGTTAAAACAAAGGGAAGGTCAGCCAGAATGCGTGCATCGCAGATTCTTTCCTCGTATTTGACTAGAGCATTTACTCAGCAAGCACAGATTAGGCCCGGTCTGTGTGTTTAGACCTACAATATGCCCCGAGGGTAGCAGAAATACCAGAGTAGGTGGCCTTTGCTTTTTTCAGGGGTTTAGGGAGGTTCTGTATTACTTCCATTTGAGCCCAGATATGCAAATCGTGTCAGAAGGCTGTTTTTAGAATCCTAGACTTTAATGGATGCTTGAAAGGGTTTTTAGCCAGCAAGCATTTGTTGAATGCCAACTGTGTACCAAAAGTGGTCCAGATTCTAGAGACAGGAAGATAAAGAAGGCACAGCCCCCGACTCAGGATTTCCCCCGCCCCCCGCAGCTACTGATAAAGTTGCACGGTTACAGGGAGCGCACGCTGGGGCGCCGGTGGGAGGGCAAAGCAGGGCCGGAACCGAGCCGGGGGGCTTTCTGGGTGGGGAGACCCGGAGACTCTCCCAGCGGAGGAAATGCCTCTGGTAGAGACGCGGGATTGGAGGCCGGAGCCGCCTGCTCCCAAGTGCACCAGCGGTTCTGGGGGAAAGGCCGGGACTGTGAGGGGCGCGCAAGGAGTTGCCTGTGTCCCCGCGGAACCAGGCCTGCAGGTGGAAGGCGCGGAGCGCGCCGGGCAGAGCGAGCTCCCGCGGAGCAAGAGGAAGCTGACCTGAGTAGGCAAGGCTTTGAGAGGAGGAGAGACTGCGGCTCCGTCTGCCGCCGGTCGGGGGCAGCGGGCAGACAGCAGTCAGGGCCCACGTGAGGCTTCACAGAACTTATTAACACTGTCTTTCCTGCTCTCGCGGCCTCAACTGCTAAGAACGGCCCGGGATTTATGCTTAAAACCTTTCTACTCCGGCTCCACAACCGTGTGAACGTACTTAGTGCCATTGAGCTGTACACTTAAAAGTGATTAAAAAGGTAAATTTTATGCTATGTATTTTACCACAGGGGGAAAAAAAAGGCTTTGAAAAAACCTGTAGTGTTGGGAGTTCCTGCTGTGGCTCAGCGGGTTAAGAACCCGACTGGTGTCTTTTCCACCCCTAGCCTGGGAACTTCCATATGCCCTGGACGCAGCCCTAAACAGAAACAAACAAAAACTAGAGTGTTTAATACAGTAATTTCATTTCTGGGCATCTATTCTCAAGAAAGAGTGACAGAGATTGAGCAAAAACATATGTGCAAACATTTTCCTCCAAATGTATAAGGGACAGTTTTAGATAACCAAATATCTGATGATTGGGGAAGAGTTAGGTAACACATAGCTTATGTAGCCACTGCAAACACGTTCAAAGAATATTTAGTGACACGAAAATTCTCATGAAAAGTTAGAGAAGCTAGCCATAAAAAAACTAAATGAACAATATTAATAAATAACATTTTATAAAAATAATTTAGGGTTACAATAGAAAAAATGTATTGGAAATAACAATTGATTACAATAAAAAAATAAAAATAGTGGGTGTTTTGTTTTGTCTTTTGTTCTTTTAGGGCTGCACCAGCAGCATATGGAGGTTCCCAGGCTAGGGGTCTAATCAGAGCCAGAGCCACAGCAACACCAGATCCGAGCTGCATCTGTGACCTACACCACAGCTCACCACAACGCCAGATCCTTAACCCACTGAGCCAGGCCAGGGATCGAACCTGCAACCTCATGGTTCCTGGTCGGATTCTTTTCCACTGCGCCACAATGAGAACTCCTAAAAATAGTGTTCATAATAATAATTTAGGGAGTTTCCATTGTAGCTCAGTGAATTAAGAACCTGACATGTCTGTGGGGATACGCATTTGATCCCTGGCCTCGCTCAGGCGATTAAGGATCTGGCATTGCTGTGAGCTGTGGTGTTGGTTGCAGATGTGGCTCAGATCTGGAGCGGCTAAGGCTGTGGCTCTATTTTGACCCCTAGCTCTCAAACTTCCACATGCTGCAGGTGTGGCTGTAAAAAATAATAATGATAATGATAATTTATAAAGTATTATATAGGAAAAAATAATATCAGAAAGAAATATCAAAATATTAAAACTAGGGTTTCTGGATGGAGGGATCATGGGTGCTTTGTTTCTTAAATACCTGTGTGCTCTATACACATGTACAAGTGCATGCGTGCATATGAACACATACTCAAGTGGGTAAACAAATCTCATTCATTTTTTAATTGAATCGTAGTTGATTTACAATATTGTGCTAGTTTCAGGTGTACAGCAAATTGGTTCAGTTATATTTTTTTCAGATTATTTTCCATTATAGGTCATTACAAGATAACGAATGTAGGTTCCCTGTGCTACACAGTAAATCTTCGTTCCTCATCTGTTTTATATGGAGTGTATCTGATAATCCCATCCTCCCAATTTATCCCTTGCCCCTTCCCTCTTGATAACCATTAAGTTCATTTTCTATGTTTCTGTTTTGTAAGTAAAATCACTTGTGTTATTTTTTAGATTCCACATAAGTGATACCATATAATCTTTGTCTTTCTCTAAGCTACTTAGTGTTAGTATCTCTAGCATCCCTATTGCTGCAGATGGCACTTTTTCATTCTTTTTTATGGCCAAGTGATATTCCATTGTGTGTGCACCACATCTTCTTTATCCAGTCATCTGTTGGTGGACATCTAGGTTGCTCAAGTCTTAGCCGTTGTAAACAGCGCTGTGATAAGCATTGGGGAGCGTGTGTCTTTCTGAATTAAAGTTTTTGTCTTTTCCGGGTATATGCCCAGGAGTGGGATTGCTGGATCACCTGGTAGCTCTGTTTTTAGTTTAGTTTGGTTTTGTTTTTCTTTTTTGGCCACCCCGTGGCACCTGGAGTTCCCAGGCCAGGATCAGATCCCAGCTGCAGTTTCCACCTGCATGGCAGCTGCTGCGATGCCTGATCCTTTAACCCACTGTGCTGGGCCAGGGGTCAAACCTGCATCCCAGCACTCCCAAGATGCACCGATCCGGCTGCGCCACAGTGGGAGCCCCTATTTTTAGTTTTTAAGGAACATCCATGCTGTTTTCTGCACCGGCTGCAGCAATTTACATTTCCACCAACAGTGTAGGAGGGGTTCTCTTCACATCACAGGTATAATTTTCATAGCATTAATGTCACCCATTTAATGGCACAGTTCAAAGATTTTTTTTTTTTTGGTCTTTTTTTGCTATTTCTTGGGCCACTTCTGTGGCATATGGAGGTTCCCAGGCTAGGAGTCGAATCGGAGCCACAGCCACTGGCCTACGCCAGAGCCACAGCAACGCGGGATCCGAGCCGCGTCTGCGACCTACACCACAGCTCACGGCAACGCCGGATCGTTAACCCACTGAGCGAGGCCAGGGATCAAACCCACAACGTCATGGTTCCCAGTCGATTCGTTAACCACTGCACCACGACGGGAACTCCAATATGTCTGCTTTTGATTTTTCTTGATTGTGATTAATTTACTTCGGGGGAGAAGTTATTGTCAAAAAGGCAAATACATAGTAATTTCCTAATATGTTAGGAAATTTAAGTAAAACTAAAAAGTAATACAATTTAAGGTAAAACTGGAAAGTAATATCATTTAACAAGAATCAAAATTATTTAAATTCTTTGACCTGCCACTGTTAAGTACTTTAGGAATGTTTTCTTTTTTCTTTTTCTTTTTATTAAGGATTTTTACCCTGAGCCTTGTCCTGCACAGGCCAGACATGTGACACAGACTGTCGCAAAAATGATGAGTCATTAGTTTTGTTTGTTGTCGTTTCTTAACTGTCAGAGAGTAAGAGCAGGATAGTTTAACCTGAATAGCATCGTCTAATATCTTTCACAGTTTCTATCAGCTTCCCATCTACACACAGTGATTATCATGCATCAATTTGAATGTAAAAGGCAGTCAGCACGGGAGTTCCCTTGTGGCACAGCGGGTTAAGATCCAGTGTTGTCACTGCAACACCTTGGATTGCTCTGTGGTGCGGGTTCGATCCCTGGCCCGGGGACTTCCACAGGCCGTGGGCATGTCAACACATGTGAAGTTACTAAATATTAATGCTAAAGAAAAGCAGCGTTAAATCAAGGGATTCCAGTTTAAACAGACCTCATAAGAAACAAAAAATGCGAACCCCTAACTTGCTCCTCTGCTGGCCAGATACTGCTAGGTCCTGGGTGGGGCATGCAGATGTGGGGTTAAGGGAGGGCCTCAGGGAGGAGGAGCAGCTGGGTGAAGGCCCCCAGGGTTTGCCAACCCAGGGCAGGGGGAGAAGGAGGTGCTGGGATGAGGCCAGGCTCGGAGCCATGACAGAAAACTTGAATTTCATTCAAAATAGAATTTTCAGAATAAGGCTACTCATGCTTCAGTGCGGTGCAGGAGTGGGGAGACAGCCAGGGCTCTGCTGCCAGACGGAGGGCCTGGGACGCAGGGATGGGAGAAAGGTGTGGATTCTTGGGTGGAGTGGATGAGACTGGCAGCAGCTGCTGATGTGATGGTAGGTGCTAGTGACAGGTGCCGAGGGCAAGGGCTGACTGCAGGTGGCGGCCCGCAGCCCAGGACAGCACTCCTGCAAGGGCTGGCCAGGAGGGGCACAGTGGACTAGGGGGTTGTCTGCACACGGGTGGCCTTTAAGGCCTCAAGGAATGGACACCACTGCCCAGCAAGGGGCCTAGGATGAGACTCCAGCCGGGGGAGACCTGACGGTCAAGGGCAGGTGTGGCAGGCAGAGTTGGCACCGTGGAGAGGGACACCCACTTACTGACCCTCCTTAAACCAGTCACAAAGCACCAGCTCACTGTGAGCAAGCTGTTAGTCACGGCAGGTGCAAAACCAAATTAAACTCACTGTACTACTGGGTGAATTAGACCCAGTATCTCATCGTTTATTAGTTTATTAAATACATATAGTTCTTTCAATTCAAAGTGCGCTTCTTTTTCTTAGAAGTAATCCTTTTCTGTATGTGGGAATATATGACGGTAAAATAATTTCATGTGTGTATCTATGTATCTTTCCACCTAAACATAAAATGATTTTTAGGGAGTTTCTGTCGTGGTACAGTGGAAACAAATCCGACTAGGAACCATGAGGTTTCGGGTTTGATCCCTGGCCTCGATCGCTGGGTTGAGGATCCAGCGTTGCCCTGAGCTGCGGTGTAGGTCGCAGATGCAGCTCGGATCTGGGGTTGCTGTGGCTGTGGCATAGGCAGCAGCTGTAGCTCCAACTAGACCCCTAGCCTGGGAATCTCCATATGCCGTGGATGTGGCCCTAAAAAAAAAAAAAGTATTTTTGTTACTAATTGTTCAGTTTTTCTGCAGAGTCGCTTAATAGAAACCCACATAACTAAGGAATCTCTTTGAATTTATAGAATGATGTATAAAATTCATGTTTCACTATCATTTAATCTTAATTTTTAATTTAGAAATCAATGCTTCTGTATTCTTAAAACATGGCATTTGTAGCTGAAATCTGTCATGTTTTCACTAAGATGTATGTCCTGAGCCTGTACAAGAGGATTTTGGCGTGTTACCAAATTAGTCATCAAATTGGAAACAAGCATACATACTTGCAAGCTTGGATAATGTTCAGGACTTGAAATGATAACATGACTGCAGTGTCTGTTTTTAAAAATAATGCCCGACCGTCCCACAGTTGGCATGTAGAACAATTTTTTTTTTAATGGCCACACCCACAGCGTATGGAAGTCCCCCTCCAGGGATAGAGTAGGAGCCACAGCTGCGGAAAGCTGATCCTTTAACCCATTGTGCCAGCTGCTGCAGTCGGATTCTTAGCCCAGTGCACCAGAGCGGGAGCTCCTGCACATAGAGCAATGCTAAATTCATCGTCAATTGTATTCACTGAAAAAAAGAACCCTTAAAAACCATGACTTGGAATTTTTTTTTCCTGTAGGATGACCGTGGGCATCTTTGAAGATTGTACCTTCTGCTTGAAAGTCAAACACTTACCTCGTCAACAGAAGAGGAAGTTACAAACTGACATTAAGGAGAATGGTGGAAATTTCTCCTTTTTATTAAACGCTCAGGTATTTGCCAGTTGTATAAGAACTGTGTGATTGGCATGGCGGGATGCTGCAGAGAGTCGTGGTTAGAAGAGGCAGAGAACATTGGCAACAGGAGAAAGTCCTGGAAGGCAGGAGAAACGCAACTTTGCTAGCAGGTGCGGGGCGGGGGGGGGGGGGGGCTGGAGAACCACCAGGAGAGGAGGCCGAGGGCTCTAGGGGAACCCCTGCCTGCCCCGTGGTTCTGATAGCTCTGGGGCACAGCCGCAGACTTAACCAGACGGAATTTCAGACCAGCTACGTCGGTGCTGGGAAAAGTGACAGTGCACAGCATCTGCGGAAAGCCCTCTATCTCCCTCGCCCTCAGGCCCACCCCAGCGGGACACCTGCCCCAGCGGCTCCCGGGGGCAGAGGGAGGGCTCACTGTGTCCGGGGGTTTTTGGACTCTTAGTTTTGCTCATTTAAAGGCCCAAGGAAGCAGCCCTCCCTCTCTTGGAATGAAGGGTAGGTCTGATGGTTGGGAAGTAGAATTTCACAGCTGGATGAAACCCTGACCGAGGTTAAGGCTCATCTCTTTTTTAATCTGCTCATCATAAGGAGTAAAAATCGAAGTCTGAAGCTGGACCCCAAGCCTGCAGACACAGGCCCGGGCCTGGGGCTGCGCTCCCTCTGTGGGCGGGCGGCCCCTTCCCCGACCACCCCGCCGCCCTGGGCTTGGCCTGCCAGGAGCCGGCTTGGCCTGCAGCGGGCTGCGGGCTTCTCCGGCGTTTCCTATGAGCCTGTGAGCATCAGGAAGCGCCAGCTGACTCCAGTTTAGGCGGAACCTGTGTGTTCTTCCCGCACCGCGCGGCTTCCCGCCGCGGCCGGGCTCGCCGTCGCTGTGGCGGAACGAGGCCCTCGTCCGTTCGCGGTGCACCCTCGGGTAGAGCCCAACACCGAGGCCCTCGCGTCTAGAAACGCTCGGGAGCTGTGAGGGCAGCCTGTCGCCTGGACCTCGGCTTCCAGCGTCCACAATCGTTTGAAAGGTGCACACCCGCTGCGCCGACAAAGGAAGCCGCTCCATTCGTGACGGTGGGGAGTGACGTCCGGGGACCCGCGGAGAGGGAGGCCGCGAGCAGGACGCGCGCAAACGCGAGTCTGTGGCTGAACCCGAGCTGCCGGCTGGCGGGCGCTGCCTACGCAGAGAGCCGCTGCACCGCGGGGCAGCGGGGCAGCCGGGCAGCCGGGCCTCTAGGCCAGGGGCACGGGGGACAGCCATGGGGAATGACTTAACCTATGATCGCTGTTTTACTTTTCAGGTATTCTGCAGGGTGCAGACACTGTCCATATATTCACAAGTAACTTAATACAGTTATAAACTAGCACAGGGACATAAATAAATGATGAACCCTTGGAACCTCTCATTCCTCTCCTAGAGAAGTGATTACAGGTGCACATGGAGCCCAGCTCCGTTTACAGTAGGGGGAACTTGGAGAGAACCCCAGGCCAGTGGGGTGGTCCCGGAAGGGGCCACCCACCCACAGGGAGGGGCAGCCTGAGGTCCCAGGCGCAGGCCTGGGGTCCAACTTCAGACCTGCATTTTTACTCCTTATGATGAGGTGATTCGTTGGCTGATCAATTAAGGACATCCGTATCCATACTTTTGAAGAACCGCTGATTTCTCTTAACTTTCATGTGACACTAGAAGTTGCTCTTCGTAAGAATTTTAGAAATCTGAGAAAAGTTACTACAAACAGGGGTGAAAATGACAGGTACAGATAATTTATTTAAATTTTGTTTTTACCAATGCTTGATGCGGTGACTGTTTTTTTCTTAGTGCACACATGTGATCTTAGACAATGCTGATGTTCTGAGCCAGTATCAACTGAACTCTCTCCAGAAGCACCATATCCATATCACCAACCCAGAGTTTATATGGGAATCTATCAAGGAAGGGAAACTGGTGGACGTAAGAAATTATGACCCCTTAAAGTCAGTGAGCATCGCGCCACCTCCTTGTCAAAAGGCAAGCAGCTCCGGTAAGTATTTCTTTTCCTTCCTCCCTCCCTTCCTCCCTTTCATTCTTTCTCTCTTTTCTTTCTTTTAAAGTCACACCTGAAGCATATGGAAGGTCCCCAGGCCAGACATTGAATCGGGGCTGCAGCTGCCAGCCTACACCACAGCCACAGCCACACTGGATCTGAGCTGCATCTGTGACCTATGCTCCAACTGGCAACTCTGGATCCATAACCCACTGAGTGAAGCCAGGGTTCGAACCTCTATCTTTGTGGACACTATGTTGGGTTCTTAACCCACTGAGCCACAGTGGGAACTCCAGGTGTCTTTCACGTTAAGAACTTAATGTGCTAGAGGTGCCGTAGTGAATATTTTGGTTTGTGAACGTGTTAGAGATACAAGATTGCCCCCAAATACTATGAAAATAATTAGGCTTCTTATTATCTCAGAAAAGAGCGAGCAAACTAGTGAAATGTCAACAGAAAGCTACTTGAGCAAGAGAAATAGATTCTCAATATCCAGTCGGATTCAAAATGACCGCAGAAAACTGATAATCTCAGAAAGCGATGTGTAATTTTTAAAAATCTAAACAGCATTTTATCGCCTCCATAGGAAAGTTACCTTAGGTCAAATACAGCACATATTGCAATGCAATTTTACTTTTATTAAGCCACCGTTCAAGGCACAAATTTACACATTCTGTTTTTGTTTTCTTTTTTTTTTTGGCTACACCTGCATCGAATGGAAGTTCCCAGGCCAGGGACTGAATCCGAGCCGCAGCTGCAGAAATGCCAGATCCTTAACCCACTGTACCACAGTGGGAACTCCAAACTCACACATTCTGTGTACGCTGTACATTTCTAACGAAGGCACGCTGGTCTTCCACTGACATTTGTCATATCTGGGTGAAAGATAGTCCCTTTATAAGACTTTTTTTTTTTTTTGGTCATGCCCACGGCATGTGGAAGTTCCTGGGCCAGGGAATGAACCTGTGTGATAACAGTGACAACACCAGATCCTTAACCTGCCGGGCCACAAGGAAACTCATCGACAAGACTTTTTAACATGAATCCCTAGCATAAAACCTGTGTACTCACCTGGAAATGGTTTAATGAGAAACCTAGTCAGCGGGCTTCCATCACCGCTTTGGATGACTTCAAGGCACCCATTTTATTGCATGTTTTGTTTTTAATGCTTCAGGGGTAGGGAAACCTGATAAGTTTAAATCCAGATACATTACCTGAATCTCCCAGCTACCCCCAATAAATCATAGATGAAAGCTGATTTCATCTGGTCCCAAGTAGCTATTACTAGCAGTTTTTGTTTCCAAGCAAATGAGCAGAGTAAGATCACCCACATTTTCTCTACTGGAACGCACACCAGCTAAGCTTCACCTGCACTTCGGGGCTCAAGTGTTCCTGCCTGTCTGAGCTGTGGGGAGATGCCGTCCTGTGGGCTCGGCCGTGTGAAAGAAGCCAGAGAAGCAGCTGTTCGTCATGCGCGAAGGGACCCCAGCATCCTGCATCTCACGCCGGTCACAAGTGACATCCTGCAGTAAGTGGCTGGCCTCTGAAAAACCCTCAGAGGCGGACGAGTCGTGGAGAGACTCTGCTCCCGTGTTGTCGGAGAAACACCCACCTCCCACGCTCAAGAGGAAGTTTGCCACCATTGCATGGGGCTCCTCACAGAGTGGACCCCAAGGGCGGCTTGCAGACACCATCCCTGTGTTTCTCGGGGTCATCGGGGTGATGTTTAAGTCCTTAGACGCGTTGCTCACAGAAGGACCATGGTCACCGTCACTCCGTGCGTGAAGGCTCGTTCACCCTCTAGTTTCCCATTGAACCCAGAGGAAAATTAGTCATTTTCACCAGGTTGTTTGGCCGTAATATTAACTGCAAATGTAAATGCAAAAAGACATGTAGTTTCTTCCAGGTCCTGAAATTATCCTACTGCCAGATCCTTCAGGAAAGCAGACATCCAGCAAAGGGCAATTGAAATTCAGTCCCTGTGATGCCCCCACCAGCCTAACGCGCTCACGGTGAAGCCACGTTCTCCCGGCGAGTCTCACACACCTGCATCGAGAGAGCGCGCGTGTCCTTGAGATTCTTTGCAAGCACTTCGAGCATGACCTCCACCCCCGACAACTGAGACACCACGTCCCCAGCGCAAAAAAGGCCGTGGTGTCCGGCCTCATGTTACCCTCGTCACCTCCAGTGTGATCTTCTGCGGGGCACGTAGTTGGACCCAGAGAAGGGACGAGGATTGGGCCGAGCTGGATTCGGCAGCAGCGGCACACGTGGAGCCTGACGGTGGCAGAGGCGTGTGGACGCTGCCAGCACCCCAGGTCCAGGGCACGTGAAGCACTGAACCTGCAGTCTTGGCGTTGGGGGAAACGGTGTGGTTTTCTCCACTTGATCTCGTCGCCACATATCATGATTTTCACTCCAGCTTTTGCTGCAGATTTTACCTGAGATGCGTGCCAGAACTTAGATAAATTATGGTTTCTGAAGATACACCAGTTCTTACACTGGAGCCATTTCAGTTGGTTTTTTGTTTTGTTTTGTTTCGCTTTTAATTTTTTTATTTTTTTTGTCTTTTTGCCTTTTTCTGGGGCTGCTCCCAAGGCATATGGAGGTTCCCAGGCTAGCGGTTGAATCAGAGCTGTAGCCACCAGCCTATACCACAGCTATAGCCACACAGCATCCGAGCTGCGTCTGCCTATACCACAGCTCACGGCAACGCTGGATCCTTAACCCACTGAGCAAGGCCACGGATTGAACCCGCAACCTCATGGTTCCTAGTCAGATTCGTTAACCACTGTGCCACGATGGGAACTCCAGCCATTTCAGTTTTATTGGAGCCAGCAAGTCCAGTTCCAAGGGCTGCCCGATCCCAAGCCACCTGGAGTGGAGCCCACCTTACCTGAGCCACTTTGCTCTGCTGTGGACTGTATTTCTTCACAGCCTTTCCAAGATCCCTCCCAAAAAATGCCTTTTTTGCTGTCAGCGTATGTTCACAAACATAGTTATCGATAGCATTTCCAAGGTTCCTTCATGCAGCAGGCCAGCTGAGCAGTCTGCATCACCCACAGATCCTTCCGTCTCTGCCCTATGGCACAAAGCCAAAAGTCACAAACCAGGAAAAATAAGAGACAGGCCGCCACGCCTTCTGTCTGGGTCCTTGGAATATTCAACAAAGCGGACAGGTTAAGAGGTGAGGCCGTGCCGTCTGCTGGGTCCCCAGGGTGGCCTCCACCTGGAGCTCTCTGTGTTGCCACTCTCCACCCCGGCAGCTGGGTGCTGGGTCACAGAGTTCACCTGGAGGTAACAGCCCAAAGCGTCTTCTCTTTTTTGGCAGAATTTTACAAGAGGCATGTGGTTACCTTGCGCAGAAATACCCAAGGTGCCTGGGCCCTGGACTATGGGGACAGCCTGGGGACATGTCTGCACACACACCAGCCTCCCAGGGGCCAAGGAGGGAAGGCAGGCCTGGGTCGTCTCACCAGTAGAAACAAATCTCCCGGAGTTCCCGTCGTGGCGCAGTGGTTAACGAATCCGACTAGGAACCATGAGGTTGCGGGTTCAGTCCCTGCCCTTGCTCAGTGGGTTAACGATCCGGTGTTGCCGTGAGCTGTGGTGTAGGTTGCAGACACGGCTTGGATCCCGCGTTGCTGTGGCTCTGGCGTAGGCCGGTGGCTACAGCTCTGATTCAACCCCTAGCCTGGGAACCTCCATATGCCGCGGTAGGGGCCCAAGAAATAGCAACAATAACAACAACAACAACAAAAAAGACAAAAGACAAAAAAAAAAAAAAAAAAAAGAAATTTCCCTATAAACCCAAATTGCAGTTTGGAATCTGGTCAAAGCCAAAGTCGTTGGACACAGAGAAACGCACCCCTCATCAGTCATATCAGAAGTCAAGCAGTTCTTGGAGTTCCCACAGTGGCGCTGTCGGCTAAGAATCGGACTGCATTCGATCCCTGGCCTTGCTCAGTGGGTTAAGGATCCAGTGTTGCTGTGAGCTGTGCTGTAGGTCGCAGACGTGGCTCGGATCCCACGTTGCTGTGTCTCTGGTGTAGGCTGGCGGCTACAGCTCTGATTGGACCCCTAGCCTGGGAATCTCCATATGCTGTGGGAATGGCCCAAGAAATGGCAAAAAGACCAAAAAAAAAAAAAAAAAAGAATCGGACTGCAGAGCTCGGGTCACTGCAGAGGTGCGGGTTCCATCCCCGCCCTGTGTAGTGGGTTGAAGGACCCAGCGTTGCCACAGCTACAGCAGGGTCACTGCCGTGGCTCAGATACATTCCCTGATCCAGGAACCTCCATGTGCCTCTTGGCCATAACTTAAAAACAAACAAAAAATGGTTCATGTAAATCAAATCACAATGTGATATTGCTTCAAACAAGTCACAGTGGCCATCGTAAAAAACTCAGCAAATAGGAGTTCCCGCTGTGGCGCGGTGGAAATGAATCTGACTAGGAGCCATGAGGCTGTGGGTTCGATCCCTGGTCTCACTCAGTGGGTTAAGGATCCAGTGTTGCCGTGAGCTGTAGTGTAGGTTGAAGACGCAGCTCCGATCTGGTGTTGCTGTGGCTCTGCATAGACTGGCGGCCACAGCTCCAGTTGGACCCCTATCCTGGGAACTTCCATATGCCGCAAGTACAGGCCTAAAAGAAAAAAAAAAGAAGTATAAAAAAAAAAGTCAACAAACAAATGTTGGAGAAGATAAACTGTTGGTGGGAGTGCGAATTGGTGCCATCACTATAGAGAACAGTACGGAGGTCCCTCAGGAAATTAAAAATAGAGCTACCGTATGATCCAGCAATCCCACTTCTGGGTACATACCTGGAAATACATACCTGGAAAAGTCAAAACCTCTAATTCAGAAACATACATGCACCCCAATGTTCATAAAATATGAAAGCAACCTAACCTAAGTGTCTATTGACAGATGAATGGATAAAGATGTGGTGTATTTATATGCAATAGAATACAACTCAGCCATAAGAAAGAATGAAATTCAGCCATTTGCAACAACATGTTTGGATCTGGAGAGTATTATGCCCAGTGAAATAATTCAGATAGAGAAAGACAAATACTGTATGACATCGCTTAAATAAGGAATCTAAAAAAAATTAAATGAGTTTCCACTGTGGTGCCAATGGGATTGGCAGCATCTCTGGAGCCCTGGGATCCAGGTTCGATCCCAGACTGGCTCAACGGGTTAAGGATCTGGCATTGACAGAGCTGCAGCATAGGTCACAGATGCAGCTCCAATTCGACCTCTAAAAAAAAAAAAAAAAGATACATTGTACAGCACAGGGAAATATAATCATTATTTTTAATAACTGTAAATGGAGTATAATGTATAAAAATGTTGAATCCCTATGTTGTACACCTGAAACGAATGTAATATTTTAAATCAACGATACTTCAATTTTAACATTCAAACTGTTCTGTTTGTTTAATTGAAGGATCGTTGATTTACAATGTTAAGTTAGTTTCAGGTGTGCAACAAAGTTATTCCATTTTTTAGATATATATTCTTCAGATTCTTTTCTATTATAGGTTATTGCAAGATATTGAATACAGCTCCCTGTCCTATGCAGTAGGGCCTTGTACTCAGTTCTGATAAATATTAATTCATAATAATATAATAAGCACATGTATGTGTTAGATGCCGCATTTAGCAATAGAAATAGAGCTTTAGCAATAGAAATGTTTTGGTATGGTGCAGCCTCTTTAGACAAATGATTACCCAGAAGGGCTGGTGTGTCAGACGTTCTAGCTGTTGGCAGCTAAAACAAAATAAGCCCATAGTCAACCCCTTTTATGTTGAAAATATCTGTCAACATCCAGAATAATCCAGTCAGATGCAGAAGTACAGCAAACACACTGATGGCCTTTGAAATCCTGAGAGCGTAATTAGAACTGGAAAGAAATCCTTGCATTAAAAGTTGTTCCTGGGAGTTCCCATTTTGGCTCAGCTGGAACAAACCCAGCTAGTATCTGTGAGGACACGGGTTTGATCCCTGGCCTTGCTCAGTAGCTCACAGTGTTGCCGTGAGCTGTAGTGTAGGTCACATATGGGGCTTGGATCCGGTGTTGCTGTGGCTGTGGTGCAGGCCGGCTGCTGTAGCTCCGATTAGACCCCTAGCCTGGGAATCTCCATATGCTGCTGGTGCGGCCCTAGAAAAGGCTGATAAGTAGAGATAATTTAAGGACACCTTAAGAAACAGACTAGCATGGGAAATATGACCATATTTAAGAATCTTAACAATTCCAACATTTACATTTACCTACTTTTAATAAATGTTTAAACGTGTTTTGTTCGTTTTGATTCTAGAAGTGAAAACCGATGATCCATCCCTGGACAGTCCCCCGGAGAAGGACGACGTGGCCCTCACCGAGTAATCCACTTCCGGTCCCTCACACTCCAGGCGTTTGCAAAATGTTTTATAAACCTCAAGCCCAGTATCAAAATGCTATTAGCGCATCAGTATTTTTGAAGTGTTTCGATTGGTCTTGCTTATCTAGTCTTTATTAAGCTTTTAATCTATTAAAACCTACTTCAACTGCTATAGTGATGATACTTTTTATCTTGTCAGTATTATGAGATTAGGTGGGATTGTTGGCTTGATTTTAAGACAGAAAAACCACCGGCGATGAGATTCGGGCAGTCTGCTCACTCGGTTGCCTTACAGAACAGCCTTCAGAGTAAAGCCAGTTCGTTGCTGTCTACTCAGTATTTTTTTTAAATAGAAATAACACAGCCTCCCCAAGTGAAGGATGAGTCTACAGTTCTTTTCAGCTTCTAAAGCATCCACACCCCAACTGCTGTATTAATTAGACGAAACATTTGGTCTTCCTTTACCTGTTAATCTTTGTGTTAAAAGAGAGAACACATACCAAAATTAAAATTGTGGCACAATGGAAACAATCCAGCTAGGAGCCATGAGGATATAGGTTTGATCCCTGGCCTGCTCAGTGGGTTAAGCATCCGGCGTTGCGTGAGCTGAGGTGTAGGTTGTAGACGGGGCTTGGATCCCGTGTGGCTGTGGCTCTGGCGCAGGCCTTTGGCTACAGCTCCGATTCGACCCCTAACCTGGGAACTTCCAAATGCCATGAGTATGGCCCTAAAAAGAAAAAAAGAAAAAAACAGAGTACATATTATGAGAACTCTGACAGCTTTAAATCATTAATGAATTAATTACTTTATTTTAAAGGCAAGTTGACCATCCTCCAGAGAGGCGTGGGCCTATCTGGACTGACCAGCCTCTGAGGGCCAGAGCCCAGAGAGACTCGGGCCTCCGGGTGTGCCAGGCTGTGCTTCAGCACGCTGGCCCGTTTCTCTTGCTTGTGCCCGAAGCCACCCTGACCCGCCGTGCAGACACGCACAGAACTGGATCAGAGCTCTGAATGATGCAAAGGGGGAATCCAGCTCATTCCACAAGACCTGTTAACCGTTTTTAAAACCTCTAAGGTGGCATTAGGGACATAGGACATATTTCGTATAGAACTAGGAGATCTACGAGAAAATTTTATGAAAATTCGATTTAGTCTAAAAGTCCATTTTAATATTCAAATTTTATTCTACAAATTTCAGGTTTTCTACGGAGAATGCTGAAATTCCTCATTTTCCTCAAGATTTCGAAGTAGCAAAATATAACACCTTGGAAAAAGTAAGAGTGATTTCTATTTGGGGGGAAAAAAGGAGAGTCTTGGGATTATATTTCCTGTTTGATAATTTTCTTGTTGTTTTGAAAAATGGTGCATATTCTGAATAAATATTCCTTAATATATGAGTTGATTTTTAGTAAAGAACATTTTTATGTTTAAAATTTGTTTAATTTTTTAATATTTTTGTTATAAAAGAAATGCAGGCTTATGATAAAAATTTAAACATAGGAAATCTTAATATGACCTTAAAAATAAAGGTACTCCTCTACGGTATTAACAGTTTCTTGTATTGTATTTCTTATATCTTTTTTTTTTAAATACTTTTCTTTTTTGGACCACACCTACAGCACATGGAAGTTCCCAGGCTAGGGATCGAATCAGAGGTGCAGCTGTCAGCGGACACCCACAGCCACAGTAACGCGGGATCCAAACCACATCTGGAGGTTGCAGCAATGCCGGATCCTTTGCCCACTTGTCAAGGCCAGGGATCGAACCCGTGTCGGAATGGATACTGATTGGGTTCATTTCCTCTGAGCCACGATGTGAACTCTGGTTTTTTGTATTTTAAAAGAGTGGATTCAACACACAGTATTTACGCTACAGTGAATTTCCACTATTCTTCATTAAAAAGAAAAACAAAGCCCTTTTTCTCCAGTATCATACAAATGCAAAATAACATCAACACTCAAAACCTGCTCCATTTGGGAGTTCCCATACTTCCCAGCATCTCTGCAGCACCAGGACACAGGTTCAGTCCTGGTCCCAGAACAGTGGGTTAAATGATCCAGGGTTGCAACTTTGGCTCAGATCTGATCCCTGGCCAGAAAACTCAGTAAATCCATTTACCACAGGGAGGCCAAAAAAAAAAAGAATTGTGCTGCATTTGGAGTTCCCTTGTGGTGCAGCAGGTTAAGGATCTGGTGTTGTCACTGCTGTGATGTGGGTGCCATCCCTGGCCTGGGAACTTCCATATGGCCCAGACATGGCCAAAAAAAAAAAAAAATTTTTAAAAGAGATGCTCGGAGTTCCCGTCGTGGCGCAGTGGTTAACGAATCCGACTAGGAACCATGAGGTTGCGGGTTCGGTCCCTGCCCTTGCTCAGTGGGTTAACGATCTGGCGTTGCCGTGAGCTGTGGTGTAGGTTGCAGACGCAGCTCGGGTCCCGCGATGCTGTGGCTCTGGCGTAGGCCGGTGGCTACAGCTCTGATTCGACCCCTAGCCTGGGAACCTCCATGTGCCGTGGGAGCGGCCCAAGAAATAGCAATAGCAACAACAACAACAACAACAAAAAAGACAAAAGACAAAAGACAAAAAAAAAAAAGAGATGCTCCATTTGTACTTTTTAGATATTTTAATAAAATGTAACTTGAAAATAACATTTCCTCCATGATCAAGAAAATATGAAAAGTGGTACAGTTTAAACATATGCAGATATATCTATAGCAAGAATCCTGCAAGGAAATGTAACAAAATGTTAAAAGTGGTTATGTATCCGTAGTATGATTTCAGGTGATTTTTATTTTTCTATTTACTTTCCATATTTTCTAAATTATATCTGCAAATAAACATGTATCAGTTTTTTTGATTGATCGATTTTGCTTTTTAGGGCCACACCCTTGGTGTATGGAGATTCTCAGGCTCGGGGGCCAATCAGAGCTACAGCCACCGGCCTACACTGCAGCCCCAGCAACTCGGGATCCGAGCTGCATCTGTGACCTACACCACAGCTCATGGCAATGCCAGATCCTTAACCCACTGAGCGAGGCCAGGGATGGAACCCACAACCTCATCATTCCTAGTCGGATTCGTTTCTGCTGTGTCACGACGGGAACTCCTGTATCAATTTTGTAGTCAACATTTTTAAGTGGCACGTGTGGTTATTTAATGAGCTCAGATGTGACAGGACCGACCACCTGTTTTCCAGGTGGGGCCGCAGGGAGGCTCGGAGACAGCGGTGGTGGAGCTGTGGTGCACGGGGCCGCCCGGGGGGCGCATCTTCCTGACATCTGCTCGCTTCCTCCTCGCCGACGGCACAGAGGTAGGGTCTCCCTGCAGCAGCGTGGGTTCCCGCGTGCTGGTCCGCTCTGCTCACGGCTCATGTCCTTACAGGGGCCAGCGGAGCCAGCCAGGCTGTGAGCTTTTTCTTTTAGCTGGTGAACAGTTTTGGGAAGTGGGAGATGTGTTCTTTGGGGCCGCGGAGGTGAGGAGTGGGCTGGGAGGAGTTCTCAGCAGAGGAGAACCTTCTGTGTCCTGAGTCCCTGACGGCAACTTTCCCGGCGTTTACACCTGTGCAAACCATCCCTTCACACACGTCCTCAAGCACCTGCTCTGTACCAAGCAGGCTCCTAGAGGCCGGGACCCAAAGCTGAAAGACTTTGTGCCCCACGACTGAACAGCTCCTGAAAGGGGGATGCAGTGTCGTCGGGCAGGAACAGCAAGGAGGGCAGTTCAGAGGCCATGACCTTGGCCTGCTCAGTGTCAAGGCCATGGTTCCTAAAACAATCAGGAGGCAAAAATCAGCACAGAGCCAATGCCTCAAGTTCACGTATCCTGCAGCCTCTGGCATGTGTCGTCCGTCCAGACTTTCAGGAGGAAACACCACCTCCTCAGCGGGTGTCCTCACAGCCGTCCACTCCGGCTCCTGACGCTGCTTGCTTTGCCCACTCGATGCGAGGCAGGAGCCCAGGCGTCTGCTAACGCCAGCCTGGCCTGGGTTCAAAACGCCATCAGGCAAGCGTGGGTCATGCGAGCCGCGGCCCTTAGAGCGCTGGGCTCCGCTGCCACGTGACCTCCAGTCCCGGCGCCGCTTGCTAACGAGGGGTCACTGCGGCCCAAGCAGTTTGGCCTCCTGTGACAGCTGACATCACACCTTTACCCGGGGCCGTGGAAGCAGACAGCAAAGGTTAATCCAAGGTCAGATGTGTCCAAGAAAGAGAAAGGGTCTTATTACCCTTTTACCCCAAACACGTACACTGTATCTTGTAGCGCATTTAGTTGTGTGGGTAAAAGGGAGGTGAGGTCAAGTTGAAAACCCCGGTACCACGCGTTAGAGTGTCTCCTTCGCTGGAAAAGGAAACCTCCGTCTCAGCCCCACTCGTGCTTCTCGGTGAGTCTGCTCCGACCAGAGGACAGAGCTGGGCGGCTCAGGGGCTCCTCCAGCTGCCCCCTCTCCTTTAGTAACCCATGTGCATGGAACCCGAGCAAAATCAGGCAGAACCCCGGCTTCTTCAGGGGAGCGGCTTGGACGTAGCGGGTGCCCCGCAGCCACCAGCACAGACGGGTATCAGTGCTGCACGCGGGTCTGGCCAAGCCGCCATGAGGACCTTTGGCCACTCTCGGTCCGGGGCAGGGTGTCCGGAGGCCTTTGTTTGTCCAGGGGCTCGTGGCCTGCCTTCAGCACCACCTGCCCCTGTGCCCCTGCCTTTCTCCTCACTGGCGGCTGTCCTTGTGTCTCCAGCAAGCCTCACACCTGCGGTATTTTCTCTCCTTCCCTTCCCCCAGTGTTTCTCATTTCCAGAAGGCTAGGAAGCCAGACTTCACACCTAGTTCAGATAGTATGTAAAGCAGGAGCGTGTGGGAGTTCAGAGGGTGTGTAAAGCAGGAGCGTGTGGGAGTTCAGAGGGTGTGTAAAGCAGGAGCGTGTGGGAGTTCAGAGGGTGTGTAAAGCAGGAGCGTGTGGGTTCTGACTGGATTTCCAGAGACTCTCGTACATCCAATGTGTCTTGTCTTTTCTTGTTGTCGTTGCTGTTTTCTAGGGCCACACCCACGGCATATGGAAGTTCCCAGACGCGGGGTCTAGTCGGAGCTGTAGCTGCTGGCCTGCACCACAGCCACAGCAACGCCAGATCCGAGCCGAGTCTGCGACCTACACCACAGCCACAGCAATGCCGGATCCTTAACCCACTGAGCGAGGCCAGGGATGGAACCTGCGTCCTCATGGTTCCCAGTCGTATTCGTTTCCACTGCGCCACGACGGGAACTCCCAATGTATCTTTTCTACCTGCTGCGCCTGCTCAGGCTTTCCCCCAGCTTTCAGGTTTAGGCTATTTCGTGACAAATTAAAAGTGTAATTCTTTGAAAACGTGGGATTCTAGACGCCTTTATGGCAGGGAGCTGCTGCCTTATTTGTGTTCCTGCTCCCCGTGGTACATAGCAGGCGTTCAGTAAAGAGCATCTTAGTTAATAAGTTACCGCCTCCTCGAACCCTAACGCTTTGCTGCCTTTTGCAGACGAAGCGGCCATTCTCTGTTCAGAAAAGCTCTGAAGACGCGAGTCAGCGCTATGAGCGATACGTGGAAGAGCTGCAGGAACAAGGGTTTCTGCTCCGAGAACATTTTACACCCGAGGCAACCCAGTTAGCATCCGAAAAACTGCAAGCAGTAAGACCGACCTCTGCATGGTGTTGCGTTATTTACCCAATGCTTTTAATAGCAGCCATTGCTTCCTGACCCACAGGGAATGGGCGGGAGGTGAGAGCGGAGCTGAGAGAAGGAGAGGGGCGCCCACAGGGGCCTGGGAGCCCACTGGGGTCTGAGTTCTGGGATGGGCCCCCCCTCCCCAGCTTCCTTCTGTGTGGCCCAGCCTGGGGTCGTGGTCTTTTTTTTTTTTTTTTTTTTTTTTTGTCTTTTTGCTATTTCTTGGGCCACTCCCACGGCATATGGAGGTTCCCAGGCTAGGGGTCTAATTGGACGTCTAGCCGACAGCCACAGCAACTCCAGATCCGAGCCGCATCTGCAACCTACACCACAGCTCACAGCAACGCCGGATCCTTAACCCACTGAGCAAGACCAGGGAGCGAACCTGCAACCTCATGGTTCCTAGTCGGATTCGTTAACCACTGCGCCATGACGGGAACTCCTGGGGTCATGGTCTTTAACCCTTAGTGCCCCTGGCAGGCCTGAAGCTTAGTGTGTGAGGAAAAGGGCCAGAGGAAAAGCAACTCGGGAGTAAAAGAGAGAAGCGGAAGGGGACAGGTGTGCGGGGAGGCGGCGGGGCGGACGAGGGGCCAGGGCTCCACCGTCGCGCTCTCAGGGCCTCGAGGGCTGTTCCTTTGCACACCCCTGTTCACCTCGGCTCTAAATACACCCCCTCACGAACACTCTCTGTGCTGTTGCTCTGTTATCTTGTCGTGGCAGTTGCTCTTGGAGGAGGCAGTACCTTCGAGCGCGCTGAGCCAGGAGGTGAGCGGTTTGGTGGAGATGATTTGGGCAGAAGCTCTGGGCCGCCTGGAGCACACGCTGCTCAAACCTGTGAACAGGATGAGCCTCAACGACGTAAGTCGAGTGTCCTGGAAACTGGAAGTCCTGCCCGGAAGGGTCAGACGTGGGAGCCGGCGGCTGCGGGTTTGCGGGGGCCTGGGGCTCGGGGCTCTGGGTCTCCCGCCAGGGGCTCAGACCCTGGTCTGTCTCACGGTAACTTAGGGCCTCGGGGAAGGGCGGACACGCTCGCAGCCCCGGAAAGAGCTTCCTCCTTACGTACAAGTGAAGGAGCAGCTGAAGAAGCTGTTCCCGGTGGTACAGCTCGTACCGTGCACTGTCGTCAAGACAATATGGGCCATTTCCCCGGTGGGGTCACCTGATGCACTCCGGAGAGTAAAGGGGTTCCTGAGGTCAAGTCCGAAAAGTGCAGATTCTGGGGGGGGTCACTCCTGGTCTGACCCTGACCACCTTCTAAATTTATGTGAAAAGACCTGCCAGGATCCCTGTCTCTGCGACGCGGATGTAGGAACATCAGTGCCCAAGGCTCCCCTCTGCTTAAGGACCAGTGTGGGGCTGAGACGCCTCTTCAACAACGCCGGCTCTGTCCGCGTTGGTGTCCCGGGCAGCCAGGAGCTGTCGGGCACCTGACTAGGCCTTGTTGTAACTTATAACATATGTATGTATGTGTGTAACATATTGCTTATAGTTATAGCTTAGACCCTGTTAGGCCGGGGCCTTTCCTTTGCTGGATTATCAGGATGCATTTATTGTATTTTTTGTCTTTTGTTTTTTTAGGGCCGCACCCACGGCATATGGAGGTTCCCAGGCTCGGGGTCTAATCCGAGCCACGGCTGCCGGCCTGCACCACAGCCACAGGCACAGCCACGCAGGATCCGAGCCACGTCTGTGACCTACACCACAGCTGACAACAGCACCCGATCCTTCAGCCACTGAGCAAGGCCAGGAATCAAGCCCTCAGCCTCACGGCTCCTAGTCAGATCCCTTTCCGCTGCGCCAGGACACGCACTGCTCCCGATTTAGTTTTAATAATCGTATGTCGTCTTGTGTTTGAAGGTGAGCAAGGCGGAGGGGGTTCTCCTTCTAGTCAAGATGGCCGTGAAAAAGGGCGAGACAGCGGGACATCTGCACAAGATGATGAGCGAGTTCTACAGGTTAATTCCTCACAGAGGCGTCCCAGCCGAGCCCGTCACCCTGCGGCTGGTGGCTCAGAAAGAGGACCTGTGCCAGGTGAGCCCCGCAGTGCGGGATTCAGGGTGAACCCCGCCGGGGTCTCTTCACAGCCGGCGACTAAACAACACGGAAGCACAGTAAACTGCCGAGCGGTTTGGGGGTGACGTGGGTCCTTAGCGAGGTGATCTGGGCCAGGCGTGAGGGGCTGAAAGAGGGGCGGATGCAAGTGTGATGAGCGAGGCGTGCAGACCAGGAAAGGAGCTGGGACTCTCCTCGAAGAGCCAGAAAGCTGCCTCTGACCTGAGCCACGAGGAGCTCATCACCCCATGGACCCCGAAGTCCTGACAAGGGGCAGCCGCTGGGTCCGTTCACGTAGAGGCGGCGTTGCTGTCGGGGGCCCTGTTTCCTGCAGTGACAGCCGTTTGCCGTCTGCTGACAGCTGCAGTAGTTCATGGCATCCCCCTGGAATGACTCCTTTTGTGTCTTTTGAAGGAACCCCTTTTCCCTTTTTATTACTATTTTTTTAGTTGAAGTATAGTTGATTTATAATATCATGTCAGTTTCAGGTGGACAGCAAAGCGATGTATTTATTTATTAATTTTTTATTTATTGGTCTTTTTTGTCTTTCTAGGGCCGCACCTGAGACATATGGAGGTTCCCAGGCTAGGGGTCCAATTGGAGCTGCAGCTGCCGACCTACGCTACAGCCACACCAGATCCTTTAACCCGCTGAGGGAGGCCAGGGATAGAACCTGTTTCCTCCTGGATCGAAGTCAGCTTCATTACCCCTGAGCCACAGTGGGAACTCCCCAAGTCTTGATATTTTTCTTTATGATTTTGGGGATCTCTGTAAGTTAGGGAGCTTTGTCTGTGATACGAATTGCAAATATTTTTTCCAGTTTACTTGTTTTTTCTTCTTTGTGGGGAGTTTGGTGGTGGCAGTGGTGGTGGTTGACTTCCTGTTTTACTGCACAGAAATTTACTCTCATAGGGAGAAATGCAGTAATCTTTTGTTTTCTGGCGGGTGGATCTGAATGATCGTGAGAAAGCCCCTCCCCACGCTGTGGCCGCAGAGTGGCTGACTCTCCTCTTCGGCGTCTCTTTAGTCCCAAAGACGTTGAAGGCAGCAAACCCCCGTGAGAAACGTGACTCGGGTTGTCCAGGAGGAGTGATCCAAGGATTGTCCCCTTGCCCGAGGCCCCGTGACCTTGGAGCGCATTGGGTTCCCTCTCAGGGCGAGGCGTGTGTCTTAAGCATCTATTGCGTCTTTCCACCCTGACCCAGTGCACACAGGATGTGTTCATGAATATTTGTAAGGAGCCTGGACTCGGCGCCTGATGGTCAGAGGCCGTTCCTCTCCCAGCCTTGCAGTGGGAGTGTCTCAGAGCCCCACTTGGCTCAGTGTGCAGGGAGGGTGATTGACAGCTCAGCAGACGCGTGGCCTGGCGTGGGGTAGAGGAGTCCCGACCCAAGACCACTGGACGAACTGCAGTGTCTGTACCAACACACTCTGTCATTATCCTTGTATGCCGTGCCACCCCCAAGGCAGCTGTGTCACCCTGCACACAGCATGACAGTCCAAGTGGGTATCGATCAAAAGCTTTGGGCAAAAAAGTTTATTTATCCAACCTTTTTGCGGAAGAATCACGTGACATAAATATTTAGCTTTGTGGTAATTCTAATATGTATGAATTATCTCTACCCACAGCTAATAAGAGACATGGTTAGTGTCTGTGAAACTAATTTGTCCAAACCCAACCCACCGTCTCTTGCCAAATACCGAGCTTTGAGATGCAAAGTTGAGCTGGTTGAGCCCAACACTGAAGAATTTTCCAGAGTCAAGGAAGAGGTGCTGTGGAATGATCACAGGTAAGCACAAAGGAAATACGTGCGGATCTGCTCTCACGTAAAACGGTTTCAGATCCCGTTGGAGCCCATCTCCACATACCAGGGGTTTAATCCCCACTGTCAGGATAAGCGTGGCAGGATGACAGAATGCTCACTTCTGCATGTGTCATGGGGCTCGGAGCTCTGCTCTAGGCTTAAACACTGCCTGCTATTCCACTCTCTTCCAAGTTTACCTGATCTTGCTCTGAATTAATTTTGGGGGATGGAGCATATGGAGATCCCTGGCCAGGGATCAGATCCAAGCTGCAATGGCAGCAACGCCGGATCCTTTAACCCAGTGGGCCAGGCGGGGGTCCAGCCTGCATCCCGGAGCTGCAAAGACGCTGCCGACCCCGGACACCACAGCGCGAACTCCAGAATCAATTTTAAAAGTTTAGATGAGAGAGTATTAGAGTTTGTGCTCAAACGCAGTGTTTGAGTTCTGAAGAGTTCTGCACAGGAAAACCCACTCAAATGTAGATTTTAGAATGCAGCAGTACGTGTGTGGCCACGTCTGAACCGGTCACCCCTCGGCACAGCAAACACGCCAGGAGGCGTGGTGCCCCGATCAGTCACGCCGTCTCCTCCTGGACCGTCCGCATCCCGCCCTCAGCTGAGCCCTCAGCTGAGGTGCAGTCAACAGCCTGGGGCAGCAGCACTAGAGCAAAGGCAGATGCCACCGCTGTCGGACGGGCTCTCGAGGGTCAGGAGCTCCAGGTCGCTGTGGCCAGGAGTCTGGGCAGCTGCAAGGTTCAGACACTGGCTTCTGCTGGCCTGGCCCTTCTGCCCTGTTTTCCCGTCGCCGTCTCATAACAGGCCAGCGTCCCCCTCGTCAGCCTCGCACACGCCGAGAGCCCGCCGTGACGATGAGCTTGCAGGGGCCGGCTGTTCCATCCTGAGGAATTTCGTGAACAGACCGTTAAACCGTTAGTAACTTGCTCTCAGCTACGGGGGCGGCATTCACACCGCGGGGTGCGCAGATGCTGCAGGTCAGGGTTGTGTGTGGGTCTCGTTGCTGGTTTGAGAGCCGGTTGCCCAGCACCTGCCGAACCAGCCCCAGCCACGCCTCCCTTGCGGACGAACCCAGACCTTTCTGAAGTTGTGTTCTGCCTTCCTTGGTCAGTCGTCCTCCAATTTCGTCCCCAGTATCACGGCATGTTGCTGAAACGGCTGTTTTAAGGGCAAACCAGAAGGGTTGATGAGGTTGTGGAGAAACGGGATCCCTCGTACGTTGCTTGTGGGAAAGCGAAGTGGTGCAGCTGCCGTTTGCCGGGTCCTCCCCCAGTTAAACAGCGTGATCACGTGCCCGGCGATTCCTCGCCTGGGTGTGTGCCAGAAGAACCGAAAACAAGGACTCAGACAGACGCGGCTGCCTGAGTGTGCCTGTCAGCACCACGCACGAGAGCCAAGAGCGGCAGTAACCCAGAAAACCATCAGTCGACGGACGGATTCACAAAGTGCGGCATCTGCGTGGAAACGGAAGGCTGTTCAGCTGTAGAAAGAAGCTCGATACACGCTACAACACGGTGAACCTGGAAAGCAGCCCGACGCAAAAGGCCACACAAGGCGTGGTTGCGCTGCTGTGAGACCAGGAGGCAGTCCGCCCCGAGGAGGGGGAAGCAGACGGCCTCCTGCCGGGAGGGAGGAAGGGGGCTGATCCAGCACAGGGGATCCTGGAGAGGAGAGGTTTGGGAGTTAGACAGGTGGTGGTCGCACACCCCTTCGAAGGCACCCAATACCCCTGAACTGTACATTTCAAAACAGTGAAGATTATGTTAGGTGAATTTCACCTCAATTTAAAAAAAAAAATCCGTTCCTGCGGATCTTTTCTGAGTTTTATTTCTGTGTATATTCAGATTATTTTGATTTCCTTTGATTTGACTTTTTTTTCCTTTTTAGGGCCACACCCACGGCATATGGAGATTCCCAGGCTAGGGGTCGAATCGGAGCTGTAGCCACCGGTCTACGCCACAGCCACAGCAACGCCAGACCTGAGCTGCGTCTGTGACCAATGCGGCTTGAGGCCACGTCAGATCCTTAACCCACTGATGGAAGCCAGGGATGAACCTGCAACCTCGTGGTTCCTAGTCGGATTCGTTCCCGCTGTGCCACAACGGGAACTCCCGATTGTACCTTTTATTGAGGTATAGTTGGCCTACAGTCTTGTGTGAGGTTCAGGCATACAGCAAAGTGGCTCAGCTATGGAATCTTTTTCAGATTGTTTTTCCGTATAGATTATTATCATGATTTTTATATAATGATTTTTCGTTTTTCCATTATAGCAGGTTGTTTTCCCATATAGGTTGTTACAAGATGTTGAATACAGTGCCACGTAATAGGTCCTTGTTGATTATCCGTCGTACACGTAGAAGCGGGTGTCGGTTAAGCCTGACTCGTACTTTATCCCTCCACCTTGCCCTTTCTCCTTTAGTAACCGTAAGTTTGTTTTCTGTGTCTGTGAGTCTGTTTCTGTTTTGTAAATACATTCATTGAATCATTTTTTTCCCACATATAGGTGATATCCTATGATGTTTGTCTTTTTCTGATGGACTCTCTCACTTAGCATGAGAATATCTAGGTCCATCCATGTTGCTGCCAATGGCATTATTTCCTTCTTTTTTGTGGCCAAGTAATATTCCATTGTGTATGTGCACCCCATCTTCTTTATCCATTCATCTGTCAGTGGACATTTAGGTGACTTCCGTGTCTTAGCTGTTGTGAATAGTGCTCTTTGAATACTGGGGTGCACATGTCTTTTCACATTCCAGTTTTCATCTTCTCTGGATATACGTCTGGACTGTTAGATCATGTCGTTGCTCTGTTTTTAGTTTTTTTAATGTGGTGTGTGACGTTGATTGATCTGCGTATGTTGAACCATCTTTATGAACCTGGGATGAATCCCATTTGGTCGTGGTATATGATCTTTATAATTCTTTTTAGTTTTTGAGGAACCTCCATACGCTTCCCCACAGTGGCTGCCCCAAGTTACATTCCCACCAGCAGTGGGTGAGGGTTCCGTTTTCTCCACACCCTCTCCAGCGTTTATTATTTGTAGACTTTTTGCTGATGGCCATTCTGACTGGTGTGAGGGGTTGCCTCGTTGTGTTTTTATTTGCTTTTCTCTAATAATTAGTGATGTTGAGCATCTTTTCATGTGTTTTTTGTCCCTCCATGTGTCTTCTTGGAGGAAAGGTCTGTTTAGACCTCTGCACATTCGTTAATTGGGTTGGTTGTTTTCTTAATATTGAGCTGTATAAGCTCTTTGTGTACTTTGGAAACTCATCCCTTGTCAGTCGCCTCATTTGCCAATGTTCGCCCATTCTGTGGTTTGTCTTTTCATTTTTTTATGGTTTCCTTGCTGTGCAAAAGCTTTTAAGTTTAATTAGGTCCTATTTGTTTATCTTTGTTTTTACTTCTATTACTGTAGGAGATGGATTGAAAACAATTTGATTTATGTTAAAGAATCTTCTGCCTGTGTTCTCTGGTTGTATGGTTTCTGGTCTTCCGTCCACCTGGAGTTTAGTGTGTGTGGTGTTGGAGGATGTTCCCATGTCGTTCTCTTACCTGGGGCTGCCCACTTTTGTCAGCACCGCTTATTGAAGAGACTGTTCTTCTCCGGTGCATATTCGTGCCTCCTCGGTCGGGGGTTAGTGGACTATGGGTCCATGGGTTTATTTCCGGGCTTTCTAGCTTGTTCCATTGATCCATGGGTCTGTTTTGGTGGCAGTATCACACTGTTTTGATGACTGTAGCTTTGTGGCATAGTCCGAGGTCAGAGAGCCTGATTCCTCCAGCTCCTGTCTGCTTTCTCAAGACTGCGGAGGCGGATTTGTCTCTGACCCTCCCTTAGGCATCTGAAGAGGGTTGTTACAGTGAGGGAGAGTCAGGAGGGGGGTACCCAGGTTTGTCCTGGAGCCAAAGGGAAGGAGCAGCTGTGTCTCCAAGCCCTGGGGAGGGAGCAGCCACCAGCTGGGGTAACCCTCACCCCACACCCATGTGCTGAAGAGTTCAAGGGCAGGCCTCTCCTGGGGGGAGCCTGCTGCTCTGAAAATTAGATTTCCGCCATTTCATTTCGCTGATAATGACCTGTTCCTATTAATAGTTTTCTAGTTATAAAATGTATGTTTTTCTCTGAAAGTTTAGAAAATACGTGAAAACATGAAGGAAATTCATCACCCAAGAAGTTCCCATCATGGCTCAGTGTAATGACCCCAACTAGCATCCATGAGGATGCGGGTTGCATCCCTGGCCTCGCTCAGTGGGTTAAGAATCCAGTGTTGGCATGAGCTGTGGTGTAGGTCGCAGACGTGGCTCAGATCCCGGGTTGCTGTGGCTGTGGTGGGTAGGCCATCGGATTCTGTCAGTTCTGCCTCCAAGAGCCCTCTCCTGGCTTCCTGCCGTCGGCTCTGCTGCCGCCTGGACGAACGCCTTCCTGGGGTGCTCCCACCCTGCTGCCCCGCTGACACCCTGGACGGCAGTTAGATCCTAACAGATGAGCTTCGCTGGCCATGCCCCTTAAGTGTCCCCTCCAGAGAGAGCCCTTTCTTGACCACCCTCTCGCGGAGCCTAGTTGGCTGCAGAGCTCGTGAGAGTCTCACCTTTTGTCTCTCTCATCAGAATGTAAGCGCCACGTGGCCCGGCCCAGGCCGTCTTATTGCCAGTGCTGATAGAGTGCTCGGCACAGAGTATGTTTGTTGAATGAACGCATGAACAGATGAATGGACTTACTCAATTCGTATGTTCTGTATATTATACATTTCATAAAATTTGGGATCCTATTAGGCATAACGTTTCATAACCCACTTTTCAAACATTTTACTATAAGTTTTGCTTCATACCCTTATTTTTTTTTTTAACTTTTAACTTTTTTTTTTTTTTTTTTTTTTTTTTTAAGTTTTTTATTTTATTTTATTTATTTATTTTTGTTGTTGTTGTTGCTATTTCTTGGGCCGCTCCCGCGGCATATGGAGGTTCCCAGGCTAGGGGTTGAATCGGAGCTGTAGCCACCGGCCTACGCCAGAGCCACAGCAACGCGGGATCCAAGCCGCGTCTGCAACCTACACCACAGCTCACGGCAACGCCGGATCCTTAACCCACTGAGCAAGGGCAGGGACCGAACCCGCAACCTCATGGTTCCTAGTCGGATTCGTTAACCACTGCGCCACGACGGGAACTCCTATTTTTTTTTTTTGAAAGTGTTTTTTTTTGTTTTGTTTTGTTTTGTTTTTTTGTCTGCACCCGCGGCATGTGGAAGTTCCCAGGCCCATGATGAACCTGCACCAAGCTCAACCCAAGCTGCTGCAGAGACAGCACCAGACCCTTAGCCGGCAGAGCCATGAGGGAACTCCCCGTATTTCCTTTAAGAGTGTGATTTTTTTTAATGGCTTTGTGGTATTTCCAAGAAATGCTGCCTTGTGATTCACTGAATGCAGTGATGACATTTGGGCCATTTGAGGTTTTCTGCTGCTGATCACAATGTTTTATTTTGCTTTCAACTGTATAATCTCAAGATTCTCTTCTCATTCCTGCAGCAAGAGTCCCGTGAACATCCTGCAGATATTTCGCGTTGGCAGAGCGAGTGAAGCGGCAGAGTTTCTGAGCCAGCTGGGCACCGTGAGGCGCTTGCTGCACGGGTCTCCTGCCCAGAGCTTCGTGGGGATCCTGTCCCGGTGAGAAGCAGCCGCCTTCCTTCCCCAGATTTTTCAGGCTCACGGCGTGAAGTAGCTCCTTTCCTTCTTACACTACACGCACCTTTTCTGCTAACATCAGCCAACGTATTCAATTCCAGAGAACCCTGGCACTTGGGCTTATAATTATGTGATTTCAGTTACGCTTACTTATTATATATGTATTTTATTATTTATTTATTTATTTATTTTGCTTTTCAGGGTTGCACCTGTGGCATATGGAGGTTCCCAGGCTAGGGGTCGAATCGGAACTCCAGCAGCCAGCCCACACCACAGCCACAGCAACACAGGATCCTTAACCCACTGAACGGGGCCAGGGATTTTACCCGAAACCTCATGGTTCCTAGTCGGATTTGTTTCCGCTGCGCCGCGACGGGAACTCCCTATTGGATGTGTTTTAAAGTGCGGTGCAGGGATGTGACTTTTTTATTGAGGACTGTCTCCTGTGAAGGCAGGGGTTCTCTGCTTCCTGACACTTTTGTGTCTCTAATCTAGGGACAGTCTAGGAATTGGAGTGTCCAGATACTGTGCTTGATCTATTCAAACATAGCTCTAATTTTCTCTTTGCTTTGAATAATTCTTAGTATTGATGCTGAAACTGAAGTCACAAGGAGCAGGGGGAAAATATGATTAAATCTGGATCTTTAATTAAATACATACTCAGAAGCTTAAAAAGAAACAATTCAGCTCCATCTGCAAAAAACCTTTCACTTCTCTTGAAGGAGCTAAAGGGAGCGCTGATCAGAAGGGTGCAGGTTCTTTGATTTATGTTTATCGCTGTCACAATCAGTGGATGAATAAGATATTTTTCAGGAATTGAGAAGCTGTTTCTACATCACTTTTTTTTTTTTTTTTTTGGCTTTTTATGGTCATACCCGCCGCATATTAAATTTCCGAGGATAGGGGTGGAATCGGAGCTGCAGCTGCTGGCCTACACCAGAGCCACAGCAACTAGGGATCCAAGCCTCATCTGCAACCTACACCACAGCTTAGGGCAACGCCAGATCCCCGACCCAGCGAGCAAGGCCAGGGATCGAACCCACATCCTCATGGATCCCAGTCACTGAGCCAGGACTGGAACTCCCATATATTTTTTTAAAATTTGACTTTACCAGGGTAATTCTGAAAGGGAAGAAGAATGAGGGAGGATTAACCAGTCCGACATTTAAAATGTATTTTAGGAGTTCCCACTGTAGCACCAGGGATCGGCAGCATCTCTGAAGCGCCAGCAGCAGTCAGGTTTGACCCCCAGCCCAGCTCATTAGATTAAAGGACATGGCATTGCCAAGGCTGCAGTGGAGGTCGCAACCTCAGCTCGGATCTGATCCTCGACCTGGGCGCTCTGTATGCCGAGGGTCCGCCAAAAATGGGGAAAAAATTAAAAGTGTAGGAAATTTTAAAAAACATGTTCTAAAGCTTTGCTGAGTGAAACAGGGAGGTGGTGAATAAATAGACGAATCAGCAGAACACAAATCCACGAACAGATGCAGCAACATGATAATTTAGTATATGACAAAGGTAGCTTTTATCTCTGCGGAGCAAATTTTTTTTTTTTTTTTTTGAACACCTTATGTTGAGATAAGTGGATAATTGTCTGGAAAAAAGTATAAAGTTGAATCCTTACCTCATTCCTCACACTTAAACTCCATGCTAAGCACCTATTTCAAAATTTAAAAGAAAAGTGTAGGAACAATCTTAGAGTAGGAGAGATTAAGCAGGACTAAATCCCCAAAAACTGTTTTATGAAATTAATTCTGTTTCATAATGCAAAATTCAACCTGTAGAAGGCAGGCATGTGCGGCCCCCCCTTCCCAGAAGTTAGCACGGTTTAACTGGACGGCAGAGAGTTCTTGGGGGGGAGCTGCAGAGGACGCTCAGTCAGCCTCGGCGGCGTCAAGGCTCTTCTGCTGAGCACTGCAGGGGTTCAGCCTGCAGGGGCAGAGATCCAAGGAGGAGGAACTGCCCTCGGCTGGTCGAGACAGGGATGACCTTGGCTTGGTCCATTTTAATGGCACCTGGCATTCCTTCTGTGGGATTACTTTGAAATACACTTTTCTGGGAGTTCCCATTGTAGCTCAGTGGTAATGAACCCACCTAGTATCCTTGAGGATGCAGTTCGATCCCTGGCCTCGCTCAGTGGGTTAAAGATCCTGTGTTGCCGTGGCTGTGGGGCAGGCCTGCGGCTGCAGCTCTGATTCAGCCCCTGGCCTGGGAACTTCCATATGCTGCACATGCGGCCCTAAAAAGCAAAAAAAAAAAAAAAAAAAGAAAGAAAGAAAGAAAAAGAAGAAGAAATATGCTCTTCTTTTCATTTTCATGCTAATTATTTACTTGTCTTTTAGTGGGTATATTTTTCTCAACTTTATTGAAGTATGATTGACAAAAACTCTATATGTATTTATGTTTACAGCATGATTTTTTTTAACTTTTTTTTTTTTTTTTTTTGTCTTTTTGCCTTTTCTAGGGCCGCTCCCACGGCACATGGAGGTTCCCAGGCCAGGGGTCGAATCAGAGCTGTAGCTACCGGCCTACACCACAGCCACAGCAACACGGGATCCGAGCCTCATCTGCAACCTACACCACAGCTCACGGCAATGCTGGATCCTCAACCCACTGAGCAAGGCCAGGGATTGAACCCGCAACCTCATGAGCCACGACAGGAACTCCTAAACATTTTTTCTTTTAATGTTTTGATCGCACCTGCAACATATGTAAGTTCCCAGGCCTTACTGACTCTGATGTGGGCCACGGGGGAAGTTCCATGTGTTGAATCTGAGCCACAGGTCTGACAACGCCAGATCCTTTAACTCCCTGTTAACGGATCGAACCCGTGCCTCTGCAGTGACCCAGGCCGCTTCAGCCAGGGGCTGAATCGGAGCTGCAGCTGCCAGCCTACACCACAGCCACAGCAACATGGGATCTTTAACGCTTGAGCAAGGCCAGGGCTCTTAACCCACTGTAGCAGGTGGGAAGTCCATGACATGATTTTTTGGTTGTACAATGTGGTGATTTAATACACATAGACTTTGTGAAACGCTATCCACACTCGAGTTCATTAACATCTTTTTTTTTTTTTTTTGTCTTTTTTCCTTTTCTAGGGCCACTCCCGCGGCATATGGAGGGTCCCAGGCCAGGGGTCCAATCGGAGCTGTAGACACCCGTCTACGCCAGAGCCACAGCAACGTGGGAATCGAGCCACATCTTTGACCTACACCACAGCTCACGACAACGCCGGATCCTTAACCCACTGAGCGAGGCCAGGGATTGAACCCGCAACCTGGTGTTCCTAGTCGGATTCGTTAACCACTGCGCCACAACGGGAACTCCTCCAAGTTCATCAACATCTACCACCTCACATACTTACCTTTTATTTTTTTCCTGCGGTGAGAACCCAGGATCTGCTATCTTAGCACATTTCAAGTTTATGATACCAGATGATTAACTGTTGTCACCAGGCCGTGCGTCGCGTCCCCAGAGTGTAATCATCCCACAGTTGTAACCTTGACCCCCCAAGCCCCCTAATCCCCCCCCCCGGAAACCCCCGTTCTCCCCTCTGACTGGATGAACTTGACTCTCAGACTCCACGCACGAGCGAGGTCATGCAGGCTTTGTCTTTCTGTGTGGGGCACACTCCGCAGAGCGGACGTCCGGGAACAGCACCTGTCTTAGCCGGGACAATGAGGCTGCCACGCAAGACTCCCTCTTTCTAGTACGGCATTATGTTCTTTTTCAGCGGGTTGCTTCTGCCCAAAGTAGTTGAAGATCGTGGCGTGAAAAGGACAGATGCTGGAAATCTCGGGAGTGGAATATATTTCAGCGATTCCCTCAGGTTGGTACAGCGTTTCCTGACTCCTGTCGCATGGGCCCGAGGTCAGGGCGACATCATGGATGCCTGCTGTGGGTTTCTCTCTGCCTTTCCTCCCCGGGACAGACCGATCAGGCCGCCGGCTTTCTCGGTACCCGAGCCTGCCCTGCGGTGGGTACTGGGGGAGTTATATTTGAAATCCTCTGAGTGACGTGACAGTCCTACAAGGCTTTACCCCACATCGAACCCCTGCAGCTCGTCCTCTTGTTGCGGGATGGTGTGTGCACAGATGAGAGCACCAAGGGACAGGAGCGGATCTGAAAGGCCACACGGGGCCTCGTCTTTCTCCAGAGGCAGCAGTCTTGCTTCTGCCACACACCACCTCCCGCCTCGAGAGTCGATGTGTCACTCGTGGGCTCTGTGCTGCGGTCACAGCGCATCTCAGCATCCTGCTTAATGTCTAAATCTGCCCTCCTCGTGGCCACAGCTTACTGAACTCGCTGAGCACCAGGCCGAGTGCTCCGCGCGACCCCCGGCCTCACCTCCCATCTCGGGTTGGGACGACGTTCTGTGCAAAGGGAATGCAGTCACGGGGCTTAAGTTAGTGGTGCTAAGGTCACAGAGCCCGGAAAAGGACGGGTCCAGCCCAGGACAGGGGATGATTTTCCGGAATGTTTAAGGAGTTCCTGCAAATGAATAAGAACAAGAGAACCCAACGAGCAAACAGGCAGACGAGTAGGCGTCTTCCCGCAGACGAGTGACACGCGGGCACATTTGAAAAGATGTGATCAGGAACATGTACCTCAAGCCAGAGCGGGACCCTGTCACGCCTGTCATATTGCCCCAAAGTCAGGCATCTTTCGGCGCTGGTGAGCCTCTCGAACAATCTGACCTCTCAGCGCCTTTGGGAAGAGCGTACATGGGTAATAAACACTCTTGAAAGAGTGTGGCGTTCCCCGCGCCGTGGACAGTGGCTCGGGGATGAGCCGGGAGGTAGGTTCTCCGTCTGGGCTGCACACAGAGCCACCTGGGGGCATTCAGATGATGCTGGGGCTCATGTCACACCGGATCTGCTAAATCGGGGCTTCAGGGGGTGAGGTTTGGGTCCCAATAGCTCTTCTGCTCCCTGGGTGATTCTAATGCGGTCGGGGCTGAGAATCGCTGCACAGACCAGCAGCTACACAGGAGGGACTGAGTGCTCCTCACGGGGCGATGGCACACTTTGCTGTGGTTCCGCGTGGAGCCCCGGCCGTGTGGCAGGTTAAATCAGGGCCCTACAGCTGCACCTGTCCGTCGGACGCGCTTTAGCCCCAGTGCTGCAGCAAACACTGCTGGACTCCAAACGCTGTTTCTGGGGGACCCGTAGCCATGTGTTAACACTGGAAAAGGGAGACAAATCCTGTGCCTGAAAGTCCAGGAGGGGGTCCTCAGGGAATGCGGACGCTCTGTTTCCTAAACTGAGCAGTAGCTGCCATGGGGGGTCTTATTCTTTTTCTTGAAACGTAACATTTATGATATAAATGCTCTACCCTATGTAGGGAATATTCCAAGGTAAAAAATTTTGTGTGTTAAAATGTTTTTCCAAAGGTAAACTGGCATTCCCTTGAGTGAAGCCAAATGGACGTCTTTAGTGACTGAGGAGGAAGGAAGCTGTGGGAGGGGGTCCCTGAGGAGAAAGGAGGGAGGGGGGGGAGAGCAGGGGGAGGGGTTGATCCGTGTGCATGAGTTGCAGGAGAGGGGCTTCTGGGAAGATCGGGGGGACTGATTATTGCAAACAGAAGTGCAGGCCTTAGAGGCATGTCCCCAGCACGGTGCTTTGTTAAGGCCACTCTTTCTAAAGAAAGTTAAACAGACTCTCCTTTGGGCGTCACTCGGCATTTTGTTTTTCCACTTAAATCCAGAAGGCTTGGTGAGAACTCAGGGCTGTCTGTCCCTTGACCCGTTCTTTCGCATTTGACTTTTAATGTTCTTTTTAGTGTTCTTTCTGAGCTTTACTGCTTTGCCTTTTTTTTTTTTTTTTTTTTTTTTTTTGTCTTTTTAGGGCTGCATTGGTGGCACATGGAGGTTCCCAGGCTAGGGGTTGAATTGGAGCTGCAGCTGCTGGCCTGCACCACAGCCAGTTACACAGGATCTTAGCCCACGGATCAAGGCCACGGACAAAACCCACATCCTCATGAATACTAGTTGGATTCATTACCACTGGGCCCCAACGGGAACTCCTCGTGCTTCGTCTTAATAAGGTGGGTTCATTCCTTCTCTGTCCTCGCTCTGTGTGTTCCGGCAGCTGGTAAAACCTGGGGAACAGGCGCTCATCTCTCTCTGCGAACGAGGCCCTCTGAGCGCTGCCGAGCGCAGCAGAGGGCGGGGTCCGTGCTTTTGCTATGCTGACGTGGCAAACGAATGAGTGAATCACAAAGTCTAAAAGGAACCATCAGAGATACTTCAGGAACAGTAGGATTTGGTTATTCTTGCAGCAGAGGCTTTTGAATACCCGTCTTCCTGCACATACAATTAAACATCATGGCCCCGTAGCTGTCAAGAGGAATAAACCCGTGCTTCTGTCCTTTCTATCGCAGCACAAGTATCAAGTACTCGAGCCCAGGAGCCACGGACGGCACCCGGCTGCTGGTGGTCTGTGATGTGGCGCTGGGCAAGTGCGTGGACTTGCACGAGAAAGACTTGTCCTTGACGGAAGCCCCGCCGGGTTACGACAGCATCCACGGGGTTCGAGGGACAGCCAGCGTCACCTCGGACTTTGAGGTACCTAGCGCTGGAGACAGGCGGAGAGGCTCCTGTTTTTATAAAATCCTTTTAAGTTTAAATAACTACTGTAGGGAGTTCCCATCGTGGCTCAGTGGTTAACGAATCTGACTAGGAACCATGAAGTTGCGGGTTCGATCCCTGGCCTCGCTCAGTGGGTTAGGGATCTGGCGTTGCTGTGAGCTGGGGTGTAGGTCGCAGACACAGCTCGGATCCCAAGTTGCTGTGGCTGTGGTGTAGGCTGGTGGCTACAGCTCCAGTTCGACCCCTAGCCTGGGAACCTCCATATGCCACGGGAGCGGCCCCAAAAAGGCGAAATGACCAAAAAATAAATAAATAAATAATCACTGTATTTTCACTGTCTGAATTCAACATTTTCTAAATTAACAAACATGAAGTTCTGCTTTTATGAAAACAGTTTCTAACAAAGGGTTTTTTTCCCCAACCTATTGATTTCTGTTTGCTCTATAGGATGATGAGTTTGTCGTATATAAAACCAATCAGGTTAAAATGAAATATGTTATTAAATTTTGTATACCTGGAGATGAAATAAAGGACTTTCATCCTGGTGATAATATGGAATTAGAGGAACACACACCTGAGATTTCACATTTTTCAAAGGTTGAAGGTAAGATGGTTTTTTTGGATGCTGTTTTATGTGATGTCTATAGAACTCAAACATTGTATTTTCAGTGACTTTTATATTCATATTTGGTGACTCCATGCCCTCTTACCTAAATACTTCATTTCCTTTTTATTTTGGAAAAATAAAATCCGGGGTGCTTGAGAGAGGTTAGGTGACTCCCATCTGCCTCAGGGCAACCAGCGAACCAATTTCGGACATCGAGGTGCGAAGGTACAGTGAGGGCTGGTGACACGGTCTCAAATTAGGAAGCTTGGGCTTGAGTGTCAACTTGCCCCTTCCTGGGCTGTGCAACCTCAGACAAACTGCCTAACCCTTCTGAGCCCAGCTTCTCCCTGTGGGAATGAGGTCGGCATCTGCATTAAGTGAAGGGAACCCAAGATCGCCATGTGTGGCTTGTGTGTTAGTAGGACACACACAGGAGGGGGTGACCGATTCAGAAACGCCTAAGCCCAAACGAGTATAGTATTATTAACCGACAGCATTGAAAAATGCGCTTTAAACCGTGATCAGATTATTTTTTATCAGACGTGTGCGGCTCCACGTACAGGACGATGACTCCCGTTTTTCCTCGGGAAGAGAGTGTGTGTTTGCGTCTCTACCCTGTCTGCACGTTGGCACCACGGGTCCCCTGGTGAACTTTCTCAGTGGGAGGAGGGTCTGTGGGGCCCCCTGCTGCTCCTGTGTCCTTCTGGGGTGCCGTGCCCAACCGGGGACTCCGAAAGCTGGGTGCATATGCACCTCGAGACCTTTGTGTTCCTGCTGTGTGTCTTTCCAGGCTAGCGGGGCCCTGAGTTTTCAGGGGGACTCCTCAGAGTCGGTAGGTTGTGAAGACAGAGTGAGACACGGCCCTCACTTTCTCATGTGGCTTTACCTTGCAGAGCTGGCTGCTGAAACTCCTACAATGCTGTTTGTCCATTTTTCCTTACATGTAACATGTGAAAGGAAGGAGAAGGAATAAAAATGAAGAGAACCAGACTAGCCAGTGCAGAGATGGTTTCAAAGCCAACGTTACCGTTTCTAATCCGCAGATCTCCAGTTACCGGACACCGACCCGCTCGGCCATGTCAAGGCTGGCCTCCAGGACCCGTCTGGGAATTCAGTTCCCCTGGAGGATGTTCATATCAAGGGGAAAATCATAGACTTTGTAGCCCAGGTATGCTCACTTTGCTACTCCATGCATGGAAATCATACATGAGAACTGGATTCCACTTGCATGACGCACGCAAAACACAGGCTTTTCTTTCTTTTCTAGGGCCACTCCCACGGCATATGGAGGTTCCCGAGCTAGGGGTCGAATCAGAGCTACAGCTGCCTGCTTACACCAGAGCCACAGCAACTCGGGATCCGAGCCGAGTCTCTGACCTACACCACAGCTCATGCCAATCCCAGATCGTTAACCCACTGAGAGCAAGGCCAGGGATCGAACCCGCAACCTCAGGGTTCCCAGTCGGATTCCGTAACCCCTGCGCCACGACGCAAACTCCGGCATGTGCTTTTCTAAAAGTCGTTTTCTCATCGAGTGCCTCCTGCACACCAGGGACTGTTTCAGGCTCTAGGTCTCTTGCAGGGAACGACAGGAGGGTTCTGCCCCCAGGAGCAGAACTGGGTGATGCACCTGGTAACTAAATAAAACGCATAATAGGTGAGATGACGGTGGGGGTGTTGCCCAAACTCGGCCTCTCTACACCGGCACCGAATGGAATCATGGAGAGAGTTCTGGGTGAAGTAGAAGAGAATGTTTTTATTGCTTTGCCGGGCAAGGGGGGGCCTCAGCAGACTCGTGCCCTCGGAACTGTGTGTTCCTCCGCCCACAAAGCGGGGTGGAGAGGAGTCTCCCAGGGTTGGAGGAGCAGGGCGTAATCCGCTCCTGCACGGCCCTCTGATTGGTTGGTGGTGAGGTCGCTGGGGGTCCGTGTCTTCCATCTGCTTCCGCCCTGTCTGGGGCCTCTGTGCTTGTGGGCAGCACGCAGGGAACTTCTTCCACCTGGTGGGGTTTCCGTAGCTGCAAAACAGCTCAGGGGACACGGTGCAGAATATTATCTACAGTCCTTGAGGAGGAGCTAAAGGTCCTTGACTTTGTTGAATGGCTTAGGCAGGAGGATTTTGTCCTTGACTGTGTTCCTTTCTCTGCATTTTCTCACCTCTCTTAAGTTTGTTTTTGTTTTTTTTTAAACGAAAGTTTTTCTGCAGAAAAAAGGCAGGCAGAGGACATGGGTAGGGGTCTATTCTGAGGAGGCCCAGAGGGTCTAGCTGGGTTGTGGGTGCCGGAGAAGAGAACCAGAGCAGAAGGGAGGGGGTTTGAACTTGGGAACAGGATGGCCAAGGCAGGCCTCCCTGAGAAGGTGACATCTGAGGACAGTGTGTAGGAGGTGGGGGCTGCTGCAGCGTGGGCACCTGGGGGAGCTCATCCAGGCTGCGGGAACAGCAGGTGCGGAGGTCCAGAGGTAGGAGTGTGCAGGCAGCCAGGGCCACTGTGGCTGGAGCTGAAGAGAAGCGGGGTCAGAGCATTTGCTTCTGTCTTCCCTTCATTTATGTCCTTATTTGGCCACATCCGTGGCAGGTGTAAGTTCCCCAGCCAGGGATCCTTAACCCACTGAGCCACGTGGGGACTTCCTCTTCTTCTAAAATGTAAGACGTCAGGAGTTCCGCTGGCTCACAGGCCAAAACACCCCCCAAAGTTGTGAGGAATCATAGCCTGTGTGTGAGCCAGAGCAAGAGAGAAAGACTGTGTGTCAATCCCTGCCCCGCGCAGTGGGTTAAAGGGTCTGGTATTGGCGCAGGGGCGGCTCAGATTCCATCCTTGGCCCAGGAACTTCCACATGCTGCGGGTGCAGCCAGAAGCAAAAAACCCAGCAACTGAGGATCCTGGGAGGGCGTTGCGCGCGGGTGCGTGCGTGCGTGCGTGCGCGTGTGTGTTCACACCACCGAGCGAGCTGGGAGCCCAGTCCCGACGCCGCACTGGCACCGGTCAGATCCCTGAGGCCAAGGGCCCCGCCCACGGGGCTGCTCTTCTCCCTGCCCCGCCCCCTCCCGGGTGCCCGTGGTCACCTGTGCTGCTACTGAGCAGCTCTAGGTAAGAGTCTTTGCAGGAGCGGCTCACAGAACCCAGAGACCCCTGCTCACCCGCTCCGGTGCTTTACTCTAGAGGCTGCAATGCAGAGCGGCCGGTTAGACGAGCCGCAGAGGGCGGCTGGGGGGTGAGCGGAGCTTCCTGGCCCCTCCAGGCACCGCTCCGCCTGGCCCTGGAAGCTCCCTGACCCCCTCCTCGGCCGCTCGTTAGAGGCTTCATGACGCAGGGTGATGGATTAAATCCCGGGCCACGGGGGTCTGAACTCAGTCCCCGCCCCGCCCCGGTGTCCCCCACCCCAGGCGGTGGTGGCGCTGAAAGTTGCAGCCCTCCTGGCCGCCGGCAACCAGCTCCCATCCGAGGCTGCTGTCTAAAAGTGCGTCACCTCAGTAACATAAACCCATGTCGGACCGAACTTTTTTTTTGTTTAAGAACATGACCTAGGAAATTTCGAGGGCTTTGGGGGAGGGAACGTCGCAGAACCGCGGGCGGGTTCTGGAGGCGTGGCCGCAGGTGCCCGCCTGGCTGGAGGCTGCAGCTACTTCAGCCAAGGTGGCTCCAGACGGGGTGGTGGAGCTTGGCGAGCAGGCACTTCTCTTAACACTGAACCCATCGCCCAAGATCTGACCTCACTGGCTGCTCACCCTGAAACCGCCTGGAGCAACGTGAAGTCTCCTCGAACACCTGGGCCCAGCACTGTGTTCGGGTCCCTTCAGCCAGAAATCAGGCTAATTGTGGTGGTCACCTTCCTGGGGAAAGGGGTGGGGGCGGGGAGACAGACGGACACCCTGTCCGGTGTGTCTGCAGCCTGAGCCCCGCTGTCACAGCCGGGTTACCGCCTCTCCACCCAGACTCCACCAGGAGCGCTTTGCTGGGTGGATGTTGGGACTAGGAAGCTGACCTCCCAACATCCTCGCGGCTCCTGGCGCTGAGCTGTAGGACCCCCCACGGGGACTGGAGAGCAGAGCTTTTGCAGCTTCGAAGGCTTAGCTTGGAATATTTGCTCCTCCTCTAGCTGTGACCTTCCAAAGTTCCTTAACTGGTTGTGCCTCAGTTTTCTCTGTGTAAGATGAGATAACAATGCCTGCCGGTGGGTGGTGGCTGTGCCACGTAAAGAATTGAGGGCCTGAGTGCAAACGAGTCATGATGCTGCACCAGGAGAGGCGATGTCTCTGAGTAGTGCCCTAGAGTGGACACCATTTGATATTTCAGTCCTGATGGGGCTTTTTCCATGGGGAAGTTTGACCCCAAATAACTCATGATTTAGCAGTGAATTTTCCGCTCATCTGGGGTTGGACGGCTGGCCTGGAGACTGACGGTGAGTGTCCAGCAGGCCCAGAAGCAGGGGCCTTGCCCGTTCATGGCCCGCTTTGGACTTCTTGGAGTGAGTTTAACGTTTGCTGTTCAGTAACTCAGACAGTGGTTTCATTTGAAGGAGGAACTGGGAGATATTAAAACTGTGTGCCGTGTTTTAGTTTCTGCTCTAAACCGTGATAAAAATCCCTGCTCCTCATTATCTAAAATCGTTTCCTTTTGATGCCCACTGTGACATCCAAGACTGAAATGGATGGAGGTCAGACTCTGGGACCACGGGACAGTTTCCTGTAGTAGTTGTCTCTGCAGACGCTTTTCCATGGGTTTCATTGGCTACATATGGGCTTTTTCCTTCTTCAGGTCATTGTTTTTCAAACATACACAAACCAAAGTCCTGTGCCCATTGAGGCAAAATACGTTTTTCCCCTGGACGACAAGGCGGCGGTGTGCGGTTTCGAAGCGTTCATCAACGGGAAGCACATTGTGGGAGAGGTAAGGGGACCCCTGGCCCGACCACAGCCCTCAGCGTGTCTCCTGCTTCCCAGCTCTGCCTTATCTGATTCCCTTGGCTGCAGGGCTGAGTAGCAGCCTGATCATAAACCCAGATCAAGCGCTCACAGGTCAGCCCCCCTCTGACACCCTTCCCCAGCTGATCAGTTTCTGTTCGTACCTGTCCAGTCCTCATCCATCTGTGCCTGGTCCGTTCCCTGCCTGGGCACTGGGCACTCCAGCAAAGAGTGAGTCCAACATCGAAAGGTTGAGAGACACGATGGAAAATTGGTGAAGCCCTAGTATACTTCTGCAAAAACGGATCCTCTGTACCCTGCTCGAAAAGTGAAACTGGCCGTTCCCTGGTGGCTCAACATGTTAAGGATCCGGCATTGTCACTGCTGTGGCTTGGGTTTGATCCCTGGCCCTGGAACTTGCACATGCCGAAGACACGGCCAAAAAAGTAAAAAAAACAAAAACAAAAAAAAGTCACACTGAAGTGAAGGCTGTTGTAACCTTTTAAAAAAGATTGTACACAAAGGAATGACAATTGGAGTTCCTGCTGTGGCAGCAACGGCATCAGTGGTGTCTCTGCAGCAGGAGGGGTGCAGCTGTGGTGTAGGACACAGCTCTGGCCCAGATTCAACCCTGGCCCAGGAACTCCATATACTGCACTGTGGCAAAAAAAAAAAAAAAAAAAAAAAAAAGAAAAGAAAAGGAAAGAAAGACTTGGCGGGGGGGAGCGGGGGAGAGGGAAAGAGAAAAGAAAGACAAAGTTTGATTCATTTTTTTGTTTTTTCGAAGGATTAGTTCACAGCTATATTTTTTTCACTATTGACCTTGAAATATTTTGGTCCCAACTTTTTTTTTTTTTTTTTTTTTTTGCTTTTTAGGGCCACACCTGTGGCATATGGAAGTTCCCGGGCTAGGGGTTGAATCACAGCTGCAACTGCCAGCCTATACCACAGCCACAGCAATGCCAGATCTGAGCCTCGTCTGTGACCTATGCTGAAGCTTGGATCCTTAACTCACTGAACAAGGAAGGCCTGGGATTGAACCCACATCTTCATGGATACTAGTCAGGTTCATTAGCACTGAGCCACAACCGGAATTCCTGGTCCACCATTTAAAGAGAATTCTCTCCACTTGGCCTTTTCTGATTCAAAGTCTTATTAGATAACTACATTTTTATGATCACTTTATTTTTTGTTTTAATTTATTTAGTTGGTTGTTTGTCTTTTTTTTTTTTTTTTTTTTTCTTTTAGGGCCGAACCTGAGGCATATGGAAGTTCCCAGGCTCGGGGTCAACTGGAGCTGCAGCTGCCTGCCTACACTGCAGCCACAGCAACGCCAGACCCGAGCCTTGTCTGCGACCTACACCACAGCTCACTGAATGATGGATCCTTAACCCACTGAGTGAGGCCAGGGATGGAACCTGAGTCCTCAGGGACACTAGCTGGGTTCCTTGCCGCTAAGCCACAACAGGAAGTCCCCTGTGATCCCTCTTCGATAACTCAGTTAGCATCCCTCTTAGATACTTGGTTTTCTGCTTTTGCCTGGATTTTAATCATGCCAATGACATTTCCCTTGTGAAACTCTGAAATCACTATTCACATGATGACTGCTCTGAAACCTCTCTTCCAGGTGAAGGAGAAGGAAGCAGCCCACCGCGAGTACGGAGCGGCAGTCAGTCAAGGTCACGGCGCATACCTGATGGACCAGGATGCACCGGTAGGACTGGACCTTCGCCCATTAGGCCTTCACCCTCTCTGACGGGTTCAAGACAGCTTAGGATTTTGTAGATTGTCTGGCTGGACATCGTGCATTTCTTCAGATCCCACCACAGAACCGCCACCCACACTCCTAGGTGGCATCTCTAAAGGAAGCCCAGGCTCTCATTCAAGTCTCTGAAGGGCGAGCCCTGGTGTCTGTACAGTAATCTTCTCCACGTTGCTTGCCCACCCTGCCCAGGGTGCCCTCGGGGTCCCTTCACCTGTGTCAATCATAACGTGACACAGCCCTAAGCCAAACACACTGAGTGTTCACCGCAGCATCTTGAGTAGAACAGGGGATGTGCCTGGGAGTGTCAAGAGGTCCTTTGTGTAGGTTCAGAAAAGTATATCCAATCTCTCTCTCTCTCTCTTTTTTTTTTTTTTTGTATTTTCTTTCTTCCTTTTTTTTTCCTGGTCTTTTTAGGGCCGCACCCACAGCGTATGGAAGTTCCCAGGCTAGGGATCGAATCGGAGCCAGAGCCACCAGTCTATGCCACAGCCACACCAGATCTGAGCCACCTCTGTGACCTACTCCAGAGTTTGCAGCAACACCGGACCCTCGACCCACTGAGAGAGGCCAGAGAGCGAACCCACATCATCATGGACACTAATGGGGTTCTTAACCCACTGAGCCATAGAAGGAACTCCAGTCTCTCTTTTTCTGACCTAGCTGGTCATGGAGTTATTTCCTTACTCAGTGGTCATCCATACCCACTAAAAGAAAACAAAATACTTTCTCTGAAAAATAAAATGATGAATTTTCTACAAGACAAGAGCGTGAAGTGAGGGCCAAGCTTGGTGAAAAGGGGTCCAGCCCCACAGCCTCTGGTGGAAGCTGCTGGTTGGGGGCCGCACAGGCCACAGGCTGCGTCTCCCAAGGGGCCAGGCGGGCAGCCCCGTGGCCGAGTCCTGCCGCCAAGGGCCTGCTCTCCCAGCGCCCTGTAGGTGCCACACCGTCCCCACCGCTGGGGAAGGGCCCTGGGTTGTCCTCGGCACAAGCGGTGCTGGTCCTGTGGACTGTAGCTGTAATTCAGGTCTTTTACGTGAGGGCAGGGATGGACCGGTTTAGACTGGATGGGCTTTCGCGTCACAAGCTCGGTGATTTGTTTCTCTTTCAGGACATTTTCACCGTCAGTGTTGGCAACTTACCCCCTAAGGCTAAGGTCCTGATCAAAATCACCTACATCACGGAGCTCAGCCTGCAAGGTGCCTGCGCTGCCTTCTTCCTGCCGGCCACCGTGGCCCCCTGGCAGCAGGACAGAGCTGTGAATGAAAACACTCAGGTTCGTATGAGACAGATGGCATTGAAAGAAGATTTTTTTCTGTGATTTTTGTATAGAGAAGAGCCAATATCGAAAATAATATAATCTTTTCGGCATAAAGCCAATTTTACTGGCATTTATGTATTTCAGTACATGGAATGTCTGTGAAATGAAGAGAATACACACAGATCTGCTCAATGATGTCCTTTTTTGGGGTTTAATTTTATTTTTAAATTTTTTACAGTCACACCTGTGGCATATGAAAGTTCCCTGGCTCGGGGTCAAATCAGAGCTGCCGCTGCAGGCCTCCACCACAGCCACAGCAATGTGGGAAACTTCACCCACTGAGCGAGGCCAGGGATGGAACCCACATCCTCATGGACATTATGCTGGGCACTTAACCCACTGAGCCACAGCAAGAACTCCGGCGTCCTGCTTTTATTCTGTTCAGTCTCTTAAAATGTTGTCTCTGTACTATGTGCTCGTTATGAAGAACTGTTAGATACACGTAAAGAATGCAGATAAGCCAAAGAGGAAAATTTAAACCATCCTTGATTCTGTTGCCAGAGATGGTAACCAAAGCTACTGGGTAACACTCTGACTTCTGTCCTTCCAGACAGGCTCCTTTGCTGCAAAAAGTGTGTGTGTGTGTGTGTGTGTGTGTGTGTGTGTGTAGACCCATGCATAGCTGAACCCTCTGTGAAACTGGTAATCAATCAGCCCTCATATCAGTTGCGTCTTAGCAGTTACTGTCCATCGTGAGCAGATGCTCGTGACAGAGTCCAGTGTGAGACCAGCTGTCTGTTGCTGCTTGCAGGTTGTGGCTTCGGTGACATTGACTTGGCTTGGAGTCTCCTGGTGAAACTTAGCACCTGCTTAGTTATGCGTGTATATTTTTCTTTCAACAGGATACGGTCAAGAAGATTTGTATAAAGGAAATAGGAACACAGCAAAGGTTAGTACCTAAAATAGAAAAGTGTTGGCTAATTATTCAATGAACGTTGCTGTTACAGTTTAAATGTTCATTTAAAATTACATAAAAGAAGTGCAAGTGGTTGTTTAACATTGAAGATAATAGACTAAGCCAGCTTTCTCCTCATTTTTGGTAGCTTTTCTCTGACTCTGTCTATTGAGATGCCACACCTGATTGAATTCATCTCCAGTGACACCCACCAACTGAGACAAAAGGTTAGTAAGTCTTTGCTTCCACTTCTTAGGGACACCTATTTCAACATTAATTTTATTTTACCAAAGCAAGACATGCACACGGTTTAAAGGTTAAATAAAACTAATGATGGCTTCTAACAAGGAGGAGCCACTGGATCCAGCCTGCCTCTCCCCAGACGCGTGTCCAGAGATGGTGAGCCACTTTACATAGTTTAGCTCCTTTCTCCAGGCTTCCAAAGTGTTAGGTGATACCTTTTTTACTGCTGGTTCCTTTTTTTTTTGGCCCCGGAGCATGTGGAATTCCTGGGTCAGGGATCAGATGTGATCCAGAGTTGCCACCTAAGCCGCAGGGGTGACGGTGCCAGATCTTTATTTCATTTTATTTTAATTTAATTTTTTGGTCATTTTGCCTTTTCTAGGGCTGCTCCCACGGCATACGGAGGTTCCCAGGCTAGGGGTCAAATTGGAGCTACAGCTGCCGGCTTACACCACAGCCATAACAACGCGGGATCCGAGCCGCATCTGCAACTTACACCACAGCTCACGACAACGCCGGATCCTTAACCCACTGAGCAAGGGCAGGGATCGAACCCAGAACCTCATGGTTCCTAGTTGGATTCGTTAACCACTTCCCCACAACGGGAACTCCTGTGTTGCTTTGTTTTTAAGTCCTGCAAGCATTTCAGATCTTCTCTCTGTCCCTGGTGTTCTGAACTCGCATAGGAACGTGATGTTCGTTCATCGTATGCAATTTGGGGCCTTCGGTTCTGGGGAGTTTTCTTATGTTATAAAAATAGGTGTCCCTGTGTTTACCTCCAGTGCCTCCGGTCAGGGCGCCCTGGATCGAGCCCCTTGTTCTCCTACCTTTTTTCTCCTATTGCCCATTTTGTGGTCTTTTTATACTACTTTCTGGGTGATTTTCTCACTTTAAAATTCCTATCCTTTTACTGAAATTTTAATTTTAGTTTTCGTTTTTTGGGGAAGGGCTCTCTTCTGTTCTATAAATATTCCTTTTTTATATCATCTTTGTGTTTCATGGATGCCTTATCCTCTCTTGTCTCTCTGAAAATATGTTTTTTCCCTCTCTTTCTCGTCTGGTGGCTCCTTTTTTTGAGTGCTTTTTTCCTGGCTTTTGGTTTGTTTGGGTTCCGTGTTTTGTTAGAGACGTTTCCTCAAATGTCTGGCTCTCTCTGTGATCCTCTTCAGTTGGGACACAGAAGCCAGTGCGGTGCTTGGAGGTGAGCAGAGCGAGTGGACCAAGGCCACTGGCAGCTGGCCGGCTCTTTGGGTGTCGTGGTGGTGTTTCAGCCCCTGTGTGGCTGTTGACAACCCTTGAGCTGTCACCAGGGAGGACACAAAGGGTCCCACGCCTTAGGAAGCCACTTTCCCGTCGTAACCCTGTGCAGCCCTGTACTTCTGTGCTTCATAATTCCTAGGGCTCCCGAGTCTGGATTCTGTTTGGTTGAATCTAAGTAATAAATCCTCAGTTTCCGTTAGTGAGAGAACAGGGTGCTACCTGCTTGCCACCCAGGGCAGGGAGGGGCGTGGGGCTCTGACAGCTCAGGGCATCTGGTCACCGGTACGGCTGGTTTCCGCAGCATCTGGGGCCTCCCAGGTGTGCCTTCCCAGGTGGCTGCAGCCCCGGGGGCTCATTGCTGTGGCCCAGGGCGGGGGGCTTCCTCCACTCTGGCCGAATCCCTTACCACACCTCTGTCCACTTTCCACCATCCTAAAATCCGTTGACGTCTCTTGTCTGCTTTTGTCTTTGCCCCTCTTCTCAGTGTCTTCATGGTTTGTGCCCCTTTTATTGCTTCCGTTTCATTATAGCGCGTTTTAGGATTTTGCTAGGAAGTGGCGTTCAGCACATGTAAATAATCCTTCCTAAACAGAAAGCCCTCCGCATCAGACAGCGTTTGCTGTTTAACAAACAATCCCAACACTCTGTGGTTTAAAGCAACAATCGGAGTTCCCGTCGTGGCGCAGTGGTTAACGAATCCGACTAGGAACCATGAGGTTGTGGGTTCGGTCCCTGCCCTTGCTCAGTGGGTTAAAGATCCGGCGTTGCCGTGAGCTGTGGTGTAGGTCGCAGACGCGGCTCGGATCCCGCGTTGCTGTGGCTCTGGCACAGGCCAGTGGCTACAGCTCCGATTCGACCCCTAGCCTGGGAACCTCCATATGCCGCGAGAGCGGCCCAAGAAATGGCAAAAAGACCAAAAAAAAAGCAACAAGCATGTGCTATTTCTCACAGTTTTGTAGGTCGGCGGGGCAGTGGTGGGATGGGCTGGCTGGGCTGGGCCAGGAAGGTCTAGAACAGTCTCATTCACATACCTGGCTGGTGGCCTGGTGTCAGCTGGGGGTGGCAGCCCTGTGTCTTTCATCAGCCAGCAGGTTATCTCAGGTGCTCAGCAGGTCAGCTCAGGTGTTCAGCAGCAACAGTGATGAGCCAGACCTATTCCACAAATGCTTCTTGAAGCTCTGCTTGCCTTCCGTCTGCCAATGTCCCATTGGCCAAAGGAGATCCCATGGCCAATTCCAGATTCAAGGGCAAAGAAACAGACACAGCCTCCTGACAGGAGAAGCTGTGGAGTCCCACTGCAGAGGGCAAGCCCAGGACTCTGTCACAGCACCTTGTTTGTTTAAAGCTTCTCTTCATGTCTTCAAGTTGTTTGCTGTCTATGAAAATACAATTTAAAAATAAAGTAACGGAGTTCCCGTTGCGTAGGCCGGTGGCTACAGCTCCGATTCGACCCCTAGCCTGGGATTCTCCACATGCCGCGGGAGCGGCCCAAAGAAATAGCAAAAAGACAAAAAATAAATAAATAAATAAATAAATAAAAAAGTATCATTCTGAGATTCCTGTTGAATCGAATGATTCTCTGGTGCTCTTTCGGCTGTATCCAGGTAACAGAACACACAGATTTATCATCTTGGGATCCAGGGCTTAAGACGGTCTCAAACTAGCTAGATTTGATTGTTTGTATCGACTTTAGAATTGCAGGCAGGTAACTGACATGCTAATGGTCACACTTGTAAAAGCTACAGGTCAGAACTGGGATTTACTGCTGCCTTGGTGAGTCTTGATGGGGTTATGATCACCATGCAAGAGTTTGCTGCTGGTGATGTGGTATCATCCCATTACTTACTCTGTCGTCATGGTTATTTGTTTTGTAGAGAACGGATTGCAAAGCTGTAATTAGCACGGTCGAAGGTAGCTCCCTGGACAGCAGTGGATTTTCTCTCCGCATCGGTTTGCTCGATGCGTGTCTTTCAAGGATGTGGGTTGAAAAACATCCAGAAAAAGAAAGTGAGGTATGGTCTTTCTTACTCCTACTTTCGTAGGAGACAGTGTTGAAAAAGCATTTTAGAATAGATTATTTAAGCTTGGAAATTATTGATAGCATTTCAAAAAGAGCTCTCACATCTCAAGATTTTACAAGTAAAAATATTTATGATATTAGGCACGACAAACTCCTGAGGTTTCACCCAAAAGCCCCAAGTGGCATGTTTCCCATAAAGATTATCGTTTTTGCCTTAATTCCTACCTAAAAGAAAATCTGCTTCCAGACATTACATTGATTAGTCTGTATCCTTTTATACTGTTTTAAAACATTGATTTGGCAAAAGCAGATGCAAAATTATTTATGGCTCTCAGACCCTTTTGTGTGGCTGTCAGGAAGAATCTCTTCTTAAAAGTAAAAATTAAGAGGGGTTCCTGTTGTGGCTCAGCGGAAACGAATCCGACTTGTATCCAGGAGGCTGCGGGTTCAACCCCTGGCCTCGTGCAGCGGGGACCCAGCATTGCTGTGACCTGTGGTGTAGATCGAAGATGCGGCTTGGATCCCATGTTGCTGTGGCTGTGGTGTAGGTCGGCAGCTGCAGCTCTGCTTGGACCCCTAGCCTGCGAACTTCCATGTGCCACAAGTGCATTCCTAAAAAGCAATAAAATAAAAAATAAAGATTGAAAGCAGTAGCAGCAAGGTGGCCGCATAAGAATCCTTTGCATGTATCCGCCCCAACAACAATCGTTTGGCATCCGTGCATGGAGAAAGACGCCCCGAGCGAGCTCTGGGGTTTAGTCAGGAGATTCTGAAACGCCAGGGCAGTCCCAGACCAAAGACAGCCGTTCGGAGAAGGCAGGTCCCTATCTAGGCCACTGACTCGCACAACACCGTACCCTGAGAACTTGGCTTCAGCCCTGCTTGGCTTGGTCCTGTCACCAGCACCATCAGGCAAGGGACCCAGGAGGGGACAGGCCCACCCACTTGCCAGGTAATCGGTGTGCAGAACTCGGCCGCAGCCAGGGACTGGCACCAGCCCTCTCGGCTGCGTCTGGGAGCCCCTGGAGTTTCGCCTGCTAAACTGGCCAGACTGTACATGCCGAGAGCCATGGGACCGGACTCCAGCCCTTCCAGGTGCAGTCCTCCCAGAGCCCTGCTGGCAGAGGGTCGCTAGGGGACAGTCTCAGTTGCAGCTCATGATCCAGAGAGACCCATGCTGGGTTCTGGCTGGGCTGGGTTCCCGCACCTCTCAGCCATGGCCCAGGGCAACCGTGCCCCCCAGGAGCCATCCAGCCTTCCCAGGCTCTTAGTGTGAGCCACAGCTGTCCACACAGCTGGTAATAGGGCTGCTGCCTGAGGACCTGTGGGCCCCAAGCAGACCTTTGTCCCTGCTGGACAAGGTCCTGGCAGCTGCCCCCGACCCCCAGGGACCAGGCAGGTGGCACGTCCCCCCTCGAGTCCGAGACCTGGTGAGGGGCAGTGGGCCTGCACCCGCGGGGTTTCATCAGACGTGCTGGGTCCCTCTTAGATCTTTGTTACTCTGCCCCAATTTGCGTCCATCATTTAGGCAGACTGCGGCGTGGGGCTCGGGACTGAAATTTTGTGTTTCTCGGCACATAACGTGGTACCGGTGTAAACAAGCAGATTTACCTTGGATGGAGCGCCCATCTGGCCCTCTCTCCTTCCAGGCCTGCATGCTGGTCTTTCAGCCAGACCTTGGCAGCATCCCCCCCGAGCAAGCCGAGCGGAGCGAAGTGGTCATTTGTCTCGACTGCTCCAATTCCATGGAGGGCGAGACTTTCCTGGAAGCCCAGCAGGTCGCCCTGCACGCGCTGTCCTTGGTGGGGGAGCCGTGGAAGGTGAACATCGTCAGGTTTGGCACAGGTCAGTGCACCTCGGCGCCGTCCGCGGCCCTGGCCCTCGGTGTTAACGCCTAATGACGAGCGCCGAGCACGGCTGGTGGAGCGAGGGGTCGCACAGGGTGGCATCCAGCAGCCAGGTCCCCGGGTTCAAATCCCACCTCTGCACGCCTTAGCCCCATGTGCTCCTTGACGTTTGTGCGCCTCGGTTTCCGCATCTGTGACGTGATGTGAGGACCAAGCTCTCCAGGTAAAGCCTTCACACCCTCGGCCGTCAGACGTGCTGGGTGAGCATGACGGCTCTTCTTACTCCCCTTGGTCTGATGCGCGCGAGGTCCAAGGACAAGGGCAGAACATCTGAAATCAGCAGGTGGAGGGGCTCCGTGAGCAGTGGCCTCAGGAAGCCGCCGGACAGCGGTCCCCAGGGTGGGGCCCAGGGACCTCGGAGCCCCTGAGAGCAGATGGAGTGCGGGGCATCCACGTCCTGTCGGTTTGGCCGAGGTCAGACCAGCACGAGAGGGCCAAGGGCACGGAAGGGCAGTCCTCCTGGGTCTGCGCCTTCTCAGGGCCTGCGCCCTCTGCGCGCAGTCTGCTCCCGGACAGGTCCACACTCGTACTTCGACCCAGAGCCTTCTGCTCAGCAAAGTCTGAATGCCCTAGAATTTATTTTATTTACTTATTTATTTATTTTGCTTTTTAGGGCCACACCATGGCACATGGAGGTTCCCAGGCTAGGGATCGAATTGGAGCTGCAGCTGCTGGGCTACGCCGCAGCCACAGCCACAGCAGCGTGGGATCCGAGCTGTGTCTGTGAGCTACAGCACAGCTCACGGCAACGCCGGCTCCCTAACCCACTCAGCGAGGCCAGGGGTCGAACCTGCCTCCTCATGGTTGCTAGAGGATGAGATTTGCTAACCACTGAGCCATGACAGGAACTCCTGAAAGCACTAGAATTTATTATTTAAGGGAGTACTATGGTGAATTTTTTATATTAAAATGACCTAGCATTATTGTTTGTTAGTGGCATGACTGTTCCATGGTGGGAGCTCATGGCCGTCTTTTTACACAGGTTACAAGGAGCTGTTTTCATACCCCAAGTGCGTCACGAGCAGCAGCACAGCGTCCGAGTGCATCAGGGTGAGTGACGGAAACTCCCTTTGTCCTGGGTCTTCTTCCTTCAAGTGTCAGTGGTTCTGTCCAGAACCTTGTCCCCTGAGACACCACCCGAACCCCCAGCCCTTCCGTTTGGTTCATTCATAAAAGTGATATGAACTCACTTAAAAAATTGGGAATTAACATGATAGAAAGAAAAAAATCATGCACTGTCCTGAGATGTCACCACAACTGGCAGAACAGCCTGGGGGCGGGGGTCTGCCCTGTCCCCCTTTTCTCTCTCTGTTTAAATGGACCAAACTAGGGTAACCGATTGCCCCCCAGTCCAGGCTGGCCATCCCAGGGGAGCTTTGAAATCACGGCTCCTGAAAAACCATGAAAAAGCAGTAGGTGCCAAGTGATATGTTACAGTTACTGTGTGACACGAGAGAAACTAAACAGCTAGAGATAGTTATGCCACGGATAGATAATTAGGGGAACAAGTCTTTTCAGCGACGCTTTCGCTAAACCCTCGTTGAGAGAGGCGCGTCAGTTGTGGTTACAGCCAGTGGGGATGCGCCCCAGAAGGACTCCGTGCCCCTCGCTGTGTTCCCTGCAGACCGCTGCGCCCACCATGGGAAACACAGAGCTCTGGAAGGTGCTCTGGCATCTAAGTTTGCTCCCGCCTGCTCACGGGCTGCGAAACATCCTCCTGATCTCAGACGGGCACCTGCAGCACGAGAGCCTGACCCTGCAGCTCGTGAAGAGGAACGCCCAGCACACCCGGCTGTTCTCCTGCGGCGTCGGGTGAGTGCGGGCCTCACGGCACAGACTCGAGCCCACGGCGCGGCCGGCAGCCTGCCGGGAGGTGGTTTGTTGGCCTGCATGGGAGCTGTGGAAGCTCTGAGGTCGGCAGCGGTGTTCAGGAGCTGTGTGGGGCAGAGCTGTAGGCTCCGGGCTCTGGGCCGGCGGCCCGGCTCTCACAGCCTGAACTGGCCCCTGGTCAGCTGTGACCTTGTGAAAGCTGCCGACAGCTCCCCCCCCCCGCCGCCGGGAAGCGAAGGTGATCATGAAAACAGCGCAGGTTTAATTAGTCTGGGGATTAAATGAGCATATGTATACATGTATAAAGCTCCAAGAACAGCAGGTACATGGCAAGCTCCAAATCAGTTTTGAATACTGTTATTTTGCAAAACAAGCTCAAATGCCACCCCATCCTGAGAAGCCAACAGCTCTGGCAGGGCCAGGCACATACATACACACAGGTACACGTGGGAGCGCACACACACACACACACACACACACACGTACACGCATGTGCACACACATGCATGCACTCACACACACATGCACACACACACACACAGATCCGACACCCTCACCCCCACCACAGGTCAACCCCCCAGTCACCGGAGACGCGTGCCTCTGTGGTCCCGCTGCCTAGGGCAGGTCTTGGGACAGACCCCGAGGTCGTGGGGACCTGGGGTCCAAGGCAGGGCCTTCCTAAGTATGGGACTAGATGAGGGGGGACCAAGGTGGGGGCGGGAGCCGCCTCCAGGGGTCCCCCCCAGGACACTGGATCCTTTTCCTGATTTTCTACACAGTCGTTAGGGCCTTTCTCTGCTTCTGCCTCCTGTTACACGTTCCTTTGTGTTGACTTGTGAGTTCTTGAGGAGCGGAGACTTTATCCTCTTCAACAGGCTGTCCTCCAGGCTGCACTGCAGCCTCACTGACCCATAAAATCTGTGAGACACAAATAAACTCGAGCTTAAGGATGAGCTAATTAGTGCTGTGATCTCCGCCGATTAAATTCGATAACGGAAGATAAATGCAGTGTTACCAATAGTTCGCCTATTGGTAGCATGGCTCCAAAATAACTTTCTTAAGACTCTTTTTCTGGAAAACCGTTGATCATTGCTCTAATATTTCAGAAGGAACCTCTCTCTCTAAGAAGGTCATTCTTGGAGTTCCCGCTGTGGCACAAGGGGTTCGGTGGCATCTAGGGAGCACTGAGACGCAGGTTCCATCGCTTCCCGACAGTGGCTTAGGTGACAACTGAAGCTCAGACCTGATCCTGGCCAGAAACCCCATGTGTCCCCGAGGTGGCCAAAAAAGAAAAAAAAAAGTTGGAGTTGCCGTTGTGGCTCAGTGGAAATGAATCTGACTTGTATCCATAAGGACGCAGGTTTGATCCTTGGCCTCAGTGGGTTAAGGATCCGGCGTTGCCAGGAGCTGTGGTGTAGGTCGCAGACATGGCTCAGATCCCATATTGCTGTGGCTGTGGTGTAGGCTGGCAGCTGTAGCTCCAATTCGACCCCTAGCCTGGGAACCTCCATATGCCACAGGAGCGGCCCTGAAAAGACCAAAAAAAAGAAGAAAAAAAGTCACTCTTCCAGGCAGGGATTAAGCCCAAACCACAGCTGCGGCAACTCGGGATCCTTTAACCCACTGCCCCACAAGGGGATCCCCTGCCTCTGCAGCGACCAGAGCCACTGTGGTCAGGTTCTTAACCCACTGCCCCACAGGGGGAACTCCTGAGAAAGTCACTCTGTATACGTTGTAGAATTATCCAGAGAAATTTAACAGGACATTGTCATTTAAAATGTCAAAGAGGACCTTTGCTGGAATGAGACTTACCTCTTTGCTGTCTAAACAGGAACCAGATTTTACGCTGTAGACTTTTTATTCGCTCTCTGCCTGTCCTGGCCTTGGGGCTCAGGCGTGTTCACTGAGAGCAGGCTGAGATCCTTATCAGCGTTCTGATACCTTCTTGGGAGTTTCTCAGAATCATCGGCTTCCTCCCTTGTAAATCAGAAGTCAAGAATTGCTGCTGCTTTTCTGTTGTGAAAGAGACATAGGTCTTCTGAGACGTGGGCACGTAGACCACCCGAACCTTCAGGCTTTCCGTACGTCTGTCCCAAGTGTCAGTCTGACTTCAGCCGCGGGCAGCCAGTACCTCTGTATGTGACGTGTCTTCTACTGAGGTTTAAGCTGTGTTGGCATTAACTACATGTACTTATGAATATTTCTAAAAGTTCTTGAAAATTAAACGTGAAATGTTATCAGTTCCACAGCAAACCGTCATATCTTAAGGACTTTGTCCCAGTATGGTGCTGGAGCATTTGAATATTTTAACTCAAAGTCCAAACACGGTTGGAAAAAACAGGTATGCTTCTCAAACATCATATTTCTTTTTATGTCTTTAATTATTTATCTAGGTCTTTTTGTCTTTTAGGGCTGCACCTGCGGCACACGGAGGGGTCCTACACCAGAGCCACAGCAATGCGGGATCTGAGCCACATCTGCAACCTACACCACAGCTCATGGCAATGCTGGACCCTCAACCCACTGAACGAGGCCAAGGATCCAACCCGCGTCCTCACGATGCTAGTCGGGTTCACTAACCGCTGGGCTGTGATGGGAACTCCACAAACATATTTCTAGTCTTATGTTTAAATTGACTTCTTAGAAATCCAATGACAGTAACTTCTGTGTTCTCATTAATGGAAAAGGGAGCTGGAAAGAGACAGAAGGAACCCCAAGCCTCTGCCTGCCACCCCCCCTTTGTTACCACCAGGCTCACACTTAGCATGAACACAGGAAATATTTCATCAGATCATTCTCCTAGCTAATGGTTTGATTTCTGCTTCATAAAGTCATAGATTGAATTTTTTTTGCTTCTTAGGGTCACACCTGCTGCATAGGGAGGTTCGCAGGCTAGGGGTCAAAGCAGAGCTGCAGCTGCCAACCTGTGCCACAGCCACAGCAACACCGGATCCGAGCCACGTCTGTGACCTACACCACAGCTCATGGTAACGCCGGATCCTTAACCCACAGAGAGAAGCCAGGGATCGATCCTGCATCCTCATGGCTACCAGCTGGGTTCTTAACCTGCTGAACCACAGCAGGGACTCTTTGTCAATCACGTTGCTGTGATTATTGGCATATAAGCCGGTGCGTGAAAACCTAGTTTCAATACCCAGAAATGGAATTGCTGGAGCATATGCTTGTTCTATGTTTAGTTTTTTTAAAAACTGCCATAATGCTGTTCACTGTGGCTGCACCATTTTACGTTCCCACCAGCACGGTGCCAGGGTTCTAGTTTTTCCCACATCTTCACCAACCCTTATTTTCCATTTTTTGTTATTGTTTTTATATTGCCATCCTAGTGGGTGTGAAGTTGTATCTAATTAAGGTTTTGATTTGCATTTCCCTAATAACTAATGACGTTATTTCATGTTTCATTTGTGTGTCTTCTTTGGAGAAATGTCTCTCCAGGTCCTTTGTAGGGTTAATTTTTACAACTGATCTATTCCATGCCAAAGTTGTATATGAGTAATTAAATGATAGAATAATTTTAAGATGTTTTGTGAATTATATGCTAGGGCTATTATTAAAAACTCTCCTTAAAATCTTTTTGGAAAAGTACCCTGCAGCAGGAAGGAGGGGAAAAAAAGAGCTACAAATCCCAAAGGGAAGAATGTAAAATTATTTTGAATGTTAAGTAACTGTTTTCGGAATAAACAATTGAAAGAGAAATAACTCTGTTTTGATGACTAGATAGAAGACCAGATGGCGAGATTGCGTTCTCCGAGTTGCCACGCAGTCTCCATCAAGTGGCAGCAGCTGAGCACAGGCGCACCTGCGCCCCTGCAGGCCCCAGCCCAGGTGCAGGCCTTATTCCACAATGACCGACTCCTCGTCTATGGATTTATTCCTTACTGCACACAGGTGAGGAGCGTGGTTGCTTTACTGTGGGAAGAGTCATATATCTTGCTAATAATTTTCTTTTTTTTTCCCTTTCCTTCACCCCCAAATCATAATATGTTGGCAGATTTTCTCCTGGGAACACAGTGGGTGGTTCACCAGGGACCCTGGAGAGCCTTTTCATTCTCATTAAAATCACGGAAAGAATCACTGTTGAACTAACCAGGACACAGTGAAGTAGAAAAGCTCGTAAAAAAGAAATTTCCCCTGTTTCAGGCAACTCTGTGTGCAATAATTCAAGACAAAAAGTATTCTACCGTGGTATCAACTACTGAACTTCAGAAGACAACGGGAACAGTAAGATTCAACTTCCTTTTTTCTTTTTTTTTTTTTTTTTTTTTGGTCTTTTTAGGGCCGCACCCATGGCATGTGGAGGTTCCCAGGCTAGGGGTCTAATCGGACCTACAGCTGCCAGCCTACGCCAGAGCCACAGCAATGCCAGATGTGAGCTGTGTCTGCGAGCCTACACCACAGCTCACGGCAACGCCGGATCCTTAACCCACAGAGCGAGGCCAGGGGTCGAACCCGCAACCTCATGGTTCCTAGTCGGATTCATTTCCACTGCGCCACGAGGTGAACTCCAGATTCAAAACTTAAGCTGGGGGGAACTGTATCTAATCACTGTGATGTAACGTGATGGAGGATGGTGTGAGAAAAAGAATGTGTACATATGTATGTGTGACCGGGTCACTTCCCTGAATAGCAGAAACTGACAGAACATTGTAAATCAACTACAATAAAAATTAAAAAAAAAAAACAACAATAAAATAAAACTCAGGCTATGGACTCCCTGGAATTCCCGTTGTGGCTCAGTCGTAACAAACCTGACTAGTATCCATGAGGATGTGGGTTTGATCCCTGGCCTCGCTCAGTGGGTGAAGGATCCCGCGTGGCTGTGGTGTAGGCCGGCAGCTACAGCTCTGATTCGACCCCAGCCTGGGAACCTCCATATGCCGCAGGTGCAGCACTGCAAGAGAATAGAAAAAAACTATGGACTCATGTTTCTGCAGGTTAAAATTTTATATTTTCATATGTGATTCACCATGTACTTCCTTTGCTGCTGGGCTTCTGTGTTGACGTTTCAGCTCATGATGTGATGTGGAGGCTTGATAGCTGCATGAATGGGGGACATTTTCCTTCAGTTTCTTTTCTTTCTTTCTTTTTTTCCCCGCTTTTTGCTTTTCAGGGTCACACCCATGGCATATGGAAGCTCCCAGGCTGGGGGTCGAATCAGAGCTGCAGCTGTCGGCCTACGCCACAGCCACAGCAACTCCGGGTTCATTACTGCTGAGCCACAACGGGAACTCCTTTCCTTCAGTTTCTGAGGCACCTGTTCTTTATCTGGGTTTTCGGGTCTCGGCGGGTCCGTGTGGCCTCAGTGGGTATGAATAGCTGCAATTAAATCTGGTGTTTTCGGAGTTCCCACTGTGTGGTCAAAAATAAAAATAAACATAAGTAAAATACTAGGTGCAACAGTCCTGGACTGTGAGTAGAACATTTCATATGTTGAGGGTGTATTTGTTTTTGCTACTTTTGGATTAAAAGCACATGAATTATCACCAAAAAGTTTGTCGTACTTGCATTAGTACTGAATCTAGCGTAGGTGGTTTCTCTGGCAATGGCACCACTGTCTACATCCGTTAAAACTCCTGAAACTGTGCCCTTAAAAGGGGTGAATTTACCGTAGGTTAATCACGCCTCAGTTTTGGAGGTGGTCTCCCATGGGGGACCTGAGAAGCCACTGCCTCTTTTTTCTCTTTGCTGCGCAAACAGATGATTCACAAGCTGGCAGCTCGAGCTCTGATCAGAGACTACGAGGACGGCGCTCTCCACGAAGACGAGACGCATCACGAGGTTGGCTCTTTTCGCAGAAAAGCCTCTTTGGTTGTTCTCGGCCTTTCTTGGGCTGATTGTCCGTGGAGGTGTAACGTGAGGACGCTTGGATGGAAAGCGCCCTGTCATCTCTCCGCAGGTTCCGTGCCAGGGTGCAGGGCTCAGTAGTCCCTTGATGTAGTTTGTGGAATGAATTAACGGAAGAGCAGATGAGAGTGGCTTCCCGAGAATCCTGTGATCACGTCCCCGTCAGAGGGAGGCCAGGGGAGGCTCAGACGCCCCTCAGCCCTTGCTAGTGAAGGGTCAGCATTCCTGCCTGTGGTGAAGCAGCCGGTTCGGGGTGGGGTTCCAGCTGCCTGGGGATACACCGCAGAGCCAGATCCCCCTTGCTGCTCCTGCTGAGCTCATGAGGCCACGGCTGGTCAGATGAGGGTACGAGCGTGCCCCCTGAGCCGTCCCGCAAACCGGGTTCTCCCCTCCCCCGGGGACCAAGCCTCTCACACCACCTCCCATCTTTAAGTTGGGAGGTGCAGACTGCAAAACGTCTTGGCAGCTCAGTGCCCTTGACAGTGAGAGCTCTTTATGAACAAGCTACAGGAATTCCCGTCGTGGCTCTGGGGTAACGAGCTGTACTAGCATCCATGAGGACGAGGGTTTGGTCCCTGGCCTCACTCAGTGGGTTAGGGATCCGGTGCTGCCATGAGCTGTGGTGTAGGTGGCAGACGTGGCTTGGATCCCGTGTGGCTATGGCTGTTTGTAGACAGGCAGCCATCTGACCCCTAGCCTGGGAACTTCTGTATGCTGTGGCTGTGGCCCTAAAAGGTAAAAAAAAAAAAAAAACAAGCTACAAAGAGCTACGTAAGCACGAGGCATTCTTTCCAAGACTTAGCCCACAGGTTGATCCTGTTTTGCAGGGAACTCTGCGTCACCTACTTGAGATAAACGTTTAGAGAGGCCATCGACCTAATGTTTAGTTTGAAATTCTAATGATGAATGGCTTACTTTTTATAGAGAAGCACCTCATATTATTTGATACTCATTTAACCGGTCATATATAAATAGTATAAAAGAACGTGATTTCATTTGCTTTATTCTTTCCTAGATGAAGAAGCAAACCTTAAAATCTCTGATTATTAAACTCAGTAAAGAAAACTCCCTCCTCACACAATTTACAAGCTTTGTAGCAGTTGAGAAAAGGGTATGTACTGTTGCGAATTCATGGTTAGTTTATTTATATTTACACACCCATAAAATGGGTCTTGCTGTCACTGTCCCTGGTGACACCACGTCCCAGGCTCAGAAGAGCAGGGAGGGAGGGTTTGCTGTAGCTCGAAATGCGTCGCAAGAGTGATGATTGTAAGTTACAGTGCAGTTAAACGCGGACTGGAGGACACACTACAGTCCTGTAACGCTTTTGGCATTTCTCCCCTTTTTAGCCCAAGACCCTCAAAATGTGGGAAAGGCCTAGGCTCCCCTCACCCTCTGAGAGTCCTTTGCTCCTTTAAGAGGCGAGTCCCGGGGGCACTGAGCACTGGCTCAGTGGGTGCTGGGTGCAGAGGGCCCCCCATCCTATGCCAGCAGGTCTGCCTCTGCCCCTCCTCTGCCACCTGTGGCCCAGTCTGACCCCCAGACATATTCCAAACCAAACATTCAGGAGGCTTTAGAATTTGTAGTAATGCTTTAATTTGATAATGTCTGTTTTGTTTTTATGTGGTTCAATCTAGGATGGTAACGAGTTACCCTCTCCTCACATTCCAAATATTTCGGAACTTATTGCCAAAGAAGACGTAGATTTTCTGCCGTACATGAGCTGGCAGAAGGAGCAACCAGATACCAGCACGGTACAGGTGAATGCTGATAAACTGATATTGTGTTGGCCTGTTTTTAGGATGGTGGCGGGAACCCTTTGCTAAAATAGCACCTTTGGGAGTTCCCGCTGTGGCACAGTGGGATCAGAGGCATCTCTGGGGCACTGGGATGCAAGTTTGGACCCTGCCCTGGCACAGTAGGTTTGGGATACAGCGATGCCACGGCTGTGGCATGGGTTGCAATGTGGCGCACATCTAATCCCTGGCCAGGGAACTCCAAATGCCACTGGGTGGCCAAGAAATAAATAAAATAGCCCCCTTTCTATTCATATGTGCAGAAACTCTTACCTCTCTGATGATGGAAATTGTGCACATTTGTGCAGTCCTGTCACATGGCTCAGAATGTCACTGTATACAGATGTGGCACAAAACGGGAACAACTGTGCTGGTGACAAACTGTCATACGGGAAGCTAACGTCACCTGCTCTAATGAGATAATACGTTCACGGTGAAAATTGCGGTAAAAGTCCTAACTGATAACCTCCATTTACCACCAGTATTTCTTAAAGTTTATGCTGCTTTATACTGTGGCCTTTATAAGCCAGGAACGTGATGGAAATTGCAAAGTGTGACGTGAGTAAAAACTGGAAGTCGTGTGCAGAGGTAAATGAGGAGGAGTTCCCTTGCAGCTTATCTGGTTAAGAACCCCATTGGATCCCATGAGGATGTGGTTTGGTTCCTGGCCTTGCTCAGGTCTCAGATGCGGCTCAGACCTGGCATTGTTGTGGCCGTGGTGTAGGCCGGCACCTGCAGCTCAGATCGAACCACCAGCCTGGGAACTTCCATATGCTGCAGGTGTGCCCCCCCCACCCCGCCCCAAAAAAGGAAAGAAATTCCTGCTGTGGTGCAGCTGGTTAAAGACCCGGTGTTGTCATTGCAGCAGCTTGAGTCCCTGCGGTGGCTCAGGTTTTTTGTTAGTTTGTTTTTAAATATGGTTGATTTACAATTTCATCTTTTTTTTTAGGCCACACCCTCGGCATGTGGAGGCTCCCAGGCTAGGGGTTGAATCAGAGCTGCAGCTACCGGCCTACACCACAGCCACAGCACCTTGGGATCCAAGCTGCATCTGTGACCTACACCACAGCTCCCGGCAACGCCGGATCCTTAACCCACTGGGCGGGGCCAGGGACCAAGGCCCTCATCCTCATGGATCCTAGTTGGGTTCATCACTGCCGAGCCACAGTAGGAGCTCCTGTTCTGTCAATTCCTGCTATACAGCAAAGTGACCCAGTCATGCCTATATACCTTCTTTCCTCATATTTTCTTCCATCACGTTCTATCACAAATGATTAGATATAGTTCCCTGTGACATACAGTGAGACTGCACTGCTTATTCACTCCAAAGGCAGTAGTTTGCATCTCCTAACCCCAAACTCCCATTCCATCCCACTCCCTCCCACCTCCCCCTTGGTCACCACAACTCTGCTCTCCACGCCTCTGGGTCTGTGTCTGTTCTACAGACAGGTTCATCTGTGCCAAATTTTAGATTCCACATATAAGTGAAATCATATGGTATTTGTCTCTCTCTTTCTGACTTACTTCACCTACTATGAGACTCTCTAGTTCCATCCATGTTGCTACAAATGACATTATTTTGTTCTTTTTATGGCTGAGTAATATTCCATTGTGTATATGTACCATATCCTCTTTATCCACTCCTCTGTCAATGGACATTTAGGTTGTTTCCATGTCTTGGCTATTGTGAATAGTGCTGCAGTGAACAGAGGGGGGCATGTACCTTTTTGAAAGAAAGTTTTGTCCAGGCAGTTCCCGTTGTGGCTCAGCAGTGACAAACCCAGCTAGCATCCATGAGGACGAGGGTTCAATCCCTGGCCGTGCTCAGTGAGTTAAGGATCCGGCGTTGCCATGAGCTGTGGTGTAGGTCAAAAACATGGCAGACGCAGCTCAGATCCTGTGTTGCTGTGGCTGTGGTGGAGGCTGGCAGCTGCGGCTCCAATTCAACCCCTAGCCTGGGAACTTCCATATGAGGCAGGTGGGGCCCTAAAAAAAAAGGGGGTTTTGTCCAGATACATGCCCAGGGGTGGGATTGCTGGGTCACGTGGTAGTTCTATTTTTAGTTTTCTGAGGCACCTCCATACTGTGGTTGTAGCAATTTACATTCCCACCAACAGTGCAGGAGGGCTCCCTTTTCTCCACACCCCCTCCAGCATTTGTTATTTGTTGACTTGTTAATGATGGCCATTCTGACCAGCATGAAGTGGTACCTCAGTGCAGTTTTAATTTGCATTTCTCTCAATAATTAGTGATGTTGAGCATTTTTTTCCTGTGCCTGTTGGCCATCTATGTCTTCTTTGAAGAAATGCCTATTCAGCTCTTCTGCTCATTTTTCCATTGGGTTGTTGGGTTTTTTGCTGTTGAGTTGTTTGAGTTGTTTGTATATTTTGGAGATAAAGCCCTTGTCAGTTGCATCATCTGCAACTATTTTCTCCCATTCCACAGGTTGTCTTTTTGTTTTGTTTATGGTTTCCTTTGCTGTGCAAAAGCTTGTAAGTTTGATTAGGTCCCATTGGCTTGTTTTTGTTTGTGTTTCAGCCTTGGGAGACTGACCTAAAAAAACATTCGGATGGTTGATGTCAGAGAATGTTTTGCCTATGTTCTCTTTTAGGAGTTTGATGGTGTCTTGTCATATATATGTATGATGTAACTCTCGCCTCTGTTGAAGGCTTACAACATCCAGGGGAGAGCTTGGACAATAAATTGTGGTTGATTTCCAAAAAATTTAGCTATTAGCACAATAGCAGCTGCCAAACCCCTTCCCCAGCCATGTGGCAGGCACGGGTGTTCCTGGAGCATCTTATACACAGCTAAGAGGAGCTAGGGTGGGCGAAATGGACCCTGCCCTCCAAACAGTGGGCGTCTGTGCTCTGATCACCGATTCCTGCCTCTGGTCACAGAGATGAAAAGAGGCTGGCGGCCCCTGTTCTTGCACCCACGTCTGTCGTTCCAAGCCCCGACAAGATCCAAAAGACATTAAGCTTACATTGCAGGCTGAGCCTCAGCGCACAGGCAGCCTACAACGAAGAAAATAAGAACAATACCAAAAATGTAGCAAACCCTAGGCAAGTGAGAGGATTTCATTTCCAGAGTTAGAGCATTATTAGATTAAATTGTCTGGTGCTCAGTAAAAAGCTACGAGACACACACGAAACCGGAGAGTAATTATTCAGTAAAGGGGGGGAGGACAACAGAAACTGTCCCTCAGAAAGGCTTAATGGCAGATATATTAGATACTTTTAAAAAACTCTCTTAGAGATTTTCAAAGAACTAAAGGAAAATGTGAAGAAAGTCAAGAAAACTGTGTGGGAGTTCCCGTCGTGGCGCAGTGGTTAATGAATCCAACTGGGAACCATGAGGTTGCGGGTTCGATCCCTGCCCTTGCTCAGTGGGTTAAGGATCCAGCATTGCCGGGAGCTGTGGTGTAGGTCGCAGACGAGGCTCAGATTGGCATTGCTGTGGCTGTGGAGTAGGCTGGCAGCTGTAGCTCCGATTCGACCCCTAGCCTGGGAACCTCCATGTGCCGTGGGTGCGGCCCTAAAAAAGACAAAAAGACAAAAAAAAAAAAAAAAAAAAGAAGAAGAAGAAGAAAAAGAAAACAGTATATGAACAAAACGGAAGCATCAGGGGAGATAGAAGGCCTTAAAAGAAACCAAAAGAGGAGTTCCCACTGAGGCACAACGAGATCGCGGCACCTTGGGAGTGCTGGGATGCAGGCAAAGGATCCGGTGTTGTCACAGCAGTTGCCACAGCTGTGACTCGGATCTGATCCCTGGCCTGGGAACTCCACATTGCCACAGGGAGGCCAAAAAAGGGAGAAGGAAGAAACCAAAAAGAAATTCCGGAACTAGAAAGTACAATAACTGAGGAGTTCCCGTCGTGGCGCAGTGGTTAACGAATCCGACTAGGAACCATGAGGTTGTGGGTTCAGTCCCTGCCCTTGCTCAGTGGGTTAACGATCCGGCGTTGCCGTGAGCTGTGGTGTAGGTTGCAGACGAGGCTCGGATCCTGCGTTGCTGTGGCTCTGGCGTAAGCCGGTGGCTACAGCTCCGATTCAACCCCTAGCCTGGGAACCTCCATATGCCGCGGGAGCGGCCCAAGAAATAGCAACAACAACAACAACAAAAGACAAAAAGACAAAAAAAAAAAAAGAAAAAAAGAAAGTACAATAACTGAAATGAAAACCTCACTGGAGGAATTCAAAGCAGATTTGATCAGGCAGAAGAATCAGTGACCCTGAAGATGGAGCAATAGAAGACCTGATGCTGTTAACATGTCACTATGACCCGAAGCTGTCTACAGATTCAATGCAATCTGCAGTGAAATCTCAGTGACTCTTTTGCAGAAATAGAAAAACCCATCATAAAATTCATATGGAAATCTCAAGGGACCCCAAATAGCCAAAGCAACGTTGAAAAAGAAGAGTAAAACTGGAGTACGCACACTTCCTGATTTCACAACTTACTCCAAAGGAACAGTAATCAAGAGTGTGATAGAGTCACAAAGTCAGACTTATGGACCAGTGGGGTATAATAGAGAGCATGGAAAGGAACCCTTCCCTGTATGGTCAGATGATTTTTGACAAGCGTGCCAAGATCATTCGATGGAGAAAAGACTGGCTTTGCAACAAATAGCGTTAGAATAGCCTGGTGGTAAGTTTTAATCCAACTGTACTGATAAGCACATAAAACTTAAGTGGGGTAAACACTCCAGTTAAAAGCCAGAATTTTGAGTTCCTGTTGTGGCTCAGTGGAAACGAATCTGAGTAGCATCCATGAGGACGCAGGTTTGATCCCTGGCCTTGCTCGGTAGGTTAAGGATCCGGTGTTGCTGTGAGCTACAGTGTAGGTCGCAGATGTGGCTAGCATCCCGAGTTGCTGTGGCTGTGGTGTAGGCGGGCAGCTGCAGCTCTGATTAGACCCCTAGCCTGGGAACTTCCATACGCTGTGGGCATGGCCCTAGAAAGAGAAAAAACAAAACAAAACATGAAAGAAGGAGTTCCCGTTGTGGCATAGCAGAGACAAACCCCGACTAGTGTTCATGAAGACTCTGGTTCAATCCCTGGCCCCACTGGACGGATTGAGGATCTGGCATTGCCGTGAGCTATGGTGTAGATTGTAGACGCAGCTCTGATCCCGCGTTGCCGTGGCTGTGGCGTTGGCGGACAGCTGCAGCTCCCATTCGACCCCTAGCCTGGGAACCTCCTCGTGCAGCACCATTGATACAAAACATGGATGCGTGCGAGGGCAGCTATTCTCCGTCTTTAGTAGGAAAACAAGTCGAAGAATAGAAACTACAGGATTCCACTGATACAAATATATGCGGACCCATCTAAAGTTACTGAAGGCAGGCAGGGGAGGAATGAGCTGATTTACAAAAGGGCGCAGGAAGCGTTTGGGAGCTCTTCCGCTGTGGTGACGGTTTCCTGTATTTCCAGAACTCCTCTCTTGAAGTGTGCACCTTCGCGGACGTCAGTTATACCCAGAGGAATCTCTTTTGTAATTGTTATTCAACTCCAGCCAAATTCGCCTGTATAAAGTTATATAAATCCATGCTCCCAGCAGCATATGAGAGGCTGTTAGTCTATTCCCTCTTTAACCCAGTGTATTACTCAAATTTTGGATCTTTGCAAATCTGATAGCTGTATTAGTGATACCTTTTATTACTGACATTTTAATTTTCATTGCCTTATTTATTTTTTAAACCTTTTTTTTTTTTTTTTTTTTTTTTGGTCTTTTTGCTATTTCTTTGGGGCCGCTTCTGTGGCATATGGAGGTTCCCAGGCTAGGGGTTGAATCGGAGCTGTAGCCACCGGCCTACGCCAGAGCCACAGCAACGCGGGATCCGAGTCACGTCTGCAACCTACACCACAGCTCACCACAACGCCGGATCGTTAACCCACTGAGCAAGGGCAGGGACCGAACCCTCAACCTCATGGTTCCTAGTCGGATTCGTTAACCACTGCGCCACGACGGGAACTCCTAAATCTTTTTTTTTTTTTTTGGGCCGCACTGGTGGCAAATGGAGGTTCCTAGGTTAGTCGTCCAATCAGAGCTGTAGCTGCCAGCCTACGCCAGAGCCACAGCAAGGCAGGATCTGGGCCTCCTCTGTGACCTACACCCCAGCTCACAGCAACGCCAGATCCTTAATGCACTCAGCGAGGCCAGAGATCGAACCCATGTCTTCATGGATGCTAGTTGAGTTCGTAACCACCGAGCCACAACGGGAGCTCCTCATTGCCTTATTTATGAATGAAGAGGGGCATCTTTCCAGATTCCTAAGAGCCCTACATAATAACCTTTCCAATGCATTATCCGTTAATGTCTTTTATCTTTTTAAATTGTGATGTTACTTATTTTCTTATTTATTTTAGGAAAATTATGAATTAGGGAAATTAGCCCTTTATGATACGAGTTGTAAAAATTGGTTTCCCAGTTTGCCATTTGTATTTTGATATTGTTTATTATCTTTCTGCCATACCTATATTTTAATGCAGTCAGTTTTTAAATCCTTGGGTTTGTTTTGTATTGCTTTGTCTTTTGTCATGTTTAGAAATATCTCTCCTATCCAGAGATTATGCATTTTATGATTTTTTAAAATGTTTTTGGCCACACCTGTGGTATGTGGAAATTCCTGGACCAGGGACTGATCCAGCGCCATAGCAGTGACCCGAGCCACTGCAGTGACAATGGTAGATCATTGACTCACTGAGCCACAAGGGAACTCCCAAGATTATGCTTTTTAAATTTTTCCCTTTATTTATTTCTTTGAATAGTTTTATGGTTTCATGTTACATTTAATCCAATTGGAAGCTTTCCTGGTACAAGAAAGGATGTACTGAACCAACTTATGCTTTTCCAGGTGGCTCCCACTTTTCCCAACACCATTTATTGAGTAATTTCTTTTTTTTTTTTCACCACACTCACGGCATACGGAAGTGGGAGTTCCAGGTCAGATACTGAACACAGGCCACAACTGTGACTTTCACCACAGCTGCAGCAATGCCGAATCCTTAACCCACTGCACGACAGTGGTAACTCCCTGAATAATTCTCCTTTTCCTTGAGTGGCTTGAAATGCCATCTTTATCTACTAAATTTCTACTTGTTTTAGGATCTGTTGCTGGACCATCTATTCTGTTCCATAAATCAGTCTAATTATTATAATTTTATTTTATTTTTATTTTTTTGTCTTTTTGCCATTTCTTGGGGTGCTCCTGCAGCATATGGAGGTTCCCAGGCTAGGGGTCCAATCGGAGCTGTAGCCGCTGGCCTACGCCAGAGCCACAGCAACTTGGGATCCGAGCTGCCTCCGCAACCTACACCACAGCTCCTGGCAACGCCAGACCCTTAACCCATTGAGCAAGGCCAGGGATTGAACCCGCAACCTCATGGTTCCTAGTCAGATTCGTTAACCACTGAGCCACAACAGGAACTCCTAATTATTATAATTTTATAAAGTTCTTTAATATATGATGGGTCTGGTCCATCACTATTGCTCTTTTTCACTTTGCTCATTTAAGAAAAATTTAAACAGATAAGCATTATTTGTAAATATTATATTGAAGTGTGTGTCTTGTCATATGTTCTGCCATATACACTTGAGATTTGTGTGAGTTGGGAAAGGAATACTCTTTTTTTTTTTTTTTTTTTGATTTTTTTATTTTTAGGGCCGTACATGCGGCATATGGAAGTTCCCAGGCTAGGGGTGGAATAGGAGCTGTAGCTGCTGTACTATCCCACAGCCACAGCAATGCCAGATCTGAGCCACATCTGTGACCTACACCACATGTCACGGCAACGCCAGATTCTTAACCCATAGATTAAGGCCAGGGATTGAACCCAAGTCCTCATGGATGCTAGTCAGGTTCGTTACCTCTTAGCCACCACAGAACTCCCAAGTACTCCTTTTTATAATTCTTTTTTCTTGTTTGGCTGGGCCCGTGGTATGCAGAGTTCCTGGGCCAGGGATTGAACCTGAGCCACAGCAGCAGCCCACTCCATAGCAGCAGCAATGCCAGATCCTCAACCTGCTAAGCCACCAGGAAGGTCCTACTTCTTTTCTAAAATAGCTCATTTAGGAGTTCCCGTAGTGGTGCAGCAGAAACGAATCTGACTAGGAGCCACGAGGTTTCGGGTTCAATCCCTAGCCTGGTTCACTGGGTTAAGGATCAGATGTTGCCATGAGCTGTGGTGCAGGTTGCAGACGCAGCTCAGATCCTCCATTGCTATGGCTGTGGTGTAGGCCAGCAGCTGTAGCCTGATTAGACCCCTAGCCTGGGAATCTCCATATGCCTTGGGTGTGGCCTAAAAAAAAATACCTCATTTACGTTGGTAAAACTAGAAGCTAATTATTTCCAATAAATAGAAAACAAATAGCAAGACGTTATGCTTAAGCCCAGCCACACAATAATTGCAGCAAATGTAAATGGGATAGCCACTCCAATTAAGAAACTTTTTTTTTTTTTGTCTTTTTGTTGTTGTTGTTGTTGTTGCTATTTCTTGGGCCACTCCCGCGGCATATGGAGGTTCCCAGGCTAGGGGTTGAATCAGAGCTGTAGCCACCGGCCTACGCCAGAGCCACAGCAACGCAGGATCCGAGCCGCGTCTGCAACCTACACCAAAGCTCACGGCAACGCCGGATCGTTAACCCACTGAGCAAGGGCAGGGACTGAACCCACAACCTCATGGTTCCTAGTCGGATTCGTTAACCACTGCGCCACGACGGGAACTCCAAGAAACTTTTTTTTTACAAGTATTTCTTCTTTCCTAGTTGTTTGGTGTTACCCATGGCCCACATGGGTCTCTCATGGCAGTATTAGTGGTTGGTTGTCTTTATTGCTTCTTGCTCTTTTTTTTAATGATTTTTATCGTTTCCTTTATAGTTGATTTACAGTTGTTCTGTCAATTTTCTACTGTAAGCAAAGTGACCCAGTCGCACATACATACATACAATCTTTTTCCCACATTATCCTCTATCATAAGTGACTATATATAGTTCCTAGTGCTACACAGCAGGATCTCATTGCTTATCCATTCCAAAGGCAGTAGTTGGCATCTGTTAACCCCATATTCCCAGTCCATCCCACTCCCTCCCCCTTGGCAACCACAGTTTCTTCTCCAAGTCCATGAGTTTCTTTTCTGTGGAAAGGTTTATTTGTGCCACATATTAGATTCCAGATAGAAGTGATATCATATGGTATTTGTCTTTCTCCTTCTGACTTACTTCACTTTGTATCAGAGTCTCTAGTTCCAACCATGTTCCTGCAAATGGCATGATTTTGGTTTTTTATGGCTGAGGAGTATTCCATTGTATATATATACCACATCCTCTTAATACAAAGAAACTTTCGATTTGGGGAGTTCCTGCTGTGGTGCAGTGGGGTAAGAATCCAACTGCAGCAGCTTGTGTTGCTGCAAAGGCGCAGGTTTGATCCCCAGCCCACCATAGATGATGTTGCTACAGCTGCATCATAGGTTGTACTTGGATTCAATCCCTGGTCCTCTAACTGCCATTTGCTGTGGCTATGGCCATTAAAAAATAATAATAATATACATAGAACTTCCATATGACCCTGCAATCCCACTCTTGGGCATCTATCCGGACAAAGCTCTACTTAAAAGAGACACATGCACCCGCATGTTCATTGCAGCACTACTCACAATAGCCAGGACATGGAAACAATCCAAATGTCCATCGACAGATGATTGGATTCGGAAGATGTGGTGTATATACACAATGGAATACTACTCAGCCATAAAAAAGGATGACATCATGCCATTTGCAGCAACATGGATGGAACTAGAGAATCTCATACTGAGTGAAATGAGCCACAAAGACAAAGGCAAATACCATATGATATCACTTATAACTGGAATCTAATATCCAGCACAAATGAACATCTCCTCAGAAAAGAAAATCATGGACTTGGAGAAGAGACTTGTGGTTGCCTGATGGGAGGGGGAGGGAGTGGGAGGGATCAGGAGCTTGGGCTTATCAGACACAACCTAGAATAGATTTACAAGGAGATCCTGCTGAATAGCATTGAGAACTATGTCTAGATACTCATGTTGCAACAGAAGAAAGGGTGGGGGAAAAACTGTAATTGCAATGTATACATGTAAGGATAACCTGACCCCCTTGCTGTACAGTGGGAAAATTAAAAAAAAAAAAAGGGAAAAAAAATAATAATAATAAATCTTCAGATTTTGGCCAAGAAGAAAAAAGCTTATTATTTCCAAAATACCTCAAGGACTGGCAATTCATATAAAATTGGATTTTATTTACATGCAAGTTCTTAAGGAATACTATTTAAATTATATTCGAATAATAGTAACATAACATCCTTCACTCCCTTTTGTTATGCACTTTTCTTATTCTGGTGTAAAAGATATGTTAATATAGTTATTTTAAGGTTTCTGACTTTTTCCCCCAGTTTTATTTTCTTAATATTGCTCTAGAGCAGTATAAAAGACGGGGATAACTTATTTCACATTATCAGCTTATTTTAGGGCTAACTTAACACTTGGATGTTGCCAGCTGTCAAATCCTGGGTGCTTAGTGTCGTCTTGTGGAAAATGAGGGGTGTTCAAAATTCCATCATCCAAGAACAAAGAGAGACTAAGCTCTTCGGGGTATTTTTCGCTGATACTGTCTCCCGGTGCCAGATTCCGTACCTCGGCTGAGTGATTCGAACCCTTACTCTTCTCGGGGAAATGGGCGAAGCAAATGCTCCCCCACCGAGGTCAGCTGGCGGCAAGGACCTTTGCGGGACTGTTGATGATTTCCGTGCTCCTTATGCTTTTTCCTTTCCGGGCAGCTTCTTTCAGCGTTCTCTGAAAGCAACGACGAATTCAAACCGAAACGTCTGTCTAAGAAAAAACTTAAGCTGCAGAAATCTGCGGGCTTCGCAGCGGGTACCTTCCAAGGCAGAACGGCGCTCTCGGCGAGCCGCGTGGCGGAGCTGCCGCTGGATTTCAGTCGGATGGAGGCGCTCGAACCAACGGGAGTGGAGCCGCTGTTTCCACCACTGGGTGTGGCCAGCGCTTCTGCCGCCCCTCTCGGGCCGCGTTTCCTCCGCGCCCCGGCTCTGGATTCGGCCCCGGGCGGGGCGCCCAGCTTTCTCTTCGGCTCCCCCCCGCGTCCCCTTGAGCTGGACGGGGCGCCCCACGTCTACCTGGGCCTCGCCGCCTCCACGCCGCCGCCCAGGATCCACCTTGAGGGAGTTGGGGCTGCCTTCCGGGCCGGCGCCGCCTTTGGCTCCACCTGCAGCGCCCGCGCCCCGCCCGCGCCCCCGCTCCTCCCGGGCGCCTCTCCTCTTCCCCGTCCAACACCCCTAGCTCTCTGGGGTGCCCGTGACCTCTCCCTCCTCGCTCGGCGAGATTGCTCTCCTCCAGTTCCCGCAGCAGCTCCTCGGAGCCCCAGCTACTCCCTTCCCCCTCCCCTTCCCGGGTCCCCGGCTGTTCTTCCTCCTCCCCCTCCCCCTCCCCTTCCCGGTTCCCCGGCTGTTCCTCCTCCCCCTCCCCTTCCCGGTTCCCCGGCTGGTCCTCCTCCCCCTCCCCTTCCCGGGTCCCCGGCTGGTCCTCCCCCTCTCCCTCTCCTTCTCGGTTCCCCTTCTCTTCCTCCCCCTCCCCTTCCCGGTTCCCCGGCTGGTCCTCCTCCCCCTCCCCTTCCCGGGTCCCCGGCTGTTCTTCCTCCTCCCCCTCCCCCTCTCCTTCCCGGTTCCCCTTCTCTTCCTCCCACTCCAGCTCCTGAGAGCGCCTATTACCGACTGTCAGCACCTCCATCCTCTCCTGCTCTCGGTGGAAGGGGCCCTGCTTCAACCCGAGATATTCCCGCTGGAACTTCAGCGCTAGGTTCCTGCCCACGCAACCTTTTACTCCAGAGAAGTTCTGCAACAGCAAGTGACAAAACACCAAAACTTCGGGCACATAGCCTTTGTTTTAAAAGTATGGGAAAATGTTACACAAGTGTCTTGACCCCAGGCTTTCAGGCACAAAACGAGGAGGCTGGCTTAGTAGGCAAAGAAAGCCGGAGGAAGGCTGTGCCTTGGAGTCAACTCTTCAGTCTACAGACTGAGGTATTAGCTTCACTTCTGCTCATGTCTGTGCTTCATTAACTTCAGAGTTGAAAACTGGGCCCAAGTGGCTGCTCACCCACCTGGTGGTGACCAGCCCATGTGAGATAGGGACTCTGCTTCCTTCACTGAGAAAACCCCGATTCAAAAAGAGCCTGTTGGAGCTTCTGTTGTGGCTCAGCAGAAATGAAGCTGACTAGCACCCATGAGGATTTGGGTTCGATCCCTGGCCTCACTCATTGGGTTAAGGATCCCATGGCAGCAGTAACCCCCATTCAACCCCTAGTCTGGGAACTTCCATATGCTGCAGGTGCAGCCCTAAAAAGCAAAAAAACAAAAAAGCTCAGTTGAACAGTGTTCTTGACGATGACTGGTGTTTACCTACCGTTTTAACTGCTGGGCCAGACTGGCATGGAAGTGGCTGTCAGTATTCCTCGTGAGGAGGTGAGCATCCTTGAGTGGGTCCTGGGCTAAGACCTCAGCCTCCCAGGCTCTAGAGCAGATGGATTGCAGTTCACACAATTTCCCATTAGGAGGAGTTCCCATTCTGGCTCAGCGGTAACAAAGCCGACTGCTATCCATAAGGATGCAGGTTTGATCCCTGGCCTAACTCAGTGGGTTAAGGATCCTGAGTTACTGTGGCTGTGGCGTAGGCCGGCGGCTACCACTCTGATTCAGCCGCTACTCCGGGAACTTCCACATGGGTGCGGCCCCAAAAAGAAAAAAATTTATTTTTATCATAGTTGATTTAGAGTGTTCTGTCAATTTCTGCTGTACAGCAACGTGACCCAGTTGCGTGTGTGTGTATGTGTATATATATATATATATATATATATATATATATATGTTCTTTTTCTCGTGTTTTCTTCTCATCATGTTCTATCACAATGATTGGCTATAGTTCCCTGCGTTGTGTAGCAGGACCTCATTGCTTCTCCTTTCTAGATGTAATAGTTTGCATCTACCAACCCCAGACTCCCCGTCCACCTCACACCCTCCTCCCTCCCCCTCGGCAGCTGCAAGTCTGTTCTCGGTGTGTGTGAGTCTGTTTCGTTCCGTAGATGCATTCATTTGTGGCACATCTTAGATTCCACCTGTAAGTGGTATCATACGGTACTTGTCTTTCTCTTTCCGACTTACCTCATGCAGCTTGAGCATCTCTAGTTGCCACCATGTTGCTGCCATGTGTAATGTTATTATTCAAAATTTTCTACTCATGAGCGTCTCTCCTGGCTTCTCATAAACGCTGCCAGATACTTACTTTCCATCGCATTTATGAGATTCTGAACAATACTGTGTATGTACGTGAAGACTTTGCCTTTACAGTAATGAGTGCCTTAATAAACGGAATTGAAAAAAATTGAAAGCGTATTATCACAGAACTAATTGTGTGATAAAATTTCAATAATGCACCTTAATTTTTTTTTAATTTCATAGGATGGCTGCTGGAAACTTACACCAGAACTGGGATTTATATTAAAACTTAATACAGATGTTTTAACCAACTTTCTTGAACAAAAAGGCGTTCGATCTCTAGGTAAGTCACTATTTTTTTGAACTTATTAAATGGCAGGCTCCTAAATATGACAGGTTTTTTTTGTAAACCAGTGTCCTAATATATTTCTGACATATGAATGGAATTATATTTGTTAACCATCAAAGGACGAGATTAGTTTCTAGTTACATATTTACCATTGCCTCGGGCATTATCTGTACAAATTTATTAGCACAAGGAGCAATAACTGCTGTAAAAAAATCTGAAATCTCAACAGCTTGACACAAAGACGACTTTCATGCCCACCTCAGAATCAAGTAAGGTCAGCAGGGAGGTTCCACTCTGCCCGGACACGTAGAGGCCCCGGCTCCTTCCATGCTGAGACTCCCCTTCATCACCATATGCCTTTAAAATCACCCTGGCGAGGGAGTTCCCATCGTGGCTCAGTGGTTAGCAAATCCAACTAGGAACCATGAGGGTGTGGGTTCAATCCCTGGCCTTGCTCCGTGGGTTAAGGATCCAGTGTTGCCGTGAGCTGTGGTGTAGGTTGCAGACGCGGCTCCGATCCCGTGTTGCTGTGGCTGTGGTGTAGGCTGGCAGCTACAGCTCCAATTGGACCCCTAGCCTGGGAACCTCCATGTGCCACAGGTACAGCCCTAAAAAACAAACAGCAACAACAACAAATTTTTTTTTTAATTACCTCAAATTAGGGAGACTTGACAAATGTCTCAGGTTTTCATTGAAACCCTGAGCATCCTAAGGACCATAGCTCATGATCAAGGATTATACCACAGAATGAAGGGAAAAAACAAAACAGCTCTACCTAACGAACCTAAAGCAAAGCCTTCAGAGGATCCATCAGAGCAAGACTCAACAATCTTTAGAATAAGATAACATAATCCCGAATCTTTACAAGGTGTCACCTTCAATGTTGAGTATAGAAAGAAAATTTAATAACATACAAAGCAGGAAAATACAACCTAAAATCAAGGGGAAAATGATCTATAGATGCTGCCCTACAGATAACCGAGAAGTTGGAAATAGAAGCAAGGACTTTGAAAGTGTTGGTATAGGGAGTTCTGGTCGTGGTGTAGTGGAAACGCGAATCTGACCAGGAACCATGAGGTTGTGGGTTCGATCCCTGGCCTCACTCAGTGGGTTAAGGATCCTGCGTCGCTGTGGCTGAGGTGTAGGCTGGCAGCTGTAGCTCTGATCAGACCCCTAGCCTGGGAACGTCCATATGCCACAGGTGCAGCCCTTAAAAAAAAAAAAAAGACAAAAGACTAAGTAAATAAATAAATAAAAGCGTTAGTATAAATATAGTGAAGGATTTACCAGAAAAGAAGAACAAAATGGGTGAACAAATATGAGAATCTCCGCAAAGAGATGGAAACTACCGGAGCCAAAGGGAGATTCTAGACCTGGAAACACAGTATCTTTAGTTGAAGGGCCACTGACTGGGCTTGACAGAATGGACAAAACATGAAGGAAAAAAGGATCATTTAGGAGTTCGTGGTACCGTGGTTAACGAATCCGACTGGGAACCATGAGGTGGCAGGTTCGATCCCTGGCCTCGCTCAGTGGGTGAAGGATCGAGGGTTGCCATGAGCTGTGGTGTAGGTTGCAGATGCAGCTTGGATCCCGTATTCCTGTGGCTATGGCGTAGGCCAACAGGTGTAGCTCTGATTTGACCCCTAGCCTGGGAACCTCCACATGCCTCGGGTGGGACCCTAAAAAGCAAATGAAATAAAATAAAACAAAATAAATATGTTAATTTCTGGGTTCAGTAGATGTAAACATTCATTTTCAATTTTGGCATTTCATAATAGAGTAAAATATCTTGATTTTGATAAATAACACTGGCGGGTTTGATCCCTGGCTTCACTCACTGGGTCAAGGATCTGGCATTCCCCTGAGCTGTGGTGTAGGTCGCAGATGCAGCTGTGATTTGACCCCTAGCCTGCTGTGGCCATAAAAGCAAAAAATAATAATAATCAATGAGATCTAAATTTAGTTGATCCCAGAATTTTTTATTTCACACTCTTTTTACTTTCCAAACTTTTTTACTTTTCCAGGCGAGGGGTCAAATCCATCTTGGGCTAGAAAATTTATTTCAAGGCTACCGGCCTACACCACAGCCATGGCAGCTGGGGATCCTTAACCCACTGAGCGAGGCCAGGAATCAAACCCATGTCTTGATGGATTCTGGTCGGGTTTGTTACCACTGAGCCACCACAGGAACTCCTATTTCTCATTTCTTGAAGCAGGCGTTTCCACTTGGGAGCCCAGAGAACGCTGAGGCAGGGGACGGGGCCACGCGCTTTTACCGAAAGGCGCACATGCAGGAAGCGGGGCAATTGCTGTTTTGCCGCTAGTGTTGCCCACCTGACCTTCCTAGAAAGACCGAGGACGGGGGAAGTTCGTGTGTGCGCGGCCCTGAGCTCCTTTGGTGTTTGCGGAAGGAGGAACCCTGTGTTTCTGCTCAGACAGTTTGGGTTTTTTGCTGGTTTTTTTTTTTTGTCTTTTGTCCTTTTAGGGCCACACCCGCAGCATATGGAGGTTCCCAGGCTAGGGGTCGAATTGGAGCTGTAGCCGCCGGCCACAGCTACAGCCACAGCAACGCCAGAACCGAGCCGTGTCTGCAATCTACACCACTGCTCACGGCAACGCCAGATCCTTAACCCACTGAGTGAGGCCAGGGATCGAACCTACAACCTCATGGTTCCTAGTTGGATTTGTTTCCACTGTGCCATGACGGGAACTCCTCAGACAGATTTTATAGGGACACGAAAGTCACCTAAAGTTTGTTTTGCTGGCAGGACACCCAGGGCAGGAGCAGTGCCATCTTGGGCTAGAAAATTTATTTCAAGGCTACTAATCACTAGGAGCAATTTGATGCAGCGGTCTGATCAGCCCTATGAGTTTCTATCCATTAGTATGTCTAGGTTTGTTCCTCTGAGCCATTTGTGGCAGGAGCCTAGAATCCAAGTTTCTTCCAGCATATTTCATTCCTCTTTGGTCATCAAAGGTCACAGGGGCGGCAGGGACTCTGCGTGTGACTCGGTTTCCTAACCGCTCTCAGGATCACGTGACAGGAGCTCCGGTGTCCTCCGTTTTTATTGAACAAGCAGGCCAGGCGTTCCGGCTGTGGCACAGTGGGTTAATGATCGGGCTTGTCTCCGTGGTGTTGGCCGTTTGATCCCCGGCCCTCACCATGGGCGAAGGATCCACAGTGGTGTTGCCTGGCTGCAGGGGTGGCTGGGGAAAAAAGAAAGGCAGGCTAATTAAAGACCTTGAAAAGTTGTATAGCGATGCCTGATCTGCTCGTGCGTTGCGGTTTAGCAGTCTGATTCTTCCGTAGAGCTTGTATAAATCAGCACAGTTGGGGTTGTAGCGCTCCTAACAGACGTAGGAAATCGTTCGCTTGTAGGCGTAAGAGGGAGAGAGCGCCTTCTGGACCTGCTGGCCACGTTCCTGGTGCTGCAGCTCCTCCGCGCCCAGATGGAGCAGGACGGAATCGTCTTCAAGTCACTGATGAGACTGGATGATGCTTCCGTTTCCAGGTGACTTTAACTCACGTTTTCAATCATTTCTTTCCTTTCTGTCCTTTTTTTTTTTTTTCCCCCTTAGCCTGTTCATTTCAATCATGAGCCAAAGAAGCTGTAGCAGAGTTCCCATCGTGGCTCAGCGATTAACATATCTGGCTAGCATCCATGAGCATGCAGGTTTGATCCCTGGCCTCACTTAGTGGGTTAAGGATCCGGCGTTGCCATGAGCTGTGGTGTAGGTCGCAGACGCGGCTCGGATCCTGCGTTGCTGTGGCTGTGGTGTTAGGCTGGCAGCTACAGCTCCGATTCGACCCCTAGCCTGGAAACTTCCATATGCCATGGGTATGGTCCTAAAAAAACAAAAAAACAAAAAAAAAAAAAAAAAGAAAGAAAGAAAGAAAGAAAGAAAAGAAGCTGTAGCAAGTATGTGTCAGCAAGGTTTTTATTGTATTGTTTGTGGATCTAGTATAAGGAAGAGTAATCTCTAAAGGAAGAGTAATCTCTAAATTAACAATTATTTCCCTCCTTCCCACAAAATTAGCTTAAGCTGAAAAGAAATTGCCTAGGCTACAGGCAAGTACGTCTCTGTTAGATGCCCCAGTCAGCACCCAAACTCAGTGGAAATCTTGCCATAATGAGCAAGACACGGGGCAGAGAGAGAGGCAGAAAACTACTTCTGGTACCCCGAAATAGCACCCTGGGAGTTCCTTGGTGGCCCAGCAATTAAGAATCCAGTGTTGTCGCTGCTGTGGCCCAGACCACTGCTGTGGTGTGGGTTCCATCCTGGCCTGAGAACTTCTGCAGGCTGCAAGCACAGCCAAGAAAAAAAAATAGCGCTCTAGGTTTTAAAGCATTCTGCATAAGGCTAAAGGAAAATATTAATGGAGTAAATAGGGAATCATTTTTCATTTTGTAAGTTTTTATGTATAATAAACATTTTGAAATTATGTAATGTTTATCCTTAAAAATTTAACTTTTTTTTTTTTTTTTTTTTTTTTGCTTTTTAGGGCTGCACCCGTGGCATATGCTGCAGGGTGACTAAAAAAGGAAAAAAGCTTTTTAAGGCTATGGTTGACATTGGATGTGCATTTGGAGGGTGGGGGTATGGCGGGACACTTAAAGGTTGAGCCTTCTGGCCGGGCTTTTCTGTGGAGGCTCCAGGGAGCCTTGTCTGCAGTTGGGGGCGGGGGGGGGGGGGGGGGGGGGGGGCTCGCCAGCAGGGGACACGGCCCCAGCTCAGGAGAAGAAAGTGCAGGCAAAGCAAGAAGACTGAGGAGTCTGATGATGACATGGGCTTGGTCTTTCGACTCAACTTCTATGTAATAGGTTCAATAGTAAAAAGCTGAGCTCTTAAGTTATAAATCAATCCAACGAGCAGTGTTGAATAAAATACGTCGAAATCGTTCAGACACATCGGACAAATACAGCTTTATAAACCACCTGGAAAACTGGGTTCACATTGAGAATTCTGGGGCCTCTTGAGGTTTTAGGCTAAACCGTGGCAGTGCGGAAAGAGCCCGTTCGGGGAGCCTGGCCCCGAGCCCATGGCTGACCCCCTGGCGCCACAAGAATCCCCTCCTCACCCGCCAAAACCCCTCCCACGCCCCATGCAGGTGGCCGCCTGTGCGTGTACACATGCACGTGCATGCATGCGTGTGAATTCGCCTCTGTTTTTGAAAAGACAAGATAAGGAGAAAACGAATAAAACTACTAAAATATTATTATGTATGGGGAAGGGAGGAGGCGAGAATGGAAGTTTGGCTTCTCCTAATGCATCTTGCTTTATGGTTTTGCCTTTCGAAACTACGTAAATATTTTACATACTAAGGATCAGCAATGAGAATAGAAATTGAATTTGTTCAGTTACACCACTGAGGAGTCCCTGTAACCAAACCAGCTAGTATCCATGAGGTTGTGGGTTCGATCCCTGGCCTCACTCAATGGGTTAAGGGTCTGGTGTTGCCATGAGCTGTGGTATAGGTCGCAGACAAAGCTTGCATCCTGACTTGCTGTGGCTGTGGTGTAGACAGCCCGAAAAAAAGCAGAAAAAAAAACAATAAATGAATAAGTAAGTTATACCATAGGAATGTAGTTAGCAATGTCTGGAATATGGGGAAATAAATGGCAAGAGAAAAACGAGGGGAAAAGCAGAACCTGTAAATTACAGGACATTTGAACCAAGGCAGCGTGTAGACCTCGTTTGGATCCTGATTTGAACAAAACCCATGGCATTAAAAAAATGTAATTAGGGAAATTTAAACATTACCTGATTATTTTGCATTATTAAAGTTATTCATAACTATTCTTAAATTTTGTGTTTAGGAAAACGTTCTTTTCCCCTGGAGATGACATATTTCCAGGTGAAATTAAGTCCGTGGATCTGTTAGTGCCTCTCACAAAACTGACTCAGTTCTCTACTCCCAACAGCGTCGAGCACAAAATACATACTCAGAAAATACCTAACTGAGCATTTTACTATGTGCAGTATATACGTTCACTTTTTTTTTTTTTTTTTTTTTTGTCTTTTTAGGGCGGCACCCACGGCACATGGAGTTTCCCAGGCTAGGGGTTGAATCGGAGCTACAGCTGCTGGCCTACACCACAGCCACATCAACCAAACAGCATCTGCGACCTACACCACAGCTCACAGCAACACTGGATCCTTAACCCACTGAGCGAGGCCAGGGATCGAACCCACAACCTCATGGTTCCTGGTCGGATTTGTTTCCGCTGCACCCCAACGGGAACTCCTTGAAGCTGCTTTGGAATTGTAATAGCGCAAACTGTTAAATCAAGATTTTCAAAAGGAATGAAGTATATTCCATCCCACTGCTCTTACTGTGTTACTGTTTTTGTGAGAGCAAAATGGTTTTGTTATGGATCAGAGTTCTTGGCCTCCGTGATCAACAGAAATTGGTAAGAGGCCAGACAAGAAAATCTAGGCAAGGCTTTCCCGGGGCTCCTGCTCCAGCAGCGGGCATCGAAAAACAGGCAACAGTTCTTCTTGCTCGGCCTGGGTTGGAGGCCGAGCCGGCTCCTTACATGGAGCAGGGGTAGGGGTGGCTCTGGGGTCGGGCTGAGGCGTGGCCTCGGCAGGCTGCCCACCCCCTTGGTGGGGTGACCTGGCATGTATTTAATTTTGGCGCACAAACTAGGCAAAACCTACTAGTACGTGTGGGTAACATAAAACTTCAAGTTTGCATCCGTAAAATGATGTCAAATATTCGAATCCATTGAAGACTCAGAAGAATTCTGAGATTTTTTTCAGTGATGTTCGTTAGCCACTCCCTCATTTGCTTTATCTGCTAGAGCGTATTAGCAAACAAGTGGTGACCTGGACTAAGGAACACAGGGTGGGGACTGAGCGTTTGGAAAATTCTCTCTTCCTTTTTATTTTTCTCTGTGCGCCGCAGAAGCGCCATCAGAGTAGAGGAAGTTAAGACTGTGCACCGTGGTGCAGTTGCTCAAGGATCCGGTGTTGCTGCATCTGCGGTGTAGGTTGCAGCTCAGGCTCGGATTCAGTCCCTGGCCTGGGAGTCTCCAGGTGCCTCATGGGTGACTCTCAGGTGCTTTACAAGTAACTCCTCCAGGACCGGAAAGGTGACAACAACAAGCACACACAGGGCGGAAGAAGCTTGCGTTGTCCTAGGGGCGCAGTGGGAGCTGGGCTGGGAGGGGTCCCTGTACTCAAAACGCATTGAATCCATTAAAAGCACCATGTCGAGCCAGTGAAAGAACTTTCATAAAAGGTCAGAGAGGAAAAACACTCAGAGAGAACGGCTTTTATTAACGATCTTCATTTTTGACACATTTTGTCTGATACGGTGCTGGATTTGGTACCACATTTCAGATGTAATTATATTCTGAAATTGATGGGAAAAATGTTTTTAATCTAGGCGTATTCCCTGGGATTTTGAGAAAATAAAGAAAGCAAGTGAATGGCTAAGAAGAACTGAAGGACAGTACCCGTCAATCTGCCAGCGGCTGGAGCTGGGCAAAGACTGGGACACGGCCACCAAACAGCTGCTGGGCATCCAGCCCTTACCCACCACCTCCCCGCTTTACAGGCTTCTTCAGTGTAGTCAAGGCTGAATCACATCAAGTATTTTAAACTTTTTTCATGCTTCTATGTATCCAGTACACAGATAGTAACAGATATCTATAATGAAATCTAATTATGATTTTATTTAGTATAGCAATCCCTTTAAAATGAATGGGAGCCGTCTGTTGTTTTAATGTACGAACAAGCAATTATCAAATAAAAATTCCAGTACTACAGGATCTTTTTTTTTTTTTTTTTTTTTTTTACTGCACCTGCAACATCCAGAAGTTCCTAGACCAGGGATCAAAACCGTGCCACAGCAGTGACGATGCCAGGCCACCGAGGAACTCCCATTACAGACGTTTTTGGGTTTGAATGTTTTAAGGTGATGAGAGAGACGTGTTGGCATGGTCTTGAAAGCTTATTTCCTTCTCCCCTCTCAGGGGTCTGGTAGAGTGCTGGCCCAGCCAGACGGACCAAGCTGCGAGGAGTTAAGGACTTTGTCCATGGCCACATTCCTGGCTTCAAGCCTGTTTCGGGGCTCCAGGTGTCCAGCTTTGGCCCTGGCTGAGCACACGTCCTACTGTGGACCCTTGTCTGCAGATCCCCGGACACCTCTCATTGCTTAGAGCAACCAGGTGCCCCAAGCAATTCTTCCATGGCTCTTGCTTTTGGTCTTGAATCTAAAAATCTCATCACCAGGGAGCTCACGTTATGGCTCAGCAGTTACGACTCCATGAGGACTCGGGTTCGATCCCTGGCCTCACTCAGTGGGTTAAAGAGTCTGGTGTTGCTGTGAGCTGCTGTGTAGGTTGCAGATTTGCAGATGTGGCTTGGATCTGTCGTTGCTGTGGCTGTAGCATAGGCCAGCGGTTACAGCTCTGATTTGACCTCTAGCCTGGGAACTTCCATATGCTGCAGATGCGACCCTCAAAAAAATAAAATAAGTAAACCAGTAAATACATAAATCTAAAACAGTCTTGTTATATCTTTACTGGCCAAATTGTTACCAACCAGGGTTCTTGGCCTTCCTTAATCAATAGAAATTGATAAGAAGCCAGACAAGAAATGGCTTTACCAGGGCTCTGGATGCAGCAGGGGGAGAGAAATCAGTACCTGTTCCCTCGCTAGCCGAGAGCGCAGCTGGATCCTTCTATGAGGAGAGGGTCAGGCGGGTCCGGGGCTCTGGTCAGGGGGTCGCTTAGGGGGTCTGCCCACCCCTTTGGTGCCAGTGTGTGCAGGGGGCTTGCATTGTACACTGCTTTTGCTCCTGGTTCTTCAGAAGTGGCAGTTAGTCTTTTTGTATCTTTCCATAATTGGCCTTAACTGTGCATGTACAGTTATTTTTCGTCGCTCACGGTTTCTTTGTATGTTGTTGCTGGAGAAAACGTTTGTCAAGGTGCAAGCACTGCCCTCAAGGGTCCAGGTCCCAGGTCCCAGCCTGTCTCAAAATCAGTCTGCTCTTGGCCTTGGCTGCTTGTTTGCTTGACATAATTACAGAAGGCAAATGAGATACTTCTGGACCTTGTTACTCAAAATGTATACCAATAAAACCAAGTTTTGCAATATTTATCAAAATTGAAATCACTACATGGTATTTATTTCATAATGTACCAAATATTTAGTTACTGCGTTGTGTACCAGGAATTAATATAGCTGTTGTAGGCCAATTATACTTCAAGAGCAAACTCCTGGAATAAGAGATTATATTTGTGGTTCCCAGAGGTGGGTGGGGGGGCGGAGATTGGATGAACATGGTCAAAAGGTACAAAGTTCCAGTTATAAGTCAGTACCAGGCATATAAGGACAATATGGTGAATATATTTCACACTGATGTATGTTATATATGAAAGTTCAGAGAGCATATCCAAAGGGTTCTCATCACGAGATGTTTTGCTTTTTTTTTTTTTTTTTTGCCTTTTTTTTTTTTTTTTTTTTTTTTTGGTTTTTAGGGCTGCACCCGTGGCATATGGAGGTTCCCAGGCTAGAGGGTGAATCGGATCTATAGCTGCCAGCCTACACCACAGCCACAGCAACTGGGGATCCAAGCTGAGTCTGCGACCTACATCACAGCTCACGGCAACACTGGATCCTTAGCCCATTAAGCGAGGCCAGGGATCGAACCCACATCCTCATGGATCTTAGTCGGGTTTGTTAATGGCTGAGCCATGAAGGGAACTCCCCACAAGATATTTTTCTTGTATTTTGTGTCTATATGAGATGATGGATGTTCACTAAAACTGACTGTGATAATCATTTCATGACATAAGTAAGTCACACCATTCTCTTGTAACCTTAAACTTGATAGCTTTCTTCCCTCTTTGGCTGGCGAAGAAGCTGGCCAGTTGTCCTCAGAAAGTCCCGTATTCTGGATATGTCTGATTGCTCCCATTTCTCTTTCCCCACATTTCCTGTAAGGTGGACATTCCATCTAAAGTCTTAAATAGATTAAGGATCAACATTTTTGTCAACATGAGCTCTCAAATCTGGTTGTTCTACCCCTTTTTTTTTTTGTGGCCGCGCCCAAGGCATGTGGAAGTTCCCTGAGCCCGAGGTGGAACCCGTGCCACGGCAGAGACGAAGCCAGATCCTTAACTGGCTGTGCTATGAGAGAACTCTCTGAAAAAACTTACTTTAAAATATATCTAATTATTAGAATTGCTGTTTCTCCCTTTAGAGGCTGAGAGTCCCTGGAGGGCAGACCACGATGGGTTCATCTGTGTGTTCCCAGTACTTACCATAGGATGGTGCACAGGACACACGTAGCAAGCAAGCAAGCACATCATTGAGCCAGCGCAACGATCTGGTAGGAGTGCCCCAGTGGCCTCCCGGTTGAAGGATCCGATGTTGTCACTGCTATGGCTCGGTCACTGCTGTAGCAAAGGGGTGATCTCTGACCCCTGCACTTCCGCATGCTGTGGGCGTGGCCAAAAGAAAAAAACGATCTGGCGATGTTCTCCAAAGTGATCTGCTGGTTCCTAGATTAGGCTTAGAGTAACCTCAGTGAGATGGAGTTAATTTTGTAAATTAAGTTGCGAACTAAAAATGTCACTCGCCATCTGGTTCTATTAGAATTATGTCACTAGTGGCTCCGTGGAAACAAATCTGACTAGCATCCATGAGGATGCAGGTTCGATCCCTGACCTCGCTCAGTGGGTTAAGGATCCGGTGATGCCATGAGCTGTGATGTAGGGCGCAGATGCAGCTCGGATCCTGTGTTGCTGTGGCACAGTCCGGCAGCTGTACCACCAATTCGACCCCCTAGCCTGGAACCTCCATGTGCCAAGGGTGAGGCCCTAAAAAAAGACAAAAAAAAAAAAAAAAAGGAATTATGTCACTAGCCGTCACAGTCCCTGGCCTTCAGCACACCCAGTAGGGGGATCAGAAATGGGGTGCTCTGTGCTCTGGGAAAAACTGAAACAGGACTTCAGATGGGTATTTTCAGGCAAAAATTTTATAAGCCCAACTTCTTGCATCTTACATCTAGAAAAGCACTGAAATCATCACTAGGGACATTTGCCCTCTCATGAGCAGCAACCTTCTGCAAAATTGTGTTCCTGAACCCTATGTACCCTCCACCAAAATCACGTGGAACAACCTCCTCCCCGTCTTTGGAGCCGAGAAGCTTTTTCTTCCTATAGTCCTCACTTTGTCCCAAATAAACTTAACTCTCACATTGTGCATTCATTTTCTGTGGACAGATTAAATAAAAAGCTTGCTGCTATAAAGACTTTATTTGCTTATCTGTAATTAAAAGGGAGAAAAATGGGAGTTCCCGTTGTGGTGGAGCAGAAACGAATCCAACTAGGAACCATGAGGTTGCGGGTTGGATCCCTGGCCTCCCTCAGCGGGTTAGGGATCCTGCGTTGCCATGAGCTGTGGTGTAGGTTGGATCCTGTGTTGCTGTGGCTCTGGCGTCCGCCAGCAGCTGTAGCTCCAGTTGGACCCCTCGCCTGGGAACCTCCATAGGCCGCAGGTGCAGCCATAAAAAGCAAAAAAGAAAAATATTTGACCTAGCAACTTTGGGTGACGATTCTTTTTGAGGGAGGACTATTTTTTTTTTTGTCTTTTTGTTGTTGTTGTTGTTGTTGCTATTTCTTGGGCCGCTCCCGCGGCATATGGAGGTTCCCAGCGAATCGGCGCTGTAGCCACCGGCCTACGCCAGAGCCACAGCAACGCAGGATCCGAGCCGCATCTGCAACCTACACCACAGCTCACGGCAACGCCGGATCGTTAACCCACTGAGCAAGGCCAGGGACCGAACCCGCAACCTCATGGTTCCTAGTCGGATTCGTTAACCACTGCGCCACGACGGGAACTCCAGGGAGGACTATTTTTGTCAGTCATTACTAACCTGGACAAATTTCTTTCATCATATCCTCTTATTTTTTTCCAGTGGATAAAAGAAAACCCAACTAAAATATTTTTAATATTTATTTAAACAGTACTCCCTAAACTGAAACGGCACTAGGAGCTGTGTTTGCATCATTCACTCGCTAATCTATTCGCACAGATGACGATCCAGATAAGAGCCTAGCGTTGTCTGCCGCAGGCGGTGCTCGCCCTGAAAGCCTGGCTGTGGGGCGCGCCCGCCGGAAACCCGCCCCCAGGAGGCCTCCCTGCGCTCTGCCGCCCCCGCCCCCGCCCCCGCCCCCAGCGGCCCTGCAAGCCCCGCCCCCCAGCGCCGCTCCGCAGCCTCCCCTCCGGGAGCGGCTTCCCACAGCGCACGCCCTCCGCTGTCCCAGCCCACTCTCCCGACAAGCCCCGCCCCCACACCCGGCCCTTCCTTCCGCCCGGCGGCCCCTTGGCCCGCCCACCCGCTTCCTGTGGGCCGCGCGGGGCGCCGGCGCGCCCGTCCTGACGTGGTTGGTGTGCGCGCGCGTCGTTCCGGGGCCAGGAACCCGCCATTGGCGCGGTCGGGCCCTTCGCGTCCGCCTGGCAGAGGGACTGACTGCGGGCGGGCGCGTGTCACAGTCCCTCTCCCCGCCGCTAGCAGAGCTCCGTTATGGCGGAGGCGGACGCGGACGGGGCGAGCGCGGCTGCGGTTGCCGGTTCGGGAGCCGACGGCAGTGGAGAGTCGCCTGCAGTCGAAGGAGGGGGAGCCGGAGCGTTGAGCGAAGAAAAGGAAGCGGCCGCGAAAGGAGCGGAGGCCGCGGGGGACAGTGAGGAGGACGGCGAGGATGTGTTCGAGGTGGAGAAGATCCTGGACATGAAGACGGAGGGGGTACGTGCGGGGCGGCCCACGCGCGGCGGTCGGCGCGGCGGAGGCGCTGGAGGCGGTGCGGGGGCGTTTCTCGCCGCAGGGGACGTTTCTCGCCGCAGGGGACGTGGGGACTGTGCTCCGCTTTTGGGCCTTCGTCCTCGCCTTCTCCCCACAGGGCACATCTCAGGTCCAGAGGCCCTGAGCATCCTCGTTCCTCTCCCGGGGAACTCCTGTTCTCTTCCCCCGTGAAAGCCTCGTTTGACCCTGATCCCAACAGAGTGAGGTGCCCCACTGACGCTGGGTGTAGACTTTTGTTTTAGGATTTATTTATCGTTCTTATATGTTTGTCTTGTAGACTGTAGGCCTCTTCTAGTACATGACTATGCGTTTTAAGTTTTGTTATTGAAGTGATAACAAAATGATGTTTTATCACTTTAATGCTTAGCCTGCAGTAGTTGCTTAGTGTACATCAGATTGTTAAGTGGGCGAATGAATTGTGGGCTGGAGGCTGAGGGAAAGTAAGAGGGTGCAAGGACGGACAATAATAAGGATGGCAAATAATCTCTTTTAGTAAATAGGAGTAAGATAACCAAAGGTCCTATACGGTGGTCGTTATATATGTTGTGTTCTTTTTATTGTCTTTTATTTCCCATTTGCGTACACTACTTTGTGTGTGTGTGTTTTGTTTTGTTTTTTTTTTTTTTTTTTTTTGTCCATTCACGGACTTTTTTGGTCTCAGCTACTGCATGCTGGGTGCTGTGTTAGGTCCTGAGGATACAGAGATTAGTTGTATCATACTCAGTTGCTGACGTTAAAAATTCCCCTGTCCATGCTGTAAAATTAGGTTGTGGTGATTGTTGTACACCTGTAAGTGTGATGAAATTCATTAAGTATTAAAAAAAAAGCTATCCTGTCCAGTGGGGGATAAATAATTGAAATGAAGTGTCATCAATATTATTGTTAGTTACAAACAGTAAAAAGTGGGACGTCTTGAAGTATAATTTTCCCATATACAATGTAAGCATCTGTGGTGTTGCTGCAGGCTGCGGCGTTGGTTGCAGATGTGGCTTGGATCTGGCATTGCTATGGCTCTAAGATAGGCAGGCAGCTGCAACTCGACTTCGGCCCATAGCCTGGGCACTTCCATGTGCCAAAGGTGTGGCCCTAAAAGGGGGAAAAACACTGCTCTTTTTGAAGGCAGCACTGTTGCCTGAGATTTCCTTTCTTCTGCCTCCCTTCCTGCAGGCTGATTAAGCAGCCATGCTGTCTCAACCTGGTTCATCCTCAGTTTTAACTACACCTTCATAGAAGCTCTTACAATGTCATATATTAGCAGTTTTCTTTTTGCAGACTATTTTACTGAAAAGAATGTACATGCATTTTCAGTTGATACAGTAACTGTCTCCCCACCCAGTTATATAGCTGAACCATTAAACTGACACTCATAATTATTGTTTTTAAATTATGAAGATTTCCGGGATTATTTTTGGAAGTCATGAGACCAAGATTGTTCTCTTTGCATTATTTCTTAGCTTCTGCTCCTGTTGGGTGCTGAGGCTTGATCCCTCCGCAAAGGGCAGGATGACTGGAAGGCAGTGTGGGGATCACTGAAGGGTAAAATGGGAGGGAGCAGTGGTTGGCACTCAGTTTGGAATGTTTATCACCTTGTGGTTGTATGATTAAAATCCACAGGTGTTAAGCGTATAGCTAGAATTGTGCCCTGCGGTTCATGTGGGAAACGATCGCAAGAGTTTGTTCTTGAGAGTTCCTGTCGTGGCTCAGAAGTTAACAGATCTGACTACAATCCATGAAGATGCAGGTTCGATCCCTGGCCTCACTCCGTGGGTTAAGGATCTGGCGTTGCCATAAGCTGTGGTGCAAGTCACAGACATGGCTCAGTTCTGGCATTGCTGTGGCTGTAGTGTAGGCCGGCAGCTGCAGCTCCAATTCGACCCCTGCCTGGCCTGGAAACTGCCATATGCAGCAGGTATGACCCTAAAAAGACCAAAAAAAAAAAGTTTGTTCTTGCTTCTCAGTGAGACTGGGTATTGAACAGTGCGGCTTTTTACGGCCACACCCGTGGCATATGGAGGTTCCTAGGCTAGGGGTCAAATCAGAGCTATAGCTGCTGGCCTTCACCACAGCCACGGCAACACAGGATCAGAGCCACATCTATGGCCTACACCACAGATCATGGCAACGCTAGATTCTTAACCAACCCATTGAGCGAGGCCAGGGATCGAACCCACAATCTCGTGGTTCCTAGTCAGATTCCTTTCCCATGTGCCGTGATGGGAACTCCTGTGAGGAGACCTTTTAAGGTTATGCCCACAGCATGCAAAAGTTTGTGGGCCAGGGATGGAACCCAAGCCGTAGCAGTGACAATGCCAGATCCTTAACCTGCTGAGCCACCTGGGAACTGCAAGATCTGCATTCCTGGCGACTTTCGGATACGCAGTCCACGCAGTACAGGGTTAGTCACGCTGGTCGCCGTGCTCCAGGTTGATGATGGCCCGTCACCCAGCGATGTTGTACCTGGATGTTTGTACCTTTCGACCCTCCTCCCGTTTGTTTCCATCCCCCACCCCTTCCTCAGGCACCACCAGTCTGTTCTCTGGTGAGCTTCAGGGGTTTTGTTTCTTTTTCGTCTTTTTTTTTTTTTTTTTTTTTTTTTTAATTTTTAGGGCCCTACCCATGGTTTATGAAGTTCCCAGGCTAGGGGTCGAATCTGGACCGTAGCCACTGGCGTACGCCACAGCCACAGCAACACCAGATTCTTAACCCACTGCACGAGGCCAGGGCTTGAACCTGTGTCTTCATGGTTACTACTCAGATTCGTTTCTGCTGAGCCACAATGGGGGCTCCTTGGGGTGTTTTGTTTTAATAGTCCATGTGTAAGTGCGATCACATAGTTTTTATTTTTCTTTGACCTATTTCACTGTTCATAATGCCCTTGAGGCCCATCCATGTTGTTGTAAATGGCTAGGTTTCTCCGAGTGTGTGTGTGTGTGTGTGTGTGTCTGTGTGTCTGTGTGTCTGTGTGTCTGTGTCTGTGTCTTTTTGTCTTATTAGGGCCGCACCTGTGGCATGTGGAGGTTCCCAGGTTAGGGGTCGAATCGGAGCTACACCTGCTGACCTACCCCACAGCTCACAGCAACACCAGATCCTTAACCCACTGAATGAGGCCAGGGATCGAACCCGCAACCTCATGGTTCCCAGTCGGATTCGTTCCTGCTGCGCCACAACGGGAACTCCTAGGTTTCATTTTTGATGACTGAATAATATTCCATTGTGTACATATGTGATGGATATGATTAGATGTGTAAGATATGTGTGTATGTGTGCGCACACGCGCACACACACACACACACTACGTTTTCTTCATTTGTTGGACATTTAGGTTGTTTCTGTTTTTGGACTATTGTAAATTATGCTGCAGTGAACGTGGCGGTACATGTATCTTTTTGAGTTAGTGTTTACATTTTTTTTTTTTTTGATAAATACCAGAAGTGAGATTGCTGAATCATATAGTGGGTTTTTTTTTGTTGGTTTTTGTTTATATATTTGTTTGTTTGTTTTATGGCTGCACCCACGGCATATGGAAGTTCCCAGGCCAGGGACTGAATTCGAGCCACAGCTGTGACCTACAACTCAGCTGTGGCACTGCTAGATCCTTAATCCTCTGTTCTCAGGCCAGGATGGAACCCTCAGAGCAACCCGAGCCACTGCAATCAGATTCTTAACCCACTGTGCCGCAGTGAAAACTCTGGTAGTTCTGTTTTTAATTTTATTTATTTATTTATTTATTATTGCTGCATCCACTGCATGTGGCAGTTCCTGGGCCAAGGTTAGAAGCTGCCCCACAGCATTCACCTGTGACATTGCAGTGACAACACTGAATCCGTAACCTCCTGCACCCCAAGGGACCTCCTGTTATTTTTGTTTGTTTATGTCCATATAGCATAGGGAAGTTCCCCAGCCAGGGATCAAATCCCAGCTGCAGCTGCAGCAATGCTGGATCCTTAACCCACTAGACAACAGTGGGAACTCCTTGTTTGTAATTTTTTGAAGGTCTCACATTACTGTCTTGTAGTGGCCATACTAATTTACATTCTCATCCCAGTATGTAAGAGTTCCCTTTTCTCCATATCTTCGTAAAAACTTGATATTTCTTTTCTTTTGGTTTTGTTTTTTGTTTGTTTTTGGTCTTTTTAGGCCTGCACTCATGGCATATAAAGTTCCCAGGCTAGGGGTCAAACTGGAGCTGCAGCTGCTGGCCTACACCACAGCGACAGCAACGCTAGATCTGAGCCGCCTCTGTGACCTGCACAGCTCACAGCAATGCTGGATCCTTTAACCCACTGATCGAGGCCAGGGATTGAACTCTCATCCTCATGGATACTAGTTGGGCCTAGTTCCTGAGCCACAACAGGAACTCCCAGTATTTCTTTTCTTCTAAGGATGGCCATTCTCACAGGTGTGAGGTGGTATTTCATTGTGGTTTGAGTTGCATTTCCCTGATGGTTAGTGATGTTGAGCATCTTTTCAGCTACTTTTCAGCGGTCTGTATGTCTGTTAGTTCTTCTGCCCCTTTCTTTTCTTTTCTTTCTTTCTTTCTTTCTTTCTTTCTTTCTTTCTTTCTTTCTTTTTTTTTTTTTTTTTGGCTGTGCCCTTGCCATGTGGATCCTGAGCCAGGGACTGAACCCATGCCACAGCAGTGACCAGTGATGCTGCAGTGACTGTATATTTTGCATATTGACTCTTTTTTTTTTTTTTTTTTTTGTCTTTTTGCCTTTTCTTGAGCTGCTCCCACAGCATATGGAGGTTCCCAGGCTAGGGGTCGAATTGGAGATGTGGCCACCTGCCTACACCAGAGCCACAGCAACTCGGAATCCGAGCCACGTCTGCCACCTACACCACAGCCCATGACAACGCCGGATCCTTAACCCACTGAGTGAGACCAGGGATCGAACCTGCAACCTCATGGTTCCTAGTCAGATTCGTTTCCGCTGCGCCGTGACGGGAATTCCTGATTGGTCATTTTTGCTCCACTGTGATGAGTGACTGCCCTGTGAGGGAGAAAGTGCAGCTGGATTTGGATTGGATGTACTTTTATTATTTGTTTTAAGGGCTTCACAAATGATCTCAGGAGACGAACATTCTCTGTCCTGGTCTCAGTCTCCATTTCCATTTGGGTGAAGGATCCTCAGCCGCTGGGTGTCTGGAGTGTAATCAGCGTCGTGCTTTATTTGCCTGCTGTTAACTTCTCTAACAGGGTAAGATCCTGTACAAAGTTCGATGGAAAGGATACACGTCGGACGATGACACCTGGGAGCCCGAGGTTCACCTGGAGGACTGCAAAGAAGTGCTTCTGGAATTCAGGAAGAAAGTTGCAGAGAACAAAGCCAAGCCCGTCAAGAAAGACATCCAGGTATGGGATTTTATCTCCTCGTGTCTTCGTCACACAATAAGCTTTAGAAATGCCAGTGATTTACAGAATGCGCAGTAAGGAGTTCACAGCTAATGAGAGAGACTCCGCTCTCCTCCCGTCAGATTTGTGGATCCAGTTGGTTCTCGCAGAGCGCTCTCATTGGTTTTGCCAGACTCTTCTCTCTGCAGCCGATGGCAGTTGACAGGCAGGCAGTTGGGACAGGTCATTAATATTTTCCTTTCAGGTAAGAGTAAGATGAAAGTGGGGAGAAAAAGACCTGTGTCTGCCCAGGTTGTGAGAGAGCATCGTGGTTTTATGAACCTGAGGAATTTTTTGTTTTCATGTTACCACTACAGATGCAATGCATACTTTTCTTTTAAAATCAGCATTATTAAGCTGTTGTCCATCTGGCTTTTCTAATTAACACAATTCTTAGATCACTTTATAAAGCTGTGGATGCTAATCTGCCTCAGATTATTCATAGGTCTGATCATCTGCGCTTGAGTTTTCAGCTGCCTCATTGCCTTCTGGTAGCTCTTACTGATGGTGGGAAGCAGTGAGCTGAAGTTCTCAGCAGCCGTTTGGAGAAGGACGTGGTGAGGTCTGACGAGGGATGATGTTAAAGCTGAAGCACAGGTTTCGGTTAAGTTCCCTTCTGTGGATTCATCCATTCTTTTGTTCTTTTTTCTTTTTTTCTTTTTAGGGCCACACCCGCAGCATATGGAGGTTCCCAGGCTCTGGGTCCAGTCAGAGGTGTAGCCCCCGGCCGACACCACAGCCACAGCAACCCGGGATCCAAGGCGCGTCTGTGACCTACACCACAGCTCACGGCAACGCCGGATCCTTAACCCACTGAGCAAGGGCAGGGACCGAACCCGCAACCTCGTGGTTCCTAGTCGGATTCGTTTACCACTGTGCCACCACGGGAGCTCCCATTGTTTTGTCGTTGATTCTCATATTTCATGCGTTATTGAATTGGCTCTATTTATTTATTTTTTAAATGATTTTTATTTTTTCCACCATAACTGGTTTACGGTGTTCTGTCAGTTTTCTCCTGTACAGCATGGTGACCCAGTCATACATAAATATATACATTCTTTTTCCCACATTATCACGCTCCATTGTAAGTGACTAGATATAGTTCCAAATTGGCTTTATTTATTTATCAATCTTGTTAGAATTTCACATTTTTCTTGTAAGTTTCCCATTTTTTCTTGTAATTTTCTTTCTTCTTTTTTTTTGTTTTTTGTTTGTTTGTTTGTTTGTTTTGTCTTATTAGGGCCACACCCATGGCATATGGAGGTTCCCAGGCTAGGAATCAAATAGGAGCTACAGCTGCCAGCCTACACCACAACCACAGCAATGCCAGATCAGAGCCGCATCTGTGACCTACACCACAGCTCATGACAACGCCGGATCATTTAATCCACTGAGCAAGGCCAGGGATTGAACCTGCAACCTCCTGGTTCCTAGTCAGATTTGTTTCCACTGTGCCATGATGGGAACTCCTTTTCTTGTAATTTTCATGTAAAGCTTCTCTTTATAAATTGAATCTACTCTTACTCAAATTCTTTCTTGTGGTTTTCTTTTTCACTCCAATTCAGCCCCTAGCCTGGGAACTCCCATATGCTGTGGGTGCAGCCCTTAAAAAAAAAACACTTAGTACTTTTTAAATGACCCAAACAGTATTAGGACTCGACTGTGTGTGGCGTTGTTAATAGTAATAGCAGCGATGGAGGCAGGCTCTGTGTACCCAGCACTTTCTCTGTAGGTGCCACATAGTGAGCCAGCACTTGTAGGGATTAAAATGAGAAACTGAGGCTTAGAGGAGTTAAGTAATGAGCCCAAGTCCACCTGATAAAGCCAGACAGCTATACTCTTTTTTTTTTTTTTTTTTTTTTCCTGTCTTTTTAGGGCAGCCCCACATACGGAAGTTCCCAGGCTAGGTGTCAAATCAGAGCTGTAATTGCTGGCCTCTGCCACAGCCACAGCCAAGTAGGATCCAAGGCACGTCTGCAGCCTACACCACAGCTCATGGCAACAGTGGATCCTTAACCCCCTAAACAAGGCCAGGGATTGAACCTGCATCCTCATGGATGCTAGCCAGGTTCGTTGCCACTGAGCCACAGCGGGAACTCTGGCAGCTACACTCTTTGTATGTGTATGTATGTAAACTTACCATCATTATTTAAATTTTTTTTTTCTTTTATTTTTTGGCCGTCCCTTGGCTAATGGAGTTCCCAGGCCAGTGTTCAGATCTGAGCCCCGTTGCCACCTGTGCCACAGCTGCAGCAACTCTGGATCCTTAAACCACTGAGCTAGGCCAGGGCTTGAATCTGCATCCAGGGCTGCAGAGAAATTTTTGAAGTATAGTTGATTTACACCAGTGTGATAGTTTCTGCTCTAAGGCAGCTGTGCTGTTAACCACTGTGGTAAGTTTTCTTTTGGTTTGGGCTGTACTTTGAAATCCATTGACAAGAGCGGAAGTACCAGTTTTTTAAATGTATACTGTAGTGGCAGGGTCTGTACCCTTCAGTACTTCTTAAATTTTTGTAAAGGAAATCCTTTACACAATGAGTTCAGGAGTTCCCATCGGGGCTCAGCAGTTATCAAACCTGACTAGCATCCATGAGGACGTGTGTTCAATCCCTGGCCTCACTCAGTGGGTTAAGGATCCAGCGTTGCCGTGATCTACACCTATGGTGTAGGTGGCAGATGAGGCTTGGATCCTGCGTTGCTGTGGCTGTGGCGGAGGCCAGCAGTTACAGCTCTGATTAGACCCCTAGCCTGGCAACCTCCATATGCTGCAGGTGTGGCCCTAAAAAGACAAAAAAACCAACATGAGTTCAGATTAGAGTCTTTTTTCCTTAAGTTTTTTGCTGTGTTTGACCTCACTTTTCTGAAGTGGGTGCCCACTCCTTCCTTCCTATTTCTTTCCCTAAAAACACTAAACAGACACAGGTGCACCTGTCTTATTAAGTGATTGGTCCTTACTTCTTTCGGTTTAGACATTTGGATTGAAATCTTCATAAACTGTATTTCTAACTTTTTTTTTATTGTCGTTTTTGTAAGATAAGCTTTTTTGCTGAAACTTCTCCCAAGAAGCCGTATCTTCCAGAATACGGGTGTTACTGTCCCTTTCCCTTTACCCAGGCTCTGCTTTAACCCACCTTGCAGTTCTCTTGATTTAAAATTATTGACGATCTGAATGATAGACTGTGTTTGAGAGTTATTCTTTTCTTTTTTTTTCTTTTTAGGGCCACACCTATGGCATATGGAAGTTCCCAGGCTTGGGGTTGAATTGGAGCTGCAGTTGGGCCTTCGCCCCAGCCACAGAAACGCAGGATCCCGAGCTGTGTCTGTGACCTTATAACACAGTTTATAGCAACACCAGATCCTTAACCCACTGAGTGAGACCAGGGATTGAACCCATATCCTCATGGATGCTAGTCAGGTTCTTAACCCACTGGCCCACAACAGGAACTCCAAGGCTCATTCTTCTTTTTTGTGTGTGTCTTTTCTAGGGCTGCACCCAAGGCATATGGAGGTTCCCAGGCTAGGGGTCTAATGGGAGCTGTAGCTGCCAGCCTACATCATAGCCACAGCAACACCAGATCCAAGCCGAGTCTGCAATGTATATACTACAGCTCACAGCAATGCCGGATCCTTAACCCACTGAGCGAGGCCAGGGATCGAACCCTCAACCTCATGGTTCCTCGTCAGATTTGTTTCCACTGTGCCACGACAGGAACTATCCTCATTCTTTTGTAAAGATCACCAGCCTGTGAACCCACTGAGCCACCAGGGAACTCCTTAACATCCTCTAGTGTCCAGTAATGTGTTCAGTGTCCCCCACTTGTCTCAGAGAAGCAAAACAGACCACATCTTTTTGTTGCTTTGATTGAATTGGGATTTGACAAAGGTTTGCAGGGTGTATATCACTGGAAATTTATAAATCTCTTTTAATCTATAATGACTTCTAATCTTCCCTCTTCCCCCCCCATCCTGTTCATTTTTCTGTAGAGTTTCCTATGTTCTGGGTTTGGCTTGAGGGCACAGTATTTTTAACATGTTCTGCTATTCCCTGTTTTCATGTGAACTTGTAGCTAGATATAGAAGCAGAATTATAGTATTGGTTTGTTTGTTTATTTGCTTTTTAGGGCCGTACCCACGGCATGTGGGGGTTCCCAGACTAGGGGTCGAATCAGAGCTGTAGCTGCTGGCCTAAACCACAGCTACAGTAGTGCGGGATCTGACCTCATCTGTGACCTACACCACAGCTCACAGCAACGCTGGATCCTTAACCCACTGAGGGAGACCAGGGATCGAAGCTGCGTCCTCATGGATCCTAGTCAGATTCGTTTCTGCTGCAGGTGGCATTCATTTCTTAGGCACCATAGGGAAAACTTTTTTCTTTTTTGAAAATTTAAAAAAAGCATTTTTGGGGTGGGGCTTGTCAGCAGCATGTGGAAGTTCCTGGACCAGGGATGGAACCCACGCCACAGCAGTGACAGTGCTGTATCCTTAGCCTGCTAGGCCACCAAGGAACTCCAGAAAACTTAAAAATACACCTATCCTTTCCTTCCCTTTTTTCCCACCCCAAGTCATTTGGAAGGGAATTTGGAGAAACGGGAACTGAAAATGCTTTGCATAGTGGGTTTTTTTTTTTTTTTTTGCTTTGTCTTTTTGCCTTTTCTTGGGACGTTCCCGCGGCATATGGAGGTTCCCAGGCAAGGGGTCTAATCGGAGCTGTAGCCACCAGCCTACGCCACAGCCACAGCACTGCAGGATCCGAGCTGAGCCGCGACCTACACCACAGCTCACGGCAACAGTGGGATCCTTAACCCACTGAGCAAGGCCAGGGACCGAACCCGCAGCCTCATGGTTTCCAGTCAGATTCTTCAACCACTGCGCCACGACAGGAACTCCTGCAGTGTTTTTGTAGCTATATGTATACTTTACTCTAGGGTTCTGGGGGTTTTTTCAGAATAGGAAAAGATCTTTTCTGAAACAGCTGTTTCAGATTCCTGTTGACACAAACCAAATCAGTTGGGGAAGTACGACTTCGGTGCCGTCTTGCTCTTTTCCTAACTAAATTGTGAACTGGAGCAGCAAGTTCTAAGAAATTCTGGGATCCAAAATCTTTTTTTTTTTCTCCTTTTTGTCTTTTTGCTATTTCTTGGGCCGCTCCTGCGGCATATGGAGGTTCCCAGGCTAGGGGTCGAATTGGAGCTGTAGCCTCCGGCCTATGCCAGAGCCACAGCAATGCTGGATCCGAGCCGCGTCTGCAACCCACACCACAGCTCACGGCAATGCCGGATCGTTAACCCACTGAGCAAGGGCAGGGATCGAACCCGCAACCTCGGGGTTCCTAGTCGGATTCGTTAACCACTGCGCCACGATGGGAACTCCCAAAATCTTAAAAAAATCTTTGTGTTTGCATTTGTCACTTTTTTGGCAACAAATAAAGTCTATACAAATTACTTGCTATTTTGGAAATTTTGGCGTTGGAGACGTATGCCACCCCCGGCATAGATGATGGCATCGTTCACTGCCCTCAGTTGGGACAGTTTCTGTCCCTCTGTGTCGATCTGTCCCCCTGGATTGCCGCTTAATGTCACCACCTAGTCCTATGTGTTAAATCAAACATAGAAGTAACGTTATACCATTTCAATTTGGGTAAGTAATTTCGAGGAGTTGAGAGAGCACTCCCTCTTAGGTTTAATTAGTACCACTTTTCAAAACCTTCACCGTTGCTGTGCCAGTGAGTAATGAGTATTTAAATCTTTTTTATGCTTTATAGAGACTCACCTTAAATAATGACATATTTGAGGCAAACTCGGATAGTGATCAACAAAGCGAGACCCAAGAAGACACTTCTCCGAAGAAGAAAAAGAAAAAACTACGGCCCAGAGAAGAGAAGAGCCCAGAGGATCTGAAAAAGAAAAAGGCAAAGTCTGGGAAAGCCAAAGATAAACCCAAAGCAGACCTGGAGAGCTCCTCTGAAAGCTCGGTTTTTGATTTAAGGACAAAGAAAAGAATTTTGGAGGCCAGAGAAGAATTAAAGGAATCCAAAAAGCCCAAGAAAGATGACGTAAGAGAAAGTAAGGAGTTAAGGAAAGGTAAGAAGGGCGAAGTAAGAGATTTAAAGACTAACATAAGAGAAGACTCCAAAGAAGAGAAGAAGGCAAAGAAAGAGAAGTGTGTGGCCCCACCGCTGGAACCTGAGTCGACCGTGCTGGGCGGGTCCCCGTTTCAGGAGGCGGACAGTGAAGACTCCCAGCCTGAGCACAGGGAAGAGAAACAGATGAAAGGGGCAAGAGATAAAGCCGAGCCAGATGCCCTGCCCGAGGCCGGATTCGAGCAGCAGCAGGACGGCGCTCTCAGTGCTGACGAGGAGGATGCCAGAGCCAAGAGGAAGAAGAAGAGACCGAGAAAGACAGAGGAACCTAAAGAGAGCAGGACGCCAGAGAACAAGAGCCCCCTCTCGGAGAAGAAACCGGTGCAGAAGAAGCAGAGGAATCAAGACAGGGGCAGAAGTGGCGCCGAGGCGGAGAAGCTGGCGCCCGCGTCGCCCCCCGCGCAGAGCGGCTCCCGACCGGGTGCAGACTCCCCGGAGGAGGTGAGTGCAGGACAGGGTGGGGGCTCGGGGCCCGTGGTTCCCATCTGACAGAGCTCAGCCCTGTCCCCGTCACGCTGGCGCTCTTTCGGTGCACAGTGTCACAGGTAGTGCAGAGGAAGCAAACGGTGAAGCCGCAGGCCCACCCGTTTTTCACTCATCGAAGGTCTGGCTCGGCCCGGAGCCGAGCAAGCCTGTCGGCACCCGTGTCTCAACAGCATCTGCTCACCTCGTGTCTCTGTGCCACAGTCTGGTCATTCTCACGATGTTTCCCTTTTCCCGTTATTGCTGCATTTGTGGTGATCTGGGGTCGGCGCTTAGGTGTTGCTGCCGCAAAAAGGTGAGGACCCGCTGAAAGCTCAGAGGATGCTTGGCACTTGTCAGCAGTGGAGCGGTTTTGAGTTGAGGTGTGGACGGTTCTTTAGACATGCTGCTGTCGCACACTTAAGACTGTAGAGTCATGCAGACGTAGCTGTTACGTGCACTTGGAAACCGAAAAGTTGTGACTCTCTTTATCTCATTCTTGGCTTTATTACACCGATCTAGAACCGAACCGGCCGTGTCTCTGAGGGGTGCCCATAGGAGAAGTTTTTCTGTCGTTAGAGTTAACAGTGTGTCGGGAGGAAGACACTCCCTCCACCTTCTAGGTCCTTCTGGCCGCTCTAGCGTTAAGTGGGCCTGAGGCAGACTAACCGGAGAAAGTCAAACCGAAGTTTACACCTGGTCTGCCCGGGAGAGACCCAGGAAAACGGAGTGACTCACCTGGACGGGCCAGGCCCCCGCCGCCAACACCGTCCGCAGCCGGAGACCCCAGAGGGTGTTGGGGGGCAGCTCTGGGAGGACCGGCGAGAGCACGGTCACAGGGCCAGGCTGCTCGGCCTCCTCCCGTCCTCGCCGTCTCCGTCGATGGCTTCTGGACCCTGGGGACAGTTCCCTTGCAAACGCAAGTGTTTCTCAAAGAGGGAACCCCTTCTCGGCGCGCAGTTTTTCCCACGCCTGCCGTTTCTTTGACAATAACCAGCTTAAAGCAATTCATGTGCCAAAGAGCCGCTGGCCTGGCAAGTGTGACCAGAGGGGGCGGTTGGCTGCTCCCGAGGCGCCGCAGCTTTCACTTGAGTCCCACGCTGCCGCCTTCTGGACCAACTGCAGCCAGAAAACGGGGGCCAGTGTGTGGATGCGTCAGGATTTCTTAGAGGCACTCAGATGCCGAGTAGCATCATATAGGAAAGCAAATGGCTTTATTAGCTTAATACCCGACTTGATACTTTCCCTGTTAACAGAAAAATATACCACTTTTTACTTAAATACTAGTGCAGGGCATACTAACCTTCAAAGTGATTTAGTTCTTGGAAACATGTTTAACAGAGTTTACCTCTCCATTACAAAAGTTAGTTTTATGTTTTTTCAAAGTGGAAATATTTTGAAAAGATGCATGTGTGTGATATGGACGAAGGGTTATTTTAAAAGGTCTTTTTTTTTTCCATCCATTATTCCCAGTGTTGTGGGTTTATCTTAAGGAAATCATTTTAGAGTGGAGGGAAAGCTGTGTATACGGAGGCGTTTACGGCAGTGTTGTCTTCACTAAAACCAAAAGCTGCACAGTGAAGCCAGTGTACTCACGCCTGGCTTTGGTGAAGGAAGGTGCAGCCTCTGCCCGACGAAGGAGGACGGGTGACTCCTGCTCTGAAACCCACGGCTCCCTCCCCGAAGGGCTTTAGCCAAGCAGCTGTAAAGCCCGGGTGAGGCGTTCCCATCTTGGCTCGGTGGTTAACGAATCCGACTAGGAACCATGAGGTTGCGGGTTCGCTCGATCCCTGCCCTCGCTCAGTGGGTTGAGGATCCGGTGTTGCCGTGAGCTGTGCCGTAGGCCCGCAGCTACAACTCCAGTTAGACCCCTGCCGAGGGTGAGGCCCTAGAAAAGACAAAATAAAAATAAAAGACTAAAGGCTGGGTGAGGGGTGGGGGCCCGCAGAGCACGGTTCTCTGACGGGCAGATGGTGAGGTTGCGGGGTCCCCGGGCTTTAGTCCCGAGGCCCCGGGAGGCCTGGGGGCTGTGTGCTGAGCTCGTCAGGTATTAGCATCTTCCATTGGGCTGGGGTCTCACACCTGCAGACCTCGGCACACGGGCGTCCGATGCTGTGACCTCCTTACTGGAGAGCGGTGCTGCAGCAGGGCACGCAGGGCGGGTCCGCCCCAGGCCACACCACTCTCACCCGTGTCCTGCCAGGGGGGGACTGTTACGGAGCCGTGAAAGTATTGCTCGTGAAGTCGACATAGCAAACATGGAAACGTTTACAAACGTTATGGTGAAGAAAACTGCAGACACAACACAGTCAAGTAGAAATGCCTGTGTGGTGTAATAAAGGTGAGGGTGCAAATGAAATTATCTTTAAAATCACAGAGTCGAGAAGGGAGAATGTGGAGAATTAGAATAATCGTGCTTGGTTAGTGGGAGTCCAGGTGAGAAATGTTTGGCGATTTCTTTTTTTTAATTATTAAAAAAGTTCTTCAGAGAGAGTGAGGAAGAGGAGTTTCTGTTGTGGCGCAGAGGAAAGGAACCCGACTAGGATCCGTGAGGATGGGGTTCGACCCCTGGCCTCGCTCCGTGGGTTGGGGATCTGGCGTCGCCGTGAGCTGTGGCGGAGGCCGCAGACACGGCTCGGATCCTGCGTGGCTGTGGCTGTGGCTGTGGCGGAGGCCGGCAGCCGCAGCTCTCGTTCGAGCCCAGCCTGGGAACCTCCATCTGCCGCCGGTGCGGCCCTAAAAAGGCCAAAAAAACCCGCCCCCAAAAAGCCCCGCGAAGAGAGCGAGGAAATGTGGTGCTGGGTGTCGAATGTGCTCTTTTGGAGGCGGAGGCAGAGGGTAAGTGGCAGGAGCACAGCTTGGCCATCAGGTCACAAGGGCCGGGGGCCGGGCACCGGCTTTCCGAATCAGTGTCCGCTCCGTCCGTCCTTACCTGGGCTCTCACGTGTCTTTTTCAGGAGAAAGAGACCCAAAAAAATGAACCCAAAGAAAAATACCAGAAAAGGCAGGATTTGGACAAGGACGAAAAAGGCCGAAGAGAGCCCAAGGCCTTGAAGCGTGAGTGCCAACACTGGCTTCCCTGGGCCTTCGGGCGGGAGGCTGGGTCCTTGTCAGAGCTGGGAGTTTGGACCCTCCCACGGCTCTTGTTCCCTAGTTCCCTTCACTTGTGGTGCAGTCATGAGCCGATGTCATCTCGCTCCTTCTCCCGAGTACGCGGTGGAAAACAGCATCCTGTCGTTTCGTAGCACGAGCTCAGTTATGACGGGAAAGCGAGAGGGTCTTTTGCCGTGGCTGCTCCTGCAGACTCTGCTGTGTGACACGGTTACTGCATGTAGCTCCGCGTCATTCGTGTAAACACAGCGAATGTACCTTTTGATTCTGTCGGGATGTCGCTTAACTGCGGATCCGTAGGGAGGCCCCGGGGACCGCCCTTCTGCCCTGCCTTTGCTGAGACGCCGGCCGGGTGCTCACAGCGCCAGGTGAGGCGGTGCAGGCGCACCATCAGGTTGCTGGCCTCGCGCATGTCTCCCGTACGCGTCCCGAGACCTTTCCTGCGTGTGACCCGGTGCTGGGCAGTCGTCTCGGCAGAGGCCCCGTTGCTGGCGTGGCTCCGATCATCCGGAGGCTCCTGTCTCCGGTAGGCCTTTCTCTAAACTGGAAGGAGCTCCGAAGCCTCCTCGGCTAGCCGCTCAGGGTGGGCGTCCTGGCTCACAGGGAGCGGCCGTGGGAAGGCCGGCTGCAGCCCCGTCGGGGCCTCAGTAGTAAGTCTGAGCAGGCTTTACAGCCAAGGCAGGTGGTAGTAAGAAATCAGAAAATAGGTTTTTTAACCCTACTAACCCAGGTTTTCTTTTGATTCCAACACATTTGTGACTCATATTTATTATTATCAGTTTTCTTTTTTTTCCACTAGCATTTAAGGAAATCAGAAATGCATTTGATTTATTTAAATTAACTCCGGAAGAAAAAAATGATTCTCCTGAGAATAGTCGGAAAAGAGAAGAAATACCACCGGATTGTCAAGTCACCGAGGATCAGAAGAGCAAGGAGAACAAGCAGGCCCTTAAAGGAAGGAGAGGCGCTCGAGACGAGGCCGACACATGGGCCTTCATAGCTGCAGAGGGCGATCAGGAGGCTCTGGACAGCGTGTGCCCGGCGGACGAGAACCCTGGTGAGTGTGGGCATTGTGCCCAGTTCTTCCCTCTCCCCTGTCCTTCTGCCCTGACGGTGGAGTGGGAGACTTTGAATCATTTCACACTGAAGACTTATAAATTATCCTCTGGTTTCTAAATTGATCAAAGAGATGTCTTCTGAATCCCTCTGGTGTGTTCAGCACACTGAGAAGTGGTCAGGATTTCTGATTTGCTCCTTAACCTGCTGTTGCCAAGCCGTCTGAGTGTTTATCTTACCAGGTTTCTTTCAGAAAACTGTTCAATACAGACCTGCTTGTATGCTTGCCCTTGTCACTTGGCGGTGGCCTCTGCAGCCCTGAACTCGTGTGCTGGGGGCGGGGAGGCGTGGGGGGAGGACAGGATAAGCAAGACGTCCGTCTGACACAGCTTTGTGTGCTCTGAGTGTTGTGAGACCCTCGGGAAGTGGGGAAATATTTTGCAGTATATGGCCAACCAGATAGTTTGAGTGGCCCCCTTTTGCAGAACAGCCAGGTCTCGGTGTACGAGGTCAAACAAGCTGGTTGAGACGTCGCCACGCCTGCAGGAAACTGGGGCGATGTGTACGGGACGTGGGTTGCACTGCTTTCGAGATCCCTGGTGATGAAGAGAGTAGGTCTGGCAGGTGCTGGGTCCAGCAAGCAGGAGAGCCTGGGGAGCCTCTGAAATGGGCTCCAAGGCGGCAGGCTTAACGGCCAGGGCGCCGCGGTGCTGGGTGCATGGATCTCTGCTGCCCAACCAGACGCCGAACAGTTCCCGGAGCGGCCTCAGCACTCGGGCAGTCCAGGTGGTCTCGGCAGCCCGTGCGCTCTCCAGGTGGTGTCCTTGAGCCTGTTCCTGCTGTGGGCACAGTGGGCAGACGTGAGGAGGTGAGGAGCCCCTCGGACCCCTCCAACAGGAGAGCGTGGCTCTGGCCAGAAGCGGGTTCGTTGAAAGATGAATGGAGTAGACTGGCCTCTGGTGCTGTGAGTTAAGGGGGGAAGACTGAAGACTTTAAAGGTATTTCCGGTGAAAGAGAGATGTGATTATAGATTAAAAAAATAAAAATTCTATGAGGATTTTCTTACAGATTTGAAAACAATGGGAAATGTCACAAACTGATAGTTTAACAAAACTGGCCCAGGGAGAAAATAAGAAGTTGGATAGTCTTACCGCTATTAAAGTGAAATAGTAACATACACATCATCTTAGAAACGTAGCAGTAGGCACAGGAGGTTTCACGTGTAGGAAAGAGTTTATCAGACTTCCGACGTTGTCTTCCTGAAAGCAGGTGGGTTCTGGGAGCCCACTGTCACTTTAGTCCCCAAACCAAGCAGAACTGCTCGAGGAAGGGGCAGGACAGACCCGGCTACGTCACTTGTGAACTCTGATGTGAAAACCCAGGCAGAGCAGGCGCAGGCTGGATCCAGAGCCCTGTAGACACAAAACCTCTCCTGCCTCTGTTGGCTGTTCCCTCGGAATTCAGTGAGTGAAGAGAAATTGATTTAAAGCATTTTGACCTTTAAAAACAAAACCTAGCAACTTAGAAATAAAAGGGAGTTTTGTCAATAGAGAGCTTTGAACCTTAGGCAAAAATTGGGTCCTCCTGAGACCCTGGGAACGGTTCTTTCCAATCAGAGACAGCCCAGGGATGCCTCGGTCCTGCTTTCATTCACCATTTGACTGAGGTCCAGGCAGCACGCGAAGACAGTGAAAAAGCGTGAGCCCCCCAGAAAAGGTCTCGGTTACCAGCTGGTGTCCCGTGCAGAAGTCACCCTCGCCCAGTGAAACCAGCAGGAGATGCCGTCCCTGCCGACCTGGCCCGTCCGCGGAGCCGGCCCTCCGAGGCGGCCGCGCGCAGGCCTCGGGCTCTGGACACTGGACACGGGGAGCCCCTCGGTGGGGGTGAGGGCGGGGGCGGGGTGGCTCAGCCGGAGGGGTCTGTGCACCCCGACTCCCTCACCGATACCCCTGCAGGCCGCGCTTTCCCAGCTGCCAGGGCGCCCTGGCGCAGTCAGGGTGACACGGAGTTAGACGTTGCTGGGACCCGTTTTTACAAAGGTGAAAAAGCAAAACCAACAGGACATTTTTTTTTTAGGATATGCGTATTTTGGCCAAACTTTGAAAAGAATGGGCATGACCGATGCACGGGGGGATGGGGGGTGTCCTGTGCGGGTTCTGGGATCCAGTGGGTGCCACCGTCACCGCCGCGCCCCTCGTGGCGTCGCTGCTTTGACCTCGTGTCCAGCGTTTTCTTTCAAGTGGCGGGAGCGGGGGGACCCGATGCCGAGCTCAGGCGCAGAGGCTTCCTGAGAGGACGAGGCGGCGCTGCCTCGCCGCCTCTGTAGCTTGTCTCCCTCCCAGGCCGTGTGTGCGGAGGCCGAGTTGGTGGTGGAGTTGATCAGCTCTGCTCTGGGAAGGCCGCGCCGCTTGCCCCTTCCCACTCTGGTTGTTGGGGACGTCAAGGCCAGCGAGTCCCCGCCCTGCGAGGAACGGGCGCCCCGGAGGCTGCGCTGTCTCCCAGGGGGGCTCCTGCTGCCTCCGCGCCAGAGCTCGCTCTCGTTAGCGAAGTAGAGTTGGGTTAGTTTGGGGTATACGGCAGCGTGACTCAGCTGTGTGTGTGTGTGTGTGTGTGTGAGGGTGTGTGTCTCCTCTGCAGGTGCTCTTCCATTCCTGTTGCTCCAAGACGCCCGATGTCGGCGTGTAGGTCGCCGCGGGCCCCGCTCATCAGCTGCTTTGTGTCTGTGTGTGTGTCTGAGAGGCCAGGCCCCTCGTTTACCCTCCCCTCCCCTTAGGTAACCGTGAGAGTGTTTGCTGGGCCTGCGGGTCTTGTAAACAAGTTCAGACGCCGCCTCTAAGTGCCATCGCGTGGTGTTTGTCTTCCTCTGGCTTGAGCCAGTGCGACGACCTCCAGGTCTGGGCGAGGTGCTGCCGATGGTCTCCGTTCCTCGGGCTGTGGCCGAGTGATGGCCCATTGTGTGTGTACACGTTTCGGCCTCCTCTGTCGGTGGGCGTCTGGGTCGCTTGCATTTCCTGGCTGCTGTAGGTAGTGTGCAGTGAACGCTGGGTGCCTGGATCTTTTCCGGTGAAGGTTTTCTCTGGGTAGATGCCCAAGATTGCTGGATCACACGGTCGCTCTCTTTTTAGGTTTTAAGGAACCTCCTTACTGTTTGCCATCCTGACTGTACCAATTTTACCTTCCCACCGACAGTGTAGGAGGGTTCCCTTTTCTCCACACCCTCGCCAACGTTTATTGTTGGCAGACTTTTTTTTTCTGCCTTTTTCTTGAGCCGCTCCCTCGGCATATGGAGGTTCCCAGGCTAGGGGTCGAATCAGAGCTGTAGCCCCCGGCCTACGCCAGAGCCACAGCAACGCGGGATCCGAGCCACGTCTGCAACCACAGCTCACGGCAACGCCGCCGGATCCTTAACCCACTGAGCAAGGCCAGGGATCAAACCCTCAACCTCATAGTTCCTGGTTGGATTTGTTAACCCCTGCGCCACAACGGGAACTCCTGTTTGCAGACTTTTTGATGGCAGCCATCCTGACTGGCGTTGGGCTTGTGTGTCTCTAATGTTCGAGACGTCCAGCATCTCTTCGTGTGCTGGTTGCCCGTCTGTATTTAAAACCTCTAACTTTAACATCAAATGTTTGTGCTTTTTTTTTTTTTTCCCTTTTCCGTTTTAGGGCCGCACATGCGACATATGGACGTTCCCAGGCGAGGGACTGTAGTCGCCGGCCTGCGCCACAGCCACAGCAATGCAGGATCCAAGCCTGGTCTGCGACCTACCGCACAGCTCACAGCAACGCCTAATCCTTGACCCGCTGAGCGAGGCCAGGGATCAAACCCGCTTTCTCCTGAGTACTAGTCGGATTTGTTTCCGCTGAGCCGCGATGGGGACTCCTGTGCTGCTCGTTTGTTTAAACGGGACAGTCGTTTTGGACGCTTCTCAGAGCCCCTCTGTGGCACTGCCAGTGGGGGATGGCATCTGGGTGGGAACCAGCCCTTGCTTCGTGTGTGGTGGGCTGATTCCAGGAGGCCTGGCCTGAGGGCAGGGACGTAGGCGATGGCTTTGATTTGCACGCGGGTCTGGGGGGTGCATTTAGAGTAACTTTCCCCGCACGAATGGCTGGAAGCAGTGGGGAGCTGTCCCCGTCCGATGGCCCCTCCGGGTGTACGTCCCAGAAGAGTGGCCAGAGAAAGATTCCTCTTACCGAATCCCTGCGACGTCGCACTTCTTTCAAGCTGCTTAAAATTCCTGGGACTCTTTTCCAGGGACTCGGATTCCTGTTCACCTGTGTGCCTCCGCAGTTCCCTGACACATAAAAGGAGATGATTCATGGTATTTCGCAGAGAAGGGCAGGAATTTCATTAGACTCGGTCGCACAGTGACGTACCGGCGCGCTGGTTGTTTTGACACCGCTTTTGTGTCATGGGCCAGGACAGAATACCCAGGCCTGGTTTCTTAATGGGCTTTTCTGTGTTCCAGATGGCAGACAACAGATTTTGAGTTTGGGCATGGATTTGCAGTTGGAATGGATGAAATTGGAGGATTTTCAAAAGCATCTTGATGGGGAAGATGAGACTTTTACTCCTACAGCAGATGCAATTCCAAGTAGTGAGTAGTCTGGGAATTCCGGGGACCTTTTACGTGAATCTAGAGATATGAAAATACAGAGAGAGGAGTTCCCGTCGTGGCGCAGTGGTTAACAAATCCGACTAGGAACCATGAGGTTGCGGGTTCGATCCCTGCCCTTGCTCAGTGGGTTAACGATCCGGCGTTGCCGTGAGCTGTGGTGTAGGTTGCAGACACGGCTCGGATCCCGAGTTGCTGTGGCCCTGGTGTAGGCCAGAGGCTTCAGCTCTGATGAGACCCCTAGCCTGGGAACCTCCATATGCTGCGGGAGCGGCCCAAGAAATGGCAAATAGACAAAAACAACAACAACAACAAAAATACAGAGAGATATCAAAGACGCAATTTCTCTTGTCTTTCATTTTAGATTTATTGAGGGATGCTGTGAAAAATGGGGATTATATTACTGTGAAGGTTGCGCTTAATTCAAGTGAAGAGTATAACCTGGATCAAGAGGTAAAATGTCTGTGAGTCTCACGAAAGGAAGGTGGAAAGTAGCTCTTTCAAAATAATTCCTTTTATCTTCTTAACCATAAAAGTCATGTGTGCCTCTCCGTAAAACCTGAACACTGTAGGACTTACAGTCCCTGGAGGTTCTCCCCCCCCCCTCCCCCCGAGTGGCGGTAGGTCCGGCGGCGGTGGCGACCTGGCCTTGTCTCTGGCGTAACCCCCACACGTGGAGGGTAACGTGACCTCGCGTTTTCACGTCACCTTTTATGGCCTTGCTCGTGGTTTCTGGGTTTTTTCAGACTGATTTATCATTTTTTTATACTCACTCTTTCTGTCTGTTTTTAGGTTTGACTTTGAGTCTTATTGCCTGGAGGGATTTTTATTTTTAGTCACGTCTGTTGATTTTTTTTTTCCCTTATGGCTGTTGAGTGTCTCGCTTAGAAAAGATTTCTATATTTTTTCTTTAGTTTCCTTGCTTTAGTTGTGAATTTTTTGGTTTAATCCTTTGGGGTTACAGTTCAAAAATATGAGTGGTATTTTCATTAAAATTGCATGCAATACGCCGACTACCTTGGCTCAGAATCAACACTTTGACATAAAAGTCTCCCGTCTGGGAAATGGCAGCCGCGTGGATTCAGCTCTTCATTTGTGACCTCAAGCGAAGTTCTGTGTGTTTTGTCCTCACGGGATTCCTGTACGTTGATTTGGGCGTCTTCATGCACACCCTGGTTTACTGTCACCATCAGGGCCTTTTCTCCCCACGCTTTTCTAACTGGCTGTCGCGTGCGTGGACGGCTTTTGTTTCTGTGACTCATCTCCAGTCACTCGGAAATTCTCTTACTGTGAGAATTAAATCTCTTGCTTTAGATTTTCTGGGTAGAGAACCTGATCATCTGCTAATAAATACCTTTTGTTTCTTTTTTCAGTATTTCTCTTTCTGATCTTGTGAGATGGGTGGCATTTGGAGTAACAGTGAGGACAGGCGCCTGTGGGTGGATTTTCCCTTTAGGGTCTGAGCGTGAGGCGTTGTTCTGGTTGCTGCTGGTTTCTTGCGGGTCCGCCTGATCGTTAACACCTTCCTGTCTTTCCTTGGCTGCTTAAGTTGTTATCAGGGCAGAGATAACTGGATTTTATCAGATGCTTTTTTTTTTCTACATCAAGAATTAGTTATATGGAGTTCCTGTCATGGTTCAGCGGTTAACGAATCCGACTAGGATCCATGAGGATGAGGGTTCGATCCCTGGCCTCACTCAGTGGGTTAAGGATCCCGCGTCGCCGTGAGCTGTGGTGTGGGTCGCAGACGTGGCTCGGATCCCGCGTTGCTGTGGTTCTGGGTAGGCTGGTGGCTACAGCTCGGATTGGACCCCTGGCCTGGGAACCTCCATATGCTGTGGGAGCTGCCCTAAAAAGCCAAAAAAAGAGAAAGAATTAGGTATAAAGTATTAGTAGCTACAGGAAACTTGCTAAATTAAGAAAAAGGGTTTTTTCCATTTTAACGTGTTTTGTGGTAGGTAGTAAGATATGTTACAGGGGGCAGGGGTTGTCGGGTCTTATTTCAGTTTAGCGAAGTCTCTGTCTGTCTCTAAGGGCTGCCGGCGCGAGGAGTTCGTACGTTAGGGTCGCCTCGAATTTCTGGGGCACATTTTGGCCCACTTCCAGATTGGAGTGGAAGTCATTCATACTGTTGGAATTCGGTTTTCTCAGCGGTTATTTAATACATCGTTTGCTTTTATGTGGCGGTCATGTGAACCAGTGATTGGGAACATTCTCGTAATGATCTCCTGTCTCTTCTGTCAGCTTTCCGTGGTTTTGTGTCCGGAGTACCTTGCTTTCTCGATGGTGCTCAGCCTCTTAGAGACCAGCCACGTGTCGCCCGCCCTGGGCTCCTTTTCCCCGGCGCCCCGGCTGTGGACACGCAGCCATTTCCCGCTGTAACCAGCAGGGTGGGCTTTGCGGGCTCCTTGTGGGCCTCCCTGGCCTTAAACCCCCGGGCCCACCCGTGAACATGGGGATTGTGTGAGGGTCACTGGCTTACAGAAGACACCGGACACTCGGGGACCTGAAGTACGAGGCACATAAAAAAGCACTCTGCCGCTTATGTGGCACGAAGCTTCACTGCTCATTTTGTGTCGTGCCAAGGGCTGGTTTGGAACCTAACATGGAAGTGGTAAAATTTTACAGTAACGTAGGGGAAAAACTCTCCCGCTCACTCGTTTCTCACTGTCAGGTATTGTAGAAAAAAACCCGAGTCTGTAGATGCGCCAAGCAGTGGGTCTAGTGATTTCGCGTGGGGACGTTGGGACCGAAGGGTGTCGTTCTCTCCCTTTCCTGGTTAAACACTGGCGTGTCTTTCATGCACGAAACCTCGAAGGACGCGAGCGGGATGACGCTGGTGATGCTCGCCGCGGCCGGGGGGCAGGACGACCTGCTGCGGCTGCTGCTCCGAAAGGGAGCCAAGGTGAACGGCCGGCAGAAGAACGGGACCACGGCGCTCATCCACGCCGCCGAGAAGGTCAGTCTGTCCCCGCAGTGAGGTTGGTGGCCGTGGGGTCACGTGACGCTCGAAGGTCTTGTTTCCGTTCCTCTGTGACTTGTCATAAATGCGTGTTTTCATGGACGGTTGTACGTTGTAACCGAATTTTCAAATACAGTTTATGTAGTTGAACGTGATTTATACTGAAAATTTGTCGGAGTTCCTGTTTGTGGCTCACTGGTTGCGAACCCGACTGGTATCCACGAGGACGCTGGTTTGACCCCGGCCTTGCTCAGCGGGTTAAGGATCCAGCGCTGCCGTGAGCTGGGGTGTGGGTCACAGATGAGGCTTGGATCTGGCGTTGCTGCGGCTGTGGTGTAGGCCAGAGGCTACAGCTCCGATTCGACCCCTAGCCAGGGACCCTCATGCCACGGGTGTGGCTCTGAAAAACAAAAAGCAAAAAGAACTTCTGATTTAATTCTTTGATCTTTTAAAAAATCTTTTCCGATTAAGTGTAACTCTGGGTTAAGATTTAATTAAAGTATTGCCACGGACATTGTCTTAGTAAAGGACTGACGTGCAGAGAGGTTTGACTGTGGAAACCAGTGGTTAACTTCGGGTGGAAGGTGCTGGCAAACTGGTGGGGCTGCACAGCGCAAGGGCAGGGCGACGCCCAGCCGTCCAGCTCTCTGCACCCTGGGAAACGGAGTATTCGTTCACCAGCTCGCTCGGGAGGGAATCTGAGTATTTTTCCTGAGGGCAAGAAATTTTAAAACACCTAAAAATATCTTACTTCCAAAGAATTGGAATTAAATCTGCCTCTTTTTTTTTTCCCTTAACAGAACTTTTTAACCACAGTGGCGATTCTCTTGGAAGCGGGAGCGTTTGTAAACGTCCAGCAGAGCAACGGCGAGACAGCTCTCATGAAGGTAACTGCCTCCCGGGCTCCCATTCAGACTGTTCCCAGGGGGCCTCCAGCTGCCCCGTGGGGCTGGTGTATGACGGGGACACGTCCGGGTGTGGCCGACAGCGGGTCGCAGGAAGGGCAGACCTGCCGGGAGGGAGGCAGACTCGGTGGTCAGTGATGTGGGAGCAAGCCCGGCAGCCAGGGCTCTTTGCGGGGGGTTCAAGCGGAGCCTCGCACTGCAGACCTGGGTGTGGAGGTGGGGACGTGCCTTCCTGAGCCTCAGCCTCGGCGGGTCCGGCCCCTGCCCCCCTCCACGCCCTCCCTCTGGACCAGCTTCGCACCTGCATCTCCAGGCCCCGGGCCTCCGGCACCTTCCTGCGGCCCAAGGCCCTTTCCCGCAGAGCGAGTCCTGACGCACGTGGGGGGAGCACCCTTCTTCCTGGTCACAGCCTGTGTGTGTGTGTCCTCTCCAGAGCCGGGAAGGGGGCCTGGTCAGCGCCCCCACCCCGGTCAGGTGGGCTTGGCCTGAGTCTGCTGTTCTGAAGGCCGGGGGTCACCTGCTCCCTCCGCCTCCTGCCACCCTGGAGCCTAAGCTCTGCTCACTGCTCGTGTTGGCATCATTGTTGGTTCACGGAAATGAAAGGCCTGTTGTATTCAGTTGTCCCGGATGTGTTTCTGCAGCAGTATGTTTAGAGCACAGGGGGCAGCCCGGAGCTGAATTCAAAGCTTTGCCTGACTGAGAAATCGCCAGGCACTTGCTAAACAAACAGCAGACGCTTAAATAGCCTGGAGCATGGGGGCGCAGCACCAAACCTTTCTGCTCCTGACAGTACCTGGGAGCCAGCAGGTTCCGGCTGGAGAGAGACGTAATTAGCATCCAGTTGGGTTCTGCGCTTGTTTTGAAGCTCCCCTTGCTTGGGGGGAGTGGCCGGGTCTGCAGACTCGGAGGGAGGGTCTCAGGATCAGGTGAAATAGTCACCTGTGCCAAGGCAGTGCCAGTGCAGGGAGGAGAGGACAGGGCGGCCAGCTTTGGAAGGAGGGAGAGATCGTGGGACTTGCTGACAGAAGGTGAGGCTGTTGACCTGCCACCCGCTGGAGCTGCAACTGCTCAAAGGTTGTGCCCTGTGTGGACCCTCAGCTTGGACTCAGGGTCGTCACCCCTCGAGGGGAAGGAGGCTGCACGGGAAGGGGGCAGGCGGTGGCCGGGTCTGGAGGGGCAGGCTGCAGGCTTCCTGGGCTCCAGCCAGCACCCCGGGAAGGGAGGCGGCGGGGCCAGCGCGGAGCCACGTCTTCCGAGAGGAGCTCGCACGTGGTGGAAGCTGGCCGCACCAGGCTGCCCGCACGAGGCTGCCCACAGACGGCCTGAGCCTGGGCCAGCTGCCCTCACGGAGAGGGACGCGCAGAGCAGCGAGTAAGTGCTGCTGCTCTGCGTCCCGGCCCAGGCCTGCAAGCGGGGGAACTCAGACATCGTGCGGCTTGTGATAGAGCGCGGGGCGGACTGCAACGTCCTGTCAAAGCACCAGAACAGCGCGCTGCACTTCGCGAAGCAGAGCAACAACGTGCTGGTCTACGACCTGCTCAGGAGTCACCTGGAGACGTGAGTGCGCCCTGCTCAGGTCACGGGGCCCCCCACCTACTGGCGCACATGGGAGTGGCCAGGGCACGCTGCTCAGACGGCCGTCCGTCGGGAGCTCCCTGGGGGCACAGCAGGTTGAGAGCCCAGGTTGGATCCCCAGCCCAGGAACGTCCACGTGTGGGGGGTGCAGCCAAGAACAAACAGGCCCGTTGTCAGGTACAAATCCTGACGGGCCTCTGGTCTCAGGTGATGAGGGATTAAAGTGGCAAAGAATGTCTTTGCTGCAAGTTACCGAGACCCTGGCAAGTCCCCAGCCCAACCCTGGCCGCCTGGGAGTAGTCGCCTCATCATGCTCTTGGCTCCCCAGCATCTTAAAAGCCACTTCACTTCATCCTTTTTAGCAGATACCGTTGTTCAGAGCAGTTTCAGGTTCAGAGCGAAAGGGGGCAGCGGGTAGGCTGCCTCCCCCGAGGGGCGCGCTCGTGACAGGTGTGGTCCCTGGGTCCCTGGCGGTCCACCATCGTGTTGACACCCGGTGGTTTGCGGCAGTTTCCTTGTCCTCTGTGCTCTGCCTACTCACCTGTCCCTCCTCCCGAGCCCTGGGAAAGCCGGAGATTTTCACGGTCTGTTTTTCAAGTTTTAGCTTTATCTTTTCATGGCCGATAACCTTTCTCTTTAGTGCTGAGTGATTATCCCATTGTCCGGATGTTACTGAGGTTTATCCATTCAAGTTCGTGCTTTTTCAAATGAATTCCACACCATTTTATTCTGTTGGAAGTCCATACAAATCATGTATCAGCTTTTTATTCCTTATTCTGGAATAAGCTCCTAACGGGAGCTTCACACACAGGGGCTGATCCATGTAAGGTCCAGCCGAGTCCGGCTGGACGGTCTCCCCTGCTGCCGCCAGAGGCCACAGCTCCAGCCTGGGAGATGCGCGTTCCCACTGCACATATAGGGTCTGTGCTCTAAGCAGAAAACGAGGTAAATTTCAGACGAGACAAAACCAGCAAAGCCCCAAAAGGGTGTTGCCGCCTTCACTGGTGGCCTCGCCCCGCCAGGAGTGTGACTGACTGTGACCTGCTCACATGGGAACGGGGAACCAGCAGGCAGGGTGACAGTGGGGTTCCTGCGATGTTGAGCTTTAAATCCCTGTTAGGTAACAGGTTCTTGGGCCTTGACAGCCCTGAAAGCAGAGCATCCTGGCAAACTGAGGTCCCAGCGGGACCGTCCCTGAGTTGGGCGTGATCACGTGAGTGCCTCCTAAACGAAGACAGTAGCAAGCCTTTCTGGCCTCTGTGTGGTGATTCTTGAACTTGGGTGTTAACAGAATTATTTCTGATTCTCCTCGATTCGTGCATTCGAGGCTGGGGGCTGGAGACAGCTTGGGGGGGGGGAGACAGCAAGACGTGTCCTCTTGGCACCTGAGTTCATGACACAGGATGCCGCAGACATGCGTCACACAGAGGACGGGGCTGAGGGGCCAGCAGGCAGCGGGAGAGGCGCGGCCTCCTCCTCCAGGCTGATCCGGGAAGGTCTGAGTCCCGCGGCCTGAGAAGCGCGGGACTCGCGGTTTGCCCGCATGAACGCTCTTCCTGCGCTTTCTCACCAGACTTTCGAGAGTGGCGGAAGAAACCATCAAGGACTATTTTGAAGCTCGTCTGGCTCTCCTAGAGCCGGTTTTCCCAATAGCATGTCACCGCCTCTGTGAGGGGCCGGATTTTTCAACAGACTTCCATTACAGACCCCCACAGAACATACCGGAAGGTAAGCCTGTGCGACCTCATCAACACGGATTGATTTCAAGGCAGAACTCTTTTTGGGAAAAAACCTCAATAAATTCCATCATGTATAATCATTCTATAAAAAGCTATTCTGGTAGGAAAAAAATACTTGCCATCCCATGTGGCTTCATAGGACCCACACAGAAGTGTTAGCACTTGTTTGAAAAACTTGTAAGTTGGGCCTTAATGATTATTAACTGTTTTATTGAAATTTAGCTTTCTAAATATCGAGCCCAGAATTGGTATTTTTCCAGAATTTTATCATCACTCATAATCCAGCCCTTTTAAAGGCAAACGTTCAATCTGTCCCACAGTCAAGGTCACTACCGAGGGGCATGAGCGCCCGTTCTGCTTCCCAGTCTGACAGCTGCTGGACAGGCGAGGGCCCCGCCTGGAGGCTGCGTATGCACTGTCTCTACCTGAAGCGGGGGAACCTGGGCTCTGGCTTTGTTTGTTTTAAAAAACCCAAGCGTGCACCCTGTGTGTTTATCAGTGAAAACACTCGGCGCTGCAGAACCGCGGCCAATGGTTTCCACTGTCCAGGTGGCGGTGTGCCCTGGTCCGGCTCCAGCATCCCTGGCCAGGTGCCTCACAACAGCTGGACTGTCCTGGGTACGTGCAGTTTTTTCTGCACGTGCATGAGGTCTGGAGGTACTGGGTGTGCTTTTCTGTTTTGGATTAATGAGAAAATTCAGGCGTTTCACACACTGGTGCAGCAGTGATGAATCCGACATCGGTGCAGATTTGCTCCCCAGGAACGTGTATGTAACGCGGGTGTGGCTGTAAAATTTAGAGGGGGGGGGAATTGAGAGAAAGGCGAAACAGTATGTGGAAGACAACGGGAAATTCCTGGACTCATACCCATAAATGATAGAAATGTTTGTGGGATTACTCAGATCGAAAGTGAGAAGGGGGAGTTCCCGTCATGGCACAGCGAGCGTGAATCCCACTAGGAACCATGAGGTCCCAGGTTCGATCCCTGGCTCCGTGTACTGGGTTAAGGATCTGAGTAGCTGTGGTGTGGACCGACAGCTGTGGCTCTGATTCGACCCCTAACCTGGGAACCTCCATATGCCGCGGGTGCGGCCCTAAGAAGCAAGAGAGAGAGGGAAGGGTTCTGTGGCCTGGAAAGCACTAAACGCAAACTCTGGTTTGCACACGGAGGGCAGCTCGGAACCCTGCCTGCCACGGGGTGGTGCCTCCCTGCAAGGTGGGCTCTGCCGGGAGGCCGTGCTGTGCTGGGATGGGATTGAAACCTGTGTTTGTGCCTCCCGATTCAGGCTCCGGCATCCTGCTGTTCATTTTCCACGCAAACTTTTTGGGTAAAGAGGTTATTGCTCGCCTCTGTGGACCATGCAGTGTGCAAGCTGTCGTTTTAAATGACAAATTTCAACTTCCTGTTTTTCTGGTAAGATTTTTGTACTTCATTGTTAATCAATACAACAATTACTGGAAATGGCAGTAACCCATTAGTACAATGTAAAATTGTTCTAAGTGCTGTCTGTGCCTTAGATTTCATTTACCAAGTCTTAACATTCTTACGACAAAAGAAACATACTCATACTCTATACTTTTAAATACTGTGCCTTTTAATGCCATTTTATAAGTACAAATGTTCACTTAAAAGAAAACAACACAAATTCAGGAAGATCAGGGAGTTCCCATATAGTGACTCGGTGGGTTAAGAAGCCGGTGCTGTCTGTTGGATGCGGGTTCAGGATCCAGTGTTACTGTGGCATAGGCCTCAGCTGCAGATGTGATTTGACCCCAAGCCCAGGAACTTCCATATGGTGTGGGTGTGGCCTTAAAAAGGGATGGAATGGGGGGGTCCCAGTGGGGGCTCAGCAGAAAAGAATCTGACTAGTAACCCTCAGGTCGTGGGTTCGCGCCCTGGCCTTGCTCCCGGCCTTGACGATCCGGGAGCCTGGTGTTGCTGTGAGCTGCAGGGTAGGTCAGCAGCCACCAGCTCCGACTCAACCCCTAGCCTGGGAACTTCCAATTCGTTGAAGGTTCGGCCCTAAAAAGCAAAAAAAAAAAAAAAGCGGGGGTGGGGGAGGGGGGCTGGAAAAGCATACCTGACCATGCTCTGAAAACCCAGATACATACAAACACAAACATACAGTTGTATTTATGCTTAGTTTTAATGTATAATCTTGGATAATTTTTGTGGGCTAATTCTTTCGTTATGGACTTAAAACTAATGTTTATTGGTGGTTCTGTAAAAATCTTCAACATAAAAGAATGCCTTGAAGAATCTGCTCAGGTTTCCTTTGCCACGTATACAGTCTTTCCTTATCAGAAGTAACATTAACTGGCCACGGGAGGACCTGCTGCGTCACGGGGGGTTAAGGTTTGCAGCTGTGGCTCAGATTTGGTCCCTGGCCCAGGCACTTCCATACGCTGAGGATGCAGGCTGCCCCCCAATACGTATGTAACATGTGTGTCACATGTTCATGAAGACTTACACACATGTTGTATATGGCTAATGCCAAAGATTTACCTGAGTATCTTTTGAAGTGTGTCGTCTTACAAAGAAATTGAAAAACTTCGTTTGAATTCCTCTTCGCCGAGTCGGGCTCTTTCTGGGCGCTCACCTTTCCTCTGCTCCCTCCCCAGGACAGTCACTTCGTGTACTCCTTCAGCCCTGCCGCGGGCCTCAATAAACTCTTCATAAGGTTGACAGAAGCGCCCTCCGCTAAGGTGAGACCTTTCCTCTGCAGCTGGTGCCACTGTCAGGCTGGCCTTAGGGTGACGTGAGCAGAGACAAGTTGCAGGAATGCCCTGGGCTTCCTGGTGGGCCCCCCTGGGCCTCACCGGGCTGAGACCCTCCGCGTCCCGTGTGAAAGGAGCAGCGTGCATCTCCGCGGTGCCAGCCGATGACCCTCTGGGCAGATCGCCAGGTGGACTTTACCACTGACAGAGTGAAATAAGAATCTCACTTGCACTGCATTTTTTTTTTTTTCTTAACTGAAATAATGATAGGGAGTTCCCTTAACGAACCTGACTAGAATCCCTGAGGATGCCAGTCGGGTTTGACCCCTGACCTTGTTTGGTGCGTAAGGATGCAGAGGGTCACAGGTGAGGCTTGGATCCCGCATTGCTGTGGTGTAGGCCAGCTTAGCTGATTCCACCCCTAGCCTGGGAACCTCCATATGCTGTGGTTGAGGCCTTAAAAAAAGACACACTCCCCCCCGCCCCAGACTCCACGCACCGCGCATCTGAGAGTGTTTTCAAACAGCAGAAACAAGTCTTGGCATGTGTATGTGCGCCTGAAATTCTGGTTTTTCTTTCTACAGGTGAAGTTACTCATAGGTGCATACCGCGTGCAGCTGCAATGACCAAGCAGAGTTGGGAAAGTTATTTTCGAACCTATTTCTAAACACTCTTTGAAGCAGTTTAGAATTCTGATTCTGGCACAGCTCACACTTTTCAAATGTCAGGTTTCTAATTTCTGTGCAAGGTGGGACCCAGTGGGTCTAAGCTGCTCCACACACAAGCAGTGTCCTGAGACCTCCGTGTTGCGTCCAGACTGTATGTTCATGTATTTCCACAATGTGGAGTGGTACATACAAGGATTATTTAACAAAATTAAAACTTTTCTAACTTCAAAGTTTTTTATAAGCCCTATTGAATTACTGAATTTTTGTGTTTATTTAAAAAAAAAAAAAAATCCAGTGTGGGAGTTGCCACTGTGGCTTCGCAGAAACGAACCCAACTAGTAGCCGTGGGGCATGCAGTTTTGATCCCTGGCCCTGCTCAGTGGGTTAAGGATTCGGTGTTGCTGTGGCTGTGACCTAGGCCAGCAGCTGTAGCCCAGATCAGACCCGCTAGCCTGGCAGTTTCCATGTGCCTCTGGTGTGCCCCGCCCACCCCACCCAGTGGGCGCATCACATTAAAGCTACCTGTGCCCCAAGTTAGGGTGTGACTTGGCAGCCCCGAAGGACTTAAACTAAGGTGGGGGCGGGTTTGAGGGAGGAGGGTTTGATCTATTCCCAAGTTGGAGGTGACAGCTCTGTGAATTTGCAGTTGTCCTTTACCGTCTGAAAACAGTATCCAGCAGAATCTAACTTGGAGCAGAAGAAACGCCAGGGCAGGACAGGACATGAAGGAAGTAAGGTATGAACTGGACCGGATCTGTGTGCTTGCTCTGAACACGGGAAGGCCAGCCACACGTGTGTCCTGGGGAGAGCTCCCCCAGGTCGAAGGCTTAGCTCGTAACCAAGCTGTCTGCAGTGGGGAAGCGCGTGAAGCTGCTGAGCTGCGGGCTGGCCTTTCCACAGACGGCCGGCCCGCGGTACCCGCAGGTACTGGTTCCAGGAGCCTCCCAGAAACCAACAGCCACGACAATCAGGGCCCTGGCCGTTTGCATCTCACCCCTGCTCGGGTTCCACAGAATTTAAACATCTCTAATACACAGTAAAGGTTATGTAAATAGTTGTAAATGCTGGTGTGCAGCAAATTCAAGCTTCCATTTTTGAAACTTTGTGGAGTTTTTTACCCTAGATATTTTCAGTCCCTGGTTTGTTTAAAATGTGGATAATGAGGGCTGATGACATATTTTATAGACATTTCTGAGACCCACTTCTACTTCACATGATGAAACTGCCTTTTCCTACAGTTTTCTAAATAAAACACCACAGCGTGGGTCTGTCTGCTTTCTCAGTGTCAGATTTCTAAACAAGGTAGGAACGAAATGCATGGTTTATTTAGACTTCCTCAGAGCGTGCACGAGTCCTCGTGCTGTACTAACCTTCATTGCTTTACAGAAAGATGAAGCTGTGGCGTTCCTGTTGTGGCTCGGTGGTTAAACCCGAGGAACCATGAGGATGCAGGTTCGATCCCAGGCCTTGCTCAGTGGGTCAAGGATGTGACGTTGCCGTGAGCTCTGGTGTGGGTCACAGATGTGGCTCCGATCTGGCGTTGCTGTGGCTGTGGTGTAGGCCAGAAGCTGCAGCTGTGATTTGACCCCTAGCCTGGGAACGTCCATATGCTGTGGGTATGGCCCTAAAAAGACCAAAAAAAAAAAAAAAAAAAAAAAAAAAAAAAAAAAAAAAAAAAGCTGTGGGATTTGTGTGAGCAGCAGTGCGCGGAGCCAGGGACACTACGGGAGCCTGTCCGACTTGCCCGGGGCAGACGAGACAAATGGGTTTTGAGTGTTTCCACGATCTCCCCTTGCGGCTCAGTGGAAACCAATCTGACAGGCCTCCCTCAGTGGGTTAAAGATCCGGCGTTGCCATGAGCTCTGGTGTAGGTCACAGACGCGGCTCCGATCCCAGCTCCAAGTCGACCCCTAGTCCTTAGCCTAGGAACCTCCATGTGCCACAAGTGCAGCCCTAAAAAGAGGACTTCCATCACCTCAAGTCATGCCTAGGTGTAACCCCTTTATAAGAGCACATTAAAACACAGCGTACTCTCGATTATGGCAACAGCGATACCCAGGACAGAAACTAGGAAAAAATCTGTAACAGTGCCCTTGGGAATGAAGGCTGACATTTTCTTTCTTTCTTTTTTTTTGGTCTTTTTTATGGCCACACCTGCAGCATATGGAAGTTCCCGGGCTAGGGGTCTATTCAGGGTTATAGCTGCCGGCCTCCACCATAGCCACAGCAACACAGGATCCTTAGCCCACTGGGCAAGGGCAGGGATTGAACCTGCGTCCTGCGTCCTCAAGGATACTAGTCAGGTTCGTTACTGCTCAGCCACAATGGGACCTGCAAAAGTGAGCTTGCGAATTTCAAGGACCCGCATTGACTTCCACCAGAATTTTGTGCCCCGCTATGTGCTTGTCAGCTCTCAGTGGTTCTCTACAAGGGACACAGACTGCAGCTACCAGCCGGTCTCACCTGAACCCACCGCCTCTGCAGCCGGGAGTGGGGGTGGGGAGCGCCCTCAGGGGGCAGGGGTTTCATTCTGGCGTGTCGGGCCTCTTCGGGATGAAGAGGACTTAAACCCACCGAGGCTCCCCCAAGATGAGGCAGGCGAGTGACCCAAGCAGCCTCCGTGTGGAGGTCAGGGCCTTGCCGCAGACAACACGCCACTGAGCCTCCTCCTCTGGGCCGGGACCAGTCTCACGAGCACAAGGCTCGGAGAGAAGCGATTCGGACACACCTCGTACTTCAGTCTTGACTTGATTACCAGTCATCCCGGCTCCGTTACTCGCCTCCAGGGCACACCGGGTGAGGACCCCGCGCACAGCGGGGCTCTCCAGGGCACGGAAGCACCCCAGTCCAGGCGGATCCACGAACCGTCCCGGCTGCAGGGGAAGCCCTGCTCTCACCCTCACACGCACAACTGCAAAGCAGCACCTGGTGTCGCTGACTAACTGCGGACCCACAACCGGATGGGCAGGCGGGGTTTAGTCCAGGAATAAAGTTACTCAACTTCATACACTCAACTCCCAAGTCGGAACCTTCTCAAAACTATTTCTTGGCTGCACCGGCAGCGTGCTTAAGTTCCTGGGACAGGGCTGTAACCCGTGCCAGTGGCCACGCTGGTTCCTTTAGGTGCCAGGCCTCAAGGGACCGAAGATGAACGTGGACGTGTGCAGATGTCCCCGTGCCTCTGCCCGCTGCTGACTTGCAGGGCGCGAACCGCTCCAACCCAACCTGGGGCGTCCCTCCCTCCAGGCGCCGGAGAGCCACACACGCGGGCTTCGGGGTGGGAATGAGGGCCAGGGCTCCCAATTCTGTCCCAGGACCAAATCAGAGCAAAACTGGGCGATAGCATCCTGAGCCCCAGGGGGACGACCTGGCACGAAACTGAAACCCACTATTTGGCATCCGTTTCATGTGGAAGAAGACGCTCCAAGCAACTGCCTGCATCTGTATCGTCCCCCAAAATCTGCTTTTCGTGGGCTGAGAAATATGTTAGGAAAAACATGGTTTTTCTCACTTGAGTAAAGGCAGGCTTCTTAGGAGTCAGGAGCTGCCTATCTTGGGGACTGAACAAAAATGAGAGGGGAAAAACCCTCCCGTGGCTCCCACTCGGAGGGGCTGCTGTTCACACAGAGGTGTGCTGGCTGTTGCGCAACCCTCACATTTGCCAAAGCCGGCCAGCAGGAGTGCCTGGGGGCAGGGGCGCAGTGCAGACAAACCCACCTGAATCAAGGACTCGCGATGCCCACGTATCCGCAGATAACAGCAATGTCCTGGTTTGCTTCTCCCGGCTCATTGAAATAGCTTCTCCCACAAGATGACATGACCTGAAAAAACAAATTCTTTGTTAGAAATCAGAAAATGATAATCTATAGTATGTTCTAAAACAACAGAGGTTTTAGTTAGAAACAATAATTTACTGGAGTAGAATCAATGAGCAGGTCTTAAATAAAAAAATATTGAGAATTCACAATTTTGTTGTGAGCTCACAGAGAAGAAGAACTCTGAGGGGTCTGAAAACAGTCCACAGCCCCACCTGGTCAGAAACGAAAACTCCTGGGCCTTTAAATCACAAACAGGGTGGGGCAGCCTGGGTTCCATGGAAGAGAAGAACATGTCCCCTGCTGGAGTCCCGTTGTGGCTCAGAGGAAACGAATACCACTAGCATCCATGAGGACGCAGGTTCGATCCCTGGCCTCCCTCAGTGGGTTAAGGATCCAGCATTGCCGTGAACTGTGCTGTAGGTTGCAGATGCGGCTCGGACCTGGCGTTGCTGTGGCTGTGGTGTAGACTGGCAGCTGTAGCTCTGATTCCACCCCTAGCCTGGGAACCTCCATATGCCGCAGATGTGGCCCGAAAAAGCCAAAAAATAAATGAATAGCTTTGAGAACCATGAGGATGACAATATGGCATTGTCACAATTCCACCAGAAATACCACATAGTGTGCGCAATCCTATAAAACTTGAGGTATAAATGAACAAAAATAATAGAAAACATTATTACCCCTTAAAAAAAAAAAAAAAAGGGCGGAAACAGCAAAAGGGAGAAACGGAGCTCGTGTCTGTGGCCGGGTCTCCTTTGATGGTATTAAACCATTTTTAAGACGACACACTTTGAAAAGGCGGACGTTTTCCGTCTGGAATCACCAGAAAAGAGGACTCGTTTTCCTTTCCCTTCCTAAGGCCCCTCTCAAGTGCCGCTGGCTCCGGGGAGGCCGTCAGCACACGGGGTCCTGCCGAGAGGAACCGCAGGCGGAAGCCATCTCGCCGCCTCCTCAGGGCAAAGGGCAGGGAGGCAGATGTTTCACTGGGCTCTGAACCAGCGTCCAAGCTCGGGAACCACGGCCGACCAGGAGGAGGGAAGACAAAGGCCCGGGAAGCATGGCGGGCGCCGACGGACCTGGAAGGAGAGACGCCGGGGCTGCCTCATCTCAAGTTCAGGTGCACGCGGGGGCTGGGGGTCCAATCTCGGGGCGGTCATCCATGTTTTCTCTTATCCTAGGGTTACAGTTAAACGAGATTTAGGACTTCAAAACAAGAGTTCCGGGCTGGATTAAAAACCCGAGGGTCACCCCCGTCCCTATTCTCCGGAGCAGAAAGCAGTTTCTAGTGAGAGGCCACTTAGCCTTCACCTCGTTTCGTTACGTCCACTCAGCAACGATTCCCTTCTCCTTCGTTTCCTAACATCATCAGCTCAGTCTCGTTGTTGCGTCAGAGTGAACCCACCTCCCAGAGCTGAAGGGCTGGCGCCCGCGTTCCCATGGGCAGGTCCCCCGTCTCGGCACAGCTTGGGACCCTCATAAGCCAGGCCTACGCAGGACCCCGACTCCTACCCTAGCTGCAAAAGTGCCTTCTACTTGGCCCAAGGCAGGGGACACAAGTGCGTCTGCTGTGCTCCACCAAGAAAAGACCTCACTGCCTAACCAGAGAGCAGCACCAAGTCAGAGAGAGAAAGACAAATCCCATTTCCATCACTTACATGCGGAAATGAGCCTCCCTACGAGAGAGAGACAGACTCAGAGACACAGAGAACAGACGTGTAGCTGCCAAGGGGGAGTGGGATGGACGGGGAGTCTGGGATTAACAGACGCAAATTATTCAGAACAGATAAGCAATGGGGTCCTGCTGTACAGCTCAGGGAACTATCTCCACTCTCCTGGGACAGACCAGGATGAAAAACAATATAAAAAATAAGAATGTATGCATATGTATAACTGACTCACAATGGCAGACACTGGCACAACACTGTAAATCAACTATAATTTAAGAAAAAAAAAAAAAGAATGAAAAAGGGAAAGGCTCCTCTAACCACACCCTAATGGTTTTCATACATTCAGAAATGGTAACAGCCAATACCACATACTTTTATGGTGACTTTTCTCAAAGAACAAAGCATTGAAAACACAGAAAGCCTGGAGTTCCCTGGTGGCCTAGCAGTTATGGATCTGGTATTCTCATTGCTGTGGCTCAGGTCTGATCCCCGGCCCAGGAACTTCCCCATTCTGTGGGAGGCCAAAAAGGGAAAAAAAAAAACAAACACAAAAAGCCCATTCTTAGAGGTCAACTATGTACCAGTGCACGTGCCAGTCTCATTTGCCACTGAGCACACATGGCTCGTATTCGGTGATGGAGTTACACATAAGTAACAGAAACACATCCTCAGACAGGGCTGCGTGAGTGCCAGGGAGCAAATGGACACTGGAACCCTGCAGCACTGCAGCTGGGCGGGTACAACGGGCTCCCTGATCCTCAGTAAGTTTAAAGAAGGACACCTGAGCCAGCAATCCCACTCCCAGGTATGGACCCAAGAAAACAGAAAACACGTGTCCATGCAAAGCCACGTGAACGAGGATTCACAGTAGCACAAAGCGGAAGTGGCCCAAATGTCCACGGCTAGCTTCCATGGGGACGGGGCTCCAATCTCCGGTCTTGGTGGGTTAAGGACCCGGCGTTGCTGTGGCTGTGATGCAGGCCGGGAACTCCCACATGCCACAGTGTGGCCCACAAAAGCAAAAACAGAAAAGAACTGAAGTACCGACACTTGCTGCACGAGTCTAAACTTTGAAAACAGGTGACATGAGCCAGGCACAAAAGGCCACACACTGTATGATTCCATTTACATCGTGTCCAGAAGAGGCAAAGCCAGAGAGACAGAAAATAGATTAGTGACTTGGGGCGGGGGCGGGGGGGGGGGGGGGGAGAGGTTGGGAGAAAGAAGTGACTGCTAATGGGTGGGGGTGCTTTCTGGGGCGTGACATGTTCTGTCACAGACAGTGGTGAAGGCTGGACAACTTTTTCTTTCTTTTTTTATGTATGTATTTTTTTAATTTTTATTTTTTGTCTTTTCTGGGGCCACACCCGAGGCATATGGAGGTTCCCAGGCTAGGGGTCTAATTAGAGCTGTAGCCGCCGGCCCACACCACAGCCACAGCAATGCTGGGTCCGAGCCGCTTCTGCGACCTACACCACAGCTCACGGCAACGCCAGATCCTTAACCCACTGAGCGAGGCCAAGGATCGAACCTAAAACCTCACAGTTCCTAGTCAGATTTGTTAACCACTGCGCCACGACAGGAACTCCTGGACAACTTTTTGAAAGTACACTGAATTCTATAAATTTAAAGGGTAAATTTGGAATTCTCTGGCGGCTCAATGGTTTCAGGATCTGGTGTCACAGTTTCAGGATCTGGTGTCACAGCTGTGGCTCTAGTTACAGCTGGGCCACAGGTTTAATCCCTGGTCCAGGAACTTCCACATACCCTGGACATGGCCACACACACACACACAAAAGGTCAATTTTAGGTACAAAAAAAAGAGGACTGCATAAAAGATAAATAATATATAATTCGAAAGTATAGAGGCTGAGGAACATCCTAAAGAAAACCCAGAAAAGGAATTTTCATGATGGCTCGGAAATCAGCCTACACGGTGAGAGCGTGTCTACAGCAGCCTCTCGTGGGGGAACCGTGACGGAGTCACATTCGTTACGCGCGTGCTCTGGCCCGAGCCTCTTTCTAAGAAGCAGGTTCTCCAGTTTGCAGGCTGGGGCCCGGGAGAGGTGGGTGGGGGTGGGGGTGTCACATCGACACGATTAAGAGTGACTGGATTCAGACTCATCTCGCAGAGAACACAATTCACAACTGAGCCTCTGCCTCAAAGACACAGACCACAATACCGCTGCCAAACGAAATGCTATTACTGCAGGCAACTCACAACAGCTAAAATCAGCAGCCTACACTTTCCATAATTTTATTCCAATGCGAATACATCCTCATTAAACAACAAATGTACCTTCAAAGAGTACAGAGAAATACTGTGATTAATGGTAGACCTGCCAGTTCCCACTGCGGCCTAGCAGGTTAAATAAGAACACGACAGAGTGTCCATGAGGATTCAGGTTCGATTCCTGGCCTTGCTCAGTGGGTTAAGGATCCACGTCGCTGTGGCTGTGGTGTAGGCCGGCAGCTGCAGCTCCGACTCAACCCCGAGCCTGGGAACTTCCATGTGCCACAGACGTGGCCCTACAAAAAAGAAAGGCGTTAGCAAGGAAACGTACAATAAAACCACCAGGACAGTTCTCTTCAAGTTCAGGCTCAAACAGACCTGCCCGACAACACCGGTGCCTACATGGAAGCGGCGCATCAGACACCAGCGAGGCTGAGGGCCGAGGCAGAGCGACCGGCCAGCGGCCGCTTCTACGAAACGCCCTGGACAGCAGGGCTGCGAGGCACCCTCTCCGCGACGTGCCGGATGTTCACCGCAGCTTCACTCACATAACCCGGACTGGAAACTCGCCATGAGCTTATCAGCGGAGACTCAGGAACACAGCGTGCAGGCTCCCTTGGGGGAAGAGACAGGACCAGCGCAACACTGCAGGCGAACCTCCCAAACGCCCCGTCCCGGGAGCAGCCCCAGAGGCAAAGGGACACATGGTAAGAATCTATCTGTATTTAGTGTGAAAGCGAAAAACACGGTGATCAAAACAGACCAGCGGTTGCCTGGGATGCAGGTGGACAGGGTAGAAGAGCGCCCGTGATCTGAGGTGACCTCCAAGTTTACCTGACAGTCCAGGGCAAGCTTTTTTTCTTGGCCCCGCTCAAGGCAGGTGGAAGTTTCCAGACCAGGGATGGAACCTGAGCCTCAGTAGTAAAAGCAGTGAGTCCTAACCACTAGACCATCAGGGAACTCCAGGTCTCAATTTTTAAAAGCAGCATTTTAAATTGAGGAAATCAGAAAAAATACATACTGAAAAGACCGTTTAACAACTCAAAATTAGTAGGTATGAAAAATAAGGTTATTTTCCAGTAACTAGGTATGAACCATTTATCACTCATAAAACACTGAAATGTGGAAAATACTGAAGAAAATATCAAGATTGGAGTCTTCTTTTTAGCCACAAGGCACATTTATTTTTAAATGTTTCCTCCGTTCTACTGAGGGCAACTAGCATTTTCAGAAAAACAGTTTACTCGCATTACATGCCACCTTTTTCTTCAAAGGTCACAAACGACAGTTACTACAGTTATCAATGTACATAGTTCAGTGAAGATTTGAAATCTAATAAAGCATAAGTTGAAGACTTTATCAAACATAATTACTGCCTTCTAAGAAAAGTTAGCATTAACTCAGTTTCAAGAGCTGAAACCTGTACCCATCTGCAAGGCAACTGCGATGAGATGAAAAGGTCATGGAAGGAAAAGATACCATTGAAAAATTTTAAGCTTAATTTTGTCCCCAAATTTCTGCAAAGGCATTTTTAAGTTAAAAAAAGAAAAAGGAAGAAAGAAAGAAAAGCAAAACTGTTCAAAACAAAAAGAAAAAACTCAGTAGCATTAACCTCTTAGCACTAGGATTTCTCAAGAGGCCTCCCTGAAAGAGTCAAAGAAAACCTACTCTGATGGTTGAACACAAGGTAAAGTTTTTAAGACAAGTTCAACTACAGCAGGTACAAACTGCATTCTTAGTTTAGATTACATGGATATCACAAACTTACATGTCCAGCCTCCACTATGTTCTTTGAAACTTCAATATTTCAGTAAATTACTGAGTGCCAGAGCAGTTCCATGAATGAACCATGTTCACGTGTAATGAAAAGGCACCGAATTACCAAATGATAAGCAAGATTCTTTTTCAGCACATCCTTCAAACCACTTTGAAAGAGCATCTGCTGTTGTTCACTTTGAAGATACCACGTACATCAACAAAGCAGGAAAAACGATTCCTGCGGGATCCGCTCCGCACTCCCATGCAGCAAGCAGGACGAGAAGTTAAACATCAAACAAGTTTAACGGGCACGGCGGTGAGTTCAGGCGCTATTCACACCTGTGTAAACGGGGTTGGGACACAGGTCTCAGGCGCCCGCAGAAGGCCGTCTCCCACGGCCTCCTCGCCGGGGACACCACCTCTGAGTTAGTGTGACCCAAACTATACTGACAGGAAGATACATTAAGGTGCTTAAATTCAGTGCTTTGTTCTGAGCACAAGATACCAACGTATCTTCTTTAAGAGGGATTGAAAAGTCTAAAAACAGAAGGGAGAGCTTAAAAATATATTTATACCACATTTTTTTAAATGTCCAAAATTTCCTGTTTATCACCAATGACTTTGAGAAATTGAGACTACGCAAACCAGATTAAAAGCAAACAGAGGAGTTCCCGTCGTGGTGCAGTGGTTAACAAATCCAACTGGGAGCCATGAGGTTGCAGGTTCGATCCCTGGCCTTGCTCAGTGGGTTAAGGATCCGGCGTTGCCATGAGCTGTGATGTGGGTTGCAGAGGAGGTTCGGATCCCGTGTTGCTGTGGCTCTGGCGTAGGCCGGCAGCTGCGGCTCCGATTCGACCCCTAGCCTGGGAACCCATGTGCCACAGGAGGGGCCCTAGTAAAGGCAAAAAAAAAAAAAAAAAGGCAAACAAAAGCAAGGCATTAAAAAGCCAATAAAATAGTCATAAATCTCAACTTTTTTGTGTCTTCATGCCATCTGGACACACTCCCGTGGGCACACAGCCCAGAAGCCTATACACGGCCACAGCTCAGACCCAGGAACAAACCACCCCCACCCCCCACCAGAGGGCAGCAAGACCTCCTAAATGCTGGGGGCACTGAAGACACCCCCAGGTCCCTTCTCAGTCACCATGACGGCTTAGAACACAGTCAACTCTCTGAGATAAAGAAATCTCATTCTGACTCTGCTAAGAGGCCAGCGGGACCCTGGAAAAACGGCCTGCTCGCTGACTCAGGCGAAGTGCAGTAAGGCCACAGGTGTCTGGGGCCCTGTGCTCAGGCCTTCATGGCAGGAACCCTCGACACAGTCGTGAGAGTCACTTAATTCTAACGTAGTGTAACTCAGAGGGTTCACACACGGACGCAGAAGCACCGAGGCTGCAGTAAAATGCTCAAGTAAGAGAAGGCAGGCCCTAACCACTTCCCAGGAAAAGGTCTGGAGTGAAAGGCACAAAACGCGGGGGCGCATTCCTGCTGAGGCAGAACACAAAGATGAGGGCAGTCTCGAGTTCTGACCCCTCCGCATGTGCGGCTGTGTGATCAACTGGCTGTACCCAAATGACTGACGAAGAGGAAACTCTAACGCCACCAAGGTTGAGAATCGGAGCCCAGGGGCCCTGATGTGCTGGCACCTTCTGGTCTCTTTCGGGACCCAGGCGTCTCCCGAGTCACAAACCAGGTGCATCCTGGCCCCGGCCTTTCCCATGACTTGTCTTTTCATCAAGCGCCCTGCGGAGTTCCCGCCATGGTGCAGTGGGCTAAGAATCTGACTGCCGGGGCCCGGGTCGCTGCAGATGCAGGTTCATTCCCCTGCCCAGAGCAGTGGGTTAAAGGATCCAGCGTTGCTGCCACTGAGGCTGGGATTCAATCCCTGGCCCAGGGGACGTCCGTATGCCACACATCTTGAAACACATACCAAAAAAAAAAAAGAAAGGAAATTAAAAAAAAAGGGCACTGCCATCATGGCTCGGTGCCAACAAACCTGATTTAAATCCATGTGGACGCAGGTTCCATCCCTGCTCCCACTCAGTCGGTTCGGAATCCGGTGTTGCCGTGAGCCAAGGTGTGGGTCGCAGATCTGCTGCGGCCGTGGTGTAGGCTGAAGGTCGCAGCTCGGAGTCGACCCCTAGCCTGGGCCCTTCCCGGGGCCTGAGTGCGGGGCCGGGCGGGGAGGAAGGAAGGAACCTGCACTGCAGCCCCGCGCGTGCACAGGCCACGCGGCCCCACCACAGAGGGATCCGTCCAACAGCACAATCCCCCCCACGTAGGCACAGGCACACGTTCAGCCTCAGCTCCCCGTGGGGCGAACATCTCACCGAAGGGGCCTTGGCGTCTCTGGCAGGAAAACATGGCTCAAAAAACGGTGGCGCCTGCCTGGCTCCCTCGGCCCCACCCGCCAGCCCGCCTGCGGCTGGGAGCCCCGCGGGCTCACAGGACGTGCGGTGCCCCACGCCCAAGGCCTAGGGGCCCACGGCAGGGAACACGGCTGGCAGACGGCCCTTCACACCCACACCGGACCCCGGACCCCGAAGCTCGGACCGGACCGGGCGCGAGGCGGGAACCTGCCCCACAGCAAAGGGCCTCCCTCAGTCCCTGGGTAAAGCTCCACCACCCAACCACTACTATCGTAAGACACGGAACATTCCAGCATTTCAATTCGCTGCAAGCGTCCAAATACACATAATAATTTACTGAATAACCAACACAATTCCTTGAGAAAGCATACGAGTTTTTTTAACATTTTCTTCATTTTCGGTGAAGCTACCTCACACACACGGCTGAGAGGCCCTCCCGATTTCACTTGTAAATAAAGTTTACCTCCCCTCCAGTATTTCCAAGGAACACAAGGTGGTAAATTTCAAGTAAAATTTCAAAACTTCCCACCAACAGGGGAAGGGCTCCTCTAGAAGTCTTCCGAGGTTCTCCTACTCTTGACACTAAACTTAGGGACTTCGCGTTAGCACAGCACCGCTAATGCTGCCCCCACTGCCACTGCTCAAGAACTGCACAACTTGCTCTGGATGAAAGACTGCTGAACGTGAGTCAGACGCCCGTCTCTACCGCCAACAGCACCAACAGAGCCCATCGCAACCTTGGTTTAATGCCCCCAGTAAGTCAAACGGCTAATCCTCACCAGGTCCTTAGAACCCTGTCATGCTGGTAATTCTCCCCGAGACAGTAACTGGTTTATTTAATGAAACAGGCACCTGCTTGCGTAACCTCATATGTGACAGACACACGAGAACTCCTGCAATCCTCATTAACCACTGTCAGGACCACCTCAAGGCTTTCCCCAGTTTAATCAAATCTGGACTCCTCCACTTTCACCACTGCCTGCAGCGATTCCCTGAGTCTTTGTCAACATCCCATCTTCACTGACTCGGTGCACGTGCTGAGGACTGACAGGAATACAGTTAAATTCTCACTCTCCACAGTAACAACAGGCAGAACGCAGAACACGACAGAGACACACGCACCCGAGACCCAAGTCATTCAACCAGAATTTTACCCTGCAGACAGGTTCACACACATGCTCTGGGACATGCAGCCAACAGGATGCTTGTAACAAGGAGAAAACAAGAACACATCAGAGAGACACTGTCCCCACAGAGGTGGTGCCTGTCTAACAATGACCTGCCTGCACCTGTAAACAGTGAGGGACCCCGGGGAGAGAAGCTGGGCAGTGGGCACACATCACCATGTACAATCTTGCATTTCCACATCTGTGTATCAGATGCATATTATTCAAAAATTCAAAACTATACCGAATGAGTTTCAGCATTGGCAGTTTGTGAAGACTAGTTGGCTTGTACAGGTAATAAGGCTTAAAAAAGAGATGGTATGATAAAGGGTTACTTCTGGATCTCAAAGGAAGGTCTGAACGATGGCTGCGGCACAGAGCAGAATGAGGTAACTTTATGATTCTGTTTTTTAATGTGAGGGCTGCACCCACATGGAAATGCCCCAGCTAGGGGTGGGATCCGAGCTGCACCTGTGACCCCACACCACCGCTCACGGCAACACCGCATCCTTCGCCCACTGAGTAAGGTTCGGAATCCCAACAGCCTCCTCACAGATGCTGGGCAGGTACTAATAGGGGCTAATCCCCATCTGGTCTCCACAGTTATTTATGCTGGCCATTAACCAAGTATGAGTAAAAGGGGTGATTTTTCACAAACACCCATTCCTAGCCCGTGCTTTCTTCTGTGACGCACGCATGTGACGGCACTGCTGTATGGTGGCTCGGCATGTTCCGCAAAGACCGGGCCCAGCAGGGCCTTCCAGGTCTATCTGAACAGCCACACACAGCGGTGTACACGGTTTTCAGACCCTGACAACAGACACCTCATGCTGGTGAACTGTCTGTTTCACACTCTTATCAAGTGGTGTTTACGGATGGCAACGAACCTCTTCTCCAGCCAAGACCACTGCCTGAGCATCATGAGTTCACATGCGCGACACCTTTCCGGAGGCCACGAGACCCGAGGACCTCCAGCCCACGCTCACTTCTCTTGGAAGTGGGCAGCACCAAAACTACGGGCCTTGGGGGTAAAAGCAGTCCCTCCTGCCTGCTTCCTTCCGTGTAACTCCCCACCCCCACACGCCTCAGTTAACCCAGTCCGACTGCTCTGCATTTGCTAAATAACTGACATGTCTTCATTTCTCTCTTTTACGATTTTTTTGGCTGCACTCACCAGGGCCAGGGATCGAACCAAGTCACAGCAGTGACAATGCCGGATCCTTACTCGCCAGGGCACCAGGCAACTCCTGATACACCCTGCTTTACGCTCTTGCTCTCCAATCCTTTTCCACATCGCGTCTAGCTTCCCGACCCCCCACTCTGAGCTACCATAAGCGCACCCACAGTCGAGGAAACCGTCTGGAGCACACACCTCAGGACCATCAACTCTCTTGCCAAACAAACCTTCCTTGTGCTTCGCGACCTGCCTCAGCCGGCGCAAGCTCATCCGCGTGAGCCCCAGCCCTTGTTCATTCGGGCCCTGCTGGTCCTGCCTGCTCCCTGGGGCGGACGCCTGGCCACTTCTGCCTCTGCGCCTGGCCGGACACACTCCCGAGGTCCTTCCCCCGCGAAAGGCGCCTCTGAGCCTCCCACTAAGCAAGAACATACCTGATGCATCCTACGCACAGCCGTCCCCCTTAGTTCATCCTACTTTCATTTCTCTTCTCCAAACTCCTTGTGAGCAATTTCGGACAATTAGTTTCACCTGTAATGCGCCAAGTCACCGGGTATACCCAGCACTGGTGCCAACTGTGCGACAGCAGGGCTCCTGGGAGCGAGTAACGGGCTCACCCTAATGGATGCATTCCCTACTGGCAACACGATTCCAAAATTTATTCTACAGTCACTGCTTTTTTGAATTTCTCCTTTCTTCTGTCTCCAATTCATGTGGATGTAATGCAAGCCTCTGTGGATTCAAAAGCACCATGGCTGCTGATGCTCACGGCCCATTTCTGCACTGTTCTTATCACTGTCCTGGGCCCTGCTCCTCTCAAGTTCCCAGAACGCAGCACCAAGAACCTACCCAATGTGAGCTGGCTTAGTCTTTTTGTCTTTTTAGGGCCGCCCGTTGGGCATATGGAGGTTCCCAGACTAGGGGTCCAATCGGAGCTGTAGCTACTGGCCTACACCACAGCCACGGCAACAGAGGATTTGAGCCACATCTGTGACCTACACTGCAGCTCACAGAAACACTGGATCCTTAACCCACTGAGCAAGGCCATGTCCTCATGGACACTGGTCAGCTTGGTTATTGCCGAGCAATGACAAGAAGCCCTGGCCGCCTTCTTCTTAAAGTAAGAAAGCACTTGCTCAAAGGCACTAATATGCTGTCTTTGGCATTAATGATTCAGAACCTATACACTTCTGGTGTATGCTAACTTAGGCTCTTTCCAAACGCAATGATATAGTCCCTTGCAATTCATTTGTGAGCTCTATACACTAAAAAAATCATTTTACTGAATACGTTATCGGCATACACGTGAATATCACGATAGCAAGAAAGCGTGTACGTTAAACTAGCATGTTAACACCTATTCTACTACTAGTTTTGAGACCCATACCATTACTAGTTTTGACAGCAGCACCCGCAGCACATGGAAGATCCTGGGCCAAGGACTGAATCCAACGCACAGCTGCAGCAACACCAGATCCTTTAAGCCACTGCACCAGGCCTGGGATTGAACCTGAGCTTCTCCAGAGACCTGAGCTGCTACAGTCAGGTTCTTAACCCCACTGCACCACAGTGAGAACTCAAATACCTACGTCATTTTTTGGTGTTTTTTTTTTTTTTTTTTTGCTTTTTAGGTTTAGGGCCGCACCTGCGGCATATGGAAGTTCCCGGGCTAGGGGTCGAATCATTGCTGCAGCTGCTAGTCTACACCACAGCCACAGCAACGTGGAATCCAAGCATTTCTGTGACCTACACTGCAGCTCACAGCAACACCAGATCTCCGACCCACTGAGTGAGTCCAGGGATCAAACCTGCATCCTCACTAGTAGGATTCGTTTCTGGTGTGCCACAACAGGAATTTCCCTGCATTACTTTTAAGGGTGTGATGCAATTACATCCTTAAAGACACGCAATGCTCACTGCAGCACGGGCAGCCACGCTATTTAAACACAGCGCCCAACTTACTGAACAAAAGCCTGAAGAACAGGTGTTTCCTTCCTAACAGAGTTTTACGCAATCATTTCTCCTGAAAACCGTAACCACTGAACCATGCTCAAGTTCAGTTCCTTGAGTCGCCAGGCGAAACCCTGCAGTGTCCTCCGGAGTGTGACGACCACGGGCAGGAAGCCGTACGGACCATCACAGGAGGTTTGGGGCTGCTGGGAGGAGCGGAAGGCTGTGGTGAGCGCCCTGTCGTTGCTCACGCGGGCTCTGCAAGTCACCTGGTGCCCGTGCAAAACAGGAAAACCACCGGCACCCCTTCAGTTCACACTCTGAGGACAAGCACCTCCCCGTCGTGGGGAGAGGGCACGCTCTTCCACCCCTTCTGACTCATGAGCGCCTCCCACCTCTGCCAGATTTAAGTGCCCTCGGCACACGTGCCCCTCCAACCGGACCAGCACCCAGACACACGCCACGCTCCCTCCCTCGACTCCTCATCGCTCCCTACCATCCTCTTTCCTTCCATCCTACTTCCTTCCCAGGACCTGCTTCGGTGTAGACATAACGTAAGGGAACGGAGTGCTTCCTGCTCTGAACCTCACGTTTCTCCCCACGGGTCTCTTCCCATCCAAGCTCACGGCAGGCAGGGACCTATTCAGTTTTCTTCATTATCTATGCACAGGCTGAGACAAAAATGGCTCAATAACTGCCTATTGGATAAACAAGTAACTGAGGTGTTTCCTTCGTGGCTCACTGGTTAATGAATCCGACCAGTATCCATGAGGATGCAGGTTCAATCCCCGGCCTCACCCAGTGGGTTAAGGATCCAGCGCTTCTGTGAGCTGTAGTGTAGGTCACAGATGCATCTCAGATCTCACGTTGCTGTGGCTGTGGTGTAGGCCAGCGGCTACAGCTCTGATTGGACCCCTAGCCTGGGAACCTATATATGCCCACAGATATGGCCGCAAAAAAAAAAAAAAAAAAAAAGGCCACTAGATTCCAATACACAAATTAGCTGGTTCTGAAACCTCTCAATACTATGTCATGACTCCCTATTCTCCTGGATTCTTCCTCAGACCAGCTAAGGAAATGCCCACTGCCAATTCTGCTATGACATTGGGAGGTCTGGAAGAAGATGGATGAAATGCAGACACAACACGCACACACTCAAGTGAGGACCACACACTGACTGAGCGGGGCCAGGAGTGAAGGGAGGTGAGCTCTCCTCCGACTGGGGAAGGGCTCCTCCTAAGCGACCTGCAAAAACAGCTGTGGACACGGAGATCGGAAGGCTGCGGTGGGGGGGGGGGGGGGGAGAGGGGTGCCTGCAAAGATGCCCCGAGGGCAGACCCGATAGAGCCCGGGGGCTGGAATCCAGGTGAGGAGCCGCACGAAGCCAACAGGAGAGGCCACGGTCCAATGTCTGAGAAGGAAGCGCAAGACACTGCGGAGAATGACTGCAGGAGCAGAGGTCCCAGCAGGACCAGTTGGGAGGGCGGCTCGGGGCCTTCAGTGTGGGGGTGACAGGGCCTCTTCACCAGGCGGAGCAGCTCCACACAGGCTTTAAAATCCCAGCCCAGGAGTTCCTATCGTGGCGCAGTGGTTAATGAATCTGACTAGGAACCATGAGGTTGCGGGTTCGGTCCCTGCCCTTGCTCAGTGGGTTAACGATCTGGTGTTGCCGTGAGCTGTGGTGTAGGTTGCAGACACGGCTCGGATCCCGCGTTGCTGTGGCTCTGGCGTAGGCCGGTGGCTACAGCTCCGATTGGACCCCTGGCCTGGGAACCTCCATATGCCGCGGGAGCGGCCCAAGAAATAGCAACAACAACAACAACAACAACAACAACAACAAAATCCCAGCCCACACCACAGGCACTCAAAGCCCGGATACTAAAAAATCCAGCGGGGACACCTTCGCTCTGCTTCAAGCAGCTCTACCCCAACCCCAGGCCTGAACACTTACCTTCAAGGCTCGGGAGGGCCGTCAGCCACCACCGGCCCGGCGGCCACACTTCCTACCACGAGGCCATCCGCACCCCCTCTCCCCCAGACCACTGGCGCAAGGACCAAAATCCAGCCTCCTCTAGAAAAGGGCACAGTATTTGCAGAGAAACCGCCACCCCTCCTGTACTTCCAGTATCTCGAGAACCTGCTCAGGAGACTGCAGACAGGGCGCGATGGAAACAGTGACCTGCCCAGAGCAACAAGTTCTGCTTCTTGGAATCTTTTCTTCAAAACGTTCTGATCATGAATGATACTAAAAAAAGCGGAGGCCAGGGCTCCTCAGGGCAACAAGCCAAAAAGCGTGGGCAGCCGCTAGAGACTTGCAAGGCCAAGGCATGGTTTCTTCCCTAAAGAAACACAGCCCTGACCCATTCTGGACTTCCTCTCATCTCCAGAACCAGAGCAACACACCTGTGTTGAGCAAAAAACAAGAAAGGAGGGAAAGAGAGAGAGGGAAGGAGGGGAGACAGAATTTCATCCGTGCTCGGGTGGGTCTGTGGACCCGGGACCCTGGAACACGAGAGCTGGCTGTGGCCTGCCCAACTCACTCCACATGCGAAATCTGCAAACTCCTCGCGGAGACCAAAGAGCCTCCCAGGGACCATGGACCAGGCAGGGGGAAGGCGGTGGCGGGGCTGGGACGTATGAATGGTCTACGTGGCCTCTCGTCTTGCTATTTACAGCAAAGCCCCTCTTGTAGCTAAAAATAACTACCCTGACTCTGAGCCGCACAGGAGGCGAAGCCAAACTCCAAACCGGGGAGTGAGGGTCACGTCCCTGCCCCCACCCCCGTCCCAGACCAGGGCCCTGGGCCGCGCCCTGACCGCCTCATCAGCCAGGTGACTGCGCCACCCCACAGTGCCCTCCCCCTGCCCCCACCTGGGTGCCTACAGCGGGCACATACTCACCTTGTAGACGCGCTCAAAAGCGATCGTCTCGGTCAAGTCTTCCCAACCCAAGTGCAGCGCGCTTCTGGGTTTTCCGGGCATGTCCTAGTTGCTTCATTGCTACGGGCTGCTCTAGGGCACAGCTCTGCACACACCCACACGCTCCAAAGCCCGAGAGGTGGTGAGCTGCCATGTTTTGTGCATTTGTGTATTCTCCTTAGAAGAGTGGTCCTACAGTTGGTATCACTCATTCATGAAAAAACACGTAGTAAAGACCTGACAGGAAATGAGGACTAAACCACGAGATGACGTATCAGGTCCCTTCTCCCTTGGAGCTGACATGCAGCTGCAATGAAGTCAGTCAATGTACAGGAAATTTTGACCCAAAGTTTTGGAGGAAATCTTGTATTACGATCACGCTTTCTCAAGATTTAAAATAATTAGATTAACTCTGTTATGACCAGAGTCTCAGGAGAGAATGAGCAAAAGCAACAAGCGTGAAGGCAGTGAAATGCAGACAAGTGTGACAACTGGGAGCTCAACCCCCTTCCGGCTCCCGCACAAACACCACTACAGCCTCCGGGAGAGCCCTCGCCCCGACACCTCAGAGGGAATGGATGTTTAACAAACCTGCAAATTCTCCACTGACAAGATAGAAATTACACAGATGACATAATTACAGACCATGTAACAAGCTCCCAGCATTACAATCATGTACACACGAGACACTGACCATTACCAGCCTAGATCAGCACTGCCCAAAAGAAAAATAACACAAACCACAAAAGAAAGTGAAAAGTCCTTAGGAGCTACAGTGAGGGGTAAGGTGCGACAGATGAACTTAGCTTAACGGTGTATTTTATTTAACCAAATACATCCAAAACACTACCATTTCAACAAGTAGTCATACACAAAATTGAGACAACTTACACTCTGCCCTTCATACTACGTCTTTGCAGTTCTGCGTATATGTGGCACATCTACATCAAATGGTGAATTTTCCTTACTACTGATATGGATTTAGATTTTATTAAAGAAGTAGATTCACATACCCAAGCTGTTCCGAATACGTTCTTGTTTTTTCCAAATATGCTTAATGCTGTGTTCATAACTGAATTAAAGTTCATCACCATACAGTTAAAACTCAAGTCACAGCCACACCAGTCCCACTCCAGACTCCACAGCTCCAGAGGCACCGCACCCGACTGCAGCTCTGAGAGGTGTCCTGCATCAGGGCCTCTGCACAGGCTGTATCAGACTCCTGTCCTCTCACCTCCTGAAACGGTCACTTTCTCTACCCAAATGATGACGTGCTAAGTCACCTCAACTATCTGTCACTGTCTCTCGAGGCCTAGAACACAAGTGCCAGGGAGCTGAGGGGTTGGCTGCACTGGGCACAGCTCTATCTGCAGTGCCCCAACTGCCAAACTACTGCCAGCACAGCAACTGCCAAAACAAGTACTGGGAGTTTTAGATGCTGCGAGATTACTTACTACGGGTATCATACGTAGAGGACCCGTGAAAGAGGACTAGCAATCGGCCCCAACGGGCAATCTTCTTCCTTACTATCGAAGGAATTGCAAAGTAATTCCCAACTGTGAAGCCTGCGTTTTCCATCTACTCAGGGAATAACTCATACCTTCACTGTCTAAAGGATAGTTCACCTGACTGGAAGCACAAATATTGACATGGGTTAAATGCACTGAAAGCAGAAATTACGAATCTGAATCTGTATTTTCTGTATTGTACTTCCCATCCCCCAAATTTGGAGCATGTCACTTTCCAAAAACTTCTGATGTCCTACTTATAAAGTAGATGTAATGGTTCCACATAGCATAATATACAACTAAGAAGCAAAAAAAACTCAAAAACAAACAAACAAAAAAAAAGGTCTTTTAAATTTTCCTAACGAATGACCCTAGGTCTACACAGTAGGGACAGATCCTAAGCTGTGTATGGCTCCCAGCAGGGAGGGTGACTCGGGCAGCAGGGTGTAAAGGGAATTCACGGTCCAAATGGAACAAACTTCAGGAACAGAGAGACCGGAAGCAGGAGAAACACAGCACAGGTTCCTTTTTTCAAAATTTATTTTTCTGCATTCGTGTGCCAAAAAATAGCTAATTTAAGTGCTGACTTCTGTCAGCTATCACTCACTGCAGCATCCAAGTACTGCCACAGGAGTTCAAATCCTTTCTTGAAGAAAATTAGTAATAAATAACTGAACAGCAAAAACGAGTGCATCCAGAAATCTAGCCACAAAATTTCGTTTTACAGGACGGATGAAACAAAGCCTTACTCTCCCAGTCTGCATGAGAAGGCCTACGGAAAAGGTGAGGAACTGGCGGCCGAGTCTCAAGTCCTGGACTCCCCAGGAGCAAAAGGACCCGAATCCTTAACCAGAACGAGGGAGGGGCTGTGAGTGGAGAGGACGAGCGGACCGGAGCCCCCGCCACTTTGAGTTCAGCGACACCGAGCAAGGCTCGGTCAGGGGGGCCTCCTGGGCAGGCTGCGTCTGTGGGAAGCAGGAGGAGGTGCCCTGCGCCGCGGGGTCGCAGGGCGGACACGTCTTCAGACAAGGCTCCCTCGCGCCCTCGTCACCGCCTCCTGCGAGAGCTCAAGGTTGCAAGCTAGGGGACGGTTTCTTTGCGCTAAGAGTCAAAACACTGGGGAAGAAAATGACTGTCAACACAGCAACTCTGTGCTTTCGTGACGGACCGATTTGCTTGTGTCAATGTACCGTACAGGACTCTGAAGAGACTTTCAAGCACACACACGCAACGCACATCTCCGGGAGGTCTCACGAGGCAGGTTCGAACTACCTCAAGACTTGTTAACAATTCCCCTTTACTGAACTCAGGTGGGCATCACTTTCTAAAAGTACGTGTGAAAATCGAAGCTGCAAAGCAAAAGAAATCACATTTAAAAATATAGTACATTTACCACGTCTTTAACTTCTGACTAGAAAAACACAAGATGAGCTCCCACAAAGACACGTCTGGCTGCCACTCTAATACCTCAGTGCGGTGTCCTTCTGTTCCCATTTACCAAGATGTGTGCAACGACCGGTCCTCCAGCGCCCTCGACCCCGGGACGAGCGTGCGCAAATACCCCACCACACTGCCCCCGTCTCGCCAGGACAAGGGAGATGGAAACCAGTCAGGTGAAAAGCCTTCAACAAGTTTTCCAAACACATTTTTTTTCAAGTTCTCTCCATTCCCTCTTCGCTTGAATTCACTGCGTTTATGAACATAACAATAAAATCCCAGCTCAGGAGAAAAGCATTACACAGTACACACACCTCGGGTGCAAAACACAGCACGGACGAGCCGTGACACCACAGACTTTCTGCAGCAGCAGGAAGCCCTCGGCTTGGGCTGCTCTGCTCCGTGACTGGCCGGGGGTCCTGCAGAAGAGGGATGGGACCGGGACCGGGACCGGGACCAGCTGAAATCCACCGACCCAAACGGCTCCGTGCCTCCTGAGCAACGCTTTAGAGCAGACTTCTCAAACGGGGCACCAGGCCCAAGAGCAGCACCGCCTGGGAACCTGTCAGAAAGGGCAACGGTTTGGCCCCTCCTGAGACCTGCTGCATCAAGAAGCTCTGGGGCACAGCCGAGAAATCCGTGTTCTCAGGAGCCCTGTCAGGTGAGTCAAAGGCACTCCAAAGTGTGAGAGCCATCCATCTGGAGGGACGTCCGTGGATGCTGTCCTTTCATGCTGAGCCAGGGTTTTTTCCCCAAGGTGACATCCCCGCCCTGGGGAAGAACGCAGGATACAAAAGGGCAACAAATAAATAGATAGAGTGAAATTCTGAATGATACGGCTCCCGTAAATTCTACACCACTGAGAAAGCCCCATTGTGTCGACAATTACACCAACTACAGCACTCAGTTTGTTAATACATGGGCTCCATAGGTGTTCTATTTAAAATATTCTAACTATGTCCGTGAACATGTAAATACTCTCATCACCTCAAAGAATTCCCATTATAGACCAAGGAACCACTGGGCAAGTTACTATCCCTCCAACAAAAAAAGGTCAGAAACTATTATAAAACACCAGGTAACATTTGCAAATCTAAGCAATGCATCAAATTTGATATGAATTTACATTACCTAATAATCTAAAAATATGCTGAGGAGAAACAAGTTAAAATTATTCCAGAAAAACATACAATAAAATAGGATGATCTTTTTCATGTATTGAATAATATGAGTAATTTTCAGAAAAAATATCACTTACAACATATAAAAATTAAAAGGTACAGAACTTGAACCAAACATGGCAAAGATAAACATATGCAGGATCTCATTCACATGGTTGACACGTCGCATAAAAGGAAAAAGAACTTCAGGAAGAAGGTCTTAGAAAGCTGGTCATAAACATGACACAGAACGCAGATTTCCGTGGCTACTCATTTGAGGAATTTGCATTACCTCATATATGTAAATTTTCTCCCTCACACTGAGATGTATATAACACATAATAAAAATAAATTTGATTCTACAATGATAATTTCAGAGATAGAAACAAATTTTAAGAATTAACATCAATTTCAAAAACTCAACACCACTTACACACTTGTATGGGAGAGGTATGGATTCATCAGGTACACTTAGGTTCCTACCGATGCAATCAATTCAGGGCCCTTGCGCTAACAAGCAACTTTACTACTTACTGATTATATTTTTTAAAAAATAAGGAACATTAAAAAGAAAAAATCATGTATTCAAACAAAATACACTTCCTAATAATAATTATTATTAATCCTAATAATTTGGGTCTTAGTTTTGAGACCAAAGTGCCTCGCATGAAATCTGCATGATTATGTTCTAGGACGAAGAACTGAAATTTTATTTACAAGCAGAATATCATCTCGTTTGAGACTCATTTATTTAAACCAGAATGACAATTCTAACTTAAGATTTTTAAATAAACATAGTCAACAAAATACTGTATCTGTTGCAGGGAGAGGGGTTGGTAACGCGAACCGTGATTTGAGCCATCACACAATATACTTAAAATGTGCGTTAAGAGAAGTTTGCTGGTGGCTGGGCAGTTAAGGACTTCACGCGCTGTGGCTCAGGTTTGCTTCCTGCCCAGGAAATGCGGAACGCCATGGACATGGCCAAGGCAACAATGGGTTACGAACTTGGCCTACATGTACTTCCTCGCATCTGAAACATAAAAGCGCCTCTTACGGAACATACAAGTACACACTGCAAATTCCACTAGGTAAATAAAAATGCAACCAGCCAAAAGGAACGCTTAAAGATACTTATAATCTAAACATGGTTTTATAGAAAAAGACAAAAGGTCAATAATATTACCAAGTTAGTAGAACACTCTGGACCTTTAACTATTTCATCGCCTAAATTCAAACTTTAATCATTAATATAATTCAGTAATGAAGGAAACAAAAGAAAATATTTTTCCTACCCTTGGAAGGTAGTGCTACAGATTTAAAAAATGACCAAATACAACATATAATGCATAAAACAAGAGTTGCAAGAAGGGAAACTATTTTTAAAATGTAAAGTCAGGTACTACGTCCTAAGTTACTAACCACACTCCAGCGGGAGCCTGCGTGCACACTTCACTTTACACGACTCTGGAGAAGAGTGTGTTCTCCCACCACAATCGTTTCCCAATTTTAAAGGCTGAGTAATGAAGGGTGCTGGAAAGGAAATCACGCTCTTAGTATGAAACGACTTTCAATTTATTTCATAATGGTTTATTTACTCTGAAATAAACCCAAGCTGAGCTGTACAACCTGAGGGCGGGCCTGGCTGTGTACTTGGAAGCAGTCCCCCTCCCCAGCTTCCATGAGTCTGTCTGGGAAGAATACTTAATTAACGATGAGCTCGAAACAGGATCATCAACGACTGCGGGATCCAGGAGTCGGGTATGTGGTCTTTACTATCTTATTCTTGAAAATAAGAAGGCTGACTTTAAAATCTGCTACACTCTCTCAAATTTCAGGAATATATTTTAATACACTATTAAATACTATAACCAAGAAATCTAAGTATCATACGACTTCCCAGGAAATTTCCTCTATTTTTCCAAGTAACACGTTCCTTTAAACTCTGACTAGTGCCGTTTCATGCTAAATATCAGAAAGTGTAAAGGTTTCACATGCTACTAATCACACTCTTTCACAAAACCTTTCCTTTCAATCACACATTATCTTTCTCTCCTTCAGACTCTCAGCTGTAATTATATACTCAACCCCAAATTATTCATAAGTATTAACCATCCACAAGGACATTTAGCAGGGATTTTATAGACCAAGTTACATAAATATACAACAATTATGTTTCTGAATAAAATGTGAAGGTATAATTTATTCTCTTTTTCGGGCTGAATCTGTGCCATGTGGAAGTTCCCAGGCTGGGGGGCAAAGCAGAGAAGGTGCAGCTGTCAGCCACGGCCACAGTCACAGCCCCGCCAGATCCTAAACCCACTGAGCAAGGCCAGGGATCAAACTCGCATCCTCATGGATATCAGGTGGATTTTTAATCCACTGAGTCACAAAAGGAACTCCAAAGGTATCATTTCAATTAGTTGTAGAGAAACAAGATCCAAAGTTTCTGTTGTTGATAATCTCTATTTCAATTAAATGAAGTAGACTGTAAATAGAAAAACCCCAAATTCAAGAAATAACAAATTGAGCTTTATGAAATACAATGACCAAAAGTTCTTTAACAAATGGATTTGTCACCACAAAGAAAATAAATACATTTATTTTCAAAACAAAAACAGAGAAATTAACAAAACATATTGCTAAAATAAAACAATTAGGAAAGTGACTATTCCTTTATTTTGTGCATACTAGTAATAGCATATATCACCTAAATTCTGGAGACTTTAAGGGTTTCAAATCATTACACAAAAAGAAACATAACACTGTGACGGTATAATAATAAAAGTGTATATTACCTTTTTATGGCAAGACTTATGACAAATTCACGCTTACTTAGAAAAGCTAATACTAGTCTTTATTTTCATATCTACCACTTTTAAACCAACGACATTCAAATATTTTCTGTGGTATACTAATTCACAAGAAAAAATACTGACGAAGCAAGTGAAAAGTTTAACTACACAAAAACACTACAAACTGAACTAGGAGGTGACAGACGCTGGGCTTGACTCTCAGTCACTCAGAAGCTGACTGCTCCCAGGTAAACTCGGTAAGAACTGGAACAAGGACTTTCTGGATGCAGGGAGAAAGCTGCGGAGAGCTCTGTTCGTGGAGCCAGTGAGCCGGACTCTAGAGTGTTCAGGAGCTTAGGGCATCTCTTTGTGCAATGCTTTCAAACGTTCTTGAATGAATCTTACAGAATTTCACAGCCTTGGCCACAGATAGCTTGATATTAACATCAAAGGATATAGTTTCTCGCAATCTTAATTCAGCTTTGAAGCAAAATACAATGCTAAAAATTATCTAAGGATCCTATGAATAAAAATATAGATGATGGGAAAGGTATATTTAAGTGCAATAGACATCACTTGAAAATTGTAACAGATGTTAAAACTCCCACAGCACATTTAATGGCATAAATTAAAAAGAATTTCCAGTCTCTGCCAACTAATACTCATGGAAAATGTGATGCAAATAGTCTCGATTATTTTACAATGTCCTTATCATGATTTCAAAGAATTGCCAAAAACAAACTACTGCAAATTTTAGAAAAGAATTCCATCCGTACTGTTGTGTCTAAAAAACAGAACATAAAACAGTAAGAACTTAGCTGATACAAACGCACAGATCTCGATCAGGCGTTACAGTCAACTGCTTTTATGCCAAGACTTAAAATAAATAACAAAATTTACTTCTTTCCAAAGTATGCCTTCCAGCAAAACCAGAAACCACACTAAGATGAAAGGTAGTATTTACATACTGCTCACTTTAGAAAAGCACATCACTCCATAAAAATGTTAAAAGCATAGATATTGTAACAAACTGAAATGTGCGAAGTAACTATGTTATAACAGGCAGTGCCTTGGACATGTGGTTTAGGTGAAATACGATTCATTAAATGTACTTTTAAATTAAACATGGCTAACATGCAAAGTTTTAAACAGAATGGGGACTCTGTTTTGGAATAAAAACTATAATGTAGTAAGATGTTTCCGCACACTACTGAAAACCAATCTTAGGAGTTCCTGTCGTGGCTCAAGGTAACAAACCCGGCTAGTGTCCATGAGGGTGCAGGTTTGATCTCTGGCCTTGCCCAGTGGGTTAAGGATCCGGCGTTGCTGTGGCTGTGGTGTAGGCCGGCAGCTGCAGCTCCAGATGCAACCCCTAGCCTGGGAACTTCCATATGCTGCAGGTGCGGGCCTAAAAAAAAAAAAAAAAAAAAAAAAAAAGAAAGAAAGAAAGAAAATCAATCTTCAAAACATGCACGTGATAGCAGAGGGATCTAATCTGATTCCATGGACCCTAGCCTCTCAAGTTAACTCTGTTTTTTCAAATCGCCACTTGCACTGTACTCCTTAGAGACAAGCATGCCTGGCCTGAAAGAAGAGTCTTGCTAGAGACACTCCTGAGAGACAGGAGGACATTCATAACCCTGCCGGGTCACCACATCCCCAGCACTTCCAGATACCAACGTGCTAAATGAATGCCCACTTTCCTCTAAAGCACACAGCAAGTCCTCACTTAACACCCAACCTAACAATGACGACTGGTTTTACAGAAAATTTAAAGGGTAAGATGTAGACAGTGATATCAAATAAATGGTAGATAATATTAAAAATAGAAATTAAAAGCACAAGAGATTTATTTATTTGCCTTCAAACAGGTTTGGTTTCTTTCCCCCCCAAGATTCAAAAGATTTATTTGGGAAAATCATCACAGGACAAAGATACCCTTAATATTCCTCCTCGGAATACTTGGATATTGAGAATCTATATAAAATTGAGACAGCAGCTCTGATTGCACAGGACATCAATGGTGCATACAGACATCAATCCCGACACCCCCCACCCCCCGCCCCCCCAAGGTACCCTTCCTGCCTGGCCCGTGCGGACCACAATTTTCACTAAGCTTCCTCTTCAGGGCCATTTACACAAACTGAAAAAGAGAAAATTATTTTCATTTTTCAATGCCTGGGATTAGTTAAACCAACCAGAGTATTACTTTCACAGCAACGTTTAGTGAAGGTTATAAGAGAATACCACTAATGACATTTTTAAATTATCCAAGACGGTTTCTTTATTGAGATAAACTACACAGAACTCACAGTACTATGGCAAACTTCTATGTCGCTGAAGTCACAAACACATTTGAACATTCACAAGGGTGAGTATCATCATTACCATTCTAATCTACAAAGCTTATGAATAAAGAAAAATACAAAAACCTCAAGTTTTACAAAAAAAAAAAAACAAAAAAACAAAAACAAAACAAAAAAAAAAAAAAAACAAACAACCCTTGATGTCTACATACAATAACAAGAAAACCATTCTTTAGGTCACAGGTAAAGCATTTCTTCTCCTCTAAGTGGGCAGGAAGGGCAAGAACGCTTAGTATCGACGGCGTTTATTGGGACCTTCAAAGCTGCCGCCTTGGCTTCCTCGACCAAAACCACCAGGACCACCACTCACAGGGCCTACGCCACTCATCGGAGCCTGGGGGGTCTCCGAACCTGTTCTACTGCCCATGGGTGATCCCATCTGAGATGGTGGTCCTTGCGGAAATCTATCATTGTGCTAAAACGCCACAGAGCAAGTGTGAAGTCCATTTGGAACACGCCAAATATAAGTGACAAGAAAAATTGGCACAATCCCAAGTGGTGGTGTCATGAAGTTCAGCAGAAAGTCCAGCAGAATCAGGATCACACATAGAAGGAAGAAAGGAGCAATTTCATTAGTTACTATGTTGAAAAAAAAAAAAGAAAAAAAAAAGCAGCATCTGAATGAAAAGTTACATACTGCTAATGCTATACCCCAATTCCATGAAAAAACCTGACTTCATGACGTGAAGGTCATCTTAAACCCATTTAGGTATTATTACACTGTTCCTGTTCCCCCCCCCCAATTCATACTGCATGTAACAAACATACTGGTTTGGTTTCTTTTAATCAAAGATAAAAACTTGGGAGCAGCATCACATTATTTGAAAAATTAAACATAAAATTTTCAATAGCAATGTTTAATAATAAAAAGCACTAGTATAAACACACAGCTGTAACTGCAGTATGAAAATTTTCTAGGTGTTTTTCTGGAAAAAATACTACAAATAGAGTTTTTTTAAAAACGACAATTCACATATACTACTGAGAGCAGAACTAAAGAGCTGAATTACGTATTTTGAAAAAAATCCAACAGTAGTATCTACTAGGCTCAATGGCTGAAGAGAACTTCCCATGTGCAGCAGTAAACCATCACTGTCAGAAAGAATAAGGGGATATTTAAATAAAGTCTACCATTTCTGCAGGAGGTGTAGACAACCAGGCCAGCTGCTTCCCTTCTGAGTTTCAGCTGATGACGACACGCTATGCGAAACTTATCGGAAAACTGACCCGTTCTGACTATAGCTCTGAGGCATTTCCTCTGAAAAAAGGCCTCCACTGAAGGGCACAGCCACACCCATGACTACACCTCAACACGGTACCTGTCAGGACGCTGCCTCTTTATCTCCCTGTGTAAACACTCATTGGAAACACTGTTACGAGCATATCCGCCTTGTCCAAATGCTTAAAAGACTTTAAATAATGTTTACAACAATAGAAAACTGCATCCATCAGTTCTAAGATGCATGCTCACTGCTCACATCCCTGAGATACGGAGGGTTTAGAGCTGAAGCAGGTTCACCTGGCAGTACCTGCTTTCTCAGCAGCAATGACACCTTCAGATTTGTAGTCATTTCAAGACTGAACTGTGCTTTCAATATATACAATTTCCCCTTTCTAAATGTCATTTAGAACAATTGTCAACAAAAACAAAATGAGAAAACATTTTAACCAATATAAAGTCTCATTTAAATAGTGAAAGACTTTAAGGGAAATGAAACAATGGTATTGGTCTTGCCACTGAAACTCAAATATAATATGAATTACAACTGAAAAACATTTTTATAACATTTAACCCACACAAAGATATCTTCACACTCTCAAACCAAGACACGAAACTGTCTACTTTAAATTTAGAACCAAATGCAATGAGAAAAGTCTATAGTAAGAAAGCAACAATGTAAGTTTAAAATATATTTTAAATCCTTACATGATTTAGTTAAGTTCCCTGAAATTGTAAGCGACCTTATTAAAAATGTTTACTGAAAACTGTGTTTTCACACACAGCGGAGTTTTGCACCCACTGGCACAGGAAAAACACGATCACAGAACGCTTGACCGTTACATGTCATGCTGAGAAGTGTACACAATTAAATCAAAACCACTGTAAAATGACTCTAATTAACCTCTGTTACATATGAACTCACGCCATGGATCATAATCCCAGCCATTGGGAAACTTAAAAACTGCCATTCATAAAGCAAGATCTAACTTCAGAAAATTACCTCTTCTTCACTGTATATTGATCTTTACTGAAAAAAACAAATGATGCCAAATTATGTTAAGTGTGAAGTTACCTTTGGGGCAGAAAGATATATTACTGAATATAATCACAATAACGTTGATGATACATTACCACTGCTCCATTATCTGGCATCATTGGAGTTCCCATATTTGCAGCTCCTTCTGGCCCCATGGCAGGACCAGGACCCATTGGCGGGCCAGGTATAGTTCCTCTGTTGTTCATATTCATACCCATCATTGGAGGAGGACCTTGGTTACCAGCAGGTGCTGGGCTAAACGCATCTACGCAAAACAATCTATACTTAGAGCTGTCCTAGCTTAGGTGAGTAAACATTAAAAATTTAACAGTACTTAAACAATCCACATAGCAAGACTATTATCACAATCATTTCACTTCCTTGAGAATGGACACTTAACTATCTCTTCTGTATAGAGTACTATATATTTGCTCAATAAATGTACAAAAACAAATGAGACAACTATCAATTATTTTAGCACATCTGAGACTGTAAAAACTTAAGAGTTCTCTTTTAAAGTACTCTGCTTTTCAACCAAATTCTTCCTTACAAGTGCTAACTACTCTCTACTAGTTTAAATTAACTGCTAAGGGTTAACACTTAGGAGACCACTTAATTTTCCTATAGTCATGACTGAAAATACTAGCATGGAAATTGTATTAAATTGAAGGGAGAAACTGCTTCCTCCAATAAATGTATACGGTTCACTGTAAGTAAATTCTTGACTTTTATATAGTTACTGAAACATCTCCCAAAATTATAAAAGAGGTATTCTTTTTTAACCTTATATAGCAAAATACAATCTAACCAAAAAAAAAAAAAAATTGAAATGACTCATCATGGCAAAACTTATTTCTAAAAGCAATTGCAATCAAATACAGAATAAATATTAATACAACCATCTAAACATTTCAACATGCTGAAATTGTGGAAATGAAAACAAGAGAACATTTCATTTTTTTTTTTTCACCAAAAGCTATCTGCCTGCCTCATGTTAACTGCAATATGGTTTAAGTTATGACACTATATTTATAATGACGTCAAATGGAAGATCTTTGGGTATTCTCTTTGAGCTTTTTTTGATTTTTAAACTACTCACACTCATTAAATATTTATAACCAAGACTGAGTCTACCTAAGCGTTTTCCTGCAGCATTTCCCTGCCTAGGTCAATTTTATGACACTCAGATCTCATTTCTCAGAAGCACACTGGAAGGGAGCTGACATTTTCACTCACCCCAGCTCTACGCCATGTCTGATGTAGCTCAACTCCACGTGGGGCTGAGTCCAGGGAGCAGCTGAGAGGAAGCTGGCTTGCACCCTGCAGGCCCTGGCCTCAAACCCAGCATCCCCACCACTTCTGCTTGAGGAAGTCACTCCCTAATTCCCCAATGTTCTTGATGATAAGCATCTACGAACATTCCTATCTCCCTAGGATAGAATAAATAACAAGTTCTACGAGACTTTCAGAACAGCTCCCACAGCAGAAATGAGGAAGGGTGGAGACAGGATCCAGGTTCTTAAGAATCTTAGCTCAACTTTCCCCCAAAAGTATAGATGGAGGCTTAGGGTTTTTTTTTCCTCGTTTTAATAAAACACAACTGTTGCATCTAACTTGAAAGATATGAATATAACAATGTATGTATGGGTATAATAAAATAAGTGAAAAATATTTAAAACTATCAATTTGAAAAAATGTATTTTTACTAAGATTAAACCTTCCACCCCATGGCTGTGCATTCGCTAAATTTGAAGACCCGAGAAATGTTAGAACTGGCTGATCCCCTGAGAAGCAGTTGTACAATCTATGTCCCATTTGATTTACATGGTACGACAGCAGAAAGCCTGCTGCCCGTGGCGTCCATGCACCCTAACGGATATGACGATTAGTACTTTCACAGCGACAGTCAACTGCATGAGGACGACTCAAAGCCCTAGGCATCCACAACTTCCACCAGAATAAAGGCTCACATCGAATAAAGGAAAAAGGAAAAAATTAAGGAGGATGTGTCAGGGGAGCTAAGTAAGAGCTCGAATGTAAACACGCCTCTGCCATAAATAAAATGCCACTGAAATTTTTAATTATCTGAAATTGCTCACTACAGAAGGAACCGAAAGCCATGTTCTCCTATTTCTTCTGACGAAGTTGCTCATCAAGTAGAAACAATGTGTTTATGGTCTCTGAAGCATGAGAAGTATTTCAAAATTGGCTCGAATGTTAATGACAATCTAATAGCTATAAATGGCATTTCAAACTCCCTACAATCCTTAACTTCACACCTAAAAGCCCTACAACCACCTAGAGTATATCACACAACACCACACACTTACGGTGACGGCGTAAATGCTGAGCCACTTGTACCTACGCACAGTCCACTGGGCCTCTTACCGGGGGACTCCTCAAGGACTCCTGGTCCTCTCTCTCCACAGATCCATTTGACTAACTTCTCAATGAAGTTCTCTGGGTTAAGGGCTATGTTCTGTAATTCCTCTGTGTACAGAGCTGCTCAGTAACTACTCCTTGGTGCTAAGAAACTGACCAAGTGAACAGCAACTGTGTTAAAGGATCTGAGGATCTGACAGGCATGAGGTGGGGCGGGTGACTGTGGAAAATGTCCCACCCCCACATTAGCTGCCTTCAGATTTCTTTTTTTCTTTCTTTTTTTTTTGTCATTTTGCCATTTCTTGGGCCGCTTCCGCAGCATATGGAGGTTCCCAGGCTATGGGTTGAATTAGAGCTGTAGCCGCCGGCCTACACCACAGCCACAGCTACGCGGGATCCGAGCCACGTCTGCAACCTACACCACAGCTCACGGCAATGCTGGATCCTCAACCCACTGAGCAAGGCCAGGGATCGAACCCGCAACCTCATGGTTCCTAGTCGGATTTGTTAACCACTGCGCCATGATGGGAACTCCTCAGATTTCTTATAACACAGACTGTGTACACATTCTAGGTACAGTATGGATTTCCTCAGTGGGAATACATGGTATGAAAATTGGGATGGTCGGGTAATATAATCTTTACAATATGCAAAAATGAATTAAGTAAATATTTTAACCTTAGCTTCTGTGGGACAATACAAAATTAATATATAATTATTTATCTAATTTTCAAACGTGTGACAGTTCAAATTTAATGAGACCTGTGAAAATACCATGCACTTATTTTTCACTTGGCTTATTTACTTGCTATTGCTGCCCTGACAACCTGTAAGTAATGAACACTAAAGATGCTAATACAGGCACTTCCTAAAACCTTCCCACCACCTCTAAAGATATGCATTAGCCTGAACATGTCACACACATTCGCTGACTGAACAAGTGACAGATGAGTCCCAACAGTGCATCTCTGCACACAACACTGCAGGCAAAGCAAGTTAGACATTCAGTAAAATGAAGATAAATAGCTTCAAAGTTACACAAAAACTTATCTTAAAATAGAAATTTATAAAATATTCTGTCTGAAAACACTGCAACTCAGAAACTTTCAAATTTCCTAGGTAAAAAAGCCAATTTGCATGAAATTTGACTTTTAAAATGCGACATAACTTTATTACACCATGCGATGACTCAAAGTTTCAGTTTATCAAAACCTGGTTACAGGTTTCTTTCATTAAAACTATTAAATCCACCTGTTAGACTTGAAAATATTCTTTGTAAGCATCTATTTTTAACATACTGGGGTCTTTTCCCCCTCAATTTAGTAAACACAAGAGATTTCAACATTTACAAACGTTGTTTCCAAATCTTAGTTTATAACTGATATGGAGATACCACAAAGAGCAAGTACAGTTCCCTGGAAAACGACAAGTTACAGAAGCCTTTGTTTCAAATCCCTACCTCCCATGTTTATTGCTCCACGGGGACCCATATCACCCATTCTCATTTCCTGTTCTCTCTGTAAGTAAACATAGTTGTCACAGTCAACCTATCGATCTTAGGACATTACACCTCCCATCTAAAATCAAAAAGAAAAGAATAAATTGGGACATCACGTTCCATCACAAATTAATTTCTAACATCATTTAATTAATAAGAACATGGAAAAGAAACTTCAGTATCCAAGAATAAAGAGCTTAGAAGTCTCAATTTATACTGCTAGATTATCAATGAGGCATATATAAGATTACAGAATATTTTAATTAATTACCTTATTTATTTATTTATTTATTTTTGTCTTTTTGCCTTTTCTAGGGCCGCTCCTGCGGCATATGGAAGTTCCCAGGCTAGGGGTCTAATTGCAGCTGTAGCCACCGGCCTACACCAGGGCCACAGCAACACGGGTACAGAATATTTTTTTTAATGCTCTTCTTCCAACCTATCATAGACACATGCCTAGATTCTAAGAGATGAAAACTCTAGTTAATAATAACCACCAGAACCAACTGTTTTTCCCTCCCAGGTCTCTAAAGTCTTAAAACAGAAATGACTGTTACCACTTTCATATTCAAATATATCACACATGAAACACAAACAGCTCTGGGCCACAAAGCTAAAAATAAGGTTATAGACAATTGTCATTTTTGAAATATTAATGTATCATTTTTGCATTTTTATTCAAATACTCAAGCATTATTTCACCCAGGACATACAGATGTACCGTAAAAGCCTCCACCACATGAAAGCAAATATTGAAAGCTTGACATAATATTGCTTCCTTTACTTCAACAAGGATTTTACTTGGAAACCTAAATAAAAGTGTTATTAGGCTGCCAGCAAGGTCTGAAACAAAATGCTCTCGAGGTTAACCATGACAAAGAAGGCCATACAAGTGAACAGAACATTTTAAGTTTCAATACAGGAACTACTTCCTAAAACTTAATTTACCACGAAAGTTACAGAGATTTAACTTAAATGAAACCTCTAGGTGAAATTAATCAAGATAAATTTGCACTATTACAGTGTTAAATGGAGCAATCATAAAAACAGACAAAAATAGCAATACCTAAATCTAAAGAAAGCACATACTTTCTACTTTAAAGGCAGTTTTATTAAAATGAGTTGATTTTAAAATACTGGTGAAAAGTACCTAGAAACCTAGAAATGAAAGAAATAAAAGACTATTATGGATTAATGTCACTAAGGCAAAACCACAACAAACTCAAAAGTTAATCCTTAACAAAGCTAAGGTACAAGAAAACACCATTTACAAAGCTCCATGAAGAAACGTTTTTTGTTATAGAGAAAATGCAAATACAAAATCTTTCTCAAAGCTACTTTAACTTTCCTAAAAATAAATGTCTCATCATAAAACACTAAATATTAATGGATATCATTATTGACCAGCAAAAACTTAGGACTATTTTATACACCTAACGATGAAATCATATAGATTTATAATTATAGGAAAACTACTCTTCTAGAATCACACTAAGCACTACTATCAATAATTCTGTCATTTCCTCTTCACTAGAAGCTACTGCTAAGTGTGGACTCTCAGAAAAAAGAAAACTGTCCTCATATTATTTATAGCAGGTAACTGTTAGCACATCATTTATAGCAGATAACTGTTGAGACCTACAGCACAGCCGCAGCAACTCTAGATCCTTAACCCACTGCTCCGAGCCAGGGATCAACCTGGCAACGCCACAGACATGTGCTGGAGGAGTAATGAACTACACCACAGTACGAACGCCTATGTTTTTACTTTTGATTTGCCTTAAAGATGACAGCCTAGGAATGCAACTTCAATCATGGCGTTTCCGACATGGCGCAGCAGAAACGAATCCGACTAGGAACCATGAGGTTGCAGGTTCGATCCCTGGCCTTGCTCAGTGGGTTGAGGATCCTGCGTTGCCGTGAGCTGTGGTGCAGGTGGAAGATGCAGCTCGGATCCTGCGTTACTGCGGCTGTGGTGTAGGCTGGCAGCAACAGCTCCGATTAAACCCCTAGCCTGGTAACTTCCATATGCCGCGAGTTCGGCCCTAATAAGACAAAAGACAAACAAACAAAAAAAACAAACAAAAAGAAACCAATCCCTATCAGAGGCTGATTATTACAGTCTCACTGTCTGAGACCTCAGTGTTCAAATCCCCCTTCTACACACCAACACCTTAGCTGGATGCCTACGATTGGTGGTACGAGAGAGAGCAAAACCTTTTCTACTATCTCTTTATAATTTCAGCTTTACTGTCACTTTCTGAAATAATACATAGCTTTATTATTCACAAAATTAAGTAGATATCAATTTATTCTACTATTCTATCTCCCTCTTTAAGAAAATTCTGTGGGAAGTATATTAACATACTGAAGAGATCAACAATGGCCAAGACATTCCCTTTTTGATGTTCTATTATAAACTACTTCCAGTTCTAAAATACTTTTCTTTAAACAAGATAATCAGAATGTCTTAAAATAATCCATCCTAATGCAGCAGACCACCAGGTTAAAATAACAATTCATGCTGTGTATTATAGCATATTCCATTAAACATGCATACACGCAATTTATTTTTTAATGCTGACATTTCCTTAAAGAAAATTGCTGAGTACTATTTTACAGTGTTATATACTTAAGATTAAGAGATAGTATAATTAGATGCCAGATCCCTTTAAAAAAATTTTAGGGAGTTCCCGTCGTGGCGCAGTGGTTAACGAATTCGACTAGGAACCATGAGGTTGTGGGTTCGGTCCCTGCCCTTGCTCAGTGGGTTAACGATCCGGCGTTGCCGTGAGCTGTGGTGTAGGTTGCAGACGCGGCTCGGATCCCGCGTTGCTGTGGCTCTGGCGTAGGCCGGTGGCTACAGCTCCGATTCAACCCCTAGCCTGGGAACCTCCATATGCCGCGGGAGCGGCCCAAGAAATAGCAACAACAACAACAACAACAAAAATTTTAGAATGAGCGAAAAAATTTCAGCTACTCAATCATGTCATGAAGTTAACTTCCTATAAATCTACTGCTACTTACTTCTAACAGGTAGAAAGCACCTGTGAAACTGGATTGTTATGATCATTATACAACTACAGATGTGATAAATTCATTTGAGTAATAAAAAAAAGTTTAAAAAAAATAAAGGGAGAGAGCAGCAACAATATGTATGAGTAGCAGTTATCAACAATTAAGACAGTCCGTGTCACTCTAAGACATCTCACTCTACCAACGGAGAACCACCTGAAGAAGGCGCCTCCACTTCAAAACCATTACACAAGGCCCTCACCGCTACAAACTCTTCTAGTGTACTTCAAGTTAGAACTTACACCTAAGATGTGATTTTTTACAAAACAAATTTTAAGGATACATAATTACTTTTATTAAAGAAATTAGTATGATGTTTGGAGGGTTTTCTTGTTTTGGCTGTACCCAAGGCAAATGGAATTGCTCAGGCCAGGGATCAGCTCAAAGACAGAGCTAAGGCTACACCGGATCCTTAACCAACTGTGCTGGGATGAGGATCAAACCCACACCTCAGCGCTGACCCATGCCACTGCACAGACAAACTGGGATCCTTAACCCTCGGCACCACAGTGGGAATGCCAAAATCACCGTGGTCTGACATGCAACAACTTACATGTAAACAAATCTCCAAAGACTGCACTGCAAGGAGTGCTGCCATGGCTCACTGGTAATGAACCCAACTAGTACTCACGAGGACACGGGCTTGATCCCTGGCCTTGCTCAGTGGGTCAAGGATCGGACGCTGCTGTGAGCTGTGGTGTAGGTCACAGGCGTGGCTCAGATCTGGAGCTGCTATGGCTGGGGCGCAGGCCTGCAGTTACAGCTTCAGTTCAACCCCTAGCCGGGGAACTTCTATATGCCACAAGTGTGGCCTAAAAAGCCAAAAAAAAAAAAAAAAAAAAAAATCTGCATTGCAATATAAAGTCATAAAGTTATGACGAAAAGTGTTTTCATTCATTTTATATATCCTCAGAAACCCTATGAAGTAAAGTCCACTATTAGTTGTCACATGGAAAGATCATAAAACTGAGGCGCAGGGCTGCTCAGTAACTTACTCAGGGTCACACACATGGTAAGTAGCTGAGCTGACCTCAAAACTGTCAAAATCAGACTGCGTAAATTTCCTATTTCACAGGGCACTTTCATTTTTTAAGAATTCCCATAAGGGCGTTCCCATTGCGGCACAGCAGAAACGAATCCAACTAGGAACCATGAGGTTGTGGGACTGATCCCTGGCCTTGCTTAGTGGGTTAAGGATCCGGCGTCACCGTGAGCTCTGATGTAGGCTGGCAGCTGTCGCTTCAATCTGACCCCTAGTCTGGCAACCTCCGTATGCCACAGGTGTGGCCCTAAAAAGCAAAAAAAAAAAAAAAAAAAAGAATTCCAATAAGGACTAACAAAAGGAAAAGCTTCTCATGAATTCTTACCATATTATATTTATAAGGTATGCCCTCTGATAAAAGGATTATCCATAGGCATTCCCGAAATCTGGTCACTAAAATATAAATTCACAGTTGACCAAAAAAGAAAGTAAAGTATGACTGATTCTAGAACCACACATCATATCAGAGGGCTAGGAAGCTAACATAGTGTCCATCAGGATTCAGGTTCAATTCCAGGCCTTGCTCAGTCGGTTAAGTATCCAGCGTAGGTCAGAGATGCGGCTTGGATCCTGCGTTGCTGTGGCTGTGTAGACTGCAGCTGCAACTCTGATTAGATCCCTTGACCAGGAACTTCCATAAGCCACAAGTGTGGCCATAAAAAAAATAAAAGCAGGATCCCATTAGTACAGAAGTTCTCAAGGTGTGGTTCCTGCAGTGCTCAAAGTCCCCAAGATGCATCCAACACACGCACAAACTCAACACTACTTCAAGTCTCATGGTCACTGGAATGAGACACAGTTCTAACACTGGTCTATTTTGGGACCTTCACTCCAGGCATTCTCGGGGATGGTGCAAGAGCAACAGTGGGCGAGAATCCTGATATCTTAACCCAAATCAAGGCACTTACAGTCCATGTTTCCCAGCGACCACGGTGTTCTTTGCATTACGATACAATCACAGTTAGGCTATGTCTACCGTGATCACACAGCACCATCCTTCAGTACACATCTTTTTATCATTCTATGCAACAAAAGATAGACACACACATATATAAAAAATTACTTCCGTATGCTGAAGTCGAGTTGGTATTTCAAGAAAAGCCATGCCTGCAATTGGGTTATAAGCAGAATAAAACACTTTTTCCTGGAGCAAGTATTTACATTTAACAGACGAACCAAGTACTGACTTGTATTACAAGCAGATGAGATGAGTGGCTGATAGTAAGAAATGTGATTTCTTTTTAAATTTTGTTTTACAAACTACTTTAATATTTGGAAGACTTATTTGCATAACTCAATGGATCAGTATTTTTCTCTTTGGTACAAAACATTACAAACACATGCATGGGTAAAAGACCCATTCAAAGACCAAGGCAGACCAATGGACTCTAATGCAAATGAGCACTTTTAAGGAACGACTGCTTCTCAATTATCAAATAAGAATATTCACAATTATCTGGTAAAGTTAAAATATATATACTTGTCTCCATTTAATAATTACTTATCTGTGTGAAACCAGATTTTCTTCATGTACTTTTACCAAAAATACATTCTGCAGTATATGGAATGCAAAAGCAAATATGGGAAGCCAACCATTTTCTACAAACATCAAATAAATTCACAAAACAGTACACCACCACCACTCTTCCTGCTATACAAAGCTGAACATTAATTTGCAACACAATGTTAAAAAAAAGTCCAGTCTTCCTACTATAACCCATGTTCTTTTAAATCTCTTTTAATTTCTAATATGGTAAATTGAAATATAACCTAAACAAAAGCTCTTTGGAGGCTTCAATAACTTTTATTTATTATTATTTTAATCTTTTTAGTGCCACACTCATAGAATATGGAGGTTCCCAGACTAGGGGTCAAGTTGGAGCTGCAGCCGCCAGCCTACGCCACAGCCACAGCAATGCCAGATCCAAGCCATGTCTGTGACCTACACCACAGCTCATGGCAATGCTGGATCCTTAACCCACTGAGCTAGGCCAGGGATCGAACCTGCATCCGTTTCGTGACAAGTCAGATTCGTTTCTGTGACAAGCCACGATGAGAACTTGTTAATTTTTAGCAGCTTTAAAAAAGGACTGGAATCCAAAATGTTTGACAACCACTGTTTTCAAGTCCCAGTCACTACCTCTTCATGAAAATATAAAGCAGAAGAAAACTTGTACTAATGTACAAGTGTACCCCCAGATGAAGAACTTTTTTTTTATAGAGAATACTGACTTTTTCCCTTAATACTTAGGATAGCATCTCTGATTCTGAAGATAATTGAGGGTTGTTTTTTTTTTAAGGCAATCTAATTTACAGGAACTAAAAGATGCAAATATTAGACGAAAATAATGTATAACAGAATGCCTAAGGCTTAGGAAACAGTAAACTAAATAACGATGGACAATCTGACTAAACAATTTAACAGGAAATATTCTGCAATCGACGACAGTATTTTCACCAATCCAAATTCTTATCGGAGTCAACAGTTCAGCCGCAATCATTCTCCAATTCATCAAACGCTTTCGTGTATGTCTCTAAAGAAACTTTCATGGAATGTACAAGGACTACATATGCCACTTAGGTTCCACCTCTTTCCAAAGATAATGCTACAAATCCCAACATAAAATTACCTCTAGCATGTGGAAATCGATCTTTTCCTTCACTAAAAGGAACATTACTAGTTTATATAAAAGAATAAGAGACTATTAGATAGCTAGTCCGACTTTCACTGGAGTAGCTGCCATCGTGGCACAGGGAGTAAAGAATCCAACTGCAGCGCCCAGGGTGAACGCAGAGGTGAGGGTTCATACAGTGACAGTGCAGCCATAAAAAAACTTACACGTTCATCAGAGAAATTAAACAAAATTGTTAGCATTTAGAAATACTAAGTAACAAACTTATTTAGACAAATGCAACAAAAATAATGACATGAAATATTTTTTAAAATAGGTATAAAGAAAAAAATTACAAAAAAGGCCACTATGCCAACAAATTGCTCATTTAAAAAGTATCAGGTTATTAAAAAGTAATAAGCATCAAGAAAGTAATCTTCTAATAATCTAAAAAGGGAAGTAAGACATGTTCCTATGAACAGAGCTCAAATAATACAATGCAAACTTCGCAACATAACCCACAGAGAATGCATAGAAGACATTCTTAATTCAAGCAATAAACAAGAGTATTTTCCAAGACATACATGGCCATATGGATGGGGGGGAACGTTTTAAGTAACATGACATGATCTTTAAAACATACAACATAGTGTTTTTTCCCTTCAATCTGAAAACATGCACCCCCAATACCTGTACCAATGAGGACAGAGGAATGTTTCTCAGCTTTATGACCCCAAAAGTGAACTGTACATCATGTATCATTAGGGACCTGCAAGTTAAGATGAGATACCGCAACAAACCTATTGATTACAACACCCACAACCCTAAACAGTGACAACACTAAATGCTGGTAAGGATGTGAAGAAACAGGAATTTCCATTCATTGCTGTTGGAAAAGCAAAAAGGGAGGTCCACTTTGCAAGACAATTTAAGAGTTTCTTACAAAACTAAACATACATACTCTTTTTTTTACCCCCCTCCGGTTTTTTTGCCTTTTCTTGAGCCGCTCCCGCGGCTTATGGAGGTTCCCAGGCTAGGGGTCTATAATTGGAGCTATAGCCCCCGGCCTACGCCAGAGCCACAGCAACACGGGATCTGAGCCACGTCTGCAACCTACACCACAGCTCACGGCCAAGCCGGATCCTTGACCCACTGAGCAAGGCCAGGGACCGAACCCGCAACCTCATGGTTCCTAGTCGGATTTGTTAACCACTGCGCCACGACGAGAACTCCAAACTTATGTACTCTTACCATAGGCTCCAGCAGTCAATCATACACTTGCTGTTACCCAAAGGAGTTGAAAATGCATATCCCCACAAAAACCTCCACAAGGATACTGACAATAGCTTTCTTCACAAGTGCCAACTAAGACATCCTTCAGCAGGTGACAGACAGACTTGCTTATCGACAGCGTCCAGAAGAAAGGAGCGCTGAGCCATATAGAAAACATAACAGGAGGAATCGTACTAAGTGATTATTACTAAAAGCCAAAAGAGGCTCACACAGGATGGCTCCAACTGGAGACAAGAAAAGAATCGGTGACCGCCCGGGATGGCAACAAGGGGCGGAAGGTGGAGCGTTCAGGACTCTCACATAGGATTCCCGGGCTGGGAGGCCACGGAATGTAAACTATGAACACGTGATCAAGAGAGCGTGTCAGTGCAAGTTCACCCACAAGAACAAAGCGACCCTCCGTGCTGCAGGGATCTAAGGGCAGGGAGTCCACGTGTACGTGGGTAAAGGACGAACGTGGGAAATCTGTGTACCGCCCACTCAACTGTGCTATGAACCCCAAACTACTCTAAATACAGTTTCTTTTTGAACAATAAATTGCATCTTACCATAAGTTTTAGTAATGAAATAATAACCATTTGCTACTTATTAAAGGAACCGTAAATACACACAGGGGGACTTATTCTTAGCTTTCTACATTCATGAACCGTTGTGGCGCAGTGGAAACGAATCTGACTAGCATCCATGAGACGCAGGTTTGATCCCAGGCCTTGCTCAGTGGGTTAAGGATCCGGCATTGCCGAGAGCTGTGGTGTAGGTTGCAGACTCGGCTTGGATCTGGCGTGGCTGTGGCTGTGGCTGGCTGCCACAGCTCTGATTCCACCCCTAGCCTGGGAACCTCCATATGCCGGAGATGCAGCCCTCCAAAGACAAAAAAACAAAGAACAAAAAAACCTAAATGCAAGTGCCTCATAAACTACAATTCCACTCAATTTTTTTTTCTTTTTTGGCCACACCTGTGGCATACGGAAGCTCCTAGGTCAGAAACTGAATCTGAACTGGAGCTGGGACCTACAGCACAGCTGTAGTAACACCAGCCAGATTCATAAGCCACTGCTGGGATTGAATCAGCCTCCACAAAGATAAGCTGGATCATTAACCCTAATGCACCACAGCAGGAACTTGCCAAAGTGAATTTTTAAAGCCTGATTCAGGCAACTTTGTAAAACAGACTGTTTTGAGGTCACTGTCAAATTCAACTGCTTGTGTAGCAAAATCAATTGCTACTTTTTAATACACATGGTGGCTAATTGAAGATTAAATGTAACTACATGTAATCCAACATGCATCAAGAGACTGAAGAAAATATTTTAAACAAATTAACTTTTTAGACAAATTTACACTGAGCTGAGAATTTTATTTCTAATCTATATACCTGAGGGTATATTAAATTTTCAAGATTATCCTTGTCAACCGTCATGGCAAAATCCCTCTGAAAAGCTGCTTTTAAAAACAAATTAGGGAGATCCCTAACGATCCCTACTAGGATCCATGAGGATGTGGCTTCAAACCCTGGCCTCGCTCAGCAGGTTAAGGACCCAGTGCTGCTGTGAGCTGTGGTGTAGGTCGCAGACACAGTTCGGATCCCACACTGCTGTGACTGTGGCATAGGACAGCAGCTATAGCTCTGATTCGAACCCTAGCCTGGGAACTCCTATATGCCTCGAGTGCGGCCCTAAAAAGCAAAACAAACAAAAAACAACTGAAATTAAATAGCAGTATTTCACTATTCTTCAAATTTAGTATCCCAAACTTTCAAGGGCCGCACCTAGAGCATATTCAAGTTCCCAGACTAGGGGTCGAATCGGAGCTACAGCTGCCACCCCACGCCACAGCCGCAGCACCACCAGATCCAAGGCACGTCTGGACCACAGCTCTCAGCAACGCCAGAGATACTGGGATCAAACCTGAGTCTTCATGGATACTAGCTGGGTTCATTACTGCTGAGTAATAACGGGACCTCCCTATCCCAAATTTTTAAAGACATCAGTAATAAACATACCAACTACAACAAAGACACAACCCTTTCTTTTTAATCGTCACCCTCATAGTATTTCCACGTTCCCAGGCCAGGGATTGAATCCAAGTCGCAGCTACAACCTACTCCACGGCTGCGGAACACTGGACGTTTTAACCCACAGCGCCACGGTGAGTTTGGCCAGGGATCAAACTCACATCTCTGCAGTGACCTGATCCAACGCGCTCAGATCCTTAACCCACTGTGCCACGGCAGAAACTCCCAGACATAATAATTTTAATTTTTTTTTACCAAAGCACATTAATTCTGGGGACTGGCTTGCATTTCTTTACCTATAACCTCTTACCCAGTATTTTTACATATCAAAATCAAAACAGTTGTCATAATTGGTAAAATCAAGATATGAAAGATGAAACAAAACAGCAATATAAGCTGCACAAAAAGCAAAGCCAAACTGGTCCCACCAACAGAAGAAAGCAACACAGTGTATGTATTCAAATGTATTAAGAACGAGGTACATTAAGTGTTTAACAGAAGAGAGTGTCTTTTCTGTTTGTGACACTAAACATTTAAACAAGTTACTTTGATAGTCCACCAGAAGCTTTGAAATGTTGAAAAATTACGTACTCTTTTAAAGTAGATAACCCAAAGCAACATGTAACATGTTAAAATGGTAACTAAATACAATTCAAAAAGTTACAAAAAATTCATAATTATAAGAGAAAGTACTCAACAAGCATTTCAAGTGTTTAAAGCAGAACTTAGAAAAAGCAGTAATATGTCAAACTGAGGTGGAGTTACCGTTGTGGCTCTATAGTAACGAACGCAACTAATACCCATGAGGACAAGGGTTTGATTCCACGCCTTTCAGTGGGTTAAGGATCCGGCGCTGCCTTCACCTGCTGAGCTGCTGTGGTATATGTAGGCTGGCAGCTGAAGCTCTGATTTAACCCCTAGCCTGGGAACTTCCATGTGTCGTGTGTGAAGTCCTTAAAAAAAAAAAAAAAAAAAAGACCAAAAAAAAGCTGTATCTGTGAATCATGGTAAACTCATGACCAGAAAAGACAGGATTTGCAAAGTGGGGCACAATATAGTGGAAAACATCCTACGAAAATGAGGCAAACTTACCCACATTCTCGCCATTACTTGACATCTGAAACAGAAGTAAATGCGTTTCCCCAGCCGAACATGCTCATTTTCCAAACCGGGTCTTCTGCTCCCTAACACTAGTAGTTAATCATCACACACAGATAGTGATAGTATCATTTATCTAGTTTGATTTGGTAGAAAATTCTGACACTTCAGGGGGTACTACAGAGTTTCATGGTCTCAATACAAGTACAGAAGGTAATGGATACTGAATGGCCTAAAATCTTTTTTACACAATCATCTTGTAAGACAACTCCTGGAAGGGGCTCTACATCACAAACCGAAGTAACAGTTTTTATGTCTTTCCAGAATTTTTTTGTTATTAACTCAAAAACTATGTAATAAATGAACAAAATTCCTACTATTTGCATTGCATGCAGTGGACATTTAAAAAAAAACTTCACTTTAGTTCAACACTCATATTCCCCAAAGCTGACTCAACTCTTCTCCAACTCACCTAAAAAAGTAAAAATTAGCTAAAAGATCTTACCATTCTGAACTAAGTAAGATTAGAAGAACTTACCATTTCAAATGAAAAGACCTGAAGTATTCCTACAACACAGCAAAATAAGTCGACTGTATCAGTTTTTAAAATATACCCAAAATAGCCTCACAAAAGTGTTGAGCCTCTCACTCACTCAATAGTAAGAGTTTCCTCTAAACTCTCAGAACTTTTTAGCTGTGTCTCTTATTAACCAGCCCCATTATGGGTCCCTCTGTACCTAAAATTCTCTAAAATCCTCAAAGATCTGACCCTCTGTATTCTCTACCAAGTTCACAAGAACACAGAAAAAACGGGAAACAGAATTTTTTCACTATATTGGAACCTCCAGGTTTCCTGCAAATCTAACAGTCTTGGAGCAATATTTACGTGCAATCCACATAGTAAAAAGCTGTATGTGCTGAAAGCCTAGCAGAAAAAATAGTTATTTACTATTCTTCAAAATCTACTCTCCATTATGTGATTCCATTTTGACGTCTACAAAAACACAGCAGGAGTTGTGTCTCAAACCCATCTATGTTTCAAAACTACTAATGGGGAGCATCTGAGTATACAATAAGCGCTCAGATTTGGTGTGGCATCGAGAACACTAAAAACCACACGATTGAACTTTAGGCTGTCATTTAAAAATTGAGACATCAAGAAACTATTTAATTCTCCCAGTTGACATCTAAGTAACTACATATAACAAATATGAGATTCCTGACCTCAAAAGACTCCAGCACTCGGGAGTTCCCGTTGTGGCGCAGTGGTTAACGAACCCGACTAGGAACCATGAGGTTGCACGTTCGGTCCCTGCTCTTGCTCAGTGGGTTAACGATCCAGCGTTGCCGTGAGCTGTGGTGTAGGTTGCAGATGCGGCTCGGATCCCGCGTTGCTGTGGCCCTGGTGTAGGCCAGTGGCTACAGCTCCAATGTGACCCCTATCCTGGGAACCTCCACATGCCGTGGGAGCAGCCCAAAGAAATAGCAAAAAGATAAAACAAAAACAAAAAAAACAAAAGACTCCAGCGCTCAATATGGATAAACAATGTAAGGTGACAGTTATAAGGTAATGTAAGTACTAAAAAGGATCAAACTCAAAAGGACGTAGCATCTTAGGTGGGGTGAGTAATCCAAGCAGGTTGGGTATGCACAGAGTACCCACCGTCTCCAGGAGGGAAAAAGCGACATGGAAATCTTCCTGGACACGAGCCTCTCTGAAACGCTAATGGAATGTAGGGCCAAAAATGACACGGAGTCATCTAATATGACACAGAAATAGTTAAGTCCAACCAAGTGTCCTCTGATGCAACGTGAAAGGGACATAGAGGACGTAGTAACCACGCCCATCTGGGTTGTTATGAGACAACGGAAGGGAAAACGAGACTGACCATCCTCAGACACGACGCGATGGAGGTGACCGCGCATCCTGCTTTGCCTGGACAGCCTATTTACACCTGCTGTAAGAGAAGTAATTTTACATGTACTCATACTCATTTGTCCTAGTTTTGATGAAAACTTTAAGGTTTTCCCTACAAATAATTGGACATTATTAAAATTATTAAATAATCCTTCTGAGAAGTGATCCAAGATTTCAACCGCTGGTTAAAATTGATTATTATCTTCAACCCAAATACCCCAAATATCAAAAGCCCAAAGATAATTTCCAAGAGTATATGTTAACTTTAAAAACATTTATCTTTTCATCAGATGACAAAACTCTAAGTTCCAATTATGTACCATTCCCAAATGCTCAGAAAAGTTGCTGGGTCATCGTAAAAAATAATTAGTGAATAAATAATAAAAACATAAAAAAACTGGTCACAACGAGAGCATTTTCTGGGAGGCCACTGCACAGGTGTGACCTTCCCAGCAGGTCACATCTAAACCTGACACCAAACCCAGCGAATAAAGCTTCAGTTTTTCCACAGGATGAAGAAGAGGCTATAAAAACTCCTCATGAAATATGCCCATTGTTCAAATGCAACAAGTGTTTATCTAGCCTTCCAAAATACCCTGCTGCTGCAGTACAACCAAATCTCCTGAGAGCTAAATTCTAAGGAGATGCGACAGCCTTATCAAAGTCAAAAACACGGCAACTTCTCTCAAAACTCACCAACCACTTCAGAAAACGCACTTGTACACACTCACTAGTGAGCAACAACTAGGGTCAATTCTCTCTGCAGCACCTATTAATGAGATGTTGTCACTGGCCAGAGTTTCTGGTCTTAGTTTTGTCTAAGAGATGGGCATAAAATCAAGAGGCAAATACAGCTATCACAGTCAAAACAGGTGCGTTCTCAAAAAACAATGCTTTCTGTCTCGACTGACTAAAGCCAAAAAGCCGTGACAGCTCTGAGACCCAAGCAGTGGGCAGGGACATCTTATCAGCCCTTCCAACAGCCTGCGCTCTGATTTACTGCCTTGACTACCATGGCACCTTCTGAACACTAATTTGGATTCTTCAAAAAAAAGAACCAAGGCTCTAGGATGTGAGGTGCTCTGCTCAATAAGCCTTCTAAAAACACTGAAAAAGAATATACAAAATAATAAAATTACACCTTAATTCACGAACTCCTCTCAGTTTGGTTCATACGAACCACCTTTTAGAGATTCCCAAATCTCAGAATGGCCCCAGATGAGCAGTCGGCAAGCCATCCCGGGAAAGGGCAAGCTAGGAGCTCTCTGGCAGTAGCTCTCCATCTCTGCTGGCCAGTTGGTCCTGATATAGCCTCAGAATCACGTCACAACTGGTCAACAAGGCCATTTTGTGGCAAAGCTGCCATCAACAAAATATAGATACAGCTGTGTTCCAACAAAACTGTTTAAAAACAAGCAGTGCTCAGATTTGGCCTGGCTTAACCTTGTCTGTCAAACTCCAGTCTAGATGAACTATTTACAACACTAAAAATCAGCATATCACTTGAGAGGATACCACCCCACAGAAGGATGAAAAGTCCAACTGGAAGCTGCCATGTCAAAATCCCCAAAAGCACTGTGTATTAATTGTGTAACTCCTGTCTCCCATGTGGGAATGGCCAAAAAGCTAACTTCCAACTCTCCAAGTCCCATAAAAATTTCAACTACAAGTCTAATTACAACATATGGCCAGTGCTTTTCTATCTTTGCTAATGAAAATAAACAAGCTAAAGAGCTTTTTTTTTTTTCTTTTCTAGGGCCGCACCTGCGGCACATGGAGGTTCCCAGGCTAAGGGTCTAATCAGAGCTGTAGCTGCCGGCCTCCACCACAGCCACAGGAGCACCAGATCCGAGCTGTGTCTGCAACCTACACCACAGCTCACAGCAACACTGGATCCTTAACCCACTGAGCAGGGCCAGGGATCGAACCCGCAACCTCATGGTTCCTTCAGATTCATTAACCACTGCGCCTTGACGGGAACTCCTGAAGAGCATTTTAAAATGCAGATCCCGTGGCTCCAATCCAGACCCAATGGACTGTATCTTTTTTAAATTCCACAGATGTGCTACAAAGGTTGAAAACTACTGGATTTAACTAAAACTTTGATCGATGGCAGAATCTACTAGGATCACAAAATGAGTCAATTTGTAGGATGGAGACCTGATAACCCAGATCTTTTAAAAGCTCCCTGAGGGTTCACTATGCGCTACTGAAAGACAACCACGGAGAGGTACCACTGACCTGGCTGCATTTCCTCAATGCTTTTAGCCTCACTGTTTACTAAGCCTGGGGGGGGGGGGTTTACAACAGAGCACCTCTGACAAACAAACAGATGATTGCCTTACTTATTAGAATGTGATAAACATGCACCTTCAGGGGTTTTTTTGGTCTTCTTGTCTTTTCTAGGGCCGCACTCGTGGCATACGGAGGTTCCCAGGCTAGGGGTCGAATTGGAGCTGTAGCCACTGGCCTACACCACAGCAAAGCCAGATCCGAGCCGCGTCTGTGACCTACACCACAGCTCACTGCAACTCGGGATCCTTAACCCACTGAGCAGGGACAGGGATTGAACCTGTGACCTCATGGTTCCTAGTCAGATTCATTAACCACTGAGCCATGACGGTAACTCCTACCTTCAGAGTTTTACACACGTGTTCAATTCTCCAGGGCTCTGCCCACCTACTCAAATGGGAATAAAAATTCTTACATATCAATTCGTATATATATCTTGAACTAGACTTAAAGAGCTACTCTTTTCTTCGCTAAAAACCAAATATTAATATTTACCAAGCCAGAAAGAGAAACTTAGGTTTTAAAACAAAGTGGCACACAAAGTAAGCACTGCCCCAATTTTCCAAAATGAAATTATTTTATAACTACATGATAAACTACTCAAGCAAGAATACATTTAGATATTTTTATATTATCATTCTTCTGAGAAAGCCAAGTTTACATTTTAAAAATATTCTAATTAAAATATCCCTTTATTCCAATGAAACACCGTGTCCATACATAAAATGGTACACAGCACTACTTAAATGTATAGACTACTTAATTTACAGTAAGTCTAAGAACCTAATAGGAACAAAAGAACAGGACAATCATAAAAACAGGGTCACAAATTCTTATGGTTAAGAGAATAACCTCTGTAATGTGTTCAAAAGTGGAAACACTGAGTTACATAGAAAATTTCAACCTCGTAAATACTAACTAGAAAGTGGTTCAGATACGCTAGTCCACACTATGATAAAAATAAACCTAAACATAATTAAAGCACAGCATAAAATATATACATACATTGTTACAAGTCAAAAATATGTTATGCTCCAGGAGTGGAAAACAACCTGTTTCGGCTTTAGTCATGGAGCTGTTACCAAAGAGCATGACTTCCGGAGTTCCCACTGCGGCACGGTGGGTTAAGAATCCGACTGCAGTGGTTCAAGTCGCTGTAGAGGTTCAATTCCCGAACCAGCACACTGGGTTTACAGTGTTGCAGCTGTGGCTCAGATTCAATCTCTGGCCCAGGGAATTTCCATATGCTGCAAGAGCGGCCATTAAAAAAAGAAAAAAAGTTTAACTTCCTCTAAGGAGAAAAAAGGTATGAAACATATCCTTGACGAAGAGCTGACGTGTCCTTGAAGCTCCTAAAAATATATTCACATGTGTATCATAATATTATGACAAAGCCAAAAGCTAACAAAAAACCCCCTAAAACCTTGAGCAGATATGTTTTCCCTTTTGCTACAATAAAAAAATTATTATTCAACATAAAATCAGTATTTATTTTATACTTCCGAGCTGACACTACTAGTTATGTTGGGATACACCTAATAGAAGTATGAGAAAAAAATGAGAGGTGATACTTTAAAACAAACCAAGAAAACCTACATGACTTTTACTGATGAGGCAAGCTAAACACTTACCATTTGCTTCCTCCCTTTAAATTGAACAGTGAAAAAAGAGAAGCACACAAGAGAGCCTAATTTCAAAGCTTTTAAAAACAAAAACAAACATTAAAATTGTTTAACAATTTTTCTCAAAGACAATTTTCAAAGTAAAGAATAACTGAGGCAACAATGTCCTCAATATTTTTTCTATTAACACAAAGTAGTCAAGACCAGTGAAAAGCTTTTGTTAATATTTCATTATTGCTTAATTATTTTACATTAACAAGCATTATGAAGCTAGAAACCAAATAAAACTGACAGGAAAATGACAAACATGCCTATTCATAATTTCAACCAAATAAAACTGACAGGAAAATGACAAACATGCCTATTCATAATTTCAAACTTCAAAAAAATCTAAAAATAGAACACAGACTATTTCACCTGGATATTTAATTCCATTGATATATGAAATTTTAAATACAATTTCTTTTCAGAAAACTAAGAGGTGAGTAACTTTGCGGCCTAACGTGAATATTAAAAAAATAATAATAAAAAAAAATTAGCAACTACAATCTAGCCCAGGGTTCAGCAAGCTTTTTCTGTTAAAGAGCCAAGGTGTAACTATTTTAGGCTTTGTGGATCACGGAGTCTGTTTAACAGAAGTTTGTTTTTTTTTGGGGGGGTGGGGGGTCTCCCTTATCAGTCAACAACATGTAAACACAATTCTTAGTTCTGTGATTAAGAGCAGCATGAAAATGGATACTGGGTCCAGGCTATGGCTGGCAGACCTCTGGTCTAGCCAAATCATTATGATGCTTCAAATATGCAACAGACACTTTAAGTAATTGCTTAAAATTATCTTAAAATATTCAATTGTCTAAGTTTTCTAAGAGCATAATGCTGTGAAACCATAAATCACCTTTGTTGAAAGGCTAATATATCTGCTCTATTTCTGAATATCTAACTTATTTATTCTCAAATTTCACTGGCTATCTATAACATCTAACCACGATTAAAATGAATTTGAAACATGCAAGTGTTTTTAAATTAAAATAAGAATTCAAAGTATTTCAATTATATTTTGCGTTTTGTGCTTTTTTAGGGCCACACCCGTGGCATATGGAGGTTCCCAAGCTAGGGGTTAAGTTGGAGCTACAGCTGCCAGCCTACGCCAGAGCCACAGCAATATGGGATCTGAGCTGTCTGTGACCTACACCACAGCTCACGGCAACACCAGATCCTTAACCCACTGAGCAAGGCCAGGGACTAAAGGACTAAACCTGCGACCTCATGATTCCCAGTTGGATTCCTTTCTGCTGGTCAGGACGGGAACTCCTTTCGATTTTAAATTGCGGCAACATTTCCAAATAGTTTTAGAATAGAAAAGTTGAGTTAAAACTATCTGGGCTCTGAGGGAGAGTGAGATGGACTGAGAGTTTGGGGTTAGTAAATACAAACTACTACATTTCGAATGGATAAACAACGAGGCCCTACTGTAGAGCATAGGGAACTATATCCAGTCTCCTGGGACAGACCAGGAAGGAAAATCAGCATAAAAAATGTATACATATGTGTATGACTGAGTCACTCTGCTGTAGAGCAGAAATTGGCACAACAATGTAAATCAACTACACTTTAAAGAAATCTATCAGTCCTTAATTACACCTATATATAATGACACTGAATGTACTAAAAAATAAAGACTGTGAAGTGATGGCAATCAAGCTTATGATATCACCAACTTAATCAAGTTTAACAGGAGAATATATCTCACTTAACCATTTCACACTGGTCCCTAAATGATTTCGTACATGACCTCATTTCAACTAGCTATACATCTGGTCCAAGAGTGTAAAGTCTATGCCAGAAAAACATTAAGAAAGCTAATACTACCAACTTTATCATAAGCAAGAGTTTTAGTAAAAGAAATGTTCAGACACACAAAAGGACCAGGAAGCATTTCCAAATCCTCAAAGGAATGACATACAGTTTCTCTAAGCAATACATCACATGTGGTTTACATCATGACTATAATTTAAGAGAGAAACACTAGTTTTCAAAATATGTATTTCTGAAAAACCCTTTTAATTCGACATTTTTATAGCATAATATAAAATTTTTATGCTATAAAGCAATTTATCATTGATAAATTCAACAGACTTATGTTCAAATGCAACAACGAAAAAGGCAAAGACCACAGTTTAAAATGTCACTACGCAAGTGCTATGAATCCAGAGAGGAAAAGACAACTGCAATGATGCTAAAATTCACTCTGAACATTTTTTTACAAAGCTTGAAAAAACCTACTCGACAATTTGGAAATGGAATTTAAACCGTGACTTATAAATAATTAAAATTTTCTAATTGACTTTAAATTGATTTCTAATTGATTTTTCATTCAAAGGATATTTACTTGATGGAAGGTAAGATAAAAATTTCTCGCTGTTCTAGTATTTATTTTGCTATGTGTCTATTTTATTTATTTTCGTCTTTTTTATCTTTTTAGGGTCGTACCCTTGGCATATGGAGGTTCCCAGGCTAGGGGCTGAATCGGAGCTACAGCTGCCAGCCTACACCACAGCAACTCAGGATTCGAGCCATGTCTGTGACCTACACCACAGCTCACGGCAATGCCGGATCGATAACCCAATGAACAAGTCCAGGTATCGAACCTGCATCCTCATGCATACTAGTCGGGTTTGTTAACCACTAAGCCACGACGGGAACTCCCCTGTATTCATTTTAATAGAAAAAATTTTAAGATTTTCTAAGGAAAAAGAAGAATAAGAACAGAGAAAGGAAAAAAAGGCACCAATGCCTTTAATTAACACCCTTAGCCTCAGAAACTTATTAAAGAATCATGGCTTTTGAATAGCTAGAGAAAAAAAATGGTAGCATTATTCAAAATGAGTTGTTCGCCTCAGGTGAACAATGAGACTCTGTCAGTTATCAGTAAGAAATTGTGGGTTTTAACACATGTGAAGTATTCTTTCTGCCCTAGAATTTGCCTCCCTCAAACAGAAACCTGAGGCTGTCTCTGGAACTAACTGCAGTTTACAACAAATTCAGGAATAAAGAAACTTGTTGAATATCACTGCAAAAATACAATTAACATAATCCAGGATATGAGATATGCTTTATAACAAGGGTCTGATTCTTAAAAAAAATAAAAATAAGGAAACAGTGAAAAAGAGGGACAGAAAATCAACTAAGAATATTGAATTTAACAATGTGAATAAATCAATTGTTGGAAGAAAAAAAACTTTATAAGGCCTGAGTTAAATGGAACTTTTACTAGTTAATATTAAATAACTGACAATTTTGAAGGTATGGTAAAGACACTTGTCAAGAGAGTTCTTATATCTTAGAGTTACATACTGATACTTACGAATGCAATCATGTGAAGTGAGGTACTGCATGTAAAGTGCCTCGGGAGTGTGGGTCACTCGGACTCGGGAGTGTGGGTCACTCGGACTCGGGAGTGTGGGTCTACTCCAAGATGGAAACGACCAGCCGGGGCGGACAACCGTTACAGCGGAGGGGTGAGCATGCACTACGGTACTTTTCATTCTAAAAGCTTCCAAACTAAAGAATTTTTAATGTCGATTACTGGTAAAAATCAGACAAGTGGATATGATCAAGTTATCAAGATTCCTAATCTAGAAGCAATTAAGAAAAGATAAAGGAAAAAGGAAAAAAGTTTAATGTCCATTTCATAAGACAGGATTACCTTGAGAAACTAATTTTAATTTACTACCTGTAAGAGGTTAAGAAACTCGTTAGTTTAACCTAAACATGCAAATTCAGAAAGAGTAGAAAATATATTACTATATAAAGCAGTATCTAAAGAACTGCAAGCACACATCGTCCACCTGACAACACAAACCATCTTAGTTAACCGGTACTTTACTTACGTTTTCCATATAGTTCGGCTTAAAGCCCTCCTGCTGCCGCCGCAGTTCCTCCTGCTCCCGGTGGCGGATCATTTCCTCCTCACGACGACGATGCTCTTCCTCATGCCTGAGAAGAGATGTTTAAATAAAACCTTCACGGTGCTTGACATACAAGCTATCATCATGTACCTTATTTCAGGTAAAACAAAAAAATTAGACAAGACACACTACACCAAGTATGTGATAATAACTTGCGTACCAAGTTCACCCTCCAAAAAAATAACTGAATTATGGTAAATCAAAAAAGTAAACACCAGACACCTAGGGTCAATTAATCTTTGAGAAAGGAGGCAAGAATAAAAAATGGGAAAAAGACAGTCTCTTCAACAAGGTGCTGGGAAAACTGGACAGATGCATGTAAAACAATGAAACTGGAACACACCCTCAACCACGCACAAAAATAAACTCAAAATGGCTTAAAGACTTAAACATGAGACAAGACACCATAAAACTCCTAGAAGAGAACATAGGCAAAACATTCTCTGACACCAACCGTACAAATGTTTTCTTAGGTCAGTGTACCAAGGCAATAGAAATAAAAACAAGTCAATGGGACCTATTCAAACTTACAAGGCTTTGCACAGCAAAGGAAACCATTTGGAAAAAAAAAAAAAAAAAGACAACCAACAGAATGTGAGGAAACAGCTGCAAACAATGCAACCAACAAGGGCTCTATCTCCAAAATATACAAACAGGAGTTCCCTCCGTGGCTCAGTGGTTAACAAATCCAACTAGGAACCATGAGGTTGCGGGTTCGATCCCTGGCCTTGCTCATTGGGTTAATGATCTGGCATTGCCGTGAGCTGTGGTGTAGGTCGCAGACGCAGCTTGGATCCCTCATTGCTGTGGCTCTGGTGTAGGCTGGTGGCTACAGCTCCGATTGGACCCCTAGCCTGGGAACCTCCATATGCCGCGGGAAGCGGCCCAAGAAATGGCAAAAAGACCAAAAAAAACCCAAAAAACAAAAAGCAAAAACAAAAAAATATATATATACAAACAGCTCATACAACTCAATAGCAAAAAAACCCAAACCCAATTGAAAAATGGGCAGAAGAACTGAATAGACACTTCTCCAAAGAAGCCATATAGAAAGCCAACAGGCACATGAAAAAACGCTCAGCGTCACTAATTAGTAGAGAAATGCAAATCAAAACTACAATGAGGTCCCACCTCATACCAGTCAGAACGGCCATCATTAATAAGTCAACAAGTAACAAATGCTGGAGAGGGTGTATAGACAAGGGAACTCTCCTTCACTCTTGGTGGGAATGTAAATTGGTACAACCACTATGGAAAACAGTATGGAGGTTCCTCAGAAAACTACCGTATGACCCAACAATCCCACTCTTGGGCATATATCTGTACAAAACTTTCACTGAAAAAGATTCATGCACCTGCATGTTCACTGCAGCACTGTTCACAACAGCCACGACATGGAAACAACCTAAATGTCCATCAACAGATGAATGGATTAAGAAGATGTGGTGTATATACACAATGAAATACTACTCAGCCATAAAAAAAAGAACAAAATAATGTCACTGGCAGCAACATGGGCAGAACCAGAGACTCTCATACTAAGGGAAGTCAGAAGGAGAAAGACAAATGATATCACATATCCAGAATCTAATATATGGCACAAATGAACCTACTACAGAAAAGAAACTCATGGACATGGAGAACAGACTTTTGGCTGCCAAGAGGGAGGGGGAGGGAGCAGAAGGGACTGGGAGTTTGGGTTCAGTAGATGCAAATTTCGGCATCTGGAATAGATAAGCAATGCGATTCTGCTGCATAGCCCAAGGAACCACATCTGATCACTTGTGACGGAACACAATGGAGAACAATGTGAGAAAAAGAATGCATGCATATATATGTGTGTGTGAGAAAAAGAACGCGCGCGTGTGTGTGTATACATATGTATACATATGAGGTGGAAATGCCTGGATTATATACATATAATCCAGGCGTTTCCACTATCATGTAGCAAGTTAAGGCCATGGCATTGTCTCTGCAGCAGCATAAGTTCAACCTCCGGCCCAGCACAGTGGGTTAAGGATCCTGTGTTGCCAAAGCTATGGCAGAGGTCTCAGCTGCACACTGACTGGATCTCTGGCCCAGAACTTCCATGTGCCTTGGGTGTGGTCAAAAGCAAACAAAAGTCTGGAACCCAAAAGCTCAAATCTGTACTCAGTACTGTAATATAAAGAGAAAGCGTGGAATCTATCACTGGCATAGCAGATTGTTTCTTAAAGACAAGCATAACCTATCCTGATACAAGCCACTGCAGAGAACCATTCTGCCTAGGCAAATATCCTACTTGCAGAAGGAAGCCTGAACGAACCCTCTCTCCCCCATATCATTAACTCAGGAAATCCCATGTGGCGGCTACCTGCAAACCACCTGCTTTTATAAATTAAGTTTTATGGGACAACCATTCGCCTACTACCTCCAGACTAGAGCAATGCTGAGTAGCTAAGACAGAGACCATGTGACATGGGAAGCCTAAAATATTTACTATCTACCCTTTCCCAGAAAAAGTTTGCCAACTTCAGCCCCAAAGATACATGCAGGCATGGAACAACAACGAAAGCTTTATCTATGTGCCGGGTTACCATTAAATCATAGTAAGTTATTAAGAAGGAAAAGCTTTAATACTGAAGTAATAGACTCATATAATATTGGCATTTAAATCAATGTAAATTCAAATACATATGCTCTGCGATCAAAACCAATAAATTATTTAAACAGAGAAAACTATATAATACTGTTGCCCCTTCAGTAGGTCTCATTTTCCAAGCTACTTTTTTTTTAAATTATACTTGATTTACATGTTGTGCCATTTTCTGTACAGCAAAGTGACTCAGTCACACATACACATGAATTCTTTTTTTTTTTAGGGCCCCACCCACAGCATATGCATTTCCCAGGCTAGGGGTCAAATCAGAGCTGAAACTGCCAGCCTAAACCACAGACACAGCAACACCAGACCCAAGCCGTGTTTGCGACCTACACCCCACCACGGCTCACGGCAATTGCAGGTACCTTAACCCACTGAGCGAGGCAAGGGACCAAACCTCCATCCCCATGGATGCCATTCAGGGTCGTAACCTGCTGAACACAACCAGAATTCCTGCATTCTTTTTCATACGTACTATTTTCCATCATGCTCTATCCCATGAGACTGGATACAGTCTCAGTGCTAACCAGGCTGCTCTTCTGAGCACCTTTCCTCACCAAGTGTAAACACCTTTTTGGTGGTGTGTTTGGTACACCACCACCTCCCACGAAACACAAGGGCAGAACTAAGAGAAATGGTGATGCCACAGCCAGCAAAAAACAGTCTGTTAGGACCTCATGTTAAAACAACAAGCAAATAAGAAGACACCATCCCTAAAGGATTTCAAGCAAAACCTAGACTATTTTGAAATCCTCAAAACAAAGCTCTATTCAAGGAAACTGAATATTCAAGTAAAGTGGTTAATCCATTTCTAGGACATTAACACACTAATAAGAAAATACTTTCTAGAGTTCCTATTGTGGCTGAGTGGGTTAAGAACCCAAACAGTATCCATAAGAATGCAGGTTCGATCCCTGGCCTCACCCAGTGGGTAAAGGATCCAGCACTGCCACGAGCTGTAGCATAGGTCGCAGATGCGGTTCAGATCTGGCATCGCTGCGGATGTGGTGTAGGCTGGCAGATGCAGCTCTGATTTGACCCATAGCCTGAGAACTTCCATATGCTACAGGAGCGGCCATAAAAAGAAAAAAAAATCATTTCTAAGAGAACAAAAGAGGGTTTGAGAGTTTCTATAACACTGGGAATAATCTGAGGAGACAAAAGCATTGCCCTTTTTTATTTATACACATATTTATAAATTGTTTTGAACATGTGCTACTGTAACACTTTTAGTAAAAAACAAAACATCATAAACAAAATCTATAATGTAGTTTTCCCATTGTTAGAAAAATTGTTTAATGATAAAAAGTGAGATTAGAATTACAAATCTGGAGAAAAAGTACGACAGAGTATTAATTATTTGCTATTTTTTCCCTTCCATTTCTTTGTCTGTAAATTCCACAGTCTCTACTTTATTTTGAGAGTGTACCACACTGACCACTCCATAATATAAATTCATAGACAGCATACAAAACATTCCCTGCTGTACATATACCTTTGCTTTAAATTTCTTCCCTGCCACAAGATGCTTTAACAATAGCCTTTATACTTATATTTGATGTCACTTTAGGTCAAAGATAATATCCTAGGTTATGTTCACAAATGGAACTAATAGGGAAAGAAGTGTGAGAAATTTTAAAATCATGTTATGTTTAATTGGAAACCAATACAACCTTAATCTTACAATTACTTTAACTGGAAGGCCACTAATTAAATCCTGGTGTCTTATTTTTGAAGGAGTCTGAAAAATCTGAAAAGCTCTAGGCCCTAAGCTATGATGAGACTAAGGCATAAACACGTCCTGTGGTTTGTTCCTACCTAACACGAGGGTCTCCACACCCATCACAGGGCTCCGTATATCCCATGATCTGTACACTCTGGCAAACGACACAAAAAGGGGAAAGAATGCAAGTCCTGCTTGTGGCACAGCAGAAACAAATCTGACCAGTATACATGAGGATGTAGGTTCAATCCCTGGCGTTGCTCAGTGGGTCAGAGATCAGGCGTTGCCGTGAGCTGTGGTGCAGGTTGCAGATGCAGCTCCAATTCGACCCCTAGCCTGGGAGCTTTCACGTGCCACAGCAACGGCCCTAAAAAGCACAAAAAAATACAAAGAAAAAGGGCAAGAACAGACGGATGAGGAGGTGAGTGAGGAGGAAGGTGAAAGGTAAGAGAGAAAAAGGAGTTAATACTAAGTGAACCAGCTGCAGCCTGGACCAGCCCATCCAAGCCCTGCACCCTTTCACTGCCACAGCCTCTGAAGAGCAAAGTGACCCAGGAAAAAGTAATGTATCTGTAGCACAGAAAGGAAAACCAGAAAGCTGGACGATCTAAATTAGTTCATTTCTCTCAGAATATACTTTCTTAAGCAGTTTTTCCAATCTGCCCAGTGATGTAAAACAAAACGGCTGAGCCCAAACCTTCTGGCCTTCTTACAAGGAAGCAGCCTCAGACCAACCTCTGCAGTTTGACGAGTATATTTTATTTGCTTTTTCTTACAAGTGAAGGATATATTTGACAATTATCAGTCTAAAATTAAGTGTCTGGACAGCATTTAATTTCCTTTTCTTGACACAAGCTGCAAAATTACTCAATTTTAACAACAAAAAAAAGCTGTTCACGTTGTTTTGGCTTTTTTCTTTCTTTTTTTTTTTTTTTGCTTTTTAGGGCCACACCCGTGGCATATGGAGATTCCCAGGTTGAAACGGAGCTGTAGCCGCTGGCCTACACCACAGCTCACGGCAACACCGGATCCTCAATCCACTGAGCAAGGACAGGGATCAAACCCACAACCTCATGATTCCTAGTTGGGTTTGCTGACGCACTGAGCCATGACAAAAACTCCTGTTCACATTTCTTTTTTTTGGCTTTTTGCTATTTCTTTGGGCTGCTCCCGCGGCATATGGAGGTTCCCAGGCTAGGGGTCAAATTGGAGCTGTAGCCACCGGCCTAAGCCAGAGCCACAGCAACGCAGGATCCGAGCTGCGTCTGCAACCTGCACCACAGCTCACAGCAACGCCAGATCGTTAACCCACTGAGCAAGGGCAGGGATTGAACCCACAACCTCATGGTTCCTAGTCGGATTCGTTAATCACTGTGCCATGATGGGAACTCCTGTTCACATTTCTTAAATGAAGAGTCTTAAAATTCTTAGAATTAATTTCAAAATAAACACCCCGGCACAGGGCAAGACTTAACAGACTTATCACCACCTATATCTACTACAATATAGCCAAGCATAAAAGTTGCCAATGACCTAATTATCATTTTATTGCTGAGATATTATTACTAATAGTACACAGTTATTAGAATTCCAAATTGAATCTGATATACACCTCTGCACATTAAATAGGATTAATGAAAGACCAATGAAAAGTTACCATGTACAGAGAATACTTAGCACATCAAGCAACCAGTGTTTCACTTGTTATGAAACCCGCAGCCTACTGAGTTTTCCAGTAAGTCCTCCATTCTGTCTTGTGCACTTCACTTTCTTTTAAACGAACTAATACCTCCCTCAGCTATTATGTAAGTCCCACAGTGGCAGCGCTTGCTTTTTCTGTTCTCCACTGTATCCCCAACACCTCGGGTATTCTTTTTCACTTTTTTGCTTAATTCCACCGAATGCTAAATTTACAGGAAAGTTGCAGAAACAGTGCAGACGCCCTACCTCCCCTCATTCAGCACCCCTGGTATTAACGTCTTACATAATCGGAGGACAACTGAGAGCCAGGAACTGACGTCGGTACACTACTATAGATCTATATAGATCTTATTCAAATTTCGCCAGTTTCCCCACTTTTGTCTTTGTTTTAAGACACTATTCAGAATCACACAGTGCATTTAACTAGCATTTCTCTTTAGTCTCCTTCAGACTGTTACAGTTCAGACCTTCCTGGTCTTTCATGAGCTTGTCACTTTTAAAGAGAACTTACTATTTTGCACAATACCCTACAACTCTGGTTCATCTTACACGTGTCATGACTAGCATAAGGTTATAAAGTGCTGACAAGAAAAGCAGAGGAACAACCAGGGACAATTCCCAGCATCTCTTATCAAGGAGTTCCTGGAGTTCCCATCGTGGCACAGCAGAAACGAATCTGACTAGGAACCATGAGGTTACAGGTTCGATTGCTGGCCTCACTCTGTGCATTGGGGATCCAGCGTTGCCGTGAGCTGTGATGTGGGTTCCAGACAAGGCTGGGATCTGGTATTACTGTGGCTATGGCATAGGTCAGCAGCTGTAGCTCTGATTTGACCCCAAGGCCTGGGAACCTCCATATGCTGTTACTGTGGCGCTAAGAAGCAAAAAAAAGAAAGAAAGAAAGAAACAACAATCCAAGCATTAGATACACCCATTTCCCCTGAAACATCACCGTTTCTGGGAGAAGAGAGCTAGAAAATATATGTATGTACATGACCCATACATATACGCAATGCCTGCCTTTCTGTGTCTATCTGCTTAGATTAAATACCATTAAGTTTATAGTGAGACTTCAATCCCCACTAAACACCATAGGATTCACTTTCACTTTTGCCTTTCCTCTTTTTTTCTTTCTCACATTATCTATATTTACAAATTTATTCACTTAAAAAAGTATATTCCGGAGTTCCCTTGTGGTGCAATGGGTTAGGGATTCAGCATTGTCACTACAGCAGCGTGGGTTGCTGCTGTGGCGCAAGTTTGATCCCTGGCCAAGGAACTTCTGGGGTTTTTCTTGTCTTTTGTCTTTTTAGGGCCACACCCATGGCATATGGTGTTTCCCAGGCTACGAGTCAAATCGGAGCTGCAGCCACCAGTCTACACCACAGCCACAGCAACGCCAGATCTGAGCTGCGTCTGTGATCTACACCACAGCTCATGGCAATGCCAGATCCTTAACCCACTGGGCAAGGCCAAGGATCGAACCCACAACCTCATGGTTCCTAGTTGGATTCGTTTCTGCTGTGCCACAATGGGAACTCCTGGCCCAGGAACTTCTATGTGCCATGTGTTCAGCCAAAAAAAAAAAGTATATACAATATTTTCAATAAAGTCTTTAAAAGAGGGGAAAAAGGTATATCCACAGAGTTTCAGAACTACAAACCTACATCCTTGTGGGAAATACATTTACTAACTAGATTAAAGAATTTTTATATTGTTCTTGTCACTAGCCTATAGTATCTGGCCATAAGATAATAAAAATTAAAAAATGATACTAAAGAAACTGTTTTCCAAAGTAACTGAGATTCCTTATTTCCTTTCACACCTTCCAGTGTGACAATGTACATCTGTGATACAGTTTTCTCTAATAATCTATAACAGAGATTCATTTATTACACTTTTATGCCCTACTTTGGGATCTCTCACATTGTTTGGTTTAATTATTATTTGAGCACAAGAGGTATAAGGCATTAATTTTTTTTTTTTTTGGGCCATGCCCACTGCATGCACTAGTTCCCAGGCCAGGGATCAAACCCAAGACACAGCAATAACCAGAGCCAGAGCAGTGACAATGCCAAGCCCTTAACCATTAGGCTACCAGGGAACTCCACGGGGCACTAACTTTACAGGCCTGGCTGTCAAAGATAAACATAAGAGAACAAAGTTGGATTCAGGTGAGTTTACATAAGGGGAAGGGATGTTTCCTTTTCTTTTTACATAAAAAGGAAAGAAGCAACCAGAAAGAAATTGGAAAAGGTCCCTCATGTAAGGAGTTCATGGGGGCATGTTTTTTACAAAAGTTAACTCTTAAACGTTACAATGCATCAGAATCACCTGAAGAACTTATTAAAGCACAGATGAAATAAGTTTCTGGTTCCAAGTTCTGGGAGAAGGTTTCTAAGGATTTCCTAGATCAGAATGCAGATTCTGCCTGCCGAGTACCCTAACGAGGAACACAGGCCACAAAAGTAACAGTGATGGATCCTTAACTCAATAGGCCACCAGAGAACTTCCTTTTATAGCACGTTCAAAATAAAATATTGTTTCCTTTAATCTATCACAGCTTTGTTGATAACAACTCCTAATACGATTTTTGAAACTTGTAAGAGTAATATCTATCTCATTTTACAATTAAATACGGCAAGTACAAGAAAAGCTGTTAATTTTTGTTCCTAAGTCTTAGATCGATGGCTCTCTTAAACTTCCTTAGTGAACCTAAAAGATCTGAAATTGTGCGTTACAGTTGCCTATTATGCACTGAGAGATCTTAAATGCTCATGTTTTTTTAACATGGATTCCATTTCAGTACATCTTTCTTAAGCAAATTATCAGAAGTACAAAAGATGCATAAAGGCATTCAGAGTAGTATTACACACATGAAAAAATTAACACTAAAATCAACACAGATATACTCTGGGAAAATGGCCCATAAAACACAGTGCATTCTTAACATAAAGTATATGAAATAATACCTAAGTCCTATTCACAGTATATGCAAAGTGTCTATAACCAGTTGGAGAAAAAAAAGAAAATATGCCAGTTTGTGAAATAACTTCCTAATTGCAGTCAAAAGTGGACAACTGGGGACTGTTTTCTGTATAACATACCACTTGTCTGTAACAAGCTCTGGGGAGTTTTACCAAAAACACGAACAATGAAAACCACACACATTCACATACATGGTGTGATGACGTTCCTTTACCTTAGCTGTATTTGCTTCCGTTTTTGCAGCTCTTGGTTTCTTAGTTCTTCCAAGCGTCTGAGTTCTTCTTGACGCCTCATTAAATCTACAAAATATTGATTACAGATAAGTATTTTCAGATTGCCCTTCTGTATCCTAATATTCATAAGCATATAGCTCTTTCTGATTGGTCATACACTTAGTCAATAATTCATACTCATGTACCTAGCTTCTCTTTTTGTCCATCACATTATTTTATAATAAAAGATTATGAACTTGTAATAAGATTAATACCATTTCTGGACCCATTTATTCATACATATGAAGAAAATTCATCCTTATGTTAAGAAATTAACAAGGGTACTAATAGTTTTAACACAAGAAATGGAAATACTAAAAACAGAACAGTTGCTACATTTTCACTTACATAGTTTTAAACAAATTAACAATTTTTTTCTGCAACAGGCCCAAAGCCCAAAAATATGCATTGAGAAACAAGCAGAAGGCACATAAGAACTAGACCTAACAGCAGGAAGAATGAAACAGGACACAGCGTGAAACACAAAAAATATCCCTCCCAACAAAATTAGAGTAGATTCCTCCAGCATTGTCAGCATTTTATGAAAGAAGACAATGAACAGAGAATTCCTCAGAGCAGAAAAAAGCTGAACACAGATAAGAACAAGAACACTTTAAACAGGATGAGTGCTCCTGTCACCAGCCACTGTCACATTACCAACAACAAAGGTTCCAGACAATAAGGTAACAAGAGGTATATTTGTTTTGCATATCTGAGCAGCAGCAGATAAACTTAAACAAGTGTTAAAAATGTTTGTACTATCTTACCAAATTAAAAAAAAAATGCATAGATTAAAAAATACATACAAATATAGATGTATGGAAATACCCTCGATAACACTATTACTATTTTTCATTTTCTTATCCTATAATTATGTAATTTGAAATTTCTAAAATAAGTATAAATTATCTCAAACATTTCTTTTTTGGCTGCACCCACAGAAGTTCCTGTGCCAGGGATCAAATCCACGCCACAGTCGCAGTCTGTGCCACAGCTGCAGAAACACTGGATCCTTAACCCGTTGTGCCACAAGGGAACTTCCAAAAAAAATTTTTTTTTTTTGCTTTTTGGCCGCACCCGAAGCATATGGAGGTTCTCAGGCTAGGGGTCAAATCAGAGCTACAGCTGCCGGCCTACACCACAGCCCCAGCAACGCAGGACCCAAGCAGCATCTGCGACCAACACCACAGCTCACAGCAACGCCAGATCTTTAACCACTGAGCAAGGACAGGGATAGAACCCGCAACCTCATGGTTTCTAGTTAGATTTGTTTCTGTTGACGGGAACTCCCAAACATTTCCTAATAAACTGCTACATTCAGAATTCACATTAACATAATACTAAGAGTTAAAGTTAACATCTAATAACTCTAATACCCTAACTGTAAGAACACAGGCATTATCAATAATCCTAACAAGATCAATGATATCCTCGCCACCTTAAAAACTGAAAATAAACCAAACTGTGTATGAGTTATGTCAAAAAGTTCCAGATAGGAGTTCACGTCGTGGCTCAGGGGTCACAAACCCAACTAGGGTGCAAGTGTGATCTCTGGCCTCACTCAGTGGGTTAACGATCCAGCGTTGCCGTGAGTTGCGGTGTAGGTCGTAGACACGTCTCAGATCTGGTGTGGCTGTGACGTAGGACAGTGGCTACAGCTCAGATTTGACCCCTAGCCTGGGAACCCCTACATTTAGGATGTGGCCCTAAAAACACACAAACAAAAAAAATGTTCCAGATAGATTCTAACTATGCTCTAACAATCTAGCCACTCCATGGTTCAACTGAAATACACAGCCAAATGTCTCCTTATGCCAAAGTTCTTTCCAAAATGCCAGCATCCCAAACCTGGAGGTTCAGTCTCAACTAAGAAACTTAAAAAAAAAAAAAAAAATTAAAAAAAACAGATTTTGGGACTCTGCTTAGGAACATCTGGGGAAACAGATGATTCGGATAACAGGCCAGGTGAGAAAACATTCAGCTATCTTCAAAGGCAAACACAGGAGTTCTCGTAGTGGCTCAAGGCTTAACAAACCCACCAAGTATCCATGAGGACAGAGGTTCGATCCTTGACCCCACTCAGTGGATTAAGGATCCAGCACTGCCATGAGCTGCCTTACTGTGGCTACGGTGTAGGCCAGAAACTACAGCTCAGATTCAACCCCTAGCCTGGGAACCTCCACATGTCTCTGGCAAAGTCCTAAAAAGACAAGACACACACACACAAAAAAGGCAAACATGAAAGACTTCCCTGGTGGCCTAGCAAGCTAGGGACCCAGTGTTGTCACTGCTATGGCTGGCACAGGTTCAATACCTGGCCACCACTCTATCCCACCCCCCAAAAAATGACTACAATGATTTTCAAACATTTATCCCATCAGCTGTCAAAGTTAGCTGCTCCTTAGAATTGCCTTTTAACCACCGATTAGTGAAGAAAAATCTCTTCAGATGTGGGCCAGACAACAATTATTTCGAAGTTCCCTAGATGACTCCATTATGCAACCAAGACTGAGAACCCAGAACAAGCACATGATCTATTTATATTCCTAGCAGGAAATGTTCTACCAAGCCGAAACTTGAGAAGTGTCTAACTTACTAACCAAGAAGGTCAATACAGTACGTATCCCCTATGACAATTTTATTACTGATTTTGTAGGTTACTCTCAAATGAGGAACATATGTGGCTATAACTGTAAAAACATGCACCATGTTTTTTCCATGAAAAGGAGTAAGAATATAACATGAGTGTTTTCTGACAACTGGAATTTTTCCTTTTAAGCTGGGCCAGTAGAGAAAGCTGCTTTAACCTCTCATGTCGTGTTTTACATTTACCAAATGCTTTCCTTTAAACTGCTGGTACCGAGAGGAGTACCCGACTTGGCTCAGTGGAAGGGAATCTGAGGTTTTGATCCCTGACCTCGCTCAGTGGATTAAGGATCCGGTGTGGCCATGAGCAGTGATGTAGTGTAGGTTGCAGACGCAGCTTGGATCTGGCATGGCTGTGGCTGTGGGGGAGGCCAGAAGCTGTAGCTCCAATTTGACCCCTAGCATGGGAACCTCCATATGCCACGGGGGCAGCCCTGAAAAGACAAAAAAAAAAAAAATTGCTAATATCAAGTTCCTGAAATTCCACTAAAGTTATATAATTGTACACTGCAATGATAATATTCTTTTGAGGGGAAAAAAAAAATCACCCCAAAATTACGCGATTGGAGGTATATAGTAAACTACACTCTAGAATTTTTCCTAAAAAATAATTCACGAGTTCCCTTGTGATGCATCAGATTAAGGATCCAGCATTGTCACTGCAGCAGCTCAGGTGGCTACTGTGGTGTAGATTCAATCCCCTCGAACAGGAACCCCCATGCCACAAGTGCAAAAAAAGGCATCCACATCCATACATAAAACAACAGCTGGAGTTCCTGTCGAAGCTCAGTGGTTTAACGAATCCGACTAGGAACCATGAGGTTGCGGGTTCCATTCCTGGCCTCGATCAGTGGGTTAAGGATCCAGCGTTGCCGTGAGCTGTGGTGTAGGTTGCAGACGCGGCTCGGGTCCTGCGTTGTTGTGGCTGTGGTGTAGGCCGGTAGCTACAGCTCTGATTGGACCCCTAGCCTGAGAAGCTCCACATACCTCGGGTGTGGCCCTAGAAAAGACAAAACCAAAGCAAACCAAACCAAACATCAGCTGCAGCACTACTTACCACTAGACCAAGTAACGTTTAGGGCCTTTTTTGTTTGTTTGCTTGTTTTTAGTGAGTGAGGCCAGGGATCCAACCCACAACCTCATGGTTTCTAGTTGGATTCGTTTCCGCTGCGGCACAACAGGAACTGCAGGACCTTTTGTTGTTGTTGTTGCTCTTTTCAGGGCCACAATTGTGGCATATGGAGGTTTCCAGGCTAGGGGTCGAATCGGAGCTACAGCTGCTGGGCCTACGCCACAGCCACAGTAACATCAGATCCTTGCCGGATCTGTGCACTACACCACAGCTCACGGCCACACCGGATCCTTAACCCACTGAGCGACACCAGGAATCGAACCCACAACCTCATGGCTCCTAGTCGGATTCGTTTCCACTGTGCCATGACAGGAACTCCATCACTTTTTATGAGGGGATCATCCCGCACCACATGCAGTTCCTAGGCTAAGGATCAGATCCGAGCAGCTGGGGCGACACCAGACCAAAGCACTGTGCTGGGCTGGGGACCAAACCTGTGTCCTGGAGTTGCAGAGTCGACGCCAACCCTGCTCTGTCCCTACAGGAACTCCCCAAGTAACACTTAAAATTGTGTGCCTAACTAACAATGAGAAAGAACATAAAACTGCATCTGTAATTTCTATATTAAGTAGGGAATATAGGAAAAAGAAATGGCAAAGAATACAGAAAAATTTTAAGCCTGATTTGCTACAACGTAGGAATTATTTTCTCAACACAACATCCTATATGTCATGAAGAGTAAACGTCATGTTCCCTGACCTAACACAGCGCCTTCCTCGAAAGACAAGAACCGAACCCCCCCGCCCCACAGGCAAGCATGTAACAAAGGGACACAGGAGCCCAATGAACGTGGCAAATTTCGAACAAAACACAGTACCGGATTATAACACAAAGAATTGAATGAAATCTATGATATCAATTAGCAACTGACTACATAAATACGTGGTGGAATAGCTAAATGTCCCATATGGAAGAATTCCACGTAATTTAGGTAAATGTCTTTCCCTTGAGGAAGTGAAGCTTATCACCTCACCTCTTAGGTGTAAAGCATGGAAAGGAAGGAAAAACCAGTATGTCTACAGTGAGTAAACATGACAAACACTGCCTAGCCCAGGCGATCAAGGTCAGCACCAGTGGTGACAACGCATGTTGACAGTACGTACCACTCTCCCCCAAACGCTGTACCCCGATTCAATCATGGGAAAAAACAGGCACACGCCAAGTGATGGACAGTCTATAAAGTATTTGCTCAATCTTCCTCAAAACTGAAAAATCTTCAAGAACAAGGAACTTCTGAGAAACTCAAAACCAAGAGGAGCGTAAGGAGACACAATAACTAAATGTAATGTGGTATCTGAATTGGGACAGTGAAAGAGAAGCAGGATATTAAGGAAAAAGCTGAGCAGATACAAATGAACTGTGGACTTTCATGTATTGAAATCAGCTCATTCATTATGCCAAATGTACCACACTAAGAAAAGATTTATAACACTTGTTTAAAAAAAAAAAAGAAGCTACAGATTGAAAAGCTCAGTGAACTCTTCAGTGAATGAGCAATTAAATGCTGGAGAGCACTGGCGAACTCAAAAAGGCAAGGATGAAGTCTTTAAGAATCAGGAGGCCAGAGCTGGGAGGTGGGGGGAAAGGGAATTACATGAAGGGGACCAAAGGTATAAGCTTCCAGCGATAACATAATTACATGCTAGAGATGCGACATGCAACCTGCTAAATATGGCCAACGCTGCTGTGTGTTATCCAGGAAAGTTATTCCGAGTTCTCATCAGAGTTATTGCTGTGGCCCAGCAGGACCAGCAGCGTCTTGGGAGTGCTGGCACAAAGGTTCAACATCCGGCCCAGTACCGTGGGTTAAGGAGCTGGTGTTGCTGCAGCTATAGCTTAGGTCCAAACTGTGGCTCAGATCTGATCCCTGGCTCGGGAACTCCACAGGCAGCAGGGCAGCCAAAAATTTTTTTTAAAAAAGAGAGAGATCTTATCACAAGGAAAATAATCTTGAGTTCCCACTGTGGCACAGCAGGTGAAAGGATCCTGCATTGGCACAGCTGCAGCATAACTTCACAGCTGCAGCTCAGATTCAATCCCTGATCTGAGAACTTCCATACGCCACGGGTCTGCCATAAATAATAAACAAATAAAGCACAAACAGTAGTTCCCTTGTGACCCAGAGGCTTAATGATCCGTAGCTGTCAGTGCTGCGGCTTTGGTGACTGCTGTGGTACTCTGCATGTGTGGTCGGAAAAAAAAAGTCAAAATGCCTCTAGAGGTGAGGCCAAGCTTCCCACGAGCTCTCGAGTGCTGCAGAGAGTCCACAGCGGTGCTGTACTTCGTCATCGCTCCGTCCGCAGTGCTGCACACAGTGTCTTCTACAACCAAGTGTAAACACGGGCGGAAGCAGTAACCGTGACGCTGCTGCCTGTTCCCAGCAGCAGGTAACTTCCAGCACAAATGCTTTAACATCTATATCCTAACGACGGTACTGGCTGCAGACAGCAGGAAAATGAACTGGAAAAGTGCCCAGACAACAACTCTTACTGGACAGCAGTGCTGGAGCAACCATCGGCTCGAAAACACTTTTTTTTTTTGCTTTTTAGGGCCACATACCTGTGGCTTGTGGACGTTCCGAAGCAAGGGGTGGAATCGCAACTACAGGTACCAGCCTGCACCTCAGCCGCAGCAAGACGGGAACCAAGCCTGTCTGCCATCTACATCACAGGTCAGGGCAATGCCAATGATTAACCCACAAAGTGGGGCCAGAGACTGAACCTGCACCCTCATGGATACTAGTCAGGTTCATTACCAATGAGTTGCAACAGGAACCCCGAGACTAAATTTTTTTTTTTAATTTTCCAGTTGATTCTGGCATGTGGAAGTTTCCGGGCCAGGGACAAAACCTAAGCCATAGCTGCAGAAACACCGGATCCTTGACCCACTTCACCAGACAGGGAACTTCCTAAATTTTTAAACCACAAAAATCACCAGACTGGTTAAACTTGAAGCTCTCTTTTGAGCCAATGATTCTGCAACTTTCTCAGAGATAACAATTTTCAAATTTTCTAGAAGAAACCCAGTTTATCTTGAAATATACTAGCACATGATGTGAGTTCAATTTTAACAGAAGAGGGATTTTACAGAATCACTAGGTTTACAGTCCAAATGAAACCAGAAATGTCTGAATCGTTTCATTTGTTGAGCTGGATTTTGCTTGTTTGTTTCTCTCGTGTGGCTGCCCCATGGCTTGTGGAGTTCCAGGACCAGGGAACAGATTTGAGCTACCGTTGCAGCAATGCCGGATCCTTAACCTACTACTGTGTTGAGACCAGGATCAAAGCCACCATGGCAGAGACACCACCGATCCCAATGTGCCACCAAGAACTCCTGGATTTTGTTTTAACTTATTTGGCATTAGCAGTTATTCCGTGACCTGACCGTAACTGTTCAACATTTACTTAACAGATGTAAAAAAAATTTTTTTTTAAATACAATTAACCTGGACTTTACCCTAAAGAAAATAAGAATCTACCAAGAAGATTTAAAGATGAATGATGATCAAACGGTCGCCTTTTTTTTTTTTTTTTTTTTTTTTTTTTGTCTTTTGTCTTTTTTTGTTGTTGTTGTTGTTGTTGCTATTTCTTGGGCCGCTCCCGCGGCATATGGAGGTTCCCAGGCTAGGGGTTGAATCGGAGCTGTAGCCACCGGCCTACGCCAGAGCCACAGCAACGCAGGATCCGAGCCGTGTCTGCAACCTACACCACAGCTCACGGCAACGCCGGATCGTTAACCCACTGAGCAAGGGCAGAGATCGAACCCGCAACCTCATGGTTCCTAGTCGGATTCGTCAACCACTGCGCCACGACGGGAACTCCCAAACTGTCGCTTTTTAAACAAATACTGGTCTCTGATATAAAGAACAATTTAGAGGAGGCTAAGATTAGATGACATAAAGTCCCATAAGAAGGCTATTTCAAGAGTTCCTGCCATAGCATGGTAGGTTAAGGATCCACCATTGCTTCACTTGAGGCATAGGTCACAACTGCAGCTCGGATCTGATCCCTGGTCCAAAAACTCCATATGCCACTGGGCGGCCAAAAAAGAGGAAAAAAAAAAAAAAGAGAGAAGCAAAAAATTTAAGAGCAAAGTAGAAAGCAATTAGATGCTTCACATTAAGAAATATAAACTTATTACGAGGAGTTCCCATCGTGGCTCAGTGGTTAATGAATCTGACTAGGAACCATGAGGTTGCGGGTTCAATCCCTGTCCTTGCTCAGTGGGTTAAGCATCCAGCGTCACCGTGAGCTGTGGTGTAGGCTGCAGATGTGGTTTGGATCCTGTGTGGCTCTGGCGTAGGCCAGCGCCTATGGCTCCGATTCGACCCCTAGTCTGGGAACCTCCGTATGCTGTGGGAGTGGCCCAAGAAATGGCAAAAAGACAAAAAAAAAAAAAAAAAAAAAAAAAAGGAATATAAACTTATTACAGATTGTAGAAAAGATGAGTGATAAGAAGCAGAAAAAATTGAGAATTAACAGAAAATAAAGGGGAGAAATAAATAATATAGACAGGCATTAAAAGAAACCTAGAGAGAGGACAGGGAAAAAGTAAGCTTCTGATAAATACTTAAGCAAGCATCATGTTATCTGACCAATGAACGTCTGTCACAAGTGATTTAAATGTCCTTAAATAGCTATCATTTGCCTTAATTCTTCTTTCTACCAAACAAAATCTTGTTATGTGACTTTACGACAAATGTACATACTAAAACTTATCCTCCTGCTTCCTTCGGCCAGCAGAAACCTGTATTCGCTACTGACAAAAGTTAACCACCTTAACTACCTCCAATAACATTACCTGTGTAGGTAACTTATTTTTAATAAGTTGGGTTTGTTTTTTAAAGGCATTCTCCCAAGAAAGTGAAATTTTTCCTGAGTATTTTGAGTTTAGAGACTGCTAACTAGCAACCTACACAGTAACACAACACTATCAATGGGAAACATCAAATCGAACACCAAAAAAAGAGTGATCACGGCCACATGACAATGCATCTTACCTTGCCTCATCAGCATCAACTGGTGCTCGTGCCTGGCTGCTTCCATTTCCGCCTCCAGCTTCTCTTTGGCTTCTCTGATGTTTCTGTCAACCTGCTCACGCTGCTGCTTCTCCATTTCATCGAGAGCCTTCCACCGAGACGCGTACTCAAACTCAAAGGTTCCAGGTTGAGCAAATCGGGGCGGCTGCTCTCTTTCCCTAAGTTTACATTTGAAGACATACAGAAATGTGTGTTTAAAAGGTAAAACACCACCTAAGAACAAAATGCAGCCCACTTACTTAGCCCTTCCATGCCCAAGGCTCCGCCAGACAAGCACCCCACAGGGATACACTGGGATGCAGGCTTAAACAAGCCTAAGTTTGAGAATCTGCCTGAAGATGCCCAACTAGCAGATAAAACCTGGGAAGCAAGGATCAAACCTAGGCAAGCTTGTACTACAACCTGTACCTTCTGAATTATCACCTCCAAAAAGGCTTTTCTAGTTTTCACCCAACAATTTTACATAAGACAGTCTGCAATATATGAATCAAATGTGCCCTGTCTAAAGTCAATTTTTCTAAAAGTAGTTAACTTTTAGAGGTAGGAATGAAATTAGATACAGCATATTAAGTGTTATGTGCCACATTTACTGGCTAGGAAAAAAAACAGAGACCTGATTTATGACAATGTGTTTAATATTTGTTTCCCTAACAGACTATACACTCAATGAGGACATGAAATTTCTGTTAACCCCTGTATCTCAACTACGTAACACATATCTAACACATCGTATACATTTGATATTTCTTTCCCTTTTTTGGCTGCGTCAGCAACATGTAAAAATTCCAGGCCAGGGGTCAGACCTGCAACACAGCTATGAACTGAGCCACTGCAACTGGATCCTTAACCCACCTACCCACCAGGAAATTGCAAATATTTCTTTTTTTCTTTTTTTTTCTAAGGCTGCACTTGCAGCATATGGAAGATCTCCAGCCAGGAACTGAATCTCAGCTGCAGGTGTGCCTCAGGCTCAGATGAGGCAATGATGGCGCCTTTAGCCCAGAGCATCAAATCCCTAGGACATCGAACCCATACCTCCAGGGCAAAATCAGCCAATGTAGTTAAGAGTCTTAACCCACTGCACCACGGTGAGAACTCCTTTATCTCTTTAACGAACACAGAAATGACCATAAACAAAATTTTTTTAATAAAGACTTATGAATGTGCCTAACATTCAAGGAAATTCTTGGGAGTTCCCTTCGTGGCTCACTGGTTAACAAACCAGACCAGAACCCAGGAAGACGCAGGTTTGATCCCTGGCCTCACTCAGTGGGTTAAGGATCTGGCGTTGCTGTGAGCTGCAGTGTAGGTCGAAGATGTGGCTTGGATCTTGCATTGCTGTGGCGTAGATAATTCAAGCCCTAACCTGGAAGCTTCCATATTCTGCAGGTATGGCCCTAAAAAGAAAACAAAACAAAAAAAAAAAATCAAAGAAATTCTTAATTATTCAAAAGTATTGATAAGAAAACAACTCCTACCCATCAATAAAAATCATCTGCCTTGCAAGTTTACTGTGGGGTGGGGAGGGGAAGGTAGTGAAAGGGACAAAGTTGGGAGATGGGGGAGAATGGCACAGAGTGAAAATGTAGTAACAAGAAACAGCTTAAAGATCTTAGCAGATACGGGAAATCAAGGTTAACCATGATCTGGGCATTCTAGGCCTGAAAAACAGACTTTCTTTTTTTATTTCTGAAGCACTGACTGGGGAAAGGAAAGGAATGGGAGATACACCACCATTTATTTTCTGACAAAATTATTACTCAAGTAGTTTCCAAGTCAGAAATTGAATATAGTCAAATACAGAAACGCATTTATTTTCTCCGAAACTAACAGTATTGAAGCAATACGGATTTGAGGAGTTAGAACTGAATATGAATCATGGCTTTTATGCTTCATAAACTTTTCTTTCTCAGTATAACTCTTTAAGAGAAAAATCAGGAACACAGAGTGTTCCCTTCATGGCTCAGCGGTTAAGAAACCTGACTAGGATACATGAAAGTGCAGGTTCAATCCCTGGCCTCGCTCAGTGGGTTAAGGATCCAGCGTTGCCGTGAGCTGTGGTGTAGGTCACAGACGCTACTCAGATCACACGTTGCTGTGGATGCGATGTTGCCCGGCAGCTGTAGCTCCGTTTCGACCCCTGGCCTGGGAACCTCCATATGCCACCAGTGCAGCCCTTAAAAAAAAAGAATATAATGAGATCTTATAATGTTTGCTGGGATAATTAAGTCATTATATACAAAAGTACTGTCTATAAATTTCACTTCTTATAATCCTTATAATTCCAGCTCTACTTCCTAAATCAAAAACTATGCTCTATTTCAAATTTAAAAAAATACATAATACAGCTGTGGCAACAGCAGATGCTTAACACACCGGACGGGTGAGAAATCACACCCTGGCCTGAACAGTGACTCAAGCTGCTGCAAAGACAATGCCAGATCCTTAACCCACTTTGCCATAGTGGGAACTTCCAGCTTAGAGGTTTTAAATACTATTTCTCTGGCGTTCCCACCATGGGGCAGGAGGTTAAGAAACCAAAAAAGAGGAGTTCCCGTTGTGGCGCAGCGAAAGCGAATCCGACTAGGAACCACAAGAATGTGGGTTTGATCCCTAGCCTCGCACAATGGGTTAAGGATTCAGCACTGTCAGGAGCTGTAGCATATGTCGCAGACTCAGCTCAGATCTGGCATTGCTATGACTGTGGCATAGGCTAGCAGCTACAGCTCTGATTTGACCCCTAGCTTGGGAATCTCCATATACTGCAGGTGCCACCCTAAAAAGGAAAAAAAAAAAAAAAAGGTTCCCACTGTGGTGCAGCTTCTCGACGTGGAGGTGCTGGTTTGATCCCTGGCCCAGGACAGTGGGTTAAGGATCCGCCTTGCTACAGCTCTGCGGTAGGTTGTGGCTACGGCACGGATTCTCGATGCACTGGTAGCACCTAGACAGTGCTTGGCACAAAGGCATTCCAGTATTTGTTGAAATCATGCACACGTGTTTATTTATTATAATAAACAAGAGACCGGCTAAAAACAGTCACAATGTATTTACACCAGCCACTCATGTAAAAATTTGAGTTATACTGAGTGAAAAGTAATTGGTTAAAAGAGTAACACGCTATTGTGCAAACAGGCTTTTTTTCTTTTTTATCATTAAGAGTAATTCTCCACCCCTAGCCAACTTACTTAACTAGAACCTCTCGCACTCAAATCACTCCAAGTCTCCTCTTAATTTACAATACACCTGAGACATACTACCTCCACTCCATAAATCTGCTTATCTAAATCTGTTTCTTTGGCATAAATATTACTGACAGCATCTTCGTCCCTAACCGACCCACACCCTTATTATAAAAGTTGAAACCTTTAAAGTTAATGTTACACCAACATAGAGAAGTAAACCAGCATTCTAGTAGACCAGCCCATTCTATAAAGCAGACTGAACAACTAAATGGAACATGTTATAATCAAACAGCACATTCTTACAAAAGTGATGATACCCTTGAGAGCACAGATGGAAAATATCTTTCTTAATAAAATCTTACTTATGATACTGTTGAGTTTTCTGCATTAGCTTCTCTGGCAAGCCATCTTCATCATCAAACTGCTCCATAGGCTCCACAATGACTGGACGAGGGGTCCTGGATAGGCAAAAAGCGTTAAAAAGGAATTAATACAGTACCTAGAATTAACACCCTCCGAGAAATCTTTTATGATGATTTTGAGATATACTGCTGGAAAATTTTTCTAAGAAAGTCTCAGTTACGATATATACTCATTTTTTTATTGGTCTCTCTTTCTCTGTTACGGCCACACCCGAGGCATATGTTAAGTTGCCAGGCTAGGGGTTGAAAAGAGCTATGCCTGCTGGCCTATGCCACAACCTCAACAAGGGATCCAAGCTGTGTCTGCAACCTATCCTGCAGCTTGAGGCAGTGTCAGATCCTTTAACCCACTGAGAGAGACCAGGGATCAAACATGCATCCTCATGGATACTCGCCAAGTTTTTAACCCACTGAGCCATAACGGGGAACTCCATCATACAAACATTTGAAAATCAGTCAGTAAACACAGGCTAAAGAGATACAAAGCAAAGATGAGTACTTGTTTTTAGTGCATGGAGTGTATTCAAGAGAACAGAAAAATAAATCAGCATGAACTACATAACCACTGTCGTTAACTTTTACAGAGCACAATGGAAAAGAGTGAATACTCATTTCTCATTCTGTGTGTGTGGCAGCATCACTCCTCTGGACCAACTCTTCAAAACTCCCCTCTCCACCCACCTCACAGGTTTTTTTTTTTTTTTGGTCATTCTAGGACCACACCTGGGCATATGGAGGTTCCCAGGCTAAGCACTGAATCAGAGCTGCACCTGCTTCCCTACACCACAGCCACACAGTGCAGGATCTGAGCCGCATCTGCAACCTACATCACAGCTCACAGCAACAGCAGATCCTGAACCCACTGAGCGAGACCAGGTTGAAACCGCATCTTCATGGATACTAGCCAGGTTATCAACCACTGAGCCACAATAAGAACTGCTCATAGCCTCCCCCTGTGTCCAAACAGTCTTACAAAGAAAATGAGACCTAAAAGGAGTTCCCTTTCGGTGCAGTGGGTTAAGGATCCAGAATTTCGGTGTAGGTCACAGGACCAACTCGGGATTCTGTGTTGCTGTGGCTCCAGTTCGACTCCTACCCTGGGAACTTCCATATGCTGTCAGTGCCAACCTAAAAAGCAAAAAAACCCAGAAGATCAAAAAACTTTCCCTACAATCAGTCAACATAAGCAAAACTAAAATCTATACTGCCTTCTGAACATAGATACTTCAGGGAGAATAGTCACAGTTCATTTCTGAGGTATTAACAAAAAAGCTAGAGAGATAACAGGGCTTTATGGATTCCAAACAGTTCCCTTTATAAATAAAAAAAAAATCTGGAGATGGACAAAGACCTTAAGTCCTCAACCGTACAGGAAGGAAAGCTATAAAATGGTTAGTTAAAAAATTGTTCCTGGAGTTTCCATTATGGCTCAGCGGGTTAGGAACCCAACAGTGTCCCTGAGGACAAGGGTTCGATCCCCGGCACTACTCAGTGGGTTAAGGATCCAGTGTTGCCATAAGCTGTGGCATAGGTCACAGAGTTGGCTCAGATTCCATGTTGCTGTGGCTACGGCCAGCAGCTGTAGCTCTGATGGGACCTCTAGCCTGGGAACTTCCATATATCGCAGGAGTGGGCCTAAAAAGAAAAAAGAAAAAAAGGAGTTCCTGCTGTGGCACAGCTGAAACAAATCTGACTAGTGACCATGAGGTTTGATCCCTGGCCTCGTTGTAGTAGGTTAAGGATCCAGTGTTGCCATGAGCTGTGGCATAGGTCACAGACGCAGCTCAGATCTGGTGTTGCTGTGGCTGTGGTGTAGGCAGGCAGCTACAGCTCTGATTCGACTCCTAGCCTGGGAACCTCCATACGCTGTGAGTGCAGCCCTAATAAGAAAGAAAAAAGGAAAAAAAAAAATTAGTTAATCCTATTTTTTTAATAATAAAAGAGCAATTCTTACAAATTAAGAGGAATGTTCAAAAAATAAATGTAAAAAACTAGAATTGGACCCTACTGTACTGATGGTACACCAAAGATAACGGGGGCTTTTCTGATAAGCGGCAATTTGTACTTCCAACACCAGCAAGCACATCTGGATAACCCTTGCATTTCCAACATAAAAGCAAAAGAAATATTACAATGTTATTTGTATTAAAGAAATATTTTTTCTGACTCTAAAAATAACCCATTTAAGGAGTTCCCATCGTGGCTCAGTGGTTAACGAATCTGACTAGGAACCATGAGGATGTAGGTTCAATCCCTGGCCTTGTTCAGTGGGTTAAGGATCCGGCGTTGCCGTGAGCTGTGTTGTAGGTCGCAGATGTGGCTCGAATCCCGCCTTGCTATGGCTGTGGTGTAGGCCGGCGGCTGCAGCTCCAATTAGACCCCTAGCCCGGGAACCTCCACATGCAGCAGGAGCGGCCCTAGAAAAGGCAAAAAGACCAAAAAAAAAAAAAAAAAAAAAAAAAAAAGGCAACCCATTTAAACGTGGGTTCACTGTGGCTCAGTGGGTTAAGAACCTGACTAGTATCCATGAGAATATGGGTTTGACCCCTTGCCTTGCTCAGTGTGTTAAAAGCATCCAGCATTGCACAAGCTGCAGTGTAGATCACGGATGCAGCTCGGATAAAGTGTTGCTGTGGCTGTGCTCGAAGCTGGCAGCTATGGCTCTGATTTGACCCCTAGCCTGGGAACCTCCATGTGGCATAGATGTGGCCCTAAAAAGATAAAAATAAATAAATAAATGGAAAGGTGTGTTGATGCAAAAGCAGAGCTCAAACCTCGTTTCCTCCAGATGTGCTCTTTGCGTGGCTGATTTACTCTGTCTTCCCCACAGAGAGTATATAATGAAGTCCAGTCCTCCTACTCATCCACCAAACCGGGGCAGCCTCAGACCTCTCAGCACACACCCACAAGCTCCTTAATCAAATATGACTTCTGCTAATACAGTCATCTTTATTTCCAGTCATTTAAATCAGTTTATTAACACCAATTACTATCACAACCTCCATCTACTTTGTTATCTTTTTCAAACATGTGGAATCAATATTTTAATTATATAAAAACAGGACATTTTAGGAGTTCCCATCATGGCTCAGCTGAAACAAATCTTACCAGCATCCATGAGGACGCAGGTTTGAGCCCAGGCCTTACTCAGTGGGTTAAGGGTTAAAACAAACAAACAAAAAGGATATTCTAGAGCGACAGAGGCAATCACCACGTGCACAGTTGAAACTCTGCCATAATCAAATGTGGAGGCTGTGATTCACCCAGCTGTTCCGGATTTTTTTATAGCAGATAATACATACACCATAAAATTTACTTTTTTTTTTTTTTTGCTACTTAAAGGTCACACTTAAAACCTACAGAGGTTCCAAGGCTAGGTGTTGAATCAGAGCTAAGGCTCCTGGCCTACACCACAGCTATAGCAACAAGGGATCTGAGCCACATTTGAGACCTACACCACAGCTCATGGCAACGCCGGATCCTTAACTCACTGAGCGAGACCAGGGATCAAACCCACATCCTCATGGATTTTGGTCAGGTTCGTTAACCACTGAGCCATAAAAGAAGTCCAAAATTTACCCTTTTAAAGTGTACCACTGGTTTCTACTATGTGCAAACATCACCAAAACCTAATCCCAAAATATTTTCATTACCCCAAAAAGAAACCCTGGACTCATGAGAAATCAAATTTCCTCTGAGCCTCTAGCAACTAGTGGTGTACTTTCTGTATTTTTTTTTTTTTTTTTTTTTTTTTTGTCTTTTTGCTATTTCCTGGGCCTCTCCCGAGGCATGTGGAGATTCCCAGGCTAGGGGTCAAATCGGAGCTGCAGCCCAGCCTACGCCAGAGCCACAGCAACGTTGGATCCGAGCTGCGTCTGCAACCTACACCACAGCTCGCGGCAACGCCGGATCATTAACCCACTGAGCAAGGGCAGGGACCGAACCTGCAACCTCATGGTTCCTAGTCAGATTCGTTAACCACTGTGCCACGGCGGGAACTCCTACTTTCTGTCTTTATGTATATAACACTCCCTTAAAAATTTATCTCAGGAGCTCCCATCAAGGTGCAGCGGAAACAAACCCAACTAGGAGCCATGAGGCCGTGGGTTGGATCCCTGGCCTCGCTCAAGGGTTAAGGATCTGGTGTTGCCACAAGCTGTGGTGCAGGTCGCAGACATGACTCGGATCCTGCACTGCTGTGGCTGTGGGGGAGGCCGGCAGCTATAGCTCCAATTTGACCCCAGCCTAGGAATCTCCATATGCCACAGGTGTGGCCCTAAAAAGCAAAAAATAAATTAATTCATTCATAATAAAATAAAAAAAATAAAAATTTACATTCATGAGTGCTGCATTTTCAGTGTCATGAAATGTTCTTCACAAAATAACTATATACTAATCCATCCACTGTAAGTATAATCTACTTGATTCTAAAAGAGGACTCTATCCAGTATTCTGTGATAATCCATGAGGGAAGAATCAGAGAACGGCTATGTGTGTACGTATGACTGGGGTCATTTTGTCGCCAGCCTATGCCACAGCCACAGCAACTCGGGATCCAGGCCACATCTTCGACCTACACCACACCCAATGGCAATACCGGATCTTTAACCCACTGAGCGAGGCCAGGGGCTGAACCTGCATCCTCATGAATACTACTGGTCTGATTCATTTCCACTGAGCCACGATAGGAACTCCTCACTGGGTATTTTTGCCAATATAATAATTGTGCCAATATAATCTTTTGCAATACCTCAAAAAAAAGTTTTAGTAGTTTGTGTATAATTACGTATAAAAAAATTACTTAACCATCTTGGAGTTCCCCGATGGGGAAGCAGGGTGAGGATGTTATTGCTGCCGTGGCACCAATTCAATTCCTGGCCCAGGAACTTCAAGTTTAGCAGGTGTGGCTAAATATTTAGTTGCCAATCCTGGAGTTCCCACCATGGCTCAGCGAATCCAACTAGGAACCATGAGGTTGCGGGTTCGATCCCTGGCCTCACTCAGTGGGTTGAGGATCCGGTGTTGCCATGAGCTCTGCTGTAGGTTGAAGATGTGGCTCGGAACCCGCACTGCTGTGGCTCTGATGTAGGCCGGTGGCTATAGCTCCGATTAGACCCCTAGCCTGGGAACCTCCATATGCCGTGGGTGCAGCCCTAAAAAGATGAAAAACAAACAAACAAACAAAAAATGCACAAAGTAACCTTCACTAAATGCTGGACGTATTTTATATCCTTTTGAGTTTTGTTTTTTGGGGGCCGCACCTGTTGCACATGGAAGAGTCCCAGTCTAGGGGTGAAATCGGAGCTAAAACCGCCAGCCTACACCACACCCACTGCCACTGCCACAAGAGATTCCAAGCCATGTCTGCAACCTACACCACAGCTCAGGGCAACGCTGGGTCCTTAACTCATTGAGTGAGGCAAAGATCGAACCCACAACCTCATGGTTCCTAGTGAGATTGATTTCTGCTGCACCACAACGGGAACTCCCATATTTTATATCTTCATTGTGGTGCCAGGTACAGGACTACATACGTACTTTTTGTTGGCCATGCCCACGGCATACACAAGTTCCAGGGTCAGAAAATGGAACTCATGGCAGTGACACTGCCGGATACCTAACCTGCTAAGCCACCAAGGTGACTCCCTTGATGAGCTTTAAAAGATGTATATAAAGGAGTTCTCTGTGGCACAGCAGGTTGAAGACCCGGCATTGTCCCTGCCCTGACTCAAGTTCAATCCCTGGCTCAGAAACTTCCACATTTGGCACAGCCCAAAAATAAAACCCTCACTGACCTGTACATGTACAACTGGCTGTATTTTAATATATTCAAATTACACTTCCAAGTTTATAATGTCATTCACTATCTAGGGTAATATTTTTCTTTTTTCTTTCTAGGGTTGTACCTGCAGCATATGGATGTTCCCTGGCTACATATCGAATCGCAGCTGAAGCTGATAGCCTATGCCACAGCCTATTCAGCAACGCCAGATCTGAGTCACATCTGCAACGTAAGCCACAGCCTGGGGCAACACCGGATCCTTAACCCACTGAGCCAGGCCAGGGACAGAACCTGCATCCTCATGGACACCAGCTAGGTTCTTAACTGGATGAGCCACAAAAGGAACTCCCATTCACTGTTTGTTTTAGGGCCAAACCCAAAGCATATGGAAGGGCAAGTGGGAGCTGCAGCTGCCAGCCTATGCCACACCCACAGCAACACCAGATCCAGGCCTCGCCTGCTACCTACACCACAGATGATGGCAACGCTGGATCCTTAATCCACTGAGCGCAGCCAGGGTTCGAACCCATGTCATCATGGACATTAGCCAAGTAGTCGGGTTTGTTACATCTGAGCCACAACAAACCTCCATTAAAATATAACATTTTGCTTTGACACAAAAGCTGTTCAACAAACTGAAAGAAAATCATGATACAAAAAAAATCATGTAAAAAAAGAAATTAATAAAGGAGACATTCCTGAGATTCAAGTATGAATCAATACTCCAAAGATTGAAAAATATGACTCCTACAGGTACAAATACCCTATCTGTAGTCATCGAGTATTTACTCAACACCTACTTACTGTCACATGTCAAGACAACAAAGGAACTACAAAGAAAGACGTCAGAACAGAAAGAGGCCTATATGTCACTGTACAGAAGACAAGATGTTGAAACTTACGTTGTTAGCAAGAACGCCCCATCACCACATCTTTCCAGAGCCTTTCGTGCAGGAGGTTTTGCAGCAAATTCTACAAAACCTTTCCCCGTAGCTCTACCACGGTCATCCACAACAACAACAGCTTTCTCTACTGGACCGAACTGAGAAAACGCTTGCTCTAGGAGCTCATTGGAAACAACTGGAGAAAGGTTCTTGACAGTTAGGGCTGCTCCATGTGTAGCAAAACGAATTCGCAGAGGTCTGCTCTTCAAAATGGTGCCATCCAGCTCTGCTTTTGCAATTTCAGCCAGGGTTCTGGATTCCTTTTTAGGAGGAAAAGAAAAAAAATCACTTTTAGAAAATTATAAAAACACATTTTTTTTCTCGGCCACATCCACAGCGCATGGACGTTCCCAGGCCAGGGACTGAATCTGTGCTGCAGCAGCAACCCAAGCCTCTGCAGAGACAACACTGGATCCTTAATCTGATGCACCACACTGGAAACTCCAAAGATTTTTAACAGTGGTTTGTTTCTTGGGATGAGAGCTCTAAAAAATGCTGATAGGGTCATTTTGATTTTGTGTCTCTCAATTACAGTATCATTTGCATGTCACTAATTATTTAAAGATAAGTTAATTTAAGTTCTAACTCTAATGTCTTGTTAAAAGTCATCACTTAAAGATCACCTGCTCATAGAGAGTGACAGAACACTGTGAGTCAACTATAATAAAAAATTTTTTAAACATTATCTGGGGAGTTATCGTTGCAGCTCAGTGGCAACAAACTGGACTAGTATCCAAGAGGATATGCTGGTTCGATTCCTGGCTTCACTGGGTGGGTTAAGGATCGGGCATTGTCATGAGCTGTGGTGTAGACTGCAGACTGGCCTCGGATCTAGCGTTGCTGTGGCTGTGATGCAGGCCAACAGTTACGGCTTCAGTTAGACCCCTAGCCTGGGAACCTCCATATGCCGTGATGTGGACCTAAAAAGAAAAAACAAAACAAAAAACAAAACAAACACACGCACACACACACACACAAAAAAACACAGATTAAAGAATTTCCTTCTTGAAGAATCCCAAGTCAGCATAAAACATAGGCATCTAAAACAACAAACCAGTAAAATGAATACAGGTATGTTCTTTCTGAGTTTGAGATCTTTCCAGTGAAAACTAAAAGAGGCTTTATACATGTTTGTAAAGAGTACAAATGTACTACTTCAAGAAAAAAGTCTTAAGGTCACAAGAGCTTTATTTTTTTTAATTTTTATTTATTTTTTTCACAAGAGCTTTTTATTCAATCCCTAGAATGTTCACAACGGCTTTAAATTACTGCATGTATGCTAAAACCTGTCTACAGAACTAATTTTACAAAGACATAACATTTTTACAGATCCTCAAAATTCAAAATTTATTACAGTTAACTTAGTTAAAAAAGGTAAAGAGGGAGTTCCTGTCGTGGCGCAGTGGTTAACGAATCCGACTAGGAACCATGAGGTTGCGGGTTCGGTCCCTGCCCTTGCTCAGTGGGTTAACGATCCGGCATTGCCGTGAGCTGTGGTGTAGGTTGCAGATGCGGCTCGGATCCCGTGTTGCTGTGGCTCTGGTGTAGGCGGGTGGCTACAGCTCCGATTCAACCCCTAGCCTGGGAACCTCCACATGCCGCGGGAGCGGCCCAAGAAATAGCAACAACAACAACAAAAAAAGACAAAAGACAAAAAAAAAAAAAAGATAAAGAGATTTATTCCATTTGAAGAGAAATCAGAGTATGCTCTTAACTTAGTAACAGCAGTAGCACCAGGAAACACTTCACGAATATCTAACTAGGGATATGTCCTTCGCACCTAAGATGTCATTTACTTCAGCAACTCTGAGTAGACTTCAGAGGAGTTCCCCTCGTGGCACAGTGGAAAGGAATCCAACTAGGAGCCATGAGGTTTCGGGTTCAATCCCTGGCCTCGCTCAGTGGGTTAAGCATCCATTGTTGCTGTGAGCTGTGGCGTACGTTGCAGACACCACAGATCTGATATCACTGTGGCTGTGTCGTAGGCCGGCAGCTATAGAGCCGACTGGACCCCTAGCCTGGGAACCTCCATGTGCCACAGGTACAGCTCTTAAAAGCAAAAAAAAAAAAAAAAAAAAAAGAAGAAAGGAAAAAAAGTAGACTTTAGGAATGAAGTCTTCAATTACAATGCTGTCACAGATAAAATCAGGAATGGGAAGAAACATGAAGAAATCTAATGCGGTGATGTTAATGTCTTCACCTAAAATCACCAAATCATACACTTAAAATTTGTGTGTTTCACTACATGTAAATGGACTCTAGTTAATGATAAGCATGCTGAAATGTTTAATGGTTATGGACTGATGGATAGAGAAAGAGATGAATAGATATGTGAAAAAACATACAACAAAATTTAACTGTAAAATCTCGGTGTTAGGAGTTCCCATCGTGGCTCAGTGGTTAACGAGTCCGACTAGGAACCATGAGGTGGCGGGTTCCATCCCTGGCCTCGCTCAGTTGAGGATCCAGCGTTGCCGTGGGCTGTGGTGTAGGTCACAGACGTGGCTCAGATCCTGAGCTGCTGTGGCTTTGGCGTAGGCCGGCAGCTACAGCTCCGATTGGACCCCTAGCCTGGGAACCTCCATATGCCGCAGGAAGCAGCCCAAGAAATGGGAAAAAGACAAAAAAAAATCTAGGTGTTAAATGCTGGAAAGGGTGTGTTGAAAAGGGAACCCTCCTCCATGTTGGTGGGACTGTAAATTGGTACAACCACTACCGAAAACAGTAAGGAAGTACATCAGAAAACTATACACAGAACTACCGTATGACCCAGCAACCCCATTCTTGGGCACATATCCGGACAGAACTTTCCTTGAAAAAGATACATGCACCCGTATGTTCACTGCAGCACTATTCACAATAGCCAAGACATGGAAACAACCTAAATGTCCATCAACAGATGATTGGATTAGAAAGATGTGGTGTATATGCACAATGGAATACTACTCAGCCATAAAAAAGACAAAATAATGCCATTTGCAGCAACATGTATGGAACTAGAGACTCTCATGCTAAGTGAAGTAAGTCAGAAAGAGAAGGACAAATACCATATGATATCACTTATATCTGGAATCTAATGTATGGCACAAATGAATCTTTCCACAGAAAAGAAACTCATGGACATGGAGAACAGGCTTGTGGTAGCTGGAGGGGGCTGGGGGGGGATGGACTGGGAATTTGGTATTAATAGATGCAAACTACTGCCTCTGAAATGGATAAGCAATGAGATCCTTCTGTATAGTACTGGGAACTATATCTAGTCACTTATGATGGAGCATGATAATGTGAGAAAAAAATGTATACATGTATGTGTGACTGGGTCACTTTGCTATACAGTAGAAAATGGACAGAAAAACTGTAAACCAGCTATAACGAAAAAATAAAAATCATTATTTAAAAAAATCAAGTGTTAAATGTTCATTTCTGTATGCCTAAAATTATTCATAACAGTATGATTGGGGGCAGGGGAGTAGACAGAGCCTGGTGAGGACTTTGTAAAACTGGAAAGTGTTTCTAGACAGCATCTCCTATTCAGATTCTGTCAGATATAGTCACCATATCACATACTGGCTTTTTTTTTTTTCTTCCCAGAAGCAAGAAATATCTGTTTCTCTGTTAAGCACTTTTTCACTGCTGGCAAATTTTTTAATGCTTTTGGGGCCAAATAACATGTTTATGCTGTCATGAATTTTCAATGTCATAACCCATCTTCAAAGTTTATACTTTTTACACTTTTAAATGGTTCTACATCAGGGCTTCCCAACCTCAGCACTGGTAACAGCACGGGCAGAATAATTATTATTATGAGGGGCTGTCCATGCACTGTAGGGTATTTATGTCAGTAGAACCACCATCAGTTGTGAGAACTAAAAATATCTCCAGACATTGCCAAATGTCCTCTGGGAAGCAAAAGCACTCCTCTAAGTGTGTACGAAAGTAACCAGAGAGTCAATTAAATTTATGTATTTGAAATGAACCAAAGATCTCTTTACTTTGTATCTCAGAAGAGTGACGGTAACTTTCATCAAGAGGTTACTTATATGGCAGCCATTATCTCTCCCCTTCAAATACATACATGCACCCACACGTCTGTGTGCATTATCTTTCTCCATCTCACCAGCGATCCGTGTGGGTTTTTCTACTACCCTCACCGTGTACATGGGGAAACAGACCTGTGAAGGGCAAAGTAACTTGTCCAAGATCACACACAAATGCCGATTTGAATCTATACAGAAATCACAACCTCCACCAATACACCATAAACCCCACGATCCAGCTGGTATCCCCGTATCACTCTGCATAAAATGTGGAATTACCGGTTCTTAATGGAAAGGAATACAAAAACAAGAAAAAAACTGTCACGTGACTACCTCAAGATAGATTGCTTGAACTAGGGCCTAATGCTTTCTCCTGGTCCCATTCCAAAGTATGCGATGTTTTCTCTCATTGTTTACGAATGGTTAGAATTCCCCACTGCAGAAATTAAGTATAGTTAATTTATACTTACACAATATATATAATTAAGTATGAGCAGGAGTTCCCTGGTGGCCTAGTGGTTAAAGGATCCCACACTGCCACAACTGTGGTTCAGGTTGTTGCTGTGGCACAGGTTCAATCCCTGACATGTGGTGCAGGGAGTGTGCCCCTCCCCCCAAAGTGATAATGGTTCTCAAACTTTAGCAAGTATCACAACAACATGGAGGGCTGGTTAAATCCCGGAACTGCTGGGCCCCAACTTCAAATTTTCTGATCCAGAAGATCAAGGATGAGGGCCTAGAAGCTGCATTTCTAATGAATTCCAGTTAACTGATAAAGTGAGACAATTTCTGAAATGGTATAGGGTTAGCATGAATGGTAAAACAAAAAATGTAAGTAGCCTTCTGCTTATACTTAGAAGAGATGTAAAGCTACTAGACAGGGACCACTCTTCCGTGAATCACTGCTGCAGAAATCGGTTTACTAAAGCTAAAAGCAGGGGAAAATAAAAGCAGAAACCAAATACTGATCAAACTACTGACTGTTTTAACTATATTAAACTCACTTTAGGGGAGTTCCGTCATGGTTCAGTGGAAACAAATCTGACTAGCATCCATGAGGACTCGGGTTCAATCCCTGGCCTTGTTCAGAGGGTTAAGATTCCAGCATTGCCATGAGCTGTGGTGTAGGTCAAAGACGTGGTTCGGATCTGGCATGGCTTTGGCTGTGGCGTAGGTTGGCAGCTAGAGCTCCAATTCCACCCCTAGCCTGGGAACCTCCATATGCCATGAGTGCGGCCCAAAAAAATTCAAAATAAATAAATAAATAAACTCACTTTAATAATGCGCCACAGGCGCTCCCCTGTGGCACATCAGATTAAGGGGCATCACCACTGCAAAGAGTTTCCAGACGAAAGTTTCCAGACCTATGGCCTGGGAACTTCCACATGCCATGGGCACAGCCGAAAAAATTAAGTGTCCTACAACCTTTCAGTTAATTTACTTAATCTAAATTGCTGGTAGCCATCCAAAACCTAAAAAACAGTATCTGAGTTTAAAATTCCACAAAATGTGTACAAAATACCCAGACTCATCTTTAATGTATCACGTACTCACACTATGTGTTAGAACTTCGTTCGCAAGTAGCTGCCACCTAAATTCTTTTTCTCACCATTACAGGAATGCTGATTCTTTACCATCTCAAAAATGTCTCAGAATTCGTCAACTAACTGGAAAACTACAATTAACTGGAAATAGATGTCTAAGAAATTTTATTTTTATTTTAAACATTAATTACTGAACAAGTGAAAAGTATTCCTAAAAACACAAACGAGATAAATTACACCACTACTTTAGAGCCACTATGGCACTACTGTACCCTACAGCCACACTATTACTTACATTCAGTTCTGTTATGCACTATATGACTTTCCTAAATAAAGGGGAAAACACACACACACTTAACTATTTAGAGCTTTTAAATTTACCTGTGAAACAGAGTTCAGGTTAAATAAACTCTCAAGTATCCATTAAGTCAAACCTCATAAACGAAATTTTAATTTCCAAAAGACAAATTTTTAACTTTCCTACACAAAAATTCAGGACCATGGGTCTTGAGAATATCCCAAAGAAGACAGCAGCCCTTTTCACCCCATTTCACAAGCCCACCGGAAACAAACTTGAAGCAAGGAGAAGTTCCCACTGTGGCCCAAGGGGATCAGCAACATCTCTGGAGCAAAGGGACACAGGTCTGATCCCCAGCCGGGCAAAGTGGGTTAGGGATCCAGCACTGCCATAGCTGCAGTGGCGAAGATCACCAATAATGGCTCAGATCTGATCCCTGGCCCAGAATTCCATATGCAGCGGGGAAGCCGAAAAGAAAAGAAAATCGAGGGCCCATGTTGTGCAATACAGCAGCCACAAACCACTACTGGCTACTGAATTAGAATAAATAAAATTTAAAACTCAACTCCTTGGACAATACAACAGCCATATTTCAAGGGACTCTGGTATGGCTAGTGGCTATTATACTGGACAGGGCAGAAACGCTAAAGGAAGGATTTTTAGATAAGAAGGAAAAACTTTTCCATGTCAAAAGAATGTTTATTGGCTTATTTTTAAGTGTAAGGCTTCCAAACAGGGAAATGCTGCCCTACCATTCTTTCTCCAGAATGTCAACTTCAGAAGAGACCAAGATGGTGCCAGAGACTAAAAATTGTGAAAATGTTAAATAACACTTTGGAAAATTCACTAAAAGTTGCCTATAATACTTTATTATAAAAACCTAACTTTGTTTATTCTCACTTATTTATTTTGGCCAAACCTATATAATGCGTAAGTTCCCAGGCCAGGGAACAAACCCTCACCACATCAGTCGACAACTCCAGATTTTTTTTTTTTTGTCTTTTTGCCTTTTCTAGGGCCGCTCCTGCGGCATATGGAGGTTCCCAGGCTAGGGGTCTAATTGGAGCTCTAGCCGACAGCCACAGCAACTCCAGATCTGAGCCGCATCTGCAACCTATACCACAGCTCACAGCAACGCCGGATCCCTAACCCACTGAGCAAGACCAGGGACCGAACCTGCAACCTCATGGTTCCTAGTCGGATTCGTTAACCACTGTGCCACTAAGGGAACTCCGACAACACCAGATTCTTAACCCACTGAGCCACCAAGTAACTCCCTAACTCCCTTTAAGGTAAGTTTTAGATTTATATTAAAAATAATTTTAGGAGTTCCCGTCGTAGCGCAGTGGTTAACGAATCCGACTAGGAACCATGAGGTTGCGGGTTCGGTCCCTGCCCTTGCTCAGTGGGTTAACAATCTGGCGTGGCCGTGAGCTGTGGTGTAGGTTGCAGACGCAGCTTGGATCCCGCGTTGCTGCGGCTCTGGTGTAGGCCGGAGACTACAGCTCCGATTCAACCCCTAGCCTGGGAACCTCCATATGCCGTGGGAGCGGCCCAAAGAAATAGCAAAAAGCCAAAAAAAAAAAAAATAATAATAATAATAATTTTATCAAGTGACAGGCTGTTCGCTAACATCCAAAACATAGTTAAATGGGAGTTCTCGCTGGGGCACCAAAGGATCAGCACTGGCTTGGGAGCAATGGGACGTTGTGGGTTTGACCCCCATCAGGTACAGTTGGTTAAGGATCCAGCGTTGCTGTGGCTTGAATCTGATCCCTGGCTGAGGAACTCCATTTTTGCCAAAGGGAGGCCAAAAATGGAAAAAAACAAGCAACAAAAGAAAACCCACAAAACAAAAACATGTTAGTGAAACGTACTTAAAACTTATGTTCAAAAGGTCGATTATTATACACCAATTTTAAGGAATTTCTAGGTCTTCAAATGTTCTACCTAAAAACGGTCTCATTTGATTATGTTTCTCTACGTATTAGAATTTTGCCTTGTCCACTCATCGAAAGAAGAGTTTAAGTTCTACAAAGAAAAGCTTCCACAATCGGAAATGAACATTTGAGGATCAAACCACAACACCGGCGGAACTCAAGCCTATCCCGGTAAAAACAAAAACCATGCAAAGGTACAAAACTCTAGAACAGGACCATGCTAAACAATAAATAACTCTATACCCGGTGATTAAAAAAACAAAAAACGGAAAGCCATTTATTTACCTAAAACTGTCCCCCTTTTGTAAAGATAATTTGTTGGGGGGGGGAATCCAGCATGTAAATACCAATTACGATGACGCCGTATAAACGACATCGAGGAAATTCTCAAAGCGCAGAGGAAAACGTAATAAAACAGGTACTCTGTCCTGGAAGTATAAAACGGCACTTTTGTTTTTTTAACATTAGGGAGGCACGATGTGTGCACGGTACTAGCGAACTTGCCGCTTTATTTGACAAGGGGTGAAGCGTGCTCCTCCAGCGCACAATGCGCGAGCGACACAGAAAGTAGCAGCCCGCGCCGCGCGAGGACAGGCGGCCGGGCCCGGCGGAGTGGGGTGACGGAGGGGAGGCAGACCAGGCGGGGGCACGAGGGCCGGGAGAGGGAAGACGAGGGGCGGCCGGGCGGGGCGGGGGGGCGAGGAGGAGGGAGCCGAGAGGCCGAGGGAGGGAGACGCGGAGGGGAGGCGCGGCCCGCCGCCCGCCCGCGGCCCTCACCAGGCGGATGAAGCCGAAGCCGCGGTCGCGGTTGATGAAGACCTCGCTGGGCTCGCCGTAGCGCTCGAACAGCCGCTTGAAGTCGTCCTCGGTGATGTCCGTCGGCAGGTTCCCCACGAAGAGGCGGCAGCGCTGCGTGTACGTCTTCTCGCCCGGCTTGAGGAAGCTCTTGATGTCGATGGTGAAGCCGCCCTCCTCGGCCGGCCGGTCCTCGGCGGGCGCGGCGGGCGCGGGCGCGGGCGGCTCCCCGGGCAGCGCGAGCGCCATGGCCGCCGGCTCGCCCTCGCCGGCCGCCGACTCTAGGGCACGGAGGCGCGCCGGGTTCTTCTCGATGCGCACTTGCTTCAGGTTTCCTCTCAGCATCATCTCAGCGCGCGCCCTCCGGACCCAGCCCTACAGCTCGTTCCGCAGTGAGCGTCCGCCCACGGAGTCGGGGTCGGGAAGGACACGGTCGCGGACGCCAACCGCCAGCCGCACACCCGGCCGCACGCCCAAGATGGCGCCGCCGCCGCCGAGCCGGAGGCAGAGACGCCAAGTCAGCCCCGCCCCTCGGCCGAGGCCGCGCTGGAGCCGGGAGTCGGCGCGCCCGCGCACTGCAGAGCCAATGGCGCCCTGGGGCGCGCGCATGCGCACTGCTTAACGCGGTCCCCGGTTCCAGCCTACCCCTCCCCCTCCCCAGATAAGCGTGATGTTCCTTGTAACTACGGGGAAGTTTGTTCGGCATTGCAGCAATGTGTGAAAGTGCAAAGGTGTTGGGGACATCCATAGTTGCCCAAATGTCCACCCCAGTTTTCAGCAATGGCATGAAAGTGAAAACTTGCGGATTTAATACATAGCATTAAATAATGAGCTATCTCCCAATAATAGTTGAAACAAAACAGCATTTCTACCTTTTTCAAGAGCAAGGTTTTTATTGTATTTCCCGATGAAAAATCCAATTCCATAAAATAATCACGGTGTGGTTTTTTGGTTTTTTGTTTTAGGGCGGCACCGACAGCATATGGAAGTTCCCAGGTTAGGTGCTAAATTGGAGCTGTAGCCACTGGCCTACAGCACAGCCACAGCAACACCAGATCTGAGCTGCATCTGCGATCTACACCACAGATCCCGGCAACACTGGATCCTTAACCCACTGAGCGAGGCCAGGGATCAAACCCGCATCCTCATGGATACTAGTCAGGTTCATAACCCACAAATGTTTTACTTTAAAACAGCAATCCTGCAGTTCCCCTCCTGGTGCAATGGAAACGAATCTGACTAGGAACCATGAGGTTACGGTTCGATCCCCGGCCTTGCTCAGTGGGTTAAGAATTGGTGTTACAGTGAGCTGTGGTGTAGGTTGCAGACGCGGCTCAGATCTGGCATGTTGCTGTGGCTGGGGCGTAGTCCAGCAGCTGTAGCACCTAGTGTGAGAACTTCCAAATGCCAGAGGTGTGGCCCTAAAAAAAGAAAAGAAAAAAAAAAAAAAAGTAAAACGGCAATCCTAATGCTGCTTATATCCAAGTGAAATGAAAACTTGTGTTCACACAAAAACCTATATGCAAATTTTATAGGGGCTTTATAAATTATACTGTAATCAACAAAAACTGAATCAACCCTAATATCCAACTGGTGAAGAGATTAACAGTAGTACATTCATAAAGCAGAATATACTCAGCAATAAAGAGGAATAAATGACTGGTAGAAACATCAATGTGACTCAAAGGCTACATTCTGAATAGATGACATTCTATGGCTAAGGAATACAGTTCAGTGCTTGCTAGGAACTGGAAGGTAGGGAGGGGTTATCGAGTAGGGATACAGCAAAATTTCTGGAAAAATAGAAGTACATCTTGATTGTGGTGACAGCTACAAAATCGCATGAATTTGTCAAAATAGGCAGAATGGCATACTAAAGTGGTCAGTGTTACTGTATTTAAATTAGTTTATGGAGTACCCTTGTGACGCAGTGGTTTAAGGGTCCAGCATTGTCATAGCTATGGCTCTGGTTCCATCCCTGGCCTGGGAACTAACACATGCTGCAGATAATGGCCAAAAAAGAAAATTACAGCTTAAACAAATGATTTCAACTATCCAAAAGCATAAAAATGAGGGAGTTTGCATTGTGGCTCTGTGGGTTACAAACCCAGCTAGTGTCCATGAGGATGTGGGTTCAATCCCTGGCCTCACTCAGTGGGGAAAGGATCCAGCGTTGGCGTGAGCTATGGTGTAGGTCGAAGATGCTGCTGCTGGGATCCCAAGTTGCTGTAGCTGTGGTGCGGGCTACAGCTCTGATTTGACCCCCACCCTGGGAACTTCCATATGCCCTAAGTTTGGCCCTAAAGAAGCAAAAAAAAAAAAAAAAAAAAAAAAACCAACTAAAAATGAAACACAAGGAAGAATCCTCATTTACCTCAGTTACACCCAGATTCTGATCCCTGTACAGCTCTGTAAATTCATCAATCTGACCCAATTCCCCACCCCTTTCCGCTGCCCCAAAGCCTTGGAAACTCACTCTGTCTTCAGAAAAATCCCCATTTTTAATTTTTTCACTGAACACTTTCCACTTTCCTGCTTTAACTGGAATATGGTTTTCCTCTGAAGACTGCTCCCACAGCCAGTAGAGGAAAGTGGGTGTGTTTCTTTCCTTCACCCCACATGTCACCAGGCCTGGAAATGACATTCCCTTGTGATGCCTTCCAATTTGGAGGTCATTTCTCCACTTCAACAAAAACGCCAGCTCCAAAAAGCTCATGCCAATGTAAATTCTCTCTCCCCGTTCCTCTTTTTATCCTCTCTCTATCCCGCTGTAATAACTTTCTGACCCGATCAGTCTTGAAAAATTTGACCACACGTTTCAGGTAAGACTTCAGCCCCTAGTAATTTTTCTTGACTTTATTTTTGCATCAAGCCTTTGCTTTACTCCAGAGCCTTGATCCTGGTACCAGTTTATCCAGTCGTGCATGGGCTGGCTGCCCCGTCCCCAGCCAGTGAAGCCAGCCTGGGTCTGTTCCACTTGGTGGCACAAAACGCCTTCTCCCCTCCAGCCACTCTGAGACATCTCTAACCTGGGGACGGTCAGGCCTCTGCTTTGTGCTGGCTGTTTCCTTGTCCTCTGGACCAGCCAATGACCTGCTTTGAAGTTCTCCCTCAAGCCTCACCTCCTCCAGGAGGCTTCCCCAGATTAGCACAGACTCATCCGATGACTCCTTTTCTGTGACTTCCACGCAGTCCTGCACTGCTGGGCATGATTCTCCAGGTGCGGCCACAGCAGCGTGGACAGCAAGCTTCAAGCGCTCTTGACTAATGTTCTGTACAGCAGGTTCACACACTTTTCTCTACCTCAGAGCAACACTCCTCCCCACCTCACTCCAAGCTGTTACCATCAACGTTTATTCATTTTGTAATGGGGAGAGGTGGGTGGGCAGCCGTTAGCAAGGGACGCTCAGAGGCCCTGTTCTGTCAACAGTCGGTCTTCCGGGGGTGCCCTCGGGAAAGAGTGTGGTGAGAAAACGACGTCTGCCTCCTCCACGGGGTCTCCAGGCCACCCAGCCTCAGGCTGGCAGGTGAGCTGGGGGCCCAGGAACAGGCAGAGGGCTGTGTCCTGCAGAGTGCCAGTGCCCTCCCTGTGGCAGGGCCCAGGCTCCACCTCTGTGACCTGGAGGGAGCAACGTCCCTGGGTCACGATCCCCGAGACGCAGGCAACAGGCAGACTGCTCCCTCACGGTCACAGTGGGTAGGGTCTGGGGACCAGGCCTAGAAGGCACAGCCAGCTGATACTGTCTCTTCAGCCGGGCCTGGGCACTGTGGGGAGGACTCACACTGGATGCTGGACAAAGCTCCCGGGCAGGGTTACCAGCGGCTCAGCGACGCGCTCCTCCCAGCCAGGGCCTAGTCCTCAGCATAAAGCGGACACTTGGGACCTTCAACAAGTAAAATGAGGGGTAGTGACGTTGCTTTTTTATGTGTTAAAAAAGACGAGGCAATTCCGTTGTGGCTCTGCGGAAACGAACCTGACTAGTTTCCATGAGGATGCGGGTTCAATCCCTGGCCTCACTCGGGGTTAAGGATCCAGCAGTGTAAGTCGCAGACATGGCTCGGATCTTGCATTGCTGTGGCTATAGCACTGAATATGCAGGAAGCTGCAGCTCCAATGAGACCCCTAGCCTGGGAACTTACATATGCCGCAGGTGTGTCCATAAAAAAAAAAGACAGAAACGAAAGCACTTAAAAGATGAGGATCTGGAGTTCCCGTCGTGGCGCAGTGGTTAACGAATCCGACTAGGAACCATGAGGTTGCGGGTTCAGTCCCTGCCCTTGCTCAGTGGGTTAACGATCCGGCGTTGCCGTGAGCTGTGGTGTAGGTTGCAGACGCAGCTCGGATCCCGCGTTGCTGTGGCTCTGGCGTAGGCCGGTGGCTACAGCTCCGATTGGACCCCTAGCCTGGGAACCTCCATATGCCGCGGGAGCGGCCCAAGAAATAGCAACAACAACAAAAAAAGACAAAAGACCAAAAAAAAAAAAAAAAAAAAAGAGAGGATCTAATTCATTTTTCTCAATGAATAAAGGGGGCACTGGTCACTTTCATTAGTTTGCTCAGATATCCAAGAGTCTATCCAGTAAAATCATGTAACACATCTGTCATTCGCTTAATCGGTATTAATGAAATAATGGGCACACAAATCATTTGCAAAGGAACTTCGGAACCTGTGACGTGCTGTCAAGTATCCTCAAGGGCCTCTGAAAGCAAACTGCATTTTCGGGAAGCCCAAAGCCTCAGTCGGACCCACATCTGAAAGACTGAAGTGATCAGTTGTCAGAAAAGAAAATGGTCACAAACGAAAGAGAATGATTTCCTTGGTCACCCCCATGCTTCGTGCACTGGCCTCACTACCAGTCTGCAAGCTCCTGCGCAGGTCCCGCCGAGCGCGCCTCTCCCACTCCAGGCAGTGCTCACCTGCCATTCCGCTTCATGGGGAAAACCGAGAGACAATATTCGTTACAAAGGAACTGGTATGAGAAACCAGAAGCAAAGGGAGAATCAGTAAATACGTGAAGGGAACATCAATTGACGCTGAAAAAACTGAGACCCTTCATTTTCATTGGTGTATTTCTCCTTCAGATGACAAGAAAAAAATGGCTCAATACCTAAAGGTTAACAATATATTTTTATTTTAATATTTCTTACATTTATACCAACTTAAAAATAGGTATGCACTCTTTATGCTTAGTTTTCACCTGACAAGAAAAGCCAAAACATTGACAAATTAAATTAAAGCAAAACAAAACAAACACAAATTAACCACCTTAATTTAACATAACAAAAGATATTGTTTTGCTCAAACAATAAAATGTTTTGCCCAAATGAGATAAGCCACAAGTATTTGGTTTAACAGCAAAGAGCTGCAGTTTCAGATCCCATTCCCTTTCTGAATGGCACTTGTTCACCTAAGTATCTGTTCAACTAGTACTGATAACTGTAAGCCTTTCTGGCCCTCTTTCAGGATAATCAGAACAGAGTATTAGCCACATCAGTCAAATGTCAGTCCTGGAACGCCCCTTTTAAAAGGTGTGGACTGACGGGCTGACGAGATTAACAACTGCCTAGATGGAAACTGGCATTTCGTCTCACGGCTGAGCTTTAGAGTTTGAAGCAGAAGCCATCTCCGCTGGTTACGTACTATGACACGTGGAGCCAGCCAGGGCCTCTCACAGATGCCGCCGACCTCCGGGGCAGCGCCAAATGGGAGAGCTTGGCGCGTCAGATCAGGCCGACCGAATACAACAGCTTTACACCTTCCATCCCCTCCTTCTCCTCCAATTTGCGATCTGCAGCTTCAAGAGTTTTAGTTTTATTCAAATCAGATTTTAATTTTGAATATTTAACGCTATTGTTGATATGCATTTCACTCTCCTCGTGTTTGCTAAGAATATGAGATAAATGCTGCCAATCTTTGCACCCACTCTCATTCTTCAGTTGATTCTTCCCTTCCCCAAAGAGTTTGCAATAGAGACAAAAGACAGAATCTTTCAAGGTGGAGTAAAGTAACCAGGACCTAGCGGTTTTTTCACCATTTGGGAGAATTCTCGTATAGTAAGTTTCAGAAAACTTCCTCCCCGTATTGTCCTTTGGAAAGTTAAAATTCCGCACTTGAGGTGGGTCATTTTCAACTAGGGCGTCCCTTTGGTCAATGCTCAAAATTCGGGGCCATGTACCTGGATCTGCAGAAAGCACAGGTGGTATGATGGAGTCTTCCGATTGCTGCTCTTCCAGCTGCTCTTGACACTGACCAGCCATGGCTGACAAAGGCAGTAAATTCAAATCCTGCTGGATCACTGATGTATCTGGGTTACATTCTGCTGAGATCTGTAGCTCTGAAGTCTTTTCCTTCTTCTCTGGTATTTTCTCTATGTCTTTCAAAAGTACATCTGATGAGCCATCCAATTTTCTTTCATTTTCTTCTCTATTGGCACTCCTTTTTCTCTTTTCTGATGCTAATATTTTCTTTGAGTGTGTTTCCATTATCTGAGGAGAAATAGTTTACAACTTTATCTTAAACTGTTAACACTGAAAAAATTTATATACAAATGACCAATAAGCACATGAAAAAAAGTGCTCATCATTAATCATCAAAGAAATACAAATCAGGAGTTCCCGTCGTGGCGCAGCGGTTAACGAATCCGACTAGGAACCATGAGGTTGCGGGTTCGATCCCTGCCCCTGCTCAGTGGGTTAACGATCCGGCGTTGCCGTGAGCTGTGGTGTAGGTTGCAGATGCGGCTCGGATCCTGCGTTGCTGTGGCTCTGGCATAGGCCAGTGGCTACAGCTCCGATTAGACCCCTAGCCTGGGAACCTCCATATGCCACGGGAGTGGCCCCAAAAAAATAGCAAAAAGACAAAAAAAAAAAAAAAAAAAAAAAAAAAAAAAACCCAAAGTAGAAATAACAATAGGGGATTATCCATTCAATGGACTACTATTTTGCAATAAAAATTAAGACGTATGCTATAATTTGGATGAATCTGGAAAATAGTATGATATGCAAAAGTGCCATATACGGTATGATTCTGTCTAATAAAGGAACATTAGCTCTTCTGGAGTCAATAAAACAAAAATGCAAAAAAGGATTCGAAAGAACAAAGATGTACCAAATATAAAAGGCATCCTATTAGCTACAGTACTACAGTACAGGGTAAAACCTGCCCGCTGTATACCATGGAGCTTAAGGAATTAAGCATGTTGTGCCAATAAATTCCTAAGAGCAGAGGCAGCAATGAGGTAGAAAAAGCCGGAGTGACATGATGAAACTTGTATTTAGAAAGACTGGCCTGACTGTACGGGTTTTCAAGGGTTAAGGAAGACCACGGGCACAGTCAGGAATCAGGAATCCATGGTGATCAGTTCTGGAAAGAGGATGGGGGCCTTGTCTGGAGTTATGGGAAAGATGATACGGGGCTGGGCCACAATTAGCAAGTCGTATCTGGGTTAGATGGTCACTAGGTCTCCGGGGGGCTAAGCAAGACGGAAGAGGGGATTCGGGACTTGAGAGGGGAGACAAAGCCATGTGTGTAATTAAATACTGGTATTGGAAACAACAGGAGCTCCCGCCGAGGCTCAGCGGAAACAATCCGACTGGAAACCATGAGACTGCGGGTTTGGTACCAGGCCTCACTGGTGTTGTTGTGATCTATGGTGTAGGTCGCAGATACGGCTCAGATCCCACACCGCTGTGGCTGTGGTGCAGGCTGGCAGCTATAGCTGTGACTGGAATCCGAGCCTGGGAACCTCCATATGCCGCAAGCACAGTCCTAAAAAGCAAACCAAAAAAAAAAAAAGAAAGAAACAGGAGTTCCTGTGATGGCTTAACAATAACAAACCGGCCTACTATCCATGAGGATGCAGGTCTGATCCCTGGCCTCACTCAGTAGGCTGAGTATCCAGTGTTACCATGAGCTGTGGAGCAGGTCGCAGACAGGGCTCCGATCTTGCGTTGCTGTGGCTGTGGCATGCAGGCCTGCAGCTCAGATTGAACCCCTAGCCTGGGAACTTCCATACGCCCACATGGCCCTAAAAGCATTTAAAAAAAAAAAAAAAAGGAACATATTAAGGTTTCAGATTGAGGTCAAATCTAGCTGTGTGACTTTAAATAAGACCCTTGCTCTGAACTTCAGTATCTTTTATGGATATAGATATAAATACTTTTTTTTTTTTTTTTGTCTTTTTAGGGCCGCACCCACGGCATATGGAGGTTCCCAGGCTAGGGGTCCAATCAGAGCCACAGCTGCCGGCCTGCACCACAGCCACAGCAATGCAGGATCCAAGCCATGTCTGTGATCTACACCACAGCTCACAGCAATGCCAGATCCTTAACCCACTGAGCAAGGCAGGGATCGAACCCAAAACCTCATGGTTCCTAGTAGGATTCGTTTCTGCTGCGCCACAGTGGGAACTCCTTAAGCTATATATTTACATCAAATTTATGAGCTTATTGTCCGCATATGAGCTAAAGCTTATGGTCTAACAGATACAGGTATAGTACCCACCATTTTTTTTTTTTTTTAGGGCCACACCTTCAGCATATTGAAGTTCCTGGGCTAGGGGTCAAATCAAAGCTGCAGCAGCCGGCCTGCACCACAGCTACAACAATGCTGGATCCTAATCCCACTGAGCAATGCCAGGTATCAAACCCACATCCTCATGGATAATCAAACCCACATCCTCATGGATACTAGCTGGGTTCTGAATCTGATGAACCATGTGGGAACTCCAGATGTGGCTCAGAGGTAACAAACACAACGAACATCCATGAGGACCTGGGTTCTATCCCTGGCCTCACACAGTGGGTAAAGCAGCTGGTGTTGCCGCAAGCTGTGGTACAGGCTGCAGACGCAACTTGGATCTGGCGTTGCTTCGGCTGTGGTGTAAGCCGGAAGCCACAACTGCGACTTGACGCCTAGCCTGGGAACCTCCACATGCCATGGGTGCAGGCCTAAAAAGACAGAAAAAAAAAATTAGAAACCTTTTAAAACGATTATAACCTGCACCACAGCCGTTACCAGCCTCAGAATGCCAGATTCTTAACCTGCTAAACCATGAGGGAAGTCCCACCATGCACTTTTGAAAAGATAACTTACGCTAAGTCCTTTTGCCTCTTTTCAAGCTGTGGACTGTGATCTTCTACCAGCCACACCCAAAAGCCCTTTGCCTTCCTTGCAAACACTCGCAAGTCAACTACGGTGCCCTGCTTCCTCTAAGATGCAACAAGCCACCCACCACACTGTTATTTTCCCTAAACGCAAACCGTTTAAATCCCTATCTAGTGAAATGGGGGCTGAGAAATGTTCCTGCTTCAGGAGTTCCCACTGCAATGCCCTAGGCTAAGAATGTGACCACAGGAGTTCCCGTCGTGGCTCAGTGGTTAACGAGCCCGAACAGTATCCCTGAGGAAGAGGGTGCATCAGTAAATTAAGGATTTGGCGTTGCCTTGAGCTGTGGGGAAGGCCGCACACGTGGCTCCGATCCTGAGTTACTGTGGCTGTGGCGTAGGCCGGAAGCTGCAGCTCCAATGTGGCCGCTAGCTTGGCATCTTACATATGTCTCGACTGTGGCCGTTTAAAAAAAAAAAAGAAACTGACTGCAATGATTCAAGTTCCTCAAGTTCCTGGGGAGACACACACAAGACCGATTGCGGGCACAGCACAGTGGGCTAAAAGATCTGGCACTGTTGCAGGTGCAACGTAGGGCACAGTATGACTAGGACGCAATTTCTGGCCCCTAAACTACCCTATGAGTGGGTTCGGCCATAAGAAAACATAAGAATGTCCCTGGTTGACATGTATGATTCATCCTGAATTTTTATATATGGGATCAACTGAGGACAGGCTTATTTAGTCCAAACAAACAAAAAAACTGTCCCAGCCACCATCTGTTGAAGAAAGATCTTGCTTTTTTATCAAAATGATTTAGTACTTTCTTCACAAATCAACAGGCTATGGAGTTTCCGACGTGGCACAGTGGAAACAAATCCGAAGAGGAAACATAAGGTTGCCAGTTCGACCCCTGGCCTCGCTCAGTGGGTTAAGGATCCCGCGTTGCTGTGGCTGTGGTGTAGGCCGGCGTCTACAGCTCCAATTGGACCACTAGCCTGGGAACCTCCATATGCCTCAGGAGTGGCCCTGAAAAGACAAAAGAAGAAAAAAAGAAAATCAACAGACTACACTTCTACGATTTTATTTCTGCTCTGTTTATTCCACCAATTTGCTTCTCTTCATGTGCCAATACCAGACTACCCCAATTACTACGACTGTTTAATAACATTTTTCCTGCTTTGCTGAATATATTTACAGTGTATTATGTGATGTTTTGAGGTTTGTAATGTCTTGAAATCAGGGAAATGATAATTCCCTCATCGCTATATCACAATATACCCACAGACTTAAACATAAAAACTCAAACTAAAAAGCTTATAGAAGACAACATTGGTATCTTCATAAACTTGGTATGCAAAGATTCCTTAAACAAGACACAAAAAATACTAATTGGAAAAGCAAAGAGTAGGGAATTCCTCCGTGAATCAGTGGTTTAAGGACCCAGCATTGTCACTGCTGTGGCTAAAATTCCTGTTGTGGTGCGGGTTTGATTCCTGGCCAGAGAACTAACACATTCTGCAGGATTTGCCAAAAAGAAAAAAAAAAGCAAATAGTAAACCAGACTTTATCAAAATTATAACCCTGGAATTTTCATTGAGAAAATGAAAAGGCTAAACAATGTCCAGGAAAAATACATTTATTTTACAAAAGCTACATATTCAGAATATATAATAAATTCCTGGAGAGTTCCTATTGTGGCTCAGTGGCAACAAAGCTCACTCGTACCCATGAGGACACATGCAGGTTCAATTTCTGGCCCTGATCTATGGGTCAAGGATCTGGCGTTGCCATGAACTGCAATGCAAGTCGAAGACTTGGCAGAAATCTGGTGTGGCTGTGGCTGTGGCTGTATGCCAGCGGCTGCAGTTCCGATTCAACCCCTAGCCTGGGAACTTTCGTATGCTGTGGGGGCAGCCATAAAAAAAAAAGAATTCCTACAATTCAATAATGGAAAGGCAATCCAATTTTTAAAGAAAAGTGAATGCTGGGAGTTTCCATCGTAGCTCAGCAGTTAATGAACCTGACTGGCAACCCTGAGGACACAGGTTTGATCCCTGGCCTCGTTCAGTAGGTTAAGGATCAGGCACTGCCAGGAGCTGTGGGGTAGGTTGCAGATGCGGCTTGGATCCCATGGTGCTGTGGCCATTGCGTAGGCTGGTGGCTACAGCTCTGATTTGACCCCTAGCCTGGGAACCTCCATATGCCGCACAGGTGCAGTTCTAAAAAGAGAGAAAAACCAAAAAAAAAAAAAAAAAAAAAAAAAGAAAGAAAGAAAAATGAATGCAAAAGCGAGCCAAGGTGTTCCTGTCGTGGCTCAGTGGTAAAGAACCCAATTAGTAGTCATGAGGATGTGGGTTTGATCCATGGCCTCACTAAGTGGGTTTGAGCTGTGGTGCAGGGATCCGATTAGATCCCTACTTCCATATGCCACAGGTGTGTGGCCATTAAGGCAAAAAAAAAAAAAAAAGGCTTCGGTGAAATTGAGCCATGATTTGAATGAGATAATCATCAATTCACATCCACTAAAACAACTTAAATCAAAATAGACTATATGTCAAGAGTGCCCTGCTGGCTCAATGGCTTCAGAATCTGACATTACTGCTAGGGCAGGATTTCGAACTCTGACCCAGAAACTTCTGTAGGCAGGTCCATTTAAAAAAAAAAAAAAGGGAAAATATCAAATTTTGTTGAGACTACAGAGTAATTGGAACTATCAAGTTTCAGCGGAAGTTCAAAATAGTAGAAAAAAAATTACTAACTGTAGTATCTGCGAAAGTAAAGATTTAAAACAAGCTTATTTACACTCATCACTTACTTTCAATTCTCCTTTAAGAATAATATTCCATGACACACTGACAAAAATGGAAGTAAATGAGATGCTAAAATAATGTAACCTAACAAAGATTAGTCAGAGCAAATACGATCACTTAAATTCACTAAAAAGGAAGTACCTGTTTATACTCATTAACACAACTTGGGCAGCAGAATCTCATCTGCTGATCTTCAACGACGAGGATGTTTCCAGCACCTTTGCTGGCCAAGTACTGTCCACACTGCTCACAGCAATTCATTATCAGACCATTGGCCAACCTGTACTTATTAAAGCACTGGTTACTGCACAGCTTATGTGTTACATTGTTAACGCTGACTTCATGCCGAATCTAAAAGAAAAAACAATTTATTAAAAACATCAACCAGATTAGCATTGGAAATGAGATATCTAATTTTTTCAATAAAAACAGAGTAACTCCAGTAATTTCTTAGTGGATGAAATATTCACAGAAAACACTTAAGAAGCTCATTTTCCGGAGTTCCCGTCGTGGCGCAGTGGTTAACGAATCCGACTAGGAACCATGAGGTCGCGGGTTCGATCCCTGCCCTTGCTCAGTGGGTTAACGATCCGGCGTTGCCGTGAGCTGTGGTGTAGGTTGCAGACGCGGCTCGGATCCTGCGTTGCTGTGGCTCTGGTGTAGGCTGGTGGCTACAGCTCCGATTCAACCCCTAGCCTGGGAACCTCCATATGCCGCGGGAGCGGCCCAAGAAATAGCAACAACAACAACAACAACAACAAAAGACAAAAAAAAAAGACAAAAGACAAAAAAAAAAAAAAAAAAAAAAAAAAAAAAAAAAAAAAAAAAAAAAAAAAAAAAAGAAGCTCATTTTCCTATTATTTGAGTTTTATCATTTATTCTTTGTAAAATCATTCTTTGACTTCTTAAAAGGAAGAACCAGATTCATAGAAAATGCAATAAAAGTAGTTACAATTTCCCCAAAGACGTTAAATAATTACCAAAAATGAACTGGTTAGCAAGCTGTTTTTGTTCTTTGTCTTTTTAGGGCCGCACCCGTGGCATACGAGGTTCCCAGGCTAGGGGTGTAATCGGAGCTATAGCCATTGGCCTATGAACAGATCACAACAATGCTGAATCCTTAACCCGCTTAACCTGCTCATGGGTACTAGTCAGATTCATTTCTGCTAAGGCAAGAGGGGAACTTCTGGTTAGAAAGTTTTGATATGACCTGCTTAAAAATAAATGGGTAGGGGGAGTACCCATTGGGGCTCAGTGGTAATGAACCCAGATAGTATCCACGAGGATTTGGGTTTGATGCCTGGACTCACTCTGTCGGTTAAGGATCCACTGTTGCCGTGAGCTGTGGTGAAGGTCAAAGACGAGGCCTAGATCCCTTGTCGCTGTGGCTGTGGTGTAGGCGGGCAGCTACAGCTCCAACTGGACCCCTAGCCTGGGAACTTCCATATAATGCAGGTACAGCCCTAAAAACCAAAAAAAAAAAAAAAAAAAAAGATTGGGAATTTGTATGTTTTATAAACTTCTGAGCCCTAGAAAGCTGGGGCAGGGGAGATAGGCAGTATCACCCCCATTTAGGACGGTGTCTGCATATACCTGAGCTCTTACGTGGCTCAGCCCTATGCCGAGATAAAATCAGGACCTTGAGGTGCGTGGCTTCAGGGTGACCAAGGCCAAATTCAGTTCACAGGTAGCGGGTTAGGCAAGGACTCTGGATGCTTGTTTCATCTTTCAGCAACTGGGAGGATGGCGACACCACCTAAGGCAGGTGAAGTGACCAACAGACTTTCTCCACTTTCTATGTGTTCTTGGAGGACTGGCTGTTTCTTCATGTCCTGAACCTTCATTTTTATTTAGTGAGGCTTATTTAACAAAACTCTCCATAACACACTATTGCTTGGTTTACTAATACATCCAATTCCACATAGGCAGATGTTTGCTCCCCATACGACGGGAACAACACTGGATTAGGAGGCAGTTCTAACATATGCTGATTCTTCCTTTCAACTTCACTGAGTATGAACTTACAATGGCAGCTAAGAGTTAAAATCATCCCTGTTGGGATTCCTTGCTGTGGCGCGGTGGGTTAAGAATTCGACGCAGGAGTTCCCACTGTGGCTCAGCGGCTTACGAACCTGACTAGTATCCATGAGGTTCCTGGCCTGATTCAGTGGGTTAAGGATCTGGCATTGCCATGAGCTGTGGTGTAGGTTGAAGACTTGGCTGGGATCCCAAGTGGCTGTGGCTGTGGTGGAGGCCGGCAGCTGTAGCTCCCATTCGACCCCAGCCTGGGAACTTGCACATGCCAAGGGTGTGCCCTAAAAAAATAATCACTGTTACTTTTTTTTTTTTTTTTGTCTTTTTGCCATTTCTTGGGCCGATCCCGTGGCATATGGAAGTTCCCAGGCTAGGGGTCGAATCGGAGCTGTAGCCACCGGCCTAAGCCAGAGCCACAGCAACACAGGATCCGAGCCACGTCTACAACCTACACCACAGCTCACGGCAATGCCAGATGGTTAATCCACTGAGCAAGGGCAGGGACCGAACCCGCAACCTCACGGTTCCTAGTCGGATTCGTTAACCACTGCGCCACAACGGGAACTCCAATAATCACTGTTAATCTAGATAAAAACTAAAAGAAGATGTAAAACTCCACACCTCTGTTAGGTTACTACAGATTGTACATCTTGATTTATTGAGAACTCTTTTGCTAAGATTCTGGATGTCTTCACAAGGAGACACAGAAGATGTTTTACAAAACTGATGGAAGGTTTCACTCGATTCCATTTGAGGAACAACAGTAGCCTTCTTTGTAGGTGCATCTCTGAAACACAAGGAATAGACACAATTTTTAAGAACACTCCAACTTAATCAAATACATAAACAATAATTGATATTTTTCAATTTCTTTTTTTTTTTTTTTGTCTTTTGTCTTTTGTTGTTGTTGCTATTTCTTGGGCCGCTCCCGCGGCATATGGAGGTTCTCAGGCTAGGGGTCCAATCGGAGCTGTAGCCACCGGCCTACGCCAGAGCCACAGCAACGCGGGATCCGAGTCGCGTCTGCAACCTACACCACAGCTCACGACAACGCCGGATCGTCAACCCACTGAGCAAGGGCAGGGACCGAACCCGCAACCTCATGGTTCCTAGTCGGATTCGTTAACCACTGTGCCACGACGGGAACTCCGATATTTTTCAATTTCTAATGATTTAATCACAGGACGCAACTATAACCTTTGGATCAGGAAAAATCCACTTTTTGGTTTCACTAAAAAATATGCTAAAATGGAGTTCCCATTGTGTGTGACTCAGTAGGTTAAGAACCTGACTAGTTCCCATGAGGATGCAGGCTGAATCCCTGGCCTCGCTCAGAGGGTTATGGTGGTGCTTGCTCCTCGCTAAGGTGCAGGGGCAGGTGCAGACACAGCTTGGATCTGCCATTACTACGGCTGTGGCAAAGGCCCGGAGCTATAGCTTGGATTCAACCCCTAGCCTGGGAATTTCTACATGCCACAGGTGCAGCTCCTAAAAGAAAATAATAATAAATATGGGAAGCACATCCAGGAATAAAAACGTCTCATTCCTACAGGTTCTTTTTTTATGATTTTTTTTTTTTTTGAATTTTTTCTTCCTCAAGGGCTACACCCGCAGTACATGGAGGTTCCCAGGCTAGGGGCTGAATCGGAGCTGTAGCTGCTGGCCTACACCACAGCCACAGCAAAGACAAACCCGAGCCTCGTCTGTGACCTACACCACAGCTTACAGCCACACTGGATCCTTAGTCCAGTGATCAGGACCAGGGATCAAACCCATGTCCTCGTGGATGCTGGTCAGATTCGTTTCCACTGAGCCACAATGGGAACTCCCTTAATTTTTATTTATTTATTTCTCATTTTTTTTAAAAGGGATCTCAATCCCTAATTTTTTAAATTATACTTGATTTTCAATGTTCTATCTATTCTTGCTGTACAGCAAAGTAACCCAGACATACTTATGTATAAATATATGTACATATATATTCTTTTTCTCTTATCGTCTTCCACCGTGCTCTACCACGAGTGATTGGATACAGTTCCCTGTGCTGCACAGTGGGGCTTCGTGTTTATCCGTTCTAAACAGAATGGTGTGCAGGTCCTTAAGACATTCAGAAGCCTTCAAAAGGCAACCAGGCAGAGCCGAGGCTAAGGATGGGGAGGAGGGTGAGGCAAGGGCAGTGCAGAGGCCAGGCTGGCTTATTTCTACACCTACACTCCATCCTCCTACCATGAACAAGTGCAGTACGAACCACAGCTCTGGAATACTCTGGGATAACTCAAGCTCAGTAAATGTGACACCTGGGACTCAATCCTACCCATGAACCTTTGCAACTCACTACACCAGAACAGGCACTCCCCCAGCAGAACCCAACCACACAGAACCATGCTGAAAGGTAAAGCTTACTTTTTAGATGTTATACGTTTCTTTGCAGTACGCTTCAGAGAGAAGGAAGAAAGGCAGCTGGTAGAACAGAAGAGGTGAGCTGATCCTTTTCGTTGATAAGCTGTCTGCCCCTTCTGTAAAGGGTTTTTACAGTTTGCACAAGTAATTTTAGGTGGTTTAGGGGGTTGCTGCTGGACAGAAGGCTGGAAAATCTGTTTAGGAAGTGAGGCCACTGGAGTTAAAGAATCCACCCCTCGCTGCTTCTGGTTCCGGGGAAAGGACGCTGACTGGGAGATCCAAGAATCTGAAAAACCAAACCCACGAAAGAGAGTCACAGGACAGTTCAAAATTCACATTGTTTCATTTTGGACAACTTTAAGAGAATAGTGAAGGAGTTCTCTATGTTTCAGCAGTTTAAGGATGCGACGTTGTCACTGATGTGGCTTAGGCCGCTTCTGGAGCATGGATTCGAGCCCTAGCCCAGAACTTCCACGTGCCATGGCTATAGCCAAAAAAAGGGAGAGAAGGGTAAGGTAGCCTTAAGGGCAAGTGGTGAAGGCCAGGCACAACCCAGGAATACCACCAACTTCAGATTCTACTGTGCCAACCACGGAGATGGTGGCCCAGGAACCAGCAAATGGTAGCCATCACCTCTAAGTTGGACCCCTAGGCTCAAAATGTGCCTTTGGCATTACAGACTATGCAAAGAAATTAAACTTACTCTCGGTTTTCTCAGCGACGAATCGCAGTGATGCCCAATTTATCAATGTTATGAAGTCTAAACAAGATAATGCACATGTTAAAGAATTATGTTTTTGTTTTAGGCTTTTTTTGTTTGTTTTTGTCTTTTGTAGGGCTGCAATCACAGCATATGGAGGTTCCCAGACTAGGGGTTGAATCGGAGCTACAGCTGCCGGCCTGCGCCACAGCCACAGCAACACCAGATCCGAGCCGCCTCTACGACCTACACCACAGCTCACGGCAACGCGGGATCCTCAACCCACTGAGCGAGGCCAGGGATCGAACCTGCAACCTCATGGCTTCTGGTCGGATTCGTTAACCACTGAGCCGAGATGGGAACTCAAAATTCACATTGTTTCAATTTGGACAACTTTAATAGTGAAGTTTTCTATGTCTCAGCAGTTTAAGGATGTGACGTTGTCACTAATGTGGCTTAGGTCAAATCTGTGGCCCTATTTTTGTTTTTAAATGATTTTTTTTTTCATTTTATCGCCACACCTGCACCATAGGAAAGTTTCTGGACTAGGGCCTGAATCCCAGAACGGCAACTGCAGCTCAGCAACTACACCACAGCAACGCTGGATCTGAGAGACAATGGGGAACTATGCTGCAATTTGTAGCAAGGCCAGATCCTTAACCCACTGAGCGAGGCCAGGGATCAAACCCAAACTTCTCAGAGACTATGTTGGGTTCTTAAGCCACTGAACCTCGACAGAAACTCCAAGCATTATGTTTTGCACGCACGGTACTTCCTAAGCCACTTTTTATTTTTTAGGGAGAGAGTATTAAATTAAGCAAATAGGAAAATAAAAAGAATAAAGTCTGATAGACAATGTCCATTTTCATAACAGCTTCCCTCCTAACATTGTACTATGAAAACTTTAAAGCATATCAATAAATGAAAGAATTTCACACTGAAAACCCTTATGTCCAAGTAGATCTATAGGCTTTTTTTTTCTTTTTGGGCATTTTTTTGCCATACCCAAGGCATATGGAAGTTCCCATACTAGGAGTCCAACTGGAGTTGCAGCTGCTGGCCTACACCACAGCCACACCAACACCAGATCCTTAACCCAGTTAGCAAGGCCAGGGATTGAACCTCCATCCTCATGGATGCTGGTCAGGTCTGTTACTGCTGCGCCACTACGCAGTCTTTTTTTTTTTTTTTGTCTTTTTGCCTTTTCTAGGGACGTTCCCGAGGCATATGGAGGTTCCCAGGACAGGGGTCTAATTGGAGTTGTAGCCACCGGCCTACACCACAGCCACAGCAATGCCAATTCTGAGCCGTGTCTGCAACCTACACCACAGCTCACGGCAACACCAGATCCTTAACCCACTGAGCGAGGCCAGGGATCCAACCTGCAACCTCATGGTTCCTAGTCGGATTCATTTCCTCTGAGCCACAACCAGAACTTCCTAAACAATCATTTTTATGTATTTCAAGTAATAAGTAGACATTAGTACACTACTCTCCAAAATACTTAGAAATGCACATAATTGAGATATAACATTTTAAAGAACTCCCACAGTGACTCCCCAGCGTCCTAAGGATTAGCACAGGTGGTGAACTCCTCAGGAGACCCAGCTCTCCTGCCTTCACACAAAGCCGCCTCCACCAGGAGAAACTCAAAGCTGCAAAAAAAATGATGCAGCACCCTGTACAGGCAACAATGCCACTCAAACCGTAACATGCCTAAGATCACTGGAGAATCTTCTTTAAAGAGGTCGAATCGGAGCCGTAGCTGCCTATCCTCACCATAGCCACAGCAACTCGGGATCTGAGCCACTTCTGCAACCCATGTCACAGCTCATGGCAATGCCAGATCCTTAACCCACCGAGCAAGGTCAAGGATCGAACCTGCATACTCATGGATACTAGCTGGATTTGTTTCTATTGCGCCACAATGGGAACTCCAAATTCTGCCTTTCTAACTAAACTTGGGTGATGGTAAAGCATCGACAAACGAGGCCCAAGAGTGCTGAATTGCTCCGACAGCTCTTTTCAAAAACAGTTCCCGCTGGCGTTCCCACTGTGGCTCAGCAGTAATGAGCCCAACCAGTATCCATGAGGACCTGGGTTTGATCCCCAGCCGCACTCAGTGGGTTAAGGATCCAGTGCTGCCAGGAGCTGTGGTGCAGGTCTGCAGCCACAGCTCTGATTCGACCCCTAGCCTGGGAACCTCCACACGCTGCAGGTGCGGCCCTAAAAAGACAACAACCAACTTCTGTCATTACCAGAAGGCCCATGGACCCTCCACCTAATCACAGCTCAAAGGCCTCTCACAATACTACCAACACTAACGACTCTATTTTCACTTCCAAACTCACCCACTGCTTCTAAATTTATCCTTTTCCAGATGGTCGTCTTATTTTTCTACACAGCTGCACTCTCATCATATGGAAGTTCCAGGCTAAGAACTGAATCAAAGCCACAGCTGCAACCTACACCACAGCTGTGGCAGCAGAGGATCCTTTAACCCACTGCGCCAGAACGGGGAAGGATCCCGCACAGCCACAGCAACCCCAGCCACTGCAGTCGAATTCCTTTTTTTGGTGTTTCAGGCTGAATCCAAGGCATAAGGAGGTTCCCAGGCTAGGGGTCAAATCCGAGCTGTAGCCACCAGCCTACGCCACAGCCACAACACCTCGGGATCTGAGCCATGTCTGTGACATACACCTCAGCTCATGGCAACACCAGAGCCTTAACCCACTGAGCAAAGCAGGGATTGAACCTGCATCCGCATGGATGCGAGTCAGAGTCGTTAACTGCTGAGCCACAATGGGAGCTCCTGCAGTTGGATTCTTAACCCACTGGGCCACATCAGGAACTCCTAGATATTTTTACCTTAACAGGCAAAAAACAAAAAAAGAACAAGACACCAAAGGAATTGTTTCATTCCCAGGAATGACATGCTGGCAAATATGAAGTATATTTCAATGAAGTTTTGCTTTTGTTTGTTCGGGCTGTGCCTGTGACATGTGGAAGTTGCCAGTTCAGGGATCAAATTTGAGCCACAGGAGCATCCAAAGTTGCTGTAGTAACAATACTGGATACTTAACCTGCTGTGCCACAAGAGAACTCTTAATGAAGTTGCTTATTACCAAGTAATCAGAAGTTGATTAACTGCTAAATTTTCCCACTTCTGAATCAGTCCTTTAGAAGACAAAAATTACATATACATCTATAAAATAAACATCAGGTGAATTCTGGGATCCAACTTCACTATATATCATACAAAACCTAGGAAAAGATATGAGGTAGGCTTCCAGGACCCTAGAAATTTTCTGCATGTTTATCTTGGTGGTGGTCACACAAGTATATCTTCATTATTAAAGTGTCGGCTAAGGAGTTCCCGTCGTGGCGCAGTGGTTAATGAATCCGACTAGGAACCATGAGGTTGCAGGTTCGGTCCCTGCCCTTGCTCAGTGGGTTAATGATCCGGTGTTGCCATGAGCTGTGGTGTAGGTCAGAGACGCGGCTTGGATCCCGCGTTGCTGTGGCTCTGGCGTAGGCTGGTGACTGCAGCTCCGATTCGACCCCTAGCCTGGGAACCTCCATATGCCATGGGAACAGCCCAAAGAAATAGCAAAAAGACAAAAAAATAAAATTAAATTAAAAAAAAAAAATGTCGGCTGAGCGCTGCACACCTGAGATTTAGAAACTTCATGCATGTGTGTTACTCTAAACACACATGCATGAAGTTTAGTTAAACTAAAAAAGTCTCCACTGAGACCCTGAAATAGCTTCTCCCTGTCACATCAGCATGAAGGACACACTAAAAGTTCTTCAGGGAGTTCACATCGCAGCACAACGGAAACGAATCCAACCAGGAACCTGCCTCGAAGTTTCTAAACCTCAGGTGCAGCGCTCAGCCGACATTTGAATAATGAAGATATACTTGTGTGACCACCACCAAGATAAACATGCAGAAAGTTTCTAGAATCCCCAAAGCTTTTCTCGTATCTTTTCCCCTCAATCACGCTCCTCCTTTCCCACAAGCCACCTCTATTCTAACTTTAAAAATTAGTTTTGTCTTATTTTGACCTCCACATACAAAATCGTGTACTCTATACTTTCCTCTCCTGACCTCAGTATCTTTTAAGTTTCCTTCACACTGCAGGTAGTTGTTCCCTTGTTGCACCGTGTAGCTACTACTATTTATCCCTCCATTGCTGGACATCTGCATTGCTTCTAATGTTTTTTCCTCTGAAACAGCATCAATGGTATACTGGATAGGGGATCTTACAAGTTCGCAGCTGAAGGTGCCGGAGCCACAGCCCACCATGCAAGGCAGACAAGAGGCAGCGCGCGGCGGCATGCTTGCTACTCAGGGCAAAGGACTAGCACTTGCAGAGGGACACCTTGCAGTTTTTGACTACGATTTCTGTGCTTGCCATTTAATGGTTCCTTGGGAATTTATTCTGCTTGGGATTTATCAAGGATCTTGAATGCGTAGGTTAATGTTTTTTCTCCACTTTGAAATACCTTCAGTTCTATCTCTTCTGTCCCATTTCTTTTTTTTTTTTTTTTTTTTTTTTTTTTTTTTTTTTTTGCCATTTCTTGGGCCGCTCCCACGGCATATGGAGGTTCCCAGGCTAGGGGTCGAATTGGAGCTGTAGCTACTGGCCTATGCCAGAGCCACAGCAACGTGGGATCCTTAACCCACTGAGCAAGGCCAGGGATTGAACCCGCAACCTCATGGTTCCTAGTCGGATTCATTAACCACTGCACCACAATGGGAACTCCTCTTCTGTCTCATTTCTTTCTTCCTCTTTCGGGGACATTAATTACATCTCCTTTCATCAAGTCTCTCCTGTGTTTCTCCATCTTTTGGTTCTGATTCAGTCTGGTTGATACTGATTTATCTTCCATTTCCCTCACTCTCTTCAGCTTTGCCCAATCCAGTTAAAGTGAAGATTGTCTGATAATCCTATTGTCTGGACCTCTTGGGAGCTCACTTCTATTCTTTGTTTTTTTCTCTTGGTTTTGTATATGGCCTCATCTCTTCATATCCCTGACTGATTATTCTCATAGGAGAAAACTGACAATTACGTTAGAATCCCAAATCCAAAGGCCAATGAATCTTTCCAAACCAAGCTTTTTTTGCTTCTCTTTTTTCTTAGATTCCACACAAAAGTTATAGCATGATGTTTGTCTCTGAATATCCAACTTCACTTAGCATAATTTCTAAGTCCACCCATGTACTGCAAATGGCATTATTTCATTTTTAATGGCTGAATAATATTCCATTGTATATATGTTCACCTCTTTATTAAGATTTATAGGGCCACACCTGCTGCAGATGGAAGTTCCCAGGCTAGAAGTTGACTCAAAGCTGCAGCTGCTGGCCTACACCACAGTTGGATCCGAATCACGTGTGTGACCTACACCACAACTTACCACAACACCAGATCCTTAACCCACTGAGCAAGGCCAGGAATCAAACCTGCATCCTCACAGAAACTATACTGGGTTCTTTTTTTTTTTTTTTTTTTCTATTTCTTGGGCCGCTCCCGCAGCATATGGAGGTTCCCAGGCTAGGGGTGGAACCGGAGCCGTAGCCACCAGCCTACGCCAGAGCCACAGCAACGCGGGATCCGAGCCGCGTCTGCAACCTACACCACAGCTCACGGCAACGCTGGATCGTTAACCCACTGAGCAAGGGCAGGGACCGAACCCGCAACCTCATGGTTCCTAGTCGGATTCGTTAACCACTGCGCCACGACGGGAACTCCTATACTGGGTTCTTAACCCGCTGAGCCACAACAGGAACTTCTGTAACTCATCTTTATCCACTTCTCTGTCGATGGAAATTTAGGTTTCTTCCATGTCTTGGCTGTTGCATATGGTGCTGCCATGGACAATGGGCGACGTGTATCTTTCCAAGTCATGGTTTTCTCCAGATAGATGCCCAAGAGTGGGACTGCTGGATGATAGGGTAATTCTTTCAGTTTGGTGAGGAATCTCCACACTGTTCTCCAGTGGCTGCACCAAATTACTCCCAACAACACCGCAGGAGGGGTTCCCTTTCTTGACACCTTTTCCAGCATTTATTGTTTATAGACTTTTTGGAGTTCCCATAGTGGCACAGTGGTTAACGAATCCGACTAGGAACCATGAGGTTGTGGCTTCGATCCCTGGCCTTGCTCAGTGGGTTAAGGATCCGGCGTTGCCGTGAGCTGTGGTGTAGATTGCAGACGCGGCTCGGATCCCGCATTGCTGTGGCTCTGGCGTAGACTGGTGGCTACGGCTCCGATTCAACCCCTAGCCTGGGAACCTCCATATGCCGCAAGAGCGGCCCAATAAATGGCAAAAAAAAAAGACAAAAAAAAAATATTGTTTATAGACTTTTTGATGATGGCCATTCTGGCTGGTATAATGGGGTAGGTACCTCATAGTAGTTTTTGATGTGCATTTCTTTTTTTTTTTGTCTCTTTGCTATTTCTTTGGGGCCGCTCCCACGGCATATGGAGGTTCCCAGGCTAGGGGTCGAATCCGGCCTACGCCAGAGCCACAGCAACGCGGGATCCAAGCCGCGTCTGCAATCTACACCACAGCTCACGGCAACGCCGGATCCTTAACCCACTGAGCAAGGCCAGGGATCGAAGCCACAACCTCATGGTTCCTAGTCGGATTCGTTAACCACTGCGCCACGACGGGAACTTCTTGATGTGCATTTCTTTAGTAATTAGTGATGCTGGGCATCTTTTCATGTGTTTTTAGCCATGTGCGTTTTCCTTGGAGAAATACCGTTTAGATCTTCTGCCCATTTTTTGATGGGGTTGTTTTGAGCTGCAGGAGGTGTTTATATATTCTGAAGATCAATCCCTTGTAAGTCACTTTACTTGCAAATATTTTCTCCCATTCTGAGTTGTCTTTTTCTCTAGGTTTTGGTTTCCTTTGCTGTGCAAAATCTTTTGTTTAATTAGGGCCCTTTTGTTTAGTTTTGTTTTTATTGTCATTACTACAGAAGGTGGATCTGAGAAGGTATTGCTGTGGTTTATGTCAGAGTGTTCATTCAGCCTGTTTTCCTCAAAGAGTTTTACAGTACCCAGTCTTATATTTGGGGCTTTAATCCATTTTGACTTTACTTCTATTTATGGTGTAAAAGAGCTCTAATTACATTCTTTTACATGTAGCTGTCCAGTTTTTCCAGCACCACTTATTGAAGATACTGTGTTTTCTCCATTGTATATTCTTGCTTCCTATGTCATAGATTAGTTGACCATAGTTTCATGGGTTCATTGCTGGGCTATATATCCTGCTTCCATTTCTGTTTTTGTGCCAGTACCATACTCTTTTGATGACTGCAGCTTTGTAGTATAGTCTGAAATCAGGGCACCTGATTCCTCCAGCTCCATTTTTCTTTCAGTATTGCTTTGGCTATTTGGGTCTTTTCTGTTACCAAGCAAATTTTCAAATATTTTGTTCTAGTTCTGTGAAAAATGCCATCTGTAATTTGATAGGGATTGCATTAAATCTGTAGAGTGCCTTGGGTAAACAACTATCTTTTTTGTGAGACCCCGTGAGTCTGTTGCAAGTTCTCCTTAGATTCTCAGCAGTCTTTTCGAGAACCGAACACATACCCATAAAAAGAAAATCAAATCAAACTAAGAGAGGACTCCAGTTTCCCATTGTGGCCCAATGGAAACAAATCCAAATAGTATCCACGAGGATGCAGGTTCGATCCCTGGCCTTGCCAAGGGTGTCAGGGGTCCAGCGTTGCCTTGAGCTGTGGTGTAGGTCACAGACACGGCTCAGCTCTTGAGTTGCTGTGGCTGTGGCAGAGGCAGAGGCCAGTGGCTACAGCTCCGATTCAACCCCTAGCCTGGGAACTTGCATATGACACAGGAGCAGCCCTAAAAAGCAAAAAAAAAAAAAAAAAAAAAAAAGAGACAGAGAGAGGACTCCACCAAGGATCCTTCTCAGGTAGGAGAAACCTAATTTCTTCCACTGTATTTGTAGCTCTATGATGCTGTTCTTATTTTATATACTTTGTCTTGCCCACCGCCCATTACTCTTTGCAGAGAGACAAGAGCGAGTCGATAGTCTATGGGTAACAGAAGTAGAAACTTTCTAGAATCAGTATCATGCCAAAAATGTTTCAAATGAAACAAAAATACAACTTGGATGCAAGAAAATTTTCTAAGTTTGGGCATTTTCTCTGGTCCTGTTTTGCTGTTTTCATCAAGTCACTGGATGAGTGAACGACTTTCACTGAAGAGTCTACTCTAGTAGTTCCCACTATGGCACAACAGGACCGGGGGCATCTCTGCAGCTCTGAGACACGGTTTCAATTCCCAGCAAGGCAGAGTGGCCTACGGATCCAACGCTGCGGCAGCCAGGTTGCAACTGGGGCTCGAATCTGACCCACAGTCTGGGAACTCCATATGCCACGAGGCAAACGACGAAGAGAAAAAAAAAAAGTATATTTTAAAAGGTAAGAGAAGGATTAAATAACTCAAAGGTTCACTGTAATGGACATAATCCTACTGCCACAAGATGTTTCAGTTTTATTTGTACTTACATAGTAGCACCATGAAGGAAGAATTTTGTACACTGAAAGCTCTAGATTTAAATAAAGCTCAACTAGTTCTCATTGTGGTGCAAGTTGGTTAAGAATCCAACTGCAGGGAGTTCCCGTCATGGCGCAGTGGTTAATGAATCCGACTAGGAACCATGAAGTTACAGGTTCGGTCTCTGCCCTTGCTCAGTGGGTTAACGATCCGGCGTTGCTATGAGCTGTGGTGTAGGTTGCAGACGCGGCTCGGATCCTGCGTTGCTGTGGCTCTGGCATAGGCTGGGGGCTACAGCTCCGATGAGACCCCTAGTCTGGGAACCTCCATATGCTGTGGGATCGGCCCAAGAAATGGCAAAAAGACAAAAAAAAAAAAAAAAAAAAAGAATCCAGCTGCAGCAGCACAGGTGGTGCGGATATGCATGTTCAATCCCTGCCCCAGTGCAGTGGCCCTGGCCCACGCTGCACCTGTGGCTGAGACTCAATCCCTGGCCTGCAGAACTTCACTATGACTCTATCTGGCCATAGAACTTAAGATGTAAATGAATGAATGAATGCAGCTCAACTGCAGAAATCTTGGTTTTTTGCCTTTTTAGGGCCGCACCCATGGCATAGGGAAGTTCCCAGGCCAGGGGTCGAATTGGAGCTGTAGCCTCTGACCTACATCACAGCTCACGACAACGCCGGATCCTTAACCCACTGAGCGAGGCCAGAGATTTTACATACGTCCTCATGGCTATTAGTTGGGTTTGCTACGCCCGAACCACCACAGGAACTCCTTTATTTTTTTTTTTTTTTTTTCTTTTCCCTGTGTTGGAATACCTTCACTCTACAGAAGTAGGAAACACAGCAACTAAAGACACTTTGGGAGTTCCCTTGTGGTACAGCAGGTTAAGGATCTGGTGTCACTGCAGCAGCTGCTGTGGTACAGATTTTATCCCTGGCCTAGGAACTTCCACATGCCATGTACACAGCTAAAAAAAATAAAAATAAAGATACTCTGGGGGAGTACTGACACTAAATAATAACAATATTAACAACATTTGCAATAGAAATATAATGTCACCATCTTATTCTATAAGTCTTCTGGTAAAATTGTTTAGTTTTACTAATGCTGACATTAAGCAAAAACTAACTTTAGGGTTAATATGAAACTTCGACAGGGAGTTCCCGTTGTGGTGCAGTGGAAACGAATCCAACTAGGAACCATGAGGTTGCAGGTTCGATCCCTGGTCTTGCTCAGTGGGTTAAGGATCCGGCATTGCCATGAGCTGTGGTATAGGTCTCAGACACAGCTCAGATCCCATATTGCTGTGGCTGTGGAGTAGGCCAGTGGCTACAGCTCTGATTCAGCTCCTAGCCTGGGAACCGCCATATGATGCGGGAGCAGCCCTATAAAAAGAAAAAAAAAAAAAAAACCAGACACTTAGACAGCTTTCACTGTTACACATCAACTCGAGTGAAAACAGGAGTTCCCACTGTGGCTCAGGAAACGAATCTGACTAGCATCCATGAGGCTAGGATGCAGGTCTCAGACTTGGCTTAGATCCTGCATTGCCGTGGCTATGGTGTAGGCCAGCAGTTACAGCTCCAAATCGAGCCCTAACCTGGGAACCTCCACATGCCATGGATACGGCCCTAAAAAGACCAAAAAAAAAAAGAGTGAAAAGAGCAACAACAGGAAGACAGTCCTTCTGACACGCTGACTTCACTTTTCAGAACGCTCTGGGCACATCATCTGCTGACCCTGTGGGCACTCCACTTCTTAGAATTCTAGACCAACTGTTACTTAAAAGGATACATAGTTCCGCAACTTTTGTCCAGCAAAATAGGACATTAGAGAGCCCTGGAACACTAAATTCATCCATATTTTGTAGATAATAGAAATTCATTGCCACAGCATAAACAAAATAGTTCAAATGTTCATATATATGAATGTACATCAAGTGAGTCCTTTAATGCTTCCTGTCTTTCAGTTACATTTAAAAATCACTGGTCTTTACAAGGAGATCCTGCTGAATAGCATTGAGAACTATGTCTAGATACTCATGTTGCAACAGAAGAAAGGGTGGGGGAAAAACTGTAATTGTAATGTATACATGTAAGGATAACCTGACCCCCTTGCTGTACAGTGGGAAAATAAAAAAAAATAAAATAAAACAAATGTAAAAAAAAAAATTAAAAAATAAAAATAAAAAAATAAAAATCACTGGTCTTTCCTGTCATGAGAAAAAAATCATAGCAATATAAAATAAAGTTTTGAATTAATGAAAATAAAGGGATAACAACAGTAAAAATACATACAACAGTAATCAAAACTATTTTCAAACAACTTTTTTGTTGTTGTTGGCCCCACCCATGGCAGGTGGAAATTCCTGGGCCAGGGATTGAACCCACGCCACTGCAGTGACAACACCAGATCTTTAACCCAATGGGCCAGAGGAATTCCTGAAACAATTTTGCTTGATTCAATTATGCACACAATTTTTTTTCTTTTTATGGCCACACCTGTGGCATGCAGAAGATTCCGACCTGGTGTCAAACTGGAGCTGCAGCTACTGGTCTACACCAAAGTCAAAACAATGCTGGATCCAAGCCGCATCTATCTGCAAGCTACACCACCACTTGAAGCAACGCTGGATCTTCAACCCACTGAGCAAGGTCAGGGACCAAATCCACATCCTCACAGACACCATGTCTGATTCTTAACCTGATGAGCCGCAATGGGAGCTCCCAATTATGCCCATAATTTTAGTGGAGTAACAGTACAGCAACTAACTACAGTACGCTTTTTTACAATCCGTCTACGCGTTATGCTTTTAAATTGACAAGTATCCACTTCACAATTAAATATACAGCTTCAGTTTGGTCCAGACCATGAAAAATGATGAAGGCTAGAAAAGAAACACATGGCAAAGCTTCTAGTTTTACTTACGAACACGTACATAAGACTGAATTCACGCTTGCACAAGTACACATACAAAATTTAAGAAATAATTACAAAAGAAACAATAAAGAAGTGAAAGAAACAAACAGATCCAAAGAACGATTTTCAATGGACATGATTTCAAGCCTTCAACATCATCTTCAATTTTTTTTTCATTTTCTTTTATGGCCACGCTCATGGCGCATGGAAGTTCCTGGGACGGGGTGGAATCATAGCAGCAGCTGTGATCCATGCCCTAGCCACGGCAACACCAGATCCAAGCCACACCTGCGACATATGCCACAGCCTGCAAGTCTAGATCCTTAGATCCATTTCCACTGTGCCACAACGGGAACTCCCTGACATTTTCTTTTTTGGTCTTTTTTTGTCTTTTCTAGGGCCACACGCGGCATGTGGAGGTTCCCAGGCTAGGGGTCCAATCGGAGCTGTAGCCCCCAGCCTACGCCAGAGCCACAGCAACTCGGGATCCGAGCCGCGTCTGCAACCTACACCACAGCTCACGGCAACACCGGATCCTTAACCCACTGAGCAAGGCCGGGGATTGAACCCGCAACCTCATGGTTCCTACCTGGATTCGTTAACCACTGCGCCACGACGGGAACTCCCTCCCTGACATATTCTTAAAAATCAAATGAGCCTGGCTGAAAAACAGGACACAGGGCACAGCAACTTTCTGGCACTACCTCCACCCCCAGAACCTTCTGAGTCCTCAAAGAAAAAACTAGGTTCGATCTATAAACATCAGATGAGTAACCCCAGCCTTTTGCACGTTGCTGGTCTGAAGGTAAAGGAAAGTGGTCACAATTCAGCCAAAATATTTGGCCAACCTTTCTGCACAACACTTATAATGAGATCCTACTGTTCAGCACAGGGAACTGTGTCCGATCTCGTGGAACAGAACATGACCGAGGATGACAGGAGAAAAAAATGGATATATGTGTATTACTGGGTTACTTTGTTGTAGAGCAGAAATTGGCACATTATAAATCAACTATACTTTAATAAAAAAATAGCTGAGAAAAAGAAAAAAATGGTAAAATTCAAATGACCCTAACACTTCAAGATAAATAACAGCTTTTGTTGCTAATGAGAAAAACTCAGCTTTCAAGCGAAAATTAGATTATTTGAAAATCTGCATCCAGCACTGTTAGCTTGACAGCTTGCCAATGTGTAGAAGATCTACATACTTCAGAAAATCAATACTTTCCAAAAAAACAAAAGCATAATGGTATCTAATCATGCAAAAGTAAAATTCTTTCAAAGATTAGTGAATTTTAATGTAGTACAGTATGAAAAGGTTGTTATATACTTTCAGATTCCACACAGTAAGAACTTTTAAGAAACAACCACTTGTCAAGTTTCAGTGCTATGTCAAAAAGAAAAGGAAAAGAAATAATTAACAATAATTATCTAAAAAGCTACTAAAATGTTCCATTCTACAATCATGTGGGCATGTGAAGCCAGATTTTTTTAATACTTCAAACAAAACAAGGTATTGAAACAGAATCAAAGAAGAAACAGATGTGAAGAGCTGGATATAACCTGTGGTTTTCTATTAAGCCCAACTTCAAGGGAAAATGTAAAATAACGTCACTTTTAGCCACTAAACTTCTTGAAATTATTTACCTTCCATTAAAAACACTATCTGTGGAGTTACTGTTGTGGCTCAGTGGTAGAGAACCCAACTAGAATCCACAAGAACGAGGGTTTGATCCCTGGCCCTATTCATTGGGTTAAGGATCCGGCATTGCCATGAGCTGTGGTGTAGGTCACAGACACAGCTTGGATCCCACATTGCTGTGGCTGTGATGCGGGCCAGCAGCTGCAGCTCCATCCAATTCAACCCCTAGCCTGAGAACTTCCATATGCTCCTGGTATGGCCCTAAAAAAAAATACCAAAAAAGGGGGTATTTGTCACATAACACCTAAATATTGTAAAGTGAAAAAATACTTTTGATTTTTTTTTAACTTTAAAATTAATAATTTTAATTTCTAGCATGATAATAGATATTAAAAAAATCTCTGGGGTCTTTGATCATTTCCAAAACTGAAACTGAGACCAAAGAGGTTTTTTTGGAAAAACCATCCAACAGAAATAATAAACAACATAAACAAGGACATTTGGTGTGTGAATAGTAAAAAATAACCCATAATTCCTAAAAAATAGAGAAATGAATATCGCAGAGAAAGAAATACTTTTTTTTTTTTTTTTTTTTTTTTTTTGTCTTTTGTTGTTGTTGTTGTTGTTGCTATTTCTTGGGCCGCTCCCGCGGCATATGGAGGTTCATATGGAGGCTAGGGGTTGAATCGGAGCTGTAGCCACCGGCCTACACCAGAGCCACAGCAACGCGGGATCCGAGCCGCGTCTCTGACCTACACCACAGCTTACGGCAACGCCGGATCGTTAACCCACTGTGCAAGGGCAGGGACCGAACCCGCAACCTCATGGTTCCTAGTCGGATTCGTTAACCACTGCGCCACGACGGGAGCTCCGAAAGAAATACTTTATAGGAGTTTCCACTGTGGCTCAGTGAGTTAAGAACCTGACTAGTATCCATGAGGATGAGGGTTTGATCCCTGGCTTTGTTCAGTGGGTTAAGGATCTGGCCTTGTGGTAAGCTGTGCCTCGGATCCCATGTGGCTGTGGCTGTGGCTGTGGTGTAGATCAGGAGCTACAGTTCCAATTTGACACCTAGCCCAGGAACTTTCATATGCCACAGGTGCCACACACACACACACACACACACACACACACTATATAGCCACTGGAACTTCTATTTTTAAGATGACGTAACAGGAGTTCCCTCTGTGGCTCAACGGCATTGGTGGCATCTCTAGAGCACAGAGAGGCAGATAAGATCACCAGCTCCACACAGTGGGTTAAAGGATCTGGCATTGCTACTGCATAGGTTGTAACTGCAGTTTGGGTATCATCATTGGCCCTGGAACTCTATAATACAAGGTGGTCAAAAAAGGGAAAAAAATGACATAATATACTAAAATTTTGATTACATCAAGAGAACCAAAACTATATATAACATGTTCTAAATCATATTTTTAAAACCAAAGAAGTCAAAGACCAAAAGCAAACAAACCAAAATTTTAACAGCAAATAAAAAAAAAAAAAAATTAATAGCAGTCAACCCCTTCTTAGGGAGGTGACATACTATTTTCTTATTTCTAACTATGATTTCTTTCAAATGTCCTGTAATATTCTCATAACCACAGAAAAAGATTAATTAAAAAAAACACTAGCATTCTATTAAGTGATTCACTTCTTAGCTCTAGTTATTTTCCAGTCTTTTTCTAAAATTCTAAGTTGGTCAATAACTAAAATGGTCGAAAAACAAATAAAGAAATACCAAAACAAGTACCACCGTAAGTAATGAAAGAAGACACAAAAAAGATATGCTAAATTTTAAATTACCTTCATTATATTTTATTACAACTAGACTGGCCACATGAACATTCTTAAAATATTTACGTGCAGGAGTTTCCATCGTGGCTCAGCGGCTCAGCGGAAACGAATACGACTAACATCCATGAGGACGCAGGTTCAATCCGTGGCCTTGCTCAGTAGGTTAAGGATCCAGGTGTTGCCGTGAGCTGTGGTGTAGGTCGCAGATATGGCTCAAATCTGGTGTTGCTGTGGCTATGGTGGAGGCCAGCCACTGAAGCTCCAATTCGACCCCTCGCCTGGGAACTTCCATAGGCTGCAGGTTCAGCCATAAAAAGAAAAAAAAAAACCTGACACAAATCACACTGGGTATGATTTATGTAGACAGAGAATACTGAAGTTTCCTTCAGTAAAACAGTCTACTATCTGGATATGAAACACAAGAGAAATTAAGTATTTCACATACAGAAAGTAAGTAAAATAGATACAGGTACTAAAAATAACAACCAAAAGTTTATGTAGGGTGAAAAGAAAATATTTAATATCACTCACTGCTTACCAGGATTATGATGAGCTGCAAATTCTCCATTCTGAAATTCATCTCCTGCCCCATTCATTCTACCAGGATTAAAAGGTCCTACTGCAGTCTTGGTCTGTGAAGTTAAAGACGGGGTGTATGTTTGTATATTAACACCAAAATTACTTGACTGCAGTCCTTTAGCGACCTCTCCCAAGTTGGTATTCTATAGTGATGTTACATGTGTAACCAGTAAGTTCATATCTCGCCCAGCATTCAGAGGTTAATATCTGTTTCTAAGGCTGTCATATTAGCAATTTCAATTTCAGAGTCGATTCTGCAGTGATAACACCATTACCCATTCCTGCATTTACCTTACTTCTTGAAAGACTGGAAGTGGAGAAATCCAAATCTTTGGTTCTGTTTTTAGTTTCAGGAAGTACCCATTCAATAAAACTGGACGAAATTTTCTTTTCCTTTCCATTTGTTTCTATGTCCTCTTCATCATCAATAACGATTGTCTCACTTATCTTTCCCTTCTGAGAAGCCAAATCTCTTGAGGAAGGAAGCATTAGGGAATAATTTCCTTGTAGCGTTTCCTTTTCTGTTGCAGCAAAGTTTCCTTGGTCAGTTACTACTGGAGCAGAAGCTGAAGGAGGTTGTATAGATTCAACAAACACAACATCATCATCATCTTCCATCGATGAGTTTCTAGATCTCTTAACTAAAGGACTCGTTGGGTCGTCAAATGAATTTCCTATGTCCGTGAGACTAGTTGCCATGGCTCTACTCCCTAATAAAACAGGAGTCTGTTCAGCCAAGTCTGATCCTCCCACTGAACATCTGGCCGTGCTAATGAACCTGTAACACATACAGTGTTAAAAAAAAAAAAAAAGTTCCAGCATGTTATGATTATTACATTTTAGTACAATAAAATAGCCCAAATACAAATTCGATTTATGTAATTTTATCTAAGTGCCTCCTTGAAAGAGAAAAGAGTACAGGGAGGTCCCTTGTGGCTCAATGGGTTAAATACCCAGCGTTGTCACTGCTATGGTTCTGGTAACACTTGTGGCATGGTTCAATCCCTCGCCCAGGAATTTACACACGCCATGGGTACAGTCAAAAAAAAGGTACAAAATAATTCCATCAAAGGTACGCAATAATTCCACCAATAACCCAGCGTCCAGATATAATTACTATACTAAATATACTTTTATGTACTAAAATGACTATACAAGAAAAATAAATAAAAATTTAAAAATTAAAGATTATATTTTAGGTTTATTTTAGGGCCACACTCTCAACATATGGAAGTTCCAAGGCTAGGGGTCAAATCTGAGCTACAGCTGACGGCTTACGCCACAGCCATAGCAACAAAGGATCCGAGCCAGGTCTGCAATCCACCCCATGACTCATGGCAACACCAGATCCTTAACCCACTCAGCAGGGCCAGGAATCAAACCTGCATCCTCATGGTTACATCCGGTTAGGTTCATTACTGCTGAGTCACATCAGGAACTCCTAAAATTTTTTTTTTTTTTTTTTTTTTTTTTTTGTCTTTTGTCTTTTTGTTGTTGTTGTTGTTGCTATTTCTTGGGCCGCTCCCGCGGCATATGGAGGTTCCCAGGCTAGGGGTCAAATCGGAGCTGTAGCCACCAGCCTACGCCAGAGCCACAGCAACGCGGGATCCGAGCCGCGTCTCTGACCTACACCACAGCTCACGGCAACGCCGGATCGTTAACCCACTGTGCAAGGGCAGGGACCGAACCCGCAACCTCATGGTTCCTAGTCGGATTCGTTAACCACTGCGCCACGACGGGAACTCCTAAAAATTTTTTAAATTAAAACAGAAATTCAAATTTTCTTTCCCTAATGTCTTTAGTCTTCTCCCCCCCCACTTCTCTGCTTCCAAAAGCACCATGGTGGCACATCAAGCTAAGAATCCAGCATCGTCACTATAGCAGCTTGGATCACTGCTGTGGTGCAGGTTCAATCCCTGGATGTCAAAAAACTTCCACATGCTGTCAGTGTGGCCAAAATACATAAAACTATAGGATTAAATCTTTCTGAATCTTGTTTTTGTTTTTTTTTTTTTGGTCCTTGTCCAGGAATTGCCAGGCATTGGGCTAGGGGTTTTTTATATAAAGTTCTAGGGACATATGTATAATCTGTGACATATGTATAATTTGATTCATTTTACAGATCAGAAAACCTATCTGGGTAAGCCCAAACAGGTCGTAAACTCAGAGCTCTACCTCTAAGCCCCAAATTCTTAGACACTTTAATTCAACAAACACATGTGTGTATCTACCATGCACCAGAGAAATGAGAATGAAGAGTTCCCATCATGGCTCAGTGGTTAACGAACCCGACTAGCATCCATGAGGACACGGGTTTGATCCCTGGCCTTGTTCAGTGGATTAAGGATCCAGTGCTGCTGTGAGCTGTGGTGGAGGTCACAGACGCAGCTCGGATCCTGTGTTGCTGTGGCTGTGGTATAGGTCAACAGCTAAGCTCCATCTGGACCCCTAGCCTGTGAACCTCCATATGCCACGGGTGTGGCCATAAATACACACACACACACACACACACACACACACACACACACACACACGAAAGGAAATGAGAATGGGATCCAGCAGAGAGACCCATCTGGAAGAATCTGAGAAGTGAACCATCAAGAAGGCAAGGCTCTTACGGCAGATCAGAGAACGATGTATGCACAGGGGGTTGTGAAATTCAGCATCAGCAAGAAATCACCTTTATGTCAAAACCAAGAGGGAAAAGTACGCACAGGACTGTCCCTCAGTGTCTGCAGGGGACTGGCCCCAGGACATCCGTGGATGCTCAAGCCCCCGAGTCGGCCCTCCCATCCAAGGTTCCACCCACGGACTCAACCAACACCGATCAAGTGCTACCAGAGCATTAACTGAAAACGTATCTGCGCATAAGTGGCTCCATACAATTCAAACCTGTGTTGTTCAAGGGTCCACTATAACTGGAAAGTACATAAGTACACAGAAATAACAGATCGAAAGCTGAGTAAACGTTACACATGCTGGCTTCAATTTTTTTTTTAGAAACCCGACACACAAAAGGTGGTGGGAACTATATGGATGTTGAATAATTAAAAAAAAGCACTCATACAGCAGTCATATTCAATTGTAAACACCACCTCAGGAGTTACGTTGTAGCTCAGCAGTAACAAACCTAACTATCATCCATGAGGATAAGGTTCCACCCCTGGCCTTGCTCAGTGGGTTAAGGATCCAGCAGTGCCATGAGCAGTGGTGTAGGTCACAGACGTGGCTCAGATCCTGCGTCACTGTGGCTGGGGCATAGGCCGGCAGCTGATGTGACCCCTAGCCTGGGAACTTCCATGTGCCTGGGTGCTACCCTAAAGACAAAAAAAAGAAAAAAACTTTTAAACACCTCATACCGAAAAATGCTAAATAACATTCTATTCTAAAATCTTCCTAAACTGGGAGTTCCCGACATGGCTCAGCGGTTAACAAACCTGGCTAGCATCCACAAAGACAAGGGTTTGATCCCTGGACTCACTCAGTAGATTAAGGATCCAGCATGGCCGAGAGCTGTGGTATAGGTCACAGATACAGGTGGGATTCCACATCGCTGTGGCTGTGGTGTAGACCAGCAGGTGCAGCTCCAACTCAACACCTAGCCTGGGAACTTCCATATTCCGCACCTGTGGCCCTAAAGAGAAAAAAAATCTAAGAAAGCAGTTTAAAAGGGTTATAAAAGAAATACAACAATTAGGATCACAGCTAACACTCAATCCTCAACCAGAAAGATTATTATGTGGTTGCTTTTCAAAGGAAAGAGGCAATAATAGCAGCATAAACTGAGTTATGAAATATTAAGAACTATTATACTCAAATTTTCTCAGTCCTTTCTGTATATGAATAAGCCAAAAATGGAAAAGACCAGTTTTGGGAAAAGAGCTATATCTGACTCCACAGTACCCCCTGGTGGCTGCTTAGATTTTACCTTAAACTTCTCGAGGAAAGTAACACAAAGGGCATCCTTTATACTCAGCTCCTTGTAGTTTTCTATTTCTAAAAAAAATTATGTATTCATGTATTTTCAAATTCCAGATTGTGAAAAAAGTTAAACAACTATTAAAAGCCATTGTGGGAATTCCCGACGTGGCTAGCAATAACAAACCCAAATAGTATCCATGAGGATACAAGTTTGATCCCTGGCCTTGCTCAGTGAGTTAAGGATCTGGCGTTGCCATGAGCTGTGGTGTAGGTCACACGCATGGCTCAGATCCTGCATTATTGCTGTGGCTGTGGAGTAGGCAGGCAGCTACAGTTCTGACTGGACTCCTAGCCTGGGAACTTTCACTGCCACGGGTATGCCCCTAAAACTTAAAAAACATAAAACTTAAAAAAACATAAAAAACCAAAAACAAAACAAAACAAAAAAAAAACAGCCATCATGGAGTTCCCACAACAGGATCAGTGGCATCTTGGGAGCACTGGAACACAGGTTCAATCCCTAGCCTACTACAGTGGGTTAAGGATCCAGTGTTGCTGCATCTGGCCCAGGAACTCCAAAAACTGTGTGGTGTGGCCGAAAAACAAAAGCAAGCCCTTGTGCATTTGATTTAATCATCAAACACTTTAATTCCATATGGATAAGCCTACAGAAAAATTCAAGCATTTCTAAAATATTATCCAAAACAGAAAAAGTTATGGATTAGTCAAAGACATTGAGCAAATCACTGAGTTCTACTTTCCTAAACTATAAAATGTAAATGAGGACAAAGGACTCCAAGGTGGGGTTTTTTTGTCTTTTGAGGGCCGCACCCTCGGCACATGGAGGTTCCCAGGCTAGGGGTCGAATTGGAGCTGTAGCCGCCAGCCTACACCACAGCCACAGCAACGCCAGATCCAAGCCACGTCTGCAACCTACACCACAGCTCACGGCAACGCCGGATCGTTTAACCCACTGAGCAAGGGCAGGGACTGAACCCGCAACCTCATGGTTCCTAGTCGGATTCGTTAACCACTGCGCCACGACGGGAACTCCCTGAACAAGATTCTTAAAATGCAAATTATCTCTAGGTGGTGGGTAAGAACCCTGAGAAGTTAAGAAGTTATTTAATTAGTAGTAAAGATAAGAGTTAACAGTAAAACAAAGATACAAAGAAGGTTGTTTTGCCTGTTGTATTCACTTTGAGTAACATCTCAGGGCAGTTTTTATTTCCCAAAGGTTGCTCCATTTACCTCTTTCATTTTTGTTTTTTTTAAGGTCTTTTCTTTTCTTTTTTTTTTTTTTTTTTAAGCTACACCCTCAGCACACGGAGTTTTCCAGGCTAGGGAATGAATCGGAGTTGTGCCCGCTGGCCTACACCACAGCCACAGCAACAGCAGATCTAAGCCACGTCTGTGGCCTTCACCACAGCTCATGACCAAGCCAGATCCTTAACCCACTGAGCGAAGCCAGGGATCAAACCCGCATCCTCATGGGCACTAGTCAGATTCATTTCCCCTGAGCCACAATGGGAACTCTTACTCCAATTACCTTCTGAAAAAATTGTGATAAAATGCATTTAACACAGAATACCATTTTAACGACTAATCAATTTAGACATTTAATCAAGTATGCAGTTCAGTGTTATAGTTTTAAAAATATGCTTTTTCCGCATTCCTGCTCTGGCACAGCAGGTTAAGGATCCCATGTTGACGCAGCTGTGGTTTAGGTCACAACAGCAACTCAAATTCGATCCCTGATGTGAGAATTTCCATGTGCTGTGGGTACGGCCAATAAATAAATAAAATAATTTCTTTTAATAGCTAAAATAAAATAAATTTTTGAAATAGCTAAAATAAAAATGGTGAGTTATTTTTTGGTTCGTTTTTCTTTTTATGTCCCCACTGTTGGCATACGGAAGTTCCTGGGCCAGGGGTCAAACTGAAGCCACCGAAAGGCCCTACATCACAGCCAGAATCACGATATCCAAGCCACATCTGCAACTTATGCCACAGCTTAAGGAAACAGAAGATCCTTAACTCCGAAGGAGGCCAAAAATCAAACCTACATCCACAGAGACAGAGTCAGGTTCTTAACCCGCTGAGCCACAGAAGGAACTCCTAAAATGGTGAGATGTTACCATGACAAGAATGGCACATGATGAGTAAGGTAAACTAAACTGCTCATGAACCTTCAAACATTAAAATCACCACGAGGAGTTCCCAGCAGCTACAGCTTAGGCCAGCAGCTACAGCTCCGATTCGACCACTAGCCTGGGAACCTCCACATGCCTCAGGTGCGGCCCTAAAAAGCAAAAAAAAAAAGAAGGAAAAATGAAATCAATCAATCAATAACCTACTAGAGACTGAGATGGCAGATCAGGGAGTTCCCATCATGGCACAGCAGAAACAAATCCAACTAGTATCCATGAGGTACAACTTCAATCCCTGGCCAAGCTCAGCAGGTTAAGGATCTGGCATTGCCGTGAGCTGTGATACAGGTTGCAGACACGGCTCAGATCTGGCGTGGCCGTGGCTGTGGCATGGGCTGTCAGGTGCAGCTCCAATTCAACCCCTAGCCTGGAAACTTCCATATGCTGACGGTGCGCCCCTAGAAAGACAAAAAAAAGAAAAAGAAAAAAAAGACGATAGATCACCCATCACTAACTTCGATCACTTCCAAAATCTCCATAAACAACAGTAAAGTTCTTACTCCAAGCAAAGCAACAAATTTGATAAACTGAAGAGGTGAGGGATGAGTAGTTAACTAACTCTCCATACCTGAGATAGCCAAACTCTAAGACAGTGATGGAAAAAGCTGAGAAACATCCAGACTCAAAAGACTCAGAAGCCTATAGGTGCAGCTACCGGTCTATGCCACAGCCACAGCAATGCCAGATCCAAGCCGCATCTGCGACCTACACCACAGCTGCCGTTATCACTGGAATAGGGAGTAGGCGATGAAAATAAGGAGGATGTGAAAACCAAAATTCCCCTCTCTCCCTCTGAGTTGCTGATGACACGTCTTTTCCCACCCTGGCCAAATTCTCAGTTTTCTTCTTCAGAGAGGGGAGACCCTAAGATCTTTGTCTAGGGGTGACCAGACATTGCTGAATGCTTCAGTACCACGCATGTGAAATGCCCCATCCTACTTGATCTCCAGAGCACTGGCATCCAGAGGTCTACCTTCCAGATAGCAGACTCACCCCTGGAAGACTTCTTCCTCAAAAGACTTGTCTAGGAGTTCCCACTGTGGCTCAGTGGTAACTCACTAGTATCCATGAGGACACAGGTTCAATTCCTGGCCCTGTTCAGTGGGCTAAGGATCTGATGCTGCCGTGAGCTGTGGTGTAGGGTCGCAGATGAGGCTCGGATCTGGCGTTGCTATGGCTGTGACGTAGGCCAGGAGCTATAGCTCCAATTTGACCCCTAGCCTGGGAACTTCCATATGCTGTGGGAGTGGCCCTAAACAAAAAAACAAAAAAACAAACAAAAAAATCAGAAAGAAATACTTCTTTCTGTGGTATTAGGGGCCCAGAAAAGGGAAGGAACTAAAAAGACGATGACTTCACAAGTTCTCCATCAACTGGCCAAAAAAGAATCATCCTACAGTGAACTAGAAGCTGAAAGCTTCACTCACTCGTCCAATCTATTCCCTATTTCCCAACACTTTCCTTTGTTCTTTTAATTTTTTTTTCTTTTTGGGGCCGCACCCGTGGCATATAAAAGTTACCAGGCTAGGAGTCAAATCAGAGCTGCAGCTGTGGGCCCACACCGCAGCCACAGCCACGCCAGATCCGAACTGCATCTGTGAGCTACACCACAGGTTACAGCAACAAGGGATCCCCAAACAATGGAGCAAGGCCAGGGATGGAAGCTGCATCCTCATGGATACTAGTTAGGTTAGTTAACACCGACCCACAAGAACTGCTTTTTTTAAGTTTTATGGCCACATTCGCAGCATATGTAATTTCCACACTGAATCCCAGCCTCAGTCGTGACCTACACCACACCTGTGGCTACACCAGATCTTTAAGCCACTGTGCTAGTCCAGGAGTCCAACCTGCACCTCTGCATCGACCTGAGCTCCTCTACTCAGCTTCTTACCATAGTGCCATGGTGGGAACTCCTCTATTTCGCAATTCTTTTTTTCCTTTTTTTATTTTCATTTTTTGTCTTTTTGCCATTTCTTGGGCCGCTCCCTCGGCATGTGGAGGTTCCCAGGCTAGGGGTCGAATCGGAGCTGTAGCCGCTGGCCTACGCCAGAGCCACAGCAACTCAGGATCCGAGCCGCGTCTGCAACCTACACCACAGCTCACGGCATCGCTGGATCCTTAACCCACTGAGCGAGGCCAGGGATCGAACCTGCAACCTCATGGTTCCTAGTCGTATTCCTTAACCACTGCGCCACGACGGGAACTCCTCCTTTTCTTTTTAGGGCTGCTCCCACAGCATGTGGAAGGTCCTAGGCTAGGGGTTGAATCAGAGCTTTAGCTGCTGGCCTACACCACAGACACTACAATGAAGGATCCAAGTCACCTCTGCAACCTACACCACAGCTCACAGGAACGCCAGGTCCTTAACCCACTGAGCAAGGCCAGGGATCGAACCCAAGTCCTCATGGATATTAATCAGGTTCGTTACTGCTGAGCCACAACTGGAACTCTTATTTCCCAATTCTTAAATGTGAGTAGACCAATCAAGAATTATGAACAATGAGGAAAGCTTCCTAAAAAAAAATCATTAAAGGAGAAAAAAAAAGGAAAAAGAAAAATGTAGGGAAAAGAAAACAAAATGAAAACCCACACACTAACATTTCTTTAAATGGATACTTGATAAGCAAAAGATTGCAAAAAAAAAAAAAAAATAGCATTTCGAGTATAAAAAAGAGATTCTGGAAAGTAAGAGCTCAGCAAAAACAAAAAATTCAGTAATAAAGCTGAGGAATTAACAGAAAACAAAAGAATCACAGCTACTATTAACAATACATGTGCATCTAAGTGTGTCCTGCATCACTCAGGAGCACTGTACCAGCTTGATGGTAACCTTGGGAAGAGAGACAACTCTTTCACTCATTTACAAAACACTCACGATAAAAATCTATTAATTGAATAAGAGGAACATTTATAAAAATTCATTTATTGATCCTTCTTTAGTTTACACTTGCCAAAGCAAGTAAGAGAGCAGAGGTTTGAACCCCTCCGGCGGGCACTAAACCCCGTCCTTGAACACCATGCTGCAAACACCCTAGGCACATGCTGTTGAGAACAGTGGGGTTTCTACGAGGTAATAGCTGGGTCAGTGACTGGGTCTTCCGCCCGTCTTAGTCTTCAGCAGTTCCCTTTCTCTGTGAAGATCCCTTATCTTCTCTATGAACAGCTCTAGAAGCCCACCCACATTCCACCACCTCACAAAACTAACAAGTCATGTGAGACATCAGGTATCCTACGGGAATTACCCAGTTGAAACAGCCATTCCGAAAAGCTGTCTAACTAAAGTGTGTTCTGAAGCATAACAGACTAAGAGCAAAGCCAAGTTTGGCAGAGAGCAGCAAGGGCAGAGGGAGGCAGAAAGAGGGGCACTATAACAGATAAACGAGCCGTAAGTTTCTTTTTGACGACCAGCGTAAAACTGATTGGCTGAAAGGACGAAACAAGCAGGACCTACCACTGTACAGAATCCCAGTTATGGGGGAAAAAACTGTAACTGCAATGTATACATCTAAGGATGACCTGACCCCCTTGCTGTACAGTGGGAAAATAAAAAAAAAAAAAAAAAGAGAGAGAAGTTAAAAAAAAAAAAAAAAAGAATCCCAGTTAACAAGCAGAATCAGAGATTTTTTTAAAAAAATCATTTTGAGACACCTAATAAATTAAGACCAGAATTGGTATAAAAGCCATTAACTGCCATGCAGACAGAGAAGTAGGCATTTTAATGTATCAAAAGGAACAGCACATAGGTCACTTTGTAGTAACAAGAAAAAAACATTAATTTCATAATAGAAGCTGTCATTACCAACTCAGTGATCAATCTTTTGTTGGTGGTGGGTTTTTTTTTTTTTTTTTTTTTGGCTTTTTAGGGCCGGCCCCTGTAACATATGGAGGTTTCCAGGCTGGGGTTCAAACTGGAGCTGTACAGCACAGCCACAGCCACACAGGATATGAGCTGTCTGCAACCTACACCACAGCTTATGGCAAAGCCAGATTGTAACCCACTGAGCGAGGCCAGGGATTGAACCTGCAACCTCATCATTACTGGTTGGTTTTGTTACCGATGTGCCACAACGGGAACTCCTCAGTGGTCAATCTTAAAAATCTTAAATTCAGGAGTTCCCGTCGTGGCGCAGAGGTTAATGAATCCGACTAGGAACCATGAGGGTGCGGGTTCGATCCCTGGCCTTACTCAGTGGGTTAAGGATCCGGCGTTGCTGTGTTGCTGTGGCTCTGGCGTAGGCCTGTGGCTACAGCTCCGATTCGACCCCTAGCCTGGGAACCTCCATATGCCATGAGAGTGGCCCAAGAAATGGAAAAAAAAAAAAGAAATCTTAAAATCACAACTAGGGTGAGAACTAGATTTTATACCTCTCAAAGTGATACTTGCTAGAGAACCGTCAGGATACAGAAACACAAATCTTCCTCAAATATAAGACAAAAACATACAAAAAGTACTGCTTCCATCAATCTTAAAAGAGAAGATTCAGATTTTTCTTTTTGTTTTTTCAGGGCTGCACCTGTGGCACATGGAGGTTCCCAGGCTAAGGGTCAAATCCAAGCTATAGCTGCGGAGCTACACCATAGCCACAGCGACGCCAGACCTGAGCCACGTCTGCGACCTACACCACAGCTTACAGCAACGCTGGATCCTTAATCCACTGTGCTAGGCCAGGGATTGAACCCACATCCTCATGGATGCTAATCAGATTCCTTAACGACTAAGCCATGACATGAACTCCGGATTCAGATTTTTCTTAATCCAACAGAAAAGAAAAAAATTATTTCTATCCATTAGAAAGGGGAAAACATGATAAAAACAAAGCACTTAAAATGGAACTAGGGGAGTTCTTGTCGTGGCGCAGAGGGTAACGAATCCGACTAGGAACCATGAGGTTGCGGGTTCGATCCCTGCCCTTGCTCAGTGCGTTAATGATCCGGCGTTGGTGTAGGTTGCAGACGCAGCTCGGATCACGTGTTGCTGTGGCTCTGGCGTAGGCCGGGGGCTACAGCTCCGATTAGACCCCTAGCCTGGGAACCTCCATATGCCGCAGGAGCGGCCCAAGAAATAGCAAAAAGACAAAAAAATAAATAAATAAATAAAATAAAATAAAATAAAATGGAACTAGGAGTTCCCATCGCAACTCAGTGGTTAACAAATCGGACTAGGAACCATGAGGTTGCGGGTTCAATCCCTGGCCTCACTCAATGGGCTAAGGATCTGGCATTGCTGTGGCTGTGGTGTAGGCCAATGACCCCGAGTTACTGTGGCTCTGGCGTAGGACCGCAGCAACAGCTCTGATTAGACCCCTACCCTGTGAACCTCCATATGCTGCGGGTACAGCCTTAAAAACACAAAACGATAAATAAATAAATAATAAAATAAAATGGAACTAGAGGGGAGTTCCCATTGTGACTCAGTGGTAATGAACCTGACTAGAATGCATGAGGACACGGGTTCTATCCCTGGCCTTGCTCAGTGGGTTAAAAGATCCTGTGTTGAGTGACCTGTGCTGTAGGTCACAGAACTAGCTTGCATTCTGAGTGGCTGTGGCTATAGGGAGGCCTGAGGCTACAGCTCCATTAGACCCCCTGGCCTGTGTATTTCCATATGCCGCAAGTGCAGTGGCCCTAAAAAGACAAAAACAAAATGAAACCAGGAGCTCCCACTCTGGGACAGCAGGTTAAGATCCAGTGCTGTCTCTGTGGCACTGCAGATTCACCCCCCGCCTGCCCAGTGGCTTAAAGATCCAGGTTGCTGCAGCTGTGGTGTAAGCCAAAGCTACGGCTTGGATACACCCCTCCGCAGGAACTTCAATATGCCCTCGGTGCGGCCAAAAAGAAAAAGATAAGCGGGGGAAAAAAGGAAAAAAAAAAGCAAAAAGCAGGACAACATGGAACGAACATTAACTCCTCTCAAGAACTCAAGAGAATACCAGTGGTATAAATATGGGCTCCGAGTTCCCGGGATTACCGTGCCTGGGCTCTGGGGACAGGGGCCACCCCATAAACTAGCACTTTGCCTTCAAGATAACAGAAAGGCAAATTCCACAGAAACACACCCCGATAGTGCACGAACTGTACTCAACACGAACGCGGGGTAAAACTACTCACAAACTGCTTTGCGCCCTAACTTGTGCCAAACGTTCACCCAGCGGGCCTGAATGAGATTCCTGGTCCTAGAAGGAGAGAGGAAAATGGATGTTAGGCAGAGCAGCCCTGGACGCAGCAGCACCAGGGGAGGAAGCCGGGAAGAGAGGGAACGGCGGCTCAGGCTCCTCCCTCCCCCGCGCCGCTGCGGAGGAGACTCCAGGTGGAGACAGGCCGCGTCCGCACCCGGCGAGCCTCAACTCAGCCTTCCAACTTCAGAAGGGCAGGCGGAGGGCGGCGAGCCGGCTCCGGGAGGGGAGGGGAGGCACGGGCCAGCGCAGCCTCCGCGCACGCGGGGAATCCCGTCCCGCGACCCACACCCGCTGCGCCCACCCGGCGCCGTCCCTGTCCCGCCGGCACCCACTCGGCGGTGGCTCGCGTCCGCGCGGGGCCGAAACCCCTCGCCCTGACACACGCCGCGAGACCCGCCGGCTGCCATCCGCCATTGGAAACCCAAACTAGCCAAGTGAGGACGCGGCGCGCGAGCCCCGGGCGGCCGAGGAAGGGAGCCCGCGCCACACCGGTGAGGGTGAGACGGCGCCGCGAGCGCCCACGGAGGCGCCCCTCCCCCACGTCCACCCGGGGACCCCCGCCGCCCGCGCCCGCACCTGGCGGCCCCGGGCGACCCCCGCCGCCGGCGTCCCCCTCGCGGCCGCCTGGGACATGAGTGGAGCCGCCAGCAGCCCGAGGCCCCGACGCGGCAGCGGCGACGGCGGCCGCGCCGCGGGCGCTCGTCCCGGGTCGGTGGGAGGCTCCGGAGGCTGCCCTCACCCATCTCCGCCTCCAGAGGCTGCGCCGCTCCCGGCCACCCCCACTGTCGGCGGCCCTGGGCTGGAGACACAGCGGGGACAAGCCTCACCCGGTTCTGGCTGCGGCTCCGCGGAACGAACCTCCCCGCCCCCGGCCCACCCCCCTTCGGGAACCAGCGCAACTCCGATCGGTCCAGTCCCGGCTTTAGCGCTGGTGAGGAGGCGGAGGCGGCGGCCGCGGCGGCGCGGCCCGACCCGCCAGGCCCCGCCCTCCGCGCCCTCACTGGCCGGCGTGGAAGGCGGGCCCGGCGCCGCGGGCACGCCCATTGGCTGCGTCCGCCTTCCTTCAGGACACCCTCGAGGGGCTGGCCCGACGGCTTGTCCGTCAGGCGCAGGCCACACCCCCGCGTCTCCGGCCCACCCCGCCCCTCCGCCCCCGCCCCCACCCCAGCCCGTCAGGGTCGGGCCGCCGACTCCCCTGCGCGCCGCACCGGCCGCCGTTCGGCCCCTGGCGCTCGGGGGCTGTCGGGGCCCCGCGGCCCAGGGGCCTCAGCCTGGGCGTCCGGCCGCTACGGCGGCTGCGAGCGACGCCGCGCGGGGAGCGCCGCGGCCTCGATGTCCCCAACGCCCTCCCTGTCCAGTGTCTGGCGGCCCCGGGAGGGGCGAGCGGGCGGGGGGGGCGGCCACGGGGGCGGCAGCCGGGAGCCCCGGGCCGGGGCCGGGGCGGGGGCGCCCGCGGGCTCCGAGGGCCGGCAGCGCTTCCCCTCGCCGCAGCCCCGTGGGGAGGCGTCCCCCGCTCCCGTCATGGCTGCGGGAGGAGGCGACGTCCTCCATCTTGTCGGGCTCGGGGGTGGGGGGCGGGGGGGCCGCCCCCACGCGTCCCGGGAAACCGGGCTGGGCCCCGCCGGGCGGCCGCGGGGACGGCGCCCGCTGCCGACTCGGCGCCCGGGAAGCGGCCGGCGCGACGGGGCCGGACCCAGACGCCGCTCCCCGCCGCCGCCCGCCAAGATGGAGGCGCAGCGGGCTGCGCGGAGCGGGCGCCCGCCTGTCGGAAGGGCCGGGCCGCCCCGCGCCGGGGCCGCCGCCTCCCTGGCCCTGGGCGGACGAGGCCCCGCGCTCCCCGGCCGCCCGGGGCGGGACGGAACCCAGGGGCGGCCGGGCGGCCGCGCGGGCTCGACCGAGGAGCCTTCCGGGCCGCGGGGCCTCTTTTGTTCGCCGTCTACAGCTCGGCCCCGGGCGCACGTCACGGGCGGTGCGGGTTCCGCGGTTCCACGTCAGGGGGAGCTCGGAGGCCGGCCCGGCCCGGCCCGGCGCGGCCTGGCGGCTGTCGGGGCCGCCGAGCCCACGCTGTTTGGTGTAATGGAAGTTGGTCAAACACCGTGTGGCCATAATATCTGGAAATACAGATAACGTGATTTTCCCTTTTTAAAAAACAGATTGAGCACCTGATTACTACTTCTGGGGAATGGTAAAGACACAGCTTTACTGAGTGACAGATCAGCCGAGGCAAGACTGTTAATGGATTGAGATCCATGGTTCTGTATTTTACAGACATTCCAAGAACTACCAAGATCTTTAATTTTTTTTTGTCCTCTTGTGACACAGAGAGTTAAGGATCCCCTCTTGTCACTGCAGGGGCTCCAGTAGCTGATGCAGCTGATAGTTCAGTCCCTGGCCCAGGAACATACGCATATAGTGGGCTCCACAGAAAAAAAGGTTTTTATTTTTTGTTTATTTATTTTGCTTTATAGGGCCACGCCCACAGCATATGGAGGTTCCTAGGCTAAGGGGTAGAATCAGAGCCGTAGCTGCTGGATTACACGACAGCCACAGCAATGCGGGATCCTTAACCCACTGATGGAGGCCAGGGATTGAACCCGCATCCTCATTGATACTAGTCGGGTTCCTTACCGCTGAGCTAAGACAGGAACTCCCAAAATATTTAAGTCCTTAATTATTGCTTGGCTATAAATGCCAATATTTTAATAAATGTTGTAAATTCTAATCAAACTTTTTTTCCCACCCCACCCATGGTATGTGGAAATTCCTGATTCAGGGAACTCCTTAATCAAAACTTGTTAATTACACATAAATACAAAGCCCCAAAGGTCTATTAATAAAGAAAGGGTCTACAGAGGAAATTTCAAAAAACATCCGTTAGGAGTTCCCCTCGTGGCTCAGAGGTAACAAACCCAACTAGTAGGTGGGTCACAGCTGTGGCTGAGATTCAAAATAGAACTAACATATGCTGTGTGGCCATACTTTTTTTTTTTTTTTCCTAGGGCCACACTCACAGCATATGGAGGTTCCCAGGCTAGGGGTCTAATCGGAGCTGTAGCTGCCAGCCTACGCCGCAGCTCACGGCAACACCAGATCCTTAACCCATTGAACAAGGCCAGGGATGGAACCCGCAACTTCATGGTTCCTAGTCGTTAACCACTGCGCCACGACGGGAACTCGCATAACTTTTTTTTAAAGGAGTTCCCGCTGTGGCTTGGGGTAACAACTTGACTAGTATCCATAAGGATTTCGGTTCCATCCTTGGCCCTGCTCAGTGGGTTAAGGATCTGGCATTGCTGTGAGTTGTGGTATATGTTGCAGACTTAGCTCTGATCCCCAAATTGCTGTGGTGTAGGCAGGCAGGCAGCTACAACTCAGACTCTGCCCTAGCCTGGGAACGTCTGTACGTCGCAGGTCCAGACCTAAAAAGATTAAAATAAAAAAGGGTCTCATCCCTTGTGCAAAGGCAGAGAAGCACTGTGACTAAGAGTACATTTTCTGGAGCCAGATTGCCTGCCTTTGAATCTTTATCACCCCTAGCAAGTTACCTAAACTCTCTGACTGTTAGTAGCTACCACATTCGACAGCACAGATACAGAATATTTTCATTATCATAGGAAATCAGCGCACTCATCTTAAACAGTATTGGGGAGTTCCCAACGTGGCTCAGCAGTTAGCGAACCCAACTAGCATCTATGGGGACACGGGTTTGATCCCTGGCCTCGCTCAGTGGATTGAGAATCCAGCGTTGTCATGAGGTGTGGTGTAGGTCGAGGCTGCAGCTCAGATCCGGTGTTGCTGTGGCTGTGGCATAGGCTGGCGGGTACAGTTCCAATTGGATCCCTGGCCTGGGAACCTCCATATGCCGAAGGTGCAGCCCAAAAAGAGAAAAAAAGAAAGGACAAAAAAAAAAAAAAAAAAAAAAAAAAAACATTATTGGGAGAGAATTAAGATTGAAATACTGGGGAGGGAAGCAAAGCAAAAAAAATAAAAAAAGACTTAAAAACTAATCAACCCTCTTAAGCGTTGCAATCATTCATTCTCATAAACTTTCCTCATTTCTTACATAAAATATCTTTTTATTTTGTGGGGCCATCCAAAATAAGCATTAAATCCCTAGTATCTTTTATCTCTAATTCTCCACCTTCACAAATGTGTTGATCTGGGCTTAGGAAACTCTAATGCTCAGACATGATTTCAGAATATTATACAGGGAGTTCCCCTGAGGCACAGTGGGTTAAGGATCTGGCATTACACTGCAGTGGCTCAGGTCAGTGCTGTGGGTTGGGTTCCATCCCTGTCCCAGGGAACTTCCAAATGCCATTGGTGTTAAAAAAAAAAAAAAAATCAGGCATAGGAGTTCCCCTCGTGGTGCAGGGGAAACAAGTCTGACTAGGAACCCTGAGTTTGTGGGTTCCATCCCTGGCCTCTCTAAGTGGGTTAAGGATCTGACACTTCCCTGAGCTGTGGTGTGGGTCACAGATGCGTCTTGGATCTGGTGTTGCTGTGGCTGTGACGTAAGCCCACAGCTGTAGCTCTGATTCAACCCCTAGCCTGGGAACCCCCATATGCTGCAGTTGCAGCCCTAAAAAGACTAAAAAAATAAAAAAATAAAAATAAAGTGGGCATCGAGGGAACATACTCAACATAATAAAAGCCGTATATGACAAACCCACAGCTAACATCATACTCAATGATAAAAATCTGAAAGCATTTCCTCTTTAATGCTTTTGCAGAGGAACAAGACAAATATGCCCACTGTCACCAATTTTATTCAACAAAGTTTCAGAAGTCCTAGCCACAGCAATCAGGAAAGAAAAATAAAAGGAATCCAAATTGGAAAGTAGGAACTAAAACTGTCACTGTTTGCAGATGACAAGATGCTATACACAGAGTTATAGACACAACCAGAAAACTACTAGAGCTCATCAATGAATTTGGTAAAGTTGCTGGAAACATAAATTATTGCATTTCTTTTTTTTTATTTTATTTTGTTTTTGGTTTTGCTTTTGTTTTTGTTTTTTGTCTTTTTGCTATTTCTTGGGCCTCTCCCGTGGCATATGGAGGTTCCCAGGCTAGGGGTCTCATCGGAGCCGTAGCCACCAGCCTACACCAGAGCCACAGCAACGCAGGATCTGAGCCGAGTCTGCAACCTACACCACAGCTCACGGCAACGCCAGATCGTTAACCCACTGAGCAAGGGCAGGGACCGAACCTGCAACCTCATGGTTCCTAGTCGGATTCGTTAACCACTGCGCCACGACGGGAACTCCAAATTATTGCATTTCTATACGCTAAAAGTGAAATATCAGAGAAGCTTAGAAAACACTCTCATTTAAAGTCACATAAAAAAGAATAAAGTAACAAGGAATAAACTTACCTAAGGAGGTAAAAGAGCTGTACTCAGGAAATTATAAGACACTGATGAAAGATATTGAAGATGACACAGATGGAAAAATATACTATGTTCATAGATTGGAATGACCATACTACCCAAAGCAATCTACAAATTCAATGCAATCCCTATTGAATTACCAATGGCAATATACACGGAAGTAGAAAACATAATTTTCATAATTTGTATGGAAATTTTAAAAACCCTGAATAGTGAAAACAGCCTTGAGGAAGAAGAACGGAGCTGAAGGAATTATACTCCCCGACTTTGGCCTATTCTACAAAGTCACAGCCATCAAAGCAGTGTGATACTGGCACAAAAACAAATCTAGATAAATGGAACAGGATAGAAAACCCAGAAAATAACCCATGCACTATGGCCAATTAATCTATGACAGAGGAGGCAAGGATATACAGCAGAGAAAAGACACTCTCGGAGTTCCCATTGTGGCTCAGTGGTTAACGAATCTGACTAGGAACCATGAGGTTGCAGGTTCGATTCCTGGCCTTGCTCAGTGGGTTAAGGATCCAGCGTTGCGTGAGCTGTGGTGTAGGTCGCAGATGCGGCTCAGATCTGGTGTTGCTGTGGCTCTGGTGCAGGCCAGCAGCTACAGCTCCGATTGGACCCCTAGCCTGGGAACCTCCAAATGCCGCAGGAGCAGCCCTAAAAAAGGCAAAAAGACAAAAAATAAAATAAAAAGAGAAAAGACAGTCTCTTTAATAAATGGTGCTGAGCAAACAGGACAGCTACATGTAAAACAGTAAAATTAGAACATTCTCTAACACCATATACAAAATAAACTCAAAATGGATTAAAGACCAGAGTTCCTGCTGTGGTGCAACAGGTTCCTGCTCTGTAGCACCAGGACAGGTTTGATTCCCTGCCAGGCACAGTGGGATAAAGGATCCAGCATAACTCAGGTGTAGGTTGCAACTGTATCTCAGATCTAATCCCTGGCCTAAAACTCTACATGCCTGGGGGCAGGCAAAAAAAATAATAATAATGGATGAAAGACCTAAATGTGCGACCTGCTGCTATGAAACTCCTAGGGGAAATAGATAGACAGAACATTCTCTGACATAAATCACAGCAATAGTATTTTGGATCTATCTCCTTGAGTAATGGAAACAAAAGCAAAAATAAACAAATCGAACCTAATTAAACTTAATTGCGCAGCAAAGGAAACCATCAACAAAATGAAAAGACAACCTACCGAATGCGAAGAAAATATCTGCAACGACACAACCGACAAGGGATTCATTTTCCCAATAGACAAACAGTTCATACAGCTTAATTTTCTCTCTTTTTTTTTTTTTTTTTTTTTTTTTTTTTGCTTTTTAGGGCTGCACTGGTGACATATGGAAGTTCCCAGGCGAAGGGTAGAATCAGAGCTACAGCTGCCAGCCACACCACAGCCACAGCAAGAGGGGATCCGAGCCACATCTGTGACCTACACCAGAACTCATGGCAACGCTGGATCCTTAACCCACTGAGCAAGGCCAGGGATCGGACCTGCGTCCTCATGGATCCTGGTCGGATTCATTAACCGCTGACAAATGTTAACAAAGTGGACCCGATGTCATAACTGGCTGGCCGATGCTTTTCGTCCACACATCACCAGGACTGAGACAAACGGGACGGGCTGCATCTTGAGCTCATTATTTTAACATTGAGTTCTTTGAAGCAGAGACATTGCTTTTGAGAAATACATGTCATACAGCTTGTCTAAGAATAAAATGCATTTAAACTCATTTCAGAGAATTTACTATGTAACATCTAAATCCATGCTGTGTACCCTTCCTGGAGAAGCTAGCACCCGGCTATAGACCACAACTAGAAATCTGAAGGCCATCTTCAGATAAATTCTACACTGAAAACTGCATCCCAGACTTGCAAGTTGAAGAAGAATAAAAGTAACTGAGTTGAAATAAAGGAAAGACCATGCTCACAGCAGTGCCAACACCTAAAGTGGATTCCTTACCGATTTCATCACCTGCAAAAGAAAGTGGTTAACTCTGGAGAGACTTAGGAAAAGAATAAAGAGACTAATACAGTTGGGAAAACAAGTCTACAAATAATAGGAGATCCTGCTATAGTGCAGTGCGGTAAGGATCCCACTGCAGTGGCTCCGGCTGCAGCTGTGGCTCCAATTCAATCCATACACCCCCCCCCCCAAAAGGTCTACGAATAACAAATGCTGGAGAGGGTGTGGAGAAAAGGGAATGCTCCTGCCCTATTGGTGGGAATGTAAATTGGTACATCCACCGTGGAGAACAGTATGGAGGTTCCTCAAAAAACTAAAAACAGAGTTGCAATCCTACTCTTTGACATACATCATGAGAACTCCATGGGCCCCACTGTTCATAGAAGCACTATTTACAACAGCCAAGCCATGGAGCCAACTTAAATGTCCATCAAGATGCAAGGATAACAAAGATGTGATACATACACACCCACCGCGATATTGCTCAGCCGTAAGAAGACGGAAAGAAGGGCATCTGTAGCAACATGGATGCTCACAGCTGGTAACCCAGTGAAGTAACTAGAGGGAGAAAGACAAACACCACATGGTATCACTTATCTGTGGACTCTAAAAACATGATACAGGCATTCCTATTGTGGCTAAGCTGTAATGAACCCAACTTGTACCCACAAGGATTCCAGTTTGATCCCCAGCTCCGATCAATGGGTTCAGAATCCAGCATTGCCATGAGCTGCAGTGTAGGTTGAAGACGAGACTCAGATCCAGCATTGCTGCATCTGTGGCGTAGGCCGGCAGCTGTAGCTCCAATTCGATCCCTAGAAAGAAGAAAAAAAAAAACATTACAGCCAGACACCTGTGGTCAATTAATCTTCAACAAAAGAGACAAGAATATAAAATAGAAAAAAAAAAAAAAAAGACAGTCTCTTCAAGTGGTGCTGTGAAATCTGGACAGCTGCATGTAAATCAATGAAACTAGATCACACCATCACACCATGCATAAAAATATACTCAAAATGGCTTAAAGACTTAAACATAAGGCAAGATGCCATCAAACTCCTAGAAGAGAACGTAGGAAAAACATAGTCTGTCATCAATCGTACAAATGTTTTCTGGTCAGTCTCCCAAAGCAATAGAACTAGAAACAAAAATAAACTAATGGGACGTAAGCAAACTTACATTTTTTTTTTCTTTTTTTTTAGGGTTGCACCCGAGGTACATGGAGGTTCCCAGGCTAGGGGTCAAATCGGAGCTGCAGCTGCCAGCCTATGCCTCAGCCACACTAACGCTGGATCAGAGGCGCATGTGTGACCTACACCACAGCTCACAGCAACACCAGATCCGTAACCCACTGAGCTAGGCCAGGGATCGAACCCAGGTCCTCATGGAAACTAGTCAGGTTGGTAACCACTAAGCCTTGATGGGAACTCCCAAACTTACAATCTTTTGCACAGCAAAGGAAGCCATTATTAAAAAAAAAAAAAAAAAAAAAAAAAAAAAAAAAAAAAAAGACAACCTACAGAATGGGAGAAATTCCTTTCAAATGATGTAACCAACAAGGGCTTTATCTCCAAAACGCAAACAACTCATAAAACTCAACAACAACAAAAAACAACCCAAATGAAAAACAGGCAGAAAACCTGAATAAACATTTCTCCAAAAGAAACATACAATGACCAACAGGCACGTAAAAAATGCTCTGCATCACTAATTTTCTTTTTTTTTCTTTTTTTTTTTTTGTCTTTTGTCTTTTTAGAGCCACACCTGCAGCATATGGATGTTCGGAGGCTAGGGGTCGAATAGGAGCTACAGCTGCCGGCCTACACCACAGCCACAGCAACACCAGATCCTCAACCCACTGAGTGAGGGCAGGGATCGAACCTGCAACCTCATGGTTCCTGGTCAGATTCGTTTCCACTGAGCCACAACAGGAATTCCTCAACATCACTAATCATTAGAGAAATGCAAATCAAAACTACAATGAGGTACCACTTCGTACCGGTCAGAATGGCCATCATTAAGTCTACAAATAACAAATGCTAGGGAGTTCCCATTGTGGCACAGCAGAAATGAATCCAATTAGTATCCATGAGGACCTGGGTTCCATCCCTGGCCTCACTCAGTGGGTTAAGGATCGGGCATTGCCCTGAGCTGTGGTGCAGGTCACAGACGCCGCTTGGATCCTGCACAGCTATGGCTGTGGCTAGGCCAGCAGCTGTAGCTCCAAATCGACCCCCAGCCTAGCCCAGGAAATTCCATACGCTATAGGCGTGGCCCTAAAAAGCAAAAAAGAAAAGAAAAAAAAAAAAAAGCAAATGCTGAAGAGGGTGTGGAGAAAAGGAACCCCCCCAGCACTGTTGGTGGGAATGTAAATTGGTGCAACCACTCCCGAAAACAGTATGGAGGCTCCTCAGAAAACTAAATATAAAACTACTATATGAGGAGTTCCTCTTGTGGAACCCAACGTAGTGTCCGTGAGGATGCAGGTTTGATCCCTGGCTTCACTCAGCGGGTTAAGGATCCAGTGTTGCCACAAGCTGCAGTGTAGGCCACAGATACAGCTTGGATGTGGCATTGCTGTGGCTGTGGGGTAGGCCTGCAGCTGCACCTCCAATTTGACCCCTGGCCCAGGAATTTCCATATCCCACAGGTATGGCCCAAAATAGACAAAAAGACAAAAAAAAAAAAAAAAAAAAAAAAAAAAAAGGGTACAAATAAACTTACTTACAAAACAGAAATAGACTCACAGACATAGAAAACAAACTTGTGATTACCAAAAAGTATAGCAAAGGGGTTGGACGGGGAGAAAAATCAGGAGTTTGAGATCAGCACCTACACGCTACTGTGTATAATAAAATAGACGAACAGCAAGGACCTGCTGTATAGCCCAGGGAAATATACTCAGTGTCTTGTGATGACCTACAGCGGAAAAGAATCTGCAGGAGAATGTATAGGCGTTCCCTTGTGGTACAGCAAGTTGAGGATCTGTTAAGACACTGGCTATGGCACAGGTTCAAGCCCTACCCAGGAAGTTTCACCTGCCTTGGGTGCAGCAAAAAAAAAAAGTTGGAGTTTCCCTTGTGGCGCAGCGGAAAAGAATCCATCTAGGAACTACGTGGTTTCAGTTTGATCTCTGGCCTCACTCAGTGGGTTAAGGATATGGCTGATTTTTAAATTTAAAAATAAACACATAGGAGTTCCCGTCGTGGCGCAGTGGTTAACGAATCCGACTAGGAAACATGAGGTTGCGGGTTCGGTCCCTGCCCTTGCTCAGTGGGTTAACGATCCGGCGTTGCCGTGAGCTGTGGTGTAGGTTGCAGACGCGGCTCGGATCCCGCGTTGCTGTGGCTCTGGCGTAGGCCGGTGGCTACAGCTCCGATTCAACCCCTAGCCTGGGAACCTCCATATGCCGCGGGAGCGGCCCAAGAAATAGCAACAACAAAAGACAAAAAGACAAAAGACCAAAAAAAAAAAAAAAAAAAAAAAACCATAAATAAATAAATAAAAGTAAACAAGAAGTCTAGTCTTTTTTTTCTTTTTTTTTTTTTTTTTTGTCTTTTTAGGACTGCACCCGTAGCATATGGAGGTTCCAGGCTAAGCGTAGAATCGGAACTATAGCCAACCGCCTAAGCCACAGCCACAGCAACGTGGGATCTGAGCCTGGTCTCTGACATACACCACAGCTCGTGGCAAGGCCAGATCCTTAACCCACTGAGTGAGGCCAGGAATCAAATCTGAGTCCTCGAGGATACTAGTCAGATTCATTTGCACCCAGCCAGGACAGGAACTGGCATATGGAGGTTCCCAGGTTTTGGGGTCTAATCAGAGCTGTAGCCTCTGGCCTACACCAGAACCACAGCAACGCCAGATCCGAGCCGAGTCTGCGACCTACACCACAGCTCACAGCAACACTGGATCCTTAACTCACTGAGCAAGGCCAGGGATCGAACCCGAAACCTCGTGGTTCCTCATGGTCGGATTTGTTTCCACTGCGACACGAAGGGAACTCCTAAGTATTTCTCTTTTAACGGGAAAGCATAATAACTCTATTCATATTCATGAAACTATTCATATTTTGATGCCCAGGTTTTAGACTTTATTTTGTGTTTCCTATTTACCAGGTTTGTCTTTGTTTATGTTTTAATTCCTTTCTGCCTTTAACAGATTTTTTCTTCTTTTTGTATCCCTTAGGCCACACCATATATATTGGAAGTTCCCAGGCCAGGGAATCTAGAGCTGCAGCAGTGGCAATGCCAAATCCTTTAACCCCCAGTGCCAGGCCAGGGATGAAACCTACACCTCTGCAGCCAGTCCGATTTTAACCCACTGCACTGTAGTGGGGAGGGGGAAGGACCCTTCCAGAACAAAGGGACCACAACATGCAACACCAGCACCTGCATGCACATGCGCAGTTCTGTTACAATGTAACACCCTGAATCCATCCTGGTGAGTGTAACTATAACTGTCCACTCAGAAGTTACAGAATATATGTTACCTTATAAGGGGGACAAAGGGACCAAAGTGTTAGAAAAAAATAACTGAGGGTATAAAAGACAGCATCCCCCTGCATTTGGGGCTCAGCCCTGGGATACGAATCTGTGGAGCCAGTGCCGCACTAAGAAATGCTGCTTCCTGGCAAAAAGGCTTGGGGGGGTCTCATTTCTCTGTACATAATTTCTGCAACAGCACCACAGTGGGGACGCCGAAGACCCTCTCTCTCTCTCTTTTTTTTTTTTTTTTTTGCCACTTCTTGGGCCGCTCCCGCGGCATATGGAGGTTCCCAGGCTTGGGGTCGAATCGGAGCTGCAGCTACCAGCCTACGCCAGAGCCACAGCATCTCGGGATCCGAGCCGCATCTGCAGCCTACACCACAGCTCACGGCAACGCCGGATCCTTAACCCACAGAGCAAGGCCAGGGATTGAACCCACAACCTCATGGTTCCTGATCGGATTCGTTAACCATTGAGCCACGACGGGAACTCCGATTCTCTTTTTTTTTTTAATTATTTTTATTTTTTCCTTTTTAGTTGGTTTATGGTGTTCTGTCAGTTTCCTACTGTTCAGCAATGTGACCCAGTCACACACATACATATATTCATTCTTTTATGTATTCATTCCTTTTCGTACATTATCCTACATCATGTTCCATCACAAGTGACTACAAATAGTTCCCTGTGCTATACAGCAGGATCTCATTGCTTATTCACTCCAAATGCAAAAGTTTGTGTCTATTAACCCCAAGCTCCCAGTCCATCCCACTCCCCCCCACACACCTTTTTTTGGCTGCACCTGCAGCACATGGAAGTTCTTGGGCCGCGCACTGAAGCCACACCACAGTTGCAACCTGTGCCATGCAGGATCCTTTAACCCACCGAGCAAGGCCAGGAACCGAACCCACATCCTCATGGATACTAGTCGGATTCTTTTTTTTCTTTTTTTTTTTTCTGCCTTTTCTTGGGCCGCTTCCCACGGCGTATGGAGGTTCCCAGGCTAGGGGTCTAATTGGAGCTGTAGCCACCGGCCTACACCAGAGCTACAGCAAAGCGGGATCCGAGCTGAGTCTGTGACCTACACCACAACTCACGGCAACACTGGATCCTTAACTCACTGAGCAAGGCCAGGGATCGAACCCGCAACCTCATGGTTCCTAGTTGGATTCATTAACCACTGCGCCACGACAGGAACTCCAACTAGTCGGATTCTTAACCCACTGAGACACAACAGGAACTCCCTAAAGATTCCTTTTATAAATATTCCATTAGTAAAGTATTATAAGAATTTTTAGGAGTCTCCTCATGGCCTAGCAGGTTAAAGATCCGGTGTTGTCACTGCAGTGGCTCAGGTTGCTGCGTGGCAAGGGTTTGATCCCTATCCCGGGAACTTCTACATACCAAGGGTGTAGCCAAAGCAAAAATGTATAAACTATAAAAATTTGTAAAATAAGGGTCTAGTGAAGAGCAGTCTAGCCTTTGCCCTCAGCTCCTGGGAGGTGATCTCTTGGTCCAGGAGATCAAGAGAGTCTTGGTTTGCTCGGGGCTATGACTTAGGAAAGGGCTCTGTTTGGGCCACATCAGTCCGGATCTCAGGAGGAAGTGGGGACTGAGGGTAAAGGGGGGATCACTGAAGAGTAGAAGCGAGAGTTCTGCCACGTGGGGGGGCAGGGGCAGAACGTCTCTGATGGCGAATAAAAATGAGGACACCCAGAGCATGGTGAGCAGCTTGGCTGGCCATCGCGCCCAGCTCATGGCCAGGGGAGCGTGGTCCCCATGCTCCCGCCCGGAGCCACGCCCCAGAGACCTGCCTCTGCAGCCCCCACACCGCCCTCTGGGCATTTCTCCCTCCACACTGCCTCTGTGACAAGCCATGAGCTCAGGAGTTCCTGGTGTGGGTCAGTGGTTAACGAACCCGACTGGCATCCATGAGGACGAAGGTTCGATCCCTGGCCTCGCTCCGTGGGTTAAGGATCCGGCGTTGCCGTGAGCTGTGGTGTAGGTCGAAGACACGGCTCGGATCTGGCGTTGCTGTGGCTGTGGTGGAGGCCGGCAGCTACAGCTCTGCTGTGACCCCTGGCCTGGGAACTTCATATGCCACAGGTGCAGCCCTAAAAAGCAAGAAAACAAAACAAAAAACGAGCCATGAACACAATCACTTTCTGGGAGTTCCGTGGGAGTTCTGTGAGTCCTTCACAAACTACCAAAACTGGGGTGGTTTGGAAACCCCCTGCAGTGGCGGTTGGCCTTGGAAGTGAGGTGTCTGGCTCCTCCTCAAACAGGGGGCTGGAAGACAAGGTACAGGTGGCCAGAACACTCCAGAAGGTGGAGCACTGCCACCTTACAGGCCAAGATTGAGCCAGGAAGACCTCGCACCCCAAGGGCAGGGCCTAGACCCTGACCGGTGGGGAGTGACCACAACTCACGGAGCAGCAGAAAATGCTCATTGAGGTTGCACCGGCAGAACTTTCTGGAAACCTACTCACTGGCACTTGCTGGAGTTCCTGATGTTGCGTCCTGTCGTTCACTGAGGTCTGACGGTCTCTGGAACTTGCTGAGATGAAACCTCCCGCAGGACTGGCTCCAGAGCCCGCCGCAGGGGCAGGCACAGAGGAAGCGGGAGCGCGCGGCGTGCACGCCGAAGCGCCGGGGCGGCGGGCGCGCGGCGGGCCGTGCGGGACGCGAGGACCAACCTGTGCTGCCGCCGTGCGCTCGCGGGCGCCCTCTGCCGACAGGCTCGGCACCGTGCGGCTGGAAGGGGCCATTCGGGACCAAATGCAGTTCCCAGGGGGCGTAAGAGGGGGGAGTTTGGACCTGAGGGGCCATCAGTCCATACCCACCCTGGGTGATGGCTTTCGTAGCCTCCCCTCACCGCCAGGCCACTGTCTCCATCCTTTCTCCATAGGATGGTCTTAATTCAACTCCCTTCAAGTTAAACTCTCAAGTTAAACTCAAGTTAAACTCTCTTCAAGTTAAACGTGATTCTTATTACACCTCTATTCATAGAGTACGTGATCATTCCTATTTTCCATCTTATATGCACACACGCTTTCTTTACTAGGCTTCCTGAACGCCACTCTTTTGCCTTTTCTAGGGCCGCTCCCGTGGCACATGGAGGTTCCCAGGGCAGGGGTCCAATCAGAGCTGTAGCCGCCGGCTCCTCCACAGCCACAGCAACGCCAGATCCGAGCCGCGTCTGTGATCTACATCACAGCTCATGGCAACGCCGGATCCTTAACCCACGGAGCAAGGCCAGGGATCGAACCCACAACCTCATGGTTCCTAGTCGGATTCGTTAACCACTGCGCCACGACGGGAACTCCTTAGGTTCTTGTTTAAAATTCTTGCTGACTGGAGTTCCCTGCTGTCCTAGCATTTAAGGATCCAGCATTGTCACTGCTGTAGCTCACGGCTCTGGTTCAATTCCTTTGCCTCCTGCAAAGATGGAATACGTCTGGAGTTTATCCTGATACTGTCAAGTCGAGTTTAGGACTAAAGGTGTTTACTTAACCTGTTCTATCATAGACATGCTTTCTCTGTTCACACTGAAAATATTCTTGGGAGTTCCCATCGTGGCGCAGTGGTTAACAAGGTTGAGGGTTCGATCCCTGGGCTTGCTCAGTGGGTTAAGGATCCGAGTTGCCGTGCGCTGAGGTGTAGGTCGCAGATGAGGCTCGGATCCCAAGTGGCTGTGGCTGTGGTGTAGGCAGGCAGCTACAGCTCCAATTGGACCCCTCGCCTGGGAACCTCCATATGCCCTGGGAAGCGGCCCTAGAAAAGACAAAAAGACCTCAAAAAAAAGAAAGAAAATATTCTCAGAGTTCCCATTGTGGCTCAATAGTTAAGGAATCCGACTAGGAACCATGTGGTTGCAGGTTCAATCACTGGCCTCGTTCAGTGGGTTAAGGATCCTCTGTTGCCGTGAGCTGTGGTGTAGGTTGCAGACATGCTCAGATCCCACGTTGCTGCGGCTGTGGTGTAGGCCGGCAGCCTTGGCTCTGATTAGACCCCTAGCCTAGGAACCTCCATATGCCATGGGTTCAGCCCTGAAAAGACCAAAAAAAAATTGGAGCTACAGCTGCCGGCCTACACCACAGCCACAGCCACACCAGATCAGAACTGTGTCTACAACCTACACCAGAGCACACGGCAACAACAGATCCTTAACCCACTGATCGAGGCCAGGGATCAAACCCCCAGGTCCTAGTCAGGTTCCTTAACCACTGAGCTACCTCAGGAACTCCTTTTTTTTTTTTTTTTTTTTTTCAGTCAAACAATTTTTTTTTGTTTTACCTTTTTTTTAGGGCCGCACCTGAGGCAGATGATAGTTCCCAGGCTAGGGGTCCAATCAGAGCTACAGCTGCCAGCCTACGGCCACAGCTCATGGCAATGCTGGATCCTTAACCCAATGAGCAAGGCCACAGATCAAACCTGCATCCTCAGGGTTCCTAGTCAAGTTGTTCACCACTGAGCCAAGGAAGGAACTCCTAAGTCTAACAATTAAAAAAAAAAAGTTTCCCTTTGTCGTCATTCAGTTTTCTCAGACGCATAATTTGTCCTTTCAATTTTTAAATTTTGGTACAAAATTTTCTTGAGTTGTATCTGAAAACATTTAAACATTCTTGGAGCTGCCGTCGTGGATCAGCGAGTTAAGAACCCGACTAGTATCCATGAGGGCTCAAGTTTGATCCCTGGCCTTGATCAGTGGGTTAAGGATCCGACGTGAGCTGTGGTATAGGTGGCAGAAGCAGCTAGGATCTGGTGTTGCTGTGGCTGTGGTGTAGGCCTGCAGCTGCAGCTTGGATGTGACCCCTAGCCTGGGAACTTCCGTGTGGCCCTAAAAAGACAAAAAAGATTGAAAATAAAAATAAAATAGTACTTTTATTAAAACATCCTTGCAGTTCCCAGTGGTGTCTCTTCAGCACCAGATACAGGTTCAGGTCCAGGCTTGGCACAGTGGGTTAAAGGATCCAGCATTGCCGCAGCTGCAGCATAGGTCACAACTGTGGCTCGGATCCAGTCCCTGGCCCAGGAACTCCCTATGCCACGGGGAAGCCATAGAAGAAAAAAAATGTCCTCTAGCTACTGAATTTCTTATGAGGGGCCTCACTGATAGGGATTCAATATAAGGGGAGTTCCCTGGTGGTCTGATGGTTAGGGTTTGGTGCTCTCCTGGCTGTGGCCTTGGTTCAGTCCCTGGCCTGGGCTGGGAACTAAACCCCACATCAAGCCGCTGCACACCACAGCCAAAGGAAAAAAGAGAATCAGTACAAGGAACCGGGGCCTTTCACATCACAGACGTGTTGGAGGATTCAAGACGAGGCTGTGATGGCTAACTTTTTTTTTCTTTTTTTTTTCACGGCACCCGTGGCATGTAGAAGCTCTCAGAGCAGGGATCGAACCTGAGCCATTGCAGTGACCTGAGCTTCAGCAGTGACAATGCCAAGTCCCCAACTGAGAGACCACCAGAGAACTCCTGGGATGGCTAATTTAATGTACCAGCTTATCTGGATTGTGGGGTGCCCAGATGTTCCGTTATACATTACTCTGAGTGTCTTTAAGGTGTTTCTAGATCAGATTAATATTTGAACCAGCAGTTGAGGAAAGCAGTTTGGCCCCCCACCAACGTAGGCGGATCCCACCCGACGGACAAAGGCCTGGGTCCCACCCAAAGGCTGTGGAAGGGCGGATTTCACATGTCCGCCTGACAGTCTCTGACGTGGGACAGTGGCCTGGCCTGTCTCTGAACCAGGACAGATACCATCTTCCTGTTGCCAGGCCCCGGGATCTGGACTAGGTTTAGACCCTGACCTGTCCTGCCATCGCACATGGACTGGAGCTGCACTGCCGGCTCACTCTGGGTGCCGCTTTGCAGACCGCAGGTCTTGGAATTTACAAACCCCACAGTCACATGGGTCAGTTCCTTAAAATCTCTCTTTCTCTCTGATTCTCTCCTATCCTGTCAGTTCTGCTTCTCTGTATTCGTCAGGAGAACCAATACAGATGTTGGTACCAGGGCTGGTTCTATGGGAACAAAATATTAAGGACAAGTTTTCTTTTTTTTTTTCCCTTTTCTAGGGCCACACCCGCGGCACACGGAGGTTCCCAGGCTAGGGGTGCACTCGGAGCTGTAGCCGCCAGCCTACACCACAGCCACGGCAACATGGGATCTGAGCCACGTCTGCGACCCACACCAAGTTTTCTGAGTTGATTCTGACATTTCTGCACCTGGCGCCCTAATCAAATATATGCAGATGCTAATGAGTCTGTCTCCAGTGGTGAAGCGCTTCCTTTAGTCCCGGATGTGATCTGGCAACAGAGATACACAAAATACCTCCGGAGGACGCCTTTTGATAGCACATGACAAGCAAAGACGTAGATGACTGAGTATGTGAGGTTTTCATGCATTTTTGAGAAAACAGTGGGAGTTCCCGTCATGGCCCAGGGGAAAGGTCTCCGACTAGGAACGATGAGGTTGCGGGTTTGATCCCTGGCCTCGATCAGTGGGTCAAGGATCCAGCGTTGCCGGGAGCTGTGGTGTGGGTTGCAGACGCAGCTCGGATCTGGCATGGCTGTGGCTGTGGTGTAGACTGGCAGCAACAGCTCCGATTGGACCCCCAGCCTGGGAACCTCCACATGTGGCAGGTGCAGCCCTACAAGGACAGAAGACAAAGGAAAAAAAAGAAAAGAAGAGAAAAATAGAAAAGAAAAGAAAAAACAATGACTCCCCAGGGCTGAGATGGCTGAAAGCCAAAAGCAGGGTCTCCCGGAGGCTGCAGGGAACCACACTGCGAGGTGACCTCCAGTACCTGCCCCGGAGGACACGGCTTTGGGAGGATGAGGAAGCCCCTGGGGCAGGTGGGGAAGCCGAGACAGGGGCCTCTCCGGCAGGGCTAAGCCTGCATCGCCTGAGGAAACGAGCAAGGCCTCCCCTGAGGCCGTTCCCAGGTGAGCCACCCCTTCAGCCACTGTAGTCCCAGGACAAACTAGGCAGGTACCAACAGGCACCTAAAGGGGTCGCAGGGAGTGTCACCTGTGCGCAGGCGCACAGCGCCCCCAGGAGCTCCTTGAGTTTTCTTTTTTCTTTTTTTCCTTTTTTTTGGGGCAGCATGTGGAAGTCCCAGAAGAGGGGCTGAAACAGAGCTGTAGCTGATGCCCTAGGCCACAACCACAGCAGCGCCAGATCCTAGCCACATCTGTGACGTACACCACAGCTCGTCACAACACAGTATAGTTAACGCACTGAGCAAGGCCAGGGGTCATGGATATTCCGCTGAGCCAGGACGGGACCTCCTCCTTGAGTTGTCTGATCTTACCCCCAGAAGTCTGGGGAAAGAGCCTGAGGGAGTGGCGAGGGGGTGGTAAGTTTGGATCAGGCTGAGTTGTTGTTGTTTGTTTGTTTGTTTGTTTTTTGTCTTTTTGCCTTTTCTAGGGCCGCTCCCGTGGCATATGGAGGTTCCCAGGCTAGGGGTCCAATCGGAGCTGTAGCCACCACCTACGCCACAGCCAAGCAACTCAGAATCCGAGCCGTCTCTGCGACCTACACCACAGCTCACGGCAACGCAGGATCCTTAACCCACGGAGCGAGGCCAGGGATCGAACCCACAACCTCTTGGTTCCCAGTCGGATTCGTTAACCACTTCGCCACGAGGGGAACTCCCATTGTTGTTGTTGTTCTTTTGCTTTTTAGGGCCATACCCAGGGCAGGTGAACATTCCCAGGCCAGGGGTCAAATAGGAGCTACAGTTGCCAGCGACACCACAGCCACAGCTACACAGGATCCGAGCCGCATCTGCAACCTACACCACAGTTCACGGCAACATTGGATCCTTAACCACTGAGTGAGGCCAGGGATCAAACCTGCCATCTCATCGTTCCTAGTCAGATGCGTTTCCGCTGCACCACGACGGGAAGTCCAGACAGAGATGCTGGTTATGAGTCCACAGAGCAGAGGCGCTGATTCGAGTGTTGTGGCCTGGGAGCTGGAAAGCCTATCTGGTTGGTTGGCTGAAACACGGACCAAAACGTGCCAGGGGCCCATGCGCTAGAAATGCCAGAACCGCCTCAGTTTGATGTGAAGGACGGAGGCAAAGGCTCGGGGAGAGCGGATGGAAGACTTCCTCAGCAGCCGGGAGCATCCACGGAACTTCCCTGGTGCGGAGGCGCTGTGAGCAGTGCGCTCGGAGGAAGCCTGGTGCCTGGAGAGCTTGTGTTCATTCTCCTCTGCAGGCCGTGCCTTCCAGCGGGTACCGCACCCAGGCTGGGAAGCTGGGTCCATAGGAAAGACGGGGTCCTGGGGAGCAGGGGGTCGCGAGTGGCCCCTCACTGCCGCAGGCAAGATGGGCGAGGTTGGAATGACAGCACAGTCCCGGCCACGGGAGGCAAAGCCAGGGCCTTGCCTGGCTGATGCTGTTGCTAAGAATCAAATAGACGAGAGGCCTATTCAAATCTCACTCGAGCTGCATAATCAGAAAATTCCTAAGTCGAGGGAATCGAAGTCAAACCCGAATCAGAAAATCCGAGAGTCATCGGCCAGTCAATCTATTCCCACACTTGAGCTAACGTGCAGCCCCAGGGCACGCGTCGGAAGGGACAACACGTCCTGGGGCTCGGCGCAAGGTCCAGGGTCCAGACCCTGAATCCTCCTGGCAGCCTTTCGCCAAAGGGGCCCGTGGCCTTTCACCGGGGCGTTGGCTTCTGGGTAGAGGAATGATTAGAACTTTCAGGGCTATTGGCCACTGACTGAACGGACACTGACTGCAGGGGTGCCGAGGTGTCTCTGGGGTCCGCGGTGAGAGCACGGGCTGATAGAGCTGGGTGCCCAATGGCATTTTAGCTCAGGCCTGACACACAGTGGGCCCCGAGGGCCTCCAAACACACCCTGACTTGCTCCCAGTTCCGTAATGGGCGACTGGGATAGGCCTGCCCAGCAACTGGCTGAATTCCCTCCCAGGTCCCCTGCCCTGAGAAGGGACAGCTGTAAGGGGGTAAGACCAGGTCCCTGTTGGCATTCCTGTCGTGACTCATTGGAAACGAATCTGTCTAGCATCCATGAGGTTGTGGGTTCGATCCCTGGCCTCGCTCCGTGGGTTAAGGATCCAGCGATGCCGAGAGCGGTGGTATAGGTCGCAGAGGCACCTTGGATCCCGTGTGGCTGGGGCTGTGACAGAGGCCGGTGGCTCCAGTTCTCATTAGACTCCTGCCCTGGGAACCTCCACATACCGCAGGTGCGGCCCTAGAAAGACACACACACAGAAAGAACAGGTGCCTGTGAACCAGGCTCTCCGGGAGCAGACTGTGCCCAGCTGGCAAAGCCAGTAGTACAACCTCACTTCCCGCTTTGGGGAGGGAGGGGGCGTACCAACTCTCCAGCCATCGGTCACCACGTGACTCACAGGAACCTCGACCACATTCTTTTTTTTTTTTTTCCCCAACCACATTCTTAACGAACAATACGTTATTGTGAAGGCATTCTTTATACACTCTGTCTATGAACCGCTGATCACAGGTATGGTTGATAAATATTGTCTCCTCTTCCAGGTTGACTTTTCCCCTTTTGATGGTTTCCTTTGCTGCGCAGAAATTTTTATCTATCTCTTTATTTATTTATTGCTTTGTAGGTCTTCACCCAAGGCATATGGAGGTTCCCAGGCTAGGGGTCAAATTGGAGCTGCAGCCACCGGCCTACACCACAGCCACAGCAACACCGGAGCCTTAACCCACTGAGTGAGGCCAGGGATCAAACCCATGTCCTCATGGACACTAGGAGGATTCGTTAGCGCTGAGCCACGACAGGAAATCCTAGTTTTTATTTTTTTATTTTTTAAATTTTTATTTTTTGTATTTTTGCCTCTGCTAGGGCCGCTCCAGAGGCATATGGGGGTTCCCGGGCTAGGGGTCTAATCGGACCTGTAGCCACTGGCCTACGCCAGAGCCACAGCAACGTGGGATCCGAGCCGCGTCTGCAACCTACACCACAGCTCACGGCAATGCCGGATCGTTAACCCACTGAGCAAGGGCAGGGATCGAACCTGCAACCTCATGGTTCCTAGTCGGATTCGTTAACCACTGCGCCATGACGGGAACTCCTAGGTTTTATTTTTAATGTAGGAGTTCCCGACATGGCGCAGTGGTTAACGAATCCGACTAGGAACCATGAGGTTGCAGGTTCGATCCCTGGCCTTGCTCAGTGGGTTAAGGATCCGGTGTTGCCGTGAGCTGTGGTGTAGCTCGCAGATGCAGCTGTGGTGCAGGCCGGTGGCTACAGCTCCGATTCGACCCCTAGCCTGGGAACCGCCATATGCCGCAGGAGCAGTCCTAGAGAAGGCAAGAAGACAAAAAATAAATTAATAAATATTTTTGATGTGGTCCTAATGTCTGTCTCTGCCTCTGTTTTCTGTGTATTTGGGGTCATATCCAAAAAATCCTTGCCAAAACCAATCTCATGAAGCTTTCCTCCTCCTTTTTTTTTCTTTTGCTTTTTGGAGCCACACATGCGGCATATGGAGGTTCCCAGGCTAGGGGTCGAATCGGAGCTACAGCTGCCAGCCTTCACCACAGCCACAGCAACATGGGATCTGAGCTTCATCTGCGACCTACACCACAGCTCACGGCAATGCCGAATCCTTAACCCACTGAGTGAGCCCAGGAATCAAAGCCACATCCTCATGCATCCTAGTCAGATTTGTTTCCTCTGCACCACAACAAGAACTCCAGAAGCTTTCCCCCTTTATTTTGTTTCAAGAATTTTAGTATAGAGGTCTGATCAATTTCAAGTTAATTTTTATATATGGAATAAGGTAAGAATCCAACTTCAAAAGAAAAACCAAACCAAAACAAAAAGAACAAACGAAAAACGAAGTGGAGGTTTCCTACTTCCTGAGTCAACACGAACAACAAAGGGAAGTCCCCTTGGGGTGCAGCAGGTTAGGGATCTGGTGTTGCTGCAGCTGTGGCAAAAAAAAAAAAAAAAAAAAGAAAGAAAAGAAAAAGAAAAACAGTGTGGCAGTTGCCGCCAGAGCCACAGCAACACGGGATCTGAGCCGCATCTGCAACCTACACCACACAGCTCATGGCAACGCAGGATCCTTAACCCACTGAGCGAGGCCAGGGATCGAACCCACAACCTCCTGGTTCCTAGTCAGATTCGATAACCACTGAGCCATGACAGGAACTCCAAGTGACTCTTTCTTAAGAGGGCGGATCTCAAGTTAATTGTTCTGAATGTAATGAAATTGGAACTCTCAGAGAATTTTTTTTTGGGGGGGAGCAAACCTGCAGCATTTAGAAGTTTCTAGGCTAGGGGTCAAATCAGAACTGCAGCTGCCAGCCTACATCACAGCTCACAGCAACGCTGGATCCTTAACCCATGGAGCAGAGCCAGAGATAGAACCCGTATCCTCATGGATACTAGTCAGGTTCTTAACCCACTGAGCCACAACAGGAACTCCCCGATATGCAAACATTGATTAATGTAATAAACTATATTAATAGAATGAAAGGGAAAAAGAAACACAAGATAATTTCAAATGATGTGGAAAAAGCATCTGACAAAATTAGCACTTTTTGGAGTTCCTGTCATGGCGCAGTGTAAACTAATCTGACGCAGATCCCTGGCCTTGCTCAGTGGGTTAAGAATCCGGTGTTGCCTTGAGCTGTGGTGTAGCTTGAAGATGCGGCTCGGATCCCTCGTTGCTGTGGCTGTGGTGTAGGCCGGCATTTGTAGCTCGGATTCAACCCCTAGCCTGGGAGCGTGTGCAGCCCTAAAAAGAAAAAAAAAAAAAAAAAAAAAAAAAAAAGAGCACCTTTTCATAATAAAAGCACAGATTATACTAAGAATGAAAGGAAACTATTTCTACATAATAAAGTCTGTATGAGAAAAATCAACAACTCAATGGTGAAAAATTTAAAGCTTTTCCCCTAAGACTAAAAATAAGTAAGGATTCAGATTTTCTCAACTTTTATTCAACACAGCACTGGAGGTTCTCCTCAGAACAGTTAGGCAAGAGAAAGAAATAAAAGGCATCCAAACTGGAAAAGAAGCAAAATAAATCTTTGTTCATAGATAACACTTTTTTTTTTTCTCTCATTTCTTGTTCCTTTTCTTGGCCACCCGGCGTCACACAGAGTTCCGGTCCAGGGACTGGATCTGAGCTGCAGTTGCTTCCTAAGCTGCAGCTGCAGCAACACAGGATTCGCAACCCACTGTGCTGGGAGGGGATCAAACCTCCATCCCAGGGCTCAGATCCCCTTGGGCCACAAAGGGAACTCCAGATAACACATTATTTTTTTTTTGTCTCTTTGTCTTTTTAGGGCTGTGCCCGTTGCACATGGATGTTCCCAGGCTAGGGGTCCAATTCGAGCTGTAGCCTCCAGCATACACCAAAGCCACAGCAATGTGGGATCCGAGCCACATCTGCTACCTACAGCACAGCTCATAGCAACGCTGCATCCTTGACCACTGAGCGAGGCCAGGGATCGAACACAAGTCCTCATGGATACTAGTCGGGTTCGTTAACTGCTGAGCCACGACAGGAACTCATGGATAACACATTCTTATATGAAGTAAGCAGTAATGATTCTATGCAAAAAAACAAAAACAAAAACACTAAAGCTAATTCAATAAAATTTCAAGATACAAAATCAACACACATGGAGTTCCCTTGTGGTGCAGCAGGTTAAGGCTGTGGAGTTGTCATCGTAGTGACTCAGGTCACTGCTATAGCACGTGGTTGATCCTTGGCCTGGCAATTTTCACGTGCCTCGAGTTTGGCGGAAACAAAAACAAAAACAAAAACAAATTCAACAAACAAAAATCAGTTGAATTTCTATACAGTAAGAGCAATCTGGGAGTTCCCATTGTGGCACAACAGAAACAAACCGGATTAAGAACCATGAGGTTGTGGGTTCAATCCCTGGCTTCGCTCAGAGCGTTAAGGATCCGGTGTTGCCACAAGCTATGGTGTAGGTCGCAGACTCAACTCAGATCTGGCATTGCTGTGGCTGTGGTGTAGGCCGGCAGCTGTAGCTCCAATTCAGCCTCTAGCCTGGGAACCTCTGTATGCCAAGGGTGTGACCCTAAAATGCAAAAACAATCAAACAGCAACAAAAAAAACTGAACAAACTGAAAAGGAAATGAGGAAATCAATTCCACTTACAATACCAAAAAAATGATAAAACATTATAAAACACGTAGGAATTTCACCAATGGGGTAAAAGACATTTATACTGCAAACTACAAAACCTTGCTGAAAAAAGTGGAAACAAACAAGTGTAAAGATAGTCTGTGTTCATGGCTTGAAATATGTTTTCACCTTCCATTTGTCAAGAAATAGTTGCAACAAAACCAAACATTCACATTCAAGTGGATGAAGGTGGATCCTTACCTCGTACCAGACACAACGTTTGACCCAAAGATGACCAGAGACCTAAAAGTAAGATGTAGAATGAGAAATCCGTTAGAAAAAAATCACGAGGCTAAATACTCATGACCTCAAACTTGCCAATTATTTCTTGCACATGACACTAAAGACACAAAAGAAAATACACACAAATCAAACTTGATACAAATTCAAACTTTTGCACATCAAAGTACACTCTGAACAGAGTAAAAAGGCAACACACAAACACACACACACAACAGAGTAAAGCTGTTCACGATACGGTGCAGTGGCAGCAGCTCAGGTCAATACAGAGCGCAGTGGGTTAAAAGATCCGGTGTTGCCACAGCTGCCGTGTAGGTTGCAGCTGCAGCTCAGATTCAATCCCTGGCCTGGGAACTTTCATGTACAGTGGATGTGGCCCTAAAAAATAAAACTAAAAATAAAAAACAGGAGTTCCCGTTGTAGCGCAGTGGTTAACGAATCTGACTAGGAACCATGAGGTTGCGGGTTCGGTCCCTGCCCTTGCTCCGTGGGTTAAGGATCCAGAGTTGCCATGAGCTGTGGTGTAGGCTGCAGACGCGGCTCGGATCCCGCGTTGCTGTGGCTCTGGCGTAGGCTGGCGGCTACAGCTCCGATAGGACCCCTAGCCTGGGAACCTCCATATGCCGAGGGAGCGGCCCAAGAAATAGCAAAAAAAAAGAAAAAGAAAATTATGTTTTCTTAGGCAGACTTAGTGAGGATGTGATCCCTGGAGACAGCCTCTTGGGCATCCATGAGGGTTCCCCATGGTGTGAGTTTGATCCATGGCTCTAGAATGACCACAGGCTGCTGGTGGGGCATAGAGAGAAGAAGAAAAACCAGATGTTTCAAGTGAATGAATTTATCACTTTTCTAAGCCAGGGAAGAAGCAAGAAGCTGGTCTCAAGAAATCACTCCTTTGAAATGCATCTTTATCTAAGGGCAGCATCCGGGTTTCTCCAGCCGGAATCCCCTTGGGGTGTACCTTGGGGTGTGGGTGGGGCTGCAGTGGCTGTTGGCTGGATGGCCACAAGATCATTTGTTTACTGATAAGGCAAGATGTTCTTTGTCCAACTGACCTAAGTTAACATTCCACTTTGACAAAAGAAAAAACGCATTTATATCAGCTTTTAAAAGTTTTCTTACAAATATTTAATTTAGTAGATAAAACCTAATATACCTCTCTGAATTTTTAAAAATTTGTCTATATCTATTTCTGTAGATTAGAGTCTTAGAGTTAGAATGAGCGATTGCAGTACTTGAAATTCAAATTTTTTTTCTTTTTAAGGACGTATCTGCAGCATATGGAAGTTTCCAGGCTCCACAACTTTTAATTCTGGTAGGTACTTGTACTCGGCTACTAGTTTATACTCCAAATATTAGTATATGGGAGTGACTCTTCTCATACTTTATCAGTAGTGTTTGTTAATAGTTTTTGTTGTTGTTTAAGAAACAAAAATTGGAGTTCCCCTTGTGGCTCAATGGTTAAGGACCTGGCGTTGCCCTGAGCTGTGGTATAGGTTGCAGATATGGCTTGGAACCCTCGTTGCTGAAGCTGTGGTGTAGGCTCGAAGCTGCAGCTCCGATTTGACCCTAGCTTGGGAGCTACAGTTGGGGCCATAAGAAGAATTACAAAAAAAAGTAGAAGCAGCGAAAAATGAAGTTAAAAATTGCATAGCTTTTGTTTCAGGATGCTTATTGCAGTTAAATTTGTGATGATAAAAAATTGAAAATACCCTACACATTAATTAATGTGTGATAACTACAAATCAGGAAATATACTTATTACGGAATACCTACTATTAGCCATGAAAAAGAATGCGGTGGAACCACAGAGAGTACGGCTCCCAAACCTTCAGAGTGCTTGCCATGGGCCAGGACAGTACTTATGGGTTCCTGTGTGTCAACTTCTCCGACTCACGCTGCAAACCCACGTGGCAAGTACTACTGTCATACCTAACTTTTTTTTTTTTTTTTTTGTCTTTTTGCTATTTCTTGGGCCGCTCCCTCGGCATATGGAGGTTCCCAGGCTAGGGGGTCTCATCGGAGCTGCAGCCGCCAGCCTACGCCAGAGCCACAGCAACTCGGGATCCGAGCCGTGTCTGCGCCTGCACCACAGCTCACAGCAATGCCGGATCCCTAACCCACTGAGCAAGGCCAGGGATTGAACCCGCAACCTCTTAGTTCCTTGTCAGATTCATTAACCACTGAGCCACGATGGGAACTCCATACCTAACTTATGTTAAAAACAAAATTCACCTGAGTGAACTTGAGAGCTAAGCGGCATTGTTCAATGATTCAAAAACCTGCAGCAACTCCCTTCCACCAGAGGGAAGATTCCTTCAAGAGGAGCAGTACTGGAGTTCCCGTCGTGGAGCAGTGGAAACAAATCCGACTAGGAACCCTGAGGTTGTGGGTTCGGTCCCTGGCCTTGCTCAGTGGGTTAAGGATCCAGCGTGCCCGAGAGCCGTGGTGTCGGTCACAGAAGAGGCTCAGGTCTGGCGTGGCTGTGGCCGGCAGCGGTAGCTCTGATTAGACCTGGGACCTCCATGTGCCTCAGGGCTGCACTAAAAAGAAAACGGAAAAAAAAAGAGGAGCAGTATTGAATGGAAGTTTTCATAGGCAGGGGGGTGGGGCAGGGGAGTCATTAGCCAAAGAAAAGAAAGGGTTATTTTGGGCCAGGACCTCATTTTTGGGGAAAAGGATCAGGCGAGGGTTTTGTCATGGAGATGGCCTCTCCCTCCTCTGGGTGGGGGTAGGTGGGGAGCAGAGGGGACCCCCAGGACAGATGACTTCATGGGTCCCAGCCGGACGATTCCGAACTGGCCGACTCTATTTCTGGAGGGACGTCCACTGCAGGCAGGGAACGGGTTGAGGACCCCGTGCTGTCACTGCCGGGGCCGGGTCCCCGCACTCGTGCGGATTATTATCCCTGACAGGGAACTTCCCGGGCTTCGGGTGTGGCCTGAAGAAAGAAAGAAAGAAAAGAAAAAAGAGGAAGAAGGAAAAGCAAGAAGTAAAATAAAAGAATAGGTGGAGTTCATCCCTAAAGGGGAGCGGAAACTAGAAGGCAGCCAAGTGCTCAGCCAGTTTTCTTCCCGGGAGAGATGGAGAGAGATGTATTCATCCCCGCAGAACCTGGACTTCCCACCACAGCCCAGCCGAAACGAACCCGACCAGGAGCTCTGAGGTTGCGGGTTCAATCCCTGGCCTCGCGCAGTGGGTTGAGGATCCGGCGTGGCCATGAGCTGTGGTGTAGGTCGTACATGCGACTCGGATCTGGTGGTGTTGTGGCTGTGGTGTAGGCCAGCAGCAACAGCTCCATATTCGACCCCTAGCCTGGGAACCTCCATATGCCCCGGGTGTGGCCATAAAAAAAAAGACGGAAAAAAACCAAAAAAGATCTACTCAGAATCTGGAAGCAATTCAGAGCAAACTGTTTCCCATCGTTTATTCAAACAAAATCATTCCGTTTTCTCCAACTATGCTGCGTATCGTATTATCTTTTTTTTATATTTATGTTTTTTTCCAAGAGGTTTTATACTTTTAGCTCTTTATTTTATTTAATTTATTTATTTAGTCTTTTTGGCTTTTCTAGGGCCGCTCCCCCATATGGAGGCTCCCAGGCCAGGGATCGAATTGGAGCTGTAGCTGCCAACCTACGCCAGACACACAGCAACATGGGATCCGAGCCGTGTCTGCAACCTACACCACAGCTCACGGCAGCGCCGGATCCTTAACCCACCGAGGAAGGCCAGGGATGGAACCTGCAACCTCATGTTTCCTAGTCAGGTTCATTAACTACCTCGCAACAGCGGGAACTCCGTATCATATTATCTGATATTTCCTTCAGGAGCACACCAACTTCCCTTCCATCTAAATCCTAACTTTCCTCCACATTTCTTTCTAAAAACAACTTCTGGGAGTTCCCTTTGTGACTCAGTGGTCATAAACCCACCTAGTAGCCATGAGTATGTGAATTCTATCCCTGATCTTGCTCAGTGGGTTAAGGATGCAGTGTTGCCATGAGGTGTGGTGTAGACCACAGACGTGGCTTGGATCTTGCATCGCTGTGGCTGGTGGTGTAGGCCAGTAACTGTAGCTCCAATTCGAACCCTAGCTTGGGAAATTCCATATGCTGCACCTGCAACCCTAAAAAGCAAAAATAAAAAATTAAAGCAAAATAAAAACAAGAAAGGATTGTTTTTCTTAAGCAAATTAATTCCAAATAACTAACAATTTCACTTAGCTTTCCTGATGTCTCTGTATGAGCGGCCCATGAGACTATCTTTCAAGTGGTTTGGGGACATTTGCTTGGTTTCAATTCGATTTCTCTAGGTAGAACCAGACATTTTTCTTAGTGCATTGGGGGATGGAAATGCCTATTTTTCTGGAGAAATGGTCTAAGTTTTTTTTTTTTTTTTTTTTTTTTTTTTTTGTCTTTTTGCCATTTCTTGGGCCGCTCTCTTGGCATATGGAGGTTCCCAGGCTAGGGGACAAATCGGAGCTGTAGCCACCAGCCTACACCAGACCCACAGCAACACGGGATCCGAGCCGCGTCTGCAACCTATACCACAGCTCGCGGCAACGCCAGATCCTTAACCCACTGAGCGAGGCCAGGGATGGAACCCGCAACCTCATGGTTCCTAGTGGGATTCATTAACCACTGCGCCACAACGGGAACTCCGATGCAATGGTCTAAGCTTGAACTGTAAACTCTAGGATCTATATCATGACCTATACTAGGAAACTTTTTATAAACTATGTAATAGAAATAAACTACTAAATATATATTCAGGAGTGACCATTGTGGCACAGCAGAAACAATTCATCTAGGAACCATGAGGTTGCGTGTTTGATCCCTGGCCTCACTTAGTGGCTTAAGGATCTGGCGTTGCCCTGAGCTGTGGTGTAGGTCGAAGACGTGGCTCAGATCCTGTGTGGCTGTGGTGTAGGCAGGCAGCTATAGCTACGTTTCAACCCCTAGCCTGGGAACCTCTGCCATATGCTGTGATTGCGGCCCTAAAAAGGAAAAAAAAATAATTACCAAGTATACATCCTGCATGTCTAGAAACTGCCCCACATGGCTACACAAAGATAAACAACCTGTCATTCCTGCCCTTCAAGGAAGCAGGGCAAGGCGAACAGTTCTACCTGTGAGGGAGCATCTTTGCTGTAGCAAACTGCCCAGAAGGGGGGGTGGGGGGAGGCAGGGGAGAAGGCGCATGGGAAGCATCCTTCCAGGCGGACCTTGAAACCCGTCCTCAAACTTCTTTTGCTCACGTGCTCTCTAGAATTTGATTTTTCCTATAAACCCTTTTACACACATAAGTGGCCTCTAATATAATTTCTGTGAAGTGCAAACATATACCTTTGCCTTAGGTTCCAGATGTGGCTCAGATCTGGTGTTGAATGTGGCTGTGGTGCAGGCCGGCAGCTGTACCTCCGGTTCACCCCCCGGCCTGGGAAGCTCCATTTGCCACGGGCACAACCCTAAAAAGCAAAAACAAAAAAACAAAAAAGAAACAGCAAAAAAAAAACCTTACTTCTCAGACGTAAAAAAGGACAAAATAATGCCATTTGCAACAACACGGATGAAACTAGAGATTATGATACTAAGTGAGGTCAGAAAGACAAATACTGCATCGTACCACTTACATGTGGAATCTAAAATATGGCACAAATGAATGAATCTACGAAACAGAAACAGACTCACAGACAGAGAACAGACCTGGGGTTGCCAAGAGGGAGGGAACTGGGGGAAGGATGGACCGAGCGGGGCTGCGGGGGGTGAGCAGATGTCACCTCTCCTGCGTGGAGGAGACAACAGACAAGACCCTGCAGTGCAGCACAGAGAACTGTATTCAACATGCTATGATGAACCATAATGGAGGAGTTCCCTGGTGGCTCAGAGGGTTAAAGCCCTGGCATTGTCACCGCCCTGACTTGGCTTCAATCTCTGGCCCTGGATAATCCACGGGCCAAGGGTGCAGCTAAAAGGGAAAAATGAACACGAATGAGACGTTCTTCAGTAGCAGGAAATTTTACAAGACTCCTTTTTCCCATATGAACTTCATTTCCTTCCACTTACCCCACAGAGCTGTTTTTTTTGTCTTTTTGCCTTTTCTTGAGCCGCTCCCATGGCCTACGGAGGTTCCCAGGCTAGGGGTTGAATCAGAGGTGTAGCCGCCGGCCTACACCAGAGCCACAGCAACACAGGATCTGAGCTGCATCTGCAACCTACACCCCAGCTCACGGCAACCCCGGATCCCTAACCCACTGAGTAAGGTCAGGGATTGAACCCACACCTCATGGTTCCCAGTCGGATTCGTTAACCACTGAGCCACAGGAGGAATTTCCCCATAGAGTTTTATGCTAGTGTAATATATATTTATTCTTAAAAGTCTTCTAGCCATTATCCTATTTATTGCTTTGCAACAAAAATATGTAAATAAGTTTTTTTTCAGACCGCACCCAGGGTGTGTGGAATTTCCCAGGCCAGAGATCAAAGCCAAGCTTCAAATATAAGTAACCACCGCACCACATCAGGAACCACCTCCTTAAACATTTTTTAATCAATGATATGTGAATTAAATTATTAAGTCTTTGATGAAAACAACAGAATGCACCACACACTTCAGTTAATAATTTATAAGGGAGTTCCCTGGCAGCCCAGTGGTTAGGATTTGCTTGGTGCTTTCACTGCTGCGGCTCAGGTTCAGTTCCTGGTCTTGGAACAGAGATCCCACATCAGTCATTTTACATCACAGCCAAAACAGACACAAAAGGAAGAACAAAATAATTTAGAAAAGGTAGAATTTTATAAAAAAGTATATTTCTTTGTCTTTTTGCCTTTTCTAAGGACGTTCCCACGGCATATGAAGGTTCCCAGGCTAGGGGTCCAATCAGAGCTGTAGCCACCGGCCTACGCCAGAGCCACAGCAACTCGGGATCCGAGCCCCATCTGCAACCTACACCACAGCTCACGGCAACCCCAGATCGTTAACCCACTGAGCAAGGCCAGGGATCGAACCCGCAACCTCATGGTTCTTAGTTGGATTCCTTAACCACTGAGCCACGAAGGGAACTCCTAAAACAAATCCTAATGGTATAGAAAGTAATTTTTCTTTTTCCACTTTTTAGGGACACACCTGAGGCATGTGGAAGTTCCCAGGCGAGGGGGTTGAATCAGATCTGTAGGCCATGATCTACACCACAGCCACAGACACACATACCAGATCTGCGGTTCATCTGCAGCCCACGCTGGATGTATGTATTAGCTTCATTGTGTTGCTGTGGGAAAGGGCAGCAAACTGGGTGGCTGAACAGAACAGTTTTTTTTTTTTTTTTTTTTTTTGTCTTTTTAGGGCCACGCCTGAAGCACATGGAAGTTGCCAGGCTAGGGGTCTAATCAGAGCTGTAACCGCCGGTCTACACCACAGCCGCAGAAATACCAGATCTGAGCCGCATCTGCAATCTACACCACAGCTCACGGCAACGCCGGATCCTTAACCCACTGAGCAAGGCCAGGGATCGAACCCACAACCTCATGGTTCCTGGTCGGATTCATTAACCACTGTGCCACGACGGGAACTCCTATATACAGTATTTTGTTCATGTTATCCTCTGTCATGTTCCAGAGAACAGTCTTTGGTATAAATCACAGCAATACTAAAAAAAAAAAAAAAAAAAAAAAAATCACAGCAATACCTTTTTGGACATATCTCCTAGAGTAATGAAAATAATAAAAACAAACAAATGGGACCTAAATGAACTTAGAAGCTTTTGCAAAGGAAAGGAAATCATAAACAAAATGAAAAGATAACCTACAGAATGGGGGAAAATATTTACAAACAAAGCAGCAGATAAGGGATGAAATTTCCAAAACATGCAAATAGTCCTTGCAGCTAAATATAAAAAAAACCCGAATAATCTTATCATAAGATAGGTAGGAGTTCCTGCTATGGCCAGTGGGTTAAGGATCTGATATGGCCATAGCTGTGGAACAGGTTGCAGCTGTAGCTGGATTAGATCCCTGGCCTGGGGAACATGCCAGGTGACTGGATTAGATCCCTGGCCTGGGGAACATGCACACGCTTGGGGTGTGTGTGTGGGGGGAAGGCAGAAGGTCTAAATAGACACTTCTCCAAAGAAGACGTACAGATGGCCAACAGGCCCACAAAAATAGGCTCAACATAGCTAATGATTAGAGAAATGCAACCAAAACTAAATGAGCTATTGCCTCATACCAGGCAGAAGGTCCATCATTAAAAAGTCTACAAACAATGAGAATTCCCTTTTGGCTCATCCAGTTAAGGATCTGGCGTTGTCATTGCAGCAGCTCAGGTCACTGCCGTGGTGAAGGTTTGATCCCAAGCCTGGGAACTTCTACATGTCGCAGGTGTGGCCAAAAAAAAAGTCTACAAACAGTAAATGCTGAAGAGGGTGCGGAGAAAAGGGACACACCATCGGTGAGAAGGTAAATTGATATAACCATTCTGGAAAATGGTAGGAAGTTTCCTTAAAAACTAAAAATAGGGAGTTCCCGTCGTGGTGCAGTGGTTAACGAATCCGACTAGGAACCATGAGGTTGCGGGTTCGGTCCCTGCCCTTGCTCAGTGGGTTAACGATCCGGCATTGCCGTGAGCTGTGGTGTAGGTTGCAGACGCGGCTTGGAACCCGCGTTGCTGTGGCTCTGGTGTAGGCCGGTGGCTACAGCTCTGATTCAACCCCTAGCCTGGGAACCTCCATATACCGGGGGAGCGGCGCAAGAAATAGCAACAACAACAACAAAAGACAAAAAGACAAAAAAAAAAAACAAACTAAAAATAGAATGATTATCTGATCCAGGAATCCCAATCCTGGGCATATATGTGGAGAAAAAACCCTTAATTTGAAAAGATACATGCACCCCGGTATTCACTGCAGCACTATTTGTAGTAGCCAATACATGTCCATGGACAGAGAAACAAATAGAGCAGATGTGCTGCATATAAACAATGGAATACTACTCAGCCATAAAAAAAGAATGAAAGTGCCATTTGCAGCATCATGAATGGACGTAGAGATTATTATACTAAGTGAAGTAAGTCAGATAAAGACAAGTATCACTTATTTGTGGAACCTAAAAATATGATGCAGCTAATTCCCGCTGCTGCTCAGTGGTAATGAACTCAGCTAGTAACTATGAGGATGAAGATTCAATCCCTGGCCTCACTTAATGGGCTAAGGATCCAGCGTTGCCGTAGGTCTCAGACGAGGCTCTGATTTTGTTTTGCTGTGGCTGTGGCACAGGCTGGCAGCTGCCGCTCCCACTGACCCCCTAACCTGGGAACTTCTATATGCCATGGGCGCGGCCCTAAAAAGATAAATAAATAAAATTTTAAAATGGTGCAAATCAGCTTACTCATAAAATAAACATTCGAAAAAACAAACAGATTTGCAGACTTTGAGACAAACTTATGGTTACCAAAGAGGAAAGGTTGAGACGAGGGACAAATTAGGAGTTTCGGATTAATGCATCCGCACTACTCTACACTAAATAGATAGTCATCCAGGGCCTACTGTACAGCACAGACACTGTCACGGGGGCGAGTGGCTAGTGCAGTGGTGGCAGGGGAAGGTGGCACCAAGGATGCCAGGGTGCATGACCCAGGGGCCTGGGGGTGAGATCTGCGGCTTTGTAGGTCCTTCAGGCTCTCACAAGGGGGATGCTGTGCCGGCCCCTAACAAGACCAGGAGGCAAGAGGAAAAAAGACGACCCCGGAGCCTGCTGTCCCTCCTGTCCTCACGTCCTTGGCCAGAGCAGAGCACAGGCTTGGAGACCCCCGGTGGCCACCATGCAGGTGGGGACAGACAGAGGGTCTGGTGGCCCGAAGTGGAGGGTATGGGAGGAATCCAGACACCCAGGAGAAGAATCAATCCTCCAAGATGGTTATAAAAAAGGGGCCGCGGAGTTCTTCCCCTTGGGGCGGAGCGAAAACAAATCCGACCAGGAACCATGAGGTTGCAGGTTCCATCCCTGGCTTCGCTCAGCAGGTGCAGGATCTGGGGTTCCTGTAAGCTGTGGTGTAGGTCGCAGACGCAGCTGTGCCTGCGGTGTAGGCCAGCCGCTGAAGTTCCCATTCGACCCCTAACCTGGGAACCTCTCTATGCCGCGGGTGTGGCCCTAAAAAGCAAAACGAGGGCCGGGGGAGGTGAGGCAGGGGCTCACTCAGGCCTTGGTCTGATCCCAACTGAGCGGTGAAGGACCAGCGGAAGTTTCGAGCCCTTCGTAAGCCCCTGCGCTGGTCTAAGGCTGAATTCTTTCCAGACGTCCCCGCTTGCGGGAGGCCAGGGCCAAGGGCAGACGACCTGGAGGGATCCCAGAGCCGGAAAAGAGGCCTTGGAGCTCCTGCGTTCCCCCGGGCCGGGGCTGGCCTCGGCCCTCCCGCCCAGAGCCGCGGGCCGGCGAGGAGCAGCTGCGAGGCGGGCCTGCGGGGAGGGCAGCCGGGCCGTGCTCGCCGGAGGGGCGCCCTCCGCGGCCGGGCTCCGGGGCTGCCCCCGCCACCCCCGCCCGCTCCCCCGGGCGCGCGAGTGCCGCTGCCCCGCCCCGCCCCGCGCCCCGGCTCGGGCCCCGCCGCGCTCGTCCCACCCTCGGCCGGCGCTGCCCCCTTCCCTCCCCGGGCCCGGGCTCGGCCCGAGACCGCCCAGCTCCGCGGCCTCCGTCCGGGCCGGGGTCTCCGGAGCGGCGCGCGGCGAGGGCCGGCCCTCGAATCTCGGGCGCCCTCCCTCCGCCGGGCTCTTCCTGCTCCGGCGATGCTCCGGCTCGGCGCCGGCTCCTGCCGCGGCCCGTCCGTCACCCGGCCCGGGCCCCAGGCCCCCCCCAGGCCCGCCCGCGCGCCCGCTTCTGGCGCCGGCTCCTTTGCCTGCGCCCCGGACGCCCCTCCGCCCGCTCTGCGGCTTCGAAGCTTCCTCTTGCCCTGCGAGGCCCCTCGACCGCGGGCAGAGGCGGGCCGCGGGGGCGGAGGTGGGGCGCACTCCGGGCAGGGGCGCCGCGTGTCCCTCTGGATGTGACCCACAGCAGGGCGCCTATGGTTCCCCCTAGACCGGCGCCACGCCAGGCCAGGCGCCACCACCCTGGGTCTTCTGGTACACGTGGGCACCTGGGCGATTATCCGTGCATACCTGGGCGGCTGCTCCATGATCGATAGACGCCTGGGCAGCTGGGTGATTTTATATGAACACATATGAAATGAAAGTGGAACAGCTCTCACCCCATGCCCCCAAACAAACTCAACATGGCTTAAAGACAAACCCACGACAAGACACCACCAAACGCCTGGAAGAGAACACAGACGCCCAGCTGCCCCGGTGACTGATAGACATTCCTGCACTGTATACATTCCTATACATATATACACAGACGCCTGGTCGCTGGGTGGCTCTGTGTACACACTTGGGCAGCTAGGTATTTATATGTAGACACCTGAGCAGCTGGGTGATTTTATACACACACACACACACACACACAGACACAGACACACACACACAGACACACACACACACACACACACACACCTGGGCAAGTCAGGTATCATGGACAGTTGCACAGTTCATTTGACTGAAAAAGAGAAAACGAGAACAAAATGAAGGAAAAAACACTTCAAGGTTATTGCTAATATTATAAAGAACTGTTGTGATGTGATGAGAAATAATTAAATTAGAAAAACAATGTGGACAGCTTTGAAATTGGTTACAAAAAACAGTCATTTATTTGTACTCAGAAGCATTAATGTACTCCTAACAGCTATTTTTCTAAGTTTGTGGGAAAAAGTGAAAAGCATGCATAAGTAAACCTCTCAATAATGTTTTACTCATAAAATTTCAGACTGTGTTTTTTTCACAAATCCAGTGAAGTGAAATTAGGATTAATTTATTGTTCTATTTAGGATGCCTCCTCTCTGCTGCCCTTCTGGAGAGAGAGCTTCTAATTTTTGTGAGTGTTCTCACATCTGAAATTGATCAGATGTGCTCATACTTTGATATCAGACAGAAAGCCTTTGGTCTAAATTTTAAACCAGCTTCTAAGTCTTAGAAGTGACCTCGGGGCTCCCTCTGGGCCACACCCCCTTGCATCCTCGCCTAACCCACGGCCGGCTCTGCCTCCCCTCTGGGGCTCGCAGCCACTTCTTGCCCTCGCTCCTCCACAGCTTCCCCAAGACTGCTCCGCCCCAGCCATCCTCCGCAAAGTGGCCGTGGTTATCTGCTCGACATTGATGTAAATACTGAACCACGTTTTCACTCGAAACCCTCTCCATGCGCTAGAATAAAATTCAAGCTCCTTAGCAGGGCCTACGAAACCCAGGTGGAGCTGCTCTTGCTGTAACTTCCTTGAGAGTCACTCCTTCCCTGACCCCCGTCGGTCCATCCTACTGACCCTCCACCTCTTAGGAGAAGCTCACATCTTGCTTTTCCTGCAGTTTAGAACACGATTCCCCTTGATACTCTGATGCTTCTCCGAGGACAGATCTCAATTTAAATGTTATTTGCTCAGAAAGGTCTCCCATGGTCATTAGCTTAGGTCTCTATTGATATTCGCTACAAAGGAGCTCTGTTTATTTCCTTCCTAGCACTCAACCCTAATTATTTTATTCATTTAATTGATTCTCTCTGTGTTGGCTCTTTCTAGGCTAGCCTAGACTATACTTTCCATGAGAGCAGGGATTATATCTTTTTCCATTATTCCCTAGCACTTATCATTATATCTGGTATTTTAAAAAAAATTTTTTTTGTATTTTTGCCATTTCTTGGGCCGCTCCCTTGGCATATGGAGGTTCTCAGGCTAGGGGTCGAATTGGAGCTGTAGCCACCGGCCTACGCCAGAGCCACAGCAACACGGGATCTGAGTTGTGTCTGCAGTCTACACCATGGTTCAAGGCAACGCCAGATCCTTAACCCACTGAGCGAGGCCAGGGATTGAACCCGCAACCTCATGGTTCCCAGTCGGATTCATTAACCACTGAGCCACAGCGGGAACTCCATACATCTGGTATATTTTAGACAATTAATATTTGTGGAATGAAGCAGTACCAAAGATCTTAGAAAGTTCCACACTATGCTAATAATGATAATTAATTTCTGTTAGTACCACTAAACTTTTTTTTTTTTGCTTTTTAGGGTGGCTCCTGTGGCATACAGAAGTTCCCAGACTAGACAGTCACAGCAATGCCAGATCCTTTAACCCACTGAGCAAGGCCAGGGATTGAACCTGAATCTTCATGGATACTAGTCAGATTCATTTCCGGTGTACCACAGTGGAAACTCCAGTACTACTAAACTGGAGTTACTGAAACTTTTCTGTCTTATCAAGCTTGTAGACTCTAATTTTGATTACAATACTTTTTTTCTTTTCTTTTTTTAGCCGTCCCAGGCCAGGGATCAAATCTGTGCCACAGCAGCTGCAAGCTGGAAGCTTTATCCACTACACTGGGCAGGGATCAAACCTGCACCTCAGGGTCAAGCCTGATCATTAACTCACCGCACAACAGCAGGACCTCCCCAATTCTTTTTTCTTTTTCTTTCTTTCTTTCAAAAAACAGTTTTTATTATTTATTTATTTATTGTCTTTTTAGGGCCACACCAGCAGCATATGGAAGTTCCCAGGCTAGGGGTTGAAATGGAACTGTAGCCACTGGTCTACACCACAGCCACAGCAATGCAGGATCTGAGCTGAGTGTGAGCTACACTACAGCTCACGGCAGCGCTGGATCCTTAATCCACTGAGCAAGGCCAGGGATTGAACCTGCGACCTTTTGGATGCTAGTCAGATTCGTTAACCAATGAGCCACAACAGGAACTCCCCCAACTCTTTTCTCTTTATTCCATTTAAAAAATGACAGTTGGGAGTTCCCCAGTTGGTTGGCAAAATGGGGTTGGTGGTGTCTCTGGAGCACTGGTTCGATCCCTGGCCAGCACAGTGGTAAGGATCTGGTGATCCAGCCTTGCCATAGCTGTGGCTCAGATCTGATCCCTGGCCCAGGAACCCCACATGCCTCAGGTTGGCCAAAAAACAAAAAAACAAAGAAAGAAACAAAATGACAATTGGAAATTTATTTTACAATTTGAACTTATCCATGAATTGCTTTCTCAGTAATGTTTTCTGTTTTCTTTCTTTCTTATTTATTTATTTATTATTTCCCCCACACAATTTTTTTTCTGCTGTACAGCACGGTGACCAAGTTACACATACATTATTTTTTCTCCTATTATCGTGCTGCGTCGTAAGAGACTAGACATAGTTCCCAGTGCTACACAGCAGGATCTCATTGCTAATCCACTCCAAAAGCAATCGTTTGCATTTATTTATTTATTTATTTTTTAATTTTTTTATTTTTTTGGTCTTTTGTCTTTTCTGTTGTTGTTTTGTTGTTGTTGTTATTGTTGTTGCTCTTTCTTGGGCCACTCCCGCGGCACATGGAGGTTCCCAGGCTAGGGGTCTAATCAGAGCTGTAGCCACCGGCCTATGCCAGAGCCACAGCAACGCGGGATCCGAGCCGCGTCTGCAACCTACACCACAGCTCACGGCAACGCCGGATCGTTAACCCACTGAGCAAGGGCAGGGACCGAACCCGCAACCTCATGTTTCCTAGTCGGATTCGTTAACCACTGCGCCACGATGGGAACTCCCGTTTGCATTTATTAATCCCAGGCTCCCAATCCATCCCACTTCCTCCCCCAGAATAATGTTTTTTGAGCTGCGGTTTGTAAGCCATGTAATCATAGTGTGGCCTAGACCCCTGTTTATTATTATTACTATTTGCTTTTTAGGGCCACATCCGCAGCATATAGAAGTTCCTAGGCCTATGCCACAGCCACAGCCATAGTAGATCTTAGCTGTCTTTGCAACCTACACCACAGCTCCTGGTAATGCCAGATCCTTAACCCACTGAACAAGGCCAGGGATCAAACCCACATCCTCATAGATACTAGTCAGATTCATTACCACTGAGCCACAATGGGAATCCCCTGTTTGCTGTCCTTAAAAACAAACAAACAACAACAAAAAAACTAGACATATTGATTAAGGGAACAGGATAGATAGCCCAGAAATAACCCCCTGTACTTATGGCCAAGGAGGCAAGAATATACAATGGACGAAAGACGGTCTCTTTAATAATTAGTGCTGAGAAAACTGCACAGCTACTTGTAGTAGAATGAAATTTGAAGATTCTCGGTAGTTCCTATGTGGCACAGTGGGCAGAAGATCTAGTGTTGCTGCAGCTATGCTATAGGTCTCAGCTAGGGCTCCCATTCGATCCCTGGCCTGGGAATGTTACCAAAAACTCCTAAAGCTCATCAATGAAGCTTCGATATGCTGTGGGTACGGCAAAAGCAAAACAAAACAACAACAAAAAAACCAACCTTAGAGTGGATTAAAGATCAAATGTGACACTGGATACTGTGAAATTCCTAGAGGAAAACATAGGCTACACGGGAGTTTCCGTTGTGGCTCAGCAGGTTACAAATCCAACTAGTATCCATGAACATGCAGGTTCAATCCCTGGCCTCCTTCGATGGCTTAAGAATCTGGGGTTGCCATGAGCTATGGTATAGGTCGCTGATTTGGATCCGGTGTTGCTGTGTCTTTGATGCAGGCCCACAGCTGCAGCTCCAATTTTTTTTGTTGTTGTTCGTCTTTTTGCCTTTTCTAGGGCCGCTCCCACAGCATATGGAGGTTCCCAGGCTAGTGGTCTCATCGGAGCTGTAGCCGCCGGCCTACACCAGAGCCACAGCAACGTGGAATCCAAGCCGCGTCTGCAACCTACACCACAGCTCACGGCAACGCCGGATCCTTAACCCACTGAGCGAGGCCAGGGATCGAACCCGCAGCCTCACGGTTCCTAGTCGGGTTCATTAACCACTGTGCCACAACAGGAACTCCTGCAGGTCCAATTTAACCACTAGACTGGGAAGTTCCATATGCTGAGGGTTGGGACCCAAAAGAAAAAAGAAAAACACACACAGAAAACAAACCATAGGAGTTCCTGTTGTGGCTCAGTGGTTAACGAATCTGACTAGGAACCATGAGATTATGGGTTCGATCCCTGGCCTCGCTCAGTTGGTTAAGGATCCGGCGTTGCCGTGAGCTGTGGTGTAGGTCGCGGACACGGCTCGGATCCCCCATTGCTGTGGCTCTGGCGTAGGCCGGCGGCTATAGCTCCGATTCGACCCCTAGCCTGGAACCTCCATATGCTTCAGGAGCAGCCCAAGAAATGGCAAAGAAGACAAAAAAAAAAAAAAAAAAAAAAAAAAAAAGAAAAGAAAACAAACCATAGGGAGAACACTGACATAAATCGAAGCAATAGCATTTTGGCTCCATTTCCTAGAGTAATGGAAATAAAAATAAACAAATAGGATCTAATTAAAGTTAAAAGCTTTCACAGAGCAAAGGAAAACATTGACAAAATGAAAATCCTACTGAATGGGAGAAAATGTTTGTAAATGATATGACCAATAAGGGGTTATTATCAAAAACATAAAAACACATCATACAATTTAATATAAAAAAATCAAATACTCTGATTAGAAAATTGGCAAACCTGGGGAATTCCCCCTTGTGTCTCAATAGAAATGAATCCAACCAGTATCCATGAGGATGCGGGTTCAATCCCTGGCCTCGCTCAGTGGGTTGGGGATTCAGCATTGCCGTGAGCTGCGGTGTAGGTGGAAGACTTGGCTCGGGTCCAGCATTGCTGGGGCTGTGGTGTAGGCTGGCAGCTGTAGCTGCTATTTGACCCCAAGCCTGGGAACCTCCATATGCTGCAGGTGTGGTTCTAAGAAAAAAAAAGAAAGAAAGCAATAAAAAGAAAATGGGTAGACCTGAAAAGACATTTTTCCAAAGAAGCCATACAGATGGCCAACAGGCACATGAAAAGATGCTTAACATTGCTAATTATCAGAGAAATGCAAATCAAAAGCACAATATGATATTCCTTCACACCTGTCAGAAGAGCTATTGAGTGGAGAAACGGGAACACATCACACTGTTTGTGAGAATGAATATTGGTGCAGCCACTATGGAAAACAGTAGGGAGGTTCCTCAAAAAACTAATAGTAGAATTACTATTAGTTATCTAGCAATTCCAGTCTTGAGCATAGAGAGAGAGAGAGAACGTGAAAACATTAATTTGAAATGATATATGCATTGCAATGTTCATAGCAGCATCATTTACAATCATCATTTACAAAAAAGCATCATTTTTTTTTTTTTTTTTTGTCTTTTTGCCATTTCTTGGGCTGCTCTCTCGGCATATGGAGGTTCCCAGGCTAAGGGCCAAATCGGAGCTGTAGCTTCTGGCCTACGCCAGAGCCACAGGAACTCAGGATCTGAGTCTTGTCTGCGACCTATGCCACAGCTCACAGCAATACCGGATCCTTAATCCACTGAGCAAGGCTGAGGTTTGAACCTGCAACCTCATGGCTCCTAGTTGGATTCGTTCACCACTGCACCGCGACGGAACTCCAAAACCTAAGTGTTAATCATCATATTAACGGATAAAGAAGATGAGGTACATATGTACAATGGAATCCTACTTAGCTGTAAAAAGAATGAAGTTTTGTCTTTTGCAACAAAATGGATGGACCTAGAGGGTATCACACTTAGTAGAAAAAGTCAGACAAAGACAAAAACTCTATGTTATCACTTGTATGTGGAATCTTTTCTTTTCTTTTAGGGCCGAGCCCAAGGCAAAAGGAGGTTCCCAGGCTAAGGGTCTAATTGGAACTATAGCCACAGGCCTATACTACAGCCACAGCAACACAGGATCTGAGCTGCGTCTGTGACCTACACCACAGCTCAGGGCAACGTCAGATTCTTATCCCACTGAGCGAGGCCAGGGATTGGACCGGCAACCACTTGGTTCCTAAGTTGGATTCATTTCCCCTGTGCCACGATGGAAACTGCTCTAATGCATTCTCTAAGTCTATGGCTGAGTTTATTCGCAAGAATCTTTATTTAAGCCTTCAAACTAAGTGTAACCTCAATAAAGAGAAATTATTGCAATGGTTCATGTTAACAGAAAAGGATGGTGGTGTTAAGTTTTCATGGAGTTATTACAATGTTGCCCCACATTTGCTAATAGAGGACATTTCTGTTGTGAAGATAGTGACATCAGGAGTGCCACTGTAAAACGGAACAGTGTGATAAAGTCTTATTTTACCGTATTGAAAACTTAAGTTTTATAACAATGAAATGTTTGTAGAAAGATAGGTGATACCCTTTGGAGAAAGGGGGTTGAAATACATGATGGATATCCTTCCATCTAAATAGCGGTATGTTGGAGTTCCTGTCCTGGCTTAGTGAAAACAAATCAGACTAGTATCCATGAGGACGCAAGTTTGATCCTTGGCCTTGCTCAGTGGGTTAAAGATCTGACGTTGTCTAGAGCTGTGGTATAGGTGGCAAAGGTGGCTTAGATCCAACTTGCTGTGGCTTATGCCGGTTCAGCCTCTGGCCTGGGAACTTCCATGTGCTGCAGGTGTGGCCGTAAATAGCAAAAAAAAAAAAAAAAAGAAAAAAAAAAGAAAAAAAAAAAAGAAAAATGAGGATAACAGTGTATTTACTGCATTTTTCCATAGGTGGAAGAATTACCTCATTTGTAAATTTATGAGTCTTATATTTTACCAGACTGTTCAGTGAGTGGCGTCTCTAAAACCTCAGTTCTTCGTGAAACCTTCATGCATGACTGTAACTTCATTAAAAACTTCATGTTGTTCATCATCGCATTGAACTTTAAAATGTAACATCGTTCGTGTCTCTACTACTAGGCAGTGTTGTGAGAACACCATGAAATTTGGGTCCAACTTGTTCACCCATTTAGCGCCCAACAGCGTGGGCTCAGCGGCCCCGACAGCCGCCAGGCCGCGCCGGGCCGGGCCGGGCCGGCCTCCGAGCTCCCCCTGACGTGGAACCGCGGAACCCGCACCGCCCGTGACGTGCGCCCGGGGCCGAGCTGTAGACGGCGAACAAAAGAGGCCCCGCGGCCCGGAAGGCTCCTCGGTCGAGCCCGCGCGGCCGCCCGGCCGCCCGGCCGCCCCTGGGTTCCGTCCCGCCCCGGGCGGCCGGGGAGCGCGGGGCCTCGTCCGCCCAGGGCCAGGGAGGCGGCGGCCCCGGCGCGGGGCGGCCCGGCCCTTCCGACAGGCGGGCGCCCGCTCCGCGCAGCCCGCTGCGCCTCCATCTTGGCGGGCGGCGGCGGGGAGCGGCGTCTGGGTCCGGCCCCGTCGCGCCGGCCGCTTCCCGGGCGCCGAGTCGGCAGCGGGCGCCGTCCCCGCGGCCGCCCGGCGGGGCCCAGCCCGGTTTCCCGGGACGCGTGGGGGCGGCCCCCCCGCCCCCCACCCCCGAGCCCGACAAGATGGAGGACGTCGCCTCCTCCCGCAGCCATGACGGGAGCGGGGGACGCCTCCCCACGGGGCTGCGGCGAGGGGAAGCGCTGCCGGCCCTCGGAGCCCGCGGGCGCCCCCGCCCCGGCCCCGGCCCGGGGCTCCCGGCTGCCGCCCCCGTGGCCGCCCCCCCCGCCCGCTCGCCCCTCCCGGGGCCGCCAGACACTGGACAGGGAGGGCGTTGGGGACATCGAGGCCGCGGCGCTCCCCGCGCGGCGTCGCTCGCAGCCGCCGTAGCGGCCGGACGCCCAGGCTGAGGCCCCTGGGCCGCGGGGCCCCGACAGCCCCCGAGCGCCAGGGGCCGAACGGCGGCCGGTGCGGCGCGCAGGGGAGTCGGCGGCCCGACCCTGACGGGCTGGGGTGGGGGCGGGGGCGGAGGGGCGGGGTGGGCCGGAGACGCGGGGGTGTGGCCTGCGCCTGACGGACAAGCCGTCGGGCCAGCCCCTCGAGGGTGTCCTGAAGGAAGGCGGACGCAGCCAATGGGCGTGCCCGCGGCGCCGGGCCCGCCTTCCACGCCGGCCAGTGAGGGCGCGGAGGGCGGGGCCTGGCGGGTCGGGCCGCGCCGCCGCGGCCGCCGCCTCCGCCTCCTCACCAGCGCTAAAGCCGGGACTGGACCGATCGGAGTTGCGCTGGTTCCCGAAGGGGGGTGGGCCGGGGGCGGGGAGGTTCGTTCCGCGGAGCCGCAGCCAGAACCGGGTGAGGCTTGTCCCCGCTGTGTCTCCAGCCCAGGGCCGCCGACAGTGGGGGTGGCCGGGAGCGGCGCAGCCTCCGGAGGCGGAGGCGGAGGCGGAGGCGCCGGGAGGCGGAGATGGGTGAGGGCAGCCTCCGGAGCCTCCCACCGACCCGGGACGAGCGCCCGCGGCGCGGCCGCCGTCGCCGCTGCCGCGTCGGGGCCTCGGGCTGCTGGCGGCTCCGCTCATGTCCCAGGCGCCTTGGCGGGCGGCCCGCGGGCTGCGGGCGTGCAGGCGCGGCCGCGAGGGCCGGGTGAGGCGGACGCCGGCGGCGGGGGTCGCCCGGGGCCGCCCGGGGTGGGGGCGGGCGGCGGGGGTCGCGGGGTGGGGGTGGGGCGGGTGGGGGAGGGGCGCCTCCGTGGGCGCTCGCGGCGCGTTCGCACCCTCCCAGGCGCGGCGCGAGGTCTCCAAGTTCGGGGGCGAGGGCGCGGGCGCCCTGCGCCTGGTCCCCTCCTTGGCCGCCCCGGCCTCGGCGCGCGCGCGGCTCGGCTCCGCACGTATTGTTTGGCTGGGTCTCTAATGGCGGACGGGGAGGCAGCGCTGCCGGTCGCCGACTGCGGCGGGGGGGGGCAAATCTCGGGCCCTGGGCAAGTGCTCGGGGCAAATGCAGGGGGTTTCCGCCTGGCGGCGACTCGAACCCCCCCTCCGCCCCCGAGTGGGTGCCGGCGCGCCGGGGATGGCGCTGGGTGGGCCGATTGGGGGATAGGATTCCCCGCTGGCGTCGAGGCTGCACCCGCCCTTCCCCCTCTCCCTCCCGGAGCAGGCTCGCCGTCCTCCGCCTCCTCCCTCCAGGTTTTGCCTTTCACGTGGGTTTTGGTCCCAAATAAATATTTAACGTCGTTTTGCTCTACTTTACATAGGAGGGGGTTGTTGGTAACGGGCTGGGAAGCAACAATCGAAGGTCCGAGGCTCCTTGACCTCTTATTCCCTTCTCTGCCTCCTCCTGGTGGAAAAGGCTTGCTTCTCCCACCTGGTTAGATGTTCTTGATGCATGTTTCATTTTTCCTCCTACCCCAGGACCAGGATTCGCCTTCAACCCTACCTGGTGCATCTTTGGCAGAACGTGAGGAGGAAAGCACCCCCATTGTGAGTCTTTTGCCCGTATTTTGAGGCTCTTAGAGGACGTTGTCAGGTTGTAGGGCTTCGGCCGGGGGGGACTAGTGCGTCTCCGTTATTTTGAGTGGGAGGAGCTTTCCCCGGGGTGGCAGCTGCCCCCGGGGCGAAGCCTGGGTAATGGCTGGTGAGGCAGCTGGGAGTGGGCGCTGCTGTTTGCACCGCTGCAGACATCTCTCCTGCTGCAATACCAACCTCAGCAACCAGACGACGGGCTCCTGCAGCTGCTCACGTTACCCGGGAGGAGGGGTGGTGCGAAGGAGGGCATATTGCTGGTGCCCTCTAGAGTTCCATGGTGGGAACTGAGGTTGTTTCCTTTCTGATGCTGTGTGTGCAACCATCTTTAACACTTTTCTTCCATTACAATGGATAATCGATTGAAGGGATTGGAGAAACATCCATATTTAACTCTTGCTGTGTGACATAACAAACACGTTTTGACTCTTGGGGTTCATGCGGTGGTAGATCTCTTTCATGTGTTTGCTTAAGAAAGGGCATGAGTCTACTCCAGTTCTCAGTTTACTGGTGTCTGATCAGAGCAGTCCACTGCTCTGGTTACTTAGTCCTTCATCTTTTGTGATGCTTAGTCTTCACTTGAGTTACTCTTGAACGTGTTACTGAGAGTTCTCTTCTAATGCTTGCAGTTTTTTGGTTTTAAGGCGGTCTTGTACTGTGGGAGACAGTAAAATAAACATAACCAGGCATTTCCGGTCAATTGAAATTAGTTACAAAATATCAGTGAAGTTAGCATTCTGGATAGATACATTGTATCTCTGGAGCTCACTGACAGTTGATATCCTAACTTGTAGATCTCTGTCAGAGGTGAGTCATCCGCATAGTAGCTTATGCCTGAATATTAAGTCCCAGTGGGTCAAAAGGTAATGGCTGATGAGTGTATGCTGAATACTGACTGAAGGAAGAAGCCAGGGTGGCAACTTGTACTAAACCAACGCGACTTTAGGCAGGTGCTGGGCACTTCCACCTATTATTTACTTGAATCTTGGCAGATAGCCTGCAGCATGTATTGAGCCCCTATTGTGTGCCAGCACAATACTAAATTAAATTTTTTTTTAAGTTAATGATGGAAACTTTCAAATTTATGAACGAGAATAGTATTTTGAACTTCTCTGTGCCTGTCGTTTGCATTGTGTAATTTTTAGCACGTCCAGACTAATTTAAGCATGTATTAAGTAATTTAATCCTTACGGAAACCCAGTGTTTTTATTCCTGATTTGTAGGGGAGGAAACGGGCGTAGGCAAACACCCAGGTAGGAGTATTTGGTAAAGCAAGGATTGGAACCGAACCAGTTTGATTACAGGTCTAAGTTCAGCAAATGTGTTGTCCTGTTCTAGAGCATATATTTGTTCTACAAGTTTAGAAATTGAAACAGTGAAAAAATTCGAAGGTTACAATGGCCTGTCTGTGTTCTTTTCCTAGAAAACAGTGGGTAAACAAATAGAAAATGTTTATATCTCATTGAGTACCTTTTAAAAAATGGTTGTGAAGTTCCCTGATGGCTCACCTGGTTAAGGATCCTCTGTGGCCACTGATGTGGCACAGGTTCAATCCCTGCCCGGGAACTTCATGTGCTACGGGTGTGGCCCACCCTCCTCCCACCCAAAAAAGGAAAAAAAATAGGAGCATCTCAGGTATCACTATTTTAGTGCCTTAAAAAAAAAAAAAAAAAAAAAAAAGGGGTTGCTGCCAAGGTGCTGTGGTTTAAGAATCAGACTGCAGTGGCTCAGATCAGTGTAGCAGTGTTGGTTTGATTCCTTGCCTGGTGCAGTGGGTTAAAGAATCTAGCGTTGCTGCACCTGTGGTTGCTGCTGTGGCTCCAATTCAATTCCTGGCCTGGGAACTTCGATATGCTGCGGGTGTAGCCATAAAAAGACAAAAACAAAAAAACCTAACAGTATGTATTTGAATCAGAAATAATATATTCTTGGAGTTCCCTAGTGGCCTAGTGGTTGAGGATCAGGCGTTGTCACTGCTGTTGGTGAGGGTTTAATCCCTGACCTGGGAACTTCAGTGTGCTGCGGGTGTGTCCTCCTCCAAAAAAAGAAATAATATGTTCTCTTTTTCATTGTGTCTTTGTACAATTTAGAATCTGTAGTAGTTTCCCAAGACTGTAACTTGAGTGAATATAAGTTTTGTAATGAGTTTAAAGTTCTTTTCAGGCATTAGATCATTTAGATATAATGTAACAAAGATTTGCTCTTTCAGCTAGATGAGCAATGCTTGCTTTATCACCACATATTTTTACAAAAGGTTTATCTTTTTCCTTTGTTCTTATTTGTGATATTGATGCACGAAGGTTGAATGAGTTTGTCTAGTAGACATTCGGAGATGAGGACATAACCAAATGTATAATCGACACATGTATACTTATGAAAGCCAAAGTTCTTTTATTTTATTTTATGTTTTATTTATTTATTTTTTGCTTTTTAGGGCTGCACCTGTGGCATATGGAGGTTCCCAGGCTGGGGTCCAAATTGGAGCCACAGATGCCAGCCTACACCACAGCTGCAGCAATGCGGGATCTGAACCACGTCTGCGACCTACACCACAGCTCACGGCAACGCCAGATCCTTAATCCCTTGTGCCAAGGCAGGGATCAAACCCGAAACCTCATGGTTCCTAGTCGGATTCGTTTCTGTTGCGACACATTGGAAACTCTGCTGTGGTTCTTTTTTTTTTTTTTTGTCTTTTGTTGTTGTTGTTGTTGCTATTTCTTGGGCCACTCCCGAGGCATATGGAGGTTCCCAGGCTAGGGGTTGAATCGGAGCTGTAGCCACCGGTCTACGCCAGAGCCACAGTAATGCAGGATCCGAGCTGCGTCTGCAACCTGCACCACAGCTCACGGCAACGCCGGATCGTTAACCCACTGAGCAAGGGCAGGGACCGAACCCGCAACCTCATGGTTCCTAGTCGGATTCGTTAACCACTGCGCCACGACGGGAACTCCTTTTTTTTTTTTGTCTTTTGTTGTTGTTGTTGAGCTGTGGTTCTTTTAAATACAGTTGACCTTTAAACTTCCTGGGCTTCAACTGTGCGTGTCCACTTATACCTGGATGTTTTCAGTAATAAATATGGCAGTACTGCACCATCTGAAGGTATTTGTGCTTGTGGATACAGAGGAACTCAGTATAAGGAAGGACCAACTATTAAGTTGTACGTGGATTTTCCCCTTAGCAGAGGGCTGTCTACCCTAACCCCTACTCCCCCACCCCTCCTGTTTTTGAAGAGATGTGGTTCTTATTTTACTTAATGATTTAGCTTGGAATTAAAAATTCCTTTACTTAAAACACCAACTAATGGTGCTTAAAGGTGCCAGACAATAAGATGAAGATAACTCAGTTTTTAATTGATGTTGATTAAATGTTTTTTATTATACTTAAGTTATTGTGCATTTAATGTGAGTTAGGTGCTTTTAGATGTAATTATGATCTATTTTGACATTCTCATGTTTATGGTACCTTTCTTTAATACATCCTTAAATAGTATTTGTTCCTTGTGCCTGTCTTTTTTTTTTTTTTTTTTTTTTTGGCCATGCCTGAGGCATGCAGAAATTCCTGGCCACGGATCAAACCTGGGCCACAGCAGTGACAATGCTGGATCCTTAGCCTATAGTGCTACCAGGAAACTCCATTCCACCTGTCTTTTTAAACAGTTGAGGAAACTATACAGAGTGGTCCCTGCTTTTTCATCATCTTCGTATATTATCTCATGGCCTGGACTTTTTTTTGGTAACTTATGTGGTGATACAACTCTGTATCACTTGGGTGTTAGATGCTAACATGAATGTTTTAGATTTGTGTGGATCTGGCACTGGAACAACAGAGTTTTTGTTCTTAAAAGTTTTTACTCTATGTTGCCCTTGTTTGAGGAACAGAAGTGCCTAAATTTAATGCATTTAAGACAAGGCATTTTTACCTCTAGTCAGATTCTGTGTTATTACTGCGATGGAAGGAATATGTGTGCATGCGGGAGCTCTGTCTTCGTTGTCAAGCAGTGTGGGATAATTAGAAATGTCATGTCTTTTGTCTATCTGGACATTCATACTTGTCTCTGTACCATTTAACAGCATTCAAAAGTATTAATATACTGAATAACAGCTATGATGAGAGAACTTTGGCATATTCAACTTGAGTGTTTTGTGTTTTTTTTGTCTTTTTAGGGCCACATCCGAGGCATATGGAAGTTCCCGGGCTAGGGGTCTAATCAGAGCTGTAGCCTCTGGCCTACACCACAGCCACAGAAACGTGGGATCTGAGCCCAGTCTGCGACCTACACCACAGCTCATGGCAATGCCGGATCCTTAAGCCAGTGAGCAAGGCCAGGGATTGAACACGAGTCCACATGGATCTTAGTCGGGCTTGTTAGTGCTGAGCCACGACGGAAACCCCGCGTGTGTTTTTTTAGGCAATGAAAGATGAGCCAACTCAAGTGTTTGCTCCCGCTGGAGTCTCTAACAGTATTTTATGTAGGGCAGTTGAAGTTAGGAAGCAAGTAGACAGATTGCTTTGACTTCATGCATTTTCCAATTTTTTATTTCAGTTGATTAATTTTCTTCTATTTCTGTCAGAACGTAGAATTGGGATTTTATTTTTTATTTTTAAATCTTTTTTTTTTTTTTTTTTTTTTGTCTTTTTGTCTTTTTTTTTTTGTTGTTGTTGTTGTTGCTGCTATTTCTTGGGCCGCTCCCGCGGCATATGGAGGTTCCCAGGCTAGGGGTTGAATCGGAGCTGTAGCCACCGGCCTACGCCAGAGCCACAGCAACGCGGGATCCGAGCCGCGTCTGCAACCTACACCACAGCTCACGGCAACGCCGGATCGTTAACCCACTGAGCAAGGGCAGGGAACGAACCCGCAACCTCATGGTTCCTAGTCGGATTCGTTAACCACTGCGCCACGACGGGAACTCCCTTTTTTTTTTTTTGTCTTAAATCTTTTTAATTTTAATTTTTTTCTTTTTACAGCTGCATCTGCAGCATATGGAAGTTCCCGAGCGAGGGGTTGAATCAGATCTGCAGCTGCCAGCCTATGCCATGGCTACAGCAACACCAGCTCTTTTAATCCACTGAATGAGGCCAGAGATATAACCCGAGTCCTCATGGATACTAGTCGGGTTCTTAACCCACTGAGCTACAACTGGAACTGCAGAATTGGGATTTTAGAACTGAACAGGATTTGTAAGCTGTTCAAGTCTGAAAGTTTTTATGGACAACTCCAATATGTGAGAACTGTACAGCTGTCACTGAAAAGAGTTGCTGTTGGAGAAATCCCTGATTCCAACTATGGGGCTCTTGATAACAACTGTAGTTTAATTTTTTGTTGGTGTCTTTTTTAGGTGCACCTGTGGCAAATGGAAGTTCCTAGACTAGGGGTCAAATCGAAGCTGTAGCTGCTGGCCTACACCACAGCCATGGCGTATCTGAGCCAATCTGTGACCTGTGCTGTAGTTCACGGCAACGCCGGATCCCAGACCCACTGAGTAAGGCCAGGGATCAAACTCGAGTCCTTATAGATAATAGTTGGGTTTATTACTGCTGAGCTGAGACGGGAACTATCTTCATTTTTTATTTTTGCCGCTTACCAGCAAGGAAATTATTTTATGTAATTGGTGTTGCAAATTTTTATATCTGCAACCTGTTTTTTGATTTTATGTTTTTATGGCCACACCGGAGGCATTTGAAAGTTACCAGGCCAGGGAAATCTGAGCCACAGCTGTGACAATGCTGGATCCTTTAACCCTCTGTGCTGGGACAGGGTTTGAACCTAGCCTCTGCAGTGACCTGAACTACTATAGGTGGATTCTTAACCTCCTGCACAGATGTGGGAACTCCTGCAAGCTGTTTTGTAAACAAGTCATTTTGTAATCTTCTGTCTGTGGTTAAAATAGTAATGGGAAGAGAATTATGAAGGCCAGCACCAAACACTTAACCTGGTACCAAGGTAAGTTGGTCATCCTAAAGTCTGTTAAAAGTTGGATTACGATACGTTTGAGCATATCTGTTTTTTATTGCATATTTTAAAATATTTAAAATATATCAATTTTTCAGATCAAGTTTTATACACTTGAAGCACTTTGTAACTGCAGAATATATTTTTGTCAACTATTGAAAAGTATATTGTAGAGTTAAAATGTATAGAGAGGTTTGCAAAATCACGTGATCAGGTTGGGGGTTTGTTCTTAGCTCTCTTTTATTTTTAGGAGCTCCCGTTGTGGCGCATCTGAAACGAATCCAAATAGGAACCATGAGGTTGAGGGTTCGATCCCTGGCCTCACTTAGTGGCTTGGGGATCTGGCATTGCCGTGAGCTGTGGTGTAGGTCGCAGACGCGCCTCGGATCTGGCATTGCTGTGGCTCTGGTGTAGGCTGGCAGCAACAGCTCTGATTAGACCACTAGCCTGGGAACCTCCATATGCTGCAGGTGTGGCTCTCAAAAGATAAATACACACACACACACACACACACACACACACACAATCTTTTATTTTTAACTTCATAGCAGCAGTCCCTTGAAAGTTAGAAGCAGGAGTTCTCATGTGTCTCAGTGGTTAACGAATCTGACGAGGAACCATGAGGTTGCCAGTTTGATCCCTGGCCTTGCTCAGTGGGTTAAGTATCCAGCATTGCCCTGAGCTGTGGGGTAGGTTGCAGATGCGACTTGGATCTGGCATTGCTGTGGCTCTGGCATAGGCCGGTGGCTGTAGCTCCTATTAGACCCCTAGCCTGGGAACCTCCGTATGCCACGGATGTGGCCGTAAAAAGGACAAAAAGACAAAAAAATATAAAAAAATAAAAATAAATAAATATTAAGACAAAGGTCCTAGGAGTAGGGGTTCCCTTGTGGCGCAGTGGGTCAAGGACCCAGTGTTGTTGCTGCAGCTGCTTGGGTTGCTGCTGTGGCGCACGGGTTTGGTCCCTGTGGTTCAGGAGCTTCAGCGAGCCATGCTCACAGCCAAAAAAACCAAATTTGGCTTAGGAATTGAATTTATTGTTGCAATCTCATTTTATTTATTTTATTTTAAAATTTTTATTTATTCATCTATTTTTGGCTGGCCTCTGGCATGTGGAGTTCCTAGGCCAGGGATCAGATCCAAGCCGCAGTTGTGACCTATGACACAGCTGCTGCAGTGCCAGATCCTTTTAACCCACTGTTCTGGGCCAGGGATCAAACCTGTGTCCCAGCACTGCAGAGACACTGCTGATCTTGTTGCGCCAAAGCAGGAACTCCACAGTCTCATTTTAAAATTTTTGGGGAGGATTTGTTTTAAAGCAATAAACTTACTTCATTCTAACTATATATTTTGATAGAATAGGAAAAATATTTAAATTTTTTTATTACTCAATGAATTTATTGCATTTGTAGTTGTACAATGATCATCACAATCCAGTTTTATAGGATTTCCATCCCACACCCCCACGCATCTCTCCACCCCTGAAACTGTCGCCTTTGGAGACCATACGTTTTTCAAAGTCTGTGAGTCAGTATCTGTTCTGCAAAGAAGTTGATTCTGTCCTTTTTTCAGATTCCACATGTCAGTGAAAGCGTTTGATGTTGGCGTCTCGTTGTCTGGCTGATCGTTTCTAGGTCCATCCATGTTGCTAAAAATGCTGGTATTTTGTTCCTTTTAATGGCTGAGTAATATTCCATTGTGTATACAGACCACATCTTCTTGATCCATTCCTCTGTCATGGACATTTAGGTTGTTTCCATGTCTTGGTTATTGAAAAGAGTGCTGCAGTGAACATCGGAGTACATGTGTCTTTTCAAGTCATGGTTTTCTCTGGATAGATGCCAGAAAGATATTTAAAAATTTCAAGTAAGTTTTTTTTTTTTTTTTCTTTTTTATCTTTTTAGGTCCGCAACCATGGCATGTGGAAGTTCCCAGACTAGGGGTCAGGTTGGAGCTGTAGCCGCTCACCCACAGCACAGCTAAAGCAAGACTGCATCCCAGCTGTGGCTGTGACCTACACCACAGCTCAGCGCAACGCCAGATCCTTAAGTGGGCCCAGGGATTGAACCCATCCTCATGGATCCTAGCCGGCTCTGTTTCTGCTGAGCCATGATGGGAACTCCTAAAATCGTTAAAGTTAAGCTTGTTAAAAAAAATAAAGTTAAGCTTTTTTTTTTTTTTTTTTTTTTTTTTTCATTTTTTTTGTTTTTGTTTTTTGGCCATTGCCCGTGGCACATGGAAATTCCCGGGCCGGGGACTGAACTCACATCACAGCAGTGATTTGAGCCATGGTGGTAACAATGCTGGATTTTAACGTGCTGCCCACAGGAGAACTCCTCAACTCGCTTTAACCTTAAAGCATTCACGACTGTGAATGTTGTCTTACTTTGGACGTTCATTTTTGAGTGTCTCTTGCTGCCTGGTCTGCTCCTCTGGAGTCAGTCCGTTCTGTGTCTCCAAGGTGTTTTCCTCGCTCATCGCAGCTCCTGTGCGGGTTGGTCTCCGTCTTCCCAGTTCCCTGGCTCCTTGGCACACGGCCCGTCTTGGATATCCTGGCCTAGCTGTTTTCCTCCTCTCTTCCTTTGGCCCTAAGTGTTCATGGGCCTTGACTTTTCCCAGCTCCTTGTACGTTTTTAAAATAATGACTGCACAGTATCTGGAATAGCAGCTTTTTTTTTTTTTTTTTTTTTTTGGTCTTTTTAGGGCCATACCTGCAGCATATGAAAGTTCCTAGGTAAGGGGTCTAATTGGAACTACAGCCGCCAGCCTACGCCGCAGCCACAGCAACACGGGATCTGAGCCGCGTCTGAGACCTACACCACAGCTCAAGGCAACACCGGATCCTTAACCCACTGAGTGAGGTCAGGGATCATCCTCATGGATACTAGTGGGGTTCTTAACCTGCTGAGCCACAGTGGGAACTCCGTATTTTTTAACTGCCATCTTTGTTTTTTCATGATCGCAATCAAGTATTTTTTTTTTTAACTGTAAGAATTCATTTAATATTTTCTCATCAGACTTCCATAGTAGGAACTGTAACTTTGTGCTTTTATTCTTGTTATGGGCAGTATCAGCCTTCCTTTTTTTTTTGCCATCAACCTGGCTGTAAAATTTTAAGTATTCTATTAATTGATTCTCACTGAATCAGAATAAAAGTCAAGTAAAGCTGAAAACATTTATAATTTATGGTGATTGTCTCAGTCTATTTGGGCAGGCGTAACAAAAGTACCATAGAAAACAAACACTCCGGAGTTCCCGTCGTGGCTCAGTGGTTAACGAATCCGACTAGGAACCATGAGGTTATGGGTTCGATCCCTGCCCTTGCTCAGTGGGTTAAGGATCCAGTGTTGCCGTGAGCTGTGGTGTAGGTCACAGACGCGGCTTGGATCCTGAGTTGCTGTGGCTCTGGTGTAGGCCGGGGACTACAGCTCTGATTAGACCCCTAGCCTGGGCACCTCCATGTGTGGCTTGTGCGGCCCTAGAAAAGACAAAAAAAAAAGAAAGAAAAGAAAACAAACATTCCTTTCTCACAGTTCTGGAGGCTGGGCAGTCCAGGAAGCAGACTGGGGCAGATGTGGAGTCTTGGGAGGGATTGCCTTCTGGTGCAGGATTGCTGGCCGTCTTCTTGCTGTGCCCTTCCAATGGAGGGGGCTGCTCTCTGTGGTGTCCTTCTTTATTTTTCTTTCTTTTTTCTTTCCTTTCTCTCTCTCTCACTCTCGCTCTCTCTCTTTCTTTCTATTTGCTTTTTAGGGCCACACCGCAACATATGGAGGTTCTCAGGCTAGGGGTCTATTATGAGCTACAGCTGCTGGCCTGCACCATAGCCACAGCCAGATCCGAGCCACATCTGTGACCTACACCACAGCTCAGGGCAATGCCCTGATTCGTTTCTCATTCATTTCTGGATTTGTCTCTGCTGTGCCCTGAAGGGAACTCCTGTGGTGTCTGTTAAATGGTCAGCAGTCCTTTCCCTAGGGCTCTACCTTCATGACTTAATCACCTCTTAAAGGCCCTGCCTCCTAATAGCATCTCCTTGGATGCCAGGGTTTTGTCACATGAATTTCAGGGGGGAGGACAAGCATTCCATAATGATGTTGGAGTATCACAGGGAACCCTAAAAATGAATTAGAGAACTACGGAAGTCTTCGGAGTACAGGGAACAATTGCCTGGTAATTGTTAGGAGTTAACAGTCTGTTAATTCATTTTTCACAACCAGTTATCTCTTTGAATTCTTTTGAAGAACCCTGGCAACTATTTTTATACCATTTATTCTGGAGAACATGGAGGCTCAGAGAAGTGAAGTTATTTGCTTGATGTTAAATAGCTAATTAATGTTGACAATGTACAAAAGTGGCTAAAAGAATAGATTTGGGTAATGTAGACATGGTCAACTTTAATCAGATTATTTTTTCTTAATATGACCAAATTAGTGTTTGGTAGTTGAAACGTATTCTCAGTGACGTGTAGAACGGACCAAATTTACTTATAGTCTAAGGTTTGGAAATAACTGTTACAGTTGAGTACTTTCTCTGTTTTGGGAAGCAGATTACTACAGAGACCTGTGTAGTAAGGAAAGTCTTATTCTGAAACCTCGTGTGAGGAATGAATGGGATACTCAGCAGCCAGGGTACTGTGGGTTCCGATGGAGCTGAAGTCCCAGAAACTAGTGTCTTGTGTTGTAGGTATGCAAAGACAGAAAAGATCCAGAAAACTCATTCATGAAAAGCCTTTGCACTTCGTAACCTCAGTAGATTTACTCCACATTCCTCTGAAAATTGTTACGTTGATCAGGATACTTTCTGCCTTGTGGCCAATAAATGAATGTTAACTACAAGTTCAACTCTGTGTTTAAAGTCTCATTTTAGCCTTGCACTTTGGCCTTGATATTTCTTCCTTTACCTACTTGTGTATTTTGAATATTGATTTGGTTACTAATGTATTGAATGTTTTTTTTTTTTTTTAATAAAACCTGTGCTACATTGTTTAATACTTAACCACATATTACATAGTAGTTAGGAATATTCAAATCCTGACCTCTCCCACTTCCTGGCTTTAGTGTTGAGCATGTTTTGAGGATTGGGGTTTTTAAGAAAAATCTGTGTAAGGGGGCTAATAATTTTTACTTATTTATTTATTTAAGGACTGCACCTGTGGCATATGGAAAAGTTCCCAGACTGGGGGTCGAATCAGAGCTGCAGCTCCCAGCCTATGTCATAGCCACAGCAACACCAGATCTGAGCCATGTCTGTGACCTATACCACAGCTCATGGCAACGCTTAACCCACTGGGTGAGGCCCGGGCTTGAACTCACATCCTCACAGATACTAGTCTGGTTCTTTTTTGCGGAACCAAAACAGGAACTCCAATAGTTTTTACTTACTAGGGTTGCTTTAGTGTTTAACTGTCCTGAATATTTGACTTATAAAGTAAATGTTAACTCTTTGCACTTTTTTTTTTTTTTTTTTTTTTGTCTTTTGGGGCTGCACCCACGGGATATGGACATCCCCAGGGTAGTGGTCGGATTGGAGCTACAGCTGCTGGCCTACACCACAGCCACAGCAACGCCAGATCCGAGCCGAGTCCGAGACCCGCGTCACAGCTCACAATACTGGATCCTCAGCCCACTGAGCAAGGCAGGCATTGAACCCGTGTCCTCATGGATATTAGTCAGATTCGTTTCCACTGACCCGTGACAGGAACTCCCTGCACTTGTATTTTATTTTATTATTATTTTTTTTTTGGTCTTTTTTGCTATTTCTTGGGCCGCTCCTATGGCATATGGAGGTTCCCAGGCTAGGGGTCTAATCGGAGCTGTAGCCGCCGGTCTACGCCAGAGCCACAGTAATGCAGGATCCTAGCTGCGTCTGCAACCTACACCACAGCTCACGGCAACGCCGGATCGTTAACCCACTGAGCAAGGGCAGGGATCAAACCCGCAACCTCATGGTTCCTAGTCGGATTCGTTAACCACTGCGCCACTGCGCCACGGCGGGAACTCCTGCACTTGTATTTTAAAAGAGAACCTAGTTGAATTAGTTATAAAACTTTTGATTCAAAATGTTATTCAACTTATTTCAAAATTTAAAGTTTTCTTTAGTAGTCATGTTTACTTAAAATGAAGTGAGGGCCTTATATGAAGGCTTCCTCCAGCACGTGCTATTGTTGTACTATAAAGAGGACTTCTGGAGGTGCCGCCGTGGCTCAGCGGTTAACGAGTCTGACTAGCATCTATGTATATATATAATGTCTTAGGCTTCTTACTATGGTGCAGTGCGTTAAGCATTTCTCTACTAATTGGTGATGAGCATTTTTTCATGTGGCTTTTGGCCATCCGTGTGTCCTCTTTGGAGAAATGTCCTTTTAGGTCTTCTGCCCATTTTTCATTTGGGTTGTTTGTTTTCTTGCTCTTGAGTTGTATGAGTTATTTGTATATTTTGGAGATTAAGCCCTTGTTGGTTGCATCTATTTTCTCCCATTCCATGGATTTTTTTTTTTTTTAATGGTTTCCTTTGCTGTGCCAAAGCTCATACGTTTGATGAGATCCCATTGATTTATTTTTGTCTTTATTTCCAAGAAGAGATTTTCTTTATCAGATTTTGGTTTCTTTTGGTTCATATGTGTGTAGGAGGATTTATCTGTGTTTTCAGTGTTAAAATTTACAGAGTAAACAGTGGTGCAAAGGAGGTGGTGGAGATGGGAACATATTGCATGTTATTACTGAAAATTGGTAATTACCTTTCTAGCTGTACTGCAGGAAGTTGACATGTACATTATTAGTGGCTTGAAAGAAGATCATGGAATGGATATCAAATTTTTCCTGGATATTAGATGAGAATCATTCTTATTTAGAGTAAGGAAGAAATAGTACCTTAAACAATTCTTTAATTCAAATTAGAGTACCAAAGAACACAATCCCTGGTCATTTGTACAGTGTTTCTTTTTTAATTGTTAAACATTTTACTGGGGTATAGTTGACGGTACAATGTTGTGTTAGCTTCAGGTGTACAGCAAAGCGAATCCATTAGACACATACACATACCCATTCTTTTCGCCCGTCTGTTCTAGGTGTACACTGTTTCTTGTTTGCACCTTCCTAACAGGTCCCGTGGCATGGACGTGAGCCCCGCGGGAGGACTGGACTTGACTGATCAGACTTCTGTTCTGTTAGGGAGCACGGCCATGGCAGCGAGTCTCACGAACGTCGGAAATTCATTTAGTGGTCCACCTGCTCCTTTAGTGGCTAGAGCTAATAAATTTCAAAACTCTTCCGTGGAAGACGATGATGACGTTGTTTTTATCGAACCTGTGCAACCTCCCCCACCTCCTGCACCCGTGGTAACCGATCAAAGAACCATAACATTTGCATCATCTAAAAACGAAGAGCTACAAGGAAATGATTCCAAAATTCTTCCTTCTGCAAAAGAACTGACTTCTCAGAAGGGAAGTGTAAGTGAGACAATTGTCATTGATGATGAAGAGGACATGGAAACCAATCAAGGGCAAGAGAAAAATGCCTCCAGTTTTATTGAACGGAGACCTCCCGAAACGAAAAACAGAACCAGTGATGTGGATTTCTCCACTCCCAGTTTTTCAAGAAGTAAGGTAAATGCAGGCGTGGGTAATAGTGGTATCACCACCGAACCAGACTCTGAAATTCAGATCGCCGATGTTACAACCTTGGAGACAGGTGTCAGCTCTGTGAGCGACGGCCAGTTGGAAAGTACTGACGGGCAAGACATGAACTTAATGATCACACACGTAACATCCCTGCAGAATACCAACCTGGGAGAGGTCGCGAACGGACTGCAGTCAAGTAACTTCGGTGTTAACATACAAACGTTCACCCCGTCTTTAACGTCACAGACCAAGGCTGCAGTAGGACCTTTTAATCCCGGTAGAATGAATGGGGCAGGAGATGTATTTCAGAACGGAGAGTCTGCAACACATCACAATCCTGGTAAGCAGTGAGTGCACGGCCCCGGGGGGGCTGTCCTGTTAGTTTATTCTTGTAAAACATGGTAATTCCATTGACTCGCATGCTTGATATCAAAAGAGGAGTAAAATCCTATATCTCTTCCTTTTTTTGTAGATTATTAGAAGGCTAATGTCCGAAAGAATTTAAAAAATACTCTTTCTGTTCACCACCCCTAGAAACTAACACTTTGGGGTAGTATTTGTGCTCTCTTTATGCTGGTTGTATGTATGTGTGTCTTTATTTAATTTGGCGGGGTGGGGGGGGCTTCCCTGTGGCATGTGGAGTTCCTGGGCCAGGGATCAGTTCCAAGCCACAGTTGCAAGCTAAGCGAAGCCACAGTTGCAACCTAAGCCGTAGCTGCAACCCACTGTGCTGGGCTAGGAATCAAACCTATGTCTAAGTGTTCCCAAGACACTGCCACATCGGGAACTCTTATGTTAGTGTGTGCAGGGGCGCTCGCGTGTGTGCGTGCATGCGTGTGTGTGTATATTTATATATGTATATTTATATAGCATATTTGTATACATACGTTTTTTTTTTTTTTTTTTTTTTTAGTCTTTTGTCTTTTTTTGTTGTTGTTGTTGTTGTTGTTGTTGCTATTTCTTGGGCCGCTCCCGCGGCATATGGAGGTTCCCAGGCTAGGGGTTGAATCGGAGCTGTAGCCGCCAGCCTACTCCAGAGCCACAGCAGCACGGGATCCGAGCCGTGTCTGCAACCTACACCACGGCTCACGGCAACGCCGGATCGTTAACCCACTGAGCAAGGGCAGGGACCGAACCCGCAACCTCATGGTTCCTAGTCGGATTCGTTAACCACTGCGCCACGACGGGAACTCCTACATACGTATTTTTTTTTTTTTTTTTTTTTTTTTTTTTTTGTCTTTTTGCTATTTCTTGGGCCGCTCCCGCGGCATATGGAGGTTCCCAGGCTAGGGGTCCAATCGGAGCTATAGCCACCGGCCTACGCCAGAGCCACAGCAACGCGGGATCCGAGCCGCGTCTGCAACCTACACCACAGCTCACGGCAACGCCGGATCGTTTACCCACTGAGCAAGGGCAGGGGTCGAACCCGCAATCTCATGGTTCCTAGTCGGATTCGTTAACCACTGCGCCACGACGGGAACTCCTACATACGTATTTTTTAATTCCATGAATTTTATTGTGTTTGTAGTTGTACAACCATCATCACAACCTAATTTTAGAACTATTGACTATTTGAAAATATTTTCTGTGGGAGCTCTGCTCTATGAAAATATGCAAATAGGGAGGTTGCAAGAACTCTGGCTTTTCCTGCCTGAGTCTGTGACTGTCCCTTCTTCACCCCATCCCGGCCCCCATCTGCCTGTGTCTCTCGTATCCCCTCGGCTGAGGATAACAGCAACTGCAGCAGCCTGGAGATTGTGGAGAAGAGTCAGGAACGACCGAAACCTAGGCCACATGCAGTGGTCTCTGAAGTGCTTGTCATTTCTCTTTCTTACTATTCTTTTAGGTATTTGAATAATGCCTAATTATTGAAGAATGTTTGGAAAATCCACAATTAAAAAGTGAAGGAAAAAACCCCTGTAGTCTTAATTAACTGAAGCATGCCGCTGGGAATACATTGGTTGTCTTTCAGTCTTTTTCCTTTGTATTTCAACTGGTATGAGAGGCAGTTCTTTACATTTTTGCGATTTTTCCCATTTAGCATTACTATATTCCGCTGTTCCCATCGTGGCGCAGCAGAAACGCACCTGACTAGTATCCATGAGGATGCAGTTTCGATCCCTGGCCTCACTCAGTGGGTTGAGGATCCAGCGCTGCCCTGAGCTGTGGTGTAGGTCGCAGACACAGCTCGGATCTGGCATTGGTGTAGCTGTGGCGAGCTAGGCCAGCGGCTAGAGAGCTCCAGTTTGATGCCTAGCCTGGGAATGTCTATATGTCGCAGGACGGGCCTAAAAAGACCAAAAAAAAAAAAAAAAATTTAGTGTTTTCTCAAGCCATTAAAGCTTATATACAGAAGTCGTAATGGCTGCAGAATGGGTGTAGGTGTGCCATTCCTGCATTTGGCTTTGACATTGGGTCCTGTTTGTTTGCTCTTGTTGATATGGTAAACATTTTTTCCCCAAAATTTCTTTTTTCTTCTTCTTCTTCTTCTTCTTTTGCTTTTTATTTTTGTTTTATTTTTAGAACCGCACCCGCAGCATATGGAAGTTCGTAGGCCAGGGGTCAGTTTGGAGCTGTAGCTGCTGGCCTACATTTGCCACAGCTGCACAAGATCCGAGCCACATCTACAATCTATATCGCAACTCATGGCAACACTGGACTTTTAACCCACTGAGCAAGGCCGGGGGTCAAACCCACATCCTCATGGGTACTAGTTGGGTTTTTTACCACTGAGCCACCATGGGAACTCCCCCCGCCGCCCAAATTTCTGATTCATTCTTTCTTTTCTTTTCTTTTTTTTTTGCTTTTTAGGGCCAGTCCCACGACATATGGAGGTTCCCAGGCTAGGGGTCCAGTCAGAGCTGCAGCTGCTGGCCTGTGCCACAGCCACAGCCACAGCCACACAGGGTCTGAGACATGTCTGCGACCTGCACCACAGCTCACGGCAACGCCAGATCCTTAACCCACTGAGCAAGGCCAGGGATTGAACCCGAAACCTCACGGTTCCTAGTTAAATTCCTTTCCGCTGCGCCATGACGGGAACTCCCCTGATTATTTCTTTAGTGTATAATCCTAGAAGTATAATTACTGAGCCAAAGGATATCACTACTCCCATGCTTTCAAAGATTTTGGGCTTAAAATTTCTTTCTTGTTTTATAGTGATTTTGAAGGAAGTACCTTTGTTATTTTCCAGTTTTGAAAATTACTAATGTCTTCCAAGACTCTCTCCTCTTGTATGTATTTATATATACTTATTGATAGGTGTATCTTTGGGTATGAATTTTTATGAGTGTTTTTAAGTTGTGGAAATTATTGTCATATTTCTTTCAAGAAAGTTTTCACCAATTTATATTACTATTAGCCATATATATTAGATTATTTGTTTTTGTAACTTTCTGGCTCACATAAAGGTTTAAGACATGGTAACGCTCAAATTAGTTAATTACAAATACAAGACAAACATGAGAGTGTGAAAAAGAAAGTAACATTCAGTCCTGCTGTTGCGAGTGGTGCATTTGATTCTAACCTGAGAGTGCAGTATAGGTATAGCTTTGCAACTCTCCCCTCCTCAGATACCTAACAGTAGATCTTGAACTTCCGACCATATCAAGAGTATACATTTGATTTTGTTAATTCCCTGTTGACCTCACTTGTCGTTGTTCTTTTTAAATAACTCTTAAGAATATTCTTCATCATGTGTGTCGGGCTCCTTAGTACTTGAGGACTGTTGCTGAGTCCCATGTGTGGTACGAGCTGTGTTCCTGTTCGTGCAGACTCGCACCTGGGATAGACCTTTTGCCCCTGCCTTTGTGTGCTGGTTTTGCGTGTAATAGAACATTATGCAATCCTGCTCTCATTTTAATTGAGGCGAATTAAGTGACTTGGACAAATTAACCTGCTATCCCTTGGTGTCCCTTGTACAAAATAGCGGATTCAGACAAAATGATTAAGTCCCTTCCATTCCTCAAAGTATTTCGATGTTGGAGGAGGTGAAAGTTTGAATGTTAAGGACTGAAGCCGAGATAAAAGGAGCCGTCGCGTTATTTATACAGGGCCTAAAATTAAATGGAAAAATAAATGCCATTCTTCCAAACTAAGCAGATGGCAGAGTTCCCGTTGTGGCTCAGTGGTTAATGAATCCGACGGGGAACCATGAGTTTGCGGATTCGATCCCTGGCCTCGCTCAGTGGGTCCAGGATCTGGTGTTGCTGTGGCTGTGGCGTAGCTGGCGGCAGTGGCTCTGATTAAACCCCTAACCTAGGAACCTCTGTATGCTGAGGGCGCAGCCCTAAAAAGACGAAAACAAAAACAAAAAGTTGACAGATGCCCTTAGGTTTAACTAGGTTCTTTTAAATATATATTCAAATGACAAGCCTACAACAATGAAAATCCTGAGGGGCCAGTATTTGTGTTGCAGAGTGTATTCCTTTTAATGTATCAGATAATTATTTTTGATCGAAGACCCTTCCTAAGGTGGAATTCCCAGTTTCAGTAATGTGCTTTCTTAACATTCATTAGTATTTTCACCTCTTTTATTAAGACTGATCAGTTCTCCTCATGACAGCAGGGGAACATGGTTCAGGAATGCACTCTCCTGTCTTGACTCTGTGTATATATTTATTTGGAGGGATCTGTGGAGTACGGTAAATTTTGAATAGCTGGAGTGACTGCTCTGATGCAACTGGATCGGCAGCGTCTCTGCAGCGCCAAGACCCAGGTTCGATCCCTGGCCCAGCACAGTAGAGTAACAGAGTCGAGTGTTGTTACAACCGCGGCTTGGATCTGATCCCTGGCTTGGGAACTCCATATCCTAAGGGGCAGCCAGCAAAGAAAAAGAATTTTGAATAGTAGTGTATATGGCTTCTTGAAACCATTAAGTTGGATTAGGTCAGAATCAGGAAATTGTACTTTTCAAGGTTTTGGGAGTAAAGAAATTTCCTCATAACTCTGGATATATTTGTACTTCCTGTGAAAGGAAAAAAAAATTGTTTTTCTTATAGAAGAGCAGCTTTTTTTGTATGGAAGTTCAAAATTCAGAAGAAACTTGGAGTTCCTGTTGTGGCTCAGCAGTAACGAATCTGACTAGTAGTATCTTTGAGGATGTGGGTTAGAACCTTGGGCTCGCTCAGTGGGTCTACGCCTGTGGCGTAGGCCGGCACCTGCAGCTCTGATTTGACCCTTAGCCTGGGAACCTCCATATGCCGAAGGTGTGGCCCTAAAAAGACCAAAAAAAAAAAAAAAAAAGAAAATTTCAGAAGAAACTATAAAGGAGAAATATTGCAAGAGACCAAATCAATGGAAGTTAGAAGCAGTGGCATGAAAAGTTTGAAAATGAAAAAACAGGAGTTCCCCTTGTGGCTCGGTGGTTAATGATTCCGACTAGGAACCAAGAGGTTTTGGTTCGATTCCTGGCCTCGCTCCATGGGTTAAAGATCCGGTGTTGCTGTGAGCTGTGGTGTGGGTTACAGATGCGGCTCGGAGCCCGTGTTGCCGTGGCTCTGGCATAGGCCGGTGGCTACAGCTCCGATGTGACCTCTAGCCTGGGAGTCTCCCTATGCGGTGGGCACGGCCCCAGAAAAGACAAAACCAGAAAGGAAAAACCCCAGTGTTGGTCCTGCAGCGGGAGGTCTGTGGGATGGTCACTGGTGCGAGGAGCCGGCAACCTCCTGCTCAGTCCCCAGAAAGGGGGAATGTCTGCGCCCTGGTGCCTCCCCAGGGCTGCGTGCTTCGCCCTGCGAGCTGTGCTGCAGAGACCCTCCGGCAGAGGAGCGGGGCTTGCGCTGCTGTTGCTTGTTGGCTTAACGTGAGCATTTCTGTGTCACTCTTAATTTCTTTGATATTATGTGGTGTATTTAGAGGCTGTGGAAAAGCTGTTCTCAAGATCATTTGCATAGGATCATTTGTAAACCTAATCAGACCTATTTTTGTCCAAGGTTCTGGTTGGTCAGTATTATTTTTTTTCCTCTTTTAGGGCCGCACATGCGGCATCGGGAGGGTCCCAGGCCAGAGGTCCCATCGGAGCTGCAGCTGCGGGCCTGCACCACAGCCACGGCCACGCCAGATCTCAGCCATGTCTGTGACCACAGCTCACGGTAACGGTCACTGATCACTTAACTTTGCACTGATGAAGACCAGGGATCAAACCCGTGTCAACATGGATGCTAGTCGGATTCTTTACTGCTGAGCCACAGTGGGAACTCCTGGTCAGGGTTTCATTATACGTTTATGTGGATGTATGAGGTCTTTGTTTACAGTAGTATTCCACGAAGTCTTCCCGTTTAATAACTAATGGCTCATATTTCGTAGTGCTTTGTGTAGGCGCTGTGGTTAATTCTCTCACTGAATCACTGCATGTATCACCTCATTTATGTCACCGTCTCCAGTGTGAGTGACGTCTCGGTCTGGTAGGTGGTGGCGCCTGAAGGTCCCATCCACTCTAACCCAGCCCTGCCTTTACCCCCCTGCTGTCCTGCACCTCACTGATGTTTGAACACATGCACAGTGGGAAGGTAAGACTGTTTCTCTGTAGGAATTTCAACCTGCGTAAATACCTGTTCCGTGACTCTCTTTTGTGGGTTTGGTTTTTCAGATTCTTGGATCTCCCAGTCAGCGTCCTTTCCCCGGAACCAGAAGCAGCCAGGGGTGGATTCTTTATCTCCAGTGGCCTCACTTCCTAAACAGATTTTCCAGCCTTCTGCCCAGCAGCAACCCACTAAACCAGTTAAAGTCACTTGTGCAAACTGCAAAAAACCTTTGCAGAAGGGACAGACAGCTTATCAACGAAAAGGATCAGCTCACCTCTTCTGTTCTACCAGCTGCCTCTCCTCCTTCTCGCACAAGCCTGCTCCAAAGAAACTTTGTGTTATGTGTAAAAAGTAAGCTGTACCTTTTCAGCATTTTTCCATATGGTTGAATAATGGTAGTAAAATTTGAGAATAGTTGTCTTAGAGGTGAACTACTATGTTTTAAAAATTGGTAAACTAATTGTTTGAATATTCAGCCAAAGTCAAATTCATAGTTGCTTTGGAGGGTTCTCTGTCTAGCCCAGGTGGCTTAGAATTAAAATCCTGGAGTTCCTGTCGTGGCGCAGTGGTTAACGAATCCGACTAGGAACCATGAGGTTGCGGGTTCGGTCCCTGGCCTTGCTCAGTGGGTTAACGATCCGGCGTTGCCGTGAGCTGTGGTGTAGGTTGCAGACGCGGCTCGGATCCCGCGTTGCTGTGGCTCTGGTGTAGGCCAGTGGCTACAGCTCCGATTCGACCCCTAGCCTGGGAACCTCCATATGCCGCGAAAGCGGCCCAAGAAAAATAGCAAAAAGACAAAAAAAAAAAAAAAAAAAAAAAAAAATCCTTCCTCTGGAGTTCTCGTCGTGGCGCAGTGGTTAACGAATCCGACTAGGACCCATGAGGTTGCAGGTTCGGTCCCCGCCCTTGCTCAGTGGGTTAAGGATCCGGCGTTGTCGTGAGCTGTGGTGTAGGTTGCAGACGAGGCTCGGATCCCACGTGGCTGTGGCTCTGGCGTAGGCCGCTGGCTACAGCTCCGATTCGACCCCTAGCCTGGGAACCTCCACATGCTGCAGGAGCACCCCAAGAAATAGCAAAAAGGCAAAAAGGCAAAAAAAAAAAAAAAAATCCTTCCTCTTTGCATAGACTTTGGGGTTGTAATTAAGGTCTGTAATCTCCACTGGACTCGTTCAGTTTGTAAGAATATGCATGTGCTTATTTACATTATTAATACAAGAATTTTGTTCTAGCCAGACAAAGTGGTTAAGAATTTGTATATGACTAGTTTTGTATTAAAATAGGTCAAGGAGTTTCCATTGTGGCTCAGTGGGTTAAGGACTCGTTGTCTCTGTGAAGATGCAGGTGCGATCCCTGGGTTAATAAGAACCTGGCATTGCTGCAGCTATGATGTAGGTCTCAGATGAGGCTCGGATCTGGTTTTGCTGCGGTTGCAGTGTAGGCTGGCAGCTATGACCCTGATTTGACCCCTAGCCCAGGAACTTCCATGGGCTGCAGGTGTGGCTGTAAAAAAAAAAAAAGTCAAAATTCTCACTATCTTCATATGATGAATATTTAAAATTGGCAAACCTTTGGATATTGTATGAATTTGTTTATTTTGAACATTAAGTCATTTCTGCCCTTTTTTTTAGGTCTGCCCTCACTAGTTAAGAATAAGGTGAAGAGTTCCCTTGTGGTACAGCGGGTTAAGGATCTGGTGTTGTCCCTGCAGCAGCTTGGATTGCTGCTGTGTCGTGGGTATGATCCCTGACTGGGGCAACACCCACATGCCACTGGCATGGGCAAAAAAACTTGGAATATGGTATATTATGTTCAAGGTGAAACAGGTGGATTTTCTGTAGATTAGAGCAGCCCACGCTTGTGAAGATATTTTTGTGTCTTAGAACTTTGGAAAGGGCTAAAGGGTCTGTACAGTTCTAATAAATTCAAATATTGGAATGATTGCTATAGTTTTCGATTGCTTTAGAGTAGTTGACTTGCTTACTGCAATGTAAGCCCTGGAAAGTGAGAATTAAAGGAAAACTTGAAAACGCATCAGTATTGTTGTTTCCTAACCTTTCCAGTTGTAGTCGTGAGCTGCGTAGAATGGTACAGCTGTGTAGAATGGTAGGGCTGTTATTTTGGGTTATGGGGATGTATTTGAGTTCACATATCCTCTCTAGAAGGGTCCATATTCTTGTGACATAGGAACCTCCAGCTTTCATCCACAGGAGAGAAATTGGTAGCTCATGTCAAGTTATACGTCAGTCAACCAGGCCTCAACAGAAATTCCACTAAATAATATGTTTAACAGGGGTTACGAGAGCCTTGTTGAGGAGTTTGAAAACGGATTGCGTGTGGGGAGGGTTTGATAGTATTACTTCTCAGTCTTCTGTGTTCATATTGTGTTGCCAAGGGTTTTTAATAGTAGAAGTCGCTTTATGGATCTACAGATGGTGCTTGAGTCCTGGGACTCAATCTGTGGAAATACAAAAATGTCAGTTATTACGCCTGCATTTGATTGCTTCTCCAGTAGAGTTTTACTTTTTGTTTCTTGTATTTTTCAGAGATATAACTACAATGAAAGGAACCATTGTTGCTCAAGTGGATTCAAGTGAATCCTTCCAGGAATTCTGTAGTACATCTTGTTTGTCTCTCTATGAAGACAAACAAAATCCGACTAAAGGAGCTCTAAATAAATCAAGATGCACGATTTGTGGCAAACTAACAGAGGTTTGTATTTTGTGCTTTATCACTTAGTTCTGCTAATGGGAGTGTTTTTAACTTTAACAGTGTGATGGAATCTCCCGTCAGTACATGTCTTCTTAAAAGTGAGGGTCTGTCACTTCTGCCTTGTAACTGCCCCGTGGTGCAGTCCTTTTCCCGTGTAGAAAGGGGAGAATGATTTACAAAATATTGGACTGTGATACTGCTGACTCTTCCTGAGGTTGGGAGCATTCAGACAAAGCCGAAGTGTTTAAATAGGCAGACCACACAGGAGTGTGCCAGCAAAGAGTCCTGCTTAAGAAGGAGGACCGCGAGGGGTGTTATTTTATAGCTTTGGCATTTGATGGGTCAAAAAGATCTCTGTGCATGTGCCCTTCATTTGTGTATTTTTTATCTTCTTTGTCTTTTTGCCATTTCTAGGGCTGCTCCCGCAGCATGTGGAGCTTCCCAGGCTAGGGGTCCAATCGGAGCTGTAGCCGCCAACCTGCACCACAGCCACAGCCATGCCTGATAGAGGCTGTGTCTGTGACCTACACCACAGCTCTTGGCCACGCTGGAGCCTTCACCCATTGAGTGGGGCTCCGGATTGAACCTGCATCTTCATGGATCCTGGTTGGATTTGTTTCTGCTGCACCACAACGGGAACTCCCCTCCTTCCTTCCTTCCTTTCACGGAGGCATGCAGCAGCTTGAAGTGGGATCTCCATTCGCAGACAGGGATTGAACCCAGGCTGCAGTGGTGGAAGTCCAAACTGCTAGACTCCAGGGACTCCCAAGGCATTTTCCTTCTGCTGAAGCACTTTGCCACTTAGCTAAATATTGTATGTATATTTGTTTTTTAAAATTTTGCTTATTGTTTTTCTTTTAGATCCGCCATGAAGTTAGCTTTAAAAATATGACTCATAAGCTGTGCAGTGACCACTGCTTTAATAGATACAGGATGGCCAATGGTCTGATAATGAATTGCTGTGAGCAGTGTGGGGAGTACTTGCCCAGCAAAGGTGCTGGAAACAACGTCCTGGTCATTGATGGGCAGCAGAAGAGATTCTGCTGCCAAAGTTGTGTCAGTGAATACAAGCAGGTAATTGATGATCTGATAAAACTCAACCAGTCTTTGGAATGTGTTTTTAAAAAATGTTACAATGGTTTTATTCTAATAACATTTATTAACCAGATTTGCCTTAGATTTCATTTAATTCCGTTATTGTCTTCATGTCTTAAAGGTGTCCTATCTTGAATACTGAAATACAAGTAGATTTTGGGGACATAGCTTGTGATCTTACTTAAAAAGGTGAATGCTTGCCAAAATAATTCCTCTTTTGAGTGGTGGAGATGGGTCACAAATAGGAGGTTTCAATTTATCTTCTTTCTTCCCCCCACCCCTTTTTTGGCCACCCTCAGGCATATGGAGGCCCCAGGCCAGGGATCAGATCCCACCCCAGCTGCGGACCTGCATCCTGGCACCACAGAGATGCTGCTGATCCTATTGTGCCACCCTGGGCGCTCCCTTATTTCATTTTTTTTTTTTTTTTTTTTTTTTGTCTTTGTTGTTGTTGTTGTTGTTGCTATTTCTTGGGCCGCTCCGCGGCATATGGAGGTTCCCAGGCTAGGGGTTGAATCGGAGCTGTAGCCACCAGCCTACGCCAGAGCCACAGCCACGTGGGATCCGAGCCGCGTCTGCAACCTACACCACAGCTCACGGCAACGTCGGATCGTTAACCCACTGAGCAAGGGCAGGGACCGAACCCGCGACCTCATGGTTCCTAGTCGGATTCGTTAACCACTGCGCCACGACGGGAACTCCCCTTTTTTCATTTTTAAAGTTCATTTAAAATTTAAGGTCTTTTTGGACTCTCCCAAAAGCACCCAGTCTTGGGAGTTCCGTTGAGGCCCAGTGGTGACGAACCCAGCTAGGATACATGAGGATGCTGGTTCGATCCCTGGCCTCACTTAGTGGGTTGAGAATCTGGCTTGTCCGTGAGATGCGGTTTGAGTTGGGCGTTGCTGTGGCGCAGGCCAGCATTTGCATTCCGATTCAACCCCTAGCCTGGCAATTTCCATATGCTACGGGTACAGCCCTAAAAAAAAAGAAAAAAAAAAGATTTAAGTTCTTTTAGTGTTTGAATATATATGATGTAGGTTTGAATATATATGGTTTCAAAAGTCAGAGAAGTCTGGTTCCTACTTCTTTCTTCTCCTGGTTCTCCTACTTTGCCTTTATATGTATAACTTGTTTTTTGTTTGTTTGTTGGTTGCACCTGGTGGCATGTGCAAGTTCCCTGGCCAGGGATCAAACCCAAGCCACAGGAGTGACAATGCCACATCCTTAACCTACCGAGGGACCAGGGAACTCTTTTTTTTTAAATTTATTTTTTTTACTTTTCACTATTTTGTTTGCTGTTCTTCCTCAAAAATTAAGGAAATCATTCTTAGGTTTTCTTCTATATAGATATATACAAAAGGCAGCATACCGTATGTACTGTATTGTACCTTCATTTGTATCTTGGAACCACTCCCTGTTGATATATTCCTTAAATTTGCAGGAATTTTGTGAGATAGTTGTTAAAAATAGCCATTTTTATTAAGTGACAGAACCTCATAAATGTTATTTGTATTAGGCTGTTAGGGCTGCCGTAACAAAACATTGCAGTGCTCAAACAGCAGAAATTTCTTTTCTCACAGTTCTGGAGGCTAGAAGTCTGAGACCAAGGTGCCTTTGCAGGTTGGTTTTGGTGAGGCTGCCCTTGTAGCCTGGAGAGGACCCCCTTCTCGCTGGTCTTCCCTCTGCTCAGAAGCAGAGAGAGAGGGAGGGAGACACAGGTCCAACCTGTAGGCCTTCATTCACCCTTAGCTGCCTCCCTGAAGGCCCTGTTCCATATGCAGTCTCACTGGGACCTAGAGCTTCACCGTAGGAATTTGGGGCTGGAGGAAGGGGAAACACAACAATTTTGGAAACAACGAAAATAAATTCTCAAAACATAGTATTTCGTGGACTTTCTGCTATGCTGCAGCCGGATCAGCAGCGTCACAGGCATGCTGGGATGCAGGTTCGATCCCTGGCCAGGCACAGTGGGTTAAGAACCCTGTGGCCTAGGTGGCAGCCGCAGCTTAGAACTGATCCCTGGCCCAGGAACTACATATGCTGCAGGACGACCAAAACAAAACAGAAAAACCCTTACCACTTCCTAATTGTTTTATGACATCTTAGTATCTGTGTACCTAAGGTTATTGCCATTATTGTACTTGTCTGATGGAACTGTTACACACAATGGTGCGCTTCAGTATCTGCCCAGTTTCATGTTCAGTTTGATGTCGCGGGCCTGAAATGAGCCGTAGTGGAGGTAGGTTCCTGGTCGACGCTGAGTAATCATTGTGCTTCCTCTCACCTCCCAAGGGCTGGTGGTTAACCACATACGAGACAGCACGGCTAACTCTGGTCTGTTTGATCACTTTTCTGTGGATGGTGTTTGGGTTATTGTCAGTGTTTTGCTTTTACAAATAATACGTGATGAATAAGCCGGCATGGTTCGGTTTCAGACCACTGCATAGAGCAGACGTTGCAGTAAAGCAAGTCAGTCGCACAATTGGTTTCCCAGTGCATGTAAGTTTCTGTTTACAGTGTGCTGTGGTCTCGGAAGTGTGCAAAGCTCCGTGTCTAAAAAATGCCCGTGCCCCGGAAACAAAGCACTGATCACCACCCGGGCCTTGCGGGAGTCGTCACAGTGCTGTCTGAGCTCATGCATCCCGGAGCTCCCCAGCCGAGTAATGATGAGAACGTTTGAAAAGTAAGAGTAACCAAAACGAGACAAGCGACGTGAGGTGAGCAGATGCTGTTGGACCAATGACGCTGTTCGGCTGGCTCAGTACGGGGTTGTCCCAAACCTCCAGTGTGTGCAAGTCCCCGTGTCTGGGGAGCAGTCGAGGAGACGAGCCCTTTAGTGAGGGGAAGCAAAGTGTGTGCTTCACTCTGTGTCTGCGGAGACGGGGGTTCAGGGTAGGTCCTCAGAAGCAGGATTGGTTAGGATCAGTGGTTGGTTAGATGTTAAGTTCCCTGTGAGAGTTGTGCCTGTTGGTGTTCTTTTCAGCAGTTTATGTGGACGTAGTTTCTCCAGAGCCTCTTCAGTAGGGAGTATTAACATATTATTCGCATTGGTAAAATGGTGTGTGGGGTGAAATTTGTATTTATCTCCTAAGGAATGATGAGCAGTTTTTCCTATTTCACATTTGTCTTTCCTTTTCTGCGAATTGTTTGTTTGCGTCTTAAACTCATTCTTTTTGGGCTTTGGCATTTCTCATTTTTCCCCCATTAAGTGAACATTTATTTTATTTTATTATTTGATTAATTTTTTGCTTTTTAGGGCTGCACCCACGGCATATAGAAGTTCCCAGGCTAAGGGTGGAGTCAAAGCTGCAACTGCCGGCCTACACCACAGCCACAGCCACGTGGGATCCGAGCCTCGTCAGTGGCCTGCACCACAGCTCACGGCAACGTCAGATCCTTGACCCACTGAGTGAGGCCAGGGATCGAACCTGCATTCTCATGGATGCTAGTCAGATTCATTTCTGCTGAGCCGCACCGGGAACTTCCAAATGTTTATTTTAGTAAGCAGGGTGCTCATTAAACCGTTTTTTTTTTTGTGAAACGGTTATTTACCACCTACTGCGTTGCAGGTGCTGTGCAGATTGCCTGGAAGAATGCCGTGCGAAGCACAGTTCTGTTTCCTTGGCTTTGTGAGGGTGGCAGCCTTGTGATCGGTCACCATGAGGAGGTTTTGGGGGTGATTGAAAGGCTCAGTCAGGCTGATGGTAACGCCTGGGATTCAGTACAGTCTGCTGTTGGTGACAGCAGTGCATCAGTGACCTCTGATAGCTGGAAGTTTGGTAAGAGGTAGTCGAGTTGGCCGGGGTGCAAATCCTGGCCGCGTTAGTCAGCACCTGTGTCCTGGGCTGATCTCTCGGTCTCTTGCGCCCTGTTTCCTCTCTGTAAAGTTGTGCAGTCTGTCTGACAGTGACATGGAAAACATCGGATCTGCACCTTTCATCTTGAGTTTTAAGCTGCTGGGTCAAGGGAATTCCCTGGTGACTCACTGGGTTAAAGATCTGGCGTCGTCGTTGTGGCTGTGCTGGTGGTAGAACTGCCACACGCTGTGGGTGTGGATCCCTCCCCCAGTTTTTTTTTTTCCTTTGGTAATTCTAGCCATTATAGTAGGTGTGAAGTGGTCTGGGTTTGTTCTTGTTCTTGTTTTTTGTCTTTTTTTTGGCGGGGGGAGCATACCGAAGTTCCCAGTCTAGGACGTTCCCAGGCTAGGGGTCACATCGGAGCTGTAGGTGCTGGCCTGACCAGGCTCCACCACAGCTCGCAGCAACGCTGGATCCTTAACCCACTGAGCAAGGCCGGGGATGGAACCCACGTCCTCCTGGACACTACGTCCTTTTTTAACCTGCTGAGCCACACTGGGAATTCTTCTCCTAACACACATTTGGGTCTTTAGTCCATTTTGAATTAATTTTTGTTTATGAAACGAGGCAGGTATCCAACCTCATTCATTTGTTTGTGGAAATCCCAGCAACATCTGTTAATTCCCCATGGAATGGACTTGTGTTAGTTGTCAAATATTAATTGGCCATAGATAGGTATGTTTATTTCTGGACTCTGAATCCTATACTCCACTCATCTACATGTCTTTTCTTATGAAGTACTACATTGTTAAATGATAACTATCTTTGTAGTGAGATTTGAAATCAGGAAATGAGTCTTCCTAATTTCGAGCTTTGTTCTTTTTCAAGATTGTTTGGCTACTCCCTTCCAGTTTCATATGGCTTTTCAGTTTCTGCAGAAAAAGGCTTTTAGAATTTTGATGCTGGAGTTCCTGTCATGGCTCAGTGGGTAATGAACCTGACTAGCATCCATGATGACGCGGGTTCGATCCCTGGCCTCGCTCAGCGGGTTAAGGATCTGGCATTGCTGTGAACTGTGGTGTAGGTCGCAGATGTGACTCAGATCCCATGTTGCTCTGGCTGTGATGTAGGCTGTTGGCGGCAGCTGATTCAACCTCTAGCCTGGGAACCTCCACATGTCATGGGTGTGACTCTGAAAGACCAAAAAAAGAAAAAAAAAAAAATTATGGCGATTGCACTGATGCCATAGATTTCTTTGGGTAGTACTGACATTTCTGCAGTGTTAAAGCCTCCTATCTATAAACATGGGATGTCTTCTCACTTATGTAGGTCTTCCTTAATTTTTTTCAGCAGTCTTGTCATTTTCAGTGTTCAACTCTTTGTCTTTTTAGGACTGCACAGTGGCTTATGGAAGTTGAAAGGCTAGGGGTAGAATCGGAGCTGCAGCTGCTGGCCACAGCCACAGAAATGCCTGATCTGTGCTACCTTTGCCACCTACACAGCTCATGGCAACACCGGATCCTTAACCCACTGAGCAAGGCCAGGGATTGAACCCTCGTCCTCATGGATACTAGTCAGATTCATTATCACTGAGCCACAACACGTGCTCCAAGTTTTATCAATTTCCTTTTGAAATTGTTCATTGCTAGTATTTAGAAATAACTGATATTTGAGTGTTGATCTCATACCCTGCAATTTTGAATTTGTCTATTAGCTCTGATAGCTTTATTGCTGCTCCCTTGGGGTTTTCTTGGTATAGGAATCAATTCAGCTCCAAACACTGATAGTTGTACTTTTCCTTTTCCAATTTGGATTTTTTTTTTTTTTCTTTGTAGGGCCGAACCCACGGCACATGAAAGTTTGCAAGCTGGGGGTTGAATCGGAGCTGCAGCTGCTGGCCTACACCATGGCCACAGCAACTTGGGATCTGAGCCATGTCTGCTGCATACATTGCAGCTCATGGTAATGCTGGATCTTCGACCCCTCTGAGTGGAGCTAGGGATCGAACCTGCATCCTTATGCACGCTAGTTGTGTTCGTTATTGCTGAGCCACAACAGGAACTCCAACTTGGATGTTTTTTACTTCTTTTTCCAACTTGTTTTAGCTGTAACTTTCACTGTCATGTTGGATAGAAGTTGTAAAAGTAGACATCCTTTTCTTTTTGTTCTTTTGCTGTTTTAATTTTTTGGCTATGTTCATGGCATGTGGAAGTTCCCAGGCCAGGGATTGAACCCATGCCATAGCAGTGACAACACTGCTTCCTTAACAGTTGGCCATCAGGGAACTCAGAATGGCCTCTTGCTCGAGAGCCTGGGAACTACAATTGTATGGTGCTCTTTTGGTCCCTGTGCCACCTCCCTTTTGACCTTTTGTCTCTAACACTGAGCTTGTCTGCCATTGTGCACATCCCTGTAGCCCAGTGACTTTCTGGCATATGTGGATACAGGTAATTAACAGTCTGGAACCTGCCAGTGAAATGGGTGACACTTGTCTTTCAGTATTTTCTACTTTCCTGCATAGTATTTTGACTGTTATGGACAATGAGACACTTTATGCGTGGAGTAAGGGTATATATATGTATGTGCTGGAAGCTGTTATATGTGCTTTAAGAAGAGTTTCCTAAATTATCCACTTGCAAATGATGAAAATTGTAATTATGTGACTTCCAGGTGCTTTGGAATAGAATGCTTTGAGATACCGTTGTAAGTATTATTAGTATACTTTAATGAAACCTGAGAATACAGTGTCATCTGATAAGAAATAAGTGGTTTTTTTTTTTTTTTTTGACACGGTCTGCGTAGAGATGAGTCAAATCTAACGTCTGTTTTCTTCTCTTTTGACAGCCACACTGGCTAAATTTGGAAATTCCTGGATAGGGGATTGAATCCAGGCCATAGACCTCTACCTCACAGCTGTGGCAATGCCAGATCTTTTTTTTTTTTCCTTTTTTTGTCTTTTTGCCATTTCTTGGGCCGCTCCCGAGGCATATGGAGGTTCCCAGGCTAGGGGTCGAATCGGAGCTGTAGCTGCCATCCTACGCCAGAGCCACAGCAACGCCAGATCGTTACCCCACTGAGCAAGGGCAGGGATCGAACCCACAACCTCATGGTTCCTAGTCGGATTCATTAACCACTGCGCCACGACGGGAGCTCCAATGCCGGATCTTTTAACCTACTCTGCCACAGCGGGAATTCTCTCTTTTTTTTTTCTTGTCTTTTTAGGGCCGCATCCATGGCATGTGGAGGTTCCAGGCTAGGGGTCAAATCAGAGCTGTAGCTGCCCGCCACAGCTACAGCCACAGCCACCCCAGATTCGAGCCGTGTCTGTGACCTACAGCATAGCTCATGGCAACACTGGATCCTTAACCCACTGATGGAGGCCAGGGCTAGAGCCTGCATCCTCATGGTTACTAGTCAGGTTCATTCCCGCTGCACCATGGCGGGAACTCCACACAGTGGGAGTTCTTAAGGGTTCACTTTTAATAACTTAACTGGTTGTCATTGTTTCATCACTAAATGGTTTTTCCATCAGACAAATAATGTAATCTTTATTCTGCACATTGGACAGTGGCACTGGCGGTAGGAGAGCAGGCATTTTTAAAAGTGGATTGAGGTTGTGATTCACAAAAGAGGTAATTAAGAAGTAGTTTTACAGATTGTTGGCCTTTCAATCTCGCAGCCTGTCTTTGTATCTTTTTACGAGGTCTTTTACACTCTTTCCTTAGGTAGGTAGCCATCCGAGCTTTCTGAAGGAGGTTCGTGATCACGTGCAGGACCCTTTCTTAACGCAGCCTGAGGTAAGCAGGGGTGCTGCTGGGGCTGAGGCCTCAGCAGCTCCGTTCACCGCCATTGCTTCTGCTGTGTATTTGAAAAACCATGTGCGTTTTGAAGAGTTAACACTTACAAACATGCAATGTCCGATGATGTTTGTTTTCGTACTTTATCGATTGCGTTGGACAAGCTTTCTTACTTGACTGACTGAGTTTTACATGTGTTTTCCTGGGATGAGCTCGTTTGCTTTTGGGTCGTTTTGTGATTAAGAATTCATTTTAAGGAGTTCCCGTCGTGGTGCAGTGGTTAATGAATCCGACTAGGAACCATGAGGTTGCGGGTTCCATCCCTGGCCTCGCTCAGTGGGTTAAGGATCCGGCATGGTGCGGTGTAGGTCACAGACATGGCTCAGATCTGGCCTTGCTGTGGCTCTGGCCCAGGCCCGCAGCTACAGCTCCGATTGGACCCCTAGCCTGGGAACCTCCATATGCCGCGGGTGCGGCCCTAAAAAGACAAAAGACAAAAAAAAGTTTCTCCCTTGCGCTTTCCTGAAAGATTAAAAAAACCAACACAGAAAGGAAATTTCAAAAAAATTTTCCAAATATAATAGTCCTATTAAGTCACATGAATAGATTAGTACATGAAAAATAAATATATACAATTAGGAATAATTGTAACTATAGTACAGTGATCAAAATAAGGAGTTTTATATTGATATAATTCTGTACTTGATTATTCATATTTTGTCCATTAATGTCCCTTAAGGAAAATTTTAAGAAATGATGCATTTTCCAGCGTCCAATCCAGGATCATAAGCCAGTATTTTAAAAAGTTGTCTTTCCCTCTTTCTTCTTCTGAGACCCCGCTTCCAGAGGTGTTAGATTCCCCCTCCTGTCCCATGGTCACGGTAGCTCAGTCATTTACTTAGGCTTTTAAAGTCTTATTTTGCTTCTTGCTTCATTTGGAGAGTTTCTTTTGTTGTATATCTCGTGTTACTAATATTTCCTCAGATCAAGTGTTAGTGATGTATTTGCTGTCTCCAGAAGGTCATCTGGATCTTTCTTATGTCCTCTGCTCGTGGCTTCATTATGTTTGTATTTTCCTTCGCAGGTTTCCTGAATAGGTTAGTGTACTTTTCATGGTAGCTTTTTGAACATCTTTGCTGCTGTTTTCATTCCTGTCCTTTTCTATGTCAGCTGACTTTTAAAATTTCTGTGTAATGAGTTTATACGGTGGGTCCCCCCGTATCCAAGGTTCAGCGTCAAACACATTCACCCATTAGGGGTCAAAAATGTTGGGGAAGGTGGGAGCAAACAAATTCCAGAACTTTCCAAAAAGTACACCTTGAATTTGCCAACATTGCCAATTGTTGACGTGCCGTTTGCATCGTGTTTGCGACTGGTCTTAGGTGTTCTGAGTAACGAGGAATCGCAGAGGTACGTGCCTGTCTTAAGGAGCCCTGCCCGGGTTACAGTCAAGTACTTCGCCGTTTGACGGAAGGGACCTTGGAGCTTCTGCAGTTTCTGCAGTTTGGTTTCCTGGGGCGGGGTCACGGACCTGGTCCCTTGCAGGGGGACTTCCATGTTTGTATGGGGTTTTGAAGCCATGGTTTCCTATTGTGTGTTTTCCAGTTTTTAACCATGGAGGTTAAGTCCAGTTACTCCCTCCTGGCCAGGTGCAGGAGTCCTGTCTCTTTTAATCATAACGGATCCCTGGTCTGTCTTCGTCTTCCATGACCTTGACACTTCTGAGCACCGAGGGCATCTGGTCGCGTGCCCCTCCATTTGGCTCTGACTGGTGCTTTCTCAGGACCCTAATGACGCAGTGCCTTTAGGGCTCGGACCCCTGGGGGCACCCTGGGCGGCGCTTGGCGGCTGTGTGTTAACTCGGTGCGCCAGCCCGCTTAAGGGGTCACGTCTGCCCTCTTCAGCGACTGGTTACGGGTTTCCCTGGGATATTTATGTTTTTCTGGAGGGAATATATTTGATACTATATAAGTACCATGTTGCTAAGCAGACTTTTCGCTCACTATTTCAGCGTCTGTTGTCAAGTAGAAAAGTTTTTAAAATTATGAAAATAGTGTCTCTTGTGGAAGACAAATTATAAACTGTGTACAGTAGGGAAGACAAGGAGAACGTGATGTTTTACCTTTCTCGCTCTCCAGACGTCTTGCAACATAAAGAGAATTTCGGGTTTTTATTAAATATGAGGTATAAGCTTTACTGGAATTTCTCTCTGCATCTTCACTTGGTGTAAACAGTAGTCTAACGTCGTGTCATTGTTGATGTTCTGCCACCACTCCTCTCTTTGCAGAAATTGTCACTGTTTTTTGGTCGTTGTTTGCTTTTTAGGGCTGCACCCTGGGCACATGGAAGTTCCCATGTTAGGGTTTTGCATCGGAGCTGTAGCTGGGCCTGTGCCGCAGCCGCAGGCACACAGAATCTTTGCCATGCCTGCAACTACCGCACAGCTCACGGCATCGCCGGATCCTTAACCCCCTGAGCGAGGCCAGGGATCGAACCTGCAACCTCATGGATCCTAGGTGGGTTCGTTCATCGCTGAGCCACGAAGGAAACTCCCAAAATCTTCACTATTTTTGTGGTAGCCTGGATAGACTAATTATCAGAATGTTGTTAAATGCATGAAATAAACCAGCTGTGATTACAACTAGAACCAGGTATTCAAAATACAGTTATCAAATTTTTTTTTTTCTTTTTCAGCTGCCCCCTTGGCATATGGAAATTCCCCGGCCAGGGATGGTATCTGAGCTGGAGCTGCAACCTAGGCCACAGCTGCAGCAACGCTGGGTCCTTCATCCGCTGGACTGGGCCAGGGATTGAACCAGCGCCTACACAGAGACAAGTTGGGTCTTGAACCTACTGTGACACAGTGGGAGCCCTCTCAAAATATCTTTAGAATTTTGAAATGTAATATATACACACTTCAGTGCATTAATAAGACACAGTGGTCAATAACCGTAATTTTCTTTTTTTTTTTTTTTGTCTTTTTGCCATTTCTTGGGCCGCTCCCGCAGCATATGGAGGTTCCCAGACTAGGGGTCGAATCGGAGCTGTAGCCACGGGCCTATGCCAGAGCCACAGCCACGCGAGATCCGAGCCGCGTCTGCGACCTACACCACAGCTCATGGCAACGCCGGATCGTTAACCCACTGGGCAAGGGCGGGGATCGAACCCGCAACCTCATGGTTCCTAGTCGGATTCATTAACCACTGCGCCACGATGGGAACTCCCAATAACCGTAATGTTTTGAAGTGATGTTGGATATCAGTGAGAGACTGAGCCGTCTGCCAGTAGGATATGAAAAGCCGGGGGTGGTTTTTTTTTTTTTGGTCTTTTTATCTTTTCTAGGGCTGCTCCCTCGGCATATGGAGGTTCCCAGGCTAGGGGTCTAGTCAGAGCTGTAGCCGCCAGCCTACGTCAGGGCCACAGCAACGCGGGACCTGAGCCGCGTCTGTGACCCACACCACAGCTCACAGCAACACTGGATCCTTAACCCACTGAGGGAGGCCAGGGATCGAACTGGAAACCTCATGGTTCCCAGTCGGATTCGTTAACCACTGCGCCATGACGGGAACTCCTGAAAAGGTGGGGATTTTTGTTTTTGACAAAGTCTCAGGTTCTGCTAAAACTAAAGTGGTTTCTTGCCTCTAATCAGAATGAAAAAGAATGCTACATTTCAGTTAGACTTTCATGCATATGTAGACGATATTTTTCCAGTTAGGTTTCAGTTGAGTCTGGATGTGGCAGGACGTGGCGCTGGGCCCGCTTCCTCGAGTAGACTGACGGCATCGGGTCTGTCGTGTCGTGGTCTGTGCCTTCCTGTGCCAGCCACGCACCTGGATAAAAGTGGACTAGATGCGATGTTTTATTTAGATACAGAGGGAAGAGTTCAGGAAAAGTTTTAAAACCATACGACGATTGATTTTAATCCTTATGTGGAGTTAAGATGAAAATGCAAGTTACTGTTTTTTAATGAGTAGACGAAAAATGAGCCCGTTTGCTACACACTCCCCGTTGTTTTTACCCTTTACCTCACCAGTATTGTTTCAGTCAGTTGCAACTCATATCTCATGCTTGTTTTTTTTTTTTTTTTTTTTTTCTGCTTTTTACGGCTGCACCTGTGGCATATGGAGGTTCCCAGCCTAGTGATCGGGTTGGAGCTGTAGCTGCCGGCCTGCACCACAGGCACAACAACGCCAGATCCTTAACCCACGGCGGGAGGCCAGGGATTTAATCTGCACCCTCAAGGATCCTAGTTGGTTGTGTTAACCACTGAGCCACGACGGGAACTCCCCACAAGTTAATTTTTAAATGCAAACATAGCAGCTCATACGAATCGTAGTTTTGTACGACTGTCTGTATGTCAGTGATCCTGCTTTTGTCCAACAGTGTCCAGAGTGCACCTCCTTTGGCCCGTCCTTCCTGTGTCTTCCTCATATTATCTACTGATTAACTGTAATAGCCAAAATTACTTTAATTTAGGTTATTTAACACAGTAAAGGTTTTATGTTTTATTTTGTTTAAGTTAGGTTTTATAGTAGGAAGGTGGTGAATCAGCTTTACGAGAATTGTCAAAAGTCCTTGAAACAATAGCAGCTCAGTGAAAAAGTATTTAAGTACTCAAGTTATTCCTCTGAAGAACTGTAGTCGTTTGGTTATTATGACTTTTTTTCCCCCCGCTTCTTAGGGCCTCACCCGCAGCATATGGCCGTTCCCAGGCTAGGGGTCGCATTGGAACTACAGCTGCCGACCACAGCCCCTGCCATGCCAGATCCGAGCCGTGGCTGTGGCCTACACCATCGCTTATAGCAACGCCTGATCCTTAACCCACTGAGTGAAGCCAGGGCTTGAGCCCACAACCTTATGGTTGCTTGGCGGATTCGATTCTGCTGCGCCCCGACGGGAACTCCCCATTAATAAGACTTTTATTTTGTGGGTTCATTTACTGTCTTTTGTCAAATGGCAAGGAAGTGGTCATCCTTGTGGACACAAACCACTGCCCTTCTCAGACTTCCAGCTTCTGCTTGTGTGTAGCAAGTCAGTTTAATCAGCAGGGTAAACCACCTCTTTCAGAGGAAACTAAGCTTTGATCGTGTTGTTTGCCTCTCGTGGAGCTGTGTTGCAGTTAGCAGTTTGCATTTAGAGGAAGACTTCCAACCCACTGAACCCAGGTTAGAAATTAACAGAATTGTTTTGCAGAGAGAAAAGGTGTAATGAAAAATACAACAGTTGTTTCTAGTTAAATTGTTTTCTCAATTTCCCTTGTATGTTTCAAATTTTAGAAATACGGAAAACTGACCGCGTGTACGGGTTGCCGGACGCAGTGCCGGTTTTTCGATATGACGCAGTGCATAGGCCCGAATGGGTACATGGAGCCGTACTGTTCGACTGCTTGCATGAACAGTCACAAGACAAAATATGCAAAATCACCAGGTGCGCTGCAGGGGCTTGTGATGTTAAAACCCTTTGATGACGTGAATAATGGCTTACCCCTCTTTCATGCTTGCTTTCACCTGCGTTAACTGTTTGTTTACTACCAAGTTTCGGTGCTTTTGATCATTTCTTTTCGTCTTAAAATTATTGGTGAGGTTCTGTGCATGTGTGTGTTCTTTGCTTAAGTTGGTTTGTTCCCCAAACGTTATCTAAAACTGAGATTGGTTCATGTATCTACGTATGTTTTAGAGAGGTAGTATCAGATTCTTCTCTTATGAAAGTATTGTTTAAGGTGTAAAAGTCAGAAATTAATAAAAGAATAGCTGACAGAAAGTTTCATTAAGAAACTATTTTCAGGAGTTCCCATGGTGGCTCAGCAGTAGCAAGCTTGACTGGTATCCATGAGAACGTGGGTTCAGTCCCTGGCCTTGCCCAGTGGGTAAGGATCCTTAAGGATCCGGTGTTGCCATGAGCTGTGGTGTAGGTCACATATGAGGCTCAGATTTGGCCTTGCTGTGGCTGTGGTGTAGGCCGCTCGCTGCAGCTCCAACTGGACTGCTAGCCTGGGAACCTCCATATGTCACAGGTGCAGCTCTAAAAAAGAAACTTATTTTCAGAGGTTAGTTATCATTTTTAAAAACTATTTTATAAAAAATCAGATATGTACCTTTTCTTTCCTAGGTTTGGGAATTATTTGCCATTTTTGTAAGCGAAACTCCTTACCTCAGTATCAAGCCACAATGCCTGATGGAAAACTATACAACTTTTGCAACTCCAGTTGTGTGGCTAAATTTCAGGTTTGTTATTTATTTTGCCTAACCCATCCAGTAAAATACAGTGGAAAATGAACAGTGTTAATATGCTTTGTCTTGACTTAATGTGCCGATTTTTACAGAATTTCTCGAGGGTCAAATAGGAGACTGGAGATTCTAGCCTCCCAGGAGAGTCCCAGGGACACAGCTCCACTGGGCAGGGACACATATATTGACTTGTGCATGGTTACCCTTGATACAGACTTGGAAGGAAAACAAGTTTCAGGTGTGAACCTTGAAAAGGAGGGAAGCGGTCCGGCCTGCAGGAGGACACCCTGCGGAAGCGGCTGGAGACCGAGCGCGAGGTCGGGGCAGGGCGTCGGGGCCTTTTGACCCTGACTTCCCTGCAGGAGGGCGTCTTTGCTGGGCACACGGAACACCTTCTTCCTACTGGCCTCTGACGCAAGCTGTCCAGGGCTTCATGGCTGTCTGCAGGGAGGTTTTCCCCTGCAGTCCTTGGGCTCCGTGTCTCCTGTGCTTCCTTAGTAGGGGGGTTCTGTAACATGGGCCTCGAAGGGGGAACTCGGTGTCGTGCTCAGTGGACGAAGCCCATGTGTCTGTCTCGCCCTGAAGGGATAAGCATGTGTGTTTTCTTCGTCCACTTGGAACGTGCCGTGGACGAGGGATTGGACTGTTGTGTGGACCCTCGTCTAAGACCAGGCAGTTTCAGGAGCCGGTTTTCATTTTGGTCCATGCAGAAAAGAACTTTGTGACACAGTCGTTCCGAGGCGGAATGTGCACGGCCCCGGGAAGAAGTCCTGTCGGAAGCGTTGACCTCTAGGAAGGGCTGGTGGAGGCGATTCACTGTGAGCTGGAGCAGTGGACCTGCCTTGTGTCGAGTCCAGGGCATTGCTCGGAGGCTCAGACTGGTGCCTGCAGCCAGCGTCAATTAAACTGAAAAGGCAGTCGCTTGAGTATATTACACTATTTCTTATTATATCTATTAGCATTTTAAATTGAGGTGGTTTTGAATTTAGCTGGGCGAATGCTGTTTTTGTTAATAATTGTATCCTTGACTGACCACATTCAAGACAAATATTTGAGGCGTTCCCTTTGTGACTCAGGATAACAACCTAAGATTTATGAGGATGCGGGTTCAATCCCTGGCCTCGCTCAGTGGGTTAAGGGTCCAGCATTGCCGTAAGCTGTGGTGTAGGTCACAGCTCGGATCTGACGTGGCTGTGGCTGTGGTGTAGGCCGGCAGCTGTAGCTCTGATTCAGCCCCTCTGATTCAGCTCTGTACAGCACATATTTTAAAGAAACAATTTACACTCTTGTTTCTGAGGAATGAATGCGTCCAGGATAATCCTGTAGGGCAAGTCCCAACCTCCGTAGCTCTGTGCAGAGGAATACAAAGTTGACAAACAGAAAAGCAGCTTTTTTCCCTTGATGTTAAAAGCGTAGATTTGAATGTTGTCTTCGTGTTTTTCACTTTCAAAGCAACGTGCTAAGATAGTATTTCAGTTGGTCTGAAAGGGTGACTAACTTTAACAGACTTCTGTTTTTGGAAATGGAAAGGGCAAGGTGTCTGAGTTTTATTCAGTTTTGTTACTTGTTTGTTTGTTTATTTACAGGGCTGCACCCAAGGCGTGTGGAAGTTCCCAGATTAGGGGTCGAGTCGGAGCTGCAGTTGCTGGCCTACACCACAGCCACAGCACCGCTGAATCAGGGCTACGTCTGCAACCTGTGCTGTAGCTTGCAGCCGTGCACCAGGTCCTTGACCCTCTAAGCGAGGCCAGGGATTGAACCCATGTTCTCATGGATACTAGGGAGTTCGTTAGTGCTGAGCCACAACGGGAACTCCTCAGTTTTCTTTAAAAAAAAAAAAAAAAAAAAGTATTCACCCGGTAATTACAGTCTTAAATCTGTTCTTTACAGTAATCTGTGTTGTATTTTCACCAGTATTAATTGTTCAGTGTATGCACAAGTTTTAAAATGATAGTTAACACAACTCTCACAAGCTGTGTATCTTCTTCTATTCTGTAAATTGATTTAACTTTTAATAATGTCATAAAACTGTAATAAATTCCTGGCAGCAGTACCAGTCTTTACATCTCTTTTCCCCCAGCTTTGTTTTGAAAAAAATGATCAATATAAAAAACTCCAAAAAGGCTGTTTTCCTAGACGGACTGGGAATGGAAATGGGACAGTGCAGTGGAACAAATCGTTAGTCATTGGGCTGCTGGAGGCAGCCCCACGAGTTGGGTGCCCTGTGTTCACTGTGTAGAACTTGGAGAACTAAGCCCAGTATTCTTCGCTTATATTTTCCTAGGATAAGATCATATTGAACTTTATTTCCTTTTCCATATTATTTTAAATAATTAGTGTAGGGAGTTCCCGTCATGGCGCAGCGGAAACGAATCTGACTGGGAACCGTGAGGTTGCAGGTTCGGTCCCTGGCCTCACTCCGTGGGTTAAGGATCTGTCGTTGCCGTGAGCTGTGGTGTGGGTTGCAGATGCGGCTCGGATCCCGAGTTGCTGTGGCTCTGGCGTAGGCCGGTGGCTACTGCTCTGATTGGACCCCTAGCCTGGGAACCTCCATATGCCGCGGGAGCGCCCCTAAAAACACAAAAGCCAAATATAAATAAATAAATCTTTCTTTATAAAAAAAAAAAAATTAGTCGTAACTGTGGTAAAAATGACCATCAGTTTTTTAAAACTTCGTATTATACCAGTATTTTAAAGGCGAAATTCAGAAACGTAGCTTCACATGTTGAGGAAGTAAAGGCATACGTAAGATGCCTACTGTTTTTTGGATGTGGTTGCTGTGTAGCGGTAATCACAGATAAAAATCAAAATTCTGAAATCCGCATTGGACCCAGTGTGTTTTCTTCTCTGTTTTAGGCTCTCAGTGTGCAGTCATCTCCAAACGGCCAATTTGTAGCTCCAAGCGACATTCAGTTGAAGTGCAACTATTGCAAAAACTCGTTTTGTTCAAAGCCAGAAGTCCTGGAATGGGAGGCAAGTCATATTTGTTGTGAACGTTACGGAGCCAAAATGCAAGTCTAGGACCGTCACCGTGGGGTTTCTATATGAGCATCTACTACTGTGTGTACAAGGATGAGGTTTTCAGGTTTCGTGATGGTTGGATTATTTGCTTTCTTTATGTGGAAGTAGCACCAACAAAAGGTCCGTTTGTTTTTAGCTCAGACAGAAGTTATTGAAGTCCTGTTCACTGTTTGGTGTGTGCATAGCAGCATCCGGAATGTCACTTTGTGTAGCTGCACACCTGTTTTCCCACCTCTGTCCCCACCCTCACCTTTGTAAATGTCGCCTGTCAGCCGTCGTGTCTGACATTGCCTGATGCTACCATTTGTCGTGGGACACGTATAATCATGTTTTAGGAACGAATCCCAGCATACCTTTCATTTTCCCTTTCGCATCACTCTTGCCGTCAATGGTTCACTAGTTTACTGTGGTGTATCCTGCGGCCGCTAGGAAAAGCTCGGAGCATTAGTGTTTGTCCCAGCAAGGGGGCCGTAATGAGTGGACGGACGGTGGACAGGGTGGCCCTGGCTGGATACGGCTTCGTGAGCCGTTTCCACCTTCGGCTGGTCTCTCTTTGCCGCTGTTCGAGGTGTGGGATGCACGCGACCTGCTGTAGACTAACAGCGCTGCTTCGGGGTCCAACTCACTCGTGGCTGCTGGCAGGTCCCTTCGTCTCTGAGTCTCAGAGGCGATGGCCAGAGCTGGACTGCGGACGTCTGCAGGACGTCGAAATCTGGAAATGAATTGTTTCGTCCCTAGAAACACCTGTGCGTGTGGTTCCCTTGTTTGGTGCAGTCATGCTTTGAGACTGTCGTGGGCTCGCGGTGAAGAGATGCAGTGACTTTGGTCCTCCCTGGGGCCGTGGCGGGAGGGGTGCTGAAGGCCCAGGAGGAGGGGCAAAGGGGCGGTGGGACTGAGGAAGGGGCCGGTGAGTCAGCATATAGAAGCGTGTCAGGAAGGAGACAGACCCTGCACGGACGGGGCCCTGATAAACGGGGTGGGTGAGGGCTTCTCCACCAGCCCCCGGCTGGCGCTGCTCGACGCTGTGCTCCGGGTGCCTCTTCTTCCTGCGAGGCTGAGTCGGAGAGAGTTGGAGAGAGTCGGGCTGCGCTGTGAAGCGAGTGAGCCTTCCCCAGGGCTCCTGCTTCTCCTTCCCTGCTTGGCCGTCGCGGCTCGGTGGTGGCTGTTCCCCTCTTGGCAGTTGTGTGTCCCCCATGGGGCAGTTCTCCACAGGCCTCACCACTTGGGTGGCTTCCTAGACCTTCACCTTCTCTACCTTGGTCTCAGGTCGGTTTGCTCAGGGCTGGGCAGGTGGCTTACACCTCGTCTGTGTCCTCCATAATCAGAGACGAAGGCAGGAGAAATTCTTAACTCAATCATTACTAGCCTTGCTCTGCTCAAGGGAACCAGCTCGGTCTCCAGCCTAGGACACCATGTGAGGGCCGCAGACGGACTGCTTTATCCCTGAGAGGGGCCCTTCGTACAAGGCCGCGATGGGGTGCGAGGGAGCCCACCCGACAACTCAACACGGAGTATTTCTTTTTGAGTAAAAATTACATTGCTGTCATAGTTGTCATCTTTTTGTAGCTTGGCCATTTATATCTTGCATTGTTTGCCTCCCATCTCTCCAGTCCTGTAAGCAACACCAGACTTGCCATCTTGTCGTAGCGATACTTACACTTTCCTCTTCACTGAGGAGTCATAGAGTTAACGGTACTGAAATTTGAGGAGCTGTGTCCAGATTTATTAGGGAATGAGTTCAACCAGGTGTCTATGGCCTTTAGGAAATGTATCTTCAGGGATTATAACATGAAGTAGGTAAATGATTTAACTTTGTTTCTGTAAAAGTGGCTTGTTTATTTCTTAAACTTGTTTTCGAGGTGGTTGTCATGTACTTACCAAGGTTCCCATTGTGCATTTAGAACAAAGTGCATCAGTTCTGCAGCAAAACTTGTTCAGATGACTATAAGAAGTTGCATTGCATAGTTACATATTGCGAATACTGTCAAGAGGAGAAGACTCTTCATGAAACAGTAAATTTCTCTGGCGTTAAGAGACCTTTCTGTAGTGAAGGCAAGTGTATATACAGTGTTGTTCATAACTTTTATTAATATTTAATGTTAATTTTTTGCCAAACTATTTTCAAAATAGTAACTACGTATGTTCAGAGCAGCTCTACAATTTTAGCAAAGCTGAACAAAAAAAATTAAGTTTGCTTTTCTACTGACTTGTTATTTTATGTGTATTTGAAGACCTCTGAGCCACAGGTGTGTTATCGCTAAGAATTTGTAACCTTTCTTTCCATTACAAGGAAGTTTTGAGAATGAAATAAAAGCATCATCATACCACATCATTTCTAAACAAATTGTGTTTGAATGTTGATTTTCCAAGCGGATTAGAATTATTTTGCATTGGGTCCATTCCCTTCCCAGTCTACTGCGTAGTCTGCTAAGGTTCTCAGCACGCTGGCGAGGACAGCCGTGGCACATCCCTGCAGTGGGGACATACCTGGGGTTTGCAGTTGGGAAAGCCGGGGAGACCCTGGCTTTTATTAGAGTGCATGCAGGATTTCTCTGTCCTCTCGTTTATACTCTTGCTGCTGTGGTGCCAGGCCGCAGATTAAAGAAATGAACTGTTTCTAATCCTCCAAAGATAGGAACCTGGTTTATAGCTATGGGTCGGGGCTCTTTTGTTTTTACTTTCCCCAAGGGGCACATTCTTGCTCTAGGGGACTCTCACTTTCTGTTCTTTCTTTGGCCTGAGGCACTGGACTCCTGGCTTTCCCTCCGTGGTCTCCTCATCTATTACTTTCCAGTTTTTTCCCCCCTTTTCTTCTTGGCTCTGTTTTTCTGTAGGTTTCTGCTGCTAGTTAGGGGCAAGAAAGAGATTGGAAAATCCTCGACGCCTGCTGTGGGGAACGGCAGCCGTCCCGAGGGTTTCGAAGTCCATTCAACATGCGCCTCCATCACCTGTCCATTACGCACTTCGTGCAGGAGGGCAGCCCGCAGGGAGGAGCGTCCTGCTTACAGCAGGCTTTCCTTTTCACATAGGTTCAGTCCCTGCCTTTCCCCGAGATGAAAAGTAACCACATTTACTGCTAAGATCGTAGCTGTAACGAAAAGTGACTCATAACGTTTCATTAAAAGGATTGATTCTGGAGTTCCCGTTGTGGCGCAGTGGTTAACGAATCTGACGAGGAACCATGAGGTTTCCAGTTCGATCCCTGGCCTCGCTCAGTGGGTTAAGGATCCAGCGTTACCATGAGCTGTGGTGTAGGCCGGTGGCTACAGCTCTGATTCAACCCCTAGCCTGGGAACCTCCATATGCCACGGGATCAGCCCAAGAAATGGCAAAAAAAAAAAAAGATTGATTATGAGTTAATTTAACTCTTTTACACCTGGATTTTTGTGCAGTGACAGCCTTAGTGACTCCGAAGCTGAGCATATTAGCATAGAGGCCATCCATGTCAGTGGGTTTTACTAAAATGAGAGACAAGCAGCAACACAGAGGGAGTGGACGTTAAAGAAGGTGATTTTCAGCTGGAGAGACTTAGACCTTCAGCTGGGCAATAAAAGCTTACAAAGAAGGTGTGTCATGGAGTTCCTGCTGTGGCTCAGCGGGTTACGAACCTGACCTTGTGTCCGTAAGGATGCGGGTTGGATCCCTGGCCTCTCTCAGGCCAGGGTTAAGTGTTAAGGATCCAGCGTTGCTGTGAGCTGCAGCATAGGGTAGCAGATACGGCTCAGATCTGGCGTGGCTGTGGCTGTGGCTGTGGCGTGGGCCGGCAGCTGCAGCTCCGATTCCACCCCAAGCCTGGGAACCTCCAAATGCCGCAGGCGCAGCAGTAAAACGAAAACAAACACCATGGATCTTTTTCCTGTTTCATCATATAGTTTGTGCTTTTCTCTAACTGCACCTGGTTCTCTGCTGTAACTTGTTAGAAACAACAAGACACCTAGTTAGAAAGATGAATCTAATAAAGGCAAAATATCAAACATTTAACAGTGTAGTTCAAAGTCACAGAAAAGTCATAAGGACAGCTCATCAATAAAGTTGCCAAGGAAATTATGTAGGAAACAGTCTTTATTAAAGGGTACGTAGGATTTTGGTAGATATAGGGGTGAAAGGTCATTCCCCCCCCCCATTTTTGTCTGTCCCACTGCATATGGAGCTTCAGGGCCAGGGATTAGATCTGAACTGCAGTCTCTCCCTGAGCTGCAGCTGCAGCAATGCTATGTCTTTAACTCACTGTGCCAGGCTAGGGGTCAAACCTGCGTCCCAGCACTCCCACGGCGCTGCCAATCCCAGTGTGCCACATCGGGAGCTCCAGGAGTGGAAGGTAGTTCTTAAGTGCACAGCATGAGTAGAGTATGAAGATACTTAATCCTCGTAGTTATCTCAGTGAATAAATATTTAAATGTAAAAACAGTTTTCTATAGTAGGTAAAGGAAGTCTTTTATTAAATAGAATAATAGAATAGCATGTCAAAATGTGGGGGTTTTGGAGAAGCTGTTAAACCAGTTTTACTTCCCTGAAGGGTGTCACCTTTAGGGTGACAGAGACAGGTAAGCCAGAAAGTTTAGCAAAAATACCTCATTAGCTAAATGGGGTTCACCCAGTGCCTCTCAATAGTCTGTGTCATTTCTCTAAAATGCCTCTTGGCGATGTGTTTATGATTCTTAAGCAGGGTTACATTTAAGTAGAGCAAGTAAAAGTTCTGAGACATTGCTAGATTTTAAAAGTCTTAGAACAAGAATTAGTTGCACCATTGAGGTATCAGTATAATATTTCTTCTGTTCCAGTTTTTGCAGGCTGCTGCTGATCACAGTAGATTTCACAGTTTTGATCAGGAAAGAAAGAGGACTTGATATGTGAATTTATAAACACGTTCTAAAGCCACTGATCTATTGACCTGTAAGCTTTTTTACCTCGGAGGTCAGTTTTTGTATTAATAGTAAACCCTTCTGTTTTTCAGGCTGCAAACTGTTGTACAAGCAGGATTTTGCCAGGCGTTTGGGACTGCGATGTGTGACCTGCAACTATTGCTCTCAGCTGTGTAAGAAGGGGGCGGCCAAGGAGCTGGACGGCGTGGTGCGGGACTTCTGCAGTGAGGACTGCTGCCGCCGGTTCCAGGACTGGTACTACAAGGCAGGTGCCACCAGACCGCCCTGGTGCCGTGTCCTCCATGTCTCTGCCTGTTCTATAAGCTCAGCATTACCCCCAACTAGGATAGCTCTGCGTTTTCAGCACTCTAGTTTAACAAAGTGGGTTATCTAAAATGTGTGTATCTTTATTTCACTAAACAGAAATATTTTTGATGAGCTCTCTCTCAGTTTTGAACATGGGCAGGTAATTCTTTTGGATACTTAGGATGCGTTTCTGGTGTCGGGGTGGGGGAAGGGCTGCACCTGTGGTATATGGAAGTTCCCAGGCTAGAGGTCGAATTGGAGTTGTAGCTTCTGGTCTACACCACAGCCATAGCAATGTGGCATCCAAGCTGTTTCTTTGACCTACACCACATAGCTCACGGCAATGCCTGAGCTCTGAGCCTCTGACCGTCTGAGCCACAACAGGGACTCCAAGTATAAGTTTTTATGTATGAATTTTATTTTGCATATTAAGTTGTATATACTAGTTAGGGCTGATTGTTTTCCTTAGAGGCAGTTCAAATTTGTGGTCTTAAATGTAATCACTTTTAAATTAATTAAACATTGAATGTTTTAAAACATGAGCTTAAAGTTCTTATTGTTAAAATTACATCAGTTATTTGTTAAAGCCACTCAAATTTATTATATTAAACTATTGAAACAGAATACTTCTAGTTGACATCCATGATTTTCTCATCATAAAACCTGACTTCAGAATTATTCCAGTCTTGGAGTTCCCGTCGTGGTGCAGTGATTAATGAATCCGACTAGCATCCATGGGGATGCAGGTTTGATCCCTGCCCTTGCTCAGTGGGTTAAGGATCGGGCATTGCCCTGAGCTGTGGTGTAGGTTGTAGACATGGCTCGGGATCCCCTGTTGCTGTGGCTCTGGCGTAGGATGGTGGCTACAGCTCCGACTCGACCCCTAGCCTGGAAACCTCCATATGCTGTGGGAGCGGCCCTAGAAAAGGCAAATTACAAACAAACAAACAAAAAAGAATTATCCCAGTCTGTATACGTGTATAAATCAGTCTATTTTGAGCTCAGTTGAACCTGGGAAATCTGTTCACTAATCAGATTTTCTGTATCGTGTGATTGTCAGGAGGCTCGGACCCGTATGTGGTTACGGCTCTCGAAGTTAGATTATTAAAATACATTGCACAAATTTGGTCAACCAGTGTTTGCTTTTTTTGTTTTCTTTGTAAGGCTAGTCTTTGACTTCTGGTAAGTTTAGAAAGGGACTTTTATAATTAGGTAAATTACTGCTTTTTAAAATTTTGGAGATTTTACTGTATGCTTATGAGTTATAATTTAATTTTTTTATCAGACACTTTTATTACATTGGCAATAACCACTGAAATTTTTAGAAATCTTTAAAAAATACATGTCTGGGAGTTCCCTTCATGGCTCAGTGGAGACGAATATGACTAGTATCCATGAGGATGCAGGTTCGATCCCAGGCCTCGCTCAGTGGGTTCACAATGTGGCATTGCCATGAGCTGTGGTGTGGGTCGCAGCTACAGCTCCGATTTGATCCCTAGCCTGTGGCCCTCCATGTGCAGGGTGTGGCCCTGAAAAGACAAAAAAGAAAAAATGTCTGACGCAAACCTTACTGGGCATGTCTGATACTTTCCTGTTTTCGTGAAGGCTGCGAGGTGTGACTGCTGTAAATCGCAGGGCACACTCAGGGAGCGCGTGCAGTGGCGGGGAGAGATGAAGCATTTCTGTGACCAGCACTGCTTGTTACGCTTCTATTGTCAGCAAAACGAGCCCAACATGACCACGCAGAAAGGACCTGAAAACCTGCATTACGGTACGTGGCCGCTTGGGCGGCAGCTTGTTAGTCGAGGTGATGCTGATGATTAAGTGGATTTTCTTGGGTGGTTTAGCAGCAGCGCGACGTTTCCCTGCGGGGACGCGCCCTCTGTGATGTCTCTGTAGACGGGTGGCATTTTGTTCTGTTCTCGCGTAAATACCCAATGCTAGTTGCGGAAGCGGAGTCCAGCTGGGGGTGGAGAGAGGCTGAACAGAATTATAACAACAGTTGTTACAGGTTCATCCGCCTATCATCTGTCATCTGCAGTTTTAAGTGAAAACCGTTTTTAGCATGTGCTGGGGGTAGAGGTACGAGAAACAGCAAAAACCCTCTAAAGTTGTGACTTATTTAAACGTTAAATCTAAGGACATAGTATTGCCCCAAAGCAGTGTATGCTTTCTGAGGGAACAAAATGGGAAAAGAGTTAACTTCCGTTACTTGGCTCTGTATTCCAGCTCTCAGATTGCGTATTTTGTACTTGAAATAACTTAAAATATTTTCTTTAGTTCAAAAATCAGTAAGTTGAACAAGTAATATGAATTTAGAAAATTCTAAAGATGGTAACACTTATCTCATTTAAAATTTTTTTTTAGATCAGGGCTGTCAGACATCCCGAACCAAAACGACAGTAAGTGTTGCTTAAGTGAAGTGCTACATGCTGACTTCTGTGATGTGGGGACAAGAGACAACTCGTCCAATTTCATCTGATAGTGGCACTATGAGAGTTTCACTTCCCTCTGTGGCGATAACTGAAGTCTTCATGTTCAGCTGAATTTCCTAGTATAAACCAGTTTCTTGAGTAGCCGCTCAGGAGGATAAAGGCTCTTACCACATTGGCCTGAGTGGAGGCGCCCACAGCAGCCGCGTCTTTACGTTTGGCGTGGTTGGCTTTGATGCCGACACTTGAGCACAGGCTCGCCAGGACCACTGATGTGCAGAGCTGTGCGTGTTGGCTGAACGCTCGGAGGGACCGGGGGACCCTGGGAGGTGAGGGGCAGGGTGAGGGCCAGGCCAGGGGATCGGGGGGGACAGGGGTTTCCTTTTGGTGGAATACATCAAATTCCGTTTTTATGTCAGCATTGAAAGAGAAGGAGCCACACGCTGCCACACCTTGAGCAGAGCCTGCCCTCCTGGCAGAACCGCCCAGTGGGGACCCCGTCCTTTATTAGATCCCAGGCGTCTGGGCTGGGTTTGTCCTGGTAAGAAAGTCACTGTCTGGCTCCTAGTTCGGGCTGCACTTGGAATCACCTGGGGAGTTTTCAGAACCTTCAGATGTTGTGTTTTTGAAAAGTTTTTCAGGTGACTTTAATATGAAGCCACAGTTTAGGGTCACTGGTATGGGCGAAAGATTGGTGTTTATTATTCTGTTCATTTCTTGGTTGTGGTATTAGTAGTTGGACAGAACCCTAGGAAAGTAAGAGTGCTGTTCCCTCTCTTTCCTTGTCTGTCTCGCCTTGTTGGGTGTTGCTTGCTTTTGAAGGCCGCAGCTGAGCCATATGGAGGTTCCCAGAGCAACAGCTGCCAGCCTGTGCCATAGCCACAGCAATGCCAGATCCAAGGTGGGCCTGTGACCTACACCACTGCTCACGGCAACGCTGCATCCTTAACCCACTGAGTGAGGCCGGGGATCGAGCCCACAGCCTCATGGTTCCTAGTTGGATTGGTTTCTGCTGAGCCACGATGGGAACTCCTGTTGGGTGTGTTTGTAAGTCGGACACTTGGGCAGCATCCGGCTGAGTGATTCTCAGACGAGGCCCTTTGATCCACACTGAGGACTGAGAGGGAATCACCCCGTTTGTCATTGTCACACGGCTGGCAGGGGCTCCCAGCCTCAGCTCAAAGCTCTTGACCAAACTTCAGGACAGCCCTTCTGCCAGAACACAGTTAAAAACTTGCTGAGACCCCCTCCTACGAGGGAGGGGGCTTAGTGCTGTGCCGACCCCTGGAATAGGAGCATATCGCTCTTCCAGACGAAGGCCGTGGCAAACAGTGAAAAGAGCACAGACGGAATCCGTGCTTCCACTTTTGCGTGTTGCTCACGCTGGGCTGAGACATCCGTTAACACCAGAAAGTGACAAAAATCAGAAGCGAGGCATTCCCGTTGTGGCTCAGTGAGTGGTTAACGAACCCGTCTAGCAGCCGTGATGACGCGGGTTCGATCCCTGGCCTTGCTCGGTGGGTTAAGGATCAGCATCGCCGTGAGCTGTGGTGTACGTTGCGGACGAGGCTCGGATCCAGTGTGGCTGTGGCTGTGGGGTGACCTTTAGTCTGGGAACCTCCGTATGCCAGGGTGCGGCCTTGAGAAGACAAAAAATTCGAGGCGAAAATAAAATGTCTCTTTGCGTCTCCGCAGGGCTCCGCGCCGCCCCCCTCTCCGACCCCCGGCAAAGAGATGAAGAACAAAGCAGTTCTGTGCAAACCGCTGACGATGACGAAGGCGACGTACTGCAAACCTCACATGCAGAGCAAGTCTTGTCAGACAGGTGCCGACACGTCAGCGCTTTCAGGGCTGCCCTGCGCCTGCCCGCCCGCCCGCCTGAGATCCCGTCTGGGCTCGTGGCACAGGCGACAGAGCAGATCGATTTGGGCACTTTGTCACGTTCTGTTGATTTTGCTGGTCTAGTTTTAGACGTGCCTTGAGAATACAGCATATCATTTAAAAGCGTTAATGAAGATCTGTCTCTAATAAAGGCCTACAATACAAGTTACGTCACCAGAGATAAAATGGTGCCTCAAAAATTACCGTTTGGGGAGTTCCCATCGTGGCTCAGTGGTTAATGAATCTGACTAGGAACCATGGGGTTGCAGGTTCGAACCCTGGCCTTGCTCAGTGGATCAAGGATCCGGCATCGCCGTGAGCTGTGGTGTAGGTCGCAGATGTGGCTCGGATCTGGCGTTGCTGTGGCTGTGGCGTAGACCGGCAGGTGCAGCTCCGATTAGACCCCTAGCCTGGGAACCTCCATATGTCGCGGGAGGTCCCCCGTGGCTCAGCAGGTTAGGGATCAGTCACGGTCGCTGCTGTGGCCTGGGTTTGATCCCTGGCCCAGGAACTTCTGTTTCACGCCTTGCGTGCAGCCAAAGAAAGAACATGTCCTTGAGCCCCAAACCCACTATAGTTAGCGTGCTTCCTGGGAGAACCTGCCCCCTGTGCGGGCCGTTTCCACACCTAGACTCATTCCATGTCAGAAGGAGATGAATTCATTCCAATAAATCCTTTCCTCAGATTTCAGTGGCAGCTGTATTCTAGTTGTTTGACCTTTCTGTGGGGGTTTCTCTTGGCAAAGTCGCGCTTTTGCTTGTGCTCTGTGCAAGTTACAACAGCCGCTTCCTTCAGTTTAGCCGTTTTAAACCGAATCTTGTGGGAACTGGGACCTTCTTTTCGGAAGGTCCGGTGGGGCTTGAGGTGGTTCTTTGTGACGAGATGCTGTAAGACTGGGCAGCAGTGTGACCGCTGCCCTTGGGCGTTTGTGCTTTCAGATGAAGGCTGGAGGCCGGAGCGGGTCCCGGTGCCCATCCCCGTGCCCGTGTACATCCCGGTGCCCATGCACATGTACAGCCAGAGCGTCCCCGTGCCCACCACCGTCCCCGTGCCTGTGAGTCAGCCTCACGCCCTCCTTCCCCGGGGCTGCCTGGCGCGGGGGAGCCGTGCGGGGGCGCTGCCACCGCAGTCTCGGCCTCAGTTCAGCGGGAGCATGCGCCTGGGGGGTCTGTGCCCGGGGTGGGGGGTGTCTGCGCCTGGGGGGGCCTGCAGGGGCGCCTCGTGCTTGCAGGTCGCTGCTCCTCCTTGAGCGCGAAGCGCGGCCGCTGTCTGTGTCTGCTCTGCACACGTGGTATCTCTCGGCTCGGCTCAGGTAGGAGGAAAGCTATGTGAGCCCGAGCCTTAGAACTGGGACACGGAGCAGACGGCGCAGCACACGTCACCTGCGGTCCCTGGGACACCATGGTGTCAGGGCCCCGGGGTGCAGGTTTTTACTCTGAGAGTAGTTGCTTGTGTTTCGGGCCTTCTTTGTGACGGTGGACGCCTTAGTTGTGCTCTGTGATCTCCGCGGCGCTCTTAACCAAGGCAGGGGCGTGTACAGGAGGCCGCGTGTCAGGGTCTTGAACGCTCACAGCAGGGCTTTGGTTGAGCAGGTGCCAGTTCCTGTTTTCCTGCCGGCCCCCTTGGACAGCAGCGAGAGGATCCCTGCCGTGGTGGAGGAGCTGAAAAGCAAAGTTTCTGCAGATGCTCTGGACGCTGAGCTGCTCAGCATGACGACGGTGATGCCGGAGGAGGAGCCGAAGGCAGAGGGTGAGCGTCCGGGCCGCCTGGGAGCCGTGCGCCGGCCCCGTCTCAGGGCAGCCCGACGGCAGCAGAGGTGGAGTTTAGGCTGAGACCCACAGCACATCCGGCGGGTGCAACAGGAATTTGCCCAGTCCTGTTGTGGTTGTTAACAGGATCTGAGTTGGAAAATCAGCTCGAAATCATTCTGAGCTTTGAGCTCAGACACACAGCTAACTTGTTTGCAGTAGGCTTTTATTTTTTTTTAATTTTATTGTTTTTGTCTCTTTGCTATTTCTTGGGCCACTCCCGAAGCATATGGTGGTTCCCAGGCCAGGGGTCGACTCGGAGCTGTAGCTGCTGGCCTACACCACAGCAACGCCAGATCCGAGCTGCACCTGCGACCTACACCACAGCTCACGGCAATGCTGGATCCTTGACCCACTGAGCAAGGGCAGGGACCGTACCCACAACCTCATGGTTCCTGGTCGGATTCGTTAACCACTGGGCCACGACGGGAACTCCTGCAGTAGGCTTTTATAATGACCGGAGCTCTTACTTTATAATGAGTGAGTGTTCCCAATTTTGTTTTATTGATTTAGACTATAAGTAAGTTGCATTACCCAGTCCAGGGATGGTGCCAACCTGGGTCAGGGCAGCACTTGCAGGATGGTGGGTGTGTTGGGGGCAGTTCTGTCTGAGAAAGTTTCTTCGCCCTGGGTCCTTTGGGGATGCCCAGAACCTGGCCGACGTGAGCGTCCCCGTCCATTCTCCCCGGCATTGTGTGTCCTTATGACAACATTGGGGAAGGACTTTGTTAGGAAGTGTGAAGTTCATTTAGTGGGTTGCAGCCCATGTTTTCAGTTTAAAAAAGAAATGGAAGGGGGAAAAAAAATGTCAGCATGCATCCTTGTTTGTCTGTGTTTCCCACCCCCAGCCTGAACTCGGTAAACTGCCTTTCTCGCTGGGTTGTAATCCAGAAACGTTTAAAGCAGTTGTTGAAAGCATTGGAAGGCAGCTGTAAATGAACATAGACCGAACGAAGTGCAAGACGTCGGTCACAACTCAGAAAGGTTTTATGCTTTTTTTTTTGCTTTTAGGGCCACACCTGCAGCATAGCGACGTTCCCAGGCTAGGCATTGATTGCAAACTGCAGCTGCCGCCCTCCACCACAGCCACAGCTTCAGCCACAGCAACTCGGGATCTGGGAATTTTGAAAATTGAAGTTAGGCACCCTCATGAGATTGCTTTTAGATATACTCTACAGAGTTGTTTTATTATTAGCGCCTGCGTATTATCTTTGCAGAGAGGGAAAGCCAAAACCTGCAGGGTTAACAGTATTTTCTGGATTCATGATTATCTAATAATTATCTAATAATTATTAAGTTAATGGTGTCTCACATTTCAAGGTAGTCACATGCTTTTTCCTTTTGGGACATATTAATGTAAGCATTCTTGTTTTGCATTTGCAATTAAAATGTCTTCTGCCGGGTTAAGCATAGGTTCTGTGCAGTTTTGTTTTGATTTCTAATATTATGGCTTGATGACAGGCCTGATGATGGAAACAGACCTAACTGCTTCAGATCTCCTGAAGACCTCCGACCCGGAGGCGCAGCCCGGCATGCCTGACGTACCGTACGAACCGGATTTGGATATTGAAATAGACTTTCCCAGAGGTATTCGATGCTCTTTTATTCCTTCACTGTGAGTAGCGGTTCTGGAGTTTAGTTTTGGGGTCATAGCTGTGGTTACCGTCTTTAACTAGCGCAGTTTGTGTCACTGCCTTTACTGTTAGTATGTGTCTTGTCCTTTTTTTGCCCAAATAAACCTCAGCAGCTTACTTCCGAAATGAAGCATATGATTGAATTGTAGGAACTTAAAAAGAAACTTTCTTTTTTTCCTTTTACAACGGCACCTGCGGCATATGGAAGTTCCCAGGCCAGGCACTGAATCTAGCTTCGACTAGATTAGCCAAGGGTATTGGCAGCGGATCAAACCCTCACTTTCTCAGTGATCCAGTCCGCTACAGTTGGGTTCTTAACCCACCACCCAAGTGCCACAGTGGGAACTCCAAAAAGAAACTTTTGTAAATTAATTCGCTATAGAAACTTTTTTTTTTGTCTTTTCTAGGGCCGCACCCATGGCATATGGAGGTTCCCAGGCTAGGGGTCTAATCAGAGCGGTAGCCACCGGCCTACAGCAGAGCCACAGCAACGTGGGATCTGAGCCACATCTGTGACCTACGCCACAGCTCACGGCAACGCTGGATCTTTAACCCACTGAGAGAGGCCAGGGATCAAACCTACATCATCATGGATCCTAGTTGGGTTCGTTAATTGCTGAGCCGTGAAGGACACTCTCAAAAATTTAAATAAAGTATTGACAGGGTGTTTTTTTGTTTTTTTTGCCATTTCTTGGGCCGCTTCCCACGGCATATGGGGGTTCTCAGGCTGGGGTTCGAATCGGAGCTGTAGCTGCTGGCCTACGCCAGAGTCACAGCAAAGCAGGATCCGAGCCGTGTCTGCGACCTACACCACAGCTCACGGCAACACCGGATCCTTAACCCACTGAGCAAGGGCAGGGATTGAACCCGCAACCTCATGGTCCCTAGTCGGATTCGTTAACCACTGAGGCACAACGGGACCTCCCAACAGTATTTTTTCTTAAAATGTTTTTGAAATTAAAAAGAGGAAAATGATTTTCAGGTCTTTTGTGGTAAAAAATGTGTTCTATTTTTCATTATTAATCTACTGATGGCTTAAAGCATATTGAATAGGATGTAAAGCATTTTATTTTAGAAAAGATTTAATAGATTGAAACAGATTTGTGGAGTTCCCATCATGGCGCGGCAGAAACGAATCCGACTGGGAACCATGAGGTTTCGGGTTCGATCCCTGGCCTTGCTCAGTGGGCTGAGGATCCAGCATTGCCGTGAGCTGTGGTTTAGGTGGCAGATGTGGCTCAGATCTGGCGTGGCTGTGGCTGTGGTATAGGCTGGCAGCTACGGCTCTCATTAGACCCCCAGCCTGGGAACCTCCACATGCCGGGGGTGTGGTCCTCAAAAGACAAGGGAAAAAAAAAAAAAAGAAACAGATTTGTACTGAGATCATTTAGATCTTATAATTCAGTTTTAGGTAATTTTTCTGTCACACACTTCATTGAAATTCCATGTTGATACCCTTTGTACATATGTTTTTAGAACTCACCGACCATGGTGGGTTCAGACAGTTGTTTGTGCCCAGCACAGGCCACCCCTGCACACGTGCTTGTCCACGGGCAGGGGTTGGCGCCTTGCTGGCTGTGTTTCTGTAACCTGAGCCTGTGCCATGACATTTGAAATAAAAGTACTTTTGATTCGATTCAGCTGCGGAGGAGCTTGATATGGAAAATGAGTTTTTATTACCCCCTGTTTTTGGAGAAGAATATGAAGAACAGCCTAGACCTCGATCCAAAAAAAAGGTAAGCTGTGCAGTGGTTTTCCTGCATCCTCGCCGTGTCTCTGTAACAGCAGCTCGGCGAACATAAGCTGCACCTGTGCCTGAGACTGTGGAAAGGCACTTTGTTTCCCAAAATTAAAGACTTTAAGAGATAAGGTTTTTATAACTTCATTTCTAAATAGTAAAAATACCTCTCATATTTAGCTATATCTTTAAAGAATAAGAGTGAACATTACTGCAGCTTAATTTTTATTCTAAATTTTATCTTGATGAAAGGTTGCTTAAAGAAGTAAATTTAGTTCTTTGACAGGAATTGAGACTGTTTTCTAGGGAACTTTTTTCCCCACTGTTATTTCTGATGAGGTTGAGATTTGAGTTGGTTCCACGTGGGCTCTGGGCATCCCAGGGTGTGGGAAGACATGTGGGCAGTTCAGTCCTCACAGGCCCCACTCATGTGGAGGCTCCCAGGCTGGGGGTCGACTCGGAGCTGCAGCTGCTAGCCTGCACCACAGCCACAGCCTCGCCAGATCTGAGCCCTGTCTGCGACCTACACCACAGCTCACGGCAATGCCGGATCCTTAACCCACTGAGGGAGGCCAGGGATCGAACCTGCGTCCTCATACACACTAGTGGGATTCGTTTCCACTGAGCCACAGGGGGAACTCCAGGGAGTCCCAGTCTTAATGCATCAGTGGTTATTGTTGTTTTAAACATTTTATCAACTTCTCTACTTCGATTTCCAACATGAAGCAAGATTCACTTAAAAGAACGGCTTGTACAAATTTCTCCGAAAAAGAAAGACAAATATTGAAAAAGGAGGGAGTGCCTGTGATAGAACAAAATTGGAATCTTCTCTCCACATAGAAAAATGATTCCAAAATGTGTCAAAGACCTAAATGTCAGAACTGAAATAATCAAACACTTCCTTTGGCTGAGGCATAGTTTCCTAGATAAGACAACAAAAGCACAGGAACAAAAGGGAAGACAGGGGATCTGGACTGCGTCCCAAATTTCAGAGTTTTGTGGAGTAAACGGTGCCATCAGGAAGGTGGGAAGGAGCTTCCTTCGCTGTGAGCTGGTGTCTCTCTCGCACGGTGGGATTTAGATTCTATTTCCGATTTTTAGTTTCCTGTGTTCGCCGTCTGTTTTGCTCATCCTCAGTGCCCCTCAGCTCACACGGGGGTTGCTGTGGTTTTGTTGAGCAGGGCAGCTGAGGCGGAAGGGTGGCCTTCCCGAGGAGAATGTCAGGTCATGCTGCAGGGACGGTTCGCAGGTTCAGGACTACCGCGCAGCTCTAGTCGTCCACGTGTCTCTCTCTGTTTGGCATTGTTAAGAAATGACTTGCGTTAAGTCATAGGCTTAAGAAAAAGAAGGCTTGACAGTGGTGTTTTACTACTAGGGAGCCAAGAGGAAAGCTCTGTCAGGATACCAGTCTCACGACGATAGTTCAGACAATTCGGAATGCAGCTTTCCGTTCAAGTACTCGTACGGCGTGAATGCATGGAAGCACTGGGTCAGAACGAGGCAGCTTGAAGAGCTCCTGGTGTTGGATGAGCTGAAGTCTCGTAAGTGTTCTGATTTAGTTTCCTGTGTCCTTTTTGTTTTGTTCTGTTTTGTTTTTTTGCTTTTTAGGGCTGCACCTATGGCATACAGAAGTTCAAACCTCTACACAAGGCTAGGGGTTGAATCAGAGCTACAGCTGCCAGCCTACACCACAGCCACAGCAACGCAGGATCCGAGCTGCGTCTGTGACCTACACCACGGTTCACTGCCAACGCCCGATCCTTAACCCACTGAGGGAGGCCAGGGATCAAACCCACAGCCTCATGATTCCTAGTTGGTTTCGTTTCTGCTGCGCCACGACAGGAACGCCCAAGATTTTTGTTATTGTTTCTAATTTTAAAATACATGAATTGGCTTAAAACATTTTACATTTAAATATAGCCATTACTTTAAATTTAGCTATTACTTTAAATTAGCTATTGCTTTTTAAATTCTTACATAGAATAAAATGGTTTCAGATAGTTTCTCAATCTTAAGAAAGTGAATAGTGACAATAGTTTTGAATTTCATTTCTTTTTAGCTAAATCAGTGAAGTTAAAAGAGGATCTGCTTTGTCACAGCTCTGCGGAGCTGAACTGTGGATTGGCCCACTTTGTCAGGGAGGTGCGGAGGCCGAACGGAGAGAGTTACGCACCCGACAGCGTCTATTATCTCTGCCTTGGCATCCAGGAGGTCAGTAATTTCATGGTGACTTGGAAATATAAAGCTGTTGAGAAAGGTTGTTGTGCTGCTTCTTAGAGACAAAAATGTTTTGTTTTGAAAATATTAAGAGTGGGAGTTCCCACTGTGGCACAGTGTGTTAAGAATCTGAATGCAGCAGCTTGGGTCATTGTGGAGGCTCGGAATTGATCTTCAGCCCAGCGCATTGGGTTAAGGGATCTGGTGTTGCCGCAGCTGCGGTTCAGATTCGATCCCTGGCCCAGGAATTAATGTATGCTTCAGGTGAGGCCATGGGGGAAAAAAAAATTAAGAGTAGCTGTATGGCACGTAAGGATTTATTGGCTTACCAAGAAAGACAATAGTAATTTAATCTATTCAAAAATACTAGATTATTATAAATGATTTTATAACTGCTTTGTATATATGTATGCTATAATGTGTTACATTCCTAAAAATCTTTTAAGTTCTCCAAAATCAAAATGAACTTAAGTGAAAAACTTAAGTTCGAAAATCAGGCGTCTTTTGTAACAGGACTAACAAAGCTGTATATTGATTACCATATATATATGTGATAATCATACTTACTAAAAGCATAGTTGCTTTACAGTGTGCAGATTTCTGCTGTAGAGCCAAGTGACTCCGTCATACAGCCATGCCTGCACTCTGCTTTAAACACTCCCTTCCGGCATGGTCTGTCCCAGGAGCCTGTCCATGCTGTACAGCGGGACCTTGGTGTCTACCCATCCTGTAAATAACAGCTTGACTCTACTAACCCCAAACTCCCCATCCACCCCACTCCCTCCCCCTCCGCTTTGGCAACCACAAGTCTATTCTCTCTGTGAGTCTGTCTCTGTTTGGTAGGTAGGTTCATCTGTGCCATATACATATATTTTTTGTCTTTTTAGGGCTGTACCCTTGGCATATGGAGGGTCCCAGGCTAGGGGTCTAATCAAAGTGGTAGCTGTTGGCCTGCTCCTCAGCCACGACAGTGCAGGATCTGAGCCTCATCTGTAGCCTGCATCACATCTCACAGCAATGCCAGATCCTTAACCCATGGAGTGAGGCCAGGGATCAAAGCTGCGTCCTCATGGATGCTAGTCAGATTTATTTCTGCTGGCCCATGATGGGAACTCCCCATCTGTGCCATATTTTAGATGCCACATATAAGTGATATCATATGGTATTTGTCTTCGTCTTTCTGACTTGCTTCACTCAGCATGAGAGTCTATAGTTCCGTCCATGTTGCTGCAAATGCCATTATTTCCTTCTTTTTGTGGCTGTGTAGTATTCCACCATCCTGCATTCCTTGATGGTCTGCTTAGAGTTCCTTCATCTTCTCCCCAGGGTGAAACATGAGGAGGTTTGCAGCATTTTTAAGTTCACACTCACATGCTTTTTTCTTGGAGGTGGGCAGCTAAAAGCTAGAATATTATCACTGAAACACCAATTGTGCAGAACTACTGACTTTTAGCTAAATTAACAGAGGGTTATTTTACATTGCTTTTAAAGAAGCTTTATGCAAATAGTATTTAAAAAAGCCGTTTTAGGTACTTTCTTCCCCTTTTCTGGCCACTCAGCAGCATACGAAGTGCCCGGGCCCAGGATCGAATCCGAGCTGCAGTTGCAACCTAGGCCCCAGCTGTGGCAATGGCAGATCCTTAACCTGCTACCGCGGGCCTAGGCGGGAGCCTGCGTCCCTGCCACTGCGGAGACCCCTCGGATCCCGTTGCTCCTGCTTGGGCACACCTGTAAATTTAGATCGTTAGGAGTAGAATCCCTTAAATATGATTTATTGAAGGTGTGCTGCTCATCTTCCCTCTGACAGTGGGAGCCATTAGATCAGAGCGGATGATGGCACTGGTCTGGCTTTGGTTAGTGTTCACGTGGTACGTACTCTTCAACCTCTTATTTTCACTCGCCGTGTCTCTGTGTGTAAAGTAGGTGCCTTATAGGGACCATATTGTTGGGCCTTGGTTTTTAAATTATAAAAAATTGTAATCCAATCTGACAGTGTTTGTCGTGGTGTCTTTGGACCAACCCTTTTTTTTTTTTTTTTTGATGGACAAGTAATAGATTTATTAAGATAGGACGCTTGTGGAGTTCCTGTTGTGGCGCAGTGGAAATGAATCCAACTAGGAACCATGAGGTTGTGGGTTCGATCCCTGGCCATGCTCAGTGGGTTAAGGATCTGATGTTGCCGTGAGCTGTGGTGTAGGTCGAAGATGTAGCTCGGATCTGGCGTTGCTGTGGCTGTGGCAGCTGTAGCTCTGATTAGACCCCTAGCCTGGAAACTTCCATATGCCTTGGGTGTGGCCCTCAAAAGACCAAAAAAAAAAAAAAAGACGCTTGTGAAAGATTCAGGCAGGCAGGCAAGAAGGCTCTGCGCCTAGAGTAACACAATTTTATTTTATTTTTCTTTTTTTGGCTTTTTGCCTTTTCTAGGGCCGCTCCTGCGGCATATGGCGGTTCCCAGGCTAGGGGTCTAATCAGAGCTGCAACACACAGCAACATAGCATCTGAACTGCGTCTGCGACCTACAACACAGCTCACAGCAATGCCGGATCCGTAACCCACTGAGCAAGGCCAGGGATCGAACCCGCAACCTCATGGTTCCTAGTCGGATTCGTTAACCACTGCACCACGACGGGAACTCCTAGACTAACACAATTTAAAAAAATAAAGAATCAGCTAGTAAGCATTGTGGGCTCTGTAGGCCGTGTGTGTCTGCAAGGTAGCCGCTGGGCCTGTGCCAGCACCCAGTAGTCTGTTTCAGGAGAACTTCATTTCCTGAAATAGGCAGTGAGCCTGGTGTGGCTGCAGGACTCGAGTTGGCAGACCCTGGTTTAGACCTTTTACATTTCATGTCATTCCTGCGATCACTGGATTAAAAATCCTGCTTCTGTGTCCTTGTTAAACTGTCTTTCCCTCTTATCTGCGGGGGAAATTAAAATGCACTGTCGGGAGAGGCCTGTGACTGTGGCCTCGCAAATCTTCCCGCACAACCTTAACGCCTCGTGCCCGTTAGCAGAGCACTTCCTCCGCTGGGCTGTAACTTTCGGGTCTGAGGTGTGCCCAGCAGGCGTGTCCTCCTCCTGCGTCCCGGTGTCAGGTCGGCAGGTGCGCTCTTAGGGCGGCTCCCCGCGACCTCGGCACCGCGTCACCCCTTTGCTCCCCAAGCCCCGGACGGGCGCCTTTTCCTTAAAGGAAGCAGTTAGGTCCCCTCTCCCGCGCACCAGAACCGCCGGCCAAGCTCCTCCGGTGCTTGGGGGCCGTTACTAAGTAGGACCAGCGTCGCCTGGGCACCCGTCCCGCGACACCTCGGCCGCCACGGGACTCGGGGGAGGGACACTCAGGATGAGGGCGGGCCCGCGGCAGCGCCGGCCTCGCGAGATTTCGTCACCTGCTGTGCCGCGGACGTGGAGTTTGCCTCTGCGACCTCTCCCGGGACGGAGGGCTTTGGACCTCAGTTGACTCCGTGTCACTGAACTTCAAAAAGCGAAACCGTGGGTAGGGGGGCCCTGTGTCTGCTCTTGGTGGTGGTTTTTTTTTTTTTTTTTTTTTTTTGCTTTCTAGGGCCACACCCCCGGCATATGGAGGTTCCCAGGCTAGGGGTCCAAGGGGAGCTGCAGCTGCCACCCTGCACCACAGGCACAGCACCACCAGATCCGAGCCGCGTCTGCCGCCTGCACCACAGCTCACGGCAACGCCAGATCCTTCACCCACTGAGCGAGGCCAGGTATCGAACCTGTGTCCTCATGGATATGATGAGTCAGATTTGTTTGCGCTGAGCCAGGATGGGAACTCCAGGTTTTTGTTTTTTCAAAGTTTTCTTTTGATGACATATTTATCGCCACCATTAGTTTATTTATGCCTCTTAAATTTTTTTAAGTTGATTTATACAGTACACTTCCGGTGAATCATCAGCCACCTTCAAACACTCTGTGTCCTCACCCATGATCCCCTCACACAACGTGAGCCCAGTTCCCTCCTCTTTGTGCTGTGCTGTTGTCATGTTTAACACGTTCTCCTGTTTCTGCCATCGGAGATGGACTTGGCAAACTTTGGTGTTCGCACCATTCTGACAGCCTCCCTGTTGAGGTTTGTCATCGTAAGTTACAGGATTCATAAATGTCCACTGACCCAGGGAGGGTGGAGCCCAGAGAGGAATCCGGGGAGGAAGCAGCGTCCGCAGGCTGCCGGGAGGGGCCGTCTCACCTCAGCCTCGGTGTCTGCGGACCAGGTGCTCTGGTTTCTCTGACAGACCGAAGATTCTCACCCAGGTCTTTCTTGTCAGATCGTGGGTGTGGATTCCAGCTTTGAGTTTTTTGAGCAACAGATGAACTGGTAATGTCTAGATATGTAGGTAAAGGCAGTAGTCTCATATTTTATTAGCATACTCATAAAGACAAAGACAGGACGTTTGTTTATTTTTTCCGTAGGAAATACAGCAGATAACTGGTATATAGGTAGCTGATTTTGCTTCAACATTTTTTTGCAGTACTTGTGTGGTAGTAGTCGGAAGGACAACATATTTATTGATCCTGGATACCAGACATTCGAGCAAGAATTGAATAAAATACTCCGAAGTTGGCAACCAAGCATTCTTCCAGACGGTAATGCTCCTTTATTTATTTATTTATTTATTTATTTTTTGTCTTTTTGTCATTTCTTGGGCCGCTCTCTCGGCATATGGAGGTTCCCAGGGTAGAGGTCGAATCGGAGCTGTAGCCCCCGGCCTACACCATGGCCACAGCAACGCGGGATCTGAGCCGCGTCTGCGACCTACACCGAAGCTCACGGCAACGCCGGATCGTTAACCCACTGAGCAAGGGCAGGGACCGAACCTGCAACCTCATGGTTCCTAGTCGGATTCGCTAACCACTGCGCCACGATGGGAACTCCAAGGTAATGCTGCTTTAAATATAATGTCCCTGAGTTGCTACTGGAATTGTTCTGTTTTCACAGAAAGTGTACTAAAAATAATAGGAAACAATTTCGATTAGCGTGTACTTACTCACGGATGCATCTGCTCACCCTTTTTTGAGTTAGAAGTGAAAGGGGTTGAGAGTCAGTGTCTACGAAGAGCTTTGTCGCAGGATCACCCGTTGTCTCTGCAGTGAGAACCCGGGTGTTTCCTTTTCAAGCCTCCGCTTCTCTGAGAAACCCTGTTGAAGAGGGTGACGGAAACTCGTTTGGGAGTGGAAATCTGGGTGGTTTTTGGTTGTTGCTGCTGTTTTCGAGGACTTCTCCAGACTCAAATTCGGTTCTGACCGTGTCTGCTGGTCCTCTGGACGGCGAGGCGCAGCCCGGGTCCTCGAGCCGGTCCTTGCCCAGGGGCTCGTGGCGTGCTGGGCCGTGGTTCCTGGCCCTGTGTTGCCGCAGGGCTGTGTGGGTGGTTCTGCCGTTCGTCCCAGGTGACCTGGAGCGAGTGGAGGGTCGGCGTGGGCTTGTTCTTGAGACGCTTAAAGGAAAACGGCTTCATTCTACTTCTTTGCAAATATCTTGTTGAAGGGTCGATATTTTCCCGCGTTGAAGAAGACTATCTCTGGAGGATACAACAGCTGGGCTCGCACTCGCCAGTGGCTCTTCTGAACACCCTCTTCTACTTCAACACTAAGTATTTTGGCCTGAAGACGGTGGAACAACACCTACGCCTTTCCTTTGGCACCGTGTGTAGGCGTTGGAAAAAAAACCCTTTAACGATGGAGAGTAAAGCGTGTCTCCGGTACCAGGCGTCTTCCTTGTGTGGAGCAGATAACGAAGGTAGCGTGACAGGTTCTCATTCTGGGGTTGTTGGCGGGAGGAGCCACTCCCTGCCTTTCTAAGGACCACCTGGGTCCCTTGTTCAGGACTGTCATTGTCATAAAATGAGACAGCCGGCGTCTCAAGATGAGGGCGTACCGGAATCCGTGCGTGGCGCTCTGACGGTGCCGGGCCTGTGCTTTGGCGTGAGAGAGTCTGGGAGTGCGTAGCGCCATCTTTCTTCAAGATCGGCCTTAGAACGTCTTTTGTAATTTTTATTTCTTCAGATAAGATTACTACTGGAAAAAGAAAACATGAAGATGATGAGCCAGTGTTTGAACAAATTGAAAATACAGCCAATCCTTCCAGATGTCCTGTGAAAATGTTTGAGTGCTACCTGTCTAAGAGGTAAGTGTCACTGAGGTTTGATGGATTGATTGATTCTTGGTGGTAAGAGTATGAGTTGGTTCCCTTGAATTTATCACTCCCAGGAGGTGATTTTTTTCCCCGAGCCTCTGTTTTAAGATTTCTCTTTTATCCAAGTCCATTCAATTGTAATGTTTTTAGTCCTATTATAAAATACCAGCTGAGACTTCCCATTTTAAGTTTCAAACATACGGTAAAAAATCGCTCTCTATTAATGAAATCACTGCCATTGTAGAGGGTCAGACAATAAGTATTTTAGGGTTTTTTGGGCCTTGGAATCTCTAGTGCCGCCAGCTCTGCATGACAGGCCGTGGGCAGCGCCGTCCTGGGCTGAGGAAGTGCCTGGGACGGCGGCTGACCAGCAGCCCGGGAGAGAGGGCGGGGAGGGAGTGGGGGCGGAGTTCTGAGAGCCGGCCTCTGCTCTGCACCAGCGCTGCCTCCCCCAGTCTGATAGCAGCAGGTGCTGAAAAACTGTCCACCACTGAAATCCTTAGAGCGCGTGAGACGTTTTATGATGCTCATTGCTTAAGCATGCACGCTCTAATTTTTAAAAGGTAAACATGAACTCGGTGTATTTTCTTATGTAAACAGCTTTAAACGTGTTCATGAATCGCCCCCAGGTTAGCTCTCAGGAACCGTAAAAAACCAGTCATGTCACCCGTGGAATGATTAATTTTAAAGACGGAGTATTTCTGGTGAGGTTTCGGTGCCCTTGGCGGCTGCGCAGTGAGTGGCAGTCACTCTTTGTTGATGGAAATTCCTATCTCAGTATCATCTTGTTGTTGCTTTAAAAATTTAAGTTTCTGGAGTTCCCTTCGTGGCTCGTGATTAACGAACCCAGCTAGGAACCATGAGGATGCGGGTTCGATCCCTGGCCTCACTCACTGGGTTAATTAAGGATCCTGGGTTGCTGTGGCTGTGGTGTAGGCCGGCAGCTGTAGCTCAGATTGGACCCCTAGCCCGGGAATCTCCATATGCCCTGGGTTCCCTCCCTGCCCCCCCAAAATTAAGTTTCTTTTGTATAATGCTGTGAATTAAGTATTTTTATTTTATGCGCTACCATATTTCATCAATTCTAAGGTAGATTTTTCACAGTTTACATTCTCTCTGAACCTGGAATGCGTGTTACAGCTGATGCATCTTGAATTGTAATTGGCAGTGCTTTGCTTATTTTACGGCAATATTACCATAGAGATTACAAATAATGTTTCTATTGATGGTGTTTGGATTCAGTGAAATACAGAATTTCGATTACGGTGGGACATTTCAGGTTTCAGCTCCAAAAAAACCAAATTGTGGGAAAATCATCTTTTATTGTAAAAGCTAACGTGCAGAATATCTCAGGTAGAAAGTTTCACGTAGGCACAGAGGCATGTCGGTAGTCCACGCAACGTGCTTGCTGGTAGCAGACTTCTTCCTGAAAGGAGAAAAGGGCGTTGTGGGGAGTTTGTACACATGTTGTGAAAGTGACTTTCTCCTTTCTCCTCAAGTCCACAGAATCTTAATCAGAGGACGGATGTGTTTTATTTGCAACCCGAATGCTCTAGTTCTGCAGAAAGCCCTGTCTGGTACACGTCTGCTTCACTGGACCGAAACACCTTGGAAAATATGCTTGTACGGGTTCTTTTAGTCAAAGATATTTATGATAAAGACAATTATGAACTGGATGAAGACACAGACTGAAAAGGAACGTTTCAGAAGCAGTCGGGATAAAACAGCATTAGATAGTCATGCTGCTAGGTCTTTTACTATGGAAAACATTTCAAGTTTACTCCTCCTGTTTTGCGTTTTGTAGCAGTGCACCCGTTCTGGGTCCTACCGTGTAAATAATCTGTGAGTGAAGGTTGCCATTATTCTATGTAGTGGTTTTAGGATACTTACAAATACATTCAGATTCTTTTTTTTATTCTTATTTATTTGATTAGGTATGTTTGTAACTTTTTACATGACCGAATATGAATGCGAACGTGCCATGTATAGTTTCCCGTCGCAGGAGCCTCCGTGCTGCCCAGCTCTGCTGTTGCCGAGCCGCCTGGCAGGGGTGCTTCTGGGTTCTGACCAGATGGTTGTGTGTGGGGAGCAGCTACTAAAAGTTTAGAACTTGCAGTGTCTTTCAGAATTTTTAAAATAAACTGTAAACTAATAGGCTGGGTTTTTTGCTTTGTTTTCCGGGGGGTTTTGTTTGTTTTCGCTTTAGTTCCTGAAGCCTTTCGAGGTGGTGTAGAGAGATCCGACCTCGTGCCGAAAAGAGGCGAGCGAGTGCGGGGGGCGTCGCGGGCCGTGCGGGGAGAGAGCGTCCGGGCCCCTCTTGCAGCCGCAGTGTCCTCTGCTCCCTTGCGGCTTTCTGTGTCTCCCAGACAGCAGTAGTTACATACGTGTATGTGTGTACACACCCGCACACACAGATGCGCATAAAGAATGCTGTTGAGAACGTGATCACGGAGGCACTTGCTTTCTAAAAACGTCTAATGGGAATTCTGTTCTCTGTGTTGACCTCGCGTCTCCCAAATGCCCTTCAGTTTTGACAGCCGACTTGGCTCTTCCTGGCAAGGGTGCAGAGCATGTTGCAACACCCAGGTAGCACCCTAAGCGCCACCAGTTTTCTGAGACTTCCTGTCCTGACGCACGCTTTGGGGAGAATTGTTCAAACACGCCGCTCCTGAGACAGTTGTTAGAGAAGGCGAGCTGGTGTAGAGGAGACGGTGGCCTGTGTCACTGTGAGGCCACCAGCGTGGTGCCTCTGACATCCCACGTGCCCGGAGGACGGAGGCAGAGACTGCCGGATGTCGTGTTCGATGCCGGATGGTGTGGCTCTGAGTTGTGAGTACTCCTCGCTGAAGACTGCAGTAGAACCGCTGTCGTGCTGCAGCGTGATCTGTCCCTTCAGACCTTTCCGTTGAGAACAAGGAAGTTTACGTAAAATGGCACGTTCTGAAGACGGCGCTGGCCGCGCTTCCCCTGAGGAGGACTTGCGATTGACCTGATGGAGCACGAGTCTGACCGAGGTGTCTTGTCTCCGGGTCCTGCGTCACCACCGTGTGGGTCGTTTTTAAAACTGTCGGGGAGCTGGGGCTGTCCTCCGCCGGGTGCGGTGGTGCCGGACCGTCCCCGAGGTCGTGCTCTCTTCCTCGGGGACCTGTCCGCTCAGTCACGGTTCACAAGTGTCATCACTGTCTATTTAAGCAATAATTGTGAAAGATACGGGGGCGTAAGTGACTTTATCATGTTCCAGCTTGTTCTCTAAGTTTGAGTAACGCTTCTGTCCCTTAATTGATTTTTATGTTTGTTGGTTTGCCAATCAGACCGACAGCCGCGAATCTGCCACGGATTAGATAGGCCGGTCCTCGTTTAACGCCGTGGGTAATGTCTTTACAGTGCGTCGGACAGAAGGCTCCTCATGCTTTCCTGTCCCGGACTGCGGAGTGAAGCACGGTTCCTATAAACACATGTTGTTGATCCCAAGGCGGGTAATGGGAATCGCCTTCCTTCCTCCAGTTGGTGCTGCATTCTGTCCAGAGCAGTGACACCGCCCCAGAGGTCACTCAATGTATCTTTTACCAAATACCACACGTTTCTGCCGGGGTCCCCCTGTTAATGGCACCTTGTTTTGCTGTTTCCATTTTCTTGTACATTTCGGCTTTTCTAAACAAATGTTTATATAGTTTTGATACTGATACAATCAAGGATTTCGAGCTCTTGTCTTTGTCCTGATTGCAAACCAAGGATGGGTTAACTTGAATCTCAGGGAAAAAAGGAGAAAATAATACTATTTTATGAGAAATTGTTTGTTCTGTGAAACGTCCTTCGTCTAGAATACATTTCGTTGGTTCCTGGACCCCTTAGTTTGTGTGGTCGTAGCCAACTGACGGGCAAGGGACGGCAGCGTGATCGTTTCTCTGCTTCTGAGTGATTTCCGATGACAGCAGCCTGTAAATGTGACTGAATTGCCTTTAGATGTCGATTGGAGATGCTCTCTTTTTCTGTCCCAAGAAGATTTTGCCATTTAAAACGACGGAAACGTTTTCACCCATATTGAGAAAAGTGAATTTCCCGTGCACAACTGAATTTTCATTCACATATATATTTTTTTTAGACTTTTAACTGTATTAGGCAATGTAAGACATTAAAGGATTTTTCTAGGCAAGAAGCTCAACTCTTTTTTTGGCCATAAAACTACTTTTTGTGTCATGGTAGTTCATGTTTTTCTCTACGACATGGAGGTGTGACCAGTGTGTTAAGCGCACCGGGGCTGGAAGAGGGTGCGTGTTGTGCTAGGCATTCCGACTTTGCCAGCCTGTTCTGATGGAATTTCCCGTTGTCCTGGCCGATGGTGGCCTCAGGGTGGGGTGACGTGTTGATGCACGGTGTTAAGGACTATGTACTGGAAAAGCCATAAGATGGCAGCTCTCCCGTTTGTACTGCAGTGCGGGTCTTGCAATCTTAAATCACTATAAACATGTACAGTTTTGCTTTGCCAGTTATTTCCAGGATGTGTTGTTACGCGCCTGTCATTTATGTTCTCAGTTGACGTTGACTGTAGGATCTCGTTCCCTCGAACGACACACTCGTGAAAGTGTACGTGCAGATGTTTTTACAGAATAAATTTCTTTAACTACATTACAGTACTTTTGGATTTTCCCCCTTCACAAGCCCCTTACTCGATTTTGGAGAAGGTCCTTGGATTTTAGTCACTCCATTCTTCTGTCCTCTTAGGAATAGACGATTGTCAATGCTGTTTTCCAGGGTTAAGTACTTTTATTCTTTCTGAGTATATCATGCTTGAAAACGATGCTACTTAAAAACTTAGAAGTTCATGCCCAGAACAGGTTAATTCAGTCAGTCTGGGGCTGAGAGTAGACAGATGTAAATTGTGTCTCAATCTGTCCTTTTTCCTTCTCTCTTAGAAGGCTGATGTTGGCGCATGTAAGGTGCTGTGATTCCCCACCTTAAAATGATCTGCAGGAGAGAACGTCGTTCTGAACATCTGGATGGATGATATCTGAATTCATGACTGAGTTAAACAATCCACAATTTTAGGCCTTGTCAGATAAAAGAACCAAAGAGAAGCTAAGATCTAATCAGTACATAATGTGTGTCTTTAGAGAACCAGGGGTTATCTCTTCCACGGCCTAGTGGGCGCACCCCTTGCAGGTCACTGTATCATTGAATCAGGCAGGCTTTTTTGTTTTTGTTTTTCTTCTTAGAGCTGTACCTGTGGCAAATGGAGATTCCCAGGCTAGGGGTCGAATCGGAGCTCTAGCTGCCGGCCTACGCCACAGCCATGGCAACACCAGATCCGAGCTGCATCTGTGACCCACACCACAAGCTCACAGCAACGCTGGCTCATTAACCCACGGAGCAAGGCCAGGGACCGAACCCGCCACCTCATGGTTCCTAGTCGGATTCATTTCCTCTGCGCCACGACGGGAACTCCTTGTGTAGGTTTCTAAGAATTACCGCCACCTGTGGTATTTAAAACAAGATTCCTGTCACCTTGACATTGCTTGTAGCTCTGTTAGAAAGGGCCAGTTGGGCGACTTGGGGTTATTTTAACGGTTCCATTTTGGTGGCATCCGCCCTCACCTCTGGCCTCGAGACTAACACGGGTACGAAGGTACCTTCAAGTAGTCCCAAGGACGTGTGGAGGGCCTGCGTCAGAGAGAGTGTTTAAAAGGCCTCATGCTGCACAGTCAATCAGGGTCATTCAGCTTCTCGGTTGGGCGATAGAGATGGAACATACAAAGTCTAATATATTATAGAAAATCTTAAAACTTGGCCCACTAAGGATTTATTTTATAGCCATTGCCTCTGAAAAAGAATCTCAGAAAGTTTGAGTCGTCAGGGTGCTCCTCAAACTGAGCGAGATTATACTTGGCCGTTTTGATTACATACTTGTAGTTCTAAACTGCTGTCAGCAGGTGGCAGCAGCACCAGGCTTCAGGTGCTTTTTTCCCTTTGTTTATCTGGCTAATAGACTAGAAGTCCTTTATCGGAAATTGTTGTGGGTTTGAGAATTCAGAAGGTTCTTTTCCAAAAATATATGTGCTTGTAGGTAACATATACACTGGGGCTTGGGGCACACCCCAGAATCCGATAGTGTTTCTGTGGCAACCGGTCAGCAATAGGGATGGGACCACGTGTGGCTACGGAGAGCTTTCCCTGGTTTAGGTCAGTTTTTGCGGCAAGTCTAATGGATCTCAGAATTGTTCATGAGGAATTGTAGGCCTGTAATAAAACTAGTGGCAGGTCTAGTGTTTTCCTTCAATAAACATCTAGTACTTTTTTCTCTTATTGCCTGATTTTGGTAGAGGTAACTGAAGCCTTTCTGTAAGTGTTGCCTATTCGATTTTAGGAAAAATGCGAAGAATGCTTAAATCAGGCATAAGAACAGGCATAAATACAGTGGCAGTTATGGAACCATTACTAAGTTCTGAAACTTACAGCTAACTGCTTGCTTTTACTTTGCATCTGGCCTCAGTGTTGTGGCAGGATTGTTCTCCATAAATGTGATGGACCTTTATGAGCAGCTGCTGTCTTGTCATGGAGCCATCATTTACTCACTCAACAAACACTCGATTGTTCTCTCAGGTGCCCCAAGCCAAGTACTGGGAGCAGAGTGTGATACAGGATCCAGTGCCTCCCCTCAAGGACTGGGTCTGGCTGGGGAGAGATGAAAGCGTGATGGAGGGGCCGTGGGCCGCACTGAGCGCACAGGTTTATCCCTGTGCAGCAGATAAACCAGGGCTCCGGTCTGGAGCTGATCGGGATCGTCTTCTCAGTGAGCCCAGCCTCCCGGCCTCACTCGCATGAGGAGAGATGCTACTTGGGATTCAGGCAGCAGGACTCGCTGGAAGTGACCGTGGTGTGTTCTGCACGCAGGCGCTGTGCTGCCCGGTCCGTCCAGGCAGCCCGTGCTAGGGGTGCTTAGCGAGCCTACAGCAAAAGTGCGTTTCCACAAGGTGTCCACGACGGGCAGATGCCACCGTTTGTGGTTGGGAGAGGGGCCGTTCCGGCCGAGCTCTGATGCCCAGGCACCGCCCGGCCGTGTGCGCAGACTCGGGGCTGGTGGTGGGGAGGCCTGACGCCGCTGGCGCGGTGACGCAGGTGGTCAGAGTCGCCAGCAAAGCGCCCGCTGAGGACAGGGGGCCCTGACGGCTCACGTCTCAGCCGCAGCCTTTTCTGCTCCACACACGTCTCGGCCGCACGAGTCACGCACACATCCTCCCGGGCTCCACTTGCTGGCGCGTGGTTCCTCAGCTCGGGAGCTCTTGTGGCCGGAGCCCTTCGGACCAGGTCGTGGCGCCTCGGAGGGCGGCCGGGCCGTTGGGGTAAGAAGCCCGGACTCCCCAGAGCAAAGAGAAACCGGGAAGCACTTGCCACACTGTTCACTTGCGTGGCCTCCGTGGCTCCAGGCGCCCTTGATAGGCCACAGACCCCATCACACGTGAGCAGTAAGTACGTGCCATCTGAGGAGAAAGGGAAAGCGAGGCTTCGTTTTGCTCTAATGCTTTAACTCCAGTAGTTTTTGTTTTGCTGTTTTGTCTGTCTTTCTAGGGCCCAGCCCACAGCCTATGGAGGTTCCCAGGCTAGGGGTCAAATCGGAGCTGTAACTGCCCGCCTACACCACAGCCACAGCAACACCAGATCCAAATCGTGTCTGTGACCGACACCACAGCTCACCCCAACGCGGGATCCTTAACCCACTGGGCGAGGTCTGGGTTCGGACCTGCATCCTCATGGCTGCTAGTCAGATAAGTTTCCGCTGAGCCACAGGGGAACTCCAGTCTAATAGTTTTAACACAACTTCCCCGTAAGCCAGGGCCCAGATCACTTTCTGGAAAAGGCCAGATAGTAACTATTTTAGGCTTTGTGGGCCTCTGAAAGGTTTCATCTCATGTTCTTCTTTGAGTTTTTTGGGATTTTTAACCTTTTAAAAATGTAAAAACCAGGAGTTCCCGGTGGCACAGCAAGTTAAGGACCCGCGCTGTCAGTGTTGGGGCCCTGAAACTTGTGTATGCAGAGGTGCCGCCAAAAAAAAGGAAGAAGGAAAATCCATCCTTCGCTCCCAGGCCAAGCAGGTGCAGACTGGGCTGGATCCGGCCTGCGGGTTGTGGGCTGAGCCTCAGGAGAAGCCCCTGGGGGGCGGTTGTAGTATCGGCCCCAGTTTGCAGATGGAGAAGCCAAGGTAAAAGGCTGAACTACCTGCCCAAGCTCCCCAGCCAGGAGGTGGCAGGGCTGCTTCAGGCGGCACCAGACTCCACATGCGTAGTCACCACCGGGTGTGTCATCCCCTCTCCCAGGGTCTCGGGAATTGAAGCTGTTTCGGCCTTTCCCCAAGTGGTGCGGCCTTTCCCCAGGGGCCGGTGAGACAGGCAAGAGGGAAGACCCGAGGCCAGGCTGTGGCCCGTCTGGCGGGAGATGTGGAAACGGAGCAGCCGCGACAAGAGGCTGCCACCCCACGGGTCGCTCGTGGCACAGCAGCCCCGAGGGCAGAGCCCGCGCTCTGGCAGGAGCACCTGCTCCGGCTGCATCTCCAGGAGTCTCAGGGAAGGATGGTCGCCGCCTTCGGGACGCTGGGGGCAGGAACGAGGCATCAAAATAAAAGGCGGGAGAAAGAAGAAAGTGCGGAGCGGGAGGCGGAAGAGAGCTTTGAACACACTGGAAGCGGCGTTCAAGGAGAGAGAGGCACACAGGAAGCAACTGAGGCTTCAGGAAAGGGACGAAGGAAAGCACAGAACTTCAACATCCAGTGGAGGGCTTCCCGTCGTGGTGCAGAGGAAGCAGATCCGACCAGGAACCGTGAGGTTGTGGGTTCGATCCCTGGCCTCCCTCAGTGGGTTAAAGATCCAGCGTGGCTGTAGCTGTGGTGTAGACCAGCAGGTGTAGCTCGATTAGACCCCTAGTCTGGGCACCTCCATATGCCATGGGCGTGCCCTTAAACAGACCAAAAACAGAAAAAACTCCAATGGAAGTAAAACATCCGGTAGAAAGACTAGGGAACAGAGTTGAGAAGATTTGCGTAAAGTTGAACAAAAAGACAAGAAGCAAGTGTGAGGAAAGACAAGAAAATTTCCGCGTTTGGCCGGGAAACCCAGGGCGAAGCCGCCGGTTGCTCCAGAGGGAGCACGAAGCTGGGGGCCGGCGGCCGGCCGGCGGGGGCGGCGCTCCCAGAGCGACTGGTTCAGACTCAGACCGAGATGCGTGGCTGGGACGTTGGAAAAGCTGCACACGAAGCAGATGCTTTCAAGAGGATGGAGGAAACGAGTCCGAAAAGCAGCTGCCATGCGGAAGATGGGGTTTGGCACGGTCACCCCGCGTCTCGGCAGCGGGGCTGGGAGCAGCCCTTCCGGCTTCCGGCGGCCCTGCCACCCGGCGGGGGCTGGATGCGGTTGTGCAGGTTCGCACTTTGCCTCCTGGGTGCCTTTGTCAGGAGGCGCCTCTGCCGCCAGCCGCCAGCCGGGGCGACCAAGGTGGAGGCGAAGACGCCCTCCGGGAGCCGCGACAGGCGGGGCCGCAGCGCGGCCACCAACCCCTGGCTGCCGAGGTCAAGCGTCGGGGTCGGGCAGCTGGTCCTCGCGAGGCCAGGGGGCTTCTCCTGTTTTCCTGTTTGGGGGCAAGCTGGCCAGCAGGCCGGCGGCTTCCCAGTGACGCTGCCACCTTCTCTGCCTCCGGGAGGTCACAGACACCGCCCCCCACTCTCCTCGACGGCAGCTGCTCCTACATCAGACATTCCCCAGCTAAGTTGTCTTTACCTGCTTAGTAGCGAATCCCTGGATCCCTAGTTAATAGTCCTCTTGACGTTTCTCCCTTCGCATTCCTGGTGTGCGTTCTGTCTCCTGGCTGGACCTTGGCTGACACCCTAGTAATGTGTCTTAACTAAAACGTGGGATGTGGTGGTTTGGGGTCAGCAGTGGAAGGTGACGCTTCTGTATGGATACATGGGGGCCGTGTGCAGGGAGAGACTCGGGGGGGCCCTGTGCAGGGAGAGACTCGGGGGGGCCCTGTGCAGGGAGAGACTCGGGGGCCCTGTGCAGGGAGAGACTCGGGGACCCTGTGCAGGGAGAGCCAGGTCTTCTGTGGCGGGGGAGGGGCAGTAGTTACATTAAACACTAAAATTGAGAATGTGCACCACAGGTAGGTTTAGAAACATGGTTAAAACCAGAAGAAAGATGTAAAAGACATGAACGTTACTGCCTTTTGGGGGAACAGCAGACAGGAATCAGGAGACAGATACTTTTTGCTCCTTGCCTTTAGTACTGCTTTGTTTTTAAATGTATTCAGAATAAACACCAAAAGGTGGAAACCCAAATGTCTGTCAATAGGTTATGGTTAAACAAAATTTTGTGTACAGATACAATGAAATATTATTCGACCTCGAAAGGAGACAGAATTCTGACGCAGGCTCCCACATGCGTGAAACTTGAAGACATGCGGAGTGAAATAAGCCAGACGTCGAGGACGAACACTGTGCTTCCGCTTGGGAGACGCCCCGGAAGGGTCCCATTCCGAGACCCAGAAAGGAGAGGAGTGGCTGCCGAGACCGGAGGGAAGAGGCGGGCGCTGCTCGCTGTTCGATGGGACAGAGCTTCAGCTTTGCGGGAGAGGGTGGTGCTGAACCTCAGCGTGGATGCTCTTGATGCCACTGAGCCACGCCCTTAAAAATGGTTAAAATGGAAGATTTAAATGTAACAAAACTTGGTGCATTAAAAATATGGGTCTCTGAGAGAAAGAACCTTAAGTCGTGCCTGCACTATGACCCTCTGTGAGCGGAGCAAGCCGTCGCCTGAGCCACTGAGGGAACTCGATTCTGTTATTTACAGGCCCAGGTTAACCGACGGGGTGTGGCTCCCTGTGCCGCTGCTGCCACTGCCAGACCTTCATCCAAAGGACAGGGCGCCTGCGAAGAGCACAGGTCCCTGGGTGCTTGGGCCTCACGGGACCTGAGGGATGTAGGGCGCGAACCCGGGCCCGGGGGCGGGCAGGCGGGGAAGACACCAGACGCTCTCCCCGAGGCGGTGAAGCTGCAGGCCACCCTGGGGAGGCTGGGTGGTCCCCTCCCGCGGGGGCAGGGAACCCCGGGCCTCGAGGCTTTATTGAAATGGGACTGACTCCCAGCTGGTTGTGAAAGCGCTCAGTGACTTCGAGATGGAGCTTTACAGGATTAATCCGAGAACGTGCGTTGAGGCTGGGCTGGGCAGGGCCCAGTCTAATAACGGCGGGAGTAGCCAGGCGGGGAAGTGGGGCTGAGGAAGGACTTGAAGGAGGGGAGCTGGTGGGGTCCCCGGGTCCTGACGGCCAGGGCCAGAGCCCGCCCAGTCGGGGCAGGTCCTCCATCAGCGCCTTGGGTGCGCGGTCTGGCATCCAGATGGGACCCTCAAGACCGAGGCCACTTCCTGGGCCACAGGTGAGACCATGGATGGGGGGTCTCCCAAGGAAAGCAGCCAAGGACAGGAACTTGGCGACGGCGACTTCGAGGGGAAGAGAAAGAGGAACAAATAGGGCTCATCCGGGAGCTGGTCTGGGAGCTCCGGGACCGGCTGAGGGGGGCCCCGGGGCGGTGCTGAGTCCGGCGCTGCCTCTGGCTCTCCCCTCCCGGCCTCCTGGAAGCAGCGCCGCCGTAGTCATGCCCGGAGGGCAGCGGTCTGCTCACCGTCCCTCTGGGAGAATCCGTGGGCAGAGCCAGACCACAGGTCCCTGCCAGGCCACGGCGGGGCCTCCTCTGAAGGCTGAAGGGTCCCCTGCCCTGGTTGTGACACCATGTGGGCAGGGGTTGAACATCCGGCGAGAGATGGAAGATTGTCCCCAGCCGAGGACATTTGGACAAGATCAGAGTTTAAAAACAATGAAACAAGACCCAAATGTTAACATGTTTGGGTTTTAGCGGCCACCGAGCTGTGTCGGCCCTGCAGCTGGTGGGACTGCCTGCCTGGTTCTCACCCGGGCTCCAGCCCACGCTGGGAACCTAGAGCCGAACGCCACCTGCCAGGCGCAGCCACAGAGTCAAAGCAATGGAGGCCTGGAGGTGACACTGGAGGTGACTGCCAGATGACATCCAGGGATTGGCGAGGCCACCGCCCTGCAGCCAGACCTGGGCGGCCCCTGCGGGTGGTTTCCTGGCATGTGGCCCCACGTGGGGCCTGGGGCTGGGGCTACTTTGGGGCACTGGCACAGAGCAGAGTAGCTGCACCAGAGACCCTGGCTTGACAATCTGAAACACTTAATCTCCAGCTCTTTGCTGAAAGTTTGACTGAGCCTGGGGTACCCAGCTAGCCGTGCCTTTCCTGGGGACAGAGGGACCTTTCTCTTGCAACCTGGGCGGGTCGTGATGCTGTTGAGATGCGCCCGGCGTACCTTCGGGAAGTCAGTGTTCCGTCAGGTGCCTTGGCTGGACTCCAGAGTCTTCCCGTTGGTTTGCAGTCCCCAGACTGAGCACATGGCGCACAAACGAGCCTCAAACCCACTTTTGTTTCCGCTCAATCCCTCATCCTTTGACCCAGCACAATGAAAAGGCTTCAGTAAGCAGGGTCACGCAGGCCAGGCAGAGAGCAATGCGAAGCGAGATCAGGCTGTGATTAGAGGCTGCCCTGTGCGGAGAGCGCCCGGGTCACATGGTGGGGACTAAGACCCCCTTTATTACAAACACACTGCCGGGCTCTTGGAGGCATAGAACAGATGACAGTTGCATTTTAAAATGTTTTGTTCCAGCGACTGGAGCATAGCCATTCTGGAAAACTGGGAAGCAAAGGTTTACAATAGCTGAGAAGGTTTTCAAGTGTTCGGATTTTTTCTGTCCCTGAGGGACTCGGGTGGCTTGTGTTCCTGCGTGGGATGTGTTCTAAACCTATTAGTTTAGAAGTGTCAGGTCTTCTGCTGGCGCTTTGTTGCCTAAGTGAGAGCCCGTAACTTGGGAGGCGTGTCCACCAAACCACCGTGGTGCTGCATGGGGCCACGTCCCCCCACAGGAGAGCCACGGCTCTTTGGAGAGCATGGCAAACACATCAGGAGTCTCAGCGACGTTTGTATCTTTTGACCCAGCAATTGCACTGCTAGGAATTTGTCCGAAAGAAAAAGTAATGTGGAAAAGATTTGTGTGCAACACGCACTATCTAAACAGCCAAAACGTGGAAACAACTTAAATGTCCAAGAATTGGATTCTCCTTAAACAAATTGCCATGTGTTTATACAGTGGAATGCCGGGAAGCATTTAAAATTATGATTTTGAAGGAAATGTACTAACCTAGAGAAATGTTCCCAGTATATTAGGGAAACAATATCAGAAGAAATGGTATGATTTTTTTTTTTTTTCTGTTTAGGGTTGCACCTGCAGCCTATGGAAGTTCCCAGGCTAAGGGTTCCTCGGAGCTGCAGCTGCTGGCCTACACCACTGCCACAGACACTCAGGATCCAAGTCGCATCTGTGACCTCTGTCACAGCTCACGGCAATGCTGGATCCTTAACCCACCCAGCCAGGCCAGGGATGGAACCCATATCCTTATGGATTCTAGTCAGGTTCATTGCCACTGAGCCACCACGGGAACTCGGATCTCAGTTTTGTGTAAAGATACACTTGGAAAATAGCTCCAAGGAAATAAACCAAAATGTTCGCAAGGATTTTAAATGTCCTTTGTGTTTTTTTCACGCTTTGCTGTTTACCATCGTGTCTTGGTGTAGACTTTTCCCCCCTAGACTTGAGATCTAATTAGGCTTTTGAATCCATGCTTAGGATCTTTCAAGAACCCTGGCAAATTATCAGCCGTAATCTCTTCAAATATTGTCTCTGCTCCTTCTCTGTTTCCTGTCCTTCTGGTTACTGACTAGGCACACCTGAGACCTTTTCTTTGTGAACTTCATGTCCTTGAACCTCTCTTCATACTGCTCATTTCTCTGGCTTTCAGTGCAGCATTCTGGTCATTTCTCCACCTGTATCTGTTTCTTCAGCAGTGTGCAAAAGCTGTCCATTGAGTCTCAAGTTTCAAGTATTATTTTTTTAAATGTCTGGAGTTTCTATGAGGTCATTATTTATAATTGCTTGTTCTCTACATACATTTTTGATCTCGCCTTTTAGTTCTTTAGACACAGTACCCAGAAGTCAATGTCAGTCTGATAATTCTAAAGTCTGCAGCCCTTGCAGGTCTATTTCTGCTAGCCGTTGTTTCTGTTTATTCTCACTTATGAAGCCTCTTTCTTTTGAGCGTGTAACGAGTTTGATCTGTGAGCTCTGTGGCAGCACCTGCAGAAATGAATGTTTCTGGCTGTTCAAGGGGAAAGAGACACTTTGCTCTGCAGTAGCAACTGAAGCATCTGCTCCTCTAGAGGGTCAGCGGGGGATTTTCGCTGTTTGGAGTCCCCGTAAATGCCCCCATCCCCGCACACTGGGAGGGGTTTGTTGAAGTAGGAGTGGGAATTCAGGCTGCAAATCCGCAATGAGAATGAGCTATACTTACAAGTGACCTGGGCAGGATGCGCCGTCCACTGAGCAGGGAGGGATTAAGGCAGTTTCTTGCAGTCTTTGGCGTCGGGAAGGAATTTCTAATTCCCGCCTTCTGGTATTTCAGCTGGGTGTGTAGCTGCCTGGGGAGCTGGCCTTTGGGTGCCTATAGGGCTTTTGGGATGGATGTTACTTTTAGCTGGAGTGCCTCCTATGAGGTCATGAACTAAAATGATTCCGCTCTGACCCCACTCTTCCTCTCCACTTTGCATCATGAATCTGACAGGTTGTCACCATGGCTTTGGCTTTAGTTTTCTCTGGAGTCTGACCTCTTCACCCCACCCCTGCAGTGTCCCCTGCTGTGCCGCCAAGGACAGGGAGACAGCGGCTGGCCCTCAGCTCCTATAGGCCTGGCTCTGGCATCATTTCCCCGGCGGGGGGCAACCCTGTCAGAGCTGTCGGCTCTTTGCCACCTTCCCGCTGCCTCGACGACTGACTGGGCTCTGCTTTTTCTTTGAAAGAAATCTTCTCAGTATGGGGTCATTATCTTGTTTGCCACCCTGAGTTCTGCTCATCCGTCTCCTCCCCTTCGAATGGAAGCTGTGTTGGGGTGAAAGATCTCTGATTCACTCTCTCCCGGGAAATACAAACCACAAACTTTGTTCGCACAGTGGGCGGTCGGAAGTGACGCCTTCTGAGCGGCCTGAGGGAACCGGAGCCACCATGCAGCACAAAGTGCTGCGTTCACAACCAGCCCTCAAAGAAATTCAGCGGAAAAGTTCTAAAGAGCAAATGCTGACAGTACACATCCCTCAATGCACAGCAAACAATGCCGACCGTCTCGGGAGCCAAGTTCAGACGCCGAGCAGTGAAAACTGCAGAGGCTGGGATTATCCTGTGGGAGCAAGAGGTGGGTGAGGAAGAAGAGAGAGGGGATGAATGAATGTCAGTCAGATAGACCTCCATGCCTAAAAGGCAGCAAAAACAGCTTTCAGACCGAACATGAAAACGATTGAGGTTAGGCGTTCCCGTCATGGCTCAGTGGTTAACGAATCCGACTAGGGACCATGAGGTTGCAGGTTCGATCCCTGGTCTTGCTCAGTGGGTTAAGGATCCAGCGTTGCCGTGAGCTGTGGTGTAGGTCGTAGACACGGCTCGGATCCCACGTTGCTGTGGCTCTGGCGTAGGCCGGTGGCTACAGCTCCGATTGGACCCCCAGCCTGGGAACGTCCCTATGCCTCGGATGTGGCCCTAGAAAAGGCAAAAAAATAAATAAGTAAATAAAATAAAAGGTGAAAAATAAAAATAAAATGAAACGATTGAAGTGAGAACCTGGGAGGATGGGTAAGCCAGCAGATCAGGCAGAGTTGAAGCTCAAGGAGAGAAAACAACGCAGGAAAGCGTCGCCAGAGTCAGCGATGAGGTTAAGACAAGGCCTCGTCCTGCAGAGACCTGGTACAAATGTAATCGTGGTTCTGGAAAGAAGAGGTCTTTGAAGAGCTGGTGGCAAGCCGACGCCAAAGCGGAAATCCCTACCTGCATTCGTGACCTCGAAAGCTGAGCCCAAAGAAAAGGGAAAACAAGTCTCAAAAGCAGTTACGGAGAAAAGAGAGACTGACTTCAGTGGAACCACCGCCAGTCTCGGTGGAACAAGGAGCGCGTTCCGCAGTAAAGAGGTCAGAAGACGGACGGATGACATTTCAAAGTACCGTTGGCCTAAATCTTCATGAACTGTCTTCGAGGTATAAGGGCGGATGCTCCAAGTTTACCAGCACCGAGGCTTCGCGAAAGGAATTTCTGAAAACCGTACTTCAGGAAGCAGGCAGAGATCTGAGCTACAGAAACAATGGTCAGCAAAGAGATGACCAGCAGGATTAGGCTGGAGTGGGGTTAAAACGGTCCACTCCACGCCTAGTGGGCAGACTTCTTCCATGAAACTCTCAGAGCCTAATTTTTGCTTTGTGGCAAGATGTTTAACCCCTGGCTCAATTCGCTTAACAGAGATGGGACTGTTGCGATTTTCTTTTCCTTCTGGAGTCAGTTTCAGGACTCTGTATGTCTAGCAATGTGGGGTTTTACCTCAGGTCTTACATTTATTGGCAGGTAGCTAGTCATACTATTCTCTTAGCTTTTTTTTTTTTTTTTTGGCTTTTTAGGGCCGCACCTGCAGCTTCTGGAGGTTCCCAGGCTAGGGGTCTAATCAGAGCTGCAGCCGCTGGCCTACACCGCAGCCATAGCAATGCCAGATCCGAGCTGCATCTGCAACCTACACCACAGCTCACAGCAACGCCGGATCCTTAACCCACTGAGCAAGGCCAGGGATCGAACCCACAACCTCATGGTTCCTAGTCCGATTCGTTTCTGCTGTGCCACGACGGGAACTCCTATTCTTTTAGCTTTAATCTTTATTACTGATGCTGTTTCTTCGTAGCCTGTGATCGTTTGGTAAAATAATTTGGCATTTCCTAATAGAAGTGAACCTGGAAACACCAAATGGGCTTTGTTTTCAGATGCGTCAGACAGGGAGACTCTTGCCCCGGAGCCTGAGGTGTGCACAGGTGTGTTCCGGCTCCCTTGGTTACATTGGCCTGAAGCAGGATCCACCTGGAAGCTGGCCCACAGCAGTAAACAGAATGGACACAGCAGGATGGTATCAGCAACGCGAATGAGCCAACCACACCCTGATTCCCCCACTTGGATTCATCCCAGAAACAGTTTCAAGGAAAGAAAAGCAAGTTTCACAGGAATGTATACTTGTTGATTCCAGAATAAAAGGAGAGCCAAACAATGCTTATTGCTTAGGGCCACCTGCATCTGTGATAAAACCCAGTAAGAACAACAGGGGACTTCGGAAATGAGATGAAGTCACCTGGTTGGGACGGAGGCCGCCAGGATCAGGCGGCCTTGGAGGGGGTGCCCTTTGCAGGTGGTAGTGATCTGGTGTGTCTTCCTCGGGGGGGGGAGGGGGGCAGGTGCCTCAGTGCAGCTTTTGTTACTCTTTGCATTGGGTGCCCAGGGCTTAGGTGTACGCCCCAGCGTGTGCAACATTTGGCAACATAAAGATCTGGAAAAGAAGCGCCTCTGGGGCTTCAAGGGCAGGCTGCCGTTCTAGAAGCCCTGGCCCTGGTGCTGGGCGGCTGGCGGGGATCAGAGGCACAGGGCGCCGTGGCTCCCCCAATCCCAGGGCATCGCTCATCTCCCCGCAGGACCCCTGACCCTCTGTCTCCTCACAGGAAGTGCGACGCGCTGGGTGACACTGCTTCCTGGCGGGGCCACGGCTGTGTCTCCACCCTGAGCCCGGGTTCTCACCAAGGAGCTGATGGCACTTCCGATAAAAATCAGACCTGCAGCGGCAGGCCCATGTCAGAGCCACAGCACTGCCAGATCCAAGCCCCGTCTGCGCGACCTGCACCACAGCTCACGGCGACGCCGGATCCTTCACCCACTGAGCGAGGCCAGGGATCAAACTTGCATCCTCATGGACACTAGTTGGGTTTGTTACTGATGAGCCATGACGGGGGAGGGGGGACCCCCTGATTGTGAGCGTCTGCCTTGGCCGTGGAGGTCAGTGGATGGGACACAGCAGAGGCTTGGGGGTGCAGGGGTGTGTCCAGCCCCTGGGGCCTGGGCCACCTTGGTGGGGAGGGCGCAGAATGGAGCCTCGGGCCAGACTTGTTGAGCAGACATCCTGTCCCATCAGCCAGCAACTGTCACCTCCTGAGGCAGTCTGGCCACCTGGCCAGCCTGCGGGGACCACCGTCCTGACCTTGCCCGCAGGGCGTCCCAGACGAGCGGAGCCCTGGGTATAAACAGAACCGGGGTTTCCTGTGGACTCCCCGCCTGTTAGGCAGCCTCGTCGTGGCCGCCGACACACTCAGGTTCCCAAAAGACGACAAAGGTCTAATCTAGTAAGAATGTCAGGAGAACAGCGTGTGAGGGAATCCGAGCTCTTCCTGCGTGTTTCATGATTCCTCTGTTTTCAATCGAAGAACGAGGCCGCTGCCGAGACCCTCCTGCCGTCGGGGACGTTTCCCCTCTGACGCGTTGCCTCTTCGGCCAGCGCTGTGCCAGTTCTCCGAAAACTTTAAAAGATGCTCGCGCTGTAGCGCGGCCGCCGCACTCTCGGAGCTGAAACCCGCCTCCCAAAAGACGTGTGCACAGGCGTGTGTAACCCGCTGGGAGCCATCAGTGACGGTTCACTTCACGTGTCCACGTGCCCGTGCCATGCGTGACGTGCCCGATCTCTGGGCAGACGTGATTCTGGGGTGTCTGGGAGGGGGTTTCTGGGTGAGGGTGACAGGGAGTCTGGACACCTCGAGGGCCCGCCCCATCCGGGGCACCTGACCCTCCAGGAGTGAGAGCGAACGCTCCCGCCTGATGTCCTCTGCCTGGGGACATGGCTTGTCCTGCCTTCCGTCTCGACTGGCACCTCGGCTCCTCTTGGGCTCGAATCCAGCGGCTCTCGGCTGCACCGCCCAGCCCGGCTCCCGGGGCCTCCGGCCTCTTGCGTCCGCGAGCCCCGCCTCGGCTCCGCTGCATCCCCCCCGCCCCCCGGAAAGGTCACTACCAGGGGAAAGACGCTGGACTTCGCGACAGTAACAGGGAATAAGCGACTGAAACGGCGACAGCAGACGTGCTTCACGAAGGTGCGGTGTGGGGCGGAGAAGACGCGGAAGCGTTCACGGAGCGTCCGTCTGCGTGACGTTCTAGAAGAGCCCCAGCTGGGGTGTCAGAGGGTGAGTGTCTGGTGGCGGTGCTGAGGAGGGGTGTCCGGGTGCGCCTGCAAGGGGGGCGTGTCCCCCGCGGTGGCACACATGCGGCAGACGCCCAGCACACGCAAACCTAGCTCAAGAGAGCGTCAGCCCGCCTGGCGAGGGCACCAGCCTCGCTGATGCCATGGCCCTTCCTGGGCCAGACGAAGTTTAGACCCTTGAGCCGAAGCCAGGTTTTCATTTTACTCTTTCGCTCACTGGGCCGCCGTTAGGTCCCGACTGTGGGCCGAACTGCATGCACCTGTGCAGGCTCTGTCCCTTCAAGGTGGGGACACCGGCCCTGTGGCCCCCTGCCCTTCACTCACCCCACAGGGCAGGGCTGGGCTGGATCAGAAGTGGGGGGGCCTGGTCTCGGGCCTCCAGCCGGCGTCGCCCCCACACACATGATGCCTGGAGGCCTGGGCTGAGCTGGTTTCTGCTGAGCGGGGCCTGAGCCCAGGCTAGCGGCTCCCAGGGGACCTCTTCCCTCATCAGGGACACACAGGGCCGAGAGCAAACCCCAGGCCTTGAGCATAAATGAGCTGGGAAGAACTGTTTTCAATTTTTTTTTTTCTGTTTTAGGGCTCACCTGCAGCATATGGAGGTTCCCAGGCTAGGGGTCTAATCAGAGCTGTAGCCTCAGGCCTCCACCAGAGCCACAGCAACGCCAGATCCGAGCCGTGTCTGCGACCTACACCACAGCTCACGGCAATGCTGGATCCTTAACCCACTGAGCGAGGGCAGGGATCAAACCCGCAACCTCATGGTTCCTAGTCGGATTCGTCAACCACTGAGCCACAATGGGAACTCCCTGTTTTCAGTCTTAGCTGCATTTGTCAAATGGATAAATTCCCAAAGGGGAGTCTTCCTGTCAGCTGTTCTGTGTCTCCCCCAAACTAGCTCCATATGACTAACTAGAGACTTGGTCGAGCAGTTACATTTGGTGCTGATTTTGCGGTTATAGTGATAGACTTAGTTTCTTAACCAGGCCTTGACTAATGTCAAAAGCGCTTCCCAGGAGTTCCTGTCATGGCACAGTGGTTACCGCATCCGACTAGGAACCATGAGGTTGCAGGTTCGATCCCTGGCCTCACTCAGTGGGTTAAGAATCCAGCATTGGGGAGTTCCCGTCGTGGCGCAGTGGTTAACGAACACGACTAGGAACCAGGAGGTTGCGGGTTTGGTCCCTGCCCTTTCTCAGTGGGTTAAAGATCCAGCGTTGCCATGAGCTGTGGTGTAGGTTGCAGACACGGCTCGGATCCTGCGTTGCTGTGGCTCTAGCGTAGGCTGGTGGCTACAGCTCCGATTCGACCCCTAGCCTGGGAACCTCCATATGCCACGGGAGCGGCCCAGGAAATAGCAAAAAGACAAAAAACAAAAAAACAAACAAACAAAAAAAAGAATCCAGCATTGCCGTGAGCTGTGGTGTAGGTCGCAGACACGGCTCGGATCCCGGGTTGCTGTGGCTGTGGTGTAGGCCAGTGGCTACAGCTCCGATTCCACCCCTAGCCTGGGAACCTCCATATGCCGCAGGAAGTGACCCTAGAAAAGGCCAAAAGACAAAAAAAAAAAAAAAAAAAAAAAAAAAAAAAAATCGCTTCCCAGATTTGAGACTCCTTCCAAGAGAAACACTGGATCATAGGAACAGTGGCTTGCTGTTGGCCCAGCACTGAGCATCCAGAGTCAGGGAGACGCGTCTTCTGCGGAGACTCCGGGGGCGCGGGGGTGTGAGGGGCAATGCCAGGCCGTTCCTGGGGGAGGGGGGAGGAGGGAGGCAGGGGGCAGGGGGCAGCGGGGAGAGGGGAGCCGGCGGGGGGGGGGTTGCTCAGACGGACCCTCCCGAAGGTCTGAAGGAGCAGCTCTGTGACTTGGGGCCAGTGGCCTGACCTCTCTGCGCCTCCGCTTCTGTCTGTGACGTGGAGGTGGCGACAGGCCCCTCTCGGGCGGCTGTGCAGGAGGGAGGACAGAGAGCTCCACCCGCGTTCCGAGACCCAGAGTTTGCTTTGGGTGCCGTTGGCAGCTTTGGCTTGGATGATACTGTTTGTCTTGCATGATGCTGATGAGGATTTGGTAAGATCTAGGTCAAGTTTGTGACACGTTCAAATCATCAAATTCCTTGTTTGGGAAGCTTACACCTAAATATGTAATTGTAGCAATAATTAATGTTGAGGGGTTCCCACTGTGGCTCAGGGGTAAGGAACCTGACTAGTATCCATGAGGACGCGGGTTCCATCCCTGGCCCTGCTTGGTGGGTTAAGGATCTGGCGTTGCTGTGGCTGTGGTGTAGGTCGGCAGTTGCAGCTCTGATTCGACCCTTGGCCTGGGAACCTCCATACGATGCAGGTGTGGCCCTAAAAAGCAAATAATAATGAGTGATGTTGGGTGACCCTTTACACCTAAAGTTGCGTATTATTTGCTCTTTTACATGCTGTCTGGGTCTCGGTCTCACCATAACCCCATGAAGTGAGAACCCTGAACCCAGCGTCTGCTCATCTGCCTCTGTCAGTGCAACATCTCGGTACCTTGGATAGTTAATATGTTTGTAATCGAAGAATCTGGCATGTTAGATTCTGACAAAGTAGCTTTGTAATGTCTATGTAAAGTATGTGGTAAATCTTAGACGAGTAATTTTTAGGTTAAAAAAACGTGAGCATTTGGAGTTCCTGTTGTGGCTCAGTGGGTTAAGGACCCTACATTGTCTCTGTGAGGTTGTGGGTTCTATTCCCAGCCTCGCTCAGTGGGTTGAGTATCCAGCGTTGCTGTGGCTGTGGTGTTGGCCGGGAGCTGCAGCTCTGATTCCATCCCTAGCTGGGAAATTCCACGTGCCTCGGGTATGGCTGTAAAAAGAGGAAAAAAGATTGAGCATTTGACTAGGTTTGTAAATGATACTGGAACATATACAAGAATTTGGAAATTCCTCTGCTTACAACTTTGACGTCTTAGATCTTTGGACAACTGGTCAAGGCTGGCATACGTTAGGGACACAGCTTGCGTGTGCTTCCGTCCATACCTTCCTCCCTTCCCCCTCCCTAAGGTCTCCTTCATTTCCAGAAGGAACACTTTTCTTTTCTTCTTTGGCCACAGCATGCAGCAGCTTAATGTGGGGTCTCAGTTCCCAGACCAGGGATTGAACCTGTGCCTCAGCAGTGAAAGGGCTGAGTCCTAACCCCTGGGATGCCAGGGGATGCCCAGAAAGAATACCGTCAGAGTGAAAGACGACAAGAGGAAAGGCGGTGGCAGCTGTGACAGACAAAGCAAGAAAGGCAGGGAGGCTTTTGGGAAGAGAGATGCGCTGATTCTTTCCTAAGTGCATTCAATGCATCGAGCTGGGGACCTGGGCTTTGTGTCCTCTTTCTTACTTGTATGCTTTTTGGGCCACGCCCAGGACATGTGGAAGCCCATGTCTCACCCAGGACAAAGTCCCCCCACAGGAGGCATCACCTCTCCTGTGCCCCAGCCTGGGGAGGAGAACACCGGCACGTGGACCCCGCTGGGAAGGGCTGCAAGGACGCCCACGGCCAGCGAGCACTCTCCCGCCTGGTCTGTGCCTGCAGCAGGCACGGCGCCACCTGACCCCACTGCACAGCTAGTCTGAGAGCAGGACCAGATTGTCAGGGGGTCGCTCCTTACGACATAGACAAAGCCTGCTGTGCAGTCTGGGCCCAGCCAAGGCGTCAGGAACCTAAGCACTTCATGCAAAGGTCACTCAGGTGGGCTGTGTGCTGTTTTGCTGGACAAGGGCTGATAAGCTGCGGTGGAGGCAGGAGGTGACGTGGGACAAGGATCTGGCTCAGCACCACTGTCCACTGGCTCAGAAACAAAAGTGACTGAGACACGACCACCACCCAATGTATGTGCAGGACAGAAGGCCGTGCCATCTTCCGGTCGCACCCGTGCACAGAAGCAGCCAGTGCGGGAACTGGGTGGATGCTGGAAACTGGCGCCCGCATTCACTCTCCAAGGAAAACCCACTGTCATTCACGCTTCAGAAAGCAAACAGGCTGCCCGCAAAGAACGGTTAGGAAACTGGAAGAGTTTTATTTTGTACTGTTTAAAAAAAAAATGCAGGTTGTCGATTCCTCTGTAGAAACAGTTTCTCTGGCAACAGTAGTTAACTCTTAACCTCCCATTCAAAGCTTCACAACTTCAAGTATTTGAAATGCACTTAAAAATTTCCCTTGCGTTTAAGTTTTAATTTCCCTGCTTTTATTTTATGTAGTATGTTCTCATAGCAATTAGCCGACTCAGAAAGTCAAAGAATTTCTTTGAAAATAAAGGTCACATCTTGACTAGGATGTAATGAGACAAATTTGCATTCTCGGTATCCGTTTTAGTAAGACTAATTTCCTTCATTTTTCCCGAAAGATAGAAAGTGGGGGGAAATAGGCATACCTGTACAATTCAGATCAAAGCACAAAGTATCATTTAAAAAATAAATACCTACAGCATACCTGCCATGCTTGAATTCCGTTTCCTGGCTGTTTCAACTTATCTCAAGTGTCTGCCTCTCCACCTGCGCCCCCCCCCCCCCCGCCCAGCCTCTGCAGGGGGGCGGCTCCATCACCTGTCATGAAGCGTGTGGTTTGATATCCTGGGCTTCACATGCAGTTTCAGACACTCGGTGACACTCTGTGGACCTGCTCTAAATCGTCTTTTAGAGCCGTTTGGCAAATATCCCAAATGAAGTTCAACTCTAAGTTCAAGCATCACACAGAGAGAAGCCTACGGGCATCTACGACTTTTCGGGCTGTCCGGAGGCTCCGGGGAGCGTCGGCCGGAACACCTGTTGCTCCGCACTGAGCGGGCGCCTCTGCTTTAGCACAACGGAACAGGGACCCACGGACAGGCAGCACCTGCAGGGGCGCCCCGGTGCCTCGGCCCGGCCTCCCGCCTCGGACGCCCACTACCTCACAGCTCAGAACAGCAAACGCACCGACACGCGGACCCGACCTGCCCGCCCTCCTCCGCGCCGGCCCCGCCCCGGCCCTGCACCTGCCGGCCCGCGCCGCCCTCGGGCCTGGGAAGCTGGGAGGAGGGCCGCGACGCCGTCGGGAGAGGCCGCCGCTAGACGGCCAAGTCACTGGCTCGGGCCCGACCGCCGCCGGACTTACTGGCCTTGCTCGACCGGCCGGGGGCCGCGTGCAGCTCCGCGGCGGTCTCGGGCGCCCCGCCGCCGCCGCCGCCCTCCGCAGGGGGCTGCCCGGGGCCGCCCGGCGGGGCCGCGGGCGGGGCGGCGCTCCCGGCCCAAGTCTGCGGCTGCGGCTGCTGCCGCCGCGGCTGCGGGGCCTCGGCCTCCGGGCCGCCCCGCTTCGGCTCGCCCGGGAGCGGGGGCGGGGCGCAGGCGCCGCCGGGGGTCGCGGGCCGCGCGCAGGGCAGCGCGCCGTCGGCCGCCGGGGGAGCGGGCTCGGCGGCGGCGGCCTCGGGCGCGTAGCAGGGCGGGACCCCGAGGGCCACGGCGGGCGGGGCGGCGCCGGCGGGCGCGCGGCTGGCGGCGCGCGAGGGGCCGGCCACGCCCTGCTTGAGCTTCTTCCAGCCCAGGTGGTAGATCTCCAGCACGTTGAGCAGCAGGGACAGGCAGGCCACCGCCAGCATGAAGAGGATGAAGACGGTCTTCTCGGTGGGCCGCGAGATGAAGCAGTCCACCGTGTTGGGGCAGGGCCACCGGTCGCAGCGGTACAGCGGCTTCAGCTCAAAGCCGTACAGGAAGTACTGGCCGGCGATGAAGCCCACCTCGAAGAGCGTCTTGAAGATGATGTTGAAGACGTAGGTGCGCAGCAGCGCCCCGGCCATGCGGACCTTGCCCCGGTCGTCGCGCACCGGCGGCCGGTCCTTCCCGGGCGGCGCGCTGGCGCCGTCGGCCTGCGGCGGCGGCGCCGCGTCCCGCTCGCGCTGCTTCTCCTCCATGCGCACCAGGTGCAGCACGTGGCCCAGGTAGATGAGCGTGGGCGTGGACACGAAGATGATCTGCAGCACCCAGAAGCGGATGTGCGAGATGGGGAAGGCGCGGTCGTAGCACACGTTCTCGCAGCCGGGCTGCTGCGTGTTGCACGTGAAGTCCGACTGCTCGTCGCCCCACACGTCCTCGGCCGCGGCCCCCAGCACCAGGATCCTGAAGATGAACAGCACGGTCAGCCAGACCTTGCCGACGATGGTGGAGTGCTCCTGCGCGTTCTCGAGGAGTCTCCCCAGGAAGCTCCAGTCGCCCATCGCTCCAGCTGCTCACCTGCAAGGGGACAGGTCATGAACAGGCAGGCGGGCTGCGGGCGCAGCCCCAGGCGGCCGCGGTCCCCCCGGGGGCGGCGGCGGGGGGGCCGGACCTCCCAGCGGGAACTCTGCAGGGGCAAGTGCGTGCACATGTGTGCATGGGTGCGGGTGTGCCTGCGGGTGTGAACAGGTGTGTGTGCGCACGTACGTGTGAGAATACATGTGTGGCATGTGTGTGGGTACATGTCTAGTGCAGGTGCAGGCCCAGCTTGTAGCATGTATGCGCACACCTACATGTGTGTTCCATGTGTGTACACACAGGTGTGTGCAGGTGCACGAAAAGCACAGGCACAGGTTGTATGTGTGAGCGCAATACAAGCGTGTATGTGTGCAGATACACGTGTATATTCCATTGCATGTCTGCAGGCCCAGGTGTGTGTGTGTACTTGTGTATGTGTGCGCACACAGGCGTGCATGTGTGTACACAGCAGGTGTGAGCGTGCACGTGTGCGTGTGCAGCTCCCTGCCATTGGGTGGAGCAGGCTGAGTAACTGTCCACAGCACCCATGAGCCCTGAGCCGCGGGCACAGGGCACAGGAGCAGGCAGGACAGAGAGGTCTCAGGCTCCTTGAATTCACTTCAGGGAGGAGCACACTGGCCTGAGACAGGGCCCTGGGGCCCTGGCACTCTGCACACAGCTGGGCTGCTTCCTCATCTTGGCCTTTCTGTTCATGTGCGACCGGAGCAATTCTCCTGAACTGCCATTGTCCCTAAGCCACCACCATAACTTCTCTCTGGTCAACCCACTGCCTCCTCCCTCCTGGCCTCTCTCACGTGGCAGCTGTCACAACAGGCGTTAACTGGCTGCAGGTCTCCAGTGCGTGGGCAGACTGCTCCTCAGGTGGGGGCAGGCGGGACCTGCAGGGCCCCGGGTGGCCCAGACTCAGGGACTGGGCCAGGGTTGGGGGGCGGGGGGCCTCCGGGGGCGGCCGCCCCAGTCCTCACTGCTCCCAGACAGGCAGGAGGCAGCCTCAGCCCCACACTCGACCTTCCAGTGGAACCCACGAGAACTCTTCTCATGACGAGTTGTAAAATGTTTAAAAATATCAATGTTTATGAGTTGGTTTGAAGGCAAAATACAAGACAAAACTTTGATCTTATTTAAAGAAACAGCTGCTCGGCCGTCTCCCGGACCCCACTTCCAGGTCTCCTGGTCTCCAGAGACCCTCGGCCGTCGCAGGTCCCAGCAGGCTCCCAGCCCCACACTGTGACTGACCTTGGTTATTTCGCTTGTTCTCAGGGGGTAAAATGATTATATTTAAAGACTTATTGAACACGCAACAGCCCTCTCCCCCGTGGAACTCTCTAGGTCACACCGACTCTCAGCAGACCCGGCAGCCACCCCTGGACACGGGCCTCTCAGGCACGGGACAGGCCTGGCGGGCACCGGGGCAGAACGCGCTCGAGGTGCTCCTGGAAGCTCTTCTTTCTGCCGGGGACCCTGTGCAGGGTCTGGCCGGTGGCCTCCCCGTCGTGGCCTCCTTGTTACGGAAGGCCTGGGTCCTGCAGGTTCTGCCCAGCCTCACACTAGGCCACCCGCGAGCCTTCAGGTAGACACCGCCCTCGTCCCGGGACAGCACAGCGTCTGGTCTCCGCAGAAGGCCCCCGACCACCTTCCCTTTGCTTCCAGTTCCGAGGCTGCGGCCCTTCCTTCCCGACGTCTGCAGGCCGAGCAGCTGGGCCCCCCCAGGAGGATCTGTGGGCGTCCTGGCAGGAGCCTCGGCTGGAAGCAGTGGGCGAGGGGCTGGGGCCACCGGCCCGGGGAGGGGACACTGCACATCCGGGAGGTTGGAGAGTGTTGCTGGTATTTCCCTGCAGGTTCAGGGGACTGTCGCACAGAGTGTGTGAGTGTGTGTGTGTGTGTGTGTGCGTGTGCAGCACGTGTAGCACCTGTCCTTTAATTAGGAAACCAAACATGGCAAGGGACTGTCCCACCCTAAACGCCCTGGGTCAGAGACACCAGCTGGATGGGCTTGTTCCATGAGGAACAGGGAGCAGAGGCGACCCGTCATCTCCCCCTTCTTTCCATACGATTATAGATGTGATGCCTGGAGCTGGGCAGCCACATTGCAAGCATGTGTCAGCTTGCAATGATCAAAGTCCCAAGGCACCTGCTGTGACATCGTGGACCTGCTGAATCCTCCCCTGCAGCCACCTCCAGACTCACCCGAGGAAAAAACCCCTTGTCTAAGTCAGGTTTTCTGTTGCTTGCAGACAAAAGAATTCCTGACTGATACACTATCTTAAGTTCTTTTTTTTTTTTTTTTCTTTCCTTTTTAGGGTTGTACCAACAGCATATGGAAGTTCCCAGGTGAGGGGTCCAATTGCAGCTGCAGCTGCCAGCCTACACCACCGCCACGGCCATACCAGATCTGTGACCTACACCACAGTTCACGGCCACGCCGGATCCTTAACCCAGAGCAAGGCCAGGGATCGAACCTGCAACCTCATGGTTCCTAGTCGGATTTGCTAACCACTGCGCCACAACAGGAACTCCTAGAGTTCTAATAGTAAGCTAGAAAATTGCCAGCTGGTCTACCTTCAGTCAGTCGACAGAAAACGTAGCAGACTGGAGAGAAATTAGAAACAGGACTTTTCTTCCAAGACTGTTCCTGCCACTGCTGGCCTCCCTCTTTAAGCGTCCAGATAGCTCCCCACTCCTGCAGGCCCCTCTCCTTTCTCCCGTCCATCGTTAAAGGGCATTACAAGTTATTAGAATGACCTCTGTGAAACACCTAAGAATACCACTAGCATTTGTCACCTATTCAAACATTTTAGTGCTGTGTTCATTTTAATGTATTTCAACATTCGTCCTGAAGGCTTTAATAACCAAATAATGAAAAAAAAAAGGTCACTGCCCCCCCTTTTGTCTTATTGTCTCTTTAGGGCCCCACTCTCAGCATATGGAGGTTCCCAGGCTGGGGTCCAATCAGAGCTGTAGCAGCCAGGTTATACCACAGCCACAGCCACGTGGGATCCCAGCTGCTTCTGTGACCTACCCCACAGCTCATGCCAGTGCTGGATCCTTAACCCGCTGAGTGAGGCCAGAGATCAAACCTGCGTCCTCATGGATGCTAGTCGGGTTCATTAACCGCTGAGCCACGACGGGAACTCCCAATTCTTGCCCTTAAAGTTGAGTTTCCCAGTGCACCACCTTCTGAGGGCTGGTTTGGGGATTAAAGTAAATAGCAGTCAGGAAAATTAGAGGGGCATTATCCACCAGTGCTCCGGACAGGAGCTTCCCGTCCCAAACCCCAGGTCAGGAACGCCTGAGTCGTTCCGCAAACACTGACCTCATATTTACAGCTAAAAGTTAATTTCCCTGTAAAAATCCCAGTTTCGCCTTTCCTAATCCATGGAAGGCGCATGGAATCGGCATGTCAGAGCTGCAAGAACCTTCGAGGAGGCCTCAGGTTCCTCCTCATTCTACAAATTGGGAAATGGAGGCTCAGAGAGGTTCTGTGATTTGCCTAAGGTTACACAGCACCGAGGTCCACACAGAAACGCCCGACTTTCTCCAGCGGATCCCCTTCCACATGACTTCACGGGATGAAGCCCGGGCCGAGTGTCCAGATTAGAGCAGCTACCTTTTAATCTCTGTACCACACCTTAAAACATGCAGGAGCTCGAGTGAGAGCTCTTTTTAAGCTTTTGCTCCTGACTTCCGATCCAGAGTGTCTAAAGTTGTGAAATATGATTGATGTGTCAACAACAGCCATTTACTTAATCGTATGAATTGGAGTTCTCATTTTAAAGCAAATTGAGATACTACCTTTACTCTTGTTTAGTGAACAAAACCCTCACAGCTTTACAATTATGGCATTTTTAGGATTCCTTTTGTATCACGGAAGTTACATCTGTCAAAAAGTGCTTTTTTGGCAGCAAAAAATTTCTATAGTATAAATATAATTTGAATGTTTGTATTCACGTCTGTTCCTATGCGTACATAAGCAGAAATTTCTCCTATGTTCTAAAATAAGAGATATGTTTTAAAGCTCAAAGGAAATGGGATTTCAGAAATAAATGAGCATTCATGGAGCTAAGCAGGTGATCTGAAGGAAGCAAATCAAGTGATTTTTTATATTTATATCATTAGCCTGTTAACAGCAAACTTCAAGCAAACCACACATGCTTCAAATTAAAGAAAATGTAGGCGTGTGGATGCTTTACATCAAGCATCGCGCCGTCCCACTTTCAAAGAGATTTTTAAAAAGCAAGCAGTGGTGATCCAGCCTAGCTACGAGGAATTTTTCACCGCCGCAAGAAGGAAAAGGACTCTTTTCCGGCTTTTAAAAATGACACGAAATTGCCAAGAATACTGTTTTTAGAGACACTGTGTATGCTGTTTATGGTCGCATGTGTTGGATTCCCCCCACCCCCAATTTAGCAAAACATCTGTCAAGTGCTTGCTGGGCGTGGGGCTCAGGGCTACAGGCTGGGGATACAGAGGTGGAAGATCTGGGCCCCGTTCTCAGAGCTTCATTCACAGCGCACGGGAGAGACAGGCTTGTAAAAACCTGGTCAAAACGAACATAACACGTGTTGCACAGGCTGGTAATGGCCGTGAGGTCAGGGGACCCTGGTACAGGGTGTGTGTGTCAGGGGACGGGGGTTCAAGGACCTTGTCTGGTAGTCAAGACGGCAACTGAATTTGGCTGGATTTCTTCCCACATGGATCCTGGGAACCATGCTGTCTGCAGAGGGTGAACTGCTTCTCCGAGGCCTCCCACTGTCCCGAATGCTCAGACAACAGGTCATCACAGCAGCCATGGGTTTACGGATGACTGTGGGCCCCACTGAGGGAAAAGCCTCAAGAAATGTATGTAATATTTATTCTGCGTTAGGTGCCTGTTCAAAGAATGATAACAACAGAGAGACAAATCCTGGTTTAAATTCTTCCCGTGCGGGGGACGGTGTGAAGCAGCTGCGATAAACACATATATATAATGATTTTAAAGTTTACCATGTGTCGTGTAAAAGTTATCTTAGTGAAGAAAACGAACACAACTTAAAATCTAAGCAACATTCAAGGAAATTAGGTCAAAATTCTTTTTCTTATTGGCAAACAATGAAAGTTGGTAACTTACCATTATTAGAAGACAGCTTTAAGCCAGTTAGCATCTGCTGGTTCACACAGACAGCATTGTCTGATTTGTCACAGTTGTAAAGTTTCTGTGAATTACTCTACGGGACACGTGCGCTGCCCTCCCTAGATGCTTATCTCGACAAGAACCAAACTGCTGAGCCAGTGGAACCCCCGCCAAATCAGCTGAGGTTGGCTCTGAATACACTGACCTTCGGAAAACAAGCTCCTTTTCATCTTTGATCTTTTACTGTGTGTTTAGCGGTACATTTCGTGGCACGCGACGGCCTGCCAGCCAGGTCAAGCACATGTCATAAATCACGGTTCTGAAATCTCTGATGATAAGAACCAGAGAGCATCGTTCGTGTCCCAGACGTCTGCACAAAACCATTTTAAAGTGGCACGTCTGGGTGATATCTCGATAAACTCAAACCCGGAGGACTCCTCTGGGGGCTCACGGCCCTGTCACAAACTCTCGGAATCGAGCGCTGTGCCCACAGGCCGGACTCCGTCCCCCAGACGCTGGCAGCACAGCCTCCGAGGCGCTCCGGCAGGGCACAGAGAAGGGGCTGTTCCACTCTCGGTAACCTGTCTATCGAAGCACACAGGCCATAAGCACACCGGTTAGGTCGCGGCACTTAGAGCCCAAGTGTTTCTTTGAAAGACATCTGCGCGTTTCCAAAAGGACTGCGGGCGAGCCCAGGCCGTCGGGGCAGCAGCGCGCGCCCGCCCCGGGAGCGGCCCGGGGTCCGCAGGGCCCCTCAGGCCCTCGCCCTGACCTTCCAGAGCAGGTCCTGCCCCCCTTCTAGGGAGGAACCCAGGGAAACGAGTGAAATCGCCTGCGGCCATCCCCCCGCGGAATCCACCGCTCCCCAGCTCTCCAGGAGCAAAGGGGCGGCCGTGGCTCCAATCGTCGCCGGAGATGCCCAAGCCCCGCGGTCCAGCCCCGCTGCTCCCAAACCTCCCGGGGAGACTCAGCCCGCGCTTACCCGCCGCGCCGACCCGGTGCGCTCCTCCCGCGGGCAGGGCTGGGCCACTCTGCCGGACGCCGCTGTCCCCTGCGCGCGGCTCGACGCGTGCGCCCCGCGCCAGCCCCGGCCTCCCCGCCCCGGCGCCATCCCCGCGCCCCGCGAGGCGCCCCGCGCCCGGGCCCCGCGCCCCGCCCCTCGCCCCCGCCCCTCGCCCCCGCCCCCGCCCGGCCTCCGCCCGGCCCGGCCCGGCCCCGCGACCACGCCGCGCTCCGCCCCGCGTCCCACCCGTGGTCCCCTCACGCCCCACGCCGCCCCCAGCCCGTCCACCCCGCACCCACTCCCACCCGCACCTGCATCCCTCCCTCCCTCCCTTTCGCACCCTGCCCCCAGTTGCACCTTCGGAACTGGAACCTTCCGAACTTCCAATATGCGCACCCCAGCTCACGTCCAGCTCCCCGCCTTCCAGCCCGCCTCATATTTCACACCCCCCACCCGCACTCACACCCCCTGCCGTCCCGCGCTCCAACCACCCCCCCACGCGGAGGTCCGCATCTCGCACCTGCCCTCCTACTGCCCCTGCCCCTGCTGGGTGAGGGTGGTCCGCCAGCGGGTGCGGGATGAGCTGGAAAGCGGGGTGTGGGGGGGCAGGGCGGGGCGGCTTCCACTCGGCCCCGGGTCTGTGGCCACGCCGCCTGTGGGGGCCCCGGTGCGGGGTAGGGGGTGGGGTGGAGGGCGTGGGGAGTGGAGGGCACAGTGAGACTGGTCCAGACACAATTCAGCACAGAGCCTCCAGGATTTTTTTTTTTTTTTTTTTTTTTGTCTTTTTAGGGACGCAGCCATGGTACATGGAGGTTCCCAGGCTAGGAGGTGAATTGGAGCTGCAGCCGCCGGCCTCCACCACAGCCAGAGCAATGCCAGATCCCAGTCCATCTGAGACCTACACCACAGCAAGGCTAGATCCTTAACCCACTGAGCGGGCCAGGTATGGAACCCGTGTCCTCATGGATACTAGTCAGAGTCTATCCTCCGAGCCACCAGGGGAACTCCTGGGATTTTTGTTTTGTTTTTTAAAGAACTTGTTGGGAGATTTCCTGTTGTGGCGCAGGGGAAACGAAGCTGACTAGGAACCATGAGGTTGCGGGTTCCATCCCTGGCCTGGCTCAGTGGGCTAAGGATCTGGCGATGCTGTGAGCTCTGGTGTAGGTCGCAGACGCAGCTCGGATCCCGTGCATTCGAGACTCTCTCTGGTCATCAAAGCTCCAGGGGGCACCTTCCATCATTGTCTCATTGGGGCTCAGATCTGTGTGCAGCCATCCACTTGCCCTGGAGGACAGACCTGGACAGGTGAGATCTGAACATAATCTTCTCCCAAGAGAAAGAAAACGAAGTTTCTGAAGGCGGTTCTGAAAACGATGCACCCTGTAGACCTTGCCGCCTACGTGTGTAGTAGGTGGTAGTTCCTGGACTTAGGGATTTTGTTATTTAATTGAGAAATGTTACTATAGAAGGTCTTCAGAGTCTTCCCTATTTTTAATTCTCTCTAGAAGTGCAAGGGTAGTTTTATTTTTTTTTGATCACAGAAGAACTGAAAGTTCTTAAGGCTCACGGTCACTTTGCTGAACACTATTAGTGGTTTTCCAAGTATAATAAGTCAAAAGGTAATATTTCAATGCTTTAAAACTTTTCATTAAAGTGCAGATTTAAAATGATATCATGAGGAGTTCCCATTGTGGCTCAGTGGTGAATGAATCCGACTAGGAACCATGACGTTGCAGGTTCAATCCCTGGCCTTGCTCAGTGGGTAGCGGATCCGGCGTTGCCCTGAGCTGTGGTGTAGGTCAAGGCGCGGCTCGGATCTGGCATGCTGTGGCTCTGGCGTAGGCCAGCGGCTACAGCTCCAATTAGACCCCTAGCCTGGGAACCTCCATATGCTGCGGGTGCAGCCCTAGAAAAGGCAAAAAGACAAAAAAAAAAAAAAAAGAGAGAGAGAGAGAGAGAGACCGTGAGAGTTCCCGCTTTGGTGCAGCGGGATCTGTGGCCTCTTGGGAGGGCTGGGACACAGGTTCCATCTCCCGCCCAGCAAAGTGGGTTAAGGATCCTATTTTTCAGAAGCAGCTTAGGTTGCGACTGTGGCTCTGGTCTGATCTCTGGCCAGGGGACCCCAAATGCTGTGGAGAGATTAAAAAAACAAACAAACCCTGATATTATGTAACTAGAACAAATAGTTATATAGTCATGTTCATAGCAGCATTATTCACAAAAGATGGAGACAAATGGCTAAAAAAATGTGGTTCTATGTACAATGAAATGTTATCCGCTCTAAAAAGGAAGGAAATTCCAACACATGCTACAACACAGATGCCCCTGAGGACATCACGTAAAGTGAAATAAACTAGTCCCCAAAAGACAAATACTTTGCAATTCCTCTTCCGTGAACTATCTAAGTAGTCAACAGAGACAGAATTGCAGAGACGGAAAGTTGGGTGGTGGGTGCTGGGGAGGGATGGGGAGTTAGCATTTATTTACTTATTTTTTACTCAATGAATTTTATCACATTTATAGTTGTGCAATGACCAGCAAACATATGGACTGCTTGGAGTCCCCACCATGGCTCAGCAGGTTAAAAACCCGACTAGGATCCATAAGGATGCGGGTTCGATCCCTGCCCTTGCTCAGTGGGTTAAGGATCCGGCGTTGCGTGAGCTGTGATGTCGGTTGCAGACGTGGTTTGGATCCCGTGTGGCTGTGGCTGTGGTGTAGGCCGGCAGCTGTAGCTCCAGTTGGAGCCCCAGCCTGGGAACCTCCATATGCCGTGGGTGCGGCCCTTAAAAAAAAAAAAAAAAAAAAAAAAAAAAGGAACGCTTCACGAATTTGCGTGTCATCCTTGAGCAGGGGCCATGCTAATCTCTGTATCATTTCAGTTGTAGCATATGCACTGCTGAAGCAAGCACCAGAGTTAGCATCTTGTGGGAACAGGGTTTCAGTCTGAGAAGATGATAAAGTTATGGAGGTGGTTGCAGACGCGCAAATGAACTAATGTACGTATGCAGGGAACTGTACTAATACCAGAACTGTGCAGTTAAAATGGTTAAGATGGGAGTTCCCGTCGTGGCGCAATGGTTAACAAATCCGACTAGGAACCATGAGGTTGTGGGTTCGGTCCCTGCCCTTGCTCAGTGGGTTGACGATCCGGAGTGGCCGTGAGCTGTGGTGCAGGTTGCAGACGCGGCTCGGATCCCGCGTTGCTGTGGCTCTGGCGTAGGCTACAGCTCCGATTATCCCCCTAGCCTCAGAATCTCCACATGCCACGGGAGCAGCCCAAGAAATAGCAAAAAGACCAAAAAAAAAAAAAAAAGTTTAAGATGGTAAATTTTGTTATGAATGTTTTACTTTGTTTTTATTTTTTTATTTTTAATTTATTTTTGTCTTTTTTGCCATTTCTTGGGCCACTCCTGAAGCACATGGAGGTTCCCAGGCTAGGGGTCCAATCGGAGCTGTAGCCGCCGGCCTACACCAGAGCCACAGCAAGTCGGGATCCGAGCTGCATCTGCGACCTACACCACAGCTCATGGCAACGCCAGATTCTTAACCCACTGAGCAAGGCCAGGGATCGAACCGGCAACCTCATGGTTCCTAGTCAGGTTCATTAACCACTGGGCCACGATGGGAACTCCTATTTTGTTTTTAAAATCTATTTATTTTTGGCCCCTGGTCCAGGGATTGAACCTGGGCCACAGCCGTAACCCGAGCCACAGCAGTGATGACCCTGCATCCTTAACCCACTAAGCCACGAGGGAACTCCTATATTATGTATGTTTTACCATCATAAAAAATGTTAGTGGTATTGTGTAAAGACTAGCAGAATTAGCAAAGCGGTTTCTTTACATGTATCATATTGTATATTTCCTAGGTAGACAATATATGTTAATCGTATGTTCTAATCTTTAGTTGCGAAGGTTGTTTGCTTCTCAGTTTCAAGAGAGTCTGTTGAGGATAATTTCAGGGGAAAACATATGCATATGTACTTACACGCATTTGTCAAACTGATCAGAGCTGAATTTTCAATTGATAGGTGCCATTTCCACAGTCTAGTAATATTTCTAGAATATTTTTGTTTCAGAGGCGAGCCGTGCAGACAGACTTGGGCGCTCGGTTGCTCTCTGAGCGAGGGGCCGCTCACACGTGGGGCCCTTTTCCTTCCCACCTGCCACAAAGATGTGCTCGCTTAGGGTGCCCCCTGGCGGTCCTGATCGGAACTACCTTTCAGGACCTGTATTGAATCTGGATGAATCATTGCCTTTGCATACATAGGAAAGTTCAAATATTTGTTGAATATATATATTCTTCCTGAATGCCGCGGCCCAGAGTAAACACAGTAATCCTGTCTGTAATCACGGAAGGCAGGATTCAATGGCGTTTTTCCTAAGTACTCAGGTTTAAGAGGCATCAAAATTGTTAATAGATTTTTTCCCCTTGAGTTTGAAATTGTTCATTTATTACTAATATTAATTGGCAATGTGTGATATTTTAGCTACTTTGTGAGGTATACAGATGTTCTATGGAACTCTTGTAAACTAATTCCACTACTATTTATTAATCGTCTGCTCCTTCAAGGCCTTGGCTGGGTGCTGGGGATCTAAAGAATTTCCTTTTTTTTTTTTTTTTTTTTATGGGGGTGTGTGTCTTTTTGCCTTTTCTAGGGCTGCTCCTGCAGCATATGGAGGTTCCCAGGCTAGGGGTCCAATCAGAGCTGTAGCCGCCGGCCTACACCAGAGCCACAGCAACTCGGGATCCGAGCCGTGACTGCAGCCTACACCACAGCTCATGGCAATGCCGGATCCTTCAGCCACTGAGCAAGGCCAGGGATCGAACCCGCAACCTCATGGTTCCTAGTCGGATTCGTTAACCACTGTGCCACGACAGGAACTCCCACAAAACATTGTTAGAAGTAGTAAATGAATTCAGGGAGTTCCTGTTGTGGTCAGGGGGCTAGAAACCTGACTAGTGTGGAAAGTAACATAGCCTCTTTTCTATCAAAGGAAATCTTGGTGACTCCATTTTGCTCCAGTTGGTTTCAGCTGAGACGCCCTCCTGCAACCCCGTCCTCTTTCCCTCTTCTCCCAGCAACTGTGTGTTTCAGCCTATCGGGAAGAATGTGCACCCTGACCTGCCTGACGGGAAGGGGACAGGTACATCACCTGCATTAGGGGTAAGTTGGGAGGGTCTTGTCTTCTTTGCGGGTGCACGCTTTTTGAGCACCCGCGCCCTGCTGCAGAAGTGAAGCGCCTTGATGAGATCGCCACGTGTTCCTGTGTCTCATTTGTCGACACTGAAGAGCCGAGCCATTCTCCAGCACTAGTGTGCGTGGGGATGCGGGTGGGGCAGAGTTGCAGTTTTGCGAGATGGACCGAGTGCCAGAGCTGCCGGTGGTGACGGAAGATCAATCGCACGATCGCGCGGAGGGATCTGACACCGTTAAATCGTACGCTTACTAATGTTTAAGACAGTAAATTTTGCTGTGTGTGTTTTACCACAATAAAAAGCGGGGAGCCCCCCCACCCCCTCACACTTTCCACCTGCCTCTAAAGGAAGCGAGATGGAGGGTTGAGAGGGAGCGTGGCCAGCGGCTGCATAGTCCATCTCAGGTTGAAGAGCGCTGCAGTTTCTAAAGCAAGCAGAGCACAGCTGATAAAGCTGCAGACAAGCAAGCACATAGGAGCCGTGCTCCTGCGTCACCGCCAGAGAGCCCAGGGCTCTTCTTGGCCTCTCATGCACCTCAGAAATAAAGAGAGTTTGGGTTGAAAATGGTCTTCCTTCTGATAGCAAGAGCGGCTCGCAGCGGCTTGGTGTTGCAAGTTTTCAGAGTGCTTGGTCTTCCTCAAGCCTCACAAGAAAGGAGTGAGAAAGAGGGCAGGTCCTTTGCCCTTTCACGGAGGAAGAAGCAGAGGAGAGGCCACGGTGTGCAGCGCTTTCCCCCTGTTGGTGAATAGCTTGCAAGCCCAGCTCTTTGGATTCTGCGTTTAGTGCTTTTGGTGTAAAACTGCGAGTTCACCTGCCGACCAGGGAAAGGCTTCGTCACCCAGGAAGAGGAACAGCCTTGGGAAGCCCTGCCAGGCTGGGTGCTGGGCTGTGGGTGCTGGGGTGAGGGTGCGTTTTTCTTTCCTTTTGGCAGAAGTGTGCTTTATCCTGTGCAACCTTCTGGGGAGATGGTAAGTTATTCGCTTACCTAAAAATTCAGGCAAAGAGAGTTACCCTCGTGGTGCAGCGGAAACGCATCCAACTAGGAACCATGAGGTTGCAGGTTCGATCCCTGACCTCTCTCAGTGGGTTAAGGATCCTGCGTTGCCGTGAGCTGTGGTGTAGGCTGGCAGCTGTAGCTCCGATTGGACCCTTAGCCTGGGAACCTCCGTATGCGTGAGTGCGGACCTAAAAAGCAAAAAAAAAAAAAAAAAAAAAAAATCGAGGCAACCAAGACAGGGAACGGATAAGTGACTTTTCAAGAGCATGACATTCTTTGGTGACAAATGTCTCCGGCATCTCTGATTGAAGTGTTAGAGCTGCAGGAAACAGGAGAGCACCCACCATTAAGGCAAAACCTCGGAATTTGCCTCCGGAGAGATCCAGTTTCAAAGGGGGTGTTTTCACGCTTGGAGTGTCTCCGGCAGTTTGCTCAGGTGCGTCGAGGATGTGGGGCGGGGCCTGGTTTCACGTGACGGGAACACGTGGCCCGCCCGGCCCGCCTGGCCCCAGGCCCAGGTTAACAGAGGCCTCAGAGCTCTAGCCGGAGACTCATCTGCCCCCTATTGGGACCACCTTGGGGTCACCTGAGGCCCCTGGATAACGAGGTTCCTGCCAGCTGAGGCCGCACTGGACCTGGGCTGCCCTGGACGAGAAGGCCTTCTCCGCGCACGAGACGCTGCGTAAGGACCGGCGATGCCATCTGCCTCGGGGCTGCTCTAGCTCCCTGCCCCTCCCCCAACGGGCCGCACCCAGACCAAGGCCCTCCCAGCCGTGTCCTGAGACCCACCGCAAACCTGTCTCCCCACCTCCTGGCCTCCCCGAGGCACCTCCCCCGCTTCCCCGGAGGCGCAGCACCCGGCCACGTCCACACCGCGGTCCCGAGGCCTGGTGACTTTCCTGAACTGCGTTGGTCCAGCCCAACGCCAGACACCATCCGGGGAGCTCAGACCTGCTTTCTTCTAGAATGATGGTGAAACACAAAGAAAGCTGCTTTTAAGAGGTAGGAGGTCTCGTGTTTAAGGAATCCGACTAGGAATCATGGGGTTGTGGGTTCGATCCCTGGCCTCGCTCTGTGGGTTAAGGATCTGGCATTGCCGTTAGCTGTGGTGTAGGTGGCAGACGTGGCTCGGATCTGGTGTGGCTGTGGTGTAGGCCAGCGGCTACAGCTCTGATTAGATCCCTAGCCTGGGAACATCCATATGCCGCGTGGGCGGCCCTAAAAGGACAAAAAAAAAGAGGTATAAGCATATGTTTCTCTTCTATGTTGTGAACAAAACTCAATTTCACAGGCAATGAATCAGGTCAAGCAGCAGCAGGTGACCATGTGTTAATAGGATGGTATTGATGGAAAAACTCCCTGCCAGCAGAGGGCGCTCAGGAACAGCAGTGTCCAGGCAAAGAGAGGTCCTAGCCACCCTGTGCTGTGTGGACCGTGTTTCAGGGCGTGTGTTCATTTGGGACACAATCCAATGAAAATGTTAAGTTTTAATGGATCCACCCACTTAATAGTGGCTGCTGGTGAAAGGGATGGAACAGGGACTGAGCCTGCAGAGGATGAGGCGTGGTTGAAGGGACTGCAGGACGTCACTCAGAGAAAGGACCAGGAGATGCCCGGCCCCTTCCTGAGCCAGCCACTGGGCTAAGAAATGAGCACGTGTTAGCGTTGAATCTGCACGCTCGGCAGGTCTGTGGGTGGATGCATGGACGGGGGAGATGTGGCAGAGGTACAACCCGCACCCCCGCCATCCCGGCGAGCCCCTGCCGTCAGCAGGGATGGTCAGACCGGCTCTAAGTATATTCTGCAGATGATGAAGAGGATGTCTGCGTTCTGATCGCAGGTCTGACCCTCTTAGCTCCCTGGCACCCGGTAGGTTTCATGTGCCCCTAAATGGCACGAAATGGAGATTTTCTTCCACGGGTTGTTTGATACGAATCAAGGGGACTCTATGAAATCGACTAATACAGCGTCTGGGACTGAGCTGCTGCCAGCACGTGGCTCTCATTACTCTTCCTGGGAAATGTGGCTGGCAATTGGCCGGTGCTGTAGTTTACAAAAGTATCATCTGCAAGAGCTTAGGGGGAAAGCCAACCTTTCACTACAGAGGGTTTGAGCAACAAGAGTCTTCACGGCACTGTTTCTGCTTCTTCACAAAAGCCATTCGTGTGAAGAGAAGCACTGGCATAATTAGGCAGCCCTCAAATCCTGAAGGAACCCCCTGGACACCTAGCCACCTGTTTCGTTGGGCGGAGTGTGAATAGGCAGAAACAGAAGCCCTGTCCCTCCTTGTGAGCTGTGGCCCCGTTGCTCTCGCTGCTCCCTTGTCCCCAGAAGGGCGGCTGCTGAGGAAGTTGCCTGTGCTCCTCGGCCCCCAGCTTGTGCCCTGGGCATTGGCGTGGGTGAGCGCGCCGGAACTCAGGGTCCCCTCACCAGAGGCAGACTCACTGTCCTTGATGTTTTAGGGACACTGGATTCGGCAGTGCTCTGCAGCCACCAGGAGTAAACCGTGCGTCATTTTCTTAACAGCTCGTACCACTGACCCACTTGAGAAAAAAAAGGGACACGGCTTTCAAACGATTCCTGCGTCCTGTCCCCACGGTGGAGCGCGTTGCCGCAACGTGAGCCGAAAGGTGATGTGCGGATCAGGAACCAGCATTCTGTCTGCCACGGCCGGGCCCGTCTGCTGAGCGAGGAGGCCTCCACCCTGGGGCTCGCCTGCCCGCCCTTGCGCTCCAGAGAACTGAGACGGTGTGATCCTTTGATTTCTTCGGGGAGCGCAGACCTGCCAGGTGACACGTGTTTTCTGGCTTGACACTCGCTCATTCAGCTCTCCCAGCTCCCAGGCCAATAAACAAAATTACCTCCTGTTGGTTTTCGACGACCAAAAAGAAGTCGTTTAAAAAAGAAAAAAGGCCAAGAAGGACAGAAGTGTCCATTTCTTGTTTCTCCTGCGACGCTGACTCTGCTGCTTGAGGTGCATTAGAAACACGAAGGTAGGCAGAGATGCTTGAGAAGGAAAATCCCGTAAAAATTCTCCCTTTTTGCGACTTCGGATCGCTGGGAGTGAGTGCTTGCATGTGCTTCTGTGCATAGGGGGTGGATTGTTATTGAAGCTTCTGTTGGGGGCTGTGTTCTAGTCTGCAGCTTCCCGGGGGCTTGGGGCGGGGGTCTTCCCTCTGTTTTCACCACCAGTCCTGGGACGTATGTCTGTCTGTCTGGGGAGCCCCGGTGAGGAGCTGGACGCGGGGAGAGGCGTCTCTGCGGTTTCCGGGTAACTGGGACTTGATTGTTTTCCGAAGGCAGGAAAGGTTGGGCTCTGCTCAGACTTGTCTTATTTGCTTCATGTTTGTGGCTACCACCTGGGCTTGGGAAGTTATTCGGCGCATCACAGCGCTAGTAAAATCGTCTGGAGATATTAGCGGTGTTTGATGTGTGTGTGGGTTCAGAAAGCTTCTTAGGTGCTTGTGGTCACCGCCCGGGTCTTTCATGGAGACCATGCATCGTCTCTTGCACTGATAAAAGACAGCTCTCTTTCTTTATTTAAAAAATTATGGTAGGGAGTTCCTGCTGTGGTGCAGTGGCTTAAGGATCCAGCCCTGCTGCAACTGTGGCAAAGGTCACAGCTGTGGCTTGGAGTCCCTTCCTGGCCTGGGAACGTCCATATGCCTCGGGTGCAGCCAAACAACAACAAAAAAATTATGGTTAAAATATACATAACATAAAATTTACTTTGGAGTTTCTGTCATGGCTCAGTGGTAACACACCTGACTAGTATCCATGAGGATGCAGGTTTGATCCCTGGCCTCGCTCAGTGGGTTAAGGATCCCACATTGCCGTGACCTGTGATGCAGTTAGCAGACATGGCTCAGATCCTGTGTTGCTGTGGCTGTGGTGTAGACAGGCATCTGCGGCTCCGATTAGACCCCTAGGCCTGGGAACCTCCATATACTGCCGGTGTGGCCCTAAAAAGCAAAACAAAAACAAAAAACAAAAAAAGCCCCAGATTAATCATTTTTATGCACACATTTTAAAGTACATTCACATTATTGTGCAGCCATGGCCGCCTTCATCTCCAGAACGCTCTCGTCTTCCCAAACTGCAGCTGAGCCTGTTGAGCACGGCTCTCCTCGGCCCTCCCCCAGCCCCTGGAAGCCACCTGTCCACGTCTCTCCATGAATGTGGCCGCTCTAGGGACCTCGTGTAAGCGGACTCATACAGGCTCTGCCTTTTTGTGTCTGGCTTATTTCCCTTAGTATAAGGTCCTCAAGCTTCATCCATGGTGTAGCCTGTGTCAGAACTGCCTCTTTCCAGGCTTTATGATATTTCATCTCATATATGGACTCCCTTTTGTTTATCTGTTCATTTGTCAGTGGACACCTGCACGGCTTCCGGTGTGTGGCAGGTGCGAGCAGCGCCTCAGTGAACGTGGGCAAACCCACGTCTGTTAACGCTGAGATCGCCTTCTGGAAAAAGTCAGGGCAAGTGGGAAAAACTTAGGCTGTCCGGAGTTGTTGTGGCTCACAATTGCCCTAAACCTCTTTTTCCAGTTTTGTAAAGTAGACACCCCCATTAAGAAAGAGCCCGAGAAATTTGAGTGGGGTTCGTTAGGCGCTTCCCCTTCCTGCCCCGCAGACAGTATAAGGGAGTTAAGGCCAAGTAACAGTGAGTTTTTGAGGAGCTGCCGTGTTAATATTAGACGATGCTGTAAAACGATTTCAAATACGAGGCTTTCCTGCCCCACAGAGGAATGTTGGGTAAGAGGTGACCTCACTCACCGTGGTCCCAGGTGGTGAGATGTCAAAATACAAGCAACCGGGTAGAGACACCCGAAGAAAACCTACATCAGGGCCTTGGGGACGTCACCATGAGGTCACGGCCGCCTGCCAGCGCTGCTCGGGTCCTGTTTACGAGGGGAAATGGTGTGTTCACGGGTGAATTTTTGTTGTTTGTTTTTCACAGCTACCCTCAAAACACAACAGCTATGTGTTTACAAACTGGAAACACAGACTCCAGAGGCATGGAAGCACTGAGGGTTTTATGAGGCAGGGAGGGTGGATTTCTAAGGAAGACAAGGCTGGCTGGCCCCGCTGCGGGCCTGAGCTGCGGGGGCTGGGATGGAGGCCCGCCCCACAAGTCCCTGGCTGACACGCGTGGCAGCCCCGCCAAGGGGCCCTGTCCCCACTCGGCTCCCCAGAAACCGGCCACCCCGGTTGTAACTTCACGTGGCAGAAAGAGGCCTTGAAAAGTCATGTGGCTTCTCAGAGACATGGCAGAGCGCCAGCCTGACCCCTGGTCTCTCCTGCCACCAGGCTGCCATCTTTCGTGACTGGCTCTGTTCCCGAAGGCCCCCAGGGAACTGTTTCACGCCCAGACCGCTTCCTGTAGTGCTCTCGGCTGTCTGTCCCTGTTCTGTTTGGTCCACTCGGACACAGCTGCGCCCACGCTGTGACCTCTTGGTTGTGTCATCATCTCTGCAGGTGCCGGGGCTCAGTAGGGCTCTGCGCACAGGGGGAGCTCTGTACGCGATGAGGTGGTAAACAGGCTCGGATAGTGTGGTGAGACCCGCTGCCCAGTTGGTCCTAGTAGCCTGACTATGAGGGAGGAGACGTGTGACCTAGATGGGCACAGGACCTCGTCCCTAACACGCCGCACGTGAATCCTGTTGGTAAATGAACCGCAGCTGAGCTGGAAGGACCTCTGCTAGCCTTTCCCGTTTCCACTGGCGTCAGGGGCTGCAGGCTCGTCGAACGGACAGGTGACCTAAAGTTGGAAGGAACTGCTAATAAACTGATACAGGGCCCGAAGGACTAATGGACCCAAGGGGCGAGTCCATATCAGCAGAATGAATCTAGCAGGGGAGATGCAAAACCAGACCCTGAAACCAGGCTTGAAAGGTCCAGTTTGAGAGGAGCTGGGGGGCGGCGGGAGGGAGGGGTGCTCTCAGAAAAGCTGCAAACAGTGTGACTGTTCACGGACGGGGAGGGGCACTGCTCGGCTCAGGTGTGGACGCTTGTACGTGCATTAAAAAGAACAAGTTACAGCTATAATTCTGACCTGGAAAGCTTTCCAAGGCATGTTACTGAGACACTCTCCCAGAGAAACGACGTAAGCTGTGCCGCCCAGAGGGGGCTGTGTGTGTGCGTGTTTGCTTGTGAGTACCTGCGGCAGCACCAGGTCTGGGCAGTTTGCATCGAGCGCTTGACGCGGACACTCCGGGCAGGGCTGGAAGGGAGACGTTCCCGTTGGCGTGTGTAGCTCGGCGTGTGATGCACACGCGTTTAGAGCAGATGCATTGATGTGCTCCTTCCACAATCACACGCATCACGGTGGTGGCCGTGTTGATGGGCAGTGAGGAAGGGCGATGAGGCTCTTAAGAAGCTCAGCAGAACATACTTTCGTGACAAGGCAGTGGCCCGGGCAGGGGCCTCGGGGCTGGACGCGGCTCAGCGAGGCAGCTGGGCCAGAGGACGGGTCTCCGGTGGACGCAGGGGCGGGGCCTGACAGGTTCCCTCTTCTCCACCTGGACCCAGTAGGTGGGGGCGCCGTAGGTGCTGAATAGCGAGTGAATGAATGAATGGATGGCTAATGGGAACTCGGACCAGTGTCCCTGGAAAATGAGGTTGGGGTGGAAGTTGGACGTGTTCTCTGCTGTTTAAGAGCGGAAAACAGGCTACTCTGGGCCCAGCAGAGGGCAGAACAGACATGGAAGCAGGTGCTCTAAGAGGTGGGGGTTCTAAGGGGCAGGGTTCTCACCTTCCTCCCTCCCTGGCCTTTCCCTCTCACTGGACCCCCTTCCCCACGGTAGCCCCCAGTCCCCTGGCAGACGGGGCTGCCTTGTCTGGGCCACAGGCTCATCTTAGCTCCACATGCAGCTTTATGTCTCTCCGTGGCACCATCTTCAGGTGTTTGCATCTTGGCGCCCAGCCCTGGTGCCCAACCGTTCCTCACGCTCAGTGAACATTGGCCGAGTAAGAAAATAATTAGCCACGACGTGCAGGGGTGGAGCGGGAGTCTCCAGCGGAGGCTGCCCCCACCCTGTCAGCTCTGGAGAGGGTGGGGGCCCCAAGGCGGGGGATGCTCGGGGGATCCCAGGATCTGGTCCTACCCTGGAAGCTGCCATGCCGGCTCCGCGAGGGGCACCCTCCCATCCACTAGCAATGTCACCGCTGTCCCTTTTGTGCCATGAGGTGTCCATGCAGCCAGTCCCCTCCCTCTCAGGTGGCACCTCTCCTACCCCCTGTTGTACTTATTTCAGGTTTTGTGTCAATGGGCGTCTTGCGCAAGCGTCCAGCGTGTGAAGCTTGGCTTGGGCTCCTCTTTTCTAAAATGCCACCGTCCACTCTCCAGCTGGGACCCATCCCCTGGGAAGCAGGAGACCGTACATTGCCTAGCGCGTTACCGTGTGCGGCGCTCCGCATGAGTCATCCTGGCGGACGGCCGTTGACCTTGGGAAGAGTGTTCAGTAGCCCTTTTAAGATGGGGAAACTGAGGTCTGCAGAAGGGGGTCCTGTGCCCCCCCACAGGCCCCTCAGCGCCCAGCCTGCGGCTCCTGGTCCGTCACGGAGGTCAGGGGGCAGCTCGGCCCCGGCCACCTGCAGAAGCCCACTGCCCCCTCCTGGGCCAGCCTAGTCCACCCTCTGACAGCTGCCCACGTGTAGAGGAGCCGATGGAGACCAGTGCTGCCCGCTTCCTGATAAGCCTCCCACAAGGTCGACCTAGCAGCTGGGGTCCACCGCTGCCTAAACGCCTGGCGGTCACACGGTGGCCAGGTAGTGGGGGACACCCGCCTGTGTGAGGCCAACCTGACACAGGTACCTGTGGTGCAATCTTTTTTTTTTTTTTTTTTGCTTTTTAGGGCTGCACCTGTGGCATATGGAGGTTCCCAGGCTAGGCGTCTAATTGGAGCTACAGCTGCCGGCCTCCACCACAGCCATAGCAACATGGGATCCAAGCCGCGTCTACGACCTATACCACCGCTCACAGCAATGCCGGATCCTTAACCCACTGAGCCAGGCCAGGGATCGAACCTGCAACCTCATGGTTCCTAGTCAGATTTCCACTCTGCCACGACAGGAACTCCCTGCGGTGGAATCTTTAAAGAGAAAACAAAAGGATGGAGTTCCCGCTGTGGCAAAGTGGGTTAAGAACCCGTGGTGCCTCAGGACTCTGCGGACACACAGGCTTGATCCCCGGCCGTGAAAAACAAACGAGCAAACAAAACAAAAACAGGTTTATCCTCCCTTGTACAAATGATAGATGGGTGGGTTGAGACACGCTTGGGATGATCAGTTTTGGAGTCCAAGCCCTAATTTGGGGGCACTTGGCCACACCTCTCTGCAGGTTCTTCGAAACGGTCAGCAGTATGTAAGTACACTGCCTGGGTCTTTTACTACGTGATAGTAAGAATCTTCCAGGCTTGTAAGTAGAGCAGGTCTGTTTAAAATGCTATGTGCTGTTGTAACAGGCTATGTGCAGAGCACCCTGGGAGGTAGCCAGGTACCGTTTCTTAGCCCTTGTCTGTTGCCTGCGTGAGCAGTGACTGCTTTTTGTCCTTTTGTGTGTATCTGAAGAGCACATGGCTCCACACAAAAACATATGTAATTGTTTTGTGGTTTTTTTTTGGCTGCACCCACAGCATATGGAGGTTCCCAGGCTAGGGGTTGAGTCGGAGCTGCAGCTGCCAGCCTACACCCCAGCTCACAGCAACACAGGATCCTTAACCCACTGAGCGAGGCCAGGGATTGAACCTGTGCCCACATGGTTGCTAGTCAGGTTCATTTCTGCTGAGTCATGACGGAAACTCCAGAAACACTTGTAACTCTTGATGGGTGAGATGCTTTGGAGGCTCAGATGCCCCGGGAGAGTGCCGAGCCGCTGGCTACACACACAGGGACCAGAAGGGGCTCTGAGGAACGAAAAGCGCTTTATAAGGCCAGTTTCAGTTATTTGTATGCGATTCCGTAGAACATCCCGAACAAAGACCACCTGGCAGTTCTCCTGCCTCCGCCAACCTTGACCGTGAATGACATTTTAAAGTGTTTAAATGATTCTTCCAGGACCCAAGCTGGCCGTGTGGACCCAGCTCAGCATCCTCCAAGCTGCGAGTCCAACCCACACCCCATCCTGTGTGCTGAGCGGGAATAATCCTCTCCCCTCCTGCCCCTCTTTCTGGCCACAGAGCCTTTTCTGGAACCAGGGCAGAAGAATCTCAGAATCACAGGCCACTTACCCATTTGGTGTCATGAAATATAAACTGCTAACATACTTTCACAAAACGGGCTCGAGAATGAAATTAAAATCGGCTCGTCTGATCTATTACAAAGTCTAGTAGATTCTAAATAAGTATTCTGTGAATTATATTTTAATATTTTCAATGACATGAGATATTTCAAAATTATTGGTTACAAGTGTGTAATTAAAGCTATTACTTATGATTACAAGATGTTTTTAGAGTGCTCTTCTTGGCAACAGAAAGTAGTCCCAGTGAACTGCGCCGAGTACCACTTTTTGGAAGCCATGGCAGGCATCGAGGTAATACTAGGATTCAGTTTGTCTTCCAGAACTGCTAAATATTTATCTAAACCCTGGTTTCTCAGTTTCAAAGAAGTCAGCTAATTCTATTTTTACTTAAAAAACCTGGGTGCCGAGGAGTTCCCGTCGTGGCGCAGTGGTTAACGAATCTGACTAGGAACCATGAGGTTGCAGGTTCGGTCCCTGCCCTTGCTCAGTGGGTTAAGGATCCGGCGTCACCGTGAGCTGTGGTGCAGGTTGCAGACGCGGCTCGGATCCCGAGTTGCTGTGGCTCTGGCGCAGGCCGGCGGCTACAGCTCTGATTCAACCCCTAGCCTGGGAACCTCTATATGCTGCGGGAGCGGCCCAAAGAAATGGCAAAAAGACCAAAAAACCCAAAAAACAAAAAAACCTGGGTGCCGAAAAGGGAAGCCCACAAGCCTTTGAAGGTGATGAAACTCATTTTTAATTGTCAGAACTTAGAGCCTACCTTTCCATCCGTTCTTTAGAACGAGTACCCCCCCACCTTAGTTTGCTGTTTTGTTCCGTCGCATTAAATCATCCTGTGGCGACGAAAGACTCCCACGTGACCTCGAGGGCAGTGGCCTTCCCCGGCTCTTGGGGTGGAAGGACAACGTCCTTTGGGAGTTGAGGGTGTCTTGAGTCAGCCCACGGCTGCTCGTCGCTGGGGGCACAGCCCGTCTGTACTCCTCCTGCAAAATGACAGCTACATTTTCGAAATGAGGCCCTTTGCTCTTCGAAGCCATCGCTAAGGACTTCTAGTTCGTTCCCTGCGAGAGAAGCAGAATCGCCTCCCTGAACCACCCAGCTTCATTCCCCCGCCAGCCTCTCGGTGGCGCTGTACCCTGTTCTGAGCTGAAGGCCAGATGGAAATCTAGTGAGGAAACCTAGATTTTACACCACTTGCATGTGGCAGTCGTTGCCTCTGAAATAGGAGGAACACGTAATGCTCCCTAGACTTTCTTGTGGGTGAAAAGAACGCATCTTCCTTAAAATGTTCATTTTAAAAGAGTATATGACAGAGTCGGACACATGCGGTAACCCTGTCCATTGCTGCAGACTAAAACTTCAAAGCAAATAAAGGAACCAAATTCTCTATGTTTACCTTTAATTCGGGGAAGTTGCAAAGGGAAGCTTAAGCGGATCAACCAGACCTGCTCAGCGTCCTTGTTAGGTCCTGGCGTTTCTCTCCTTTCCGCAAAGAAAGGGAAACAAACGCCACATCCTCTGTTTGCAGTAGGGAAGGGCACGGCCGCCCTGGCACGGCCTCAGCGGGCACAGAGCTCGGCCTTTGTGCGGCGGCGCCTGTGGACCGCGGGGCCGACCGCGGGGCCGCAGCCGGAGGCGTCTGGAGTCCCACGTGGGCCACAGGAGGGTCGCGGGTGGGGGGGAGCTTGACGACGGGAATCTGTATCTGGGAGACGCGGGTGACTCGGCCGACCGCTGGGCGCAGACGGCCGCGTCCGTCCCCGCCCGCTCGCTCTTCTCCAGACCTGCTTACACTGGCTTCTTGGACTTTCCGGAACAATATCTGATGAGCAAATAGCACAGTTCGGTGACGTTGAGCAGAATGCAGATCCCCGACACCACGACCATGAAAACCGTAAAGACCGTCTTCTCCGTGGGCCTGGACACGAAGCAGTCCACCGTGTTGGGACAAGGCCACGCGTTGCACTTGACCAGGCGCTGCATGGAGAACCCGCTGTACATGACGTAGAACACGTACATGAAGGCGGCCTCGAAGAGGATGCGGAAGAAGATGCTGCCGGTGTAGGTCCACCAGAGGGCGCCCTCGATGCGGACCTTCTGGGTCTTGATCTCTTCGATGTCCTTGAACTCGCTCTTCATCTCGCCCTTGATGAACTTCCTTTTCTTCTCGTGTCGCCGGTAGGCCACGTGCATGGCCACCAGCAGGGCGGGCGTGGACACGAAGATGAGCTGCAGCGCCCAGAGCCGGATGTGCGAGATGGGGAAGTAGTGGTCGTAGCAGACGTTCTTGCAGCCGGGCTGCAGGGTGTTGCAGACGAAGTCGGCCTGCTCGTCGCCCCACACCTCCTTGGCCGCCACCACCAGGATCATGACGCGGAAGATGAAGAGCACCGTGAGCCAGATCTTGCCGATGCTGGTGGAGTGCTTGTTCACGCCGCCCAGGATGGTCTGCAGCGCGCCCCAGTCCATCTTCTCCTCCGGACGGTCTGCGCTGCAAAAGACCAAGCGACACGGCACAGGGGTGACCGCTCGGGACAGGACCAGGGGGAGCAGGCAGCGTGAAACCTCTTCCTGGGCAAACACTGATTCTTACGCAACCTCACCCACAAAGGTGAGGACAAAACCCACTGCGTTTGCTGCAGGATTAGCCGTGGAGTCCGCAGGACCCTCGAACGCATTGTGTTGTGATAGGAGTTTGCTCACCTGAGGGACCCGGCCCACCTGTAGCACAGACTCGGCGGCGGGGGCACCACGGCCAAACGTGCTCGATGACTCAAGGGCCCCGTCTGCAGACACCCCTGCGTGCGTCTCCCCACCCCACACACACTGCACCTCAGCTTCAGCCCTGCCAGCTGCTCGCAGGCCTCAAGCTCCGGAAGGGACCCCGGCCTCACGCCAAGCTCGCCTTCAAGGCCACCAGAGCGCTCCCCCTGCAGTGCATCTTTCCCTGCACTGTCTCAACTCAGTTTTCATGGACGTGGGACGCACAGGGAAGGGACTGTCCCCACCGCCAAAGGCTGCATGTGAGTTGAACATTTCCCAAAAGGCTTCACTTCCTTTTTCTGTACGAAAAGGTCAGAAATGGACCCTCGGAGTCCTGCTGTGGCACAGTGTGATTGGCAGCATCTTGGAAGCGCTGGGACGTGCGTTTGACTCCCGGCCCAGCACAGTGGGTTTAGGATCCGGCGTTGCCACACCAGCGGCCTAAGTTGGTTCGGGTGGAAACTGCAGCTTGGCTCTGCCCCCATGCCTGGTAACCCCACAGACTGCGGGACGGCCCAATAAAGAAACAAAGAAATGGTCTCTCCATGGAGAGAAGCCTCCATGTGCGTGGACCTTGGGACCCTTTTGTAGGTGGATGGGAGTCCTCCCTGTCCCACTCGGTGAGGCCCCAGTTTTTTTTGGGTGGGGGGCTGCACTCAACATATGCAAATTCCCAGGCCAGGGATCAGTTCTGAGCCACAGCTGTGCCCTACGCCACAGCTGCAGCAACGTGGGGTACTTACTTAACCCACTGTTTGGGGCTGGGGATCGAACCTGTGCTTCAGCAGTGACCTGGGCCACTGCAGAGACAACGCTGGATTCCCTAATTCACTTTGCCACAGCAGGAACTCCATTTTTTTTTTTTGGACCCACGTCTGAAAAATGTTGCAACTGTGCATTTTGACTGTGGGCTATGGCTTTAATTGAAAAGTATTTCTAAAGAGGTACATTGTAAAAAATGCCAGAAAATTTAACTCGGTGATTCCTCAGGGACGGGCCAGGCAAGGTGCCATCACGGCCCTGAAGGTCCGTATGGACGCATGTGGGGTGACGTTCTGCCTGTTGCAAAGGGGCCAGGGGAGCCTTTGCATTAATCCCCGGCGAGGCGAGCCGGGGGCCTGCTCCGCATCCTGAAGACAGGGTATGAACTGGACCTGCCTTCATTTACTCCTAGTCACACCCGTCTGTCTCAATCGAGCCTCTTGCAGCAAGACCCCATCCCCCACAATCCAGTGAGTAACCTGTCTCCACCCCTCCAAACTGGTTCTCAATCCTCCTCTTCCTCTCACTTGAAAGCTCAGTGCTCTCCTGACTTTGAGCAGCTCGGGTCCTGTTTCGTGTCCAGCTTCTGGAGCAGGCTGGGGGCAAGCCAGGCTCCCGTGTGCCTCTGGGGCTCTGCTGGGGGCTCCGAGGTCTGGCTGACACGGTCCGCCTTGTTCAGAGGTGGCAGCAGAGATGGGAGGAAGGCCGGCAGAGAAAGGCTCGGCCAGCTCAGCCCGAAGGGAGAACTGTCCCAGGGAGAAGGGCCTGGCCGCTCAGCCCCGGCCTTTAAATATGGACTGTCCTGGGGGCTTGGGTTCGCTCTTGGGCCCGTCCTGCCCACACAGCGTAAGTGGAGCGCCTGTGAAATCACCCCTCCCGGCCCTTGCTGGCTCTTACGAAGAGGAAACAGGACACTCTCTGTGTCTGGTTTCTATCGGGACATCTGCCTAGAACTCGGTGGGCTGGTGCCTCGAGCCTGCCCCACGGTGCGATGCAGACCCCACGCCAGCTCTGGGGAAATTCAGCTCCAAGTGACCCTATGCCACTGTGGTTTTTAAAGCTCTTGGTTGAGCAGCACTACCTGTTCCAAAGATTCTTTCAGGAAGAGGAACAAGTTAAAATGTCACCCTGATGGGACAGGTAATGAGAAGAAGCGACTCCAAGCAGGATGAAATTGTCTCTACATTCGGGGGGGCGCGTGCTGCCCTCCCCACCCTGCCTCAGCAGCCCTTTGCCTGCCAGGCAGGTGGCCGAGCTGGCTCTGGCTACTGCGTGGGTCACCCGCCTCCAGAACAGGCAACAGGAAATCTTTACCGAGTAACTCCTCGGTCCTTGCGTTTGGATGCGGCCCTCGACTACCAGCCCGACAAGTGCCTGTGACCCTCCGTGACTGCATACTACCTGAACCAGACTCGAAGGGCACATGGGGACACGGCTGTCCCCACACATCTCCAGAGAGTCGGGCTGGAGGGTCACCCGGTTCAGAGCTCAGGATGCTGGAGGTGGTGGAGGCTTATGCCGCCTCCAGCGGGGGAGCATCCAGGGGAGCAGGCTCCCGCGTTTGTGACCAGCGCCCGGGAAACCCGCCTCCCCTCCCCCCACAACTGCCTCCTGGAAACACGGTTCTCTTCTCGGCTTTGTAGGAGAAAAGCAACCAGAATGCAGATTCGGGTCAGGGCTGGGTTCCCTGCTCGCGAAGCCGCCAAAGCAGCACGAGGACGTAAAGCTCCGTTTCCTCCAGGTTAAGCTTCCGCTTAACCCGCGATATCGCGTTTTCTAAGCGAGGAAAACATTTCTTTGGCCAGTGAAAGGCTGCTGGGGGCGGGGAGGGGGGAAGCACCCGGTCGGCTGGGCTAGACTTTCCCCTGAGGCACGGGGTCGACCACCCAACGGCCGCACACCTGTCCGGCCCCCCTTCCCCCTCACTGCCCCCCTGCTCCAGGCCAGTCCGCCCTCTGCTCATCAAGGGGTCCGTGGGTTCCAACTCCAGACTCGGCCTGAGAAGCCACCCGGGATTCGTGCTGGCCACCCGTCCTGCGCCCCGGGGCCCGCTGTCGCCACAGCCCGGGACCCCGCAGCGCAGGGCCTCGGGGCGCGCCAGATCCAGTCTGGGGTCCCTCGTCGCCGGGTCCGACAGTCCCTGGCGGTCCCGGGGGTCCCTCCCCACGGGTCCCGCAGTCCTTGGCGGCCCCAGGGGGTCCCTCGCCGCCGGGACCCACACCCCCAGCCGTCCTTGGGCACCGAGAGTCGGCACCGGCCTTACCGCTGGGAGCAGGCGGAGAGGGGGCGGGCGGAGCGCGCGGCGGGGCTGGGTCTGCGGTGGCGAGGAGGTCGCGGGGGGTGGCCCGGGAGCTCCGCGGGTGCGGGGTGGTCCTGACCGGGTGGCGTGCGCGCTCGCTGGAGGCCGGGGCGCCGCGACGGGCTTGGAGTCGGGAGAGCGCAGCGCGCCGGGCGCTCGGCCTTCGACACCTGTCTGCCCGGGCGGCGCCTTTTAACCGCACCCCGCACCCCGCCTCTTCGCGGGAGCGGTTTGGAAAGTCACGGAGGGGGCGGCTCCTCGGCGTCCGGCCGCCCCCAGCGCCGCGGGCGGGGCGCGCCGTCCGGGTCCTCAGAGCTTCCCGGTCCCCGAGTCCCCCACGCACCTCCCCCCGCGCGCCCCGGGCCCCGCGGCCCCAATCCCTCGGCCGCCCGGGTCTGAGCGGCCTCGGCGACCTGCGTCTCGGGGAGGGGGTGTGGTTAAAGGGTGGTTGTCGTCGCCGTTCTTGTTTCTACTCGCACAAGCTCAAGGGTACTGCTGTATATTCAGAGCTCCGATGCCTTTTTTTTTTTTGAAATATTTGAAGCTTAAATGGAGGCGCAGAGGTCGGGTTCCCCGTTGGGCTCCTGCGGCAGGGCCGTTGCCCCGGGCCGGTTCCCTCCTTGCAATTTGGGTTCAGGGTCGGCGAGGAGGGGGCACCGCCGGGCTTGGCCAAGTTCCTGCTTCGTTCTCCCCCTAACCTCACAGGAGAACTGAACGAACGCCTCCTTGAATTCCATTTGACTCCATCACTTTCAACTGTGTGCCAAGGGCCGGGGTTGGAGATGGTGGGGAGACAAGGCCGGCGCCAGGGACTCTGCACGCGGATCCAGCCCTGCGGGTGGCAGAGGATGCCCGGGTGGCAGAGGATGCCCGGGCGCCCTGCCGGCGTCCTCCTCCTCCCACGGCGGGGAAACCGCGGCGAGGCTCCTCCATTGGGGTGGGGAGGCCCGCACCAGTGCGGTCTGCGGCGGCTCCCCTGCACACACACCACGAAGGGGCACGCTGGTGGGGTTTCTGGAGAGGCTCCCTGAGAAGCTCGGCTCCTCTCCCGGAAGCTTGGTCTCGGATTACCGAGATTGCATTGTTCGTCCTTGGTTGGGTCTTTTGGTGTCTGGAGATGTAGGAGACACAGAGTGGATGTTCACACAGCAGGTGGATGGAAACCTGCATGACTGGCGTTTGGGAACCCGAGTCTCACTGCGGGGCCGGAGCCCTGCTCCAGCCTGGAGGTGCAGGGGCGATCCCGCGCTCGGCTTGGCCTAGGTTGCTTAGGTCAGTTTTAAGCGAAGGTGATTCACCCTGACAGGGCACATCTGGCCCCAGAAATGGCTTTCCCACGATTGCCAACATTTGTGTAAAGGTATTGCCTTTTCCTTGTAAAACTGGCGCCCCATCGCCACGGGCCAGTGGAGGCTGCCGGCACTGGGCGAACCTGAGTTTATCCCGCGGTCACTACCCCACCTTCCAGCCCCAGGTCTTATTCCGGGAGGGAGTGTCTGTTCAAGAACAGACAAAGCCCCACATGGCCGGGCTGAGATGTGCTGAGTCAGCCGGTTGGAAATTACGAGGCAAAGCCGGGTGGGGTGGAGGAAACTTCAGGGCCTGAGCCTCCGGGGGTGGAGGTGAGGTTGCCCACACAGGGGGCCTGGGAGGCCTCCCTTTAGGTTCTCGGGGCTGCGCTCCGTGTGCGGCTGTTGGAGTCCCGGTGGGGCTGGCGTGGAGGACGTGTCTGGAACCTTGGTAGGGAGCTGGCTTGTCAAGGTGGTTTGGAGACTCGCTTTCCCCACTGAAGTCTCCCTGTAGCTTTTGGTGTCTCTGTGGGATGACAGGTCCCGCTCCAGCTTCCTCTTCCTGTGTTCCCTGATTTCCTCTCCCGATTTGCATAATGACTGGCAGGTGGGCTAATTGTGCAGCACGGCTGCTCTGGATGTTGGGGTACGCAACTAGGACTCCTCCAGCTCTTAGGGCTTCATTACAACTCAGCACCTGACTTGCCTCTGTTTTGCATGGCTTGGGTGGCTTCCTGTGTATGGGCGCTTTCTTCCCCAGCAGACTTGGGTTCTGACGGGGCAGGAAACCTTGCGGGGATAGTTCTGAGCCGTCCAGAGCGAAGGACAAGGCGAGGGGGTGGGGGGTGGGAAAGGGCCTCCCCTCTGGGCACCTCCACACCAGCTGGACGAATCTGCATTTAGCAGATGACTCCAGAGGTGACTATTTTTATAAGTCTTGTAATTATTCTGTGGCTGGTGCAGTCGTATCGCTGCACTATTTGTGGCTGAAAGCATTGCTTTGTTCATTGTAAACGTTGAAAAGAAGGCTTAGGTTTGTCACCGTTTTCCAGCCCCATTAACTGGCCACCGAACACGGTAGAGAAGAGGTTTTGACTCGTGGTTTTTTTTTTTTCCCTAGGGCTGCACCCGTGGCACATGGAGGTTCCCAGGCTAGGGGTCCATCGGAGCTGTTGCTGCCGGCCTCCGCCACAGCCACGCCAGATCCGAGCTGTGGACTCGTCTTTGTGGAAGAACTCTGGCGTCTCCTGGGTGGGTCTTGAGTGAAGCGGATACGCAGGGCTGGCGCTTTTCAGGGAAGACCAGGCACTTATTGGGTAACTATTGATGATTAACTGTTGGGGATCCGTGATAGGTGCACCTTGTCACGTCAGAGTGTCAGAGATACGGATGACTCAGACGTTTAGAGACATTCCTGGTAGCAAGCGGGCAGATCCCAGGTGTGTATCATTGAGCTGAACTGCACTGCAAACACCTGAGATGCAGATATTTTCAGGGATGCAGTTGTCGGGTTATAAGGTGAAATGCAAATGTGTAAAGCTATTTGGCATTTTAATTTGACAGGTGTTTTATAGATAAATCTAAAAAGTTGCTATTGTGCAATTAATCAGCATGAGGCAAATAGGATTTCTTAACATGTTTTAATGAATGATTGCCTGCAGCTGCCTGATGGGGCAGCTCCTCAAATTCCCCGGGGAGGGGTGCCCTCAACATACACAAAGCACCTCTCACTTAAATTTCTGACTCACAAATCATACGTAGGTGATGGGAGAAAACGTCTCGAGACAGGCAGAGACTTGCGGGCGCGTGGAGCCCCTGTCCTGGCACTTGGCAGTCGGGGTCTGTAGGCTGTCTCTGAGCTGTTGGTCTGCACCCACTTGACCTCGCCGTTGCAATAGTAATCTCATTAATACTTGTCAAAAAGGGGGAAATTTAGTCCTCCTCCAAAGAGCAGATATTAAGAACCCCTGGCGTCTCTGGGTAATTAGTTAGGGACATAGGATAATATACTTTTAAAGCGGGAGCAGCTGCAGTGGGAGCCTGTGACGTTTTTGTGGGTACAGGGGAGAGCATTTCACTAGGGCTTCTCGCTGCAGCATTGATGACCCACAGACGCACTTACGTGCCCTGGAAATTGTTCATATCAAATCATCGAGGGAAAAAGATCATTTATTGCATTCCAAGTATGTGGAACACCAAAAAAAGGGATGTCAGTTTTCACTAATTTAATTGTTCTTCTCTTCACTTTCCAGTTAAAGTCATTTCATAAAAATGCCAGCTTTTGAGTTGTGACGGAAGCTCTGATAAGCCTGCTTCTATTTTAATATTCACCCATGAAATATTTGTGGGAAATCTGAAATACTTGCTGGACATGAAATATTTGCTGGACGTGTCCCCTTTGTGAGGCAGGGTGAAATGGATCCGTTTCCTGGGGTTTAGCTGGATGAGCACATGCTCTTACTTGCAAATGCATCAGTGTGTGATTATTTAAGCAGGCTGGAGAATTTGCAAAGATACTTCCACATGAGTTTAGATCAAAAGCATGTGTTGTTCAGAAATGAATTCCAAGCTATAACTCCCCAGGCAGACTGGTGGGGAAAACTGACAGCTATTGAGTATAAAAACTGAAATCTGTAAGCTGTGGTAAGTTGTCAAACGGAAGCTCTGTACCACTCGTAACGGAACCGAAGAGATTTATTTCTTCATTGCAGTTGGGTTGGCACAGTGTTGTGTTATGTATCACCTCGAAGAGCTCTTGGAATAGGTTAGGGTGTAGCAAACACTCCTAGAATGAGCTCTTTGCTAGAGAAGTACAGGCACAGCTCTGACAGGTGGCTGCAGAGCAGTGGCGCCTGCTGCGTGTATCTGATAGACGATGGCAGCTCTTCATGAAAAGCTGGTCTGCGATGCCCTGGGTGTAATCTGTCACTCTCTGGAAACCACTGTTTCGCAGCCGCGGGACCAGCCAGGTGAGCGCCCTCTGCCTCGGGAAGCCCCTGTGGGAATCGGCTGTGCAGTCTGCGGTCTTAGAATTCAGAACGGGGTCTGGGTGTTAACCATTCATCTGAACTTTCTCTTTAACTATTTCAGAGCCATTTCTGCTTTGGGGAAAGAAGCATGTTTTGAGTGCTCTGATTTCAACTCCTTGAAAAATCTGTGTGCAGCGGGGTGGGGGTGGGGTGGGCAGGAAGGGACTTGTAATACTCAGAGGGCACAGCAGGTGGCGCTGGGAGGACCTCTCAGGAAAACACTCAGAAGCTAGTGGGAGAGTCTCTCTCAGTCTCGTGTTGCTTGTAGCCGCCTCTTAAATAGGCTGGGAGGTAAATTTCTGTTGTCCCCCCTCCCCCCGAAATGGAATGGCTATCAGGCTGCATCCCTCTCAGGAAGGATTCAGCGATGTTTTATGACCCGTTGCCCACAGGCAGGTCCTGGTGTCAGTGCACTTGCTGCTCTGCATCTCTGCCACAAAGCGCTGGAAAGTCATTGTCCCGCCCTTTCCAGGGCACCGCGGGCATATCACTGTGGCCCCAGGGGGGGAGGTGGTGTTTCGGCAGGAGAGGCGTCCAGGCTGCTGGCTCCTTGGGCCTCCTCTGCGCTCAGAGCCCTGAGATCCCAGCAGCTCCGGCTGCTTCATACCCCGTTCAGGCGGGAAAGTGACTTCCCCGTGAGACACGCTCCCCTCCTCCTCTTGCCGACCCGAGGATGTGGCCCGTGGATGGGGAGCAGCAGCAGCTCCGTAGAAGTCCTTCACGAACTTAATAAAATTATCTGTCTAACAAAGGACCCACACATAATGCTCTGGTGTCTCGCACGCTCAGGAGTCATGGGGCAGCTGGTTCATGGAGCATGTATTTCAGGAACCAGAGGAAGACCTTCCTCGTCCACAGCGTGGATTGGACGTTGCGCTTTGGGAGGAAGGAGGCAGACACAGTGTCTTCGTTGTTTCAGTTGCCTCTGAAATAAACCCGGGACCGGCGAGCTCGGGAGGCCGGCTGCTCGCTCTAGGGAAGCAGAGCGCGGAGCGCTCAGTGGGCGGGTGGGGGACCGGTACTGGTCACCCCGGAGGGCGTGGGCGTGTCCTCCAGCCGCTCCGAGGGCAGTGTCCCGTCGTCATCCCATCAGCCAGGCTGTGTGACACTGCACGCTGCTTATTAGGTTGACGCACTTCGGAAAGACATAATCCTGGCTTGCAATTTACCAAGGGAAAAATAGACTGTTGCAGAAAGAATACATTTGAACGACTGATTTAAATCGGATGGCATAAGTGACATGCAGAAACACGCAAACATAAGTGACGTTTTCTCTGAGTATAACCCAATAAGAAGGTCCTTGGGCTAATCATTTACACACAACTCAATATCCTGGGGCACACCAAACGCTTCGGGTTTATTTTATCACATAAGTCTATGAGGAGAGTGTTGTTTGTTTTGTTCTTTTTGTTGGGCTGTGCCCGCAGTGTGAAGAAGTTTCTGGGCTAGGGATCAAACCGGAGACACAGCCGTGAGAGCACCAGCTCCTTCCCCACTGAGCTCCAAAGGGAGCATTGATAATCCCATGTACAGATGTGGAAAGTGAAGAATCAAGAAATTTAAAAAATGAGATAACATTTTAAAAAATAATTTCTTTTTTTTTTGGCTTTTCTAGGGCCGCACCCGCGGCATATGGAGGTTCCCAGGCTAGGGGTCGAATCGGAGCTGTAGCCACCGGCCTACGCCAGAGCCACAGCAACATGGGATCCGAGCCGAGTCTGCAACCTACACCACAGCTCACGGCAACGCCAGATCGTTAACCCACTGAGCAAGGCCAGGGATCGAACCTGCAACCTCATGGTTCCTATTTGGATTCGTTAACCACTGCGCCACGACGGGAACTGCTAAAAATAATTTCTTTTGTGTCTTTTAAGAACGTCTTAAAAGATTTTAGTGCCTTTCTTTGTGTAAATTTTATTGGAGTATGGTTGATTTACAACGTTGTGTTGTTTTAGGTGAGAATTTCTTTATATGCACGTGTGTGATGCATCATATGCGACTTGAATCTATGTGGTGTCCTGCCTTTATTTACCGCCCCCGACCCAGGTCTGCGTAGTGAGTGTTGAAAATGAGGGCAGAAAATGAGACAGCGTTTTGGAGAATGAGGCTGGGTGACCACGGCCTGTCCATCTCCCCGTCCCTCCCGGCCAGTGTGACAGAAGGGGCAGGGACACCTGAGTGTGAGTCTCTGGTCATCCCCTTCTGGACAGAGCGGCCTCAGGAAGACGCCCAGCCCTGGTGGGCTCCCCGCACCCCCGACCGCCCAGGGTGGCGAACGTGCCCTCCATGTGCAGAGCCCAGCCCAGGGGCCCGCTTGCAGTAGATGCTTGAGAAGTGAGGGTCCCCCGTTCAAAGAGATCACCTGGCAGGACGGAGGAACAGCTGGAGCCAGAAAGCTGTCCACCTCCATCCTTAGAGGAAGCTGTGGTCCCAGCATGACCTTGGTTGGAATGACGGCCTCCGCCGGCCTGGCGCCCACAGCTGGGCTCCAGGGGGCACGGCCCCTCCCGCACAGAGCGCCCCGGACACCAGCTTCCCTGGGGACGGTGGCTCCTGATCTTCTGTGTCAGGGGAGATAGGAGAGCCCTTGGCGGGGGGTGGGGGGTGACGGAGGAGAGGCGGGGGAGCAAAGCTGGGGGCTGGCGGGCTGGGCCGACACAGACTCCGATCAGCCCGGTGGGACAAAGACGGAAAGTGGACCCCTGCAGAAGTTTCTCAGCATCTTTAATGCGGTTTCGTTTGGGAGGAGAGGGAGGGCCTGGCCGCCCGCAGGGTGCCTGCTCACCTGCCGCCAGGACCCCTCCCTGGGGGCAGAGGCTGGAGACAGGCTGCCGGGAGGACAGGCTCCTGTTCTGAGTCCCCGGGTCTTTACAGAGGAGCCGGGCCAAGCCAGGTGCTCCTGTGGCTTTTAGGGGCATTTCCAGAGCAAAGGAGCGCAGAGACGCAGCTAGCTTCAAGGCACCTCTGAAAACGCCTGCCTCCGAGAGTGTTTCCCATGGCCAGCATGGGGGTCCCGGGGTTGGGGGGTGCTGGAAGGCAGACCCCCCCCCCGCCCCCAACCACCGCTGGCTGGATGAGACTCTGGAGTGGCCCTGGGATGGACAGGATGACCCTCACACCTGACGGGCTTGCCTGCCCCGTGGGAAGACAGAACCAGGCCGGCTGCATAAAAAATAGCTCTAGAATTTGTAAAACATACAGATCCTTGGACTGTGGGGCCAGACAGCTGCATCCCTTCGGCGTGGGGATCCCTGGTCTTCGTTTGTGTTCCCTGGTCCTCACGCCTTTGTGGCTGGACTTGGCCCCGTGCCTCAGGGAAACTTGGGCTCCTGGCTGGTGATGGTAACGCCAGCTGTTTGGGTCAGAGCTGCTGTGCCAGGAGGAGACGCGGTCGGTTAAAGCCCAAACCCCCCGCGCCTGGCGAGGCGGGGAGAGGCTGTGGCCTGTGGCCAAGAGGCTTTCTTTGTGCAAGTGCTGGACAGGAACGCTGGTTCTTGCCCACGTGTGCAGCCCTGCTCCGGGCAGAATCGAGGCCATTCCTCTGGCTCTTTTAGGACGAAGTTTTACCGGAAGCAGTCAGTTTCCTCCTTGGCCCGTGCCTGCCGCTTTCTGATCCCTGACAATCTGGGTACTGTTCACCGGTCATAAGACGCCGTCTCAGGCTGTATTAATATGTTTTGGATAGAAACTCACCTCTTAGCTAATAAGAGATGAGTACAGGGAAATCATTACTTATGGCTGAGTGCTAACTACAATTTAAAACACCACGATGGAGTTCCTGCTCTGGTGCAACAGGGTTGGTGGCGTCTCTGCCCCACCACGACCCAGGTTCGAGCCCTGGCCTGGCACAGTGGGTTAAGGATCCGGCATTGCTGCAGCTGCGGTGCAGGTCGCAGCTGTGCCTTGAATCTGATCTCTGGCCTGGGAACTCCATGTGTTATGGCGCAGCCAAAAAAGAAAAAACAAACAAAACCACATTACTCCTGAATCCGTAAATTTAAATGCCGTATTCGCGAAGGAGCTTGGAATAAGTTATTTTTGTGTCTGTCTAATAAATCACAGCCAGAAATGATTTAGGTTCAGGAGTACTTGACATTTCTTTTCTTCTTCTTCTTCTTTTTTTTTTGTCTTTTTGTCTTTCCTAGGGCCACACCCGCGGCATATGGAGGTTCCCAGGCTAGGGGTCGAATCGGAGCTGTAGCTGCTGGTCTACACCACAACCACAGCAACGGTGGGATCTGAGCCGCGTCTGCGACCTACACTACACCACAGCTCATGGCAACGCCGGATCCTTAACCCACCGAGCGAGGCCAGGGATCGAACCCGCAACCTCATGCTTCCTAGTCGGATTCGTTAACCACTGAGCCACGATGGGAACTCCCGGGAGTACTTGACGTTTCTGAGGTGGGCTAACTAACCATGGGGTGTCCGAGGCTGTGGTATCAGCTTTGAAGAGGTTCTTGGCGGTGATTCCCGTTAATTAACTCCTCATCCTGCTGTGTTTTCCCGCTGTGCTCTGACGTCCGAGTGGTTCAGGGCGTCCTGTCACCTCCCCAGCCCCTTCGCTCTCACAATGACCCAAAAGGGCCAGCGTCCGGCTCTCGCATCAGCATTCACCTAAGTGTCCCCGGCCGTGGGGAAACCATGGCAACGGCGGTCCTGGCAGCCGGGAGGTGGTTCGCTGGGCCACCTCGGGTCCCCTCGGGACGGGGGAGGGCGGGCTTCCCCTGCTGGAGAGAGGGGGTGGGCGTGCAGGACCCCAGACAGGCTGGAGGAGGGCCCAGGGGTGGGACCGCAGGATCAGGGAGCACAGAGGCGCTGGCGAGAGAGACTGGGCATAACCCTGGGGTCACACTGTCTCTCGGTTTATAGGAAACTTGAGCCTGGAAGATATTAAATGGCACCACAAACGTGCAGTCAGCAAAGCTGAGGCTGTGACCTGCTCTGGGAGACAGTGACCCAGATGCTGAGGAAAAGAAACCGGCAAGAAAATAAAAAGGGCTGGAGGGGAACCCACAGCTTAAAGAGGCCTAAGACCCATGAACCAGGACTTCCCTGAAGGCTCGGTGGTTAAGGATGCGGCCTTGTCACTGCTGTGGCGTAGGTTCGATCTCTGGCCTGGGAACTTCCACAGGCTCAGACGCAGCCAAAAAATAAGAGAGAGAGAGAGATAGAGACACATTAACCAATTGCAGCATTTGGATTTCCTTGATTCCGAGGTGAGGGAATCACTGTTTATTTTATTTATTTTTGCCTTTTCTAGGGCTGCTCCCAGGGCATATGGAGGTTCCCAGGCTAGGGGACCACCGGCCTACACCAGAGCCACAGCAACGTGGGATCCAAGCCGCGTCTGCTACCTACACCATAGCTCATGGCAACGCCGGATCCCTAACCCACAGAGCAAGGCCAGGGACCGAACCCGCAACCTCATGGTTCCTAGTCGGATTCGTTAACCACTGCGCCACGACGGGAACTCCGGGAAGCGATGTTTAAAAAGAAGGGAACACTTGTTTCTGGGAAGATGGTTGATGTACTTGTTCCTATTCTTCTGGCCAAAGGCAACTAAACGCCCTGGAAATTCTGTAAGAACTCACGTAAACAGGCTCGAGAGCTGGAAAGAAGGACGCCGAGCAGGTGGGGCCCTCGGGCAAACCCTTTGAGCGTTGGCAAGGCTGCTCCCTGGCCCTGGGGTGATTGGGGCCGATGGCTAATGGCCCACAAGGGGAGCGCCCGATAAAAGAGGCAGCTGGGGTGCAGGTTTCGGTTTGGCCGGTGGGCACGTGAAAGTGCACTTTACAGAAGGGTTGTTTCCTGTCTAGGAATTAGCCGTGGGGGAGGGCAGTCTCCCAGCATTAGTAAGGCCCCAGACATCAAAACATCAGAATGAAAAGGCATGCTTAATACACGGGCCATTCAAAAAACCTCAGCACCTTTAAAATAACTGAAATAATCAAGAGTGTTCTCTGATCACAGTGGCATCAAAGCGGACATCAGTAATTATTCATCAGTAATAAGTAGAAAGAAAGAAAACAGGAAGATCTCGGAACACTCGGAAGCTAAGCACACTTGTAAATAAACCGCAGGTCAATACATTGTATTGAATGAAAATAAAAATCTAACATGTTAGAATTCGTGGAACACCGAAGGAGCGTGACAGGGGAATTACAGCACTGCACACACTCGCATGAGAGAAGAAGAAAAGAGTCTATCAATAACCTACGCTCCCACTTCAAGAATCTAGAAGGAGACATTCAAAATAAGCCCAAAGCAAAGAGAAGGAAGAAAGTAATAAAGAAAAGAGCAGAAATCAGTTAAATTGAAAAACAAAACAAAGCAAAAAACCCCAAATGGATGAAACAGAGTTGGTTCTTTGAAAAGATCAATAAAGTTGATGCCTCTTCAGGAAGACGGACACAGAGGAAAAAGAGAGAGAGAAGTCGTAAATTCACAATATCAGCATGCATCACTACAGACCCTGCAGACAGCAAAAGGATAATAAGGGAGACTATTTGAAGAGCCTTGTAACTATTAAGGATATTGAATTTTTAAAAGAGAAACTCTCAAGACATGTCCTGCCCCGATGGTTTCACTGGGGGGTTCTCCCGCACGTTTAACGGATCACACCTGTTCTGCAGGATCTCTTCTAGTAGACACAAGAGGCAAGAACACTCCTCCATTCATTCTGGGGTGCTAGTATTACCCTGACACCCGAACCAGACAAAGTCAATGCAAAACAAAGCCTACAGACCAATGTCACTCACGAATATAGACGTAAAAAGTCTTAAATATTAATGGGTGAAATTCAATCATATATAAAAAGAACTACACACCATGACCAAGCAAGGTTCATTTCAAGAATGCAAGGTTGGTGGAGTTCCCTTCCTGGCTCAGCAGTTAACGAACCTGACCAGGATCCATGAGGATGCGGGTTCGATCCCTGGCCTTCCTCAGTGGGCTAAGCATCCGGCCTTGCCACGAGCTGAAAAAAAAATTGAAGAAAAGAAAAAAGTGGGAGGAATCACTCTAGCAGATTCAGGACTGATTTATACAAGTAATTTGTTATTGATTTTTTAGTGATTAATTATTTTTATTGATTATTAATTTTGTAGTGATTATTTATACAGTAATCAGACGGTGGTGCTGGTGGGAGGGAGGAACTGAGAGCAGTGGAGCGGAACGGTGAACCCAGGAAGACCCCCCATGAAAACGTGCCCACTTGGTTTTTAACCAAGTGCAAACAGTTTCACTGGCGGGAAGAGTACCTTCCATCACATGGTGCTCGAGCAGCCGGACGTCCACAGGCAGCAAGTGACCCTCCACTTAAGTCCCAGGCCTTTTATAGAAATGGGTGCAAAATGGATAGACCACAGGCTGCAGCGTAAAGCTTAAACCTACACAGCTTTTAGAAAGAAAAAAATAGGAGAAAATCTGGGGTCTAGGGCTAGGCAAAGTGTTCTTAGACTGGACATCGAAGCCACGCTCCATCACATGTTTTAAAATGATAAATCGGACTTCATTAAAGTGAAAAGCTGTTGCTTTGCAAAAGACCCTGTTAAGAAGCTGAAAAGAAAAGCCACAGAGCGAGAAGTCTTGACAGACCACCAGCTTTGCGCACGTACTCCCATCTGCAGACTGTAAAGCAAAACAATCCGAGAAAAGCAAACAATCCGAGAAGGGGCGAGAGACGCCAGGAGGACCTTAACCCGTGAGAAGGGCTTCAGGTTCCTTCGCCACAGGCTCGTGCGCCCCCAGCGCACCTGTCCGAATGGCCAAAGTGACGACCAGTGACCACACCAAGCTCTGGCGAGGCCCGGAGAGACGCGGTCGCTCCCGTGGTGCCGCTGGGGCTGCGCGATGGGGCGGCTGCTCTGGAACACGGTTTGGCGGGCTCTCCCTTGACACGCAGAGCGGCACCGGGCCACCCAGCAGTGGGAACAAACCCTTGCCGCCGCGACGTGTGTGACTCGCGACTCTCCGGAGAATTACACCCAGGAGAGAATCCAGTCCCAGAGGCTGCACGCGGCATGATTCCTTTCATGTAACGTTCCTGACACGATAAAATCAGGGAAACGTGAGCAGACTGGTGGTGGCCAGGAGGTAGGGAGGGCTGTGGTGGGCGGGTCAGCGTGGGAGGGTCTGGCTGTGTGCATCAGGGGACCGCCAGGAGTCGGTCACTGCCCCCCCCCCCCCCGGTGATGGGACAGTCCGTACGGATCTTGACTATATCATAGGTTTGTGAGATGTTACCAGTGCAGGAGGCTGTACCAAGAGCCTGTGGGGACCTCTGTGTCACTTCTCACACCGACACCGGCAGCTACACGTATCTCAAAGGAACACGTTAAAAAGAACAATCTTTACAAGACAATGGGGGAATTACGATCACAGACTGGCTTTTCGAGTGTGATGGTGGCGTCGTGTTTTTGATTGAAAAGGTTGGTCTTTGCTCTTAGAAGACTCATGTGGAAAGGTTTACAGATGGGTATGGGTTTTGCCTTCGAGCCATCTAGGCTGCGGGCTGGACAGGTGAGCTTCCCCTGGGAAAAGCAGGGGCTGGGAGGAGCTGGTGGGCTTCTGGGCTCTGCCGGTCACAGGTGGTGGCCCCGACCCGGCTCTGGGGAGCCGACCCCACACAGTCAGTCTGCCTTGACCCTGGCTCTGCCTCTTATTTGAGTGCTGAGTGTCACCTCTCTGAGTCTGGGGCTAACATCTGGCAAGGAAGGGGGTAGGGTGAGGACAGGGAGGGTCTCCCCCGGCCCCCGGCTCTGGGGGTGGGGACTCCAGTGCAGCAGGCCCAGAGGGGCAGTGTCTGGGAATCAGAAAGCTGACCACAGAGGAACCGTCGGTGCTCGGGCTGGCAGGGGGCAGCTGGGCCCGGATGGAGGTGCACACACTTGGGGAGGGGGGCTGAGTGTGGCCTCACACCGGCCTGGATGGGCGGAGAGACAGCTCCAGGGGAGGTGCCGGCTGTGCGGATGGGAAGGGGCGGCAGGACCCCTCCAAGGCGGTGGGGGTCCTACCGAGGCTGTTTTGTCCCTGAGACCTGTTTGAACAACCCCTTAAAAGACCATCTGGGCCGACCAGGAATTACCGCAGCTGACTAGCTTCTCAGTGCGATGGGATCGCGGTTTGTTTTAAACGGTTAGTCCTTGGTGTTTATGGGCTGAAAAGCTATGTCTGGGATCGGCTTTGACTCTGAAGAAAGTGAGGCTTAACTGTTCTGTTTCTCTGAGGTGAGGGCCTGGGGTCCTAGGCAGCGCCCCCGCCCCTGCAAAGCCCCCGGTTCACCAGGTAACCCTACGCTTAGCACGGGTCCCTTCACACGGAGGTCGCTCTCCTCCGAGACATCCCAGAGTGACCAGTGCTGTGCTGAGGCACTGACCCCCACCCCAAGCACCTGTGTCCACCTGCAAAATGGGAGGAAGGCCTCCCCATGTGCTACCGCAGGCACGGGCCCTGGGCGACTCCTCCGGTCACCATGGAGATGCAAGGGCCAGGTCAGGACTCCTGCCTGGAAGCCTCCCAGCCTCCTCCCTGCAAGGCCGAGCTGACCCAAAGGGCACTTTCCACCTCCCAGAGCCGCCGACCCCCTCCAGAACGCCCCCCCCCCGGGGCGGGGGGAGCCCAGCTCCTGCGTGGGTGAGGCTGGAGCCCGGGACCCGGTCACTCCAGCCGCGCAGCCTCCCCAGGCACCAACCCACCTCCTCGTCACGCAGTCAGGACGCCCCCCCGACGGAACAGAGACGCACGGTCGGGCAGGCTTCAGCAACAGGCTAGCCTTTATTGAGGGAGCACAATCCCGCGGCAGCTGCTCACCGCGTCTGCAAGTCGCCGTCCCCACCCGGAAAGCCGGGAACGTGCTGTGCCGTGAACACGTCCCACCGCAAGTGTGTCACAGGAGCTCAGGGACTTGTCTACAGACAATGCGAAACCATACTCACGAGACAGAGTAAGTTCAAAACGTAGATCATTATGGCATACTTTTAAAACTAACACTGTTTTTCCAAGTAAGGAAGACCAGTCATTATAAAAATAGTTTATGTAAGTCCAAAGTCAGAACTACAGCATTCGATCCTATAAAAATACTTTGCCTAATAAAGCATCCGTTTCTAGATAAATGTTCTTTCCCCACAGGAGTGACCTCCTTAACCTTTCAGAAAATGCCCCCCCGTCCGACGGTCCGCGTGCACCGGCAGGTGACGCCAGGCCGAGCCCGGGTTGCCGGACGTGGCCGCCCCACACCGTCGATTCCGTGGCACCCGCGAGCCCCCGTTATTCTGCAGAGTGTCCCCCGAGTTTCCCTGCATCACGAACGCCGCTGGCCAGGGCGAGGTCTCAGCCTGCGCCCGGAGCCCCGGCCGGCCGGCGCGGCCCTCCGGGAGAGGCCCCGGGGCCTGGCCTAACCGGGCAGCCCGGGGAGCGCGTTGGGCCCGCCCTCCGAGAGGAGCTCGTTGGCCTCGTTCTGCCTCCTCTCCTTGAGGGCGGGGCCGGGGAGGTCTCGCGGCGCCTGCGCGCGCCCCGCCCGCCGGCAGCAGACCTTGAGCAGCAGGTAGCACAGCTCGGCCACGTTGAGCAGCACGCAGAGCACGGACGCCGCGACCATGAAGACGGTGAAGACGGTCTTCTCGGTGGGCCTGGAGATGAAGCAGTCCACCAGGTTGGGGCAGGGGGCGATGCCGCATTTGAGCACCCAGGGCAGGTGGTAGCCGTTGTACAGGAAGTAGAACACGTACATGAAAGCGGCCTCGAAGAGGATGCGGAAGAAGATGCTGCCGGTGTAGGTCCACCAGAGGGAGCCCTCGATGCGGACCTTCCGCTGCTTGATGTCTTCCAGGTCCTTGAACTCGCTCCTCGTCTCCCCTCGCCGGAACCTGCGGGCCGCCTCGTGTCTGTAGTAGGCCACGTGCATGGCCACCAGCAGGGCGGGCGTGGACACGAAGATGAGCTGCAGCGCCCAGAGCCGGATGTGCGAGATGGGGAAGTAGTGGTCGTAGCACACGTTCTTGCAGCCGGGCTGCAGGGTGTTGCAGACGAAGTCCTCCTGCTCGTCGCCCCACACCTCCTTGGCCGCCACCACCAGGATCATGACGCGGAAGATGAAGAGCACCGTGAGCCAGATCTTGCCGATGCTGGTGGAGTGCTTGTTCACGCCGCCCAGGATGGTCTGCAGCGCGCCCCAGTCCATCCCGACGCGTTACCCTGAGCGGGAGGTGAGCAAAGCTCCGTCAGCGGGACCTGCCTGCGATTCTTAAAACCCCGCTGACACGTTACAGACCGAGGCGCTTCTCCCGGGAAGCCGACCTCCACACTGCTGGCAGGAGGTTCTCCCGTAAGGAGCACCCGCTCTGAAAACACTGGAATGTTCTTCAGAGGGTTCAGGATCACCTTCCTTCAGCTGGACTCAGGGTCTGTGTCAGCGGCTGCTTGACAGCCGCGGGGAACTCGGGAAACACTCACGGCTAAGCTCCCTCTCCATCCCTCTTGCACTTTGCCCAAGGGGTCTCCCAGGGTCCTGGGTGCATTGTATGAGTGAAGTGGCTTATCCAAGAAAATAAAGTCATCCACTGGAATGACATAACCGGCTTTAACCCAGCAGCCACAGAAGGGGGAAAAAAAGTAAAGTAACTAAAACTTATTACTTGACTTCGTATCATAGACTTGGGGCCGCCCCATAATTAGGTCTCAGCTCAGGTGGGCGTCATTACAACAAATCTTCCTACTGTCGCCATTCTGATCAGGAAGCCCTGGGATGTGCCCCGCCGGAGGTGGGCATGTGCATATCTCCATGTTTGAACACACCTTCCAGCGACTGCGCCCCTGGGAGGCCCATCCTGTCTGCTGACAAGATGAAGGCGTTGCCTCGTTAGCCCTTAAACGGCTCCCACTGAACTGGGCTGAATTCAGTGCCCCGTCAGCAAGCTTTTGATTTCTCAAACAAAGGTCCAGTTTTCTCCAACCCTCCAAAGGTTGAGAATTTAACCCCCATCCCCACCTGAGAAGGCTCTTTCCTCTCTGACTTCTCCATCCACAGCTGCCTGAGTAGCGGCACATCCCGCCCAGGCGACAGCAGCCACTGGCCTGAAGGAATGTGGAGCCACCGAAGTCACAAGAGGTCAGAGGGTCACAAGTTCCCAGAGAGTAAGGTCCCTTCCAGATCAGAGTCCCTGACTCCTGTCCCCAGGGCCCCTCCTTTAAAATCAGGGACAGTTAGCATGGCAGCAGCTTTATTTCTTTTGAATTTTCTGGGTCCTCGTATTACACATGCTATCAAAGTTGCAAAGCTGAGCAGAAAATCAGCTGTTTTACAATATACTTACTGACTTTGACTAAAAATGAGCAATTTACCATTAAAGGAAGAAAAAGGATATACCTAAATTACTAAAACAAAACAAAACAAAACAAAAAACCCCAAAACAGTGATTAGACTCAAATACAAGGGTGTCTGCCTCCTGGTCACTCAAGACAATCGGGCTAAAGACAAGTCACTGATTGCACTGTCCCTGTGAGCGGGACAGAGGCCTGCTACTAATTACAGTGGAAGTGGCATGGGAGGGACAGTGGGTCTCCATGGGAGTAGGCCCGAGGGCCACGAGCAGGCACTTGGGGTCAGGAAGCTGCTTCCTGAGGGGTGTGTTGGCTTCCTTCCCAGACTCTTAGGGGGAAGCAGAGCTCACCTCACAAGTGCTAGGAGCCAGGCTGGGGTGTGGACCCTCCCAAACTTCCCACCCCAGTGCTGCCACCGCTGCCCCCAGGACCCTCCAGCCCAGCAGCCGAGGCAGGAGGCCCCTCACCCTCCTGGCAGGAGCCTTCCCCCCCCCCCGGGAAACCGGCCATAAACACTTTGGTGGCAGAAGATTTGAAGGTGAACACGCTTTGAAAATAACTTTCCAAAGTAACTGCCTCCGTCAGAGCCCTGACAGTCAGGATTCGACAAAGCACCCGTTTCCTTCTATGCTCCAAGCAGGTGCAGCCAATGGGAGAAACTTCTACAAGAAAAAGTAAAATCTTAACTCTTTCTCTGTGACCCAGACCAGTTTACAGTTACTGGCGAGGTCCTGGCTCTCTTTTAAGGGAAGAGGAGATATTCTTGGCTCCAGTATCTGGCGTATAGGAAAGTGGTGGCCTTCGAGCTAGGAAACGGCTGGCCCTTGGCGCTGAGCAGGATGGAACACTTAGCTCTGAAAATGTCGCAATCGGTGACCTGACTTCAGGAGACACGGCATTATGAAGAGAGGCTGGGCTTTCCTCTTAAATGCGAACCATTTAAGTCTATTGGCATTCTGCCTCAGGAATATAATCCTTTAGAAAACTTCTTATTTAAAAATGTAATGGTCCCGGAGTTCCCGTCATGGCTCAGTGGTTATGGCTCAGTGGTTAACGAATCTGACTAGGAACCATGAGGTTGCGGGTTCGATCCCTGGCCTTGCTCAGTGGGTCAAGGATCCAGCGTTGCCCTGAGCTGTGGTGTATGTTGCAGACTCGGCTCGGATCCCATGTTGCTGTGGCTCTGGCGTAGACCGGGGGCTACAGCTCCGATTCGACCCCTAGCCTGGGAACCTCCATGTGCCATGGGAAGCGGCCCTAGAAAAAGGCAAAAAGAGGAGTTCCCGTCGTGGCGCAGTGGTTAACGAATCCGACTAGGAACCATGAGGTTGCGGGTTCGGTCCCTGCCCTTGCTCAGTGGGTTAAGGATCCGGCGTGGCCGTGAGCTGTGGTGTAGGTTGCAGACGCGGCTTGGATCCCACGTTGCTGTGGCTCTGGCGTAGGCCGGGGGCTACAGCTCCGATTGGACCCCTTACCTGGGAACCTCCATATGCCGCGGGAGCGGCCCAAGAAATAGCAACAACAACAAAAAAGACAAAAGACAAAAAAAAAAAAAAAAAAAAAAAAGAAAAAGGCAAAAAGACAAAAACAAAACCAAAACAAAACAGCAACAAAAATGTAATGGTCCCTAGCTTGTTTAGCAAAGCCATTCCAGTTTCGCTGATGCCAGAACCAAACTAAGGCCCTGAAAGTGGCCGCCTCCCGTCAGCACACCCAGCACAAGCTAAAGCCTTCTCAGACCGGTACCGGTGCTGTGACCCTCCCAGTGTCCTCCTCGAATCCCCACTGGCCCTGAGAGCAGAACAACTCCCACACTGGCCTGTGCTGATAAAAGGCGCCCTGGGCCCTGCGTGGAGGACTTACGGCCGTGGTCCAGAGAAGACTCGGGGCGAGGCTCCCTAGGTCTTGGACCACCTGTCAGCCACGTCGCTCAGCAACCCAGGAAGGGGACTCTGCTCAGCCTCCGGAGGGCAGTGAGGATGTGACCTGCGGAGGAAAAATAGTAGATGCGGCCGTTGTCCTTCGGCTCCTCCCAGGGGTCCGCTGCATGAACTGTTTGGGGGATGTCTGGGCCTGGCCAGTTTCCTGATGCTCTGTGCTTCGAATACACAATAAAATCAAAATCTTCAGTGTGAGTTCTCCCTATCAAAATAGTGATAAAGACCCCAATCCCAAACCTCAAGCCCATGCCTTGGGCATTAAAAAAATGGAGTTTGAGGAATTGGGTATAATCACCCCCACGTCAGCACTCTGAAAAAAAAAAAAAAATCTCAAACTCCTTATTCAAGAAGAATCTTTTTCTTTTGTCTCTGCAAATCTAAGGCCATCCAAGGGACAATATCATGGCTAATTTTTAAATTTAATGACTCATCAAAGTCCCTTTAAAATAACTACCAGTGATAAAATGGTTTTAGGATGTACATATATGTCTTCAAAATTAGCTCAATACAAATGAAAAAAAATTTATGGAGTCTAAGCATAAAAATGGAGAACGCATAGAATTACATGTAGTTCATAGTCCATATAAGAATTCAAAGAGTTAACTTTTTTTTTCCATTTAGCAGTCTCTGTTCATGCAAGCAAACCTTTCCAAACATTGAGGTCCAGCTGGAGTTAAACGATTCAGGGAATAAAACCTGGAAAAGGCCCTCTGAGGACCCAGTTCTGTCCTTGTTACCAAGTGAGTCAAACAGAGAATCTTCACGTGATGATGGAGCCACAGGAAGGGATACACTCTCATGAACCCAGGAGCTTGGGCCGGAAATGATTTCCCCACCATTTCATTCCAGCATCTTAATCGGAGCATCCACACCACTCGCAGCCCCTGGAACACTCAGCTGGGACTAGGGCGCAGGGCGAAGCTTTGCAAGTTAGAAATGTCCTCACGCTCTATTGAAATGGCTCAGCCAGAGCCTCTGTTGGTTCTTTTCCTTCTTAAAGTTCTTGGAATTCGGAAAAGGAAGAAAAAGAGACCAAAGGCCCCACTTGCTGTATCAGAATTCGTTTTAAAATAAAAGTGCCAGCACTGCTCGGCTGGCTGCTGTCTTCTGGGCTGGGTCACTGTGGTGATGGCAGGAGGACCCGCCACCCCTTTTGTCACAGGCTCGGGTGGGCCTGCTCTCTTATGACCCCTTCTCCCCGGGGCAGGGTTCCACCTCCACCCCCAGAGCCTCCCGGAACCCGGGCAGCCCAGGGCTCTGCACAGTGCACCCGCAATCCTAGGGAGGCTGGCTGCCGCGGGCCAGAGCACCCGAACTAGGGCAAGAAAGGGCTTCCGCGGCGTCAAGAAGGGAAGAGCCACCTCGCCTGACTAAACTCAACCCCCAGCCACCGTCCCCCCCGAGGGCATTGAGGCTGACCTCCACCCCCACCCCCACCCCCGGCGTCCAAAGCTGCACCTAAGGGCCCCTCACCTCAGCCTCTGTCCTCCTCTCCAGAAGGGAGGCCAAGCCGCTCAAAAACACCCCGAGCCAGGTGACACCTGGGACTGGTCCCCACCAGACAGGAAGTCCCTCCTGGAGCCTCCCTCTTTGAACTGAGTTGTGTCACCAGTGACACTTAATTACTGCGGTCCAGTGACCATCCTGTCCTGCGTGTCTCACAGGCTCCTCGGGTTACGTCGGCAGCCCCTCCGGCCAGTTCCACCTGGCCGTGCGCCAGCCCGCGTCCCCATAGGGGAGCAGGACTTTGGCAGTGACCCATCAAAGCCAAGAAAATCCAGAACGCCGCAGAGGAAGTGGGGGAACGGGCACTTGCACGCACGACGACATCCATCCATCAAACCTGTTGTGCAAGTCGGGGGGGGGGGCAGATCCAGGGTAAAAGGCAAACCAGTCCATCCTCGTTCCTGCGAGCGCGCCAGGACGCGGGAGGATGCGGGGCGCGGGCGGACGGAGTCGCCCTGGGCAACCCCGACGCGGACTGTCCCCCGCCCGCCCGCCCCTGGAGCTGCCGATGCGGGGTGATGGCGGGGGAGCCGGGGGCAGCCCCCCTACCTGCTCGGGCTCCTCGGGGCACCTCTTCCGCCCCGGTGCCGAGATGGCGCGGCGCGCGCCGCCCGCTCACCTGCTCCAAGGAGCTGCAGCCGGGTGCGGGGTCCGGGCGCGGGGTCGCGAGGCGGGCGGCTGGCCGCACGGGGAGCGCTGGGCGCTGCGGGCTCGGCGGCCGTGGGGAGTCTGCAGCCGGCTCTCCCGCCCGCTCCGGGTGAGGGCCCGGCTCCCACCTGCGGCGCCTTTTAACCGCGCCCCACCCCGCCTCTGTCCTGACGCTTCTCGGGCGGGATGCGCGAGGCGAGCGCGCGGCGACGGGAGCCCGCCCGCCGCGGGGCGCGGGGCGCGGGACGCGGGGCGGGCCTTCGCCTCGCCTCCCGGGGGGTGCGGGTGCGGGGCGCACCCCTCGCCCTCCTCCCTCGGGGTCGCGGTGGGCTCCCGGCAGAGCCTGTGCTCCGGCGCCGAGGCCGCTCGGTTGGGAACCGGGGAGACGGCCTGGCCGGCTGGGGCTGCAGCCCGCAGCCCGCAGCCAGGCGTCCGACCAAGCTGGACCAGTCGGCATCAGTGTGGGGGCAGGTTGTGTTGGTGCCAGGACACATCCTCCTTTTTCTGGACTCCGCCGCCCTCGTACAGCCCTCCAGGTGCCGGTGCAAGGGCCTCTCTTAGTAGCCTAGAGGCACAGACTGTGGGTCGTTATTAATTCATGACCACTTATTAGAGATAAAAGAGTTACTTTATCATTCGCTTCCCGTCCTTTGGCACCTCCTCCAGGGGAGGTGGAGAGGGCTTTCCGCAGCCAGAATGTAGACCTGCCTGGGCCCTCTCCCGCAGGTCCTCTGGGAAAGGTCAGGGCTGCCCCAGGTGGGGGGGTGCAGGGCCCGAGGGGGTGGGAATGTTGGAAGCCATTTAGGGACCTGGCTTTACAGGCTCAAACCTGTCCTACATCAGTCAAGAGACATGCCTCTTGCTTATTCCACAAGATGGGAAGTGTCCCATCCTGGACTCGATGCTCTTGCTGCATCTTAGTCTCCAAAGCAAAGAATTAGGGATGCTGCTGAAGATGCTTCTTCAAGAACCAAGACTTGGAGTTCCCATCGTGGCTCAGTGAGGTTGCAGGTTCCATCCCTGGCCTTGCTCAGTGGGTTAAGGATCCGGCGTTGCCGTGAGCTATGGTGTAGGTCGAAGACGTGGCTCGGATCCCGTGTTGCTATGGCTGTGGCGTAGGCAGGTGGCTACAGCTCCGATTAGACCCCCTAGCCTGGGAATGTCCATATGCCATGGATGAGGCCCTAGAAAAAGTCAAAAAGACAAAAAAAAAAAAAAAAAAATAGAACCAAGACCTCATAAAAATTCACCTTCTGAACTGTTTTATTTGAGAAGAGGCTCTCCGAGTCAGGTTGAGAACATCAGGGCGGCCCCTGGAAGGCCTTGAGGGTAGGGGCGGAGAGAGACAAAAACCTGTTTCAGACTTTGCCATGAAGCAGACTTGCTACCTGACCCTGTCCTGTGCCTTGAATGTTCTGTGGACCTGAAGCTTTGGTGGGTCCTCTCCCGCCTCCCGTCTGGCCCTTTTCCAGCTTCCTTCCCACCCTCCCACCACCCCGCCCCCAGGCAGATGCTCCAGCCATGCACAAACACTTGCACCATCAAATAACTCAATTTTAAAAGCAGACTGTAGGAGTTCCCATGGTGGCTCAGTGATAATGAACCTGACTAGTATCCACGAGGATATAGGTTCGATCCCTGGCATCTCTCAGTGGGTGGAGGATCTGGTGTTGCTGTGGTTGTGGCGTAGGCTGTCAGCTGCAGCTCCGATTCGACCCCTAGCCTGCGAACCTCCGTGTGCTGCAGGTGAGGCTCCAAATAGACAAAAAGAAAAAAAAAAGCAGATCATAAACTTCTTTAGGGACTAGAAACAGTTTAAGACTTTTTCACCTTCTCACAGCACCAGGCAAAGTCCTTGGCCGTCCTAGGTGCTGCTTCGGGAGTATTTGCATATTGGCTGGCAGAGCCCGGCCAGCCCAGCAGATAATGCCTGAACACACTCTTGCCCAGAAGCAAGAGGGCCCATATTCCCACTCCTACGGCTGGTCCCACGACGCTGCCTGAACAGTGACATTCCGGACCAACAGCAGCTCTTGCAGGGCCCATCCAGGGAAGAACTTTTCAGCCAGAGCTGCCGCAGAGATGTCTTGCATTTGCTCAGGTGTCTGAAAAAGGAGTTCCCTCAACGCTGAGCAAAAGCCACCTCTGTTCCCGTTCAGGTGACCTGTTCCTGCCCCACTCAGGTAATCTTTACCCTCGGTGCTGGCTCGTTACTTTGTTATTTGTTTCTTAATGTTTGACCCCACATGCGCGTCTCATCAGGTGGTTCTGTTGCAACAGAAACTGAACGTGAAACTTATGGACTTGCTGAGATGCTCGTTGGAAGTTGAAAAGTTAAGCAGTTTATGCTAATGCTATCCAAAGGCATCTAGAGTGTTGATTGCTTGTAGGCTTTTTCTGCCAAATATAAACAAACTTTCAGGGAAGATTACGAGCCTGTTGTCCACTTAACAATGTTGCACAATTCTGAAAACAAAACTTTTTTTTTTTTTCTTTTTATGGCCACACTGACGGCATATGGAAGTTCCCCGGCTAGGAGTCGAATCGAAGGTGCAGCTGCCAGCCTGTACCACAGCCACAGCGACACCCGATCTGAGCCACATCTGCGACCTATGCCACATCCTCGGGGACACTATGCTGGGTTCTTAACCCACGGAGCCACATCAGGAACTCCTAAAAACAGAACGTTTGCCATCGCCGGTGTAATCAGCGACAGGAACCTCATCTGACGGTTACCTTCCCTCTGCATCCCAAGGATGGTTTCCGAGGTCAAGTTAAACGGCACGACACGGATCCAGTACGGATGTGACTTTGCAGTACCAGGGGGCTTGAAAGGGTGATGGTGGGAAGCTGCTCTGAAAACCTCTCGGTTCTCTGGTGGCCTCTGGAGCGTCACCTAAAGAAGCCCCCCCCCCCCCCCCCGCCGAGTGGCTTTTGTTAGATTGCTCAGACGTCCAGTCTAAGCTGGACACTCAGACTCTCCCTTGTCACGGACGCAGTCCCAGCACGGGTAACTCATTAGGAACCGTCCCGCGGTTCCCGCCTCCCACGGCCGACGTACAGTTGTCAAAACTTGGAAGCGACCACGAGGACCTTCGGGGGCGAAGGGGTAAATACACTGCGGTGCCTCCAGATGGTGGAATATTATTCAGTAAGAACAAGGATGGAGCTCTCAGCCGTGCGAGGACGTGGAGGAACAGGCAGTGCCTGTCGCCGAGCGAAAGAAGCCGGCGTGAGACGGCTGCACGGGATTCCGCGTCTGTGACGTCCTGGAAAAGGCACAGCTCTGCAGACGGTGAAGAGGCCAGTGCTCCTCGGGGGCTGGGGACAGAGGCGTCACGGTGCGGAGACTTCCAGGGCCGACTCCTCCGAGTGACCGTATGACGACGCCACGCATCACCACACCTCTGTCCACCCCTCGGGAAGCAGAGCCCACGAGCGAAGCCTGCTGTGAACCATGGGCTCCGAGGGACTGCAACGCGTGGATGTGGGTTCATCGATTGGACTGTGGTGCCCGCTGCGGCCGCGGGGCATGGGGAGCGTGTGGGATGCTCTTGACACCCGGCTCAGGTTTTTTGCAAACCTAAAGCTGCTCTGCAAAAATCAAGTGTGTCCATTAAAAGCAAATAAAGGCCCTTGGCTCTTTGCATTCAGGTCTGGCATTAATTCCCCGAGGACGATTCTGTAACTAAGAGCGTTTACCTGCAAGAGACCATTGAAAGGGTGCAAGTGTTTCTTCTCTTAATAGACGTGGTCTTTATTCCCCTAATTCCTGCCCTGAGTTTCTTTTTCATTCACGCAGCAAGTAGGTGCGCACGCACCTGCTGAGTGAGGTGGGGACACCGGCTGCAGCCCTTTGACCTCAGCCTCCTGTCACCTGCCTTCTGGTCAAGGGCACGTGGCCTCCAGGCACAGGGCTGCCCCCTTACGGCTCCTGTGTTGTGGCTGCTCAAAGGGCTTCTCACTTGTAGAGCCAATCAGTAGAGTTGAGAAGAGAGCCGACCCTGAGATGGTTCATCCTGAACTTCTCTCTCAGCCTCCACACCCACGCCTGCAGAGCTGGGTTCACAAAGCGTCATTGTCTGAGGGGCACAGGGGTTTGGACACGGTTATTCATTTATTCAGCAGCTGTGCCCCCGGTGTTTGCAGAATCCCAGCTGACATGACGGGGCTGGGCTGGGCGGGCGGACGGGCGGACGGCAGGACTTTGCTCTGAGCTGAAGCTGCCCTCCTTCCAGGCTCCTGCCGCAGAGCTTGCAGCTCAGGCCATCAGGCAGACTGTCCCCTGTCCCCTGCATCTGGGCCATGTCCCCCACTTCTCTGTTTAATCTTTGAAAGGAGCCTCTGCTTGGCTCCCAGGTGCGACAGCCCAGCACTGTCTGTCTCACAGCCAGTGACAGGGGTCACGTCCTTGTCCCTGTTGGTGCCAGGAAAGCCGCTGAGCCCCAGCAGTCCCGCCGCTAACATCCCTAAATTGGGCGGCACCAAAGGCCACGTCCTGTCCTCCCCAACAGGTCGTGACAGACCGGGAGCCACCGTCTGCCCAGGGCACATCGAGAGGGGCGCCTGTGCAGGTGGCTGCTGAGGACTCTGACTGAGTACCCCCGCCCCCCTGGGTTGGTTTCCCGAGCGAGCGAGGGGACAGAGGCAGATGTGTTGGTACTGATGGTGCCAAATTTCACGGCGTGGGGAGGGGGAAGCAGGGCGGTGAGCAGACACGGAGCACGGGACCGTCGGGGGAGCCCCTCCTCCACCTCCTCCAGGTCACGACCTTCCACCCCTGATATCTCTGCTGTCTCTGTTCTCTCTTCTGGTGACTTTATTCAGGCCTCTGTCACCTTTGCACTGGGTGATTCTTTTTCTTTTTTGTCTTTTTGGGGCTGCGCCCAGGGCATATGGAATTTCCCAGGCTAGGGGTCAATTCGGAGCTGCAGCTGCTGGCCTACACCACAGCCACAGCTACAGCATCGTGAGATCCGAGCTGTGTCTTTGGCCTAAAGCACAGCTCACAGCAATGCTGGATCCTTAACCCACTGAGCGAGGCCAGGGATCGAACCCACAACCTCATGGATACTAGTCGTGTTCATTACTGCTGAGCCACAGTGGGAACTCCTTTTTCATTCATTTTGCTTGTTGCGGGTCCACAAGTGTGGGGGGCCCTGGGGACAGTGTGCATGGGGCCTGGACCTGCTTTCCTAGGCCTGATGGGGTGTGGGCAGGCAGAGGGCTGGAGCCCCAGCTCGCAGTGCAGGGAGGGGCCCCTGAAGGCTGTGGGGTCCGGGAGGCTGGGGCAGTCATGTGCAAACCTAGTGGGGTTTGGGCAAGAGGAGATTCTCAGTCAGAAGGGGCCTGGTGAGCCCCTGGCTGTGGACCTGCCCCTGAAGTGGCCATGGCCCTGCTCTGCCCAACGCATGTCTCTTGGACCCGCACAGCTGGCCAGGCTTGGGCCCCACACCCTCCTCTCCACACTCTCGTCACTGTTGGCCATGTCCCTGGGTGAGGCCACTCCTGTGACTGTGGTTTTGCTTTCTCCACTTTGAAAAGTCACTCTTGTTCTCAGGCTCGGCTGACAGGCTCCTCTTCTTGGTTCTCATTAATAATAGTAACTTTCCCCTGGCTGTTCTGTGTCTTTTTTATACAGTTACTTTGTACTGAGGTCATTCTGTGATATGTTACACCGAGAGTTTACTTGCATGTTTTTAGGGTAAAAGATCCCTAAGGATAGAAATGTCATTGCCTCTTCTAATACCCAGCACAACACCTGGTACCCAGCACAGCACCCAGTACTCAGCACCAGTACCCAGTAGTACCTAGCACAACACCAGCACTTAGCATCAGCACCCAGTACTCACACCAGCACCCAGCACAGCACCCAGTCAGTGCCTTGTCCACAGTAGGCGTTCAGGAAGTTTTGTTAAATCGAATGAGCACTCACTTCACTCACGCAATTAATGATTTTAAAGAAGACTCTTCCTTTATTATGAGATCATCTCTGCAAAATTGCCATCTATGGGTGTGATCTTGCTGTAAACTTTTCGGCATGTAATTAAAACCTAATATCCTATAATAGCTAAGACGTAAGTCCATGTAATTTTGTGTGGGATAAGGAGTGACAGTGAAATCGTGTTTCAACTGTGCTGAGTGGACACAGTTCAGCCCTGCAGGGGTATTGCTGGCTTGTGCAGGAAGGTGCAGCCGAAAAGTGGATCCACACACGCTTCATGTGCTCCATGGACCCAGGTGCTGTTGAGACAAAGAAGCGGTTCTCATGAGCCCAGGTCTCTACTGGTTGTCAGTACCGGGACGGGCCTCCCGAGGGCCTTTCTCAGGTCACCGTCGACCCCAGGCCATCACATGTGGGAGAAAGTCAGAGACAACGAAATGCTGCGCTTGGAAGGACCCAGGCCAGGGGAGGACGGCCTGTCTGGGAACTGACCGTCGTTCTGTGTCCACGGTTCCAGGGGTGTTTTCACACGTGTTGTCTCATTTGAAAGCAATTCTCCCCTGATGTTTTCCTTCTGCAGAGGAAGAAGCTCGGGGTTCGGAGAGGTTCATCCATTTCTTCATTAAACAAGTATTTACTGGACATGCAGCCGGGCGCCTGCCCAGGCAGGTGGGTGCAATCACACCAGCTTCCTGCTTCCTTTCCCGGCCCTTCCCACCACCTCATGTGCTTGGAATGAAGCTCCCGGGTGAGCAAGAGCAATAACTGTCTGGGAAGTGGAGCAAAGACGGGACAGTGAGCGGGAAGAGGGAAAGGGCCCTTCTAGGGCTGCTCCTCTGCAGGCGCCGCCGGGAGAGAGCCCGTTCCGTGGACTCCGCCCTCCGTCTGGTTTTTCACAAACTCAGGGCCTCACTGCTGTCGGTCCCCTTACCAGAAGCACAGATGTATGGGGTCCCACAGCCTGGAGGGCAGCAGGGCCACCTGCTCACCGTCATTCTGCAGAGCTGGGCTGAGCCACGGGGCTCCCCGGCCCAGGTCCTTCCAAGCGCAGCATTTCTTTGTCTCTGACTTTCTCCCACATGTGACGGCCTGGGGTCAATGGTGACCTAGAAACACTGGCTCCATCCTTCAGCTACGTCAGTGCTTGCTTTTTTTTTTTTTGGTCTTTTTGCCATTTCTTGGGCCGCTGCCATGGCATATGGAGGTTCCCAGGCTAGGGGTCAAATCGGAGCTGTAGCCACCGGCCTACACCACAGCCACAGCAATACGGGATCCGAGCCGCATCTGTGACCCACACCACAGCTCACAGCAACACCGGATCGTTAACCCACTGAGTGAGGCCAGGGACCGAACCTGCAACCTCATGGTTCCTAGTCAGATTTGTTAACCATTGCGCCATGACGGGAACTCCCGTCAGTGCTTTCTTAGGACTTGAGACACGCGTCACCCACCAATTCAGTCATCGTCCTTGCATTTGTCTGTGGCAGATAATGACCATTGGCTGGTTCTTCACAACAGTCCTTGAAATACAGGTGTGAGCCCCAAGCTGCCTTTGCGGGTTGAGTGGAGGGGCCAGGGTGCTCACTGAGTAACCTTGGACATGAACCCCGCATCTCAGCTTCAGAGCCAGACCCCACCCATCACGTGAAGGATGCTTTGCCTGGAGGCCACGCTCCGCCAGCAGAGGCGCAAGGCCATCTAAGCCGGTGCAGGGACCGTGTGCCCGTGTGGCTGTCCGGGGACAGTGCAGCACTAACTGGACACCCCTGGCCTCCGAGGGACGCAGCGGGTCCTGGTGCCCGGCTCTGCACTGACAGCCCTTCTGCTTCTGCACCAGCCACCCGCTCTCGGGCAGAGCAGCTATTCCGGTCAAAGCTTCTGGCCTTTGGTGTCTCTGAGATGTAGTGTCAGTTTCCGTGGCTCCTGAGACTAATTCTGCCCAAACCACTGGCTTCTGTGAGGCTGATCATAAATGTTTCTCATGATCCGCTTTTCCTCGGACACCTGTGACGCAGTGTGGACCCAGGCACAGCGGATGGGAGCATCAAGTTTGGGGATGAGGATTGGAGCCGTAAGGGGCTGCGCTGGGGTCCCCCTCCCCCTGAGCCGTCTACGTGGAGCACTTGTTTCGCTTCCTAAAATGAACCATCAGAGCGAGGGCCCGGCTGACCTCTGACCTCGGCCTCTGGGAGGCCCTGCCATCCGCGCTGTCCTTCACGTGCTGTTCTCGGCGACCCTGCTGTCCGGGCCTGTCGGGGCATCGAGAGGTTGGAAAGCGTCCCGTTCCAGGCACCAGCGCGATCTCATAGGCGCTTCACCACAGGACCGCGTCAGGGGGGAGAGAGAGGGAGGCGTGTGGGGGTGTGTGTGTGAGTGTGTGTGTGGGTGTGGTGGGGGGGTGCAAGGCGGGCAGTCAGCTGAGGAAGAGCCACAGGTCCGGGACCCTCGGGCCATTGGCCGCACCAGGCGCTGACCCCCTCGAGGCCCGTCTGGTGGGGCAGCAGGCACCTGCTGGGTGGGTCACACAGGCTCAGCCCCGGCTGCTCTGCTCGCCCTCCTTTTCTGTGGGCTACGTCAGTGGACATTTGCATATAAAGGGGAGGACTTGAAAAGAGGCAAAGTCTGTCTTATTTACAGCCAGCCAAGCGCTGGGGCCCTGGGGGGAGGCTGGGCAGAGTGGGGAAGCCACGGGGCAACGGACCGAGTGCCCGGCGTCACTCATCGTTGGGGTCCCTTCCCTTCCCCCTGCCCTGCAGAGACTGTGTGTTAGTTACCACAAACCCAAGGAGTCCTTAGTCACTCCCATGACCTCTGTCCCCTCAGAGCCGCCTGCAGAAGGACAGAGGGTTCTTTTGTTTGTTTTTTGTTTTGCTTTTTAGGGTTGTACCTGCGGCATATGGAGGTTCCCAGGCTAGGGGTCCAATCGGAGCTGTAGCCGACAGCCTACACCAGGGCCACAGCAATGCGGATCCTTAACCCCCAGAGCGAGGCCAGGGATCGAACCCTCGTCCTCATGGAAACTAGTGGGATTCGTTACCGCTGTGCCACGAAGGGAACTCCAGGACAGAGTTTGGTCAGTGACAGAAGCAGTTTGAGAGTGACCGCTTTTAGAACTTGGAGCGTTAATGCTCATGTTGCCCGTTCCGTGCAGCAAACGGCTCCAAAACTTCATGGTTAAAAGCCACTGGTTCGCTCTTTCTCATGATTCTGTGGGCTTCATGCATCTTGGGTTGGTGGTCCCCGCACATCAGACGGCCTCTCCTGGGGGCTCCCTCCTCGGGGCCTCTCTGCTCGGGGGCCCAGCCCGGGCTTCTCTCAGGGCTGCGACCCCAGGCCTGGATCCACTGTCAGTTCTGCTGCCTCACTGATGGAGTGGAGGGGACGCGCCTCCCTCCGTCTCCAGCCTGTCGTGTCACCAGTCTGCACAGCCTGTGCTAAGGCAGGTGGACAGTTTATAGGCAGGTCCACACTTACCTGACATGATGGGCAGACCTGCAGCCCCCACACCTAAGAAAGCCACATGGGCAGCAGGGGAGGGTCGCACCCTAGGTCCTCGCCCTGGTGAGAGCTGGAGCCAGAGCTGGTCTCCTCCCCCTGGGCCCTGGGGCTGCAGAAGCTGCTCTTGGATGCAACTGCACCCAGTGGAGGGACTCTGAGTTCTGGAAACTTCGGAAAGTCGTTCTGCATTGGGGTTGGTTAAAAAGAGGCAGCTGAGCTGAGAAAACACCGTTCACTCAAGTAAGAAATGGGACTGTGTTACTTATTTTCTGGCGTGACTTGGGGAGGACCCCTGAGAGTACGGACACGCGGGTGGCCCCAGGGCTTCCGGTCCCCCCATCGCTGCTGCCGTAGGCGACCTCGTGAGCCCCGCGTGCCTGGTCACTGGCGGGCTGGTTGCCAGCTCTGCGTGGTGAACTCTGCTGCCCCTCGTTGGTTTCCCGTCATTTTGCTTCCTTTTCAGGCTCCAGTCAGAACAATGCTGGGAAAGAGGGAAGCTTTTATCTTTTCAATTTTCTCTCCAGCTTCCCTCCTGCCCCCTGTGCCTGGTTCTTCCAGGTGGCAACTCTGTCACCCGCACAACAAAAGCAGATCGTTTCCGTAAGTGTGATTCATTTATTAATTTTTTTTTTTTGTCTTTTTGTCTTTTCTAGGGCCGCTCCTGCGGCATATGGAGGTTCCCAGGCTAGGGGTTGAATCGGAGCTGTAGCCGCCGGCCTCCACCACAGCCACAGCAACGCCAGATCCGAACCGTGTCTGCGACCTACACCACAGCTCACGGCAACGCCGGATCCTTAACCCACTGAGTGAGGCCAGGGATGGAACCCGCAACCTCATGGTTCCTCGTTGGATTCATTAACCACTGGGCCACGACGGGAATTCTGTGATCCATTTATTAATAATTTCCCTTTTTGTGTCTCACAGGCGGGCAGGTTGCTTCACCCTGTCGGCTCATCATGTCCCCTTCTTTCTTCGTGCAGAGTTTCACAGTCTCGCTGGTATGACAATTCTTCTTCACGGCTGATTTCAGCCCCCGCTTTCCTAAGGTCTGGTGTTTTAAACACATTTTCTTGGAGCCTCAACATGTTCTATGCATTTTTCACAGCATGGACGTTCTGGTAAGGTTAAACAGTTTGCCGTTCATGACTTACCGTGGCAAGTCTGTGTTTGTCGTTTGGCTTTGTGTGTTATTTTTATTCCGGTATAACTGACGTATACAGTTACAACGGCTGCAGGTGTGCCAGGTGGTGACTTTTTTTTTATCTATACTGTGAGATGATCCCTCCATGAGTCTAGGTAGGTCTGTCAGCATCGTTGGTTACAGCGTTGTGCTTCTTCCTTGTGAGGGTACCTGTTAAGACTGACTCTCAGCAGCCTTCAAAGGCGCACCGCCGAATGACCAACTCTCATTGCTCTTTGGCAGCCGCCTCCTCACGCTGCGTTTATTTGATAACTGGAGGTTTGTACCTTTGGACACCCTTTAGCCCTCCCCTCCACCCCCACTGCCTCTGGCATCAGCCGTCTGTTCTCTGTATCTGTGAGGCTGGTTTTTGTTCGTGGTACAAGGTGAGACCCTGCAGCCTTTGTGTTTCTCGGGCTGCTTCTTCACTGAGCGCAAAACCCTGGAGGTCCATCCGCGCTGCTGCTGCTGAAAACAGCCTGGTTTCCTCCTTTGTGGCGGAACCAACAGTGTCCGTGGTGAGTGTATTTTACAGTATACGTCTCACGTCCTACATAGGTGGACCCTAGGTTGCTTCCACGTCTTGGCTGCTGTGAATAACGCCGCAGTGAACATCGGGGCGCAAATCATCTTTTCACGTTGGCGCTGCGTTTCCGTCAACTGCGCAGAAACGGAGCCGGAGCATGTTTTCTGAGTGTGCTGACCACTCGCTCCCGCACCCAGATCTGTCAGCGTCCTTCTGGTCTAAGCCCTGGGCTTGGAGCAGTTTTAGGCCCCGTGGAACTTGGGGTTCGGGTTTCTGAAAGGATGAAGAGCCATGGCCTGAAATCTTGGGGTGTCTCAGAGTTTTCCGAGACCTGTGCAGGTGACAGCTGCTGTCCTTTCTGCTCTAAGCTGGCCTTGGGAGCCGCAACCAGGAGGGCCACACCTGGAGCTGAGCCAGCGGGACAAGCCGCCAGGACACCGGGTGGGGTGTGATGCGGCCCGGCAGTGTGGTTGAATGACAGCGGTCAGGGCGAATGCTCACCAAGGGCCGTTTCACATCTGCCTCCGCAGTCCCGACGTTCCCTCTTCTGACGGGTGGAGGACGGGGTGACGGCAGGTGACCGGGCCGGGAGGGGACAGCCAGGACCAGCAGGATGACGGACGTCTGCTCCATCCTCGGCCGCGCTGCCTGTGGGAGGCGGGGGCTGCGGCCAGTCCCCCCCCCTCCCTCCAGGTTTTCGCCGATGGCGCCAGCAGACGTCGCCCCTTCCTTCCTCGGCGGGCACATTGGTACGTTTACGGCATCCTCGGGGGGGATGGTAGGCTTTCTTCCTCCCATTCTCCCTTCCCCGCGCCTGTGCCGCGTCTGACGCTCACCGGGGTTCCTCGGGTCCAGGAGCCCATCCCCCTCGGCAGACGTGCCGCAGCATCTTCTCACACCACGCGAACGGCCGCAGGGAGGTCCCTCGGGGCTGTCTGTCACCACCTGCTCTTGGGTGGGGCTCAGGGCCTCAAGTCTCGTTCAGTTCCGTGCCTGGGAACAGGGGTCTCCTGTGTGAAGGGGAAGATGTCAGTGCAGCCGCAGAGGAGCCGAGCACCCCCCCTCCCAGGGGAGGAGAGCCTAGGACCCCTGCTTCCTGGGGTCTGTTTCCGCTTTGCTTTATCCCCTTGTTTTGCCGAAGCGCATCTCCCAGAAGGGTCTGGAGCACGGGACGGTGGGGGAACATTTTGTGTCCGGCACAAAAACGTCTTCCTGTCACCTCGCCCTGGCCTTTCTCGCCGTCGTGCACTGTCCTGTACGCTCCTATTTGCCTGCTCCTGTGCGTTGATGCCTTTCTCGTCACTGCCGTTCGTTTAACTGGCCTTTAAGATGAGCACCGGCCCGAGTGCACGATTGGGCCCAGGTTACCCGGTCTCCGCGAGCGCGGGTGCGCGGAGGGGCTGCAGGCCTTGCACGCAGAGCCCACCTCTCAGGCAGGCTGGCTGGTGTGGCCCCACTCAGCCCCTTGTGGGGTGAGGTGACGACCCCAAGGCCACACAGTCGATGCCTAAAGAACAGAGCCGGGAAACTAAGTCTGAATCGGACCATCCCACCCACCCAGCAGCCGATAACGCAGCCCGAGAGACCAGGGCCGCACTGCAAACACGGATCGGCATCGGGAGAGGCCCCGGCTTTGAGGACGGGCAGGACGGCTGAGACGAGTGGGGCGTGCGGTCAGAACCCAGAGGTAGCGTGAGTCACGGCAGCGGGCGACGGTGCCTCAACGCGGAGAAGCAGCCGGTGGAGGGGGGCATGTCGGTGGGAGACGAGGTGACAAGAAGGGCTGGGGGGAGGTCAAGGTGAGGTCAGGGCCAGGGCAGCCCCACCCCTGCTCGCTCACTGACCTCAGCAGGTTACTTCTCCTGGGAAGCGCCATTCAAAGTGCTATTTAGAGGGCTAAATCATTGATTATATGCAAAACATACATTTTGTGAACTTCAAAGCACTTAATAAACACAAGGTATAAGTCTTTTAAGTCTAGGAAAATCAGCTGTGATTGTAAAAGACCCAGAAGGCCAGTCTGAGGAACTTCTTTTGTAGGCAAAGGAGAAATCAGTCTTTCTTCGGGGAGCGGCAGGCAGCCCAAGGACAGTGTCTGCCCCTGACTCCTGCCTTGTGGCCTGGCGGGGGTTCTGGGCGCGCCCGCAGGCCCTGTCTGTTCCCAGGAGGGAGGCCAGTGGAAAATTTTGAGCTGCAGTTAGATACCGTGTTTGGTCTTGGAAACTAAAGATGTTCCTTTAAAAGAAAAATCAGTGCTTTTTCAACTCAAGAGACGGCATTGACCGTTATCTGCTTCTCTCTCCTGCCGGGCGCTCTCAAGTTTTCTTGGGCAAGTATGAGAACAATGCCCACTTCTGTTTTGTTTTAACCTGAATTACAAATTACCAATCAGCAGATGTAGGCCAAGCAAGGAAGCGTCTCCCAAATGCTGGGCTTCTGCAAAATGTGCAGGCTTCTGGTGGCTGCTGTTGCTTTTTCTTTCCGTCCCTTTTCCCCAGTGAAGGGACTTTTTGTGTCCGTTTTGGAGGCCTAATGAAGGTTGTTTGGGAACTCGACTGCGGTGGCAGGGCCCTGGCATTTTCTCTTGCCAAATGTTATTTATTATTCTACAAACATCAAACCAGCAAAAGCCACCCCTCCAGAACAAACTCTAAAACTGAAACCAAACACACAGACCAAACAACCTTCCTCTCCTTGCTTCTGAGAAACTAAACGCTCTTGGTCGCGCCTAAATTCTGTTGAAAGCGACGTGTCGAGAGTACAGTAAATACAGGTTTACCCGGTTGTTTGTATTTGTGGATGTGACTCTCTCCTTGAAAGGGGGATCTGAATTCGAAGGAACATCCGGGGGCCCCTTGTATCCGGTGTCAGGTGCTCGCGGGCGGGTTCCCAGATGGGCATAGTCGGCCCTGTTTGTTCTCTGACCCGTCGCTGCTTCCTGGTGATTTATGACCAGGTTCCCACTGGGCGGGGGCAGCTGCTGTGGTCCTCGGCTCTGTGGGCTCAGCGCTGAGTCCATCCAGCGGGCTGAGGCCGCCCCGACCGCCCAGTGTGGGGGAGCGAGACCGGCAGGCACCCGCCGCAGCGCGGGGAGCTCCCTGGGGGGCCAGGTCATGCGGGCCTCCGTGCCGGGCCAGTCGGTGTGAGGTCCTGCTTACCCCTCTCCACCTCACGCTGCCCTTGCCCGAGGGCCAGGGTCCGCATCTCGTTGGCCCCTCGTCCTCTGGTCCAGCGTGTGCTGATGGGCGTGGCTGGGGGAGGGTCCTGGGAACGCCCCCCAAGCCCAGAGCGCCGCTGGAGCAAGCCGTGGATGCGCAGGTTGGGGCCGCGGGGGCGGGAGAGGATGCGCACCTTCCTTGCAGGTTGTCGGAAAGCAGGCCGTTCTTCTCCGCAGCTTGCGTGCGCCAAGGCCAAGAAGTACTAGGAAACCACGGAAAAAAATCTGCCTCAATGTGCTCCATTGTTTACTGAACGGGTCATTAAGGGCACAGGCAAACAGGGCTGAATGCTCCTGTGCAGACCGGCGCCCTTCCGGAAGGGCCTCCGCGGAGGGAGCAAGGAGACTGCTGCCGATGGAGTCATTTAAAATTCCGTTAGGGGGAGTTCCTGTGGAGGCTCAGTGGTTCAGGAGCCCAACTAGCCTCCACTAGGACACAGCGTTGCCGTGAGCTGTGGTGTAGGTTGCAGACGCAGCTCGGACCTACATTGCTGTGGCTCTGGCGTAGGCTGGTGGCTACAGCTCCAATTACACCCCTAGACTGGGAACCTCCACATGCCATGGGAGCGGCCCAAGAAATGGCAAAAAGACAAAAAAAAAAAAAAAAAAAAAGAATGTCAGTGGACACAGCCCGGACCCCCTCTAGTCCACTTAGTGGCGGGATGATGACAGGACGAGAATGGCCAAGTGGCATCCCGTGCTCACTGGGTGGGGCCGAAGCCCCTGAACTGTTGTCTTCTCTAACTCCCAACAACCTTGCGAGGTGGGTGTGTCCTCACACTTGACAGAGAAACAGACTCAGGGACAGAGAAGTTACTTAACTTGCCCAAGGTCAGACTACTCAAAAGTTTGGGAGCCACTATTTAAATAAAATTCCAACTAAGTCATCGGCCTACAACCCCCACTGCTATGGCAGCCCAGATCCTTAACCCACTGCACCACAGCGGGAACTCAACATGGGATCCCTCTGCACTTCTCTGACTTTTCTAAGGGATGGTTGCACTCAGAAAAGCTTTGAATCGGCAACATATGCGGCGAACTGCAGGACCAGCTCGCATCTGAACTTGTGGCTCTGTGTCAATGCTGGTGAGGAACCAGCCTTTCTGAGCTGCTGCAGGAAACGGTCATCAGATCAGATCAGCTCTAACTCAGTAGCCACTTGCCACGCGTGGCTATTTAAGTTACATTTTGACCAGTAAAGTCCAAACACAGTTCCTCGCCCCCCACCCCCGGCCCCATGGTGAGGCCCAATGCCATACCAAGGGCACACAGAGGAGGAATTTCCACCCTGACGGGGTCTGCTGGAGGCTGCCACATGGGCTGCCCGCACCAGGCCCCACGGCCACCAGGACACGCTCACGGGGTGGTCTGAGAGCCTCGGGGTCTGTGTGCTGCCCCTCCACGGACCCCTGGTACCTGGGGGCTTAGGCAGCGCCCTTTCGAGCCTAGTCCTGCTTCATTTCAGGGTTGCCCTGTGGCAGCAGCTCCGCCCTGGCATTCTGCTTGGGGGATGGCCCCCCTCAGGGGACCTGGTGGCCCCACGCAGCGTGTCCTCGTGGTCTGTGGCCACAGGGCAACCTGGGGTGGGTGGGGCCTTCCCCACCCGACTCTAAAAGGAGCCCAGTAGCTGTGGACCAGCCTTAGCGGGTATCTCCCTAGAATTCCTCATAATCGTCTCTAGTTTGTGTCATCCCAGCCAGCCCCGTGCAGAGAAAGGCCGGGAGTGACCACGGGTGTCAGGGCCACAGGCGCACAGGCTCAGCGCGCTCCCCGGGGTGTAGCTCCGCTGACAGGCTCCCGCAGGTCTGAGAGACGGGGACTCACCTCAAATCTTTAAACTTTACTGAAAGTCTGTCCAGGACACGTGGAGCCTGAGGCCAGGGCGCTGCGGGGAAAACGCCTGTGGGAGCTGTGATGCCCCCTGACGGGCACCTGCTCCTGACGCTCCTGTCCCATAGACGAGGATCGAACCTAGGCCCCAGAGATGGGGCTCCGAGGGGAAGATCAGGTGGAAGGACAAGACAGGTGTGCGGAAGAGAGCCGAGTGCTCTTCCCAACTGCCGTCACTGAACGGTGAGGGTCCAGCTGCTCCATTTGTTTGTTCCCTACAGTTTCACTTAATAAAAGTCACTGTAGGTTTTTATTTGGTAAATATTATGAAGGTGTGACAGAGGATCTGTTTCGCATCGCCTCTTCTTGGGAGCTCTGCAGGTCCCCGAGGGCGCTGGAAGGGCGGAGGCTGGATCTCGGCTTTGCTGGGCCTCGCGTTCCCGCTACGGGAGAGCATCCTTCCGGTCGGAGCGCAGAGCAACCAGCCTTGGCCCCCTCGAGGCCTGGCTCATTAAACGTGGGCGCGGTCTGCCGCCTGCAGGCCCGGGGCCCCCACCCCCCTGAAGTGCTCTGACGTGGGAGCCCCAGAAGGTGCTGGAGGGGCCCTCGTAGAAGCCCCAGGCCCTGCACGCGTGGACTGGCAGGGACTCGGCGGTCACGCCCTCTGGGATCTTGGGCTCGGCTCGGGGAGGCTCTCTTCCTCCTGGGCTGGTGACAAACGGAACTTCAGAGGGAGCCACATGGGAGGGACAGTGACCCATTGTCTGCGGTGGGAGCACTGGCGGAAGCGGCTGGACAGTGGGGCATTCACAGGGGGGCACTGAGTCCCATTGTGCCCCGCTGCCTGCACTGGGAATTTTCAAAGACTATTCATTCATTGTCGCTCCAGCCTGAAACCCGCCGAGCAGAGGGTGGTCGGTGCCTTGTCTTAGGCAGCTGAGGATCCAGACGACACTGGATGGCTGCCCCGAGAGTCACAGCCAGCTTTCCTCCCCAGACTCCTCCATGCAAGCTCTCTGCGCTCCCAAGTTCCTCCCCAGAGCCGCTCAGGAGGCAGCCAGCGACACCGCGGGCAGGGGGGAAGCAGCGGCCGGCCTGGACGTCAGAACGGGCCTGGGCCTCTCTGCAGGACACCCAGCCGGCCAGCGTGACCTTCCTCCCCCGTGACAGAACTCAGACTGAGCCCGGCTATTGCCACCCAGCCTTCCTTGCTATTGGCTATGGTGACTATATTCTCGCCAAAAAGATGAAAATGGGTGTGTTGGTTGGGGCTTTTTGGAAGGCTCTTCCAAGAGGGCTGGTTCAGCCGGCAAGTACACCCTTTTTGTTCTTTCCTGCTGCTTGAAATATGGATGTGATGGCTGGTGCACAGCAGCCGTTCTATTTATTTATTTATTTATTTATTTTGTCTTTTTGCCTTTTCTTGGGCCGCTCCCGCGGCATATGGAGGTTCCCAGGCTAGGGGTCGAATCGGAGCTGTAGCCACCGGCCTACGCCAGAGCCACAGCTACGCGGGATCCGAGCCACGTCTGCAACCTACACCGCAGCTCACGGCAACGCCGGATCGTTAACTCACTGAGCAAGGGCAGGGACCGAACCCGCAACCTCTTGGTTCCTAGTTGGATTCGTGAACCACTGCGCCACCACGGGAAGTCCCACAGCAGCCATTTTAGATCACGCGTTGACCGTGAGGCTAGAAGCCATGTACCAGGACAGGAGGGCAGAAAAACACTCGGCGCCATGCGAATGGTGAATCACCTTCCTCTGGACTTCTTTCAAGTGAAAAAAGAACCCCTTTTTTATTTTGGGCGTCGTGTATCACAGGCAACTGAAACGGGTGCTGGTTGCTTCAGGCTCTGATTCCAGTTTGCCGTCTCAGCCTCTGCTAACTTCCCCTTGCGGCTCTGACCACATCCCCTCTCCTCACTGATGCTCCCCCGCAGGTGCTCCTCCGCCTCCCTTTCTCCTTTCAGTGGCCCCACTGCCGCCCTCTGTCCCACATCCCAGGTCCCATGAGGCCCCCTCCCCGCAGCTCTCCGAGCAGCACCAGCCACTCTGTCCCCCACTGCCCTGCTTGCTGGAGCTCCAGCAGCCTCGGCCTGACCCAGCCCTGTCCCATTGCTCATCCTGCCACAGGACACCCAGGTTACAGGAGGAACATGCAAACAGTCCTCCAGTTTACCGCAGCCAAGGTGATGGTCCCCACAGCCCTTTCTGAGGTCCCTGTCAGCCCCCTCTCAAGCTTTCCCTGAACCTTCACAACCCTGCCCTCAGCTGCCCTTCCCTCCTGACGGCCCCGGGGCTGGTGACAGAGGTGGAGAGTGACCCCTCCAGCAGCCCTCTCCCTCCCATGACTCCCCCCACCTTCCCTCCTCTACTCAGAACGCTTTAAGCCCATATCCATCTCTACGGCTACAGAGCCTCCTCCAGGCAGCCCTCCTGGACTGGTGGGAAGCTGGGACTCGGGGGCCATAGACCGCACCTACCCTACCTTTCGCTGCAAAAAGATAAGCACTGACTTTTTTACTAAAGCCCTGAAGTCCTGGGCAGGGGGAGGACGGGGCAAGTGAAAATGCCCCAGAGCTTCCCCACCATTGTGAAGCCGCCTTTCTCTTGGCTCAGCACTCGCGGTGGTGATAAGCTTTTGGCTCTTTTCCAGAGTTCTGACAAAATTGGTTTTCACCGTTTCTGCTTGTGTTTTGCTGTTTCTATGCAAGGATGAGCTTGGAGCTGCCTGTCCCCACGTTGCCGCTGTCACTCTGCCTTCCTTCTTGACGCTCCGTCTTGGATGCCTTTGACCTTTGTCTCGTGTGCCTTTTTCCTCCTGTCTGCAGAGTGACGTCCTCTGGGCTCTTGCCTGAAGGTCAACGTCTCTGTGAGATGTTCTCTTGATAACCACACCTTGTCACCCTCTTGGGGCCTCCTCCCGATTGGCTCAACCGAGATCGCCGCCTTCCTTCAGACCCGTCTTCTCCACACGGTGTCTTGGTGACATTTCCACCCGTGACCCCTGAGCTCAGAGCCTGGCGCAGAGGGGACTCCAGAAGAGCATGTGGGAGATGTGGGGCTGAGGGGGCCAGGGGACGGGGCGGAGCGTCCTCTGACGTGGGGAGAAGTCTGATTTTGCGAGAAGACGGATGTGGGTCCCTTCAAAAGGCAGAGAGAGGAGGGTTAGGAGGAGATGGGCTGGTGGGGCTCTCTAGGTCTTCGGGGTCTCTAGGTCCAGAAAAATACCTACCTCGAAGCCCTCAAAGGTGGAATAAGGGCTGGAGTTCCCATCATGCTCAGTGGTTAACAAATCTGACTGGTATCCATGAGAACGCAGGTTCCATCCCCGGCCTCACTCAGTGGGCTGAGGATCCGGAGTTGCCGTGAGCTGTGGTGTGGTGCAGCTCGGATCCTATGTGGCTGTGGCTGTGGTGTAGGTGGTAGATATGGATTGGATCTGGCATTGCTGTGGCTGTGGTGAAGGCTGGCATCTGTAGCTCTGATTCGACCTCTAGCCTGGGAACCTCCGTATGCCGCAGGAGCGGCCCTAGAAAAGGCAAAAAGACAAAAAAAAAAAAAAAAAAAGCAAACAATAACAAAAGACAAAATATGGAATAACTATAACAAGGGTAGCGTAAATGTAGCAGGAATCCAGAAGGAGAAGAGAACAGAAAAGAAGGAACATTTTAACAGAACTTGTCAGAGTGGATAAAAAACAAGACCCAACTGTATGTTGTCTGCAAGAAGCTCTCATTAAATACAAGGATACATACAGATCGAAAGTCAATGGATGGAGAAAAATAAATCACCGCGCTATCACTGGGAGTTCCCTGGTGGCTCAGCAGGTTAAGGATCCAGTGTTCACTCTGCAGTGGCTCAGGTCCCTGGCCCAGGAACTTCCACCCACTGAAGGCATAGCCAAAAGAGAAGACATTGCTATGCAAATTATACAAAGAGCTCTTACAATTCAATGATAAGAAAATAAACAACCTAATTTGAAAACGAGCCAATGAATTTAAAAGACAGTTTATCAAAAAAGATATGCAGATGGGAAATATGCATATGAAAAAATGTTCCTTGTAACAGTCATCAGAAAATGCAAATTCAGGGAGTGCCCATCGTGGCTCAGTGGTTAACGAATCTGACTAGGAACCATGAGGTTGCGGTTCGATCTCTGACCTTGATCAGCGGGTTAATCCGGCGTTGCTATGAGCTGTGGTGTATGTTGCAGAGGTGGCTCAGATCCCATGTTGCTGTGGCTGTGGTGTAGGCCGGCAGCTACAGCTCCGATTCGACCCCTAGCCTGGGAACTTCCATATGCCGTGGGTGTGGCCCTAGAAAAGACAGAAAAAGAAATAAATAGGAGATGCCAATTCAAACAGCAGTGAGATGCGACTATTACTCTGAGAGCAGCCCAAATCTGGAGCACTGACAACGCCAAATGCTGACGAAGATGTGGAAACCTCAATCACCGCTGGTGGGAATGCAAGGCGGTGCTGCCGCTTTGGAAGAGAGGTTGGCGTTTTCTTAAAAACTAAGCACGCTCCCACCATATAATCAGCACTCCTTGGCGTTTACCCAGCGGAGCTGAGAAGTCACGTCTGCATACAGATGTTCACGCAGCCTCACTCTTAATTGCCCTGACGTCCCTCTGTGGGTGATGGAGAGCTGAGGAGGCGCCCTTCAGACAAAGGACGTAAATGGGTTAGTAAACGGTGGTCCATTCAGTGCGGAAAGGGGGTTATCCAGCCACGAAAAGACAGGAAGCCTCAGTGCCCCGTGCCCAGGGAAAGAAGCCGATCTGAAAGGCTACAACTCCAATCGCACGACCTTCAGGACGAGACACCACCATGGACACGGGCTAACGACCTGTGGCTGCCAGGGGCTTGGGGGAAGGGCGCGGTTAATGGGTGCCACACAGGAGATTTTTAGAGCAGTGGCTTTTCTTTCTGATACCTGATGGTGGACAGGTGGCCTTGTGCCTTCGTCTGAACCCACAGAGTGTCCAGCACGGAGGTCAACTGGGAGGTAACCATGGCCTTTGGGGATTGTGATACATCAGTGACCGTCAGTCTCTGTAACAGAGGCACCGTCTGGAGGGCTGTGGATAATCCCGGGCAGGGGGCAGGGGGCAGGGGCGTGTGGGAAATCTGTCTTCTGCTTAACTGCTGTGAACCGAAAACTGCTGTGAAAAATAGTCTCCAACACGGTGTGAGCCCCAGAACAAGAGGGCCAGCGCAAGCCAAGCTTCCCAGGTCCAGCAGGACCCCAGCGGTGCAGCCCCGCCGGCTTGAGGGCGGCTTTGTGCTCCCGCTCCTCTGCTGGTCACGGAGGCCCCTGGGCTAAGAGCCCCGGGACACTTCCTCGGGGTGAAAGGGCGCTGCATCCCGGTCCAGCCTGCCAGGCACGAGGAGCGCCCCAGGCGTCACGTGACTCCCCAAAGCCCCGGTGGAGCCGGAAGAGCAGGGCGGGGCGGGGGCCGCCCAGCAGCAGGCTTTGAGGTCAAGTTTGCGGGTCACCCAGTTTTCCAAACAATTATAATGTAATAGAGTTGAAATACCAGAACGCCGTTGGCATTTTGCAAGCTCTTTGTATCCTCTTTGTTTCAGATTCGTTTGTGGGGTGGGGGGTGTCACAGCAGAAAACATTTCTCACTGTGGGTCAAAAAAGGTTGAAAACCGGAGCTGGAGACACTGCCGCTAACGCGGGGCGCTGGGCAGGACCCGGCTCAGACGGCCAGGCTCTGCCTCTTCTCCGAGCGGCTGAAGTCCCACACTCCCTCCGCCCTGACCCGGTCTTTCCCAGTCACCCCCGGGCCCCCCCCCCGAAGGAGGAAGCGAAGGTGGGGCGGGGGAGGCAGGGGCTGTGAGACGTGGCCGCAGTGTTTTTCTGCCTTCTTTATTCTCTCTCTCTCTTCCTCCCACTGGAATTTCCACTAAAACGTATGACGGTGATACTTCTTAAAAAGATATATATTCCTATCAGGAAAACTCAGAAGAAAAATCGTTTTCAGGTGATTTCCGACATTTGATAATAGCAGGCGTTTGCAAGCCCCATTAATTGCTCTAGTTCCCAGGGGATCAGCTGTAGTAACTGTCCCTCGGATTGATGACATGGAATGATGCGGCGTGCTCACTCTGTGTGCTGACTGTTTTAGATCCTCAAATAAATATGAGGTACGTTCACACGTGGAGACAAAGGCCAAAATCCTTGCATTGTAGCTGCAGAAAATAATGTTTAAAAACGATCCTTTTGGAGTTCCCGTCATGGCTCAGTGGTTAACGAATCAACTAGGACCCATGAGGTTGCGGGTTCAATCCCTGGCCTTGCTTAGTGGGTTAAGGATCCGGCGTTGCCATGAGCTGGGGTGTAGGTCGCAGACACAGCTCAGATCCCGCGTTGCTGTGGCTCTGGCGTAGGCCGGTGGCTACAGCTCCGATTGGACCCCTAGCCTGGGAACCTCCATATGCCAGAGAAGCGGCCCAAGAAATGGCAAAAAAAGAAAAGAAAAGAAAAGAAAATAGAGAGCAGCGATGCCTGTAAACACTTCGAATGTATTTAAGTTACCAAATCGCACACCCAGAAAAAGTTAAATGGCAAATTTTTGTTATGGACACATTCACCCCAATTTTAAAAGTTAACGACACAACATTGCACAAACCATGGAATCATAAGCTTTCAGTGGGTGAAGTGTTGGGACTGCCAGTGAACCTCAATCAAGCTGTTTTTAAAAAAGAAGGGAAGGCAGGGATTGCGTTAGAGCAAAGGTTTGCTCTCACCAAGCTTGTGACCCGTGGCCGGTATCCCGGGGACGGCGGGGCTGCTGAGGCTGGGCTGGGCGGTGGCTGCATGTGGCCCCGCTGGGCGAAGCCGGCCCGGGCTGAGTCCCTGGAGATTTTTCCCATTTCTAGTGCTGTATTTACTTTAGAAGGTACTGCTGAGTTAGTCCGAATTTTCTACAACCGCTCGTATTTTGCTTGGTATTCACTTTCTTACAAAAATGGGCAATTGAGACAAAAAACACAAAAGGTCCGATTACTGCTCTTCACTTCATCCCAAAGCAAAACAAGGTGAGTTTCCAGTTGTTTTTTTGGATAAAAAGCAATCCAGGTCCTGTATCACCTGCTTTTCACACAAGAAGTGCTTCAGACACCCCAAAAGAGCAGTTTCCGCCGAGGGCGAGAATTTCATCTGTGGGTCAGCGCCACCAGCTGGGTGCAGCCGCCCCCAGGTTCTGGTCCAGGGCTATCCTGCTGGCCAGACCCTGGCAGCAGGGTTCTCCAGGGTGCTGGTAGTTCTAGGGGCGACATCAGGAGCCTGGGGTCTCAGGCACAGCGGAGAGCCAGCACGAGTGCTTTGCTTCGGTCTGGACCACGCGATTGCCGTGACACCTGACGGCCCTGGCGGGAAACCTGCCTCCTGCCGGCTGGGGACTCCTGGTCCCGACTGGATCCGGTTGGAACAACTGGCAGCAGCCCACTGCCCCTGGGTCCCTGAGCTCCCGTGGGCCCCGAGCGCCTTCCACCCCTTTGCTCGCCTGTCCCCAGGAGGCCACCTTGGGGACGTCAGTGCCACATGGAGACCTGGGGTTGAGCAGGATTCTAAACCAAAAGGCTTCAGCCCAGCCCTGGGATGGTCCCACGTGGCATCAGCAGGTGACCAGGAGCAGGTCGGTCCCTAGTCCTGGAGCGGCCCCTCGAGGAACAGCCTTCTCTTAAGCAACCACCCTTCACCTCTTCCGCCTCAGGGTGGAAACTCAGTTAACGCCCCTTCACTGACCTGCTGTCGGGGTTTTCCGTTTTCCTCGTTGTTGTAAGGGAAGTGAAGAGAGTGACCACGGATGTGCTTTCCAAGGGGAAGCCAAACGTTTAGCCTGTTTTACGTAAGTGACCCCCAAAGTCCTGAAAACCAGGAAAACGATGACTCGACATCCGCGCTAACATGGGCGGGGGCGGGGTGCTCACAGGGCCTCGCGGTACTGTGGGCCCCGGGACACGCGGGCACTTCGTGCCCCAAACGCAGCGCAGGAAAACACGGGTCCGGTCTTCTCACCAAATCCAGCGTTTCATCAAAAATCCAGTTGGGGAGTTCCCGTCGAGGTGCAGTGGTTAACGAATCCAACACGGAACCGTGAGGTTGCGGGTTCGATCCCTGGCCTTGCTCAGTGGGTGAAGGATCCGGCGTTGCCGTGAGCTGTGGTGTAGGTCGCAGACTCGGCTCGAATCCCGAGCGTTGCTGTGGCTCTGGCGTAGGCCGGTGGCTACAGCTCTGATTCGACCCCTAGCCTGGGAACCTCCATATGCCGTGGGAAGGGGCCCTTGAAAAGGCAAAAAGACAAAAAAAAAGAAAAAAAAAAAAGAAAAAACCCAGTTGGAATTATTGATGAGGAAAAGGTCCGCTTGGCAATGAGGAACCTCGGTCAACACGTGCTTGACACGAAGGGCCCTCTGGGAGGCGCACCTAGGACCCGCGCCCTGAGCACCTACCCTGCACCCAGTGCCGCGAGCACACTTCACCTTCGGCCCTGAGCCACCCTCCAGGCGCTGCAGCGGGGTCACTGCCCCCCCCCCGGGGGGGGGTGGAGGGACTCACTCCCTCGCTCGGAATCGCAGGTGCACTGGGTTCATGGGGTTGGCAGAGCTGCAGCCCCTGACCGCCCCCCACCGGGGGAGGGGGTTGGGGGCCGTGGAAGCGGGTCTCTGGGGGTGGACGGCTCTTCAGCCCCCATTCCTGTGAATTCTCTTCTTCTCCGGCTAAATATCCCCAGGCCGTCCACGATTCCTGGGGAGGCGGGGCAGCGGGTTCCACACGCTGTGATGGAACCAGGGGAGGGGGCCACCGCGGTCCCCAGTCACGGGCAGGACTCAAATGGAGGTCCCTAAAAACAAGCGCAAAGTGCGTTTGCTCTGCGTGCGGGCGCGGTAATCATGCAGCTGGTTTTCAGAGCCGAAGTGTAGGAACTCACCCCTAACCACTCGCATCCTCGTGGCTTCAGAACAATGTTCTAACTCATCTAAGTGTTTGAAAACTCCAGCCCGTCATTCTACACGTTCTCCATGTCTCTAACTTTGGGCGCACACAGCGCTGCGCACGGCAAAGAACACAGGTTGCCATCCCCGTCGACCCTAAGGTCCCTGCTCCCCACAGCCAGGCTCTCGCTCACAGCGGGGGCCGGGGGCTGGGGGCCGGGGGACGGGGGACGGGGGAGGGGACTCGGGTGCACAGCGCGTCGGGCGTGGTTTTTGTTTCACACACGCTTATAAAAGTTCTCGAGCCACTGCTTTGGAGCCCTGTCTACCCTAAAGCCCAGAGCAGAGACCCTGCCGGTGGCTGGGTCTGCTGGCAGCCCCCCCACTCCCCGGCCTCTAGAAACACAAGGATAAGGGCGTCCGCATGGGAAGCACAGACCCCCAAGGGTCAGGGAGGTGGCGCTGGTGGCCCTTGGTGCCCCCAGGCCAGCCGGGGCAGAGGGAGCCCCCTGACCAACTTGGTGTGTGTTTCTTGCTTCTTCATCCAGCCTTTTCCTGGGATATGACCTTCCCAACCCTTTAAGAGGCTGCTGTGGACAGCGGTGAGGGGTGGACCACACAGGGCCCTTGCAGCACGAGTCACGTTTGCGCTAAGTGGTGTGTGCGTGCACATGTGTGTGCACGCGTGTGTGGACCGTGCCTTTCCGAGGGAACCTGGAGGGCGCAGGTGGAGACGGACCCTGGTGAGTGTGGGGAAGGGCGGCCCGCCGCCCAGGGACGGAGTCCACGCAGAGAAGCTGCTCACGGGATCCCTGGGTCCCACTTTCCGCACCCAGAGACCGGCCAGGAGCCACGCGTGCCCAGGACGGGCAGCCCGGTTTCCAACCACTGCGGCCTGCGCTGCAGAGGAAGGGGCCCCACTCCGAGGACAGTCGCTCCGCCACTGCCACCTTCGAGCTGGGTGACCTGGAGCGAGTTACTTCCTGTCTCTGCGCCTTGGATGTCTCATCTTTAATTGGGGGTAATTATGGCTGCCCCACCCCCTCAGAGTTGTTGAGAAAGCGTGTTGCAAGGGGGAGGATGCAATCGCAGTGCAGCTCTCATTGTTAACATTAACCCTAATGACAGCCTTGCCAGGCAGGCAGGGCCCTAAGTCATCGTGCAAATGAGGCCAGGGGGTCAGCAGTGTGGGGTGAGTCACATGGTGTCAGAGGCTGCCTGGGGAAGCAGCCAGAACGCTCCTGACACTTTGTCCAAAGCTGCCTTCCCTGTATTCCAGTTGACCTTCAACCGGCGTCGTATTCATGGCTGGTCACCTAAATGTAACCAAGAGCTGTGGTGGTTAGATTTTTTTTTCTCTCCTAAACTGTGATATGAGACTTGAAGCAACATATTTCGTTTCCTTCCATAATAGTTCTTCCATCACAACGATAGAGCCCTGTGGAGTGTCCGTCGTGGCGCAGTGGTAACTACCCTGACTCGTATCCACGAGGATTTGGGTTCGATCCCTAGCCTCGCCCAGGGGGTTAAGGATCTGTTGCCATGAGCTGTGGTGTAGGCTGCAGATGTGGCTCAGATCCTGCCTTGCTGTGGCTGTGGTGTTGGCTGGCAGCTGTAGCTCCAATTCAACCCCTAGGCTGGGAACCTCTATATGTCCCAGGTGTGGCCCTAAAAAGCAAAAAAAAAAAAAAAAAAAGCCACCCCCCCCCCAAACTATATGGGCATGTCCTAGATATGATTCTTACAACTCAACGGCCAGGAAGAGACCAGAAGAAGAAGCAGAAAACTCACAAACAAGACCGCTGGTAGTGGGGCATGACCACGGAGTAGCTTGTTACCACCTTTGCAAACTTCCTGTCGAAAAGTTTAAAATCCCTGGAAAAAGCGACGCCATAATCTCTATCCCCCGCCTCTCTGTCTCTCCCTCTGTCTGTCTCCTCTGTCGGGCTGTTTCTCTCTCCGTGCCTCTGTCTCTCCTCGTCTCGGTCTCCCTTGCTCTGTCTTTCTCTCTCTGTATCTCTCTCTCCGTGTCTGTGTCTCTGTCTCTCTGTAGGGGAGGTTCGATGCAGCCCACGCCGAGTGGGAAAAGGGCGGAGGGTTTAGGGAACTCCTGTCTGGTCGGAAGTGTCCTGTCTGGGGCGGCTCCTGGGAAACAGCAGGTGCTTCGTCCCCGCTGCTGAATAACTTCCTGGTGGAGCCGGGTCTCCTTAGCCTAAAGCGTGGCCGGGGACGTGGGGCTGAGCTCTGCCACCTCCGGCTGTGAGGGCCCATGTCCACCTGGGGAAGGAGAGGGCGGGGCTCGGGCCTGATGGCAAAGAGCCGTGCGGTCAGCGGGGGGCGCTGCTGGGGAGGGGGCCCCGGCGCAGAGGCCTCTGGGGTGTGGCCGCCCCCGAGGGAGCCTCCCTGGGCACCAGATGTGGGGGGACCCCCAGGGCCACAGCCTGGAGTCTCCTCCAGACCTTGTGGTTTTATGCATCTCTGCCAGCACAGGTGCGAGGACGTGGCAGAAAATGAGTTCTAGAAGGACTCGGAAGCGCTGTGCTTGATGTGGGAAAGCGTCCCTCCCTGCGGTCTGGGCGGCAAGAAGCTGGCGAAGCCTCTTCCTGGGGCACAAGCAGGACCGCGGGCCAGGCCTCCTGCCGCCGCCCCTAGCACGTAGGGGTGCGATGCCAGGCTGGGTTGTTGTCCCACTTGATGAGGTGACGGTCTGAGTCGCACAGTGGAGTTACCTGCCCTCGGTCACCGGTGGGTCTAGGCATATATTTAGGTCACTGAAATCACTCAGGCCGCCCTTCCCGGAAAAATGGGCTCCAGTAAATTCAGTGCACCCCGCCTCGGCACCGCGTGTGTCTCTTCTCGCCACATCCCCTGACTCTGCCTCCTGCCCCCGGCGGCTCCCGAGAAAGGCCTGCTCTGTCCCGGCGCCACCCAGCCCCACCCCATTGAATCCCGTTTCTGCTCAGGGGCTTTGGGGTTCAACCCAAGCTCCTTCCCTATCAGCTTTTCCCCTTTACGCCGCAGCCCGCACGGGACCGAGACCTGAGAGTGTCACAAATGCTCGGTGGCCACGTTAAGTGTCAGCGTGGCGCTTGGTCCCCGGGAGTAGCTGTCCCTGGACAGAACCACACTCTAGAAGGCGCGACGGCTTTCTCAGGCCCTCCCGGAGGCAGCAGTGCACACAGCAGAAAACTCTGAGAGCTGGAGCTGAACCCCAGTCTTGGTTTACTGTTTATTAGCTCTACAATTGGGGCTCCTCGTGAGCACAAGGGCAATAAAAAGGACAGTGTGAGAAAAGGGACAGAATTGGATAAAGTACCTGTTACAACACGAAGGCGTCACAGGGATCCAGCACGTGCTGGTTTCCCTCTCGGTTAAAAACAGAGAGTCAAGTTACAGTATAACTTTAAAACATCACACACCCAAACATCCCAACGTTAAAAGTACTTGGGGCCCCCCTGTTGGCGGATCCAGCCGCGGTGGCGATAAGCTGGCCTCAAGCCCTTCAGAGCTGGCCCGGGACCCAGGTGGACCCAGAGATGCTGCTGGAGGCAACTGCTTAACCTCCCCCCCCCCGCCGCCCCCCCCAAATGGGAACAGGGGGTGAGCCATGGGGGTGGGGCACGGGTGTCCAAGAAAATCCTGTCACTTTCACGCTCTGCTGAGGTGTCATCAGTGGAACCGGGGCAGGGGGACGGTCAGTCCAGTCCCAGCACAGGAGAGTCTGAGGAGTCAGGCGGCCTTTCTTCTTTTTCGGCCCCACCAGAGGCATATGGAAGTTCCCGGGCCAGGGACTGAATCTGCGCCTCGGCAGCAACCCGAGCAGCTGCAGAGACGACACTGAACTGAGCGCAGCCTGTGTGTGGTGGCAGCAGCGGAGCAGGTCACATGAGGTCTTGGCTCAGAGCATCAAGACCAAGACGGGGACAGAGTCCTGGCTATGCACCTGCACACCTGTGGGGACCTGAGGACACGGGGGCCGGGGAGGCGGGAGGCCCGGATTGGATGGGGCCCAGCCGCATGCAGCCTGGGTACAGGTGCAGACAGGACGGCAGGGGACGGCTTTGGGCCAGCCTCGTGGCCCCTGTCCTGGGACCCCTCCCCACAGATGTTCCCTGGACACAGTGCCTGGGAGGGAGGGAACACCACCCACTGGGCGCTGTTGGTGGGCGAGGGCGGGGGCGGGGGAGGAGGGCGTCCAAGGGCAGAGCGCCTGGCTGCCTGCAGCTTCCTTTCCTCCTGGCTCCTCGTTCTTTTTCTTAAGGCAGTCAAATGTACACAGCATAAAACCGCCCATTTTAACCGTCTTAAGTGCTCAGCTCAGCGGCATCAAATACACTCGCTCCGTTGTGCAACCCCCCCAGCCCTCTCCAGAACGCTTTCACCGGCCCCCCCTTAAAAAGCTCTTCCTGTCTCTTCCGCCTCTCTAGACACTCACGTAATGTTTTTTGTTGGCCGTACCCGCTGCAGCGTGAAATTCCGGGGCCAGGAATTGAACTGAGCCCCAGCAGCAATAACCTGGGGTTCTTAACCCACTACACCGCCAGGCAATGCTGACTCTCAAGTAAACGTAATCCAATTTGCTTAAAATTGTATTATTGTTGAAAGTACAGCATTCAATTCTTTGTAGTCTCATTTTGAAACCTTTCAAAAAAAAGTCCAGGCGACTTCATTGTAAGGTGCTTGGTTGACTTTTCTCCCCTCAGGAGAAGGACCAGCCTGTCCTCAAATGTCAGGGCAGCTGTTGGAGGGTGGGATTTATCCAGTGTTCCCTGCATGCTCCAGAAGGGGCCGTTCAGACCATGCACCCCTGTGCAGGTGATACAAGTGTTCCTGGGCCAGGGGCAGAGGGGCGAGACCCAGGAGATGCGACAGTGCCGCTCACGCAGCCACCTCCCTGCCGTGCAGCACAAGCTGGCGGGTGAGCTCCCAGAGGCACTGCACTTGTGCTGAGAACCGCTGGACCCCCGCTTGCTGAGACATTTGGGTGAACGGTTTTCCCCACACCACCCGCGGTGCAATCCGCTAGCATAACTGAATTGCCATGTGCACCTGATTTTGTGTCTAAATTTCCTCCTCTGGACTGTTGATCTAGCTATTTCTTTTTTCTTCTTCTTTTATTTTTACTTTTTTAAATTTTTGGCTGTACCCGAGGCCCACGGAAGTTCCCAGGCCAGGAATTGAATCTGAGACGCAGCTGCAAACTGCAAGCCGTGGCTGCTACAGTAACATGGAATCCTATACCTTCTGGGCGGGGCTGGGAATCAAACCCGTGCCTCCACAGGGACCCAAACTGCTGCAGGTGGATTCTTGATCCATTGAGCCACAACAAAACTGATCTAGTTATTTCTGTAAGAGCACCATCTATTTTATTATTGCAGTTTCAATTTATGATTGAAATACGATGCTTTTTTATTTTTATTTATTTTTTATTTTTAAAGGCTGCACCTGCAGCATATGGAAAGTTCCCAGGCTAGGAGCTGAATTGGAGCTGACGACAACGCCAGATCTTTAACCCACTGAGCAGGGCCAGGGATGGAACCTGAATCCTCATGGATGCCTCGTGGGTATGGGTTCATTACTGCTGAGCCACAACAGGAACTCCCAAAACATGATTCTTCATTTAAAACTTTGATGGAGGAGTTCCTGTCATAGCTCAGCGGTTAACGAACCCGACTAGCATCCACGAGAATGCAGGTTCGATCCCTGGCCTCGCTCAGAGGGTTAAGGATCTGGTGTTGCTGTGAGCTGTGGTGTAGGTCGCAGACACAGCTAGGATCTCATGTTGCTGTGGCTGTGGCCTAGGCCAGCAGCTGTAGCTCCGATTCGACCCCTAGGCTGGGAACCTCCATATGCTGGGAATGCAGCCCTAAAAAGACAAAAGACAAAATAGGTAAATAAATAAAACGGATGGCATTTAAGTCTGGATTCACATTACAAAAGCTTTCCATGGGATTTTGATGGGGATTACAGTAAACATTTAGAGTGTAATTCGGAATGTTTTCACTTCTGCAAGATGAAGTTTCTTCAACTAGGACATGGGGTAGGCGCTGCATTTCTTCAGGTCTTCTTGGGGTGGATCAAATAGGCACGACTTTTACGATCTAGTCAGGAGAGTGACAATTTCATTTTTAGGGGCCACGCCCATGGCATGTGGAAACTCCCAGGCAGTGACAACTCCAAATCCTTATCGGCTAGGCTACCAGGGAACTCCCTTCGGACAATATAGAAAAGAATGATAAAATGTGACGAGTGTCCATGGGGCAGGTGTTCCAGCAGCCCCAGGACTTTGCAGACAGATGGCCGATCACTCGTGTAACCATGACCGCACCGCCCAGCTCACTCAGGTTCACGCAACTCGAGGCTGCTCCTCGGCCTGTGCTGGCTGTGCCTCCGCCTTGCGCTCTGGGGCTCTGGCTGCGGCCTCCCTGCTCCACGCTCTGCTACGAGCACTGAGCTGCCCCCAGCGCAGCCCCGTCCCGCTGCGCAGCTGAGCATCTCTGCCTAAGAGGCAGCTGCACAAAGAGACTCCTGTTCTTCCCTCCGCCTTCTCCACCCGTGAAAGTTCCACAAAGTCCAGGCTCGGGGGCAGCAAACGCTTCCTTTCCACCCGCCAGTGGCGGCCTTGGCGGAGCCCAGAGGTGTCAGCAGTCCTGGTGGAGCGGGGGTGGGGCGGCTCAGAGGCCCAGGGCCGGGGGTTCTCCAGAGCTGACCTGTTTCAGACCCTCCAGGCCCAGGTCCCCGGCGCTCTGTTTACTTCCGGGACCGCTCCCTTTTCAAAACTCTGCTGAAAGCAAGAAGAGCGGGATCAGACTGGCCCTGGCCCCCATCAGCCAAATGCCCCCTGTGCAGGTGCACAGCAGGAGCCCTTTGTCTCGGGTGGGACCGGCCCAGGCCTCAGCAAGAAAGACGCCTGTGCGCCCATCCAAATATTAGCTGTGGACACGTTCCTACTTTGGAAACGGGCTGTGCCCGGGGAGCTTTGCCTGCCAGAGAACTCAACTGTCTGTTTTCCCTGCCGCCGGGGGTTGAGGCTGACGCTGGCTGGGACCTTCTCTTGCCTCTGCCAGGGTTGGAAGTCAGGGCTTTTCCCCGCCTGGGCCCAGCAGCAGGAGGACAAGCCTCGGAGCGGGGCATGCCCACTTCCCCACCGCCTGGGGGAAAGGGGCCCTGAACAGAGGCTAAGGTAACGTCTGGCCTCCTGTGTACCTGGCCTGGGGATGAGGCCACAAGGCAGCCGTCACCCGCAACCAAAATCAGTATTTCCCATCTCACTATCTGATCACATGCTGAAGCTCTGTTTATCCAATGAGAAGAATGTTGTGCGGCGGGGCAACATTGAGTCATAGGTTTTAAAAAAAGCTGGACCCAGGGGAAGCTCATCTGTGGTCTCCCAGGTGGATTTTCTCAGGGTAGGTGCTGAGCCAAAGTCCATCAGAGTGTGTGGGGGGCGGTGATGGCCTCGATGGCGGCCGCGTGGGGCCTCCCTGGACCTGACCCCTGCGGGCCTGAGGTCCCAGGAGGGGCTGGGGCCCCGTCAGCCCTGGCCACGAGCTGGCCCGGGCGGCTGAGTCTGCGGGGCTTCCTCCCGCAGAGACGGTGAGCGGAGGGCTGCATGGGAGTGGCCGAAAACCTCTGTGCTCGGAAGGCCCGCCGACGGCTGAACAAGGGGGACGGGCCCATCCATTCGGGGGCACATTAGAGGCTGCAAAGCACTGAGCAGCTGACCCGCCAACAGCACAGATAAGCCTTGGAACAAGCCCAGGAAAGGAGCCAGGAGAGGGCCAGAGACTGTGCGGCTCCATTTACCTGAAATATCCAGTCTGAGCAAATCCCCAGGACAGAAGGTGGATGGGGGCTTTGTGGGGCTCCTCGCGGCTGATAAAACTGTTCTGAAGTTGGCTGTGCTGAGGGTGGGCCCCTGAGATGCTAAGAATTGCTGCCTGTGACACTTGGCACGGGTGCCTGTGTGGTATGTGAGCTATGTCTCCATAAACTGCTTTTTGGAAAACCTGCCGAGTTGTTGTCTGTACAGACCCATTTAACCCGTTTAACAGTACCTTTTTATACTTTAAAAATTTTTCTTGTCTCTTTAGGGCTATAACGGCAGCACATGGACGTTCCCAGGCTGGGGTTGAATCGGATCTGCAGCTGCCGGTCTACACCCCAGCCACAGTAAGGCCAGATCCTAACCTCATCTGTGAGCCACACCACAGCTCACGGCAACACAGGATCCTTAACCCACTGAGCGAGCCCAGGGATCAAACCGGCGAGAGAGGATGGCCGTGGCCTTGGCTCCCTCCACCCAGCCCACACCTGCTGGGAGGCCCAAGGGCAGTTGGTGTCCTGGGCTGGCCCAAGTTCCTGGGTGCCTTCAGCTTGTCCAGCATGCCACCCAGCCACTCTTGTCTGGGGCCTGGAGAACTGGCAGCAGCAAAGGGCATCTGATTTCACACTGAGAGTCATTGAACATCCCAGTGTGTCCCTTCCACAAGGGGTCATTTCAGGTCTGGCCTTTCTCGCTCTTCCAGGCCTTCCATCCCCGTTCCCCCCTAGGCCAGCGGCCCCAACTCGTGCTTACTGACCCGTCTCTCCGCCTTCAAGCTGTCCCCCCACCCCGTGTCCCCCCCACCCCTCGGTCCTCTGGCCAGGGCGAGGGGTCATCCTGGCTCCGCTAAGAAGCCGTCCCTCCCACGCTCCCAAGGATCTGCACCTGCGGGGTTGTCGCGGGGGGGTGGGGGGTTTGCTTCTGACACAGCCCCCCCAGTGTGTACACCCCCCTCACTCTAACCTCCCCCGACCCCAGTCCGTCCCCTTCGCAGCTCACCTCCAGAGAACCGCCCGGGCGCCGCCCTGTCCATGCCCCCTCCCGCCCCCCGGTCTTGCTTCGTCTCTCCCTCAGCCTCATCCTGCAAAACCTCCTAGTACCAGCACGTGGGCCGCTGCTTCTCTCCACGTGCTGCTTCTGTGCCATCACACCCTCTGACTGCTCCTCTGAGGCCTCCGAGCCTAATGCCACCCCCTGGTGTAGGCCCGGCGGCCCCGTGGGTTTTGGACGGGTGTTCTCGGGCCTGGTCTGCAGGGGGCCGGGAGGGGTGACATTTCTTGGTGATCAGGGGCTTGCGTCTCAATTCCAAGAGGCCCAGGGTCCAGGTGCGACAGGTTGTTCCGTCCTGCGCGGCCACCAGCAGCGGCCTGATTGCCCCTGCTCTTGGGAGAGGACAGGCCGGAGGGGACACAGGAGCAGCAGGGCAGGGGTCAGGCCAGGAGAGCCAAGGAGGGGTCCACGAGGGCAGTGCTGGCGGCAGACAGGCAGACACCGAGAGCCAGGAGTGCAGTGTGGGTGGCGTTGCAAGCCCACCCTTCTTCACTGGAAGACTGCCCCCCTGCTCCTGTGCCTGCCAACCGTCTCCGGGGCCTGAGTCTCTGTCGAACCGCTGCTCACAGTCTGGTGATCACGTGCCGGGGATATGTGGGCACAGCTCGCCTGTGCGCCGCGGGGCGGAGGGCACCGCACACGGGTGCGCTGCGGGTGCAGGCCACTCTCCGGCGCTGGGGTTCCTTTCTCCTCCGGCTGGAGGCTCGTTCCCTGGGAAACGCAGATGGAGGATGCCGACACCCCCTCTTGTGCAAATTTGACTGCCCCGCCCGCGCACAGCCCCAAACAGAACAGCCCTTGCTTCGACAGTGGGGGAGCGGGAGACGTTCTTTCTCCCGTGAGTAGATGAGATGCAAAGATATGATTAATCATCAGCTGGAGATTCCTTTTCCCGCTTTCCTGGGAGACTGGGAAGCATTTAATTGTCTTGGCATCTAACCACCCGTGAGAAACCACAAGTGGGAGGATCACGCGGTGATGCGCGGATCCTGGCTGCACCGAGAGGCTGCCAGGCTGCTGTGGTCCTGGCGCAGCTCTCGGCTCCCAGGCTGGATTCTGTTAGGAGCCATCCTAATAAAACCTCCTCGGTTCCAGGGGAGCCACATGCCTGGTGTCTGACTTCATTCCTCCCCAACCGGAAACCCTCAGAGCCGCTCCAGGTGCGTGAGCGGGGCCTGCGCTGTCAGGACCAACCCACCACAGCTGAGCTTTACAGATTTACTGCAGGACAGTCAGTGGCTCCCGGTGTTCTTTATGCAAGAGCTGAAGAGACAGACTCACAGTTCACAAGTGGCTCCCAAGCCACACCTCAGCACCAGGCCACCGAGGAAGCTGCTGCCTCTCCTTGGATCTGGAAGCTTCCAGCCCTGGAAGCCTCTCTTCTGCCTCCACTGGGCCCAGAAGCCACACCTGCCACACTGCTGGCCTCTGTGGCACTCGGGTGCCCGCCTCCCCGCCTCCCAGCAGCTGGCTTGTCCCCAGCATGGCACAGATGGGCTTCCTCCTCGCCAGGCTCCAGTGCCCACAGGTCACACCCAGACCCCTAGCGGTACTGGCTCATGTTCGTCTTGGGCAGAGCAGGGACAGGGAGAGAAGGCCAGGTACCAGGTCCTGAACCCACAGAGGCCCCATCCCCAGACCTGGGAAGCAAGGGGACCCTGCCTCACCACAACGCCTTCCTCGGCGTTGGTCTCGGCAGGCCGAACCCCCTCTGAGTCATGTGGGCTGCACTGGGGACCCGGGCCTGCTCCCGTCGCATGTGCAGCCTGGCTGCCCCCAGCCTGCAGCCTCAGGGCACGTGTGCGGCTGCTCTGTCCTCCCCAGGCCTCTCCCTGATGCTGTGCCCTGCAGCCTCCTCCGGGGCTCTTAGCCCGTGTATCACCGAACGCGTGGGGACACTGGTCTCGGACTGGATCACAGCCTCCTGGTCTGGGCTTTTCTTTCCCTGACAGTTGGCAACTCAGGTGGAAAATGGAAAAGCCCCCGATGCCCACCCTGGGGAGAGCAGCTTCCTAGCCGTGGACGGTGATGCCGGCTGTTCACGCAGGCGGTGGTTCAAGACCAAGTGCTGACCTGCAGGAAGAGGCATGCGGTCTCACTGTGTCACCTGCTGAGCGGAACCTCCCTCCTCCTCGGGGACCCGCGTGGAAGCCTGGCCTTGGGTCCCTCTGCCCTGGCCCCGGGCACACAGCTGCTCCCCTGTCGAAACTGCACAGGAAGCAAGCGAAGCATGGGGCCAGAGACGCCCACGAGCGGCAGCTCTGCTGCAGGAGCTGGTCTTGGTTGGCACCAGTCGAGCTTCTCCTTCCCACCTTCTCCAAACAGACAGTCGGTAAGGGCCTCCCCGGGCTTTGAAGCCGCGCTCTCCCTGGCGAGCGCCCACCCCTCCGTCCAAGCTGGTGTGTTCAGACGGGAGAGAAGGGAGGATGACGGGCGGATCCTCTCTCCCCAGGTCACTGCTGAGCAAAGCAGGAGAAGGACGCTGACTGATGGATGCGCGCGTCTGTCTCCGCCGGAAACCCAGTCCTGCAAAGGCCACGACACCCGCTCTGCACGCTCAGCACCAAACGGTTTCCCCAGAAGAGGTACTGGCATGCTGCTTTAAAAAGTACAACGGACGCGTTCCTGCCACGGCACGGTAGGTTGAGGATCTGTCTGCAGCAGCTCAGGTCACTGCTGGGGCGTGGGTTCCATCCCCACCCGGCGCAGTGGGTTCAGGGATCCGCCGTTGCCGCAGCTGCAGCTCCTATGCATTCTGGGGCTGGGAACTTCCACTGTAGACACAAGTGTATGTTTTATCCTCTGTAAACCCCACAGGCAGCACTGGCGGAATGACAGAGGTGGCTTCAGGGTTGGTTGTCTGGGGACAGCTCTGCCTCCTCTGCGTCCACAGTTCTGTACGTGGACACTGCAGAAATCGGGCCCGAGTTTATAGCCGTCATAAAAATATTGAGGCGTTCCTGCTGTGGTGCAGTGGATTAAGAACCCAAATGCAGCGGCTCTGGTTGCTGCAGAGGTGCAGGTTTGATCTCCAACCCAGCACCATGGGTTAGAGGACCCAGCTTTGCTGCAGCTGGCCCAGGAACTCCCATACGCCTCAGGTGCGGCCATAAATCTTCATTTACATAAATATATATATGTACACGTACAGACATATATAGAGCAAGATTCATCTTTATCTGGTTTTAGTATATGTTCCTACTGGGAGTCAGGAAGTTGCTTTGATTTTTGCGCAGATTCCAGATTTAACCTTAGAAGCACTTGTAAGCCTGACTTTAAATGTTCCAGGAGTTCCCATTGTGGCTAAGCCAGTTAAGAACCTGCCTAGTATCCATGAAGATGTGGGTTCGATCCCTGGCCTCGCTCAGTGGATTAAAGGAGCCAGCCTTGCTGCAAACTGTGGCATAGGTCACAGACGGGGCTCAGACCTGATGTTGCCGGGGCTGTGGCTCTGATTTGACCCCTGGTCTGGGGACTTCCATATGCTGTAGGAGAAAAAATATTAAAATAAAGGGAATGGGGTGTTCCCGTCGTGGCTCGGTGGTTAACGAATCCAACTAGGAACCATGGGGTTGCAGGTTGGATCCCTGGCCTCACTCAGTGGGTTAGGGATCCGGCGTTGCCGTGAGCTGTGGTGTAGGTCGCAGACTTGGCTCGGATCCCGCGTTGCTGTGGCTCTGGCGTAGGCTGGTGGCTACGGCTCCAATTAGACCCGTAGCCTGGGAACCGCCATATGCCGCGGGAGCGGCCTTAGAAAGGGCAAAAAGACAAAAATAAACAAACAAATAAATAAATAAATACAGTAAAGGGAAACGACGGACATTCGGGACCTTGCCCTGCAGTGGTGTGTGCTGAGAATTTGTTCGGTTTACATGGTGTTTTCTACTTGAAACTGCTTTGAAACATCGACAGATGCCGCGGTATCCTTCTGCCAGAAAGGCGTTTTTCAAAAGGAAGAGCCGAGGGCCCCGGGGAGTTCTCCCACCCCGCCCTGACCCCCAGACCTGAGCACGCCTGCCCTCTGTTCCCTCCTTTCCTGCTCTTTCACCACGAAAGGAGGAGGCGGCCGGTCCAGAAAGGGTGTAACGTGTTGTTTCACATCTCCTCTCATTACTCATCAGCCCTCACAGATCACCCCAAGGATGGGTATGGCAAAGACTTAAGGGAAAGGCAGATTATGGAAAGGCAGCGATGGCCAGGGAATTCCTAGGTGGCTCAAGACACACCTTGCGTGGCTGACTCAGCCTCAGCCTCAGCCGCAGACCTGCGGCCGACCGGGCTGGGTGTGCCCGCGCTGCGGACCAGACACCCCGACTCTCTCCTCCTCGCCGTCCACCAGAAGCCCACACACATTCCGACAAACAGGCACGAATCTCAGAAAATTTAACGTCACTGCACGAAAGATGTACTAGAAATCAAATGTCCACATCCAGCTGGCCGGCTCCATTATCATGTCCCCGTGAAAAAGGTACCCAGAGCTGGTATCCCCCGCATCCAGGTGCATGGTTGGAGGTGTCTGGCAGGAGGAACCAAGATTTTTAACCATTTCTACCTACTTAAAACCCAATTCCTCCTCTAATCATTTATTCTAAGTAAACAATTAGAGACGGATTTAGCTGAGGTACAAAATATCCTGTGCAAAATGGTTTATAACAGTCAGAATATCGACAGCATTGTAAGTACCCCCCACAGGGGAAATGCCCAAGTGCACTACGGCCACACAACAGAGCGCCAGCCGTTCCGACCTCAAACCCCCGGTCCCCCCGCCCTCCCCACGCTGCACCGTGAAGCCAGCCGTTAACCCTAGGGTCTGAGGTCACCCTGGCGGTGTCAAGGCCCAGCTCTGGAACATCCTAACCCTTAGTTCCCGTATGAAAATAATGAGGCTACCAGAGGATTGAAAAATCGTTAATGAAAAGCGCTGAGACATACGATGCTTCATAAATGCTTCCAGCAACTTCGGTTACACAGAAGTCGCCAGGCACTTCCAGGGATACCCACGCTGTGTTCCACACCCAGAAAGTCTAACGCAGGTGGTCTGGGGTGTAGACCAAACACCCAGACTGTCGCAGCTAAGCAGGTGGGTTCTGATCCCAGCCAAGGGAAAGAGGCTCATGTTGGCCCAAGGTTCTTAATCGTAGTGGCAAGCTGGTCAGAGAATAACCAGGAGCAGGCACAGGCCCTCCCAGGAGGAAGGTCATTGACCAGCCAGCTCACGGCGACCAGCCCTTCCCGAGGTCGCTGTCCCCGCACAAAGCAGCACAGAGGTTAAAGGTCAGAGCTGCCGCAGCAGCTGGAAATGAGAACCATCCCAGGGAGGAGCAGACGAGGGATCACAGATCAGTGCGGGGTCCCTGAGTCCTGAGCAGGAAGCGGCACCGCGGCGGAGCTGCTGGGCGTCTGCGTTCCTCGACCTGGCTCAGCAAACCCTGCAGGCGGTTCCTGAAAAACTGGACCGGCCACAGCTCTGGCTGGCGGCCGGGCCCGAGAAGACAGGTCCACACAGCGCTGAGGACCCGGCAGTGACTGCAACGCCTCCTGGAGCAAACGCGGCACGTTCCAGGCCAAGATGGGACGAGTTGTCTCTGCACGTCTCAGGCACGATCCCCTGAACAGACAAGCAAAAACGGGACAACGCGACCGATAATCAGGATAATGGACCTAGACGTATAGAAAACTTACATTTTGAAGGTAGCAGATGAGCCGTTTAAACAGCCACGCTACGTACCTGAAAGGATTCGCCAGCCAAGTGTCAAGAAGGCCGCTAAGTGGGGGTGATGCTGGCCGCGAAGTGGAAATTTCAGAAAGAAAACAAATGGAGACCCTCGTGTTGAAAAAACCCTGGACCCAAATGAAAAATGCGCTCGACAGGCCTCCCGAAAGACGGGCCGCAGAGGAGGGCTTCACCGCCTTGAAAACAGGACAAGAGAAATGACCCATTTTCGGAACCACAAAGAGGAAAAGTCCTGCGGAAGAACAGCAAGTGGTCGGTCTCCGGACCTGAGCCGGAGCCCAGGGGACGGACAGAGGGAAGGGGCAGCTGTTCAGAGAGACCACGGCCACTTCCCCTCAAATGGCGAGGGCAGGAGTTCCTGCCGTGCCTCAGTGGTTAACGAATCCGACTAGGAACCATGAGGTTGCGGGTTCGAGCCCTGGCCTTGCTCAGTGGGTTAAGGATCCGGCGTTGCTGTGAGCTGTGGTGTAGGTCGCAGACGTGGCTTGGATCCGACGTTGCTGTGGCTGTGGTGTAGACCAGCAGCTACAGCTCTGACTCAACCCCTAGCCTGGGAACCTCCATATGCCGCGGGTGTGGCCTTAAAAAGCAAACGAAAAACAAACAAACAAACAAACCGAAAAAACTGCTAGGACACACACAGAGCCAAGTAGCTCAGCAACCCTGTCATGTTATAGACAAAGGACAGATCTTAGTCAAACTTTTTGAAAAATGAGAATGAGGAGAAAAGTCTGAAAAAATACTAATAAGAAAAAAGGAGGGAGTTCTTTGGTGGCTCAGCAGGTTAAAGGTCCCATGTTGAGGAATCCCCGTCATGGCGCAGTGGTTAACGCATCCGACTGGGAACCATGAGGTTGAGGGTTCGATCCCCGGCCTTGCTCAGTGGGTTGGGGATCCTGCGTTGCCGTGAGCTGTGGTGTAGGTCGCAGACGCGGCTGGGATCCTGCGTAGCTGTGGCTCTGGCGTAGGCCAGCGGCTACAGCTCTGATTAGACCCCTGGCCTGGGATATGCCGCGAGGAGCAGCCCTAGGAAAGGCAAAAAGACAAAAAAAAAAAAAAAAAAAAAAAAGGTCCTATGTTGTCACTGCTATGACAAGGGTTTAATCCCTGGCCCAGGAACTTCCACATGCTGCAGGTGTGACCAAAAAAAAAAAAAAAAAAAAAAAAAAAGTTTGAGTGTGAAAAACTGAGAAAGTTTCTAGAGCAACCCCGCAAACGTGTTCAACCAAGAGGTTTAACTTGAACGTCATTAGGAGTTGGAAGAGTTAAAATCGCTTTTCACATGAAGCCGAAGGAGGCAGGAAAGGAGGAACGGAGGGGAAGGAGGTGGCCCCGGGCCCAACCCCACGGGGACAGGGCAGCGCTGAGTCCTGACAGGACAGACCTGAGCCCCCTGCCAGGCAAGACCCGGTAACTGCGCCAGCTCGTTTTCTGGTGCCAACCCCCAGGAAAGGGGACAACTCACACAACTATCTGGCACAGGGAGGGACAGACAGCACAAGACTGACCTCGGGGCGAGGCTGGCCGGCCCAGGCAGGCCTGGCGTCCACAGGGAGGGGGCTTCCGTCGCACAGAGGGCTCTGAGGAGCCTGCGGGGGCCTGAGGCCCTGTCCACGTCTGGGTCCTGGACTCCTGCCCTTCAAAACCCTGCGCACCTCCCTTCCGACGTCCGTGCTCGTCTGTTGCAGCAGCTGCCCCAGGAGCGGACGCGGGTGGCCGAGCTCCGGGCTGACACCCACCTCGCTCCTCCTGACGCCTCCCCTCACCGATGCCCCGGTTCCTGGAACAAGTCTGTCGGAACCGGGACTCGCATTTCCCATCCTTCGGAGCTGCGGGACACCAGCCGGCCTTTCCCCGGAGACCCCCGTTTGGAGCGCACTCAGTCTTCCCAAAGGGCCCCCGGCCGAGCGCCACTTCTGCGAGATTAAACCGCAGACGCCCCCGGGGCACCCGTGGGGGTCACTTTCTCTGAGGCTTTGCCCAGAGAAGGTCACACACCCTGACCGTCCCGGGGATGCCCCAGCCCCCAGAAAGCCCGGACCCCGGCCGTCCAGGACGAGCGCTGCCTTCCAGGCTGTGATCCAGGACCCAATTCACCGCCCCCTGCGCTGAGGGCGCTGCCTTTTGAGTGAATCTGCGCCTCGATGAGGGCTGAAATCAGGCTCCTTCGCACAGGCGTGCAGGCCCTTCCCAGGGCGGGAGCGTGGGTTCCAGGAAGGTTTGTCCCTGAGGGGATTTTTCAGAACTTCTGCAGCAAAAACTCAAAGGAGCGAGACGTTCCTTTGAAGTAACTGAAGCAGCTCCTTTGGAGCAAATTCTTGCACGGCCTCCTCCTGGCCTCCCTCCTGCCTTTTGCTTGATGAGGCTGGATCCGGGGAATCTGGGCCGGACGGTGGCAGCGACAGCAAAAGAGATGCTGGTTCCTGAAGCAACTCCCGGGAGTTCGGCTGAGACGTGGTGTGTCACCGGAGGAGCCCTCCCCCACGAGACGACGGTCTTGGCAGACAGAGAGGGAGGCCAGCTCGCCATCAGCTCATCTGCACGTCGAGACAACTTGAAGACCGTGGGCACGGTTGGGGTCCTTTGATGCGATGTGCCCCCCCCCCGCCCCCGCGGGGCGCGCATATGCTTTTCCTGAAAGTAAAGCAGAACGAAAGACGGCAAAGGACAGGCTTTGAGGCCAGACAGACCTGGGGGCTGAGCTCCTTTGCAAAGTTAGTGACGAAACCACTTCCTTCCGAGGTTGTTTTATGGATCAGAGATCACGTACACGAAGTGCCCACCGGCGATAATGTTCCACAAAGCGTCAGGAACACAGCAGGTGCTCAACGAAAGTGGTAGCCGTTATTACCGGGGGCAGGGACACCAGAGAGGAGACCACCTCCACCACCCACGCGCTCCGGGGTCCAGCGTCTCAGCTCCAGCTGCCAAGTGGAAATAACAGAGGTCAAGACCAACTAAGTCACAGACGATAAAACCGGAAAGCACTAGACATCGTCAGGCGCGGTTCTGACCTTTGCAGTCTGAGTCCCGCGGCCTCTAATTTACGATCTGATAGAGGCATGGCTTTGGCTGGACTGTGGTTTAGAGCGAGACGAGAAGCTTTATTAGACACCTCTGTTCCGCATGAGAAGACACATATCTCCAACAACATCCCAAAGGGTTTTCGATCGCAGATGAAGCCATACACCTAGGCTGTGTTTTAGGATCAAAGGCAGCACCAGAGGGGAAATAGCATTCTGTGAAGCTAGGAAAACTGGGGCTTCGCGTGGCTTTGGGTAGCAATGTAGACACTCTATTTGTATATTTTGAAAACCCCAAATTCTCTTGTAGAAAATGGCAAAGCCCCATCAACATATGGGGCCTTTTCAGCTTCTCATCATAATACCCTCTTATGACAAGCAAGTAACTTTTTCCAGGATGGGGTAAAAATAAGGTGCAGGGGTCCCAGTGATCTAGCAACTTCTGAGGCTATTGAAGTGAAAGAAGCTGTGCTGTGTACAGAGAGGTGTTATATACATAGTTACACATGCAGTACCACAGAGAATATGGAGAGAAAGTATGTTCCATGGGGTTCTTCTTCGTCTTTTTTTTGGCCACCTGCGGCACGCGGAAGTTTCCAGGTCAGGGTCTGAACCTGCCCCACAGCTGGGGCCATGCGGGGTCCTTAACCTGCTGCGCCACAAGGGCACCCTCCACGTGGTTTTGTGTGCTGTGCCTGATGCAAGGCGGGATACAGACAGTGACTCCGTGGCGTATACTATGAGAAGAGCTGTAATTGTTGGCAGGACTGAAGGTCACCGCCTGCCTGAAAGAGTTAAACCTCTTCCCACCATGCTGAGCAAAGTGTAGCTTACTCAGGATAGTTGAGTGGAGGAAGCATTTTTCTAAAGGATTTATTGTATTAGCCCGGTGACAACAGCAGCGGCCTCACACTTGGAAGGATGCCTAGTTCAGGAGGCGTGTGTTTTCCTACATTATGTCAGAAAGTTTCCCCAGTTCTTAGTCTTATAGAAGGATTATGGGTTCAGTTTTCAAAAGTCTGCTAGTATCAAATGTAAGCTCTTTCTTTCTTTCTCTTTCTGCTTTTTAGGGCTGCACCTGCAGCCTATGGAGGTCCCCAGCCTAGGGGTCAAATCAGAGCTGCAGATGCCAGCCTACACCACAGCCACAGCAACTCGGGATCCAAGCCGCATCTGCGACCTACACCACAGCTCACAGCAATGCTGGATCCCTAACCCACTGAGCGAGGCCAGGGATCGAACCTGAGTCTTCACAGATTCTAGTCAGATTCGTTCCTGCTGAGCCATGGTGGGAACTCCAAGCGTCTCTTGTGAAACATGAAGTCCTTTATTCCATCAAGACCGTTTTCTGAGCGCGGCCCGTCGTGGACACTGGTTTCCAGATCCTAGACTCATAAAGACAGGCTTCTTTACACTAGTTCCTTCCAAGGTCAGGCTGCCAGAACCGCAGGTCTCTGAGCCCTGTAAACGTCAACTTTGTACCCAATCCAGCCGGATCGGGCTTTCACGGCAAGTGTAACACAGACTCCAGATTTCAAAAGAGCTCAATTTACTAGCATCCCACACATTTGGAGAATTCCCTGTTTCTTCCTGATGGAAAATACCATTTTCTCGAAACACAGCTGCCCTTCTAATTCACGAGGAAAAGCACAGACTCGCGTTCGAGGAGAAGCCTCAGGTCTGCGCCGGGCCGTCAGGGCCGGGCACAGAGATCAGCAGGACGGAGGCGGAGTCGGCTCAGCCTGAGAAAGCACCTCCCCAGCACGGTTCCCACGCATCGAGTGGGGCCCCAGGGCGGCCAGAACCTGCCTCTCAGAGGCGTCGGGAGGAGGCCAGGTGGATGGGTAGAGCGATGGCCTTCCTGTTAAGAACAAATTCCTGGGCCTGCCTGTGGACACCCTGACTTAGCAGGACCCTCTGGGAGATGCAGAATTGGCCTTTTTTTTGTTTTTTGTCTTTTTGCCATTTCTTGGGCTGCTCTAGCGGCACATGGAGGTTCCCAGACTAGGGGTCTAATCGGAGCTGTAGCTGCCAGCCTACGCCAGAGCCACAGCAACGCAGGATCCGAGCCGCTTCTGCGACCTACACCACAGCTCACGGCAACGCCGGATCCTTAACCCACTGAGCAAGGCCGGGGATCAAACCCACAACCTCATGGTTCCTAGCCGGATTCGTTAACCACTGCGCCACAACGGGAACTCCAAAATTGACCTTTTTAACAAGTGCTCGGTGGATCCCATTCTGTGAGGTAGTTTTGGGCCGCTCGTTTGCATGTTCCTGCTCCTGCGTGCCCAGCAGCCCAGAGCTGTGGCGCGTGTCGCAGACCCCTGGTGGGTCACCGTCTTTCTCGGAAAGAGTAGAAAAAGATGACGTTATGGCATCAAAAGCTTTTATTGGAATAAGTCAAACAAAATGAATGCAGTTGCCTCAGAAACGCGGGCCCGGGGAGTCCTCAGCAAGGGACCAGAAGCGAATTATAAAAACATTTTGCTGCAGATTAAAACAATTCAAAATGACAATCACCGGCTGTAAAATGTAGCCCCATGTAATCACCTTAAAAATCAACGGTAAAACCTGACGATTTGCCCTCCCGATTGCCTGGGGGTGGGGGGGGGAAGACGGGAGGCAGGGACTCAGCAGCCCTCCCACCCAAGTGCGGCTGTGACAACCCCAAGTGTGGGGTACAGTCAGAAGGGGCGGAGGCCCAGCCTTCCACCGCCGTGCCCGCCAAGGCAAGAGTGTGTCGGACGCGGCGAGCCAAGGTCCTGTGGCCTCCGGCGCTCTCGGGGCGATGGCATGTGTCTGAAACGGGGGCGCGCAGGACTCAGGAGCAGTGGGAGGCCTTACGGCGGCTGCACCTGGCCCTTCAGTTTGGCGAGTCTCATGAGGCAGCCATCCCTCCACTCCCTTCGGGCAGCTAAGTGCTCTGGGTCATCGGGAACTTTCACACACATGGCCTGGGAACAGGAAAAGGGAAAAGGAAGGAGAAGCATGAAGAGGAACAATGCAGTAGGGATGGAATTGTTCCCATGGAGTTCCCGTCGTGACTCAGCGGTTGGCGAACCTGACTAGCATCCATGAGGACGCGGGTTCAATCCCTGGCCTCGAGCATTGGGTTAAGGATCCGGCATTGCCGTGAGCTGTGGTGTAGGTCACAGACACAGCTCGGATCTGGCGTGGCTGTGGCTGTGGCCCAGGCCAGCTGCTACCGCTCCAGTTTGACTCCATATGCTGCAAGTGCATATGGACAAAAAGACCAAAAAAAAAAAAAAGAAAGAAAAAAAGAAAAGAAATTGTTCCCATTTATGCCAAATGGGAATCTGCTTTCAGAGACAAGACAGCGTGGTCAAGGCTCAGCTAACGTAGCTCTCCAAACCCAGAGGCCGACGGGTCCTCCGGTCATGTCAAAATGAGCTGCCAGTGCCTTGGTCACACGCTCGCAGGGTCCCCAGCCACCATGCCAGCGTGGATAGTCAGGAATGCGGAAGCTCAAAGTCAGGGCGAAGATCCTGGTTACGGGTGAAACCCGCCTTCCGCCCGGGCAGCTGGTCTACACACCTGGTGCACTTTTTCAGCCACAGCCCCGGAAAACTCTGGAATGGGTCCAAAAGTCTTTAGGACACGTTTCATGCCTTCACGGTACCTGTCACAGTAGCTCAGCATACCTGGAAGCACAAGGAAACACGGATTCCCGGATCAGAGAACACCCTCGAACTGGGAGGGGCCCGCCTGGGGACGAGGCAGAGGCACCGGCAGGAGATGCACAGGCCCAGGGGCTCCTGGGCTGCCACTCCAGCTTCTCCTGGCAGCAAAGTCCTGAAAAGCAACGAGAGCTCGGGGGCCCAGGTCAGCCCCTCTCGTGGACACGCAGTTGGCCCGCGTTGGGGTTTACTTGCTATCACGCTAATCCTGTTTTTACCACAAACACCTCCTTCAATCGCGTCTCTATGAGATTCCTTGGGTCCGTGACTCGAGTGCATGTTCTAAGAACCGAAGGCGTCAAGCTCAGCTAAACCGTTTCCCACTCCGCTCTCACCCTTGGGTCCTAGTTACTATTTTACTGAGTGTCCTGGGACGCCAGGTTCTGTAATCTGGGCTGCTTGTCCCAGAAGCAGGCCGGGCTGTGGCCGGGGACGGGGGTTCGAGCTGCTGGCCCCACCGGCCGCCCCTGTCCCCTGCAAGGGGATCCATGGAAGATGCAGCCCGAGGATTCTGGCGGAGCAGCACAGGAAGAGGAGGCTTACCCTGAAGGGGGAAGCATCTCTCAGGAGCAGCCCGGGCCTGCGTGGCTGAGCGGAAGCTGGGCTGCTGCCCGTGCAAGGGGCAGGCTTGCCCGGACTCAGCCCAGCCCCCTCCCACATTCCTCCCCACCTGCCTGCAGCCGGGCCAGTGCAGGCCTGCGCTCCAGGCGGGAGGCATCGGGGCCCGCCCGGCACCCGCGGAGGACACGGCCAGGCGCCTGCTGGGCCGCCTTGGCTCTTTCCCAGGCTCTTTCAGGACCGGGGAGGAATCAGCAGTTGGTCAGTCAGGCTGAGATAACAAGGGGACAAACAAAAGCTGCAGCCTTGCCGAGAGCTGGGCTCTCACCCACCAAACCTGCGGGATTCCTTTAAAAGCAAAAGCATCTCTGCTAGAAACGCCCTGAAAAAGACCGATGGCTCCTCGGGGCAGGGGTAGGTTGTGGCGCATCTGCTCCGATGTGTCAATTCACGCATTTCCACTGCATTTCCCCGAGTCGTTTTCCTTCTCTCGGAGGGTGAGACAGTGACATCCACTTTGTCTTAGAAACTTTTGAAGGGTGGAAAATTCAAACATCCAGCTTTTTGGACATCGGCCTCTGCAGCTGAGCGGTGGACGCGCCCTTGTAAAATGAGGGGCTTCACTGCATTTGGCGGGAGACCAAGGGGACGACTCAGGAAGGCTCCCCGCACGCCCCAGTCCTGCGGGACGGCTGCACCCTTCTGGAAGGCGGAGAGCCCCCTGGACGTGAAGGATCGCCTGCACGGTGCCCATTCGCTGGCTCATTCAAGCCAAAGGCGATCAAATCCAGCACAGGCACGGCTCATGCCTGAGCGGGAGCAGAACCGAGGATGCTGGAAAGACTAAGTGAGAAAAGAGTGGGCAGATGTGCTATAGCTGCGCCCTCGCCGGCTTCTGGGGAAAACGGGCTGTGGCCACCCCCCCCCCCACCCCGCACCCCGCAAGGAGCCGCAAAACTCAGCTCAGGTGGCCCGTGTCACCTCTGGCTTCCTTTCCGATTTCTGAAGCGTCCCTGTGAGGTCATTGGAGCCTCCCAGGGGCTTTCTAGAAGCTTTTTCTCTTGACTGCCTTTTATAAAAAAAAATGTGTCGCTTTAAAAGGGCATTTATTCCTTCTAAACAGAGTAAAACATGATGGGAGTCTTTATGATGCACCTCATAATTTACCTCCAACTCGTCCAGGGAAGCAGCCAAACTCTCGGTCTTACTAACCTAAGAGCGCCTCGTGTGACCTGCGCTCCGCTCTCGGGATAAAGAGCCCGCTGTCTGTGGCGAGGCCGCCGTGGCCCAGCCCGGTGCTCCCAGCACAGGGAGGTCACGGTCACTTACCGTCCAGATCCGCGCTGGGCTTTATTGTGGACGCGTCTCCAGAGAAGGCATCGCTGCTGCTGTTATTTGCAACATCTCCTCTCCCATTTAAGAGAGAAAAAAGGAGCATTTTCATTTATTTCCCCAGTAAATTTGGCGTCTCCACACCATGATAGGGGAGGCGAGTGGGGATTATTCTAGAATGACAGTGTCATTGCCAATGGAAAGGGCCTCTTCACCTTTGACCCCTCTTGTCTGTCCTTCCCCCGCATCTTGGACACGCACGCCCCCTGGTCTGTCAACAGCAGCCACTTCCAAAGACGCGCAGCGCTGAGCTTTTCGGAAGACTTTGAACCTAACTTAAGCGATGCTTCTGCGGAATTTGGACGCGGCAAAGGACCAGGTTCTCGTGCGCTTAGGAGGGTTACTCTCGCGAGTCTCCTGCGGAGCCCTGGCCGTCGCCGCCCGCCAGAGGGGCCTGGTTTTCCTCCAGCCAGTGACCTGCACCACGGGAACTCGCCTGCTCCCAGGGGCAGGGTTTCAGATCAGAAAGGCCCTAAAGCACAGCCGACACCGTCCAGTTTCCATCAGGCTGGGACATCTCCGACGGCAGGGAGGCCCCGAGGCCCAAACCCGGGGCCCTTAACTCTGGAAAACCCAGCCCGTGAGCTCACGGGCTCCCCTGCAAATAACAGCTCCACAGGAATGAACCAAACCCAAGCAGGCGTCTCGATTAAACACAAAGGAGACAAGACAGGATTCTGAGAGCTGGTGCTTCACGGCGCTGCCTTAAAAAGTCGCCACAGGCAGAGTAACCATGGGCTCTTGTTTCTCAGGTGCTGTTTTCTTAGATTAAAAACAAGTCCCCAGTTCCCTTCATGGCTCAGCAGTCAATGAACCTGACTAGGATCCATGAGGTTGTGGGTTCAATCCCTGGCCTTGTTTAGCGGGTTAAGGATCCGGCGTTGCCCTGAATTGTGGTGTAGTTGCAGACACGGCTCGGATCCCATGTTGCTGTGGCTGTGGTGTAGGCCAGCAGCTGCAGCTCTGATTGGACCCCTAAACTCCCACATGCTGTGGGTATGGAGCTAAAAAGCAGATAAATAAATAAAAACAAATCCGAAAATACCATTACGATTTCTAGATAAACTATAGCTTTTAAGGCTATTAAGTCACCTTAACCTGAGATGCTGCCTTTATGAAAACTATATCAGAAGAAACAAAGAATTCTCTCCACTGCGATCTTGATATATTCTGGGAGGCGGGGTGAGGAATAGCAGGCATGTCCCTCAGTCCTGGGCCAGATCTTATAACCGTCTGCCTCTGGCCTCTGGAATGCTCTGAAGTTGAAAACTACATCCGTCTGCCATTATCTCATTAAGCCAATTAGGTTTTCTTATCCTGTCTGCTTTGTTTGAAAAATTGTTCTGGGCCTCCTTCCTGTCTGCACACTGTTTGCTTCTTGAGCTTCTAGTTTCATCAGCTTCTGTGTCTGTTTGTTTGAGATGAAAGCTGCTCTCTGTCTCTCCCTGTCAGTTTCTCAGGATCCCTGAATGATCTCAGTATCCTCAAGAGAAAAAAAGAAAGAAAAAGGAAAACACGGCGATTATAAGCAGTGTCTCCATACGTTGCAAACGCTTAAATGTGTTCATCACTTTTAAGGTTCTGGTTGACAGACCACGTCCCCAGACCTCTTGTGTGTGTATATGTTTTGGGGAGGGGGGCGGTTAGGGCCACATCCACGGCACACGGAAGTTCCCAGGCTAGGGGTCGAATCGGAGCTGAAGCCACTGGCCTACGCCACAGCCACAGCAACGCCAGATCCAAGCCGCGTCTGCGACCTACACTGCAGCTCACGGCAACGCTGGAGCCTTAGCCCACTGAGGGAGGCCAGGGATCGAACCTGCGTCCTCTGGGGTCCTAGTCAGGTTTGTTTCTACTGAGCCACGACGGGACCTCCAGACCCCTTTTCCATGACCGCGGGAAGCCTAGCTCAGGGTCACCCCAGCACGAACACGCTCCCCCGGGTCCTCCAGCAGTGCTTCTCGGGGAGAACGGGCCAGCGCCTGACCAGCCCTCGCAGACACACTTGAGCAACCCGCGCGGAACCACCCGTGTGGTTAGGGCAGGGACACTCTCGTCAAACTGCCCGACCTCCTCCCTGGGAACGATGCTCGGTTGGCGACTGTGGTGACAACCCACTCCGTTATTACCAAACACCGTGGAGCCACAAGATCTGTGTCACACGCTCCCCGGTCTCCCGCAGGAGCCTCCCCTAGACCCGAGCATCCCAGCCACTCAGCTGCCCCCTCACAGCAGGGCCTCCCTGCACAGCAGCTCCAGTTCTAGAAAGTTCCTCCTTCCACGCCCAGTCTTCCACTCCAGGCCCACCCACCGCAGACGACATGGACGGACAGACAGATATGCACGACTCCTGTCACCCTGCTCTGGACGAGCCCCAGCTTCTCCGCATTTTGTTAAACGGAGACCATGGAGCCGAACAGAACGTCTGTTCTCTCTTTCTACGCTTCCTGCACGGTAACGAGGAGTTTATGATGACACAAAAAAGCAAAAGGAGGAGTTCCCGCCGTGGCGCAGTGGTTAACGAATCCGACTAGGAACCATGAGGCTGCGGGTCCGACCCCTGGCCTCGCTCAGTGGGTTGAGGATCCGGCGTTGCCGTGAGCTGTGGTGTAGGTTGCAGACGCGGCTCGGATCCCGCGTTGCTGTGGCTCTGGCGTAGGCTGGTGGCTACAGCTCTGATTGGAGCTTAGCCTGGGAACCTCCATATGCCATGGCAGCGGCCCTAGAAAAGGCAAACAAACAAACAAACAAAAAAGCAAAAAGATAGTAAGTTACTTAAAATTTCAACACCAAGAGACAACAGTGTGAGAATATTTAGGGGACATTCTCCTAGATTTTTAAAATCTTTTTTGTGTGTGTCTTTTGTCTTTTTTTTTTTTTTTTTTTTTTTTGGCTTTTCTGGTGCCGCTTCCTGCAGTATACGGAGGTTCCCAGGCTAGGGGTCTAATCAGAGCTGTAGCCCCCGGCCTACACCAGAGCCACAGCAACGCAGGATCCAAGCAGCATCTGCAACCTACACCACAGCTCACGGCAACACCAGATCCTTAACCCACTGAGCGAGACCAGGGATTGGACCCGCAACCTCATGGTTCCCGGTTGGATGCGTTAACCACTGAGTCATGACGGGAACTCGAAATTTTCAAAATCGTTTGTGATTTAATTTGCTGCAGGTTTTATTGCTTGTTTTTCAAATGACGTCTCCTTTTTTGAATGATTAAAGTCTGGCTGAAAGTTTCATTCCTGGGAGAGTCTCACCCGCCTCAGTGTATCCTCCTTGAGTGGCGCTGGCTCATGCCCACTGCCCTCCCCCACCCCCTTCCAGGGCAGCAGCCAGCCCAGCCTGTCCCCCTGGCCCACTCTCTGCCCGGTCCCCCAGCCTCTGCCCCTGGCCCGCACTCTGGCCTGTCCCCCCCCACCCCCGACCCGCCTGTCCCCACCCAAGCCCTGCCTTCTGGAAGGAGGCCTGGAGCTCAGCAAGCTGCTCCTGTCCAGGCAGATGTGCCCAGAGAGGTTCAGGCGATCACATCCCCACCGTATCTTTTTTCTTCCTCAGCAGGTGATTTCATCCTGTCCCAAGAATTGCAGCTCGTCCTCCTCAGGCTGGAGGGGCCCCGCAGCCTCACCCCGCCCCGCCCCTCGGTGCACAGGGTCCACGGCCACCCTGGTCTCCGCCCCCACCCGTGAATCACCAGACGGGCCACCGTCCCCCACATGACACTGTTTCTACCCATTTGTAAGAAAAGGGTTTACACAACGCACGAGAACGCCAGGCAGCCCTGCAGCCCCTCGTGGCCCCGACGCCCACCTTCCGCGTTGAGGTGCATGGTCTCCAGGGGGCCGATGAACGCGTATCGCAGGCCCAGGCCGTCGGACATGACGAGGTCCAGGTCGCCCGGAGACACGATTCCTGCCTGCGTGGAGGAGACAGGGTGGCACGTAGGTGAGTCTCTGGACAGACGGCTTCGGGACCATGACTTCACCCCCCGTTCTCGGGAGCAGGGTCCCCAAAGCCCCGGGAGACTTTCCCGAAGCTGGCCGGACAAAACCGTGCCGTAGAAGCGGATCCTGGGAAGGACGCTTTATGAGAAATGGCCAAGTACTGATTGGCGTCCCTGCAGCTGTGCTCCCCTGGCCTGAAGCAGATTCCCTGTCCCTACTGTGCCCCTGCAGCGTCCCCCTCTCTGACCTAAGACATTGCAGTTTTGGGGGAGGGGACCAGTGGGGGGCACCGGAGGAGCAGGGCAAGAAGGGTTCTCACACGTGCCTGAGACCTGGCACCGTCGGAAGAGCTGGACAGCCGTTCTCCAGGCTTCGCCCACCTGCAGGCCTGGCCTCACCTAGCTTTTATTATTTTTTTTTATTTTTCTGCTTTTTTTGCTTTTTAGGGCCACCCCTGCGGCATATGGAGGTTCCCAGGCTAGGAGCTGAATCGGAGCTGTAGCTGCTGGCCTACACCACAGCCACAACAACAGAGGATCCGAGCCACATCTGCGGCCTATACCACAGCTCACGGCAATGCCATATCCTTAACCCACTGAGCGAGGCCAGGGATCGAACCTTTGTCCTCATGGATACTAGTTGGCTTCTTAACCTGCTGAGACACAATGGGAACTCCCTCCCTCAGTTTTTAATGAGTAATCAGTGTGTAAAACATGATAGACTTTGGCGAAATGCAGCTTAGTTAGAACTGCGCGTGTTTGCAGAGGTGGGGGCCCCAGAAGCTTCTGCAAGCAGCCGGCTGCTTCACGGCCTGGGAAGGGCAGGGATGCTGGCGGCATCTGCACAGTCGGCCTTCAGACAGGATGTCCCCGGGGTGGCGGGCACGTTCTCCCCCTGCGTTTTCACTGGCCGGCCCGGCAGGATGGGGTGCAGTGTCGGTTCTCGCAGCCTGAGCGCCTCCTCCCCAGCCGGAGCCGTGGGGATGGGGGGGGGTAAGCTGTCTGTCTGGGAGCCTCAGCCCATCCAGCACCCGCCACAGACTTAGCCTCGTGGCCCGCCCCCCGTGGCCTCATCTCCTGCAGAGCCCGGGGGGGGGCCTGGGCCTCTCTCTGAAGGGCTGCCCTCCCCTCCTAGAGAGGCCGTCTGTGTGGGGAGCAATGCCCTCCTCGGGGGGCGTCCCTGCAGGCCCCAGGGAGGAGCCTGTCCACTGTCCTCCTTCTCTGGGGCCCCTGGGACTCACCCAGACCGCAGGTCACCCATGGGGTCCACACACCCCACACCCCACACCCCCTGCGACCCAGCTGCTGAGGGAGAAAGCTGTTCCTCCTTGGCCCTCGCAGGAGGTGGGGGTGGGAGACCGGGAGGGGCAGAGCCACCGTGCAGGTCAGGAGCGACTCAGGTGGGACTGAGAAACGTGGGGTGGGAGAAGCCCTTTCTGTGTCACTGCGTGTGCGTGTCTGCACACGTGTGCACATGTGCAGGGGACACACGAGGACATGCACAGCCACACGCAGAGGGTAGAGAGCGCGCAGGGTGGCCCCACAGCCACGCCCTGCTTCCTGACTCACCCGTCCTCCCCCCACCAGAGACAAACACTCTGGCTTCTGCAATAACCGTTTCTCCCCGTTCCTGACCAGCGGAGTTTGCATTTTGCCTGCTTTTCATCTTCTTGAAAACAGAATCACAGTGTGTTCCTTTGCGACTTGCTGTTTTTCACTCAGCCTCACGCTGTTAGGATCCACCTGTGCGTGTGTTTCTGCAGGTGTCCATCCTGGTTGGCGTGTGAGCCTCACTGTTCACTTATCCATCAGCGGAACGTGAGCGCTGGGTTGTCTCTAGCGCCTGCTCTAAACGACTGCGAGCGACCCTCCCCAGGGCTGCCCACAGCGCCGCTCCCAGGACGTGGGGTCCACGCTGAGCAGCTGCAGCCCTTGCTGGCGTCAGGCTAGGATGGCGTCTCCCAGGGTTGCCTATTGTTCTAAACCACCCGACTGCTAATCAGCGCCAGTCCACTGACCCAGGGCCCTCACATGCCCACAGGTGTCCTCCCTCTGCTTCTGGTGGCAGAGCTGTCGAGGGGAGGGGCAGCCACAGGAGGAGATGATGCCCAGAACCGCCAAGAAACCACGGCTGGACTGCAGGGCTCCGCCACGTCCCTCCCTCCGGGCCTTAAATCGGACAGGAATGGTGGCTCCCGGTGCCCTCTCCAGGCCGTCCAAAGCCACCTGCCACGGCATTCCTCACCCCAGGCTTGGGAAGGCTGTGAAAGGCAGCCAGGCGGGGCCTGCCGACCCTCCCTCAGCCCTGGTCCCTGGTCAGCATTCCAACAGCCTGGGGCTCTCATTCCAGCAGCAAGCTGTGAAGGACGCGGACCTGGAAGCCGCCCTGTGCCTGCAAAGCTATTTGCCTTGGCTCCTTCCTTCCACAGCTGTGTTCCGTACTTTCAGAACCAACTTCAAAATACCCGAAAAGGGGGCTACCCTGAAGTAGTTCCTTTTTGACGTGTAGGCATCCTGGGAGCCAACGGTGACCCAACGAAACCAAGCCTTGGAGCCTCTCCATCACCTGATAGGGCACCCGGTCCCCTGGTCTGCAGCTACGGGCAGGGGCGGGGGGGTGTCAGGTTCTCGTGTCTCCTCCTCTGACTGCGTCTTTCTGCCCCAGCGAGATCCAGATGACCGCTGACGAGGCTCCCGCGGCACTGAGGCAAACGCCCCGGCTGCTCCCTGCTGCACTCGGCTCAGAACCATGCTTCGCATTCAGGACGCTCCGAAGCTCAAGCCGCCTACTGCGCTGTGAGCCCCGCTCTGCCCGGAGCCTTCGGGACACCTGTGGCCTAGACGGTAATGTTATCCACACCTGAATAAGGCATTGCGCTGGCACAGCGGGTGGCCCATGTGCTGAGCTGCGCGGCTGGTGACGACCCTCATTCCCGTGTGGCCGTGGGGCTGCACTGCGGTCAGCACTTCCTCCTCCTCGGGGTGAAGTCCTCCAGCCACACGTCCAAGGAAAAGCCCCGAGTGCTTAAAAGTTTCCGAACTCTCACACTGAGCGACGGGCCCTGGGACCCTCGGGTTGCAACGCTGCTTTGCACGCGCCCCGAACACCACCGGGCGAGGAGAGCTGGGCTGGGGGGCCCCTTTCCTGAGCACCCTCCTGCCTCGACGGACTTGCCTTAGCTCAAGGCGAAGATTACACGGGGTCGTCCCAGCGATGCGCCTGTCGGGCCAGACGAGCCGTCGGGCCGGCGGGCGCCCTGGACGCGTCCTCAGACACCGCGAGCCTGCGCCTCGCTGTGAGTGACGCGGACACAGATGGGGAACGAGAACCGGGGCAACCACGTCGCGTCAGGGTTTCGACCTAGAACCGTGGGCTGGTCCCTCCACTCGCGTGCGCTGGCACGCTTTGGTTCTCTGGGTCCTCCACCAAGCGTGGCACCTCCCACGCGCAACGTGAAACTGGCTCCAGAGCCAAGCCTGGAAGAGGACAGGTCCGCCCAGCCCGCGCGCCCTTCCTTCCCGGAGCTGCCCCACTGTCCCCCAGCGGCTCGGTCGGCTCCACGGGCCGCGTCTTGCCGTTTCCTGGAAGCCAGGCACAGACACGCCTGCCGAATGACACAGGCGAACCGTGCGACCTTGCAGAAGAGCTGACTGGACACATCCCGCTGATGCCACGGGCCCTGACTCATGCCCCCAGCAAACACCCTCTGTCTGGAGCTTCAGGGAGGACGCGGGTAAAGGAGAAGGTTGAGGCGGACGGCGCTGGCCAGGCTGCTGCGGAGCGAAGGCAGGGACGGGCCGCGGCCTCGGAGGCACCGGGTCCGCCGCGGCTGCCCTGACGGGCGATCCCACTGCAGGCATCGCTCTGCGAGAAGGTGCCAGGGGAGGGGCCGCAAAGAAGCATCTTAAGGCGGAAAACTCAAAATGAACTACCCGCAGTAGGAGAAAAACTAGTTTTTCAAAAGGATCAACTAAATGAAATATCATGAAGCCATTAAAAACTAAAAAAAAATCTTGAGGAAAGTATTCTTAACAGAGACGAGCCAGGAACGCAGAAAAACGAAAGCCATGTGATTCAGGGTAGGGAACAGAAGTAGTACGTTCAAATACTTTTAAGACTATTTTCAAGAAATGTTCCGAAAATATTTTCAAATATTTTTAAGAATAAAGCTTTCAGTGGAAATAAACCTAAAAAGGAAAAGAGGAGTTCCCTTGTGGTGCAGCGGGTTAAGGATCTGGCACTATCACTGCAGTGATAGTTCCCTGGCCCAGGAACTTCCACACGCCACAGGTGCAGCCAAAACAAAAAGAAAAACAGAAAACAAAAAAGGAAAGGAGGGGTTCCTGTCGTGGGGCAGCAGAAACGAATCCGACTGGGAACCACGAGATTGTGGGTTCGATCCCTGGCCTCGCTCAGTGGGTTAAGGATCTGCCGTTGCTGTGGCTGTGGTGCAGGCTGGCAGCTGTAGCTCCAATTCGACCCCTAGCCTGGGACCCTCCATGTGTTGGAAGTGCGGTCTGGACTTTAAAAACCAGCACCGTGAAAGGAATCCCGTCTGTGCCAATGTCGGTGCCCTAGGGCTCAGTGAGGCGCTGAGGCTGTCTGGGTCCTCGGAATGAAGCTCTTTACAAAGAGGTTTGAACCAAGCAGTAAAAGCCCCCACTCCCTAAACAGAAGCAAACACAGCCGCCTCTGCCTCCCCTCACGACCACACACGGGGCTCCATGGCTCCCTCCAGGGCCCCAGCTCCCGCCTGCACCTGGGAGGCCCTGGGGTGTCGCCTGCAGCCTCCGTCCTCTGCCTGGTCACCTGGGGACACGTCCCCTCCTTCTAAGTCCCGGCCCTGAAGGTTAAGCTGCCGGCTCACACCAGGGTTTTTTGGCTTCGTTGTTTCACACAGTTGTTAGAATCCCGGCACGGGAGCTTTTACTTCAACCCCTGCCGAAGTAAGCCCAGGCACGCCGAGCCGGTGTCCTTTAATTGAGTGTGTGGTTGATGTGTCCATTACATTCGTCTGTTAATGGGGCTTAGCTGTCTCCAAAATAACAAATCAGCAGGATTTCTCCCTTCAGTGGGGTTTTATTGCTCGTCTGTGTGGTTAGGCAGGAAGTCACCGCCCATGAAATAATAAATTCTAGTCTAAAATGGCCTAGTGCTCAAGGCCGTGGCTACCGGGAGAGCTCTAATGAACTGACCCGGCCCGCCGCCTCTGAGGGGCCTCCAGCTCTGATGCTTGTTTGGCACCTGCTCAGCCAGGCCCAGCCGTCGCCCCACGCGTGAGGCCCCACGCGTGAGGGCATCTCGGGAGAGCTGGGTGGACCGGCTCCCTGCACAGGAGGCGCCACCGTGAAGCGGGAGCTTAACAGACATGCTCAGACCCCGAGGCACCACAGAAGCACCAGCAGCCCTCGGCCCCACGGTCTCTCAGACTCATGACACGTGTCATCTGAGTCCTCCCAGCCAGAGGCTGACTGGACATCGCCTCCACCAGACCATCTCCCAGGGGTCAGTGCAGGACATGGGGGCATCTCAGACCCCGAGATGCTGGCTGTCCATCCAGAGCTGCCCTGGAAGAAGCACGGCCCTCCGTCAGCACCGCTGAAGGCAAGGCCGCCGACAGCAGCTCCTCCAGCTTCCAGCCGAGAAAGCAGCTGTTACTTTGGAGCGCAGTCCTGATGAAGGGGGGACACGCCTGCTCCAAAGGCCCTGCAGTCCCAGCAGACACGCCAGCTGCTTCGTCCCCTGAGAAGGGGGCTGAGCCAGGGCGAGCGACAGTGCTGGCGGGCCCACGCGGGCTCCGGACTCTTCCCTGGGAAAGGGCTCGAGCAGCTGGAACCCAGAGGACTCGTCAGTGTCCTTCCCACCGCGGACAAGCCGCCCCAGGCTTTGGAAGGCAGGACAGAGGCCAGGTGGCCACAGGGACGTGGCCTGGGGCTGAAAGGTGAGCTCCAGGTGCTGGGGAGACGGTCCCCTCACCCTGATCAACCCAGTGTCTGGGCTGGGCTTTCAGGAGGTACAACAAGCAGTGCAGAAATGGCAGGGAAGGAGTTCCGTTCACGGCACAGCGGAAACAAATCCGACTTACAACCATGAGGTTGCAGGTTCGATCCCTGGCCTCCCTCAGTGGGTTAAGGATCTGGTGTTGCTGTGGCTGTGGTGCAGACCGGCAGCACAGCTCCAATTTAGACCCCTAGCCTGGGAACCTCCATATGCCATGGGTGTGGCCCTAGAAAGTGAAAAAAGAAAAAAGAAAAGAAATGGTAGGGAAACGTCTTAGATAAGTTTCACAGGGTGAATTTTGCCCAAGGGCGCTGGCCATGGGCACAGAGGAACGCAGGCCGGGGAAGGCGGGGCGCAGGGCGGCAGGAATCCGGGAAAGGCACCGCCTTCCGCGGAGGAAGGACCGAGACTGGAGCTGGGCACGAAAAAGGCAACCACTGGGCACTCACTCAACACTTGACACGGTATTTCTTTGGTTTTAAAAAACCTAGGAGGCCCCATCGTGGCGCAGTGGTTAACGAATCTGACTGGGAACCATGAGGGCGCGGGTTCGATCCCTGGCCTTGCTCAGTGGGCTAAGGATCTGGTGTTGCCGTGAGCTGTGGTGTAGGTCGCAGATGTGGCTTGGATCGTGAGTTGCTGTGGCTGGGGTGTAGGACGGCAGTTGTAGCTCTGATTCGACCCCTAGCCTGGGAACTTCCACATGCCATGGGTGCAACCCTAAAAAGCAAAAAGAAAAGAAAAGAAAGAAAAGAAAAGAAAATAAGAAGGAAAAGACAGTAGATTACACTGTATCTCATTAACGTTGACTCCATCAATTGAAAGTTAAATTAGTATTTAACGTTCCATTATGGAAGATAAATGCTGCCAAAAAAATATGTTAAAATGTGAAAAAAAAAGTAGCTTATCTTAGAAGAGATGGAATTTGATACATCAAGACTGAGGCCAAGGTCTCTGGAAGTGAGCCAGGACCTGGCCTTTACCGTGCATGTGAACCCCTTGGAGGGCTTGAAAGAATGCAGAGTCCACGTCTGCAGGTCTGGGCGGGACCTGAGATGCTGAGTTTCTAACAAGCTCCCAGGGGAAGCTCATGCTGCCATCCTCGGGCAGCTAGACTGTGAGCATTTCAGCTCAGGCTAACTCCCCGGTGACAGCTATGAATCCCTGGACTCAGGGATTCCGGAAAATCATCGTCAGCACCACGAGTGTGACCCATCACGTTTAGGAAGCCGCTACTGTGTGCCGCCCTCGACATCCCAGCCCCAGGCAGTCCTCATCGGACCTCCCTGAGAAACGGGCGACTGTCATGTCCACTTGCAAAGCAGCCACCACGGCCCAGCGGTAGCACAGGCCGGACTCTCACGGGACTGTGAAATACACATCAAAGCCGTGGACTTGCAAAGGCAAAGACAACAATATGTCTCTCAGGGTTTTCAGGCTGGATGGTCGAAAAACATCTGAAAATCACGCAAAATGTGAAGGAACGTACTTTGTAAACTCTGACCCACGCTACAAACTGAAGTTACTGAGGATTCTCAGAGGGCGGCTCTGGCATGACTCCTCATCCCTGTTAACTCCTCATCACAGCTGGCGCTCTGTGTCTGAGGGTTGCACATCCAGATCAACCAGTCAGGGACAGAAAATGTTCAGGGAGTTCCCGTGCAGGCTCAGTGGAAACGAATCCGACTAGCATCCGTGAGGATGCGGCTTCCGTCCTTGGCCTCACTCAGAGGTTCGGGGATCCAGCGAGAGCTGTGGTGTAGGTCGCAGACATAGCTCAGATCCCACGCTGCTGTGGCTGGGGTGTAGCCGGCAGCTGTAGCTCAGACGGGACCCCCTGGCCTGGGAACTTCCATATGCCGCCTGTGCTGTCTCCCCCTGCCCCCAAAAGAGAAAGAAAAGAAAATATTCAGGAAAAAGCCCCAGAACGTTCTGAGGTATGCACAGCTTTTTAGCAGAGTCCGAATTTGCTAGGTCAGGCAGCTATTTCCGTAGCACTGATGTCGTGTTGGGTATTGTGAGTAACCTGGACAGGATCTGAAGGCTGGAGGGACCACTGTTCTTTAAGACATTGGAGAGAAGCCTTTGAGGGCGTTGACCACAAAAGGCCTCATCTGTTCATCTGACCACATGGTCCTTGAGAGGGCACTTTATGCACTGAAGCAAGGCCTCATAAAAGCTGCATTCCACGAAGCTTGGGTAGAAAGGTCTGGAATCTCTCAACCGGGGGTCCTGCGCAGGCAGCAGACCAGAGGGCCCCCCCCCCCCCCCCCCCCCGCCCCTGGCAAGAGCCCGGGGCAGAAACCCACTGGGAGACGCATTTCTTAGAAGGATGATCACAACCCGAGGCAGCGAAGCAAAGCTCATTACCACCCACACGTTCGGACAGGCCGAGACTCGGAGGGCGGCTCCGCGGTTCTCGCCCGCTCGCCTCCCTGCGCGGGGCCAGAACCGATGGGCAGAGCAAGCTCAGCTGCTGCGTGGGCGAGAGTTCCTCCTCCTGACACCACTTCCTTTCTGTGCCCATGCGCCTAAGGCTGTCGCCCTAAAGTCACCTTCCTGAACAACAGCATCCCGTGGCCTGGTACCCGATCCCCGGCTTCTGGACCATGGCCATCGGGCACTTCCGAGCCCATGGGGGCAGCTCCGGCCTGGTTCTGCGACCAAACGGACCGAGCACGGGTGGGCGCCCGCGCTGCCCCCACAAGCCGGGGCCCCGCGGAGCCCTGGGCGGTGAGCGGACGGCGGTCACGTGGTGGGTGCGGGAGGGCGAGACCCGGCGCTTTCTCTCACCGCCTGGCAGCAAGGATGAAAGAAGCCGTCCAGAGCCAGTGGGACGGAAACCGGAAAAGCATACGGGGAAAATCAATGAAACAAAAAGCCTTCTATTCAGGAATGCAATAAAACTGATAAACCTCTAGCAAGACGGGCAAATTTAAAAAGAGAGCAGCTGTAAAGCAACCACATTAGCAACGAGCCCAGGGTTGTCACCATAGGCCCTGCGGCCACCAGGAGGGACAATGACAACTCCAGGCTCATAAATTTGGCAATTCCGAAGCAATGGGCCAAAACTCAACCAAGATGAAACAGCCGGAGTGGTTCTACAACCATTAAAGTGGCTGGACTTGTAATTAAAGACCTCCCGGAAAGGTTCTCCAGGCCCGGGTGGTTTCGCTGGAGAATTCTACCCAACACTGAAGAATGGACAGACTTTTACAGTCTCTCCCAGGAAACAGAGGAGGGAAAGCTTCCCAACTCACGCCTTAGTGCCTTGATACCAAAATCGAAGGTAGGTAAAAACAAAAAAACCACCCATCAATATGTCTTCCAAATTTAGCCGTAAAAAAGTCCAACCAAACCTGAGTCTTGTGCCTGGACCAGCGGTCAAAATGGAAACCAGACCTTGCCCTCGTTGGCCCCCGCCCCCCCTTCTGGGAAAGAGAATCTTTATTTGCGTTTGACAGCATATGCAGGTCCCCAGGCTAGTAGTGGTCGAATCAGAGCCACAGCTGCCCACCTATGCCACAGGCACAGCAACGGGGGAATCACAAGCAGAGTGTGCAACTGCGAAGCCAGACTACGAGGCCAGGGATTCGAACCTGCAGCCTCCTGTTCCTAGTTGGATTCGTTAACCACTGAACCACGATGGGAACTCCGCTTTCGACTGTTTTGAGGCGAACTTGGAGCATCCCAAACTCTAAAGGCGAGGGCAGCCGGCTCCGAAGCGGTGAGTCAACGTGGCTTCAGCCACCTGAGCCGGGCCTGCGGCGCGCGCACGAGCACGAGGACGCACGCACGAGCACGAGGACGCACGCACGAGCACGAGGACGCACGCGGGCGCTGGGCGGGGTGGGCTGTGCCCCGCGGCCTCGCGTTTGCGGCATTGACGCCTGAGGTGGAGACGCGCCACAGACGGCGCGGGTGTTCTTCGCAGCCGCCTGGAACCTCGCGCCCAGCGGGCAGGACGGCGGGCGGCAGCTGTACCGAGTGAGTACAAGGCCCGCGAGCCTGAGGGGCCGGCCGCCAGTGCGGGGCCGCGGCGCCCTCCCCAACGCCCCTGCGGGCCCGGCCCGCGCGGCGGAAGCCCGGGTCCAGGGCCCGGTCCCGGTCCGCGTGCGCGGCGGGCTCGGCGCCGAGGCTCCCGCGTCCCCCTCGCCCCAGAGCGGGGAGACCGGTCTGCCGAACCCCCTCCTACGCCGTTGTTGTGTTTAAAGTGAGCTTCGCGCCGTCCGGGGGGTCTAGGCGCACTCGCTCCGACGCCAGTTCTCCTGCCGCGGTCCCGCTGCGTCTTGTGGGCTCGCGCGCTCGGCGCCCTGCGGGGATCTGGGGACGCGGGGACTCGGGGCCCCACCGCAGCCAGTGCGAGGCCCTTCCGGGAAGGTTGTCATCCGGCTCCGTGCAGACCAGTGATCGGTCCCCGCAGCCCGTCTGCCTGCAGCCCCGGCCACCGGGCAGTCGGGCGCTCACCACCGAGCGGAGGGGTGTCCAGAGTAGCCGAATCCAACCTCCCTCCGGCCTTCGCGGCTGTTCCCCGGGTGGAGCGTCCCGTCCCCCCTGCAGCCAGTTCCACTTGGTGGTCAAAACGGTTCTTTGAGCATGACCCCCGCCCCTACAGCAGGAGCTCCTCGGCGTCCTTGAGTTAGATGACAGCAAACTTCAACTGTAAGGCTTTGCTTTCTCTCTCCCAGGCACTAAGACGTTTTACAAGTTAAAGTAAAAACTGCCCTAAACTATTTTAGTTTTACTGTAATAGTGATTTTTCTGTGTGTGGTCTATCACGTTGTTCCTGGATGCTAGACAAGTGGAAGTATTTTAAATAAGAGTTACCGTCCTGGCTCAGTGGTTAACGAACCTGACTAGTAGCCATGAGGAGGCGGGTTCCATCCCTGGCATCGCTCAGTGGGTTGAGGATCCGGCATTGCCGTGAGCTGCGGTGTAGGCTCAAGACGCGGCTCAGATCCCGCATTGCTGTGGCTGTGGTGTAGACCGGCAGCCACAGCTGTGATTCGACCCCTAGCCTGGGAACCTCCATATGCAGCAGGTGCAGCCCTAAAAAGACAAAAGACAAAAAGTAAAAACAAAATTCTAACTGGATTCAGTGAGGACACAATTGCGGCTTTTGCGTGCAGGCAGGTCAGATGATAAACCCATCAGGGACGTGACGGAATGCCAGAGCCGGGTTCTGTGGGAGGGTCAGGTGCCTCCTGCACCAGGAAGCGGAAGTCCATGCCCCCAGCCCTGGTTCTCTCTGGGTCTGGGATCGACAGGCATCCTGGGAGTCAAGGTTAGGAGTCGTGCATCCATTCCGGGGAGGAGGATTTAGCCAGAGTCCCCTTCTTCTCCCCTCGTGTACCTGGACAGAGCCCCTCACTCTGCCCGACCAGGTGTGGGCAGAGCGCACTGCTCACCTGTGCGCAGCTGGGGAAGCATGAGAAAGGGAGTCATGGAGCCCGGGCCCGCTGCTGTGACATCTGCCTGCCGGGGACCAGGCCCTTGGTGCAGATGCATGTGGGAGGACATGTGGCCAGGAGATTTTTTAAGTTACAAAAAATCTTTTAAGTAAAGGATGAGGTTAGGTGTATATATGCATATAAGTAATCTGTTGCTTAAGTGTAAGACAAGAATGTTATTAACAGATTTAAAGGTCCTCCAGTGTTTCTTCCTCAAGCTCCTGAAAGGACTTGGGCTACAGGATACACATTTACTCAAAATACATTTTTGTTTTCCTCCTGAAAAGCTATAACCCTGGGGTTAGGGGCGGGTACGGAATCTGAGACGGTGGGAAAATCGCAGCGGTCATTACGTGGTGACAACATGAAAGGGCCAGAGAGAAGCCTGTCATCAAGTGGCTTCCCGTGTGTCCAGAGGCATCTCTGAAACACAGCGAATCGGCTGCCTAACGTTACCTAACGTTTTACGCGTGGTGCCTTTGACTGAACCGGAGAGGAACTTGCCTCGGTCTCTGGAGCAAAGCCAGCGGGTCGGAGCCAGACTCTCCCGCCCCCAAAGGCTCCTGTCCTTTCTGCTCAGCCGCCCGGCAGCTCCCGTACCTCCACCAGCCGCCAGGCCTCGCCGATGAGCGCGTACTGCAGGCGGTTCAGGGCGAAGCCGTCCACCTCCTTCAGGATGCGGACGGGGGACTGGCCGATCTGCCGCATCAGGGCGTAGGTTCGGTCCATTGTGGCGGGGGCCGTCTCCGGGTGTGGGACCAGCTCAACCAGCGGGACATGATAGGGCGGGTTTACCTTAGGAGAGAGACAAAGGGGGCAGCATCAGGGGGGGTGGCTTTGGCCTTTGGGGTGCGGTTCTGGCAGACTTGGCTCGCTGTGCAGGAGCGTGTTCAACTCTGGAATGAAGGGACCTTAGAGGTTCAGCATCCAGTGACAAGAAACTTGAGAGATAAGGTGATTCACCTTATTTCTTACTAAGAAATTCACCTTAGGAGTTCCCGTCATGGCGCAGTGGTTAACAAATCCAACTAGGAACCAGGAGGTTGCGGGTTCAATCCCTGGCCTTGCTCAGTGGGTTGAGGATCCGCGCTGCCATGAGCTGTGGTGTAGGTGGCAGACATGGCTTGGATCCGGCGTTGCTGTGGCTCTGGTTTAGGCCAGTGGCTACAGCTCCAATGAGACCCCTAGCCTGGGAACCTCCATATGCTGCGAGAGTGGCTCAAGAAAAGGCACAAAGACAAAAGAAAAAAGAAATTCATCTTAAAGTGGAGAGAAAAAGAAAGAACTTGAGCACAGAATTGCAGGAATTGTAACCGACAGCGAGGTTGACATGCGAAGGTGCAAATGACCACCCCGAACACTCCCAGCCGCTCCCCAAATCCCTGCCCTCACGTGCGAGTTCTCTGCTGCCAGCTGTCTAGACCTCGTAGGCTTCTAGAACCTGCCTCCCCCCCCCAGGCCATCCTCTTTCCACAGTAGTCAGTGCCATTTACTGTGCCTGTGTTAAAAATTGGTGGCAATTCCTTAACTTCTCCATGTTAAGCCTTAACATCTGCCGGCCCAGTCGGAGCTTACCTAGAAATCACACAGCACCAGAAGCCCTGTACTGTCTCGACACAGTGATGCAGCCTAAGGCAGGAAGAGAGCCTGTCCACAGTGGAAATGCTTGCCTGCCTAGCAGTGACCCTTAGTTTGGTTTTCTTACTGTGAGAAACCATTCTTTGGAAATTCTCAAAGAGAAGTCTCCGACATCTAAAGAAGAGGCTGGAGTTCCTGCTGTGGCTCAGTGGGTTAAGCATCTGCAGCAGCTTGGGTTGCTGCACAGGCATGGTTTCCCTCCCTGGCCTGCCGCAGTGGGTTAAAGGATCCAGCATCACTGCAGTGGAAGTTGCAGTTCCAGCACGACTTCAGTCCCTGGCCCAGGAGCTTTCATATGTCATGGGTGCAGCCACCAAAAAAAAAAAAAAAAAAAAAAAAAAATTAAAGGCTGCTGATTAGCCTCACCACAAAACAGATGCTCACTAAACTATTCCCCAAATAATGCTTTTAGATTGTTTTCCCTCTATAGAAGGGTGAAAACTGGTAGAATCTCACATTTACCAAATAGCTATAAGAAGTGTCCATTTTTAAAATGACGTCTACAGAAAAGGGAATGTATTTCTTCTAGGACTGCGGGGGAGATGCTTCAGAGGTTTTCCTCTGCTCTCAGCCTGTCCTGGTCACGCTGTCTCAGCACTCTTAGAAAACAAGAGAGGATGGCATTTGTTTCAAATAAATGATACATCATTGGCTTAGTTGAATCACTTGTCTTCTGCCTGTAATCCCTGAATTCTTTTGAAAATGTTTAACCTCGGAGTTCCCGTCATGGCTTAGCAGTTAATGAACCTGACCAGCATCCATGAGGATGAGGGTTCAATCCCTGGCCTTGCTCAGTGGGTTAAGGATCTGGTGTTGCTGTGAGCTGTAGTGTAGGTTGCAGACATGTCTCAGATCCTGCGTGGCTGTGGCTGTGGCTGTGACATAGGCCAGCAGCTGTCGCTCCGATTGGACCCCTAACCTGGGAACCTCCGTATGTCGTGGGTACAGCCCTAAGAACACACACACACACACACACACACACACACACAAAGATTTAACCTCTGGTCTTTTTAAAAGGTCAGAATTCTAAGAAATGTGTGTCTGTCCTAGATGAACTTTTTTTTTTTAAACTATAAGGCAGGGCTGTGGGGCTTAAGATCTCTTCAGTGTTGTAAGCCTCGTGGGAGCAAAAGCAGATTAGAGCAGTGAAAAGGATCAGTATGTAGACCTTGCGAGCTCCCGCTCTGTCCTCCTCCGGCTGTGCTCCGAAGCTCAGGCGCTCCCAGGCTGCCCCTGTCGTCGGTCTCCCTCTGTGCTCATTCCCACGTGCCTGGGAGGCCTGTCAGCTCCGAGCAGGATGCTGAGTTCTCGCGTGGCGCTCAGCTCCTGCTCCATGTTGGTGACTGTGCCCCGGACACCCTCCCTGGGGCATCCCACCAGCATACAGCCTACCTGTGGGATGAAACTCCTGACACCTCAGTCCTGTGTCACAGCAGCCAGTCCCTAGCTCAGGCTCAGAGAAGGATCCGGAAGATTACGCAGGTGCCCCTTAAGGCGTGAGAGGAGGGGACGAGGGAAAACCAGATACCCAAGTAAGCGGCTCCACAGAGAAGGAGAAGAGCTGGCTCCTGACACGCCGTTCTCTCTGCCAGGGACAGCGGGTGGGGGCCTCAGGCGGGGGCCTCAGCTGCGGGTCTGAGCAAAAGCCTGAGCAACATGCTCTTAGGACCTGGGAGAAGCGGGACTTCCTGTTGTGTCTCAGCGGGTTAGGAATCCAAGTGGCATCCAGGAGGATGCGGGTTCAATCCCTGGCCTCGCTCCGGGTTAAGGATCCAGTGTTGCCGTGAGCTGTGGTGTAGGCTGGCGGCTACAGCTCTGATTCGACCCCTAGCCTGGGAACCTCCATATGCTGCAGGTGCGGCCCTAAAAAGACAAAAAGACCAAAAAAAAAAAGAAGGACGCTCTTGACCAAGAGGCCCACACCTCTCACTGAAGCAACCAAGGAACAATCTAGTAAGTGGCCTGCGTTTCCAGGAGGCCTGTTTGTAGGCCACGTGCGTGTCAGAGAAGCAGAAACATGATGCGCTTCGTGGGACGCGGTGTTTGGATGCGTCCGTAAAGGACGCCTTGGCGCTGACCTCGCCTGTATCGAGTGGGGACCGAATGCTCGCTTCTCCTGCTCTCTGTTCTCTGCGTCTGAGTCTGCTTATGTCATAAGGATGTTTCTTAACTTTCTGTCACTGCAGAGTGAGGACATGCAGAGCTGTCCTGTCATGTGGACGGGGTGTGGGGTGGGGAGGGACCAGGCTGTCCCTCTTTACAGCACTTCACACCTAGCAGGTGTCTCTGACCCCCCGCCCCCCGTCTTCACGGCCCCTCCCCTCTTCCTGCTCAGAAGGAAGAGTTTCCCTGCTCTCAATTCCAGGGCCCCAGCCTCCCTAGGCGCTCGGCGCTCCACGTGCTTGCAGTCCTGCCACAGGCTCTGTGAAGGAGTTGCCTGCCTTTCTGAGCCATCCTCAGTATTGAAAGGACCCCCAAAAGCCCACTCCACACCCCTGGACGCCGCTCGGTACCAAGCCAGCCGCGATGCTCCAGGGATGCTCACTATTCTCCAGCACCCAGGCATTGCCAAGCCTCCCACCCGTGTCCTGCTCCCCAGGCGTGAGGCTTCTGGTCAGGCAGGTCTCCCGGCCATTCTGCACGCCCTTTGCTTGTTTGTGGACCAGAGTCTCTGCTCATGCCCCTTCCTGGCCTCCGCCACCAGCCCAGCCAGGTCCTACCCGGCCTGGCCCCAGCTCCTCCACGTAGCCCCTTCTCAGCCTTAACCTCTGATCGTCTCGGGATTCTAAGGTGGGGGTCGTGTTTGCAAGTGCAGAGCTCCACTCGGTACTCAGACACCCATCCGAGGACCCCTGGGTCCCTGTTCCCGACAGTAACACGAGAATTTCAAGAGGATGTACTGAGCGCCTGCGTGCCAGCAGGGACTCAAGGTCCAGTACAACTGTCAGCACACCCCTGGTAGTAAGCTGGCCCAGTCGGTGACAGTGCCTGGGGGCAGGACCCAGAGGGAGCGGGTAAGGCACAGGGGCTGCTCTAGGGTCTTGAGTGAGATCCAGACTGCACGTCAGCACCCGTGACTCTGTTCTGAACTGAGGTTGGGCACCCACGCAGGACAGGTGACCTTCCTGCACCAGTCCCGCTCAGTCTGGACTTCTGGTTAATGCAGCAGCCTCGGCGCGGAAATTGTTTGTTTAGCTGGCTTTCACGTGAGGGCAAGAGTCTGCAAGTCTTGCTCATTCTGTCCCGTGATACATGAGGTACAAGATAGAATTCAAGGAATATTTGGATAAAATGCTTCAAAAATGCACTGAATCGTGCAAGTGGAGTGATGTGTGAACTACAGCTCAATAAAGCAGTTTAAAAGTACTAGCAGATTAGTCGAAACATATTGCTCCCCCAACCCAAACGGGCTTCGCTCGATCCTCAGGCTTGACACACTTACAGGATGCGCCACAAGGCACTGCCGCACGTGCACCAGGCCAGCAAACAGCTTGGATGGCAGGAGGCAGGAGCTGGAGCTGCTCAGGACCACGTTACCATCGACGATTTGATCCAGCTGAGCAAAAAGCTGCTGCTTCAGTTCTAGGTTTTCCGGAACACATTCCTGAAAAGGACACATCGTCCAGTTACTGCTGCGCTCAGGCCCCAAGCAGAGCATCTCGTGTCTGAGTCACCGCCGAGAGGTCAGCCCGTCAGAAAACCACCAGCAGAATCGAAGAACAGAACCAAAAACTGCCAAAAAACACCACGAATCTTGATAACTCTGCCAGCAGAGGGCTGCATGTGTGGCCTTGTGTTTTCTAGTTTTGTGTCAGTCTGAACATTCTCAAAATAAAAAAGTCCTCCAGGTGTGTGGGGGTGGAGCCCACAGAAGGAACACACAGCAGCCCTGCAGGCAGAGTGCTCTGAGCATCTGCGGTGGCCGTCACCCCTTACTGTCCTGATCAGCACATCAGCTTGTCCTCAGGGAACTTCGGGGACTGAACAAACGTGCTCCACCCCTAATGCCCGAAAGGCTTCAGGAGAATCCATTCCTAGTTGGAAATCCTTTTAAAAAGACATTTGTTTCTGAAAATCTAAATCTACTTTAATAGGGGTAAGGGAGGCGGGTAGAGAAACAAATTTGGGTGAAATGCTGTAGACAACAGCGGCCCAGGAATTCCCATTACGATGGAGTTTCAACAGCCCAGCACCGGCCCACAGCCGAGGCAAGTCCCTGGCAACACGCACTTCTGGCGGGCACTGCCCTGCTGTGGGTGGAATCGGGACAAGGGGGACACTCGCTGCCACCGCCCAAGGGTCACTCATGCCACCCAGGGGGCCTGTGAGCTTGGCAAACGGGGATAGTGGTTCTTACGAGGGTCTGAGACAGAATCAAGGGCTGCTGGGTAAAGATGCACATTCTCAGGCCCAGACCTACGGAGTCAGCCTCTCTGGGGTCGGGTCCAGGGATCTGCCTTTTTGTCGGGCATTGTGGTGACTTCCGTTCCCTAAACTCTGAGACCCACTGTTCTGAGGCGTGATGCAGAGCGGGGGCCCGCGGGGGCAGAGCCCAGGGGTGGGCCGCGGACGGCGGAGCGGGCCGCCGCTACCCTCGCTGCTGGTTTGCTACCCAACCCGCCCTCAAGGGCTCCCACTCCGAGGGCAGGTCCCCGCCCCTCCCCTGCCAGGCGCTGGCCGCGGTGGCCATCAGCGCTGAGGCGGTGGAAGCGGCACCAACCCCGGCAGGTGACCATGTCGGAGTGCAGCGCAGACGCAGTGCCAGTGATTTTCTTAGTCTCCCGCAAACTAAAATACTTGCAGCTTTAACGGTACCTGACATCGTGAAAGTAGTGGTGTGACTGTGGTGGCGTGTCTCTGCCATCGACAGCAGGATGCCAGAAGTTTTGCTCTAAGCGTGGAGAGTCCGTATTGCGTTTGTTTATACTTTTGTAAAATATCGTCAAACCATGTGAAATTTTCTTCAGAACAAAAGGTCACATAAGCCCCACATCTCAAAGACAGGGGGAAAAACGGAGTCATTTAAGAACTGTGAAGCCCATTGTGTCAAATCGCCTTATCAAAGGGGGAAAGCTACAGTAGCTGGCTGGTTGCATTGAGTAATTCCTGGATCGGTGAGGTCTGCAAGTTGGGCTGCGTTTAAATGGAGCCTTGTGGTACAGCCGGAGAGACGCAGGAGGCAGATCCTGTTTAAGCTAATGAAAGAGCCCCGTGAATAGCCCTATTGTCAGCCTGCCCTGCAGCTCCTCCCCTGAAATTCTATGCCTTTCTTCAGATCGTCTGATTATCTGAGAGGCAAGAACACTTGAATCGGAGAAACCCAAACCCGCTGCAATTATGTAAGGGTTTTACCGGCGTATTTGCCTGAAGTTTTGTGTTGTTGTTGTTAGCTGTGACCCAGTTGTGTGCCCTGTGCCGGGCCAGGGTGGCATGTCCGGCCTGGAGTGCATCTCCTTGCTCGGCTGAGAAAGGGGGTCTCCACACCCTTCCCCAGGACACGCATCACCTGCGTGGATCACAAAGCTGAGAGGTCGCTCTCCTCCCGAGGAGGGAAGCAGGGGCCCTGCACCGCTCGCCCTGAACCTCAGTAGTACGGCCGGGAGAGGGAAAGCCTCCAGATGTGAGATGTTCTCGAAAAGTCCCCCACTGCCTAGCTTGGCTTCGCTTCAACTCTGATAGCGTTTTCGAAGCAATGGCTGTTACTTGTTGGTGGGTTTTTTGAGCTGGGCGAGCTCATAACCCCTGTGATAGTCTCCTGCACAACCACTAGCTTGGGTTCTGACAAGAGTCGTGGCAAGGAGGGCTAAGTAACTTTCCAGGCGACACAGCTGCCAACGGCACATCAGAAGGAGCTTACGCGCCAGCAGCAGCACTGGCTGCTTGAAAGGTGGGCTTGTGTTTAAACACCCCTTTTCCCCGTCCGTTCTTTTTTTGTCTTTTTTTTTGCCTTTTCTAGGGCCACTCCTGAGGCATATGGAGGTTCCCAGGTAAGGGGTCCAGTCGGAGCTGTAGCCCCCGGCCTACACCAGAGCCACAGCAACTTGGGATCCGAGCTGTGTCTACAGCCTACACCACAGCTCAGGGCAACGCCGGATCCTTAACCCACTGAGCAAGACCAGGGATCAAACCCGCAACCTCATGGTTCCTAATCGGATTCATTAACCACCGCGCCACGATGGGAACTCCTCCAGTCCGTTCTTACAATTGGGAGTTTCCCCAGTGGCTCAGTGAGTTAAGGATCTGGCATTGTCACTGCTGTGGCTCGGGTTCAGTCCTGGGCTCTGGAACTTCCACATGCTGTGGGCCTGGCCAAAAGAGAAAAAAAAAAATCACAAGACAATGGTGGTCTTATATATAGGTCTAACTTTTCATCCTCTCATTTACGTCTATTTTAAACAGTAAATCATCTCTATGTTTTGGTGTTTTCTTATCAGTAAAAGGTAACGGTGACAGCACCCGGCCCAGCAGGACGGTTTGGCAAAAGTAGTGTGGCCAGAAGGCAGGGTGCCGGGGGACAGCGCGCCTTTGGAGGTTACCCACCAGCTGTGCTACAGTGTGCATTTTCCAAAACAAATATTTTCACGGGGAAAATGACGTGTCATTGATGTTTTAAAAATCAGTTCAGGCATTTTAGATCAGTGTCCTGCTGCTAGAAAATCCAGATTTGCTGATGCGAAATAGCTGGAAGGACTCTTCACTGTCTTCTCCATAAGTACAGAAAACCTCAACTAGAAGACTTCAGTACTTCGTATATTTCATTTTCTATGCAAAGAAGTTCTGTTGGCCAATTTTAGCAAGCAGGGCATACCAAGGAAAGGAAATTAAAATTCTCTTGCAGCCCTGGCAGAGGGAAGCTCCTTCCCGACGTGGAAAGGAACGTGATCAGTACTGAGAGTTCTGCCTCTCAGCACTCATCCAGTCTCTTGCTTCAACCTGCTTAATTGTCACTACCAGTTTCTTTTCACTGTTTCTTCTAAGAGCACAGTCTCTTTAAAACCCATCAACTCTGGAGTTCCCATTGCGGCCCAGTGGGTTAAAAGCCCAACGAGAATCCACGAAGATGCGGGTTTGATCCCTGGCCTCACTTAGTGGGTTAGGATCTGGTGTTGCCGCAAGGTGTGGTGTAAGTTGTAGACGTGGCTCGGATCCAGTGTTGCTGTGGCTGTGGTGTAGGCCAGCAGGTGCAGCTCAGATTTGCCTGGGATCTTCCATATGTCTTTTTTTTTTTTTTTAAGGGCCACACCCATGGTATATGGAAGTTCCCAAGCTAGGGGCTGAATTGGAGCTGCGCTGCGGGCCTACACCACAGCCACAGCAACGCCAGATCCGAGTCGAGTCTGCAACCTACGTCGCAGCTCACGGCAACGCCAGATCCTTAACCCACTGAGCGAGGCCAGGGATCGAACCCATGTCCTCATGGATACTAGTTGGCTTCATTAACCTCTGAGCCACAAGGAGAACTCCCGGGAACTCCCATATGCCGCAGGCACAATCCTAAGAAAAAAAGAAAAGGAAAAAAAATCTATCAAATCAATAGACTGTTATGACTAGACTTCTCAAGGGGTAGACATCAAAAAAAAAAAAAAAAAAAGACCAACCGTGTTGCTCTTGAAGAAACGGTCTCCATTAAAAGAGGGTACACGTGTTCAATCCGACAGCAATAACCGCACTGTGCCCAACCAGAAGCTCATAATTTCCCTTAAAAATCAAACTGAAGTTTCTACTACAAATCCTAAACAGAGTTTACAATACTCCGCTACAAATGAGACCCAGTCAAGAGAGACCTTTCCAGAGCAAGAGCTGCGCAGACGTGTTGAGGAAGACGACTTCCTGGGGATTTGGTGTCGAGGTTGCAGGATCACCTCGTCTGCTGTAAGCAGCAGTCCTTTCTCAGGGAACCGCAGGGAACGGAGGGAGACGGAGGCAGAGGCCTCAGTTGCCTCCAGTGAAGTGTCTCTTCCATCCTCATTCCAGTGGTTCTTCTTTGCACCTTTTAGGAAGTCACTTAATTCCAATTGAGTTAAAACACTTGACAAGAAGGATACTTAATTTAAAATATTTCTCTTGGAATTGCCGTCATGGCTCAGCGGTTAGTGAACCCGACTAGCATTAAGAGAAGAACTGTATATGTTTATATGTATATATATTTTTTCTCTTAAGCCTGAAATTAGCGTGTAACTGCATAGCATTTCTAAACAGCATGAGTATATGCTCACGGGGTCACACACGAATCTCTGGGTGTTATGATTGCCCCTTCCTGTCCCACAAAACACTCAGAGAGCCCCCAAGCCACGTGCCTCTTGCCAGGTGCCATAGTAGAGACATGTCCCTAAATACGAGTCTTCCCCTCCCAGCCGTGGTGTGCTCGGGGACGGGAGTGGGCTGCCTGCTCCTGTGACCTGCAGGGCCAGGCCCCACACAGCCGAGGTAGTCGCCCAGGCTCAGTTCTCCAGCAGTCCTGACAGTCCCCCGCCTGGTCAGAAACGACAGCGGATGAATTCAGAAAGGTAGTTAATATAAGTGTGTGTGTGCATGTGCTTATTCATTGGCTGGTGTGTTAGTTTACTGAAAACTGAGCTGACATCAGTAGACGTTAACAGGCCTCATCGGATTTCCCGAATTGGCACCACAACTGTTAAAAAAGAAAGGAAATGTGTATCACTCTGAAAACAAAGGTAGACAGGCACATGTACGCTCAGTTTTCTGCAAGCCAAAGAGAATGTGTGAGCAGATACACATTTCTTCCATCAACTGCTGGCGACGCCTGCTCTGGGTCACGTGATGGACTAGGAGACCTCGGGGTCCTCCCGCCACAACTGGATCACTCCGTATAAAAGAAGTCGTCCTTCGAAATGAATAGCTGGGCTCTCAGGCATGTCAGGAAAACCACAGGCACACCAGTGGAGGAAGCTGCAAGCCACGGCGGCCAGCCCGCGAGTGAGAGGGACCTGCTGCTGTTGGTGGGGACAGCAGGCAGACGCCCTTGGGAGGCGCTGAGCGAGAGGCCCCATGACCCGAGGAGCTGCCCAGACCCCTGCGATACAGCGGAGACCCTCACACGGCTACACGTGCAGTGAACTTACACCGGAAGACAGCCACCTGCCGAGGGAGGAGAGAGGGAGACGGTCTGAATGACGGAGCGATAAACGCAGCCGTGAATTCGTATTCCTAAGCCGGAAGTTCGGCCAGGTCTGGGGTTCCAAGTCACACGGCACACGTGGTGGATGCTCGCAAGCCGAGAGGGTTACGCAGATGTGGCTTCCAGGCTGGTGCTGACACCAGGAGACACGGTCAGCTCTGGGGGGAGAGCTGCTGAAGAGGCCTCGCTGGCCCCAGGTTCGGGTTACAGAAACTCATGCCCACAGACTGCAAACACGAGGCCCCCTGGACGGAACAAGACCAGAACCTCACGTAACTGAAAAATAGAGGAGTCTGGTAAAATGAGTCTGCTTAAATTATAAGCAAGGGGAGTTCCCGTCTTGGCGCAGTGGTTAACGAATCCGACTAGGAACCATGAGGTTGCAGGTTCGATCCCTGGCCTCGCTTAGTGGGTTAAGGATTCGGCGTTGCTGTGAGCTGTGGTGTAGGTCACAGACGTGGCTTGGATCCCACGTTGCTGTGGCTCTGGCGTAGGCCAGTGGCGATGGCTCCGATTCGACCCTTGGCCTGGGAACCTCCATATGCCGCGGGAGTAGCCCAAGAAATGGCAAAAAGACAAAAAGACAAAAAAAAAAAAAAAAAAAAAAAAAAGCAAGGAACCAAACCCAGAAGGACCTGGACGATTTGGAAAAGCACTAACTAGAATATCTAGAAATTGGAATTAAAACTAAAGTTACTGAATAAGTGAAGCAATAGGATAAATACAGCTGAAGAGAAAGTTAAGACAGAGCCAAGGAAAGGACCCAGCATGCCGTAGAGAAAGGCAAAAACTGACAGGTCCCGAAGGAGAATCAGACAAACCCCCCAGGATATGACGCTTCAGCACCCTCTCTCAGTTATTATAAGAAAGCATTAAAAAATTCAGGAAACACACGGACGAAATCAATACCGCCGTTAACAAGCTTGATCTCCCGGATACAGATCCTTGCATCCAGCTGCTGGCAATCTGCATCCTTTCCACACAGACGCGTGTGTATTAACACTGCCAGCGTCTGCATCACGGCGAGGTTTCAGTGACCCAGAGGACTCACGGTCCACGAGCCATTTTCTCTAACTACAATGCACTTAGAACAGAAATCACACCCCAAAATTACTTAATACCCTTGGAAAATGGAACATTAACTTCCACCTCGTTCATGGTCAAAATGAAATACTGGAGTTCCCATCATGGCTCAGTGGTACCAAACCTGACTAGTGTCCATGAGGACGAGGGTACAATCCCTGCCCTTGCTCAGTGGGTTAAGGATCTGGTGTTGCGTTGAACTGTGCTGTAGGTTGCAGATGCAGCTCAGATCCAGCGTTGCTGTGGCTGTGGTTAGGCCGGCAGCTGAAGCTCAGATTCGACCTCTAGTCTGGGAACTTACATATAGTACAGATGCGGCCCTAAACAGAGAAAAAAAAGAAAAAGTTATGCTAAAGAAACATTGGTGGAGTTCCTGTCATGGCGCAGTGGTTAAGGACTCCGACTAGGAACAATGAGGTTGCGGGTTCGATCCCTGGCCTTGCTCAGTGGGTTGAGGATCCAGTGTTGCCGTGAGCTGTGGTGTAGGCTGCAGACGTGGCTTGGATCCCGTGTTGCTGTGGCTCTGGCGTAGGCTGGTGGCTACAGCTCCGATTTCGACCCCTAGCCTGGGAACCTGCACATGCTGCGGGAGCGGCCCTAGAAAAGGCAAAAAAAAAAGAAACATTGGTATCGGAAAATAGAATTCAAAGGCGAAAGCTGTCTGAGAGCAGGAATTTTTTTTAATATATAATGTTTTTTTTCATTATAGCTGGTTTAAGGAATTTTTATTTTTGATTATTGCTGTATCTCCAACTCCAGGGACAGCATCTGACACAGAGAAGGCAGTCAGTAGACATTTGTTGAATCAGTGAATGAACTAGGGAGTGACATTCTGTGATGCAGCAGTCACTTAATACAGCCTCAGTGGCTACGTCTGAACTGCCCTCTATCGTATTACTTTAGAGAAATAGCTAAAGTGGGCTGAAGAACAAATACAAGGCATTTCCCGGGTCCAGGCAGCCCGTGGGGCAATCTTAGCCATTCCTGGACCTATGTGTTCAAAACAGACTGCCCCCTTCCAGGGACTAAAATTCTGTGCTCTCGCTATGCATTTCCCTGACCTAAACTGATGCCTCATTAAAGTCCGGGTGTTTGTCTGAGGGTGAACAGACCTCTCAGCTGCTCTGCTGGCCCACGAGCAGGACCCCCGTTACCACTGCGAATGGAACGGATGCTCCTTCCATTCATTCGGCTGCTGGCCAGGCTCCTAATAGTTCTCCACTGTAGGCACAACTTCCAGTGCTGTTCAGGAGAAGACATTCCTTCGCCTGCATCCAAGGCGATGACTCCCATCTAATTTACAGTATAAAGCACATGCCAGAGTTCCCGTCCTGGCTCAGTGGTATGAATCCGACCAGGGACCATGAGGTTGAGGGTTCAGTCCCTGGCCTTGCTCAGTGGGTCAGGGATCCGGCGTTGCCGTGAGCTGTGGTGTCGGTCGCAGATGCGGCTCAGATCCCGTGTTGCTGTGGCTCTGGCGTAGGCCGGCGGCTGCAGCTCCGATTGGACCCCTGACCTGGGAACCTCCACATGCCGAGGAAGCGGCCCTAGAAGAGACAAAAAGACAAAAAAACAAAACACAAAGCACATCCCACCAAAGCCTGTCTCGGCTTAGGTGTTTGTGTCCTGGCCTAGAGATACTCTGCAATCTAGAAGTGGATCCACCGAGGTGGCCTTGGGAAGATACAGGCTTTTGACTGACAGCACTCAGAACCTAGACACAGCTCTGTGGAGAAGCTAGTCTATGCCAGGAACTTTGCCAGGAAACAGACCAGGAAGACCGAGTCCCGGCTTTTCAAGAAGCACCAGTACTGCTGGGGAGGACAGACCCAGACGCACGTAGCTCTAAGAGCGCGGGCACCGTGTGGTGACAGCAGCAGGCAGCAGCTCGCCAGCAGGCCACGCCCGTCCCTGCACCCTGGGCACCAGCAGACGCTCCCAGCGGGGTCTGGTCTGATTCCGAATACTGCTGCATCCAGAAGGGCTCCTGAGTGGAATGACTGGGAGGAAAAGCCACGCATGCTAACAGAAGGAACATCAGAACATTCTGTGGCCTCCCAAAGGTCCTACTTATCACCCCTTCCCAGGGCCCAGCGCTGTGCACCCCTGAGGTTATACAGCCAACCTGCTGAGAGTGTTCCCCTTTGGCCATGGCGAGAACTAGATTGTTGGGACAAGGCCTCCTGCTGAGAACAACGTAAAAAACACCCTGAAAATATATTCTTTCAAGCATCAATTTGAAGTTATTGGAGAGCAGCCAAAGCAGTGAGGAAAAGCAGGGCCGATAGGTCAGAGGGGAACCAGACCCAAGCCCAACGCTGGACTCCCTCTCCCCCTCAAGGCAGCTGCTTTTTCAGGAGCACAGACAGCGTGGTTGGAGGGCCAAGCCGAGCTTTTGGGAGACTCGGCCGTGAGGAGAATCAGCACTTCAGGCCGGGAACTGCCCAGGCTGGCAGTTCAGACCCCTCCGGGGCTCTTCCCTGGGCGGAAGGGTGACCAGTCTTCACAGGCCTCCCCTCATCTCAGTCCACGGCTACACTAGACGCCCCCGCCTGGCCTCCCTCCAGGGAAGCTCGGGAGGAAGAGGACCCCAACCAGAGCCTCAGCTTTTCACGACAGTGTCTCGCGCTCAGAGGAAACGAAATAAGGACCGGATCAACGAAAATTCTCTGCCAGTCCTAAAGCCCTCGTCTGAGAGAGGAAAAGCTCCCTCCCCACTGAAGATTTTCAAGGGTTTCTCCAACACCAACTCGTCCCAAAATAAAGGCTCTAGTCAGGGCAAAGCTCATCTGGCAGAGCAGGTGATGAGACTGCGTACCCACCAAAGCCTTGCATTTACTCAGAGCCTCTGGATTAACAAACTTGCCATCCTTCCTGATTTAAAAAATCTTCTAAAGCCCTGAGTCACCACCTTAAATTCAAAGATGGGTTCTATTTTAAGAACAGAGCGCTCAGGCTGAGGATGAGCTGTTCCCAGCTTTTGTCACCCGGCTAGTCATCAGTTGACTCGCTGGCCCGGCTAGTTTCTCCTTTCCTTCCTCAACCAACAAGACGCCGTCTTCATGTGCATCCAGGATGTGAGGACAGTGAGAGCCCCAAGCAGGAGGCCTGGTCCTCATCCCGCCCAGCGGCACGTGCCATGCAGACCAGCTCCCCAGGTGTACCCCGTGCTTTGGCAGTGCGGCCCAGCTGGGTGTGTCTCACCACTGCCTGAACGTCTTGGCGAGAGACCTCTGAAACCAGCTCCAAGACAGGACTAAGGAGCTGGTTAATGATGTTCGCACATCTGCCCACTGTTTAATCCAGCAACAGTGTCGGGAAAACTCCTTGGTACTCCTGTGACATTAAAACTTTCAGCATTGTAATATTGCAGAGTTTCTGTTGTGGCTCAGTAGGTTAAGAATCCAACTAGCACCTGTGAGGGTGCAGATTCGATCCCTGGCCTCGCTCAGTGGGTTAAGGATCTGCTGTTGCCACAAGCTGCCGTGTAGGTTGCAGCTGCAGCTCCAATTCTACCCCTGGCCCAGGAACTTCCAACTGCCACAGATTTGGCTGTAAAAGGAAAAAAATATATATATACATATATTGCTTAGCAAGTGCTAAAAAGAAAGAGGTTTTTGTCTTGTGAAAAGACCATCTTATAATTTAGTTCTTAAATTTTCAGCAGTCCTTTCGGTTAATCTGCCCGTATGCCGAAAAGATTTAATCTCCTGCTGAATTCTTCTGTTCCTCTTACAACAGCTTCTGGGGCTGAGCACAGATTTACGGTATTTGTCCCAGTGCGCAAGAGCCGACAGACAATCCGACAAGGACGCAGTGGGGCGCGCGGATTTTCCAATGCTCAGGGCCACTCCCAGACGTCGGAAGTTCACATGTCAACAAGGAAAACCTAAGGGAAACAGCCAGGATCAGCTGCAGTTGGACGTCCTGACTCCCTCTGCGAGTGATACACATAAGACGGTAATTCACTGAAGTGACTGGAGACAAAGGCACAAACAACTGCCCTGAAATAAACCCACTGTAGTTGGGGGACGGGAACTGAAATAAACCCCTTGCCCTGGGGGAGGCACAGGAATGGATGCTGGGCCCCCTACCGTGGGAGAGCCAGGAGCCCTGAGCAGGTCCCACCCCCAAGCCCCAGGGACACGGCGCTTGCCGAAGACGCAGGCTTGGCCGGAACCCCAAGGAAGGACCCTTCCCCAGACCCGCACGTATGAAGTAGCAGGTAACAGAAGAATCCTCCTGGGAAGAGACGGAGCGGGAGCATGGAAAGAGATCCTCCCTGAGGGCTGTGCAAAGGGAAGACTGAAAGCCCAGGGTGGAGAACGTATTGAGAGGGGAAAACCTCTCTGGCCAGCAGTCCTCCTCTTAGAGACATCAAAGGGCTTTGCTGAAGGAACCCGAAACCTGCATGCCCCAAGCACGACGACAGCACTTCGCAAACCTTTAAAGCTTGCCTACCTTCTAACTAGATTAACTCAAATCCCCACAGGACAAACCTCCAGAAGCAAAGGCGTGCCAAGTCCAGGCACAAAGCCCCTGTCCTACTGGAGATGTCGGTCTTTCGAGAAGAGAAAAAAAAAGTGAACACATGAAAAAGCTCCCTCCCTAGAGACAAAGGGATCATCAGACCAGATTCAGCGGGTGGTACAGCCTGACACTGAACCTAAGAGAAGTATGATTGGGATTTCCCTTTGTGGCTCAGCAGTTACTGAACCCGATCCGGATCCATGAGGATGCAGGTTCGATACCTGGCCTTGCTCAGTGGCTTAAGGATCCGGCGTTGCCGGGGAGTAGAGGTGTAGGTTGCAGACGTGGCTCAGATCCCATGTTGTGGTGTAGGCCAGCAGCTGTAGCTCCGATTAGACCCCTAGCCTGGGAACTTCCACATGCCTTGGGTGCAGCCCTAAAAAGCAAGGGGAAAAAAAAAGACCCCAAAACAAAAAAAACCTGGAGTTCCTGTCATGGTGCCGTGGAAACAAATCCAACTAGGAACCGTGAGGTTTTGGGTTCGATCCCTGGCCTAATTCAGTGGGTTAAGGATCTGGCGTTGCTGTAAGCTATGGTGTAGGTCACAGATGCGGCTCAGATCTGGCGTTGCTGTGGCCGTGGTATAGGCGAGAGGCTTCAGCTCCGATTAGACCCCTAGCCTGGGAACCTCCATATGCGGCTGGTGTGGCCCTCAAAACACAAAAGACAAAACAACAAAAAAACCATGATTAGTATCTTAAAGGCTCTAAAGAAAAATGTGGACAACATCATACAGTAATTTCAGCAGAGAAACAAAGTGTCAGAGCGTGTCAGAGAGAATGCTCAAAGGGAAAAACAAGGAGCAAAGATGAGGAATCCTCTGACCGTCATCAGTAGACTCACAGTGGGGAAAGAATCCGTGAACGTACAGATTACTCTGGAAACTGTCCGCAGTGAAAAACAAAGAGCAAAAAAGAGTGAGAAGAGCAGGTAGGGCATCCACGATCTGTAGGAGAAATATCCAATGGTCTAACCTGTGTGATTGAAATCCCAAAATTTCTAGAGACAGGGAATGGGGCAGAGGGGAGATTTCAAAGAGACAATGCATGAGAATATTCCCAAACCAACGAAAGTCACCAAATCACATAGGCAGGAAGCTCAGAAAATCCAATGCAGGATAAATACCCCCTCTTTACCCCAGACCCACACACGAGGTATATTATATTCACATTACTAAATGTGGAAGACAAGAGAAATATCAAAGGCAGTCGAGAAAAGAGTTTCAATAGACATAAGAACAAAAGGATGGCAAGATTTTTTTTTAGAGATCATAGAAGATGGAAAGTAGCTAATAAAACAGATTCAAAAAACAACAGAGGAGTTCCCGTCATGGCGCAGTGGTTAACGAATCCGACTAGGAACCATAAGGTTGCGGGTTCGGTCCCTGCCCTTGCTCAGTGGGTTAATGATCCGGCGTTGCCGTGAGCTGTGGTGTAGGTTGCAGACGCGGCTCGGATCCCGCGTTGCTGTGGCTCTGGCGTAGGCCGGTGGCTGCAGCTCCGATTCGACCCCTAGCCTGGGAACCTCCATATGCCGCGGGAGCGGCCCAAGAAATAGCAACAACAACAACAACAACAACAACAAAAAAAGACAAAAAAAAAAAAAAAAAAAAAAAAAAAAAAAAAAAAAAAAAAAAAAAAAAAAAAAAAAAAAAAAAAAAAAAAACAACAGAAAAAAAAATCAATAAAACCAAGAGCTGGTTCTTTGAAAAGGGTAAACAAAATTGACAAACCTATGGCCAGACCAAGAAGAGGAGAGGAAAACTCAAACAAAATAAATGAAAAAGGAGAAATCACAACGGATACTGCGGAAATACAAAAAACCATAAGAGAATACTATGAACAATTATATGCCAACAAATTTGAAACCTAGAAGAAATGGACCCCTTTCTAGAGCCTTACAGCCTGCCAAGACTAAATCAAGAAGAAACAGATCAACTGAACAGACCAATCACTAGAAATGAAATTGCACATGTCATAAAAACACTCCCTACAAACAAAAGTCCAGCCGCAGATGGCTTCACAGGCGAATTCTGCCAGACACACAAAGAGGAACTTATCCCCATTCTCCTCAAACTTTTCCAAAAGGTTGAAGAAGAAGGACACTCCCAAAGACATTCTGTGAAGGCACCATCACCCTAATACCAAGACCAGACAAAGATACCACCAAAAAAAGAAAACTATAGGCCAATATCTTTGATGAATATAGATGCAAAAATTCTCAACAAAATTTTAGCCAACTGAATCCAGCAACATATAAAAAAATCATACACCACATTAACACAAGAAAAGTCAAAAACCACATGATCATCTCAATAGATGCACAAAAAGCATTTGACAAAGTCCAACATCCATTCATGATAAAAAATGCTTACCAAAGTGGGTATAGAGGGAACATACCTTAACATAATCAAAGCCATTTATGACAGACCCACAGCAAATATACTACTCAATGGAGACAAGCTGAAAGTCTTCCCACTAAAATCTGGAACAAGACAAGAATGCCCACTCTCACCACTTTTACTCAACACAGTATTGGAAGTCCTAGCCATGGCAGTCAGACAAACAGAAGAAATAAAAGGCATCCACACTGGAAGAGAAGAGGTGAAAGCGTCACTGTATGCAGGTGACATGATACTATATATAGAAAACCCTAAGGACTCCACACAAAAACTACTCGAACTGATCAATGAATTAAGTAAAGTAGCAGGATTAACATTCAGAGATTGGCCGCATTTTTGTAAACTAACAATGAACTACTCGAAAAGGAATACAAAAACACAATACCTTTTAAAATCACACCCCAAAAAATTAACTGCCTGGGAATAAACCTGACTGAAGAGGTGAAAGACTTATGTGCTGAGAACTATAAAACATTACCCAAGGAAATTAGAGAGGATGCAAAGAAATGGAAAGATTTGCCATGTTCATGGGTGGGAAAAAGTAATATTGTAATAATGGCCATAGTACCCAAAGCAATCTACAGATTCAATGCAATGCCTGTCAAATACTTAGGACATTTTTCACAGAACTAGAACAAACAATCCAAATATTTATATGGAACCGCAAAAGACCCAGAATTGCCGAAGCAGTCCTGAGGAACAAACACCAAGCAGGAGGCATAACTCTCCCAGACCTCAGGCACTATTACAAAGCCACAGTCATCAAGACAGTGTGGTCCTGGTGCCAAAGACAGACAGACCAATGGAACAGAACAGACAACCCAGAAATAAACCCGGACACCTCTGGTCAGTTAACCTTCGACAAGGGAGGCAAGAATATAAAATGGGAAAAAGACAATCTCTTCAGCACGTGGTGCTGGGAAAACTGGACGCTGCATGTAAATCAGTGAAACTGGAACACGCCCTCACACCAGGCACAGAAATAAACTCGAAATGGCTGAAAGACTTAAATATAAGATAGGACACCATCAAACTCCTGGAAGAGAACATAGGCAAAACATTCTCTGACATCAGCCTAACAAATGTTTTCTCAGGTCAGTCTCCCAAGGCAACAGAAATAAAAACAAAAATAAACCATAAAAAAACCCAAAAAGACAACTTTACAGAATGGGAGAAAATCGTTGCAAAGTATACAAATGACAAGGGCTTAATCTCTAAAATATACAAACAATTACACAACTCAACAGGAAAATAAATAAAAATTTTTTAAAAATTGAAAAAAGGGCAAAAGACCTGAATGGACATTTCTTCAAAGAAGATATACAGATGGCCAACATGCCCATGAAAAAGTGCTCAACATCACTGATTATCAGAGAAACGCAAATCAGAACTACTGTGAGATACCTCACACCAGTCAGAATGGCCATCATTAATAAGTCCACGAATAACAAAGGCTGGGGGGGGGGGTGGAGAAAAGGGAGCCTTCCTTCCTCCATTGTTGGTGGGAATGTAAATTGGTACAACCACTATGGAGAACAGTACGGAGGTGTCTTTGAAAACCATACATAGAACTACTATATGACCCAGGAGTGCCACTCCTTGGCATCTATCTGGACAAATCTTTCCTTGAAAAAACACATGCACCTGCATGTTCATTGCAGCACTATTCGCAGTAGCCAAGACATGGAAGCAACCTAAATGTCCATTGACAGATGATTGGATTAGGAAGATGCGGTACATATACACAATGGAATACTACTCAGCCAGAAAAAGAACAAAATAATGCCATTTGCAGCAAATGGATGGAACTAGAGACTCTGATACTAAGTGAAATAAGTTAGAAAGAGAAAGACAAATACCATATGATATCACTTATATCTGGAATCTAATATATGGCACAAAGAAACCTTTCCACAAAAAAGAAACTCATGGACTTACAGAACAGACTTGTGGATGCCAAGGGGGAGGGGAGGGAGTGGGATGGACTGGAAATTTGGGCTTAATAGATGTAAACTATTGCATTTGGAATGGATAAGCAATGAGATCGTGCTGTATAGCACTGGAAAATAATTCTAGTCACTTATGATGGAACATGTTGGAGGATAATATAAGAAAAAGAATGTATATATGTCTGTGTGACTGGGTCACTTTGCTGTACAGTAGAAAATTGACAGAACACTTGTAAACCAAGTATAACGGAAAAAATAAAAATCTTTTAAAAAAATGAAAGTAATTGAGTGACATTAAGTGCTAAAAGAAAAAAACCTGTCAACTCAGAGTTCTGTACCCAGTTAAAAAAATCTTTAAAAAATGAAGAAACCGGAGTTCACATCATGGTGCAGTGGCTAACGGATCTGACTAGGAACCATGAGGTTGCAGGTTTGGTCCCTGGCCTTGCTCAGTGGGTTGGGGATCCGGTGTTGCCGTGAGCTGTGGTGTAGGTCGCAGACGTGGCTCGGATCCCGAGTTGCTGTGGCCGTGGTGTAGGCCAGCGGCTGTAGCTCTGATTAGACCCCTAGCCTGGGAACCTCCATGTGCCACAGGAGCGGCCCTAGAAATGGCAAAAAGACAAAAAAAAAAAAAAAAAAAAAATGAAGAAGAAGAAGAAACCAAACCTTTTCTTAAAAAAACACTAACTTGGGGAATTCATTCCCAGCCAACCTAATTAATCTATGAACAGGAATAAAATTTAAAGGAAAGTCTAGAGGCAAAAGGAAAAAACTATCCAGACAGAAAACTGAACCTAAATAAAGAAATGAAGTATACTGGAAATGGATAAATGTTTCCAGAACTGTTTTGTTTTTAGCTGCTCAAAAATATAAGTGACCATCCAAAGCAGAAACGGTAACAATGCATTGTAAAGAGTTATAGTAACTTTCAAGGACTAAACCAGCCTTGCATACCTGTGATAAATCCCACTTGGTCATGGTGTGTTGTTTTTGTTTTTTGTTTTTTTTTTTGACTTGTTAAGGATTGTTACATCTGCGTTGAGGGGCATAAATCTTAGCCCTCCTCCTCCTCCCTAAGATGTGTTTTTGTCACAAAGACTGAATCTAGAACTCCAACACCACGTCACCGCTGAAACAGCAGTGTTAGATGCATATCCACCAGCCCTGGAGAAACCCCCTCTTTGAAGGAAGTAGAACAACAGTGAGAAGAAAACATGCATGAAGATTCTCCAAAGGAACTGTGACGGCAGAGAATCAGAATCAGTGCTTAGGTCAGACTGTAACCAGAGTTCACCTGTAACCACAGTGTGATTAAGAAAATCTGAGCCAAGATTTCACATCAGAAAGAAAATTAAATTGAAATCAGAAACAAAAATTCCACCTTCTCCCTTGCTTGGTTAATGTGAACGGTCAGAAGGGCTGGCCAGTTCCAAGTGTCCATCCTGGGGCCGAGTGCCACCTTTTCCCTGTGGAAGGGGTGTCGGGTCTCTGCTGCCCACCTAAGCGTCCCTCTTGATGTCACCAGCCAGGCCCTGCAAGATTTGTCCCATTCCTGCTCTAAATGAATGGAACCAATGAGCTGAATCAGCATAGGATCCGTTAGCTGCTGGTTCTGAAGACGGTTCAAATTAATCTGTAGGGTTTACCATATTCCTCAGAGGCTTAATGAAAAGGCGGAGATTCTCATCACGCACACAAGTTCTGTTTCCTCAGGAGAGCATCTGTACCTCGCAGCCCACCCCCCACCTCCTCCAGCCCAGCCCAGCCCCCCGCACTCGTAACACTCATCGCTGCCACCCTGAGTAGAGATTTGTGCTTACCCCGGCTCGCGTCCCTTCACCTCCCAATTTCCCTCCCGGGACTTAGTGCTCTGAATGTTCTAAGTTCATGAGAATAACTGATGTGGAAATGAGTTCCCACGAAATGCAGCGTTCCCCCAATCCCAGGCTGACGATGGCAGATCCATCACTGCAGCCTATGGCACCACCCAAACCAGGAGTCTCACATCCGCTGTTGGTGCAGAAATGCAGTGTGATACAAGGGGGTAAATCCTGACCTACTGCTTCTGCACATACAGCCCCGGTCAGTGGGGTCCTTGGTCTGTAAATGGGGAGCCCCCCCCCCGCCAAGATGACTGAAGGATGAGCCCACTTTGCCTGGTGCCGCTCAGGTGCTGACAGAGGAGCTTGTGTAATTCAGAGGCGCGCTTGGCTGTCATGACAGCTGGATGGCTACAGGGCCTGTCATCCCCGCCTCTGAAGCCAGACTCCTCAACCTCATGGACACTGAGTCTCAAGGTCTTTGCAACGCTACAGAACATTTTGATTTATTCATTGACTAACTAGAGGAAGACACTCAAAACGCCAGATAGGTTGAAGGTTGGATAATACTCCGTGTCATCTATTGAGTCTGCACATGTTTTTCTGTAATGTTTCTTTCTTTTTTTTTTTTTTTTTTTTTGAGCCCCTCCCATGGCATATGGAAGTTCCCCGGCTAGGGGTCGAATCGGAGCTGCAGCTGCCGGCCTCCACCACAGCTCATGGCAACACTGGATCCTTAGCCTACTGATGGATGGATACTAGTCAGGTTTGTTACCATTAAGCCTTAATGTTTCTGACGTTCGAAGGTGTCTTACAATCAGCAGCATCTTCATTAACACATCTTATACCACATTCATGGGTAATTCACTCAAATATATGCCCAGAGGTTTGAAAGCAAATGCGCTTTCAGGACCACACTGCACTGCTCCGGGCAGAGGCTTGATCCAGGGTGCAAAGGTCAGGAGCACGAGGGGTTGCTTCCCTGTAAACAGTAACCAAAAGGGCAGGCCCTGCCCTGGGGAACGCGGGGACCAGGATGGAGGGACGGGCCCAGTTCAGGGTGAGGGGCTGTGCACTCTAGGCCAGCTGTCCAGCAGAAGCGCTGCGTGAGTTGCTTTCCCGTACGCACCTTAAGAGACACAGGCGGCTTTGGCTTTGCTGTTGTATTTGCTTTAACTCCGTATATACCCAAACACCACTTCAGCACATAATCGGTACTAAAAATTGCTGATATGGTTTACATTCTTTTCTTTTTTCCTTAGTAAGTCCTTGAAACCCAGTGGGGATTATGCATTTGTGTCAGGTTTTTTGGTTTGTTTGTGTGTTTGTCTTTAGGGCCATACCTGCGGCATATGGAAGTTCCCAGGCTAGAGGTCAAGTCACAGTTGTAGCTGCTGGCCTACACCACAGCTCACAGCAATGCTGAATCCTTAACCCGGTGAGCGAGGCCAGAGATTGAACCCATGTCCTGATGGCTCTTAGTCAGTTTCATTACCACTGTGCCACAGTGGGAACTCCTTGTGTCAGTTTTTAAATTTTTGTTGTTGTTGTTGTCTTTTCAGGGCCGCATCCGTGGCATATGGAGGTTCCTGGGCCAGGGGTCCAATCGGAGCTGCAGCCACTGGCCCACACCACAGCCACAGCCATGCGGGATCCTCAACCCAGTGAGTGAGCCCAGGGATCCAACCCTGCGTCCTCATGGATGCTGGTCGGGTTAATTTACTGCTGAGCCACGGTGGCAACTCCATCCTCGGGTCAGTTTTGACCAGCACATGCCAAGCACTCCAGGGCCACACGGGGCCTGTGGAGACCACACGGGGCGGGCAGCTCTGGACCCGGGGAGCACTTCTTGCCAGAGTAGCCACGAGCACCCATCCTGCCGGCAGTTACAACCCCAGTCACAGTGCAAATCTCGCAAAAGCCCCTTTTAAAAATGTCTTCAGGGAACTCCTGCCATGGTGTAGCAGGTTCAGGATCAGGCTCTGCCTGCGTGGTACAGGTTCAATCCCCAACTCAGTGCAGTGGACTAAGGATCTGGTGTTGCTACAGCTGTGGCATAGGTCGAAGCTGCGACTGTGATTCCGTCCCTGGCCTGGGAACTTCCATATGCCACAGGTGCAGGCAAAAAAAAAAGGTGTTCAATCTTGCCCTTTAAAAAAGCTATTAAAGAAACAGACACCGTGGGAGTTTGCATTGTGCCTCGGTGGAAACGAACCCAACCCATATCTATGAAGATGCAGGTTCGATCCCTGGTCTCGCTCAGTGGGTTAAGGATCTGGCATTGCCATGAGCTGTGGTGTAGGTGGCAGGTGAGGTCAGACCTGGCGTTACTGTGGCTGTGCTGTAGGCTGCAGGCGTGGCTTGGATCCTCTGTGGCTGTGGCTGTGGCTGGCAGCTAAAGCACTGATTTGACTGGAGCCAGCCTAGGAACTTCCACATGCCTCATCTGTGGCCCTAAAAAGCAAAAAAGAAACAGACACTGAGCAAAATCGGAAGTAGAAAGTAAGGCTCCACCTGCCTCTCCCCGCCTAACGGTTGTCGCTGTTGCAGCACAAGGTTTTCCCAGCTTAGAGAAACGTACACGGAGGACCTTGATGTTTTTGTCTTGACAGAAGCGGGTCCTGCTTCACGTATCTTTGGCAGTTCTCTGCCAACATCTCCCGAGCCCCCCAGGGGACCTGTCCGCCCCTCCGCCGCTCTGTCCTCACGCCGGCCGGTTTCCGTCAGGGCTCCCATCGCTGTGGGGGCGGCTCTGCACAGCAGCGTGAGACCCGCGGGAGCCGACGGATGAGGCTGGAGTGGGTTATCCTTCACTGCCGGTGGCCAGACCAGCCTTCCCGAAGGTGCTTAATTAAAGGGCTGGCGGAGCCACCCCAAGGCACGGGCGAGAAGGCCCTCGCAGCATCCGCGCCCCCTGCTCGTCTTTGCGCAGCTTTCAGGGCACGTGTTTCGTGTGGAAGAGTTCGGGGGTGAAATGATCCACTGAGGGGGGCACAGGGGTGCCATGAGGCGAGGCCTCCAAGCCTCCCGGGGCGGCCACACCCGCCTCCGACGCGTGCTCCTGACCCCGGCCGTGGACACGTCGGCCGTCGCTCGCCTGCCCACCGCCCACTGGTTTCCCTCTGTGAGCTGCCCGTTTCGTGCTGGGCTCACTGCCCTTCCGCACCGGGTTCTCCGCCTTTCGTGGCTTTGGGCATCGCACATGATTTCCCACCTGCGAGTTTGTTCGCGACACCTCTTCCACCGCAGAGGTTTAATTTTTAGAAACCAGTATCTGTTCCTTCCCTGTCTTTTCGTAACGCCTCCTGCTCCGTCCATGTCGCAGGACCTTTGCCGTCTGCCAGGACCTGGCTTATCGCCGCCTGCTCGTGTTTACTCCTGGGGTCCGTTTTTATAAATGGCACGTCCTACACTCTGTTAATCCTTATGAGGGAGGTGGCGGTTCAGATGCCAGTCTTGCTCTAGACAGCAGGCAGGGGTACCAGCCAGCACGGGCATCACACACAGCGAGCGGGCAGCGTCCTGCCCTCGAGCAGCTCCTGAGCCGGTGGAGACGCGTCCAGATCATCAGCCCCAGCAGGAGCTCGCGTGTGGACGGGCCGGGCCGACTCCGCTGGAGGGAGGGAAGCGAGCCTCTGAAGGCCTCACATGCACTGTCCGGGCTGCACCAGAGCAAGACCTTCCCGCTCCAGGAATGTTCTCGGCCCTTCCAAGAGCTCAGGGTGGATGGGAGAGAAGCAGGGACAGCGGCTGGGGACCGCGGAGCTCCGCTCACAGCCGGTCAGCCCAGGAAGTGACCGAAGGGTCAGAGGCACAGGGTGCTGCTCAGGATGGCCAGGCGCAGGGCACCTGACGCAGCAGCAGAGAGAACAAGACGAGCTGGGCACTGTGCTGAACGTGGGGCCGGCCTGGGAGCCCAGGAGTCGGGTGCGAGGGTGTGTTGCGGAGGCTCCCGGGCATCTGGCCTGGAGCCCAGGGAAAGTCTGCAGAGGCGCAGTGCAGACGATGACCTGTGAGTACGTGGGTGTGTAGACACCGCTCAGCACTCACACAGCGAGATAAACGGTGAGGTCTGCTGCCTGGAACGGCCACACACTAAACCGTGACAGGTCTGAGCACCGCCCTGGGGAGGCTTCTGGAATCTGGCTGGGCCTCCTGGGAGAGAGGTTCCCATTGACCTGCCAGTGGGAATATTTTCTTGGCAGCTCCACAAGCTGGATGCCATCCCATACCCACACAAGCCATTTTGCAGCCCACATTTAAAATAATAACTCGGCGGTTTCACTCTGGGCCATGTTTTCAGGGAGAGATCACCAGTTTCGCCCCCTGCGCTGTGTGTCGGCTGTGCTACCTACCCTCTGAGCCTTAGGCTCTCACCCCAGGCTGCTCAGCTCCCCAGTCCTGGTCGCCGTCCGGAGGGGCCCCCATGTTTCCTCCTTCCTAAAGCAGCAGACGCATGTGCGGGGAAGGTCCATTCACACAAACTCGTCATCAGAAGTTCCACCGAATGGCGTTCCCGTCGTGGGGCAGCGGAAACAAATCCGACTAGGAACCATGAGGTTGCGGGTTCGATCCCTGGCCTTGCTCAGTGGGTTAAGCATCTGGCATTGCCATGAGCTGTAGTGTGGGTCGCTGAAGCGGCTTGGATACTGCGTTGCTGAGACTGTGGTGTAGGCCAGGCAGCTGTAGTTCTGATTCGACTCCTAGCCTGGGAACCCCCATATGCCAAGGCTGCGGCCCTAAAAAGCCAAAAAAAAAAAAAAAAAATTCCACCAAAGAAAGCTCCCTTACTTGAACTTACATATAAAAAGCGTTGGCATGAGAAACTAGCACTTCCTGAGCTTTCCAGCCAGCACCTGGTGCGTGGTCAGCGCTTAGTATGCCTTTTTAAATCCCAGCATCACCATCTTAGGTGTGTTACCCACGTTGTAGAGATGAGGTCTCTTGCTCACAGAGCTGAGATAATTCAACAAAGCTCACGCAACCGGGAAGAAAGAGAAGTGGGCTCAGCCCGAGTCTGTCCTCCCCCAGGGCTGGGTCCTGAGCGCTGCACACCCAGCTGCCCCCACAAACCTGCGACTGCAAAAGCAATACCTGTTGGCTGTTGGAAATTTAGAAGCTGTGACCGAGAAACAAGACGAACCCCACAAAGCTCCACCTCCAAGAGAGAATCATTTCTTGGCATTTGGGGGACTTCCCGGGGCATTTGTGGGTTTTTTCCCCCGAAAAGTCAGCTCGCTGCACAAACTGGCTTGCCTCTACAACGTTCCAGTGATGGTAGCAGCAGCTTAGGTAAGACTCGTGCCTTGTTTTACCCAAGAAAATGTAAGAAGACCTTCGTCCTCCTCGGGCGCCGCAGAGGGAGGCTGACGGTTACAAAGATGCCAGCGACACATGTCAGCTCTTCCGCCCACAGCCCGGGAAGCCTGGCATCCCCTCCGAGCTGCTCGTTCAGTTTACACAGATCACACGGACTTCCTGGGGTGGGGGGGGGGCTCCACGTACTCACCAGACTGGGGGCAGGGGTGCTGACCACCCCCCAGGTCCTTTCGCTGAGCGACAGCCCCGTACCCCTCAGGACAGGAAACGGGCTTTCCACCGACAGCGTCCCCTCCGCCCAAAGCTCCCCCGTGTCCTGGGCACGCCTCTCACGCCACAAGGACACCACACATTGGGCCCAAAGTGACCCCTCTCTCCAGGGATGCCCCAGCCTCACTCGGAAAGGAAAGGCGCTGGGGAGACACCGGGCAGGACGCGGGGCGTCGGCTGCTGCCGAGGATCTGAATCCACCCAAAACACTGAAAAACATGCGACCAAGTCAGTGCCATGACCACTGGCGAGGAGGGTCGGTGGAAAGGAAGCGGGGTCGTCTCTAAAAAAGCATCCACCCAGAAAGACTGCCAGCCCAAGAGCAAAACGGGCCGCAGGTGTGAACCGGTGGTAAAGGCAGAGGAAAGCCACAGGCCGACGCGACACCGGTGGTCGCTGACGAGACCACGGCCTGCGGCTTCACGTGGCAGATGGTCAAGAACCAGACGGCGGGACTCAAGCGCCTGCTGAAGAGGGTGTGGGAGATGCAGCCCCGTCGGTTGGTTGGAAAACGTCCATCTCACGACTCCGCACATCACAGCAACACGACCCATGAGATTCGGCGACGTCCGGGAAAGTTGAAAAGGCACCAGTCCTACAGCCAGAGACGCCTCTGAGCACCTGCTCAAAGAACCCCTGTGTCCCCAAGGCCGCTGAAGGCTGCACACGGCACTGCTTCTAAGAGCAAGAGGCTAAAGTGCTGCGAGCCTCCCTCAACGGGGCGTGTGCACGGTAGCATATTTGTGTTAACTGAAGTTAAAATGAATAAAAAAGTTAATGGGTCAAGAAGACTAGATCTCAGACAGCATAAGGCTGAGCGGAAAAAGGCAAGTTATAAATGTACATTTCTGGAGTTTCTGTCGTGCCTCAGCGGTAACAAAGCTGACTAGCATCCATGAGGATGTGGGTTCGATCCCTGGCCTCGCTCAGTGGGTTGGGGATCTGGACTTGCTGTGGTGTAGATTGCAGATGAGGCTTGGATCCCGAGTTGCTGTGGCTGTGCTGTAGGCCAGCGGCTACAGCTCGGATTCGACCCCTAGCCTGGGAACCTCCATATGCCGTGAGTGTGGCCCTGAAAAGACAAAAAAGTAAAAATACATTTCTAGATATGTGAATATACAGATTATGCAAATTGCACAGCATTTAAACAAAATTTCAGAGTGCACGAAACTTGCTTCTGGCTGTCAGAGATACGTGCTAACAGGACCGAAGTCTGGGCAGAAGGATCCCCGCCCAGTCGCGGTAAGACTGCCGTGCAGGACGGAGGAAGAGAGTCGGATCAGAGCTTGGAGGGAACTTCGGTTGTATTTACAATGTTTTGTTGCAGAGAAATAAAGGGAAGATTCACGAGCAAGGAACACGGTGCTGGGCGTTTGCCACTTTAAGGTGGGGGGCGAATGGACGTCCCGTTCTTTTCCACATTTTTCTGTTTTTAAAAGTTTCTCCTAATTTGTGAAAAACGAGGCAGCAGGGCAGAGTGTCAATGGGGGAGACCCGCTGCGCCGGCCTCGCTCTTGAAAGCCGTTCAGTCCTTCTGGAGACCTCCTGTGGTTTGCTCCACCTCCACGGAGGCGTGTTTCCAGCTTTCTGTTGTCACACAGCCCTGGCTGTAGACTGTGCTGCAGACGGCAGCCTCCTAGGGAGCAGGTGGCGTGTTGTGGACTACAGCACATGGGGTGCTGTAGGTCGAAGCGTGTCCCCCCAAAGATGTGCTGAAGTCCTTCCCCTGGTTCCTGGGGGTGTGACCTTATTTGGAAATAGGGCCTTTGTGAACGTGGAGTAGAATGAGCCCTGAATCCAGTGTCCGGTCAGGAGAGTGAGGTTTGGACATGGACACAGAGGAGGCACGGGAGGCGACATGGTGACAGAGGGCCTTGGCCACAAGCCAGAGGGGCCTTCCAGGGAGCAAGGCCCGTCCTGAGCCTCTATCTCAGACGCCTGGCCTCCAGAACTACGAAGAAATAGACCTGCCGTAGAGAAGTCACCCGTCTGTGGTCATGTGTGACGGCAGCTGCAGAAATCACTGCTTCCCCCCCAGATCTACCCACAGTGCACAAGCCCTTGGGGTGCTGCCTCAGCATCTTTGCTTTTTCCAGTTTGCTGGGAAAAAGATTTAGATCTTCATACTCTTTTTCTGCCTTTGTATATATTTATGTGTGTGATGCAGCAATTCATAACATTCGTCCGTTTTAACACGAGTTTCTTAGATCATTTTAGATTTGCGACACTTATTTGTATATTCGCCTTTCTAAAACATGGTTTTACTTCTTCTGTAAATGTTCTTCCCACCTGCAATGTGCTGTCTGGTTCTGTTCGCTGTGTCTGCCTCCAGAGCGTTTTAATTGGATATAGGTTTGTTAGATTCCATTTTATGCTTCGGAAAGACTTTTTTTTGCCTTTTCTGGGGCCGCTCCCGCAGTACATGGAGGTTCCAAAGCTAGGTGTCTAATCGGAGCTGTAGCTGCCTACGCCAGAGCCACAGCAACGCAAGATCCGAGTCGCGTCTCTGACCTACACCACAGCTCACGGCAACGCCGGATCCTTAACCCACTGAGCAAGGGCAGGGATCGAACCTGCAACCTCATGGTTCCTAGTCGGATGCGTTAACCACTGTGCCATGACGGGAACTCCTCAGACTTTACAACCTTCAAGAACGTAAAAACTCTTCTTCAGGACAAAAGGTCCTACACTGATACCTTCACTGCGGCCTTGAAAGAAAACTGCTTCATGGTTTACAAAGCAGCCTGCACCATGCTTCTGACGCAGCATCCCTTGCTGGGAGTCCTCCAGTCAGCTAAAAAGATTTAGTGTTTCCTTCACATTCGATGTGACCTTTTTCTGACATAGTTTATGCAGAGGAGCAGACTAATTTATCCAGCAGACTTTTACAGACATTTTAAGGCTGGGCAGTATCTACATCTTAACGGACATTAGACTTTTAAACATCCCAGCTCTTCACAAACCACATCCACCAGGGGCCTGAAGACCGGGTCAGCACCGTTTCACAGCAGGAAGTGGCTTAGAGACAAACAGCAACCTGTACCCTCTCCCCCTGACCTGCTGCTGGTCCTGGGTGGATCCCTTGACCTCCGTGTACCTCTGGACATCACAGAGGCGAAGGCAGAGTTATTTAAGCAGCAGGCCAAACAGAGGGCTGGCAGAGGTTTCCCGAGGTTGGACTTAGAGGACAGGCTCCCGGGGCCCCTCAGGAGGAAATCCGGAGCTCAGGCTTCGCTGCTGCCTCATAAAAGGAAGAGTCACGAGCAGCGGTGGAGAGCCTCGCCGCTGGATCTCAGCAGAGACGGCGGTGTCTCCGCTGGAGCCAGAGCCGGAGGCGGCAGTGACTGCACTGCAGCCTCGAGGTGGGGGGCGGGGCACAGCGCCCATCCTGTGCTCAGCCAAGGCCTGGCAGGGACCTGTGGAGCCCTTAGGAACGCGGACCGCGAGGACACCGCGTGCCTCCCCGCAGGGAGCCCTCCAGATGCCCGACCTACAAACGGAAGGAGAAATTCTTAAGACTTAAAAAGCATGAGGTGTAAAGGACAAGCCTGGTATGTTTGTCTTGAAAAACTTTTTTAAAGTATCTTCATAGACATCATAAAGCAAGCCACCCTGCAAACTGATTAAATGGTAAGCGATTTTGTAAAAATGTTGAAATAATTGCTGCAAGTCAATAAAGAAAAAATGTTTACGGGCAGAGAATACAAGTTCCCCCCCAAATCAAGGAAGCGGGCAGGGGTGGGAAAGCAGCTCTGCCGTCCAGCCTCACGCGACGGGGAAGACGGACTAGGACGCTGCGCATGCGCCAGACTGGCGCTTAAAGGCCCGTGAGTGCGTGTGCGCATGTGGGGGTGGCTGATGCTCCACCTGCCTGCAGGACAGAAGGTCCGCTGATCACTCACCCTAGTCACGCTCATGAGTGTAAGAAAGACATGCAAGGACGTTCAGGGCAGCGTCCTCTGCAGATCGGTGTTGTACACACGTCTTACATCCGGCACCAGGGCACGAAGGCATGAACCGAGGACTGTTTATATCCAGGGCAGGTGGCAGAAGTGGGTGGACCACAGGTACGTGCATCAGAACGGGTGGCATCCCGCAGTAGGAGAGCATTTAACTAGAGCTCAGAAAACCATACAGCACAGAGCTACACAGTGTGCAGGACACACACGTGCAGTGAACGCGAAAGACGCAGAAGACAGAAATTCCAACTCTGGTTTCACTGGGCACAGGAGAGCTCCCACAGGGGCTGTGTCCCTAGTTATTTCCTTAAACTGTGTGGCCCACACAGCCCACCTCTTGGATGTCACAATATCATGGTCTCTATTACAGAAGCTCGAATACAACACACAAGACCTTCAGCTTGGGTGGGGTGGAGAAACTATAAATTTCACATAAAATTCTATAAGGATCCAAAGAAAACCAAAGCACGTGATTTGTGAGGGTAGGAGGACTCAAGATAACTCATTTTTCACTTCTCTCTTTTTTTTAACAATAACCCTCACCTATTCTAACATTTCAGAAATAATGTCTTTGGAAAGTACCCAAAACATATCCAGTTAATTAAATAAATAAATAAAAAACAGGGTAATTCCCTTGTAACGTCAACGATATTAACAGAAGGCATCCGTTTCCACCTCAATCTCTAAGGAAGGGGATTCCCTGCTTAGGGGTTAGGGAGAGAGCAGACAGTTACTAACTGGAAAAGGGTAGGTTTGTGGTCCCCAATTCCTCAAAGAGCAGCAGTGAGATCGCAAAGACAGCCGCTAGAGTCGCTCTGTTGAAGTGCAGAGTTCTAAGTGCGTGACAGTAGATGTGTCATACTTTCTTGTACTTTCAGCCATAACAGTGACCAGTGACCTTTTCTTGGTCTCTTTTTCACCCATAGTTGATTTGTAATGTGCCAGTTTCTGCTGTACAGCAAAGTGACCCAGTCATGCATATATACAGATATATATATATATATATATATATATATATATATATATATATCTGTATTCCTTTTCTCATATTATCTTCCATCATGGTTTATCCCAAGAGACTGGATACAGTTCCTTGTGCTGCACAGTAGGGCCTCATTGCCCATCCAGTCTAAATGTAATAGTTTGCATCTACTAACCAAAACTCCCAGTCCATCCCATTCCCTCCCCACCCCGCCCTGGCAACCGCAAGTCTGTTCTCTATGTCTGTGAGTCTGTTTTCTGTTTTGCAGATAGGTTTGTTTGTGCCATATTTTAGATTCCACATATAAATGGTATCATATGGTATTTGTCTTTCTCTTTCTGACTTCACTTAGTGTAAGAATCTCTAGTTGCATCCATGTTGCTGCAAATGGCATTATTTCATTCTTTTTCAAGGATGAGTAGTATTCCATTGTATATTTGTCCCACACCTTCTTAATCTGTTCGTCTGTCACGGACATTTAGGTTGCTTCTGTGTCTCGGCTATTGTGAATAGTGCTGCAGTGAACATAGGGGTGCAAGTATCTTGTTGAATTATAGTTTTCTCTAGATAAATGCTCAGGTGTGGGATTGCTGGCTCCACCTGGTAATTCCATATTTAGTTTTCTGAGGAACCTCCTTACTTGTGAGTTTCATTAGGTCCCGTCGGTTTATTTTTTTCCTTCTCTGGCCTTGGTAGACTGACCTAAGAAAATATTGGTATGGGCGTTCCCGTTGCGGCACAACGGGAACTCATTTGACTGGTATCCGTGAGGATGCAGGTTAGATTCCTGGCCTCGCTCAGTGGGTCAGGGATCCAGCATTGCCATGGGCTGTGGTGTAGGTCACAGACGTGGCTCGGATCTGGTGTGGCCGTGGCTGTGATGTAGGCCAGCCGCTATAGCTCTGATTCGACCCCTAACCTGGGACTTTCCATATGCTGTGGGTGCAGCCCTGGGGAAAAAAAAAAGAAAAAGCATTTGTATGGTCGATGTTAGAGAATGTTTTGCCTATGTTCTCTTCTAGGAGTTTTGTGGTGCCATGTCTTATATTTAAATCTTTAAGCCATGTTGAGTTTATTTTTGAGGGTGTGAGGGTGTGTTCTAATTTCACTGATTTACTTGGCAGCTGTCCAGTTTTCCCAGCACCACTTGCTGAAGAGCCTGTCTTTTTCCCATTTTCTATTCCTGTCTCCTTTGTCAAAAATTAGTTGACCATGGGTGTCTGGGTTGATTTCTGGGCTCTGTATTCTGTGACATTGGTCCCTACATTTGTTTTTCTACCAGCACCACACTGTCTTGGGGACTGTAGCTTTATAATATTGTCTGAAGTCTGGGAGAGTTATGCCTCATCCTTCATTTTTTCCCCTGAGGATTGCTTTGGCAGTTCTGGGTCTTTTGTGGTTCCATATAAATTTTGGGATTGTTTGTTCTAGTTCTGTGAAAAATGTCATGGGTAATTTGATAGGGATTGCTTTAAATCTGTAGATTGCTTTGGGTAGTATAGCCATTTTAGCAATATTAATTCAGAGTTCCCCTCATAGCTCAGGGGTTAACGAACCTGACTAGCATCCATAAGCATGCGGGTTTGATCCCTGGCCTCACTCAGCGGGTTAAGGATCTGGCATTGCCATGAGCTGTGGTGTAGGTCACAGATGCAGCTCGGATCCCACATTGCTGTGGCTGTGGCTGTGGCTGGCAGCTGTAACTCTGACTGGACTCCTATCCTGGGAACCTTCATATGACACAAGTGTGGCCCTAAGAAGACCAAAAAAACCAAAAATTAATTCTCCCAATCCAGGAGCATGGGGTATCTTTCCACTTCATTGAATCACCTTTAATTTCCTTGATTAATTTTTTTGGTGTGTCTTTTTGCCATTTCTTGGGCCGCTCCCGTGGCATATGGGAGGTTCCCAGGCTAGGGGTCGAATCCTGGATTAATGTTTTATAGTTCTCAGCGTATAAGTCTTTCACCTCCTTGGTCAGGTTTATTCCTAGGTATTTAATTTTGGGGAGTATGGTTTTTAAAGGTATTGCTTTTTATATTATTTTTCTAGTATTTTATTGTTAGTATATAAAAATGCAGTCGATTTTGGATATTAATCTTGTAACCTGCTACTTTGCTTAATTTGTTGATCAGTTCGAGTAGTTTTTGTGAGGAGTCCTTAAGGGTTTCTATATATAGTATCATGCCATCTGCATGACAGTTTTGTCTCTATTCTTCCAAATTTGGATGCCTTTTATTTCTTTTGTTTGTCTGATTGCCGTGGCTAGAACTTCCAATGCTGTGTTGAATAGAAGTGGTGAGAGTGGGCATCCTTGTCTTGTTCCAGATTTTAGTGGGAAGGCTTTCAGCTTTTCTCTGTTGAGTATTATATTGGCTGTGGGTTTGTCATAAATGGCTTTTATGATGTTGAGATATGTCCCCTCTATACCCACTTTGGTAAGAGTTTTTATCATAAATGGATGTTGGATTTTGTCAAGTGCTTCTTCTACGTCTATTGAGATGATCATGTGGTTTTTGACTTTGCTTTTGTTAATGTGGTGAGTGACGTTGATTTGCTTATGTTGAACCATCTTTGTGAACTCGGGATGAACCCCACTTGGTCGTGGTGGATGCTATTTTTTATGTGCTGTTGGATTAGGTTGGCTACATTTTCATTGAGAATTTTTGCATCTATATTCATCAAGATATTGGCCTTTAATTCTCTTTTTGGCAGTATCTTTGGTTTTGGTATTAGGGTGAGGGTGGCTTCATGGAATGCCTTTTGAAGTGTTCCGTCTTCTCCAATCTTTTGGAAAAGTTTAAGAAGGATGGGTATAAGTTCTTTGTGTATTTGGTAGAATTCGCCTGTGAAGCCCCCTGGTCCTGGACTTTTGTTCGTAGGGAGTGTTTTTATTACATATTCAATTCATTTCTAGCGACTGCTCTGTTCAAATTATCTCTTTTTGATTCACTTTTAGTGGGCTGTATGTTTCTGGAAAGTTGTCCATTTCTTCTAGATTGTCAGATACGTTGGCATATAATTGTTCATAGTGTTCTCTTACGGTTTTTTATATTTCTGCGGTATCAATTGAGATCCCTCCTTTTTTACTTCTTACTCTGTTTATTTGCGTTCTCTCTCTCCTTTCTTTTGTGTGAGTCTGGCCAGAGGTTTGCCAATTTTGTTTACCTTTTCAAAGAACCAGCCCTTAGTTTTGTTGATTTTTTTAAATTGTCTTTTTAATCTCTATTTTATTGATTTCTTTTCTGATCTTTATGATTTCCTTCCTTCTGCTAACTAGGTTTTGTTTGTTCTTCTTTCCCAATCCTTTTAGGTGGTAGATTAGGTTGTCAATTTGAGATTCTTCTTTGGGAAAGTCCTGTATTGCTCTGAACGTCCCTCTAAGAACTGCTTTTGTGGCATCCCATAGATTTTGAATGGTTGTGTTTTTGTTCTTATTTGTCTTGAATTTTTTAATTCCCTTTTTTATTTCCTTGTGACCCACTGGTTTTTTAGTAGCATGTTGTTTAGTCTCCGTGTAGTCAGTTTTTTTTCTCATTTCTTTTCCTGTGGTTGATTTCTACTTTCAAGCCATTGTGGTCAGAGGAGATGCTTGAAATAATTCCTATACTCTTAAATTTGCTGAGGTTAGTCTTGTGCCCCAGTATGTGGCCAATCCTAGAGAATGTTCCTTGTGCACTTGAACAGAATGTATATATATTTTTTTCTTGGCTGTTATGTCCTGAAACTATCAATTACGTCTGATTGTTCTATTGTGTCATTTAGGATTTCTGTTGCCTTACTGATTTTCTGTCAGAGGATCTGTCCATTGATGTGAGTGGGGTGTTAAAGCCTCCTACTGTTGTATCCCCATTAATTTCTCCTTTCACGTCTGTTAGTATTTGTAGTATGTTTCGGTGCTCCGGTATTAGGGCTATATATATTGACAAGTATAATATTTTCTTCTTGAGTTGATCTTTTTATCATTAAATTGCATCCTTTTTCCTTTGTGGCCTTTGTTTTCAAGTCTGTTTTGTGTGATATGAGTATTGCATCTCCCCCTTTCCTCCCATTTCTATTTGCATGAAGTATCTTTTTTGAGCTCCTCGCTTTCATTTTATGTGTCCTTTGCCCTAAGGTGGGTCTCTTAAAGGCAGCATATTGTAGGCTCTTGTTTTTTAGTCTGGTCTGCCATTTTATGTATTTTGATTGGAACATTCTGTCCACTGACATTTAAAGTAATTATTGATAAATATGTATTCATGCCATTTTTTGGTGGGTTTTTTGTTTGTCTGTTTCCTTTTAGGGCGGCATGTGCAACATGTGGAAGCTCCCAGCCTAGGGGTCAAATCAGAACTGCAGCTGCTGGCCTACAGCACAGCCACAGCAACACGGGATCTGAGCCGTGTCTGTGACCTACACCACAGTTCACAGCAACACCAGATCCTTAACCTACTGAGTGAGGCCAGGGATCGAACCCACATACTCCTGGATACTAGTTAGTTGGGTTTGTTACCGCTGAGCCACAACAGGAACTCCCCGATTTTATAATTTCAATATCCTTTTTTCATCTTCATGTTTGTCCTTTTCTGTTTCTTGTGTTTATTGTCACTTTCACAAATAGGGTTTTTTTTTTTTCCTTCTTGTTTTTCATCTATATACTTGCTTATTTAAGTGACTACTTTCTAACTGTGGTTTCTTCTATCCTATTTCTTCTTACTTCTTTCCTATTTAGAGGCCTTTCAATATTTCTTTTAGAATGGGTTTATTATTGGCGTTCCCATCATGGCACAGAGGAAACGAATCTGACTGGGAACCATGACATTGTGGGTTCAATCCCTGGCCTTGCTCAGTGGGGTTAGGGATCCAGTGTTGCTGTGAGCTGTGGTGTAGGTCACAGATGCGGCCCAGATCCCATGTTGCTGTGGCTGTGGTGTAGGCTGATGGATACAGCTCCAATTCGACCCCTAGCCTGGGAACCTCCATATGCCGCGAGTGTGACCCAAAAAGACAAAAGACCAAAAAAAAAAAAAGATAGAATGGGTTTATTATTGCTGTATTCTTTTAATTTTTGTTTGAGAAATTCTTGTTATTTCTCCTGCTGTAAAATATTCTCTCTGGGTGGGGTATTCTAGGTTGCACATTTTTCCCTTGCAGAACTTTGAATGCATCTTGCCACTTTCTCCTGGCCTCTAGTGCTTCTGTACAGAGATCAGCTGGTGGCCTTACGGAGGTTCCCTTATAAGTCTTTGTTTTTCTCTCTTGCTGCCTTTCGAGTCCTCTCCTTATCTGTAACTTTTGCCATTTTTATTATACTAACAGTGAGCTTTATTGCATAATTATTGCATGGACGTCCACTCATATAAGTGACGGCTCCGTCTTCCCCAGCTCCTCACAGCCACGTGCCTCCCCTTCCCCCTCTCCCCCCCCCCGACCCGGTACACAGGGGACACTCCGTTGGGGGGGCCTCCTCAGAGGGAAGAGCCCCCCCCCAAGTCATGTGATAAAACAGGGAGCTGCTCATTTGAAGCAAAGCAGAAAAGTGTAGAAGGCCCTGGGACCTGTCCCTGTCCCTGTCCCACACTGACAGCAGGAAGAGCAGCTGAAAGGGCAGGCTCAGGGACCATTCTCAGAGGGATGGCGCCTCCTCCAGGAAGGCCCCCGCCTCAGCCAGGTGCCCCCCCAGTCACAACACACAGCATCCGTCAGGGGAACCTCAGCCAAGACACAGGAACAGCTACTCGGGTGCCCAGCCTCCTGAGAGACGCCCCCGCCCCGCAGGGGGCCTGACGCAGCACAGCCCACCTCCTGACAGGGGACAGTCACCGACTGGAAAGAACCTTTTCCTTCTTTGCCCCAGTAGTTCAGACAGATGCACGGGGGACAAGTCTTTGAATACTGACTTTCAAATAAAAATAAACATTGGGCAGCTCAGAGGAGGCCGGTCTGACCCCGGGCACCTGTGCCACCAGGTGGGTAGCAGGAGCCGAGAGCTGGGAAACCAGCAGGCGCCCGGGGCCCCTGTGATGCCACTGCCGCCGCCGCCGCCGCTGCCAGCCCCGCCGACAAGCAGGGGCTTTGGCGTTTCGCCCCTGGTGTTCCTGGGTTTTCACTGCTGTCAGATTCCCAGACAGAGGCCGCCCACGCCTGAGGGCGCAGTCCTAAGAAGGCAGGCCCCTGGGACGGGCTCACACAGCGGTCCCCAGACACAGCAGCCGCCCGCCACCCCCAGCAGGAAGGGGGAAGGAACCAGAGGCCGAAGGGATGACCCGACGGGTGGCGCCGTGTCCCAAGCGTCGGATGCGCAGCCGAGGCCCCTTCAAGTGGCCTGTCATGCTTTCGGCCGAGCAGTAAAGCCAGACACCTCCTCCGTGGGTGTGTATACCCTCCATCCAGCAGATTTCTTACATGAAAACGTCTGCATCACGAGTTCCCATCGTGGCGCAGCAGAAACGGTCTGACCCGCAGCCGTGAGGACGCAGGTTCCATCCCTGGCCTCGCTCCGTGGGCTAAGGGTCTGGCGCTGCCCTGAGCTGGGCTGTAGGCCGCAGGCGCAGCTCGGATCTGGTGTGGCCCTGGTGCAGGCCGGCAGCTACCGCTCCGATTTGACCCCCCGCGTGGGACCCTGCATATGCTGTGGGTGCGGCCCCAAAAAACAAACCAAAGTGAAGTGTTTACATCAGACGCTTGCTTTGACTTTGGGCATTAACTTAACAACGTACAGCTTCTACGGCCCGGGGACAGTTAAGTTTCTACCTATAGAAATGAGGTTGAGACACATACATAGTCATATTTACATCATATATAGACAGTATTACGTCAGCTCCCCTGTTTGTTATAGTGCCGTCATCCCGTCTTTCTGAAAGAGCCCCGCAGTGCTCTTCTAAACAGAGATCCGAGCTGGGCTTGCTTTTTGTTGCGGCTGAGGTGTGAGGTGTGCGGCAGCTTGATGTGTGGTCTCAGTTCCCAGGCCAGGGATTGAACCAGGCTTCGGCGGTGAAAGCAGTGAGTCTTAACCACTAGACCAGCAGGGAACTCCCTGAGCTTCTCCTTCTTTTAAGTTCAGGGGGTAGTAAGGTCACTCATTTAGTTTCGCAGTAATTTTAGAACCAAATTAAGAATGTCAGTCTTGGGGAATTCCTGGGCGTGGTGCAGCGGAAACGAATCCGACAAGGAACCACGAGGTTGTGGGTTTGATCCCTGGCCTCGCTCAGTGAGTTAGGGAGCTGGTGTTGCCGTGAGCTGTGCTGTAGGTCACAGACTCGGCTTGGACCTGGCGTTGCTGTGGCTGTGGCACGGGCCGGCAGCTGAGGCTCTGATTAGACCCCTAGCCTGGGAGCCTCCATATGCCCTGGGTGTGGCCTTAAAAAAAGAGACAAAAAGAAAAAAAAAGTCAGTGTTGGAACGATGACATGTTTGTTGTTACAAGTTGGGATAATGAAATGTTTTCATTTATCAGTTCTATAAGCATCCGAAAGGTCAGTATACCTAACACTGGTGAGCCTGAAATCCAGCTGTCTTAATGGGCTCCTCTTACAAGGGTGCAGGGCGTTTACAGGGCCAACCAGAAGCCACAAGGGCCACTTTCAATGATCCAGCCTTTAAAAACGTAACCCAAAACATGGCAGCATGATACCCAGAGATAATCAACCAAACTTCATTTATAAAAGCAAAGCACTGGAAGCAGCAGTTAGATCGGCGTTTCTAAGCGGCGTTTGGTTTAGATTGTCTGAACCCCCCAGTGCAGGAGCCTCGCAGAGAAGGAGCAGGAGAGCGACGTGGGGCCGGGGCACAGGACGCCCGGGTGTCCAGACTCGGCTGTGTGGGTGTGAAGCTTAGTGACATCATCAGGATGGGGGACTAGGAGGCCCAAGAGACAAAACTGAAGCAGCGGCTCGCAGCCGGAAAGCCTTTGTGAGCACCCAGAAGCCATCAGGAAGTGGCAGCACCACGGAGCACGGAGCCAAGAACGCTTGCGTCTGGAGAGCTGTCCCCGAGCCGGCACAGCTCAGGGTGCAGAGAGAAGCCCACCACAGCCTCCCCCGTGCTGTGTGTCCACAGGGGGCTGGCAGGGACTGGTCTCTGCCTTCCCTGAGAACACAGGCGGTTCAGTGCCGCTTATTGGATGCAAGGGAGCCTGCAGGGCCGCCTGCAGACACTAGGGGGCGCAGGCGATGCCGGGCGCCTGAAACAGGCCCCAGCAGAGCCTCTAACTGGAAATCACAGAGAAGAGACACAGCCCCAGAAAAGGCCGGAAAGGCCTTCAGCACCTCTAGCCAGGCTGACTGGTGAGTCTCTCCGTGCGGAGTGAGGGCAGAGCGGCGGGGAAAGAAAGCACTTCCGCTTGGAGCCGGATCAGCAGCCTATGACCAGGCCAAATTCAGCGCAGGGCGCACAGCTAAGGATCAGCAGACTGTGACCAGGCCAAATTCAGTCCAGTGCAGAATGGCTTGTACATCTGTTTTTTTGTTTTTTTTTTTTTTTTAATTTTTATTTTCTGTCTTTTTTTTCTAGGGCTGCACCCGCGGCATATGGAAGTTCCCAGGCTAGGGGTCAAATCTGAGCTATTGCTACTGGCCTACACCACAGCCACAGCCACACCAGACCCGAACTGTGTCTGCAACCTACACCACAGCTCACGGACACACCGGATCCTTAACCCACTGAGTGAGGCCAGGGATCGAACCCACAACCTCATCATGGTTCCTAGTCAGATTTGTTTCCGCTGGGCCATGACGGGAGCTCCTACATCTTTGAAAGACTGTGAAATAGACAAAAACCCTTAACGCCTAAAATATTTAATATCTGGCCCTTTATAAAAGAAATTTGCTAACCTGTGTATTTGAAATATTAGCACTCAGACTTTCAGAGACCAACAAAATACTATGTATATTGTCTTAATTTTTATTCTTAGCCTTCAAACCAGGTTATTTCAAGGTGTTAAACTGAGTTATTTCTAAACATTAATGTTCAACTCTGAAAACATTATCTAGCTAATAAATGAACAGTGAACGAGTAAATGATTTCCCGGCCTATGGAAAATAGACAGATCAGTACATGAGGTCTGTAATGAAGTACAGAAATCAAGTTGTAAAACATATCCTAATCGGTCCCTGTTATTAAAATGTGAAGTCTGTAATATCTGACGGAGTTCTGGAGGAATAAATAACCCCCAGACTCCTTGTAACGTTCATCCCCAGTGGTGGGAGGTAAAAAGTTTCAATTTTTACTTTATATACACGCTTATGCTTCTTTTTCTTTCACAAGCGTGAACCACTTTTGAAATTTTGAGAACAACAACAAAATGTTTGACCAAATCCTGTTCCTTTTTTTTCTTTTTAGGGCTGCACCGGTGGCATATGGAAGTTTCTAGGCTAGGGGTCAAATCAGAGCTGCAGCTGAAAGCCTACACCACAGCCACAGCAACTCTGGGATCCGAGCTGCATCTGCGACCTACACCACAGCTCATGGCAATGACGGATCCTTAACCCACTGAGCAAGGCCAGGGATCGAACCTGCCTCCTCTTGGCTACTAGTCAGGTTCATAACCCAGTGAGCCACAATGGAAACTCCTGTTCCTATTTTAAATGTAAACATTATGTTCCAGTTAACTAAAATAAGGATAATAAAGAACCCATGAGGGAGTTCTCGCTGTGGCACCGTAGGTTCGGAATCCTTCCCAGGTTGCTGCGAAGGTAAGGGTTCGATCCCCAGCCCAGTGCAGTGAATTAAGGATCCGGCATTGCTGAAGCTGAAGCCTAGGTCACAGCTGCAGCTTGGATCAATCCCTGGTCCAGGAACTTACATAGGCTGTGGGTGCGGCTGTTTAAAAAAAAAAGACCTTTTGGGGTGTAAAGCAGAGAACTTTGCTCTCACTCTGAAAACAAGAAAAAGCCAGATACGTTACAAAACCATGACTTCTCGAACCTGGCCGAGATCACAGGACACCCCGGCAGCCTCCAGGGTAACGCTGAGAGGCAAATCCTCAGCAGCTCCGAGCCCAACCTCACTGCGAGTTCTCGATTTAGCGCTGTCCTGCTCGTGTTCGGAAGGTCGTTTAAAGCTCGTAACTGCCCGCCCATTCCCAGGGCTCCCGCCGCCGACCTCGGCCTCCGTCTTCAGTTCCAGAGGTTAGAAAACGCCCGTCTCACCGCTCATGAGCCGTAATGCTCTTTAACGTCAGTGCTTGAGACAGGCTTTTCAAGACAGATTGACGTTTCTTGCCAGGCAAGGTCTGATTTCAAATTTGCACTAAGTTCTAGAAATTCAGGCTCCCTTCCTGCACGTGCCCGCACTTCAGCAGAGCATTAGGAAACACCCGGACCCCGCTCCTGCCCGCTGGGCTTTGGGTAGAGGACAGACCTGCCTCAGAGAGCTGCACTCGTGCTTCTGGGGCTGTGACCCTCGGGACGCAGCAAGTCCTACAGTCGGATGGTTTGTAGTTGAAGAATCGTTTGTGTTCATTCACAGGCTCTGTCTCCTGCATTTGAACCATTTCCTATAACAATGATAACTTTCTGTTTATTAAAAAAGTCTCCAGATAGCCTAATTTAATTTTTCCATGGTGATAAGTTTTCTTTTTATAATTGGGAAAAAGGGAGCCGCAAAGAGCTGCTAAGAGGGGCCGGCTAGCGGGACGTCCCGGGCACTAAGACGGCAGGGCCGTGAGGCTGGCGGGGAGCAGGTGCGGCCGCGGCCCTTCCGCTTCAGGGTCTGTTTGTTTTTTGGCTGTACCTATGGGATGCGGACGTCCCGGGGCCAGGGATTGAACCCATGTCAGGCCACCAGGGAACTCCTCGATGCCATTTTCAGAAAGAAGCTTCTCTCAGGTTAGACCTCACATGATAAACAGAACAATTTAAGTCCACTGAGTTATACTCCTGTCTGATAGTCAGAAAGGCAAGAAAGAGTCTAACTTTTAAATAAAAAGCATGATGCAAAACTCTATTTACATTCTAATGTCCAGTGTGTTAGAAAAACAGAGAAAATAAACAGGAAAAATGAAACAAAAATACACAAGAATACTTAAACATTTTTGGAATAGTGGACCTAAACAGGACTTCCATAACCGTTATTCTTTAAAATATGTTTTTAAGGAGTTCCCTTTGTGGTGCAGCGGTTAACGAATCCCACTAGGAACCATGAGGTTGCAGGTTTGATCCCTGGCCTTGCTCAGTGGGTTAAGGATCTGGCGTTGCCGTGAGCTGTGGTGTAGGTCGCAGACACAATTCAGATCCCGTGTTGCTGTGGCTGTGGTGTAGACTGGTGGCTACAGCTCCAATTAGGCCCCTAGCCTGGGAACCTTCATATGCCACGGGAGCCGCCCAGGAAATGGCAGAGACAATACATAAATAAATAAATACATAAGTGAATAAATAAATAAAATGTATTTTTAAGATTATCAGATCGTTAGAAACCCAGTATCACTTAACACACGGTCTCACATCAGGCAGGTGTGATGAGGGCGCCGATTTCCTTGTTTGTTCGGTAAACATACGCTGAGATGAAGATGCATTAGTTGCAAAATTTGAAAGCCAAGTTTGCCCCACGTCATAGAAAGAAATGTGTCAACATGCCCAGAAACCTGTCACGGCCCCGGACGGTGATGAAATCGTGACTTCTCAGGGGACCCTGTGGCCGTGCTGCTCCCGGCGCCTTCAAAACACCCACCCGCCCGCCGGCGCCCGAGCATCCTGCCTCCACTCGGCCCTTGGTAGCAGGTGCCACCCTGCTGGGCCTGGAGTGTCTTGGCTGCGGGGACGGCCCCCGCAGAGCCCTCTCTTAAGGGAAGTTGTTGGAAAAATGAAACGCTGCAAAGGCTCCAAGAAGTGGAAGGGTTTGTCTTAGGCGATTTCTTTCAGCATTTACACAATTTTGTTCGAGAACAAGAACACAACCGCTCATTCGATGGGAAGAAAAACAAAACTAGTGTTAGCTGTTAAGAATGTCTATTGTGCTGTCCCGGCGGTGTGAGCAGAGGCCGTCTGGAGGTCCTGTCACATAAACACAGCCCTGACCTTCAGTGCGTGGTGTCCAGGCCTTCAACCGCCTCTGACCCTGCCGGTTGCCCAAGGAGCTGGAGACAAGTCCTCCCAGCCCCTGACGCCAGCTTCCCCCCACGGCAGGTGCCCCCGACTTACCTGGATGTGCACTGTGCCCTCTACTGCCTCCCGGAGGTCGGAGCACCCGCTGATGAGCGCCAGCTGCTCTTCGGCGCCCAGCGAGCCCTTCAGGGCACCGGACTGCTCCAGCAACTTCATCTCTTTTCTAGAAAGAAGTGGAGAGTGAGCTGTGAGTGTTGAGAAACCGTTCCAATTCAAATCACCCATCTCACGAAGCAGCAGGGGAATGGAAGCAAAACCATTAGGATGGTGACAACCAAAAGAACAGAGGAGAAACCAAGTGTTGGCAAGGACGCGGGGAAGCAGGGCCCCATGTGCTCTTGGCAGATGTAAAAGCTGCAGCCAGTGTGGCAGTCGTTCCTAAGAACAGGAAGAAGATGTGGTACAGATTTACAATGGAATACTACACAGCCATAAAAAGGACAAAACAATGCTATTTGCAGCAGCATGGTTGCAACTAGAGATTCTCATACTAAGTGAAGTAAGTCAGAAAGAGACAAACACCATAAGCTATCACTTATACGTGGAATCAGAACTGTGGCACAAATATACCTTGTACAGAACAGCAACAGATCATGGACATGGAGCGAAGACCTGTGGTTCCCAGGGGTGGGGAGAGGGAGCGGGATGGATGGGGCGTCAGGGGTTGGTACGTGCAGGCTGTCGCATTTAGAATGGCTGGGTGATGGAATCCTGCCACACAGCACTAGGCCCTGGGTGTGACTGGGTCGCATTGCTGTACAACAGAAATTGAAGGAACACTGTAAATCAGCTACACTGTAATACTAAAAAATAGGACCATCATGAGCCAGCAATTCCACTTCCAGGTAGACACCCCAAAATGAGAAGCTGGGCCTGGCACATCCGCACCCCGTGTGCATGGCAGCACTGCTCCCAGTGGCCGGGTCCTGCATCCGCGGCTGCAGCTGGTCCTCCCAGGTGTCTGGGATCCACCGAGACATCCAGGTGCAGCCGTCCGCACCACCTACCCTGCTCGGAAGCCTCAGAATGAGGGTTCGTGTGCGAACCGCACGACCTCTGAGTCGTCTCATCCTTGCCCGCCGCTCCCTCCCTTCCCATTCTCCGCGTCTCAGTCGTCTAGGGAGGTGTGGGGGGCATTCTGGCTGTCTGTCCTCCTCTGCAGTTCCTGCTCCTTGACGCTCCCCTGAATTTCAGGCACTGCCCGTTCCTCTGGTGCCGCTTGCCTCCTGCAGGCACCGGGAGGTACTGCTGCCCAAGCACTGATCTGAACTCTGAGCTTGGACATTTTTAGCTCACTCGGTATGGATTTGGGCTCCAGGACGCCAAGAGGGTGGTTTATGGTTACAGATTCTCAGAGAAACCCCTTCTCCCCTCCACCCAGAGGCCCGTGTGTGGGTTCTGTCTTCCTAGCTCTCCTTCAGCAGCAGTGCAGCCCTCTCAGTCATGGTTCGTTGGGGAGCTCCGAGTCCACCCGCCCTCTGCGCAGAGCAGGCTCTGCCGGGAGAAGCCCTGGGGTCGCAGAACCGGCAACCCACCCAGAGCAGCAGCAGCGTTCACGACTCTCCCAGGATCTGTGTCCCAGATTTGGTCTCTGAGAAGTTACATTATTGTCCTGCCAGCTCAGCAATGCATTGTAAAGAACGTATACATTTACTGAATATTTTTAAGTATTTAAAGTGGACAGGATAGGAGTTCCCGTCATGGTGCAGTGGTTAACGAATCCAACTAGGAACCATGAGGTTGCAGGTTCGATCCCTGGCCTTGCTCCGTGGGTTAAGGATCCGGTGTTGCTGTGAGCTGTGGTGTAGGTTGCAGACTTGGCTTGGATCCCGCGTTGCTATGTCTGTGGCGTAGGCTGGTGGCTACAGCTCCCATTCGACCCCTAGCCTGGGAACCTCCATATGCCGCAGGTGTGGCCCTAGAAAAGGCAAAAATAAATAAATAAATAAATAAAACGGACAGGATATTCCAGATTCCCAGACCCTAAGCTCTGAACGGTTTAAAAGTCTGAAGTCTGCTATTCCTGGAGTTCCCGTCGTGGCTCCGTGGAAACAAATCTGACCAGTATCCATGAGGGCACAGGTTTGATCCCTGGCTTCTCTCATTGGGTGAAGGAGCCAGTGTTGCCATGAGCTGTGGTTTAGGTCAGATGAGGCTCAAGTCTGGCATGGCTGTGGCTGGCGGCTACAGTTCCAATTTGACCCCTAGCCTGGGAACCTCCATATGCAGCCCTAAAAAGACTTTAAAAAAAAAAGTCTGCTATTCCCGATACTGTGTATATTTAAATTTCACAAGCAGAGGGAACTACTCGCCTTCATCTTAGCAACGTGGTGTTACTCGGGTGCCGAGATCTACTGTACAAAGAAATGCCTAGCGGTTATTAACAGATTACGGCATGGCTCCTGTTCATGAGCAGAGAGAAAAGCAATCCTGATGTTTAGGATTCTCACTTTGCTTTCCAGTTCTGTTCATTTGGGGGGGGGGGGGGAAGATACATAAATAATACCTGAACTCTCCTCAATGCAACAAACTTAGTCTTAAAAACAGGGAACCCTGACCCCCCACTGGGCCACACACCCAGTCCCCATGGAGATGTCACCTGCACCTCTGTCCCTGTGCCCTGAACGGGCCCTCAGAGCCGCGACGGCCGAGGCTGGGCATGGGGACCACCAGTAACAGTGGGCTACGTGCCCCCCACAGGACCGGCGTAAGAACGCTCGCCTCGGAGCTGCCACCAGGCGGAACGTCACCTCCGTCCCCTGCCGCAGCGGGGAGAGCCGAGGAGCTTCACGCGGCGCCCCGCGCCTCCTGCAGTGTTTTTCTGAGAAGGAGAAAGAGGTGCGAAGGTGGAGCATCGTCCCTTTCTGCCGTCGCCAACCGCGACCGACCCCCAGGCGTGTGCTGCTTGTCATTTTTTAAATCACAGGTGTTTAGCCAGCAACCTCCCACCACCCTTTCCTTGTGTGCAGAACTCCCAAGGGGTTTTAACACCAAAGCCCGTAACACAGGGACACACGGAACCCGCCTCGTCCTCCGGGAGCTGGGCCGCGCTCACCCGTCAAGCACCCTCTGTGTCAGGTTAGGTTGAACCGTGGGAACAGGGCCCCGTGTTCCTCGGGAGCTTGCTTCTCAGACCTTCCGGCGATGTCGCCGGGCAGCGGGGCAGGGGCCCCTGCAGGGCGGACTCGGGTCCAGAATCTGCATCAGCACTTTGACCTCAAGGCCCCTTTGCCCCGAGGGGCAGCGGCGCAGATGGGGAGAGCTGTGCACCCTGGGGACCCGGCCATCAGGACCCCGGGGGACAGAGGACGGGTCTCGGGAGCTTTTCCACGTCCTCTTCAAGTCAGCAGATCTGCACGAACCAAACCCGGCCGTTGGGGAACGGGGCGTCCCAGTTACGCTCGTTCCAGTTTTTCTCATTGACTGTTTGGAAGAACTTCTGCTTCAAGCTCTGCAGACGACGGACATCCATACCTGGGAAAGATGCGACTCCCACCCGGCTTCTCGACCTCCCAGGCCAGCACCTGGCAGCGCTGACGACTACGAAGAGCCATTGAGCTAAGACCCCGGCCCCTCGAGTGCCCTAGTGGGTGGCTGTAATGCGCCAGCGTCTCCTCTAGAGGGCAGCGTAGCACCAGGACCCAAGATATTTGCATCCCAACCTCAGCCAAAGTTTTAAAATTTTTCTTCTTTTTAGGGCCGCACCTGTGGCATAGGCAAGTTCCCAGGCCAGAGCTGCAGCTTCTGGCTTACGCCACAGCCATGGCAACATTGGCTCAAGCTGCATCTGCAACCTGTGCCGCAGCTTGGAGCAACACGGGGTCCTTAACCCACTAAGTCACAATGGGGACCCCTGTGTTATTATTTTAAATCAGAGAAGAGGAAATGTCAACAACCACCAGCGTGGGACATGATATATAAATATTTTTATATTTTTATTTTTGAGATTTTATTCAAAAGGAGCATTTATTCATTTAAGAAGATAAGAACTTATCAGAGAGAGAAAACACACATATTTGCCAAACAGAAGAATCCGCTCCCAGGTCAGATCGTAAGCCCACGTGTAGGAACGGGTAATGAACTGGGTTTGGGTTATGAACTTTGTAATGACAGCTGTCTTTATGCATGTATTTCCTTAACTAAAAGGTTTAAACTGGGAGTTGCCTGGTGGCACAGTGGGTTCAGGATCCGGCATTTGTCACAGGTTTGATCCCTGGCCTTTCACTTTCATCCACATGGGTGCAGCCAAAAAAACAAAGTTTAAGCTCTGACCACCTAGGCCCTTAGCTGTTTCAGAGTATCACCGGTGCTGTGCCCACTTTCTGCCCTGCACCCCTGCACCCTGGCCCCACGGCCTGCTTCCTGCCTGCAGCTGGCCCCACACCTAATGCAGGTGCCTGGGAACAAAGGCCGTGGCTCCCATTTCTTTGGCAACCTCAGTGTGGGCCTGTTATGAACCCAAGGGAATTCTGGCAGGTGTTCTGCTTCCCAGCCTCTCCCTGAGGACTGAGTCGCGGGGGCAGCTCGAGGTGGGAAGAGGGGTGGGCAGAGCCGGGAGGACCACTGTGGAAAGCTCTCGGGAGGCCTGTCCATGGAAATGCACTGGCGGAAGAAAGTGGCTGCATCCGTCCCGCAGGCAGGCCCCCCGGCCCAGGCCCCGCTGCCCTGCTGTCACCCCCTCGGGTGCCCTGAGGTCTCTCTTTCCTTAACAATGGCAGCATCGGGATGGGGGGCTGGGGGGACACCTGCTTCAGCCCAGTCTGTCAGTTCCCCCTGCATGTGCACGGGGCAGCAGGCAGCAGGCGCTGACGAGAGCATCCTCTGCCCTCCCAGGACTCAGCTCCTGCCTCCACCCCTCCCTTCCCTGGGGAGGCACGCGCCCACGTGCCCGAGGCCACAGGACGGGACATCCGTGAAGCCTTAGAGCCCAACAGCAGTCGCTCCTGACCCCACATCCAGAGACACTCCGAGTGACTGGTTTCTCCCTGTACAATTAGCAGAGTTCCCACGGTGGCACAGTGGGTTAAGAACCTATGGTGTAGGTTGCAGCAGTAGCAGCTCAATGCACCCCCTGGCCCAGGAACTTCCATGTGCCTCGGGTGTGGCCAAAAGAAAATAAAAATTATTTTTAAAATGTACAATGAGCATGCGTAACTTCTACAAATCTGAGCCAGCAAAGCCGTTCCTGTTTGGGAAGAGGAGTAAGCACCTGAAATGAAACAATCATCTGAACGGTCCTGATGACAGCCAAGGGACAGCATGACCCGTGAACACACTGACACATGAGGTTCAACGACCTGCGGAACCCACAGCCCAAGGGGTCACATCTGGCGAGGACACTCCAGGCCACCTCTGACCTCCTCAGCCCTGCAGACAGGCTCCCGGCCGCCCTCTAGTCTTTACTGGCCTCCAGGTCAACTCTGGAAACCTCTCCATGAACGTATTACATGGTTTTCTTAGCTTTACACCAAATTGCACACATTTTTTGGTGACTGTGGCAGACCCCGATGGGAGGAGTCGGGGACCATCCTGTGATCTTTCAGCCCCAGGTCTTCCAGCCGGAGCCACGTGCACGACTCAGAGGAACCCACCAATCCAGAGGCATCCCGACCAGAGCTGGGTCCAAGACACCGGAGGTGTGCAGGGCGCTGGGTGTCGAGTCAAAGACAAGCTAGAGACCCAGTTCCTGGCCCGGGACGCTCAGTTGCTCGGGGGACGGGGCAGCGATCACCTTTGCCGTTAGGTCCAGATCCACACACGAGGTGGACTCGGGCCCCGAGGGACCTCGCTCGGGGGAGAGACGGCAGTAAAGGAGCTGAGACGAGGGCTTCACCCAGACAGCGCTTTCCGACGGGGCTCCAGCCCCACAGGCAGCCAGTCCTCTGCCCCGAGCGGGGCCGTCCCTGAGGTGTCACCCTGGCCCGGGCCGGGGTCCTGGTCTTGCGGCCAGAACGGCCCCCTCGCCGCATGGAAGCGAGACCGCACCCGAGTCACGAGGGTTAAAACACTCCCGATTCACGGGTCCACGGCACCACTTGCTTCACCTGATTTTTGTTTTTCTTCTTAAAATACATTCATCTCAGATTTTTGAGGCCTCATATGTGCCAAGCACCGAGCCCACAAGGGGAACAAAAGCCCAGCAGTGAAGCATCTGCCCAAGGTTGGCTACTCTGCTGGTGCAAGATGGACTTATGGCAAGTTTTAAGTCACTGACTTTCCCACCCTGTTAGGAAAAGACTAGTCTTAGATGACAGCCTGTTTGTTTGTTTTTTTAATTCACTGAGATCTCTTGCCATGATATTGTGTAATTAATCTTGCAATTTTTTTTTTTATCATTTTGCTTTTTAGGGCCACATCTGTGGCATCAGGCTAGGGGACATATTGGAGCTACAGCTGCCGGCCTACACCACAGCCACAGCAACACGGGATCCGAGCCACGCCTGTGACCTACACCACAGCCACAGCAACGCCAGATGCTTACCTCCCTGAGTCGAACCCACATTCTCTGGGGTGCGAGTCGGGTTCGTAACCCGCTGAGCCACAATGGGAACTATTTCAAAAATCAACTTTTGGAGTTCCCATTGTGGCTTGTCTGTAATGAACCCAACTAGTATCCTTGAGGATATGGGTTCAACCCCTGGCTTGTCTCAGTGGGTTAAGAATGCAGTGTTGGGAGTTCCCGTTGTGGCGCAGCGGAAACAAATCCAACTAGGAGACATGAGGTTGCGGGTTTGATCCCCGGCCTCACTCAGTGGGTTCAGGATCCGGTGTTGCCACGAGCTGTGGCATAGGTCGCAGATGCGGCTCAGATCCCGCGTTGCCCTGGCTGTGGTGTAGGCCGGCAGCTGCAGCTCTGATTGGACCCCTAGCCTGGGAACCTCCATGTGCCATGGGTATGGCTCTAAAAAGAGAGAAAGACCAAAAAAAAAATTTTTTTAATTTAGAAAAAAGAAAAAAACTAATTATAAATTCTCCATATTCTCCCTGATTCCTGAAAGGACTTTAAAAGTGTCCAAAATCTTTCATGATACACCTTAAAAATAAGGCCTAGTAACACAAACACCCCAAGAAACAGAACAAAGAACTTTTCAAGTAGGCATCTTAGTTTTCTCTTGGTTACAGCGGAGCAGGAATTGTGTCTACAAAATAAAAGCTGTGGCAACAGAACTGAAGCGTGGAGTCAGTGAACCAGAGTCCGCTGTGCCCACGTGGCCTGAGTGAGCAGGACGACTTCTGAACGGCTGAAAAAGGAACCGAAGTGACAGGACTTTGTGACATGTGAAAGCGACTGTCACTGCCCTAAGTTTGCTGGGACCCAGGCCTGCCCTGGGCTTGCCTGCTGCCTGGCTTGCCCGCTGCCCGGCTCGCCCGCTGCCCGGCTCGCCCGCTGCCTGGCTTGCCTGCTGCCCGGCTCACCGGCCACAAGGGGGAGCAGCTGTAGAGACCACGGACCCTGAGAAGGCCTTTCCAGCAGGGCGGGCGGCGGGGAGCGGAGGCTGTGCTGCCTGCCACCCTGGAAGGTGATGAGCTCATGTCTCCGCTCCAAACCCCAACCCAACACATTGGCCAGAAACCCAGTTACAAGGCCGGGGCTGCTGAAGGCCCGCGTCACCGTAGCTGCCCCCCGACAGGGACTCCCCGGGTCCTTCCTCAGACGGAGTCCGCGTGGCTTTACCGTAAGTTCCCTGCATCCCTTTCAGCTCTTCCCCCATCTCGGCTTTACCTTGTCGGTGCATCGGCTCCTACATCCTGCGGCCAAATACAATTCATCTATGACGGCGAGACGAGCACAACTTCAAACACAAGGTTTTTCTCTGCGCATTGGGGTCCCGCCCCGCCTCCGTGTGGGCCGCGCCCCCGCGTCAACCACGCGACCTCCTCAGCAGAGACCCTGCCTTCTCCGTCCTGAAAGGGGCGATGACCCGGCACCGTGCCCCACGCGGACCTGCACTGCATCAGGTGTCAACGGGAAACCGGGCAGGACGCTGCGTGGCTCCCGGTGCAAAGGCCTCCTGTGTCCCCCGCTCCTCGTTTTAGGAAACAGGCTCCACTCAGCTGCCGACCCGCCCTGCGCCGCAGAAGACACATCCAGGCAGCCGCCAGCCAGGGAAGGGGGGCCGCAGAGACGGGAGGACCAGTCCGGAGACCCAGGCGGAGCCTTGCGGCGGGTGCTGCTCCCTCAGGGATGCAGCGAACGGAGCTCTTCCCCCGATGCAGGCCCTGCCCCGGGGGACGCTGGGACCCCAGATGCCAGGTCTGCCCTGGGACCTCACCACCAACTGGTCAGATAACCGTCACACACCCCAAATCTTGCCTTTAAAAACTTCTCCCCCAAACCATCGGGGACTTTGGGGGTTTTATCGGCCCTGCAGCGAACTCTCCCCTGCCCCGAGCTCCAGCTTTCATTTGGCCTCACTGTGCGTCGGGCTCAGGAACTTGCGTTTGGTGACACGGGATTGTCAGGGCAGTAACTTTTCTGTGTTACCATATTATCGTGTTGCCGCGGTATCATGTCACTGAGAGTGAACTGTGATGCTCAACTCCGGACTTTGGGTGATGATGTGTCATGAAGGTTCATCTCCTGAAACAAATGTACCGCCTGGTGGGGGTGTTGATAATTCGGGGGCTGTGCATGTGTTTTGGGGGCAGGGGGTCTCAGGAAATCTCAACGTCTCTCCTAAATTTTGCTGTGGACCTAAAACTGTTCTAAAAAGTAAAACTTTTTTTCGCTTTTTATAGCCGTACCTGTGGCACATGGAAGTTCCCAGACGAGGGGTCAAATCGGAGCGGCAGCTGCCGCCTACACCACAACCACAGCAATGCTGGATCCTTAACCCGCGGAGCGAGGCCAGGGATCAGACCCACGTCCTCGCGGATACTAGTTGAGTTTGTTACCACTGAGCCAGTCTGAACTCCGGTAAAATCTATTTTAAAAAGAGAAAACCTAGGCATTTTTCAAAAGGAGCTGTTTCATTGAAAAAATATTTGTTGACTGAAAAATAAAAGAAGCCAGCAAAGGGCAGGGCTGCCTAAGGGCCTGGCCGGACCCCCGGTCAGGAGCGAAGGAGACAGAGCCACACCGGGTCACTGTCTAAACCCAGGAGGGTGGCGGAGCAAACACTCAGTGGACACGGCGCAGTCCCCTGTAGGCCCAGGCTTCCCACAGGTTTAGGGCCACCCACGTCCAAGCTCACCCAGATGACCCGACACAAAAGGCAGCAAAAGGGAGCAGGTTTTTCACCCCAAAACGTGCCGCCTTGTCACGAGGACAGCTTTGAGCTAAAGGCAGGACACTCTAGCCGGTTCAGCAAACCCAGGGAGACGGTCCTGGGACCTCCGATCCACACCCGGCCCTCTGGGGGGGGGGCACAGGTGACACGAGGACTTAACTGATGGGGGCGGGGCGGGGCTGATGGAGTGGCTCCGAGTCGAGGGCAGGAAGGCCCAGCTCTCTGGAGCGGAATCAGAATCTCAGCTGTTCAACACCTGGGTCGATGGAGTTCCCTGGTGGCCCTGGTGGCCACGCAGTCATGGCTGTGCTGAGGGTTCAGTCCCTGACCCGGGAACTTCCACATGCCATGGGCGCAGCCAAAAAAGAATGGGGGAAACAACCCACATGGGTAAGAAAGGTTTTCTGTAAAGGGCCAAAGAGTAGTAGTTTCGGCTTTGTGGCCACACGATGTCACTGTTACATATTTTTCTTTTTCCTTTTAATCCTTAAAAATGCAAAAACCGGAGTTCCCATCGTGGTGCAGTGGTTAACGAATCCGACTAGGAACCATGAGGTTGCTGGTTTGATCCCTGGCCTTGCTCATTGGGTTAATGATCTGGCATTGCCGTGAGCTGTGGTGTAGGTCGCAGACGCAGCTCGGATCCTGTGTTGCTGTGGCTCTGGCGTAGGCCGATGGCTACAGTTCCGATTCGACCCCTAGCCTGGGAACCTCCATATGCCGCGGGAGCGGCCCAAGAAATGGCAAAAAGATTAAAAAAAAGTAAAAAAAAAATTGCAAAAACCAACCATACACTAAGCACGCTGCCTGCTGGCCGGGTTCACCTGCCCGGATCCTGACACACCAAACACGGTCCTGACGGGATTCCTTTCGAATGAGCTGCTGCTTTAGCTCCCCTCTCCCTGCAGACAGGAGGGGTAGGGGTCAGGGGTCTCGGCCTCCAGGGCTAGGAGTTCCCTGGTGGCCCAGTGGTTAAAAACCTGATGTCAGCTGTGGCATCTGTTTGAGCCCTGGTCTGGGACTCCAGCATGTCACGGGGGTGGCAGAAAAACAAAAATCAAAACAGAAACCCTTCAGTGTGTGCCCAGTGCACAGAAGGTGCTCAGTCAGGATCTATGAATGAATGCAAGTAGGATGAAGCCAGGGGGGCAAATGCTTTTACTTCCAGCTCCCTGAGGATTTCTGGGGAAAAGGCACTGGTGTTTCCCCACAAGGTCTCCCTGAATCCCGGCTGCCACCGCCCCGGAGCCACACCCAGGCAGGAGGGACGGCTGAGCTCCCACCCCTCAAGGGTGGAGCACTCTGCAGCACCCAGTCTTGTAGAGCCTGCAGCTCCTCCCCAGATCTTGTCTTCCTCATCCCACCCCATCCCTCACTGGTTTCTCCCGGAAGCACTGACTTTTTTTTTTTTTTTTTTTTTTCTTTTTAGGGCGGCACCTGCAGCATACGGAAGTTCCCAGGCTAGGGAGAGAATTGCAGCTGCAGCCGTGGGCCTGCACCACAGCCACGTCACCACAGGATCCAAGCTGCGTCTGTGACCTACACCACAGCTCCCGGCAACACCGGATCCTTAACCCACTGAGCAAGGCCAAGGATGAAACCTGCATCCTTATGGCTACAAGCCAGACTCGTTTCCACTGAGCCACAACAGGAACTCGGTGGAAGCACTTTCTAAACAAATCCCTGGCCTCTGATTCTGAGGCACCCAAGGTATGGCCAGCCCCGGGGACTGTCATGATCAGATATAGCAGAAAGCAACTGTGCTAAACGCCCAGAAGCTTGAAAAGTGGAACCACAAGGAGAAACTCCTCATAACGAGCAGGTATATTGGGAAAGAAGCAAACAGGACTTCTAAAGTGAATGTTTTATAAAATATATTTGATTTACAATGTTGTGCCAATTTCTGCTGTAGAGCCAAGTGACTCACGTAAACAGTAGGACTGTGTGTGTGTGTATATACAATATACATTCTTTTTTGTGTATTATTTGACATCGTGGTCTGTCCCAGGAGACTGGACCGAGATCCCTGTGTTATAAGTGTTAACATAAGCTCCGTGAATGGCTTATTTTTTTTTCTTTTAAAACATGTTTATTGAGCTTAGAGTTATGCCCAGAGCTGAAGGTGTTATGATGAACTAGATGAAGCCCTTGCTTTCACAAAGGATGGCACCTTGAGTCACAGGCCGGAGAGCCTGGCAGAGGGATTGGGAGAACTTGACTGGGAAAAATTGCTTCCTCGCTGCAAACTGCTCTGAGATTTTCTCCAGTATCTAATAGGCTCATTGGGAAGATTAAATGTATTAGTGCATATAAAGCACATAGAGCAGGGCCTTCTGCATGTCCCAGAGCCCACACTAGTAGTGAATGGCTTAGATAACAGCTTAGATACAGCTCAACTCGAATTAGTGACCCAGACACCCGAAGAACAAGTCCAGAAGGAACTGTGAAGATGGAAGATCGGTTTGGGGAACTGATAAAACTCTAACTTCTCTGGGGTTGGGGTTCTCACCTGTGACACAACAAAGCCGTGCTAGAGATGGAATTTCTCCATGCCTGCAGCCTGACATCATACCCTGTATTATTCAGTCTTTTCAAAAAGTCAGCGATAGGAGTTCCCATCGTGGCGCGGAGGAAACGAACCCGACTAGCGTCCCTGAGGACGCGGGTTCCATCCCTGGCCTCGCTCAGTGGGTTCGGGATCTGGCGTTGCCATGAGCTGCAGTGTAGGTCACAGGCGTGGCTTGGGTCTGATGCTGCTGTGGTTGTGGCGTAAGCCGGCAGCTGTAGCTCCAATTTGACCCTTAGCCTGGGAACCTCCAGATGCCGCAGGTGTAGCCTTAAAAAGCAAAACAAAACAAACCACAAAAAAGTAAATGATAAAAACTCTTATGTTACACAGAAATACAAATTCAAGTCAATGCTCTTGAGAGGTCCCATCATGGTGAAGTGGAAATGAATCCAACTTAGGAACCATGAGGTTACAAGTTCGATCCCTGGCCTCGCTCAGTGGGTTAAGGATCTGGCATTGCCATGAGCTGTGCTGTCGGTTGCAGATGTGGCTCGGATCTGGCGTTGCTGTGGCTGTGGTGTAGGCTGGAAGCTGTAGCTCCGATTTGACCCCTAGCCTGGGAACCTCCATATGCTGCAGGTGTGGCCCTAGAAAGCAACACCCCAAAGAAAGAGCCTAAGTGCCTAACAGGCCAGCCCTGGCAGCTCAGAGCTGTGACCAGTGGTGGCGTCTTAGGGAGACGGTCGAGAATCAGTTTGCTTCTTCTGGCCCCGTTTTGGCTTTTTTTCCTTTGGTCCCTGTTCTTTCTGGGATCATCCCCTAAAACTCCACCCTCTGCTCGCCCAGGGCTCAGCATTTGGTGAATTTCTCTCCTCTCTCTCGCCTCACAATAGTTATCGCAGTTAATTCTGGTCTGGGCAGACCAAGAGCTCAAAACCGGCCTCGGGACATCTGTTCCTGACGGGGAAGCCCGTGCAGCTCCAGCCCCACGACACAGAAGCTCATGAAGTCCCTCAGGCTGGAAGCCGAGCGTCTGCACTCAGTACCCCACTGCCCTCTCACGACCTCACCCTCAGTCCTGAGCCCCTTCCCCCCACCCCCCGAGCCGCTTCTGCCGTCTTAACCCCGTTCTCAACCATCCTGGCCTTCCTCAGCCCCCAGGCTGCGACAGCCCCCCAGCGAGAGGGACATGCAGGCGTGCCCGGCCCCGGGACACGGAAGACAAGACCGGCTGCGGCCGGTGCCCCCCGCCCCCGCAGACTCACCGGATGGTGTCCAGGGCGCCTGTCACCTGCTGCTGCTCGATGTCGTAGAGTTTCACGCGGAAGCCTCCGCTGGCGAAGAGCATCGCCCAGCTTCGCCCGATGAGGCCGCTGCAGGGAGAGAGGCCTCTGGTTAGTTGCAACAGCAGCCCTCGCCACTCCCGGCCCAGAAGGAGCCGCGTTTCCAGTTACACGGCATCTTATTTCTACACATCCATACCCGGAAAGGACATGTTTTGGCAGCTGTGTTTGTTTACAATGGTGCCAGGTGGGCGCTCCTGGGTCCTCCCTCCAGCACCAGGTCCAGGCCCCTCGAGGGGCACTGGCCACCGCTCCCATGCGGAGACGGACCCCGACTGCAGGGCGCCGGGCATCCAGGGAAAAGGGCCCCCGGGGGCCCTCTGGCCACTGGCTTGGGCAAGTCACCGAGCCTGAAGGACAGAGGCAGCGCCGCCCTCTCCTCCTCACACTACCGCCTCCCGCACTTGAGACGACGTTAAACTACACGTCTTACCCCTGCTAACGTCACCCCAAGACAGAGGCCTTTGTGTCCATCTCACAGGCGGGAAGACCGAGGCACAGGAGGGCCCGAACTACACAGGCTCCACATGCCCTGAGACAGACCAAGCGCACTGCCCTGAGAGCCCACTGTTCAAGAAGAGGAAAGAGAAAAAAGACAGGAACTCACAGGGACTTGTTCAAAAGGTCAGAACCGAACGCAGGGGAGTTCCCGCTGTAGTGCAGCGGCGAAGAACCCGGCATTGCCTCTGTGGTGGTGCCCGTTCCTTCCCCAGCCTGGTGCTGTGCGTTAAGCTTCGGGTGTTGCCGCACCATGGCTCGGATTCGATGCCTGGCCCGGGAGCTTCCTCGTGCCCTGGGCAGGGCCATTAAAAACAAAACGAATGCCAGGAGCACCGGGAGCATCATCTCCAAGGAAGCGTCCTCCCCGACGAGGCCTCCCTGAATCTGCAGGTGTCACCTGGACCCTCCGAGCGGCCTCCTGGGACAGGAGAACCGGCGCACATGGATGTGCCTGCTGTGGCCCACGTCGTCAGTGCAGCCCTGAGTTCCGACCACATTTCGGAAACAGGAACAAACTGAACCTGGAATACGGTCCATTGTCTTGGTTCCAAGAAACTAGGAGGGACTAAAACCCACTGGCTGCATCCACACATGGGGCAAATTATGGACAAGAAGATACAAAAAGACCAAAAACCCAACTGCCTCTTCTGGGCACCCCCCCCCAAAAGCAGGCGTGATCCCTGCACACAGCACCACCACGGGGGTGGGCAGACCCCCTAAGCCACCCCTGTGGCGCCACCCACGGATCCGCCTCCACCTTCACCGCATTTTAGGGGAACAGCTCACACCCCCTCAGAGACCAAGCAAGGGCACCTGTTGCTGCTGCAGGAGCCCCAGTAAAGCCTTGCCCGACTTTCTCCTCTGGCCTCAATTTCCACCGAAGAAAGGACTCCGTGTAGCACCAGGAACATGGCAACGCTGGCATTTCCCCCCAGACAGGTCCTACCTTAACCCGAGCCCAAGGCCTGAGGCCTGCGTAAACACTACACAGTGCATGTCTGCACACCAGGAACAGGGACGCGTGCTTTTTGGGGTGCTGAAGCTGTGGGGGCAGGATGTTCCACCCTAACTGCTGCCCTCAGTAAAGGTTGCCAAGTCTCCTGGAACTCATCACCCTCTCCTGAGGAATCAGAAATAAACTGCCTCTCTGATCGCAGCTCCTCCCCAGGAACGCGGAGCAGGAGAAGGGCCGAGAGACCCTAGAAGGACACAGGTTTGGACTCCGCGGGTCCCCTCAGGGGTTTTCAGATGGTAAACACTACAGGACGCACCTGGATCTGAGGCTTAGTTACCGCTGATGCTGAGGAACCACGGGTACGGAGGGCCGACTGTAAGTTATACTGGATTTTCCAATGCGAATGGACCCGCGAGTGGCTCGAGGGGCACCTGTACTGTCGGCTCCAAACGTCACTAAGCCTTTGTGGGGAGCTGGCAGGCCACCATTCCGAGGCCTAGCTGATAGACACTTGACCCCGGGACAAAAGGTGCAAGGCAAGCATGGCGCCCACACCCAGCACAAAGTGCACCTGTTTATATTCCTTCGCTAGGCAGCCACCCACCCACGTGCCTGGAGGGGACACAGACACACACAATTGCCCTGTCCGAGTAAATGCTGACCCAGAGCACACGCACCCTGCATACATGGGCTCTGAGGAGAGACCCAGACAAGGATGTGTTCTCAGGACCTGCTGTGACCAGGGCCAGGCAGGCAGGACCTCGGCAGCGGAGCCCGACAGACCTGGAGCCTCCCGGAAGGAGCGTCTAAGGATCAAGAGCAAGCGTGGAAAAGCGGGCGGATTGCTGTCATTGCCTGCCAACGGGAAGGGGCACAGAAACGCCTTTCTTTTCTTGTTTTTAAAATGAAAATAGCAGGAGTTTTAAAAGAGGGATGGGGGAGGTTCCGTCGTGGCGCAGTGATTAACGAATCCGACTAGGAACCACGAGGTTGCCGGTTGGATGCCTGGCCTTGCTCAGTGGGTTAAGGATCCGGCGTTGCCCTGAGCTGTGGTGTAGGTTGCAGACGCGGCTCGGATCCCGAGTTGCTGTGGCTCTGGAGTAGGCCGGCGGCTACAGCTCCGATTGGACCCCTAGCCTGGGAACTTCCATATGAAAGTTCAGAAAAAGGCAAAAAAAGAAAAAAAAAGAAAAGGATGGGAGCAAACCAGAAAACCGTGGACGGAAGTTAGACTGCCAACCTGACACACACGCTGCGGCAAACAGGGACCCCTCCCCCCCCGGATCCGACGCCGTCGCCACCCCCAGGCGCGCATTCCCACCTCGCAATCCGATCTCAGGGCGGCAAACTGCACCCGCCGCACGTGACCCTCCCGCCGAGCCCCCGGGCGCCCATCCCTCCGACGAGAACACGCGGGTGCGGCCCCGGGGCCCGATAGCCCCTCACCCACTCGCAGTGCCCACCGACACCGTCCCTGCTCCGCCTGCCACCGCATCGCACGCAGCCTGGCTGTACCGGGAGCCAACTCGCCGCGCCTCGCCGTGCGCCCCGGCCCGCGCAGGTGGCGACCGGGCCACCCGCCTCCCTCGCGGGCGCGCAGGCTCGACCCCTTACCTGCCCACCACCGCCACCCCGTCGGCCGTCGAGGACGCTGACGACGCCATGGCCCGCACCGTGCCAGAGCCAACAGCTGCCGCGCGCGCCACCCGGGCACTGGCTCCGCCCGCGCCGAAGGGCGACAGGGCTCGGCGGGGCCTGGCCCGTGGGTGGGGCGCGGGCGGAGCCTCCACCTCTCCACGCCCCGCGCGCGCGCGCGCAGGGGCCCCGGGCCGGGCGGCGGGGGCGCGCCTTGTACTCGGGGCGGCGACGGAGGGGGGCGCGGGGAGCGGCCTGGCCCATCGGGCGCGCGCGGAACGTCCCCCTCCGCTCGCCCTGGAGCGCGCACGGGGGGGGGGGCGGACCACGTGCTCCGGCCGCTGCGCGCTCCAGGAATTCGCTTTGCTTTGCTTGACTCCCCCACCACCACCCCGCGCCCCTAGAGTCATTGCACCGGGAGGGGCCACCTGCAGGCCAGGACCAGGCGCGACCCCTCAAAGACCCTCCAAAATTATCACTCGGGTTTCCTTCCCGTTTGAAGAGTTTAGCACCACTTCCGTCCACACGACCAGCGCAGGCGTAAGCCGAGGACCGACCCTGCTGAGTTCAGTTCATCATTCAGTTCTGGGAAGACCTGCCTCTCTCCGAGGGTGAGGCCGCGGCCCAGGAGCCTTGGGGCCGCAGAGGAAGCGCGGGTGGGCGGTCTGCCAGCCGAGGGCTGTGGGGCCGCCGCAGGGAGGGCCGCAGCGCGGAGCTGTGCTTCCTGCTCCGGGGCCCTGAGCTGCTTCTGTCCCCGAAGAAGGAAATGTCACCGTGCCACATCACACGTCCCGTGACAGCGTGTCCGCAGCGCACAAGCAGGGAAACGCCGGTCCTCCGGGTCAAGGCCCTTAGGCAGCGCTTGAGCGGCAACTCGGGTGGCAAACGGAGCCCCTCCTGTCTTCCCCGGTCGGGAGCAGAAAAGGGGTGTCTTACAGAGTCGGGTAACGGAGTGTCTGTACGCACCTGCATGTAGAGACACACTTGTATACTCCTCTACAGTATTTCTGTCACCTTGCACAAAATACCAGAATTTTTATTCGGAGGCATTTATGTATTTATTTATTTTTCTCTTTTTAGGGCTGCACCGCGGCATATGGAGGTTCCCAGGCCACTGGCCTACACCGAAGCCACAGCAACGCCAGATCCGAGCCGCATCTGCGACCTACCCCACAGCTCAGCAACGTCAGATCCTTAAGCTACTGAGCGAGGCCAGGGATCGAACCCGAGTCCTCAGGGATGCTAGTCAGATTCACTTCTGCTGAGCAGATACGGGACGACCTATGCTGAGGTATTTAGCTGAAGGACATGAGAATTTAGTTCACTCACAAGTGAGTCATTTGTGTCTGCTTTGTTTATAACCCCCAATCTGGAACGCCCCAGCCCTCCCTCATTTGACAAATGGAAACACAGTCTGTGGTGTGTCCTCAGTGGACGATGTAGAAACAAAACTGGCCACGAAAAGGCATCAACTACTGGTGTACAAAACGTGGCTGCATCCAGTGCGGCCTGCTCCTCGAGAGAAGCCAGACTCAGCCCCTGTGCTCTGTAGGCACTTCTGTATGAAGGGACAGAAGAGGCGCAGTGGCTGGCATAGAGAAGGGATCGGTGGTTGCCAGGAGCCGGGGGGCGGTGGGGGGTTCAGTACAGGAGAAAGGGGGGTGGAGAGAGAGAGGTGGAGTGCTTCCGGCTCCTGATTCGGGCGGTTGTTACACAGGCGTATAAATGAACCAAACTCGAACCAAACTCGGGAGCGGCCCGCTGGCACAGTGGGTTAGGGCTAAGGAAACGCCATCTCACTACAGCACTGCTGTGCTGTGGCTCAGGCTGGACTCCTGGCCCAGACACCCACATGCTAAAGGCACAGCCAAAACGAAAAACCTCCCTGAAATATGCACTTCAGTGAGTGCATGATATTATGTGTAAGTTATAAATACACACTTAACTAAAGTTGATTTGGGGAGAGTAGGATTTTGGATGACTGCTGTCCCTGAAGAATGTTTGGTTTAGAATAAAAAACAGCCCACACACAGCTTGGTTAGCCGAGATGCTGGATGTGGGTAAACATGCAGCACATAGTAGGTCAGCGAGGTAGCAGCTGTGGTGTTCTTCTGAGCCGGGACGGACATGGCGACTGTGCGGTCATGTGTTTCTTCTTCTTTCCATCTGCGTGTGTCTGTGTGTGTGTGTCTGATGTTTTCCCTCCCCCTTTCCCGTATCTTGTGTAAGCGTTGTTGGTAGTGTGTAATTATAACTGAATTATAATTTAGTCATTAGCTCGCAAATATTCGGGTGAAACGTCACAAATGAGACACAGACACCCAAAGGGTGGCTGAGGGTGACAAAGCACTTCTCTGTCTTCCGTTTGGGGCGCAAGGAAGAGCATCTCCACAGGGCAGAGAAGGGCACCGGAGGGGACCACAGGGCCGTGAGCATGTGGCAGCAGATGTCGCCTGTGTGTCGAAGGGGGTTTAGACTCTGCCTGTTCAGCTGTTGTCTCCACTCCAGCTCCACCCTCCTGGAGTCTGATCTGTGATGCTGACGTTGGCCCCTGTGAGGTCCTGCCCCCCCGGGGCACCCGGGACGAGACGCAGGCCGAGGGGGAATTTATGTGCTCATCCCGTTAGTGTCCCAAACAACTGCACTTGTGGCCTAAGGTGGCTCCTTCTCCACCTTCTTGGCCCCCCAGGCACCGCTCTCTCACCCCCCTGGGGGGGATCAGCCTGGGCTGCCTGGGCCCCTCCTTAGAAAGGCTGGTTCCCCGAACCCTCTGCATCCCCAGCAGCAGGGCCCTCCTGCTCAGCTGTGAAACCTTAGCAGTGCTGGGCTCGGCCCAAGAACGATAACCGTAATTCTCCACGTCGCATGAGAAACCTGTGGTTTCTGCTTTTCAGACTGGCCTTTTGAGCTGTGTGCATGTTGGAAGCCGGGGTTTATGAGTTGATTCTCTCAGAATCCAGGTGGTCTGAAATCCATGTGCATCTACAGAGAGGTTTTCACACGCCCTTCCTGGTGATGGTTTCAGTGTGGCATCGCCAACGTGTTTTCTCTTCTTTAACTAGTTTAATTGAAATCATCTTGATATGCCTCGGCCATACATTTCTGAGGCTCTAATCTGTCTTTGGAAGTTCAGCCTGTATAGCCCGAGACTCAGTATGAGAGAAAAGCCTGTGGTTCGGAAGAGGAAGCTGTTAACTCGATCCAGTTAAAATTGCACCCAGCACATGAAAGTGTGTGGATTCTGTTCTGTTTTTTGGGTTTTGTCTTGGCTGCACTTGAGGCACATGGAAGTTCCAGGCGAGGGATCAAACGTGCGCCACAGCAGCAACCCAGGCCACTGCCGTGACAGTGCTGGGTCCTTACCGGGCTGTGCCACAGGAGAGCTCCGTGTAGGTTATGATCTCATTAGAAGTTAAATGTTCTTAGTTAGGTAGTTAAATGTGCGTTTGCACAGCCAAAACTTCCTTATTGCAAATCTGACACGTATAAGCAAGTATTCGGACCTTGAAAATGGGCCAGATGATGACTGAATGAAACTTGAAATCGATTTCAGCAGCTGAATTCCTTATGTACCTTCACTCACTTCATAAATGGATGGATTTCTCTCCATCCTTTTGTCCTTTAGTAATTAAACATCACCAGCAAGGAAAGGCAAGCAGTTAGAAGTTTGCCAGTTTGGATGCCAACACTGCAAGCTGAAATATTCTTATAAAACCATACAAAACAGGAATCACAGGTGACTCCGGAGACCAGACTTCCTGGGACATGTTCTAAGGACAAAAAGCACTACAGAGAAAATCTTGAGTCTTATCTTGTAGTTTTATTTTTCGCATAATATCATATTGCTATTCTTTTTTGTAAATGACCATTGGTTTTGTTTTTTGGCCGTGCCTTAGGCATGTGGTAATTCTGAGGCCAGGCATCCGACTGGGCCACAGCAGTGACAACGCCAGGTCCTTCATTTGCTGAGCCCCAGGGAGCGCTATGATTTGGACAGTGTTTAATATGAAATCTTGCTAATTTTTTTCATGGTTTTGGAACGTCTGAGAGAACTTTAGAATCACTTTAGGGGAGTTCCCGTTTGGGCTTAGCAGTAACAAACCCGACACTCTCCCTGAGAACGTGGGTTCAATCCCTGGCCTCACTCAGTTAAGAATCTGGCATTGCCCAAGGAGCAGCACAGGTCGTAGATGGAGCTTGGATCTGGTGTGGCTGTGGCTGTGGCTGTTGGTGTAGGGCAGCAGCCACAGCTCTGATTCGGCCCCTAGCCTGGGAACTTCCTTATGCCGCTGGTGAACCCGTAAAAAGCAAAAAAAAAAAAAAAAAAAAAAGGCAGCTGCAAGCCTTAATTACTGTGCTTGAGGAAAAAAGAAGAGCCTGCCCCCAGCCTAAAGGAAGCAAGCAGAGCTGGGCAGAAGGGGCCAGGTCAGCACCGAAGTCTTGCAGACAGAGCGCAGATCTTGAACCCAGGGCCAGCCTCCACCCACCCCAGGGCAGTCAGGGCCAGGTGCACACAGCCAGCATCCTTCCGGGCGGGCAAACTAGCCAGGCGGAGATGCTGGCCACCTGTGCACCTCCAGGAAGCTCCTAAGGTGAGGGGGGCCACGGCCCAGGGACTCGAAGGAGGTCACTGCACGGCAAACGGGGGGCCAGTGCGGTGAACCGAAGCCTGGGGCCTGGCGGCACCTGCTTGGTCGCAGCCTGGGAAGCTCCACTTCTTGCTCATTTGCATGCGCGGAGGCGCACAGCGGGGGGGTGGCGAGAGGGCCTCAGCCCAGGACCCTTCTCCTTCCGCGACCCCCGCCTGCAGAGAGGCTGCGGGCTGAGGGGGGTGGAAACTGCGCAGGACTCCGTAGGCGCGCGCCTTCCGGTTGGTTGGCCCGGGAGAGGCCAGGCCCTTGTCGATAGAGGAGCCGGCCCTGCTGTGGGGCCCGCAGGCGGCGAGGGGTCCTAAGCGCTGCGATGCCGGCTGCATCTAGCCCACAGATTTGGAGTTTGTTGACATGCAATTTTTTCACATTGCGCTTGTGTTTCTGGGGACAGAGCCACAGCTCGCTTGTATATTGCCGGGCGAGTCACCTGCAGGAGTGACTGGGAAGGGCTCTCCCGCCCTCCAGCGCGGACGTGGGGGGCCTCGTGAGGGGACCCACGTGTATTGGGTCGAGGAGGGCGAGAGCCGTGACGTTTGAGTCCTTCCTACTTACAGGATCGTGTGTACCCGCCCTTCCAGGGGCCAGGGAAGCTGAATTACAATAACGATCATCTTAGGTTTTATTCTACAAGCACCTTTGTTAAGAAACGCTTCGTGGAGTTCCCGTCGTGGCTCAGTGGTTAACGAATCCGACTAGGAACCATGAGGTTGCCCGTTCCATCCCCGGCCTTGCTCAGGGGGTTAAGGATCCGTGTTGCCGTGAGCTGTGGTGTAGGTTGTAGATTCCGCTCGGATCCCGCGTTGCTGTGGCCCTGGTGTAGGCCAGTGGCTACAGCTCCGATTCGACCCCTAGCCTGGGAACCTCCATATGCCGAGGGAGCGGCCCAAAGAAATAGCAAAAAGACAAAAAAAAAAAAAAAAACAAGGAAAAGAAAAGAAATGCTTTGTGTGTGTAGCCGTCCGTTAAGATGTAAACTTGCTAAGGCTAAGGGCCATGCCTCCTTTTTTCTCACAAGCACAGGAGAGGCGGACTCCGTACTCCCGGGAGAAAGCTCGCGCCTGCTTCTTCCCCAAAGTGAAGGAAGGCGTCCTCCTTCCCCCACTGCCTGGGTTCGTTTCCTCAGTTCAGTGTGACCATTAGATTGGCTCCCCTCCCGCACACAATGCAAAAACAAACCCACAGGCCTCAAAACCAAATCCAGAGGGCCTGGGAGTTCCCATGGTGGCCCAGCAGAAGGAATCTGACTAGCATCCATGAGGACGTAGGTTCGATCCCTGGCCTCGCTCAGTGGGTTAAGGATCCAGCATGGCCGCTAGGTGAGCTGCGGTGTAGGTCGCAGACGCAGCTTGGATCTGGCGTTGCTGTGCTTGTGGCCTAGGCCAGTGGCTACATCTCCGTTTGGCCCACTAGTCTGGGAACTTCCATATGCCTCTGGTGGGGCTCTAAAAAAGACAAGAAAAAAAAAAAAAAAAAAAAAAAGGAAGGGGAATTGGCACAACATCGTAAATCTACTATATCTTCACTTAAAAAATAAAAAGGGAAGGGCAAATGAATTGTCATGTCCTTCAATCAATGCACCACCAGAGAGGCCTGAGTTCTTGTCGACAACAAATGAGTTAAACATACAGCAAAGTGATCAGAAACTTTTTTCCTGTACAATCTCTTTCTCCTCAAAATCACAGTAGTTTCGATATATGGGGGGGGGGCAGGGGAACCAAAGACTGAAGATGGTTTATATTGGGGGGGCGGGCTTTGGGGGCGACAGAAAGATGTACCTCAAAACTGAAGGATTTCTTCCTTTTTCCAGAATCACTTGTATCCCATGGTCCCACGAGGCCGGGGCAGCTTGGATGGCGCTGCTCTTCATGCCCCATGGCACAGGTGCGGACATCCTGTTAACAGTGAGTGGGCATTTCGGAAGCTGGAATTTCAAAATATAGCCTTGATGATTCTTTTCCTTTTCTCACCTGTTAAACGATTCATTTTCACTAATAATAGAGGGTTGATTTTATACAGAATCTAGACCAAGTGATAACCCTCTCACACCTCTGGGGGAACGAGGAACAAATTTCCTCTCACTCAAGACACAATATTCCCAACTGCAGAAAACCGTCGTGCTACGTTGATGTTTTAGAAGCAGATGCTTTACTGCCATCTTCTGGAAAATCATTTTCATTTTTATTATCCATACCCAGTCTGTGACACTTTTGTATCAGAGCACCCTTGGCTACCTATAACTCCCTATTTTGTGAAAAACGTTCCTCCTGGTGCAGGGCGCAACCGGTACAGGCGCACGGGCGGCGGCCGTGGCGACTGCAATCCTGCCTCGGCAGGTCCACGGCTTGAATGTGACTCGGGCCTGAGGGACCGTGGCTCCTGGTCAGAAACGTGGGATTCCACAGCCCTCGTAGTCCCTGTGGTCTCTTCCAGGTGTTCTCCGGATTCACTCAGAGGATGTCAGAGAAGGCTCTTACCTCTGTCTGAGCTCGGGACGCGGGGGTGGTGGGCCTGGGCCGCGTCAGGGAACCCGAGATGGAGGAGTTCCCGCCGTGGCGCAGTGGTTAACGAATCCCACCAGGAACCATGAGGTTGCGGGTTCGATCCCTGGCCTCGCTCCGTAGGTTAAGGATCCAGCGTGGCCGTGAGCTGTGGTGCAGGTCGCAGACGTGGCTTGGATCCCGCGTTGCTGTGGCTGGGGTGTAGACCAGCGGCTATGACTCCCATTCAACCCCTAGCCTGGGAACTTCCATGTGCCTCGGGAGCGGCCCTAGAAATGGCAAAAAGACAAAAAAAAAAAAAAAAAAAAAAAGAACTTGAGATGGAGAAGCTCAGTGTGAGAAATCAAGGAAGACGTGGGTCTAGTCCAGCAGGAGGAGTGTCAGTTAAGCAGGCAGGACAAGTAGGACCTTCCCCATGAGTGACCCTGGACCTTCCTTCCTGGGCTTTTAGAGAAAGCGCTTAGATCTCCCCTCAGGGTCATTACTGATAGAGACACACTTGCCGACAAGAAGGATTCTTCCGGCCTTAGGTAACGTTCAGCAGTTTTACATGGGAGCCACCTCAAAAAGACAAAAACCAGACCACTCCCCTGTTCCTCTGATTTAAACAAACTCACCCAAACACAAGCCAAAGAGAAGGAAGCCCAACGATGTCTGCATGAAGTGACAGTTTGTTCTTCGTAAGGAGAGTTTGGAGGGACCCATGCAAATACAGCGTAATTCACTTCCCAGCATTCTCTGTTGTATTGTTACAGATATTTAGAAGAATATCTGTAACATTACCTCCCGCGGCATATGGAGGTTCCCAGGCCAGGGGTCGAATCAGAGCTGCAGCTGCCGGCCTACACCACAGGCACAGCAACTCGGGATGCAAGCCACGTCTGCAACCTACTCCACAGCTCACAGCAACGCCGGATCCTTAACCCACTGAGCAAGGCCGGGGATCGAACCCGAAACCTCATGGATTCTGGTCGGGTTCATTACTGCTGCGCCACGAAGGGAATTGCCTGTACTTGATTCAAATTGAATTGATTTGCTTTCATTTTGAATAGTCCTCTGCGGTTAATAGTGCCCCTGTCACAGAGGGCAGCCTTTCCGCCAGCCCGGAGCCCCGTGTTTCTGGCTTATCCATTAGTGAGACGCCTGCAGAGGGATGAATGCGTGCCTGTTACTGTTAGACCCTGTGCACGGCCGACACGGGTCCATGCAGATCTTTACTCAGTTCCAGGCCGTCCAATACCGTGTACAAGAGTCTGTCTTCTCCAGGGGTCTGGGTCGTTGGAGCACACTTGTGTTTTTTCGTGATTTGGGATGAACAAGTGGGAGTTCCCTTTGGATTGAATAAAAGTGATGGGTTTTTTGCAAACCACATTCCAGCCTTCACTGCCCCTCCGTTGGAGTTGAAAAGCTAAATTCACATCTATTATCATGAAACTGATTTCATTACCGCTTCATGCACGTAGAAAAAAATTGACCTGTCCTACGAGGGAAAAAGGCTTTTTACAAGCAAGCGCTCCTGAAAGCAGGGAAAGGAAAGCCAGGGGGAAGGAAATTACCCTGCACCCACACCACACAGACTGCCCTTTCAGACCTGGCTGCGGGAGGCTCCAGTGGGCACTGCCGCGCAGGACCAGGCTGCAAGGCTTTCTGAAGAGACCCTTTCATCTGGTCCTGCTTTGCTCCAGGCACGACCGGGGGCTCCTTGGGCTGCGATCAGAGCGAGCCTCAGTTCTCCTTTTCGTAGTTTCCATCCATAAACATTATCCAAACATTTGTTAGTATTTTTCCACTTTTCTTCCTCCCCGCGGGGTCATCAACCGTGTCCTTTCAGACTGCACCCAGTCTTCTTACCTTAAATCTGGGGCATCCCACTGACTTTTAAGAGTGATAAATTTGTGTAAAGGGATATTTTACTTCGGAACTTAACTGTGCATTAACACTAAGGAAATTTCCCTCAGCGATAGCTCTGCAATGACCTGATTTGAGTATTTTTTTCTACAATGTCTAATTGTCTTTTTATAGTTGAAAAGCTAAGCAAGGAAAAAAAATCTTCTACCCAACCTTGGGGATGCCAAGAACTATAAGGATTGGCCCTTGTTGATGGAAATAATAAATAATCTGTCACTGGAATAGACTAGAAAAGAGTTTATGTGAGCCAGACTGAAGACTAGAGGCCAGGAGGCACGGGTTCCTGGAGGCTTACAAAGGCCAAAAGTGCAAACTTACATAAGTTGTTTGTGAAGAATTATAATTGGAGCTGGCCAGAAGTAGGGGTGCTGGTGAAGCAAGGACTGGTCCAGGTCTGGAATGGTTACACAGTTACACAGGGAAGATCTTGAGGCCGCAAGGGTGCAGCTGCCAGCTCTTGGCAGGTACTGTTTAGAGAAGGGCTGGGGCAGGTGTCCTTGAGTCTTGACACAGCTCAGAAAACTCAGGGTCTCGGTGCGGCAGGAGCGTGTCTGCAGCCACATCCACCGTGGCCGCCGGCCTCCACCCAGATGCCTGAACCCCAGTTACTCCTTGTTGGTTCCACATGCCTCCGTTTCCTCCGTGGTTAACGCAGATGCACAGCGCACGTGTGACAGGCCCCAAAACAGGTGGTTCTGGCGGGCGTCACATGCACATTCAGTCGTGTGCAGGCAGCGTGACTTCTCCGTTCCTTGGCTCCCGCCTCCAGAAGCTCACTCGGGCGGTGTCAGGGATGCCTGTGACGGTAGCACGGGAGGCAGGCGGCAGCGCAGACCTGGCCGCTTCCAAAGGGACCACTGGGGCTTCCTGATCCCGAGTCAGCAAGGACAGCCGAGGCTGGCGACCCCGCAGCACCTCGCTTCTGTGACAAAGACCGCGTCCTGAGCAGCACAGGGCTGTGCCTCCACCGCGCCTGCCCACCTGCCCAGCTAGCTGGACTCGAAGCTCAGTCACCCCGGACCCCAGCTTCTGATCCAAACCGGTTCCTGGCTTGATAGTGAATTTGTGCTCACTGCTCCGTCTGTGCCCCCAGGGTCTCTGTTTCTCCTCCGCAAAGAGCATGGCTCTGAGTGATGCCTGCAAGATCACAGCCAAAGGGCCAAAGCCAGCAGGGTAGACACTCAAATTTTGCTTATACCTAGAAAGTGGTAAATAATTGTCAGAAGTCCCTCTGAAATCCCCAGTTAACTGAAGCCTTTCGGACGGGGGTCTTTTTTTTCAGGCCCACCCACAGCATATGGAGGTTCCTGAGCTAGGGGTCGAAGCAGAGCTACAGCTGCCGGCCTACACCGCACCAGATCCAAGCTGCATCTGCGACCCACACCACAGCTCACGACAACGCCTGATCCTTAACCCACTGAGCGAGGCCAGGGATCAAACCTGCGTCCTCACGGATACTAGTCAGACTCATTTCTGCTGAGCCACGACAGGAACCCCTGAGGTTTTTTTTTTTTTTTTTTTTTTTTAACGGGAAAACTCTCATTTTGGGATAGAAAATTAAAAAGAGAATTGAAGAATTATGAGAAATGTAAATAAATCTACATGTATACACAAATCAATTATTAGGCTCTTCTTTTTTGTATACATTAAGAACTTTTGGGAGTTCCCGTCGTGGCGCAGTGGTTAACGAATCTGACTAGGAACCATGAGGTTGCGGGTTCGATCCCTGGCCTTGCTCAGTGGTTAAGGATCTGGTGTGGCTGTGAGCTGTGGTATAGGTGGCAGAGACGGCTTGGATCTGGTGTGGCTGTGGCTGTGGTGTAGGCCAGCGGCTGTAGCTCCAATTCGATCTCTAGCCTGAGAACCTCCATATCTGGCGGGTGCGGCCCTAAAAAGGAAAAAAATAAAAGGGTAAGAAGAGGTAGGACAGCCACGCTGAGTGCCGACTAGCACACGAGTGACTCTGTGGCCGATACCGCTCACTTTGTTTTTCCGTGTACCTTCGAGTGAGGTTACTTTACCATCAGGTCAAGAGCTTGCCCTTTTCATCCTTTAAAAGTCATGGCGCTGCGTAGCCATTGCTCTCTTGACTAATCCCTCTTTGGGAAGCAACACGCAATAAAATTAAGGGTGGCGCTTGAGTGAGGACTCCCTGGTTATGAATGAAGGTCGGGTTCCTCTGAGCTTGGTTTATTCCTCTGCCCCTGGGCTGGGGGGCGGGGTAGGTACAGCTTGAAATGCCGCCAGCGGTCTGGCACCTTACCTTTTGATTTCAACCAGCTCATGCCTGGGTTTCTGTGGTGCGAATGGACAGAGAGTAATTCACAGTCCAATGCGCATTTATTTGAGAACAGATTGAAATTATTGGCAGGTTCAGGTTAAACTGTAACTTGCAAGTTAGAAATCCTGCGAGGCTCAGCACAGACTGAGGACACTGCTGAGCCACCACTTAGGGTCTCCGGATCCTCGCTAAAGGCCATGACGGTGATTTCGGTGGCCTTGGATGGTGTCAGTTGGAGAAAGAGTGCTTTTCAGATTAAGGTTTATCTGTTTCGAGTAGGAGGTTCTGCAGGGAGGCAGAACTGTCCCTTCGATGTGGAAGGTACAAAATTAAGCCTCCTCTTTTTCTTGCACATTTCAACCCAAAGGGAACCCCTGATAAAACCCCCGTTGCGGTAGTACCAGGCGCTGCCCTGTCACACAGAGAATTAAAGATTTAAAAGAGGGTGTGGACCTTCCTGGACTGTGTTTTCACACCCTGAGAGTGGTTTTCCTCCGAGGAAGCAGGAAAAGATGATAGGTTTTACTGCTCGTGTCCTTAGCCTCAGGAAAGAACGGGTCTCAGCTATTTAAAAGATGAAGTGAAAAAAGTTCACTCTACATATTCAGGCTGATTAGCTTTTAGGATTAAAAAAAAAATTACCAAGATAAGTGTCACATATTTCACAGGCAATGACCGCATTTCATGGTGTTTTTCTGGGCAGAAGAGTTGAAAGGTTTTCACAGCGTCTAATAAATCACTTATTAGATAAACCAAGTTTTGCCAAGCTGGGTGGGAAGGCAGTGGTGTGGGGTGAACTTCCAACAATAAACAGTAGCTGCAGAACTCTGTCATAAGCCCTGAGAGATGGGGCACGTGCAGGGTGGTATGGCCGCACTCTTAGGACCTCTGGCAGCGGCAGAGCAACAGGAACTAACATCCCACTAAATATCCATGAGGATGCGGGTTCCATCCCTGGCCTCACTCAGTGGGTCGGGGATCCCAGATTGCTGTGAACTGTGGTGTAGGTCACAGATGTGGCTCAGATCCTGCTTGCTGTGCCTGGGGTGTAGGCCAGCGGCTGCAGCTCCCATTCCACCCCTAGCCTGGGAACTTCCATATACCGTAGGTATGGTCCTTAAAAGGGAAAAAACAAAAACAAAACCCAGGAGCTAACATACACCGCGTGTTAGGGACTGAATAGTCCCCAGATTCAGATGCGGCAGCCCTGCCCACCCCCACCCCCCACCCTCCCGGCCAGGCCCTCGGAATAACAGTATTTGGAGAGAAGGCCTTTAAAGAGGGATTCAGTTGAAAGAGGGCCCAGGGTGCGTCTGAATCCAGTCAGTCCTGAGAAGATTAGGACACACCGTCCCCGGGGTGCCCGTGCAGAGGGAGACCACGGAAAGGGGTAGCCAGGCCGAGGAGGGGCCTCGGAGGAAGCCAAGCCTGCCCACACCTTGATCTTGAACTTCAGCCTCCAGAACCTTGAGAAATAACTCTCCATTTTTAAACCACCCAGTGTGTGGAACGTGTCAGGGCTGCCCCAGCAACCATGACTCGGAAACGCGGGAGGTCAGGACAGAGCGTAGCCAGGCTCAGAGATCGGTAGGAAGGACCCTCAGGAGGAGAGAAGTGTGTTGTAAAGGCCTGGAGGTGGCAGAGCGCGACAGTGATACCTTCCCGACGTGAATCCCGACTCGAACGAAGGATGGCCAGGACACGCATGCCCGTGAGGAGGGCACACGCAGCGGAGGTGTCATGGACACGTGCTATGTGCCCAGCATCCGACACCCTTTGTGTTTTAGGGGAATCTGAAAACAGGTGGGAGGAGGCTTAGGGGAGCAGGTCCCCTCCCTCTGAGCTCCCTGGAAGGCAGCACAGCCGGCTCCTGTTGTGTCTGGGGCTTGACTTGTGAGGGAGGCAGCTAAAGGGCAGGACAGAAATGGCTCACAGTGGCTGTGATGGAGACCAAGGTCTAGAAGACAGCTGTGTGACACGTGGCCACCGGCAGAGAGGCAGGTGTCAAGGTACTGAGGTGACAGGTGCCTGCAGCAGCAGGCCACCTTGGAGCAACCTGTCCTGCTTTGCTTGGGATTTTTCCTGGTTTTACAATGAAAATCCGCATCAGTCCTGAGAAGACTAGGAGAGCCCCCCCCCCGACTTAGGTAGGCAGATTGCCAGGGGCGGGGGGGGGGGGGGGCGAGTGGGGAGGTGGCTGTGTCTGACCTCCCTGAACCTCTGCCATTTTTTCCAAACCATGTCCCTTAGCCTCTCTGACAATTCCGAATTACCTGTTATCTTTCCCCCAAATCCCTTTTCTGTTCTTTCTTTCTTTTTTTTTTTTTTTTTTTTGCCTTTTGGCCATTACTAGGGCCGCACCCTCTGCATATAGAGGTTTCCAGGCTAGGGGTCTAATCGGAGCTGTAGCCACTGGCCTATGCCAGAGCCACAGCAACGCGGGACCCGAGCCACGTCTGCAACCTACACCACAGCTCATGGCAACTCGGGATCCTTAACCCACTGAGCAAGGCCAGGGATTGAACCCGCAACCTCATGGTTCCTAGTCGGATTCGTTAACCACTGAACCACGGCGGGAACTCCCCAAATCCCATTTCTGCTTAAGTTAGCAAGAGTTGGTTTTCTTTGGCTGCCACAAAGAATGCTGAGTCTTGACTCCTGAAGGGCCGTGAGGAGTTTAGACCTTGTCTAGAGGTCAAGGCACTGCGGGGAGAGCGCACAGAATGTTCCGAGCAGAGGCTAAGGTGGGCAGATCTCACTTAGGGCCAGGCGTTGAGAACAGCTGGAGTGAGAGCAAGATAGACGGAGAGAAAGCAGTGGGAAAAGCCTGCATGTTAAGGAAACCCGAGGGAGGGCGAGAGCGGAGGGCTGCCAGCCGGGCGGTGGGAGGGATGGGGGGCACCGAACAGCGAGCGGCCGGCACATCGCGGTGCCCCTGCGCCCGCGCGGGAACCAGCCCGCAAAGCCCGCCCCGCCCGCGGGCTGGAGGCACTTGCTCCCGGCTGCCGGCCGCTGCCCGCGAGCCAAGGCCAGAGGCTCGGGCCCCACGAAGCGCCCACGACTCGGAGACGGCAGGTCTCCGGGGCCCCTCCCGCCCCTCCCGCCCGGTCCCACCCAGAACCGCGCGGGCTGCTTCTCTCCCGTTGTCCGCAGGGGCCCCGCGCCCGGGCTGCGGGTCGGCCGGCGAGTCGCCCGCGTGGCCGGGGCGCACCTTCCCCTACGAGCTCAGCTCCGCGCCGCCGCCCGCCCGCCCGCTCTACAGGCATCACCTCCAAAACTAAACTCCCCAAACGGGGTCTCGTCCGGCCTTGTGCCTCCCAGCAAACGACGCGGGCTTTGGCCCCAGCGCCTGCGCCAACCGCGGGAGGCACCTCCCATCCACCCGCCTCAGCGCGTGATTGCTGGTCCTGGGCGCTCGGTACCCAACCCTCCTCGGGCTCTTCTCGAGGCACCAGGCTGTGGTCCCCCGCAAAAGATCTCTGTTCTCTCTGGAGCTTAGTAGTTTGGTAATATGAGTCATGTGACCTAAATTCCCGGTCTGGCAAGGTAGGCCTGTGCTCAAGAAGCAGTCGCTTCAGGGGGTGCCTATTGCGGTGAGGCATCCATGAGGATGAGGGTTCGATCCCTGGCCTCAGCTCAGTGGGTGGGGGATCTGGGGTTGCCGAGAGCTGTGGTGTAGGTCGCAGGCACGGCCTGGATCCCGTGTTGCTGTGGCTGTGGTGGAGGCCGGCAGCTGTAGCTCTGATTGGACCTCTGGCCTGGGAACCTCCATATGCCCTGACTGTGGCCCTGAAAGAGCAGAAGAGAAAATAGAGTAGTCGCTTCATTACACGATTTAAAATGAAGGAGGAGGTCTCTGGTGGCCTAGAAATTAAGGATCTGGTGTCATCACTGCTGTGGCTCCGGTTCAATCCCTGGCCCAGGAATTTCCACGTGCCTCTGAGTGTGGCCTAAAAAATAATAAATAAATAAATAAAATAAAATGATTGACTGGTGCAAGTAACTATCGTACTTGACAATCAAGACGAAAGGAAATTGAATTTGTTTAAAATTAAAAAAAAAAAAATCTAGGTGTTCCTGTCGTGGCGCAGTGGAAACGAATCAGACTAGGACCCGTGAGGTTGTGGGTTCGATCCCTGGCCTCGCTCAGTGGGTAAAGACTTGGGTGCTGCCTTGAGCTGTGGTGTAGGTTGCAGATGGGGCTCAGATTCTGCGTTGCTGTGGCTGTGGTGTAGGCTGGCAGCTGCAGCTCTGATTCCACCCCTAGCCTGGGAACCTCCATATGGCGTGGGTGTGGCCCTTAAAAAAAAATCAATAGACCTGGCCGTTTATAGCCTGGAGATCCAAAGAGATAATGGAAATTGTTTCTGTTATTGAAATGCAGTAACTTGAAACTGTTTGCTCATTAATTGCTCAAAATATGCCCTGAACAGTTGCTTTGAGCCAGGCACTGCAGCCAGCTGCTGTCCAGAGCTGTGTAAGACTCCCTCCCCCATTTCCAAGCTGACAAGGTCTCCCGACAGCTGGCAGAAGGGACCCAGTCAGACACTGAGCACCTTATTGTTCACAGGGTGGAAGCAGCCTGAACCTCACACTCCCTCCCCACGTGCCTCCCCAGTCCCTGGAGGTAGCCCAGGGTTTTGCTGCACAGGCAGTGACTTAGTGTCACAGCTGAGGAACCCTAAGCTTAGGAAATCACAGTCTTTTTCTTCCTTTTTTTAGGGCTGCACCCACGGCTTTTGGAGGTTCCCAGGCCAGGGGTGGAATCGGAGCTACAGCTGCCTGTTTACACCACAGTCACAGCAACTGGGCATCCCAGGGGAGTCTGCGACCTACACCACAGCTCCTGGCAATGCCAGATCCTTAACCCACTGAGCGAGGCCAGGGATCAAACCCACACCTCATGGTTCCTAGTCGGATTCATTTCTGCTGTGCCACAATGGGAACTCTTTTTTTTTTAAACAGTAAGTTATTTAAACAACAACACTTGACTTGAAGGGAAAACCATCTAGGATTCATGTCTTTTAGAGGAATTTATCCCTGCTTAAAGATGGGTTACCCTACATATAACAGCTGCATACAAAGAAGGGATAAAGTTCTCCTTGGTTTTACAATGATAAATGAAACACTTAACATTCTCCAATCGAACAAGATATGCAAGGGCTTTTATGTTGTTCTTTTTTTCGTTAAGCAGTGAGAGCAAAATAACTTACCGGAACATAAGGATAACTGAATGAGCATGCCACTAATGGAGAAAGGGGGTATTTTCACAGAACCAGTATTTTTCCCTATCCCGTCTCCATTCGTTGTCAGTCAAAACACACCACTGATCATTCTGTTAAAAAAAAAAAAAAAGCAGTATGCTTGTGCACACACCCGTTAGTTTATGTACAATAAAGGAATGGGGAAGGGGAAAAATGAAAGAATAGAGAAACCTATACTGCAGTAGTAAAAACTGGTGTAAAATTTGTTGTTAGAAACAGTGCAACAGGTGGGTGAGCACAGAGAAGCCGTCTGTTTATCGAAGGTAGAAGCAAAGCAGTGATACACACTCAAAAGAGGCATGCAGGTGTGGGCATCCCCTTAGTGAGGCGGGCACCAGCAAGGTGATTGATTGATTGATTGATTGATTTTTAAATTTTTATTTATTTATTTATTTTTGTCTTTTCTAGGGCTGCTCCCAGGGCATGTGGAGGTTCCCAGGCTAGGGGTCCAATCAGGGCTGTAGCCGCCGGCCTACACCACAGCCACAGCAACTCGGGATCCGAGCCACGTCTGTGACCCACACCGCAGCTCATGGCAACGCCGGATCCTTAACCCACTGAGCAAGGCCAGGGATCGAACCTGCAATCTCATGATTCCTAGTCAGATTCACTAAGCACTGTGTCACAACGGGAACTCCGTTGGAGAGGTCTTGACTCCAGGAGGGATTGATGTGGTCTTTTATCTTTTTAGGGCTGCACCCATGGCATATGGAGGTTCCTAGGCTAGGGGTCCAATTGGAGCTACAGCAGCTGGCCTACACCACAGCCACAGCAACGCTGGATCCTTAACCCCCTGAGCGAGGCCAGGGATCAAACCCTCATCCTCATGGATGCTAATCAGGTCTGCTAACTGCTGAGCCACGAGCCAGGACAGGAACACCTGATGTGGTCATCTTTTTATTCCAGCAGAGCTCAGCTCCTGGCATTAAATTTCTCCTTGATGTGTCAGAGAAGCAAGGCCCAGTTTACTCAGCCTAACAGTCCCAGCTGTTCTCAGCCCAGGGGCCCATCTACCGCCTACCTCACTATCACATCTAAAAAAAATTTCATTCCTTCTTCACTTGCCCAAAACTGGGTACCTCCGTCCAGCTTTAATGCATTAACTATCACAGTAGTCCAGAACAAAAGCAAGAGACTCATGGAGAATTGTCTCTTGACAGGCACTTAAAATTTAAAACTCATTAACTACTAGTGTCTTTAGACGCCCCCCTCTCCCGTTTATCTGTAAAATTTAAGATAATGCAGTGAAAGGGTTATGAATTTCATTCCTTCTTCACTTGCTGAGCGTCACTCTGAAGCTGGGAGCCGCCCTTGGCGCGTCTCAGGCCGCCCTGGAGTGTGTCCGGGGCAGGAGGACAGGACTGGACCATGAGGTGCGCGGACGGCGGGCAGGGGGCCTGGACTCCAGCGGGGCCCTGGGGTGGTCGCGGTGGGAGGAGGATCGGGAAGGCTGTGCAGCCGGGACGCGCTTCCGGGGCTCACAGGTTTGGGCGGCGGGCGCCCGAGCGATTAACAGCAATTCACTGGCACCGCCTCTCGGTGGCCGGCCTTCCGGCTGATTTCCTTAGGATTTAGAAGACGGCTTCCTTTGCTTTCTGGTCCGCGACCTGGCAGCGCCCCAGGACCGCCTCCGCCAGCCCCGCGCCCCCTCGCGCTCGGGGCTGGCGGCCGACCCCGCCCCTCCCGCAGGCCCCGCCCCTCCCTCAGGCCCCGCCCCCTGCCTCGCCCGCCTCCCGGTGATCCGGACCCCGCCCCCTCGCGGAGCACTGTGGGAGCCGCTTCCTTGGATCCGCGCGTGGCAACGCCGTGGCCGCCGCGCTCCGCGGAGTGACCGAAAGGCCGCTGCCGCCCCGCCGCGCTCGCCGTCGCCCTGGTCCTCTCGCCGCGAGGTAAGAGAGGGGCCGCGGGGGGTCGCGGGTGCCGGCTGCCCTCGGAGGGGGCCGTCGGGGGGCGCGGGGGGCCCAGCCCCCTCTCCGCCCGCCCCGGCCCGCCGCCGCGCGCGGCCCTCGCGCCTCCGACCCAAGCTCGTGCCGCGAAGCCCCGAAACCCCCGGGAGAGGCTCGGCAGTGACGCGGGCGCGAGCTCGGCCTCCCCTTCACAGAGGGGCATCCCCGGGGAGGGCGGACGTCGGTGCCGACTCCAGGGGCCGAGCCCGCCGGGGGGTGAGGGTCCCGGCGCTCGGTCAAGACCCCGCGGCGCGTCTGGAGAGGGGCCTCTGAACCGGGATCCGGAACGCCCCTCCCAGCCTGTCAGCTGGGGAGCCCGTTTTGGTCTGGTTACCGCCAGCAGAGAGGGTCTCCAGTTGTGAAAGTTGCTTGCTTCTGCGAAGTCCCTGAAGCCGAATCGACCTCAGTGGGGCTTGTACTGGGAAGTTCTCACTCCGCGCAGTGGGCCTTACGGTGGGGTCCATGGACCGGGAGCAGCACTTGGGAACTTGTTAGAAATGCACATTCGGGAGTTCCCGTGTGGCGCAGCGGGTTAAGGACCCCGCGTGGTCACTGCAGCGGTGAGGGGATGGCAGTCGGTACTCTGACCAGCCCTTGGATTTCTGGTGCACAGCTTTCCATTTGTACACTTCAAACTAAATTACAGATACTAAGCTTGCCCTTGAATATTTGAGTGCATATTAACTATAGTTCAATATTTGCTTATAGTTTTTTTCTTTCAAGAAAAAAGCAAAAAGGAGTCTCCCCGCGGGTGGCCCAGTGAGTTAAGAATCTGACTGCAGCAGCTGTAGTCACTCCTGACTGGGGTCCTCCACCCAACGCAGTGGGTAAAGGATCCTTAGTTGCCACAGCTGTGAGTCAAAGCTGTGCGTTGGTCACAGCTGCGGCTTGGATTCAGTCCCTGAGCTGGGAACTCTCATATGCTGGCAGGTGCAGCCATAAATTTTTGTTTGTTTTGTTTTTGTTTTTCTAGGGCCACATCTGCAGCATATGGAGGTTCCCAGACTAGGGGTCAAATTGGAGCTGTAGCCGCTGGCCTACACTGCAGCTCACGGAAACGCCGGATTCTTCACCCGCTGAGCAAGGCCAGGGATCGAACCCGCAACCTCCTGGTTCTTAGTCGGATTCGTTTCTGCTGCGCCATGACAGAAACTCCAACAGCCATAAATTTTTAAAAAGAAAAAATTATAAACAATAAAAGCAGAATTTTCAGGTATGCGTTTACTGAGTTTTCACAAATGCATACATCTGTGTAACACAAATGCATGTCAAGATACAGAACATCTGTCACTTCAGAAAATCCTGTCCTGCCCCTTTCCATTCAGCTCCCACCCTCCAAGATGCCGTCACTGTTGTAATTGTGTTCTGGCCGTAGTTCTGCCTGTTGTAGAGCTTCATGTCACTGAAACCATACATAAGGCACTGTTTTATGTGAGGCTTATGATCACTTGCCTTTTTAATTGTAGCTGTTCTAACCGTTTCCCTGATAATTAGTAATATAATTAGTAATCTTTTCATGTACCTCTTGTCCATCTATATGTCTTATTTGGAAAAATGTCTGTTTAGATTCCCCCCCACTCCATTTTGCCTGCACCTGCAGCATATGGAAGTTTCTGAGCCAGGGATCTGAGCCTCAGCAGTGACTCAAGCTGCTGCAGACACAACGCCACATCCTTAACGTGCTGCGCTACAGAGGGAACTCCTCTACCCATTTTTAAATCAAGTTTTTTTTTTATTGCTGTTCTTTTTGGGTTTTTTTCTCCTTTTTAGGGCCGCATATGGAAGCTCCCAGGCTATGGCCCGCCTACACCACAGCCACAGCAATGCAGAATCTGAGCAACATCTGTGACCTACACCATAGCTCAGGGCAATGCTGGATCCTTAACCCACTGAATGAGGCCAGGAATTGAACCCGCATCCTCATGGATCCTAATTCAGCTCATTAACCACTGAGCCATGAAGGGAACTCCTTTTGTTGCTGTTGTTAAGCCGTATGAGTGGGTGTTTTTTTGTTTTTTTGATTTGAAGAGCCGCACCTGCGGCATATGGCGGTTCCTGGGCTGGGGTTGGAATCACAGTTGCAGCTGTAGGTCTATGCCGTAGCAACACCAGATCTGAGCTGATCTGTGACCTACACCAAAGTGTGAAGCAACACCAGATCCTTAATCCACTGATGGAGGCCTGAGATTGAACCTGCATCCTCATGGATGCTATGGGGGGGTTCTTAACCCGCTGAGCCACAATGGGAACGTCCATGAGTTCTTTATATGTTTTGGATATTAACCCCTTATCAGATAGTGTTGCTGGAGGCCAGCTCCAGCGGCCAGGGAGTGTACACTTTTTCCCAAAGGAGGGGGACGGACGTTGGCTTTTGCAACGGAGACAGCCTCTTTGTCCCTTCTTTCAGGGCGCCGGACTGCTCACATTTTATTGGCATAAGTGGTAGGTTATATAGACAGTTTTTCACTACAGATCACATCACAGTGTTAAAAGTACACTGGTTGACTTTTACATGGTACGGCAGCTATGCATCACGTCCTAACATCTTTGTCTTAACTAAATTTAGTGAGTACAATTGAAGGGCAATTAGGTTCAATACATCATGTGGAAAGGAGGAGACTCAGTGCAAATCATCCCGTGGCCAGCAAGTCTCCACAAGTTGAAGACGTCACGGACACAAGGATTTTGTATTTACACATCTTGTTTTTAGACTGGTGCTTATCTTTAAAGCGTTATGGCAGGGAGACAGTGTAAGAAAATATAAACCAACTTAACTAGCTATCACTTAAAAGCTTCTATAACTCATAGCTAGGTGTCTTTTGGTCAAGAATAATATATGTCTAACTTCTATGAACCTCATTAAAATCCTAACTCTAAAGTTTACTGTGTTTCTAGTTAGTAGATAAACACTGTATATTAATTAAGTTGGATTTAAATAGGGGAAGGTCCTTTAGGATGAAATTCTTATTATATTATTGTTGTAATTTTGTTAAATCACGTATCACCACAGGAAAATAAGAATGGAAAATAAGAATAATAAGCAAATAATCAGGAAAGACTGAGGAAAACTGAATAACAAATAAAACAGCAGGAAAGACTAGGTCATCCGAGAAACAATCCATGTTTTCTAGCGCAAACATGGAAATTGTTGTCCCAGGAAAGCCCCAATTCTTCCCCATCAATATCAAAATGAGAGCCGTGTAACCTGAGGCCTGCCCTCGGCTGGTACCGTACGGGCAGGCAAGCTTTCATCCCGACCAGAGGCCCACCTTCGGCTTGGACCGTTCAGGTGAGCTCCCTTCCTTGGGTAGGAACCTGCCTTCAGGTTTTTTTTGCCATCAGGCAAGGTCCTTTTTTTTTTTTTGAGTCCCTGTATCTTCTCGGCACCCCGTAAGATAGATGATTTGCAAATATTTTTTCCCATTCCGTAGGTTGCCTTTTCATGTTGTTGATAGTTGCGTTTGCTGTGCAGAAGCCTTTCAGTTTGATAGAGTCCCACTTACCTGTTTCTAGTTGGGTTGCTTTTGGTGTCAAACATAAAAAAGTGCTGCCAAGACCAGCGTTAAGGCTCTCATCGTCTGTGTTTGCTTCTAGGAGTTCCAGGTCCTGCGCTCCAGTCTTGCAGCCATTTTGAGTTGATTGCTGTGCATAGTGTGTGATAAGGGCCCGATTTATCCTTTTCCTTGTGATTGTCCAGTTTTCCTGACGGCATTTACTGGAGAGGTGGTCCTTCCTCCATTGTGTGTTCTTGGCTCCTTTGTCGTGAAGTAATTGACCAGTTGACCCTGAGTGCATGGGGTCATCTGGGGGCTCTCTCCTCTGCTCCACTGGTCTGTGGGTCTGCTTTGACACCTCGTTTTACGAATTTGACATGAGAAAAGTTTAAGCCGTAACTACATAGAGAGAGGATTTTGACCCGAAAGGTTGTTGGTGATACTTTATTTCAGTAAGGATTCCTTCGTATGCCCAGATTGACAGTGCTGATTTGTCGTAGGTGCATGATGCAGAACGTCCACCTGGCGCCCGACACAGACGAGGATGACCTTTATTCCGGTTACAATGACCACAACCCAACCTATGACACCGAGGTAAAAAAACCGTGGTTTCCTACATGGGCCTTTGCTAACCGGCTGGCTCACGAGAACTTTGGCTTTGAGTATTCTGCTTTTACTATGCTGTAGATTAGGTAACTTGATGAAAAACCTAGGAAAGGGCTCTTACTGAAGACCATGCTGACTTGTAGCAGAGTGATGATCGCAGCAGAAGGAAAAAGCAGAGGCATGAAGAAGGTCGCCGAGAGGAGTCTGGGCCAGTCGCGTACTCCACGCTCTTGCACTAGTTACCGGATGGGGACTCTAAAAGACTTGGGTCACTTGAAGTACCTTAAATCAGCTGTTTGGTTTTTGGCTTTTTTGCTTTTTAGGGCTGTACCTGTGGCATATGGAGGTTCCCAGGCTAGGGGTCAGATCAGAGCAGTAGCCACCGGCCTACACCACAGCCACGCGGGATCCTTGACCCACTGAGGAGGCCTCATCCTTAGGGATACTAGTCGGATTCATTTCTGCTGTGCTGCAACAGGAACTGTCCAGGGTTGTTTTTTGTTTTTGTTTTTTAATTGTTTATTTATTTATTTGTCTTTTTGCCATTTCTAGGGCCGCTCCCGCGGCACATGGAGGTTCCCAGGCTAGGGGTCCAATCGGAGCTGTAGCCACCGGCCTACACCAGAGCCACAGCAACGCAGGATCCGAGCCGCATCTGTGACCTACACCACAGCTCACGGCAACGCCGGATCGTTAACCCACTGAGCAAGGAAGGGCAGGGACCGAACCCGCAACCTCATGGTTCCTAGTCGGATTCCACGACGGGAACTCCCGTCCAGGGTTTTAGAAGATAATTAATACTGACTGTTTTTTATGTATTGCGTGTGTGTGTGTGTGTGTGTGTGTGTGTGTGTGTGTAATTTCTTTCAGTCTTTCTTTGGCATTTTAAACAAATTTTTTAAAAACTGTAGGTGATTTACATTGTTTTGTCAATTTCTGTTGTACAGCAAAGTGACCCAGTCATATATGTGTGTACATACACACATTATTTTTCTCATGTTATCTTTCATCATGTTCCATCACAGGTGATTGGATATAGTTCCCTGTGCTGCAATGATTTCTTTTTAGGAGTTCCCGTCGTGGCGCAGTGGTTAACGACTAGGAACCATAAGGTTTCGGGTTTTGATCGCTGCCCCCACGTAGTGGGTTAAGGATCGGGCGTTGCTGTGAGCTGTGGTGTAGGTCGCAGACTCCGCTATGATTCTGCATTGCAGTGGCTGTGGTGTAGGCCAGCGGCTACAGCTCCGATTTGACCCCTAGCCTGGGAACCTTCATGTGCCGTGGGTGCAGCCCTAGAAAAGCTAAAAAAAAAAAGATTTTAAAAAATGATCAGCAAGTAGATTTTTGTAGAAAGTGGATTGAAGTAAATCAGAGGAAAGTATGAGAATTGGACATAAGATGTGTGTGAGGGGCCAGAGCCAGAGATTGTTTTTTTGTTTTTGTTTTGTTTTTTAGGGCCGCACTTGTGGCATGTGGAAGTTCTCAGGTTACGGGTCCAGGTGGAGCTACCGTTGCTGGCCACGGCCACAGCCACAGCCACGCCGGATCCAGACCAAATCTGCGACCTACACCACAGCTCACGGCAAGGGCAGATCCTTAACCCACTGGGTGAGGGTAGGGATCGAACCCCCACACCTTCGTGGATCCTAGTTGGGTCGGTTACCGCTGAGCCACGATGGGAGCTCCCAAGGTGGGTGCTTTTGAGAGAGTCTGAAAATGGCATTTTGTGCAGGAAAGCTTGGAACAGTGGAATCTTGCTCTTGGCTAATGTTCCTTTCCTCAGATTTCCTGGTCAGGAGTCTGCACAGCGTCAGCGCGTTTTAGTTCAGCTGAGGCTTTGGTTTCAGACCACATCCCGGGAGGACCTGGTGGAGCCTGGGTCAGCTCCGGCCTGAGTCTGACTCCACCCTCCCGGGAGCTGAAAAGGCAGTTCCACTTGGGAAGCAGAAATGGACCGGAAAAGGTGTTCGCCCATTTCTGGGAGAGGATGTTGCCCTTTCTGCCCCAGGGCGAGGCTGGTAGCCCTGCGTGTGGAGGGAGAGAGGGGAATGGCTGGGGGTGGGGGCCCATTCTCTGTTCTTACCGCTCCAGCTACTTGGAAGAAAGAACCAGAAAGGCCACATCCTTGTATACTTGATCTTCTAACCAGGTGTTCGGATAGCGCGCGTTGAAATAGGAGCCGGTGAACTCTTAAGCCCCATGACCAGGCGCTCTTCTCCCTAAAGGTGTCTGTGGAGCGAGAAGGGGTCTGAGGACAGTCCCCGGGGCCTCGCTGCCGTCAGCGGGGGGAGGAGGGGAGTGACCGAGGGTCGGCAGGGCCAAGGCGCAGAGCTGAAACCATTTTCTCAAAACCATCCCTTGGTGTTGAATGTTAAATTTGCCTTCTCATTGTAGGAGTTGGAGAATGACACAGCTTTTCAGCAAGCCGTGAGAACTAGCCATGGCCGGAGACCTCCAGTAAGTGAATTTTTTTATTTTGGTAAAAAGCACAACATAAAGTTTACCATCGTAGCTGTTTTTATTTATTTTATTTTATTTTATTTTATTTTGTCTTTTTTTAGGGCCTTGCGTGCGCATGCGGCATATGGAGGTTCCCAGGCTTGGGGTCGAAATGGAGCTGTAGCCGCCGGCCTACACCACAGCCACAGCCACGCCAGATCCGAGTCGCATCTGCAACTTAGACCACAGCTCACGGCAACGCCCCATCCGTAACCCGCTGAGCAAGGCCAGGGATCGAACCCGCAACCTCATGGTTCCTAGTCGGATTCGTTAACCACGGAGCCATGACGGGAACTCCCGTAACTGTTTTTAAATGTACGCCTTGGTAGTGTTCAGTTAATTCTCATTGTTGCGAAACAGATCTCTAGAACTTTCCGTCTTCCCAAACTGAAGCTCCATCTCCATTAAACAGCCACTGCCATCTCCCTCCCCAGCCCCTGGCACCCGCTCTTCTGCTCTGTGGATTTGACTGCTGCATGGCCTTCATTTAGCGGAATCACACAGGGTGTGTCTTTGGGGGCTGCCTTGTGTCCCTCAGCATCAGGTCCTCCGGGTTCGTCCACGGTGACTCCTGCGTCAGGGCTTCCTTCCTTTTCGAGTCTGAATAACAGCCCGTTGTACGGATGGACCACATTTTGTTCCACGATTTGGGTTGCTTCCGCCCCTTTGCTGTTGTGAGTAGTGCTGCTGTTCACGTGGGTGACAAATATCTTGAGACCCTGTTTTCAACGCTTTGGCTACACCCCCAGAGACAGGATTGCTGTGTTTTGTGGTGATTGTGTTTCTAATTTTCTGAGGGACCTCCATACTATCTTCCACTGGTTGCTCCGTTTTACAATCCCACCAACAGCGCCCAAGTGTGTCAGTTTCTCTGCATCCTCACTAGCACTTGTTATTTGCTCTTTTTTTCATAGTAGCAGTTTTAATGGATATTCGGTGATTCTCATTGTGGTTTTGATTTCCGTTTCTCTGTTCATATGCTTTTGGCAATTTGTGTATCATCTTTGAAGAAATATCTGTTCAAGTCCTGTACTCTTTTTTTAATTGAGTTAGTTTTCGTTGTTGTGTTACAGGTGTTCTTTATATAGGCTGGACTATTAACCCCTTCCTGGTTGTATTGGAGATACTGCAAACATTTTCTCCCATCCTATAGCTTCCTTTTTTTTATTCTGTTGATTGGATCCTTTGATACACAAAAGTTTTTATATTTGTTGGAATGCCGTTTGTCTGTTTTAGCTTTTATTGGCCCTGCTTTTTGGTGTCATACCCAAGAAATCATTACTGAATCCAATGCCATGAAAATTACCCCTATGTTTTTTCCTAGGAGTTTTGTCGTTTTGGGCCTCCATTTGGCCCTTTAATCTATTTTGAGTTCATTTTGGTGTATGGCGTGAAGTTAAGGGTCTCGTTTCATTCTTGGCTGTGTGGGTGTCCAGTTTTCTCAGCCCCGTTCGGGAGAGACTGACCTTTCCCCACTGAGTGCTCGCGGCACCTTGTTGAAAATCTTTAGACCTTGTAAGCTTTTCCGGGCTCTCGGTTCATTACATTGGTCTCTTGTCACCTTAGTGCCGGCGCCGCAGTGTTTCCGGGTCAGTAGCTTTATGATGCGTTTTGAAATCAGGACATGTGAGTCCCCCAACTTTGTCTTTTTCACAAATTTTTGTCTATTCAGGGTCTCTTGAGATTCCAGATGAGGTTTTCTTATTTATTTATTTGTCTTTTCTCTTTTTAGGGCCGTACGCATGACATGTGGAGGTTCGCAGGCTAGGGGTCTAATCGGAGCTGCAGATCCTGGCCTACACCACAGCCACGGCAACGCGGGATCCGAGCTGCGTCTGCGACCTACACCCCAGTTCACAGCAACGCCGGATCCTTGACCCCCTGAGCGAGGTCAGGGATCAAACCTGTGTCCTCACGGATACCAGCCAGATTCGTTTCTGCCGAGCCGCGCTGGGAATTCCTCTAATTTATGAAGTTACATGAATACTGACACTTTAAAACATTGAGGGTTAAGTTACAAGTTAGTTCTCTCTTGGATTAACGACCCTCCATTAATCTTCCGCCAGTACGTAAATGGCTGGAGTGATTTTTTTTCATTATTATTATTAAAATTGTTGGAGATCGCTCAAGTCCCATTTGTTAATTTTTGTTTTTATTGTCATTACTCCAGGAGATGGATCTGAGAAGGTATTGCTGTGGTTTATGTCGGAGAGTGTTTGGCCATGTTTTCCTCTAAGAGTTTTATAGTATCTGCTCTTGTATTTAGGTCTTTAATCCATTCTGAGTTTATTTTTGTGTATGCTGTTAGGAAGTGTTCTAATTTCATTTTTTACATGCAGCTGTCCGGTCTTCCCAGCACCACTTATCCAAGGCACTGTCTTTTCTCCATAGTATATTGCTGCCTCCTTTGGCGGCTTTGCAGGCAAGGATCTGGCATTGTCACTGCTGTGGCTTGCGTCACTGCTGTGGCAAGGGTTCGATCCCTAGCCCAGGAACTTCCATATGCCTCTGGCACAGCCAAAGAAACCAACGAATAAATACAAATAACTTTTTTTACACGTCATGCAGAGGGGACTCGTGCCTCCCACAGCGCATGAAACGTGCCAAGCCTCGTTTGGAGTTGGAAATACACGAGCTCGGCCCTGAGAGGAGAGTGGCGTCTAGAGCACTCTGGCGCTGCTGCTCTGGGCCTGATGCTCGATTTTGAAAACTGCTTCATCCCACCTGCCCACGGCCCTGGGTCAGTGATTCTTGGTACCCACCCTCTCCCCTGCCCCCCTCGGGCACTCTCGGCCGGGAGAGATTTTTGGTTGTCACAACCTGGGCGGATGCCACTGGCATCTGGTGGGTAGTGGGCAGAGATGCTGCTAAACATCATAGGATGCACACAGCAGCCCCACGGGAAAGAAGTGCCTGCCAAAGAGGGGACATGCTGTGACGGAGGCCACCTTGCTCTTAGCTCCCCGCACTGCGTCCCGCTCTCCCTCTCCCCCTCTCCTCCCCGCCACACGAGTTCTCTAACGAAAGTCAAAGACCCGCATGAAACCACTTAATGCGGACCGGCTCTCGGGAGTAGCTGCCCGTCGTGTGTGAAGGTGACTCTGCAGTGCGTGTGTTCGCTGCAGTGCCTGCGGCCGGCTCTGCTGTTGGGCACAGGCCTCCCCCAGGGACAAGGCCGGCCTCGCCCCTCGCAGCTGGGAAACCACCTCAGCGTCAGGCCTCATCGGAAAGGACTCACAGAACTCATTGAAATCTAGTATACTGGGGGAGTTCCCGTCGTGGCTCAGTGGAAGTGAAGCTGAGTAGCATCCATGAGGTCGCAGGTTCGATCCCTGACCTCACTCAGTGGGTTAAGGATCCTGCGTGGCTGTGGCTGTGATGTAAGCCGGCAGCTGCAGCTCCGATTCAACCCCTAGCCTAGGAACCTCCGTATGCCGAGGGTGCGGACCCAAAAAGACAGCAACAAAAATCTGGTGTACTGAAGTTCCCGCTGTGGCTCAGCAGGTTAAGAACCTGGCAGAGGGTTCGATCCCTGGCCTCGCGCAGTGGGTTAAGGATTTGACGTTGCTGTGAGGTGTGGTGTGGGTCCCAGACACGGCCTGGATCCCATGTTGCTGTGGCTGTGGTGCAGGCCAGTAACTGCAGCTCTGATTCGACCCCTAGCCCGGGAAGTTTCATGTGTCACAGGTGCGGCCCTAAAAAGCAGAAAGAAATCTAGTGTACTGATGATTTCTTGTACGGGGGGTGGGGGGTGGGTGCAGGTTAAAATCTGCCAAGAGAAGAGAGACAGGGCAGAGCTTCTGCTCATCCTTTCCCGTTGGAGCCCCGCCTGACACCGGTCTCTCCAGGCACTGTGTGGTCACCGTCCTTACGGAGTTCTGCCAGCATGAAGCACCCCACAACTTTGGGACCCAGAGTTCCTTTGCTCTCCCTTGCACCCTGTCCGCCTGGCTGCCCTTTAGTCTCCAGCCCCTCGTGGATGCTCGTCGGGTTTGTTTCCACCGAGCAGCAGTGGGCACTCCCGCTCTATTTTAATTTTAAGGTTACTTTCATTGGGGAAAGAAAAATCGTATGTCGAGTTCTTCCACGAGGCTAAGGATGACAGGACATTCAGCCTTTCGAGGAGGCAAAGCGTCGTATTCATTGTTCTTTTATGGTGCTCCGTAAATCCTTATCCCACGACTTAGTTAATAATAATAAGCACAGCTCTGCAGTTTAGCGATTTCCGGTATCAGACAGGTGATCATTTTGCCAGGCTGGCCCTTCGTTGGTATTTAGAAATGACTTCAGGAGTTCCTGTGGTGGCGCAGGGGTTAACAAATCCGACTAGGAACCATGAGGTTGCAGGTTCGGTCCCTGCCCTCGCTCCGTGGGTTAAGGATCGGGCGTTGCTGCGAGCTGTGGTGTAGGCTGCAGACGCGGCTCGGGTCCCGAATTGCTGTGGCTGTGGTGTAGGCTGGCAGCTACAGCTCTGGTTAGACCCCTGGCCTGGGAACCTCCATATGCCGCAGGAGCAGCCCTAGAAAAGACAAAAAGACAAAAAAAAAAAAAGAAAAAAGAAATGACTTCAGAGGCCCTTCAGACGAGGCAAGGGCCGGGAGCTCGCCTGTGACTGAGCGCGGGCCTCCACTCTTGTCAGACGGAATTTGCACCACACCTGCTAAGTGTCCTAAATGGGAGAACACTGCGCAGCTTTTGTGTGAGGGCAGCTAAGGTCGCTTAAGAGGGCGAGTTGCAGCTTGCTCCCAGGCCCTGAGCGGAGAACATACAACGGACACAAACAGACATTCCAGAGAATACGGCAGGGAGTCGTAAAAAGAGTATAAATTGGACCACAAAGGGCGGTTATTTCTCACTCGGTGGGACAATCAGAAGAGGCTGCTTAGAAGGCAAATTAATAGTTGACTATTAAGGAACGTATAGAGTTAGGATGGACCCTGAGGTCGAGGAACCGCATTGTGGGCGAGGCTGCAGCGGGAATAACAGAGAGGGCGAGAAAGGAGCCGCTCTCCCTAAAGCCCGAGGAACAGGCCTCGGCGCTGGTGAGCAGGTGGAGTGATGGTCTCTTTCCTTCAGTTTGTCCTCACGGGAAACATCGCAGAAACACACGTCTTTCCTGCGCATGGCTTTCCGAGGCCTGTTCTCTGTCACTTAGGTCAAGTTTATTCAGTTTTGTTCAGTTGTTCTTTTCACTTTTGGGGGGTGGGGACTACAGTGCTGTCATCAGAATTGTTATGTTTTTGTGTTAAATTGAGCCTTTTATTGTTATGACATGTCCTTCTATCTCTAGTAATGCTGGGGTTGGTTGGTTTGTTTTTTAAGGACCGCACCTGTGGCATCTGGAGGTTCCCAGGCTAGGGCTCATATGGGAGCTGCAGCTGCCAGCCTACCCCACAGCCACAGCAACGAAGGCTCCCCGACCCGCTGAGCAAGGCCGGGGACGGACCCCGCATCCTCGTGGATACTTGTTGGCTTCGTTTCCACTACACCACAGCAGGAACTCCTAAAGTGTATTTTGTGGAGTTCCTGCTGTGGTGCAGCTGGTTAAGGATCTGGTGTTGTCTCTGCAGTGCCCTGGGTTGCTGCCGAGGCACAGGTTCAGTCCCTGGCCTGACACCATGGATGAAGGACCTGGCCTTGTTATAGCTGAGCCATAGGTTACAGCTTCGAATTGGATTCATTCCCTGGCCTGGGCACTTCCGTATGTGGTGGCTGTATTAGCAGCATGAACAGAGTTCTGGGTTTGTTTGCTTTTTGAATACTGTCAGGTAATCTTACTCTTTTAGTATTTAGTCTATTTACACTTCATGAAATTACCGATTTGGTTTAAATTTATTGTCCTAGTATTTGCTTTTTGTTCTTTCCTGCCTCTGTTATGTTTCATTTTCTCTCCTTTCTTCTGTTCTTTTGTTTGTTTTTATTATTCCATTTCTCCCTCTGTTACCTTGGAAACTTACATTCTTTAGCCATTCTTTTAGTGTTGCCTTAAAGATTATAATACTCATCTTTAACTTAGAAAAGTCTAGTCTAATTTTTTTTCTTGTCTTTTTAGGGCTGCACCCACGACATGTGGAGGTTCCCAGGCTAGGGGTCGAATAGGAGCTCTAGTTGCTGGCCTACACCAGAGCCACAGCAACGGGGGATCTGAGCCGCCTCTGCGACCTACACCACAGCTCACGGCAATGCCAGATCCTTAACCCACTGAGTGAGGCTAGGGATCGAACCCGCAGCCTCATGGTTCCTAGTTGGATTCGTTTCTGCTGCGCCACTACAGGAACTCCTAGTGTAATTTTTTTTTTTTTTTACTACATCCTGAGTTATGCCAGAATTTTACATTATTTTCAGCTATTCTTTAGTTGTAGGATTTCCGTTTATCTTTATGGTTTCCAGTTCTGTACTGAAGTTGTCAGTCTTGTCTTTCCATCCGTTGTCCACACTGAGCATGGCTGTGTAAGCACCCATGTCTGGTGTTTCCGTTAGGTTCCCGCCTGCACGTCTGTCCGTTGTGTTTCTCTTGGGTTTCGCTTGGCTTGTCTTGCTCCTGTGTGTGTCTGGTTGCTTTAGGTTGGGTTCCAGACCTTGTAGCTGAAGATTTTAGAGACAATTGAAGGTCGAATGTCTGTACTGTCTGCTGTGATAACCACTAGCCACATGTGGCTGCTTATGTTTAAGTCATTTAAAAGTAAGTAAAGTTTTCAAATTGAGGTCCTATTGCAATCAGCCACATTTCTGAGGCTCAGCAGCCACGTGTGGCTAGTGGCCACCTTATCAGGATGCTTAGCCTTCACTGGAGAGAATTTACTTGGGCTCATCCTTGCAGAGACGCTAGGAATCCCGAATCACCCTAACCCAGTGGAGTTAGAGGTGATTCTCAGCGGGGCTCAGGTGTTGTGGGGGCAGGTGTCCCTCTGATTTACCTTCTATTCTGAGTGTAGCCTTTTGAGGTCACTGTCTGTGGCCTGGAGGGTCACCAGGGCTTTATCTCTTCAGGCTCGGGAGCCTGGAACAAGCTCCATTCAGCCTCACAGCTGGGCCTTTGGGATTAGCAGGTGCCTCTGAGCAGCCCAGGTGTGCTCACTGCACCTGCCTCCCCTTTTTGCCTCATTCTGAGACCTGGTAATTCCTCTCAGCTTTGGCAGTTCTCTAATATATCCATACTGACTTTTCACAAAAATATTTTTATCCTCAGCTGACCTTGGTTGTTCTTAGTGGGGAGTTTACAGAGCTCCCTGGTGGCTCAGGGGGTTAGGGATCCAGCATGGTCACTGCTGTGGCTCAGGTCACTGCTGTGGGACAGGTTCAGTCGTGGCCTGGGAACTTATGCATGCTGCAGGTGCAGCCAAAAACAAACAGACAAACAAAAAGTAGTCCACCAAGCCAGAGACACTAGGAATTGTTGTATTTTTGTGTTAATATAAATTGTTATATGTTCGTGTTAACTCTCCCCGTATTGATGTTTTAATTAAATATTTAAGACAGTTAAGCCTCCAAATGAACATGTTTCACTGACATGGTCCTATTTGATTCCCATACACTTTGCATCTTTATTTCAAAGATGAGAAAAATTTAGGTTCCAAGAGATTTAAAAAACACAGCACGTAGAAGGAGAACTGAGGCTCAAGCCCAGGTTCCCTGATTCCACGTGCCGGGTCTGTTGCTAGGTCGTCTGTGGCAGTGAGAGGCATACGAAGACACATCTGTCTCCCTGGCACCTCAGGTCATTCCAGAGTCCCTTTTCTCCTTTCAACGAATAAAGAGTACTTAAAAAATCTGAGCTCCTGGAGTTCCCGTCATGGCGCAGTGGTTAACGAATCCGACTAGGAACCATGAGGTTGCGGGTTCGGTCCCTGCCCTTGCTCAGTGGGTTAAGGGTCCGGCGTTGCCGTGAGCTGTGGTGTAGGTCTCAGATGCGGCTCGGATCCCTCGTTGCTGTGGGTCTGGCGTAGGCCGGTGGCTACAGCTCCGATGCGACCCCTAGCCTGGGAACCTCCATATGCCGCGGGAGCGGCCCAAGAAATAGCAAAAAAAAAAAAAAAAATCTGAGCTCCTTAATATTTAGGATCATTTAAAAGAAATGATTTTAAGAGTTCCCTGGTGGCTCAGCAGGTTAAGGATGTGGTGTTACTGCTGTGACACGGGTTTGACCCTGGCCTGGGAGTTTCCGCACACCACAGGTGTGGCCGAAAATTAAAAAACAAATACATAAAATACATAAAATAAATTGTTTTAAATACTGTATTAGTATTTCTCTATGGGTGAGTCTGTATTTTCCATTTCTTTTCCCGTTTTCTGTTATAGAACTTAATCCGAATTTATTAACTATGTTTTTTTCCTCCCCAAGATAACCGCTAAAGTACCGAGCACAGCAGTTGCTAGACCCGTAGCTACTGGATGTGGGGTAGGTTTTCTTAAGCTGGTGATGCCTTTTCTCATATGTAAGTTCACTTTAGGCATTTGGCGCTAACTAAGTTTGGCTGCCTTTCAGCCCATGACCCAGATAGAGTTTCCATTTTCGATAGTGATCAACGTTAAAAATTGTTGATGAATAGCTTTGAATATTAGCCATTTTGGTTAGAAATACAACAGAAAATATTTTATTATCCTTTCCTATCTGTAAACCTCATGTTTGTTGGTTCACTTCATTTTCTATATAATATAACCAAGTGTCACGTGTATTCCGTGTGTTTATGTGAAGTTAGGTGTTGTATAAATGTAGTGTTCATAAATTTTTAAAAACTTACTGATTAATACCTGAAAACAATTAAGAAAGATTTCAGAGGTATATACTTTGGTCTTGCATTTATTTGAGATCGTTGGAGGACAGATGCTACATAAAAGTCCAAAAGGAACGTTTTGTAAATCTTGCCCGGATTACCTACCATTTGGATAGTTCAGCTTACATGTCATCATAAAAGGATAGGAGGAAGATGGAAGAGTGAGGTGAAACAGCATTTCCTAGTCTTCATGAAAATATTTCTTAGGGTCATAAGATGGCTTCAGAACCTAGAGGTCCCAGGCGGTTGTCACTTTGTATGAGCCAGGAAAGGGGTCCCGCATGTCCTGGAACGGTGTATCGTGCAAAGCACACCTTTGTTGACCCGCCAAGCAGGTGTCACTCATAAGTTTGGTTTTGGTGCTGTTTGAGAAGGGGGGGCGTGAGCTTTTCCGTGCAGGGCCAGCCCTTTCGGCTCTGTGGGCCCCAGCTTTGCATTCGCAGAGCAGCAGCGCGGACAGCGTGCAGACAAATGGGCTGTGGCTGTGCCCCAGTCAGGGTTTATACACAAAGGCCGGGGGCTGTGGTTTCCTGACAGCTGTTTCACAGTTTATGTACTCAGTTGATAGATGAAAGAAAAAAAAATAGGTTTAGGTTTGCTCGCCCATAGAATGAAGGAAAGAAAGTTAGAGAACTTTTCTGCCTTGGCTTGTACAATTAAGTGGAGGCGTTTTGGGGAATCGTTTTAACGTAGTTTTTCTTTACTAGTCCAAGACCTCCCTGGCGTCGTCAATGGGAAGACCCGGGACAGGGGCTCTCCAGGTACCTCCGTCCTGTGGGGTTCGTCGCGGGCCTTTCTTGTGACTTAGAACATTGTTGCCCACGTGTTGGCGAGAAGATGGTACTTAGACAGGGGACCCCATTCTTGACAGTGTGGGCTAAGGTTTGACATCGTGGGCAGCCCGGTGTGTGTGTGTTTGCTCAGGTCTCTCAGGAAGCCCCGCCGGGGGTGGACCTGGGCCTGGCAGTTGGTTTGCTGCTGAGACGTCCTCTGGGGCCCGGTCCCTGCTGTCCCGCCCCCCGGTTTCGGTGGCTTCCCTCACGGGCGTGGAGGAGACCCGCCGGAAGTAGGGGAGTAGCCGGCGGGTGAGCTAACGAGGGACTCTCTGAAACCCACCGGGGGTTTTTCGTTTCAGCCCGGGAGTGGGTGCAGCTAAGGGCAGGGAGTGGAGGGTGCAGGGCGGGCCTGGCGCGGGCAGGGCCGCAGCGGAGGCGGGAGGAGGAGCCGGTCGCGATGCAACGTCCTCGCGACGCGGGGGCTCCGTTCAGATGCGCTCGCGTGCGGAGCACCGAGTCAGCAGCACCGAGTCAGCAGCACCGAGTCAGCAGCACTGAGTCAGCGGGGGTCTTATGAGGGCTCTTCACACGACTCTCGTGTCCTAAGGATGGAGTGACCAGACCCATGACGGCCGTGCGAGCAGCCGGATTTACCAAGGCGGCGTTGAGAGGTTTGTTACGTTATTTCTGCCCATGTGTTTTTTCAGATCTTTTAATTTTTCAGTGTTTTTATATGTATAAATACCACCGTTTTCAATAAACTCCAACATACCATTGAGTATTTTAGGTACCATTAAGACAGGACAGGAGTGCACGGCGGGTCATGAATCCAGCTTTGTCACTGCAGCGGCTTGGGTCCCTGCTGTGGCACGGGTTCGAGTCCTGGCCCAGGAACTTCCATGTGCTGCAGGTGTGGCCAAAAAAAAGAAAGAAAGAAAGAAAGAAAAAAGAAAGGAAAGGGGTGATGTAAACGTTTTGCGTCCCAGTGGAGACGGTTGTTACGCTGGCATGTAATCTGTGACAGTCTACCGGGTGGCACATTTAAAATTTTTGTATGTTTGTGAGTTAGAGCTCAGTTTAAAGACTTAAAGGTGAAAATAGTACTTAAATGTCAGTTAAATAATAATTTTAAAATAAAATTATTGTGACAAAAACGAATGTTTATTGTACCAGTAATGGAAAATGAAGGAGCCAACACCAGGTTATTCCTCACAGGATTAATAATTTCGAATTCACAGTGGGGAGAAAGAAGTGCTGGGAGAGGATCTTATTTTGGGTTTCACGTGGTAACACAAGTTTTTGTTTTGTTTTGTTTTGTTTTTTGCCCTTTTAGGGCCGCACCCACAGCATATGGACGTTCCCAGCCTAGGGGTCTCATCGGAGCTGTAGCCGCTGGCCTACACCACAGCCACAGCAACTCGGGATCCTGAACCCACCGAACGAGGCCAGGGATCGAGCCTGCATCCCGATGGATACTAGTCAGGTTCCTTATTGCTGAGCCACACCGGGAGCTCCCAAGGCACAGTTTCATCTGCCTGGTTTATGTATGTTGAACATCTCACCGGTTCCTCAGTGGACAGGATACTTACGTGAACGTGACCAGTGTGCTCTCCATCGAAGGAGTAGGGAAGTTAATGACGGTGCAGCGTCTCCCCTTTCCTTCGGTTGTCCTGGACTGCAAATTAAACACCGACTCTTGACTGTGTCTCAGGCTCTGCACTCGACCCCCTCGGTCAGGCCCGTGGCCCCGCGCCGCCCCTGGAGGCCAGGAGCGAGGACAGGTATGTGGGTTCTGTGCTGCTGCTTGTGTGCTTCCAGCTTTTACCTCTGAAGCACTTAATCCTTCGGTGTTTTAAAAGGTCCTCTCAGTGGACTTAGGGTCAAATCGTCATCCTGGCTCTTAGAACTAAGAGTCTTGCCTAAGAAAAGCAGCCCCGTGTATTCCGTGCAGTCTTGCTGTGCTATTATTGACCTGAAGAGGCAGCTGGTTTTTAGGGGTGCCAATGTTGATGCTCTTGAAGGCCAAACGGGGTTGTAAATGTGGCAAGATACTCTTATTTTCAAAGGATTTCCCAAAGGGGAATGTGTACGGTAGTCACATCAATACTGAGAAATTCAGTTTTTTACCCATTTAACTTAGCTCTTTGTACCAGTGATGAGAGAGTAGCTGGAAAGCTCCAGTATACATTCAGCTGTGCGTGATATCACTTATGTGTGGAATCTAAAATACAACACAGATGAACCTGTTGACTAAACAAAGAGACTCACAGACAGAACAGACTTGTGGCTGCCCCGTGCGGTGAACGGGGAGTTGGGAGTCAGCAGATGCAGACTGTCGCATGCAGAGTGGGTAGACAGCAAAGTCCCACGTTAGGCCGCAGGGAACTCTATCCAGTCTCCTGGGATGGGCCATGGTGGAAAACAATATTTAAAGAAAAATGTATATATATGTATGCCTGTGTCACTTTGCCGTATAGCAGAAATGGCACACCATTGTAAATCAGCTATACTTTAATAGAGAGTTCCCATCGGGGCTCAGTGGAAATGAATCCAGCTAGTATCCATGAGGATGCAGGTTCGGTCCCTGGCCTCGCTCAGTGGGTCAGGGATCTGGCATTGCTGTGGCTGTGGTGTAGGCTGGCAGCTATAGCTTGGATTTGACCCCTAGCCTGGGAACCTCCATACGCCACGGGTGTGGTCGTAAAAAGCCAAAAAAAAAAAAAAAAAAAAAAAAGCAAATTCAGCATTCCCGTTGTGGCTCAGTGTGTTAAGGACCTGATGCTGCCATAAACTACAGCATAGGTCACAGACGTGGCTGGGGTCCATTGCCGCTGTGGCTGTGGCGCAGGCCTTAGTTGCAGCTCCAATTCGACCCCTTGCCCAGGAACTTCTGTATGCTGCAGATGCTTTTTTCTATAAAAAGAAAAAAAAATTAAGTTCTGTATGTATGATTTGTGCTTGAATGATTCAGAGTATGCCTCCTTTTTTTCTTTAATAGTCCGGAAGAAAAGATTCGACAATTAGAGAAGAAAGTAAACGAGCTGGTGGAGGAAAGCTGTGTCGCCAGCAGCTGTGGAGACTTAAAACTGGTGCGTTCATAAGCTGCTGATGCCCAAGAGTAAGAAGGATGCGCCTGTGTGTGTGTCTGCTTTTATGTGTTTACCCGTGCAAGCACGTATGTGGATACGTATCTTCACTTTGCCGGGGACTGGCCGGAGTTTTCACTGAAATCCTTATTTTGTGAACCTGGAATTGTAAGTCTGCTTCATAAGCTCTGATGTCAGAACAACTGCCTGATTTTGTAACTTTTCACATTGGTCATTTAAGAAGGAGAAAAAAGTTCTCGTGCATCAGCTGGCTGAGTTTAGCAGCCTGTGGGCTGTTGGACTCACAGCCCAGAGCTTCTGTGATCCACACACAGTCGTAGGGGCTTTTTTCTTACTTAAACTTCACTGCCATAGGATGTTTGTCCTCAGTAAACTGCAAGATTGCGGTTTGCTTTTTGGGAACCCAGCTCTGCTGCTTTTTAAAAAATGAAATCTTTTCTCTTAATTTTCTTCATTCACATTACTTTAAAAATCATATCACCTGCCTATGACTTCTCTGCCGTGGTTATCGGTTAATGAATGCCATTAGAAGGACATGTTCAGTCTAAAAAGCTAGTTTATTGTTCATAGAACCTGTGCTTTTTTTTTTTTTTTTTTTTTTGTCTTTTTGCCATTTCTAGGGCCGCTCCTGCGGCATATGGAGGTTCCCAGGCTAGGGGTTGAATCAGAGCTGTAGCCGCCGGCTTATGCCAGAGCCACAACAACTCGGGATCCGAGCTGCATCTGCGACCTACACCACAGCTCACAGCAACACCGGATCCTTAATCCACTGAGCAAGGCCAGGGATCGAACCCGCAACCTCATGGTCCCTAGCCGGATTCATTAACCACTGAGCCATGACGGGAACTCCGAACCTGTGCTTTTTTGTCTAGTTCCAGAAAAAAAAGAAAAAAACCCCAGCCAATCCCATATCGAGTTACTCTTTCTGCGGTTAGTCTGTCCGTGGGAATCAATAAAAGGTCCTTGTCATTGCAAGTAAAACACATAAGCGAACTAGGCCTCTGTAGTCATGCCGGGTGGTTTTGCCGTGTCTGCACGTTGAGCATCCCAGAAACCAAACAAATCCACCTCCGTGCCTGTCTCGTGAGACTGAGTTAAAACACCAAAGACTCAGGAGTTGGGAGGAAGAAAGGAGACACGGTCAGACCCAGAAGTGGTGGCAGTGCAGGTGCTGGGGAACCTCGGGGGCAGGTGAGCGCTGCATCTCAGCCCTCGGCTTCCTCCTCTTTCCCAGAAAGGACACACGGCCTTTTCGGGGCTGGGGACGTGGGGGGGAAGCTCCGGCGTGAATACGGCGGAGCGTTTGTGGAGCAGCGTGGCAGGGCGGCCACTCCTCCCTGCAGCTGCTCCCAGCGCATCCCGCCGGATGAGTGCTCCTAGGAGTCACGCAGTGTAACCTTGATTTCAGGCCTTGGAAAAGGCAAAAGATGCGGGAAGAAAAGAGCGAGTGCTGGTGAGACAACGAGAACAAGTTGCAAGTCCAGAAAACATCAACTTGGACTTAACTTACTCGGTGAGTATCAAGGACCGGTTGGGGGGTTATTTTCGCTGGAATTTGTGGATTCCAGGAGCCCCCTTTTTTTTTTTTCCTTTTTAGGGCCGCTCCTGTGGCATGTGGAGGTTCCCAGCCCAGAGGCCGAATCGGACCTGTAGCCACTGGCACCACCAGATCCAAGCCGGGTCTGCCACCTCCATCACAGCTCATGGCCACACCGGATCCTTTAACCCACTGAGCGAGGCCAGGGATGGAACGCGGGTCCTCGTGGATCCCAGTTCGGTTCATTACTGCTACTCTACGATGGGAACTCCTGTAGTCAGGGTCTTGGCACACTTCGCCGCAACGGGAACTCCTGTGGAGTCACTTAGCAACATATGAAGTGCTTGTGAACCCACCATCCAGTGACGGCTGAGGAGTGCTAACGTGTACTGCTCAGGGTGATTGCTTTAATAAAAGATTTGGGTTTTGTGGGGCTTTTTAATTTTTTTTTTTCTTTTTAGGGCCACACCTCAATTTTTAGATATTTACTGTTTATGGCTAATATTTTAAAATTCCATAGGCTCTTTGGATTTGGGGATGGTGTACAGTGATCATTTTTTCCCTCTAGGAACATAATTTACTCTAACAATTTGAATTATAAATGTGTAGGGAGTCCCTGTTGTGGCTCAGTGGCAATGACCCCAACCAGTATCCATGAGGATGCAGGTCTGATCCCTGGCCTCACTCGGTGGGTTAAGGATCCACCGTTGCCGTGAGCTCTGGTGCAGGTCACAGATCTTGCATTACTGTGGCTGTGGCGTAGGCTGGTGGCTGCAGCTCCAACTTGACCCCTAGCCTGGGAACCTCCATATGCCTTGGGTGTGGCCCTTAAAAAAAAAAAAAAAAGACCAAAAAAATTACAAATGTGGATATGAAGGAATACTGTACAAACTAAAATTTAAGATATTTCCACACGATGTTTAGTTTATATCTACAAAGAGAATTTGGTCCACTCTCTTCCTTTTTCGTTTTATTACCAGCAGGATTAATAATACACATGTATGCTTTGCGGGTCTTCCTGAGTTTAGAGGAAAGCAGACGCATTCATTAGAAAGACTCCGTGGAAGACGAGGCGAGGGCAGAGGACAGCCTCGCTGTCTCCATCGTGTCGCGGCCGTGTTCACACGCGGGGCGCGTTTTCTGTCCTGCCCTTCCGGGCGAGCCGGGTGTCTTGACAGAGGCAGCCGACTTTTGCAGTGTTTTCATTTCTAGAAGGATCACAGGCACCGGGGGCTAAAATGATTGTTAGCTGTCACTTTGCGGTGTTTCTCGCGTAGGTTCTCTTCACCTTGGCCAGTCAGTATTCAGCGAATGAAATGTATGCCGAAGCGTTAAACACGTATCAAGTTATCGTGAAAAACAAGATGTTTAGCAATGCAGGTAGGTGTGTATATACAGTCAGTTTTTCCACTAACTCTGGTTCTTCTCTAGGGGTGATTTCTCACGTCCTCATTTTATGCTCTGTTATCATGAAATCATCAGTGCTCTAAGCAATCCGTATTTGTGGTAGAGGTGTCCTGCCTAGAGGCCCTGTGGTAATGAAAGTGCACACCGACGCGGAGGAGGAGACACAGCAGGCCTATGACACACTGCCCCGTAGCCAGTGGACAGCAGGTCATGTAGCGCATGGGACGAGCTGCGGCAACACCGTCGGACGTGTTTCCCTTGTAGGGTTGAGCCTCAGGAGGCTGTTGTTTGTGTTTAGCATTTATATTCTGTAAGGTTTTTGTTCTTTTTTTTTTTTTTTTTTTGGTCTTTTTGCCATTTCTTGGGCCATTTCCGCGGCATATGGAGGTTCCCAGGCCAGGGGTCGAATCGGAGCTGTAGCCACCGGCCTATGCCAGCGCCGTATAGCAACACGGGATCCAAGCCTCGTCTGCGACCTACACCGCAGCTCACGGCCGCGCCGGATCCTTAACCCCCTGAGCAAGGCCAGGGATCAAACCCGCAACCTCATGGTTCCTAGTCGGATTCGTTAACCACGGAGCCATGACAGAACTCCAGTTTTTGTTCTTTTTACAGCCACACCTGCGGCACGTGGAGGTTCCCAGGCTGGGGGTCCCATCAGAGCTGCAGCTGTCAGCCTGCACCGCAGCCACAGCAGTGCAGCTCCAAGCCGCATCTGTGACCTATGCCGCTTGCATCCGCGCTGGATCCCTAACCCACTGAGCGAGGCCAGGCATTGAACCTGCAACCTCATGGTTCCTGATCAGATAGGTTAAGCACTGAGCCACGACGGGGACTCCACATTTCCAGTTTTATGATGTAACCCTATTGCTTTCTAGCCGTATTTCCAGGAATCTGTCATAAGTTCCATTTCCTTGTAGAAGTTTCCTGTGCAGATATTTGAAAATAGTGTAACTATTTTAAAGTGAGAATTTTTAGTTAGTGTCTGAAACTTTATATCTTGAGAAGAACTTCAAAAAATATGAGTTAAGGTCATGTAAAATTTCTTAGGAAAAGTGAAAAAAAGGATATTATGTATTTATCATTATTTTTTTTAAACCAGGACGGTTGAAAGTGAATATGGGAAATATTTATTTAAAGCAAAGAAATTATTCCAAAGCCATTAAATTCTACCGAATGGCCTTAGATCAGATTCCAAGCGTCCATAAAGAAATGAGGTAAGTTTGTAAAATTTACGTGCTATTCTTCAGAAACAAGGTCATGGTCCTGACGTGTCGCCAGTGGGTTGACTGCTTGGAGGTGTCTCTTGGAGAAGTGCTCAGTGCGTGTCTTAGTCCGGTGTTTTCTCCCCTGTGACTGCTCGCGGGCGTTGTTTATATGATGCCAGGTTAAAAGTTAAAGGCATAGACCGTGATCAGTCGGAATAAAACCAAGCTCCTGGACCTGTACAGGGAATGACCCCGCAGGCCATTAGCGCCCAATCCAGTTTCCTGCCCGCACCAAGTCGAACAGCAGTCCCTGGACCATTCCAGAGTGCAAGGCTAGAAATTAAATATCCCCAAAAGAGGATGCTGGGATATTTTCATTCTTAAAATATTTCCAGCACAGAAACAGCGAGTTACCTTGTCGTCTGATAATAACTGTGGGAACGGAGGAGGTTTCCAGGGGATCTACTGGTCAAAATTTCTCGTAGGTTCAGTATGACACCTCTGTGAAAGTTAAGTTATTTGTATTGTTTTTGTGGTTTTTTTAGGTCTTTTGTCTTTTTAGGGCCACACCCGCAGCATATGGAGTTTCCCAGGCTAGGGGTCCAATTAGAGCTACAGCCACAGCAGCTTGGGATCGAAGCCACGTCTGCGACCCACACCACAGCTCACGGCAACGCCGGATCCTCAACCCACGGAGCGAGGCCAGGGATCAAACCCGCAACCTCGTGGCTCCTAGTCGGATTCGTTAACCACTGAGCCACGACGGGAACTCCGGTTGACTTATTTCTAAGCGCCACTTTTCGGGATCCTTTATTTGTCTTTAAATTATGTGTGACATCTCATTGTCATCAGCAGGGTCTGACTTAGCATAATCCCCTTCAGTGGCCTTTAACCCCGGCGAGGCCAGGAATCTAAGCATTTTTCCAAGGGCCGTCCTGTTGTGCAGTGTAAGTTCTGCAGTCAGCAGTCGAGCGTGTGTGGTGCTGAAGTCGAGGAGTAATGGTAGAGGGCCAGGCGGCTCAGGAAGGAGCCGTGCTCGGCTCGGTTGCTGCATGAAGGTGGCTGGGACCTCAGCCGCTGAACGGCTGCAGGCAAGGGCTAGACAGTCACCAGTGTCGAGGGGGCTGGAGGGAAACTGGAATCTGCCTACGCCACGGGTGTAAAATCCACACACACTTTGGAACACAATCGGACTGTTTGGTTTAAAAACCTTACGGAGTTCCCTGGGGGGTTAAGGATGTGGCAGGGTCACCCCTGCGGCTCAGGTGCCACCCCTGGTCCTGGAACTTCCACATGTTGTGGGTGTGGCCAGAAAAGAGATTGTGCTCATTGAATGAAGCCAGACCCAAAATGCCATCGGCTGATTGTGTGGCTCCATTGATGTGCAGTGTCTAGAAGAGGCCCATCCAGAGAGACAGAAGGACTTGGTGGCGGCCGGGGACCAGAGGTGCCATAGAGGAATGAGTGCACCGGGGCACAGGGTTTCTTGTCAGGGTGACGGAGGTGGCTTGAAGTAAGATATCATTACGGTTCCCCAGTGAGGGTAACATAGCAGCGGAATTCCCTTGTGATGCAGTGGGTGAAGGGTCGGTGTCCTTGCCGTGGCTCAGGTTGCTGCTGTGGCACCGGTTCTATCCCTGGCCCGGGAACTTCCACAGATGATGCCAAAAGCTATAGCAATCATTATTGAATCGTATACTTTAAATGGGTGAATTTTATGATATGTAAACTAAATCTCAATAAAGCTTTAACAAAAAAGAAAAAAGGGAGAAAGAAAAGGAAATTATTATTATTATTATTGTCTTCTTGTCCTTTTTAGGGCCGCACCCGAGGCATATGGAGGTTCCCAGGCTAGGGGTTGAATCGGAGCTACAGCTGCCAGCCTACACCACAGCCACAACCACGCCAGGTCCGAGCCGCATCTTCTACCTACACCACAGCTCACGGCAACGCCGGATCCTTAACCCACTAGTGAGGCCGGGGATCGAACCACAACCTCAGGGTTCCTCGTTGGATTTGTTTCCGCTGTGCTGGGATGGGAACTCCCAAGAAGGACGTTATTGGTGGAATGTCTTGACTGCCATAGTGGAGAGTTCAGTTATTTTTGTTTGTTTGTTTCACAGCTGATCCGTGTTTATTTTTCTTTAGGATTAAAATTATGCAGAACATTGGAGTTACATTTATTAAAACGGGGCAGTATTCAGACGCTGTTAACTCATTTGAGCATATAATGAGTACGGCACCAAATCTGAAGGCAGGCTTCAACCTCATTCTTAGTTACTTTGCCCTTGGAGATCGAGAGAAAATGAAGAAAGCATTCCAAAAACTGATTGCTGTTGCATTAGAAATTGATGAAGATGATAAATATGTTTCACCAAGCGTGAGTATGCAGAAGACTGCTACGTAGCCAGCTCCCCGTTCCCCGTGCTTTTCTGTCTCCAGAAGTGAGGAAGTCGGAGTGGCAGACTCTTCCGGTTCTCCCAGCCCTGTAGTCATATGTTTTAATGAATGGGTTTCATTGTTTTCATGCGTTGTTTAAATAAGATTGAGAACAGGACTATTGAAATCGAGCTAGAGGTTATGGGTAAAACACACTGCACAGGGAGTTCCCGTCGTGGCTCAGTGGTTAACGGATCCGACTAGGAACCATGAGGTTGCGGGTTCAATCCCTGGCCTTGTCGAGTGGGTTAAGGATCCCGAGTTGCCGTGAGCTGTGGTGTAGGTCACAGATGTGGCTCGGATCCCGTGTTGCTATGACTCTGGCGTAGGCCAGCACCTATAACTCTAATTGGACCCCTAGCCTGGGAACCTCCATAGGCCAACACCTATAGCTCTGATTGGACCCCTAGCCTGGGAACCTCCATATGCCGCGGCAAAAAGACAAAAAAATTAAATTAAATTAAATTAAAATAAAAAATAAAACACGCTGCACAATTTTAGTCAAAAAACCAAAAGAGGATCTTATGATAAATGGTCATCCTTTGCTGTTATTATTTAGTTATTTTTCGGCTACACCCACAGCCTATGGAAGCTCCAAGGCCAGGAACTGAATGAGAGCCAGAGCTGGGACCTTTGCCACAGCTGCAGCAACACCAGGTCCTTAAGCCACTGTGCTGCAGCAGGAACTCCTCGTTAATGTTCTTTTATATGAACTCAGACTGCATGCAGCTGCCTGTGATGATGGATCAGGATGCTGTGATACTGTTATTTCATGAACGGAGCCCAGTGGGTTTTCGTAATAGATGGTCAGCACATCGCAGCGCAGGCGTTGGCCCCGCTGCTTGTGTCTGTTCTCCTGGGGCCTTAGTCCCTTCCACGGAAATTAGCACTGCTCATCATAACCTTCCAGGGAGGCCGTGAGGATTAAATGAGGAGTGAACGTGAAATGTTTAAAACAGTACCTGGAGCATTGGAAGTGCTGCGAAAATGTTAATTTTTTTTTTTCAGTCCCCCCCCCCCCCATTGTTTTAGGTTGGCACCGGCAGCGGCACATGGAGGTTCCCAGGTTAGGGGTCGAATCAGAGCCTCAGCTGCCAGCCTACAGCACCGCTAGATACGTAGCCCACTGAGCGAGGCCAGGGTTGGACCCGCACCCGCAGGGATGCTGGTGAGACTGGTTTCTGCTGCGCCCCGGCGGCATCTCCTGAGCGGGTGCCGTCTCGGTATTGTACTGACAGCCACCGACAGCTTCGGGTACTGGGCCCCGTGCTTTCTAGCCTGACCTTTTATCAGCTGCCACAATCTACGTCCCGCGGAGAAGGCAATAGGTCGTCAGAAGTAAGGAAGACGTTCTCCTTCACAGGAGGGAAACTAGTCTAGAAAGTTACTTTGGTCTCCGTTTTACACAGCCGGCCTGGGGGTGAGCGTGACCGCAAAGCCCCTTGCTCGTGTTTACTTCTAAATCGCTCGTTTTTCCCTCCAGGATGACCCACATACTAACTTAGTGATTGAAGCTATAAAAAACGATCATTTAAGGCAAATGGAACGTGAAAGGTAATGTTTTGTGCACTTAAAGATTAAAACTTAATAATGTAGTTTTAACTCTCTTTTTTCTTTTCTTTTTTTTTTTTTTTCGCTTTTTAGGGCCACACTGATGGGATACGGAGGTTCCCAGCCTAGGAGTGGAAGCACAGCTACAGCTGCCAGTCATGGCCACAGCCACAGCAGCTCGGGATCCGAGCCGCATCCGTGACCCCACCCCACAGGTCACAGCAACGCTGGATCCTTAACCCACTGAGCGAGGCCAGAGATCGAACCCTCGTCCTCGCGATACTAGGTGGATTCATTATGACTGAGCCATGACAGGAACGCCTGTAGTTTTAACTTTTATAGGAGAGTTAAATGTGCATTCTGATTATTTCTTTCAAAACTTGTCAGTATATCTCTTGACTGGCGCTGTTGTTTCGCCCTTTGTCTTCTCTGCTGGGTTCTCTTTTCTCTTTTAGAATAATCTCAGTCCTCGGGCTAATCCAGTTATTTTACTCAGTTACTCCTGCTCTTTTTCTGTAATTTGTTTTTCTCTGCCTATGGTGTAATATTAGAACTTTGTTCATATTACCTTTGTTTAAAAATTATGTCTTGGAGTTCCCGCCGTGGCTCAGTGGTTAACAGACCCGTGGCATTGCCGTGGCTGTGGTGGAGGCCGTCAGCTTTTGCTCTGATTCGACCCCTAGCCTGGGAACTTCCGTATGCTGCAGGTGGGGCCCTAAAAAGACAAAAGACCAAAAGAAGACAAAGTTGTCTCTCTTTTTTTTTTATCCTGCCTTCCAATTAAATTCCAGCCCTCAGAGACACAATTCTTTCAATTTATTTCATTTCTTCCTTCCTCCACTATGGTACCTAGTCTCTGTCAAGTTGGGCTGGAAAATTGTAGTGTTTACTGAACATGCACCAGGTGTCTTAGGAGTTCTAGCACGTGCTAGAAGGCCCTTAGGTTTTTAAAAGTGTGATAAAATACACATACCATCAAATTTGTCTTAACCATAATTCACAGTTCCTCATCTCGCAGTGTGGAGTGTATTCCCACTGGTTTCTAGCCAGTCTCCAGAACTCTTACCTTCCCACCTGCAGCTCCCTCCCCCAGTCCCTGGCGCGCGCTGCTCTGCTCTCCGCCTCTGAATCCGACTGCTCTAGGGAGCTTGTATAAGTGGAGTCTTTTCCTGGCTGGCTTGTTTCACTCAGCACAGCGTCCTCAAGGTCCGTCCATGCTGTGGCCTGTGTCAGAATTTCCCTCCTTTTTAAGGCTGAATAATATTCCATTGTATGTATGGAGTGCCCTTAATCTTTAGGAATTAGTTTAGTGGTAAAAATTAAACTTACCCTCCTTGGAAGATGGAGTAGTTGTCCTTTTCCATGTTCTTCCCGCTAAGTACAGGTGAACTCTGGAAGCTGCATATGAAGCCACACGAGAGGAAAGGGAGCCATGAGGGCAGATCACGAGGCACCTGGCAGTGACTTCACTCTCCCAGACGTGCAGCTGAAGAAGCTGGCCATCGAAAGCCAGCGGGGCCTTTTTAACAAGGCTCTAGGAAAAGCCTGCTTTCCTTCGCCAAAGGACAAGGCAGACCAGTAGGTTAGCAAGACAGAAGACTTTCAGACAAAGACCACGGAAAACCCCACACGGGCCAGCAAGAGGAGATGTGCACCCCACCAGGCTATGAGGAGGCCCTCAGTGCCCCCGAAGGCCGTGCAGGAGCCAGGACTCTAACCCCTAAGGCCCTCAGCGCGTCCCACCGCTCTGCGACGCTGTGGTGTGAGCGGCCAGCACGCGGGGGCACGGGATCCCACCCTGCCCGGCGGTAAGAGGCCGTCCTGACCACTCTCCTGTGTACTGTCGGAGGAGACAGAGTCAGGACTGCCGTCATCACTTGGGTGACACGGTGTCCGTGGGGACCTGGGGGCAGCAGAACTCCTGTCCCATGCCGCAGAAACGGGCACCCTCCCACCGTGGCGTCAGAGGAGGCCCTGTGCGGAACGCGGACTGCTCCCTTTCTTTATCCAGTAAGTCAGGAGGTGGTGTCAGGAAACACGGCTACACCAGAAGTTGTAAATAAAATTCAGACTCATAACAGAACTGTCCAAGTTTCAGTCAAGAATCACTCATCGTACCCGGAATCAGGAAGATCTCAGGCAGTAAAAGAAGGCAGGCAGCAGATGCCACCACTGAGACGACGGGGTGTGAGAATTCCCTGGCAGGTGGTAAAGCAACCGTGATGAAAATGCGTCCGCAAGCAACGGCGAACACCCCTAAACGGAAAAGCGGAAAACCTCAGAAAAGAGAGAACTGCAACAAAGAAAAGATACCAGGAAAAAACCAAATAGAAATTTTGGAGCTGAAAGGTACAGCAGCTTAAATGGAGAGCTCAGGAGATGACTCAAGAGAATGATGGGAAGGGAGAAAAGATTCAGTGAACTGGAAGAGAGAACGGCAATGACCCCATCTGAACCACAGAAAAGAGACCTAGGAAAACAAAAGTAACCGGAGCCTCGGGGACCTCTGGGACTCTTAGAAAAAGATCTAACGTTTGTGTCAGCAGAGTCTGGGAAGGCGGGGTGAAAGGGATTAGGCTGAAGAATTAGAGCTGATAATGTGCCAACATTTGGCAAGAAAAATAAGCCTGTAATACAAGAAGCTGAACAAATTGCAAAGAGGATCAACCCAAGAAAATCCATGTCAAGATGCATGATAGTTAAACTTGTGAAAATTAGGAGTTCCCATCGAGGCTCGGTGGAAATGAGCCCCAGCTAGTCTGATTCGATCCCTAGCCTGGGAACTTCCACGTGCTGCACACGCGGCCCTAAAAAGAAACAAACAAACACTTCTGAAAATTAAATACAAGGTCTTGAAAGGAGGCAGAGAAAACAAGCCATAAGAGAAAAGCAGTTAGAATGACAAGGGGAAAGTCTTAAATCAATAACCTAAACTCCCAGCAAAGAACCTAGTAAAAGTAATAATAAAAAAAAAAAAGCTACATGGATGTATTGTACAATGCAGGAAATATGGCCAATATTTTATAACTGTAAATGGAACATAACCAGTAAAAGTTGTGACTCATGGGCTTCCCATTGTGGCTCAGTGGGTTACAAACCCAACTAGTATCCCTTAGGAGGCAGGTTCGATCCCTGGCCCTGCTCGGTGGGTTCAGGACCCAGCATTGCCGTGAGCTGTGGTGTAGGTTACAGACAGGGCTCGGATCCTGAGTCTCCGTGGCTGTGGCATAGGCTGGCAGCTGGAGCTCCAGTTAGACCCCTAGCCTGGGAACTTCCATATGCTGTGGGCGCAGCCCTAAAAAGACAAAAAAAAGAAAAAAAAAAGTGACTCAGTATGTTGTACACCTGAAACTTACGTAAAATTGTATGTCAACTACACTTCAGTTAAAACAAGAACCTAGAAAAAGAAGAGCAAAATGAACCCAAAGGAAATGGAAGGAAGGAAGTTATTAAAGAAAAAGAACAGAAAGTATCGGCCTTGAAGAGGAAAACAATGGAGAACATCGTGCAGCAGCGGATTCTTTGACTAGATCAGTAAAACTGACAAACTTCCAACAAGCCTGATGAAGCGCAAAGGAGACAGAGCTTAACTGACGTCAGAAACGAAACAGAGGCTGTCGCTGCAGACCCTGCGGAAGTTCCTGTCGGGCGCGGGGACGAATCCGACGGGGAGCCGTGAGGTGGCGGGTTTCATCCCTGGCCTCACTCAGGGGGTTAAGGATCCTGCGCTGCTGGGGCTGTGGCGCAGGCCGGCAGCTGTAGCTCCGATTGGACCCCTAGCCTGGGAACCTCCATATGCCGCAGGAGCGGCCCTAGAAAGCAAAAAAAAAAAAAAAAAAAAAAAAGAAAGAGGAAAAAAAAGGAAGGGAATACTACAAACAGATACTATCCTATACAGATAGATTTGAAACAGACTAAATGGATCACTTTCTTAAAAAATACAGACTGCTACAACTCAGTATGAAAGAGATCATTTGAATAACCTCATAAATGTTAAGGGAAATGACTTTATAATTCAGATCTCCAGGCCTATGTGATTTTACTAAAGAATTCTAGAAAATGTTTAAAGAATAAACATTTTGATAGTCTTTTTCAGAAAATAGTTCATTTTGTGAACCAATATTACCTTGATACCGAAATAAGACAGAAAAGAAAGGAAGCTACAGACTAATCTGATGACTATGGATTAAAAATCCTTTAGAGAATACTGGCAAACCAGAAATACTAACAAAATGTAAAGAGAATTATTCACCGTGACTAAGGATTTATCTCAAGACTATAAGATTGGTTTACCATCTAAAAATTAATATGTTACAGGCTATCAGTAGAACAAAGGACAAAAGCCAAATGATTGTATAAACAAAAATTTTTTATTTTTATTTATTTATTTATTTATTTTTGTCTTTTTGCTATTTCTTGGGGCCGCTCCCGCGGCATATGGAGGTTCCCAGGCTAGGGGCCAAATCGGAGCTGTAGCCACCAGCCTACGCCAGAGCCACAGCAACTCGGGATTCGATCCACGTCTGCGACCTACACCACAGCTCACGGCAACGCCGGATCGTTAACCCCCTGAGCAAGGGCAGGGATTGGACCCACAACCTCATGGTTCCTATTCGGATTCGTTAACCACTGCGCCACGACGGGAACTCCCAAAAATGTTTTTAGACAAAATTCAATACACTTTCATGATAACAAACATGAAAATCTCAACAATCCAGGAGCAGAAAGGAAGTTGCTCCATGTGTAAGGGACATCTGTGAAAAACCCAGTTTGACATTGGACTTAACGGCAAGAAACATCCAGATGAGAGAGAGTCAGACTCTCTGTTGAAAGAGGTATCCTAGGGCAGCCACTGAAAAACTGCTGCAACGAATTCAGCAAGGTTGCCGAGTAAAAAGATCAATATTCAAACGTCACTAGTACACTGTAGAAATAAAGGGTACACTACCAGGGAACTGTCTGGAAGTGAAGTCAGCAGTTACATTTACAGTAGCTTAAAAAATAAATTACTAGGAATAAATTTTTTAAATGAAGTGCAAAACTCATACTTTGAAAACTATAAAACATCATTGGAAGAAATGCTAAATAAATGGAGAGACATCACATGTCTGTGGCGGGCACTTCGTGTTGCTAAGATCACAGTGTTTTCCAGGTTACAGGTTCCGTGTCATCCCTTTCAACACCCCAATAGTGCTTTTGCAAACAGTGGCAAGTTGACCCTAAAACTCACGGGGAAATGTAAGGGGGTGCAGAATAGCCAAAAAATATTGAAAAAGCGTAGAAAGGTTGGAGGACTCAAGCCCCAAAGCCGCCGTGGTCAAGACAGGTGTGGTGGCCGTTTATGTCAGCAGCAGGAGGACAGACGTAAAAGTCAGAGGGATGGAAGGAAACTCCCAACACTCACCGTTAATAAAGCTGTCAGGCCATTTGATGAGCAAAGAATAGTCTTTTTAACAAATGGTGCTGGAACAACTGGATGTGCTCATGCAAAAGAGTGAAGGTGGGCCTCTCTCAAACACCATCCACAGAAATGACTTCACAGTGGGTCCTAGAATTACGGAATTGTTAGAAAAAACCCAGAGGTGGACACTACCGACCCTTTGCTCTGCAGGGGTTTCTTCGGTGTGATACCAAAGGAAAAGACGAGGCAAAAGCTGGACTTCATCAGAATTAAAGACGTCTGTTCCGGAAAGTGAAAGACCACCTCCTGAACGGGAGAAAACACCTAGAACCATGTATCCAAAAGGGGGCCAGTTTCTATAGTAAAGTCCTCTTCCAACCCAGTGATAAAGTGATAAATAGACTTTTGTTTGCAGTGGAAGTTCAAGCAGCCAGGATGTGCAGGAAAAGATGCTTAGCTTCAGGAGGTGCACTCAAAACTGCAGTGAGATGGCACGTCACACCTGCTGGTGTGACGGAGTCAAAGCACATAAGAAGGAGCGTTGGCTTGGGTGTGGACAAGTGGGAATCTCATATGTGGCTGCTGGGAGTGTGAAATGGCGCGGCCACTTTGGAAAGCAGTCTGGACATTTCTCAGAGGCTTAACATAAGACCCAGCAGTTTCTCTCCTAGATAAATCCCCTGAGAAATTAGAGAATGATCTACACGATAACTTAGACATGAATGTTCATGGCAGCATTATTTCTGTCCTTAAAGTGGAAACAAGCCAAATATCCACAACTGATGAATGGATAAACAAAAATACGGTTTAAGGAGTTCCCTGGTGGCCTAGTGGGTTAAGGGTCTGGTGGAGTCAGTGCCGTGGCTCAGGTCACTGCTGTGGCAAGAGTTTGATCCCTGGCGTGGGGACTTCCAGATGTGTCACAGCCAAAAAAATCTGCACACGTGATCTCACCACACAGTGGCATATTCTTTCGCCATAAAAGGAATGAAATACATGGCCTAAGTACACGTGAGTCCTGAAGGCGTGGTGGTGGGTGAAAGGAGCCAGTCGCCGGAGAGCACAGGACCTGCTCTGTGACTCCGCCTCTGTGAAGGTGAAGGGGAGGCAAATCTCTAGAGACCGTAGTCGTTCAGGTTTATTCACCACAGCTTCTTCCTTTCCTTGGACAGCACAGGTAACGCAGCTTCAGAACCTGTGGCTCTCGGGGATCTGCCAGCAGAGCAGTCCATAGACGTTGTTTTTTTGTTTTTTTTTTTTGTTTGTTTGTTTTTTTTTGGTCTTTTTGTCTTTTTAGGGCCACACCCGCAGCATATGGAGGTTCCCAGACTAGGGGTCGAATCACAGCTGTAGCCGCCGGCCTGCACCACAGCCACAGCAACGCCAGCTCCTTGGCCCACTGATCAAGGCCAGGGGTCGGACCCGCATCCTCATGGATGCTAGTCGGGTTCACTAACCGCTGAGCCACGACAGGAACTCCTTCACTTACATTTTAAGAAGTCAGTCCAAACTCTTTTTATGCTGTATTTCTAAAGAAAACTTTTGGGCTGTTTGATCCAGGAAAGCCATGGCGGAAAAATACATCATGACTGCTGCAAAACTCATCGCTCCTGTAATTGAGACGTCGTTTGCTGTGGGTTATGATTGGTAAGAGAAATTCAGTATTAACTGCTTGAACTTGGTGTTTTCTGATGTATACCTTTTATTGATTTATTAAAGTTTTGTTAGTTAGGGAAGTGAACAAGTAATTAGGAATATTGATTTCTGCTTATCAAGCAAATAGCATTACATGGTAAGATTACCAATATTAGGTGGTAAGATAAGCAACTCTAAAAGTTCTCATATATTTTTCTTCTTGTTTATGTCATTTTGTACATTAAGCGCTAAGGCAGATGTGTTGCACTTGGCATGTGGGTGCGTGACTGCTTTCATCTTGTGAATCCCACCCTGTGCCCTCTGCCTTTTTGCTTTATCTTTTCTCATTATCTCCTTTTTCTACCTTAAATTCGTCAGTACTGCTAAACTTTCTATCCTGAGTAATACCTCTTGCAGCTCAGCTTTCTAAATTGTCAAATTTATTCGTATAAAGTTGTAAATAAAACATTGTCATGTTTGTTGACATGATGTAGTCATGTTCTTATTGTCATCTAAATGTCTGTCAAATCTAATAACATCTTGTCTTTCATTTCTTTTTTTTTTTTGTCTTTTTGCCATTTCTTGGACCAATCCTGCGGCATATAGAGGTTCCCAGGCTAGGGGTGGAATAGGAGCTGTAGCCGCCGGCCTACACCACAGCCACAGCAATGTGGGATCCGAGCTGTGTCTGCGCCTACACCACAGCTCATGGCAATGCCGGATCCTTAACCCCCTGAGCAAGGCCAGGGATCGAACCTGTAACCTCATGGTTCCTAGCCGGATTCGTTAACCACTGAGCCATGACGGGACCTTCTTGTCTTTCATTTCTGGTATTGGTTATTTTTTCTTCTTCTTTTTTTTTTTTTTGTCTTTTTGTCCTTTTAGGATCATATCCGTGCCATATGGAGGTTCCCAGGCTAGGGGTCCAATCGGTGCTTAAGCCACTGGCCTACACCACAGCCACAGCAACACAGGATCCTTAACCCACTGAGCGAGGCCGGGGATTGAACCCGAGTCCTCATGGATGCTAAGCACTGGTTCATTAACCACTGAGCCATGATGGGAACTCCTCTTCTTCTTTTTTTTTTTTTTTTTAATTTAATTTTTTTGGCTGTGCTGACAGCTTGTGGAAGTTCCTGAGCCAGAGATTAAACCCACATCATATCAGCAACCCAAGCCAGTACAGTGATAATACTGCATCCTTAACCTGCTGAGGTACAAGAGAACTCCTTTTCTTTTTTTTAGGGTCACACTTGAGGCAAATGGAAGTTCCTGGGCTAGAGGTCAAATTGGAGCTACAGCTGCCAGCCTGCACCGCAGTTCATGGCAATGCCAGATCCTTACCCCACTGAGCGAGGCCAGGGACTGAAGCCACATCCTCGTGGATATTGGTTGGGTTCCTTACCACTGAGCTGCAGTGGAAACTCCATCTTTTTTTTGGTTATTTAGTTTAATTTCACTGTGGTCAGGGGATATGCACTGAATGATTTCAACCCCTTGAAATTTGTTGAGGCTTGATACATAGTCCAAATGCACTTGAAAGGAACACATCTGTTACTGTTAGTGGTAATACCCTGTATACATTAGGACAGATTCCATATTGTTTTGTTTATATCATCTTATTGATTTTTGTTTGCTTATTCTTTTAGCTACTTAGAAAGATGCGTTAAATTTTTTTACTATGGTTTTGGATTTCTGCGTTTTTTTTCTTTTAGATTTATTAACTTTTGTTCTATGTTATTTTTAAGCTAGGTTATTGGATCCGTAAAGATTTAAAATTGGGATATATCCTTTGTGGATGAAGCTTTTTTTTTTGGTCTTTTTGCCATTTCTTGGGCCATTCCCGCGGCATATGGAGGTTCCCAGGCTAGGGGTCCAATCGGAGCTGTAGCTGCCAGCCTACACCAGAGCCACAGCAACGTAGGATCCAAGCCACGTCTGCGACCTACACCACAGCTCACAGCAACGCCGGATCCTTCACCCACTGAGCAAGGCCAGGGATCAAAGCCGCAATCTCATGGTTCCTAGTCGGATTCGTTAACCACTGCGCCACGACGGGAACTCCTGAAGCTTTTTTTTTTTTTCTAGGGCCACACCTGTGGCACAGGTTAGTTCCTGAGCTAGGGGTTGAATCAGACTGCAGTCCTATGGCACAGTTACAGCGATGCCAGATCCAAGCTGCATCCACCACCTACGTCACAGCTGGCGGCAATGCTGCATCCTGAACCTTCTGAGCAAGGCCACAAATCAGCCTGCATCCTTAAGGATGTATGTCAGCTTCTTAACCCACTGAGCCACAATGGAAACTCCAGGATTAAGCTGTTTATCGTTAGGAAATATCCTTCATTTCTCCTAGTCATGTCTGTGGCCTTAAAGTTTGCTCTGTCTCCTTTCTTTTGGTGAGCGGTGTGTACCTGCCTTCACTTTACTTTAAGGTGTGTCTCTTGCAAGCAATTCAGAGTTGATTTTCCCTTTGTGTCCACTCTGCAATCTGTCTTTAATTAGGTTATGTGGTCTAATCACACACTTTATGCACTTTATAGTGAAAGGACTTCCTCTTCATCTAGGTTCCTATCTCTTAGCTCCTTTTTTCCTGTTTGTCCCATATAGTACGTTGATTTTTTTTTTTTTTTTTTTTGGATACATCTGCAATATGCGGCGATTTCTGGGCTAAGGCATCAACCCAACCACTGCAATGACAATGCTGGATCCTTAACCTGCTGTGCCACAAGGGAACTCCTGCCATATTCTCCTTTTAATCTCCCCCCCGCCTTTTTTTTGTCTTTTGTCTTTTTAGGGCCGCACCCGTGGCAGGTGGAGGTTCGCAGGCTAGGGGTCTAATCAGAGCTGTAGCCTCCAGCCTGCGCCACAGCCACAGCAACGCAGGATCTGAGCCACGTCTGTGAGCTACACCACAGCTCACAGCAACACCGGATCCTTAACCCACTGAGCAAGGCCAGGGATCGAACCCGCAACCTCATGGTTCCTAGTCGGATTTGTTAACCACTGAGCCACAGAGGGAACTGCTCTCTTTCATTTTTAAATGGCCACACCCATGGCATGTGGAAGTTCCGGGGCCAGGGATTGAATCCAAGCCTGTGTGACCGATGCCACACATAGCTGTGGCAATGCTGGATCCTTTAATCCACCGCTCTAGGCCGGGCATCTAACCTGAGGAGCAACCTGAGGCGCACGGTCAGATTCTCTCCCTCTCTTTTTTTTCTTTTTTTGGCCGCTCTGTGGCATATGGAGTTCCTGGGCCAGGGATCAGCTGCTGCAGCACCGGATCCTTAACCCACTCTGCCAGGGAGGGGGTAGAACTTGCATCCCAGTGCTCCAGAGGTGTCACTGATCCCATTGTGCCCCTGCGGGAACGCCTGCAGTTGCATTCTGAACCCACTGCCGCAGTGGGAACTCCCCTTTCTCTCTGAACTTCTTTATTGGGGGTTGTTTATTAGACTGAGTAACCGAACGTTACAGATGCTGTGTTACACTAAGGTAACTGTGTTCATTGTGTGCTGTGAGATTTCCTAGTCCCAGTTGCTAAATGCTAATGTAGTTTGGCCTCATTGGGCTGAGGCTTGAAGGATTCGTTGGAATAAAAGCGGGGGGAGGGAGGGAGGCTGGTCTCCGCGGAGAGAAGCCTGTTCTCCAGGGTCGGGGGGTGGGGGGGTGAGGGGGGTGGCAGCCCTTCTGTAGATTCTTCGAGATCATTAGCCCGAAGCTTCAGGCATCCCGAGCTTCTAGCCTGGCGGGGGCTGCGTACCATCCTTAGGAAAGTGAGAAAAAGCCACCCCAGTACATTTCTAGGGGCTCAGTTCCTTCCCAGAGCCCCATCGGAGAAAGGGTGGCGGAGAGCGTCCCGCTTCCTCTCTGAGCCGCTCGCTGTCGAGGGCACGCGGGGAACGCGGGAGCGTCCCCAGAGCGTGCGGCTTTCTGGTCCCCCCGATCCTGGGGCGCGCTCTGCCCTCCTCCGGGCTCCCTCTGCCGCCTCCAGCCCCTGATTCGGAGCTGGCGTGCCTTTCCCAGCCCGGTTGAGCGTCTGCACCCTGGCTTCTCGCGCCTCTCCTGGGCTTCTCTCGGCGGACTCAGGTCTCCTGCAGCCCCGGCCCAGACACAGGCCCCCCAGGAGACCTCCAGTCCACATTCGCTGAGCGCGTCGCCCGCCGCTCCCTGGAAGCCCCGCGGGCCGCGTTGCTGGGGCGCGGCTGCCGCATCGGGCTGGTTCGGGTGCCCTCTGCCCACGGCAGGCAGGAGGGCTCTTGGCTCCGTTGGGTTAGAAAATGCTCTGCTTGAAGAAAGCTCTTCCGCTTCAGTATGTTCCAGTTATTGGTCAAGCCCAAGGCTTTGATGTATGTTCCAGAGCAGATGAGAAATACACTTTGGTGGTGACCACAGCCCGAGGCGGCAGCCGCACAGGCCCCTTCGGTGGGGTCTCTCTTGGCGCCAAGGTCATGATTCTCAGTTAGAGACCCTCCGTCTTGGTGCAGTGGCTTTCGGTAGCAACAGAAATTGGGCTCACGTCTCACTCGGAGTTTCCATGAGCATCATCTCAGACGTATGGCAGCAGTGACGCCTGTCTTTCCCGCTGTGTGCGGACTACATGTGATCAGGCTCAGGAGGGCACTGGCGCCCTGCCTGATGGATGGTCAACAGTAAATGTTTTGTGTGCCTTGGGGAACAGGTCCAGGCTTGGATGCAAAAAAATTAAATAAATTAGATATATCAAATTAAATATGTTCTATAGAATTTTTCTCACCATCAGAGCATTGAAGATGAAAAATATAAACACTTGTAGCTGTTACAAATTGAAGTTGTTTTATTAGTTAATTAAAAACGAGAATGTAGGCATTCCCCTCGTGGTTCACCAGAAACGAACCTGACTAGCATCCATGAGTGTGCAGGTTCCATTCCTGGCCTTGCTCCGTGGGTTAAGATCTGGCATTGCCCTGAGCTGTGGTGTAGGTCGCAGACGCGGCTCAGATCTGGCATTGCTGTGGCTGTGGTGTAGCTGGCAGCCGTAGCTCGATTTAACCTCTAGCCTGGGAACTCCATATGCCGAGGGTGCCGCCCTGGAAAGACAAACAACCTAATGCACTAGAACAAAATAAAAGAACCTCTTTTTCACTTGACATGACAGGTGTGTCGAAGTTGTGAAAGCCTCTCCGTATGTAGAGCTGGCGAACGACTTGGAAATAAACAAAGCAGTCACATATTTGAAGCAAAAGGACTTCCACCAGGTACGTGAAAAAATGTTTAGGTGGAAGGTCGTATGTCAGTTGGTCAAAGCAGTACTCTTGTGAAACTCCTTTCTGGAATAATGTTATCTGTGATTGTTCTGAAGCTGAGTAATAGTTTTATCTGTATCCTAACATAATTTTCTTTAAGATAGTGTTTTAATTTTGACCTCTTTGGCCTCTTTCTTACGACGCAAATCCTTGCTGTGTAAAACATGGTTTTGCTAAATTACTAAACCATATTCTAGGGCAGAGGCAGCTGCCCCAAAGGCTTTCAGACGCGTCCCTGAAGCTGAAGGCTTTTAGGGTCAGAGCTCGTACCCAGGTGACGGGGAGGCCGGGAGCCTGAACAGCGGCCTCATGTCCCCCCCGCAGCTCTCCTGGCACCGGCTTCTGTGTTGGGTGGACTCGTTGGGGTTGTATTGGGCCCACTGCTGCAGCTTCCGAACCCCTGGGACCTGTGTGGGGCATCAGGGCCGGCTAGGAGGCGGGGCGGTGCTGGCTGTCAGCAGGCTGTCTCCAGGGGCAGGCCCATCAGAAGAGAAGAGCTTTGGGGAGGGGGCGGGGACCCCAGAGGGGAGCAAGGAGAGTGACCCTTGACACCCAGTTTGTAAAACCTGCGCCCTCTGGGTACCCAGCTCCTGGGAGCAAGGGCCAGAGGAAGCCTGGGTGGCTTTCCGACACCATCCCAAGTCGGCTTTCCCGTTTCTTCCCCTTCCCTTTCTGGGGGACAAGGCAGTGACCAAGCCTTTCGAGGGAGGGGGCAGGCACCTGTGGCATGATCGAGAGAGCAGCTGAAAGCAGCTCGGGTGCCTGGCGGCCTCCTGCCCTGCTCTGCACAGCTCCGCGCGCCTGGTGACTTGCCAGCACCGCAGAGCCTGAAGGGACTTCTCAGCTGTCCTTACATCTGTTCCGTCATTAAAAATGCCACGGATAGAAGTCTGGTGCTGTTCCACTGAAAAGTGGATGTGAAGAGAGACAGATTGGTCTTTGGTGTCTTGTTGGAGTCATCTGTGGACAGAAAAGCAATTTTTTGTGTTTGGAGACGTGCTGATAGATGACAACAGAGAAAACCGTGTTTGCCACTTTTCTCTTGATACTTTGTTTTTAAATGGCTTTTTTAAGAAAAATTTGACAGTATATTACCAGAGTTCATGTTTTAAAACTGTGTTCCCTAGGGAATAAACCTGCTAATTTTTTCATATTACAATTCATTTAACACAAATCATAGTTTGCTGCTTTCATAGTAGCTCTTCCTATTCAAAATATATATATATATTTTTTTTGTCTTTTTTTTTTTTTTGCTATTTCTTAAGCCGCTCCCACGGCATATGGAGATTCCCAGGCTAGGGGTCTAATCGGAGCCGTAGCCACCAGCCTACGCCAGAGCCACAGCAACGCTGGATCTGAGCCACGTCTGCAACCTACACCACAGCTCACGGCAACGCCGGATCGTTAACCCACTGAGCAAGGGCAGGGACCGAACCCGCAACCTCATGGTTCCTAGTCAGATTCGTTAACCACTGCGCCACGACGGGAACTCCTCAAAATATTTTTGTTCCATTTGCATATATAAGATTTTAGTATCAGTTCGTTTACTGATGTGTTACGTTTGTATTTTCTGCTTTCTTTTCAGCATTGCTGCTTTTCCTCTGCATTTCTTTTGTTGTATATTGTAACTCTGATGAGGTGGGTTTAGTACAATCTTAGTTTCAAAGGAACGCTATTAGCTTAAAAAGGATTGGGTTCATGTAACTCATACTGATCATTGATGGACTATGACTCAAGGCAAAAGAGAAAAAGTGTCTTTTGTAAGGAAATAGTTCTCTAGTTAAGTCTAAATACTTTTTTCAGAAAAAATACTGAAATTGAAATCTCAGTATGTTTATTTGTGGTGATAGTGTTGTTTGGTAGTCGCCTTGGTAGCAGAGAAAGAGCTCCCGGAAAGCCACAGGTGCAGGGGTGAAGGCCAGTGGTAGCAGGTGGACATGCTCAGAGGAGAGCACAGCCAGGAGCAGCTGGTGCCAGCCCGGAAAGAAAAGGGAAATGGACACGGATCTATTTTCCTAATTCTTTTGGGGGGAAAACAAAAACCAAACTAACAGTGTTTATTTTCATGATTTTTTTTTTTTTGCCATTTACAACTAAATTGTATTAAAATAAATCAGTTTCATTTATAAATTATTTTGAAGTTTTTTTGTAACTTTTTTTTTTCCAATATCTATTTATTTATTTTTATTACTCAATGAATTTATTACATTTGTAGTGGTACAATGATCATCACAATCCAGTTTTATAGGATTTCCATCCCACACCCCCAGCGCATCTCCCCACCCCCCAAACTGTCACCTTTGGAAACCATAAGTTATTTAAAAGTCTGTATTTATATGTTATCTGTTCTGCAAATAAGTTCATTCTGTCCTTTTTTCAGATTCCACATGTCAGTGAAAGCATTTGATGTGGGTGTCTCATTGTCTGATTGACTTCACTTAGCACGATAATTTCTAGGTCCATCCATGTTGCTAAAAATGCCATTATTTTGTTCTTCTTAATGGCTGAGTAATATTCCATTGTGTATAGGTACCACATCTTCTTGATCCACTCCTCTATCGATGGATATTTAAGTTGTTTCCATGTCTTGGCTATTGAAAATAGTGCTGCAATGAACGTTGGAGTACATGTGTCTTTGCGAGTCATGGTTTTCTCTGGGTAGATGCACAGGAGTGGGGTTGCTGGATCAAATGGTAGTTCTATGTTTAGTTTTCCGAGTAATCTCCATGCTGTTTTCCACAGTGGTTGCACCAATTTACAATGCCAACAGTGTACTAGGGTTCCTTTTTCTCCACACCCTCTCCAGCACTTAATGATTGTAGACTTTTGGATGATGGCCATTCTGGCTGGTGTAAGGTGGTACCTCATCGTGGTTTTGATTTGCATCTCTCTGATAATGAGCGATGCTGAACATCTTTTCATGTGTTTTTTGGCCATCTGTATGTCTTCTTTGGAGAACTGTCTGTTTAGATCTTCTGACCATCTTTTGATGGGGTTGTTTGTTTTTTTTGTATTGAGCGGTAGGAGGTGTTTGTAAATTTTGGAGATTAGTCCCTTGTCAGTTGATTCACTTGCAAATATTTTCTCCTATTCTGTGAGTTGTCTTTCTGCTGTGCAGAAACTTTTAAGTTTGATTAGGTCCCTTTTGTTTATTTTTGTTTTTACTGTCATTACTCTAAGAGGTGGATCTGAGATGATGTTGCTGTTGTTTATGTCAGAGAGTGTTTGGCCTATGTTTTCCTGTAAGAGTTTTATAGTGTCTGGTCTTATACCTAGGTCTTTCATCCATTTGGAGTTTGTTTTTGTGTATGGTGTTAGGGAGTGTTCTAATTTCATTCTTTTCCATGTGGCTGTCCAGTTTTCCCAGCACCACTTATTGAACAGGCTGTCTTTTTTCCATTGTATATTCTTGCTTCCTTTGTCATAGATGAGTTGGCTGTAGGTGCGTGGGTTTAATTCTGGGCATTCTGTCCTATTCCACTGATGTATATTTCTGTCTTTGTGCCAGTATCATTCAGTTTTGATGACTGTTGCTTTGTAGTATAGTCTGAAGTCCGGGAGCCTGATTCCTCCAGCTCCATTTTTCTTTTTTGGGATGTCTTTGGCGATTCTGGGTCTTTTGTGCTTCCAAACAAACTTTAAAATATTTTGTTCGAGTTCTGTGAAAAATGTCCTTGGTCATTGGATAGGGTATTGCATTGAATCTGTAGATTGCCTTAGGTAGTATAGTCATTTTGATAATATTGACTCTTCCAGTCCACGAGCATGAGATGTCATTCCATCTATTTGTGTTGTCTTTGATTTCTTTCATCAGTGTCTTATGGTTTTCAGAGTTCAGGTCTTTTGTCTCTTTAGGTAGGTTTACTCCTAGGTATTTTATTCTTTTGGATGTGATGGTAAACAGGATTGCTTCCCTAATTACTCTTTCTGATCTTTCATTGTTAGTGTATAGAAATGCTGTCAATTTCTGTGTATTGATTTTGTATCCTGCTACTTTGCCAAATTCGTGGATGAGCTCTAACAGTTTTCTGGTAGAGTCTTTAGGATTCTCTAGGTATAGTATCATGTCATCTGCAAATAGGGATAGTTTTACGTCTTCCTTTCCAATTTGGGTTCCTTTTATTTCTTTTACTTCTCTGACTGCTGTAGCTAGGACTTCTAGAACTATGTTGAAGAGTAGTGGCGAGAGTGGGCATCCTTGTCTTGTTCCTGATCTCAGTGGGAATTCCTTCAGCTTTTCACCATTGAGAATGATGTTAGCTGTAGGTTTGTCATATATGGCCTTTATTATGTTGAGGTAGGTTCCCTCTATGCCCACTTTCTGAAGGGTTTTTATCAGAAATGGGTGTTGGATTTTGTCAAAGGCTTTTTCTGCATCTCTTGAGAGGATCATATGGTTTTTATTCTTCAGTTTGTTAATGTGGTGTATCACACTGATGGATTTGTGGATATTGAAGAACCTTTGCATCCCTGGGATAAATCCCACTTGATCATGATGTACAATCCTTTTAATGTATTATTGGATTCGGTTTGCTAGGATTTGGTTGAAGATCTTTGCATCTATGTTCATCAGTGAAATTGGCCTCTGGTTTTCTTTTTTTGTGGTGTTTTTGTCTGGTTTTGGTATCAGGGTGATGGTGGCCTCATAGAATGAGTTTGGGAGTGTCCCTTCCTCTGCAATTCTTTGGAATAGTTTCAGAAGGATAGGTGTTAGCTCTTCTCTAAATGTTTGATAGAATTTGCCTGTGAAGCCATCTGGTCCTGAACTTTTGTTTTGTTGGAATTTTTTTAATCATAATTTCAATTTCAGTACTTGTGATGGGTCCATTCATCTTTTCTATTTCATCTTGGTTCAGTCTTGGAAGATTGTACTTTTCTAAGAATTTGTCCATTTCTTCTGGGTTTTCCATTTTATTGGCATATAGTTGCATATAGTAGTCTCTTATGATCCTTTGTATTTTTGTGGTGTCCGTTGTTACTTCTCCTTTTTCATTTCTAATTTTATTGATTTGAGTCCTCTCTCTTTTTTGCTTGATAAGTCTGGCTAGGGGTTTATCAATTTTGTTGATCTTTTCAAAGAACCAGCTCTTCGTTTCATTGATCTTTTCTATGGTTTTCTTTGTTTCTATTTCATTGATTTCTGCTCTGATCTTTATGATTTCTTTCCTTTTACTAACTTTAGGTCTTGTCTATTCTTCTCTCTCTAGCTGCTTTAGATGTAAAGTTAGCTTGTTTATTTGAGCTTTTTCTTGTTTCCTGAGGTGGGTTTGTATTGCTATCAACTTTCCTCTTAGAACGGCTTTTGCTCCATCCCATAGGTTTTGGAGTGTCATATCTTTGTTATCATTTGCTTTTAGGTATTTTTTAAATTTCCTCTTTGATTTCTCCAGTGATCCACTGGTTGTTTAGTAGCATGTTGTTTAGTCTCCATGTGTTTGTTTTTTTGCAGTTTTTTTCTTGTTGTTGATTTCCAGTCGTATAGTGTTATGGTCAGAAGAGATGCTTGATATGATTTCAGTTTTCTTAATGTTACCAAGGTTTGATTTGTATCCCAGGATGTGATCAGTCTTAGAGAATGTTCTATGTGCACTTGAGAAGAATGTGTATTCTGTTGCTTTGGATGGAATGTCCTATAAATATGTTAGGTCCATCTGGTCTCATGCTTTATTCAGGGCCTGTGTTTCGTTATTGATTTTCTGTCTGGATGGTCTGTCCATTGCTGTAAGTGGGGCGTTAATGTCCCCCACTATGATTGTGTTATTGTCGATTTGTCCTTTTAAGGTTGTTAGCAGTTGGCTTATATATTGTGGTGAACCTGTGTTGGGTACGTAGATATTTAAAATTGTTATATCTTCTTCTTGGATTGATCCTTTGATCATTAAGTTGTGACCTTCCTTGTCCCTTAAAATATTTTTCATTTTAACGTCTGTTTTGTCAGAGTTCCCCTCGTGGTGCAGTGGTTAGTGAATCTGACTAGGAACCATAGTGTTGCAGGTTTGATCCCTGGCCTTGCTCAGTGGGTTAAGGATCCAGCATTGCTGTGAGCTGTGGTATAGGTTGCAGACATGGCTTGGATCTCACGTTGCTGTGCTGTGGTGTAGACTGGCAGCTACAACTCTGATTCTACCCCTGAACTGGGAACCTCCATATGCCGCAGGAGTGGCCCTAGAAAAGGCAGAAAGACAAAATAAATAAATAAAAATAAAGTCTATTTTGTCTATTATGAGTATTGCTACTACAGCTTTCCTTTGATTCCCGTTTGCATGGAATATTTTCTCCTGTCCTCTCACTTTCAATTTGTATGTGTCCCTAGAAGTGAAGTGGGTCTCTTGGAGACAGCATATATATGGGTCTTGTTTTTGTATCCATTCAGCCAGTCAGTGTCTTTTGGTTGGGGTGTTTAGTCCATTGACATTTAAGGTAATTATTGATATGCATGTTCTTATTGCCATTTTATTAATTGCTTTGGATTTGGTTTTGTTGCTCTTTTTTCTTCTTCTCTTGTTCTCTCCTCTTGTGGTTTGATGACTATCTTTAGAGTTGTATTTGAGTTGATTTTTCTTATTTGTTTGTGTATCCATTGTAGATTTTTGGTTTGCAGTTTTCTAAAGTTTTGATATAAGAGTGTATGTATATATACAAGGTTGTTTTAAGTCGTTGTTCTCTTAATTGCAAGTGCATCTCCAGTGTCCTGCATTTGTTCCCTCTTCTCATGATTTCTGATTTTGGTGGCATGATTCTGTGTGGATGATTTCGTATCTTTTATACACACACACACACACACACACACACACACACACACACACACACACACACACACCCCTTTGCTGGTGCGCCTTGTTATTTGTGCTTCCTGCTTCCTGGATTTGAGTGAGTGATTCCTTTCCCATGTGAGGGAAGTTTTTGGCTATTGTCTCTTCCTCTTTTTTTTTTTTCTCACAATTTGTTACGTCTTATTGATTCTTCAATATAGGCATTACACCATTCTAGGTGAGGTGATAAACAAGACATTATAGACTTTACATTGTACCATGAAGAGAAATGGTTATTAATAATACAGTTGTAAACTATATCATTTAATTGTATAGTTGCATTATTTAATTATAATTATCATAAATTCTTTGATGGAGAGGAAATCAGAATCAGATCTAAGAAGACTTAAGCATTCTAAGAATGATGTCAAATGACCCCCTTCATGGTGGATTAGGCACTTATTGACTATGAGATATATTTCTTCTTCAGAGATTCCTTGTTTGTGTATCAATTGTATTTTTGGTTTGCAGTTATTCTGAAGTTTTGATGTAAGAGTCTATATGTATATGAGATTGTTTAAGTTGTTGTTGTCTTAATTGCAAGTTCATCTCCAGTGTCCTGCATTTGTTCCCTCCTCTTCTCATGATTTCTGATGTGGTGGCACAATTGTGCATGGATGATTTCCTGTCTTTACTGTATATATTCCTTGACTGGTGAGCCTTGTCATTTGTGGAATTTTTGTTTCTGGTTGCAGCCTTTTCTTTTCTGCCTAGAGAAGTTCATTTAGTATTTGTTGTAGGGCTGGTTTAGTGTTGCAGAATTCTCTCAGCTTTTGCTTATCTGTGAAGGTTTTGATTTCTCCTTCAAGTCTGAATGAGAGCCTTGCTGGGTAGAGTAATCTTGGTTGGAGGTTTTTTCCTTTCATCACGTTAAGTATATCATGCCACTCCCTTCTGGCCTGCAGAGTTTCTGCTGATAAATCTGCCGATAACCTTATCAGGATTCCCTTGTATGTTATTTGTTTCTTTTCCCTAGCTGCTTTCAAGATTTTCTCTGTCTTTACTTTTGGTCAGTTTGATTAATATGTGTCTCAGTGTATTCCTCCTTGGGTTTATTTTATATGGTGGTTTATTTTAATCCCTCGTTGTGCTTCCTGGATTGTAGTGAATGGTTCCTTCCCCATGTGAGGGAAGTTTTCGGCTATTATCTCTTGGAATATTTTTTCTGTACCCTTCTGTCTCTCTCCTCCTTCTGGCACCCCTATAATATGGATGTTGGTGCGTTTAACGTTGTCCCAGCGTTTTCTCTGAGACTCTCTTCATTTGTTTTCAGTCTTTTTTCTCTTTTCTGTTCTGCATCCTTAATTTCCACTAATCTGTCCTCCACCTCGCTTATTCGTTCTTCTCCCTCCTGTATTCTGCTGTTAGCTTCTTCTAGTGAGTTTTTTATTTCAGTTATTGTATTTTGCATCTCTTCTTGTTTAAGTTTTGTATCTTGTATCTCTTTGGTCAGTGTTTCCTGTAAGTTACCCGTCTTTGCCTCCAGTTTATTTCCAATGTCTTGCATCATCTTCAGCATCAACAGTCTAAAGTCTTTTTCCTGGAGGCTGAGAATCTCCTCATGGTTTAGTTTTTTTTCTGGGTTTTTTTCTTTCTTCCTCATCTGAGTTATAGTTCTCCGTCTTTTCATTTTTATAGGTTTTGGGTGTGGTGACCTTTTTACAGATAATAGAGTCGTAGCCTCTCTTACTTCTGGTGTCTGCCCCCCTTGTGGCTGAAGTTGGTATGGGGGTTGCTGTGGGCTTTCTCATGGGAGGGGCTGATGCCTGCCCACTGGTAGGTGGAGCTGATTCTACTCCCTCTGGAGGGTGGGGCTTTGTCTCTGGGTGAGATTAGAGGTGGCTGTGTGCCTGGGGGGTCTTTAGGCGGCCTGTTTACTGAGGGGCGGGTCTGTGATGCCACCTGGACTGTTGTTTGCCCTGGGGCTTCTCAGCACTGATGGGTGGGGCCAGATTTTTCCCAAACAGCCACCTCCAGAGAAAGGCACTGCTGCTGAAGATTCCTGAGAGCTTTGCTTCCAATGTCCTTCTCCCACATCAAGCCACATTCACCCCTATTTTCCCAGGAGGTCCTCCAAGAACTGCAGTCAGGTTTGACCCAAATTCCTATGGAGCCTCTGCTCTGCCCTGGGACCCAGTGCACATGAAAGTCCATGTGCGCCTTTTAGGAATGGGGTCTCCGTTTCCCCCAGTCCCGCGGATCTCCTGCGCACAAGCCCCACTGGCCTTCAATGCCAGATGCTCCTGGGGCTCTTTCTCCCAGTGCCAGATCCCCACACAAGGGGGTTTGATGTGGGGCTCAGAACTCTCACTCTTGTAGGTGAGTCTCTGTGGTAGTTACTTTCCAGTCTGTGGGCTGCCCACCCAGAGAGCTTGGGGTTGCTTATATCACATAATCACCCCTCCTGCCTCTTGATGTGGCCTCCTCTTTGTCTTCCGGAGTAGGATATCTTTTTGAAAGTTTCTGGTCCATTTGGTTGAAGATTGCTCAGCTTTTTGTTGTAAGTTTTGTTGTTTTTAGGAGAGAAGTTGAGCTCCAGTCCTTCTAGTCTGCCGTCTTAATCCCCTTGTTCATTTATAAATTGATTTCTGTTATTTTACTTTTAAAAATAGAAATATTGAAGAATGCATTAAGGTACAGTATGAAAACAGCCTATTTCAAAATCAAAAATGCCTGAGAATGTTCCTTTTATTGGAGTAATTATTCAATCTTTTTAGAATATTTATATTTAGAAACTTAAAATATGAAATGTATTTTTATTCTATCCATGGTTTTATTTTTTGATTTATTTATTTTTTTTTTATTGTCTTTTTAGGGCCTCACCTTTGGCATATGGAGGTTCCCAGGTTAGGGGTCAAATCAGAGCTATAGCTGCCAGCCTATACCAAAGCCACAGCATCATCAGATCTGAGCCATGTCTGCGACCTACACCATTGCTCGTGGCAGCACCAGATCCTCAACCCACTGAGCAAGGCCGGGGGTCAAATCCGTGTCCTCACGGATACTAGTCAGGTTCATTTCTGCTGAGCCATGACGGGAACTCCCCTGTCCGTGCCTTTAAATGGATGTTTTAAGTTCTAAATACTCTTTTAAATGTTTGTAAGTTATAATTTGAGTTGCATTGCTTTTTATGTATTGTTTAGATTCATAGCAGCCTTTTGCAGGGAGAATAGATTTGGTGTTAAATGTAACCTTTTTTTTTGTCTTTTTAGGGCAGCACCGGTGGCATATGGGGGTTCCCAGGCTAGAGGTTGAATTGGAGCTGTAGCCACCAGCCTACACCACAGCCACAGCAACATGGGGTCCAAACCTTGTCTGTGACCTACACCACAGCTCACGGCAGCACCGGATTCTTAACCCACTGAGCGAGGCCAGGGATTGAACCTGGGTCCTCCTGGATCCTAGTCAGGTTCGTTAGTGCTGAGCCAGGATGGAAACTCCTAAATGTAGTCTTAAAATATCGTAATGGATGAGCCCCAAATTCACAAATACCAAAATCTTAAGATCCATTTCCTTGACTATAACAGAATAGCTGTTTTTGAAGGGCATGTTGTGAAGTATGATGGCATTCCGGTTTTTAAAAATCGTCACTGTTACTCGTTTTCTTTTGGTATCCTGCTTTATGATGTCGCAAATAACAGAGAACGCCTTTCCCGCCTCTACACTTTACTTGAACCAGGGAGTGTGCTGATGTGGCAATTAGTCCTCTTCCCGTGCTTTTTATTTAATTAACTAATTAATTTTTTTTTTTGTTTTTTGCTTTTTAGGGCCACACTGGCGGCATATGGAAGTTCCAGGCTAGGGGTTGAATGGGAGCTACGGCTGCCGGCCTCCGCCACAGCAACTCGAGCTACCAGCCATGTCTGCAACCTGCACCATAGCTCGTGACAACGTCGGATCCTTAACCCACTGAGTGAGCCCAGGGCTTGAACCCACATCCTCATGGATGCTAGTTGGGTTTGAATCCACTGAGCCACAACGGAAGCACCCTAAAATTTTTTATTATTTTAGTTTTAGCCATGTCTGTGGCATGTGGACGTTCCTGGGCCAGGAAGTAAACCTGTGCCACAGCAGCAGCGCAATCCACTGGTGTGGCAGTGCTGGATCCTTAATCTGCTAAACTCCAAGAGAACCCCCGAGCCTTACACTTGAAATTAGCACATGCACTTATCGTGACACCATCTGAAAGATCAAAACCGCTCCAGTCTTCTTCAGTGTGAGATGGAGCTTGTAGAAGTCAGATTCCGCAGAGCAGTGGCTTTTGCAGTAAGAGCTGGGGGTTGTGTAAAGAGTTGGCGGGGTGGCCTCTGCAGGGAGTCACTTCTGAGGTGAGTGTCAGGAGCCCGTGTCACGGGGGAGGCTTCCAACAAAGTGAGAAAGGGGGTCCCGAGACGGGGCGAATGGCCCTTGGCTGTTCTCTTCCAGAATTTACTTGGTGGCATTATAAACCACTGGCCTAGATACGTCCAAGGGTTTTCTCTCACGTAATGAAGACCCTTGAAGAGCGTGATTCTTCACTGCCTTGTGGCTGCCCTTGGCCGCGGTGGAGTTTGAGGAGTCGCGAACTCGCCGCCCAGCGCAGGGCTCAGACCGCCCGTGGGTGCAGCGGCGGCCGCGGCCTCTGCGGAAGCTCAGGTGGAGCCTGGCGCCCACACAGCTGCCCCGGAGCCGGAGGCAGCCTGGCCGTGCCCCGTCAGTACCTTGCGCTGTGGGGGTTCTGGTTCTGGGGTCCGGAATTTGTCCTTCGGTCCCGCGTGCAGCCGTCGGGCGCCTCTGCGGCCCTGCCCAGGCAGGGCGTCTCCGCCCGGCTGGCATCAAAAATGTCCCCTGACTTCCTCGTGGCTTCAGATTGTCGTTCCGCTCGGATCTGCCGCAGGTCCCTCGGTGACACCGCAGGACCGTCTGCCCCCGTTCTGAGGCCTCGCAGCCGTGGGCCCCCTCGCCCGGCTCTGCGCCCGCGCCTCTGCGGGCTCTTCGGGTCCACGCGGCCCTCAGGCTCCCTCCTAAGGGTCGCCAGCCTTTTCTTCCGCTGCGCTGATTGAGGCCCGGCGTTTTCTGGGATCTTGCCTTCAAGGTGTGTTGTCTCAGGAGCGCTCAGTGCCTTCCAGGAATGTTTTTAGTGTCTTGTCACTTTCCCAGTTGTTGTCCGGGGAAGCACAGCCCTCGGCAGGCTGGTGTCTGTAACCAGGCGGAGAGCCTGGACCCACGGCAGGAAGCGTGGGTTTGATCACGTGTCTTCCGGGGACTTCGGGACAGCCCCCCCCTCACCTGGCCCCCCACGGTGCTCCCCGTTCGTCCTGTGTCGTCATCTGATGCCGAGGGCGCTGCTCACGGGTCCTCCTTTCCCGGACTAGCCGCCGTCTGCGCCTTCTCTGGTTTGTATCCAGATGCGCTGCCCTTGTCCCCAAACTTGAGCCTACGCGCAGCCCTCTTCCACGGCCGTGACCTGCAGGGGTTTCCTTCGTAGGCGGCGGAGACCTTAAAAATGTTCGAGAAGAAGGACAGCCGGGTGAAGAGCGCGGCGGCGACCAACCTCTCGTTCCTGTACTACCTGGTGAGTGGTGCTCTCCCAGCTGCCCGTCGGTCCCGTGCCCTTTCTCGGTTGGGGCCCGGGGAGGCTAGGGGCGGGGGGACAGTAGGGGGGAGGCTGGGCTGGGTCTGAGGACATGAGCGCGTCACAGGCGGAGGGTGGCCGGAGGCCGTGTGACACTGCGCTCCGATGGGAACCTGATGACTGTCTCTGGAGGCGCGGCTTTTTTTTTTTTTTTTTTTGTCTTTTGTCTTTTTAGGGCCGCACCCACGGCATATGGAGGTTCCCAGGCTAGGGGTCCCATCGGAGCTGTAGCTTCCAGACTACACCACAGCCACGGCAACACAGGATCTGAGCCACGTCTGCGACCTATACCACAGCTCATGGCAACGCCAGATCCTTAATCCATTGAGTGAGGCCAGGGATCGAACCTGCAACCTCATGGTTCCTAGTCGGATTTGTTTTCCGCTGTGCCACGACGGGAACTCCGAGGTACAGCTTTGATAACAGGTGCTGTGCGTGGATTATGCTTCTCCCCAGATTCGTCCGCCAACGCCCTGACACCAGCAGGACTGTGTTTAGAGACAGGGACCTGGTGAGGTGGGCAGGGCGCACGGTGGGATTGGTGTCGTTTTTATAAGGGGACACCAGAGCCTCTACCGAGAGGACGCAGCAAGGAGGCCGTGTGCACGTGTGGACAAGCACCCTCCCCAGACCCCGGGGCTGCTGGCCTTGGGTGCCAGGCCTCCAGCCTCCGGAACTGTGGGCAGTGCCTGTGCTGTGCACGCCCCAGCCTGTGATTTCTGCTGTGCATCCCCTGCCAAGGGAGACAGCAAACAGTGTCTCCACGGGTGCGAGCAGAGCACCGCGCTGGGAGCTGTGAGGCGAGAGTGGGGATGCGGTTGAGGAGGTGGCGGTGTCTTTGAAGGGAGGTGGGCACGGAGAGGAAGAGCTGGAGAGGAGAAGGTGGCAGGAAGAGCCGGCTCTCGGTGCGGGGACTGGGGCAGCTGTGGGGTCAGCGCCGTGGGGACCGGACCAGGGGAGGGAGTCGCACGAGGCCTGGGCCGACCCTGGAGGACCATCCGCCTGGGTGGGCTAGGCCTTCACACCTGCAGCCGCCTCCCCGGGGCTGCTGGCCAAGGCCTGGCTGCTGCGGCCGCTCCAGGACAGCAGTGGCATGTGCAGCAGGTCCCCGCGGCCGCCGGCACTGCATGTGCTTAGAAAGTCTGCGGGGAGTTTTGTGGGGACGGTTCAGTGAGCGGCCAGACCTTGCCCACTTGGGTGGCTGTGTGGGTGGAGGCAAAGGCAGCGGTCAGAGCCGCTCAGCAGAGCAGAGCCTCCGGGCCTCTGGCTGGTGACGTGTTGTCCCTGCTCTGGGGAAGCGTTTGTGCCGGGGCAGCGTGACGAGTCCTGCGCGCCGTGGGTGTCACGCAGTTGAAGGGTGTTGTTGGTGTCCACGCGTGGGCGTGTCTGTTTTTTACTCTGTAATAAGCTGCCCCCAAACACAGCGCCGAGAACCACCAGGGAGCTCACGGCCCAGCTGCAGGGGCTGGATTTACCTGGAGTCCCGCTGGCTGAGGCCGCGTGGTCCCCGTGTGGGGAGCCCAGCCCACGGCCGCTGTCTCCGGCCCCTCCACAGCCCTGCTCCAGCAGGACAGCCCGGGTGTGGCACGTGGCCTGGTCCACAGGAGCAGACCCCAGTGCCAGGGCCCACCAGGCGCCCGGCTTGTTGCCTTCTTACAGAGCGGCGTGAGTGCTCGGGGGAGCTGCTCTGTGACCACTGGCTGAGGCCTGCACGCAGCCCCGCAGCTCACGGCCTCCCGTGCGGGGTCCCGAGCTTCCCCCAGGTGCTCACGGCCTTGTCCACAGGCATCACCTCTCCAGGTAGTTACGGTGCGAGCCCACGGTGAGTGCAGTCGTCACCTCTCCGGTCCCCAGAGCAGCCGCTCACTGCTTTCCCTAAGTTTTGCCTGCTGCCTGATCCCAAAGGCAGTGCCCCATGTCTTAGTTTTTATGGCAGCAGCACCCCACTTCGGCTACCAATTTGTACCTCACAGTTCGGTGCCCACATAAGTGCCTGGATGTGAGCGTTCATAGCAGCGTTGCTCATCATGCCCAGAGCGGGTGCCCCAGCCCAGGTGCCCATGGGCTTCGAGGAGAGGTCCCTGGGAAGCAGGAGCCTCCTCTGCGGGGGCGCAGTGCCGCACCGTCGCAGGCCCCCGTCAGGGTCACGATCAGCAGGAGCCCCGGGGTCGGGTCAGAGCTGGATGGAGTGGGGCGAGTGAGGTCGGGCAGGAGCCGTGGGCATTTCCGCATCTCAGCCCTGCACCTGCTGCCCAGGAAGGCCCTCCAGAGATAGGGCTGCAGCCTCACGCCGGCATCCACGCGTCCTGGGGCTCCCCCTCGGCCGGCTGATGAGGCACGGAGAGCACGCGTGGCTGGGGCCTGTCCCAGTCAAGCTGTGGCGGTAACGGAGAGGAGGCCACGGGCCGAGGAGACACGGGCTCAGCTGGACAGGGCAGAAAGGCCGCAGTGTGCCTGGTTGTGTCACTGCCGTAGGGGTGGGAGCACAGGCCTGCAGTCCCTGGGGACAGGAATGGAACCTCCCACATCCAGGAAGCCTTGTTGTTCAGACCTTGACTGTGGGGAGGACAGCAGAAGACACTCAGTGACGTTGAAAGGCCTTTTGTAGGATGCGCTTAGCCGGACCAAGACGGCACTGTGTGCTTATCCTGCCTGTGATCTCAGAGTCGGGAAGGATTTCTGATGAACTTCAGTAATGTGTACATATCGTGTGCTTTATTCAGGAAAATGAATTTGCACAAGCCAGTAGCTATGCAGATTTGGCCGTTAACTCCGACAGATACAATCCGTCAGCTCTTACTAATAAAGGGAATACAGTTTTTGCAAATGGTGATTATGAGAAAGCAGCTGAATTCTACAAAGAGGCTCTAAGAAATGATTCTTCTTGTACTGAAGCACTTTATAATATTGGTAAGTAGAATAGGCAGAATTGCCTTGGGTTTTTTGTTAAAGAGCTCCATCTGATTAAGAGAAAGAGTTCCTTGTAACAAAAAAATGGAAAGGAAGATTTGGATTGTAGACTGTTTTCAGTGAAATGAATGATTCAGAAGCCATCCGCATTGGGGATTTGGGTGGATGTTGCCTATTGCCCTCTAAAAAGTCTGCGAGGCGCCTCCGCCAGTGTGTGAGTTTGGCTCAGTTCCTGCGCTTACTGGATGTTTTAATCCACTTGTGCCAGACTGATAGTCTTACTTTCTTCCTTTTAAATTGTGAACAATTTCAAACACATAAACCTAACAGAAAAAATAAATATCTCTGTATCTACCACTTTTATTTCACACATTTTAGTTTTTTTTTTTTTTCCTGGTCTTTTTAGGGCCACACGCGGGGCATGTGGAGGTTCCCAGGCTAGGGGTCGAATTGGAGCTACAGCTGCAGGCCTGCGCCACAGCCACAGCCACGCCAGACCCTAAACCCGCTGAGCGAGGCCAGGGATCGAACCCATGTCCTCATGGGTACTGGTTGGGTTTGTTACCACTGAGCCATGACATGAACTCCAACATTTTGTGCTTTTACTTCAGATTTTTTTTTTCTTTTAGGGCCACACCCATGGCGTATGGAGGTTCCCAGGCTAGGGGTAGAATCGGAGCTACAGCTGCCGGCCTCCACCACAGCCACAGCCCCGCAGGATCCAAGGCACGGCTGCGACCTGCACCACAGCTCAGGGCAACACCAGATGCTTAGCCCACTGAGCAAGGCCAGGGATCGAACCCTCATCCTCAGGGATCCTAGTTGGATTCGTTACCACTGAGCCACACCAGGAACTCCCCAGATTTTGTTGTTAATAAACAGAATATCACAGAACTGAAGGCTCAGCCCTTGTGGCGCTGCCCCTGGTCAGAGGTCCTCTGGTCCCAGCAGGGCCTGCCCTGAGCTCCTGCTGCAGGCACGTCTCGGTGTAACACGGCCGCCCCTTGGGTTGTCAGCGACGTTTCTTTTGAAGTTTTCCTCTCCCGGCTCTTTCGGTTTGTTTTTCTGTTTCTCCTCTTTCCTGTGACGAGCCTGGGACATTTGCAGCTGGGCCTGGGTGGGACCTCCGAGCCCTGGCCCTGGCCCTGGCCAGGGGCGCCTGTCTGGTCTGCGGCCTGGGGGCCCCCTGGGTCTCTCCTCCGGGTCCTTCATCTCTGCCAGGAGGGCAGGGGACCCGGGTTGGGAGGAATGAGCAGTTGACAGGGAGGGGTCCAGGAGAGGGTATGCGACGGCCTGGGTCCCCCGAGCCTCTTCGTGCCTCTCATGCCTCTCCTCGGCCACTGCTTCACTCAGCTTTGTCATTTCTTTGGTCAAACAGAATTTGTCTATTTTTTTTCTGTTTTTTATATAGTCAAGTTTGACTTTTGAAAATTTTCAGCTTCATATGCGTCTTGTTGTACGAAGCCCGTCCCGGCCCCATGGTTGTGAAATCCTTTTCCTCCGCTTTCTTTTCATACCTTTATAGCATTTTTTTCTATTTCGTTTTAAAATAACTTTTGAATTTGTTTGAAAAAAAGACTACGTCAAGGAAGGAGTCGGCGTCGGCGGTTTCTTGCGGCAGTTGCTGTCCTGGCACTGCCAGCGTCTCTGAGCCCTCCTTGACCTTAAACGCCCCTTGCCTGAATGCTGTAAAGAGTCCGTTTCTGAACTGTTTACTCTGTTCAGTTAATTTGTGTGTTATTCCTGCTCCCTCCTCACTTTAAAGTCCTGAAGGCTCTGGGGCATGTTTTCCTGTCTGCCCAACAGGAGGGGAATTTCTGCCCCTGCTTTGTCCCTTCTTTTTAAAAAAAATTGTGCACATCTTTCTTTTCTGGAAGAATATTTACTTAATTGAAATATTCATTCTGTTACTTAGAGAAAATTAGTACCAGTGCTCGTGTTTATGGCTTATTTTTCTTTCTTTTTCTTCTTTTCAAGGCCTTACCTATAAGAAGCTAAACCGGCTTGATGAAGCCCTGGACTGTTTCCTGAAACTGCACGCAATCCTGAGAAACAGCGCCCACGTCCTTTACCAGATAGCAAACATGTATCATTGGAAACTGTACAGGACAGTGATTAATTCAGTTGCTGATTCAGCACCACTTACACATAAGCTTAACCAGTGAGGTGTTTGATGAAGGGAATATTTCAAAACCCGTCAGGCTACTGTGTGCTGAAAATACTGTGTGAATGATCCTGTCTTAAAAGGTCGTTTGCATTCTACGAGGAATCAGTTAGAGGTTGCAACTCTTGCTAATATTTAGAGACAGTAATTGAAGCAATTGAGTATCACGTCAGGTCCACACGAGCTGTTCATTGAGCATAAATTAGGTCCTTGGATGTGCTAACTCGGACTCTTGCAGAGTTTTTTTTGTCTTTTTTTTGGTCTTTTTGCCTTTTCTAGGGCCGCACCCTCGGCATACAGAGGTTCCCAGGCTAGGGGTCGAATCGGAGCTGTAGCCGCCGGCCTACACCACAGCCACAGCACCTCGGGATCCGAGCCGCGTCTGTGACCTGCACCACAGCTCACAGCAACGCTGGATCCTTAACCCACTGAGTGAGGCCAGAGATCGAACCCGCAACCCCATGGTTCCTAGTCGGATTCGTTAACCACTGCACCAGGACGGTAACTCCTCTTGCAGAGTATTTTTGAAGCAGCCACTTGCTAATTAAACGGAAAAGACTGTTTGTTACTGATTCATACTAGTGATTGGATTTGGACCGTTAATCTTATTTTATCTGACACGCAGGATTAGTCAGTAGAAGCTCCAAAGGCCTTTCCCGCCAAAACGGCACAGGAATGCCTCTGACCTCACTCACACTTCCTTAGGAAAGTGTGTGGTGTTTGCTCAGGCCCTGGAGAGCGAGGAAACACACAGCATTGTTCTCTGGTCAGTTTCTGCCAAAAGCCTTCGCTCTCTTGGTTCCTTCTTCCCCCCACTCCTTCCCTTGATTGAAAAAGCAGAATTTTTTCTTTTTTAATGGCAGCACCCGTGTCATATGGAGGTTCCCAGGTCAGGGATTGAATCTGAGCTGTGGCCGAGGCAAATCCAGATCCTTAACCTGCTGCACCACAGTGGAAAAACCTGTTAATATTTGTAATGCCTTTGACACTATTTGAAAAACACTTTAACTTCTGTCCTTATTTTTAAAATAATAAGCTTTGAAGACACCATTAGGAAGGGTTCAAATCTTGCGAAGGTGTTTAGGTTGTCATTATCTTGACGTACATTTTATCCATATATGTTTAGAAAGAAGTCTGTGATGTGTACCATTAATAATTTTAAGTATTTTTTGCTGTGCTTCTGGAGGAGTAGATAAAATTTTTTTATAAAAAAACTAGTTTTGGCAAGTACCTGCCATGGCACAGTGGGTTAAGGATCCAACAGTCTTTGGCAGTGGGGGTTTGATCCCTGGCCAAGTGCAGTGGGTTAAGGATCCGGCGTCGCCACAGCTGTGGTGAAGGTTGCAGCTGTGGCTCAGAGTCAGTCCTTGTCCCAGGAACTTCCACGTGCCACAGGTGCACCCCCAGCAAACTGTTTTGTTTCATTTTGCTTTTTAGGGCTGTACCTGTGGAGGTTTCCAGGCTAGGGGTCGCATTGAAGCTGCAGCTGCCAGCCTCCACCACAGCCACAGCAGCACAGGATCTGAGCTGCATCTGCGACCCACACCACGGCAACGCCAGATCCTTAACCCACGGGGCGAGGCCAGGGATTGTATGCATTGCATCCTCGTGGACACTAGTTGGTCTGGTGTCCGCTGAGCCACGGTGGGAGCTCCACCAGCAAACTGTTAATTCCCCTAGAGCTTTGGCAGTTGTTCTCAGTGGGTAGGAATAAGACAGCAGGAGGGCGAAAGGCACTTACGGGACACAGACGTGTTATTTCCAGGACGACTGCGCTGCTCGCCCTCAGTCCCGAGGACGTGCCGAGTCAGCAGCATTAAGGAGCACGCTTCTGTAGGCTCAAGAAATCTTTGTGTTATCACGTTGGTCTTGGGTTTGCTTATTGATCAGTGAATGAAGGAAAACCGTGTTGCCTTAACTCAGTGTCCAAGATACGAGTTAATGGAGGACCCCGGTCAAGCAGTGGAGTGGTTGATGCAGCTGATCAGTGTTGTTCCAACTGACTCCAGAGTGCTGTCTAAGCTGGGAGGATTATACGACAGCGAGGGGGACAAGTCCCAGGCCTTCCAGTATTATTATGAGGTAGGCGGGTGGCACTCTTACTTCCCTTCTCTACCAGCCTCTTGGGAGTTGTGAAAAAGACAACAGGCCTCGGAATTTTTAAAAATTAGACATGTTTATTAGTTTTTATTTTTTTATTTTTGTCTTTTTGCCTTTTCTAGGGCCGTACCCATCGTGTATGGAGGTTCCCAGGCTAGGGGTCTAATTGGAGCTGCAGCCGATGGTCTACAGCACAGCCACAGCAACGTGGGAGCCGAGCCGCGTCTGCGACCCACACCACAGCTCACGGCAACACCGGATCCGTAACCCACTGAGCAAGGCCAGGGATCGAACCCACAACCTCATGGTTCCTAGTCGGATTCGTGAACCACGGAGCCACGACAGGAACTCCGCTTATTCATTTTTAAATAAATGACTGTTTTTTTTTTTTTTTTTTTTTTTCCCTGTTTTGGCCACCCTGAAGCACGTGGAGTTCTGGGGCCAGGGTTCAGATCTGAGCCGCAGCTGTAACCAAAGCCACAGCTGCTGCGAGCCCAGATCTTTCGCCTGCTGTGCCGGGCCGGGGATCAAACCTGCAACCCAGCCCTCCCAAGACGCCCATCCAGTTGGGCCACAGTGGGAACTCCTGAATAGTGATTTATAATGAAGCATTTGTGCAATATAAAGTTAGTTTCTGATTAATTTTAAGAAAAAAATGAAAGAGGAGTTCCCGTCGTGGCGCAGTGGTTAACGAACCTGACTAGGAACCATGAGGTTGCGGGTTCGGTCCCTGCCCTTGCTCAGTGGGTTAACGATCCAGCGTTTCCGTGAGCTGTGGTGTAGGTTGCAGACGCGGCTCGGATCCCGCGTTGCTGTGGCTCTGGCTTAGGCTGGCGTCAACAGCTCCGATTAGACCCCTAGCCTGGGAACCTCCGTATGCCGCGGGAGCGGCCCAAAGAAATAGCAAAAAGACAAAAAAAAAGAAAAGGTAAAAATCCATTTTTCTCTTGAAACATGATTTCATCCCTTTTGAGTCTATTACGTATTTAACTTGACTCAGATCTCATGTCCGTTTAACAAAAAGATATTTATACAGTTGAAAATGTTTCAACCACGTCTTAGGATTTCCAAATTTTGTGTCGTGTCCGAACTTGTACAGTGCTTGTGATGTGTCAGCCTTTCTAACTGAGCGACGTCTCGCTGGGTCAGTTAATCCCGGTCGAGTGTGACGGGCCGTGTGGTCACGCCTCACCCTCCCCAGTCCTACAGGTACTTCCCGTCCAGCATCGACGTCATCGAGTGGCTTGGCGCCTACTACGTCGACACCCAGTTTTGCGAGAAAGCCATTCAGTACTTTGAAAGAGCTTCTCTTATACAGTAAGTAACTGCCCTGGTTTTATGTTTAGTTAAAGATCTTGTCTCCGGTCCGATGGATCGACTGAGTTCAGGGGCCGTTATTAGTGACCTTTCATGCATCATTTCCATTTTCTGGCAGTATTCCTCGTTTGACCTGGTCTTTATTGTGATAAATAGAGTTCCTTTTTAATGCAAAAGTGTTAAATACCTTCTTGGAGTTCCCTGCCGGTGCAGCATGTTAAGGATCCTGCATGCCTTGAGTTGCTACTGTGACTCGGCTTTGATCCCTGGCCTGGGAACTTCCACAGCCATAGGCACAGCCAATAATAATAATAATAAAATTGATTAAATAAAATATACCTTCGTTAAAGTACTTTTTTCTCTCTTTTTTTGGCTCCCCGGGGCAAGTGGCATTCCCAAGCCCGGGATCAGATCCGAGCCACAGTTGTTACCCAAGCCACCGGTGTGGCTAGCCTGGATCCTCAGCCCACTGTGCCGGCCCTGGGATCAAACCTGCCTCCCAGCACTGTCAAGACTCTGCTGATCCTGTTGTGCCACACCAATAACTCCCCCTCAAGTACTTTTTAAAGTGTAGTTTTTGGGAGTTCCCATCATGGCTCAGTGGAAATGAATCCGACTAGAATCCATGAGGATGCGGGTTCGATCCCTGGCCTTGCTTGGTGGGTTAAGGAACTGGCGTTGCCGTGAACTATGCTGTAGATGCAGCTCGAATCCTGTGTTGCTGTGGCTGTGGTGTAGGCCAGCGGCTACAGCTCTGATTCAAGCCCTAGCCTGGGAACCTCCATATGCCGAGGGTGCGGCCCCAAAAAGACCAAAAAAAAAAGAAAAAAAATTAAATGTGGTGTTGACTCATTTGAATGGTAAAGGAATGTTAGGGAATTGGAGTGAGAGCTCCGTGTGGAATTAGGCAATTAATTTTTCTGACATTTGCTTCACATAAGTATTTTGGGAATTATAAAACTACGAAGCACAGAGGGTAGTTTTCAGTTTAATTATCTGCTTGAGACTAAAGCTACGCAGGGCACACACGGTAGCCTTTTTAATTTTTTTTTATTTTTGGGGCCGCACCCACGACATGTGGAAGTTTCCAGGCTAGGGATCCTCCTCTGAGGCGCCACCACCCCATTCTGCCCTCGACCCCTGCCTGCGAATGTCATGTTTACCTGGCAGCGCCCTCGTCTGCTTCCTGCGCTTCTCCCTCATCCGTCGACAGTCTCGCCTCACCAGGCGCGTCCCTTGCCCTTTGCCTCCTGTGCGGCGCAGCACCGGCCTCTCACCTGCTTCTGACCGCCACCCAGCTCGTTCCCACAGAGCAGCGTTTCCGTCGCATCCCCGGCTGTGGCACGAGGCCGAGTCTGTCTTGAGCCTGCCCCCTGCCCCCTGCCCCCTGCCCCCCAGGTGCCGCCTCCACTCGGCTTTCTCTTGCAGCCGCGGCCTCTCCTGGCTTGGGCTCTGCGCCTGTCCTTCTTAGGCTGCTTCATTGGTCACGTCTCTTTTTTTTGATCTTGCTAATGTTCTCTGTTACCCTTTCTCACTGCTCTGCTGTCTCGTCTGTACCCCCTATCTTCTCGGTTAATCCAGCCGTTCATTCTGTTCTGCCCCGGCTCGGGGAAGCGTCTCAGATAGAAAATATGTGACCAGAGGACCTGCCGCCATACGCATTTTTATCATGCAAATGCTGCTCTTCAGTCTTAGGCGGTTCTTACTGACTCTCCCTCCTCTTTCTCCCTGAGAGAGAGAAGCAGGGAAGGAGCTCGGTAGCAGAAGCATCCTTCTGTGTGGGTAACAACGTTAAGTGGACAAAGACTCAACTCTCCCGTTCAAAGACAGCTTGACAGGTTGACTCAGAAGAGCAGGGTCCACCTGTGTGCTGTTAGAAGGACGCAGAGAGGTAGAACGTTCACGAATGGAAAAGATACTCCATGCACGTAGGCACCCGAAGCGAGCCAGCCCCGCCGCATTCTTGTCGGACGATGTAGACACAAAAGAGAGAAGGATGCCGCGGGGCTCTGTGCTAATAAACACGTAGCCGTCTGAAGGGCCCCCAAAGCACAGGGAGCAGAAGCCGGCCGAGGGGAAGAGAGCAGTCGTTCTGCAGTGACAGAGTCTGCGACTGCCACACTCCGCTGTCAGTGACGGTGGGAAAACGAGACAAGGTCACAAGGAAACACAGGACCTGAGCCGCACGTGTCCCAGGGAGGCCCGACGCCCACACGGGACACTCAGCCTCCCCCCGGGCCGAGCGTGCCGTCTCCTCAAGCGAGACTCTGCGTGTTAGGCCACGTGCTCCATCTCAAAAGGCTGAAAGTATGGCACGTCTTTCTCCATCACAGTGGACTGCAGCTAGAAATCAGCCACAGGAGGAAAACCGGAAAAGTCACAGATCGGTGGAAATTAAACAGCCCCCCTTCACCAGTGGGTCGAAGACGAAATCACGAGGGAAGTTAGAAAGTATCGTTCGCTGAATGAAAATGAGGAACAACATACGAAGACCTGGAGGAGACCCGGCAGACGCGACGCCACGGCGACCGTTTGCCCATCTCACATGGAGCGTCTGAACCCTGCAGGGAATTAGAAATGGTGCAGCACACTGAAGCCACAACCTGCAGAAGGAAGGAAGTTGGGCTGGAGCAGAGAGTTAGAATAGAGAATAGCGAAATAGAGGACATCGAGGAAACCAAAAGTTGTTTTTTTGGGAAAAATCAGTCTTTAGCTAAACTGATGTTTTTAAAAAGAGTGAGAGAGAGAAGATGTAACGATTAGTGAAATAGAAATCCAAGGCATTCTCGTGGTGGCTCAGCAGTAACGAAACCGACTAGTACCTGTGAGGACAGGGGTTCGTTCCCGGGCCTCGCTCAGAGGGTTAAGGATCCGGCGTTGCCCGTGAGCTGTGGTGGAGGTCAGCAGCTGTAGCTCTGATTCAACGCCTATGCCTCAGGTGCAGCCCTAAAAAGCAGAAAACAAAGTTAAAAAGCAGCTGAGACATAACAGATATGAGATATATAACTTTATAAAACTGACCATCATGGATTATTTTTGTTTCATCTCTAATTTCATGTAACTTTTTTCTTTTTAGACCTACACAAGTGAAATGGCAGCTGATGGTAGCTAGTTGTTTTAGAAGAAGTGGTAAGTGCTTTCATTTTACTCATTTTGATAGAGATTGCTTCTTTCTGTCTTTTAGGCAACTATGCGATACATGTGTCACAGTTGTATATGTGTTTATTAAGATTGGCCTTTGCTGAGCAGGTATATCTGAAGCCTTACGTGAAGGATGCAGTGGTTCCTGCATGCAGGTCTTCATACAACCCCATCGTCCCTGTTACGGTCTTCGTCGCTTCCCTGGATTTCCCGTCGTGGCGCAGCGGTTAATGAATCCGACCAGGAACCATGAGGTTGCGGGTTCTCCGATCCCTGGCCTCGCTCAGTGGGTTAAGGATCCGGTGTTGCCATGAGCTGTGGTGTAGGTTGCAGATGCGCCTCGGATCCCGCGTTGCTGTGGCTCTGGCGCAGGCTGGTGGCTACAGCTCCCATTCAACCCCTAGCCTAGGAACCTCCCACAGGCCGCGGGAGCGGCCCTAGAAAAGGCAAAAAGACAAAAAAAAAAAGCCTTCATCGCTTCCCGGAGTTAACACGGAATCCTTTCCGCAAATTGGCCCCCGAGCGTCGGCCTTCTGTCCGCGTTAATTCACACGCTCGCTTCTGGCCGCCTGATTGTAAAAAGCTCTTCGGAGCCTTGCTCCCACCCAAGCCGCCCCAGGCGAGCCCAGAACCGGCCGATGGTCCCCACCGCTTGTCACTGGTCATCAGCGGCTACTGCCCTGACTCCATCCTGCGCGGCAGGATCCACGCCTGGCCGGCTTTGGACTGGGGGGGAGTGAACGATGGTGTGTGGGGGGGGAGTGCTGAGCGTCTGTCGATGGTTGGGGGGGGGGGGAGTGCTGAGCGTCTGTAGATGGTGGGGGGGTGCTGAGCGTCTGTAGATGGTGGGGGGGTGCTGAGCGTCTGTAGATGGTGGGGGGGTGCTGAGCGTCTGTAGATGGTGGGGGGGAGTGCTGAGTGTCTGTAGATGGTGCGGGGCGGGGGGGGGAGTGCCGAGCATCTGTAGTGGGGGGGGAGTGCCGAGCGTCTGTAGATGGTGGGGGGGGTGCTGAGTGTCTGTAGATGGTGGGGGGGTGCTGAGCGTCTGTAGATGGTGGGGGGGTGCTGAGTGTCTGTAGATGGTGTGGGGGGGGGAGTGCTGAGTGTCTGTAGATGGTGTGGGGGGGGAGTGCCGAGCGTCTGTAGATGGTGGGGGGGGGGTGCCGAGCGTCTGTAGATGGTGGGGGGGGGGTGCCGAACGTCTGTAGATGGTGTGGGGGGGGGAGTGCTGAGCATCTGTAGATGGTGGGGGGGGAGTGCCGAGCATCTGTAGATGGTGGGGGGGGGGTGCTGAGCGTCTGTCGAGCGCTGGCCGCCGCGTTGGATGTCGTCCCCGGACGCAGCGGACTCGCCAGGGGAAGTCCTCGAGCGGGGAGGCCCAGACGCATGTGCCGGCTGGTTTCCACCCGGTCCCCTGTCCCTGTCCCTGGGAGCCGGGCAGGGTGGCGGCAGAACACATGCCCTGTGGCCCCAGACCGCCCGCCTGATGCCCGTCCCTGGTGGTCCCGTACTTCCTGCTGGCGCCCCAGCCTCGCTGCCCCGCCCGCCTCGTCCCCGTCAACCTGGGCTCAGGGGCCTCGTTCATTGAGCGTCAGCCCCGGGGTCCTGAGTGCAGGCTGGGGGGACACGGGCGCCCCCGGGGCGTGCTGGGCACCCCGACTCCACCACGTAGTTCCCACCACGACTCTGAGGTCGGCAGACCTCTGTACGGTGAGGCCCAGACAGAGTGCTCACTCCGGGGATTGTAGCAAAGATTCTCATCCATTCCTGTTTCCTGTTTGCTGCCTTGTGAAACCGAATTACTTTATTACTAAACAAAAGCCTTCCTATAAACTCTTTTTTTTTTTTTTTTGCTTTTTAGGGCCGCACCCAAGGCACATGGAGGTTCCCAGGCTAATCAGTGCTATAGCTGCCAGCCTACAGCACAGCCACAGCAATGTGGGATCCAAGCTGCGTCTACACCACAGCTCACAGCAAAGCCAGATGCTATAACCCACTGAGCGAGGCCAGCGATGGAACCTGCATCGTCATGGATACCAGTTGGATTTGTTTCCTCTTCGCCACCACGGGAACGCCTTCTGTAAACTTTTTAATGCTTCAGAATAAAAACTGCAGAAACAAGTTATTTTTCATCTTTGCCAAGTGAATGACCTTGGAATGGAAATTTGTCTGTCACTGAAATTATTTGAAGAAGTAGAACTGCGTTCCAACCATCACTTCTGCTCTACCTCTTTTTCAAATTTATTTTACCAGTATTTTTTTCCAGAAGTTATATTAATCCTTATGGCAAATGTGAAAATCTTCCTACTAAACCAATGAAATGATGCCAGCATGTTGAATTTAATATTTTACTTAATCCTAGTGATTTCTATAATCCGCTAATATGTTTGTTGTCTCTTCTGTGCTTATAGGTAACTACCAAAAAGCATTAGATACTTACAAAGATATTCACAGAATGTTTCCGGAAAATGCTGAATGTAAGTGAGGTTGCATTTTGTAACTTTTAAGGTGTAAGTTCTCACGGTTTATGTCCTATTGTGTAGTAATTATTTTTGCTTTAGTAATTGCATAGCACACACAGATACCAACCTATAATTTATGGCACACACATGTTTAAATATGTGGTTATAGGTTTAGAAAATTCGATCACGCAAGTACGTATTGTTATAAAATTTAATTGTTGGTGGTAAACAGATCTGCATTTCAAAGAATGTAGATATTTATGAAATTTTAAGAATAAATTTTGTTTATGGATTATTTTCAAGTTCATGGTCTATGGTGTTTAATAGAAAAGGCATTTTTAGGTATTCATTTAGTGTGCAACCTTTTTTTTTTTATTTTATTTTTTTTTGTCTTTTTTGCCATTTCTTGGGCCGCTCTCGCGGCGTATGGAGGTTCCCAGGCTAGGGGTTGAATCGGAGCTGTAGCCACCGGCCTACGCCAGAGCCACAGCAACGCGGGATCCGAGCCGCGTCTGCAACCTACACCACAGCTCACGGCAACGCCGGATCGTTAACCCACTGAGCAAGGGCAGGGACCGAACCCGCAACCTCATGGTTCCTAGTCGGATTCGTTAACCACTGCTCCACGACGGGAACTCCAGTGTGCAACCTTTTGAGGTTGAAAAAATACCTTTAGAATTTATGATGATAGAACCCTAATAATCTTGCGGATACTCATAGCAAATTAATTTTTGTTACGTTAATTTTATTTTATTGTATTGCCACGCCCATAGCATGTGAAAGTTCCCAGGCTAGGGATTGAACTCTCACCATAGCCACAACCCAAGGCACTGCAGTGACAACACTGGATCCTAAACCCGCTGTGCTACAAGACAACCCCTACATTAATTTTAAAACATTAAATGTTACCTCTTTCCCTTTCGTGAAGGCTTTGTAGAAAATATTCATTTCTGGAGCTCCCTGGTGGCTCAGCAGGTTAAGGATTTGGCCTTGTCCCTGCTGTGGTGTGGGTTTGATCCCTAGCTCCCGAACTTTCGCATACCATGGATGAGGCCAAAAAAAGACATAAAAAAAGAGAAAATATTCATTCCTTCTCAATCTTATTGCGCAGTGGGTTTGATGCAACTTCAAGTAATGATGCAAAGTATTCTAGCAGCAGGATCAGGACCCAGAGAAACTGAGTAACCGTGTTCGTAGACCTCCTAGTCCCGCTGGACAGTATTTGGCCCTGAGTAGCCTGTGGCTGAAGGAAAGAGAGATAGAGTTGGTTGTATGGTCTCTGCTGTTTATGAGGAAATAAAAAGCAGTTCCTTGGGAGTAAGAAAGTTCCTTCAACTCTTAGACAGTCGTGTTGAGACACAGAGGGGGGTGGATAAGGTTCCTGGAGAAGGTAGCTCCCTGCTTCCGTCACATCCCTGCAGCGCGTAAAGTGAGACTCAAAAGACCGTTTAAATGTTCCCTTCGCCATCACGCAAAAGACGGCCTTTCACAGCAGGGAAGCAGATCTCTTCTGAGCCCGTCTCATGGCACGTTCCTTGCTACGTGTTCCTTCATAATACTTCTCTCCGTTTGGCTCTTGTGAGCGCTCTCGAGCAGGGAGCTCAGAATCACGGCCTTGGCTGCCAGCCCAGAAGCGCAGAGTTGTGTGCTACTGGCCGGACGTGGGTTCAGCAGCTCGGAGCAGCCCCCCAGTGCCAGGCCGAAAGCACGTGGGAGTTGCTCGTGAAACTTGTTAAAAGCGCGCATCTCTAGCCCAGCCTAGGGAGGTTCTGGTTCAGGTTTGTACTGGACCTAGATTCCTGATTTTCCTGTTTTTCTTTCTTTCTCTCGCTCTCTCCCTTTCTTTTTTGTCTCTTTAGGGCTGCACCTGCGGCATATGGAAGCTCCCAGGCTAGGGGTCAATTGGAGCTGTAGCTGCCGGCCTGCACCACAGCAGAGCAGGATCTGAGCTACGTGTGTGACCTACATTGCAGCTCACGGCAACAGTGGATCTTTTTTTTTTTTTTTTTTTTTGTCTTTTGTCTTTTGTCTTTTTAGGGCTGCGCCCGTGGCATATGGAGGTTCCCAGGCTAGGGGTCTAATCGGAGCTGCAGCTGCCAGCCCACACCACAGCCACAGCAATGCCAGATCCGAGCTGCATCTTTGACCTACACCACAGCTCATGGCAACAACGTATCCTTAACCCACTGAATGAGGCCAGGGATCGAACCCACACCCTCATGGTTCCTAGTTGGATTCGTTTCCTCTGCGCCACGACGGGAAATGCAACACTGGATCCTTAAACCACTGAGCAAGGCCAGGGATCGAACCTGCATCCTCACAGATACTAGCTGGGTTTGTTACCACTGCGACAGGGCAGGAGCTCCCCTATTTCTTTTTTTACCCACTTTTTGTGTGATTCTTAACGTCGGTCATACTCGGGAACTGACGCTTTAGAGATTGAACGGGAGCAAACAGTAGTATCTTCTGGGAATGGAAGCCCAGCAGCCTGCCAGGCCGTTTCTCAGCTTCTCCGCCACAGATATTTAGGGCTGGAGGATTCTGTGTTATGGCGCATCCAGTGGATTCCGGGACGTTTTAGCAACTTCCCTGGCCTCCACGCACGGTTCCAGGGGCACTTCCACCTCCTGCTATGATCTTATGACCTTGCCAGATGTCCCTGGGGACCGTTGCCAGTTGAGAAGGACCGAGGTGGCCCCAGCACCCCCACCCTGGACAGCAAAGGGAGTATCTTCAGCCAGGGCACACGTCTCCAAGGAGAGCTTACGGTCACTCTGCAAGCTGTGTGATTGTCGCTGCCGTTGAAGAAGTCCGACACGCTTTGGCCAGCCTGATTTTCAAAGCACGTGTAATCCGCAGTGTCCCGTAACAGTGGCCAGTGCAGACGCCCTTGCCTCCCCGTACGGTCTCGTTTTGAGCAGAGTGTTTTTTGAGAACACAACAGGGTGATGTAGTCTTAAAATATATTCTGCAGTTATATCAAAAATGGGCCTGCTCTGCGTGTGGAGTTGCAGATGACATGCTAAGTTTCACAGAACATCTACCCAAACCAGCGGCTTTAATTTTCCATTAAATATCCCTAAGCTACTCTTTCGAAGGCTAGGGAGGTAAGAGAAATAAATAGTTAAACTATTTATAGACAATATAAATTACCTTCTTAATGCGAATTATTCAGATCCGTTACCCACGGGTAATTTACATAGTAGAAATGTGCAACATTTTCAATTATTTTAGCACCGTCACTTCTGAAGACATTACTGGGCATGAAGTAGTCACTTATTTCCACATTCTTCTGGGCGGCCGCAGTGCTGGGCCACAGCACTGTTCTAGGCCTGTGGATGTGGCAAAAAACCATACAGACGACAATTCTGGCCTATGGAGCTTGGATGTTTGTGGGAAGATAAAGGCCGTAAAGAAATCGGAGTCCCCAGCGCTGTGAGGGCGGGGCCAGCCGGGCGGGGGCCTCACCGGGGCGGGTGGGGCAGTGCCTTGCACCCTCCTCCGGGGAGGCCGGGAACGCGGGGGCAGCTGCTCTTCCGAAGGGGCGAAGGCTGTTCGCGCCCATCAGCTCGCCCTCTGGACGCCACGTGGAGGCGCTTTCCTCGAGGTGTTCTTTTGTGGTTTTTCAGGTCTACGCTTCTTGGTCCGTCTCTGCACTGATATTGGCCTGAAAGAAGTTCAAGAATATGCAGCAAAACTCAAGAGACTGGAAAAAATGAAAGAAATACGGGAACAGGTATCTCCTGGGAGCCGCAAACTGCTGTCTGGTAGTTTTCGGCGTGTCCGCCTCCCGTGGCTCAGCTGAGGGGCGCTGGGGCTCCTCTCAGCCACATGCCCTGGAAGTTACGCTTCTGCTCCGGCGTGAAGGGAAGAGGGACTCACCTCTAGTTTCAGGATCACGTTCTGTCAAAAACTAGTTCCTCCTAGGAGAGAGTGCAGTGGACTCGGTGTGGGCGTTAGCGGATAGCTGCTCACAGGCTCCAGCTGTAATTCCCAGCGCGCAGGCCCCGCAGGTCAGGTGGCAGACGCAGCCGCAGTCGGGGAGCCCTTGTCCGTGGAAGCTGGAGGCCGTCGCTGGCCTGTAGAGCTGCTCGGCCCCGCGGGAGGCGCGGCCCTGAGAACAGCATCGACGGCAGAGGCTTTTCGGTGTGTTCATGTTCTCCGCAGGGTTTTCACTTCTGCGAGAGAATAACCTCTCCTGTGTTTGAGCCTGGAATATTTTAAAATTTACCATGACTTTTGAGTATCTGCCTTTCATAGAAAGAAGTATATTCTCCCTTTTGCCTTTCCCCCTTTCTGGCCGCCCCCCAGCAGATAGAGTTCCCCGCCGGGGATCAGATCTGAGTCTCCGCCGCGGCCAGGGCCGGATCCTTAACCCACTGTGTAGGGCCCGTGTCCCAGTGCTCCAGAGACACCACCCACCCTGTTGTGCCACAGCAGGAACTCCAAGAAAATATGTTCTGTGAGCTTAAATCTTTTCAACAATTTCATTACTTGGAGTTCCTGCTGTGTCACAGTGGGTTAAGAATCTGACTGCAGTGGCTCCGGTGCTAGGTGAGCCTTAGGTTCCATTCCCCGGCCTGGTGGGTTAAAGGATTCTGCGTTCCCACGGCTGTGGTGTAAGTCACAGCTGCAGCTTGGGTTCAGCCCCTGGCCCAGGAACTTCCAAATGCGATGGGTGAGGCTGTAACAAAAAACAAACAAACAAAACGAATTTTATTACCTTGGGTAGTTAAATCCAGATTCCATGTTTGCTTTCAGAATGCGGTTATCTTGGTTTTGCTTTGAGGATGTGATCTGATTGTTTTATTCTCTTTTTAAATTATCAGTTGCAAGAGGAATGTGAACGCAGCATAGATTTCTTCCTTAAGAATCATACAGAACATCAAGTTGGTGTTCAGATACATATAATTGTTTTGTCTTTTTAGGGCCATAGCCAAGACATATGGAAGTTCTCAGGCTAGGGGGTCGAATTGGAGCCGTAGCTGTGGCCTGAGCCACAGCCACAGCAACGCCAGATCTGAGCTGCATCTGTGACCTGTGCTGCAGCTTGCTGCAAAGCCAGATCCTTGACCCACTGAGTGAGGCCAGGGGTGGAACCCACATCCTCATGGAGACTAGTCAGGTCCTTAGCCTTAACCTGCTGAGTCACAACAAGAGCTCCTGCTAGAGTGTATTTTAGAACCTGCTGTGAGACCAGTTTAATTCCACGTGCCAATTGCTGATTAAGGTAGGTAACGCTGGGGAAGTTTTATACAATTAAACTGGTACAGATGGAAGTTCAAATGATCTTCGTTATCGTCATAATTACTATGACGTTCATTTCGTTAAGAAGAATCAAAACGCATATTCAAACCGCGGCTCGCTTTGGCGCCCGCAGGCAGCTGCGTGAAGGTACTCGTGTGGCCCGTGACGCGAGTGCACGTGCCGAGGCCCTCAGGGTAGGCTCTGCAGTGTGCCGCCTGCCCCGAATCAGCGCCCACAGCTTCCGGCCTGCTGAGCAGGCCCCCCCACCCCGACAGCGGGCCGAGCAGCCGTCCAGTTCCCCACCTCACCAGCGAGCCTAACTCAGGCCTTTTGTTTTCTTCTTTGACCGGGGCTGTAGCTTGTGGAAGTTCCTGGCCCAGGGACTGAACCCGAGCCACAGCAGCCACCCGAGGTGCTGCAGTGACAACACCAGATCCTTAAGCCGCTGTGCCACAGTGGCAGCTCCTCACAGTGCCTTTTGCTCCAGTTGCTGAGCCCACGTGCCTTTCCCTTGTTGAATCTAGTCCCCCTCTCTTCTGATTCTTTATGACAATCTCATGAAGACATAGCTTTTAAAACTTCTTTTTTGTTTGTTTGTTTTTAGGGTTGCACTCGCAGCATGTGGAGGTTCCCAGGCTAGGGGTCGAATTGGAGCTACGGCTGCCAGCCTACACCACAGCCACAGCATCACGGGATCCAAGCCGCATCTCCGACCTACACCACAGCTCACAGCAACGCTGGATCCTTAACCCACTGATCGAGCACAGGGCCCGAACCCACAACCTCATGGTTACCAGTCGGGTTCATTTCCGCTATGCCACAATGGAAACTCCAGCATTTTTTATTTTTGTCATTTTATGGCTGTAGCTGCAACATATGGAAGTTCCCCCGCCAGGTATTAAATCCGAGCTGCACCTGTGCCTACGCAGGTTATAAGGCACTATTTTTGTACAAATTCCACTTTTGTTAAAAAAAAAAAAAAGTAAAAAAAAATATGCATTGATACACATTTGTATATATTTGAAACAATGCCTGGGAAGATAAATTCCAAACTTGTAACAGTGAAATCAGCATTGTGGTTGAATGTGCCAGCCACGCAACAATGCCGATCCTTTAACCCACTCTGCCTGGCCAGGGATCAAACCTGCGCCTCCTCAGAGACCCAAGCTGCTGAAGTTGGAGTCTTTTTTTTTTTTTTTTTTTTTTTTGTATTTGGATTCGTAACCCACTGTGCTTCCTTGGGAATTCCAATGCATAGCTGTAAAATTTTGACTGTGAAGGAAAAACGCAAAATTTTTAAGTGTACATCTGCAAGCTGCAAGAAGCTGCAGGAACGTCTTGCACATTTTATACATTATTGCACTTACGAAGTTCAACAGCAGTGTGGAGGTAGCAGAGGTAAGACGAATCCCTGGTGCGCAGCTGCTGGTGATCTGGGCCTTGACAGCCTCCTCCGGGATGGGATTCCCAGGATGCCCTGTGGTAAAGGCTGGAGTCAGGCCTGCCTGCAGCGCCTGTGTTCGTTCCTGGGCTCAGGAAGCACCTGATGGGATGAGCTGCGCCAGGAGCTCGGAACCTGGCGGGAAATAAAATGAACGCAGGTCCTGGCTGCATGGCGCAGAGACGCACACTGTGTGCTGGAGGCAAGAAGGGCGGTGAGACTGGAGGGGCCAGGGGTTCCTGGACAGGCAGGGCTGGGCGCTGGGTCCGGCGTGGAGACGGGAAGGTAAGCAGAGGTCTGTGGGCAGGAAGGCGTGGCCGCGGGTGCCTGGGCTCAAAGAAATGTCTTAAGTTCTGTTACCTCTTGAATGTGAAGTCAGAGCCAAGCTTCCTAAGGATCCTTACCTAGGTACCCACTGCTCCTTGTTCTAAGACAGCTCTACTTGTGAACGAGTAAAAGCCCAGTACGGGACACAGACCCGGGCTTTCTGCCTCCGGGACCACCAGTCAGCCCTGGACCGCTTTCTCCTCAGCTGCGAGACGAGGGCCTCGGTCCAGGTTGGCCTTTGCTGCCTGTCTGTGGTGGGGCCGGGGTTGTCCCAGCCTGTCGCCAATGTTGCTGGAAAGCGATCGTGTCCACGGATGTCAGAGACGCCACCCTGCTGGGAGAGCTTGTAGCCCTCGCCCGCGTCCTGTGGTCACGCTGCCGGGGCAGGTGACAGGGTGACAGGGTGGGGCAGGCGACAGGGTGACAGGGTGGGGCAGCACGGGCCCCGACTCCAGGCGTGAGGACGCAGCAGCTCCGGGCAGCCCCGACCGTGCGGTGGCAGCAGGGCTGTGCGCCCTCCGCCCAGTCAGGGAGACCCCTGGACCTTGGTCGTTGCTCCCATCTGCTTTGCTGCTCGTGTAGCTTCTCTCGTTTTTCCTGCCCCAAACAGGAGTGGCATCTTTTTTTTTTCATATTATTGAAAAAAGAAATATTAGTCTAAAAATTCACATAGACTACTCTTCTAAAGTTTTATTTTTTGTAATATTTTAATTCAAATAAAATGTATGAAGAAAAATTCAAGATTATTCAGCCACGATGTTGAGATCACTATTAGAAGTTTGAAATTTATCTTCCCATGAGATAAATTGTTACATTGTTACAAACATATACAAATGGATACCAATACATTTTTTTTAACTTTTTTTTTTTTTTTTTTTTTAAGCAAAAGTGGGATTTTTACAAAAATTGTGCCTTGGAGTTCCCGTTGTGGCTCAGTGGTTAACGAATCCGACTAGGAACCATGAGGTTGCAGATTTGATCCCTGGCCTCGCTCAGTGGGTTAAGGATCCGGCAGTGCCGTGAGCTGTGGTGGAGGTCAAAGACGCGGCTCGGATCCCGCGTGGCTGTGGCTCTGGCGTAGGCCGGTGACTTCAGCTCTGATTAGACCCCTAGCCTGGGAACCTCCATATGCCATAGTGCGGCCCTCAAAAGACCAAAAAAAAAAAAAAAGTGCCTTATAACCTGCGTTTCCCCCTCCTTAGCAAAAGAACGTGGACAGCTCCCATGTCGGCAGCACAGCACTGTCGCTTTGGTCCTGTTTCCCTCTGGTGTCTGTGTCTGTGCTGAGTCCCCAGCTGGCCCGTCCCCCTGCTGTCCCCCTCACACCAGGCCTAATGCGTCGGGCGCCTGTGAACGGCATGAGGTGTCGGGACTCAGAAAGTGGCCGAGCTTCTCCTGGGCCCTGGCCGAGAACGTAATGTGACACTTTCCCTCGTGGACTAACTGTGCTGCTGACCCCAGCATTGTCCCCAGATGGGCCTCTGTCCCCCGGGGCCTGCGGTCTGCCTCCACTGTGCTCTTTGCACTGGCCCCTCCAAATAAGCTTTTATTGCTCTTTGTTTGTTTGCTTGTCTTTTTCTTTTGTCTTTTTTTTTAAGGAGCCACCTGTGGCATATGGCTTCTGTGTGGCCCTAAAAAAAGCAAAAAAAAAAAAAAGTAGACCATTGACAGATCCTAGGTGTTTTGTGAGATTTAATAGCGCCTTTATTGTAGATGCTGAATTTTAAGTTCTCAGGGACGCACAGTCACGTGCATTGGAAAAGTCAAGGCTTCGTTGTGTTTGACCTGGGAGGAGTCTCACCCTGTCTTCAGGTGTACCTGTGTACAGCCCGAGCTTTCTCACCTGTCTTCTCGCTCTAGCGCGTCAGGTCCGGCAGGGACGGCAGCCGAAGGGACGGGAGCGCTGGCAGTGGTGAGTGTCCCACCCCCGGGGGCCCGGGCTCGCCCGGCTCCTACAAACACCATGAAGTGGTCCCAAAGCATCCTGCGTGCTGGTTTTATATCCAGGGAATCCTCGCCCGTGCGAATTAATTTTGTGAGCGTCAGCCTGCTGTGTAAATGTGTGTTTGCAGATGTGGGTGGATGTTGGTGTGTAAGAATATCCAGCAACCACACCTGTTTCTGCTGATGGATTAGTGGACAAGTCGCACAGGTGTCCGGACGTGGGAGACTCACCTCGTCAGGAGATGCCGGGGGCGGGGTCGTACCCAAAGCCGACAGTCCTGGGCTTTACGCCTTCAGGCCGGAGGCAGTGTCTGTCCTGTCCCAGCCGTGCACATGATGTCGCTCTGAGTGACCCCTGAGCCCTCGACTCTGGCTGCTTGTGACATCGTCACCTGAGGCGCACGTTGAGTTTCCTCACTCCCATCAGCACGGCCGACCTCCTCGCTCTCCGTCGACCTGTAGAGGTGATAGTTAGGGAAGCAGATGCTGGAGTGGCGTCTGTGTCACGTGCACACTCAGCCTGCCCTGCGCACAGGCCCAGCTTCATTCTGTGGTGTCTGTCTGTGGTCCAGGAGTCACGCCTCAGCTCAGAGTGACCCTCGGGTCCCAGAGGCCCTTCTCTCGTTGGGTCATTTACTGGATGCACCCTGGGCACCAGGGACGTGGGGACGGACGAGGCTGTCCTCGCCCTCAAGGACGGGCCCTGCTCTGCTGAGCGCTGCCGAGAGGGTGGGGCAAGGACAGAGAGAGTCTTGGAGGGTGGCGCTCTACTGGGCCAGGTGCGCCGGAGTGCTGCAGCCACGGGGCACCCAGCCCAGTCGGACACCGAGGTTCTGCTCCAGCGGAACCACAGTCCTGGCCTGTCCCTGGGTCCCCAGGGCTGTCACCCAGGGGAGTTGGGAGCCGCAGCCCAGCCCCATCCCCACCGCGAGCTCGTGGCGACTCCAGGGCCCGAGTCCGCTCTGCGCCAGCCCTTCTCCAGAGACAGCGGACCAGGCCCCCAGCCCTTGACCCAGCGCCACGGGGCTGCGTGTGAGGTGGATTTTCAGCATGTTGACCGCTTAGGAAGGTGTGTGCCAGGTGCGTTAGCCACAAACCACGTGACCGACACCCCCGGGCGCACCTCAGAGTCACATAGTGTCTCGTGACTTCAGCAGAGCGTAGGAGTCACACTGAGTGTAGGCATTGGCCCAGACCAGCTGGAGGTCAGGTCAGCTTCTCCTGGGCGAGGGGCTTTCGTCGGGCTGCCTGGAACTGGGCGCAGGGCTCTCTGGAGGCCGCCTGGTCGCACGGGGCCGGCAGTGTCCTCGACGGCAGGTGGCCAAGGGTGGGCCGCGCACTCGCCGGGGCAGCTGCTGTCCCTGTAGGGGTCCCTTCGCTGAGACGCCAGGACCGACTCCCCGCCCTCACAGGGTCCTGCGCTCCCTCTACAGACCTTCAGTTCCGAGGAGTGACTGGCCGGCTCCTCCCAGGCCCCGTGGGTCCGCAGAGCCTCCGGGCAGCTGCTGAGGACCAGAGGCCCCTCCTCACGGGCCAGCTCCCAGCCGCCTGGCGCACAGCCAGTGGACAGTGTCCAGGGCCCACCCCCAGAAGGGGGCCCCAGGTGCACCTCAGGTCCCGCCCAGGGAGAGTGGTGGAGGCCTGTCAAGCCGACGGTAGAGGCTGTTTGTCTGCTGCAGACCCTGCCGGCCGGTCCCCAGGCCACTGCGCCTCTCTGCTGACGCTGCCTTTGTTCCCGGACCCCTGGCCGTCACATCCCGCACGCCCGTGTCCTCCCGCTGCCCCTCGCTGGCCCTGTGGTGCCTGCTGCCGGCCCCCCACTCCAGCCCCCAGGCCGCCCGGGTCTAAGCCTGCGCATGTGTGGGTGCCGCCTGGCTCTCCCTCCTGTGCCTCCTGGGCCCCCCAGCACCTGGGCCACCGTGGACACAGCCCCACCCTCAGCAGCGTCCCCTCTGCACGCTGCCCACTGCAGCCCCCGCGGGAGGTCACCAGGCAGCCATGGTGCCCACGGAGGGACCCTCGGCACCCACCTCCCCCCGGACACCCAGCTGTGCCCCCTCACGTCTCCCTGCACGTGCCCGCTGTCTGCGTCAGCCCCACGGCTCACACGGGAGCGGGACCATTTTCTCTGCGGGTCCTGCGAGGCCAGCCCTGAGCTGGCTTCGGCACAATCGGTTGAGGTAAGCGAAGGGCCGACAGCTGGGTTCGTGAAGTGTGGCCTGCGAGAGAGGACCGAAGGGGACATGTGACCAGAATTATTGTCACCGAACGTGTGCTCTCTTCTATAAACGTATTACGGTGCACGTAAGAGAGCTGTTTCGGAAATGCTTGAGGGCCCGTGAATATCATTCCTTTTTGTGGGTCAGACTGGCCTCCCTGCAGCTGTGTCTCCCCTGTTACTCTGTGTTATAAACCCAGCGCCCTTCCTCCTGGGTCCTCAGACCTTAGGGTGTCAGAACCACCGCGGCAGCTTGTTAGGACAGACTGACTCCAACTCGGCGCCACTCTGCGCGGGGCCAGGACTTGCCGCTGCTGGTCTGGGTCCTCTCTTGGGGCCACTGCTGTATTTTAAAGGAGATGTGACCTCTGTACCACTGCTGCCAAACCCAGGTGCCCACGTGTGACAGTCTGGGGGTCACCCAGCCTCCAGGGCCTCTGGCCGGGAGGTGGCCTGTCAAGAGGGGCCTCTGGTCCTCAGGCAGCCCCGCCAGCTGCCCGGAGGCTCTGTGGACCCGTCACCCCCAGTGTGTTCCCCGGGAGGTGGTGTGAGGAAGGCCTGGGGGCTCCGGTGACCCCGTGCATGGGCGCTGGGCACATGGTGCGTCATTGTCGTTGCTGGAGAAGCCAAAGCGTTTCGTGTAGAAACCGTCCATTCCAGGATTTTCAGTACTGGAGTTTGTTTTTACAAAGTTAACTTAGAAAGAAATGAACCTGTTTCAACTGCTTGCAGGAAAAATGCATGACTCTTTTATTTCTTCTTTGGCAGCACCCGCTGCATATGGAAGTTCCCAGGCCAGGGATTCAACCCCAGCTGCTCTGCGACCTACACCACAGCTGCGGCCACGCCAGTCCTTAACCCACGGAGCCACAGAAGTCCTTAAATTGTTTCTCGTTTACTCTGTGTGAGACCTAAATGGTTTGCTGCCATTTATTACGTTTTGTGTGGACTTCTCTTGGGCACTGTTTTCATTTCGTATTTGGACGCTGTGTCCCTTCTGAAGTTTTGAATTGGGCCAAAATCCACACTCCTGTGTAGGGCACACCCGACCCTCTTCCTTCCTGTGCCACGAGCTCAGCTCCTCACCTGCCGGCCCTGCACAGCCCGCCTCCTGTCCCCGCAGCTGGGCTGCTCCTTGCGAGGTCGTGGTGGCCGCAGGGCCTCAGCACACCTGCCGAGCGGGCGCCACCACTGCTCCCAGATTTCAGGGGCCAAGAGTGACGTCCCAGAAACGGGCCGTCCGTCGGATGAGGTAAGCAGCTTTGCGATGCAGGGCGGCCCTTCGGCTCCCCCAGCGTGTCTGTTTGGGTTTCCAGACAGCGGCCAGAACTGCAGCAAGAGCGAGCGGCTCCGCGCCCAGCTCCGCGCTCTGCCCGGGACGGACGCGCCTTACGAGAGCAGCTGCAGCAGGGAGCCAGGCAAGTGCGCCGGGGGTCTTGGCATGGGATTTCCAGTGACCGGGGGGCGTTTCTGTTCGTTCTGGGCCGTTCAGGTTTGACGGTGAGACGGGTGGGTGCGGCGTCGGCTGGCTGGCTTTTCCGTATTCGTCCCTCTCATGCGACCATCTGCTTCGAAACCTAGATGCCTCCTATGTGGATCCTCTGGGCCCGCAGGCGGAGAGACCAAAAACGGCAGCCAAGAAGAGGCTCGACGAGGATGATTTTGCGGATGAGGAGCTAGGGGATGATTTGCTTCCAGAGTGACGGACATTTTACCCTGTTACTCACGGAGGGAGAGACGGCGCCCTGCGGGACAGCCCTCTCGCTCGGCTTTGGAGCGCACGTCCAGACTGTCATTTTGCACCCTGCCCAAGCTTTAGACAAGTGTATTCTGTTCCGTGAGTAGGGGTTTGTGTTTTGCTTTGGTTGGAATGGAATTAAACACATGTGAAACTAATGCTGTAGCCCAGCGACCTGCAGCAAGAAGGAAGCCTTGTAGCCCTCGCTCCCTCGTGCCCGCGCGCCCATCAGAACGTGTGTGCCCACAGCGCACCCTTCTCACTACACTGCGTGCTGCTCTTTTCCATGACTTCGTTACGACGACGAGTTCAGGCTGGGAACGCCATGCTGACGTCTTGCTTTGCAGCTTGAAAAGGACTGGGCTGGAGCCTGTTCCCGATGAGTTTTATTTAAGCGAAACTCCTCCGCGTTTCGAAGCTGAGCCTTGGGACCTCTGGCCTCATGGGGATAGTAACCCTGCTGAGGTTGGTTTGGGACGCAGCCCAGGATGCAGTGGGGAGACTCCGAGCCCGTAGAGCCTCTCTGCCCTCAGCCCGAGGCGCCAGCGGCTCTGAGCACCGCCAGCCTCGTGACTGCCTCGCTACCTGCCCCTGGGTGTGGGGTCGGGGCCCGCGTCTCCGTCAGCTCCGCCTAGGGACCCCTCTGTCTTGGCGTTGCTGCTGCCGCGCTCGCCCCTGTTGGGTGCAGGAGGAGGAAAGCCCACGGCAGAGCAGGGTCCCCCTCCCGAAGGAGGCCCCGATCTCCCGGGAGGCCCCCCGTGGACGCAGGCACCCCCGGGGGTGAGCCTCTGAGGCCGTGGCCGTGCCTGACGCGGAGCCCGAGGAGACAGACAGAAAACGTGGCTCTGATGGACCTGAGGTGCTGCCGAGGGCAGCTGTGAGAATACAGTGGCGGGATGGCAGGTGCGGAGGAGCCGCGAGGGGAGGCGACGGGGGGCAGCGAGAGCGCCAGCAGGTTCACCCGCAGCAGAGGGGCCGGGAGCAGCTGGTCGTGCAGGGAAGGGCTGGTCGGGTAGGAAAGGCCTAGTTTCTGTTTTGGGCACAGGCTGCTGGCGGGGAAGGAAAGGGAGATACAGGTTGCGTTGTTGCAGTGACCAGTTTCTGCAGCGTTTTTGTCTTGCAGCTTTGGGTTTCATTTTGTACCGTTACCACCTGACCGGGAGCTGGGAAGCCCTGCCGCGGGCGTGTGTCACCACCAGGAAGACGGGCGCGGCAGGGCCACAGGGCCTGGGGCAGCGGGGACAGCACGTGGGAGGGGTCAGGGGCTGCTGGAGCGGGTGGGTCCTCGAGGGAGGCAGGGCCGGGGCGCGGAGGAGAACAGCGTTGGGGTCCCATTCTGGGACTGACAGGTGCCCTTAGAAGGCTTTACGCAAGGAAGGCAGGTGTGGTGATTTGATTCAGCCTTGGGAACCAGCGGTCACACCGGGTGTCGCCGAGCCAGCTGGGCTGAGGCAGGCGGGGGGAGGCGACAGGGCGGAAGTGACGGGGCAGGTCTTTAGCAGACGTCCCAAGACGTGGTCGAGCCCGCGCACATTCCGGAGGCCGCGCGCCGAAGGCTTGCCAGTGGATGGGATGTGGGTCGCGAGGCAGAGGGGATGGTGGCCAAGTTGGAGGCTGGGGACCGAGCGGCTGGCGTTGCCTTCAGAGGTGGGTGCGGATCGCGGGGCGTCTGTGGTCACGGTTTAGTCATGTTAAATTCAGGGTGTCTCTTTTGTTGTCGTCGTTGGCCACGCCCGCAGCATGTATAGAAGTTCTCGGGTCAGGGATGGAGCCAGAGCCACAGCAGCGACAACCCCGGATCCTTAACGCACCGAGCCACCCAGGTGTCTCTGAAGCATCCGACTGGAGACACGAGAAGTTCGTGAGTTTACAGATCCAGGGCTGCATCCGCGTACAACTGCTCCTACAGCTACGGCTCCTACAGCTACAGCTCCTACAGCTACAGCTTGCACAGCTACAGCTCGCTGCAGTGGAATCCAGTGAGGTCACCTGGGGGGCGGATAGGAGACACGGCTGCAGGGCAGGGAAGAGAGATGACGCAGCAAACGCCGAGCGGGGCCACAGGTGATGGGGGTGGGGGTTCAGAGCTGAGCACGTGGGACCTCCAGTTCCAGGGAGGGTGCCCTGGACCCTGCGAGGCCAGTGCTCCTGCTCTGACGGCCAGGGAGAAACACGTGCTCACGTCCCTGGAGGAAAGTCAGAGGAGAGCACTGTTCCTGGAGGAGCCGACATCCCGCTGACTCATCTCTAGGGCGTCTGCCAGCTCAGAACATCGGCTGAGGCGCGGAAAGGGGCCCTCCCAGGGAAGAGAGGCTTGCGGAGCCTTTGTGTGCTGTCAGCCCCACATCCTAGAACCGTAGAGAAGCCCGCAGTCCTCACTGGCCTGTGCTGAGCTCTGCGCTGGTGCTGGGGGACGGAGCCTCGAGGCTCAGAGTTAGATTCCCCACTGTCTGCGGGTCCTTAGGGCACAAATGCAGCAGAGACACGGACGGTGTGTGAGGCTGTGGGCAGGAGCTCACGCTGGAAGTGTGAAGGCTCCAGGGACTGAGCTGACTGGCTTGCCCTCCTTCGCAGCGGAAGGAGACACATCGCCTAGGCTCTCGGTCAAAAGCCTGGAAGGACACGTGAACCAGGAGCGGACTGACTCTGAGAGAAACTCATCCAGCTCAGTCCGTGCTTGCGTTGGGGGAGTTGGTTCCAAGTCCTCTCTGAGTAGCAGAGGAAAGGGGAGCTTCCTCCGGCGACAAATCGTGTGCAGCTTCCACAGTTCTTCCGTATGCAGCATGTGGCACATAATAATAAAAGTCAACAGCTGGAGCTCCCTGGTGGCCTCGTGCTTTGGGATCCAGCGTTGTCACTGCTGTGGCGTGGGTTCAGTCCCTGGCCTGGGAACTTCTGCATGCTGTGGGTGTGGCCAAAGACAAAAGTACACAGATAAGAGAGGTCCAGAAAGCAAAGGAAAACATAAATAGAAGCCAACACTTAGGTAATACAGGCAGCATCTCAGACAGGGACTTCGAAATAACCATGTTGAGTATGTTAAATAAAACATTGGTTGAAAAGTTGGAGAATTCCAACAGAGCATTGGCGCCTATGAGCAAGAGCCAAGCGGATAACCTCCGATGGAATGAGGTAATATTTGAAGTTATTTGGGCACAGTTAACAATGTACTGGACACAGCAGAAGTCAAGGTTAGTGAACAGGTCATTTGAAAATACCAGATTGAGTTCCCATCGTGGCTCAGTGGTTAACCAACCCAACTAGTATCCATGAGGACTGGAGTTCGATCCCAGACCTCACTCGGTGGGTTAAGGATCCGGCATTGCCGTGAGCTGTGGTGTAGCTCACAGACGTGGCTCGGATCCCACGTTGCTGTGGCTCTGGGGTAGGCCGGCAGCTGCAGCTCCGATTTGACCCCTGCTGGCCTGGGAACCTCCACATGCTGGGGGGTGGGGGGGCTAAAAAGAACAACAACAAAACGAAGGCAAATGAAAGGTAACGTACAATAATGAAAATACTTGCTGAGCCAGAAGAAAGGCAGCTGAAGGAAGAAAAAGGAAAGGAAGAGCAGCTGAACAAATAGAAAACGAGTGGCAGGATGAGAGGACCTAAACCCAGTGCCGTTAGTAATGACGCTGCATGAGGAGCCACCACTGGATCAAAGAAGACCTGACTGTGACAACAGACATTTTATCTTTTATTCTTTGGCTGCAAGCACAGCATATGGAAGTTCCTGGGCCAGAGATGGAATCCGAGCCGCAACTGTGACCTACTCCACAGGTGCAGCAGCACCGGATCCTCAACCCACTGCTCACAGCAGGAACTCCAAGAGACCCTTTAAATACGAGGGCAGACAGGATGCAAATGAAAAGGTGCAGAAAGACACACTGCAAACATCAGTCGCTAGGTAAAAGGGAGTGCGTCAGCTGACGCAGGAAAATCCGACAGAATGGGCGGGGTCAGAGTGAGTGTGATTTCAACGTTGTTCGAAGCCCTTGCCACGAAGTGCCGGGGACGCACGCCCCTTTGGGTTGAGCAGAGCCTGGGAAGTGAGGACTTGGAGCCTGGAATAAAGACACGTCAGGATAGTTTGCTGCAAAATAGAGCGGAGAGGTGTGGCGGTGGACAGAGTGGGGCCTGGGCCAAGAAAGGTTTATCGAGCCTATCAGGAAACAGCTCAGCGGGACGTAGGGAGTCGACGCACGCAGGTTGGCAGCGGCGGCGGCGGTAGAACAAAAAATAAAAGCAAAAAAGAAGTGCGTGCGGAGCACGGGGCGAGGAGGGAAACAGGCAGCAGAGTTTTGAGGCCGGAAAGGGAAATGCGTCCCCTCAGGAAAGGAATATAGCTCGGAAGGTGATGCCATGGGTCGTCCTCTGAGACGAGTGGACTCCGTCAGAACACAGTCCGGGCAGCCCAGGTGTATGAGTTTTACCAAAGTTGGGGTTGTTCCAGGCGAAGAGAACAGAGGTCCAAAGGAGCAAGGGAGTTGGGGTACTTCCCAGGATGCGCTGTGTTGAATCATGAGCTCAAGACACGAAAGGAGACAAGGCCGGCTGAGCGCAGGCTCAGACGACGCGAGATCAGGGCACCACAGGTGTGGCGCCGAGAGCAGCAGGTGTCCGGAAGGCCACCCCTGCTGAGGGCCGCATCGGGGGGTGGGTGCACGCTGAGGACTGAGAGGGGAGCAAAGGCCGTGGACGCCAAGGTACCACGCAGAGGCCGGGGTATCCGGCAACTCCCCCGCAGGGGTCACGGGACACCCAGGTGTGGACCTGACCTTTACAGGAGGGAAGGTGGGTCGGATCCGCACACCAGGCGGTAGGTAACCCAGGAAGGGAGGTGGAAGCAGCCGCTCACACGCGGACCTGAGAGCCTTTCCCCAGCAGCTTGGGCTGTGCCAAGGCGCTCCAGCTGGGCCTGGTACTGGGGCGGCTGCGTGATGGGGGCGTGGGGAAGAAGGAAGATGGCTTTAAGTCAAGCTCTCCTGCGCACAGGGGTGGTAAGATCTGTGCAGAACACTGCAGAGGCATTCATTTCCAAGGGAACCCGATGAGGCTGCTTTTGAGTGTTGTGTTGCCTTTCCCCCCTTGTCCTAATGTTGGATTGCACTGTGGCGTTGAGTTCCCATGTTCAGCTTTGAGGATAACTGATTACAGACATTTTGCACCTGTTTATGGGGCCGTTTCTCGATGGTTCAGGATCACAAGACAGAATGTTACTGTTCTCCCAGCCGGGCAGGCATTTTCTGTACTTAATCTTTCACAAAATGAAAACCAGGGGAAAGTAAGCATTTTAGTTTCCAAGTAACAGGAGGAGAGCGGAGGCGCTGTGTTATCAGTGGAATGTCCTCTGTTGACTCATCAGCCGTCCAGCCCTGTATCCACTTATCTCTGATAAGCTGTCCTGAGACGCTGAGAATTCCCAGGAATTCTCACAAAGACCCTGCTAGGGCTGGTCTTTCTCCTAAAGGACTCCCACACCTTCACCAAATTAAAACAAAACAGAACTGTGGGTTTGTGTATTGATAGGTTTATTCCCATTTCACAGAAACAAAGAACACAGACAATGTACCTACTAATCAGAGAAAAAGTTTTGCCACCTCAAACGTTTACTCACCAAGCTGTAAACTGCTTTAATGGCTTAAATTGGAGATTTCTGTGGGATTTTCAGCAGTGAAGTCATGCCTAAACTCTCCAGTTATAGAACATTCAAGGCGTGCAAAAGTGTGGTTTTTCTACACAGCATGACTGAAATGTAGTGTAACCAATGGTTTACAAGGCTGGCAGGTACCAAAGCTGCAAACCGTTTAAGGAGGCATCAGGTAGGTAGGTGCTACACGTTCGAAAGCCTTTCAGCTGCTATCAGTCTTCTGTTTTTATTTGCTGCGTGGCTGCTGTAAAACGACCCTTTTCCTTAGCCTGCCACCTGAAAGGCATGACGCAGTAACTGACAGTGAACAAATGAGCGATTTCGCTGCTGCTCCTCGGAGTCCCTCTGTTTATTTCCTTTATTTACAGCATCTCGGGCCTATCGTACGTGACGGCTCGCACTCACAATCCCGTCCTCGCGGGGCCGGAGCGCCCAGCCCAGCGCCCAAGGGAAGCCCAGGCCAGCCGTGAGAGGGCGAGCTGGGCGGGCTGGGTGCTGCTCGGACGCTGGAGCTGCCCGAGGGGCGCCGAACGGCCGCTTCCTGGGTGTCCCGGGGAAGGAGCAACGCCCCCCCCCTCCCACGACCTGAGCAACACTGTCAGTCCCAGCGCGCTTCCCTGAGCCCCGGACTCGAGAGGAAGTCGTCGTCGTGGCGAAGAGGCTCCTTCAGGCTCCGCGCGCTCCGTCTCCAGGTGGCCGCTCCCGTTCGCGGAGAGCGTTCCTCCCGGAGGCTCTTCCCACCGGCCAGAACCTGTCCGACTTCCCTTCCAACCGAGGCCGCCTCCTTCCGCTCAGCGCCGCGCGGCTCCGCTCGGACGTGTCCGCGCCTCCGCGACCACCGCCGGCGCTTTGGGGAGATGCTGGGGCCGCCGGTGAGTGCGCGGCGCGGGCGGCCGGCGTCTCGCTCCCGGCCCGGGGCGGCCTCGTGCGGCCCGCGCGCCCGGGACTCGCAGGGGCCGCCGCCGGGCCCGCGGCGCCGTCACAGGCACTCGCAGCCCGCGGCGCAGCAGCCCGGCCGGCAGACGCACACGCGCACCGCGCACCCGCGCCCCACGCGGACCCCGGCTCGGGGCGGCGGCGGCGGGGGGCGCGCGGGCCGGCGCGGCGCAGGGCCCCGGGGTGCCCGCGGGCGGCGCGCGGGCGGGGAGGGCGCGCGGGGGCCCGCGTGGTCCGCACCCATCCTCGGGGCGGGGGCGCGGGGCGGGGGCGCGGGGGGCGCAGGGCCGGGGGCGCGCGGGAGGCGCGGGGGCGCGGGGCGGGGGCGCAGGGGGCGCGGGGCGGGCCGCGGGCCCCTTCTCCGCGCGGCGCTGAGCGCGGCCTGTCCCGCAGGTCTGGGCGCTGGTGGCCGGCGTGCTGCTGGCGCTGTCGCCGGGCCGGGCGGGGGGCGCCCCGCGGGCAGGCCGGCGGCCGGCGCGGGCGCGGGGCTGCGCGGACCGGCCCGAGGAGCTCCTGGAGCAGCTGTACGGGCGGCTGGCGGCCGGCGTGCTCGGCGCCTTCCACCACACGCTGCAGCTGGGCCCGCGCGAGCAGGCGCGCAACGCCAGCTGCCCGGCCGGGGGCAGGCCCGCCGACCGCCGCTTCCGGCCGCCCACCAACCTGCGCAGCGTGTCGCCCTGGGCCTACAGGTGAGCGGGGCCGGCGGGGGGGCGGCCGGGGCGACGGGACGGGGGGCGGCTCGTTCCCACCGGGGCCCGTCGCCTCCCTCGAAGGAGACCCGCCTCCTCCGTTCCCTCTTCGGCTCTTGCAGCTGCAGCAGAGTCTCCCGAGCACCTGTTCTCGGCCAGGTAGGTGGCTCAGGGCGCAGGGCTGGGTTTGGGGCTTGCGCGAGGGACCCGGTCCGCGAGCCTTTCCTCGTTGTTACAGGATTGTGTGCGGAGGCCTGGGCGAGGTCCAACGTGGGATCCCGCAGGCGTTTCTCGGGCGCCTGCGGCGGGCCGGGTGCCGCGGGGCCCACGCTCCGAGTCCGTCTAGCCTGAGGGCCGAGGTGGGGGGGGGGGGATGGCGGTGATGGGACAGTAAGCGAGGGGGGCTGGAGAAGCTGCGTGTGCCGTCGTTTGAAGGCGGGCGGAGGCTCGTGCGCTTTGGAGCACAGGCCTACCTTGAGGTCGCTGGTAAAGAGGTCCTTTCGGAGGAAAGGAACGGCACGCAAACTGGGGACAGAGTGGCTGGAGTGTCCTCAGCATACGTATCACTGTTCCCTTCTCCTCCATCCCTGCTGAGGTCGTCGCCCCAGGGGGTCACGGTCTGGCTGGTGGTGCTGGGAGCCCTCATGCCACAGCCTGGAGAAGAGGAAGAGCTGGGACGGGGTGGCCCAGGGGCGGAGGAGAGAGTGAAGGCCCCAGGCGTGGGGTGTGGGGTGCGTGTGTGCGCAGCTGCGGTCAACCGCTGGAGAGGGCGCAGGGCTGGGCTTGGCAGCGCTGCAGGGTTGGCGTCTGCCCTCGAGGGCGTTTTCCATCAGGGAAGCCACACAGCCGTGGTGCCCCTGATGAGGGGTAACCACAGGACACGTACCGGACACGCGCACCCAGGGTCCCTGGAGAATGTGAGACCAGGAGCAACTGGGACAAAATTGCTTAAAGAAGTACAAGCTGCAGGATTTAGTAGAGGATGGCTGCGTGTTGGGCGAGGGGAACACACCGTGAAAGTCCACCCTGTGGGGTGTGCAGAGAAGAAGCGGCAGCCTGCGCTCCCCCAGCCTCCCAGCTGAAGCCCCCCCCAGCCACTCCCTTTGATGCTTAGCTCTGGCTTCTTCCCCTCTCTCCCCCCACCCATCTCAGGGCTCTAGAGGGTCGCTGGTTGTCTGTCCCTCTTTCTGCAGCCTCGAGGTGCGGAACAGCTTTAAGGAGGCCGTGAGTCTCTCGCACATGCTGCAGTAACAGATTGCGTAGCTGCCCCCAGACCAGGCTGAGGCGGGTGGACCACGCAGCTACTTAGGACCGCCTGGCAGCCTGTCCGCGTGGGGTCTGGCTTGGGTGGTTGATGTATTGAAGGAACAACGCCAGGAGCAGGTTGTCCAGAAGGAAATGAGTTCAGTTCTGAACAAGCTGTGTGTTGTGTCCCTGGGAGCGGCTGGGTGGAAGTGTGGTCTCCGGGGACGGTGGGGTGGAGGGTAGCCCGGGAGTGGCCAGGCCCATCAACTCAGCACACGGTGAGCCCTAGCTCCTCTCCAGGGAAAGACCCCCAGCGCACAGGGGGGTCGGTGTGGCTGGGAGGCGATGCCCTCACTTCCTGAGTTCAGGTGAAGGTTAGAAAAAGTGGATGCACCTGGCAGCCCGGCGCCTGGGAAAGGGCGGAAGAGCCATGGGCTCAGCCAGGCATCCCGCAGGCCGCAGACCCAGGCTTGAGAAGGATGGAGGGGGACACGCACTGCGGGTCCAACCTGAATGGCACAGAACGGACCTCTTTAGGTGGATAAGGTAAATTTTAAAATAGAACTTTGGGGGGTTCCCATTGTGGCTCAGTGGTTAACAAATCCGACTGGGAACCAGGAGGTTGTGGGTTTGATCCCTGGCCTTGCTCAGTGGGTGAAGGATCTGGCGTTGCTGTGAGCTGTGGTGTAGGTGGCAGACACAGCTCGGATCCCGCGTTGCTGTGGCTCTGGCGTAGGTCAGCGGCTACAGCTCTGATTAGACCCCTAGCCTGGGAACCTCCACATGCTGTGGGTGCAGCCCTAGAAAAGGCAAAAAATAAAATAGAACTTTGGAATAAAAGGCAGTTTTCCATGTATTTAGGGAGAGAGGGCTCGTTCAGTAGTGTTGACTTGAGGAACCAGCTGGAAAAAATACAGTTGTTATCTCACACCTAGAGCAAATAAGTTCCAGCTGTCTCAGACTGAAATGTAAAAAACCTGTAAAAACAGGCCAATTTTGTCCATATTCCTGAGTGGAGAAGGCCTGTTGAGAGGCTCACAGACGCCCAAAGTCATAAAAGAGGCAAATGATAAATTTCTTTGGATAATTTTACGCCGTTTTTTCTTGGCAAAATCAAAAAATATACAAGGGCAAATTGGAAGAAGAAACGTGTGGCCCATGTGACAAAGGGCTCATTTCCTAGAAAGCAGCCCACAAACCAAGGACAAGACCCAGTGAAAAGATGACAAAGGCACAGACAGTCCCCAAGGAGGGAAGTCACGTGATCCCAACTTTGAAAGGGGGACAGACCTGGCTCCCAGGCATAGTAATGCAACAGAACTGTCCTGAGAAAGCTTTTTGGGCGGGGACACCCCTCAGGCCTCGCTGACAAGGGTGGTGAGGCCAAGGCTTGACTGTCCGGGGGGTGTGAGCTGGTGCCGCTTTGATGGAGCAGAGTCAGGTATTAACTATGACAAATCCACGTGCACAGACAGAGAAGCTATTTGGGTTACAGGTCTCCTCCTGCAGCCGCCCGAGCCCAGTGCGCCGCTGTGTGTGCAGGGCTCTGGCTGTGCTCACAGCAAGGGGCAGGGGCACCTAGATGCCCACCAGGAGGCAGCTGGTCCCGACGAGTGCTGTGACAGGTGTAGAGAGGCCCCCGCGCAGACCGAGGTGCCTGGGCAGGCGAGGGCAGGGGAGCGTGGAGCTTGCTGCTCCGTGATGGAAGGGACCTGTTCCCTGGCTCACAGGTAGACTAGGGGATGCTGCACACGAGTACGGGCAGACACACCTTGGGCATCCTTGGGACTCGGTCATTAGGGTGCCTCGGAGTTGGGAGGCCGGGGAGAGCGAAGGGGAGGAGATGGACGTTGCACTCTCTGTGTCTTTGGAGTTTTCTGTGATGCGCCTCTACTGTTTCAAAAGCTTTTTAAAATTTTTATTGTAACAGAGTTGATTTACAATGTTGGTTTCAGATGTACAACAGCGATGCACTATTTTTGCAGATTCTGCTCCACTTAAAGTTATTATGGGAGTTTCCACTGTGGCGCAATGGGACAGGTGATGTCTCTGCAGCACCAGGACACAGGCTAGATCCCTGGCCCAGCACAGTGGGTGACAGGATCTAGTGTTGTCGCAGGCTGTGACTGTGGCTTGGATTTGATCGGGAAACTCCTTATGCCAAAAAAAAAAGATAAAAGCAAAAAAGTTACTGTAAAATACTGGCTATGTCCCCTGCGCTGTACAGTGTAGCCTTGTAGCTTATTTATTTTATACCTGATAGTTTGTGTCTCTTAATCCCCACCCATATCGTGCCCCTCCCCCTCCCCAGTGGTGACCCCTGGTTTGTTCTCAGTGAGTCTGTTTCTCTCTTGCTGTATTTATTCCTTTGTTTTACTTCTTGAGACGCCACGTAGAAGCGATGACATAGATTCTTCGTACTTCTCCGGAGTTATTTCACTGAGCGTAGTAGGCTCCAGGTCTGTCCACAGAGCTGCAAGTGGCAGTATTTCTTCTTTGTGGCTCATGTTCCATTGTACGTACGTGTGTGTGGACACACACACTGACTCTTGGTCCATTTGTCTGTTGATGGACTCTTGGGGTCTTCCGTACCCTGGTCACTTGTGAAGAGTGCTGCCGAGAACACTGAGATGCGTGCGTCCTTTGAGTTCGAGTTCTCCTTTCTTCCGGGTCAGTACATAGGAACGGAGTTGCTGGGTCTTGCGGTAGTTGCGTTGTTGGTTTTTGAGGACCGTCCACACCGTTTCCACAGCGGCTGCACCAGTTTCCCTCCCGCCAGCAGTGCCCGGGGTCCCCTTTGTCCACAGCCTCACCAGCATTTGGTATTTGCTCTTTTCGATGAGCTGTTGTGACAGGTACGAGGTGATGGCTCCCGTGGTTTTGACTGGGTCTCTCTGATTGTGAGTGTGACACATCCTTTCCCGGGCCTGTGGGTCACCTGCATTTCCTCTTTGGAAACATGTCCGCTCAGGTTCGATGCCAACGTGTGTATGTATATTTTAATGATCTCAGTCTTCTTAAATTTGTTAAGATTTATTTTCTGGCTCAACAGGTGGTCTGTCGTGGAGAATATTCCGCTAGTAGTTGTGAAACCCCACTCCTTCTCAGGTGGGGCTTGAATCCAACCAGAACTCAAATTGGGACCTGAACTCACCCACCCCTCAGCCTGGAGCTCACAATCCCTGGCTCAGGAGGGGACTTGGACCCACTATCTTTTATTTATTTTGTCTTTTTGTCCTTTGGGAGCTGCACCCATGGCATGTGGAAGTTCCCAGGCGAGGGGTCTGATCACAGCTACAGCTGCTGGCCTACACCACAGCCCCAGCAACACCAGACCCGAGCCGTGTCTGCGCCCTACACCACAGCTCACAGCAATGCGGGCTCCTTGACCCACTGAGCGAGGCCAGAGATCAAACCCACAATTCATGGTTCCTAGTTGGGTTCGTTTCCGCTTCGCCACGATGGGAACTCCCCGTGTTTTTTTTTTTTTATCCTGGGTTGTATAAGCTGTTTATGAACTTTGGATAGTAACCCTTATGGGTCATAACATTTGCAGATACCTTCTTCTATTCAGTAGATTGTCCTTTCATTCAGTTGATGGTGTCCTTTGCTGTGTAAAAGGTTTTAAGTTTCATTAGGTCCCATTTATTTAGTGTTGCTTTTGTTTCCTTTGTCTAAGGAAACACATCCAAGAGAAGTAATGCTGTGATGTATGTCACAGGGTGTTCTGCCGGCGTTTTCTTCTGGGAGTTTTATGCTTTCCGTCTTCTGCTTTGGTCTTTAATCCATTTGGGGTGTGTTTTGTGCGTGGCGTCAGTGTTTCAGTTTCGTTCTTTGACAGGTGGCTGTCCAGTGGTCCCAGCACCTCTTACTGAGGGGACCGTCTTCTCTCCGTCCTGTGTTCTCGCCTCCTTTGTCACAGATGCCTGGGGTTATTTCGGGGCTCTCTCTTCTGTTGCGTTGATCTGCGTGCCTGTTCTTTGGCCAGTACCATGCTGGGTTTTTGGTTGGGGCTATTTTATTTTATTCCAAGTGAAGAGATGCATATTGAGGAAATTCCTACTACACTAGAAAGACAAGTAACGTCGCCGTGCAGTTATTTTTTCGTAACAGCTGTGTTGCGTTTTAACGGCCACGCTAAGGACGCTGCTGTGTGAAGTGGACACTTGCTGAGTTTCGCTGTCTGCAGCCCCGCGGCTTCATCAGCATCCGAGGAGCGACGACTCCCCCCCTCGAGGTGTCTCCATGCTCCCGCCGGATCCCTCTCTCTGGTCCCTCCCTTTGCCCGCCATCCTCTAACTCTGTTTTCTCATTATCAACTGGGTTGCGTTTCTTACAATTTCACCTGAAAGTAAAATTTACATTGATTAAATGGAGTCATTTTTCCTGGCTTTTGGAAATGTATCGTGATGATTTTTAGATTATCCACGTTGCATGTACAGATACGTCATTGTTTTTATAGCAGAGTCATGTTCCACTGTGCAGATTTGGAAAAACGTTTGTATTGGAGTTCCCCTCATGGCGCAGTGGTTATCGAATCCAACTGGGAACCTTGAGGTTGTGGGTTCGATCCCTGGCCTTGCTCAGTGGGTTAAGGAGCCAGTGTTGCCGTGAGCTGTGGTGTAGGTGGCAGACGCAGCTCGGATCTGGCGTGGCTGTGGCTGTGGTGGAGGCTGGCAGCTGCAGCTCCGATTCGCCCCCTAGCCTGGGAGCCTCCATACGCCGCAGGTGTGGCCCTAAAAAGACAAAAGAAAAACGTTTGCATCAGTGTACCTGTTGGTGGGTATCTGTGGTGTTTTCAGTTCCGACGGTTACAAATGGAGACGCTGGGAAGATTTAGGAGAAGGGGTCTCCCCTCCCTTTCTGGCCACCCCCCAGCCTGTGGAAGCTCCTGGGCCCGTGATCACATCGCAGCCATCGTCGTGAGCCGAGCCGGGGCTGTGGCGGTGCTGGATCCTTAACCCGCTGCGCCAGGCTGGCTGCTGAACCTGCGCCCAGGGCTCCAGAGACGCCGATCACGTGGTGCCACAGCGGGAACGCCTGCTTTTGTTTTTGTTTTTTCCTTTTTTTCTGCTTTTTTGGCCACACCATGTCATGTGGAAGTTCCTGGGCCAGGGACTGAACCTGAGCAATGCCAGATGCCTCACCCTGTACACCACAGCAGGAGTTCCCTGTTGCATTTTTTTAAGTATTACTGAAGTAGAGCTGGTTTACAAGCTGCGCGGCTGAGCACACATCCGTGCTTTCACAGGTTCCTCCTCCGAGCAGGTTATCAGAGAGCACTGGGTGGAGTTCCTGTGCCCGACGGCAGACCGCCCCGGGCCACACTGTGCGCATACGGTGGCGTGTGCGCCAGTCCCAAGCCCTCCGCGAGTCCCTCCCCGAGACCCGTCCCCTTCGGTAAACACAGGTTTGTTTCCGAGGTCTGGGAGTCTGTTTCTGTTTTGTAGATAAGTTCCTCGGTATCACCTTCTTTGTCTTAGAGGTTCCCAGACCAGGGGTCCAATCGGAGCTGTAGCCGCTGGCCTAGGCCACAGCCAGGCCAGACCCGAGCGGCATAAGTGACCTACACCACGGCTCACGGCGATGCCGGATCCTTAACCCACGGAGTGAGTGCAGGGATCCAACCTGCAACCTCCTGGATACTAGTCGGGTTCGTTTCTGCTGAGCCACGACGGGAACTCCCATGTGTGATCTTTTTACATTCTTTTTTTTTTTTTTTTTGTCTTTTCTTGGGCTGCACCCGCAGCATGTGGGGGTCTCATCAGAGCTGTAGCCGCTGACCTACGCCAGAGCCACAGCAATGCAGGATCCGAGCCGAGTCTGCAGCCTACACCACAGCTCATGGCAACGCTGAACCCTTAACCCACTGAGCAAGGGCAGGGACCGAACCTGCAACCTCGTGGTTTTTGGTCGGATTCGTTAACCACTGAGCCACGACGGGGACTCCTCTTTTTACATTCTTATTTTAAATACGCCATCCTGGTCTGTCCCAGGAGATTGGATGTCGTTCCCTCTGCTGTGCAGTAGGACCTTACTGCTTATCTGTTGTAAATGTAATAGTTTACACGACTCACCCCAAACTCCCCGTCCATCCCATGCCCTCCGCCCTCCTCCTTGACAACCACAGGTCTCTTCTCCATGTCTGTGAGTCTGTTTCTGTTGGTAGATCCATCTGTGCCATATGTTAGATCCCACGTGTAAGTGGCAGCACATAGTGTTTGTCTTTCTCTCTCTGAGTCAATTCTCTCAGTATGAGAGTCTCTAGTTCCATCCATGGTGCTGCAATTGGCATTATTTTGTTCTTTTTTATGGCTGAGTCGTATTCCATTGTGTGTACATACCACATTTTCTTCATCCATTCATCTGTCAATGGACGTTTAGCTTGTTTCCGAGTCTTGGCTGTTGTGAACACAGGGCTGCATGTTCTTTTTGAATTGTAGTTCTGTCTGGATATATGCCCAGGAGTGGGACTGCTGGGTCATAGGGTAATTCTATATTCAGTTTTCTTAGGTGCCTCCGTACTGTTCTCCATAGTGATTGTACCAGTTTACAGTCCCAGAAACAGTGTAGGAGGGTCCCCTTTTCTCCACGCCCTCTTGAGCATTTTTTCTTTTTTATCTTTTTTGGGCCATACCTGTGGCACATGGAAGTTCCCAGGCTAGGGTCATTTTGGAGCTGCAGCTGCTGGCCTACACCACAGATACAGCAGTGCCAAATCCAGCCCATGTCTGTGACCTACACCACAGCTCACAGCAGCACCAGATCCTTAACCCACTGAGTGGGGCCAAGGATTGAGCCTGCATCCTCTTGGATGCTAGTTGGGTTTGTTTCTGCTGACCCAGTGGGAATTCTTCTTCAGTATTTGTTACTTGTAGACTCTTTTTTTTTTTTTTTCTGGGGCCGCTCCCTCATCATATGGAGGTTCCCAGGCTAGGAGTCTAATCAGAGCTGCAGCTGCTGCCCTATAGCACAGCCATAGCCACAGCAACGCCAGATCTGAGCCGCGTGTGCAACTTACACCATAGCTCACAGCAACGCCAGATCCTTAACCCACTGAGCAAGGACAGGGATCGAACCCAAAACATCATGGTTCCTAGTCGGATTCGTTAACCACTGTGCCACGACGGGAACTCCTGTACACTTATTAATGATGGCCACTCTGACTGGTGAGAGGTGGTAGCTCATAGGAGTTTTGGTTGCATTTCTCTAATAACTAGTGATGCTAAGCATCTTTTCACGTGTTTTTCTGCCATCCGTATGTCTTCTTTGGAGAAATGACTATTTAGGTCTCCTGCTCGTTTTTAGATTGGGGTTGTTTTTCTGGTGTTGAGTTGTATGAGTTGTTGGTATATTTTGGAGAATAAGCCATACAGGTTGCATCATTTGCAACTATTTTCTCCCATTCCGAGGGTTTGTTGTTGGTTTTTTGTTTGTTTGTTTTTTATGGTTTCATTTGCTGTGCAAATACTTGTAAGTTTGCCTGGGCCTGTTGGTTTATTTATTTTTTTTATTTCTACTGCCGTGGGAGACTGACCTAAGAAAACATTTGCATGGTTGATGTCAGAGAATGTTCCTGCCTATGTTCTCTTCTAGGAGTTTGATGGTGTCCTATCTTATGTTTAAGTCTTTCAGCCATTTCGAGTTTATTTCTGTGCCTGGTGTGAGGGCGTGTTCCAGTTTCACTGATTTACATGCAGCGTCCAGTTTTCCCAGCACCACTTGCTGAAGAGATTGTCTTTTTCCCATTTTATACTCTTGCCTCCTTAGTTGAAGATTATTTGACCATAAATGTCTGGGTTTTTTTCTGGGCTCTTTATTCTGATCCATTGGTCTGTATGTCTGTGTGGTACCAGTACCACACAGTCTTGATGACTGCGGCTCTGTAGTATTGTCTGAGATCTGGGAGACTTATGCCTCCTGCATGGTTTTTCCCCTGAGGATTGCTTTGGCAACTCTGGGTCTTGTGTGGCTCCATTTAAATTTTGGGATTGTTCTGTGAAAATGTCATGGGTAATTTGATACAGATCACATTAAATCTGTAGATTGCTTTGAGTAGTATGGCTTTTTTTTTTTTTGCTTTTTAGGGCCACACCTGTAGGCATATGGAGGTTCACAGGCTTGGGGTCGAATCAGAGCTGCAGCTGCCAGCCTACACCACAGCCACAGCAACACCAGATCTGGGCCACATCTGTGACCTACACCACAGCTCATGGCAACACTGGATCCTTAACCCACTGATCAAGTCCAGGGATCGAACCTGCATCCTCATGGATACTAGTCAGATTCGTTTCCACCATGCCACAAAGGGAACTCCGGTATGGCCATTTTAACAATATAAATTATTCCAGTCCAGGAGCATGGCATATCATTCCATTTCTTTGAATCGTCTTTAATTTCCTTGATTAATGTTTTATAGTTCTCAGCATATAAGTCTTTCACCTCCTGGGTCAGGTTTATTCCTAGGTGTTTTTTTTATTTTGGTGCGATTTTAAAGGGTGTTTTTTGTATTTGTTTTCTAATATTTCATTCTTAGTATACAGTAATGCAACCCGTTTCTGAATGTTAATCTTTATCCTGCTACTTTGCTGAATTCGTTGATCAGATCAAGTAGTTTTTGTGTGGAGTCCTTAGGGTTCTCTAATATATAGTATCATGTTATCTGCATACAGTGACACTTGCACCTCTTCTCTGCCGAATTTGGATACCTTTTATTTCTTTTGTTTGATTGCTGTGCCTTGGACTTCCATTACTGTGTTGAGTAAAAATTGGGCATCCTTGTCTTGTTCCAGATTTTAGCAAGAAGGCTTTCAGCTTTTCTCTGAGTATTATAGTTGCTGTGGGTTTGTCATACATGGCTTTTATCATGTTGAGATGTTTCCTCCGTGCCCATGTTAGTAAGAGTTTTTATCGTGAATGGATTTGCGGTTTTGTGTCTACTGAGATGATGTGGATTTTGAGCTCTCCTTTGCCAGTGTGTACGCGTTGGGTGATGTGCGTATGTTGAACCATCCTTATGAACGTATGATGAATCCCGCTTGGTCGTGGTGTATGATCTTTTTTATGTGTTGTTATAGTTGGTTGGCTAAAATTTTGTTGAGAATTTTTGCATCTTATATTCATAAGATATTGTTTTTTTGTTTTTTTGTTTTTTTTTGTTTTTGTAGTAGTAGCTTTGGTTTTGGTAGGGTCACGGTGGCTTCATAGAATGTCTTTGGGTGTGTTCCTTCTTCAGTCTTTTGGAAGAATTTAAGAAGGATGGATGGAGTTCCCATTGTGGCGCCGTGAAAACAAATCCGACTAGGAACCTTGAGGTTGCAGGTTTGATCCCTGGCCTCGCTCAGTGGGTTGAGGATTGGCTACTGCCATGAGCTGTGGTGTAGGTTGCACATGCGGCTTGGATCTGGCGTTGCTGTGACTGTGGTGTAGGCTGGCAGTTGAAGCTCCGATTAGATGGCTAGTGTGGAAACCTCCATATGCCATAGGTGTGGTCCTAAAAAGACAAAAAAAAAAAAAAAAAAAAAAAGAATGATGGGTATAAGTTCTTTGTATGTTTGGTAGAATTAGTCTGTAAAACCATCTGATCCTGGACTTTTGTTTGTACTAAGTTTTTTTTGTAATTGCATATTCAGTTTCATTTCTAGTGATCCTTTCATTCAAATTATCTATTTCTTTTTGATTCAGTTTCGGTCGGCTGTATCTTTCTAGAAGGTTGTGCATTTCTTCCAGGTTGCCAAATGTTGGCATATAATTTGTGCATGTTATTCACTTACTATGTTTTTTCGTATTTCCATAGTATCAGTTGAGATTTCTCCTTTTTCATTTCTCATTTTGTTTATTTGGGTTCTCTTTTCTTCTTGGAGAATCTGGCCAGAGGTTTGTCAATTATGTTTACCCTTTCAAAGAACCAGCTCTTGGTTTTACTGATTGTTTTTGTTTGTTTTTTTAAATCTCTATGTATCAATTTCCTTTCTGATCTTAAATTATTTCCTTCCTTCTGCTGACAGTAGGTTTTGTTTGTTCTTCTTTTTCTCATTCTTTGAGGTGGAATGTTAGATTTTGCTTTGAGGTTTTTCTTGTTTTAAAGGAAGGCCTGTTATCACTATGAACTTCCCTCTGAGAACTGTTTTTGCCACATCCCCTAGATTTTGTATGGTTATGTTTTCATTGTCATTTGTCTCAGGATATTTTTTATTTTGTTTTTGTTTTTTTGTCTTTTTGCCTTTTCTAGGGCCACTCTCACGGCATGTGAAGGTTCCCAGGCTAGGGGTCAAACCAGAGCTGTAGCCACTGGCCTACGCCACAGCCACAGCAACGCGGGATCCGAGCCGCATCTGTGACCTATACCACAGCTCACGGCAACACCGAATCCTTAACCCGCTGAGCAAGGCCAGGGATCGAACCTGTAACCTCATGGTTCCTAGTCAGATTCGTTAACCACTGCGCCATGACAGGAACTCCTCAGGATATTTTTTAATTCCTTTTTTATTTCCTTGTTGATGCATTGGTATTTTAGTAGCATATTGTTGAGTCTCTGTGTGGTCAGCTTATTCTCATTTATTTTCCTGTGGCTTATTTCTCATTTCATGTTAGTGTGGTCAAAGAAGATACTCGAAATAATTTCTAAACTCTTAAAATTGCTCGAGGTTATTTTCATGGCCCAGTACATAGTGTCCTAAAGAATGTTCCATGTGCACTTGAAAAGAGTGTATACTCTGGTTTTTTGGCTGTAATGTCCTGAAAATGTCAATTAAGTCTAACTTTTTTCTATTGCGTCATTTAGGATCTCTGCTGCCTCACTGGTTTTCTGTCGAGAGGATCTGTCCGTTGATGTGAGGGGTGTTGAAGTCTCCTGCTCTTGCGTTCCCATCGATTTCTCCTTTTATGTCTGTTAGTATTTGTTGTATGTATCGGGTGCTCCTATGTCAGGGGCGTGTGTATTAATGATCGTAATATCCTCTTCTTGAATGGATTGTTTTGTCATTAAATAGTTTCCTTCTTTGCTTTTCCTGTTTTTGTTTTTTTGTCTTTTCCAGGGCCGCACCCACGTCACATGGAGGTTCCCAGGTGAGGGGTCTAATTGGAGCTGTAGCCACTGGCCTCCACCACAACCACAGCAACTCGGGATCTGAGCCGCATCTGCGACCTACACCACAGCTCACGGCCACGCTGGATCCTCAACCCACTGAGCAAGGCCAGGGATCGAACCCGAAACCTTATGGTTCCTAGTCAGATTCGTTAACCACTGCGCCATGACGGGAACTCCCCTGAGTCCTCTTCTTGTTGGTTTTTGTGAATTTATTATTTGGTTGGTTGGGTGGTGGTGGTGGTTGTTTTCTTTTTAGGGCTGCACCCACAGCATGTGGAGGTTCCCAGGCTAGGGGCTGAATTGGAGCTACAGCTGCCGACCTACACCATGGCCACAGCGATGTTAGCCCTGAGCTGCGTCTGCAACCTGCACCACAGCTCACGGCAACAACAGATCCTTAACCCACTGAGTGAGGCCAGGGGTTGAACCTGCAACCTCATGATTCCTAGTTGGATTTGTTTCTGCTGCACCACGATGGGAACGCCTATTTCTTGTTTTTTATTTGTGGTCGCTTTGTTTTCCAAGTATGTTAACCCTTTCCTGTGTCTGCTGACTTTAGACTAATGATCACATAGGCTCAAACACTCTAAAGAATCTATATTTCCTTTCCTTCTTTTTTTTTTTTTTTCCTCTTTTTTCTTTAGAGCCACACCGACAGCATTTGGAGGTTCCCAGGCTAGGGGTTGAATTGGAGCCATAGCTGCTGGCCTACCCCACAGCCACACCAATGCCAGATCCAAGCTGCATCTGCAACCTACACCACAGCTCACAGCAAGTCCTTAACCCACTGAGCAAGCCCAGGGATCGAACCCACATCCTCATGGTTGCTAGTCACGTTTGTTGCTGCTGAGCCACAAGGACTCTCTGTCTTCTCACTCTTCTTCCCCGCTTCTTAGGCGTTTGACCTTTTTCACATCTTTATGTTTGTCCCGTTGCTGTTCCGTGGGGGGGCGGGGGTTCGCCTACGCAGGTGGGATTTTGGCTGCGATCTGTGTCCTGACATGTTCAAGCGATTGCTCGCCAGTCGTGCCTTCCTTCATCCTGGATCTTCTTCTTTCCTGTTTTCCTTTAGGATTGGCTTAATTTAGGATGGCCGTGTTCTTTCTGTCTTTGCTTGTCAGAGAAATTCTTCATTTTGCCTATTTTAAATGCTAGTCTTGTTGGGTAGAGGATGCTGGGTTGCAGTTTTCTCTCTTTTAGACGTTTGACTACATCCTTCCTCTCCCTTCCGGCCTGTGGAGTTTCTCTAGACAGATGAGCTGAGAGCCTTACGGGGGTTCCCTTATACTTGCCTCATTGTTCTTCTGTTGCTGCCTTAGGCTCCTCTCCTCATCTTCAGCTTTGGCCATTTCTATGACACGGAGTCTTGCTCTCGGCCTCTTTGGGTTCATCTTGTCGGGAACCCTCTGTGATTTCTGTGCCTGGGTATCTGTTTCCTTCTTTAGATTTGGGGAAACTTCAGCCATAATCTCTCCGCATATGTTTTCAGTAGCTTAGCTCGCTCTTCTCTTTCTGGAGTCCCTGTTGCGGGTAGATGGCACACTCCGTATAGTCCCATAGACCCCTCAGAGAGCTTGCATTTTTTTTTTTCCATTTGGTTTTCCGTATTCTGTCCTGATTGGGTGATTTCTACCATTCCGGCTCCCAGGTCCTCTGTAGTATTCATTCTGCTGTTCAGTACCTTCAACTCAGCTCTGGTCTTGGCAAATGAATTTTCTGATTCTTCTTGGCTCCTTCTTGTAGTTTCTAGTTCCCTTTTAAAGGAATCTGGAGTTGCTGTTGTGGCTCAGCGGAGATGAACCCAACTAGCATCCTTGAGGATGTGGGTTTGATCCCAGGCCTTGCTCAGTGGGTTAAGGATCCAGCATTGCCATGAGCTGTGGTGTGGGTTGCAGATGTGGCTTGGATCTGGCGTGGCTGTGGCTGTGGTGTAGGCTGGCAGCTGTAGCGCCAGTTCAAGCCCTAGCCTGGGGACTTCTACATGAGGCCAGTGTGGCCCTTCAAAAAAACATCTGCATTGCTGTTGAAAGCTGTTGCTAGTTTCTTCATGGTTTTCATTACCTCCTTTTTGAACCAGGTGTCTGTTAGACTGCAGAGGTCTGGTTCATTTTTTTTGCTCCTTCAGGGGAAATATGTTATGATTTTTTGTCTTTTTGCCTTTTCTAGGACCATACCCATAGTGTATGGAGGTTCCCAGGCTAGGGGTCTAATCGGAGCCAGAGCTGCCGGCCTACACCACAGCCACAGCAACGTGGGATCCAAGCCGCGTCTGCGACCTACACCGCAGCTCACAGCAATGCTGGATCCTTAACCCACTGAGCAAGGCCAGGGATCGACCCCGCAACCTCATGGTTCCTAGTCGGATTTGTTAACCACTGTGTTACAACGGGAACTCCCAAAATATGTTCTTTTAACTGAGAGTGGTATCTTTGCTTTTTCATTCTGTTTACATTTTTCTTACTCTGTGAATTTACAGAAAACAATTATGTACTGTAGTTTTGGAGGGCTCTTTATATGCAGGCACATCCCTGGGCAGCCCGAGTGGGTTTACTCCTTTTTGGTGTGAGGGCTGCTTTCAGTTTGGATGCTTGATGTCTCTTTCATCAGTGTGTGCAGGCCGTTATCCCCTTGATAAGTGTGCAGGTGCCCAGCTTGCAGCGTTTCCCAGGAGGTGGGGGCATTGGGTCGTGCCTGCAGGCCTGTGGCAGTGACCGCCAGGTGGGGGTGGCAGCCCCTGGGGTGACTGGGGCAGCAGGTGGTGCTTTTTCAGGGGACCCTCAGTGGTGGCAGGCTCTGCCCACCTCTGGAGTTGGAGATGGTTGTGGTGGTTTGTAGCTGCCCCTATAGCCCATGCAAGAGGTGCCCTGCCACCTGAGAGGCTTCATGTGCACAGAGAAGGAAGTTTCTGGGGTGGTCCCCCCAGCTGCTAAACACTGTCGCCTCGCTTCTCTGGCAGGCTGTGGTACCCTGCTCCCTACCCCGCTCTGGCTGTTTCTGCACAGCCAACCCTAGTCCTCTCCCCAGAACTGGCCGCCAAAGCCCCAACCTCCCAGCCCCTGCCCAGGTGTCTCGGGCTCTGATGTCCAGGGGCGGGTGATACCAGTGGTTTGTGCAGCTCTCTCTGCCCTCCTCTGTCCAGCTGCTTTTCTCCGAGGCTTTGAGGCTCCCTCTCCATCCGGGCTGCTCTCCCTGTTAGCTGGCTGGCCTCCCAGGGTGGGGATTCTTCCCTCATTCATGGCTCCCTCTCAGGAAGGCTGGTCCCGCCCCAATTCTTCTTCTCTCTTCTGTTTTCCTTTTGTTCTACCCAGTCGTATGGAGATTGTCTTGTCCTTGTTGGGCCAGCGTTCAGTAGATGGTCTCTGTGAATTGTTCTGCATGTAGATTTTTTCTGATACGTTTGTGGGAGGAGGTGAGCTCTGTGTCCTGCTCCTCTGCCATCTGGATGCCCTGTATCATTTTTTCAGATCCCACGTTTAAGTGATACCATATGGCGTTTGTCTTTCTCTGACTTCACTTTGTGCGATAACCTCTAGGTCCGTCCGTGTTGCTGTGAATGGCATTATTTGTTCTGTATTACGACTGGGTGATACTTTGTTGCATGTAGGTACCACATCCTCATTCCTCTGTTGAGGGTCATTTAGGTTGGTTTCATGTCTTGACTCTTGTGAACAGCATTGCGATGACCTAAGGGTGCAGCTGTCTTTTCAGGTTACGGTTTTCTCTGGATTGATGCCCAGAAATGGGATGACTGGATCATATGGTGGTTCTGTATTTCGTTTTTTAAAGAGCCTCCATACCGTTCCCTATGGTGGTTGCACCAATTTACATGCCCACCAACAGTGTAAGAGGGTTCCCTTTTCTCCGCACCCTCTCCAGCTTTTATTATTTGCAGACTTTTGGCTGATGGCCATTCTGATCCGTGTGAAGTGATGCCTAAGTGTAGTTTGGACTTGCATTTTCTCTAATAATTAGTGGTATTATCTTTTCATCTGTTTTTTGGCCGTCTGTATGGATTCTTTACAGAAATGTCTATTTAGTTCTTCTGCCCATTTTTCAATTGGGTTTTTTGGGTCTTTTTGTTTTTTAGCTGCATGATTTGTTTGTATATTTTGGAGATTTTCCTGTTGTTCGCTTCATTTGCAGAGATTTTTCTCCCCATCTGTGGGCTGCCTTTTTGTTTATGATTACCTTCGTTGTCCAAAAGCTCTTAAGTTTAATCAGGACGTATTGTTTTGTTGTTGCTGTTGTTTTTCATTACTGTAGGAGGTGCATCTGAAAAGAGTGTTCATTTCAAAGAGTGTTCTGCCTGTGTTTTCCTCTAGCAATTTTATAGTATCTGGTCTTAACATTTATGTCTTTAATCCATTTCTTTATTGTCGTGGTGGTAGAGAGTGTTCTAATTTCATTCTTTTACATGTAACTGTCCAGTTTTCCCAGCACCACTTATTGAAGAGACTGTCTTTTCTCTTTTGTATATTCTTGCTTCCTTTGTCATAGATTGGTTGACCATAGGTGTGTAAGTTTATTTCTGGGACCTCTGTTTTCAGGTTATGGTTTTCTATTGAACTGTGTGCTTATTTTTGGCACAGTATCATACTGTTTCGATGACTGTAGCTTTGTAGTATAGTCTGATGCCACGGAAGCTGATTCCTCCAGCTCCCTTCTTTCTTAAGTTTGCTTTGGCTATTCGAGATCTTTTGCATCTCTATATAAATTTGAAATTTTTTATTCTAGTTTTGTGAAAAAATGCCATCAGTAGTTTGAGAGGGATTGCAGTGAAATCTATACTAGATTGCCTTGGGTAGTATGATTATTTGGACATATACTTCTAATCGATGAATATGTTGCACCTTTCCGTGTATTTGTCATCTTCCATTTCTTTCGTCAGTGTCTTAGAGTTTTCTGAGTATGAGTCTTTTACAAAAACTCGTTAGATAGGTTTCTCCCTAAGTAGTTTCGTCTTTTTGATGAGATGGTAAATGGAATTGTTTACTTAATCTCTCTGGTAGTTCACTGTTAGTGTACAGAAATGCTCCAGATGTCAATATATTAATTATATATCCTCCAACTTCACCAAATTCAGTGCTGAGCTCTAGCAGTTTTCTGGTGGCATCTTTAGGGTTTTCTTTGCATGGTATCATGTCATTTGCAGATAGCAAATTTACTTCTTCCTTTCCAACCTGGGTTCTTTTTGTTTCTTTTTCTTGTCTGATTGACTTGGCTAGGGCTCTTAATACTCTGTTGAATGAAAGTGGTGGGAGTGGACATCCTTCTCTTGTTGCTTATCTTAGAAGAAATGCTTTCAGCTTTTCATCGTTGCATATGATAATAGCTGTGGGATTATCATACATGGCCTTAACTTTTGTTGAGGTATGTTCCCTCTATACCACTATCAGAGAGTTTTTACCATAAATGCTTGAACTTTGTCAAAAGCTTTTCCTTCGTCTCTTGCAATTATCATATAGTCTTTATTCTTCAATTTGTTAATTTGGTATATTACATTGATTCATTTCCAGGTATTGAAAAGTCCTTGCATCCCTGGGATAAGTCCTACATGGTTTATGATCATTTAATGTATTGCTGGAGTCAGTTTGCTGATAACTTTGTTCAGGATTTTTACATCTGTTTTCATCAGTGATATTGGCCTGTAATTTGTGTGTGTGTGTGGTATCTTTGGTTATGGCATCAGGGTGAGGCTGACCTTACAGAACGAGTTAGGTGTGTTCTTTCCTTTGTAATTTTTTGGAATAGTTTGAGAAGCAAACCAAGGGTGTTAACTCCTCTCCAAATGTTTGGCAGAATTCACCCATGAAGCCGTCTGGTTTTGGTTATTTGAATTTTTTTTAAATGATTCATTTTCATTACTGGTATTTGGTCTGTTTGTATTTTCTGTCTCTTCCTGGTTCAGTGTTAGGAGATTGTACACTCCTAGGAATTTGTCCTTTTCTTACGGTTTGTCGGTTTTTCTGGTGCATAATTGCTCATGATAGCCTCTTATGATCCATTGTGGTTCTGTGGTATCAATTATAACTTGCCTTTTTTCATTTTTGGTTTTATTGATTTGGACTCTCTTTTTCTTGATGAGGCTAAAGATTTGCCTATTTTGGTTTTCAAAGAAGGTTTTGGGTTTTTTTGTTGTTGTTTTTTGTTTTTTCGGTCTCTTTCACCTACAGTACAGCTTGCAGCAACGCTGGATCCTTAACCCACTGAGCAAGGCCAGGGATTGAACCCACATCTTCAAGGTTGCGAGTCAGGTTCTTAAACTGCTGAGCCACAGTGTGAACTCCCTAGCTTTGGGTTTTGTTTGTTCTTTTTCTGGTACCTTTAGGTGTGTGTTTAGGTTGTTTGAGATTTTTCTTGTTTCCTGAAGTCAGTTTGTATTGACATAAATTTTTCCTTTGTCGAGGCATACTTGATTTACAGTTAGTTTCTTGTGCACAGCAAAATGACTCAGTTGTATGATGTACGTAATATAGAAACACTTTTTCATCTTCTTTTCCATTGTGATTTATTACAGGATGTTGAATATAGTTCCCTCTGCCATTCAGTAGGACCTCGTTTGTTTGTTTTTCTTTTTTAGAGCCACATCCGTGGCCTGTGGAGGTTCCCAGGCTAGGGGTCCATTCGGAGCAACAGCTGCTGGCCTATGCCACAGCCACACCAGATCCGAGCTGCATTTGTGACCTATACCACAGCTTCCGGCAACGCCGGATCCTTAACCCACTGAGTGAGGCCAGGGATCAGCCCTGAAACCTCCTGGTTCCTAGTCGGATGCGTTGCTGCCGCGCCAAGGCAGGAACTCCAGTTGGACTTCGTTGTTCATCCATTTTACATGCAGTCGTCTGTATCTGCTGATCCCAAACCCTGGGTGATCCCTCTGCCCTTCTCTTGCCCTTGGCAGCTGTAAGTTTGTTTTCTGTGTCTGGAAGTCTGTTTCTGCTGTGTAAATAGTTTATTTCTTCCATTGCCTTAGATTCTACATAGAGGCAAGTCCTATTCTAGCATGTGTGTGTATATATAGCACATCTTTTAAAAATAATTTTTGGCATTAGTTGACTTTAAATGTATTAGTTTCAGGTGTACAGCAAAGTGAATCAGTTATACATACGTCCTCTTTTTTCACATATGGGTTATTGCAGACTATTAAACAGATGTGCCTGTGCTGTCTAGTGTGTCCTTGTTAGCGACCTTTTTTATGCACTGTAGTGTGTATGTGAAATTCCCATTTGCCTCATTGATCCCTTCCCACCATGGAAACCTTATGGTAACCATAAATTTGATTTTGAAATCTGAGTTTGTTTTATAAGTTCTTTTTTTTTTTTTAAGTCAGATTCCACATAGAAGTGATATCATATAATGTTTGTCTTTTTCTGTCAGAGTTCCTTCACTTTGTATGATAATGTCTAGGTGCATCCATGTTGCTGCAGAAGGCATCACCTAATTCTTTTTATGGCTGAGTAATAGTCCACTGTATATATGTACCGTATCTTATTCATACATTCCCCTGTAGATGGACATTTAGTTTGGTTCCATGACTTGGCTATTGTAAATAGTGCTTTAAGGAACACTGGGACTGCATGTATCCCTTCATAGTAAGGTTTTCTCCAGATATAAGCCCAGGAGTGGGATTGTTTGATTGTATGGTAACTCTATTAGTTTTTTTTTTTTCGGTCTTTTTAGGGCCGCACCTGTGGCATATGGAGCTTCCCAGGCTAAGGGTCAAATCGGAGCTGTAGCTGCTGGTCTACACCACTGCCACAGCCACTCCAGATCTGAGCCATGTCTGCAACCTACACCACAGCTCATGGCAATGCCAGATCCTTATCCCAGTGTTTGAGGCCAGGGGTCGAACCTGCGTCCTTGTGGATGCCAGTCAGCTTTGTTTCTGAGCTACAATGGGAACTCCAAGTGTTTTGTTTTGTTTTTTTTTTTTTCTTTACACCACTGAGCCACAATGGGAACTCCTATTTCTAGTTTTTAAGGAACTACCATACTATTTTCCATAATGGCTGAGCCAGTCTACATTTCCACCAACAGTATAATAAGGGTCCTTTTTCTTTACTCTTCAGCGCTTTTTAAAATTTTGTAGATGTTTTGAAAATGGCCATTCTAAAAAAAAAAGGAGTTCCTGTTGTGGCGCAGTGGAAACAAATCTCCCTCGAGACCAAGAACGAGATTTCGGGTTCGATCCCTGGCCTTGATCAGTGGGTGAAGGATCCGGCGTTGCCATGAGCTGTGGTGTAGGTCGCAGACAAGGCTCGGATCCCACATTGCTGTGGCTGTGGTGGAGGCCGGCAGCCAAAGCTCCGAATCGACCGCTAGCCTGGGAACCTCCATGTGCCACGGGTGTGGCCCTAAAAAGCAAAAAACAAAGCAAAAAAAAAAAAAGAAGGAAAGAAAGAAAATGGCCATTCTGACCAGTGTGAGTTGATCCCGCATTGTAGCTTTGATTTGCATTTCTCTAATAATTAGTGATGTTGAGCAACTTTTCATGGGCCTCTTGGCTTGTCTCCTTAAGTCTTCTCACTTTGATTGGCTTGTTTGCATTTTTGTTTTGAATTAGATGAGTTGTTTGTGTATTTTGGAAATGAAGCACTTATTGGTCTTATTGTTTGCAAATAGTTTCTCCTGGTCTGGAGGTTCTTTTTGTTTATGGTTCCCTTGGCTATGCAAATACTTGTAAGTTTGATTAGGTCCCACGTGTTTATTTTTCCTTTTATCTTTTTTTTTTCTTTTTTTCTTTTTAGGGTGCCACCTGTGGCATATGGAATTTCCCAGGCTAGGGGTTGAATCAGAGCCACAACAGGAGCTCATGCTTTTATCTTTATTACCTTGAGAGAATGAGATAAGAAAACATTAGTACCTTTTTACGTCAGAAAATATTTTGAGAGTTCCCATCTCGGATCAGTGGTAACAAACTCAGCTAGAATCCATGAGGATGTGGGTTCGATCCCTGGCCTCAATCGGGGTTAAGGATCCAGCATTGCCGTGAGCTGTGGTGTAGGTCACAGACATGGCTTGGATCCCACATTGCTGTGGCTGTGGTGTAGATGGGTAGCGTAGCTCCAATTCGACCCCTAACTTGGGAGCTTCCATATGCTGCACCTTCGGCCCTATTTTTAAAAAAGGCAAAAAAAAAAAAAAAAAAAAAAAAGTTTTGCCTCTATTCTCTTCTAGGAGTTTTATGGTTTCATGTCCATATTTATTAGAACTGCTTTTGCTGTGCCCTATAAATTTTGGATCACTGGGTTTTTGTTTTCATTTGGCTTCGGGTATTTTAAAATTTCTTTGATTTCTTCTGTGATGCATTGGTTGTTTAGTAGCATATTGTTTAGCCTCCATGTTTCTGTGTTTTTGCAATTTCTTCCTTGCAGTTGATTTCTAATTTCATAGTGATATGGTCAGAAAAGATGCTTGGTATGATTTCAGTTTTCTTAAGTTTACTGAGACTTGATTTGTGGCCTAGATGTGATCTACCCTGGAAAATGTTCCGTGTGCACTTTGAAAGAGTGTGTATTCTCCTTTTAGATAGAATGTTTGGTATATATCTGTTAAGTCCATTTGGATCATTTAAAGCCAGTGTGTTTGTTTTGTTGATTTTTTTTTTTTTGTCTTGGATGATCTGTCCACAAATGTAAGTGGGCTGTTAACATCCTCTATTATTGTGTGACTTTTAATTTCTCTCCTTATGTTAATATTTATTTTACATATTTAGGTGATCCTATGTTGGGTGATCCTGTGTTGCTTTCTGTATTAGGTGATCCTTTATTTACAGTTGCTAGACTTTCTTGGACTGATCCCCTGACCATTATGTAATGCCCTTCTTTGTGTCTCTTATCAGTCTTTGTTTTAAAGATGATTTTGTCAGGTGTGTATTGCTACCCCAGCTTTCTTGTGATTTTCATTTGTATGGAATACTTTTCCCATCCCCTGCCTGTCAGTCTGTATGTCTTTAGATCTGAAGTGGTCTCTTATAGGCAGCATATATATGCGTCTTGTTTTTTCGTCCAGACAACTACTCTTTTTTTTTAATTGACATATACTTCATTACAATGTTGTGTTAGTTTCAGATGGGCAGTAGTGTGATTCAGTTACACATACATATATGTCTGTTTTCTTCAGGTTCTTTTCCCCCAAAGGATATTACAAAATACTGAATATAATTCCCTGTGCTCTCCAGTAGGTCCTTGTTGATTATCTGTTTTATTTATGGTATTGTGTACCTATTAATCTCAAACTTACAATTTCTAATCACTTTTACCTTTGGTAACTATAAATTTGTTTTTTTATATCTTTGGGTCATTTCTGCTGTGTATATAAGTTTACTTGTATCATTTTTTTTAGATTCCACATACAAGTAATACCATGTGATATTTGTTTTTCTCTGGCTTTCTTGACTTAGTATTACAATCTCTAGGTCCACCCATGATGCTGCAAATGGCATTATTTCATTCTTTTTTACAACTATGTAATATTCCATATATATAAATAGGCCATATATTTCTTATCCCTTCATCTGTCGATGAATATTTAGGTTGCCTCCATGTCTTGGCCATTCACTCTGTGTCTTTGATTGGAGCATTTGGTCCATTCACATTTAAAGTAATTATTGAGTTCCCTTCATGGCACAGTGGTTAATGAATCCGACTAGGAACCATGAGGTTGCAGGTTCAGTCCCTGGCCTTGCTCAATGGGTTGAGAATCCGGCATTGCTGTGAGCTGTGGTGTAGGTTGCCGACGCGGCTTGGATCCCGCGTTGCTGTGGCTCTGGTGTAGGCCAGTGGCTACAGTTCCGATTAGACCCCTAGCCTGGGAACCTCCATATGCCGTGGGTGTGGCCCTACAAAAGAGAAAAAAAAAATATTGATAGGTATGTACTTAATTGCCATTTTGTGAATTGATTTTCGGATTATTTTAATAGTTCTTTTTTGATCCTTCATCATTTGTTCTTTGTAATTTGATGATTATCTTTTCTGTTATGTTTGGATTCCTTTCTCTTGTGTGTGTATCTAGTATAGATTTTCGGTCTGTGGTTACCATAAAGTTTATACATAACAATGCAAATATATATGTGTGATTGAGTTGCTCATCTCTTCGTTTCAAACACATTTTAGCAACCCTGCATTTTTATTTCCCTCCTCTCAAGATTACCATTTTTGACATATTTTACACATTTGTGGGGTTTTTTTTGACCACACCCTGCAGCACATGGAAGTTCCGGAGCCAGGGATTGAATCTTCGATGCAGTTGCAGTTTGTGCCTCAGCTGCAGCAACGCTGGATCCTTAGGCCACTGTACCACCAGGGGACTTCTTACATAGCCCTATATTATTAACTGATGACTGCTGATGGAGATGATTTTTACTACTTTCATTTTTTAACCTTCCTACTGGCTTTCTGTGTGATTGATTTACTACTTTACATATATATATTTTTGTTGTTGTTGTTGTCTTTTTGCCATTTCTAGGGCCGCTCCCATGGCATATGGAGATTCCTAGGCTAGGGGTCTCGTCGGAGCTGTAGCCACCAGCCTGCACCACAGCCACACCAGATCCGAGCCATGTCTGCTCCCTACACCACAGCTCATGGCAACGCCAGATCCTTAACCCACCAAGGAAGGCCAGGGAATGAACCCGCAACCTCATGGTTCCTAGTCAGATTCATTCACCACTGAGCCACGACGGGAACTCCCTACTTTACTGTATATTTGCCTTTACCAGTAAGCTTTTGCTTTTTGTAATTTTCATGTGTCTAATTTTGGCCTTTTCTTTTTCACTTAGAGAAGTTCCTTTACATTTCTTGTAAAGCTGCTTTGGTGGTGCTGAACTCTTGTAGCTTTTGCTTTTCTGTAAGACTTTTTATCTGTCGTAAAATCAGAATGAAAACCTTGCCAGGCAGTATATTCTTGGTTTTTCCCTTTCATCAGTTTAAATGTCATGCCACTCCCTTCTGGCCTGCAGAGCTTCTGTGAAAATGAGTTGATAACCTTATGGGAGTTCCCTTGTGCGTTTCTTGTTGCTTTTCCTTTGCTGCTTTTGATATTCTTTGTTTATCTTTGCCTTTTGCCATTTTGAGTACAGTGTGTCCTGGTGGTGTTCTCATGGGGTTGACCCTGTTTAGGACTCTCAGTGCTTCCTGGGTCCGAGTGTCTGTTTGCTTTCCCAGGTTGGGGGAGTTCTGTCATGTCTTCTACTGTGCTGTCTCCCCTTGCTCTCTCTTCCCCTTCTGGGACCCCTACAATGCAGCTCTTACCATGCTTGAGGTTATTCCAGAGATCTCCTGGACTGTCCTTATTTCTTTTTATTCTTTTTTCTGTTCAGTGTCAGTGATTTTTTTTTTTTTTACTACTCTGTGTTCCACTTTGCTGATCTGTTCCTTCATATTAATTCATTAATCCAATGTTCATCACCTCATTTCAGTTACTGTATTTTTTTTTTTTTCATTTTACGGCTGCACCTGTGGAATATGGACGTTCCCAGACTAGGGATCAAATTGGAGGTGAAGCTGCTGGCCTATGCCACAGCCACAAGCGGATCTAAGATACTGTGACCCTGACCACAGCTTGGGGCAACACTGGAGCCTTAACCCACTGAGGATTGAATCCGCATCCTCGCAGAGACAACGTCAGGTCATAAAGCTGCTCAGCCACAGCAGGAACTCCAGTTATTGTGTTATTAATCTCTGGTGATTTTATTTTCTGACTCTTTGTATAAAACATCTAATGTCTCACTGCACACATCCATTCTTCTCCTGAGTTCTTTGACCTTTCTGGTAATGACCTTGAACTCGGTTGGGCTGATGTCCTGCCTCCCCTTCATGTAGTTCTTCTCCTGGGTTTTTATCTTTTGCCTTAATTTGGAACTTATTCCTCTGTTGCTTCATTTTGCCTACTTTGCTATTTTTATTTCCATGTATCTGGTGAGGTGGCTGTTTCTGACCTTGGAGAAGTGACCTTTTGGAACACATCCTGTGTGTCTCAGGAGCACAGTCCCCTCTGGTCACCTGAGCATATGTTCTGGGGGGCCCCCTGTGTGGGCTGTATGCGTGCTTCTGCTGTGTCAGGGCGACTACTCTGGGTTGTCTGTAGGCCTTGCTGGCCCCTGGGATTGTTGGCAGCCACGCTCCATCTGTGTGGAGGCTCTTTGCCATTTTTGGTAGCCCTTGGTCAAGAGGCTGTGGGGCTGGGGGTCTTGGGGAAAGTGCTGGCCCTCTCACTCGTGAAGCCAGATTCTAGATTCGGGTGGCTTGTTGTGGGGCCCTAGATCTAGTTTTGGCCTGCTCATGTTGGAGCCTCCTTCTAACCTGGCTGGCTGCAGGTTTGGGGGTGGCCTGAAGCTGTTGCTGGCCTGCTGCTGAGTGGGGCTGGGTCCTGGGAGGCTGGCTGAGGGGTCCCAGGTGTGTGGGAGCTTGTGCTGTCCTGCTCTGGGTGGGCTGCATCCTGCCTCGGCAGCTTTGGGGCCGGTGATCAGGGTCGGGGCCTGGGGCGTCCCAGGCTGGTTGTGAGGCTGGAGGGCAGGGCTGGGGCCCAAGGGGTCCTGAGGCTAGTTGCCTGCCCTGTGGTGGGCAGAGGTGTGACCCCAGATCTCTGACCGCAGGGCCCTGAGGGTCCCAGGGTCTGGGTGGGGCTGGGGTCCTGGGCCCTGTGGTGGGCGGGGCTGCATCCAGAGATGGCCCTGGGCTCAGGGCCTCCTAAAGCAGCCTGTCTGCTGGCGGGCAGGGCTGTGTCTCTGCCCAGTTAGTTGCTTGGTGAGGAACACTGGTACCTTCAGGCTGGTGGGTGTGCAATGGGCTGATGAGCGGGGGGGGGGGGGAACCCACCATGGCACCTGCCAGCCTCAGCATCCTTGGGGTAGGTAGGAGCTCTGAAAACGGCCTTCCCAGTGTCCCGGCCGGGGCAGGGTGGGGCTGCATTGCCGAGCCTCTGGAGCTGCTCCAAGATCAGCAGCAGGCCTGGCCCAGGCTCCGCTCAAGTTGCCCATGTCTGCTGGTCCCAGAGCGTGTGAGGTTGTGCGCACTGTCAGGGTGGGGCCTGTCCCCAGCCCCTGGCTCTCCCGCACGATGGTACCCCGGCCTTCAGAGCCAGCTGGGGGCCAACCCCCCGGTGCAGGAGCCCCGGCCAGGCCCCTGGTGGCGCTCAGACCCCTCGCCCCCTGCCGGGAACCTCCTGCTTTGCAGGTCGCCTGTCTGGGGGGCGTGGGACGTGACTGCACTGCCACTTCCCTTCCGACCGGCTCCTTCGTTCCGTCGTTATTCATCCCTAGAGAAACGGGGTCATTTTCGTGTGCCTCTGAGGGGCGGGAAGCCGGGCTCTTCCTGCTCCACCATCCCGGCCAAGCTCCGCATAAGGGCCAGCATCTCACGTGTCAAATTGAGCGCAGAGCGGGAAATTCACCAGTCATGAGCAGAGAGCAGGTGCTGAAGCAGCAAAGTGTCAGCAGGTCACGACAGCCTATGATTGACCCAGAGCTGGGGCTCGGGGGGACCAGGGGCTCCTGGCAAAGTCCCTCAGATGCCCTCGGTGGGGGCCAGGCAGGGGGAGCCACACCCAGGCCTGACCGCTCCTGTTCTGCTGGCTGTGCCCGCACTGCTGGGCTGTTAGAAAAGCAACACTCAGCCTCCAGAGTATCAACATACGGTCTCATTTACTTTGTGGCATCATGTTTGTTTCTTTTAAGAGTTAGCAACAAATAGGCCAAAAATAAAATGAATGTGATGGCTCAATAGGTTTTTTAAGCCATACTGACATAATGAGAAACATACTGTAAAAACACTGAGGTTTATTAAGGCTTAAAGATACACAGCCCTCAGTTCTGTTGAAACCCCAAAGAGAGACGCCTACCAACTCTCTAAGTAATGTTGACTTGTGGATGCTTTTCAGTTTTGTGTAGTTGTGTAAAGACTTTTCACAACCGTTTATTTTTAGGCTTTATTACTTTTCTCTATAAATTCCTCCTGGGAATTGAAGAGACTACAGCTACATTTGTTTTGCAGCAAGCAGCTCCGCGAACAGCCAGCAAGGTGATGGAAGAGGAGCAGACAGGGTGGATGGGCCGGGGGTGGGGGGAGTTAGGAAGTGTCTGGAAGCCTGGAATTTTCCCTCCGAGGGCCTGGCTGGCACTACTCTCTGTTCCCAGAACTTCCAGCTGGTGACTCAGGAATGGGCGCGGCGGCCTCAGCTTCCAGCTCGTGGGGGCACGAGGTCACACCGCCCCAGGCTGGGAAACGAGATGCCCACAGGTCCGTCCCTGGATGCTGAGCAGCAGGGTCCCGGGAGGGTTGAGGTAGGAAGGGTATTTACCCCCCCACCCAGCAGTGTCACCTGTTCGTCGCATCCACTATGAGGCGGTGCCCTGGATCAAGTTCTTACAACTGTCCGAGCCCCGTGTCCCCTCCGGTCTTTCTCTCTGCTTCCCCGCTCCCTGTGGGCAGCTCAGACCTGTGTTCGGGCCCCAGGTCCCCTCGGGCCGGGCGGGAGCCTGCCGGCCCGGCAGGTGGCCGGCAGGGGGCAGCACCGGCCGCCCTCCCTCCAGCCCGCCGGGATCTCCACGCGCCCGGCAAGGTCCCGGCCTCCGCGCTCGTTGGTCCTGAGGTTGTAAAGCCCAGACAGCCATCTGGCTTCCAGTGCCGTGTGTGCGGTGCAGCCCCGCGCAGCGCCGCTGCCGCTGTGCTCTCCGTGAGGAGGGGCAGAGGAGGGGGAAGGAGCGGGTGTCCCCAGCGGAGACCGCGGGCACCTGGGGCGTGGCCTCCACGCCGGGTAGAAAAGGCGCCCTGGCACGCAAAGCCCCAGCTGTCCTGCGGCGGGGATGTGACAGGTGAGAGGTCTGCCCGGGTCGCCCTGAGTGTCCTGGGTCAGCCACCTGCTCACGTCCTGCCGCGTGACCGGCCATGCCGCCGTCGCCCCCCGGTCCCGCTCGAGCCCAGTGTCTGCGCTCCTGACTCGGAGGCGCCAGGACGCCGGTGGATCCCTCCGAGTGTTCGTTGCTGGGAAGGGCCGGGAGGCTGTGGAGATCGTGGGGGCCGCCCCGACCGGTGTGGTCGAGGGGAAAATGCCCTGGCGGGCCCTTCGAGGCCCTGTGACCTCCGCCCGCCAGCGCCCAGGACGGGCACCAAGGTGGCGCCGAGCCCAGATTCTGCGGCTTCCCTGGCGGCGGCGCGCGTCCCGTGGGTGAGAGCTGTTCTGCTTTGAAGAGACTCCCCCAGCTGCCCTGCATGTGTGGCATCTGAGCCACACTGAGAACTTTGAGAAATTCGGCTTATTCACTCCATCTCTTGGTCCCTCGGCAGAGCTTTTGCCCTGGATTCTCTTCCAGGCGGTTCGTCTGTCTGCCCTGAGCTGCCAGATGAGCAGAGAGACCCTTCGTGGAATCCGAGCTTTTACCCTTTTCCAGGGGCCTGGCTGAGTGCTGGTGCAGGCCCGCCCTGGGGGTGCCGAGGGAGGGGTGTCTGTATGGCTCTGGCTCTGGTGGCATTCCTGGCTTCATGTCAGGGCTGCCCTGATGCCAAGCTTCGTGCTGCAGGATGGCCTCGGCCCCAGATGGCCCGACCCCTGTGTGTCCTTGGCCAGCAGAGTCTATCTGTGTCCCCTCCCCCGGGAGGCTCACACTCGGGTTTTGTCAGGTGGAGGGCAGTTTTCTGGGCGCCCTGGCAGTGGTGCCCGGAGTGACAGGAGGGCGGGCAGGTCCGTGGTCTCCTGTCCCCAGTCCCCTGCCTGCAGCCCTCCCTCCCCACTGGCTGCCTGTCCCCACCCCCATGGCAGGGCCTGTCCAGGAGGAACAGATGGGGTGTCAGTGACCTGTTAGGCCTGGGGCTCAGCAGGTGAGGGATCCCTGGTGTTTTTCTGACCCCCCCACCACTTGAGCCCTGTACCTGGGGAGGGGACAGTGGTCAAATCCTGAGATCCAGCAGCCTGTTTGTGCCTCCAGCAAAGAGCTAAGACCTTGTGCATTAGACTCCTCAGTCCTGTGCAGTAGACTCCTTGGCCTGGGAGTCCTTGTGGGGAGGTCACGAGACTGCAGGGGGCTGGGGACACGCACCCAGTTTCCCATTGGCCGTGGAGTCTGGGCTGGGGCCTCCAGCAAGCGGGGTTCCAGATTGGGGGTGAAGTGTGAGAATCTGCTTTTCACGGGCCCCACGCGGTTCTGAACCAGTTTGGAAACCTCGGTTCTGCCTTCCTGCAGGCGCCCACGTGCCGGAGAAACCTGGGCTCCTGGGGAGGGAGCCGGTTACCCTCAGAACTGCCAGCGTTACAGCATCTGCTGGAGAGACCCCCCCCCCCCCGTCTGCACGTAGACAGTTTCCTCCAAACTGTCTACGTGCTTCTCGGCCCGAATCTCAGGGCCAGCTGGCCAGGTTCTGAGGGAAGTGGGAGTCTGCGCGGGTGTGGCCTGACCTGGAGACCCCTGAGCCCCTGGAAACTCCGTGGACCACGGGTGTCTTTTCTAAGCAGAAGCCATGGCTAAAGTAGCGCGTTTTTAGTCCTGTCACCAAGAAGCCACCCCTCCACTGTGCAGAGCGCCAGCAAGGCAGTGTCACCTAGGTCGGATCAAAGCTGTAGGCTGGCCTCTTGCTCCCTCCAGGCCACCCTGGAGGAGGCCTGTTGACCTTGGCCCATCTCTGCACTGCGCCCGGGGGCTCAGGGCGCTGGGGACGAAGCCGTCATCCTGAGCCTCTGCTGCTGGAGCTGCCGCTCCTCATGTCTTCTGCCAAGTGGGGAGGTGGGTTTGTGTGTAAAGATGCCAGTTGTGTGGGTCTGAGCCCGGCGCTGCCCTGCACGGCTCGCCAACCTCCCAGAGCGCTTCGAATTGTTTCCTACGCGGCTCAGGGCCCGGGCAGCTCTCCCCCTGGCCCTGCTGTCCCGCGTTCCCCCGGGCCGGGTTTCTGTCACCTCTCCTCATTGCCCTTTGTTCCTGGATTAAGCCGGCCCAGCTGTCGCTCCCTCTGGCCAAGCGGTACCCTCAGGGCCCATCCTGCCCACGTCCCCGCCAGGCGCACCGCGGCCGGACTGGAGGCTGAGGCCGAGCGGAGGGAGCAGCCCACAGGCTCTTGTTCGGTGACAGAAGGGACCCCTGATGGTTCTGGACACTGTGTCCGTGGCAGCCTGCTTTACCCAGAGGCAGCCTGGCCGAGGAGGTGCCCGGGAGGTTGGGGTGGGGGCTTGGCTCTGCGTCCGTCCCGAGGCTTCTAGATGTTGCTCCTGACCCAGCGGCTGTTCTCCAGGGGAGCCGTGGGCCCACCCTTGGTGCTGGGGCTCAGGTGGCTGTGTGCCCGGCATCCCCCTCGGACCGTCGTCGACCGCATCCCCGGAGGTGGGGGAGGGGGAGCAGGAGTCTCACCGTCCCGGAGCTGTGGCCGGAGGTGGCCGGTGACAGTGGGAACTTCAGTCCCTCCGGCCGACTGGCGGGGTGGGGTGGATGTTATCACCGCGTGAGCCTCTGACCCGCCCAAACATCTGGGACCAGCAAGTGACCCGGGGACTGTCACCTGTGTTCAGAGAAACCCCGCTTGTTGGGCAGGGATCTTGATGCCCTCGCTCAGCCTCGGGTCCAGGGCGAGGAAGCCGCCTGAAGGGTGTGCGGGCTCCCACCCCGCACCGCGTCTACACCGTAGTCAGCCCAGCCTGTCAGCTCCCCCCTCGTGTTCCCGTGACCTGCAGATCCAGACCTTGGCTTCGGCCTTCAAGGCGGCCCCTGCACGCCTGCCCCGTGCTCCCCCTGGTCTGTCAGGCTGGGCTGAACGGAGGGCCCTGCTGACCCGCCGTGGCAGATCCAGCGGCCACGTTGTCTGTTCGTGTCTGTGTACACACGCCTGTGAGTTTGGCAGTTTCTTGGAAAGAAAAGGACTCTGTATTAAACAAAACCACACCGCCATTGACACACTTAAGAGTTCACACCTCCCGGGGGTCCTGCTGTGGCTCAGTGGGTTAAGGATCCAGTGTGGCCAGAGGTGGCTCGGATTCAGTCCCTGGCCGGGGAGCTTCCATGTGCCTCGTATGCCACCAAACAAAACAACCCTGTCAGTAGCCATCAGGTTTGCAGTACGGTGCCGTGAACTAGCTGCCGTGTCACACGCGGAGCCAGGACTTATTCTGACCCCTGCACCATTTGCCACCACCTCCCCCGCCTCTGGCAGACACCTGTCTGTCCTCTGTATCTTCGACTGGGTTGTTTTTTGTTTAGATTTCACGTCTGAGTGAGACCCTCTAGTGTTCGTATTTCTAACTCATCTCACTTAGCATAATGCCTTCGGGGTGTATCCGTGTGGTTGCAGATGGCAAGACTCCACCCTTTATCACGGCTGAGTGATACTCCAGGGTGTGTGGGTACGTACCACGTGTTCTCATCTGCTCCTCCGTGGCGGACACTCACCTACCGTAGATGCTGCAGTGATCATACCTCTTTTCAAGGGAGTGTTTTGTTTCTTCAGAGGGAATCGCTGTATCACAGAGCAGCTCTGCTTAACTTTTGGAGGCCTCTTCACGCTGTTCTGCGCAGTGTCTGCACCAGCTGCCCTTCCCGCCAACAGTGCACGGGGTCCCTGTGTCCACAACACCTGTTACTTCTTGTCTGCCGATGATGTGAGGGAACCTGCTTGTGGTTTGGCTTTGCGTTTCCCTGATGGGCCACGGTGAGAACCCTGCCATGTGCCTAGTGACCACCTCTGTATGTCGTCTTTGGAAAAATGTCTCTTCAGGTCTCAGTAACGGTATTGACGTCTGTGACTTTGGGTTTATTCTGGGTTAACCCCATCAGGTGGATTTTGTACAAATCGTCTCCCCCCTAGTGGGTTGCCCTTTGCTTCTGTCGATGGTTTCTCAAGGCTCTTTGCGTTTCTTTTTTCGGCATCTCTCCACACTCCCATGAGTGAGCTTTTTTAACTTCTGTCGACATGCTCGTGATTACCGTCCGCCTTCAGCCAGGTGCGCCCTTGGGCTTCAGACCGTCTTTCACTCTGGCCTGCGGGACCTGCTGGCTGGGCCGCCTGCTCCGCCATCCCCTGGCCTTCAGGGTCCCGGCCACCTCCGCCTCAGATGCTCCAGCCCCACCCTTCAGTTCTCCTGTGCTGCGGTTGTGACTCAGCCATGGGCTTTCCAATCCAGGCTCTGACCGCTGCCCTAACGCCCTTCCTCCCTTCCTCATCCCGCTGAATCCGTGCAGGTACCACTTTGCCCGGAAGCCCCCTGTGCTGCCATGGCGGCGTGACTGTTTGCCCCCCCCCCACAGTGGGAGTCCTCGGATGGCAGGTCCTTACGGTATTTCAGCTACATTGCCACTGCCTGAAGCGTGGGCACGCAGGTGTTTGTTGAATAATGTTGAACGGGATTGGATATAAATGCCTTTCCCTTGTAATTTTCAGTGAGGGTCTTAGACTGACCTCAGGCAGCTGAGGAGTCCTGAACTCCTCCTCCACGGGGGGCACTGGGGGGGGGGGTGGCGGAGCCTCAGGCCGAGTCCTTACCCTCCAGGGGAAGACGGTGTGCAGTTCTGGCTCAAAGACTCAGGAGGGTTCAGACTTCCTTAGGCCAGGGTATGGACGACTTGCCCTGAACCTTAACACGTGGCAAGTCTGCGTGGAACTGAGGCGGATCGGAGCAGATACTTGGCAGTGGCCCCTGCCCAGGGTCCCGCCCTGGGAGGAGGCAGAAAGGCTGCTGGGAAGGCGGGGTGAGGACCAGGTCCCGGAGGCCTTTGGAGGCAAAGCTGCAGTGCTTGGTCTTCCTGCGCCTGTGCCTGGGCTGACGGGGGTGGGAGGCGGGGGCCGGGGGCTGGAAGAGTAAGTTCTTGCAGAGGCAGCAGAGGGAGAGCGGCGAGACGTTACAGTGTTTTCAGCTGTGTGTGTGCACGTTGGAGGGGCTCCTGGCTGGCGTCGCGGCTCTAAGCACCCTGGTGGCAGGCGGCTGGCATCCCGGGCAGTACCCACCCCTGGTGTCGGTACAGAGCCCTCCCTCCTGGTGCAGCAATGAGAAGTTGGAGGGCCCCACGCCTACTCCACCCCGCTTCCTGAGCCCTCCCCAGGTCCACATGGTGGGCTGCGGGATGGGCCGGGTCCCTGAGTTTAAGCACTACCTCCCCCTTCCTGCCCTCCTCCCGCCACAGGAGTCGCCCGTCTGCTCTCTGGGCCCCACCTCCCCTCTGTGGTTGCAGGAAAGATACCACTTCTAGGCTCTTCTGGCATCAATGTCTGAAGACACTGGACGTAGAAACCCACGGACTTTCTTTCATGTCTGGGGCCACGGGCTGCCCTCAGGCTGGTCAAGCTGCTCAGGGGAGGCCTCTGGGCCAGCCCTTCCCCCACGCTGGATGGCATTACTGTTCTGCCTCCCTGTTCAGGTGGCCCTGCCTGCCTGCCTGGAGCTGGCCATATGGCTGTCCCCCTCAGCTGGAAACCCCTCGGTTCGTGCATGCACTGCAGTCCTTAGCAGTGATGGCACACCGGGGGACTGGAAGCGTCTGGAAGCCTGGCTGCGCCCTGCCTTCGAGCCTGTCCTGGGTTCGAGAGCCCTTGGGTGCCTCTCATTCACTCCCTCGGTCCTAGGCTCCCGTCGGGCTAGCACTTTTCGCCTTCCCAGGCGTGGCGTGTGGATGGATGTATGTGTCCCTTGAAAGGTCAGAGGTCACAGTTGTGACACCGAGACTTGGGAGTTGCTAGGACTCAGCTTCAGAAGAGAAACAGTCATCAGAGGACAGATGAAGGGAAAGGAATTTGGAGTCGTGGCAGTCCCATGAGATGGGGCCACTGTCCCCCTGCAAGGGCATGTTAGGGTCCCCATTAGGGACCTCTTAGCTTTGGGGGGCGGGAGGCAGCCGTAGGCTCAGGGAGGAGGCGACACTTGGGTGCAGGGAGACTTGGAGGACGTGAAAGTGGTCAGGCTCAGGCCATCATGGGCTTTCTGCCGGGCGGGGGGCGGCCTTCCTGGCTCCCTCCCCCCACGAGACTCAGCCTCGTCTCACACGCAGGAGGGCATGTGGCCCACCTGCTGGCCTCCAGCGCATCTCGCACCTGCCTTTGCTCCTGGCTGTTGGTAGGGCTCGGTGCAGAAGTGGCCCCAGCAGCCCCCTCAGAGCTGGAGGGGTGGCTCCTGGCGGAGTCGATTCCTGGCATTGCGCGGTGTGCAGTCAGTTCCAAGCAGTGTAGACCTTTCCTCCACGCGTCGGTGCCGAGGCGGAACGCGTTTTTAGGGAGTGACCCAGATGCCCTGGTAAACTGGTCCCTGCTTAAAGGGCAGCGGTGCTCAGGCCATGGTGGTCTAGCTGGGCGTCTGTGTGGAGCCAGCGGCGGGGTGACCCATCCAGCCCGCGTGTTCTGTGCGTCACCCTCGTGCCCGGGCTGCCCCGTGGGGACTAACCGTGCTCTCTCCCCGCAGGATCTCCTACGACCCGGGCCGCTTCCCCAAGTACCTGCCCGAGGCCTACTGCCTGTGCCGGGGCTGCCTGACCGGGCCGGCGGGGGCCGAGGACTTGCGGCTGCGCAGCGCCCCGGTGCTCGTGCCTGCTGTCGTGCTGCGCCGGACCCCGGCCTGTGCGGGCGGCCGCGCCGTCTACACCGAGGAGTATGTCACGGTCCCCGTGGGCTGCACCTGCGTCCCCCAGCAGCAGCAGCAAGAGGCGGGCGGCGTCCCCTCCGGCCTGGACAAGCAGGCCCGGCCCTGAGGCCACCCGGGCCCGCGGAGCCTCAGAGGCGGGATGCACGGGACGGTGCAACCGACAAGAACCAAGTGCTGTGTTTTTGCGGCCCCTTGGGGCGCCCCACTCCCCGCGGCGGGGCGGTGGGTGAAGACAGCCGGGACATGTCGGGGCACCAGGGCCCCACAAGGCAGATGACAGGGGCTTTAAAAATCTTGTTTAAAGTAGAATATATACTTTTTTTTTAAGCCATTTTCACTAGGGGCAGAAAATATTTTTATATTCGCCACTTGAGCAGGTCTATCAGCCATTTTTTCCTTGACATATGACCCTTTTATCAACCCTGAGCTGCACTTCCTCTGTCAGAATTTTTGGAGGCGCAGCGGAGGTCCCAGCCCCTCTGGCTGGCCTGTGGCCTGGGTCCCTGAATGGACCCCGCCCTGCCCCAGACGGCGCTCAGGCTCGGCTACCCCAGGGCCCGGCACCTGGTTTATCCGTGAGGATGGAAACGGCCGCAGGTCTGCACAGACTTTTCTTTCCATTTTTTAGGGGCCGATTTGTGGGCAAGAGGTGGTGAGATCTGGGCCAGCTCCCAGGCAGAACCCAAATCTTGGCTTACTAGCCAAGTTTGAGGAGAAGTGGGCATACCTAACTTCTGCAGAAGTGGCGCGTGGCAGCCTCTCTCTGTCCTGAGCAGGAGCTGAGTCCTTAAGCCTAAAGGAGTAGGTCTGACCCTGAAGGCAGAGTTCTTTGCTAGGCTGAGTCCTGAGCGCACTTCGCAGTCACTGAATGAGTGGAGTGAAGGGCGCAGGCTGAGCGCATCTCTAACTCTGCTTTGAGGGACTCAGTTTTTAGAGGAAACGCCCTTCCTATTAAGGTCACACTTCCGATCTGGTTGGGCCTTGGGACCGTCAGCCTCTCTGCATCTGTTGACAGGCTCCTGCCTCTGATACCCTTGGCCTTGGTTTAATCTGGACGGAAGGCTTACGAGAGCTTTCAACTTGTACACAATACTGACAGAGGTTGTGCAGGGAAAAACATCCCCGAGCAAAATTCAGGTTTTCCAAATAAAACATTGAAAACTGAGAGTGGTAGCTGTGCATAGTTGCATACAGTTTGGGGAATTTTTGAGCCTCTGGAAAAAAGGGGGGTGACTCTTGTGGGGGTGCATCTAGAATACATTCTTCTCCAGAAAACACAAGGCTCAGAGCAACAACAACAAAGAAACCCACATATTCGAAAAGAAAAACTGCCCTTCCAACCTTGGGGATGACTGCAGCAGCCGTCACTGCTGTTGCCTAACATTTTCCAGCCACTCCTCAGGTATAAATAGTGCCAAGGCCAGAGGAGAGTATGTGTAAATGGCTGCAGGAGGCGAACACCGCTGTTCCACGCCTTCTATTAATAATTTAACCTCAGCCGCTTACAGGCGGCACATCCCCAGTGGAAGACTCAGATTTCCATCCGAGATGGGGAAAGGCAACCTGCGTTTTATTTGCATTTTCTCCCTGATGGAACATTCATCCATTGAACAGGCATTAAGGTGCCTTGTCCGGGCTCTGAGCTCCTAGGAGACGGTTGTGAAATAAACGCGATCCCCACCCTGAGCTCCAGCTGCGCACGGCGCAGTCCTGAAAGCACACTCGGGTGGGTGGACGCCCCCCCCAGCCCCCGACGTGGGACCTACTCCTGAGACAGAGGCCAAGGTCCCGGGCAATCCCTAAGTTGCCTGTGCTTCTGCTCTTATGTTAGGACAGTAGATTGAATGTGACTTCTTGCAGATGGAATTCCACAGGTTTTTTTTTGTTTGTTTTTTTTTTTTTGCTCACATCCACAGCATACAGAGGTTCCCAGGCCAGGGATCGAACCTGTACCACAGCAGTGACAACACTGGATCCTTAACCTGCTGAGCTCCCAGGGAACTCCTATTGCACAGATCTAAGTGATCAAAAGCCAGGAACGTCACGAAGGAAATCACACTGAGATGTTATCTTCATTACCCCAAAAATCGGGCTGGGAGAGCCCCCGTTTGTTGTGGTGGCCCCAGCTTCTCAATCTACTAAGAGAACAGAGAGAGGGGAGTGGCACCCGGGTCCCTGACTGCACCCGGGGGGACCACGCACTCACAGTTCGCGGTCCAGCCCAGAAGCATAATTCACGTAACAGCGAAACTCGTTTCCCAAGGTTCGCGTGTGTTCTGGAATGAATTTGCACATCTTCACCCCAAGGAGCTTTGCTGCCTCTTCCTCCATGACGGCACCTGAGAGAACAAGCAGAGGCGCCTGGAGCCGCAGTACCGGCCGCCGGGGCGGCTGCCCAGCCAGGTGCGTGGAGCGGGGGCCGTGGGCCACCTGGCGGTGGGAGGTCAGGGCTGCACCTTCCTTTCTACTTCCCCCAACGTGTCAGCACATGGCCTTTTTTTCTCCTTGTCTCTCTCATCGGATAAGTCACTTTCCTACCTACGTGGACATTTAAAAATAGCTATTTCGCAAAGTAAGAAAGGGAAAGCAAAAATGACTACTGAAAGCCACTGTTCTCCGACTTGGAGCCAGAAACTCCGCTCTCAGTAGCAGCGAGTATGTTCAGACCCGCCTCTGGCTGAGCATGCCGTCTCGCCCTCAGCCCCGACCACGGCTGGGGCACGGCCCGGCCCCTCTCCCCTGACACCCGCTGTTCTGGGAAAGGCGGTGGCTCTGAGGGGCTGGGCCTGGACACCAGGCTGCCCGGAAGTAGGGGGATGCGCAGGTTGCCTTCTCTAAGGCCCGTTGATCCAGCCTGAGAAGAGCCATCCACCTCCCCATGTCTGAAGTCCTGCCCTGCGACCTTCAGCCCGACCTCTGAGCCCACAGCTTCGAGATCTCTCGTGACCTAGAGAGTCGGCGCTGGGCGCCTCCGAGGCGTACCGACACCTGGGGGCCCTCGGCCCGCGTCAGACCCGCTTCCTGGGGGTCGGGCACTTCATTCTCAGTAGCCCTGACAGGCAGGCACCCAGGCGGGGGTGGGCACGGGGCGGGCCGTCGGCGTTGGGTCGGGGTTAGGGTTAGCCCTACCTGTGCACAGCAGGATCTTGCCCCGGGTCAGGTACTGGATGGTTTGGGCCGTTTTGCGGAGACACTCCTGGGACAGGTAGGGGGGGTCTGCGATGACCAGGTCGAAGCTGTGGGCCTCGACCCCCGGCGGGAAGTCCAGCGGCCTGCGGTAATCGTAGAAGACGAACTCCTCCCCGAGGCCGGCGAACCTGCGGTCGTGCTCGAAGAGGCAGGCCGAGCAGCGGGCTCTGTGCAGCCGCCGCAGCGTCCGGTAAACGCTGGGGGCGCTCACGCAGGCGATTCTGGAGCAGAAGGCGGGGAAGCAACTCAGCCAAGACCCTCGTGAGTCGCGGCCCATGACCCTCGTGAGTCGCCACGCAACGGCGTCACCAAAGAGAACAGCCCTTGTGCTGCGGGTTCCTTCGAGTAACTGGTAAAGCCTCACTTCCTTTTGCTTTTCTAGGGCCGCACCCGCAGCATCTGGAGGGTCCCAGGCTAGGGGTCCAATTGGAGCTACAACTGCCAGCCTACACCACAGCAATGCCAGATTCAAGCCACATCTGCCACCTACACCACAGCTCACGGCAACGCCGGATCCTTAACCCACTGAGCGGGGCCAGGGATCCGACCGAAGTCCTTGTGGATACGAAGCAGGTTTGTTACTGCCGAGCCACGACGGGAACTCCTGTGCCTCACATTTAAGGAATCTGGTATTGAAAAACCTGCAATTCATAATTTTAAGATATGAAAGGATAAGTGTGCTTTTTATAGCAAAAAGTGTAAAACATTAGGGCAAGAGTTATGCAGCTCATGGCCTGAATTTACCAGTTATTTTCACATTGGTTTTTTAATACTTATTTCAGATACTTGTAGCCTCTAACTAAAAATTTTGAACTTATTTTGAAATATTCATAATCTTGAAGGAAAGAAAACCCCCAACTAACTGCCTAAATGTTTTTTAAAAAGATATTTAAAATTGGGTCTCAGTGAAAACTACTTCAAAATTTCTGCTTTTTTTATATAAGGAAACTTAAAAAAAAAGTTTTTACTGGCGTTCCTGTTGTGCTTCAGCAGTAACAAACCTGACTAGTACCCATGAGGACGCAGGTTCGATCCCTGGCCCCGCTCAGTGGGTTAAGGATCCAGCATTGCCATGAGCTGTGGTGTATGCAGGTGGCAGATATGGCTTGAATCTGGCATTGCTGTGGTGTAGGCTGGCGGCTGTAGCTTGGAACCTTCTATATGCCACAGGTACAGCCCTAAAAAGACAAAAAAAAAAAAAAAAAAAAAAAAAAACTATTGGACTACAGTTGGTTTACAGTGTCGTGTGAGCTTAAGGCGCACAACACGGTAAACCAGTTAACTGGACACCTGGGGCCATTCTCGCTGAGGTTCTCTTCCCATACAGGGGGTTGTGGGACACTGAGTAGAGGGCCTGTGCCACACAGCAGGTCCTTGTTGATGACCTAGTTTATACGTAGCAGTGTTTCTGTTAACCCCACACTCATTTACCCCCCCACCCCCCACCCTGCCCCTTTGGTAACTCTAAATTTGATCTTGAGATCTGTGAGTCTGCTTCGTAAGTAAGTTCATTTGTGTCCTTTTTATTAGATTCCACACGTAGGTGGTATCACGTGATCACTGGCTTCGCTGAGTGATCACCTTGGCCCATCCGTGTGGCTGCAAATGGCATTATTTCATTCTTGGTTGTGGCTGAGTAGTACTCCACTGTGTGTACCTACATCGTCTTTATCCCTTTCTCTGCTGCTGGACACTTCGGTGGCTTCTGTGTCTTGGCTATTTTGAATAGTGCTGCTATGAACCCAGGGGTGCATGTATCTTTTCAAGTTAGAGTTTTCTCCAGATAGATGCCCAGGGGTGGGACTGCTGGGTCATACGGTAGTTGAATATTTAGGTTTTTAAGGAACTTCCATCTTGTTTTCCCCAACGATTGTACCAATTTACATTCCCACCAACTGTGTAGGAAAGGTTCCCTATCTCCACACCCTCTCCAGCATTTATTGTTTGTGGACTTTTTATTGTTTCTCTTTTTTTTTTTTGGCTGCACCCATGGCATATGGAAGTTCCTGGCCGAGGGAACCAATCTGAGCTGCAGCAATGCCAGATCCTTAACCCACCATCAGGGCCAGGGGCCAAACTCAGGCATCAGCAGTGACTCAAGCCATTGCACTGACAATGCTGGATCCTTAACTGATGCACCACAGCGGGAACTCCCTGCAAACTTCTTGAAGATGGCCATTTTCACTGGTGTGAGGTGGTACCTCATTGTAGTTTTGATGTGCATTTCTCTAATAATTAGTGATGTTGAGCATCTTTCCATGTGCTGTTTGGCCCTCTGTTTTTGGAGAAATGTCTATTTTAGATCCCATTTTAAAATTTTTTTGATAAAGAGCTGCATGAGATGTTTGTGTATTTTGGAGATTAATTCCTTGTTGGTCGCTTTATTTGCAAATATTTTCTCCCATTCTATGGGTTGTTTTTGTTTTTTGCTTGTTTGTTGTTACGGTTTCCTTTGCTGTGCAAAAGCTTTTAGGTTTAATTGGTTATGATAGTTTCTCTTTTCATTACTCTAGGAGGTCAATCAAAAAAGATCCTGCTGCTCTTTATTTCAGAGAATGTTCTGTTTCCTCTCAAGAGTTTTACAGTATCCAGCCTTACATTTAGGTCTTTAGTCCACCTTGAGTTGATTTTTGTGTGTGGTGTTAGAGAGTGTGCTGGTTTCATTCTTTGACAGACGGTTGTCCAGTTTTCCCAGCACCACTTATTGAAGGGACTGTCTTTTCTCCACTATATATTCTTGCCTCCTTTGTCACAGATCGATTGACCGTAGGCACATGGGTGTATTTCTGGGCTTTCTATCCTGTTCCATTGATCCATGTGTCTGTTTTCATGCCAGTACCATACTGTTTTAATGATCGTAGCTTTGTGGTATAGTTTGAAGTCAGGGAGCCTGATTCGACCAGCTCCACTTTTCTTTCTCAAGACTGGTTTGGCTGTTTGGAGTCTTTTGTACTTCCATACAAATTTTTAAGAAATTTTGTTCTAGGTCTGTGAAAAATGCCATTGGCAATTTGATAGGGATTGCTTTGAATCTGTAGATCACCTTGGGTAGTATAGTCATTTTTGACAATACTGATTCTTCCAGTCCGAGACCATGGTATATTTTTCCATCTATTTGTGCCATCTTTGATTTCTTTCATCAGCGTCTTACAGTTTTCAGAGCACAGGTCTTTTGCCTCCCTAGGTAGATTTATTCTTAGGTATTTTCTTTTTTGATGCAATGGTAAATGGGATTGTTGCCTTAATTTCTCATTCTGATCTTTCATTGTTAGTGTATAGGAATACAAGAGATTTCTGTGTATTAATTTTGTATCTGCCACTTGACCAAATACTTCGATGAACTCTAGCAGTTTTCTGATAGCATCTTTAGGATTTTCTACGTACAGTATGACGTCATCTGCAAACAGTACAAGTTTTACTTTCCTATTTGGATTCCTTTTATTTATTTTTCTTCTCTGACTGCTGTGGTTAGGACTTCAAAACTATGTTGAGTAGGAATTCCCTTCATGGCTCAGTGGTTAACAAACCTGACCAGGAACCATGAGGTTATGGGTTCGATTCCTGGCCTCACTTAGTGGGTTAAGGATCCCATGTTGCTGTGGCTGTGGTGTAGGCCAGCACCTGTAGCTCTGATTCAACCCCTTGCCTGGGAACCTCCATATGCCAAGGGTGCGGTCCTTTAAAAAAAAAAAAAAAAAAGTTGAGTAACAGTGGCAACACAAGTCCTTGTCTTGTTCCTGATCTTAGTGGAAATGATTTCAGGTCACCATTGAGAATGATGCTAGCTATGGATTTGTCATATGTGGCTTAAACTATGTTGAGGTATGTTCCCCCTGTGCCCACTTCCTGGAGAGTTTTTATCAGAAATGGGTGTTGAATTTTGTCAAAAGCTTTTTCTGCATCTATTGAGAGGATCATATGGTTTTGTTTTTTAGTTTGTTGATATGGTGTATCACACTGGATTGCAGATACTGAAGAATCCTGCATCCCCGGGATAAATCCCACTTGATCATGGTGTATGATCCTTTTAATACACTGTTAGATTCAGTTTGCTAGGATTTTGTTGAGGATTTTTGTACATATTCATCAAAGATCTTGGCCTATAATTTTCTATTTTGTGTGGTATTTTTGCTTTTGGAATCAGGGTGATGAGGCCTCACAGAATGAGCTTGGGAGTGTTCCTTCCTCTGCAGTTTTTTGGAACAGTTTTTTAAGAAAGATAGGTGTGAACTCTTCTCTAAATGTTTGATAGGATTTGCCTGTGAAGCCAGCTGGTCCTAGACTTTTGGAAGTTTTTAAATCACAGTTTGAATTTCAGTACTTGCGACTAGTCTGTTTATATTTTCTATTCCTAGTTCAGTCTTGGAAGGTTGTACCTTTGCAGGAAATTATCCATCTCTTCTACGTAAGTTATCCTTTTCCTTGGCAGACAGTTGCTTGTACTTGTCTCTTTCATAAGATGCTTTGTATTTCCAAGGTGTCAGCTGTAGCGTCTCCTTTTTCATTTCTAATTTTACTTATTTAAGCTCTTTTTTTCTTGATGAGTCTGGCTAAAGTTTTATCAATTTTGTCTTTTTAAAGAAGCAGTTTTCACTTTCATTGATCTCTTCTATTTTCTTTGTCTCTGTTTCATTTAATCCTGTTCTGATCTTTATGACTTCTTTCCTGCTGTAGGTTTTGGGCTTTGGTGTTTTGTTTTCTTTCTTTAGTAGCTTTACATATGAGGTTAGGTTGTTTGAGATTTTTCCTATTTCCAAGGAGACTGTATTGGGATAAACTTCCCTCTTAGAACTGTTTTTGCTACATCCCATAGGTTTTGGATCATCATGTTTTCATTGTCATTTCTATCTAGGTATTTATTTTAAATTTCCTCTCTGATTTTTCCAGGGATCCACTGGTTGTTTAGTAGCATGTTATGCAGTCTCTACACGTTCATGGTGGTTTTTTGCAATTTTTTTCTTGCTCATTTCTTATTTTTCAAGTTGATGTCTAGCTTTATAGCATTAGTCAGAAAAGATGCCTGATAGGATTTCAGTTGTCCTAAATTTACTGACACCTGATCTGTGACCCCAGGGGTGATGGATCCTGGAGAATGTCCAACTTGAGAAGAAGGTGTTTGCTGCTGCTTCCAGGTGGGATGTTCTATCAGTATCAGCTGAGTCCATCTGGTCTCATGTGTTATTTCAAGCCTGTGTCTCTGTAGTGAGTGCCGGTCTGGACGATGTGGCCGCTGATGGAAGTGAGCTCTTTAATAGGTGGGAACTGTTGCTGTATCACTGTCAGTCTCTCTCCTTGCGTGGTCGTTAGCACTTGCCTTATATCGAAGGTGCTCTTAGGTTGGGTGCACATATATTTATATTTGTTACGTCTTCTTGGTAGATCCCTTGATCATTATGGGGGCCTTCTGTGTCTCTTCTTACTGCATTTTAAAGTCGTATAAGGAAATGAAAACACCTGTTTCATTACAAGCAGTACCCAGTTTATGAATGGGTAAGTTAACTTCTAAAGCCAGCTGTTGAGAACACTACAAGTAACTTAAATGTTGGGTTACTGAGTTGACAGCAGTACCTGGATGACAGTGGAATCTTGTGTGCTCACTGGTCTCACAGTCGGTCAGGTTTCCAGGAGTGAGGACTGTGCTTCCAAGGGTGGGAGGTTTCTGCTTTCGGCTGCACCTCTGCCCTCTGAGATGCAACAGCCAGAGGCCACAGCTGGCTGCACGGGGAGGCAGAGCAGGGGCCTCACACAGACTGTCCTTTTCTCTGACTCCCCTCCGTCACTGAGACTTTTAGCATGTATATATTTTACCATGCAAAAAAGGACTTACATTGAAAACCGCACTGAGCTTTAAAACCGGGCTGCATTTCGTCAGAGAGACGGTGTTGTGTCTGGTGAGGAGCACTCGCCCGGCGACAACGGATCCTCCGCCCGAAAGCACGTCCGGCCTGGAAGGAGGCCTGGAGGCCTCACATCCGCTTCTGGGCAGGCCGAGCCCCGGCCCAGTGGCTGCCGGAGCTCTGGGCAGGCCGAGCGCACGGGGCCAGAGCGTCCCTGTGCGGAAGGACAACAGGCGGCGTTCCCTTCACCGCACGTCACCGCAAGCACGAGCTCCCGGCAGGAGGAAAGTGGTCTCTGGGCAGGAAGATGTGGAGGGTGTGACACGGGGAAGTGGTGCAGTGGCGGAGGCCAGCTGGCGCACCTTCGGCGAGGGACGTGAGCTGCTGGGCTGCAGCGCCCGTCGCTGGAACGGAGGGTGTAACAGTAGCCACCGCAAGAGGCGTGAGGATTGGCGACATGACCCTCGTAAAACACTCCGCCCGGGACAGGGCACATGGAGGGATGCCACGCTTATACTCAGCTTTACACTGTACAGAGCGCCTAGAAACACGGAGGCGGCCTTGGAGGAAAAAGAAGTCACTTCCAAAACCCTCATACGGATGGAAAAAAGAAAATACGTGTAAAAACCCTGTCATTAAGGAAGCCCTAACAAACTACATAGAATTTAAACAGAAAAAAGAAAACCTTAGGACGTGCAGTTGAAGGTGGCAGACGGCACCCACTCAGCTTTGCTCCTTCAGGGAAGCCTGCTCGATAAAATCAGAAAGTAAACCTGCAGCAGCAAGGCGTGAGGGGAGACAAAAGAAGTGACACCTGACAGGCAGACCCAGGAAAGCCAGCCCTCCCCTGGCAGCTGGGAGAGTGAAAAGGCGCCTGGCTGACACCACGGCCCCAGGGCTCAGCAAGCGGCCGAACCAGGGCACTCAACCCAGCGGAGGAAGGCGGGTGAAAAGCAGGAGAACTGCTTTTACAAGTCTGTTTGAGAGGAAATTCGACCCCAGGAGTCTGTCCCCTACCCCAAGCCGCCTCCACTGTGGCAGAACTCGGGGAATGGCCTCCAGACTGGGAGTGGGGGGTGCGCGGAGCTGGGGGCCGAGCACAGCCAGTGGGGACGGACCGCGTGGAAGGGGCAAGGAGTCAGTGCAACCCACGGGAGGTTGGGACCCTCGACCCCCAGGGATGAGGTCACGGGGAGGGGGCACCTCGATGCCAGGAGAGGACTCTGCTGCGGCGCCGATCGCCCCCGGGGCAAGGCCTGGACACGCCGACTGCCGCGTTCCCAGGAAAACGGCCGATCCGGCCCAGCAGGCCGCGGACACCCAAGCAGAGAAGGCCTGCCCGGGGGTTCTGCGCGGGCACCGCAGCCTGAAATGTGCTCGAGAGCAAAGGGTCACCAGCCACGGACGGGCAGGATCGACTCCCAGAGGCTGGAGCACACGCCAGAGGCAGGCAGGCGTGAGAGGCTGTGGAGGGAGAAGACAACTTTTTAAAAAGCCGCCAAGAGCCTCAGAAGGAGAAAGAAGACGCAGCTGAGGAATTTCCAGAGTTCCCGCTGAGGGGCAGTGGGTTGAGAATCTGATGGCAGCGGCAGGGGTCCCTGGGGAGGCACGGGTTTGAGCCCCAGCCCGGGAACTGCCACAGGCTGGGGGTGTGGCCATTAAAAGAAAAAAGCTGAGGGATTTCCCCAGAAGGTAAACAACAAAGACTGGCAGATGGAAAGAAGAGTCCAGCAGCAAATGCAAGGTGCTCACAAGGAGGAAGAGAAGAAACAGTGGGGAGGAAATCGAAGCGCGAACGAACAAGCCGTTTCCCCCCCGGGCCCTGAGCTACGAAGCCCGGCCAGCAGGGGACGCGCCGCACCGGGCCCACGGGCACCGGGGAGGAGGAGCGACCCCTCACCTGCAGGCAGGGATGGCGAGAAACAGGCCCCCACAAGAATCGGGCTGGCATGGGCTTTCTCATCAGCACTTTGGAAACGAGGCAGCACGAAGCAGCGGCCCTCACAACCTGGCGTTCGATACCCAGCAAGATGATACATCAAGAGAAAGGCAGAAGAAAATATTTTCAGACACCAAAAGGTTTTAAAAATGTCCCACCGTGGAGTTCCCACTCTGGTGCAGGGGATTAGGGATCTGGCTTGTCTGTGGGGGCACCTGTGTGACCCCCAGCCCAGCGGGGGGGGGGGGGTGAAAGGATCCAGTGTTGTCGCAGCTGGGGCTTGGATTCAGTCCCCAGCCTGGGAACTGCACCCCCACCCTTGAATCGGAGGAAGGAGGTCCAACCAGGGCGAAGCTGTGGCCTAAGAACTGGACACAGGAGGCCTGGGGTCCAAGGGAGAGAAAGGACGCCACAGCGGGACCGTGAGGGACCCCGGGACCAAGACTGCGGCAACATGAGAGGCCAGCCAGTCCAGATGGACCGAGCTGCAAAGCCCGGGAGGGACTGGATCCCAGGGGGTTGCTGACAGGAGACTGGTGCCACTGGGGAGAATGTGACGGTTCCTTACTGATTTGGACATAGAAATAAATAAAAATAAGAATTATTTCCCTTAGGAGTTCCCATCATGGCTCAGTGGTTAAGGAATCCGACTAGGAACCATGAGGTTGCAGGTTCGATCCCTGCCCTCGCTCAGTGGGTTAAGGATCCGGCGTTGCCATGAGCTGTGGTGTAGGTCGCAGACGTGGCTTGGATCCCACGTTGCTGTGGCTCTGGCATAGGCCAGTGGCTACAGCTCCGATTAAACCCCTAGCCTGGGAACCTCCATATGCCTCGAGTGTGGCCCGAGAAAAGACAAAAAAAAAAATAATAATTTCCTTTAGAGAAGACAAAGAATTGTACTGAAAAGGAAAAGACTCCACCTTAAAGAACATCTATTGTGATAACGTAAACCCAGTTCTAACCAAAATGAGGCTGTGACTACTGGGAGGGGAGACAGCAGGCAAGCATGTGGCAGTGGCACGGAGTATGAGAGGGAGCTAAGTCCTCGTTCTCTTACGGTGAGAAGTCGAGAAATACGTGTCTGCGACAAACCGCAGATGCCGGAGGGGGGTGGAGAAAAGGGAACCACTGTTGGTGGGAATGTCACTTAGTACCACCACTATGGAGAAGAGTACGGAGGTACCTTAGAAATCTATGCAGAGAACCACCATACGACCCCGCAATCCCACTCCTGGGCACATATCCGGACAAAACTTTCCTTGAAAAAGACACATGCACCCGCATGTTCACTGCAGCCCTATTCACAACAGCGAAGACATGGGAACAACCCAAAAGTCCATGAACGGACGACTGGATTGGGAAGACGTGGTACATATACACAATGGAATACGACTCAGCCATAAAAAAGAACAAAGTAATGCCATTTGCAGTAACATGGACCGAACTAGAGACTCTCCTACTGAGTGAAATCAGTCAGAAAGAGAAGGACAAATACCATATGATATCACTTACTTATATGTGGAATCTGAAATATGGCACAAATGAACCTATCTACAAAACAGAAACAGACACACAGAGAAAAGACCCGTGGTTGCGGGGGGGTGGGGGAGTGGGACGGACAGGACGTCCCGGGTTAATTTAGAAAGGACAGGCAATAGGGTCCTACTGCAGAGCACAGGGAACTGAACCCAACGACCCGGGATAGAGCATGATGAAAGAGAACAGAAAGACAAAAATTGACGGAACAGTGTAAATCAACTATAATAAACAAGTTTAAAAAATACAAAAAAATCACGATGCTAAAGAACAAGTGCCAAAATAAACATGCCATTTAGAAAGTACCAAAAGAATAAATTGAAAGGGAGCTGAAAAGGGGAAGGACAAGGGGAAAATTAATAGTGGGTATTTTTTTTTAAGTCTTAGGACCATTTTGAAACAGGAGGGAAGGGGCAAGGCAAAGGGTTACAAGAATAACAGTGACAAAAACTGGTCAGACCCAACCAAGCCCAAGTTGGCAGAGGACTAGCCGACTCTGAGCCTCATTATCCACGTGCTGTATACTTAGCTAAGGGGCACAACCACGGGGCCAGGACAGCTCCCGGGTGGATCATGAATGGCCAGAGGTGGGCAGTGGCCCACTTCCTGAAATAGCTGGAATATTCCTCCCACTCATTAGCCTCCGAAATTACCGAGCCCATCAACACTCACCCTCCCCTATTTCAGGACTGCTCTCTTCCGAGACCCTCCACATTCTGCCTGTGGAACTGTAGCTGCCAGTTTTGCTGTGCTGTGGCCCACACGTGAATTCTCTCCGATGCGAAGCCACGGACCCTCACTCGGCAGCCTGGACAGGACCAGCCCCCCAGCACCCCCATTTCCTGCAACAGTCTGACTTATGTGTGTGCAAAGCTTTGATGAAAACCAAATGAGCAAAAAAGAAAACCTGTATTAAAACTTCAGAAAGGACATTTGCGATTCTTTTCTTTGAAAGCAAACTCAAGGGTATAAAACTAACAGGTTAGAAAATGTCTAAGAAACAGATCAGACATCTTCCTCACAGTCTGCAGGCAAAAGTTCAGAATTCTCACCAGCCCCTCTTACCCAAGAAGGACGTTCAAAACACGACTTTAGAGTAAAAGGTACAGTCGAAACTGAGCTCACCTGCCACCGTCCCCTGCCGCTGCCACAGCTTCCTCTGCCAGGCGCAGGGCTGTCTCCTGATTATACCAGAACTGGCTCAGCTGCTGTGACAGAGAAATGAGCAAAATGACTTTAGAACCTGTCCTTTGCATCTGTATCTACTGGAGTTTCCCGCTGTGGTACAGTGGGGTTTTTAGGGTCTCTGTGGCAGCAGAGACACGGGTTTGAGTCCCAGCCCAGTGCAGTGGGCTAAGGTGCTGCTGGAACTATGGCCTAGGTTGCAAGTCTGGCTCAGATTGACCCTGGCCCAGGAACTCCATATGCCCCCCCCCCCAAATATACCAATATGCATATATTCAATTTTTTTTCTGTTTAAAACTAATTTTTCTTTAAAATTATCTCAGGAGCTCCCCTGGTGGCTCAGGGGTAACAAACCTAACTAGTATCCACGAAGATGTTTGATCCCTGGCCTTGCTTAGTGAGTTAAGGATCTGGCGTTACAGTGAGCTGCGGTGTCATCACAGACGTGGCTCAGAGGCAGCGTGGCTGTGGCTGTGGTGTAGGCCGGCAACTTCGGCTCTGATTTGCCTCCCAGCCTGGGAACCTCCATATGCCACAGGTGTGGCCGTAAAAGAAAAATTCTTTCTAATTAATAGCAGGCCCCGATTAATGACCAGACCGGGCACTGCGCCCCAGTGGCTGCTGACAGCACAAAGGGAGACACGGCTTCCTCTGAAGGAAGAACACACGCCCTCCTTCGTGTAGACTGTGCCGCTGGAAATGCAGGACCCGAGTCCGAGGACTCGTCAAGGTGCAGCTCCCTCTGGGCAGCATTACCACCAGCGGAGCGAGGAGCGTGTCCCCGGGCACCACAGGAACGTTTTTGGCGCCGTCCGGGCTCCGCGCCCTTCGCGCAGCCTCCTGTCCTGGCTCAGGAGCGTTTCCTGAAGGGCCTGCACTCCCTCGGGGGTAGGCTCTCTGCTCTTCGTCTGGCTCCATCCACACCGAGGACAACGTCCTTTAGATTCCCAGGGCTCTTTAATTACCTGCTCACACTTGCAAGCGAAAGATGCGCATCACGGAGCAAGCAGATCCTTGCTCAGGCAGGGCTCTCCTCGGGAGGGAAGGGCTGGGCCTGCAGGTGCACGTGGACAGCGCGTGCCAACAGCTCATACATCCAGGTTTAAAAATGGCCCCAGGCGTTCCCGTCATGGCTCAGCAGGTTAAGGCCTCGATGTTGTCTCTGAGGATGCGGGTTCGATTCCTGGCCTCGCTCAGTGGGTTAAGGGTCAGGTGTGGCTGTGGTGTAGGCCAGCGGCTGCAGCTCCGATTCCACCCCCGTCCTGGTCTGGGACCCTCCACAGGCTGCAGGTGCGGCCACACAGAGACAAGTTAAAAAATGTCTGCAGATGCAACCTGCTCACTTGGACACGTGTGGACATGAGCGCGTGTCTCGTCTGTCGCTGGCGTCGGGCGGGGGCAGCGCTGCCGCCCGCTGCCTGGGAAAGCCCTGGGAAAGCTGGAGGCAGCCCCAGGGGCAGCGGGGGCTCTGCCTCCCTTGACCTGGGAGGCTCCTGAGCTGCCCTGCCCCCTCCCTCCAGCACTCTCAGGCCACAGCGGTGGGTCTGGCTCCCCAGATCCCCCTAAAAACGAAAACCTGGCTCTTGACAGGGTGTTGCGTGCGCACAGCTCTGAGTCTCCCAAGCGCCCCTGAGCCTTGGAGGAAAAGCAGGAGTGCGGGCCCCTCGTCTCCCCAGCCGAACCCCGACCCCAGGAGCAGGTTTCCGCTCTTGGCTTTTGCTTTGCCCTCTCAGTATTATGCTTCTCGTGCTCTCTCGAGCAGTTCACTCTGTGCTGTATGTATGGCGGCAGACGAAGATCTTTCCGCTCAGCCGTACTCCTCCGTCCGTCAGCCCCCACATTTAGATCCTAGGTTTGGCGGGTCACAGTCCGTCGTCCGTGTGCACTGCTGGCCCCGTAACAGACTCTGAGCAACCTCCTTCTGGCCTGGTGCCTCCTGTTTTTCCTCGAGTCCATACACAAGTGACTGTTTCAGCTGCCTGCTTTCTTCGAACCTCTCTCATCCTCCCAACATCTTGCGGCTTCTGGGAAGTGGTGCCTGGGAGGTAAATGAGACTTACCACGTCTACCATGTTCTTATTTTATCCTCAACATGTGACTGCTAACTCAGCAGGTTACAGAATTCTAGGCTACACGAAAATTTCACTCTCACGTTCTGAAGGCGTTGCTTCGCTTGTCTCTAATTTCTAATGAAGCTACTGCAAAGAACAGTGAGATCTGGACTCGGCAGCTCTGTGGGAAGGTCTAAGATCTGTCACCTCTATCCAGAGTTTTCAGTCATAATAAAGCATGTTCCTTAGGGCAGATCTTCGGTTCTGGGAAATTTTCTAATTTTTTTCTTTGAGGAGTTCCTCTCCTCTTTTCTGTTTTTCCGGAACTTCAATTAGTTGAATATGGAGCCTCCTGAATTTATCCTCTAATTTTGTAGTATTTTTCTCTCCTATCATTTGGGGATTTTTTTCTTTTTTCTCTTTCCTATAACTTGTATCATTTTTTTTTTTAACTTCCTGGGAGATTTCCTTAATTTTATAAACCAAACCAAAACAAAGTGTCAAAAATATACAAATAGTTAACTAAGGCAGTGCAATTAATTCTTATTAATAATAAAAATGTTATTAATTTTGACTTGAGGTTTTTTCATGTTTTTATATTTCTTCCAACAACTGTAGATTACTTTGGAATTAGAAAAAAGTACATAGTATTTAAGACATTAAGCAGAAGGGAAAGAGAAAAAGACAACCTCAAGAAGAATAATGGGGAGTTCCCCTTGTGGCCCAGTGGAAACAAATCTGACTAGTATCCATGAGGATGCAGGTTCCATCCCTGGCCTCGCTCAGTGGGTTAAGGATCCGCCCTTGCCTTGAGCTATGGTTTAGGTTGCAGACGCGGCTTGGATCTGGCGTTGCCTTGGCTGTGGTGTCCGCCAGTGGCTACAGCTCTGATTTGAGCCCTAGCCTGGGAACCTCCATGTGCCTCGGGTGTGGCCCTAGAAAGAAAGAAAGAAGCAGAGTAATAATGTACTTCAGGTTTCTGGTGGTTACTCTCCAGAGCATCGAGCTAAACACAAAACACACAGAGAGAAATAGAAGGAGTCTGAGTAGGTGTAGTATTGAAATACAGGGAAATATTCTTATCCCAGTTTCAAACAGATGGTAAACAGGAAAACTGCACATAATTTAAGAGATCCCAACCAGACACAAAACGTAAGACTGCTTCAACGCACAAGCGCGTGTGCACACACGCATGTAGCACACACACGCCTCCTTCCGGTCAAAGTGATGAAGGGTCCTACCTATTATCGGGGGCGTCAGAGACAGAAAGGTCAAGGCTCACCTATTTCTCAAATTGCAGCCTTCAAAAGACTGACATTTGTACATTCCAACTTTAGTTTTCCTCAACTCACTTTTTCCTCTTTTAGCACCTACTTTTCTTGGGACCGCTAAAACGCCTACTGTGTACCAGAACCCTCGCACGTTTTTACAAAGTCCTTTTCATCAATGTTTTACTCGTGCTTCGGCCCACTCAGGCCACAACCGCAGGGCTAGGTCCTCCCACCCACGAGGACTGCTAGGCCCACGGAACCCGCAGGAAGCACAGCGCGTGTGGTCACGATGACATGCTGTTGCTCTGTCTGCAAAGCCCCTCCTCTCATCACCCAGCGGCCTGGGCGTCAGCATTAGGAAAATCTGCATCTACCCGGTCTTCGAATGTTCGGGGCTGCCTTCTGTCCTGGCCCCAAGCTTATGGGAGCCCGAGGGACAGGCGAGGGAGCCAGGGGTGTGCGGCGGCTCCCGGCAGTCCTTCCCCACAGGAGTGGAGGGGCCGACTTACCCAGTTCTCCTCTATGACGCCAAGGTCGTACTTGTCGTGGGCACCGGAGTCAGCGCGCTGCCTCTGCTCAGCATAAAATTCCTGCAGGGCTGCTAGGGCGTGGGAAGAAAGCTGGGGGGTGCCCTCGTCTTCGGAATCGCTCATGGTCTGTCACCTACAGGTAAACGAGTGCAAGGGCTAAGTCTGTTTTTCCTTCCTATCAAGCAATTTAAAGAATTCTATCTCACATGGAGGATCCGAACGGGAAGTGGCTTACATGAGGGAAACGTCTGACATCAAACATCTACAGAGATCTCCGACTGAACTACTCTTTAGCAAATGCAGGCTTTCTCTCTAAATGCATCCGGACTTTGCAAGGAGATTTTCACATTCTTACGATTCCCTGCACAACGGCGTCTTTGCCACAAGTCTCTGAAGACATTTCACTTTCTTTGGTGCCCCAATGGCCACATGCACATCAGTCACAGTAGATTCGCGGGTCTTTGTAGGCGTGAATGTCACTGTTTAGGCGACCTGCGGCCTCTGGGTATTACTGACGGGAAGCGGAGGACTGACAAATGAGGGATATAGGAAAAGACACAAACAACACAAGGGGTGACTAGGAGAAGAGGGAAGAAGAAGAGCAAAATGGAGGAGAAAAGGTAGGTGTTTTGTAGTAAGTGACAGCCAGGCAAGACTTCTGGGGGGCCACCTGGAGTTAGCCAAATGGTAAGGCTAAGTTTAATCAGGTCTCATTGGTTTATTTTTGCCTTTGTTGGATGCAAAAAAATACTGCTGCATTTTGTAACAAAGCACGTTCTGCCTTTGTTTTCCTCTAGGAGTTTTATGGTTTCCAGTCTTAGATCTTCACTCCATTTTGAGCTTATCTTTGTATCTGGTGTTAGAGAATGTTCTAATTTCATTCTTTTACATACATAGTTGTCTACTTTTCCCAGCACCACTTACTGAAGAGACTATCTTTTCTCCATTGTTTATTCTTGCCTCTTTTTTCATAGATTAACTGACTATAAATGTGTGGGTTTATTTCTGGGCTTTCTATCCTGTTCCATTGATCTATGTGTCTGTTTTTATGCCAGCACCATCCTGGGTTTGTTCCTGCAGTTTTTAAAGTCCTATTGACATATAGTTGATACCGTGCCAGCACCATACTGTTTTGATGAATGCAGCTTTGTAGTATAGTCTGAGGTCTGGAAGCATGATTCCTCCAGTTCCCTTACTCTTTCTCAAGACTGTTTTAGCTACTTGGGGTCTTTTGCATTTCCATACAAATTTAAAAATTTTTGTTCCAGTTCTGTGAAAAATGCTATTGGTAATTTGACAGGGGTTGCTTTAAATCTGTAGACTGCTTTGAATAGCATGGTCATTTTGATAATACGGATTCTTCCAATCCAAGAACACAATATATCTTTCCACCTGTTTGTGTGGTCTTCAGTTTCTTTCATCAGCATCTTAACAACTTTCAGAGCACAGTCTTTTGTCTCCTAAGGTAGATTTATTCCTAGGTATTGTATTCTTTTTGATGCAGTGGTAAGGGGACTGTATTCTTAATTTCTCTTTCTGATACTTCACTGTTAATATACACAAATGCAAGACATTTCTGTGTATTAATTTTGTATGCTGCAACTTTACTGAATTCACTGATGAGCTCTAGTAGTTTTCTGGTAGTGGCTTTAGGATTTTCTTTTTTTGTGTGTGTGTGTCTGCCCCATGACATGTGGAAGCTCCTGGGACAGGGATCGAATCCAAGCTGCCACTGTGACCTATGCCACAAAGGCAGCAATGCCAGATCCTTAATCCACTGCGCTGGGCTGGGGATCAAATCCACACCTCAGCAATGACCCAAGCTACTGCAGAGACAAGGCCAGGTCCTTCAACTGCTGTGCCACAGCAGGAACTCCATGATTTTCTATGTGTGGTTACATGTCATCTGCACACAAAGTCTGACTTCTTCATTTCTAATCTGGTCCCTTTTCTTTCTTTTTCTTCCCTGATTGCTGCCACCAGAACGTCTAAAACTCTGTGGAACTGAAGTGGTGAGAGTGGGCATCCTTGTGAGTATAAAGGAAATACACCTTAACATAGTAAGGACCACAGATGATGAACCCAGAGCTGACATAATTGACAGTGAAAAGCTCAAAGCACCACCTCTAACATCAGGTACAACACAAGGATGCCCACTCCCACCTCTTTAAAAGCAACAACAACATAACCTGTGTGGGCAAATATATACGCTAGTACACATTTCTGTGCTGGGCATCATTCACATGTCTGTTTATATGAATTATAGGATTTTCATAATAGTTACATTATCGGTATGCATATGTCAATGCAGAATGGCTAAGCTGAAGGAGGGGTAACTACTAGTTACGAGCAACAACTGGACTCTAGGGACATGGCCACCCACTGGACATTCAACAGTATACAGCTGTATTTCCTACAGTGGGATACTATACAGCAATTCGAGCATCTTATTTTTATCTTTCCTCTTTGGTGGACAGCTACCTGTGACTCTTTGTTATTTACGAGTGTGCTCTAAGGTCTAATATACATACATTCATCACGTTCTGTATCATATACAGATTTTAAAATTTTTCTACAACTTCCCTTTGTCTCCTGCAAGCCTTTGTTACTGATATCTTCCAACATCTTAACTTTACTAAGTCCGCACACTGTCAAATTAAAAACCGTCTATATTTACCTACCCAGGAGCCACTTAGGTGCACTTCGTTTTGTTGTACAGATTAGTATTTCCATTCGTTGTCATTGTGCTGCTGCTTGAATGACAATGTTTCTTGTAGTGAGATTAGAATGGTTATGCATCCTTTCAGTTTTTTTATGTCTTACATCGCCTTACATTTGGAAAGATTTGGGGGGGACCCCTGACTTCTAGGTGGACAGTTTCTTTTTCTTCATATCCCCGGAGTCCTCCACCGTCTATTAGCTGCATGACTTTCAACATAAAATCTGCCATCATACTTGGTTTTGTAATTTATTTTTTTGGTTCCTTTTTATCTTTCTTCCCTGGCAATTCTTAAATTTTTTCTCATTATTTTTGAGAAATTTGATTTTGAGCATTTGGTTATGATGTGCCTTGGTTTAGTTTTCATGTTTCTTATGCCTTTATTGAGTTTCTTGGTTCTGTGGGTTTATAGTTTTCTTCAACTTTGGCAAGTTTTTGGCCATAATTTCTCAAATAGTTTTCCGCTGTTCTTTTTCTGGTATCCTAACTACACATATGTTAGATTTCCGGGGCTAGGATTGACATGTACACGTTACTATATATGGAGTAGATGGGTAGCAAGGACCTGCAGTATAGTGTAACCTGCAATCTTCCCCAAGCTCTTTCAAGTTCATTTGAAAAAAACAAAAGCTTTGTAAAATTTGTATTTCATTTGTGATAGTTTGTATTTCTGGTGTTTAAGTTGGGTGGTTTTTTGTTTTTTTTTTTCCCCAATGGCTGCATGTGAGGCATATGGACGTTTCTGGGCCAGGAATTGAATACAAGCAGCAGCTGAGACCTATGCCACAGCTGTGACAGTGCCAGATCCTTTAACCCACCATGCTGGGCCAGCAATCAAAACTGGCCCTCAGCAGCAATCCAAGCTGCTGCAGTCACATTCCTTTTTTTTTTTTTTTTTTCCGTCTTTTTTTCTAGGGCCTCATCTGTGGCATATGGAGGTTCCCAGGCTAGGGGTCGAATCAGAGCTGTAGCCACCCACCTATGCCAGAGCCACAGCAATGCCAGATCTGAGCCGTGTCTGTGACCTACACCACAGCTCAAGGCAACGCCGGATCCTTAACCCACTGAGCAAGGCCAGGGATCAAACCCGAAACCTCAGAGTCCCTAGTCATATTTGTTTCTGCCGTGCCACGATAGGAACTCCCTACAGTCGAATTCTTAACACACTGAGTCACAGCGGGAACTCCTCAGTTTGCTAATATTTTATTCTTCAGTGTCTAATCTCATATTAATCTTATCCAGTGCCATTTTCATTACAGCTATTACAGTTTTTATCTTGAGAAGTGTGATTTGGGTGTCCTTTATGTCTTTCATAGTTCTACTTAATATGTTCAGTCACTCCTGCAGCTTTCTAAACCTAAAGAATGCAGTTACAGCATCCACTGTCCTTGTTTACCAGTTATAACTATTCTGAGTCAGTTTCAACTAATTGATTATCTCATTATGGGTTATCTTTTATTTTATGGGTTTTTTTTTTTGGGGGGGGGTTGCCTTTTAGGGCTGCACCTGCAGCATATGGAAGTTCCCAGGCTAGTGAGGCCAGGGATTGAACCCACATCCTCATGGATACTAGCTGGATTCGTTTCCACTGTGCCACAATGGGAAATCCTATCCTTGGTAATTTTTTTTAATTGAATGCCAGGTATTGTGAACTTTAACTTGTTGGATAGTGGATATTTTCTACTCCTGTAAGTGTAATTATAAATGTAAATTACTATTGATAAAAATTCTTAAAAAAATTATTGGAGGAGTTCTTATTATGGCTCAGTGGTAACAAACCTGACTAGTATCCACAAGGATGCAGGTTTGACCCCTGGCCCCACTCAATGGGTTAAGAATCCAGCATTGCTAAAAACTACCTTGAAACAAATGATAATGAAGACACAACCTCTCAAAATCTATGGCATGCTGCAAAAGCAGTGCTCAGAGGGAAATTTATAGCAATACAGGCCTTTCTCAAAAAAGAAGAAAGATCCCAAATTGACAACTTAACACTCCACCTAAATGAATTAGAAAAAGAAGAACAAAAAAGTCCTAAAGTCAGCAGAAGGAAGGAAATTATAAAGATCAAAGAAGAAATCAATAAAATAGAGACTCAAAAAACAATAGAGAAAATTAAACCAAGAGCTGGTTCTTTGAAAAGGTGAACAAAATTGACAAATCCCTGGCCAGACTCACTAAAAAGAGGAGAGAAAGAACCCAAATAACCAAAATTATAAATGAAAAAGGAGAAATCACAACGGATACAGCAGAAATACAAAAAACCATAAAAGAATACTATGAACAACTATACGGCAACAAGTTTGACAATCTGGAAGAAATGGACAATTTTCTAGAATCTTAAGCCTGCCAAAGCTGAATCAAGTAGAAACAGACCAACTGAACAGACCAATCACTAGAAATGAAATTGAAGAGGTCATAAAATCCCTCCCTACAAATAAAAGTCCAGGACCAGATGGCTTCACAGGTGAATTTTATCAAACATATAAAGAGGAATTGGTGCCCATCCTCCTTAAACTCTTTCAAAAGGTTGAAGAAGAAGGAATACTCCCAAAGACATTCTATGATGCCCCATCACCCTCGTTCCAAAACCAGGCAGAGATACCACCAAAAAAGAAAACTGTCGGCCAATATCATTGATGAATATAGATGCAAAAATTCTCAACAAGATCTTAGCCAACCGAATCCAACAACATACCAAAAAAATTATACACCATGACCAGGTTGGGTTCATCCCAGGTTCACAAGGATGGTTCAACATATGCAAATCAATCAGCATCATACACCACATTAACAAAAAAAAAGTCAAAAATCATATGATCATCTCAATAGACGCAGAAAAAGCATTTGACAAAGTTCAACATCCATTCATGATCAAGACCCTTGCCAAAGTGGGTATAGAGGGAACATTCCTGAATATAATCAAAGCCATTTATGATAAACCCACAGCAAATATAATACTCAATGGGGAAAAACTGAAAACCTTCTCACTCAAACCTGGAACAAGACAGGGATGCCCACTCTCACCACTGCTCTTCAACATAGTTTTGGAAGTCCCAGCCACAGCAATTAGACAAACAAAAGAAATAAAAGGCATCCATATAGGAAGAGAAGAGATCAAACTGTCACTGTATGCAGATGACATGATACTATACATAGAAAACCCTAAGGACTCAACCCCAAAACTACTTGAACTGATTAATAAATTCAGCAAAGAAGCAGGATATAAGATTAACATTCAGAAGTCAATGGCATTTCTGTATACCAGCAATGAAACATTAGAAAAGGAATACAAAAATAAGATACCTTTTAAAATTGTACCTCACAAAATCAAATACCTCGGAATACACCTGACCAAGGAGGTAAAGGACCTATATGCCAAGAACTATAAAACTTTAATCAAAGAAATCAAAGAAGATGTAAAGAAATGGAAAGATATTCCATGTTCCTGGATTGGAAAAATCAATATTGTAAAAATGGCCATACTACCCAAAGCAATCTACAGATTCATTGCAATCCCTATCAAATTACCCATGACATTTTTCACAGAACTAGAACAAACAATCCAAACATTTATATGGAACCACAAAAGACCCAGAATCGCCAAAGCAATCCTGAGAAACAAAAACCAAGCAGGAGGCATAACTCTCCCAGACTTCAAGAAATACTACAAAGCCAGTCATCAAAACAGTGTGGTACTGGTACCAAAACAGACAGACAGACCAATGGAACAGAATAGAGAATCCAGAAATAAACCCTGACACCTATGGTCAATTAATCTTTGACAAGGGAGGCAAGAACATAAAATGGGAAAAAGAAAGTCTATTCAGCAAGCATTGCTGGGAAACCTGGACAGCTGCATGCAAAGCAATGAAACTAGAACACACCCTCACACCATGCACAAAAATAAACTCCAAATGGCTGAAAGACTTAAATATACGACAGGACACCATCAAACTCCTAGAAGAAAACATAGGCAAGAATCCAGCATTGCTGTGAGCTGTGGTGTAGGTCGCAGATGGGGCTTGCATCTGCTGTGGGGTAGGCTGGCGGTTGCAGCTCCAATGTGACCCCTAGCCTGGGAGCTTCCATGTGTTGTGGGTGTGGCCCTAAAAAAAAAAATATTGGATATAGTTGACATACAAAGTAGTGTTAATTTCAGGAATACGGCAAAGAAAACCAGTTATTTATATACACACACATATTCATATCCATTCCTTTTCTGGTTCTTTTCCCATGTAGGTTATTACCCAGTATTGAATGAATTTCCCTACGTTATACAGTAGGTCCCTGCGACCCGTTCATTCCGTAAATAGTCGTGTGTCTATATCAAGCCTAACCCCCTAACTTACCCCTCCCTCACCTTGCATTTCCCCTTTGGTAAACATAAGTTTGGGTTTGAAATCTTTGAATTGTTTTGTAAGTTCTATTGTGTCATTTCTATTAGATTCCACATATCAGTAATCTCATACGATCTCTTTCTGTCTGACTTAGTATAATACTTTCTAGGACCATTCATGTTGCTGTAAATGGAAATTTTTTTTTTCTTTTTCTTTTTTAGGGCCACACCCACAGCATAGGACATTCACAGGCTAGGGGTTGAATGGGAGCTGTAGCTGCCAGCCTACGCCACAGCCGCAGCAGCTCAGGATCTGAGCCACATCTGCAACCTGCCCCATATCTCGAGGCAATGCTGGATCCTTAACCCAGGGAGAAGGCCTGGGATGGAGCCCGAGGCCTCACAGATGCTAGTCGGGTTCGTTACCGCTGACCCGCACGAGGAACGCCTCTTCTTCATTAATTTCAATTTTTTATGGCTAAGACTCCTTTTTAATTACATAAATCTTTAGCCATTCCTCGGTTGATGGACTTCAGGTTGTGCCCATGTCTTGGCTATTGTGCATAGTGCTGCAATAAACACTGGGAGGTATGTATCTTTTCAAAATTGTGGTTTTCTCTGGATATGTGTCCAGGAGTGGGATTGCTGGGTCATATAGTTCCGTGTTTAGCTTTTAAAGGAACCTCCACACAGTTCTCCATAGTGGCTGCACCAGCTCACATTCCCACCAACAGTGTAGGAGCGTCCCCTTTTCTCCACACCCTCTCCAGCATTTATCACTAGTAGACTTGTTCATGACGGCCATTTGGACAGGTGTGAGGTGATACCCTGTAGTTTTGATTTGCATTTCTCTAATAATTACGGGTATTGAGCATTTTACGGGGCTTTTTGGCCATCTGTCTGTCCTCTTTGGAGAAATGTCAGTTTAGAGCCTCTGACCACTTTTTAATTGGGCTACTTTTTAAAAATATATAAAGCTGTTGGAGTTCCCATCGTGGCTCAGTGGTTAATGAATCCGACTAGGAACCATGAGGTTGCAGGTTCGATCCCTGGCCTTGCTCAATGGGTTGGGGATCCGGTGTTGTCGTGAGCTATGGTGTAGGTCGCAGACGCGGCTCAGATCCCGCGTTGCTGTGGCTGTGGTGTAGGCCGGTGGCTACAGCTCCAATTTGACCCCTAGCCTGGGAACCTCCATATGCCGCGGGAGCGGCCCAAGAAACAGCAAAAATAAATAAATATATATATACATAAAGCTGTATAAGATGTTTGTATATTTCGGAGAGTAATCCCTTGTCAGTCGCTTCATTGGCACAGATTTTTCCCATTTTGTTGGTTGTTTTGTTAGTGGTTTCCTTTGCTGTTCAAAAGCTTTTAAGTTTATTAGGTCCCATTTATTTTTGCTTTTATTTTCATTGCTCTAGGAGGTGGATCCAAAAAGCTTTCTGCGATTTATGTCAAGTACTGAGAAATATACCTATTCTTTAAGTTAGTGCTGGACACAGTAAAGTTGCTTGGAGGCAATCATCCCTTCCGGTCTCGCTCTCGGGATTGTTCGCGGAGAGCTGAACAGCATTCGCCCGGCACTAATTACTGCTCGCCGTGTGGCAAGTTAGTTCCAAGTACTCCAGCCACTGCCCCGTGAAGCAGGATGCTTTTCAGTACAGCTGGGGGAGCCATTCCCAGTCTCGAAGTCCTGTTTCCCTCCAATCCTTTCAGGGGCTGGTTTCTCTAGCCTCGGGCAGTTTCTCAAGGAGACCCCCTGCACGTCTCTCTCGAGTTCTTTCTCTGCTTCTCTGCCTTGCCCTCCAGCCCTCTGGCCCCAGTGACTTCCCCAGACTCTGTGCAGCGTTTCCTCAGACCAGGGATCGAACCCACACCACAGCAGTGACACCACCAGACCCTTAACCTGCTAGGCCACCAGGGAGTTCCCCAAATGACTCGTACATGAGGCACATGATGATTTTTTTTAACACTGTTGAAAAGCATTTCTGCTATTATTTAGACATTCAGAAAAACAGTATGACAGAGGATTGAGCATGGCTTCCAGAGACACATTCCCTAGGTTTAAATCATAGCCTGGCCACTACTAACTGCATCATCCTCATTATTATTATTGTTGGAGCTACAGCTGCTAGCCTGCACCACAGCCCAGCAACGTGGCATCTGAGCTGCATTTGTGACCTACACCACAGCTCACCGCAATACCAGACCCCTGACCCACTGAGCAAGGCCAGGGATCGAACGTGCATCCTCATGGACACAGTTGGATTCATTTCCGCTGCCCCACGACGGGAACTCCTAACTGCATAGTTTTGAGCAAGTATTTAACTTTTCTATGCCTCAATTTCCTCATCTATAAAGTGAAGATGATAGGGATATGGTGAGTTAGATGAGTTACCATCTATAAAATGCCTAAGAGTCCTTGTCACACAGCAGGAACACACGTATTACCTATCAGTGCTGTTTGAAGCTGCAGTGTGTCATTAATGGTATTCATGGTAGCCACTAAATAAGACAGTTGAGTACCTTCGTGTGACTGTCTGCTTTACAAAAGGGGAACTGCCAGAAGGGGAATGAGTGAAACTGGACCACAGGAAATCGGTAATTAAAGGGAGTAACATCGAGTGTAACCAGGAGACTCAACGAGCACGGGGAGCAGGATGGGCTGTGACTGACTCTCGCACAGATCACACTCACGGACTCAAGGTACACTTTCCTTCCTCACGTTAACAACTCACTTTAAAGATGAGTGTGGGAGTTCCCGTCGTGGCTCGGGGGAAACCCATCTGACTGGCATCCAGGAGGACGAAGGTTCAATCCCTGGCCTGGCTCCGTGGGTTACGGATCCAGCGTTGCCGTGAGCTGTGGTGTAGGTCACAGATGTGGCTTGGATCCTGTGCTGCTGTGGCTGTGGTGCAGGCCGGCAGCTACAGCTCTGACTCAACCCCTAACCTGAGAACCTCCATGTGCCATGGAAAAAAAAATGAGTATAAGTTTACTAGTCAGCATGTTTTCAGATTTGAGGAAATACAGTTATCACTGTATCAACCCTAGACTGCAACACAGATGTAGCAGATCCATCATTTACAGCTTCCAAAGAAAGTGGTCAGAAAGGCGAGGCAGTTCTAAAGGCTGCAACGTCAACGTGGAAGCCATGAGCACGGACGTGTACAGGTTACTAGATGGTTCCGGGAAGACTCCCTCTGGACCTAGGTCATTTTACCGGCACCGCGTGTCTAACGGGACTCTCCTGGATCACTAGAGTCTATCCAGAGCCAAGGGAAAGAGTTTAGATGTGGTTAATTTCAGTCAATTTGGGCATTTAACGGGGCAGTGGCTCCTCATTCCTGTGACAGGAAGCTGTGCACGAGCTCCTGCGTGGAGCTCAGGGATCAACTTTACAGCTGAGTGAGGACGTGGAGAGGCCAGTGTTCCTGAAACAAGAGCAGAACGCTAGTCACAGTTCTCACGGGAAGGAGAGGCGCCGTGCGCCTTGAAAGGCCGCATGAAGCTTGGTCCGTGCAGGGACAAAGCAACAAAGAGACAACCAGGCCAAGGCCTTCACTGCTGAGACGGGGCAGCAAGAGAAAACACACCTTCTGTGATGTGTGGCTGGGGGTGTGTGACAGGACTTCCATGTGCCCGTGAGGACTGACTGGCAGGGAACACATGAGCAACTCTGGCCATCAGCTGGCCCTGTAGTTTGTGGATGCCAATGGGCAAAAATCCAAGAACACAGTTTCAGCAGCTCCAGGAGCAGCTTGTCTGCAACCGCTGGGAGCACGGTGGGCAACAGGGACCCTGTCCTTCAGGTAACGGGGCCTGTGACCTGGTGGCTGACAGCTACTTCTGCGCACGGAGACACCGTCAGGCAGGGGGACGTCACTATAAGGCTCCCACCACCAAGCACTTCCCTCCAGCAGAGACACCTCGGACAGGATTTAAGGCGTTAGCCCCTCCTCCCCACTTTCCTTTTTCTCTTTTCTCCCTTTTGGGGCCAGAAACATGAGGACCAGACCATCCTAAATAGCAATGGAATACACGGAGGAAATTAAGAAAGTCGCTGTGCATGTCTAGGAAGAACTTAGGCTTCTTCAGGCTAATCTTTAGCACAAAAACAGCCTGCAGTGATAGTAATAATAGAACAACAAAACACCAATTCCTGGAGAAGGGGTAGAATTAGTTCACAACCACCACCACCACCACAACTGTGCAAGGGCACAGACACATCCCTGAAACAGATCAAATGGCAGACTCACTAGACAAAGACTTTAAAATAACTTCCTAACGATGCTAACAGAACCAAAGGATGTAGGGAGAGTTAAGACAATGACGAGTGAACACAATGGAATAAAGAGGGGTACACCTTCAGGGGGGCCAGCACACTCATGGTGGGAGTCCCCCGAGAAGGGAGAACAGGACGGAGTATCAGTGCGAGTGCACGCGGGCTGAGCCACGGCAGTCATCGCACAGCAAGCTGATGGGCCGAGTTCTAAGGCTTCGTTTCGGCCTGGGGTATCAGCATTGAGAACTGGGCACTGCTAAAAGCTAAATGAACCTTAGTTTTAACCTGCTACCCCTTTTTTACTTAGGCCCACCCTTTATCATATCCTTAGCATGATGTCAGTATTTTCTAAGCGGCTTGTTGAAAGTGCTGTGACGTTTTAAGTCCAAAGAGCTGGAAGTGCTGTATTTACATTTTAAACTGATGCTGAGCCTCATGTGGCTCCCACTCTAGATCAGCGCTTCTCTGGGGAGGGTGGTGCTGGCATCTAACGGGTAGAGGCCAGGGATGCTGGTAAATCGTACAGTTTGGAGTACCACCCTGCACAACAGAGAGCTACCCGGCCCCAAATGTCACTGACGCTAGGATGCCAGGGGAGAGACCCTGCTTTAGAGAGAAGGGCAGGCGAATGACCGTGGACAGGCTGGAGGACACCGTTTATGCCTTGAGAGCACCTGGGGAGCACGTGGGGGCAGGTGAGAGCAGCTCAGCTGCCGGCGTTTCACCTCCGCCCCGAGGGTGGGCGAAGGATGCAGACTGGGGCCTGCGGAGCGAACTGCACGAGCGGGGGCGACGCCTTAAGGGGAAGCATCCGAGGGATTCACGGGCCCCTGCGGGGCTGTGCTGCTTCGCACGACTTGAAACTACTTAAATGGTGGGACCCACGACGCAAAAGGCAACGTGCAGGTCCACCCGCGTCTCGAACACACAAAGTTCTGTTTCCACAGGTCAAGTTTCAGGCACGACCCTCCCTCCCCGTGGACAAAACCCAGCGCTGCCCCCGAGGCCGTCCAGGCCCAGGCGCGGCGAGCCGGCGGGGAGCCCCCGGGGCCCAGCGGGTACCCGCGCCGGCGCCCGGCCCCGGCCGGCGCGCTCCTCTCGCCTCTAAAACCACTGACCTGTTCCTTCAGAAGCTCTGACGTGAGGGGAAACCACGCCCTGTGAAGCGAGGCCCCGCGCACGAGCCCGCGACGAGACGCCCCGCGCGCCGCGCCGGGACCCGGGGAGGCAGAGGCGGTGCCTCGGCCCCTCACAACCCGCGTCCGCGCGTGCGCCGTAGTCCCGCGGGGCCGGGCCCGAGCGCCGACGGCGCCCGCGCGTGCGCACTCCGTCTCGCCGAGCCGGAACCGCGGGCGGGGCCGCGGCCGCGCATGCGCACGCCCTCCGGCGGGTGCGGGGGAGGCCGCTGGGAGCCGCGCCGCAGACCGGCCGCCTGGTGCTGGGAGCTGCTCGGCTCCGCAGGTGCTTCTGGTGGTGGCAATAAAAGATAGTTAAGGTTTTAATTAGAGTCCCGGTAAGTTAAACACATACAAAGGAAATCTGCTAATTTGTTCTCTCAGTCTACCGAGAAATTCATATATTAAACTGAGTATTTATAATAGCGATAGATTAGGGAAAGCCTTTTAAACCCTGCAATTTCCTCCTCGGTGTGACTAAGACCAGCCACCTGCACCTGTCATGTTGGAATTTGCTGTGAAGAATGCAACAGCCGCCCAAGCAGAGGATTCGCACAGCTGTCTCCATGCTGAAATAAGACAGCTACTAATTCGGCAAATAATCTAATTATGAAGTAATAACGTTCTCTATGTAAACAACTGAAAACGTAGGAGAGTTTGGTCAGCCCCATGGTATATAGTCTTTCAGAGCCTTCAGTGAGGAGTGCGTTCATCCCTAGAGCACCCAGCAGACCCGGGCACACCGGCACCTAGGGAAAGTCAAGTCCCCTTCCACCTTGGCGGTTACAAATCCTGATGCTCTATTTACTTACCATTCCCCGAGGCTATCAATCTGTATTCCTTTCCTACCTTCCTTTCCTTTATTTTCTTTACCAATTCCATAATCTTACTAAGCTAGGGTCTGCTGAATAGCTTCAAATCCTTTCTGGTATAAGGTGAGGATAGGAAAAAAAAAACCCACAAAAACCGTGTTTTCAACTTTGGGAATACTATAGTTTCTATTTTAAATACTGTTTTCAGGCTTATAGCAACCCACGCTTTAATTGCTTTGAACTCATGACACATTCACTAAGCCAGGCATTTCAAGAACAGGTGTAACTTAACAAAGGAGCAGGAAAGAAAACACACAAGAGAAATCAATAACACGACCCAAGAAACAACTAACCAAGTTCACGGCAGTGTGGCTTTAGAGGTAATGTTCCAACCCAGCAAACTGCCTTGGTTTACTTGATAGAAAGGATTAAGTTAAAGCAAAGTTATTTTAAGTTTGAGATTAAGTTAAAGTTATTTTTGGTTTAAAACAGATGTTTTTAAGCTAAGTTTAAACTGCTTTCATAGCCTGTGAGACAGTTAATCTGCATATAATGTGTTACTGTGTTATTTTACAATGAAAATGAACCTAGTTGTCAGAGAGTTCAAATAGTTACACCTCCACCAATAATGCTGCCTGCTCAGACAGGTTGTCACAGTGATACAGGAAGATTAAAATGTTCCTCATGAAAACATCTGCATTGTAATTTAATGGCTCTTCAAATCATAAAAAAATTTTAAATATTGAGACAATTTTATTATCATGAAGGGAAAATTACTTGTCAAGTTAAACTGGACTCGAAAGGTACATTTAAAGCAACCTGAGTTCCCGCTGTGGCACAGCATGTTAGGGATCCAGCATTGCCTGCAGCTGTAGCATAGGTAGCAGCTGTGACTTGGATTCAATCTCTGGCCCAGGGAACCTATGTTGTGGGTGCAACCATAAAAAAAATAAAAGAAAGAAAACGAAGAAAAACAAAAGAAATGAAGATTACACTGGAAAGATCTCTTGAAGACGGAACTAGACTCAGGTTTTTCTTTTTTCTTTTTTGTCGTTTTGGGGCCACAACCATGGCATTTGGAAGTTCCCAGGCTAGGGGTTGAAGCAGAGCTGCAGCTGCCTGCCTACACCACAGCCACAGCCACTACAGGATCCCAGCCGCATCTGCAACCTACAACACAGCTCACGGCAACGCCAGATCCTTAACCCACTGAGTGAGGAGGCCGGGGATCGAACCTGTGTCGTCATGGATACGAGTCAGGTTTGTTGCCGCTGAGCCACGACTGGGAACTCCTCCTTTTCAATTAAATAAGCAGTGTAACAGAGAACAAGATTCAGGTTTTCCTTGGAGAGCTTTGCTACCAAACTCCTCAAATTAACCTAAGCAGGCTGCAAAGGACGTTACGTAAGACACTTTGGGAAAAGAACTTTAAACCCGAGGAGGAAATTCAGATTAAGATCTTTCTCTAGGAGTTCCCGTCGTGGCGCAGTGGTTAACGAATCCGACTAGGAACCAGGAGGTTGCGGGTTCGGTCCCTGCCCTTGCTCAGTGGGTTAAGGATCCGGCGTTGCCGTGAGCTGTGGTGTAGGTTGCAGACGCAACTCAGATCCCGCGTTGCTGTGGCTCTGGCGTAGGCTAGTGGCTACAGCTCCGATTCGACCCCTAGCCTGGGAGCCTCCATATGCCGCTGGAGCGGCCCAAAGAAATAGCAAAAAGACAAAAAAAAAAAAAAAAAAAAAAAGATCTTTCTCTAGAGCCTTACCCCATGCACCAGCGTGGGAAAACATTTAACTGTACAAAGAAACTAGTTTTGTCTCTCCAATTTTTTAATAACAGCTAAATTATAAAGAATTAGTGATGCATGACACTCATTTGGGGAACTGCTGTTAGGATTTTTGGCGTCAGGAGAGTGAGCACATGCAGCAGACACTGAAAGCACTGACCTAGAGAGATCAGTTCTCTCGTGTATACAGTGGCCTCCGTCACACACCGCAGTGATACAGCTCGGGCTGCGAGGTCGCGCTGGAGTGACACCACAGGATTTTCAAACAGCGAATGGCTGACAGGGAGCCGACCATGTCAGGACGCATTTCCTTAGTGGAAGAAAATGTGCTCCTACAAATCTTTGGGTAGAATTAATTCATGGAGCATCGGAGCCCCCGCTGTGGCGCAGCGGAAATAAATCCTCATAGGAACCACAAGGTTGCGGGTTTGATCCCTGGCCTCGCTCAGTGGGTTAAGGATCCAGCACTGCCGTGAGCTGTGGTGCAGGTTACAAGCGAGGCTCGGATCTGGCGTTGCTGTGGCTGTGGTGTAGGCCGGCAGCTGTAGCCTGGATTTGACTCCTAGCCTGGGAACTCCCATGTGCCACGGGCGTGGCCCTAAAAAGCAAACAAATAAAAATAATTAAAAAAAATTGAGCAACTCTTCTATTGTTACCAATCACCATGCTTTAAACCTTTCCTTTGTGAACACTTACGGTCTTATGATCCGGAGACCCGTGGAAATCAACGTAAAACTTCAGGAGCTTAGCCACAAACTGAATCTGGTACTCCTCTGCCTCTGCCGCACGCCCTGCCAGTTTAAACAGCTGTGCCAGGTCGGTCTTCAGAAAGGGGCATCCAGAGCAGTGCCATTATGAGCAGAATACAGACAAAAGTGCAGCCAAGACTCCGGGTTTACTAAAAGGATCGGAAGGCTGACCTGCCTGGCAAAGTAGTCAGGAGTGAACACCAGCAAAACTTGCTTCGGTTTTGCTTTTCATGCATCACTTCCAACGGAAGCGTAACGCAGCCGCAGCTCATCCTCTTGCTGGATGTTAGCAGCTGACCCGAGAGTTGAGCAGGGCCTTGGTTTCCGTGCCAGACCTGGACCTGGTAGAGTGCTGCCAGCAGTGTGGTATGGAACCGCCAAGCAAAAGATCTTCTCACCATTTTCACCAAATACGCGCTCTGCTTCCATTTAGCTTTTTAACGGCTGCACCCATGGGCAAACCAAAGTTCCCAGCCAGGGACTGAATCCCAGCCACAGCTCCGGCCTACGCCGGATCCTTTAATGAACCATGTCGGGCTGGGGATCAAACCTGTGCCTCTGCAGCGACCAGAGCCGCTGCAGTGAATTCTTGGAACTTCCATTTAATTTCACAAGAACCGCCGTTTGAGATTCCAAAGAAAGCACATGACTCAATCTAGGATCCTGCGTTTAATAAGCAAAAAGAAATAGCTCATAATCTAAGGAATGCACAAGAGTCATCGTCCATAACAGACTACGTTTTTAGAGCACACCATTATGTTAAAGATGTCTTTTAAGAAGCAGTACCACATTTTCATATCTGGCACCTTTAAAATCATCCACGGGTCTCTCCAATGACAGGCGACTGGCCTGGGCCTCAAGTGCCTCCTTAGTAAGTAATGAGCTCTGCTTGCTTCCTAAACAGCTCAGGTTCCTTTATCCACCCTAGGGGTGGGATCAAATCTCAACATAACCTAAGAATCACCACTACAAGTCAATGGCCATTCAAAGCAAAATCAAGTTTAAAAAATATTTTCAGGGAGTTCCCGTTGTGGCGCAGTGGTTAACAAATCCGACTAGGAACCATGAGGTTGCAGGTTCGATCCCTGCCCTTGCTCAGTGGGTTGACAATCTGGCGTTGTCGTGAGCTGTGGTGTAGGTTGCAGACGTGGCTCGGATCCCGCGTTGCTGTGGCTCTGGCGTAGGCCGGCGGCTACAGCTCTGATTGGACCCCTAGCCTGGGAACATCCCATATGCTGCGGGAGCAGCCCAAGAAATGGCAAAAAGACCAAAAAAAAAAAAAAAAAAAAAAAAAAAAAAAATTCAAAATGCATTTTCTTTTTTAAAAAATGAACTTTTCCCTGCATAAGTTCACAAGATTTCGGATTAGGAAGAAGGGAAGTCTGGCAGACAGACAGCAGAATGGCACTTCTCCAGCCTCCCCGAAAGGCCAAGGCTGATGACCTGAACGACCAAAAGCATTTCCTAGAAATAGGTCCCAAATACAGTGATTTGACTCATCACTCTGAAACGGTTTCTAAGACTGTGAGCCGCCAAAGAAAGAAACATGCTCAGTATTACAGAATATAAACGAGACTTTGATTTTCTTTCGGAAGCCTGTGTATTCTGTCACGGTGGGGTGTTCTCCCAGAGGGTCATGCAAAGCCAGATGTGTCCTCACGTTTTCGACCTAAAATCATTTTGCGGCTGTGTACTGTTCCCAGCGAGCATCAGCCTGGGCTGGTAAGTGAACTAGCACCAATCAGGAAGCGTCAGCAAACAGTCTCGCTCAATACCCGTGAACAAATCACACATGGTCAAAACAAAAATGTGATCCAAAAACATTTAGTGAAAAGACACATTTTAACTCCCATTTATGGATTAAAAAAATACAAATAAAATGTTATCAATTTGATATTCAGCTTGCAAATGGCTCGATACATGGCCTCGCTTTGTTTCCTACAACTGTACTGTAGCGTCTTTTGAAAACTTAAATGCAACTTTCCACCTTTATTAATGGTAATAGAGATAAATATTCAAACAGTATGCACGTCCCTGGGTCTCTTTAAAAAACGGGAAAGTCTTAAGTTTAAAAGGTTAATATTTATAAATTTCAAAAATTTTACACCGAACGGTAGCAGTGCTAACAGGTTGTGACCAAAAAACCGCACACTCACTGCATGCAGCTTTATTGCTTGGAACGGAGGACCGAACCACGCTATCTGCAAAGTGTCTGTGGGAAGAGACACCCCGGCGGGAAGCCTGGGCTCCGGACACCCCTGAGGTCAGACCCCCGCAAGGTACCCAGGGCAGATGCCGGCTCTAATCCCGGGCTAGGAAGACTCACCACTCCCGAATACCTGCCAGCTGAGAGGCCCAAGAACACAGACCCCGAACCAGGGAGCTCCACCGGTGGGACGCCGGGACCAGGCAGAGGGCAAAGCACAGTGCGCAAGGGGGCGGCCGTGGTCTGGGCAGGAACCTCGGGGCTCAGCCCGCGCCCCGCCTGCCCGGTCACCACCGGGACGGCTCAGCCTTTAGGACGCCGGAGAGCTAGAGGCCAGCCGCGGACCGCCTCACCCACCCTCTGCAGAACAGGTCGGAGGTTCATTACTAAGCTTTTATCTTTCCCTGAGCCAAATAAATACGTTCTTTGGCTAAATATGTCATGGGCTCCCCTTATAACCAATCAGGGATACTTCATATGTGTTACCTCTAAATTGGTTCAAGTTCACCTTGGGACAGTGGCACTTCAAATTGATGGGGGCTTAGCAATATACCTGAGTTGGACATTTAAATAGTTTAGAAAATCAACTTTAAAGGAATTCTCAGATGACCTGAGTTGGACATTTAAATAGTTTAGAAAATCAACTTTAAAGGAATTCTCAGATGACCTGAGTTGGACATTTAAATAGTTTAGAAAATCAACAACTTTAAAGGAATTCTCAGATGACGTGTTTTCAGAAAATATTACCACTTACATTTAAAAATAATTTTAAAGATTTTATCATGTCCTCGAATCGGCTATGTTGTTTAGTAGGGAATTTACAGAAAATTGTCAATCATGCATATTCAAAGCAGTGCCTTATTTTCTGGTTTTTCAAAATCCCTAAGAAGTAATGAGGTTTCCTGTCTGAAGAGTTAGTGTTTTATGCAGGAATTAATAATGACAATCATTCATCGGAGTCAGCTAACTTGCTAAGGTCCCGTTACAACAACCTCTAATCCCAGATGTGACAAAGAGAAACCAGTAGAATTATAACAGACGAAAATAGGATTTTAGGAGTTCCCCTTGTGGCTCAGTGGGTTAAGAACCCAACTAGTATCCATGAGATTTGCGGGTTTGCTCCCTGGTCTCTCTCAGTGGGTTTCCCTGAACTGTGGCATAGATCGCAGATGCAACTCGGATCTGGTGTTGCTGTGGCTGTGGTGTAGGCCTGGGAACTTCCGTATGCCACAGATGCTGCCCAAGAAAGGAGGAAAAAAAAAAAAAAAAAAAACCCACAGGATTTGTAGGGTGCAACTGAGTCAGGATACTCAAACTTGAAATCCTTGACACCGACCACGCTTCACTACCTGAGGGGTTCATTCGGGTATTAACAGAAAGGGGAATTCTGGTGATATGAGAACTACGAAGACCTGACGTTTTTAACAAAAAGGTCCAGCAGCAAGGGAAACTAAACAGTGCTGCGGGGGAGGTTAGAGATGTTCGGTTGTGAGATGCACACTGTGAAAATAAACAAGGAACCGTTTCCTCTGCACAAAGTAGTGTAAAGTAATAATTAGAAACATGGCTCATGATGAAGTGAAGACTAAAATCTTAAAAGTGGCTTGAGAAAAACTGGTTTTTTTTTTCCCACATAAAATGTCACACGTTACACCAGAAGAAAACTCACTGCAGTGACGGTTCATGTGCTGTTGTTTCCCAGCAGAGGAGGAGACAGCAGGGCTTGAAAGATCCAAAAAGCTGTGTGCAAAGGATGTTGCCAAGCAGCTGTCTCAGGTAGTCTGCCCCCCAGGCCGGCACCGCCTGGGCCACACACGAGTCCTTCCAGCAGAGCGCTGGAGAAGAGAAACTGAACCTGCCAAGGCTACAGACGCGGTGCCTCCAGAAACAAAAGGGCCAGGGAGAATAAAATTACGCAGCAAATGAGCTGAAAACTGAGATTAAAGGGTCCTGCGTGTGAACAGGAGAATTTCACACAACACAGCATTACAAAAAATCACTCGACAGTGTCCCTTTACCATATATACAAAGGGGCATAAATAATGTGTGTTTAAAACGTGCGACAACAGCCAGTTTTAATAGGAAAAATCAATTTACTAGAATTAAGCCAGGGTTCTCGACACCCACTGGGCCAAGAGCATTAAAACGAACCCCTCAGAACTGAAAAGCCAATACACACAGATCGAGACAAAACTGGACACAATAAAAAGGCACAAACTAAACAAATACCCCATCAGACAAATACATATGGACAAACCTGAAAGGAGTCTGCTGCTAGAATTAAGTGGTCTCCCTATTACCTAGAAATGGTGGTGGCATTTCCTGCCACTGTTCAGCATTCTAATGACATCTTAATGTTATCTGCTCCAGTCTGAAGGAGTCTTAATGGAACGGCATTGGTGTAATAGAATCTGGGCAGGTTTGCAGATACATTTCCGTCTAAATAACGTAATTGAACACCGATGCCCTTTTCTTTAGCAAGGCATCTCTTTTCTAGTCATTTTCAATACCTTGAGTACAGTATTGTCGCCAGCAGTGAACCTGTCCAGTTCTCAGTGCCCCGAGACAAAGGGACTCTTTGCACAGCAAGACACGCCCAGCTCACACCTGCTGGGGATGGGGGCAGGGGCGGGGGGGGGGGGGGCTGGGAAACACAAAACAAGGAACAGGAGACAAAGTGACCCCAGCGGCTTCTGACCTCAAGTTCTTGGAGGGAAAGGAGAAATCTACAAGCGAACGCAAGGTCCAGAGTATGTTTAAGAAGACACCACGTGTGTTTCATGAAAAGCGGCATCGCCTTTTCCCTAGACATCTAGGGAAAAGACTTTCGCTGCCCCTCAGTTGTTCCTCGGGGGTGACCCAGTTCAGGGAACGGTCCTGGGCTGCGCCCTGGGCTCCGCTGTCCCCTGGGAGCCGCGTCCCCCGCACAGGCTGGGTGGACGGAGCGTCAGGAGCAGGCCACGCGCGGAGGTGACAGCCCCTTGGAGCGTGGCGCCCGCGGTGCCGAGGGCGGCGGAGGAAGGGAAAGCCTGCCCCTGGGGGCAGCTTCAGAACGCGCTGGCACCGCAGTCCGGCCCCGCGCTGTGCGACGGCGACGCCAGGCAGGGCGTCCCGTGCCTACCGTTTCTAAACTAGCTGTCACTCCCGTGACTGAGCCGGCACACAGAATTAGCGCGAGCCCAGCAGCGGTACGAAAACCCCGATTATGATGAAACCAAACTAGAGAATCGGAAGTGCATGTTTTCATCTAAATTAGACGCAGGCGGCTCCTGCGGGAAGAGGGTGTAATACCCACGCCAGCAGCCTTATTGCCCTGGTGGCCCAACGCCTAAGTCTGTGTGGGCCTGTAACTCACAGCCTCTAAAGGAGTTATTGCTTAAGCAAGCCAGTCAGCAGATCATTAGCCGCGGGCTGTGTGGCTGGACAGAAACAGACTCAGAAAAGATAGACTACGTTCATTTCACCCATAAAGCCACGTAAGTACACAAGCAAAAGGGCCCTGGAGGCGTTCCCGATGTGGTGCAGTGAGTTAAGAACCCACCTGCAGCGGCTGGGGTGCTGCAGAGTTGCGGGTTCCATCCCCAGCCCAGTGCAGTGGGTTAAAGGGTCCCGCACTGCTGCAGCCGTGGCAGAGGTCGCAGCTGCAGCTCAGTTTTGATCTGTGGCCTGGGAACTTCCACATGCTGTGGACAGCCCCACCCCCCAAAAACAAAACCCCGTTTCTCACTAAAACAAATCTGCTTTTTTTTTTGTCATTTCTTCTTAAAATTAAGGCAATGAAATGGCTACAGTTCCTAAAGATCTTTTTATGGAACAAACCTACACACGTCTTTTCCTCCTCGGGTTCAAGCACTGGAGTCTGGGTAGAGACCTGTATTGCCAACGCCTGCGAGCACCAGGCAGCTTACAAAGTAGACGGGGGAGCCTTGTTAACAAAAGCCCTCTGCTGTTAGGGCCCCTCCCCAGAGCAGAGTCTGAAAGCACAGGCCTCTAAGAGCTTTCAGCCACTTCCGCATCCACTGCAACTGCGGCAGGCAGGGAGGAGCTGCGCTTGTTAAAACGAAGAATCCAAGGTCCAGCACACACATTCTGACTGAGGGTCTGTCGCTGCGCCCACCCTTGCACCCGGCTGCTGGGTGACGCAGGTGACCAGTGGACAGGGGCCGAGCAGGTCTCCATCTACGATCTGATGACACAAAGGCTAAATGCTGGGGAGCCACCTGACGTTCTGACAAGAGGGAAGAGGCACTGGCTGCGTGCTTCCTGGCGCCCACACCTGTCTGCGCACACATGGCATTTCAGGAGCCCGAGAGCATCGCCCCTCGAGATCTCCAAGGCACCTACGACCCACGGTGGCCGGTCCCCACGAGCAGGGGCTGGTGCCGAGGGGCCTCTCCTGCTCCCCTGCATGGCGCACCACTGGCAGGCTCTCCGGGACCCCACGGCCAAAGAACAGAGGACCAGGACAAGACTCAAGTCAACGCTTAGCAATTCAGTGCACTTGGCAGGAAGGATCTGATTAAGATACAGCTTTGTGGTTTATTTTACACAAAGGAGGCCACCAACATTCGCCATAAACTCTTCTAAACTCTTCAGGAAGGTCATCTTCTGCTTCCGGTCCAGCACCGGCGGCGTGCTGCTGGCCGTGAGCTTGTTGAAGGCGTCTGCTAGTCTCTGGTAAATAACTGGGTCTTGCTGACTTGACAGTAATGTTTCAACCAACTCAGAATATTCTGCCTGTGGAAGAGATGAGTAGACATAAGGAGACGCACCCCTCCCCAGACACACACCAAGTACCACGTAGACGGCAGGGCCTGAAGGGCGGGTCTCGCAGCCCCTTCCAGTACGTGACTGTCACTGCGGCTGACTGTGCTCTAGCTGTCACTGCGAGCTTTCACATTCGTGACCCACTCCTTTCTAACAACCCTGCGAGGGAGCGACTGTTTACAGTCCTGTCCCACAGACACAAGTTCTCACGTGCGATGAGATTCGAAGATCCCAGACCCCCTGCCTCTGAGCAAGAACGGGCCGCCTGGCTCCAGAACCCACGGAACTACCAGCCTTGCCCTGGTGCCTCTTCCCTCTGGGATTTCAAAGCGTTTCTGCTTGGTTTTTTGGCCTTTTGCATTTTATAATCGGTTCTTGATAGGATAGATGGATGGTATATGCTTGGGCCCTAAGTCTGCAAACTGACCTTCGAGCTTCCCAGAGGGTTGTGCAGATGTGCTGCCAACGCGGGAGTGGCAACGAGGCAGCGGATGCACACAAACGCAGACGGGAGGGGGAGGGGTGGGGCGTGCAGGCCACCCCCCCGCCCCCCCCACCAGCACCCAGACCCCAGTGACTGGGAGAGGCGGCTCGCAGAGAAAGGGGCTCTGCCGGCTCAGGGAGATGGGGGTGCAGTTCCGTGTTTAACGCCCCCGATACCAGGCCGTCTCCAGGACAGGGTGGGGTTAAGGGAAACAGGGCCGCTTTCCAAGACAAGCGCTCAGAAAAAGCTGGTCTGTCACTCTTTTTCCTTAGCTCCCTGGGACATGGGACATCGTGACAGACCGAAATGGTGGAACCAGAGGTTAATTACTTCTGGAAAAGCAGCAGAGGCGCCAGCGCCCCCGCCAGCGCCCAGTGAGGAGCCAGCGAAGCAGCTCCTCTGGCCCATGGGGGCCAGACCAGCACGCACCCGCCAAGCCAGTGCCTGCCCCCTTTCTCCACTGTAACCAAGTTTCAAAAGGTCATCAGAACGGACTGGCTGGTCGGGGCGAGGACGCGGGACAGTGGAGGAAGGCCGGCGGCCAGGGCTGAGGGGGGCGCCCGTGCAGAGGCCCAGAGCGCGGTCCGGGGTGGGGCAGCCAGTCTGCAGGAAGGATGCTTCAAGCAGCACCGAGACCCCGATCCCCCCTTGTGAAAAGGTAAATAAACCCAAACCTCTGTAACCGGTCACAGCAAACGCTACGGCCTCTTTACCCAAAAAGCAAACCTCCCCAGCCAACGCCTTGGGCACGCAGGGATGCGCCCACCTGGCTGGCCGGGGGCCTGAGGTGCCGCCAGAGCGGGGAGGGACAGAGCACCAGGAGAAGCGCGGCCAGGGCATGGCGCCTGGTGTGCAGAGGCTCCGGGCCGCCAGCCGGCCGGCCCTCCACCCGGTGTTGCCCACAGCGCACGGCTGCTCCCTCAGTCTGGCAGGAGGACTCCCCCGGAGTCCCCAGCAAAACCGTGAGTTCCTCCGGGCCAGAGGCCCTGTCCCCATCATCCGGCCGCCTCTGGCGCCTGGGGCAGCACAGCTGTTTCAGGACCAGCTTTTCAGGGCAGCGGTCCACGTACTGGTTCACAGCAGTGAAGAGGGAGACAACTGCTGCTGAACAGCTTGTCAGAGAAACACCAACACAGAAGACACAGCGCCAGGCGGGCTCTGAGCGAGGGAAGACACGGCCTCGCTGAAAGGAGCCAAAGCGCCAGGCAGACGCGCCGAGGACTGACCGCCCCCCGTCCGTGCGAGGCCGCCTCTGGTCTCCGTGCGAGGCCCCTCTGGCAGCGGGAGGCAGGTCCAGTACCTGATGCAGGCACACCAACGTGTAGAAAGCTTCGCCGGCCGCCGTGGTCATCTCTGTGTTGTGCTTTTGCAAAACCAGCATGTCGAAAACCAGCTGAAAGCACACAGTAAGACCCCTGAATAAAGACACACGATGGCCGCCCAGTCCTCCAGCCCCTCCCCAACCCAAAAAGCAGAGACGGGGTACTCTTTTTTCCTTTTCTTTCTCTGTTTAGGGCCACACCTGCCATATATGGAGGTTCCGGCCTACACCACAGCCACAGCCACTTGAGATCCAGGCTTCTTCTGTGACCTACACCATAGCTCATGGCAACGCTGTATCCTTAACCCACGGAGCAAGGCCAGGGATCGAACCTACGTCCTCAGGGATACTAGCTGGGTTTGTTACCACTGAGCCACGAGGAACCCCCCCCAGGGTATTCTTATTTAGTAAATAAATCTGAAAAGTAAAAAAAAACTTAAAAACAAACCCGAAAAACCCAAGGATAACGTGAGGGTGTCACGGCTGGCTGTGATATGTGACAGGCTCTAATTCCCCGTGATACTCACAAGTTTTCAGGAACACAAAGTACCAGTGGAGAATCTGCCTCCAGACAGGCGGGTGCAGGTGTCAGCACTGCCCACTGGAGGAAGAGCATGCGGCACTGACAGACCCCGGGCAGCCTGCGTCACAACACACACCCGGACAGCCTACCTTGAGGAAGTGCCGCGTTGCCAGAAAAAGCGGCGAGTCTGTCTCCTGCGCTTTTGCACACTGTTCAGCCAGCGGCGTCAGAGCTTCCAGGCACAGCTGGCAAACCTCCGAACTCATTCTGATCACGAAGGTCAAAGAACAAACTAGAGCAGACACACCTGACTTAGCAAAGATTCACAAAGCTCCTGTTTCTGACCTGCCTTTGCTGAGTTCGAGGAAGGAGGTGACACACGTGTCTGGGGCCCAGGACAAGGTCTCTCTGGGCTGTGACACCCCCACACCGGCTGTGGCTCCCAAGGAGCTGACACCACAGACCCAGCAACACGTGTGACGCCGTGAATGGGGGCGCCGGGGCACAGGCGCTCGTCACCAGGGCCAGATGCTTCTGAGCTGTGGAAGGACAACACGGGGCAAATTCATGAGAGAAACACAGAACTGGGGCAGGTGTCAACACGACAGCTTCTTCTAAAGAAGTAAGACTGAGCCACGCACACAAAATACAAATTCTGCTCATTCTCTTCAAGCAGCTTCTTCCCCAGGGAAAGGGACCCCCACGTTGGGTCAAAGGATATGACGTCATCCCTAGTTCCAGCGAGTACATCAGACTTTTAAAAAGATCTTCCGGAAGCTGTGGTATTTTTTCAGGAAAAATCTCACAGATAAATGTAATCAATTTGTAGTACTGATTACAAAGGGTTGGAAACTGAAAAAGAAATATTGAATGTTTAGATATTTAATGATATCTAAATCAAGTAAAACCATCCAGCTTCTAAGTGTAATGGTTTGTTTAAAACAGACACAAGCTTTCGACAACGTTTTAAATGTAAAAATAAGTTATAATAAAGGGAAGTTCAGTCTCACATGAAAAAAATACATAGAACAATTATCTTCTGGAGAGCTAAAAAAGTCATTGCCAATTTGAGATATTCTGACTTTACCTTGAAAAAGTAAAGCAGCCAGATCTAAAATTATTAAATGACCTGTGAGTAAAAAAACCCTTTTGCAAATGTGTTTGCTTTCAGGCGTGCCGGAAAAACACAAGAAGGTAACTCAAGCTGTTAGATGGTGATGAGAATCGAGGGCCCAGTCCTGCACTCGTCCCAACTCTGCCTCAGGCCGCCCTGCCCTGTGAACAGGTGAGAAGCAGTGTAACCTCGTCTGAGGAAAGACACATTCGAATGGCTAACGGTCTGGAGTTCCCGCCATGGCTCAGCTGAGGAGCATCCATGAGGACGCAGGGTTGATCCCTGGCCTTGCTCCGCAGGTTAAGGATCCGGTGTTGCTATAAGCTGTGGTGTAGGTGGCAGACGCGGCTCAGATCCGGTGATGCTGTGCCTGTGGCATAGGCCAGCGATTCGACCCCTACAGCTCCGATTCCACCCCTAGCCTGGGCACGTCCAAGTCACGGGGTTTCCCGAGCATCCCGCCCTGCCGGCTCCTGGGCGTCAGAAAGCTTTCTGCAGAGACGCTTCCCAGGGAGGAGGCACGCAGTGCGCCCGCTCTCATGCAGCCTCAACGGCACGGGCCCCTGGGCCAGGCTCCTTCCGTCTCCCAGCCGCTCCTGTGCGCACACACCTCCCTCGCGCTCTCCATCCGCACACTGAGGACAACGCAGGAGAGACGCCCCCAACCCCAGGTACTCAGGGATGCTTCTTGGGCGGCAAACCCCCAGCATGGACGGGAGAAGGAAACCCAGGCCAACGAGGTCAGACGGAACACAGCCTGAAAAACTGCCTTGGCGTCACGCCACCGCGTGCCTCCACGGAGGGGCTGGAAAACGCCTTCTGCTGGGAAGGAAACGTAGCAGTGCACCTGCAGGCGTCACCTGCACGCGTCACCTGCAGTCACGGCGCCACGGCAAACGGCGAGGGAATCAAAACCAGACACTCGCGCTCAGTTTCTAGGAGAACCAGGCTTTCCCTGAGGCTCTGGGGCCAGTGAGCCCAGGTGCCAGGCAGGCATGCGTGGGCAGGACACCGAGAATGGAGGGCAGGCAGCCCTTCATTCACAGAGAGGTGCGTCTGTGTCTGAAACAGCTTCGCCGGAGCACACGCAGGTTTACTGTTCACATGCACCTGCTGCGGTTACCTTTAGGAGATCCTGGGACATCAAGGGCAGAATCAGGTTCACGCCGTACAACACAACATCGGCGGCCGACACAGATCTGCCAGCGGCTTGCCCGGGCTCCTGGCCTCTAAACACTTCATCTAGAAGATGAAAACAGCGCAGTCTCACAGCTGTAACATCAGTAAGTCTACCCAGCCCCATGTGTTCTCCTGCATGAAGGACAGCAGCGTCCAGCCGCAAGCCAAGGCCAATCTACAAGAGGATGCTGAGACCCCAGGCGGCCTTTCCTGTCAGACTGGGTCTCTGAGAACTGATGCACTTACATTATCAGTCTGTAACGACGAGAGTAAAGCTAGTGCTTAATCAATGATTCCTGAAAAGTAAAACTGATTCCACGGACACACTGGTCATACAATGAGTTAAAGAATTTCCACAGTAATATTTCTTTTAGCTGTGTGGTATTTTTCTAAGCTGAAAAGGAACTGCGGGAAATACAGAATGAGAGGCTGTGGAGTTGCCATTGTGGGTGGCTCAACAGCAGTGAACCCAACTAGGATCCATGAGGACGCACGTCCCATCCCTGGCCTCACTTAGGGGGTTAAGGATCTGCTGTTGCCGTGAGCTGTGGTGTAGGTTGCAGACACAGCTCGGATCCTGTGCTGCTGTGGCTGAGATGTAAGCCAGCAGCTTCAATTCAACCCCCAGCCTGGGAACTTTCATATGCCGCATGTGCGGCCCTAAGAGCAAAAAAACAAACACACCAGAAACAAAAAGAAGAAGAGGAGTTCCCATCGTGGGGCAGTGGTTAACGACTCCGACTAGGAACCATGGGGTTGTGGCTTCGATCCCTGGCCTTGCTCAGTGGGTTACGGATCCGGCGCTGCCATGAGCTGTGGTGTAGGTCACAGACATGGCTCAGATCCCACGCTGCTGTGGCTCTGGCACGGGCAGGTAGCTACAGCTCCGATTCAACTTCTAGCCTGGGAACCTCCATATGCCTCGGGATCGGCTCTAGAAATGGCAAAAAGACCAAACAAAACAAAAACAAAAAGAAGAAGAAAGTAAATGTTACATAAAGAAGAAAGTTTAAAAATGCTACCAATATGGGAGTTCACGTCATGGTGCAGTGGCCAACGAATCCGACTAGGAACCATGAGGTTGCAGGTTCGATCCCTGGCCTTGCTCAGTGGGTTAAGGATCTGGCGTTGCCGTGAGCTGTGGTGTAGGTTACAGTCACGGCTCGGGTCCCGAGTTGCTGTGGCTCTGGCGTAGGCTGGGGGCTACGGCTCCGATTTGACCCCTAGCCTGGGAACCTCCATATGCTACAGGAGCAGCCCAAGAAATGGCAAAAAGACAAAAAAAAAAAAAAAAAAAAAAAGCTACAAATATGACAAAGGGTTATTATCCTTAGTCCATGAGGAAGGAATGCATATAACTTACTAAGAATCCTAAGACCTCAAGGACCAAAATGGGTAGACATCCAACAAAACTACAATGAAAACCAGTCTGTTTGCAAAAGCGATATAAAATGTTCAAAGACAGTACGTCTGATTTCATCAGGTTAAAAATGACTTCTGATGACAATATTTAAATGCTACTGGGGATGCAGGGTGCTAACTACCCTCGAGAGAAATGTACTAGGAGGCTTTTGAACACTGCGTATACTAAGGACAGAATCAGAAATCCAGAGACTCATCCACATCAATATAACAGCAAAAGTGTGAATAATCTAGATGTGCAATACTAAGAAGACTGGTTAAATTTCACAATGGATTACCATGCAGCCATCAGAAAGTCATGACAAATTTTAATTACGAGGAAGAGGCCAATAATACATTAATAAAAAAGGCAGAATACTGGAGTTCCTGTCGTGGCTCAGTGGTGAACGACTCCGACTAAGGAACCATGGGGTTGCGGGTTTGATCCCTGGCCTTGCTCAGTGGGTTGGGGATCCAGCATTGCCGTGAGCTGTGCTGTGGGCTGCAGATGCAGCTCGGATCTGGCACTGCTGTGGCTGCAGTGTAGGCCGGAGTCTATAGCTCCGATTAGACCCCTAGCCTGGGAACCTCCACATGCCTTGGGTTCGGCCCTGGAAAAGTCCAAAAAAAAAAAAAAGGCAGAATATAAAATTATATTTAGAGTATAAACACAAAAAAATTGTACAAAATAGCCAAAAGGGAAACTAACAAAACACAATTTATAGTTGACACTGGATTTTGTCAAAATATGGATGATTTTTCTATCTCTACACCTGAAAATTTTTTCTATTAAGAGTATAGCATTGGAGTTCCTGCTGTGGTGCAGTGGGTTAAGACTACAACTGCAGTGGCTCAGGTCACTGTGGAGGTGCAGGTTTGATCCCTGGCCCCGTGCAGTGGGTTAAAGGATCCACGGTTGCTGTGGCAGTGGCACAGGTCACAGCTATGACTTGGATTCAATCACTGGCTCAGTAACTTCCATATGCTGTGAGTGCGGAGTTAATAAGAAAAAAAATAAAGGGGCATTACTTTTACAACGATGGGGGAAAGGGGTAAAATGCAGTAAAAAAGCACTTCTACTTAACTTTTCCAGCCTCATTCTGTACGTCTCTCCCAAAGTCTCAGTTTTAGCTGGAAGAATACAGTTTTCCAAAGGCAGGCACTGGTGAGCCCGGATTCCACCCAGTAAGAAGCCTGGGCCGCAGGAGGCCCAGCACAGCCGCCAGGTCTCTGAGCGAGGTGGGTTGGGAGCCAAGAAGGCGGGCCTAGCGCTGTGGGGCTCAGCTCCGCAGCCCTCACCCTGCCAAGAGCACCACGGTGCCGAGCAGAAGCTATTTCCAGTTATGCCTTTAAATCTCATCTCCTACACTGATTTTACTTCATAACATTTAAAATATTTTCCATTTTATCTCACTATATTTTATTTCTAAAATAATTACTTCAAAATACTATCTTCCTGGAGTTCCCGTCATGGCACAGTGGTTAATGAATCCGACTAGGAACCATGAGGTTGTAGGTTCGATCCCTAGCCTCGCTCAGTGGGTTAAGGATCGGGCGTTGCTGTGAGCTGTGGTGTAGGTTGCAGACATGGCTCGGATCCCGCATTGCTGTGGCTCTGGCGTAGGCCAGTGGCTACAGCTCCGATTAGATCCCTAGCCTGGGAACCTCCAGATGCCATGGGAGCGGCCCTAGAAAAGGCAAAAAAAAAAAAAAATACTATTTTCCTTTCTGCCGTCTACTTTATGGGCTGATGCTGCTTTGCCATTTTCTATTTTAATTATTTTCATTTTCTTTCTTCTCAATTTCAATTCCCTCCACCCATGTTTTAGTCTTTGTACCCTTGTTTTGAAATTTCAATCCTGAGCATTTGGGCCTCAACTTCTTTTCTAATTGCTTAGGATTTAAATCTTTTTGCCTGTTTACTTTGAACCCTTGTGCAGCCACATTTCCTGCTTGTTGGTTCCTCCGCTCACTCCTAGAACAGCAAGCAGGGCGCAGGCAGTGGGCTCCTGCCCCTCCAGCAAATGCCTTTACGAACCAGCTCCCCCATCCTCTCCACGTCAGGGCTTAGGCCAGTCAGATTCCGCAGGAAACAGGGCTCCGACCCCGGCCTCGGAGCGCCGCCAAGTCCACGGAAGCGTTTCCCCGAGTCTACACGTGAACCAGCAGAGCTCGCGGGAGGGTGTGACACACGCCCCTGGAGGGAAAGGCTGGGACCACCCCAGAGGGCATCTGACCCGGAGCAGGAGAAGCAGCGCCCAACCAGAGGCATCCGAAAGCCTGGGACTGACCCCGAGTGAGAGATGGGCCTGGGGACAGCGGGCAGCGGGCCACCGGGAGGGGAGGCAGGCCCTTGTCGTGCAGCAGGAGAGGGACGCAGTGCCGGGCGGGGGGTGGTGTCTGCATGCAGAGCCGAGGGGCGGGGGGGCCTGCTGGGCCCAGGAGGCCTGGGCGGGACGCACCCCACCTCCCACTCCGAACACCACCCACCACCTGGATCCAGAGGCAAGGGTGGCGGGGGCAAGCGGGGCCAGGGGAGAGCTGTTGGGATACGAAGGTTCCCAGAGACTCCCGCCACGTGACAGCTGTGACAAAAGCCACAATGCCAGGCACCCGAGGTCCCTCCTCGCTAATCCTCAGCACAACTGACAGGGACTCGTTCCTGTGCCCACCCTAACAGCGAGGAAGGGCCCGAGGCCTGGCCGACTGCCCCAGGTCGTGCTGCTGCTGGGCCCTAGGATGGGCTCCCAAGATCAAAGGCGCCCGAGAGCCCTGCGCCAAGGCTAGGACTTCCGGGGGCGGCCACGTCAGAGGCCAGGGAGGAGGGGCTCGACGATAAAGCCTAACGCTGAGGTCAGAGGCTGGGATGCGAACCCTGGCCCTGCAACCGGCTCACTGTGTGTCTGCGGGTTAATGGCAGGACCTCTCTGTGCCCGCTTCCTCATCTAGAAAACCAGCACAGGCCCAGCTGCTGCGAAACAAACAGGGGAGGGCCCGCAAGGACGTCCGCACTCTTAGTCGTACCAGCCGAAAGCCGACAGCCGAGCGGAAAGGGCTGAGCTCCCACCCTCCCCACAACCAGAGACCCCCCAGCTGGTCTGTGAACGGACCACCTCTGCTTGAGTAAAACCAACAACAGCTGCAGCCCGGTGGCCCAGGGCTCACCTGCGTCGCTGAAATCTATGAACTCTTTGGACAGAAGGTTCGTGAGAAGCTCCATGATGAGCAGCAGGTCCTGGTACTGCTCCTCCTCCGCCGTGACGTCGATCCTCTGCCGCCCCAGGTTGTTCCTGGAATACACCTGCAGCAGCGTCAGGCAGGCTTCATACAAGGTCATGGCTTTGGACTGCCGAGAAATTTACACACAGAACCTAACGTTTACTCGTAATTCCAGCAGCAGCTAACTCCACTTAAACTATATTAAAACATGAACAAAACTGAAAAAAAACCAAACCGTGTATTAAAGACGACAGTTATATTTCCATTCTTTTCAGACTGGAAACTGGGTAACTTGCAAAAGCACAGCGCACCAAACATTAGAATAAATGGCAGTGGTCTAACCTCCAAACAAGGCCCGGGGGCCACACGTATCTTATTTACAAAACACCGTCTCACTTGCGAGTAGGTTCCTTCCATCCAACAACAACATACAAATCAGGAACCTACTCAACGGTCTGGGACAGGACTTGGGCTGGTCTGCTAACAAATGCAAATACGTTCCTTCAAGAAGGCTATTTTAAAACAGCTTTCCAAAAAATTTAACAGGGGTGGGGGTGCATGTGAAAACATCTTTGCCCCCTGAAGAATATAAAAGAACTTAGTGTGTCCAGACATTCATCTGACTGACAAAACAAAGATACAAACTGCCACTTAAAAGTCTTAAAATTCTAGGTCCTAGGGTTCTCCTACAGAGAGACTGGTTAGAAGTTTCTACCATAATCCATTTGTTTTATTAAGTATTCCTCATTTGAATGAGTTTAACTGAGTAACATAGCAGCCCAATGAAATTACTAATTATTAACATTTTCAGGGCAAGAATTTACATTCATTCATCATGGCTTCCCCTGAACTCTTGAGTTCTTTTAAAAACAGTCTTTTTGGGAGTTCCCGTCGTGGCGCAGCAGAAACAATCCAACTTGGAACCATGAGGTTGAGGGTTCGATCCCTGGGCTTGCTCAGTGGGTTAAGGATCCAGCATTGCTGTGAGCTGTGGTGTAGGCTGTCAGCAACAGCTCCGATTAGACCCCTAGCCTGGGAACCTCCGTATGCCGCGGGGTGTGGCCCTAAAAAAGACAAAAAACAAACAAACAAAAAACAGTCTTTTTGAAAGCTCTAGTAGAAGCATAAAAATGTATTTCAAATAGTATTCATTACATCTGAAGTAAAGCATCTCTTGCGTTGTGATAGCTGTAGGAGTTTTACTCTGGAAGGGATGAAAATCACGCACCTCTCCGAGATAGCATATCTGCTTATGTGCAACTTCAACAAAAACTTCTATGATGAGATTGACAGTCTCTGGGGTATTTTTGTAAACTTCCATCAGCCCAATGCAATTGGTAAGGAAGTCCATTAAAAAATTAAAAAGGACGGCTACATTGTCAACCTGCGTGGCCTCGGCAATGCCACACAGGGCCTCCAGCGTGGCAGTGATCTCCTGCTTGACCTCCTCCTGCTGACACACCTGCTGAAAGTTTTCTTGATTTATCACTCTTAAGAATCGCTGCTGAAGTGGCTGAAGAACCTACGAAAATAGAGCATGAATTTTCTAGAAGTTTAATTCACATGCTTTATTTCTCCAACGTGGATAAATATTCATTTTCCGAAATGTTTCTAATTGTTGGAGGCAGAAAAAGCACAAAAACCAAAGCGTATCTGAACCAGAGAATTCCCGTCGTGGCCCAGAGGTAACAAACCTGACTAGGACCCATGAGGACGCAGGTTCGATCCCTGGCCTCACTCAGTGGGTTAAGGATCCGGCATTGCCGTGAGCTCTGGTGCAGGATCCCATGTTGCTGTGGCAGTGGTGTAGGCTGGCAGCTGTAGCTCCAATTCAATCCCTAGCCTGGGAACTTCCATGTGCCGTGGGTACGGCCCTAAAACAAAAATAAAAAAGACAAAAAGGAAAATCTGAACCATACATGGCACGCCCCACTCTGAAGGTGATGCTAACTTCTGGCACATAAAGCAACCGCACCCGACATCTAAAGGGTGCTCGCATCAAGCAGCAGCCAGCAGGACACTGCATCAGCTCACACTGGCTGGAAGGGCCGCATCAGAAAGACAAGAACCAACCAGGGCTGGGAGGATGTCAGCCAAGAGCAAGAGGCCTGTGCGCTGCTGGGGGAGCTCAAACTGGCGGGGCCGCTGTGGAAGCAGTAGGGGGGCTCCTCAAACAATCAAAAACGGAAACACCACAGGAGGCAGCAGTTCCACCTCTGGGTATTTATCTGACAAAAATGAAAACACTGACTCCAAGAGATACCTGCACCCCAGTGTTCCGAGCAGCACCACTGACAGTAATAGCCGAGACGTGGAAACCACCTAAGCGCCCGTCAAAGGATGACTGGAGAGAGGTGGGCTATGTTATTCAGCCACTGACAAGTGAGAAAATCTTTACGTTCATAACAACAGGGATGGAGCGGGAGGGCACTGTGCCAGGTGAAATACATCAGACAGAACGACAAGTACTGCCTGGTTCCACTTATCTATGGGATCCAAAAAAAGAAACCAAAGCCAAAACACACAGAAAAAGATGCGCAGTTACCACAAGCTGTAAACTTAGAGCAACAGGATGAACAAGTACCCAGGGCGTCTGCCCACACACGACCAGCGTGACCACTGCAGCACGAGCCCCAGGAACACCGCCCCCGCGGAGCTCTGAGGAGACCTCGTCACAAGGAAAACCTGTTCTGCCGGTTTTCCTGGGTTCTTTTGGACCCAGGAGATGATGGACTCGAACGCAACTTCCCAAGGGATGATTTCATAGTACGTTCGGGTCAGACCAGGACTCTGGACACCTCAACCTTATATGGGGAGGTGTTATCAGTGACATCTCAATCGGTACTGGAAAGAAGAAAGCACTATTTAGGGAAAAGCATCTGCATGCATGCTGTCACCTTACTTCCTTAAGTAATTTAAGCTCAAAGAAACAAGGAAAGAACAGGACTTCCTTTATTCCATTCACACAATTCTGCCGCTCTGCACATCTCTCTCCAAATGATCAGCCAAAAAGGGGAGGTATTTTATAAAGAGCCAGAAGGTAGATATTTCAGACTTTACGGACATATTATTTTTGGCCCAATTACCAATTCTGATTTCACCGGAGTGGAGGCGTAGCCATGGCAAAGACGTAACGGACTGAGCATGGCTGTGTTTCATAAACCTTTATTTATAAAACAGATGACAGGCAGGATCTGGTCCGCGGGCTACAGTCAAGACCAAAGCAAAGCTCTAGCCTATTTTTTTCCTTTCCAACACCTCTTGGCATAGACCATAACTTCGGATAATGAGTCCTGCCTTGGGGTAACAGTAAATATGCATATTCATGAAGACAATATCTTAATTCTACTGAAAGTTGCATATATACCACCAAATTACATAAACTAGAAATGTGGTCAGGTAGGTTTTCCTCCTGGTTCTGATTCTGTCGCCATGCCCTTTCTCAAACACTACGCACACGCCAGGAGTTCTCGCTGCGGAGAAGCAGGTTAAGGACCCAGCGTGGTCTCTGCGGTGGCTCGGATCACTGCAGAGGTGCAGGCTCTACCCGGACTCCCACACAGCGGGTTAAGGATCTGGCGTTGGCACAGGTGCAGCACAGGTTGCGCCTGCAGCTCAGATTCAACCCCTGGCCTGAGGACTTCCACATGCTGCCAGTGCAGCCACCAAAAAAAAAGAGACGGAACACTCGAGACACAGGGACCACAGGGGGGCAACCTCTTGGTTCCCATCTGGAAGCTTACGATGTGGACAGTGTGTCGACGGTGCCTGCGATGGGTTGCATCATGTCCCCTGACGTTCGTACGTTTCAGTCCGAACCCCTGGGGCCTCAGAACATGATCTTATCTGGAAACAGACTCTTTCAGCCGTAATTAAAGTCAGCTCGGGTCCTTTGGGGGGGCCCCGGATGCAGGGCGGCTGGTGCTCCCCACACGAGGGGAGATCTGGACACAGAGACGCAGGCGTGGAGATGAAGTGGAGGCCAGGGTGGTGCACCCACGGGCCGAGGCACAGCCAAGGCTGCCGGGACCCGGACGCGCCCTCCCAGATTCAGAAGGAAACGCCTACCCACACTGGACCTCAGGCTTCAGGCCTCCCGGATCCTGAGAGACCGTTTCTGCTGTTTGAGCCACTAGGTCTGCGGTGTTTCGTTACAGCAGCGCCGACACACAAACACAGGGGTTCGAGCGCATCCCCTTGTTCACGACGAGGGAACAGGCCCCTCGTGCTAAATGGAGAGGCGACACCCCAGTTCAGCCCCCCTGGAGCTGGGCAAACGTGCTAAACGGCAGGACACCGACCGTGACCCATGTCCTCACACCAGCACAGGGGACAGAGCCTACGCTCCAGCCCGCGCAGCAGGAGGGGAAAACACCAGAAAAGCTGCGTCTCCACTGACCGGTACACACAGACGACGCCCCACAGGGTGACATGAGAGACGCGGTCGAAGTAAAGGGAACCGTTACCTCTGTCCAGTACTGCTGTTTGGCTTCTGTGTCCATGTGGGCAAAGCCGCCCAGGACGAGCGCCTTCATCAGCGCCCTCTGCACAGGACTGGACAAGAAATTCAGAGGCGGGCTGCGGCTTGCAAACTGCTTAGCTAGGCTCCACCAGTTTTCACACTGAATCACTAAGTTTGCCCTACAGGGAGAAGCAACAACAACAAAACAAAACACAGGGAGAAGTGTTTGCGTGTACACTCAGCAAACGGAAGTGCAAGGTCGCTGCACGGAACTCATTCTCCAAGCCCAGCGCAGTAACCTTGGTACAGACTTTGGAGTCACACAAGGGCGCATTCAAACCTAATTCGCTGTTGGTGGATTATTATCCGTTTCCTGTTCTGTAGAAGAAAGCTAACGGCAGTAATAACAGCCCTAAACCTCCTGGCTGAGACCGCTGTGATGATTAAATGAGATGATGCATGTGAAATGTCTGGAACAGTACCTAGTAAATTCTAAGCGTAGCCAATGTACCTAGTACATTGTAAATGTACTACAATGACAGCAGTAATAACAGTAAGAAAACTATGAACAGTTCCAGAATGTGTCCTAGAAAGCAATGAAAATTTTACTTGGCAAAACTAAATTCTACCAATTACTACTCAGTAAATACTCAGTATTTCTCATCTTTAAAATGGGATAATACTAATGGAATACCTGAAAACTCAAGTAAGACTATTCCCTATTTTAAAGTGCTTTTAAAACTGTAAATAACTGGAGCTCCAAGTTATTGGTGACCAAGGACTCACTGATGTCACTGCTGTGGCATGGGTTCAATCCCTGGACCAGGAACTTCCTCAGGCCATGGGCCCCTCCCCCCAAAAAAACCCACACACCCACACCCCCCCCCCCCGGGTAAATTACTAAAATACATGAGCTCACACGACTCCTGGATGCCACACCTCCTGAACACTCCCTGCAGCCTCAACCACAACCTGGAGGAGCCCAATTTGCTTCTGTAACACCGGTTACGACCCATCTTTTGAAACACACTGACCCCAAAGTGCAGGGTCCAACCCGGACCTCGGGACCCTGTGGCCGCTGGCCACAGACGGGACCCCCGTCAGCTCACCTCTCCCTTCTCTCCACCAGGGTGACCAGCAGCTGCACGGTGTCGTTTGCAAGGTCCTGCTCGCTGCTGCACACCGACAGGTTGCTGATGACTTTCTGCAGGAGGTAGCCGACCACCCACTGGGAGCCCTCCGTGTCCGCCCCAAAGGCCGCACTGAAGGGCACGCTTATCTGCAGAGAGGGAGGTGAAGGTCAGAGAGACAGACGTGCTGTGCGGCTACAAACCCGCAGAGAAATCAAACGGAAATCCCGACGACACCTCGAGAACTGCCTGTTGCACAGCCACTTCCTAAATGGATTCATTTCCAAAAGTCCCAAAAGGACGGCTTCGACCCCGGAGGTTTCCCATGTGATTTTCCCATCAGCCTCAATACTGTCGTGTCATCAACGCAGGGACGTGCTGCCACCAAGCACAAAGCACAGAAACCAATCCGTCCCCACACAGTGCGGGGAACTCAGCAGCGGCTACTCGCACCGGCAGAACTGAATGCTACTCGAAGCACGGGGACGGGGCGGCGGGCCAGCCACGCGGCGCTCTCCGCACGGAAGGCGCTGGGCTCTGGCTTACTCTGGCGAGAAAATCCCCAAGGAAAAGGCCTCCCTTCCGCCCTGCCCGTCCTCCCGAATCCCAGCCAAGGCACTTTTGCATCCTGACCTGATCGTACAGTTTCTCATCCACCAGGAGGTAAGTCTTTGCCCAGCGCTTTAGAAACCAAACGATATCCTTGCCCATCTGAGGGCTCAGGAGGTGAGTGAGAGCCGCTCTCACGGCTCGAGATTCAACTTCCGAAACTCGCAGAACCGCAGAAAACAGCCTGAGGGGAGAAAGGAGATCATTTACTCTTCCATCTGGTTCGTGGGTGTCTGACCACAGGCTTTTCTTCCAGGTCCTTTTCCGGCTCCTGACTCTGCAATTTTTGTCCCGAGGGTCCTGGACCGACGGCCTGTTTGACGGCTGACCTTTCGGGAAGCAGGAAAGGCAACGGGAAGGAACTCTCCTGGCCAGAGATGCCCTTCCAGGCGGCTGGAAGCGCGGGCGGGATCCTAGCGCTGCCGCCCACAGGGATTTTCCGGGTTCGAAGGGGAGAGACGCGCACACACGAAGTTGAGAGCAAACGCTGCTCCAGACGGGCATGGGCGGCCCTGTGCTGTGTCTGCACACCGGTCACGCTAGGGCGGGGGCTGGGAAGGGGCTTCTCGAGAATGTTTGGAATACGGAGTCTCGTCTCTTAAGTCTGATAGTCCTTTTCAGCTCCTCACAAACCTGATTTGCGATGGTCTTTAAAATGAAAATGTTGCTATAAAAATTACCTACACAGGTGCACACAGTGTCCTTTCTACGCTAGACAACGCCCCACAGCGCGAGACGCAGTTAAGGAAGAGAGGCCTTTGTTCGGGGCTTAGGAGGGCAGCCCAAGCGGCTGCAAGTTCACTCGGCTTCAGCTGAAAGGCAAAGACACGAAGGGACATCAGGGACACGGCAGGGGCGCTCCCGCGCTTCTGCGCCAGGACGGGGGCCACGTCCTCATCCCGCACGCAGCCCTGGCCCTCCGACCGGCCGCCTCGCCGGACCGCACCGCCCGCGCCGGGTCTGCCCGGCCCGAGGCAGCCCTTTCCTTGGAGCGCCCCTCACCTGGGGGCCTCCGGGTTCCAGAAGCTCTGCTCTCCGCCCTGTGCTACACACACGCCCCTGCGGCACCCTGTGCCACCGGAGCTCAAGTGGCTAGAACTGATTTTAAAGTCCCGATGCACTGGGACTTACCTACCACGGCGTCCTGGTACCAACAGCACCCATGTGAAAAACAGACAACTTTTTCTTTAACAGTTGGAAACGTCACACTGTTTCTTTTTTCCTTAAATTTTTATTTTTATTTCCCCACAGAATATGATCTTAAATAAATTTTTATACTCATTTTATCGATCACACATACACTTCTCTGAAACAAGTATGTATGTGCAGATATTAAAATATAATTTTAAAACATTTCCCATGATAATAAGACTGTATTAAAAATGTCTTCTGGATTGAGTTATCATTACAAGACTTATTAGAACACAATTCAGCAGAATATAACACAAATCTGAATAAGTTATTAAACATCATTTATTAAAAGACTTTATGTACAATACATGGAATATAGACATTTTATAACTAAAAATGAAATATAACTGAAAAATTGTGAATAAATATACTGTACACTTGGAACCTATAATGGAGTAAACCAACTACAATTTTTAAAATTCAAGTAAATAAAATTTTATTTATAAGATTAATACGACGGTTTTATTTTTCCAAAGTAGTCCATGTATCTGTCTCATCTGCTTTCTGATTTTCATTTTTATAGGTATAAGCACTGAGAAAACACATTCACATTGGTAAGTGGAAGGCATTGTTAAAACAACAGAGTCCCTTGATTATCTGAACTTCTTGCCAGTTCAAACATCAGAGATCTATCATCCAAAAAAAAACAGAACAAAACGGGGGGGGGGGGAATCTTTTTATGGCCACACCCACAGCATATGGAGGTTCCCAGACCAGGGGTCAAATCAGACCTACAGCTGCCGGCCTGCACCACAGCTCACGGCAACGCCGGATCCTTAACCCACTGAACAAGGCCAGGGCATCCTCATGGACAGGTGGTTGGATCCGCTTCCGCTGTGCCACGGGAACTCCCCCCAAATTATCTTTAATAACATGAGGAGGGACAGCTTGACTGGCTCCCCCGCAGCGCTAGCTTCGCGAGGGCTTTCCGGGCCGTCCGGCGCTCCGCCGGCGCTGAGCTCTGCAGGCTGCGCACGCTGCCCACCCGCCGCCCAAGGCTCAGAACAAGGGACAGCTTCTGCCTGCTTCGTAGAGTGGGGGGGAGGTTCAGGGAGAGAGGGCACAGAGGGTCCCCAGGGCACAAACTGGGGGCTTCCCAAGCCTCCCCTGGCCCTCCCCGACAGTGCTCCTCAGTCAGAAGCCCTGGTGGCCCTGCTCTCCAGCTCCACTCCTGCCCACCGAGCCGTGATGCCCTGCAATCTGCCTGCCGCAAGGGTGGTCAGCGCAGGCTCCCACCGCCAGCCCTTACACCACCTCTGTGCCCGCTTCAGCGCAAAGCATTGCGCCCACCCGCTTCTCCATCTTCAGCCGACCCTCCCCCAACGGCTGCCCTCAAGCAACCTGGCAGGCATGGCAACACCCTGGCACAGTCTGCGGTACCCTCAGAGCTGGGCCCAGGGGAGGCGAAGAGAGAGTGACGGACAGCCCACATGTGCTTTCAACCTGCTGCCATCCCAAGACGAGCACCCCAGTCCGACTCCGTTCTTAAGCATGCCAAGGACAGGCCCACACTTGCCTGATTCATCTTGGGCCACCTTTGCGTTTCACAAACCGAAAGCTGGCACCCTGAGTCGGAGCTTCCTTTCGCTGCCCACGGCCTCTAGGACCAGCTCTGGTCTGGACAGCCGCCACCCGGCTCCTGCTCACTGCACTCAGCCCCTAACTGGTCTCCCCGCTGCACCCCGGCCCCTGGCGGTGCACTCCCGCTGCAGCAAAGCCCACTGTCCAGCACCTAGGTTGCTCCTCTCCTCCAGACCCTACAAGGGGACCCTACAAGGGCACCCACGTCACTCAGAGCAAACGCCAAAGACAGGACCTCACCTGGCTTCCCTCTGGTTTCTCCTCTCACACCGCCTCCTACCAACGCCACGGGCCTCTGCTCGGCCCACAGGGCAGCTCCCGCCACTCCCTGCTCAAGTCAGGCCCCTGGCTGCTCCTCCTGAAGCGCCCACGGGCTCCCTCACCGACCTCAAGCTTTGGTTCACGGGTCTCCTTGTAAGGAAGATCACGCTGGTGGCAGCGTCTCACCCGCGGTCTGCACCCCTGACCCTCAATCCCCGTTGCCCTCCGCAGCACACACCGCAGCCTCTGCTTGCGCCGCCTTCTGCCCTACAAGGAGCGCTTGTGCTGTTCTGCTCGCTGATGTATCCCCAAGGCCTGGAACAGCACCTGCTCCCCAGTAGGCATTCCACAGTTATCATCAAATGACACTTTCTTCAAGACACGTCAACTGCTTCTTTAGTAAACAAGGCTGGTCCCTTCCCGCCAGTCAATTTCACACGAATTCCTTGGACTGGAAAACAAGGGCGACTTTTTGTTGTTGCAACCCCCCTGCCTCAACCCTGCACAGCCTGCGCTCTCAGCCACCAAAATGCTTGGGCCCCCACAATGATGCCCAAGAATGGCAAAAACTGAAAAAGCACTCCTGGGGGTGCTGCCCAGAAGGGCACAAGGCAGAGGATAGCAGGGCAGCACCAGGAAAGGAACGGCCTTGGAAACTCACTTTCACCCGAACCAAACCAAAGCAGCCCCTGCATCTCACACTTACAGTAACGGGACTGCAGCTTCCTGACTTCAAGTAAGAAACTGCAAGACTAAAGGAAGTACATTCTCAAACATTTCCTTAATATTAGCTTAACAGTTCGATTTTTAAACTATTTTGTCTTTTTTTTTTTTCCTTGAGCCGCATCAGCACCACATGGAGGTTCCCAGGCCAGGAATCAAATCAGAGCTGTAGCTGTCTGCCTACACCACAGCCACCCCAATCCTTAACCTTCTGAGCTGCATCTGCGACCTACACCACAGCTCACCCCAATCCTTAACCTTCTGAGCAAGGCCAGGGATCAAACCTGCATCCTCAATGATACTAGTCGGGTTCGTTAACCTCTGAGCCACAACAGGAACGCCAACAATTCGATTTTTGAAAGAATCGTATTTTCCATTGTCCAGGTTTAAGTGACGTCCATGTATTTTGCATTAGAATAAAAGGAATGAGAGGACAGCACCTCGTCTGACTACTTCCTTTGTAACTGACCAAACCAGTGCTGTTCCAGGAGGACCTCTGCCTGCAACCCCAATTTAAACTACAGCAAAGTGCTAGAACTTGAGATGCTGTGTCCCAACCCACTTTAGGAGAGTCTCCTGGGTCAGGGGCACCCCCTTCAACCTCACCCTTAGGAATTCATGGAAGTGCTGTCACTCCTCTCGGGAAGGGCAAAGCGGAAGCTCCCGGGGCGGGGGGTGGAGGGAAGGCCATTGCGCCAGCAGGTCAGCCAGCAGGTCTAAAGGTTCACACTCTCAGGACAGATACCTCTGCTCCCTGGGAGACGAGGGAGCCACTGGAAAGTCGCTTCCACTTCAGGGACAATAAACACGTGTTAACGTTCACCTGGCCTTGGGGCCGGACCTGCATGAGCGCAGCTTCCTGAAGGTCAAGGGATGACCTTGTAGGGATCAGACGGAACGTCCCTTCCAAGCCTGACTGCACTGACAGTAACTCCACACTGGCTTCTATCGGTCCTGGACGCAGCCGTCAGGGCTCCCGGGAGCGGCCCTGCTTACTTACATATGCTGAGTGCACGTGGCCTTGTCTGCTTCCAGGCTCTGCCCGGCTTCCCTCTCCCTGCCAGTGCAGCCGTCTCCCCACCCACCCGGAACTTACAGAACAGAAGAAATCACAGAAGCACAACTATGAAGGTCACATTACCTAATCACAGAATCTGTGCTGTTGTACCCTGGGATGGAGGAAGCCTTTTCTCCCGGAGATCCCAAAATTTGAAGGGTTGTGTTAATGTCAACTTCAGATGAATGCTTAATGGAATATTCCATTATTTCTGGAGGTATTAGTGGAGTCTCTCCCTGAGTATCATCAGCTAAGAGGTAGCCTTCGGATTAAAAAAAAATTAAAAACAAACAATTAACAGTCTTCACTTACCAAACTGCACTACAAACGTTTTCAAACTTATCTGATACATGTGCGCGCGCGCACACACACACACACACACACACACACCCCATATAAACTGATGTAAAAGTAAAGGATAAATGTTAATATAGTAATTTCAAGATTGATGAGAAGAAATATTCTAAGATAATTAACCCTCAAAAATACAGAAAAGGACAAAGGAAAAATGTGGTTTTTTGTTTGTCTTTTTGCCATTTCTAGGCTGCTCCCGCAGCATATGGAGGTTCCCGGGCTAGAGGTCCAATCGGAGCTGTAGCCACCGGCCTCCAAAGACAAAAGTTTTATTCACCAATTTTAAAATTCACACCGACAAAATTTACTACCTCTTAATAATTTTCAGTAATATGTTCTCTAAAGTTAATGGGACTTCTATTGTCTTTATCAAAAATCAATACTTTGGGGAGTTCCCGTTGTGGCGCAGTGGTTAACGAATCCGACTAGGAACCATGAGGTTGCGGGTTCAATCCCTGGCCTCGCTCAGTGGGTTAAGGATCCGGCGTTGCCGTGAGCTGTGGTGTAGGTTGCAGACGCGGCTTGGATCCCACGTTGCTGTGGCTCTGGCGTAGGCCGGCGGCTACAGCTCCGATTGGACCCCTAGCCTGGGAACCTCCATATGCCGCGGGAGCGGCCCAAAGAAATGGCAAAAAGACAAAAAAAAAAAAAAAAAAAAAAAAGGCAGAAACCCTGACAATATGACTCTTGAGGAAGCCCCTACATGAACACACAACTGCCCAGACCACCCTCAGCTCCAAACCTCAATGGTCCCTACGTCTCAGCTTCCTCGTGGTGGCAGAGGACAGCATGAGCAACAGTAGCAGTAACCCGCTAATGCTTCACGTTCAGGGGCGACTGTGACTTCCACGTATCACATTTCGAATGGAACAGGCCCCGGACGCCTGCCGGCCAGCATGTCAAAGAAATGCAGCCACAGCTCTGTGACCTCCGGTGGTCACACCCAAACCTCACCCAAGACCACTGATGAGCTGCCACCTTAACACACGCAGCGTGTCTTAGGGCTCAGGCTGCCTGGCTGCAGTGCCGTTAGAAAGAAGGAGCCGACCCACCTGTAACTAAAATCAGCCAGTGGATATCTTCGTACAGATCATCCAGCGTCTTGCTGTCGACGGAGCGCGAGGCGGGGGCGGCCAGGAGCTGCTGCTGCTGCCGCTGCAACTGCCCGTGCAGCCTCGTCACTCTTTCTTCTAACAAACTGCAAGAGGGAGAGGTCAGCGGCTTCCCGACGCTCCGTCCGCAAAGCCCTAGAACAACTTACAGCTCCCACTTTGACACACGGTAAATTAAGGGGTTAGCCCAGGACACATGTACAAGCGTATTTATTATATGCGCAACGTTCTCGCAGCACTGTCAGAAGTGCGACTTATTGCTGATGGCCCAGAACTGAAACACTGCTTTGCAGACAGTCAGGTTTACAACAGGCGCGGGAAAAGTGGTCGCTCGGCGTTTTTACTGACAGGGGTCGAGTGGTTTCTCACCCCCGTTTCCATCATCTCTGCCGTCTATGCTGTGGTGCCTGGGCTCCAAATGTATGAGCCGAGGAGGGCGACCAGCGTGAGGTTCCGCCCACCTGCCCCATGTGCTCTCCGGGGAGCTGAGACCAGAGGGGACTTGCTCTGCGGGGCGGCTGCGGACCGCGGGTACCTTGTCAGCAGAGGTACGCAGTGCTCTGCGGCGATCCGGCCGAGCATCCCCACACTGGCGAGCTGGTCCGAGAACTGGTCGCGATCGTCCTCTTGCAGCTCGCTGATCTCTTCTTCCTCGCGGGAGGCCACGCCGTTGGCGGTCTGTCATTGACACAAGGGGCAGAGGCTGAGCTAGTTCCCACCCTCGGCACCGCCCAGCCTTCAAGCGCAGCTGCCTGGGCACGGCTACCCAGCCACGCTGACGCCCAGGCAGCCACCAAAGGGGGACAACCGCAAAGAAAGAAGGCGGAGCCATCACCCCACTCGCCCCTCACGGGTAAGCACAGCCAAGCACACGCCCGCACCCCGCCTCCCCCAGCAGAGAACCTCACGTCTGGACCCGAAGATCCAGGTTCCTCGGGATGGTACCTGACAACCGGGCAGCCGCGGCGGGGGCCGGAAGCTGCAGCGGCGGGAGGCTAAGGCGAGCCCCTAGAACGGGCCTGCTGAGGCTTCTGCTCTGCGCTCGGGGCTCTGGGCCACCCCCTGGCGCGGTGCCTGCGAGCACCGAGGCCTGCGGGACTCACCAAATTCCGCGTGCCGTCTGGAGCGGCGAGGTGGCACTGGACATAGGAGTTGAAAACCTGAACCGCGTGCTGCGTGAAGAAGCCCTTGTGGAAGTGCGCGTCGTCTTGGACCAGCGTCAGCCAGGACTCCAGCAGCCTGTCGTAGGCTTCCATGTAAGCCATGTCATCCTTATCCAGCTGGGGGAGAGCAGAGCCACGGAGCGAGTGGCCAGAGTGCAAGGGCCGCCGCGGACGGGAGCGGGGCAGCTCCCCCCTAACAGAGGACCCCGAAGGCCACGGAGCGAGTGGCCAGAGTGCAAGGGCCGCCGCAGACGGGAGCGGGCAGCTCTCCCTTAACAGAGGACCCCGAAGGCCACGGAGCGAGTGGCCAGAGTGCAAGGGCCGCCGCGGACGGGAGCGGGCAGCTCTCCCCTAACAGAGGACCCCGAAGGCCACTCGAGGACCAGGCTGACGGAGCTGGCCTGACAAGTAACCATCGACTCAGACACTGCAGGACCGCCGTGCAGCCTGCTCATCAAACTTTCTAAATTCCTAGGCAACCAGAACTGATGCTTATTCTGGTACAAGACTGGCTGCTCTGCTTTGCAGACCAATGTATTTTCAAACAAATCTAATACGAACGTTTCTCCATAGCCAAGAAGAGAACAGTGCGACTACCCTAAGAGTAAATGATTTTAGAAAACAGTCGCTGCTCAACATCTTATAAAAAAACCAGAAAGGCAAGGCATGGCCTCCCGGAAGCCTGAGGAGGGCACCGAGGCAGAAAGAACAGTCTGGGAGACCCAAGCAGGGTGCCCGTGGGTCTCAGAGGACAGATGCAGGGAGGGCAGCGGCTGGCCGAGGGGCAGGCTGCTGTCTGGGTCCCAACCAGAGGGTGTGCAGGACGGAGCCCCGTTTTAACAGATACGAGACTACCTACAGGAACTGGCTGCACTTCTTTATCCTCGGAGTGACTCCGAGTATAAATCTGACCAAGGGGAGAACTCTAACCGCTGGTAGGGAAACGGAAGATGAGGCGAAGAGACGCACATGTAAACGCAGCCCGAACGCAGCCGTGCTGCCGGGTTAGAATGCAGCAGCTGAAGCGGCCACACCACCCGCGGCAGCCTACAGATTTAAGGCGACACTCTTCACAGAACCAGAACAAATCATCCAAAATGTACAGGCAACCACGAAAGAGCAGCGCGACCAAAGGACTTCTCAGAAAATGCACAAAGTTGGAGGCATAACTGACCCACATTTTAGTCTACACCACAAAGCCACAGATACCAAAACAATGTTTCGCGGGCACAAAAACAAACACATGGATCAAGGGAACAAAGAGAGACCCCAGAAATAAACTCACAGCCTATGAGCAATCAGTCTTCGACAAAGGAGGCAAGAACATACAATGGGGAGAAGACAGTCTCTTCAGCAAGTGGTGCTGGGAAAACTGGACAGACGCACATCAGTCAATGACGTGAAAACACGCCCTCACACCATGCACAAAAATAAACTCAAAATGGCTTCAAGACCCAAATATAAAACATCTTAAAACTCCCAAAAAGAGGCAAAATATTCTCTGACATAAATGGTAGCAAGGTTTTCTTAGGTCAGTTCCCATGGCAACAGAAATAAAAACAAAATGAGCAATTCCAATGTCTAAGCTTTTGCACAGCAAAGGAAACCATCAGCAAAACAAAAGGATAACCTGCAACCTGGCTGAAAATACTTGCGAATAGTGTGACCAGCAAGGGCTTCACCCCTAAAATATACAAGCAGCTCATACAACTCAAAACAAAAACAACCCAATCAAAAAAAAAAATGGGCAGGAGTTCCCATCGTGGCGCAGCAGAAACGAATCCGACTGGGAACCATGAGGTTGCGGGTTCGATCCCTGGCCTTGCTCAGTGGGTTAAGGATCCGGTGTTGCCGTGAGCTGTGGTGTAGGGTGAAGACGCGGCTCGGATCCAGCGTTGCTGTGGCTCTGGCGTAGGCCAGTGGCTACAGCTCCGACTCAACCCCTAGCCTGGGAACCTCCATGTGCTGCGGGAGTGGCCCTCAAAAGGCAAAAAAACCAAAAAAAACAAAAACAAAAAAAAAACAAAAAAAGGACAAGAGACAACAAGGACTGATGAAAACCTGGAGAAAAGAACACTTGTGAAATTGGTTCAGGTACTGTCAGAAAAACACGGAAGTTCCTCAAAAAGTTAAAAATAAGGAGTTCCCGTCGTGAACTGGTGCAGCAGAAACGAATCCGACTGGGAACCATGAGGTTGCAAGTTCAACCCCTGGCCTCGCTCAGTGGGTTAAGGATCCGGCGTTGCCGTGAGCTGTGGTGTAGGTCGCAGACGCAGCTTGGATCCCGCGTGGCTGTGGCTCTGGCGTAGGCCGGCGGCTACAGCTCCGATTGGACCCCAAGCCTGGGAACCTCCATATGCCGTGGGTGCAGCCCTAAAAAGGTTTATAAATAAATAAATAAATAAATAAATCTGCCATATGATCCAGCAATTTGATTTCTCGGTATTTTCCAGAGGAGACAAAGACACTAATTCTAAAGATACCTGCACCCGGATGTTCACAGCATCTTCATCTCCAACAGCCAAGGCAGGGAAGGCACTGAAGTTTTTAAGATGCATGAACAAAGAAACTGTGGTATACTTAGATAATGGAATATTATTCAGCCATAAAAAATGAGGAACTTCCCACTTGCGGCAACATGAATGGACCTCGAGGGCCTTACGCCAAATGACGTGGTCAACAGAGAGCCAAATACCATATACTTTCCCTCCCATGTGGAATCTTAAGAGGTCAGATTTGGGGGTACAAGGGCTGGGACATGGGGGAGGGACACTGTAGGAAGGTGTGAAAAAAGCTAGGTCGGGATGTGGCGGACAGCAAGGCGACCATGGCCAGGACTGCTGCGCGGTGCTTGGGCCACAGGTGCTAAGAGCTCTCACCCAAAGGAGAAGGCCTTTTTCTTTTCTTCCTACTGTGTCTGAGAGGTGACAGATGTTAACCTACTGTGATCGTCACCTCACAACACCTGTAAATCAAAATCACAGCGTGTACCTTCAACTTATATTCTGGCATATGTGGTATCTCAGTCAAACTGGGGGGGGAGGGGAGAAAAGGAAATACAAATATAAAGGAATGAAGAGATGAATGTATGTATGTTGCTGAAAAAAACCGGTTATCCTTATGGAAAAACAATGTAATTGGATCCCAACTTGATGCCATATTCAAAATTAAATTCTAAGATGGAATGCACACCTTTTTTTTTCTTTTAGGGTCGCACCCGCACGCATCGGAGCTGCAGCTGCAACGCCAGACGGGAGCCATGTCTGTGACCTACACAACAGCTCATGACAACGCCGGATCCTTAACCCACGAGAGACACCAGGGATCGAACCTCTCCCCGCCCCCCGCCCCCCACCCCATCCTCATGGATACTAGTCAGATTCTTAACCCGGTAAGCCAAGAAGGGAACTCCAAAAGGCAAACTTTTAAAGCATTTAGAAGAAAACACAGGAAGGGAAGGTGTCTGAAACAGGTGCCTAATAAAGCAAATTATACAAGAAATGACAGTAAGTTCCACTACACTAAAGAGTATCTGTTCATCAAGTCAAAGTGCAGCACAATATCCATGACCGACCCTGGAATAGAGAGAAACGGTGAGCTCCAAACACAGCCTACAGATGAGGGGACCAGACTGCGCCAACCGTCATCTCTTACTCTCAGCAAGTGCACCGTGGCTCTGCCACGCGGTCAACCTGGGGAAGGAGGATACAGTTTGTGGGAACCCTGTACTAGCTTTGCAACTCTTCTTTAAATCTGAAATGCTTCCAAATTAAAAAAAAAAAAAAAAGATACCACAAAGCTAAAAGAGGAGCCACAAAACGAGGAGAAGACGCGTCAGCAACACAAACCAACGAGCAGGAAAGGAGCACACGAACCCCGCGAAGAGTCTCCACAGCCGGTGAGGAGAGGGCAAACCACCCGGCAGGGAACTGGGCAACGGACTAAAGAGCAGCTGCCAAGCGCAATCGCGGGGAGGCTGCGTTTAACGGCCGACGCGACGCTCCAGCTCAGGAGCACTGGGGACAGCAACGCAGCCACGTTCTACGCTCGGGGTCTGGCGGACGCTGCGAGTGACATGTGACAGCCCGGGTGCACGGAACGCGCCCGCACAGGCGAGGGGTGGCCTGAGCCCACACACACGCCGCCTTCGCTCCAACACCGCGCCTCCGAGGCTTGGACGCCGGGCAAACGCGCACGACTGTGCCGGGGGCGCGGGCAAGGAGGCTTCCTGAAACACCGCACTTTTGCACAAAGGGGCAAACACCCGCCCTCGGCCCGGCCTGCGCACACAAGGGCCAGAGGCCCGGAGCCACGGGCGCCTCTCCTGTGAGGCGGCAGAGGGACCAGCGCGCCAGTCACACTGGCCCCGGGAAGAGGCATCTGCTGGTGCCGCGGAGCGACGCGTGGTTTCCTCTCCGTGGGTGTCACGTATGACACAGTCGAGTCCTCTGCGGTGGCCCTGAGGACCGAGGAAGGGACACGGGGAATGGCCAAGCCACGCTCGCTGTGGGCGCAGCAGGAGGAGAGGCTGGCTTTACGCCTTCAGCAGAAGCCACCGCCACCGCCACCGCCGAGAGCGACGAGATGACCCCGACCGAGGACACCTGCGGCCTGTCCCTACTCCGTGCAAGGCCTCACGCGCCAGGTCTTACCGGGCTGTCCTGCCCCAAGAGACTGGTAAGGCATCTTAGGTGGCACTTGGAAGGGGCTCGGAAGGAAGAAGAGGGCATCTTCTAGGAGCTCGGCTGCCCGGGGCCCTGGGGCCGGCCCGCTCGGCGCAGTTTCCTCCCTCCCAGACAGAAAGGCACAGACACAACAGAAAAGCCGTCCACGCCTCTGGCCATTCCGCCCACAAGCCCCGACGCGAGACCCCATGACCACAGGCGGCCTGTCGGAGCCCCGGTCCCCGGACGCGGACTTAGGATGGGAACCGAATCCGAGGACACAGCCTCCTGCTCCTGCTGGAAACCAACACAAGGAACGCATCAAGCAAAGTGCGAGAAATCTGGCTGATGACAATTGGCAACTACGTCTCTCAGGCTGTCACAGAGACATGAAACCAGCTGAGCGCGCTGCCTGATACCTTGGCCCTGCTCCACGGCCACACTGGCCAACGCCCAGCCCCAAGCCGGGGCACGTGCCAGGGGGACGACGGCCCGAGCCCGCCACTCCGCTCATGCCCAGGGCCTGTCAGGCCTGCTGCCAGGAGGGCTTTCGAGAGGGGAGTGAGCTTAGGAGGCCACTTGACCTCACATTACTCCCTGTGGGAAGAGGGGGTGGAGGCACGTCAACACCCACCATGAACCTGCCAGGGTACAGAGGGGCGAGCCTGCAGCTCCTCGGCCGCAGGAAAAAAAATCTGCCTTTGTGTCTGGAAACTATTTGGGTATAAAAACAGGGGTTAATTGAAGCTTGGGAACGCTCCCCCTCTCTAACAGGGAACTGAATTTCAGATTAAAATCTAACAGTCCTGTATGATTCCAACCTCATGACATTCTGGAAAAGACGAACCACAGAGACAGGGGCAGAGCTCAGGGGATTTGGAAGGCAGAGAAACTCCTGCCTGAGCCTCTAGCGGTGGCTACGTCTTCACAGCCACAGGATGCCCAGCATCCTGACACAACCCACGGCTCTGGGCGGTGACCATGAGTCTGTGTAGTTTCACCGCTAGGAACACATGTGACCTCCGGTTGGGGCTCGCAGAGTGGGGTGGGGGGCGTGTGGGTTTGGGGAGGGGTGGGGGTATGGGAACTCCATATTTTCACTCGATTTTGCCATGAATCTAAAACCGCCCGAAGAAAATCAGTATGTGTGCATGTTCCTAACACCAATACTGAGCCAGGAAGCACACCAGGGAACTCTCCTGCTGGAGGAGCTCTACTCATCCGACTCTGGTGACGCAAAAACTCCAAATTAATTCCTAACTAAGACAGTGCTGTGGTGACTAGCAGATATGACCCATTCCACTACAACAGACTTTTTTCCTACCAAGTGCACGTGACCAACCTGACAACTAGAAATCATGCCTACAAAACGGGAAAGCTCCTTCTCCGACCACTGACATTCTCTCTGTATGTAAACGTAAGTCACATGGTTCAGCTGGAAAAGGTGTGCGATTCAGAGACGTAAAAAACGCAGTAAGACGGGTGTGGGCAGTGAACGCTCCCAAGGAATGCTTTCTTCCTTTTTCACTTTCTTCTTTTTCGGCCATGCCCACAGCATATGGGGGTTCCTGGCCAGGAATCAAATCAGAGCTGTGGCGAGATCTATGCCACAGCCACAGCACGCCAGATCCTCAACCCACTGAACGAGGCCAGGGATCGAACCCGCAACCTCACGGTTCCTGGTCGGATTCGCCTCCGCTGCACCACAAGGGGAACTCCAGAAGGTTTTATTTCTAAGAGATAACCCTGTTTAACTTTGTGTTTCCTATTTATAGCCTGAAGCTGTGGCTACTCAACTACCCTTACAAGGACTTGGAAATAAAAACACACTGAACCGAGATTGTAGAGGCTGGGAAAAGTGCCAAGAACACTGGCTAGGGGGCTCACCAGCAACGTTCATTTGCAAACATGATAAAAAAAAAAATCATTTGGCACAAATAACCTATGCAACATAAAATGTGCTTATAAAACAGAAGGGAGAAAAGCCCCGGGTACCTACAGGGAAGGGTTCCATCTAGATCCTGTTTCTATCTGGACGGCTGGCACAGCCGCTGGTTTTATGCTTCTTTACAGGGTTTATACACATACAAATCTTTTACTTTATCCAAACAAAGTATTACACAAGAAGTTTAAAATTTAGAGGCACTGTCACAACCCTCAGGACCAATGACAGATCAGATAAAGAACTGAGCAGTGTCAGACATTAATCAGAAAGGACATAAGAAAGATCAGAGACGGACAGACAGCCGTCCAGCGGTTTACGCCTGCTCCAAGCACTCCTCCTGGTGTGGCATCAGGACACGCAAAAACGGCAACACGGAGAACATCAGAGAAATGCCACGACCTCTCCATTTTAAAAAGGGAGCATTTAGAAGTCTCTGCATGTCAACTGGAAAAAAATTCACGCTGTCGTGAGCTGCCCGGCCAGCCCTCACAGCACAGAATTAATTTAGCTCCGGAGCATCTACGCAGCTGACAGCACCCTGGTTTCTGAAATCCTCCGAGACAAACTGACACACGGCACAGGCAGTGCAGCTGTTCGAAGGAGCCCTCGCTGGATCACTTAAAAAATCAACCCCGACAAAAACTCCAAGCGCCCCACTTGTCCTTCTCAGAGTTTGTAGATGCGACTCTCCTAGGCTGATACGATGCCTTCCTCTCGGAAACATACACACGGGTTTCCACATTCTTAATGCTAAAGATCCGGAAGGTCACAGCGCCCGGCGCGCGGCCGTGATCCATCAGTGTGTGCGGCGCGGAGTGGAGGCGGCAGCCCCTTCCCGAGGGGCTGGCCTCGCTGGCTCCCCTGACCACCTCCTCTGCCTCCTCACTCCAGGTTTCACTTCTGAAACCCTGGCCCAGGGGCTCAGGTTCCGTTTTAATGCTAGGACTGGAAGCAACACAAAAGGGACAACAGTCTCGACAGGAAGCGAGCTGTAACCTAAATCCACTGGGTGCTGTCTCAAGTGCAGGCCACGGAGAAAACAAACACTGGCTCCGTGCGGGACCTGACAGCAGACCGAAAACTCAGAGACAAGTCAGCCAACACTGCACGGCACAATGACAACCCAAGCAGATCTAAAGAAAACACCGACATTTTTTAAAGAACTTCTTTTAATAAGAGCCTATATTTAAGTTGTAAGAGTAACCAATTTTCTTCCACACATCCTAGGCAGAACTAAAGCTGCTCGCTGTCAGTACTAAAATAGCCTACTTTCAACGTTGGGGGACACAGCGCATCTCAACCAACTCTTTCCTTTGATCAGCAGGCAGAGGAAATGGAGGCACCGTCACGGCTGGACAGCTGCGTGGCCTCCAGAGCATGCGGGGGAGGGGGGGGCCTCTCAAGCCCCGACCCCGTCGGGCGCTGAGCTGCAGGCCGACCACGCCTGGTTCCAGTTAGGCTGCCCGCTCTTTGCACCGAAATCCTCCCACGTTTCTGCTCGCCGCGTCCTATTTGCAACGTGGCTTCAAAGTGCTCCTTCTCACCGCATCTCCTCTCCACAAAGTAACTACCACGGGGCTGGAGAGAGCAGACTCTGAAGTAACAATGCTGAGCTTCAGGAGTTCCCACCCTGCCTCAGCCGAAACGAACCAGACCAGCATGAGGACACGGGTTCCATTCCTGGCCTCGCTCAGTGGGTGAAGGATCCAGTGTTGCCCTGAGCTGTGGTGTAGGGCACAGGTGCAGCTCAGATCCGGCGTTGCTGTGGCTGTGGTGTAGGCAGGCGGCAGCAGCTCCGATTCGATCCCTAGCCTGGGAACTTCCATATGCCATGGGTGCGGCCCTAAAAGGACAAAGAAAAAAAAAAAAAGGAATGCTGGGCTTTAAATGCACTCACGCACCAAGAATTAATTCTATAATTAATTCTACAATGAACGTCACAACTTAATCAACATCCTTTTTCTTTACTACCTACCCTCTGGCCTTGAGGCTAAGGGGAGAAATATACTAAAATTACACGTGACGGGCTCCCTTCACAAAGGTCACCAGCATCTCCTCCCCCACACACCCCACCCCATGCCCTGGCACACACCCCCACGGCCGCACACACACCCGCACGGCAATGTGTAAGGATCATGACAGCTGCTCCCTTCAGGTAACACATTATGCGGCTGCTGCTCATTAACCTACAGGGGTCTGGTAGGTTAAAAAAACTCAAAATTTTTCTACTGACAAAAGAAACCAAGCTCCGATTAGACCCCTAGCCTGGGAACCTCTATATGCCGTGGGTGCGGCCCTAGAAAAGCCAAAAAAAAAAAAAAAAGAAAGAAAAGCAAAAGAAACCAAGAAATAAACTAGAGGACAGTGTTCAAGCCATAGTCCCTTCAAGTGTCACTAAGTCAATTCAAACGCATGTACGAGCATTATGAACATCTTATACAATAGTTAACAATAATACAAACATGTTTTTACTATAAGGACTTCACTCTTTAAGGCAAAGTTTCCTCCTAGAATCACCCTCACCTCTTCAGTCTAGCAAAAGACAATGATTTGATTTCTGCGGTGCAATGAAAAATTCTTGGCTTCAGGAAGCTTTAAGAAACACCAAGAAACCCTCAGCCAACAGAACAAAGTAGCCTGGAGCTGCTCCTTTTGAGCGGAGACTTCCAGTTGGGTGCAAAGTGATGCAGAAACCACAGCCTCTTCCCACACGACAGCCACCAAACAAGGACATGCTCCGTGGGCACACATGCGTATCAGGAATTTTTCCCATGAAAATGCTGTTTTTCTCCTACCACAGCAAGGTAATCACATCAGAGACAAAGTTTCTAAAAAAAGAGACAAGCTACATATATTTCCAAATAAACATGGTTCTGAAAAAATACCATTGCAATAAAATAAGAAGTTTATGTGCTAAATCTGCTTTCCTAACGGGAAAAGAAACTTTCAATATTAAAGAAAAATAAAGTATTTCACAAGATTAACATTATTTTTAAATACCTAAGGTGAAAATTATTGATTTATGTAAAATAACAAGAGTTCCCACGGTGGCACAACGGGATCGGCAGTGTCCCTCGAGCCGGGTTCCTCCCCCGGCCCGGCAGAGTGAGTTAAGGCCCCAGCAATGCTGCAGCTGCAGCACAGGTCACAACTGCAGCTCAGATCTGAAGCCTGGCCCAGGAACCCCATACGCAAAAGGAAAGAAAGAAGAAAGGAAGAAAGAACCTTGGAGTTCCCACCATGGTGCAGCGAAAACGAATCTGACTACAAACCATGAGGTTGCAGGTTCAATCCCTGGCCTTGCCCAGTGGGTTAAGGATCCGGCGTTGCCATGAGCTGTGGTGTAGGTCGCAGATGTGGTTTGGGTCTGGCGTTGCTGTAGCTGTGGCGTAGGCTGGTGGCTACAGCTCCGATTCGATCCCTACCTAGCCTGGGAACCTCCATATGCTGTGGGTGCGGCCCTAAAAAGACAAAAAAAGAAACAAACAAACAGGAGTTCCCGTCGTGGAGCAGCGGTTAACGAACCCGACTAGGAACCATGAGGTTGTGGGTTCGATCCCTGGCCTCGCTCAGTAGGTTAAGGATCCAGTGTTGCCTTGAGCTGTTGTGTGGGTCGCAGACTCGGCTCGGATCCTGCGTTGCTGCGGCTCTGGTGTAGGCCGGAGGCTACAGCTCCAATTCGACCCCTAGCCTGGGAACCTCCATATGCCATGGGAGCAGCCCTAGAAAAGGCAAAAAAGAAAGAAAGAAAGAAAGAAAGAAAGAAAGAAAGAAAGAAACTCAAAAACTGGTCGCAGCGACGGTCCACTGACAGACTGTCGATAACATCATCCTGAGAATTCCACACACTGCACTGCGCCCCCCATTCAGGCGCTCTCCGGGCCTGCATCCCCGCCGTGAGGCATCGGAAGCCACCAGTATCCTAAGCACCCCAACAAGGGAAGCTGCTCCCGAGGGGCGAAGCGTCCCGCCTGGGCCCCCAGGCCAGGATTACTTTGGGTTCACGAGGCAGGGTCTCCCGCCAAAGTTCAGCATCTTTCGGCACCACGATGACTCTCCAAAGCAGTTTTTTTAAAAAATATGCCTTGGCGTTTCTTTTTCTGGAAAAGCTCGTTTTTTTATCTATTTGTCCACCTCAGGTCAACAGCTCTGACCTGCACAAGGTGCCCTGGCCTGGGCCCCGAAGCCACGTGGGGGCTGCGCTAGACTGTCCCTGTACCCGCTGCTGGCTGCCGCCCCCGGGCCCGCCTCCGGCTCACTCGGGACAAAGTGAGAGCCCACGTGGCTGAGACGCAGTCAGATTCCTCTAGTCTTCCGGCGACTCACCAAACCTCGCCAACCTGGCTGCTGTGAGCACCGAGAGGCGCTAGGCAAACCCTTTCCCTCTGCCTGACTTTCAGTGGGTAACCGATTCTTTCCAAAACTATGTTTCAATGTCACAAATAGATCCATTAAAAGAAATCAATGAATTAAAAGAAAGGGGAAGCAGGAGTTCCCGTCGTGGCGCAGTGGTTAACGAATCCGACTAGGAACCATGAGGTTGCGGGTTCGGTCCCTGCCCTTGCTCAGTGGGTTAACGATCCGGCGTTGCAATGAGCTGTGGTGTAGGTTGCAGACGCGGCTCGGATCCCGCGTTGCTGTGGCTCTGGCGTAGGCCGGTGGCTACAGCTCCGATTGGACCCCTAGCCTGGGAACCTCCATATGCCGCGGGAGCGGCCCAAGAAATAGTAAAAAAAAAAAAAAAAAAGAAAGGGGAAGCAAACAACCCTCTCCCTAAGTGAAGCCCACTGGGCCCAGGGCAGCCAGAACCCACCTCTGTGTGAGGGAAGCGCCACATAGCGTGCACAGGCTTTCTGGGCGCCACGATTTCTACGCCAAACCTTGGCAGAAGAATTGTTGTCCAAAAGCTCTAAGTCTCTTGGGCAAAATAAATACATAAATTCTCAACCACAGATCTGCAGACCAAGAATGTTCCCTGTCCTCTAGCAATTCCTCTATAAAGTAGTGGGACGCATTCTTAACCCGCAAACAGAACCTAAAAGGTGTGTCTAAACACGTGATCAGAGTGCTGTTTAGCCCACATGGTTCAGAGGCGCAAACACACCGACGGGGGTGGGGGGAGGGCGCGGGCCAGGAAACGGGCACACAGACACACAGGCACACACGCACACGTTCTGCATAAACTGAGGGATTCAGAATTTGTGATCATTTGAAAGGGTTTGAGGAGAGCTTAAATATTTAAAATTTCCCTATATTTCCATGCTTACTACACAATTTTTCTCTCCTTAAGCTCCTGTTCCTCCGCTGCCTACATTTTTCCAGCACACGAACACCTTCCTTTCCTCATCAAACCACTGAGGTGCCCACGACATAAACACAGTCACTGCTGAGTCCTCTAGCACCTCTGAAAGGACACACAAACCTCCCACCCGTGTCGCCAGAGCCCCCCCCCAACAAAACAACTGAGGATGTGCCCTGGAATGGTATCGGCTGTCTACGAACTTCCTTTTACGCCCTTACAATCTCTGAAAAAGATCAACAGTTCATAAAAAGAAAAATGAGGAGTTCCCATCGTGGCGCAGTGGTTAACGAATCCAACTAGGAACCATGAGGTTGCAGGTTCGGTCCCCGCCCTTGCTCAGTGGGTTAACGATCCGGTGTCTCCGTGAGCCGTGGTGTAGGTCACAGATGCGGCTCGGATCCCGCGTTGCTGTGGCTCTGGCGTAGGCCGGTGGCTACAGCTCCAATGCGACCCCTAGCCTGGGAACCTCCATATGCCGCGGGAGCGGCCCAAGAAATGGCAAAAAGACCAAAAAAAAAAGAAAAGAAAAAGAAAAATGAGTTTCAACAACTTAATAACTACTTTGACGTAGTTATTCACAGCAACTGTTACAAATACAGCTGTGTTGTCAAGGAGTTTAGTGCACGTTTTCGAAATTAAATATAAAACCTGGAAGGTAAGCATTTACAAAACTGTGCCAAAAAATGCCTTTAGTACTGACTGTAACTGGTCTTAATGTAAATTAAAATTTCTCCAAACATATTATTAAACCACAGCACCAGGAAAAAAGTTGAAGAGCACAGTCTGATCAAAATAAGCAGTTACAATCGTTGAAGACAAATTATATCTATGCACGTTCGAGGTAAGCCCAAGATTTTTAAATGCTCCAAAAAATTACATGTAATGACCAGCATACCAACCCTTGAACTTCAACAAGCTCTCATCACAATGTTTAACATGAAGACCGCACTCCATTGCCTACACGCAGGTCCTCAACCATCTCAGCTGAAAACCCTGAGACCAGCACAATTTGGTCTCCTCAAGTGACTCTCATCCACAGATTTTCAACAGCCAGGCACAGATGCCGTGTCACCTGCACACGGACTGCGAGCGGCTCCGGAGGCAGACCCGAGCCCGCGAGGCGCGCGGCCACTCACCACTTCCTCCAGCGCCGCGCTGCGCCCGAAGGAGCAGGTGAGGTGCGTGAGGCAGTTCACAAAGGACGAGAACAGCTCACTGGGAATGGCCGTCAAAACGCTCCGCGGGAACACGGTCACCAGGTTGCTGATGATGCTGGAGATCCCCACCGCTTCAGAGTCTTCTATCTCGATCCTGCAACCCAGGCCAGGCGCATGCTTAGCGCAGCGGAAGCACCCCGTTTCCAACCTTCCAACAGCGCCACCCGCTCCCAACTTCCAAGGGCGCACGCAGAGCACGCACGGCCCTCTCGACACTTCAAAGAGAAAGCGGGGAGTCCCCGGTGTCTTCCTTCCTCCCCGTTGATCCCCCAGGAGAAGGGCGGCTCCCTCGGCTGCGAGGCCGGCACACCTACCCGTTGATGGTGTTCAGCAGCCCCTCGATGAAGTGTGCCAGGTAGTCAACCTGGGACCCTTCGTCAGGGAAGATGGGCCCGTGAAGAGACGCCAGCTGGGCGAGGCACTGCAGGGAGTCCTGGGCCATGTCAGAATCTTCTCTGATCTTCCGATGTACCTGTTCGAAAGAATGACTCTTCTGTAAGGGTCACACACCTACTGTGCCAAACGAGGTAGGAGAAGTCACTGTGGCTGATTACTCCTAGAAAATGAATTTCCAAGTTAAACCAAACGTGAGAAGGGTCCTTCCGTCCACTTTATGTTCTAGGCCTGGCCTTGAAACATGTATCAATTAATTTTTAGCCGAGGGCTACCTACATTTTGAAAATTGAACCGTGTCCAGCATGTGATGACAAAGAGAGAAACAGATGCCGGACAGCCAGACACACTGCCTCTTCTAAAAACAGCAGTGCCGACAGTTATCCGTATTATGCGAGCTATGCCTCGCTGCAGCTTCCTGCTAAAGTTAGCAGAGCGCAGGCAGGAGCGTATAGACGCTGCTTCAGGGAAGCACACAGCTCCATGCAGAAACCGACAGGCCCCTCAATCCCTAGAAATTCGTTCACGCGAACAACATACCAACAGCGTCTTACAGACGGCCCGTGATTTGTTAGACTCTCATTTTATCCTGCATCACTGCTGTGAATAAACGCTAAAAATTTTAACTTATACTTGGACTCTCTTTAAAGCTCATCTAGAATGTTTCAGTGAGGTAACAGGGATCTGAAACGCCTGGTGCACAGTGATCTGATGACGGAAATGCTCGCGAAAGGCTGCTCCCTAACCCCCAGGGGCCTTAATACTCTCGGAGTCACCGTCGGACAAACACGGACACACAAGAACGCAGAGGTGAGGACCTAGCTTAATATACCGAAATCTGCTGCGGCCACTGCCTACTTTCCACAAGCATCTGACTTCTCCAGGCACTCTTTTCCTACACAAATCTCTCTGCTTGCTGAATGCCACACAATCGAAACACTGAGTCCTCTGTCTGGGGTTATATCCACCCTGCTCTGCAAATCTTTTATAGATGACTTGAGGTCAGACTGTTTCTCAAGTATTCGTGGGCACTGTGCTGGGACACAGGGACCAGAACTCAGTCACTGGCTGATTCCATTCATCTTTAATCTCAAACACCTTGAGGTTCCAAGGAATTTAAAACATACCTTCTTATGTGGTTGGGAAAAACAAATCGAGGAATAATAATATTTCTAGACACGTGACAGTTATACCAACTGCACGTTCTGAGGACCGTCAATGAGCTGCACTAGGAGACAGAGCTGAGGCTGCCTCGGGGAGCGTGGCCTGCAGAGCCAGGAGCTTCAGCTGCCCACTCCCTGGTCTGGAAAAACACAAATGTTTTTGACACATATCCTCCATTAGGTTTACACAAATCCACATACCCACACGGATTCAAGAAGCGAGCCACTTTATTCCTCAGCTCCTCATCTAAAACCGAAACCACACTGCCCCTGGCCTGTGCTTTAACCTCAGCAACATTTGAAAGCGCCGGAGACAAAGCAACCCGGGACACACGGGGCTGCTTCTAAGCCTCAAGCAAACGGCTGCGGATCCCGATCCGGGTCCAGGCGTGGGGAACCAGAGGAAAGAGTCCACACGGATTATGCAATGAGACAGGGTCAGATAAGACACTGTGCTCAGAGCCTGACTTCACACACAAATCAACGATTAATTCCTCCATGACAGAGTGGCCCTCTGACCTCCTGCCACTACAAAGGAGTGCCAACACGTCTGACCATGTCTCACAAATTAACAACGGAGTTCACCCCCCGCGTAGGCCACGAAGCAAGGGACGAAGAAAACCAGGCCTGACAGAGCACCCGGGAGGTGAGCGGAGAAGCAGGACATGCAACTCGGACAAAGAGTCAAGAGGAGCACGAGCCCCGCCGGGACGTGCCGGATCCAAGATGTTTGTGGGCGCCCGGCGAGCGCTGGGATTACGCGCCCTGGACACTGGAGCAGCCTGGGCCGAATATAGCCGAGGAGTCATCGGTGCAGGAGGGCGCCGGGCGGGCTGCGAGGAGGAGCCCGGGGAGCGGACACGGCCTGCGAGCCGAGACGGCAGCGCTAACGGGTACGAGCGAGCAGCGCAGGAAAAGACATAAGTAAGATCGGGATCGAGCAGCCGGCCAGCCTGTGGGTCTTCCGACACCTAATGGAGAAAAGAAAACTCGAGAAGTCGCCAGCGTGCAAGGGGCAGAAGGCTGCCGCAAGGCGCCCGCGCTCAGACGGGTCGCGTCCAGATCCCGAAGCCAAGACACAGCCCATGCCTGTCAGCCGCTCAAACCCAGAGGAAAACCGCTTCCAAGAGGCACTGCGTCCACACGACTGACAGTCAACTTGATAAAAACAGAAGGATTAGCCACCGCCGTTTTTCTAACAAATAACAAAATGAAAATTGCTTATAAACGCAGAGATGAAGGCAACAAGCCATACACACGAAGCTGTTAAACCACAACGTGAAAAGGGTTAACTCTCCCACTGAGGCGTTATCTGCATGTGGGGTTCTCAGCTGACAGGAGCAGCTGTCCCGCGTCTAGACAGCTGTTCAGACTGGGGGAGCCGTTTCCAGTCCTGCCAGCGCGGTTTTCACCTTTTCAGAAGCTGCTGGAACAGCCCAATGAGTCACACAAAGAACTGAACTCGGACACAGAGCAAAACAATTTCTGTCAGGGAGGCAGGCGAGAGAAGGTTAAGATGGAGTTACAATTGTCTTTGATACGGCTAACCTCTCTAGCCATCACTTCCTGGACCTCAAGCGGCAGATGCAAGGCCATAGTCAGTTTGAACATTTGCACAGGAAACATCTTCAGGTACAGCTCGGGGCGTTTTGTTCTAGCCATCTCACACGTGCACGGTATTTTAAATGCTGTAAAAAGTTGTAAAATGTTGTAAAAAGGAAGGCTGCGGTAAGGCTGGGGAATAATATCTTCAAAACAAATAAAAAGGTAAACTATACTTAACGGTTGGGATTAAGCAAAACAGCTTTCTTTTCTCCTCTTTAATCGGTCTTTATTGGGAGTTCTGTCCCAGACATTACATCTAACTGACCTGTGTGCCAGTCCCATACCTACAAACCAGCATCCAAAACACACACACACACACCCACACACCCACGTATTTTTCCCAGCATCTGACTCCCACACTGGGGCCTCTAGGCTGACACGGGAGCACATTCCTTACTTCTTAATATTGAGCAGATAATAAAACAGGACGAGTCACAGTTATAGCTGAAATAAGTACTCCCCCGTGACACTAACTTAGCCCATGACTGGCAACCAGGACACAAAAAAGCAAGCTGCCCTAGAACAGCGGCTCGGCGAAGGCGGCCCCGGCAGCTCGGAGGCTCTAAAACCCTGCCAGCTTGTCAGCAAGGCTGGAGCTCTGCTCTCGGTCCTAAGGAGGCAGCACGTGCCTTTCTGGCCTCTCTGTCACACGCGCACTACGTGCCTGTCGCACAGCAGCCAGCGTGCGCGGGAGCGGATGTGAGAGGCTGTCTTCTGTCACGCCAGACCTTAGAGAGATTTGCAAAAACGTAAAAACACTGCCACTCTTCTCACTAAACCTTTTGTTTTCAAAAATACAGCTATTTGTTCACTGAAATGTTATTTATGTCCATCTGTAATGGTTTGGTATTGCTATTTTTCAGTGAATAAATAATTCTTTAAAGTTCTCAATTTGAATTTTTAATATGGTAAATATTAATTAGCTATAACCCCACATCGACAAAAGCTCTTCGAGGTCCTCAATGATTTTTAAGGGTATAAAAGGGTCCTGAGTCAAAAAAGCTTGAGCCCTGCAACATTAAACTCTTCATAAACATATAAAATTTTTATAAATCAGCAAAAGCACTCCCATACAGTCTGTGTTTAAGCAGATACACCAAACAGAAGAGAAGGCTTAAGGGGGGAAAGGCACCCTGTCTCCTTTTACTTAAGAAAAATACCAAAGCACGCGGTTTCTCCCGGGGCACGTGCGGGGGCCTTCCCCAGGGGAGGGGAAGGCAGGACTTACGGTAAAGAAAAGCTCCATGACCCTGCTGTCCAGGAGGGCCTCCCGCCAGGACTCCGTTGGCTTCAGAAGCACATTTTGTGAGGATTCAAACATGGCTATATAATGTCTGCCCAGTTATCTGGTGTCAAGGTCAACCACAATAACATTCGTACTTTGTCTAAAGTTTAAGCATATCCTATATACAACAGGAGCCATCCAGAAAGAATGTAATGGAAACAGTGCAAGCGTCTCCACATACGGTACATAATTCATGCCGGAAGCGCAGGAAGAAAAGGCATCAGGGGCTGGAAAAACAATGAACAGTTTCTTTGTCATTATATGTCACGCTGCAGGGACAGACACACTCTGGTAGAGATCTGAACGGTGGCAACGGAAGCCAACACACCAAAGCAAAACATGCCGAAACGTATGCAAAAAGACTCAACGTCTACGCGTCCATCCCGTCGTTTCCCCAGCCCCACCTTATAACAGCTAAAACCACTTACACAAAGTGTGAGCTGCATATAGTCAACTTGGAAAAAAATACATCATTTTCCCAAAGAAATACATTTCCTGGGAAACAAAGAAGACAACAGGAAGAGCAAATACACATCACCCGGAGCAGAGGACCCCCCCCCCCCACCCGTCCCATTCCGCAGCAGAGCGTCCACTCCCCCCGCAGAGAAATGAGCGGTTTGCATGAGGCTCTGCCACGCTCGTTGACAACCCCCAGACTGGACGCCAAGGTTAGGACGCGCAGAGGTCACCTTAAGCTGCTTCCAAGACAAGGCGCGCCTTGCTGAGGGGCTGTGACCACCGCGCGGCTGCAGGTGCTCGTGACAACGCGTCTGGGACCCCCACGCAGCAAGCAAGGTGCGAGGAAGTGAGGCCGCCGGCCACACCGCTGCCCCAACCCCCAGCTGAAGGACACTGACCAGGCCATGTTCCCAACACACAACAAGAAGTCTCAGCAACAGTCACCCGGAACCACTGCTTGCAAAACTTAGACAGGAGTTCAAACGCCACACTTCCGTGAAAGCCCAAATCATTAACGGAGAACATTAAAGGCTGGGACCATGCCGAGGAAACCTTCTCATAAGACTACTGCTTGGAATTCCCTGCTGCTGCGGGGGGTGCTCTCGCTGCAGCTGCTCAGGTCCCTGCTATGGTGCCAGTTCGATCCCTGGCCCAGAAACGTCTATATGCCACAAGCGCCTTTTAAGTTCCTAACGCTGCTTAGTGTCTGCAGAGAAAGGAGGGGCACCGAGAGTCCCCCAGGAAAGAAGCCACTGCTTGTTTCTGAAAAATCCCTCCACGTTCCGAGACACCATCAGACTGGCGAACACGGGCGAACCCCCATCGGTTCCTCTCGTCTCACGTCCTCCCCCGCTCCGCCCCGAGAGGCGGGGGAGCAGGCCCTGCGGGGCTCAGTCCACAAGGGCGACCTGCTTCCTTCCTGACTCGGGACACCCACGCCTTGGGAACCGAGTCTCTAGAAGGGCCACCCTCTCACGAGGCACCGATTTGGTGCCCGGCTGTTGGCAGGGAGCTCCCCACCGGACACGTGGTGTACGGATCCAACACGGGGTCTTTCTGCCGTGGTCTCGAACCAGGGGCGGGACTGAAAAGTCTGTGGGGAAATTTTCTGACGCCCGGGATGTGTCTCCCAGCCGTCGGGGGTGGAGGAACGGAGGCGAAACAATAAACCCACAGCTCCTGTCAATTCTGTTTTTGAGCATCTTCGGAATTTTCCACAATAAAAGCCCAGGGCACAGAAAACGAGGATGAGGTGCCAGCACACGCCATGAAGCACCTATAAAAGTTTTGTACGTCACAAACATATCCCACTTACTCTTCTCCAGCGTCACTCCCTTCACGCTCAATGTCCAGCTTTATGAATTAAAGGCAACTGCAGGGCATATAAATTGTTTGGTAATGAGAGTATTTATTAAATTCTTACACCAAGTACTATGCTGAGTAAAGAAACACGAAAAAACTATGACTATCTACATTTTTAAGGAGCCGCGATTTGACATTAAAAGGGTAATAAATTGTCTGCTGGCCATTCGAGTCTAACAAAATATGTGTACAACTGCTAAACATTTTCAGTCAGAAAAATAACAGAACTTCTTAATACATCACATGCTCAAGGTGTCATGATTTACTTTCAAATTAGGTGGAAGTGAGACAGATTCACCGGACCGTCGTAAAACAGCGTCTCCCAGCAGATCACCTGTCGGTCGCAGGGCCGTGCACCTGCCCCCAGGTGAGGCAGGCATGGAGCCCCAGCATCCCACTCCACCCAGGCCCAGAGGGCAGCACTGAGGCAGTATGTGTGGGTTTATCCAGTCCTGCAAAGTGCACGGTCTCATTTCAGAGAGTGAGAAGCTGCCTTCTGACCAAGCCCACCAGCGCCAACACAGCAAGGGGCTCATCAGGGAGTGAGGCGGTGACGGCAAAGATTGGCAAGTGTTACAAAAGGCAACTGGACCTAAGCCAAGATCCCTGTTTAATTCTTTCTTCTTTCATTTAATTACAAAAAGTAATAAATGCTTGTAGATATCAGTACTTACACTGAGAAAAGAGAAAGATACAAGTTTGAGAGAAGGCTTTTTTCCAGATGTGAAAAGGAATGAAATGCAATTGCTCACCTAAACATCAGGTTCAGAATAATCCTCAAAAAAAAATTTTTTTTTAATTTGTAGCCCCTCTTGATCTGGGTTGGTTTTAAACATACTGTTCCTAGCGCCCCGTCCGCATGGCCAAATTTCCTTAGAAAGCTGATGACCAGCAAAGTTTTAGAATCTTCACTCTTTACGTGATGCTAACAGCTCAAGGGGATTTGTGAGGTTGCTATCCGTCACCTATCAGAAAATACTTTTCCCCAGGATAACTTTTATGCTCCCTGACTCCAAACCTGGACAGTATTTCTATTGCTGGCATGTCATCTGCCTATTAAGACAGGTCACTGGTACCACACCTCGCGAAGAGGTCGTGCTGGGTGCTCCTGGAAGAATCACTCCGCAGCAGTGCTGGCCGTCCCACCTCCTCTGCTACCAGTCGGCCAGCACCGGCACCCAACGCCAGGTTTTCATAAGAACAATGCACACAAGCTCCTGTTCGTACAAGCCACAACCGTACAACTCATACTCTCGCTACTAAAAGGACGTGTAATTATGCTCAAAATCATTAATAAAAACTTAAAAATAGCAGAAAGAATAGCATAACAGTGAATGGAGTACCTTTTTAAGAATCATGCTATTCCAGGAGTTCCTGTCGTGGCATAGTGGTTAACGAATCCAACTAGGAACCCTGAGGTTGCGGGTTCAATCCCTGGCCTTGCTCATTGGGTTAAGGATGTGGCATTGCTGTGTCTGTGGTGTAGGCCGGTGGCTATAGCTCCAATTCAACCCCTAGCCTGGGAACCTCCATATGCCACAGGAGTGGCCCTAGAAAAGGCAAAAGACAAAAAGACAAAAAAAAAAAAAAAAAAAAATCATGCTATTCCGACAAGAAATACGTGTTTAGTTGGCGCATTATTCCTGTGAAACCCTTGCAGTTGCTGCCTCTACAGAGAGACTATGAGGGCCCTTCTTGTTGCCGGAAATATTACTAAGAGTGTGCGTGTGTCACTTTCCACTGAGAAAACCAGAGAGAGAAGCACATCGCGCTGTGAACGGACCAGTCGCACAGACCTAAACCGCATCAGTGCCTTCAAAACAGCGTAAAGAATGAGAGCAATTCCCCTTTTCCTTTGGTATTACCAATAACCTAATGCCTTGTCTACCTCCGTGTAAGGGACACCCAAACATCCCTTCTCCTCAGATGACCCTTAGAGCAGGACACCTGGAAACAGCCGAGGCTGTCACTAGAACGCAGGTGTCCAGCCCCTGCCTCCGAGGACACCAGGCCTCAGAGATTTACGGCTGAAATAAAGCAGAACCTGCTCTTCCACTTTGCGGCCTCTCTTCTTGCCCTTCTGACTGCGACCACCACAGCCCTGCTCGCCAGGATTCCAAAAGCTCCCCTTTTCTCAAGTCTTGTTTCACAACCTATAATTCTCTCAAAGCCTAGACTACCGTGTACAAAGGTTCGTCACGTTCCTCCTTTCCGGACAGCCAAAATTAACTTTCCCCCCAAAATAGTCTTAACAGCAATAGGCTCACAATAGGTCCCTTTTTAAGTTCCCGAGGCTTCAGGTTACAACACTGCTTAAACAGCCGGGCTGTCCTAACAGCCACACTGCGCTGCTTTCTCTCTTTTACCCAAGTAGAAAAGGGACGACAGTGAGGGGACCATTTACCAACTGGTCGGTGATTACACGCCTGTCAGGTCTCAGGAGTCCCCAGACCACAGCAGACGGATCCTCTTAAACCACAACCATTCCCTCGAAGTCAAAGCAGACTCGAAACCGAGAGTTGTCTGGGGCGATGGCTTTCTATGTTTTTCTAAAATTAAGAGTAAACTCAGGTCATTGATATTTTGTTTTGTACTAGAACAGTCCATTTGCAATCAAGTAAAATCCCACCAACAGGACAGCCACAAAGAGTGCTTTCAGCCTTTTAAGAAGCCTATGTCTTTATGAAAAAAACCTGTCATCACATCCATCTCATTTCACCTTCCAACAAATTCAAGAATCAGGAGTAACAGGACAGCCCTTCTCCTGTCACTGTCATAACACAAGCCCCTCTCTCCACAAGGCTTCAATTCCAAAGAAAAAAACCAGCTCAGTGCTTTCTCAATCCCCTGCAGACCAGTCGCAGCTGAAGTTCAACTGCAGGCACAACGGCAAGAGTTAACTCTCTGTCGCCCAGCCTGCTCCCAAGGCAGCCCTGCCCAGCGCTGCTCAGGAAGCTCACCAACTTCTGGGAAACCAAGGCACAGAAAGGCACCACCTGCCCGGTTCCGTAACTGCCGCCCCGAAGCACACGCACCCTCGGCCAAGAGCCAGAAGGCCAGACCTAACAGCGCCGGCCCCGGTCCCTGGATCAACCCCACTAGGTCTCCTGTCGCAACCACACAGCATGATCCGTGAGTATGAGCTTGTAACACAAGGGGAGGTCGGCTCTGCAGGCGCGCCCGCCCTTCCACGCGTTTGCGTTCCTGTTCACCCCCTACCACCTGCGGGAAGGGGGTCATGGGGGGGGGGGGGCACCGACAGTTAAAAAAAAAAAAAAAATAGGTCATACAACAGCTACAAGTTATCCTCGAGTAAAAATGGGAAGTCTGAAAACTTCCACTGCCTGGTCTTATAAGTACTTTACAACAGAGGAAGATCTTGTAGCAACAATGGACATTTTACAAAAGTAATAAATATAATTTCCCCATCTCCCCAAATTCTTTTTGTCCCACCTCATTAGTAAAACAAAATTCCAGAAGCAAGGGAAGCCCAGTTCTTCTTCTTACATGTTTAGCCACTGTCACTACTAGTTTTTCTAACAACAAAAACCGCTATTTCTGGCACAGCACGGAACCCAGGAGCCCAGTCTTACACTCAGCACTTAGTCCAAGTAACAAAAGTCCTTTGAAATAAAGGAGAACTGACCTCACCTGAATGGTTTCCAAAGCCTTGCCTCCAAATAGTAACGGCGGCTTTACTGGAAATCCTACTTTAGGTGAAAGCTTCTGTATCCCCGTTACTATTTTATGATCCAGTTAGCGTTCCCTAAGAGGGTGAGTTTGAAAAAATTTTTACCAAAACCAAATCAGATCCACAAAAATAGCATACCAATAAAAGGCAGCGTAACCAAACTAAAAAAAGAATTATTACTAAAGCCAACATACCAAACATACCTGCCAAACATTCTTATTACAAAACGATATTGTCATTTATGATTAGCTTTGCCAAAACCCTTAAGCATCTGCGGATGCTAGGTGAGCTAACGGCTCAACAATATCAGCAGCATAAACAAACATCCAGGACCGGAGAGGGCACTCGTGAATCACCTTCCCTCAGTCATGGAAACCCATCTGTTTGCTGGGCTCCTGTTACCGCACGTTGTCAGTGCAGGGTGACCACGTATGGCCCAAAGCGCAGCCCACGCTCGCCTGAGCGGCCAGCCAGACAGGCGGTGAACAGGTACCACTCAAACGAGAGAACATCACAGGGAGACATGGGCCACGTGGGGGAACAGTGGCTATAAATGCATGTCAGAGGCCACCGCCAAGGAAAGCGGACCTGGTCTGGGCCCTGCGTACAACGAGGAGGCAGGGGCAACGCCAGGGGCAACGCGCCGACGGAGGGCACAGAGCAGAGGAAGGCACAGGGCAGACCACCCGCATCGGACCACCCGTTTTTAAATGGGGACGGTGGCACACGGAGCATCACAGGACTAGGGTGCTTTCCTCAGACAGCAGGGATCTCAAACACAGTGAAAAGCAGGTGGGTCTCCTCTCAGTTCTTTCAGGAGCGTGAGACCAGGACAGAAGAGCCAGAGTAACTGGCGCACTGGGCCAGGAGATGATTGTAGCACCGGCCAAATCACAGGAGCTACAGGCTTTGCAACCTCCGGGCCTGGAGCCGAGTATGCTTTCAGAACTCACCTTCTGCACACAGAAAACCTACACGTAATAACTCTCAGGAAAAATAACAGCTTGCAGCTGACATCATGTACATAGAAAAATCCAAAAAACCCACTAAAAATACTATTAGAGGAGTTCCCATTGCGGCTCAGCAGTAATGACCCAGACTAGTATCCATGAGGATGTGGGTTTGATCCCTGGCCTTGCTCAGTGGGTCATGGATCTGGCGACGCTGTGAACTGCGGTGCAGGTCGCAGATGCGGCTCAGATCCAATGTTGCTGTGGCTGTGGTGTAGACTGGCAGCTACAGCTCCAATGTAACCCTTAGCCAGGGAACGTCCACACGCCTTATGAGGGTGCAGTCCTCGAAAGACCAAAAAAAAAAAAAGAACAAAAACCCCAAATGGGAGAAAATATCTGAAAATCATTTATCTGTTAAAGAATTTTTTTCATATTTATAGGTCAAAAAGAACTCTCAGAACTTATACATTTTAAAAAGACAAATAACACAACATAAAAATGTGCCAAGGACCTGAAAAGACATTTCTCTAATGATACAAAAACGGCCAATTACCACAGGAAAAGGTGCCCGTAGCATCCCCCACGAGGGCAATGGACGTCTAAGCCATGGTGCGGTCCCCGGTACCAAGCAGGATGGCTAGAAACAGAAACGTACCAAGCGCTGGTGAGGGTGCAGACGAAGAGGGGTCCTCGCCCACGGCAGTGCAGCTGCTGAGGAAGACATTCTGGGAGACGCTCACGTGCCAAGTACAGAACCAGCCTACGGCCCAGCACCTCCACTCCCGGGTGAACGCCCAAGAGAAATGGAAGCGTACATCCACTTAAAACCTGCACACGAGTGCAGGTTCCCGTGCGGCGCAGCAGGTGAGGGCCCGGCAGCGCTGCAGCTGCGGTGCAGACCACGGCTGCCGAGCAGTTCAAAGCCGAGGTAGGTGCTCACTCCCCAAAACCCCGAAAAACAAGAACGGTTGTACACAAATGTTCATTAACAGTGTTGTTCTACATTGAAGAGTATTTTCCAAAGTAGGAAAAACCTCAGATGACCATCAACTGATCAGCAGATGAACCGAAAAACAAAATATGGTTTATCCATACAATGGAGTATGATTTCACGATTAAAAAAGTACCGATACATTCTACAACATAAACCTTAGAAACAAGCCACATGAAAGATGCAAGGGGCAAACCCCCCAGATGGTATACGATCTCACTTAAATAAATGGCAGAAAGGACAAATCCACAGAGCTAGACAGTGGATTAGCAGAGGCTATGGGGGTGGGGGGGTAAGAGGTGGGGGCACGGGGGACAGCGGGCGGGGGTGGGGGGGAGGAAATAAGCTGCTGAAGGGTATGGGGTTTCTTTCTGAGTGATGGCCACACACGCCTGTAAATAAACAAAAGGCAAAAAAAATATTGTATTTTAAATGAAAGACCTGCATGACACACGAATCATACCTCGATTTTTCCAGTAGTAAGGGGGAAAATATCATTGCTGGAGCTTCAACATTTATGCTATGTCCATGTCTTTTACCAATGCCAAACCTCAGTTTCTGAAAATTATCAGGTAAGAATAATCAACGTTTTAGTGAAAAGACCTAAGATGTCACGTACTAGGTAGACCTTTTCGACGACCGATTATAAACGTGAATCTAAAACCTTAATGTCCTCTGTATATGACCACTCCCCACCTCCTTCTGCTTTGTACAGTTCATCTGATACATTACGAAAAACACATCCTAAGGGAATCTAAATCACGGAGAATATAACATTAAATATTCTAGAGGCTAGAAAGAAAAAAGAAAACATCGTCTAAAGGCTACACTAGGTAATGTTTATCCCAGTCAGTAAACATTTCCATTACTTTTTTTTTGTTTTTTAGGGCTACACATATGGAAGTTCCCCGGCTAGGGGTCACATCGGAGCTGCAGCTGCTGGCCTCCACCACAGCCACAGCCACAGCCACACAGCATCCGAGACATGTCTGCGACCGACACCAGAGCTCACGGCCATGCTGGATCCTCAACCCACTGAGTGAGGCCAGGGAATCGAACCCGCGTCCTCGTGGATGCTAGTCGGGCTGGTCACCACTGCGCCAGGACGGGAGCTCCCCTCCATTACTCTTACTCAGGTGAAGCTACCAGCCGGCTGTTTGGGTGGGGAGGTCGTGGAGCTTGCAGGCTCTGGCGCTCCGTCTACATTCCGCCCGATGTCCCGGCCTCTTCCCGGCCTGGCGCAGGGCGAGTCACCAGGCCACCGGGAGGAGACGGGCACTCGGTTCCCGCTTTCCGCTTTCGGGGAATCTGAACGCCCGGGTCAGGCTGCGCCGAGGGGCCGCCGTCGGCCCCCCGGGGCCCTCCCGTGTCGGCGGGGGCGGGCAGTTCTGCCCCAAGCTCTCGGCGCCACCCCCCACCCGCGCCCCCACCATCGGGGCCCACCCCGCCAACGCTGCTGCCGCCTCCCCGGCCTAGAGCAACGCCCTTCCCCCTGCAGACGGCCCAGCAGCAGCGACCGGGCCGGGCAGCCAGGGTGGGACCCTCTGCTCGGCTCTGCTCACGGCGAGAGCAGCGCCAGCCAACATCCATGCAAGGGCTTAACCGCTCTCTCGCAACCCCAGCTTTCTAAGGGCCACAAACCCTGTCATATTAAAACGCTTAGACGCCTTGGAAAAGTCCATGTAGATAGTAATAAACCAAATTCTCTATGCAGTTGTCATTCTTGAGTATTCAGTTTCCACTCAAGCCTGACACGGGGACGTGACACTCAGTGGGCAGCTCTCCCCGTCTCCTCCTCAGCGTCACCTCCTGCGGAAGGAGACCTCAGACCCCACACTGGGGCGCCGTCAGGCCCGCCGGGCCAGGAGCGGCAGTCACCCAGCACTGGCTAACTGTATACCCAGGCCTCGGCACTCAATGGATATATTTCCCGCCTTCTAAGTAGTTTAATAATTTAAAATCATTTTCCAGGAGTTCCCGTCCTGGCTCAGCGGTTACCTGCTGGCGTTGCTGTGGCTGTGATGTAGGCTGGCAGCTGCAGCTCTGACTTGACCCCTGGCCTGGGAACTTCCATGTGCCATGGGTGCAGCCCTAAAAAGCAAAAAAAAAAAAAAAAATCCATCGAATGCTGATTTCCAGCACTTTGCTCCTACACTTCAGACAAACCTGGACAAAGCTGCTCAAAGCTGCACTTAACAGCTGAGAATCCTGGGTCAGGAAGGTGACACCCCACCCGCCTGCAGCGTCCTGTCCGCCTCAGTACCCAGCTGCAGCTGTGTCTCAGCAGCCACACCACCGCCCCATGGACACTACAGCATCACATTTTCTGCCCTGGGGCAATCAACAGGCTCATCTCTCCTCTAAGGACAAAACCCAAGGGAGCGCTCCCCTGGCCCCGACTCCCAGCCCTCAGGCTGCCCCAGCTCGTGCTCCAGAGCCACCCACACCACACGTCCCGCCGCATCAACCAGCACCACCACACGGGCCACTGCGCGGCACGCCTGGAACCGCGTCCCCACAGGCCCACGCCCATCGTCCTCACTGCTGAGGCCCGCTCCGTCTGGGGGCCGGCGCCCTGCCCTGCCCGAATGGCCTGCGCACCCCCTCTGACTGCCCGCCCGACAGCAGTGCCTCGCCATCCTGGCGCTGCCCTCTGCATCTCGGGGTGCGCTCCCACGGCCTTGACCTCACCCCCCTCTGACGGCAGGCGGCTGGCCTCCAGAGGGTCTCGCCCCTGCAGGACGGTTCTTCAGAGGCTCCACTGAGTGACCCCGCCTTGACCCGGTCCACTCACTTCGCGGGCAACTCTGGCTCTTCAGTACCTGCGGTTACAGAACCTGCACTGAGAGACCCTCGGAACACGTCGTGACCCTGCACACGGAAGCCATGAGATGTGCCACGCGCCGCAGTCTTTCGGGGCGGGCTTCTTTCCCTGGGACCTGACGTCCCCCAGTTTATCCACCCTCCGGCTTCAGCAGCACCAGCCGCCCTTTACTGAGGAAAAGACTCGGTTACACGGGTGAGCCGCATCCACCCGTCAGCCGATGGACGCAAGTTGGTCCCACTGTGCGCCTAAGACGAATACTACCGCTAGGAGCATTCATGCACAGGTCTGTGTGTGGCAAACCCCTGCCCTCGGGCATGAGGAACGGCCTGTGGGGGCTATCCGCCGCAGCACCTTGGCCTCCACCACGAGCTGCTCACAGCTAGGACAACCCACACGGTCTCCAGGCACGGCCAGCGTCCCAGTGGGCGCAGTCACTGGTGACAGAACCAGTGCGCAAGGCCAGCCACCTAATCCTGACCGCGGACAGTCTCTAAAAGGCAGGGTGAATGCTCCTGCGTATTAACAAGTACCTAGACACCCGACCCTGTATCCCCGCTCAAGACCCTCTGAGCAGATCAAGCTCCACTGCCGAGTCAGGTCAGTTGGGTTTTCAATGACATTTTAGAGTCCCTCTCTGTCAGCAATGCCCAGACACTTCGGCAGGATCTGGTCCCTGGCCCAGGACCTTCCACGCGCCACGGCGAGGAGGAAGAGAGGGCGCGAGGGAGGAAAACTACCTGCAAGGCAACCAGGGTCTCAAATGCACAGAGACAGCCACCACTCCCCCCAGGCCACCACCTCAAGTACCTCCTACCCCAGCAGCCGCCTCCATCCTTCCGGTCAACAGTCACGCACCGGGATAACCAGACAGCCACAGGCTTAAAAGAATGAGGTTGCATCCTATGCAGAAGTCAACTCAGACGAGATCAGAGACTTCGATACAGAGCCTCGATGTAAGAAGTCAGTCTTAGAAGGAGACACAGCATGAGTCTTCATGACTTTGAATCAGCCAACAGTTTCTAATATGACAACAAAAGAAAAAAGATAAACTGGATATCATAAAAATCAATATTGTATGTGCTTCAAAGTTCACCTCCCTTTTGGTGAAGATACAACTCACCAAAAGGGAGGAAGTATTTGCAAATCACTTAACCTGCTAAGGGGCTTGTATTCGAAGATACAAAGAACTCTTACAACTCAATTTTTTTCTTCTTTTTAAGGTCACACCAGCGGCATACGGAGGTTCCCAGGCCAGGGATCAAATCGGAGCTCCAGCTGCGGGCCTACACCACAAGCCACAGCAACACAGGATCTGAGGCACGTCTGTGACCTACACCACAGCTCATGGCAACGCCAGATCCTTAACCCACCGAGCGAGGCCAGGGATCAAACCCGCATCCTCATGGTTACTAGTCAGGCTCATTACCACTGAGCCACAACGGGAACTCCTAAAACTCAATTTTAAATAGACAACCCAATTTAAAAATGGACAGAAGGATACAAATACGCATTTCTTCAAAGAAGATACACACATGCCCATGATCCTAACCACAAAAAAAAAAGATGTTTGATACATAAACCATGCAAATCAAAGTCACAATGAGATACCACTCCATACGAACTAGGACAGTCATAAATCAAAGACAGAGAGTAAGAGTGGGCCAGGAGGGGAATGCGGGTGGGCACAGGAAATGGTGCAGCCACCTTGGAAACGGCTTGGCGGCTCTCTAAAGGGGAAACAAAGGGCTGCCTTAGGATCCAGCAGCTCCACTCCTAGGGACCCTCAGGAGAAATGACAGTATGAGATCACACGGAAACTTGGACTCCATGAATGGCCACGGCAGGTTGTTCCTAAGAGCCGGAAAGGTGAAACAACCCAAATGTCAATCAACTGATCGATGAGTAGGTAAAAACGCGGTACACCTAACAACACAACACCAGGTGGCAATAAAAGGGGACTTAGTGCTGGCGGGCGCTGCCGCATGGATGAATCCTGAAAACCTCGGTACCCAAAGACCACGTGATCCAGGACTCTATTTCCAGGACCTGTCCAGCAGCGAGGCAGAGAGGTGAGGGAGTGCCACAGGCTGGTGAGGGTGTGGTACCAGAGAAGGACCAGAGCTTCTTTTGGGTGATGAAAATGCTCTAAGACTAAGGACAGCGATGCCACACAAAACTGTACCCTTCGAATGGCTGGACAGTACGGCATGAGGAACACATCTCAATAAAGCTGCTATGGAAACAGCCAACTATCGGTGCAGAGGAAACCAGGTGAGCACAGGCACCGGTACGGCGGGTCTGTGCACAGATTTTCTTTAAGGGAGCTCAATTTTTAAATCCCTAAACATTTAAAAGAAAACTTTTAAACAATTAGAGTGAACTCTTCAAAGAACACCTAAAATAAGTCATTCATTCCTAAAAATTTAAACCCTAAGTTGCTTCAGTTAAAATTTAGACTAGCGGGAGTTCCCATTGTGGCTCAGTGGTTAACAAGTCCGACTAGCAACCAGGAGGTGGCAGGTTCGATCCCTGGCCTTGCTCAGTGGGTTAAGGATCTGGTGTTGCCATGAGCTGTGGTGTAGGTTGCAGACGCAGCTCGGATCCTGAGTTGCTGTGGCTCTGGTGTAGGCGGGCGGCTACAGCTCTGATTAGACCCCTAGCCTGGGAACCTCCATATGCCGCTAGAGCAGCCCTAGAAATGGCAAAAAGACAAAAAAAAAAAAAAAAAAAAAAAAAAAAAAAACTTAGACTAGTCGGGAAAGAAAAGGCGTGGGGGTGGGGGGTTCCCGTTGTGGCGTGGTGGAAACAAATCCGACTAGTATCCATGAGGATGCAAGTTCGATCCTTGGCCTCGCTCAGTGGGTCTTAGATCCGGTATTGCCGTGAGCTGCGGTGTAGGTTGCAGATGTGGCTCAGATCCCAAGTTGCTGTGGCTCTGGCCATGGTGTAGGTCAGCAGCTGTAGCTCCAATTCAACCCCTAGCCTGGAAACTTCCACAGGCTGTGGGTGCAGCTATAAAAAGGAAAGAAGAAAAAAAAAAAAAAAAACCTTACAATAGGACACAAAAGTCAGCTGGAGGGGCAAAAGCTGGAGCAATTCGGGTGGCAAAATAAATACCGACAGCAGCAGATTACGATGCCTTCTAAAGAGTAAGAATTCTTACAAAAATAAGAGTAAGTGAGAAGGGAAACCTCTTTACGGCAGAAAGAGGGCAAATAAACACAAAAGGAGAAGCTGGTATCAGAAAAACCACCAAGCGGCAAGGACAGAAGTAGCTGGTCCAGGCAAGGAGCACCCAGAGCTGCTGCCGCCCAGGCCGAAACTTTCAGCAGGAGCCGGACACGGAGCGTCTTCAATACAGCACCACGAAGCACGAGCCGTTACTCCACCCCGGAAAGCTGGGCGGACAGCACTGAACCCTCCCAGAGGGGACCCAGCGGTGTCCCGCGCCTCCTGGCAAAGCGGAGCCGCAGGGCCGGTGTTCCCGGCACAGGGAGGGAGCCTCGGGGGATCAGGACAGAGCCCCACAGACCACACTCAGGGCTGCGGCCAAAGTGACAGACGGACACACTTCTAGGACGTCGCACTCAGGGACGACAAAGAAAGTGGAGGGCCGTCCCAGATCAGAGGACGCAGGACACCTACGCGCCCCGTCCTGCCAACAGCTACAAGGCGGGTTCCTGAGACCGCGGACAGGACGGAAGGCAGGCTGCCGACCGGTGGCAACAGTGGACCAGGTTAAGGGTCCTGCTTTTGAAAGTTACACCAGACTTTTGTAAGACCCTCGCCTGCAAGAGCCGCAGTGCGATGGCGACATTTTCGGTCACAAGAAAAGGCAGAGCGAGGGGCTCAGAGGTACATGGGTGTCACGTCTGCAGGTGCTCTCCAAGGGCGGGGGCGACGTGTGCCGAACCCCCCCCTACACACACACACGTGTGCGGTGTCTGTGGCGTGCGTGTGCGTGTACACACGACCTGAGTGTGGCGGGGAGGGGGACAGAGAGAGAGAGAGAGACAGAACAGTAAATGGGATGAAAGGTGAACGACCAGTGAATCCTGGTAAAAGGCACAATGAGGCTACGGCCATTCCTTCAACTACCCTTGTATTTCTGTAGATTTAACATTAGATCAAAATGAAAAGATATAAAGACGAAAGCAAATCACAAAAATCCTGACTCGGAATTGATACTGATCATTTCACAGACTCATTTAACATGGTACCACCCTGAATGCGCAAGTCTGTGTGTCAGAAATACACAGCGTTCTTTCACAAGCGATGGCTGCTAGTCTGTCAATCCTACAGCACAAGTCGTCGTTTAAAAGGCCCTCAACTCAATATATTAACTAAGTTAAACAGGATCGCCAGACCTTTTTAAAGACAAGCGAGCAGATCTCCAAGTAACGGCCAAAATGCGAAGCCATGCCAGGCCTGGGCTCCTTGCAACTGACGACCTTCCTCAGCACTGGCAGTGGCACCCGCTTTCATTCCACTGCCTTATTCTTCCTCCGACAAGTAAAGCCGGTCCACTTGGCGGAGCCCTTCACGGCAGTTCCACGGGCCAACCTCAGCTACTACAGGAGCGCCGGCAGTCCCCACAAGACTCGCTCGTGGGCCGTGGCACAACCAGGACGCTGAATGCTGCCAAGTCAAGTCAGGACCTACTGTCCTTTGCCAAAGGAATTCTCTCCCTCAGCAGCACTGGAGCCGCGCTTATCATTTTTAGGTGGCAGGTTCTCCAACGCTTTATCTCCAATACCTTATAGAAATACTGTCTGTGTGTATCTTTACACACACTGTGTTTCCAAACTCCCAGCACTGTTTCCCTTTACAAAATAGTCACTCTTCAGCCAACTGAATTTTCCCCTAAAACAGAGACGTTAAAACTGGCTACAATACATGCAGTGTAACCTTCATTGATTTTTCCCTACATATGTAATTAGTGTTGTGATAGCTCCATATGGTCTGTTACTTTTTAAATCTGTCACAAAGTTTTTCAACATTTTTTTCTAACAAAAACTGGAGCAAAAATTAGACCGCAAAACACAAAGGGAAATTGTTTTCAAAAGCAAACTTAAGAAAATACATGCCTCTTAACAACCAAGGCAAATAGACTGGAGCCATAAAGCTGGCAACGAGAGAAAGGTGACCGGAGCCTGGGCCAGGAGGACGTGCCTGGCCTCCCTGGGGCTCGGCCAGGAAGCAGCAGCCTCCTCTGACCACCCGAGAGCCCCTGGGGCCCGTCCGAGCCCTGGCGGCCCCCACAGCACCCCACTTCAGGCCCAGTTCCTACTAGGGAAATGAATCCACTTAAAAGCATCCCACCCCTCCAAGTCCCACAACTTTACCAGCCACCACTGTGTGCGGACACAGCAGCTCTTGGCTCTGCTGGGATCTGGAGAAGCCTCATCCGAAATCACTGAAATGGCTGGCTGTCTCTTTCCTATTTGCTTCTCCTCTGCCTTTTCCCCTAAATAGGTACCCCAGCCTCCCAAGAAAGGACAGACTCAAGACACCTAGAACGGGCTAAATGGCAGTCCCTGCCTCCGTACCAGCCGGGGCAGAGACCGGCGCACAGCCGACGGGCAGCTTCAGTCAAGCAGATGGCGACATAGGAGCTCACCAGCTCTGAGCGTAGTCTTTGTCTGCTTGGGGTGGGTTTTTTTTTGGGGGGGGGGCACATCTGCAGCACTGGCGAGTACCTGGGGCCAAGATCAAACCCACGCCGCAGTTCCGACCTGAGCCCCCGCTGCGTCACGCCAGACTCTCAACGCACTGCACCAGCGGGGACGTCCCTGGGGTGTATTTTAAAGGCGCTGCTTCACTCGACGCGCTCAGCCGTCCCTACCCGCCTCCGCACGCGAGAAAGCGCCCACAGGCAGCTGAAGCTGGAACCCGCGCCGTCTGACTCCACTGTGACATGTCTGCGTGGCCCAGCACACACGACAGCTTTCAATCCACCAAGGGAGTGACGCTTCTACCCTGACACATCCTAAACTTTGAACTGCTTTCTAACAAATTTTGCCACTTTAAAAAATGAGGGAAAAGAAAAAAGCAAATACTTTGTATCTATAATATAACCCCTTTGAACTTAAGTAATGTTACTAATAATTTGCTAGAAATATAATTTCCATACTTTTATGGTGGGAAAGTCCGTCCTAATGTAAAAGTTATTACTACCTTATTATCTACATTTAAATATGTGATCCACAAGATCAAAGTGGAGCACTCCAGAACAGCCTTAAGGAAAGGCGGTCAGAATCTGAACGCAACGACAGGTTACAAGGAGAAAAGGATTCAGCTTCTTGATAAACCTGCGCCCCCCCCACCCCCCCACCCCGAGACCTGCCACCCCTCAGTCAGCAGCAGCCCTTACCCACCAAACGTCTGCACTCACTCCACCCTCCTCTACGAAGCTGCAGGTACAATTTTCAATTTTCTAAGGGGTCCACTGCACTGCGGACTTCTACACCCGAAGAATTAAAACTCTCTCTCTAAAAAAGACTCTTCTCTCCAAAGTGCTTCCTAAACCTGCGGAGGTCAAGGACTCCCAGGCGTGGTTCGGCCCTCTGCGAACAGCGCCGCACATCAAGTGCTCGGTTGCTAAAAGGATATGGTTTGGAGGAAGAAAGTTCCAGCTCAGGACGTGGTTGGCGAGGGCAAGGTAGCGCTGGAACACGGACGACATCTGGGCGCTGAGGCTCTCGCGCCTGCTGAACTCCTGAAGGACTCCCACGGTCAACAGGAAAATCTGGCGCAGGTCTTCTTCCTACAGCAACAAACCACAAACATCTCTGGGTCGAAAGCTCACGCCAGCGTGTTCCCTCGCAGAACCGTGACACAACACAAATAACCTGAACCTCTCCGGGGGAAAACATCACTTCGTCAGGGCCGTTGTCCATGTTCAGGCCTGCGCATGGCTTCTCGCGCAGGACGCTCTCAAGCGAGGCCGGCGGGGACACATTGACTCCAGCACGGATGCGACTTGCAGAGAAGCCAGGCTCGGCAAGAACCACAGAGCCCAAGGGGTCAGTGGCTTCAGTGTGGAGCCCTCGGATTTAAGCCAGTGCCTTCACATAACTTGACTTCAGAGCCAAACAATACACACGAAACAAAGAGCCCACACCATCTGCAGTAACAGTTAAATACACAGCCTTCTCTGGCACCTTGCCAGGCCTATTTTTAAGGCCAGCAAAGTCCCACCAATTGAATTAGTCTATCTAAACACAAGAAGAACAGAAGCTAAGAACCTTAATAATAGGAGCACTTCCTTTTGGTTTTGTTTAAAGACTCCAATTAAACAATCGTACATCATCAGCTATGTTCACCAAATCTACAGCTTTCTTTCCTTCATCCCATGAAACCGCAACACAAAGAAAGCTTCAAGGACAGGCTACCATTCAACCCGATAAAATAAACGTTCTCACTGCATTAGGAACAAACCGAGGAAAAAGTGAACGAGCTAATGATTGAAATGTAAGAACAAAAGTACCAATACCTGAAAAACTCTTTTGCAGTTGCCATGGAATTCCATACTCAGTCCAATGTTGCTAGTTTTGCTTGAACTTGAGAATTCACTCAAGAGTGCAGTTAGAATAGAACAGGCCAAAGTTTGCTGTAATTATTTGATAACAAATAACTGTGAGGCATTATTTCTCCAATGCTTTGTTTCAATACAATATTTATTCAAACATAATGAAACATTTCTATTTTTATATCTTCTATCACAGCTTCAGATCTTACACCTAACAGTCAGAAAACCAGATGTGACAAATAAAGATGGGCTCTCCTTTCCAAGTGGCCTCAAAATCGGTCACAGTGCCTCAGCTCCAGTCACACAAGCCTTTGTGAGACGGGACCTCAGGACATGCCCACACTCAATCACCGAGGACAGGTGATATTTGAAGATGATCAATATTTAATGGACTGTTGCATTTAATTCACACAACAGCCCCATACCCCGTTTTGCCCTTGAAAGAAGTGAGAGCCAAGGCCAGCTGGGACCACGCCCAGGCCTCGGACTCCATGCTCTCTCTGGAGGCTGGAAGACGCACCTCCAAACACAGGAAAAGTGAAACAGACTGTACAGTCTCCGACCTATCAACCAGGCAGGTCTCGGAAGTTTTTAAAATTGAAAAGGATGCTTTTCCTTGCCAAGGGCTCTATCCAGCAGGCTCCCACCATTAGCTCACAGCCTTCATTCCCGGACTCCGGAGTCAAGGTGCCACGACAGAGCGGACACCGATCACCCTGGCCCGTTTCCAGGCGCTGGACAGAAACATGCACCCTACCTCTGAACAACCGAAAGATTAAAGTCAGGACGGGACTGTGTATGCAAGCTTATCCGACAGCTGAGCGCAGTCCTGCCCGCCCACCAACTGGAACATCTTTGCTCAGAAATGCTTCTGATGTCAGTACCTTGACCTTACAGATGCTTATCTCGGCAAATCTTAGCAAATACACATAAAATTAAATTCCTCAAGATTAGCCTGAATTGATAGGTGAAGACGAACGATGGTTACTCAGGCGACTAACATACTGTTTGTCTATTTCTACATATATCTAAACTGTCCCTCCAAAAAAAACCTGAAAAAGAATTCAATTGCTATTTGCCTCTTACTCGTAACTAAGCTCAGTATGATGTATAATTAACTTTTATGATGGCACTCTAGCCCACAGATGGAAGCAGCTTCTCAGATTTTCTCCACCAAGAAGCCCGAAATATAGAGAAGACATGCACGTGCCTGGGGAACCTGGGAGGAGAGGGACCTGGCTGCCTTCAGCCATGACAGAAGTCCTGACTACAGCGAGATTAGCTCAAACACACACACACTCACACACCCGCAGTTTATGCTTGCACTTCCAAATCTACTTCTGTTTTAACATAAATGTCCCCTTCCACTCACTGTTCGAGAAAACTCTGAGTTTACCTGCCTCTGCGTGGACCCAGGCATAGGAGAAAGAAACCAAGCACTAAAGGGCCACTTACAGAGAAAGCATTTACTGCTCACACGCTTCCTCTCACGTGGAAAGAGACATCAGAAACTCATCAAGTACAATCCCCTTCATTTTTCAGTTGAAATTGTAGTTTAAAAAAACATGATTTTCTGGAGTTCCCACTGTGGCTCAGCGGAAACGAACCTGACTGGCATCCATGAGGATGCAGGTTCAATCCCTGGCCTTGCTCAGCGGGTTAAGGATCTGGCGTAGCCATGAGCTGTGGTGTAGGTCGCAGAGGGGGCTCGGATCTGGTGTTGCTATGGCCAGCGGTTACAGTTCTGATTCGACCCTGAGCCCGGGAAACTACATATGCTGCCAGTGCAGCCCTAAAAAGACCCCCCCAAAAAAGGCTTTCTTTACCCTGCTGTATAGCACAGGGAACTATATCTAGTTACTTGTGACGGAGTATGATGGAGGATAATGTGAGAAAAAGAATGTGTGTGTGTGCATACGTATATATGTATGACTAGGTCACTTTGCTGTACAGCAGAAACTGACAGAATACTATAAATCAATTACAACAGAAAAACTAAAAATCTAAGAAAATAAATAAAAATTGGCTTTCTTTGAAGATGGTGATTAATGACTGCAGTGCCAGCAATCAGAAGTTCACAGATATATTTAAATAATACTGGGGTCAACCATGAACACACTTTTTAAATATACCGAGGCTGTGGTGGGGAAAGTGGGTAATACTGATTTCTAATTAATGAAATTCAGTAAGAAAAGGTAACTTACAAAGATCTAACACAATGGATTATAAGATGTAATGACTCTGAAAACAACTTTTTCCCGTTTTTGCTTTTCTCCTCCCCTTTCTAAATAAGACTCCAGGTAATAGAACATTATGAACAGATACCTAAGTGGTTAAGAAAATATGTCTGACTATAAAGGAAATTAATTCTAGGATCTCAGATGAAATAATCTATTGGAAACAGGATTCATGTACAACTTACAGGGAAATGTGCAAGCTAAAAAGAACCCAGAATTACTCATTAAACACAAACTCGGCTCGGATCCCGCATTGCTGTGGCTGTGGTGTAGACTGGCAGCTGCCGCTTCGATTCAACCCCTAGCCCAGGAGCCTCCATATACTGCAGGTCCAGCCCTAAAAACAAACAAGAAAACATAAACACAAACTTATCATTCTACAAACAAATTATCTATAATAGCTTTACACAAGTAACTTAGAACTTGCCACAAACTGTTTAGTGCCGAGCTGTAGTCACCACAAAACAGCATATTTTTAAACTATGATACATTTAAATTTTCAGTACCACACCTCTAACGAATGAAATAAAATGCACCCATAATAAAGCTTTATTCTTATGCGAAATAAACACTTAGAGGGCACGTGCATGTGTCTGTGGTCAGTGAGCAAAGGAGCAGGGCAGGAACCATAAAAGGGGAGGACCCTCCCGAGGTTCCTACAGCTTAGAAAAAGGAGTTCCCGCTGTGGCGCAGCAGGTTAAGGATCCAGCATTGCTGCAGCTGTGGCACAGGTCACAGCTGCGGCTCAGGTTCAATTCCTGGCCCGGAAACCCCCACATGACATGCATGTGGCCAAAAAAAAGAAAGAAAAGAAAAAGGAAGAGCTTCTTAGTCTCTTTAACTATGAATTTCCTCAGACCAACCAGGAGATGTAGCAATAAGGCCAACTTCCCCAGGAATGAGGCGCAAATCCACCCCAGACACCTAAAAGCAGGTATGAGCGTTCTTATTACATGAGAAGAACAAAACGCATTCTTGTTGTAGACTTAGCTTGCTGGACATAAGAACATCTCATTTTTAAATAGCTGTTTCTTCCTACAAAAATAACCATCCACGAGTTCCCATCATGGCCCAGTGGTAACGAACCCAACGAGGATCCTTAACGACGCAGGTTCAATCCCTGAGCCGGCATTGCCGTGAGCTGCGGCATAGGCTGCCGACATGCCTCAGATCCTACACTGCTGTGGCATAGGCTGGCAGCGACAGCTCCAACTCAACCCCTAGCCTGGGAACTTCCACGTGCCTCGGGTGCAGCCCTAAAAAAAACAAAATTGAAAAAAAAAAAAAACATCGAGAGGTTACTCCTGGAACATTTGTTTACAGCTTTCCAACTTCTAAATGAAGCTATACATTATTTATAATTTCAACCAATAAATTGTTTTGTATTCTACTTTTTCGACCTTATATTTAGGAGATAAAAAGACAAAATTTTCAAGAACAAGTTTGTTCTTAACAAATTTACCACACAAAGGCTTAAGAAATACATAAAATAAATTATGCAGCATTTCCCCAGAAATCAAATATCCTCACTTAGACTTATCTAAAACAACCAGCTTTTTTTTTTTTTTGGTTTTTAGGGCCACACGTGCAGTCTATGGAAGCTCCCAGACTAGGGGTCAAATCAGAGTTGCAGCAGAGGGCTTCACCACAGCCACAGCAACGCCAGATCTGAGCTGCATCTGTGACCTGTGCTGCAGGCTATCGCAAGACCCGATCCTTAACCCACTGAGCGAGGTCAGGATCAAACCCACAGCCTCACGGATACTAGTCGGGTTTGTAACCTGCTGAGAAGTCTCGACCAGCTTTTAAAGAACTAAAATTTAGTAAGATATCTTTATCATTAAAAGGTAACAGCTTAATCACTCTTTAATTTGGAAGCCCTGTAAGGATTTGAGATTCGCTTCATAAACACTGATTATTCTATACGACTTTGCTCAGAGGTGCCAAATTAGAAATACCTGGAGAATGATGAGTATTAAGCACTGATAACACATGAAAAGAGCAAAGCATGCGACACAGATCAACAAAGCACTTCCTCCCACAGAGAAGCCAAACATACCAGTGTGTCTAGGATGCTCTAATTACCCAATATGGTCCTTCATCTCCACTACCAACGACACATCAAATCTCCTTAGAATACAGTGGCTTTCAGAGCAGGTGCAGTGCACGGTCATGAAGACACCTAGGGAAGCAGCCAAAGGAAGTCCCAAGGGACGGAAGGGAAGGCTCCTTCTCGAGACCGACAGAGGGAGGAAGCGGTGGTGCCCAGGTGTCTGCTGCTCTTACCCTCACAGAAGGTTCCTGTCCGGCTGCTTCAGACAGGTTTCAGTGCTCAGCTCAATACATGACTTTTTATTTTGGCTACACCCATGGCAGGTGCAAGTTCCTGGGCCGAGGATCCAACCTGCTCCACAGCAGTGACCTGAGCCGCCGCAGTGACAAAGCCAGATCCTTAACCTGCTGTGCCACCAGGGAACTCCACACCTCTCCCCTCTACAGATCAGCACCTTCCGCGCTGCTGGCGCCTCTGACTTCTGTACTGGAGACACTGACTCCAAGCCTTCAGAGTGGGGAATGTCAAAGCGACTATCTGATAAGCAGAGCGTTATGAGGGTCTGACACTGAAGTTAACAGGGATGAGACCAGTACAAGCATCCGCAGCAGAAATCCTAGGCGTCTCAGAGGTTAACTCAGGAGTTCCCGCTGTGGCGCAGCGTGTGAAGACTCTAGCTTCGTCTCTGCAACGGCTCAGGTTCCATCCCCAGCTGGGCACAGCAGGTTAAGGATCCAGGGTTGCTGCACGTGGGGAGCAGTTTGAAGCTGCAGCTTAAATTCAATCCCTGGCCCAGGAACTCCCATGTGCTGTGGGCACGGCCAAAATAAAAAAGAGGTTAACACAGCAATGCTTCACTTATCCAAGATCATAAAGCATTAAGTTAATATCTGTTAATTTTCTAAAAGCAGCAAAGACTCTGAATGAAACTCACCTCATGTAAAATTTTCTGAAAGAATTATTTCTAAGGCAATTATTATATGACATAATAATAAAGAGAATCTATTCAGACAGAGGGTTTTTTCACTGCCTGCAACAGCTGGAGCCAGGGCTCTGGGCTCCAGGGCCCTTCTCAGCATCCTGTCAGGCTCTGTCGCTGCTGCTGCTGCTGCTGCTGGCAACTGGACCAGCAGTAACGAGGGGTCCGACATTGACAACTTTCATTTTCAATGAGTTAGAAACCAAATAATCACCTTTATTCAAACTATACCCCCAAACTTCTCAATAAAAACACTCTGTGTGGGACCCTTTCAGTTCCAATACAAGAATCTAAAACTAACTGTTCAGATAAAGACGTCAGAAAATCCGGGCTCCGGCAGTCCCGGACAGCCCCTTCAAGTAACTGAGGGTGCACCAGCCCGTCTATCGTGGCCTCAGATGTCTCGCCTGTGAGAAGGGCTGTTACCCTCCACGCTGCAGAGTTTGTGTGACTGTCCCGAGGCCCCAAGAGAATGCGAGTGAAAGGACTATGAGAACGTGACGGGTTCTGATGAGAACGGTATTCGCATCATTACCATGAATATTAACCTATTCTGGCTTCTTTAGTCCCACCGCGTGCTTATTATATAAATTCTAACAAACTGAAATGACAAGGTAAGTTATCAACTAAAAAAAGAAAGCCAGGCGTTCCCACTGGGGCTCAGCAGTATCAAACCCAACTAATATCCACGAGGACACGGGTTCCATCCCGGGCCTCCCTCAGTGGGTTAAGGATTCAGTGCTGCCGTGAGCTGTGCTGTAGGTCACAGATGCAGCTCGGTTCTGGTGTTGCTGTGGTGTGGTGGAAGCCGGCAGCTGCAGCTCCAATTTGACCCCTAGCCTGGGAACCTCCATATGCCACAGGTGCGGCCCTAAAAAGGAAAAAAAGAGAAAGCCAAGGGAGTTCCTGCTGTGGGATAAAGGATCCAGCACTGCTGCAGCGGTGGCACAGGTCACAGGCACGGCTTGAATTCAATCCCATTTGCCACCGAGGCAAGTGAAGGAAAGAAGGGGAGGAGGGAGGGAGATAGAAATAAGAAAGAGATAAAGTGCGAGAAAGAAAGGGAGAGAGAGGAAAAAAAGGGGAAAAAAAAAAAGGAGTTCCTGCCGTGGCGCAGTGGAAACGAATCCGACCAGGAACCATGAGGTTTCGGGTTCGATCCCTGGCCTCGCTCAGTGGGTTAAGGAACCAGCGTTGCCGTGAGCTGTGGTGTAGGTTGCAGACTCAGCTCAGATCCCACATTGCTGTGGCTGTGGTGCAGGTCGGCAGCTGTAGCTTGGCTTCGATCCCTAGCCTGGGAACTCCCATTTGCCATGGGTGCGCCCCTAAAAAAAAAAAAAAAAGGAAGTGGGGGACGGAAGGAGGCAGGCAGGCCAAACTAAAGCATCACTGGAGTGACAGAGCAGGTCCTCACTGCCGGTCACTTGGATTAATAAATCTGACACTTCATCAGCACAAAGGAAGCTGAGACATGAATATATGGCGTGTTCCCTATTGTTTTAGTTGCTGATGAATTTCAAAGATGTCAATTATGTAACACAAGGAGAAGAAATTCAATGAGGTCTCAAAGTTGTGGAAGAATCTACTGTTTTCTTTCACTGAAGTACTAAAAATGCACAGGAAAACTCGCTGGCTAACAGCTCAAGCAAGAGCTGCCTTCACATGAAAAATGTGCCGTCGCACTGTCACGTCCAGTAAAAGACATTAATTTCATGACAGTGGGAAACACAGCCTTCAGAGAGGGCCTGCCCCATTCTCCACGCTCTGTCACGGGAACAAGACATTCAAACACGAGCCCCAGCTGACAGAAAGAAGTGCTGCTCTTCAGAGAGAGGACTGTCTCCTATAATAGCCTGGCTCTTACCCCAGAAGCGCTCCTACCAAGAATAAACTTTATGACAGGCTGCCGTACAGAGAGCGGACCTCCAGCTGCTCCTCTGGGCAGACGTCAGTGAGCGTGGGATAAGAGAGATGAAGCTGCTATCACATCCAGGCCCACGAGGGAATTTCTCACCCACTTCTCAGGGGCAGGCAGACAGGAAGAGAGGAGGCTTCAACACCAAACCGAACCGCTTTAAAGCGATGCAACATTTGCCTCCTGCTTCCACAGGAAATAAACCGCCATGAAATCAGTTCGAAATCTCGCCCCTTTCCTGAGCCAGTGAGGTCCCCAGAGCCATGCCTCCCAGGGCTGAGGCCACCTCACACTGAGGGGAGGCAGACGGCTGGGGACAGCACAGCACGGAGTCGCAGCACGGGCCCCGTCCCTCTAAGCAAGCACACAACCCACAGAAAACTGCACTGAGTCTAAGAAACACAGCCTCCTGGGAAATCAAACATCAGTGGAGAACAAAGACCATAAGATACTTCTTCAAGTGTTTAAAGGAAAACTAATGTGCTAGTTAAATTTTTTTTTTTTTTTTTTTTTTTTGCCTTTTAGGGCTGCACTGGTGGCATATGGAGGTTCCCAGGCTAGGGGTCCAACTGCAGCTGCAGCCGCCGGCCTACACCACAGCCACAGCAACGGGGGATCCGAGCCGCATCTGCAACCTACACCACAGCTCACGGCAACGCCAGATCCTTAACCCACTGAGTGAAGCCAGGGGTCGAACCTGCATCCTCATGGATGCTAGTTGGATTCGTTAACCACTGAGCCACAACAGCAATTCCAGTTAAATATTTTTGAAATACACAGTTTTCATTCACGGATAACAGCGTAAATACTTTCTCCTGATTTTCAATGCTTCAAATATAATTTGCCGTATGTGTGATTTAACACACAGCTCATGTCCTCAGGTTCTATAAAGACAGGGCTGGGAGAACAGCCGGGAGATCGGCCTAACACCTGCTGAGCGCCTGCTACACGGACCAGTGCTGTTTTCCCCATCTGGACATGGATGTTTATTTTACGTATTAGTAAATCAGCACCTAAAGAAGCTACACAGTTGTTTTTCAAGCACAGGGGATGCGTGAACCTACAAAAAACTATACCAAGAAAGCAAGCGGGAAAAGGCAGACTACACAGCATCTCTGGTCAATCGGGGCTGATGGCAGCATCACTCTGGATGGGTAACAATTACCGGTAACAATCCATGAGGTCATCCAGAGAGAAGCACGGCCGCTTATCTCTTCAGGCGTCTCCTAAGATCACTATATAAAGTTTCCAGTCAGTATTATATCAATGTTCTGATATATTGATATTTTACATTCTTATCAAAGAGACTGCTATTCATGTCTCTGGGAGTAAAAAAAAAACCTTAAGTCAACTCTTGAAACACTCCCACAAATTCTTAACAGTCCGAGAGGAAGACAGATACTAACGTGCGTGCCAGGCCTGTGGCCTGCGTGTTTAACCCGCTCAGTGAGCGCGAGTGGCCGGGGCAGGCCTTCCGGAGGGGCCGTGTGAATGCGGGAATGCTTCCTACGGCCCCGCTTTTCAGTGTGACCACCAAGGTCCACGCATCCTGCCGTCCTGAGATTCCATTCTACCCTCCACTACCGCCTTTTTACGACGACGGAAGTGCTTGATTCTGTCAGTAGAAAGTCAACCTTAGACAATCCCTCCCGTTGGACTATTTCGTGAGCATCTTAAACACACCCACTGCTCGCCCAGCGAATGTCCATAAAGAGAGCACGGCCTTCTCTGAGCAGCCACATCTGTTCCAAGCACTCTCAGAACCTCGGTTACCTCGGTGGCTCGGCAGGCTGCACTGGGCCCCCGTGTGAACCGGGAGAGGACACGGGGAGCAGGGGCCTGAGCGTGTCCTCCCTGCTGTCACTGCTGAGGCCAGGGCCTCGAATCGGCTGCCTTCAGCATCCGGCTGCCGAGAAGCCACGTCCGAGAGATAAGGACCAACAGCAGAAATTCTACCTTAATATTGATACCCTAGCAAACTAACAATCCCAGACAGATTCCCAGAGTTAGCGGCTAAGTTCCTCAGTCTAAATCCTGGTCACTGGCAATGAGCTGGACCCTATACTGCAGACTGTCAAATGAGACAGCGTGGGAGCTCCCCTGCTGCTCAGTGGGTTAAGGATCCAGCAATGTCCCTGATGTGGCCTGGGTTACCTCCCTGGCCTGGGAATTTCCACATGCCATGGGTGCAGCCCAAAAAGGGGGGGCAGGGGGAGTAGAAAGAGATGGTCCCCAAGGCAGAAGCTAAACCACCTGGAGCAGCAGAGGCGGGGATAATAGTTCCCAGAGCTGCCCCAGGACCACACCTCTGCCTAGCCAGCTCTGGCTGGCGAGGTCACCTCCTACTGCCCCCTTGGCCACCAGCGACGCCCCCTCGGGTCTGCGCACAGACCACTCGTTGGGCAGCAGAGGCTAAGAGAACTCCCCACAACATGAGGTCACACTTATTCCAGGAAGCGCCAGGATCACCAAGGGCAGACCGTGGCCCCACCGGGATGCCGAGAGCCTGGAGACTGAGAGGAGCGGAAAGGAGCTTCCCAATCGCCTTCGCCTCGGAAGTTCTCCCCGGAACCTGGCCTGGGGACTGCCTTCGGCAGAGCTCCTCGCTGCGTAAAACAAAGCCAAGGAGCTCCCACTCGGGCACAACAGGACCAGCAGCATCTTGGGTGCCATCCCCAGCCCAGCACAGTGCACTGAAGATCCAGCGTTGCCGCAGCTGCGGCTCAGGTCACGACTGCAGCTCGGATCTGATCCCTGGCTCAGGAGCTCCATGGGCCATAGGACAGCCGAAAATGAAAAGGAAAAAAAGAGCCAAAACACTCACAAAATATAACAATTCAATACATTTCTGAAGTTGTTAGTTTAACAATTAGATTTTAGAATGCCAAGACTAAGTGAAAAGAACATAAAATCAGACCTTTAGATGTTATAAAGTCTCCAGAACTATGGTCCCATTTAGCTACATGTGGCTACTTGAATGCAAATAAAATTTAATTAAAATTAAATAAACTTGGAGTTTCCGTTGTGGCCCAGCAATAACGAACCCGACTAATATCCATGAGGGTGTGGGTTCTACCCCCCGCCCTGGCCTGGGAACCTCCATCTGCCATGGCTATGGCCCTAAAAAGACAAAAAAAGAAAAGAAAAAAAAGGAATTCAGTTCCTCAGTCACACAAGTCCCATTCCTGATGCTCGAATGCACTGTGTGGCTACTGCAGCGGCTACATGTGAGAGAATAAAGGTAACATTTGCATCAACACAGAGAGTTCTACTGGACAGCACAACTCAGAGGAGATCTGCCACAAGAAGGACAAGAACACAGTGTCTACACAGCAATGATCAAAACAGAGACAGAGGAGTTCCCGTCATGGCTCAGCAGTAAATGAACCCAACCAGCATCCATGAGGATCCGAGTTCAGTCTCTGGCCTCATTCAGTGGGTGAAGGATCTGGCGTGGCTACGAGCTGGGGAGTAGGTTGCGGACGAGGCTTGGATCCCGTGTTGCTGTGGCTGTGGTACAGGCCGGCGGCTACAGCTCAGGCTGGACACCTAGCCTCGGAACCTCCATATGCCACAGGTGTGCCCCTAAAAAGCAAAAAATATAGATAGATAGATAGACAGACAGACAGACAGACAGAAATGTTCCGTATCTTAACTGTGTGGCTGTTCATTGGCGCATATAAGTGCCACTGGCATGTTTATTTTATTTTATTTTCTTGCTTTCTAGGGCCGCACCCGCAGCACATGGAAGTTCCCGGGCGAGGGGTCGAATCGGAGCTACAGCTGCCGGCCTCCGCCACAGCCACAGCCACGCGGGATCCGCTGAAGGTGCACTTCGTCAAGAGCTGTCAGGTGCACTGCTTCCCACAGATGCCGTCCAAATGGTAAAAGCAAAGAAGTGGGCAATGAAAAGTCTGGCCCAAAGACTTCAAGATTTCACACCTGAGCATCCGGACAGCCAGGTACTGCCAGTCCCAATGCCACGAGAGTTAAGCATCATGCCACTGATAAAAGTCACAGCGGGTCACGAGGTGCACCCCCTGCGGCCTCGGGCAGCCCCTCTCCAGGCCGAGCAGTTCTCCAAAGGGAGAGAGGGGACCGGAAGGGGGACCCCACCGGCTCCCCAGAGAGGTGAGCAAGAACAGGAGCTCTCAGGTCTGGCTGCTCGACGGGAACGCGGGGACGTCACCGCACTCCCGACCTGGGTGTGTGCCACACAGGTAGCTTTGTGTCAGAAGACACCACTGTCTGTTTTATCCAACCACGCCCACGAGGTGTGTGGGCGTCTAGTATTTACACCGTATGCAAACTCCGAGCTTTGTGACTCGTGGTGGCTGAGAACACTGGCAACACAGAGAAACAGAATCGAATGAACAGACAAGGCATGTCGCACCCACAGCATGTACACATATAAAAAGACTGGAAGAAAGCATGAACGGATGGAAAGTGCTTGATTTCTCAGGCTGTCTTTTCCTTTCGGGAGACAGCGGTGCTGCTGCAGTAACGGCATTTGCGTAAAACAAAAGCAAACGGTGAGATATTTACAAATAGCACACTTACCACAGTGGGGTTGCCACTACTTATCAACTGGCTGACTTCATGAAAAATGCTTTGGCAGTCAATTGATTTATCTAACGATCCTCGTTTTACAATTACTGCTACTGCTAATAGAATCTGTTCCCGAACATACTTTTGGAGGCTGTAAAACATAAAAATCATTGTGAAAACTTTTACATAAATCCAATATAAAAGTCCTCCCAAATTTCTCCCTGGGCCTGAAGCTACTCACACACAGCTACACCTAAGGCAGCGCCTCTGAGCTCCACACTGACTCCCCAGCCAGAGACCCGGGTTCGAATCCACACTCAGGTATATACCGGCCACAGGACCCTGGGCAGCCAGTTCACACTCAGAGCCTCAGTTCTCGCCCAAGTGAAGTGGGGATCAGGGCGCGGGGGGCGGGGAGGATTCGACACCCTTACAGGGCACCCAGGGCATCCCAGGCGCCACCTCAGCGCAGCTGCTTCGGGCAGTGCTCGGGGTCGAGGCACAAGTCCACAAGTCGGGGCCCACGAGCCAGACCGAGATAGGTTCTGACCTAATATGCTTCTCCGAGCAACTGCACAGTCTCAGCTCCGTTCCCTTTAAGGTGAAAGGCAGCATCGTGCAACGCGGGGAGACACCCAAGTTCCTAACACCCGTGCCACGCTCCTATCTACATCTTATTCCTTGGCGCGGGGCAGAGGAGTCGGCCTTGCCGGAGGCCTTCTACAGAGCCCACCAGGCCAGCTGCCCGCCGGTTCTTAAAGGACAAGCGTGGGAGTTCCCGCTGGGGCACGATGAGATCGGCCCCAGGATCTCAAGAGCCGATGAGATCGGCGGCGTCTTGGGAGCCCTGGGACACTGGTTTGACCCCCAGCCAGGCACAGTCAGGTGGGGATTTGGCATTGCCGAGCTGCAACCTGGATCAAGACTGTGGCTCAGATCTGATCCCTGACCCGGGAATTCCATATGCCACAGGGTGGCCAGACATGTGGCGGGCGGGGCGGAGAGGCTCAGAAAGCTCAGCCCTAAGCTTTGTAATCCAGCCTCCAGGCTGCCACTCGACAGCGCCATACGCCCTCCCTGGCCAGGGAGCAGCAGGCCCAGCCCGGCCCTCCTGGGACTCCCCACCACCGCTGTCCTCTCACTCCAAAAAGTGGCCCCACCTGGACATAAATGACACGATCACCACGTCTAAGGCCCTTCAGGGCCAAAGACCTCCTCCCCTCTCATCTCGGCTCTTCCCCATCCACTTCAAACCACGGCTGCCCTGAACTTCTTCCAGTTCCTGGCACAAAGCTGATGCCCTTCCAGGCCTCTAAATGCCACCCTCTGCCCGAGCCTACTGACTGCAAAGGAGGTGCCCCCACAGCTCCCACAACATGAAGCATCTGTTACTACAGGTTTCACTGTACCCCGGCCGGCTGCCACGGAGCCTGCAGTGAAGTCGCCAGAAAGCACACCACCTGCCAGGCACAGGCGCCTACCAGACATTCATGCAAATGAACCAACACCGGCTCGCTCCGTCAAGAATGAAGGGGGAAAACATTCCTTCAAAACAGACTTGAAGAGTTCACTAAGCGGGAGTTCCCGTGTGGCTCAATGGTTAAAGAACCCGACTTGTATCCATGAAGATACAGGTTCGATCCCTGACATCGCTCAGTGGGTTAAGGATCTGGCGTTGCCGTGAGCTGTGGTGTAGGCTGGAGGCGACAGCTCAGATTCAACCCCCAGCCTGGGAACCTCCATATGCCTCAAATGCGGCCCTAAAAAGAAAAAAAAAGTTCATTAAGCAAATAGAAGCAGAGATCTTACTGTGCACAAGAATGTGAACTAACAAAAGGGAATTTTTGTACTTATGGGAGGAAACAATCATTTTAAACACACTAACTACCAGGAAGGCACATGTCAAACTAGTTTTAAATATTCAAACACACTAACTACCAGGAAGGCACATGTCAAACTAGTTTTAAATATTCAAACACACTAACTACCAGGAAGGCACATGTCAAACTAGTTTTAAATATTGCTCCTGGCAAAAACTGTAAGTTACTAAGAAGTGAGTTCCCATTGTGGCTCAGCAGGTCAAGAAGCCAACTAGTATCCATGATAACGTGGGTTCGATCCCTGATCTTGCTCAGTGGATTAAGGATCTGGTGTTGCCACGAGCTGCGGCACAGGTCACAGACAAGGCTCAGATCTGGTGTGGCTGTGGCTGTGGCGCAGGCCAGCAGCTACAGCTCTGATTCAACCCCTAGCCTGGGAACTTCCATATGCCATAAGTGTGGCCCTAAAAAAAAAAAAAGAAAGAAAAACTAGGAAAATAAATAATTATACCTAACATTTACTAAATGCTTATGACCTGCAAGTCTCCATATATAGTAACATCAAAAAATTAATACATTTAATCATCACAACCTTTTGAGCAAGCATTATTATTTGCTCTATTTAATCATCAGAAAATCAATGCACAGATTAAATAATCTGCCCAAGGTCACATGGAGTTAGTGGCAGAAATGGGGTTCACGGTCCCCTTCTCAACCACTCAGCTATGCTGCCTTTTAAAACGTGCACCCTGCATTTCACTCTGTGCAGACAAGAAAAACGTCCATGCGGCCACGGGAAATGCACGACGGGACACGCGTGGACTTCTACAGGGCAGAGCCGGGGGCATTTCACCTCGGCAGCTCACCACATTTTGACCTGACTCTAGTCCATTCTGTGGGACATTCTACAAGATGAAAATATCATGAAAGACCAAGGAAGGCAGAACTAGTCCAGATTAAGGAAGACATGACAAATAAACACAACATATAAATCTGTGGTTAAATCCCGGATCAAAAAAATAACTTCCTGACCTTTTAAAAAAAAAAAAAAAAAAAACTTCTTGGGAGTTCCTGTTTTAACAGAGCAGGTTAAGGATCTGGCATTGTCTCTGCAGCAGCATGGTTCAATCCCCAACCAGCACAGTGGGTTAAGGATCTGGCTTTGCCACAGCTGTGGCACAGATGGCAGCTATGGCTCAGATTCAATCCCTGGCACAGGAATTTCCATATGCCACACGTGCAGCCAAAACAAACAAACACACTTCTCTTGTGGCTCAGCAGAATAAAGATCCAGCACTGTCACTGACTACATAGGCTCAGGTCACGGCTGTGGTGCGGGTCTGATCACTGGCCCGGGAACTTTTGTATGCCAAGGGCACAGCAAAAAGCAAAACCAAAAACCTCTAAGGGAGGAAAAGGATACAAATAATATTATTCAGAAAACTGTGGATATCAGAATATGAGGTCAGAATTATATTGATTTTAAAAATATAGTAATTATATCAAGAGTGTTGAGATCACACCTCAGGAGAGACGTGCTTAAGTTTTTACGGATAAAGTGTCACTATTTCTGCAGCGTACGGTCAGTGGTTCGGGGAGAACGTGCACATACAAATGAGAGAGAAACCAAGTGTGACAAAATGGTAACTGAGCCTCTACAAGAGAGCAGGAGAGGTGCATGTCCACAGACCTATTCTTTCAGGCTTGCCTAAAACTTTTTCTTTCTGAAAGTAAGTGTTTGGAAGAAAATATGTAAGTGAACTTTTTTTTTTTTTGGTCTTTTGTCTTTTTAGGGCTGCACTCACGGCATATGGAGATTCCTAGGCTAGGGATCAAACCCGAGCCGTAGTGGCCCGCCTACGCCACAGCCACAGCCAAGCCACATCCAAGCCGTGTCTGTATGCCACAGCTCACGGCAACACCAGATCCCTAACCCACTGAGTGAGGCCAGGGATCGAACCCACAACCTCATGGTTCCTAATCAGATTCGTTTCTGGTGCGCCGTGATGGGAACTCCAACAAAGTGAACTATTTCAATGCAAAAGCCTATAGTCAACTCTAAATTAGCATCTGAACTAATCAGAATTATTAGGGCGAGATTACTTTGGATGACACAGGATCACACCCACACACACCATCAAAATCTGTTCCACGCCTATGTCCCAAGCCCCCCCCCCCCCCCAGCTCAGCGGTTCTGTGTGGGGTAAGGGCGTGGCGGCTGTGACAGAACAAGGTGAAAACACACCCAAAGGGGCACATTAAACAACGAGTTAAAATTTAAAGAAAGAAAGAACATCAGCAGGAAGGAGGAAAGGTATGAGACGGGAGCAAGTTTTCCTCACTGTATTAAAAGTAGAAAAAAAGCCGCACCCTCCCCTCACGTTCACGTACATCCACTCAGCCTCCAACGTGCAAGGCCAACAGGCTCGGCAACGCTGGGCTTCCTGCTCTCGTGTGTTCTGTGATGTGCGCAGCACTGACTCTCACTTTACTGAGGGCCGCAGCCACGCCAGTAAGTCCAATTCAGCGTTAGGGACTCCGGGGCTGCTCGTCGAGGCCGCGAGAGCAAAGCTCGGACAGTGCGCTCGGAGTCGGCCGCGCCCGCGGCGCCCTGGGCCAGGGCTGGAACCCACAGCACAGGGGCCGGAGCCCGGCGGCGACAAGGCTGGATCCTTAACCCACTGCACCACGCACGCTCGCCTAACCTCCTCGCCAAGCTCCACGCACGGGGGCGCCCGGCACGGCGGCCTGAGCACAGAGCAGCTCCTGCCCCGAGGGGGCGAGCAAAGCGCGCGCAGGAAGCGCTGCGCTCCCGCCGCCGCCTGCGCCGCGCACACGCCGGGAGCAGGCCTGGCCCTTAGGGGACTCAGAGGAGGTGCGCAGACGGCTCTCTCCCCCAGACGCGTGCGGCTAAGAGCTTTCCTCAACGGGTTCTGAATCGTCCAAGCAGGGAGCCCGCACGGCCTGGTAAAACGTTCCCACAACAGCGCGGGCACCACGGCAGGTTCTCGCCCACCCCCGCTGCTCAGCCCCGGGCCCTCGCCAAAGGGCCCCGGCGAGCGTCGTGCTGTTCTCCCGCAGCCCCGGGGTGCGCGGCCTGCGTCCACGCGGGGTGGCCCGTGGTCTGCTCGGGCGCGTGGCGTCGCGACCCTCCCGGGCACCCGCCTGTCCCCGAGCGCAGCGCGAGCAGGAAGCCGAGCGACCCGCGAGCAGAGAGCGGCCGCCACCACCTCCAGAGCGACTCCGACGCACCACCCGCGCCCCAGACCTGCGCAGCGCCCGCACCTCCGTCCACACCGCCTTCCCAGGGCGAGAGCCCGCGCCGCCTGCGCCAGCAGAGGCTGCCGTCCGAGGCGGCCACGCCGCCTCCCCCGCGGGGTGGGCCCGCAGCACGCGCTCCACACAGAGCTTACCCACGGCGACAGCCACGCAAAGCCAAGCCAGCGAGCGGGGAGGAGCCGAGCAGGAGGCCCTGGCGGCGCGGCCGCGTACTCACTTGGGCCTCTGTAAGACGTAGGTGAGGAGGAATGTGCGCAGGGACTCGATGCTGCCCTTCTCCAGCAGGATCCACTCGCGGACGACGGCCTCCATGACGGCCGTGGCGGCCTGGAAGAGCACGTAGTCCACCTTGCTGGTTTCTGACGAGAGAACAGACAGCGGCTTCAGACGCGGCCCCGCTCCCCGTGACCACGCTGCACGGCTCAACGGGGACAGAGGCTCAGACAAGGAAGGAGACGGTTACCTGTGCCTTTTTTATCCAGTGACCTCGCGCTAGCACCACAAAGAGGTTAGTTCCTCTCAGAAGACACCTCAGGCAGGTGGCAGCTAATCACCGATCACAATTGTCACAAACTTTCCTCACCTCTCTTCAACTGTTACTTCCAAAGCATGAGGAACTAAAAAATAACACAGCTTTAACAAAAATAAAATGAAAGTAGAAAGCAATCCGAAAATGTCCTGAGAGATTCTCCCCCTGTGCAAAGCAGAACCTGGTGCCGCCGAGGCGCGGACCAGCCGGCTGGGAAGAGGCCTGCCGGCCGGGAGCCACGCTGTCCCAACGGCTCAGCGGGTCGGGCGCCCGAGCTCTCGGCAGGCTGGCCCGTCTCTGACAGCAGGTTCAGAGGTAGGCACGGCCACATGCAGGTTCCTGGTCTCAGCTGCTTCTTGAAAAAGTCACGTTTGCACAAGGTGAGAAGTTCTTGTGAATTTTCTGATTGCGATACTGATCAAACTGAGTAAAATCCCAAAGCTACCCTTAGAGAGATCCAGCTTTAACTAGCAAGTGAAAGCCTCTGAACTAAGAACTGGATCGGAAGGGGAAAAAAATAGAAAATTAACACACCAAAGAAATATTACATTAATTTTCTATTTTTTTCTCTTAGTCACCAATACCACGCATTTCCAAACAGCATTATCGAAAGGGAGAAACAGTCAAAATGAAGTCAAGAAAAAAGCAGAAATTTTCTGAAGCTCTACAAAGTAGCCATCATGTGAAATCCAGGCAGAGTTGGATGTGACTCCAAGACGACTAGAGAGGGGCCCCGGACGCCTGAGAACTACGGCCAGCCACAGCGTGGCACCTTCCAGAAGCTATCGGAAGAGCATGCAGATACCGTCAGGCACATCACTTCCTCTCCTCTTGGAGCTCAGATCCCTTAAAAATCTTACAAGTGATCGTGACACAAGAAGCTACAAAAAACACGGGGGAAAATGTACGCCTACATAAATCCCCACCACACGAGACTCGTGCACAGGAGTTCGGAACCTACCAAAACTAGTAAGAGGGGCCCTTCTGGACCTTTTGTTTTTTAAGTTTGACTAGTCCATGCTATCTTAGCATGAATTCTAACTGACATGGAAAAACTTAGAAACCTAAAAATACAATGAACAAATAAAGCAATAGCTTCTAAAAATGTAAACCTATTATAAAATAGGTGTTTAAAGTTCTAGGACGGGGGGGGGGGGGGCGTGTTTTATTCAAAGAGAACTTGAAACAGAACCCGGTTCTATCCACTTAGCTCACTTAGGGAGAAATACGGTAGGGCTTCATCAAGGTAACTGAAATCACCTCTTACGATAAAGCTCTTCTTGAAAGAAAACGATGGTTGTCTGCCTATCTGTACTTCCTCCTGTGAATCATAAAAAATTTTAAGGATGTGAAATCCTTAACTATGAATTTTAGCAAAGCAGCAGCATCTTAGGGACTCCCAGAATTTTAAAAGTATAACAATGAAGACCATCGAGTCCGATTCCTGCACTTTAGTGGCCGAGCCGGGCACTGCCAGACCGGCACTGCCAGACCGGGAGAGGAGGCTGAGGCGGCCTGGCGGGGCGGAGGCCTCTGGACGATGCGAACCCGCCCTAAACGCAGGGGCCAGGGGCTGGGCCTGCTTCTCGTAAGCAGTGAAACGGGCCTTGCCTAACTCCCTGCGCTAACATCCCAGGCTCTTCTTCTGTCCCCAGCCCCTGTTTACGGGGGTGAGGAGCAGGCCGTCCTGGACGGCACATGGCATCAGGAAGTCTTCAGGAGAGTCTCCTCCTCGGAGACCCCTGCCTGGCATCAAATGCGGATCCACACTGCTGATCCATGAGGGGCTGCCTCTCAGAAGGAAGGAATCTGAGAAAAAGAGAGCCAAATTCCCCATTTAAAAGAGGGAGTTTTCCGAACTAATCCATTTACCTCCCTATAAAACCGCCCTGGCCTTCCCAGGCTGCGCTTACGCGGGGCCGAGACGTGCCGACGCCGCCGGCAGGGGCTCTAGAGGCCGCCGGCAGCTCGGGGGCCTCGTCCCCATTCTCCGTGCCCGCGAGGTCCTCGGGGAGAGCCCGCAGCCCCCCCGGATTTCCAACACTCCGAGGCAGGGTCGGTCTCCCACCGCCCAGGGCTCCGTCGAGGCCACAAAGTGGCTTGAGCCGCCTCAGCAGCAAGTCCTCACTTCCAGCCGCCCCAACTCCAACAACACCGCGGAACGAACACCCAGGGGCGCCCCGGGCGGCGCCTTCAACCAGACAGAGCCCTGAAGACCAGGCAAAGCCAAGCGAAGGGCCGGGAGGCAGGTGCCGCGGGCACTCGCACTCGCCTCTCGGGCCTCGGGCTTCTTTCCAAAGCAGAGGCAGCCGAGCTGCAAGGCAGCCCCCAGGCACCCGCCCGCAGGGAGTCGCAGGCTGGCCGTCCGGCCTCTTCTCCCCGAGAGAGGGCAACAGCAAGCTCCAAGGTCGCGCCAGAGGCGCTGGACGCCGCCTCGAGGTCGGGGGCGACCCTCCACCAAGAGCGGTCGTCGGCAGGTTTTGGAAGGCACACCTGGCCCCACAAAACTAGTAAACTCCCAAGCGCCAAGGACGTCGAGGGACGAAGTCTGAGGGTGCTCTCCCGACGAAATGCGCGACATGCGACAGGCACACACGCGCACACACGGCAAAGAAACAAAAACTGCAAGGTAAACACAAGGCTAAGAAGAGAAAGAAACGGGGGGAAATGAGAAACATACTAAAACAGAAGTTACTAGTGGGAAGGAAGAATTTTAGGCCAGAAAAGGGAAGCATCCAAGAGAAAGTCTCCCGCTCCTTAGAACGTAGTCCCCCGACATTCCAGAAACGCGACCTGTCCTCCCTCAGTAAGAGTGTGAAATCCTGAACTGCGATCGACTGCCACGTGCATGAGAAGTCTTCTTAGAGGAGTGAACCTTTCTGTGCTGGTGGCGACCGAGTAAGGAGTCAGGCTCTCCTGCGAAGTGGAGGTGTCGGCATTAATGGAACACAGGGCTTGGCAGCACATTAATGATTACGCTTTTAACACGTACACCCAACCTTTGAAATAGTTCATGTCCCAACATCCAAACTGCTTTCAGCAGCACGGCTAGAACGAGCCATCCTGTTCTTTAGAAATTTTTATCAGAAACACAAAAGTATTCCAAAACAAGCTCAAACCATAACAAAGCAATAGTTCTTCATAAAATGTACATACTCTAAAAAGGAAAAGAGAGGTATAAACACATACACTCTAATAACATACTTATCACTTGGATCAAGCAATCCCCAGCAAGAACAGGACAACTCAGTCGCGTGGGAAGTCAGAAGAAACACTGCGGGGACCTCGTGACGCAGTTACGGCTCGAGCCCGCAGAGCCAGACTCAGACCACCCGAGGCTTCCTAAATCTGTTAACGCCGAACAATTTCAAGGCAGTGAGGACGAAGGCTCCCTTAAATTCTTAATACTGATGTGCTGTTTTGCTGCTTTTTACTTAACATTGAGTTAAATATTCCCTACAGGCATAAGATAACTTTTCTTAGTGCCAGAGCCAGATCCAACCAAGTATACACTATTCAAAAAAAAAGGAAAAACAACAACAGAAATCTTCAAAACGGCCTCATTCAGAATTAAAGGTTATTAAAACTATTTCTCCCATCGACCCCCTTAGCTTCCGAGATCAGACAAGACTGGGCGCGCTCGGGGCAGTAGGCCGTGGACCGAACTCTCTCTGAGAGTAAGATCTAACCCGAAACGAGACAGAGCCGCCTGGGCCACCGCTGCCAGCTCTGTGCAGAAAGAACACGGGGGCCATCTGAAATGAGGCAAGGGGTGGCAACACTGGCCTTCCTGTCCCAGAGGGCTTTCACATGTCACTACCTCTGCACCCCACCACCGTCCGGGGTCATCCGGTCTGTTTGAGGAAAACGGTATCATTGCGCCCATCTCGGGTGAGAGGCAAGGTGACCTCAAGCTGCCACAGGGCAGCAGGCACCCCCGGCGCTGGGGCCGCACGGTCCCCACCGCCCTCCCACAGCCCCTGGCGGGAAGCGCTCAGGACACAGAACTGGAATTGCAGGCTATTCCAACCCGGAAACTAACGGATTAGTCTTCCTAAAAGCACAAGAATGAAAGGTCAGATGTTTTAGTCCCTGACACTCAACAAACCAATTTTGTGCACATGGATAACTCAAACAGCCTTCCTTTCAGAACCTTCAATGTGGGCTATAATAAGTGGCTCCAATTAAAAAACAGCCAACAATAATCAGGTTATAAAATAACAATAACCAATGAAACCTCACCCCCCTCCCTTTTTGCTGCACCTGTGGCATGGGGAAGTTCCTAGGCCAGGGTTCAAAACCAAGCCACATCAGTGATAATGCTGAGTCCTTAACCACTAGGCCACCAGGGAACTCCTCTCTATTACCGAAAAATATTTAAGAGGCAGAGAAAATTCCATCTTTAAATAAGTTATAACTTTAGTAATTATTTTTAAAGAGGTCACTTCTATACATATGTCAGATAGAAGGCACTCCAAAAACATTTTTTACAAGAGAAAAAAATCAATGTTTCATTTAGGAATACAATGAATAACCTACACAGAACTAATATTTGCTAAATGAGCCAAGTACAAACTATATGGTTAAAAAAAAAAAAAAAAAAACCGAAAAACAACGGAAAGAACCTGGAGAAACCCCCCTCAAAAATCTTAATTTTAAAGCCTGGGAGATGGTACAGTTTATGTCCTCTAAGTGACATCACACCTGAAAACAAGAGAAAAACCATTAGACTTTCCTCCCACCATTAACAGCCTTCACGTTACGGTCAATAATGGAACAAATTATCAGATGTAGTATCTAGGGAAGGAAAATCCAAAGCAAAAAAACAGTTTTCTTTCTGGCTTTGTGGAACACATTTAAAGCCACTTCAGTGGAATGATTATCAAGGCAAAGGTCAAATGTACAAACCTGCTTATTTCAAAATGAATCTAAAATAGCTAACGTTCGAAATAGAAAACCAGATGCTTTTAAAGTAAATACTTACCCAAAATATGCTTGCAAACTGCGAATGGTGACTTTGATTTCCTAAACGATAAGAATATGTGCTCAGCATGCTGGCGCTGCTCAGTGCTAACCATGGAAGGTGGTGCCTTGAGAGTTAAACACAAACAGACAGAGCACATTTGTTTAATGAGCGAGCTGGAACAACGGCAATATCCCTCACCCACCACACTTTCAGCGAGCAATGCGAAGACAAATTCTTGCTTCCCTTTTTTTTTAGGAACGGTAACATAAAACTTCATGGTAAATATTTAAAATATGGTTTCAGGGAAAAGGAAGAAATCCCAGGCAAGGTTTGAATCAGAATCCTTTCAACTTGCCTAGGTTTTAGAAAAATACTTATTTAACTTCTGCTTTTGTTTTTTTTTTTTTTTTGTCTTTTGTCTTTTTAGGGCCGCACCCAGGGCATATGGAAGTTCCCAGGCTAGGGGTCAAATCAGAGCTGTAGCTGCCAGCCTACACCACAGCCACAGCAACCAACGCATGATCCAAGCCACATCTGCGACCTCCACCACAGCTCACGGCAACACTGGATCCTTAACCCACAGATCCTAAACCCACAAGGGCGGCCAGGGATCGAACCCTCGTCCTTATGGATACTAGTCGGGTTCATTAACCACTGACAGGAGCTCCGACTTCTGCAATTTCTTAAAAACATCGCTAAGTTGTTGCCTTTTATTCCAAAACATACCACTCCATCTAAATTGACCAAGTTCAATGAATTTCTCAATTATTCATATTAGTAGAACTGAATCCAAAGTTATTAAAAATTGATTTCTAAAAACAATCCTTTAAGATAGAACTATTATCAAATAATTCTACCTCAAGTTTTTCTAAAATCAAATTATTAAACCCGGAAAATGAAAAAGTAAAATTTGGAGTATACAAAATTCCTTTCTGAAAATAAATAAACCAACCAGAAAAGCCAGACTTCTCCAACAAAAACAGCTTCTAAAACTGTGCCTAGGTTTTTAAATTCCACTTTGTTCTAACAAAAGATGATATTCTTCTGAACCAAATCTACCTAATGATATGCACGCGAGTGCATGGTTTGGTTATCTTTGTCCTTTGAGCCCCATCTAAAGAGGAGACACTGCTTACACAGCATACACAGCAAAACAGCACTTGCTCACTGTGGGGAGAGAGGAGGGGGACAGAATGAGAGAAAATGAGCCTTTGTTATTATAGCCAATATAAAGTGTGGGACCCATCGCTTCACCTGTATTCCAAGAAGCTGAGGATGAAAAACATTTTGCAACCAAGTACATATTAAATCAGCATTCATCATTTAACTATGTCAATTATGCAACACTACGTACTCTCTTTCCGGTTAAAATAGTGGGCGGGGGAGGGCCACATCCAAGAGAAATTGACTAACGCTAATTCCACGGCCTAAAGGAATTCTTGTAATTGGCTAAAGCCAGTTCAGACTACTATTCCTAAGGATACAGCACCCTCTACAGCTCTCCAGATAAAAATGAAGACATTCCCATTAAAGAATTGTGTTAAGTGGAGAAGCAACAAGGAGAAGCACACAGAATTAGAGCCACTGTCTTAGGACAGACTATCATGGAGTATAATCTACAAAAATACTGACTCACAGTGCTGAACATCTGAAGCTAATATTGTGAATCAACCACAGTATGATTTTTAAAAAACAACTGCTGGAGTTCCCGTCGTGGCTCAGTGGTTAACGAATCCGACTAGGAACCATGAGGTTGCGGGTTCAATCCCTGGCCTTGCTCAGTGGGTTAAGGATCCGGCGTTGCCATGAGCTGTGGTGTAGACTGCAGACTCGGCTTGGATCTGGCGTTGCTGTGGCTGTGGTGTGGGCCAATAGCTGCAGCTCTGATTCAACCCCTAACCTGGGAACCTCCATATACCACAGGACCAGCCCTAGAAAAGGCAAAAAGACCAAAAAAAAACAAAAAAACAAAAAGCAAAACCTGCTAAATTCTTTATTTTTTTTGACTGCACCCATGGCATGTGAAGTTCCCTGGCCAGGGACTGAACCTGGGCCACAGCAGTGACAACACCAGATCCTTATTAACCCACTGAGTCACACAGGGAACTCCGTTAATTACTTTTTTTAAAAAAAATTTTATTGAATAGCTAATTATGCTGAATATTTTTATCCTTGAATTTGCAAATTCTTCATTCTGACTATTTTCTCTAATTCAAATGAGTTTTGTGTTTACGAACCTTTTCATCATTAGTGTCTGTTGAGTGTACCCTGGACACACAGCACACGACACACTATACCATTTGTTGTACTGTTACGAATACACATCAACTATGGGAATTTCTGAATTGTGCATTCTTTCTTTTCATCACCTTTGAAAAAGCACTATCACACATCATTCTGCATAATTAACATGCTAGTTATTCTACAAACAGAAACAGTTCCCAAGCAACTAGAGATTATCATACCGAGTGAGCTAAGTCAGAAAAAGACAAACACCATATGATATCATTTATATGTGGAATCTAAAATATGGCACAAATGAACCTATCTACAAAACAGACAGAGAGCACAGACCTGTGGTTACCGAGGGAGGGGGGAGGGAGTGGGATGGACCGGGAGTCTGGGGTTAGTTAATATATCAAATCCTTACATTTCGCATGGATAAGCAATGAGGTCCTACTGTCCAACACAGGGAACTATATCGAGTCTCCTGCGATAGACCCTGATGGGCGATAATATAAAAAAGCAGAATGAAAAGGACGTATGTAGATGCATAACGGAGTCATTTTGCTGTACAACAGAAATTGGCACAACACTGTAAACCAACTATAATAAAAAAATTCAGGAGTTCCTGTCGTGGCGCAGTGGTTAACGAATCCGACTAGGAACCATGAGGTTGCGGGTTTGGTCCCTGCCCCTGCTCAGTGGGTTAACGATCCGGCGTTGCCGTGAGCTGTGGTGTAGGTCGCAGACGCGGCTCGGATCCCGCGTTGCTGTGGCTCTGGCGTAGGCCGGTGGCTACAGCTCCGATTCAACCCCTAGCCTGGGAACCTCCATATGCCGCGGGAGCGGCCCAAGAAATAGCAACAACAACAACAAAAGAAAAAAAAAAAAAAATTCAAATTCAAAAAGTTCCCAAAGCTAATGATTTTTGGACACTCTGATATTCACACACTTGATAAGGTACAGGTCTCATCTAATTTTAATATAAAAACTGATATTCCATTTATAAAATTCCAGGTTTCATAAATAATATAGTATGATCTAACACTTAGTCTACATTAATCACCTGACTGATCATTACCACACAAACAATAAAATCATCGGAGTTCCTGTCGTGGCTCAGCGGAAACGAATCTGACTAGGATACCTAATGACGGAGGTTTGATCCCTGGCCTTGCTTGATGGGTTAAGAATCCGATGTTGCCATGAGCTGTGGTGTAGGTCACAGACATGGCTCAGATCCCAAGTTGCTGTGGCTCTGGTGTAGGCCGGTAGCTGTAGCTCCAATTAGACCCTTAGCCTGGGAACCTCCATATGCCGCAGGCACGGTCTTAAAAAGACAAAATAATAATAAAAACATCAATCAAGGAGTTCCCGTTGTGGCTCAGCAGAAATGAATCTGACTAGTATCCATGAGGACACAGGTTCAATACCCGGCCTTGCTTGGTGGGTTAAAGATCCGGTATTGCCGTGAGCTGCGGAGTAGGTCACAGATGTGGCTCAGATCTGCGTTGCTGTGGCTGTGGTGTAGGCCAGCAGCTATAGCTCCAATTCCACCCGCAGCCTGGGAACCTCCATATGCCTCAGGTGCGGCCCTAGAAAGCAAAAAAAAAAAAGGTTTGGGGGAAGGAATTCCTCCTGTCAAATCCTACGAGGCCCTCAGACTTCCTTTCCTTGGTGGGCTACAATGACAAACATCGGTCACTGTCAACAGCAATGATGCCACGCAGCTGCCATGCAGAATATGCGAAATGCTGTAACACGGGCTCTCTCTGGGGCTCCTACACCTGCTCCCCCAACAGCTCCGCATCAACTCTCTCAACTTGCCCCTCGAGTGCTTCTCTGCCAGGCTCTTGACCCCGCGGGATGGAAGAAAAAGGGGAAAGAGAAAGATTCCGGAGATGGGCTGATGGTTGAATAACAACGTGAAAGTACTCAAAGTGGCAAAGTTTGGGTTATATTTTACCACAACCGTTTTAAAAGATAAGGAAGATAACACAACAGAACCTTTTTTTTTCGCTTTATTAGGGCTGCACCCGCGGCATATGGAGGTTCCCAGGCTAGGGATCAAATCGGAGCTGAAGTCACCGGCCTAGGCCACAGCTCACAGCAACGCCGGATCCTTAACCCACTGAGCAAGGCCATGGATCGAACCAGCAACCTCATGGTTCCCAGTCGGACTGCACCACAAAGGGGACTCCCTAACATAACAGAACTTGTAGGAGTTCCTGTCGTAGCTCAGCAGAAACGAATCTAATATCTACGAGGATGCAGGTTCAATCCCTGGCCTCACTCAGCGGGTTAAGGACCTGGCATTGCCATGAGCTATGGTGTAGGTCAGAGATGAGGCTCAGATCCCTCGTTGCTGTGGCTGTGGCTGTGGTGTAGGCTGGTGGCTGCAGCTCCAATTCGACCCCTAGCCTGGGAACCTCCATGTGCTGCAAGTTCAGCCCTAAAAATACCAAAAAAAAAAAAAAAAAAAAGATGCAACAGAACTTTTCGGAGCAGTATTATTAAGAGAAACTTAACTATCCGCAAATTGTATCCTGTTCAGACGGTGGTTACAAAGGGGTGTGCGTGCGTGTCCACACTCATCAACATCAACACCGAAGGCCTGGAAACTTCACTGTATGTAAACACGCCCCAATAAAAATCTGCTAAAAATGCAATGGGACAGGTGAACAATCAGACTAGATATGCCGAGAAGAAAACAGAAGACAGACAGGAAAAATCACCGGCGTCCTCCCGCTGTGTGGCACAGCGGCATCAGCGCATCTCCGCAGCGCCGGGACGCACTGGGTTCAGGAGCGGGCGTTGCCACAGGGGCGGTGTCACAACCCGAGCTTGAATCTGATCCCTGGCCCCAGGAACTCTATGTCACAGGGCAGCCAAAACAAGAAAAGTTACTGAGAATGCAGTAAAAAACTCCGACCAAAGTGGGTGTAGAGGAAACCTATCTCCACGTGTTAAAGGTCATTTATGACAAACCCACAGCCAACGCAATATTCAAGGGAACAAAGGCGAAAGCCCTTCCGCCAAAATCTGGGACAAGACAAGGAAGCCCCCCACAACACTTTCATTCAACATAGCACTAGAGCTGGGAAACCCGGACAGCTGCATGGAAAAGAATAAACTCCAAATGGATGAAAGACCTAACTATAAGACCAGATGCTAGAAAACTCCTAAGAGGAAAACACAGACACATTTTCTCCGACATAAACCACAGCAGCATCTTTTCAGATCCACCTCCTGTATTAATGACAATAAAAGCAAAAAATAAACAGATGAGACCTAATTAAACTTGAAAGCTTTTACACAGCAAATGAAACTCTCAAGAAAACCAAAATGCAACCCACAGAATGGGAGAAAGTATTTGCCAATGAAGCGACTGACATTGGATTAGTCTCAAAAATACAAATACCTCCTGCGGCTCAATACAGAAAAACAAGCAACCCCATCTAAAAATGGGCAGAAGAGGAGTTCCCGTCGTGGCGCAGTGGTTAACGAATCCGACTAGGAACCATGAGGTTGCGGGTTCGATCCCTGGTCTCGCTCAGTGGGTTAAGGATCTGGCGTTGCCATGAGCTGTGGTGTAGGTCACAGACGCGGCTCGGATCCTGCATTGCTGTGGCTCTGGCGTAGGCCAGTGGCTACAGCTCCGATTCGACTCCTAGCCTGGGAACCTCCATATGCCTCGGGAGCGGCCCAAAGAAATAGCAAAAAGACAAAAAAAAATTAAAAAAAGATGCATGCACCCCTATGTTCACTGCAGCGCTATTCACAATAGCCACAATAGAAACAACCTAAATATCCACCAACAGATGAATGGATTAAGAGGATGTGCCACAGGAGATCCCGTCCTGGCTCAGCAAAACATCTGACGAGCACCCATGAGGATGCAGGTTCCATCCCTGGCATCACTCAGTGAGTTAAGGATCCAGCGTTGCCGTGACCTGTGGTGTATGCTGCAGGCTCCACTCAGGGATCTGGCGTTGCTGTGACTGTGGCAGAGGCCAGAGGCTACCGCTCCAATTCGACCCCTAGCCTGGGAATGTAATGTGACGCAAACTGTTCCATTTAGAATAGATAAGCAATGGGGTCCTACTGCACAGCACAGGGAACTATGTCCAATCATTTGTGATGGAACACGATGGAAGATAATATGAGAAAGAGAGTATGTATAGATGTATGACTGGGTCACTTTGCTGGGTCACTTTGCTATACAGCAGAAATTGACAGAACCATGTAAATCAACTATAATAAAAATCAACTAACATCTTTCACCATATTAGCATATTAAAGGAGGAAGATTAGGATCTCCCGTTGTGGCTCAGCAGTAATGAAGCCAACCAGGATCCAAGAGGATGCAGGTTCGACCCCTGGCCTCACTCAGTGAGTTAAGGATCCAGCATTGCTGTGAGCTGTGGGGTAGGTCCCAAACACAGCTTGAATCCAGCAATGCTGTGGCTGTGGCTGTGGCATAGGCCAGCAGCTACAGCTCCAATTTGACCCCTAGCCTGGGAACTTAGATATGCCACATGTGACCCTAAAAAGACCATAAAAAAATCAAGGAGAAAGACTTATTATCATTAAAAAAAAAGCAGAAACATGTTTAACAAACTAAGATCTAGGACTAAACCTTTGGCAAAGTAGGAATGAATGAGGACTTCCTTAACCTATAAAAAGAATCTACCAAAAAAAACTACAGTGCACATTAACTAATGTTGAAAAAAGAAAAGCATTCCCTTAAATTGCCAGTAACTGTCAGTATACCAACAGGGGCCACTGGACTCAATTTTGGAAATATATATATATATATATATATATTTTCCCCCCTTAGGCAAGAAACAGATTTATTAGGATAAAATGCTTATGAGAGATGCGAGCGGGCAGGCAAAGAAGCTCTACGCCAAGGATCCGGTGGGCTACAGTTTTTATCATCCAAGGGGAGTCAATTTTGGAGATATTTTTAAGCAGTTTTAACAAACTGCAATGCTTGGTATTTCATGACTTTTACTTTTTCTTAGAGGTTTTCCAAAGAACAAGGAAATGTTATGTTTGAAAAACTGAATAAAACTTACTCTAATTTGAGGTCATTTATAGATTCAGTGGACACTTTTACAATTCTAAATTATGCAATAAGATCCAGGGGATCATACTGTTTCTACATCTTTATTTTATTTTATTTTATTTTTTTTGTCTTTTGTCTTTTGTTGTTGTTGTTGCTATTTCTTGGGCCGTTCCCGCGGCACATGGAGGTTCCCAGGCTAGGGGTCGAATCGGAGCTGTAGCCCCCGGCCTACGCCAGAGCCACAGCAACGCGGGATCCGAGCCGCGTCTGCGACCTACACCACAGCTCACGGCAACGCCGGATCGTTAACCCACTGAGCAAGGGCAGGGACCGAACCCGCAACCTCATGGTTCCTAGTCGGATTCGTTAACCACTGCGCCACGACGGGAACGCCTGTTTCTACATCTTTAAATGAAAAATTTAGCTATTTCATCTTCTAAGGATTATTTCATCAGAACTCATCATTTATTCCCAACTATACTAAGAAAAAACTAAAATAATAAAATTTAAAAATAAGAAATGAAAAAATCTAGAAAAGTAATACGACAACAAAATAAAAATAAATCAGCACTACTACTACATTATCCTCAATTTTTACACTAAAGCATAACATGGTCTTTCAAGAAGGTATGAAAGAAAGCTGGAAACACCACCTTTGTGGTCTTGGTTTTATTAAGTTTCACTGAATAGTGTTGAGAACTCAGAATTTTTCATTTCCCACAAATAATGCTAAAGAGAAAAAAGTTGATAAGGAAAGACATTTCACAGTTAAGAAGTAAATCTGGGAGTTCCCATCATGGCGCAGTGGAAACAAATCCGACTAGGAACCATGAGGTTGCGGGTTTGATCCCTGCCCCGCTCAGTGCGTCAAGGATCTGGCGTTGCTGTGAGCTGTGGTGTAGGTCGCAGACGCGGCTTGCATCTGGCGTTGCTGGGGCTCTGGTGTAGGCCGGGGGCTACAGCTCCGATTAGACCCCTAGCCTGGGAACCTCCATATGCCTCGGATATGGCCCTAAAAGGACAAAAAAACAAAAAACCTGAGGACCACTTAGCTTCTCTTACCAAAAAAAAAAGAAGAAGAAGTAAATCTGAAGATGAATACAAAAAAGAAGTTCCCTGGTGGCTCAGCAGGTTAAGGATCTGGCGTTATCACTGCTGTGGCTCAAGTTACTGCTATGGAGCTGGTTCGATCCCTGGCCTGGGAGCTTCCGCATGCCACAGGAGAGGCCAAAAAAGGATGAATGCAAAAAGACATGCAGCAACAGGAGTTCCCACTGTGACATAATGGGAATGACGGCATCTCTGGAGAGCTGGGACAAAAGTTCAATACCCAGCTGGGCATAGTGGGTTAAGGATTCAGCACAGGCCACAAATGCAGGTCGGATCTGATCCCCGGCACACGTGCACAGGGCAGCCAAAGATAAAAGGGAAAAAAAAAAGACAAACAGCAGCAAACTAAACCTGTACTGTCCAAAGCAGCAGCCACCAGCCATGTTTTAGTTATTTAAATTTGTTATAATTAAAGGAAGTTAAAATTTTAGTTCCTCAGCTACACTAGCCACATTTCAAGTGCTTAATAGCCACATGTCTATTGGTTATCACAATAGACATCACACTGGAGAACAAAAATATCAACAGAACATTCCTATCATCACAGAAAGTTCTAATGGACAGGCCCTATTAGTAACGATGAAATCGCTCATATAAGGGCACCCATGAGTCTTTTTATGGCCACACTCACGGCATATGAAGTTCCCGGGCCAGGGATCAAACCCACGCCTCCAAAGGGACCCGAGCGACTGCAGTCTGATTTTTTTTTTTTTTTTTTTTTTTTTGTTGCTTTTTAGGGCCACACCCACAGCCTATGGAGGGTCCCAGGATAGGGGTCGAATCGAAGCTGTAGCTGCCAGCCTACACCAGAGCCACAGCAACACAGGATCCAAGCTGCATCTGCGACCTACACCACAGCTCACAGCACCGCCAGATTCTGAACCCACTGAGCAAGGCCAGGGATGGAACTGGCAACCTCATGGTTCCTAGTCAGATTCATTTCTGCTGCGCCACAATGGGAACTCCTGCGGTTGGAGTCTTAATTCATGGCCCCAGGGCAGGAAAGCCTGACCTTGAGATGATGCTATTCAGGATCAGTGGTTCTAGAACCACTCAGTTCTAGATCAACGGAGGCCAGTCTGTCCCCCAGGGAACATCTAGCAATGTCTGGAGACATTTGTTGGTTCCCACAACTGGGGCGTTTTACTAGCGACTAATGCAGAAAGGGCAACGATGCTGCTGAACACCCACCACGCATGGTCCAGCCCAAAGCGCCATCACCTGCCTGAGATGAAGTTTCTCAAACTCAAGCACCAATAAGCCCAAAAAGGAAATACACGACTCTCACCCAGTCAGTTATTTCTGAACTACTGCATTACCCAATATTCTGTGACAAGAACCTGCACCACCTTGTTTGGCTAAAAAAAATGTTCCCATTGTGGCTCGGCAGGTTAAGAATCTGATGCAAGTTCAACCCCTGGCCTTTCTCCGTGGGGTAAGGATCCGGCATTGCCGTGAGCTGCGGCACGTAGGTCACAGATGTGGCCTGGATCCAGTGTTGCTGTGGCTGTGGTACGGCTCCGATCCAACCGCTAGCCTGGGAACTTTCATATGCCACAGGTGCCTCCATAAAAAGCAAAAAAAAAAAAAAAAAGATATGACAGTATTCCTTACTCCTTTATGTTTGTGTCAAAAAACCATGCTTGATACAGTTCATAAAAGGACAGATGCTGCAAGTTAAGCATGTAAACAAGACGACGAAGTAGCCCTGACCCCTCCGACTGGTGTCCACAAACCTAAAGAAAGGACTCACAATTATGAATCAGAAAATACGGCCATCTTCTCTTCGCCAATGTTACGTGCTATTAATGTTGTCTTCCTCTTCTGTGTGTGTTTTTTTGATTTTGTTGTTGTTGTTGTTGTTAAATCTTTTAAGGGTCGAACCTGCAGGATAGGAAAGTTCCCAGGCTAGAGGTCAAATCAGAGCTTCAGCTGTCGGAGACCATGGCCACTGCAATGTGGGATCCAAGATGCGTCTACAACCTACACTGCAGCTCACGGCAACACGGGGTCCTTAACCCACTGAGCAGGGCCAGGGATCAAGCCTACGCCCTCCTGGACACTAGTTGAGTTCATTACCAATGAGCCACAACGGGAACGCCTATCAAGGTTTTCAAAAATATTGTTTTGATGATTCGAGAGCAAGAATCAGAATAATATAAGCTGAAACATATTAAAGATACATTTGATATCTAGAATTGGTACTGCATTTTGATGGTGGGAATGTAACACCCAGAAGGAATGACAGGACCCGTGAGAAGTACTTGCCATCCGGAATCAGTATGTACAGAGCAGAAGATGAATGAAGCAAAGAGACGCAGTCATGCTCCAAGCCTGCGCTGCCCAACCGGGCAGCCCTACTCCCGCACGACTAATTAAACTAATTACAGAAGAAACTGAGGTCCTCCTTCACACAGCCGTATTTCAAGGGCTCAGCACCCACACGCAGCCACTGGCGACCTTAACGGGAAGTGCGAATACAGAGGACGGCACTCTAGCAGAATGAAATTAACTCTACAGATATTTGAGTAAGGTTAGCTTGAGTAAAGCTACCTTGATCACAAGATTTGATGCAGTATCATTTGATGCACTGAACTGCGAAATACAGATCAGTGACAGAGCACGTCATCTGTACCAGGCACTACACTACACACTGTTAATGTAATGAAGTTATTTAATCCTCGCATTAACTCCCTGGAAATTATTATTTCCCTGTTTTAGAGATGAGGAAAAGACACAGAGAGGCTCAGTGATTTGCCAGGTGTCCCAGAGCCAGTCACGGGTGGAGCCGAGAAGAATCAGTCTGGCTCCAGACCTTCAATGCCACACTGCTCTCAGTTCCGCAATTTCCTCAGCATGCCCTGCGTGCCACCTAATTCTTCCATCCCTCCACTGACCAGGTCACCACCACACTACTGCTGTTCCCTAATCAGTTCTCTAAACCCACCACAAAGCCACAAAATATACATAAGACCAGCAAGACTGGGGTCAAAGAGTTCAAACTATTTGAATACCCAATTAAAACATGTGGACTTACAAACTAGAATAAAATTTCTATTAACCTTTTAAGATTAAAGGTTAGACACAGAGTTCCAGTTGTGGCGGAGTGGAAACGAATCCGACTAGGAACCATGAAGTTGCGAGTTCGATCCCTGGCCTCATTCAGTGGGTTAAGGATCCGGCGTTGCGGTGAGCTGTGGTGTAGGTCGCAGACTTGGCTCAGATCTGGCGTTACTGTGGTGTAGGCCAGTGGCTACAGCTCCGATTCAACCCTTAGCCTGGGAACCTCCATATGCTTTAGGAGGTGTGGTCCTAAAAAAACAAAAACAGTTCTAGTACTGGCTGCATTAACAAAAAGATCCTACTCAAAAAATTATCTGCAATCTGGCATTTGTCAAGAATAAATGACGTCACTCAATTATACTGACTGAAGATGAACTTGCTGAAAGTAAAAATTCCATCTGATGACCTAATAAATTTGTAGAAAAGCCAAAATTAAATTATGACCAATCAAGATACCACATAAAATACTGTATTAAATTACGATACCAAGGTATTCTTCTGCAATTCATAAGTCTGTGGTTACTCAGAAAACACTATTACTCCTAGTACACTTTATAATAAAACTTTTTTGCTTTTCTGCTTTTTGGGGCTGCACCCTCGGCATATGGAGGTTCCCAGCTAGGGGTCGAATCGGAGCTGGAGCCGCCAGCCTACAGCACAGCCACAGCCATGCCAGGTTCGAGCCTCACCTGTGACCTACACCACAGCTCACGGCAACACTGGACCCTTAACCCACTGAGTGAGGCCAGGGATGGAACCTGCGTCCTCACTGATGGTGGTCAGATTTCGTTTCCACTGAGCCATGACAGGAACTCCTAAAACTTTTTTAAAGGAAAAAGCTTTATTTTTTAGGACCTCTAATGGCTCTTCTTCCTGACTGAACAAGAGGCCCTGGCTGGAAGACGAAAGACAGGAGATGAAACAGTTTACGCCTGGAGCACAAGGCAGGACCAACAACTGACGGAGTCTTCTGAACCCACTTTCAACGCCACTAAAGGGAGAGAGACCGAATGAGACACAGCCTAGGAATCAGAACCTGCAGAGTTTTGGGGGGTTTTTTTGTTTTTTGTTTTTTTGTCTTTTTGACTTTCCTAGGGCCGCTCCCAAGGCATACGGAGGTTCCCATGCTAAGCTCCAATCGGAGCTGTAGCCACCGGCCTACACCACAGCCACAGCCAAGCGGGATCCGAGCCGCGTCTGCGACCTACACCACAGCTCACGGCAACGCCAGATCCTTAACCCACTGAGCAAGGCCAAGGATCAAACCCGCAACCTCATGGTTTCTGGTCGAATTCGTCAACCACTGCACCACGACGGGAACTGCAGAACCTGCAGAGTTAAGACAGAGAGTCTGCAGTCTTAACAGTCACCCTAAGACTGATGAGGCACCTTCTAAACTTTGATTTTCTGTCCCTGTACAGTGAGCCTGATTTTTCTCACAATTACCACTGAACAAAGAGTAAACTCCTACCTCTTCTTCAGAACAAAGTTCCTTGGTTTTCTAATAGTTCTTTCTCAGAAGACTTTCCCTCTTGTTAGTAAGGTTATGCTTAACTCGCAGTGATTACACAAATCTGCAGAAATGGGATGACCTGGTTTTGTAAGTGCAAAACTGTGAATCTCATCTTTACTCAGTCTGAACCATGGTGCAGCTTTTAATTTTGAGATGAAAGTTACAGAACATTCGAAAACTAGTCACAGATTTTTTTAAAGACACATGCAACGTTCAAATTCAGCAAAGCAACGCATTACTTGTAAGTCAACGTGTTCTGTATTGTAAAAACGTCAAACCACTATGTTAAAACACAGAAACTGAGGACTCTTGCCACTTTCAATCCCATTTCCGAGACGGCTACTCTTAAAAGGCTAGTATGTACCTTCTAATTCTGCTTCTATGCACATACAAATGCATGCAGAATTTTTTTATTGAGAAAACCGAGTCATATATTCTGTTCTGCACTTTCTCACTAATTTTGAGCATCTTCCCATGTCCATTCACATGTTTCCACTGAAAATACTACCACGGCACAACACTGAAATCAACTATAATTTTTAAGAAAACATCTCAGGTCCACACATAAGAGTCCCACGATGAGGTGACTTTACGAAGCCCTGTCCACCTCCCCAGACGTTTACGACTTGAGGGAGCACGTCGAGCACAGCTGTGTCTCTGCGCTTTCTGTTCCTTCCCCTGCCAGCAGGACAGCTCTGCAATCAACAGCTGCCGATACATTTCAATAAAACTGGTACGAAGTCCCCCAAACCCTCCACTCTTCCTTTCTTTCTTTTTTTGATATTCTTTGTTACTATCACACAATATTCTCCCAGATATATCTTCTAATTAGTGAAGCTTTTCTTCTTTTTTTTCTCTTTTTACAACCACACCCGTGGGTGGCTGTGGAAGTTCCCGGGCCAGGGGTCGAACTGGAGGTGCAGCTGCAGGCCTAAAGGCCTAAGCCGCAGCCACACTGGATCCTTCACCCACTCAGGCCAGGGATCAAACCCACCTTCGCACGAAGTCAGATCCTTATTAACCTGCTGAGCCACAACAGGAACTCCTAACCAAGCTTCTCTTCCACCTCAAGACAGCTGAGGAGAGAAGCGGGAGTGGAGTGGTGATAGATTCAGTGTGCAGATTAACGAGGACAGGCCCGCAGCCTCCCGGCGTTAGACTGAGGAGCACAGCGTTCACTTCGTCGAGATCGCTCTTGTTCTTCAAGTAAGCTGTCGAGTTCTCTTCATGAAAATGCTGCGTATTTCTTAGTAAATAGTGTCTTGTAATTTACTCCTACGGTTTTTATTCCTAATGGGATGAGATCCTTTTTCCTTTTTTCCTCGAGGCATATGCAGGTCCCCAGGCTAGGGGTCGAATCAGAGCCACAGCCGCAGCCAAGCAGGATCCGAGCCTCGTCTGCGACCTACACCACCGCTCACAGCAACACCGGATCCTTATCCCACTGAGCGAGGCCAGGGATGGCTCCTAGTGGGATTCGTTTCTGCTGAGCCGCGACGGGGACTCCCCCCTTCTCCATTTTTCAGCTGACGACTGCTGGGGAAACCTTACAGTTGGTTTCCCTGCCTTTAACCGCCCACCTTTCCAAACAGCTACTGGTTCTAGGAACGGTATTTTGGTTAATTTCCTTGAATTTATTTTTCTGAATATCACCTGCAAACTAAGATCTTTTCTACTTTTCTTCCCAATATCTGCACTTATTCCTTCTTCTCTTCCCTCCAGGAGATGCTGAATAATAGTTTTACTCGAACCCCCTATTTCACTCTGAAGACTATCACCACCTACTGGTGGTTTCAAAGAACTACTTTTCATCACCTTCTACTTTACTGCGTTCTGAATCCTAACACGCTGTTAAATTTCACCAGCGCCTGTCAGGTCTCCGCGGGCGATTTCGAAGGGCTCTGACATTCCTTCTTTGGGTCACTGGCTGGGCTCCACTTGGCGGAGTGTGACACAAGCCCAAGGGCAAAACACAAATTTCATTGAACTGAATTTTAAATAAAAATTTCCCACTACCTAGTATTTTGAGAAGAACTCTGTTAGTGCCAGTTTTCTAATATCTAGTGCCACAGGAGAGACGAAAAGACAAGGCTGAAATAAATGAAAATGTCTACACAACACAATGCGTATGTCCAACAAGAAAAGTAAAAGCTATAATCAACATTTTCAATTTTATGGCAGGTGCACTACTGATTACAAAAAAATCTGTAACAGCATTGTGCCTTTCCACCTAGAAGGAGCTCAGGAAACACCTGCTAAATAAATGCTCGACTGTTCCCCAAACACACCGCCTCTGGTTCTCTCAGGTCTTCATAGGAACACACCCTCCACCTGAGACACCCCCATGCGGCCGGAACCCTCCCACCTGTCCTGCAGGTTTCAGCCGAAGGACCGGCCGGGTCCAGACACCTGCTCCAGGTCCCTCCTCGGCTCCCTCACACGGCGCTAGCATATCGCCCACCCTCTCACCACTAGGACCTGCTTGTGGGTCCGCCTTGCTCCCCCCTCAGACTGCTGCTCTCCTTGTAAACAAGGCCTCCCCTCCCGCGTCCTCCATACCCTCCCCTCACACATGCACTGAAGAGATGCTGCAGAAGGAGGGAGTGGCCAGAGACGGAATTCCAGACCCGAACCAGCTCTGTGCCCACAGGCCAATCAGTTACCACCTCTGAATCTCAGCTTTCCTCACTTACAAAATTTAACAATATCTCTTCTCCTATCCAGCTCACAGGACTGATGGGAGAATCAAATAAGATGGAAGATGGTAAGAGTTTTTCTACAGCCCTACATTGTTTTGCAGAAGGTTTTAAAATGTTAAACAAATTCCACAATAAAAACCATAAAAAAGAGTTCCTGTCATGGCTCAGCGGTTAACGAACCCGACTAGCATCCATGAGGACTCAGGTTCGATCCCTGGCCTCCCTCAGTGGGTTAAGGATCCGGTGTTGCCAAGAGCTGTGGTGTAGGCTGCAGACGTGGCTCGGATCTGGCCTGGCTGCGGCTGTGGTGTAGGCCGGTGGCTACAGCTTCAATTTGACCCTTAGCCTAGGAACCTCCATATGCCATGGGTGCAGCTCTAAAAAGACAAAAAAAAAATAAATAAATAAAAATCCATTCTGGCTTTAGAACAAATATATGAGACTTCTTTTCTACAAAGTAGCTATTATCACATGTGCTCTGCACTATTTTTTATTACCACTCCACACACTTATTAATAAGGACAATTTCTTACCCAAGGGAGGCAGGGGAGCAAAATGAAGGAAGTTTAAGACAATAAATAAACAAGTCACTCTTTGGATTGACAGTTCAAACAAATGCAATATTGATATTTTAAGAATACTAGATTTTTCCATTATGGCATTTCTAAAATTGTAACACATCCCCTATTTTTTATCTATTCACATAAAAAAGAAAATGGACACCAACGTCCTTTAAAATCCCTCCACAGTGAGGTCAGCAAAGCGAAGGGCAGGAGGCTGTGGATCCCACATCGCATTCGCCTAAAAAAGTGCTTTAAGAAAAGTGTGCTCCTACTAAGCTCAGACATCTTCCACACGGGTGCCAACAGAACAGTGGCCTCCGAGGAGAGGGGACGAAAGCCTAGGAACCTTTGCCCTCCCCATACAGCCTCCTGCACGGCTTGAGCATCTTACTATTCGGAAAAGCATCACGAAGATTCTTCTTAATCATGGATAATATTTATAGTGTATCACTCTACAAAAAAAACCACTCTATCATCTATAGAATAAAAGCAAAGGAAACGAGATCATCACATATTCAAGCTGAACGTGGACAGCGCAGCGAGGGGGCCTGGGTGTGTGTGTGGGGGGGCAACAGGAAGTTCTGTACCCTGAGGGCGTAGGTATACCTTTCAGTGACATGTCCCAGTGTTCCTGTCCTAAGACCTGTCAGCAACACCACATCTTCAGGTGTGTCCCTGTAACCCGCTAAGTGCACACAGTCCAGAGGCTCTGGCTGCTGAGCGCCAGCACAGAAGCGTGGCCCGCTCGGCTTACTCTGCTATGTGTTTAACATCCTCTCAAAACTGGATGGTTAGGAGTTCCCGTTGTGGCTCAGTGGTTGATGAATCCAACTAGGAACCATGAGGTTGCGGGTTCGATCCCTGGCCTTGCTCAGCGGGTTAAGGATCCGGCGTTGCCGTGAGCTGTGGTGGACGTTGCAGACGTGGCTCAGATCCGGCGCTGCTGGGGCTGTGGTGTAGGCCGGTGGCTACAGCTCCGATTGGACCCCTAGGCTGGGAACATCCATATGCCGCAGGAGTGGCCCTGGAAAAGGCAGAAACACACACACACACACACACACACACACACAAGCTGTATGGTTAGGTATATAAAGCAAAAGCCAATACCTGCAATCTTCAGAACAGAAAATTTCAAGATGTCTTCAGAATAGGTAACGTCACTTGCACACTGCTACGAATTTATCAGCCCTTCCTCATTCTAGTTTGTTCATCCTCAAATTTATTTTCTAGCAAGTAACCTCACCATCTCTCACCAGAAGATTAAGCCGTACTTACAAGCATCCACAGAAAACACCCCCTACCACCATATGCAGGGGGTGGGGGATCAAGTCGTTACGCGGAGACATCGATCTGTAAAATCCATACACATCTTTTTTGCTGTAAAGGTCTAACATGCTACTTTATCAGCAGCTAACCCAAAACCTAAACCGGACTGAATGCAGATGTTCACATCGAGGCAACTGCAACATCCAAGAATACATCTGAAACTTCCCATCAAGCAAAAGAGAAACAGACTCAGGGACAGAGAGAACACACTTGTGGTTGCCAAGGGGGAGGGGGGAAGAGTGGGATGGGCGCGGAGTTTGGGGTTAGATGCTGTTGTTTCGGTTTTGGCCACCCCAGGGCATACAGAGTTCGCAGGCCGGGGATCAGCTCTAGGCCACTCTTGCAACCTGTGCCACGGCTGCAGCAACACCAGATCCTGAATCAACTGTTCTGGGTAGGGGAATCGAACCTGCATCCTAGCACTCCAGAGACACCACGGATCCCACTGAACCACAGTGGAAACTCTGGACTTGGGGGTCAGTAGATACAAACTATTACATTTAGAGTGGATAAGCAATGAGGCCCTACTGCAGAGCACAGGGAACCATATCCAATCTCCTAGGACAGACCACGATGGACAATAATATAAGAAAAAGAATGTGTGTGTGTGTGTGTGTGTGTGCGCGCGCACGCGCGTACATGTGCGTGTACATGTGTATATATGCACAATGTAAATAAACTATAATAAAAAAAATTCTTTTTGTCTTTTTTCACAGCCTCACCCATGGCACATGGAGGTTCCCAGGCTAGGGGTCGAATTGAAGCTGTAGCCACTGGCCTACGCCACAGCCACAGCAACCCCAGATCCGAACCACGTCTGCAACCTACATCACAGCTCACGGCAACGCCAGATCCTTAACCCGTTGAGTGAGGCCAGGGATTGAACCTGCAGCCTCATGGATACTAGTCAGGTTCATTAACCACTGAGCCACGACGAGAATGCCAATAAAAAATTTTAAAAACGAAATTCGTCATCACGCAGTGAGATGTAACATGTGCAGTATTATGATACGCTGACTTACAGAAGCAACGCGGTTGAGGAGACAGTTCAAGGGCTCTGAAATGCAAGTCTGGGGATCTGGGTTCTGGATGATTCTTATCCCTGACCTGTTCGGTGGCCTACCCCTGGCTAGTCACTTGTACCTCTTTGAACCTCAGTTTCCCTGTCTGCAGAAAGGACGGGAGATCACTGAGACTAGACTCTTACATGTCAGGGTCTCCACCTCCTAAGAGAAGCTGACAAAAGCTACAGACCCTGTTACCGAACATGTATGTCTAGGAGTTCTCCTGTTGTCACTGGGGCAGCTCAGGTCTCTACCATGGCACAGGTTTGATCCATGGCCTGGAAACTTCCACATGCCACAGGCACCGCCAAAAAAAAAAACAAAAAACAAAAACGCATGCACACGCACACACATATATAATACATGTATGTATGTTTGCACCCAAAAATTGACTTACGATTTCCTTCTGATATTCATCGTGAACTCCCTAAGACCTCTGTACTGAAAGATTTCTTGAGGGAGTTCTTGCTGTGGCACAGTGGATTAAGAACCTTGAATTGCCACACCTGTGGTGTAGGTGATAACTCAGCTCAGATTCAATCCCTGGCCGGGGAACTTCCACATGCCACAGATGTGGCCAAAAATAAACACATAAATAATCAATCTTTTGAGATTGTTAAACACACTAAAGCCCTATGATTTTCTTGAAAGAAATATATGAGCCACCAAGTAGAAAAATGAAGTAAAAACAACTGTGAAAGACATCACTAATTACTTTGAGTCCCAAAATATATTAACAGCTAAAATACTCAGCAGTTTTATATAAACATGATTTCTTCAAATGGATATCCATCACACACAGACAGACAAATGCTAAGGAGACCCATTCTCTTTTTCTTAATCTTCTAACACTAAGTAACTGCAGGACATTTAACAATCTTAACTATCCCCAAATGAATTAATCTACCTGCTTTCTAGTCCCAGTACCCTGTAGGTTAAGAACCACAGACTGGGAGTTCCCGTCATGGCGCAGTGATTAACGAATCCGACTAGGAACCATGAGGTTGCGGGTTCGGTCCCTGCCCTTGCTCAGTGGGTTAACGATCCGGCGTTGCCGTGAGCTGTGGTGTAGGTTGCAGACGCGGCTCGGACCCCGCGTTGCTGTGGCTCTGGCGTAGGCCGGTGGCTACAGCTCCGATTCATCCCCTAGCTTGGGAACCTCCATATGCCGCGGGAGCGGCCCAAGAAATAGCAACAACAACAACAACAACAAAAAAAGACAAAAGACAAAAGAACCACAGACTGGTAACAGAGACCTGAGTTGAAAATGTGGGTAAATTACTTAGCCTCTACATGTTTCCGTCCCTTAGACTATAAAATGAAAATGAAAGTACTAACTACCTCAGTTACTGAGGATTAAATACAGTAATATATGTAAAGTGCATGGCCTCACACATGATAAGCACTCAAAAGTGAGCTACTATTATTAATTACAATAAAATGGAACGCAGCTTTCATACTGAGAAATAATGCAGCAATTGCTACTCTTCCACATTTTGGTACACATTTTTGAACAGTAAGGGGACATTGTCAAAAAGCAACTTCCTATTTTTAATAACTTTTTCTTAACAGTCTTCTCTGCAAAGATTTAAAAGTATGTAAATGGATGGGCGTTCCCATTGCAGCTCAGTAGGTTAGGAATCCAAATAGTATCCATGAGGATGCAAGTTCAATCCCTGGCCTTGAGGAGCAGGTTAAAGGATCTGGCGTTACTACGAGCTGAGCTGAGGTGTAAGTCACAGATGTGGCTCGGATCAGGCCCTGCTATGGCTGTAGTGTAGGCGGGCAGCTGCAGCTTGGATTCAACCACTAGCCTGGGAACTTCCATAGGCCACAGATCCCGCCCTAAAAAGAAAAGAAAAAGAGAAAAATAAAATAAAAAAGTATGGAAATGGATATCTATATAACACATATGAGAGGTGGTGAGATGGAGTGGAAAGGGACCTGGCTTTAGAGCTAGACAGATCTGAGTCCTAGACCTAAATTGGCCACTTAAACTCTCTCTCATCCGCGTTAACCAGTGCAAGGATTAACAGAGTACGTAAAGCATCAAACACAGTGTGTGGCACGTAGTAGAATTTTTCTCGGCCCCTCCCTTACAAGTGAAAAACTAGCTTTGCCAGAGAAGACAGAAAGTACCAGCAAGCACAAATACTAACCAACACTCAGGCCAATGATGAAGGTCGCTGATTTTATCTTATCAATAGAAAAACTAAAGCAACCGTTTTTTGGGTCAAAGCCTCCTTCCAAAGTCTGAAAAATATGGGGCCTTTAGCTCCTGGAAATTTTTCAGTTACTTCAGGAAATGGTATAAGGCAGAGATTTTTAAAACTCATATTAAGGAGAAGAGTAGCTAAGTTTTTCTAGACTTAAGTTGCAAGAATCTGAAAATGTTATCTAGTCAAGTTTGTGATAAAACAATTTACTCTGCCCATAAGGCAGCAAGTAAATCCTGCTTTTGATAAGACGTCTCAGTTTTATGAGCTACCTGGTGTTGTGCGTGAAAACCAAACTTGATAAACAGAACTACAAACGATGCTAGATTTAGTTCAAATCTTTTTAAATGTGATGCTTGAACACATAATCCAAACACCGGAACCCAAAGGGGGAAAGAAGATGCAAAAAAGTAAGGAATCTGGCTGCATTCAATTCTTAGAAAGGCTGATTCAATTCAAGTAATCAAATAAGCCTCTAACTTCCAATAAAAATCTACAAACACCAAAGTCGTGGTTTACAAAAACAAAACTGGCCCTGCAAATGCAGAGCTCACTGAGTAGGTGAATACAGTTTATCCTTCCTTCTACTCCCTGCGTGGAAGGCTTTATCCTTTGACTTAGCCTTACCTGCACTGTTGAAGAAATAACCTACACTCCAAGTCGTTCCTTGTGTTGTAGTTTAAGAAAAAAGTCAAAGAGGCCCGTAGATCCAACTCTCCTCAATGCGCGAGCCACAGGCAGCTCTATAGTTAACCCAGTTTTGCCCCAATGACCTTGGTCCCTAACACTCTCCTCTCTCCTTCCTGTCGGTCCTTCCACGTGCGGCCGGCTGCGGTTGCCCAGCCGCGGCTGCAGATCGGAGAACGCCCTCAGGAACCCGAAGGCACAAGGGGAACAGGAGCTGCTAATAGCACCCGAGCCTGGACAGCCCTTCGCCGCCTGCACCGACTCCCCAGCGGCGCGCACAAGCCCCCGACCCGGCTCCCGCCTCCCCTCGACCCCGCACGGTGAGGGCAGTGGCACAGGAACCCGCTTTCCTTCGGTGCCCCCGTTCCGCGGCGCGGCTGGGGCGCCGGACACCCGGAGAAGGGACAGTCCGGCAAGGGGCTCAGAGGCGGACGCACAGCCGGAGGCAAGAGTCCTGCGCCACGCCACCGCCGCCTCCTCCAGCTCCAGGCTCCCGGGAGGCCCCGGCCAGTCGCCAGCCCGGCGGGTGAGAAGGCCGAGAGCGGAAGGGTGGCCAGAGGCCGCGGGCGCGGGGCGCGGGGGTGCGGCCACTCACCATCAGAACTTTGGCCGCGTTCTCCAGCTGAGCGATCACTTCTGGGGGCCCCAGCGCCGCCGCCATCATGGTCTCTCTTCAATGACGCGCCATGCGCTGCATTCTGGGAGCGGGCGCCGGGCCGGCCAATCGCACGGCGCCCCGGGCTCGCGCGCTCCCGCCGGAGCCGTCGCCGCCGCCGACGTCGACGCGGGGTCGCGAGGTCGCGGGGTCAGGGTGGCCGGCGGGCGCTTGCTTCCCCGGCACCAGCCCGACCCGGCGCGCTTCCCGCCGCCTCTCCCGACGGCGCTTCCGACCCCTCCGTGTCCTCTGCGCCGCGGCCGCGTTCCCGACGGGGAAAGCGGCCTGCAGGGCCCGCGGCCGGGTTCGTCTCCGAGCCCCCCCGGGAAGCGCATCCCGTGCCCGCGGTTCCCTTTCCGGGCCGCCCCGCCGGCAGCGAACCGGCAGGAACCCGGCCTGGAGGCCTGCGTTCGGAGAACGCGCTACTCGCGTTTGTTGTGCGAGGACCTCGGCAGAGTGATGTCAGGTGTGGACTCCGGCGGAAAGGTCCGTCCGCGGATCGCAGAGCCCCTTTCCCTCCCCCTGGACCTGAGAGCAGCTGCTGCCGAGTTCAAACCAGCTTTAACCGTTAGGAACCTTGTTTGGACGAGGAGCGTGTTTTGTTCCGAGTTGACATCTACTTGCTCTAAGCTTCTACTGTACCGTAAACTTTTGGGGGCCGTTCTGCTTCTTGGGGCCACACAGAAAGTCAAACTTTACTTCAGTGTTTGTAAGCGTCCTGTTGAAATTTCTTTTTCCAGTTAAAAGTAAGCCATGTTTTGGAGGGGGGTTTTTTGTTTTGTTTTTTTGGTTTTTTGTCACTGCAACAGAACTGTATTATTAGCTCCACTGAAAAATGGGTTTCTTAACTTGGCATCTCTGCAGCTTGAGCTTGAGGAAGTGAATTAACAAGGTTTTTATTGTTTGAGAAATAAAGTACCTTTTATTTCATTACCAAGGTCACAGTGAGTGCAGTTAAGGGCCTTTTTTACTCTGTTGTGCGGTTAACCTAGTGACTCACAAATAGAACACATTCACTAATATTTCACTAAGGACTGGTGGTTGGGATTTAATGATTTTTCGACTTTTCTCTGGTGTGAAAGCAGTACCTGTTCATTAGAAGCTGTGCTTGAAGTAAATAAGCTCTGTGACAGAGACTGATATGAGGGAGTTACCGCTGTGGCACAAACAGGGTTGGCAGAGGCGTCTTGGAAGGCTGGGAGGCAGGTTAAATCCCAAAGTGGAGTAAGGATTCTGCGTTGCTACAGCTGTGGCTTAGATCAAGACTGCGGCTAAGATGTGATACCTGGCCACGCAGACTCCATATGCCACCAGGCACAAAAAAAAAAAAACTGAAATGGCATTTTGCAACAACATAGATGAATCTAGAGGCCCATCATACTAAGGGAAGTAGGTCAGAAAGACAAATATATTACTTGGATGTGGACGCTAAAATATGACGCAAATGAACCTTTCTATGACACAACAGACTTTGGTCCCAAGGGGGCTGGGGGTGGGGGGTGGGGGATTGGGAATTTGGGGTTAGCAGATGCAAACCAATGTACTGAATGGATAAACCAGAAGGTCCTACTATATAGCAAAGGGAACTATATTCAATGGCCTGTGGTAAACCACAATGGAAAAACATGTAAAAGAATATTTTAAAAACCTGAGTCACTTTGCTGTACAGCAGAGGTGAACACAACATTGTAAATCAGCTATACTGCAATTAAAGATAATAAAAAATAATGGAGTTCCCGTCGAGGCTTATTGGTAACGAACCTAACTAGCATCCATGGGGACGCGGTTCGATCCCCGGCCTTGCTCAGTGGGTTAAGGATCCCGCGTTGCCATGAGCTGTGGTGTAGGTCGAAGACGTGGCTCAGATCCTGCGTTGCTGTGGCTGTGGTGTAGGCTGGCAGCTGTAGCTCTGATTTGACCCCTAGCCTGGAAACCGCCATATGCTGCAGGAGCGGCCCTAAAAAGACCAAAAAAAAAATGATAATAATATAGTAAAAAATAAAATAGGCTCTCTGGTAGTGATTTTACCCTACTGGAAGCTAATGTTAAGTGTTCTAAGAATGTTTAAGGTAAACTATGCTAAACTATGATGTTTGGTAGGTTAGGTGTATTAAATACATTTTCAATTTAACACTGTGCTTATTGGAATATAACCCTATCGTAAATCAACGAACATCTGTAAAGCAGTCTGCAAAAAGATGTCAGAATGTCTCTACCGGAGTTCCCATTGTGGCCCAGCAGGTTAGGAACCTGACTAGAATCCATGAGGATGCGGGTTCGATCCCTGGCCTTGCTCAGTGGGTTAAGGATTTGGGGTTGCTGACAACTGTGGCGTAGGTCAAAGATGTGGCTCAGATCTGGCATTGCTGTGCCTATGGTGTAGGCCTGCAGCTGCAGCTCTGATTCAACCCCTAGCCTGGGAACTTTCATATGCCGCAACTGTGGCCCTAAGAAACAAAATAAATATATGAATAGTAAGTCCTGGAGAAGGTGTGGAGAAAAGGGAACTCTCCTACACTGTTGGTGGGAATGTATATCGATGGAGCTACTGCAGAGAACAATGTGGAGGTTCCTCAAAAAAAACAAAAATACCATATGATCCAGCAATCCCACTCCAAGGCATATATCCAGAAAAGATAAAAATTCAGTATGTCTCTACCGGAGTTCCTGTTGTGGCTCAGCAGGTTAAGAACCTGACTAGTATCTTTGAGAATTGGAGTTCGATCCCTGGCCTCAACCAGAGGGTTAAAGATCTGGCTTTGCTGAAAGCTGCAGCTTTACATTGCAGATGCTATGGAGTTTCTATGGCTGTGGTGTAGGTGACATCTGCGACTCCTGTTTTACCCCTAGTCTGGGAACCTCCATTGGCTACACATTTATGCTGCCCTAAAAAGACAAAAAGAAAAAAAAAAACTAATTTGGGGAGTTCCCACTGTTGCACAGTGGGTTAACAACCTGACTGTAGGAGGAGTTCCCGTTGAGGCTCGGTGGAAACAAATCTGACTAGTACCCCTGAGGACCCAGGTCCGATCCCTGGCCTCGCTCAGTGGGTTAAGGATCTGGTGTTGCCGTGAGCTGTGGTGTAGGTTACAGACACGGCTCGAATCTGGCATTGCTGTGGCTGTGGTGCAGGCCAGTGGCTATAGCTCCAATTCAACCCTAGCCTGGGAACCTCCATTTGCCTCGGGAACAGCCCAAGAAATGGCAAAAAGACCAAAAAAAAAAAAAAAAAAAAAACCTGATACAAATGACCTATCTATAAAACAGAAATAGACTCAGACACAGAAAACAAACTCACGTTTACCAAAGAGGAAAGGAGGGGAAGGAGTAAATTAGAAATTTAAGACTAACAGATACACGCTACTATACATAAACTAGGTAACCAGCAAAGACCTACTGTGTAGCACCGAGAACTGTTTTCAGTGTCTTATAGTAAAACCTGTAATGGAAAAGAATCTGAAAAAGAATACATGCACATATAACTTTTTGTTTGTTTTTTTGTCCTTTTAGGGCCACACTCGTGGCATGTGGAGGTTCCCAGGCTAGGGGTTGAATCGGAGCTGTAGCCACCGGCCTACGCCAGAGCCACAGTAACCCCAGATCCGAGCCACGTCTGCGAACTACACCACAGCTCACGGCAACGCCAGATCCTTAACCCACGGAGCAAGGCCAGGGATTGAACCCGAAACCTCATGGTTCCTAGTCGGATTTGTTTCCGCTTCACCAGGACAGGAACTCCACATATAATTTATAACTGAATCACTTTGCTGTACACCTGAAACCAATACAACATTGTAAATCAAATATACTTTAAAAAAAGAAAACAGGAGTTCCCGTCGTGGCGCAGTGGTTAACGAATCCGACTAGGAACCATGAGGTTGCGGGTTCAGTCCCTGCCCTTGCTCAGTGGGTTAACGATCCGGCGTTGCCGTGAGCTGTGGTGTAGGTTGCAGACGCGGCTCGGATCCCGCGTTGCTGTGGCTCTGGCGTAGGCCGGTGGCTACAGCTCCGATTAGACCCTTAGCCTGGGAACCTCCATATGCCACGGGAGCGGCCCAAAGAAATAGCAAAAAGACAAAAAAAAAAAAAAAAAAAAAAAAGAAAAGGTAAATCTACCCTAAAATTCATATGGAATCCCAAATAGCCAAAACAATTTCGAAAAAGAGCAAAGCTGGACGTCTCACACTTACTGCTTTCAAAACATTATAAAACTATAGCAATCAAGACAGGGTACTATTGGCATAAAGACAGACATACAGACCAATACAGTGAAACAGAGAGCCCAGAGATGAGCCGTCACATACACTCCGATGACCTTGGGCAAGAGTGCGCAGACTATTCAGTGGGGAAAGGAATATTCAGCAGTTTCCTTTCTCGCTTTTTTTTCTTTTTTTTTGCTTTTTAGGGCCGTACCGACAGCATACAGGTTCCCAGGCTAGAGGTGTCATCAGAGCCACACTGCCATCCTACGCCACAGCCACAGCAATGCAGGATCTGAGCCACATCTGCGACCTATACCACAGCTTGCGGCAACGCCTGATCCTTAACTCACTGAGCGAGGCCAGAGACCAAACCCTCCAACTCATGGTTACCAGTCCCCTGTGCCACAACAGGAACTTCCTCAAAATTGTTTTTAGCCACACCCACAGCATGCAGAAGTTGCCAGGCCGGGGATCGAACTTGCACCATACCTGTAAACACAGCCATAGCAATGACAACGCAGGATCCTTAGCTTACTGTGTCACGAGGGAACTCCATGGATAGTGATTTCAACAATGGAGCTGGGTAAACTGGAGATCCATGTGCAAAAGATGAAGCTGGGGAGTTCCCTTGTGGTCCATTGGGTCTTAACCCAGTTTGTCACTGCAGCAGCTCAGAACTTCTACACGGTGAGGATATAACCAAAAAATAAAAAAAAAAAAAGTGCATTTGTCTTCCACTGAGATAGACATTAAAGAAGAAACTTGAAGGTGTAAAAACAATGCCATTCCTCTCACTAAATTTTTTTGTATTAAAAATAGTTATTTTAGGAGTTCCCGTCATGGCGCAGTGGTTAACGAATCCGACTAGGAACCATGAGGTTGCGGGTTCGAGCCCTGGCCTCGCTCAGTGGGTTAAGGATCCGGCATTGCCATGAGCTGTGGTGTAGGTCGCAGACATGGCTCGGATCCCACGTTGCTGTGGCTCTGGTGTAGGCCGGTGGCTACAGCTCTGATTAGACCCCTAGCCTGGGAACTTCCATGTGCTGTGGGAGCAGCCCAAGAAATGGCAAAAAGACAAAAAATAAAATAAAATAGTTATTTTGGGGGACTTACACTGTGCTACAGTGGAAACAAATCCAACTAGGAACCATGAGATTGCAGGTTCAGTCCCTGGCCTCACTCAGTGGGTTAAGGATCTGGCGTTGCCGTGAGATGTGGTGTGGGTCGGCAGCTGTAGCTTCATTTCAATCCATAGCCTGAGAACTTCGATGTGACACAAGCGCAGCCCTAAGAAACAAAAAACAGTTATTTTTGGAGCTCCAGCTGTGGTTCAGCATCAGCAGCATCTTGGAAGCGCTGGGACTCAGGTTTGATCCTGGGCCTGGCACAGAGGGTTAAGGATCCAGCACTGCCGCAGCTCCTGCATAGGTGGTGACTACAGCTTGGCCTGATCTCTGGTCCAAGAGCTCCATATGCCTCTGGGCTGCCAAAAGTGAAAAAACAGTTATTTTTCTGGGGTTCCCTACTTGCCTAGCAGTTAAGGATTTGCATTGTCACTGCTGTGGTTCGGGTGTGATCCCCGGCCCAGAAACTTCTGCATGCTGAGGGTGTGGTCCCCCCAAACAGTTAGTTTTCATATACATATGTTTACCATTTTATTATTATTTTTTTTAATGGCTGCACCTGCAGCAAATGAAAGTTCCTAGGGTAGGCGTCAAATCGGAGCTGCAGCTGCCGGCCTACACCACAGCCACAGTAACACCAGGTCTGACCTCATCTGCGACCTACACCACAGCTCACGGCAACGCCAGATCCTTAACCCACTGAGTGAGGCCAGGGAGTGAACCCACATCCTCATGGATACTAGTCGGGTTCGTTACTGCTGAGCCACAACAGGAACTCCTACTATGGTTCTTTTAAATTAATTAGTATTTTTAAATTTCTCAATTTTAATCTTTTTATACAGTAAATGCCAGTAAAAATAACCCACATATACAAAAGCTGAAGTCATTAATAAGGGGTTTTTTTCTTGGAGGCGGGGGGCCAGGCCTATGACATGCCAGCCAGGGATCAAACCCAAGCCACAGCAGTGACAATGCTGGGTCCTTAACCCACTGAGTCAGTAGGGAACTCCTATGCGTTTAAAGCTTGATTTTTTTTTTTTTAATATTCTGCCAGGCCCACAGGCCAAGCTCTAGACTCAGACGCCTGGCAGTGCCCACTGCTGCCGCCTCTCTCAACAGCACCTTCTCAGTCTTGCCCCTGAATTTCCCTCAATATCATTCTCCAGGCCAGGAAGCCCCCTCCCCTTGGAAGGCCTTTCCACACAACGGCGACTCGCATAGCAGCCCCCAGGCTGGTCACTTAGACCCCGGGCTCCAGGCAGCAGGAGCCACACTTTGAGCAGCACCTTCAGCTGTTAGCCATGGCTTCTGGTTTCCGTCATTTTGTTTCGATTTTTCCCTCATTCTTTTTTTTCTTTTCTTTTTTGCATGTACGTGGGGCATAAGAAAGTTCCCGGGTCAGGGAATGTATCCAAGCCACAGCTGCAGCGGATATGCCGACTCCTTAACCTACTGCGCCACAGCGGGAACTCTTCCATCTTCCTTTATTCTTTGTAGCTCCTTCCGGGAGGGTGGGCTCTGCTCTGCCAGGTCTTCCTGACCTGTCTTTCTACCTGCCAGAACCCCGTTTAGCCAAACTGCTTAACTGGCAGCCACAGGGGCAGGGCCTTCCTCACAAGGCACCCAGAAGGGAGCGGGAAGCTTGCTGCATCCTGCCAGCCTCAGTGAGCCACCGGTTCAGCAGATCCCCCCCTGTCAATTCTTGTTAGAGCGTGAAGGATCCGGAACGAAGCCTGGAGAAGCACTGCCTTAGCGGACGCATCCGTCTGGCAGGGCATCCTCTGAGAGGGGGCACAACGTGGTACTTGCCAAGAGCTGGTGTGCGTGTGTTTCAACCACCTCGGCCAGGCTGGTCCCGCTGTCCCAGAGCCCAGCCACAAAACCCAGTCCTGGCCTCTATCCCGTGACCGCTGCTCCCTCCTCAGGGCACCATGTCTGCCTCCCGCCCGGATCTTCCCGCTGCCCCTTCTCAGAGATGCCCCCATGGCTCTGCTGGCTCTGTCTTAACAGGAAGGAAGGGTCATGTTGGGGTCAAGAGCTCTTCTTTCTGGAGACTGAATTCTCTCTCCAAGGTCAAGGAAGGTCACGACTATAGAATTCATTACCTGAATGAGCTGATCCCATCTGCTCTATACGGCTGTCCTGCAAAAAACTGGTGACATGTTTATGTGGAGACTCCCATGGGTTTTAAAACATTCAAGCTTTGGGAGTTCTCTTGTGGTGAATTGGGCTAAGGATCCGGTGTTGTCCCTGCAGCAGCTCTGGTCTTGTGTTCGATTCCTGGCCTGAGAACTTCACATGCCAAGGATGCAGTCAAAAAAGAAAAAAAAGAGTCAAGCTTCAGTTTTAAGGATTCAGTTGTGCAAAGGAACACTCAAGACTTTTGTCTTTTTAGAGCCGCACCCAAGGTATATGGAGGTTCCCAGGCTAGGGGTCAAATCGGAGCTGTAGCCACCAGCCTACCCCACAGCCACAGCAATGCGGGATCCAAGCCGTGTCTGCAATAGCCGACATGGTGTAGCCGAGCTGTACCATAGCTCAGGGCAATGCCGGATCCTCTTCCACAGAGCAAGGCCAGGGATCGAAGTGGATACTAGTCGGGTTCATTAGCCACTGAGCCATGATAAGGCATATACTGAACACGGAGTCCCCTCGAGGCTCAGCGGGAACTAGTACCCATGAGGACGCAGTTTGATCCCTGGCCTCGCTCCGTGGGTTAAGGATCCCCGCCTTGCTGCGGCTGTGGTGTAGGCTAGTGGCTGCAGCTCCAGATGCCGTGGGTTGTGACCCTAAAAAGACAAAAAAAAAAAAACCCAAAAAGACATATATTGCACACAATGACAATGCTGGTCGGTATGCTTTTGTTGACTCAGTGTGCAGTGACAGGACAGTGGGTGCCCATGATGATTCCAGACGAGAGCACACCTTGCCATTCCAGGGTCTCTTGACAACAGTCTAGTCTTTTCCTCGGTGGCGGGGCGGGGGGGGGGGGGTAACTAGGATATGTAGTGGAGATTTGCCTTTAATACAAGAGAAGTTTCGGAGTTCCCGTCGTGGCTCAGCAGTTAACGAATCCGACTAGGAACCATGAGGTTGCGGGTTCCATTCCTGGCCTCGCTCAGTGGGTTAAGGATCTGGCATTGAACGTGAACTGTGGTGTAGGTCGCAAATGTGACTTGGATCCTGCATGGCTGTGGCTGTGGTGTAGGCCGGCAGCTGTAGCTCCGCTTGGACCCCTAGCCTGGGAACCTCCATGTGCTGCGGGAGCGGCCCAAGGACATAGCAAAAAGACAAAAAAATAAATAAAGGAGAAGTTTGCGCATCGATCCCTTCCACGTGACTGTGCCAGCTCAGCAGCCCCTTCCCAGAAGGTACAGGTGCAGAGAGCAGCAGCAACAAGAAAACAGCTGCAGTGTGTGGTTTAATGAAGAATCGCTGCTTCCTTCTCCACGGAAATGACCCGGCAGACATTTCCTGAGCCCAGAAAACACGCACGGGTCTCACTTATAAAAGCTGTCAGCTCCCTCTGCTGTCTGCTGCTAGGACTTGGCACTCAGAGAACCTAGGGTACTTTCGGGACTAAAAAAAACACTGCGTAGAACGCAGGATACATGGTGAGCGGCGTAGGCAGGGCGCCGATCTCCTGCATGTATGTTCCAGAGTAAAGGGAAGCAAACACCAAACACATTTGACCAGAGTATTTCCACTTACATTCTTACCCCACAGTATCTGCTGTTTCCTCCAGCTGTGATCATGCAACCTCTGTTGCTAAGAAATAAGACTTGCAACATCTTACCTATCTGCCCTTTATTGAGATAAACTTCCACGGCCCAGAAGACAAACGCGCAAAAGAACCCGCTCAACAAAATTCAGAGGATCTTTGGAAGAGTTATGTGTGGACTCAGAGCAGCCAAACCCCCCTAGAGTGTTCTGAAGCATCTAGGAGTGAACTGCTATCATCAAAGCAATTAACCATCTGCATGGAAAATTCCAGGCTGCCTGAGATGATACTCGGGGGCTGCCTCCGCCTTTCACGGCAGAGCCTTCATCTCCAGTTCTTCAGTTCTTTATGATCAAAATTCGGGGGGGGGGGAGCCACTAATTTAATTAGGAGGAAAATCTGCAGTTGTATTTAGAACAACAATTTCAATTTCATTTTCTTCCCTTGGCCTCAAAGTACTTCTCATACTAAGTGCTAAGGCCACCTTGAAATACACAAGGTGGATTCTAGTTATTCTCCTTAATTAAAGTAAGTAATAATTTTTAAAATACTCATAGAACCACCTACAAAGAGCAGTATCTTAGTTTCCATATTGTTCCTTTAGTAATATTTATATGTCTAGTGCATCTCGCCTATATTATTTTACAAAGACCACAGATTAATTGAAAAAGACAGGTTTATTTAGAAAAATGATTTTTTTTTTTTTTTTTTTTTTTTTTTTTTTTTTTTTTTTGCTTTTTATGGCCATACCTGCAGCATACAGACGTTCCCAGGCTAGGGGTCAGTTGGAGTTACAGCTACCAGCCTACACCACAGCCACAGCCACATGGGATCCGAGCCACGTCTTCAACCTACAGCACAGCTCCTGGCAACGCCGGATCCTTAACCCACTGAGTGAAGCCAGGGATGGAACCCACAACCTCATGGTTACCACTCAGATTTGTTTCTGCTGTGCCACAATGGAAACTCCACATATTTATAAAACAACCACTCTTTGGGTAAAGAAAAGAGAAGTGATCCAAATAAAAGCATGTTCTAAGGGAACTATACATACATAAATTTCTTTAGGGCCTCTTTTCCGCTGCACCGCAACATGAACTCCAGGAGCAATCTTTTCCTGAAAGCCGGGATCACAGCTGATGTGTGACCGTTCAGGTCTCAAGCAGGACCCTGCGGGATCGTCCCAGGACAGGCACCCCCCACCCCACGTCCTCCGCCTGCCTCTTGTCCGTAGAGAACCTATAGCCTCCTAGGCCTTCCCTGAGCACTGAGTGCAGTTTATCAGAGAAATGAGAACATGCAGAGAGAAAACAGTCAAGCCAAACAAAAGAACTGTTTCGCCATTAACCAAAGTCAAGGGACCTCCGTTCCCCCTCATGGGCTCTGGACTGTGTGGCAGACAGTGAACCCCCCGCCAGGAGGCAGACGTTAACTGCACGCTGCCCACCAGCCCGTGGACCCCAGACCAGCTGGCACCAGAAGGTTGATACTGAGCCACAACGGCCTCACCACCCACCGACCAGAAGAAAGTCCACGAGCTGATCGCGCTCCAGACAGCCCCCGCCCCCTCCCCATCTCTAAAAGCCGCCGGGCAGCTGGGGTCTCTTGAGCTCCAGCTGCCCGGGCTCCTTACTTGGAGTCTGAACTTGACGCCGCCCTTCCTCGCCCGCAACCGCGTGGCAGTGGGTGAGCCTACCGCACGCGGGCAGCTGCCTGCACCTGCGGTTTGGTGACATTCGCCTGGACTACCGCGCGGTGTAATGAAGGGAAGCTCTTCCACGACAGCCCCCGCGGGCCCGGTTCAACCGAGACAGGGAACAAGAGCCCACGCGGGGAAGCCAAGGACAGGCGGCAGAGACGAGGCGTAGACACCAGCGGGACCTGGGCATCGACTGCTTCCTCAGACACTGAGAAGGACCGGAGACCACGCCGCGCGAAGGGACTTCTGCGGCGCAGTCACTGCCGGACACACTTCGGGTTTCCCTTTATGAGGCAGGGAGGGGCAACTCTTTTTAGTTTTCTCAAGTGACTTTTTTTTTTTTTTTTTTTTTTTTTGGCTTTTTAGGGCCGCACCCGAGGCATTGGGAGGTTCCCAGGCTAGGGGTCGAATCGGAGCTGTAGCTGCCGGCCTCCACCACAGCCACAGCAACGCCGGATCCCTAACCCACTGAGCGAGGCCAAGGATCAAACCCACAACCTCATGGTTCCTAGTGGGGTTCATTTCCACTGCGCCACAATAGGAACTCCTCAGGTGACCATTTTAACCAAGAAGTTATGAGGTGAAATGCTCAGGATTAGTTTTTCAGAAGGTAAATTTCAATTTTTTTTCGACTTTCTTTTCTTTTTTTGGCCACACCCACAGCATGTGGAAGTTCCCGGGCCAGGAATCGAACCCAGGCCACAGCAGTGACCTGAGCTGCCGTGACAACTCTGGATCCTTAACCTGTCGAGCCACATAAGAACTCCCCCAGCCATTCTAATTCTTGATCCTTTATATATGAACTGGTTTGTCTCTCTGGAAGCTTGGAGGATTTTCTTTCAAACATTCTGAAATTTTGTGATGACAAACATTTGTATGTGTCTATTTTTTTTTAAGGGCCGCACCGTCGGCATGTGGAAGTTCCCAGGCCGGGGCGGAATCGGAGCTACAGCTACCAGCCTACACCACAGCCACAGCAACGAGGGATCTGAGCCGAGTCTGTAACCTACACCACAGCTCACGGTAACACCAGATCCTTAACCCATTGATCAAGGCCAGGGATCGAACCCGCAGCCTCATGGTTCCTAGTCGGGTTTGTCAACCCCTGAGCCACGAAGGGAACTCTAGTATGAGTCTATTTTTATCCATTTGCTCAGCATTTCAAGTCCTTTTCATCGAAAATACACCCTTCCGCTTTAGTACGTTTTCCGGAAGTACTGAATGGAGGGTTTCCTCAATGCCCTTAACGTACTTTTTCTTTTTCTGAAAATCCTTCGATGCAGATATAGACATGGATATGGGTTCAATCCCCAGCCTTGCTGAATGGGTTAAGGATCCAGGGCTGCCAAGAGCTGCAGCACAGATCACAGAGGAGGCTCGATCTGGCGTTGCCATGGTTGAGGTGTAGGCCTGCAACTGCGGCTCCAATTCAACCCCTCGCCTGGGAACTTCCATATGCCACGGGCGCAGCCCTAAAAAGGAAAACGTTCCATTGAGTTTTTAATTTTTGCTATCATTGCTAATTTTTCCATTTCAAATACCTCCCTTTATTTATTTATTTAGGCTGTGCCCAAGGCATGCAGAAGTTCCCAGGCCAGGGATCGAATCCAGACCAGGGACTGAACCTGACCCACAGGCAGTGCCAGCGATGGATGCTTAACATGATGGACCACAAGGGAACTCCCAACGCTCTTTTAGCAAGAACAGTTGACAGACTGCATTCTGAGCCACAAGATACATTTTTAAATATATTTTTATACATGCAAAAGAATAGAAATCATAGCTCTCAGACCACAGTGGAATTAGACCAGAAATCAATAACGAAAAGAGAGCTGCAAAATGCCAAAATACTTGGAGATTAACCCCCACACTTCCAAATAACACACGTCAAAGGAGAAATCTCAAGAAAAAATTCCAAAGAAAATGAAAATACAACTTATCAAAAATTTGTGGAATGCAGCAAAAGCAGCACCATGAAAGACATTTATAGTCCTGAATATATGAGAAAAGAAGAAATACATAAAATCAAAAAAATAAAAAATAAAATCAACAATCTCACCTTTCACCTTAGGAAACCAGAAAAAACAGCAATCAAATACCAAGTGAGGAGTTCCCCCTGTGGCACAGCAGGATCAGTGGTGTGTCTGCAGCGGCAGGGATGTGGGTTTGATCCCCAGGGCAGTGCAGTGGCCTCGGGACCCAGCGTTGCCGCAGCTGCAGCATAGGTCACAACTCCAGCTCGGATTTGATCCCTGGCTGGGAACTCTACCTGCGATGGGGTGGCCAAAAAAGAAAAAACCAAAAATACAAAGTAAGCGGTAAGGATTTGGTAGAACAGAAATCAATGAAATTGAACATGGGAATCCAGAAAAGTCACAAAACCTAAAACCTGGTTTACTGAAAAGATTGATAAAATCAGTAAGTTTAAAATAAGTAAATCAAGAAATATTAAAGGCCTATTAATAGTACAATGGGGAGTTCTCATCGTGTCACAGCGGAAACGAATCGCTCAGTGGGTTAAGGATCCGGCATTACCGTGCACTGTGGTGTAGGTCGAAGACGCAACTCGGATCCCACGTTGCTGTGGCTGCGGTGTAGGCTGGCAGCTGCAGCTCCGATTTGACCCCTATCCTGGGAACCTCCATGTGCCACAGGTGCAGCCCTAAAAAGCAAGAAAAAAAAAAAATAGTATAATGGAAAAACCAGACATGAGAGAGGTTTCGTTTAGGGAGCAGGAAATGGCAGCAGGTGGATAGAGGCTTTTATTTATTTATTTATTTTTTGCCACAGCATGCAGCAGCTTGATGTGGGATCTCAGTTCCCAGACCACAGAAAGAACCTGGGCTGCAGCAGTGAGAGTGAAGAGTCCTAAGCACCAGACCCCCAGGAAATTCCCTAAGACTCTTTTTTTTTAAAAATTATAAAACTTCTCAGAGTTCTCACTGTGGCTCAGTAGGTTAAGAACCCAACATTGTATCCATGATGATGTGGGTTTGATCCCTGGCCTTGTTCAGGCATTCCCACAAGCTGCAGCATAGGTCACAGATGCAGCTTTGATCTGGCGATGCTGTTGCTGTGGCTGTGGTGTAGGCCGGCAGCTACAGCTCTGATTTGACCCCTAGCCTGGGAACCTCCATATGCTGCAAGTGCAGCCATTAAAAGAAAAAAATACAGGAGTTCCCGTTGTAGCTCAATGGTTAACAAATCCGACTAGGAACCATGAGGTTGTGGGTTTGATCCCTGGCCTTGCTCAGTGGGTTAAGGATCCGGCATTGCCGTGAACTGTGGCGTAGGTCACAGACGTGGCTCAGATCTGGTATTGCTGTAGGTCTGGTGTAGGCCGGTGGCTACAGCTCCGATTCGACCCCTAGCCTGGGAACCTCCATAGGCCGCGGGAGCGGCCCAAAGAAATAGCAAAAAAAAAAAAAAAAAAAAAAAAAAGACAAAAACAAAAACAAAAAAAAACCACCATTTTGTCAGCAGAATGTTTTTTCAAAATCTACACAAAAGAAAAGCACAGCTGGTGTGAGAGAAGCAGAGGTGGGGCCCCCTTGCCCTTGCAGCCTCGCAGGCACTTTGAGAAGCTACATTCAGACCCACATGAGGAAGTTCAAATGCACCCAAGGTGATACAAAGACACTTACTGGGGGTTCCCATTGTGATGCAGCAGGTGAAGAACCCAGCTGGTATCCATGAGGATGCAGGTTTGATCTCATGCCTCGCTCAGCGGGTTAAAGGAACCGGGTTGCCGTGAGCTGTGGTGCAGGTCGAAGACGTGGCTCAGATCCGGCGTTGCTGGGGCTGTGGTGGAGGCCGGCAGCTTACAGCTCAGCTTTGACCCCTAGCCTGGGAACCTCCATATGCTATCGGTGCAGCCCTACACACACACACACACACACACACACACACACACACACACACACGGTCGCTGGATGGGCTTGACTCACGGCCCAGATTCCCTGCCCACACACACACACACACACACACACACACACACACACACACATACAGTCGCTTGATGGGCTTGACTCACGGCCCGGATTCCCTGCCCAGGCTCCGTGCTTCCTGTTGTCCTTCTGCAGGACTTGGAAACAGAAGGGACGGGGGCGCCAGAGGAAGCCGATCATCTTTAGGGGCAGGAAAAATGTGGCTGCCTTTGCTCCTGCTGGTGCAGGAGTCAGGGGGAACGGGAGAGGGGTCACGGAGAGCTGAGGCGTCCTCTGGAGGAGAGGCAATGGGGGTCCTGGCTGGTGTCATTATCCCCAGGGTGGCAGGTGGGCCCATAGCAAGGGCCCAATTTGATGGCTTGGCAGGACCTGCTCCAATCACTGAGTTGGATGCTGAGGCCAGTCTGGGCTCAGCCAGAAGGTACATCGTGGTTGGTGCGTGATACGTAGAGAGGCAAGGAAGGGCTGCGGGTGGCGTGTGCTCTGGTCCCATATCTATAAGCCACTGTGATCCCTTTGGGGACACCAGTCACCAGCGTACAGAGGTGGGAAACCGGGATGTGGGGAGGGCCCGTGTGTTCAGAGCAGCAGAGGAAGAGAGCTGGGAGGCTGGATGTGCTGACTCGCTCCGGGAAGTGTGAGACACCCTAGGACAAGGCCAGCTGCCCCACCCACCCTGGCCCTGCCAGACGCTGTCAGCACCAGGCCAGTGCAGAGCCAGGGGCTCACTCCCCTGGCAGATCTGTGCTGCCAGGGCCGTGAGCCAGTGAGACACTGCCCGTGGGAATTCGACTCCGGATGTTAATGAGTTAAGATTGCAATTGAGGAGCCCCCGTTGTGGCGCAGTGAAAATGAATTCAACAAGAAACCATGAGGTTGAGGGTTCCATCCCTGGCCTCGCTCAGTGGGTTAAGGATCCGGTGTTGCCGTGAGCTGTGGTGTTGGTCACAGATGCAGCTCAGATCCTGCGTTGCTGTGGCTGTAGCTCTGATTTGACCTCTAGCCTGAAAACCTCCACATGCTGTGAGTGTGGCCCTAAAAAGCAAAAAACCAAACAAAACAAAACAAAACCCTGCAATTGAAATTAAAACCTGGAGTTCCATTCATGGGGCAGTGGAAATAAATCCAACTAGTATCCACAAGGATGTAAGTTCAATCCCTGGCCCTGCTTAGTGGGTTAAGGATCCTGCGTTGCTGTGGCTGTAGCATAGGCTGGCAGCTGCAGCTCTGATTCGACCTCTAGCCTGAGAACTTCCATGTGCCGTAGGTGCAGCCCTAAATAGATAAAAAATAGAAGGAAAAAAAAAAGAAATTGAAACCCACCTCCACTTCCAGTGAGAAGCAGCAGACAGACTTTCCCTATTCCTCCCACTGAGCACAACTAAACTCTCGGCCTGGACCAAACCAGCGCAGGACGGCGGGAGGAGGAGGAGGCAGAGACGCAGGGCTGCTGCCTGAGGGACGCCGAGGCACCAAGTGCCCTGGGTTCCTTTTGCCTCCTGTTCCAGACTTGGAGCTGAAGGGCCAGCAATCAGAACCACCAGCCTGCCCGCCCACACCCACTCTCCCTCAGGCCCGAGGGGCCCCCCACCATCCTCCCCGGCCAATCCGAGCCCCCGACATTCCCGGGGACAACATCCCAGAGCTCCAAGGGGGTAGCTAATGTTCTCGCACCCGACTGCTGATGCTGCTGCCTGCGTGCCACCCAAGGTGGAGCAGGGTAGGAAGGAGCCCCCCACATGGGGCCGGGGCCTGGTGGACAGCCGGCCAGGACTGCCCAGCCGTGACCACCTGGCTGCACTTCTCAGACCAACTCAGAGGAAAACAAACTATCGTACTTTCTAGTCCCTTAATAGCATCGAATTGCTTGACTTCTGGCTGCGCCCGCAGCATATGAAAATTCCAAGACCTGGGATCGAACCTGTGCCACAGCAGTGACCACAGCGAGTCCTGAACTGCTGAGCCACCAGGGAACTCCCCGTCAACCTTGCTAAACCAAGGGTGCGGCGCCACACCTGCCTCAGGCAAGACACCAGCTCCTGCTCAGGGTTTAGCCGACAGCCTGCTTGACTCCTCGAACATCGGCACTCGTGCCAGTGCCTTGGCGGAGGGCGGCTGGGTCACAGAACCCCCCACGCCCGACTGGGCCTGTGCTGCGATCTGAAAGCCAAACTCCCCCAGACCCTTCCTGAGGCCGCACCCTGTTCCGGTGGGGGGGGTGGCTACATGCGTGTGGGGGCGTCACAACATGCTGACAAAAGCGAGAACTTATAAATTCCAATAAAACTTGACACCAAGGGGAGTGCCTGTTGTGGTTCATTGGTTAACGAATCCCTGTAACTCGCTAAGTGTGCACAGTCAGAGAGGCTTCGGCTGCTGAGGGCCAGCACACAAGCGTGGACCGCTCTGCTTACTCTGCCAAACATCCTCTCAAAACTGGATGGTTAGGAGTTCCCGTCATGGCGCAGTGGTTAACGAATCCGACTAGGAACCAGGAGGTTGCAGGTTCGATCCCTGGCCTTGCTCCATGGGTTAAGGATCCGGCATTGCCGTGAGCTGTGGTGTAGGCTGCAGACACAGCTCAGATCCCGAGTTGCTGTGGCTGTGGTGTAGGCCAGTGGCTATGACTCCAATTCGACCCCTAGCCTGGGAACCTCCATATGCCCAGGGAGTAGCCCAAGAAACGGCAAAAACACACACACACACACAAAAAAAAAAAAAAAAAAAGAAAGAAAGAAAGAAAGAAACTTGACACCAAGGGATTTGGATGTAAAATTTTAATAATAAATTGTGCCAGTAGAAGCTTTTCAAAGGCAATGATACATCAATAAATAAGAGTTAAACCGAGTTCCTGAGAAAGAACCCACCACACGGAGCCTGTCAGAGCCTAAGTAAGAGCACGGCGAGACCGCAGCCCCGGCAGGCTGACGCCCCTGCGGGAGCACCGCGGCCCCCGACGCCGCTCTCACCACGGAAGCCGCACCCGGAGCCTCTGCCGCCGAGACGCCAAGGCACGCAGACGTGTTGGTGCCGAGATGCACACTAAGTAATGGATGTGTCATGCCAAAAACCTCAAGGAAAAATATGTGGAATAATATAAAGGAAAATAGGACGCGTCCGGTTTTTAAAAAGCAAAAAAGAGAATTTAACGTTTTACTCAAATATAAATCACTTTAAATAGGAATCATACTACTCGCAGTGGGAATATTCTGTGTTAATCTATGAGTTATGTAGACATCTACACGCCTAGGAAAGTACATATGGCTTCATCACCTTTCTTATTCCAACCGCCCTGGGAAACGTCCTTCTACAAAGATGAGAAAAACGTCATTTTTAAAACCAAGGGAAGACTGACCCTTCGAAGCACACCAGAGACAAGGTGCGGGACCCTGAGGTCACACCCCTCCGCCCGGTGACCCAGGGTCTGGGACACGGCCCCTGCGGGCGCCTGGAGGGCAGGGGGGCTCGGGCACCCTGGCTGGCAAGGCACGCGGAGGTCGGCGTCTGACCTGGGCTTTCTTGGCGGAGCTAAGTTCATCCCTTTTGACGAAGGCAAGGTTCGTGGAGGACAAACGTCTACGCCTGCCCCCAAAGAGTCCAGTCGCACCCACGACACAGTCACACCACTTCACAGACACGCGCGCGTTTCCGCAGCGAGACAGGAGGAAGCCGGCCCAGGCCGGCTCCGGCCCAGGCGCCGGGGAAGGACGTGTTCACAGAACCCGCTGTGAACGGCAAGACTCGATCACGTCCCAACAGGACAAGCCTGTCCCTGCAGCCCTGCGCCGAAGCTGCCACCTGGAATCGCACCAGCCGGCTCCCCTGCCCACACTTCCTATCGCACCACAATATGCAAAAAGCACAGAGGACAAAACAACAGAAGCAGCTTGCAACGTTCTATCACAACTTTGAAATGTGGGAAAAATATAAAGCAGAAACAACTGTGCGAATAAAATGGCATCAGTTACATCACAACAGTGTTATCTCTTTTTTTTTTACATTATTGCACAGATTTCTTATCACATGATGTTCAGCTTTGATGTCTTTCCCTAAATGTGAATAAGTGCTGTGGATAAAATACAAACGTAGAAAATAACAGCAGCATGATTTGTCAAAACCAATCCCTATAATTTAGTTAGAAAAATGGCTATTAAACAAAATAAGTGCTCTTTCTAAACTGTACTAATTCTTTAAAATATCATTTTAATGCAGTGAAGGTCCTCTAAGCCGACTCGAACCCCGTGGGTCCCGGGCCGCCGTCCTGGCGGCCGGGGGCTCAGCGCACCGGGCGCTACACGTACACGGGCTGGCAGCCCCCTGACGACGCCCCCGGCGGCTCCGCCTCGGCCTCGGCCCCCGCGGGCTTCGGGCAGCGGAAGGGGTAGCCGTTGTCGTCAAAGAACCGCCGGAAGGTGAACTCGTAGAAGGCGTGCTCGGGGTGCCGGCCGCCCGGCGGGCCCAGCGCGTCCCAGGCCCTGCTGCCGTCCTCGCTGCCGTCCTGCCAGGGCCCGTCCTCATCCACGGGGTCAAAGTTGGACGTGTCCATGGGGTGGCTGATGGTGGGCACGTAGGGGGCCGGCTGCCTCCGGATGTCGCTGGAGAAGTCCACGGGGCCCAGGAACGGGTGGGCCTTCAGGTCGTCGGCCCCGTTGCGGCCCAGGCGACGCTCGGCCGCGCAGCACAGCTTGGCGATGAGGTCCCGGGCCTCGGGGCTCAGCTCCACCTGCGCCGGGATGTGCAGCGTGCTCTCCCAGTTAATCACCTGCGGGGACAGCACACCGGTTTTCCTCCCCCTCACCCCGGCTGACGGCGGCCGGCCCGGGACAGCGTGAGAGCATGTGATCTCAACGGCCCTCGATATTCGAGAAACACAAAGAGCACAACGAGCCATCGCCCCACGCGGGTCAGAATGGCCATCAGCAAAACGACCACGAGTACCAAGTGTTGGTGAGCACATGGAGACACGGGAGCCCTCGTGCCCTGCTGGTGGGAAGGTCCACTGTGCAGCCAGACTGCAAACAGAACGGACGGTCCTCAAACAGCTCAAAACAGGGCAACTGTATGAGCCTGCAGAACCGCTCCCGGCATCCGGAAGAGACAAAACCTCGATTCTGAAAAGATCCGTGCACCGCTACTTTCACGATAGCCAAGACGTGGCAGCCACCTAAGTGTCCACCCACAGAGGAAGGGCTTAAGAAGAGGAATGGAATACCACGCAGCCATAAAAAAGAATGAAACAATCCCACTCGAAGTAACCTAGATGAACCTAGGGACTGATTATCATCCTTAGTGAAGTCAGTTCAGACAAAGACAAGTACCACATTGTACCACTGCTACGTGCAATCTAGAAAAACATAATAAAATGAACTTACGAAACAGAACCAGACTCACAGACATGCAACAAGGACCTACTGAAGAGCACAGGGAACTGCCCCATGTCTTGTAATAACCTGAGACAGCACAGAACCTGGAAACACCACACAACTGAATCACTCTGTGTACACGTGAAACAAACACATACCATAAACCAACTACACGTCAATCTAAAAATTTTTAATATCAAAGTAAGACTTTGATAGTTTCCCTTCGGGAAAAGAGAAGAGACAGAGAAGGACGTGAACAGCTAATGGCCCGCGTGGTTTTAGCGGGAGGCCCACAGCCTGAGGAACGGGGTGCGAGAGACACCCTCGGTTCCCGACGCTCAAGCACACAGAGCAGCCTGGGTCACGGTCAGGTTCCCTGTGAAGAGGACGCCTCGGGGACTTCTTTTTGTTCCTTCCCGGCTGCACACGCAGCATGTGGCAGTTCCTGGGCCAGGGGGTCACCCCTGCGCCTCGGCAGCGAGCCCAGCCACAGCAGGGACAGCGCCAGATCCTTCATCTGCTGCGCCACAAGGGAACTCCGAAAACGTTGTTTTTCTTTTCTAAGGGACTTCCTGTTTACACCCGGAGTCAGGATGAACCAAGGCCACATGAGTGGGGTGGCGCGAGGGTGGAGCGGGGGTACGAGGGATGGTTGGAACCTGAGTAGTTGTTTACTGGAGCTGAAGTTATAAAACTCAGAGAAGAAAACAGAGAGGAGGATCTCCACGATGGTGGATCTGGCCCTGATTTCTTGGATATGACACCAAAAGCACAGGCAATAAAACACAAAACACATAACGGACTCAACAAAATTTCAACTTTGTACACATCAAAATCAGCAGAGCGAAAAGGCAACCCATGGAGGGGGAGACTGATGCCCAGTGTAGATGTGACACAGGATTAACGTCAGGAATACAAGAAGAACTCAACAACAAACCCCCAAACCACCTGATCAAAAAAGGGCAAAGGAGGAGTTCCTGCAGTGGCAGAGCAGAAACAAATCTGGCCAGGAACCATGAGGCTGTGGTTCGATCCCTGGCCTCGCCCAATGGGTTAAGGATCCGGCGTTGCCCTGAGCTGTGGTGGAGGTCGCAGATGCAGATTGGATCTGGCATTGCTGTGGCTGCAGGCTGGGACCCCTAACCCGGGAACTTGCATGTGCTGCAAGTGCGGCCCTAAAAAGCAAAAAAAAAAAAAAAAAGACAAAGAAAGAAGTGGGGGGTGGGGCCAAGGACTTGAAGAGACCTTTCTCTCAGAAATGAGCACGAAGCACAGGAAGAGACGTTCAGCATCCCTGAACACAACGGACACGCAACTCAAAACTGCCAGGAGATACCATCTCACACGCACCAGAAAGGCTACTACTAAAAAAAGAGGAAAATAAATGTGGGCACGGATGCGGAGAAGCAGGGACTCCGCTCCCTGTCGGAGGGAACGTCAAATGGTGGAAACAGCACGCAGGTTCCTCAGAAGGTTCCAGGTGGAATAACCGCGGACCCAGCAAGCCCGTCCTGGGCATCGACCCAGACACACTGGGAGACAGCAGGGACCAGGCAGGCACCTTCAGGTTCACGGCAGCCCTGTTCACAAGGGCAGGGGACACACAGCCTGAACGGCCACCACCGGACGATGGGCAGACAAAGTGGAACGTTACTTACACACAGTGGGGTACCGTTCAGCCTAGAAAGGAAATCCGGACACAGGCGACAGCAGGGCTGAACTGAGTGAAACGAGCCAGCTACGGAGGCCAGAGCTGCACGGTGCCACGTATACCAGGGCCCAGCCACAGAGGCCAGAGCTGCACGGTGCCACGTATACCAGGGCCCAGCCACGGAGGCCAGAGCTGCATGGTGCCACATATATCGGGGCCCGGAGGAGGCCACTTCATGGCAGCAGAAGCAGCAGAGAGGCTCCGGGGCCCCAGGGCCACCGCTGAGTGGGTCAGCTTCTGCCTGGGATGATGGAAACATCGGGAAACGGGCAGTGGTGACAGCTGCACACCTTTCTGAACAGACTTAATGCAACTGAACTGTACACTTAAAAGGGGTTTCCATGCCAAGTGTCGGCACATTTATGCACCAGGTTATCATCATGCAGGCAAATCAGTCACTGGTTTAGCAGTTCGATGAAGATACAGACACTGCCAAACTCCAACTTATGATCACTGTAATAAAACCAAGCCTTAATTTAAGGTTTTCCTAACCAAGAGGTTACTGATTTAGGGTCTCCCGTGGACTGAGGGGCATGTGAAAACGTTCTAGGACTGTCAGGGAGCAGGTGGGAGCGCGGTTCTCAGAAGTTCCAGAGACGTCAACGAGGCTCCCGTCCCGCCTTCGAGGCCATCCAACCATTCACTTCGGAGAGTAAAGGGCCCCTGTGCTAAAACTATTTAGCACTAAGTTGTTACGTGACAGAGAGATTTTACTTACTTGAAATGAACATGAGAAACATGCAGAGCTAGCCTGACCACACAGCTGACAACCTGCCAGCGGCAACCAGGTAACACCCAACATCCAAAGCAACACAGCGACTTGCTCGGGCACCGCTCTGAGCTCTGAGCTCTGCTGGGTCTCGCTCGGCCGCCCCAGACCTGCAGCCTTCCTGCTTCTCTGTTCCCAATCCCCACCTGGAGATACCAAGACGGCAGGGGACCACGGTCCCGTAATACCTCAAGTCAAAACCTGGGTCTGACTCTGTGCCTTTACTTATTAAAACACTTTAACTAAGTAGTAATAATAGTATGTGTGTGTGTTTGTGTGTGTGTTTGTCTTTTAGGGCCACTCCCGTGGTGTATGCAGGTTCCCAGGCTAGGGGTCAAAGCGGAACTGCAGCCGCCGGCCTCCACCACAGCCACAGCAACGCCGGATCCAAGCCGCATCTGTGACTTACACCACAGCTCATGGCAATGCCGGATCCTTAACCCACTGAGCGACGCCAGGGATGGAACCTGCATCCTCACGGATACTAGTCGGGTTCATTAACCACTGGAGCCACGATGGGACCTCCCCACAACAATACTTTTGAAAACTCCCGTTACACACAGGGACAAGGGACAGCACTACACCACTGGGGATAAAAGGTGGATGTCGGCAAAGACCGCCCGGCTCATCAGGCAGCCCCACGGGGCAGCCCCGACTCCCGCTCCGTTACCTTCAGCTGGGTCTCCGTGGGAGTCGGGGCCAGGAAGGGCGGCTGCCCCACCAGCATCTCGAAGAGAATCACGCCGACACTCCACCAGTCGCAGAGCTGGGTGTACCCTGAAAGACAGAGTCGGGCTCCTGAGGGGCACAGGCCCGGATGCGTCCTGATTTTCCACCATCAGCCTGTGACAAGCACCGTATGTGCTCTCATGGCGACAGACTAATTTAAAAAGACTACTGTTACTGTTGGTAACAATACCGACCAGAAGTCCAAGTTCTTGAAGAACCAAACACGAAGTACACACGAGGAACGAAGCGGCAATTCTGTGACCCGGTCGGGGCGGTGCCGAGCGCTTCCCGGGGAGGTCTCGGGACCTCGGCGGCGCCCCCGGCAGGTGGGGTGGGAGCAAGGAGGGGACCCCGCGGAGCTCCCACGCCCGGGACTCAGCCAGGGCAGCCTCTGGAAGGCCTTGGGGCAGGCTGGTCTTCCTCTGATTTTGTCCCATGTCCCAACACAAGCCCCGCTCCAACCTTGCCGTGCCCAAATTCTTGCCAAAGGTGCACTGCAGTCCCTGCCCAGGGGACTCCTCTGGGCTGCGCCGAGGGCTGGGGGGACAGGGTGGCCGCCTGAGGGCCAGCACCTCCCGCCTCCCACCTTTCCTGGGCAGCGAGGTGAACACTCCCCACAGCCTCTCAAGGCAGCCGCAGTTACAGTGAGGCTGGCAGGCGGGCAGCTACCAGGGGACACAGGTGGGGGCCCTGTCGGCTGGCTCCAGTGACCTGGGTCACAGCTCCCTGAGTGCATCCCCCGGAATCAAACCCACAAATGCAGCCGCTGATAGCACATGACCAACGATCAGCTTCCTCCTGCGCCCGGCCAGGCGGGGCACAGGGTCCCCACATCCTGCCACCTTCCAGGCGCTTGGGGAGGCATCGGAGGAAGTGACCCTCGCCCACGCTGACCAGGGAAGGCAGTGCCTCCCAGCCGGAGCCTGGGACCCTGGTGCCCCTGGCACGCACTCTGTCCACACCAGCTCTGGGGCGGCTCCTCTGGGCTTGGGGGCAAAGGGCAGCCCCACCCTCAGGGCCACACACCAGGGCCACATGCTGAGAACACACTCTCAGCCCCGCAGGAACCCGGAGGGCGACTCAGGCTGAGCACTGGAGCCGGGGGCACACACGCACCTTTCCGGAGGAGCACTTCCGGGGCGATGTAATTCGGGGTCCCCACCAGGGAGTGCGCCAGACACCGCTGGTGCTGCCTCCGGGCCCTCTGCTCCAGGGTCTTGAGCCGGTCCCCACACCGACAGTTGGACACGTCGTCCCAGAGGTCGCTGGGCTCCATGCTGTCCTGCCGGGTGTGGCTCCCTGTGACCCGGGGCGCAGGGCGGGGGAAAGAGGAGGAAAAGCAAGGTGAACCTTCGCTCTTCAACACGCAAGAGACCCCCAGTTTCAAAGGTCAAAGTTTTCCAAGGCAGCGCCCGACACAGCGAGAGAAGGAGTCCTCCCGCCAGCTCCGCGGGGCGGCTGTGGTTCCGGGCCTCCGATCCAAGCCGTGGGCGGTGGCGGCAGGGGCTGCGCCCGGCGCCGGGCGGCCTGCATGGGGCGCTGTTCGAGGCTGGCGACAAAGGTGCTGTGACTGGGGGATGGCGTTCCCAGCATGCTCAGGCCCACCTCTGAGGCTACGTTTTACGACAGGCACGGAAAACCAGGAAAAGATTAAGAAAATACGAACATTGGAGCTCCCATTGTGGTGCAGCAGAAAAGAATCTGACTGGGAACCATAGGGTTGTGGGTTCGATCGCTGGCCTCGCTCAGTGGGTTGGGGATCTGGCGTTGCCGTGAGCTGGGGTGTAGGTCGCAGATGCAGCTCAGATCTGGCGTTGCTGTGGCTGTAGCTCCGATTGAACCCCTAGCCTGGGAACCTACCTCCATACGCAGCAAGTGCAGCCCTAAAAAGCAAAGAAAAAAAAAAAAAAAAAAAAAAAAACTAAAAAAAGGGAAACATGAACATAAATGAGTCCAGTGCCAAAAGACAAGCATGAATTAAATGATTTAGGATTAATTTTGAGTTAAAAAATGGAAGCCTGAGCTATAGCATTAAAATAACTATTTCAAAAATTCATACCATAAATAAGAGTTGCCATCATGGCTCAGTGGATATGAATCTTACTAGTATCCATGAGGATATTGGTTCAATCCCTGGCCTCGCTCTGTGGGTTAAGGATCTGGCGTTGCCATGAGCTGTGGTGTAGGCCAGTGGCTACAGCTCTGATTCGACCCCTGGCCTGGGACCCTCCATGTGCCACAGGTGTGGCCCTAAAAAGACAAAAAACAAAAACAACAACAACTCATACCATAACTAAGACAACAACCAGCTGTTTCTGACGTTTCCAAACAGCAGAGCTGCCAGAGGTAAAGGTCACTGGGTGCACAGCGCGGTCTACACCTGCAGCAGGCCAAGGCTGGCCGAGAGCGAGAGCTCCTTGGGAGGCCATGAGGCTTATTTTTGAAGGCTTGTTTTAACAGGCAGAGAGACGCTTCCTGCGCAAAGCCCAAAGACACCCCATGGCCTGCCGTCCTAACAACATCCCCGTAAGACTTGAGGCCACTAACGTAACACGGCAACCTCCAGTCGGGCTGCCTTTCCAGGGAGAAGAGGGTGTCGCAGCAGCGGAAAAGCACGGGCGGGGGGGCGGGGGGGGGTGGCGCTGGCCCGGGCTGTACCTTTCTGGTAGTATTTGGAATTGTGAGTCCACCTGAAGCCCGTGCAGAGGCCGAAGTCGGTCAGCTTGATGTGCCCGTCCAGGTCGATCAGGATGTTGTCCGGCTTGATGTCGCGGTGGATGAAGCCCATCCTGTGGACACTCTCGATGGCCAGCGTCAGCTCGGCGATGTAGAAGCGGGCCAGGGGCTCCGGGAAGACCTCCATGCGGATCAGCAGGCTCATCATGTCCCCGCCCGGGATGTAGTCCATGACGAAGTACAGGCTGTCCTTGTCCTGGAAGGAGTAGTAGAGCTTCACCACCCACTCGTTGTCCGCCTCCGCCAGGATGTCCCTCTCGGCCTTGACGTGGGCCACCTGGTTGCGGCTGAGCACGTCCTTCTTCCTGAGGGTCTTCATGGCGTACAGGGCGTGCGTGTCCACCTTGCAGGCCAGGCACACCTCCCCGAAGGCGCCCACGCCCAGCGTCTTGATTTTCACGAACATGGACTTGTCCATCCTGGCCCTCTTGAGCCGGTTGTAGTTGGACTCCTTCTGGTAGAGGATCTTCCGCATCTGCTCCTGCTCGGCCTCGCAGAGGCCGGCCTGTGCAGAAGGAGACAGGGTCACCCCGGAGGACACGGCGGGGACGGGGCCCCGGAAGGGGCAGGACCCCCCTCCAGCCCGTGGAAGGAGGGAAGCGACGGAAGGGCCGAGCACCAGAGCCAACCAACCACGTCTCGCTCCTGCCGGCCACGCAGAGCCACAGCGTGGAGGCGGAGGGAGACACCCTAGGGAGCGCTTGTTCTGGTGACTTTAGGTAAAGGTCACTGGGTGCACAGCTAAATGTAACTTCTGTTAATGACGTTCCTGGAACTCTAAGAGCAACGGATAACTGAACGGCTCAGGGAAAGATGGTAAAACAACAAGAAAAAAGCCAGTGAAAATAGGACAGCAGGAAGAGCATACATTTTACTTCCCCAATTTTAAGTTCTCACCTGTGTGATCAACATTTACCGTAATCTTTTAATTTAAATAACTTCATTAATAATTACTTGCTCCAACGGTTACTGTCAATTAGGGTATATTTCAAACATTACTGGCTAGGAGTTCCCATCCTGGCACAGTGGAAAAGAATCTAAGAACCATGAGGTTGCGGGTTTGATCCCTGCCCTTGCTCTGTGGGTTAAGGATCCGGTGTTGCCGTGAGCTGTGGTGTAGGTCACAGACGTGGCTCTGATCCTGCGTTGCTGTGGCTGTGGTGTGGGCCGGCGGCTACAGCTCCGATTAGACCCCTAGCCTGGGAACCTCCATATGCCATGGATGTGGCCCTAAAAAGATAAAAGACAAAAAAAGAAAAAAAAAATTACTGGCTAATCATAGATGTAATTAAGAAATAGAACAGAGTTCCCACTGTGGCACAGAGGGTTAAGGATCAGGCATTGCCACAGCTGCAGCTGGAATTCAATCCCTAGCTCGGGAATTTCCATCTGCCATGGCTTCGGCTGTTTAAAAAAAAAAAAAAAAAAAAAAAGGAGTTCCCGTCGTGGCTCAGTGGTTAATGAATCCGACTAGGAACCATGAGGTTGCGGGTTCAGTCCCTGCCCTTGCTCAGTGGGTTAAGGATCCGGTGTTGCCGTGAGCTGTGGTGTAGGTCGCAGATGCGGCTCGGATTGGACCCCTAGCCTGGGAACCTCCATATGCCGCAGCAGCAGCCCAAAAAATAGCAAAAAGACAACAACAACAACAAAATTTTTAAAAAAAATTTTTAAATAAGAAAATGACTCACTAGCAGATGTTTTTCTTTATACATCCCACAATTTCAATTGATAAAGCTTCGAACTTTGTTTTACTCTTTGCGAATGTCCCACCACTAGTTAGTTACCGCGACTGAATTTGCTCCTGAGCAAGGACACACCAGAAGAACCAGCGCACAAGCCCCTGCAGGCACAGCAGGCGCAGCCGGTCGTCTCCGGCTGTCCCCAAAGCCAGACGCCCAGCCTGGGAGACGCTGGGCTGTGAGGCCCGTCAGCCGCGCAGGCAGGGGCAGGCCCGCGGGACTCACCTTGGCCATCTCCTGCTCCAGCTGCAGCCTGCGGGCCACCTTCTGCTGGTAGGTCTTCAGCACGTTCTCCACGTGCTGCTCCATGAAGAACTTGAAAGCGGAGGGCGAGTAGCTCTTGATGCGGGAGCCCGCCTTCTCTGCATCGCGGCTGCCCCTCCGCACGGGCACCGGCGACGTCTGGATCTGCTTTCCGTCCTTGCCCGGCTTCTCCGCTTTGCGACTGCTCGCGGGGGGCTCCGTGGCCGGGCCCCCCCGGAGGCCCTGCTCCACCCCCGCGCACAGGCTGTCCACGTCCACGTCGTAGGGCCGGTGCCGGGGGTAGGGCGGGGGCCGGCACCTCGCCTCGGCGCCCAGCTCCGCGTCCAGAGGGTAGGCGGCCCCCAGGGGCAGGGGGTGCTCGTCCTGGGAGTCCAGGCTCTCCACGCCGGGGCTGGGCGCCGGCACCCAGGCCGGGTGGGAGGGCCCCACGGCCGTCTGCGGCTCGGGCCTCAGCACCCGCACACTCTTGACCGGGTGCAGGATGTGGGCGGCGGTCACGGCCGTGATGGTGTTGGGGGAGGCCACGGCCGCCGGCTGCTGGTGGCTGTTGAAGGAGCTGGTCCTGCTGGGGGCCGGGCCGTCGGCCAGGAAGGCCACGTGCTGCCGGGGCGGCGCCTCCAGGCCCGGCTTCTGCAGAGAGTCGCGCCGGGACAGGGAGGAGCCCGGCCACTGCTGCGCGCCCGCGCCCGGCTCGTGCAGGTCCACGTTGAGGCTGTTCCTGCAGGGAGCGAGCAGGCCGGGCGGGGCGCCATCGCCCGCAAACACGGGGCCTCTCGGGCTGCCCGCGTGCACCTGCAGGGCCTGCTTGTGGTGTGGGTGCGGTGCATACACAGGCGCCGGCGAGAAGGTGTGGCCGGCCCCGGGCTGCACGGCTGCGCCCTTGGCTGCCAGGTTTGCGTACCCGCCAGCCTCAGGTGGAGTCTTGCTTTGGAAGGAGGAGCTGCGCTGGACGCCGTAGCCCCGGGGCTCCCCGGATCCCAGCAGGTGTGGCCTGTAGTGCTGGCCCTGCAGCGGGGGCGCTGGGCCGCCTGGGAGGCTCACCCCGGAAGCCTCCGCAGAGGCGGCATAGCCCTTGGGCTGGTGCGGGCGGCCAGGCACGCAGTGTGGGCCCACGCCCCCGAAGAGGAAGTCCGGGTACTGGCGGGCCACCTCCTCCAGGGCCGCCGGGCCCTCAAAGGCTGCCCCGCTCATCTGCGGGTAGGGTGGGAAAGGGGCACCTGCTCCTTCAAAGCTCGGCCGCCGCGGCACCGAAGCTGGGGCCAGGCCCTTTCCTGCAGGAAAGAGGAGAGTGGAGGTGGCCTTGGGGGCACCTGCTGGTTCTGGCCCTTTCCAGCTCACGGTGACAATGACCAGGGGCTGACCATGACTATACTGGCTCTTCTGCGACCAAAGGCCCCAGGAAGGCTCCCCACACGCTGATCACTGTGTGGGCTTGGCCAGGCTCCGAGTCCAAAGGCCCTGCCCATCCAAAAACCCCCAGGAGTACCTGGCAGAACCAAGACCCTCTACAGCCATGACTGCCAGCCGAAGGCACAGCAGAGCAATGGCTTTGCTCCCAGGCTAAGAAGGATGGGGAGGCCCCATCGAAGGCAGGTGTGGACCATGGAAGAGCGAGGGTCGCTGCCCCATGGGGCCGTCTTCCACACAGACCCTGCACCCTAAGCGCCCGGGCACAGCCGCCCGCCCGCCGAGCCCAAGGAATGTCCCCAGTCAGGAGGAAACCAGGCATGGGCGTCTCCCTCACAACCAAGACGGCGGCCGAGGCCTGTGCAGTTTGCTCACTCAGCAGACGAGCGGGCTTTATCCCAGGTCTTCCACGAAAGAGGGAGCACTCCCGCTTCTGCTCAAAATCCACCATCCCTTCCTACTCCCCAAAGGGCCCCGGCTCCGTCGGAGACTGTCAATGACAGGTGGCAGAGCAGGGCATCTGGCGCTGAGGCCTCTGTCCGTCCCTGGTGTGGGTGCGCGTGCATGTGCACTTTCCTCCCAGGGGCGTGGGGTGGGAGCTCGCCCCCACCTCCGCCCAAGGCCCGCCCCACCCCACCCTAAGCCCTGGCGGCCCTGCCATGGGCCGGCCTGCTCTCAGAGGCTCCAGTGGGGGGAGCAGTGTGTTTCAGAATCAGTGAAACAAGCCTCCCTTGTAAAGACCCCCCTACAGGCCCAGGAGAAAGTAGAAAGAACATTTTTAGTCTCTTCAGGATTCCCTAATTTTAATATCCAGTGACTGTTTCAATCGTTCACAAGACAAAACTAAACAAGTCCAGGAGTTCCCGTCATGGCTCAGTGGTTAACGAATTCGACTAGGAACCATGAGGTTGCGGGTTCGATCCCTGCCCTTGCTCAGTGGGTTAAGGATACGGCGTCGCCGTGAGCTGTGGTGTAGGTTGCAGACGCGGTTCGGATCCCGCGTTGCTGTGGCTCTGGCGTAGGCAGGCGGCTACAGCTCCGATTCCACCCCTAGTCTGGGAACCTCCATATGCTGTGGCTGCAGCCCTAGAACTGGCAAAAAGACAAAAAAAAAAAACTAAACTAAACAAGTCCACAAACACCCCCCCCCACAGGAAGTACCCAGCGGAGTGCCATCATCTGCCACCCATGCCCGTCGGGCCAAGGCCCAGGGCGGCTCAGCCCCCTCAGGGCTGTGGCCCCTGGGACGCCCGGACCCCACCCGGCTCCTGGGCGCTCACCTGGGGAGGTCTGCTTGACGACACGCACGATCTGCTCCTTCCCGGGCTCCAGGTAGCCCATCTTGCTGATGAACTCCAGGGCCGCCTCGATGCTGCGGCTGCCCGTCTGCTTGAGGGCCCGGCCCGCCATCTCCTGCGGGAGCACAGACACGTCGGTGCGGGCACGGCTGTGGGCGGCACCTAACACCGCCCCCGGGGCCAGTTCCTGCTCGGGGCCTGATGCGCGCTGAACTGCAGGCTCGGAGGAGCACGAGTCCTGAGGGCGGCCCTGGACCAACCCAACATTCTGCTCCTTGTGAGAAAACTGCTGGGACTGGACGGTAAACGCTGACGGGTGCCCCAGAGTGCCCCCAGGTGCCCAGAGTCCTTCCAGAGCCCGCCGACGCCCGCTGTGGAGTGCCCTGGGCTGGCTGCACGGCCAGTCCCAGCAGCAGAGAAGGCGGCACAGGACAGGGTCTCCAAATCGAGTTTCCAGGCGTTCCCGCCATGGCGCCGCGGGGTAACAATCTGACTACAGCGGCTCAGGTCACTGCCAAGGCATGGGTTCCATCCCCGGCCTGGCGCAGGGGGTTAAGGGTTCGGCATTGCTGCAGCTGCAGCATAGTCCTTACCCAAGAGCGCCAGGACAAAGGACACAGGTGCCTGGCCGGGGTTCTTGGAGATGCCAGCCTGAAACCCCTCGGGAGTCTGGGGGAAAGAGGGGGGCTGGGGAGGAGGTGTGAGGCTGCCTGGGGGAGTGGGGCGGAGCAGCTCCCGGGGGGGGGGGGGGCAGGCTGGGTGGGACACCGCCCCACCGCCCCCACCGGGCTGTTTGGGACCAACGAAAAGGGTGGAGCTGAGAATCTGGTGCGGCCGGGGGAGGCCCCAGGGTGCAGGGAGCCCCGAGATGCCCGCTTCCAGCTCTGGGCTGTTGGGACGAGACCCGTCTGCGGAGGGCTCCCTACTGCCTCCACGAGACCTGGTGTCAGTGCACCTCCGTGGGGCCCTTTGTGCCTGTCAGAACCCAAAGGAGGAGCCTTGCTGCTGGCACCCGTGGGCCCACCTGCCTCCTTCGGGAAGAAGAGCTACACATGCCCATCACTTCTGACCTGCCACATGCAAGGAAGGAGCACGTGCAGGACTGACCATGGCCAACGGCACAGGATCAACCTCCCTCCATGTGTGCCCGCCAGAGAGTGAAGATCTGTATCTTCACTAAGTAACCAAAAGATGACCAGGAGACCACACAACAGACACACTCAGGGGCTGTTTCAAGTGGTACACATGACACACAAATCATACAGCCATCCCCCACCCATCCACACCCATCCACACCCATCCACGAATCACACTCACCATACACACCAACTATACACCTACACCACTGAGCCCACTTGTCCCATAAACAACCGAGACTGGCAGTCCTGCTGTGCTATCCTTCCTCCAAACTTAGCAAATATTTACTTTCTGCATATTAACTCTCATTAAACACCACTAAACACATAGGTATAGCGGTGTGTTAAACGCTGCAGGAAACTCAGAATCATTTCTAAACGCACCAGGCCTCACAACCTTGTTTCGCATCCTCCCACCAGACAGCAGGACCCCCGTCTGTGGCTCCAGCCTCCAGAGCTGCGGCCAGCAGGTGGGCTGCGGCTGTGAGAAGGCGTCCAGGCGCTGGCCTTGGCCCCCTGGCGGCGGTGAGCCTGCGGCCGCGTGAAACTGGAACAGCAGGGACCAGGGAAGTCCGTGCGCTGCCCCCGAGCTCAGGCTCCGGCCGGACTGCACGCTTGCCCGGCGTTCACGAGCCGTGTGTCCACAGCCTGCGTGTGCGCAGCCGTCCACGCGCCGCCCCCCCGGCCCTCAGCCTCCAGACCCTCCCCCGGTTCCTTGCGTCCGCTCGCCGAGCTGCCCAGTGAAAGTCGCCACAGACCCAGAGCAGGGCCAGGTCTCCTCACTCCCGGGTCCCTGGGGTCTTCAGCTGAGAAGGAAAAGTGACCTGGCCTGAGGCCCAGTGCACTGTCACCGCCACACACGCACCACCGCATTCACATGGCATCGCCTGCCAACCCAGTGGGACCCTGCGGGGCACCACACGCCATCTTCTCAGAGAGGTGTCTCTGGAGTTCCTGTCGTGGCTCAGTGGTTAACAAATGCAACTAGGAACCATGAGGTTGCAGGTTCGATCCCTGGCCTTGCTCAGTGGGTTAACGATCCGGCGTTGCCGTGAGTTGTGGTGCAGGTCACAGACGTGGCTCAGATCCTGCTGTGGCTGTGGTATAGGCTGGTGGCTACAGCTCCGATTCAACCCCTAGCCTAGGAACCTCCATATGCCGCAGGAGCAACCCAAGAAATAGCAAAAAGACAAAAAAAAAAAAAAAAAAAAAAAAAAAAAAGAGGTGTCTCTGCGCTCATGGGAGGCCCCACCCTACAAGGCAGACCTGGGGAGGTAGCCGTCCTCCCCGCCCCAGCTGCAGAGCAGCTGCTGCAGGAGCAGCCAGAGTGGTCCCCAGACCCCCAGAAAACAGCATCCACCTGGGACCCCACAGCAGCCTCCCGCTTCCCCCACCCCCATCTGAGGAAACTGCTCAACTTCCAGTGAACTTGTTAAGAAACTGTTAAAAAACAACTATTAGGAGTTCCCACTGTAGCTCAGTAGGTTAAGAACCCAACCAGTATCCATGAGGACACATGTTCAATCCCTGGCCTCATTCAGCGGCTTAAGGATCTGGGGTTACCGTGAGCAGAGGTGTAGATCTCAGCTGCAGCTCCAATGTGACCCCCTAGACTGGGAACTTCCATATGACGCAGGGCAGTACTGAAAAAGGAAAACGAAGCACCAACCAGGAGTTCCCACTGGAGCAAAAGGGGATCAGCGGCGTCTCTGGAGCATCTCAGGGAAAGAACAGCACGGCCAGCTGGTCAGCTGGGTCTTGGTCACCATCAAGAGGCCAGGAAGGAAGTTCCCGTCGTGGCTCAGTGGTTAATGAATCCGACTAGGATCCGTGAGGTTGAGGGTTCGATCCCTGGCCTCGCTCAGTGGGTTAAGGATCCGGCCTTGCTGTGAGCTGTGGTGTAGGTCGAAGATGCGGCTCGGATCCCGAGTTGCTGTGGCTGTGGTGGAGGCCGGCAGCTGTAGCTCCGATTCGACCCCTAGCCTGGGAACCTCCATATGCCATGGGTGCGGCCCTAAAAAGCAAAAAAAAAAAAAAAAAAGACTTTTTCCAGCGCAGTCCCCTTACCTGAGAAATACTCACTGAGCGTCTCTACTCTTGTCCTCTGGGACACTGAGGCCAGAGCAGTGACAAAAGGAGCAACTTTCACCACGTAAACAACATCAGGACATGCCTGTGTACAAAATGCTGTCTCGATATTGTAACTATACACAAATTACGTCTGTGAACAAGGGCTGGATTAGAACAGGAGAACACAAGTTTCACGACGTTGTTTTCTGTTGAAACACACAATGACCCCTCCTTCCTCCCTCCTCTCTATCCCAGCCGTACCCACGGTCACGGCTTCCACGACGCCAGATCCTTAACCACTGTGCCGGGCCAGGGACGAACCTGCACCTCCACAGAGACTTGAGCTGCTACAGGCAGGTTCTTAACTCACTGTGCCACAGCGGGAACTCCTTTTTCCAAAGACGATGAGAACCCTTGTGCCCTCGTCAGGTCCCATCACATGAAACTGCCTCCGCTGTCTGCCTTTGCTGCCCACCTGCACGGGTGTGGACAGACGGCAAAGACTCTCCAGGGCCCAGCTGAGTCCAGTGAGAGGACACAGCGTCGCGAGGTCACCCCAAAGCCCGACTGCTCCAGAACTCCACGACATCAAGGGATGGCTGCTAAACCGTCAGAGCTCCTCGTCATCGCTAAAACTCGGCTAAGCCATCAAGGACGGTACCGTTGGCACTACTGAGACAGGAGGAGAGAGAGTGCCACAGCCCAGGGAAACCTCCGAGACCCCCACGAGACTCCCCAGCGCACGCACGCACTCGGCGGCTTGGGGCATCCTAGATGCTCCAATCTCATCCCCTGTCCAGTGTCCACGAACGAGCATGGTGACAACCCCACCCCCGTGGGCAGAGGCCTGGGCCCAGCTCCTGGGAGCCGGGCTGGAGTGACCAGGCCAGTGCCCAGCCTGGAGGCCTGGCTGCTCCACCTTTACCCCCTGGGCCCCGAGAGGCCGGAAGAGGCCTGGCTGCGGCTCTGACACGCGCTCAGTGCCAGCGGCCGGCATCGGGGCCCGACGACCCAGAGGGTCAGGACAAACAGTAACCGCTGCGCTTGCTTCTCAGCCACTAAAAATTCTGGGACCGCGTGTTACATAGCAGCAGATAACTGAAAGCTGACTTGGCTTTCACTGCACTGGGTACTCCAGAAAATATGCCCTACTTATTTTTTTCTTAAACTCTGATAAACTGCCCAAATAAACTCAATTTCTGTTACATTCAGTTTTCTGAAAAGTTAAATTTATAGATATTTAAGATTATTACAAACAGAGACTTAACAAAACTCCAACAAATGATATTTCACCAGAAGATGAGAACATTATCATAAAGTTACTGGTATGACTGGAGAAGTTTGAGAACTTACACATACAGGTCATTATTCCAGTATATTCCTAAATTAATCCAGGTTTCCTACTATGAGCCTGATAATAAAATATCTACTTTGCAGAGTTCCTGCTGTGGCACGGTAGGATCAGGGGCATCTCTGCAGTGCCAGCACAGGTGGTTAAAAGACCTGGCACTGCCACAGCTGCAGCTCAGGTCCCTGGCCCCCCCTCCCCAAAATATGTGAGGCAGAAGGTTATGATGGCAGCTGGGGGGTAAGAGGCTGCGGCCGGCGGGCTGGCCTGGTGCCGAGAGAAGCACCGGGGTCTGAGCAGGGTGGGGAGGGCAGCGGTTTCCAAGGAAAACGAAGAAACACGGGTCGCGGAGGCATCTCCGAGGAAGGCAGGACAGGGCAGAGCGCTGACGAGACACAGCTTTGAAAGCGCTCAGGAGACAAAGAGGAGGTGCCGGGGAAGGGTCCACGGACGCAGGACGGACGCTCTGGTCTAAGACCCGCAAAACACCAAGTCAGCCACGTTCTGCCAACCTCCAGGCTTCCTTTAACCCCAGCCCGTCCCGAGGGCCAGAGAGGAACAGGGGGTGCTGAGGAGCCAGAGAGCCCAGGCCTTCGTGCTGCAGGAGAAAGCCCCCTGAAAGCGCGGGGACACCCATGCCGAGGGGGGCCCCTTCTGCCGGCGACCTTGGGAACCCGGGCCTGAAAGACAGAGACGGAAACGGGCCGGCCTGGGAACAGCGCGAACCTTTCCGGCCTCAAAGCCAGGCGTGTTGAACCGTCAGGGAGCAGGGGGCAGAGCTGAATGAAGCCCTCGGCTGGGAGGGGACAGAGACGGGCGCCACCCGAGGCTCTGGGTCGCCCAGGTCCCCCTGGAGGCCAAATGCCGCTGGCCCCACCCCGTGCGGAGGCAAAGCTTCGAGAAATCCAGGGACGTGGCTTTGCGATGTTTACTTGCCGGCTGGGGAAATTCGGTGGCTGTTAATCATTTACTTGTGGACAAAACCACCTTTATTTCCGCCGCGTGATCAGCAGCACTTCTGCCATAACCCTCCAAATAAGCATCAAAAACACGAGGGCACAGCCCCCGGGTTCCGGGGCGGAGAGAAGGCCCCCGACAGGGCTGCGAGGGAACCAGCTCAGCCGACGCAGAGGACACGCGATGTGGCGCAGCCACCGCGCCCTGCACACCCATCGCCAGGCCCAGGACGGGCGAGCCTGTGCTCAGCAGGCCGACCGGGGCGGCGGAAGCAATGCCCCCAAGTGCTCAGCTGCAGATCGGTGCCCTGGCTGCCTGGCCAGGCCCGCCCACCCTGCCCTCCCACCAACACAAGCCGCCTCTGCCGGGCGGCCAGGTGCCCAATGGAAGCACAGACCTCCAAGGCCGCCTGACCTCCCGTGACCAAGGACTGAAGTCTGGCCAGCGGGGTGCAGGGAAGGGCCACCTCAGCAAGTTACAGGAAAGAAACGTCTCGTGCCAGGGAGTTCCGTCGTGGTGCAGCGGAAACAAATCTGACTAGGATCTGTGAGGATGCAGGTTCGATCCCTGGCCTCACTCAGTGGGTTAAGGACCCAGCGTTGCCGGGAGCTGTGGTGTAGGTCGCAGATATGGCTTGGATCTGCGTGGCTGTGGCTGTGGCTGTGGCACAGGCCAGGGGTTACAGCTCCGATTCAACCCCTTGCCTGGGAAATTCCATATGCTGCGGGTGTGGCCCTGAAAGGACACAAAATAAATTAAATTAAATTAAATTAAAAAAAATACAAAACTTCTCATGCCATGAAGACAGCTCTCTGTCGTCATCCCCAGACTAAGTGACCTTAGTAAAAGCAGAATGAAATCCATGTGGTCCAAAATTCTACTGCAGTCCTCTCTCCACTCCCTAAAGTGGTCATGAACTTTCAAAAACACCCTTCACATGCGGTGAAGTTAACTAGCCTCATCGTGGCCATCGGGTCACAACACACACAAACGTGGAATCAGTGTGTTCTGCGCCTGAAACTACCACGATGTTTTATGTCAATTAAAGCTCAATGAACAAAGCTCAAATAAACTAAAAAGCGAAACTTGGGGTGCACATACAAAGTGAACAGACAGCTCTTTCTACCTGAAAAAGAGAAAGAGACAGGTGAACAGCCCTTTGCTGCCCAGATGTTGCCGAAAGAGGTGCCCCGGGGGGCAGACGAAGGCGCAAAGGAGAAACGGAGAGGGAGCCTGAGGCCTCACAAAACACCAAGCCAGCCACGTTCTGCCAACCTCCAGGCTTCCTTTAATTCCACCTACAGTATTCAGTAGAAGGAGCTCTGCAACCTGCAGCTTAATTCAACCCCCAAATCACGCTGAGAGCCAGCTCTGCGCGCAGGTAAATGCAGACTCTGGCTGCTCTAAGCCCAAGGCTATCTGCTGACCGGTCCCATAACTACAGAAAGACAGGAGCACAGTGGTTAAGGATCTGGCACTGTCGCAGCAGTAGCTTGGGTCATCACTGTGACACAGGTTCGATCCCTGGCCCAGGAAATTCCACATGCTGTGAGTGTGGCCAAAAAAAAAAGACAAGACAGAGAGCAAGAACACTTAAAAAAAAATCCAAATCCTCGAACTAAAAATAAGTAAAATTACATAAAATGACAAATTGGTAGCATGCAATTATGAAAAACCATTCCCTTCTAAAAATACTACTCAAGGACATAAAGACCTCCAAGACAGGTAAAACCTAACGTAAAAACTGAACGATGAATGCATTTTGCTTTAATCTTGAGAACTACGAACTTCCGGTCAGTGAATTTTAATAACATAATAAAGAGAAACTGACCAGTGACTGTGGTAATGGATGTGGCTTTCTGTTAGGTATGAAATTCATAATTATCCAATAAAATAGTTCTAGGAGTTCCCATCGTGGCGCAGGGGTTAACGAATCCGACCAGGAACCATGAGGTTGCAGGTTCGATCCCTGGCCTTGCTCAGTGGGTTAGGGATCTGGCGTTGCCAGGAGCTGTGGTGTAGGTCACAGTCACAGCTTGGATCCCGCGTTGCTGTGGCTCTGGTGTAGGCCGACAGCTATAGCTCCGATGAGACCCCTAGCCTGGGAACCTCCATATGCTGCGGGTACGGCCCTAAAAAGACAAAAAAAAAAAAACAAAAATAAATAAAATAATTAAAATGGTTCTAAAAAGAGATCGTGAGCTGGCAGTGACAGGGGTTTAGGAAGGAGCCCAGAGCAGCTGCGCACGACCCCGACCCCACCCCCACCCCCAGGACCCGACCGTTGGGTGGACCCTCAGCCCTGTGAGCCAGCCTGGGACCCCTTCAGGAAGTGCCATACCGGGGCGCTCCTCACCAAGTGAATTCCGACCATGGGGCCGGGGCAGCAGCATTTTCCCAACACTCCCCAGGCTGGCAAAGCACTGGGGGCAGGGAAAGGGGCACAGAGGGTGGCTCCAAGTCCCTCTCGTCTGCCCACTGCTGGGGGCAGGCGCCAAGCTCACAACATGCCGCTGGGAACACCCGAATGGCCACCACCCACAACAGAGACCATCATCGGGTAGGAAGCTGCCTGGAGCGACCCAACAGGTGTAACCTAAACCCTACCTGGCATCCCCACACTCAGAAAACAGCAGCGTTTGGACCGCACCCTGGAATATGGGGAAGGGGCGCCACGGCGGAGGCCAGGACCCAGCTCCCCGGGGCACAGGGACCACCCCAGCACTGCAGCTCCAGCCAGCAGCTCTGCTCTGCACACAGAACACTGCACACGAGCCAGGCTGGCTGTGCAGACGCAGCTGCCTGGGGATCTGGGGGCTGGTCCCGCCCCCAGGGACCAGCCCTGCTACCTGTGTGCCAACTACCCTCCTGCAGGTCCACCAGGACCGCAGCCTCCTGTGTCACCCTGGGACTCGGACCGCACACACGCCAAGTCCTCTGGGAGGAGAGGAAAGACGTATTTTGGTCTTAGGGGACTGGACTCCCTGTCCCATTTTTACAGGAAGATGGATCCAAACTCCAGCGCTTAGTAAGAGCCCCACCACACGACAGCTCTCCCTTACCACCGAGGGACGCGTACCACCTCCCCTTCACCGTCACATTCCTAGTGCCCAGAACACAACCTATAAATGACAAACGGCTGCTTGTTTTTAGTTTTGCTTTTGTTTTTGTTTTTTTCTCACTAGTCTTTTTTTATAATGATTTTTTTTTTTTATTACAGTTGGTTTACAGTGTACTGTCAATTTTCTACTGTACAGCAAGGTGACCCAGTCACACATACATGTATACATTCTCTTTCTCACATTGTCCTGCTCCATCATAGGTGACTAGACAGAGTTCCCAGCGCTACACAGCAGGATCTCATTGCTTAGCCATTCCAAAGGCACCAGTCTGCATCTATTAACCCCAAATTTCCAGTCCATCTTCTCCCTCCCCCTCCCCTTGGCAACCACAAGTCTGTTCTCCAAGTCCGTGATTTTCTTTTTTGTGGAAAGGTTCATTTGCGCCGTATATTAGATTCCAGATATAAGTGATATCATATGGTATTTGTCTTTCTCTGCGCCTGTCGCATATGGAAGTTCCCTGGCCTGGGACTGAATCCCAGCCTGCAGCAACCAGATCTTTTAACCCCATGTCCTAGGCCGGGGATGGGATCCAAGCTGCTGCAGTCAGATTCTTGGCCCACTGTGCCACAGCAAGAACTCCTCTTGTTTTTAGGAGCAGTGGCAGAATTCACTGTTGGCAAGGTTGAAAACATTAAGTGCAATTTTAATTTATTTATTTTTTGTCTTTTTAGGGCCGCACCTGAGGCATATGCAAGTTCCCAGCCTAGGGGTTGAATCAGAGCTACAGCTGCTGGCCTACACCAGAGCCACAGCAACGCCGGCTCCCCGACCCACTGAGCAAGGCCAGGGATCGAACCCGCATCCTCACTAGTTGGATTCGTTTCCACTGTGTCACGCCAGGAACGCCCTAAAATATTTTTAAAGAAATGTAGCCATTCAAGGTAAAAATGCTGTTATCACCTCTGAAAACTTATCCCCAGGAAACGGGTTTTGTCCATCACGATTCACGCAGGACAGCCGTTACCAGCGCTGAGTTAATCCCACGAGGAGGCCGTGGGTCCCGCGTGGTTCCAGCGCCTCACCGGCCCAGCAGGCAAACCCAAACCGCGCCTGACGCCTGGGCACGAACCCGCCGACAGCCCTCGGCCCGGCTCGCTGGCAGCCGGCCTCCACCACTCACTCCAGGGCTTCCTGCCTCCCGCCGAGCGGCCGGGCCGGCCGGGCTCCGGACCCCGGCGCTGCTCGATTCCAACAGGCTTCGGCGCAAGTAAACCCTCACCATTTCCCAGGTGCCTCGGCCTGCTTTTAACACCAGTTGCCGCAATAAACTACGACACGTCCGTGTGGACACAGGGCGAGGCGGCCCCTGAACGAAACTCGGGACCTCATACAGGGAACCGGGCCCGGCTAACTGCCGCCAGCGGATCTCCGTGCACTGGGCAGGAGTCCGGATCCGGCACACGGGGATCAGAAGGCTCTCCTGGACCCAAGACCCGAAGACAGGCCTAGGAGGAGGGAGGATGGGGGAGGAGGAGGGGGAGGAGGAGGAGGATGGGGGAGGGGAGGGGGAGGAGGGGAGGGGGCGGGGGAGGGGGCGGGGGAGGGGGAGGGGAAGGGAGGGGGAGGGGAAGGGAGGGGGAGGGGAGGAGGAGGAGGGGAGGAGGAGGAGGGGAGGAGGGGAGGGGAGGGGAGGAGCCCCGCCCAGGCCCGGAGGGGCGGAGCCAGGCCGCGCAGTGGGAGGGGCTCCGGGCGGGGATGCCGCCCCCCGCAGGTGGGGCCGCGGCTGTGGGAGGAGAGCCATGGGCCAACACCGGCCTTTTTGGGAACAGACCTGGTGTCGTGTACCTGGAGTTGTTTTGTGACCAGCTTTCCTCGGTCACCTGGACCATCCCTCCTCACGCTCCTTAACTGCCTCTAATTAGAAAAAAAATTGTCCACTTTTATATCAAAATGTTCCGAGTGGTCAGATAGCAAAACATTGAGAGTGCAGCCAAAACAAAGAGGTATAGTTTATCTTGTGGCAGTGCCAAAATTAATTTGAAAATTTAAAAAAGAAGCAGAAGAAAGAAGAAAAAGAAAAGAAAAAAGAGGGGGAAAAGGCCAGGCCGGCTCCACCCGAAGCCATTGTAAGGCAGTTTCCTGTCACGTGACCGACAGTCCTCCCCGGGGCTCCCTTCCCTTCTCCTCTTACAGCGGCTCAGGGCAAGGCTCCCTCTGCAGAGGGCGCAGGAGGAAATGCACGTGTCGCCTGGGCTGCCGCTCCTGCTGGACCGAAGCCGCAGCCCAGAGCAGGATGGAGGGACGGCAGCCCCACGGCACCGGGTCCCTGCCTGGTGTCCCCTGGCCTCGACCTGCTTTCCTGGGTGGCGGCGGGCAGTGGAGGGTGAGGGGGTCTCCTCCGGCAGCCAAGAGAGCCTGTGGACCTCAGGGCCCCACTGCCAACGTGGCCCCTGACTTAACACAAAGGGGGCAGAGTGTGAGCAGATGGGCTCCATGGGGAGAGGCAGGAAGGTGCGGTGAAGCCCACGGGGACCTAAGCGGACTGCAGAGGACCCGGCAGCGGCATCACAGCCCCAGGGTGACCGTGGGAGGGACCCGGGCAGGGTAGATGCTGGGCACGCCTCCCCGGGACCAGGCCAGTGAGCACAGGGCCTGAGCAAGCTGCCCGGGCAGGGACAGGAGGAGGTCTCCAGCACCCCCCACCACCACCACCACTGCCACCCACATGGCCTCTGAGACCTGACGCAGGCTGGGGCACCCCAGCTGCAGCAGCGGCAGTTCCCTCAGAAACCCTTGGGGAGCAGGCAGACACCCTGGGGTCTGCAGAAGGACTGGATCCAGGAGTAACTGGTGTGGTTCATTCAGAAACTTGATTTCTCTGCACCTTTTGGCTCCTCCACTTTTTTTTTTTTTTTGGTCTTTTTGCCTTTTCTAGGACCGCTCCTGTGGCATATGGAGGTTCCCAGGCTAGGGGTTGAATCGGAGCTGTAGCCACCAGCCTACACCACAGCCACAGCAACGTGGGATCCAAGCCACATCTGCAACCTACGCCACAGTTCCTGGCAACGCCAGATCCCTAACCCACTGAGTGAGGCCAGGGATCGAACCCGCAATCTCGTGGTTCCTAGTCAGATTCGTTAACCACTGCACCACGACAGCAACTTCTTAGCTCCTCCACTTTTCCTAGGAACCAACCCCCCCATTTACTTGGTGCATGATCACCAGGGAGCCTGCCTCCAAACCAAGTGCCCACCACTGACTTTTTTCCTTGAGCCAAGATTGGCATAATTGGTCTGTTTGCATATCTTCCACCTTCATTTAAAGATTTAGTTATTTATTTAGCTTTTTAGGGCTGCACCTGCGGCATATGGAGGTTCCCAAGCTAGGGGTCCAATTCAAGCTACATCTGCTGGCCTACACCACAGCCACAGCAACACCAGATCCAAGCCGCATCTTCAACCTACACCACAGCTCACGGCAACGCCGAATCCTTAACCCACTGAGCGAGGCCAGGGATCAAACCCACATGAATACGAGTTAGGTTCTTAACCTGCTAAGCCACGACGAGAATTCCTGTAAGGCCTAAATTTAAGTCATCACATACCAATAATAAGAAGAGCACCCATGGAACAAAATCTGACACTCATAAGCAGAAACTTCTCTTTGCAAGTCCTTAGATCCATACTGAAAGAACAGCTCCTTCCTTAAGAAATATTTATCTATTGGCCTCTTTTCGCTACGGAAATGTTCACAAGTCCTTAGTGATTATGAACATTTAACATGTACATTATGTCGTTACACAGGGACGAGTCTTTTACTGTTCTCAGAAATTTAGTCATGTCCAAATAAAATGGGAAAAACACGTGTGCACAAGCAGCAGATAAACACTCCAGGGAAACATGGAGTTTACTGCGTTCTTACATATGTAGGGTTAGAAATGGCATTTAAGGAGTTCCTGTCCTGGCGCAGTGGAAACGAATCCGACTAGGAACCATGAGGTTGCGGGTTCGATCCCTGGCCTTGCTCAGAGGATCCAGTGTTGCCGTGACCTGTGGTGTTGGTCGCAGACGTGGCTCAAATCTCACGTTGCTGTGGCTCCAATTCAACCCCTAGCCTGGGAACCTCCATATGCCACAGGTGTGTCCCTAAAAAGCAAAACAAAACCCCCAAACCAAACAAAAAATGGCACCTAAATTAAAAGGCAACACAACAGGAGACAAGGAAAGAGCTGCACCAAAGGACTTCTCTGTGGCTGTTACACTGGAATTCTCATCACCTGCTTTATCCAAGATACACCCTACAGGTATGGCTGCTCTCTCTCATTATTTGGTTTCACATTATGACTTGTAACCAGAATTCTCTGAAAGCAAATCACCCTCTAACCACACAGAAAAAGTCTAAAAGCAAATCACACTCTAACCACACAGAAAAAGTCTGACTTGGAAGGTCAGAGAAGGCACAGCTATTTTGCTGTTTTTATTTAAAAAAAAAAAAAAAATTCAACCCTTATCACTCGGGATCCCTTATTTTTCTTCTTTTTTAAAAAATTGTATTTTGGTTGCACCCACGGCACATGAAACTTCCTGGGCCAGGGATCAAACCTTTGGCACAGACGTGACAATGCAGAATCTTTAACCCACTGAGCTACCAGGGAACTCCCTGCTTTAAGTTATAAAGTAACACTATACACCAAACCAGCCGGTTATTTCCGGAGCATTAAATGCAGTAAACAGAATTCTTGCTGCTGGCAATGAACATGAATTAAATGTTGATGGGAACTTACTGGTGTCTCCATGCCTCCGCTTCCCGGATGTGCGGCCGACTGTGCCGGGTGAGCAGCAGCCTGCTTACCTCCTGCACTGCAGTTATCACTAAGGCATTCACCGCAGCGAGGTCCCCCGTGTCTGGGATCACGTGCCTGTTTCTCTCCATCAGGCTGAAACTCGTCTGCACGGCATGCCGCCTCTGAGCGCCTCTTTTGTTCGCAAGTGATTCAGGGAGGGAGGTTCCGAGCTCGGCTGCTGGGCCGGGCCTTGGCAACCCGTCCGTTTCCCCAGGACGGCTGCGGCCTCCTCTCAAAACCGTCCCTTCTCTTTGCCCGGGCGCAGCGCTCAGCATCGCCCCCAGGCCCGCGCTCCAGGAGGGCCGCTCAGAGAGCATCGCCGCCCACGCCGGTGCCCAGCCCGTCCGGGGCAGGGACGCCCCCCACAGCAGCGCCCTGAGTCGCACCACCGGCCCCTCGGAGACACGCCAGCTCTCCGGTCAGGCTCCCCGGGAATGACCCGCCGGAGGGTGGCGGCAGCTTCTGGAAACGAGGGTGCTTCTCTTTGCTCCTGCTCCCGCCACGGCGAGGCCAGGAGCGCGAACTTAAGTTATTTCTAAGGAACCGAAAGGGCTCAAGCCATCCTGACGCGCCGAGCAGCAAGCCCTACGGCTGGGGCGGCCGGGCTCCCTGCCTGCCTGCCGCCGCGGGCACGCGGCGCCGGCCTGCGGGCGCAGGAGGTGACCCAGCGCTGGCTCTCAGAGGCCACTTCATAACCGCACTTGCACCACTCGCTCCTCCCCAGCTCATTTTCACCCGTCGGGAACCAGCGCCAAGTCCCAGGGCCCTTTACGCAGCGGGGTGAACGCCACGCTGCCCTGACAGGTCACTGGTGCCGCCTCCGCTCACGGGCTTCATTCTTAGGGACCTGACGTGAGGCCGGGTGGCCACCGTTCTGATGATGCCTCAAGGTTTTAACTTCTAGGCTTTTTCATTTCCTTAACGTAGTTACATCTCCTATAACAGCACATATGCTGTCTTTGAGAACAGGAGAAAGGGAGGTAAAGAAGAGCCAACTCGTGTTAACCAAACTCCCCTTAAACAAGTTAAAAATGCACAAACCGGAGTTCCCATCGTGGCGCAGCGGAAACGAATCCGACCAGGAACCATGAGGTTGTGGGTTCGATCCCTGGCCTCGCTCAGGGGGTTAAGGATCCGCGTTGCCATGAGCTGTGCTGTAGGCGCAGACGCAGCTCGGGTCTGGTGTGGCTGGGGCTGTGGTGTAGGCCGGCGGCTACAACTCGGATTAGACCCCTAGCCTGGGAACCTCCATACGCCACGGGTGGGGTCCTAAAAAGGATAAAAGACAAAAGAAAAGGCACAACCCAAAACAAGTTCAAGGAAGCCAGTCTCTTCCCCCGGGCAGCTCAGAATAAGCCACGTAAACCCCAGAGAAAGGGCTACGGGGAGAGTCCTGTCTTCACGAGGACGCAAGAGAAAGGGCAGGTGGGTGACTCCACCCTGACAGCTCAGCAACTTCTGGGTCCTGCCTGAAGAGGAGGGCCGCCAGCGAGACGGTTTTGGAGAGGAGGTGGGAACACTTCAGGGGCCACTTAAGGGCCTTGGGGTTTGAGCCTCGAAACGCTTCTCGGGGGCCCTCTGGTCTCCACCTACTGCCCCGGGGACCACGTACTGTGCCGGCCCCGCGGGCGCCGACGCGCTCCCACCCACCTGGTCACAGCCCGCGTCCACCAGCTCCTGCAGCATCTGCCGGTTCACTTCCGCGGCGGCCGGGGTGCCCGGTTCGTTGGCGAAGGGCAGCAGCGAGTACCTGATCTCCCGCAGGGCTTTCTGGTAGGGCCCGAACTTGGGGGCGGCCCTGAGCTGCTGCTGCCTGGCCGCGGTCTTGCCGCCCAGCGCCTTGGTGTCCAGCGCAGCGTCACTGCCCGGCCCCCCGGGCAGCCCCTGGGCGGGGGCCTTGGACGGCTGCTTTAGCCCCTCGCGAATCTCCTGCAGGCGCTGCCGGCTGTTTCCAGAGTAAGTCGTGGCAGGAAACGTCTTTGGCCTCATTGTCCGTCCGGTTTCCTTTTACCATAAATACAATCTTCTTAAAGCGTTTTATTATTTTTTTTCTAAAAAAAGGTCAGCAGTATCAGTTAGTTGTAAACACACTTTCAAAACAATTTCCTCTTGAAAGTTTTCTTTCCTTCCATCTTTGCAGCTCCCACAGAGACCCAGAAACGTCCCCGAGTCTTCATTTTAAAGACCATCACCGCCTGAAAAAGAAAGTGGGAAGAAGGGGCTCATTTGTGGGGTTTTGCTTTTTCTTTTTTTGCTTTTAGCTTTTTAGGGCCACAGCATATGGAGGTTCCCAGGCTAGGGGACCCATCGGAGCTACAGCTGCCGGCCTGCACCACAGCCACAGCAACACAGGAGTCGAGCCATGTCGGCGACCTCCACCCCAGCTCACGGCAACACCGACGGACCCTTAACCCACTGAACGAGGCCAGGGATCAAACCCACGACCTCCTGGACACCTGTCAGATCTGTCACCACTGAGCCACAACAGGACTGCCTCAGTTGTGGTTTTCACATCACTTTAACAGCACTTTTTAGAAGTGGACAAGGATGCTAAAAATATTCCTCCAGGAGAGATTAAGAACGAACTCGTCAGGCCTGAGACGTGCAGAAGGGCCACTGAGGTCCGCCTGGAGGGCACAGCAGGGCCCCACGGAGCAGGCGGGCCGCCTGCCCGGCCCGCAAGGAAGGGAGTCCCGAACGCTCCCGCTTCCTCGTAAGTGCTCCATGCGGGCAAGAACAGCACCCGCGACTGACAGCGCCCTTCAAACACTCGCTCGAGACCCTCCCCACACAAAGCCACAGCTCCCCCCCCGCCCCCCGTGCGGCTGCAAGGAGTTCCCCATAAAACCCGACGGCAGCGCCTGAGAGCCCGGCCCGCGGCCACCCGCCGTCGCCGAAAGCAGGTCAACGCGCCATGTGACGAGAGTTCAAGGGTTTTTAACAAAGCGGTCAACTTTTCCGCGGCATTTTGACCTAAATACTAAAATAACAAGGTCTCTCTTGCAGAAACCAACCCTTCTGCGGACAGCACGAGGGTGTCATGCCGCAACCACACGCTCTGCAGGGGGCTGCGGACCTGTCCCTAGGGTGGGTCACCCACCACCTGGGCGGGGAAGCAGCCTCTTCACCCAGAACCAGGGGTCACCAAGGGTCTTCTCAGCAGCGAGCTGCGCCGACCCCAGGCCTGACTGGCTGCCACGCGGGGATTCAGAGTCGGAAACCAGCCCGAGGCCCACGGCAGCCGCTGGTTCCGGGGCTTGTGCGCCAGCGGGCCTTGGGCAGGGGTGTGAGCCCTCCTCCCACCGGGAAACAGGGGACAGCCTGGGACCCGCACGACCTCGTGTCCTCACTGCCGTCACCGCTGTTCAGACGTGAGCCGGCACTCAGCCCTGCGCGCCCCCCCCAGAGCCCACCCAGCAAGGGACCAGGAGGGACAATCACTTCGGGTTTTAAAGACAAAGGAAAGCTGACCCAAAGCAGAGTATCGTTTAAAAGGAAAGGAACAGGCGTTCCCGCTGTGGCTCAGTGGTAATGAACCCAGCTAGTATCCACGAGGACAAGGCCTAGATGCCTGGACTTGTTCAGAGGGTTGGGGATCTGGCGTTGCCATGAGCTGTGGTGTAGGTCACAAAAGCTGCTCAGATCTGGTGTTACTGTGGCTGTGGTGTAGGCCAGCAGCTGCTGCTTCAATCTGACCCCTAGCCTGAGAGCTTCCATATGCCTCAGGAGCAAGCCTAAAAAAAGGGGAAAAAAAAAGCTGTATAATTTTCTCAACATGAAATTTGTAACATCTAATACATGAAATGCACTGAAATGTCTTTTTTTTTTTTTTTTTTTTTTTTGCTTCTTAGGGCTGCACCTGCAGCATACGTAAGTTCCCAGGCTAGGGGTCAAATCAGAGCTACAGGTGCCTGCCTACACCACAGCCACAGCCACAGCCACACGGGATCCAAGCCTCGTCTGTGACCCACATCACAGCTCTCAGCAATGCTGGATCCCTAACCCACATCCTCGTGGATACTAGTGGGGTTCGTTTCCGCTGAGCCACGACCAGAACTCCCAGGCACCAGTCCTTTAGAGTCGAGTCTGGAAGCCAGCTGGATGGGGGCTGGAAGGGATGAAGTGGGGACACCCCAGGTGGATGATGGGGCCTGGGTGACCAGCAGCAACTACCCCCCACCACCACCACCACCACCGGGGAGGCCTGTGACCCACGTGCTAGGTGGTTCTCATGGCAGCAGCAGGCTGTGACAAGCCTTGGGCCACCGCCAAGGACACCAGCAGGATGAAGAGGGAGCACCTGCTTTCCCCTCGGCCCCTGGAGGTGGCCCACGTGGGAGCGAAGGGCTGCAGACGTCGGAAGGCTCTCCCGAGGCCACTTGAAGGGAGAAGTCCGGGAGACAGGACACAGTGCGGCCTGCTGCTGCGGGGAGTGGGGTGTAACGTTTTCAGCTGTACTTTTACGTTGCTCTGGTTTTCTTTTTTTGTAAGTACAGCTGATTTACAGCGCTGGGCCAGAGGCAGCGTGCTTTTTAAAGAACACACATGCAAGGTCGATGCACGTCACAGAGCACCAGACCTGGGGGGGCAGCGAAGCCCCCGAAGACTGTGCCGGCGGAGCACTGCAGTCTGCACCCCTCCCCCGGCAACTCTCCAGGGCAGGTGCCCCAAGCTCCCTGACCCCTCGGCATGCCAGGACACCAGGTGGCTCCTAGCTGGTGCTGCTGCCTCCGGGGTCATCCATCCCGCGTGGCTCCGGCTGGGGCTGAGGTCAGGAGTGCGTGGCCCAAGACTCACAGCCATGACTTGACCAAGGCCATCTGGGGAGTTAGGGTGGGTCACGCGGCCCTAATGCAGGATAAAGGCCCCCCCACCAGGAGAAGTCCTTGTGACCTCACTGCCCTGAGCACCAGCAGGTTCCCGGGGTCCTGAGGGCAGCGGCCACCCTCTCAGACGCACCCAACACCACGAACTTGTCACCCAGCCAGGTTAGGGCGGGAGGGGTGCAGGCACAAGCCTTGGAGGAGGCCGATATCACTGAGGTTCCCAGAAGTTGTGTGTGACACGTGCCACATGGCTTTCTCAAGGAGGTAACTACCGTTGCCACCCAGGTACCCTGAGGGTGGTCCAGCGTCTCGCATGAGGACCTGCCATGTGAGGTGCGCCCTTGAGCAGTGCACAACCTGAGCATCCACACACGGTGGCCTGTTAGCAGCTCAGGCTTGCAGAAGAAGCCTCTGATTTAAGGAGCTCACAGTCCAAGGTGGGCAGACAGAAAGTCAATTAGCTAAACGAGTATAACAGTGGTAACAATAAAAGCTCCCTCCAAGACTTATGGGGTCCAAACTAGATTAGCAGCTGAGGGTGGGAGAAGCACACGGATGCAACAGCACTTTAGGGACAGAACCCACAAGAGTGGGTGGTGCACACCAGAGGCCTGCTGGGAAGAGCGGGGCTGAGCTTCTGTTTAGGGACCAGGGGCAATGATGCAGCCGTGCTGAGCCAAGCCCACCCTCCGGACGTGGCATGGAGGCCTGGGCTGGCTGGGGAGGCTGACTGCAGTTCCCAGGTGAAGGGAAGCTCGGCTGGAGGAGGGCAGCCCAGCCCCCAGCCCCGGCTGCATTGGGCTAGGGCCTCCCCTCTCGGAGCCCCCATCTGCTAGTGAACAAGGTCCAGGGGACAGGCTGCTCCCCCAAGGGGCCGCTACGGGGGAGATCAATGCACCCGACAACAGAGCCAGGAGGCCGGGCGGGCCCGCGGGGAAGGGAGGAGAGAGGGCATTTCGCGCCCCCAGGCGCACCTCTCTGACCGAGCACTTGGTAACCACGTTCAAGGAGTTAAAGCAGCTCTCCTACTTCAAGGAAAGAAAAGCAGAGAGGCAAAGCCGAGCCGGGCTCAGGAAACACGTGCCACAGCCAGGCCCAGGGGCAGCTCAGAGTAGCACGTGTCCACACTGGGGCTGAATCTGTGCGGCTGCCCAAGCTAAAGAGACCCAGCCCTTCCCGAGCTTGACCTTGGCGAGATCACCCTCCCTGCCCAGGATGCCCGCTCCCAGCCTGGCTCACCGACCCGAGGACCACTTCCCGCCCACCCATCTCAGGGACCCTGCTGTCACTCACAGACCCCATGGTGCCAGCAAGTGCCGTTATCCTCCTGAACCGCCTGGGGCTGCGAGAGGTGGTCCTCAGGGGCCGGCAGTGCCTGTCCTCTGCGGTCCCACTCGGTCCCACTCTCAGTCTGACGAGACACAGAACCATTATCAAAGGTACAGAACGATGGAATGAAGTGTTTTTTGGCCACACCTGAGGCCTAAGGAAGCTCCTGGGCCAGGGATCGAACTTGCGCCACAGCTGTGACTACGGCGAATCTTTAACCTGCTGCACCACGAGGGAACTCCTGGACGGAAAGGTGTTCGTTTGCTTCTGAAAGGGCAGCTGATTTACAATCCTGTGCCAGTGTCCTGGATGCAGCTCTGACATCATGCTGAGCGAAAAGAGCCCAAAGCAGAAGGGCCAGTCCCGAGGGACGCCCCCGGCACGGGGCCCGGGGCACAAGCCACTCCGGAGAGACGAGGCCGCACGGGGCTGCCGGGGCTGGGGGGGGGGGGGCAGCTGCTTCTCGCGGACAGACAGGTTTCCGCCGGGGATGAGGCAAGAGTGCCGGGTACACGCTGAAGTTGCCGGCGTGCATTTAATGCCACCAGATGGTAGCCGTGCGGGCGAGATGCTAAGTACCACGCACATCTGACCTCAACAGAAAGACGGGCAGAAAACTCATCCAACTGCTCACATCCACCGAACCAGTGCTGGAACTGGGGCCCGTCTCCACACGAGGAAAGACGGAAGCTGGGGGCTCGTGCAGGCAGAGGGCCGACTCCCCTCCCAGGAGGCCTGCCCTCCCGCCCAGGACACAGAAACACAGGCGGGGCGCGGCTTCCGCAGACGCGGGGGCTTTTAAGAGCTCATGTGTCCCCAACATTCCAATTATAAAGCCAGGAGCGCAGGAGCGAGGACCTTTCTGGGCTGAAGTCTGTGTTCACACACGAGCTAAGAAACACCAGGTGCCCGTGCCTTACACACGATCCAGATCAGACGTCCTGGTTTCTTTCCTCCCCACCCCACCCCCAAAACTTCATTATAAAATTCTCAGGAGTTCCCATTGTGGCTCAGTGGTGAACGAATCCGACCAGGAACCATGAGGTTGCAAGTTCGATCCCTGGCCTTGCTCAGTGGGTTAAGGATCCGGCGTTGCCGTGAGCTGTGGTGTAGGTTGCAAACCAGGCTTGGATCCCAAGTTGCTGTGGCTCTGGTGTAGGCCAGTGGCTACAGCTCCGATTGAACCCCTAGCCTGGGAACCTTCATATGCTGCGGGAGCAGCCCCAGAAATGGCAAAAACAAACAATTAAATAAATAAATAAAATTTTCAAACAGGTGTTCTTGTCTTGGCACAGCAGAGGCAAGTCCAACTAAGGAACCATGAGGTTGCAGGTTCGATCCCTGGCCTCACTCAGTGGGTTAAGGATCTGGCATTGCTGTGGCTGTGGGGCAGGCCAGCGGCTGTAGCTCTGATTGGACCCCTAGCCTGGGAACCTCCCTATGCCACGTGACAGTCCTAAAAAAGACACACACACACACACACACACACACACACACACACACACACGATAAAATTTTCAAACATACAAAAAAGCTGAAAGAATTACTCAGGGACTCCCCCCCCCCCCCGCGGCCCCAAAACCTTCGCCCTGGGGAAGCTGCTGTGTGCGGGCAGACAGGAGGCCTCCCCGTCCATCTTCCTCCCACCTCAGCCTCCGGGAACCTGCCCTTCTAGGTGAGTAGAGGACACCTCCGGGCAGCTGTCCCTGCCTGAGGACTGTGCGAGGAATGGAACTTTCCTTCCTCAGTTGGAGACAAATTTAGGGAGTGGAGAGAGGACTTCAGGGTAGAATTTAGGGCCACATGTGGACACATGGATTTCATTCTGCTCTTACTAAGGTCAGTCAGCCTGTGGATGACCACAGCGGGCTGTCCTTATGGCATGAGAAGTTTGTTTTTGTTTTTTTACTTTTATTTATTTGTGTCTTTTTTGGGCCACACCTGTAGCATATGGAAGTTCCCAGGCTAGGGGTCAAATGGGAGCTACCGCTGCCAGTCTACGTGACAGCCACACCAAATCCAAGTCGCATCTGCAACCTACACCACAGCTCAAGGCAACACCAGATCCTTAACCCACTGAGCGAGGTCAGGGTTCGAACCGGCATCCTCATGGATGCTAGTCTGATTCACTTCTGCTGAGCCACGATGGGAACTCCAAGAGCTTGTATTTTATTTATTTTTTTATTTACTTACTTACTTACTTAGGTCTTTTTAGGGCTGCACCTGTGGCATACAGAGGTTCCCAGGCTAGGGGTCGAATTGGAGCTGCAGCCACCAGCCTACACCACAGCCACAGCAACGTGGGATCCAAGCCCCGTCTGCAACCTACACCACAGCTCAAGGCAACGCCGGATCCTTAACCCACTGAACGAAGCCAGGGATCAAACCTGCGTCCTCATGGATGCTAGCTGATTCATTTCTGCTGAGCCGAGATGGGAACGCCAAGACCTCGTATTTTAGACTTTAGTTTGACAATTGATTTCACAGCCAAATTATGAACTTCTGAAAGAATTTTTCCTAAGATTATTCATCAGTCAGGACTGCAACTGGGAGAAAGCTATTCTGTCACATTACTGCATCATTTTAATCAGCTCTCATCAAGAATCTTATAAACACGACCCGCAGGCCTCAGAGATGGGTCTGTAGAAGATGGGGTATCCCACGAAGTAACCCCAATTTGGAAATTTCTTAGGAAGCATCAACTGATTTAAATATACCTTCAAAGAAACGAGAAGACAGTGGAATTTTAAAACTGCAATACAACTACGAAAACAAAAACATCTCATTTTCAAATCTGGAGCTGAGACAATCACTAAACCCCATTCCTAGTACAGGTGGCTCCTGGGAGAACTTAGATATGAGAGCAGTATTTTCAGCGTTCCTTAATTTGGCCCTACCAAGCCCAATTCCAGTTTTCAATCCAACCCTGGAAAATGCTATCAGATGCTCAAGAATTTTCATTCCAACGCCTCCAAGTGCTTCACAAACCGCACTGGCTGCCAAACACACACTCGGCACCAACTAAGGAACCAGCCTAACCCATGGCTCATGAGACCCACACCAGTGACACACAGCATTTCTTGGGCCCAAAATTCCAGTTATTATTTAAATCATATCCTTAACATCATTAACCAGCAAAGCCGAAATCAGGCAGACGGGCCAGGCCTCCAGCCAAATGCTGAATGTCAGAATTATAAACTTGCCATGCCAGAGTTCCCGGCATGGCTCAGTGGTAATGAGCCCGACTAGCATCCATGAGGACGCAGGTTCGATCCCTGGCCTTGCTCAGTGTGTTAAGGATCTGGCGTTGCTGTGAGCTGTGGTGCAGGTAGCAGACACGGCTCAGATCTGGCGTGGCTGCGGCTGTGGTGTAGGCCGGCAGCTGTAAGTCCCGGTGGGACCCCCAGCCTGGGAACTTCCATGTGCTGCGGGTGTGGCCCTAGAAAGAAGAAAACACAGAAGTGTACCCCTGGAAGGACCAGGCTATAAGTACATTTGTCGCTGACCGAACAGAATGGGTGTCCTTATGCTCAATTCCACAGCCCAGCAGGGTCTGCAGCCTTTGAGAAGCCTCGCTGCCTCTGGACCCTCCACCCTCCAAGGGTCAGAAATCCCCCCACCAGGGAGTCAGGACGCCCAGGCCATTTGAGAATCACTGCTGTAGGCACAGATGACACATGACCGTCCAAGGACTCCAGGGCACAGGCCTATCTGGAGAAAACCACCCAGAGCAAAGGGTCATTTCACTAAGATGGGGAAGACTGAAGGGCTCTGAGTTTTTTGGGGGTTTTTTTTGTCTTTTTGCCCTCTTTAGGGCCGTTCTCACCACACACGGAGGCCCCCAGGCTAGGGGTCCAATCGGAGCCGTAGCCACCAGCCTACGCCAGAGCCACAGCAACTTGGGATCCAAGCCACATCCTCGACCCACACCAGAGCTCACAGCAACGCCGGATCCTCAACCCACCGAGCAAGGCCAGGGATCGAACCCGCAACCCCGGGGTTCCCAGTCGGATTCGCCAACCACTGCGCCACGACGGGAACTCCTGAAGGGCTCTGATTTGATGTAGGAAGTGTGAAGCTATTCTTGGCGTTTGGGACTTCCCGGGAAAAGGCTCAAACACGGAAGAGAAAGACAGACAGGCAGACAACGTCGGGGAGGGGCAGGCGCTGGCTGGGGGCACTGGATGAAAGCACACGCGTGGCACTCGGGAGGCCGGATGGAGTCGCACGCTCGTCCTTCGCTCTTCTGCCCAGACAACTGCCTGGGGACAGGCAGGTCCGCCTCCAGCAAAGCCAAGAGACCTTCCGAGAAGATTCTCACCCTCCGCTCTCATCCATTCCTGTGGCATCCGCCGCAATGTCGGGACAGTCACCAGAACAGGAGTTGTCACTGGGCCCCCAGGAAAACCCCTACGAACGTCAAACACTGGCTCACGTATTCAATTAACTTTGTTTATTTATTTATTTTCAAGGAGAAAAACGACAGCTTTATTATTTTGCCAGGCAAAGGAGGACACAGCAGACTAATGCCTTAAATACTGCGCCCTCAATTAACTTTAAAAACCAACTGTCGGCATTCCCACAGTGGCTCAGTGGTGGCGTACCCGACTAGGATCCATGAGGTTGAGGGTTCCATCCCTGGCCTCCCTCGGTGGGTTAAGGATCCGACATTGCCGTGAGCTGTGGTGTAGGCTGCAGACACGGCTTGGATCCCAAGTGGCTTTAGCTGTGGCGTAGGCCGGTGGTTACAGCTCCAATTTGACCCCTAGCCTGGGAACTGCCATATGCCACAGGTGTGGCCTTAAAATAAAATAAAATAAAATAAATGTCACAATTAGGTTGATGTGGTCTAGACGGCGAGATAAAGTTCTCATGTAATGATCAGCAAACATTAAGCACTGTCAAATTTCCATCCTAATTTTAGCCCCATAACCATTATCTTCATTTCAACATTACCTTTGTTTTAATAATCCTTCAACATGAAGCTGTAAATCAAAGAGCACCAGCCTTAAAGGTACTTAGAGAACAACTAACAGGGAACTGAGCAGCCAAGCAGGGCTATCTCCACACTGGGGAGTCTTCACTGGTGGCCCTCCGTGTGCCACTAGCACACAGTGGGAATATGACCCTGGACCTGGGAGGCCCAGTTCAGTCCAGAGGAATTAGTAAGCGACAGGCTTTTTTTTTTTTTTAAGGAGGAACATTCAGAAAATCTTTCATGCTGAAAGTTAGTCACTTTAGAAGTTTTCAAACCCAACCTCTTCATTCTGTTGTTCAGACTATTTTGCTTCTTTTTAGAGAAGATTTACAGTCAAAGCAAAGTTAAATGCACTGAATTTATCTTCTGTATTTATTCCAACCTATTATCTTTACAAAATCAGTAAGGAATATTAGAAGTTTCACTTTTTTGGGGGGAGGGGGTCTTTTTGCCTTTTCTAGGGCTGCTTCCTGCGGCATATGGAGGCATATCAGAACACACCCACCCCCAAATTTCCCTGGCAACTGATGAACCAACCTGATGTCAATTCCCCCTTAAAGTGGTAGCCTCCTTCTCCCCCAGGTAGGGAAGCTGCTGCCAAGTTCAGCCGACCACGGTGGGGTGTTGCTCCAGGACCTTTTGCTTCTGTTCCCAGGCTAGGGGTCGAATGGGAGCTGTAGCTGCCAGCCTACACCAGAGCCACAGCAACTCGGGATCCCAGCCTCGTCTGCAGCCTACACCACAGTTCACGGCAACACCGGATCCTCAACCCACTGAGCAAGGCCAGGGATCGAACCCGCAACCTCATGGTTTCTAGTCGGATTCATTAACCACTGCGCCACGATGGGAACTCCAGAAGTTTCACATTATTACAATCATGAAATAAAATATAACAGCAGCTTCTAAAAAACTGTTAGTCTGGGTTTTCCAATAGAGATCAGCACACACCCCCCCCCAATTTCCCCCAAAACCTTCCAGTGTGTTCATGGCAAATGTCTCAGCTCCAACACCTCTCCTCACCCCCACCCCACCCCCATACAGCAGGATTTAGGAACTTCTGGGGGGGCTGGCTATTTACACCACAGTATTTAAAATAAGGCATCTTAGTGTACAAACACATTCCCCTCCCACCATCCCTGTGATGTGCTGAGAAATATGCACAGCCCCGATTTACACCTAAATCAAAAAACTATTTCGAATTAGATGGAGAGACTAGAAGAATCCTTTCCAGTTCAAAAATCCCAAGATTCTAGCCATTAACCCTAATAACGTCTCATGACACCTTCTGCTCAGATGTTTCAAATTGCTTGACATTTTGAGACTAAATGTTCTACAGTTTTAATTTCAAAGGAATGCTGCCATATTCATTACACAGTGCTCTATATACCTGGATAATGAGACCGAATTTTATGAGAGACTGAATCACAGTGTCTTGTTCATTATAATCTAAAACAGACTTTTTTAAACAGTCTGTACACTCTTGTTCTGAAGCTTTTCTGGTTATTATTAATACTTTCTCGGTTACTACCTTGTTAATACAATCGCAAAAGAAAAAACCTTAAGGATACAGAGCAGCTCAGTCTCCTGATCTAGCACTCAAAAACGGTGCCCCCTCCCAAAAAAAAGCTGGCCCATCGCGCAGGGGCGTTAAGATGAGATTCAGCGGAAAAATGCAGCAGGATCTACTGAGCGCACATTTCCTGATAAAAAGCAGGAGTTCCTTTCTGCATTACTGACCGAAGGCCTGTCAAGAACTAGGTTAAAACGCAAACTGAGCACCTGCGCGAACATCACACATTTCGCGACTTTCCGCCCAGGCTTCTGCACTCGAGCTTCTGAGCGGAATGCGGGCAAGGCTTCCTCCGCAAACGGAGGTGCCCGCTGAACACTTTCGGGGCCCGAGCTGCGCGGCCGGCGACCTTACCTGCCAACTCGGAGCGCACGCAGCCTGCGCCGCAGCCGAGGCGGAGAAACTTTTAAAAGTCCGGGTTCTGCTCCGCCAGGCGCCCCTCCCCTCCATCCACTCCGGGTCAGATCCGTCCACACCGCCGGCCCGGCGCACAAAGTGCACTTTCCGGTCCCACCCGAGGCCTGCGGGCGTGTCACGCCGGGACCCCTGCCCTCCGCCCGCCCCCGAGGCGCCCGAGTCCCGCCCGCGAGCGCCAACCGGGTCGGACCCCGCGGCCGGGGCCGGGCGGGCGGCGAGCGCGGGGGAGGCCGCGGGCCGCCGGGGTGGGGGAGGGGTGGGGGTCGGAGGTGAGGTGGGGGCGGGGTGGGGCCGCCCCGCCCGCGGGGGGCCCGAGGTGGGGGGCGACCCGCCCGCCGGGGGCCGAGGAGGGGCCCGCAGGGCCAGCGGCCCCGCCCGCCCGTCCCGAGCGCGCGTCCCAGTCGGAGTCCGGACCCCGCCGGGCCGAGCCCGGGGGCCGCCCCGACGCCTGCCCGCCCGCCCGCCGGCTCACCTCGGCGCCGTCTACGCGGTGCGCGGCCGCCTGGCCCGCAGCTCCGGGGCGTCGCGCGGGGACGCCGGGCCCGGGGGCGCCGGGCGGGCGGGCGGCCCCATCTTCCGGCGCTCGCGCCGCGGCCCTGCGCGCACCGAGCGGGACATTCGCTACATTGTTGGCATTCCTCGGCCGTCACGTGACCGCCGCGTCACCGCCGCCCGCCCCGCCCCGCCCCGCCCGCCCGGCCGCCGGGGGAGACCGCGCGGGCCGACGGCCGCACCTGCCCCGCCCTGCGGCCGCCGCGTGAAAGGCCAGGGCGGCTGCCTTCTGGGCGGACAAGCTCCGGGCCGGGCTGGAGGGAAACTGCCTGAGGTCACGACCCCGCTCCCCGCGCCGACCGCTCGGCTGCCGTCGTGCAGCGGGGACGCCAGGTGTCGTCGGCGCACCTGCGCCCGCTGCACCTCGACGCGCAGCTCGCGCCTCCCCTGCACCCACCCCACCCCCGCTCACCTGCGGACCCGCTCTCGCCCCAGGAGGAGCCGCCCGCGCCTCCCCAGGGCCCAGCCGGGCGCTCACCTGCGGCCCCAGGCTCAGGCCCGACCACGCCCCCTCCGCCTGGCCCCCGCCTGGGGGCTGGCGGCCCTCCTGCCCTCGTGTGCGGTTAAAGGTCCTGCCCTGGCTCTGCCTTCAGCGATATAAACAGCATTCAATAAAAGAAAGACAAGGGACAGGGAAGGCATGTAATGGACTTTAAAATTTTTGTGTAAAACACCGAATCAAATTGTGAGTTTGTAATAGTGAAAACTCAGGAAGAACCTAAAAGTCCCAACAACAGGGAATGGGGGAAAGTAAAATATGTAAAATACCTCAGTGAACGAACTAGCTGAACTCTTCAAAGGATAAATGATTGTAGATAGAACTTCCACATGCCCCAGGAGAGGCCCAAATTAAAAAAAAAAAAAAAAAAAGGAAACACCGTATCTGGAGTTTCCTTACAGGAGGTTGTGTTGTCACTGCTGTGGTGCCGGTTTCATCCCTGGCCCTGGAACTTCTGCAAAAGAAGAAACATCTTTAGGGTAGGCCCCTTTGTGGCTCAGCAGTAACTAAACCGACTAGAATCCGTGAGGATGCAGGTACAATCCCTGGCCTCGCTCAATGGGTTAAGGATCTTGGGTTGCCTTGAGCTGTGGTGTAGATCACAGGGAGGCTTGGATTGGGCATCGCTGTGGCTGTGGTGTAGGCTGGCAGCTGCAGCTCCCATTCAACTCCTAGCCTGGAAACCTCCATATGCCATAGCTGCAGCCCTAAAAAGACCAAAAAAAAAAAAAAAAAAAAAAAAAAAGAGAGAGAGAGAGAAACATCTTTAAAAATGTTTCATATGGAGTTCCCATCGTCTATCAGCAGTAGTGAACCTGACTAGCGTTCATGAGGACCAGTTTGATCCCTGGCCTCACTCAGTGGGTTAAGGATCTGGCATTGCTGTGAGCTGTGGTGTAGGCCTGAAGCTTCAGCTCCAATTTGACCCCTAGCCTAGGAACCTCCATATGCCACAGGTGCGAAAGATGAGTTCCCGTCATGGTGCAGTGGTTAACAAATCTGACTAGGAACCATGAGGTGGCAGGTTCAATCCTTGGCCTTGCTCATTGGGTTAAGGATCTGGTGTTGCCGTGAGCTGTGGTATAGGTTGAAGATGAACCTCGGATCCTGCGTTGCTGTGGCTCTGGCTAGGCCGGTGGCTACGGCTCTGATAAGACCCCAGCCTTGGAATCTCCATGTGCCTCCGGTGCGGCCCAAGAAAAAACAAAAAGACAAAAATAAGTAAATAAATAAATAAAAAGAAAGAAAGAAAGAAACACAGTGACAAAACAGAGTACAGGATCTAATCTGGTGAAACAATATAAGTATATGTATTTTTATTTATGCTATATACCTAAAAGTATACGATATATATTATATATTACATATTATATAAAACACACACATATAAAACATACCTGTATGTGTTTATATATATACACACACACACGTGTGTGGTTTTTTTATTGTTGTTTTGTTTTGTTTTTGTCTTTTTAGGGCTGCACCCACAGCACATGGAAGTTCCCAGGCTAAGGGTAAAATCGGTGCTGTAGACACTGACCTACACCACAGCCACAGCAACGCAGGACCTGAGCCACATCTGCAGCTACACCATAGCTCACGGCAACACCAGATCCTTAACCCATTGAGCGAGGCCAGGGATTGAACCTGTGTCCTCATAAATGCTAGTCAGATTCGTTTTTGCTGAGCCATGATGGGAACTCCGTGTGTGCGTGTGCGTGTGCGTGTGCGTGTGTGTTTTAGGGCCAAGAAAGCCTGCAGACAAATTATTTACAGTGGTAGTCTCTGGATATAGTGATTCTGGCTGGTTTTTTCCCTGATACTTCTTTAATTTTTATTTTTTTTAATTTTTTAATTTTTTTTAATTTTTTTTGTCCTTTTGTCTTTTCTAGGGCCACACTTGTGGCACATGGAGGTTGCCAGGCTAGGGATCTAATCGGAGCTGTTGCTGCCAATCTATGCCAGAGCCACAGCAACGCCATATCTGAGACTCATCTTCGACCTACATCACAGCTCACAGAGACACCAGATCCTTAACCCACTGAGCAAGGCCAAGGATCAAACCCACAACCTCATGGTTCCTAGTCAGACTCCTTAACCACTGAGCCATGACAGGAACTCCTGTCCTGACACTTCTTTTTTTTGTATGTGTGTCTTCTTGCCATTTTCTTGGGCCGCTCTCGCGGCATATGGAGGTTCCCAGGCTAGGGGTCGAATCAGAGCTGTAGCCACCAGCCTACGCCAGAGCCACAGCAACTCGGGATCCGAGCCGCGTCTGCAACAGCTCACGGCAACGCCGGATCGTTAACCCACTGAGCAAGGGCAGGGACCGAACCTGCAACCTCATGGTTCCTGGTCGGATTCGTTAACCACTGCGCCAGGACGGGAACTCCTGTCCTGACACTTCTAAATAGGGTCCTTAACTCTTTAAGTGAAATAATCAGAAGTTCATCCACACAATGCATCCAGCTGAGAAGGGGAGGAAGGAGAGGGAACACAAGCCCTGCTGAGCACAAAGCCCGTGGCAGTGGCAGCCTCACTGGGCATAAATCAATGGATCAACATCCGTGTATTATGCATGTATATCAGGTGTTGCCCAAAACTCGTGTATTATCTCATTCAATCCCCTCAAAATCTATGCTGTTATCCCCATTTTATAGAAGAGTATCCTAAATCACAGAGAACCCAACAAACCCCACAACACTCGAAAGATCTGGGATTCAGTCCTTGGTGGGTCCGAATCCAGAGCTCAGAAACAGCCTTAAATGACGAGACTCCTCGGGTAATGTCAGTCGGCAGGACCTCGAGGTGCTGATCAATAAGGAAACCGAAGCCAAGTCAGCACCTTTCCCTCTGTCTGAGGGGCGAGGATTGGTCTTTGGGGCGCAGGGAAGAGGGGCCCAGGGCCCCCAGCCCCACCCGGAGCAGAGCCTGAGGCCCCAGGCAGCAGCACCACCTCCCCTGCAGATGTAGGGCCAGGATGTTTTAGGGTCCTCCCCAGGCACTTGGCTAAAAAAGATTACTTGGCTTTTCAAAACTCTACGTAAAGCAAGAGCGGGAGTTCCCGTGGTGGCTCAGCGGTAAAGAACCTGACCAGCATCCACGAGGATGAGGGTTTAATCCCTGGCCTCACTCAGTGGGTTGGGGATCCAGAACTGCCACAAGCTGCCATGAGGTCGCAGATGTGGCTTGGATCCGGCGTTGCTGTGGCTGTGGCATCGGCCGGCAGCTGCAGCTCCAATTCTACCCTACATAGAGGAGAACTAGGGCCTTGTGATGCTGTTTCGACCATTAAAACACTTCTGCTTCTTCCCAGCAGGTTTATATTACTGGAAATCAGACTTATGGAAAAGTGGATTATTATTTTTTTGAGAGTAGCGGATTAATAGATAGCAGATGAATAACCAGAAATGTTTCAGAGCTTGTATTTTTTTAAGCCTTTATTTACTAACTTACCGTTAGGTTTCTTTTTTTCATTTTTTTGTTTTTGTTTTTGTTTTTTGCTTTTTAGGGCCGCACCCACAGCACATGGAGGTTCCCAGGCTAGGGACAGAATCAGAGCTACAGCTGCTGGCCTACACCACAGCCACTGCAATGCCAGATCCGAGCCAAGTCTATGACTTACACCACAGCTCACAGCAACGCTGGATCCTTAACCCCCTGAGCAAGGCCAGGGATCGAACCCGCAACCTCATGGTTCCTAGTGGGATTCGTTAACCACTGAGCCACAACGGGAACTCCCTAGGTCTCTTTTTAAAATTATTTTATTTTATGTTTTCAGTTGTGGTTAATAATACCTAACACAAATGGTTACCAACTTAACCATTCTTGAGCGCAGAAACTCAAATATTTTCTACAACAATGAAACCAATATTGGTACTGGGGAGGAGGAAGTCCTCGGGACTAAAGTTCAGTCCTTACACGTGTCTTCCAGGATTAAAATCTTGACAGAGTAAAGTTCCTCCAATTTTAATTTGCTTCTAATGGCTTTAAGCCATCTTGGAAAACAGAGTTCCCTGGGGATTTGGGTAAAAACCTCGAGTGGATGTTTAGGGGAAGGCCCAGGGTCACAGCAGGCCTTCCAGGGTGGCCACTCGGCCGGGCTCTGCAGACCTGCCTGTCCAGCGCCTCGGACACAGCCCTTGGCTTCGTTCTCCAAATAGCCGCTCTGCTTCTCAGACGTGTGATGAAGTCTGTGCTTGCATAAGTCAGAATTGCTCAATAATTTCAGATTTGTTCCCAGAAGCTTCCAAAGAAACACTGTCCAAGATAAAAATCACAGTCTGCGTTGAAGGGATTCTTATGTTGACACTTTGCATTACGAAGGGACAATTGCTGAAACAACTCTTCTTTCGTTACCACATCTTCCTCTGTTCACTTACTTATAGTTCATTTGGCTGCAGCTTCTGTTTCCTTTGCAGACATGAGCAGACTGTTTTTGCATCTGGAATTGAAAGAAAAATCCCACCGCCAAAGTCTATATTCTCCTGTGTGTTCTAAAACTTGCCATTCGGATTTTTAATTTTTTGGCGTAAACACTATTTTTTTTTTTCTTTTTTGGTCTTTTTGCCTTTTCTAGGGCCGCTCCCGCCGCATATGGAGGTTCCCAGGCTAGGGGTCGAATCGCAGCTGTAGCCACCGGCCTACGCCACAGCCACAGCAATGGTGGATCCAAGCCGCATCTGCAACCTACACCACAGCTCACGGCAACGTCGGATCCCTAACCCACTGAGCAAGGCCAGGGATCGAACCCCCAACCTCATGGTTCCTAGTTGGGTTCGTTAACCACTGCGCCACGACGGGAACTGCTGGAGTCAACACTGCTAAAACTCGCTTGGGGAAGAAAAAGAAGTGTGAGGCTCAAATGCTTGTCTCAACAGAATCAACTTCTACAGTAAAATGCACATTTCCAAAGGGAAATACCTGAGCCAAACTAAACTGACAAGGCGTGTTTGCGTAAATGTAAAAGGAACATTTTCATGGTCTATTTTTAACTTTTGATGCACAATCAACTGCTAAAGGCTATTTTGGGTGGTCGGAACTGTGGCTTTGAAGACCCTGTATTTTGCTTTATCAGCCAGATCTGAAAAGAGAAGCTGCGTTATCGTCAGATGCTGGATGAATGGGTTTTGCTCATTGATGAGATTATGCTATGGTGATTTTACAAGCATAAGTGGAAGGAGGCCAGGGACACAGGCTGCTGAAGTGGCCTAGAAAAGTCAGGAAGCAGTCGTGCAGATTGTGGGGAAGCCCAGGACGAGAAGACTGTCTGGCCTCGGGGCTGGAACTCAGAAAATGTCCAGCGCTCATAGCCTTCAGAAAGACAGGTGATAGGAAGCCCTGGAGTTCAAGGCGAAGCTGCTCGGAGGGGGAAGGGCAGAAAGAAAGTCACCAGAAGGCAGGTATGTAAGGCCTGCGGAGGATGGACTGCCGAGAGGGACCCTCCAGAGAAGAGGGAGGGTGGGATGGCAGCCCTGTAACCCCCAGCCCTTCAGGGAGAACAGGAGCTGGAGAACATGTGGGAGCTGTCCCAGGAGGTGGGAGAAAAATTCAACTGAACCCAAGTAGAGAGGGGAGTTGAAAGCACAGCACAGTGATCGCAGGTGGAGCCTGGTTTCCGTCTACACTGAGAGGAGATCTCAAAGAAAAGCGAGCTTCTGAGTTTGCCTTCTCTCTCTCTCCCCCTCGGGTAGTCCACACAAACGGGAATTTGGGGCATGTTCATAGGTAGCAAAAATTACGATCTGCATCATAAAATCCCGCATTTTCCTTTTCGCATGCCCAACCACTTGCTTGGCCTTCTCTCGGATGTCTTGACAGTCAAAAGGTCAAAAGTGGTGGTGTCTTCACAGCCTTTCAGAGTCAAAAGGGTCGAAGATGGAACGCAGGTATTCACGCAACAAAGAAGGACTGAGGCTTGTCAACCTCTCCGGCAGAACCTCATCGACGTATTAGGCACCCATTCGCACTGGGCACTGGGGACAAATCGGTGACAAGGGACGTTATCATGGAGCGTCCAAGTCTCGTGGGAGAGGCAAATCATCAGATAATGCTGCAACCTCTCGCAAATGTGGGATTGTGATAAGACTGTACAGGACAGACACAGCGCCATGAGTTCTTACAGTAGAGGGGATGTGACCTGGTTGGTCCGGAAAACGAGGGAGCATTTTACCTTTTTTTTTTTTTTTTTTTTTTTTTGGCCACACCTGGGGTATACAGAAATTCCTGGACCAGGGATAGAACCCACACCACAACAGGGACAACGCCAGGTCCTCAACCCGCTGTACCAGGAGCGAACTCCTTTTTCACTTTTTTTTTCTTTTCTTTGAGAGGATGCAAAAGCTAAGAAGAAATTAACAAGGCGGAAGTTCCTGTGTGGTTCTGTGGGTTAAGCATCTGGCATCGTCACTGCCACCGGGCGGGTTCCATCCCTGGCCTGGGAACTTCCTACCACATGTCACGAGTGGGGCCAAAAAAAAGAAAGAAAAGAAATTAACCAGACAAACAGGGAAAGCAGAGCGAGAGAGAGAGAGAGAGAGAGAGAGGAGAGAGAGAGAGAGAGAGAGGAGAGAGAGAGGAGAGAGAGGGAGAGAGAGAGAGGAGGAGAGAGAGAGAGAGAGAGAGAGAGGAGAGAGAGAGAGGAGAGAGAGAGGAGAGAGAGAGAGAGAGAGGAGAGAGAGAGAGGAGAGAGAGAGAGGAGAGAGAGAGAGGAGAGAGAGCTCGAGTGCACGCACGCTTATGTCTCATGACCAGCGTTTCAAATACCGAAAGAGCCTCTCTAATAGGAGCCCCTCTGATTGGAGCCCCTCTGATAGGAGCCCCTCCTACTGGAGTGCAGAAGTGGGGGGGGTGAGGGGGGACACGCAGGCAGGTTCAGGCAGCTCCCTTGGGGTCACTTTAAGGATGACGGTCTTAACACGCAGAACAGCGGGCGTCATGGAAGGGTCCCCAGGAGAGGAACAGGCTGGGCTGTGGAACGAGTGGGAGCCGGGGAGAAGCCGGGAGGGATGCGGCCAGAGTGTTACTAGCTGCACAGGGAGAGGGTGCCGCCTGAGCCAGGAAAAGGTATCACGGAAGAGGAAAAAAAGTAGCCGAAACAGAGAAATAATCACGGTAAAACTTTGCCATCCGCGTGCCAGACTCGCTGGGGGGACCTCGGGAGAAGGGCGGCTCCTGGGTTTCTGGCGTCTGTAGCTGGATCGCTGGGGTGACGGCGCCGGCGGCTGCACTGAGAGCCTCCGTTCGCTTTTGGAGGTATCTTCTGGAGTAGAGTGGGTGCAGGTGTTTCCGAGGCCGGTGGGCACTGCTTCGTGGCAGCACAGTGGAGAGGGCGTGGAGGAAGAGCCTCCTGGCCGGTGCAGACGGGTCGGGAGGCCCGAGCGGGGTCAGCTGTGAGAACTGGAGGGAGTCCCGGCCTCTTAGAAGCAAAGGGAAGAGTGTTTCGAGGACCGTGGAGCAACCAACACACAGTCTTCTAAGCGGCCCAGTGCACTGGGGGCTGGAAAACGCCCGCGGCCTTTGGTCCTGGGCACCTTAGCCGGGAACTCCTTTGACAGAGGAGCCGGAGATGGGAGATGTTTGTCAGGAGATGGGAGCAAAGAACAAAGACGGCCAAGGTAGTGGGGAAGCCGAGGAGAGTGAGGAGGTAACAGCTGGAGGAAAACGGGGTTCAGAGAGAAGACTTTATTTTGCTCCTCTGGTCTCCCCACGGCACATGGACGTTCCCTGGCCAGGATGAGCCACAGTTGCGACCGGTCCCCACACTGTGGACGACTTTTTTAATGGCTGCACCCATGGCATATGGAAGCTCCCAGGCTAGGAGCCAAAGCCGAGCTACAGCTGCTGGCCTACGCCACAGCCACAGCAACGCCAGACCCAAGCCACGTCTTTGACCTACACCACAGCTCACGGCAACGCCGGATCCTTAACCCACTGAGCGAGGCCAGGGATCGAACCCACGTCCTCATCGACCCTAGTTGAGTTCGTAAGCCACTGAGCCATGAAGGAAACTCCCTGGAAGACTTCTTTTTAAGGGAAAATTTCTACTGCTGCTGGAACCAATGACCAGGAGGTAGTGACTGAGGGAAAGAAGCCCATGCTTGTAACCTCATAATCAGGTAGGTCTGAGACGCTGCCGATGACACAGGTGACCTGGCCTTGGGCAGGAGACCCTTCCCTTTAGATGAACGCAGTGGCCTAAGTGGCCCCCTGGACTTGGTTCCCCCTTTGCCACTGGTTTTCCACGCCTTGCTGCCAGGTTAGCAGCCAGATTCGCCTTCCCAAAGGACAGCCTGCTCAGGGACCTCGCAGCGCAGGCCTGCTGAGCAAAGCCCAGATGCACAGCTGATGTTCCCTGGAGAGGGTGAAATGTGTTTCCCGCCTTCTCCCGAGCCTGGCCCCTGGGTGCCTCTGTGCCGGGGTGCGTATCCCAGACCTCCAGTCAAAGCAGCGGCTCTTCTTGCTTGGGGACCGCAGCCGTGTCCTGCTCGTCCTTTGTGGCCTTGAGTCTTCTACCCCGTGTCTCTCCTGCTTGAAGTCCTTCCTAAACCCAGTAGGCTGGGTGACGGTCCCCAAAGATGTCCCTGCCTTAACGCCTGGAACCTGTGGGTACATCTCACATGGCACAGTGGCCCCTGTGGGTGTGACCGAGGTGACAAACGCTGAGATAGGCAACTACGTTGTCCTTCCAGGATCATGGAGTCAGAAAGCGTCCTGCATGTGGGAGAAGGCGGCAGAGGGGAGCTTAGAGACGTGAGCCAACGTGAGAAGATGCCACTGATTTCGGAGATGGAGCGAGGGGCCGCAAGCCCAGGAGTGTGGGGGCCCCCGAAGCTTTGCAAAGCCCTTGATCTTCAGCCAGCGAGAAAGCAGGGCCCTCAGCCCCATGGCCACAGAGAACAGCCCCTGTGGGCGGGAAGCAGCCGCTCCCTGGAGTCTGGGGAGGAAGGCAGCCTTGCCAGCTGAGGGTTTAGCTGGAGAGACCCAGCAGGGCTTCTGGCCTCCAGAAGTGGAAGAAACTAAATCCTGGTTGCTTCAAGCCACAAAGTGTGTGGAATTGTTCTGGCAGCAACAGGAAACCACTGCACCCCACCAGGGCCTTGTTCGACCTCAGCATCTCCAGGAAGCTGTCCCAGTGGTCCCCGTGGGAGTCGAGTGTGTTTCTTTCCTGCGGCTCCCAGCTGCACCTGCTGAGAAGAGGTGTCTGCACACCTGCCCTGATTCTCCTGCCGGCTTTGAGCTCTTTGGGTTAGGGCCAGTGTCTGGGTGGGCACACAGTCAGGCTTTTGCCTAGAAAAGATGACACCAAATGCGTTTTTCGTTTGCATAATAAGGGAGTAAATGCAAGTCCCCCGGAGACAAGGCAGAAACAAAATAACCACAGAAAGTGGGCCCTTTGTCACCCCAGTTCCCTCAGGTGAGAGAAACTCTCTCTGAAATTAGAAGCCATTCCTTTAACTATCAGTGGCTCCCAAACCATCTGAATATTTTCTGTTCACAGGAAATGTTATTTATTTATTTTTTAGCCCAGCCTGTGGCATATGAAAGTTCCCAGGCCAGGGATCGAACCGCCACCACAGCAGTGACCTGAGTCTTTGCAGGGACAAAGCCAGGTGCTTAACCTGCTGCACCACAAGGGAACTCCCAGGAAATATTCTTCTTATCATGTGATTAATTTTAATCTGCTTTATTTCACGCCTTTCCTCAGAAGAGGATCTTGGAACTGTAAGGAATTTTAAGAAATTAATAATTAGTAAGACTGGATAAAGAGACACTATCTTGTAAAGGGCTGCCGATAGCCAAGGCCTTCCTTTTCTGCAGCTGCTGATAGTAGGAAGTTACATTCACACCAAACAGGACTTGGCTTATGATGAAAGACGATGTCTGCCTTTTCGTGTTTCCCTCCAGGGTCAAACGATGAGAAAGGCAACAGCGCGACAGTGAATAGAAGCTGTATTTAGACCCAGAGAGGGAACCATAGGTTGAATAAAACTTCCTCTAGATCAAGGCGCATGTAAATATCCCTCTGCCCGAAACAATCATGATGATACAAGTAGCCCGATGCATGGTACAGTTACCCACAGCTGAACACGCAGGGCCCAGCGTGTCCAAATCATCAACAGCAGGCACCAACGGCTCCCTTGAAAATGGACGCACGAACGTCACAGATTCCAGAAAAAGAAAAGTAAGAAGATGGAAGGAAAAAAAATTTTTCCGTCTTTTGAGGGCCACACCCGCAGCATACGGAGGTTCCCAGACCAGGGGTGGAATCGGAGCTGCAGCTGCCGGCCTGCACCACAGCCACAGCAGCACCAGATCTGAGCTGCGTCTGCGACCCACACCACAGCTCACGGCCATGCTGGATCCTTAACCCACGGAGCGAGGCCAGGGATCGAACGTGCCTCCTCATGGTTCCTAGTTGGATTCATTTCTGCTGCGCCATGATGGGAACTCCCTAAGCTTCTGTGACACCCTTGCCTTATGCTTTCATCTAGCAAATAGTCAGCCCTCTGCATCCATGGGCCAAAAATATTTGGAAAAAAAAAATTTTCCAGAAAGTTCCAAAAACGAAACCTTGAATTTGCCTTAGGCCATCAACTATTTACAGAGCATCGACGTTGTGTTAGGTATTGCAGGTGGTCAAGAGACGCTTTGCAGCACAGGGAGGCTGTGCAGAGGTCATGTGCAAACACCACACCGTCGTCTTAAAGGCCTTGGTTTCAGGGGCCTGGAACCAATCACCCCAGCGCAGCGAGGAGCCACTGCATTAACTTTAAAAAAAATGAGTATGACTTGAAGAGTCCTCTAATGAATGTGTAACCACGCAAATTTCAAAAACGGCAACAGAAATCTGGAGGCATGTTCCATGAAATCTGGCTCGGAAGGGAAGAAGTGGCAGAAGACAGAGGGGATGCCAAGAAGTGCTGGTGGAGGGGGCGGAAGTTCAGAGAGAAAACCGGCTGTGAGGGGCTGAGGTCCCCGGAACCGGACGCAGTGCCACCTGTCACCGTGGGACTGTTCTTGGCTCGTTTCTCAATGTCTTCTCCGGACTAATTTTTAATTACGAAGTACAATAAAGACAGTAGCATCACATAGGCTCCCAAGCCCGGGTCCTTCATTAGCAGCTCTGGGAGGGGTCCAATGAGAGAACAGGGGTCTTTGAAAGGCTCTCTGGCAGTGACAAGAGTGGACCCCTTGTCTTGTTCCTCAGTTTAAGGGAAAGGCATCCCCAGTAGGATGTCAGATGTGGGTTTTTCAAAGACAGTTTTATCAGGTACAAGGAGTTCCCTTATTCCGAGCCTGTTGAGTGCTTTTATGGTGAAAGGCATTAGATTTTCTCAAATGCTTTGTCTGCCCCTATTGAAATGATCATGTGGTTTTTGCCCCGTCGTCAGGTTTTGGTTCAAAGGAATAGGTTTAGAGGAACCACATCAAAAATACGGGACCCTGGAGTTCCCATCATGGCTCAGTGGTTAACGAATCCGATTAGGAACCAGGAGGTTGTGGGTTCGATCCCTGGCCTCGCTCAGTGGGTGAAGGATCTGGCGTTGCCCGTGAGCTGTGGTGTAGGTCGCAGACACGGCTCGGATCCCACGTTGCTGTGGCTGTGGTGTAGGCCGGCGCCTGTAGCTCTGATTCGACCCCTAGCCTGGGAACCTACATATGCCACAGGTGCGGCCCTAGAAAAAGACCAAAAAAAAAAAAAAAAAAAAAAAAGTGACCCCAAGGGGAAAACCAAGAAAAGATATCCGTTATTTTGGGTGGCTGGTCAGCATCAGAGGAAGGGCTAAATATCGAGGATCACAGTAAGAATATGTCTGCAGATACATTTCTGCATGACTGGCAATGTTTAAAACTTGCTAATACCTTTCTTCATCACTGAAACAAACCGTGAAACATTAAATAAAAACAAAAGTTTCCATCACTGGGGAAAAAAAGCCGAGAGAATGCTCTTTGAAGCCCTGGCCCAGGGCTGGGCGTGGGGCGGGGGAGGCTGTGTGTCCTCGTCACTGAGGACGCCCCCTCTGAGCCGCCGGACCTCTCCTTGCTAACTGGTGACCGCCGGCTGCTTGGGTTTTAGAGCAAACCCAGGACGTGGACAGCTTTACGAATCAGGGACTGACGCTCTTGAGGTGGAAACAGGATGCGCAGGTTGCTTCGCTCTTTCATGCACCACCTGGGTGCTGTCTCCCAGGCACAGAACTGGGCACGGAGGCCACAGCCAGGAGGAGACACAGACAGAATTTACAGGAGGCCCTTTGGAACAGAAAAGCAGGAGTTCCTGTTGTGGCTCAGCAGAAACGAACCCAACTAGGATCCATGAGGATGTGGTTGCCTCCCTGGCCTCACCCAGTGGGTTAAGGATCCGGCTTTGCCTTGAGCTGTGGTGTAGGTTGCAGAGGCAGCTCCGATCCTGCATTGCTGTGGCTGTGGCGTAGGCCAGCAGCTACACCTCCGATTTGACCCCTGGCCTGGGAACCGCCATATGCCTCGGGTGTGGCCCTGAAAAGCTAAAAGAAGGGAGAAGCAATGAGATCCTGCTGTGCACACAGGGAGCTATATCCAATCTCTTGAGATAGAACATGATGGAAAATAATATGAGAAAAATCATACGTATATACATGGATGACAGGGTCACTTTGCTGTACTGCAGAAATAGGCACAATTTTTTGTTTGTTTGCTTTGCTTTTCAGGACCTTACCTGAAGCATATGGACGTTCCCAGGCTAGGGGTCAAATCTGAGCTGTAGCTGTTGCCCTACACCACAGCCACAGTAACTTGGGATCCGAGCTGCAGCTGCGACCTACACACAGCTCACGGCAACCCTGGATCCTTAACCCACTGAGCGGCCAGCGACTGAACCTGCATCCTCATAGATACTAATCAGATATGTTTCCACTTTGCCACAAAAGGAACTCCGGTTGGCGCAGTATCGTAAACCAACTATAATAAAAAAAGTTTAAAAAATTTACAGGAGGTGAACTTCCAGGCAAATCCTCACGTTAAGTGCCTGGGGATCCAACTCCTCCCACCACCAGCGTGGGAGGCCTTGCGTGAGGGGACCATGTGGGCTGGCTTCCCCAGGGAGGGGCCCTGGGCGCTGAGGGGCCAGGAGAGGTTAGCTGAGCGAAGGGCAGGATGCTGGGCATTGCATGCCAGGCCCTGGGCTCCAGAATCTCTGGGGATGGGGGGTTGTGGGAAGCCTGGCCGGGGTCACAGGCCGAGGGAAGATTTCAGCCACCACTGGAGGGGGACTCAGGGCGCCCAGTCGGGCAGGGGAGGGGGGGACTAGCGCAGAGCAGCGTCGTGTTCACCAAGCTGGAGGTTTAGGCGGACGGGCTGAGGGGTGTTGGTGATCCCGAGCCGTCTGGCATCCCCAGGGGTCTCCCCGCTTGGCAGGGGACCTGCAGGGCCCACCTCCCTGCCAGGCCCAGGGCCCGCGAAAACATTCTTTATTTATTCATTTATTTAGTCTTTTTGCCATCTCTAGGGCCGCTTCTGTAGCATATGGAGGTTCCCAGGCTAGGGGTCGAATCCAAGCTGTAGCCGCCGGCCTACACCACGGCCACAGCAACTCGGGATCCGAGCCGCATCTGCAATCTACACCACAGCTCATGGGCAATGCGGGATCCTCAACCCACTGAGCAAGGCCAGGGATCGAACCTGCAACCTCATGGTTCCTGGTTGGGTTTGTTAACCACTGAGCCATGATGCAAACTCCGAAAACATTCTTTTTTTTTTTTTTTTTCAAATTGGAAGGAAAATGTGCCTGTGATAAGAGTGACGGGAACAGTAGGTCCAGCCTGGATTATGCGCCGTCCCGAGGAGCCCTGCAGTCTTCATGCGCATCAGCGCCAGGGAAGCAGGGGCACAGCGGGGCCCTGGGAAGCGCTCTGGAGGAGGGCACGAGGGCGTGAGGGCAGGAGGCCTCTGGGGAGGGAAGACAGCAGCTTTCCTACCCCAGAGCCACGGGAGTCCCTGAGAAGGTGCAGGCGGAGGAGGGCCCCGGCGCCTAAGCCCCGCCGTGGCCGCTGCGTGGAGGGGGGATGGCGGCGCCGGTGGGGAGGGGTGGTCAGCCAGCAGGGTCCCTCGGAGGCCAGGGCCGGAGAGGCTGCTGGGCTGCCTCACAGCACACCACAGCTGCGGAAACTCCTGTCCCTCGGTCCTGGAGGCTGGCAGTCTGCGGACACGGTGTCAGCAAGGCTGCTTCCCACTGAGACCGCCTGCCTCCCTTCCAGCTTCGGAGGCCGCAGGTGCATCGGGGCTGGGCAGGGCCCACTTCTCCCTGTGTCTGCGTTCAAACTTCCGTTTTTGGAAGGAGGCGGAACCGTGTGAATTCAGGCCCAGGCTAATGCTCTCACTTCAGCCCGATGACCTCTGCAAAGACCCTCTCCCCAGATAAGGTCGCCATCTGGGTGCAGCGGGTTGGACTCTGCCGCGAAGCCTGGAGGGACACAACTTAGCCTGTAACAAGGGGTCAGCGAACCGAGGCCCACAGGCCAGTTCAGTCTAGTTCTTATATGGGCCATGTTTACATTTTTAAATTATTGTGTGTGGAGGGATTAGAAAAAGAACATTTCATGACTCACGAAAATGATATGCAAAAATCCATGTGTCAGTGTCTGTGAAGGAAATTTTGAGACAGAATATGACATTCATCCGTCTCTGAGGTGTCTGTGCTGCTCCGGAGACAGCTGAGTTGTTACTTGTGTCCCCCGCCTGCAGAGGCTGCAGCTGGGCTGCCCCAGCCTGTGGCCTGGGCAGGGAGCCGTTGCCCACCTGCTCCAGAGCCACCGCCTGTGGAAACCGGGAGCAAGGGGGGCTGTTGGGGAGGCCGGATGGACGCAGCCTGGCCTCGGGATGGGCAGGAGGACGCAGACGAGACACTCCCCCCCCACCCCCGCCCCAGGACCAGGTAGCTCAGGCGGTGCACGTACCTGCCAGCATGCGGGGACCACCAGGCGACACCCGCAGAAGAAGGAACCACACTCGGGGCTGTGGCCTAAAAGTCAGTTTTTGAGAAAACACGTTGCTGATGAAACAACACACCTCCGAAACCCAAATTCAGGCGGACCCGGCTGCTTCCCTCCTCCGCCTGACCCGGCGGGCGCGTGGACGCCAGTGAGGCCCGTGGAGGAAGACGGCCGGCCTCTGACCCGCCGCCGGTCCCCGCGGCGGCCGGCGGGCGCCCTCCTGCGGGCACAGACCTTCGGGCTCTGTCCCCGCCCCTGCAGCGCCGTCCCCCAGAGCCCCGCCAGCTCCGACGGGATGCGGCCGCCCCGGGGCGCGGAGACAGGTGCAGGCGCAGGTGTGCGCGGAGCGGCGGCCGGGCGGCGGGCCTGAGCTGGTCCCTTCCCGGTGCCCCTCCTCGCCCTCTGCCGTGGCCGCTCGGGACAGACAGGCCTCTCTGAGCCTTGTTTCTGAGGCTCCGGGGAAAGGCAGGGTGAGCCATGGCTGAGGAGGGAGGAGGAAGGCGAGGTGGCGGCCCCGGAGCGGGTTCGCGTGGGTTCCGTCGGCAGAGCCCGGAACAGGGAAGTGACGGACAAACGTGGCAGAAGGATTGAAATCACCTGCTTTTCATCGCGGAGTCCGGCGCCAGGAGCGGGGTGGACGTTGCCGCTTTATCTTCCTTTTTTTGTCCTTTTTAGGGCGACACCCACGGCACATGGAGGTTCCCAGGCTAGGGGTCGAATCCGAGCTGTAGCTGCAGGCCTACACCACGGCCACAGCCACGCCAGATCCGAGCCTCGTCTGCAACCTACACCACAGCTCACGGCAATGAGAGATCCTTCACCCACTAAGTGAGGGTAGGGACAAACTTGCAAACTTGTGGTTCGTAGTCAGATTCGTTTCTGCTGTGCCAGGACGGGAACTCCTGTTTTCCACGTGGTTTTGACCCTTCGTTCTTTTTCCCACTGGCTGCTCTGAGAGCTCCATCGCCCTGATCTGAAACCGTCTCCCCGGACTTCCGGTCGTGGCTCGGCGTTAAGGAGCCCGACTAGCATCCACGAGGATGCGGGTTCCACCCTGGCCTCCTTCAGTGCGTGGAGGGTCCCGCACTGCCGATGCCGCGTGGCTGGGGCTGTGGGGGAGGCCGGCAGCTGCAGCTGCTCTTTGACCCCTAGCCTGGGAGCCTCCACTTGCCTCAGGTGCGGCCCTAAAAAGACAAAAAACCAAACCAACCAAGCAAAAAAACCCCCCTCTGGCCCAGGAGGCAGCCGAGTTTACAGGAAGACCCAGCCTTTGGAGCAAACGTATCGGCTTAGTTGTGAGGTCTTGACTGCGTTCCTTGGAACGTTTCAGAGCCCTGGGTTTCTCATTTACAGAGCAGGCATCTTAGCTGCCTCATCATGCCTCAGGGGTCAAATGAGAGACCTCGTGCGAGGTCCTGGGCAGAGGCTAGGTGTTTGGAAAAATTTTGGAAGAGCTGGAGCTTCCCAAATATCCAGAAGGAAAGCACGTCCTGGAATGGAGGGAAAAGCCAGGGTTCTTTCTGTCAGTTTTCCATCTAATGAGTCAAATGATTAACGTCAGATTCGGGAAGGGAAATGAATTTCTACAGAAGGTAACAGCACCGCCTGCTACCAATTACAGCCCAGAGCTGTGTGTTCTTGGGGATCTTGAACAAAACGCTGAAAAAGGCATTTTTGATTGAGTTTTAAGTGAGGCACAGTTGTGACCAGCATCCTGCAGACAGAGAATTTTTGGGGGGGTAAAACTATTTAGCGCTATGAAATGGTACATGGTGTACACATTGCAAAAAAACGAAAAGAATTTGGGGACTTTGAATGGAATTTCCCTAACCTTAGGAAGGACCATTACGACTGCCAGCTGTGGAATTAATTCTAAGCCATTTTAAGGCCTGACAAGTATTTTGCTTGGCGAGAGTGGAGCGACGTTACAGAGGATGGCTGAAATTCACAGTTCCGATGCAGGGATAATGCTGCCATACCAAGAGAAGAAACATAGGATTTACAGGTTAGAAAGTTGCCTCTGCACTCGTTGGCATCCGACAGCATTATGGCACCAGTCTACCTTTTTCTGAGTTTGTTTTACATTCACTGCGTAATTAGCTGCATTGATCAAAGCCAAGCCATACTGGTTATCACACACAGGAGCGCCATCGCCCTGCTCTCAGCTGGTAACAGAGGGAGGCCCCCTTCCCCCCGCCCCGTGCAGTCAGTCCACACGCCCTGTGCTTTGGAATGTGTCTTGAAAAACTCTCAGAATGTCAGGAAGCTGAGACCATGGCTGAAGAGCCACAGTCAAATGACTTCAATTCCTTTCTTGAGAGAAGCGATTTCTCACAGCAGGAGGAATGTTTGGCGGGACCTCCTCCTTCACGTCCAGGAACGGGGCTCTACGGGGCCCGCACTAGCTCAGACGCTAAATGGGCCGATGCTGCACAAACGCGTCAGGGCTCAGCCTGACGCCCTAGCCGCCCTGGCTGGGGCCGTGCAGTGAAGCCATCACCTGTCAGCTCTGCAGAAAAGCACAGCTGGCGAACCGCGGATGCACGGGTTTCGCTGGTGTGAAAAACAAGTGCCTGTCTGCTCAGCTGGGAACAAATTTCATATGTGAAGTCGTGGTCAGTGACCCGCTGCTAAGCGCCACGCCTAAGTCTGGGCACAGCATGTTTTGCTGTTGCTTAAAAGGCAGGATCCCATGATAGTGTGACACAGTTTCAGTGGGTGTGCAGTTGACTGGGGCTGGACAGGACCGGATGTCAGCCACCAGCATCCGTTGAACACGTTTTCCCGCCGTGATGTACTGTGTGTGTTCGGAAGTCAAAAGGTGAAAATGCCACTTCCCCCGTAATTGCTTCCAGTGGAGGAGTGCGCGGTGCAGCACGTCTGCGCCGGGGCTGAGAAGACAAGGAACAGAGAGGTCGGAAGGGGAGACTCCGCGGGCGAGGATGCAACTCACCGGCCTCGTCCTAACAGCGCAAAGCACCACAGGGCCGGGCGGGGGCGCCAGCGCGCCCAGGGCTCCGGGGCTGGGATCGGGCGTTGGGATGCGGGAAGCAGAGGCGGACGAGGGGGCGGCCCCGCTGGGCGCCTGCGAGGCGGAAACACAGGCCGCGGGGCTTGGAAACATGACTTCAAGGTAGAAGCCAAATATGAGGCTCAGAGAGCGATCGTTTCACCCTCAAATCTAGAAGGCGGCATTATTGCATCTTCTCACATTAGAAAAAAAAAAAAAAAAAAAAGCCCTATCTGCTTCTATTGAACTGTTATTTTCACGTTGAAAACAACAAAAAAATGGTTTCTGTGATTGCACAGTATCTGCTTTGAGGACAATTTCTTTCTTTTTTTTTTTTATTTACTTACTTATTTTTGGCCAAGGCGAGAGGCAGCCTGGTGTGGGAATCTCAGTTCCCAGACCAGGGATTCAACCTGAGCCAGAGGTGAGAGCACTGAGTCCTAACCACTAGACCACCAGAGATGCCCCAATTTCTTCTTCTTCTTTTTTTTTTTTTTGGTCTTTTCTAGGACCACACCCGTGGCATATGGAGGTTCCCAGGCTAGGGGTCTAATTGGAGCTGTAGCTGCCGGCCTACACCACAGCCACAGCCACGCAGGATCCGAGCCACATCTGTGACCTACACCACAGCTCATGGCAACGCTGGATCCTTAACCCACTGAGCAAGGCCAGGGATCGAACCCGCAACCACATGGTTCCCACCCGGATTTGTTAACCACTGTGCCACGATGGGAACTCTTCCAATTTATTCTTGAATATGTGGCACTTGATAGGACAAGAGATCCTGACAAGTGGAATACTTTCTGGAGTAATCAGGAAATAGTTCGTAAAATCTGGGAAAAAGGAGAAGTCTGGCTAACAAAAGAGGGCTGCACCGAAGCCTAACCAGGTATCAAAGAAAGCCTAGAAGGCACACACTACTGCAATGAGTACTTAGGAAGGAATTTTTAAAGTATGGATGGCAGGAGTTCCCTGGTGGCTCAGCAGGTTAAGGCTCTGGCTGGGTCACTGCTGCAGCACAAGCTTGATCCCTGGCCCAGGAACTTCCATACGCAGTGGGCACAGCCAAAAGGAAAAAAAAAAAATACTGATACAAATGGCTGCAGTTCTAGTAAAACAATCACATGAAGTTTCCTCAACTATCTGGATATCAAATATCCAGATCCCACAAAGGAAGCTGCCCCAGATTTCTGAAGGGGTCAGAGTCAGCTACCATCCTGTGTCTCACTCCTGGGTCAAAATGAAAGTGAGTCTTGGGCTGAATTTAAATACAAACAGGAATTATGAGACATAGATTGGCAAAGCAGGCCCAGCAGAGTTCACACAACCTGTTCTGGAAACTCAGAGAGTTCCAGCTCTCCGTCCTTTAGTTTCTCCGCCCCTAAGCCACTGTCCACCTGCAGGTGCAATGTTCCCGAGCTGCAAAGGCTGAGCCCCACTGAGGCCACATGCCCTGGTCCAGCCTGAGGGGCAGAGGTCACAGGCCTCCGAATTTCCATGCCTGCTTTAGCAATGACCAATCCCTACTTAAATGCCTTTAATTTCTCCCACAGGGGCCCACTTTGGGCATTTTTTGTGCTAAATGACAAGACACTACTTACCCACAAAGCCCCTTTTGTGACAGCCCGTGTGCTCAGGAGAGAGGCCGGCTCTCAGGCTCAGGCATTCTCTGCCCCAACCATTTATCACCAAGATTTTCAAACCTGCAGAAAACTGGGAGGAATTTTACAATGAACAGCAACAGGCCAGCGTCTACTCGCTGGTTCTCAGCCTGCGTGGGGATCGCCTCAGAGGCTCATGAAAACACACGAGGCGAGACCTCCCTTCGTTTCCGACCCAGGGGGTCTGGCCTGAAAATGTGCATTTCTGACAAGTTTCTAGATGATGCTGGTGCTTCGGGCTCCTGCCCAGAACTTGGAGGACCACGGATCTTGGTCTATGCTGAAGTTCTGCTGTGTTACTTTGTCGCCCATCTCTTCCCTCCCTATCTCACTCTGATACATTTCAGCCCGTCACCCCTAGATGCTCCAAAAGGCATATCAACTAGACCCCAGTATTCAAATACGGATTTTTTTTTTTTGTCTTTTTGCCTTTTTTAGGGCCGCACCTGCGGCATATGGAGGTTCCCAGGCTAGGGGTCTAATCGGAGCTGTAGCTGCCAGCCTACGCCAGAGCCACAGCAACGCAGGATCCGAGCCGAGTCTGCGACCTACACCACAGCTCAAGGCAATGCTGGATCCTTAACCCACTGAGCAAGGCCAGGAATCAAACCCGCAACCACATGGTTCCTACCGGATTTGTTAACCACTGTGCCACGATGGGAACTCCCCTCAAATATGGATATTTTGAAGTCATGAAATTCATATCAGAAAGTTGCTTGACCTCAGGCAACTCCGGAATGCTTACATGGCAGCAGGAATGTCGCCATGTCATTGCATATTTGCACATATTTATCTATATACATTTTTACGTGTATCCACACAAAATGAATGAAAAACACCCAAATATCCACAGTTATCACTATACTTGACAGACTTCTGGATAACTTTAAAATTTCCTTCTTTCACCTTGATATTTTCTTCTGAATTTTGTGTAATTAACACATGCTATTTTAATAAGAAATTTTAAAAATGTAGGAAAATAACTACTCAAAAGTCTTGAAAGATCAGTCCAACTAGTAATCACTTCTTTCTTTACATGAGGTCTTAGGAAAATATTACATTTGGTAGTTTTTTTAAATTTATTTTTTGCCTTTTCCAGGGCTGCACCCATGGCATATGGAGGTTCCCAGGCCAGGGGTCCGATCAGAGCTACAGCTGCCGGCCTACACCACAGCCACCAAAACGTGGGATCTGAGCTGCTTCTGAGACCTATGCCACAGCTCAAGGCAATGCCAGATCCTTAACCCACTGAGCAAGGCCAGGGATCGAACCCCCATGCTCGTGGATGCTGGTCGGGTTCGTTAACCACTGAGCCATGATGGGAACTCCAGTAGTTTTTTTTTTTTTTTTAAAAAAGCTTGTTTTCTCACTTGGATGACAAATGAGCAGCATTCATGTTCACTGATCTTGCTCATTCAGTGCAAAACAGAGAAGGTGGATCTGTCTGGTCCTCTTTCAGGCCGGGAGCTCCTTAAAGGAGCTGCTGTCCATTGGCACTGTTCTGCGGCCAAGCACCTCATGCCAGGTCACCAGCGAGGGAGGTGCCGAGATTGTTTCTGCTGCGCCGCAAGGGAACTCCACACAGTTGCTGATTTAATGCGCAGGTGGTGCTGCACCCAAAGCCCGTTTTCTCCGATTAAGATGGAGAACGTTGGAGGTCCCGTCGTGGCTCAGTGGTTAACGAATCTGAGTAGGAACCGTGAGGTTGAGGGTTTGATCCCTGGCCTTGCTCAGTGGGTTAACGATCCGGCGTTGCTGTGAGCTGTGGTGTAGGTCGCAGACGCGGCTCGGATCCCGCGTTGCTGTGGCTCTGGCGTAGGCCAGTGGCTTACAGCTCCGATTCGACCCCTAGCCTGGGAACCTCCATATGCTGCGGAAGCGGCCCAAGAAATAGCTAAAAAGACAGAAGACAAAAAAAAAAAAAAAAAGTAGAACGTTAATGTGCGTGGATGAGGTTCAAGGCAGACATCTGAATGTGTGTTTATATATTTTTACATATAAAAATACATAAGTATATATATATATAAAGGTGAAAGCATCTTCTAAAGGCTGGAAAAATAAAATGTTTCTGGGCCTCTCGGGTTCTGCTGAGCACAGCACAGCCCTCAGTGGGGCACGAGGTCCTTGCTGGGGTCCGAGGGTGCCCGGGGGGAGTTCTGCTTAGGGCCAGGCTGGGACCTGCCTTGTGGGCACAGGGGCAGCCCCATGCACTGCAGGGACAAGGGCGCCCAGCAAAGCCACCTTGAGCCGGGCTTCAGGGTCTCCGAGCATGAAAGAAAAAGCATCGTATTTACTGGGCAAGGTTTTCGTGAGCCTTCTATGGAATAATTCATGCGACGTGCTGAGCTGGCTCAGGGAACGCTCGTTAATGCTGTGTTGCTGCTGCTGCTGCAGAAAACCGACATGTGAACAGATGACTGAAACTTGGCCACCAACCCCGGTGGCTGCCTAGCCGCCAGGCGCTGAGGGCAGGGAGGGCAAAGCGCCTGGGTGCCCACAGCTCCGGCTCGCCCTTGAGAGCCCAGCCCGCACCGCTCCCGCAAGCTTGCCTGCAGGTCCGCAGCCACTCCAGTGCCAGCCTTTCTCCTCTTCTCGGCCTCGCCCCCGCCTCCCGGGCAGGTCTCCTGGAAGATCAGGAGCCAAGATGATGGGAAAGGCTTGGACGGGGGTCTTCGGCCCACCTGGTGGGCAGCACAGCAGACAGAGATGGGGGACAGGGTGGAGGCCCCCTCTTCTCCCGGCCAGGGGAGCAGGCCGAGTGTGGGAACCACGGGGCCACGGAAACCCACAGGCTCAGGACAAAACGGGCGTCAAAAGAACGGGGGAGAACAGTGTGACAGTGGCTAAGCCATTGACAGAAAAATTCCAGGTTTTCTGATGCAAAAGCAGAGTAACCATTCCTTCTGCTCCGTGCAGTGGGAAGCTGCTTGTCATTCCATGGGACATGAACATATATTTTGAAGAAGAAAAAGGACAGTGCAGAGGCCACCGCTGTTAGACCTTTCAGGAGGGACAGCCCAACTGAGGCTCCCCACAGACACCAGCTCCCGCTCCCCTCCCCTTCCAGCCCCGTGGCCCAGACCCGCCCTCATCTGTGGCACGCAGAAATTCCTGGGCCAGAGATCGAACCTGAGCCACAGCAGCCGGATCCTTAACCCGCTGTGCCATGTGGGAACTCCTCCACTTTTGGATTCTTGTGAACAATGCTGCTATGACCACTGGTGTTCACCTGCTGGAGGGAATGTAAATTGGTGCAGCCACTATGGAGAACAGGATGGCGGTTCCTCAAAAAGCTAAAAATCGATGTGCCATATGATCCCGCAATCCCACTCCTGGGCATGTATCCAGAGAAACCTCAAAAGATACATGCACCCCAGTGTTCACTGTAGCACTATTTACAATAGCTACAACATCGAAGCAACTATATGTCCATCCATAGATGAATGGATAAGGAAGACAGAGTACATATATCCAATGGAATATTACTCGGCCCTAAAAAAGAATGAAATCATGCCATCTGAAACAATATGGATGGACCTAGAGAGTCTCATACTAAGTGAAGTCAATTAGAAAGAGAAAGACAAGTACCATACGTTATCACTCATATGTGGAATCTAAAACACAGTACAAAAACAAACAAACAAACAAAAAAGGAGTTCCCATCGTGGCGCAGTGGTTAACGAATCCGACTAGGAACCATGAGGTTGCGGGTTCGGTCCCTGGCCTTGCTCAGTGGGTTAACGATCCGGCATTGCCGTGAGCTGTGGTGTAGGTTGCAGACACGGCTCGGATCTAGCGTTGCTGTGGCTCTGGCGTAGGCCGGTGGCTACAGCTCCGATTTGACCCCTAGCCTGGGAACCTCCATATGCTGCGGGAGCGGCCTAAGAAATAGCAAAAACAAAAAAAAAAAACCAAACAAATAAAACACAGTACTGATGAACCTGTCTACAGAACAGAAACAGACTCACAGACATGGAGAACGGACCTGTGGTTGCCAAGGGGGAGGGAGAAGGAGGGACGGGGAGTCTGGGGTTAGCAGACGCAAACTATTATATATAAAATGGATTATATACAGCATGGATAAACTACTATATACAGAATTGTGTAGCACAGGGAACCATATTTAATATTCCGGGAAAAATCAGAATGGAAAAGAATATGAAAAATAACATATGTGTATATAACTGAATCATTTTGCTGTATGGTAGAAATTAACACAATGTTTTAAACAAATTTAAAAAAATCATCTGCTTCAGTCCCTCCTTTCAATTTTTTGGGGGTATATCCCTAGAAGTGGAATGCTTATTTGTGTAAACCTGAAAGAGAAAGGAGGCACATACTTAAATTTCATAATGTGTGTTCAGAGCTGGACCTCAAAGGCCAGGTTAAGAGGATTGAGGGATGCTTGAAAAGCTACCCGAACTGTCCCATAATACAGCTGCAGTTCCACTGCCTCAAAGTATTGGGAAATTGTTTTTATTTTTTTTTCTTTTCAGGGCTGGACCTGGAGCATATGAAAGTTCCTGGGCTAGGGGTTGAACTGGAGCTGCAGCTGCTACAGCCACAGCGACACCAGGTCTGAGCTGCATGTGTAACCTACACTGCAGCTTATGGCAATGCTGAATCCTTAACCCACTGACCTGAGCAAGTCCAGGGATTGAATACACATCCTCACGGATACTAGCCAGGTTCCTTTTTTTTTTTTTTTTTTTTTTTGGTAGGGCTGCACTCGAGGCATATGGAGGTTCCCAGCCTGGGGGTCCAATCGGACCTACAGCTGCTGGCCTATGCCACCACACAGCAACACAGGATCTGAACCGTGTCTGTGACCTACACCACAGCTCACAGCAACACCGGATCCTTAACCCACTGAGTGAGGCCAGGGATCAAACCCGCAACCTCATGGTCCCTGGTCAGATTTGTTTCTGCTGCACCACGACGGGCACTCCCCTAGTCAAATTCTTAACCTTGAGTAACAACGGGAGCTCTGGGAAATTCTGTTTTGTTGAGAGCTTGTTACATGCAAATGTCCAAAATGAGAGCTTATATCTAAAAATAGCTCAAACTTCCCTAATATCACTGATAAAAGGCTGTGAGGTTATTTTCGGTTTCACTGTTTTCTCTTCATTGATTGATTAGAGTGCTCTTGTGTCTGTATTTTTATACCATGAAGATTTTGAAAAAGACTTAATATTGGAATCAAAGAACTGGGGAGGAAATTTAAGTATCACCTTTTAAAAAACTGAATATTGACTACATGCAAGGTCCCAGCACAAAGCACAGTTAAAAGGAGTTCCTCCTATGGCTCGGCAGGCTAAGGACCCAGTGTTGTCACTGCTGTGGCTTGCTTGCTGCTGTGGCATGGGTTTAGTCCCTGGCCTGGGAACTTCCATATGCTGCAAGTAAGGCCAAGAAAGAAAAAGGAATATAAAAGCACAGTTAAAAAAATTTTTTTAAACAGTGACCTACATCACACACACAAATGACTATCTAAAACATACAATTATGATGTGAAGAATAAAAAAACCACACCTGTTTTCGTGAGAAAGAGTCCACTACGACTGCCTGGGTGCCTGTCAGGAACTGCATCACATCAGCTTTTACTCCCAGAGGTAACGCTACCCTGAATTTAGTGTTTTCAACTCCTTGTTTCTCTTTATAGTTTTAACAGTTGTGTTTGTTTCCCTAAATAGTATTTTTTGGGGGTGGGGGTTCCTCTGTTTGAACTTTTCATAAATTGAATCCTACTGTACGTATTGTTCTGTGATTTGCTCTTTTAATTTTACCATTTATTTTAATTTCTTGGCTGCAACTGTGGCATGTGGAAATTCCGGGCCCAGGGATTGCGTCCAAGCCAAAGCTGCGAGCTACGCCACAGCTGCAGCAACTACTGGATCCTTAACCCACTGGGCTGGGCCAGGGACTGAACCGCTGCCTCCACAGAGACGATGGGGATCATTAACCCACTGTGCCACAGTGGGAACTCCCTGATTTTTTCTTTTTAAAAAACACATTGAGGAGTTCCCGTCGAGGCACAGTGGTTAACGAATCCGACTGGGAACCATGAGGTTTCAGGTTCGATCCCGGGGGCCTTGCTCAGTGGGTCAATGATCCACCGTTTCCGTGAGCTGGGGTGTAGGTGGCGGATTTGGCTTGGATCCAGCGTTGCTATGGCTCTGGCGTAGGCCGGTGGCTGCAGCTCTGATTAGACCCCTGGCCTGGGAACCTCCATATGCCTCGGGAGTGGGCCTAGAAATGGCAAAAAGACAACAACAACAACAACAACAACAAAAGGAACATTGATTCATTCATTCACTTTCAAGGCTTTATGGTCTTCCGCCTTATAAATACTCTTGGTAGACTTTCAGATTCTCTAGTTACTAGGACTCAAGACGTTAGACCACTCTTCAACAGGTGACCTGGTGCTCACGTGTAACAGTGCCTCTAGAGTCTTAAGGTGAGCATCTGCTCAATCTTTCTAGGTAACATCGGTGTTGCCCAAGTGGAAGAGACAAGTCCATGATAACCCCCTTTTCTCCACATCCTTGCCAGCCCTTGGTCGTCAGACTTCTGCACGCTGGCCAGTCCAGCAGAGTGAAATGTCATCTCACTGTGGCTTAAATGTGCATGATGGTTACTCATGATTATTACACGTTTACATGTAATTTGTGTTTTTTCTCTCCTAGGAAATGCCTGTCACACCCTTTGATGTCCTGTTGGATCCTACTGAATTCTCTTTTCCTTACTGATTCCTAGGCATTCTTTTTTTTTTTGGTCTTTTTAGGGCTGCACCTGAGGCACATGGAGGTTCCCAGGCTAGGGGTTGAATTAGAGCTGTGGCTGCCCGCCTACGCCACAGTCACAGCAATGCCAGCTCCCGGATGCTTGAGCCCTGCCTGTGACCCACACCACAGCTCACGGCAACACTGGATCCTCAACCCGCTGAGCGAGGCCAGGGATCAAACCTTCGTCCGCATGGATGCCGGTCGGATTCGTTTTCCACTGAGCCATGACAGGAACTCCTCCATTTCTTTTTTTTGGCTGAGCCTGCAGCATGCCACATTTCCCAGGCCAGAGAGCAAACCCAAGCCACAGCAGCGACCTGAACCACTGCAGTGACAAAGCTGGATCTTCAACCTGCTAACCACCAACTCCTCTTTTTTTTTTTAAGGTAATATATATTTCTTTAAAACAGAAAGAAATATTCATAGAGAAGTGTATGTAAAATATCAATGCACTGTTCAAATAATAATTTAGAATCAAACAATCATGTAACTATCACCTAGGTCCCCAAACAGACGTTGCCAACACTCTAGAAGCACCCGCTTTGCCCCTCCCTGGTTACAGTCCCCTTTTCTCACAAGTAACTACCATTCTGCCCTTTGTGGTAATTACTTCATTGCTTTTCTCCTTATAGTTATATCACCTGGGAATGCCTCCGGAACAAGAGTTTAGCGCTGCCTGTTTTTGCATCCTATAAAGATGTATTCGCATAGCAAATGTCCCTTGTTTCCGGCTTCCTGCACTCAGCATTACGTTGTGCCCTTGGGTTTCTCGAAGTTACAGTTTGTTCACCAGGCAACGCGTAGCATCCCCTGCATCGTCTACGCAAGGCGTCGAGCATCAACCCTAGGACACCTGTTCTCGCGTCTCCGTGACGTCCCTGGGTACAGCTCAGCGAGGTTCTCTCCAGGGTGTGGCCCACGGGGCGGAACGTGGATGTAGGGCACACGGCCCGTCCTTCCACCAAACAGCCCCCAGCAGCCAGGGACCGGGGTGCCGCCCGCCCGCCGAATCCCGCGCTGCGCTCTGCACGTTTCGCGAAAAGCAGCCGCTTAAAGCCAGTCGCCGCGGTACCACCGCGTCCCCAGGGCAGCGCGACAAGCGCGAGCCCCCTACACGTGGATTTCCTTTACAGCACCTGCAGGCCATCTGGCCTCTTCCCGGGATGCCCGGAACCCCCGGGACCCCGGCTTTCCCAGCGCCTGGGGTCACGCCCTCCGGCCGCGGCCCGCTTCTCTCTTCCGGCACCTTTTTTATTTTAACCTAATCAAATTTATCATCCTTCTCCGGTTAGCGCGCGTCGTTCCGTGCATTCCTGCCCGGTCCTGAAGGCAGCCCGCCGTCATCCCGAGCGCCCGCCACTCCTACCTTCCCACACTGGGCGTCCGCATCCCTCACCCTGCCTTCGGGCCCCGCCCGCGACGCCGTCCTCTCCCGGCACGCAGTGCGCAGGCGCGCCCGGGGATTGGAGGGGGGAGGTGGGGGCTCCCGCTACGAGCGGCGTAGTGCGCCTGCGCTGAGGGCCTGCGCGAGCGCACCCCTCCCCCCGCCTCTCCGTGTCGTCTATAAACTCGCGAGCGTCTCCTCGCGAGAGGTTCGGTTCTCATGCTCGCTGCGGGGGTCGGAGGTCAGAGCGAGCGTCTCGCCGGCCGCAGGAGGAAGATGGCGGTAGAATCGCGCGTCACCCAGGAGGAAATTAAGAAGGAGCCGGAGAAGCCCATCGACCGGGAGAAGGTGAGCGTCGGGAGAGGTGGAGGGGCCTCGGGGCGTGCCCAGGCGGCGGGGCGGGGGGGGGAAGGGGCCGCCTCCTGACTCCCGCCCGCCGCCCCCAGACCTGCCCGCTGCTGCTGCGCGTCTTCACCACCAACAACGGCCGCCACCACCGCATGGACGAGTTCTCCCGCGGAAACGTGCCGTCCAGCGAGCTGCAGATCTACACTTGGTGAGGCGGGGCTCGGGGGCGCGCCCGGGGGTTGCGGGGACTCGGGCCGGGGGCGAAGGCCGGGAGGCCGCGCGCGGGTGTCCCCCGGGCGCCGGGGGCCTGTCCTCCCGGCTTCGGCCCCTCCCAGCTCGCGGCCTCTGAGCAGCAGGCGCAGAGTTGGGAAGGAAGGGTGTTTGCCCGTCTTGTGGCTGTTTCGTGTTTAGTGTTGAAACTTCGGAGTGTGAAGGATTGGCCTGAGCTTGCCGTCCCTGTTGGGGTTGCTGGGCACGGAAATGACACGGAGGCCGTTAAATTGCGGTAGCCGCCCCGGGGGGTCTCAGTCGCGAACTTGGTGCTGGAGTGGCGCGGCGCGGGGGAGTGGTGCTGCTGGGTGATGTTTGTCGTCCTCTGAGAGCATTTCCACGCGGTATTAAGCCTTAGCATCAGAAAAAACAAAAACACAAAAGCTGGTGGTTTCTGATGTGCTTAATGGAGAAGCTTTTGATGTGTTTACCGGCTCCTGAAGGCCTCTCTTAGCCGTGCCTTCCCTACCCCACGTCTGATTAGGACCGTCACATACAAGCAGCCTCATTCCGTTCCTTGGTTTCGCAGTAGAGTGGCTTTTTAGTGGCAGTAAAAGATGTGTAATTTCTCAAAATATGTCTGTTGTAAAACATATTTGGCATTTGCCGTTTTAAATGTACACTTTGGTGTCATTAAATATGTTCATATTTTGCAGCCGTTATCATTGTCTATTTCCAGAACGTTAAAATTCCTCCACAAAAATTCTGTACCCAGTAAGCCTTCCCCCAGTTTCTCGTAGATGCTTTTTTTTTGTCTTTTGTCTCTTGTTTAGGGCCGCACCCGTGGCATATGGAGGTTCCCAGGCTAGGGGTCCAATCAGAGCTAGCCAGAGCCACAGCATTGCCAGATCCGAGCCGCGTCTGCGACCTACACCTTAGCTCACAAGATCAGACAACACGGAATTCCTAACTCACTGAGCAAGACCAGAGATCAAACCTGCAACCTCATGGTTCCTAGTCGGATTCATTTCCGCTGCGCCACAACGGGAACTCCCTGGTAGATGCTCTTTTATGTCTGTAGGTATTTGCCTATTCTAGGCATTTCATGTAAGTGCTCTCATGTCACATTTGACCTTTTATGTCTGGCTTATTTTATTTCCCTTATGTTTTCATGGATTACCCACCGTAGAGCATGTAATAGAACTTCATTCTTTTTTTGTGGCTGAATACTGTTTCACTGGAAGGATATGCTACATTTTGTCCATTTGTCTGTTGATGAGCACTTGGGGGCTGTTTCCTCATTTCAGCTCTTGCAGATAGAGCTCTCGAGAGCATGAGTGTGTGCACATGGTATTGAGCCCCTGCTTTCGGTTCTTTTGGGTTTATGCTCAGGAGTGGAGTTGCTGGGTCATCTGGTCCTTCAGTCTGTACCTTTTTGAGGAATCACTAAACTCTTTTTCACACAGTGTTTCATTACGTTCCTAAAAAGGTGTGTGATTTTAAACTAAGCCCAGAATACTAGAACTCAGTTCTTTAAAGATTGGAACCTTATTTGTCTTTTTGGGGTGTCTGTTAAATTTATGTAGTGGTATGAGTCTAGTTTAGTATTCCAGGATAAAAATTCAGAAATGTTGATTTGATTTATAGGGCAGAGCCATACGTACATACAGAATACATTGAATATGTTGATGAATCTCTCTCCAGAGATTAGTGTGGATTTTCTCCAACACATTAGATTTCCTGTTTGCCAGGTGATTTGCTTAGACCCTGAGGGTATAAAGAGGTCCTGCTCTTTTCTAGAACGAACTTGGTCTTGGGGGGGAAGCAGATGTAAGTGCTAAGTAGGACTTGGGGTGGAGACGGCAGGCGAGATGGTCCGTCCATCCTCTCCTAAGTCAGGAATGAAACGACCAGAGGCCCGTTGTCCTGAGCTGCAGCCCAGCAAGGGAGGACAGCCTGTGTCCTCCCTCGGACGGGTGCAGAGAAGGGCTGGAGGGTCGGTGGGAAGCCCAGAGCCTGCTGCCACTCCCAGAGCGGTGGTGAGGGAAGATGAGTCACGAAGTCTGGAAGTTCTCAGTTGTACAAGTGGACCGAGGAGCTAAAGTCGGCGGTCCTACCTGTCGGGAAGGCAGTGGAGTCCAGAGGAGGCCAGCAGAGGTGGCGGAGGAGTTGGCCAAAGTCCCGGCACTGTGTGGGGCTGGGGACAGTGTGGGGAGGAGCAGGGACCTTAAGCTTGGCTGGTCCTTAAAAAGAGGCCAGTGGAAGGGGTCGGAACAGGCCAGCAGGAGCTTCGTGTTGAAAGAGCTGGCGCGCACCGTCGTGGCGCTGCACCGGCCCCATGGCTGGTCTGAGGGGCGGGCTGCCGCTCTGCACAAGCTGCTGCAGTTCCTTCAGGAAGGCTCGGCGCTGCTTGGCGGGCCTTTTCATCTGGTTGAATCAGGCCCACTCGGGTTGATGGATGAGGTTTACCCAGACTAATTAGGATAATCACTGATTGTAGACTGATCCCACCTACACAGCAGTACAGAACACCTGCCTCAGTGCTTGATGAGATAAGGGGGCTGTTGCTTTTTGAAAAAGACGCCTGAAATTGACCCTCACATTCACCCAGCAAAGATTCCAGGGAGAGGGAGTGTCTACACCCACGTGTGCACTTTGGACTGATGGTCAGAAAGCACCCCTCGGCGCCCCAGCTGTTGGGCTGGGGTGGTCCTTGCAGGTGGGAAGCTTGGTAGACGCGGTAAAAGGGGTGAGCCACGTTCCCTGGGTGCAGCCGCCCCTAAGTGTGTGCCTGCGCCAGAGAAGAAGCGTTCCCCAGGGTCTTCTCCCTGGGAAGAGCTGGGAGAAGCTGAGAGCAGCATGCAGATCGAAGTAATGCGAGGCTGGAATAAAGTGTGGCGGTGGGCATGGAGAACAACAGATTTGACCTGTCTTAGGGAGGTGTGTGGCCTGGGCAGCTAAGTGGGTGACAGGGGTTTGTGTAATACTTGGAAGGGCGTGGTTTTAGGGGTCACTGCTGAGGTCTGAGGCTGTTGAGCAGGATCGGGCAGCAGAGGAGGACGGAAGGGAGGTGGTCATCGCGGGCGCTCCTGCTCTCGTGTGCGCCTCGGGGGTGCCTGGGTGGAGAGGCTGTGGGCAGCCCGCAGAGGTGCAGCTGCGTGGGTCTCGGGCATTTGAGTCCTGCTCTGCGCGAGCCCATCTCCGGTAAAACTCACCAGAACATTCGCTCTTAGAAAGGAAAACACTGCCCGTCTTTATGACATGCTTTCCTGTCACCTTGATCCTAAGATGCCTTCCAGTTTCAGAGATGTTAAAGTGCGTCTTAGAAAGAATGAAAAAGAATGAAAGGCGCCTGGGTTAACGTGGACCTCTTCCTCCTTAGGTGGGTAAAGCGCTAGGCCAGCGTTCCACAGAAACACAGGGGCACACTGCCATTCTGACCTTAATTCTTCGAAATGTCAAATATTGAGGCTGGTAAGGGGATATCTGGAGGCAAATAGCATTATTAGGCGCTTTAAAATTACTTCAGTCCTAAGACCGTGACAGTTTGTAGTGTAAGTTGCAGTTGAGACCCATGTAAATTCATTCATTGTTATGTCACTGTCCTTGTTGTTACTGCTGGTTAATCACATGTAATGTCTTTTCCCTAAAAAAATTCAGGATGGATGCAACCTTGAAAGAATTGACTAGTTTAGTAAAAGAAGTCTACCCAGAAGCTAGAAAGAAGGGCACACACTTCAATTTTGCAATTGTTTTTACGGATCTTAAGAGGCCCGGCTATCGGTAGGTAGCTCTTCATTTTTAATTCCTATAGTCTCTTCCTGAGTGGGATGTTTCACCCGATGGGGGGTAGATTCATATTCTCTTCTGCCCGCTGGAGATGAGGGCAGTGCTCCCCTTTGGGACTGTTGGCGGTGCGGTGGCTCACGTGTCGCTCTCCCGCGCAGAGTGAAGGAGATCGGCAGCACCATGTCCGGGAGGAAGGGCACCGACGACTCCATGACGCTGCAGTCGCAGAAGTTCCAGATAGGAGACTACCTGGACATAGCCATCACGCCTCCCAACCGGGCCCCGCCGACCTCCGGGCGCATGAGGCCCTACTAAACTTGCCTTACTGTTTCCTGAATTTATTTTTCATTCAGTGATGTAAAATAAACGTCCACTTTTTCCTCCCTCCTTATTGCCATGAAGCCTTTAAACTCTGAACAAATCGTAATGCACCTCCTGGGGAGTTAGATTTGGCTTTGCTGTGGTATGACTGCATACGAAGTCCTTGCGTTTCAAGTCCTTCTGTAAGGTGTGTAGAGAAGTGCTCTTAGCATTCTGTGTAAAACTGTGTGTTAACTCGCCGCGGTCCACTGAGCACGAGAGGTAGTTGGGGTGGGCACGGGGCTTAATGCAGTATTGGGGGTGTCTGCTGAGGGAGGGGTTTGGCACGTTTAAGCCCGAGTGGGGGTAAGAACACAAAAGCCATGGGATTAAATGAAACAGAGCACAAGTTTGTGGCCTGGGCTGTGGGGTTGGGAAGGGGCCTGTGGGTCCGGGGGCAGCTGAAGCTTTTTGGAGTATCCCTGGCGCTGAGGCAGGTTGAAGAAGCTCTGTTTGAAGAGACTTTTTCCTGCCCGGATCAAGTGCAGTGACAAGTTAGTCTTTTTATGCTTTAAAAATGGGGAAAATCAGGCCTTTTGAGGGCAGGAAGCATCGAAGAACAGGGGTCAGAGCTTGGGAGACGTCGTAAAGGTTTCCCTTGAAGATATGAAAGCGGGCTGGGGGGAATGAAAGCGGACTCCTGCGACCAAGGGCGAGGGTCAGGGTTGAGGCCGAGGAAGGGGTGCCGCGTCCTGCGGGGCTGGGCTGCCGGGAATCTGGCTGGCTGATGGGAGGGGCCGCGTGCACGCTGGTTAAATCCTGGTTACGCCGGCAATCTGGACGCGTTGTTTCTTGAAGCTTTTTTCGGTTTGTTTAAAATTTTCTAAAGTGGCGGTAACGACCCATAGGATTGTCAAGATGATGTTTGCAAAGGGCTGAGAGCAGCGCTGATGTGGAAGGAACAGCACTGGCTGCAAGGTCGCGGTGAGCGGGACTGGAGCCGTCCCTGCCGCAGCCCCGTCGGCCTGGCTTCGAAGGTCACGAGCAGGGTCACGCAGCGCGCAGAGGGTGCTGAGCCCAGTTCGCTTTCGGCCACTGCAGGGGGACGGTGTGAAGGTGCATTTATTCCAAGATGAAAACGCAAGTGCTGGCGAGTATGTGTGGGCAAAGGACAGTCAGAGCAGCCGTTTAGAGTCCAGGGCCCGTGGCGTGGGCTCCCTGGTGCAGTCAGGCAGTGGGCCCGCTTCCTGGGGGTCTGCCTTCAGGCCTCGGCTCTGGAACTGCGAACATCAAAACTTTTTCTTTTTTTTTGAAAAGACGGGCCATGGCTAGCTTCCTATTCGTGGAGCTGTGCTACGCAGATCAAGACAGCAGAAACCCAGCAGAGGACTTTGTAAGCAGATTGTCAACTACCATGGAGCTCTCCTCTCATTCCAGGTCATTCTCCCACTAGTTGAAAATAAAGTGCTTTATGTGGTTCCAACGTGATTTTTTTTTTTAGGTAAAACTGGTACGTAACTATTAGGTTCATGTGTGATTCGATATGTGTATACACTACAAACTGATCACAAGTCCTCTGTCACCATACAGCCGACCCCGTCATCCTTCCCGCCACCCTCAGTCCCCCTGTTGAAAACCACCAGTCTGTTCTGTGTCTGAGTTTGGTGGTTTGGTTTTTAGAGTCTACATATGTGTGAGATGACGCAGTGTTTCTCTTTCTCTTTCGATCCATCCATGTTGTTAACGGCAACATTTCTCTCTTGACGGCGGACTGTGTGTGCGTGTGCGTGTGGGTGCAAGCGCATGCGCACCTCACCAGTTCTTTTCCTCACTCCTCCACCCATGGACACTTGGGGCTGCAGGACGCTTTCTCCACATCCTCGCCGGCACTGACACTGCTGTTGGAGGGTCGTCGTTCCGACGGGTGTGAGGTGTTCGCTCTGGTTTCAGTTTGTCCTTCCCTGATGAGGGATGCCGAGCACTTGCTCATGTCCCTCCTGGCCTCGTGTGTGTCCCAGCTGGAATTTTTTCCTTTGAGGATTGCCATCTTCCACCAAAAGTAAAGATTACGTAGTGAATTTATCGCTGAACCTGATGCCAACAAACCAAAGCCTGGTACTTAGTCCTCCCCCTCCTCTGGCTGTGGCAAGTGCAGCCTTGAGTAAATCGAAGTAAATGGGATGGAGCCAGCACCACGCTCGGCCTTCAGTGCCCTGCCTGCCTCGCCTGCCTCACCTGTTCTTGAGGTGTTTTCCCTTTGGAGTAGGAGTTAGCACATGCATTGCCTGTGGCATATTTTCCGTTTTTTCACAGCATCCGGAAACTTGGTATTTCCTTTTTCTTTCGAGAGTCACACCAGCAGCATCTGGAAGTTCCCAGGATAGGGGTCAAATCAGAGCTACAAGTGCTGGCCTACGCCACAGCCACAGCAATGTGGGATCTGAGCTGCATTTGCAACCTACACCACAGCTCATGGCAGCGCCAGATCCTTGACCTACTCAGCGAGGCCAGCGATTGAACCTGGGTCCTCACGGATACTAGTTAAGTCGGTTTCCATTGAGCCAAGACGGGAACGCCTAGTTTACCTTTTTTATGGCTGAGCAGTATTCCATTGTGTATATGCCCCACATTTTCTTAATCTGTTCATCTGCTGATGGACATTTAGGTTGTTCCCATGTCTTGGGTACTGTGATGATAGCACTGTGATGAGCAAAGGAGTGCATATATCTTTTCCAGTGAAAATTTTGTCTGGATTTATGCCCAGGAGCGGGATTGCTGGGTCACATGGTAGTTCTGTATTTAGTTTTCTGAGGAACCGCCATACTGTTCTCCATAGTGGTTGTAGCAACTCACATTCCCACCAGCAGTGGAGGAGGGCTCCCCTTTCTCCACACCCTCTCCAGTGTTCTGACCTGTATTAGGCGGTACCTCATTGTAGTTTTGATTTGCATTTCCCTAACAATTAGTGATGTTGAGCATTTTTTCACGTGCCTGTTGGCCATTCAGTGTGTCGTCTTTGGAGAAATGTCTACTCAGGTCTTCTGCCCATTTTTCAGTTGGGTTGTTGAGTTGTATGAATTTGTATATGTTGGATATTAGGCCCTTGTCTATTGCATCGTTTGCAAATACGTTCTTCCATTCTGTGGGTTGTCTTTTCATTTTTTTTTTTGCCTTTTCTAGGGCTGCACCCGCGGCACATGGAGGTTCCTAGGCTAGGGGGCGAATTGGAGCTGTAGCTGCCAAGCCTACACCAGAGCCACAGCAACATGGGATCCAAGCTGCGTCTGCAACCTACACCACAGCTCATGGCAACGCTGGATCCTTAACCCACTGAGCAAGGCCAGGGATCGAACCCGCAACCCCATGGTTCTTAGTCGGATTCGTTAACCACTGAGCCACGAAGGGAACTCCGTCTTTTCGCTTTATGATGTTCAAACTTAATGTTTGGGAAACTGAGCGACTTAGAATTCGAGTGCTCAGCTGTGCTGAGCAGCTCTGCCCTGCCTGCTCTCCCTGCGCTGTCGCCACTGACGAGCAGTGACTGAGCTTCCAGGGGGTTCAGCAGCAGCTCCTACACGGGCTGTGAACCTAAGTAGCGAACCGCAGAGGAGCTGAGACCTGTTTCCTCATGGTTTCTTTTGTCCTCAATACACTGCGAGCCGGCTTCCGCCAGCTCTGCTGGTGCCGCCCCCGTGAAGTGTCTTCTGCAGGATGACCCGTTTCAGTTTTTCTACAAACCCAAACAACCGTCTCTCAAGGAAATGGAGTGGTCATGGTTTCCGGTTGGAGTGTCAGGGCAGCCAGCTGAGGGCTGTTCTGCTGTGAACTGTATCAGAGGGTGTTCTTGCGAATTGCTGTGTTTCTTGGAGTTTTAAGGGAACAAGCATGCAAAATTTAGTCTATCCTATGAAGACAAGTCATTGATCCCCTACCCCGTAATTCATAGGAGGAATAAACTAAACCTGGGATAACTTTAATAAGCAAAATTTGTCAGCCTGGGAATGCTGTGCAGAATTTATTATATGAAAGTGTGGTAATTACACGCCTACCTCAGGTATTGTTGGGAGGAGCCAATGAGAGGCGCCCAGAGAAGGGCCTGCTGGATGGCAGTGGCCACTAAAGAGCTTTTTAAAACCAAAGAAAAAAGGCGTCGGTAGCCCCTCATGTGTCTGGAGCTGCCAGAATTTCCTACCCTACCTGGGCCAGCAGGTCATCCCAGCTCTAACCAACTCTGAGAACAGTTCACACCCAGGATGAAGCGAAGGCAGTTTCAATTGTGAATGAGGTGAACCACCCGAGACAATTTCAAAATCTGCTTCAGTTCTAGAGAATTACTGGAAACTCAGCATTTGTGGTACTTCTGACTACTTGACCTCCGCCCACACATCCAGGGAATAAACACCTGGATGCAGTCCTCCCGTGGACCAGAGACTGGGCCTGGGGGGCAGTCAACCCCCCGCCCCAGCTGCCTCCTCAGAAAGCCCTGGTCTGGTAGCAGAAGCTGTGGACACGGATGCTTGAAAGGCATCAGAGGACACGGCAGGGCTCAGGATCAGGCAGCACTCAGCGGGAGTCTGGCTGGAGCTGAGGCGAAAGCGGACTGTCGGAGGCAGTCAGGGGAGTCGTGGGGGGTGGCAGGGAGTGGAGGGAGGGACCACACCCCCAGAGGCCGCAGCCGGGTCTGGGGCGGGAAACGACACGGAAAGAGGCCATCCTGAAAGCTTCCGTCTCCCCATCGGAAGAGTTGGAGTGATTCTCTACCAACGACTGGGTGAGTTACTTTAAGGATTAAATGGGTTAATCAACACACTTAGAACCACGCCTAGCATAAGGGGCCCCCGCAGGGTCTGAGGCTATCACTAGGCCCTTCGGTGAGCATTTTAAGTCGGCAGGTCCCAGTGGAATAATGAACAGAGCAAGCCAACGAGATCCTGCCCTCACTGAGCTTATGGTCTAGCGGGGCGGGAAATACCAAGCGTACACTCGAATACTCTGTCACACGTTCTGACAAGTGCTACAAAGGATGAGAAGAGGCTGCTGAGTGAGAAAACCGGTAAAACCTTTGTTTTCCCTTTTAGGGCTGCACCTGCGGCCTATGGAAGTTCCCAGGCTGGGGGTCGAGTTGGAGCTGCAGCTGCCACCTTGGGGTCCAAGTCACATCTGTGACCCACACCACCGCTCACGGCAACACCGGGTCCTTAACCCACTGAGCGAGGTCAGGGACGGGACCCGTGTCCTCATGGATGCTAGTTGGGCTCATTACTGCTGAGCCACAATGGGAACTCCAGTAAAATCTTAGACAGAGTGAGCCCGGCCTTTTAAGAGTCTCACGTAACAAGTATCTGAGTCTCTCACCTGAAACGTTGGGTGCCAGCTGGTTGGCCTCAGGCTGGGCCGGATCGCTGTCCCCCAGCGCTCACCTGTCCCACTGGAGCTCCGCCCTCAGGCAGCTCCCCCCCGCAGGCTCCTGGTGGTGTCTCCACGCGTCCACAAAAGCGTGCTGCTCTGCCCAGTCGGTCCCCAAGGCCCAGAGCTGGCTGGGAGCTGGGCTGCGGGTCCTTCCGGGGAAGACGGACTGTGGTTTTCCGTGAAGGGGCAGGAGTGGTGGGCGCGGAGTCAGCTGGGCAGGGAGCAGCTCCGGGGAAGGGAAGGGCAGCTGCGGCTGGGGCCCGAGGGAAGGTCCAGGACTCTGGGGCTGGGGGCCGGGTGCATCTTAGGAGCCGTGAGAGATGCGCTGCACAGCCTCCGACAGCCTGAGGTGCTGCGAGGAACAGAGTCGGATCGCAGGAGGGGAGCAGTGCGTAGGGTCAGGAAAGACGGCAGACACGGGCAGGCCCTCGGCACTGCTGCAGGTAAGTTCGTTTTCCGTCTTTTGAGAGCCTTCCTCTCACCCCTGCTGCTGCTGCTGCTGCTGCTGCTGCACGTCCCCTCCTCCCTGCCGGCTCCGTCTCGGTCCGTGGCCTCTGCTTCCTTGGCAGCCCCCTCGGGTCCGCTCCCCGCCCGGCCGAGCACGAGCCCATCAGCGCTGCCGGGAAGACGCATCTGCAGGTTGGGTTCTGAGTCTGTGGCCTTGCGTTCGCAGCCTCGTGATGGGATCCGTCACTCTCTCTTTGAAACGTCTTCTTCCTGCTCCACTGGCTCTTCCTCATCTCCTCTGCTCTTCTGCCTCTTTCCTGCTTCCAGTATTAGAACTCCAGGACTGGGTCCTTGGCACACTTGGCGCACGCTCCCTCCCACCCAAGGGCCCCTGGACTCGCGTCCCTGGAGCTGTGGTAAAGCAGACAAAAGGCTGATGTAAACTTGGGAGTCACCACCATACACAGGGCTGGCCAGAGCTCATTTACCTTGAAGAACAAAGCTCAGTATCCTGAATGTTACACTGTATTTAGCAAAACTTAATGACAACACAGTCGTTCCTAGAAGAAACAAGGTGTCTTGTTTTAGGGATAATTTCTGACAAAATGAAGAGACACATGGTGATGGGTCTTCACATTGAACGTTCAAGGCACAACCATAAAAGGATATCTTCATGTCCCCTTCCCCAGAGCTGCGCCTCCAAGGCCCCTTGTCACACCTGTCCACTGTTCCTTCTCCATCCCCCGCCCCATTTCTCGCTGCTGCGCAGCACATGGAGCTCATGGAGCAGGAATCAGATCTGAGCTGCCGTGGCGACCAAAGCCACATCCTTAACCCACTGCGCCAGGCTGGGGATCGAACCCGCGTCCCAGCGCTCCTGAGACACTGCAGATTCCGTTGTGCCACTGTGGGAGCTCCTCAGATTTTTAACTGGGCGCCACAGCATCTTAGGTCCTTCTTTCCCCACTGGCTGTTCACAAACTGACTCAGATACAAGGAGTCCACAGCTGCACTTAGGTGGGAAGGGTCTTCGGCTCCCTGCCCAGGGCCCTCTGAAGCTACGGGACAGTTCTAGAGGCACCGCCGACAGCCCAGGAAGGGCACCTGGCCGGGAGGCGTCCTCATGACCTCCAGGGTGGGGGGCAGGGGCGCGCTTGGGCTCCGCTGGGCCGCCAAGCTGGAGAGGGGACTTGGTGAGGTCTCAGCCGGGGCTGCCAAGAGTGGATTTGAAGGCAAAACGATCACAAGTCAAAAAACCTGTCCTGACAGCAGGCGAGTCCATAACCGCACCTGAGACACCTCCTCTGGCATCACTACCCAGGCCTGTAAACAATACTGAAATAAAAGGTGTAAAAAGCTCTGGGCCAGTCAGGAGACAGGAGAGCAGACCGAGGACGAAGCCCGGCTCCAGCCACACCATCCCTTCCCAAGGGGACAGCCACTGGCCTTATCTGAGTAGCAAACAGTAACATGTAAATTTCGGAAATGGTTACTCCTGCTTCCTAATACTACTGAAGCCACTTTGTCCCATCAAGCAGAGTAAATCTGAAATCATCTTTCGAAAGGGGTGAGCTGAACGACACGTCAGTGAGACAGAGGTTGGACTGCATTGGCCTTAAGAGAAAGCATTTTGTGACATCAGGGTCCACGCTCGTCTTGAACACGGGCTGGGCTGACAAAGGGGGGAGGCGCTGGGGGCTGTGACGAACGCAGAGTCCCGCCTGTTCAGTTTCTACAGTGGAAGGATGGATCCACTGCAAGTCTGTACAAAGATACAAACAGAAAGTAGCAACTAAGTATAATTAAAGGCCATCAACAAAACAAATGACCCAACACAGGAGCCATCACCACATGGGCCAGTGTGGGAGTGACAGGCAGGGAGTGTGCTCTGGCCACTCACGCTCTCACTCTCGGCGGTTTTCTTTGTTGCCAGCGTCTCGGGTGTTCTGCCCTTCACGTCGGGGAAGGAACACTTTGCCAGGTGGCACCGGTTTCACTGCTATCGGAGTGGCGAGGTTTGAGTTGTACTTTGACAGAATCTAAAAAAGCAAACTCCTTTTTATTAAGTCATATGAACAACAGAATATACATTTGGAAGTTGTTATGAAACACTGAAGAAAAGCCAAGGAAAACTGGAAGATATGGGTTATTTGAAACAGAATTTTTAATAGCACAGACACATGTTTACCAGCACAAAAAAGACAGAGATATTAGAAGTGTAGCTTGCAGAAGTGTGATTTCTGGGGAGTTCCTGTCGTGGCTCAGTGGTTAACGAATCCGACTAGGAGCCATGAGGTTTTGGGTTCAATCCCTGGCCTTGCTCAGTGGGTTCAGGATCTGGCATTGCCGTGAGCTGTGGTGTAGGTTGCAGACGCGCCTTGGATCTGGCGTGGCTGTGGCTGTGGTGTAGACCGGTGGCTGTAGCTCTGATTCCACCCCTAGCCCGGGAACTTCCATATGCTGCAGGAGTGGCCCTAGAAAAGGCAAAAAGACACCCCCCCCAAAAAAAGCAAATCAAGTCTTTACAAAGATGCTGGGGAAATATGTATAAGAAAGCGGTGAAATAAAGGCTCAAAAGAAAGACCATCAGCTATAAAGAGTATGAAAGGAATCTGAAACATCAGCCATGATTTTTCCATAAAGAAGTGAAACATTACATACAAGCCTTCCCTCCTCTAACACGGAAATGAGAAGAGAAGGATCACTGTGGCCTCCGGACACGCTGCGTAAAGGCTGCAGAGCCCAGACGCACCTCCTCCCTCCGTCTGTCGCGATGCCAGGGCAGCAGCCAAGGTGGGAAGGAGGATGACAAACAGTTAAGTGGGACCTGAGGGCGAGTCCACTGCAACGGCACCCAGGCTGGGACGGCCCCTGGAACGGTCAGGAAGAATCCCACATGCCCACGCGACGGACTGCCCGACGCGAACCTGCATTACGGGGCTGCTCAGAGCCAGGCTGGTGGTTACTTAGTAGAGTTGGGTAGTGGTTATGAATCAGCAGCGGACTATAGAGAAGTTACACCGTACTAAGGAATCAGATATTCTAGGGAGTTCCCACTGGGGTGCAGTGGGTTAAGGATCTTAATGCAGCGGCTCTGGTAGCTGCAGAGGTGCAGGTGTGAGTCCCAGCTCCAGAGCGTGGGTTAAGGATCCGGGATTTGGCATTGCTGCAGCTGTGGCACAGGTTGCAGCTACGGCTCAGATTTGATCCCTGGCCCGAGAACTTACATATGCCTCAGGTGTAGCCAAAAAAAAGATTCAGATATTCTAATGTATTTAAACAAGTGTTTCTCAAACTGAGGTCCAAGACGTCTCACCTTTAAGAAACACTGATACCAGGAATTTGCGAGAGTTCAGCTCTGGAGAGACGTTGGGTCAGTGACACTCTTCTTTTTTTGGCCTTGTCCGTGGCACACCGACGGTCCCAGGCCATGGGTCAAACTGCTGCAGCGACACCACCGGATCCTTAACCCGCTGCCCCACAGGCCACCTCCTGAATGGCGGTCCTGACTTTGCCAGAAGCACCCCTGGAAACCGCAGTCAATGCGGGGATCACAGTCCAACAGTGAATAAAAAATATTTTAAGAACACATTTTAGAACATGACGTGAAGACAGAAAACGCCTCACGAGGGCACCAAAGTGTGATGACATCACCGGCTTGTCCTCAGCTCTGAAGAGCCTCAGCCAGGTGGTCCTCACAGCCCGGAATTTAGCTTCTGATCCAAACCAGCACATGAGTCCGATGATAAATACTATATCCTCGATCAGTTTCAGGTCTTTTTTCAGGAACACAAACAGCAGCTGGAAGACTCACCTGGCGAATATCTTCTGGAATTGCAGTTACTTCTGGAGGCGTCGGTGTTCTGAGCAGATTCTCATAAGCGGAGATAGTAGGAGAAGAGGGGTCTGCAAAATTCTCAAAGCTCTCTTCTGAGTGTGCAGCTAACGACGCACGCTCTTTCATTTCCAAATCGCGACATGATGAACGGTTTGCTTTTGATGAGGGATAATTTGCAGATACCTGTCGAATAGAAACAAAGCATTCAATTATTATGGTGTAAAGTAATCTAGTAAATTAAAGTCAGTAAATTTTTTTTCCTTTTTTTTTTTTTTTTTTTTTTTTAAATAGCCACATTCATGGCATAAGGTAGTTCCCAGGCTAGGGGTTGAACTGGAGCCGCATCTGCCGGTCTACACCACAGCCAAGACTGGGTCTGAGTGCCTCTGCAACCTACACTGGAGCTGTGCCAAGGTTGGATCTTTAACCCACTGAGGCCAGGGATCGAACCTGCATCCTCTTGGATACTATTCGGGTTCCTAACCCGCTGAGCCACAATGGGAGGAACTCCTCCTTGGTCAACTGTTAGTTCTGGGGGGTCTCTAAGGCTGCCAAATGACCCCCTCTTCCCTGACCGAGTCCTGAGGAAAATCAAGAACACAAAGAAATGGCACCTGGATGGCACACTGCCACCCTCATTACCTAAGGCTGAGCTCGGGCTTAATGTGAAATCTAAACGGACTTGTTGACTGAAGCCCAGATTTAGACGGACCCATCACCCAGACGCAGGCACCTACCAGAAAAGGGTCAGAGCAAGGCTGTGCTCTGCCCCAACGCCTGCCTGGGAGACGGCCGCTCACTCCCACTGCCCTGGCCCGTCTCCCTCGCAGCGGGATGGGTGACAAGGGCGTGCCTCCCACAGGCACGGAACAGAGACCGTGGATTACTGAAGTCCCAGGTGCCACTTACATTTTTTTGGATTAAAGTATATTTGACTTACAGGGGTGTGCCAATTCCTGCTGCACAGCAAAGTAACTCTGTTTCACACACACACACACTTAATATTCTTCTCCGTCGTGCTCGGTCCCGGAGACGGGCTCTAGTTCCCTGCGCTGCACAGCAGGACGCACCGCACTGCTTATGCATTCAGATGGAATAGTTTGCATAGACTGACCCCAAACTCCCCGTCCATCCCGGTCCCTCCACCACCCGAATTTCATGATACATGAATCAAATTTTAAAAACTGAACGTTTCTCAGACGCACTAGCCACAGTTTTCGGTGCTCGGCAGTGAGCGGGCCACCGTGCTGCACAGCAGGTGACAGAACGTTTCTGTCACTGTTGGCGTTTCTACCGGACGGCCGGAGCTGCCAGACTGGTTGCCGTAAGTTTTCTTAACAACTTTAAAAAGGGACGCAATTTTGATTACCTAGTAAAACACCCATAGATAACAACATTTTGGTGTGTTTCTAGCCATTCTTTTCCCCTAAAATATGTGTATGTGGGTACATAGCCATATATTATCATTTCCACATTAAGTATTTTTTGAAAACATTCTTTCTCCATGTTCTTATCCGTTTATCAAAACCTGCTCATCACAGACACCAGACCTTGTGATTTACCGTAATGTTTTAGTTCTCCTTTAGCTGTAAGCACGTTCTGCTATTCCTTCCCTTCTAACTGTCTTCTTAGAAGTCTTGGTCCCAGTGTGCCTTAGAATACGGTCTGCTTAAAAGCTATGAAAGACACATGACGTTCTTGATACATGCTGCTAACAACCCTCTGGGGATAGCATAAGTCCACTCCCAAAGGCTGCAGCACTCTGCGTTTTGTACTTAAAAAAAAATTTACCCACAGCACATGGACGTTCCCAGGCGAGGGGTGGAATCAGAGTTGAAGCTGCTGGCCTACACCACAGCCACAGCCACAGGGATCCGAGCCTCATCTGCGACCTACACCACAGCTTCTGGCAACGCCGGATCCGTAACCCAGTGAGCAAGGCCAGGGATCCAGCCTGTGACCTCATGGATGCTAATCAAATGTGTTCCCACCCAGCCAGGATGGGAACTCCCAAGTCTCTGTTTGTTAAATGAACTCAATCTGGAAAGAGTGTATGTGATTCGGTGGGAAAAAGATTAGTGCCTCCAACTTGACGGAAGTTTACCAAAGCTGTGCTGTGGTTTGTAGAAGGGATTTTCAGACCAGGAGTGCAGAACGTAGGTGCCAAGGGGGAGTGTGTACAGTCAGCATCTAGAAGACACAGACAGCGGTGAAAATAAACATCTGAAAAAAGGGTGAAATAGAGCTTCTAACTTTTATGTTATGATCTGTCCATATAATCTGTATACTTTATTTTGTTAATAATTTAAAGTATAATTACAACGTGTGACTGAATGGACAGGACGAAACAAAACTGTCTTATTCATGATCTAATTATCATCGTGCTCACAGAAGTTCAGCAAGGTTGCAAGTGCAACACAAAAAAATGAATAGTTCTAGTATAAGATCGATAAACTATAAGAAGCATTTGAAAACTAGTATTATTCACAAGAGCAACAAAGATGATACCTGTATATGAACCTAATAAAACCTGCGTAAGACTGATGAGAAGATCAAATTTCTGAAGAGAAAAATGAAGAGGGTGGGGAAGGTCCCTGTCTAACATCTGAGGACTTTTATGCTCGAAAATGATCAAACCGGCCAAATTTTATTAAGTCTAAAAATAAAACTCAAGTGCTGGAAGAGATGGAGCAAGAGGAAGTCCAACACTGCTGTGAGAACACAATCAGAATAGCCACTCCATGGTGGCAGTTTTGAATTTTCTAGAATAAGTGAAGATGTGCATCCAATTTGACCTCGAGATTTTACTCCAGGATACGAGAAACACGTCTGTACGAGGAGAGTTTGCTTTTTATTTATCGTTTCTTTTTTTAGGGCTGCACCTGTGGCATATGGAGGTTCCCAGGCAAGGGGTCGAATCCAGCCTAGCCCACAGCCCCAGCAGCGCCAGATCTGAGTCTGTCGGCAACCCACACCACAGCTCACGGCAACGCCGGATCCCTAACCCACTGAGCAAGACCAGAGATCAAACCTGCAACCTCATGGTTCCTAGTCGGATTCGCTAACCACTGTGCCACGATGGGAACTCCAATTTTTTTTTTTTTTAATGAGGGACAATTTAACTAGAATATGGCTTGTAATAGTTTTTTTAAAAAAAGGAAGATAAGAATTTATCCCTTAATAAGCAAGTGAATAAAATATGGCTTATTCATACAATGGAATAGTACTTAACAATGAAAATGGAAGAAATGAATCTACATGGATTAATACAGAAAACATACTGTTGAGTGAAAAAAAAGTGGCAAAAAGACTATGAATCCGATTTTCCATTTATGTGAAATTTTAAAACACAACTACAATTTATTTATTTATTTTGGCTGCCCAGAGGCATGTGGAGTTCCTGGGGCCAGGGATCAGACGGGAGTCACAGTGGTGACCCATGCCACAGCTGTGGCAGTGCTGGCTCCCTAGCCCACTGTGCAGGCCAGGGATCAAACCTGTGTCCCAGTGCTCCAGACACTGCCCATACAGTTGTGCCGCAGCGGGAGCGCCTACGCTTTAGAATAATTGTTACTTTTCGTGGAGAGGGAAGGAGAACAATGGAGAGGGGCTGGGGCTTTCGCTTCATGTATAACTTTAATTAAAAAGGATAAAGATTTGAAGCAAATGGCACAAGAGGTCAACATGTACTTAACCTGGCGCTCCCAAGCACACACCGAAGCACCTGGGTCCCGACAAGCTCAGCCATGAGCCCAGGCACAGGCCCTGCCGTGTGAGGGCAGAGCCGGGAGGAGCCGAGAGGTCTGTGGACCAGGGACCAGAAAAGGCCAGCCCACCAGCACTAGCTCCAGGGGGACAGGATGACAGCACGCTGCTCACAGCAGCGACAGACGCCAGAGCAGGAGGAACACTCTTTTTTTTTTTTTTTTTTTTGTCTTTTTGTCTTTTGTCTGCTGTTGTTGTTGCTATTTCTTGGGCCACTCCCGCGGCATATGGAGATTCCCAGGCTAGGGGTTGAATCGGAGCTGTAGCCACCAGCCTACGCCAGAGCCACAGCAACGCGGGATCCGAGCCGCGTCTGCAACCTACACCACAGCTCGCGGTAACGCTGGATCGTTAACCCACTGAGCAAGGGCAGGGACCGACCGAACCCGCAACCTCATGGTTCCTAGTCGGATTCGTTAACCACTGCGCCACGACGGGAACTCCGGAACGCTCTCTTTAAACTGGCGAGAAGACCAAGCTGTCAGTGCACTGGTCTGTATTGCAGCTAAGTTGTCAGCAAGAATGAGCAACAGGGGTTCCTGTCCTGCCTCAGTGGAAACGAACCTGACTAGCATCCGTAAGGACACAGGCTCGATCCCTGGCCTCGCTCACTGGGTTAAGGATCTGGTGCTGCAGTTAACTGTGGTGTAGGTCGCAGATGCGGCTCAGATCCCACGCTGCTGTGGCTGTGGCTGTGGCATAGGCCAGCAGCTACAGCTCTAATTCAACCCCAGCCTGGGAACTTCCATATACCGAGAGTGAGGCCCTGAAAAAAAAGACAAAACAAAACAAAAAACAAAAAACCAAAAACCAAAAACGAAAAAAAAGGAATGAGCAACAAAAAACGGAAAACCAAATCCAGAAGGAATGAATGGGCCATATAGGAAGCAATGATCAACACATGACTAAATTTTAATAAGGAGAGACTATAAATTTATACTAATGATGCTTCTGAGGCATAAATAGGGTCAAACTGAAATACAACAGAAACGCTCTCGAGAAGCATCCACTCCGTGCGCTGCCGGCGGCACACACTGAAGGATCTCCTAAGCCACCCCTTGGAAAGTCCATCCCTCCAGAAGGCATCCCCACAGTCCCCTTGACCCTTCTCTGCGAAGTTTATCGTCCTTTGGGAAGTGACTTGTGCGTATGGTGTGAGGCAATGGCTCCGTCTTTCTCTTTTAACAATCCTCTATTCAATACAATCACGCAATTATAAAGTGAGCTCTAAGCTCACCATGAGTCAGCTCTACTGTAAAAATCTGTTCATGTCAGAGGGACTTGCTAATAACGTCACTGAAATTCGCATAACAATAATTTTTCTGAAAATATACCCAAAACTTTAGAAAGCCTGATAGACAAGATTGACTGACTGCAGAGAAGGGTTTATTGCAGGGGGCCAGACAAGAACAGGTAGCTCGGCTCAAAAAACCCCCCAAACTCGAGACAAGTTACTTCAAAAAAATTTGCCAATAAAGTTGGTATAGATCAGGCAATTATAAACGATTATTCAAAGAAATCATAAAACTCTTGAGATTTTTATTTTTATATTTGCATGGAGACCAATGTTCTCATGTTTGCTGGGATAAATATAAAAATACTACATGAAAATAATTTTAAGTTCTTGTAAAAAACCCCAAATCTGAAATGGTAGCTGTTATATTCTGGGTGTGGCTTAATGTAAGGAAGACAACGGAGACTGCTGTCAACCCACAGGCTGAAGCTGAATTATAACAAAAACAGGTACCGGTGGCTCTAAATCGAAAGACCGATGAATGAATAAATACGTTTTAAGTTAGAATGTAAAAAGCAAGCAAACTGACAAGTATGGAATATAATCAGGCAGAGTCTGGACAACATACAGAGATTTATATTTCCCTCCCACGACAGCATGCTGGACCTGAGTGAAGCGGTCCTTCCTATAATGCAGCGTCATGAACCGAGGAGACGCAAACGGCTCCTAGAAGGTCTGAGGGACAGAATCTTTCTTGGTCTAAAGACAGCCTGGAAAGAGGACTGCCGAAAAGGAGCTTGGTTTTCACACTTACCATTTTGCTCCGGTGGCTGGGTTATGAGGCCAGGGGCGGTGAAGAAGTGATCGTGGGTCACTGGCTTTGTTTCTTTGGCCTCCTCACTGGTGAGATTCATGGGGGAAGATGAGGTTAAAAAGTTAGCATTAAAACTCTGGAAAAAAAATCTTGCCATATATCATCAAGTCTGGATAAACATGGCTTCATTTTTATTTTTTAAAAATTATTATTATTATTATTATTTGTCTTTTCCAGAGCTGCTCCCATGGCATATGGAGGTTCCCAGGCTAAGGTTCTAATCACAGCTGCAGCCACCGGCCTCCACCACGGCCACAGCAACGCTGGATCCGAGCCGCGTCTGCGACCTCCACCACAGCTCACGGCAACGCCGGATCGATCCTTCACCCACTGAGCAAGGCCAGGGATCGAACCCAAGTTCCCGTCATGGCTCGGTGGTTAACGAATCCGACTAGGAACCAGGAGGTTGCGGGTTCGATCCCTGGCCTCGCTCGGGGGGTTAAGGATCCGGCGTTGCCGTGAGCTGTGGTGGAGGCTGCAGATGTGGCTCAGATCCCGTGTTGCTGTGGCTGTTGTGTAGGCGGCAGCTGCAGCTCTGATTAGACCCCAAGCCTGGGAACCTCCATGTGCCACGGGAGCGGCCCTAGAAAAGGCAAAAAGACCAAAAAAAAAAAAAAAAAAACAAAAACCGCCAAAGAAATCTGTGATCTACCTCGATCCTCTTCCTTCCCAACTTGCCACCACAAGGGTTTAGTAATTTTACTCTTTTGTATCCCTCTTCTCTAAGCCACAAAACACCATCTGTTTTTACTCTCATCATTCCTTTGATGTCCTCGAACCCGAGGACACGGACAGCTCCCTGGTGGAACTGGTGACTTCTGATGCAACCGCTGATTCGGAAGCTTGAAACAGGAAGGGCCCGAAAAACGCTGAAGGAAAGCTGTCTGAACATGCTTCTTCTGGGGAAAAATCACTCAGTACACATGATTTCAAACGTTAGCTAAAATGCGTATCTTAAGAAAGCGGCTTACCTGTTACTCTTCACATGTTTACGCGCCACTGTGTAGTCTTCATTTAGACACATGGTGTATTCAGAGACGCCGAAGTGCTCTAACTTAGGAGTGACACACTCGAAATCATCCATCTTAAGCGCACATCGTGGGCTTTGTACTAGCGCCTGTTTCGAAAACGGACTTAAAGTGTCGGGCTCTTCCTGAGCGTTGTTTGCGGACCGTGGAGGGTTTGGCAGAGCTGGAGAGATCATGTACCGCTCAAGGCCAAAGTCAGAAAGCTGTGGGCTACGTGGAGACGGCGCAGAAACAGAAGGGCCTGGAACCGCAGCTGCAGGCCGCTCAGGATCCTCCTGTTCCGTGGCCTCTGGTTTAGCGTCCGTGGCTCCTGGCTCATCCGCTGGGGGAATGATCAAGGGCATGTCCGGTCACACAGCAGACGCGCACATCTCACACCCCGAGTCACATGAGGTGGCTCCGTCTGAGGCGCCCCAGTCAGTCCCGATTCTCTCATTTCTTTCTTTTTTTTTTTTTTTTGGTCTTTCTGCCTTGTCTAGGGCTGCACTCGCAACATATGGAGGTTCCCAGGCTAGGGGTCTACTCAGAGCTGAAGCCGCCAGCCTGCACCACAGCTCACGGCAACGCTGGATCCTTAACCCCCCGAGCAAGGCCAGGGATCACACCCACAACCTCATGGTTCCTAGTGGGACTCATTAACCACCGGGCCACGACGGGAACTCTGTCTCATTTTCTAAGGTTTTCCTTCTTTTGGTCTCTCTTTTTTCTTATAGGGCCACACCTGCGGCATATGGATGTTCCTGGGCTGGACAGAGGTTGAACCAGAGCTGTGGGTATGGCTTACACCACAGCTTAAAGCAATGCTAGATCCTTAAACCACTGAGCGAGGCCAGGCACTGAACCCGCAACCTCACGGAAACTACATCAGGTCCTTAGCCTGCTGAGCCACAATGGGAACTCCTCTAAAATTTTATTTCAATTGTTCCTTTAATAAATTTCTGATGGGTACTGCTTGCCTACCCATATCTTGTTTTGATGGTTTATTAGAGAAGTGAAGTAAACTAAAATGTTAAGAAACGGTGAAAAAACAGTCAATATCCACAAATAAAAGTACGATTTTCTTAATTTCTCAGTTAATATGATTTGCCTCTTTCTTAATATACTACGGAATTCTCTTATCACCTAATGACACTGATTACAGTGTGGAATTGACGACAATCTAGATTTAACACAAAGCTTAATAACATCATTTTAGATTTCTAACTTACAGCTGCCTAAGGTAAATAGGAGAGACTGTTATGCAAATAAAAACTTTTACCCTGAGTCAGTCTGGAACACCTGTATCAAAAGCCTACTTGAGAGAAAGAACAGGAGAAATGGGTGAGACGAGGAGTTTCTCAACATTGAACAGGCTGATCGGCCTCCAGACCCATAGGCTGTTTTTTTTTTTTTTTTTTTTTTTTTTTTTGTCTTTTTGCCATTTCCAGAGCCGCTCCTGCAGCATATGGAGGTTCCCAGGCTAGGGGTCGAATTGGAGCTGTAGCCACTAGCCTGCGCCAGAGCCACAGCAACTCAGGATCCGAGCCGCGTCTGCAACCTACACCACAGCTCACAGCAACGCTGGATCCTTAACCCATGGAGCAAGGGCAGGGATCGAACCCGCAACCCCGCAACCTCCTGGTTCCTAGTCGGATTCGTTAACCACTGAGCCACCACGGGAACTCCTTGACTCCAAATTCTAAACCGTATCTTAGCCTTCATCAGAATTTTAGAACTAAAAAGGACTATCAGTTTATATAGCCCGAAACCTCTCATTCTACAGAAGAAATTGAGAATGAGAAAAGTGAAATAGCATGCCTTCAGGTTGGCCTCTCAACTAGTTATTGGCAGAGCGGACCAAAAACCAGTTACCCTAAAGTCTCATAGACGTAGCTTCTACCCTTCTCTCATCTAGCATTTTGCTACTGAAAGCAAAGACTGTACATGGCCCCACCGAGCAGCACCGCACCCGGTACACAGCGATTGCTGAATAAGCAATGATACAAGGACAGTCACACAACAGCAGAGCCGGAGCTGGAAACCATGGCCAAGCTACAGCAGTCCAGCCACGCTGCCTCCTCCCGGTAATACCGAAACAATTACGACAGAATGCAGGTTATGCATACCTGAATTGCTCTTGGCCCGTGGAGTATATCCATACTTCCGGAAAACCTCTCTTATTTTCATGATATCCACTGAATTTTTTTTCATCAGTACTTTTGTTGCCTTTATGAAACCAATGCTGTCTTGACTTCCCAAACGTGCTTTTTCAAGAAGAGTGCTGACATCATCCTTTTATGAGGAAAGAAAGCACATTTGAATCTACCTCTGACTAAGTATTTACCACATAAAGATGATAAATTAATACTGCAGCAGTGATACCTTTAGGGTCCGGACTTCGGAATGAAGAGCATGTAAAACTCGCAGTGGGTAATCTTCAAAGTCTTCCGCAGGAACGGTGCAGGGAAAAAGTATAATAAAGGAGAAAAAAAAATAGAAAATGTAATTTAGCATACTTTCTTAGAAGTACAAAATTTTTGTAGACACTTATTTATATCCTGTCATTGGCAAAGAAATGGTAAGGCCTTTCTTTAAGTTTTTTTTATTAAACTATAACATGCATATAGAGAAGCACAGAGTTGGATAAACTTTCAGAGTGAACACACCTGGCACTCAGCACTCCGCTGGGGGAGGAAGGGAGGGAGGGAGTGGAGAGAGGAGAGGAGGGAGTGTTTTCCTTTATGGTAAATGCTTGCAGTTCCTATTCCTGGCATGGAAAAGGCACTCTTTACACACTGCGCCAGCACCTTCCTTACTAATCAGTTGGTCACATATACCATGTAAAAGCAGTTTTTTTGATAAAAGGATTTCTCTAATAAAAGAAGTTTTTTTTTTTTTTTTAATTCCCTAAAACATGCCTCCTTTCAAGATCTTATTAAAAGCTGACCTGTCTTCATGGGGCAAATGTAAATCGACACCACAATGACATATTACTTCACACCCACTGGAATGACTATACTCTGAAAGACAAACAAGGAGTCCCTGTCGTGGCTCAGCAGAAATGAATCGGAGTAGCATCCATGAGGACGAGCGTTTGACCCCTGGCCTCGCTCCGTGGGTTAAGGATCCTGCGTTGCTGTGGCTGTGGTGTAGGCCGGTAGCTACAAATCCTATTCCACCCTAACTGGGAACCTCCATATGCCACGGGTATGCCCCTTAAAAAAAAAAAAAAAAAAAAAAAAAAAGGCAAACAATAACAAATGTTGATAAAGAGGTGGAGAAATTCCAACTCTCACTCATTGCTGGTGCAAATGTACAATGGTGCATCCACAGTGGTGGTTTTGGTGGTTTCTCAAAAAGTTAAACACAGGTTTACCATACGACCCAGCAATTGCACTTCTAAGAGTATACCAAAGAGAATCAAAAATATTATGTTCACACCAAACCTTACACATGAATGTTTACAGCAGCATTATCCACAACAGCCAACGTAGAAACAACTCAAAATGTTCAACTGATGACTAGATAAACAAACTGTGGTAAAACCATACAATGAAATATTATTCAGTAATAACATGTAATGAAATACCGAAACATGCTTCTAGGACATGAATAAACCCTGCAGCGTTACTCTAAAAGAAGTCAGTCTTGAAAGACTATAAGCTGTACAATTTCTTTTCTACCAAATGTCCAGAATAGGCAAATCTATGCAGAGAGAAAGTAAATCAGTGGTTGCATAACGCAGTGTGGCAGGTGGGCAGGATTTTGGGGGCGTGCCTGTTAACAGAGGTTGCTTCTGGGGAGGAGTGAAAATTTAAACTTATTGTGATGGTGGCTGCAAAACTGTGAACTGAATTGTATCCTTTCATGGGGACTTTTGTGAGATTCACCACTGTGATCATAAAGAGTGATTGGGGGGGTCCTTTGTATTTTTAGGGCTGCACTGGGAGCATATGGAGGGTCCCAGGCTAGGGGTCTAATCAGAGCTGTAGCTGCCCGCCTACGCCAGAGCCACAGCAACACAGATCTTTTCCCACATAGATTATCTCAGAATACTGGGTAGAGTTCCCTGAGCTATAGAGCAGGTCTCTGTTGGCCAATCATTCCAAATACCTCAGTGTGCATCTGCCAGTCCCAAACCCCCAACCCACCTGTCCCCTTTGGTAATCCTAAGTTCGTTTTCAAAGCCTATTAGACATATATTTTCTTTAAGTCACAGTGTAAATATTTTTAAATGGCTGGAAAAGTCTTCATAATTAAAGTAAAAGGAGTCTATATTTACAGGATGCAATATTTTAAGGCAATGATGACACAAAATAATCTCAAAATGTGAACTACACTTTTTTTTTTTTTTTTTTTTTTGTCTTTTTGCTATTTCTTGGGCCGCTCCCGCGGCCTGTGGAGGTTCCCAGGCTAGGGGTCGAATTGCAGCTGTAGCCACCAGCCTACGCCAGAGCCGCAGCAACTCAGGATCCGAGCCGCGTCTGCGACCTACACCACGCCGGATCCTTAACCCACTGAGCAAGGGCAGGGACCGAACCCACAACCTCCTGGTTCCTAGTCGGGTTCGTTAACCACTGCGCCACGACGGGAACTCCAAAATGTGAACTACTCTCGCAACAACTTTTTAAAAAGTCTCTAATACAGAGAGTTCCCGTCATGGCGTAGTGGTTAACGACGCCAACTAGGAACCATGAGGTTGCGGGTTCGATCCCTGCCCTTGCTCACTGGGTTGGCGATCCAGCGTTGCCGTGAGCTGGGGTGTAGGTCGCGGACGCGGCTCGGATCCCGCGTTGCTGTGGCTCTGGCGTAGGCCGGGGGCTACAGCTCCGATTGGACCCCTAACCTGGGAACCTCCATATGCCGCTCCATGAGCGGCCCAAAAAATGGCAAAAAGACAAAAAAAAAAAAAAAAAGTCTCTAATACAACGTTAGTGGTGGAAAATTTTGCTTTACTCATATTTTAAAAAGCCGTATGGAGTACTAGTGTTCGGGTTGGCAATAAGATTTGTTGGGAAAAATACTGACATTCACAGCAGCTGTGGACCATTTGGACGAGACAACAATGCTGAAGAGCCGCTGCAAGAGAAACATTTCGTCCTCTCCTCTGTTTCTGTGGATAAGCACACACCCTAAGTGACTTGAGAGCGAACAACGTGTAAATGAGCATGGGCAGCATCAGCCCAACCTGCTTGCTCAATTCCGACTTTGGTTCCTAAGCGCCATTGCTTTTTTCGTCTCCACAAAACACAGCGCCGCGTTCCGGGCGGGGCAGAGGCTGCGCAAGCGCGCTGGACTGCCTCGCGGATAACCGAGGGGAGGACGCGGCCGCTCCCGCGCCGCCGCCGCAGCCTCCGCCGCAGAGCGCTCTTCCGAGTCAACAGGGTTCCTCCCGCAGCCTCACTCACCGCTGTCCTCTCCGTCCAGCGCTCGCTGCAGCCGGGCCGTCTCGCCGTCCAGGGTGACGGCCAGAGACCGCAGCTTTCCGCAGAAGCCTCGGATCAGGTCCACGGACGTCCCCATCGCTCGGCCTTAGCGCCCGCGCCCGTTTGAATCCCAGCTTCCGAAGCGCCACTGGCTCCGCGAGTCGCGCGAGGTTCCTCTCGCGAGAGCTGAGGATTCGCGCGAGGAAGCGGGCGGCGCGCTTCCGGCTTCCGGCGTCGTGCCGGCCCCTGTGCGGAGGGCGTCTCCGAGGCGCGCGGCTGGTGAGTGGGGAGCGCGGTCGCGCTCGGACTGGGGCTCTGGGCGGCGGCGGGGCGCCCCTCTTCCCTTGGCGGCGCGCCGCCAGCTCCCCGCTTCCGTTCCCTCCGCAGGCACCATGTTCCTGACCGCGCTCCTGCGCCGTAACCGCATCCCCGGCCGGCAGTGGATCGGGAAGCACCGGCGGCCGCGGCCCGTCTCCGCTCAGGCGAAGCAGAACATGATCCGCCGCCTGGAGACCGAGGCGGAGAACCAGTACTGGCTGAGCCGGCCCTTCCTCACGGCCGAGCAGGAGCGCGGCCACGCCGCGGTGCGCAGGGCGGCCGCCTTCCAGGCCCTCAAGGCGGCGCAGGCGGCGCGCTTCCCCGCGCACCGGCGGCTGGAGGAGCAGCTCGGCCACCTGCTCGTGACCCGGAAGTGGTCGTGACGCCAGGCCGGCCGGCGGCGAGTCCCGCTGCGGCGCGGAGCCCCCGCCCGGCGGCGCCCCTGCCCCGCGGGGACGCGGAAGGGCGCCTTTGCAGTCAAACCTACTCCTAAGAGCGGCCTTTTCTTCTGAGATGCGCTGGTCAAAGCGGACGTTAAAATGAAAAGGTGTTTAAAAAGAAGAGTTGGGATACAGTTAATCAGTTCTCCAGTTGAAGATGTTCCCGTCTTTCAGCCAGCCTTCTTCTGAATGTAATAAAAATAGTCAAAGAGTTCCCGTTGTGGCTCAGTTGGTTAAGAACCTAACTAGCTCCATGAGGATTCGGGTTCAGCCCCTAGCCTCACTCACTACGTTATGGATCCCGTGTTGCTGCAACCTGCGGTGGCGGTGGCTGTGGTGTAGACTGGCAGCCGTGGCTCTGATTTGACCCCTAGCCTGAGAACTTCATATGCTGTGGGTGTGGATCTAAGAAGAAGAAAAAAAAAATTCAAAGGACCTAGAATTGCCAAAACAATTGTAAATTTCAAGAGTTATGCTAAAGTATCACATGAGTGGTGTTGCCATAAAAATAGGTGTATCAGTGGAATACACTGGAGAGTTTTTAAAGAGACCCACCCACACACATAGTACACTATGTTAATTTTCAACAACGAAAAATTTTCAACAGAAACATAGGTAACTCAGTGGAGAAAGTATCTTTTTCAACACATGGTGCTGGAACAAATGAGTATTCATATGCAAAAATTTTAACTGATCTACATCTCACGTCATATACCAAAATTAGCTCAAAACATCATGGACTAAATATAAAACCTAAAACTTACAAAACTTCTCATGGAAAACCATGACCTTGGTTTAGGCAAAGATTACTTAAGTATGTACCAAGATCATAATCATAAAACCAAAATTTGACAAATTAGACTTCATCAAATTGGAAGAACTTCAGTTAAAAGAATGAACAAATACTAGAAGGACTCATATCCAAAATGTATAAATTACTCTTAAAATTCAGTAATAAGGTAACAGCGGAATTGTTAAAAATAGATAAAATATTTGAACAGACTTCATTAAAATAAGTGGATTGCCAAAAAGAAAATAAAAATAATAACACCATTTGTCATAGGGAAATGCAAAACCACCTTAAGATACCACTAAACACCCATTAAAATGTCTAGAAGACTGTTGGAGTTCCCACCGTGGGGCAGCGGAAATGAATGTGATTAGGAACCATGAGGTTGTGGGTTTGATCCCCGGCCTGGCCTGGCTCAGTGGGTTAAGGACTGGGTGATGCCATGAGCTGTGGTGTGGGTTGAAGACGGGGTTAGGATCTGCTGTGGCGTAGGCTGTGGCTGTGGCGTAGGCCAGCAGCTGCAGCTCCGATTTGACCCCTAGCCTGGGAACCTTCATATGCTGTGGGTGGGGCCCTAAAAAGCTGGGAAAAAAAAGACTTCTTGGCAGCTCAGTGGTTAAGATCCATCACTGTCACTGCTGTGGCTTAGGTCGCAGCTGTGCTATGGGTTTGCTCCTTGCCCTGGAATTTCTGCATGCCACAGGTGCAGCCAAAGATCCTTAAGTAAATAACGGGGGGGGGGGGGGGGGGAGACCAACACCACCAAGAGTTATCAAGGGAATAGGGCACCAGGAGCCATCTTTTGTCTTTAGCTGCATCCACAGCTTGTAGAAGTTCCGAGGCCAGGGACTGAACGCCCGCCACAGTTGAAACCTATGCCACAGTTGTGGCAATGCCAGATTCTTAACTGGCTATGCCACCTGGGACCTTCCAGAGCACTGGGAACGCTCACACGCCCCTGGTGGGAATGTAAAATGGTGCAACCACTTTGAAATTCCTTAGAGATACAGACACAGAGTTCCCGTCATGGCGCAGCAGAAACAAGTCTGACTAGGAACCACGAGGTTTCGGGTTTGGTCCCTGGCCTCGCTCAGTGGGTTGAGGATCCGGCATTGCCCTGAGCTGTGGTGTAGGTCGCAGATGCAGCTCAGGTCTGGCATTGCTGTGGCTGTGGTGTAGGCTGGCGGGTACAGCTCTGATTTGACCCCTAGCCTGGGAACCTCCATATGCCGTGGTTGTGGCCCTAAAAAGACAAAAGACGAAAAAAGAAGAAAAAAAAAAAAAAGACAGACACAATTATCACATGATTCAGCCATTATATTCGTGGATATTTAACTATGGCAGACGAAACTGTTGATGATAAAGACTGGTACCCAAATGTTCACATCAGCTCTATTGTGTAATAGCGAAAAACCAGAAACAAGGAACTTTCAACTTCTGAATGGATAAACATGTTTCTTTCCTTTAGTCGCACAGATACTTAATTTTTTTTTTTTTGGATTGCACCTGTGGCATGCACAAGTTTCTAGGCCAGGGACTGAATGTGAGCCAGACTGAAATGAGACTGAAAGAAAGGCCAGATCCTTTTAACCCACTGCTGGGCTGGGGATTGAACACAAGACTCAGCAGCCACTCGAGCCGCTGCAATTGGATTCTTTTTTTTTTTTTTTTTTTGTCTTTTTAGGGCTGAACCCTTGGCATGAGGAAGGTTCCAGGCTAGGGGTCTAATTGGAGCTGCAGCTGCTGGCCTACACCACAGCCACAGCAACTTGGGCTCTGAGCCATGTCTGCGACCTACACCGCAGCTCATAGCAACACTGGATCCTTAATCCACTGAGTAAGGCCAGGGATCGAACCCAAGTGCTTATGGATACTAGTTGAGTTTACTGCTGAGCCACTACGAGAATTCCTGCAGTTGGATTCTTTTTTTTTTTTTTTTTTGTCTTTTGTTGTTGTTGTTGCTATTTCTTGGGCCGCTCCCGCGGCATATGGAGGTTCCCAGGCTAGGGGTTGAATCAGAGCTGTAGCCACCGGCCTACGCCAGAGCCACAGCAACGCAGGATCTGAGCCGCATCTGCGACCTACACCACAGCTCACGGCAACACCGGATCGTTAACCCACTGAGCAAGGGCAGGGATCGAACCCGCAACCTCAGGGTTCCTAGTCGGATTCGTTAACCACTGCGCCACGACGGGAACTCCTGCAGTTGGATTCTTAACCCACTTCGCCAGAGTGGGAATTCCAGATACCTCACTGCTCAAACTTCCTGTCACCAGATGTGTGTGTGGTTTTCCCACACCAAATACTGTGACAACAGGTGGCTGTCCTACAGTTCAACTCAGTTCTAACACTGGGAGTTCCTGCTGCGGCTCAGCGGACCAAGAACCTGGATAATATTCATGAGAACGTAGGTTTGATTCTGGCCTCACTCTGTGGGTTAAAGATCCGGTGTTGCCGTGAGCTGTGGTGTAGGTCACGGACACAGCTCAGATGCTGCATTGCTGTGGCTGTGGTGTAGGCCAGCGCTGTAGCTCCGATTGGACCCCCAGCCTGGGAACTTCCATATGCCGCAGGTACAACTGTAAAAAGAAAAAAAAATTCAAGCACTGTTTCCCTGGAGTGTCCGACAGGACAGGTCGAGGGCTCACACCCACCAGACTGCCTCCACTCTGAAGAGATGCTAGTTGCAAGGTGGGGTCCCCATCGTACCACCTTTGTTCCACTCTGGCTACAAATCAGGAAGTTCCCAGGACCCTCTCCTTGGGGTTACTTTGCCAGAACAGCTCACAGAACTCTGGGAAACACGCTGCACAGGCCTGTGAAAGGCTGTCGTGCAGGATGCAGAGACACAGAGCATGAGGTTTAGGGGGTCCTGGGCACAGGAGTTTCTGTCCCGGGGGGGGGTGTTGAGGTATGTCACCCCCCCAATGTGTGGGTGTCTGCCAATCTGGAAGCTCCCTTTCCTTTGGGGTTTTATGGAGGCTGCCTCATGAGGCCTGGTCGGTCGTTAACTCCATCTCCAAGCCCTCTCTCCTCTCTGGAGAAGGAGGGGCAGGGAACGGAAAAATTCCAAGCTTCGAATCGAGGTCTTCCTGGTGTCCTGCCCCCATCCAGGAGCCCATCTTGAGTCTTCTCAATAGAAAGAAAATGCTCTCATCACTTCGGAATTTACCAGGTTTTAGAGCTGAGCCAGGAACCGTGTCAAAGACAAGTATCAGAACAAGAGCTGCCCCTGGTGTTTCTGTCACCGAGGCAGTGACAGGCATGTTAGGAATGAGGGGCAGAAACCAATACACCTTGTATGTGTACAAACTCCTGAGAGGGACTGCAGGACTGAGGACATGTACACAGAAACTTGAAACATCTTGCCTAATTTTTGGTGAATCTCATCCTGTTCCATCTCCATTATTTCCCGTGTACTAGTTTTCTTAAACATTTATGTATTTAAATGTCTTTTTAAAACAAATCTTTTGTCTTTTTAGAGCTGCACACGTGGCATATGGAGGTTCCCAGGCTAGGGGTCAAATCGGAGCTGTAGCCACCGGCCTACACCACAGCCACAGCAAAGCAGGATCCAAGCCGCGTCTGCGACCTACACCACAGCTCATGGCAATGCTGGCTCCTTAACCTACGGAGTGAGGCCAGGGATCAAACCCGAACCCTCATGATTCCTACTTGGATTCATTTCCACTGCACCATGATGGGAACTCCCACTTTTTCTTTGTTTTAATGATTTTCATTTTTTCCATCATAGCCAGGTGACTCGTTTATACTGTTTCTAGTCTTTTGTCGCTTCAAACAAACGGTAACAAATATCTTTACATAGATTGCTCATATTGTGTAAGTAAATCTCTAAAATTTCTAAACGTAGAATCTGATAGGTAAAGAATATGGACATTTAAAGACTAGATACTGTCCTGTCCAAATGCTCTCCAAAGATACTGCACCTTAAATCTATACTTCCACTGAAACGTATGAGACCAACTTTTATTCTCAAGCTTGGGATTTTATAGGCTCTCTACCCAGTTTTCTTTGAAAACTTAAGCAACACAACAGATCACCAATCTAATGGATGTGAAATATCTCTCCCCTGTCCTTTTTTCTTTTGGTATACTAGGGTTGTTTTCTATTTTATTCAAGTCTCGCTGACTTACAATGTTGAGTCAATTTCTGCTGTACAGCAAAATGACCCAGTCGTGTACACACACACACACACACACACACACGCACATGCACGCGTGCACACACACTCCTTTTCTCATATTATCTTCCATCATGTTTTACCCCAAGAGACCGGATACAATTCCCTGTGCTGTACAACAGGACCTCATTGCCTCTCCGTTCTGAATGGAACAGTTTACATCCACCAACCCCAAACTCCCCGCCCATCCCACTCCCTCCGCATCGCTGTTTTCTCAACTTCAGTGTTCCCTGTGCAGGTAGTAGCACCAAAGCAAAGTCCTCGATATGTGTAATCTAATGAGCCGACTTGAAAGTAGTCACATGACTGACTGAGGTACAGAAGGATGCACTCCAGGCAGCAGAGACGGTAACAGCTTGGAGGCCGGGGGCACGTGATGGGCTTGGAGATCCGGGATGAAAGAATTACCTTTTACGTGGAGAACAGCATGCGATGAACTAATGCGGAGAGACAGCACTTACATCCTCTATGTCAGATGGAGGGAAGTGACATGGAGCAGTTAAAAGTCAATGACGTTAGCTTCACAATTCCTAAAAACCTGTTACACAGAAGAGACTACATGTCAGTTCTCATCCCTACAGACTGTGGGCATGTGACCGAAGAACAAGTTAACAGAGACCAGCGTCACTAAACTTTCTCCAGAGAGCTTCCAAGAGCTAGTTTCTGAGAAATGAGAAAACACAACCCAGGGTTCCCGTCATGGCTCAGTGGTAACGAACCCGACCAGTATCCACGAGGACACGGGCTCCATCCCTGGCCTCGCTCAGTGGCTTAAGGGTCAGGTGTTGCTGTGAGTTGTGGTGCAGGCTGCAGACGTGGCTCAGATCCCATGTTGCTGTGGCTGTGGTGGAGGCCGGGAGCTATGGCCCCGATTCGACCCCTAGCCTGAGAACCTCCACATGCTGTGGGTGCAGCCCTAAAAACACAATAAATAAAATAAAATAAAAAACATGGCCAGTGTGATGTCATCAGTTCTACCCTTTGTGTGGTAAATGGCCTTTTGGTGGCCATTTGTAGTAGTTAACCATTTTCCTTACCCCAAACAGGGCTCTGAATTAGGGGGGAAAATAGTTGCTTTATCTTGCAAACGAACTACGAATCATTAACTCTATCTTATGGCCTTCTTGTTTCATTCAGCTGCCTTAAACTATCACAACGTTGTCCCTTTGGAAGGAACACTCAAGACGAAATCTATTATTCAACATCATGACAACCACAGTTCAACAATTTTCACAGTGTTCCAAGGTACTTAGAATCCTAAAGTGACTTCTGAATTGGAAATGCTGTTTAATGAAAGCTGAAATGACACCTTTTTGATAAAGCAAGGTACCCTCTGGCCTAGGTAAACCAGAGCATGGCTGCGCTCAAGGGACACCTGTGCTCACCCAAGATATCAGCCAGATCTCTTTTTCTAACTAAATATGATGTCGCCAGGTTTTCAAGATGACTAAAATAATGGTTAGTCTCTCATGTGGTAAATACAACTTTATAACAACAACAACAAAAACAGTTCAAATACAGGACTTTATTTATTAATCAAGTAAATCACTATTACGATTTTTGAAAAAAAAAAAAAAAAAACGTTTAAAAATGTTCAGCCTTCATGTTAATGTAGGTTAGCCACCCAAACGACAAAGCAAAGGTAACATGAAGTCATGGTCCAGGGTTACACTTAGACAAAAACAAGACTTACTGTGGGACTGGGTAAGTGAAGACAACCAAACTCTTTCAAATTTGTTTATATAAAAACATATTAAAGATCACTTTAAAATAGTGTCCGTCTTTCCTTTAAGAGGCATAGACCCATCTGCAATTGTGTACAAATACAACAGACTCAACTAATACCTTTCAGAAGCTTTTAATACAAATACAATTCCTTACTTCTTTATGCAATGCAACAAAATAATATAAAGTGAAGTCATTAGAAAAATACGAAACTTTCTGAATCTATACGGCATTTTTAATTTAAGCTGGAAAATACAGTTCAGATCATATGAAACACATGAATTTCAGGTTTACACACTAGCTGTATCTTACAGAATATTAGATATGGTCTTTATTTGGGCTGAAGTGCAAAAATAGAATTAATTTCTCAATAATAGATTAGTTAAAAATACTTTCCACTGACAGCGGTACTAGTCCTAGAACAAAATATTAGCAAAACATATTTGTAAGTCATTTGTCTTTTCAGTGCCCCAATTATGCAGATCCTAATACTTAGCCCTTTAATATGCATCTGCTTTAGAGATGACATAGCTGAAAACCTGTAATTTAAACAATCCTACAGTCAAAATCTGCTTTCTAATAGAAATAAAATTCAAGTAAACACTGCCTATTTGATTTAAACTGAACTTAGAGTTAAATTAACTTATGATACACTGGATCATCACCACTAAATATGTATAAGGATTAAAAAAAAAAAAATCACCCACATGCAAAGACAAAGCTAAACTCGGTAAGCAGTGAATGTTTAGTGACCACTGAGCTGCAGCTGCTCTTTGGTTTGGCACAGTGACCGTGGTCAGACGCCTCAGGTACTGAACATTCAAGTAAGTCTGTGCCCGGTTGTCTAACCTGTTGTTAATGGCAATGGCAAGACCTGAAATTCAACTCGCTCTTCCTTAGATACCCCTGCCAGCGTTCAAGCCTCTGAAGGAATGAAGACAGAACCAACACATTCGACAGGGCGTCGCCGTGAGCGCTTCTCCCCAGAGCTGACAGCCCTCATCAACACAGCCCACACACCAAAGAGGCGCCGTTCCCCGAGTTCCAGGGAACGTGTGGGTCCCGCCGAGGGGTCATCCACACGTACGAGCAGACTCAGTCGAGGGCTTTTCAGAACCTGGCCAATGCTGGCCACCCGAGAACGAAAGCAAAGGCAGCCAAAGTGAAGGGCTTTAGCTGAAAAGTTAGCAAAAGGTGCTTATGGTAACAATTAAACGAAGAAGAGAAACGAGCAGGTGCTTACGGTGCCGTGAGGAGGATGACGGTGCCGAGCAGAAAGGACTGGAAACAGGAGGACACCGCAAGAGCCCCCGCGCAGGTTAAGGGGAAACAAAGTTCGCTCAGTTGTTGATCAGTTACACGCAAATCCTCTGACCCGAATATAGAAAAGTCCCTAAGAAGTGACTTCTGAAGGCAGTCATTTGGCAGTTACGACGCCTTTATGATCTATGCAAACTATCAGCGATGTGATGTTTCTCGGCTGATAAGTGAGACCCCTTAACTCTCACACAGGACCACAGAGTGGACATGAGAGAAGCTGCACGACAGTGTTTCAAACCACATTTTCAAAGCCACCTCATTCCTCTAGTTCAAAGGGAAAAACATTACTTCCTTCAAAAATCTACTGTTAATACGGCCCAGGGAAGCACACAAACCCTGTAAACTGTAAACCTGGATTCGCTGGCTGTAAAAGGTGTGCTACGTTAGGACATCACAGAGCTCTCCCTAGTACATTGTTTGGCATCCAGAAGGAACTCCGAAATGTCTGCCGGATGAATGTACTGTGCAAAATCAGAAACTGCAGAAGGGGGAGTCAGCCAGCGTCCAGTCCGGATCATCCGAGACACCCCCCAACCCCACCTTTCTCTAGCGTTAATGCAACAATTCCTGTCACCTGGATTGGATTTCAAAAGGAAAAAGTGGATACATGTCAAGGCAGAAAGGGATGAGGTTTAAAATCCTGCATTTAAGAGTGGAATCTCTCTCGCAAAAAACTGAAGCTTTGAATGACTACTCGGATGAGAATTGCTTTCTGGAGAGCAGTGTTGTGCTAAACAGTTTTAGCCTAGTTCAAACTGCATTTTAAGTCACTGTTTAAGCTGTTATAAGATTACTACAGAAAGTTTCAAAGCAAACTTCAGTCATGACTCGGATTGCAATGCGAGAGCTGACTCAGCAGCGGGCAGCGCTCTGAAAACGTGTGCGACCTCGAGCTTGGCTGACTCTCTGTCCTGTTCTGGCCACTCCTGCAATCCTGCTGTGTCCAGTATTTCTATAGCACATGTAACCTACGATTCCCTACTGTATTAGGTAACCTTGGAAATTCCACAAAAGAAGTAGTTTTTTTAAGCAAAGAGAAAAAATTTCTTATGCTGCCAAATTTCCTTTAAGCCTTGGGCACACCACCACATGTAGTTTAATTAATGCTCAGATCTAAGCCTTCAATGAGTTATACAAATGTGTCCCATGTTTTAAACGACTATATTAGGTATCTAAACCCTTCTGAGTGTTATTTTATAGCCAACAATTAAAAAATCTTTATTAAAAATGTTGAAAAGTATAAAACGGTAACTATAAATCAGCAATCACCAATTTTTTTTTAAAAGCAATTCTTTTCTTTTTCTTACACAGTACAGGCAACAGTAATTTGATTATTATTATTCCCTTTCAGCCACCATACGGACCTAGCTGTTCACTTAAGACATGCTTGTTTGTTGGTTGGTTTTTGTTTTTTTTTTGTCTTTTTAGGGCTGCACCCATGGCACATGGGGGTCGAATCTGAGCTGTAGCCGCTGGCCTATGCCACGGCCACAGCAACGCCAGATCTGAGCCACGTCTGCGACCTATTCCACAGCTCACGGCAACATCGGATCCTTAACCCACTGATCGAGGCCAAGGATCGAAGCTGCGTCCTCATGGATACTAGTCAGATTCGTTTCCACAGAACCATAACAGCAACTCCAAGACATGTTTTTAGCTTGTGTTTCTGGAGTGAAAATTTATACAGATACTAAGAAACAGCTCTAATAATGTAGCTCAAGTATCCAAAAAATACATATGCCATGGTAATGTGTGACCTGATGTTACAGCAATTCCTAGCGGTAAGTAAGTTAGGTCATGTTTGTGGCCATGAAGTCAGTGCTGAACAAATGGGCTCCTTTAGGGTTAAGGCATCTTCCCGCGCTGAGCAGTGCTTCTGTGGATCCAGCAAAGCTGTACAAAGGGTTCCTTTTTCAAAAAATATATCTTCGGTTATACTTCAATCACTTCATTCCATGGATCATTTTCTTGCACATAAAACTGAAAATATCAGTCGATAATGTTTTTTTTATAAACCTATAAAACCAGAAACAATTGAATTATTGATTAAAATGTGATTTTATACTTCTGAAAGTAAGATTTATGCAACAGTTCTTCAGGCTAAGGCAGAAAGCTGCTAACAGGACAAGACAGGAGAGCTCTACTGGAAGCCTACGACCACGCTGCTGACGATAAAGGGGCTTTCTAGACGCTGTGCCCGGATCCCTGAAGCCATCGAGTGCGTTTTAACGGCAGCAGGCGCTTACACGGCTCCCTTCCGTGGGCCTGGACACACTCTGAGGAGACGCTAGAGGATGTCGGTGGGAATCTCAGCAAAGACCTTCCACCACGAGCCTCAGCCGCTTCTCCGTCTACGGGGAGAGGACGCGCAGAGCCCGGGCCGGGCGCCCCGAGGACGGCTCCTGCCCGGCGGGACCCCACCCGGCGGGTTCCGATGCTCTCTGGGTCTGAGGCTCTGGCGGTACCCGGGACTCGGGCTCCAGGTCCTTGGAAGGGGACTGAGTGCTAAGACAAACACCTCGCAAGGGAACAGACGTGCCCCGGCTGACACAAAGGATGAGCAAGGAGAAACGGAGGGAATACGGGTGTGTCGTCTTAAGCTGCTAGGTTTGCGGTAACTTGTCAGGTAGCAACAGAAGCAAGAAGCACCACACAGAGGTTTTCAAGCTCCAACAGCTGCGTGTGGCACTGCCGGGCCACTGAGCTTAGCTGCCCACACACAGGCAGTCGGCTGTCCTCTTGGTTCTAAGCGTCAGGAGAGAGTCCGCTGCATCTCTGTGGTTCAGTGTGGGTACCAAGCGCTCGCTCTCTGGTTCCACTGGTCCAGCGGAAAGTCTCCTCCCCTTCAATGAACCTCCTCTGGCTACTGTCTCTGGGCACACAGACTGGGCACCGCCGATCCGGGCATGCGGCTGCCGTAAGCTGCTCCTCTGCTGTATCTTTTACCAAGTAAATAACACCAACGAACTTCTTAAGGCTTTTTTCAGTCTGACTCTCTCTTCTCTGCATCGGATTTCTTCAGTCGTGGGCAAAGGCCACCCTTTTCCCTCAAACTAATAAATAAGGTACCATGTGCTGAAAAGGTGAGCTGTCCATGTATCAATCCTAAAGGACTTTTATTATTTTCTTCATTAACCCATCAATAAATAGTCACTAAGACTGTGCTAGGAATGGTAAGAATATGGGATTTATGTAGATCTCTCCAGAACTACCTGATTTTGCTGATATAATAGAGTAAAAAAAAAGACTGAGCTACAAGCTGTTTTGAGATGACATGCAAACAAATGGCACTTGTTTGAAGAAATTACCTTTATACTGTCTTACCTTGGTCTTAGTCAATTGGTTAGTTATGAACAAGTGGTACTCAATTTTCTACGGCCACTGTAACATGATTATTTGTCCCTGCAAGCACATAATTATATATGACATGACAAAAAACAAGTATCAATTTTCTGGCTAAACGGTCAAATTGACGATTACAGTAAACGCAAGTTTTATGTAAACACTAAATGGCCTTCTGCTGCCACCAGAAGGGAAGCTGAGCTAAGGGCTGAAAGCTGGTTTTGTGCTTCTCTTTTCGAAAAATTCCACAGGCTCTCAAAAACGTTCAGCAGCAAGAATTTAACGTGCACGAAACCAGTCTTTCCTGGATCTTATACTGAGACTCCAACGACCTGAACGAAGGTCGTAATGACACTAATTGAAGAGAATTGAACTGCTGCTGAAAAGCCACAATGGTGACACTTCAGAAATTCTGACAGCAAGTTTCCAAGTCGTAGGGTATTTCCCTGCGTTAGTGCAAATCCATCTGAGTGTCCAAACCCCCTTCCCACAGCACAAGAAGGATGTTCTTACTATAAGCGATAAGAACCACGGATAGGCTGTGGGCTGTAGACGCTATAAGGGGTTAGACTACACTAGAAACCCAGGTCTGACCAAAGCCCACGTCCATCGTGTCACCTGTTGTCCCTACATCCGTAATTCAGGAACTGGTCAAGAGGCATCACGAAAAGGTTAAAGTATGTCCAGTGCCCTCTTTTTAGACTAAGACAAACAGCCAAAGAGCAGAAGGCCTTTCAACATTATTTTTCAAATATGCAGAAGCTATGACCCTGAAGAATAACCTTGTTGAAGCATCATTCACAGCATGACGCCCAAGAGCGTCGCTGCCTCTGCGGGAACACGGCTGGGGAACAGCAGCAGAAACCACCGTGAACAGAGCAGAACGAGACACAGAAGCCGCTGCTAACCTTCCCCCGCACCTCTGCCTCCATGAGAGTGGCCAGGAAACACGAACTCCCCGCATCCAAGGCGTTTCATTAAAAAGTCCCACCCATTTTGGTATTTTAAAATACCACATTACGGTTTTTCCGCATTTATTAGATCCGATGACTCTCATTTTAACCAGACGAAGCCATGTTCTCAGATGACAAGAATTACCTGGTCTGACCACGCCTTCTTCAGATCCATCTTCCAGCCACTGAGATTCACTGTCCAACAAGCGGTTTTTTGATTCGCTAAGCGGCTTGATAGGAAAGGGTTGATTTGAGCCAATACTGAAAAGAGGAGCAGGTAACTTAGTAAATAGTTTAATGCCCAATGGAAAGATAATTAATAAGCAGCAAATTAGTATTCCTTCTAAGTATGTGAGGGCAACTCAGGAGGTCTCAGCGCTCTGAAAAAACTCCATCTTCAAAAGAAAAATATGCCCCCAACCCCCCTGTAAATGACTCTCTAGACCCAAGAGTCTCTACTCAGCACTGCCAATGAAAACAATTAGGCAAAAGGAAAAGAAGTCCAGAGGCCAGTCTGAAACACACTCAACGTGTTAATCAAGAGCCGTAAGGTAGCACAGGACAGGTGAGGTCTACGTCTGTGGCCAGGACAAAAAAATTACCTGTCATTTCCCAAGTTTTCTGCTTTCTACCTCTGCAGTATAGATCTAAGGGGAAAAAATGATTTAGTGATTCAGCGGAGACTTATTTTCTAGCTCAGAGACCCAGGGAAGGAGGGAAGGAGCAGCACAAGGAGCAGGAAAGGGATCTACTTGGGGCCCGACGCTGCGCCAGGGGCTCCGGGCACACGGTCGCCACCTGTACAAACCCCTGGGGTGGGAGGAAGCCGCCTTTTCCAGAACTGCAGGCTGAGGCTCAGAGAGTTTCAGCAACTTGTTCAGACCCACAAGATGTGAGCAGGCTGAGGCCCCAAGGCCTCAGGGTCTGGGTTCTAAGGCCTATGTGCTTCTGAAAGTAACCCACCACCTAGGAATTTATAATCCCGCCTCCCTATAATTTAGTTCTGGAATAAATACGTTTCAAGGGTTTCACTTTGGCAGAAGTATCTACCTTCTTTCACATTTCATTTAAAGTGAACTATTTCTCTGAGTTCCTGCCGTAGCTCAGTGGTTAACAAAATCTGACTAGCATCCATAAGGACGCAGGTTCGATCCCTGGCCTCGCTCAGTGGGTTAAGAATCTGGCATTGCTGTGGCTGTGGTGTGGCTGGCAGCTGTACTTCCGATTTGACCCCTAGCCTGGGAACCTCCATATGCTGCAGGTGCGGCCCTAAAAAGCAAAAAATAAAAATAAAATAAAATAAATAAAACGAACAATTTCTCTGAGTTTATAAGTCAGTTTGCTTGCCATACAAACACTGAGAAAATATCCTCTAAGATGAATGAATAAGAAGATTTTGTATTTTTATTTCTGAATTCTCATTACCATTATTGTCACACGTGCAGTAAAAATCTATTTACCAAAATAAAATGGTGAGGAGTTCCCGTTGTGGCTCAGTGGTTAACGGATCTGACTAGGAACCAAGAGGTTGTGGGTTTGATCCCTGGCCTTGCTCAGTGGGTTACGGATCCGGCGTTGCCGTGACCTGTGGTGTAGGTCGCAGACGAGGCTCGGATCCCGTGTTGCTGTGGCTGTGGTGTAGGCCGGCAGCTGCAGCTCTGATCAGACCCCTAGCCTGGGAACCTCCATCTACCTGGGAGCAGCCCTAGAAAAGGCAATAAGACCAAAAAATATATAAAAAGAAAAAAAAAAATGATGAACACAATGACTAACTTCTTTGAAAAAATATAACTGATACAAACCAACATAATCAAACCTTACAAGAGTCTTGGTTTCTGGGAAGACGCGGCATAGGATGGGTGGCCTGCTTCCTACTCTGTCGGGACACCTCCGTGACCTGGGGCTGTCCTGGATCACTACTAACCGCAACGTTTAATCCCTTTACCCCCCCCCCCAAAGCGTTCCGCTCTGACCGATTAGAAACACCGTGGTCCTCAGCTCGCCCAGCGAATGCAGACACAGACCCTCCGGGAAAACTCAACGGAACTTTACTTACGCTGGCTCGCTGCAGCACCCTGCAATCCTCTCTGCAACACACACACACTTCGCTTTATAATGAATTCTGACAAACTTAATGACAAGAAACACACCTTCTGCCACTTTCACTTTGGTTTGAAACGGAAGCTTGTTCTGGATCCGTCCCCACAAGGCGAGTCGGAAAACTGCAGCCGTCCCCCTGACTGCGGAATGAAGAATATCAATTTAATCATGTTAATTCAAAGTGGTCAAATTTAACACGTATCTTTCAGAGGCACGGTATAAAGAAATTATCAAAATTTGTCACTTCAGAGACTAATTCCTAAGACCCCTAATTTAGAGGGTCATTAGACTCCACTGAGGAAACAGTCTTTCTTTTATAATTTACACATAGTTTAAAACAGTATCTTCCATAATTATTAAAACTATTATCTGTTAAGGCTACGACACCTCAAACATCCATGTTCGAATATTTGGGTAATTGACCTGCTTACCACAATCACTTCGGACGTCATGGAGTCTCAGGTTGAAATGTAATGTAAATTCCACACATTTATTCATTCAACAATATTCATTAAACAAATACTTCCTGGAAGCCTAAGATGTTCTGGGGGCCATTTCAGGTGCTAAGCTATGTCGGAGAACAGAATAAAAAGGAAACCTCTGCCCTGAAGAAGTCCACAACCCACGCGGCCAGCCACGCCTCTCTCGCACGTTCTTTTCTTCCAAGGGCTGAACCCACAGCAGACGGAAGTTCCCGGCTAAGGGCTCAATCTGGAGCTACAGCTGCACCAGATCCTTAACCCACTGAGCGAGGCCAGGGATCGAACCCACAGCTTCACGGACTAGGCTGGGTCTGTAACGGGCACTCCCCACGTTCCAAAATCATCAAAACTGAGCACCGCCGGGAACTGCACTTGTAGCCAAGGCGGATTAACTGGTAGGCTCGACCTCCTGTCGAACATACAGCTGTTTTCAAAACAGGCAGCACAGAGTGTGGTGTCTGAATAAAGCAACGCCACACAAGGAGGCGCAGCGTCTGCTGAACTTGAGCACCAGGAGGGGGCACGAAATGAGCAGAGCAAGGTGGTGCTCTGTCACTGGGTTTCGGGAACTCAAGGAGGCCTGCCTATCAGACAGAACTGGGGAAGAGGGACACGCAGAGGAGGGGCTACGGGGACCTGCCCAGGGTTTTACCTGAGTCTCGTGATGCATACTAAGCTGCGCATGTGAGCTCACGAAAAGAGCACCTGGAGAGGGTAAGCTGAACAGACCAGAGCCTGCACAGCCCCGAAAGTCATTCAAACCGGACTGCCAGCTAAGAGCCATCCCAGTGAACAGCTGGATCCCCCGAGGCCCCAGCAGGCTCTCGCCTTTGCTGTAGGATTCAATTTGCCCCCAGAGAAAATGCAGCTTTACCCTCAGCCTAACGAGGCTTCAAACAAGCCTCAGGAAATGCAAGTAACCTAATGGGCTGTCCAAACAAAACTCAGCGTGTTCTAAAGGGAGAGAATAACATTTACTCAGAATTCAAAATGCCCACCATCCGATCAAAAATCACTAGCATAAAAAATAGCAGGAAAATGTGACACAACTAAGAAGGAAAAAATGTCAACAGAAAAGATTTAGAAATGACCATGAAAACCTGAAACAAAGACTTTAAAATAGTGATTACAGGGTTATAGGGATTCACACTGTGGTGCAACAAGATCTGCCAACACCTGGGCGCGCGAGGAAAAAGGTTTGATCCCTGGCCCGGGACAGTGGGTTAACGATCAGGCGTTGCCAACAGTGGCTTGGTCTGATACCTGATACGGTAACTCCATATGTGGCAGGGTGACCAGAAGATGAAAATACTGAAAAGCAGGGACTATAAATATGTCCATGAATTAACGGGAAAAAGTGGATATATGATATCTGAAATGAAAAATTCACTGGATGAGCTTAACACTAGACATCACAGAGGAAGAGACCAGTGAACTTACAGACGTAACAACAGAAACCATCCAACGTGAGGTCACGAGAGAAAAGATGGGGGGGTGGGAGGGACAAGAGCAATGACTGTGGGTCACGACCACATCTAAGAGAAAAGCCAGTGGGGTGGGCACAGGAAGAGGGGAGCAGACAGAAAAACAACTGAAAATTACTTGGATTTGACCGAAGTATAAATTCATAGATCCAAAGAGCCGAATGAACTCCAAGGAGGATGAACACAAGGAAAACCACACTGAGGAGCATCATCAAACTACTTAAAACCAGTGATAAAGATCAAACCCTAAAACATCAAGAGGGGCAAAAAGACAGTAATTTAAAGGCACACCTTGTTTTACTGTGTTTCATTTTACTGTGCTTCACAGATACTGTCGTTTTTAAAAATTAAAAGTTTGAGGCAATCCTGCATTGAGCAAGTCTTCTACTGGTGTCATTTCCCCAACAGCATTCGCACATTTCATGTCTCTGTGTCACATGTGCATAATTCCCGAAATTTTTTTTTTTTTTCTTTTGCTTTACTTTTAAGGGCTGCACCCTGTGGCACATGGAAGTTCCCAGGCTAGGGGTCGAATAGGAACTACAGTGGCCGGCCAACACCACTTGGGATCTGAGCTGCATCTGCGACCTACACCACAGCTCATGGCAATGCTGGGTTCTTAACCCACTGAGTGAGGCCAGGGATCAAACCTGTATCCTCATGGATCCTAGTTGGGCTTGCTACCACTGAGCCACAAAGGGAACTTCCTCAAACTAATAACTTCTCATTATTGGTACTTTTTTTTTTTTTTTTTTTGTCTTTTTTGCCTTTTCTAGGGTTGCACCTATGGCATATGGAGGTTCCCAGGCCAGGGGTCGAATTGGAGCTGTAGCTGCTGGCCTACACCACAGCCACAGCAACACCAGATCTGAGCCACGTATTCGACCTACACCACAGCTCATGGCAACACCAGATCCTTAGCCCACTGAGCGAGGCCAGGGATTGAACCTGTAATCTCACGGTTCCTAGTTGGATTCGTTAACCACTGAGCCACAACAGGAACTCCTGTTTTTTATTTTTTATTATTTTTCTTCTTTTTAGGGCCCCATATACAGCATATGGAGGTTCCCAGGCTACAGTGGCTGAATCAGAGCCACAGCCACAGCAACTCCAGATCTGGGCCACAACCACAACCCATGCCACAGCTTACAGCAATACCAGATCCTTAACCCACTGAGTGAGGCCAGGAATCGAGCCCGCATCCTCATGAATACTAGTTGAGTTCTTACTGCTGAGCCACAATGGGGAACTCCTGTATGTTGTTTTTTATAATGGTACTGAAAACTTAACAGTTTACAGGTAATGTAAATGTAATTTTTATATGTGCAGGGAAACAAAATTGTGTGACTCATGTTATGGTGTTATTTGCTTTATTGCGGTCATCTGGAACAGAACCCGCAACATCTCTGAGGTCTGCTGACAAACAGTGGGATAAACGTAAGAGAGGGGAACTTCCCCTGTGGCCTAGCAGGTTAAGGACCCAGCACTGCCAAAGCTGCAGCACAGATCACAACCGTGGCACAGATTTGATCCCTGTAATCTCATGGTTCCTAGTTGGATTCGTTAACCACTGAGCCACAATGGGAACTCCAGGCTCTGTGCTTTTTATACTCTCTGCAGTCCCTCCCCACATTGTGGCAGGACCTGAAGCTGCATGTCTGCGACTCCGCCTGAGGCCTGCCCGGCTCCCTGAGGGGCTGCTGCCCTTCTGTTCAGTCTTTGCTGTGTCTGCCGTGGGTCGAACCCGTTGCTGTATCTTCAGGTGCAGGAGTCTCTCCTGTGCCCTTCACCCACTGTCTCTTATACTGACGTTTCTCCATTCTGACTGGTTGGAACACAGAATGTTGTTCTTTAAGGTTGTTTTTTCTAAACAGAACGTTCAGTGTTGTCAGTGGGTTCTTGTGTGTGTTTGTTTCTCTTCCTAAAAGGTATTCCAGTGTCTTCTGGGTTGTGTTGTCTGTGACAAGAAATAGCCTCCTGACTTTTCTTTCTTACTGTTTTTTCCTTGCTGCACCCATGCCATGTCTCATTTTTAACCTGCGGAGCCACAACAGGACCCCCAAGAATAGATCTTAAAAATTCTCCTCAGCGGAGTTCCTGTCGTGGCGCAGTGGTTAACGAATCCGACTAGGAACCATGAAGTTGCGGGTTCGGTCCCTGCCCCTGCTCAGTGGGTTAAGGATCTGGCGTTGCCGTGAGCTGTGGTGTAGGTCACAGACAGGGCTCAGATCCCGTGTTGCTGTGGCTCTGGCGTAGGCCTGTGGCTACGGCTCTGATTTGACCCCTAGCCTGGGAACCTCCATAAGCCCCGGGAGTGGCCCTAGAAAAGGCAAAAAGACAAAAACAAAAAACCCCAAAAACAAAACAAAACAGAAAAGCAGCCAGAGAAAAAAGAGATAGGACAGAAAGAGTAAAAACGATAATAAACTACCCATCAGGAATAATGCAAGCAACATCCATAATTCCATACCAAGCAAGAGTGTCACTCAGAAATTAAGGAAAATATGTCATTTTCAGACAAAATAATAAACAATACAGTTAAGTAATAAGGAAAACCCCCACAACACTTACAAATTTGATACGTGAATTTCACATATTTTTTTCCTTTTCTATAGTAACTTTTGGTATATAGATGGCTTAGGATGGCTGAGAATTTGAGAGAAAAGTAAAATCATGAATCATCTTCAGCATATATTGTCATTTAAATTTGAGGTAAAAACTGCATTAATAGCTAGTTCTTCTTTTGACTTAAGACACAAGAGACCACATAACCTGAACTGGAAATCTTTGAAGCTACGGCCAATCTGCAACTGTGGTTTGGATTCAACCCCTGGCCCAGGAACTTCCATATGCTGTAGGTGCGGCCATTAAAAAAATTCTTACAGGAGTTCCCGTCGTGGCGCAGTGGTTAACGAATCCGACTAGGAACCTTGAGGTTGTCGGTTCGGTCCCTGACCTTGCTCAGTGGGTTAACAATCCGGCGTTGCCGTGAGCTGTGGTGTAGGTTGCAGATGCGGCTCGGATCCAGCGTTGCTGTGGCTCTGGCGTAGGCCAGTGACTACAGCTCCGATTCGACCCCTAGCCCGGGAACCTCCATATGCCGCAGGAATGGCCCAAAGAAATAGCAAAAAGACAAAAAAAAAAAAAAAAAAAAAAAAAAAGAAAGAAAAAGACAAAATACCATATGATATCACTTATACATGGAATCTAAAATATGACACCAAAAAAAAAAATTCTTACAATTCTTTACTTCAAACAGCTTATTTTCATTTAGAAGGAAAAAGAGAAATTTGTATTTTCTATGAACCATCTTTTTTCTCCCTCATCCCCATTCAAATATATGCCCAAACTCTCTTTCTACCCCTATAAAACACGAAAAATAAAATACCACACGAGATGTTCTGAGCTTCCCCAGTCTTAAGGCTCATAACCATGTCATCATGTACCACATTCTCTGAACCCAAGACATTCAACCAGAGCGACAGACCAGCACAGATTCCACACTTTCATTTTTACTTAGGCTGCACCCACAGCAAACGAACTCCCGGGTCACAGATGGAACCTGTGCCCTAGCAGCGCCCCAAGCCCCACGGTGACAAAGCTGGGTCCTTAAACCGCTGATGCCATCATTTCTGAGGCGTGCATTTTATAAATTACCTTGAAAATACTGGTAGTAGCCAATATTTCTTTTCATCACCAAAGACTTGTCTCCAATTTTTACTGCATCCAAGAGAGAAGCCATTTCCATCAGGTCCATATGAAAATGTGGGAGCACGGAACGATTCTGTCACATACATTAAAGAAGAGGTAATTAATCTGTTTGAAAATTATAGGAAGGAAGGAAAGTATTACTTTTCTTGCTTTATATCTTTGATATCAAAAGTTATAAATATAGGAATTCCTGTTGTGGCGCAGTGGTTAATGAACTAGACCAGGAACCATGAGGCTGCAGGTTCGATCCTTGGCCTTGCTCATTGGGTTAAGGATCCAGGGTTGCTGTGGGCAGTGGTGTAGACTGTAGACATGGCTTGGATCCCGCGTTGCTGTGGCTGTGGTGTAGGCCAGCGGCCACAGCTCCGATTCGACCCCTAGCCTGGGAGCCTTCATATGCTGCAGGCGTGGCCCTAGAAAAGACAAAAAAAAAAAAAAGAAGAGTTATAAATATAAAATAAATACTATATTTGTAACATTTAAAAAGTGAATTTCTGAAACTTATTTGGGGAAAAAAATATAACCTCTGAATGTTTCATCATCCCTATAAAATGAGAATGTCAAAATAATTATGCAGTATTATGGAAAATCTACAAGTATGTTCAATATACCTTACTCTGCCTTTTTTTTTTTTTTTTTTTAAGACATCCTGTCTCTTGCAATTTCACTCATCCGTTATTTATGAACACCCGACTGTGTGCCTTATGGCACAGGACCAGGTTTTGGGATCCGAAGATAAGTTAGATGAAATTCTGACCACAGAAGCCACAGTCTAACAAAGCCTAACAAAATTACGATGGGACAGAGACACATGGGGGGTGGGTGGGGGAGGAAGGTGAGATATGAGGAGGTGATGCTTGAGCAGCAGGGTCAACCACGAACAACAGGTGAGGCAGCTGATGGTGATCAGAGCCCCTCCTCCAGCCTGGTTGTGCAGGATGTACAGCGGGGCTGGAGAAAGAGCTCGTTTCACATGAAAAGACTTTTTCCTCTGTATTTACGAACAGAATGCATTTCAGCCTGTTTTATAAGCTCAGGATAAGACGCTAGGAGGAGACTGATTGGAAAAGGCTGATGACGTAAGAAAGAAAAAACTGACAGAAGAAAATTCTGGAAGAAACGGGCAGCCTTTAGAAAGGTCCTTAAGAGTCACCACAGACACCAGGAAAGAAGTCAGGAGGGGGCAGCGATGGATCCGGAAGCGGAAATGTCTGGGTGAGGTTACAAAGGTGGGAGGCTAAGAACTTCCTGTGACGACTTCTCATTTCTCCACGGAGGGTTCACGGAACAGGTGAGGAGTAAGGAGACTCATCGGAGTCTGGACAGCAGCACGGCTGTGGCTTACAAGGCGGCAAACCTCATCAGAAACACTCGACACTACTGCCAAGGGAGGTGAGGGCCTCAGTGACGTCTGAGACTTTGCACCTGCAGCTGTGACCGCCTCTGTGGGCGTGAGACGGCCGTGACGGCTCTCTCCAGCCCCATCACACAGGCAGGTAAGACGGGCGGTCATGGACTGGCCAGCGGACGGCGGGAGGAAGCCTGGGGGCAGGTGCAGGGCGGGTGCTGCTGGGAGCAGCTTGGTCATTTATCACAGGGTCTAGAACGGGAAAGGGGGAGAAGTGAAACAAGAAGGAAAAGAAACACTTGGGGGGCTGAGCCCCAAGGAGCAGTAACCCGAGGCAGGGTGCTCGGTAGAGCTGACCGGGTAAAGGCTGTGGGCAGAGACTACAGGACACGGGCCTCCTCCGTTCCAAGGGACAAAAAGGTTCGAGGCTCAGTCACAGGAAGAGCAGCTATCGGGATCAGAGCCTGGCGTGTCTGGGCCACAGCAGCAGTCTGACTGTGCGAGCTCTTAGAGGTGACGAATGATTCAAGGTGTCGGGGGGGGGGGGCTGTGTGGGGGCAGATGTGATGCCAGCAGCACAGCCTCTGGGGGGGGGGGCTGTCATCAGGGCGTGGGAGGTGCGCCCGGGAGGGAGTGCTGTCGGGGAAGACTTTGCTGCTCATCAATTCAGTGCTTTGCAGTCAGCTTTTCTTTTCAAAAAAATACAACAGAAAATATTAGAGCACACCGGACGCAGGTGACATTACTGATGCTTTAAAAAAATCCTGCTTGTTTTATTTACATAATTTCATAGATATGTGTGCACGCACTAGGTCATGAGATAAAATGATGCATTTCTTACTGTAGTCACTGGCAAGAAAGTCTGAAAGAGACTGTTTTTAGGAGACCCCGGTGTTTCCCGGAGAGCGCTCATCTCTCAGACAGCTACAGGGTTTGCAGGAAGCAGGCGAAGCAGCTGAGGACCGGGGCCCACTCAATGCTCAGGCCACCTGTGGTCAGTGCTGAACAGAAGAAACCTCCCTCTCGCTGCTGAGCTGCTGGGCCGTCCTAGGAGCTGGACTGCGGGTGCCTCCTGCCCCTCTGCTTAAAGGTCAGGGGATGAGAGGGTACACTCCTGACGTGAGGAAGCGGCTCCGTGGGGAAAGGACGAGGACGTGAGAACCGCCCGAGAGCAGACACCGCAGAGGGCAACGGGGCACTGGCGCTTACCCGGAAGTCCCTCCCATGGCACGGGACTCAGGAGGACACAAGATCTAAACGATCCAAACACAGCAGTAGCTAAGAGTCTCCTGAAACAGCTGCCTCCTTCCCAGGGACACAGGCCCCGCCACCTCTCCTGGAGGATGCAAGGCTGTGGATGGCAGGCCCTGATGACAGCACTGCCACCTGCCAGCTGGGGCAGGTGCGTGTCAGGGGCCTGTCTCTTGACTCACGTGGCTCACTGAACCTGTCCCTGTATTTTCTCTTTAAAAAAAGGGCCAAAAGGGGACATGAGTGCTAATATTAGTGACACCACACAGACGTTTCACTGTCACTGACACAGGCTGGAAAGAACTGAGCCTCAGCTGGTCAGCTGTGCACCTGATCGTGGCGGGGGTGGGGGGAGAAAAGGGGATTAGCTAAAAAAGAAGCTGTAATTAAGGACTTAAACTATTTTTTGTAATGTGAGAACAGGCTTCCTTATAACATGTAAATCTCCTATGTATCTTTCATTGATTTTTTTTAAAAAGACATTATAAATGTAGGGAATAGCGTTTATTAAAACATAAAATATAGGAGTTCCCGTCATTGCACAGTGGTTAAAGAATCTGACTAGGAACCATGAGATTGCAGGTTCGATCCCTGGCCTTGCTCAGCGGGTTAAGGATCCAGCGTTGCCGTGAGCTGTGGTGTAGGTTGTAGACGAGGCTCGGATCCCGCATTGCTGTGGCTCTGGTGTAGGCTGGCGGCAACAGCTCCGATCGGAGCTTAGCCTGGGAACCTCCATATGCCACAGGAAGCGGCCCTTAGAAAAGGCAAAAAGACAGAAAATAAAATAAAATAAAATAAAATATAGTTAGTTCTGTACTTTTACATACAACACACTACTTCTATTTTACTTTTTTTGTCTTTTTGCCATTTCTTGGGCCGCTCCCACGGCATATGGAGGTTCCCAGGCTAGGGGTCCAATCGGAGCTGCAGCCACTGGCCTACGCCAGAGCCACAGCTCACAGCAACGCCAGATCCTTAACCCGCTGAGCAAGGCCAGGGATGGAACCCAAAACCTCATTGTTTCTAGTTGGATTTGTTAACCACTGAGCCATGACGGGAACTCCATACAACAAACTACTGAAAAAATATGTAAAAGTCAGTCTCACTTTCTCAACCTTCTAAAAATAAGGAACATTCACTGGCCAGCTTATCCAATCACAGTGAATCTCAGTACAGAATTATTTCATCTTTATCACCCGGCATCCTCTAGATTTGATGTTTACTTGCAGGTATCTTCCTAAATAGTCATCATTTATTTTAACCTACTCACCTATGGTTGTTCTGTTCTTTCCAACAAGCCAGCAGTGGTAGCTGAGAAGTGACAATACGCTGATGAAGAACATTGTAGACACAAAGAACAGAAAAAGTACGTGGAATTTTGCACGTGTATCTGAGAGTTCGTTCTGAGGAAAGAAAAAGGATAGTTTTGAGGACAGTCAGCCTCTTAGTATCTGGTTCCTCCTAAAGACTCTGCTGAATTCACCAACAAAGCCCACCAGATACAAGGAACAATAAATTAAGTTGAGATAATATATCCAAAAGCAACATTTCTCAAAGCAGAGAACTGGTGTCATCAGAGAGGCGTGCTTCCCTAACATGTCAGAAAGAGACACTTCAGAAACTGCTCTTAAATTTTAGCAACATTTTCAGCAGCAAAAGAAAAAGAGACTTTTTTACCCAACATTCTTTTTTTGGACTGTCTGCACATATTCAAACTTCCCCCAATAACCAGGACAAATGGGGCTTTTTACCATCCTGCTTGTTTTAATTACATATGCTCCTAACTAAAAACGTGACGGATTTTTGTCCTTCCCTGATCTCTGTTTCTGGAACCCCACTGCAAACACACCCATCCCCTCAGCCGCTTCTGTGCCTGCAGAGCCGTGTCTGCTAACTGCCAACTTGGTATATCCATTGGCCACGAGGTGATAACAGACAAAAACAGCTTCTGTTACCCATCCTAGTGGCTCTGTTCATTCCGAGAGAAGCCAAGTCTCGACCGGGCAGGAACGCGCACCTAGTGAGAGCAGGAGGAGGAGGAAGCCGCTCTCACAGCGCAGCCCGCAGCCCGGCAGGCGCAGGCCCACCCGCAGCTCCACGAGCGCCAGCGGCTCCTGCTTGATCTACACGCGGCTCACAGGCTACCGAAGGGTTTATTGTGGCACCGGGCAACTCTGACCCCGATCTTTACCGCTTTCCTCCAGAGTCACCACGAGGCCTTTTAAACACGTCACGTGATTCTCCTGTCTCCCGCCGGGTGAGGCACATGAGTATGTTGTATATTCACTACAAATGTCACACAAAAGATGGCAAGGATGCCATGGCAATAACGTGTTTTTACCTTTGGACAACTCTGCAGATTCCCTGCGGCAAAGCTTGTACAAACAGAGACAATGTGTTAAGAAACCACGTTTTAAACAAAATCATCCTGCGTGCTGGCGTGCTCGTCTCCCACGTGGCTCTCTGAAGGTCAACAGCTTCTCAAACACGCAACAGGACTGCACGCTCTGCAAGCTCCTTTAGGGCACACTTCCCACAACGTTTTAAAAACAGAGCTCTGTATCCAGGCAAGAATAAAACCACAATCTCCTTAGGAAACAGCTTCTTAAAGCCCTTGAGGAGCAGTTGCTCAAGGCTGCCTCGGGCAGGTCCTGCCCCCTCACTGGTACCACGAGGCCTCGCGCGCACGGCGCAGGCCCGGCCCTCGGGGGTCTGGTTTCAGGCCAGCAACCAGGGGACCCTGTGCAAGTCAGAACCCGTGACCCCTGGGCTCCCATCTCACTCACTCATCCCTGCAACACTTGCAAAGGCCCCCGGGACGGCCCCCTCCTGGACCCCTCCGTTCCCCTCGGCTCATCCCGCCTCACGAGCCTCCAGGCACCACGCTCCTCCATCTGGGCCTTTATGGCAAAGTCAAGATGCTCCCTCCGCAAGAGGCGTTCGCTGGGACACCCAGGCAGTCCCCTCAGGTCCTGGATCACCAACCATCTCCCTGCTGAGGCTCCCGGGACCATGCTCCGCAAAACTGAGCTACGACGGACACGTAAGGCGGCGGGAGTCTCAGGGGCAGGACGGCACAGGGATCACAGTAAGTCCGTGAACTGTCATCAGTCGCCAGCCTTTCCCCTGTGATGAGGACTTGTGAGCACGAACCCTTAGAGACGCTCAAACACGCGTATTAACTGGAGTCACCACGCTGCACATCACCTCCCCAAACTTATTTTATTTCAACCCCCTTCACTCACTTTACCAACTTCCATACCTGACAACCACCAAAAGGTTCTTGGTAGGAGGTGGCTTTGTTTTTTTAATTCCACATATAAGCGAATCAGATGATAATGTGTCTTTCTCTACTTTCCTGACTTAGCACGTTTCCCTCAAGGGCCGCCGGAGGTGTCAGAAACGGCAAGATCTCCTTGTTTGAGGGAGGAATACTGCATCGCCTATTTATGCGACAATTTCTCATCCACCAATGGAGACGTAGGAGTGCTTTCATGCTGTGGCTGTTATGAATAAACAATGCTGCAATGAACATATGGGTGCAGATAGCTTTTTGAGTCAGTGTTTTCATTTCCTTTGGATGTATTCCCAGAAGCGGAACTGCTGGATCACATGGCACTTCTACTTTTAATTTTTGGAGAAATCCTCGTACTGTTTCCCATAATGGCTGCACTAATTGACGTTCCCAACAACACACTAAGATTCCTTTTTCTCCATGTCCTTGGCACAACTTGTTACGGCTTATCTTCTGTGAGGTGCTATCTCACTGTGGTTTTGATTTGCGTTTCCCTGATAATGAGTCATACTGAGCAGCTTTTCATGTGCCTGTTGGCTACTGGCATCTCTTTTTAGGGCTACACCGGCGGCGTGTGGAAGTTCCCAGGCCAGGGATCAAATGAGAGCCGCAGCTGCCGGCTGACACTACAGCCGTGATAACACCAGACCTGAGAGCCTCATCTATCACCTACACCACAGCTCACAGCAACGCCGGATCCTTAACCCACTGAGCGGGACCAGGGATCAAACCCACAACCTCATGGGATACTAGTCGGGTTCATCACTGCGACCACTCAGCCACAGTACGAACTCCTATCAGCATGTCTTAACTGGAAAAATGTCTATTTAGATCCTCTGACCATTTTTTCATCCAATTGTTGTTTTGTTTCTGCTATTAAGTTCTTTATATATTTTGGATATTACTCCTTATCAGATACCTAATTTGCAAATATTTTCTTCCATTCAGTAGGGTGACGTTTCATCTTGTTGATGGTTTGCTTTGCCGTCTAGAAGCTGCTTAGTTTGATGTGGTCCTGCCTGTTTATTCCTGCTTTTGTATTTGGTGTGAAATCTAAAAAAATCATCGCCAAAGCTGATGTCAAGGAGCTTATGATCTCTATTTTCTTTTAGGGAATTTATGATCTCAGGTCTCATATTCAAGTTTTTTTCTTTTTTTCTTTCCTTGGCCCTGCCCATGGCAAGGGGAGGTTCCCAGGTCAGGAATTGAACCTGTGTCACAGCAGCAACCCAAGCTGCTGCAGTGACAATGCCAGATCTTTAACCCACTGAGCCACCAGGGAACTCCCCTCATGTTCGAGTCTTTAATCCATTTGTAGTTGAGTTGTCTATGATGTAGGATTGAGGTCCAGGTTGCCCAGCACCACTTACTAAAGAAACTGTACTTTGCTCACTGTGTATTCTTGGCTCCTCGTCATAAATGAATTCAGTACATATGCGTGGGTTGATTTCTGGGCTTATTCCGTTCCATGTTCTTATGCCAATAACATACTGTTTAGATGGCTGCCACTGCTGTGTAATCTAATTTGAAATCAGGAAACACGCCACCTCTAGCTTTGTTCTTGTGTCTCAAGACTGCTTTGGTGACTTGGGCTCTTTTGTGGTTCCAAACAAATTTAAGGATTGTTCTATTTCCGTGAAAGATGTCGCTGGAATTCTGAGGGGAGCTGCACTGACTCTGGAGGTTGCCTTGGGTAGTATGGACGGTTTAAGCAATACTAACCCTCCCAACCCTCGGGCCCAGATTATCCTCCACTTGCCTCCCCCTGCCGTCATCAGTGTCTTACACTTTGCAGATCTCTTCATCGCCTTGGTTAAAGGTAGTTCTCCATAGTTTGTTCTTTTCGATGAGTTGTAACTGGGACTGCTTTCTTAATTTTTCTTTCTGATAATGTGTTATTAGTTACATACAGCAACCGGCTTCTGTATATTGACTGTCTATCCTGGACTTCACGGAATTTGTTAGTTATGACAGTTTTTTGGTGGTCTTTAGGATTTTCCAATATGCCATCTGCCAACAGAGACCGTTGTGCTTCTTCCTTCCCTATCCGGATGCGTTTTACTTCCTCTTCCTGCCTAACTGCTCTTGCTAAGACTTTCAATCCTACGCTGAATAAAAGTGGCAAGAGTGGCATCCCGTCTTGTTCCCTTCGGCTTTGTGCCACCGAGGATGATGTTCGGTGTGAGCCTGTCAACACACGGCCTTTGTTAAGCTGAGGCACCTGCTCTCTACACCCATTCTGGTGACAGTTTTCAATCATAAGCGGATGCTGAATTTAGTCACATGCTTTCCCCGCATCTACTGAGACGATCATGTTTCTCGTTCTTCTTGGCTGACAGACTGCACCAAACTGACTCATCTGCACATGCTGAACCGTCCTGGTATCCCTGGAATAAATGCCACTAGATCATGGTGATGGACCTTTTAATGTACTGTTGGACTCAATTTGTTAATATTTTGCTAAGGATTTTAAAATCTATGTCCATTAGGGATAAGGGTCCATAATTTTCTTTTCTTGGGGGGACTTTCTCTGGTTTTGGTATCAGGGTAACTGATACCTCATAAAATGAGTCTGGAAGAGTTATGTCTTTGCTTTTGGGGAAGAGTTTGAGAAGAGTGGTTAACTTTCTCCAAGAAGCCACCTGGTCCTGGACTTCTGGTTGTTGAGAGGTTTTTTTGATTATTTATTCAATTTCCTTACTATTAATTGGCCTGTTCAGATTTTCTACTTCTTCATGATTAACTCTTGGTAGGTTGCATGTTTCTAGGAATTTATCCATTTTTTTCTAGATTGTCCAATTATTTGCCATACATTCACAGAAGTTTCTTTGATCTATTGTATTGATCAGGTGTAATGTCTTCTCTTTGATTTCTGATTTTATTTATTTGAGTCCTCTCTTGTTCTTGTTGAGTTTAGGAAAAGGTCTGTCAATTCTCTTTACCTTTACAAAAAAAAAGCCTCTTAGTTTCACTCATCTTTTTTATTATTTTTTTCACTCTGATCTTTGCTATTTCCTTTCTTCTACTCACTTTGGGCTTTATTTATTTTTCTAGCTCCTTTTAAGATATAAAGTTAGGTTATTGAGACCTTTCTTACTTCTTAACATAGGTTTATCACTATCAACTTCCTCTTAGAACAGCTTCTGATGCTTCCCATAAGTTTTGGTATGTTGTAATTTTTTTCTTTTCATTCTTTTTTTTTTTTTTTTTTGCTTTTTAGGGCCACACCAGTGGCATATGGAAGTTCCCAGGCTAGAGACTGAATCAGAGCTACAACTGCCACAGCAACTCGGGATCCGAGCTGTGTCTGCGACCTATACTACAGCTGATGGCAACACTGGATCCCTGACTCACTGATCGAGTCCAGGGATCAAACCCTCATCTTCACAGGTACTAGCTGGATTCATTTCCGCTGTGCCACAAGGGGAACTCCCACTATGCTGTATTTTCATTTTCATTTGTTTGGTCTTTTTGCCTTTTCTAGGGCCGCTCCTGCAGCATATGAGGCTTCCCAGGCTAGGGGTCTAATTGGAGCTGTAGCCTCCGGCCTACACCAGAGCCACAGCAACACAGGATCCGAGCTTTGTCTGTGACCTACACCAGAGTTCACGGCAACGCTGGATCATTAACCCACTGAGCAAGGCCAGGGATTGAACCCACAACCTCATGGTTCCTAGTCGGATTCGTTAACCACTGAGCCATGAAGGGAACTCCTGTCTCAAGATATTTTTTGATTCCTTCTTTGACCAATTGGTTGTTCAGCTGCATGTTGTTTAGTCTAAACGTACTTGTGAATTCTCCAGTTTTTTCCTGAAATTAATTTACAGTTTCATACTACCGTGGTTAAAAAAGGTGCCTGCTATGATTTCAATATTCTCAAACTCACAAGACATGTAACCTAACACGTGGCCTATCACGGAGGATGTTCCGTGTGCACTTGAGAAGAACGGGCAGGCTGGTGCTCCTTTGGGAGGGAGTGTTCTGTATAAATCTGTGAGGTCCACCTGGACTAAAGCATCGTTCAAGGTCACTGACACAGGCGGGGTACCACAAGCCCGTACTATTCCTGTCTAGTTCTCCCTTTCCGTCTGTGAATACGTGCTTCATATATTTACTTGTTCCTTTGGTGGGGGCACAAATGTTCTTCTCTCAGATATTCACTAACTCCTTTCAGGTCTTGCCCCAAAATCTTATCTTCTTACTCAGGTCTGCCGTGGCCACTTTCGCATACCCACTTTTCCCAAACACTTGCTAAATGCCTTACCCTGCTCTACATTTTTTTTTCATAGCATTTACTTTCTCTATTTTTTGGGGGCTGTGCCCACAACATGCAGAAGTTCCAGGCCAGGGATCACACTTGAGCCACAGCAGTGACAACGCCAAATCCTTAACTGCTAAGCCATCGGGTAACTCCTGTATTTACTTTCAAATATACAATATAATTTACGCATTTATCATGTTTATTATTTGTTTCTCCCTTCTCAAAAGTAAATTCTACAAAGACAGGACTCTATGTCTGTTCTGCTCACTGTTATATGCCAAGTGCCTAGAACATTGGCTGGCACATAGTAATTATTGAAGAATAAAGAAAAAGGCAGATTTAAGTTTATTAGTTTTTCCTTACTCTTGATGAATCTAAAAGTTTTATTTTTATTTATTTATGTATTTATTTTTTAATTTTTTGGTCTTTTTGCTATTTTTTGGGCCGCTCCCGTGGCATATGGAGGTTCCCAGGCTAGGGGTTGAATCGGAGCTGTAGCCACCGGCCTACGCCAGAGCCACAGCAACTCAGGATCCGAGCCGCGTCTGCAACCTACACCACAGCTCACGGCAATGCCAGATTGTTAACCCACTGAGCAAGGCCAGGGATCGAACCTGCAACCTCATGGTTCTTAGATTCGTTAACCACTGCGCCACGACGGGAACTCCGAATCTAAAAGTTACAAAATACTTATTTTTTGGAGTTCCCATCATGGCACAGTGGAAACAACTCTGACTAGGAACCATGAGGCTGTGGGTTCAATCTCTGGCCTTGCTCAGTGGGTTAAGGATCTAGCACTGCCGTGAGCTGTGGTGTAGGTCGCAGACGCGGCTTGGATCTGGCGTTGCTGTAGCTCTGGCATAGGCCGGCAGCTACAGCTCTGATTCGACCCCTAGGCTTGGGAACCTCCATATGCCATGGGTATGGCCTTAAAAAAAAAAAAGGACAAAAAGACAAAATAAAATAAAATACTTATTTTTTGGGAGTTCCCACTGTGGTGTAGTGGAAACGAATCTGACGAGCATCTGTGAGGTTGTGGGTTGGATACCTGGTTTTGCTCAGTGGGTTAAGGATCGGCGTTGCCATGAGCTCCGCTATAAGTTGCAGATGTGGCTCATATCTGGCGTGGCTGTAGCTGTGGGGTGGGCCTGCAGCTGTAGTTCTGATTTGACTCCTAACCTGGCAACATCTACATGCCACATATGCAGCCCTAAAAAGCAAGAAAACAAACAAAAAACTGGTATGATGATAGCTCCTCTGCATTAACTATATTTTCTTCTTTTCTGTATTTTTTTTTTTTTTTTTTTTTTGGCGGTGGGGAGGGCCTACACCTGCAGCATATGAAAGTTCCTGGGGCTAGGGGTGTTGGTGCTGCAGTCAGCGCAACAGCAGATCTAGGCCACATCTGTGACCTATGCTGCAGCCTCCAACAATGTTGGATCTTTAACCCACTGGGTACTTAACCCACTGAGCCACGACGGGCACTCCCTCTTCTGTGTTGTTGGTGCTCTGGTGTCTGGAGCCTTGATAACTGGAGAGAGAGTGCTTCTCCCAGGGTTAGCCAATTCTTTTTTTTTCTTTCTTTCTTCTTTTTTGGCTGCCTCATGCCGTAGGGAGTTCCCAGGCCAGGGTTCTGACCCGAGCTATAGCTGTGACCTAAGCTGCAGCTGTGGCAACACCAGATCCTTAACCCACTGTGCCAGGCCAGGGATCCAACCTACATTCCAGTGTTCCCAAGACACTGCTGACCCACTGCGCCACAGCAGGAAGTCCATGGGGTAATTCTCTCTCTCTCTTTTTTTTTTTTTTGGTCTTTTTAGGGTGGCACCCGTGGCATATGGAGGTTCCCAGGCTAGGGGTAGAATCGGAGCCGCCAGTCTACGCCACAGCCGCAGCAACGCAGGACCCGAGCTGTGGCTCTGACCTACACCACAGCTCATGGCAACGCCGGATCCCTGAGCGAGGCCAAGGATGGAACCCGCAACCTCATGATTCCTAACCGGATCTGTTAACCACTGAGCCACGACGGGAACTCCTGGGCTATATAATTCCTAAAAAGATGGCAAGGAACGAAGCTCTCTATTGGCTAACCGATCCAGAGCCCATGCTCCAAACAGCCCCTTCACCCGGCTCGTACACTCCAGGGGCAGTATCGCCCTGCCCTAGTCACACTCGACAGCCAGGGTGGCTCTACCCCAGAGACCACTGACCCTCATCCAACCAGCTGATCCTACAGCATGTAGCCCGCCTCGCCCTGCCTTCCCACGGACACCACAACAAAGACTCTGGCCCCTGCACCTTCTGCGTCCTGAGCAGCCCTGGTGCCTGCCTGTGCAGCCCTGGACGGTGTGGTGGGACCCCTCCTTGGGACTGTGAGCCACGAACTCTCTTTCCAGTGGTTATCATCCCCTGATTTGTTAGCTTCGCCACAGCTGAATGACGATAAAGTCTACACTGCAGAACACCTTGCCCGGGTGTTTAGGAAGAGCTGATACAGAAGTACCTTTTAACCATTACAGTAACCCCCACCCTCAAAATCAAAGGTTTAAATGGAGGAGAAAAAACCCACAATGAAAACGCCAGAAGGAAAGCTGGGTGAGTATCTGTATAAATTCACAGTGAACAGACTAAAGCCAGGAATCATAATTCAACAGCATTGCTTTAAAAATAGAAAATTTTGGAGTTCCCGTCATGGCTCAGTGGTTAACGAACCCGACTAGTACCCATGAGGATTGGGGTTTGATTCCTGTCCTCGCTCAGTGGGTTAAGGATCCAGAGCTGCCGTGAGCTGTGGTGTAGGTCGTGGACACGGCTCGGATCTCGCATTGCTGTGGCTGTTGCAGGGGCTGATGCCTACAACCCAGTTGGACCTCTGACCCGGAAACCTCCACGGGCTACGGGTGAAGCCTTAAAAAGACAAAAAAATTAAAAAACGAAAAAGAAAATAAAAACGTAAAATTTTAACATAACGAAAAATAGGGCTATAAAATATCGATCACAATTATGGAGAAACATGTCCAACCCACAAGAGAAACGGCATCGATAGCCAAGGAGAGAGGAACCAGAGGAGCAGGTACTTGGGCCTGGCGATTTCACTTCAATTACTGCAAAACTACAGTAACACTCACCAACTCAAACAGAAGTAGTTACTTCCCCGACACTGAGAGCCAGCTGTTGGAGGGTGGCTGACTAGAGTTTGGATGAGGAAAAGAAGCTCACTACATTCTGTGTAATATTCATTTGTTTACACATAAATACGGATATACGAAGGTCAATTTAAACTCCATCTGTTGTCTGAGCCACGATAAATTCTAACTGTTAAAATTAAGTGTATCTACTTATAATAAAGAATGACGGAATTCTTTAGGGACACAGCACCTTAAAAAGTATGAAATATATGGTTTAAGATAGAAAAAAGACTTACCGTCCAAAATTTTATAAAGTACTGTAAAACTGTTGTAGCCACAAAAAGGCAGTACAGTAGAGAGTACAGTAAAAACAGCAGGAAGAATTTGTAATTAGAAAATCCCACACAGTTGTTCACCCTGGAAGAACAAAAAAAATCACACTGTAAAAAAAAAGGACAAACTCACAGAAGCCAAAACTCACACGGTGGTGGCCGGGGCCTGGGGCGGGGGGCAGAGTTTCGGTTTGGCAAGATGAAAAGCTCTGGACCCAGTTGCACAACAAAGTGAACATACTTTACACCACTGAACTGTGTCCTTACAAAAGGTAAAGGCCAGAAATTTGATGGGTTTCCCCCCCATAATAACAACAAACAGGACAGATCAAAACACTTACAAATCATTATTACCTGGTAATGGGTCACTTGGGAAGTAGGGGGCAGTGTCTCACTTATGGAGTGTTTGATGTTTTTATTTTTATTTTTTTAAGGGCCGCACCCACAGCACATGGAGGTTCCCAGGCCAGGGTTGAATTGGAGCTGTAGCCACTGACCTACACCACAGCCACAGCAACGCCAGACCTGAGCCACATCTGCGACCTACACCACAGTTAATGGCAGCGCCAGATCCTGAACCCAATGAGCGAGGCCAGGGATCGAACCTGCGTCCTCATGGATACTAGTCAGATTCGTTTCCGCTGAGCCATGACGGGAGCTGCTGGATGTGTGTTTTTAATAAATTCTATAAGGAATCTGGAATTTCAACGTCAATTCTTAGTATATAATTATCTGGGTTAATAACATCAGAATATATTTGTAAAGGGAAACATGTAACAGAAACATAAAACTAGATCAATCTTGACACCTGGGAGAAATTAAATTGACTTTTAAACTTTAGGGACGCCGAGGAAAATCACTGCGAACACTCCTGCACACCTCTTCGCCCCACGCCGTTCCCGCTCTTTCATACGTACCAAGGACAGTGATGATCCATCTTAAGAACACATCTAAGGAAGAAATAAGAGTAAGAAAATCCACAGAGAAAAAAACCCCGATTCCAGCTCCCGATAATTTCCTCCTTTTGTTTTTTTTGGACTTAAAATTCCCCCTTTGGCCAACACAGCTTAGAAAAACCAACCCAGTAAACACTAGGCTAGAGATAATTTCCGCTACTTGCGCAAATACTTTCATAGGAAAGAGGTAATGACTGCTATAGTGGCAGTTCAAGTTCAGCTGAGCACCGCCAGACGCCTTGGGCCCCGGAACTAACACTTTAGATACGGCTCACAGCGCACTTGGTATGCGGTAGGTCTAGCTGACGAAATCACTTGAAGAAGATACGAAGTTATTTTGAACACGTGCAAGTCACAACAGAACTTTAGAAGCAAATATTGCTACAATATTAACAATGATGGGCCTGCAGGTTGTTATTTTCCCACACATTTTATAACATTCTATCCCATGGATAAGAATGACTGTACTTTTATAATCAGAATCCCCCCCCCCCATTTGCCTCCCCACCAGTGTAGCCTAGATTTATATAAAGTCAGACCAAAGACCATCTCGAATAACACAACAAGGAAGCAAACTGACGCCCAGAAGGGTAAACAGCTTGATTAACTGAAGTCCAGGGATGCCCCGGGCTTCCCATACGGGGTCTTTTCTCCAATACACTACCCGTCACAGAGCCTAAGGGATAAAGTCTTTCGGGTTTTCCTGGGACCATCATCACAGGTGGTAACTGGAAGTACTACTTCTGTGGTTTGTTAGGCTTTACTATCAATAAAGCAAGAATAAAAACAAAACAGTCATTCTAATTTTTTGTTGTTGTTGTTGTTTTTTGTTTGTTTTTGTTTTTGTCTTTTTGCCATTTCTTGAACCGCTCCTGCGGCATATGGAGGTTCCCGGGCTAGGGGTCTAATCGGAGCTGTAGCTGCCAGCCTACGCCAGAGCCACAGCAACGCAGGATCCGAGCCGCGTCTGCGACCTACACCACAGCTCACGGCAACGCCAGAACCTTGACCCACTGAGCAAGGGCAGGGATCGAACCCGCAACCTCATGGTTCCTAGTCGGATTCGTTAACCACTGCGCCACAACGGGAACTCCTGTCATTCTAATTTTAATCCGGGACAGAGAGTCATCTTTTTCAAGGGGGGTATCACTCACTTGCTCATCAGCACGACAGTAATTCTAAGCATAAGCACAGGACGTACACATACGCAGAGAACTTTCCAACAGCTGGTAGAGGAACTCTCACCAAAGACGACCTCAAAACACATTCTAGCTCATATACATACTCATGTTAGCTCGGCACACAGAGCAAATGGTGGGAGAGGATGCGGTATTTTGGGGAAGTTCCTTCCCTTCTGTTCCGCCGTCACCCGTCCCGGCACTGCAGTAGCACTTACATGTCACATGCTGAGCAGTGATGCGCACGGTCGGGCTTAATCAGCTGACATCTCTCACAGTATCTGATGGCTGCATTGAAGAATCAGAAGAAAGTAGTTGAAGCATGTACAAGTTTAGAGTTGAATTAATCTGACTATAAGATCTACTTTCATTTCTTACAAACAACTCTGGGAAACTTAATTTTAATACCAAAATGAATTAAAGAGCTTCTGAAGTCAAATGTCAAGAGACAGAAAGGAACCTTAGAAATGTAGTTGGCCCGGAAATGTTAAGATGAAAAAGTAGATCCATGGAGTTCCTGTTGTGGCCCAGTGGTTAAGGAATCCAACTAGGAACCATGAGAACTCAGGTTTGATCCCTGGCCTCCCTCAGTGGGTTCAGGATCTGGCGTTGCCGCGACCTGTGGTGTAGGTCGCAAATGCCGTTCGGATCCCACATTGCCTTGGCTGTGCTATAGGCCAGCGGCTAAGGCTCCGATTCGACCCCTAGCCTGGGACCCCCTCCATGTGCTGCAGGTGTGGCCCTAAAAAGACAAAAGAAAAGAAAAAAAGAAAAAAAAATTAAAAAGTAGATTCACACTGTAAACCAACTATACTTTAATAAAAAATAGTAAAAGTTTATCCAAAGAAACAAGGTACTGATACTAGGTCAAACACCCAGTTTAGGGGCAGGGCTCAGACCCGAATCAAGTGTTTTCTCCTGTTGCACCACGACATCTGTGGCAAAGTATGAGAAAAAATGTCTTCGATTATCTCCCACCCCATCCCAGATAAAGAGCTAAGTTGCAAACATAAGATTGAAAAACACAAAAAACAAAAACAACCCTAAACTTCTTCCCACTAGACTGTAACACAGGTGGTTTACGTGTTCACGATTTCATTCAAAACATAATGAGCATCTGCCAGGGGCAGCTACGCTCTAGGCACGAATCCCCGCCTTCATGGAACCCGCGAGCGAGCGAGCGAGGGGAAAAGCTGGGGAAGAATAAGCAGATGCCCAGTAGGTTAGTGACACAGGCACCGACAGGAAGAAGGCAGGGGAGGGGACAGCGGCGGGGCCACTGGACAGACGTGTGCGGAGATCCAGGAAGGGGTGTGGGCACAGCCCGGGGTGCCTGTCCGTCCAAGGACAGTGAGGGCCGGAGGCCTGGAAGGGTGTAGGAAGGGGACAGGTCGGCGTCCAGGGAGCCGAATCGGGCTCTCGGTTCAGGACCTCCGATGGGAAGGACGTGGAGTGACCCGGTGCAGTCAGGGTCCGCCAACGTTCAGAGCGGGGCTCTCGGTTTGTGAAATTCAAGAAAGCGACAAAATACATCTTTGAGACTCACGAGGAGAATGTCCCAACACATGACAAATCAACACATTCTCTAAAACCACGGCTGTGGATGAACAGAGAGTAATAAAATTCCAGTGGGACACCATGGCCCCCGAAACAAGCCAACGTGTCTTGGCAACAAGAGGACGAGCCGCCGCGAGTCCGCCTGCCTGCGGGCCACTCCCTCTCTGGGACAGGAAGCCGCCCTCCCTGCTGGGCCGCCAGCTCAGCCCAGAACTCGGCGCGGGGGCAGAGGGAGCGAGCTGAACCTGCAGGTCACTGGCCCGAGTCACCTGTGGGAGCCCCGTTTCCCCGCCGGAAGGGACGAGAAATGAAACCTCATCTTCGGAGGCCCGTCCTCAGGGCCCGGTGGCACCACCGCTTCCTCACGCCACCCCCTGTGATGGGGGAGATGTTCTGGGGGAGGGCAGTTAAAAAGCCCACGTATTGTCTGTTACGTGTGGTCCCTACTCCTAAGAGAGTGAAAGCACAGAAAATAGGTTCGAAGAAGAATGTGAATTAAACACATCCTCTAAAAAGGAGAGGGACCATGTCATGTGTTAGGTCTTTTTGGAAGGAGATTTAGCAACATCCCTAAACATGTAGGATCTGTCCCCTCTCTGACCCAGGACATCTCCTTCTGGAAAATGTGGTCTGCAGACATGCTCGCCCCAACACTGTTGTAATAACAAAGCACTAGGGCTGAGAGACGGTGAAAAGAGCCGATGAGCATTTTACGATAGGGACTTCAACAGTTTCCATACAAAACAGACATGTACCTAAACTGGATAAGTGCAAACACATTACATGGACAAAAGCAGACTGCACAATGCTTGAATTTACAGCATGTTTCATAGCTCTAAGTGGGAAAAGAACATATATTTTTCTCTTTATATATCCAAGTAAAAGGCATCCACCTTCAGGTTTGATTTACACAGATATGAGAGACACAAAGTGTTATTTGGGGTTTTTTTTGTATTGTTTTTGTCTTTTTAGGGCCGCACCTGCAGTATATGGAAGGTTCCAGGCTAAGGGTTGAATCGGAGCTGCAGCTGCCGGCCTACACCACAGCTCATGCAACACTGGATCCTTAACCCATTAAGCAAGGCTAGGGATCAAACCTGCATCTTCATGGACACTGGTCGGGTTCTTAATCCACTGAGCCACAGTGGGAACTCCCACAAAATGTTATTTTGAAGTGATAAGAAGTTACACCTGCTGGAAGGTGCCAACCAGGTGACCTAATTTGTATTTGCTAATACCCACCCACTCTAATTGTCAAAATTTGTTATTTAACTGCATATAAGTTCTGGAATATTCCGTTATGTATAAAACATTTCTGCAAGATGTAAAAGAAGGGCAGTAACCTTTAGGGGGTGGGGAAGTGCCAGGGTAAGGGGCAGACACTTCTCATTTGGTGCCCTTAAAAAATTAAGAAAGGAGTTCCCGTCATGGCGCAGTGGTTAACGAATCCGACTAGGAACCATGAGGTTGCGGGTTCGGTCCCTGCCCTTGCTCAGTGGGTTAACGATCCGGCGTTGCCGTGAGCTGTGGTGTAGGTTGCAGACGCGGCTCGGATCCCCCGTTGCTGTGGCTCTGGCATAGGCTGGTGGCTGCAGCTCCGATTCGACCCCTAGCCTGGGAACCTCCATATGCCGCAAGAGCGGCCCAAAGAAATAGCAAAAAGACAAAAAAAAAAAAAAAAAAAATTAAGAAAGGAGGGAACCTCCATATGCCACAGGAAGCGGCCCTAGAAAAGCCAAAAAGACAAAAGAAAAAAAAAAAATAAGAAAGGAATTCCTGTTGTGGCTCAGTGGTAAAGAACCCAACTAGGATCCATGAGGATGTGGGTTCGATCCCTGGCCTCAAGTGGGTTAAGGATCCGGCAATGCCGTGAGCTGTGGTGTAGGTCGCAGACGAGGCTCAGATCCTGTGTTGCTGTGGCTGAGGTGGAGGCCAGCAGCTGTCGCTCCGATTCGACCCCTAGCCTGGGAACCTCCGTATGCCGCGGGTGCAGCCCTAAAAAAAGAAAAAAAAAGGCAGACTCGTTTTATTTCCTTCATAGACAATACGTTCACGAGGTCACAGAAGCACAAAAAGGAACTCAGCGACAGTCCCACCCTTGGGAAGGCATCCCCACCACGTCACTAACTCTGGTCGAGGAAAGGTCCACTTTCTAGAACATGCAGTTCTGCCATTTTTAACTTATGAAGGGCGTTATTTCTATAATAAGAAAAAGAAGGAAACCCCCAGGTCTGGCATCTAGGCAGCAGGGATGCAGGGTAAGTGGTGCCCTGGACCAGGAGCTCCGTCTCAGTCCGAGACGCAGTGCGAACCCCAGACCGTGTCCCCCGGGGGCTGTGGGACCTCACCGTCTCTCTTCTTTGTCTCTGGAGTGGGGACGAGCGCTGCGTCCATCTCAGAGTGGTTCTGAGCATCCAGTCACTGACCATAAACGTTTAGTTTTTTTACTTCATAAACTGTGAGTATGCCAGCAGCATACAAGGTAACTGTTATAGTATTTAAATAAATTTTACTTTCTCTGTTAAAAAAAAAATGAGGGCTTCATAAACTTTCTGAAGTCTTGGACTCTGGGTTAAAAACATATAATCTACAGAACTGTAACTACTAAACAACTGCTGCTAATAGATCTTTCATAATTACATATAAAAGGGGTTATTTTAAGGTAGCCCTCATTGACTGAAAATTTGTTATTTTATTTTTTAATTTTTCTTTGTCTTTTTACCTTTTCTAGGGCCACTCCCATGGCATCTGGAGGTTCCCAGGCTAGGGGTCAAATCAGAGCTGTAGCCGCCGGCCTACGCCAGAGCCACAGCAACTCGGGATCTGAGCCGAGTCTGCAACCTACACCACAGCTCACGGCAACACTGAGCGAGGCCAGGGATGGAACCCGCAACCTTATGGTTCCTAGTCGGATGCGTTAACCACTGCACCACGACGGGAACTCCTGAAAATTTGTTTTATGTACAGAGATCTACACTAAGTGCATAGCTCACTTACACATACTTCCAGAAATGTGGTTACTGTTTATCCTCACTTGTTTTTTGGCCATGCCCGAGGCACAGAGAAGTTCCCAGGCCAGGGATGGAAGTCGTGCCGCAACAGCGATCTGTGCCACAGCAGTCACAGTGCCAGGTCCTTAACTGCTGAGCCACCAGGGAACTCCACGATTACCCTCTTTTTCAAACGAGGAAAACAGGGGTTAGAAAGTTTAAATGACTCTTGTTGCACTCGTAATGGAAAAGGCTGAGTCTGATCTGCAGTCCACATTTTCATTCCATATGGCAGCGTATTGGTTATGCAAAAGGACAGTAAGACACACCTCATTTTGTTGTGCTTCACAGATACTGCATTTTTTTAAATTTTATTTTTGTCTTTTTAGGGCGGCACCTGTGGCACATGGAGGTTCCCAAGCTAGGGGTCTAATTGGAGCTGCAGCTGCCGGGCCACACCACAGCCACAGCAACAGCAATGCCGGATCCTTAACCCACTGAGCGAGGCCAGGGATTGAACTTCCATCCTCATGGACACTGGTTAGATTCATTTCTGCCGAGCTAAGATGGGAACTCCAGAGGTTGCATTTTTAACAATCTTGTGGTGAACAAGCCATTTTCCCAACAGCATTTGCTCACTTTGTGTCTCTGTGTCCCTTTCTGGTACTTTTCACAATATTTCAAAGGCTTTCATTGCTATTATTTTGGTCGGGGTGACCTGGGATCAGTGATCTTTGATGCTAGTGCTATGATTTGCTGAGGGCTCAGGGGATGGTGAACACTGAGTTAAGGCGAGTCTGTTTTTCTGACATAATGCTACTGCACACTTCACAGGCTACAATACAGTGTAAACATTGCTCTTCTGTCCCAGGAAAGCACACAGCCCATGTGCCTCGCTCTGCTGGGACAGAGACTTCACTGCGGTGCTCTGGAAGCAAACCCGCAGCATCTCCAAGGTGGGCCTGTTTTAAATGCATGAAAAACCAACACGTCAAGTATCTCCTCCTAAAATCTTACACAAACTTTTAGCTGTCTGAAGTGAGACTGTGTCCATAATTATAAAAAGGTAAAGCTCCTTTTATTTCCCGTGGAACTGGGAAGCAGGGTGGGCTCTGGCGCCAGGGCACCTACCCGCAGATGCATCTGTTTGCACACTATCTACACGCCTCAAACAAGCTGCTCTGTGTCTCAGCTTCCTCATCTGTGAAAGGGCACCATCTCCCTCGGGGTGGTTGTGGAGGGTTTTTTTTTTTTTTTTTTTGCTTTTTAGGGCCGCACCTGGGGCCTATAGGGGTTGAAATGGAGCTACGGCTGTTAGCCTACAGCACAGCCACAGCAACGCGGGATCCGAGCCTCATCCGCGACCTACACCACAGCTCACGGCAGTGCCAGACCAGATGGAACCCGCGTCCTCATGGAGATAGTCAGATTCGTTTCCGCTGGCTCCCTTTGGGGAAACTCCTTTTGTTGCTGTTGTGCTGCGGAATTCAAATGAGGTCACACGTGTGCACTTGAGCTCAGAGCAGAATAACCGTTAGCTATCATCATCATCTGAACGAGTTCATGAGGTACGTAACACGTGATTTAAAACACTCTCCTGTATTTGAGTGACAGTTTGGCTTTATCCTTGAACAAGTTTCTTCCCCTTTGTGTCTTTTATTTCTCCTCTTTAAGTGAGCACATTCCTGATTTTTAAAAATTACTCAGAGGAGTTCCCATCGTGGCGCAGCAGAGACGGGTCCAACTAGGAACCTTGAGGTTGCAGGTTCAATCCCTGGCCTTGCTCAGTGGGTTAAGGATCCGGTGTTGCCATGAGCTGTGGTGTAGGTCGCAGATGCGGCTCGGATCTGGTGTTGCTGAAGCTGTGGTGGAGGCTGGCAGCTGTATCTCTGATTGGACCCCTGGCCTGGGAACCTCCATATGCAGAATGAGCGGCCCTAAAAAGCAAAAAATAAAAATCAAAATCAAAATAAAAATTACTCAGAGAACACCCACGATATTCAAATTTAAACCAGAATTCCCAAAGGAATTACAACTGACATTTTTAGCCATAAAGGCTGAGTTGAGGGGGGAAAAAAAAAAAAGAAATGCAGAAAAAATAGATGCACATTAAAAGGAGCCCCTTGGAGTTCCCGTCGTGGTGCAGTGGTTAATGAATCCGACTAGGAACCATGAGGTTGCGGGTTCGGTCCCTGCCCTTGCTCAGTGGGTTAAGGATCCGGCGTTGCCGTGAGCTGTGGTGTAGGTTGCAGACGCGGCTCGGATCCCGCGTTGCTGTGGCTCTGGCGTAGGCCGGTGGCTACAGCTCCGATTCGGCCCCTAGCCTGGGAACCTCCATATGCCGCGGGAGCGGCCCAAGAAATAGCAACAACAACAACAACAACAACAAAAAACAAAAGACAAAAAAAAATAAATAAATAAAAGGAGCCCCTTAAGAAAACCTATCCCAATACATGCATGTGTCTGTATTTGAAGTAGCCCACAAGATACGGCCATGGGCAAACCCCGCTCCTGCAGACGTGACTTGGGCATGACAGCCACTGAGGAGTCACATGACGCAAATACCCGCTGGCAGAAGAGACCGCGTTTTGAGAATTCTCTGGGAGGGATGCTTTGGCCGTGTGTTTCTTACTCTGTGTCGCCGACGTGGTGTAGACAGGCAAGCCCCTCGCCGCTCTTCTCAGAATCTCCTGTTGTCTTTCCTGGCTGAACTCCTTCTCGTAACGTTCCTTCTCGGAACTGGACAAGTAGAACTAGAAGAGGAGAAATAGTGACTCGTCCTCTTAAATGTCATCATTATTCAGTATCACGTGCAGAGGAGGTTTTATCCAGAATAGGAAAATAAAACTTTTTTTCTTCTATGAAGGCAAAACTTGCCTTCAAATTTCTTTACTTTAGGAAGCCAAGTCAAGCACATTTGAACAAAACCACACACCTTCACAGATTAAAAAACATCTGCCCTCCATGTTAATGACAGAAAAGGAACATGAACTAAACACTTCGGCGTCTTTGCTTTTTACAGAGAAAATTCACTTTCCCATCAAAAAGGGCTTCATATGTATTTTCTGTTAGTAAAAATTTCGGTGTTTAAAAGTCAGTGTCAAGAGATCTTTAATGTCTGGAAGGATGTTCCAAGAGTCACTTGCTTTGGATAACAGGTGAAGTCCTGGGGTCCTACTATGTTTCTGGCTAAATTCTCACTAAGGACAAGATCTTCTTTTGATACTTTCTTTCTTCCTTCCTTTCCTCTTAAAAAGCTAACCCATTAGGGCACTTTCTCCAAAAAAAATTTTTTTGGTCTTTTTGCCATTTTTTGGGCCGCTCCCGAGGCATATGGAGGTTCCCAGGCTAGGGGTCCAATCGGAACTGTACCTGCCGGCCTACGCCACAGCCACAGCAACTCGGGATCCGAGCCACGTCTGTGATCTGCACCACAGCTCATGGCAACACTGGATCCTTAACCCACTGAGCAAGGCCAGGGATTGAACCTGCAACCTCCTGGTTCCTAGTCGGATTCATTAACCACTGCGCCACGACGGGAACTCCTCTCCAGAATTATTAAGGACTATCAAGGCAAGCAGAGTCTCCTGTGCTTAAGGAGGGACTCCTCTACAGAACTGGTTCTAGCTTCCATCTCTTAAGCTTTTATTCCCACAGCAGGGCCGCCTCTAGCCTCTTTCTTTAGGGCGTCTTCCCTACAAAGGACTTGCTCAGCTGCTCATCTGTTCATGTCGCCCCCAACAGCTCAAGGACCTCAGGTTTATGCCCCTATTTCATGCAACCAGGAGCTTTTTTTCATGTTTCTATTGGTCTTAATTTCACAGATTAAAAAAAAAAAAAAAAGGCCTGAAACATGCTCTTGATCACATTTCTGTATTTTGACAACACTGCTCCTCGGTTTTTATTTACTTACAGGGTTTTGTTTGAAAAGGCCCGTGGAGCCCTGACTGGAACTTGCTCTTTTAAACCGCGTGCATGTGGTCTACCCGCCAGGGCAACCGCCCACCTCCCACCCGCCCACGGCCTCATCCCCTTCCAGATGCAGCCTCTTCTTTTAACAGGGGACCGTGGGGCACGTATGAAGAGCTCCGGGGTCAGGAGACGGAGCCCACAGCTCAGAGCATTTCCCAAAACCGCATACGTCACTGGAGGAGCTGGTATAAAATATGAGTCTCTTCGTTTCCCTCTGTGCTGCTCACGCACGGTAAACGTGCCTGCTTTGGACAGACTTGCTCTCTAACTTGACTGAAACACGATGCTCAGCAAGCAGAAGAGTCCATGCAGACTGCCTGGCCTGGCTCACACAGCCCAGTCTCGATGGCACAAGAAATCTCCAGATTACGTATAAGGGACGAGAAGTCACATGGCCGCACGAACAGGGCAGAAGGAAGTCGGAAAAAAATCACATAGTCTTAAAGCTGAGGTTCTGGAGGTCACTTGCCTAAACTCCAGGTTGGCTGAAATCTTAGCTGTGTCTGAGATGGGCCCCCTCTTGAATGATTTCAGGGACAGAAACACTCCCCTCGTTTGCAAGATGACCCATTTGCTTTTAGCAGAACTGTCACTTCCCCGACGTTAGGCATCTCTGAGCATTCGTGGTAGAGAATAAAGATCATACCATAAAATGTTAAACACCTATTTGGGTAAGAGATGCTCTAATCAAAACTTACGGCTTCCTTGTAAAAGCTAAACAGATTCCCCTGGGCTGAACTGTTTCTAGCCAGGCCTCAAAATCTTTACTTTTCCTTAAGAACTGCGGCTATAAATTACAAAAATCTTAAACCAAACAAAACTCTCCAGAGACACTAGAATTTCAGATAGGAATGGAACAAAACTAAAATAACTTAGATTTTTGAAGTTATTACTATTTTTCATTCACTACCACTGAGAAGAATTCAAACCATGACCTGCCGTTATCTTCAATTCAAATGGTACAAACAGTTCCACTTAAATATATGTTAAACACCAGTTAAAAGCGTGGCACTGTCTGAGGTACCAGGGATCCAAAGATGAATAAAAATACAGCCTTTGCTTTCAAAGACACAGTCCCGTTTCCCAGTACAAAAGTTAGCCACGTAAACAAGGAATCACACATCACAAATCAGCAACTCTTCATCAGGTGGAACCGAAGCTCCCCTGGGAGGGGTGGGGCGTCAATGAAAGTTTCCGGGAAGAAGTGGTACTTAAACTGGGTTTGGAAAGATAAACAGGAATCTTCTGGGAAGACAAAGTGGGAGAGAGAACTTTAGCAAAAGAAACAGCAAATCAGAAGCACAAAGGTGTGAAAGCACCAAACTCCGGGCAGCCCATTCCTCGCGTTCAGAGGCCCAGGAAGAAGCAAGGGGGACGAAGTCTCTGGAAAGGTCTGCGCATCATTCAAACGGACACAGCCCATGAGGTAGCAGCTCACACCAGTCCGCACAGCTGTCATCAGCAAGTCAGCAAGGGACACGCGCGGGAGAGGGTGTCAGGGAGAAAGGGAGCCCTCCTGCCCCACTGGCGGGAATGTAAGTTAGTGCAGCCACTGTGGAGAGCAGCACGGAGGCTCCTCAGAAAACGAAATACACGGGTACCAAATGACCCGGCAATCGCGCCCCGGGGCATCTCTCCAGACAACACTGTCATTCAAAACATCCAGGTACCCGCATGTTCACGGCAGCACTATTCACAACAGCCAGGACCTGGAAACAACCTACGTGTCCATGGACAGATGAATGGACTAAGAAGATGTGGTCCAAACACACAATGGAACGTTACTCAGCCATCGGAAGCCAAGATAATGCCATTTGCAGCAAGGCGGACGCAACCAGGGACTCTCACACTAAGTGAAGTGAAGTCAGCAAGGAAAGACAAACACCATGTGACAGCACAAATGAAGCTTTCCACACAAAAGAAACTCAGGGGTTTGGAAAACAGGCGATGAGCCATGAGGTCCTGCTGCGCAGCACAGGGCACTCTACCCAGTCACTTGTGATGGAACGTGATGGAGGAGAGTGTGAGAAAAAGAAGGTGTCTACGTGTGACTGGGTCGGTCTGCTGTACAATAAAAACTGACAGAACGCTGTAAATCAACTATAATGGAAAAAATAAAAATCTTAAAAAAAAACAGCACGGCCCACTGGCAACCTCTGTAGGAACTGAGGCCGGAGGAGCGATGGGGCCGTGTCCTCCTTTGAGCAGATGACAGCTGGCGACGGAAGAGGCCCACCCGCTTCTCACACGCTGCCTCCTCCTCGCCCTCTGTTCGTTCAGGTGTTCATCAGTCGGCCACACACCAGGTCTGAGTCCAGGCGATGGAGCTACAGCAATAAACAGCGAGGAGCCTTCCTTTGCCAAGCTCGCCCCTTCGTGGAAGAGACGCCTGCAAAGGTCTCCGTTCAGAGACTGCTTCCTCAGAGAGCCCCCTGCGCACACCACGTGAAGTAGCTGTTTTCTTAACAGCCTACACGGTCACACTCTACCACCCCACCGTGGTCTTTTTCCAACCGTGTCACCATTCGAAACATCTCATTTGCTGATCGTGGTTTTCTGTTTATTCCCAGAGCCCCCACAGCCGGACAGCAGGTGCTCAGCCTACTTGCTGACCTAAAGAATGGGGGGAAGATGCCTGCATTTACACATGTATAACTTCCCTAAAATAGACAGTTTTTGCTCTTTAGATCCAACCAATTCCCCTGATCCGACCCCAGCGCTGCTCAAGCTCCTGCGTTCAGGGTCCTGCTGCCACAGCCACAACACCGGTCTCACAACCGCGTAACTTCCTACCGACGCCTGCTGGGGCAGCATGCTCTAGGCTCGTTTAGGAGAAGAATCTTAAGTTCCTGTTCTTGGCTGTCACTGCAGCTTGGCTCAGCCGGCCCCTCACGACGTAGGAAGTAGTCCCTTCCACACTCATCTGCACACCCACTATGTACTCGACAGCGAGAGAGGGAGAGAGGAGCGCTTGACAGAAGTGGCCCCTGCCCCCAACAGCCGACACGTCAGAGGGCGACGTGCCCAGGGAAGCAGAACCACGACAGAGGTGACAAGCCCAGGACGGGGAGGGGGAAGGCAGAACGCACGCAGTAGGGCCACTGGGCACAGGCTGGGCGGCCAGCTGGACTGACAGGAACGGGGGTGGGTGGAAAGGCTTCAGCCCTGGGCAGAGTGCTAACTGGGTGCAATACTGCCACAGCAACAACCACAGAAGAAAAAAATACCATTACAATGGCACTTAAGACGTGTGAGGCATTCTTTTCCGCACTGTACATCCGGCATTCATTACGTAATAGCATAAACAGTATTCATCACAGAGGTGCATTATGAACTTATTCAACCCACACAACAATCCAGTAAGCTGGCAGGTTTTTCTGGAGTGAAACTTTATTTAATAAGCCCTTCTGCCATCATTTTTATGACGACAGTATCATCCATCTTTTGCCCCACATCCTTAAAAAGTAAAGGCCGGCCGCCATACACGGCCGAGTAGCTACCGGTTCCCACCGAGGCCTGCGGCGCCGGCAGCTCCGGGAGGCGGGCGGCGCAGGGCGGGGACGGCGCCCGGGGCGCGAGCCCGTCTCTGCCCTGAACCTCGCTGCTCCACCGCTTCGCAGCTGCTTTCCTTTCTCTTCCCAATTGCTTGCCTTCCTTTTCCCAACTACTTCCCGTAAGACAAACTCTCTATTTCACACGTTTGGCTGTTGGCGTGGGCGTCACCCCCCCCCCCCCCCCGTAACTGATGAGAGAGAATGAGGTCGTGTGCAGCTTAAGAGAGGGCGACGTGGATGCCACTCTGTCGGGCGACTCTGAGGACTGGCTAATCATTACCAGGGTTTGGCAAACACACGTGAGGAAACACTACGTTTGACTAACGGTTCACATCGTCCCTTCGAACCCAAGCCCCCGCAGAAACGCCCGGCAGGCTGGCAGCTGGGGGTGCCCCGCGGTCGGGGGTGGAAATGCTGCAAAAGTGGGCGGGGTGACGGTGGCACCACTATAAACGTCGTGGGATTCACTGGGTATTTCAAGAGCAAGACAGGCGAAGGACAGAGTGGGACCCAAGCCCAGAGTACAAGCCCGGCAGCATCCACAGCAGGCCCGCCCGGGCACCGGCGCCGGGCGCTGCCCATCCGCGGGAGCCCACGGAAGTGGCGCGTGCTGTGCAACACAGCAGGGAGGGAGGGAGCCGCAACCCCGCGCCACGCGGGCGAACCGCCCACGGAGACCGTCAGTGGAAGGAGGCAGACCCGCCAGCACACGGCCGGTGTGAGTCCGCCCAGGCCAGGCCCTTGGAGGGCAGGAGCAGGGAGCGGGCAGCCAGAAGAGGCTGGAGGGGCGCTCGCCCCAAGCTGGGGGCGGGCTCCTCGCGTGTGTGCGGTTCGTGAAAACGCCTCGAGCCTACAGGTGCGGCGTGGACACTCCTCTGTGTTCTTTCACGAAAAGTTAAACGGAAGCTGAGACCTTTAAATGCGAGCCTGTCGTTTTCAATGGGTGAGGGGATAATGACATTATTAGTGTCATCTCACATGAGTGCTAACGAACCGCAGGGCAGGTCCTGGTTGAAAGCTTTACACGAATGCATCTCACTCAGTCCTCACAGACGCCCTACGCACACGGGCGGCACTGTCAGCTGCATTTCCCAGAGAACTGAGGCGCAGATGCATCGAGAAAATCACGTTCAGAGGATCCTGACTCCAGAGAACGTGGCCTTAACTACGCAGCAGCACCAACCCTGCGGTGAGGAAGGACTCAGCCGGCTCCGTCGGGCAACCAGACACGCGGCCCGAAGCTGCCCCCGCGGGGCTGTGCGTCCCCACGCTGTTTCCCAGGGGAACCTCCAATACACGGGGTGTAACAAGCAACAGCCCAAAGAAATTCTCTCCCACAGTCGAAACTGTTTGTTTAGTTTATGTATTTAGCTGCAGCTTGTTTAGCCTGAGAAGATACAAATGTTAAGAGAGAGTCTAAAAATAAACTCTACTTTCCTAACTCACTTCTGTCCCTTAAGATTTTGTACCCCAGCGATATAAAGTACATCTTTAAGAAAACACCGCAGGGCAGAGGAATGCGAGCACAGCTAAACCTTAGCGCTACCACGGATCTCAAGGACACGACCTCAGGGGGCTGTGTCAGAGGAGCTGCTGGTGGCTCACATTCACAGTGCAGGTACCGAGCAATTCACGGATGGAGATGGAACAAATGCATCACATAATCAAGTTTTAACAAAGGTAACACAGGGAAAACAATTCCATAATTACTGAAATTTACCAACATTAAATTTACCTCTTTGGAGGGGGAAGCGGGAGATGTGAAAATTGTCATCCAATAGGACCATACAAACATAACAAAGAACAGATGGAAAGCCACAAGGTAAACAACGGCCTTTCCTGGTAAATAAAAACAAATAACATTTCATTGAATTCAGGTGAAAACAGGAAAAAGCATTACATATTAAACCATAATATTTAGGGTCAGAAGGCTTAGTCCAATAAAAAGTTTAAGTAAAATGCACTAAAACATCAAATAAATACACTCTCTGCATGATGTAACATTACACGTATGAAAAAACATTCTATTCCTACATTTGAGGGTTACTGGCCTGGTTCCTAAGTAAAGACTATAGTCTGAGATGAGAAGCACTTCCTAAAACTACAATTTAAATGACCTGAAATTGTGTAAGACAGATTCCATCACCATGAACATTAAACCAGGGAACTACACATGAACTCAATTCTTGGATTATTCAGAAAAGTCATCCTAAATTTCACTGTCCTTTTCAACACATGGTAATGAAAATATTTTAGCCTTGTTGAATTTCTGCCGCTGTTTCCTAAGGAAATTCGTGTAATGGTCCAACATCCTTATCTCCAAGTCTTTTTTTCTTTTGTCTTTTGTTGTTGTTGTTGTTGCTATTTCTTTGGGCCGCTCCCGCGGCATATGGAGGTTCCCAGGCTAGGGGTTGAATTGGAGCTGTAGCCACCGGCCTACGCCAGAGCCACAGCAACGCGGGATCCGAGCCGCGTCTGCAACCTACACCACAGCTCACGGCAACGCCGGATCGTTAACCCACTGAGCAAGGGCAGGGACCGAACCCGCAACCTCATGGTTCCTGGTCGGATTCGTTAACCACTGCGCCACGACGGGAACTCCCTTATCTCCAAGTCTTAACTCGCTGATATAACTCACAGCAAAGTTTTTGTTGTGATCCGCAGTTGGTTTTTATCTATAAGAAGCAGAATTGTTTTTTCTATCTGTAAGAAGCAAGACTTTCTATCAATCTTTGTTCAGTTTGGAATACAGAACCATAAACTCATCAAAGAAAATGAAGTACAGACAAGCATAAAAGACTAAGATTCCACTCATTTTAAAACTTCAGGCCAGGAGTTCCCATTGTGGCTCAGCTGTAATGGACCCAACCAGTATCCATGAGGTGGCTGGTTCAATCTGGCCTTGCTCAGTGGGTTAAGGATCCGGCGTTGCCGTGAGCTATGGTGTAGGTCGCAGGCATGGCTCAGGTCCCACGTTGCTGTGGCTCTGGCGCAGGCCAGCAGCTATAGCTCCAATTAGACCGCCTAGCCTGGGAACCTCCATATGCCACGGGGTGTGGCCCCTAAAAAGACAAAGAGACAAAAAAAAAAAAAAAAAAAAAAAAGTTCAGACCAAATATTACTTTTCCTACAAAACCTTTCTCCATTACTTTCAGAAATTAATACCTCTTAGTCTATATGGCCCAAATAATATGTTTAGACTGTAGCTGAAGCACTTAATGTGTTTCATGTAAGTTAGCTGCTTAATACTAATGAACTAATAAATGCAAAACACCTGGAACAGTGTCCGACACATAATACATCCTCAATAAATACAGGCTATTATTATCACTGTTATCTAAGCATATTAACTCCTTCTCAAAATCTGGTTCTTTTTGTATATTACCCTGTTTCAGTGTTACCCAAATTTTTGGAGTGATAAAAGTTTTCACTGGTCGGCAGTTAGATGAGAAACATTAAGAACAATACAGGGGGAGTTCCCAGTGTGGCCCAGCAGGTTAAGAGCCTGGCATGGTATCCATGAGGATTTGGGTTCGATCCCTGGCCTCAGTCAGTGGGTTAAGGATCCGCAATGCTACAGCTACAGGGTAGGTCAAAGCTGCAGCTTGGATTCAATCTCTGGCCCAGGAACTGCCATACGCCATGGGTGTGGCCCTTCAAAAACAAAGGGTGAGGTCTGTATGTGCACATGCATTCAACTTGAAGTCCTGCCCTTTCTTTGACCTGAGCTTATTTTTCCCTGTTTTGGGATTTTTTTTAAATGTTTTTAAATAAAATGATAAAAAATCAACAACGTGCTGGACCCGACATTTTCTCTGCCATTACAACTGGTCCGTGCCTGGTCTCACACAACAGACCCCCGAGTCTCACAGGTGACTTATGCGGGAAGCCGGGGCTCAGTGACCCCTCACACCGCACCGCGATCAGCACAAAGCACACACTGCAACTGCCAGTTCCTCAAATCTCTTTCAAAGTAGATGTTGCCTTCTCTTCCCACTTAGTGCCATGGTTCATAAACTGCTGCTTGCCTCATCTGGGTTACCGCAGAACCCAACCGGCTTTAGTCTCCAGCCTCTGTGGCTTCTAACCCATTCCAATGACCAGCGCAAAACACGGGGCTCAGTTTCCTCCCTTTTGGCTGTGAATTTCCTAGGAAGCAGCTCCATCCGCTTGAGTAATGAAGGCACTGGAACCTCTGGGGCGTCCTAGTAACTGCATTTAACTACAGCTGCTCAAATCGCCTTCTGCGCTTAACTCAGAGTCTGCTAGGAGATACGTACCTATACTCATTTCCAGCTCTCACAATGGTCTCACAGGTATTCTTTCCGCTTATAAATGTAAAAACAAGGCTCGGAGAATTTAATACCTTGCCCAGTGTCAGTTTCTAAATAATAAAGCCAGAATTCAAACCCATAGAAGCCTGACGAAAATCCAAGGTCCTTTTCAGACGTCATATCCACAATAAGTTTATTCCGCTTCTCTAATTGTCGTCTTAGTGGACACACCTACTTTAGAGACAACATCTGATGCCACGATGACGTCCTGACCGCGGCGTCCTTCTATTTTCAAACGTGCTTTCTTTTCACTTTCACTAAAACTGACTGTCACGCTCATTGAATATTCTCATTTCTCAGAATCTGCATTCTCTGTCATTTCAGCTCCCTCCAGGGTGAACGCTATGGTCTAAACAATGGATTCAATATTATTCCTTCATTTTTCACCCTCTGGAAAAACATGCCAGAGCTGGGTCTCCTGCTGCCACACCAGCACTGAGGCCGTTGGCAAGTCTGCAGTGTCTCCTTCACTGATTCATATTACTGCCTGTCCCCAGTTTCCAGTCAAGCTTGTCAATGCTCCTCTACACATTACTGTAGTTTTGAGATAAATGGCAACCTTGAGGTTACCTTATCTTAAACCTCTTAATCATTTAGGTACTTACAACTCAAAGTTTTTAAAACACACTCTTCGTTTTTAAAAAAACATTTAATATATTTTTAGACTATTTCTGTTCTCCAAAAGAACAAAAACAAAATGGTTTTTGCCTTAAAACATTGTAACCTCAGTTAAAGAAAGAAAAGATAAAATAAATCTCTCTATATTGCCTGGAATACAGGAAACACTTAACCACATGGTAATTATCAAATTATAATGTGAAGAATAACAGGAAATATTTTTAAATAAATTCAAATTAATGTGATTGCTAATAATCCCACATATATGGCTATAAACTACTGATTAGAAGTAATACTTAAGAGCTTAACTAGCAAGTTAAATCAAAGCTGAAAGAAAAAACTGATCTTGCAAATCAAAAAGTCTAATTCAAAAATCACCTGTAACTGAATAAAAAAAAACAAACAAATAAGCAAACAAAAAACTTCACCGAAAGACTCTCTGAAAGACATGGGAAAGACCGCCCCAAAACATAACGATGGAAGTTAAAAGTTCTTTCATAAGAACTTCAGGAGTTCTCTGCTTTCTCTATCTGTGCTTTCAACATACAGGAGACAGTTTTAATTTTAAGGAAGAAAAACTAGCCGACCAAGACTGAGGCTATATTTACTCTGCTACTAAGAAACCAGATTCAAAGCTGACTTGAGATTTACATGCTTAATGCTCTGTATTTCTAGTAAGAAGAATATTTATTAATTTCTAACTATTCGACTGTTTTACAAATCTGCTGGATTTCTAAATTCGAATCAAATTTTATTTTTGAAATCTGACATCAAAGGACTCAAAATTTTCTTTTTTTCTTTTTTTGCTTTTTAGGGCCACACCTGCAATATATGGAAGTTCCCAGGTCAGGAGTTGAATAGGAGCTGCAGCTGCCAGCCTACACCACAGCCACAGCAGCACAGGATCCAAGCCTCATCTGCAACCTACACCACAGCTCATGGCAACACTGGATCCTTGACCCATGAGTGAGGCCAGGGATCGAACCCCCATCCTCATGGATATTTGTCAGATTGGTTTCCACTGAGGCACGATGGGAACTCCGGTCTCAGTGAAATTTTGAGCAATGGTTTTTCTCGGTAGGCACTGCCTCTTTGGTGATTCTAAAAACTTTAATTCCATTTCAAAATGAACTAGTAATACAATTTATAAATTCAGAGTGTGGTTATTTAATTAAAAATGAGGAGCTCCGCTGTGGCGCGGTGGCGCAATGGGATCGGCGGCATTTCGGGAGCCTCGGGACGTGGGTTTGATCCCCGGCCCAGCACAGTGGGTTAGGCTCCAGCACTGCCTCGGCTGTGGCTTAGGTCAAGACTGTGGCTCAGATCTGATCCCTGGGCCGGGAGCTGCACATGCCAAGGGGCCGCCAAAAAAAGGAAGTTAAAAGGCTGTAAGAGGTAAAGAACTATTTTTAACACATGCACAGAGAACCACCAATAAAGTACAGACATCATGGAAGAAACCTCCTCCTCAAACCTACAGCTGGAAGTGCCGCTAAAATCTCCGCGCCTCTGCGCGCGGAGCGTCCTAAGGAACGCACAAGGCAGAAACCTGTATATGTCAAAGAAGTCTGGGTACCAGACGCCTGAAGAAGTAATGCAACTCTAATTTATATAAACAACACAACTGAGAATGCACTGAATGTCCAGAAATAAACCCAATAATACATCTTTTTAATCGCTTAAAGAATACGTATTTTCTTTCTGAAAACAAAAATACATGCAGTCATCACTAAATAAAAAGTATACGGGTTACAATTAGACACCATTAGTAGTCTGCTTACAGTGAGAATGAAAATGCCTTACCGTTTTCTCCATTTCCGGAAAGAGTAACTAGAATAAAAGAAAACACAGTGAATAAATAGACTTTAAACACTTGTATACAATGCTTATTTCAGGTTAACTATTCATCTTAATATCATTTTCACAATAAAATTTAGTTATAAAATGTAAACACTAGCACAAGTTCAGATTTTCACACTCAAAAATCCCTGGAAAGAGTAAGATTCAAATTATTCTTTATCATGAATATTGCAATTGCATGAAAATTGTTTTGAGACTTCTGTTAATTTTAAGTATAATCAACATGGTTATAGTCATGATGCTTTCATTAGCTGTCTTCTTTTCCTTTTTGCTCTTTCAGGGCCGCAGGTGCAGCATACAGAAATTTCCAGGCTAGGGGTTGAATTGGAGCTGCAGCTGCAGGCCTACACCAAAGGCACAGCAACGCTGGATCCTTAACCCTCTGGGCCAGGCCAGGGATCAAACCAGCACCCTCATGGACACTATGAGGGTTTCCTAACAGGAACTCCTACCCCTGCAATTGTTAGAGCACTTTTTTTTTTTTTTTTTTTGGGCTTTTTGGCTTTTTGTCCTTTTAGGGCTGCACCTGCGGCATATGGAGGTTCCCAGGCTAGGGGTCAAATCAGAGCTGTAGCCGCCGGCCTACACCACAACCACAGCAACTCCAGATCCGAGCCATGTCTACAACCTACACCACAGCTCACGGCAACCCCTGATCCTTAACCCACTGATCGAGGCCAGGGATCGAACCTGCAACCTTATGGTTCCTAGTTGGATTAGTTTCCACCGCGCCATGACGGGAACTCCTGGAGCACTTTTTCTCCCTAGTCTAAACCCCCAGAAACGGTTCTTTACTCCTCCTCTCTGGACAGCCCAGTGGCCTCTAGGTCCTGTTGGTTCTACTACCTAAGGCTCCTCAAATCTGCCCCCCGCCCCTTTTCCCCAATGCCACTTCAGCACCTTCTCCAATGTGACAGCTTAAAGCAGCTCTCTCCGGTCACTGAATGCGCCCTCACCCCCAGCCACTCGGAAGGGCAAACACTCTTCAACACTGCAGGCCCTCTGTGACCTACCGGCTCTCTGCCATCTGCCCACACTCATGATCTAATCACCCTGAAAAAAATCACGGTTTCCCAAATACATCAGGCAGTCGCAAGCGTGCTGTGAGCCCCCACTCGTCCTTCAGGCCCAGCCTACACGCCTCCTCTGCAGAGCCTTCCAGGTCCCTCTGCAGGCAGAGCGGGCATCCTTGCTGTCACGACTGCTCGCTCTTCCATCTCTACTGCACCACCTCATTGCTTGTAACTACTTGAGGCTGTGTCCGTCTCACCCTGCCGCACTGAACCAGTGTGCAGTCCTGTCTTAGAACAGTGACAACCCCAAGACTTATCAAGAGCTCCATTTAACAGGTAAACAAAGACTCCGAACAATCAAATGACTTGCCCGACGTCACAGAGCTAGTACCTGCAGGGCAGGTAAGGTCTGAACTCACCTCTACTTAGACTTGTATCCCTTCCTGTGCTATCTCTCATTTTATTCAGTGTTTTAGTTCCAAAGCACACAGCAGCAATGCTTAAGAAATGACTATTTATTCAGTATCCTAAAGTCTCTTGATAAAACAGGAGTACCGAGATAGCTCCTAAATACTCTAAAATACATCTACCTCAATCCTGAAACCTCCACAATTTAATGAGAAAACACTACCTAAGTGTTCCCACTAAAGCTGGGAACAAAACAAACAGGTTCATGACCATTATTATTATTTCTTTTTAACGCTGCCCTGGAAAGCCCTATGTTTTCTCTTCGCCAATCTTAGGTCATTCAGGTATGGTCTGGGGTAGTTAAACCCTGGGCAGTTTAATTGAAACATTTAAGTAAATGGCCGAACCTTTAATCAAAGCATTTCCCCACTGTGCTAGTGCACATGAAAAATATAATCCTCCATATAAGCCATGACATTAAATGACCAGAAAGCACTGCAACAGCCACAAAATTATAAAAGAGAAATAAACTGGTTGTATAAAGACCGAAGATACATGTGTCACCGTTTGTGGATTACATGACTACATTCCTTCATAGTCAAAGAAAACAAACTGAAAAACTATCACGAATAAGAGGTGGCAGTGTACAAATCCTGATACACAGAAATCAGTAGCTTTCTAATACACAGGCAATCATTACATAGAAGTTATAATAAAAGAAAGTTTTATTTACAAAGTCTTCTAAAAAGATAATGTCCCTAGGAATAAGTGCAGGAATTGAGCAGTATCTATAAAAGAAACATTTTAATGTTTCTTGGGGACACTAATAAAAATCTGAACGAGTGAAAAGGCTTATATTCTTATACAGAAGAGTCATCATTAAAATGGCAATTCTCCCTACACTAATTTACAAATTTTTTGAAATCTCAATAAAAATACTTTTATTTTTTAACTAGACAGATTCCAGAGTTTATTGGTGGAAAAATGATCTTGCATGACAGGAGAGGAAAATTTTGAAAGAGAATAGTAATAGGTACAACCACTAAGAAAACATTATGCAGGTACTTCAAAAAACTAAATATAGAACTACCATATGATCCAGCAATCCCACTCCTGCACATATATCCACACAAAGCATTCACTGATAGAGATACATGCACCCCTATGTTCACTGCAGCACTGTTCAATAGCCAAGACTTGGAAACAACCTAAAGGTCCATCAACAGATGACCGGATTAACAAGATGTGGTACATATACACAATGGACTACTACTCAGCCATAAAAAAGAACAAAATAATGCCATTTGCAGCAACATGGATGGAACTAGAGACTCATACTAAGTGAAGTAAGTCAGAAGGAGAAAGACAAATAACCTATGATATCACTTTATCTGGGGTCTAATACATGGCACAAATGAACCTAACTACAGAAAAGAAACAAACTCATGGACTTGAAGAATGACCTGCGGTTGCCAGGAGGGAGTGGGAGGGGACTGGGAGTTCGGAGTTCGTCGAAGCAAACTACTGCATTTGGAATGGATGTGCAATGAGATTCTGCTGTACAGCCCAAGGAACTACATCTGATCACCTGTGATGGAACATGATGGAGGATAATGTGAAAGGAAGAATGTATGTGTATGTATAACTGGGTCACTTTGCTGCACAGCAGAAATTGACAGAACACTAAGTCAACTGTAATTTTAAAAAATATTTTTTAAAAAAGAAGACTAATGAAAGGAGTGCACTAGTGGTGGCAAATATAAAACTGTGGTGTTTAAAAAATATTATAAATGTACTAATCATTAAAACAGTTATACTAGTTCACGAATAAACAAATCAATGGAACAGAACAGAAAGCTCCAAAATGGACTCCTATGTATCAATACAGGATTTCAAATTAGTGTGGACAGAGGAACAAAGGGCATTAGGACAAATGGGTAGCCATGCGGATAAAAGACATTACTGGGATTCACAACACAGACCAGGATAAACTCCAAATGTAACCAAGATTTAAATGCAAAACAAAATCAAACCAAACCGTGCATGTACTAGATGAACCAAAGAAAAATGTTAAATATATATACTTTTGGAGCAGACTAGGTATTTCAGATTATGACACAAAACAGAGAAGCCATAGGAAACACTGATTCATCTGACTGCATAAAAGTAAAAATAAAATAGCTTGAAAAAAATTACTCTAAGACAACAAAAAACTAGGAAGAAAAATTCACAATTCTTCCCACAGACTAAAAACTAAGTTCTCTAATATTTGAAGAGTACCTACAAATCAGTGAGAGTTTATTTTAATTTTTATGTTTGACTGCACCCACGGCATGCAGAAGTTCCCTGGCCAGGGATCAAGCCCATGTGACAGCAGTGACGCGAGTGACAGCAGCGACAGCGCCAGATCCTTAACCTGCTGAGCCACCTGGGAACTCCACTAAGAGTTTTTTACAAACAACCCACTTTTTCACAGAAAAGGGAATACAAAATCTCAAACATAAAAAGAAGGTCAACTTCTTTTACAAGAGAAATCCAAAGTAAAACTACACAAAGATAATCATTTTTAAAAACCTTATTAGCAAAGGTCAAAAGTTGGTAACATACTTCGTGATCACACTTCTCAGAGCAGAGGATTCGGACTTAAAAGTGCATTTGGGGCAACAGTTTCTGGTGGCCGCCTCTTCACCTTTTCCCACTAAAACAGACGCAATTACAGGAAACAACAAAACTGCTTCATAAGAAAAACAAAGCTAGACAAACCAAGAATGACCACAGCCACTTATTCACAGAGGGCTTTCCTCACCAGGGGAGTGGGTTAAATAACTCTCCGCAGCATACATTCCCACAGCACTTTATAATTTCCTTTTCCTAACACTCCTGACCCTGGGTAATTTTCTAATCTGCAGTTCCTCGCAGGTTTCCGTGGGGGAAGGGACACACGGACCCACCAGCACCGGGTACAGGGTGGTGTGGAATCAGCCCATAGTATCTGTTAGCTGCCCCTCCAATTACACGGACAAAGGATCCTCAGGGCCCACTAACACTGGCCGTCTGTCTGTAGAGCCCCTAGCCTCAGAGAGGAATATTCCATTTTCTGAGGGTCCCAATATAGTTTAAAAATCCCTTTGATAAAGCCAGGACTACAAAAAAACATTGTGCATACTAAATGGTTACATGTGACTTTTAGAGATACAATGAATGGTGCTTTTCCAACAGTATCAATGACCTTGTACCCATTTACAGAGGATTTTAACCTAAATGCACGGCTCTCTGTGACCATGAGAGCTGTCCCTAAGTTTTCTCCACTTAACTGCCCCCGTTCTCCCCTATCTCCCACTACCTGCCACCGGAAATCCCAGACACCCTCACTCTACCACCAGCCCTTGCATCTGCTGCAGCTTCGTGATACAGTTCTGGCTAACGGATACATCTTTGGTAAAGTCACAGAGGAAAAAACTGTTCTTCCTTGACAAGTCAGAAGCATGTGAGAAGAAAGCTGTATTACTGCCTTTATCATGCTTTTTGCTTCAGATATTTATAATGTACGAATCAGCTGTCTAAATCTGTATCTGCTAACTTTCATCCTTGACGGAACAATACCTGCTGGAAATAGGATTCTGGGTTGACAGTTCTTTTTGTTGTTGCTGTTCAGCACTTGAAAAATGCCATGGCACTTCCTTTTGGCTTCTATGGTTTCTGATGAAAAATCTGCTGTTACTCTAATTTCCCCCAGAAGTAAAGTATTACTTTGTCACTCCTTTCAAGATTTGGTCTTTGTCTTTAGATTTCAGAAGTTTGGTTATGATGTGTCTTGGGTTGGACAATGTGACTTGTTTATCTTGTCTAGCGTTCACTCAGCTTCTAGAACCTATAGGTTTATGTCTTTCGTAACATTTGCAAATTTTAAGCTTTTTTTTTTTTTTTTTTTGGTCTTTTTGCCTTTTCTAGGGCCGCTCCCACGGCATATGGAGATTCCAAGGCTAGGGGTCAAATCAGAGTTGTAGCCTCTGGCCTACTCCAGAGCCACAGCAACGCAGGATCTGAGCCACGTCTGAAACCTACACCACAGCTCACGGCAACACCGGATCCTTAACGCACCAAGCAAGGCCAGGGATCGAACCCGAAACCTCATGGATCCTAGTCAGATTCGTTAACCACTGAGCCACAATGGGAACTCCGCAAAATTTTAAGGTATAATTCCTTCAAATACTTTTTCAGCCCAACTGTCATTCTTCTCTCCTTCTAGACCTCTGATGACACAAAATTTGAATTTTTTTAATAGTCTCACAAGTCACTGATTATTCATTTATTTCTTGGTCTAATTTCTTCTGTTGTTTACACTGGATAATTTTTTTTTAAATTTTTTGTCTTTTTGCCTTTTCCAGGGCCGCTCCCGTGGCATATGGAGGTTCCCAGGCTAGGGGTCAAATCGGAGCTGTAGCTGCCGGCCTACGCCAGAGCCACAGCAACGCCAGATCCCCAACCCACTGAGCAAGGCCAGGGATCAAAGCCACAACCTCATGGTTCCTAGTCGGATTTGTGAACCACTGAGCCACGACGGGAACTCCCACACTGGGTAACTTTTACTGTTCTATCTCCAAGTTCTCTCTTCTTCTTCTTCTTCTTCTTCTTTTTAATGGCTGCACCTGCAGAAGTACCTGGCCAGGGGCTGAACTGGAGCTGCAGCTAGAGCCTGTGCCACGGTCACCTGGATCCAATCCACATCTGTGACCTCCACTGCAGCTTATGGCAATCCCAGATCCTTAACCCACTGAGCCAGGCCAGGGATTGAACTCACATCCTCACAGAGACAACACAGGGTCCTAACCCACTGAGCCACAATGGGAACTTCCAGCATTTTGTTCTTTTTGATGTGATGGTAAATGGAACTGGTTCCTTAATTTCTTTCAGTTAGCTTGCTGTTAGTATATAGAAACGCAACAGATTTCTGAATATTAATTTTGTATTCTGCAACTTTGCCAAATTCATTGATGAGCTTTTGCAGTTCTTTGCTTGCATCCTCAGGATTTTCTATGTATACTATCACGTCAGCTGCAAACAGTAATAATTCTACTCTTCCTTTTCAATTTGGATGTGTTGTCTTGTTCTTATCTGGTAGCTGTGGCTAGGACTTCCAGTACTGTTTAATAAAAGTACTGAGCGTGGGCATCCTTGTCTTATTCCTGACCTTAGAGAAATGCTTTCAGCTTTTCATCATTGTGTACAATGTTAACTGTGGGCTTATCACATGTGGCCTTTACTATATTGGGGTAGGTTCCCTCTAATACCCACTTTCTGGAGAGTTTTTTTTAGTATCATAAATGGATACGGAGCTTTGTCAGGTGTTTCTGCATTTACTGAGATGACCGTGTGGCTTCTGTTAATGCAGTAGATCGCAACAGCTAATTTGTGGACAGCGATCCTTTTAGTGTATTACTGAATACAATTTGCTAATATTTTGTTGAAGATTTTCTTCACTTATGTCCATCAGTGATACTGGCCTGTAATTTTCTTTTCTGTGTGATATCTTTGTCTGGTTTTGGTATCAGGGTAATGCTGGCCTCACAGAATGAGTACAGAAGCACTCCCTCCTCTGCAGTTTTTTTAGAACAGTCTGAAAAGTGCATGTTTCTTCTCAAATTTGGTAGAGTTCACCTGTGAAGCCATCTGGTCCTGGTTGTTTATTTGTTGAGAGTTTCTTTTATTATTGATTCCATTTCATCACAGTAACTGGCCTGTTCATATCTTGTCTTTCTTCCGGGTTCAGCCTTGGGGGATCACACACCTCTAGTAACCGGTCTCCCTCTGCTAGGTTTTCCACTTTGCTGGCATACAGTTGCTTGAGGTAATCTGTCATGAGCCCTCGTATTTTGGTGGTGTCAGCTTTAACTTCTCATTTCTGATTTTACTGATTCAGGGCCTTTTTTTTTCCTGATGAGTCTGGCTAAAGGTTTATCAATTTTGGTAACCTTTTCAAAGAACCAGCCCTTAGTTTCACTGATAGTTTCTATTTTTTAAGTCCCTATTATTTCATTTATTTCTGTTCTGATTTTTATGACTTCTTCTCCTCTCCTAACTGGGTTTTGTTCCTCTTTTTCTGATCCTTCCTCATAAGATTAAGTTCTTGAGATTTTTCCTTGCTTCCTGAAGTAGGCTTGTATCCCTACAGGCTCCCCTCCTACAGCTGCTTCCGCTGCACTCTCCAGGTTTTGGATCATTGTGTTTTTTCATTTGTCACCAGGTGTTTTATTTGTTTCCTTGAAATTTTTATTGAGATAATAATTACAGATGCAGTTGTAAGAAATAATACAGAGATATCCCATGTGCCCTTTGCCCAGTTCCCCCCAATGGTAACATCTTACGAAACCAGTTAGGAAATTTCCATTGACATACCCTGCCTATCTTATGCGGATTTCCTCAGTTTTGCTCCTGCTCCTTTGTGTGTGTACCTCGGTCTCTACTGCTGCATCATGTGTGCAGGTTTCCCGTCCACCGCAGTCAACAGACAGAGCATTTCCAGCACCGCACAGATCCTTCCTGCTCCCTGGTGCCACTTTATAACCACACCCACCTCCCTTCACTCCTTACAACCCTTGGAGACTATCACCCATTCTCCATTTCCATAATTTTGTTATCTTAAAGTATTACATAGGAGTTCCCACTGTGATGCAGTGTCAAGAATCCGACTGCAGTGGCTCAGGTTGCCGTGGAGGCAAAGGTTCACTCCCTAGTCTGGCATAGTCCTCCACATATTTTTTTATTTCTTCAGTGACCTGACCCACCGGTTATTCAGCAGCATAGTTTTTAGCCTCCACAGTTATGTTTTTTGTGTGTTTTTTTCTTGTAGTTTCTGGCAATTCCTAGTCTCACAGTGTTGTGGTTAGAAAAGATGCTTGATGTGATTTCAATCAACAAGACCAAAAGTATTACCAGTAATACAATTACTGAAAGGTTTAAACAATTTGTTGCACGTAAGTTCTCCATCCGCTAATAGGTATACCATTTCTACCTTTTTTTTTAAGCATTTATTTACTCATTTAACTTTTTAGGGCCACATCCACGGCACATGGAAGTTCGCAGGTAGGGGTCGAATCGGAGTTACAGCTGCTGGCCTCCACCACAGGCACAGCAATGCAGGATCCCAGCCGTGTATGTGACCTACACCACAGCTCAAGGCAACTGGCAACGCCAGGTCCTTAACCCAGTGAGCAAGGCCAGGGATGGGGCCTACGTCCTCGCAGATACTAGTTGGGTTTGTTAGCCGCTGAGCCACGATGGGGCCCCTCCCCCACATCTACTTTGTTAGAGCAAACATCCGTTACAAATTATGTGTTCTCTTCCTTATAAGCCTCATCTAGGTCTATTAAGAGCATACACATTTAACGTTCCCTCGGAGTGTACGAGGCATCTCTGTAGTCATCTGGGTGTCTCCGTCTCCAGCTCATCCCCAGTCTCTGGCACCCTGGTCTGTGGTGTCTACAACGCAAGTTGTTTTCTTTTTAAGCAGTGATGGGGGGAGACAAAAGCAGTGCTCCATGACCATCGCCTTCCCAGAACCCCAAGCGCCGGTGGCGGTCTGAGGACAGGGGGCGGAGGTCTTGGGCGACGGACTCCTCGCATTCTGAATCTGCTGCTGCTTGGTGTTCTCCACTCCTCCTCTACCCCCCCTTCCTCCTCCGCTGCCACTGCAATCGAAATCCAGTGGCGTGAGCATAACGGGGGGAACAGAAACACTCATCTGTGTACTCGGGAGGTGCATCACTTAAGCTTGCCACCATCAGGGACGCTACCTTTTGCCCACGTGGTGAGCAGGGATCACCAAATGCCTCCTATGCAAACGTTCATTTTTCACCTGACAATCATGAAATTCTTTGTGGAGCAAAATGTTAAGAGTACGTGAATATTTTCTTCCCCTGAGACTTTTCATCTAATGGTCTGAGCATCCATTGATAAGCCTCGCCTGAATCTGTTAATCTGTAAACTCTACAGTATTAGAAAATCACATTAAAAACCCTCTGTTCCTTATTTCCATACTTTTAAGCTGGCAATCTTCTGCAAGGAGCTCTCCCACTGGAGATTACTAGAGTCATTCTAGAAAGGCAGTACCAAAATACAATCATTATTAAAAAAAGAAAAAATATACAATTATTTCCCTTTACCCATTTTCAGTATAAGATATTGGTATAATATTTACCTCCACTGTTGGCACATAAGTTTAGTTTTCCTTTTTGAATATCAAAAATAAATTTTAAAAAGAAACTTATGGATTTTATTTACTTAATTCAACTACACTTGTGACTTCTTATGTTTAAATTATCTCAACTTGGGAGTTCCCGTCATGGCACAGTGGTTAACGAATCCGACTAGGAACCCTGAGGTTGCGGGTTCGATCCCTGCCCTTGCTCAGTGGGTTAACGATCCGGTGTTGCCGTGAGCTGTGGTGTAGGTTGCAGACGAAGCTCGGATCCCGCGTTGCTGTGGCTCTGGCGTAGGTCCTCGGCTACAGCTCCGATTCGACCCCTAGCCTGGGAACCTCCATATGTAGTGGGAAGCGGCCCTAGAAAAAGGAAAAAAGACCATAAATAAATAAATAAATAATTATCTCAACTTGGCTAATGCCTCTTCCAAGTGACTCCTGAAACCTCTGGACTCATCCCCATTGGTCTGTGAGCACCTCCTGCAGAGCACACGCTGTCCCAGGTTGACTTTATATCCCACCCGACCCCCACCCCGGCCTGACATTAGCCATCCCTCCAGGAGGACTAGTTCTTTTAATGATATTTGGAAACCAGCTTTGATACTAGGGCTACTCACGGCTACTACTTTCACTGATTAAGGCCCTTTGGGCTACAAAAGTAATATTATACATTAACATTTATATTCATATTTCCAATTCAAATAGAACATCATACAGTTTTTTCTCAATTTCTCTGGCATTATATTTGTATCTCTGCACTTTGTATAGATATATTTGTACGTATCTAAATTTGAAAATCTTAGTTGCTGGAGTTCCTGTCGTGGCGCAGTGGTTAACGAATCCGACTAGGAACCATGAGGTCGCGGGTTCGGTCCCTGCCCTTGCTCAGTGGGTTAACGATCCGGCGTTGCCGTGAGCTGTGGTGTAGGTTGCAGATGCGGCTCGGATCCCGCGTTGCTGTGGCTCTGGCGTAGGCTGGTGGCTACAGCTCCGATTCAACCCCTAGCCTGGGAACCTCCATACGCCGCGGGAACGGCCCAAGAAATAGCAAAAAGACAGAAGACAAAAAAAAAAAAAAAGAAAATCTTAGTTGCTAATTAATGTATTTATTCAGTTTCTCCTAAGATATATGTAAAACAATTTAAAGACCACACACTAGTTTAAGATTTCTTTGCAGTTTTTTTGGCTTATTTTGTTTGGGCTTTAAACTATATCCAACTAGGGAGCACTATGCTCAAAAGTCAGTTGACGGAGTTCCTGTCGTGGCTCAGTGGTTAACGAATCTGACTAGGAACCATGAGGTTGCGGGTTCAATTCCTGGTCTTTCTCGGTGGGTTAAGGATCCAGTGTTGCAGGTTCAATCCCTGGTCTCTCTCAGTGCGTTAAGGATCCAGTGTTGCCGTGAGCTGTGGTGTAGGTCACAGACATGGCTCGGATCTGGCATTGCTGTGGCTCCGGCTTAGGCCGGCAGCTTCAGCTCTGATTAGACCCCTAGCCTGGGAACCTCCACATGCCTTGCATGAGGCCCTAGAAAAAGACCAAAAAAAAAAAAAAAAAAAAAAGTTAGTTGAAATAATTCTTTCCTCTGAGTATAGTACTAACTTTAAAATTAAATTTATTTCATGATTTCAAATTTTAGTTTGCTTTTACGCCCTCTGTGTTTTATTTACTTATTTATTTATTTATTTTTGGATATGTAACACATATAAATGTTTAAAAATTAAATTTAGGAGTTCCCGTCGTGGTGCAGTGGTTAACGAATCCAACTAGGAACCATGAGGTTTCGGGTTCGGTCCCTGCCTTTGCTTAGTGGGTTAACGATCCGGTGTTGCCGTGAGCTGTGGTGTAGGTTGCAGACGCGGCTCGGATCCTGCGTTGCTGTGGCTCTGGCGTACGCCGGTGGCTACAGCTCTGATTCGACCCCTAGCCTGGGAACCTCCATATGCCGCGGGAGCGGCCCAAGAAATAGCAAAAAGACAAAAAAAAAAAAAAAAAATTAAAATTTAATATTTAAGAAGGCACACAGAAAGGCCTGGCTTTCATTCCCGACCCCCTCACCCCAGATAATCATTTTTATCAGTGTCTGTTTTATTCTTCCACTATTTCTCTTAGCAAGGTAAGCAAATAAGTATGTATTTCTAACTTCTTCCTTTATATACTCTGGTCTGTATTTTGCTTTTTTCTCTTACACCCTAGAAATCAGTACACATTAGTACACAGAGACAAGCACTGTTTGCTTTTTAAAGTCCTGCATGGCATTCCATTGTGTGGGTGTTCCAGTTATACAATCAGGCCTCTATTATAGCCATCTGGGCCGTGTCCTACCCTCTGCTGTTACAGACAGCGCGGCGATGAATAACCCTATGCACGCACTGTTTCCTTGTGGAAGTTTATCTTCAGTGTAGCTTCCTAGCAGTGGGATTACTGGGCCCAGAGCGAACCTGTCTGCTTTCCCTAAGACTCCTGTTCTAGGCGCTGTACCATTTTTATCCTTCCACCAGCAATGAATGAGGCTGTCTGCTTCTCTACAATAAAGTACTTTCAAACTTTTGGTATTACATGGTAATTTCACTTTGCATTTATAAATGAGGGCAAGCACCTTTTCATGTTTATAAGCCATTTTCACACTTCCCGCCCTGTGCCACATCGAAATCTTCTTCTATCAGGCTTTCCCCACTCTCTGGTTATAAGATCATCCGTCCATGTTTTTTCTTAGTATTGCAATGTTTCCATTTTTCACATTCAGGTTTGGTCCACTTTGAAAAGACAGATTCCAGGGGCAGGAAAAGTATCAGATAAGCCTCAAAAATCACACAGTGCCAGAAAGTAAGGAAAGGAAAACAAAGGGACATGTCAACAGGACACAGAAACCAAACTGAAAGGGCTCCCACTGGCTAAGTCTGGGATAGTTTGAGCAACAAGGTAAATGATAGATTATAACCTAAAAGAAGTATCCATGAGAGCATGCTGATGTAAATAAGAGAATGTGAATGAAGGAATAAATTAATGTAAATGAATGAATTAATGAAGAAGTGGGGGGAAGCTTTTCCTTTCATTAGAACTCTAACTATTAAAAGGAGAAGATATGAGGGCGTTCCCGTTGTGGCTCAGTGGTTAACGAACCCGACTGGGAACCAGGAGGTTGCGGGTTAAGGATACGGTGTTGCCATGAGCTGTGGTGTAGGTTGCAGAGAAGGCTCAGATCTGGTGTGGCTGTAGCTCTGGCATAGGCCGGTGGCTACAGCTCCGAGTAGACCCCTGGCCTGGGAACCTCCATATGCCGCAGGTGTGGCCCTGAAAAGACAAAAAAAAAAAAAAAAAAGAAGAAGAAGAAGAAGAAGAATCCTTACTAGACGCCAGGAAGGAGTAAGGGTGAGTAACATGAACAGATTTGCAGTCTCCAGGTAATTTCCCACAGAGACATTTCTTAGGTTGGGTTCTCCAGAATCAGGTGCTGAGACAGAGTCTGGGGTGCAAGAAATTAACTAGGGACCAACACTTGTAAAAGAAAGGGGAGGCATAACTGGACAGAGGAAGATGTCTCACTGCAGCACAGGCCTGTGCTTCGGCTGCAGGCAGGGAGCTGGGAGCAGCCCGCACCTTCCTACTCAGCACCGGTGCCACCGCCTGGCGAGGGTGCGACCCTGGGTGAGCTGAGTCATGCCTTCTGGCTGCACCTGCACAGCTGAGCAGGTCCTTCCGCAAAGAGGGGTCTGTGTGGGTTGTTCCGGTCCACCGAACGCTCATCAACGCTTATTAATTACTCCCTTTGCAGACGGAGATGCTTGGCAAAGGCCCCCTTAAGTGGTGATCAACGTAAACCGCCCCTACGGCAGTGCAGTCGACGACAGGCTTGACTTCTGAGGCGTTCGTGCTAAAAGCATGAGTGAGGAGACAGCAGACAGAACTGCTGCTTTGAGTACTCTTCCCATGTCACGGTCACGGAACACAAAGCACGACTGGGAGTCCCTGCCAGACCAAAGCACAGTGCAGAGACCTGAGCTGTCATACGGGAACCTGGCCTGGCCGAGGAGCAGAACCAGGACTTAGTGGGACACTGGGGAGGTCCCAGAAAGGCTTACAGATCAGAGAGGAGAACTTACCAATGTTAATTTCCTGCTCTCGAGAACCGCACTCTGACTGCGTAAGACAATGTTCTTGGCTGTGGACTAAGTGTTCGCGTTCCCCCAGTTACAGTGAATCCTGACGCCTAGGTGTTCCCATGCGGCTCACTGGGCTAAGGATCCAGCACTGTCACTGCATCCAAAAACAAAACAAAACAACTCTCCAAGTCTGGTGTGATTGTATTTGCAGGTGGGGCCTTTGAGAAGTGATTCCAGCAGGAGGTGAGGCTCTCTTGAATGGGATTAGTGCCCTTGCCAGAAAGAGACCCCTCATCCCTTCCGTCATGTGATAATAAAGTGAAAAGACAGCCACCTACGAACCAAGAAGCGGGACGTCGCCAGAGTCCTGCCAGCACCTTGACCTTGGACTTCCAGCCTACAGAAGTGTGAGAACTAAATTTCTACTACTGACAAGCCACCTAGTCTGCAGTATTCTGTTACAGAAGCCTGAACAGATTAAGACATTCTTGGAGTTCTCGTCATGGCTCAGCAGAAACGAACCTGACTAGCATCCATGAGGACACAGGATCGATCCCTGGCCTTGCTCAGTGGGTTAAGGATCTGGCTTTGCTGTGAGTTGTGCTGTAGGTTGCAGATGCGGCTCAGATCCCGCATTGCTGTGGCTGTAGCATTGGCCTGCGGCTACAGCTCCGATTCAACCCCTAGTGTGGGAACCTCCAAATGCCTCGGGCGTAGCCTTAAAAAGCAAAAAAAAAAAAAAAAAAAGACTCTTGTCCTTAGAACATAATACTGAGGTATTTATAGGTAAAGGGACATTAGGCCTGCAACTTACTCTCAAATATTTCAGAGACAAAAATGACTAAATGATAAAGCAAGCAGCAAACGATAACCTTTAGGGAATCTAGGTGAAGGATACATCAAAGTTCTCTGAATTACATTCCACAGGTCTGAAATTATTTTAAAATAAAAAGTATAAAATGTAGAAAAAATAAGATTGTATCCACTGGCAATTCATTTTGGAGCATCGTGTGAGAACTGGACCTGATTTTATTCCTATCCGAGAATCTGTCCGGTCCTCTCATCTTTTTCTTTATCACTTGAGGTGTTACTTTATTCTAAATTCTATAATGTCTATTTCTGGACATTCTGCTCTGTTCCATTAGCCAATATGTCTGTCCACACATCATGCCATACAGCTGTTTTTATAAAAGACTGTGTTTTAGAGCAGTTGTAGGTTCATAGCAAAACTTAACAAAAATAAAGAGTTCTCATTTACACTCCCTGCTCTCACAGTTTTATTGAGAAGTTTGTAGTTTAAAATCAGGTAGCATTTTGCCCTCTTTATCACTTTTCTCTTTCTTTCAGGAGTCTGGTTGAAATTTTTCTTCATTTTCCCCCTGTGATCTTTGGGATCAACGTGTCTACTGCCATCAAAAAAAAAAAAAAAAGGCTTTCCTGGGGAGTTCCCTGGCAGCCCAGTAGTTAAGGACCCAGCCTTGTCACTGTTGTGGCATGTGTCCAACCCTTGGCCTGGGAACTTCTGCATGCCGTGGGCGTGGCCCAAAAAACCTTTATTGGGCCTGGAATTATACATTAACTTGGGGAGAATTTAACTCTGTGTAATGCCAAGTTACTCTACTTATAAATGTGAAACATGAAATATCTTCCCATTTGTTCAAGTCTTTCTTTTTATTTTCATTTTTTTTTTTAAGGCCACAATGGAAGTTCCCAGGCTAGGGGTCGAATCAGGGCTACAGCTGCTGGCCTACACCACAGCCAGAGCGACATGAGATCCGAGCCGCGTCTGTGACCTACACCACAGCTCACAGCAGCGCTGGGTCCTTAACTCCGCAAGCAAGGCCAGGGACCCAATCCGAATCACATGGACACTAGTCGGGTTTGCCACTGCTAAACCACAGCAGGAACTCCAGTTCAAGTCTATTTTCACATTTTTCAGGAATGTTTCCTCCTACACGCCTCCTGGCATATTTCTTCAGTTTATTCTTAATTACTTTATCTTTCTGATGGCATTGGAAATAGAGACTTCTCTACCATTATTAAAAAAATTTTTTTTTGGCTTTTTAGGGCCACACCCACGGCATATAGAGGTTTCTACGCTAGGGATCAAATCAGAACTGTAGCTGCCAGTCTACACCACAGCCACAGCAATGCACAGGATCCGAGCTGCAGCTGTGACCTACACCACACCTCACAGCAACACTGGATCCTCAAACCACTGATCGAGGCCAGGGATCGAACCTGGGTCCTCATGAATACTAGTCACATTCATTAACCACTAAACCACGACAGGAACTCCTACCATATTTTAAATTATTTTTGCTATTAGATACATAAAGTATTCCTTTTTGTTTGCTGTTTTACATCCTGCCATTAAACTCAATTCCTTTTGTTTAGGTGTTCTGCTGTTATGGGTCATCTCGGCTTTGCAACATATACCATCTCATCACTTGCACACAGAAACAGCTTCTCCTCTTCCTTCTTTCTTTCTTCCTGGGGCACTTGCAGCATATGGAAATTCCCAGGCCAGGGATCAAACCTGAACTGCACCTGAGACCCAAACCACAACCGCAACAATGCCAGAGCCTTTAACCCACCACGCTGGCCTGGAGATTGAACCAGCAACATCACAGAGATGAGCCAGATCATGAACCCACTTTGCCACAGCGGGAACTCCTCATTCTTCCTTTTCAATTTCTTTCTTTTTTTTTGCTTTTTAGGGCCACACCCATGGCACATGGAAGTTCCCAGGCTAGGAATTGAGCCGGAGCTACACCACCGCCACAGCAAAATGGGATCTGAGCCATGTCTGCGACCTACACCACAGCTCACAGCAACACCAGATCCCTAGCCCACTGAGTGAAGCCAGGGATCGAACCCACATCCTCATGGATATTAGTTGAGTTCATTTCCACCACGCCACAAAGGGAACTCCCCTTTTAAATTTCTAATGTTTCTAATTATTTTCTCTTGAATGTGGCAACTGATTTTATCAATACAATGTTACAGAGCAATAGTCACAATGATAAGTATCTTACTTTACTGCTGGTTTTTTGTGTGCAGTTTTCTTTGAAAAGTATCCATTCATTTCTATTTTATTCTCTGTCTCATTTTCTTTCCTGAATCAGGAATGAATGTTGGATTTTTCACATACCTCTTTTGGCATCTATAAAAATAATTTTCGTGCTAAATGTATTCATATGGTAAGTTTAGTAACAAAAGTAGAAGGAAGCAATTATCACTCTTCATATCTACTGGTCACACCACTTCCCCCAGAGGCACAGGTCCCTGTACTCCTTGGTCTCTTACCAGCCCGACTACCCTGTCCTCATCACTGCTAATGGAGCTCTGCTCCCAAAGGTCAACAACTGTCTGAGTGTAAAGGATTTAGCTCTTTTTTTTGTAGCGCAGCAGGTTAAGGATCCCGTGTTGTCACTGCAACAACTGGGGTCACTGCTATGGCATGGGTTCCATCCCTGGCCAGGAAACTTCCACACGCCTTGGGCATGGCCAAAAATAAATAAATAAATAAAATAAAAGGATTTAAATAGTTTTTATTTTGTTTTGTCTTTTAGGGACACACCCGAAGCATATGGAGGTTCCTGGCTAGGGACTGAATCAGAGCTGCAGCTGCTGGCCTACACCACAGCTACAGCGACGCCAGATCTGAGCCACATATGCAGCCTACACCTTAGCTCACGGCAACATCAGATCCTTAATCCACTAAGTGAGGCCAGAGATCAAACCTGTGTCCTCATGGATACAAGTTAGATTTGTTTCTGCTGAACCATGATGGGAGCTCTTAAGCAGACGTTTCATGAAAAAAGAAATTCTATGGCAAAAAAAAAAAAAAAAATTAAATAAAGTCACATACTTACAGCAGGGCTTCTTAAAACATGTGATATGCAAATGAGCACTGTGATTGTAAAAACAGGGGCCACTGCATAAAGTCCAAATGCATCTGTTGATGTGCATTTATTTATACGTTTTCGAATCCCAGTGTCGAATACGGCACCTGGAAGACTGACACGGAGACGTTTCCAAGGTCGGGAGAGTATCTGCATTTGAAATTGTGAGCATGTGAACACAGGCCAGTTCCCCGAGAGGACGAGGGTGGGAAGCGGCAGCGGCAGCGACACAATCCATTCATTCCCTGTGGATACCCACCGAGCACCAGGACGCAGCCCACGGCGTCTGCTCGCGGTGCTGGCAAACCCACTACTCAGGAGAGAAGCACCAGTAACGGCTTGTCCCGCAGTCCTGAGTGCTCTGAGGACACACAAAGCAGGGTAAGGGGGAAGCAGAAGAGGAAGCTCTTTCAAAGAGAGTTGGGACAGCCTCTCTGCCGGGGAGGCAGCTGAGCAGAAATCCAGACGAAGTGAGAGCCAGGCAGACATGTGGACACGTGGGTGGGAGGAAGGTCTTCCAGGGGAAGGGACCGCAGGTACAGAGGGTCTCGGGTGGGGCCAGGAAGGCCTGACAGAGACAAGCAAGGAGGCCTCGTGGCTGAGGCAGAAGGAGCGCAGGAGAGAGGAGCCAGAGGCAGGGGCGGGCCAGGGCGCTGGGGGACTAGAGGATTTCGCCTCGAGCAGAGGAGGAAACCCCTGCAGCACCCTGCGCAGAGGAGGAAGGATCCTGGCTTGGGCTTTAAAAGACTCACTCCGGCTTTCTGGAGGGTGGGGGGCGGGGGGGCACTGTTAGGGGGGCCAGGGCACAGGTGTATGTGATGTCTGCCACAGCCGGGACCCCCACTGCTTTGTTTTTGGGTTTTTTGGGGTTTTTTTTTGCTTTTTAGGGCCACACCTGCGGCAATATGGGCATTCCTAGGCTAAGGGTTGAGTCGGAGGGGCAGCTGCGGGCCTACATCACAGCTACAGCAACCCGGGATCTGAGCCTCATCTGTGACCTACACCACAGCTCACAGCAACACCGGATCCCTGAACCACTGATGGAAACCAGAGACTGAACCCGCATCCTCCCAGACACTATGCCAGGCCCTTAATTCATTAAGCCACAACAGGAACTCCCCGAACTGTTCCTTTTTCTTTTTTAATTTTTTTTGTCTTTTTGCCTTTTCTAGCGCCGCCTCCGTGGCCTATGGAGGTTCCCAGGCTAGTGGTCGAATCAGAGCTGTAGCCACCAGCCTACGCCAGAGCCACAGCAACGTGGGATCCGAGCCGCGTCTGTGACCTACACCCCAGCTCACAACAATGCTGGATCCTTAACCCACTGAGCAAGGCCAGGGATCGAACCCGCAACCTCTTGGTTCCTAGTCGGATTTGTTAGCCACTGAGCCACAACGGGAATTCCCGCTTTTTTTTAATTTATAACGATTTTTACTTTTTCCATTATAGCTGATTTACAGTGTTCTGTCAATTTTCTACTGTACAGCAAGGTGACCCAGTTACACCCACTGTTCCCTTTTTAACACACTAGTGACACACACAGCTAACATGCTGGTGTTCCTCCCTTCCGGTGCTGACGATACCCTTTCCACCAAGTCATTTAAAAGCTTCCCTGAAGACTTCACAGTAAGTTCCCGCTGTGGCACAACAGAAGCAAACCCAACCAGTATCAGTGAGGACACAGGTTCCATCCCTGGCCTCGCTTAGTGGGTTAAGGGTCCGGTGTTGCCGTGAGCTGTGGTGTAGGTCACAGACTCGGCTTAGATCCGAGTTGCTGTGGCTGTGGCGTAGGCTGGCAGCTGTAGCTCCGATTCGACTCCTAGCCTGGGAACCTCCCTATGTCGTGGGTGCGGCCCTAAAAAGAGAGAGGAAAAAAAGTTCATGTTTGTTCAGTTAGTATATTAATAAAAATTACTCCTCCTATGATTCCAAGTAGGTGGGCCCAAATTCACATTAGGTAGTATAACGAAGCACTAGGAAGAGGGAAAGCCCAGAGAGAAATGTTTTAAAAACAGTTTAAAAAAAATCCTATCATCAAGACTGAGAGAGCTCTGTCTAGAGAATCTCTTCTCCATAAACCCTTCGCCGCCACTATTTGTGACTACCTCCGTTACTGAAGTGCAGGTGGCTTCTGCTCAGGAGGATGTTTCAGCACTGCCTAAGTCCAGCTGACAGGCCTCCGGGACAGGATCAGGCAGTAATCGTCTTAGAGTCCCACGTGATGAGGTGTGGATGGCTCCCCGCCTTAGATAACAGCTCAATGGCACGCAGGCTCCCAACACTACCAGCAGTAAAGCAGGAACCCATGTCTGTGATGTCTTCAAATGCAGCCGATTTTTTTAAAAAGTGTAAGACTGTGCTCCTTCACTCACTGAAGGCGGTGTGTGGGGGTGGGGGTGGGGGAATACAACTCTAAGAATTTAAAAAAAAAGGAGTTCCTGCGGTGCGCAGCAGAAGCGAATCTGACTAGGAACCATGAGGTTGCGGGTTCGATCCCAGGCCTCGTGCAGTGGGTTAAGGATGCCATGAGCTGTCGTGGAGGTCACAGACGCAGCTTAGATTCTGCGTTGCTGTGGCTGTGGTGTAGGCTGGCAGCTGTAGCTCTGACTTGACCCGTAGCCTGGGAACCTCCATATGCCAGAAGTGCAGCCCTAAAAAGACAAAAAAAAAAAAAAAAAAACCCTCCTTGCCAAAGGCAGGAAAAAGTATGCCAGTGGCTGTTTACACCTTCTCCCCACGCCCACATCTGAACCCCATCTGACTTTAAGACAGCTATTACCCCACTGACAGCAGAGGAACACACTCAGAGGCACCAAGTCAGTTACCAAGATCATTCACCAAGTAAAAGGTTCGGCAAGGAGGCCAGTGTGGCAGCCGTGGAACAGCTCAGAGGAAGATGGAAAGGAAGTTACATCATGCTGAGGACCACAGGGGCCTGCTCCACAGGACAGGAAGCCAGCCGACGTTTCCCGAACACCGGTGACAAACTTGCTATTCATTTTAAAGGCACCATCCCGGCTCTTCATGGCAGACAAGGTAAGGGTGAGAAGACAGGGTGGCGTGAGGAGGGAGAGACAAGACATAAGGTACTGCAGTGACACAGGTGACCACGGAGCGTAACAAACCATCCCAAACCCAGTGACTTTAAAAGCCACCGTCTTTAATTTCTATGACTATGTGGGCCAGCAGATCCGGCTACGATCCACCGGGCTGGTTTCCTATGAGCTGCAGTCCACAGGCAGCTCGACTGGGGCAGGAGAGTCTCGGATGGGCTCATCCACCGCAGAGGCTTTGGTGCTTAGCTCATCCTGGCTGGGCCTCTCTCCACGTGGCCTAGCCTGGACTCCCGTGCGTGGCGACAGAGGGTTCCACAGGAGCCAAGGGGGGAGACAGCTGCTGTCTTGACGTCTAGCCTCCAGATCTCGAGCACACAGCACTCTCACCAAGCTCACGGGTCAAAACAAGCACAAGGCCAACCCAGAGTCAGTGGGGGGTAAACTGACTCCACCTCTCGGAAGGAAGTGCCAATAGCTGTGGGCTGTTTCTCAATTTACGGCACAAGGCGGACAGTGGCGGCTGGAATGACTACACTGCAGTGGTGGTGGGGGGGAGTTTGGTACACTTGACGCCAGGATTTGCTGATGAACGGGATGTATGTAGAATGACTCTTCAACCAGGGACCTGAACGGATGAGACTGTCACTACCTGAGCTGGTGAGGCCGAATACGAACGCAGGGCGTCAGTGGAGGAGCAGGGGCTCGATGCAGTCCTTGACGCGGCCACCGATGAACATGTGTGGCTTAAGGGCTCCAGGGAGTAACATCCCCACAGGCCTTGCTGACTGCAGGGAGTGGACCTCGCCCAGATGGACATTCATCCCTAATCCCCTGTGACTCAGTTTAGGGGAGGAAAAGGTCAAAGAAACTCGGAGACTTACGGGACAGCTCCACCCCTCGGACCCTGCTGGACAAGGACTGATGTGGGAACTGAGCAAGGCCAATGGGACAAGACCACGTCCCTCTGGAGCCCACGTTGATACCCACCCCCCGACTTTAAGGAATAAAAACCCCGACAGGACAACAGAGAAAGGGGGCTCTTCTCCCCTCTCCCAGCAAGCCTGGGAGCCATCTGCTTTCCTTTAGTAAAGACTTTGCTTGCCTGCTGCCTGTGGGTTCGCGGAGTTCATTCTTCAACCACCGTGAACAAGAACCCGGATTCCGGGACCATCTTTGCAGCATCACGAGGACAGAAGGTGCAAGACCAGGAGAGGAAAAAAACTCAAAAGAGTACGGTTTGTGACCTGCTAAGTCTGAACCCCAGTAAGACCTCTGGGCAGGTGTCAAGTGGACAGTGAGCAGAGGCGGGAGCGGAGCGCACCCGCCGAGTCTCGTTTGCGCAAAGGGGAAGGGACCAGGCAGGAGGAAGGTTTATCTGCGTGACTAGGTCAAAAGGCTGTGCTTCCAAACGGCCTGACCTGTGGTTGCCCAACACCTCTTCCACATTTCTCGTCCTGCAAGAAAGCAGTAAAGGCCCAAAGAAGGTCCAATTTATATGGAAGAAAACACACAGGCTCTTTTTGTTCATGTGGTTTTGGTTTTTTCTGGATATGACCAAAGAGTTCTCGCAGACAGACCTATTTGCTTTCTGGTATCAACAGATAATGACACAAGAACCGATTACATCGCTATTAGTCATAAGGGGAAAAAACCTGTTCTCCCAAAAAGGAAAAGAAAGAGGCCAGGGAGTTCCCTTGCAGCCTAGCAGTTAAGGATTCAGTGTGGTCACTGCTGTGGCCACTGGCCCAGGAACTGCACAAGCCATGGGTGAAGAAAGAGAGAGGGTGGGAGCAAGAAAGAAAGAAGCAAGGGAGGGAGGGAAGGAGAGAGGAAGGAAGGAGGGAAGAAGGAGGGAAGGGAAGTAAGGCAGGATAATTGCAGAAAGCAAACAATGAAGTCTGCACAAGCCTACAGCTTTCAAAATGCAAGTTATAGAGAAAATGACTACACCTGAGCTTTAAAAACAGATATGAAATAACAAAATCAAAAGATTTTTAAGAAATAATTCGTCTTAACTTCTAAAATTACATCAACTATTGGGGATGAGATTTAAGGAGCCAGATTTTTTATTCTGCATTATTTAAAAGCATAATTATTTCAGAAGTTCCCATCGTGGATAAGTGGAAACGAAATCTGACTAGCATCCATGACGATGCAGGTTTGATCCCTGGCCTCGCTCAGTGGGTTAAGGATCTGGCGTTGCCCTGAGCTGGGGTATAGGTCACAGACATGGCTTGGATCTGGCGCTGCTGTGGCTGTGGTGTAGGCTGGCAGCTACAGCTCTGATTTGACCCCAGCCTGGGAATCTCCATATGCCACAGGTGCAGCCCTAAAAAGACAAAAAAAAAAAAAAAAAAAAAGAATCTCTATCCAAAATAAAGACTGCAGAACCAATATGCAATATCATGCAGCCTTTAACTCCAGAGAAAATTGAAACATATGTTGGTAGTTATAATTTAATGGTTACTACGAATGTTCAACATACTCAAACATGATTCAAGTGAGTTTACAGGAGTATGATTCTATTCAATTCAACATATATTTACTGAAACTAGTACTAATTAGTTTCTACCAGTAACTAGATTCTCTGGTAGATACAAAAATGAATCCAATCATACTATAAACCTAAAGAGCAGAATTTTTAAAATTTTTAAAATACTTATAATAAAGTATAATGTTTATTTATATCCTGATTCGATGCACAGGTGATTTACGGAGGCTTTCTAGAAACAGAATCTTAAATAAAACTGCATTTTAGAAACAGAAAAATACATACTAAGAGGTGAAGTAGGGAATAAGGGGAGAATGCCTGACACATGCTACAGTACAGATGAACCTCAAAAACATGCGAAAGACACCAGACACAGAAGACTGTTTACTATAAGCCTTCATTCTTATGAGATGTCCAGAAAAGGCACACAGAACGCAGCCTGGTGGTTGCCTGGGAACGGGGTGGGGACAGGAATTAACCACACACGGGTACAAGGGATCTGACTGGGGTGATAAAAAGTGTTCTAAAAATGGACAGTCATAACGACTGCATAATTTGTAAGTTTACAAAAATCACTGCAGTATACATCACAAAGAATAAATTTTATGGTATGTAAATAATACCTTGGTAATTTTGCCTTAAAAATTTTTTTTTTTTTTTTTTTTTTTTGCTTTTTAGGGCTGCATCCGCAGCATATGGAAGTTCCCAGGCTAGGGGCTGAATGAGAGCGCAGCTGCCGGCCTCTACCACAGCCAGAGCAACATCAGATCTGAGCTGCGTCTGCGACCTACCACAGCTACCTACCACCTATCACAGCTTGCAGCAATGCCAGATCCATAACCCACTGAGTGGGCCCAGGGACTGAACCCACATCCTCAAGGACACTAGTCAGATTCCTAACTTGCTGAGCCACAATGGGAACTCTCTAAAGTTGCTTTAGAAAAAAAAAAAGGCAAAGTAAAAACTTTTAGACATGCTAAAGCTGGATTCATTACCGACTGACTTGCATTAAAATAAATGTTAAAATGAAGCCTCAGGAAGAAGAAACTGATACCAGATGGAAATAGAGATTGATGAAAAAGAATGACATATACCAGAAGTGATAACTACACAGGTAAATACATAAATATTTGTTTACTTATGACTTGAATATTAAAAAAACTGTTTCCACAAAGTAACACCAATGTAATTTGAGCTTTATAACATAAAATGCATGACAACAATAACAAGGAGGGAAGAAACTGAATGATGTTTTTGTAGGGAACTATATGTGAACTATGCTAAGTTATGATAAATATGTATGCTATAAACCTTAAAGCAACCACTAAAACAATGAGTCGCAACTAATAAGCCAACAAAGGAGAGAAAACAGAATCATCCAAAAGCAAATGTTGGAGTTCCCGTTGTCGCTCTGTGGAAACGAATCTGACTAGCATCACAGGTCAGCAGCTACAGCTCCAATTCGACCCCTTGCCTGAGAACCTTTAAAGACCAAAAAAAAAAAAAAAGGAAATGTTAAGACTACGCATCAACAATCACATTAAATGCAAATGGTCAAAACATGCCAAATAAAAGGCAGAGACTGTAAAGCAGACACAGCTGGGATCCTGCACTGCTGTGGCTGTGGTGTAGGCCGGTGGCCACAGCTCCGATTCGACCCCTAGCCTGGGAACCTAGAAGCACAGCACTAAAAAGACAAAAAAGAAAAAAGAAAAAGAGAATTGCTGAGAGTAAATTTTAAAAGTTCACATCACAAGCAAAAAAAACTGTAACTATGTGTGGTAACGGATGTTAACTAATTTTCTTGTGGCAATCATTTTGCAATATATACATATACTGAATCATTATGCTGTATACCTGAAATGAGTATATGTCAATTATATCTCAATTTAAAAAAAGAAAAGAAAAGAAAAGGTATCTTTAGACTGGATTAAAAAAACAAGACCCAACTATCTGCTGCTTACAAGAAAAGCATTTTAAATATAAAGGTTAAAGTAAACAAGTTAAAGGACACGCTGTGCTAATCTAATCAAAAGAAAGAAAGACCAGTGGACATGGGACTTTCCTTGCGGCACAGTGGGTTAAGGATCCAGGGTTGCCACTTCAGCGCTTGGGCTACCACGGTGGCACAGGTTCAACCCCTAGCCCGGGAACTTCCACATGCTGCAGATGAGGCCAAAAAAAAAAAAAGAAAGAAAGAAAGGTTAGTGGTCATGTTAACATCTGCCAAAGTAGATTTAGATTTCAAAGCAAATACCAATACCAAGGTTAGGCAGGTAACTCTGTAAGAAAAAAGGGCCCATTCCTGAAGAGGACACAACAATCCTAAACATCTTATGTCCCTAATTACAGAGCTGGGAAGCATACGACACAGAAACGGAGAGAGCAATAGGAGCTACAGACAAATGCGCAACTACTGTTAGACACCTCTCAGTAATGAACTACCAGGACAAACAGGAAATCAGCAAGAACACAGACTCCATCAACACTATCAAGCAACCCGCCGGAACTGACATTTATGGAGCATTATGACGTAACAGAATACCCTACAACAAACACCAAAACACACTGCTGCAAACAGAATACACTTTCTCAAACGCACATGGGATAGTCCCAAGAGAGGCCACTTTCGGGGCCATAAAACAAGCCTGACTACATTTTAAAGGACGAGTCAGACAAAGCGTGTTCTGGGACCACATGGAAGCCAGTAGCAAAAGGAGATCTAAAAACACCCCCAAGTGACTGCAAACTAAACAGCATACTTAGAAAATAACCCATGGGTCACAGATGAAACGAAGAACAAAATTAGAAAATAACTTGAACTGAATGAAAACACCTCATATCAAAATTCACGGGATGTGAACAAAGTGGTGTTTAGGGGTAAAAACAGGAGCAAACACCTAAGAAAGAAAACACCACATCAGTTACTTTCATTTCCACCTTAAAGAACCAGAAAAAGAGCAAGTTAAACCCAAAGTAAAAGGGACAAAATATCAGACAAGAAATCAGTGAAATAGAAAACAGAAAAAGAGAAAAAGTAAGTGAAATAAAAAACTGGTTCTTTTGAAATCAATAAAACATATAGGAATCAAATGTGTCAGGACTGTGTTCAGTGCTGATGTTTAAGTTATTTACCTTGTCTCTAAATACGAATAAATGATGCAGGAGACACAGGAATGATTAGATATACACACTCGCGGGTTACAGTTCTACCCTACAAACTCTCTCCGAAAAAAAGCTAAAAGACATATATCAGTCACGGGACAAGCCGCAGAGCTCTTCCAAGTATTAGTTTCCTCAGAAGTAAAATCAAAGAATTGCATTAGATCTTCTCTAAAGCTCCTTCAAGCTCTCAGAGCCTCTAAACACCAAATAAGAGGGACACATCTGCTACCTACAGCTCCAAACGACCTGGTAAATAGATGCCTGGGAACCTGCACTGGCACGCGCCCTCGAAACAACCAGCCCGACCAAAGAGGAAAAGGTGGGCAATCCACCCACAACTAAACGCATACGTTTAAATACCAATTCTGAGGGGAAATGGAAGAATTTCAGTTTAATGTAAAATCAAGGAGTAATATTACTAATTACTCAGTTGTTAACTTCTGTGCTTATCACCCCATTTTATTTTATTCTTTATTTTTATGGCTGCACCCAAGGCACACAGAAGTTCCTGGGCCAGGGATCGAATGCCAGCCACAGCTGCAGCAATACCACATCCTTTCACCCACTGCACCAGGCTGGGTGTTGATCAAACCCATGCCTTCACAGTGACCCAAGCTGCCGCTGTCTGATTCTCTCCCCCTCCCCCCCTTTTTTCGGTCTTTTTGCCATTTCTTTTTAGAGCCACATCGATGGCATACGGAGGTTCCCAGGCTAGGGGTCCAATCGAGAGCTGTAGCCGCCGGCCTACACCAGAGCCACAGCAATTCGAGATCTGAGCCGCGTCTGCGACCTACACCACACTTCACGGCAACACCAGATCCTTAACCCACTGAGCAAGGCCAGGGATCAAACCCGAAACCTCATGGTTTCTAGTCGGATTCGTTAACAACTGAGCCACCAAGGCAACTCTGAACTTTGGTCTTTTTAGGGCCACAAACGCAGCACATGGAAGTTACCACGTTAGGGGTCAAATCAGAGTTGTAACTGCCAGTCTACACCACAGCCACAACAACATCAGATCCAAGCCTCGTCCTCTACCTACACCACAGCTCACAGCAACGCCGGATCCTTAACCCACTGAGTGAGGCCAGGGATCAAACCTGCAATCTCATGGATACTAGTCAAGATTCGTTTCCACTGAGCCATGATGGGAACTCCCAAGACAGCTGTTTTAGATGAAATTACTTCTCAATTTTGTCTTCAATATTACTCCTACCAGTAATAGGTAAGTGCTGATTATATGCATTTCTGCACACATGCTTGTATGGAATTAAATAACTGAGAAGTCATAGATGCTGGGATGGATAAAGGGCCTCTCATAAACAATTTATTTTTTCAAATGTTCTATGGTGGGCCATGAATTTTTGCAGTGTGAGATATGTAGGAGCCTTCGTCTGTTACCTTTCAGGAGAATATTACCTTGCATAAATAGTTACTTTATACAAACAGTGATCTAGTTTGATAAACACAAGAAACTAAGAAAATTCTATAAAAACGATTGAAGCAGCACTTTAAGTAAAAATTCACACCTCACTCATTTAAAGCCCCTATAAAGTTATATACATTGATATATCTCAGTAGGAAGGTCTGTGCTTATGAAAACACAAATTACACGTAGTTTAAAGAATAGTTTTAATACGAGTGAATGAGCTTTTATGCCCCAATATACAGTCCAGTGACACTGCAGACCTTCCAATTTGACCTGAGTCTGAGAATTTACAAACAGTAGATGAAGGCTCCGTGTACGATCCTTCACCACTGTGTTTTTAAAATTCTGACAAGCACTGGGCCTTAACTGCTGCAGACTGTTTTGACTTAATGAAATCCTGGGGTGTGATCTCTAAAGGCTGGGCCTGAAGCCTAACTAACCTCCCAAGAGCTTAGCCACGCCCCCCCCACTAAGGACCAAACAATGAGTTGCGCCGACCCTCCTGCCTCAGTAACAGGTAAACGCAGGGTGGAAAGACGTGAGTCACGTTCCGTAGCCACTCAACAACCGTGTGACCTAGTCACACTCATTTCCTACATCTGCTCAGAGACGTGAGAAAGACAGATGCTCCCTCCATCCCCACCAGCGCATTCACGTTCCTTTCCCATCCGATTCGATGTCTCCTTTTGATACTTCTGACGACCATCTATAGGTTAAACGTGCGACTTCAACCTACGTGCACCCTGCAGTGTTCCTGCAGAGGCTTTGCTTCGAAACCATTAAGGACTTGGGAGAGGGAGGGTACAATAACCGGACAGAATTAAATAGGACTGGCACAACTGGGAATAAATGCTCTCACTTCAGAGTAAATAAGTATCATCACAAGCTGAGGACCTTCCTCTGAGCATCTCTGGAAGCAGCTGTAAGAAACTAAGAAACACCTAAGTCTAGCCAGCTTCAACTGATTCAAACATTCCTGACACATGTTTTGGTATCAAAACGGAGGAAAGTAAACAATCTTCAACAGACTACCGCCCCATCTTGACTTGAAAACGTGTTCCGCAACTAACTTCTTCTGGCAGGGACAGCTTTCTTCGAAATTAAATGTTCCATAGGTTCGAAACAATGTTCTTAAAATTTTTCGTCTGAAAACGTCCCCTCAAACCTGAGCAGAGCATTCCCTTCCACGTGGAGCGCCCGCCGGGGGCTGCGCCAACGCGGGCCCGGGACGGGGGTCCCCGCGCGGCGCTTCCGCGTAGGCGCGTCCTCCGCCCCGACGGCGCGCGTCTCCCCAAGCGTCCCCTCCCTCCAGAGAACTGCCCTCGGTGTCGCCCACACTGGTCCCCGCGGGGTCCCGGGACCCGATGGGCTTCCAGGAAGGAGGCGCGGAGGAGCCGCGGCTGCCGCCGCTCAGGCCCGCCGCCTCCCGGAACAAACGGGTCGCAAGCGGCTGCGCCCGGCTCGGGCGGACACGGCCCGGCGGACGCTGAGAGCGCCCTGCCCACCGCGCGCGCCTGCGGGGCCGACGCCCGGGGCGACTCCGGGGCCCCGCCGGGTACTCACACACGCAGAGCTCCACCACGTACGCGTAGTAGGACCACACGACCACGAAGGTGATGAAGAGCACCGGCACCCAGCCCACGCTGCGCTGGCAGCAGCGCCACAGCGTACAGGGCGCCATGTTCCGCCGGCGGCCGCGGCACCCAGCGGCCCGGGGTGGCGGGGCGCGCCAAGCCCCCGGCGGCGGCGGCGGCTGTGGCGGCGGCGACTTGGACGCTCCCGGAGGCTCGGCGCCCTGCTCGGCGCCCCGCCCCCGTCCCCGCCGCGACCCCTCCCCTCGCCGCGTCGCGCCCGGCCCCGCCCCAGTCCCGCAGTGCGTCTGCGCCGCGGCCTGGAGGCGGGGCCGCGCGGGCGGGAGTCCGCAGCGGAAGAGGCGGGGCAGAGGACGGCGGAAGTGGGCGGAGGGGGCGCGCAGGCGTGGTGCGCACCGCCTCCTGGCGGCCCGCGGGGTCCGGCGAGGCCCGGGTGAACAGAGGTTCAGGCTTGGAGGCTCCCGGCGGGGACCCGCGAGCCGCGCGGGCTGCAAACCCTGGGATTTGCACGTACCTCTCCGATTAGGACTCCCGCGCTTTGAAATCGTTTGCTCGCGATTCGGGCGGAACCCCTCCGTTTTCGAAGATGGAAGCCTTTAGCCAATGTGATGTGAAACCCACATTTGGGATTGAATTGCGATGGGGCAACAACCCTCTCCCTAACCACCCCCCCCAAGACGGCTGAAATTTCCAGAATTCGTTTAAACTAGAAAATCATTTATAAATAATGCCTGGAATCATGGAGGAACCTACAAGTATCCTTTCCGGATTCCAGAAGCAACAGATTGCCTGCACACATTGCGTCCGTGACCGCATCTGGAACGGGCCTTATCTCGGCTGAAGTGTTGGTGTTGGTGTCCCAGGAAGGGGAGGTATTTACCCTACCTGCGGAGTGGACATTCTCCGCCTCTGGATAATGCTTTCATGTTAAAGCATGCAAACCACAGTGGACAACATGTATGACAGGCCATAAAACAGGCTGCTCCAGTGCCAAATCATGTGTTAACTGGCCAAATCATGAGTAAGCCCAAATGCTTCCCCACTGCAGTATGAGAACCTTTCTTCCTTCAGGATGGTGGCTTTTAACAGAGACTGGAGACCATGGGGCAGGTCTCCACCCTGGTACTGGAGCAATGCTGGCAGCCTGAGGCCTCGAGCTGCATAATCCCCATTTTTACTGCCAGCCAGGAACTTCAAAATGCCCTTTTAAAAGTTCTGGTTGTCAGCTGAGAGCCAGGGGAGAAAAAAGGCCACTAGAGGTAGGTGGGAAGACTTCAGGCGAGGTTTCCATTTCCGGAAGTCATGTAGCTGTGAATATGGAAAGAACGAAGAAGGAAAAAACCCACAAACTCACAAATTTAGAATTAAACCACAATTCCAAAACACAGTGGAATCTAATACTGAGAAAGGATGCCAATAAAAACAATAAGGACTTGAATTCACTGAAATTAATTTTATGAAGCAATCTCACAAAAACGTAAAAACAATATATGGCAGGAGTTCCCATTGTGGCTCAGTGGAAAAGAATCCTACTAGGAACCATGAGGTTGCGGGTTGGATCCCTGGCCTTGATCAGTGGGTTAAGGATCCAGGTGTTGCCCTGAGCTGTGGTGTAGGTCACAGACACGGCTTGGATCCCACCTTGCTGTGGCTGTGGTGTAGGCCGGCAGCTGTATCTCCGATTCAACCCCTAGCCTGGGAACCTCCATATGCTGCTGTTCCAGCCTCCCCCCCCAAAAAAACCCCAAAATTAAGAACAGTATATGGCATACACAAAGAGGTAAATGAAGAAAATAATTTCCATCTAAAAGGAACAAAAATTTTGAAACAAAAAAATAGACAAAAATGGGGAAAAGAACAGGTGGATTTTTTTTTAAAAAAAGAACCACTTCAGAGTTCCTGTCGTGACTCAGTGGTTAACGAATCTGCCTAGCATCCATGAGGACACAGGTTCAATCCCTGGCCTTGCTCAGGGGGTTAAGGATCTGGCATTACCGTGAGCTGTGGTGTAGGTCACAGGAGTGGCTCAGAGCCTGCGTGGCTGTGGCTGTGGTTGTGGGCAGCAGCTACAGCTCCATCACCATTAGCCTGGGAACCTCCATATGCCATCGGTGCAGCCCTAAACAGAAAAGAAAAAAAAAAAAACATTTAGAAATCCTCGGAATATTAAAATATTGTCAAAAACTCAATAGACAAATTCTAATCTGGACATTGGAAAAAAGGAACATAGTGAGTTGAAATACAGTGCTGAGTAATTCACCCAGGATACAAAGAATATTTTTCTAATATAAAAAGCATGGAGATATATTGGCAGACCTCAATATACATCTGTCATAAGTGCGTTCCAGAAAAGAATAAATGTCAAAAAAAAGGGTTTTTTTTGTTTTTTTGTTTTTTGTTTTTTGTCTTTTTGCCATTTCTTCGGCTGCTCCCGCGGCATATGGAGGTTCCCAGGCTAGGGGTCGAATCGGAGCTGTAGCCACCGGCCTAAACCACAGCAACAGCAATGTGGGATCTGAGCCGCGTCTGCGACCTACACCACAGCTCACGGCCATGCCGGATCCTTAACCCACTGAGCAAGGCCAGGGATCAAACCCGCAACCTCATGGTTCTTAGTTGGATTCGTTAACCACTGAGCCACGAGGGGGACTCCAAAAAACCAAAGTTTTTGAAGAAATTAAAATATGAGCATAATACAGAATTGAAGAAAGACGTAAGTCCTTAAAAGCTAGACACAGAGTAGTGAAACTATTACACATTTAGAATACAGAGAAAAATCTTGAGGAGTTTTCAGATTCCGGAGCTAGAAGTCAGATTACCAGAGGAACATTAGTTAGACTGACAGCTGACTTCCTATCAGCAATAACAGGTGCCAGAAAACAAGGAAGCAGTGTTTTCAGTGCTGAGAGAAAATAATTCATATCCCTAAATTTTATTAGAGAAACGATCACTTAAGAGCAAAGGCAACCAATGGAATTGAGAGATACTTGCAGATGGAATTGAGAGAGATTTGCAGATCATATCCCACAGCTGATAAGGGACTGCTGTGCAGAATATATAAAGAATCCCTACAACTCAACAACAAAACCCAAACAACTCTTTAAAAATGGGCCAAGGGAGTTCCTACCACGGCGCAGTTAGGAACCATGAGGTTGTGGGTTCAATCCCTCGCCTCGCTCAGCAGGTCAAGGATCTGGCGTTGCTATGAGCTGTGGTGTAGGCCGACGGCTACAGCTCAGATTTGACCCCTTGCCAGGGAACCTCCATATTCTGCAAGTGCGGCCCTAAAAAGCAAATAAAAATAAAAATGGGCAAAGGATTTAAAATATACATTTCTCCAAAAAGATGTATAAATGAGCCATAGGCACACGAAAAGATGCTCCACACCACTGACCCTTAGGGAATATGCACCTCAAAACGGCAGCGAGAGAGGTCCCAGTGTGGTTCAGGGGTAACGAACCCGGCTAGTATCCATGAGGACGCAGGCTCAGGCCCTGGCCTCACTCCACGGGTTAAGGATCTGGCATTGCCAAGACAGCGCTGTATTTGCAGACAAGGCTGGGATCTGGGCCTTGCTGTGGCTGTGGCATAGGCTGTTGGCTATACCTCCAATTCAGACCCTGGCCTGGGAACTTTCATATGCGGTGGGTGTGGCCCTAAGGGAAAAAATGCAGTAAGCACACATCACACCCATTACGACAGCTACTATAAAACAATAACAAAGCAGAAAACGAGTGTTGAGGATATGGAGAAATTTGTCTTTTTTGTCTCTAGGGCTGCACCTGAGGCATATGGAGGTTCCAAGGCTAGGGGTGGAATCAGAGCTACAGCCACCAGCCTACACCACAGCCACAGCCATGAAGGACCTGAGCAGTGTCTGCAACCTACACCACAGCTCACAGCAACACCAGGTCCTTAACCCACAGGGTGAGGCCAGGGATCGAACCCCCACCCTCATGGTTCTCATTGGATTCGTTTCCACTGCGCCACAACGGGAAATCCAGAAATGTGAAACCCTTGTGTGTTGCTGGTAGGAATATAAAACTTCGACGGCTGTGGAAAACATACGGTGGTCCCCCCACAAAACTGACCACAGAATGAGCCCACAATCCAGCAGTTATACTGCTAGTATCCACCCAAACGAAATGAAAGCAGAACTCACGTGCTGTTTGTTCACCATGTTCTCTGCAGCACTATTCACGACCTTCCAAAGGTGGAAGCAAACCACGTGTGCATTGTCCGAGGACGGATAAACCAACGGGGCCTTCACACACAATGGGACGTGATTGGGCCTTGAGAAGGAAGCCTATCCTGTCGCAGGCGGCAACAGGGATGCATCTTAAAGACGTTAAGCCCGTAAAACAAGCCCGGCCCCAGAAGACAAACACAGCTGACCCTTGTTCAATGAGGGGGTTAAATCCACATGTAAGCTGAAGTCACGCCTCCGTAGCTGAGGGTCCTTTGCACACAAAGACAGTGGACCGGGTGGTAACGTAGAATTTACTGCTGAAAAATATCTGCGTGTAAGTGGGAGTTCCCATTGTGGCCCAGCAGAAATGACTCCTCCGAGGAACCATGAGGTTGCAGGTTCAATCCCTGGCCTCGCTCAGTGGGTTAAGGATCCAGATGTTGCCCTGAGCTGTGGTGTAGGCCGCAGATGCGGCTCGGATCTGGTGTTGCTGTGGCTGTAGTGTCTAAGGTAGCGTGTCCACTGTAAAGCCACGAGTTCCCTCTCCCTCCACTTAGAAAGCCACGCCTTAGAAAACCGTCCCTAAGTCCAGCCACATGCAGAGGGAAAGGTGTTCAATTCTGCGTCCTGGAGAGGAGCGTCAAAGAACTTGGGGACGGGCGTTCAAATGCTAGAGCATTGAGAAGGTATTTGGGGGGAGGTATCTTGAGGCTGTGCAAATATCCTGCTGTTCCGTAGAGTTTCTCCCACTAACTTGAACATCCATCAGTGGCCCTTGGCTCCAGCAAAGCTTTGGGCTGTCTGGTTGGTTAATGATCTCTTGGGTGACGGATGCAATGCAGCCGAAGAGGGAGTCCCGAGACGCAGCCGTCAAGGCGTGCTGGTGTGTGGACCGCTGACCCTGAAGGTTGCAGGAGGTTCTGGGTTCCTTTGACTTGGGTCTGCACATCTGGAAGCTGTCCCGGGAAAGCTTCCTGGCCTCCTGTTTGCTGCTCCGTCCAGGCGTGTGTCACTGATCACACTTGGGCTTCAGGGGGAGTCTGGGCTTGGCTGCTGCTGCCGGAAACGTTGACTGACTCCTTGCTCGAAAAGAGAGGGCTTTGAGGAGACATCACAGAGCTCAGCTGTCCCTCTGCTGCGCCTTCTGCCTGATCCCTGTGGACTGAGACCGACAAAGGCAGATTGAACGAGCTGTTCCAGACGGGAGAGGGGCACAGGCCAAGCTCTTGACAGCGTGTGTGTATGTGTGGCGGGTCAGGCAGTGAAGCTACATCTCTGTGTGTACACTCACGTACCTCTCCTGTGTACGACTATTTGATTAAAGCAAATCTCCCTAGACTGTGAACTTTTGGAAGGAGGGACTCGGTCTCTTTTGCTTCCGTTGTTACATCGCCAGGCACGTAACAGGCTCTGAATCATATGAACTGGATACATGAATGACAAGTGACCTGGAATTAGAGGTGTCCACGCTTTTCCCACAGGTTTTTTTTGTTTTTTGTTTTTTGTCTTTTCAGGGCTGCACCCGTGGCATATGGAGGTTCCCAGGCTAGGGGTGGAATCAGAGCTGCAGGCGCCGGCCTGCACCACAGCCACAGCAACGTGGGATCTGAGCAGCATCTGTGATCGATACCACAGCTCACGGCGATGCTGGATCCTTAGCCCACTGAGCGAGACTAGGGATCAAACCTGCATCCTTTATGGATACTAGTCGGGTTCGTTACTGCTGAGCCACAGTGGGAACTCTGAATTCCCCGTAGCTTTGATCACAGAAGCCGTCTTGTGCGTAGTGGCCACAGTCTTCGTCAGGGCTTATTTCTGTCATGAAATGAAAAGCACCGTGAACTAGTGTAGGGACGGGGCCGTGATGTGGGAGATGCTCTTAAGGAGAAAGTGACTTTGGACCTGGTGGAAAAAAGACAGGTTGTGCCGTCAGTAGAATGTGGACTCGAGCTCCAGCTTCCTCACTTATCAGCTATGTGATATTGCAGGATTTCTCTAACTTCCCTGAGACTCAGCTTCTCCTTCTGTCTAACAGAAAATGGCTCAATCTCTTAGCACCTGTTGGGAGGATTAGATGAGATTTTACGTACAAGGGATGTACATGCAGGTATATAGGTAGTATGTGTAAAAGTGTGTATGCGTGTCCCTGTGTGTACATATGCAACCTACACCTACGTGTGTGTGTGTATACATATTCTGGTGTGAATACCTGTGTGTTTATTTTATTGTCTCTCGTCTGTCTGTTTCCGTCTCGTGTACCCACACTTCCCGACAAATGGTCATTTTGTCAGGATCCATGTTAAGTATTTCCACAGAGAAAGCGGAGTACAACGATTTGGTTACGCAGGTATCAGAGGGCGAAACAGAAAAGGTCACTGAGGTCCCGCAGAGGAAGCACCTGCAGGAAGAGCCCGCCCCTGAGCCCAGACACAAAAAGAAGAGGGTTCCAGTGGCAGGATCCAGAAGCTCGAAGGGAAGGCCCAGGGCGCTCAGGGAGGGACGCCTGCCAGCGGTGCTGCGTCTCCAGGAGGACACAGTGAGCTGGCTCCTGGAGGCCAAAACTGCACAACAACCAGAACAGAGGGAGGCTGGTACCAAGTGCTGCCAGGGTGCCAGCTGTGGGGACATTGGCAGGACAGCAGTGGGTGGGAGCGCGGTCTGCCCCAGCATCACAAAGCCAAGTGAGTGGGAGAGGGAGGGGGTGGGACAGACAGACAATAGCTTAGCAAGCAGAAAATCATGGAACTTAATGTGACACATGCCTCATGCTACCCGCTGCCTGGAACGCACTGTGTGTCTCTAGCACAGCTTGTTTATCCACTTTCACGGTGCTGGATGTTCCAAATTTGTATTATTGGAAATGATGCTGCAATGAAAATTCCTTTAATTCTCTTCGGATTGACAAACTGTCGTTGGGGAGAGGGTGTGTGACATCCTGCAAACCATAAAGTGTTTTGTTTTGTTTTTTTGTCTTTTTGGGGCCACGCCCTGGGCATATGGAAGTTTCCAGGCCATGGGTCCAATCGGAGCTGTAGCTCCCGGCCTACGCCACAGCCACAGCAACACCAGATCCGAGCCATACCTGTGACCTACACCACAGGTCATGGCAACACCAGATCCTTAGCCCACTGAGCGAGGCCAGGGATCGAACCCACATCCTCATGGATACTAATTGGATTCTTAACCCACTGAGCCACAGTGGGAACTCCAGGAGTTATTGATACTATTTTCTCAATATTGAATTCCAAATGTTATGTTGATGCAGATGTTATGTGGGTTCTAAGCAAAATATTTTCTCCCATTTCATTCTCTTGGAAAGAAAGCCTGAGTCCATGGAAGACCAGCACCCCACGGAATGCACCTGTCAGAAGAGGTTCCACAGGGGTTTGATACTGACGGTGCTGAAGAAATCACCTACCCACACGACAACGTGCCACCTGGACGGCTCCAGGATTCATTTCCCTCCTCACTGAATGCAAGGGAACACAAGTCCCACATTAACAGGGACTGTGGCCGTGCCCTGTGCTCATTTCTCTGAGAGCTGGGGATGTTTAGCTCAGCGGTATCAGTCTAGTCGCCTGTGGTCCTCTTTCAATAACCAAGTCATTTTTCAAATATTCTGGGTAATCAAGAAGGACCTCCTGCGCAGCGCAGGGAACTCCACTCAGTGTTCTGTAATCACCTATATGGGAAGAGAATCTGAAAAAGAAGGAATGACAGGTCACTTTCCTGTGCCCCCGAGACTAACACAGCATTGTAAATCAGCTGTACTCCAATGTAAAATAGAATTCAAATTGAAAAAAACAAACCCATCCCCTAAAATCGGAAAACAAAACCATTCATTAAAAAACAAAACAAAACAAAAAACCACCTCCAAAAAACACCTCTGCAATTTTGTAGTTGTTTTTTGGTTGTTGTTAAAAAAAAAATCCTGCCTGGTGCCCAAGGAAAACGCTTCGGAAGAGCAAGAGCGCCATCTCGCGGAACATCTGCGTTGCAGTCGTTTTATTTTGGAGGAGCGGCAGCCGCTTCCACACACGATGCGCAGGGGTCTCTGCATTTTCCCCCGTGTGATTGTTCCCTGGCACCTTCCCATTTTCTGCCATTTGTTCTATGGCACTGGGATGCTATGGTGTCAGTTTGTCCCCAGCTTTTGAGGACGAGCCATTTCCATGCATCCGCTCTGTGCTGCTCGTGCCTACGTCTGTTTCCTTATTAGCATCAAACTCTGATTTTGGTGTTTGCCCTGCGGTTCCCCAGGGAAGACCGGGGACATTTCTTTAGAAATCTACTTAGCCTGCAATTTAGAGGGACGTTGCTGCCACTAGGGCGGAAACCCGAGAGCGCGTGGAGCTAAACAGCCCTGCGGAGTCAGGAACCTCCTTCCAGGTGGAGACTTCTGTCCACAGGTCACCACGTGCGGGCGCTGCTTCCCCGCGATGCTGGCAGAAGGGTCGGCCTCCCGCTCCCTAAGAGGAGGGTTCTGGGCGCCCGGCTTCTGCCTTTCCTCCCCCTGCTCGCCGTCTCGGGGCGGAGGGAGGGAAGGCGGGCACCGGCTCCTCTCCGCTGACCCACGTCTCACCGCTTGGCTCCAAATAAAAGTCGAAAACACGGCCCAGGAAACGGAGGAGAAAACCAAATACACAAACCAAATGCATCTTTTCCATAGCCGTGGGTTTGCTGCCCACCCTCAAGTGCCGTTGTTACAAAGGGATTCTGGGAGCAAGCGCTCAGTGGTACCCTTCTTCCCGGGCAGCAACCGCTTGCAAAGTTCCCCTGAAACCTGTCACCTGACCTGATCCTCTTGCGTTCAGAGCCCTGAGTGCCCCGGAGACCCCCAAACTGGTCTTGGCCTTAGGCTCTCCACGTGGGGAGGAGGGAGCCCCCTCCCACCTTTCTGGGAGTAGAACCCGCCTTTTAAAGACACGCTCCTCCCCACGCCCGCCCTGCGTTCTTGTTGACCCCACCCTCCCGGCCGCACGTGGTAGGTGCTTCCCCGGGAGTTGAGGGCTGTCCGAGGAGCAGGGCTAGTCCTTCCCCAGCTCTGGCGGTGAAACCGGCGGGAATTGATGCACAGAGGCAGAGAAAACGGAGGTGAAGGCTCTGGGTGTTTTCAAGTCCTTGGCTGGAGCTTTCCTAACTCCCAGCTGCTCCTCCTTCCTTTCCTTCCCAGGGCTGGCCTGTGTGATACCGCTCTCTATTCTTCCAGTGAACCCCTTTGTCTCGCCTGCTTTGGAGTAGCTTCCCACTGCTGTGTCCAAGGAGCCTCCTGAACGCACAGGGGAAGGCCCCCATCAGGGTCACAGCGTGGTCAGCACGGTTGGCCCGTGTTCCTTCCCTGTGAGCACACGCTATGGAACCAGACCATCTGAAGTTGCTTGGCGAGCGTAACACCAGAGCAAGGGGCAGGGACTCTGTGACTAGAGGATTTGGTAGCAGCAGGCTCTGCGCCCGTCTCATAGGGACGAACACGTCTGACAGGAGAGAGAATACTCCACTGGTAACCTCCTCTGGGAAGTCCTGCACTGTCTGCTTCTGCGGTTTATCTTCAGTGTGTTCATGACCGACCCATGGCTCTTTCTCATTTATTGTGATGCAAAATATTTACTGAGCATCTGTTACGTGTCAGTTGTATCAAGTACTAAGAAAAGAGCGAGCAAGAAAAATTCCCTGCTCTTTGGGGACTGAAACTCTAGTAGGAGAGAGAATCCGAGTTAAAAAACCATATTCATATGCCCTTTTGAGAGGGTGACAAAATTCCATGAGGAAAAACAAAATTGAGCAAGAGGACGGAGGGGGGCTGGCAGTCACAAGGGGAAGGACAGTGGCCTGTGGCCGTCTCTGGGCCCAGAGTAACGCAGCAGAGCAGAGTCAGGCGGGAGAGTGTGTCTGCGGGAGGGTGAGGCCCAGGGAGACCTGCGGGCACGCACGTCCCAGGCAAGCATCCCGAGGCAGGAGCGAGCTTGCAGGGGTGCCAGCAAGAGCAGGACCGCCATGGTGGCTGAGCGAGGACAGGGACAGAGGCGGGGCTGGGGTGTCAGTGATGGGGCAGGAAGAACCTCAAGGCCATGGTAAGGGTTTTACGTTATTGTCACGGGAAGCCTGTGAAGCAGCCGGAATAGGTTATTTACTTCTGCAGAGGTTGCCTTAGAGTTTGCAATATACGTTTACCACTCATCCACATCCTCTTTCAAGTAACAAGATACATAGTTCATGAGCGCAGTTATTGGAACAGAGAATTTATCCCCAGTTCCTCCCTCCTGCCCCTCACAGCCCCGCTGCTATTCATTTCACTGACCACTGAACCGCTGGCTGTACTCGCCCAATACGTTGTTGCTATTATTATTTTGAACACACTGCTACCCCATAGATCAATTTAGAACAGGAAGAACAGGAGTTCCCGTCGTGGCGCAGTGGTTAACGAATCCGACTAGGAACCATGAGGTTGCGGTTCGGTCCCTGCCCTTGCTCAGTGGGTGAACGATCCGGCGTTGCCATGAGCTGTGGTGTAGGTTGCAGATGCGGCTCGGATCCTGTGTTGCCGTGGCTCTGGCATAGGCTGGAAGCTACAGCTCTGATTCAACCCCTAGCCTGGGAACCTCCATATGCCGCGGAAGCGGCCCAAGAAATAGCAGAGAGACCAAAAAAAAAAAAAAAAAAAAACCCAGGAAAAACAAAGTATTTTACTTTCACTTATTCTTTCTCTAATGCTCTCCTTTCATTCGTGTAGAGCCAAGTTTCTTAGCTATACCCTTTTCTTTTTTTCCTTTTTAGGGTTGTACCCGAGGCACATGGAGGTTCCCAGGCTGGGGGTCCAATCGGAGCTGCAGCTGCCGGCCTCCACCACAGCCACACCAGATCGGAGGCAAGTCTGTGACCTACACCGCTGCTTGTGGCAAGGCCGGATCCTCAACCCACCGAGCAAGGCCAGGGATTGAACCCACATCCTCACGGATACTAGTCAGATCCGTTAACCACTGAGCCATGACGGGAACTCCTCACGCTTCATTTCTGAAGATTAATTTGGGGGTGCAGAATTCCACGCTGGTGTTTTTTTTCTCTGAACTCTTTTAAGTGGTTCACTCCACCCTCTCCTTGCTTGGGTGGTTTCGGAGAAGGGCAGCGACAGCTCCTCAAACACCCTCCTTTGGCTACACTAACGTAGTCTATTCCACTGGGATGTGGAGCCTGCTAGGTGCTCAGGCCTCAGATGTGATTCCGGCTGCTGTGTCGGACGCTGGGCCTCAGGCCCGTCCTGATTTTGAGGTGACCATCACAGAGCGCTGCCTCTCATCTCCTCATGGTGTGTTTCCCCTTCCGTCCTCTTCCCGTTGCTGTTCCCTTCCTCCTTCCTTCTGCCGGGAGTGCTGTTTCGGTATTACGTTTTTTTTTTTTTTTTTGTTATTTCTTGGGCCGCTCCCGCGGCATATGGAGGTTCCCAGGCTAGGGGCCGAATCGGAGCTGTAGCCACCGGCCTACGCCAGAGCCACAGCAACGCGGGGTCCGAGCCGCGTCTGCGACCTACACCACAGCTCACGGCAACGCAGGATCCTTAACCCACTGAGCAAGGGCAGGGACAGAACCCGCAACCTCATGGTTCCTAGTCGAATTCGTTAACCACTGCGCCACGACAGGAACTCCGGTATTACGTATTTTTAATGCACATACGTTGTATTTGCTTGTGATCTTGTTGTGTTTTAAGCTCATACATTTCCAGGCTGTGTCCATGTTGCTGCAGCTGCAGTTCCTGCCGTGTCTCAGCACACGCCGACACCTGTCCCGGGGATGGACACTGGCTCCTCTTCCCCTCTCTGGGAGCATTGCAGCGATGAGAGCTTGTCCCCTACCTGAGAGGTGACCGCACTGCTAAGTCTCCCTGAGCATGGCCAGGCTGTTCCCCAGCCAGCAGCTGGGCCGAGTCTCACCTCAGCACCCGGTACTGCCAGCCTTCTACTTTGCGCCCATCTGCTGCCTGCACATTGGTACCTTGTTTGAATTTGCATCTCTGGTTGCTGTGGGCAAACGTGTTTGCTGAGCCTCTCAGGTCCAGCCCTTGCTCCTCCAACTCCCCTTGGTGAGTGAACCAAACCTGTAGTAACTGCTGGGTTTTCTACTGAGTTCCTCCTTTGTTTTTATATATTTTCTGGACAGTACTGACTTAGGAGGTATTTTAGGAATATACAACGGGTTTTTTTTTGTGATTTTGATTATTTTTTAAAATGATTATTTTTTCCATTATAGTTGGTTTATGGTGTTCTGTCAATTTTCTACTGTATGGCAAGGTGACCCAGTCACACGTACATGTATACATTCTTTTTTCTCACATTATCCTGCTCCATCATAAGTGACTAGATATAGTTCCCTGTACGACATAGCAGGATCTCATTGCTTATCCATTCCAAAGGCAATAGTTTGCATCTATCAACCCCAAATTCCCAGTCCATCCGCCTCCCTCTGCCTCCCCCTTGGCAACCGCAAGTCTGTTCTCCACGTCCACGAGTCTCTTTATTGTGGAAAGGTTCATTTGTGCCATACATTAGACTCCAGATATAAGTGATATATCATATGGTATTTGTCTTTCTCTTTCTGACTTACTTCACCTCACTTAGTATGAGAGTCTCTAGCTGCATCCATGTTGCTGCAAATGGCATTACTTTGTTCTTTTTTATGGCTGAGTCGTATTCCATTGTGTATATGTACCACATCTTCTTAATCCAATCATCTGTCGATGGACATTTAGGTTGTTCCCATGTCTTGGCTATTGTGGATAGAGCTGCAGTGAACATACGGGTGCATGTGTCTTTTTCAAGGCAAGTTTTGTCCGGATATATGCCGAAGAGTGGGATTGCTGGGTCATGTGGGAGTTCTATATTTAGTTTTCTGAGGAAGCTCCATACTGTTTTCCATAGTGGCTGTACCAGCTGCCATTCCCACCAACAGTGCAGGAGGGTTCCCTTTTCTCCGCACCCCCTGTATTATTTGTTCTTTGTGGACTTATTACTGATGGCCATTCTGACTGGTGTGAGGTGGTATCTCGTGGTAGTTTTGATTTGCATTTCTCAAGTAATCAGTGATGTTGAGCTTTTTTTCATGTGCTTGTTGGCTATCTGTGTATCTTCTTTGGAGAAATATCTAATTCAGGTCTTTTGCCCATTTTTCATTTGTGTTGTTGGTTTTTTTTGCTGTTGAGTTGTGTAAGTTGTTTGAATATTTTAGAGATTAAGCCCTTGTCAGTTGCATCATTTGAAACTATTTTCTCCCATTCTGTAGGTTGTCTTCTTTTTTTTTCCCCCATGTTTCCTTTGCTGTGCAAAAGCTTGTCTGTTTGGTTAGGTCCCACTGGTTTATTTTTGCTTTAATTTCTGTTGCCTTGGGAGACTGACCTGAGAAAACACTTGTAAGGTTGATTTCAAAGAATGTTTTGCTTATATTTTCTTCTAGGAGTTTGATGGTGTATTGTCTTAAGTTTTTAAGCCATTTCGAATTTATTTCTGTGCATGGTGTGAGGTGTGTTCCAGTTTGATTTACATGCAGCTGTCCAGTTTTCCCAGCACCACTTGCTGAAAAGACTGTCTTTTTCCCGTGCAGTGGGTTTTCAATCTTCTAGTGTAGTAGTACTTAACATGCATAGTAGCACATATTGATTACATGTTATAGATTTAAAAAATTTAGTGCTTGATGTTATTAAACATGTGTAAGGTCATGTTACATATAAATTTCATTCTGGGGTGGTCAAAGGGCACTGTGAAGTGTTTTTAACAGGTGGTGGTGGGAGAGGATATCAGGCCTCACTCTGCAGAGAATAGAGATCTAGATATGAAACCCTTCTTGGCTCTGACATTTCCAAATGCTTTTTCTCAACCTATTACCCACTGGTTAAGCTTGGCCATTATGCTTTCTAAACAACAGCTTCTTTACATACTAGACAGTTTACCCCTGTAAGGGGTACAATTCAGCATTTACTGATGTATTACATCACTGACCTAAAAATTTTGTGTACATACACAATACACACATAAATATGCTTACGTAGATATAAAACATATACACAAAAGTTGCCATTTAAATGTACAATTCAGTGGCATTAACTGTATCCACAAATGTGCAAACATCTCCACTGTGCATTTCCGTAAGTTTCCACCCCCCAAACCCAAATCCTGTATCCAATGGGCAACAACCTCCCCGTCTTCCTCCTTCCCAGGCCCTGGTGACCTGAGTCCACTGTCACTAACAAGTTGCCTGTCCTAGGCATCCGCCCCAGGGGAATCGTGCAATGTCAGTCCTGCTGTATCTGCCTTATTTCACTGTGCACACGGGATTCAGCGTTCACCCACGTTGCAGCCTGTGTCAGAACTTCATTCCTTTTACGGCTCAGGAATATTCCACTGTTTGCAGGGACCGGGTTTGTTTGGAGGTTGCTGGGCCAGGGATTGAATCTGCTGTACCACAAGGGAACTACCCCAGAAATGCTGCCTTTTTTTTTTTTAAATAATAACCGGACAAAAGTTTTACCACCTGTCAATCTCACCCATTCAATTATGAGAGAACCTTCCGATTTAGTCGATCGGAACATGAACACATTTCACGTCCTCGTCCTTGAACAAGAGTGGGGGGGGGAGTAAACAGAGTTTCCTCTGCCTCATCAATCCCCCTGTGGTGTAAGCTCATGAATCCTTATTAATCCACCACTACGTGAACTGCTGTGACGCCCGCACTGTACCAGATCGGGCAGGTCCTCTCAGCACCTGTCCATCCTTGTAGGCACGAGGTGCTCCAGGCTCATCTTGCACTTCCTCTGCCCCCGTCTTGGAAGCAGCTATTTATGGAGAGCGGAACATGTATTAAATATATGCGATATACTTGAGAAGCATATGAAAAATAATCTTTGTGTGTCATGTTTAAAACATGCCATCCAACGTTTAATGTAAACTGCTTTCTAGGGCCATTTTAAACATTTACCCATAGCCCAACATATCCCAAGAAGCCCTTCTCTTGTGGTCAAGGTTCTCTCAATCATACCAGTTTTGAAGACTACAAACCAATGAGGGTGGCAAGACAGGAGAGTATTTGTATTAAAAAAAATGCAGTTTCAACACGGAGGTACATGGAATCATCGGCCCACGGGACCTGCTGTACAGCACAGGGACGTGCACCGGAGTCTGTGACCGTCTCTGTGGGAAGAGGGCCTGAGAGGGACTGGGCGGGTGCACTCGGGTCTCGGAAACACTCCGTGGCACAGCAGCAACGATCACCACGCGGTGGCGCAACCACGCTTCCGTGACACTTCAAACAACGGAAAGAGGAGTTTAGCACATTTAAAACAAACTGCGCCTCAGTAATTTTTCACGTTTACAAAGACTTTATTCTGTTTCCAGACAAAATACCGAAATTTACATATTGTTGTGACAATATACAGGTCACTAAAATAAAATATACAAGAAGTTTGTGAGATGGATGTAAGGTACAGACGAGAAAACCAGACTGCTTTACCTTCACCTGCCCCCCCTGGGAAGAGCAGGGCTTGCGGAAGTGATCCTGGCAGGTGGGGGTAACCCTCAGCACACCCGCGCCTTGGTGTCTGGGACACCAGCGACCAACCGGGAGGCCACCTCATCAACGTCAAAGCGTGACTGCAATCCTAGGCCTCCTGACACGATCCAGCATCTGTTTTTATAAAAGAACACTTTCTTTCCATTTTACTAAGTTCTTTAATGAAATCTCACGAAGAAATTACTGACTCAGAAAGCAGACATGAGGCATCTTTATATTACAAAGGAAACCAGTGAAATTTAGTACTTAAAAAAAAAAAAAATCCCCAACTCTGACTTTCGGAGCAATACAATTCCAACATTATCCTTTTCTACAAAAGACCTCGTCCCGCTTGTTTCCAGACTTCTTTCACTCCTTTAATGCTTTCTTTTTTCACACATTTCCAGAATTCGTGTATACTGAGCTGCTGTGCCACCTGTTGACAAAAGCAAGGATGAAGGGGTCACTGTCTGGGAAGGTAAAAGTGACTCAGGTGCACCTGTTACTGTGCATTTCCCTGTAAAAGATGAGAAATGAACTGACGTAAAAATATCCTCAGGTAACCGGGGAATGGCGCTTCCTCCCTCAGAAGCCAGTAGTTGGCTGATCTTCTTTCATGTGTTGTTTTAAAATATAAAGATATTTCATGTTTTCCTGTTACAATATTTTATAATGCTTCCTTTTTTTCTGGTGAACTTTACTACTAAAGTGGAATAAATTTTATAAGCCTAAAACTTAGATTTAACCTTGGCTAAAGTTGGAAAGAAAGAAACCACAGGTCACACTATACTAGATGAGAAGCCTCACGAAGAACGGAATCCACACGAGTATCGTGTGGTTCTCACGTCTCTCGGTTAAACCAGAAAGCAAAGCGTAGAAAACCGGTGGCTCCCGGGGATCACAGAGCACAGCACCGCTGGAAACCACCTGCGGGAGCCCAAGTCTATGTCACATGACATCTGTGTCCTTTTCCTACCACTCATTTGCAGGTCTGCTCTTTAATATGCTTTTTGAGAAGTGGCAAAGAGGCTGCTGCATATGCTAAACAGGTAACCAGAAAGGCGCCTTTTTTTTTTTTTTTTTTTGGTCTTTTTGCCTTTTCTAGGGCTGCTTCTGCGGCATATGGAGGTTCCCAGGCTAGGGGTCCAATCGGAGCTGTAGGCACCGGCCTGCGCCACAGCCACAGCAACTCGGGATCTGAGCCATGTCTGCCACCTACACCACAGCTCACGGCAAGGCCGGATCCTCAACCCACTGAACAAGGCCAGGGATCACACCTGCAACCTCATGGTTCCTAGTTGGGTTCGCTAACCACTGCACCACGACGGGAATGCCCAGAAAGGCTGGTTTAATTGCCAAGAACACGGTTCTCACCTATGAGGTGCTGGATCGCCACGAAGCTTGTAAAGCCCGTCTGCTGTGGAAACCGTATTTGTTCATTTCCCACAAAGCACGTCTGCAGCAGGAAAATGACTGCGCTCTTCTAGGCTGCGCGCGAACAGCTCTGCTGAAATGGCCCCAGCGGGGTCTCTGCTCTTGTCCCTCCTGCTCTTCGTCTGGACTAACCACCTACTGAGCAGCTCCGGGACCCTGACGGCTTTCAACCTGTGGACGGCTTTCAACGGCTTTCCAGCCGATTCTAATGTAAACCAAACGCTGAGTTTGATCTGCCGCAGTTACAGATGCGTAAGTGGATCTGAGAATAATGCTAAGAGCGTATATTTACTTCAGTTGTCTCAGCCACCACCCTAAGTATTTTACATGTACTCCTCACAATAATTCTTGCTGGTAGAGTCTGTTCGTTTGCTTATTGTACAGATGCCGAATCTGTGGCTCAGAAAAATTAAGTGGCTTTGCAAGATTTGGCTGTTAGCAAGGGACAGGGCTGGGACTGAATCCAGGCGTCCACCCGCAGAGCCAATGGAAAATCTAGGCTGCAATTTCTCAACTGTGGTTTCTGAGTAGACTTAGATTAAAAAAAAAAAAGGGAAAAAAGGCAAAGAAAAATGGTAGATCCCATCTGTGGGAGATATTTCAGAACCGTCACTGGAGCTTATAATCGCTTTACGAATGAGGACGGAGTCCCTGCTGTGGCTCAGCAGCAACGAACCCAACTAGAACGCAGGAGGACTGGGGCTCAACCCCTGGCCCTGCCCAGTGGGTGAAGGATCCAACGTTGCCATGAGCTGTGGTGTAGGTTGCAGACGCGGCTCGGATCCTGCGTGGCTGTGGCTGCGGCTGCGGCTGTGGGGTGGGCCGGCAGCTGCAGCTCCCATTCGACCCCTTACCCAGGAACTTCGATATGCTGTGGGTGTGGTCCTAAAAAAGAAAAAAAGAAAAAAAAAGATGAAAAGTCTTACTTCAGAGCATACCTGTGCTCCAACTCTAGGCTCGATTCCATTCATTTAACGACACACAAACATGTGATTATTTAAAGACTCGGGCTGTTACCCATAATCCTCGATGCATCCTGTTCTTCAGCACCCCGAGAAACTCCTCGTGACTCAGACACTCGTCACCATCCAGATCAAAGATCTTGAAGACGGCGTCCAAGATGTTGTCCGAGAGCTCCTGTCCTGTTGCCACCTTCACGGCCCTCCTGAACTCCGCTAGGACGAGAAAACACAAAGCTCACCAACAGCGTGAAATCCTCTAGGGCTTTTTTTTTTCTTTGTCTTTTTGCCTTTTCTAGGGCTGCTTCTGCGGCATTTGCAGGTTCCCAGGCTAGGGGTCGAATCAGAGCTGTAGCCGCCGGCCTATACCACAGCCACAGCAACTCGGGATCCGAGCCGCGTCTGCGACCTACACCACAGCTCACGGCAGCGCCACATCCTTCACCCACTGAGAAAGGCCAGGGTTCGAACCCGCAACCTCATGGTTCCTAGTCGGATTCGTTAACCACTGTGCCATGACGGGAACTCCAAAATCCTCTAAGTCTTTACTGCCTGAGAAGTAAAAACAAACCTGTATGTTATTTGGGAAGGAAAACAAAAGCAAAAGTCCTCATCGAGAAGATTCTCAGATAATAAATTTGGCTGTGAAATGTCATGGAATGGAACCCCAGCTGCGGCTGCGTTGTACACCACAGGCGCAGCAATGCCGGGTCCTTGACCCACTGCGCTGGGCTGGGGATTGAATTGTGCCTCAGCAGTGACCTGAGCCACTGCAGTTGGATTCTTTTTTTTTTTTAGGGCTGTACCCACGGCATATAGAGGTTCCTAGGCCAGGGGTCGAATTGGAGCTGTAGCCACCAGCCTACACCACAGCCACAGCCACAGCAATGCAGGATCCGAGCTGTGTCTGCGACCTACACCACAGCTCACAGCAATGCCAGATCCTTAACCCACTGAGTGAGGCCAGGGATCGAACCTGCATCCTCATGGATACTAGCTGGGTTCATTAAGCACTGAGCCATGATGGGAACTCCTGCAGTTGGATTCTTAACCCTTGGAGCCACAGCAGCAACTCTGAGCAGGTCACTTCAATCTAATCAACGCTGTGAGGACAGACAGACAGTGTTACACACGAGTGCCTGTGCTGTGCATGCGAACAACCCCAGGGGGTGGAGGCAACGGCCAGTCCACGGTGCTACTGTAAGTGGTTCCTTGAATGGCATCGCCCAGCTGGAGGAGAGAGCACCGCTCGGAAAAGAGGAACTAGCGGGGAACTCACCCAGTCTGACAGGGCGACCCGCTAAGCTGAACATCTGCATGGCGATGGCGAAGTCCTCCAGGTGGGTGGCAAAGTGACAGAAGGCCTTGAACTCATCCCAACCAATGCTCTAGTACGGTAACAAAGGGAGCTGTTAGCACAGTTTCATATTTACATTAAATGACCTCACGACGAGAACCAGGGGTCTTCTTTGCTATCCTCAAGCCTTCCATCTTTCCAAGCGAGGCTACTGGGAAGTCTGGCGTGCAGACCAACAGGACGGCAGGTTCCGGAGTTCTGAGACGAGGGGGCAGGGCCCTGGGTGTGACTGTGCAGGCTGAGCCCCGTGTGACCGGCCCCGAGCTGTGAGTAGAGACCCCACTGTGCCTCCTTCTCTGCAGCCCTGGGGAAAGCCTCACCCCCCCAGGGGGTGTATTTTGAGGGGCCTTAGCAGAGGTAACCAGGGCTAACCGAGGCTGAAGCCCTGGTCTGGCAGGACCGGCGTCCTGGTGAGAGGACGAGCTGGCAGTCCCGTCAGTCGAGTGTGGGGACACCTCGCCAGACACCACCCACTTTGGGCTCCAGAACTGTGAGGGGATGAATGTGCCGTGGAAGCCACCCAGTCTGCGGCGGCCGAAGGAGACGAAAGCATCCTGCCACGTGGCCCACCTCTTTGCTCTTCCATGTTTCACCAGGGGACACGGCCCCGAGTGAGAACTCCGGGTTTTGGCGTAGACGGGCCAGCTGAAACTGCAGGCCTGGCCCTCGCTACGGCGTAGGCCCCACTTCTCAGCTTCAAGGGGTCCCCTGTCAGGGCGAAGTACGCTGTCGAAGGCCCACTGAACGGGGAGCAGGACCTGCACCTTGGTCCATCCGATTTTACTGTATGTGAAGTTTTTTTAACTTACAATTAAAAAATTTCTTTTTGGCTATGTTGCAGCATGTGGAAATTCCGGGACAAGGGACTGAATCTGAACCACAGCACTGACCCAAGACACAGACGTGACAGTGCCACATCCTTAACCTCTAGGCCACCAGGGAACGCACCACCTGATTTTAAAACCTGTGCACTTGACAGCAAAACAAACAAAGAGTAAGCAAGAAGGCTAGTGTGTCCACTGGGAACGTCCAAGCAGGGACATCCTTATTCGGGAAGCACGCTCCTCCCTGTGAGACGCTCAGGACCACGTCCTCGGACACGTCTCCTCCGAGGTTCACTGCTTTCCGCTTTTGTGAATTTGTTGAATTCTTTTATTCAAATGTTTTGAAGAGGTAATATGTACACATGGTTAAAAAATTCCAACAGTACAACGAATAAAACGACACGAACTCTTCTTCCCCCTTTCACCCCAGCTCCCTCGTGCCCTCCTCGGATGCCCTGTGCACAGCGGGTGTGTCCTCGCCGGTCCACACCCTGCTTCACTCTCTCATCACACGAGCGAGCCCGCCCGCGGCTGCTCCTCGGCGTCGTGGTCTCGAAGCGGCCCCGGCGCAACCCCTCCGACCGGCTTCACTGTAGCGAGACGCGCCTGTGGTCACGGCTGGGATCCGCGTGTCTGTAACTGCGAGGACGTTAAAGGCCGCACTTCCGTGTTCAGGAGTCAGGTGTGGATTTCTCTTCCCGCGCCCGCTGTGTCATCCGCCCGTGTTTAAGGGGCTGTCAGGTGACTTGCTGCCGGGAGGCAGTTGTTGGGGGTCCTCTGACCTCCTGTGCATCTTGTGAACAGAGGCCCGATCACCTCTCTCCACACGGTCTGTCCGGACGTTGGTAGAGGGGCCAGAAAAGAGACAGCGTTGCCCTTCGAGGGCAGGGCGGCCTTCCTACAGCCGCCATCAAAGATCCAGACTCCTTGGCTGCAGTGCAAACCCACATCTCGGGCCCTGGGGCAAGGGGCACGGAGGCAAATGTGATGCTTGTGCTGGCTCGGTGCAATGAATAGAGTAATAAACTTCTCCGGGAGTTCCCGTGTGGTGCAGCAGGTTAAGGATCAGGTGCTGTCACTGCTGTGGCCTGGCTCAGACCCCCGGCCCAGGAACTTCCATACGCCCTGGGCACAGCCAAAAACAAAAAACGTGCCTTGGTGCAACATGCCTTGTCTTCTGCCAGCAGCCATGAAGCCGTGCAGGCTAACCTGCAAACAAATACAAATCTCAGACCTTGACTTCTCAGACCCCGCCACACAGTATGCAGGCTGGAATGTCAGCCCCTTCGACGTCCTTGGTTTTGTAAGATCTCACTATAAGTTAAAGAAATTGGTCTATTACATGTGATGCCAGTATTTCCTCCCATTGTGTTAATGTTTTTCTTTTGGCTGTGATTATAATTTTTGGGGAGATGAGGGAGGCCTTTAAGTTTTAGGAAAAAATGTAACCAGTTTCATCGAAGGGTCTGGATTTTGCTTGGTGTGTATAGACCCCACTCTGTGACACTGCTTCCGCGTTTTGGGCCACGCTTACTCAGGTTCACTTCTCTCTCTAGCACCGAACCTTTGATGGACCTAGGAATTACTCTGGAGTAATAAATGACGTGGGGGTTTACCTCATTTTCTCCCTCAGGTGCCCAGGGAAGTAGCCCAGTGCCACTTGCTAACGGTTCTTCTTTTACCCAACTCATTTGCAATTTGAGTTTACACATACTCAGTTTCCGGGTGTATCTGTGTCTATTTCTGACTTTATTCTGTTCAACTCATTAGTCAAATTCATTGTCAGTAACGCTGTTTTAGTTGTAAAGTTTGGCGATGCATTTTAGTATCTCAGCACTCTTTCTTTAAAAAGACTTAATTTTTTTAGATCCATTTTAGGTTCACAGCAGAGTGACGGGGAAGGTGCAAAGATTTCCACACACCCCTGCCCCTCCGCTGTTTCACCCAGACTCCCAAGGAAGGGCCCTGTTACGGGAGCCTGGCCCTGCTCGCCAGGACCCGCGTCTCCCCGACTCCACACACCGCCGCCCCCCTGCCGTCACGCGTGGCCATGGGATCAGTCCGGCCAGTCGTCGTGGGTGGCATTTCCAGGCAAAATAGTCACTGGAACGTGACTCGCGCTTTTCTTTGCCCTCTGAGGATGGTGTTTCTACAGACGGTGGAGCTGCGAGAGCGCGCAGCCGGGGAGAGGCTGGGTCTCGGGCAGTGATGCGGGCGGGGGTCTCCTGCCAGCCCAGCCGGGAAACGGAGCAGGACGGAGACGGGAAGCCGTCCTGCGTGAGCCGAGCGGCTTTCGGGGCTAGTGTGCAACGGCTGCACATCCCGGCTGTCACAGATGCACATCACGCCACACTCACTCAGACCAGGCTAAGGCCCAGCTGCTCTAAGTAACACTAAGACTAGTTCTAGTCCATCAACAACAGGAGATGTTTCTGTAATCAGGTAAGTTTCCTTTTACATTCATCAAGCCTTTTCTATATATTTCTGGTTCAATTTATTTCTTTTTTTTTTCTTTTTTTGGTCTTTCTGCCATTTCTTGGGCCACTCCCGTGGCATATGAAGGTTCCCAGGTAGGGGTCAAACTGGAGCTGTAGCTGCCGGCCTCCACCAGAGCTACAGCAACTCGGGATCCAAGCCGCGTCTGTGACCTACACCACAGCTCACGGCAACGCCAGATCCTTAACCCACTGAGCAAGGCCAGGGATTGAACCTGCAACCTCCTGGTTCCTAGTCAGATTCGTTAACCACTGCGCCACGACAGAAACTCCTTAAATTTATTTCTAATTGTTATGTATCTCTACTGCAATTATGAGATCTTTATATTTCATTATCTTTTTCCTCGCTCTACAGATAACTTTAAAAATTATATAAAAATACACATCCATTTCAAAAGTTTTTTGGAACAATACAGGAAAACCACGTGAGATATTACTGCTACACACTACCCATTATTAACAGCCTGGCAATCATCTTTCACCCATTACACAATCACACAACAGAGAGCAGCTCACGCCTGACTAAATTGGAGGGTTTTCCATTACATCAATATGTCTCAATTACTGCCTCAGCTTTATCGTGAGCAGAAGAAAAGGCGAACCCACCTCTCCGGCTGACAGCTTCTCTCTCACATTTTTCCAGTAAATGTCTTTATTTTCAGTGTTAGTGAAGAAAAGGAGCCACTCTGCAAAGTCTTCTTTTCTCATGAAACGCAAACCTTTAGAAAACTGAAGGAACTCCATTTCCTGGACCTCGGTCTGTAAGTCTTCCATAAATCTAAACGGCAAAATGCGAAATGGACGTAAGCTCCTCGCAGCTTCACCTCGGTGCTGTGACCAGAGCTGTGACCAGACGCCAGCGCCCCGCCTGGCGGCCAGGACACGCTCGGGAGCTCCAGGAGGACCTCGCCACCCCCAGGGGCCAGTCATAAAATCCCCACGTGTTCTCCATATTTCGTTTTAAGTGACTATTGAGCACTACAGAATTTTCAAATTAAAAAATAGATAACAAAACTGGAAAGCACTCTGCCATCTGTGAGGAAAAACTAAAGACGGTTCTGGTTTTTCGCTGTACCTTAAAAATTCTGGAGTTCCTGTTATGGCTTAGTGGTTAACGAATCCGACTAGGAACCATGAGGATGTGGGTTCGATCCCTGCCCTTACTCAGTGGGTTACGGATCCAGCGTGGCCGTGAGCTGTGGTGTAGGCTGCAGACGTGGTTCGGATCCCGAGTTGCTGTGGCTCTGGTGTAGGCTAGCGGCTGCAGCTTCGACTGGACCCCTAGCCTGGGAACCTCCATATGCCTCGGGTGTGGCCCCCTAAAAAAACAGCAAAAAACAAAGAAACAGAAATTTATTCTTACCTTCGAAATTCTTTATAATGAAGTTTTCTTTCTCCTCGTTTTCCAAAGAAACGTACCTGGAGGGTTGTGTTAATTTCAGATTCTTTCACTGTTGGTTCCTATACAAAATGATACAATAATTTCAAATAATCAAGAACGAAAACTGATTCTCGAGGCTAGAACACTTAGGACAACACACACACAAGATTCTCGTAACAAGAGCAAAAAGAGGTGAGGCCGTTCTGTCTGCTACTTTGCATAACACCATCCTCTTTGCTGAAGGGAGGGGACAAAAGGTGGGCGCAGCAGGGAACAAAACCTGGGACAGGCCAAGAACAGAGCTGAAAACAGTGAAACCAGTTACTTCAAAATGTGACGCCCCCAGGCACTTCCTCACGAAGCAGGAATGAGAGTTAAACGGGGAAAGTCTTGGATCTTCTGCTGAAAGCCAGAAACTTAACACTAGCTTTTCTTGGAGATCCTGTCGTGGTGCAGCAGAAACGATCTGACTAGGAACCATGAGGTTGTGGGTTCGATCCCTGGCCTCGCTCAGTGGGCTAAGGATCTGGTATTGATGTGGCTGTGGTGTAGGCCGGCAGGGGTAGTTCCAATTCAACCCCTAGCCTGGGAACCCACATATGCTGCAGATGTGGCCCTAAAAAGCAAAAAACAAAACAAACAAAAAACCACAACAAACAAACAAAACAACCCAAACAAAAACACTAGCTTTTACTAATTATAAAATTAACATAAAATTAATTATAAAATTAATTATAAAATTAGACTTGATGCAATCCCTATCAAATTACCCATGACATTTTTCACAGAAATAGAACAATCCAAAAAATTTATATGGAACCATGAAAGACCCAGAATTGCCAAAGCAATCCTAAGGGGGAAAAAACCAAGCAGGGGCATCACTCTCCCAGACCTCAGACAATACTAGAAAGCCGCAGTCATCAGGACAGTGTGGTACTGGTACCAACACAGACACACAGACCAATGGAACAAAATAGGGAGCCCAGAAACAAACCCAGACACTTCGACAATTAACCTTTGACAAAGGAGGCAAGACTATAAAATGGGAAAAAGACAGTGTCTCCAGCAAGCGGTGCTGGCAAAACCTGACAGCTGCATGCCAATAAATGAAACCAGAACACTCCCCCATACCATGCACAAAAACAAACTCAAAATGGCTTAAAGACTTAACCATAAGACAAGACACCATAAACTTCCTAGAGGAGAACACAGGCAAAACATTCTCTGACATCAATTGTGCAACTACTTTCTTAAGTTAGTCTCCCAAAGCAACAGAAATAAAGACAAAAATAAACCAACAGGACCTAATCAAACTTACAAGCTTTTGCACAGAAAAGAAAACTGTAAAAAAAGAGAAAGACAACCTATGGAATGGGAGAAAATGGCTGTAAACGATGTAACTGACAAGGTTTTACTCTCCAAAATATACCAACGACTGACATAATTCAACAGCAAAACCCAAACGACCCAATCGAAAAATATGCAGAAGATCTAAACAGACGCGTCTCCAGAGAAGACGTATGGATGGTCAGCAGGCACATGAAAACGCTCAGCATCACTAATTATGAGCGAAATGCAAATCTAAACTACAATGAGGGCCCATCTCACACCGGTCAGAAAGGCCTTCATTAACAAGTCCACCAACAACACACGCTGGAGAGGGTGTGGAGACAAGGGAGCCCCCCTGCACTGTTGGTGGGAACACAAATTGGTACAATCACGATGGAAAACAGTATGGAGGTTCCTGAGAAAACTAAACATAGAACTCCCACATGACCCAGCAATCCCACTCCTGGGCACAGATCAGGACAAAACTTTTCCTTGAAAAAGATCCATGTACTCGTATGTTCACTGCAGCACTATTCACAATAGCCAAGACATAGAAACAACCTAAATGTCCACTGACAGACGAATGGATTATGAAGATATGGTACAGATATATAATGGAATACTACTCAGCCATGAAAAGAACAAAATAATGCCATATGCAGCACCATGGAACTAGAGACTCTCATACTAAGTGAAATAAGTCAGAAAGATTAAGACAAATACCATATGATACACTCATATCTGGAATCTAATATATGGCACAAGTGGACCTATGCACAAACAGAAAGAGACTCACAGACCTGGAGCACTGACTTCTGGCTGCCAAGGGCGAGGGGGGAGGGAGTGGGATAGAAGGGGAGTTCGGGGTTAGGAAATGCAAACCATTACATTTAGGATGGATAAGCATAATGAGCTCCTACTGTACAGCACAGGGAACTATATTCAATCTCCTGGGATAGAAAAATAATGTACATATATCCATGACTGGGTCACCTTGCTATACAGCAGAAATTGACAGACATTATAAGTCAACTATACTCTAATAAAAAATTTTTTTAAAATAAAATTAACAGGGGAAGATTCCATCCAAGGAAATGAGAACAAATTCATAGACTCTTCCTCCTTCAAATCTCCAGTAAAATAAACAATGAAACAGCATTCTCTTTTTGTTTTTTCTTTTTAGGGCCACACCTAGGGCATGTAGAAGTTCCCAGGCTAGGGCTGAATCGGAGCTGCAGCTGCCGGCCTACACCACAGCCACAGCAACATCGGATCTGAGCTGCATCTGCAACTTACGCCGAAGTTCATGGCAACACCAGATCCTTAACCTGCTGATCGAGGCCAAGGATCGAACCTGCGTCCTCACTGACACTATGTTGGGTTCTTAACCCGCTGAACCACAGCACAATCTCTCAAAACAGTGTTCTAAAAAGATGATCAGCAGCAACTAAACAATAAAAAGAGGCAGAATTTAAACCAAATATTTTGAAAAAGAGCAGCTGAAGGAATGTTGGAGTCAGGCGCTGGGCGGTCTGGCATACTGCCCAGTGCCGTCCCACGTCCCAGAAGCAGCAGCGGCGGGACTGCTCGTGGCTGGACTCACGAGAACCTGAGGTGCAGCGACGGCAAAGCAGTCAGGGAGGAAGCGGCAGGACAAGCAGAGGAGAGAGGCCGGCAGAGGCCCCCAGACTGGCTTCCAGGGCGTAGGATCCTCCAGCTACTGCTCAGCTGAGGGCAACCGGAAGCCCGGGGGGTGCACTTTGAAGGGTGGAGGGGGATGTGTTCTAGGACCTTCCACGGCAGAGGACGGGGGATGGTGCTCCAGCGAGGGCTGAGGGCAGTGGATCAAACGCAACACCCGCAGCTCAGACGGGAAAGATGACTTTGGTCCAGCTGCGGACCAAACTCCACCACAGCCACAGCAACGTGGGACCTGAGCCATGCCTGCGACCTACACCACAGCTCACGGCAACACCGGATCCTTAACCCACTGAGTGAGGCCAGGGATCGAACCTGCTTCCTCATGGATGCTAGTCAGATTCCTTTCTGCTGAGCCAGGATGGGAAGGCCTATTTTTTTTAATTTAAAATTTTTTTCATGTTTTGGTTGTGCCCACATCATGTGGAAGTTCCTGGGCCAGGGATTAAACCTGTACCACAGCAGTGACAGCACTGATCCTTAACCCACTGAGCCACCAGGGAACTGGCTGAAACTGAAATGCTGGGTCCACACTTTATTTGGTGTAAGAACTGGGACACTCACCCAGCACTACTCAGGCAGCACATCCACCGGGCGGGGACAACCAGGTGGACGCCCGCCACGTGCCGAGAGTGCGGGAGGCCCCTCTGCTCCTGCGGGATCACCGGGCGTAAACACGAAATTAAAACGTGACCGCAGCGTGAAGGCGTTGGGAAGCGGCCCACGACGCCCCGGAGCGTGGAACAGGGGGTCTGCCTCACCCAGCAGCTCAGCAAGGCGTCCCTGAGAAAACGCCACTCCGGCTGAGACCCCAGGTCTGAGCAGAGGACGGTGACAAGGGAACAAACACTCCCAACGGGCAGGTCTCAAGGGCTGCAGGTGCACAGGGGCGCGGAGCTGGAGGGCCGGGCGGGGAGAGCGGCGGCGACAAGCCACGAGGGCCGCCCCTCGCGCTGCGCTGACGCGGGCAGCGGAAACCGTCCCAGCTGATTTCACCCTCGCCACCACCGCTGCGCCCGAGACGATGACCCGCGTCACGCACAGGACGCGTGGGCAGCGGCTCGCTTGCTCACGGCTGCAGGGCCCTCGGGGGCCGAGGCAGCCCGGGGGCGGGAGTCCGAGCCCTCCCCGGCGCCTGTGCCGCGGGGAGCAGTGGGCCGGCCACTCGGGCCTTAAGCCACCCCGGGCCCAGCGTGAAAGCGAAGGCGAGCCGGTGCAGGCAGAGCCGCGGACGGGCAGGAGCTCTGGTGGGCGAGGCCGAGACGCACGGCAGGCAGGCGGGTCTGAGAAGCACTGTGGGGGCCGGGGGGGGGGGGGGAACCGGACCTGGGCACTGAATGGGTGTCCGGACGACCTCTGGGCTCCTGGACTTTGGAAAAGCAAGCCGCTCACCATCTGCTTCCTACTGATTTCAAATGGTACCTCGATCACACCACCACCTCCGTGCCTGGGCTCATATTTCGGCTATTTCTCATTAGACCACCTCCCTGTCCCTCCCGGGGCTGGCATTTTCCAGACTGCTCTGGCGGTCCTCGCAAGTTCCTCTCTCCAGCCGAACTTCAGAGTCACTGGGCCAAGTTTCTGCACAGCTCCTGCCTGCAGCCCCCTCCGCCCCCCACCACGATCACCAAACAAGCAAAGACAAAAGCCAGCGCTCAGGTGTCGAGTTTCTCCTGGACTAATTCAGAGGGAATCAGCCACCATAGGACACTCACTCTTCCTGTCTAAGAACTAAGCCTGTCTTTACATTTATTTCACTTTTCTTACGTTCCTCGATTTTTGAAAATACTAACATCTATCTTTCACACATCTTAAAAACGAATTAATTATCAAACGTTTAGTGTCATTATTTATAAGCCACATCAAAACACGCTCTAGGAGTCCCCAACATGGTGCAGTGGAAATGAATCCGACTAGGAACCCTGAGGTTGTGGGTTCCATCCCTGGCCTCGCTCAGTGGGTTAAGGATCTGGTGTTGCCGTGAGCTGTGCTGCAGGTCGCAGACATGGCTTGGATCCTGTGTTGCGGTGGCTGTGGTGCAGGCCAGCGGCTGTAGCCCAAACTGGGCCCCTACCCTGGGAACCTCCATGTGCGACGGGTATGGCCCTAAAAGCAGCAAACAAACGAACAAACAAAAAAACCCACAACACCCAAAAAACCCCCCAAAAAACAAACATACTTTTGGTTCATATTTAAAAAGTAAAATCTTATACTATATTAAATATGTTGGTTTTCCTAAAACACCTGCTTTTGGGACTTAGTGTTGACTAGAAGCCACTGGAAACCTACAGGCCAACTAAGCTATGTAATTGCCTGTGATTTCCTGTCATGCCTGGAGTTTTTCTCTCTTAATTTCCACATAAATGCCCAAGACTATAAAACTGGACATGTCTGCATGAAGGTCAGAATACGAGCGGGACGCCTCCCGTGAGCACTATCACAGGACACTCTGGGGGAATTCTGTCCAACACACAGAGGAATAAACTAAGATTAACACTACTTAGAGATAATATGATTTTATACTTACAACGGTCAACAGAAAACATCAACCTAATAAGGAAAATCATTACGATAGACTGGTACAAAAACATTAAAAAATAAGTACACTTTCTATTCACTGTAGTAATTTTTCTCTTGAAAGAGAAGAGTCCATTTAGAGTAAAAAGCACAGTCATGCAATGTTCTGGGGACGCCCTTGAGAAACACATTTCAAACGAGTAAGAAAAAAAAAAAAACCCGCAGCTAAATCAGAGGATAAAAGCGGTTAGCAAAATGAGAAAGAAATTCCCAAAGAACAGTAGAAAATGTATAAAATAAGAAATACAAATGGTCTGTAGACTGCCTTCTTTTTTTTGGCTTTTCCTTTTTTTTCCTAGGGCCGCACCCGCATTACATAGAAGTTCCCGGGCTAGGGGTCCAATCGGAGCTGTAGCTGCCAGCCTACGGCACAGCCACAACAATGCGGGATCCAAGCCGTGTCTGTGGCCTACACCACAGCTCACGACAACGCCAGATCCTTAATCCACTGAGTGAGGCCAGGGACTGAACCTGCAACCTCATGGTTCCTAGTTGGATTCGCTAACCACTGAGCTACAACGGGAACTCCTAGACTGTCTTAAAAGAAACCCAAAAAACGATGAGATGCCTTTTCCCCTAACGCAGTGACACAGATTAAAGAACAAAACGAGAATGACACTGGTGCTGGAGAACCTGTGGGCGAGGTGGGTCCTCTCTCCTGGGGAGGTGAGCAGTCGCAGCCGCTGGGGAAGGCAGTGTGACAGCAGGCACCAAGGCCTCACAGGACGCAGGCCTCTGGCCCAACGAGCTCATGTCGAGACCTCGACCCTAGATTTACGTGTGGGGCTACTGACCGTGCCGGGCTTCTAACAGAAAATACAGGCACAGGCTTCATGACCATCCTCAGGTCAGTGGTTAAAAACGTTCATCCCCTAACTGTTCATTCATTCGTTCGTGGAGCACAGAGCGTGTGCCCGGTGCTTTGCCGGCTATGGAGACACACCTGCGTCGTAAGGTGTGGTCTTCACCCAAACGGAGGCTGGCCTTTGCCCTGGGCTGCCTAGGAGGTGACCCTAAGAAAAGGCTGCTTTTTTTGGCCTGCAGGCCTTCGGCCACGCCCGGCAGTCTCACCCTGAGACTGTTGGGCTCTGGGCCATGGGGCATCAGCCTGTTCTCCAGACGCGCGGAGTCGGGGGTCAGCCGCATGGGCAGCCAACCAGGTGTGCCTGCTGATCCCCTCCGTCTCATCAAGGCCCTCTCTGTCCCTGCGGGGAAGGTCAGCGCCGTCCATGGCTCCTCAGACAGGACAACCGGAGCCCTGGACTCTGCCCGAGTGTCCCTCCCCCAGCCGACTTCAACCCGAGTCCTCGCACCGTAACGAGCTGTAGCCACGAACCTGACCACTTTCAGGGGGTTACTCCGAGTCCCTCCAGCCAACCATCAACGCCGAGTGGCCTGTGGCCTGCCCTCACCTCGCACCACCTCAGAGGACCACAGACGTCTCAACAGTCACGGGCGTGGGACGCGTGTTGTGGCAGGGGACTGCCGAGGACACGGGGGATGTGTGCGCCCAGGAGGTGGGAACACCATTCATTCAAGGACCCGGACCCAGGAAAAGTCACACGGGCACTGAGAGGGAAGGAGACGGCACACACTGGGGTTTTAATAACTTGCCTAATGTGAAGCAGACATACTCTCAAAGAAGAAATGACTGGGAAATGTAGGAAAATCTCACAGAAAGCACGTTGTGGAATGACAGTTTATGGAAAGACCATCAGTAGAGAATGTAAGGATACACATGACAGGTGGGAACGAAACTGGCTCATTTTCTACGCAAGATATTTGCCAATACTTACCAAGTTTACCGACAGCCTTAGCAATGTTCATACCCTTTGATCCGGCAAGGGAATTTCTGGGACCTTATCCCCCAGACATAGTCACATGTGTATAAAATGATACAATTACAGGACTATTAACTGCCGCATTCTCTGCGATATCAAAATATTGGATGTATGTTACATATCTTTCAAAAGGTGGACAACTATGTAAACCGCATGGAGCTATTAAAAAAAGAAGGATGTACTCAGATACAGGGAGGAGAAAACGGGAGGATGCAGAATAATGCAGAGACGACCACTGCTTGTGCAAAAATGGTAGAAAGAATCTGTGGATGTGGTCACATGCTTATTCACACGTCTGCTTTCATACACACGAACCACCTCTGCAAGAACACACAAGAACTGGGTGACTGAGGCAAATTCTGCCCTACCTACATTCTCTGGGGACTCTTTTGAAGTCTGGGTCACGTGAATGCAGCAAATCTACTGAATGTGTAGAAAAATTAAGTTACTGGCAATTTTCTCAACTATTTGGGAATACTTGCGTGAACACAGGTAAGTAACACCTGCCTGGAAATATTTAGCTTACTCGCACGTACCTGGTGCTCTGTTTCATGAATTACTGCTGTCTTCAAGTCATCCTGTTTACTTATGATCTTCTGCAGCTGAAAAGAGTACAAACATGAGTTTAGATACGTGTCTACTGGATTTTTCAGAACAACCCCAAAGACAGATGCTAAGTTTTTTTTTTGTTGTTGTTGTTGTTGCTTTTTAGGGCAGCAACAGCAGCATATGGAAGTTCCCAGGCTAGGGGTTGAATTGGAGAGGCAGCTGCCAGCCTAGGCCACAGCCACAGCAATGCGGGATCCGGGCTGCCTCTGCGACCTACACCACAGCTCATGGCAGCGGCCACTGCACCACAACGGGAACTCTGAGGCTAAGCGTTTATTATAAAATACTTACCAGTCATTCGTTCAATTATTTTTGCACTATACCTCATAACATCAGGGGTTTTTTCCTCCTCTTAAATCATGTAAGGATCAAAGGGGAAACCCATATGCAAGCATTAACATTATTTTTACTGTAACTTGGACAGTTTTCTCCAAGGAACCTGGCTTACCTCACACACACCCATTCAGAAAGCATCATCCTGTGAAACATGATCATCCTCCCTCTTTGAAAGAACTTTGTTCAAAATTAATTTTTTGTGTCTCTGTTTACAGACACATTTCCAGAATACAGCTCTTGAAAAAGCTATTCACATCATACAAAGGTCCTTCCCTTTCCTTTTTATGCACTGACAGAGCATTAAAATAACTTGAAGGCTCATATTTCTACTGGTTATAAAGCGGGCACTAGCACCTTGGGGCTGAGCACACGAAAAACCTACCACCTGCGGAATCACTTGTACCAATCCTCGCACGGGAAGCGAGTTACAAAAAAAAAGGTTTTTAAAAAAATTAAACGTAGACGAAATCTCAAACGATGGATTCAAGTCCATTAGGAGACAAAAGTCACTCATCTCTTTCTAGGCTATTTCTTTGCTCATAGTTTGAAAATAGCTGCCTCTAAGCTCCAGGTTGACTCTCTTCAACGAGGCTGCTTCTGTGTTTGTTTCAGGCACCGGCTTATGTCTAGTTCTCCAAAGCCTCCAACTCCTCAGCTCTCGACCGACCACCCCCGTTTATTTTAGGGAATAAAGGTGGAAGGCTTCTTGTTTGGTTCATCCTTTTGGTTTAAGGTGACAATCAACGTGCTGCCAGGCTCAACACTCAAACGTTTGTCCCTCTGCTTCCATGCGCCCTCTCAACTTTGTAGAATGGAAAATTTCTTTTTTTTTTTTTTTTGTCTTTTTGCTATTTCTTGGGCCGCTCCTACGGCATATGGAGGTTCCCAGGCTAGGGGTTGAATTGGAGCTGTAGCTGCCAGCCTACGCCAGAGCCACAGCAACGAGGGATCTGAGCCGCGTCTGCAACCTACACCACAGCTCACGGCAACGCCGGATCGTTAACCCACTTAGCAAGGGCAGGGACCGAACCGGCAACCTCATGGTTCCTAGTCGGATTCCTTAACCACTGCGCCACGACTGGAACTCCTTAGAATGGAAAATTTCAAAGGGGGCCCTGAGAGAGCCCTCAGCACGGCCTGCTCAGGGCCAACAATCAGCAGCAGCCTGCCTTCCTGGCCCAGCCACCCCCGTGCCCCCTCAATCCGCATTCTGTGCAGCTGCTCTTCCGCAGAAATGTACATGCGCGGAAATGCACAGACGGACACACCCGAGTAAGCGGGCCCCTGCCGCAGAGCAGGGCACTGCCACTGCCGAGTTTTTAAGGGCACGACGGCATATTGCTACCTTATAGGCGCCACGCTGTACAGCAGAGCTTTATAAACTTTCCAGTGCAAGCCTTTTTAAAATATGTTTTAATGTTTTTTTCAAAGCCAAATACCCAGGCGGGGCACAGGTAGGTCTGTTTAACTTTGTAAGAAGCTACCGAACCTCTTCCCAAAGCGAATTCTGGTTCCTTCGTGTCCTCACCATTTCGTGTTCTCAGTCTTTCGGATTAGGGCGGGCCGTTTGGCTGGAGGAACAGCACCGTTTCAAGGTGGTTTTAACTTGCACGTCCCTGATAATTCACATGGAGCACTTTCCCAAATGCTATCTCCCATTCGTACTTTTTTTTTGGCTGTGCCCATGGGACTGAACCTATGCCAGAGCAGTGACCCAAGCCGTAGCAGTGCTGGGTCCTTAACCTGCTGGGCCATACGGAAACGCCTCTGTTGTAGTCTTCTGCCTGGTTAAAAAATTTATTTGAAAATTACTAAGTTTTAAGGATTTCTTATATATTCTGGATAAAAGTCTTCTGTCAGTATCTGTTTGAAAAATATTTTCTCTTACCTTACAGTTTGCCTATTCATTTTTTTTTTTTTTTTTTTTAGGCAGGGGTGGAGGGCTGCACTCAGGACACACAGCAATTCCCAGGCCAGGGACAGAATCCACATCACAGCAGTGACAATGCTGGATCTTAACCTGCTTCACCACAAGGGAACTCCAGCCTATTCCTTTTCTTAACAGAAGTTAATTTTGATGAAGATGATTTTATCGTTTTTTTTCTTTTATAGTTACTGCTTTTAGGGCCCCAAGTAGCTCTGCCTATTCTAGAGCCTGATGATATTCTTATATTTTTTCCTAGAAGCTTAATGGTTTTAATTTTTATGTTTAGATATGTAATAAATCTCAAATAATCTTTTTTTTCCTTTTCCCGTCTATGCTGTGCAGCAGCTTGATGTGGAGTCTATTTCCAAACCAGGGACTGCACCTGGGTCGTAGCAGTGAAAGTGCTGAGTCCTACGCACTGGACCCCAGGGGACCCGCTCACGTACATTTCTGTGTGGGGGGTTTGGTAGGAGTCACAGCTCGTTTTCTCATGTATAGATCCTGTCCACTTGCTCTAGTGTCGTCTGCCGAAAGCTGAGTGGCCACGTACGTGTGGCCTCCTCAGCATCTCTCACTGGTCTACCCGTCCATCCTCAGGGCGGTATCACAGTGCCCTGATGCCACAGCTTTGCAGTATCTTAAAGTCAGGCAGTATGACAGCTGTCCAGACTTGTTCTTGTTTTTATTTTTTTTGTTTGCTTTTTTGGGCCGCATCCACAGCATATAGGGGTTCCCAGGCTAGGGGTCTAATTAGAGCTGTAGCCACTGGCCTACACCACAGCCACAGCAACACAGGATCTGCGACCTACACCACAGTTCCCGGCAACACCGGATCCTTAACCCGCTGAGCAAGGCCAGGGATCGAACCCGCAACCTCATGGTTCCTAGTCGGATTCGTTAACCACTGAGCCATGATGGGAACTCCCAGACTTGTTCTTGTTTTTAAAGATTGACTTGAGTATTTCAGGTCCTTTGCTTCTGAATATACATTTTTAAAATCAGCTCGTCAATTTCTATAAAAAAGACTTGCTAGCAATGCTGAATCTTTAGACCAGTTTGGGAAGAACTGACACCTTAACACCACTAAACCTTCGAATCCATAACATGATGTATTTCTTCATTCACTGAGGCCTCCTTGAATTTCTACCAGCAATGTCTGAAGTTTCTGGTGTATATTCTCCGTTAAATTTATTTCTACTTATATTACTGGATACCCTCCAAAAAAGAACTGAATTTCAGTTTCCAAATGTTTGCGACTATTACATGCAAACACACATGACTTTCTATGCTTCGATTTTGTTGGTGCCTCAGTCATGATATCTGTGAATCAAGTCCGACTTACTTCGTCCTCTCTAACCTTCCCCCCCGCCCGTACTGCTGTTATCCCTAGAATTTCCAGGAAAATGTTACACACCAGAGGTAAGAAAAGACCTTTGCCTTGTTTCTGACCTCAAGGGGAAAGCATTCAGTATTTTCTCTTGTAGCATGAAGCTACTTTAAATTTTTTGTAAACACCCTTTATCAGACTGAAGAAGTTCTTTCCTATTGCAACTCTCCTGAGTTTTATCACAAAAACCGCTTACTCGGTTAAATGCTCTGTCTGCATGTGCAGATAGGGTCACACCGGTTTCTCCTTTATTCGGTTAAGACGGAGGTCTGTGCTGAGTGAATCTTGTGTTCCTTGTACAAACGGTTCCTGGATGTGCTTTGCTTCATCTGGTTCCATATTTTCCTATCTCTGCTCGTGAGGAAAGTAAGTCTAATTTACTTTTCTCATTAGGTCTTTGGGTTTTTTTTTTGGTCTTTTTAGGGCTACACCCGCTGTATATGGAGGTTCCCAGGCCAGGGGTCCAATCAGAGCTGCAGCTGCCGGCCTGCACCACAGCTCATGGCAACGCTGGATCCTTAATCCACTGGGGGAGGCCAGGGATCGAACCCTCATCCTCATGATACGAGTCAGGTTCGTAACACACTGAGCCACCATGGGAGCTCCTTGTTAGGCCTTTTTAGTTATCAGAGACATTTTGGTCTCTAACATGAGGGAAGTGTCCTTTTTCTTGTATTTCTTACAGAGTCTGTGCAAACTGGGCATTTCCTCCTCCTTAAATACATGACAGATTTTACCAGTGAAACCCTCTGGGCCTAGCCACTTCTTTGTGGGAAAGCTTTTGATAAGCTATGCACGTTTCTGTGCCATTCTTGTCAGTTTTGTTGTTTAAGGCACGAGTGCAGTCATCTGACTGATCAAATTAAGTCACACACGAATCAGTTGTTCACAACATTCCATTTTCACCCTCTGATTTCCACAGAGGCTGTGGAGCTCTCTCCCTTCTCACTGCCAACACGGGTAATGTGGATCTTTGTTGTCTGTATTTGTTAGAACAAATACTGAAATGCAGGGAAAAATGATCATTTATCACAGTGACAATTTAAAAAACAGAAAGAGGAATTATTCAGAAAATCATATATATATATCTTTTGCCTTTTAGGGCTGTACCCGCAGCATATGGAGGTTCCCGGCTAGGGGTCCAATTAGAGCTGCAGGAGCGGGCCTACACCACGACCAGATCCGAGTTGCGTCTGCGACCTACACCACAAGGCAATGCCAATCCTTAACCCACTAAGCGAAGCCAAGGATCGAACCTGCAACCTCATGGCTCCTATGCGGATTTGTTTCTGCTGCGCCACGACGGGAACTCCCCCTGAAAATGATATAAATTTTTACAGGGACTTCAAAACTTACCTTTAATATAAGACAACATAATATAATAATTTCACATAGTTACTGTAAATAGTTACAAACAGAACAAAAAAGCAAATAGGATTAGTTAACTGAAATAACTTTTTAAGGAGGCTTATTATAGTATTGGCTTATTCCAATACCACGTGGAATTTAAAACAAGGGTCTGTCCTGAAGCCTATCCATGGGGGTTTAGTGTCACATAAAGCTTGTCACGTCAGTCTTACCTAAAACATTTTGGTTTGGACTCAGGGAGAGGGTTCTGGTGTTCTGGGAAGGCTACACTGCTGTATATTTGGTTCCATGGCAGCTGCTCCATTTCAAACCACTTTACATCCTGGCGTCCTCTTAGGCCCAAGGTCTCTGTCTCCCAAGGTTCTTTCTTTCTTTTTTTTTCTTTCTTTTTTTTTTTTGCATTTATAAGATGTTTTATTGTCAAAAGCACTAGTTATATGATTTTATTTTATTTTTTTCTGCTATGTTTTCTTTTTTAATTTATTTTCCCACTGTACAGCAAGGGGGTCAGGTTATCCTTACATGTATACATTACAATTACATTTTTCCCCCACCCTTTCTTCTGTTGCAACATAAGTATCTAGACAAAGTTCTCAATGCTATTCAGCAGGATCTCCTTGTAAATCTATTCTAAGTTGTGTCTGATAAGCCCAAGCTCCCGATCCCTCCCACTCCCTCCCCCTCCCATCAGGCAGCCACAAGTCTTTTCTCCAAGTCCATGATTTTCTTTTCTGAGGAGATGTTCATTTGTGCTGGATATTAGATTCCAGTTATAAGTGATATCATATGGTATTTGTCTTTGTCTTTCTGGCTCATTTCATTCAGTATGAGATTCTCTAGTTCCATCCATGTTGCTGCAAATGGCATTATGTCATTCTTTTTTATGGCTGAGTAGTATTCCATTGTGTATATACACCACATCTTCCGAATCCAATCATCTGTCGATGGACATTTGGGTTGTTTCCATGTCCTGGCTATTGTGAATAGTGCGGCAATGAACATGCGGGTGCATGTGTCTCTTTTAAGTAGAGTTTTGTCCGGATAGATGCCCAAGAGTGGGATTGCGGGGTCATATGGAAGTTCTATGTATAGATTTCTAAGGTATCTCCAAACTGTTCTCCATAGTGGCTGTACCAGTTTACATTCCCACCAACAGTGCAGGAGGGTTCCCTTTTCTCCACAGCCCCTCCAGCACTTGTTATTTGTGGATTTATTAATGATGGCCATTCTGACTGATGTGAGGTGGTATCTCATGGTAGTTTTGATTTGCATTTCTCTTATAATCAGCGATGTTGAGCATTTTTTCATGTGTTTGTTGGCCATCTGTATATCTTCTTTGGAGAAATGTCTATTCAGGTCTTTTGCCCATTTTTCCACTGATCAATTGGCTTTTTTGCTGTTGAGTTGTATAAGTTGTTTATATATTCTAGAGATTAAGCCCTTGTCGGTTGCATCATTTGAAACTATTTTCTCCCATTCTGTAAGTTGTCTTTTTGTTTTCTTTTGGGTTTCCTTTGCTGTGCAAAAGCTTTTCAGTTTGATGAGGTCCCATGGATTTATTTTTGCTCCAATTTCTATTGCTTTGGGAGACTGACCTGAGAAAATATTCATGATGTTGATGTCAGAGAGTGTTTTGCCTATGTTTTCTTCTAGGAGTTTGATGGTGTCCTGTCGTATATTTAAGTCTTTCAGCCATTTGGAGTTTATTTTTGTGCATGGTGTGAGGGTATGTTCTAGTTTCACTGCTTTGCATGCAGCTGTCCAGGTTTCCCAGCAATGCTTACTGAATATCCCAAGGTGCTTTTGAGACGGCTGGACGATGCTGATTCATGACAGCAACGTGCTACGTGCCAGGAATACAGGGAGGTGAAGGACCAACATCGCCTCCTACCAACCCCCCACCCCAACCCAAAACACTGAATTAAGCACTGAATTATACTCTAATGGCCACGGGAACAGGCAAGTGAACAGATGATAAGAGAATTCAGAGAAGGTCAAGGGTCCTGACTAGAACACAATACAACAGGGCAACAGGCTGCTGAGGCTGCTGGGGAGGGACTGTCTGACACGCCTATTTTGGACAGTTCTCTCTGAGGACGTGACATTTGGGCGGAGATCTGAATAATTCAAAGGAACGGGGAAAGGGCATTGCAGGGAGAGCTAAGGGCCGCGTTTCTGGTAGAAAAGGAGGGCTTTGTTAGAGGAAAGAAGGCAAAGTTTTAGGCAGAAGTGGTAAAACAAGCCCGAGGACACACTCGAGTCCAAGCTCTGAACGTCGAAACACGACTGCCAGACCGACCAACGTTACCAGGATCCGGATACTTTCGATTCCTGGCTGAAAATGAAGAAAAGTACATAAGGGCAATTTAACTTATTTCTGCTTTGAGGATGGATCCTGATAGTTCAAACTCTGCAATAGGAGCACTTCCAGAATCGAGAAGAATAAATCCTACTGAAGGCCTTTATATGCAATAACCCCTCTAGCAGCTATATTTGGCATATGACAACGTGGTAACATCACAGCAGGGAGAGCACAGGCACAGCCCTGCCTGCCAGCGAGAACGCGACATGAAGCCCAAGGACCCCCAGGCGGACGTTTATGTGAGTAAACAGACCCATCATCAACCTACTGTCCAAAGAAGTGGCACTAAAGCCCTGGCCCTTATCCCAAATAAGCAGATGTGCCATCAAGGTAGAGACCAAGCGGATTAACGATTACGGCTTTGGCCACTGGGGGCACTGTCTGTCACTACCTGACAGAGAACCACTGGTACAGACGGCTGCTATTTCACTTGCTCTCGGGATACACCGACCAGCAGTTTGTTGATCCGGATACTAATAAAACAGGAATGTACCACGAAACACAAAAGGAACAAACTAAGGCAACTTATATTTTAGGACATTTCCACAAAACGTTATATTAATATATTTCTTCATTACTTTTGCACTTGCTGTTCAAATCACTTTATGTCTCTATTTTGGGTATTAAAGTCATTCTTGTTACTTTTTTAGCACTTAGGGTAGCAAGAACAACAAATAAAATTCACTGGGGAAACATTCAGATGAACTGGGAAAAAAAAAAACCCTCCACAAAACCTTGCCTTTTAAATACGCTTTTCTGATATAAAAAGAACTGTTTGGTTCTTGCAATAAAATGTGACGTAGAAGATGCTACGTACTCATGCTTCCTAATACAGTGACCATAGAGATGAAATAACTATTCAAATAACTAATAACTAATGTAAACACAGTTTTTTCTCCTCTATGCTTTTTTTTTTTTCTTTTCTTTTCTTTTTTTTTTTTTTTTGGCTGTGCCTTTGGCATGTGGAAGTTTCCTGGCCAGGGACCAAATCCGTGCCATAGCAGTGACGACGCCGGATCCTGAACCTGCTGCACCCCCGGGCAACTCCTACACCGCCACCTGAAATTAACACGCTGTGTCATGCTCCCCGGGCTCTGCAGTTTAGTGCTGTGTCCCTCACACCAGCACGAAGAACATCTTACGGGCTTAGAAGGTTGAGCTTTGTAACCTTAAAGAGAAAAATCAGTGGTGCATTCGAACATATTCTTTTTCTTGTTTTCTTACTTCACAGGTTAATCATCCGAGAGCTTTCCAAACATTTAAGGAAAAAACTGTTGTGTTCAGAAAGTGTTTTATAAATTCAGCGTGTTACACTATTATGTTTAAAGAATCTGAAAGATTTTTTTTTTTTTTAAGGGCTGCACCCACGGCACATGGAGGTTTCCAGGCTAGGGGTCTTATCGGAGCTGCAGCTGCCGGCCTACACCACAGCCACAGCAACATGGGATCTGAGCCGTGTCTACGACCCACACCACAGCTCACGACGACGCCGGATCCTTAACCCACTGAGTGAGGCCAGGGATCGAACCCACAACTTCATGGATGCTGGTCAGATTCATTAACCACTGAGCCATGACAAGAACTCCTCTGACTCTGGAAGACTTTGGAGGCAGGTGAGCTCAGCTACTTGGGGAGGAGCTGTCCCCCTGGTGAAGGAGGCCGTGCAGGGTCTGCTGCTCAAGTCTCTCGGACTCGGAACCACACCGCGGCCGCAATGCTGCATGGACGTTACCCTCTCACCTTTGACAATGGGGATGCTGTGACCTCTACAGGCTGCTGTAAAGATTTAGTAATACGACAACGTGTCATAAAGCCAGCTCTCAAAAGAGCGAGTCCTCGTTTCTCTGCGGTCGCTCAGCACTATTACTCCGAGTCAGGCTGGGTGGACAGTAGTGGCCGCTCCTGGCTTCCGCTTCGCCTTCATTTCTCTCATCTGACTGGAAGGCAGGCTCCACGGCGCGTGTCCCAACACCTCTGGGAGCACTTCCTACCTCTCACTCCCAGCTGAAACCTGGACGAGTGCAGCAGCCGGGGGCCTCCTGCTTCCACCCTCTGAGTTCACCCTTCCCACTGTGGCCAGAGACGAGTCTGGAGCACTGCCACGCCTGCTGGTCCCCGAGGGCCATGCTGTCCACCTCCTAGGAGCCTCTGCACACTGCAGCCGCACCACTGCAATAGTTTGTTTGCCTGCTGCACTTGTGGCAGGTGGGTTCCCAGGCCAGGAATTGAACCTGTGCCACAGCAGTGACAATATGGGGTCCTTTACCCACTGAGCCACCCAGGAACTCCCCAACAATGGTTTTACAGTGGCCTGTACGGGTCACGTCCCCAGGGACCCTCAGTGATGGCCATTCATCACTGTTCCCATCAAACAGAGCAAAATCGTTACTTCCTTTCTTTTTTGGCTGAACCCGCAGCATTACGGAGGCTCCTGGGCCAGCGACTGAATCGGAGCTGAAGCTGTGACCTACACCACAGCAGCAGCAACACTGGATCCTTAATCCACTGTGCCGGGCTGGGGACCCCATCAGCGCCGCCACAGAGACAAGCTGGATCGTTAACCCGCTGCGCCACAGGGAGAACTCCAGGCTTGTTACTTCTGCTTTCCTCTGCCTGAACGGAAGTGAATTCAAAGCTTAACTCAGGCCGTTTATCTAGTATTTCCTCTCGTCCTGGCTCTGTGAGTATATTTCACGTGCAGTCCTGCCTAAGTAAGAGCTATGATATCTGGAAATCCTTGGTTCTCTTTAATATGTCTGTTCACAAGTGCCTTCAACTTCTTGGTAGAATCCCAAGCTGCTTTTCATAAACCAGCTGGTGATCAGTAAGCAGCGATAAACCACCCACGCTGCTTCTTTGGAGACAAGTAGATTTGCTAATGTTTGTTCACAGTGATTTTCTAAGGAAACACATCTTTCTCAATTCAACTCCGTATCTCTTACACATAACGGTATAAATACATAAATACATGAAACATTCCAAGACTCTTTTTTTAAAATCTGCTTTTTAGGGCCACACCTGTAGCATATGGAAAGCTTCCCAGGCTGGGGTTGAATCTTTAAGCTGTTAAATGGTACAGTTTTCTCTACAGCTACCTATTAACATTTAACTTCCACTGCTTGGAGAAAACGAATTCTGTAAGACTACTACCCGTTTCCCTGAATAATACGTAAAACCTCATGTAGCTAGAGGTACACTTCAGGCAACTTCAATCCTCTGGACTCTTCCAGCTTTCTTTCTTGTGCTGTACACCCAGGAGTCAGAGAAACCTTTTCAGCATTTGAGACAAGTGTCAGAAGGAACATGCAGTAAATATGCTAAAAATTTCTCAGCATCTATAGTCTGATACATTCTAAAGCAGTGCTGACCAAGAGAAGTATGACAGAGCCACATAAGTGATTTCCAATTTTTTTATTTTTTTTGTCTTCTTGCCATTTCTTGGGCCACTCCCGCAGCACATGGAGGTTCCCAGGCTAGGGGTCCAATCGGAGCTATAGCTGCCGGCCTACGCCAGAGCCACAGCAACGCGGGATCCGAGCCACGTCTGCGACCTACACTACAGCTCACAGCAACGCCAGATCGTTAACTCACTGAGCAAGGGCAGGGACCGAACCCGCAACCTCATGGTTCCTAGTCGGATTTGTTAACCACTGCGCCACGACGGGAACTCCGATTTCCAATTTTTTTAGTAGCCACATTAAAAAAGTAAAAAGGCAAATATGTACCACAGTGTTTACCACACACTGACTACTTAGAAAAATCACAATAAATTAATGGGGACACACCTAAATGACTAATTTGAGACTTTTTTTGTCTTTTTGGGGTGGCACCCACAGCACATGGAAGTTCCCAGGATACTGGTCGTATTGGAGCTATAGCCGTCGGCTTACGCCACAGCCACAGAAACGTGGGATCTGAGCCATGTCTGTGACCTGCACCTCAGCTCATGGCAACCTTGGATCCTTAACCCACCGATCGAGGCCAGGGATCGAAACTGCGTCCTCATGGATGCTAGTCAGATTTGTTTCCGCTGAGCCATGACGGGAACTCCCTAATTTATGACTTTTAAAAAAGCCTTTGAGGGAATGCCCATCATGGTGCAGCAGAAACGAATCCGACTAGGAACTATGAGGTTCCAGGTTCGATCCCTGGCCTTGCTCAGTGGGCTAAGGATCTGGCGTTGCTGTGAGCTGTGGTGTAGGTCACAGATGTGGCTCAGATCCTGAATGGCTGTGGCATAGGCTGGCAGCTGTAACTCCAATTGGACCCCTAGCCTGGGAACCTCCATATGCCATGGGGGCAGCCCTAAAAACAAACAAACAAAGCCTTTGAGATATGTCTCAAATGGAACGCTCTTGCATTGCTGGTGGGATATGGAGTGGTACACAGATTTTGGGAAGCAAAACTGCCAGCTTCCTAATTTGTACTTATCGTACTTAGCACAGGACCCAGCAATTCCCTTCCCACATACTTCATCAAAGAAAACATGGTCACCCAAAGACCTGGCTGTGAATACTTACAGCCGCTATATTCCCAAGAGCCCCTACCTGGCAACAACTGAAACAGTCACCACCAAGTGACTAGATACACAGATCACATCCACACAATAGAACACTGCTCGGCGATCGAAAGGAGCACACCACTGGCAAACACAACAACGGGCAGGAGTCTGCGTCAAACGAAGGGTGGATGCGCTCTGATTCCATCACGCGAAAGGCTGGAAGGGAGCCCACCTGTGCCGAGAGGAAGCAGCCCGTGGGCTGCGGCTGGCAGCTGCGCAGGAGGGAGTGAGGGACTGGCTCTAAGGGCACAAGGTGACATGAGCACGTCACCTTGCCAGTCATCCAGCTGAACACGTAACCAGGGCGTCGACTGTCCACAAAGCACATCCTGACCAGGAAACACCTCTGACAAGGACCCACACCCCAGGCTTCGCAAACTTGCGTCCTAAAATGTTTGGTTTTATACGTAAGAAATGATCTCAAAGATCAGAAACAAAGGCCAGAGCGGAAAAGGTCTCAGAGAAGACGTTTCTAAAGCAGCAGGATCATAAGAATTAGGTTTATAAATATCTAACAGCTTCGGAGATTATCTGGAAGGGGAGTACCGAGCGTGTAAATCTACGGACCGGGGTGTCTAGGGGAAATGAACACGCGTGAGTGGGCAGTGAAGCGGCAGGAAGTTCTCAGCGTCTCAGCTTGCAGTGCTGCAGGACCATCTACCCGGGCCAGTGTCAGCAGCTGCACTATTTTAAAAAGTCTGCTAAACTGGGGAATCATCTTAAAAAATAAAGATCCCTACATAAACAAGTATTATAATTAACTGAAATACATAACATAAATTTTAGAACCAAGGCCTTTTCTTTGGACTGAGGCCACTGATTGAAATTACTTATATGTCTTGCCTAAGAATATAAAAATAATTTATCACCTGGAGTTTCCAGTCTCATTTTTGTTCAAGTGCACTAAAAATGTAAAACAGGTGAAATTAATTATCTCAAAACAATGACTTTATCACATATTCAATATTCAATATAAAAATTTATATCCCTTTCTTTTTTCCTTCAAAATCCAGGTATGTTCCACAAGGTATCAGATACTGTATTTCACTGGAAATACAGGCACACCTTGTTTTACACGCTTTGCAGATTTTGCGTTTTTTACCAAGTGAAGTTTTGTGACAACCCTGCATGTCAGCTGATGATTAGCATTTGTCAGCAATAAAGTACTTTTAAAATTTTTATTTACTTTTTGTTTTTTGGCCATACGTGTAGGATGTGGAAGCTCCCAGGCCAGGGGTCAAACCTGTGTCACAGCACCGATACAAGCTACTGTAGTGACAACGCAGGAGCCTTAACCTGCTGAGCTGCACAGGAACTCCAGCAACGATGTATTTTTAAATTAAAGCATACACACTGTTTAAGACATAATGCTGGGGTGGTTCGGCAGGTTAAAAACCCGACTAGCATCCCTGAGGACGAGGGTTCAATCCGTGGCCTTGCTCAGCAGGTTAAGGATCTGGCGTTGCTGGGGCTGTGGTGTGGGCCAGCACCTTCAGTTTCAAGTTGACCCCTAGCCTGGGAACTTCTACATTGGGCAGGTGTGGCCCAAAAAGGAAAGAAAAAAACCAACACAATGCTATTACACACTTACTAGACCAGAGTACAGTGTAAACAAAACTTTCATCTGCCTTGGGAAGCTGAAACATTGGTGACTTGCTTTCTTGTGGTGGTCTGGAACCAAACCCACAATTACTCCAATTTCTGTACTTGACCTGTACTTAAGATTTCATAAAGTTTACAAAAGTAAATGAAAGTAACAATTAAAAAGTAGATTCGGAGTTCCCGTCGTGGCGCAGCAGAAACAAATCCAACTAGGAACCATGAAGTCGTGGGTTCGATCCCTGGCCTCGCTCAGTGGGTTAAGGATCTGGCGCTGCCATGAGCTGTGGTGTAGGTCGCAGATGCGGCTCGGATCTGGTGTTGCTGTGGCTGTGGTGTAGGCTGGCAGCTACAGCTGTGATTCGACCCCTAGCCTGGGAACCTCATATGCCATGGGTGCAGCCCTAAAAGGACAAAAAGACAAAAAAACCCTAAAATAAAGTAAAAATAAAAAGTAGTCACGTCCTCACACTATTTCAAACATACTTGAAAATTTGCCAGAATCTGAAGGGAATGACAGTTTTTAAACTTAAAATTAATTAAAATTTAAACACTCCAGTTTCTTAGTCCCAAGTCACACTTCAGAGGCGTCACAGCCCCCGCGGCTCCCGGCTACTTGACGAACAGCACAAGCACAGACTCCGTGTACAGAGGGATCATTTCAACAAGCCGGGTTGTCTGCCTTCCCCGTACGCTGGGGACTGGAAGAAAAACACAGATGACAAGAGGGGACCCGTTTTCTCCGTGAGGTCTCTTCTAGATTAAGAACAGCGAGGTCTGCCTGGTGTACACTCCACAGTTTAAAAGCACTGACAGACTTCAAAAAAATTTTTATTTTAAAATGATTATTTTTTCAATTATAGCTGGTTTATAGTGTTCTGTCAATTTTCTGCTGTACAGCAAGGTGACCCAGTCACACATACATGTATACATTCTGTTTTCTCACATTATCCTGCTCCATTGTAAGTGACTAGACAGAGTTCCCAGCGCCACACAACAGGATCTCATTGCTTAGCCATTCCAAAGGCAGGAGTCTGCATCTATGAACCCCAAGTTCCCAGTCCATCCCCCTCCATCCCCCTCCCCCTTGGCATCCACAAGTCTGTTCTCCACGTCCATGACTTTCTTTTCTGTGGAAAGGTTCATTTCTGCCAGATATTAGATGCCAGATATAAGTGATATCATATGGTATGTCTTTCTCTTCATGACTTACTTCACTTAGTATGAGAGTCTCTAAGTTGCAACCATGTTGCTGCAAATGGCATTACTTTGTTCTTTTTTATGGCTGAGTCGTATTCCACTGTGTGTATGTACCACATCTTCTTAATCCAATCATCTGTCGATGGACATTTAGGTTGTTCCCATGTCTTGGCTATTGTGAATAGAGCTGCAGTGAACATACGGGTGCATGTGTCTTTTTCAAGGCAAGTTTTGTCCGGATATATGCCCAAGAGTGGGATTGCCGGGTCATATGGGAGTTCTCTATATAGTTTTCTAAGGTACGCCCATACTGATCGCCATAGTGGCTGTACTAGCTGACATTTCCACCAACAGATGAAGGGTTCCCTTTTCTCCACACCCCCTCCAGCATTTGTTATCTGTGGACTTATTACTGATGGCCATTCTGACTGGTGTGAGGTGTGACCTCATAGTAGTTTTGATTTGCATTTCTCGAATAATCAGTGATGCTGAGCATTTTTTCATGTGCTTGTTGGCCATCTGCATATCTTCTTTGGAGAAATGTCTGTTCAGGTCTTTTGCCCATGTTTCAGTTGGGTTGTTGGCTTTTTTTGCTGTTGAGTTGTGTAAGTTGTTTGTATATTTTAGAGATTAAGCATCATTTGAAACTATTTTCTCTAAGGTATTTGGATATTTTAGAGATTAAGCCCTTGTCAGTTGCATCGTTTGAAATGATTTTCTCCCATTCTCTAAGTTGTCTTTTTCTTAAATTTATGGTTTCCTCTGCTATGCAAAAGTTTGTCAGTTTGATTAGGTCCCACTGGTTTATTTTTGCTTTTATTTCTGTTGCTTTGGGAGACTGACCTGAGAAAACATTTGTAAGGTTGCTATCAGAGAATGTTTTGCCTATGTTCTCTTCCAGGAGTTTGATGGTGTCTTGTCTTAGGTTTAAGTCTTTAAGCCATTTTCAGTTTATTTTTGTGCATGGTGTGAGGTGTGATCTAGTTTCATTGATTTACATGCAGCTGTCCAGCTTTCCCAGCATCACTTACTGAAAGACTGTCCTTTTCCCATTTTATATTCTCGCCTCCTTTGTCAAAGATTAATTGACCATAGGTGTCTGGGTTTATTTCTGGGTTCTCCGTTCTGTTCCATTGGTCTGTCTGTATGCTTTGGCACCAATACCACACTGTCTTGATGACTGTGGCTTTGTAATAGTGCCTGAAGTCCGGGAGAGTTATGCCTCCTGCTTGGTGTTTGTTTCTCAGGATTGCTTCGGCAATTCTGGGTCTTTTGTGGTTCCATACAAGTTTTTGTATGGTTTGTCCTAGTTCTGTGAAAAATGTCATGGGTAATTTGATAGGGATTGCACTGAATCTGTAGATTGCTGTAGGTAGTGTGGCCATTTTTATAATATTAATTCTTCCAACCCAGGAGCATGGAATATCTCTCCGTTTCTTTGAATCCTCTCTAGTTTTCTTGTTTAATGTTTTATAGTTCTGCGCATATAAGTCTTTCGCCTCCTTGGTCAGGTTTATTCCCAGGTATTTGATTTTTTTGGGTGCAATTTTAAAACGTACAGTATTTTTGTATCCATTTTCTAATATTTCATTGTTAGCATACAGAAATGTGACTGATTTCTGAATGTCAATCTTATATCCTGCTACTTTGCTGAATTTGTTGATCAGTTTGAGTAGTTTTTGGGGTTGAGTCCTTAGGGTTTTCTACATATCGTATCATGTCATCTGCATGCAGTGACAGTTTTACCTCTTCTCTTCCAATCTGGATACCTTTAATTTCTTCTGTTTGCCTGACTGCCATGGCTAGGACTTCCAGTACTATGTTGAACAAAAGTAGTGAGAGTGGGCATCCTTGTCTTATTCCAGATGTTAGTGGGAAGGCTTTCGGCTTTTCTCCATTGAGTGTTACATCTGCTGTGGGTTTGCCGTAAATGGCTTTGATTACGGTAAGGTGTGTTCCCTCCATACCCACTTTGGTAAGGGTTTTTATCATGAATGGATGCTGGACTTCGTCAAAGGCTTTTTCTGCATCTACTGAGATGATCACGTGGTTCCTGAGTTTTCTTTTGTTAACGTGCTGTATGATGACTGATTTGCATATGTTGAACCAAACTTTTTTTTTACCTGTCTCATTAGTTCTTTTTTTTTAAAGTACAGTTGAGGAATTCCTGTGGTGGTTTAGCAGTAACGAACCTGACTAGCACGCATGAGGACTGGGGTTCGATCCCTGGCCTTGCTCAGTGGGTTAAGGACCTGGTGTTGCCGTGAGCTGTGGTGTAGGTCACAGACGAGGCCTCGATCCCGCCTTGCTGTGGCTGCGGTGTAGGCCGGCAGCTGTTGCTCCGATTGGACCCCTAGCCTGGGAACCTCCACATGCCTCGGCAGCGGCCCTGAAAAAGCAAAAACAAAGGACGTCTGATTTAGAGTGTGGCGCCCATTTCTGCCGTAGGCCAAGCGACTGAGAGGTGCATTTGTTCCCACCCTCTCTCACTGACACACTTGCTGACGTTACCATCGACTTCCTTGGACAGAGTGAAATCTGCTGGTGTGTCAGAGTCACGTCTCGGGAACTATCATTTAAACACATTTTTTTAGCTTTTCAATGATCGACCATCACAAATTCCTGGAAAATTTGTACCATTTATAACTATTGTAGCTTTTACATTTTTTTTTTCCTACTCTTTATGAAGGCTTAAGGTTTTATTTTTCTTATTCCTTTTTTTGGCAGGGTTGTGAGAAAAATTTTCAATGTATCCATGAAGTTTTCTGTTACATTATCATTGGCTGAAACCATAAGAATAAAAACTAAAAAAAGTACATGCTTAAACTCCTTTCTCCTTTTGGAATCTCACACTCTGTCCTCTAACTGTTTCCTCAAGGCTGTATGACAGAAAACTTAATATTTTTGAATGTATAAATGATTTCTTGACCTTTCAGAGTATAAGCAATAGATCTAATTTTCATTTTAATGGAAATGTAAAATTATCACATGAGCATTCAGGTGTTTTATGACAAACCAAAAACAACTAGAGTTGACTTACCTTAAAAAATTCCTTTTTTTCAACCATCTCATCACCATCCGCATCCAGCATTTTAAATGCAACATGAAACCCTGAATGTGGTTCTGCAAGTGAAAAATGAATAATACTTTTGGTGAAATGCAAGTTACTTGAAGATCTATAGGGTCTTCAAACTTGAAATCAGCTCAAAGAGAGAATGTGAAAAAGTGCCTGAAACAGAGGAAAGCAATCTCTTCTCGGGATAGCAATTTTCGAAGCCTGGGGGTGTTTCCACGGTGTGCCACCCACATTAAGCGTTCTGCCCTTCAAAGCAAAATTCATTCGAGAACTCCATTTATTTCTTCAGCTCTACTAGCGGCTTGCCTCTATGCTTATAGTACCTTGGCTATTTCCACACTGATTACTACTCTTTATCTCCCTTGCTCAAGAGTAGACTTTTGTAAACAAGGATTTTGAAATCGTTTTAGACTGAGAGAAACACTGTAAATCTGGACAGCGAGCTCCCAAAGCCCTTTCTGAAGCTTCCTCTCAGGTCTGCATCCTATGTAACCACAGAACCTTTATGAAAACTAGGGAGTTAGCACTGGGGTGTCATTTTCAATAAAACTGCAGACCTTATTTGGAGTTCACGTTTTTCCCACTCTAAGGTCAATCCCAAGAGAGCATGCCGCATTCAGCTGCTGCCTCCTCATCTCCAACCGTTCCTTGACCTTCACAACCGACAGTGTGAACAGGACGGTCAGGAACGCTGCAGCGTCAGACGAGGGGCTTTTAACCTTCCCAAGTGAGCTCTGATTCTTCTGTTCAACAGGCCTTCAGTTAAGGAAGCAACGTTGTGAGGAGCCAGAGAGCAGAGGAGGCAGAGAGTCAAATCCAACCGCATCATCACGCAGGCACAGAAACCAAGGCACCAATAACATTTTACAATTAAAAAAATTTTTTAATTTATTATTATTATTTCTTTTTGCTTTTTAGGGCCACACCCACGGCATATGGAGGTGCCCAGGCTAGGGGTCCAATCGGGGCTACAGCTGCTGGCCTGCACCACAGCCAGAGCAACGCCAAATCCTTAACTCACTGAGCGAGGCCAGGGATAGAACCCGTGTCCTCATGGTTCCTAGTCGGATTCGTTTCTGCTGCGCCGTAATGGGAACTCCCGCCAATAACATTCTTAATGATAAAACCCTAAATGCCAAGTTTCTAAAATCCGGTTTGGTAAGAACAGAGAATTGGACACGATCATTGAGAAAAACTGTGGGAAACTTACTAGTAAGGATTGTGAGCAAGAAAAGATACTCGGTGTACGAAATCAGCCCTGAAAGAGAGAAAATAAACACATCAGCAATTGAGTTTTAGATAGTTTAGAAAGAATCACACATACACCGTAGGGAACCTTCGCCTGATTAAAACGAACGTACATTTTTAAATTGCCTGTCTCTGGAAGAGTGGAAAACTTGCCGGGGAGAGTTGGGTACAGAGCTCATCCTAAAAAGAGGAGGCCGTCTCACCAGGTCCCTGCATCCAGTGAGGAAGAGGAGTGGCTGCTGTCCGCCGCCAGCTTCAATTCCCGTGGCGTTTGGTGTCTTTTCTACTCAGATGTTACTATTCGTACAACTCGGCCAATGTGTAGGTCCAGCAGAATGACAGAGATTTGGATATACCAAGGGGCGAGCTACGCTATTCCAAGGGAAGTAATTAAATCTGTGCAGCAGTGCCTCGCTTGTCTTTGGGTCCCCGTCTTCCCCGTTCTCAGCCCGGGGGGTGACCCATCTTCAACTCCAGGCAGATGCTGACGGGCCCGAGCCAACGGTCCATTCCTGGGGAGCTGCCCAGCAAAGCGATGGGGCCTGCGGCAGGGACCGGGCTGCAGGGGCCAGGCGGGAGGGACCGTGTGGGGCTCCTGTGGAGAATGCGGGGTCACCTGCTCCACCTCCCTGAGGCTGTGATGATGACAGAGTGTGTCACGTAGGAAAGTGAGGCCGGGACCAGAGCCAGTGCCGGGAGACTGAGGATGGAGCCAGACTCTAAGAGGAAGGCCTTCGAGGTGGATGCAGGTGCTGTCTGAGCCCTGGACTGAGCTGCGCTCGAAGCAGGATCCAGGTCTGGCCACTAAATAGGTTTCCTTCTCTGCCTGAGTGGATGGAGTCAGGTAATGAAAAGCACAATAAATACAGAAACAGTGTAAGGCATAGATTCCTGATAAACTAAACAAAATTTTCCCTCTGGGTAATAAGCTTGATTTAATAGCAAAACACAATTTAAAAAATATACTGGGAGTTCCTGTTGTGGCTCAGTGATTAACGAACTTGACTAGTGTCCATGAGGACATGGGTTTGATCCCTGGCTTTGCTCAATGGGTTAAGGGTCCAGCGTTGCTGGGAGCTGTGGCAAAGGTCGCAGACATGGCTCGGATCTGGCGTTGCTGTGACTGTGGTGTAGACGGGCAGCTGTAGCTCTGATTAGACCCCTAGCCTGGGAACCTCCACATGCCGCACGGGCAGCCCTAAAAAGACAAAAGACAAAAACAAACAAAAAACCATGTATTTACTACACCTAACAGATCATCAGTAATTCCTGAATGTCATCAAATTCAAATCAGGCTTACAAATGTCTGTTTCAGAACTTTTTCTTTTGATTTCTTTTAAAAATTATTATAGTTGATTTACAATGTGTAAACCAAGTGTACCTTTCTTGTGCACAGCAAAATGATTCAGTTATACTCATATGTGTGTGTTCTTTTTCTTTTTTTCTTTTTGCCTTTTAGGGCTGCACCCACGGCATATGGAAGTTCCAGGCTAGGGGTCGAATTAGAGACGCAGCTGTCGGCCTACACCACAGCCACAGCAACACACAACCCGAGCTGCGCCTTCGACCTAAACCACAGCTCACGGCAACGCTGGATCCTTAACCCACCGAGTGAGACCAGGGATCAAACCTCATGGTTCCTAGTTGGATTCGTTTCCACAGCACGACAGGAACTCCTATTCTTTTTCATATTCTTTTCCATTATGGCTTTTTTGGGCCACACCCACGCATGCGGAAGTTCTGGGGCCAGGTACTGAACCTGCGCCACAGAAGTGAGCTGAGCAACAGTGGGATCCTTAACCTGCTGAGCCACCAGGGAACTCCTCCACTATGGTTTATCACAAGTTATTCAGTTCTCTGTGCTGTATGGCAGCACCCTGTTTATCAGAATTATTTTTTGTGTGTGTGGGGGGGTCTTTTTAGGGCTGCACCATACGATAGTTCTCAGGCTAGGGATCTACTCAGAGCTGCAGCTGCCGGCCTACACCACAGCTCATGGCACTGCCAGATCCTTAACCCACTGAGTGCAGCCAGGGAGCAAACCCGAGTCCTCATGGACACAAGTCGAGTTTATTACTGCTGAGCCCTGATGGGAACTCTGATATACACACATGCTTTTTCATATTCTTTTCCATTTTGGTTTATCGCAGGATACTGAATACAGTTCTCCATGCAAAGAGTACACTACCTCTGCTAGTTATGGTACAGTATCCATTTTGATAGTTGTTTTATGTGGTCAAGTAGAATACTCTAAATTGCTCCAACTGTAGCTAAATTTTAGTAATTTCAGGATGACTTCATTAACACCCACAGAGGAGAGTATCTGGAAGTAAGGGCACCTGCTGAATCTTACCTACAAACTCGTCAGTGTTTTTTCCTTGAGTCTGAAGGTACATTTCAACTCTTGCATTTCAGAGAAAAACTAAAAAATAACTGTTGCTAAGTCTTCCCTTAAGACTTCTTGTTCTGTTTCCTGTAAGTTAGAGGTGGGGAGATGGGTTCAATAACTACTTAGGACGCAAAATGAGAGCGATGAGTTTGACTGTGTGTGAAGGATGGGACGGCAGAGAGGGGCCAGAGGTACTTCTGGGTTTCAGACAGAGAGCTGGCTGAAAGTTCCAGTACCAAGTAAGACAAAAACAAAGCCGTGGTTACGGGAAGCCAGCCCTGGGGGGTCGGTGGGGAGCAGTTCTCACTCGACCTTTTCACAGTCCACCAACCCCGGGAGCCCTGCAGCCCTGCCGCGTCTCCCCGCAGCCGCGCGGCTCTCTGCTCATCCCGACTCCGTGGCCGTCGTCCCTGTGAGTCCAGCGCTGTGGGATGGCCTGTGGGAACGGCCGGAGGTCAGGGTAACTCTGCTCCTGCAGCGGCCTGGCGCGGGTTTTCCATCCTCCTCTCCGACTCCAAGACGCAGGCTCTCGCTCTCGCTCTCTCGGGCGGTCATCTGTGCCTTCGGCTAAGCACGTTCAAGCCCCCTCTCCTCCTCCTCCTCCTTCTATTTCTCCTCCTAACATCCTCATGGACTTGGCTCTTCTGCAGTGGGCCTCCACCTCCTGTTTATTTCGGAAGAGTCCATCCAGCTGGTCTGCAGCCTTTTGGCCAAGGTCAAGTGTGGAACAGTCCATCACCAAGGGCCTCTCCCAGTCAGCCAGAAATACTCACTTTTTATTCCTTAAGAAATCTAGGAAGTGTGCGAGGCCCCTGTTCCTTCTGAGACCATAAAGAGTCTTCTAGCCTGTAAAGAACAGGCAGCAAGAACTATGCAGGGAGGAAAATGTGTGAGGGGCTAATGAATTTATCTCTTTGATATCCAGAGTGTATATACAGAGATCTGGGCATCTAACTAAAAGTAAAAGAAAATAAATAACAAAGTAACTAATCATCAACTAATCATATTTCCCAGTTTCCTCTGAAAACAAAGATCTATTTGCTCCCCCCGTGGTCCAGGAACAGCAAAGGAAGGACATGGGAGTTCCCACTGTGGCTCAGTAGGTTAAGAAGTGACGAGGATCCATGAGGATGCAGGTTTGATCCCTGACTTCGCTTAGTGGGTCAAGGATCTGGCGTTGCTGTGAGCTGTGGTGTAGATCACAGATGCAACTCGGATCTGGCATTGCTGTGGCTGTGGTGTAGGCCGGTAGCTGCAGCTTCGATTCAACCGCTAGCATGGGAACTTCCATCTGCTGCAGGTGCAGCCATAGGAGAAAAAAAGGCTGGGAAGGATATACAGAGCACACTCCTTCTTCTAGAGACCAGAGCCACGATTCCTGATGCAGCCACAGTCCGGAAGAACCTCTAACTCAGCACCTGGATTGAGGATCCCCCTCCCACCTGCCGACGTGGAAACTGCCCCACAAATCCCACTGCTGGAGGCAGAGGCGGGATGAAAGAATGGTAGCCTTGGAGGAGTTCCCGTCGTGGCGCAGTGGTTAACGAATCCGACTAGGAACCATGAGGTTGTGGGTTCGATCCCTGCCCTTGCTCAGTGGGTTAAGGATCCGGTGTTGCCGTGAGCTGTGGTGTGGGCTGGAGAAGTGGCTTGGATCTGGCGTTGCTGTGGCTGTGGCGTAGGCCGGCAGCTGTAGCTCTGATTCTGTCCCTAGCCTGGGAACCTCCATATGCCACAGGTGCAGCCCTAAAAGGACAAAAGACAAAAGACAAAAAAAAAAAAAAAGATACTTTGTGTTCAATTCTGCCATGATTAGACTTAATTACTTTAACTGATTGCATTTTATAGCTAATGTACTTTGAAATAACTGTACCTCATATTAAATACGGTAATGTATTGAGTAATTTCGATTAAATAATATCTAGTTCAGAAAAAGAAAAAATATTCTCTACAACAGCTGAAAATCATTAAGTATTAAGTTTATAAAATTCTTTTTTTTTGGACTTTTTAAAAATAATTTCTTTATTGCGGGAGCTCCCGTTGTGGCGCAGTGGTTAACGAATCTGACTAGGAACCATGAGGTTGCGGGTTCGGTCCCTGCCCTTGCTCAGTGGGTTAATGATCCGAAGTTGCCATGAGCTGTGGTGTAGGTTGCAGACACGGCTCGGATCCCGCGTTGCTGTGCGTCTGGCGTAGGCCGGTGGCTACAGCTCCGATTCAACCCCTGGCCTGGGAACCTCCATATGCCGCAGGAGCGGCCCAAGAAATAGCAAAAAGACAAAAAAAAATTTTATTGCTATGTCCCCAGTACAATTTTTTAAGCTTATAAAATTCTTGGTCATTAGGAGACAGAAATTTCACTGAGTTTATCTTAGAAGTAATTTACATCAAAAGAATATGTTTTAATGAAAAAGAAATAAAAATTAGATAATTCCATGTTTTTATTCAGATGTTGATACAGATGTATTCTTTTTAAAACTTACAAAGGCATTTTTGCCAAATGGATTTAATTTTGTGGATTAAATAATACCAACTGGAGTTTCCACTGTGGCTGAGTGGTAACCAACCCGACTAGTATCCCTGAGGATGTGGGTTCAATCCCTGGGCTTGCTCAGTGGGTTATGGGTCTAGGGTTGCTGTGAGCTGTGGTGTGGGTCACAGATGTGGCTCAGATTCCGCCTTGCTGTGGCTGTGGTGTTGGCCGGCAGCTGCAGCTCCGACTGGACCCCTCGCCTGGGAACTTCCATTTGCTACAAGTGCGGCCCTAAAAAGACAAAAACCACGCCAACTAATTGTAAGTAGGAGAAAGATGAATATAAATTATTTAAAAGTTTTGTTCTGTTATTATTGACTGATTGATTGGCTGCAGTGTGCAGCAGCTGGATGTGTGATCTCAGTTCCCAGATCAGGGACTGAACTTGGCTGCAGGGATTAAAAAGTCCTAACCACTAGACCACCAGAGCACCCCTGGAAAACATCTTAAAACACATGTAAGTCTTCCAACTTTCAATGCCCAGAAAGGCTCACTGAAGTTATTACGTAACAGAAATATTCAAGGGCTCCAGGAATCAGAATTATTTGTAATTAGCATGCACAATAATGAATTTTTTAAAAAGTATAGTTGATTCACAATGTTGTGCCAATTTTGCTATACAGCAAAGTGATTCAGTCATACATACACACGCATTCTTTTTAAATTAATTAATTTCATTTTTTTTTGTCTTTTGAGGGCTGCACCCATGGCACATAGAAGTTCCCAGGCTAGGGGTTGAATCAGAGCTACAGCCACCGGCCTACGCCACAGCCACAGCAACGCCAGATCCGAGCCGTGTCTGCAACCTACACCACAGCTCACGGCAACGCCGGATCCCTAACCCACGGAGCAAGGCCAGGGATTGAACCCGCAACCTCATGGTTCCTAGTTGGATTGGTTTCTGCTGCTCCACGACGGAAACTCCCTCCGTTCTTTTTTAGTGTTATTTTCCATATGGTCTATCCCAGGAGAAGAGCTATAGTCCCTGTGCTCCAGGAGGACCTTGTTTATCCATCCCAAACGCAATGGTGTGCACGCACTAACCCCCAACTCCCTCCCCGCCCCTGGCAACCCTAACTCTGTTCCCGGCTGGCTTCCCCCAGCCCCTCTAGCCACTGGGCGCTCACGCTCACAGGGTCTCGCACAGGCAGCTCCCGGGTCCGCAGCGCCCTCCTCCACTGCCCGGCCTCATCTCTCCCACTCCCTCCAAGGCAGGTGTGCCCCGCACTATCTCTGGGGCTGTCTCTCCTTACTTTACCTGCTCTGCCTCATCCTTCTCTCCAGGCTTTAAACAAAATCGACATCTACATAATATCTGGAATTGCTCCAAGAGTTTGAGAAGGTTACTTCCAATGCAGAGAAGGTTTCATTACGATTTAAAACCACCCCTTAAATCACATTGTTGTGACATTCGCCAGGCGATTCTCTTAATGGATATTCTCTAGTACACAATATATGGCAAAACCCAGGACAGAAATCCCAAAGAATACTTTGGTTAAATAAAACATAGGAAGAAATTTAACAATAAATAAAAATTACCTTTATCACCAAGGTCTCTAAAAAAAGTTGATCCACAGCCAGCTCCTTTGATTCCTGCCAGCACATCCTCGATATCCTTTGAACACACATACGAGATCTTTCAATTGAACTTACAAAAGCTCCCTTTCCGTCTTAGAAAGAAAGGCCTCCACCCCTACTGCTTACCTTGTTCGTCAGCCTCTTGACGGCCGTTTTACCTACGGCAGAGAAGGAGCATGATTTAGTGCCCGCGTACCTTGGTAACACGCGACTTCCATTAAGAAGGAAAATCACGCAAAAGACAAAAACTACAAATATATGTAAAAAATACAAGTTTAGCAATTTCAGCTTTAAACTAAAAAGTTATGAGCCAGAGAATTCTAAGTCTACACACAAACACTGCAGTTCTCTGAAAGACCTATTTTCAACTTCACTCACTCCATTCCAGTCACAGAAAATCTCACAACCATCTCTGACTCAACTCCAAGAGAAACACATCCGTGCCAAACGTGATTCTCCTTTTTCTGCTTTTGAGGGCCACGTCTTCGGCATATATGGGAATTCCCAGGCTAGGGTCAGTCGGAGCTGCAGCTGCTGGCCTGCACCACAGCCACAGCCACAGCCAGAGCAGTGCCAGATCCTCAACCCACCGAGCGAGACCAGGGACTGCATGTGCGTCCTCATGGTTGCTAGTCGGGTTCATTACCGCTGACTCACGAAGGGAACTCCAGCATCTCTCCAGTACTTAGTGATGCTAAACATTTTTTTCATGTGCCTGTTGGCCATCCGTACGTCTTCTTTGGAGAAATGTCTATTTAGGTCTTCTGTCCATTTTTTCATTGGGTTTTTTTTTTTTTTTTTTTTTTTTTTTTGCTGTTGAGTAGTATGAGTTGTTTGTACACTTTGGAGAATAAGCCCTTGTTGGCTGCAACATTTGCAACTATTTCTTCCTATCCTGTAGGTTGTCTTTTGTCTTTTTGTTTTAAATGGTTTCCTTGGCTGTGCAAAACTTATAACTTTGATTAGGTCCCACCGGTTTATTTTTTTGTTTCTACTGCCTTCGGAGACCGACCTAAGAAAACATTGGTAAGGCTGATGTCAGAGAATGCTTTGCCTGTGTTCTCTTCTAGGAGTTTGATGGTGGCTTGGGTCTTCAAGCCATCTTGAGTTTATTTCTGTGCACGGTGTGAGGGTGTGTTCTGGTTTCACTGATTTACATGCGGCTGTCAGGTTTCCAGCACCCCTTGCTGAAAAGACTGTCTTTTTCCCATTTTATGTGCTCGCCTCCTTTGTCGAAGATTAACTGACCATAGGTGTCTGGGTTTATTTCTGGACTCTGTTCTGTTCCATTGTTCCCTATGTCTGTTTTTGTACCAGTACCACACTGTCTTGACTGTAAGCTCTGTAATATTGTCTGAAATCTGGGAGAGTTATGGTTCCTGTTTGGTTTTCCCCCCTCAGGACTGCTTTGGCAACTCTGGGTCTTTTATGGCTCCATATAAATTTTTGGAGTGCTTGTTCTGGTTCTGTGAAAAATGTCATGGGTAATTTGATGGGGATCACATCAAGTCTGTGGATGGCTTTGGGCAGTGTGGTCATTTTAGCGACATTAATTCTTCCAGTCCAGGAGCATGGAGCATCTCTCCATTTCTCTGAATCATCTTTAATTTCCTTGATTAATGTTTTATAGTTCTCAGCATGTAAGTCTTTTCACCTCCTCGGTCAGGTTTATTCCTAGATATTTAATTCTTTGGGGTATGATTTCTAAAGGTTTTTTCAATATTCCTTTTCTAATATTTCATGTTAGTATACAGAAATGCAACTGATTTCTGAATGTTAATCTTTTAACCTGCTACTTTGCTGAATTTGTTGATCGGTTTGAGTAGTTTTTGTGTGGAGTCCTTAGGGTTTTCTGTGTATAGTATCATGTCATCTGCATACAGTGACAATTTCACCTCTTCTCTTCCTATTTGGATGACTTCTATTTCTTTTCTTTGTCTGACTGCTGTGGCCAGGTCTCCCAATACTATGTTGAATAAAAGAGGTGAGAGTAGGCATCTTAATCTTTTTCCAGACTTTAGTGGGAAGGCTTTCAGCTTCTTTTTTTTTTTTTTTCCTTTTTAGGGCCGCACCTGCAGCCCTAAAAGTATCTAGGCTAGAAGTCCAATTGGAGCTGCAGCTGCAGGCCTGCTCCACAGCTACAGCAATGCAGGATCAGAGCCACATCTGTGACCTACACCACAGCTTGCAGCAACCCTGGATCCTGAACCCACTGAGTGAGGCTGGGCATTGAAACCACAGTCTCACAAGACACTATGCTGGGTTCTTTACCTGCTCAGCCACAACAGGAACACCTCAGCTTTTCTCCATTGAGTATTATACTGGTGATTGATTGGTTCGTCATAAATGGTTTTTTTTTTTCCTTTTGGTCTTTTTGGGGCTGCACCTGTGGCATATGTAAGTTCCCAGGCCAGGGGCTGAAGTGGAGCTTGTAGCCACTGGGCTACGCCACAGCCACAGCAATGCGGGATCCGAGCCGTACCTGTGATCTACACCATGGTTCACGGCAATGCCAGATCCTTAACCCACGAGAGCAAGGCCAGAGGTCAAAACCACGTCTTCGTGGATACTAGCTGGGTTCATTACTGCTGAGCCACAACAGGAACTCCCATAAATGGCTTTTATTATGTTATGTTCTCTCCATACCCACTTTGGTAAGAGTTTTTATCATGAATGGATGTTGGACTTTGTCAGATGCTTTTTCTGCATCAACTGAGATGATCACGTGCATTCTGACTCTTGTTAATGTGGCGGCTGACACTGATTTGCGTCTGCTGAACCATCCTTGTGAACCTGGGATGAATCCCACTCAGTCATGGTGTATGATTTCTTTTAGGTGCTGTTGGATTTAGTTGGCTAAAATCTGACTGATAATTCCAATTCTGGGAATGATAATGCTTAATAAGAATCTATAAAAGATATAGAAAAGAATAAAAATATTAAAATCAGATGTACCAACTGCCAATATCACCGCCTTTTCCCACTAAGAGTAGCAATTCTATGGAGTAACTAAAATTTCAGAGCTTCCATGTGCCAGGTGCTCCGTGCTTTCCTTGGATTCTGTCCCGGGAAGCTCACAGCACCCCTGCCTTCCCGCCTTACTGATGAGAAGACGAGGGCGGAAGAGCTGAGCGAGCCACCACCCCACAGGCGGTGCCCGCAGCGCTTTGCCTCACTGACTGCGTGCGCCCCTCCTCCTTTGGCCTCACCGCACCCTAGGGTCTGTGTGGTGCCATCGGCTCTCACTATCCCTCACCTGCTGGTGTTGCAACTTCCCACCTGGTAATGCAGCTTTCATGCCCAGTGTTAGCAGCACCCCCTTGCACACCCAGGCGGCGCCTCGGTCTCACCGTGCCACACGCTCCTGGCAATGCCACGCCTGCCTACTTCACACCAGTACTTCTGCAGCCGAACATGGTGGAGAAAAAGAACCACAACTGTGCTGGTCAAATGCATTTTCATTTCATTAGGCAACAACCTCAAGTGGGATTTTAACTGGGCCATTGGCTATCATATTTCTCAGTCCACCAACTCTGATTCAGAAGCTTACTCCTGCAAACCTCCAATGCCTTCCCCCTCTTCCCTCTCAGCTGATGAGCCGTCCTCTTAACTCACGGATAAAAACAGACAGTAACGTCTGCCAGCGCCCACCCCACAGGGCACCTGTCCCCCGGCTGCTCCGCGGGGTTCTCTTGCTCCGCCCAACGCCAAGCGTCTACCGTTTCTCCGACTCCTTCCCCCAGCACCTCCTTGGGGACTCTGCCCCACACATCCTTCCCTCCCCGGCCCTGTGGCACCTGCCAACACACAGACCAGTTTCTCCCAGCTCAGAAATAACCCTCCTGGGTCCTCGCCTCTCCCACCCGCGGCTTCATCCACCTCCTTCCCTTCAGGGCAACTCCTCAAGGTCTATTTCTGTGTTTCCCATTTTCATCGAAATCTGCCCTGTCGGGCGTGTGCTTCCACTCCTCTACCCAAACTGTCCCAGCAGAGCTGCCAGCAGCCCTTGGGGCGCCAGGGTCCATCTCAGTCCCCAGGTGCCCGACCCTGGCGGCCGTCCCAGGGGACTGTCCCCCGTGTGCCTCTGCCTGCCTGGTTTCCCACCGCCCACCTTCCTGGTCCTCTCCTGCCTTTCAGCGGCTCCGTCTCCCGCTCCCAGCTTCTCAGCGCAGGAGCCGCGAGCTCCTGCCCCCGTTCCCCCCCCACTCCTGCAATCTCATCAGGCCTCGGCTTTGCTGGATCCCCTGGAGTCCTGCACCCACGTTTCCGGTTCTCCTTGCTCTAGTCACACATGAACTCCCTGCTCCATAGTCCCTCGTAGACGCCTGGAGAACCCGTGTGAATGAGCACCTACTATGTGCCGAGCACTGTCCTGGGCACTGGCTCATGTCACTGAGCACAACAAAGGCTCCTGTCATGGAGCAGGCACTCCGAGGGGAGAAGCAGACAGTGAACTTCAAGGTAAACTGCACACACAACACATCCGAGTGGGGTCAGAGGGATTAAGGAGCAGCAGAGGGAGTAAGATGGGGGCGGGGGTCGGGGGAGGATGGCGGTGCCTCCCTGCGAAGCAGCGCGAAGGCCCGGGAAGACCTCTGGATGGGGCGCTGCAGGCAAGGGCCCAGGTGGGCAGGTCTGCGCTGCGGGAGGCAAAGCCGGGGGGGACCTAAGACCAGTAACAGGCGTCTGGGGGAGAGCGGTAACTGCAGCCTCTGGACTGGGAATTTGGGGTTAACAGATGCAAGCTATCGCCTGTGGACTGGATAAGCAATGAGATCCTGCTGTGCAGCGCTGGGAACTCTACCTAGTGCCTTTATGATGGAGCACAGTGGAGGATAACGTGAGAAAAAGAATGTACACATGAGTGTGTGTGACTGGGTCACCTTGCTGTACGGTAGAAACTTGACAGAACACTGTAAACCAGCTAAAAATGACAACCATTTAAAAGAAGAAAAAGAAAAGAAAATACTTTAAAGTGAAATTTCTTGAATTCAGCCTCCCACCAGAGTGGCAGCAGAGAGGGGCAGACACTGATCTCGTGGCGCTGGAGGAGCAGGGCCGTCCCCTCCCTGCTGTCCGTGTGGTCCTTCAGCAGCCAGGCTCCTACGCGCCCACTGGAGAGCCCGTGAACACGGAAGAGTGCTTTGCCTACTTCTGTGCATGCTGCCTTGGGCTGGTCAGCGAAGTAAAACACAGCTCTGTGTGATGAAACAACCCGAAAGGAAGTGTCCCTAAAATAAAATTTACTAAGGTAGACAGATACACATGAACCCTCGCTACGTGCTGTCGTAACAGGTAGAGCTGTTCACCTTACATAAGAACAGTGCATTTAAGCTACCAGGCCATTAGGGCAAGGGGGGAAATGGTGCTTGACCACAAAAATGCTTATTTTCTAACGTACGAGAGAGTTTTCTAATAATATAAAGCCTTATTACGGTGCCTTCAAACCCATTTTAATTCTGAAGATGCCAAAATTAATTCAGTAAAACTGCAATGTAGAAGGAACATAACCAACAAATTCTACTAGAATGAACTGCGCACTAAAATCACTCTAAGAAAAGGTCACAGGGCCTTTGACCTTTTTTTTTTTTTTTAGGGTCATACCTGTGGCATATGGAGGTTCCCAGGCTAGGGGCCTAGTCGGAGCTGCAGCTGCCAGCCTACCCCAGAGCCACAGCAACATGGGATCCAAGCTGCGTCTGCAACCTACACCACAGCTCACAGCAACGCTGGATCCTTAAGCCACTGAGCGAGGCCAGGGATCAAACCCACAACCTCATGGTTCCTAGTCGGATTCTTTTCCGCTGCAACAGGACGGGAACCCCATGGATCTCTGACTTTTAATAACGTTTCTCCAAGTGAAGTTTCTGTGCTTTCCTGAGGACAGTGGTCTGCCGCTGCCGTCTGCCACACACGGTTTTACGGATCCAGGTGCCGAGGAGATGTGAAGGACCTGGTCTCGGAAAGCAGGGGCCCCTCCGGACACGCGGGGGATCTGGCGGCTGCAACGCACACAGCCGAGGCATTTTCCCAGCAGTTCACAGTGGTCTGCGTTCGAGAAGGACAAAGGGGAAAGCTACGGAAAGCAATTCCTGAGGAGTGACAAAGGGACAAACCCTGCGGCCACAGAGAAGGACGTGGGTCCAGAAGGAGCTGAGACCTTGGGACAAGTGGGAGCGCTGAGAGCAGAAGCTCTGACGAGGTCAAGCATGGGCGTGCGGCGTGAGGAAGCGGCGGGCAAGCGGGAAGGTAACGAAGCTGTTGCCAGAGCGGGGTTCTGTAACGCGGGACTTCGGAACCGCAGCAATTCTCCGTAACGGACGTGGCATGTGCGTGGTAAGAATGAAGGTCATTAAAACTGAACGCTGAGGAACTGGAAGGCTAAAAATGCTTAGCAGAAAATAGCATCAAAACTGGGAACTCAACGGCGCAGAACTTAACCGAGGGAGGACGGTGTTTCGGCTAGATGACCTAACTTTGCAGGGAGCGTGTTTTCCTGGTTTTTGGAGTGTGCAATAGGGTTTAAGGACGACAGGGATCTCCCCCAAACCTAGCATACAACCCGGGGAGGAAGCAGCCAGCATCCACTTGAGAGGCATGAGGGAAGGGTTTAAATAAGCCTCATCAATTACTACTGATAAAGTGTATCATTTGTAAAAAGTTCAGAAGATAAATACGAGGTAAAAATGAGTTTAGGAGCTAATAAATCTCAGACTGTTCTATTTCCGTTTACCCATGAAGATCACGGTCAGTGGCCTGGCGGTCTCACGGGGGGTGCTGTTCACCCTGAGCTGCAGGAATGCAGCCAGGAATCTTTTTCTTCTTACCCATGATGAAAAACGAAGCCGAGAACATCAGATGCATAAAGGATGCATTATTCAGCCTTCCGAATCACTCAATTCTTGATTCAGACAAATGCCTTCTGATAGAGTTTAAGTGCATTCCAATGAATAATAAAATGGAAACGCAAGAACCCAAATTGGCTGAATTGAGGGTTGCATAAAAACACCAACAATGAAAACAAAGGAAAAGCCATGTCAACTCTGAACTTCATTAGAAGAGCTTGAGCCTACGGCTAAAAGAGGTAGAGCAAAGCAAAACTTCAACGCACAGACCATAACTTAGGGAAAATTCTTTGAAGACACTGAGCAAGGAATAAATAGGTGATGTTACATGAGGAAGAAATACAAATATTTAATGAGAAAAAGTCAAAGGAGCAAACCATTCATGAAGCTGGTAAAGAGAAAACACACAATAATCTGTATTATTTACAAGCATAAGGTGTGTTAATGCTGTGAGAGTGCTAATCAAACTTTGACAACCTCTACTCTAAAATGAAAACATCTGAATAAATTATAGGACACAGCACATTTTTGCTGAATTTAAAAAATAAAAAGTAGCTTTCACTGCCCTTTGTTTTCTTTCATAACATCATCCTGATCGCTATCTTTCAGAACGATTTTTAGAAGAACCCATCTCTACGTGCTATTTTCTTTTCTTCTTCTTTTTTTTTTTTGGTCTTTTTGTCTTTTTGTTGTTGTTGTTATTTCTTGGGCCGCTCCCGCGGCATATGGAGGTTCCCAGGCTAGGGGTCTCATCGGAGCTGTAGCCACCGGCCTACGCCAGAGCCACAGCAACGCGGGGTCCGAGCCGCGTCTGCAACCTACACCACAGCTCACGGCAACGCCGGATCGTTAACCCACTGAGCAAGGGCAGGGACCGAACCCGCAACCTCATGGTTCCTAGTCGGATTCGTTAACCACTGCGCCACGACGGGAACTCCTCTACGTGCTATTTTCATTTCTTCCTAATTCTCTTTGTCTACCACTCTCTTGACACTGATCTACCAAAGGTCCTGACCGCCTGTGCCAGTGACCAAATTCCACAGCCCCCCAGCTGCCGGCCTCGGGACCTTCCTGGACGCCCTGCTACCGAGCACACCCCTCCTGACGCCCGCGATGCCGCCCTCTCACTCCTGGCTAGGGGTCTTATTTTAAACATCGCTCCAACTGGCTTGCCTTGCTTCGCTTACTTCTTTTTTGGCTGTGCCCACGGCATGTGGAAGTTCTGAGGCCAGGGATCCAATGGGCGTCACAGAAGTAACAATACTGGATCCTTAACCTGCTGAGCCACCAGGGAACTCCCTTCACTCACCTTTTAAAAGTAGATTTAAGAAGTATTTTTAACTTTTTCTTTTTATCCAAATAATAATTTGTTGCAGATGAATTAGAAAACTATAAGGACAAAAAAGAAAACATAAAAACTGCTAATTCCAGAATAGTGAACTATTAGTAATTTGGTGTATATCCTTGCAGACTACATTCTATTTATACACATATATAAACAAGGAAAAACACAGGAACTTACTCTTTACATAGTTTTAAAAAAAGCTGCCTGCCTGACAGAACTGAAGGGAAAAAAAGACAGCTGCACAACCTTAGACTTCAATACGCCCCTGTCTGCAGTGGACAGAACCACCACAGAGACCACCAGCAAGCAGCTAGAGGACAGGAACAACACTGCAAACAGACACACAGGGCGCCACACCTCAGAACAGCAGGTGCACAGTCTTCTCAAGGGGACATGGAACATTCCAGGAATGAAATTAACTCCCCAGTCTTAATAAAATTACACCCTGAAATCATACAGAGCATTTTTTTCTGATAACAGTGGGATGAAACCAGAAGGAAACCCGAAATATTCACAAACATGTGGATATTAAACAACACACTCTTAAATAACCGATGGGCTAAAGAAGAAATCACAAGGGAGACAGGAAACACCTTGACTCCGAAAAAGAACAGACGTATGTGAAACCGGATCGCTTTGCAGTGTGCCTGAAACTAACACGTTACACATCAACTACACGGCAGTATAAAATTAAACTGGAGTTCCCGCTGTGGCTCAGCGGTAATGAACCCAACGAGTATGCCTGAGGATAAGGGTTCGATCGCTGGCCTTGCTCAGCGGGTTAAGATCCAGTGTTGCTGTGAGCTGTGGGGTAGGTTGCAGACTTGGCTCAGATACTGCACTGCTGTATAGGCCAATGCTCCAATGTGACCCCTAGCCTGGGAACCTCCATGTGCCCCAGGTGCTACCCTAAAAAGACGGGGGGAAAAAAAAAAAAAAAGGAAGAAGCAGCCTCTCACATCAACAGCCTAAATGTACACATTAAGGAGCTAGAAAAAGAAGAACAATCCACAATGGAAGCCAGCGCAAGGGAGGAGAGAATAAAGATTGGAATGGAGATAAAGCAAGGACGAGTAAGGAAGAAAACCGATGACGTCAGAAGCTGGTTCTTTGAAAAAGATCAACAAAATGGATAAAGCTTTAGCTAGTTTGCATATAAAAAAGAGAAACACCTCAAATTATATTACAAAAGCAGAAAAGGAGGATATTACCACTGATTTTACAGGGAGAAACAAGAAAGATTCTGAGAGAATACTATAGGCAACTGCATGTCAACAAGCTGGATAACCCAGACGAAAGGGACAGGAAGCAGAAACTAGCAACTGAACTCAAGAAAACCTGAAAATGTGAATATATCCTAAGAAGTAAGAGTGTGAATCAGCAATCAGAAACTTGCCTACAAAGAAAAGCCCAGGACCAATGGCCTCACTAGTGAATTCTACCAAACATTTAAAGAATTCATATCGGGAGTTCCCGTCGTGGCGCAGTGATTAACGAATCCGACTAGGAACCATGAGGTTGCAGGTTCGATCCCTGCCCTTGCTCAGTGGGTTAAGGATCCGGCGTTGCCGTGAGCTGTGGTGTAGGTCACAGACGAGGCTCGGATCCTGCGTTGCTGTGGCTCTGGCGTAGGCTGGCAGCTACAGCTTCGATTAGACCCCTAGCCTGGGAACCTCCAAATGCCGCGGGAGCGGCTCAAGAAATGGCAAAAAGACAAAAAAAAAAAAAAAAAAAAAAAAAAAAAAGAATTCACACCGGTCCTCCTCAAACTCTTCCAAAATGTGAAGAGGAGATGACACATGTGAACTCATTCTAAGAGCTGCACATGACTGTGGTACCAAAGGTAGACACAGATATAACAAGAAGGGAAACTACTACAGGCCACTAGCTCTTTCCAATATTGGTATAAAAATTCTCAAAAAAAAAAAAAAAACAAAACAAAAACTACCAAGCAGAATCCAAGAGCCCGTTAAAAGCATTATACACCATGACTAAATCAGATTTATCACTGGAATGCAAGAGTGGTTCGAGATATGAAAGTCAATCAATGGAATACACAACATTAATAGATTAAGAGAAAAAAAACCAAACACACACCACACATTCACCTCAATGGATGCAAAAGAAACATCTGACAAAATCTGCTACCCTTTCATGGTAAAAACACCCAATAAACTAGGAAGAGAAGAGTCCTTCATTACAAAGGGCACAGATGCAATATGAGAGCCAATGGTGAAGACAAGGCTTTAACGGGAAGATGAGGAACAAGAAAAGGATGCTGCTTTCACTACTGTGATTTAACACGTAACCACAAGCTCTAGCCAGAGTCATGAGGCAGGAAAAAGAAATCAAAAGCACCCAAATAGGCAAGGAACAAGTCCAGTTATACCTGCTCACAGAAGACAGGATCTCACATGCAGAAAATCTTCTGAAATGCACCAAAAACGTTAGCGCTAATGAACGAACTTATCAAAGTTACGGCACAACAAAATCCACACAGAAAAATCCTTTTTCTTTATAGATTATTACACAACATTGAGTGCAGTTCCCCACCGCTTATCTATTTCATATGCAGCAGTGTCTGAGGTGTGTGGGACGACGGCCAGTGGTGCAGCACAGAGAACTCCGCCCAGTGTCCCGTGACGATCCATGGGAAGCACCTGAGAGAGTGGGCGGGGAAGCTGCACGGCTGGGTCGCTCTGCTGCACCGCAGACGTTATCACAGCTTTGCAAATTAACTACTTCCCTAAAACTTAAAAAAAAAAAAGTGGTGTGTACATGTGGATCCCAACGCCTAATTTCCCCCACCTTCCCCTTTGGTAACCATTTGTTAGTTTTCTATCTCTGCGCGTCTACCTGTTTTGTATCTAAGTTCATCTATATCACCTTTGTTTTTTTTTAAGATTCCACATATAAGTAACATCACATGATATTTGTCTTTCTCTGTTTGGCTTACTTCACCAGATCCACCCATGTTGTTGCAAATGGCATGACTTCCTTCTTTTTTATGGCTAATATTCCACGAACACACACATTTTCTTCATCCATCCTGCTGATGGACATTTAGGTTGTGGCCATGTCGTGGCTACTGTGAACAGTGCTGCTGTGAACACTGAGGTACATGGATCTTTTTAAATTGGTCTTCATTTTTTTTCCCCAGATACATACTCAGGAGTGGGACCGCAGAATTGTATGGTAGCTCTGTTTTCAGTTTTTGAGGAATCCCCATAATGGCTGCACCAATTTACATACCCACCAACCAACCCACCAACAGTCTTCTCCACAACCTCTCCAGCATTTATTTGATGATGGCCATTCTAACTGGTGTGAGGTGATACCTCAGTGTAGTTTTGATTTGCGTTTCTCTAATAATTTGCGATGCTGAGCAACTTTTCATGTGCCTTTTGGCCATCTGTTTGTTGTCTTTGGAGTAATGTCTATTTATTTCTGCCCACTGTTTCTTCTTTCTTTTTTTTTTTTTTGGTCTTTTTTGCCATTTCTTAGGCCGCTCCTGCGGCATATGGAGGTTCCCAGGCTAGGGGTCCAATCCGAGCTGTAGCTGCCAGCCTACACCAGCGCCACAGCAACGCGAGATCCGAGCTGCGTCTGCAACCTACACCACAGCTCACGGCAACGCCGGATCCCTAACCCACTGAGCAAGCCCAGGGATCGAACCCACAACCTCATGGTTCCTAGTCAGATCCGTTAACCACTGCTGGGAACTCCCCAGTTTTCTTTTCAGGGCTGTACCTGCAACATACGCAAGTTCCTGGGCTAGGGAACGAACTGGAGCTGCAGCTGCCCGCTTACACCTCAGCCACAACACCTCGGGATACAAGCTACATCTGTGACCTACACCACAGCTTGCCGCAACGCAGGATCCTTAACTCACTGAGTGAGGCCAGGGATTCAACCTGCATTGTCACGGACAACACGGTGGGTCCTCAGCCTGCTGAGCCACAAGGGGAACTCCTACTTCTGTCCATTTTTTGACTGGGTTGCCTGTTTTCTGAGAATGAGCGGTATGAACCGTTTGTGTATCTTGGAGATGAACCCCTTGTCGGCTGCAGCATTTGCAAATAGTTTCTCCCATTCTGTAAGGTGTCTTTTGTTTTGTTGATGGTTTCTCTTGCTGTGCAAAAGCTTTTAAGTTTAATCAGGTTCCATTTTCTGATTTTTGTTTTTATTTCCACTACTCTAGGAGATGGATTCAAAAAGATTCTGCTACAATTTACGTCCAAAAGTGTTCTGCTGACGTGTTTCCTCTAGGAGTTTTATAGCACCCGGTCTTACACTGAGGTCTTAAACCAGCTTGAGCTTATTTTTGTACTCATCCTGCTTGGTATTCTGTGACCCTGGATCTGTGGTTTGATGTTAATAATTCTGGAAAATTCTCAGCTGTTAATACTTCAAATATTTCTTCTGCTCTTTCTTCTCCTTCTGGTGTTGCCATTATATATACATGTTACACGTTTCCAATTATCCCAGTTTCTGAATATTGTTTTTTCTAATCTTTTTTCTTTTCAGTTTGGGAAGTTTTAATTGACCTATCTTCCAGTTCGCTAATTATTTCCTCACCCTAGAGCATCACTCTGATGAGACTCTGAAAGGCACTCTTAATTTCTGTTACAGAGTTTCTTTCTGATATTTCCCTTTGAGTCTTAGTTGCTCTATCTCTGCTTACATTACTCACCTGCTTTTGATGTCATGCACTTTTTCTACTCGTGTCCTCAGTATATTAATTACGGTTATTTAAAATCCCGGGTCTGATAATTCCCAAACCTCTCCAGTATTTGCATCAGGTTGGGATGCTCGCTTTGCCTCTTGAGCGTGAGGCCTTGTTTCCCCGGCTAGTGTAAGGCTGTGCTCCCTGTCTGCTGTGGCTGTAGCGTCTGGGTTTTGTCTCCTCCGCTGTGTGGCCGTTTTCCCAGCGGCCTCTCAGGTAAGGTCTGAGAGGTGTAGTTCTTCCAGCCGTACACCCGTCCGACGGGAGCCCTCCCAACTCTCCCTTCCCTCAATAAAGGTTTTCTCTCCTTTGCTTCAGGGAACTTAACATGTGGTGTGATGCATATTCCAAAATGCAATTCTTCGCTCCTCCCAAATAAACCACTCTGCTGGTAAAATAACTGGCTGCTTTGTGGTTGGAGATGAGCCTAAGATGTACCCAAATAAGCGAAGCATACCTTCACCCCTGTTCCCCCCAGTGCTCCCTCACTGGTTCAAGATGAAGTCCCATCTCCACACGTTCTCTGGCTGCACAGGGTCGCTGAAATCCTCTGCAGTGTGGCCCTTGCTGGGTTTCCACTCTGACCTCTCGCTTCGGTCCAGCGCCCTTCTTCGGTTCTGCTGAACTCCCTGTCCCTAAAGTGTGCCGTGGTCGCTCACCCCGCTTCCGGTCAGGTCTTCCCTTAGCGTGGACGAGGCCCTCCGCCATCTCCCCGGCCTTTTCCACTCAAGCCCTACTTGCTGCTGCTCCCTGTGGCCCGCGCCTTCGCACCTGTTCCACAGCCACAGGGCGCTGCTGCCGCACGCCCTGGGAGACGCCGGCACCTGTTTTCGGGAGGCTTGTGCAATATGGGGAGGGCGAGGCGGGGTCGACTCTGTGCAGAGCAAGGGGGCTGGGGTAGGGAAGTGGAACGGAGACGGCTCACGAGTGCGCTGAGGACCGACAGTTATGAGGAAACGTTGTTTAATTAGCGCTCGGGATTTTGCTTCTCGTTTTATTCTGTCTGTTTACACGACCCTCCTAACTGCTCCAACCTAGTTTCTTTTTTCTTCTCTCCCCCCCACCCCCGCCCTGCCTTTTTAGGGCCATGTCTGCAGCATATAGAAGTTTCCAGGCTAGAGGTCAAATTGGAGCTGCAGCTGCCAGCCTACGCCACAGCCACAGCCACGCCAGATCCTGGCGGGAGGCCAGGGATCGAACCCACATCCTTGTGGATACTAGTTGGGTTCTAACCTGCAGAGCTGCAACAGGAACAACCTTTCTTGGCCATTTTTAAACATCAATACCACCAATAACTTACATCTGGGATGAATCAGTTATCCCACTAATAATGTATTTAGTGACATCTAAAAATGTACCCATTTTTTCCTCTCTTCAGAAAAACCCATGTGCAAAGCACCTACTGCTTCGTGTCACAAGGGACGAAAAGCTGAATTCAATAACAAGCACACGGTACAAAGTACGATGATAAAAATTAAAATGAGGAAAAGCTGTTACCATTCTGAAAAACAGAGGCTGTTCCGCCCTGATTGCATTTAACTAAAAACCCCCAAAACTACTTACGTTCTATTTGCTCAAACATTACTGAGAAGAGGAAGTCTCGGGGCGTCATGTAATATTCTCCCTCGTGCTCCAGGGAAGAGAACTGCATGAAGCGCTGCTTCCGAAGAGACGGTTTCCCCAGCTCTCCAAGGTCAACGTTTTTCTGGAAGAAGAGAAACTGCAAGTGAAGATTTTTTTCAGTATTATCCCCCACTTAGCTACTTCTAGAAAAATCCTTAACATTTCAGTGTTTAGGCCTAACGACCTCCAGATTTTTGAATCATTTATCTCTCCTGTGACTACGGGAGACAGAGCAGCGGAGGAGGCTGACGCCAGGGGCTCCGCGCTCCTGCGGAGAGAAGGACAGTGAGGGAGGGGACCCCAAAACAGCCCCGAGGACCAGGAGGAGACAGCAGGCAGGACGGGAAAGCGAGAAGCAGAAGCGTCTCGGGGGCGCGGACCAGGAACGCCTTCCCAGAGAGGCGACACTTCGGGAGCCCAGGGGAGCTTCGCCCGGAGGCCGGGGGGCTCTCTGGAGGACAGACAAAGGCCCCGAGCTGGGCACTAGCGTCCTGGGCTTGGGAACCGGGTGCCAGAGGCTCCGACTGGGAGGCAGGGAGGCAGCCGATCATGTAGGGCTGCACTTTCAAGAAGACAAAACAGCTAAAAGAAGAAGAATGGGCAAAAGACTGTCAGGCTAAGAGTGTATCTTAAGCAACAGGACCTGGACCTCGACCCGAATGCTGAGAGGGGCCAGTGCGTGCCAGGCACCGCACAATCAAGGACTTTGCACAGATTACTGAGGTAATCTTCACACTAACTGAACAGCAGCGACTACAGTGGCCGTGACAACTGCAAAGAAAACGGCAGGGCCGGGATAAAAGCCAGGCGTGTCTGACTCAAAGGCGTTTCAATCTCTGAGCTGCCACCCTGTGCTCCTACCCACAGGTGGGCTCTGCGTGGCAGGCAGACTGGGCCAAGACGCACCCTCGTTAGTGCAGACACAAGGTCACAACAGCCCCTTGATCACAGCGTGTCTGTCGTCTGGGAGACCCAGCAGCGCACTCACTCTGGACGCGCTTCGTCAGGGCGATGCTCTAACCTGGACCACAACTCCCTTCCTGGACGCGTCACGTCCTTTCCATCTGCACCAGTGAGGCCCAGGGAGTGCTGAAGGGAACTGAACTGCAGGTGCGTAAACCTCCCCGAGTTCAAGGCTGGTAACCACGCCTTTTTCGCTGGTCTCAGTACTCTCACTGCTAATTCTGCCCCCACCATGACAGCTGGTTTCAGACCTCTCCCGTGTTCTGTGCGCTGCCCCCAGAACACTGGACACACAGAGAACACGCGATAATCACTGCAGTGACTGCGCCTCTAACCGCCCCGCCACTCGTCTACGGCTTTGCTTTCTCTCCCCTTAAAGTACTAACTCAAGGGGCATGTTTTAATTATATGGGTCCAAACTTTTATCCTAGTAATCAGAAAACTGAATTTTGCTAATATTTTCAAAACATTTTATACATGAGGCAGATACATTATCATTTGATGTATTATCAAATCGGTAGTAGTTGCAGGCAAACAGTGGTGAGCAAGACGAACACTAATTCCTACTAGAATGTCCTAAGGGCCTTGGCAGGTACCGAAGGGGTACAGATAGGACAGCAGAGGGAGGGGCAGAGTCTTGCCAGCAAATGCCGCAGCACTGGCACAGCCTTAGAAACGAGAGATGAGAGTGGCCTGCCGAACTAAAGAGGCTGAACACACACATGTGCGTTGTCAGCTTAGAGTCTCCACATTTACCACACCAAAGTTAATATACGGTCTACTAAGAGGTTCCGAAGGCAATCTATTCAGAAATACGTACAGGAATCTCTATATCTTTCAACAAATGTTGGCTCTTTCATACTAATATCTAAGTTGTTCATGACTAGTTAAAGAAATGCCTCTCACTGACACCTTAATCCTTTTTATATGGACAAATTCCTCTTTCCAAACTTCAACCAATGAAAAGGGGCCAGTTACACATCCATGCTGCCTCCTGACGAGACGGATGGTCTCTCGTCTCTGTCAGTGTCCGTGCTGTCCTCTACGTCGCAGCAACCTCACACTCGCCTGTCCTGACCTACCCTGAACATGACCAAGAAGTGCTCCAAACCCCGCCTCTCTTACCGCAAGATACGAAGCCTACTCCTCTACCTCGGGCCGCCATGTGCTATACACCCGCATTGCCTACAACCTGCAGGAGCCTAACACTTCCCAAGATTGGTGAGAAAAGTCACCTATTCCAGGAAGTGCCACTGTAAATAATGGTGGACTGGGCGGTTTGTCAGCCCTTCCAATTTTGGTTCAATATCCTCTCCGATGAACAAGAAAACACAGCAGAGGTGAAATTGAAGCTCCCTTTCCTGGGTTGATTTCTGAGCTTAAAGCTATCATATGCATTACAGAGCAGGAGTTTAGGAGGTCACTTACAAACCAATGACCTCCAGATGTGCCCACCACCACGACGCTCTAGAGTAGATGACGGGATATAAAACTGTCTAACAGCTCATCCACCAACACCCTCACAAGTCAACCTGCTACTTCACAGCAGGGCGCCCCTGCCAGCACTAACGGCGCCTCTCCCTACCTCTCATACTCTGTTCACTGAGTACTCCGAGGTCAGCTGGAGGTCAGCATCTTTGCGGGTTCGAACCCCACCACGTCCCTTAGGCAACACACACAGGAAGGCCCCAGGCCACCATCTCTTACTGCTGGAGACGTGCACGTCCTCCCGGCCCGTCCCCCCGCCACCTCCAACGAAAGTACACAGTCAGGCACCTACTAAGTTGAGGACTCAGGGCAGAGACAGGACGCAGATGGCTCAGGGGCCAACGGTAGGGTAGCAAATGTTAACAGTAAGAGCTACCATGAATTAAACACACAGCATACATGGCCTCACATACATGGCCTCGCTCGACCTTCACAAGAACAAGAGACTTCACTTTTATCACCTTCATTTCACAAGAGAAGAAACCAAAGCCTGTCAAGGTTAACCGGCGTGGCTAGGTACGCGTGGCAAGAAAGCCGAGAGCAATGCAACCACCTCAACCGCTATCGTGCACCGGGCTCCTCTAAGAGATACGGCAATTTAGATTTTTTTTTTTTTTTTGGTCTTTTTAGGGCCACACCCAGGGCATATGGAGGTTCCCAGGCTAGAGGTGGAATCAAAACTGCAGCTGCCGGCCTACACCACAGCCACAGCATGTCAGGATCCGAGCTGCACCTGCGACCTACACCGCAGCTCACGACAGTGCCGGATCCTCAACCCTCTGAGTGAGGCCAGGGATGGAGCCCGTGTCCTCACGGGTGCTGACTGGGTTCGTTAACCACTGAGCCATGACAGGAACTCCTATCAATCTGGAAAGCAGAGAAAGCAGGGTGGGTAGTGACAGCCGAGGAAGTTTTCATAAAACGAGGAGGATTAAGGTTAGCCTCTAGAGAATAACAAAGAGTAGAGCTGGCGGTAGCCATCCTTCAGGCCTAGGCCAAGGGCTGTCCATTTCCTAAGTGATACCTATTACTTTCCTCATTTGATAAAATTTAAACTTAAGTGGCATGTTCTGAATATATTTCTTCGCTACAGCAAAATGTACACAGAGGGAAAAAAAGCATTGTTTTGAAATTGCTGGAGCTTTTCTAAGTTGAAGAACCAACAAATCAATTTTATTTAGGTCACCTTTATCATAATAAAGCTGAATTTAAAAGTATATTTTAAAGGACCACATATAATTGACGTTATATTTATGCTTAATTCACAGAATTTGTAAGATCAATTTGCCATATTTCTTTTTTTTTGAATTTGCCATATTTCATCTTTTATTTATCTATAAAGTTTTTTCTTGCTTTGCTTCACATGTACAAAACTATGCTCAAATCTCAGACTCACTGGATGGATTTAATTGTCAAGAATTAAAGCCTCCCCGCCCTTCCTGGAAGTGCACACCTCGTCTCAGGACTTAGTGAAGTGCAGGTTCTTTAGGTCCTGGTGCAAAAGGAATGCAGCAAGAGGCACAGTGACGGGTAAGAAGCAGAGCTCTTAATACAGGACCTTTGTGAGGGACGCAGGTGGGCAGGCCGAGGGCTCTGCCCAGAGAACTAAGCGGCTCCACTTTCATAATCCAAGCAAGAGCGGGGCGGGGAGATGTCGCAGGCAAACGGGGTGCGAGAGGACGGTCGTGTCCGGGGTCTCCCGCCGCGGGAGTGTCCTCGGCTTCGAGCAGGAAGGAATGCAAGAGCGAGCGGCAGGAGGGAGAGCAGGTGACTGGGAGACCCGTGTTCCATGGGCAGAAGGCGGTCGCTCAGATCCTGAAACATGGGCGGCGAGTCTCTGGGCGGGTGATTTCCCAGGCCAGCGACGGGGAGGACTATTCCAACTATTTCGGGGGTGGGTGGGTGGAGGCTTCCACGAACTGGGCCACTGCCCACGTCCTGGCCCTTCAGGGTCGGCCTGGCCCGGTGGGGGTGTCACTGAGCTAACGTATCACAAGGAGGGCACAGTGAGACGCAAGGTTCCCCCGAAGCCGTCTTCCAGCTCCTTGGGCCTGGTGGGTTCTAACCAGCGTGCTGTGTCCTCAAGGGCTCTGGGTTCTGGTAGAGGTTGTGCCGGCGCTCTGTCTTCCTGCCTCACCCCAGCCCTTTCCTTCCGTCTCCAGCTTTTACCTGCTCACGCCTGAGCATGGCTCCTCTTTTCGAACTTTCCTGTCGCCCCCTCCTTCCCTTACATGTCGCAGGCAGCTTTTTTGTTTGCTGCTACTGTTTTCACATTCCTTGAACTAACCCTATTATTTCAGGCCCCCGTTCTTCTCCCTAATCTCCTCTGTCCGCTTCTTACTCGGGCATACACACGGCTACCTGGGGCCAGCTGTACTTGGGAAGCTGGATTCGGGCAAAGACAATGGCTTACAGAGTTCGTACGCGCAGCTGCAGCGTCACTTTGGATGAAGAGGATGGGAGGAACAAAGGTCAGGAGACGAAAGTTCTGAGAGTGCCCACACACGGCCAAGTGCCCAGCTTAGCAATGCCCGTGGTGCTGCGCACCTGCTGGGAAAAAGCGCATGGGTCCATCTTCAAACATTTAACAACTGCTTTGTGTCCCTGTTCTGCAGACACAGAGGTGAACACAGTACGGCCTTTAAGGAGCAGCGGAGACACACAAACAACTCAGAGCGCCGGCTCCAAGGTCAACTGCCTGGGACTCAAATTCCAGTTCCATCACTTACTTGGTATGTGACCTTGGGCCCGTTACAGCTCTGAACCTCAGCTGACTTACGAACAATGACAAAACAGGAATCAAACAGCCTGGACTTAACCCCCAGCTCTATCACGCGGCCAAGTTTCTACTGTAACTTCGCCCTCAGCTAACGGATCTGTAAAATGCAGAGAGGGGTCCTACCGACTTCGAAGGGTCTTTAAAAAACACGCATTCAATGAAACAACACCCGTAAAGCCCCTGCCATAAGCCCGACACAGACGAAGTGCTCCAGAAGGCCAGCCATCACTATTAATGATTATTGTGATTTTAACAAATGCTCTAACAGAAGTAAGTAAAAAGTCTACGAGAAAGCAGCGAGGAGACCAGTTAATTGCCTTGTTAACTGGAAGACTTAGGAGAGGCAGCACAGGCCGGGGGACATGTGAACTGGACTGCCAAGGATAAGGAGGAGTTTGCCAAGACAAGGGACAACAGCAGAGCAAACTATACCAGAGTCAGTCCTGAGGTTTGGGCGGCAAACCCATGGCGCAGAGGGTCTCTGGGGAGCCTGGCAAAAATGACAACAAGAGCACATATACTCTACTAGAAAGGTCACCCTGGATACTGACATTTTCTTTTATTTACTTACTTATTGTCTTTTTAGGGCCGCACATGCTGCATATGGAGGTTCCCCGGCTCGGGGTTGAAGCAGAGCTGCAGCTGCCGGCCTACACCACAGCTACAGCAACAGCAGATCTGAGCTGTGTCTGTGACCTACACCATGGCTCATGGCAATGCGGGATCCTTAACCCACTGAGCGAGGTCAGGGATCGAACCTGTGTCCTCACGGATATGAGCTGGATCCTTTTCTGCTGAGCCACACTGGGAACTCCCAATGTTCTCTTTTAACTTATACAACAGGCACTGTATACGCAAAGCCACTGGAAGCTACAGGATGGCTGAATGTACAGGATGGCTCATATCAAGATTGGGGATTTACTCGGTTTAGGTATCAATGCAATAGACTTGGTTTTTAGTTTCAAAATCCCAGCACATTAAAACCATTACATTACAGACGCCAGAGTCAAGTATGCTCCTGGCAGAAAGGCGAGCCAAGAGCCCGACACTGACAGAGGAGGGGCAATCTGACCTGGCCACCGCGGTCTGGGCCAGTCAATGCTGTCGCGGCCACCAAACAGCCTCTAGGTCAACTCAGGGTGAAAACGCTCTTCAGTCACTTAGAAATGACTCATTATGCGGGGAACGTTCTGTTACAAGTGTAGGAAGATGTGTGATGTAGTTTAACTGTTTTTAATACAAATTTTGCATATAAAAGATGTTCGATGGCTTATGAAGGTAATTTTAGTTGTGTGGAATATTCACTCACAGGGCACAACTCACGTCCCACTGCTGTTGCATGAAGTCAGCATGACTCGCTCACCTACCACATACACCCGCTGTGTAGGATGTATGCTCTGTGGAAAGACCAGGGCCATGTCTCCATAAACTGAAAATGATCAGAACTGCGAGTAAAAGCAGAATGACTTTCAGAAAACACAAGCAGATGTAGGTGGGGCCTGTCGTAAATACTATACATCAAATAAAATTAGACCACGGGATGCAACTCTCTTCATCTTTGTTAACACACACTTTAAAAGAGCTCACCGCCAGTGTGCTCTCGGCCACAACGAGCTATCGCTTACAGGAAAAGCATCCACACAAGCAACCACTCAGTATGCCGACACGGAGGCTTCGGGGTTTCTGGATGTCAAGAGGAATCTGACTGCTTTCTCCGTGGGCTACATCGATTCCTTTCAAAGGTAAAAGGTATCATAAGGCAAACTACAGTTCTAGGCCATTTATTTAGGATATAAATTTCAGTACAAATGTTACCCTTCACGTCTAGAATCTTTTGAGCCTGGAGGGCTGTTTCAAGGGTGTGGTGAGAGCATGAGCACTGCAAGAAGATGGAACCTCCAGGTTTTGCAGGCTCTGCTACGAAAACCAAGCTTTCTCGATTTCTGCTCTAGGCTCTCACTCTATATAACAACCCATTTGAAAATGACATCTGGGAAGGCCCTTCTCCACGCTAAAAAGATGACAGAACGTACCTTCCCGAAAGAGTTAACACTTAATATAATCAGAGGGCCACTGGAGTTTTCACTGTAGCTCAGCGGGTTGAGAACCCGACTACTATCTATGAGGATGTGGGTTGGATCTCTGGCCTTGCTCAGTGGGTTAAGGATCCAGTGTCGCCATGAGCATGGTATAGGCTGCAGAGGCAGCTCAGGTCTGGTGTTGCTGTGGCTGAGGGGTAGGCCGGCAGCTGCAGTGCTGATTTGACCCCTAGCCTAGGAACTTACACCTGATGCAGGTGTGGCCCTAAAAAGAAAAAGTGTCATTAGAAAAACAAACAAACAAAACAAAACAAACAAACAAAAAAAACACAAATTGATGAGAAAGCAGTAAGTCAAATTTCTTAAAAATCTCTGTCCCGCAACCTGACAAAGAAGCAGAACCCAAACCAGAAAGTGAGCACAGCCATGCTGACGCTGGCTCCTAACCTCCCATCTAACTTGTCCTCCCCTAACTTGTCATGCAGGTGTTGATAACTTGGACCCAGGACAATACTGGGAATGAAAGCTAGTTTCTTCCTCCAGAGTGTAACGCAGTGGGAGACCTTGCTGTGACAGCTGCTGCGTCTGGCTGCGGGCACCGCCCAACTCCGGGCAGCACTCACACCTGATCCTCACACAGCTGCCAAGCAAATGGCCAGAAGGGCACTGTGCAGGGGGTACCAGGCTGCCACCGAGCCCCCGAGTGCAGGGACCACGCAGCCACACAAGAGTATGGAGAGCCCCCATCGCTCGCTGTGCCAGCTCCTGTCCCAGGAAGGACCAGCACCGACTAGGGCCGGGGAGGCGGCAGAGGAAAAGCGTGCATGCGTGACCACGCTGACCCAACACCTGTCCCCGCACAGGAGGGTGCGTCTCTAAAGAGGCAGCACCCCAGGTGGGGCACAGAGGGACAGCGGAAGGCCCCCCCATGGGACGGGATAACCCCCAGCCTGGCTGGAAGGTGAACATCCAGAGGAGACGGAGGACACAGCTGCGCTCCTGCTCCAGTCCCAGGCACTGAATGATCCACAGTCCACACAAACTGTTAACATCCTGCTCTTGAGCTAATATTTCTCTTTTTCCTCATTTTTTTATTTTTATGGCTGCACCTGTGGCATATGGAAGTTCCCAGACTAGAAGATGAATCAGAGCTGCAACTGCTGGCCTATGCCACAGTCACAGCCACAGCCACACTGGATCCGAGCCACGTCTATGACCTACAGTGCAGCTTGCAGCACTGACGGATCCTGAACACACTGAGTGAGGCCAGGGATAGCACCCGCATCCTCATGGACACTAGTCCGGTTCGTAACCTGCTGAACCACAGCAGGAACTCCTCAGCTAATATTCTGATGTGAAGATAAAGAGTGCTCAATTCAAGATGGAACAGGGCCAAAGTTATACATTTGTGTTGTTTTTTGCAAATAACATATCCAGCTAGAACGTCTGTTTAAAACCTGATGTTGGGCCTATACACATTCTGTGGAAGATAAAGAGCAATGGGAGGCAACAATGGAAACCAAATTCTGAAAGAAGTCAGAAAAATACATCATTGGAAACAAAGGATGCAACAGACTTAAAACAGCAGAGAGCAAAGATAAGATGTAAGATGACAGGAGCTTTGGACAGGGGGCGGCCGAGCTACATAAAAGAAACAGAGGAGAAAAATGCCACCATAAAATTAAAGATCCTTAGGAAACAGGAGAGACGAGGACCAACACTGTAGAAAATACACAAACTATGATGGGAAAAAATCACATAGAAGGCAGAAGAAAAAGCACAGAGAAAAGTAATCAGGACAAGAATATCCACATGCGTGACAAACGCCAAGGGTCTGACAGGTGAAAACCACTGCACTTGAAGACGAGAAAGAGCAAACCAAGCATCTACTTCAAAAACAGGAGGGAAAAGTTCACCGAAGCATCGAAGCCCTGACTGGACCCCTGCCTGCCGCTGCCCTGGGTGAGTCCAGTCCCTGGTGTGAATGACCCTAGAAGACCCCAGCGGAGATGCAGCAGCTTTAGTTCTCTCAGAAAACCTCAACAAGGCAGACGGCCGGCAAGGCACATGAGGTTAGAACCCGGGCGCCCTTACTGCTACATAAACGTCTTAAAAGCTGTCCTCCGAGGAGTTAACACACAAACATGACACAGCAAAGGGCTAGGTAAGATTTCTAAGGTTGTCCTTTTTTAAAAATTATTATTTTTTGTCTTTTCCAGGGCCGCACCTGCGTCATACGGAGGTTCCCAGGCTAGGGGTTGAATCAGAGCTGCAGCCGCAGCCGCCGGCCTACACCACAGTCAGAGCAACGCGGGATCCGAGCTGTGTCTTCGACCTACACCATAGCTCACGGCAACACTGGATCCTTAACCCACTGAGTGAGGCCAAGGATCAAACTTGCAACATTGGGAGTTCCCGTCGTGGCGCAGTGGTTAACGAATCCGACTAGGAGCCATGAGGTTGCGGGTTCGGTCCCTGCCCTTGCTCAGTGGGTTAACGATCCGGCGTTGCCGTGAGCTGTGGTGTAGGTTGCAGACGCGGCTCGGATCCCGCATTGCTGTGGCTCTGGCATAGGCTGGTGGCTACAGCTCCGATTCAACCCCTGGCCTGGGAACCTCCATATGCCGCGGGAGCGGCCCAAGAAATAGCAAAAAAAAAAAAAAACAAAAAAACAAAAAAAAAACCTCGCAACCTCATGCTTTCTGGTCGGATTTGTTAACCACGGAGCCACAACAGGAACCTCCCCCCCTTTTTTAAATGGCCGCACCTGTGGCACATGGACGTTCCTGGACCAGGGACTGAATGTGAGCGGAAGCTCTGACCTATGGCCTAGCTGCAGCAATGCCGATCCTTTAACCCACTGCACTGGGCTGGGACTCGAACCCGCGCCTCCCCAGTGACCCCAGCTGCGACAGCTGGATTCCTAACCCACGGTGCCGCAGCAGGATCTCCTCTAAGGTTATTCTTAAAACACACACCCCACCCTTGTAATATCACGCGAGGAAATGGAAGCAGCGTAAGGGGCGACGTAGTCAAGCTTTAGCCAGAAAGGCTGGAGAGCGTTTTCCCCCCTTTACCCTAACTCACTTATTGCAGCTCAAAGAACTCCCCCAGTAGGAATGGACTGAGAGGCACCCATCTTAGCCTTTACCTGAATGAGACCTCAGAGAGACGTCAACTCCGTTGGCCAGCACACCCCTGACGCACAAACCAGCAGCCTGGTGGGGAAGCAGCCCCGCAGGCAGAAGAGGGCCGCCTGGAGATCAAAGGGCTGCGGAGGGCCTGCTGGGGGCTGAGCTCGAGCCCCAGCCCCGGGAGCGGGGACGAGCTCCTCTGGGTACCACAGGGACCTTGCGTCTCAAACCTGCATCTAAAGCCAGACCGATGGGAAGGAGGCGCAGAATAAATGCGGGATCGGGGGCTGCACGCAGCATGCGAGAACCATCCACCTGGTTCTGGTTAAGTGTAAATGCTCCATGGTTCTCGAGGCTTACTTGCAATGCAGTAAAAAATGTGACAAAGGACTTAAGCGCAATGAGTGAGGTGGACTGGGTTAAAGAGGTCCCTGAAAGCTGATGACTTCTGCTGAGCCATTTCCCCGGTTTACTGCCTTTAAAGCAACAGGTGCTTCGCCATTCCGTCTCTACTTTTATCCATGAACTGACAGACGGGAAAGAGTTTCCTTCTTTGTGGAACACTCTTTGCTCTCCACATTTCTCAGGAAGAAAGTGGGAAAAGAACAGGCTTTCCAACAATGCTTTCAATATGTCCAACATATATACATTGCATTAGGCAAAATGCAGTAAAAACTTATTCCTCTGGGGTCTTTATTTTGGAATTTGGAATAATCTGGATGAAAAGGAGTTGTTTTGTTGTCTGTGGACTTTCTATGGTGTAATTAAAGAATATCTTTTCTTCTTGAAGAAAACTTTACAACTGGACATTTTCACTCACTAGGCAGACTTTTCCATTTCACTCTCAATCAGGGATATTTTACTGTGCGTGAAACAAAATACTACTAGACTAAATTAGAAGTAGTCACGGTGTAAGCTGTGCTTCAAGCTAAACTCTACAGAATGACGGAGCATTACCGAGGGAGACAAAGGCATTCCTAGGAGACCTGGGAGCTCGGGGACCTAGTCTCTGTGACTCATGAACACTGTCTGGGGCTAGCGACAGAAGAAAGCGAGCGTGGTTTCCCTAAAGGAGTGTGGTCAAGCGGAACGACACGTAGCAGCACCAGAGCATCACTGTAAGGCGTCTGCAGAGGAGTGGCCAGTCAGGGACGCTGACGAGCAAAGAGAGAGGCACCTGGGAGCTCCCGGCGTGGCTCAGTGGAGACGAATCCGACTAGGAACCATGAAGCAGGTTCGAGCCCTGCTTCGCTCAGTGGGTTAAGGATCTGGGTAAGGTTGCCATGAACTGTGGTGTAGGTCACAGATGCCGCTCAGATCCTGCGCTGCTGTGGCTGTGATGTAGGCTGGCAGCTGCAGCTCTGATTCAACCCCTAGCCTGGGAACCTCTATATGCCTCAGGTGCGGCCCTAAAATAAAAAAAAAAAAAAAATTTAAAAAAAAAGGGAGTTCCTGATCGTGGCGCAGTGGTTAATGAATCCGACTAGGAACCATGAGGTTGCGGGTTCGGTCCCTGCCCTTGCTCAGTGGGTTAAGGATCTGGCGTTGCCGTGAGCTGTGGTGTAGGTTGCAGATGCGGCTCGGATCCTGTGTTGCTGTGGCTCTGGCGTAGGCTGGTGGCTGCAGCTCTGATTCGACCCCTAGCCTGGGAACCTCCATATGCCGCGGGAGTGGCCCAAGAAATAGCAAAAACACAAAAAGACAAAAAAAAAAAAAAGAAAGAAAGAGAGGAGCACTCTCCTGGTACCTGCCCCTCCCTGTGGGACCCCCTGAAAAGAAAGCTCGCTGCCCCTATTTCCATGACTACCTTCCAGCATGCACATCATAACTGGGTAAGTTTTGTTTTTGCTCTAAACAAAAAGTTTAAATTAGGTTCCAGATGATTAAAAAAAAAGACTAGAGCCCTAACTTCAAGGCTCAGTATCTTCCTGAAGCTTCATCGTATCACTGTTGCACCACCAAATAAAGCTTCCCCTGAGAAACCGCGGCAGTGCTTTAGCTAAAAGCGCCAGGCCCAGAAGGTAAATGCTACCCTGCTACAACTGTACGGAGATAAAGTGACACGGGAAAGACAGCTCCTTTTTGCTGAGCAGAAGTGCAGAAGAAGCAGCCTCAAAGTCCCACAACGATAAATCCCAATCTCTTGAGTTGTTTCCAATGTTATGTATATATTTTTTGTATTATGGCCACACCTGCGGCCACACTGGATCCTTTAACCCACGGAGCCAGGCCAGGAATCGAACCCATGCCTCTACAGCAACCTGAGCTGCTGCCAGTCGGATTCTTAACCCACCGTGCCAAGGTTGGGAACGCCTCGATGACAAACCATGACACTTTTGACTTCTTTCTTTTCAAAATGGTATGTCCACGGGCCCCAATGTTCACAGCAGCACACTTCACAACAGCAAAAACATGGAAGCAACCCATGTGTCCATCGACAGAGGAATAGATAAAGGTGTGTGTGTGTGTGTGTGTGTGTGTGTGTGTGTGTGTGTGTGTGTGTAAAATGGAATATTACTTGGCCATAAGAGAGAATGAAATACTGCCATTTGCAGCAAAATGGATGGACCGAGGGATTATCATACTAACTGAAGAAAGCCAGAGAAAGACAAATACCGGTATTATATCACTTATATGTGGCTCTAAAGAATAACACAAATTGGCTTATTTACAAAACAGACTCACAGACAAAGATAACAAACTTATGGTTACCAAAGGGGCAAGGATAAGTTAGGAGTTTGGGATTAGCAGATATATATCACTACATCTAAAATAAACAGCAAGGATGTACCGCAGAGCAGAGGGAATTAAGAAGAGGGAGGGGGAGTTCCCGTCGTGGCGCAGTGGTTAACGAATCCGACTAGGAACCTTGAGGTTGCGGGTTCGATCCCTGCCCTTGCTCAGTGGGTCAGTGTTCCGGCGTTGCCGTGAGCTGTGGTGTAGGTCACAGACGCGGCTCGGATCCTGCGTTGCTGTGGCTCTGGCGTAGGCTGGTGGCTACAGCTCCGATTCAACCCCTAGCCTGGGAACCTCCATATGCCGCAGGAGCGGCCCAAGAAATGGCAAAAAGACAAAAAAAAAAAAAAAAAAAAAAAAAAAAAGAAGAGGGAGGGGAGAGAGAGGCACCAGATTAGCATTTTTTAATTATTCTGTAATTAAATTTATTTATTTGTTTGTTCATTTATTTTTAAGGCCGCACCCGCAGCACATGGAAGTTCCCAGACTAGGGGTCAAATGGGAGCTGCAGCCGCAGGCCTACGCCCGAGCCACAGCAGCAGGATCCGAGCCTAGTCTGTGGCCTACAGCACAGCTCACAGCAACACCCGATCCTGAGCCCACCGAGAAAGGCCAGGGAGCGAACCTGCATCCTCATGGATGTTAGTCAGATTCGTTAACTGCTGAGCCATGACGGGAACTCCTATAGAGTTAAATTTAAATAGAAGACTACTAACAGATCTGGTATCAGTAAACGTATCTGGATTGTGATCTTTGGCAGCCGAGAAGAACAGAACATAACAAGGTAGCTTTTGCAATAGAAGCTATGACTAATTTCAGGAACCTCGCACACCCATGCTAAAAGGTCTCCTCAAAACTGAAAACCTCAAGTAAGCCAGGGGAAGCGCTGTCAAAGGGCTGAGTCGTGGGCAAAGGCTCCACGAGGGCCAGGGACACCCTACAAGACACACGGTACACAGCAAAGACGGGCTGGACTAAAGCAGCGCGTGGCCTCCCTCCCGCCCCGTCTCGGGAACAGGTGCGGGCGGCAGCGGCTCGGGCCTTCCTGCTCGGGGCTCCGGAGGGCGGTGACTCACTCACAGGGCATTCTGCGCCGCCTCCCCCAGGCCCCCGTCTCTGGGATCCACTCAGGCGGCTCAATCCCGACCCCCAGCAAGGCTGCCCCTGCACACGCCTCCTCGGTTTACAGGAAGCGCACAGGGAAGACGGCCTTTAGTTTTGGCCACACCCACGGCACACAGAAGTGCCAGGGCCAGGGCCTGACCCCCGCCACAGCAGTGACAACCCGGGATCCTTAAGCTGCTGAGCCGCCAGGGAACTCTGAGGTTGGCTTTTTAAAGCTTGTGGCTCAATACGGAAGGCAGTTTGCATCTCGAGGACCAAGTCCCTCAGACCCCAAACCCTAATTTTACACAAAATCTGCCTAAAGATTGGACTTTGGGGGTTAAAAAAAACCCCAACGAAATAACCAAAGAGCAACGTGTTGCTTGCATGCAAACAGAACTTTTAGCCAAACGGAAAATAAAACAGGTTTTGGGGAAACCTTCAGGTAAGTGGGACAATAAGAGCGTAAAGAGAAGAAAGTGGGAGCCGCGCTCTTGGACCACGGGGCTTGCTTGCTGCCGGGAGGGAGAGGCTGCGGCGTCCGACCCGTGGATGAGGAGGTAAACTGGATGGGCTAGTCCAACAGGGCCGGGCCAAGGTACTGGGCTAGAAAAGAGAAGCTGCGGTCAGAGCGGGAGGGAAGAGTGGATACCGCCAAGGAAAGTGAGTATCACAAACTGTCTCATGTGAGGACAACAGCACCCCAACCCTAAAAGCAATGCAGTGACGGGATCCAAACAGCAAACCTGAAAACGATTTTAGACATAACACCTGAAATATTTCATAAGACAGAGAAGGCCACATACTAAGAATCCAGAAGGGACAAGGCAGGCAACCTAAACATTCAGAGCAGAGGCTCTCGGTGCCACGCGGCACAGTCGCGCTTCCTGGTGTCCGCGACTCCTGGAAATCCTGCGTGAAAACAGTGTGTGAGCTTTTTGGGAGAGAGGACATGACTGTTTCCACATTCCCGGACAGAGTCACAACCTACTCAAGAGTAAATGACAAAGATGAATCAGCACACGTGAGTGACAGTACAGTAAAATATAATAATGATTAGTAAAACCACCAGAAAGCTCCTATTTTAAGTACTTCCCATGTTACAATACAGAATAGAGTGAATTAGTTTTAAATAACGAAGAAAAACATGAGACGCCATCCGTTCTCAACATGTGGTTGCAGAGGATTCTTAAAATTGAAAAGAAAAAAGTTTTCTCCAGCTGGTGTAAGAATAAAAGGAGAAAACTCTTGATTTCCAGTCCTTATATTTTCCACCAGGTGAATGCAGATTCATTCAAGAACACACGATTGCTACGTAGCCACAGAAAAGCAAAGTACTAGAGGACCTCATTGTTGTATTAAAAAACTTGAAGAAAAGCTTGGCCTTATGTCTTCTGTGTCTATCTGCACAATTCTGATTTTTCTATCACTTTACTGTTTCACTGACATGGGCTAAAGCCACGTAGGTTGCCTTCCCCAAACCAGGCGCTACTCTACACAAGGAAGCAGTGACCACACTAAGCCCGGTCAGTACCCATGGCTTTTAACAGAGAAGCAACTCATCAGAAATACGGGTGAGGAGACGAGAGAGCAAGAAGACGGGGCGTGGGCAGCTCTCCTTGAGAACTGACCTCTCACCCGCCACAGTTACTTCTTCACTTCAGGGCCATTAACTTTACCTTTTCATAAAAACCTTCCCACTCGAGACCCAACACCTACAACTTTCACACTAACTAGTCTTTTCAAGTCACAGTAGAGGGAAAGATGGTTTTTGCATGTTTTTTCCCCCTTTCCGTCAATTTTCTATAATACACACAAATTTTAATAAGAAAAAAAGCTAACATAAGCAACTTTAAGGATTAAGAAATAGCCAACAGCTATTTCCTAGGAAGTTCCTAAACTTCCCTGCTAATATATTTCAAGAAATTTCAATAACCATAATAAAACAGCATTTCTTTAGTGTTTTAAAAAGCAATCTTTTCATGAGTGTAATTTAAGATGGATTTAATGTCTGCCTAATATAGTTTGTATATTTTTTATTTTGTATAATAAAATGCAAACTCCAATTTAAAAAAAAACTTGCAGTATTAGATTAGGTCAAGCTTCAATTACAAATAAAATATGGTTAGCATTAAGTTTTTAAAAAAGAAAAGCGTGTCTCTGGCTCACAGTGCAACACTGATTGCCTCTTTCTATTGCAATAGTCCCCTGGTGAAATTGAAATGTTTCCTTGTGCTTATTCTTTCCCGGCTCCTCATTAAATAAAGTACCTTACTCGGTAAAGTCCCCACTGGAGGAGACAAGCCTTTCACCTCACACTGCAATGCAAGCGGGACTGTAACTGGAAGTGTCCAGCTCGGTGGTCACTGCTTCTCCTCTGCAGCCACAGCCTTGGGGCGCCCACTGAAGCAACGCAGCATCCAGAGCTGTGTGTACAACAGGAGCCAGCTCCTGGCCCTGGCGACTTTGATCCTGGAGCAATTTCAAGCACTCCAGAACTCCCAGGAAGCCCGCAGGGATCTGCTTCTGATGTGAGCTGGGTCTTAATCGGTCAATTTCGAGCACATTTAAACCGAACAAGATTTTGTCTTTAAAACACTTAACAGTGTGATTTAATCTCTAGGTATTTAGGCACTGCACAGATTCAAAAACACAGAAACCAACCCACTTTGGTATAACCTTCTAATTGTGTATACTAGCAAATGAGAAAAACGACTGATACTCCCAAAAAGCAGATATATGAAGTCAATCATATTTTGCTTGGGAATACCCAGAACAATTTGCAAAAACATCAGTTTTAAAAATGGCTTTGTATTTCCAGGGCTCATGCCAGGGCAGCGATGAGGTCTGGGAAGGAGACGCCTGGGACTAAGCCGTGTAACAGGAAGCAGTGAAGCTGTAGAGTTGCTGAGTTGCTGGTGCTGAATGCATCAACCACACAACAGACACACGGATAAACTTAAGGTTTTATGAGGCTCTATTTCTTTCCTTTTTTTTTGGCTGCTCCTATGGCACACGGAAGTTCCTAGACCAGGGATCGAACCCACACCACAGCAGTGACAATGGATGCTTAACTGCTAGGCCAGCAGGGAATTCCCTAAGGCCGTATTTCTTAATAAACAGTAATCACAACTTTTATTCTACATACCACACACCCATGGAACATTCGCAGATGTCAATGGAAATTTTCTATATGGACCAGCCTGCACTTAAATATAGGATTCCTTAAGTAGTATTTCCAGATTGAAATTATTTATAATCTGAAAAATTTAACAACTTTTTTGGAGAGCAAATTACCAACAATATATTTGCTACAGTTTACTTTACCAAATATTTGCCACTCTTTAACCTGTAATTTTTAAATTCATATACTGCTACTTTGGTGGCTTCGGGTATGTGTATGCACTGCTGTAATTCATAAAACCCTGAAACTCACAGTAAGAAAAGCATTAACTGGAATACATTATCCGCCAGAACATATGTTTTATTGAATAAGAGTAAATAGCAATTTACTCAGGTTCAGCTAAATAAGTATAATTGCAAAAGAACAGATTAAAAAATGCCTCTGCTCTTACATTACGATGTTTTTCTTCCTTTCTTGGTCTCGCTCCCTGAAAAGCACCTCCACAGACTTACAGTAGGAAAATATAAATACTGTCCTATCACAGGAGGAAGAAAGTCAGACAGCCTCTCATTCATGCAGGACAAATAGCTGTGCCAAAAGCACAAATTACACCTAATTACAGGGTATAACTTTTTCATCTTTCTTTCCATAATCTGGCCATTTAACACTTTGATTTTTGACTTCCATTTGGGTTTATTAACATCAAAGCTTTGTCATCACTTATCTGTTTCCAGAGACATTTTTACCTGAGGCAATAAAGCACACAGCTGCTTTGCATTCTTGCTTTACTGTTGCAGGAACACTTTAGTCTTCATTAGGCTTACAGTGTTTCATGGTTATTAAACCTCTGTGCGTTGCTATAAAGTTCACTGCCCTTGGCACACCAATTTCAAACGTACTACCATTAAACCCAATGCACTCACACAACTATACTCCAACCCAGGGAGACGCCAACGGATCCTAGTTTTACCCTTGCTAATGTCTTATTAATGTCCTTTACCCCCATTTTCACAAAAACGACACCCACAAATATAGCTAGACAACTTACAATGAAAGAGAGCAATGACAATTCAATTTTCATGAATTGTTTAGGGCTTTTTTTGGGGCTGGGGGGCGGCTGCAAAGCTGCTGCAGTGACAACGCCCAATCCTTTAACCTGCTGAGCCACCAGAGACCTCCAATCGTTTAGGGCTCTTACAGTGAATTAAAATAGCTCCATCTCATTCATCACATTATTAGAGTTTTTACAGTAGCCGTTGATATCCAACAGAAAAGAAGTCCTACACCCAATGACACTGCCAAAGCATCTCTCAAGTTAACCGACTTCTGCGAGGCCACTTCAACACGACATACACATGCCGCGCTTTATTTACTCAAAATCTGTGACCATTTAGGTCAGGCTGCACTCACGGAGTATAAAATGAGTTTAAAATATGAATTGAGGAGTTCCCGTCGTGGTTCAGCGGTTATCGAATCTACCCCTGGCCTTGCTCAGTGGGTTAAGGATCCAGTGTTGCTGTGGGCTGTGGTGTAGATCGCAGACGCGGCTCAGATTTGGCATTGCTGTGGCTCCAGCGTCAAAGGCCAGCGGCTACACCTCCGATTAGACCCCTAGCCTGGGAACCTCCATGCCGCAGGTGCGGCCCTAAAAAGCAAAAAGCAAAAGCAAAAAAAAAAGCAATATATTATTCATATTAAACTCATAATACTAAGGCTTCTTAAGAATAATTTATTGGAGAATATGATCCAGCTACATTGGAAAACCGCAGCAGAGGCAAGCTAGTAAGAGGTTTGGGGCCGTGGGCCCCGTAGTTCCGGTGACTGCTGTTTCTAAGCTCTCCCGTTTCCCGTCTCCCCCACCTCCACGGGCGTCCTCCCCAGCACCGCAGCTTCCCTGCTCTACCTCCTGTTTTCCAGGGCAGCTCACCATCAGGTCCCCCGTCTACGGCCAGCTGCTAGGGTTACCCATGCCCTCTGCTTCCACTCCTGTTAGGATGGAGGAGGGAAACCTGGTTGGTCCCACAGCCCCACCTTTCTTTCTACCTGGCATCTGACTCCAGGTGACCTCCTGCCTCAAAGACTTCAACCGCCCCCACGGGGCGGTACCGACCTCCGTCCCGGGTTACATCCTCTCCCGGTGTTCAGACGCCCTCTACTGTCTCGAATCTTAAGACAGCAACGTCTGTCCTCGGTCTCATTTCTCTTGCTCAGTCTCTTTTAAGAGCCTTTACAACAACACCTCTAGAAAAAAGCATCTCTCTTCACTTTCTTGCTCCCTGACTTCACAGTCTTTCTCAATAATTCCACCTCAGTCTGTGCCCACTATTTCACTGGCATGCTTTTTGTCAAGGCCACCAACTCCCCTACTGCCACACCCAAAGCTCAGCTGTCTGTCCTCACCCTCCTCACCTTAAGCAACAGACTTAAGTGACCTACAGATTCGAGGCACTCCTTACCAAAATCCCAATCGCATTCTTTATGGAAACAGGAAAAAAAAAAATCCTAAAATCCCTCAGGGAACCACAAAAGTCCCTGAAAGGCAAAGCCACCCTGAATAAGAAGGCCAACCCTGGAGACCCCACACTTTCTGATTTCCAAGTCTACTATAAAGCTCCAGTAATAAAGCCAGAAGCAGCAGGTACCTAAAAGCATGGTGCTGGCATAAAAACAGATATATAGACCAATGAAACTGAAAAAGAGCCCAGCGGATACTCATGCACTTACAGTGAGCGCATCTTCAACAAGGGAGCCACGAACGTGCGAAGGGGAAAGGGCAGGCTCCTCAATAAACGGTGTTGGGAAACGGGACGGCCACGTGCAGAAGAATGGACTGGCCCCCTAGCTCACGTTTCTACAAAAACTAACTCACAGCGGGTAAATCTGCAATACCAGAGTATGTCTGACTCCTGGTTTAAGCACTAAATAACATGACACGGTGGAATAACAAGCAGGGTTTCAAAGAGGCGATACTGTGAGATCATCTGTAACAGCTGTAACAGAACGGGAGCATGAGAAGTCTACTGATGCCACTTCCTGTTAACACTTTTGCAGCCAGGTGCCTACATTCACAATGGAAGATGTGCAGGTGCAGGTCAATGGGAACAAAAACGTAACCTTTTTCTACTCAAGTTTATAGCTCCATGAATGCTATGCCTATATTCTTGGCGGACGGCGAAGGTTAAGAACCCCTACAGCAGCTCCCTGCTGCCCTCCAGATAAAAACTTCTGTCATACGGCTTAAGGGGCACTTCATGATGTGACTCCCTGGTGGCCCCCACCCTGCCCCCAGTTTTGAACGCTTCTTCTCCTGCTCATGTTCTACTGAATCAAAGGCATCCCTTCACACCTCTGGATCCTGTTCCCTTTGCCTGCAACATTCTTTCCATTTTCTTTGCCCAAGAAACTCCATTCATCCACCTGTCGCTGCCTCAGAAAGCCCAGACTGTAGGGGCTCTTGCAGGTGCCCCCTCCCCCAGCGCCCAGCCCAGTAGTGACCGCCCTGGATTACAAGTGCCCTCCCATTAACATGTGAGCACCTGAATCGTGTGGTGAACCCCCACTCCTTGCACACTGCCTGACACAGGGGCAGCACTCTGATGACTGTGGGAAGAAGGGAGAGAAAGAAGGGAAAACCCAATGTATTTGCTGTTTCAGGACCCTGAATTCCAGCCTTGATTCCTGACTGACCCAGCAAGCGTTGGTCACAATGGGAACCTGAAAAGTGTACGATTCCATTGATAGAAATCCACTATTTTTACTGGAAAAATCGTCTCGTGTCATGACTGGAAATAAAGGACATCATCACAGTTACTCCCAGGCTACGTCGCGAAGTTTAAGGACCCAGCGACACAGTAACTCAAACACGTAAAGTACAATTCCATCAGGAGCACATCTACCTCAGCAGTCCCCAACTACCCGCACGTGACTCCGAAGCGGTGCTGCGCAGCTGGGGCACCCAAGGGCTCCCAGGCCCCTCTGGGAAACAATCAGTGAGGGGATGGAGTTTTCCCGAAAGCAGGCCCCTCAATTCCTGCTGGCTTCGGCCGCTGCAGCTGAAGGAAGGGGAGGCCACCCTCAAGTCCACGGTGGTGGCCAAAGGATGAAAACCTCGGCTCTCATTAAACAGCAGCAAATGCTGGGTCATCAGACCTCGTGAACACGTTGATAATAAAATGGTTCCTGTGCTGCTTCGGCCGCGAGGAAAGTACCCAAGGCTGTGATGTGGGGAGGGAGGGGAGCCAGGGAGAACTCAAAATACTACATTGGTGTCAAGTCTTTAGTGTCCTGTCAGGAATTTTAAACACAAACAGGCTAGCAGTGGGCCACGAAACCACGAGACGGGTGAACGGAACCCGGAATCCACACTAAGGGGGAAAGCGAAGCAGGTTGGTGAGAAGGTGTGTCTGAGGAGTGGTAAGTCAGAGTGGCTTCAGAACGACAACGTTTTCAAATGTGGCTTATCGGGGAGAAGGAGGCACTAATGATTTCCGAAGCAGCGTGCATCATACAGCTAAAGTGATACTCTCGGGAAGATTAACCAGACAGGATGAAATAAGGTTAGAGAAACCTAAAATGAAGAATAAATTGAACTGCCAGACCCAGCAAGGTTAAAAAAAATGATATGAGACACTATTAGATGCTCCCACCTGTGATGAGAAATGGTATGTTGATGGGAGAGAGTTACTGCAGGTACTAACCAGGTGGCGTCTTAATTTAATACAAGTAAAAAATACTATCGGTCAGTACTCACTTTAATTCACAAGGCCTGCTTTCTTCTTTTTGTATTGCTGGGTTTCTCAGAATTCGAGGCATTTAGAAGAGCATAATGGAAATCCAACGAAGAAAAAGACTACTGCTTTTAACTTTTAAAAATTCCACACCAACTTAATGAAATGTCCATTAGAGATTTTCAAAGAAGTTGCTTTTGCAAATTTTCCAATGTTTTACGTGGCAATGTTATACCGAACCAGGGAATATGACCTTTACCTTCACACATGAAAGTCTGAGAAGAAATGCTTTGCTTGGGACTCAGAGTCCGCCTGAGCATCACGTTTATGACACGTCACTTACGTGTAACTAAGTGCAGCTGCTCACGGGGGACCATGAAACCCGGCACTCGCCAACCGGTCAGTTTTAGGGCTGGCACTTGCACTCGTAAAAAGGGCCCTACCAGGGCAGCCTGAGCACGCTGCGCAGAGAGCGCGCGGTCGGCCGCAGTCGCGGGCCGGGGCCCGGAGGACCGGTCGGCGGCCCTGGGGGAGGGGCCGGGGCGCGGACACGCCCCCGTCACCGACGGGCCGCGTCGCCAGTGGGGTCCGCGGTGCGCCGGGACGGGCTGCAGACGCCGCTCCTTAACCCCCTCACCCGCCCCGGCGGCGCTGCCGGACGGGGCCCGTCCCATACCTGGGCTACGACGGTGAGGCCGCCCCGGGGCGCCGCCACGTTCACGCGGCCGTGGTACCACGTCGCTCCTGCTCCCGCCAGGGCCACGCCGGCCGCCGCGGCCGCTACGGGCCCCGGGCCGGGCCAGGCCCGCCAGCCGGCTGCCAGCCCGCGCCGCAGCCTTCCGCTCCAGGCCGCCAGTCGCGCACCACCCGCCGCCGCCATTTTTGCGGAAGCGCGGCGGCACGGCGCCGCGTCCCACGGAGGCCTGAGCACTCGCGCGGCCGCGGTGTCGCGAGATCCGGGCGGCCTCCGCCCGCCCCGCCCCAGAGCCGGCGCTGAGCAGCGGCAAGGCGGGGCCTCAGGGGCGGGAGGGGGAGTGGGCGGGGCCGGCGGAGGCGTGGGCGGGGCGCGGAAGAAACGCCCTGCGGGTGCGGAGGAGAGTGTCTGCTCCGCATCCGCATCTGGAGAGCACGCTTCGTCCAGAGTTTAAAATTCGAAAACTGCCTGAGCTGCACAGATTTTCACGCTAATGAGCTCGCCCAGCCTCGAGTAAACAACAACCTTGTTTAAAAAATTATGCTCTACTTGTTTCACTTTAGTAGCTCATCAGACTTTTAAAAATGCGTTTTTAAATTGTGGTTAAAAAATATTCATAGCACTGCCATTTTAAATATTACATTTTAAATATACATAGCACTATCATTTTTTAGTGCACAGTTCGGTGGCATTAAGTACATTCACATTTTTGTGCAACCGTCCGTCACCACCATCCGTACCCAGAACTTTTTTCATCTTGCACAACTGGCACAGTGTCTTCTTTCATCCTTCCTGTCCTTAGATTCTTGTCTGCTCTCTGGTTTTTGCTAAATCTTATCCTATCCCTCCCAGCCGTACAGCTTTAATGAACTCCCAAAGTCGCACTCTTTCCTTCAGGCAATCACTATTTGCTGAATGTTGGATTTACAGTCTGTTCTAGTAAAGTGTTTGGTGGTGTTTAGTTCCCACTTGGTACCAAGTTGGATGCAGCAGCGCACCTACCCATGTCCCTATCATCAGGGACCTAGTCGTTTGCCCTGGTGCAGGCTTGGGGCAACAGGGCCGTCCTGGCTGTTTCACTGCTCATAAGAAAGGATTTAGCTGAGGCAGATGCCTTGGCTTTGTTTTGTAGTCTCTGATCCTCCCTTATTTGGTCTTTACTTTTCAGAGTCAATTACCTTAATCAACTTCGTTGGCCTCAAATGTCCCTGAGCCTTCAGGAGCTTTACTTGGGCATGCAGTAACTTCAGCCAACGTGAAAGTGCCAAGAGCCCCTATCAAGTAATCACTGACATCTCGGAGTTAGCAAAACAAACAAAAACCCCCAAAGGAAGAACAAGCGCCCCACTAAATCTAATCTGACCACTTTATTCCTTGGATCCTCTAGTCATGATCTGCCCTGAGTTCTTGCTCCCGTTTCCTTTGCCAGCTCCTCTCAGTGGGTCTGCATTTGGAGCTTCCTCACTTCCCCAGCTGCTGAAACCACTTTCCACTTGCCTTCCCAGCAAGGAGTAGCTGGGACGGTGTGCAGCTGTGTGAGCCAGACCACAGGGCTTGGATCCCGGCTCTGTCAGGATGGCCGCTGTGCTTTGGGGCAAATACCGAAACTCTCTCAGTTTTCTCCGCTGTAAACAACGCTCATGGTTTGGGGTTGGGGATTACATGGGACCTTCTACAGGAAGTGAGTAACTAGGTCCCAGGAGACTCACCGCAGATGTCAGCTTACCATCTTCAAGCTGTGACTTATTCCTGCCTTCTGATCACAAATGAGCTTGACAGAATGTCCATGAATCCAGATGGCTGGCCCATCTAACCCGAGATCTTCCTGCTCTTTCATCCCTGCTTGTCTTCATAACCCTCTGGTATGTTTTTCACTGCTGCTGAATCTGGTAGCTCTTGGCATAAGTCCTACTTTTCCGGATTATCATTATTATTTTTCTTTTTAGAGCTGCACCTGTGGCATATGAAAGTTCCCAGGCTATGGGTTGAATTGGGGCTGCAGCTGCCGGCCTACACCACAGCCACAGCAACGCTGGATCCTGAACCCACTGAGCAAGACCAAGGACTGAACCTGCATCCTCATGGATGCTAGTCGGGGTCCTTAATCTGCTGAGACACAGCGGAACTGCCCCCCCCCTCTTTTCTGGATTATTGACATCTAGCTTCTTTCTGTCCCCTGGTGATTTCTAGGATATGTTTGGACATTCTGGATGTCTGACCTTAAAGCTTACTCTTGATTTCCAGAAACCACAGGTATGCAACGTAGTTGTGTGGTTGTCTACATTCACGCTGCTGCCTAACTCACAGTTCCTCTGTGCATTTAATGAAATAAGTCACAGCCTCTATCACGTGGTCACAGCTCCAAGCCCCAAATAGGTGCACATTCCTATTAGGGCATGTGGCATGTTTAAAAACTTTGTATTTTGCCCACAGTTTGACATCCTTGTGGGTAAGGATATCTTATTTTCTGTCCCCTTAGAACCTAGCACAATGCCCAGCACCTAGCGCAGTGCCAGCACGCAGCACAACACCCAGCACCTAGCAGAATGCCCAGCACGCAGCATGATGCCCAGCACGTGTCAGACACTCAGTGAGGGAATACGTGGGTGAGAGAGAAAATGCAGACGCGAAGCTCTGGTGGGCCGATTTCCATTCTTTGCGCATCAAACATACAGAAATATGTTATTCCTTTTTGTAATTTATTCCAAGGCAAAGACCTCATTTTTAATTTTTTTGGCTCAATATTTGAACCTGTTTCAAAAATGGTGCTTTGCAATTTTATTATTATGTTTTGCGTCATGTGCCCAGGCCGCTACAACTCTCGTTAAGATTTAATGCATTCAAACCTTTCTTTTGCAGAGGAAACACATTCTTATAATAGAGCCAATCTCCAGCCGACTAACCATTCTAAGTATGATATCTTCCCTGGCAGCTGCTGACACTTGTCTGAATGCATTGAATACGTTGGTCTTTTAGGCTCCAGCTTTGTTCATTTCTTCCTCACCAGCTGTAGAGAAAGTCCTTGGCTGGGATGTATTTTCAACCATGTAGTTTATAAACCAATCTCCCCCCAAAGGAACTGCTTGTAAAGCTCTCGGGTTTATGCTTTTTAAAATGGTAGTTGGAGGAAAAACAGACTATAAACGCTGACAGTTTTCAAAATATCATCCTTAATTCACTTAGTCTGTGCTCCTTTTCTCTAGGAGGGACAGAAGTTAACATGGCAGAAAAACTGCTCAAGGGGTGTCGTTTTCCTGAAGGGACCAAGCCTGAATTTCAAAACACTGCAAGATGGTGCTGACCTCTTGTCTTGATCAGAGAGGAGGGCCCATCCGGAGCTTGGAAAGTGGGGAAGGTTTGGGGGGATGGACTCCTTCAAGACGGGAGGAACGGCGGGGGTGGGAGCCCGGGGGAGAACGCGATACGGGGGTGTTTACATGGCTTGGAGCAGGGCTGTTTGGGGCCAGTCTCGAGGGGCCTGGTAGCCCCAAGAGGGTCGTGCATCCATCTCCACCAGTACATCGTCCAGGCGTCAGCTCTCTCGACCCCCTGCACGTTTGTCTTTGGGGTCTTCCTACCTCCTTTCCGGCAGAAGTTCCCAGGCCAGAGATCAAACCTGAGCCATGGCAGGGGCAATGCCAGATCCTTGTGCCACTGAGTCACAAGAGAACACTGAGCTTCTTGAAGGCATTTATTGTATTTCCCTTTTAAAAGGTGGAGTTATTAGCTCAAATCCATCGTTAATCCTAGCATGTGTGGGGAAGATAAACAAAAATCTCTCTCCCGATTCTGAAAGGTTGTTTACTGTCATATTAGAGAATAATGAGTGTTGAGACTGATCGCTTTCGGAGGAGGAGGGGAAAAGGTGGAGGTCTTGAAAGGTAAATTAAAGAGGTTGGACTCGGTCCTAGAGTAACAGAGCGCGCGGCACGTGAATGGACACTCGGGGGCACGGCTGCTTGGAATAGACAGAGGTTGATCTATATTTATGGTGGATAATTGTGTAGCAGAGGGTATGACTCATCCTCAGACGCCCTAGATGAGCCCAAAGAATCGCTAATTATGTCTTTTTGTGCACTTGGGGCCAGGGGTAAAAATATCTGACTATCATGATTGATACCAGCATGTGCAGAAATAGGTCAAGATTAAATCTTCCTGACAGTGAAAGAGCCGTGCCAAGAGCTGCATTTTCAACGTCTTTCAGACCCTCCTCTGCTTCTCATTCCTCCCTGTCACCCCCGCTCCCGCTCTCCTCTCCGCGGGCTTTGATGATCGCCGGCGTCTCCTGACACGGACTGTGGCTTCTGGGTTTTTTCTTCTCTGAAGCATCCCGTGGACCTACGTCCGATCAATCTTCCCAGAACACTTCTTTCACCGTACTTCCATTAGCTGTGCGATTTAGCCTCCGTCTCCTTGTTAGAAAGAAGGAGATTGCTTTCAGTTTATTTTTCTAGTTCTAAAATTCTCACTCCATGCCACTCCTAAGTGGCTTTTTTTTTTCCATTTGGCAAATTATACTGAGTGTGAAATACGTGCCAGGAGGAGTGCCATGCCTGAGCTGCAGACCAGGTCCCCTCACAGGGCCCGGTCACACGATGGCTTGTGCCCCTACACTTCGAACTTGTAAAAGCGAGTGGCCCCCATTTGTGTCCATGTATTTATTTCTTAAATCTACACCTTCATAGCTACTAACGGTCATATCATAAAAATTTAAATGCAGCGATACAGGTGAAATAGTATTAAAGGTACGACGAATGGTTGCTCTCTAAAAAGGTTGATGTTATTTCAGTGAGATCAGTGTGATTAAATTGATGACATGAACTTAGAAAAATCTTGTTTTAAGTTTTGTGAGCTGGTTACAAAGGTCTGGCCTTCTGTTCAGTTAATTCAGACACTAGTTTCTAATGACTGTCATTGGCCAGAAAGATAGCTCCCCAAAATATGTTCATTCGAATGGAAAGAGTGAATGAAAGGAATGAAATCATGATACTTGTGTCTTTTTAAGCTCTTATTATGAAAAACTCAAATTATATACAAAATTAGAATCAAATAATGAATGTCTACGTACATCTAACCTGACTTCAGCAATTACTGGCTCAGGACCTACCTTGACTCATCTCTACTGCCTCCAGCTAGAGTGTTGGACCCATTGTCAAGCTCATATAATTTTATTCTATATACTCCATCATGTATTTTTAAAAGACGAGGACTCATGAGAAAACCCAGATACTATTTTGTTTTGCTTTGTTTTGTATTTCTTTTCTCCTTTTTTTTTGAATTTTTTTTTTGTCTTTTGTCTTTTTAGGGCCGCACCCGGGGCATATGGAGGTTCGCAGGCTCGGGGTCCAATCAGAGCTGTAGCCGCTGGCCTACACCACAGCCACAGCAACGTGGGATCCAAGCCACATCTGCGACCTACACCACCGCTCACAGCAATGCCAGATCCTTTAACCCATTAAGCGAGGCCAGGAATCGAACCCGCATCCTCGTGGATGCTGGTTGTGTTCGTTACCCACTGAGCCACGACGGGAACTCCTGTTTTGTATTTCTTAGTAATGTTTGTCATCCAGTGAACACACAAATCTTCACTGAGAAAAAAAAATGCTAGGAAGTTAGGGGACGCCAAGGTGACGGAGAGAAGAAGAGTGAGTAACACGACCTGTTGTGCAAGCGTGTGTCACAGTCGCACGTGGGGAGAGCTGTCTGTGCCAAGAAGGATGCCATGAAGGGGCCACAGCACAACGTCTGGAGTTGCAAGCAGGATCTTCTCTGAAAACACATTTTTGGAAGAGACGGTGTATGTGTGGGGTATTTGGTTGTTTTCAAGTCCCTTATTTTAAGTCTCCAAAGTTCTGCATATTCTCTTAAGAAAGGAAAGCAATGCCTTTCTCTCCTTTTCCCATTTTTAACGGTAAATGACGTCATGCAAGTCAAAGAAGGTGACTGCGGGACAGTTCAGAGAGACAGCACATCCATCCGGGACACGACGGGAACGAAAACGCTAATGGAACGTTCTCTGGTCCAGGATTTCAGCAGAAACTTTTATGTCCAGAGTCCACGATACGTATTTATGTGATCAAGACCATAAATGTCATCAACTGTGTGAAAAACGGAAGCATGAAGCTAGTGCCAAAGCTTTGCTACGTTTACTGCTTCCTAAACAAACAAGACATTTCAGTTTCACTCTGCTTTCCCTCCCTCAAAGGCAGGTCTCTGGGCGTCTGGCTTCAGGCCACCACACTGCGGGGACCTGTGGCAGCGGGGCCGTGCCCCATGCAGGCCAGCAGGTGGATGTGGTCACGGGGCAGCAGAAGAATCTCAGACCCCTTCGAAGCTTCTTTCTCTAACTGACCAGGTTCCCTGACTGTTTTGTGCGTTGGGGATGCAGATGGTCACCATTCAGTGGCTCCCCCAGAAGAGGTGTTGACCACAGCGTGGACATGTGCTGGGGACCCGGCAGGGGATGGGGACAGGTAACCCTGTGTGACTTACGGGGTGGACGGTCGGCACCTTGGGCGCAGCAGACGGACGCGGGGCGTGTTAGGGACCTGCCACCTGCTTGGCCAGCAGGGAGGTGATGCAAGCGGGCCTGAGGGATGCGGCGCGGCTCATTCCGTGTGTGTTCCTGGCGGTGACGACAGTCTCGAGGCCATCAGCTGCAACCTTCGGGTGTTCGGGGGCAGGGAGGGGAGCAAAGGCCTCCCGGCCAGGACACTGTTGCAGAGACGAGGAGGAACTTGGCGGCAGACTCCGTGGTTCTCCAGAGCCAGCGGTCCCAGACACACCAGGGGGATATCTTCAGAACCTGGGCCAACATAGCCGGGCCTGTGAGGTCAAGGGCAGAGGCCCGGTTGGGGGGCAGGCTTCCGTCAGGGGGTGTTGGTATGCAGAAGAGCCAGCCCAGGGGATGGGGGACGGGACTGCTGGGCTCCTTGGGGCTTGGGTCGACTGCAGAAGCCTGGCTTCATGGAGTCAGCAAATGGGGCTGGGGGTCAGGCCGCCTACTCCACCTGGGCCTCTGAACTTGGCCTCCAGGCTGAGCGGCTGATTCGCTGTTACTCTCTGGGGCCCCTGGCTTGCTGGGGAGCCTGGGCTGTCTTGCAGGGCTGGGCCGGCAGGGCTCCTTCCCTTCTGCAGGACGGCTGGATGGGGGTGTGCCCAGGACCAGGGGCAGGTGGGCGCAAACACCAGGGAGCAGAGAGTGTGCTGAGCCTGGGTGTGGAAGGCTGGGCCGCGGAAGGGTTTGTTCTGATCTATTGTTGGGCGATGGTGAGGGTGGATGCTTTCCCGCCAGGGGCGGACTCTGGGTCAACATTGTCTTGCCGTTTTTTGGCAGGGCTGCTGGCCAGTGGCGTTGTCATGGGTCACTGGCTGCCCCGCTGGCTGCTGCTGCCATGCGGTCCTGCGCGGATGAGCTATGGTCCTGGGGCCAGGGCGGATGAGCTGGGGTGGGACGGTGGGAAGCTCGTGTGGCTGGTGGGCTGACCTCTCGGCCGCATTCCCACGACGAGCCCAGCCTGGTGGTGAACCAGTCACCGGCCTGCTGCCCCCGCCGAAAAGCCATCTACTGACACCAGGTGCCCTGAAGGAAAGGGCAGCGTTTACTGCAGGGCTGAGCAAGGGTCGGGGTGACACGAAGCCCACAACTTTTTTTTGAATTGAAACAAGCTGTGTCATCTGTGGTGTGTGCGCTCGTCTCTGAGAACAATGGGTCTGTTTTTTTTTTTTTTTTTTTCCCCTTTTTTTTCTTTTTTTGGTCACGCCTGCAGTATGTGGAAGTTCTGGGGCCAGAGATTGAGCCTGTGCCACAGCAGTGACAACACTGGATCCTTAACCCGCTGAGCCACCAGGGACTACAGGTCCAGTGCACTTTTGAATCAGATCCAGGCCCCCAGCCCAGCAAAGACAACTTTGTACACCCGCCGAATCCCCCTTATTTTCCTCTCTGGGGCACCAGTGCCATGTGGTCACGTCGCTATGTCCGGCCGTCCGCGTGTGAGGACGGCTGACGTGCATCCCCTGGCATGGAGCGCCGGTGTCCCACCTCCGTGCTCAGCCAGGATCATCTTCTGTGGTGACCGTGGGAGCCCTGCGTTCCAGGGGACGCTGCTGGGAGCGGAGACCCTGCTGGGGGAGCGGCCAAGGAGAAACCCACAGTCTAGCCTTGACGCTGACCTTCCTGTGGTCAGGTGTCCAGCAGCTGGCGTGATGTACCTGGCCCGTGAGTACTCCCAGTGCCTCTTTACTGCCACTCCTTGCTGCCACTCTGGAGAGAGCTGTGCAGCAAAACAAAGCCCACGCTTATGTGGTGAACGGGCTATGGCTGACGTTGTAGCCCACTGAGTCGTACTGTGCCTTCTGATGAGAAACCAGAGGGGAGATTTCCCTGAGTTCCAGTCATAATGAAAGATGCCTCACCTGTGCACCTGCTCACGGACACTGCATCTGCTAAGCATGTCTTCTTCACTGCCGGCGCTGTGGCTTGTGTCTGGTAACTGCATAATATACAGTATTCATATTTGTGATATACATTAATCTGGTTCCCTGCCTTTATTTTCTGTGTCATCATACTTTCCTGCTTAAAAACATAAAAATAAAAATCACTGGCGTTCCCATCGTGGCTCAGTGGTTAACAAATCCAACTAGGAACTGTGAGGTTGGGGGTTCGATCCCTGGCCTCGCTCAGTGGGTAAAGGATCCCGCGTTGCCATGAACTGTGGTGTAGGTTGCAGACGCAGCTTGGATCCTGTGTTGCTGTGGCTCTAGAGTAGGCCGGTGGCTAAAACCTCTGACTGGACCCCTAGCCTGGGAACCTCCATATACCATAGGTTCAGCCCTAGAAAAAGACAAAAAATAAATAAAAATAAAAAATAAAAATCACTCTTTTAGTATTTCTTTAAACGCCTCAAGTAATTTTGGTAAAGAAGCTAACATGGGGAGTTCCCTGGTGGCATAGAGGGTTAAGGACATGGCCTTGTCACTGCTGTGGCGTGGGTTCAATCCCCGACCCTGGAACTTCCTCATGCTGTGGCCTGGCCGAAAAAGAAAAGCCGCTGACACGAACACATTAAAAATATGCACACTCCTATGGTTCTTGTCATTTTTTTTCAGTAAGATTATAAACTAGAGTTTGCAATAGGTTTTCTAGGTTTTTGGTAGCTCCCCTAGTCACATTTAATAAATATTTCTTGGCTGATTGATTAATGAAGATGTTTGTATGTGTGTTGATTTAAAAAGGTTAAATTTAGTTGGAATTAGATGGGACAAATGGAACAGAAGTTAGGAAAGGGATATTATAACACTAAACGATTAAAGGTGAGACAAACGTCTGTGCGTGCACACATCTTTGGTTAGGCACACGCTTTTCTGTATTTCAGTTCAAATGATCTCACGGTGTCTGGCCACCTTTTTCTAAGAAATATTTCATTTCTCACTCAAATGTAGATAGTGAGAAGCATCATAGGTTATTATTTAGGCAGAAATGCAGTGCATACAAATTTCACTGAGTGCTTTTTTTATGATGTAAAAGGAGAAAAGCAGCGTGTGAGCGTGTGGATTTTTTTTTACTAATATGAGAGTTAAGTATATTCTTCCCGAGTGCAAATATCAGAATCATAACGGTTACAGAGAAACAGACACTGAATCCCCGCGTTGTAACTTTTTTTCAAAAAAGATGGCGCGATGATGAGTTCCCGCCATAGAGACTGACGATGAGGCCTGGCAGTGGCCGTCTGCCAGGGGGACCCCGGCTCTGCGGAGCTGAATGGAGCGCCCCCTGCCCACCCGGACAGACGGGGGTGCTGGAGGCCCCTCTGAATTCCCTGGCCAGCTGTGATGTCCCCTGGGGTAGGCTCTGAAAATCCCCCAAGGCGCTGGGTCCCTGTAAACGGTAAGCTCTCAAAGAGCTGTGTGTAGCATCAGAGAGGTACAGCGCGTTTGAAAGCATGGTTGTTATGGTCGAACTGCCAGAAAACAAGTATCCATGACTATGCGGTGTGTGTAGGCAACATTTCCTTATTCGGGAACAAATGTTTGCCTTTGTGTAAAATATCTTTTTGACAGTATGTCCAGGGAGTGTAAAACTCAGGCATAAAGGATTACAAGTCCACCTACAATATAGTATATAAAGTATTAAATTGTACAGGATAGATCTGAGGCATTCTTGGGGAAAAAAAAAAAGTGCCTTTTGTTAAAATTTCACAGTGCTGCTCTCTTTGTGAAGGCTTATCAAAGTTCTAAATCCTTTTTCTAGCATGTGTGAGATTCTTCAGAAGTGCTTTCCTCAGAGATCAAAATTCTAAATTTCAGATTGGGTGGAATACATTTTATAATTCATCCTGCAGCTGTTGGACCTATAATGGAGTAAAATGAGAATTGCTTTTTTAGGGCGTATTTCTCAACAGAGCAGTTTAGAAAATGAAACCAAATCTTCATGGTCCACTTGACATTGGAATTTAAAGTTATTTTTACAGCTCCACTGCAGTCACTGTGGGAAACATTATTAAAAGGGTATTAGAATATGGTAAGGTAGTAGTTACGACAATTTTCTTCCAGCCTCTTGCTCAGTAAATAAAAACATCTTGCTTTCACCTTTTTTGTTTTTTTGTTTTCTGTTTTTGTTTTTTTTGATTTAGGCTTTAACAAGATCACACATTTTTTGTGTCAATTGTTGCCTCCCTTTAATGCTAGCCAGATTGGCTGCCTTGGCAGGTAGAGCTTTCATTAACTGGAAAGTACGTCTCGTTTAAGCAGGGAATGTGGGTGCAAACCCTTCAAGGAAAGGCACATTTTTCTCTGAGATGCAGTGTGGTGTCGCAACACAGCCCTAAGTCCCTAGAACACCGAGGGCCTGGACAACGGTCAGGCGTGCCTACCGGGGACAGATCTGCTTTTGCGTTTACAAAGTAGTGACAGTACGAAGTCACTGCAGCTGGACAGGAAAAAGGCTTCTGAGTCCTGGTAAAGCCCGGGAGAGAAAGAAAGAGCACATACAGGAGCAAGAAAACGGGGGTCCAGCCTCCCTGTTGCCTTTGACCCTGGGTGGCACCATGAAGGAGGGTACCGGGTTTGTCTTCTTCTCCATCCTCCCCCCCGCGCCCCGTTACACCTTCTGCAAGCACCTGTGTCCCCAAAGGCCTTGCCACCCCCTCCCCCGACGGAGGCCAAGCTGGGTGAGGGATGGGTGAGAGGCTCCTTTCAGAGAAGGGGCTTCGGAGCCTAATCCCCATGACGGAGGACTCGGGCTCCGAGGACAGCTTCAGGACGGGGGGATTTAGCTTCTCTTACAGTCAGGACGGTGAGCAGCCGCCCCACAGTAACTCAGGAAGCCTCATAAAACGACACAATCTCTCCTCTCTCTGGACAGCTGACTCTTGCCATGAATCCAGGAGTCAATGAAGACGCGGAAATGAAAGAGCAAATTCGGGGTGCTTCCCCTGCCTGAGTCCAAGGCCAGGCTTTTCGCACACAAAAGATCAGGTGAGGTCTGACGGCTACTCTTGGGTGGGGTTCTAAAGAGCTCGTGGGCCCCACGAAAACCCTCTTTTATATATTTAAATAAAGAGTCATGAGAAAAAACTCCCCAAATAACTGAAATCTAACAAAAAGAATGGCTTTTTTTTTTTTTTTTTTTTTTTTTTTTGCTGAAATTGTTATCACAAGATAACAGTGGCACCAGGCATAGAAAATTCAGGGGGTCTAGTCTCAGTTGACCACTCTTTCCACAAGAGTATACTGCTTCTCAAATTTAAATTACAATGAACTTAATTTATTTTATTTTTTATTTTTATTTTTTTTTGCCATTTCTTGGGCCACACCCGCGGCATACGGAGGTTCCCAGGCTAGGGGTCCAATCGGAGCTGCAGCCACCGGCCTACGCCAGAGCCACAACCACGTGGGATCTGAGCCACGTCTGCGATTTACACCACAGCTGACGGCAACGCCGGATCGTTAACCCACTGAACAAGGCCAGGGATTGAACCCGCAACCTCATGGTTCCTGGTCAGTTAACGAGCCACGATGGGAACTCCAACAATGAACTTAATTTAAATATCCCCCCAAATATAACACCAGCTGAACCAGCCTACTGCCATCTTTTTAATAAGCCCCGACATTTCCCGGCCTCAGTATGGACAACTCTGGACAGTTTGGATCAGGGATTTCCAACTGCGACGCGCAGACAAGCGACCAGGCCTCTTGTTAGGATGCTCATCCAGTTCTACAGGAAGGAGGTGGAGCTTGCGTTTCTTTCTTTCTTTCTCTTTTTTTTTTTTTTTTTTTTTTTGGTCTTTTTGCTATTTCTTTGGGCCGCTCCCGTGGCATATGGAGGTTCCCTGGCTAGGGGTCGAATCGGAGCTGTAGCCACCGGCCTACGCCAGAGCCACAGCAACACCAGATCCAAGCCGCGTCTGCAACCTACACCACAGCTCACGGCAACGCCGGATCCTTAACCCACTGAGCAAGGGCAGGGACCGAACCCGCAACCTCCTGGTTCCTAGTCAGATTCGTTAACCACTGCGCCACGACGGGAACTCCGAGCCTGCGTTTCTAACACGCTCCCAGGAGATCCTCATGAACCCAGACCGACGGACGAGCAGGGTTTAGACCGAGAACCGAGCACCCTTTTGCTCTAGGAACCACCCCTGCCTTTCGAGAGCTCACACTGAAAGTTGAAGATGAAACCCAGGCGCAGAAGACAGACACCAACTAAACATATCTTGAATTCATCTGCTTTTACAAAACGTATTTTATTTTTTTCTAAATGATAGCGTTTCCCCAATGCAAGGAACACCCCTCTTGGCCAGCTCCTTTTTCACTTTTTTATAGTGCGTCTAGAAAATCACTCCGTACATAGAAGCTGTTAAGAAATGCCAACTGCCTGTCATCATAGGTCATTGGAAATACCAGATGGAAATTCCAGGAGGAACCGGCTCATTCAGCCTCGTGATAAAATTCTTTCGGTAATGCATTATGCGAGTGGCTGGATGGTGGGTTTCTCTGCATCTCCATCAATTCCCCTGAAACTCGCCACCTCTCAGGCAGAGCAGGGAGGGCCTCCTCTTGCTGCCTGGGGACCTTCTGCAGATGGCAAGGCCAGGGGACAGACTGTGTAGAGGGATGGCTATTAACTGTCTCCTGGTCAGACCAGAGCTTGAGGGTGAGGAAGCAGGAGATGAAAGCGAGGAAAAAGACTGGGGGGGTTTCTCAAAAACCGTCCGGAGCTGCGCTGTCTCGTACAAGAGGGACTGGCCACTCGTGGCTGTTTAATTTAATTTCAGCTAAGTGAGATTTAAACGCAGCTCTGCAATTGCACTGGCTGCATTCCGGGTGGTGAATGCCCACTGCCCTGGGTGGTGGTGCAGATACACGGCCTTTTTCACCACCTCGGAAAGGTCCAGCGGACACACAGGGCCAAAAGGGAATGAAAGCTTGATTTGAGCAGTGGCTGGAAACTGCTGAAGAAATGCCCGACTGGACAGAGATGGCTTGATGACGGCCCTTACGCTGGAGGGAAGGGTAACGACATGCACAGTTTTGGGGGGAAAGCAGAGGGAGGGTAACGTTAGTTGCTCACGTCATAACCAATTATTTGGACTTTTTACGGTTTTTCCCGAGTGGTAGGTACACACGACAGACCCGTCCCAGAACCTTCCACTTAGGACACATGTGGTTTCCCTGAGCAGGTGCTGCTTTCTGCAGGGCTGGGGGTGCCGCTGCACACATATTTTACGTTATGCAAACTGCTCTTGACTTGTGGCTCCCCCCACCCCCGACCCCCCGTTGTAAGCCTGTGTCCTCGTGTTGCTCAGCTCAGCTGGTGAAAACGATGCCCGCTGGTGCTCGGAGAGTAGGCTCAGAGGGTCTGTCTTTATGTCTTAACACCACGTTCTGACAATTCTGGTTCCATTCATCTCCCTCATTCCTTGCGGGGGTGTTTATTAAATACCTACCAGGTGCCAGGCATCTGTTCATTCTTTTTTCTTCTCTTCTCCCAAGACAGAGCCTTTGTTCTGCTGGGGATTTTAAACGCTAAGCAAAGGAAGCTGCCCAGCCGGAACTTAATATTGCGAAATATTTTCTATGTCAACCGAACCGCCGTGTATAGTGATCTGGGCGAATGGGTTCACTTTGATCTTGGGGGCGGACGTGGGCAGCTTTCTTCTCGGGTCTGAGATCCCCTCTGATTACTCAGCCTGCTTCGTCCCTGGATCAGTTTCCTAGGGCCGCCGTCACAAATTACCCCAAACGGGGGCCTTAAAACAACACGAACGTGTTCTCATGCAGTCCTAGAGGCCAGAAGTCTGCAATCGGCTGCCTCTGAAGGCTCCAGGGAGGGTCCTACCTGTGCCTTCCTGCCTGGTGGCTGCTGGTCATCCCTGGTGCTCATGGGCTTGCAGCTGCCTCCTCCGACCTCTGCCCCCACCATCACGTGCTGTCTTCTCTTCTCTTGCAAAGGCACGTCTCTTACCAGGCACTGGATTAGGATCCGTTTAAGCCACCATGACCTCACCTTACCTTGATTACACCTGCGAGGACTGTTTCCAAAGAAGGTCATGTTCACGGGCGCCAGAGCTTAGGACTGGAACCCCTTTTTGGAGGACGCAATGCACCCGTCTGTTTAACTACACACACACACACACACACACACACACACACACACACACACGCCGCGGGTTGTTGATTTTAGCTCCAATAAAAGCAGCAAGGGAGCAGGACTCGGGAGAGCCTGCCGTTCAGCAGCAGAGATAACACTGCTCTGACCCCTGGGCCTTGCAGCTTCTCCAGGGAGCAGATGGGACGAGCCGTGAGAAAGATCAAAGACAGCCGGGGACCGGAGGGCAGGGGGCTGAGGCCGTGGACACTGAGCGGATCGTAAATCACGCCTGGTCCTTTGCTTCTCTCCTGCCACCCTCCCTCTGCCCGCCTCTCTCCTCTCCTTCCCTCTCCTCTCCCGTCTCCCGGTCACCCCCCTTCTTTGAGCCCCTCGAACAAAGAAACGTATTACGTGACCAAGGAGCTTCTGCGTGTCGCCTGTCCCCCAGGAGTTTCTAAGGGTTTACGAGATTTTATCTTTTACAAGGAAAACAACCTCAATCCGGCTGTCTGAGGACAAACGATTGGGCAGTACATTTCTTTTCCGTTTTGATGCCAACCAAGTTTTGGTGGGACCAATTTTCTTAACCAATTTTCTCTTGTTTTACTAACAACATACCATATCTCGTTAACCAGTGAAGAGACATAAAAACATTAAAAACCCAGGACCTCGTCTCTTCGCATTCCCCGAGCAGCTGACTCATGCTGTAGGCTACTCTGCTCTGACTTTCATGAGACTTTTGTTCATTCCTATTATAAATATTTATGAGGTACTTGCCATGAGCAAAAGGTTTTTCTGGAATTTGTGGACGACGCAGAGATAAATAGGAAGCAGTCCCTGCCTTCAGGAAGTTTCCACTTGGGTGGGAGAAAGACTCCATTCCAAAGTCAGCTGGGATGAACGCTGCAATGCACACTCAGATGTTTGGGGCAGGAAGGGTTGGTGATGGCGGGGAACGTTCTGGCAAGAGGTAAGGACGTGGTGCTGGGAATTCAGGAGTGGAGCACGTCAACGGGCAGCTGTTTCTTGAAGGTCGCTGCCCTCGGAACACGTGGGCAAAGGCAGTAACTTGGATGGAAGGGGCGCATCCTAGGAGAACAGAGCCACTGGACGTGTGGTTAGAGGGATGTGAAGTGGAAAATAAGCTGGAAAGAAGTCAAATGACCCCAAAGATGAGGATTTTTGTTCTTTTTTTGGTCTTTTGTCTTTTTAGGGCTGCACCCACGGCATCTGGAGGTTCCCAGGCTAGGGGTCGAATCAAAGCTACAGCTGCCGGCCTCCACCACAGCCACAGCCACACAGGATCCGAGCCGTGTCTGCGACCTACACCACAGCTCACGGCAACACCAGATCCTTAACCCACAGAGCGAGGCCAGGGATCAAACCCGCAACCTCAAGGCTCCTAGTTGGATTCGTTTCTGCTGCGCCACCACGGGAACCCCTGAGGGTTTTCTTTGAATTTCTAGATTGGAGTATTTGGGCTTCATTCCATATTTGATGGAGAATCATCAGAGCTTCTCCCTGGAGGACCAAAGGAGCAGTCGGGAAGCTCCTGAAACGGTGCCTTTTGCCTCCCTCACAACTCTCATGGTATGTTTACGTTAAGCCTTGGTATCAATGCAAAAATACTTTCAATTTCTGAATTGACTGTGACACTGACAGTTTGGGCTGTACCTAAGTGGTACAGTTCATCATTTACCTCATTTGTTTTTTCGCTTGAATCTTAATCTCTTTTCTGTACTTAGAATGTGTGCTTTGCTTACCATCATTATAAAATTTGCCCAGTTGAATGTGGCAAAAGTGAAAATAGTCGTTGCAAATCTCAAAGAAAAACCAAAATAAAATACGTGGTCTCTTCTTCACTGCACTGCAGTAGTGTTTTCATAATAGATTAAAGATACAATTGTGGTTTATCATTTGGCTTTTTTTTTTTTTTTTTTTTTGGCTTTTTAGGGCCACACTCACGGCATATGGAGGTTCCCAGGCTAGGGGTCGAATCGGAGCTGTTGCTGCCAGCCTACACCACGGCCACAGCAATGCGGGATCCGAGCTGTGACTGTGACCCACACTGCAGCTCATGGCAACGTTGGATCCTTAACCCACTGAGGGAGGCCAGGGATCGAACCTGCGTCCTCATGGATGCTAGTCAGATTTTTTTCCACTGAGCCATGATGGGAACTCCTGGCATTTTTTTTTTTTTTCCTTTTTAGGGCCACATCCACAGAATACAGAGGTTCCCAGGCTAGGGGTTGAACTGGAGCTACAGCTAACAGCCTACATCACAGCCACGGCAACGGCAGATCTGAGCTGCATCTGTCGCTTGAGGCAATGCTGGATCCTTAATCCAGTGAGCAAGGCAGGCAACAAACCCGCATCCTCACACACACACTACTTCAGGTTCTTAACCCGCTGAGCCACACGGGAACTCCTCACTCGGTCATCTTAAAGTCAAGATAAATCCAATTTCCAGGCTCACGGGCAAAAGTCACTTTCGTGTGTCTTTTTTTCAACAATAGGTGGCACTAGCACATAAGCATCTCATCTGTATTCAGTTTAATAGGAATATTAATAGATGGGAGGGAAAAATGCACGAAGACCAGGAACCCAGTTCCCACGTGGGGTGGGAGCCGTCAAAGCACGGCCGCAACCCATGAGGCCGTCTGGTCTCAGGGCGAGACCAACCCTCAAAGCCAGTCCTCTTGGAGAACAACCAACCAGAAAATCTGTTTAATTTCTCAAGATACATTCTAGAGAATGGAGGAAACCCAGAACGGTATTTGCACACCCCTCGGCGACACTGGCCGAGGCAGAAGATGAAGCAGCAGCAAGTGTGGGGAAGAAAAATAGAGGGACGTTTAGAGAGGTGATCGTTGAAACCCTAGGTATCCGAGACTTTGAGACAAGACGCTGGGCACTTTCTGCCTCTTCCTAAAAAGCATTAGGAAAGGTGATGAGCACATAGATGGCCAAGAAAGTGTCCTCTAGGGAGGAGAAAAACCCCGTGAAGATGAAGAGTTGCCTGCACTTCCCGTAAGGTATTTGTAGTCCTGCATCGTTTTCCCTTTGCAAAGCTAGCCCTCATGAAAGTACTTACTGAATTTCACTTAAAAAGCATTGCAATTTGGGTGTTTGTTACTAGACTGGTGCCAGGCAGAGCCGAACCAAGGCTTCCTTTTAAATAAACAAAATTTAATGTATACCACCCCATACAAATCTAACTGCTGTTAAGGCTTTTCTTTAAACCGAAATCTTGATGAAAATACGAGCACAAAGAAAAGAGAAGAGAAGCACAACAATTAATGGACTCACTTAGCACTGTTGGGTCTCCTTTTCCTTATATGAAATGTAGCAGTTATTTTTAATGTTCCTTTACTGTTCTATGACATTGCACATGAGGATGATAGGCGATTTAGAGCAAGATGTACAGAAACAGAAGCACCCAAGGTACAACTAAGTCTTTCTGGTTACAGGTTTAATCTTCTAAAATTTTCCTTCCAGCTAGAAGTTCACAATTTCATCTTGAATCTTCCCTCAGGTCAGACACCTAAGGAGTACAGTGCTGTTCCGGTGTTCCTGGATATGCACGGTCTCTGGAATAAAAATATAGTGCTTTGAATATTGTCACATGATTTGAAGATCTGCTCATGAAAAATTTCTCATATCTGCTTTCCCCGCTTGCCTCCGGAAGCTGTGAATATGTTTCACATTCTTTTTTTTTTTTTAATTTTTATTTTCCCACTGTACAGCAAGGGGGTCAGGTTATCCTTAGATGTATACATTGCAGTTACAGTTTTTTCCCCCACCCTTTCTTCTGTTGCGACATGAGTAACGTTTCACATTCTAATTTGCAGCAGATACTTAAGCTTCACAATGCTTCTTAAAAACTTGATACGTTTTGTAGCCTACCTTTGACATGCATCAGTGCTACAAACTACGTTGGAAGATGAAGTATCAAAAAGAAAGAACTTAAAATAAAAAAACCCTCTTGCCACCCACGCAACATAGGGTGCTTAGGACTAGATCAAGTTCGACTTCTTTTCCTTTCAGTGTCGTTACCCAGCTTGACTGTGTTCCGTAACCACCATCTTCACTTGCTTCTGTTTCTCTCCAAGGGGATCCTTAGGCACGTGATGCTAGATTATTTTCTTGTGTTATCTTGCTGATTACTTTTTCCTCTATTTTCTCTCTCGCTTTCCCCCTCGGGTTCCTGTTCGTCTGATATCATACAGCCTAGGTTGATTCTGACCCTAGGGCGCTGCTGGGAGCAAGGCAGTACCTCCCTGTCCTCAAGGAGGCTGTGACTCTCTTCACTGTGGGCTTCGCCACCACGGCATCAGCTGCTTCCTTCCAGAACTTTTTTACCTTCTCACGTGCAGATGGACCCTCCTGATCTTCTCATTGTTACTTGGGTTTACATTTAAGCAGAGCCTCAGAAGAAGGCTCAGAGAGACAGCAAAAGTGTATATTCAATACACTTCAATAACTGGAATTAAAAAATACTTCAATGGGAGTTCCCATCGTGGCTCAGCAGAAATGAACCTGACTAGCATTCAGGAGGATGCAGGTTCCATCCCTGGCCTCGCTCAGTGGGTTAAGGATCCGTCGTTGCCGTGAGCTTTGAGGTAGGTCACAGAGGCGGCTTGGATCTGGTATTGCTGTGGCTGTGGTGTAGGCTGGTGGCTACAGCTCTGATTTGACCCCTAGCCTGGGAACCTCCGTACGCCATGGGTGAGGCCCTGAAAAGACAAACAAAACAAAAAACAAAAAAACACCTCTATGGTTATTATTTTTTGGGGGGGCCACACCCACGGCATGCAGAATTTCCCAGGGGCCAGGGATTGAACCTGCACCACAGTAGCGACAAGGCTGGATCTTTAACCATTAAGCCACCAAGGAACTCCATGGGTGGTTTGGTTAGAATTTAAAGACATTACCTTAGATCCCTTTTTTTTTTTTTTTTTTCTTTTCTTTGTTTTGGTCTTTTTAGGCCCGTACCCATGGCCTATTGAGTTTCCCACGCTAGGGGTGGAATCAGAGCCATAGCTGCTTGGCCACAGCAATGCAGGCGCTGAGCTGCATCTGCACCAGATCCTTTAACCAACTGAGTGAGGCCAGGATGGAACTGGCATCCTTATGTATCTTAGTTGGGTTCTTTTTTTTTTTTTTTAATTTCTTTTGCCACTGCCTCTACTTACTTACTTACTTAATTAATTAATTTAGTCTTTTTGCTATTTCTTGGGCCGCTCCCGCGGCACATGGAGGTCCCCAGGCTAGGGGTCGAATTGGAACTATAGCTGCCAGCCTACGCCAGAGCCACAGCAACTTGGGACCCGAGCCTCATCTGCAACCTACACCACAGCTCACGGCAACGCCAGATCGTTAACCCACTGAGCAAGGGCAGGGACCGAACCCGCAACCTCATGGTTCCTAGTCGGATTCGTTAACCACTGCGCCACGACGGGAACTCCCTTAGTTGGGTTCTTAACCCACTGAGCCACAACAGGAACTCTGGATCCTTGGACCAGCAGCATCAGCTCATCTGGGAGCTTGTTAGAAACGCAGGCTCTCGGGCCAGTTCTGGACCTGCTGATTCAGGAACTTTGGGGAGGATTCTTAACGATCCATGTTTTACCAAGCCCTCCGCGGGCTCTCCCACAAGGTAAAGTGTGAGTGTCACTGATTCAGAAAACTGGACTTGTCATAGGACCTCGTTTCTTTGTTAGCCTCTTTGTTTTCATATTAAATTGTTTTTCTCTCTTTTGTTTCCTTCTTTCTACTTTCTTTTTGTTCACCTTGTGTGTTTTTTTTTTTCTACTAACTTCTTATGTGTACATGTAAATTTTAGTCTCTATTCTTTTCTCAAATAGGCATCTAAGTCTTTAAATTTTCGTGAATGACTGCTTTTGCTAAATCCCAGCAGGCTTTCGAACATGGAGTTCCCGTGAGTTATTTATAAACATTTAAAACTTCCCAGTATGATGCCTTCTTTGATCCATTTCCAGAAGTTTTCATTTAATTTCCAAATGCAGGGACTTTTGTTTGTGTTTTTGTGATTGCCTTGTCTTGTGTTTGGCACATGTGACCTGCATGATATTTCCTCAAAATGTAGAGACTTGCTTTATGTTACGTCTTGTAACCATTCCACTTGTGCTTGAGAAGAATGTGTATTTTCCTGTTATTAAATCCATTCTACATCGGTCCAGTGCGTCCACCTTGTTGGTTGATTTCAAGTTCCTCTACAGCCTCTACAGCTATTGTGTTTTGTTTGCTTGGCTTGTCTTATCTGAGAAAGATATGTTCAAATGACAGAACATCGTAAATCAACTACGCTTTATTTTACTTTTTCTTTTTAGGGCGGCACCCGTGACATCTGGAAGTTTCCGGGCTGGGGGTCAAATTGGAGATGCAGCTGCCGGCCTACAGCACAGCTATAGCCACACTGGATCTGAGCCACGTCTGCCACCCACACCACAGCTCATGGCAGTGCCGGGTCCTTAACCCACTGAGCAAGGCCAGGGATCCAACTCACGTCCTCAGGGATACTAGCCAGGTTCTTAAATCGCTGAGCTACCAAGGCAACTCCTAAATCAACTATACTTTAAGAGAGAGAGAAAGAAAGAAAGAAGCAAAGAAATGACCTCTCTCCCCTGAGCAGTGATAACTCACGACGGGGTTTTCTCACTTTCTTCCTGCAAATTCTTGCAAAGCTGGCTTTTAAAATTTTGAGGCATCAGAGCTTTGAAGCTGTAGTACTTTGCTGGTACTCTGAACCTTCCTGTGCTGATGTCTCTCTTTTTTTTTTGTTGTTGTTGTTGTTGCTATTTCTTGGGCTGCTCCCGCGGCATATGGAGGTTCCCAGGCTAGGGGTTGAATCGGAGCCGTAGCCACCGGCCTACGCCAGAGCCACAGCAACGCGGGATCCGAGCCGCGTCTGCAACCTACACCACAGCTCACGGCAACGCCGGATCGTTAACCCACTGAGCAAGGGCAGGGACCGAACCCGCAACCTCATGGTTCCTAGTCGGATTCGTTAACCACTGCGCCACGACGGGAACTCCTGTTTTGTTTTTTGTTTTTCGTCTTTTGAGGGCACACCTGCGGCATGTGGAGGTTCGAATGAGAGCTGTTGCTTCCAGGCTACGCCACAGCCACAGCAACGCCAGATCCGAGCCTCGCCTTCAACCTACATCACAGCTCAGGGCAACGCCAGATCCTTAACCCACTGAGTGAGGCTAGGGATCGAACTCGCAACTTCATGGTTCCTAGTCGGATTCACTTCCACTGCACCATGGCGGGAACTCCTGATGCATTGTTCACAATGCATGTGGCCGGGGATCTCTCATCTAGAATGGATGTGGCTGCTCCAGCTACCTTTTGCTTATAGTTGCTTGGAAGCCTTTTTTCCATATTCAAAAGTAAATTAAGGAGTTCCCGTCGTGGCGCAGTGGTTAACGAATCCGACTAGGAACCATGAGGTTGCGGGTTCGGTCCCTGCCCTTGCTCAGTGGGTTAACGATCCGGCGTTGCCGTGAGCTGTGGTGTAGGTTGCAGATGCGGCTCGGATCCCGCGTTGCTGTGGCTCTGGCGTAGGCCGGTGGCTACAGCACCGATTCCACCCCTAGCCTGGAAACCTCCATATGCTGCGGGAGCGGCCCAAGAAATAGCAACAGCAACAACAACAACAACAACAACAACAACAAAAAAATTAAATTAACCTTTACTTTCAAATTTTCCATGTCCATGTGTTTTGGTTCTTGCAAACAGCAACATGTGGCTGGGTTTTGCCTGCCTTTTATCAGGCAAGGTTAGTCTACTAAGTTTTATTGTAGTTACAGCCATATTTCAATTTGTTTCAATAATCTTGCTTGGTGCTTTTTATCTGCCTAGATTTTCCTATTGCTTTTTTTCTTTCCTTTTATATATTAATTTTAAATATATTTGTCATTTAAGTCACTTTCTTTCTGTCTCCTGGCTGCCAGTGATACATTCTGTTTGCATATTTGAAATCTGACTGTGTATACTGACCTTTTTTTCCACACCTGTGGAAGTTCCCAGGCTAGGGATCAAACCCAAGCCACAGCAGTGATGACCCCAAATCCTTAACCACTAGGCCACCAGGGAATTCCTCAATGTATACTTTATCAATAATTAAAGTTAATATTTTCACCCCTTGTGAACAATTCTGATCCTCAGATACTTTATTTTACTTTGTTTTTCGCTTTTTAGGGCTGCACCCTTGGCATATGGAGGTTCCCAGGCTAGGGGGCCAATCGGAACTGCAGCTGCCGGCCTACACCACAGCCACAGCCACGCAGGATACGAGCCACATCTGCGACCTACACCACAGCTCATGGCAACGTCAGATCCTTAACCCACTGAGCGAGGCCAGGGATCGAACCGACTACCTCATGGTTCCTGGTCGGATTCGTTTCTGCTGCGCCCCCACGGGAACTCCAAGTCCTCAGGTACTTCAGCTCTGAGTTTTTCCTCCTGGTTTATGTTTCTGCTCACCCAGTATCTCATCCTATCCTTTTCTTTACAAATCAGACATTATTACCGATTCCGAAACCAAATATTTACTTAGGTTTTCCTCGTTCTAAACAAATGAGCTGCCCGGCATTCCCTCTTTCCTGTACCTCGTTCCGCCTCCTGAGACCACTTCCGTCTTCCAGAATCCATCTTTTAGAAGCGCCTCTCGTGTAGTTGGCTCCTGGCTATACTCATTTCTTCATTTATCAGAACATTCTTTTACTTTGAACTTTTTCTTGCAATTTAATTTTTCTGGGCACAATGGTCTAGACTGACAATTATTTCTTCTTCGCATTTGGAAGGCCTTTTGGAGCTTCTCATGATTGCTCTGAGAGGTCCGCTTCCCGTCTACTTGTGGGTTCTTGGTGATGTGACTTCTCGCTCCGAAGACACTCCCGTTATCCACAGTGAACAATGGTTTACTAAACGGGTGTAGCTGTGGATTAAAGCGTTTTTTCTTGTTCAGTACATGTCCTGCTTCCCGTATCTGTGAAGTCACGTCTTTCCTTAGTTCTGGACAATTCTGTCATTATTTTTCCACTTACTGTCTTTTCTTCATTCTGATGCGTTTATCCTTCTGTTTGCCTTTTTTTTTTTTTTAATTTTTTTTTTTTTTGTCTTTTTGCCTTTTCTGGGGCCGCTCCCACGGCATATGGAGGTTCCCAGGCTAGGGGTCTCATCGGAGCTGTAGCCCCCGGCCTACACCACAGCCACAGCAACTCGGGATCCAAGCCACGTCTTTGACCTACACCACAGCTCAGGGCAACACCAGATCCTTAATCCACTGAGCGAGGCCAGGGATCGAACCCGCAACCTCATGGTTCCTAGTCAGATGCGTTAACCACTGCGCCACAACGGGAACTCCAGTCTGCCTTTTCCTTATTATTCTACATCTGTGAGGGCTTCTCTCACATGTCCTACGTTTCTGTCCCTCCAAGTCATTTTTTCTCATCAGTCTTTCAATTCATTGATTTTTCTTTTCACCTGTTATTTCCTGCTGTTTCAGCCACTGAGTTTGAAACACTTCAACCATTGTTATTTACTAAATATTTTTTATTGTCGTAAAATACACCTCAATAAAATTTACCACCATGACCACTCTCTTTTTATTTTATGGCCCCACCTGTGGCATGTGGCAGTTCCCAGGCTGGGGGTGGAATCAGAGCTGCAGCTGCAGGCCTAGACCACAGCCACAGCAACAGTGTCCCCAAGCTGTACTATGACCTATGGTGCAGCTTTTGGCAACAGGGGATCCATAACCCACGGAAGGATGCCAGGGATCAAACCCATGTATTGGACGCAATGTCTGGTTCTTAATCCATTGACCCACAACAGGAACTCCTTCTACCAAATTTTAAAGAACTAATACCAATTCTTCTCAAACTTCTCCAAAATATTAAAGTGGACAGAAGACCTCCAAACTCATTCTGCGAAGCCAGCATTTCTTTGATACCAAAATCCAACAAAGACACAATAAAAAAAAAAAAAAACTACAGACCAACATCCCTTATAAACACTGATGTAAAAATCCTCAACAAAATACTAGCAAACAGAATTCCACAGCATATCAAAAGAATTCTACACCAAGATCAAGTGGGATTTACTCATAAAATGCAAGAATGGTTTAACATATGAAAACACGAAAGCTAATAACGTAATTTGCCAGATGAACAGAATGAAGGGGGAAAAAACACATGATAACATCAACTGGTGCAGGAAAAGCCTTTGACAAAATTCAACACCCTTTCATGGTAAAACACTGAACAAATTAGGAGCAGAAGGGAAGCACCGCGACATAACCAGAGCCATATTTGAAACACCCAGAGCAATCATCACACATAATAGTAGAAGACGGAACTTTCCCCTGAGATCAGGAAGCAGCAAAGGATGGCCACCTGCCCCACTTCCGTTCAACAAAGTCCTGGAAGTTCTAGCCCGAACAATCAGGCAAGGTAAAGGACTAAAAGGCATCCAAACGAGAAAGGAAGACGTAAAATGACGTCTGTTTGCAGATATTATCTGATACGGAGAAAATCCTAAAGATGCCACATAAAAACTGTTAAGACTGATACATGAATTCCCTAAGAGGATACAAAGTCAACACAAAAATCAGCTGCATTTCTGTACATGAGCACCGAACAACCGCGTCCAAAAGAATAAAACACTTCGGGATGATTGTAACCAGAGACGTGAAAGACGGGAGGCCCCTGCCTTCCTGACATAAGGCAAGAGCGAAGTAGGCACAAAATCTCTGCTCTGTCCGCTCACAAGGGACAGCTGTCACCCATCTGGTATTTACTGGGGGCCCCCCAACTGCAGGGACGTGGGAAAGATAGGCTTCCACATGCCCAGGAGGACAGGGGGACCAGACGGGTGATCCCACAGAGCACTGCCGTGCCACACGTGGTGTCTGCAAACCCAGCAGAGCAGCGGAGGTGGCGCTTCCTGCAAAATGTGTTTGTGCCCCGGTAAGTGACCCTTTCTGACTACCGAGCCTGCGATTCCACGGCGTTGGGAGGTCCCAGGTCCTTGCTTCCTGGACCAAGATCTGAGAGCCACGGGAGGTCATGAATCCCGTTTTCTAAAGACTCACTTGGCTGATTCTGATGAGGTGGACGGAATACGAGGTAGTGGCTGGTGTCACCCACTCAAGAGCGACTACCTGAACTCTGTAAATTTAATGACACAGAATACAGTGCTTCTCGGTTTGCGGAGACGAAGTGTGTATAAACGGAAAGGAAGATGCTGGAAAAATACAGCTCAAACAGGACTGAGAATGGTAAACAGGTTTTGGAAAATATTGTAAGGCACACATCCTACCATTCACACTGCTCCTTGGAAGCAAGGGACTGACTGTTCAGATTCCTCTATGATACGTACCGATAATGGTACTTGGGTGAAACGATCATTTCCGGAAAATTTAGGATGTGTAACACCAGCGGAGTCACTTCTTGTTGATTTGTATTGGAATTATTACTTCTGCTATTTCTTTGACGGTTTTCACACGGTCTTATAATATGAAAGGATAGATATCCATCCCTACATGTGTATTTGTTTCTAAGCTCTAAAATAAGCTGAATTCTGAATTAAGAAGCATAAGAAATCATGTCAAGATTACCAGCGCTCATGGATGCATTTCACTCCAGACACTAGAAAGATTTATTAGGGTCTCTGTATCCAAGTCTCGTGTGAATTACAGAGTTTTGCATAATTGCCACGTATGCAGCTGGGAGAAACTATTTAAGTAGGGACGACATCTCTTACGTCACAACACTATTAAGGACACAAGTATAGAATTAGTAGTGTTTAAATCTATTTTCAGTATTTTGAAATTATATGTTGCAGAAAAATGCTAAACTTGAAGAAGCTCACAGAGTCTCTAGTTTCTCTCTGTGAGCAGCTGCCAAGGGCTAATGATTATAATTAGTATTATTATTGTTAATAATAATAATTAATAGTAAAGTCTCTCTTAAAATGTGATGCTTTTAAAAATAATATTGGAGATGAGAAAGTGTATATAATTGTTCCCTCAACAAAGTTTCAGATTGTAACACTACATCATAATTACTGTTTCCTGTAAAATACATTGTATTTTAACTGGGTTACTTCCCGTGGTCAAGATATTTAAAGAAAATACTTTTGAAAAACACGTCCAACTCTCTGGGGAAAAAAGGTGTTATCTGAGTAGAAGAAAAGGTGTTATTTTTCTAATTTCTGTGCTAATAACAAGAGGAAAAGACACCTTTGTTCATTATATGTCATGATAGGAAAGTTTGAATTCTCTGGAATTTTACTTTTTAAAATTTGTTTTGTCTTTTTAGGGCCGCACCGCCACCATATGAGGGTTCCCAGGCTAGAGGATAAATCAGAGCTGCAGCTGCCGGCCTACACCGCAGCCACAGCCACAGCAATAGGGGATCTGAGCCGTGTCTGTGACCTACACCACAGCTCGAGGTAGCACTGGCTCCTTAACCCACTGCTGAGCCACAAAGGAAACTCTGGAATTATATAATTTTTGATTTGGGAGAAACTGTTGAAATTATTTATGAACTCCCTAATTTTACAAAGGAAGTAAAATGAACCCAGAGACTGGACATTTTTGTGCTGATCTCGCAATACAACCCAGGTCTACTGCCTCCTGGCTAAGGACCTGCCTCTGGATAAAGACTGATTTTTTTTTTTTTTTGGTGTGTGTCTTTTTTTAGGGCTGCACCCGCGGCATATGGAAGTTCCCAGGCTAGGGGTCTAATCAGAGCTGTACCGCTGGTCAACGCCAGAGCCACAGCAACGCGGGATCCGATCTGCATCTGTGACCAACACCACGGCTCATGGCAACGCTGGATCCTTAACCCACTGAGCGAGGCCAGGGATTGAACCTGCAACCTCATGGTTCCTAGTTGGAGTCGTTAACCACTGAGCCAAAACGGGAACTCCAAGACTGATTTTTTTTTAAGCACCATCTTGTTACCAGGCTTTAATGATTTTGCACATAGTGAAGTTAAGTGAACATACATGTTGGAGGGAGGCCCCGTTTTGACAGCCCTCCCAGGGGGCCTCTCCCAGCACGGGGGCACCGTGGGCACACTTCCTGGGGCTCTGGAGGCTCACGGACGGGTCCGCTAAGGAGAATCTGGGAGGCGAGGCCCCTGGTTACACAGCGCACGGAACTCTGATGTCCTCGCCGAGCAGGACCAGCGTTCACCTGAGCAGTAATTAGGAAGGTGAACTTCCTTGCTTACCTGTGATTTGGGTCCTGCTGGGAGGTGGGCAAGCTCTCCTGACGCGGTAGTGCTGGTTCTGTCCACAAGAGGGCGCGTATATTCTGCGCTTTTATTTTCCATCTGGAAACGACCTTTTCTATCTTCACGCTGGAAGGTTTTGCTGTTTGCAGAGAGAACATCGTGTCACTTTGGACAGTTGCGTTACATTCCAAACAGTTACCATTTTTTTTCCATCAGGACTTTGGGATGTCAGTTTAGAACGTCAGGAAATTCCTGTGGGATCCTTATAACCTGGGCTCTCGGTGCTGCTCGGCTTATCCGTGAAAACATCTCCTTCATTAGCGCCCACGGACAAGAGCTGTCAGCACAGCCACGGTCTCCAGGGTGTGCGGCTGCATGTTTGGGAGAGTATTTACAGAACCCAGAAAACAAGCTGCTTCGTTTGAAATAATGAAACAGTTACCTTTTCTTATGATTGGACAGTTATGGGACACTCCCTTAATAGGTTCAGACTTGCATCCCGTGAGGCTTTTTTTTTTTTTTAAGGAAGAGGCGGCGGGTGAGGACACACACCAACTCCTTTAGTGGCCAGAAAGCTGGAAACTAAACATTGTGGCTTTGCAACTCCGTGTGAAATTACAACATACATCATGAACTAAGCAGGTGAGAGAGTGGGGAAACGGAGTGACATTTTGGTGACCCTGGATAACAGCATGGGCCCAGCAGGGGCCGAGCCCCAGGGCCCTCTGTCCAGTGGTGCAGCACGTGGGTACCTGGGGGAATGCGCTTTTAGAGGGCTGGTGGGTTTTCTGCTCTCCCGGGAAGCGTCCCCCCACCCCCTCCCCCCGGTCCCCCTTGGCTGCCCAGCGGCGCCTTTCACTCTGCGGTGACTATGGCACCGAGAGGGGTTCAGGTTGGCTTTTTGTCCTGCACAGTTTTCTGCAAAGAGATGAGACAGAGACCCCCCACCCCCCGAGACTCCGGTTTTGCTCCCCTTGCTGTAAATGTGGACAAGAGCCTTCCACGCTGGTTCCCAGTCCCGGAGGCGGGGCTCCCTGGCGCCCAGGTCCCCGGTCCCCAGGCCGTGCTGGGGTCTGGTGCTGAGCTGAGAGGCGCTGGGCGAGGTCACGTGCGAGGGGCTCGTGCGCAGGGTAACTGGAGCTGAGGGGTAGGGCCGCTAACGAGCCGCCTCTCTGCCTAATGGACCCGGCCTGGGAGCGAGGGCCCGCCCGCTGTTCCACTTGAGTGACCGTGGCCCCCCCGCCCCCGGCCGCCGGCCGCTCCCTCCAGGAAGTTTTGGGCAGCAGCCTGATGGCACCAATGCCAGCAGAGCCTTTTCAACGAGGCCGTGTGCACCAGCTAGAGACTAATCTCCCTGAGCCACAGCAGGCCTGCGACAGTGTCCTCCCAGGGACGAGCGTGCCCGCGCCAGGGGCCGAGGGGCTGGAGGGTTCCGTCCCCCCTCCGAGAGCCCAGCCGGCCAGCCGGACACCCGCCTGCCGGCTCCCTCGTGCAGGAGCAGCCGCTGAGCTGCCTCCTGCAAAGGCCCCTGCACCCCGGGCAGCAGAGCCCTCCCCGCCCCTGCCCCACCTCCACCTCCACCTCCACCTTCACCTCACCTTCACCTTCACCTCACTTTCACCTCACCTTCACCTTCACCTCACCTTCACCTCACCTTCACCTGGCACTCGTTGTAAGGGAGATGCAGAGACTTACTTCAGCGTGCCGGGTTTCACAGCATGAGGGACCCAAACGGGCTTCCAGGCCTGGCTGTGAGGGTCCCATCCACCCTTGACCAGCGACCCCAGAGTGGCCCGGACTGGGCAGAGGGGAGGCAGGATGCCGGCCTCCTCCGGGGGCGGGGCGGCTCCCAGAAGCCCCTTCGCTTTGCGTCCTGGGCACCGGACTCGCCCACCGCAGCCCCTCCCCAGGAAGGACCCTTCAGCCTTAGCCGTGGACCCTGCTTCTCTAAGTGATTTTGTTACCCTGTCTTTCCTGAATGCCATGTCTTGGCAAATTTGCTGTAACAGGGACGCATACCCTGCTCCCTCTCCATCAAAAGACAGGAGTTGTGTGAATTGTAAGCTAATCTTAAATATAAAGTGAAAAAATTGGGACGACAATATTTTTCCTGGGTGGGGATTCGGGGCTCAGCTGGATCTTTTTTGTCAGAGTAACTTTCCTGGACGTAACCGACAGACTCAAACCCAGACTTTTCTTGGGAAAACTATGAAACACGTGAAGCTTTGAATTTGTTTTCGTTTTTTTGAATTGGCATGTGTGTGACAGCTCTTGATTGATCAGCTTAACAAAATTAGGAGGAGAGAAGATGACAAAAACGTTTAGTGTGTACCTGTTTTTTTTTTCTTCAGGGCCACACCCGTGGCATATGGAGGTTCCCAGACTAGGGGTTGAGTCAGAGCTACAGCCACCAGCCTACACCACAGCCACAACCACGTCAGATCCAAGCCATGTCTGTGACCTACACCACAGCTCTTGGCAACACTGGATCCCTAACCCACTGAGTGAAGGCAGGGATCGAACCCGCAACCTCGTTTCCTAGATGGATTCATTCCCGCTGTGCCACGATGGGAACTCCATAGTGTACTGTTTTTAAAAAGACTTGCTCTCGCCACCTTTAGGGTGGTTTGTTTCCGCCCTGGAGCGTGCAGACACAAACCCTGCTTGTAAACTATGATTTCACTGGAAGATGCTTCCTTAATCAGCTGAAATGAAGAGCCAGTGCTGAATTCAGCTCACCGATTTCACTTACATTACTTGTGCAGGAAAATAGTTGCAGGTGCAAAAAGGGACGGGGCCTTTTAAGCAAGTGGCCTTAGGCGGGCTGGGTCCTGATGTCCAGTCCAGCTGGGTCCTTCTCAGCTTTGGCTGAGTCATTTCAGTGACTTGTAGCTTTAAAGGAGCAGGAGGCACAGGGAAAAACAGACTTCACCTGATTTCAAACAAGACTTTTCTATTGACCGGTTGTATTCTTTTCATTGCAGAATTAAGAGAAAGCCAGCGGTTCACAGAACACCTATATCTGGTTTGAAATACAAGCTGTGGTTTCCCACTCGTTAAACACGTGCTGTATTTCAGACCCCTGGCCTAAGAGTTGATAAAGTCTTGTAAAGTCGTGGCTGGTGGGGAAGTTCTAAAGTTCCCCGAGGAACTAATTTCTTGTTGTTGTTATTCTCCAAACAGAACGGGAATTTTCCTGGGATGGCAGGGATTTCCTGCACTGATTTCCAAATCAGAAGGGGATTTAGGATACAAAGTCACTTCTGTGTGTGTGTGTGTGTGTGTGTGTGTGAGAGAGAGAGAGAGAGAGAGAGAGAGAAAGAGAGAGATCTTTGGGTTAAAAAACAAATTCCTCAATTTGAAAGCTCAAACAAATGCTTCCCTTTGGAGAAACGGAAAATAAAACCCCACCAGGCCTGGTAAGCGTCTTTGTCCCACACTGACTCAACTGGTGGATCAGAGCTTGACCCACAATTAAGGGGCCCTGACAGGAGGTGACGGTCAGGGGCCGTCCTTGTCCACAGAAAACCCATGGCACGTGAGCAGAATGGTGGCCGCTGGCAGCCATCGGGCCAGGAAAACAAGATGCCAATTACCGGGAGAGACAAACAGCCAGCAGTTTCTGCACACCCATCAGGAGCTATGAATCTCAGCGTGCATGCATTTTAAAATTTAGCGCATTTTTGCTGCTCAATAAATGTATAATGGTAATCACTGTCACATTTTTACTAGACGCTGTGCAGTTATGAGCAAGCTTGGTGGTCTCCTTGGGTCTCTGCCAAAGTCCTAATGGGGCCTTCACGGTTGTTCAGATGCCTCTTTTAGGGTTTGCTCTCCTTTCTGCAGAGGTTAAGGAGCAGCAGCAAAGGATCGTGCAGCCGAGGGAAAGAAAGGCGGGAGCTCTGATTTTATCTGAGGGTCAGTCTCCCCCTGGCTGCTCCGAGCCAAAGGCCTTCTCCCAGAAGACAGGGAGCTCCGTAGCAAAAGCTGAGCTGGAAGCAGATAACCAGTCACAAAGGAAGAGAAAGACGTTAGCATCGTGTGTTGTTCAAGCTTGGATTCTTACCCAGTGTTCACGTTCTTTGACCTATGATGGCAGAGGGTAGGCTTCCTTCCCAGTAACGGCCAAGCCAGGGCTTGGCACAAAACCATCACCTTTGTGTTTGGAAACCAGGAGAGAAAGGTGGTTGGAGGCAGGAGTGCTGCTGCTCCAGGCTGATGCCCAGGAAATGCCTGGAGGGAGTGGGAAGATCTTGGAGAGAAGCCATTTACAGGTGTTATTTTATAGAACTGGAAGCTCCTGGCTCGTAAAGTGTCACGAGCACCCTGCCACCCAGCAGTCGCGACAGGAGGGCGAGTGCACTTTGGGCACATAACGCGCTTGTCACCTGTCGTCACAGCTGGAAGGTAGCGGGTACGCCTAGGTGAGCAGCCGAGGGGGGGCGGCAGGTGTGTGTGGCCAGGACACAGCCTGGCCTGAGGGCTCCCCCTGGGGGGTGTTGGAGGGCACATCCTACCAGGTGGGGGTGTGGAGAAAACCCCACCAGGGTGAGGGCGGGAGGTGAGGATGGAAAAGGCGGGAGGAGGAAACCGGGGTTCTTCAGCTCGGAAATGAGACTGATGGGGTTCAGATGCCAGGGGACCCCCGACCCGGACAGGGCAGCGACCATCTCCTCGGCGGACAGGGCAGCGACCATCTCCGTGGAGGACGGAATGGAAGGAACCGCCAGGGAAGGAATCTAAACGAGAAGATGGGGAGAAACGGGGTGGAAAGCCGCATGCGGGGAACAACGAGATTAACCACGCATTGTACCTGGAACAGCTGTGATGTTTTAATGATGGCCATTCTCGCCCGTGTTAAAGTCTGCGAATAAATGCTGGGGGAGGGGGGTTCCGAGCAAAGGCACCCCTCCGGCACTGCTGGTGGGAATGCAAATCGGTGCAGCCACTGTGGAAAACAGTATGGAGGTTCCTTAGGAAACTAAAATCAGAGTTACCATATGATCCAGCAATCCTACTCCTGGGCATATAGCCAGAGAAAACTCTTAATTCAAAAAAATACACGCACCCCTACATTCATTGCGGCACCATGCATAGGTAGCCAAGACATGGAACAACCTAAATGTCCACAACAGAGGGATGGATAAAGATGTGGTACATATACACAATGGAATACTACTCAGCCATAAAAAAGAATAAAGTAGGAGCTCCTGCTCTGGCACAGCAGATTAAGGATCTGCCATGGCTGCAGCTGTGGCTTGGATTTGATTCCTGGCCCAGGAATTTCCATATGCCACAGGTGTGGCCAAAAAAAAAAAAAAAAAAAAAAGAATAAAATAATGCCTTTTGCAGCAACATGGATAGACCTAGAGATTATTAAACTAAGTGAAATTAGCAAGACAAATATTATATGATATCACTTACATGTGGAGTCTAAAATAAATGAACTTATTTACCAAACAGAAATATACTCGCAGGCATCGAAAACAAACTTACGGTATTAAAGGTGAAAGCGGGGAAGGACGAACTGGGAGCCTGGGATTAACATACGCACATTACGATACATAAAATAACACATTACGATACATAAAATAAGTCAACAACAAGGACCTACCGTGGCGCACAGGAAAAACTGTATTTGAGATCTGGTAATAACCGGTCATGGAAAAGAATTCGAAAAAGAATCTATACATATGGTTTTCGGGTCACATTTGGGATGCCTGGTGCACAGACCCGGTTCAGTAGCAGCATTTTTGTTTGGTGGCTCCTTGCTGGAAGCTGTCTGCTGTGGGGAAGGTCCTTTGATAAATTATCGAATTAGATTTCGGAAAAATTAATTCATCACCTTCCAGAAGAGGTAACATATTTCCCTAACTGGTTTCACAAAACTACAAAAATTTCCGATTCTGTTGACTGCTGCAGCCACAACAACGCTGTTGCTTCAGAATGTGTGGCTACGCGGTACCGTTTTGTCTAAAGTTCTTAACGAATTTTATATTCTTTTTTTTGTTGTTGTTGTTGTCTTTTTTTGTTGTTGTCTTTTTTGTTATTGTTGTTGGTGCCTTCATATGCACCCACGGCATACGGAGGTTCCCAGGCTAGGGGTCTAATCAAAGCAGTTGCTGTCAGCCTACGCCAGGGTCGAAGCAATGCCAGATCCGAGCTGCGTCTGCCACCTACACCACAGCTCAGGGCAATGCCGAATCCTTAACCTGCTCAGCGAGGCCAGGGATTGAACCTGCAACCTCATGGTTCCTAGTCGGATTCGTTTCCACTGCGCCATGATGGGAACTCCAGAATTTTACATTCTTATCATGGTTTTGACGGTTCTCCCTTTTCAGTCCAAGAGCAACAGATTTAAAAGTCAGATCCTGAAAATGAGAACCACTATTTCTCTAGACTTTGCTGCATTTCACACACACCAAATGGCACAAAAAAGACCATCTCTCTCATTAATATGAGCGCTTTTAGCGCGAATGGGGTGGCATTCAAAGGTTTCAGTGTTATTAAAAGATGGATATATCATAGAGAGTTCCCACTGTGGCTCAGCAATTGAGGAACCCGACTAGCATCCGTGAGCATGTGGGTTAAGGATCTGGTTTTGGTGTGGCTGTGGTGTAGGCTGGCAGCTGCAGCTCCAATTCGACGCCTAGCCTGGGAACTTCCATATGCCACGGGTGCAGCCCTGAAAAGACAAAAAAAAAAAAAAAAAAAAAAAAAAAAAAAAAAAAAAAGGATGTATTACAAATTTATAACTGAATTCTTACTCTGACATGGATCAAGTTAAAATCAATAATCTTTGTATTTTTTTGTGATTAACTTCAGAAATTACTTCAGTAAGACTTTCTGTTTAAAAAAAATTCTGTTTTAAACATGGAAAAAAGTAGTTGTGAAAACACTGTTTCTGAAATTGTAGGCCTGTTGTTTTTTTAATCGGAATTTGCACTCTCAGTAATTGTTTGTTTTTTTTTTTTTCTTTTCGCTTTGGGCATGTCTGAATAAAGCAAGAGTTTAAGAAAAAATCTAGATCAGCAATCTCACCAGAAGTGGAGGGAAGTTCTAGCAGTGCATCTGAAATGACTCCCAAGTAACTGTGTTTTTTGTCACCGCACACAGAATCCTGACACATCAGCAGGGCCCAGACCGACACCTAGGATTCCTTAGAAGGTGACAGCACTCTGTAGGCACGATTCAGTCTCTCCTTTGTAATAAGAAAATGGGATTTTTTTTGGGGTGGGGGTGAAAGATTATTTCGCTACCATAGGTTCACACTTTCCCCCTGCTTTGTAGTGATTAGCGTCAAATCCTAGTCTGATGTTTAAATGCTTATTATTTTAAAGTGTCTGAAATCAAGGACCCATCAATAATTCAAACTACACTGAAATCACCACCTGTTTATCTTAGCGAACATTTGGGTGACATCTTGACAAATTTCCCTTCCAATTACACGATCCCATTTTATGGCTCTGATGAGTGAGTGTGAACTGTGCTAAACAGGTTTAAGTTTCTAGGCTGGGAGTTCCCCGGTGGCGTAGCAGTTAAGGACCCAGCAGTGGAGTTGCTGTAGTGGCTTGGGTCACTGCTGTGCTGGGGGTTCAAACCCCAGGCCTGGGAATTTCTGCATGCTGTGCGAACAGCCACACACACACAAAAAAAAAAAAAAAAAAAAAAAAAAAAAAAAAGAGAGAGAGAGAGAGAGAAATTCCTAGGCTGGATGAGTTATATCTCAAATTATGCTAAGAATTCACTTGATAATGGCAGAGCCTGGGCAATAGCATTTAAGAAACTTTTCCATGATACCAATCAGTCTCCTGCTGCACTAAAAATAATGGTTTACACATATCAGTGTGGCCGAATGAGTCTATTGAACTGATTCCCCATTATTGGACATTGAGGTTATTTCTAATTTTTCTTCCCTTTTCCTGGCATCATTTTCTTCCCTCCGTGGGTGTGATGGTTAATTTTACGGGCCAGAAATTTGGTCAAACATTCCTCTGGGTGTTTTTGTGAGGGTACTTTGGGCCAAAGTTGACATTTATACCAGTAACGTGAGTAAGCCCACTGGCCCTCCCACAAGGAGGGTGGGCCTTATCCAATCAGGTGAAGGCCCAAATAGACTAAAAGGCTGACTCTGCCTTCCACCATTTGAGCAAGAGAATTTTCCTGCCTTCAGACCAGGACATGGGCTCTTCCTGGATTTATAGCGGCTTCTAGCCTTCAGAGAGCAGCCCTGCAGATTTGGGACTTGCCAGCCCCCCAACTGGAAGGGAACTTTGTCAAGATGTCATATATAAAACACACTAACATTGCATATGTAATCAATCTCTCTCTCTCTCCACACACACGTATATATCATATTGATTATATTTCTCTAGAGAACCCCGATTAATACCATGGGGAATGAAACTCCCCCAATTTCAGTGTCTTTTTAGCTTTTATTGTTCACCTCAATAACAAACACATTGGCTGGCTAGCAGACAGGCATATGCTTACTACTTGCAAATTAGAATCACTGGACATGAGGCACTACAGTTATGACCTAGAAACCTCCTCTTATCCCACATTGGAGATGAAATGGGTTTTGAAAGGAGTAAATGATATTTAATGCGGGTTCAGTTACAGAATAAATGCAAATTGAAGAAATGACTTGAAATAATGTTACTTAAAAATTCAATTGAGTCCCCATCGTGGCTCAGTGGCTAACGAATCTGACTAGGAACCATGAGGTTGCAGGTTCGATCCCTGGCCTTGCTCAGTGGGTTAAGGATCTGGCGTCGCTGTGAGCTGTGGTGTAGGTTGCAGATGTGGCTTGGATTCCTCGTTGCTGTGGCTGTGGTGTAGGCCGGTGGCTACAGCTCCGATTGGACCCCTAGCCTGGGAACCTCCATATGCCACAGGAGCAGCCCAAGAAAGTGGTGAAAAGACAAAAAAAAAAAAAAAAAAAAAAATTCAATAACATAAACTGTGTTTCCTGACAAACCGACAGCAGTGTGGTAGACATCTCATACACGTGACATATTTAAAGATTTAACGCTTTACCTGCAATCTGAGGCATTCCCTTGTGGTCCAGCGGGTTTAGGATCCAGCATGGTCACTGCGGTGGCTTGGGTCCTTGCTGGGGTGCAGGTTCCAGCCCTGACCTGGGAACTTTCACACAGGCCGTGGGTGTGGCCAAAAAAGAAATTGACATGGTTTCTTCACCTTATTCTTTCGAAATCGCTGGAAGCTCTAACACCATTTTGAACTGGCAATTTCAGTACTGCCTTAACTCAAAGGCAGGAACATGTAACAGGCTGATTTTCTTCACAGCCTAAGTGTTTGAGGAACTTGATTGGAGTTTGGGCACAACTCGCGCTGGACCAGGTTTCTTTCTGCAGCCCCAGGGGCATGTGAGCCGGGGGATTCTCCAGGACAGGGCCTGCCCTGTCCATCGCGGCGGCACCTGCACCCTGTAGGTGCCAGTAGCCCTGCCCGCCCCCCCCAAGGGTGGCAGCCAAACAAGTCTCCACGTTGCCTGGAGTCCCTGCCGGGCAGCAGGGCCACGGGGGACCGGCTGGTGCAGACACACAGGGCACAAGCAAGGCCAGTTGTGTGCACAAGGACGGGACTGCCCCGTAAAAAGATGGCCACGAAGGTTAAAGACTGGCGACAATCCCAGAGCCTTTGGGGCCTGTGGCCTGAGGCCCCAGCACTTGATTTGGGGGTTCAAGGAAGTGGCTTTTGCTGCTCCCCGGCTTTTCTGGTGCCTCCTGACCTTGGTTTCACCGGGATCAAAGCAACGGCCTCGAGAACGGGAACACTGTCTCCGGACAGAGCGTTTACACAGGGTAGTAATGACGCTGCATTTGATGCATGGTGGTTCAGCTACGCGGAAAGTTCCCGAACAACCCAGCGTGTGTCCAGCTGGCCTCGGGACGGAAGACAGGGGTTTGGCAAAGACGTTGTTTCCTCGAGAGCCTGCTTCTGGACGGGTCCGAAATGAGCTGCGACACCGCTGGTTTACTAGGAGGTGAAGGAGAGAAAAGCTGGGAGCCTGTGTCGGCCTGGAGGGGCTGCAGGTGTTCTGCAGGTGTCAGGGCTACATCAGATGACTCCACATAGACGGGTTATCACAGGTCATGGGGGGCGCCTGAGCCAGTTGATTGAACCCTGGCAGCAGGTGCGGGTTCCCTGAAGCGGGAGCACCCGCTCAGGCCCTAGCAGCTTCAGCTCCTTGTCCCAGAGCGCTGTCCCTCTTCCGCCTCCCCCCACGCGCCCCCCTCCCCCGGCCCCCCTGCAGATTTTGAACTTGCCCAGCCAGCCCCACAATTCCTTGCGCTCGCCCCCTCCCCTCCGTTCCCCGCGGTGTCTCTGTGACCCCAATGAACAGACTGATTCACAATAGGAGAAGCGCCAGCATTGTGACCGTCAAGGGCCGTAATGAGGACAGGCCCCTATCTCGTTTATTTTGGTTTCTTCTGGACGCAGGCAGCCGGCTCTCAATACACGAGGAATTGAATGAAATTATTATTCGCAATTACGCAAACAGCTCTGGAGTGTAGAAAACAATATTCTGAATGTCTCTGCTAGGAAGTAGGTGATTTTTCTGAGAAAGGGCATCATTTAGCATTCAAAATTCAAAAACAACTTTTTTTCCCTCATTATGTAAGTAACATTAAGCACACTATTGAAAGTCTGTGAATTAGAGCACAAACCCCAGTAAATTCAGGATCCTTAGCAAGCAGCGCCCCCTCCCCAGCCCCCTCCCCGGCCCCCTCCCCCATCGCATGGGTTTGTATGGTGCTGAGCACACTGCCTTCAAAGGTGTTTATGTTTGTTTGTTTGTGTGTTTTTGTTATAACTTAGGCTTCCTTAGCATCACTTCCTTCTATTTTCCCTTTGTGGAAAATGGCTTTACTGTCTCGGTAACATTAATCGATGCTCATTTCTAAGATGCATTTTTTTTTTTTTTTTTTTGAGAGCTGCACCTGTGGCATACTTAGATGCACTTTTTATTGAGCCTCTTTTAGGTACCAGGCATTTTACATGGCCTCTCTCTTTGTTCTCAAAACACATACGTGGCAAATATTATCGTCGTCTCTGTACAGAGGGAGAAAGTTGGTCCCAGGACTGGGAGCGAGCTCGTCCAGTCCACTGGGTGCGGGGTTCTGAACACTAGGATCTGAAGACTTGGCGAGCCTGTCTTGTTTTGCTTATTTTAATTTTTCTTCTGTGGATAAAGGGGTTTATGAAGGTGAGGAGCATTCCTTTGCCTCGTGTTCTGCGGAAAAGAAGACGTCAGAGACTCCAAATCTGGCTCTGTGTTTTCTTATATGGTGGAAGTGGTTTTCTACAACTCAGCAAAGAGAAGCGCATCTTTGTCTCTACGTGCGTGAGTAGAGATGTCTTCAGTTTATGTTTTCAAATTTAGTTCACGCTGCAATACTTTTTACAGAGGAAAAGTCATAGTGTTGAGGTTTGGGCTTGGTAATCGATAACCATCCCATCAAAATCTGCATCATCAAATGCACACTTGAAATCGACAGAAAAAATGCTACTGATCCAATGGGAAGGCTGGAAAGTAAACACGAAAAACTCAGCTGTCATGAAAGAAATGTTCAAGGATTAAGAATGGGCACTGTCAGACGGATCTCCTCGTAGTTTTTCTTTCTTTCTTTTCTTTTTTCCTTTTTGCTTTTTTTGGCTGCACCTGCAGCTTAGGGAGGTTCCCAGGCTAGGGACTGAATCGGAGCTACAGCCACCAGCCAACACCAGAGCCACAGCAACACTAAATCAGAGCCGCCTCTGCAACCTACACCACAGCTCACGGCAACGCCAGATCCTTAACCCACTGAGCGAGGCCAGGGATAGAACCTGCAACCTCATGGATCCTAGTCAGGTTCGTTCCTGTTGAGCCACACCGCAAACTCCTCTGTATAGTTTTTCACATGAGAACTGATTCGAGACAGAGCATTTGCTCCATATTTGTGTCTACTTAGAAATACTAAGAACTTTTTTTTTTTTTTTTTTTTGTCTTTTCGCCATTTCTTGGGCTGCTCCTGCAGCATATGGAGGTTCCCAGGCTAGGGGTCGAAGGAGCTGTAGCCACCAGCCTACACCACAGCCACAGCAGGATCTGAGCCACGTCTGTGACCTACACCACAGCTCACGGCGACGCCAGATCCTTAACCCACTGAGCAAGGCCAGGGATCGAACCCGCAACCTCATGGTTCCTAGTTGGATTTGTTAACCACTGAGCCACAACGGGAACTCCCAGAAATACTAAGGACTTTTTTTGTTATTGTCCTTTCACTACGTGTTCAACATATTGAGGTCAACAATCCCACATATGGTCCAGCAATTAAAAATTAAAAAATTAGGGAGTTACCATCATGGCTAGTTCGGGGATAAGACTCGCCCTCCTCTCCCATCGGATTGGTTGTTGTCGTTTGGTTTTAATTCGTTAGGGCGAAGTTTGGGGCAGAGGGACTTTCTGCATCTCCTTTAGAGGCTGCCTCAGAAATCCCACCACCGCCAGGCTGAAGCCCAACTCATGGAGCAGCAGCCTCTGTGCCCCAGGAAGGGCTTTGTTGACTTGCCCAAGCTTACTGTGGGCAGATACTGCGAGACACTGCGCTGGCAAAGCTCTCTGGGGGAGAGTAAGGATAAATGCATCCTTCTGACTCTACAACACTGAGAAGCCAGCAGAGTCATCTTAGAGTTTACACACCAGCATAATTCATAGAATTAATGTGCCAGGAGATTCCCGCGGGCTCAATTTCCTGCTGTATACATCTTTAGACGCATTTGCCGTGTTATTATTATTATTATTGGCCATGCACACTGCATGAGGAAGTTTCCAGGCCAGGGATCGAACCTGTACCACAGCAGCGACTGGAGCCATAGCAGCTACTGGAGCCACTCGACCCACTGAGCCACTGGGAAATGTGGAACATTATTTTTGATTCTGTGTTTTCTCTGTTTAGTAACCCAGTGGACAGTGCTGTTCGAGATGATTGTTTCATCAGTGTCGTAAAGCCGCCTTTATAAAGACCCAGGAGGAGGGTTCACCGATGACATCTCACCCTCGGCTTGAACCTCTCGGCATCCATGATGCTTCGTGAGCACGCGTCAGTCAGTTGTTGAAGGCTGTGCCTTTGAGCCTGGTGAAAAGTTTCCCTTTTTTTTTTTGGTCCTTAAATTAGAGTCAGAGCAGATAAGCCAGGTCTTGGAAGAGGCTGGACAAACCCTCCTGGCCTGTTTCAGGGACAGACATGTCCGGGCGGTAGGACCTTAGGGCTTCTCTGCTGAGGCAGGTCCCCCAGTTTACGACGTCCCAGCCGAGGGACAGGGTTCCGTTGAGAGAGTGGATGTGTTAGACCTTTGAAGACTGGACGACACCACGAAATAGAAGATAGAATCCTTGGCATAACAATTTTATCATTTTTCAAAATAAAATATGACCCCACTACTTTTGGTTGGCTAGTAGGGACTTGGTTGAGGCAATCAACTAGTCCTTCTGCAGCCACTAGGAAAAACTGGAGAAATTACAAAAGTGAATTTTTTTTCAAGCAAAAATCATATACCACACACACATATGTACACACTGTCATACACACACTCTTGTGTATGACAGTGGCACGTGGAAGGGCAAGGGATCAAACCTGGTTTGTAGTTGTGCCCTGCACCACAGCTGTGGCCATGTCCGATCCTTAACCTGCTGTACCACACGGGAACTTGAAAACACAACATTGTTAAAGCCACAGAATGTCGTGGAAGAAAGCAGTACTGGATGGAACTCAATGACAGAGACGGGAAAACTGTGCCAAGGTCAGCTGGTGACTGACGCTGTTTTTGGTCCCGGGGTGCTTGTTGATTTGGGGACACAGGGTGAGGATCAGGCTTGGCCCAGGCAAGGGGTCCTTGTGAAGGAAAGAGAAACTAGCAAAGCTCTAACCCACATGGGGCTAGTGGGACAAGTTGAAAACTTCAGAGGCTTCAAGCTTAGAAGCTCTTTGGGGCCAGGAGGCTGGACAGGTGGTTTGAAAATCTCTGAAGGGTAGAGACGGATTTCCTGCAGTCTTTCAGGGTTGAGGAATCTGACACCCACCAGCCTCCCCTTCCGAAGCAGGGAGAGAGGGCTACACCCAGGAAGAGGGGTGACTACACCCAGGACTAGGTCTCCTTAAAGCTGCACCCCAGTCCCAACCCAACTCAGCTCCTGGTTGGAGTCAGGTGACCAGCCCCTGAGCCAGCCTTTTCAAAAGAATGGGATTCAGTGTCATCAGGAGCCTCCACTTTTTTTCTTTTTTATGGCTGTACCTGCAGCATATGGATGCTGCAGGCTGGGGGTCAAATCAGAGCTGTAGCTGCAGCCTATACCACAGCCACGGCAATATGGGATCTGAGCTGTATCTGCAACCTATGCTACAGCTTATGGCAATGCTGGATCTTTAACCCACTGAGTGAGGCCAGGGATCGAACCCACATCCTCATAGAGATGATGTTGGGTCCTTAAACCTGCTGAGTCACAACGGATCTCCCGGAGCCTCCATTTTTAATACACAATGTCTGGCGCACAGTCAACACTGTGTAGACACATGCCGCGAAGCCAGAAAACGTAAATGATGATAGGGAGACAGAAAGCAGTGGAGCACATGGAAAAACCATTGGCGTTAATACATAAGACCTTTGAAATAGTGCTCAGCAATAGATGCAGGGGGCTGGAGACCACAAATCAAAATACGGAGATTTCACCAGAGAATGGGAATCTGTTTAAAAAAATTAAAAGGACATTTAAAACGGAAAAAAACCCATGGTCTGAAATTCAGCACTTAGTGAGTGGTTTAATAGCAGAATGGACCTAGTAGAAAATGGGATTAGTAAATTGGAAGAGAGATTATCAGAAAATACTCAAACTGGAGTTCCCGTTGTGGTTCACTGGAAACAATCTGACTGGCATCCATGCAGATGCAGGTTTGATCCCCGGCCTCGCTCAGTGGGTTAAGGATCCGGCATTGCCATACACTGTGGTGTAGGTTACAGATGAGCCTCAGATCTGGTGTTGCTGTGGCTGTGGTGTAGGTTGCAGATGTGGCTCGGATCCTGTGTGGCTGTGACTGTGACATAGGCAGGCAGCTACAGCTCCGAGGGGGTCCCTAGCCTGGGAACTTCCATATGCCTCGGGTACGGCCCTAGAAGGACAAAAGAAGAAAAAAGAAAAAAGGAAATACTCAAACTGAAGTACAAAGAGAAGAGGCGGGGGAAACAACACAAAACAAAAAACGTCAACAGACACATAGCTGTAGTTCTCGAAGAAGAGAAAAGAGATCATGGGAAGAAGCAATATTCAAAAGCATGAGCAAGAAGTTTCCAGAACTGGAGGTCAGCAATTACAGATTGAAGAGGTTTGGTAAATCCCTCCAAGAGTCAAGCACGCAAAAATTGTACCCAAGGACAACATATTCAAGCTTCTGAAGAGGCAAAGACAAAAAGAAAAACCTTAAAAGCACCTTCAGGTAAAAGACACATTACCTGCAAAATATCTACAATAAGATTTGCAGCGGGCCGCTCCACTGAAATTACAGAAGACAATAAAATAAAAGGACAGCTTTAGAGCAATTGAACAAAATGACTGTCAAGCAGGAGGGCTGTACCCAGGGAAAGTATCTTAAAAGATGAGAGTGAAATAAACACACTTTCCGACACTCAGAACCTGAGGAAATGTGGGGCCCGTGAGCTTCACTGAAAGAAAAACCATGGCGAGTTCTTTAGAAGAAGGAAAGTGTTTCCAGATGCAATCAAGGAAAGGCAGAGGACAAAGGCAAATGAATAAAGGCTGCATAAAAACAAAAGGAACGCTGAAGACTCCTGCCTTATTTGTGTGTGTGTCCCGAGCAAACGCTAGCAAATGTCTCCTGCAAAATACGTGCTCCATATTTTTCTGGATATTTTCTTCTAAAGAAATTCTGATCCAATTGGAAAAGAGATTCTTTAATGAAGCATGAAGGCTTTTTCGGCAGATAATGGGAGTTAGATGCCCTTACCTTCTTTGTTGATAATTTTCTCTTTACCTTTCTTTTCTTTTCCCCTCATTCTCACATGTGATATACGGATTCTAGAAACTTAAGTCTAATACTTCATAGAATTTATGCTTTTATGGTTTTGCTGTTCTTCCTATGTCTTGTGTTTTTAGGTACTTCCTATAAAAATTGTCATTGTCCGTTGAATCATCGCTGAGCAGAGGCCTGCAAGAAAGAACGCAGAGAGATGTTCCCTTAAAACCCGCCTTCCTGTGCATGGTAAAGAACCGGGGTGGAAAAAGGGAGAGGATTTAGACAGGCGATTCAGCGGAGGCCGGATACAAAGGAAGCTTCAGCTGGGGAGACGTTGGCGTGGAGAGACCAGTCTTTGGGAAGAACAGGGAGTGCCAGGCGTATTGGGAAAGATCAAGTCTCATGCCCACGAGCGTTAATACAATTCCAGAGGATTTTCGTGGTGTGTTTCCGCGCCGCTCAGTGATTGCTATGTTTTGCAGAGTGCGGTAACTGCGTTGGGAGGTCCCTGGTGTGGACCCTTTCGAAGGACTCGTGATGGATCACAGTGGGGTCCGTCTCACCCAGGGTAACGCCCAGCCCCTTCGCCAGGGCGACAGGTTCTGCGGGACCCGGCCTCTGTCCCTCGCTCCTTCGCTTCAAGTGACTCGAGTTCACACTGACTCTGCGGCTGCCACTGGCTTTCTCCTCCTCAGTGACGTCAGGCTCCATCCTGCCTGTGGGCTGACCCATCCCCGGAGCCCCCCTCGCTCAGATCTCAGCAAGGCCGGCTCCCTCCTGTCATCTCCTTAGAACCAAGAGCTTCCAGGCACCTCTGCAGGCCCTTGACACTCGAGAGCCACCTTCTGTGCCTGCTTGTCCTCTGCTTCTCTCCACGGAGGGTAAGCTTCGTGACGGCACAGGCCTCGTCTAGTTTGTTGTTGCAAGCACCGTGGCCCGTACTAGTTCTCATGACAGAAGCTAGTGACCGTGGGTGATAGACAGAGCTGTTTTCGATGGAGTGATCCCGGGAGTTCTCCCTAGGGGGCAATTCCCCGAGACCTCGGTGCGGCCAGGCAACGCGACGACGTGGGAAAGGGACACGTGTTTGGAGCAGGACGCCGGCCAGAAGATGGGAATGTCCAGCCTACCAGGGCAGCCACCGGGGCCAGTTTTAAGGAAGCCGACGGCCCAGAAGGCCTCCAAGCCCCGACGCGACAGAAGTGGGCCCCCAGCTCAGGGCGCCCCAGTACCCGCTGCCTCCACCAGGGCGTTCGATGTAAGGGCGCCTGGAGGGACAGGACCTGACGTACTGCTGCGGCCTGCAGGTGATGCGCTGAGGCAGAGAGGCCAGAGGGAAGGCTTTGCAGCCGAGGGAGAGAGGCTGGTGGTGAGAACCCCGTGAGGACGGAGACAGGTGGGGGTTGGGGTGTTTGAAGACAGAACTGCCAGGGTTTGAGTGAAGAGTGACTCCTGCTTGCATCCGGGCAGCTGAGTGAATGCTAGTGGGCTGGTGGAGACAGCGGGTCCCGGGGCGCCCTGAGCTGGGGGCCCACTTCTGTCGTGCCGGGGCTTGGGGACCTTCTGGGCTGTCGGGATGGAGGCTGGAGAAACATTATTGTTGAGGTGGAGGGGATGCCAGGGAGGCGGTTGGGAAGTCTCAGCTCTTGGACTGCATTTAGCTTCGGGACGAGATGGGCGTTCTGGGAAGGGACCTGGGACCAGGCTTGTGGACCTGGGTGTTGGATGCTGAGAAGGACAGGGGATGCAGCAAGGGAAACAGAAACCGACAGAGTGATGCTAAGGGGAGGAAACCGAGGAAGCTTCCAGCCCCGGAAGATGAGCTCTGGCAGGTCCAGCCAAGAGGTGGGAACAGGAGACTGTGGACCCGCCCCTGGCTTACACCGAGACACTCGTTTCAGGAGAACAGGGGTGGCTGGCAAGCCCAGTGAGTAAGATGCTGCTGTTTGTTTCTAACCATCCTTAGAGAATACGAGGAACATTCCATCAGCTGTCAAGGAAGAAGCAAATACTGAAGAGGCCTTTAGAAAAAAAGGGAAGCGTTTTTTTTTTTTTTTTTTTTTTTTTCCTCCTACTAGGTTCAATGGGAAAATCCCTAGCTTAGCTATTTAACAGAAAACACACAAACAAACCCAGTTTTAACTTATTGTTCACTTTCACAAGGTATTAAAGGAGATGAATGGCAGAGGTAAGCAAAGCCACAGTAATAGTCGCCTGCACTGTGTAACGGGATTAAGCACCCCAATCGAAAGGCAGAGACTGTCACACTGAATTGTTGTTTTTGTTTTTATCTTATTGGGGCCGCACCTGCAGCACATGGAAATTCCCAGGTTAGGGGTCAAATCAGAGCTGCAGCCCACACCACAGCCACAGCAACGGCAGATCCGAGCCACATCTGCCACCTCTGCTGCAGCTCATGACAACGCTGGATCCTTGAGTCACTGAGCAGGGCCAAGGATCGGGCAGGCATCCTCATGGATACTAGTGGGAATCGACCCACTGAGCCACAACGGAGCTCCCTTTTTAAAAATTTATTTCTTGAATATTGAGAAAAAAGCAAGATCCAATTACATCCTGGCTATGAGACCCACTTTTTTTTTGGTCATGCCAGAAGCATGTGTAAGTTCCTGCGCTGGGGATCGAACCCAAGCTATGGCATGTCGTGACAATGCCAGATCCTTAAGTCACTGAGCCACAGGGGACTTCTAATTTTAGTAAATATTACTGATGCACGCTTCATAAAGTCTAGGTTAAGTTCATCTCCACAGTAATAAAAGCCTAGAAGTAATGAGGGTGCCTGAATTCCCTAAACTCCAACACTGTTTCATGTTATTTTTAATATGTGTCAAATTTAGAGGTAAAAAATGGAAAGTCATCACAATTTTATTTTTTGTTTCTTTTGTTGTGAATGGAGTTAAATGTTTGTACTAGTGTTTAAGAACCATTTGTATCTCCTTTTCTGTAAACTCTTTTATCTTATGGTTAGTAGTTTTCTTTTATCTTTGAGGGCTTGAAGTATTTCATTCCACTCTTTTCTTGCTTGCATGGTTTCTGAAGGCTAAGTCTGATTTAATTCTTACCCTTGTTCCCCTATAGGTAAGATTTTTTGTCCCCCTCTCTGGCCCTTTTCCAGATTTTCCCTTTGTCTTTGGTTTCCTACACTGTAGACATGGTATATAGCATGTTAAATATGATAAACGGTGTAGATTTTTTTGTATTTATCCTACATAGTATCTATGAGCTTCCTAGATCTGTGGCTTAGGGTCTGTCATCAATTTTGGAAACTTCTCGACTGCTGTCATTTCAGATATTTCTTCTGTATTTTCCTTCTTCTCCTTCTGATCTTCCCATTATGCATATGCTACGTCTTTTGTAATTATCCTATAGTTATTGGATATTCTGTTCCATTCTTCCTCCCTCCCTCTCTCCCTCCTTTCTCCCTTTCTTTCTACTGTTGCATTTCAGCTTGAACAATTTCTACTAACATAGTTCAAACGCTCTGCTTCTTTCCTTGCCTGTGTCCACTCTCCTGGTGAGGCGGTCAAAGGCAGTCTTCATTCTTTTACAGCATTTTTTTATTCCTAGCATTTTCTTTAGATTCTTTCCTTTAGTTTTGATCTCTCTGCTTACATTACCCATCTATTCTTGCCTGTTGACCATTTTTTTCCAGTAGAGTCCTTAGCATATTAATCCTGGTTATTTCAAATTCTTGGTGTGATAATTCCAAAGTCTCTGCCATTTCTGAGACTGTCTGAATCTGGTTCTGATGCTTTGCTTTGTCTCTTCCTACTGAGTGTGTGTGTGTTTTAAACTTTTAGTGTGCTTTATAATTTTTTGTTGAAAGCGAATTGTGGTGTATCGGATAACATTTACCGAGGTAGAGAGTCCTTTCATGTGAGTTTTATATTTATCTGGCTAGGAGCTAGGCTGTTTTTATTGTTTGCAGTAGCTATGGTGTCAGGGGCTAAAATTTCTTCTGGTGTCCCTGTTTTTGTCTCCCCTGTTGTCTTTGGGTTTCCCTGGAGAATCCTTAAATAGGGTCTGAGTCTTGTAGTTCTTTTAGCTCTAATCCCTGTTATTACACAGAAGCCCTGTGTGTGTGGTGGTAAGCTATGGGGGCAGGGGAAATGTCCCCCAGCCCTATGACCAGCTCTCAGTATTTTAGTGAGCCTGAGTCAGCAGTTATCCTTCCTCCACGCTGATGGCTAGAGGGGCTGGAGTTGGATATTACTCTCCCCCAGGTTGGTTAGGTGCTGATAAAATAGTTTCTCTCGAAGGCTGTCTTTAAGTAAAACAGAGCGCTCTGGCCATGTTTCAAAACAGTTTCTTTCCCCCTCTTCCTGAGGGAAGCAGGAGGGGATTGTTCTCAGATCTCCTGAGAACCGGTGAGAACCTGGTCCGGCTCCAGGAGGCAAATTTCAGGGATGTGTGGGTGCCCTTCTACAAATGGGTCTCTTCTGAGTTTTTATTTTTATTTTTCAATTATTTATTTATTTGTCTTCTCTAAGGCTGCACCCACAGCATATGGAGGTTCCCAGGCTAGGGGTCTAATCGGGAGACCAGAGCCACAGCAACGAGGGATCTGAGCCGCATCTGGAACCTACACCATGGCTCACGGCAATGCCGGATCCTTAAGCTACTGAGCGAGGCCAGGGATCGAACCCGAAACCTCACGGTTCCTAGTCAGATTCGTTAACCACTCAGCCATGACGGGAACTCCCTCTTCTGAGTTTTTAATTCTCAACCTTGTCCACACTGAGCCCCCAGCAATTCATGAATTACATTTTAAAGTGTTTCTACGGATGCTGGTTCCAGCTGTGAGCTTCTGCTCCAGTAAGCTGTGACTCTGTATCTGTCCATCTCTCTGGTTTCCAGACCAGGAGTTTGTCCCGTGACCTCAATTCTTTGATGGATCCAAGAAGAACTGTTGACTTTCACTTTGGTCAACTTCTTTCTTCTTGTGAAGACAGGAGACTTCCAAGCTTGGCATGTCAGACTGGGAACCAGAAACAGTATTTTCTTATTGATTAGTAGGAGCTCTTTATACATGAGGGGAACTAGTCCTTTATCTTGATATGAGATGCCCATTCCCCCCCCCCCCCCATTTTGTCATTTCTTTTAAATGTGTATTTTCCTAGGGTTCTTGCTATGGCACAATGGGTTAAGGATCCAGCATTGCCGCAACTGAGGTGTAGGTTGAAGCTCTGGCTCAGATTCCACCTCTGGTTGTGAACTTCCATATACTGTGGTACAGCTAAAACAAAGGAATGAACAGATAAATAAATAGATAAATTAATTAACTAATTTGTGTTTTTCCCCATGGAGTTAAACAAAAATTTTGCATGTGGTTAAATTTAACATTACTTTCTTTTAGACATTTCAATTCCGTGATACAATTAGTAAGGCCTTCACAACTCACTTCATAAAGCAATTCTTTTGTTATTTCTTTTAGTCCTTATTATAGTTTTATTTTTATATTTAAATATTTGCTCCATTTAGGTTTTATTCTCATGTAGAGTGTGGGGAATAGATACTACTTATTTTTTTCTAATTGTTTCAAAATTATTTTTCAATTGTTTCGAAACCATTTACTCAATAGTTCATTTTTTCCTATTGATTTATTAGTGTGCAAATACATATATTTGGGTCTATTTCTATAATTTCTATTCTGTTATTGCTTTATCTCTTTAATCATATGCTGATATGAATAAGTCATAGGATAATACTATTCTGTTAGTAGTATTACCTGTATTATTAGTATAGTATATATACTATTATTATATATAATAATTGTATATATATTATTATATATAATAAATACAGTATAGTATATATAGTATATATAGTATATATAGTATATACCATATAGTATATATAGTATATATTAGTAGTAGTAGCATAGTATTATATATAGTGTTATAATATAGTATTATATATGGTGTTATAGTGTAGTATTATATACAGTGTTATAGTAACAGAGTAGTGTTAATATAGGTTGGAATAGTAAAAATATTTTATAGTTAGTTACTCTTTTGTTTTTCTTGTCAATTTCAAACAATTTTTGGTCAATTTAAATTTAATTTTCTCTATTAACTTTAGCTTCAGTTCTTATGATAAAAAACACTTGCTTTTTTTATTGTGATGATGTGGTTTTTAGATTCATTTAGGGATGATTGCACATTTATTCAGGTTTTCTAAGAACATTGCATGGCTTCCCCTTTGTTCAAGTTTTCTTCTGTGTCCCTAGAGACCTTAAACGTATTTCTTCATGTAAGTCTTGCACACTTTTTGTTAATTTGATTCCTAGGAACTTCATCTTTCTTTTCCTCTTGTGAGTGTGGTCTTTATTTCTTCATTATGTATTTTAACTGGTTGTTTATACCTGCAGATATACTACTTACTTCTATATGTTTATCTTTATGGAGACACACTGCTGTTAAATATGCAGAAGCATATTCCCAAGTACAATGGGGCAGGTGGGGGTCTGCACAGTGAGCTCAGAGGTCTATGGACCTGGTGCCTGCTCGTGAGCACCGAGCCACAGGCATGTCACTCAACCTTTATAAGCCAGTCTCCTCACATGTACAGAGGGCTAACAATACTGACCTCATAAGATCGTTCTGAGGATTAAAAACAGGAAGCACGAAAGCTCTTAGTAGAACCTCTGGGCACAGGAAGCCATTGATAAATGTTGCCTGGAGCGGTTCTGTCCTCTTACCAATGAAGTGAAACCACGTCCACGGGGGTCAGACTGGGAACAGACTCCAAACCCACTCCCCTCCACCCCACACACCTCATAGTTCCCACACGGAAGTCCACAGGGTGGGGAATGGGGACATGGGGATGAAGCACAGAGGCCCAGTCACCTGACTGCTGAAAGCTTCTGTGGTGGTCTGCCCTGGAGGGGTTACAGGAGGATGAAGCTAATGAAGCAGAGGCCGTGGGTGGAGCACTTTTTCCAAATGGTCACCTTCTATTTGCAGAGACTTAGAGCATCCAGGCCACTTTTACACGCATCCTAAACCCAGCTCTGCAGCAGCTCCACCACGGAGGAACCTGACACTGCGCGCGTGCGTGCGTGCGTGCGTGGGTGTGTGAGGTGGGGAAGCCAGGTCCAGATTTTTCAGACCCCTCTCCTATCCTAGTGGACACCCCCTCCACATCTCTCCTCACGACCCTCGTCATTCCTCCTGCTTGGGTCTAAGTACTAAATTATCGGCAGGAAAGACAGATGACAGACTGGAAGAAGGGAAAACCAAAGGGGTGAACATGCTGGGAAGAGGTAGCCTAAGAGAGCTTTGGGGTTCAAAACAGTAACTGTATATGTTGAATACCCTGGGGACAGATGAACTCTAGGGAATCACATTAGGACTAATACAAGGAGAGCTACTTTGTCTTCAATGCCTATTGTGTGCTGCCTGTTTTATGTGCATTTTTTCCCTTCTATCCCTAACAATAGTCTTCCAAGGCAGGAGTTACACGCCAGTTACACCACGTGTCTCTGGAAAGCAAGGCCTCGCTCCTCTTGGAGCTTAGCATCTATATCCTAATTAAAGAGTATTTGTCAGCATTGGCGCAGGCAAGTGCGGCCCAGCTCACCGTCATGGCGGAGCCGGGAAAGACCATGAGGTCGGCCCTGGGCTGGGTGAGCGCCTGAGAAATGTGATGGGGTCAGTAAGAGGAAGGACACTGCTTCTGTTACTGTCAGAGGAGAAAGCTCGACCAAACAGAAGCGACCTGGTGGGCAAGTTAAGGGCCGAGGGAGCAGCCCCAGCTTTCTGCAGCTGCACTTAGAGACGCAGAGGAAACGTGGGCTAAGCAACTGCAGTGGAAAAGCGACGCCCTGGGAGGCTGCTTCCAGCCGGGAAAGTGCTCCATCAGCTCCTCAGCCCGCTCTCCCACTGCTGCATCGCTTTTAAAGTGACAGTCACGGGGCTGCAGAATTCGGAAGCGGAAATGGTCGCTGCTCATTGGCCGACAGTCTAAATTCAGACCGAAAGAATGTGCTTGGAGACAGCTGGTGGAAATTGTCCCACTCCTGTCTTCAGTGGACATGTCCACGTGCTGCTCGCCTTTCCTTCTCAAGCGTCTCCTTCTCGCCATCTCTCCCTCTGCCTGCCTGCCTGCCTGTCTTCATCAGGTTTTATAAAAAGTAACCAACCCGGTGGGTTGTACCCAAGAGTTCCAGGAGGGCCCCTGCTTAGCCCAGAGCTGCTGGCTGCTCCGTGATGAATGTGAGATACTCGGGTGGTTTGTGTGAAGTGACATTCCTCCCCAGCTTCTTGCATCTGCCACTGAGCAGTTAAGGTTAAAGCCCGCCGTCGACGTGACTGCTGTAAGCACCGCGGGGCAGGGCTCTGGAGCTTTATAAACACGTAAGCAAGACGCACGGAGTCAGCCCCGCACGCCCAGTGACCCGGGACTGCGGCACAGGGGTGTGGGGATGGAGAGGAGGACACCGCGCCTCTCTCCGTCCTCCCGGCTCGCGGAGCACGTCTTCCAGCCCTGGGGGCAGGGGCGGGTCGCTCCAGGTCGCCGGTACCTCCGGCGCCCGAGAAATCTGCAAATTCATTGCTCCCTTTCATCTTCCGGCGAAAGCCTTCCGTCCGAGTAGGGCCAGCTCCGTCCTTCGCCGCCAGCCTTGAGCTGACCGCCGAGGCGGATCCGAATTCTCCCCATAAAAAGGCTCCGGTTCCCTTTCCCAGCGCTGGGGTCTCGGTCTGCTTTAGACTTTGCTTCTCACTTGCACGTCCCGCAATCTGGAGCAGTGCTCAGTCTCGGCAACTTTCACGGTCTCGGCCCGGGAGTCGAGCCGTTTCTAAGACAATGTGAACAAAGAGGAGCCGGGGAGAGCGGGGCGCGCGGGCGGGCTGGGGGCGAGCGTGGGGGCGCCGCGTTCCAGCCGACCTCGCGGGGATCCGGCGCAGAGCGCGCCGCGAGGCTCCCGGGCGGCTCCAGCGGCCGGTTTCTTTGTCCCGGCCTCGGGATGGGCGCGAAGGCCGCCGGCCGCGAGCAGAACGGCGACCCAGGCTCGGGGCTCAGGCTTCCACGTGCGCCCTGCGGGGCAAGCAAAAGCAGCGGCCGCGGCCCCGGGCGCCCTCCGCGCCGGGCTCCCCTGGCTCGGTGGCGGCTTCGGGCCGTGGGGGACAGGGGACTCCTCCTTTCGCGTCCCCGAGGGCCGGCCCGGCTCGCCCTCGGAGCGCGGTTTGGGGTAGGGGGGAGCCCCCGGCGCGCGCTCCTGCACCCGGACTCTCCGCAGACGCGCGCGAGTCGAGCTCGGGGACCGAGGCGGTGCTCTGGCGCCCCCCAGCCGGCCGCACCGCGGGGCGGGACCTAAACGCAGCGCCAGCCGGAGATGCCCAGAAAGCCCCGAACCAGACCGAGAGCGCGGCCGCAGCTGCCAGTGTGTGCGCGTGGGAGGGGGGCTGGGCGCACGCCCCCATCTCACCTGAGGTACTGTTTGCTCCTGTTTGGAGGAGGAATGAAAAAGAAACTGCAGTGTCGGTTCAAGCTCACTAAATCAACCCCCTTCCCTCCAACTCTCTGCTAAGTTTTATTTCCTAACGCAGAGCAGCATCAGAGTCCAAGTGAAAACTAGTCTCCGATTTCAGTCTGCACCTCCACCACTGCATCGAGCGAGGGTTAGGTTCCCAGCTTCCACTCCGCAGGAGAGCTGCGGTCCCGGAGGCCCGGAGCTCCGGCCTCCCGCTCCCTTTGTGAGGCCTGGGCTCCGGGCGTCCCCGGTCCCGCGCTCGGGCACGCGGCGCGGGGCCTGCCGCAGCGCGGCGGGCGCGGCGGGCGCTAGGACCGCGGGGAGCGCGGGCGGCGCGGCGCTACCTTAAACCCAGCCCAATGCCGCTGCCTGCGCCACTCTGCGCGCCGCGGGGCTGCGCAGGAGGAGCGCTCGCCGGCCACCTCGCCCCGCGCCCGCGGCGACACCTGTTCGCGGCCGCCGGCGGCACGCGGGTCCCGCCGCGGCGCCCCTCGCTCCCGCCGCCGCCCGCCGCCCGCGCTAAGCCAATGGACGCCTGCCGAGCCCCTGGAGAATTCTGGATACCAGCTTTGGACGCCTAAAGTTTTTCCTTCTTTTTGTTTTATTATCATTATTCTCATTTTTGGAGGGGGACCGGGGGACAGATTTGTCGCCGCCACCAACGTGAGCTTTTTTTTTTTCCCCTCTGGAAGGATTCCTGCTGATGTCTGCAGAGTCGGTTAGAGTAAAAACGGCGCATGCCTTCCTGGAGTCAGGATCCGTAAATTCTGACGTAGCCCGTGCATCTTAAAAATCCCTATAATAACGCCTAGGCATTTAAGTTGCTATGGTCATTCTGATCTCAAACCAAATGGAGAAACTACGGATTTTTTTCCTTATTACGGTCGGATGGAATGAAGACCTTCCTGCCTGCTGAGAGCTGGGGATCTGTCTGTAGAGATGCATAGATGCGTTTATCAATATGTCAGTGTGTGAGTAGAAAGTGGTGGTTTCTTAGACTATCCGTGGTTTGACCTTGAACCTGTGCCAGTGAAACAGCAGATTACTTTTATTTATGCATTTAATGGATTGAAGAAAAGGACCTTTTTTTCTCTCTCTGCAACTGCAGTAAGGGAGGGGAGTTGGATATACCTCGCCTAATATCTCCTGGGTTGGCACCATCATTATTGTTTATCGCTGTGCTCCAAAAGCCGAGGCTTCTGATGGCTCCCCTAGGTGAAGTTGGGAACTATTTCGGTGTGCAGGATGCAGTACCGTTTGGGAATGTGCCCGTGTTGCCGGTGGACAGCCCGGTTTTGTTAAGTGACCACCTGAGTCAGTCCGAAGCAGGGGGGCTTCCCAGGGGACCCGCAGTCACGGACTTGGATCATTTAAAGGGGATTCTCAGGCGGAGGCAGCTGTACTGCAGGACTGGATTTCACTTAGAAATCTTCCCCAATGGTACTATCCAGGGAACCAGGAAAGACCACAGCCGCTTTGGTAGGTATACCATTAACCCCTTAGTGTCCGCGCTGGCATGTTCGGATAACTACCGAGATGGTGGTGGCAGGGTGGGGGATGCGGGAAGGGGTCTCCTCCCCTCTCTGTCTTGGTCTGTCGCTGTCTTGCTAGCTAAAAAAAAAAAAAAAAAAAAAAAAAAAGAGCCTGCGGAATTGCAGATCCGCCGCTGGCACTGATGCGGGTCTCCACTGAAAGGCTTTTTAAAAAAAAAAAAATTTTTTTTTTTTTAAGGAGGGCATGATTTATAAATATAACACAACCCCTAGTTCTTTTGCATCAGATACACAGGAAGACGGGGTTTAGGAAGTTTCTTTTGAATGGGCTGATTCCACGAGTTTAAAGCTTTAATAATTAACTACTGAGAATTTAAAAATGCATTTTCCTGAAGGCAGTGGTTATCATCTTGTGCCAAACGAAGTTTTTCCTCTTCCCTCTTTGCTCCAGTAAGTATACTGCTTGAATTGTAGATTAAGCCTATTGCTTATTCCCACCGTGAGGGTCTGGAACCCTTTAGGCAAAGGTTGCTGATTGCTCCGTTGGGAAGAGGACTGAAATCGTATTTAGACTCCTCAGCTGCAGGGGCAGAGAGGCTGGTGGAAAATGAGTGGGGAAGGGGCTGGGCGCGCACCAGGGGCGTTTGTCCTTCCAGCCATCAGGTTATTCACTGTGCTCTGTAATTTCCATAGTTTGCAGCCCTGTGTGGGGGTTCCTGGGTGGCTCTGGTTGTGAGTGTGTGCCCGCGTGCAAAAGCTTGGAGCTAATTTTAAACGGCATTCCGAGGATTTCATTTCCTGGGGAGGGTATTTGTGACTCAGCATTGAGGGCTGCAGACCCGAGGACTGGTGACTGTCCCCTTTAATGCCTGCACACACGTGCCCGCTGGGCCACCCTGAGCCTAACAGCAGAGAGCACAGTTGCGGGAGGGAGGGAGTGGTGGAGGGGCAAGTCAAAAAAAGCACTGTTTTGGGCAACCAGACTGTTGGAAGGAGTTAACTTATGAGTTAACCCACCTGACAACACTTAAACTAGGTCGTAAAAACAAAGTCCCATGGTGATTTCTCTTCCTCATGCCTTAATGCCAGATGTTGAACACGATCTAAATAGTCGGTGTAGGTTCGTGGGCTGCAGACGATGCCAGAGGTGAGAAGGATTCAGGCCTGAGATGCGGCTGGTCCCTGATGCGCGAGCCGGGGGATTGTCTGCTTTTGCTCAGCCCGAGCCTCAGCCGGAACTGAACCTACTAGTGCGAATGGCTCTAGCTGTCTCCCTTCTGCTTGGCAGTTTTCAGTTACAGAAACCGTAACTCTCAGAAGTGGAGGCAGCTCTGGCCGCTGCAGAGCGAGGGCGAAACTTTGCTGAAGTGCTCGCTGCGGCCGCTCCCTCGGCTTCGGCCAAGCCCCGCGCTGCGCTCCAGAACCCGGGCGGCCGCCGGGGCGGGCGGCGTGGGCGGCCGGGTGCGCCGCGCCCAGCCGGGTCCCCCGCGCGCCGGCCGGCAGGTGCCACTCGGCCGCCCGGGCCCCGCGGCGCACTCGGCAGCCGCCCGCCAGCTCCGCGCGGTCCTAGACGCGCTCGGGTTCAGCGGCTTGCCCCCGCCCAGCGCGCCCTCCGCAGCGGGGACCGCTGTGTCGGGGGCGCCCGGCCTGCTGGCGCGTTCAGGGGTCAGGCTCCTTTCGCCCAAGCTGCGTCCCTTCGCGCTCGCTGCGAGTGAGTGCGGGTCCAGCGGACCCGGCCGCCGCCCGGGCAGCGGGGCCGCGCGCGGGGTGGGAGCTGCTGGAGGCGCGCGCAGCCGCGGAGTTGGCGGCGGGGCCCAGGCCCCTGTGCCCCTTCCTGCCTCGGACCCCTCTCCCTCCTTCGGAGCTCACAGCCGAGTCTCGGGAGCGGTGGGCTGGCCGCGCCGGAGGTGGGTCGGGCCGGCTTGTGGGGCCGGAGCTACGGGAAAGGGAGGGGGACAAAGGGCGGCGCAGGCGGCGGGGGCCGCGAGCCATTGTTACAGCTCTTGAGCGGAGCTCGCTGCTCCTCTCCGCGCCCTGCGTGGCCGGCCCCCGGGCCCTGGAGCCCTCGCTGGGCGCTCGAGTGCGGCCGGCGGCCTCGTGTGCCGAGCAGCCGAGCCCGGTCCTAGGGAGTGCCCGGGACCCGCGGAACGAGACGAGGAGGCCACGGGAGGCTCCAACTGGGGCTTCTCCACCTTCACCCCACCCCCACCCCCAATGTGGGCTTTTTTTTTTTTTTTTTTTTCCCCTTTAAACGCAGTCACCTTCGGGTAGGACGTTCGCTACATGCAACCAAGTAATTAAGAATCCGGTGACTCTGCCACGGGGGCAGCGAGGAACCAGGGTGGATGGAACGGGCCGGGGACCGGAAGGGGGGGGCTGCTGAGAGGCGCGCTCTGGGGTCAGCCGACAAGGGCGCTGGCACAGCGTCTGAATAGAGATCATAAAACAAAAACCCGGCCTCGGCACCCCCACCCCCAATCCCGGAGGTGACACGTCCGCTCCTTGTCCGCCTGGCGCTGTCGGCCGGCTGGTAGGGGCAGTGCTGGGTGGGAGGCCGGGCAGCAGGAGCCCCGACCCGGGGTGGGGTGTGTGTGTGTGGGGGGGTAGGGGCCCAGCGGGAGCTCGGGGGGCGGCCGGGAACCGGCGACGGGGGGAGGGGCTCGCGCTCGCCGCGCCTTCACTCGGGTTTGGATGCGGCTGAGTGGGTGGTGTGCGCAGTGGGGGCGGGGAAGGAGGGAGAGGCAGGAGGCTTATTTCAGTCTTCCATCCGGTGGCAGGGAGAACCACTCCCGGGTGACAGCAGTGCCGCGGTCTCCCGCTGCGGCAGGTCCCAATATTAGCAACCTCTGCAGCGCAGCGAGGCCGAACCTCCCACCCTCGCTCCCGCCCCGCCAGGAGCGCCCGGAGGCGGAGGGCGGGCGCTAGGACCCGGCGCGGGGTTGCGGCCGTCACACCTGGCGCTCCCGCCCCCGTCCCCGCCGGCCTCACCTTGGACCCTCCCACTCCCCTGCCTGCGCCCCCCTCCTCACCCACTGCGCTCTGGGGACTTTGAATGCACCCCCCAGTTTCTCTAACGCGTCTCTGGAAGAGAGTAGCAGTGGGTAGGGGGCGAGGTGTGTTTACACCTCGATTAAAATAGAAGGTGCGTTTTTTACCTGAAATGGAACAGCAGAAAGAAACGTGCTGCAAAAATCTTTGGCGATCCCTCCTCCCCCGCAGCCGCAGGTGACTGCAGCTGCTGGCAAGCGTGGCGGTGACACAGCAGCGGCAGTGCGGGCCGTGGGGGGCGGGGAACCCTATTGCTGTCCCAGCAGGAGCTGCGCGGTGACAACTTAGGTGGGACCTAGAGGGAGCCCTTTGTTTTCCCTTTGGGGGTGCTGGTGTGGAGACAAGGCTGAGCCTGGAGAAAGGGAACTGGGAATTGGACCTCTGGGTGATAGGCCGGGAGAGCCAGACCCTTCGTTTCCCTACTTTTTTTTTTTTTTTCCTCTTTAAAGCACTTGATAGATGGAAAAAGTGAGCAGAAAATCAATGGCAGAGAGAGTGATGTGGGATAATAAAAAAGTGAGCATTGGGCCTGATCCCCTGTTTGACTTGGCACGAGGAGCCCCAGCGGGTGACCCCTGGGCTGGTGCGAAGATGGCTGCTCCCCGCTGCGGCGCCTTCTGGCCTGAGCACAGCTCCCAGAAGGGCCGGCCTGCACCCGGACCCAGCGCGCCGGCTGCGTGCCCGGCCCAGGGCTCAGGAGAAGTTATCCGAGAGGCGAGAAAGAGGTTACACCGTATGATTTAAAAAGAAAGAGGTTTAAAAAGGGTCTTCCTTCCAGAGTGTTGCATTGGCAACCGTTCCGTTTATCGGGCACTTGCCTGCCTCACGGAGGGAAAGGAGCCTTTTCCAGGGTTCGTTTAGAATCTTCTTGACAAATCGGTGGGCTTATGCCTCCTGTTAGGTTAGTCATTCCCCAAATGACCTCGGATTGGCCGGCCTTGCTGTGGACGGAGACTGGCTGGGGTCGGGGCTCCGATGTGATCGATGGGGCAGCTGGGGTGCAGAACCCTTGGGCTGAGCCGGGAGCTCTGTAGGGAGGAGGTCCATCTGCTCCCTGAGCCTCCAGTCCCGCCTTGTCCACAGTCTGCACACATTCTCATCCTCCGAAGAATGCAGTCCTGTTACGTGTTGGGGGTTTTTAGGCTGGAAGGCTGTTTAACATGGGCCCTGGCACAGTGGCTTCTGGCTCCCCCCCTCCAAGCCCATGGTGGCCTGGCCTGGGAGGTGAGACCCAGGACAGAGGGGCTGGATCAGCTGTGGGTTAACGGGCCATGTGGACAGAGCTGGGGCTGACTGCTAATACCCAGTGAAGCTGGAGCAAGGGTGACAGTCTGCTGGGGTCATTTCCCTCAAGTGGTCCGGAAACTGACAGCACCAAGGGCCTGCACCCAGCCAGAGCCCAGATTGGGACTTGAACCCACGTTTTAAATTAGAATTGCTCACCCCGTGTCTGGATTTACTGAGGTTCTTCATGTCTCCATGCAGAAGGAATTCGGCGAGAGACACAGTGACAGGCAAGACACAGACCTGAGAGGACAGGACGCTTGTGAGATGCAAGCAGGCAGGCGAGGAAGCTCTGCCCCGAGGATCCGAGGATCCGGGTGGGCCACAGTTTTACCCTCCAAGGGGCGTGGGGGTGGGAAAAGCCCGCCTCTGCCCTTCCGGGAGCCCCAGCTCCTCCTTCGTATCCGCGGCAGGGCGGTCCTCAGACTCCCACCCTGGGGCTGAACCTGGACGCAGGCCTCCCCCCACCCCCACCCAGCGACCTCCACTCGTGCAGCAAGCCTGCCCGTCCCCAGGGCTTTCTGAACGCGCAGTGGTCTCCCAGCGTCCCGCAGGTGTCCCTCTTTATCTGTGGTCCCTACGGGGACTTTGACAACCACCTGTGCCTACTCCGTCCCTATTAGTCCCAGGAACTGACCTGGCCTCCTTGGACCACAGATGACCTTGGACCCCAACAGACCTCCTGGGGCCTGGTGAGTGCATCCTCGATGGAACCCCTGCCCCCCCGAAAAGGAAATGCCCTGGACACTGGGTGTCCCCAGTCGCTCTGAACGGAGGCCGTCTGGACTGCGTCCGCCTACGACAGACAGGCCACCCTGGTGCCCCGTGAGGGCCACCAGCTATATTTAGGAGCAGTCCCACCTCGCTCTCCCTTCCGTCTCTTCCTAGCCCTTTCCTCCTTTCCCTTTCTCGTCTGCTGCTCGTGAAACACTCAGCTGTGTCTACACAGCGGCCTTCTCCTGGGCTGTTACTGAGCCAGTGCCCCTGTGCTGCTCACTCAAGCAGATGGAAGGGGAGTGGGCAGGCTCAGATCTGTATGGTGGGCAGCACTTGCTTGCCACCAGCTCAGGCCCAGAGAGAGGTGACTTGAGCTAGTTCGGGTTCTAGAGTTCATTGTGGACAGGAAGGTACCAGGAACCACAAGGGTTCCAATCTGGGGGCGGGAGCCTGTTGCCAGGCCCTCTGGCCTTGCAGGCTTGGTGCTCTCTGCACGTGGGGCCGTGGCTGTGACCCAGGCCTTCTGACTCCTGCTGGCCCTTGGATCTTGGGATGTGGCCTCGCAAAAAGCTGGGCTGTTCTTGGGGTCTCCGCTTCTCCAGGAGCTGCGGGAATAAAGGTGGGGGTTTGAGATGATGAAACCTTTTCCTGGGTCCCTAGGTGTCATTCCTTCTCACATGGAAAGCCACCCCAGGGGACTTCCTTTCAGGAAGCCCCTCCGACTCCCCTTCTGAAGCCTAAGTGAGCCACCCACCCTTGGGCACGGGCCATACCCCGGACACCTCTGCCTGCGCCCCCCACTTTGTGATCTTGTCTATCTGCCTATTCGTCCTTTCTCCCACTAGATGGTAAGCTCTTTGAGGGCGTAGGCGGGGTCTTACTCATCTTCACATCCCCCACAAATGGCACGGTCCCTGGCTGTATCGTCCCTCCGCAGTTTGTTGACTGAATGAGTCAGTGCGTATGAATCAAGCTGTCTTGTCGATGCCAGAAAGATAACAGGGTAGCTGTCTTAGAGCTTTCACTTCCAAAGTGTATCATAACCGTTGGAGAACTTAAGTCCTTTAACCAAAAAAGCTCTGTGCCCATAACTGAGGTGCTAGGAGACGGCACACACGGGGCGGGGGTGGGGTGCCCCCAGGTCCGCACAGCCCGAGCGCACCCGAGCCCTGGGTCTACCCAGTCTCGCTAGGTAGCATCTTCCAGGCGCTCGTGAGGGAAAAGCTGTATGAAAGTGGTGCATGAATCCGGGATACAGGAGGAAAGGTGCAGCCGCTGGTAAGATGTGGACCTGGGCTTTGGCCTCTGATGACTTGGGGGCAGCTATTTCACACCCTTAAACCTTGGTGTCCCCACCTGTCACCTGGAGATGAGCGTCGGGTAGTGCCAAGGGCTGTGCTGAGGGCTGGCTGAGCGAAGGCGTCTCATTGGCACAGACGAGAGGCTCAAGGGTTCCAGCTGCTAGGAGTTTTTGTTTGTTTTGGCTGCACCTGTGGCATATGGACCAGGGATCAAAGCTGCACCTCAGCGGCAACCCGAGCCGCTGCAGAGACAACACCGGATCCTTAACCCCCTGCACCACAGCTCTTGTGATCCTAATTGTCAGCCGGTCAGGAGGATTTGTGGGGTCACAGATGCTTACTTTTTGTTGGACCTGATGTTACTGGTTCTCTCAGAGCTGCCTCCTGTTTAGGGAACGCAGAAAGATCTCCTCTTGGAAGGAGCAAGTGTCTTTTCGTTTTAGGACTGGGGGTTTTATTGACTTGGTGCATTAAATTGGTCAGATGGGAGGGGCTCAGTGTCTCTTGTCTTTGGTTCTACTGTGAAAACTCGACATGAATAAATTCCTTTCACTACTGCTGCCAACGGTGATCTCTCCTGTGGTGTGTTGTCAGGTAGCGAAGAAGAGACTCACCTGCGTGGGGCTCCTGTAGTGATTCAGCGCCACACCTGAAACCGTTTTGCCTCCTAAGAGTTGGGTGTGGCGCGGTGAAATAAAGTCATTCCTCAGTCAGGGTGGCATCGCACGGGAAGGACCCTCCTGAAAACCCTGCCTGATTGGGCTTCTCATTTGCTCTGTGGCGTAGGGGTGGCGACCACTGAACTGGCTTTTTTCCTCGAGAGTCTCAGGTTATCAGGTTTGGAATATACCTGGCAATGCCTCTTTCTATTTTCCGCACACTATTCTCCATCCACTTAGAATGAATAGTTTTGCGGGTCCAGATCAATGTTCTGTAAGCTCCAAATATCTGCAGCGTTTTGTGCTTTCAAAGAGTTAGGAATAGCCCTTGATAAGCAGTCTCTTTCTCTGGGCTTTACCGCGGAGGCTTTGCTTTACTGGATTTATGGATTTCATGTCATTTTGGGATGTTTGCAGCACAGGCTGTTTGGTGAGCGTTGCAAAATTAATTGCGTTAAAATCCATGTAAGTGCTTTTTTATTAGTCACATGGGACTGACTATAGCAGTGTTACCCTTAGTTTTTTTCTAGACTCTTACATGTAAGTCAGTTTTTTAATATTTGGCGATATTTTTAAAACAACTCACTCTTTGCTGTGTTAATGCAAGATTTACACACAGGGTAGCATTTTAATACAAAATGGAGAAAGTGGCTGAGCACAGGTGATATTAGCATTGTCTCAAATATAGCCTTGGATAATCACGTTAAAACAACAGTAGACTCATAGACTCTGGAACTGCTGTTGTGTGACCATAAAATTCTGGATTTATGCCCAGCTGAGGTACTGTTATTCTTAGCGAGGTAAGCAAGGCGAAAGAAGGCAATAAAAGAAGATCCTTATGCGGATTCAATGTGGGGATGTAGTATTCCATGCCTATTTTATTTTATTTTATTTTGTTTATTCACTTTTGCCTTTTGAGGGCTGCACCCATGGCATATGGAGGTTCCCAGGCCAGGGGTCACATTGAAGCTGTAGCTGCCGGCCTCCACCACAGCCACAGCAACTCGGGATCCGAGCCCTGTCTCCAACCCACATCACAGCTCATGGCTGAGTGAGGCCAGGGATTGAACCCGCAACCTCATGATTCCTAGTCGCGTGCGTTTCTGCTGCACCATGACGGGAACTCCCATGCCTATGTTACATCAAGGGCGTTTTGGGAATCAGCATGTATTTTCCAGGATGTTGCTCTCTTAATTGCCAAACTATCTCTTTGAGGCTTAGATAAGCACAGCAAAAAATCAATAGTTTGTTTATGCAGGAATATGTGGGAATGCGTGTGAACGCTTTCGTTTTCCACCCGAGGCTCAATCTGGTCTCACAGCTGAGAGCTGGATAATTTTCCGTGTAAACCAGCCACATCTTAGGTTAACACGCCCTGCATTGTTTTGAGGACATTGTCTCTGCTCCGACTAGAACATCCCCCCCCCAATCCGCACCTATATGCAGATACTTAATTTCACATATTTTTGTTTTTGTTTTTTTTGTTTTTTTGTTTTTTTTGTCTTTTTGCCATTTCTTGGGCCGCTCACGTGGCACATGGAGGTTCCCAGGCTAGGGGTCAAATCGGAGCTGTAGCCACCGGCCTACGCCACAGCACAGCAACGCAGGATCCGAGCCGCGTCTGCAACCTACACCACAGCTCACGGCAACGCCGGATCGTTAACCCACTGAGCAAGGGCAGGGACCGAACCCGCAACCTCATGGTTCCTAGTCGGATTCGTTAACCACTGCGCCACGATGGGAACTCCTCCTAATTTCACATTTTTAAAATGGAAGAAAGTTTTCTCTCTCTTTATATTTTAAGTCAATTAGAACATGTACATTGGTTTATCTGACATATCCCGTCGTAGCATGTGTGTGTACATACTAGCTTTTTAATTTTCAAAAGGCTTTGTTTGCCATGTGTCATGTCGCTAAGTGTTGTTGTAGCCTCACAACTGCATTGAAAAATCAGTGCTTTGGGGCAGTGGTTTTAAGAGAAGACGCTTCTTGGGAGTTCTCTCGTTAGGGATCTGGGGTTGTCACTGCAGCGGCTCAGGTTGCTGCTATGGTGCAGGTTTGATCCCTGGCCTGGGAACTTCCACATGCCATGGGCGGAGCCAAAAAGAAAAGATGCTCCTTGAAGAAGACACACCTCAAGGCCCTCCTCCGAGAGGCTGATGGGAACGGCAGTCGCTGACCTCTCTGTGCTCTCCCTCTCCCAGGCATCCTGGAATTCATCAGTATAGCCGTGGGCTTGGTCAGCATTCGGGGCGTGGACAGCGGACTCTACCTGGGCATGAACGAGAAGGGGGAGCTGTACGGATCCGTAAGTACCACGGAGACTTGGCCAGTCCTCCTGGCTCACGTTGGAGGGGGACTGCACTCTCCCCAGATTCCACATCACTGGCAGTGAAGCAGTGTTTGGAAGGGAAGTGTAAGTTGTTACACTTTGCGGAAAAACCACTTCATTTTCATCACTAGGTACCAGCCCCGGGTCTTCACAAGACCCAAGTTTCTAAGAAAATGCCTTATTTATAGGCCAAGCCATTTTCCTTATCAAGTAAATAACAAATTCACAACTGGGAGAAGGATCCCATCTTCTTGTATTGAATGGGAGTTATTTTTGAAATGAATTGAGATGATCTTCGCCCAGCTTTGCCAAGCATTGTAATTAAAACTAGAAATAGACCGAGCTGTGAGTGTAGCCCTCTCTCTGAGCTACATGAGGTTTTCATCATGCAGAGAGAAGGGAGATGCCATGACAGTCCGACACTCTTTATGTGAAGAAGAATATAAAACGTCCTCATTACCTGCCAGTTTTATGAGCTGCTGTTTCCCTGTCTTCCTTTCCACTTCCCCCGGGTTGTCACCTCCTTGGGAAGGCAGGGAGAGCACTTCCGACGGCTGCCAGGTGCCAGGCACTGTTCTAGGGGCCCTGGGGACAGCAGTGGAGGAAACGGAGTCCCTGCTTCCGCTTGGAGAGGAAGGGGCTAACTCGATATCTCTCTTCGTATCTTTACTGCACAGTTTCTGAAGCACAGTGCACAGTGGGAACTCGATACATATTTTCTGAACATGGGACTAGGATACTAGGATACTAGGTTATGAGTTAAGTGTTTGCTACCTTGAGTCCCAGCGAGACGGGTAGTAAAGCCAGCCTTTAGTTTTTCATTGCCATTAGTGGTGGTCAGGTGAGAATTTAAATAATCATGTTCTCGTGAAGTGAGAACTTGGGTTAGCATCCACCAAATGTGAAAGTGAAAAGACGCTGGGAAATGGGAGAAGTCCTGGAGTCCTCTGTTGAGAGAAATGAAAGACATTTGCGTATAGAATCGAGAGGCATTGTTTTCTAGATATACTTTTTTCCTTCCATGTACTAGTATGTACACACACACACACACACACACACACACACACACACGGGTTGGAAGTAGTGTCAAGCTTTTACTTAGAAATTCCAGATGACGGTAAGTGGTGGCCCGTGTAGTCTGAATAGAACACTCAGCATTTTTAATGACACAAGGATGGTTTTTCTGCCTTGGTAAAATTTGAATGTAGATTGGTTGGTTCCGTTAGACATTTGTCTTTTTAAAAAAAGTGTTTCCTTGAGAGAATAGGTTATTTGAAAACATATTTCAAAGCATAGAATTGAAGGGAGCCTTTTAAACACAGTTCTGGGTTTAGATAAAGTTATTTACGTGCTCAATTATTTTTGTCAACACTGTCAAGTGCAAAGGTACAAGATGCAAGGAAGCGTTTCGATTTTGAAATACGCGGCGATGTCTGCCCTTTGTCATGCTCGCTTCTAGGTACTCAGCTTGGATTTAATTAAGTTGGTCGTGGCTCGACTCCCTAGAACGCTGTCTGTGCTGAGGCACAAACTGACCTTTCGTGGTAGAAGGGACCGAGGTTTAGCATGGCTGTCCCCAGAGTGTTTTGAGCCCGGATCTTCCCCGCTGCATAGTAAATTATTTGAAAATTGTGTATATAAAGTGTAGTTATGTTGTGTTCTTCCGTAAACACATACGAAGGCACAGTGTCCTGAAGGAAGCCGTGAATGAGTCAACAGACGCCACACTGCTTGTTCCCATTCCCGGGCCTCTTGGCACTGGAGGGAACCAGCCACACGGAGGGCGGATGGGACCCGTGTCCAGAGCTGTTGGTCCCTCGCCTCCACCAACCTCCTCCGTGACGCTGTCTGAGCCCCGCTGGGTCATAGACCTGGCGACAACCCCCGACAGTCTGCCTGGGGTGGCGGCCAGCAGGAAGGCTGGAGCAGCCTTCTGGGTGTGTGTCCCGGGAGGCCAGGCTGTCTTCCTGGCCGCCTGTGAAGCCCATCTGCCCAGGAGGGGTGGGATGGGCCCTCCCCACCCGAGGTGGGGAAGCTGCTGGAGGGGACGTGTGACCTGGGGTCCTTTCCTTTGTGGAAACACATCCTGGGCGGCTTCCCCCCCTCCACCCTCATCCTCACTCACCCCAAACCCTAAGCAGCTGCCCGAGGGCCAATCCCCCTCTTTATGGGCTGGTCCCCGTGGAACCACGTTGCCTGGATCTGCTTTGCTGTGTCATGTCCTTACCCCGCCTTGTGACCTGAGCCTGTCTCCTTCCGGCTCCTTCCTTTCATCTGATGGTCTGATCCTGTGGTGGCCAGGGCAGCCCCTCTCTCCGTAAAGCCCTCCCCACACCCCTGACTCGCCTGAGCCACTGGTTCGCATTTCCTGTTTTTCTCTGGGCCCCGGGAAGCTTTGTTGCAAAGTCTACCATCGCCCGCGACTTGCGGGGTAGTTCCTTGTGTGTCTGGGTCCCCTGATGTATTGAGGGGCGAGGGGGGTAGGTTTCTTGGGAACGTTGTTCCCAGGGGGCCCGGGCCCTGCGCACAGCCGCGCTCAGCCCTGGGGGTTGAAGTGAGTAGACAGTGTGGTTGGCGGGGAGCCTCTGAACTGGGAGGTGGGGCATCATCACGTGGCCGAGGGCTCTGCTGGGGAAAGGGGGCCCGTCTGCCAGTCCAGTCCCGTGCTGACCCGGACTGTGGCGTGTCCCCGGCGTGTCTGGCTGCGGGCGTGGTGAGAGCACGGTGTCGGGGTGGGGGGGAGCGTGGGAACAGGCGCCAAGGGACCAGGCCCCATCCCTCCTGCTCCGCCCGGAAGCCATGGTCTGACGTGGGCGTCCCGAGAGTCTCCTCCTCGGGGCCTCAGGAGGTTGTGGCTTGGACGCCACCGTCCGCACGTGCGTAGGGTATGTTCTGCCAGGGGCTCTCCCCGCCTCCCACCTTGAGAGCCTGCGGCCTCCGGCAGGTGCGGGAGGCGTGTCCTCAGCTGGATGTCACTGTCACCGGGTGTGTGGTTGTTGTACCTGGTGTGGCAGTGAGAACGAGGAGGGACCCGCATGTCGCCTTCCCGTTGTGACGAGACCTAGAGAGCAAGGGTTCTGTCGTGAACCAGCCCGGACCTGGGCAGGAAGACTTCCCGGTACCGCTCAGGAAAGCGGAGAAGGTTTGTTTCGGAACGTGGTGGGGCCTTGAAAAGACTGACCTCATTGGGAAAGAAGGTAAATAGGAGATTTGGGGAAATAGCCATCACTTTGTATGAAATAAACAAACATGTAAATCAGCAAAAACTAGTAAAGATGTACTTTGGGATTATTTTTCTCTTTTCCTCCCTGCGGTTCTTTTGCTTCCAAGTTTAAATTAGGATTGGGGGAGTTCCCGTTGTGGCGCAGTGGTTAACAAATCCGACTAGGAACCATGAGGTTGCGGGTTCGGTCCCTGCCTTTGCTCAGTGGGTTAACGATCCAGCGTTGCTGTGAGCTGTGGTGTAGGTTGCAGACACAGCTCGGATCCCGCGTTGCTGTGGCTCTGGCATAGGCCGGTGGCTACAGCTCCGATTCAACCCCTAGCCTGGGAACCTCCATATGCCGCGGGAGCGGCCCAAAGAAATAGCTAAAAAGACAAAAATAAATAAATAAATAATAAATAAATAAATTAGGATTGGGTCTGAAAGGTCAGAGGTGAATGGGATAAGATTTCTTCAGAAAAATATGTAGGATTCTTAAACAAACAAAAAAAGAAGTTCCTGGAGTTCCCGTGGTGGTGCAGTGGTTAACGAATCCAACTAGGAACCATGAAGTTGGGGGTTCCATCCCTGGCCTCGCTCAGTGGGTTAAGGATCTGGCATTGCTGTGAGCTGTAGTGTAGGCCACAGACGAGGCTCGGATCCCATGTTGCTGTGGCTCTCGCGTAGGCCGGTAGCTACAGCTCCGATGAGACCCCTAGCCTGGGAACCTCCGTGTGCCATGGGAGCAGCCCTAGAAAAGACAAAAAAAAAAAAGGAGTTCCCTCTGTGGCACAGTGGGATAAGGATCCAGCCTTGTAGTAGCTGTGGTGTAGGTTGTAGCTGCAGCTTGGATTCAGTCCCTGGCTGGGGAATCCTATGTGTCTCAAATACGGCCATAAAAAAAAAAAAAAAGGTAAGATTCTGACATCCTATTAGATTGTGGAAATAAGAAACTATATTGGTGATGTGTATCATGATTGGGCTTAAAGAATACCTGGATAATTCTAACTCTGGGGTGGGGTTTGATTGTTGTATTCCTGTGTTAACTCGCCTATGCCTCTGTTCCTTCTTTTGCTCCTTCGTTCACAAGCATTTATACTGACTGTGTACCTAGGATTGTGCTAAGAGCAGCGCAACGAATCTCTCAAAAGCTAGTAGTAGAGATATGCTTATAAATAATTGAGTGCCGTGTGACATGCCCCGTCATAGAGGAATCACACATATCTTTGGTGTTCAGAGGTGTGTTTAAATAACTGCTTGGGGAATTTGGATGGTAGCACTTAGCTGGGTCTTGAGGGGTGAATAGGAGTCTCAGAAAGGGGAGGGCAGACAAGGAAGGGCACGTAATCTTTCCAGTGTAAAGATTGGAATATCCTGCCTGGGTGCTATTTAGAGAGGGTGCTAGACCACACACACACACACACACACGAGTGCGTACTTGGGCAGAGGATTAAAGTCTTAGAGTATTAGTTTACATTTGTCACTTTCGTTCTTGTCAAAGAGCCTAGGAGCAAGGCTCAGTTACTTTTAGGGCCTTAATCTAAATTATCTGAGTATTATCAAGAGACCTCAAAGTGTCAGGAATAAATTGACGGTAATAAATACCTCTTTAAGAAAGAATGCCAGGAAAAAAATTAATCTTTTACAGGAGTCTACCTTCAATGAGAGATTTTGACCTTTTCATGAAAAGGAGGGAGCGCGATCACGGAAACTGGGGGGCACAGCAGAGCGGAGCACGGGGTCTCTAGGGGCAGGGAAGGATGACTCCGGGTTTCTGGTTGGTACCCCTTTCGGGTCTTACTTTATTCTGTGCGGAGTTTTACTTCGTGTTGATCTTTCCCGGTAGACTGAGGTTTTAGGAGCCCACTCCTCTTGACCATCTTTCTGTCTCTGCGTCACGTGCAGTTGACACGTAGCGGTTGTCACCCCGGCTATTCAGCCTATCAACCCCACGTCGGCCATGTCACCCAGGGTGTTGCTTTCCGCCTGGACCTTCCTGGACCTCTGTGGGCGTCACCCCATTTAGCTGTTAAGGCTGAAGGGGACGGGGGTTGAGTGACTCTGCCTGGGGGGGCAGAGTAAGGGTGCGACCAGCCTGTTGCAGGCCGGCCACCCACCTGACAAGGGGCAGGTCACACAGGCGTGGACCATGGGGTTGTTATATTTCCAGAGACACGGCTGAGCTAGGGTTTACGGGGGTCGTGTGCCAGGTCTGAAGTGTGTTTTCAGTGCAAAGAAACCTAGAAAAGCTGAAGCCGTCAGCAGGGGCGGCTGCCTGTGCGGGTGGAGGGAGGCGTGTGTGCCGGCCATGCAGGGGGGCATTTGCACAGTTGGGGCAGCGATGTGGGGACAGCCCACTTGTCCCAGAATGAAGGGCAGATCCACCTGCATGAGAGGAAAGGGTGCAGTACTCAGATGCTCTGCCCCAAATGACTGAGGTTATTTTTATTGTGCTGTTTGAATACGTACAAACACGGACCTCTCATGCCTCTTTGGAGGGCGATTCAAAATACGTCTATATGAAAATCCACACTGGACGTAGGGCCCATAGGCTCTGAGGCGGCAGGATTGGTCTGATGCAGTCGGTGGTCCTCCCTGGTGGAGGCTGAGAGGCAGCTTCCGGGTCACAGCTCCGAGCTTGGCACACCTGTTCCCGGGACACCTGGGGGAGGCCATCCTCCCCCCACGTTGTCCCCTATGCGTTGCCGGGAAGCCCTCGCCCACACCCCAAGTATGTCAGCCTCCTCCTTTCCCCGTCAGCCTCCATGGAGAAAGTAGCCCTGCTTAGTGCCGAAGCTGACTTTACTTATTTAATTTATTGTTTGGGATAGTCATTTATTTACTTATTTTTTAAGATTTTAACTTTTCCCATTATAGTTGGTGTACAATGTTTGGTGGGTTTCTTCTGTGCTGCAGAGTGACCCAGTTTTCCATTTATATACATTCTTTTTGTCATTATCCTCTGTCATGCTCCATCGCAAGTGATTGGATTCAGTTCCCTGTGCCATGCAGCTGGGTGTCATTGCTTATCGGCTCCAAATGAGCCGTAGTTTGCATCTATTAACCCCAGACGCACAGTCCATCCCACTCCCTCCCCCTCCTCCTTGGCTGAAGGTGACTCTAAACACAGTCACCTGTCACGGTCCTGGCAGTCACCTGGAAAGGCTAGGCCAGCTTCAAGAGATCCTTTTACCTTTTCACGAAGCAAAGAGCCAGTGCAACTGCTTCTGCGGGAAAGCTTGTTGCCCCCAGATAGGTCCTGTGTCTTCCTGGGATCTGCAGATGCCAGCTGTGAAAACGTGCCAGGGGCATGAGGTCCTGGCGAGGGGCGTCCGCTCGGCCCCTCTGGTCTCCATGGCGCTCTGAGTGCCATTGTGCGCAGCTTTGGAACAAGCAGAGGGAACGTGTGTGTTTATAGAACAGGACGCCGTACCAAACGGCCGGTCCCCGCTGGACGTAGCAGTTTGTCATTGTGCTGTGTCAGTTCCGATTACTTTGATGGTGGACCTGCAGGCATGTCCTGTATGCTGTCTCCGGAGGGTGTAATTCCTACAAAGGAAATGAAGGGTCATTGGTTTGGTAATCTACTTGACGGCAGGCGTGCTCTGGAAGTGGGTGGCAGTGAACAGATGCCGCGGGCAGTGGAGCCTGCCTTCAATTGCATGTGTACGTTGCCCGCTTTCAGAGGATCAAGCGGCGATTCTTTGATGCTGGGGCGGGGGGCAGCCCCCCAGAAGAGCGTCTTTTGCTATATTTTTGCTGATTCAGTTCGTGGAGCGTCCTTGTTTTAGAGGCGAGGAGAGCGAGCGTTTAGTGGCTTAGTGACCTCCGCAAGGTCACAGAGGCAATAGGTCAGGAATTAATCGTTTGCACGAAGGTGAGTTAGGAAACCCTGTCTCATACATATGCGTGAGAGTGGCCATCTGTTTTTGTGAATAAAAAACATCTTTTTTTTTTTTTTTCGGCTACAAACAAGCCCATATTAGAGCAGGATCGTGGTACTTCCTTCATAGATCGGATTTTGGAGCACTTGGTTCTTCGTAGTGCCCCGCTTCTTGTTTCCTTAGCATCTACACTCCTGGCCAGGAAGGAGTGGAAAATGGCCTTTAAAAAGAAATCCGTCTACTTTCTACTTGAGTTGAGTTTATGTCGTTCGTTAGGCAGGGGAGCTGCCTTTACTGACGGTCTGAGTCGCGTGTCAAGCCCTGCGAGCTAGTGGTGGCCGGAGTCACGGAGTCACAGCCTTGGGGATCCACGGGCTTCGGGAAGGACCTGGTTTAATCCTCACGTCCCTGGGTTGTGCGCTGCCTCTGGGAGGAGAGGTGGGGGCGCGTGATGCTTCTCCCCCCCGCCACCGCCTGGCACCGGTGCTGCTGGACAGCGGTCAGCCCACTGCGCTCCCGGGCCTGCTCGCTTGCTCGCTTCACAGATGCGGAGGCCGGGACCCTCAGCCTCGCAGGCACCGAGGCGCGTGCATCCTTGTGACTCAGCACGCGTGCTGCACCCTGTCTCCTCTCTCCAACTGTGTGTGGCCCTGAAGGGGTGCCCGTTCACATGGGCACCGAGAAGCAGGGACTCTCCCATGACCACAGTTCCTGAGCTCAGCTTGCACTGAGCAAGGTCCTTTGTGGGAGCCCCTGGGTACCACGAGGCTGTGTGTGTGCTTTTCGTGGGCGAGGTTGCTGATGAAAATGTCCCCCAGGCATTGAGCCGAAGTGCCAGCTAGTGGCCCACAGGCATGAGGCCGGGTGTGTCTGGGGGAATCTCATGGCCTAGAGGGGCCTCCACTGGCCTGAGTCACCCCTGCGGCCACGGCTAACAGTCAACAGTTACCTTGGGCAGAACACACGAGAAACAAGGTTATGTACTGTTGGTCTGACAGGCTGGCAGGAGCCCGGCCTGTGTTTCCGGGGTGCCCCAATCCACACAGGGCACACATGGGCGGTGCTGCCTCTGGGGGTGACCTTGGGGTGGTTCAAGAAGAACCTGCCATTTTGGGCCCAGAGGTGACGTGCAAACCAAGAATTCTAACTTGGTGTGTTTCCTCTCCTAGCACAATTGTAACAGATCGGGGCTGGGGGCCTGGGGAGCGAGCTTCGTTCTCGGGCCGGGAAAGGACGCGGGGACTGCTCACCAGGAGATGGAGAGCAGTAGCAGGTGTTCTCAGGAGCGGTGGGGCTGCTCTGAGGGCAGCTTCAGGGCTGCAGGGTTTGGAAACTGGCTGATTGTATTATCTTTAACCCCCGTCCGCCCTGACCCCCCCCCCCCCCGCAGTCCTGTCTTTGCTCCTGTTCCTTCCAGCTGCTGCCAGAGGCCACGTGGCTGACATTTGGAGGGTCCTGTCCTGTCATTATCATTAACTCTGCAGGGGACGCTGCTGTGCTGCTCAGTATGCTGGCCTGAGTGCTGGAAAAGCCACCTCCCTGTGCAGCCTCTCTGCAGCTTGGCCATGCCCCCAGACACCCACCGCCCAGGACTGACTTCTTCGAGAGTCCGTCTGTTGACCTGTGTGCCGGGCAGCATCCTCAGGCAGCCGAGAAGAGCCTTCCCAACACCCTGCTGCAGAGGCCAAGGACGCAGAGGTCATGGTGTTGCGTGGAGACCCGTGAAGGGCTCTGGGGATGCTTAAAATCTGGCATGAGTGTCCGCCTCCTCCCTTGGTCTCGTTGTAATTTTTCAGAGAGACCTTCCCTGCAGTTTGCTTTTCTTTTGTGCGGAAGCGACTGCGGCTCCGTGCAGTGTTCTGAGGATGGACCTGCCAAGGTCACACCAGGACACCCTCCCCTGTGTGGGCTGGCGTGGCTCTGCCGTGGCCTGGAGTGGCTTTGCCTGTGTGGCCGTGACATTGCACTGACTGCACACACTTGCTGTCCGAGGTCCCTCTGCTCCCCCTGCTTCCATTCACCATGGGAATCGCTGTCTTTCAGGTAGTTTTTCTGGGTCCTTGGGGGCGGCTTATGTTCTTTTTCTTTCTCTCCCTGTCTTCTGAGTTTTGGTTTGCTCTGATTTTTGTTCTGCTGGGTTTCCATGGAAAGCTCAAGCCAGTGGTTGTGTTCTGCAGAGTTTGAACCTGGGAGTGAAGCAGGGAACAGGGGAAGCAAGCCTTGGGACGCCAGCTCCGGCGCGCGCTGGCTGGGCAACCTTGGGCAGCCTCAGGCTGGCTGGGCTGGACCGGAGGACGGGGACCAATGACAGCCCATCCAGCGTCACCGTAAGGACCAGGGAGATGGTGCCCAGGGTGCAGCCAGCACCGTCTTGGTTCCCGGGGGCTGCGGGTGTGGCCGATCTTAGCCTCCTTCAAGGCCAACGGGTGTGGACATTCTGTCCTGCCCAACGACCCGCTTCTCCCGCTGCCGGGAGGTGCACGGGAACTGGGTTTCTTGCAGGTCTGAATTCTGAGATTGCGACTTAGGAGCTAGTCTGTGAAAGTCAAGAAATGCTCTCCCTCAGAGGTAACCGTGGCCTCTCCTGAAGCGTCCCTTTGAAATGTCAGCCGTAAAGCTTTATTTGTCAGCATTCGTTTCATAGACGTTCTCCTCCAATGCAGCACGTTGTTAGTTTATCCACTTACGTTGAAAAGCTGGGGTCCTTCGTTAAGGATTTCACTTCCTTTGCGGTGGCGGCGGTGGTGCTTTTTACTGGACAGGCGCTTTAACCGGCTAAGCCGGACCTGCCGATGGTGGTTTTGAACGTCCACGCGTCTGTCAGGGGACGCCCTGGGCTGCGACGGCGCCCAGCGAGTCTGCTCTGAGAGTTGGGTGTTCAGGGTTAGGGCGCTGCCTTGAAAACGGCTCCTGTTGGCCCTTGAACTGGGTGCCCAGCTCTGACGGGAGCCGGAGGTGGGCTGACCTCGGAGGGGGCACCGAGGGTCAGGAGGGTGCAGAGCAACAGGAACCGGGGGTCGCTTGTCCTTGCCCTCGCTGCCCGGTATCTGCCGCGTGCACACGTCCAGCTCCACCCCCCTCCCCCGCCAAATTCGACAGCTTTCTGTTTCCTCCACGATTTGGGTTTTCTTCCAAGTAAGTAGTTCTCTCCGGGCAGCTTGGTTCGTAGGATTTGTGGGCAGACATTCCTCCTGCGCCAACACCCAGGGCCGGGAGAGGTGGTGGCTGGACGCCCCCCAGGAGGGTCGCCCCAGTGGTCCTGGGGGAGGGGCAGGTCCCTTGGGCCGCGGTGACCTCTTCTCCCCGAGCGACCTCCTTGCTGGAGCAGCGGCCTCCGCCTGAGCCTCTGCAGAGGTGACCCGGGCCCTCCCTTCCGCCGCCTTCTTCCCCCGTTTCCAGCAGCACCGCGGCTTCTCCGTCCATCACTCCCTGTTCAGTGCGTCCAGACGCACCGCGGTGGCATGTCTCCACCTGGCATGTGCCAGCATCATTCGACTCTTAGACTCAGAGGCCCCGCACATCCCTGGGCCCAGTCCCCTTGCTGTACAGGTAAGGAAGCTGAGGCCCAGGACCGCTCATGGACCCATTTTGTCTGTGTTTGTGGGAGGTGGCCACACCTTTTGCCATGGACATTCTGGGAAGCTGTCAGTTCTTCAGAAGTTGTCTTTGGGCGAATGCCGATTATATTTGTTAATCTTTCGGTTTCTCTAGTTTTATTCCTACAAACCAAGGCTGGGCTTTCACCTGCCCTGTCTATCACAGAAAATGCCTCTGTTTCAGTCGGACCCCAGCAGTGCGTCTGGTGAGTGTCTCCAGGGCGGGGGGCTTGGGCGCCGTGTCTCTGTGCGGTGTCCTGAGGAATAGGGCTTGTTCCCTCACTTGCACCTCTCAGCCTCACGGCTGTCCGCTTCTCCAGTATCCCCCCTTCTACTCTCAGCTTTCACAAAGAGTAATATTGAGCTTGAAGTTGTCTCTGCTTTTGCAAATCTTTGATGTGCATTTTCCGTGCTCATTGAATGATGTGCCTCTCTTATCAGATAATCATTTATGATAGAAGATGTTACATGGGATTTCTCTTCCGCCTGGTGTTCTAAGATCCGGAAAGAACTTCCTGGACTTTTCCTAAAGGGGTCTTGGAAGAAGGATCAAATGTGCAATGTCTACGCATTGACACAGGCAAACACATTTCATGAAGCGCATCTTAAACTTCGCAGATTAGCGAGCAGGATTGCCTTTCTCCTGCAGGTCGGCATCTCTGAGTGTGTGTTGCAGGTTTATGAGCTAACAGAATTTGCTAACATAAGTCCATTGCCAGGGGCAGCTTCTAAGGACAGCTCCGAGGTGCCCACTCTGTTCCCAGGGACATTTGGCAGCTTTCGTCCTCAGCTTCATTGTCCTTGGCTGTCCTTGGTGCCACGTGGCAGGTGAGTGCAGAGCACAAGGGTGTTGCTGTGTGCCCCCAGATTCAGACGGGGGCCCTCACCTTCCGGTCCACTGACCCCTAAGTAAGCAGCTTCCAGAGGGAGGCTGGTTGGGTCCCGTTTTCTGCTTTGGTGGAGAAGGGGTGCAGAGTGTAGGAATTCTTGATTTTCTGTGTATTGGGTGAGACAGATGTTGCCTGCCGGCTGGCATCATTTCTTTGCGTTGACCAGACACAATGCAATTCCGCTTGCTCCGTTGTTCCCGCAGTTCTAGCGGCAGTTTTGATGCCCGGGGTCAGGGGTATGAAAGCAGACCCCTCGGGAATGGTGGGGATTTTAAAGAGGTTTTGGAAAACGGGGCTCGAGGGGAGGCGCCTCTAGAGCATAAGGGGGCTGGATCTGAATCGCGCTTCTAATAAAATAATAGTGCCTCCCGCCCATTCTCTGTGTTTGTGGCTTTCCATTTGAGGACAGCTCCCAGGAGAGATGAGTTAAAAGACCTGGCTTCTTATTAATGGTCCTGTAGTCATTATACTTAATCACCCTGATCCTGCGACAACTCCCATTAAGACTTTCCTGCTAGATTATTAATGAGGGAGCATCCATCTGAACGAGTAACTGTAGCCACGGGAGGTTTAAATACCGTGACTGGAGCGCCCTGTAGACGGGGTGAGTGATCACCTCGAATCCTGAGCTCACCCAGGTCCAGGGACTCTCCTGTCAGGCAGTGTCGCTGCAGTCACCCACCGTGGGGCTTAGACGTGGTGAGTTGCTGCGGGGGGATCAGCGGCCCGTTGAGGCGAACGCGTGCATCCATGTGGATGGTGTGGTTCAAGCTACGCCACGTGGGTATCGAGGTAAGAGTGGAAATCACGTTTTAAAGCAGCAGCGTGGTCTACGTCCGTGCCTTTTCAATGAGAACAACGGCATCGCAAATTTTGAAAACTTCTCATTGCAGTTTTTAAATGCACGCAGATACAAACTGGGCCTTCTAACACCCGTGTGGATTATACAGTTTCTATTCGTCAAAGAGTTAAAATTAGTGTCTGTATGCGTTTATGTCTTAGAACATTCCTAAACATTCTCTAGGGTACACTCTAATTTTCACATTATTATCTCATACTTTGGTTTGAATAGGATTGGGAAAAGTTTTGAAGTTTTAATTTCAGTTTTTCCCACTGCTCCGAATTTGATGATATAAAATGAAAGGAGGTTTCCATAGTTGCTAACACTCACCACATTTTGTTCCAAAGCCTGGGCTTTAGTAGACTTTTGAATTAAATCCATATTCTCCACCCAGGCCTAGTGACATAATCCAACAGTTCAAAGATAGGTATGCCATAAACAGCTATAGTTAAATAATCTACAAAAAAAATTAAAACATGGAAATACAATAAAACAAAAATTGATCACTTTATAGTGGAATACTCTATAAACTGTCTGCATTGGGAACATGTGGTGAGCTTTAAAACATCTGAGTTCTATAATTCGAAAGCGTATAGTTTATTTGAAGGCAGAAGCTTTTTTTCTGTGTGTATGTATAAGAATACAGGTTCATATATTTTCTGTCCCAATTTGCATGCATTTACTTATTTTTAATTTGGAGAAATCACTTTGGAGTACAGATACACATCAGAAGTATGTTCACCTCAACTAAGTACTTTATCACGAACTACTGACTTCTGCTCATAAACAGTAATTCTGTAAATCTTGCTATTTTGTCTAAAACAAAAAAATCTCACATTAACAGAAACCCAAAGAGTAAGAAGAAATTATTTTAAAGCCTGTATGCGGTATAGAAAGGTATCGGGGGCTTTAATTGTTCTGGTGATTTAAATTGAACAGTTCCAGGTATGCAAGTTGATCTGAGTGGCGTTTTGCCACTTATGTAATAATGACACGAGCTGAACTGGACCAGTGGTTTTGCAGTGTCATGTCTACAGAGCCTCATTTAACCAGTTAACCGAAGTTCTCCAGCCCTCCCGTGAGGGAGATGGCTAATCCTCTAACCATCATGAGAATTGCTGCCTGTAGAGTAAAGTGTTTTACGTGGAACAATTCACTTCATGTTCCGAGTTGCCTCGGAGGTTGTTGTCTGCGTGTGAACCGTCTTGCAGGAGCTGAGTGAGGCCCATCGGGCCATGTTTGCTGAGCAGCAAAGGGGCTGGCTTGGTTCTTGCCTTCTTCAACTTTTTCAAAGGGTTTTTGGGTAAACTGAAAAGAACCCTGAAACATGTGACACGAGGTTCTCATCTCTCAGCCTCAGGGTGCACCGGCTCCCCCCTGCAGAGTATTTTTTTTCCTTTTGGTCACGCCTGTGTCCTGTGGAAGTTGCAGGGCCAGGGATCGAACCTGCATCACAGCAGGGACTCGAGCCACTGCAAGGACAGTGCCGGGGTGTCAACCCGCTGAGGCTCGAGGGAAGCCCCCCCCCCCCCCCCCGCCGCAGAAGTTGTTCGTTCTCCCTATTTTCAATTCACCTCCACCCCTGTCTCCTGCAAAGTGAATAGTGGTTTTTATTTTTATTTTATTTTTTGTCTTTTTCTAGGGCTGCGTGTGCAGCCTATGGAGGTTCCCAGGCTAGGGGTCCAACCGGAGCTGTAGCCGCCAGCCTACACCACAGCCACAGCAGCTCAGGATCCAAGCCACGTCTGCGACCTACACCACAGCTCACGGCAACGCTGGATCCTTGACCCACTGAGCAAGGCCAGGGATCGAACCCGCAACCTCATGGTTCCTAGTTGGATTCGTTAACCACTGAGCCACCACGGGAACTCCTGAATAGTGTTTTTTAAAAATTGTGTTTTGAGGTAGAGAAGAAAGTCAGCAGGTGTGACAGAATAAGAGTGGCTGGCTCTTTGGAAGTGGCCTCAGAAGTCCCCAGACTGAGGACTCCCCCCTTGGTGAGAAGTGGAAGGTGCCGGGTCCCTGGCAGGGCTCCTGGAAACACTCTGCTCTGGTGGCCCCATCACCATGGTCACAGGATCCTGTAGCCTAGACCTGAGGCAGGTGACTTCACCTCCAGGCCCCAGTCCTACATGCTACCGGGAAAGGTCACCCTAGCTGTTTGCTGACTTGCTCCAGTTCTGAGCAGCTCTGATGGTGACAGGGTGTCCTCAGGTCTGGGCCCGCACATCTGACTGCACATCCGTAATAGCCTGGTTTCAGGGTGCTGTTCACACCTGCTGCTCAGGTGAGTCTGCCCAGGCCAGACTGGTGCGGGTAGAGCCGGGCCCTTGGCCGTGTGTACACCTGCTGCCCACAGGTACAGGTGTGCAGGGAGCAGAGGGAAGCACGGGCTCAGCTCATGGTGCTGAAAGCAGGGGGCGGAGCCCTATTTTTTTTTTTTTTTTTTTTTTTTGCTTCTTAGGGCCACACCTGCAGCATATGGAAGTTCCCAGGTTAGGGGTCGAATCAGAGCTACAGCTGCTGGCGTGCACTGCAGCCACAGCAACGCCAGATCTGACCTGCATCTGTGACCACAGCTCATGGCAGTGCCGGATCCTGAACCTAACTGAGCAAGGCCAGGGATCAAACCCTCAACCTCATGATTCCTAGTCGGAGTTGTTTCCCCTGAGCCACGACAGTAACTCCTTTTTTTTTTTTCTTTCCTATTTTTAAAAGAAAGCCTCTGTCAGATAATGTGAGTTCCTGCTGAGAAAAAGAAAGCTTAATGTGAAATCGCTTTTCACTTCATTGGTAGGTAAAACTAAAAGCTCAGTATACGATTCCATACTTTGGTCCATTTTATTAGGTAGAAAATACATGAGCATAGCTTGTTTAGAAAACGTACTTCATCCCAGCAAACTCAAACCAGACATCTTAAACCAAGAATAATCTTGTCTGCGAGGAGAATATTTTTTTCTGGGGTTGGAAGTAAAGACTAAAATAGCTGTTAATGGTGTTAACACACTTTTTATTTTGTCCATTTTAATGGAGATGAAAGAGCAGTCGCATTGGGCCTGGGGGTTTGCTGGGGGGGAGGGGAGAGGCTTCTCCTAGTATCTCCTCCTGCAGGGAGCGCCCTGCTAGGGCCTGGGTGAGGGGGCTGCAGGTGATGCTGGCTCCCTGTGGCCCACTTTGTCCCTCTAAACCCAGTATCAGTGGCCCCGAGGGTCCCCATCTTTCTGTCTTGCAGGATGCTTTACTTTTCTCTTTTTTCGCTTTCCCCCATTTCGGCTCACTCAGCTGACTTATCCAGGAGATAATACTTTGTCACCAGCCTGCTCAGTGCTTTTTCATCACTAGATGACACCCACCAGCAGCGGGTCCTGAGTGCTTGTGTGAATTGTGGGGCGGCGTGGGGACGCTGGCTCACTCTGGCCTCTGGCTTTCAGCATCCTCAGCCTGTCACAACCCCCTTTCTCCCCACCTTCATTTGCCTGATGTGTCCACGGCAGTTGGGGGTGATGGGCCCCTCCCAGGGTTTGTGCATCAGTGTGCCAAGTGTGGACATGCGTGGACATGTATTTATATCAGGGACCAGGTGAGCAAGGGCCCGGGGCATGTTCCCCCAAGCATTCATTTTCCAATACTGCCCTCCAGGGAGGTGTCGCTCTGAAGTCTCAGTGTGCTGAGAAGAGCCAGAAGCGGGTCTGTCCCGTTGGTGCTTTTCTGCAGGTGCAGCCAGATTCGCGTGTTTGTGCCTGAAACGAGCCCGTGGTTTGGGATGTGCTGTGCGCGCATCGCTCTGGTCCTTGCTGTCTTGGACACACGCGGCTGTGGGGGTCAGGGGGACCCAGACTCGAAAGCTCCGGTGGAGGACGAGATGCAATGCACGTGTGAAAATGTGGAGCCTTTCTACGTTTAAATGGGGGGGGGTTCCTTCTGTCTGAGTTCAGGGAAACAGGAGAGCAATGCGCGTGTGAAAATGTGGAGCCTTTCTACGTTTAAATGGGGGGGGGGTTCCTTCTGTCTGAGCTTAGGGAAACGGGAGAGCAATGCACGTGTGAAAATGTGGAGCCTTTCTACGTTTAAATGGGGGGGGTTCCTTCTGTCTGAGCTCAGGGAAACGGGAGAGCTAGAATGTGTGTCTTCTTCGTGCTCCGGTGGACCCCGTCCCTGGAAAGCAGCGCATCTCAAACCGTGGACCGGGGTGTCTACCTCAGAACCCCCCAAGGGCCGGTTCCGAAGGCCTATTTCCAGACCTTCTGGGTCGGAATTGTGAAGGGTTGGGGTTTGGAAACCTGCATTTTAAGAGAAGAGCCTCCCAAGCGCTTCTCCCCCGGCAGGCTGGAGTGTGCACACCGCTCTTCTGGCGTGACACACACACTGCTGCGGGCAGGGCAGGGCGTCTCCGACATCGCTGGTGATGCTGGCCTGCTTGGCGAGGACGTTTTGACAAATGCGCCGAAGAGGAAGCAGCTGCCGAGACGCGGTCTTCGCGAAGGCCCTGTGCCCGGGATGGTCACCATCCTGACTGCCACAGTGAAAATGGGAACAGCCCCCGGCGTTAGTCGCCTCTGCCTGCTGACTCATTCAGATAATTGGCCCGTGGAAAAGTTTAACTAGGAAACATTTAGACTCTTTTGTGCTTTCATCGTTATGGAAAAAAAAATAGAATGTATTTAAATTTATAGAGGTAAGCAGTGTTTGCAAAATATATTAAAATGGGTTAACATCGGTATTTTCTCGCAGTTCTATCGTGTAGCAGTTGCTTTACATGAAGTAGCTAATTTTGCAAAATATGTGCTTTTTTTTTTTTTTTAACAGGAAAAACTAACCCAAGAGTGTGTATTCAGAGAACAGTTTGAAGAAAACTGGTATAACACGTACTCCTCGAATCTGTACAAACACGTGGACACTGGAAGGCGGTTCTATGTGGCGTTAAACAAGGACGGGACCCCCAGAGAAGGAACGAGGACTAAACGGCACCAGAAATTCACACATTTTTTACCCAGACCAGTGGACCCGGACAAAGTCCCCGAACTATATAAGGATATTCTAAGCCAAAGTTGACAAAGACTCTTTCTTCACTTGAGCCCTTAAAAAAGTAACCACTATAACGGTTCCACGCGGTGGGTTCTTATTGATTTGCTGTGTCATCCCATCAGCTCCACTGTTGCCAAACTTTGTCGCATGCATAGTCTGACGGAGGCGTGGAGGGGACGTGGTGACGTGGCTGCGCACCCCGTGCTGTGCCCACTGCTCGGGCGGTCGGTTGTGAGCGGAGGGGGGGGCGGGCCCGGGGCGAGGGGGGGGTGAGAGGGGGCGCGGCCGGGGGGCGCGGCGAGGAGGGAGCCGAGGGCCAGGCGGGTGCATGTGGGGACAGGCGCGCCTTCCCGTCCCGTCCCGTCTGTTGTCTTTCATCCCCATCAGCGCGGCTGCCTGTCACCCCCGGGATGTGGCCGGCGGCCCGCGGCCCGGCCGCTGCATCTTCACAGGCATGGAGGACGCAGTCTTACCGGAACGACTTTCTCGGCTCATTCTCACGGGGGTCATCCCAGTGGATTTAAAGCAAAGACCTCTTAGTAAAAAACAAAAAAACAAACAAAAAAACAAACAAAAAGAAAAAAAAGAAAAAAAGTTAAATTTATTTATAGAAATTCCAAAGGCAACATTTTATTTATTTTATATATTTATTTATTATATAGAGTTTATTTTTAATGAAATATGTACAGGCCAGATAGGCATTTTGGAAGCTTTAGGCTCTGCAAGCATTAAATGGCAACGTCCACTTCGAACCTGTGGTAGGTCCGTGCCGCGCACGTGGCGTGCATGGACTTGAGACATTCGAACGGCCCTGACGTCCTCAAGGCGACAATCGCTTTTGTGCCCGTGTTATTGTAAACGTAAGCATATCGTTCATGACACTGAGTATCCACTCTCCAGACTGCTTGTTCCCTAGCTTATCCCAGAGGATTAAAGATAAACTGGGTCTCAAACTTTTATTCTGTGTCTGTACTATTTCCTCTCTCCTAAGTGACTTCCTCCATCTCTGTGACTTCACACTGGAAAGTCTGAGGGTGGGATAGAGCCTCCTGGGTTAAATCCCTCACAGAATATACCAAAGCTCAGCAGTCACTACGCTTTTTCTTTAGTCGATTTCCAGAACATCGGGACTCTTATCAAACATTGTACCTACCGCACTAGATTTCTCAAAAGGCGGGGTGGGTGGAAAAAGCTTACTTGGTACAGATTTTTTTTTTTAGGGGACAAGAATCAGAATCAGAGTAATACGGTAATTCATGTAAACTTTTTATTTGTGCAGTTGGCTCTCAAATGTGAACTCACACAAGTACCGTGGGGCCATGCTAACATCTTTGATACACAGTTGCTTTCAGCGCGACCTGTCCTAATCCGTGGTAACAGCACCCTTCAGGTACACCTTGCAAAATGAAACTAATAACTCTCCATCGATAGTGACAGTGAGGGGGAAGGCATATCCTTGTTGACTATGTTTTGTTTTTTAAATTGATCTTCACAAGCACTCAGTTTTTTTAGAGGGGAGGTTACTATATAGAATATGTTTTACAAGGCTTTTGATACCATTTTATGCTGAAAAGCCTAAGAATACATATTTCTTTAGGAGCAATAATTTTGAAACTTGCCCTTGGGCAAGAGAGACAATTTCTTACTCTATGCTAAGGAGAAACGAGCCAAATTCTTAAAGCAATATTTAAGAAAAAGAAATTTATAACAAATTCTCATAGCACATGGAGCGCTTTCTAGCCAGTCACGTGGGACATTGAAAGTGACAAGTTAAAAAAAAAATGTGTTGGGATTTATGTAACTAGTTTTAAAATTTACTATTCCAACTTTGTTTTGCTCTGATGCACATTCTCTATGAAAAATAAAAGTATGTCACTGGTGAGTTAAAGCTGTTTTGAAGCGGGAGCGCATGACTTATTGCTGCGGGCACGGGGCGGGGCTTGCTGCGGTGGGGGCGGGGTGGGCGCAGGGCCGCCGTTGTGCGTTCAAGAAACACGAAGTCGAACGCTGGGAATTAAGAAGTATTGTGGGTGAGGGGACAGAAGCAATGTAAAAATAGCTGATTTATGATCAAGGTCAGAAGGTCCTCTTCATTTATTTTCTTGTTTGTTTTTTGGGGTTTTTTTTTAAAGCTTTCTAAATAGAAACTGCATTTAATTCCAAGATGTAGTATTCTTATTTATTATTTAACCCTTTGCTGCTCCTAAAATGTGCACATGCTGAGGCTTTAGTTTTTCCAAAAGGCACTTCAGATTTGGGGCTGAACAACATTAACCGTCTGGCCACAGGGAAGGATCAAGTTTGCACGATGTCACAGGTATGATATTTAGCACTGAAGAAATGGATTTTAGGAGATAGCCAAAAGTAATCTTAAAGTAGCATGAGACGCCAGGTGATCAGCCTCAGCGAAAGAAAGCAATTCGTGCAAAGGACGAAGCTCTCCCTGCATTCCTAGAAAATGCTACTTTAACGTCTACTTTTGAAGTGATTTTGTTTCGGTAACTTTTTTTTCTTTAAAGAAAAAGAAAATGTTTTATGCTTTTGGCAAGTGATACAATAAACTGTAATGGTCTGTAAATAAATAAATACTGACGTATGCAATTTCTGTACAGAAGTGCTCTGGGAGAGTAGCTGGCTCAGGGTTTTGGTGTGGGTGCCATCCAGATGGGCTGCAGAGAGAGTCACCCCAGCTGGTGGCCCTGCGCCCCATTCTTATTTCGGGGACCAAAGCCTGTGGATGGCGGCCCGAGCCCCTGTGGAATGCTGGGTCCAGTTTTCACAAACAGAAGCCCAGCAGCCAAACCGCTATCTCGTTGGTGCCAACACTGCACCTTGGTCACAGACTCACCGGGCACGGACTGACCCACCCTCCCATCTGTCATGCAAATGTCCCCAGGTGGTGTCGAAGGACATGCCAGGTCGTGTTGGGGCACCTGTCCCTGCCAGGTCCTGTTCTGTAGATAAGCAGACGGCTTCAGTTAATGGTCTTCATTCTATTTCATCTCATTAACACGTAAACATTGTGTAATTTACTTGATAATCTGTAATTGTATGTAAATACATACAGGATTATGTAATTTGTGTAAATACATACTTACAGACTTTTGAAAACTGGTATTTTTTACTTGATGTCCATTTTGGAGCTGCTTCAGATTCTGTGCCTACATGAACCGATGGAATTTTAAAAACACGATCTCCTTGCTCTTACAGCTGTTGCGTGTGTGTTGAGGGGACGAGGGGGTGGGGACTGGGGGGGAGGAACCACCACAACCAGATGTCTTGTCTTTCCTGTGAGCATTTGATGCAGGAGCGGTGATCCTCTGGGATACAGATGTACGAAGCTGCGTCCAGGAAAACGCAGACGGTGGGCACATGTACGTGGCTGGGTGGGTGGACAAAGGCGGATTGTACCAGGTCACATTCTGTTGGCTGCATCCTTTGACCTTGAAATGTGCCAAATTTAGATCCACTGTTCGAGGCCACTTGCTCGAACAAGCATCGGAGTGGTGGGGGTTGGGGAACATGCCAGATGGAATCAAAAGATGCATTAGCCACCGAGCCCCTGGCGCGCGCGCGCGTTTGTGTGTGTGTGTGTGTGTGTGTGTGAGAGAGAGAGAGAGAGAGAGAGAGAGAGAGACACACACACATGCAGTATGATACCCGTAAGTGTCCACAGACGTTTCATCTTTAAAATCAATATTTTGTTGTTAAGCGTGGAATGGGGAGTTCTGGGGCTCCCTGGGGCCCACCGCCACCAGCACGGGCCTGCATCCCAGGGCCCAGGTGAGCAGCGCTTCCACGTGGCTTCCGTGGCCGTCTCTCTTGGGTCTTCAGAAGAATTTTTGTTGTCACGTTTTCTCCACCAGGGGGGACATAAACGTGAAGTGGCCTCTCCTATAAGATTTATTGGAGGGAAGGTGGCACGATGGGCTCTGTGTCTTGCCACTGTGGCAGCCGACTCTCACCAGGTGGTGGGATCTGGCTCCCAGGTCCAACCGTGGTGTAACGGCCACCAGGGAGGTAAGTGTACCACCAGGGAGAGGCCTCTTTGCTGTTGTGGTTGGTAGTAAACGAGACAATGCCCACTTTGGTTTCTCATTTTTCTCCAGCTTAGACGCCACCTTCTATCTTGGAAAACATTTTTTTAAAAAAACAACTCTGTTGAAATAAAAATGGTAGGCGCCCTAGACTGCTCAAAACCCTTGGCCGGACGTGCTTGTGCCTGGCTCTGGCTTCTCCCCCCTCTTCTGAAGATCCTTCTAATTGTGTCTGTGGTTCTGGTCATGCTTCCTGTCGTTATTAGTGAACTCACCTGGACACACTTGGTCCCGGGGACTCAAGAGGGAAAGGACAGTGTGTCAGGAGGACCTTCGGAGCTGAACGGCTGGTCCCGCCAAGCGACACGGCCCAGCAAGGAGAAACTTCCCTGGGAAAGCACTCCTGCCGGCCTTTTCCCAACCCTTGCGCGGGATGTGGCGGAACAGCCTGTGAGCTCCACCTGGCTGTTGCCTCGGGCTCCGAGTCCGTGCGTGTACAGGGTTGGCCCACCAGCTGGGTGACAGTTCTGCCTTGTAACAGAAACAGGGCTTTCCCTAGGCAGGGACGACTGGGGGATTCTGCCTGCCTGTCCGGAGGGAAGCTCTGAGCATCTTTTCTCTCCGAGGTCGACCCAGTCCCCCACCCCTCGGCTTTGCTTTTGCTCACGGCCCCTCCTTCCTTGGTTTGTTGAGTGGAGCTGGCACCAGCGACATGGAGACAGGAACACGCACAGGGATTAAACAACAGGGATCCTGGCACATGGTGACACGGGGCTGGGGGACACATGCCCGTGTGGACTTTGAGGGCCCGAGGGCGTCATGTCTGAGGTGAGATGCGAAGATGAGCCAGAGGCAGGCAAGCTTTCTTGGTTCTTGGAGCATCTGGGGTCCTGGGGTCTTTTACTGCAGTTTCCTGGGTGCTTGGGGTGGACCCTGAGGTGGGGAAGAGGCTGGATGCTTGGCCAGCATCGGGCGTGGTCTTGGTGCTGAGGCGACCAGGACTGCCTTCCGTGGGGCCGGCTCTGCCGTCCTGTGCCTCCCGGCACGTGCTCAAAACGCTCTGGGCTGCTTGTGGTTGCTGTTGAGTTTTTGTTACTATCATTCACTTCAATTTCCCCCTCACACTTACCTGCGTCACAGGCAAAATCCACAGTATAACCGTGATGAAAATACAGGATATTAAAAGAGATGAGAATATAATCTTTAAAATATCCACTTCATTGCATCAATAACTACGTATCGAGCACCTATAGGTATATGACAACATGACATGAACTAAGGCTCTTGCAGAGGAAAAAAGGACAACATTCTGAGCGTGCTACTTAACCGCGAGGCTGGGTTCTATGCGAACTATTACATAAATATGCAGCTTAAGAAATTGCAGGTTGCAGGTTCGATTCCTGGCCTTGCTCAGTGGGTGAAGGATCCGGCGTTGCCTTGAGCTGTGGTGTAGATGGCAGACACAGCTCGGATCGCGCATTGCTGTGGCTCTGGTGTAGGCTGGCAGCTACAGCTCCGATTAGACCCCTGGCCTAGGAACCTCCATATGCCGCAGGTGCGGCCCTAGAAAAGGCAAAAAGAGAAAAATAAATAAATAAAAGAAATGGTGGGGCTGGGACACCCACATTATAAGGCAGCTAGGACAGTGCTGACCATTTTCCGTGAACTTCCCCTGTCTTCAACCATGTACTCAATTTGCGTGAACCATAAGAACCCAGTTAGATGCAGTCCCATTCAAGTCCTCTTGCTTTAAGTAGGATGGCGTTTTCAGAGTGTCTGCAAATTGGTTGAGTGAGCTTCTTTCAGCACATAAGCTCCTCCTTGGGAGGAAATGCATTTCTTTTGAAAGAGAGGCCGCCCCAATTTTCCTTGCCTCGGAAAATCCAAAGGAAAAGGCACGGGAGTTCCAGAAGTTTATCAATTACATATTGGTGAGATCTTTTAAGGATCCCAGGACTCTGAGGCTGCAAGAACAAACGAAGTTTTGGAAAAGACCTCATCTCCCATACTGTCCTCTCACAGAAATATAAACGGGCATATTGGTTCCCAATGCAAAATACTTATTTCTTTTAAAAGGTAGATTATCAGGTGGCAGAGGCGACCATCTCTTGGTGCTTCCTGTTGAAGTGCAGGAATGAACCGGAAAGTGCTGTCTAGTCGTATCTTGTCCGTATCCACGCGCTGCTGCCGCATTCTGCATTCCACATGCTCCTAAATGCGTCCCCAAATGCATCAGCTCCTTGAAACGGCCAAACTGCCCTCAGACGAGCTGTTCTATGTCCTAATTAGCTGGTTGCTATAGACACTTGGGTCATGTTTTTTTTTCAAATAGCAGGAGCTCAAATTATAGGAAAACTAAAAATAAAATAGAAAGAATAAATACTATTGTAGTTTGGATAAGTGAAAGTTATTATTATTATTATTTTTTTTTTTGGCGTCATGGGTCACATTTGGTGCTTTAAATTTTTTAAACCTGTTAAAACTGGTCACTTGAGTTTTATTCTTAGGTAAACCCATGATTTTTCAACATGTCTACGTAATACCCAGGGGATTATTTAGAACCTGAGCAAAATTTAAGGGGAGGGCCGTTTTCACTGAAACTCGTTAATTCATTCAGCAAGCAATTATTGATACATATCGTATTCCAGGGGTCGTGAGAGTAGAACAGATTTGTTAGATTTTGTTTTCATAAACACTGTGAATATATACTGATTCACTTAGCTTATGCCTACCCCTCGTGAAGGTGTCGTGCAGTAATCACCCTAACTTTCCTTCTTGTCTCCTTTCTACGAAGTGTGACTTCTTCCTGGAGAAGAGGACTGGGTGTGGTTTAAAGCACATCCCTTTAGAGCAGGTGCTTTATCATATAATGGGCTCATTCCATTTGGAGGTCTTTTGGGTTCCATTCAACTGGATGCTTAAAATTGGTCTCAAGGGAATTCCTTCCTGGTTTGACTTTGAGGTGAAAAATATCGCTGAAAAATAAAACCAGCGTAAAGTCAATGTGATGTAACGTAGCATATATTTGGGGCATCTTGTATGATGATTAGTCTATATTTGTGGCTCGGAACAGTAGTTACAAATTCCTATGTGACTGTTTTTATCTCAGGAACACATGATGGCTTGTCATGAGGTCGTCCTATTTGGGAACCACACCCAGTGGTTCTGAGCACACTCAAGGAACTATATTAAGGAGCATATGACAGATGTATGATGATTTATAAATACATTTGATCAGTAGCTGCCCTCGAGAAAGGCTATGCAGTGAATAGCACATGAGCATAAGAAAAGCTCCTGAGGGTGGGGAAGAACCACCCATGGATGAGCGGTAACAGCACAGGAGGCTCGCGAAGGGTGAGGCGTAATGCCTTTTCCTACCACCCGGACTGGAAAACCTCCAGATTCCTGGGGTATCGGGTAGAGTATGCAGAAGGGTCTTACCTCAGCTATGGAGAATAATTCGCCTCAGACTAAATACCATTCCAGCATGACTAAACATATTTAAAAGAAACGCACGAAAGGATCACTCTATTTTTATGGAAACTTAACTTTATCCCAGAAAAAAAGCTCAATAATATTTATGGGAATTAAAACTATCCAGGGAGTTCCCGCTGTGGTGCAATGGGTTAGGAAACCAACCGCGGCTGCTCAAGGTTGATCCCTGGCCTGGGTGCAGTGGGTTAAGGATCTGGTATTGCTGCAGCTGTGGCTCAGATTCAGTCCCTGGCCTGTGAATGTCCATATGCCATAATTGCGGCCATTAAAAAAAAAAAAATCCAGCCACCAGCAAGATAAAATACATGTTTGGCGGCCAATAAAAAATCCCTAGACATGCAAAGAGGGCAGAAAAATACAGCCCAAAATGAAGATAAAAAATCATTGAATTTGGAGTTCCTCTTGTGGCTCAGCAGGTTAAGAACCTGATTAGTTAAGGATCCAGCGTTGCTGCGAGCTGTGGTTGGCTCAGATCCAACATTGCCGTGGCTGTGGTTTGGGCTGGCAGCTGCAGTTCCGATTGGACCCCTGGCTTGGGAACTTCTATATGCCACGGGTGTGGACCTAAAAAGAAAAAAAAAAAAATCATTGAATTCCACCTGACCCAGAACTGACAAAGATGTCAGAAGGAGCATTAAAAACACATTGACACAGTTATTATAACTGTTCCTTATTTTTAAAAAGTTTGAGACATCGAAGATACAAATGTTACCAGCAATAAAGAAGGGCATTTCTTAGTGATAAAGGGGACAGTTCATCAAAAGAATAGAAAAATTCAAACTGTTTGTGTATCTAATAAAGAGAGCTTTAGAGCCTAATAAAGTTGCAAGGGAAAATAGTCAAATTCACAATTATAATGTGAGGTTTAAAGAACCTTCTTTGAATAATTGATAGGACAAGCAGAAAGGAAAATATTAAGAATATAGAAGGTTTAAACAACACTTTCAACCAGCTTGACCTAGCTGACGTTTGTAAAACACTCCATGTAACAGTAACAGCATATGTATTCTTTTCAGGTGCACAAGGAACATTTACCACAATACTCTGAGCCATATGTCTAATCTCAGTAGATTTAAAAGGATTCAAGTCATACAAAGTACGTTCACTGATCCAACAGGATCCAACTAGCAGACATCTCCGGATAATCCCCGAATAGCAAAAACCCAACAACATGCTTCTGAATGTCCTAACTTGGAACCCACGGTTCAAAGACGAAATCGGAAGTGAAATTATAATGTGGTTTGAACAAAATTAAAATTAAAACACAACAGATCAAAAACTGTGAAAACGCTGCTAAATTCATACTTAGGAAGAAATCCATAGTACTAAATTCCTTTATTTGAAAGGAAGAAAGTCCCCAAATCAATTATCTCAACTTTCGGCTTAAGAAACTAGAAAAATAAGAGACAATTTAAACTAAAATAAACAGAAGGCATGTAAAGGTTAGAGCAGAAATTAACGAAATAGAAAACATAAAATTAACAGAAAAAGTGAGTGAAACCAAAAAACTGGCTCTTTGAAATATGGATAAAATTGATAAAGCTTTAGCCAAAATGATCAGGAAAAAAATAAGGAGCCACAAATTGTAGATGTAAAAATGGAGCCGTGACATTACTACAGATTCTACAGATATTAAAACAAAATAAGGAAACACGAGGAACAATTGACACCAATGATTAATGTTGAATACATTAAACCATTTTTTGTTTGTCTGTTTGTTTTTGCTGAGCCTGTGGCATGTGGAACTTCCTAGGCCAGGGATTGAACCTCTGCCGTGCTTGTGGCAACACAGGATCCTTAATTCACTGTGCCACATGGAATCTTTCTAAATTCATTATTTTTATCCCTATACATCTAAAAATTAAGATAATTTTTAGAGCAGTGTTAGGTTCAAAGATTTCCCCGATACCCCCTGTCCACATCATGTCATAATCATTGAAAATTCATAGTTTGCATTACAGTTCACTCTTGGTGTTGTGCATTTTATGAGTATTTTCACTGCCCTAGAACCCCTCAAACTCTTAGCAAAAAACCCCAAAAACTTTTACCACTGACCTTTTCGTGGTCTCCATAGATTTGCTTTCTCCAGAGTGTCATGTAGCTGGAATTGTACAGTATGTAGTCCTTTCAGCTTGACTTCTTTCACTCAGTAATATACAGTCAGGATTTTTTTCTTTGGCCAAGCACGTGGCATGCAGAAATTCCTGGGCCAAGGATGGAACCCGTGCCACAGCAGAGATCCAAGCCCCTGCCCTGCAGTGACATCGCCAGATCCTTAACTCTCTGAGCCACACCGGGGCTCCTGCATTCAAGATTCTTTCAAGTCTTTTCATGCTCGATTATCCATCATCTGGAGGCATCACGGTTTATTCATCCGTTCACCCCCTGAAGGACACCTTGGTTGCTTTTCAGTTTTGGCAATTATGAATAAAAGCACTATAAACATTCGTGTGCAGTTTTCATCTCTTTTGGGCAAATATCAAGGAGCAAGATTGCTGGACGATATGGTGAAAGTATGTGTAGTTTTGTGAGAAACTGTTAAACTGTCTTCCAAAGTAGCTGTACCGTTTTACAGTCCCACCAGCAATGAATGAGGGACCCCATTGCTCCACATCCCCACCAGCCCTGGAGGCTAATTTTTGACGAAGATGCAGAGGGAATTCAGGCGAGAAAGATGTGAACAGTTGGAGGGCGTGAACATAAGTGGTATGAATGACTGGATATCCGTATGCGAACAATTCAATCCATACCTCCTGCCGTATACAGAAAGTACCTCAAAGTGGATGATAGACCTGAACATTAAGCCCCAAGCTATAAAACGTCTAGAATTAAACATGGAAGGAAGTCTTGGTGAACTCGGGTAAACATTTCTCAGGTACAACACAGAAAAAGCAGAGTCTCTTTCAAAGGCACCATTAAGAGAATGAAAAGGGAAGCCAGAGCTTGACAGGATATATTTGCAAATTATGTCCAGTGTTGTTTGTGCAGGGACCTAGGTCCATCCAGGATGTATAAGGAACTCTCGAAACTCACGAAAATGGGCAACGTGTTTGAACAGACAATTCGCCAATGAATATACGAATGGCAGATACGTACATAAAAAGATATCAAGAGCATTGTTCATTAGGGAGAGGGGAAGTAAAACCACAAAGAGATTAAAATTAACACATTAAAATGGCTAAAATTAAAAAACTGACCACAGTAGGTGTCGGTGAGGATGTGGAGGAACTGGAACGCTCCCACGCAGGTGAAAGGGATAAAAAACTGTAAAGCCTCTTTGGAGAACATTTTGTCAGTTTCTATTCTATTTATTTATTTATTTATTTATTTACATTTGCAATTTCTTTTTATAGTGATTTTTATTTTTTCCATTATAGTTGGCTTACAGCTTTCTGTCAATTTTTTACTGTACAGCAAAGTGACCCAGTTACGCACACACACATATATATCTATATATACATATACATTCTTTTTTCTCACATTATCCTGCTCCGTCATAAGTGATTAGATATGGTTCCCAGTACTACACAGCAGGATCTCATTGCTTATCCACTCCAAAGGCAGTAGTTTGCATCTATTAACCTCAAATTCCCAGTCCATCCCACTCCCTCCCTCCTGCTTGGCAATCACAGGACCATGAGTTTCTTTTCTGTGAAAAGGTTCGTTTGTGCCGTATGTTAGATTCCAGATATAAGTGATATCTTGTCAGTTTCTTAAAAGTTAAACATGTGTCAACTCTAAGATCCAGCATTCCACTCCTATGTATGTGCCTGATAGAGATACAAAGACATAACGCGGCTGTAAAGATAAGAGCCTAACCCTGGGAAAAACCCACACGGATACCACAGGTGAATGAATTAAATCCGGTACCTCTGGATGATGGAATACTGCTCAACAGCAAAAGCGAGCGAATTATCCAAATGCATCACGGCACGGATGGATCGCGGAATAGTTGTGTTGAATGGAGGGTGCTAGACAAGAGTTCTCACTGTGTGTTTTTGTTGGAGTAGAATTGTAGAGAATTAAATCTAAGGCAGTTATAGACAGTAGATCACTGGCTTTCAGGAGATAAGCAGGACAGGCAGGAGTGACAGGAGAGGTTACCAAGGGCATGAGGAGAGCTCTGGGTGATGGCTTTGGTAATGATGTTGATTTACGGGGTGTAGATAAGTCAAACCTATTGCATGATACGCTTCCGTGCAGCTTGTTGCATGGCACTTATGCCACTGTGACAACATTTAGGAATAGTATTTAAAATATGTTCTCTATTTACATAAAGAGCGCTCATGCAGATGAAACGAGATGGTGGGGGTGTCACGATCCTGGCGCATCCGTCAGCCCCCCGAACTGAGCTCTGCAGCCCGACGTCTTTCCCGCAAGGACGAGGTCTCACGCTCACTGAGTAGCAGGAAGAGGAAAACTCAGAGGAAGGGAGAAAGCGGTGGGGTTTCTGTCCCGGATCAGCAGATGAGCAGATCTCAGGGCTGAGCTGGGGGATCTTCCCGAGAGAGGCAGGCCAGCCTGGGCAGGCGGTGGTGGGTGAGCAGCAGCCTGTGCTGGGGGATGGCCCCGAGAGCCCCCACCCCTGCTCTAGCCCGGGGCTCTGGGTGCGGACAGCACACTGCTGGCAGGAGAGATTGGGTCCAACTTACAACATACAGTGAAGGTGCTGCAGGCGCAAACAAATAAAACCCCAAGAAAATCCAGACAGTGGTCGTATCGTGTAGACACTGCTTTGCCCCGGCTTTGTGATGATTAGCCCGATATTTTTAGTTCAGAACAGGACTTAAGTTTCAAAATTCCTGTTTAGCTGTTTTTGTCTGCTGACAACTTGTCACGAGGCTAAACTGGGAAGCACCGCCGATGGTCCTGAGCACCCGCGGGGAGCTCTATTCAGGGCTCTGTGACAAATGTGTGAGCAAATTATAAAGCCCTTCCATCGGTCCCTGCCCTTGGAGCGGGCTGAGCATTTGAAGCAAATGCAAGGATTCTGACTCTGCTGCGAAGTCCCCAGTGACGGGGGAGCTCATACAACGTGCCCTCCAGTGACTGAGCCCCCCACTCTTGGGGCTGCAGCACTGTGAGATGTGACAGGGAGGCCGGGACTGTAGGTGACAAGGCGAGGAGGGCCAGTCCAAGCGCCCTTCCTGTTTCCTACAACTGGGACGAGAGCTTTTTCATTTGGAGGTTGGCACACAAGCCAGCGACAGTCTGTCTCAATAGAAATTGGGCCAGGAGTTCCCATCACAGCTTACCGGGTTAAGGACCTGACATTGTCTCTGTGAGGATGCAGGTTCCATCCCTGGCCTCGCTCAGTGGGTTAATGATCCAGTGTTGCCGTGAGCTGTAGTATAGGTAGGTCACATATGCGGCTCTGATCCTGCATGGCCGTGGCTGTGGTGTAGGCTGGCAGCTGCAGCTCCGATTTGACCCCTAGTCTGGGAACCTCCATATGCCGTGGGTGTGCCCCTAAAACAAAGAAAAAAAATTAGGCCATTTTGTGCTTAGCAGTGTGTAGAGCTGTGCCTACACTGGAGAAGGGTCTGCAGGACTTAAGAATTCCACTTTCCAACTCTGTGCTGAACCATTTTATGAACCATTTTAAGAGAAGACCAAGCAATTGAAATATTAATCATTTCCACTGGTGTTAATTTGCCTTTGGGCGATACCAGGTTATTTTTAAATGTTTAAAAGTTTTTAAAAATTAAAAAATTTTTTGGCCACACCCACGGCCTTTGGATGTTCCAAGGCCAGGGATCGACGCTGAGCCACAACTGCAGCCTGCACCGTGGCTTATATAGAATATTTATTTGCGTTTTCTCATGGGATGGAAGATCAATGAAGCTGATGGATGTTCTCAAAATCGTGGAAGTGACGTGAGTGTCACTATTCACCGTTGATTAAATGCCCATCCCCCAGCAAGCCCTTTAGCACAGGGGCCATAAGCGTGCACTCTTATCTGGTGGCCTTCAGTTGAATCCCGTGTCCACCTTTCCTTCGGACTCTGTGGCCTGGACAGAACCAGGGGCCTCGCTGTGCCTTCGCTTGGCGCTCACCTGGCCTCCGCTGCGGTGGCCAGGGTGGAACCGAAAAGGTTTCTAAAGCATTTTGCATGGAGCCTGGCGCTCAGCACACAGAATCCCGCTGTTGCTCCATTTGTGACAGTTGGCGTCTTAGAATAATAGGAGGAGCTGGGTATCTCTATTTGCAGAAAACGAACAAGCTAGTTTCTGCTGTTCCTGTGCTTGAACCCAGGCTTTCTGACTTGAGCCCAGCGTTCTCCTCTGCATTGTATTGCAACGCGAGAGGGGTGCTGTCCACTCCGAGTTTGAGTTTTTGGAAAGTCCCCCTTCGTCTTTTCCTTCAATGACAGTGGACCTCCATGTGCGCCCCTGCCTCTGCGTGGGCGGCCCAAACGCCAAGTCTCTGGTCCTCGGAAGCCGTTGTGAGTCTCGGGACGCTAAGCAGAGGCAAGCAGGACCCCTTCCAGACAGGTGACGTGATGGCCCAGAGCCGGCCACTTCTTCTTCCTCTTCTCTTTCTTCTTCTTCTCCTCCTCTCGCTCCCCAGCGCTCCCTGCTCTCCTCCTTCTCTCTCCCTCCCTCCTTCTCTCTCCCTCTCCCTTCTCCTCCTCCTTCAATTGGAAACAGACGGAAGCTGGAGAGGTAAAGTGGTGTGACTTGGTTCAGTTTCCACCCGGAGTGAGAGACGGGTTGCCTTTGAAGACCAGCCGTCTAATCTTCACCTTCTGGGTCAGTACCAATGGCACAACTATGTCAGACTGTCCGCCCGCGTCGTTGATCTTCCATCCCAAAACCCTCGCCTCTCTCCAGTCTCCTACATCTGTGCTGAGGGACCTGGCAGGAGCCCTGAGATGTACCTGCCTGGGCTGCACCTGTCACTGGGCTTGAGGGGGAAGGACCACAGGCTGTGATTCGTGGCCAACATGTTCAGCAGTGCCTTCCCATCCTTCCCGGTGGGTGGCCGGGCCCCCAGCACCCCAGCTGGAGACTCCATTTCCCAGCCTGCTTTGCAGCTCGCTCTGACCACCGATTAATTTCTAGCCACGGATTATGACTAGGAGCGGGGTGTGGCCTTTTTAGACCTGGCCTCAAACAGCACACATCACGCCCTCCTCTCTCCTTCCTTCTCACATGACCTTGAGACTCAGACTTGACGCCGCCACCAAGCCCACTGTCCTGGGCTCGGGAATGTCATCCTCCCTGGGCTGTTCAGGAGGAAACAAGCAAGGATGTTAATGACCCGCTGACCTTGGACCTCTTTCTGTCGGCTCCGCGTCCTCCGTCCGGGTGGGCCGCAGTCCTCCAGCCGCGTTCTGCTGGGTCTCTTAAGGGAGTATCAAATTCCAAAGACAAAACCAGAACATAGCCCAGAGGCTGTGCGGCCATCAGTGTTCACGGAGTGAGAAGAATTTGTTTCCTAGAAAATGCCTTTGTGCTCTTTGGTAATTCTGTTGTTTATTTTCTGCTCTGGAATCACCCCTTTGACCAAAGCCACTTGGTTCGTGACCCTTGGCTAGGGACATTGTTAGGGCTTCTCTCTGGTTTGGAGTCCCGTGGTTTATCGCTGGGGCCGTGTCTGCATTTTATTTTATTTTATTTATTTATTTATTTTTGTCTTTTCTAGGGCCACTCCCTCGGCATATGGAGGTTTCCAGGCTAGGGGTCTAATCAGAGCTGTAGCCACCAGACTACGCCACAGCCACAGCAGTGTGGGATCTGAGCTGTGTCTGTGACCTACACCAGAGCTCATGGCAACGCCAGATCCTTAACCCCCTGAGCAAGGCCAGGGATCGAACCTGCAACCTCATGGTTCCTCGGATTTGTTAACCACCACACCACGACGGGAACTCCAACATCTGCATTTTAGAAAGGACTTTTGAAACCGTTTCAGAGATTAGCCAGAGGAGGAAACTGAAACGTGTAAGGGATATAGCACCAGGAAAAGTGCAGCGGTGGCAGTGGAGGCACTGTCTGATGATGCTAGCTGCCACATGTCGTAAAGACTCAGCTCAGAAGACTTTGTAGCTCTTTATTGCACCAATTTCAGAAGAGGCACAAACCACATTCTCCCACCTCTAAAACTCAGCCAAAAAGGAAGCCAAGAGAGGATTTCTGTTTTATTGCTCTGTGGTGGTGCTGGAATTGGGACCACGTTGTCTGCCTAATCACGGGTCTCCTGGCGGTAGTGGAAGAGGACATGGGTGGTGACAATCACTGCAAAGGAGGTGAGGCTGCCTAAGGAGAGGTGTTTGGGGCTAACCAGGCCCTGGGGGGGGGGGGGGCTGGTGGCAGCAGCTCCAGGACCACGTCGGCCCAGGAAGCAGGAGGAAGAGCCACGAGGGTGACTCAGGAGCATTTCTCCTGCTTTCCTGCACCTGCCCCAACGGTACGACACACCTTCTTTGGGGGCTTCTGGGGAGCTTGGCCCGAGGTTCCCCGCCCTTCCCTCCTTGCTAGGTGGAACGGAATCCTGAATTACCTCTGCTCTTCACCGCTCTATGAAGGCTTGACTTAGCACCACTCGGTACCAAAGGTCTCCCCTTTAGGGAGGGTTAGGGTTGGGGCTGGGGTCAGGGTTAGGGGTTGGGGTCGGGGTCAGGGTTAGGGTTAGGGTTGGGGTTAGGGTTAACATCCCTAACCCTTGCTATCCCCGCTTGCACCCCCGCTCCCTGCTGGAGGTCCTGTCTGAAGCACAGCTGAACTTCATGCTCAGCACATTTGTTCTTGCCGAACCTTATTTTGCCCCCAATCCTGCTCTGCTCCCTGTGAGCAGACCTCAAAGGTGACACCATTGTCCACGCTGGCGTCCAGGGGGAAACCTGGGACTCCTTGTCCCTACCTGCCCCAGCCTTGCCTCTCACCATCACCAGATCCTGCCGACTCGCCCCCCAAGTCCCCTCTCAAAACTGCTTCCTTCTCTCTGCCCTTCCAGCGTGCCGGCTGCAGACCTGGCTCCTTCTGGACGGCTGCTCTGGTTCCTTGCCTCAGTCACCTTGGCGCCTCATGGGGCTTATGGGGCTCAGGTCTGCAACCCCACAGCCCTGTGCCGGCTGCGTTCCAGAATGTTCCAGAGCTTGTGCTCTCTGAGGTAGCACCTCAAGTTCCAAAACGTTAATACGTCTTCACAGAAAAATTGATCACGTTAAGTGGATAAATTCCATGTGCAGCTTCAGACCTGTGCAGGCGAGTCTTTGTGGCCTTGAGCTCAGATGGGGTCAGATTTTTCACCTGAGGTGTTCAGCTTGGTGCTCTGAGCGACTTGGGTCCCAGGCGTGAGCTCGGTGGGGTCACTCCGTTCCGCTCTCCCCACTGTGGGAATCTTTAGGACCCCCATGGCCTTTGTGACAGATGCTAGCAGAGTTAGCCAGCTCGCTGTCACCAGGCCCGGACCTTCCCCCCGGGGTGGGGGGCACCTGACCCCCTTTCCTCCCCCCAGCACTGTGCTCCCCCAGGGCACTCAGCCATCTCCCCTCCCTTCTCGCTGGGGTCCCCACCCCCGCCCACAGGCCCACCTCAGTGCCTCTCCACCCCCTTCCCGGGCCCCACACACATCACCTGGTGCGGCCCTGGTCCCTGGAGCCCTAGGCTCCCCAGTCAGGCTGGGCTCCCGCCTCTGCCCGCGCCTGGGGCCTGGGGGCAGCGGCACCTTTACTGAGTAAACTGAGCAATGGCTCCCTCCTGCCTGGAATGTATTTACTGTTTTATTGTGGGTGTTAATGGGGGAGTTGGGATTCCATAGATGGACTTCAGGCTTTGAAGTTGACTTTTCCAGAAACAAATTTATGCATCAAGGGCTGTCTGGACTTTGCCTCCAAATTTCATAACCACGACTCATGAGCACTGGCTACACTGACAGAAAATCCTCTGTTCGCCATGAATCTTGAGCCTGTAGCTTTGTAGGACGCACTGCCGCTGGGAAATCTGGGGTATGGGTGGGGACCCCCAGGAGGCTCTGCAGGTGGCCTGCATGGTTTCAGTCTTATTTCATCCCTTCCTCTAGAGTTACTTGACTTAAATCCTTCGTTTCTGCAAGTAAAGCAGCAGCAGGGAGGCGGCGTAAACGCCAGAGCCGTTTTGGCTGCACCGCAGACGGGGTGACAGGGGCAGGCCACGCTCCCTCGGCAGCCAGTGGGGTGCTGAGTCACACAGGTCGCAACAAGGTGTGAGGAGCGGAGCCGATACTTTTTAATCCAAAATGAAAAGCTCAAAAACTGTGTGCACGTGGGACTGAGCTGGGCTGGCGCGGCCCCGCCCGCACGGGGGCTGAGCTCCTGCTTGGAGGGGCCCTTGCGAGCAGAACAGGCCGTGGATTAGTCACTTTTTTGTTTTGCTAGATTAGAGCGGTGTTGAGGTTTTCCTTGCGAGAGTGTCTCTGTCCTTTAGCTGTGTGCTGATAGGCTCTTTTTTTCCTTTCTCCTTCTTTTTTTTTTTTTTTTTGGCGGAGCGAAAGGAAAGGAAATATATTAGTGTGCCAGCAATTGTGCGCAAACATAGGTGAGCTGGTTTGGGAAATCACTGAGCATCATTGAAATATAAGATTTTCCATGACTCTTCTCCCCTTAAAATTCAGTACCTTACAATCCATAGCAATGATCCCGCTAGACCTTTGGTGCTGTAACCTTATTCTTATGACATGTCATTTTTAGCCCTGAATGCTTTATTTCATGGATTTCTTTGCAAGCTGGTCATTCAACCCACCCTTCATTTGGCCAGTATTCATGGGACAATGACTATGAGGTGGGCACTGCCTCGGGTGCCGGGGAGTCACTGGTGAGCAAAACTTGCTGTCTGCTGGGGAGGCAGGAAGGCGACCGCCAAGGGCTCTAGCAGTTGGGATAGGAGTTGCACCGGGCGGGCAGGAAACCAGTAGGATTTAGAGAAGTAGGGTTTCCTCCTGCTTGATTGGAACATCCCTCCTTTAATCTTTAATGCCTGGCTCTCCTTCTCTCTTTTTTTTTTTTTTTAAAAAAAAGCCCATACAGCTCTCCGTGCGTTCTTCATAAATTGTCCTTTCCTCCATCCCACCCTCCTTCCTGGCTGTGCCTCCTGGTACCAGCTGAAGAAGTCTTCCCGTGGCTGTTTACATATGCCTCGATTATTTATAGGCTGCTATGTTTTCCCGGTGCTCCTCACCAGTCACCGCCCAGACGTGCAGTACATGGTTAGTTATTTTAATCTTTCCCAGTAAATCAATTCTCCCCACCTCCCCATCATTTTTATTACTCAGCTCTGAACTCCCTTCAGCTCGTCTGCATCTTTATGGTATTGAAGTGCACGGAATTGAACGTCATTTTCCAGGTGGGGTTGGAGAAAGGCTGTTACCGGGGGACTCTCGCCTCTGTTCCCTGCTGATGAAACCACTGGGATCGAAGCCCAAAACTGCATTAGCCCTTTCGCTGCTGTATCAGCTTTACTAACTCATATCTAATTTTCTTTTCACCGTCGCCCTGCTGGGCTTTCACACCGCCTCGGCGGCTGCTGGCTGGACAGACGGGTTTGGGGTTCCTCCGGTGGCCTATCTTCCTTCTAGCTTTTAGTCCGGAATCGGCCACAAAGCAGAGGAAGAAAGAGGGAGCTCCAGAGAGCAGAGGTCATGGTGTGATGAGTGAAGCGACGAGACCTGCCACGGGAAGGGTGTCTGTGCGGGGCTGGGGCTACAGGGCTCGTGTGTTCTTGCGTTCAGGAGTCACATCGCGCTGGCAAACAGGCTGAGGAATGGGCGCAGAGAGGCTGGGGACGTGTCCGGAAGTCACCCAGCTCGAGGTGGCATAGCTGGGTTTGAGGCAGAGCAGCTGGACTGCAAAGCCTTTGCTCTGGGGAACCAGCGCCTCCAGTGCGGGGACCAGGGGCGGGCGGGCCGACCGTGCTGCCCGGGGCCGAGGCACCGCGGCCGAGCACCGGTCTTCGGGGAGTCCCTGCCCGGGCTTCGCTCCTCGTCCTCATAGAGCGTGGGGGACAGAGGCCACGGAGCTCTTTCAGTGAGCGAGGGAGCCGACTTTCCTGGATGGTAGACACTCAATAAGCCTTGTCGCCATCCCCTGCTCCCCCAGCTCTATTGCCGGGAGAGCAGCTTTCAGACCAAAGTCAGAATGCAAAGCCCAGCAGGACAGACCCCGCAGAGCAACCTCTCAGAACTGTGATTGAAGGTGAGAACACCCAGCAACGGTGGATGTTCCTTTTTTAATTTTTAAATTAAGAATCTTTTTTTTTTTTTTTTTTTTTTGGTCTTTTTAGAGCCACACCTGTGGCATATGGAGGTTCCCAGGCTAGGGGTCCAATCGGAGCTACAGCTGCCGGCCTGCACCACAGCCACAGGAAGGCAGGATCTGAGCCATGTCTGCGACCTACACCACAGCTCGTGGCAACACTGGATCCTTACCCCACTGAACGAGGCCAGGGATCGAACCCACAACCTTGTGATTACTAGTTGGGTCCGTTAACCACTGAGCCACAACGGGAATGCCTAAAATCTTTTTATTGGAATAGAGTTGACTTACTGTTGTATTAGTTTCAGGTGTACAGCAAAGTGAATCAATTATACATACATATCTAGCATTCATTTCCCCTGTATAGGTTATTACAGACCATGGGGCCGACTTCCCTGTGCGAGAGGACATTTGTAAAAGAAACGCCGTTAAGACCCATTGCGTCTTAACAGCCAGTCTCCAGCCTCACTGCAATGCCGCTTCCTGACACTTCACTTTTCTTTCCTTCTCCTTTTTATTTTATTTAATTTAAAAAAATTTTTTTTTTTTTTTTTTTTGGTCTTTTTGCCTTTTCTTGGGCTGCTCCCTCGGCCTATGGAGGTTCCCAGGCTAGGGGTCTAATCCGAGCTGTAGCCACCAGCCTACGCTAGAGCCGTAGCCACGCGGGATCTGAGCAACGTCTGTGACCTACACCACAGCTCATGGCAACGCTGGATCCTTGACCCACTGAGCGAGGCCAGGGATGGAACCCGCAACCTCATGGTTCCTCGTCGGATTCGTTAACTACTGCGCCACAATGGGAACTCCCTCCTTCTCCTTTTTAGTCTTGACATGGAGTAACTTGACTCTCTCTGCCCATCCTGATCAGGAGCCGGTGAAAAATGGAGGTTGATGGAGGAATGAGGGTGCAAACGGTGTACTCAGGGTGTGTAAGTCTGGCGTTTTTTGAGAAGAGGCAGAGGTTGTGTTTTGAAACCCCTGCTGCAGTGGAAGAGCCTGGCTGGGCTGCCTCTCCCACACGCAGTTGTCCTCAAAGGCCTGTTTGCAGGGCCGCGTGGTGTGGTGGAAAATAAGGCCCCGGGACCGCAGGTATGCAGACCTGGGGCCCAGGCAGTGTCCTTGCTTAGTTCTATAAGGTGGGCAATCACTGCACTTGCTTGAGCCTAGCTTGTCGCATCTTTACGTTGGGATCTCTGCCCGGGTGCGTCGTGAGGTGTGAATGGGAAGAGTCCTGCTCGGGGCCTGGGTCCGAGCAGGTGAGGTGTGAATGGGAAGAGTCCTGCTCGGGGCCTGGGTCCGAGCAGGTGCTGGTTGTCCCTCCGGCTCGCCTCTTCCTCTACGGCCTTTGGGACCCCGAGCGTGCCGTCTGCCAGGTGAGATCCACATGTCGGCGAACAGGCTTCCCAGCTCTCTGCTCTCCGTTCAGAATGTCCTGTGATGAGTTCTGTCCACTGTCACCAAAACCACCACTGCCACCGTCCCTCTGATCAGCATCACCAGCACGAAACCATCGTCAGCGCCACCACCATCACGGCCACCACTGCCATCACTGCCCCACCGGTGCTGACTGAGCCCTCACAGTGTGCCAGGCTTTGGGGCAACCGCTTTGTAGACTTGTTCTCAACCATTCCCTGAAATTACCCTTTGAAGTAGGTATGACTGTTGTTCCAGTTCGAAAACAAGAATAACGGTGCTTGGAGCGGTTAAATCACTTATTCAAGGTCACGGAGGACATGGGAGATAAAAAAGAAACACGAGCCACGAGCCCTGCCCTGAGGACGTGTGTGATCTCTTGGGAAGTAAAACTTAAGCACATGCAAAAGGAGTGACCTTGAGAGGCATTCAGCAGCGAGTGCCAAGTTGCGTGGTTCTGGCTTGTGATGCTGCAGAGGTTCAGGGAACAGGGGCTGCTGAAGGTCACTCCGGGTGTGTGGTGCTTTTGTTTCGTGGGATTAGCAGTTATGCAGATGCTCTTCAGAACGGGGTGGGTACACATGGGAAGCGGGAATCAGACAGTCACTCAGATGTCACAAGTCTGCACACAGCTTCTGAGGGAAAGCAGAAGAGGTGGTCCTGGCCCCATAGGAAGGGGGCTCAGGAGCTGCACTGGGCTCAGGTCTGCGTTAGTAACCGGGCAGCCTCGTGGCCCCGCATCTGCGGGAGTTCTGGCTACTTCTCTAAGGCCCTGCTGTTAAGGAAACTCGGCCCCTTGCTGTGTTCTCACCCAGCCCCTATGAGCCCTCTCTCCCTCTCTCCACCCCCCCAGCTTTCTCTCCTCCCCTTTCTCCAAGATCGGGGCTCTCCTGGCTCTGCCCAGTCCTCACCATCCTTCCTTAAGCAGAGCTTTCATGCCAAGCACACCCGTGGGCCACTGTCCCACCTGTGGCTGTCAGCCCGGGTTAGGAGCCCATCCTAATGCAGTCAGCTTCGGACAGGGCATCCACCATAGGCCCCAGGACCTGGTAACCTCTGCCGAAGGAGCCCCGGGGAGGGCTGTGTCACCAGGGCCGGGTCACGCAGGGGTCTGTCACGGGAGCTCGGGAGTGGGTGGCACCCTCGCTGCCTGTTGATTGCAGCTGAGGAAGCCCCCGTGGAGGAGTGGAGCTTGATGGGAGCGTGGAAGAGACACACAGAGTGGGTGGCAGTGAGCTTTTGGCAGCAGAGGACGTGGAGAGGAGCACTGGGAACAAGCCTCAGCCATGTCCCCGCCAGCGCCCTGTAAGTCCAGCAGAAACGTTTGGACAGTGCTTTTGTGGCACTAGGGAGCCACTTGGGATGCTGGAGCCCCTCGGAACTGTGCGGGCGGTGTTGAAGAGGAACCAGCATGACGGGGACGTGCAGCAAAGTCAGGGAATCCTGTCGGGAGGGGTTCCAGTCTTCTGGAAGTGTGGCCAGAGACGGAACACAGAAATTCGCCCTCAGGCAGGTTTGCGCTTTTCATGCATAGGCACCTCTTAGGACCTCTGGCCCTTCACACACTCAGGCAGTTCACGTGTTCACCTGACACTGTTTATTCAGTAACTCACACGGTCCGGTTTGAACAACAGCACAAGGCCTAAATGAACTCGAATCCTAGAGGAGGCTGGTCATGAGTCACAAGTTGTTTTAAAAATAGCTATTTTGTTTACTGAATCCACCTGCTTGCTGAATTCCTAAACTACTCTTCCATAGCTCCTGCTCACCTATTTTCTCTCCTCTATTTTCTGTTTTAAGATTTTTCAAGACCTCCCCTCCGTTTCTGCTGAGGGCACCCCAATCTTTATCCTTTGATTCTTCGGATGTGTTCTTTTGGGCTGCTGTGACGCTCACCCAGCTCTCGAGCTGCTCCCCATGGTCCCGCAGGAAACGAGAGAGCTGGATTAGCTTTTCTCCAAGAGAGGATGTCTGTCTCTGAGAGCTTCCTTGGGAGGCAAGATTTGGAAGCAGGACCAGCCGACGGCAGACCACGATGGTTCTGCTTCCTCGGACCTGAGAGGAACCATTCGATTTTCCATTGTGCTTCGAACACGCCGACCCTCTTGCAGAGACGGTGAGGTGCTGTTGACTGGAGGAACCACCGTTATTGAAGGACTGCTGTTGCTATGAAATACACGAAGACTTGCACACGCCTTTGTAAGATACCGCCCAGGTTTAGGTGTGAGAAGCAAAGGTGCGAAAATAGACGTGGAAAAATAATGCATCTGAAACTCGGTGAATAGCAATGAGTCACAAGAATCTCTTGAATTGTGTTTCAATGGGACTAAACCAATGGTGGCCCCAATCTGAGGCCAAGCCCTAATCTTGACCCTAATCTGCATATGAACTAACCCTACAGCTAAGCTAATCTGAAGCCAGTCCTACCCTCTTCCACCTACCTACTGAGCTGATGACTCGGTCCTTTTAACGTCACAGGAGAGACCTTGCTTGTGTCGGGTGGTCATGACAAAATACCATGAACCTGACGGACTGGACAGCTAACCTTACCTTCTCATGTTGCTCATGCTGGGGCCAAGGTCAAGGTGCCGGCAGATCAGTGTTTGGGAGCAGACGGCTGACCCCTGCTTCTCTCTATGTCCTCACGTGGCAGAGGGAGCAGCTGTCTGATCTTCCGAGGGCACTGATCCCATAGTGCGGGCCCCACCCTTGTGACCTAATGACCTCCCAGGGCCCATGTCCCACCATCTCGCTGGGCTTGGAGTTCTGGGCGGACAGAACACAGTCCAGGACGGCAGCCACTGCCCCGAGTCCCCGGGGAGCTCACCCGGCTCTGTCCGGTCCCCAGCCCATCCTGTGTCTCTTCGCTTCTGCTCCTCCCACCCTCCCACTGAGGCCGTTTATCTTTCTAAGCTGGACTCTCAGGCGCATGTCTGTCCAGCTCTTTCTCTCCTCCGCCTGGAATGAGCTTCTCTCCCCTCTCTGCTGGGCAAAGACCCAGCTCACATGTCATCTTTGTGACGCGACAGACGACTTTGGTGGCTGTGTCCTTTCGTGCTCCTGTTAGTGCTTTGTCCAGAGTAGCACCTGTGGCCTGGCGTTGGGAGAAGATGTGTGAGGGTCAGTGCTGGTCGTGGGCGAGAAGGAAAAGGTGCAGCCTGTGCTCTCACTGGTCGGGCGCGGGGAGACCGTCGAGCAGGCAGCGTGGCTGCTGAGGGCCTTGGACGGGTGCGGAGGCGTTCCACGGGTCTCGGGAGGCTGGGGTGAGGAACGCGTGTCTGGTCGAAAGGGTGACAGGCTCGGGTCCCTCCTTGTGCTCTTCCCTTGGGTCTTCTGGATCTGAGGCCCCAGACCAAATCTGCTTGCTGACCATTTAGCACATTAAGCGTTATCTGCGCGCTTCCACGGCCACGTCCACACTCCAGCCACGGCAGCAAGTCACTGTGATGGAGACGACGTGGCCTGCAAAGTCCAGGCACATGTTGTGTCTGGCCCTGGGCAGAGAGTGCCCAGCCCCAGGACGTCTAGGCCGTCAGCGGTGGTGCCAACTCTCAGCCATCACCCCTTGTCCCCGCAGAAGAAAAGGCAGTAAAAGACGAACCGATGTGTGAATGAAGACAAAGATGATGTTGAAAGTGGCCCATGAAACGGAGACCAGACAAAAGCGTAAAAGCTAAGGCGCCGTTAGAAAACAACAGGCCAGGGTCCGAGCCCAGGCCTCTGTGTGAATCCTTCCTCTGTAAGTGCCTGGGCAGTGCCAGGGCCCCTGGCCAGGACGGAGGCCTCGAGGGCCGAGGAATCCCTCGCATCCGGCCTGTGACATGCACACACTCCCTTCTTCTCGTCTGTGGTCGTGTCGCTGCTAAACTGGGCTGAGAAAATCCAAGACATGCAGGTGAGCAGAGGCCTTTGCAGAGGGGCGCCCTCGGCTGAGGGGCTGCGGGTCCTCCGGGGTCACGTGTCATGCGGGAGAGGCAAGCATGGGCTCTTTGGGAGTGGACGTCTGACTCCCTGGTGGGCTCAGGCTCAGAGGGGGGGTGCTGGGGACAGAGGCAGAAACGCCCCCTTTCCCAGTCCTTTCTCTGCTGTTTCTCCATCGGAGGCTCTGTGAGAGGAGGTCACAGGTGCTCAGGGGAGCAGCTCACGGGCACAGAGCCCAGACCCCGCGGGAGCTGGCGGGTGGCTTGCATCCAGCAGGACCATATGTCCTGTCATCCTCACCGGACCCTCTGCCAGGCCACGCTGCTCCTCCTGTTGCCTAGAGACGGGTCCAGGAGGGTTCGTGGGACTGAGGAGCAGGGGGCTACGCCCAGGTCAGCAGGTGTCAAAGCTGCTGTGGTCAGACAGACGGGCATCCTGACTCCAGAATGTGACACTACGCTCCTGACCCAGCCACGGGCCTACACAGGGGACCAACACGAGGAACGCGGGGATGGCACACACGGGGCACCGTGCCAGCCCTGGGGACCACTGGGCTCCACGTGTGTTTAGCCTGTGTGAGCCGGCGTCAGTCCCTCTCCACCTAAACTAATCCTCACCTACGCACAGATCCCACCTACGCACCTCTTCCGCCAGTAACATAGGGTTTCTCTCCCTAACCCCCCCTTCCATCCCTTAGAGAAGGTTCCCAGAAACACTGCAGGGACTTCACACTCACTCCATTGGCAGAACTTGGTCACGTGACCACCTGCGGCAAGGGACCCTGGGAAACGCACTCTGGTTCAGGGGCCCACCTGCTCACAAACCACGGTGAGTGGGGGGAGGTCTGCGGCCAGAGGAGGCAAGAGGAGAGATTAGGGACAAGTGACAGTGTCCCCAGACTTCTGGACAGGAAGCGGGGCAGTTAGAGGAAGAGGAGCATTTTAGGAAGAGTAACCAGCCAGCAGTGCATAGACAGACTGAGATAAAGCAGGGATGAGGGGCCGGTGCGTCTGTGGCCGTGTGGCCGCGAGAATTCGTGCTGACAAGGGGTTCAAGGAGGATTTAGACGCATCGCCAGGAGCCGGCTGGTTGAGAGGAAGTGAAGACAAAGTCGACGGGGATGCGGAGGTGAGCGGATGCGGAGGTGAGCGGAGACGGGCTGGCCTGGGGAGGTCACGGCGGGTGTGCACACGACTGATTCCACGTTCCAGAGACGCTCTCAGATGAGGCTGACAACCAGCCCTGGGACCTGTGGGTCTGGAGCAATCTGCACACGGTTGTTCAAGGGCCACGTCTGGCTTTCAGACGCAGTTGGTTTGCCCTGCATGGGCTTCCCCTGCAACATTAAAAACACTGAATTTGGCGTTCCCGCTGTAGCTTAGATTGCTGCTGTGGCTCGGATTCAATCTGTGGCCCAGGAACGTCCATATGCAGTGGGCACAGCCATATTAAAAACCCCAAACCAAAAATATCCCCAGAATCAGTTGTTCCTTACTTGCTTATAAAAGTCTGCACTCCTGACTTCTTTAGAAAATTGTTAAGACTTGGGTCATGGCGCTCTCCTTCCTCCAAGACAATGGTGGGCGGGGCTGGGGTGGAGTGTGTGTTCCCCACTTTGCTGCAGTCTCCACGCCTCCCTACCATCCTCCAGCACCACCTGAAGTAGCTGCATATACCACCTGCCAGGCCCCTGAAAGTACTGAGCTGTGCCCCTTGTTCGAGTTTGGAAACAATGTCAGGGCCACTGATGCAGATTTGGGAGCTGTGATCTTAGAGATGAGTTGAAGCCACTGACGTGAGACGCATGACAGGGAGGGCGCGGAAGGCGAAGGGACCAGGCTGGAAGCGTGGGGCACCCATGTGTGCGAATCGGGACAAGCGGCCTGCGATGTGCCCTGGAAGGGAGAGTGCAGGGATGGAGGGGAAACGCCAGCGCAGAAAAGGATCCGAGGAGGGATGCCAGCCGGTGTCCACGCTGCGGACAGAGGGAGGAGGGGATCCCAGCCACGGCTGCTGGCCCTGCAGGTGAGAGGGTGGCCGAGTGTCCGTGGGTTGTGGGCAGACGTCCCGCTGAAACACTGCGCATGCCCGCCATAGTCTGACTTCGTCTACACAAAGATCCTGGGGCGTGGACGACAGCGGGGCTCTAAATTTCCTGCTGACCGGGTGACAGCTCAGCTGGGGACTAGACAGGAGGCTGCTCTGGCCGAGGGGAGGGGCGTCCCTCTTGAATTGCGCACCTGCTCGGCACCAGCTTCTCCCTTAACCCTCACCTCCTCCTTGGTGGGCGGTCTCACTGTTTGCATGTTTAGAGAAGAAAGGAGAGCTTGCGGGGGTTGGGGGCTGTGCTCCAGGGACTTCACGGTGGCAGAGCCCATGGGGAGGGTCTGAAGGTGGCCTCTCTTGTCCCTGATCTTCTCACCCACCAGCCTCTTACACTGCCTGGCAGGAGCTCAGGCAGCCGGCTCTCAGTCCTATAACCCCAGCCACCCTAGGGTGGGCAGGAGACCCTTCTCCGGCTTCTCAGTGCTGCTCTGCTCAGCAGCCATGTCAGGCTCTGAGTGGGCTCTGAAATGGTTTAAAGACAGTAAGTTTTACAGAGAAATTACTTGCTTTGAGTCTCTTCATGTCGCTCAGTACGTGCATGGCCTCACGTCTCCAAGGGCTCGGTTTATTTCTCAGACTGTGCGCCATGAGTAACAACCACACTGTCCCCACGAAAAGTGAAAACGATCTGTGTTCTGTGGCCGGTTGGGGGCTGGACTTCCTTCACTCCAATCTCCCGGTGTGGCTCAGGGCACGACTCTGCCCCGTTATGTAGGTGGGGAGGCGGTCTCGCCACCACCGTAAAGCAGGAGGCACTCCATCCACGTTGGAATGCACAAAGGTGCCCACGTGGCAGACTGGCAGAGCAGCTCTGGATGGGCCCGGGGGCCGGCATCCGCTGGCCACGGGGAGGTGAAGGCCAAGTTCAGAGTCAGCATTTTCCAAAGGCCCCCCCCTTTCTCCTACCTTTTCCCTTGCAGAATCATCACCATCCAGCTTAATAATACCTCCTATTTCTTGAGCACCCACTGTGTGCTGAATACCGTGACCTGCATCTCCTCTTTCTTTTCACAACGCCTCCTCCCGGGAGGTGCTCTTATTATTCACGAATGAAGAAGGAGAGGCCTAGAGGGCTGGAGGATCTGCCCAGGCCACAGGGTCAGCTGCTGAGCTGGAATTAGATTTACTCTTTCCCATGTCACCGTGCGTCCTGTGTGCCCATGGCAGAGTCCACTGTCCTGGGAGGGACAATGGAGCAGAGTCAACTAGTGTAACTGTCATCAGCCTTCCTTTCACGGCCACGTGCACCCCGCGGAGGTCTGCGTCCTGCCTGCCAGGGGTCTCTCTCCTTGGGGACATCCCCTTGGGACGTGCCACTTCACCTTCATTTGCAAAATGGGGGCGTTCCAACTAATGGTGGATCCCAACTTCTGACCCCAGAACCAGGATGTAGTCTGACAAAGGATTGCTGTCTGACCTGGGCCATCACTAATACGGAAAGTTTGGCCAAGAGTAAACGGAAAACCTATGTGCTTCTATGTCTGATGGCCTGGCTATTAAAAAGAAGATAACGACGAAAAAAAATTGTGACTGCCACGGAAAATCTGGGGCGCCCACTCGCTCGGAGGGCTCTTCTATCTCTGTAATTCTAGGAGGGGTTTAGTCGGGCTGGACTGGGCCCAGATTGCTGCACAGCTCCTAAATGCAGATGGCTTTTCCTTGGGGACGTGGCAACGCTCGGTAATGGACCCCTCGTGTTAACAAGAAACATAAGGGGGGGTGGGCAGGGGCTTAACGCGTCTTTATTACAGTGGCCGTGCCCAGGGGTTCCTTGCGGTGATGGCTTCATATGTTTCAGCCATCGTTCCTCCTCTGATTTATGTGGATTTTCTGAAGGGCTTTATTCGCCAGCACATTAACTCGGATGCTAAATTTAGCTGGAAAGCACCCAATCTCTGATGCACCGGTGCCCAGCGGAAGGCAGGCATCTGCCAGTCAATAACCTACTTTTGTTCCAGTCTTTCTTGCTAGAATATATCATGCCGTAGAGGCTATTTTTATCTGGAAAACATGCTGAAGTTGTTGGAAGCCCTTTCTTCTCAGCGAGCCACCTCCCGGGAGCTGCAAGGGGAAGCGCAGCGAGGTAACCGTCGCAGCAGCGCCTGCACGGGTGACCTTGAAGGGCTGCCTCTGTCCTTTGAAAACAAAAACACCAATTTGGAATTTTAATTGAAGGCGGCGAGTGGGGAATCAGGCTTGCGGCAGTGGCTGAGCTGCTGTGGATCGCAGTGTGGGTTTGAGGTCACCCTGTGAGGACAGGGGCCTTACCTTATCAGGGAGGACACCGCAGCTGAATTCATCTCCAGGTCACCGGGAGGGAGAGGCTCAGAAGGAGACCTGTTTTGGTGCATAAAAGAGTCGCAGTCAAGAGCACAGGCAAGTGTAGGAGGACAATGCCAGAGCCGCGGAGGCCAGGGAGTGAGGGAGCCACAGAACACCGGCCGGGCTGGCATCCCGTGGAGCCCAGCAGACAACCCCGCAGCGCTGGACACGCCACAGTGGTGGCGGGTGAAACGGCCCATGCGCAGCTGAGCGTGGCTCTGGGAGCGCTCATGGTTCAGCTGGCCCATGAAATGACTTCAGTCTGCTTGAGTGGGTTGTTTTGCATTGGGAAAGTTATTTGAAGCCTTTTTAAAAATGGCGTTATTGGAGCCGGTTAATGGTTTCCATTGCTTTGTGAGGAGGCACACGTAGTCAAGGGCCGGCCCCTCCCGATTCCAGACGCAAGAGCCTCGGAAGGATGGACTCATCCCCATCCAGGATCTCCAGACTGACCACCTGAGTGGGCAGGTGGCTCGCACCTGTACCCCCACCCCTGGCGTCTTCCCACACCTGCAGCCCCACAGGTGGGCAGGGTCCTCAGCCTCCGGCCACAGCAGGACCCGGAGCCTCTGGCACCAGCTCATCCCTGGGCTCGCCAGAGTGATCTTTAGGGAGTTTGAACCTGTGATGGAAGGGTTTCCCGGAAGGTTTCTGTGACTGACTTGGTCCGGGAGCTCTTGGTTAGGGGCGGTGGGACATCCAGGCTCGTGGGAAAGCAACACCTGGGGTTTTCAGAGAAGAGGAAGCAGAGTGCAGACGGGTCCACGTTCCTTTCTCCTGCTCCTCTCGCGAGGGCTCTGGGGACGCCCAACGACAGGACGGCAGCCGCCGCACGGGGCTTCCACTGTGATGGCTCCTGGGACGCTCCGGTCATCACGCCCTGTGGTCCTACCAAGCCGTGAGCAGACATCAGCATCGCCGCTCAGTAGTCGGGGGCCAAGGGCTCACAGCCACATTCGAGAAGGTTGCAGAGACCCCGGCCCACCCCTCCTTCCTCATGGGCTGTGCCCCAGTGGCCTAAATGCAGCCACAGAGCTGAAGCCCCCTGCCGCCCCCCCCCACTCGGCTGGGAGCAGGGTCGGAAGCGAGGACGCCCCCATTCCGTGCTCTGCTGTTCAGAGCATCAAGGCCCAGTTCTGAGCCAAGGTTTAGCGGAAGATGTGCCAGACTCCGCTGTGCCGTGGGCTGGCGACCTACTCGCTCCGATGGATCCCGGGCCGGAGGGGGGGGGGCAGGGGCGGGGGCTGCTGGCAGTTGTCAAGGAGACGGGCAGGGGATGGGATGGGGAGGCCGGGTTCACGGGGTTTGCTGATTTCAATGGCGTGCACACCCTCATCATGACTGATCTCAAACCACCCATGCTGAACTAGCTTTGCGAGTTCCTGGACAGCTGACCACTGAAAACTGTGTATTAGCCCCTAAAGTGTGCCCAGTGGCCGGTGACTGTGGACGGCGCTGGCCTCCCCTGCCCGGCGGGCCTCACTCTGCCTGGTCTCACACACCCCTGGGGGGTGGCCTGGTCCCCCTCCTGCCGGTGGTCTGACGATACACACACAGTATCAGGTGACGACCTGCACCCAGTGGGTCTTCAGTAGCTGTCGCCCGAGGGGATGGACCCCACCGTCAGGCCCCCCAGACCACTCCCGGCCCACGACCAAAGCTACACCCTTTGGCCGAGCACAGGGGCGGTGATCTGAGGGCGGCGGGAGTCACGTCTGAAGCACAGCTCTGGAGGGTCTGGGTATGAGGACCAGAGCAGGACGGGGCCCAGACTCTGCACCCAAGGTCTGGGGTGGGTGACAAGCAGAGCCAGGTGCAGCAAGGAGCGGCTGTGGCCTTCGCAGCGGGGACAGTATTTATCCGTGTGCCATGTGGAAAGCTCTCGGGGCCCCACGCCGGGACGGGTGAGCCTCTTCTCCCTCCCTCTCCGACACTGCGTCCAGAAGCTTCCTTGAACAGCAAAGGCGTGACATGGAGGTGGTCACCCCTTGCCTATCTGCTGCCTAGCAGTCTTTAAACCTCCCGCGTTGACTCCACAGCCACCTGGTCCCCACCAGCCCGAGGACCCCAGAATCCAGCTCCACCTCTCCGACCTGGTGGCCTCTGGTCCTGGCTCCAGGGCATTAGATCTCCGTGCGGCCTTCCTGCCCCTGCTCTGCCCTCCACCCCATAGGAAGTTTTCTCTGATGAAAATCTGACCCTGTGTCCTCTAGGCTGGTCTCCAACCCGGGCACACCCACCCTGAGCTCCAGCGCTGCCCAGAGACACCCAGGCTCCCTCGGGGACCCCGCTGTGTCCCGTCCCCCAATCACTCTGAGGTCCCTTGGGCTCCAAGTGCCTTGTCCGCTCTGATGCCAACGGCCCCACAAAAGGTGCCTCTTCAGTGAGTTTACTCAAATGGATGCTTCACCTTGTGCGTGTTTGCTTGAATCACGCGAATCAGAACGCAGTGTGGACAGCTCTCCTTAGGGATCAGGAGGGCTCACAGCACCTCCGCCCCCTTCTCTCCCCCAGGCCTGAAGGAGAGGTGGTTGACCACAGGCCCGAGCACGCACGGCGTCCTGCCACCAGCCTACATGGAAGGGTCTGCGTTGCGGGCAGCCTGGCTGGGCTGTGGACGGGCAAGGGCTTGACGGGCCCCCACACCTCCTGGAGCCCACAGTCTGGTCCAGCCTGGCATCGAGCTCAGGCCTGGCAGCCTGGTGTGCACATCCCCGGGGCACCAGCATCTGTGCAGTTGTGTCACAGGCTTTCCTCTAGCGCCCAAGAGAAAGTGGGTCACGGACATGTGGGTAGAGCGTGGCTTTTGGGGTGATGCCAGAGTCGTGATTAAGTCCTTTTGGCTCCGACGCGGGAGGCCACGGAGCCGTGACGCGGTGCTGATGTTCCGAGGGTGAGGGGCGGCCTTCTGGGAGCCCTTGGCCCCGTCTGACGTGTCATTTTGATTTTGAGTGAATCACGCCTGCCCCTCCTCTGCCATCTCCCCGGCGTGACCCGGGTGAGTTCAGACGAGCCAACAAGGCGACCCAGGACCTTGCAGACAGCAGTTCATGGTCACAAGCGCGATTTCCAGTTTCCGGCCAGCTTCCTTTTCACCTGGCAGCACGCACGGTGGATCCTCCCGAGTTTGGGAGAAAAGAAACTCTGAGGAGGTTCTTTGGAAGAGCAGCCTCGCTATTTTATTTTTATACGTGTGAGTCAGTCATATGACAGTTCATGGGGCATTTAACCAAACCTGTCAATACATGGCACTTTACGCAGGCTACTGAGAACACAATCAATACACACCCCCAGACCTGCAAGAACGCCTGCACACACCACCAAGAACACACACTGGTGCTGTGGTTTTATCGAGACGACGTCACCCGCACACACCTTGTAGCCTCAGGACTTTTCACCTTCACTCCCTGACCTCAGAGGCAATCACTGGCTCAGAAGTTTATGGGGTGTATGGTTTGCAAGCACGTTCTCCGATTCCACAGGTTGCCTTTTCCCTCTTGATTGTGCCCTTCGATGCCCAAAACTCTTTCGGTTCGAGGTGGTCCCACTTCTCTATTTTAGTTTCCAAATACTGGGGAATTGTTCCGCTGTCCTCCGAGTACTGAGTTCTAGCTGAATTCAGCATTATAAACAGAACACACGCCACATGACGTGCATCCTCGTCAAGGTATTAAGACTTGGTTTATGGCCCAGAACATGGTCTATCTGAGTAAACGCTCACGGACACGCGAAAAGAACGTGTGCTCTGCCGTCGTTGGGTGGAACGCGCAGTAGATATGAATCAGGCAAGGTCGTTAATAGCATTGTTCAAATCCTCCGCCTTTATATTCTTATTTCCTGTTTCCTCGGTCTGTCGGTGATTGAGAGGAGAATGCTGAGAGTTCACTTGTGACTGTAGCCATGTCTCTCTCTCCTTGCAGTTCTGTCACTTTATGCATTTTCAAGCTTTGTTTCTCAGGCACATAAGCATTTTGGATTTTTACGCTCTCTTGCTGAACTGAAGCTTCAGTTACGATGAGCGGGCCCTCTTTATCCTTTGTAATGTTCTTTGCACCCCAAACTACTTTGATATTAATATGGTCATTTCATGTTTCTTTTGGGGAGTAGAAGCTTGATATATATTTTTTTCATCCTTGTACTTTTAATGAACTTGTGTCTTGATATTTAAAATGTGTTTCTTTTTCTTTCTTTCTTTTTTTCTTTTTGCTTTTTACGGCTGTACCTGCAGCATATGGAGGTTCCCAGGCTAGGGGTCCAATCGGAGCTACAGCTGCCAGCCTGCGCCAGAGCTACAGCAACGCCAGATCCGAGCCACGTCTGCGACCTACACCACGGCTCACGGCAACGCCAGTTCTTAACCCACGGAGCGAGGCCAGGGATCGAACTTACAGCCTCATGGTTCCTGGTCGGATTTGTTTCTGCTGTGCCTCGACAGGAACTCCTAAAGTGTGTTTCTTATAGGCACATGTAGTTGAGCCTTGCTATTTTAAAAAATTCAATCTCTGTTTTTTAATTGGGACACTTAAAGCATTTATATTAATATGACTACCGATATGGCACTGTTTAAATCTACTATCTATTTGTTTTCTATTTGTCCCATTTTTTGTCTCTTTTCTCTTTTTGCCTTCTTTTGGATGAATGGATTTTTAAAAAGGATTCCCTTTGTTGTCTTAATAACTATAATTTTTATTCGTTTGTGGAGTTTTGTACATAGCTATACCTCTTCAGCTTACTCCGGTTTGCTTTCAAGTATTATTATATCACCTCCTGTGCAGCAGAGGAACTTTGCAATAGTGTGCGTTCTTTCCTCACTTTCTGATGTTCATGCTGTTGTTATCACATATTTACGTTATAAACTCCGTAATACATTGTTAGTATTTTGTCTGAAACAATCATTTTTTACGGAAGCGTTTAAACACGAGAAGAATGTCATAAATTATATTTACTCATGTATTATTTTTGATGTCATTTATTGTGTAGATTCAGATTTCCATCTCATCTCATTTTCTTTGTTTGAAGAAGTTGAATACTTTGTATAGTGCACATCTGCTGCTGCTGCATTAGCTCAGCCTTTGTCTTTCTCCTCATCTTGGAACGCATTTACTTAGTGCCATTGCTTTTGTTCCTCTGTATGTAATATATATACATATTTTTTTTCTGGTGTTTTGAGGTTTTCCTCTTTATCACTGGTTTTGAGTATTTTGATCACTCCAATTAATTGCCTTGGTGTAGTTTTCCTCTTGTTTCTCTTGCTTGGGTTTTTTTTTTTTTGGACTATCTTAAATTTGTTTAGCATTTTTATAGAAACTATGACTTTGGCCATTATGTATGCAAATGTTTTTGCTGTCCCCTTTCTCTCTCTCTGCTCTTTCAGGGATTCCAGTCAACACATTAGACCACGTAAAGTGGTCCTGCAGCTCCCTGCTCCCCTCCCTCCTTTCCTCCCTTCCTTCTTTCCTTTTCTTTTTTCTTTTTTTCGTCTTTTTAGGGCTGCACCCGCGGCATATGGACATTCCCAGGCTAGGGGTCGAATCAGAACTATAGCTGCCGTCCTCCACCACAGCCACAGCAACGCAGGATCCCAGCTGGGTCTGAGACCAACACCACGGCTCACGGCAACACCGGATCCTTAACCCACTGAGCGAGGCCAGGGATGGAACATGCATCCTCGTGGAGCTAGTTGGTTCATAACTGAGTCACAAGGGAACGAACTCCTTCCCTCCCTCCCTTCCTCCTTCCACCCATCCTTCCTTCCTTCCTTCCTCTCTCTCTCTCTTGCCTTTTCCTCTTTGTGTTTCATATGGTGTAATTCCCTAATGCTACGTTTTCTAGTTCATTCATCTTTTTTCCCCCTGCAGTGTTTAAATCTGCTGTTACTCCAATCCAGTGCTTTTTGGTCTCACACAGTGTATTTTCACCTTTAGAGATTTGCTTTGGATCTTTTAAAAAATCTTCCATGCTGCTTAATCTTTCTTCTACCTTCTTGAACATATAGAATACAGTTAAGTCACTGTTTTAATGTCTTTATTTATTATTCCTTTCACTGCAATGCCAGATCCTTAACCTACTGTTTGGGGCCAGAGATTGAACCTGTGCCCTGCAGCAACTAGAGCTGCTGCAGTTGGATCCTTAACCCACTACACCACAGTGGGAACTCCCTCTTTTAAAAAGAATGTCTTCTTTCTTACATTTTTTCTATTATTTTTGTCTTAAATCATTTGCAATTTTATTTTTTTAGTTGCTATGCAATAGTTCTATCATCAGAAGTTCTTAAGAATGGAATCCTGCTGTTTGTTTTGTCTGCTGACTCTCATTGCTGGCGGTTTCTTGCTTCTCGGGCTGTGTGTGAACCCGAGTTAGAGCGTCATGTCCCTCCAGAGATGTTCTGTGGGCTTTTCTAGGTGACCCAAGATCTCATCTTGGGCGGCACGATCTCCCCAAACTCGTGGAGATTTTGGCCTGAGATTCTGAATTCTCAGAGGGGAAAAAAACCAATCAGAGGTGGAAAGGCTTCCTCTTCCCGTCTGCCCTAGGGTGCAATTTCCCTGACTCATCATCTCCTTGATTCTTTAAGGTCGTATCTTTACGTGGGAGTTTCTGCTCTGCCTCTGCGCCCCTCTAGGGACTAAGCCTGCTCCCTCTTCTCCCTGGTGTTGTCCGTGTGGCCTCACATGGGTCTCATTCCAGGTTTCAATGTCATTTCTGGCCATTGGGGAGTTCTGAAGTGTTTTTTGAGAAGCCGGCTAGGCATTTAAAAGGAGTCTTCTAGTTTATGTAGTGTCTCAGATTGTATGACAGTGCAAAAGTTTCCAGGTTGTTACATCTTTCATATTGTTGGAAGTGGCAGTTCTCCATTTATTAACTGTAAGTATAATAATCATGCTTCAAGGCACACATGGTCATCTCCAGTTTGCAAATAATAAAGTGCTTAGGAGGCTCAGTGACCTGTGCAGCACCACACGGCTGGTCAACAAAGGAGTCCAGGCCTGTCTTCCTCCAACCAGTGCTCGCATCCCGACACACACACACACACACACACACACACAGAGTCTTCCTCCAACCAGTGCTCCCGTCCTGACACACACACACACACACACACACACACACACACACACACACACACGCGGGCTGGGAGCCCGCAGCAGGGAGCCAGCCCTGGGTGGGCAGAGCCCGGCCACAGAGAAGGCTGGGATTTTGCTAGTGCACACCCTCCCTGCTTCCCGCGTTTCCTACGACTGGATCTGAAGCCCTACTCATTTCGAGGGCGCCAAATATGTGTCTGCAAGCAATACACACAACATGCTCAGGAGGAAAGAGACGTTGGTCGCGGAGGCAGAGAGAAACGGTTCTTCCTTTGCCTTGCGTGAGCTGACCCCCTCGTCTCTCTCGGGAGAAGGCACAGGTACGGGTAGGGATAACCTGGAGGAGGACACAGCACAGGGCAGTCTGACGGAAGGTCACTCAGAAGACAGGTGGCGGCCGAGGCAGAGATGGTACCCACCATGGTGCCCACCTCTGCCACGCCCTGCCCCAGGCGGAGGCTCCCACCAGCCCTGCAGGTCCATCTGCGGCACAGCTTGGAAACTCAACACCAGGTGCTGAAAGTGAATCCCTCGTCTCCGTTTTCAGCAACTTTGCCTCCGTCTTGGGTTTCCGCTTCCCAAGGGCCCTAACCCCGATTAAGCCATCAATTGGTGGCGGTATTAGGTTCAAGCAGCCATTAAGCAGTTCTGGGCTCTCGGGGTGAAGCCCCCTGCGGCCCCTCCTCTCTCTGGTAGCGCTGCTACACAGACAGTACAACATGAAGTTAAAAAGGTATAAACCCATCAGGTCGAAAGGAAAGGAGGGCTGGTAGCACCTGGTTGCCTCTGAACGTACCACGAGGAGGTTTACAGAACCAGAGGGGACTCTGGAGTTGAACTGATGAGAACATGGAAATGTAAGTAAGTGAAAACAAAGTATTAGTTCTAGGGAAAGCAAATGACTGTGTCTGCAAGGAAAAGAAACGATTGTGTATCGCGAGTGGTCTGTGAGAGGGATTTACACAGAACGCTGCAACCCCCGCATCCTCGACAAACATAAACGAGAGCGTAACCTGAGCTGCACACCGGGTGGAGGAAAACGTGTGTGGGAAGCGGGGGGGTCAGCGTCAGCAGGCAGTCCCTAAAAGTGAAAACTCAAGCAGCAAAACGTGTACGTAATTTAGAGACATGGATGCAAATGCGAAAATAAGCAATGAAAAGATTTGAAGGTTGTTGCCTTTGGAGAGTGAAAAGGGAGCAGAAGGTTTTTGTTTGTTTTGTTTTTTGGTCTTTTTAGGGCCACACCCTCGGCATATGGACGTTTCCAGGCTAGGGGTCAAATCGGAGCTGTAGCCACCGGCCTACCCCACAGACCCAGCAGCACAGGATCTGAGCTGCGTCTGCGACCCACACCACAGCTCACGGCGAGCCTGGATCCTTAACCCACTGAGCGAGGCCAGGGATCGAACCTTTGCTTCATGATTTGTTACCACTGAGCCACGACGGGAACTCCCGGGATAGGAGTTTTTTGTTTTTTTTCCTCACAAGTCTGATGGTAGAATTTGACACTAAGCACATGTGTAATATTGATAAAAATCAAACAAAATAGAAACCAGTATGTCATTTCATAGTAGAAAGTATTTTACTCTTAAAAAGTAAGTGAAAAAACTCAGTGGCTCTGAGCCTTACCCGAAATCAGAGATTCAGATGGAAATCTTGGTGTGAAGCCCCCAGGGAGCTGTGTCCCCCGCCACCCTGCCCCCCCGACCCGTCCGCTGGGCCCCTTGCCTGCTTCCACTCCTGGGCCTCAGGCTGCCAGGACCCGAGAGCCTTCGGCCGGGGCCTGGCTCTTGGGGCTGACCTCATGCTCCTCGGTTTGCTCTGCTCTGCCCTTGCTCCTGGGGTCTTCCAGGCTCTGGACCTGCTGCCACATCTTTTTTTCTTTTTAAATTAGTTTATTTATATTGAAGTAGAGTTGCTTTACCGTAGTGTCTTAGTTTCGGTGTACGTCACAGGGATCCAGTACGTTTACAGATTATACGCCACTTACAGTTGCTACAGAACAATCCCCTGTGCTGCACCACACGTGCTTGTGGCTCATCTATCTTACGCACACTAGCTTTGGCCGCTGAATCGTCTCCTCCGTCCTGACCTCCCCTCCCCCTCCCCACTGGTAACCACGCCTTTGTATTCTATGTTTGTGAGCCTGTTTCTGTTTTGCATATGGTTGTTTAAAAATTTAAATTTTTTTAAATTTTTTAGATTGCACACATAAGGATGTCATACAATAGGTGTTCTTGCGTCACTCCACTAAGCACAGTATCGTCTAGGTCCCTCCGCGTTGCTGCAGACGCCAGAATGCCATTTTTGTGGCCGCCGTGCCGTATGTGTATGTACACATCTCTCACATCTTCTTTATCCAGTTCTGTTGACGGACACCTGGGTTGCTGCCATGTCTTGGTTATGGCGGGTAGAGCTACCGTGAACATTCAGGTGCACGCATCTTTTTAAATTACAGTCTTTTCACCTTTTTTGGATAGATGCCCAGGAGTGGCGTTGAGGAATCAAACGGTAGTTCTATATTCAGTTTCCTGAGGCACGTTCATACTGTTTTCCACAGTGGCTGCACCAGTTTACATTCCCATCAAGAGTGTAGGTGGGCTCCCTTTTCTCCACACCCTCCAGCATTTACTGGTGTTCTTTTGATCATAGCCATTCTGACAGATGTGACGTGGTACCTCACTGCAGTTTTGACTTGCCTTTCTCTAATAATTACTGATGTTCAGCAACTTTTTACAAGCCTATTGGCCATTTGTATGTCTCTTCAGGTCTTCTGTCCAGTTTCACTCTTTTGGTGTTTTTTGTTTGTTTTTTTTTGTCTTTTCAGGGCAGCACCCGCCACCCATGGAAGTTCCTAGGCTAGGGATTGAATCAGAGCTGCAGCCACTGGCCTACACCAGAGCCACAGCAATGCTTCGACCTACACCAAAGCTCACAGCAACATCGGATCCTTAACCCACTGAGTGAGGTCAGGGATCGAACCCGGGTCCTCATGGATGATAGTTGGGTTTGTTAACCACTGAGCCATGATGGGAACTCCTGGTTTATTTAATTTTGCTGTTGAGCTGCATGAGCTGTTTATATATTTTGGATAGTAACTCTTTACCGGTCATATCATTTCCAAATATTTTCTTCTATTCTGTGGGTTGTCTTTTTGTTTTGTCAATGGTTATTTTTTGGTGAAAAGCTTTTAAGTTTAATTAGATCCTGTTTATTTCTGCTTTTATTTCTTTTGACTTAGGAGAGTGATCAAAAAAAAAAAAAAAAATTGCTGTGATTCATGTCCCAGAGCGTACGCCCTCTTCCAAGACTGGTATGGTTACTGGTTTTCCATTTAGGTTTTTAGCCCATTTTGAGTGTATTTTTGTATATGGTGTTAGAGAATGTTCCAGTTTAATTCTTTCACATATAGCTGTGCAGTTTTCCCAGCGTCACTTATTGAAGACCATCTTTTCCCCATTGTATATTCTCGCCCCCTTTGTCATAGATTAACTGACCATAAGTATGTGGGTTTAACTCCGGGCTCTCTGTTCTGTTCCATTGATCTATATGGCTGTCATTGTGCCAGTACCACACGGCTCTGATTACTGTAACTTTGTAGTATAGTCTGAAGTCAGGGAGTGTGATTCCTCCAGCTTTTGGCTCATCTCTGTATTTTCTGGTTCCAGTTTTCCAGTCTTTTTATTTCACTCTCCATGGCTATCACTCAAAAGCAAATACAAATGATTTCATTTATTTTTTTATCAAAAATATATGGACTGTCTCTCCAAAATCTGAATAGTAACTGAATTTTCATCAGGAAGTCACACAGAAAAGTAAGACTTGCCCGTACTAAATGCCATCCTCGTAGTGTGGGGTGGTGGGGATGCCCGTCTCCCTCTGACAGTCTCATCTCACTCAAGTCTGCTCCTGGTTCACAGCACTGCAGCACTTACTGCAATTCCTTATGTAGCCATTGACTCCAGCAGCGTGTTGTACGTGGCTATTTCATGTGCGCTACCTGAAATTCTCCGTCTGGGGACCTGGTGTAAGGCTGTTCTCCACAGTGAAGACCCTCCCCACCAAGCACTTCCTTATAGAAAATCCTGCTACTTTCTCTGGTTGTCTCAAAAATATGCGTGTTTTGTTTCTCCAGTGTGATTGCCAAGTCCTCCAGAACAGATTTTTTTTTTTCATTGAGTTCTTTATAGAATATAGCCCGGTTTCAGATACACATAGTAGGCTGTGGGGAGAAATGGATACTTTAAAACAGACTTTTAAAAAAAGTAGATTTACAGTGTTGTGCCAATTGCTGCTGTACAGCATGGTGGCCCAGTCATACATATACATGTATATTCTCTCTCATACTATCTTCCATCATGTTCTATCCCAAGAGATTGGATATAGTTCTGTGTGCTGTAGAGTAGGACTTCACTCTTTATCCATTCTAAATATAAGAGTTTGCATCTAACTAACCCCACACTCCCTGTCCATCTCACTCCCTCCTCCCTCCCCACTTGGCAACCACAAGTCTGCTCTCTATGTCTGTAAGTATGTTTTTTTTTTGTATATAGGTTCATTGATCCCATATTGTAGATTCCACATATAAGTAATATCATATGGCACTTGTCTTTCTCTTTCTGACTTACTTCACTTAGCATGTGAATCGCTAGTTCCATCCATGTTGCTGCAAATGCCATTATTTCACTTTTTTATGACTGAGTAGTATTCCATTGCGTGTGTGTGTGTGTGTGTGTGTGTGTGTATACACACACACCATATCCTCTTAATCCATTCATCTGTTGATGGACATTTAGGTTGTTTCTGTGTCTTGGCTATTGTGAATAGTGCTGCAATGAACATACGGTGCATGTATCTTTGTGAATTAGTTTTGTCTGGATATATGCCCAGGAGTGGGATTGCTGGGTCATATGGTAGTTTTATATTTACTTTTCTGAGGAACCTGCATACTGTTTTCCATAGTGGTTGTACCAATTTACATTCCCACCAGCAGTGTAGGAGGGTTCCTTTTTCTCCATACCCTCTCCAGTATTTTTTGTCTTGTTAATGATGGCCATTCTGACCAATGTGAGGTGGTACCTCACTGTAGTTTTGATTTGCATTTCTCTGATAATTAGTGATAGCATTTTTTTTCATGTGCCTGCTGGCCATCATATGTCTTCTTTGGAGAAATGTCTAGGTCTTCTGCCCGTTTTTCGATTGGGTTGTTTTTTCTGCTGTTGAGTGGAATGAGTTGTTTGTATATTTTGGAGATTAGGCCTTTGTCAGTTAGATTGTTTGCAAAGATTTTCTCCTATTCTGTGGTCGTCTTTTTGTCTTTTTTTTTTTTGAAATGGTTTCCTTTGCTGTGCAAAAGCTTTTGAGTTGAAGTAGGTTCCACTGGTTTATTTTTTCTTTATTGTCATTATTCTAGGAGGTGAATCAAACAAGAAATTGCTGTGATTTATGTCAAAGAGTGTTCTGCCTATGTTTTCCTCTAGGAGTTTTATAGTATCTGGCCTTATGTTTAGGGTCCTTAATCCGTTTTGATTAAAACAGACTTTCATTTTTACTAAAAACTTAATAAAGATGTTAATAACTTTTAGGTTGACAAAGATGGTAAAACCTAAATTGGAATTTGTTTCTTGCAGGCCAGAAACACAGAGAGAATCTCACATTCTAAACTTCATCTGGTGAAAAAAAATAAAGCAGTGAAAATAATAGCCCAGAATTGGAATCCGGAAGTGGAAGCTCCAAGGTGATGGATTATTTTCCCCTTTATAATAGTTTTAAACCTAATCATTGTCATGAATAAAATGACTTTTGTTTTTTAGGACTGACAATTTAAATATTACATCAACTTAATCAACCAAGGACTTCTTGGACTATTGTTTGTTTTTAGGCAAATATTCCTGTCATTTTCACTCACATTTCACATTTACACTATCAAAAGACAATACTTGTATGTTTCTTTGTACTTATGTATATCTTTGTTTCATGTTCTTAACTAGTTGCGTTTTGTTTTGTTTTGTTTTGTTTTTGTAGGCCGCCCCTGTGGCATATGGAACTTCCCAGGCTAGAGGTCGAATGGGAGCTACAGGTGCTGGCCTATGCCACAACCACAGCAATGCAGGATCTGAGCCACACCTGTGACCTACGTCACAGCTCACGGGAACGCTGGATTCTTAACCCACCGAGCGAGGCCAGGGATCGAACCCACATCCTCATGGTTACTAGCTGGGCTAGTTACTGCTGAGATAGCTGATTTCCTTAAAGGCTGGACTTGGTGTGTGACTCGTGGTGGCACTTAGATTTTTTTCTTTTTTGTCTATTTGTCAAACACCTTTCTAGGCCTTTTAAAAAAGCTTTTACAAATGTTAGCTTATCTAACCTCCATAGCTTTCTATGGCGTAGGTATCCTGTCCTAGTCCCATTTTACAAAGGAGGAAACAGAGGCACATAGATATTAAGTATCTGCACAAGGTCACATAGGAAGTGATACTGCTGGGGGGTTGCAGAATCTGTGCTCTTAACAAATATGCTGTGTTTTGCCTTTGCTGTTGATAATTTAAATGAACAGAATTTTTACCCCATGGGAGTGGGGGAGGAGAACGTCCTTGCCACTCTCAAAGAAGGCTGGAATATAGGCACGGGGTTAGACAATGTTTAGTTGGGACAGCTCACAGTAAACATGTATTTGATCTCCAGCTCCGTGCAAAATGCAAACAAGCTTTGTACTTGTTTGTCTTAGGGTTATGGCTTGGCGTTCTCTCCCAGATGGTCAGATGAAGACTGAGAAGTTGCAGAAGTCCTAGTTTAATTGAATGGCTGCAAAATTAATAGAGGCTTTTTTCAGGGCCTTCTACCTTTCTATCTCTCTCTGGTTGAGTAGGGATAAGAAGTGGGACCAATATGAGAAAAACAGGAGTCTGTGAAGTGTCATATCTGATGCTGGCAGTATCCTGCTCTGAATGGTGTTACACAGACTGAATAACTAGCAGAGATAGGGTTTAGGATAGGAAAAGGAGGATGACAAAGAAATGCCAAGTTGCATGTGTACGTGGAGGGTGAAGCTCATTTCAAATTTAGGACTATTCAAAGATGGCTGAATAATTTTCTTGTCCTGTAGCACCGAAAAACCAAGACTATGGTTATCAAACTTAAGTCAAACAACTGTGATTTTTAAAAAAGTAGAATGGATCCTGACAGCACATATAATTTTTCTTGCATGTGTCTGAATGTTTCATTGTAGAGACAGTAAATGTGGTAAGATACTAAACAGAAGAGGATGAACGAGGCCGCTGAGTGAGGCCAGGGATCAAACCCACATCCTCGTGGATACTAGTTGGGCTAGTTACTGCTGACATAGCTGTTGTTTTCCTTAAAGGCTGGCATTGGTGTGTGACTAGTGTTGGCACTTTAGTTCTTTTGAAAGAACTAATTATTAACAAGTTGTTTACTTATAAGGATTATATTCTTGAAAAAAGAAAAACACGTTTCTAACTCCAGATACTTTTCTTTACTGTTGTCATCTGAGCAGTTATTATTCTGTCTGGCTAAGGCATCAGAACTCGAGAAGCAGCAGACAGCTTCAGGCTCTTTATGAAAAATCTGAAAGTATTTTAATTCAGACTTTTGGACGTGGGACCAGATTCTAATCACCTGGGTAGAACATGGCCCAAGAACCTGGCCCAGGTGCTGCACTGAAGCGAGAGGCCGAGAGCAGTGAGATCTTCATCCAGATCTCCTCCAAGAGAAGCGTCTTCAATGAACTGGAGCCCCCTTTCTGGTGGGGCAGTGGGGAGAGGCTGCTGACCTGAGTCACAGAGGATCACTCCGCACTTTGTGTGAATCTGTAGAGGCTTCGAGGCTCTTCTACATGTCACTGCATCCTGGGTAATCCAGAGTTCAGCCATGGGACCAGGTGCCAAGAACCTGAAAGAGAAAAGCCTGGGACTGTCTTGGTAGGAGGCTTTAACCGGGAGGTCAGCCAGGATGTGCACTCCTTACAGATCCAGCCGGAGGCCGACCCTCTCTGGGGAAAGCTTTGGTGCTGTAACGTGACCGTCACAATTTACCTGACACCCTTCCTGGTCTGGGTCTCCCTGCACGGGCTTCCTTCTCCTGGGCTACAGCTTGGTCTCTAGGAGACTTCAGTCAAGTGAAGGGCAGATCTGAATCCAAATCTTTCACAATCCCTGTGAGCTGTGCGATTTGCCGCCGCCTGTCCTTTCCAGGATGGACACCTCCATCTGCAAACTGCAGGCAGAAAACAAACACACAGAGTTAGTGCCGATGTCCTGGCCCACGGGTGTGTGGCCAGGGGCTTCCTGGTGTCTCACGAGGGTCAGGCTCCTCGCCACCTCTCACTCCCATCCTCCAACCTCCATCTCCCCCCCCCACCCCCACCCTCCTCTCGCTGATGCCTTCCTTGGCGGTGCTCTCCCGTGGATCCGAATCTCTAGCACTGGACTCCGAGGCAGGCCAGAGCCAAGGACCCGACTTTCCGTCTGGGGTGGGTCTGGCCGCGGCGCTGCAGATCGCGGTCAGAGGGGTGGTCTCCGTCCAGGACCCGTGTGAGAGCACCCCCTTCCCTTCCAGAGGTGGCCTCTTTCCTCTCATTGCTTTCACTTACCTTTCAAGCACAATTCCTCCACCGTCACAAAACCACGTGTTCAGGACTATATTCTAAAACGGACGAACGCTTGGGAGGAGCGGCCCCTTCGAGCCGGGCCCTTCCCTCGGGCCGCGTGTCTGGTGAGGCGAGGGCCGCCGTGGCAGCGGTGTGCCCACCCCTCGGAGGCCACAGCAGGGCGTGGGGGCTGCTCTCAGAAGAGGTCGGGAAGGCTCGGGGAAGGGCGCCCGGGCCTCGGGACCACGGGGTCCTGACCACTGCACGGCCCCCCGGTCGGTGTCCCAGGGCAGCCGGACGGGGAGCGGGGAGGACGGCGCTGTGGGGTCGCAACACGGCCGGGGTCCCAGCCCCTCAGGTTTTTGGAGAGAAGCCCGGAGGCGCGGGGAGGGCGGGCGCTGCTCCGAGACGCCAGCGTGCGGAGTGTCTGCGCGCGCACACGCGTGCGTTCCTGTGCGTGTCTGCGCATTCTCATGTGTGTTCATGCGTGCGCACGTTCGTAGGCGTGGTGCGTGCGCATGCGCATGTGCGTGTGCGTAGGGGCGGCGCGTGCGCGGTAGCGGGTCTGGACGAGATGACCCTCCTCCTGCGAGGCGAGCGGACCCTGCGGGGGCGGCGGGCCCGGCTGAGGCCCTGGGGCTCGGGGCGTGCGGGGGTGGGGGGCCGTCGGCGGACGGACGGACGGCTGGGGGTCCGCGTGCGCAGGGCTGACGGGGGCCGCGCCTCGCTCCTGTCAGGGAAGCCCGCCCCGCGGTCGCCGTCGTGCAGCTCGCTCTGTGGACCAGCCCTTGGCTTCCCTGCAGAGGCGCGACCCCAGATGTGTTTGCACGACTTCGACAGCGAGTCCGTCGGGCGAGTTAGAATCAACGCCAGGCGCTGGGACGCCCTTTGGTCCTGGTGCCGCGGGAGGCGCGTTCTTGCCCAGCGAGCGGGCCTGCTCCACAGAGACTCCGGGTGGACACCAGCCTTACGACGCGTCCCCTCCTCAGAGGCGGCAGGGTTGCCTTTTCAAGGAAGACGTCACATCCGGTCTTTCTCATAGGCCCGAGCACCCTGGATTCTCCCCGGGCCGCTGGAGGGAGGAGTGCGCCGAGCGCGAGGTGCACGGACCCGGGACGCGGACTCGGCAACCTCTGCCGTCGATAAGTCGATAAGCAGCGCCGGGTTACGCGTTTCAACTGCAGAATCCATTCACCCTTGCTCTTGATTTTTATCCATGGCACGTTGATAATATTTTTAGTTAGACTGTGGGACTTTCCCGGCCTCTACACCACGCTTGTAAAACGTCCTTTTTTAAAAAAAGTGTGGAAACAAAGCTGTACACCTAGAAAAGCGGAGAAGTACAAATGCTGCAACAGAACGGCCAGAAGCCGGTTGATGAAGCTGTTCTCTCAGTGAATTCGTTATGTATTAAAATCCAGGACGTAGAGGGAGGAGCACAGATTGAACACTGATGGTGACACTTTAAGAGCTCAGGTCCCCTCCTCATAACGCAGAATTTAAAAGGCAATTGTAAACACAGGAGGAGAGGAAAACACTCGTGAATATTTGAAGCAGGGTCAAGCCTGCAGGGCCTCCTGCCAAGACAGGACACCACCTCCAGGACTATGGAGCCCCAGCCAGTCCAGGGGAGACCTGCAGGCCAGCCAGCAGCTCCCCTCAGAATGTGCATCTCCCACAGGGCGCCTGTAGGGGAGCAGAGGTACCAGACCTGAGAGGGGTGGTCAGGACCTTGGGTCTCACTGTCTGCCCCCACCCTGGCACCTGGAGTGCAGACTCCAAAGCAGCATGGGAGAAACTGCCAGAAAAGAGTTTTCCCTCTTACTTCCTGAGAAGTAAATTCTGGAAAGAGGGTCCTTGAAATGGGTCCCCCGACATCTCATATGAGGATTTGAACACCCAAGGATGATGTCTTCCTTGCTAGCCTTCCTTTCGCAGCGGCTCCAGCCCTGGGTCACGGGCATGTACCTGCAGCCTCCGCCCTATGGCCTGGGGAGCACGGAGGTTCCTGCAGGACAGAGAGGCAGGGCTGGGGAGCTTCGTGGGCATGACCGCCTGTGTGCTCTGGCTTCCACATCTTTGTTCTAACAGCTGAATGTTTTATTCCAGTTGATCTGCACCCCACCCTCAAATTATTTCAACTGGGTTTCCTTAGCCTTTGTGTTTCAAGGTTGCAGGTTGCCGATGTGGGGTTAGTAGAAGGTGAATGCCACCTTCTAGAACCTTTGTCAGATCAGCCCAGCACATCTCTGTGCTTTTCATAAGTTAATTGCTAACTTCCAAGGAAAAACCACCGTTTCTTACTTTCTGGTCTCTTATCACACATGCTAAGCACGGCTTGGTTAAGCAGTAACTCTGGCTGTGCAGGTAAACAGAATTCCCCACCCCACCCCCTCTTCTCTGGACAAATCTGAGAATAACTCGCTGAACTGGAAGTGATTCAGTTTCATTAATACACCTTGAGAACATTTACATCCGTAGAGGACAGAGTGTTTACAAGGCCTGAGAAGGTTTTATGGAAAAGCAACTTTATGGGCCCTGGGGGCAGTCCTGCCAGCTCTGACCTTCACAACAGGGGGCTGTTTCTTGAGTGAAAACGCCCAAACTTTCGCTAAAGTTGGCCCTCGCTCTGGTTTTCAGAGGTTCTGTAAACGGCTGGTACCTCCAGAGCCAGAAGTGGTTTGGGGTGAGTTTGAACCTGATCCAGGCTTCGGAGACAGAGCAGAGGAGTGGTGGCGGTGCCATGGCTTCATCCACACGAGCGGGCGAAGGGACTGGCCCACCTATGAAGTGAGACTTGGACGTTGCCAGGAAAGCAGCCCCCTGACCAAGAAGCAGGCCTCTCTCCTCAAAGACCTACCTCAGCGTCTGAAATTTAGGCCAGGAGAGCTTTGCATTTGGGTTTGGGCATAGTCTCCAAAGCATCGCCTGTAAACTGCAAGAATTCTCCTTAAAAGAGGAATGTACTACCTTATCAGCATCCAGACCACATACTATGAAATTAAAGAGTCACCTGCAAGTTCCTAAAGTGGGGCCTGGGGAAGTGCTGCCATCACCCAGCTGGCTTCTGACCAGGGCCTGGACCCTCCTGCCTCCCCAAGCCCACGTCACCTGCAGGGGGAGAGAGCCCTCAGGACTGGATTCAGATCGATAGCCTCGGACATCGGGAAGATCTTCCGCTTCCTGGCCACAGAAATTCACATCCAAGTTTGTTTTAAACTGCAAAGGAGACACAGTGACCCCTGAACTCAGCACTGATTTTCACCATGAGAACTAGTTTTTCGCCCTTTTTCAAAGAGGAAATGTGAAATTCCTTTGAATCTTTGCTTCCTGTTTGCTAGTACCCTAAGCATGTGCTCGCTCTGCCTGCCCGGCAGTCTGGCCCCATCTTCACTCCCAGGGTCCAGTTACCAGCTGGAACCAACACTCAACACGCTCAAACCTACTCCCGATTCTGAGCGCCAGACTTACCTCCGCGGTTGCCCAGACGTTCTGTTCACCCACGTGTCCACGGGCATCTGTATCTCACCCGCTCCCGGACAGAACTCCTGGTCTCCCCCTCCAGATGCGCTTCTCTTCCTGTTCTCCCCATCGCGCAACATTCATCCAGTTGCTCAAGTCGGGGGCTCACGCTTAACACCCTTGTCTTGGTCACCCCACGTCCGGAAGCTCCCCGGTTTCCCCCGAATGTCTCTCTTCTGTCCGCTGTCCCTTCCCCCTACCGCGTGCCCCACCCCAGCCCATCAGCCCCTGCCTGGTTTCCTGCAGCAGCTGCTTCGTGACGCCTCCGCCTCTGATCCTCTGGTCTCAGACACCATCGTGTGCCCCGCAGCCCTCGAGAACCTTCTACCCTGACCAGAGTCCTCGCCCACGCAATCCCAGGGCTTCCACTCCTCATGAGCTTTCCGAGGCTGATGCGATCTGGCCGCGCCTTCTCCTCCAGCCCATCTTCACCCACCCTCTGCCTCTGGTCCTGCTCGCAGTGGTAGGAAGGGCCGGTAAGGGCACAGGGCGGACCCCTGCCTCCCTGCGGGCCTGTGCACACGCGGCCCCAGCTCCTCGGAGTGGCATGTCCACTTTGTATCCGCCTGACCCAGTCTGCCACGTCCTTTCCTGCGCAGCCCTCGCACCCTGACCGTGGGCACGGGGCGGTCCTGCTGACGTCTGCCGGGGGCCCAGCACTGCCTGCCACACGGGTGAGGCCCAGTGAGTATTCATGGATCTGATGACCGTTTGTCTGCGTCAAGTTTGCCAGGCACCCTGGCGGGAGCCAAGGTTGAGGGCATCGCCGGTGCCGCCTCTGGGCTCGGAGGATGGGGCCTGGGGGGTGGGGCACAGGCTGGGCCGAAACCAGGAAACTGCCAGCGGCGATGCATTTGCAGGGGCAGCTGCTTCACCTGCAGCCACTCAGGTTATCCCTGACTCGTAGCTGGGGACCCGGGGGCTGCACAGGTGGAGCGTGGGGGCCAGGGCCACCCAGCAGGTGTGGAGGGGAGGCTGAGGTCGGGGTGCTCAGGACTGGCCTCCTGCTCCCAGCGTGGCCAGGGCTGCCTCCTGGGTCTGGCTCAGTGTGTGGAGGGTCCTGGACCTTCCCTGTTGCTTTGTCAGGTGACCCCCGGTGCTGTCACTTCGCTCTGGAGGGGGTTGGGAAGGTTTATTGTGTCAGCGGGAAGGAAGCAGCCTGTCGGGGGTGTGTTTTGCAGGGTGGAGAGGCAAGAGCACGTGTGTGTGTGTGTGGTCAGCAGTTGCCGGGTTGAGTCATAGAGAGTAGCATTTGCTTTTTGCAATTACTTGGCCTATTTTTCAATTGCCATCCTCAAAACTCGATGAATTAGTCCGTTCCTTCACCAAACTTTTATGCTATAGGATGCGAGATGCTGTTCTCTACTTGTTTGTCATCTGGTCTTAGTCTGGCAGCGAGAGGAGAGAGCAGGCGGCCACGCTCTGCCAGCACAGAGCAGAGGCTGGCACCGTGGGCACAGGTTGGGGGGGGGGGTCCGAAAAGGGAGGCCATTGCTTGCCATGGTGGCCGAGCAGGTGGCTGTGACCTGGCTGCCAGCAGTGGCGGGTGTGTGAGCAGTTCAATAGGGACATGGCAGCAAGCCTATGTCCCCAGGGCCATAAAGTCGTGATGGCAGGCACTCCATCAATATTTACTGAGGTGGATTTTTAATCTCATGTGCTGTGTGCAGTCACTTGGCTGAACAGAGGAGTTGTGTTGATGGCTGAGTCTGGCCAGTGTATTTCGTTAAGACGATTATGATAAAAACATTTCATATGTTACTTGTCTCATTTCTAAAATGCTTGTATCTCTTTATTGTAAGGTCAGGATTGTTTTTTAAAAAAATTCTTATTATAGTTGACTTACAATGTTATGTCAATTTCTGCTGTACAGCAAAGTGCCCCAGTCTCACACACACACGTATATGTATATATATATATATATATATTCATATGTGTATATATTCTTTTTGTCGCATTATCCTCCGTCATGTTCCATCACAAGTGATTAGATGTAGTTGCCTGTGTTGTACAGCAGGATGGGTCAGGATTCTTAACCTGGAAGTCCCAGGTGCATCTAATCTTTGGACTCAGATAGTAGATGCAAAAATTTGCATGTGCATGTAAATATTTACTTTTCTGCGTACTGCTTTGTTGAGATTCTTAAGGGAATAGGTAGCAGTCTCATTGTTGAAAAAGGCATATTTCACGATCGGATAAAGGTGATCTTATTGATTCATTTATTTCACAAAATCAACGTATTTTCATAATAAGTATTAACATAAAATGATTTCCATGTAACTTTAATGTTTTGTTGAAGCATAGTTGGGTTAAAATACTATATTAGTTTCAGGTAATGTAACTTTTTCACTGTTACAATTTGTAATAGAAAATGGGTCTAGAATATGCCATTGTGGTTTGGGATATGAGAAAAGTTCAAGGGCTTAAGAAAAACATTTGAAAATAAGTGATGTATTATCTAAATTAAATGATCAAGGCACACCAAAATCCTTAATTCTATTCCATCCCTGAGCTGGAAGTATAAAACCAACAAAGGAGCTCCCAGGCCCTAGTGAGTGGATTCCAGTGACTTGGCAGATGTTCAGAGCAGGATTTGAGGTCCCGTGAGTGTTCCTGCTGGTGGCGAGGGTGCCACCCTGCTTAGGGCAGACGGCGGAGTGCCCTCGAGCTGGCACCCCATCAAATGGGGGGCTGCCTGCAGTCGGATGCTGGCTCAGTGTGGCTTTGTCCAGCAGCGGATTTGGAGACAAGGATGCTGCTGGGGCAAGTAGCTTACCTGGGAGGTGATCCCAGGAGACAGGATAAGGCTGTGAGACGGGGAGGGACGCTCGTTCTCGGGCAAGTACCAGTGCGGGCCTGTGGGCCTCCCTCCTGCCAGGAACCCTGTGCCTCCGAGTGTCCCTGCTCTGCGCAGGGGAGCGGACATTTCCCATGGACCCCCTGGGGCCACCGGCTGAGAGCCGCCCTGGGAGAGGGGCTGCCTTCCTTGCAAGGGACCCGAGGCGCTCAAGGGGCCCAGTCGGATGAAGGAGGGTCCCAGAGGGTCGGCCATTGGGAAGATGGGTCAGCCTGGAGGGAAATGGTAGAAATAGAGGCAGGACGCCTCCTCCTGTGCTGGCCAGGCCCCTGGACGGTGCTGGTGGTCGGCAGCCCCCGATGTTCTTGGCGTGGCCGCCTCTGCACACTCGGAAGCAGGCGTGGTCCCCCCACCCAGGTTCCGCAGAGGGGCCCGCTTCTGCTCTGAGGTTGCAGGACGGCTCCACGCCGGGTGCTAAGCGCAGGGCTCAGGACGGCGGGCCTCGTTTGATATTCGGGGTGATTAAGGCAAAGACGTGTGCTTTTCTCTGCTTTGAAGAGCTTAGACTAAAGTAGTTGGCTTATCAGAGTGCTTAGGCGCGTCGGTGAGTATCACAGGGCTGGACGGCCCCTCCCTCCCCCTTCTGTTTTCATTCACTCTTTTTCTTTCCCTTCATAAGAACTCCCACTGAGAAAGCCTTCTCTTGTCTAAACTCACCGTCTCCCCATCCTGTCCTTTGTGTCCTGACCTGCTGGGCACAGGGGCCACCTCTCGCTGATCTCTGTGTTACTGATGCCCAGCACAGTTCCTGCCAGGCGGTCGGTCTTGAGAAAACGTTTGTTGAGTGAATGTGTCTCCTTGATGTACTGAAGTCGGGCAGCACGGGGGGCTCCCGGGGGCGTGGGGTGGCGGCCAGAGCCGCTGCTCGCCGTGGGGCTCGGCCACTGGGTGCGCACAGGGACACAGGGCCTCCAGAATCCGGAGGAGGATCTCTCCTTGGGGTTCAGGAGAGTGAAACAGCCTTTCAGAACTAAGCCCTTTTTTTCTGGGAAGGGGCAGAAAACCCTGGTAACTGAAACCCTGACGAGTCTTCGCTAACTGCCGTCTAAGGAAGTCGTACCTCTTTGCAGCTGTTGAGATTCGGCTGTGGAACTTCTTCCAGAGTTTGTGATCAGAGGCCGTCCCCTCCTGCCCATCCTCCCCCGCCCAGCAGGGCCTCCAGGTGGGCTCCTCTGCTGCTCCAGTGACGGGCACTCTTCCTCTCCGTCGGCTGTAAACTCATGTTTAGTGTTCACTTCCCAGTCCGCCAAAAGTGCTCTGTGTACCTTGTAGAAAACTTAGCAGCAAAAGATACGAGGCTGTGAAAATACTCTCATCATTCAGTGATAACAGTTACCGACCCACTGGCAGGCCATCTTTCTGCTATAATGCAGATAACACTTTGTTTCATAACACGCTGAGAATGTCGTTCTAGTTTCTATTTAATTAATAGGCAGGGCTGTCGGAGGAGGTTTTGTCGAGACCATTTGCAACCTCTCCGAAGTTTCTTTTACTGCCCTCAACTGGGTGAAGAGTTTTAGAAATAAAGTGGTGTGAGACACAATTTGTTGAGGCAAAATTTTTACAATGCTTAAAAAAAATTCATGGAGTAGAATATTTTTTTTCATGCCGCCTAGCTCCTGAAATTTGGACTGCTCCTTCCGCTTTCAGCTTTGAAACTGACATGCAGCAGTTGTAAACTCCCCCCAGGAGGTTTGCTTATTTTGTTTATTCCCCCTAAATTAATTTTTACTGTAGCATGCTGGAAGAACATGTCACCAAACGCTTAGGTTTATGTGCTGAGGCGCAGCCACTGGAAGCACGAGGTAGAATGCAGCTGTATTTACAGGCTGGCAGAGGAGGGGTTGAACCGCACCTGCGAGTCGTTGGGAGACGTTTTTAGAGGACATGGACCATTTCGTCAGACAGCAGGCCGGGTCAGGGCGGGAGGGCAGTGCTTCCAGCCGCCTGAGTCTCCTGGCTTCTGGTGGATCCTGTGATTACATGCGTACTTGTCACAGGGTAAACGCAGCTGCCCGGGTTGGGCTGCTGTGTCCTTGCCAGAAACTTGACGTACAGGAAGAGCCAATTTGGGTCCGTTTACTCTTCTTGACAAAGACAGAGGCTCCACGAGTGGTCAGAGAAGTGGCCAGTGCAGCTGGATCGAGGTGCTTGTGTGGTGGCACCACCTGGGACTGTCGAACAGCAGCCACCGCACGACCGGCCCAGCAGCGTTTACCGGGAAAGAAAAACAGGGGCCAGTACGATCCCGCTTCCCATGGACATTGCTAGACCGTAACTCAGATATCCTACAACCAGTTAGAAACTCCTTCTGCAGAGCTCCCCCCCACCCCCGCAAAACCCTCTTCGATGAAGCTTGAACGCTTCCCAGTAGGAGGTTGCTCATATGCGAGCGCATGGAGTGTTTAGAGCTTAGTTTCTAAATATTATGCCCCGCTTGATAAACCGACATTCCTTGGAGAAGTGGCCGGTTGCAGGGCTCTCAGGAGACAGTACACGTCAGAGTAAGAAAGCAGTCACACATGGCTGGGGACACCTTGGAGGGTCGGGGACAGGCCAGGAGCTGTCACTGGCCAGACAAGGGACGGCACAGGCATAAGAGTGAGTGACGGCAGGAAGGGCTGCAGTGCCTCGACCTTTGTGAGCATCCCAGGAAAGAAAGAAACGGAGAATAACCGAGCCCTCTCCTGAGAGCAGAAGGCCGTCTGCAGAAAGAGTCCAGGTGGAAAAGCACCACGTGTGGCCATCAGGGTGATCAAGGATTCAGAGCGGTGGCGTTTCCGTCCCCGATCGTGGGAGCCACACAGGGATCCTGCTGGGATGCAGGTAACGCGTCTCCAATCCAGCGTTTCTGCCCGTGTGTGTGGCCTGCATCTAATTCAAAGTGGGGACGCCTGGCCTCTCTCCGAGAATGGGCTTCCTCTTCCTCAAAGTCACATCCTCAAACAGTGTCCTTGACACTGAGACTCGTGGCAGGACTTCGAAACTCCTGAGGCCACCAGAGCTTCAGAGCCTTGGCCGAAGGACCGTCTTCTTCAGGGCCCTGCCACCACGTGTGGCCCCTCCTAGACCTTCACTGCGCCCGCCGCACCATGAGATCAGCTGGGTTAAAGTAGCCTTGAAAGATTATTGTGTGACTGGTCATAACTTTCACGTTAAGGGTATTTGATCATCCTGGCATTAAGACAGTTTATGAAAATATCAGAACTCTGCAGGGCCTGGGAAATGGCAAGTTTTGGTTTAGGTACCTAGTGGGCTGTGGCTCTTGTGCTGGGATTTCCTTGTCCTTTTTCAGACTTAGGCTGGGAGGGGGAATTTGAGCTTTGAAGACGTGGTTAGACTGCGTGATTCATTCCCTGGTCGCGGGAGTGTAGGGATTGCCTTAGGTACTCTCTCCATGAGGGCAGCGAGTCCAGGCCAGGAGGGCAGCCCAGCCCAGGCAGGAAGGACTGCAGCCCAGCCCAGGCAGCCCAGTCCAGCCCAGCCCAGGCGGCTTCTGTGCAGACACCTCGTTGGCGCGGTTACCAGACACTGCACGTTCATGCTTTGTGTCCAGTCGTGACCGACTCGTGAACGATCCGTCATCCAGCCTTGTTGAAAATGAAGTTTGGGCGCCTGCAGCAGGCGGGGGAAAGCTGACGGGGGCTGCTGATGGCTGGGGGTTCTCCTCGGCCTCCTCAGACCTCCTGATCCCCCCACCGTTTACTCAAAGTACTAATAACTCAGCACTGACTTTTCCAGGAAGAGTTCTGCTTCTTTTGTCCTTAAGCAAAATAGGGGCCAGTTGCTGAAAGCTGTATTGTTATTTGCAGATATGTAGCTTTTGAAATCAATGTTATGGAAGGGGGGGGGATGGTGGGGGGAGCCCTTTAAAGCAAACATGACCATTGTAAGCCACTCGGCTTTGATAATTTCTTCTCCCTCCATCTAGCCTTGACCTTGGCTGAAGCAACGAGATTTACAGCCCGAGTGAACGTGTGGAGGGCAGAAACTATGTCATACGTGTTCCGAGCTTGCCACTTGCTGCTCCAAGATGTGAATCACATAACGCTCGATTAGGCGAATGAGAACGCTTATGTATAGGACGAGTTGCTTTACAGAACTACTTGTTAGAATATTTTGTAGAATGTATCTTTGCTGTATAATGATTTTAAAGTTACCCTTTGAAAGTTAATTTAAAAATGAAAGTAATGTATGTACAAGGTTCTCAAAACGGCTCCTTGGGACCTGCAAGAACGAGCGGTGGCCCCGGGCCCAGCCTTCCTTGTCCCTGGTCTCTTTGCTCAGGCCCAGCTCCTTGTATCGATTTTAGCCTCTTCTCCTGCTGGTGATTGCCGCTCCCTAGATGTTGGTTTATACAGTCATTTCTCTCTCTCTCTCTCCCCCTCTTTTGGCCTTGTATGTGGCCTGCAGAAGTTCCTGGCCCGAGATTAAACCTGTTCCGCAGCAGTGACAGCGCCGGATCCTTACCCACGGAGCCAGCAGGGAACGCCTGTCACTCTCTGTGCTGCCAGGGCAGGTGAGGACTTACACATCCTCGCTGGCGTTTCTCCCGGCGCCTCCCTTTCGGCAGAGCCCGTTTTGAGTCCCTTCATTGCTGGATTACTCTGTCACTTTAAAGAGCAGAAGCCGAGCTAGATTTCTTGTTGCGTTAAGAACCGGGAATGTGTCGGCTTCTGACTGTGCAGTCAGCCCCGGGACAGTTACGTGCTTTTTAGGGACAGTGGAAAATGAAAAGGCAGAGCCCGTTGAATAAAAGTGTTTCGAACATCATGGTGGTGACAGCGTTACACCAGGCACGGGACCCTTCCAGCGGGGGCTCTGTGTGGCTGCAGGGGTGGCTGCCCACTTGTGAATTTCCCCGGGAAGACCGTGTTGACAGCAGATCCACCTGTGTGTCTGCCGTTAGGTGGGCAAAGCCCTCGTGCTGGGTACAGGAGGGTGTGGTCCAGGCACAGAGCCTGTGCTTGAAGTTCCAGAGAGGAGGCCAGCGGGTTTCCTTTGGGACGGATGGGAGGAGTTTTTGTTGTTCTTCTTAATCAACAGAAAGCTGACATGTCTTTAGATCAAAACATGGCTTTAGGCGGCTCCTTATTCTCCAAGTCATTGGGCCTCCTACCTTTTAGTGTTTTAAAACATAGTTGTGGATGGATTGAGACCTACCTCTATTCAAGCATGTAAACAGATTGTCTAGGAAAGCTCGTATCTTGTCCATCCAAACACTGCCAAAGTAATGTGTAAAACGCAGGACTTCGTTACCGGGCCAGCACGTGCTTGTAGCACTTGTTCCATCGTTGCCGTGGTCACAGCTGAGTTTATACCCGCCGAACCGCAGCTTCTTCTCGGGGCACAGCCCCCTGAGTGTAAGTTTGGACACCAACCTGGGAGGTGCGGCTCAGCTTTCAGAGGTTTCCGGCTCGCGCGTCTCAGTACTTTCCATGTAGAGGTCTTTACCTCCAAGGAAAGCAAAGTAGCCTCTTTCTGCCTCTCTCCTGGTTGCCTGGCAGACTATGGTGACACTTGGCAGCTATTTCTGGGCACTTGGTGCACATGCTAGAACCTTGGACTGTGAGCCGCCGCCTGGGACCCCGAGGGACGCGGCTGTGCGGTCTGGAACGTTCTGAGCTGCAGTAGTGTCCATGGCGCTTGCTCTGGATCTTGCAGATGGAGAACAGCAGGCCCATTGAGTACCGAATGGCAGAAAGTGAAATTAAGTCAGAGGAGTTGATTTGGCTAACTAAAAAAAATGTTCGAGAGTAGCATGGGTTATTTGTTTTTATTAATTTTTAAGCGGACGCATAGCACTAGCTGGGTGACGGCGGTGTGCAGACCTCCTCCCGAGTCATCGTTGATTGAGACCGTGTCGTGGTCTCCCATCTGCAGAGGAGGAAACTGGGCTCAGAGAGGCTGCAGCATGAACCCCCGGGGGCCCCCCGAGGCAGAGCCCCCTCTCCTGCATCCTGCCTGCGCCCCACCTTCTCGTCTGCACCTTTGTTTGACCTGCCCCTTGGCCTGGGCGCCCTCCTGTACTTGGTGAAATTTAGTTCCTGCTTTAAGTTCCCACACAGATGCCAGCAGCCGGCGTCTGCCTGTGTCTGGGACCCCTGTCAGCTTTGGGTTCCCACCTCTCCTTCCCCACGAGCGCTTGGTCTTCCCAGCTTCCCTGCCCCGAGTCCGGCTCTGGGCTGCACGGGGTCTGCACACCCTCGTGGGCCCCTCGGTCTGTGCGCACGTCCTGCGCGAGCCCCGCACGGTCACCGCTGTGCTGACGGTCTGCTCCACGGTCCCCACGGGCCACGGCGTCGGCTGCGTGTCGGGCCCAGGACGTGCGGCCGATGTGCCTGACGCCGCAGGAGGAGCTCACGTCTCCTTCCGGCTGTGCAGACATCGTTTCAGCCTTGTTTTTTCTCTTTTCTTTTTTAACTCGCTCGGCGTTCTGAGGAAGGTGGACAATTCCGTAAAAGCTACCAGGCTGCTCAGGACAAGAAAGAATGTGCTAGAGTCTAAGACGGCTGAAGGCAGGGACCGAGGTTCCCGTCCTAGAGCTCGGTCAGCGGGTGCTCGCTGCTGCGAGTGTGCAGTGGATTATCCAGAGCGCGGCGTAGGCCCCGGGCCGCGGTGCTCCCCCCAGGGCCGCCGGGCGCTGCGGGCCGGCCCTCCGGTGCTGCCCTCTGGCTGTCTGGGTTCCGAAGACTTTACCTCGAGTTCTTTTTTCTAATGTTTGCGCGAATTCTCTCAGTGTTTCATCCTCACTTCCTGCAGCGATTTTCATTCTTGTCTTTGCTGTAATTACTGGGTATTAAAAGACTGCGTGCCTGTGTTGTGAAGCACAATTGTATTGCGTGAATATTCTTATCCTGGGCTTTTCCTTTTCTGCAAGGCTGTGCGAAATCTCTTTTTTACCTCCTGTCAAGTCTCTAAAGAGATTTTCGCAGCTAATTTGGGATAATAAAGGCATTCTTACTGTAATGCAGTTATTCTTTTTAGGAATATGTATGTATTTCAGTCACTTCTATTTAAATTTGCCCAAACTGAGGGAGAATCCCCCAGAAGGGTTTTGAAAACATTAATGCTTTTGCGGGCTCCTCCCGGCTCTGCCCACCGCCCGCCCGTCTTCCCCGAGACCCTGTCTGGGGCCCGCCTGCCCGCCTGGATGTCTGCACACGAAACGGCTCCTCTGCTGCCACGAGGCTTGCTCACCAGGATGGAGATTAAAGAGATGGAGAAATCAGGGGGCAGAAGACTGTCAGGGAAAGTGTGAGGCTGTTTGGCTTGAGGGTCATCCTCTTTGTGTCACCGTGTCACAGGCGGTGGGAGGCCGAAGGTCTTCCTTCTTCCCCTTGGGTGCCGCGTGGCTGGCCGGTCTGAAATAAACCCCCGTTAAAGGCACAAAACACGCCGGCCGGCCTCCGGGACACGCAGCTGCCTGTCTTTGTTTCCCTCGTGAGGGAAGCACGTGGACTGGTTGTGACGACCTTCTCCGGGCTGCCCCGCACCTGCTTCTGTTTTGACCCCTGTCCCCACGCGCAGCCCCACTCCCGTCATCTGCTGTCCCCCCCCCCGCCCCCAGGGGTAGCCCTTCCCTCTCAGATCACTTTCCTTTTATTTTTTTAAAATTAAAAAAATTTTTTTGTCTTTTTAAGGCCGCATCCTCAGCATATGGAGGTTCCCAGGCTAGGGGAGCCTCAGCCACAGCAACGCGGAATCTGAGCCGCGTCTGTGACCTACACCACAGCTCACAGCAACGCAGATCCTTAACCCAGTGAGCAAGGCCAGGGATCAAACCTGTGTCCTCATGGATGCTAGTCAGATTCGTTTGTGCTGAGCCATGACGGGAGCGCGACTTTCTTTTTATAAAAAAAAAAAAAAGATTTTTTTCCTTGTATGATGGTTAGTTCTCTGTCAGAGTGGCTAGACTTTGGTGCCCAGGCTGGTCACAGCCTCATCCAGGTGCTCGTAGGTGGGACTGTCATCGGCCTTTGGTGCCTTTGGTGAAGGAGGCGGTCCCTACTGTGGGTGTGGGTGGGCCTCGCCCATCAGCTGAAGGCCCTACGATCAGGAGCTGAGGTTCCGGAGATGAAGAGCTTTGCCTCCTGCCCGAGTTTCGGCCGCCAGACTGCCCTGCGGGGTCCAGACTTGCCCCGCAGCCCGGGCTCGCGTAGCCGGCTCTTTAGACAAACTCTTTCTGAATATCTGCCTCCTCTAGGTCTGTCTGTGTCTGTACCTCTGATTTGTGCTGTTTCTCTAGAGTCCCCACTGAGACACTGTATTTCCAATGTCTGGACACACAGCCTCACTGACTTCGGTGACACAGCAGGAGCGTGTCCTCGTCCATTTGGTTATACCTACGATTGAAGAATGCGTTTTAAAACTCAGAGCCAACAGTGGCATCAGCGGCCCAGCTGATCACAGAGCTTCTCCGGGTGCCCCTGCTCACTGGCCACGCCTGTCACTTCCTCAGTGTCATTCTGAGGGCCACTGCGGGCGCAGCTCACTCCTCCCGTTTGCTGTTCACTTTTCCTTGGCCCCGTTACGGAGGCCAGGGAGGAGGTGGCCTTACCCGGAGGGAGCAGAGAAGGGGGCTTGTGAGTACCGTGGCCGTTGTCCTGTTGCTTCTCCTTTTTGCCTGAGGTTGTTGATTGGAATAGAGTTTTGTAGAGGGAAGGTTTGAAAAGCACGGGGACATGTCCTGTGGATGTCCCTGTGAATTCTAACTAGGCAGGGACCTTGCAGACTTTATCAGGTGGGGGGTCCACTGGGGTCCCCCAGGCGGGGGCCGTATCGGGAGAGGAGGCCGTACCTCCCGATGGAGATTGGTGCCCAGCCACACACAGTGTCGGCGGGAGCCAGTGGCGAGACGTGCGTGTGACGTTGGGGCTCAGAGGTGACATGCGTGACGCCCAGATGGAAAGGGGCCTCCCCCCAGGAGCAGGTGGGGCGCGCCGGGTGTTACCAGACGCCTCTCAGGCAGCCCTCGTCCAGACAGGACACCCAGGCTGGTCAAGATTTCCATGAAGAGCGGAGGAAATTGGGGTAGAGTGGCTATACTTCCAACACAAAGGCAATGAAAAAGGTGGCCTTTCTTTCAAGAAACTTGGTTTTCAGCTTCTCGGGCATGCACCTGGTCTATAAAGTGAAGAGGCTTTCAGCCCAGCCCAGGAGCTGCAGGCTTTCTGGCTAACACCTTGTCACCTTTTAGTAACCCGCCCGGCCTGCTGGGCGTGCATGGAGTGGTGCCAAACGGTTCCGTTTTGTTTTTTCGGTTCTCTCAGCTCTTGTTCATTGATTCCGCTTCGCAGAAGTGGTGCCCAGCCGTAGCCTCCTGAATCCCTGTGTGGACAGTGGGTGGTGGGTTCTCGACGGACCTCCGTCCTCCCGGGGGCGCCCCCGTCTGTGTGCAGCCGAATGAGTGCCTACTTGGCTGGGGCCCCTGAATGAGTGGCAGGACGTCGGGGCCAGAAGGCCTCGTCTTTACCCAGAGCCATCCTCTACCAGCGGCGGGAGCTTAGACGAATTCACGGCCTTTCGGTTTTCTTATCTGTGAGACAGAACACACATCTCTTGTACAGACTGACCAGGAGGTGGTTAATTATTGCACACTGTTATGATTCTTTATCGAAGGTCACAGATCTCTTTTCCAGGCACGGAAACACATCCGCATCCTGTCTGTGCTGAAGAATTTTTACCTCTTCCTCGCTTCGATCTCATAGGCTGCCGTGTGCCGAAAAAGCCAGACCCGCCTTGGTCTTGTTATGGTACTGAGTCTGAGGAGGAAGAAAACGTCTTTGGGAACTTTGCATAAACTTAAACGTGAGGGTCTTTGCCGTTTGCGAGGGTCGCCATGGAGACAAGAGCGTGCGATCAGCACGGCGACCCCTGTCAGCATCCTCCCGCTGAAACTCCTACGTGTAACATTAGGTGTGGCTGCTGCTGTGAAAAGACCGAGTGTGAATGCGTGCACTGTCCTGATGACAGTGGTGTTGAATGGTAAGCTGACACCGTGCAGATTCCCGCAGAGCTGACATCTGGCCCTGCCCCGCTGCCTCCGCACGGGTGGGACATCCTTGGGCGGCTCGCTCTTTGTTTCCTCCTGGGTCTCCGGCCTCCTTCGAGGGAGCCTCCCTGTGTCTTTGCTTTTTAGGGCTGCCTGGAGCTTCCTGCAGCTTCCTTGAAGGACACTCCGTGAGTTCGGTTGCTTCGTATAAGAGAAAAGAATCATATGCTTTCGTAACGACTCCCATACATAGTTAAGAGCAGTAATTTTGGTAGATAACTGCCTTCGAAACAAGGCAAGCCTTCTTCCCTAACACGCGAAGTCGCATCGCATAACCTGCCGCACACTCTGTCTCTAGAATGGATCTGTATTTAGAAATAAAGGATTCCCAAATGTGTGACAGGCCGTTCATTTCTCCAATGGCATAAAAATAGCCACCGTGTGTATTAGAGCAGAGGCAGCGGGGTCACCCGCTGTTAGGGCTCCTGGTGCGGAGGGGTCTCCCAGGTGAGGACGGCCTCCTTTGGCCTCAGGGGGAGTTGGGCGTGCTGATGGGGATGGGCCAGGGCCAGGGCAGGACAGCACGTGGCAGCCAGTGGCGGAGGGACAGGGAGCGTGAAGGGTGCCAGGTGGGTGCTGCTGGCCGGCTCTGAGGAACACCGCCCGTGTTTTCAGCTCTTCCCTGGTTTTGGGCTGATACCTCGCATTTGAGTTAGATAGGACCCCAGAACACTCTTAAGTAAAAACATGTGATCAGGCTTAAAATGTCAAAACCCAGCGGGTACATCTTTTTGAGCATTGTCTGGCAGTGCTCAAAAGGTGCTGGTTTGAATGGAAACCGGTTGGTTTTGTGAGCAAAACGACTTCCCAAACCAGGCTCCCAGAAGGATGAATGGAAGGTCTTGGTGGCACAGCCCAGAGGGAGGGTAGGCTCCCCTTGTGGGTGGCGCACGCATGGCACTTCTTCTGGGACTCTTCCAGTGAGTGTGACAGCTCCTTTGTTGACCTGAGAGCCTGCTGCAAACCAAGGACTGGAGATCATGAGCCAGCCCTGGCCCTTAGGGTCTGTGGATGGTTTCCCTGGGCAAAATGTTGACCTCAATTTCTAAGAAAAAAGTCTTTGAGAAACTCTTTGGACGTGGAAATAGCTTGACAAAAAAAAAAAAAAAAAAAGTGCTTTAAAGTATAAACTAACCAGAAACACATGATTGTAGTTTCCCATAAGTCACAGAGGGTTTTGCCTGAGAGAAAAATGCGTGTCCAGACACATCTCGGGTAAACAGTTTAAGGTGTTAATCTGGCTGCACAAGCAGGTCAAGGATTGGGGAAGGTGACCTGCAAACTGGCGTCCAGGTGGAGCACGGAGGGCACAGCAGCATCAGCTCCCAGCCGCTGGGAGAAAGGGGCACCAGCAACGCTGGGGTGGGAGGGGGTGGCCCTTGGCGTCTTTGTCCTTCCGACAAAGCCTGAGCTGTGTTGTGTGAGCCTTCATTTGGAAAACTTGTGGAGAAAATAAGACCAAGGCATTGAATCGTCCCACTCTCGAATTTACTGTGGAAATGGGATTTCACTGTTCCTTGCCTCCCCTCGGTTTTGCTCGTAAACCCATCGCCCCCACACCTCAACCCCCCTCCCCCAGTGAGTTGATGAGAGAGACTGACAATCAGCATATGCAAGCCAAGCTTCTGAGCCGCATAAAGATGTTGGAAAACACTGCCAGGATTTAAAAATACCCTATCTTTGATATTCTTGGCATTGTAATGTGTATTATTTGTGAAGCAATATGATCAATTGCTGAGATGATCACAGCATGAGATTTAATGGAGTCCAAATGAATGTATATATTGAAAAAGTACTTATAAAAACATTCACTTGACTTGTATTCAGGTTGTGAGATTTGTTGGGAATTTCTTGGAATCTGACTCCTTGGTGAGGGCACTTTTGAGAAGCGGGGGGAGGGGTGGTAATGTGCCTTCTTTGTGTTGCGCATTGTGCTTTTAAAGGATCCTCTTTTAAATACTCACACGAGTCCTTGAAGAGGTCTCAGGATCTTGAGCACCCAGGAAGTCAAGGCAACTGAGACTGGAGGTGTGAAGGTCATTTTACCAAGACCGACAGCGATGGCTGGTGTCCCCCTCGGGCCGTGAGCAGTGTTGTCCAGGATTGGAAGACACTTTGCTGGATCAGTTTGTCATTTATCAGGTTTGTAAGCTTCACTGGCTCTCTTCTCCGGGGTTGACAGCTGAGATGGGAACTGAAGAGGCATAAATTGGAAGACCAAAGACCAGTCCTCATTTTGAATACAAATTTTTTAAGACAGACTCAGAGACTTAAGAAAAAATTCCTTCACCGTGTGAGCCCCGAGCTGGTAAAAAGCACGGGGAGTTTGAACAAGGCTGGCTTCTGATCCAAGGTAGCAGCTGGCAGGGGCCTGTGAGGTCTGCCTGTTGGAAAATAACATCATAAGAAATAGTAACAGAATAGGTAACAGGGAAATAGGTAACATCACAACAAACAATAGACGGAGGAACAATGCAGCAAATAACATCCTAACATTAACAGAATAAGGAACAATGAGGCAGGAACCTGGTAGCAAATAATTACAGAGTAAGTAACAATGAAATGAACAAAAGGCGAAAGGTCAGTAGACGCTACATTTTGACATTTGGGGGGAGGCGTTTCTGAGGAGAGTCTGTGACTGTGTCCAGGGCACAGATGGTGTCCTGCGTCGCCCAAGCCTTGGAAACGTCCAGCCCTCAGAGGACGCTGCTGCCGTTGTCCTTCTGGCGCCCCGGTGCCGAGCGTGGTGCCGCGTCCTTAGAGGCTGGCAGGGACGACGGGCGGTCTGCTCAGCGGTGGAAGTGTCTCCACGCGCTGTTCCTCCGGTCCCGGGGAATTCATCCATTTGGTATGTGGCTGTTTGGGCAACAAGAACCGTCTTTCCCTCACACGATGGAAGCTGGAGCATTAGCGGGTTAATATTAACGACAGCCTCTAACCAAAATGGGATGGGGTGGGCATGGGTGGGATTTGAAAACGCCTGGAAACCACAGAACCTGTGCAGGTCAAGAACCGCGGAGAACTGTCCTCTGGCTCACGTTGTGGCCTCGGGGAGAGGACGAGGTGAAGGTCCTGGCCCCCGAGCGCTGCTCCCAGGCTCTGACCACACACGCGGTGTAGCCAAAAGGTTACTTCAGGATGGCCGTCTCTTTTGGACCTTGAAACTTTGGGGTTTAGGTTTTTTTTTTTTTTTCGGTGTAGACAGTGCTGCTGCATAGTGCAAGAAGACATTTGGAAGGAACTCTTTTTACTACTCAAATCATTTTTCAAAGCCAGAATTCAAACCTGGGCTTTTGTGCTGGTTCCAATCCGCAGAGGCAGGAGGCCAAACCCAGACATTTCTGCACTGTGATGCCGTCTTTGGCTCCTTTGGCAGCGCTGCTGTCTGTGCCCGGGCTTTGACCTAGTATTTCAGGGGACTTGGGTGCCTGGGGGAGACCTCATCTGCCCGGGCCAATCTGTTTTCCGAGATACAGATTTAAGGAGTGGCTCATCGTGCATAAGTGTCTTAGCTGAACATTTAATTCCTTCTCCCCAGCGTGGGGCTTTGTCATCTCTCCCCTCCCCCCGAAGCGAGGTTTCAGCCCTCTCAGATCTCAGCTCAGTGAGCCCTGTCCGGCCCCTGGTCTGAAGTGACACCTGCCCCACGACTGCTTGTTTGCACCGAGGGCATCCTGCCTGCAGAGCGTGCTTGTTTTCTTCAGCACTGACGTGTTGACCATCTGTGATGTGCTGGGCGGGGTGCGTGGCACAGGTGGCCCCGTGGCTCGTGGGCTGGACAAAGCAGAGGTGTGGCCGGCTGAGGGGGCAGACATTGGAATGCAATGAAATTGCCATGACTGTTGGCACCCAGAGGCCGGGCGCTCAAGGACACAGCCCGGGACTGGCCGGGGCCGGGAGGTGGTTCTGAGGAAGAGCCGGGTGTCTGAGACCGAGGGCCTCGGGGGAGGCTCTGGGGTGACGAGGGCAGATGTGCCTGCGACAGAGGACCAAGGATGGGGGAGTGGGGTGCGGCGGGCACCCCAGGTGAGGCTGGCGAGCTGGGTTGGCAGCGTGTCCGTGATGCTCAGAGGCCTCCGCTGCTGGAGGGACAGCTGCCGGGAACAGCAGTGTCTGGCACGTGCTTGGGAACAAGTGAGCTTTATTCAGGAGGTTTCATCACCAGTTTATGGAACAGTCAGCTTCCAAAGACACCTCCAGTCCAGGCACCAGAAAATTGGATCTGGATTCTGGGTCATGAGTATTATCTTGACAGGGGCAGCGTTTTGAATCAGACTGTCTCTGGTTTTGAGGACAGTTGGGTGCACAGACTCAAGGTCTCAAGGTTCGAAAGGAGAACCTTGAAAGGAACTGGGCCCTCTCGCCCCTGGACTGTAGTCTGACTTGGCACCTTTGGCGCGGGGCGTGTGTGGGCAGTAGTCAGGGAGGGAACACTGTGGGTCAGATAGAGACTCCGGGGGAAGTTCCTGACTCTGGTGTTACGGGTTTTTGGACGAATATCACAGGAATGAGGTTCCCTTCCAAGTCAGAGGGACCATCTGGTTTGTCATCATGATTCGGCGTGGATGCCGCTCCGTGTGCCCTTGCGGAAGCTGTGTCTGCCGGGCCTCTCCCCTTTCTGTGCTGTGTTCTTTGGAATTGGGTCCCCAAGGCCAGCCTGTATTCATGAGGACGGGATTTAAGTTCCAGCCTTTCATCTTCCAAGCCCTCCCCCACTCCAACACCTCGTAAGTCGTTAGGAGAGAAAGCCACACATCAGAGAGCCCCTCAAGGGAAAGGAGATTCATTCTGTCATCTGTCTGTCATCTAATAGATGATATCTGTATCTATCATCTATCCATCTATTATTTATTATGTATCATCTATTATTGATCTATTATCTATCATTATCATCTGTATCTATTATCTGTCGTCTATTATCTATACCTGTCATCTATTATGTATCTGTTATGTATCATCTATCCATTATTGATCTATTAGCTATCATCTATGTATATTATCTAGCATCTATTATTCATCTGCTATCGGTCATCTGTTACCTGTCTATCATCTATATCAGTCTGTCATCTATTATCTATGAAACAAGAATAAAAGCAGTATGGGACCACTAATAAGAGTCTAGGAACATTGTCTTCTGAAAAGAAAATCACTGAGGCCAAGCAGTCCAAGTGTCTTTCAAGTTAATCAGCACGAGTGCTTAAGGACCTCTCTTTAAATTTAATCCTTTCATGGATCCAGCAGGAAGTAGCAGAGACGCATACAAGGGTAGGTCTCCCCACAGTCACCCACAATTGTTTAGACTCCTCTTCTACTCGGCACATGAGGTTTATATGTGTGTGTGTGTATACATATGAAATCATATATATCTATGCAATATAACCTGTCATATGTCACATATGTGTTATATTAGTCAGAAAAAAATTTCGTATTAATAAGACTTTCTTTTTTCGATTGAATTTGGCTGAAGCATACAGAGAAGTAAAGGCCAAAACATCACATTTTGGCCCTGTCTTTTGCAAAGGAAGTAAACGCGGAGTCGAAGCTGTGTGTGATGCCCGCTGCAGCCCTGGCTGGGCCTCTGGCCGTCTGGCTTCCCGCCTCTCCGGGGTGAGCATGTCCTAGAGCAGCCGTGCACCGTGCACATCGGTGCTGTAGTACCTTCAGTGCAAAGCACACTCCTCGTTTCATCTCGACTTTGTCGGTGTGAATAAAGTTAAAATGATAGATGGTATTTTGGGGGTATTTAAAATCACACATACCGTGTCCTACTGCACAGCATACGTGTTTTGGCCGATCTTGCCTCTCATCATTGTGTGTTTGAGCCCTAGTCACGCAGATGCTTGTAGATCGAGTTGATTCCTTTTTGAGGTTCGCCATCCTGCGGTGTAGGAATGACGCCGCGGGTACTCACCGCTCCCATTGATTTTCCAGAGTGCCAAGGTGCATGTAAGTTGGTGCCAGGTTTTCCCCATTAAAGGGTGAAGCACACTCAGCCTCATGTGTGCACGGGCTGAAACTTCCCTGGGCTGCACCCTGGCATGGAATGGTGGCGGCTCTGACTTTCCGAGGCGTGGCCAGGCAGCTGTCGCTGTGGCTGGACCAGTGGGCACGCCTGTTCCCCCTCCCCCACCCACCGGGGGGCTGGGGCTCATTGCGCCACACGCCGGCCCTTACCGGGTGTTTCAGGATGTCAGGTGGTTGCTGTCTCAGAAGCGTGAAATTGCGTTTCACTTTATTTTTCATTTTCCGGATTACTAGTGATGTGATATATTACACATATTTTTCCATAATCTAGATTCTCTGTCCTGGGCATTGTCTCTTGATATCTTTGCCAATCCTTATTTTCTCTCTTGACTTTTCTTGTTTGCTTTTGGGGGATATTTATTTTTATTTTTTTATTTTATTTTTTTGTTATTTTGCCTTTTCTAGGGCCACACCTGCGGCATATGGAGGTTCCCAGGCTAGGGGTCCAATCGGAGCTGTAGCTGCCAGCCTACACCACAGCCGCAGCCACGTGGGATTCAAGCCACGTCTGTGCCCTACACCACAGCTCACGGCAACGCCGGATGCCTAACCCACTGAACAAGGCCAGGGATTGAACCTGCAACCTCATGGTTCCTAGTCGGATTTGTTAACACTGAGCCACGACGGGAACTCCAGCTTTTGGGGAATATTTATATATTCTGCACCCCAAGCCTTCTTCGGCAATCTGTACTGTTAAGTATCTATATTGTTATTTTCAAATAGAGGATGAACTGAGCAGAGGATGTGGAAAAAAAGGCTTTTTGGATATCAGGAGACTGGAGTTTTTGTTCTGGTTTGGCTGCCACCTTGCTCTTTGACCATAATTTTCCTGGACCTTAGCTTCCCTAGGTCTCAAGTGGGACAGTTTGATCTCAGAACCTCGAATCTCTTCCAGATACACAGTCACATCAGAGTTAAACAAAATTAAATGGAGAGAAAGTGCTTTTGAAATTAAGGAAAAGTCTGAGTGCTGGAATATTTGAAAACAGGCTCAATTTTTACTGCTTTAACCACCTAGAGATAACTGGCGTCACGGGGATGACGCTGGCTCGCGTTTGGATCATGCTTCAGTTTTCCACAATTCTTCCGTGTTTATTTCATGAACTTGACGTGTAGGGTCTTGTTTTCGCCATCAAATGTCATCGCATTTCAGGTCCCGGGCCTGGCAGCATGTCTGTCTGCTCTGCTGTGGGGCACCCAGAGCCTTGAATCGGCATTGGGTGAACAGTTTGTTGAATGACTGAAAGATGGGTCATCAGCTTAGTGTCAGTCAGCACCTCAGCATTCGTCTGGCCGGAGCAGCTCCGAAGAATGTCTTAATCTCCCCTGATAGGCATCTCAGCCGTCATCCCAGTCTTGTTTACTTGATTAAATAAAAGCATAACGTTGGTTTCCTTAAGTGGTTATAGATTTTGTACCAGTAGAGTCTGAATGAATGAATTTTTATTATGACTCAAAGTGAAGTTTGTTCTAATTTTTGATGTTCTTGTATTTTCTGAAGAACACGACGGTGGTCATAATAGGAACAAAATCCTGTGTTGCTTTTCTTCCCATGGGCCCCAAGGCAGCTGGAGACACACTGTCGTCTTTACTGAGAAGGCCCAGCCCGCATCACGGCCGGGAGAGGGAGCAACATTTTTGGAAGCGGCGTTTGTGTTGACCTTGGTCTGCTCACGGCTGCCAGGTGTTTGACCTGGAATGGAAGCCGCCTGTCACCCCGCTCAGGCTCCAGCTGGGGCGGCTGCATCTGTGAGGCCTTTTAGCCTCCGGAACCAGAGCTGGTCAAACGGGCCCCGTGTCCTGCTTCCTGCGTGGCACCTGCGCTCACCCTCCGTGGCTCCTGCTGCTCCCCAGGGCCTCCCTCGCTCGGGGCAGCTTAGGTCTGTGTGCTGGAGGGCGGCCTCCCCGGGTGCCCGGGCAGCCCGTGGGCTGGGGCGCTGGGACCACACGCCCAGGAGAACGCGTGTCCCTGGCAAGGAGGGGAAGGTGCTTTTCTTCCCCGTTTCCAGACTCTCTCCTTCCCTTTGGGTCTCCTTTCTTCCCAAAGAGCCATCTGGGGCTGGGCGTTAGGGCCAGTCGTCAGGGCCGGGCCTGGTGACAAATCCGGGAACAGACCTTGCCTGGAGGGACAGACCAGGACACGGGCGGGGGGGGGGGGGGGAAGATGGGTCTGCCCTCCTTGCACCCGTGCTCAGCTGCGGTGACCTGGCGCTGACCGCGGCGTCCGTCCGGTCAGATCTTCCTCGGCCCCTGCCGCCCAGCGACTGAGCCCCCGGGTCCTGATGAGCCCGGGTCCCTGAAGGCCTGGCGCCTCTCCCGGCTCAGCCTCTGGCCCTGCCGGCCCAGGCCTCGGTCCTGCCCCCTCCCTGGGGGGCCCTTTCTCCTCCTGTTCCGACTCCTGGTCCTTCACAGAACCCGCTCGCCGTCCTGAGACGGCAAGGCCCCTCATCTTCCCACCGCTCTGATGACTTTCGGGCTCTCCCACCAACTCCCTCCCGTTTGTTTACCGCTATATGTACCTGGGCTTGGGTCGTGTTTATCCTGCTAGGTTCTGGTTTCCTGAGGGACGGAACAGGTCGGGCGCCCTCATGCCCTCTCCGTGGCCATTCGTCACGTTGTAGAGCCCGACGCGACACACGACGCCTCCTCCGGTGTGCGAGGGAGGTGGGGGTGGGGTGAAGGGGGAGGATTGGGGGAGGAGGGGGGCAGGGGGGATAGGACGGGGGAAGGACGGGGGCAGCTTTTCCAGAGAAGCTTGGTCCCAGGAGTAGGGGCCGGGGGTCCGCACACTCGGGCTCCACTCGGGCTCCACTTCCCCGCTTGTGCGCCCTGTGACTTTGGACAGCAGACCGTCCCCATTGCGCCTTGTCCCTGTCTCTGCAAAGATGGGGTAGTTGCACCCCCCGCCCCCAACCCGGACGGTAAAGGGAGGGAATCCATGAAAGCAGGAAGTCCTGACCCAGGACGCCAGGCCCAATGCGGGTGACGTGTATCATGCTGGGAAGGGTGGCATGGGACTGGCAAGACTGCCACCGCAGACGGCCCGCGGATTGGGTTATGCTTTAAGCCTGAGGGTATTTCTGCCTAGAATCTGTGCCTGAGGTCGCCTGCACTGCTCTCCTGTGTGCCGCTTTGAGACTGTTCCGCCCTCCTAGGAGCAGTCAGTCCCTTGGTCCACGTCCGTCTTTGCTTCTGGCGGGGGTTTGGGGGGGGTGTTGCCTCGTGTCCCCCCCTCCACCCACGCGGCCCGCGCCCTGCTCTGCTCCTCTGACCCAAGGGACACAATGCGCCCGCACTCAAGGAACTTACCAAATGGCTGTATCAAGGCTTGGCTTTTCCAAGTCCATTTTTAGAACCTTTTGTCTCAATGGAATGAGAGAGAGTAAAAATAGCCAGGCAGGCGTTTCAAAGGTGTCTTAAATTATTCTCCACTCATTTTTCTTCGTATGGTGTACGTATCTTTAGCTTCTATAGAGGGACAAAGAAAAGAAAAGAAAATTCCGGGCGGCTGTGAATTCTATTTATACTCAGTGGCACATTTTATTTCTGTAGAAGTCTCCCGGGAGGCTGGGGAGTGTGTTTTCATGGAAATCCAGCTCCTCCGGTGGTGGCTCCGTGTCTTTCCCTGCGTCCAGCATCGTGGAGGACGCGTGCGGGGGACGCGTGGAGGGACGGGGCCCGGGCGCAGCCCTGGAGGCATGAGGGGTGCCCGGGCTCAGGCCTCTGAAGAAGCAGAGCCAGCGGGCAGCGCATGGCGACAGGCGATGAGGAGCGACGGTTCCATGTCACGTGTGCTGGGTCACCTGTGCTGTGCCGCGTCCCACGCACGCAGCACCGCCTCTGCCCTTGGCCGCCGAGCCGTTCGGCTTCCTCGTGAAAACACTTCCCCCGTTTAGTCAGTGATTTGGGACAACAAAATATCAAATCTCAGCCCAGCGGAGTGAGTGAAGGCTTCGCAATGAAGTGGTGCAGGAGTTTGTGCTGCGCCGGGCCGAGGGCTGGGCTGCCGTGAGGGCTGCAGGCCGGGCCCCGTGGGCGCGTGGAGAACCTGGGCCAGCAGAGCCAGGGCCTGGCCATCCCCACGGCGACCTAGGTCCTGCTCCCGGCCGCCTTTCTGCACAGGAGCCTGTTTGAGGAAGGCAGGCCTGCTCTGTGCCTGGCCCCACCCATCTCTTCTCGCCCCCACCTTGGTGCTAAGGGGAAGGGGAGCCAGCGCCCAGGGGATGCCAGGCGTGGCGAATGAATGAACCAGGAGGCAAGCTTCGGCCGGGTTGTACCTGCCTTACAGCTGAGGAGGGGGAGGCTTGGCAAGAGTGACCAACTTAACTGAAGTCACAGCTAGAAAATGAGAAAGCTGGGATTTGAAGCCAATCTCAGGGGGCCGCAGGTCCCAGGCTCTTCCTGCTGCCCCAGCTCCTCTCCCACACAGGAGGCCGCTTCCTGCTTCTCGCCCGAGAGCAGAGATGCTGCCTGGCTGTTGGAGAAGCAGCCGCTTCCAGACAGGGATGGGGGTTCGGGGACTCTTCTACACTCTCGTTTACTTTGCTTAATGTGCTTTTGCTAACAATTTGATGCCAGTTGATTACTTTATTTTCATAATTTTTATGGTACAATTATGCTGTATTTTCCATGCATACTTAATTTATTTAAAAGGTAATTATCCCAATTAAGTCAAGAAGGACGTATGCTTAACAGATGCAGCATATTATCAGAGATGTTGCAATTTTTATCAAAGTGCTTATTATTTGACTGATACAGATTCCTCTGTTTTTCTGTTGAAAACATTCAGGTGAAGTAGAACATTGACTTACGCTGGACCTGGAAGGACACCTGGCTGTGCGTGTGGGGACATCTGGGCCTTTTCTTGCTTGAATGACAGGGGGTTTGATCGTGGTTAAAATTAATTCGGTCACTGGCCACCTGTCTCCCCAAATCTCTTGTGTTATCACCTTGTCCCATGGCTGTTGCTGTTGGGTGACTGAGGCTGGGGCTGGGAGGTCTGGGTCAGGACACCTCTGCTTCCCCAACTGCGCCCTTTTCCACCTGAAGGGGGTGGTGCCCCCCCCCCCCCCCCGAGCTGGTGCCCAGGGCCCCGTGCTGGTCCCATCCTCCCACCCCTGTGTGCCTGCAGCCGGTGTCCGCGTGCGGAGCCTGGCGAGGGTGAGAGTGGACACCCTCTCCTCAGCCACTCGGCTGCCAGGACCCCTGCATCTCGACAGTGGCCCTCTCAAGTACGGATTCTTCTTTAAAACTTCCTGACATGTACTGCCTGGTGCAAAGGTTGACAGGGACTTGGTCTAAATGAGAGAAGCATCATGTTGGTTTGGAGACGGGGAGGTTTACCAGCCTTATCCCCACGGGCTTGTCGGGTGGCTTCTGCCACTACCTGGAGGAGAGAAACTAAAGATCAGGCTGGGGCTCAGGTTACAGGGTCAGGCTCCAAGAGTGTCACAGAGGTGGCCTCGATTGGGGGCAGCAGACTTCCCCTGAAAGCCAGACAGTAAACGGCAGGCTTTGCAGCCACTCAGCTCTGGTCCTGCAGCAGGAAGTGCCAGCGGTCTGAGAGTGAGCAGGGCCGGCCGTGCTGCTAAAACTTTATTTACTGACCACGCCAGGGGCTGGCTTTGACCCTGGGTCAAGGTCTCCGGACTCCTGATGGAGGCTGAGGCCTTGTTCTTACACAGAGGAGCTGAACCCCATCTCCCAGGGGACAAGGGAACAGGAAGTGGCTGGGGACAGGAAGTGCCTAGAGGCGGGGGCTTCTTCTCCGGAGAGCAGGACAAGGGCCCCGGAGCAGGAGCTGGCCTGGGGCTCAGGGGTGGACCTGCCTCCGCCTCGGGTGCCAGTCTGAGATTACAGACCACGAGGGGGCTTTTAGCGTTGAGCTCCTCTTTTCACTTGACACCGAGGAGGCTTGTGATCCGGCACTTGAGCTGGACTGGCCTGGGTCCTGTGTGATGAGCCGGGAGCGGGGGTGGGGGTGGGGGTCGCCAGGCCAGGCTTTCTTCATGCCCGGAGGCCTGTCTGGCAGCCTAGGCGAGTGGCCGCAGAGTCTGCTCACATTGGTGCAGGGGAGGGAGGCGGACGAGGGACGGGGCCATGGAGGGAGGCGGGTGACCAGGCGGGACAGGCGGCCGCTGCCCGGGAGGATGGGGGGTGTCCAGAGCGGCAGGAAGTTGGAGCAGGAACTGGTTTTGTGGGAGGATGACCCCAGCCACAGACACGCTGCCTTGGGCCTGGGTGGACGCGGCTCCCAGCGCCCCGAGGCGCTTGGGGAGGCAGGGGGTGAGGGGCCGTCTGTGCACCGGGCGCTCGGGTGCTTGGATGGGCGGCAGCTCGGAGGACCAGGGACAGGAGTGTGGGGGGAGCGGGAGAGGCCAGGGCAGGGGGGCCTCAACAGTGTCACATGCCGCCTTCAAGGAGGTGAGGAGAGATGAGGAGGGACCCCAGTGGGTGTGGGTCACAGATGGTCTCCTTTCTGTGATCTGGGCTCCCTGAAGGTCAAGGCAAGTGATAGCAGGTGGAGGGAGAGACAGGGAGAGACAGAGGGAGAGAGAGGGAGAGAAGCTGGGAGCAGCAGGCCGCGAGGCAGGAACAGGTGAGTGCTGGAACCCTCAATAGAATTCTTGGGCGCCTTTTCACCTCCCGCTGTCCTGGGCCTGGCAGGCGTCTTGGACGAGAGCAGACCAGCTGAGCTTGGACAGTAGCCTACACTTGCTCCCCGGACAGATAGCGGGGAGCTGTGTGGGGTGGGGTCAGGGATGCGAGTAGATGTCAGGGAGAGAAAGCCCCCACCCTGCAGACCCCAAAGCTCCACGTGTGTGACCCTGGAACCAGCCATGCGCAAGGCCCCGCAGGATTGGCTTTTCAGGGCTCGGACGTTAGATGGTCAGCGGAGCCCCGGCGGTGCCCGGCCACTGGCCCCCGGCCTCCGGTCTGCGCCGGGTGGGGACCTGAGCAGAGGCCTCCGGGCCATGCTGCCAGTGCCTGATCCCTGGGGCTCCTGGGCTCTCCTGGGTTTGGGTTTCAGGGGTGGGGCGGCCTTGGCCCGCAGCCCAGGCTCTGGAATGTGTGCTCTGCCTGGTGGGCTAGCAGCTTGGCATCAGGTTCCTGCCGTGACTGCAGGGAACAAAAGGCCAGTGGCTCCAGGGCTAATTAGCTGGTGAGAGCCTGGGGCCTGAGCTCGGGGCCCCGTCTCGCCGCCTCTGCCCCGGGCCGCCTGCTCGCTGGGGTGGGGTCCCTCCCATGGGCTGGTGGTGTCAGAGGGAGGGACTTGACGGTGACACAGGTCACAGGGTGACCAGGAAGGGGTCCTGGGTGCGGCCTCCGTGCTGGCCTCGCGCTCCAGGACATGCTCCGGCTCGGTGTGCCAGATGCTTCCCGCCCCGGCAGCAGCCGAGTGTGGGCCGAGGCGCTGCCGTTGCTTATCTTTTTCCAGCGGGAAGAAGGTGCTCTTTCTGTGTCCTTTGCTGCCACGCGTTTGATATTCGGGTGAGGGTGGGCTGAGCTGGGGGCCTGGCTGCAGAAGGCTTCAGGGTGCCTGGGCCAACAGCCGAATTCTTGGTGGAACGAATGTCTGGATTTGGTGGAATCTTCGTTTTGCGAAAGTCAGAAGGTCTTGAATATTTGACAGGAAAAAAAGAAGTGGTTTTTCATTCAAAGTCATCCAGCTCAGCTTAGGACAACTCAGATTTACAGAAAGTTAAGGTAAAAACTCTATCTACACAACAAAAATATTTACAGCAGGAATCTTCTAATGAGAAGGCTGCCCCAGAGGCTGTGAAAGCCGGGAGAGTTTGACCTACAGCTTTGAGGGTGTTTGTCTTCTTCGGAGAACGAGGGCCATTGTTTACCCGGATCGGGGTCCGAGGCAGAAGCTTGGAAGGTGTGAATAAGGGAGAGCGTTTGGTAACTGGGTTTTAACACGAAACCCACCTCAGGCAGCCCTCTTGCACCTGTTCCCGACTCTGTTTTTCTCTCATCGAGTGGCTCCCTGAAGATTTAAGACTTAGGCCCTACTTCAGAGGCCTCAGTAGGGCCGTCATTGAGAAAATACACGTCTAAACTGTTTTCCCCCCAGTTCTCCGAAACCAAACAATGAATTGGTTAAAGTTGATTGTTATTTTGCCAAATGGATGAGAGAAGCATTGCCATCGGTGTGTCCTGGAAGGTTTGCCAGTTGCGGAACCTCGCTGTTGCGTGTGGTCGTTGTTGTCCGACCCCCGGCCCAGGAGGGTCTCCACGCCCCCCTCCCACCCCCCGGCTGATGCTGACTCTGCCCTTGACACGGTACCCAGGGGATTTGTAAGAACAGAGCCTGGGAATAAGTGGGAACCAGTAACCAGTGTGTCTCGCGTCAAAAGTCCTCTCTTTGTTCTGTGGTGAACGTCCCGTTCTCCATTTCTTCCCCCCCCCCCCCGCCTGTTTGGCTGTTAATCCACACGGAGCTGCGGGACCACCCTTGGGACACCTAGATTTTTCTCTGTGAAGCACGTGAGCTGATTTGACAGCTGGAGACCTTCCTGTTAACAGCCATTATAATAAAACATCCCCTCCAACCAAATTCGACAATTATTAACATGTTTAAACAGAAAACGATGTTTACTAAGGCATTCTTCCTGAGGCTTAACATATCCTGTGCAGAGGGTGGGGTGGGCTGGGGGCGGGGAGGTGGAAACCTCAGCTCTCCCTGTGGTTCAAGGTGGTGTCAGAAACAGGGGTTTCCGTGAGAAGCGCTTCTTCCTCCCTCGCTGCGAATGAACGTGCAGCAGCAGCCAGCCGGGTGGGCCTCCCAGGCCCCTCGGGGGGCTTCCTGAAGCTGGCGGTGGGGCAGGGGGTGGGGGGCACTCCGATGGGCAGGGGGGAAAAGAGTGTCTGAGCTCCCGGCCGCACATCAGGGCACCCATGTTTCAGGCAACTGGACAGGGAGGGTCGGCGTGCGGCCTGAGGCCTCTGCCAGCCTTCAGCGCGGAGCCGCCGAGGATCCTGACGAGGTTGCAGGGAGTGAGTGACTCCGCTGCCCTCTAGGTGATTGTTACTGAAGGATTTAAAAGGTGAGGTTAAATCTACAAGGAAGGGGGACCATTTAAACCATTTTAAGTCCAGTCCAGTGGCGTTTGGTACTTTCATGCTGTGCTGACATCGCCAGCGTTCATCTGCAGAATTTTTTTCTCTCCCCACACTGAAACCCTGACCCCGGTAGACACTGATTTCCCACGGCTCCTCCCCAGCCCCCGGCCCCTCATGCTGTGAGTCTGGCTGCTCGGAGGCCCTTGGGTGGCGTCGTGCCGTGTGTGCTGTTTGGTGTCTGGCTTATGCACGTGCGGTAAGGTCCCACGGCTCGTCCTTGCTGTCTCTGGTCAGGGTCCTCCCTTCGCGGGCTGAGTAACATTCCGTTGTGCGGATAGAACACGCAGCATCCATTCGTTCATGTTGCTTATCCGTTCGGCGAATTGTCATCCATTTGTCTGAGCACTTGCGTTGCTTCCACCTTTTGGCTGTTGCGAGTTGGACTTGAATCTGGGGACCGTGACTGGTTGGAGGCCCAGGGGGAAACTGGCTGCCAGGGCACAGTGGACAAAGCCGAGGCCACGTCTGTTGCTCCCCTGCTCCGAGCACAGCGCCTGCACGGGGTGGGTCCTGGCTGAATGGACGAGTGACTCTATTTGCAGAAACATCTATAAAAGATGGACGTGGTGTCACACCTTAGAATTAAAGCAGAGAGGATTCAGTGAAGACAAAGATGAAATAAAATGATGTACCTGAAACTACACATAAGCCACAAGGCACAGTACACCTGCTATTATCTTCCTCGTTGTTTTCTCTGTATCTCTAATAGCCTGGGCAAATTCAGAATCCAACCTTCGTCAGGATCTCTGCAGCTTCGTGACCGTGTAGTTCCCTCTTCACAGCTCCCAGAATCCAGATGTTCCTATAGCCAACTTGAATTCTGGTGAGTTTCTATGAAATATGTGAAGTTCAGTTTGCACAGAAGATGCCTCTTTTTCCAGCTTGGAAGTTACCCGTGTGTCTCAGGTGGGTCCGTGTCCTAGTTAACAGCAGTACTTGACGCGAGCGTTGAAAGATTAGAGACCCTGATCACACTGAAATATTTCATTGTGAAAAATTTCCAACACAGGCAAGCAGGGGAATAAAGGGTCCAGTGATCGCTGGTAGGTCCGTCCCGCAGATCTGATGGTTGCTGATGTTTTGCTGCTTGGCTCCGTGCCACCCGTTTATAACGTTAAAAAAATATCTGGAATGTCATTTTATTGTATTCTTTTTTACTAAAATTTTGTTAGTATTATTTCCCCAACACAATTTTTTTTTTCCCACTGTACAGCACAGGGACCCAGTTACACGTACATGTATACATAATTTTTTTTCCCATTGTCATGCTCCGTTGTAAGTATCTAGACATAGTTCTTAGTGCTACACAGCAGGATCTCATTGCTAATCCATTCCAGAAGCAATAGTTTGTACCTGTTAACCCCAAGCTCCCAATCCTTCCCACTCCCTCCCCCCCCCCCGGCAACCACAAGTCTATTCTCCAAGTCCATGATTTTCTTTTCTGTGGGAAGGTTCATTTGTGCTGTATATTAAATACCAGATATGAGTGATATCATACGGTATTTGTCTTTCTCTTTCTCACTTACTTCTCTCAGTATGAGAGTCTCTACTTCCATCCATGTTGCTGCAAATGGCATTATTTTGTTCCTTTTTATGGCAGAGTAGTATTCCATTGTGTATATATACCACATCTTCCTAATCCAATCCTGTCGATGGACATTTGGGTTGTTCCCATGTCTTGGCTACTGCGAATAGTGCTGCAATGAATATGCGGGTGCATGTGTCTTTTTCAAGGAAAGGTTTGTCTGGATATATGCCCAAGAGTGGGACTGCTGGATCATATGGTAGTTCTATGTATAGATTTCTAAGGTATCTCCGTACTGATCTCCATAGTGGTTGTACCCGCTTTGGAATGTCATTCTGTTTCACTCCTACATACTTCTGACTGCAGCTCTAAAAAGTGTGGACATTTCTTCTTCGATCACAAGGCCATTTGCACAGCTGAGAATTAGCGTGGCTTATGTAACACAGTTTCCCTGATTGGCTCAAAAACGTTCCATTGAGTCTGCAGGTCTTAGCTTGACCATATAGACGGGCTGGCTGGGACCGTGAACAGTCACTTCTCACGGTTCTGCAGGCCGGGAGGTCCACGATCAGGGTGGTGACCTGCTCGGGTGCAGGGGGACCCTCTCCCTGGCCTGCAGATGGCCAGCTTCTCCCTGGGTCCTCACGCGGCACCGAGGCCTCCGGGCTCTGGCTGTTCTGATAAGGGCACTAATCCCATCATAGGGCCCCAGCCTCACCATCTCATCAAAACCTAACTACCCCACAAAGTCCCTCCTCCACGGCCCGTTACACTGGGGGTCAGGGCTTCTGCCTAAGAGTGGGGTGGGGGAGGCAGACGTTCAGTCTGTAGCACGTGTAACAAGCCACACATGGCATTTATTTATGATGCCCCCTGAGTTTGTTCAGACAGAGAACAGCACGCCCTCTCCTACACTGCTGCTGATGCCCCCCACTCCCGCCGTGCCCCTCAGCTTCCTGTTCGCCTTGGCACTGTCCCTGCCCGCCCTGTCGCCTAGGGTGGGGGTTGGCTCTGGAGGAGCCGTTCTCTCCAGGCTCCCCCTTGTTGCGGGAATCGGTAACAGCGCTTTGGGTTGCTTCCTGTGGCCTGTGTTGGGAGGCCCCCGCCGCGTGGTCATCCCACCTCAGTGCTGTGAAGAATCACTGTGGATTCAGAGTGATCTTTAAAAATAAAGAGTGAAAAATTATTTTTCTTCCTATTCCTAATTAAGACGTATTAATCGTAAAGGATTTACAACCTGCAGAGAAGGAAAAGAAGTGAAAGCGTCTTGAAATCCTAGCGCTAGACGACGCCATGGGCATTTTGATGGAGGACTTCCCAGTATTTCTTCAAATTATAATTATCCCATAACCGTCTCTCTCCACTTACCGGGAATACCTTTTGATGTCTTAAAATATTCTTTTACAATGCCACGGCTGTCTAGTTCTTGTAGAGTGGAATCAGACCTTCTGTCATTAAGGTACTGCTTTTGTACAGGTCGTGAAAATCGAGAACCCACCATCCAACATGCTCATTCACACCTGGCCCCAAACCAGTCTGAGAGCAAACGACCACTGCATGTGTCTCTGCTTCCTGGGGCTGCTGCTGCCTCTTTGGGGGTGAGGAGGGGTGGGGGATGTGAAGGTTGGGGGGCAGGAGAAGGGGTGTCGCGGGGCGAGGGCTGCCGTTTTGAGAGCTTTTTTCCTGAAGTGTTGAAGTAGATCTTGTGTCTCATCAAACGCTCTGCCTCGTTCTGGTGCGTGAGGCCCTATCCCATCATCTGACACCACTTCTGGGGGCTCCCTGCACTCGCTTCTCCAAGGGTGGGCGTCTCCTGGGAGCTCCTTGGACATGCAGAGTCTCAGGTCCTCCCAGGTGGGCTGGATCAGAAGCTGCACTTTAACCTGATCGCCAGGGGTGCGGTGTGTGGGGGGTGTCACTTTCTAAAGCATTTTACCCTGTGCCTGGAAAAGTCTGTCCATTTGTGAGAAGAGATATTTGTGGCAGGAACCTTCGAAATTCAGCCACGGGTGGAGAGGCGCTTAGGAGCGGGCCTGCTCTGGGTGGCTGCTTCCTGTGGATGCAGAGGTGCATCTGGAGAGGCCGTTGGGCTGAGAGCAGGGCTCTGCGTGGCTTGAGTAAGTCACAGGTGGTCTGGTCTTGGGTTTCCCGCTTAGTGTGCCAGAGACCGAGTTTCTTGTTTCATGGGGTGGTCTGAGGCTGGGAAAGCAGGTACCTGGGGCAGGGGGAGCATTATTTAGCTCCGGGAAAGGAATTGACCTGGGGATCTGCAAACATAAGTTTACCTGTTTGCTTGCTTTTGTGTTTGGCATATGGCTCACGCAGTGGCATGATTTGAGATCTCAGTTAACAGACCAGAGGTTAAACCTGGGCTGCAGTGGCGAAAGCACCAAATCCTAACCCCTAGACCACCAGGGAGCTCCCCCTTAACTATATGGATAACCCCTGCATTCACATATCACCGTGTCCTGATTCTGGTGCATCTTTTTAGTTCCCCGGACTTGCAGGTGGATACTTCAAACTGATCTGCTTGTGGCCACAGCCCAGGTCTTTTACATCCTGTGCCTCCCCCCACCCCCAAGAGAAGGACAGCACTGTCGCCTCCCTTCAGTGCGAGGACCATCAACACATAGGAGCCCCTGATGTGCAGCCGGCAGACCAGCGTCACTTCGTCAGGAGCATCTCGTCCCGGTTGTCCTCTGAGTGACTGTGTTTTCAAAGTCAGTTTGGGGTCCTCACTGTCACAGGCTAAGGGCCATTTAGACATTTTCTCAGGCCGCAGGAAGCAAGCAAGGAGGCTGTGGCTTTCCCGGAGCCCAGTCCAGTGCCGCGCATGGGGATTCCGCCTTCGGTCAGATGCGCCCCCAGGCCCGGTCCCGGCGGTTTCACGGGCAGCTTGGTCTGAGGACCTGGGAGGAGGAGGAGTCGTTTTGTAAATGTTCCGCGGCCGCAAAAATTCTTGTCCTGGGGCCTGATAATGAAAGCCGTGAGCTGGGAAAATCAGCGTTTGATTTTTATACCAGCTCGGCACAAAGAAGCCGACCCAGAGATGCCAGCGTTCCGTGCCCCGTTAGCCCTGGCGCCGTGCGCCGTGCCTGGCCCCCAGTCCTCGGCGCGGGCGTACAGCGCGCCATCCTGACCTTCCCGAACCATCCAGTTCAGGGGCGTCGGAAGCTCACGCTGTTGTGAATCGCCAGCGACATCTCCGGAACTTTCTCACCTTCCCGCACAGCAGCGCTGCCCCCTGAGCGGCACCTCCCCACCCCATGCTCCCCTGCCCGTGGGACCACCCCCTGCTCGCCCCGGGGAGTCGGACTCTTTTAGGTCCGTCCTACGAGTGGAATCCCCCAGCACGTGTCCCTTTCCCTCCGGCTCAGTGCCCTCAGCATCACGTCCTCGAGGTCCGGCCAGGGTGTGGCCTGTGGAGGGATTTCCCTCTCCTCTGTGAACACGAGTCCGCTGGAACCCCTGCTTCCCATTCGTCTGCACACAGACCCAGAGGGGGCTTTCTGCAGCAGGTGGTAACGCGGTGATTACACGTCTGAGACGCCTCCGTACGTTTCCACGGGGCTGCCCCACGTCGCACCGCAGGGGCGGCGCGCAGGCGCTCCCCTCTCTGCACAGCCTCCCCAACCCTTGCTGTTCTCTGTGTGTCTTCTGTCATAGTTGCCGTCGTGGTGAGAGTGTAGTTTTATCCCGTGGTTCTGATTTGCTTTTACCGAATGGCCAGTGAGGCCGAGCGTCTTGTATGCGTTGGCCACGTGTGTACCTTCTTTGGAGCAGCGTCTGTTGCCCATGTTTGAATCAGGTTGGGTTTGTCGTCGTTGTTGTTGTTGTGTGGTTAGTTGCTCTTTTGGACCCGAGAGAGTGAGGACACTTCCGTGAGTGTCCCCTTCAGCATCTCGCGACCTTTGTGAGTGCGGCGTTGTGCTGCTAAGCTGGTGCTGAGTTGCGCTCCCACGGCCGCCACCAGGTAGCAGGACTAGGTATTTCCTGGTAGACGGGTTCCCCGGGCTTTACCAAGCCCGACTACAGGGGCTGCAAACCAGGTTGTGGTCCCCACGTAAATCAGCCAGGAGAGCGCCCTGAGCCGAAGCCCCTCGTCCCTGGCACGCCAGCCCCCGCTCCCCACCTCGGTCCTCATATGTCAGCTAACTACCGGGAGGAACGCCGCGCCTGGAACAAAACCCACTTTGGCACTTAGGGCTTTTCCAGATAAAAGCTGACATTCTTTTTTCCCCCCCTGCATTTCTTTGAAACGGGGGACTTCACATGATGGAGGCTCGTGAACAGGCATCGCTAACATGCACTGTTCTTCAACCGCGACTCGGACCTTTACTCCCCACTCTCTCTAAACACAGATAATCGCTATGGTAACCACAGTGTTTCACGACTCTCTCACACGCACCGGCACCTTCCTTAAAGAAACACAGAGCACAACAATGTAGCATTGAAACAGTAAATCACTTGAAGGGTTTTTTATTTGTTGTTACATAGTTGTCAGCATCTCCAGAAGAGCTGGACGCTGTCACCCGCTGTCAGTTGTTCTTGGGCCGAGGAGCTCTTTGGCCTGGCCCTTTGCCATCTGGCCAGAAAGCCGGGTGGTGTGAGGACTGACCACCGGGTGTCTAGTTGTCAGGGTCAGAGACTTCGAAAGCAGAAAATGTTATTAAGAGCCGAAAGCTCTGAATAGCCGAGATTTTTATACGACACCTTCACTGTCATCGCTTAAATCAAGTTCTCCGTCTTTGGTTAAATTCCAGTTATGATCACCCATCAGTCCGTAAACACATGCAGAAACACGTGTTTGGGGTGGCGTCTGATGTGTCTTTGGCCGTGTTTGGAAATATGCACAACTGTCTTGCTGTGCCTTCAAAAGTCGGGTTCTTGGCTGTGTGAACCATCTTGTCTGCCCCATGAGTACTCACTCGGGGTCAGCGGCGGGAACCCACATGAGGTTGTCACCAAGAGGCACCTCCAAGTGGCTTCTGCCTACCTGCAGCTGCTGGGGTGTTGGATTCCACCGTCCAGACCCAGGGCCCGACCCGGGGGTGGGTCATTCATTACAGGTGTCTTCAGCGAGCCGCCCGCTCTCCGCTTTGATTGTCACACGACGTTTAGTCCACGTGCGAGAAGCCCTGTCTTTCTGTCATTCCTCCCGTCCCCAGGACTGCCTTTCCTCGTCATCGCCCATGCGCCCGAGCTCTGATTCCTCTGTCTCTAACTGCTCTGGCTCCGGAATACACGTGTTTTGATAAGAGAGAGGAGAAAGGCCCCTCTTCTGTTTGACGGTTTTTCTTTGAAATTAAACGTAGTACGAAGTCTGCCTCAACCCCCCAAACTGCCGAACGTTTCACACTAACGCGGCCGGGAAGGTGAACTGGGGCGGCGTGCGCTCGGCCTGGAATGCCTCCAGACCCCGACACTCCGCGCCAACTCGGAAAGGCCTACCTGAGGTTTTTATATCCTTAGCCCCAAGAGGCATTTTTCATTTACGAGAAAGAGCCCGTACGTTTCAAGGACAGCTATGCGAGACTTCTGCAGAAAGTACACAGAGATAATGGTGGAATGAGCAACGGTTTTTTTTTTTTTTTAACCTAGTGAATATAGTATCTGCCTGCCACGTCCATCATATGTGTGCTTCTCCATTTTCTATACTCTAATTATCAGCCCATAAGCCTAAACTCTGTGAGGTCAGAGATACCTCGGTTGGCAGTCGCTTTATCTGCTGTGAACCCTACTGTGTTGGGGTTGAGGACAGAAGTGACATCATCCAGACCCCCTGCTGTCTTGTCAGAGGTGCAGGAACCGCCAGGCAAGGCCGCTGCTCCCTGAGCTCGACGCCGGATGACAGCGCTCTGCTTTCCTGAGTGCAGGCTGGGGTGCAGCTGGAACAGGTGCATGAAAAACGGGTAGAACTTGGAGGAAGACGGAGTGATGACATGAGAATCCAGCTGCTGATGGACCTCTGTTGGAAACCATCATTTATTTCATTTTTGTGCACATGAGCCAGGGACTGGGTGATAGAAAGAGCTTGTCTCCACAGCTTCGTTTACTTTAGTTGGGGTGGAAGAGAGGGCTGGCCAGTGTGGACTTGGCCATCAGGCCTTCCTTGAGGCCATGTTTGCTGTGAACTCTCCTGTCCAGGGCATCTGCTTACCGGAGGATTCCTCCTCTGAGCAGGTCTCAGCTCAAACACTGCTTCTCAGGAACGCATTCCCTGAGGTCTCCGGAGAGGCAAAACGTCCCCCCACCCCACGCACCCGTAATTCCTTGTGTCGCCCTTTGTAGCGGTAGCTGCAACTTTATTTTTTTATTGAGGCGTAATTGACACACATTATATTAGTTTCAGGTGTACAGTGTAATGATTCAGTGTTTTTTTATATGGTGAAATGATCACAATAACTCTGGTCAACATCTGTCACCTAGTTACGGGATTTTTTTCTTTCAGGGGACACTTTTAAGATCTGTTTCTTAGCAACTTTCAAATATGCAATACAGTGTTTTTAACTGTTTTTAACCGTAATCGCCGTGCTGTACGTTCCATCCCTAGGACTCATTTATTTTATAACTGGGAGCGTATAACTTTTGACACTTTACCTATTTCGTCGCCCCCCCAACTTTACTGTTATTTAATTACCTATGTAACAACTCCTAGACTGTGAACTCTGTGAGGGCAGGTGTTGAACCCTGTACCGCTGGTCCTGGGATCTAGTACCCAGTACTTGGCACACAGTAGAAGCTCAACCAGTCTTTGCTGGAGCAGCCAAATGGATCCTAACAGAGGCTCTTGGAGTGTGGATTTACTTACGGGTGAATCTCACACCTGTCCCCTTTCCACAACTCCCTGGGGTCACCTTTGGTCCCTGCTCGTCACCTGCATGTGGACAGTTCCTAAGGGCTCCTAAATGGTTTTGCTGTCTGCAGTTTTTGCCCGTTCTTATCAACACCTGCTCTTATAGCCACAATAAGCCTCAGAAATGCAGAGGTGCCCGAGCTCTCTCCAGCAAGGGCACAGCATCCTCGGGCACATGGGCATCCGCTTGCCTGACCCCATCCTTGACTCCCGACAGAGCCCCGTCAGGCGTCTTGCTCTTCCCTGACTTTGTACACATTCTTCCTCTAGGCAGGATGCCCTGGCCCCTGCCCTTCGTCTGGACGGCTCCTGTTCATGCCCCCGGCCCCAGGCCGAGGCGCCCCTCCCTCGACGCCTCCAGTCGGCTCACTGTCGGCCACTCGCTCAGCGGCCATGCCAGGCAGAGGGCCCTGCCCAGCGCTGTCTGCTTTACACGTCCGTCTTGGTTGCTTGACTGGGGTCCTGGCGAGCCCGGAGCATGCCGTTCACGTAATTATCTCCATTTTCTCTCCATCATTCAGTACAGTGCCTGCCATTTAATAAACCTTTGAATAAGCAATTATCCATGTCTTGGGAATTTACTAACTTTTTTTCCCAGAAATGTCGACTCCTCTTCCAGGTAGCTCTCAGGCTTATGGAGGCGGAAATAGTAGCTTACATTCTCCTAATATATTACTTTTTGCTAATTGTGCATAATAAGAATATACTAAACATTTGTGATTGAATACTAGTAGGTCAGTCCATTTATATTTTTTGTTGTGTATAACAATAATTTTGGCTGATGATAATATTGTTAGAAATATATCAAGAGCTATAATTTGTGGAGTTCCCACTGTGGCACATAGGAAGAATCTGGCTGCAGCAGCTTGGGTCACTGTGGAGGTATGGGTTCAATCCCTAGCCCAGTGCAGTGGATGAAAGCATCTGGCATTACTGCAGCTGCAGCATAGGTCACAGCTGTGGCTCAGATTCACTCCCTGGCCCAGGAACTTCCTTATGCCATGGGTGCAGCCCCATATTAAAAAAAAGGTACTATAATTTGTCACATAATCTTTTGAATATGTCATTTTCATACATCTTAAATCTTTTTTTTTTTGAGAGGTTGTTCCATTCACATGAATGTACAAAATTACAAGAGGCTTTTGAAAGTTCTATTTTTGAAAAAATATACTTCAATTAATATAATCTCCTATGCAAGTTCACTTTTTTCCCCCTAAGATGGAAGTTAGAGATTCAGTAACAGATCACTGTAATAAAAACTGAGATTTCATATCGTGGTAATGCTGACCTCATAAAATGAGTTTGGAAGTGCTTCCTCCCTTTCTATCAAAAGGAAGAGTTTGGGAAAGATTGGTATTAATTCTTTAAATGTTTGGTAGAATTCACCAGTGAAGCCATTTGGTCCTGGACTTTCTTTGGTAGGAGGTTTTAAATGACTGATTCAATCTTATTATTAGTAATTGGTCTATTCAGATTTTCTCTTTCTTCGTGATTCACTCTAGGTAGGTTGTATGTTTCTATGAAATTATCCATTTCTTCTAGGTTGTCCAATTTGTTGGCATTTCATTGCAGTAATGTCTTATGACTTTGTATTTCTCATGATCAGTTATAATGTCTCCTCTTTCATTTCTGATTTTATTTATTTGAATCCACTTGCTTTTTCTTAGCAAGTTCAGCTAAGTGTTTGTCAGTTTTATATATTTTTCAAAATATTTCTTGGTTTCATTGATCTTTTCTATTGTCTTTTTAGTTTCTATTTCATTTCTCTGATCTGATCTTTGTTAGTTCCTTCGTTCTGTTAACTTTGGGCTTCATTTGTTCTTCTTTTTCCAGCTGCTTGAGGTTTAGAGTTGGGTTGTTTATTTTACATCCTTCTTGTTTCTTATTATAGGTGTTTATCGTTGTTACTGCCTTCTTAAAACTGCTTCTGCTGCTCCCCGTAAGTTATGGTATGTTGTGTTTCCCTTTTATTTGTCTCGAGGTATCTTTTGATTTCTCTTTGGATTTCCTCTTTGGCCCATAATTCAACAGCATGTTGTTTAATCTCCACACATTTGTGAATTTTCTAGTTTTCTTCTTGTAATTGACTTATGGTTTCATAACCCTGTGGTCAGAGAAGATGCTTGATGTGATTTCAGTCTTCTCACATTTATTGACTTATTTTGTGGCCAAACACAGTTCTATCCTGGAGAATGTTCTATATGTGCTTGAGAAGAATGTGTGTTCTCCTGCTCTTGGATGGAATGTTCTCTATATGTCTGTTAAGTTCCTTTGGTCTATTGTGTAGTTCAAGTCCAGTGTTTCCTTACCGATTTTCTCTCTGGGTGACAGTTCATTGTTAAAAGTGTGATATTAAAGTGCCTCGTGTTATTGCATTGCTGTCTACTTCTCTCTTCAATTCTGTTAATATTTATAAATTTAGGTGCTCTGATATTGGGTGCATAAATGTCTAAAAATGTTTCCTTTCTCTTTCTCTTTTGCATATCTAGTATAGGTTTTGCTTTATGGTTACCGTGAGTTTTATATAAAATATCTTATAATTATTATTGTTTTTTTAATAATGATTTTTATTTTTCCATTATAGCTGGTTTCCAGTATTCTGTCAATTTTCTGCTGTACAGCAAGGTGACCCAGCCACACATACATGTGTACATTCATTTTTCTCACATTATCCTGCTCCATCATAAGTGACTAGATATAGTTTCCAGTGCTGCACAGCAGGATCTCATTGCTTATCCATTCCAGAGGCAGTAGTTTGCATCTGTTCACCCCAGATTCCCAGTCCATCCCCCTCCCTCCCCTCCCCCTTGGCATCCACAAATCTGTTCTCCATGTCCATGATTTTCTTTTCTGTGGGAAGGTTTCTTTGTGCTGTACATTAGATTCCAGATATAAGTGATATCATATGGTACTTGTCTTTCTCTTTCTGACTTAATTCACTCAGGATGAGAGTCTCTAGTTCCATCCATGTTGCTACAAATGGCATTATTTTGTTCTTTTTTATGGCTGAGTAGTATTCCATTGTGTATATATACTGCCTCTTCTAACCATGCATCTGTCTGTGGACATTTAGGTTGTCTCCATGTCTTGGCTATTGTGAATAGGGCTGCAATGAACATGTGGGCGCATGTGTCCTTTGCAAGGAAAGTTTTGTCTGGATGTGTGCCCAAGAGTGGGATTGGATTGCTGGGTCATATGGTAGTTCTGTGTATAGTTTTCTAAGATATCTCCATACTGTTTTCCATAGTGGCTGTACCAGCTGACATTCCCACCAACAGTGCAGAAGGGTTCCCTTTTCTCCACATCCTCGCCAGCATGTGTCATTTGTGGACTTCTTAGTGATGGCCCTTCTGACTGGTGTGAGGCGGTACCTCGTAGTAGTTCTGATTTGCATTTCTCTAATAATCAGTGACGTTGAGCATTTTTCCATGTGCTTGTTGGCCATCTGTATATTTTCTTTGGAGAAGTGTCTTTTCTGGTCTTTTGTCCATTTTTCAATTGGGTTGTTGGTTTTTTGCTGTTGAGTTGTATAAGCTGTTTATAGCATCTTATAATGGTCTGTTTTAAACTGAAAATGATTCAGTTTCAAATGCATAAAAAACTACATTTTTACACTGTTCCCTTTTTATGTTTTTGATGTTATAATTTACGCATTTTTATATCACATACCCTTTAACAAATTATTGTAGTTATTGCTATTTTTAATACTTTTGTAATTAACCTTTATACGAGAGGTAGAAGTGATTCGGTCACCACTGTTAGCAACATGAGCGTGTTCTGAATTTAACTATATATTTACCTTTTCCAGTAAATTTCATGCTTTCCTTTGTTTTCATTGTCATTCATGAGAGTCCTTTTGTTTCAGTTTGAGGATGGTCTCTGACCGTTTCTGTTGGGCCAGCAGTGGTGATAAACGCAATCTTTCGTGTGTCCAAAACCCTCTTTATCTCGACGGAGACTTTACCAGGTAGAGAATCTTCGGTTGGCAGTTTCTTCTTTCAGCCCTTTGACTCTATCAGCCGCTCCCTCTGACCTGCAGTCTGAGAATCTGCGGATGGTCTTACGGGAATTCCCTTGTACCTGGCCTGTTGGTTTTCTCTTGCTGCTCTTAAGACTCTCTTTGTCTTTCACTCTTGGCTGTTTAATTATAATGTGCTTGGTGTGGATCTCTTCAGAGTCGTCTTATTTGGAACTCTCTGGGCTTTCTGGGTCTGGATGTCTTGTTTTTTTCGCCTCAGGTTCAGGATATTTTCAGCTGTTATTTCTTTGAGTAAACTTTCTGTCCCTCTTCTCCTTCTGTGACCCTACACTACGTCTCTTTGTCCACTTAGTAGTAGACCACAAGTCCCTTACGCCATCTTCACTCTTTTTTAAATTTTTTAAAAGTTTTATTGACGTCTAGTTGATTTACAATGTTATGAGAATTTCTGCTGTGCAGCCGAGTGATTCAGTTTACATACACACGCATCCATTCTTTTCCAGGTTATTTTCCCATGTCAATCATCGCAGAATACCAGGTCGAGGTCCCTGTGTTATGCAGCAGGTCCCCGCTGGCCAGGCATCCCGTGTACCACAGTGGGCATGTGCATCTTCACTCGTTTTCATTCTTTTTTCTTTTGATCGTCTGTTGGATGAATTCTGTCGCGTTGTTTTCAGGTTTGCTGATCCTTTTTTCGGTGTGATCTGGTCTGACTTTGAGAAGGGCCCTTCCATTGATTTTTTTCCCAGTGCCGTTACTGTGCTTTTGGTGCCTCTCGTATTCTCACCGAAGCTGAAATACAATGCTTCTGTCATGGTGCCGGCACATTCTTTTGGAATTTTGAGTCTAATCGACATGGATCTAGAGACTTGAATTCGTTTAAGTTAGTAGATTCTCTCTCTTACTACTGTGATTTCTTTTGGCTTTGAGCCTTCCTTGAAGCATTTTTATTTTGCTTTTCTGTGTTCAGACCCTCCCTCCTCTCTGAGGGTTGAGAAACATATCTGTTTTAGTCGTTACTGTTTCCACAGTGCCTGACCCGTAAGACTCTTAATAAACACATGCCAGATGAATGGGTGAAAGTTGAGTTACGTACGGACTCTGCTTGCTAGACTGGTGACCCCCAGAAGGCTCTTACAGGTATGGATTCCTTGTAATTTGGAAGATACTCTCTTTCCATCACACATGTATTATTTTATTTTATTCTTCTAACTTTTGTTTTTTTTTAATTTAAAATAAATTGATTCACCTAAAAATCCTGCAATACCTTAAAATGCAAATTTCTTAAAATCAGCTTATTTTTATTTACTATGTTAAATGTTCATTTCCAGTAAGAATAGCGTCATTAAATATGTTCTCGAGGTGTAAATAATTTTTTTCCTTATACAGTTGGCATCTGTGACATTAAAAAGTTCACCAAAATGATTATAATATGCGAAAGTGACTCATAGCATTTTGAAATCAGATGCTCTGCTCAGTCTTGTGTCGCCTCATTCTTTGCTCCATGAACGGCAATATCATTGGTTTTTGTGTAGCTGAAGACTGACACTGTGATTCACAGGGATTTACAGTGATGCCTTTTTTATTGGTACCTGTATCCTTAAGCCACTAGCAAAACGGAAAACACAATCATTACAGGTTGAAACTCAGGAAAACCTATACTTAGGAGGCATAAAGATTTGCACCTGAAAAAAACCAGTGTCTAGAATAGTAAGATAAAATGAAAGAGAAAGGCAATGTTTTTTCAGCACTATTTACAGCCACCAACACTTGGAAGGCATGTCCATCAACAGAGCGATGGGTGAAGAAGATGTGGTAGACATATCCAATGGAATATTACACAGCCTTAAAAAACAATGAAATAATGCCCTTTGCAGCAACATGGATGCAGCTAGAGTCGCATATGAAGCGAAGTTAGACGGAGAAAGACAAATACCATACGATAGCACTTATGTGTAGATTCTCATAGAAACTCATTTACAAAACAGAAACAGAGTCACAGAATTTTTTTTTTTTTTTTTTTTTTTTTGTCTTTTTTTGCCCTTTCTTGGGCCGCTTCTGCAGCATATGGAGGTTCCCAGGCTAGGGGTCGAATCGGAGCTGTAGCCACCGGCCTACACCACAGCCACAGCAACGCGGGATCCGTGCCGCATCTGCGACCTACACCACAGCTCTCAGCAACACCAGATACTTAACCCACTGAGCAAGGGCAGGGAGTGAACCCGCAACCTCATGGTTCCTAGTCGGATTCGTTAACTACCGCGCCACAACGGGAACTCCAAGAGAGTCACAGATTTTGAAAACAAACTTGTGGTTGCCCCGGGGGATTGTGGTTGGGAGATAGATTAGGAGTTTGGGATTAGCATATACACACCACTATCTGTCTGTTCTGTGTGACCAACAAGGACCTTCCGTACAGCACAGGGAACTCTACTCGATATTCGGTAATAACCTGCATGGGAAAAGAAGCTGAGAAAGAATGGATGTGTGTTCACGGATAACCGAATCACTGTGTGCCCCTGAAGCGAACACGACATGCCAGAGCAGCTGTAAGCGAACAACAACCAAAAAGGACATGAGGACAGCTGTGATTTCCGTGTGTTACCTGGTCAGGATGCCTGGGAGGTAGGTGGGGGCTTGTCCAGACTGTGGGGGCACGTCGAGGATTTCCTCTCACTCATTCCATTAAATCCCTTTGGTCCACGTGTTGGCTCTCCAGCCCTGGCAGCGGGGGAAGTGGGCAGAGGCCAGGTGAGTGACAGCCCCATCGGGAGGGGACGAGGAGTTGGGGGGAAGAATCAGGCCCCTGGAGATGAAGAGAAAGAATGGGGGGCCAGCCGGTGGCAGTGCCGTGTCGCGGGGCAGGAGCGGCCTGAGCAGAGGCGTCACCTGGAGCTGAGGGTGCAGCTGGGGCGGCAGCCTTGAGCCCGCGCTGGCCGGGCAGCGCACAGCCGACCCCACGTGGCCGGAGGGCCTCCGGAAGTGGCGTCCCGCACCGGGTTCCCAAAGCCTGTGGTGCGGGCCCTTCCTGCCTCTGCCGCAGACCTGAGGAGGTCGTTCTCCAAGGGCCAAGGCCGCGGGACGTGTCCTTTCCAGGACGAGCTGATGCCGCGCCCTGACCTGGAAGAGGCGGAGTTTTCTGTAAGGAACCAAGTCTCCCCGGGGCTCAGTGGCGGCCGAATGGAGCCCCGATCGCTCTTCACTGAGGTCTGTAACCTCCTTCAGGTCCAGGGCCAACGTGGGCTCTCCCAGCCCCTGGCCCCTCCTCCTCTGAACCGTCAGCGGCCCCGTGGGTGTCGCCGCCTCCTCTGTGACTCGCCCTGGGCTCAGCCCCGCCAGGGCCGTCCGTCTGCAAGACCCCTGCTCCGGGGCAGGCAGGCTTTGGATGGGTCCTGTGCTTTCCAGGCCTGGCCCCCATCGGTCCGGGCAGGCCTCTGGGAACGTGCGAATGACCCGGTTGCAGGCGGTGTAGAGGTGGACTTAGCTGCGCCCCATCCTCCAGCGAACCACAGCCTTTCAGAGGCGGCGGGATCTGCGCGGTCCTCCCACCCGAGTGACTCGCTTCCTAACGCGGTGTGTTTCTCGGAACAGCCCCGCTGTGACGGCAGCGCTGTGATGTTGACAAGGCTGCAGGCAGACGCTTTGTTCAGGGAGCAAAGCTGGGCCTGTCCGCCTCCCCCTGGTGGAAGGCGGTGAGGGGCTTGGTCGGTGTCGGTCAGCAAGCGCGGGGGGGCTCTGGGCACGGGCTCGACAGCCCAACGGCCCCTTTCCTCCCCCGCCGCTGGAAGCATTTACTTCTTTGTTTGGTCTCCTGTGTCAGATAAAGCACCTTTCACGTTTAGCCCAAAAGGCCCAGTGTCAGCAGTGTCTGGTCCCACGTGCTGAACAAACACTAACCCGTCCGACTCCCCTTGACCCGCATGGCACACCTTGTTCCAACCCTGCAGTTGTCAGAAATGCCTGCCCAGGCCCCGCCGAGGACTCGTCCACAAAGCCCACAAGAGCTTCGGTGCTGCCTACGGGATGTGTCCCCTGAGGTCAAAGGTCTTCCCCGTTTGTTTACAGTGCACAAGTCTTCCGGGGGGACGACCAAGGGCAAAATGCATGAATGCCTTGAGGAGGTGAGTGAGGGCTTTTGAGGATGGACTGTCCGAACTATTTCAAAAGAGGGCTATCCAAAGATTTTATGAACAAAGTGGAATTAAGCAACAGATTCCTGAGACGCTCCATAAATCAGAAATTACCACCCCCCCCAACAAAAATACAAATATCTGGCTGCGTTCTGGGGAGTGAAGATATTCATTTATCTAAGTGACATGTTGACTGGAGCCTGCTCTCAGGAGCCTGTTGCCTCTTCCATCTGAGAGGCCGGCTCATCCCGCCTCTCCGCCTTTGGAATTTGTAACACACTGTAAAAGGCCCATTCCAGTTCTATCACAGGGAATGGAATTTGAGGAGTTCCCAGTTATTTCAGCGCTCTAAACTTATAAAAAATAGTTTAGTCAAAGAAGCACTATACTTGATGATTAGCAGAGTTTTTTAAAAATTCAGAAATTGTAATTACAGTGGAAATGTAACAATCCCCCCCCCCCAATTCTTGTCTTTTACTTAGGTACCGCTTCTAGCCAGTTGCTTCAGTTCTGCAGGCTTGTCTCCTTGTCTGTAAAATAGGATGTATTTGAGGAGCTTACGTGTTAATGCTTCTTTATTTTGATCATTTCTTCAGTATCTCTTACTTTCACACTGGCTTAAAAAATAGCTGGAAGAAATTGAAGGATTCACACTGGTTCAAAAACTCTGACGTTTTGTGCATTTTCTGCATTTTAACTTGTGATGCTTTAAGAGAAATAATGGCACATAGTTCAGCCATGTTTGCTGTTTCTTTGCTGTGTGTGTGTGTGTCTGTGTGTCTATGTATCTTCCACCTGCTGGGAAGCAGACAGCTTCCATGCACCTGACGGTTTGAAATGTCTCTTAGAGTGTTTGCTTATTTCGTAGGAAATACTTAAAAAAATGGTAAGGGTGGTGATATTTTCAAAATTAATGAACACGATAATTTTAGTCCCCTTTTTGTCCAATAAGTAAAATGCGAAGGTATGATTGTCATCAAAGCTAAATGGAAAACTCCATCCATATCTTTTGGATAGTCTCTGGAGCATTCAGTAAACACTGCTGCTCCCGGTAGAAGGCTAAGGGGACCCTGGTGTTGTTGGGCCAGGGTGACACTGGGACAGAGACGCAGGTCTGGCACCAGAGGCCCTCAGTAGCGAAGAGATATTCTTGATGTCCAGGCTTCTCCACATCCCCTTGGGTGACACCATGTAAATCAAAATGAAAACACTTCTACATTTGACCACGACAACGGTCTAATTTCTTGCCGTCATTTCTTCTGTGCTTTACGAAACATTCAAATGTCAGGTCATTTCAGAAGTGATAGTTTCGGTGTTTAGGTGCCACTGCCTCGCCTTGCCGTGTGTTCAGGGAGTTGGGACCCGTGCTGTGCCCACGGCCTGTGGGGAGGGGGCAGAACACAGTGAGGACAGACGCTCTCATGAGTCAAGGTTGCTGGGCTAGAGACCACCTGTTGGGTGTTGCCACATTCGTGCAGGGATTGAAAACCAGCAGCAGATACAGAGACTACTGTGGCTCCTGGCACATACTTAGTTTCTCATTTAGATAGCATTTTTCTACCTTAGAATGTTGGTAAGTCAAGGAATGATGCCAATATTTACGAAGCACACGTGCAAAACTGCCTATAGGCAGAAGTGCTCGTGAATGTGAATAAACCTTCAAATGAGGGCTCCACGCGTTTGGAGGAACAACGTCTCTGTCCCCTGTAACAGCAGGTGGTTTTTCTGCTTTTCCCTTGTGCAGTAGATTTTTGCAACGTTTTCTTAGTTAAAACGTTCATGCCTCTCATTCCTTCAGAATAGGTTTTTGTATTTTTTTGCATAAAATTATGTTATAACATTTTAATTGTGAAAATTAAAGTGGCAGCTTGCAACTTGTAGAGACATTTCTTAAATAAATGACTAAACTGGTGGAGGATTTGGAAAAACCTTGCATTTAATTTCCACTTAAAAATGATTGTTTAACATTATGTAGCGCAGCCATCCCACACAAATATGAATCTGCTATGGCTCCAGTCATGTTTTCTGAGAGCAGCTACAGCAAAAGCCTCTCATAAAATCATTATGAGGAATGAGCGTAAGAGAAAGCCTCGCTTGTTAAGTCGGCAAAAATCTTATTTTATAACGTGGAAGTTGGTCCGACTTCCACTCTGTGTGGCAAGAGATCTGGTGTTTCCAGATCTCTAAATTTAATATAATTTGAGGCTAATGGGAAGGTCCCCTCCAAAATAACATGAAACCTATTAGAATGTATTAAAGTGCATTAAATGTGAATAGGTCAGTTTAGCATACGAATGGAATTGCATGCTGCCTCATAAGGGCTGCATCTCAGAAGGTTCATATTTAAGCTTACCTTGGATTATTTTTCACATATTATTAAAAAAAAATAGGTTTCAGTAGCTTAGTAAGGTTTGTGAAGAAAAAGTGAATTCAGTTATAAAATTATGCCAAGATGGAAAACATACTTTGATTCAATATGAAAAATAGCCAGAATTCTTTTTCGTGTGTTTGCATAACAGAAATAGCTGGTGCTATGAATTTCATTTTTGCCAAAATTGTGGCATTCATCAAGGAAAAAAAAGGCACATGCACCATTTATGGGGATAAATTTATGCTCCAAGTCGCGAGGGCGTTTGGTGAGGGAAACCGCACTAGGAATTTGCCTTCCCCAGCTGAGATTTTTTTAATTCTCGTTGAGGTCGTGTTATACGGAAAGACTCTTTAAGGTGCCTGTCCTGGATTTGGGGACATGGAGATCACTTTGTTTTGGATGCGAACTGTTTTTCTCCTTTTGTCTGTATGGTATTTATTTAAATGCTCATTGAGATGTTTCTCCACTTGCCTCTCATTGGAAAGGCAGTCTCTACAGTTATGTCGCCCAACCACACGCTTTATGGAGTAAAAAATTTCCTGCTCTTATCTGCTAGTGGATTTCTCAGGATTTCCGGGGAACAGTGAGGTGGTTGCGGTATGTACACAACTAGGATAATGCCTGCCTGAGGAGCATTGAGACTTTCTCTGGCCCCCTCCGGCCCCTTGGGTTTCGCCAGCAACTTGCAGTGGTGTCCTGCTGGCTCGGGGATGTATCTTAATGCCTAAACAGGATTTCATAATGATGACAAACCCACACACTGTTTACAAACACGCCCGACCAGTGTGCAGACAGCCCTACAGCTACATCTGCAGCCGGGGGCCCGGGCCCACGCCCAGGCTGTTCTCCCCGCCTGAAAAGGAACCCCTGAGCCGGTCAGCGCAGGGCCTGCTTCTGCCCTTCTGCCCCTCTGCCCTGTAAGCTCGTTTCTGACCCCCTCCGCTCTCATCCCACTGCGAGAGGAGCACCAGTGGCTTGTCGGGGCTGGCCCTCCGCCCTAACCGTCTGTGAAGGGCCCTGTGGCTCAGCAGCCAGGTTAGCCGTGACCTTGTTCCAACCCGCAGCAAAGCTGAGTCACGGCCACAGTCACCTCTCCCTGGCGCGGGCCGGATGCGGGTCTACGCGATAACCCACCGTCTCAGCCTCCCCGCTGGCTCAGAGGTGACATGTTGCTGTACCAGGCTGGCGCGCGGGTGCCCTGAGCAGCCAGAGGGGAGGCTGAGACGAGGGTTATCGCGTAGACCCGCATCCGGCCCGCGCCAGGGAGAGGTGACTGTGGCCGTGACTCAGATTTGCTGCGGGTTGGAAGAAGGCCACGCTTTTTTTTTTTTTGTGGCTGCACCCAAGTCATGCAGAAGTTGCCGGGCCCAGGATGGGAACGGAGCTGCAGCAGTGACAATGCTGGATCCTTTAACAGCTAGGCCACCAGGGAACCCCCCAAAGGACATGCATTTGAGTTTCTAATAAGTTGCTACATAAGTGAATGGCTTTGTCAAACTCATCCATGAAAAGAAACTCAGGCAACACAACGCCCTCTAGGAGGGTGCACGATAGGACAACAGTGATACCGTTTAGGGCGTGTTGTCTGTGGGACCACAGATCTGTTCTGTAAAACTCTTGCTTCGATGGAGCCTTTAGAGGTTTATCACTTGGCTCTTGTCTCTAAAAGCACGTTCCCGCTGAAGCATCCAACCACACGGTTCAGTCAAAGGGAGGAGGTTGCCTCCTGCTCAAGCCATGGTGCAGCTGCTCCAGGAAACCCGGGCCGCGCGGTGAGCAGGTCCTCCTTAAGAGGCCACGAGGGGTACACATAAGGACGGCTGGTGTGTGCCTGAGTCACGGAAGACACGGCAGCCTGGACACAGCCATCACATTAGCCTGAGTCTTGACCGCAGATGAAAACTGTGGTGTTTCAAAGCTCCCTTTCTGGCTTCTGAACTCATCGGGGAGGTTTCCTGGGTACGTCTTCCTTTACTTTGTACGTGTAAAAATACAAAAAAATCGCAACACAACATATTTCCCCAAGCTCCCCAAATCCAGCCCTGCCTTTGGATGGAAAAAGCAAAACAAATATACACCTCAAAGTGTTTCCCAAATGCTTCAGTTTTGCGTGAATTGGCGTCTGGTACCGAAGGAGCTTTAGTTAAGGATTTTGGAAACAAGCTTTAACCTCCTCAATAAAAATGGGTTTCGACCTCGTGTATGTGTGTGAAAAGATCCATGATTCCCTACCTCTGTTATCTCTAAGCAGATAACTCCTCCGTTGTCTCAGGTCTTCACCGCTGGACTGTTGCGTTTTGGCCACAAACGTTCTCTAAGTGCTTGTTGTTTGACATACTCCAATCCCTTGCCCTGTTTTTGAAGAATATGACTTTGTTCCTTCTGTAGTTTCTAGTAGAGAAACTCTTTTGTGACTGTTTGTTGAATGACTTACATTAGTGAGTGATGGAGTGTAAGTGCAGTGAGTATTTTTACTCTTCCTGGGAGGAATTGTAGGATTTGGTGTCTGATATTGGCTGCCCTGGATGTGTGCTATGAACATGGAGGTGTGTTGTCTCCTAGATGTAAACATCACGAGTAAAACTTGGGACAGCCTTGGATGGCTGGCTGCAGATAGCAGCTTTCTCCTGACCCAAACCTGCCTAGAACCTGGGCAGATCATAAAATAACCAGTGAGTTGGGGAGTTCCCATCGTGACTCAGTGGTTAACGAATCCGACTAGGAACCATGAGGTTGTGGGTTCGATCCCTGCCCTTGCTCAGTGGGTTGGGGATCCGGCATTGCCGTGAGCTGTGGTGTGGGTTGCAGACGTGGCTGGGATCCTGCGTTGCTGTGGCTCTGGCAAAGGCCTGCGGCTACAGCTCCAATTGGACCCTTAGCCTGGGAATCTCCATGTGCCGCGGGAGCGGTCCTAGAAAAGGCAAAAAGACAAAAAACAAAACAAAACAACAACAACAACAACAACAACAACAAAACCCAGTGAGTTTGTCCCAGACGGCGTTCCTAACTGCTCTGGCTTGGCTCCACCAAAGGCCCCTGATCTTTGTACACTGGATTTGACAAAGTGTATGATTTCCCCGCCAGTGAGTGATGGAGGAGGCCATGTCCTTTCATCATACAAAGTCACTACATGCCCACCTGCTTTAAAATTGAACTCTGCTCTTCGCAGTTCCTAGGCTAGACTACTGCCTAGGCCATGGTGGCTTGTCTCCACGGAGTCATGTACCTGCGTCCACCAAGGCTTAAAGAACTATCCTCTGCTGGGAACCTCTTTTCTAGAACAGTGATGTTTCACAAACATCCTGGTTTTGGTGGGGAAATGCTGGGCTCTTCTCATTTATTAAACCACCTCTTCATTCCAGATGTGTCAGCCAGAACTTCTGTTCACGGCTGGGGCAAATCCACAAACAATTTTCTAGACTGGGAAGTCTGACCACCTAACGTTGTAGGGTTTGTCTGTCACCCATATAGTGTCATTGTCCTAAATTTAATTAATTAGTTAGTCTTTCTAGGGCCGCACCCGCAGCATATGGAGGTTCCCAGGCTAGGGGTTGAATCAGAGCTGTATCTGCTGGCCTACACCACAGCCACAGCGACGTGGGATCCAAGCCATGTCTGAGACCTACACCACAGCTCACAGCAATGCTGGATCCTTAACCCACTGAGCAAGGCCAGGGATCAAACCTGCGTCCTCATGGGTGATAGTCAGATTGATTTCCACTGAGCCACGATGGGAATTCCAGTCATTGTCCTAACTTCAAAGCTCAACAGACTTGTGGGAGAAAAGTCCTAAGAGTGTGAAATCCTATATTTCCGCTCTGAAAATTAGAAATCCTGTATTTCTAATGCCCTGACTTTGCTTCTGCTTTCCACCTGTGTGTGTGCTTGAATGAGTCTTGATTTTGACTCTGCCTAAGGGAGGCCCTTTTCCACTGCTAGGTTGTTGTAATGTTTGGGAAGCACTCATTGGGCTGAATGTTTGCTCAAAGTGCATTCTCCTAAAGGCAGAGTTAGGAGAATTTATGAGTTACAGCTCACAGTGAAATTTGGCACTGGATTCCATATTTTACCTAATATGGTAATATTTGGTAAATATTTGGATTTGGATTAATTGATAAAATTATAATGTAGATTTGCATTAATATATGATAAAAATTAGCTGGCAGGCTAATTCGTTGAGACAATAAGCAGTCAGATTTCATTTTACTGGCGAATAACAATGTAAGTCATTTCTAATTTTTAAAATGAGTCAGCAAGAATCCTGCATTTCTATAGGTGATTTCACGAGGGGACAGATAATGTCCAAATGGAATTTATTCTTGGGATGCAAGATTGGTTTAACTTACGAAAACTAATCACTGTGATACAGCACATTGACAGAATGAAAGAAGAAAACCACACTATCACCTCAATAGACGCAGAAAGAGCATTTGACAGAGCTTAACGTCCAGTCCTGACAAAACTCTCGACAAGTATGTGCCAAAGAAAATTCCCTCAACATAGTAAAGGCCTTCTGTGAAAAGCCCACAGCGAACGTCAGCGTCAACAGGGAGAACCGAAAGCTTTTCCTCGAAGAGTTGGTATCAGACAAAGATGCACCTTCTCACCTTTTCTCCTTAGCATGGTGTTGGAAGTACTAGCAAGCGCAGTCAGACGTGAAGAAAGGGAATCCAGGTTGGCAAGGAAAACGTGAAATTAGTCATTTGTAGATGACCTGATCCTGCATGTAAAAACCCTAAGAACTCCACAGGAAACCTGCTGCAACTAAGAAGTGAATTCAGTAAAGTCGTAGATACAAAGTCAACACACAAAACTCAGTTGCATTTCTCTACCCCAGCAACAGTCCATCAAAAAAGAGAGCAAGAAAACAGTCTCACTTTTGAGAGCACCAGGAAAGACTGAGGACTAAACCTGACCAGGAGGTGAAGGATCTCTCCACTGAAAATGAGAAAATGTTGATGAAAGGAGTTGAAGAAGCCACAAATAAATACAAGGACACCCTGTATTCGTGGGTTGGAAATATTAATATTGTTAACAAGTCTGCACTTCCCAAAACTGTATACAGAGTCAAGGCAATTTTTCATCAAAATTCCAGTGGAAATTTTCACAGAACTAGAAAAAAAATTCAGAACTTCATATGGAGCCACAAAAGACTCTGCGTAGCCAAAGCAGAGTTGAGGAAGAACGAAGTTAGAGACGTCACACTTCTTCATTCCCGTTTACATTACAAAGCTGCAGTCGTTCAAACCTTACGGCACTGGCATAAAGACAGACACACAGACCAGTTAGAACAGAACAGAGGGTTGAGAAATAAGACCAAGCATATATGGTTGACTAACTTTTCTTCATAATGATTTTATTTTTTCCGTTTGTAGTTGCCTTACAGCGTTGTGTCAGTCTCTACTGCAAGCAGAGGTGGTTGACTGATTTTTGATAAGGCCTCCAAGTGTACACAGTGGTGAAAGGGCAGGCTTTTCAGTAAATGGTGCTGGGAGAACCGGACGGCCACATGCAGAAGAAAGAAGTGGCCCCTGACCTTTCACTATGCACAAAAATCAACTCCAAATGGGTTAATGACTTAAAGCTATGACCCCAAATCATGTCCCTCTTAGAAGAAAATGTGGAGGAAAGCTCCTGGACATTGACATTGGCAACGATGTTTTGGATTTGACACCAGAAGCAAAGGCAACAAAAGCAAAACAAAGAAGTGTGACTACATCACACTAAAAAGCTTCTGTGCAGGGAAAGAATCCGTCAACAAAATGAAAAGGCCGCCGTGGACAGGGAGATCACACCGCAAACCACATATCCAGCAAGTGGTTAACATCCAAAATGTATACGGAACTCACACAACTCAGTTACAAAACACGGTCCAATTAAAAACTGGCAAAGGACCTGAATGGACATGTTTTGCAAAGACACCCAGCTGGCCAGCAGGTACATGAAAGGGTGCTGGACATCACTCACCAGAAGAATGAAATCAAAACATAATGAAATGTTAGGATGGCTCCTATCAAAAAGTAAAAGATGAGTATGGCCTAAGGATGGAGGAGAGGGACCCTTTTGGTGGGAGTGTAAATTGGTGCAACCATTGTGGAAAAACGGTATGGCGCTTCCTCAGAAAGCTGGAAATAGAGCTACCGCGTGATCTAGCAATCCCACTCCTGGCATCGTACCCAAAGGAAATGGAGTCAGGATCTCGAAGGGATGTCTGAGCTTCCCCTGCAGCATCTTTCGCAGTAGCCAAGGTATCCGCGTCCATCTGTGGATGTGTGGATAAAGCAAGTGGGCGTAAATACAAACCTGTCCAACGGGATGTTGCTCAGCCTCACGAAAGGACGTTCTGCCATTTTCGACCACACGGATGAACCCAGAGGACATGATGAGAAGTGAAATAAGCCAGGCACAGAAAGGAGAAACCTGCGTCATCCCACTTACCTGTGGAATCCAACAAGTCAAATATGGAGGCTGAGAGTGGGAAGAGTTCCTGGGGGCGGGCATGCGGGTCCAAGGGCACGGGGTGGGGGGATGCGGGAGGACCGAGCCTAGAGGTCTCAAGTGCAGCACGCACCTGCCGAATCCTGGACATTTGCTAGGGGGGCAGATTTCAGGTGCTCCAGCCACATACACAACACGGTAACTCTGTGGGAAGCCGATCACCCAGACTTATGACGGAGTCGACACCAGAGGGAAGGGAAAGCCACTGGGCAGAGCCGGCCGTGTGCCAGAACCTGGTCCCCGAGGCCCATCACGCAGTCCCCAGGATCACGCCGGGGCAGGGGCGGGGCAGGGCCGCCCCTGTCGTCCAGATGCGATGCGTGGGACGGGAGTGGGCTGGCCGGCCGGCCCTTCACTGTGCTGCTGGGGAGTGACAGCCCCACCCGCCCGGGCTGGCCGGAGCCTCTGTCCTCACACCAGGCGGCCTCCCAGCTCTTGGGGAGCCTGGTGTTTGCGCGCAGAAGCCGTCTTTTGTGCCCTTTCCCGTGAGCACTGTTCTTCTCCTCCGGGCCTTAAATCCCTGTGCGCTTTAGATCAGGGACAGACATCGAATAGGAATTGCAAGCTTGTTGATTTCATCCTCGGCTTTGAGAGGCAAGACGGATTCTTTCACCGCGAGGTCATACCCCTGCGCTCGCCGTGAGCCCGGGCCAGGGTTGTCCAAGGCGCGGGGGTCCGGTGCCCGGGGGTGGAGGGTCGCTCTCGGGCAGTCAGGGGTGCGGGCCGAGGGGGCGGGGAGGGCTCCCAGGAGGGGCTTTCCCTCCCTGAGCGGAGAGAAGAGACCTCCCGCACTTCCTGGGGCGGGTCCAGGTTGGAGGGCTCCTGCTTGGCAAGGTGGACTGAAGAATGTGTTTATCGGGAACGGGCCGTGGAGCACAAATGGGTGTTGAAATAGACCAGAGCCAGGCGAAGCAGCCCACCAGCAGATAGCCGTAAAAATAAGGTTACAAAACAGAGCACATCCTTGCCCTGCGCGTCCGACTCTGAACTCGGGGTCAGGCCCTGGGCCCCGGCCTCGCTTCCCAGCTGGTGTTTGCCGCACTCACACAGCCGTCCGGGCCACTCTCCGCAGCCCGGCTCAGCCAGGTGTCATTGCTCACCATCTATTTAGAATATTTATTTCATATTATGTGTGTGGGGGATGCTGCCTCTGAGGTTTTTCTAGACAAGACGCAGGCTCCCTTTTGACACAAGGAACTTCCTGGGAGGGGGGACGAGGCGGGGGGATTGCCAGATCTTCTGTGGAATCCTCATACAAGAGACCTCAGAAGTGGGCCCCAGCCCCACGCCCCCCACCCCCTTCTTCCGCACGTAATGAATTAACCTCTTTGAAGACAGCCTCGACTCGCGCTCCTTCCAAACCTTCTTCCAAGAAGAGTGAAAACTTCCTTGTTCCCTGGGTGGGGCCCGTCGCTGAGTCCAGTCACAAGACGAAATGGCTCAGTGTCCGCTCATGTCGGGTGGCCAGACGGCACGTTCCGGATGCAGGGCGGAGAGCCGGATCAGGACTTGCTCTGTCGAAATCCGTCCAGGCTCCTTACAGGCTTCCCCTCCTGCGGGGTCTTTGCATGGGCGTGCCCAGAGGGGAGACGGAGTTTTGCTTTAATATCAAGGTTGATTCAAGCACGTTGATTCATCCTTTGCTGTGACAGGTAGCCTGGGAGTTTTTAAAACTCCCATCGTAACACGACTAGAGCTTTAAATGTAATAATGTCATTAAGTCCTTATGATTTTATGAGCCGGAGGTCCTTATGAAGAAAATAACTGTTAAGTTCATAACGCCTTCCCCATAATAATGGCATTTAAGGTCTTGAAAGTGCGACTTTAGAGTAGAAAGATAACACCTGGTCCCACAGTCCTTTCGACCGGCCGTAGAACTCGGGTATGAAACAAGCACAGAGGCTTCCTGAGTGTAGCATTTCAGGGCTGTTATTGCCCCAAAGTCAGCGTCAGCCCTGGAGAAGCACGTCAGAACTGCAGGGGCAATAGAAGAAGAGAAAGAAACACGAACTTTGGCTTCTGTGCATGTGAAGACTTAAGCACGGTAAGTACAGCAGGTCGTGCGATTCAGACCCAGTCTACTATTCTCACTTCTTAGCAGAAAAAGTGAGTAGAGGAGGAGGAGTAATAATTTTCCTATATTTTTTTATGGCAGCTATAAATGTCTTCATAAATAGGGCACCTGTTCAAAGGAATTTTTTCTTGTATGTAATGCTGGAGTGATTAAGCCAATGGAAAAACGTAGGAAGAATAAAATTCCAAATTTGATATTTTCTGGGGAGGAGGTTGGAAAGGCAGTGATCTTTTTAACTTTATTCTCTTGAAAATTTGCTACTCGCTGAAAACAGTGTTCTAGTAATGAGAAACACACTAGGAAAAAGGACTGATGTTTTAGTGTGCTGCTGATACTTGCACTAAACAGTCCAACCTTATGGAGCATTAATAACACATCTGTCGTGAGTGATCTGTGCGTGCGCCTCAGTGGTTCCTCTTGGTGCATCACAGTTTCAGAGCATTTATCAAGGTCTTTGCTTTCTTGGGAGTGAAATCCGGTGGGGTAGAAAATTGGACTTTCTAAGTTTATATTGGGTCAGCTACCTTTTTTATTGATTCAGGTCCATTATATGGAGAACTATACAAAACCATTGCAGAATTCAGATTTTGGAAAATATTTAGAAACCTTCAAACTAGTAAGATATTTCCTTTTCTCTCTTTTACCCTCCCTCCCATCTGTCCATCCATCCATTCTCTGTCTTTCCTCCCATCCATCCATCCATCCACCTATCCATCCACCTTTACATCCATCCAACATCCATCCATCCATCCATCCATCCATCCATCCATCCACCCACCCATCCACCCACCTTCCTATCCATCCATTTACCCATCCATCCATCCATCCTCCTATCCACCCATCCATCTATCCACCCTCCTGTCCATCCACCCACCCATCCTTCCACCCATCCATCCATCCATCCATCCACCCACCTACCTATCCATCCATTTACTCATCCATCCATCCATCCATGCATGCATTCATCCATCCATCTGAGGTAATGGGACCCATGTTACTGCTTGAGATAACTTTTTACTTAGTCTAGCTGGTCGAAATCTTTGAGTTGTTATATGCTCAACTTCTGTAATAAAAATAATAATTATAATAGCCAAGATTTATTGAGTATTCACCAGGCCTCTTTCAAGGTGCTAAAGAAACACTTTACATAATCCTTTTATTTGATCCTGATTACTATCCTGCAAAGTAGCTCCCAGCATAATCCTTATTTAGCGGATGAGAGAGCTGCAGTTTACAGAGGCAGTTGGCTGGTGTAGGTGACGGCTAGTTGGTGGAGGGGCCTGTGTTCAGGTCCAGGTAGCCTCTCCCCAGTCTTGGGCTGTAACATTGCCTGGTGCCTGCTGGAGCCTGGGTCTGCTGACACAGCATCTTCATGGCATATCTGCTTCTTTTATTCTTATTTAAGAGATCAAGGGTCAAGGGGACATTTAGTGTCAAGGGCATCAGAGTTGCTTTCAAATAAGATGTGACGTAAAGAATTAAGAGACACGTGATAGCTGTGGTGAACGCATAATTCAGGGCTTATTTCCCCTGACCGGCCCCCTCCCCCTGCTTTAGCCTCTGAAGTTGGTCTTCTCTCCTGAGCATTCAGTTCTATGGGGAGCCGAGTTCCTTCTTCCCAGCTTATCTATAAGCATTTAGGTTTTAGAAAAATCACTTTGAATGAGAAAGTATTTCAGTTGTGAAACGGAAATGTTTTAATGGATGCCTGTGTCACCACCACCAAGATGAAAGAGGTGTTACCTTATGTGCATACATGCATCTATGTTTCCGATTTCCCACTGAATGTAAAGATAGATTGAAAGCCACCTTCTCTCTTCTCCTCTCCTTCCTCCTGCTTTTGCAGAGGAAGCGACCATTCTGACCCCTGACATCATTAATTGCCACGCGTTTTGGGGGGCTTCCCCTCAGAGGTATATGGTCACACAAACATAGACTATTTCTGTGCTTTAAAATGTGCCTAGATGATACTCTGTTATTTTGTAACTCGTTTTTACTCGTTTAGTGCTTTTGAGCTGTATTTATGTAAAGGTGGTCCATTTATTTAAACTGCTCTGTCATATTCCATAACACTAGCAGGCCTTCCAGGCATTTCTCCTCCAGTGGGGGATGGTTTTGCTCTTGCTATGAACCCCACACAGGCATCCCTGGGCGTGCCTGGCAGGATGTGGGTCTGAGGGCACTCAGGGGCACGGGGAGAGCGGAATTGCGTCGGGCAGGACGTGGTCACCTTTAACACCGACCTGGACAAGTCACACAGTAGTGGAGCCAGTTTACACTTGGGCAGTAGCCGGTGAGCGTTCTCATCTTCCCGTGTTCCCCCAGCCCTGCTGGGATCAGACTACGTTTTGTCAATAAGGTGGATGCGGATGTTATCACTTTATCATAACGTGCATTTATTTCCCTGATTACTAGACAGAGTTCGAAACTTTTATTTTTGGGGGCATTTATTGGGCATTTGGGATTCCTCCTTTCTGAATCCCTTTTTTTGTATAATTTGATTATTTGCTGAGCGGATTTCATATCGACTGGTCATATGCTTATACACCCTGAATAAGAATCTTTTGTTAGTCACGTGGTTTCGGCTATAAATCTCTCTTTCCCATGGATTAGCTCTTCCACTTTGATTATAGTATCTGTTGTCATGGAGTAGTTTTAATTTTAATACCACCAAATATATTAATCTTTTTCCTTATGATTTTTTTGTTTTGTTCAATGAATTCTTCCAGCTGTAATATCATCATCTCGTATATTTATACAGGTTGTTTTTTTGGTTTTCACACTTAGGACTTTAACCCACGTTCAAGTTCTTTCTGGAACATACGTTAGATCTTTGCTGAAGGACCCGGTAAAAGGAGTATTTAGAGAATAAGACAGGAGGGGGTGATCGCTGTCAAAGTGTTTTAAGCTTCTCGTGTGAATCAGAGCTGCTTATTTATCTTCTCTTTCATGACTTGCATCTTTATGTCTCTGTATGGTGCATTATTGGCAATTTCCTCAGGTCTTCTAATCTAGTAATTTTCATTACCCTGTGCTCAATCTTCAGCTGGGTGTATTGAAATTTGTGTTCTAATAACTACATTTACTTGTGGAGGTTTTCGTCAGCTCCTCTAAGCATCGCTTATTCTGTTATTGAGGTCAGAAGATCTTTGACGTCCTAAATCTATGGAAATAGGTCCGTGTTACAGTCTCTGTAAAATCATTTTGTTTCTTGCCGTTCTTGGGACTCCCTTTGTCTCTTTGCTCTTTGGGTCGACTCTTTCTTCCCATGTTGTGTAGTTTGGGGCTGCGAGCTCATCGTTAGCAGAGCTTTCGCTGTGGGAATCCTGTTGGGTTTGCGGTTGAGGTCCATTCCCCAGAGTACAGCTTTATGGCTGTTTTTGTGAGAAGCACTGACTATGGCTCAGCACTGATCTCTGTCATTTAGCAGTTGGTGGGGTTCCTAGACCATTTAAACCCCAAACACCTGTCCTTTGTCACAATCTCAGGATGATGGTTCCTGTTTTCGTCCTAGAGCCCAGGCTGACACAGGAATCCCCGTCCTCATGGGAGGTCCTTGTCCCTCTGTTCACAGGAGACACGGTCCTGGGAGGGCCTGGCCCCCTGAGCGAGTGGCTGTGAGCCCCATGCGAGTGAGACCAAGGCTTGCTGCCTCTTGCTGTGGGTGTGGACCCCTGGCCCAAGGTTATCAACGCCGAGCCCCATCGGCCCCTTGGCACAGAATCAGCCTGGCGATTCCAGCCGTCTCTTTGTACTCCGCACCTCGACTTTTCTCTTCCTCTCTTCAGCCCTGGTGGATTGGTGCTTACTGTTTCATCTACGTGTTCTGGGGACTCGGGGGGCATAGGCTTCAGAGTCTGCTGTCGTCTGCAGCGGGAGCTTGAAGCTTTCACACTCTTCAGGGAGTGCAGCCCCGTGACCCCAACCACTTCCAGCCTCCGGATGGGCCCCGAGTTCCCGGATTCTGGTTCGTCTGCAGAAATGGCTCCGTCTGCTGCCTGACGGCTTGTCTCATCTGGGTCATCACGTGTCTCTGGGCCCCCTTTCCCCTGGTGAACTGTGATGAAGAAAACCTCTCCCTCTCTCCTTATACCCTCTTTTTGAGGGCGAAGCCCACGATTGTCTGTCATCCTCACGTGATCTGCCATTAAGATGTCATTTCCCCTCACGTTTCTTTAGTCTCAAATCAGCTTCTAAAACCTCCACATTTCTTTTAAATACCTCTCCTGTCTTCCTTTATTTTGATTTCATTATTTAAAAAACACTCCCCATCTGATAAAAATAAGACTAAACCTACTTTTCAAGCTAATCTAGTTTCTCTTTGATTATTCAAGCAGACTGAATTCCTAGATACAGAGCATTATGGGCACAGGCCTTTAAAACGCAGGCTTAATGCTGGGGTTTGCAGTCATTTTATCAAGGTGTTTCTTTATCTCAGCTCAAGATTGTGGCACATTCTCTTGTTCATAAATGCCCCTGTCATTCAAAGCTCTTCATCAAGCACCTGCTTGGACAAGGTCTTTTCTAGAGAACTTGGGAGAAACCTGTGGACGAAACACGTCTGTCATTACTAATAAACTTTATAATCTGGAGTTCCTGTTGGGTGGGGTAACAGAAATGAATCCGACTAGGAACCATGAGGTTGTGGGTTCGATCCCTGGCTCACTCAGTGGGTTGGGGATCTGGCGTGGCCATGAGCTGTCGTGTAGGTCGCAGATGCAGCTCGGATTCTGTGTTGCTGTGGCTGTGGCGCAGGCTGGCAATTGTAGCTCCGATTTGACCCCTAGCCTGGGAAACTCCATATGCCGCAGACGCAGCCCTAAAAAAGCAAAACAAACAAACAAACAAAAAAACCCACAAAACTTTATAATCCTCCTGAGGATAAGGCCACAGTTGATGTCTCTGGAAGCTAAAGTCAGACTCCAACGCAGTTCGTGAAACTGGTGGTGCCCATCTTTAGTCTTTCAGGCATGGGCGACTTTCCACAGCTGCTGGTCAAGCTGAGCTCAGGCCCATTCAGCCCCCTCCCCAGGCTCCTGGGTTCAGGCAGGGAGGTCGGGAGCCCATCTGCCAGGGTCAGCCTGCAGCCCAGCGGGCCTGGGCTCTGTAGCCGCAGACGCGGTACCTGCTGCTCCACATTCCCGCCTCGCGGGCCGGCGCTGTTCCCGGCTCTGGGGCTTGGAGGCCTCTGGGCAGAGAGGCTTTTCTTCTGGGAGAGAAGCCTGGCCTGCATAGGCCTGGGCGGTGTCCCCTGCTGGCTAAGGCCCCCATCTGTCCTGGCTGGTCATACCCCAGGTGGCAGGATTTGCAGAATTCTAGCCTCTCACAAGAAACCTGGAGCTGCAGAGATGCGCCGAGGCTGGCATCCCACCTGGCCTCTGCCATCATCGCCGTGGCCACCCTACGGCTGCCGGCCGGGTGTGGCGGAGGGGGCACGGCTATCTCTTTGGTGTAGAACTTGGTGTTCCACATGCCAGGCCTTGCCTATTGGTTAAGTCCCAGTCCATGAGACCAGCCTTGGGGGCTTACGGGTCCCCGCTCGCAGTCCTCATCTGTGCTGAGTGTGACCAGCTGGCGGAGAGCGGGGCGACATCAGGGTGGAGCTGGGACGCGTGGACGGCGGGGCTGCAGGCGCTTCCCGGCTCCTGGTGTGGCTGGACCGCTTCTCCTCCAGAGACCCCTGGGGGGACCCCGAGAGTGACCAGTCCTGGTGCAGTTCCTGGAATCTGCGGGTCTGTGGACAGGCACCTGGCTGGCTGTCCTGTGTGTGTTAGAGGGGCACAGATGTTGACTGGGGAAAGCCTGTCCCCCAGTGAAGCGACGAGAAGGCGCTCATGCATGTCTGGTGCATGGCTGCGTGCTCACCTGTCAGGACGGGCCAGCCCCTTGCCTGACACCCTCCTGCCTCTGGACACGGGAAAGGAGCTTCGCAGTCCACACCCTTCGTAGCTCTTCTAGGAGAGGGAATCGAAGCCCTGGAAAAGGGACGCAGGGACGAGCCTTATAATGACACCAGCGTCCCAGTTACCTCAAGACAAACACCCAGTAACTTAAATATATTAAAGAAGGCCACACCTCGCCCCCTTTCATCTTGCAGCTCTGTGTCCAGCAATAGTGAAGAGTGTTGGTTCTTGTTGTATTCTAGCTTAGTCCATTTAAATAGTGCTGCAGTCGTAACCTTTATTTTGAGATTCTGAGGCACGGGAGCTGGTGGCATGGTCTGGGCCAAGTGCAGGCCTGTCTCCGTGTCCCCCGTCAGACCTACGAGGGCTGCGGCTCCCACGAGCAGGTGGAGACGTGGAGGCTCTGGAGAAGAAGCATCTGCTGCTCGTCCTCACCGCCTGCCAGCTGCCAGGTCAGGATTCAGACCCATGCCTGGCCAAGGGGGTGGGTCTTAGAGGAACCAGAACCGGAGTTTGGACCCTGAGCGGTTCTGCTGGAGCTTCCAAAGGGAGCCAGCTTCACCCTCGTTACAGCTTTAGCACAGTACAGGCTCTTGGCCATGTCGAGTAATTTCATTACTTTGAACTTGGGACACATCAGTGGCTGCTGCTCATTTTTAAGGCTGATGTCATGTCCATGCCTGGTGGACAGTTTTTGGTTCTGTCACAGAGCTGACGGCAGGACAGAGGGATTGAATTGAAATCTCCTGGGGGAAAATACCACACCGAGTAACAAAAGTTTTCATTGGCGTCGTGGAGGATGCTGAAATAATCTCTGGTCGCCGCAGACTTGGTACATTTCGTTCCGAAGTGTTCCAGGCTCCATTTCCTAGAGTCAGAGCCTCCGCTCCTGAAAGTCTCTGTTTGCAGAAACGTGCACTTTAGAAGAATGTTCAGCAGTTTCTCACTTTTCTCTTTCCCAAGTGTTCCCAGGCTTCCCTGGGCTCCAGTGCCTGCTGCTGACAGCAGAGACTTGGACGCAGTCTTTGGATCATATTAACCGGCCCCGACGGTAATCCTGGTGCTCCTTCCGGCTCCAGCCTTCTAAGGTGACTGGTACTCATGCACTGCTGAGTTCCCTAAGTCTTCATTTTTGCTGAGATTTCATATTTATTGGGACCTGCATCTCTCCCGATGGTGAATCAAGGGGTAGATTTTAACTTTTCCATTTATTTTGCTAATTAGATAAATCACTGAAGCAAAATTTTGAAACACCACTGTAAATTAGCCAAGACAAGCAGCGAAAACCCTGCTGATAAGACTTCAGAACTATGGGAAGATTCCTTGACCTCACTTAAGAATAAGAGTAAAAATGATGATTCCAGAAACCTTGTCAGTTTGCAATAACCTGCTTACGACCAAGTCTCCTGGCGGTGTTATCATCTCATTCCTTAGAGGCAGTTTATGGCAGGTGGTTTTATGATACATTCCTGAAAAGCCTCCAGATTTCAACTATGCAATATAAACCTCCTTATGAAAACTGCAGGACTTACCCACTTTATAAATAGTCCCACACCTCCCTCAGCTTAAATAGCATTTCCACACTTTGGTGTGGCCAGTGGACAGCTAGAGGTGGGTTCAGAAAACTGCGCAAGCGGGTCTGTGTGTCAAGATCCGTCCAGGTTACTTAAGTGGGAAAGTCTGAGCTGGTGGCCTCATGATTCCTTTATGCTCTTAAAAGTGATGGAAGACCCCAGAGAGCCTTCGTGGATGGAGTTATACCTGTCAACACTGACTGTTTTACAAATCAAAATTGAGAAAATTTAAATCGCAAGAGTAGATACAAGAGCACATCCCGGGAGCCGTCAGAGCAGAGGGGCCAGCCCTGGCCGTGCGCCTCTGGAGAAGTCCTCGGTCCCGTGGGAGGAGGCCTGTGGTGTGGTCACGTCAGGAGCACGGCTTTGACCTCAGAGACCACCTAGGGGATTTGAGGGACCTGTGGGTGTCCCCAGCTCACACTTTGAGAACCGCTGGTTTATGTCGTGGGTGCCATTTCTCAACCGTCATCCGTACTTGTGGGAACTGAATACACGATAAGTGGTGAATTATTTGAAGGCACAGTCTCTGATCAGGGCTGTTGGGATCAGCCACATTCTACGTGATGTCCCCTTCTCTGAGCTCCTGGCTCTGGGATCTTTGCAGGTCTTGTCAGTTCTGAGTGAAATTGGGGCCGGTGGGCGTGTGAGGACACAGGGCAGCCAGCCTGGTACTGGGCACGTGGTGGGGATTCAGCCCATGGTGGTTGCAGAGAAGAAACGGGACTGAGACCCCCGTTCATGCAGGTGGGGCTTCCCCCGCCCCGCCCCACCAAGGAGGGGGCTTCCTGATTGCTGGAGTGGGGGGACTCTCCCCAGGAAGACGTGGAAGCTGCCTATCAACCCCTGCCCCCACCCCCTGAGTCTTTCCCTAGAGTGGGTTTACCTTTCAAAGCTTTGCTCTCCCAAAGCCCGGCTAATTGACACTCACTTACTTGTGTTAGCTGACATTTTCCCGCTATTCATACAGTAGGAAAGTGTCTCCTTTTTCTTCCCCAGCGCCTTCCATAGTTTCAGCTCAGGCTTCCCAGGCCCCTTCAAGCCCTGTTTTATTTAAAGAAAAAAAATTTTTTTGGGCTTTTTTGTCTTTTTAGGGCTGTACCTGCAGCATATGGAGGTTCCCAGGCTGGAGGTCCAGTTGGAGCCATAGCCACAGCCATAGTGACACTAGATCCAAGTCCTGTCTGTAACCTCCACCATAGCTCACGGCAACGTCGGATCCTTAAACCACTGAGTGAGGCCAGGGATGGAAGCCGTGTCCTCATGAATGCTAGTCGGCTTTGCTAACCGCTGAGCCATGGTGGGAGCCCCCAGGCCCCGTTTTAGCAGCATTCCTTCTTCAAACTCGCCCTTGACCATGGAGCCAGCACTTGACACGATTCTTCTCCGGAGGTTGCTGCTTCTCCCTGGTCCTGTCTGTGTCTGGAGCCTAAGGGGAAGGACAAGGGCTTCTCTGACTGGGACTCCCTTCGAGGGCAGCCAAGGGCACTGCAGGTGGACCCAGGGTCAAGCTGCCTGGGACGCAGGTGGTGGGCGGGGGCCGAGGCTGGGGGAGAAGACGGGCAGGGGCCCCTCTGAGCCTTTGCAGAGGGCGGCTGGGTTTTTGTGGCAGGTGGGTTGACAGGGATTCTTCTGCAACAGTCTTGCATGACTTGCTGGGCTTTTCCGAAACGGGTAGAAAAATCTCACCCTTCCGGGGCCTTAGATTCCGGCCTCTCACCTGCACCTTCCTTTCTCATGCCGTCCATCATTTTTTATCGTGCGCCACCCTCTGGTGGGTGCCCTGCTTAGCCCTGGGGCGACAGAATGTACAGCGACCCTGATTTCTGGCCCTGGGAAAGGAGCGATGGCCCCGCCGGCCCCAGACACGGGGATTTGGGAAGATGAGCCAGTCTCGGGAGCAAGATGGTGATTTTAGCTTCGAGCATCTTTATGGAGGTGGTGGTGGGTTATCTGCATGAAAAGTGAGTAGGAACCTTCCTGTAAGTCCTTGTCAAAGTCAAGGATAGTGGGAAAACTGAGTGTCTGAGCCAACTTGGGGGTCCCCGGACCGGGGTGTCCATTCCAAGCCCTCAGGTACAGGCTGGTGTGGCATCGGGTACAGTTCTTAGCTCACTGGTGCCTCCTCTGTGAGGTCAGGGCTCTTCATAAACCAACCAGGTGGCAGGTGTGTGTGACCCATTGTCGTCTGTTCTGCGAGCTGTTCTCCGAGCCTGGATGGTTGGTCCACACTTTGCATTTGCATCATCCAGACGAGCAAGTGCGAGACCTGGGTGAAGAAACAAGGCAGCCACAAGACGCAGGTGAGGACCCGGGGCTTGGAGGTGGCGGGGCAGAGGGTGGGGCCGCCGTCTGGAAGGCCAGGCGCACAGGTATGAGGGCACCACTGTCCCGGTTTCCAGGGGCCCACGTCGGCGGGGGCTGCAGACCCAGGGCTTCTGTGCTGACCTGCGCACCGCCCGGCCTCCAAGGTTGGGGGCTCCCTTCCTGTGAGATGCAGCTGCCAAGGCCACTTGGGCTAAATCTGCAGTGCCGTAGTAGTTACAAGACGGGGAGGCTGTGTGTGGTAGGACTTTATCCGTATCGGGGTTCGTGGAAAAGCAGGGAGACGGCACAGAGGTGGGGGCGATTGGGGCCCTGGGCGGCTAAGAGCCTGGCCCAGGACACGACCAGGGATGAGAGGTGGGCAGCTTCTGGATCTGCCGAACGCGCACTGGCACGTGTTCAGCAAGGGGTTGGGGCACCTCCTGGTCTAAGGTCTGGCCGGGGCGGTGCTGCTCTCCCGTCCCCGAGGCCTCTAGCACCGTGCGGACTACCTACGTGGCTGATGAAGGTTTAATCCCGGGCCGGTTTCCAAGTCAGATTCCTCATCTGTAAAATGAGGGTGGGGGTGCCCCTGGCTCGCGGGGTGCTGTCGGGGTGATGACCCGCTGCGCTCAGACCTGGTGGCCCTTCCATACGTGGTGGTTACCGTATTAACACCCGTGAGGCTGCGCGAGTCTGCGCGGGCAGAGCGTGAGGGGAGAGAAGGTGAGTCGGGGGTCACCCGGGAGACGGGGAGCCCACGGGTGCTGGATGTCAGAGCAGGCAATGGGTTCACCTCTGCGCGTGGCAAATTTGGGACGCCCGGGTGGAGTCTTCCCTTGGAATCAGAAGGTTGGACAAAGCGCAGTGTCGGAAGCAGGACTTGTGGTGACCGTGACTAAGGGCCATTATGCCATCGCGCTGCTGCCTGGGAGCCCCAGCCTGCCCCCCAGTCCAAGTGGCCGCTCCCCTGGCTGTGGCGCAACCCCGCAAAGGGACCGTGAGGTCCCAGGGTGAGCCTTGGCCGGCAGGGCTCTGTCTGTTGTGATGCGCGTGGTGGCTGTTGTTGCTCAGGAACTACTGAGCTCCACCGTGTGGGGACATCGGTGACTAAAGGTGCTCGTGGAGCACAGGGTGAAGGTTCTGTCCATGCCCCTGGTCTGGGCACCCGTGGGTGTGTCCCCGAGCCCTGGCGCACTTGGACTGGCCCTCTGTGAAATGAAGGCTTTGGCCAGACGGCTCCTCCAAGGCCTCTCAGGACCCACTTCTCTCCATCATCAGAGTGGATCCACTCAGCAGCCGCAGCTTCCTCCCTCTGTCCCCACCACTCAGTGCCCTGGGGGCTGCCCACTGGGTGGGAGGCCCAGGGGCCGGTGCTGCCATACTGGGTCTGTGCCACCGTCCGCCAGAGGGATGCTCCTGCTGTCAGGGAGCAAGGACGGACAGATGGCTCTCAGCCTCTCCTGCTCCCTCCTCTGTTCCTCTGGCGGCCAGACACCGTCGCCCACAGCGGTGCACCTGCTCCGGGAGCCCCCGCCAGCAGCGGTGTCAGTGCTCAGCCCCCAGGACGTGGGAGCTCCGGAGGCTGTCGAGCTGCTGACCTGAGCTCCATCCCAGACAGCCCGTCGTCCATCGTCTGCACGCTGGGGCTGCTCCTCTTGCCTGAGGCCCCGAGGGGCCCAGTGTGCTTTGGCGGGAACATGGCTTGGGTTCCACCGTCCCCAAGTGCCGTGTGCTGCATCATAGACGCAGAGGCGCTAAGGCAGAGGGCGCTCAGCTCCTGGGCCCCTTCAGTCGGTGACTAGAGGTCAGATTCTGGTGCAGAGACTTTTAATAGGGCCCTGTCGTGGGGCTGCGGCCTGGCGCCTGCTCTTCCCGTTTGGTCATGGTAACACGGGAAAGCAACGCCCGTGCTCAGGGTCATGGCTGCGGAGCTGAGGTACCCACGTGAGAACACGCACAGCGCTCGTTTACGAGTGCTGGGGGTCCCCGCGCCCACGTGTGCTAGAGTGCGCACCTGCCTTCCACAAGCCCGAGTCAGCACATGAGTGAGCCGCCGGCCAAGTGCGCCTCGTAAATCACTCACGCAGAGAGCAGACGCGTTTCTGGGCAAAGAAGTGATGAGGTTCCGCTGAGCCTTGTGAGCCGAAAACGGTCAGCAGAGGCAAGGACGCGCTCGGCAGGATCCCGTGTGACGGCGGGTTGGCAGATGCTAAGATTTCGGAAAATAACCACTGATTTTGCGGAAAGTAAGAGTCGCTGTGATGTCCTGTGGTGTTTGCTGTTGAAAAAATAAAACCTGCTCCTTCTGCCGTCACGGGAAACCAAGGGCCGATGCAGCCAGTCAGCCCGGCCCAGCCCCGTCACGCACATCAGGCTTTTTGACAGAACCCGCTGTGGTCCGTGCTGGCTCCCTGTCGCCCACGTCCTCGGGCCTGAACTCTGAGTCCCCGCTGGAGATGCTGGGTTCACAGGCAGTGTGACCCACTTCTCTCATCACTCAGTGAACCTGTGAGAGTGTGAGTGTGTGTGAGTGTGTGTGTGTACTAGTTCGCCTGGATGTGAGGCCTAGAGTCAGAGGGGCACAGCCCTCTGGGGAAGTAGATTTGTATGACAATCAGTAAACTTCTGGGACTAGGAGAGGAGGAGGCAAAAGCGGGGAGCTGTGTATACTGGCCAAGCACCCCGAGGGTTGGTCTAGCCCACTGTGGGGAGGGAGCTGCACCCCGAGGGTTGGTCTAGCCCACTCTGGGGAGGCAGTCACCGGGGATGAGGGCGTGGTGTGATGTGTTGGGAGCAGAGCAAAACGATGTGTGATCTGCCTGCTTCTCTTGGCCTTGATCCGCCCTGTCGTCTAAGCCCTTCTTTGTCATCCACCAATTCATGGAGAGGTTTTGAGCCGGGAAGAGCAGCGCCGAGGCCCTGACATCCAGTCGCCGAGTTCGGCCCTTGGTTCTCGTCGGGGTGGCTGTGGAGTTGGACGCTGCCCTCACGCCGGCCTTGAGGGCCCCCGCGCCCCAGCCCCTCCCGACCTCGGTTCTCGTTCTGTCCTGGTGTCCCTGCCAGGAGCTCCCTGGGGGCTCCGGGCGGCTCCTCGTCCGCTTGTGATCATCACAGTTTCCAGCCAGTGACCAGTTTCCAGCCAGATCTGCTCGGAAAGGGAGCTCGGGCAGGGGAGGGCGTGTGCAGCTGGACCGCGTACCGGAATTGTGGTCACACCGTGTCCCATGGGGGGACACCGTTGGCCTGCACGAGCTGAGTCACCTTCCGACTGCAGCCTGGTGCCTAAGTGGAGCCTGCCGGGCAAGCACAAGGGGGCAAGTTTTAGGACATTTAGGAAAAGCTCTTACTGGCTTTAAAGTGGGGAAGACAGTCCTAAACACTCGTGGACAAACACAGCAGCCCAGGGCCGGCTGCCTTAGCGCCGGGGCCTTTCCGGCAGTGTCTGTGGCGGACACTCACAATGCAAGTGTCAGCAGGGACAGGAGAGGTAGCTGCCCTGAAGCCTAGCTCCAGGACGACTGGTGCGGGCCACGGTTGAAGCAACTCCCGAGACTGGGAGGAGGAAGGCTCTGGAAGCTGCCTGGGGTGGGGGGTGAGACCTGGACTCAGTCCTGGGCATTAGCGTTGGCCAAGGAAGCTGACCTCTGACCTCAGGTGGCTTTGTGTCCTCAGAGCAGGGGCCCTACTAGTCTGCTTTTTTTTTTGCTATTTCTTGGGCCGCTCTCGCAGCATATGGAGGTTCCCAGGCTAGGGGTCCAATCGGAGCTGTAGCCACCGGCCTACACCAGAGCCACAGCAACGCGGGATCCAAGCCGCGTCTGCAACCTACACCACACCTCATGGCAACACCGGATCCTTAACCCACTGAGCGAGGCCAGGGATCGAACCTGCAACCTCATGGTTCCTAGTCGATTCGTTAACCACTGCGCCACGACGGGAACTCCTGCTTTTTCCATTACTTTAGTTTTACGGAGATGTAGTTGGCTCTCAGCCCCGTGGGAGGTGAAGGCATACAGCCTGGTGGTCTGACTTACAGCCTTGAAATGATTCTCGCGATGAGTTTAGGGAACATCCGTCATCTCAAATACACGAAAGAAATAGAAAAACCACTTTCCTTGTGACACGCGCACTCAGGACTTGCTCTTAACAGCTTTCGTGTGGACCACAGCAGAGTGCTCCTGGGCCTCGGCGAGTCCAGGGTTTATCTTATGTCCAGAGTGTGCCCCTTCTGCCCTCCTTCCTCCAGCCCTGCCGGCCCCCGGCCCCGCCTCTGCTCCCCGCGGAGGCGATGGCTTTCTCTGGGAGTTTCTTTGTTTCGGACTGTAATTGACCTGCAGCACTTAGTTCTGGGCGCAAGATGGATGGAGCGATCTGACGTTTCCAGTCCCTCCCAGACGCACCCCGCAGAAGCCGGGTGCTGTCCGTCTGCACGCAAGGGTCTCGGGCAGTTACGGACTCTGTTCCCCCGCTGAACATCGCACCCCGTGACTCACTGCCTCGCTCCTGGACGTGTGTGCTTCTGCATCCCCCCACCCAGTCCTCTCCCCGCCACCGGCAACCACCTGTTTGTTCTCTGTATTTATGACTCTCTCTGTTTGGTTATGTTCATTTGTTTTGGCTTTTGGAGTCCATGTGTAAGTGAATTTATACAGCATTTGTCTTTCTGAGGCGGGCCCGTGGACCTGTGTGCTGCTTCCAGACAAGCCTGGTTGAGAGGCTGTTGGAGAGGCCAGGTGATGGGGGAGGCTGGCCACCTGAGTGTCCAGGAGATACCAGTGAACAGACCGACCTCTCAGTCGGTATGTGAGGCAGGAATTCGGGCTTAGAGTGGGATAGGGAGCTGGGCCGAGCTTGCAGATGGGCCCTAGGCTCCGTCGCTTGTGCAGAGATCAGCCGCAGCTCTGGGGGAGGAGGTGCTGAGATCCCGCTGGTGCCCCCATGCACAGTGGCCAAGGGCCTGGTCCTTAGGGCGGCGGCGGCGCTGCGTCTGCACAAGGGACGGTCCAGGGACCTGCCCGCGGGTGGTGGGGACACATCCCTCCGCTGGAGACTAAGACAGAAGACGTTAAAGGACACGGACAGGATGGAGCCTTTGCCCACCGTCTCCCCAGCGGAGGCTGCACGGAGCGCAACTTCTCCAAACAGGAACCCAGAGCCATTCCAGATCATTAACGCCCCCGCGGCCGTTCCTCGACTTGTAAGCGATGTGAGCGCCGTGCTCTGATGATGGGTTGGAAGCAGCTGATGTAGTGGAGAAGGTCGCTGAGCGTTAGCTCTGAACCAGTACAAGTTTTTTGTTCTGTGCAGAAAGTCTCAGTTGTACAAAGTTGAGACTTGATGGAACAATTGCTCACGTACGGATGGCTGTCCTTGAAAATTGGCGCACGGGTGAGCCCGCACACAAACACACACACCTCCTCACGATCTTATAGTTTGTGAAACTTCAAGCCATTAGAGACGTTGGTTCCTGCAGAGGGTCAGTGTTTCCGGGCCGGGAACCGAGCAGGCGTCACGTCGCGGGCGCCGTGGGGCTGCCGCCTGCCTCCCGCTGCTGTTTGCACCTGCGTCGCTGCCTTTATGTGTGTGTCTTGGTGAAGCTTGTGGTGAAGGAACGTGTGAGATTCGATAGGCAATCCAGGGCAGGGTAATTTTTATTTGCGAATCTATCTCGGACTCGGGGTAATGTGGAAACAGTGAATACGCAGGCTAAGGAATTCTCCCAGTGCAGCGCGAGAGTTGGGCTTGGAGGGGAGAGCTCATAAGATTTTCCTATTTGCCTTTAAAGAAGGAATCTGTCTATAAACGCAGGAAGGTATAGCTCTCCAGATGTTTTTAAACAATTGGTTATGTATTAAAAACGTAAGCTACTGTTTTTGTCTTTGAAATAGGAAATCAAATGCCTTCTGATTGTTTGAGGGCACAACAGAATCGCATGTGTTTCCAATGACCGTGGCCTAGCAGGCATTAAGTTCTCACTGTAAATTATTTGTGGCCAATTGAGAATGGGTTGTGTGAAAGACCCAAGAGGAATTCAGTGCTGGGATCGTGCTCCCAAGTTCCAGAGCTGATTTGCACACCCAAGGCCTTCGGTTTTCCTACTGAAATTCCTGGTGTGGTCCCAAAGGCTGAGAACGGTGCCGGCAGCGAGGAGCCAGTGGTGGGGAAAGCTGGCGGAAGGCAGCGTCCCGGGCCACCCAGAGCGCCGGGCGGCCGTGGAGGAAGCGCCGGACGGCGGGGGTGTCGACCACAGCCTCCGGCCTCAAACCAAGCATCTTGCCTCATGTTCAAAATGAAAACCAAGAGTGCGATCTACTTCTGCTCCAGTAAATGTGGAACCCGTATCGTTTAGGGTTTGACGCCGCCTTTGTGCTCAGATGCTGTCTGCGAGGGTTTGCCCCAAAGTGGCCAGAGGCTCTGATCACCTCCTAAAATCACATTAATTCCTTTGTCGTATCAAGGAGGTGTGAGAACTGTTCATTCTCTTCCTTCTCACGTTTAAGACACGTTCATTTGCTCTCAGACATGAATCCCTAGCCCGAAGTTGGCAGGTTCAGTGGGTTTGCCTTAAGAGAAGCATTTTTCCTCATTTAAAATTTTGGCTTTTACAACTCTCAAAATGGACCCTCCAATTCTCTGATGTTCTAGACAAAGCAAAAAGTTGTAATTATTTTTAAGATCACCACATAGATCCTCAGAGCGTTTTTCAGTGTTTTAGACGGCCAGCAAAATCGCTCCTATTTCTTTTCATTCCTGTGTGATGAAAAAGTAAATAAATAACCTGAATTTAAATAACAGCAATCACTGAAAATACTAATATCCATCAATCATCTTTATTCACAAATAAAGGCCGTGTGGAGGAGGCCGATTTAAAGGAAGAATGAAATAAGTGCCATCTTGGTTGATTAGCTACAAAATCCATAAAAGGCTAAGGCAAATTAGAATCAAATTTTAAAGAATTTATTTCATTTTTCCAATTACATGAAAATTCAAAACAGACCCATCCACTTGGTGGATTCGATTTTCATATGCTTGTGATGCAGTTGGCATTTTGGAGCGAAGGCGGAGGAAATGTTGCTGCAGTCTGATGAGGTTTCCTGACCCGGGTACGCGCCGGCTGCCCACCTCACGGCGCTTGTGGCATTTCCATCAGGGACCCGGGCCGTCTGGAACAAATGACTTTACCACAGGGTTTGTCTGGACGGCGAGGCTGGGCTGGTGGCTCCGCGAGGCCTGGGTCCCCCGCAGGTGCCTGGGCTGTAAGGGCCCGTTCAGACAAGCAGATGTGATGCTTGGCGTGACGCGGCAGGAGTGGCCTTTACGTGGGTGCGGCCGGGGACTCCTGATGTCCTGGGCTGAGGTGGCCAAGCCAAGCGCCGGGACCGCCCGCTGTCTAGCCGGGCTACTGGCAGATGCCGTGGGAGGGGCAGCTCCCTTCCGCCCACCTCGGGGCCCAGGGCTGCTTGTGCCTGCGGAGGTGGGACGGCGACCCTGTGGGGAAAATGGGACGGGAGCAAGGCGGCGACGTTTTCAAGGATGGGGACCCGGCACTGGAGTCCCCACCCGTGTGCGGGCTGCCTCCCAGCTTCCACAGTGGAGGAGACACCAGGGTGGGTGGCCATTCTTTCTCCCCTTCTTGCCGTGAACTTGGCAGGATGGTCTGTGGGTGTTGGGACCCAGGGAGGTGATGAGGGGGCTGGACCAGGGCTGATCCTGCAGCTCTCATCACTGTCAGGGGGCCCATGGGGCGTGATGCAGGGGTGGGGGGGCTGGACCAGTGCAGACCCCGGGGCTCTCATCACTGTCAGGGCCCCACCACACAGACTCAGGACCCCAGAAAACTCTCCTCCCGCCTCTGGCTTCTCATCTCCTTTTATCCCTTTAGCCGTCACCCTCCCCAGGGCGACCCTGGCGCACATGTCCTACCAAACCAGGGCAGGGGACCCTCCCTCTGGCTGGTGGCAGGTCGGAGGCCGTGAGTCCCCGGGCCCTGTTTTTCCCGCCCTGTGGCAGTGATGTCAGATGCGGGGTCCAGGGGATGTTCGTGGCCCAGATGCCGACGGGGTCCGTGCGCGTTATTCCTGCAGCCCGAGAGGCTCAGGTGCCAGCTGCCTGCATCCCCTGCCCACCTGGGCTCCCTGAGCAAAAGCCGGAGGCCGTGGTGTGACCAGCGTCCTGAGCAAAGGGGAGGCCGTGGTGTGACCAGTGTCCTGGGCAATGGGGAGACCGTGGTGTGACCAGTGTCCTGAGCAAAGGGGAGACCGTGGTGTGACCAGTGTCCTGAGCAAACGGGAGGCCATGGTGTGACCAGCGTCTCCAGGACACACTGTGAGACCCTGACAGGTGCTTGTTAGTGGGGCCGTTTGGGACCAATGCTTAGGCTTCGGGCCAATACGTGTGATTATGATAAAGTTTCAGGACTGCGCGCAGCATGGAGGGGGCTGGCAGGAAGTGCATGGAGCAGCCCGGGGGTCCTCAACAGACCAGGGGGTCCTCGGGTTCTAAACTTCGTACTGTGCTGCTCACGGCAGCTTGGAGTCGCCGTCGCAGAGGCTGGGCACCGTCCGATGCAGGCAGCTGGGAGCAGCCTGGGGCCCCTGCGAGGGTATGTCCAATGCCACCGTGTGCGCGTCGGGTGACTATGCGAGGACCCGGGGCTGGCAGTGACCCCGAAGCTCATGGAAGCGCTGGCTACACTTTGAGGGGCCCGAAGCCCACTTGGGGCTCTCCCTGCCCCGCGGGGGCCCTGAGTCAGTGAGGGCAGCGCCGGGAAGGTGGTGAGGGGCCTCATCTCCAAGCTCCTGGGCTTCGAATTCAGAGCGCGCGGGGCTCCTGGAGGCTGCAGGTGGCTCGCTCAGCTTGGGGTCTTGGCGCCGAAGGTCAGCAAGGGGTCCTCAGGGAGGCCGTGGGGACAGAACGAGCCGCGGCTTCGGGCAGAGCAGGCGGTGTGGCCTCTACTTCTCCTACGTCAGACCAGACCGTCACCGCAGATGCAGGAAACTTCTGGTTCCCAGGCCTCCCTGGGCGGAGGGGAGCAGCCGGAGTGCCTGGTGTCCTGCCGAGAGGACCGCGTCTCCCTGTCTTCTGCCGACAGGTTCTTGGGTGGAGGAGGGGACCCTGGAGGACACGCAGGTCTGCCCCTGGAGACGAGAGGCTCGGGAGCGAGAAGGGCGCGGAGGCGTCCTCCCCGTGGGTGCTGACGGGCAGAGGGAAGGCGCGTCCTGGGATTGTGCAAGGCTTTCCAGAAGCCTGCGTCATAGGCCGGGAGGAGGGAGCACGTTCCGAGAAGCGATGGGTGGAAAAGCCGTGGAGGATCGGAGGGGGGGTCGGGGGATGCGGGCTGATGCAGGCGTGCAGGTGTCCCAGGACCATTCGGTTCCGGGAGGCTCAGTGGGTGGAAGGAGCGGGAGGCAGGTGCGGGTCACAGCCCCCTCCCTGACGTGGCCATGAGTGGACCTCCTGCCAGCTCCTGCTTTGGGCACATGAAGTCCCCGGGCAAGCAGCCCCTCTCCGGAAGCTTCAGAATGTGTGTTAGAGAGGGGCCAGCCCCTCCTCACCTTCCACTCCCATCTTGGCCTTTAGAAGTGTCCACTCCCTGCTAAAATCGTAGTTAAGATGATATTTTAAAATGTTATTTTAAAAACCCACTCTGCCAGAGCTGACGGGCACAGAGTCAGAATCCATCTGACCTCGCTGGGGGCTGGGCCAGGGCAGGGAGGCAAATGCGCGAAGGCGGCCAGCGGGGCCACAGGCCAAAGGCAAGAGGAAAAGGCAGGACTTTTCCTATATTTCTGAGCAGTAATTAAACTTTCCCTGTACATATGCGGAGGTGGGCTTTTATCATATCAAGAAGGCTGAGTAAAAGTGGAAAGAAAAAAAAAGTGTTTACTTTTTTAGCAAAACATAGCCCACACCCCAAATGAGCGGCCAGATGGTTTATGGATCTCTCTTCTTCCTTCTCGTTCTTAAGAAACCTGAAGGAAGCCTCTGGAGAGTCAACCCGCTCTTTATTTCTTAAAGAAAATGTTCTTTTTGTCTGTGATATTCTTAAATTTCATACAGAATCGGGGTGGGGCCAGGTGTCTGTTGCAAAAGCCCTTGTGGTGGCTCTTGATCAGGTCACACGAGGACCAGTGTTTTAGATTAATTTTCCTACTTTGGACATAGGATAAATTCAGGCTTCATGGTGGGGGTGGGGGGGCGCCCCAGACCAGAAGTTCTCACCGGGTGGTTCCTGTTAGAAACTCTGGGCGGGACGGGGCAGAACCGCCCTGCCCGGTGTGAGGACTGCTTCTGGAGCCCACGGATGCTCAGGCCCACGGAGCGCGAGGACTCCTGGGGTCTTGCTGAGATGCAGCTGGTGTTCGGTAGGCCCGGGTTTCCAGGTGCCGCCAGTGTTTCGGGACTGTGGCTCACCCTCGGAGCAGCCAGCTGTGGCCACTGGAGAGCCACGTCTTCTAGTCAGAGGGAGGAAGCGGCCCTGCAATGGAAGTGTCATTGTCCTGTCTTGACACCGAGCCGGACCCGCGAGGAGTCGATCCCCGGAGTGAAGCTGACGGTGTCGTGCGTTCCTGGATGTGGGTGTCTGAGGCTGTAGCTCTGCGCGTTGGCTTTCTCGGGGACACGTAGCGGGCGCGTGGTAGACGCTGCAGACCTCCGCAGGGTGCCCCCGAGGCCCTGTGCGTGGGCCTGGCGGTCAGGGCGCCTTCTGCGGAGCCCTTTGCAGCTGCAGGAAGGGACAGGGCAGGAAGGAGGCCTGTGCGCATGTGCGCGCGTCCCCAGGCCCAGGGAGCAGCCAGAAGTTCTGGGCACCTGAGTCCCTCAGAGATGCTTTGGCTGCTGTCAACACTTGGCTCGCTTCTTCCTTTGGCTTAAGTTCACCCTTTTAATCAGATTTCAGTAGGAGACGGCTCTGTGCACTCAGCGCTCGTCGTCTTTGCTAAATGCCGTCTCTTCTTCCAACGTGCCTTTCAGGCAGCTGAGGCGGATTGCATGTCTGAGGCTGGGGCGGGCGGGCGGGGGTGGGGGGGTTGTTTGCAGGGAGGACCTTGGGGACGGCTCTCCCCCTGCCGCTGGTGGCCTCTCCCCTTTGCTCCGTCCTTTGTTTTAGACACCTCGATCTTTTCCTCTGCAGGAGATGCTAATCCTTGCCCTCGAAAGGCTTCCCACCCAGGGGGTCTTGCTGGTTGAACAGATCTAGGCTGTTGGTCCCCAGCCTTTCATAAATCTCAGGAACAAAAGGATGAGGGTGCGTTAACGAACTGGCGGGTTTACACGTGCTTGCAAGATGCTCAGGGGCTTAGAGACATCAGGCGCGGCCTCAGCCAAATCCCAGCCTCTGGATGGCCTGGGTCCCTGAGGGGTCCCCCCACCTCCCCGCTGAGTTCCAGTCCTGCCCAGATGATCCTCTGGGAAGGTCCCTCCTTCCTGCAGCTTCGGTCTGTGCGGCAGCTCGATGAAACTGGATTGCAAGCTCTGGCACCTTTGTTGAATCAGTTTATTTTCCTGGATGTGTAGCCCTGCGCTGTAAGCATCTGCTCAGATCTTATAAAAGGAGAAAGGAATGTGTCTAAGTTTGGTTCTGCTATTCTGTTCGGACAACAAAGGGCTGGATTCCACAAGAGAACCAGCAAATAACACGCATAGGAAGAAAGAAAGAGATTTTGTTTCCTCGTCCTTCAAAAGAGTGAAGGTGGCGTTGCCCTCTTTGAGAAGCTAAACAAACCAGAACCAGGCCTTTTAAAGTTGCCCCCAAGTGTTGTGGTGTATGTGTGACGATCGGGCGTTGAGTTGCACGCCCACTCTGCTGTGCAGCCGCGGTGCCACCCGGCCCGGGATGGCCGGGCAGGCGCTCAGGGCCATCCCCCCAGCAGCGCCTCACCTGTTCCCGCAGTTTCTGAAACGCGTCTGTAAAGCGTTGACATCAGGGCTCCAGTGAGGAACAGAATTCAATTTCACAAGTAGAAAAATATGCAAAGGAATGTCCGGCAGTCTGAATCAACCTGCTTTCAGATTTGTGGAAATGGTTTTGAAAATGTGATACGTGGCGTCTCGTTACTGTGTAAATACGCGCTGTTAAATTTACGGCCTGATTCAGGCGTGTCGTGTGGTTAAGTCCCGGTTGCTCGGTGGGTCATAACTTCCCAGCATGGGTTCTACCTCTCTTACCGGGCGTGAGTCTGTGTTTTCCTCCTTTCCTCCTGAATCATTCTGCCTTTCACTAAGTGGGAAGTGCTGGTGCATCTCTTTGGCCGGGATGGGCCCGTGGCTCTTTGCAGAGAGGACATCCCTGCAGTCAGAACCGGCCAGGCACCGAGGCTGCAGCAGCCCTGCAGGCTGACTTGGGGCAGGGGGTGCACAGCCAAGGACCGGTCCTCTAGGGCCTGTTTCTCTTCTCTGGAGCTGCTTGGTGGCCCACTTGCTGGCCCTGAATCTGAACATGTGAAAAGGCAGGAAAAGTTGACTGCAGCTTAGACCCCCAATCGGCTCCAGCACTGCGCCTCGGCGGGAGCAGCGCCTGCCGCGGGTGTCGTGACACTGCCTGGGTCGCCGTGTGGAACTGCGATGGGTTGGAGACCGGCTCCCTTGGGTCCCAGGAGAGAGGGGGTGAAGGGGAGCGGCAGGGCCAAGGGGGCCGAGGGGGGCTGAGAAATACGGCCGGGCGGTGCAGGGGGCCTGCCCGGAGGTGGGGGTCCAGAGGCCCCGGGGTGTTCAGCCTGGGTTACTGGTGCTCAAGAGCCAGCAGGTGAGGACCTGGGGACTTGCTGTGGACTTAGGGCACTGGGGCGCCCATGGGGTGACACGGTGAAGCTGCCCCTAAGAGGTTTAACTTGCCCGCCCCACGGCCCATGTTTACCTCCTCCCCAGAGCCAGCCCCTGGCACGTCCTGAGTCACCCAGGCCCCAAGGCCCGCGAGGATGAAGTGTGCCTTCCTGCCCTACCAGGGTGGCTGTGGACACTGAGGTCACCCATGAGTCTCCCGGGTCACGGCCGGTCACGGGTCTGGCTCTGGCAACACTTGTTGTCAAGTCCTTCAGTCGCAAAGACCTAATAGCAGGCACATCTCGCTGCTGAGGGCCAGAGCTGTGCACTAGCACTGATTGTGTGGCTCACCAGGGAGAAGTTCAAGGTCACGTTTCATTTTGATTCAAACAGGATGACGTCACACAGAGCATGTGTGCTGTGCCCGGCCCCGACCCGGGGCGAGAGACCGCTGCAGACCGCGGGCTCTGAGGCCCGGTCCTTCCTGCTCCCCCGGCAGGCCTGGGCTCCATCTCCGGGCTGTGTCTTCTGCGGTGTGAGCAGGCTGCTCTTCCAGTCCGAGGTGCCCTGTGGCCTGTGGCTTCGGCTAACCCGAAAGAAAAACAGACCCAGAGCTGTTTCTCTCTTCCTGAGTCTCAGGGTCCCTTTTAGCTGGAGGCGATTCTTTCCATTGGTTGAAAATACAAATGGGTGAATAGTGTTTGGGGTTTGTTTTCACCAAGAGCCCGAGGAAAGCCTACCTGCTAAGATACTTAAAGCGCCTGACCTACCCTGGCTTCTGCTGTCTTGGGCTCTTTGTGTCTCAGTTTGGAAACGCGCGCATGACCCTAAGGTAGGGTCACACCCGTACCGTCCCCCGCCAGCCCCGTCTCTGTGCCCATCTGCCTCTGCCCGGGCCCACCCTGCCGATTCTTAAGACTCGGCTCCCCTGATACTTCTTCCCCAAAGACCCCGACCTGCCCTCCCTCCCAGGACACGCGCTCACAGTGTGTTTCTTCTTGCTTCCTCCTTCTTCGCGTTTTTTCCCAGCACGTTTCTTTCACTGATGTTGTCACAGTCTGGCTCTGATGTAAAAGCCCCTTAAATGAGGAGCCTCGTTGATCGTTTACTTGCTTCCCGGGTTCTGGGCCCAAGGACCTGCTGGTGCGGCAGCAGATACAGGAGAGCTGTTGCCTGGCTCACCTGTTTATGAGCTCAGCAGTGGGGGGTGGGGGTCGGGGGGCACACTTGCCAGACGCGCTGCGTGGGCTTCCTGGCCCCATCCCTGCCCGGCCCTGGCCCTGCTGGGTGTTGACGGGGGCTGGGTGTCGGCGTGGCTGGCTCGCCCGGGGTCCACACGGTCCAGGGCATGGGCTCTGCGTGGTTCTGCGGTTCCCCTGCCTCCGTGACAGGCTCGTGCTCTGCTGCCTGGGGCGTGAGAACTGGCGTCTGTGTGCGGGCCGCTGCTGAGGCCGCCGCCCACGGTTATCGAGCGCTCTGAGCCAGGCTGGCCCCCGAGTTCTCGGGGAGCCTCGGGGTCTGGTCTGATGCTCAGAGAGGACAGAGTGACGCTGTGGAGGATGTCCCAGCGGTCGTGTCGTGACACCTGGATGACTTTCGCCGTCATCGGCATTTCTCTTTAACTCTTCTTCTTTACTTAAATAAATGCTTCTTCTTAAAGGAAGCATTCCATCATCCTGCAGGTGGAAAGGCGGTGCCACTCTCCATAGCGTGTGACAGCACGAACCCGTGGCTCCCGCTCACACCCAGCCGCCCCAGCCCGCGGTGGGAGCCCTGGGGAGGGAGGGCCCTTTGTGCCCGCAAAGTTGGGTTCCCACTTCCTCATCAGAACCAAGGGAACAATAAACCTTCCTTCCAGAGGGGACGCGTCACAGCAGGGAGCTTGTGCCAAATGCCCGGCACCCGAGGCTGGAGGCTCTGGAGGACAGATGGCTTGAAGCCGTCTTTGTGTTTCCCATGAGCAAGTGTGGAGGGAAGCTCTGTCAGGAGCGGCCCAGCAGCCCCAGACCCGCTCTCCCCAAGCAGAATCTCACTTCCGTGGACTGGAGTCACTCTCACGGGAGCGGCCGGGAGGCCTGCTCCGTCCTGTAGTCTGGGTCCGAGGGGGAGGCGCGCGGGGCAAGCTCTTCCAACTCTCAGCAGGCCCTGCCCTCCGCCCCAGCTCCCACCGTCCTGCCCGCGGTTCCCCGGTGGCCCCAAGGGGCTGAGCAGCAGGGGGAGGTGGCCCAAGTGCAGGCACCAGCCAGGGGGCACTTTGGGGCCTTTGCCCAGCTGGGTGTGGGCTCCTTCGCCTGCTCGTAGTGACTTTCAGGAGGCGGGGAGCAGTCACCTCCTCTGGTTGTGGTGTCCCCAGAGGAGTCACGCGGTGTTAGAGAAACAGCAATGGCACCAGCAGATCCGTCCTGGGGGCAGGTCAAGCACAGGACCAGACAGCTTCATGGAGGGGCGTTAACCCTCAAGCAGCCCTGCTGGGGGGCGCTCTCCCCCAAGTCCTCCGATTCCTGGTGGGCGAGTAAACCCACAGCGGCCACACTGCCTTCTCCCAGGCTGGCTGCTCAGCTGAGTTAGGGGCATGTCCCAACTCAACAGCCAGGAGCACATCTGAATTCACTTACTTGGGACTCGGAGCTCAATCGTCTTGTGCCTCTTCAGAGGTCATCGATTTTGTAATTGTGATCTAATGGCCGTAATGAAGGTCAGGTAGGGGGCGCCACCAGACCCTGCGCCTGGCGCCCTGACCCACTTTGCAACGGAAAGAAGGAGATAGAGCGTTTGCTGTCCTGGTCCTTCTCTGACGCTGCTGGGCGAGAGCACAGAGGGTTGTGTTTGAAACTGAGGATAACCAGCACATGTTAGGTCGGAGACGTTCTGAGAAGTCTCAGCAAGTTCCCTTCAGCAAAGGTTCTGGTCCAGAGCGGCCCTGTGACGTCACGTGTTACGCCCCAAGGCGGCTGTGGTTCGGCGGAACAGCGTCGCAGATGTGGGCTCTGCCTCTGGCTCTGCCACGTGCCAGTCCTGGGACGCTCTGACCTTTGGTTTCTCTGCTTTGAAAATAGGGTTTCCAGGCCAGTTTTTCAGGGTCAGCCTGAAGAGGAAGCGAGAGTTCAGAACGCGTGCCGGCAGAGAACGAGGCAGAAGTAGGGCTTCATGAAGGGGACTTCCTGCTGATGTCAGGAGAGCCGGCCTCATGCAGGTGACGCAGGTGTGGCGCCACTGCTCGCTGTCCATCCATCGGTCCATTGATTGATCCAGCCGTTTACACACGGACAATATAAATACAGATCCTTGCACTTGGCATGGCAGCTCTTCTCCCAGTTGAAAGGGACTCTTCTAAATTTAGAGTTTCCAGTCAAGTAATGGAAAACATGAGAAAGTGGAGTTCTTGTCGTGGCTCAGTGGTTAACGAATCTGACTAGCAACCATGAGGACGCAGGTTCGATCCCTGGCCCTGCTCTGTGGGTTAAGGATCTGGCGTTGCCGTGAGCGGTGGTGTAGGTTGCAGACAGGGGCTTGGATCCCACACTGCTGTGGCTGTTCCCCTAGCCTGGGAACCTCCATATGCCACAGGTGCGGCCCTAAAAAGCAAAATAAATAAATAAATAAAGACACGAGAAAGCTGTGGACCCTTGCTCTCCGAATTTATCTTTCTCATTGCTTCCAGTGTGTCTGCAGGTGCCGGCTCAAAGCCCCCTGTAAGTTTCCCTTTGAATCCGCCCTTCTTAGTGTCTTCCAGCCTGGTTAACAGGTGATGAGGCGCCTTTGAAGGCACCGGGGCCAGGAAGCAAGGGCGTCATGGTCACTTTTCTCCTCTCTTACGCGGCGTCCCCCTGGTTGGCATCCTGCTCCCTAAACTCGCCAGGGCTCTGTCCCTCCCCTCCCTGCTCCGTGGCCGTGTCTGTAGATGTCAGAGCGTTAAGAATTCGTCCCTTAGAAAGGAGAGGAGGTTCTCCATTTCTTAGGATGGTTTTTGCTCACAAACCTCGAGATAGTCTGCCAGTGAAAAGCTCGGAGGGACCTCTGAAAACAGTGCCGAGTTTTCCAGTGGAAAAGGTACATCTGGGCAAGTCTTCTTCGCGCTTTCCTGGCCTCAGACCTTGGCTGCACTTGCCCCTTTGAAGCTGTGAAAAGTAGGACCTAAAGCGGGCCGTCTAATTGCAATGACATAGACGGAGGTTTTTCCCGGGAAAATGAAGATTTGCACTCAGTTAGCGCATCTTTTACTTCTGGCTCCCATCTCTGCGTAGACGCTGTTTTTCCTGTATGCGTGGCCTCTCCTTTCTGGGAGCTCCCTTTTTTGTTTTCTTCAGGTCATCCCTGAAATCTCGCGATTTTAACTGTGCTGCGTTGTTGTTGATGGCAGCATGATATTCCCGGAGAATACTTTCTTCTCTTAGGGTTGGTCGAGGAATCCATGCATCTAAAGAAACCTTTCTGTGGACTAAAGCATTTCTCCGTGTCTCTACTGTATCCTTGGAATCCCCGGTTCCCTAACTACTGATACGGTCCAGGCAACCATCCCGAAGGGTTTGGCTGCCCTTTGTCTCACGTTCCAGGGGATTCCTAGGGATGAGGGCACCTTCGTTCACGGCGGGTCTCTCAGTCCACACCGGAGTTCGTTAACAGGTGACTCGGGACAGGTCCCTTAGTGGTTTAAGGAAGGAGGCTGGGGAACCATAAGGACCAGCCTTGTGACTGAAGCTTGGGGCTTTGTGTGGCCTGACCCCTGACCTCTGGGGAGGATGAGGGCTGCAGGCTGGGTTCCGTCGCCAGGCCGGGGATCAGCCAGTCGTCCTGTGTGCCCAGACTCTGCAGAAACTCTGGACGAGAGTGAGCCTCCTGGTTGGAGCTGGACGTGGATGTCCACCAGGAGGTGGACGCATCCGCGGACGTGTTGGGGGCCCTCTCTGACCTCACTGCGTGGTCTCTTCACGTAACTGCTTGGGTTTTCATCACTGTCATCATGAGGGTAGCATTTTCCTGAGTTCTGTGAGTCAGTCAGTGAATCACCAAACCTGAGGTGGAGGGAACTCCCAGATTCTCAGCCAGTTGGTCAGCAGTGCGGGTGGCCTGGGAACTCCCGGCCCCCTGTGTGAGGGGAGAGTGGTCTGTGGGGCTGAGCCCTCCGTCTGGGGCACCCATGGGCTCCGGGCAGCAGTGTCAGAATCGTGTGGCACTTGACTGCCTCCTCCTGGTCAGCGTTCCGCAGGGCACACAGCGGGGGATACACGGGTGTCTGTGCAGAGGAGGGGGTGGGGGGTGGGATGGGCTCCCCTCGGACGGAGCCCGGGAAGCCCCTCACCTGCCCTCTGTGCACCGAAGGCCCGGACAGCGAGGGTGCAGTTCAGTGTGATTTGGAGGCCCGAGAACTGGGAGGGGACCGCGGGTGTGTGCCCTGGATTCTGGAGCCTGAGAGCCGGGAGCTCCGACAGCCACCGCAGGAGGAGGTGGGAGCCCTGCCGGCCTATCCCGTCCAGGCCCTGGGGGGTGCGGCCAGGCTCTGGGGGCCGCCCCCATGCAGCCAGCTTCTACTTGGGCCCTGGGCTCTGGGCTGTCTCAACTCGGATACCCACCCTGGCACCTGTCCAGGTGGGCTTCTGTCCCTCCTCTTCTTAGACTCTTCTGCTGCCTCCTCTGTTGCCTCTCCCTCCAGTACGGGTTTGCCTTGAGAACACGTACTGTTTTCCCAGAGGCCCTGGTCTAGGCTGCCTGGTCAAGACAGAGCTCCTTCTCTGCTCCCCACGACGTACAGGGGAGCCCTGAAAGCAGTGGCGAGACAGCCGGTGCTCACCTGCGTGGCCTGTCGCCTGGGCTGCTCGCCAGAGGGGCTCACGGGCTCCAAGATCCAGGGGCCTTGAAGGCCATCTGGTCCGACCCTTGTGTGGCTCTGTCGGCCCCTGTAAATACATGTTGAGTGAATGAAGCGGTGGGAGGGAACACCCAAGGGGGACTGGTCCCTGTGCCCCAGAGCTTGGAATGGTCGGTACAGGGACGTGGCAGATCACCCAGTGCAGCACAGGGCCCAGAGCAAGAGTCTCTTTTCTGGGGTCGACAAAGTTGAAATGGTCTTACATCTCTTAGAGGACGGTTTTCTACTCACTCTTTCTGAAATGTTTATCAAGCAGGGAACTCTTTGAAGGCATGTAAATTCCTTTAACTTTTTTTTTTTTTTTTGTCTTTTTGCTATTTCTTTGGGGCTGCTCCCACGGCATATGGAGGTTCCCAGGCTAGGGGTCCAATCGGAGCTGCAGCCACCGGCCTACACCAGAGCCACAGCAACGCGGGATCCGAGCCGCGTCTGCAACCTACATACACCACAGCTCACGGCAACGCCGGATTGTTAACCCACTGAGCAAGGGCAGGGACCGAACCCGCAACCTCATTGTTCCCAGTCGGATTCGTTAACCACTGCGCCACGACGGGAACTCCCTTTTAAAATTTTTTAAAAAATTAAAGTGTGGTTGATTTATAATGTGTTGATTTCCACTGCACTAAATTCTTAATAAACATTTCCTCTTAAAAGGTTTAATATTTGGAGATTGAACTAAAATGAAATCTCTAACCTAGTGTCTAGGATGAACGGGACGTAGAAAAAGGCAGCGTCTAAGGGGAGGTCTGCTTCCTATCCGTGTGTGAATCTGAGTTATTTCTATTCATTTGCTATGAATAACAGCACAAAGCACTTGTTTCCTAAGCAGTGATGGTTTATTGCCTAGAAAGACATTTTGACTATTTCGAAATATGATCTTTGTAGCAATTTGCCGGTTTTCCAGATGAACGATGCTGCTGGTGACGCACTAGGCACTCGCCAAGGAAAGTCGTGAGGGCCCCTGCCTTCCCGGGATGCAAACAGAGTTTTTCTGAGGTACCTTGCACTAGAAACCGCCAGGGCTGGCTGGGAAGAGCTTGAAAGTCCCTTCCAAGTGGGTCATTGCCACACGTGTGGAAGGCAGGGGAAGGAAAGCAGCGTCTGACTGGTCCTTGCTTAGGAAGGACGAGAAACCTGGGGGTGGCCTCTGGGCACCCATGGCAGTGGGCATCTTGTCTGTAAGGTGCCTTCTGATGCCTTCCTGCCCTGCGTGGGGTTGTCACATCACTGCAGGGAGGGGACCATCTACCTCCAGGATGGGAGCCGGAGGGCTGTGGAGACGTGGGGACCTCAGGGAGATGCTGATTGGACCCTTCGCGGGGATGCTTCAGAAGGGCCGTGCCTCGCTTCCCAGGCCTGAGCTCCTGTAATGAACCCCCATGGGGGCAGCTCCAGGTGGAACCTCTGTCCCACAAAGACTCCTGTTCTCCACCCAGCAGGCTTTGTGCGTAAGAGCACGGAGCCCCCGCACAGGAAGTGCTCAGGGAGTTACCTCTTGCAGGACAGTATCCATCCCGCAGGGGCCAGGACCCCTGTGTCAGGGCTGTGATGGAGGGACCCCCAAGACGGCTCCGACCTGCCCCCGTCCAGCTCCCACAGGTGACTGTTCCCCGGAGGGAGTTGTCTCCGGCTGGCTTCGTGGTTCTCCAGCCAGGATGGACGCAGACAAACTGACTTTGCCTCTGTGTTAGCTGGTTAGCTTCCGCAGCCGCAGAGTAAGCCTCAGGCTGTGAGGACGAGGGACGGGAAGAAAGGGACAATTTTCGGAATTTAGTGGAATGTACGATTCCTTTAGTGCGTTCCTTATTCTAATTCTTATTTGCGCCCTCGAGAAATATGATGGATGTGTTTAAAGATGGTTCCAGAGTAGTTGGGTTCTTTTAAAGTATGCTTTCTGCTGTGTTTTAGAAGAAAATAAGATGGTATAACCCAAAGCCCCTTATTAGAGCTCAGCGAGTACTGGTGGGGTAACACAATGCCAAGATCAAAGATGCTCAGTTTATGGCTCCTTCGGCGATTAGCTCTGCCAGAGGAGCTCTGGAAGTCAAAGGTGAAGGGCGCCCCCTGGGGTGTTGGCGGAGGCCCCTCCCTGCCCCCTCTCCCCGTTAGGGGTGTAAGGACACAGCCCCCCAGGCTGCTGGGCAGGTCAGCACGTCTTCAGCTCCACACCCATGACACAGGATTCCGTGGAGTGTGACGTGTCACCATCAGACCACAGCCCAGCAGGCCCCATGCTCCTCAGGGCCCCTCCTGCAGGGCTGGTGTGGTCGTGCCGGCTGCAGAGCCCAAGGCAGGACCGTAAGGCAGAGCGCGGCAGGGACAGACTTCACCAAGGTGTTTCCAGGCCACATGTTTGTCGCCTGAGTTAAGTGCAGGCTGGACAGGCAGCGGGCACGTGGGAGGCAGGGGCTCTGTGGGCCACTTGTCCTTTGGCACCCAAGACCCTCTGAGTCAGTCTTGTGGACTCCCCCCCCCCCCCAGTTAATAGATGGGGAGACCAAGGCTCAGGTAGAAGGGCTCTAAGGCCACAGCAGGTCAGAACCCTGAGCACCCGTGTGTCTGACTTGTAAGTGGAACGAGAGCACAGGGGCTGCAGGTACGGGTGCATCCAGCCGAAGTGCTTCTCTGGCCGGCTGTGTTCTTCCTTAGCTGGAGGCCGGACGTGAGCGTCTCCAGGGAGAGTCCAGCATTTCCAGCGTCGAGGCTCTGGGCTGGCGTCCGTGACCCTGGTGGCAGTTGCGGTCACTCTTCCGAGGATGGGGCTGGAAAGCAGGATGAAGGCTGGTGAAGACCACATCCTCCTGTTTGATCAGAGGGAGAACTCCCCAGGGTTCGTGTGGGAAGATGTTGCCCCGGAGGCTGCTCACATCCGGGCAGCTCGGCGGGGCTGGGCCGGCAAAGCCGGGTGTGTGAGCGGGGTCTGGGAGGGCTCCTTCCTGGGGTGGGGGCAGTGTCATGCCTGGCGGGGCCGAGAGCGCCCTCCTGGAGGCACCAGAACCCTCTGCTCCCACAGTCTCTGCCATGAAGGCCCCAGCCTGGAGCAGGGCATGCGCCACCTGCACGCCTTCTGTGCTCTTTCCATGACTGATTATCGCGACTGTCATTTTAAAATGGGGTCACATCAGTGGTGATGGATTAGTGAACCTTTGAACCAAGTGGGGAAAAAATAAATAAAAAAAATCACCTTCCAGCACGTGAGCGCAGGAGAGTTAATGATCCCTGGTGGTGACGACAGCTGCGTGAAGAGCCGTCTCAAGGGCCCTGAGTGGCTCCTGCACCAAAAAGTCACCACGGAACCCCAGCTCATCGCCTCTGTCCTGCCTGGACGCTGTTCGACTGTGTGCAGACCTAGCATTTACTTCTGTCATTATTGACTATTCCACGTGTCCTGGAGGCCCCGGGTGGAGCCGAAGCCGGGGCTGCAGACGTGTCTGGGCATCGGATGAACTGCTCGAGGCAGGCCCAGGGTTGACGCGCTTCACAGGGTCTTTGTTTGAGGAAAGAGGACTGGGGAACAGGGAGAGGCCAGGTGACTGATGGCGTTTCCCTGGAGACTGGCACCGGGCTCTGCCCTGGCCTCACGCTGGCCCCGGGCTGCACGCGGAGGCTGAAGGCGGCACAGGAAGCCCTCGGGGTGACAGCTGTGACCCAGTCGGCAAGAGGGCCCTCTGGCCCATGTGCGGGGCTCGGTGTGGCTGTGGGAGTCACAGGGAGTGGGAGTCGGGTGACGTGTGGATGGAAGGGAGGAGGGAAGAGTCGAGTCCTGGGTCCAGGTCACCAAGGCCTCCGCCTGAGGACAGCGGGGGAGCCAGGGGCAGAAGGGACCCGGCAGGACCCAGGCTGTGAGGGCTGCGGAGCTGGCACTATGCCAAGGGTGGGACTGGCCTGCGTGTGGAGCTCCAAGTGTCCCGCTCCAGTCCTGGGGACCCTCGTCCTATTGTGCAGGTGTCCGCACCAGCAGCGGCCGCTGGAGGCCCCGTGATTGTGACCTTGCTTGTGGCGGGAGGCACGGGAGCCGCCGGAGCCGCCGAGAGGCCTTCCTACCCGCCGGGTGTTACACCTCTGCAGGGAAGGTGCTCGGGTCCTCAGGGCTGCCCGGGGCACGGCGTCCTTCCCTGGAAACGTTTTAGGGGTTCTTTATTGATTAATCACTGTTGTTTACTTCGGTCTCCACAGGCCGATACGGCCGCAATTGTATTTCTATGATTGCAGAGCTGCTCCTGACCTGCGTGTGCCGCCTGGGCCCGAAGCGCTCAGGGCCAGGAGGCCGGTGTCTCATCCCAGGCCTCGGACTCTTATTTGGGGGGGTCTCCTGAGGGTCAGGGCACTTGGGTCCATGCAGCTCCCAGAGCCGTGCCGGGTGCGAGAGAAATCAGAGGCCAAAGCTTGTGTTAGCCGAGCTTTCGCAGCTGCCCTTAGGCGCATGCGCGGGGGATGCAGGCGGGCTGGCTGCGGGAAGCCCCGCCCAGGGGCCTGGCCCTGGGAAGCCCAGGGCCCCATCCCCGCGGGTGGTCATACGCCCTGCATTTCCTCCCCCGTGGCTTCACCTGCGTGCTTAGATACCCTTCAGGATGGCTTGTGGGTCACCGCGGGCGTCCCAGTTCTTTCTGTATCAACAGCGGCGTGAAGGCGCGGGGATGCTGACCAGGAAGCGAGGGTGAGCACTGAGTGTCAGGATCTGAACAGAGACGTGACCCCAGGACTCGGGAAGGCGTACGAGGCCACAAGGTCAAAGTTCACCTGTTCTCCACTTTTGCCCAGGGCCCACCCGAGCAGTACGGGAAGGAGCGACATGCTTTCACTCCCGATGTCCCACTCCGGTTCCCAGAGGATCTCTGGTCTTGAGACCCAGATCTTGAATAAAAGAATTCTGCCACTTTGCCACTTAAGTGTCTGCGTGTCTCCCCCAAAACAACTGGGCCATCCTCTCTGCCCTCTTGAGCAGCTCCAGGCTGCCCAGTCTTCTCCCAGCCGGCTCCCACCTCCTGCCCTCCCTGCCCAACGTCTCTGGGGAGACCAAGGGGCCTCGGAGGGGGGAGGGGAACAGGGTTGATGGATTTTTCTCCCACGTGGCTAGAGTGAGTGGCTGGCCTGGGGCTTCCTGAGATGTCCCCACCTGAGATGTCCTTGATTTGGGCAGCATGGGCCAGTATCGCTCTGCTCTTGGAGTTGGCTGTGTCCACTCTGCTGCTCTGTTCTTAAAAGGTTGACACTGGAGTTCCCGTGGTGGTGCAGTGGTTAACGAATCCGGCTAGGAACCTTGAAGTTGCGGGTTCAATCCCTGGCCTCGCTCAGTGGGTTGGGGATACGGCGTTGCCATGAGCTGTGGTGTCGGTTGCAGATGCGGCTCGGATCCCGCGTTGCTGTGGCTGTGGAGTAGGCTGGCAGCTGTACCTCCGATTCGACCCCTAGCCTGCGAACCTCCATATGCCTCGGGTGCAGCCCTAGAGTAGACGAAAAAAAAAAAAAAGGGTTGACACTGATGAGCAGAACTGTCCCCAGAGTGGAGGACTGGAACACTAACGCCCAGCAGCTCAGGATGCAGCCGATCTGCAGAGGAGACCCTTCAGAGGAGGTGGAGGCCAAGCCCTGACCCGCTAGGACTGGGGTCCTCAGAAGGAGAGATCAGGACACAGACACTCATAGAGGGACACGTGTGTGAGGATACAGAGGAGGTGGCCATGGCCACAGGGCAAGGCCTTTGGGGAGTGCACCTTGCAGGCACCTCGATCGTGGGGTTCCAGCCTCCGGACTGGGGAAGGGTCCATGAGTTTCTGTTGTGGGCTCCAAGTGTGCAGTGCTTTGTTCCAGAGCAAGTACTGCAAGTGCAGCCTCCTGCCTCTCCCCCCAAAACCAGGACTCGATGGAAGTCAGCAGCCCTCAGCCCAGGCTTCGGCCTCGTGCGTCGGGTTAAGGCCCTGGTGACCTGTAGTAACAGCCGGGTGTGTCCTGCCGCCCCCTTGCTCAAGCCAGCAGGCCGAGCGAGGCTGCCCAGAGCCTGGGATCCCCGCCAGATGCCTTCCTGACTCGTCACAGCCAACACTAACCGTCGGTTACAGCTCTGCGTTCGTGGGAAAACACGCTCTCGATTCCCAACAACAATTTACAAGTGCGTTCTTGGATTGCAGCTTGGGTAAACGGAGGACCGTCAGGATTTGTAGGTTTCTCGCCAGCATTCAAAGGGAATATACTTTTTATCCACACGCCATGGAGTTCAGCCTGTCCACTGCTGGAGATCCGACTTGCCACAATTAGGACTGATTGCTGCCCTTGTTTGTCAGACTGAGTGCATGGTTTCGGAGGAGTTTGCGGAGATGAACAATAGGCTTGAGAAATCCTTGTCTTTCACAGTCCCGAAAAGCCCTACCAGTGAAAGAAGCTGGGAATTCCTTGTTTTCAGTATGTGAGATGCTGCCTCCCACGTCTTTGGAAATCCTCCCCTTTGAAACATTGACGTGCTGGTGAGAGAAAATGATGCTTTTCCTAAAGATTTGCCATGAAATGATCTGTTCTCTTGCAGCCTCTTCAGGATCCGAGAAGAGGGAACAGACCATGTGCTTCTTCAAACATCCGTTAAACGGGTTTGGTACATGTTGGTTAAGGGCTGAAGAGCAGGCTGACGCTGTTAACCAGCTCATCACTAACAAGTCCTGCTTCTGGTTTTACCGACATGATTGAATAAACACGTGAAAGGCGCTGAGCTGGGGTGAATGGCATGTAATGCCTGCCCTTAAGGAGCCAGCAATTTAGTGGGACTGATGCGCAGTCACTGAAGAATTTCCCTTTCATGCCTGTTGGTTCTCGAAACGAAAGGAGATAATCGTGTAAAAATGCTCCGTGTATAATCCAGTGTCCGGAAACGCAGGCTGGAACTGTCATTACTCTGAAAAACAGCAGAGCAAGTACAGTGACCTGCTTTGCTGTGTTTGGGTGGCTTCGTCCTCGGTCACCCTCGGGGCACTGCCCGCGAGGCCACGGCGGCGATTGTAGGAGCCCGCGAACGCCTTCCGGGGATGGTGGCTGCAGCATCACCACTCCTACTCAGGTAGAACTACCTGGCCACGTGTGCTGGGCAACATGGCATTTCCCAGTGCAGATGTTAGGTTTTGCCACCTTCCCAACAGTTCTGCCAACACACTCATCTCCTCGGGCTTTTGAACGTGGTTCGGGTTTTCTCTGCGCCACCCCTCACCCTGCAGTCGTTGGCCCCAGGATTCTGGATGTTGGATGTTGTTCCACTTGCATTTCTGCAGATTATGGTCCTGTGTTTACTGGGAAGAGTGAGCAGTGACAGCTTAATGCTGAGGCCCAGACGAAGGCCCGGAAGTGACGGGAATAACCCTGGACACCCTTCCCGTGGCCCCTCTGTGCCATGGTGGCTGGACGGTGAGGGGAGGCGGGCAGGACAGCTCAGAGGCCCGGGGATGGCTGTGCTGTGGGCACAGGTTCCATTCTGCTTAGAAACGCTCTCCCAGCCCTTCCCTGCAGCTCTGGGAGCTGACTGGCATCTCCAGTGGACAGGGCGCCACCTCAGCGGGGCTCCCCAGTGCGGTGGCAGCAGGGATCCCAGCCCCCAGGCCGGCTTCCTCGGTGGGTCTGTAGCTGCTGGGCTGAATCTGGGCTGTCAGCGCCCATGTGGGAAGTGCCCCGCCAGTGGCTCCCATCGCCGAGGGCTGATGGGTCCTAAAACTTCGGTCCCTGTGACCACAGTGGGCGTAGACTCTCTGTAAACGTCTCTTTGTGGCAGAAAAACCTCACTTTCCACCGTCTCCTCTTGCCAAGCCCCTCCCGGAGTCAAAGGCCAGTGTGCTTTGCTTCTAGCATAGAAATGCCTTAACCTCGTATGTTTTTTTCCTCCCAGGAGAGGGGAGAATTTTTATTTATTTATTTATTTTTGTCTTTTTGTCTTTTTCTAGGGCCGCACCTGCGGCATACGGAGGTTCCCAGGCTAGGGGTCTAATCGGAGCTGTAGCCGCCGGCCTACACCACAGCCACAGCAACACCGGCTCCTTAACCCACTGAGCAAGGCCAGGGGTTGAACCCCCAGCCTCACGGTTCCTAGTCAGATTCGCTAACCACTGAGCCACGATGGGAAGTCTGAGAATTTTTATCCTTCATGCATGTTCTCCATCAACAGAGACAGACTAAATCCCATTGATTTGGGGTCCCCAGAGGGCCCTGCTCCCAGATTTCTTTCCTCTAACTCCCCAGCCTGGTGTCCTTGTCCCTGAACTGTAGGTCCTGTGCCCCTGTTTTGAAGAAGCGTTTGCTCCAGCGGGAGTAACCGTGCTGTCCCCTTCGGGGTCCTGGGCGGGGACAGTACCTGCATGTGGCTGTGAGGATCCGGCCCATCTGGGGCCACTCAGCGCAGGGGCACAGCAGCTTCCTGTTCCAGACCTGGCGGCTGCATCAGGAGAGGGCACTGCTTCCCCTCTCTGGCCAAGGCAGTGTGCCCCCTCCCCTGTCGTGCCACCTATGCAGCAGGCACCACTGAGAGGAGGGCCCAGCGCTGTGCGCAGAGGCTGCGGCCACCTCCTGTAGTGGGAAGGGAAGGCGGTGCCCGCCCTGCCTCCAGGCTGCTCCAGGCCGCTCTGCAGCTCGAGGCCCGGTGGGCAGAGAGAGGAGCTTCCGGAGGCAGGAGGCTTGCTTTGCATCTGCAGGGAGTCAGCCTTTACGGTGCTGGCCCAGGGCTTTGGGGAAATGCCTTGTGACAAGTTCACATCAGCGTCACAGAGTACTGCACACATTCGGCTGTGCCCTGACCAGCAAGCCAGGAAGGCCTGGACGGCTGGGTTTGTGAAGTTCTGGGGGAAGAATTCCTGCTCCGAGGAGGTGGGGTGGTTTGTCAGTGTTTGCAGGGGGCCGTATTTCGTCTGCATTGTCAAACGAGTGCCTCGGAGGAAGCCGCCTTTTGTGAGTCCCTGTACTTAGAAGAAGAAGAGAAGATGGTGCAGAATCGGAAGGTGTGCCTTTGGATCCAGTTTAAACAAGTTGCAGTCACTGCACCACACAGACAGCGGCGTCCCCTCACTCCCCACCAGATCGTCACACGTAAAGGGACACGGTGCCCGTGCCCGGCTTCCCCTTGGCACGGCTTGTCCGTGTGCATCCCCTTGGTGCTGGGGTCACGCGGTGCCTTTGGAGGGTCAGGGTGAACCTCGGCTTGGTCGGCTCCAGCTCGGAGCTGGGAGACAAGGTGGCACGGGCCAGACCGGAGATGTGGAAGTGGGCGTCTTGTCCTCACCTCTCCTCGCCACTCCTGCCTGGCACCGTGGCATCCCAGCGGTCCCAGGGGAAGGTTAAGAGGCGCTCCTCACGTGAAACGTCACCAGAACCGCCCCCCAGTTTACAGCGAGGGTGCAGACCCCCCGCACCAAGGCATTCGGGCGGTACCCCCACCCTGGCCGTTTGCCAGCAGCTGTGGTGACAGGTGGTTTCGGGGCTGCTTCTAAGAACCTACATGAGGGCAAAGGAAGCAGCAGCACACGGTCAGGGCACTGACTGGGGGGTAACCCAACACATCCACCCGGTATTGGGACACACGGGGGGTTTGTGGGTCAAAAGACAAGCATTTTGCATGAATGTTGACATTAAAATGCTGATTTCAGTGACCTTTTTTTCTGTCCCCAGACTTCTATTCACTCCAGGGTCTTTGTTGTTCAGGGCCCCTGATGGACGTATTTGAGGGTCTCCGATGTCCCCCCTCAGATTTTTATCTGAGCAGTATTTGTCTGCGTGCCGTGTCGAGTTTAAGGAGAGAGACTTGATGTTGGAAAAATGCTCCGGATTTACCCGTCAAAGCTCTTCAGGGGCCTCTAACATGTCAAAACGGAGGGGCTCGCACTCGGTTAAAAGGGGTCATTGCCGTTGGTCACGTGTGACGAGGACATTTTCCCTTGGAATAAAGATGTTTGTGTGCAGGCGGATTCCAGCCAGAGGAGCTCTGCTTCCAGAAGCTGCTTTTCCGCAAGTCCCTTTGGGAAATAAGCAGGTCTGGACGGTGAGTGAGGACCTGCTGTGGGCGGGGCTGAGCTGGGAAGCCCTTCCGACGCAGCCCGAGGAAACCAGCACATCCTCCACCACCTACCGCCAGGCCTCTGCGAGCCCCAGGGCCCCACGGGGTGGGGGCAGAGAAAGTGGGCTGCTTCTGGTGCTCTTTGGGGCGCTCAGGCCAGTGCCTCAGACTGGTGAGCACTTCACTAACAAAACACAGTTAGCAATTCACGAAGTCCTATACTGTACATTAGAATCTGGGTTGTATTGTATTGTATTGTGTTTGGTCTTTTTGTCCTTTTAGGGCCACACCCGTGGCATATGGAGGTTCCTAGGCTAGGAGTCCAATTGGAGCTGTAGCCTCTGGCTTCCGCCAGAGCCACAGCCATGCAGGATCCAAGCCGCATCTGCGACCTACACTACAGCTCCCGGCCATGCCAGATCCTGAACCCAGTGAGCGAGGCCAAGGATTGCATCTGCATCCTCATGGATGCTGGTCAGACTCGTTTCCACTGAGCCGCAGTGGGACCTCCTAGAATCTGACGTGCAGACCTGGAAGGAGCAGGAGGATCCCGGGGATGAGCACCGGGAGACTCAGTGACTCGCTTTGGGCCTGACGGCGATGAGGGCCCCAGCGGCGGGTTGTGGGCTTGCTCTGGGATCCAGACCTCCACGTCCGGCGGGCAGCCGTCCCCTTCCTGGACCTCACCGCAGCCCTGTGTAGAAGCGGCCTTGCCTCTGGGGAGGTGGTGCCGTGGCTGGTGGTCCTGCTGGCAGCATGGCCTCCGCCTTTGGGGTCATTGAGCTAATTCAGGGTGTCTCTAAATGGCAGAAAGCGCAATTAAGGCTCAGAAAACGTGACATCTCGTTCAAGCCACTTGACTCGTGTGACAAGCCCAGCAGAGATGCAGCCGGCTCCTGCAGATCGTCCTGCTTTGAGGCCTGAAAACGCAGCCCCAGCCCGGCCCAGGGTCTAAGGACCCCTCAGGGTGGCCGGGAGCCTCTCATGCGAGTTAGGGCAACTTTAACCCCAGACCGTGGGACGAAGGGCCTAAGGAAGAAGTAATTACTGGGACCTGTGATTCGTACAACAGAAGAGCAGCCTCCTTGCGGGTGGAGCAAGGGTAGTGGCTTTGCAACGGGCTTTGCAGGAGGAAGGAGCAGTTTTCATCGCTTGTCACCCTTGGCCCACTTTCTCGGGCCCTGCCGACTTTAAGAAAAATTCGTCTGAAGATGAGGATTAATGTAATGGCTGATTCCATTACTGCTGTACTTTTTGGATGAAATTTGATCATCCGGGCTCACATTCCTTCCCCTCACCTGCTCTGGAAAGAAACTGAATTCTGTGAAAGAAAACTCCGTCCAGACCAGAACACATGCAGGACCCGCGTCTACTGCCCTCTTAGACATCAGGGACTTGCAGCGGCCACAGACGCATCTCTTCTGGCTTGTTTACACCACACGGTTTATTCCATTGAGGTCCGATTTCAGGTGCTCGTTGGGACCCAGATGGCTGGAGGCCAGCTGCCTTGAACTTGAGCGCTGCCAGTACCTTGGACTGACGTCCTCAGGACTCGTTTCAGGGTGGTGTTTGCTCACCTCCAAGTCTGAGCGTTGTTCCTTCTGCCCCGGTGTCCCCCCACCACCCCCAACAGCCCCCGAGCCCGAGTCTGTTTGCTCATGTGGCTCCCAGGAGGCACAGGCTCCGTGCAACAGGGGGCCCACCTGCTTCATCCCACTGCCCACTCCCCTGCCCTGCCTGGCAGCTCAATGGAGAAAGTTTCATCCAAGAAGCTGCACCCCTTTCCCCTACCAATTTTAAAGAATATCTCTTTGTCCCAGTTTTTCTCTTTAGTCCATTTTAATATGTGCACAGCCCATAACTGATACTCTTTGCTCAATGAACACCTTGTTACAGGAGTTTGAAATATAGGAGGTGAATCTAGTTCATTTTGCAGATGAGCAGACGAGGCCTCGGGGAGCTGGGTGCCCCTTCCCAGGCCCGTGATGCTGCAGCAGAGGGTCCCCATGCCATTCGGTCCAGAACCTCTGCTGGCTCTTGCCTCGGCTCTGACCCTGCCTTGTGCCCAGAGGCCACGGCCTCAAGGTCTCCCCATAAGGACGTGCTCAAGCCGCTGACCTCAGTGCTCACTGGCTGGAATCGCCCCTTTCTGAGTTTCTCTGCACTCTCGTCCATGGTGAACAGATTAACACTGTGACAATTGCTCAGAATGACAATATTGAAGCTCTGAAAGATACCAAAGTCCTTTCTGAACCCATGAAGTCAAATTATACCCAGGATGGTTTTACTGTCCTTAGGTATATTGAAATTCTAATATGCTGACATTTGGTCTGCCAGGTAATCAGATCCTCCAATAATGTACCTTTGGGTGATACATAACTTGGTGATATCCAAGTCTTTGGGCAATATATCAACTTACGCTTCTGTGGTGTATCTCCACACAAATATTTAAAAATTCTGATTTCCCGTGTCGTCTGGTGTCCTGGTCCTTCTCCTCCTGGCTAACCCAACAGGTCCACGCCAGGGAGGACCTGTCGAGTCCGTGTCCAGGGTAAAGCAGGGCTGGCACGTGTAGCAATCGGTTGATGGATTAACTGTGGGATTAACATGAACCCCGTGGTTACCATCCCCACATTTGATCCAATGAGACTGTGTTTTACTAAGTGGGTTCTGGTGGATATTCTGTATTCTGTGACTGCTGGCTACCCAAATCTGTCTGTTCATCTCGACTGGCCTTCCTGCCATCTCAGGATGGCTATAGCCCCATCACCACCTGCTGTTCCATGGTCCAATCTCTGGGGCCTCTGGACCAGCTGCAGCCACCAGCTGCCATGCGCATGTGCTCCTGTTCCCTCACCCGTTCCTCTGAAGGGCTGTTCAGGCACAGGACTCGGTGTTGCCTCTGTGCCCACTGACGTGCGCAGCCCATCCTGTGAGTTGAGAATTTGCCTCCTGTGTTATGGTCAGTGGTTTGCACATCCTTCTCCACCAAGCCTGGGCCCTGGAGAGCCAGGCTCTGCCTCCTGTGTCTTTGCACCTTCCTTCCCCTGTGGCCTGGAAACTGCTCTGAAGGGAGCTGCCTTGAAATAGCTGTTGATGGACATGATTTAACTTGTGTTGTCAGACGTGGGGGCAGGAGGCCAGGGTGGGCTAGGCTGCAGCAGCTCTGAGCACTCACCGCCTGCAGACTCGAGACCCTGAGGGTTTTAAGAGGCTTCCTAAGATTACAAGCCTTGGATGTGCCTTCGGTGGACTTTCCACTGAGACAGTTTAGAGGTGGATTTACATGAGGCTAATGAGACTGTTTAGGCATCTCACTTGCCCAGGCCCCTTCTAAGGCCCTATACTTAATTTTTAACTAGTAATTTTGTATTTTTTTCCTTAAAGGGAGCTCATAAAAGTGTAAAATCTTAGGGCCATGCAAGTGGGCTCTGTTCCCAGAGAGCACAGGCCCTCTGCCAGTCCCCGAGCTGCAGGGGTGGTGGGATCACCCAGGCATTGGGAGTTGGTGCCTGCTCATGACTGTCCGGATTCTCCAGTGGGCGGGCTCAGACAAGGAATGTTCTAGAAGGAAGTGTAATTCTCAGCCTCCATGACATCTGCCTCATGAAGAGAGGGAGGCACCTGAAGCTGCCTCCAACGCAGTCAGCACCACACACAACGTGTTCAGACTGTTTACCTGCTTTGCAGAGTTCTTTGGTGTTTGTGACTGGACTGGGTCCTCCCACACGCCCTGGGAGAGCAACACTCCAGATGCTGGGGCCAGGTCAGGAGCTCCCACGAAGGCCCAGGGCAGCTGGGTCAGAGCTGAGGCAGGACTTCAGTCTTGGTTAAGCTGTGCTCTGTCTCTTTCTTCATGGGCTTCAGAGGGAAAAAGCATCTAAAACACACGTGCAGGAGAAGATGGACTTTTTTTTCCCAAAAAGGTTCCCATCATGGTGAGCGGAGAGCTGGTTCCCCAGGTTGGGGAAGACGATCAGACGGCAAGGGGCAGCGAGATGGCCAAGGGGGTGGTGTGTGTGTGTGTGTGTGTGTGTAGGGTGTATGCAGTGTGTGAGTGTGTGTGTGTGTGTGGGGGGTGTTATGAGTGGGATGTGTGCACAAGTGTTGTGTCTTGGGGGGTGTGTGTCTGTGTATGTGCGCACGCAGGTGTGGGGACGTTTGTGCTGCCCTGGAAGGGTGGTTGGGCGGGAAGATTACAGACCCGCTCACATGAAAGCAAAGATGGAACTTTGGGGGAGGAGGGGAGCAGGGGACCTGCGGTGATGGTGTTTGATTTGTTGGCACATGTGCTGGGTTATTCTGAATTTAGGACTGAAGGAGGCAGCTGGAGCTTAGAGATTTTCAGTATTTAGCACCTATTTAATCCTTTGTTTCCTGATTTAGCGCCCCCTCCCCAAAGTCACAGAATGCTTCTCCCCCACTGGTGCCAGGGATGCCGTGTGAAACCAAAGAGGTGACAGGCGGCGCCTCCTGAGACTTGCTGGCAATTCACGGCCACATTTTCTGGTGACTCCAGAGCCCTTAAGACACGTTTCCAGTGACTCTTCAGTGTGTCTGTAAAAGAAACACAACATGCTGTGTCAGAGTGTCCCTGGGGCTGGTGTGGCCTGTGGATGTGGGGCCCCTGCCACGCAGGGGTGGAGGCAGAGCTGAGGCCCGGATCCGGGGCAGACAGGCCGAGGTTTCTTCCCTGGGGTCTCTTACAGTTGGGGGGGGGGGTCGGAGTGCAGTCCCTTGTGGCGATTCCTTTTGTTTCATGACTCGTTTAAAAAGGTCATGAAGTCCCTGACAACCTGTGTAAATGCTCCCCCTGCGATGTGACTTCAGGGAGACGTGGGGCAGCTTGCGGGCGTCTTGAGGCGACCCCCACGGGGCATCTGACCACCGTGTCGCCCAGCACGAGCGTGCGCTCCAGCCGTCGGATGCCTGGTTCACGTTCTCGTACCTGAATCACGTCTTTCACTTGCAGCAGCAAAGCCTCGCCCGCCGAGTGGGGCTCAGCACCGCCCAGGCTCCGAGCTGCGGGAAGCGGCCCGGGCCGGACCGGGACAGGCGTGCGGAGCCTGCTTAGGTCCGAGGGCGCGGGGGTGGGGGCGGGGCGCAGGCCCGGGGCCCCCGCAGGTGAGTGGAGCCGGCGGTTGGAGAAGATGGATTAGGGGGATGAGGAGGGAGAAAGATGAGAGGCAGGGGATTAGCAGCAAAGAAGTGTCAACTCCACAGGAGAAGCTCGGGTTGTATGGAATGTGCCCCGTGTAAAAAATAACTGCATTTTGATGTCTCTTCCAGGCTTTTCACGGTTAGACAGCTGCAGGGGGAGAGAAACGCGGGCCGTCAACAGGAGCCGTTTGCAGAAGCCTGTGGCCTTCCGCGGTGCCACCCGGCCCGAGGCCTGCCCGCCGCCAGCTGCTCCCCGCCTCTGCTTGGCGCTTCTGCCCGGGAGCCGCGGCCTAGGAGCAGGGTCCCCAGCCCTGCGGCACAGACGCCGCGCCGGGACGTGAGGTCCCGCCTCATCTTCGAAACCTGTCCTGAGTCTGTGCGGTTGTGGCTCTTGATCTTCAAGCACAGTAGACACACGTAGACACACATGTGTGCACACAGACACACAGATACACGTGTGCACACAGGAGCACAGACACAGAAGACAGATACACAGATACAGACACGGACACAGATACGCAGACACGTGTGTGCACACAGACACACAATCACACATAGCCATGCACACACCTAGACACACACACGCACACACAGACACACACGTGCACATTCCAGAGATGGCTGAGAAAGGTGAAGGCCTGGCTTTGTGCGGGCGCTGTTGAAGCACTGACAGGAGGCAGTGCGAGTTTACACACAAAAGGCCCATCACTTTTGTCACTTCGATGGCTGTGCGGGGAGAGGTGTGCGTGTCATGCACCCAGGAGTCCATTTCTGGGCAGTTAATGGCGGGAGCATCTGAGCACGTTTGGTTCTGGTTCGCCCTCTGCAGAGACGTACTTTTGCTGTCTGGACGGGTCAGAGCCTTCACGCAGCGTCCTGTGAAGACAACCGCGTGTTGGTGTGAGGAGAGGAGCATTTCAGCCTATCAGTTACTCTCACCGTCTGCTCCGATGGCCTTTTATTTCTGGACCAGGGGCATATTTTTATCTGTCAGGCTCTCTCTCAGTTGTTTTTGGAGGGGAGAGATTTAGGGCACATGAGTGACAGGCACAGGCACGGACAGCCAACTCTAAACTAAATATTCTGCCCTTGATCTTTGCCATTTTATTTTTTAAAAGCAGAAATTAGCGTGAGTTCATTTAATATCTTGCAAGGTCCAAGCCAGAAATAATTCCGTAATCCCACAGGATGGCTGTGCTTTAACGCTCCTCGTAAGCCTCAAGCAGCTCTTTAAACACTTGTGCCTTTATTTTAGTTTTCTCTTTCTCTCATGTTTCTCTCGGCCTTTGACTTTGGGATCTGCCGCAGATGCAGTTCCTTCTGGGTTCTCCTTACAGCTCGTCTCTTTGGGGACAGTCTTCCAGGCCGATGGGCAAACAGCATTTGTATTTTTATCCTGGGCCTTCAGAGCACTGGTCGCCCCTGTTTTACTCTGGACGAGGGCGACGGCATGACCATGGGTGCCTCTTAGGACCAACAGTAAAATAGCTTTCCGAAGCCCCGTGTCAAAGCCCACACAGTGCTGGCGGGACAGCTGGGGCGGGTGGTCCTTTGCACATGGCGGGTCCCTCGTTTATGACAATAACCCATCCCTGGGGGCGTGGCGGCCCCAGGTCAGCCCTCCCTTCCATCTGCATCCAGCGTGACCCTGAGTATCGGTGCCGGGTGTGTAAGCGGCTCGCCCGTTATGCTCTGACTGGAAACCCGTCCTCAGAGGTCCTTCTGTGTTTCTGCCTCCAGGAGGTGACGAGTTTATTCACAACGTCGGGACGGTGAGAGCTTTGCTCTGGTTCCTGCTGGGGTGGCTCCAGTCACGGCTGTCACGTGGATGGCCAGGTGCCCCCTCCGAGCCCTTTGTCGGGTGCTGCAGGCCTGGTGCCCCCTCCTGCCTGCCCCCTGGCAGCTCCTCTTTGCTCGCTCATCCTTTCATAGAACATTTGCACCGAGACCCCCTCAGGAAGCAGGTGACCACAGGACCTGGACGAGGACGAGGCTGCTTCCTGGTGTGGATTACGGGAGTACTCCGTCCCCACCCCTGCAGCAGGGCCCCGGGGGCGCGTCCCTGAGTGGAGAGTGAGGCTGTCCTGAGCCCCAGCCTCTGTGGGCCCAGCCGGCAGCAGGTGCGTGGAGCCTGGGGGACCCGTGCTGGCGGCAGAGGCCCTGGCATCCAGCAGCTCTTGATGACAAGCTTTGCTTTGTTTTTAAGGCTGCCTTTTAAGAAATATGCCATTTGCTGATTACTAAGAGTCATGAAGTAATTTTTTTAGATCTTTTAGGAATCTATTCAGTGTTTGGCAAAGCAGATTTCATCGTTGGGAGCCAACACGTCAACATTTCACGTGGGATGTTTCTGTTACACGTCGGTCTCCTTTGAACCTGTGTTTGTTCCATTTCCATCTTGTCCAAGGGTTGGGATGTTTATGATTCTTTTGCCCATTTCTCAGGCAGCACATTGATTCTGGTTTGCTCTTTCTAGTACCTGGCAGCCAAATGTAGGTGATGATGTGGGTGTTTTGGCGTCTTTCTAGGTCGTTTGTGAGTTTGCTCGGCTGATGAGCAGGTCAGCACTTTGTGGTGATGTCCTCTGACCTCCCGGCTTCCACGTCTCCCCTCCCAACTCACTGGTGCTGTGCTTTCATTTAAAATTGTCTCGTTCTGTTTCACTCCGAATAAGCTTCCATTGTTAGCGTTTGTATGAGTACAGATTCCAAATACAGGTATCGCTTTCTTCTTCCTCCCTTCCTGACCCCACCATCCTCCTCTTATCAGATTTTTATCTAAGGTCTCTTCTGTGCTTGGCCTGATTGATGGGCTGCTGGAATAGACAGATTAAGTAAAATCTTTGTCCTGTAAATCTAGAGACTCTAGGTGGTGGAACTTTATCTGTAGTCACTCATTCCTTCTAGACAGGACTTTACTGTAATGTATTTAGTTTATTATACTGAAGAAATGTGCAGTGACCCACTCTCTCTGTAGTGATCTGATTGTAGGAAGGTTACCAGCTTTATATTTTTTTTCCTTCCAAAGATACATAAGGCCTCATTGAGCCTTCGGCATAAAATTCTGTTTCTACTGACTGACTCTGAAAGCTGATCCTGAAAGCACTGGAGATTTTGCATATCTGATTTTTGAAAACTCAAAACATACCTTCTAAAAATTGTCTAGCTTCTGTCTCCATCTCTGACTCACCCACCTCCGTCTCCATCTCTGTCTCTGACCTGGATGAGCTCTGTGTGGCTTTTGCTCCCTTGAAATGTTTGGGTCAAGTGGCTTCTAAAGGTACCGTTCAAGTTCTCTGCTGCATGTGTCAGTGAGTTTCTGAAGACAGCAAATTTCCCGCAGTAAATACAACACCCGACAAAGACAGCTTTCTGGTCCCCACCTGTGGGTGTGGTGTCCAGGATTCTGTGTGACAGACCATGGTGAGGGAGGGCCTCTGAGATTTGAGCAGAACCCAGCAGTGTTCACGGATACAGGCCTGAGCCCACCCGCTGGCCTGTGGAGCAGCCAATAAAATGTTTCTTTCCTTTTCCTTTGCCAGTCAAGGCTTAGAGCAGCACACAGACCCCGCTTTAGGAATCCGAAGCAGGAAGGACGGTTTTTAGAGACCTGGGAGCTCACAGCATCATTGGAAGGGCTGGCGAGTCAGGGCTGGAAGTCCTGGTCCAGGATGAGTCTGAACTGGGGCTGGACCAGGAGCAGAACCCCAGAGAAAGCTCAGATCCCAGCAGAAGAAGCTGCGAGGCACCAGTCCTCCGTTTCCCTCAATCTCACCTTCAAAATCCCAGCGACTTTAAATACAACGGGGCTCCTAGCTGAAGGGGGTCTGTGAAATGTAGTTCTCAGCCCTCTGTGTCTGTGACACAGGGCTGGGCGGAGGGGAGGGTTGAGAAGCCAAGGACCAGGTACGTCCCCGGCACAACCTTGGATGTGGAGCTGGGGAGAGTGCCTCCTGCCAGGAGATGCCCTGTAGCTGCTGTTCTGGAACCTTCTGTCCTCTGAACTCTGCCCTCTGCCTTTGCCCCACTTGAGAAACCACCCTCAGTGAGAGTCTAGTAGAGTCCAGACCTGCCCAAAGAGGGGGCGGTTGGAAAATTCCACTGTGGCGCAGCAGAAGTGAATCTGACTAATATCCATGAGGATGCGGGTTTGACCCCTGGCCTCTCTCAGTGGGTTAAGGATCCGGCATTGCCAGGAGCTGTGGTGTAGGCCGCAGATGCGGCTTGGATCTGGCGTTGCTGTGGCTGTGGTGTAGGCTGGCAGCTGCAGCTCCGATTGGGCCCCTAGCCTGGGAACCTCCATACGCCACAAGTGCAGCCCTAAAAAGACAAAAAAAAAAAAAAAAAAAAAAAAAGAAGGGATGGATGGGCCTGCAGGTGGTCCTGGACATTAATGCTGCAAGGCTGCAGCGGGCAATGCGTCCAGTGCTGACCCAGTAGCAGCAGGAGGTATGCAAGGTAAAGGCCTCCGGAACCTCTGGGACCCAGCCACTGTGACCCGGGGGCGCTTATGGTCGGGCTGCTTCAAGACACTCTGACGTGAGAGGTCACATGCTGTCCGCAGACCTGAGGGGGGAGACAGAAATGCATCAGTGTGCCTGGTGAGGTGGCTGCGCCCTGGATGACTCAGGCAGCACTGCCCCTATCACTGACTGGGGTGACACGGGGCTGCGTCTTGAACGAGGCTCTGGGCTCGAGGGGTGACACAGGGCTGGGTCTCGAGCGAGGTCCTGGGCTCGAGGGGTGACATGGGGCTGGGTCTTGAAGAAGGCCTCGGCTCCATCAGGAGGCACTGTCTGCTGGGGGCAGAGGCACCAGGTGGGATGGGCAGGGCCTTTTTCATTCAAAAGACCGAATGAGTTGTGTTATTTTCTCTGTGCCATTTTGGCGCTGGATAGAGACTGGTTGGGATTTATCACTCGCCGTAACAGTTTTTGGGTATGATTTGTAGGAAAACCCTTGCTTTGGCTTCTACGGAGACCTGTGGCCTCAAGAATCTGAAGAGATTTTGTGGTTTGGTTTTACTTTCATAAAAAGACCGAAAAGGCTCTGGAACACACACTGATTCTGTGTGTTAGGTTTGCCGTATAGCTTCTGACAACCACAGAGCTCTCAATCGTGCGGACTTGGGTTGAGGAGAGGAGAGGGCATTTCTTCGAGTTCAGAGAAGCCTGCGAGCGCTGCAGGAATCTCACACAGAGTCCCGGTGGCTGGCTCCCGGCCTCTGCCTCTCTCTAGTCATCAGGCCTGGAAGGATGAGTGGCCTGTAATTTCATGTTTTGGGACGTTTTCCTGAGAAGTCGTCCTAGACGGTCTCATCTTTAATTCTGTATCATGCTTGTATTGCATTTGTATTTTAGGTTAAACCAGCCTTGTCAATGGCTTCGCCACCTGGGATGGATTCGTACCCAATAGGGACTTCAGAGGCTGCTGAGCATTGCATTTTCTTGGCAGACAAAGAGAAGGTGAGTTTTCCTCGATATTTCCTCGGAGCTTTGTCCTGCAGCCTGAACTGACAATTTAAGCCATTTTGGAGGGTTTTTCAAAAGGCTTTCGTTAACATTTGCCCACACGGCTTCTTCCCCCCTGCATGAAATTCTCCTGTTTGTTGGAACCAGGACACGTGGAGCCTGGCAGGGGCTGTTCTTCCAGCAGGTGGACTTTAAGAGGCATGCAATCGTGACCTAAAATACAGGTGCTGGGACAGTTGGAAGCCCAGAACTTACGGATTTGGGGACTGGGAAGCAGTATTCCAAGGAATGCCTAAAGAAGTGGTTTCTAAGGGATTGTTTAGCAATCTGGAATTTTCCTTCATAGGCCAACAGAGTGCTCCCGTGGAGTGTGGCTTCTGTGGACGCTGTGGATTTGAAGCTGCTCTCCGCCCCACCACGAGGCCACAGGAGGTTTCCTTAGCCCCTTGCCCCCTGGCTTCTCGTGGGGGGCTGATTCCACAGGTAGCTCGCAGGGTTACTTACTGAGAGGATTCCCTGAATAGGAGTGAATTCACAGAACTTTACAGGGCTTGACACAGCTCCAGGAACAGTGAGCATGCTGAGTTAATGGTGTTGTTATAACTAGGGCTGTTTACGACTTTCTGTCTATACTTTCTGGGTCTTTATCTGCTAAATTTAGATGAATGCTGAGCAACTGGGTGAATTATTGTCATTGTTTCATGGAACCGTTTATAGGCTCAGGACTGTGCTGTTTCTGATAAGTGCCACCCGCAGCCATGGGTCGACTTGTCAGGTGCAGGGTGGATAGTGGTACAGGAGAAAGCGGTTGTAATAGTGATGAGCTACAGGGGGCAATGTAGGAAGAGCCTGAACTCACCTCCTCCCACGGACACACCAAATAGACAGCTGCCTGTGGACCTGTTTTGTCTGAAAGGAGCCTGGGAGCCGGCCCAGCACCTGGCCCAGGACAGAGAATGAAACGGGCCCATGAAGATGGGTGGGAGAGGCCGAGGAACATGGGGGCACAGCAGGGAGGGTCTCATCCTGGAGGATGGAGGGGTGGTGCCCCCATCAGACACCTGGCCCCTGGGATCCATCCTGGAGGGGTAAGCCCCCAGCACGTCTGTCTCTCCAGGTGTCCCTAAGTGCCCAGGACACTGAGACTCTCTCTGAAGGGCTCAATGTCTCTCGCTCGCCCTGAGGCCAGTGAGTATCGGTTGGAAAAGTTCCCGGACTCCATGTGAAGGAGCATCATTAGTGAATCTGAGAGCATCAGCAGAGGGGACGGGGACAGTGGACATGTCCCCTGGACACCCAAGAGCTGGTGGACACCCCCAGGAGCCGGTGCTGCACCCCTCTTTAAGCTGCCAGCACAGGTGGCTGAGTGGGAGCAGGGTGACTGAGAAGGTGCTGTCCTGCCACGCTGCTGAAGGGGACAGCTCTAGAGGACACCAGCTTCCAGGCTGGGGCTGGGGTGCGAGCGGTCATGGCATCCACGGGCTCCAACCTAAAGCTGAGGTGTGAGCACAGACAGGCGCTCTGGTGTGGCTCAGCCAGCCCCACCTTGACACTCTCCAGCTGCTGAAGCCAGCTGTGTGCCTAGTCCCCACAGGGACACCCCTCAATTGCCTGGCTCTGGTGGCCAGGGGCTGGTGTCTGTGACGTCCATGGGGCTGCAACAACTGTGAAGACAGTGCTTCCAGGCCACCACCCCCAGGGCACAGAAAGTGGACTGAAACACAACCCCTGTCTCCCTGTGCAAAGGCCTGTTCACTTAGCCTGGAGCCTCACCCTGAGCCTCATGTCCAGGGGCTCAGGAGGTGACCCCAGGGAAAACAGGAGGGGAGATACCATCCCTGTGCACACCCTCAGCCCAATACATCCCGTGGGCTCCCCAGCAAGGGGCTAATATACCTGTCAGCAGCCCCAAGTTTTGTAACTCTTTCCCAAGAGACACCTCCGGATCTCCTGGTGTGGAGGCCAACAGGAATGGTGACTGTGGCTCCAGAGGACTGCATACATCTGCATCCTTTCAAAGGTGTTGCCTGAGGGTCTGGCTTCCAACCATCCTGAAACTAGGTGCTACGTGGGATTCCTCACCTTGACTCGCTGACAGGTCTCAGCACACCCTCAAGAACAAGGGCATCTCAGGGCTAAATCACGTGGTGTGGACAACAGCAAAGGTTGGAGAGAAGACTGAGAGCTGGGGCAGGGTTGAGTGAGACGTGGCCGGTACGAGGCCACTCCCTCAAGACTGAGAGAGGTAGCTGCTTCCGCGAATACATGGAAAGAAACACAGAGCACCCAGCAAACGGAGGAAGCAGAGAAATAGTTTCCAAATGAGAGAACAAAAGGACAAGACAAACCTCTGAAAATGATACGGAAATAAGTCATTTACCTGACACAGAATTCAAAGTAATGGCCATAAAGATACTCCGCAAACATCGGGAGAAGAATGGACGAACACAGTGAGAAGTTCCACAAAGAGTTAGACAGTGTAAGAAAGAACCAATCAGAGCTTCAGGCTATAGTAACTGAAATAAGAAAAACAGGCTAGAAGGAATCAACAGCAGATTAGATGATGCAGAAGAATGAATCAGTGATCTGGAAGACAGAGTAGTGGAAATCACCCAAGCTGGACAGAAAAAGAAAAAAAGAGTAAAAACAAACAGGATTGGTTTAAGGGACCTCTGGGACAACATCGAGCATCCTAACATCCCGAGCACACTAACATCATGGGTCCCAGAAGGAGAAGAAAGAGAAGGGGGTAGAGAACTTATTTGAAGTAAAAATGGCTAAGAACGTCCCTAACCTGGGGAAGGAAATAGAAGTCTAGATCTAGGAAGCACGAAGAGTCTCAAAGATACATTATAACTAAAAATGTCAAGAGTTAAAGATATAGAGAAAATTTAAAAGACAGCAAGAGAAAAATAATTAGTTGTGTACAAGGGAACCCTCATAAGGCTCTCAGTATATTTTTCAGCAGAAACATTGGGGTCCAGAAGGGAGTGGTATGTATATATTCAAAAAGCTGAAAGGAAAAACCCCTTATAACCAAGAGTATTCTATCCAGCAAGGTTATTGTCAGAATTGAAGGAGAGAGAATTTCCCAGACAAGCAAAAACTAAAGAAGCTCATCACCACTAAACTCGTCTTATAAGAAACATTAAAGGGACTCCTTTAAGAGAGAAGGGAAAAGCCGTAACCAGAAATAAGAAAATATCTGAAAGAAAAGAGGTTAAACTGGTAAAGGCAAGTATATGGCAGAGATGGTGGATCAACCACTTATAGAGCTAGTATGAGGGTTAAAAGACAAAAGTAGTAAAAGCAATATAAGTAAAATAAATGATGAATATACAGAACGAAAAGCTGTAAAGTATGGGGAAGATGGAGTTGAAATGTGCTGTTAGAAGGCATCTGAACTTAAGCAGTCACCTTAAAATAGACTGCTTTTATGTAGATCGTTCTATAAGAACCGTATGGTAACTACAAACCAAAGATCTACACCCGATACACAAAAAATAAATAATACATAAATAAAGAGAAAGAAATCTAGACGTAACACTAAAGAAAATCATCAGAGCACAGGGGAACAGAGAACAACAAAATGACCGGAAAACAATAAAAAATGGCAATAAGTATATATCTATCAATAATTTAACTGTAAATGGACTAAATTTTCTGATCAAAAGACGTGGGGCAACTGAATGGCTAACTAAGACCCATCAATACGCTGCCTGTGAGAAACGCATTTCAGATCTAAAGACCCACATAGACTATAAGTGGAGGGATGGAGAAGGTATTCTGTGCAAAGGGAAGTTAAAGAAAAGCTGGGGCTGCAATACTTCTGTTAGACAAAACAGACTTTAAAACGAAGACAGAAACAGCAGCTGTCATCGTGGCTCAGCAGAAAGGAATCCAGCCAGTATCCATGGTGGCAGGTTAAGGGTCTGGCATTGTCACTGCTGTGGTTTGGGTCACCGCTGTGGCATGGGTGTTACCCCTGGCCTGGGAAATTCTGCATGCCAAGGGTGTAGCAAAAAAGAAAGAAATCAAAGGGGAAATTTAAAAAATACCTTGAGACAAATAAAATGGAAACACAGCTTTCTAAAATCAATGGGACTCAGCACAAGCAATTCTAAAAGGCACATTTACAGTGATAAAGGCCTACCTCAAGAACAGGAAAAATTTAAAATAAACAACCTAACTTTACACCTTAAGGAACTAGAAACGGAAACAAAACCCAAAGTAGGTAGAAGGAAGGAAATAATAAGTACCACAGTCGAAAAAAAAAATAACAGAGACTCAAAAAAAAGCAAAGATCAATGAAACTAAGGGCTAGTTCTTTGAAAGATAAACACAGTTGATAAACCTTTAGCCAGACCTGTTAAGAAAAAAAGAGAAGGCCCAAATAAAATAAAAAATGAAAGAGGAGGGGAGTTCCCTTCATGGTTCAGTGGTTAATGAACCTGACTAGGATCCATGAGGATGCCGGTTCGATCCCTGGGTTAAGGATCCAGTATTGCCATGAGCTGTGATGTAGGTTGCAGACTTGGCTTGGGTCTGGCATTGCTGTGGCTGTGGTGTAGACAGGCAGCTGTAGCTCTGATTGGACCCCTAGCCTGGGAACTTCCATATGCCTCAAGTATGGCCCTAAAACGTCAAAAAAAAAAGTCACAACTGATACCAAGAATACAAAAGGCTGTAAGACACCTCTGTGAACAATGAAATGCCAACAAATTGGACAACTGAGGAGAAGTGGATAAATTCTAGAAACACACAATCTTCCAAGACTGAATAATAAAGAGAGAGAAAATCCATTGAATTTATTAATTACTAGTAATAAAAATGAGTAAGTGATTAAAAACTCCCAAGACAACTTTAGGACCAGATGGCTTCACTACCAAACTTTTTTTTTTTTTTTTTTTTTTGTCTTTTTAGGGCCACACCTGCAGCATATGGAGGTTCCCAGGCTAGGGGTTGAATCCGAGCTATAGCTGCTAGCCTACGCCACAGCCACAGCAACGTGGGATCTGAGCCACGTCTGCGACCTACACCACAGCTCACGACAACGCCAGATCCTTAACCGACTGGGCGAGGCCAGGGATCAAACTGGCAACCTCATGGTTCCTAGTCGGATTCGTTTCCCCTGTGTCACGACAGGAACTCCAACTACCATTTAAAGAAAGGTAATACATATCCTTCTAAAATTATTCCAAAAAACTGAAGAGGAAGGACTACTTCCAGAGTCATTTCACAAGGCCAGCATCACCCTGATACCAAAACTAGACAGAGACACCAGAAAAAAGGAAAATCATAGTCCAATATCACTGATAAACATGGAAAATCCTCAACCAAGTATCACCCCACTGAATTCCACACAGATGACTTGCCACGGCGACCATTCTGAAATGTAGGTAAATTCCAAGTCCCTGTGATGCACACCTGAAACCAGTATAACATTGTGTACCAATTATCCCTCAATAAAAAATAATGAGCTGCTGCGTTCTGTGAGCCGCCTCTTTCTAAGCATGATTGGAATCAACTGTGGAAGGAGCTTGAGTCATTAGGAACATGGCTGCGGGTCTGCCCAGAGCAGACAGGGCACGCCCTTCCCAAACCAGGTGCTCTCACCTGCCCACCTTCTAGGGTGGGGCCTGGAAAAGGTGGGGGCTGGAGTGTCACACGGTCCCAGGGCCTCAGACAACAGTCAGCATTGGCTATAAAGCCCGGAGGAGTGCATTTTAGGCACGGATAACCATGTGGGTCAGGGGGCCGGGTCCAAAGGGAGAAGTGACTTTGCAGGTGTCACCGGTGGCCCTTGGGAGGACAGGAGCTCCTCCGCTGCTCCCAGCCCTAAACGCGGATCTCAAGTCCATGGCAGGGTTGTGGTGGTGGATCCCAGACCTCAGAACCCAGAGTGCGTTTGCACAGGGCCCGGACTGCGCAGCCTCTGCATCTGCTTCTCAGACAAAGTGATGCTCTGGGTACATATGGCAAATGAGCTAAACCCAGCAACTGGCCTGTGGGAGCACCGGAAACCTGCTGGGGGCCGCCTTCCGTGTGGCCTGGGCTTCTGATGGTGGCAGTCCCCAGGGTCCGCCAGAGCAGGAGCATCTGTGCGACGCTTTCGTCTGTCATGGGCAACTCCAGATCCACATCGATCCCACCGTTTCTAACATAAACGGAGCCTCTTACTGTGGTTTGAAGGTTTGTAACGAGCAATAAAATACAAGTGGACGTTCAATTTACTTAAAGCTTATACATGTCAGCACCTCACTAAATAAAAAAGGGGAAAAATAAACTGACAGTGATTAATATCACTAATGATTTGTTTTGCTTATTTTCTAAAGTAGTAACTTGATCCTTTCTGTTGAAAGTAGGCAGAGAAATGAGACCAGGAAGCGCTGGGGCAGCGAGCTGCTGTCCTAAGGCAAGGCCGGGAGAGGCGGTGCCCTGTGCAGCTGAAAGTACACATATTAATTCTCACTCATCAAGAAACATGTCAGTGAGGTCACGGATATATTCATAAAGGTAAACACGTCCGATGAGGTGGCGATGGTTGCGAGGCTGGTCTTGCTATCGGTGGGGGGCCTGCTCAGGTGCTGACTTCCCCGTGTCTACAGGCGCAACTCGAAAGCCATGCAGTAGCTCTGTCCCTAGGAAGCAGGTCCTTGGCTCGGGTTAATGTTGGTGAATTTGCTTTCTCTGTGAGCAGATCAAGAACGGTCCAGGCTTGGAGTCTGGCAGGTGCCTGGGCCTGGAGAGGAGAGCTAGGGAAACCGCCAGCAGCCACGCACTCCGCGTTCACACGCCCAAGATTGGCGGCTTCGCCTCGCCTGTGGACCTCAGCCTGCGAGCTCGGCAGGAGTCCCCTTCTTCTCGCGAGGCCTCGGCAGGCGTCCCTGTCTTCTCGCGAGGCCTTGGCAGGCGTCCCTGTCTTCTCGCGAGGCCTCGGCAGGCGTCCCTGTCTTCTCGCGAGGCCTCGGCAGGCGTCCCTGTCTTCTCGCGAGGCCTCGAGAGCCAACTCTTTCCGACCACACCCTTCTTTCTGGAACATCTCTGGTTTGAGGTCTTGGAGTGGGAGCTGCCCTTTGCCCTTTGCCCTGGGGACTGTAGAGTGTCCCCGAGGAGTCACGTCCAGGGCGTGCCAGTTCAGTGGTGTCACAGTGTCCAAGTGCAGCTTTGAAAGGCAGGTTTGGGCTGTCGGCTGGAGAGAGAGCCACAGCGTTTCAGCACGGCCCTCACCCACGAACTGCGTCTGGGGCCCTGGCTTGGCAGTCGCGGCTGAGCCCGTGCACGAGGTTCCCTCCAGCCAGGGAAGGTCGCTGCTGTCCAGAGCGTGTCCTGTCCTCTTGGGGAGTAGTGGTTGGCTGATCACGTCTGACGGCGCTTGAGACCAAAGACCGTGACGATGGCGAGAACTCAAGCCAGGCGCTGGGGTTTGAGGACGCGAACCCTGCCCCGCGAGGCTGGAACATCGTGCTTGCTCCACACCCAGGAGACGCAGTAAGGCCTTTTCTGCTTTCCCTTCTTCTACTGGCTCCTTTAAAGCCGCTGAATTAAGCCGCATTGTTGGAAACTAATATGTTAATTTCAAAGTGCCCGTTACTCTCTGAAGCACGTGCTGGCACCCTGAGGCCCAGCGCCCGGTTTGCGGTGACGGTTCTGTTAGCCGTGCTGGCTGCCCTGCATAGGCCCTGGGGCTGCTTTTCCATCAGGGCTGAGCTGAGCTGCTGGGACAGAGACAGTGCGGCTCACAGAGCCCACACGGCTTACCACCCAGTCCTCTCTGGAATGCGTCTGCGGGCCTCTTCTGGAGGGCAGCCGTGTCCGGGAGGGTTATAATGCGAGCCATGCACGGAGCCTACACTTGCCCAGTGGGCACATTGAAAAAGTAAATATCAGCAGGTGGGGAGTTCCCGTTGTGGCTCAGTGGGTTCAGAACCTGGCTAGTATCTACAAGGACGCAGGTTCGACCCCTGGCCCAGCCCAGTGGGTTAAGGATCTGGCCGTTGCCATGAGCTGTGGTGTGGGCTGCAGACACGGCTTGGATCCTGCTTTGCTGTGGCTGTGGTGTAGCTCAGATTCGACCTCTAGCCTGGGAACTTCCATATGCTGCTGATGCGGCCCTAAAAAGCAAGCAAGCAAACGAAAAAGCACAATAAAAAAGCAATGACAGTAGTAACATCCAAGGTCACAGATCACCGTAGCAAATAAAAGTGGAAAAGTTTGAAATGTTGTGAGAATTACCAAAATGTGACACAGACACGCAGAGCGAGCAGATGCCATGGGCAAATGGCCCCGAGAGGCCTGCTCAGCGCAGGGTTGTCAGGCCTCGCGTCTGTGAGAAATGCTGCTTCCGCAAAGCACTGCAAAGAGAGGTCTGCCAGTGGCTGTGACCTCAGTGGTGGAAGGAAGGGTCCTTCTCTGAGTTGAGCTGGGTGGTTCTAGCTTCACTCAGCTTGGGAATGGCCGGGGAGGGGTTCTGAGAACAGGAACCGCGGCCTTCATGTTGCAGAAGTGGTCTCAGATCCCTAAATGCAGGTCCTGGGGCCGCGAGGGTGGAGGTTCCCGCTGCTGGATTTTTGGTTTAAAAGGCAAGCCTACTTTTTTCTAAGAAGCCCCTCTTAGCGGGGTCTGCAGTTGCTGCTTTGTTCCGGGAGGGAGCAGGGTCTGTGCACAGAAGCGCAGCTGAACGCCTTGTTGGCGTGAGAATCCCAGCTGCGTGTTGACTCGGCTCATCGTCCAGGCTCCACCGCCTTTGCTCAGAACCTGAGCTCCCCTCGGTTGGGTATTAAGTCAGGCCACACTTTGGGCAGAACTGAGGGGATTCTTCCATATGGAAGGAGGTAAAAGAAATTTATTTTTCAGTGTTTTTAGTGTGGAAAAGATGCGCCTTTCTTTTTGGGGGTGAAAAACCAGATGATCAATATAAAATGCAGTGTTGGCTCAGATGAACAGGAAGAATATCCCAAAGCAGAAACACATTTCTTTCTGACGAGGGAGGAGCGGGGTAGGTGGGGAGCATCATTTGTAGGCGGCGCACCGTCTCGCTCGCGTCTCAGCACGTTTGAACACCGTCCGGGCCATGGACCAGGTGTCCCGTCGGTGAGCGCCCTGCTCTCGGGCTGCGAGGTCAGTGGTCCCTTGGTCTCTGGCGGTTTCGAAGGACACAGCCTTGCAGCCTGACACCCCTCACTGAGCCTTGAAGGGCTGAGGGCCGAGGCACGGTTTAAGGGGAGTATCATGGTGTTGGGTTCGAGTCTCTCCTTGGCGTTTTTAACGCTCTCACTCTCCTTCTGCTCCAAGGAGCTCATTAGGTGTGTTGATGAAATGGCCAATTGGTGAGGTGTGGGGTCTGAAGGCAGAGCAGGGAGGCGAGGGGCGGGAACCAGCGGGAGAACCCGAAGCCCCGGCCCCCAGCCGTGCAAAGGCCCCGGCGGCGGCTTGACGCAGGTGGGCCAGGTGGAGGACCCCCTCAGGTGTGGGGGCCAACGGTCTGGGCTGAATGTGAGTCTCAGTGAGGCAACGCTGTGGTTCATGTCTGGGTCTTCGTTTGTTCAGCCGTGAAACTGGAGAACTTAGGTATATGCTGCTTACCTTCCAGGATTGTTGGAATCAATAGGACAATACAATGTAAGCCAGCAGCCCCCCAACAAGGAGGTGTCGTGGTCAGTTTCAGTCTCTCCGGCTCATGGAAGGGTGTTGGGCTCCCCCCCCCCCGTCCGCATTTGGGGCCAGAGTTGGCCATAGAACACATCCAGGTGAGCCAAGTGGATGAAAGTGGATGGCTCTCCTCAGAGGCGACGCTCTGACATTTATGAACCTCTCTACAGAGTAAGGAGGAAAAGCTGTGTCAAGAGATAACCGATTTTCTTAAGAGTCAAGAAGGCATATCTTCAGAAAGTAATTTATTTTCAATTCTTTAGCTCTGAACTGCTTGGTCTGTCTCAGAAAAACAGGCCTCCCAGTTTCAAGACAATGAGTTCAGAGAAAGTGCGTGAAGCCTTGGCTCTGGAGCATTGCAGCCTGGGCTTGTGTGAAGGATCTGAGCGTTTTGTCATGAGGACTGGAGATGTTACATAATCCAGCGAGCGCACTTAGTCAGCTTTGGAAGACCCAGGAAATCTGTGTTTATTGCAAAGTCTGATTACCTTTTGAACAAAGAAGAGAAGAAAATTTGGAAGTGACTGCTTTGGAAAGCACAGAAAATACCCATTTTCTTGCCAGAGTTTTTATCTGAAAGTGGAACAAACAGGGTTTAGAGTGTCTCTTTGTGACACGAGGAGGCTTTTAGCTCTGACATCCATTTAACTGGAGAGTCTGAATTTAAACATTTGTTCCACTGGGTCTCAGAGTTCTCCTGGTGCTGGAAGGATCCTAGCTGTAAAAAATATTTTCATGGGTCCTGTTATTCAGTCATGAAATAGTAGAGGTTGTACACAGCATTCATTTGGAAATATTTTTTTTAGTAGATCATGGATGATTCATTTTAAGCCCGGAGGTTTGAAATTTGGGGAATGATCTCCCTGAGGAAGGTTGTTGAAAGTGCTTTGGTGGGAAGGACGCCGGAGACCTCGATGGTGGAGCCGAGAGGAGGTCTGTCTGGGAGACAGGACGCGATGGTCCCAGGCCCCTCTCTGCACCTGCGTTTCAGGTGCTCAGCATCCCAGGAGAGACCCCGATCTTGATTTACAGGGGCTGCCCCTCCCCCCAGCCTTCCTCCTTCTCCTGCTCTGCTATGGACACACCCACACTGTCCCTAGAACCTTTTCCTTCACACCTGTTTTTACCCACAAGGAGCATCTCGGAGTTGGAGGCATACGTTATTTGTCAGAGGCAGTTTGATGTCTTTTTGTTCTTTGCAGGTTACCTGCCGGAATAGTCCCTGTTCAGTTCCTGCTTTCCCAGCCCTGTCCTCTGACACACGTCGTGTCTACAACATTGAAAACTTCAGTGCTCGCTCCCCGTGGGGACCCCTGCCTGCCTGTGCTGTGCCATGGAGGCGGGTGGCATGACGGAGAGGACCTGTAGTTTCTCTGTGGCCTACGAGCTGTGCAGCTGTGGGCACTTTGGCTCCTGGCTTCGAGCCTCCTCTTGTTCCCAGCTCTACTGAGCTCTAACTGACATCCAGCTGCGTGGGCGTATAAGGTGTGCAGCGGGCTGATTCGCTGCTCGCATGCATGGCAAGGCCACCACCCCAGCGAGTCTGCATCGCGGCCGTCACCTCCCATTGTGATGAGTGTTGGCTCTTTCTCCTGCAGCCTCTGAGGAGCTGCCCGGGGGTCCGGGGGTCTGAGGCGACCATCCCCTCCTGGCTGTGAAGGGGCTTATGTAGGGAGGTGTGCGGGGGGGCTGGGAGGCGACACCCCCACCTCTTAACTTGTCACATGGAGCGAGCGGAGAGTCCGTCCAGATGGGTGTCCTCACCAGTGGACATGCTCTGAGTGCCTGGTGGGCTTGGGCCCTGTGCTTGCTCCCAGCGCCCGGGGCTGGAGTGGAGGTGCCGGTGGTGTGGGGGCTGGGAGCTAACATGCCCTGGTTTTGCTTTTAATGGAACTGGAATTGCTTGGTTAGCTAGTTCACGTGCATCCCATTTGCTGACTTAAGAACGACCACAGAGGCCGTAGGCAAAAGGGTCCTGCTCCCAGATGCTCCCCAGCGGTTTTCCTCAGAGACTGTCTTCAGCCCCGTGCATCCCATCCTGAGCATCCCAGACTTAGTAGTAGAAGGAACGTCGTAAGTGTAGGCGGATGAGGGAGAGCCTTCAGTTCACGGTCTTGTCTTCAAAGGTGTCGGAAGATGGGGGTGGAGGAGGGTACTAGTGCTGCAAGCATTTGCGGAGCTCCCGTCGGGCGGAAGGCCCTGGGGTGCGTGCTGTAGACAGAAAGCGGGCGGAGGAGGCCGGGGGCCTCTGGGAAGCCCTGCGATCACCTTCGGGGTGGTACAGGATCCGGTAGCGGAGGACCTAGGCGTCACAGAGGGCCACAGAGAGACTCCGCGGAGGGGGCCTCCTGAGTCCTGGCCAGCACCCAGGCGGGAGCTGCTGGCCCACGCGGGCTGTCACGTCCGGGAGCCTGCAGCAGGAAGGCCTCTCGTTTTACTTCACAGCGTCCGTTATGGAGAGACGCGTGATACAGAACTAGTGCAGAAAGCTGTGCAGGCAGCGCAGTCCTGCTGGACAAGAAGGGGACGTGACAGGAGAGCAGCGACTGTGTCAAGAGTGCAGGCCTCCGTTAGGCTGAACCTCCGTGTCCAGTCATGGGGTGCCATCGCTCTGCCAGGCGCTGCTCAGCCCCGGGGGTGCCGGCACGAGCTAGGTGGTGTCCTTACCCTTAGGAGGACTTTCAGTTTCCACTGGGAGGGGGCAGACAGCAACCCCCACACACGTCCATAGTGTCGTGTGGTTTCAGGTGTTGAGAAGCACAACAAGGCCAGGAGCTGGAGATGGCTTAGGGGCAGCAGGAGAGGGCTCCCTGAGAGAGAGGCAGGGGGTAAGAGCAAAGCAGCACATGCAAAGGTCCTGGGGCAGGCACGGGCCCTGACTGTCAGCGTAACAGAAGGGGCAGCAGTGTTTGCTGGAGCTGAGTGATCCAGGTGGGGGATGGGGTCGGCATCAGAGACCTCACCAGCATCCCTGCATGCCGTGGTCATGGGGGGTGTTGCCAAGGATCAGAAGAATCACTGTTACAAAAACAAGAGGATGGTGGAAAGCCTCAGACGTAACTCACGCTTCTGCAGCCGTCAGAGAATTCAGACTTGGAAGGAACGCCCCGGGGACCCTCCCCCGCCCCAGCCCCCATTGGAAGATCCCTGTTAGAGGCGAATCCTTGGTCACAGTAAACGCGGGGAGCCCTTTGGTTCTCAGAGACGTCACATAGGAGAGAAACCCTGGGGTGGGGGGGCGGCAAGACGTGAGAGGAAGCCGGAGTCTGTGCTCTTGGCACCGTCCGCGTGGTGCTTTATAGATGCCTGTCTAGTTGCCGTTTAAAGGAGACGTCCGGGGTAAAAGGGCCGGGGGCTGGGGAGCAGATGTCCCGGGAGTCTTGCTGGACAGTGTTTCCTGTCTGCGAAAGTGGGGCTCAGGAAGACGAGGAGGCCATCGGTGACCCTGAACTGGGCCCTGGGGACATGGCCTGTCTGTCCACCTGCATCCTGGACCAAGGACGCCAGTGCCAGCTAGAACCCGCCGCAGAGCGGGCCCCCATTAACGCGACTTCAGCGTCACGCTGTCCCGGTTGGTGTGATGTTGCTATTCCTACAAACTCTTTCCTGGGCAAATAATGTTACTGCTTGTTTCAGAGGCTTCCAGAAAGACCCATCCACTCTTCAGCAAAAAGCACTGATAGGCACTTTACCCTCCTCTCAAAACCCTTGTGTTGCTGCTTCCATCAGTTTTTTTTTTCCTTTCATTTTTCGAAGTTTTATTGGAGTGTCGTTGCTTTACATGTTGTGTGTCAGGTGTACAGCGCAGTGATTCGGTTATACAGACACATTCTTTTTCAGAGCCTTTTCCCAGATAGGTGATCACAGACCATTCATCTTAAACCCCTACCATGTAATCTCTACCCACTCCTAGTCCAGCCAGCTGTACTGAAAGAGCCAGTTTAACCCTAACTCCACATGCCAGTAAGATCCAGCCTTGCCCTTCTTCCGAGAGGCCAGCAGCTCGGTTGGGGGAGGGCGTCCCCCGAGAGCGATAGGCAGCGAGGGACCTGCCGGCAGGCTGTGTGCTGGTGTTTGGAGATGGCTACAACGTGCCAGAATTCGGGGCAGGAGGGATTCCCAAGACCAGGGAGAAAAGCCTGCGAGTCCTCAGCCTGGTGCTGGAGACGGAGTGAAACAACGAATTCAGAGAAGGAGATGACCTACCACAGTCTGGGAGAGAATATCGGCAAAGCTCGTGTCTGATACAGGACAGGTGGCCCAAATGGACAAAGACCTCTTCCAACTCAGCCATAGGAAAACATCTCAGAAAATGGTGAAAGATCTGAACTGACAGCTCACCAAAGAAGATACACAGGTAACGAAAAAGCTTGGGGAAAGATACTCAGCATCCTGCATCTTTAGGGAAACACAAATTGGAACAGCAAGATAGCACTACATGTCTACTGGGACAGCCCACACACGAGACAGCGACACCATGAAATGCTGCCGAGGGGGTGGAGCAGCGGGAACTCTTGCTCCCTGCTGCCCCGCAGGTCAGTGCGGCCGCGGTGGGAGCGTCTGGCGGTTCCTTACAAAGCTAAAGACATCCTTGCCGTGCAGCCCAGCCCTCAAACGTCTCGGTGTTTCCCAGATGAGTCCAAAGCTTAGGTCCACACACAAACCTGCAGACAAGTGTTTATGGCGGTTTTATTTCTAATTGCCCCAAGCTAGAAAGCAAACAAGACTTCCTTGAGCGGGTGACCAGATAAACAACACACCGTGACGCATGCAGACAACAGAGTTCTGGTCAGGGGTCAGAAAGCAATGAGCTACCTGGAGGACCCTTCAGGGCAGGCTGCTGATAACAGGAGGCGCCGTTGGTGGGGGAGGGAGTGCGTGAGGACTCCTGTGTGCTCGGCTCAGTTCTGCTCTAAACCTGAAACTTTGGGAAAGGTAGAATTTATTAATTAAAAATAGCAAAACACAATCCCAGGTAATTCTGATAAAACTCATCTTATTAATCAGGTCATTTGGTAGAGGCAGCCGCCGGGTACCGTGAATAATAACCAGATGGCCTCCTCCCGAGACCTGGGCCAGGGGGCACCATGGTCAGGGAGGATTTGATGGGGGGACTTGGCGGAGGCTGGAGGGTGAGAAAGGGTTAGTTGGGGAGGGGCTGGAGAGGGCAGCTCAGGCGGAGGAAGTGGCGTTCGTGGACCAGGGCTCAGCCGAGCAGTGCAGGGTCTCTCTTTGGGGGGCTTGGCAGGGGGCTCTGTCTTGCTGCCCTTCTGGGTGCACAGGCCCGGTGCACAGAGGAACCAGCCAGTGGAATGGGCGGCGTGGGGCCTGTGCTTCCGTAACTGGAATCTAAACATCCGCCTGCCCGACCTCACCTCTCGCTTCTGCTGCATCTCAAATGGCCCAGAAACATCTTTTCGGAAACTTGAAGAGGAATAGATGATGTGGTAACTATAAAACATATTCAGTGTGTTGGGTCAGTCTGTTTGAAAGAGTCATAGGAGTAAGTATTTCTCTTTATTACCTTTCAGGAACAAAGATTTCACTCTGAGCTGTTGTGGAAAGAGTTGGGGGAAAAGGAGTTCAAAAAAAAAGCAAAGAAAGGTCCAGAATGTGTTTCCTTTAGAGAGTAAAGGGCTCCCGGGCGACATCCCAGCACGACTTTTCAGCGTGTACAATGACCCTCTTTATTGGCTTTAGCAACTTGTTAGAGTATTTGGGAGGCAGGATTTTCTGTGAATAGCGAGCAGACACGTATAGAAAAGAGGCACCGTTGCTGACAGCATAATGATAGTTCTGGCCCGCGTACAGCGCAGACGGCCACACAGCACAAGTTACTTCAAAGTCACTTTGTATTCAGAGAAATTTACTGTAATTCCTCACAAAAAAGGACCTTTGAAAGTGACATTTAACATATTGTATCCCTATAATCCTTCATGTTTTTTACCTTCCTATAATTTGTGCCGAAGTCATTATCCGTTAAAAGCAAATTTAAAAATATAAGATCAAGGTTTATTCAAGGTCTAAAAAAAGACAATTTAGGTGTGCTCCCCCCTCTCTGACTTCAGCCCCTGCTTTCCTGCTCCTTCCGGGGAGCCCCTGCCCCGCAGAATGTGGTACCTCGCGGCCGCAGCCGCGGCCCTTGTCCTGAGGGCTCCGCGCTTTCCAGTGGGTCTCCCAGGGGCCCCACGGCCGGCTCCCCCGCGGGCGAGGGCTGGGCCCCCTCGGCTTGGGCAGCTCGGCCTTCCCGTCTTTGTGTTTGCTTTGAGTCGGAGGGAGGCGGGCTCCGGGCTGAGACACAGCAGAGGAACGTCTGCATCCCCACTGTCTGGTTTTGCTGGTGGCCAGGCCGTGGGGCCGTGGGGCCTTTGTCTCTTTCGGGCCGAGTTCTTGCCTTCGGGGGCCACACGAGGTGGATGTCGTTTTGGAGAAAAGCCCTGCTGCCCCCGTCTCTCTCCTGACACTCTGGGGTCAGGTGCGTCAGGCAGCCTTGCTCGCTGGCTGTCTGAGCCTGGGCTGAGAGCACGCTTGTAGTCATAAATCACTCATATGCTCGGCTTAGGCAGAAAGAAAGGGACTCCTCCAGGAATAGAGATGGATCCGTTAAAATACGCTGAGCGAAGTCAGCCCTCATTGGACGCAGTGCCTTCCTGCCCTGGAGCCCCTGTGTGCGTGTGCGTGCTCGTGTGTGTGTGTGTGTGGGGGGGTGTCTTCTTAGGCTCCGTTTTGAAACAATAGGATAGAAACGGCCGTGGGACATCAAGGTCCAGAAAACATTGTGTCTGAATAGCCCAGGTTTGGCAGCTAAGAAAACAGACCGGTTTTTCACAGGGTTTTCTTTGGTTTAGCTCTTTTCCAAAGTGGGGCCTGGATTCCGAGCCCACGGGCGGGGTAGGACGGGGGCGCAGGCGGTGGTGCTTCGGGAGGCGCTCTGCGTCCTGGTCCTGTCGGATGGACATGCAGGTTCACCTTCTGTCACCTTCTGGCTGGTGACCTTGGGGAGACCTGCCTGCCCTCAGGTTCCTTCTCTCTAAAGCGGGAGTGAGGAGGCCTCCCCTGTGGGGTTGTGGGAGGGGACGAGGGATCCAGTGTGGCAAGGCCTGTGCCGCGTGCTCTCAGAGGCGGGGTTGTCGTCGTCACTGTTTGTCCCACCGCGTGGCACACCGGGACGTCGCCAAGTCAGCGCTGCGTGTGTGTAACACTGGCCGGAATAGATCCCGCGGAGCGGGGCTCACACGTGCCCATCCGTTCTGCATCCGTCGCGGGGCGTGGAGGCTCGGCGAGCGTCCAGACCAGCTTCCCTGAGGACGGGGTCCGTCCTCGGCGGGCAAGCAGTGTGTCACCGCTGTTGTAATTGGCCTACCCTTCAGTCCGACCGTGATAGAGAAGCTCGTGGTAACACCCGAGACGGTGCCGCCCCGCGTTGAGGAAGCGTCCCTTCGGCTGGAGGGGAACGTGCGCGCGCAGCGCGTGTCTGTTCGCGGTTCGCGGGCACCTGCTGGTCCCTGAACGAGGGAGTGCGTGGCCTGCCCGGCTGGGCAGCGGGTGCTCCACACCTGGACAGAGGAGACCGGGCGGCCCAGCGCTGCGCCCGTCCCTGGGCGACAGCAGCTCAGTGCCCCGCACGGCGAAGGCCGCCGCTCGGGCCTGGCCGCCGCCGAGACCCCCCGCTCTCACGGCTCTGGCCCAGGCTGCGGGAGGCTTCCCGACTCAGGGCGAGCAGGCCCCAGAAAGGCCCACGCAGCCGCTGGAGGACGAGCCGTTTCGCAAGAGCGGGGCCGAGGTTTCCCGGGCAGGCGCCACGCTGCTCTCCCTCCCGGGACGTTGCCGGGCCCGGCAGCGGCGCCCTAGGAAGCCGACTTGTGAGGGTGGCTCTCAGTCGTGCTGGGCTTCTCGGCGCACCTAGAGCTCCCTTTTGGCGTCGAAGCAAAGGTCAGGGTCAGAGGAAAGGGCAGAGGGGCCAGAGGAGGCGCTTGGCCCTGAGGGGGCCCAAGAGCCGCCCGTCTTGCTCCCGTGCGGTCGGTCGGCTCTGCGCTCCTGCCTCCCGTGTCCGTGCCCAGGAAGGGGCCCTGGCAGGCAGCGGACTGGTCTTTGCTGGCGACGCGTCCTCAGAAGACGACCGGTTTTCTGCGGGCGTGTTTTCTTCCTAGACTTGCCTTCCGTGGCCTGGTTCCCACAGGCCGTGGCAGGCGTGGGTGAGGGAGGCCGTTGCTCTCTGCCCACCCCGCCCACCCTTAGCCCCTGTGCCCACGTCGTTCCTTCCCAGATGGTTCAAGAGGGCGAAGGGCCTGCTAGTCATGGGCGTCTGAGAATAGCCTAGAAAAGTCTGGTCCGGAGGGCCCTCAGAAGGTGCAGCCGAGGCCCCTCGTGCGGATCTGCTGCACGTGGCTGGGGGGCATTGGTCTGGGGGAGGGAGGGACCGGGCGGGACCAGCCAGCCACTCCCGGGCCTGCACCTGACAGGTGCTTTCGTCCGGCCTCCGAAGATGCCCACAGGGAGGATGGTTTCATACTGATTTTGAAGATAGACTGAAACGGTGCGAGTGGGTCAGTAGCTCGGGAAGAAAGCGAGGCCAGGGACCACGTCCCTCCAGGCTGCGGTTTCTGACGAAGCCTCGGGGTCCCGCCTGAAGGTGGTTCGGGGTCTGGGCACAGGGCGGGCAGTGGGCGGTGTGGGGTCTGGGCACAGGGCAGACAGTGGGCACTGTGCTCGGGAACATTTTTGATTGTCACCAGTTGGAGGGATTTAATCCCATCCAGAGGGCAGAGGCCAGGAATGCTGGTGGGTAGGCTTGAATGCGCAGCACAGCCTCCCACCCCGAAGAAGTCTCTGGTCTAAATGCCAGGTGGGCCGAGGTTGAAAGCCTGCCTGGTGAACCTCGTTTAATTTGCGGAATTCAGCTGGTGGAAGAGTCAAGGGGCCTGGGTCAGTGGGGCTCTTCTTGGTGTGGGGTCTGCAGAAAACAAGGGCTTTTCTGCTCTGTGAGCAGATGGGCCTCACCCACCTCGCCCAGCCCTTCTCACAGTGAGTGCCCAGTGGCATGTGGGCTGGGCCGGGTGGACTGGGGACCGCTTGGCTTTGGTGCAGGAAACGACTTGTCAGAATAAGGCGCTGATATGACAGCCTGGGAAGATGGCAGTCGGAAGGTGGCGGGGAGACTGGTGGGGAACCTAAGATGCCAGTTGGCTGCCTTCCGTTTTGCAAGATCCAGCCTGGAGGGTCCTCGGGGTCAGGACCCTTGTCCCCACCGTCAGCGGAAACCACCCAGCGGCTGTAGCCACACTTTTTGCCCACAGACGGGCCCTCGAGTTGCTGGCCTCGTGCTGCCCTCGCAGGCGTTTACGCAGCTTCCTCCCCCACAACCTGCATGTTCCTGCCTCAGCGTTCCTCCCTGACCTTAAAATTGTCTGCATGCCTCCTGTGCCTTCAGATCGCACGGTTTGTATTTTCACAGCGCCTTCTGAGGCTTGAGGTCCTGTCGGTTACCTGCCTGCCTCTCACTCGAACTGAGTTTCCTGAGAGTAGAGATTCCGCTGTCTTGGCCGCTGCTTCAGGCCGTATGGAGAACCTCGATCAGCATTGGGTTCTTTTTTTTTTTTCCAGCGGGTGGGTTTGAATCCACCGTGTGTGTGTGTGTGTGTGTGTGTTCTTTCTTTTTCCAGCGGGTGGGTTTGAATCTACCGTGTGTGTGTGTGTGTGTGTGTGTGTTCTTTCTTTTTCCAGCGGGTGGGTTTGAATCCACCGTGTGTGTGTGTGTGTGTGTGTGTGTGTGTGTGTGTGTGTGTGCGCGCGCGCGCCTGTAAGACCAGTGCACTGCGCAATTCCGGGGCTCGGGGCGGAGCCGGGAGAGGTCGTCCATCCCTCAGGCTCCTGCAGTGTCACCCGTGTGCGGATCACAGTCCTCAGGGCTCCTCTAGGAGGGTCGGGGCAGGGAGCGAGCCCGCGGCGCCCGGCCCGGGCAGTCTGTGTAATCCCCTTCGAGCACCGGACCAGGCAGCGTTGTATCTGGCGTCTCACAAAAACTCCGCTTAGACCATCTGTTTCAGGAACGATAAATAAACAGAAAATATAAATTTAAAAATGATTAGGAGAAGAGCCCATTGGGCAGGGAGCCCTGCGCTTGGGAAGCTCAGAGCGATAGCAGTGTGATGCCCAAAGCATCTCAGTTATTCCTAATTGATCAGAATCCCCTGATGTTTATAGCAAGTGGGAGGATGACTCAGAGTGAAATGAAGTCAGCGAAATGCCAGAAGTTTTTACATCCAAAACAGAGACATGGCCCATATGTGCAGAAATACTTTTGTCCTTAGGAAATGTTTATGAAGAAAAGTGGATAGGCAGTCGGTCCGAGAGAGACTGAACTAGCAGCGTGCAGTTCACACAACAGACGCGCTTCCCCTCAAGCTCACGTTCCCTCTTGTTTACTGGTTGTCCACTGTCGTGTTTGAGAAACCGGACAGCCGACGCAAGAAGCTGCCTTCCCGGTGTATTCATGGCACAGGCAGGAGTTTAAAGGGTTGAAAGATTTTCAGAAACCTTTTCAAGGTGTCGCCCACATATTGTTTTTGGTAAATACACATGATACGTGATGCCATTGCCTCATGACGTCCAGAATATATACCACGTATTCACACACAGCTGTGAATCCAGACCTGCGCTCCGTGTAATCCCGCAGAATTACAGCAGGGTGTAGAATCGCCGGATCACTTGTCAGAGTAAGAAAACACTTACGAGGTAGAAAATGCAGTAAAAGGTATGGACCGAGGCAGAGAAAGCCGGGCGACGCTGCACGCGGTCGTGGTGGCGGGACCGGCCCCTGCCTCGGGGAGCAGGCGCCCGAGACGCGGTCAAGGACTTCAGATCCTGCCTCAGGAAAACCTGTGGACGGGGGGTGTCTGATCACGAGGGAGCATCAGACTTTCTGTTGTCAGACTGGGCGCTTTGGAGTAAAAGAGGCGGCACTGGCTGTTGCTGGCCGTCCCCTGTGGTGCTTCTGTCTGTGTGAATGTTCTTAGTAATAATAATAGCCGCGCCTGGAAGCAGCCCCTGTCCTGGTGGGACACCCCCCCCCCGCCCCCCGAGCCGCTGGGTCTGAACGCGCTGCTCCCTGTCGGACACGGAAGCGAGGGGCTGTGCTCTCAGCTGCTCACCACCCTGGCCTCCGCCTGGGTCCTTGCTGGGGGAGGCAGGCTCCCACGCAGCCACCCCACCCTGAATGAGGAGCCCCTGGGGCAGGGCCATGCCTCTGCTGTCACTGCCTCAGGACCTGAGGGGACACAGCCCCAGCCACACCTAGGTCACAGGGACCCTGCTGAGTGACCCACGGGAGCGTGAGTGCGTCAGCGTTGACTTTCTCGAGTCCCACTGTGACATCCAGGAGCTGCCCAGTGCAGACCTAAGCCGTGGGCTCCTCCTTTGTGTGTTTCCAGGGGGGAGCGGCCAGCACAGCCCGGGCACCGGGAAGCGGGACGGTCGGAGGGGCCGCTGGCCCAGTGTAGTGACCAGCGGCCTCGCTGTTGCCGTTTCCCTTGAGCAAAAGTCTCCCATTTGAAGGGAGGTTGGAGGTGGTTCTCCGCCCAGATGGCAGGTGCAGACGTCCCCAGAACCAGGTGGTGCTGGGGACACGCAGGGTGGCCGGGGGGAGGGGCCCACGGCAGCTGCCTCGCCTGGGGCTCCCGTCTCCACGGACGTTGCTCCTGCTCGCACGGGGTGGCCAGTGCCCGGGCATCTTGAGTGTGAGGCCCACCTCAACACCGGACGCTGGAAGCGAGCCTGGCTCACACCTGCTCAGGAAGGCCGGGAAGCTGCAGCCACAGGGAAGGGCTGGGAGGCTGTCCGTCCCTCCGCCCGCCCGCCCACCCGCCCGCAGGGCTGGGCACAGCCGGGTTGCCCCACCCCCCACCCCGAGACGACGGCCGAGGGCAGGCGCCTGCTCTCCTTCAGTCCCTGCCTTCCGCCCTGCCTCCTGGGGTCGGGTCCTGGCCCCACTGGACCTTCCCTGGATCCCTCTGGGGGCCGGATCTGTGGCGGAGCCATCTCAGGGGATGGGTCAGGTCAGCTGCTTGGTGTCAGGGCAGCCGGTCTTTCCTGGTGGTTCCTGTGGAGAACAGGCAGTGTGGTGCCCACGGGGATCGGGGGGCAGGTCCCCCGTGGTGCATGTGTGCCTGCCCAGTCCACTTGGAGGAAAACAGCAGCTGAGTTTGTTTCTCTGCAAACACTCAGTTTTCTGTTCTCTGACCATTATTCCCTGGAATGTACTTGAATTTGGGCTTGTAGCAAAGGAGCAAGAAAGAAGATGAAAGCAAATTGCTTTGAGACGCGCACCACGGGCGCGTGACTCGCACGACGGGCATTGTGTGTGGCTTTCCAGGTGTCGTGAGGCAGGTTCTCGGTAGCCGGAGTGTGTAGCGTTTGGTGAGCGTTCACGGTGAAATGGGCTCAGAGTTAGTGGTGTTTACACAGCAGGGTAATGAATCGGGAAGATGGAGAAGGAATCTGTCCCTGTCCCTGTCTGGCTTCTCTTTCCTTTTCTTTCTCTTTTTCTTTCCTGACCTCGCTCCTGACACTGTGAGACCTTTGTGTTGGTTGTTGTTCCTCCGAGAAGTTCTTCTTGGAGGGTTTAGACACATCAGGGTTCTCTTACGTGGTTGCTTTTCAGCGCCTGGAAAGATTGAAATTGAATTTATTTCTTGGGATCTCTGCCTGGCTGTTAAGGTGCAGAGTGTGCCTGGGGCCTCGCAGTGAGGGCCTGAAATGACAGCAGTGAAATGAGATCCAACTGCAGACCGAAGCTGAAAGCGCCTGGGAAGGAGCCTGACCTGACCTGCTGTCAGGACTGGAAGCCTGGGCTCCATTGTCCCCAGGGCTCCGTGTCCTCATTCCGCCTGTGGGACCCATGGCCGGGACGGCGCCTTGGGGCAGCCTGGCGAGATCGGACCACTGGCTGTCAGCAGTGCCAAGGGCGCTGCCTCGGGCGGGGGTGGGGTTCTGGCCAAGCTCATGCCCGCGCAGAAGGAGGCGGCTTTTGTCGTCCCTCTCCCCGTGGAGCTGCCTGGGCAGAGCCGTCGTCACAGGGCAGCGAGCCTTTTGCCGAGGGTCACCCAAGGGCTTGGCTGGAGGTTGAGGGTTTCAGGGCGTGGAGCCCGTGCCTCGCTGCATCCCTCACGCTGTCCCTGTTGTCAAGGTGATGGGAGGACAGAGGGCTGTGATTTCAGGACTGAAGCAGTACAGCCTGGTCCTGGACCAAAGAGCAGTCCTGAGACGCAGTGGGGGTGGGGCAGACCTGGGACCCAGTGGGGGCGGAGGCACGTGAACCCCCTTGCGTTTGAGGGGCCGGAAGCATGGCAGGCGGGGCAGTTACTAGTGAGCCTTCTAGGGCAGAGCAGACCTGGGGGCACCCACAGCCCCATGGGTATAAGCCCCACCTGCCAGTGTGTCCCAGGGGATATTGTTGGGTTCGTGAAGGTGAAGGTGAAGACAGCGGCTGGTGGGATCCACTGTGTGGGGCGCAGGGCCTGGGGCACAGTTGGTGCTGACCCTGCTCTGGTCTTCCTGATGGAGCCGTGCGGCTCTCCTGGCACGAAGGACTGAGAAAGCCAGGCGTCCATCGCAGAGTCCACTGTCCTGGCTGCACCAGGCCTGTTCCTTCTGGTCTGGCTGAGCTTCCCGGCTGCGTGGTGACACCAGCTGCTTCTGCAGCTGGCGCTCGGTTGTTCCGGGGGGGTTTGAATCAGGCCTGGTGCGGTGTTCGGAACGGTGATGACTGACTGGGCCTGTGCTTTCACGCCTTCCCGGTCCCGGGCCGTGGCAGGACCAGCACCTTCGGTACTTCATGCACTTGAAAGCTGAGGCTCGAGGCACAAAGAAGGCAAGGGAGGGCCTGAACTCGAGTATGTGTTTGTCGGAATGGAAAAAAGACACGTTGTAAAAAAAATCTAGTTTTGTTATAGAAGTTTCAGGTGTGTGCCTGTGCGCTGCAGAGGGAGGCTGCCAGGCTGCATTGCCCTCTGTTGTAAACGAGTCTTTGCAGTTGCCCTGGGGCTTCTTCACAAGGTCCTGGCCTGCAGGAGCCAGGCCACGTCCAGCGGCTTGGCTGCAGGGTGGGCAGCCCCTGAACTCAGGCGTCTGTGGCCAGGGAGGCTCTGGCCCCACAGCCCAGCTCCAAAGCCCCATCCCTGTCCTGGGGGGTCGGGTCGTCTGCCGTTAACTCTTTGGTGGCCGCTGCCCCCACTCCCACGCCCGGCCTCCCCATCTCTCGTCTTCGTCTTCGAACAATGTCTGCAGGAGAAGAGCGCCTGGTCCGTGCCGGCAGGGACCATCACGGCTCATTGAAAAATCCTGGGCTTCTAAAGCTCCGAAGCCTTTCAGAAAGACGGACGGGGCCACGGGTGTGGGCCTTCCCTTCTGTGCTGCGTGGGCCTGTTCCTTCCCGAGGGGGTGAAGTGGGCCGCCCCTCCCCAGCCTCCCTCTCTCCGTCTCTGTCAATTAAGTGGCTGGATGTCTGTGCCTGCTGGGATGTGGGTTCAGTAATTTCCCTTCTCGTTTCAGTTGTAACTTGGGAGATGGTAAGAGGGCCTGGGGTGTTCTGAGGAGCTGTTTTCCGTAGGCGCAGTTGCGGCTGTGGTTTATTCCGCATTGTGGGGAGCATACCTTCTTTCTCAAAGAGGTAAAGAGACCCTTTAAACGGTGATGTGTGGTGGGTGGCGGTGGCACGTGGGTGGCGGTGCCATAGGCACCTAATAAATAGCATCATAATAGTTTACCTTTTGTGCAGGGTCTGCCCCCGAAAGCCAGGGTGAGGGCGGGTGAACGGGAATGAAGGAGCGGCGATCAGAGCTCTCCGTTGCGGAAGCTCCCACGGCTCCTCAGTCTCCCTGTGGACCTGGCTCAGAGCTCCCGGGCTTTGGAATTGCATGCAGCAGTACAATTTCCAAAAACATCAGAATGTTGATACGTTTGTTAATTGTTAATTTTGCTAAAAACGAAGCGTGTTAAAAATAGAACCAAGAAGACATAAACGAAAATCTGATCACAGATACTCCCTCTGTGACCTGTAACCACGGAATGTTTCCTGGAAGAAATAAAATTTCAACACTAAAATATTTGAAAAGCTTGGGATCCTAATCTGTAAGTAAATGAGTCTTTTAAATCGACTACAGTTTGCATCACGAAAAACTTACTACTTTTTTCTTGGTTTATTGTGGCCTCATCTTATTTGTTAAGCCCTTAACAAAGGTGGGACCAAATAAACATGATAGATTAAATCTGCCCCGTAAATATGGAAAAAACCCCGCCCACTGAACATTGCTCTCTCTGGCTAATGGAACCAAAAAGGTACCTTGTAATCTTTCTTTTTGTTTGTGTGTGTATTCTGAGATCTGTAGAGAACAGACCTAATGCTGTCACTCATAACGGAATGACCTGCTCTGTTAGGTCCGCAAACCAGATTTTCAGGGGAAGGAGCGGCTGCAAAAGACATACCTTGGGGTGTTAACACAAGGGTCAGGCGCCAGGCACGCGTGCCCTTAGGGGACTTGCGGCGGGTCCCCTGTCACACGGTGGCTGGAGGGTCCCTCTCTTGGCATCTCCTGATGCCATCCACCCCCCACCCCGTGCCAGCCCCTCCTCCCGTGTCTTGCTTTCCGCTCCCCGAGCTTCCTCCTGCCGTCCCAGGGCCCTGTGGTCTCAGGCCTCTGTCTCTGGCCGTTCGGCTCCTGTGTCCTCTGCTGGCTGGTGTGCATCCTCCAGCTCTGTCTCCCGTTCACATGGCTGAGAAAGCGCGAGCCCTGTGCCCTGTGCGACCAGACTTCCGTTCAGGACCCCAAGGAGGTGGCTCCCAGCTGACCTGTTTTCCGCGTTGGGGCTGGTGGCCTGGGTGCGAGCCCTGAGGTGGGCACGTTCTCATGGCTGTTGGTTCGGTCACACCCAAAGACCTGGGGGCAGGTGACAAGGCCGAGCTACCCTGTGCCCTGTGCTCGGGGGCCAACAGCCCATGTCGTGAACCCCCCCCAGCCTTTGGTGCCCCTCCTCTCAAAGGCCACCTGTGCTCTCACCCTACTCCTGTGACTTCTGGGACCCACAGCGACTCTCTGGCTCCCCGTGGTGAGACCGCCGAGGGTCCGTGAATGCACGTTCTTCTGTGGGCACTGATCTGGTAAACCCCCCCCCACCAGCTGTCTGGTGAGGTTTGCCTTTGCGTAGGAATTTCTTCTCCCTTTCTAGCTGGTGAGGGAGCACCATAGCATGAGAAGCAAGATGCTGCGTGCTGCTGGCACCGCTGTTGGTGTCCTCCCTGCCTGGGGGTGTGGGAAGCCCCTTGAGGCCAAGGGCCCAGAGCAGCAGGTCCTCCCAGGGCTTGGGGACAGGTCCAGGATGGGAAACCCTGAGCCCCCAGGTCAGCGAGCAGACATGTGGGCCGCGCGGAGACGCCAAGGCCGGAGGCAGGGAGGTGTTTGCTCAGAGTGTGAACGAGTCTCCAAGTTGACGTCCACCTCAGGCGAGCTGTTTACTGAGGCGTCAGGAGACGGCCAGGCGGGCTCCCAGGGCGGCTGGAGGGGACGCAGCCGGTGCTGTCAGAGCCGAGCCCGCAGCTGCGCGTGGATCGGCAGGCTGGCGGCTGGCCCCGGCCCCGGGGGTGGTGACAGGCCTCTGGGCCGCTGCAGACTTCTTCTCAGGCCTGTCCCGAGGCTGCGCTCCAGCGGGACGAGCAATCCTCTGCACAGAAGCCAAGTGGAACATTCTCTGCATAACTTGAGTACCTCCTAATGCGAGAGGGCACTGCCGAGCATCCGGGAGAGGCCCGCGTCTGGGTCCGCCGGGGAACTCGCGCGCCGCGTGACCACCAGTCATCAGGGCGTGGGGAGGAAGCAAAACCCCTGAGGGCCCTGTGCCCCCCCACGAGTTCTCTTACACCCCCCCCATCACCCTCCTAACTCTTTTGTCACATTTACAAGTAACACTGTTACTGGTTTCAATTCAGGCCTGAGTGGATAGTCAGGAAAAGCTAATCAGCATGACCCCTGGGTTGGATCTTTGTCCTTCTGGCAGAGCGACCTTCTGCTGGGAAGTGAGGTGCCTGCATTTTCCGGGAGGGGTAAGTACAGCCTGGAGAGACCCGGTCACCGCAGCAACAAATGTCCCCCAGGTGTCGGCTACACGCCAGACTCACCTGCTGTCACCTGCCTTATAAGTAATGGCACATGCTCACCTGCTCCATGTGCACAAGGACAGCACATCAGAGTGGAAACAGAAGTGCACGGATCCCGAGCCATCTTACCCTCGAACCTGCCCCCCGCCCCCCCCCCCCCCGCCGAGATGCGGCTGAAAGGGTCTGAGGAACAGGTGGAAGAAGCGTTGAACTGCAGAATTGCCATAAGTTTCCGTGTCCCACGTGGTGGCTACCTCTGTGCCCACCTGAGGGCCTCGCCCTGACCCTGGGAGCTGTGCTGGGTGTAGAGGAGGCCTCGTTTCCAGAAGTGACTGTTGCCATTTGAAGCATTGCTGGAATGTGTTTTCTTTGGGCGATAGCTCTGGAGGTTAAGGCTGCTGTGTTTTCTCTGTTGCTGTCCTGTGACTAAGCCAACACCAAATGGCTCTGAGGACCGGTCAGTCCTTCACCTCTAAGAAAACATCTCTTAGCCGCTCTGGATCAGTATTGGGTTGGGGTGCACGTGGTCCCTGTGGAGGTTTATCTGCGATTGTCAGGCACACCCAGGATTTCCTCTGTGTGTCTGTGTGTTTCCTATCAAGGTGCCTGCAGTCAAGCCCAGATCCTCCAGACCGGCCTTTAAATCCAGTCTAATCTCTGTCATGTGCTCAGCCACTGATGTGAGTCCCTTTGACATTTTTTGAGATTGCAGGTTTCCCAGGAGGGGAGCAAAAGAGAAAGTTTTATAAATACTGTGACCTCGAAATAAAAAAGTCGCTTTACTTTCCTGTTCCAGATTTTACCCCATGCTTGAAATCCAAGTAAGAAAAAGCACCGAGGCTGTGAAACTCAGGTGTGTCCTTGCAAATCCGTGTGGAGCAATGCATGCCTCACAGCCCGAGGCTGCTCAGCGCTGGGGTCTCTCCCTAGAGAGTCGGACTGACTTTAGAGAGGCTCTAGGGCGATACAGTGGTTTAAAAATGTCTGTCTGTCTATCTGTCTTTTTGGGACTGTACCTGCAGCATATGGAGACTCCCAGGCTAGGGGTTCAGTCGGAGCTGTAGCTGCCGGCTTGCACCACAGCCACAGCAGTGCCAGATCCAAGTTGCGTCTGCGACCTGCACCACAGCTCGTGGCAACGCCGGATCCTGCACCCACTGAGCCAGGCCAGGGATCAAACCTGCAACCTCATGGTTCCTAGTCGGATTCGTTTCCACTGCGCCACGACAGGAACCCCATGGGTTTAAAATCTTTAAAATTTGCTGGACTCTAAGTGTAGCCGTGACTCTAGAGCGACGTTTCCTAAGACTCAGGCACCGGGAGGAAGGTGGCCTGCCCACGGGGCACCAAGGGAGGTGGCGGAAGTTGGCGGTTCAGAAGATGGTGGAGCATCTTGGAGCTGGGTAAAAAGGTGTTTGTAGGGAGTTTAGGGGAGGAAAATATGGAAGAAACTGGGCTGAGCAAGGCAGAGCAGGTATGTCGTGTAAGCAGCCGAAGCCGCATGGCTCGCTTTCTTCCACGGATACCAAGTACCGGCATCCGATTAGCATCCACACCTGCACGGGTGTCATTCCTGCGTCTGCTCCTTTTCTAAAGCCGCTCTTGAACCCTGAGACATGGGGTTGGGGGTGAGCTTGGGGAGAGGGGAGGTGCTGAATCTGAGGGAGCCGGGTGAAGATGAAAAGTTGCCGAGAAATCAGTGGTCCTTGACGTGGTTTGGAAAACAGGGAAAAGGCCAAGGGATGGAATCCCGTTTTGCTGTTGAAAAATATTCGTTATTGATTCGGTAAATACTCACTGCCTGGTCATTTCCGGGCACGTGGGGGGTGGGAGCTGGGGGTGCAAAGTGGGGCCCAGCTGGGCCCAGCCGCTGCCTGACAGTGTCATAAGTTCGAGAGGACAAGGACACATCCCCAAATGGAAGACTGCCCCGTGACAAATGCTAGAGGAAAGCTTCTGCTGGTGGATTTCTCCGTGGCAAGTGCTGAAATGTACACGCACGCCTTTGCCATCATTCTGCATGTTTTTCACGTGTTGATTCTTCAACGAATCCTGAGGACCCGCTGTACCCGGGACACTGCAGAGAACAAGACGAAGTTCTCAGGCTTCTAACTTACAGGACGGTGTGAGGTACAGAGAACAGAACTGGCACAACACGTGTACCCCTTCTCCGTAACCCTCCAGTGGCACTGGAGGCTGGGTGTCACCATCCCTGTTGTATAGGTGGTGAAGCTGGGTCAGGATGTGTAAGCCACTTGCCCAAGATGACACCGCTAACATGTGGAAGTGGGAGAAGTTGAACCCCTTCCCCTGTGGTTTCAAAGCTGCTCTCCACTGCCCGCGGCGGATGTGGCATCTCCCGTGTGAGAAACACGCACAGTCTCTTTATCTCAGAGAAACTCGCTGTGATGTTGCTTTCACGACGGCGCTCGTGCCTTGAGAAGAGGGTCGGGTTGAAATGATGGCTCTTGCTCAAGGGGAAGGGCTGTGACCTCATCTCGTTGGTCCCTTTTCAACTTCGGACCGGTAACCTTTCTTTGCCAGTGGCTCCATAAAAAAGGTGGGGGGTGGGGGCAAGGTCTCAGAGTGAGGCCAGCCCCGACGTCCAGCCAGCGGAGGCCGGGAGGTAGATAATCTCTACGTATTGGCGGAATTAATGGGGGGCCTGGCACTTTCCATTAAGCTTGCCTTCTCGTTTGCCTTCTTTTTTTAAAATTGAAGTACAGTTGATTTACAACCCAGTGTTAGTTTCAGGGGGACAGAAAACCGACTCAGTTCTGCGTATACACGTACACTCGCCTTCGGACTCTCCCGTCACAGTGTCTCACAAGCTGTCGGCACAGTTCCCAGTGCTGTGCACGGGGCCTCGTCTGTCCAGCCTGCAGATACTGCTTTGCATCCATCAGACTTTCTGTGTAACCTCCGCAGCAGCTCAGGCCAGAGGCTGGCCCGGATGGGGAAGCGGGTCCAGCAGAAGCTGGCCTCCGCTGGGCACCTGGAGACTCCAGGTGGCCAAGTGGTGACAGGACCGGGTGGACAGAAATCCAGCCACATGGCTTCATGGTTTTGTGGTGCTTTAGGCTTTTGAAATCGCCTTTACAGATAATGTGTACTTTGGTCATCTCTGCGACGGCAACGTGAAGTAGGTGAGGGGATGGACATTCTGATTTGAAGGGTGAGGAACCGGGGACCTGAGGAGCAGGACAGAGAAGCAAGGCGAGGGCCGCAAGGTGACTGACTGCCCGGGAGGGTGTGAGAGCCCAGGCTTCTTTTTAGTACTATGAGAAGGTTAGACGGTTTTATTTTTACTTTCTGAAAATAGTTCCACGCCACAGCAGTAACCACACCTGATCATCAACTTGCTGAGCCACCAGGGAGCTCCAGTACTATGGTGGTGTTTTTTTTTTGTTTGTTTGTTTTTAAGGAAATGTATTTATTTATTTATTTCAGCTGTGGCCACGGCCTGTAGAAGTTCCCAGGCCAGGGATTGAACCCACACCCCATCGTCGACCTGACCCGGAGCAGTGTCAATGCCAGACCGTTACCCCACGGGAAACTCCAGTGCTATGGTTTTTAATCTTATTTTCTGAAAATAATCCCCCCTTGGTATCATAGTGACATATATTCATTGCTGACGATTTTTGAAAATGCCGAATGCATCAAAAAATTTAAAATGACATGTAGTTTCGTAACCTAAAAATAGATGACATTCTGGTGTAAATTCTTCTGGCCTTTTTTCTGTATCTGTGTACACTCAGGGAAACAGTTTCCAAACTGGGAGTCAGACTGCACAGCCTGTTTAATAAGCTGAGATTTTCACTTAAGATTGTGAATTTCTTATGATTAAATATTTTCTGTAACATCATCATAGTAGCTGTATAATATTTTGATGGATGCTGTACTTGAGTTAAATAATCCTTTATTAGTTGTGCTGTTTGATTGTTTTCAAGAGTATGGTTTGTAGATGGATGTTTTCACTGAAAGTTGGGGAAAAGGAAACGGTTATCTTTTTTTAATTTAGAATTTAAAAAACCAAACTCTCCTTCCTTAGGCATAACGTTAACAGCGGATTTGGTTGAAATGCACACATCTCACCTGGGCACTGCGATGCGGTTGAGGCTTTCACTGACCCCCGTCGAGTCCCCGGTCATTTCCGTTGTCACAGAGAGAGCCCCCGTCTGCCTCCAGCTCTGCCGCTGCAGCTGCAGGTCTGATTTCTAGCGGCACAAACACCTCTCGCCTGTCGTGGGGCGTCTTAGAAACGGAGCCGTCACCCGGGACGTCTCGGTTTCTTCTTTCAACTCTCATTTTGCAGGTGTCCGCAGTCGATTCTTTTTCAGTGGCTGAGTAATATTCTATGACATGAACTGGGACCCTTTGTTTATTCTCCTGTTGATGGATACTTGGGTGGTTTCCCATTTTTGACTGTATTAAGGAAGGGTGTTCTAAATGTCGCTACGTGGGCTTTTGTTTGCTTGTTTTTGTTTTATTTTTTCAAATATGTGTCTTAGTGGGCAAGTGCCTGGAAATAGGAGTGGCGGTCCCAGGTTGGTCTGAGTTTAACTTCGCAAGAAGCTCCGCACAGGTTGTTCAAAGGGCCCGTGTTCCTTTGATGTAAATCTTTTTAACTTGAACCATTCTAGAGCATATTCTAGATGGGTGGCACTCGTCGTGGTTTCCCTGTGCACTTTTCTGACGGTTCTGCTGCGTACCTTTCCATGGGGATATTTTTGATTTCTGTCTTCCGTGGTGAAGTGCCTGATCAAGGCCTCAGCCCGTTTTGAAGTGCGGTTGGTCTCTTACGGAGTTGCCGCTGAGTTAAATAATCCTTTATCAGTTGGGCTGTTTGATTGTGTGTCTCAGGTGAAGGTTCTCCGTGAGATTTGCCTGTAGACCCCCCCCGCCCCCGCCCCCCGCCCCGAACATGTGCCCTGCTTGGCCGTCTGTGTACAAGTGCTTCGGGAGCAGACAAAGCCTCCGTTTTTTCCTGAAGCGTTTGGTCTGTGCTTTCTCTGTTCTGGGAGAGCTTTTCCAACTGAAGATTGAAAACATAGTTCCTTCTATTTTCTTCTGTAGGTTTTGCAGCCTTAACTTGTGCATTTAAGTTCATGCTGGCAGGGGTGGTAATTTGTATTTCTCACAGAGACAGCCAGTTATTCAAGCACTAATTGTTGGGGTGATTGAGTTGTTTCAGCACCTTTGTTAAAAATTTCCTGCATAGGCATGAGTCTGTTTCTGTCTTTTGCCCCAAAAATGTATTTGTCCCATCTCAATGTATTTTGACTGGTTACTGCTGTCTCACAGTTATTCTTGAAATCAGAGGATGTAATTCTTTAGGCTTGTTTTTTTTTTTTTTTTTTTTTTTCTCAAGTATATTCTGGTTATTCTAATTGTTTTTGGCATGTCATATACATTAAAAAAAGGAACTTTGTCATTTTCTGGGAAAAAAAGTTGCTGGGGTTTTGATGGAGATTGCATCAAATCTGTACATGAATTTGAGGAGAATTGGCATCTGAACAATTCTGAGTAAGGCTTCAATTCACCAACATGGTACATCTATTTATTTAGGTCTTTCTTTTTATATTTCTCTAACATTTTATATTTTTCAGTGTGTAGGTTTTACACCTATTTTATTAATTGTATCACACATTTTATGCTTTTAGTTTGATTTTAATTACTATTGCATTTCAACTATATTTTCACATCACTCATTGCAGAAACTCCGCTGACAGTTTTTTTAATATTTTGTATTTTTCGATTTTATTTTTATTTTTTTATTATTTTAAAAATGACTTTTTTCCGTTATCGTTGGTTTACAGTGTTCTGTCAGTTTTCTGCAGTACAGCAAAGTGAGCCAGTCACACATACACGTATGCATCCATTGACAGTTTTATATTGACCTTATACCCTATGACGTTGTGCTTATTCTAGTAGATTTTTGTTTTTGTCCTTTTCTAGGGCCGCACCCACGGCATATGCAGGTTCCCAGGCTAGGGGTCTAATTGGAGCTGTAGCCGCGGCCTACACCACAGCCACAGCAACGTGGGATCTGAGCTGTGTCTGCGACCTACACCACAGCTCACGGCAACACTGGATCCTTAACCCACTGAGCAAGGCCAGGGATCGAACCTGCAACCTTCTTGGTTCTTAGTCGGATTTGTTAACCACTGCGCCACGATGGGAACTCCTAGTAGTTTTTTCTTTTATAGACTTTTTAGGGTTTTCCACATAGGCAGTTATGGTGTTTGTAAATAAAGCCAGCTTTATTATTATTATCACCTAATCTTTATTTTATTTTCTTTCTTACTTTATGCACTAAGACCTCGTACAATAACCGAATAGAGGAGATGAGAGGGACATTCTTGCCTTGTTCCCAGTCTCACAGGAACAGAGTCCAGAGTTTTCCCTCTAAGGGTCATGTTCGCTGCGGGCTTGGGGGCACTTTTTATCAGACTGAGGGCAAGCGCCTCTGGTTGACGGAGGAGCGTTGCTGTTTTTAAGGCATGAATGGGTATTGGGTTTTGTCAGACGCGTTTTCTGCATCGGTTGGGATCATCCCACGGCTTTTCTTTCGAAGCTTGTGGGATGTTAAACCAACCCTGTGTTCCCGCCCTAAATTCACTTGACGTGTAGATACCGAGTCGTGATACACTGTACTTTTTAGGTATTTCCTGGTGTGATTTGCTTTCTTAATGTTTCACTAAGGGCTTTTCAGTCTACATTCATTAAGTATGTGGGTGTCTTTTCGGGGTGGGGGGTGCATCTTTTGGTTTGATTTTGGCAGCGGGAAAATGTCAGTGTCACAGAACGAGGCAGGTACCGTCCCCTCCTGCTGGCCTGGGTGGGGCTTCCTCAGAAGGGTGTCTAGCCTGCTTCCTCTCTTCCCCGCTGAGGCCACTTGCACACGTGTTAGGTCCTTAGGGCGAGTGTCCAGATTGACCATTTAAACCATGTTTTGCCCTCAAGCTGCAGACGGGCCCACAGACCTGGGTTCCCAGCTCTGGGGAGGGGTCGCTGCTGGGCCAGCACAGGCCCCTCTGAAAGGCTCACAGGGTGGGTTCTAGGAATTCACAAAACCGGGGATCAGCCCCAGCTGCTCAGTGGGGACCTGTTCCTGGCTCTGCTGCCAGGCGGCAGGAATCAACACTGGGCCGGCTGTTCCCTGTGCCCTGAGCCCTGCCGCCAGCCTCCCCCTCTGCGGAGCCTGGCTGGAGGCAGTGCCAGGAGCGGGGGGCTCCCAGGATCACAGCCCCACCCTCACCAGGCAGCGTCCAGGGGGCGGGTTAGGAGCTGGGGGACTGCCTTTCCACTCTGGGCAGAGTCCTCTTCCAAGGCCGTGTCCTTGCAGGGGCCACAGTGATATTAAGATGCATCGTGTGGGATAAAACCAGAGTCCTCAGTGTGGCCCTTTGGCTGGCCACCACGGGCTCTCCCTCCCTTGCTGCTTCCAGCTTCCTCTGCCCCGGAACCCCACTCCCGCCCCCAACCCGGGCCTAGCAGCCCCAGCCCTCTGCGTCCTCCCGGCCCATTAAGGAGGCCTCCTTCCAGCCACGGGCGGGCTTGCTCTTGGGTGTGCGCGTCCCGCCCCGCTTTCCCATCCTGTGTCCACGGCCGCATTGGACTTGGGGCGGCTCTGTGCCTGGGGGCCCAGCGTCCAGAAGACAGGGCCGCGGAGGTCAGATCATTCATTTGAGAGCGAGTTAGCGTCCGGTTACACTTGGCCCCAGCAAGATAAGCACGTCGAGCACGTTGAGAGGGACTAGGAGGGATCACAGAGGAGCCCGGCCTGATGCTGCAGACGGCCCTTTTGAGCCCTGCCCGGCCGGCCGCTCCTTCTCAGAAGGGCCCTGTGCCCGCCTCGTGGTGTCTGCCCAGGTTCTCCTCGTTTTCTGGGCAGAGCAGCTGTGACTGCCGTTGTCTTTCCGCGTCTGCTCGACCCCTTGACCCTCGCAGCAGCAGAAGGCAATTTAGACAGATGAGGGCCTTGGCTCCTTCGCAGGAACCCGCAGAAGCCTTGGAGCAGAGACAGTCCAGAAATACCCAGTCTCCAGCAAGGGCTATTTTTAAGCAGCCCGAGCTTGTTTTCTCCAAGGATAACTTCCACCCTGTCGCTTGAGAGCTGACTTTAACGGGTTGCCGTCTCCCTGGCTGAGCCGTCTGAAGGGGAAGCCGATGAAGCGCTCTTCTCAGCGTGGTGGGAAGCTGGGGACAGGAAACACGCTTAGGGGTTCCAAGCAAAATCTGCTCCTCAGTTGATCCAAATATCCCTTTTCAGGAAAAGGAAAAACCACAAGGACAGGTTAGTGCAGTCCACCGCGCAGGTCCACCGACTTGAGCAAACACGGAACGCGTCGGGCTGTCTTCCAAGCTTTGCCGTCGATTCACCCGCAGGATTGTTGGTTGTCACTAAGAGCCAGTCGTGCCCCGGCCGGGCCGCGCTGACACCCTCAGGCCAGCGAGCTGCTCCCAGTGGGCGGAAAACCAAGTCCTCGTGGTAAAGTCGGACCGGGGCGGCCCCCCAGGTGGTGGAGGAGAAAGCGGCGCGCGCGGCCCGGGCTGGGTAGGGCTCCCCTCCCTGGAGATGCGGGGAAGCGTTCCCTCCACGCGGCGGCAGGTTCCCTTTCGACAGGGGACGCCCGGAGCCCGCTGCTCCTTCTCCCTCCGCCGACGCTGCGAGGGGTTCGAAAGGGCAGTGCTGGGCTGGAGCCGTGGGTTGCCGTCACCCAGTCAGTGCGAGGCCCAGAGTGGCGGCCGCTCTTCCGCCCCCAGAGCCACAGCACCTCCTGAGCTCAGTGCCGAGGCCTGATTTCCTTACCTGTCTGTCATTTCCTGGGAGTAGAACTCAGGTCCATAGGAAGGCGCCCAGGACTCTGGGCTGTGCTGCGTGTGCATGTGGGGGAGGGGGCGGGGGTGGGGGCTCTGAGGCGGCCTGTGGGGGGCACAAGGCCAGGGCACAGTCTGGGGCACACGGTACCTGCCTCGTCGTCCTCAGCGTGGCCTGTTTCTGGGTGTGGCTCAGCGGGGGCCAGGGCGGCACCCTAACTCTCCACACTGGGCAGAGTCCTCTTCCAAGGCCGTGTCCTTGCAGGGGCCACAGTGATATTAAGATGCACCGTCCAGCCCACTCTTGTCACCTTTCGAGGGACGCCCACGTGGCATTAGCTTCCATCCAGCACGCAGGGTCCTCAGGACTCCGGCGATGCCCACAGGGGTGCTTGATGGGAACCCGGGCCCTCGGTCCCTCCCTGCTGCGGGGTATCCCCTCGTTTCTGTGAAGAGCACGGACCACTTCTGATAAAACCTTGGCCGACTGGGAGGGGCCGCAGATGTCTTCCTATGCAGCGTCTTTGTTTTTCTGAAAGAAAACTTTCCCACAGCCCCCAATCTGTGTGTCTACCTTCAAGGGGCCGAGCTGGTGGCTGAAGACCCAGGGAGTGAGGGGCAGGCCCGCAGCCACCCTCACGGCCACTCTGGAGCTTTCGGGGGTCTGGACACCCTACCAGGCAGTGCCATTGGCTGTGCGAGGACCTGGGGCTCACAGAGGAGCACTATTCTGGGCCCGGGTGCTGGCTGCTCCTCCCGGTGCCTCCGGGCTCTCAGGAGTGGGGGTGGCGTCTAGGACCTCTCACCCGCCCTCCTCCTCTGAGCAGTCGTGAGTGAGGTCAGGGCTGTAGGCAGCAGGCTTCCCTTAGGTGGGCAGGGGCGCCTGTGGCAGAGGGGCCTGGAGGGGAGGCTCTTCCAGGTGATCTGCCTTTCCCTGGGAGCGTCCCCCAAAGTCAGTGGCTCCAGAATGGTTACCTAGGAAGGACGGGCTGTCAGAGCCATCCTGAAGCCGGGCTGACGCCTCCCCCCCCCAAAGAGTCAGCAGCTCTGGCATGGTTACTGAGAAAGGACGGCTGTCAGAACCATTCTGACGCGGGGGCAGAGTCGTGGTCCCAGCCCTGGAAGGGCAGGTGATCTTGGGTGGTGTATTCTCTGCTCTGACAACGAAGCCATCGTCCCTTGAAAGGGGACTCGGTGCCCGAAGGAAAACACGCCTTCGGACTGAGGTGTCTCTGTCCGCTTCCCGTAGGGCGTGCCGGCGTGCCCTCCCCTGCTGGTGGGGTCACCTTCTCCTGGGGGCAGGGAGGACGCAGCCTTGATGTTGCCGTCCTTTCCCCAGAGCAGCCGCCTGGTCTCAGGCCGTCAGCTCAGCAGCGCTCAGGCCAAGCCCCGAGCTCGGCTCACCGGCTCTCCAGGAGGCAGGGGGTGCAGGACGTTCTTCTGGCGTCAGCCTGGACCCCAGCGAGGGCCTGACGTCCGGAGACAGCTCTGACACGCACAGCTCAGGCGGCCGCCCGGCCTCCTCTGCTGCCAGAGCGATGGGAGGCCCGGGGGGGGGGGCGGCGGGACGTCAGGCCCCCAGCCCGAGCAGGACCTTGGCCAATGCCCTTGGCCGCACTGCGTATTCATCAAAGTTTCTGTTTAAAACATTCACACCTTTTCCCGTCATTACTAGTTCGGAAACCTCTCTGAGACGTTGGAAGTGCGAGGACGCCTCTGCCAGGGCCAGTGGTGGGGGCGGGCGGCCCGCCTGGTCCTGAGGTGGTTCATGGAGGGAGAGGGAGGCAGGACCCTGGGCACGGGGTCTGCAGGGTCTGAGGTGGGCTCAGCTCCTCTCTCCTGAGCCCCCGGCCGCCCCACAGTCCTTTCTTCCTCGTGACTCTGGCCTGTCTCTCGCCGTGTGATACTGAATGCTCATGGCAAAGCTTTTCCATGGATGTGGTTTCCTTGGCCTCCACCTGCCTGACCCAGGACTCTACCTGCCTGACCCAGGACTCCACCTGCCTGACCTTGCCCTGGGGCTGTTTGTAGCAGCACAGCCCCGTGTGGTATGGAGCCATCAAAGGAAAACCAGATCAGAAAATCAAAGAAGAAAAAGGCATCAGGGCCCGAGAGGAAGGGAAACTTTCCACGCGATCAGAGAGGAAACATCAAGTGAAACGAGGTGTCCTGTGAAGGAGGAAGGCTCGACCTGCTAATTGAAAGCTGCACACGAGGAGCATTTGATATCAATACAGTTTACTTAACCAAATTACTGTTATTAGTGAGGAGCAATGACAAGGAATTCTCTAACAGCCACACATTTAATTTTGGTGATTATTATTTACGCGTGATTTATTACTCCCCGTGCAAAGCACAGCTGGAAGGATCACACAGATGACTCACGGTTTCCTAAGGCCAAAGTTTTGTTTTGTTTTGTTTTGCCAAAATGATGGTTTTATCGAATCCCGGGATGACAGTCTGCTCCTGATGCATCGCTAGCGCCAAACGCACTGGAGGAAATGCAGGGGCCTGAATTATAACTTTGTTTCTAATGAGAGGTTCAACCTTCCCTTTGTTCTTAAGCACACCGCTGCAACCAGAGGTTGAGAAGCAGCAAGTCTAAAACCCTCCTCAAGACAGGAGTTGCAGACTACAAAGGGGACCCTGTGCCACCATGTTGCAGTGAGATGGCTTGAAGTGGTTTAATGACAGTGTTGTGTCATCTCCAGGAAGGCTGCTTCTGCAGGCCACCGAAAGCGCACCCAGCACACTCCTCGGCCTGCACAGAGTTTGCGTGGTGGTTCTCCTGCGGGGCCATGGGGCAGAGGGTCGCGTCCTTGTGCCTGTGTTTAATGCTATTCCAGGTGACACTGCACCCTGGCTGGGGACCCCCTGGCCTGCTTCACACGGGCAGAAGCCACACGCACTGCAAGGCATGGATTTCAGTACACATCTCTTTGACAGAGAACTTTTGCGTTGGGAGTGTAAGCCTGGCTATAGCAGAGTCACCCACAGCACCAGCCCTCAGCTGTGAAGTGGACTCGTCGAGCCAAGACAAGTTAGAGCAGGACCAGGCCTCCTCAAGGACCGTGGTCTCTGATGTCTAAGGTCATTGACTGAGAGCAGCCACCTCCGTGTACTTGGGCTCAGTGAGGGGGGCACCCCCAGACTGGTTGGCAGAGCCTTTGCTTGTGTGTCTGGCTTTGCACTGGGCTTGGCACCGGGAGGTTCAACCCAAAACCCACTCCCGCCCGCAGCCTGGACAGAGCTACGCCCTGGAGGGGCTTCGTTATGCATCCATCACCACAGTCTTCCTTTGCGGGCCCGGAAGTTCATGGGACACCCCTCTGTCCATATCTCTTGGTTCCCAAAGTCTCTGACATCTAGCATAAAAGCCACCTTTGCAAAATTCTTAACCAAATGAATGGATTTCTTTTTTTCAGTGGCATGGCAAGGGCGAAGCCTCCTGTCAGGCAGTGCTGGCTGGGGCAGGATGGTGGCTCCGTGCCACCCCCAAACCTCCATCTTTTTAGTCCCTAAACCACCCCCAGGAAACACCAGTTTGGGGTAGAAGCAGCACCCTTGCCATGCAAAGAAGCTTCAGGATCCAGCCTTTCCTCTCCTCCCTGGACTGTCCCCGTCTTCCTAGCACTAAACTCTGCCTTTCTGGAACCCCAGAGCCTGCAGTGTTTCAAACCAAGGACCTGCTTCCCCCCGACAGGCCTCCAGGAAGGAATGTCCTCACCAGAACTGTCTCTGGCTCCCTGTTCTGTTTGTGACCTGGGGACTCCTGTTTGTCCTGATTTCTCCCAGAAGGATTATTTCTTAAAACACATTTGGAAGATTTGAAAAATGAAATCTTTTTTTTTTTTTTTTGGTAATTCACATGTTAAACTGCCTTGCCGTTTAATTGTTCCTGTGTGTCATGTCGAATCTTTCACTCAGTTTGTTGATTTCTCTTCCAACTAGATTTGAACCTAAGTGCATCCTGGTTTTCCCCAGCACTTTGTCTCAGAGATGACAGTTTGCTGGCTAACCTCCCGCACTAAGAACCAGCAGACGTGAGGGTCCATCCCGGGTCGCTGTACGTCACGGAGCGCCCGGGAGCACAGCTCCACTGGCCTCTCTGTGTGTGAAATGGGAAGGCGTCGCCACTGCGGTAGAGATAATTAGACTCTGTCCTTGAGGGGATGGGGGGCTCTTCGGAGAGTGCGGTTTTAGAATCTACGAAACCCTCTTCCTGCCATTGTGCACCCCTAAACCTCGAGTCACCCTAAACCTCTGTTCGTTGCTGATACAGCGGTTGTTTACAGTGAAATCTTTGGAAGGCTAAGCGATTTCGAAATGCGATCTGAATCCCCCCGGAGACCTTCCGAGTACGTCCAGGAAGGTGTTCCTAGTGAGCGCGTGTAATTGCGTTCTCCACGTTTGCACATGCATGGAGAGGCCGTAACTCCGAGTCAGAAACCCGGCAGCAGAGTTTATAACAAACACCACCCTCTCTCCTCTCCCTGTTTGCCTGTCTCGCTCATGCAAACACTGTTACACGCCTGGAGAGAAACACAGCACACCGTCCAGGCCAAGACTCACTGTAACTTTGATGTTTCCTTCTCCAGCCTTATCCCAACAGGCTCATCTTCTCTGTTCATTGTGGAATGGACCTTATCGAACCAAGTCTTGTTTTATGGGTGCCAAAAACCTATCACAGATGGTGCTATGATATAAATATTCCACTTGCTTATATACGTATATACACACATATGCAAATGTAATATGTACGTAATATATATGTGTATATACACACACACACATATGCATGAGAAAATAAAGTTTGTATAATTAAAAAATGAGAAATTGTGCATCGGGGTCTTTTTAGGACTTGCCCTTCAGGGCTTGCGACGGGGGACCCTCAGACACTCCTGAATTGTGTGTTACAGGTTATGACTCTTGAACAGGGAGCAGCTTTGAGTTTACGAGTTTTCTCTTAGATAAATGTAACTTTTCATTGTCAAGAAAATACCATTTTGAAAATAAAGGACTCAGGAGTATTCTACAATTTTTACATCTAAATTTAAACCTACTTTCAGAATCAAAATGTATATTCTATAGAGCAGATATAGAGTCTGCAAACATTTGAAAAGAAAATGCTGGGAAAGGCCTGGGGGTGTGTTAGCGGGGCTGCAGAGTCTGTCTCCTGCCGGGCCGAGCACTGGGCGGATGCGGAGGGTCCGGTCGCCCGAACTGCCAGCTTCTCAGCACTTGGTAGTTCAAGGGGCCCTGGGAGGCAGCCGGGCCACAGCTCCACCTCCAGCAGGCCCCGAGTGGTTCGCGCTCTCGAGGCAGGGTGTCTGGGACCTGCAGCCCAGGGTTGGCTGAGGCCCTGGGTGTGGCCTGGGAGCCGGGCTGATCAGGGTCCCTGTGCAGTGCCCCCGCACTGGCCGATGTCCCGCCTCCCCTCATCCGTGTGGGACTCTGTCCTGCCGAGCCCAGTGCAGCTCTGCAAAGCCCCGCGGGCGGGCGCAGGAGCGACCGTTCCCATCCCGCGTGCTTGCGGGAGGCTGACTCGTCCAAGGTCAGGGCCCACGGGGTCTGCCCCCCCCCCCCCGCCCCCGTGGGTCCTCCCTCAGCTCTGGCCCTGGCCTTCCTGTGTACCTCCGGCTGTGCGCACCGAGTTTGGTGGAGTGATGTGCCTGCAGCGTCCGTCGCGGCTGTGGCTGGGCCCACCCACTGGGGCATCGCCGCAGAGAAGTGGACTCACGTCAGGTTTCGACTGCCGTTTTCTCAGAGGGAACGCTCACGAAAGCCTCAGCTTAACAAAACACATCAGTTTTACGTAGTTTGTGGGCAGACGTTGTCTGAAAGAAATGCTGAACTGAGGGCTGCGTTTTGTCTACGCCGAATGACATCTGACGGTCGCCTTCTAAGTGAGCTCTGTCGGGGGGCAGGGCGACCCACCCCGCAAACCCAGGCAGCTGGTCGGCGGAGGTTCACCTTCGCATGCTCAGAACTCGGCGCAGTATTTAGCGTGAAGGGTGGGCTCCTGAAACTTGGTAGCGGGACTTTCTGACCTTGAGTTAGTGGCGGGAAGGAGCTTATGAACTCTGAGCGATGAGAGGTGACAGTAAGTGCGGTCGGTCAGCTGGAAAGCTCTGCATGCTGGTGGTGTGTGTGCACGCGAGCCCGTATGTGTGCACGCTTCTGTCCCGTGCAGTCGTTTGGAGGCGTCTCGGGCAGGTTGTTTGCAAACACCCACCTTGTAAGATAAATGTGGAGCCTCAGACAGTGAGTCGCTTTGGTGCTGAAGCATCTTGGTCTCTGTAGAAATGGCGACGTGAGCGTGAGGCGACGGGTTCACTTCCCCGAAGACCAGCTCATGAGCTGCACGCGCACGTCTCCTCCCTGAGGACGCTGTGTCCTCTTGGCACGTGCTGGATCTTAGGAGAGGATTGCTGACCGCCCCTCGTGCCCGAACATGCAGGGGTCTCACTTGGGCCGAGACCCACACGCTGAGAACCACACCTGGGAAGCTGGACTCCTGCCCCCGCCAGCTCCCTGCCTCCTTGGACGTGACCTTCATTCTGCGCGTGGGGCGAGCTGTTTCAGGGACCCAGGGAGCTGTGCAGCCACGAGCGATGACATGCTTCCTGTGCTGCTCGCATGCCTGGCAGTGATGGCTTGGGGGGAAGTGATGGCTGGCATGGAAGATGCCAGTCTTTACTCTCCGTCCTGTGCCAGACAGGGGCTCTGGCTTTGAACTGCATCTCCAGCCACAATGACTGGATCCAGGTAATGGGTGGAGGCACGAGGCGGAGGAGCACCTGTCGTTTGCAGGTACTCAGGCTGATGAGTCAGGGAAGGCCCTTGTGTGTGCCTGTGCACGCGTGTGTGTGTGTGTGTGTGTACACACGCATGTGCAGGTGCTTGGTGGCGACGCAGGAAGCAGGGTTGGGAGGACATTCTCCTTGTCACCTGAGACCCGTGGGGAGCATCCTTCTGCGGCTTTGGGCAGTCGGCTCTCCCTGCCGTGGGGCTGAGTCCTGGGAAGATGGATGTGGCCTTGGCCGTCACGTGTCCAACTTGGACCTGCTTGTTTCTATAATGAAGAAAACATGCTGCTTCTCATGGGTAATAACTTCTGACTTCCTGGACAGCTCTTCTGTTTTGTTTACTTTACCATAAAGTATTCCACCCTTTAAAAATATGGCTCTCTCTTTTATCTGTTTCACAGTATTAAAATACATCAATGTGTTTATATTTCAAAATGGGAAATGTCAAAAACATTTTTTACAGCATCTTTCTTTTAATCTTTGTTTAGAGCGCAGGGCAGGAGGTGGAAAAGCTCGTAGGCTCTGCGCAGTTTTGTCCGTTCCTGGAAGGGGTCGATTAAGAATTCCAAGCCTTTCATCCTGGACAGACGTTCAGGGAAAAAGAAGAGCGTTTCATGCCTCTGATCAGAGTCCTTCGCGGTACATGTTAATACCCTGTTAGAATCACCAGGATTGGAATGTTTTTGCTAATGATATTTAATCTTTTCAATAGCATCCAACACTTCGAAAGATGCTGTTTTCTAATACACCTCATGTTGGCTTTTGCTGTTTGGAACGTAACTCGTGACGCTGTGTAACGGGACCTGGGTTGGTTAGAGGTGTCGCAAGTGTGGTTGAGTCCGAGGCGTGCAGAACCCGCTCCAGCGGTGCCCCAAAGTGCTTGATGGAATGAGCGCCCTTTTCTGGGCCACCCGGAGAAATGCCTGTGTGTCCTGCCATCTGGGGACAAGGACGAGACATGCCCTTCGTGCCTGGTAATGGTGGGTTGACATGAGCAGTGGTCACGTGAGTGCTTGCAGTCAGTGACAATATAAACAGACAAATATTGGAAGAAAATTGTATCTTTAAAAAAGTCAAGGCTGTGCCTTTTGGTTTTTTGGTTTTTTCATTTGGCGATCATGAATCAAGCCTTTCAAGGAGCACAGTTTGCACAGAAACTGGTTATGCTTTACAGGTCTTTTTTTGTGGGAAAAGTATTTATGATCATTGTTCTGTCTTCATTCTAAGTTTTATTTTCTCACAGAAGCTTATGAAATCGGGTGAAAGCCCGTGATACGGTGTTTTTAGTGCCAGGGTGACTAGAGGTAGATCACTGGTTGTTATTACTTTAGTAGAATCCCCACGTTGGGAGTCATTTAATCAGCTAGAATTACGGAGATAGGCCTGAGAAACAGTCCAGTTAAAAATTATCTGCTGTTAAAGTTACCTCCCTGATGTTTATGCCGTGGATTTGTGCATTCCTAAAACATGGGGGGAAAGGCCGAAATTGAAATAATCAGGGCCAAGTCTCCCCGGAAACTGCTCGCCAAGGCAGAGGACACCCCTGCCCATTCTGCATCTCCACTTCCTGGCACGCCATCAGGGACCAGGGGCAGAAAGCAGTTTTGCTTGAAGGGCTGAATTTGGGCCCGCCTTGTTTTCTTACTCCTTCCAGGCGTCCTCACGGTGCTTGAGGGCAGTTGTCACACCCGCTCTTCTGCAGAGCTTCCCAGTGGAGCCCTCTCCCTTGCGGTCTCCATCAACCGTAGGCTGCCTCAGCAGGGTTCCCGTTGGCTGAACAGCCGCAGAAGAGCTGTAGAAATCTGGAAGGTTCCAGAAGGTCCGGGAGGGTGAAGCGGGAGCCCCTGCCAGGGGAGGATTCTGTCCTCAACTCCTCCCGCGTAGACCAGGTGCTTTGAGCCCTTTGGAAGCGCATGGGAGGATGGGCTTGGGGGCGCCCCCACCCCCTTTGCCCCCATTCCCCCCATTGCCTGTGGCCGGATGGAGTCCAGCTTGGAGTCCACGAGCCAGCAGTGGCAGGCTGGGGAAGGCCAGCTCACGGCCAGAAAAGGATGCTTAGCCCAGAGGGGACACGCTGACCTATCCTTTCCCATGGGGAGTCCTCTCCCGGGCTCCCGTCCGTCAGCTTTTCTGGGGCAAAGCGTTCTGAGGGTTCCTGGCGACACGAGGCCGAAGGGCTGGGCTTCCATGGTGTTTCTCTTTACAGTTAGCCTCCAGTTCTGGCAGGTGACCCTGTGTTCCGTTTTTCCTAATGGTAGGAAATTTCCCTTGGAAGTGCAGGGAGTTAGACTGAGAAGTAGTCCACTCAGAGAAACCATTCGATACTCGTGCGTGGAGCTGGTGTACTGTGTGCCCAGGTCCCGGCACCCTAGATGACCCAACTCGGTGAAGCGCTGGCAGAGAAGAGGCCCCGTCTGTTCCTGGCGATGCCGAAGCTGCCCTGCCCTCGCGGACAGGAAGACGGCACCCCAGGGCCGGAACCTATGAGGAGGGCGTGCTAAGCCCTGGAGCCCTGTGTCACCACAGAGATGCCCGTCAGCTGGTGTCCTTGGAGTCTGACATGCAGCTCACCTGCACAGAGCACTTGAGACATTTCTGCTCAGTCAGCAGCTTTGCATTGCAAAGACGAGTGAGAGTGTCTCCAGAAAGCTTAACTTTGACATTTTTTTTTGAGTTAATCTAGAACTGTTGGGCCAGAATTATAAAGATGGAGCCAAGGGGTCTAAGTCTTGAGCAATTTCAGAGCAGCGAGACGGCCTTGGTCTGGGTTGGAGTTCCCAGACGCACTTGCTGGAGCAGGTGTGAGCAGGTGTGAAAAAAGGGCAGGTGAGCACAGCCTCGAGGGCTGAGCCAGACCAGCTCTTACATAGCTGACGCTTTCTTTCTTCTCGCAGAAGCAAAAGATTCTTGGAAAAGAGACATAGCTGGTTCTGGAAAAAATATCACACCAAGCCCTGGACGAGAGCCACCCTTTCCAGTGGAAAGACTGACTTTAGCACCACGGCCTATTGTAAAACCTAGTGAAATGTGTGTAAAAATCTTGCATCTGGTTTGAGATTTATCTTTGCTACCAAGTCTGTCTGCATTTTTGACTCTGGGATGGTTTTGTTCATCCAGCGAGGGGGCTGCCTCAAAGGGAAAAAAGAATTATTGTTTAAAAAAAAAAAGTAATGATATTTTCTTTTGCTGTCGCCATGGCTTATTGAAAAATTATTTTCTAAACAAGCTGGCAAAAGATAAGATAAATACGAGCTGCCGTAAGGATGTTCCAGTAGCAGCGTTGGGGGAGCACGGTGTAATTCATTGGTAGAATACTCGCTTCTCAGATGCAGGGATTCTCTGGGAAACTGCAAAACCCACTGCATTCCTGTTGGAAACAAAAGACACAGCTTCCTCTTCCTGGGCATCCTGTCCTGTGCCCCGCGCGAGGGAGGGACTTGCAAGCAAGTGCTGCTGAGGCTTTGCTCTCTGCCGGGAACTGGTGGGTCTTCTCTGTGGAGAGGCTGTTTCACAGTCATGCTTTGCACACCCACTTAGAGCAGCGTTTATGGCCTGAAGAGAAGTGGCTCACTTTTCCACCTGGTACCCTCTTCTAGCAGAATTTTCCCTCATCCCGACTGGAAAATTTTTAACAGCTGTCTAACCATCGGACAGTGTGTGTTTCTAGTAAGTTGCTGCCTCTGTTTTGTGGACAGAAGGCTGTCTTGTGCTGAGCGTGGCATGTGCTGAGCGTGGCACGCCGATCTGAGAACATGTCCTCATCCTGGCAGTGAAGGTTGGAATAAGTTATGAAGTGCATGTGTCCTGATTTAAGTAACAGTGGAATATGCTTGTTAACACCTGGCCTAGTCGTGAGGCTGAGGGGCGTTGGTTTGGAATAACCCTTCAAAGTGTTGGGAAAAGTGCTTTGAAATGTCCTCCCCGAGGAGGAGAGCTTGTGTGAGGAGTGCCGATTGGGAAGGTTGAGTTTGGAAGGGCCTCTCGGGAGGACCGCTGGGGAACCCGGCGCTCAGAGAGGCTGGTTCGGGGGTACATCAGCAACCCTGGCAGGGTTCAGGCCTCGGGGACCCAGGAGAGAGGGCAAGGGGACACTCAGGGAGATGCTGGCTCTCCCCGGTTGCCCTCTTACCTGGCCTCTCTTCTCCTCGCCCACGTCTTTCTGCCCTTTCTCTTTCTTCCTGCCCCCAGCCCTTGGCACCACCACCCCACTGTCTGCCCTATGAACTTGTCTGTTCCAGGGACCTCAGAGAAGGGCAGTCATGCAGCAGTCATCCTTTTGTGTCTGGCTGAGTTCGCTGGTTGTAGTGGTCAGGGTTCATTCATGTTGTGCAGGTGTCAGAATTTCACTCCTTTTTTGGCCGAGAAATACTCCACGTGTATCGCATTTGGTTTATCCCTTCGTCTGTTGGTGGACATTTGCGTGACTTCTGCCTTTTGGCTTCCATGAACAGTGCTGCTGTGAACACTTGTGTACAAATCTCTGCTCAGTCCTTGCTTTCAGTCCTTGGGGTACCTGCCCAGGAGTGAAGTGGATGCTCGTCACGGTCGTTTTGTGTTCGGCTTTGTGAAGAACCCCAACCCGACGTCTCTGTGTTTTACTCCAGGCTGTACAGGGCACCGTCTGCCGCCTGTCCGTAGCACTAGCTGTTGTCTGTTACCATCCACACCGGCTCATTATGGAAGTTGAGCTCATAGGATAGGGAAATATTTTTGCCAAGATTCTGTACATTTTGTTTTAGGCTCTGAAAAGACCAGAGCAATATTATTTAAAACATCTTAACATGACTTCATCTTTTCTAAAAGAGAGGCAGCCTACAAAAGAGCGTACACAAATTGTCGTATTTCTGAATCTTGATTAACTCAGGGATTTTTGAGGTCATTTTGAGAAACTACGTCCATCTAGCTGTCTGCAAAATCTGCAGCCTTCCTCTGTACTCACAAAATTGTGTGTTTAAAATTTTGATTTTTATAAGCTTTTATTTAGAAATATACACATACTTAGAGAATTAATGATTATTTTAAACATTAAGAGAATAAAGCCTTTGAAATGAGTTTTAAAGATGTTTCATTGCTTAAGCAAAGATATTTTTCTTTCAACTAATCTGAAACAATTTTCACTGCTTATTCTATATTAAGTTACATGACGTTTGTACACACTGACTTCTAAACAGTCGTGGGATTTCCCAACTGTGCATTCAAATGGTATGACTTTTCTAGATATTTGACCAAAAAGCACTCTTGGGAAAGACTTTCAAACCGATTTCTCATCTTGGCAGAGCCGTGCAGGAAGCAGAACACACAGGCGCAACTTTTTTTTGTGGACAGTTCTGGTTTTCCATCTCTCTTTGTGTTTCTTTCAACCTCTGGTCATTTTCTATCTTTCTTTGAAAGTTATTATTAAAGTTGTGTGTGTGACTCTGTGTGTGTATGTGTGTGAGAGAGAGAGCACTAGACAAATGATACATTGTTTCAGGGTTTTTTTTTTTTTTTTTTGCTGTTGAATTTTTTGCTGTATCATTATCCGTTCGATCTTAATTATCTCCTGCTAAATTAAGTTTCTTTCAAGGGAGTTATCTTTAAGATAGTATTTCTTTCAGCTAATCTTTGTATCTCTTTTAGGTTCTTTTTTATTTAAAAGGACAATATTTTCTATGCCAAAGGAGTCTGGTATCTAGAGCAGCTTTTATTTTCCTTGCTAATATAGGAATCATTTTGGCATGAATAAAGAAAGATTGAAAATAATCAGCTCAGGAATTCCAGTCATTAATTAATTCACATTTTAAGGCCATATTTGCAGAATTCCTTCTTCTGTGTTAAATGACAGCAGGTGCCCCTCCCCTTAATCTCAAGGTAGAGTAGATTCAGTGGCCGAACACAGCCCTGGGCTCAGGGCCCCTTTTCCTCGCCGTGGGCTATTGACAGAGCCCCAGACTCCAAGCCTCAGCTTCTGGGTCTGTTAAGTTACGATGTTTGGCCAGAAGTCTCTACGATGGACCTGGGCTCTAAACTACCACCAGTCTCTGCTTACAGTAGAGCCCTTGGAAACACTGAGCTTTCGCTTATCAGCATCTTAATCAACTCTCGGCCACTGAAGAGACACTGAGCTCCTTGTGCAGAAAAATGTTCCTGACAGCTCGCCAAAGAGTGTGGGTGGATAAGGGGATGGTTCCCCCACTTATTATTATTTTTCCCTCTTGCGGGTCATTTAGGTTGAGTCTTAAATGAATAAGCTATTTCACATATGTAGTGTTTTATTTTAAATGTCTAGTTGTTTCTAAAGCAGTTTCGAACATTTTTAAGTAAGTAAAGACATGCAGTAGAAATAGAAATCTGTGAATAATGTTTATATGAAAGAACAGATTAAAATGTAAAAAAAAGGATTTCCCACCGTGGCGCAGCAGAAATGAATCTGACTGGGAACCATGAGGTTACAGGTTCAATCCTTGGTCTCCCTCAGTGGGTTAAGGATCTGGCGTTGCCGTGAGCTGTGGTGTAGGTCGAAGATGTGGCTCGGATCTGGCGTTGCCCTGGTTGTGGTGTAGGCCAGCAGTTGTCGCTCCAATTGGACCCCCTAGCCTGGGAACCTCCATGTGCCGTGGGTGCGGCCCTAAAAAGCATAATAATAATAATAATAATAATAATAATAAATAAAAATAGAATGCGAGAAAAGACTAAATTCAGTCCTGTGTGCTTCTTGGTGTTTCGCTGTTCCAGGGACGCAGGCTGGGGCGAGGTGCGTGGACGTGAGAAAGGTGGTGATAACGGCAGGGGAGCTGTACGCACGCGTATGCACACATACGCCTTGTGAAGGTTGTGTGCTTGCGTCAAAGGAGACGTTTTCCCAGTTCATGACTTCCCGTAATTTGAGTAATGACAACTCACAAGGCACACCTTTGACCAGACATACAGGGAAAGGTCAGCAGAATGTTACAGAACAGGAGGGTGGCCAGTCCTCAGAAAGTGCTGAGACAGGAGTGGGAGCCAGATGAGCCTTGGGTGACACATTGCTATTGCAGCCAAGGGACGGGTCCTGGGCATCCTCAGGACACTTTGAAGACTTGAAATTGAAGCAGGTGCATGTGCATTAATTACCAACTTATGAAATCAACTTTTTTCTTCCCCTGCACTGATGGCGTATTGAAGTTCACGGGCCATGGATCAAACCTGTGCCACAGTAGAGACCCAAGCCACAGCAGCGACAGTGCTGGATCCTTAACCTGCTGAGCCACCAGGGAACTCCTGAAATCAATTTTAAGTCCATGATAAAGATGTAAGGTAAAGAGTAGCCATCGAAACAGCGACCTACCCACGTTTGCTTCCCAGTCATACACACACGGTTAAAATGTAGGTCGTTCCTGGGTTTTTCAGACATACTCTTTCTTAGCTCTGGCGCTCGACAGCCCCATAATCCCATAATCTCTGTGTATTAACACCGCCAGCCCGGGAATCCTGGAGGCAGGACTTCGGGGCGCTGCATGGCCCGGGGGCCGGGGAGGCGGCGGCCGGCGCCCCACACCCCGTTCAGATCAGAGCAGGCTGGCAAGTCCCTCGGCCGATAAGCGATTGAATGTGATGGTTCTTGATGAGTTAGAAGGCGAAGCCTGTGCTCCGGGAGAGCGTGTCTATAATTGATGAGCAGCGCTGCCCCTGCTTGCTGCCCTCTTGCCACGCGGCCCATGTGCACGCGCAGTTGGCTCCCGACTTTCCCAGGTGACTTTGTTGTGTCTCTGGTCCATGCCCAGCAGCCCCCGCCTGCTGTTTCCAAACCAGAAGGGGTTGTGAGCCTCAGCCATGCTTGGCTCTCTTCTTCACGCTGGGCCGACCGTGGCCTTGGAGGCTTTTAATCTGGCCTCGCATCTGGAACGAGCAAGCTCTCTGCAGCCGCGCCTTCGCCCCGCTTGGGCATGGTGTGCTCGCTCGTCAATTATTCAGCCACTGGCACTTACCGCGTCAGACCTTGTTCTTGTTTTTCTCATAGTGCCCTGTGCTCACCTCTTTTACTGCATCTGCCACATCATATCATGCCTTTCCTGCTGTTTTAGGTCCCCGACGACAGTGCTGGGTCTACCACTGTCACGGTACCTTCCTGGTGGCTGGGACATACCAGGTGCTCCGTCACATTTTCCTCTTCCTTTGACTTGAGTATTAAGGCTAAACCTTTTGGAACCTACACTACAGCTCATGGCAACACCGGATCCTTAACCCACTGAGCGAGGCCAGGGATCGAACCCATATCCTCATGGTTCCTAGTCAGATTTGTTTCCACTGTGGCATGGCAGGAACTCAAGACTGAACCTTTTGAAAGCTTAAATTCTCATGATATCATTTACCCATTTACTTATTTCAGGATAAAATGTTTAAGTCATGCAGAAAAGCAGAGTAAATAATACTATAGTAAATAATACTAAGTAATAGTAAGTAATAATCAAACATAGTCTCTTGGTGGTATCTTCCATCGAACTTTGTTAAGTCTAAAGTGTCTGACTGCTTTTCTTATAGATTTTTACTACGTTTATAATTCCTGCAATATCATTTAAAGAAAATATAGATGTGGTCGAGGCGCCACCTACTCCTTCCTAACCCGTCTCTCATCCCCACTCCTCAAAAGAAACAACTACTGAATTTATTGTTTGATATTATTCCCATGCAGGTTTTTACCTCTGTTATCTGTGAGTGTATTTTTAAACAATACCTAGCAGTGTTTGGCGTATTGCTAAGTATATAAAAATGGTTTGGTGGTCTCCGTGTACTTTTGCAACGGTTTTCTCCGCGGTAACCGTGTGGAAGCCGTCCACGCGGATCGGCGCTGCTCTGGCGAGCTCATTCGCTCTGATTGCAGAAGAGCCTCCCATTGTGTGACCAGACCCACCCAGCACTGATCAATGCCTCTGCGATGGGCATTTAGGTCGTCTCCAGTACGCGTGCTCTTGCAAGGCGTGCGGCAGTTCACATTCCCGAGCCGGGTCTGGAAGGGCTGGGTCAAAAGGGCACATGCATCTCCAGTTCTGCTGGGTCTAGCCAAAGCGTCTTTATAAAAATCAGAGCCGACAGTGCTGGTCTTTTAAGTATCAAGTTAAGCCCTTTTTTATTATTACACTTGCTCATATATTTGATTTCATCGCTGCCACCTAATCCTGATTTTTCTGTGCTTCTTTCATTTTATCCCTGTGCCTGCCTTCTCTCTGTTGCTTGGAGGTTGTCTACGCAGAACTTTTTATTCTTCTGGTAGGTACCCTTAAAATTTAACGTGTGTGTTTGAAACAATAGTCTAACGTTAGCCGGCACCGGAGCTGAGATGTTTAGGAAGATGCAGAATGATCAAGGGTCTCATGACAGGTTCACTTTGATGAGCCATGTCTGGCTCTCATGCTGTTTTTCCCCCAGTATTTTAGCTCTCAACTTTTTTCGGGGGGGTGGGTGGTCGTGGGGGCTGCTCCCATGGCATATGTAAGTTCCTGGGCCAAGGATCGAATCCAAGCCACAGCTGTGACCCACACCACAGCTGCAGCAACACTGAGTCCTTAACCCCCTGCGCCAAGGCCAAGGTGGGAACTCCTCAGCTTGTTTTTAAATGCATACCAAATAGCGATAAATTGGATTTAACTATAAATGTGACCATCTCATCATAGCTTCTTGAATATCAGTCATTCTTTCTAGATGCAGTTTTTTCTTTCAGGAATGCATTCCCAAGTAGACCTCTCCATGGACCTCTGTTAGAAGTGAAGTGGCTTTGGATTTTGTTGATCTAAAATTGTCTGTTTGGCCCTTAGTCGTGAGTAATCGCCTGACTGTCCAGGGTTCCAGGTGGCATCTGTGTCCCTCAGCAGCTCAGAGACTCTTTTCTTGTCTTCTGTCTTCTGCTCTTGTCCTGTTGAGACTATTTTCTCCTGTGGTTGAAACTGTCTTTAGTGAGGACCCGGGGTAAGCAAACTCCCTCCGATTTGGTTTGTCTGAAAATTGTCCCATTCTCGAAAGATAGTGTTTCTGAGTTGGTGGTAATGCCTGACAGTTACAGTCTCCCAGTGCTTTGACACCTGCGCCCCGTCCCTCCCACCCCACCCCCGCTTCCGCGGTTGTTGTTGAAAAGTCAGGTTGGAGTCGTTGTTGTTCTGTTGTACGTTACCGCTTTCATTTCCGTCTGCCTCAAGCGTGTTCATCTCATCATTGCTCGTTGGCGGGTTCCCTGTATTTCCAGGAACATATTTTCTATAATTTTTGAGCTTCTTGGCACAAACAACCCCCCGAGAAGTGGGGTTCTTTAACCAGTTTCGAAAACTCTCAACTTGTGTTTCTTCACACGTGTTTTCCGTTGTCCGTTCTCTCCCCTTCTTTGAATCCCAGGTAGATCAGCGTTAGGCCCTCTTACTGCGTGTTTTCTGTCTGTTCAACTCTTCTGCCTCTGCTCTTCCTTTGTATCTCTGTGCTTGTGTTCACATGTGTCCACGGGCTTTTTAAGTTTCGAAGTTGACTGAGTGACAACAGGAAGAGGTCAGTGGCACTGAGAGAAACCCTTATTGTCACTTGCATTTTCCTAGGAAACCAGGTGTCGCACAACACGCGGGGCCACACGTGGCAGCGTCTGAGTCGGTCAGGAGGCAGAAGCAAGGGTGAGGGGAAAGCCCAGCCCACAGAACCAGTTGGGGTTTCCGTGGGAAAGGCAAGGCGGGGCAGGCTGACAGTTGAGGATTGGCTGCTTTGAATAACTTCAAGGGCTCTGGGACGTGAGGGCTGTCCTTCGTTGGCTGGTGTTTGGCCCTGGATTGATTTGGAGCAGAGGAAGTAGTGATTTGCTGTGTGAGTTATTATCACAAGGAGGCCGTTGGGAGTGTGGACCCGGGATTGGTTGGTTTATGGATGAAATGCACTGATTATCTCTAGGAATTAGCTGGCTCTTGGAGAGGCAATCTGGCCTCAGTCGTAAGCCTTTTTTTTTTTTCTTTTAAATTATTAATACAGGGCTTCATTCTGGAAAACTTCTTCACATGTCGTCAAGGGAGTCTAAGCATCTATTAAAAACATTCACCGATTTTCTAGTTTGAATTAGAATACTGTATCACTAAGCGTTCTCTTTTGAGTAATTACGAAATAATTTTTGCTCTTTGCTCATTTATTCAGTTCTTTAAGCAAGTATGTATGCCCATTTTATGATTATATGTGGTAATTCCAATATTTAAAGCCATTAGGGGTCTGATTCTGTTGTCTGTTATTCCTACTGATTCTTTTCTCTCTTTTTTTTTTTTTTTGCCTTATTTCCTTTTGTATTCTGTGATGCTGCAAATTCACATCACTTGGAATTAGTGACAGTTACATGAAATTGAGATAAACATGTATTCTTCCAGAGAGAATTTGGATTTACATCTGTCAGGGACCTAGGTACTGTAAAACTAGGGTTACCATTTACATTTTTAAATTTGAGGTTTTCCAGCCCATCACCTAGGACTATAGATTTGCCATGTAGCCAGCTTGTGGTTACAGATTGTCAGAGGAAATATTTTTCTATTTAGTGATATTTTGCTGTAGATGGTTTTTCTTAGGGTTGCTGGTGAGTGTGGGTCTGCACTGTTTATAGTTAGTCTCTAGTCCAGCAAAGTAAGTCTTTAAGGTTCCGACTTTACTAGCTGGTCTTTGATCAGATGTCACCTCTGAGATGCCCCTGTGATTTTTCTTCTAGTCCTTGAACCCACAGTAACTCACTGTTTCAGGGGTTCATTTGGCACAATCCAGTCTCCAGCACTCATGTTGTTTCTCTGAATTGGAATCTTCACTTTATTTATTTATTTACTGCCTCTTTGAAGCAGCCTTATAATCTGACCATCTCATTGATGAAAGTTTTATACTTTAAAAATATTGTAGGCAGCAGGTTTTTTGTTTTCTCTTTTTTTTAATCTTCAGTGGGAGAGTACTACCAAAAAAGGAAATGTCTCATGTTTTTCCTATACTTCTCTGATCTGCGTTTTGGATATTCTCCTCACATCTGTTTTCCAGTTAACTAAGTCTCTTTTCAGCTGTGTCTCATCCACTATTAGTTCTTTCTTTGCATTTTTTATTTTAGTGATTATCTGTTTAACATTTAGTTGTTACTTTTGGTAACTCTACAGTTCCCATATGGGAATTAAATATGTAATGACAGCCTGACTTGTATCTGCTGCCAGATCCCTCAGCTCATGTGTATATCTTTTTATTTGTTTTTTTCAGTATCTTATTTTTGGTGCCTAAATATTCATTTTTTATTTTTGTGATCTCACTATGCGTTTGAGAATATGTTCAATGTACCTGGCATTTCTGGGTGTTTTATAATGAAAGTCATGTTAGGCTACCTTACCTGCCGGCCCCGCTTCTCGGAACCACCGTCTCCTCATCCAGATCAAGGGCAGGATGCTGGTTTGCCTGCCGTGGCCATGTGCCCCGAGTGCACAGACGGCTGGGCCGGGAGCATAAAGCATGGGAAGCGTTGGCAGCTTTTGCTCCGGGGGGCAGGCCCTGCATCAGCTGGGTCGCTGAGACAAGCCAGGAGGCAGGGGAGAAACGAAGGTCCACAGCTGCTCAGAGGCCAGGGAGGCTGGGGCCTGGTGTCCACTGTCTGCTGGGACGTTTTCTGAGCCACTTGGCTCTTGCTCCCTCCTCCTTCCACACCAGAAATGACAGTGCACCAGGGCGCTGCCTGGCCACCACAGGGGCCTGAACGTGCTTCTTCAGAGTTTGTTTAGCCCCTGGCTTCAAAGGTCCAGTCACGAGGGTGAATCCCAGTCTGGATCTCTGTACATTCTTGACCTCCGAGTTGAAGGTGAAGTTTATACCGTCTCAGCACATTTAAGAGTTACTCCCATATTGTGACTTTAGCTGTTTCAGGTTCATGTTTGTCGCATACGAGTTTTTATTTTTTCAGTTAATGTCTGCCTATCAGTCAGGCTTCAGAATTCTCCAGAGAAACAGAGCCAGTAGAATTTATACCTGTTTATCTACCTATCCATCCATCTGTCATCTAGAGAGAGATGCTGATTTTGAAGAATTGGTTTATGTGGTCCTGGGGCTGACAAGCCTGGAACCCACGGGGCAGCCGAGCAGGCTGGAAAGGCGGGCAGCATTTCTGGGTCACTGCCTTTACGCCGCGTCCTCCTTCCCCAGGAGACCTCAGCGGGTGCCCCTCAGGCCTCTGTTGCCTGGGCGAAGCCGCCCACTCTGCAGAGGGCAACCCGCTTCACTCAGAGTCTGCTGGTTGCAAATGTCAATTACACTTAAAACCACTTCGAGGGAGTTCCCTGGTGGCCTAGCGTTTCAAGATCTGTCATTGCCACTTCTGTGGCTCTGGTCTCTGCTGCAGTGCTGGTTTGATCCCTGCCTGGGAACTTCTGCATGCCACGGGTGCGGCCAAAAAAACCAGCCTCACAGCAATGTCCAGGCTGGTGCCGGAGCCGGTAACTGGCCCTGTCTCCCGGCCGAGGTGAGCCATACGTCTGCCGTCACATCTCGTGTAGCTTTGCTCTGGATGGTGGCTCCAGCTGCAGAACCCAGAGACACTGCTGAGTTCTCCTGGCTCCTGTCTGTGGATACAGACAGCCCGGGCTGCCGTTGCGGTTCTGCCCTCACTGCCTCTGTGTCTCTGATGAGTTACCCAGTCTCCTTAAGACAGAGGCAGATGCAGTGGGAGTGCTGGCAGTGCCTGGGCCCCACACGCTCTCCCTTGGCAGCTGGAGGCTGGGCCACCTCACTGGTCATCACACCTGGACCGCAGTGTCACCGCACTTTGTCCTTTGGAAGCTCAGGGCCTGGGAGGGCAGGTGCCTTTCCTAGTCACCCAGGCAGCCTGCGTCAGACCCAGAATTTGAGGTGAGGCCTTTCTGAGACAAAGCTGGGCCTCTTTGACAGCACCTCGTGGTGGGCGCTCTGCGGCCCTGAGGGATATGTGCAGGTACCCCCTCGGGTGGGTGAGCCCGCGTGTCCACACCCGAGCTGGTCCGAGCTAGGGGCACACAAGAGCCCAGCTCACTGGACCGCTCAACTCACTGCCCCTTCCCTACGCGTGGGACAGACAGACAGAGAACAGAAACATTCTGGATGAAATCAGTTTTTAAATCCACCTTCAGGGAAGGACCCCCCCCCACCTGCCCTTCTGTTGCCACAGAGGAGGTTCCGTCTGTGCTGAGGGCGGGACGTCTCACGAAGTCACTGCGCTCACCCTGGGTCTGCTGGGCTTTAGGGACAGATACCTCAGGAAGGCAGTCAGCACGTGTTTGAACGTTTCAGTCCAACAGAGACGGTGACCACACAGGCCTTTCTTTGAAGAGCCAGCCTCTTCCCCGTGTGCCCAGTGCTGGGATCTTCTCCAGCGCTGAGGGCCGGGTCCCGGGCTCTCTTTGGTGTCTGCACCACACTGTGCTCGTGGCTGTGCGTTTCTCTTCAAGGGTCTCTGTCCTGCCGGAGTGCCACCTGCTTGGGGGCGTGGCCGGGGCCTTGTTCGCCTTCGTAGCAGGTAGTCAGGCGCGCGGTACACACTCAGAACCCGCCGGAAGAACTAAGAAGAAGACACGCAAGGCGAGGGGTGGGCGGGAGGAAGGGAGGACGGACCGCGCGGGCGCGGAGGAAGAGGGCACATCACCCACGGCCTCAGCTTTGGCGCTGAGCGCCTCTCCCCCTCTCTGAGCTCAAGCAGTGACATTCCATCCGTTCCATCGGTAGCTCATACTCTTCCTCTCCCGTGAGAGGCGAGCTCGGCCTGTCCCTGGAGAGCGTGTTCTGTCTTTGTTGTCAATTACAGCTTTGCTCCAGCTCACGAAGCCGGTTCGTAGCCTGTGGAGCATGGAGAAAGGGAGCTTGAAGCTTTGCCAGCCGACACCTTCGCTTTCTAGAGAAAAGCTGAGGCCCTGGGAGCACTGAAGCCCCCCGAGTCTGCTCACAGTGAGGGCCAGGGGCTCTGGGCTCTTCCCACGTGTACAACGTGTGGCCTGAGCAGCCGTGCTCAGCAGTGACAATGACTCCCGAGGTGGGGACCCGCTTCCCGGTTTGTGCAGCCAACCCCAGAGCACCTGGGTGGGGCCTCCTGCTTGTGGGCTGGCTGCATCTTAGTGGCTTTGCTTCATTTAAGCCTCAACCAGTCCTCTGGCTGTTGCCGTCTCCGTTTTAGCTGGGAGGAGTTTGAGACCCAGCCTCTGCTCAGCACACTCGCCTCATAAAGGGGGGTCCAGAACTGGGATCCTGGCTGATTTTAACCGTCTCACTAGCCGCCGCCTTTGAGTTTGTAGGAGGGCGGCTCCGAGAGAAGGTCGCGTGGATTTTCCCAGACCCGGGAGAGGAATTGCCAGAAGCACCCCCTTTATGAGTTTGCAGTGGGAGGGCTCAGGAACGGGGAGAGCCCTCGCCGTGCTCCCTTTGCTTCTGTGGTTGTAGCGGGAGAGCTGAGTGTGGACCTGCTGAGCTCACGGCCTCCACGGGGCAGGGCTGTGTCGCGAGGGGGACCCTCAGCTGGGCTTCCTCCTGACCTTGTTCCCAGCAGGCCCCCCCGCCCCCCGCCGCCTGACAGGGGTCTCTTGCCCAGGCGATCACTTGGGACTATTCATGATGCCTTTGTTTTCGTCCAAGCTTGGCTGATTTTAAAGCCCTTTCGCAGACAGGAGGGGCGAGGCCACGTGGGGAGCACCAGACCCTGAGCCCGGCCTCGGGAGCCACAACCCCTAGTTGCTTGTCCACAGCAAGCATGGCAGCCTCTCCACCTCCGGGCGGCAGTGGGGAGACCTCCACGGGGACACCGCCAGCCTCCGTGGCCGGAGACCAGCACATGCTCTGCACGGCTCTGCAGAGCAGGAGCGCTGGGGTCACACTGGAGCCTGTCCTGACAGCTGCCGCTGTCCTGCGAGGACAGGCCGCCTGAGGGCCAGGGCGCTCCCCTCCTGAGACCACGGGGCTGAGTGGCCCAGCGCCACCAGGGAGGGAGGCCTCCGGCTCCCAGGCCTGAGCTCTCACGGCTGCTGGTGTGGGGTCTGTGACTGCAGCCTCAGCTCTAGCTGGCGGGACTGCGTGCTGGTCCTGTGAACTTGGGGAAGGCGACGTCTCTCTGTCGCCTGGCCGCCTGACGATGAAGTGGGTAAATAGAAGTGCCTGGAACTGTCTGGGGCTGAACACGTCCTCGGTGAATGTGAGCTGTTATGTCCAAGACCTGCCGAGCCCGTTCCTATGGGACGGCACGCTGCAGTAGCCGTCGAGGGCGGTTACGGAACATTCCAGAGACATGATGATGAACACGTCCACGTACCCTTAGATTTGGAGCAGCAGCATGATCTGGGAAGAGGAGGAGATCCAGGCAAGCAGGGGACATGTCTCCTGAATCCAGGGGTCTGTCTGCTTTCTGGCCACGAAGGTGATGCATGAGCTGGTCACTAACAACTGAAAGCAGTGCGGGACCGAGGGCCTCGTGGGTGGTCTGGGCATCTGCCAGGGTGGAAGTCACGTCCAGTCAGGCAGGGTCCCTCCGGAGCAGGTGAGTCACACTGACAGGTTTCTGCCAAGTCGTGGTAGGTAGCAGACAGCTCGCCGTCTTGTGTACTGAAACACACACACAGTCGTGGTGGTTGGACCTGTGGACCCGTGACGGCTCGGCCGGTCATCACCTTCGGGTTCAGGACTGCCCTGAATACGTCCCACCTGGGGGCCCGGCTGAGGATGTGGCCCTCAAATGGGAGCAGGAGGACCAGCCCCAGCAGATCATTCTTGCAGCCGTGGCCTGGCCCCAGCACAGTGACCCTGCCCCCACCTCCACGGCCAGGCTCACAGTGGAATGGGTCTGCCTGCTCTGCCCGCACAGAGCCAGGCAAGGGCGGGAAAGAAGGAAGACTTGTGAGAAACTAGTACAGTCTGTACAGATGCTTTCAGACGGAGCGTCTGCTGTTCTGTGTTTGATCAGCTGCTAGGGCCTGAAGGAAAGTCACGGAGTGCACTGTGCACGACAGGCATGGTGATGGATGTAAGTGGTTTTCGTGCAGTGCCTCCGTCAAAACTGGGATTCAGTGGGTGCTGGTCCGCCTGGTGCCCTGGGGGTGGGCTCGGATGCTGGAGAGACGCCCCTGCCCCAAGGTGCTCCGGGCCAGGAGGGTCTGTGATTTGGCCAGAACTGAGGTCTCCACCTCGCCACCCACTGTTGGAAGTAGATTGTTAAGAAATGCAGCTGGGAAGGCGTGTGATCAGCGGAGCGCCACAGGTGATCTCCCCCGAGAGGAGGCCTAGGAGGGGTTGCGACTGGGGCTCGTGGACGGTGGATGTCCTTACTGGCGCGTCTTCCACACTCTGGTGGCTGAAGAACGCTCCTCTCAGAAACGAAAGATGCCAGGAAGTCAGCACCTGGCCTTCTGCTTATGGCGCCCCCGACAGGCCACAGGAGGCAGGAACCAGGGGCCCTGAACTTGAGCCGTGGGCAGCATTGTCCCCTGGCCTCCCTCCAACCCGGTCCTTGGGGTGGGGTGGGGTAAGTGTGTAGACATGATTAACCAGTGCTTATTTTTGGCCGAAACTCTTAGCACCTCTGCATGCTCAGGGTTGGACACGCACTGAGTCCTCTGCTCCTAACCTTTCCTGCGGGCTGGCGCTCCCTTTAAAGGGCTGATGGAGCTTCAGTGCTTGCTGAGTTCACCTCCAGAGCTGGGGCACCACTTTTCCTTCCTTTTAATTTCAGTGGTTTTTAATTTTGCAGCAATCCTGGACCTTTATGAGAATCCGACCATAGCTTCTCTTCCTGAACAAGGGGTAAACACACCAACAGGCACAATTTGCAGAGCGTGTCCAGAGATTCACGAATCATTTCAAAACCATTTCTGGGGAGCTCTCATTCTGGCTCAGCAGTAACGAATCCAACTAGTATCCATGAGGATGCGGGTTTGATCCCTGGCCTCGCTCAGTGGGTTAAGGATCTGGCGTTGCCGTGAGCTGTGGTGTAGGTTGCAGTCTCGGCTCAGATTCCTGTTGCTGTGGCTGTGGTGTAGGCTGGTGGCTGCAGCTATGATTCGACCCCTAGCCTGGCAACATGCAAAACAAAACCAAAAAAACGCTCAGGGAAGCTGGTCGAAGGCCCCTAATAATAATAATATAGACTTAGCCAGATAGAGAAAGCTGTTCTGACTGGGAGCTGAAGGAATTAGCTTCAAAACCATCCATAAAATTTTTGGAACAAAAGGTGAGATTCCGTGAGAGCAAAGTTGTTTAAACAATGGACTCCGTACACGGACGCACAAACACACACACACACATAGAGACACACACCCACACCCACCCACCCCTACGTCGCACGCCCTCCAGATCCCCGTTTCTTGGTCTGGCAGATTTTCAGTGAGTGTGGGGAGGGCTCCCTCTCACCGTGGGGCCTCGAGGACACGGCCTGGCACCACGTTCTCGTTTCTCCAGGCGACACACCACAGGCAGGGGTGGCAGAAATTGCTGGAGGACATCTTATTCAAAAAGATGCCAGTTCTGCCCCTGGAAACTGAGTCAGATGTGTCGATAAAACCCCCTCTCAAGGTGTTCAGGCCAAATTCGAATAGGTCGGAGTCCCGGGAAGATGAATTAAGCGCAGGAACTGTGTCTTCTTGGCCGAGAGGCTCACGGACCCCCTTGTTCCCTTAAGGAGGCAGCTTCCTCAGGGCGGCTCGGGAGCTCGGACAGGCTCAGGGAAAATGAAAGGACACTTGTCAGTAAGGGCCGTGTGCTCTTCCTTCCTGGTGTCTGCAGCCCCCCCCCCGAAGTTGGTCCCTGTCCCCAAAGGGCCTGGCTTCAAGCTTCGGGTGTCGGTTCTGTGAGATGAACAGTGTTTGGCGTCCGTCCCGACGCGCTGCTGTGCCAGGATGTCCGGCGTCCCCGGTCGGGTCGCGGGCGATGCGGCTACTTGCAGCCTCGTCTGTAGGACCGTGAACCAACTGGGATGATGAGGATGGCCCATGTCCCTCCTGGCGGAAAGCAGACAACCTGAGACCCTTGGAGCCCCCGCAGAGAGCCCCGGGGTTTGGGGACGGAGCCGTTGGCGCCCGGGGGAGAGGGGGCCTGGCCAGAGCGGGAAGCCAGGAAGCCGGGGTTGGGCGCCGTGGACGGGGCTTCGGAGGCGGGGGCTGTCGGCGCGGGGCCAGAGACTCCGCCTCTTCTCCTGCCGTCCACACTGCTGGCTCGTGGGCCGGGGTCCGAGGGGTGTGCCCCGGGCCTCATGGAGCCGCGGGAAGCCTGCCTTGCTGGACGGGGCCCTGGGCTGCCTTGAACGGGACCGTTTGCCCGCGTGGACGCTCATTCCTCAGGAACCCGCTCCCTGAGGGAGCCTCTTGCATCTTGTCTGAGGCAGGACGGACGGGGGGGAAGGACCAGGCCGAGGGGACAGGCTTTCCGGGGTCTGGAGCCTGAACGCCCGCGGGGTGGCTGTGGCCGGCAGGTCCCGTGAGGTGGCCGGGTGGGGGACGGGGCAGAGGGGGCCGGGCTGAGGCTCTGGGAGGAGCAGCCCCTTCCCCTCGGCCAGGCCCGGCCTGTGCAGAGCGCGGCCGAGGCTGGGGTTCAGGGCCCCGGGTAAGCGCCCGAGGGGCCTGCAGCCTCAGGCTTGAGCACAGGGCTCATGTGTGCGTAAAGGATGCCTCCTGCGGTTTTCGAGGCACCACACACACACACACACACACACACGGCCGCTCACACCAGCCCACCCAGCCTCGGAGGCAAGCATCCCCCCCACTTGCACACACACACACACACACATACACACACACTTGCAGACACACACTTACACACACACCCTTCCCCCAGCCAGACGGCCCAGCCTGAGGCACAGAGTGACAGGGCCCTGTGCCCCGCCAGCCGGGCCTGCCCTGCCTACACTGTCTGCCTAAAATACTTGCGAGTGTATATCCAGCCTGGGACGGAACTCATTTCTGCAGCAAGTGTGTGGCTCCGGGGCACTCCGCCACTTCCTCTTGTCCGTCAAGCTGTTCAACTAAATTACAGGGCTGGGCAGCCGGGGCCAGCTGTGCTTCAGCTGCGAGGCCCCCGTCGTGGCAGTGATAAGTGTGGGCACCAACCGATCATTCGCCATGTGGCCAAAAATAGGCTGAGGGCCGGATCGCAGGCTCCGGGGGTGGGATTGGTGCCTGTGCTCCAGCCCCGCAGGGGGGCTGAGCCACTGCCTTGTGGTTTTGGTGTTTGGTTTCGCTGGGACAGGTCTTCTTTTTGCCTAAACCTTTCTTCAGATTGACAGGGATTTTTTGGGTCTCTGTTTTGGTTTTGTTTTTAAAATTCCCCCAGTTTCCTGTTGTGCCGCCTCTTTGGCTGGGCTCCGCTTTGCTGTTGACTGTCGTGACCGTGAGGCCGGGGCCAGAGCTGAGAAACGCAAGTTGACGTTAAAGGTGCATCACCCCCGGAGGAAGCCCCGGGCCCGGACGCGGTGCAGCCCGGACCGCCCCTGCATTTTGTCCAGATGAACAGATTGCGACGGCTGGGGGTTTGGTTTGCATTAGGAGCTGCTGGGCAGTTTCTGGGGCTCGTACACAGCGCTCATGCAGGGTCGCCCAAGTGCAAGGTGGAATAAACACCACCCCACGGTTTGTGAGGAAGCGGCCGGCAAGCCCCACTTGCGCTTTGAAATAAGACCTTTCTCATGGGAGGGGAGTGGCGACAAAGCTCAGGCCACCCCAGAGCGGCTGCCTGACTCCTGGATGGCGAGGCTGTCCGCCCCTGAGCACAGCAGCAGGGGTGACCCCCCAAGCCTCAGTCTCCTGCTCCTCGTCCCTAAAGCGGCCACAGGGGTCTAACTCATGGGCTCCGCCCACGCCGGGGCAGGGGCTGCTCCTTCTGCGGCTGTGTCACGGGGATGCAGGTATTTGACTCAGAGGGTCCTTGGGTCCCTCCAGCTCAAGGTCAGCATCGTCATACAAACTGTGTCTCCATCCCAGGAGCCAAGTGTGCTTTCTCAGGGCCTGTCATGGTTGCTGTCACGACCCCCTTGAGTCTGCGGGGGACGTGGGCTGGCGTGGCCATGCAGAGGTCCCGGAGGAGATGCTGGCCTGGGAAGACACGTGAAGGTTTCAGATCTTGAGCTGACTTAAAATTTAAACTCACGTAGAGGTTCCTATTGTGGCTCAGCAGAAATGAACCTGACTAGTATCCATTAAGAGTGGGTTCGATCCCTGTCCTCGCTTAGTGGGTTAAGGATCCGGCGTTGCTGTGAGCTGTGGTGTAGGTCATAGACACGGCTCGGATCTGGCACTGCTGTGGCTGTGGTGTAGGCCGGCGGATACAGCTCCGATTGGACCACTTGCCTGGGAACCTCCATATGCGGCACATGTGGCCCTAAAAAGCAAAAACGAACAAATGTAAGCTTAGGTAGAAGCAAATGTTTTGCTCCTGGAGCTTTAGTTTTCCTTGCACGGTTCATTTTTCTACACATGTGGAAATGCTCTCGGAGTGGGGACCGGGTGCCAGGGCGAGGGGGCCTCTGACAGCACCGCATGAATGGCGTTTTCTCAGGTCTCACTCTGCCAGGACCTTAGGTGACAAGGTTCCCATTCAGCAGCTCATTCATGCCTCATGACTCGTCTTTGAGCAAATTCCGTCATTATCTCTCTTTTATGTTTAGGACACCAGCACTTGAAGGAGGTGAACTTATGTCCAAAGTCACATGATGGGTGATGTGACCGCATTTCAGTTGTGACCCAGAGATTCTGACAGCCCATACTGCTACCTTGCTTTTGATTAAGTCTTCAAGATGCCAGAACCTTCAGCTGTGGCTTCCACAGGGCACATGCTCCTTGAGCACAGAAGCCGTTTATCTCCTACACCTTGGAGATCTTTGACTGTTCCTACAATTTTTTTTTTTTTTTGGTCGTCTTTTTGCCATTTCTTGGGCCGCTCCCTGGCATATGGAGATTCCCAGGCTAGGGATCGAATTGGAGCTGTAGCCACCGGCCTACACCAGAGCTCCAGCAATGCAGGATCCGAGCTGCGTCTGCAACCTACACCACAGCTCACGGCAACGCCGGATCCTTAACCCCCTGAGCAAGGCCAGGGATCGAACCCGCAACCTCATGGTTCCTAGTTGGATTTGTTAACCACTGAGCCATGATGGGAGCTCCTTACTATTCCTACAATTAAAACTATAATACACGTGTGTGTTTATAAACATACATATAAATCTATGTTATCCAAACTACAGTAACGCCAAATGCATTTATCTATCAGATACTTTTACGCCCTTTAAAAAAAGTTTCCCTGAAGTCTAGTTGGTTTACAACACTGTGGTAATGTCTGAATCTCATCTAAATGATTCTGTTACACATGGCCACACAGCCGTCCTTTTTTAGATTCTTCTCCTGTGCAGGTTATCACAGACTACTGAGTAGCATTCCCTGCTCAGCAGGCCCCCGTTGGCCAGTCATTGCACATACCTCAGTGTGCATGTGCTAATCCCAACCCCCCCAGGCCACCCCCCCATGCCCTTTGGTAACCATAAGTTTGTGTGCAGAGTTTGTGAGTCTGTTCACGTTCTGCAGACGAACTCATCTGTATCCTCTTTTTAGATTCCACTTTCAAGTGATATCATATGGTATTTGTCTTTCACTGTCTACCTTCACTTAGTGTGAGAATCTCAGGTTGCACCCATGTTGCTGCCAATGGCATTATTTTTGTTCTTTTTTATGGCTGAGTAGTATTCCACAGTGTATATGTACCACATCTTCTTAATCCATTCATCTGTCGATGGACATTTAGGTGGCTTCCTGTCTGGGTTACTGTAAATAGTGCTGCAGTGAACATTGGAGTGCGTGGATCTTTCCCAGTTTTATGGCTTTCTCTGGATAGATGCCCAGGAGTGGGATTGCTGGAGCACATGGTAGTTCTGTTTTTAGTTTTTTTAGGAACCTCCATCCTGTTTTCCACAGAGGTGGTGCCAGTGTACTTTCATTCGTGAAGCGTCTGGCATGCGGAGCTCGAATCTCCCCCGCAGTTTGCGTCCTCCTCTCCTCCCCAGCCCGGCAGCGCTGTGAGGACGGAGGTCACTGTGTTGGGGCGGTTTTGTTGATGGAGAGGCCGCTGCAGGTCTGGCCGTGGGTTGAGGGAAAACTGGGGCTCCTGGCTCAGGTCTGGGCCGTCCAGCGGCCCTGGCATCGAGAGCAAGCTTGCCCACGGCCACACCGACGGCCCCAGCGGGTTATTTATGACTCACACCCCCGTGACTCCCTTGTTTCTGTGGCCCAAAGCCTGCGTGCCAAAGAAGGCTGGAACCTGATCCCAGCCGGCCGCCAGCACCGGGAACAATCCCCACTTGTTCGTGGGGGAACAAGGCTGGTGATTGACCGGCCCTGACCCGTGGGAAGCAGGGGCGAGCCGGGTGGGCCATAGGGGCTGAGGCTCCACCAGGAAACGGCTCACACCTCCCCACTTCAGGACGCTTGGCACGCACCTCATTTTTCTGGCTGCCTTTTGTTCTGGAGGGTGGTTAACACACACAGCCAGGCACCAAACCCTGTGGAAAGTGAACAAGGACCAGCTGCCCTCCTCGTGGGTGGGGTGGGTCTCTGGGACCTCCCTGCACCCCAGGCTCGGATGCAGACTCTGTCCTCCTCGGGGGGTGGGGGGTGGGGGGGCGCTTCTAAGTCCTGCCCCCTTTCCTCCTCTCTCAACCGCTGGCCTCGTCTTTGAAGAAGAGCAGGATCCCGGGGGACAAGGGTTTTACTGGGGGAATCCCTTAGCCTTCTTCCCTGGAGGCCCTGGGATGTGTGCATCCCTAGCCTAGGGCCCAACACCGGAAGCCCAGGGAAATTGGGCTTTCAGGCTGGCATGGAACGAGAGTACCAGCAGTGGCACTGGGGAGGGATGCAGCACGGCCCTCGACGGGGGAGACAGGCCGCAGACATCGCGGGCAAACGCCAGGCTTGCAGGAGCTGTCAAAACCCTGAACACACCGTTATGGCCTTTCGTCTCTATTCTTTCTGCATGTGCAAGTCTTGTTCAAAGGGAGGTTTCCAGGGGGACGAGCAAGAGGAAAATATATTCCATCTAGAGTGGACCGGCAGTGAGGTCTTGCTGTGCAAGGATGTTACTCTGTTCAGTCTCCTGGGATAGACCATGACGGACCGTAATACAAGAGAATGCACATCTGTGTTGACTGGGTCCCTTGGCTGTACGGCAGAAACTGACAGAACCTCAACTGTAATAAATTGCACCTCAACTATAATTAAAAAAGGTAAAAAAAAAGAGGGGGGGGGAATAGGCACAAATCTTCCACCAGAGCCAGCTCTGATCTTCCTCCTCTGAAGACATGCAGAGAATAGAGTTGGAACCCGCGGGGGCCCAGGGCATGCTGGGTGACAACCCTCGAGGACCCGCCTCCTCCCGCCGTCTGGTAGCCCCGCCTGTGTCCACAGTCCGCCTTTGTGGAGGGAAAGAGTCCTGCTGGGGTTTGGCTCCGAAGTTGCTTTCACTTAACTCTCCATAAAAACCACCAGCTCTGTTTCAATTACAGGGAAATTACTGGTGCACCTAAGGGCTGTCGGGGGGTGGGGTGGGGTGGAGGTTTGGGGACAGAGAAGGGCCACTTTAATGTGCCATCGACCCGGGAAAGGTGTTCCTAGGAATTTTTGGTTCTCGCCTCAGTTCCTCTAAGGATAAGGATCCGTCTCATGCGCCGTCCTCACACTCAGGCTAACCTTATTTTTCACACGTGAGGCACTTGTCTGCACGGGTCCAGATGTTTAATGGAACAGACTTGTTATTTTCTAGACAATAAAAAGTAATAGCAAATGACATTAGCCTACGTGGACTAGGAATGGGACCTATATCTACTCTGATAGACCCAGATTTCATGATCCCAACTGGGGATATTTTGGATAATGCCTTGCAACTGGGCTTTCCTTTCATGTAATTCACACAGGACCTGATAAATCATAATTTGCGGCAGCTCCATGTGAAGCAAACACGTTGCAGTACAGTGACCACAGCCATCAAAGTCTAATTAAGTTTAGATGGAGAATCTCCTTCGTCTCCGTCTCGTGCCTCTCCTCTGCCTCTCCATCCTACATTTTTACCCAAGGTGAACATTTATTCTTGTGATATTTCTTTTAACCAGAGCTTCCCTTTTGGCCTGTAAACTCTCTTGGTTATCTTTCATCGTTATGGCCAGATTCCCTTCCTCTCGGGAAGTTTAAGGCAATTTCCCCCGTTTTTCTAAAGCCCAGATTGGCCGCTGGTGCTTGGTCTCCATGCGGGCGAGATTCTGAAGCATGGCACTTGCACGAGTGTTTTTCTCCTTGGCTCTGGAAGTCGTGGACGAGGAGGAGGCCTGCTGCTCTCCAACCACTTGTGGTCTGATTGGGGTTGGAGGGAAATCATTTTCTGATCATGCCACTGACAACCAAGTCTCCAGGGCGCGTTTCTATGGGGTCCTGGCTTCGTTCGCATCCTTCTCTCGGATGGGTGGGCAGCCGGCGGACAACTCCACTCTGGATTCTCCACTGACCTTGGGTCCTGAGTCTCCGCCGTCTGGAATGGGCAGGCCAGGGAGGGCCTCTGACTTTGATCAGTGAAGCTTTAAAGGGTGATTTCTTCAAAAGCTGTTGAAAGCTGCTTGAAGGGGAGTGACCTCATAGCAAATACTAAGTGCTCCTTCTCATCGCATTCCCTCTTCGGGGAGCACGTGTAACTCTGCAGCTGTCCTTTGTTCAGAATGTCACAGCAACCCCGAAGGTCACCCCATTAGAACATAGAACCCACCACAATCACCTTCTCCTTTATAGAGTCAAAAATTATGCTCAGATTATTTCTTCATGAGAAATTAAAATTCTCTGTGTGACAGATCATTACACTGGTTCTTTATGAACTCAGGGCAGGAGGAAAATGGAAACTCCTTAAAACCCCATGGAGTATAGCTTGATGCTTTCATGGATTTCTTAGCTGGGGAATGACTTAGTTTTTTTCTTGGTTAGTTTCTGAAAAATAATGGGAATATTTGCAAAGTGTGCTTTGATGAATAACAAAAGCTTAGCTTTGTTACAGATATTTAATTTGCAGGAATATGGGTTTAAGTGGAGCTAATGTGAGATAAACAACAAGAAAACAATGGCAAATTTTGCTCTCATTTTTCTATGGGAAAAGACTTTTTTTTTTAATGATTTTTATTTTTTCCATTATAGCTGTTTTATGGTGTCCTGTCAATTTTCTGCTGTACAGCAAGGTGACCCAGTCACACATACACATGTACATTCTTTTTTAAAATGGTTTTTTAAAAATTTTTTCTCCATTATGGAAAAGATTTTTGATTCTGGTAAATTTGCTTGCATAAGACTTTAAAAATCTTTATATATCTTTACGCACTAAAATTTCCATTGATAAAAATTTTAAAAATTATCTGCTGTAGACCTAAAGATGAAAGATTACTCTTCTTAATATATAAAGAGCTCATGCAAATAAATAATTGGAATGTATAGTCAATAAGACAATCTCTGTAAGTAAGAGAAGAGAAAATTGAAATGCTTGATAATATTCAATCATGTTAATAATAAGAACGGTGCAAAATTTAAAAGCTACAGTAGGATCAAAGAATGGAAAGTGACACCAATGGTAAATAGTCATTTCTGTGTGTCACTGGTAGAGCTGCCAACTGGTATGAGCCATTGGAAAGGACGGTTAGCGCTGCACATCAGGAAATGTCTAAACAGTTTTATTTTATTTCACTGCGGCATTTTTAGGCTCACAGAAAATTAGAAATACTCTAGTAAATTATCATGGGACAGTCATTAGACGATACTTGGACAGTTTTTCCCTTAAACATTGAAGGAAAATGCTCATGTTATTTATAAGAAAGAAGAAATTCGAAATGGTACACTCAGGACCCGAACTGAAAAATTCTGTTCACGTTAAAAATTGCTTAAAGGGGGAGTTCCCATTGTGGCGCAGTGGAAATGCATCTGACTCATATCCATGAGAATGCAGGTTCGATCCCTGGCCTCACTCAGTGGGTCAGGGATCTGGCATTGCTGTGGCTGTGGTGTAGGCCGGCAGCTACAGCTCCAATTCGACCCCTAGCCCCAGAACTTCCATATGCTGCAGGTGCGGCCCTAAAAAGAAAAAAAAAATTCATAAAGGGACACCAGAATATGAAGCAGATTATTTCTGGACGTTGTTCTTTATGCTTTTCTGTATTTTCACTCTTGTACCTGAAGTACTATTTCTAGTAGCCAGTTGGAGACCCCAAGCTACTTTTTACACATCTGTACAAATTGCATCTTCACCACAGCAGTCATTAGTGGGCACGTATATAAAATTAGTCTCCATACTATCAGTCCGTGTTGCATCTATATTGTATAGTAGTGTGTGTGTGCAGTAACGTGTGACCATGTTAATGTATCAATACCTGTTGGGCTGTCTCTCGGTGAGTAGCTGTATATCAGTAGGTTGACGTTACATGTCATGTAAGATACGTGTGTACATCTAGGCATGTATTTTAGTTTATGTAAAATAAGTGGTTTCTGCCTACGAGATGGGCTGATTCGAGTTGAACTTGGCTCTGAGTTGTCCCCATGGGTCTTACCTTCTCCCCTCACAGTAACAGGCTCAAGCGGAGTTCCCGTCGTGGCGCAGTGGTTAACGAATCCGACTAGGAACCATGAGGTTGCGGGTTCGGTCCCTGCCCTTGCTCAGTGGGTTAACAATCCGGCGTTGCCGTGAGCTGTGGTGTAGGTTGCAGACGCGGCTCGGATCCCGCGTTGCTGTGGCTCTGGCGTAGGCCGGTGGCTACAGCTCCAATTGGACCCCTAGCCTGGGAACCTCCATATGCCGCGGGAGCGGCCCAAGACCAAGAAATAGCAAAAAGACCAAAACAAACAAACAAACAAACAAAAAACAAACCAGGCTCAAGCACATTTTCCCTACAGTGGGGTCCAAGCTCAGGGTTTCAGAGCCCCCTGGGGGGGCTCATGTGCCAAACAGCTCTCCGGCTGGGGGGAGGCGGGGGCCTTTCCAAGGATGCCTTCGTGTCCTTTGAAACAGAGAGCGGCTCTTACAGGGTGCTGAGCCTTGCTGTGTGGATGGACGTTGTCACCCATCACTTCAGTGCCTCAGATTAGCTGAATACGCTGCTTTGGAAGAAAAAACAAGGCTTGATCTCCAAGAAAGGACAAATGCACGGGCGCATCAAAGGGTTCTTTCAGATTTGTAAACTTAATATCAAAGAATTTAGAAGTCTCACCCAGCCTTACAGGTGTCCTTTGCTTTGATCATTAATTAGAATGTGACTTCTATCCGTGGTGTCACTGTGGGAAGACTTGACAAAACAAAGTATGTCAGGTACCTGACAATTTCTTATAATGCCCTGAAAGACAGGTGTTCATTCCTGAAGAAGCTTTGAAGCTAAAAATAAAATACGACAAAATTTAAATTAAAGGATATTCCTAGGCACGTAGTAATCACCTTAAGACACTCACTTCAGGGTCTCTTTGGCTCCCAGATGACGGTGGAGGTGGTGACGGTGGCGGGGGTGGGGGCTGATGGAAAGGACGGGCAAACCCTGGCTGGAAAGGAATGCAGAATATGGGCAAAGTAAAGCCTCGTAAGTCATTTGAGATCAGTCGTCAGAGAATGTGTCTCAACGGTGTCATTATCAGATTAATACTCGAGTTCCAATTTAAGCTGGAATTATTTGGATAACAAAAATCAAAAGGAAAGTTTTTACAAACAGTTTTGCCTCGGAGCGAGAGAAACGTATGGGGGATGGCACTGTTGTGATTTTGTTTCACCACGCCTCCCAAATGCCTGCGAGCTTGGGTCGCTCCCTCGAAGGTCTCGGAAGGCCTTCCCTCCACAGCCTGGCTTTGTTTATCTTCAGCGAAAGTTGGCCAAAGCCAGTTCCTTCGAACTCCATGAGTTTCAGGGGATGAGAAGCTTGCTGGCAGAGCCATCTGCAGAGGATTTCTAAGAATTTAAAAGCTGATTGATTTGAGCCGTCGCCCCACATTGAGAGTAAGAAGAGGTGCCTCCTTGAGGAGAAAAGCAGACCTTTAACCACTTGCTCCTTCCTCTTTCCTCATCAGCATTTATCAGGAGAAAACACGCGCAGCCACTTGCTCGCGACGACCAGCGTGCTGAGTGGCGGCGTTGATTGCAGGGCTGAGGCGATGCCTGGTTATTATTTGGGCAGCGCTGTCCGTGTGCCTGGCACTCACTATGAGTTTTCGCCTCACTTTGCTCTCCATGCAGTCCTTTGAAATAAGTGTTTATGCTGATTTATTAAGAAGGAAATCGAGCTTCCGAACTCAGTTGAGTAGGTACACAGCTAGGAAGTGGCAGGCAGGAGGTGGCGGTCGTCTCGGCCTGTCTGATCGGAGGACACCCAGTTCAGGGAGCGCCTGTGGGTGCCTCTTCCGTGTTTTTGAGGGGCGCAAGCTGCGAAGCGAGTAGACCATCAGTAGTATCTTCTGCGTGAGTGCGTGAAGTTCTGGGGATTTCTACCACGCTTCTGCAGCGTAGCCCATAGCCTGCCTGGCCGTTCTGGGGTGGCCGGCCGGGTGTTCTCAGGAATGGGCGCGGAAAGTGTCCCTCTGAGATGGAGACCCGGAGGGAAGGTGGGCGTGGGCGCAGGACGTGGGCATTCTTTGGCTTTCTTTGAGGTTTTGTTCGAAAGAGCGAATTGATTTCGCTCCGTGGATCCAGTTGGGCATCGTCTGGGCCGGCATCCTGGGGGATGAAGCTGGTAGAGTGGAGGATGGATGGGCAGTTGGCGGGACTGTCAGGAAGCCAGTTTTCCGGTTCACGATGGCCCCTCCCGGCCGTGTTCTGGTCCCAGCGCGGTCCTCCGGGCTGGAGGTAGAGGTGGAGGAGGTGCAGGAAGGCAGTGCGGGACCGAGAGTCGCTGGTACAGCGTGGGAGCTGAGTTTGCCCATGGGTCCAGCCTCAAAGAAAATCCACCCGAGGCTGTCACTGTTCAGAGTCTGGCTTCCGGCAGCAGAGCCACGTCTCGCAAGTCTAGGATGGTGAAGTCTCGATGAAGCCTCGTGATTTGCAGACTCAGCCTTCTTATCACACAGGGAAGGGACGTGGACGATGAGGCGGGCACAGGCGCAGCTGCGGGCGGGAGGCGTCTGGGCCTTGCTGTGCACCCGTTTCCTTTGCCCGTCTGCTCTTTCCTTTCCTTTCTCCACCTCGCTTTGTTCTGGCAGAAAAGGCAACTCAGCCTGATGGGAAGCGTCACCCAGCAGGTTGGGCTCTCTGTTCACGGTGCCCCAGAGCTGCCCCAGGCGACACTGCTGTGTCCCTGACGCCAGGAGGAAGGGGTTGGAGTGGCTGGAGAGGCGGCAGCCGTAGCACAGGATGGATTTTAAGGTGTTCGAAGGGCATCCTTCCTTCAGAGTGAGAGGCTCCAGGTACGGACGTTGAGGCACATACAGAGGTTTCACATCATTGCTTCCAGCACTGCTGTGGGTCCAGGGGAATCTTTCCATCCTTAGCTGTGTCACCCTTTTCTCCAGCTATTACATTTCTACCTGTGGGCGGAGCCGTTGCCTTGCTCGGCTTCCTTGTAGATGGGCCACGTGTATGTTTGACAAGTTAAAATCTGGTGGTGTTTCCTTTTTTTTTTTTGTCTTTTTAGGGCCACACCCGTGGCTTATGGAGGTTCCCAGGCTAGGGGTCTAATTGGAGCTGTAGCTGCCGGCCTACCCCACAGCCACAGCAACGTCAGATCCGAGCCACGTCTGTGACCTGCACCACAGCTCACGGCAACGCCGGATCCTTAACCCACTGAGCAAGGCCGGGGATCGAACCTGCAACCTCATGGCTCCTGGTCGCATTTGTTTCCACTGTGCCATGACGGGAACTCCCTGGTGGTGTTTCTAATTAGAGAAAGAATGTACGTTTATCCAAGGCAAACTCAGATTGCCATTAATTTGCTGATTTACAGGTTGATTAAACGCAAAAAAATGGATAAAAGCAACTGCAAACTGTTTGGGAAAGCATCCTTTGTCCTTTCCACAAGATTTTGATTTTGGTTATTATTAACATCTGAACGTTTCAATCTGGATCATGTATTTTAACAAACCGTTTAAATTAAGTACATTTTAAATTTATTTTTTGTTTTTAAGAAACATTTATTCCTCACCAGTGATAAGCTTGGTGATGAAATGGATTTATATGCACTGACCCCATAGTTTGCTGTTGGTGGATCTTCGGTCTCTTAGACATTTTTTATTAGCGTGGAGTGGATGTGTGGTGTTGTGCCAGCTTCCGCTGTTGCGCAAGGTGCCCAGTCAGAAGCACATGTTTTAAACTCTAAGTTCGTTTTGCTCATTATGGTCACGGTGAGAAAGCAGCCTGGTTATGATCCGTCGTCAGCATCTCATTCATTTAAACACACAAGCAGGGAGTTCTCTTGTGGTGCAACGGAAATAAATCCAACTAGGAACCACGAGGTTGCAGGTTCGAGCCCTGGCCTTGCTCAGTGGGTTAAGGATCCGGAGTTGCTGTGGCGGTGGTGTAGGTCGGTAGCTACAGCTCCGATTGGACCCGTAGGCTGGGAACCTCCATATGCCTCGGATATGGCCCTAAACACACAAACACACACACACACACACGTGTACCTGGGGAAGAGGCTCCTCCCTCCCTTTGCTTACCCCTCGCACCCTGCAGTGGCACTCCTGCCGGTGGGTGCGGCCTTGCCCCGGGAAGACGCCCCAGGCGGGTGCCCGCTTTCGGCTTTTCAGAGGTAGCGCTCCACGCCAGGCGGGTGCCCGCTTTCGGCTTTTCAGAGGTAGCGCTCCACGCCACCTCCCTGTCCAGGTTTGCTTTCTGTGATGGTCCGTGTCAGTCGGGTGCCTCTGGATGGATCGTCAGAGCCGGAGCCTCAAATCTATTTCACTTTAGGGAAAAGAGGATACAGTGATGCTCTCATTCCCCGGAGGCGTCCCGAGTGAAGTTAGATTTTTTTGGTAAAGTTTGGATGGAGTTTTTTTTTAAAAAGAGAGGGCCTTCAATTCTGATAAATGAAAAGTACACCAAATCTGTACAAATGGCTGATGGAACCCTTCACACCCTAGCTGACTTAATCTGGGGAGTTGGTCTTTCAGAAAAGAGAAGGCGGGGCAGAGGGGGCACACAGCGAGCTGGCTCTTGGGGGAATCATTTTATATTGTGGGCTTTTTATTTAAAAACACAAGAATTTTTTAAAGGCCAGAATGCAGCTCCTGACTTGCTTATCCGTCTCTGTGGTCATGTTGTAAAGTAGACACGCTTGCCCCTGTTAGGCATCCTTTTATTCAATACACATTTTTGACATGACTTGCTGGAGGTTCTCTGGGACATGCGGGTCCCCGTGCTGGGCGGCCAGGCCCCCGTCCTCAGGTGGCCTCTGTGCCCTGGCCAGGCTGGGCTGTGTCCCAGAGCAGAAGTGCCCCATTCAACCCGCCTGCAGGGTGCAGGCTCCCGGACTGATGGCTGGGGGTCAGAGGGGAGCCCATCCAGGCAGGATCTTTGGGCTGACTTCCGATGAGTGAGTTCCAGGCAGAGGGAAGGGCTCATGCCAAGGCACTGAGGGGAGGCGCGAGTGGGGGGAACAGGGAACAGAAGCCCAGTCTGTCAGGCCAGGTGAGGGGATGGGGGGCTGGGGGACCTGGGACCTGTGAGGGGCCCTCCAGAGATACCTGCGGCCTGTGCTCCCAGGGTCCTCGGTCTGCAGACCAGCCCCTGCCAGCTGCCCCAGGGCCCAGGGCCACTGAGGTGGACACACCCCAGACCCACGTGGAGGGCTCCGCACCTCCTCCAAACCTGGTGTCGGAGCTCAGCGCCTGGTCACTGGCTCCAGAACCTTGTACCCGCATCACAGGAATGCCGAGCGAACAGCAGCCCCACGGTTTCTGGTCCAGGGCCCCGGGGTTTGCACACGGCTTAAGGTGGGTGCCAGTTCGGTCACTTTGGGGCCCTCATGGTTCTTTCTGCAAACCAGGTGTTTGGAGTTGGCCCACACTGTGTAGTCGGAGCTGGACAGAGTCCTGGAAGAATGCACATCTCCTTTCGGGAGGCAGAAAAATGAAAAGCCGGAGTGGACATGGCTGTGTAAGAGCGAATTTGTGAAAAACATCAAGAACCAACTCAGAGCGGCAGGTCCTTTTGCGTCTTTTCCTTTGTGGAGCAGTTGGGCACCTCGCAGAGCTCTGTTTAGTAACTGTTTGCATCGGGCCAGTTGTTTGAAATGAGGGCTTGGGTTGGTTTCCAGCGGAGATGACAGTTTGCTGGAGAATTCGTGCGACAGCCTCTTTCAGATGGAAGCACCTCAGAGACGGCCCGGTGTGACGGTCCTCCTGTCCTGTGAAGAAGAGAGAAACCCAGCACGGTCGCTGGCCCTCCGGGATCGCCTGCGAGGCGTAGTCAGTACGTCCGCGCGACTCCCTGTGCGAGTGGAGGTCTCGCAGTTCAGAAGAATGTTTCTCTCCCCGCCCTGGCTTCAGCGCTTGTGCACGTCATCGGCCTGTGGTCTGCAGGCGTGCGTTTCCAGGTGTCGGAAGAGGGCTGCACGCCTTGCGTGTGGGATGAGACGGTCCACAGCATCTCTCTCGACTTTTCTGACCCGCACATTCTGGTGAGGTTGGCAGTATCTCTGTCCCCCAGACTGGAACTCCCCAGAGCAGGCAGAGGGCAGGCCCTTTCTCTTTTAGACTTCGTGCTTTCATCGAAATTTTTTTTCTGATTTATTTTTATTTTTTTTAATTATTGACATATGGTAGATTGACAACGATGTCTTAATTTTTACTGTACATCGTAATGTTCTTTGATTCAAACCCAAGTACCTGGAGCTCCAGGGGCGCAGTTGGTTAGTGTGTGGTACGTAGACACACCTAGGTATGCTTCGCAGGGCTCTGCTCGTACATTTACCGTATTTCCCTCTGCTTTGTGCTGTCTGGTTAGCCATCACTGATTCTCTGGAAGTCTGGGCTGCAGCGTGACGTGGTTGTCACAGATGGGAAAAATGTGATGACAAACCATTAAGTGGGGCTAAGATGCAGTTTACCTGGACAGGTAAACAGTAATCTGGAGGGCAGGTGGAAAGAGCATGCACCTGGGAGCAGACCCACCTGGGTCTGAACCCTGGCTGTTATCAGTGCACCGATCTAGGTCTCGGTTACTCAACTGTAAAATACTAAAAATACTAATACGCAGTACTAAAGCTGCTGCTGTGCTTGTGAGGATTGGTGATACACCCCGAGTGACTCACGTGATTCCTGTCTGTCTAGCACCAGGCCCTTAATCAGTGGCAGTTACTGTTACTCTTAGTGATACTGCTAATGATGGGTATTGGGCAGACCCCGTATCTTCACCAGCAGAGCTGTCAGCTTCAGATGGTGGATTAACATACGCATGGTAGCAAAGTAACCTGGGGCCCAGGCTGGACTTCCAAGGAGACCTGAGTCGGAGAGCCGCTGAAATGAAAGCAGGCAACACTGGGGACCAACAGATGAGACTTGAAGAGGGTGCACCCTGGCTGGACGCGTGGATGGGCTTCTAGCAGATGATACTGTGGGGCGAGTGGGTGGCCTCATGAGGCCCCGTGCCCCGGCTCTCCATGTGTCCGCGCAGAGCTGAGTGGGCGCTGGCTGGTGCCGACACCCAGGCGAGTCCCCTGGGTGGGAGTATGGCTCTTCTGGTGCTGAGACCTGACGACTCTCCGGCAGGGTTGTTGTGGCAGTTGGGCAGTGGAAGGGCGGGGAGAACTCTGGGAGCAAGGTCAGGAAGATTGTCTTAAGAGCGTGCGTTTCCTCTTCCAGAACATTCGGTTCTCGTGAGTGCAAATAATCGCCGAGGCTCGTTTGTTTACTTCATTTTTATTTTTCATCCACACCCACAGCGTATGAAATTTCCCAGGCCAGGGGGTCAGACCCTAGCCACAGCTGTGGCAATGCCAGATCCTGAGCTGCAACTCCCAGGCACGTGTCTTGTGCAGCTTCGGTCCACACATTCTGTGGAGTGGGTGAGGGCACGGAGGTCATCCCGTCTGGCGTAATCAGAAGGCGAGAGGTGTCCTTCTAATTCTCTTCGAGAGCAGGTTTGCTAGCCACCGATCCAGCATAATTAGCTTTTTTGCCAATCAGGTGCCATCCGAAAACTAGAACACCTCTAGCCTTCAGATTGTGTTGTTTCTAAATATATTAGGTGCAGCAGGGCGCGGTGAGGCCACAGAAGGTCCCTGACAGCTGTGTAGACGCCAGCACTGTCCTGTCGTTGTGGCAAGGGAGTGCTCACGACGGTTCGTGTTACTGTGCTTCCCTTGCCGCCTTCTGCCCACGGCTGGACCTGGTTTCCCAGCCCCCTGGCCGGTAGGGGTGGCCCTGAGACTAGGGAACGCGTGCGAGCCGCTTCCGGGCAAGGTGCTCAGAAGCCTGCGAGGCTCCCTCCTTTCTCGCTCTGCTTGTCTCTGGAGACCTGGAGGAGGCACAGCTGTGCCGTGGAGAGAGGGTGGAGCCAGGCTTGGTGGCATCCTTTAGAGTCCTCCACTGACCCGCACGGGATTGTCGTACGGGGAGAAGTACACGTGAATCACATGCAGCCGCTGCAAGCCCGAGCTTGTTCGTCATGGCGCACGGAGAACCCTGAGCGGGACCCTAATCAATCCCGTTTTTATTCCTTTTACGTGCGGAAGCATCCCGTGAAGCTTGCCAGCCGTCCTTTTCAACCTTAGACAACTATGTTCATCATGTCCCGTAATCTTAGCTGAACGTTCAGAAAAGTAAACACCACTGTACAATTTTGTTGTAATTATTCAGTGTAGTTACACTAAAAAATAGCCTGTGTACGTGTTTCTCCTACCCTTAAATACCCATCCGTTAATACCATTTTACATAACTTTTCCTGGGTCAACTCTTGGAACCTCCTAGTAAATCTTTGTTTTTCTAGGTATTCATGGAGTATTTGTTAAATCATTCATTCCGTAACATTTTCAGTGATCAAGAGAACTGATAACATACTTGCCATTCCCTTTTTTGAAAAATTGGGTATCTCTGAGTTTTCTGAAATCTTTCTGGGGTCTCTTGGTGTTCTCATCTGCCTCTTGCTTCAGCCATGCCCCTTAAATCTTTGGGGAAAGGGCTGCCCTAGTCTTGAGAGTTGACTAAACCTGGTAAGTAACCTCTTACTCATTCTTCACACGTTCCTTAAACGTCCTCTCTCTTCTGACGGTTTTCAGTACAGCAGACCCAGCTTCAGCCTGTGCACACCGGGAGTTCACGCAGCCTGACGCACGCCTGCGTCTCAGGCGCTGCCGTGTCTCTGTTCAGGACCTTCCTAGGGAGAAATGGAAACGCCCCACCACCGTCTCTCTCTGGTTTGTCTTCCTTCTAGATTTCCATAGCTGTTTTCCATTCTATGAAATTACCAAGTTTAGACGGGTGGGTGAATGAATGAATATGTATTTTCTCAATGATCTGCACCATTTTTATTCCTCCAAGAAACTTACAAAGGGAAAAAAACAAACAAACCTCAATAAACATGTATAAAATGGCTTTGAGATGATTTCTCAGAAGTTGCCAAAAGCTTTCCTAGCATTGGCTTTGCTAAGCAACAGGGTGTGAATTCACACATAGGCAGGAATGGCACTGCCCCGCTTGTTCAGAACCGCTTTGAGATGTTACCGGATACCTATCAGCACTTGAGAAAAGTCTCGCTGAGGAAGCCTGGTTAGATTTAGGGGCATCTGCTCCGTGACGGCTGGATCCTCTGGTTGAACGTGGCTGTGTGGAGCCTTCTGGTACCACACACCCTGGTCAAAAGCAACAATTGCAGTTTCTTCTGTTTGCCCCTGGCACGTCAGTGAGAGGAGATGGGGTGCCAGGTTTGACCTTCAAAAGTGTGGAGCTTATGAAAAATCAGCTTCAAGGTCACAAGTTTCACAGGATGGAACCGTCTAACCTACAGGGCAGTGAAGGAGCAAGGAGGGCAGGGTGTGGGTGAGAGAGGTCTGAGCTTCCGAAGGCCCCCAGCCCGAGTAAATGACTAGGTGGCAAACTGAGAGACTCTGAAGAAACACGGGACGTGGGGTCTGCCCGTGGTGAACGTCCTTCCGAACCCACATGATATGATCAGAATCCCTGCCTGCCTTTGGGGACAGTCTGAGGATCCAATGAGATAATAAGTATAGAATCACTTTGAGATCTTTGAATTTTAAGCAAATGAAATCACTGCTTTCCTCTCCCTCATAGAGGGAACTGAGCACATAAATGGAGGTTTCATCTTCCTAGAGTTGTTCCTTCAAGAGAGAGGCTTGGGGCTCCACGACTCCCTTTATCAGGTCCCTCCCTCCCCTCGAAGGAGGAGCGTTTGTCAGATTTGTCCGGCCAGACATCTGGGTGGATAATCATCGGAGCCCCATAGTTTGAATTCCCACCAACATTGACAGGATCAATTTTTCAAGTTTTCCTAACATCCAAACGTGTCCATGGTAATTCGAAATCATGTTGGCAAGTCCTGCCTCCCTCCGGCCCTCCAGAGTCTTAGGATGGACTTCCATCCGCGGATGCAGCTGGTCATCACTATGTGCCCTGAGGGTCCTTGCCCGGCAGGGCGGACACCTCAATAGGATTAAGATCATAGGTTCCGTTTTCATAGTGAGAGTGATTTTTTGCTGCTTGATGATTAGGGTCTAGAACTGCAGCTCAACCACTTGTCTGGTTTGCAGGCTCATGCCTCTGCAAAGATCCATCCTTTTGGCCCAGGAGAAAGAGGGGAGAATTCAGTCATTCCTTCAGCCAATATGCATTAAGCATGATGGTCAGTCATTCCTTTAGGCAATAAGCATTGAGCATGATGAAGTCAGTCACTCCTTCAGCCAATATGCATTGAGCACAATGAAGTCAGTCATTCCTTCAGCCAATAGGCATTGAGCACGATGAAGTCAGTCATTCCTTCAGCCAATAGGCATTGAGCACGATGAAGTCAGTCACTCCTTCGGCCAATAGGCATTGAGCACGATGAAGTCAGTCACTCCTTCAGCCAATAGGCATTGAGCACGATGAGTCAGTCATTCCTTCAGCCAATAGGCAGTGAGCATGATGAAGTCAGTCATTCCCTCAGCCAGTAGGCATTGAGCATGATGCTCTGCAGTGCCAGGTCCCGCCCTTCCTCTGACTTAGAGGTGTAGGTGGCCTCAGGCACTCTCCAGGGAAACCCTGGTTGTGGAGGGAAAATGCATGACCCGGGATATAGCCATTAACTGTATTCGAAAAATAAAGTCATCGGTATTATTTTCACATGTAAAAATCCACGTATCATTAGTTTTACCTTCATTATTACTCCCCAGCCCTGGCTTTGTTTCTCGCTGCTCGTAGCCCTGGAACTACTCCTGTAAAGAGGAAGATGTCTGTGCTGCTCAGGCAAAGAGCCGTCACCGTTTAGCTCACTGTCACTATTGCCCATCATTTCTCTTTTTAAAAGAAAAATCTGCTCTCGCTGGGTGCTGTTTCGTTGTTGTCGTCTTCAGCCGAGCTTGGCTGTGTTGAAACAATGCCAGGCCGACAGAGTCCGATGTCACACCTGCAGACGGAGCGTGTCGCATGGCGTGTCGTCCCGAGCGCTGCACGTGTCTCTCCGCTTCATCTCAGGTAACACTGTAATTGACTCTTGGAGGCTTCAGACTACGTGGCCTTGGCCAGATGAAAGTGTTTTCAGCCAACACATCAAACTCAATGTATTTTACAATGCCAGTGGGACTGTTTTGTTAAGAAAGTTTAACATAATTAAATCTATCAATGGCATTTCATATAAAAAGTACCTGTCCAGAAAGGTAGGCTTATAAACATTTGGCCGTCAATGAAGAAGACGCCCCAGAGTTTTGTGCTGGAAACCAAAGAACAGCGAAAGGCGCTCAGTGTGCCCTGGGACTTGAATGAGGGTTCGCAGGGGGAGGAGCAATGGGGTCTTTTGTTTCCCCCAAAAATCACGGTCATGAAAGTACGAGTTTAGAGTTGGAGGTCACTTTGGGCAAAGGTGAAAACCCTCCCAACAATTCCGACGCTCTCCCGGCAGTGATCTCGGAACACTGGAAATCTTGTGTGGCTATTTCAACACCTGCTCACCCCATCTTTTCTCATTTTCACCTTTGTGCTTTGCTCCCTGATGGGCTCCTGGCGGGGGGAGGGGGGGTCGCCATCACCCGCTCCCGCTTACATCCGCCGGCTGGACAGCAGCTGCTCCGCTCTGTGCAGAGAACCGCGGCGAGTGCTCGGGTGACTGGTGGGGGCGCGGAGGGGATGGTCCCCTTCCCTTTCTTCTGCACCACCTTCTTCGGAGTCTCGGAGGGCTTTCCACTGGCTCCCAGGTGTCTATGGATTTACCGCGGCCTTCATAGATGATGATAGACTTTGCCTCTTTTCCTCCAGGAGGACTCCGAGCCAGCAGTTCAGGAATTAGGCTCGACGTCGTTCACGGGGAGTCACAATAATTTTCCTGTAGTTTTACGCCACGGACGGGTCGAGGGTTGTGCGGCCCCCCCAGTCCTCAGTCCCCAAGGCCTGAAGTGGTGAGGTCTTCGCGGAGCTCTTGGCACTTTCCCTGAAGGCTGTGGGGTGTCAATCCTGGTTTTCCGGTCAGGTTCCAGCGAAGGCAATGCCTTTCTGACTTGTTCCACTTCCCCTGCCGTCGTGTCGGACACGATGCTCTCCTCCCTCTCTCCTGCGTGGTTCTGCCGAGCGGCTTGTGGGCTGGGAGCTGTGCCAGCCTCCTTTTTAACAGGTGAAAAGCGCTTCTAAGCCCTCGGGCGCTGCGGGGCTGGGCTCCGTCACCGATCGGCCTTGGGTCTGGCAGTTGGGGACCTCCCGTGGTCTGGTCTCCCGCCGGCCTGCTCCCCCCGCCCCGTGATGTGCCTAGGCGGCATGTCTTTGGCTGAGCTCAGCCCACTGATGACCCCCAGTCTGGTGGGGGTGCACCCCCGCTGACCAGGACGCCGGGGACGCGCAGAGATGGGGCGCCAGGCGTCTGGGGCTCCGCGGTACCTGACTGCGTGGCGGAAGGCGGGCAGGCTCGTGCCAAGGTCACGGTGAGGACACCCAGGCCCCGGCTCTTTCTGTGTTCAACAGGCCGTCTTGGCGCTGGCCCTGTTGGCGGGACTGCCCGCCTGGGGGCTCCTGCCACCCCCTTCAGGCCTTTATCTCCGGGTGTCACTGTCACAGCAGCCCCGTACCTCACTGTCGTCAGTGGGCTCAGATTCTAGGCAGTGGCATCGGCAGGCATTTGCAGCACCTGTTTGTGTATGAAGACTGGTCAGCTGACTTTAGCGGTGGATGTAAAAGCCTCTTTTTTTGTGGCCGAAACCGCGTCGTTTCAGCCCTTTCCTGCCGTGATCTGCCTCCCCTCTGGGCGTGGGCGGCATGACTCTGGTCCCTCCTCCTCCGCCTTGGTCCAGGCTCACACAGGCCCTTCCTCTTCGTCTCCTCCTACACAGCTTGGACCAGGTTGCAGCATTTAACGGACTTTTCTAGGTTTCCAGAGTAATAGACTGATGTCTACAGTGAGGGATGCACAGCTCGTTCCTCTCACACCCTCGGGTGTCCGCCCCTCGCAAAGGTCTCTGCAGGCCGAGCGCCAAGCCTGCCTCCTGTTTGCAGAGTCTACCTCGCCACCCCCCGCCCTGCCCGGCATGCGCATGTCAGGTTGCATTCCAACCTGGGGTTCGGGGCTGCCATCCAGCCTAAAGCGCCCCCAGGAGGGCGGGTACTGAAGTGGCTGAGCCCCCCGAAGGAGAAGTGACGCTACCTTCCCAGGCCCAGGGGACAAGCCACCCCAGGGCCCAGGCCATCCCCTCACGGCGCTGGGGTTTAATATTCCCAGGCTCACAGAGGAGATGGTGGGGAATCAGCGTTTGACCACCTTCTCCTAAACTCTGCTTGCAGACTCGGGATTGGAACCTACGAAGGCTTCCCAAATGCTGACCCAGCCCTGCACCAAGCCGGCCCTGCACCAAGCCGGCTGCCAGAACCTCCCAGGAGCCGGTTTCGATAGAGAGGCGTCGCTGTGCCGCAGAAGAACCAGCACAGTTTTGGGTGAGTCTGAAAGCCTTGAACTTCATTTGTAGTAACCAGCTCTCTGGTGCACGCCGGCCACGCTGCTCTCAGACGCCCTCAGTCTGTCCCCTTGGGCTCCCTCCCTCCGGACAAACAAGTGATGAGATGAGAGCAGCACGTCTGAAGGTCCAGTGCAAGTCAGTGCCCGGGAGACAGTGTTTCGGAGACTGGCTGCACGACTGTCCTTCCCTCAGCCAGGACGGCCCCCAGGTTTGAAGGGCGTGTCCCCGTCCGTGACTGCTTACCGAGGGACCCTCTGTGACCGGCTTTCTGGGGGAGGTCAGAGGCAAATGACCCCACCCAAGGCTGTCTACGAGGGAGACCAAGCTGCATGTAGACAGTTCCAGGCTAATAAAAACTGATCATAAATTCCAAGTTATGGCCACGGATCCTCGGCGGGGACCAGAACCGGGGAGAAGTGGCAAACGGCAGGCAGAGAGCTGGGGACGGTGTCCCATGGTGTAAAGCATTAAGCCTGGAAGTGGGAGTCGGGTTTGGAAAGTCGCCTGGCAGGGAGGGTCGCGGGATGAGGATGAGGAGGGCGCCGGAGGCGTTGAGATGCTGCGTGGTGGGCACTCGATTCCAGGGCACTGGGGCTCCTTGGAGATGAACAGACACTCTCAGGGCTTCTCGTGGATGACGCCCTGGACGCTTGTGGGAGGGCGAGGCCAGGACGGGAGGCTGAGCCGTGCGGGAGGCTGCCGGCCTGGAGGTGGCAGGTCAGGGGCAGAGGGTGGGCTGGGCGGGTGAGGGAGGTGGCACGGCAGCCACAGAGGACTCGACCCAGGAGGCCCCCTGGCCTCCCTACGCTTAGGGCCCGGCAACACGTCACTCCTCCCCGCCGTGGGTCAGGCCGGTTTGGGAAGCGAAACACTTACTTTATTCTCCCTTGAAAACAAACTCTACATCATGGATCTGCCGCTAAAAAATGTTTGTGCTAAATTCCTGCTTCCAAGCCAGTGCCTGTGACTCAGATGGTGTGCATTTCAAAATTCTCTCAACATAATTTCACATAAAAAAGAAACATCTTACGTTGGGCCAACTCTGCTAAAACCAACTGCCTTGTATCAGTAGTACATAGCTGGATTGATTCATGGCACACAGCTTCAAAGACCTGGATAAGCATCTTTGTTTGCAAATTCCTTATTAACGTGGAGATAAATGTTACCATAAATTGAACTTTCATATTATGAGCTAAATTTGGGGGCGTTCAAGTTCATTTCCAGAATATTCGACAGCATGACTGTACGGGCAGCACGGCTCTTTCCCAGTTGGACGCAGTTGGGGGTTTTTTTTCTCCTTTTTCTTTAAGCGAGATGATAAACACTTAACAAGAAGATGGAGCTTGTGGAGAGGGGCCAGCAGAGAATGGCATCCTACGGATGGAATTCCACTTCAGACGCTGTGCTGGAGAGAAGCCCTCCTCGCGGGCTCCTCTGCCTTCTGATGATGCCGTTAAAACTGTGAAAACAGAGAAAGCCAAGTGTGTGGTCTTTGGCAATTTCGTAATCGTCTGTGCAGGAGACGGAGGGGTGGTTTGCTGGAAAAAGTGATAAGCTCTCTCTTTACGGTGACAGAAAACAGTTGCAGTTCAAGGATGCCAAGGGTCCCGCGGCCCCCCTTCGGCAGCCCGTGAGGCGACTGCCCCGTCCAGGTGCTGCTCTGGATGAAGGCCTTGGGAAGCGCCCCCCAGAGACGTCCTGAGGCCAGGGCTGCTGTCAGCCGGAAAAACGTGTAGAAATTAGCACGAGCAGGCTCAGAGGACCAGGCGCAGGGTTCTCCTTGCGGGGAACCTGCCGCGGGTTTCCTAGAGCGCCTGCGAAGCCTCCGCCTTCGACCAGCAGGTGCGAGGTCTGCCCCGGGTTTCTCTAACAGAGCTGGAGGGACCCTCTGCAGACTCGTTACTATTACTGGTGTCGTTGGGGTTTCCCCGGGAAGTGTCAGGCCGGCTAAAGCGGAGGCCCCTCTCCGAGGGCCGGCTTAGAACGACACAGCTCTTGAGGAAGTGGTCGTGCTTACAGTATGCCAGGCGAGCGCTCCCGCCTTTCAAACAGGTTTTCCCGAGGTGGGTTTTTCTCATGTCACGGGGGTAGCTCCTTGTACGCAGCAGGGCCTCTGTTTGTGGGAGGGTGCGTAGCAGACACCTGCAGGGAGCGGATGGCTGGTCAGCGTGTCTGCTGGGTCAGTTCAAGGCTCCTTTCTGAGCACAGCGCCAGGCCCCGGTCGCCCCCTGCAGAAAAGACCAGCCAGTCCCGAGAGCCCACAGCCTGGGGGGGCGCAGACGTTAGCAGAGAGCGGGGTCCGTGCCCCGGGCGGCGTGGAGCGGAGTCCTGCATGAGGTGCCCTGGGTGGCTGGGCATCTGGGGCACGCGGTTTGACTGCATCAGGCCACCTCCCATGACGCGGGAGGCAAGTGGCGCAGGCGTCTCCAGCTGCCCCGACTGTCCCGCTCTGTGTCCCCGCACCGCAGGCCCCGCCTGCCTGACAAGACCTTTCCCGCTGCAGAATTTCCAGCCATTTGTCCCGCGTTCCCGAAGCGCAGTGGCCTGTCCAACCTGGGCCTCCAATCCTGACTCTTCGGAGACCCTCCAGGCTGAAAGATTTCCTGAAAGTGAATTGCGCCGAAACTGACCGCAGCTGCCGCCACGTGAGGCCTGCTTTGTCCCCGGCTTCTGGGTTGCTGCTGGTCTGACTCTGGAGGCGAATTCTTCACCAGCCCTGGGAAATTGCCAACAGGTCCCACCCATCCGCCCGAGCCTCCTGAGGCCCATCACGCTTCTCCACCTGGGGTTTGGGGTTCTCTGGCTGACGAACAAGGAAAGCCCCCTCCCCAGGAAGCTGGCTCAGAGAGTCAGTCCCTTGCGAGGTCACCCAGGGGTCGGGAGCCTTGCGTCTGAGGTCCGCAAGCCCGTGGCTGCGCCTCAGCAGAAGTGGTGGTGGTGGAGCTGAGGCTGGGCACCCAGGCTGGGGAGGGAGGTGGTTGTCGCTGCCTCCTGACTGTGCAGTGAGTGGGACGAGGTGACCGCCCTGGGGGTGGAGGATGGTGGCGCTTGGCTGTGGCATCACCAGACCGGCACGTGGGGGCAGGAAGGAGCCGCCCATCAGGATGCCCTGGAAGCGTTCCCATTTCAGATTCTTCTGCTTCCAGCTGGGGAGCCGGCAGCTTCCTCCTCGATCCTGGCCAGGCCTCCTTGATGCTGGTGGGGCTGTGATGGTGTTTGGTGGTTGAGGCCCTGAGTTTTTCTCGCTGGCTTGGCTGGACTCTGGCCACTTTCACAGTGGCGGCCGTGCTCCTTAAGCTGCGGCCCCCAGCTATCAGGTCTCTCCGTGCCCTTGTGTGACCCCCAGTGCCAGTGGGGTCCCGCCCTTGCCCGGCCCTGGCGTTCCGGATCCAGGCCAGGGGTGAAAGAAAGGAAGGGCAGGTCAGCCTGGCTGCTTCTCCCCCAGGGCATCCACTGAGCGAGGAGGCGCCGAAAATAAACATCAAAGGAAACATTCAAAGCCAGGGGTGGTTCCGAGAGGCTGGATGTGCCGCGGGCACGTGTGCAATGAGAAGGGGCGTCTGTGCCACGTGCCTGGGGAGGGCGCTGGTTTATGGGTGATGCCAGCGCACACAGCAGAGCTTTCCTTTGGAGTCACTGGTTTAAGGTGACTCTTGACTGTCTCGTCCTGTTGGTGCCACCGCATGCCCATCCACGCTGCAGGGCTCGGAGGACCTCCTGTGAGGCCAAGGGTGCAGAGCACACGGCACAGCAGGGAGCTTGTGGCGGCTGAGCTCCGTGGGGCCGGAGTGAAGCCCAAGCCTGTGGCTCGCAGCGTTCATTGCAGGTGTCCTCCTGCTGTCACCCTGGCTGTGGCCGGGTGTCTTGCTGTTCAGTGGTATCATTTTAAACGTCTGGTGACGGAGAATTTTCAAGGATTCCCCACACTAAACAGAGTGGCTAAGGGGCCCTAGACCCATCCCTGAGCTTTATGGTCAGGAATGAACTAGTGGCTCATCTCAGTCCAAGGCTCCCACCCAGACACTATGTCCAACGCCAGGGGTTTCAGGAGCTGATTCCACAGGGCGGTGATTTCATAGAGTGAATCCATCCCATCAAGAACCCACAAAGCAGCCTCCGCCCAGAAGCAAGCTTGCCACAGGACAGAGGCAGAGAAGCCGTGTGTCCTGGAGACAGAGGAGGAGGGTGGTGGATTTCCTTGTCTCACTGGGTCAAGTGCGAGCCCGATGGAGAAGCAGGGGAGGCGCACGGCTGACTCTGGGAAAGCGAAGCGTGATCTGCGGAAGAAACGAGAGAGCCCAAGGGTTAGCCCAGCCCGAGAGGGGCAAGATGACCAGGGCACGCAGGGTCACAACAGCCTGGACGTGTCTGAGCGTCGTCACCACAGCCAGACGCCGCAGGTCCAGGCGACTCCTCTGGGGACGGCGAATTTATGACTCGGGGCCAGTGTCTGTGACCGCGAGCATTTCTGACTCCATTTCCTGGAGGCAGGTGACTGTCTGCATCAGCTCCAGGGGTAAAGGGGGCCTAAGTCTGGGGCCCTGTCCTGCAAGACCGTTTGAAAATTTTATTTCTGACGCTGTTGTTGTGGAATTGTTTTTCAGTTTAGTTTGAGCAATGCTAGTACTTTCCGAAAATGGTGTATGTATGATGCACAGAAGCTTTTCTTGGGCACTCTTTCTGATTGGGGATGTGTCTTTTTCCCCAAGTGATCTCATGTATAATTAAGCGGGCACTGCAGTCTCCCTAATTCTCTCGTGCGGGATGCTGGCGGGGCAGGTGTGTGTGGAGGCTGCAGGAGGGCGCTGTGGGCTTTGTGGGGTGGGGGGGCAGGGGCGCTCAGGACTGGAAGGCTGGTGCACTGAGGGGCTGTCAGGGATGCGGTGGACAGTAGCAGCCACCTTGGCAGGGGCTCTCCCGAACCCAGGGTCCGGCTGTCACCCTCTGATCACGTAGATCCTGCCTGTTAACCAGGCTGTGCTTTAGCGTCCTGGCCTGCCTGCACCCCCTCCTCCCAGGGTGCGTGTCGTCGAAGCACCTCTGCCTGGCTCAGAGGGGCCGTGGCCGTGGCGGCCAGGAGGGGACATGGGGCTGGATGCCCAGGACCTCAATTGGGGGACGGGGAGCGTGGAGGCCTGGATGCCACTCATGGGCGATGGCTGAGCTGCAAACCGAGGGAGGGTGGAAAGACAGCGGGGGAGGAGGGACCTGCAGGAAACGGTGCTGCTGGGTCCACAGCGAGTGCAATCCAGGACCCCCCATGGTGGCAGGCAGGGAGCAGGGTGTCCTGAACGGACCCGGGTTGCCCACCCCCCGGGGAGCACAGAGGCCTTGGTTTGCTGCATCTGAACCCTGTGCCGCTGGGTGGGTCAGGCACAGGGCGGTCTTGGCCTTGGTTCCTGCATTCCGAGCCCCACCTCTTTCTCAGCCCCCTGCCCACACCTCGCTGGGTTACGGGACAGTGGTCACAGCAACGCCCAGCCCTGCCAGGCCGGCCGCTCCCTGTAGAAGGAAGGAGGCAGGAGCAAGGCCGGCGTGGGGGTGGGGGGTGGTCGGAAGCTGCTCCCCAGACCCCGTGTTTGCTGAGCAGAGGTAAAATTTGCACGTTGGCGGGAACCCGGTTTGCAGACTCTCCCCTTGCAGGGCTCAGGGTTGTGGCTTAAGGATCAGAGGCGGACAGACATGTGGGAGGGGGCTCAGAAGACAGGCAAAACCAGCTTCTTTGGAGCTGGCATGGCGCTAGGAAGGGTTTGCTCCATGTCTGGCTGCCTCCTTTCCCTGGGTGAAGGAAGGTACAGTCCTCCACCCAGTCCTGGGCCCACCTTTGAAAATAGGCGCCTCTTCTCGGTTTGAAGGGCCTGAGACATTTGCTTTTTTTTTTTAGTTAATTTTTTATATAATGATTTTTATTTTTTCCATTACACCTGTTTTACAGTGTTCTGTCAATTTTCTACTGTACAGCAAGGTGACCAAGTCACACATACATGTATACATTCTGTTTTCTCACATTGTCATGCTCCACCACAAGGGACCAGACAGAGTTCCCAGCGCTCCACAGCAGCATCTCATTGCTCATCCATTCCAAAGGCAGGAGTCTGCATCTATCAACCCCAAGTTCCCAGTCCATCCCACTCCCTCCCCCTTCCCCTTGGCAACTATAAATCCATGCCTCCAAGTCCATGAGTTTCTTTCCTGTGGAAAGGTTCATTTGTGCCATATATTAGATTCCAGATAGAAGTGATATCATATGGTATTTGTTCTTCTCTTTCTGACTGATTTCACTCAGTAGGAGAGTCTCTAGTTCGGTCCATGTTACTGCAAATGGCATTACTTTGTTCTTTTTTATGGCTGAGTCGTATTCCATTGTGTATATGTACCACGTCTTCCCAATCCAGTCGTCCGTTCATGGACTTTTGGGTTGTTCCCATGTCTTGGCTGTTGTGAATAGGGCTGCAGTGAACATGCGGGTGCATGTGTCTTTTTCAAGGAAAGTTTTGTCCGGATATGTGCCCAGGAGTGGGATTGCTGGGTCATGTGGTAGTCAACAACCACTTCAGACCACTTCGCAGGTTTGTGCTGTGAGGAACATGCCTGTGGGTGACGGATTCCCCAAGGTCACAGTTAGGACGCACTGGCGGGTGAGCCACCGACCTCAGCAGAAGGAAATGGCCTGTCGTCCTGGTGTTTTCTATTTATTTCTAACAAAGAGTTTGAGTTGCATTTGGTCAACAAATAGGCTTCATTTGACTGTATATATATATATATTTTTTTTTTTTTTGGTCCATTTTTATCCTTTTTTTCCTTTTCCTTTCTGCTTCACGATGAAATTTTGAATCAGGCTAACCCTGAGAATTTATTACACGCGACACTGAGGAGCCGTTTTGCCTGAAAGTGTGACCCTTGACCTTGGCCCTGGGCAGGGCTGCTCTGAGGTTCTCTCTGACGCGGCCAGGGTCTGCGTGCATCCCAGCTTCTGTCTGCTGCACTCGTCCTATTTGTAAAACACTGGGGCGACAACTGGGCCGCTGCCTGGGGAATAATTTTATCCCGCTTGAAGAGATGAGCTCTCAAAGTGGGAATATGATTAGGAAATGCGTAGCTTTGGTTTGGTTTGAATGTACCCACCCTCGGCCTTTTAGGGGCAGCTTTCTGGGAGAAAGAATTTGGTTTCCACCGTCGCTGGGGCGCAGCAGCGCGTGGTGACCACAACACCCAGAGCCCGAAAAACCTGGTGCTTCCCGCGCTGGTTCCCATTGTTCCAGAAACTCAGTTTGTGGACCATTGTTCAGCCTCGGCCCATCAGATACGCATTTCCAGAAATTACCTTGAGATTTGTTTCACCATTAAAGCCACATTCTCAGCTGTGCGCCAATCAGCTGGTGAGAGTGGGGACCTGTCACAAGCTGTTCCTGGCTGCTTATCGCCTTTCACGGTGAGGGGAGGGGCCCGAGCACCCCCCGCGCCCCCTCCGGCTATTGTTGGACATAAGTCATGATGTATTATGAGATGCTTTTCATGCCAGAAGGTTCTGAAACTCGCTGCAACGGCGCATAAGAGCAGGAGTGACCTCACCCGCCGTGGAAGGCGGCCACCTCTCCCTGGACGAGCAGGGGCAGCTGTTGGGTAACGCAGAGCTCGATCTAAAGCAAGGGCCTGGCGGGGGCACTGCGAGCCGCCAGCTGGAATCACCTGGGGCCTTTCCTGGGCTGAGCCGTGCTGTGCTGGGAAGGGTCATTCCCAACCGTGGGAGGCCGGGCCCGCAGCTTTCTGTCTCCTGGGGAGGCCAGCGCCTCTGTTCCGTGCGGGCCCACGGTGCCTGCGAGACCCCGGGTCCCAGACCACACCCCGGGTGGTGGGAGCAGGGGGCGGGCAGGCCTTGAAGTGTGGCCAGCTCCCCACACTGGCCGCCGAGGGAGGCCGGCCGCAGGGAGAGGTGGCCTTGCGTGAGGATGCTGGTGACCCGACCCCGTGACATGCGCAGGGGGCCCGGCCCGGGTGATGGAACAGAGGATGCCGCCCGGAGACGCCCGGTCCCTACGGACCGTCCCCTCCAGCCGCACAGACCCTTGTCCTGAAGTTCACCTGCGGGCGGCTGCCCTGATCTTCGCGGGTAGAGTTTGCCTGCGCTTCTCACGTCTGCGTGATTTTCTTCTTAGTTTCATGGGCGCAGAGTCGGCTCACAGTGTGCTGTTCGCTTGCACACACCTGTCCCTTTCCAGATTCTCTTCCCACACCGGCGGCACAGACTGTGCTGGGTTCCCCGGGCTGTACGGCAGGTCCTTGTCGCCAGTGTGTGCAGAGCAGGGTGTATCTGCCCATTGCAGCCTCCCCACGTGTCCGCTTTGGTGACCGTAAGCTTGGTTTCAGAATCCTTGGGTCTCTTTCTGTTCGGGGTCATTTTTTATTAGACGCCCCCCATCAGCGGGGGTGTCTGTCTTTCTCTGCGGGACCGACCCCTTCGCCTGCTGCTTTTTGCGTCGATCCGCTCCCCTGGGGAGACTCCACCGGGGGCCTCCTGTCTGGACCACAGTTTCCTCAGCAAAAACAGCTTCTCTTGTCGGCAAGGGAAGAGCCCAGTTTAAGAGCAGCTTCACCTTTTCCGGGTCAGTTCTAGCTCAGGGCAGAGCACAGCCGAGGACCGCCGTCCTCCCTCGCGCTGTCCGTTCCCAGCACCGTTGGCCATTTTCACGGTTAAAAGGGAGGCGTCAGCACAGCCCACCCAAGCCCCTGCCGCCGTATACACGCGCACCAGGAAGGAGGCGGCACCGCACACGAAGGCCTGCCTGCGCGAGGGACCCCGGGGAGGGCGCAGAGGCGGCCCAGAGCCCGCAGACGGACGGAGCGCGGGGAGAGGCCGAAGGCGGAGGCCGGCTCTTTGGGGAGATCAACAAAGGCTTCGGGTGTTAGCGAGGCCGACTGAGACGGGGGCTGGGGAGTGTCTGGGGGGCGCCCTCTTCCATCTCCAGGGTTGACGGTGCCCGGCTGGTCTCTGACCCTCCTGGGCCGTGAGCCTCTGCAGGGCCGTCTTGGAAGATGGGGCGGCCGTGTGACCCCCGCGGGCCTGAGAGGTGCTCCTGCCTTGTGAGGACACATGCCACGCGGGCTTAATGAGAAAGTAGACCCATGGGGCAAAAGCAGGGTCGCTACTCAAGGTCGAGGCTGAACACGTTCTTATAGTCCCTGGATATTAGTGTTCAGTGGCCCGGACAAGCATCTTTTAAGGCCCCCTTTCTCTGGGTCATTTATTATATACTGGACTTAATCTGGGTGGGACAAAGTCACAGGAGCAGTCTTTTCTGGTCAGCTAACCCACCTCGATCGTCTCTTCCAGAAAGTCTTATTTTCACCCTCAATGAAAAAACAGGCAGCCCTGAATTAGTATTTTCAATATTCAGAGTACTTAGTAAAAAACCAAAGTCCTTAAATCCCCAACACATAAAACCCAGCAGATACGTTATTCTCCAGGAATCCTTTGTTTTACAAAAAGATGAATTTGTTTGTTTCTTAGGTAGGAGTCGGGGGGTCCTTCCGAGTTTTTGCGGGGGTTCCACTCATGCCACCCTGGTTCCTGCGACGTCCTTCCCGGGGCGCGGCTGCAGGGCTGCGGGGCCGGGAAGCGGCTGCGGGGCCGGGAAGCGGCTGCGGGGCTGCGAAGCCGAGGGCCTGTATGTGGTGATGAGGAGCTCCCTCTTGAGTGGCTGCGTTGGACCCTCGGTCTGCACACCTGGCCCAGCTTTTCCCACGGGCCCCTGCGGGTGGGAGCACAGCTGGGCCCTGGGCCAGGCCCTGTCATGGAGGCTTGAGGAGACTAGGTGAAAAGGAACTTTTCATTTTTTATTTTTCTGCCTCGCCCATGGCATGCAGAAGTTCCTGGGTCAGGGATCAAACCGATGCTACAGCAGTGATACCACCAGGTCCTTAACCCATGGTGCCACCAGGGAGCTCCACGAAATGGGCTTTTCTCTTCTGGTTGCTCACCCAGGGTGGGTGGTGGGTGGCAGTGCTGGGCTGTGTGTCTCCGTAATGACAGGTCTCACCATGGTGGTGACAGTGGCTTTTCAGCTCTGGTGATGAGGGCACCAAGGACCAAGGCTCTGATTTGTCCCGTGAGCTGGGTCAATGCTCTGCTCTTTAGTTCCCTCCTAACACGGGACTCAGCCGCTCCAGGGCCAGGAGCAGAGCCTGGATCCAAACTCCAGGTCTGTCTCCGGACTTGCTGCTCTTTGTTTCCTGCAGGCCACCGAGCCTTCTGTCCCCCGGGCCCTGGGCACCTTCCCTTCTCAGCCCCAGAATCATCTGCCCACCTGGTGGCCACCGGTTTGGCACAGAGAGTCCGCGCTGAGTGCTCGGCCCTGAGGGCCTGAGGGACGGTCAGGGTCAGTGGCAGGGACTCCGAGTTTTCCTGTCACTGGGAACCAAGCCGGACTGGGCAGCAGGTCCGCTGGAACCGTGGCCCTGGGCCCCCCGCTCCTCCCCACCGAGCACTGGCCGGTCTCGCTGCTATTCCCTGACGGGTCCTCATGCCCCCGTCCCCGCAAGCTCGCGCTCTGTCCCCCCTCGCGGGCCACCACCGTCAAATCAGGAGCAAGCGCGGATTTCGGAGACGATGCCGGCACGGGTCCGCTTGCGTTTTAGGTCAGAAGTCATCTCATTTTCCCCGGATGGCAACCCACTGAGTGCTGCGCTGAACATTTTAGCTCGTTCACCAGCGCTGTGCTTTTCTTGCAGGCGGCAGAGGCCGTCTTTAGGATGTTTAATTTCTTCCCCTCAAGCACGTGAGCTGCTGTTTCGGGCCAGTTCTTTGGGGATAACTGCGGCTTGCCCCTTCTTTACCTGAGCGCAGCCCCAGGGTTGTCCCTGGAGAAGATGAGCCCTCGTCACCAAAACTAGAGAAAAGCACCTGCTTCTCTTCCACCCGCGCGCGGTCTGTGATACTCCGCCCTCGCTTCGTGAAATTGAGCTTTAGGTGGGAGACAGGTTTCGCTTGGGGCGTGAGTGAGGAAGGGTCCTTAGAACAAGTTTCCTGCTGCTCCCGGATATTTCCGTCTGTGTGAAACTCACCTCCCACCCCGGGGGGGTGTATCAGGTGCCAACTGGTGTCACCTGCAGGGACTGGCATCAGATGGGTGTGAACGGGGCAGGTGGCGGTCCTCCTGGTCCTCGGGCCCCTTCGCCTGCCAGGTGGGAGGACGAAGTCTGCCCGCAGGAGAGCCCGGGTCCAGAGATGGCAGGAAGGCCCCTGGGCGGAGCTGGTGGGCGTGGGCAGCGGGTGGGCGTGGGCAGCGGCCGGGCGGCTGTGTGGACGCCGGGAGCTCACAGGGGTCACAGCACAGCCCACGCTGACTTTGTCACCACAGTCCTAACGCAGCTGATGGCGTGGATACCTTTTCTTCCTCCTCCGCTGCAGTAACTTGCTGGACTATTTTTATCCAGGAGCAAAAGGAAGACTGAGCAACTCCTGCTTTTTCAAGTGTGACCCGGGAGTCCTGGGATTTTGAGCGTAGTAGTCGAGCTGTTTTGTAAATGGAAGACCTGAAATGCAGATTCCTGAGGACCTGGGTCACGGGAAGCCTCGCCTCGCTGGCGACCACGGGAGACGGAGGCATCCCTGGCAGCGGCAGTCAGAGGTTCCAAAGGAGTGACGGCGCTGCCCCTGCAGACAGGGCCCCCGGGCGGGCGGCGAGCCCTGACGTCTTCCCAGACTGCGGGCAGTGCCCTTCCAATACCTGCATCAATTTGGGGTCTGGATGTCATTTTTGGTGGCTTTCCCAGCAACCTTCATGCTGTGGCTTTTAACTTCTGTACCTTGTGGAGTGAGCTTTCCCTCTGGGTCTTAAAATCCTGTCCCGGGGATATTGTGTTTTGGTTTTGGCTGTGCCTGCAGCATGTGGAAGCGTCCAGGCCAGAGTCTGAACCTGGGCTGTGGTGGTGACAACACCAAAAAAATAGAGTATTTCTCTCATTTCAAGAAATTGTTGGGAGTTCCTGTCGTGGCTCAGTGGTTAACGAATCCGACTAGGAACCATGAGGTTGCGGGTTCGATCCCTGGCCTTGCTCAGTGGGTTAAGGGTCCAGCGTTGCTGTGGCTGTGGTGGAGGTCACAGACGCAGCTCGGATCCCGCATTGCTGTGGCTCTGGCGTAGGCCAGTGGCTACAGCTCCGATTCGGCCCCTGGCCTGGCAATCTCTATATGCCGTGGGAAGTGGCCCTAGAAAAGGCAAAAAGACAAAAAAAAAAAAAATTGTTTAGTGTTTTCACCATTTTAATAAACTTACATATATTGATTTTCTTTAAAGACTGGAGGACTCCCTTGTTCATTTTTCTCCCACCATGGGCCTTATGTGCAGCAGAGCAGCCCCTAGAAGTGGTCCTTCAGCGTCCAAGGAGACCGAGCGAAGGACAGAAAGTCAGACCCCTGGTTCTCTCAGCGGCTGGTCGGGGGGAACAGCCCCCTGCGTGAGGGTCTGTAGCCAGTGCCTGCCGGGAGATAAAGCTGCGGACGCTGCTCTGAAACCCTCTCCCTGGTGGGGCCGGGGCCTCGATGCCGCCCTCTGGACGGCTTCTCTGCGGCAGGTGGAAGCCGTGTGGGATGTGGGTGTGTGGCACTGAGCTGGTCTCTTAACAGACAGATGAGCGTCTCTGCCCAGTTTCCCTGGGTTTGGGCGTAACTGGCTCCATCCGAAGTGACAGCATCGAAAGCAAGGCCACACGCGCCGGGGACCAGATTGACGCCATCCAGCCTTCCGGACGTCCCCGCGGCTCAGGCCGACTTAGCGGCCACGACAGGCAGGGAGCCGGGGGGCACTGACTTAGCCGCCACGACAGATGGGGTGCCGGGGGGACCTGCTACGTCGTGAACATCTGCCGCGTGAGAGCTAACCCGGGCCTCCCCTCAGGGTTCCTTTGCTCGGTAAAGAAGCTCAGCGAAAGTTTATGTTCTCCGGTCCTACCTTTAAACGTCAGAAGAACCCATCGGCGAGGGTCCCAGGCCGAAAACCAGAAGCCCCGGCGCTGAGTCCTGCTTGGTGAGGCGCTCAGCGAGGCCCCAGTCCTGCCGCCTGGGGGTCAGCACGTCCTCAGATGCCACCTCGCTTAGCGCCAGAGCCACCACCATCCTTGCTTCCTTCTGCATAAACTGGGCAGGTGAAGACAGACTGGGTTGAGGTGTGAAGTACAGATCGACCAAAGAACGAGCCCACGGATGCTGCTTTCTGAGTGCTTTCTGTCTTCCAGGAAGCGGAAGCCTTTTACGGCTCTCAGCTCACTTACTCCTGCGGTGACACACGTGGCAGGCGCTGGGAAGGCTGGGAAGCCTCGGGGCACCCGCTGTGCCTGATGGTGTCGGGGTAGCTGTGCAAATCTAAGTCCTGAATCCTCTTATTCCCAGGCCAGAGCCCCACTGCGCCGTCTTTAACCAGATCTGGCTTTCTTTCAGCTTCTTAGAAGCGTCTGGAAGGACATGCCGTCCTGGAGTGACGGAGGCAAAGTGACGAGTGATGAAGGCATTCCCACATCTAGCCATCATTCTGCAGGCTTAAGGCTTTTACACACACTGCAGAGTTTTCTCTCCACGCGGGGTCCGGAAGCCCGACTCCGGGCCTGGAATGTCCCTCCGGAGAGCGTGTGCCCTTTCCTGTCACGCCTGTGTCTTCACCGGCCCGCTGGTCCACTTCCAGCCCGTTCCCTGGTCCCGCAGGCCCTTGAAGACACACCCCAGAACCTTCTCCTTCTTCCTCCCGCCACAGACAGACAGAACCCTCAGCGTCATGGGCCTTGGCGCTGTGCCCTCCTCCGTGAGGGCGTGTTTCAGACCCTGGGAAGAACTCTTCATGTTCTTGCGTAGAATATTCTGTTGGATTTTTCTGTAGTTGCTGCTGAGACCGTTAGTTTCCCACCGTACGCTGAGGTGAAGGGGGGAAGCCTCAAGAGCCGGCCTCACTGAAACATTAGCGCTGCTCTGGCAGAAAAGAACATACCGTCCAAAGATGAGTGTGGACTTCTGGAAACTACGCGTTTTGCCGTGATTTCATCTCATTTCTTATTCCGCAGAAGGAACGTGTTCTCAGACTGTCTATGATGAGAGGAGAAAAATGACGTACTCCGACACGGCTAAGTTTGGAGGCAGACGCTCATGTCGGAGAAAGTTAATTTTTAATACAGGACTGAGGGACGGAGCATCAATAAAGTGATTCCTGCCATGTTCTCAGTCATAAAAATAGGCATTTCTTTCACCACCTACACGGACCCCTTCCCGGACGCCACGTCCTTGGCCACGAGAGAAAGAATCGCCTACATCCTCTTCTCCCTCCTCTTAGGCAGCGAGGGGCGGCGTAGACCTTTGGTCTTAGGTCGTCACGGGGAAGGGTGAGGCCTGCGGCCGCGGCCTCGACGTCGGAAGCCCCCTGAGCTGGCGAGCTGGCGGGAAGGCCTGGGCACGTCCCCCGCCCGCTCTTTCCTGCGTGCCCAGTCCTGGGCCCGCAGCGGGCAGCCAGCCGGAGCCCGTGGGCAGCCCGCCCGCAGCGGCTCGTGGCACAGGTGCTGGGAGACAGTGCCCCAACCCCCGTGTCGTCCAGGGGAGTTCATCTGCCTGGGTGCCCGGGAGGACGCACGCTCTTCTTCTTCTTTTATACGTCAGACACGTTCCGAGGCTGCAGCCCCGGGCAGGGCGCAGTGGCTGAGCGGGGGTCCCCTCAGATGGCAGGGCAGGGGGCTTTCCCAGAGGGAGGTGAGACAGAGGGGCGTCTGCAGGTGGAGCTTGACCTTGAGAGCTTCCAAGTTCACGGTGCCGAGCTCACATCCCACGGAGTGCGTTCCTGCACAGAGTGAAAGTGACAGGCCTCCAGGGCCTGTGAGTGTCTGCGGGGCCTCGGCCACCCGTGGTCCCTGAGCTGCCCCGTGTTCGCCTCTCCCGCCGGCCTGCTTGGCTGCCAAGGACCAGGCTTCAGCCGCGCTTCCTCGACCCTGCGGTTGCGTGGAGCCAGGGCTGCTCTAAACAGGGAGAAGGACTGGGCCTCGTTGTTGTCCTTTTTTGGCTGCGCCGTCCCTGTGCCTTCCCCTTTTCCACTTAGACGGCGCTGCGGCCACAGAAGCCACGCCGGCCAGGCCTGCTGAGCCCGACCCCGGCCAGGCAGAAGCCTTCTGGTGTTTTGCAAAGATGTCACCTCATGGCACAAATGTCGCCTTCTGTGAAGGGCCAGGCTGACACAAGGTGGCCGAGCCAGGCCTGGCCCGAAGTGTGCTCAGTGGGCTGGGAGGGCCACCAGCTGCCCTGCTGAGACGCTGCCCAGCTGGACTCGGGCAAGGCAGCCAGGCCCACACTTACCCCTCGGCGTCAGGGACCGCAGCGCCTCCTCGCCTGGGGATTGGCCGTTAGATGTCAGATGAGGTGGAGCGTCGGGCCAGGCCCTGCATGGGTGACATTGTGTGCTGTTGCGTCCCCCGGCCTGCCGGGTGGGGTCCCACACCAGGCTGTCCCCAGGGAGGGGACACTGATTTCCCTGCACCCTCGCTCTGGGTTGACCTCCCCGTGCTGTGGGCCGGGGCTCTCTGTGCTGTGGTCAGCAGTGGGGCGGCTGGAGACAGAGGTTGCTCTCCTTCTTCCCAAGAGTCCGAGTTACCCTGCTCAGGACAAAAATGGCCGCGACCCCAAGGGGCTCGGATGTTGGTACTATTTGCTTGGTCTGGAAAGAAGGGCTGGAAAGAAGGCCCACAGGGTCGAGAAGGAAAGTGAACCCACGCCGAGTCCCCCAAGGTGTGGGCTCTCTGGGCTGTCACGTGTCTGGGTGGCCCTGAGCCCACGTCACACATGAACCATCATGACGTCACCACCACCTTCACCAGTGCTGTGGAGTCTGGTTCCCAGAGTGGTGACTGGTCAGCTGTGGTCCCAACATGCCCTAAAGCCCTGCGTCCAGGGCTGAACTAGGAGTCCCAAGTTCAGAGGGTAGCTTTCAGGCCAGTGCCGATCAAGGCGTCACCACCATAAAGTGGGGATCACAGCCTCTGCCTTATAAATTATTCCGTTTATTTATGGAAATAAAGTTTGACACCGAGTGCTTCTTACGGAGCAGCTGCTACTGTGACTGTGCCACACTCTTCAGATTGAAGGGCAGTGATTAAGTGCTTCATTTTTCAGTTGGTTTGTGTATTTTTATGTGGATGGGCCTCACTGTTGGAGATGCATCTAGCTTCTTTCCAACACTGCGAGGCTCATAAGCTAGTGCACGTGTCAGGTGGAGGGTTGCCAGAGACAAGGTAGGATAGATACCCAGTTACCCTGGTTTTCAGATAAAGAGGAGATCCTTGCTGAGTATACATGTGTCCCAAAGACTGCGTGGGTTACACTTATGCTGAAGAATTCTCCATTGCTTATCTGAATTTCAAATTCGGCTGACTTGTATTTGCTAAATACGACGACGCTGGGCAGGTGAGAAGAAGCGACATTAAGCCTCAGAGTGACTGATGTACTTTAGGCAGGCAGGCCCCTCAGCATGGGGACATTGCGGCATCAGGGCCTCAGGGTGGCCCTGAACGGGGGCACGAGTTATCCGCCCGCAGGGTGGGCCAGGGTACTTCACACCTCTCCTGTTCCAGGACTCTGCTGCTTTCTTCAGGTGATCTGTTTGCAGCTAAACAAACCAGGCTGGGGCCATGCTGGGGCTCTGGGGGCCCTATAAGTAGCTGGATTCTGTGGGGTCAGAATGGCACCCCCAGCCCCACGGGCTGGCCAAAGAGAGCCGCTCAGGAGGCTGAGCTGGGGTTCGCATTTGGGCTGCTCTGATTTCCGAATCCTTGCTCCAGTTTCCAGGGAAGGTCATCTCAGAACCTGAGGCTAAGTGGTCACACGAGGTGCAGAAAATGAGTCCAGCTCACATGATGCGCTTTGAAAAATGGGGGGCCTGCAACTTTGGTGGTGGTCTCTGTGGCTTTATCATTGCCGATTGTAAATTTTTGTGCATCTTTTATACTCCAGTAACACTCGGTGGCCAAGGAAATGCTTGTTGCAATATCAAAAATGTCCAGTTTTTTTTTCTTTTAGTGAACAGCATTTTCCTCTATTTATTCCTGAAATTCTTTTTATTGATTCTTCCAAGATCTATCATCCCAAGCTCTAACAAGATACACACAATTGCTTTCGGCCGTCACAATCAACACATTTCCCCCTTATCTGGATAGCTTTGTGATATTTGATTTATTTTTCTTACCCATATATGTTATGATAAGCTTCACACTTAGAAACAAATACAAAAATGATGCACTTCTCTCTCTTCTAGCTACTCTGCAGCTTAACCAAGAACGCTTTGCCAATACAGATAAGCCCTTTTAGGTCCGGGCTTTATGCAACATGAGTTCTTCATATGAGATTGAGCCTAGAAATAACCACAATTCAAGGTTTGTCGCTGAAACCTCTGTACGTTTATACTTTTGCAAATTCGGCGTGGATCGTTTTGCACTTGCAGGGTCATACTCTGCACGGGTGCTGGGAACTTAGTACTTTTATTCAACAGGATGGTTTTGAAGAAATGTTTACAAAGAATTGCTGTTGGAGGATGTTGGCAACAGTGAGATTTACTGGGAGAGCCCAGTTCCTCAATTAGGTCTTATTCTCACGGCTGCTCACCTAAGATTTCACACATTCCTACAAATAATAGATAGTTAGGTCTCTGAAAGAAAAGTATTCTGGTTTCTCACATGGGCTTCCTCAGGTATGTAGCACGGCAGGGGTGGTTGAAAGTTTATGGCCATGAACAATAGGTGCCCAAGACGTGGGAAAATAGGGGAGAACAGGACCCATTGATGGGGAACCTGGAATGTCAACATGGGGTCCCTACAAAGGACCCCCGGACGGGGCGGGGAGAAAAAAGGATGGATGTGTGTACGTGTGTTACTGAATCACTTTGTTGTGCAGCAGAAGTTATGGCAATTTTGTAAGTCAATTACACTTCAGTAAAACTTTTAAAAATGGGAAAAATTTACTAAAATTGAGAGAAGGCTAATTTGGAACAAACTGGAATTTTTTTTTTTTTTTTTTTGGTCTATTTGGGGCCACACCTGGGGCATATGGAGGTTCCCAGGCTAGGGGTCACATTGGAGCTATAGCCACTGGCCTACACCACAGCCACAGCAACACAGGGTTCGAGCTGCATCTTCGACCTACACCACAGCTCAGGCAACGCCAGATCCTTAACCCGCTGAGCAAGGCCAGGGATCAAACCCACATCCTCATGGAGACTCGTCAGGTTCGTTACCGCTGAGCCACGACGGGAATGCCTCCAGTTTAAACCATTGTCAGCAAAGGGAGGCAGGAGGCTCTGTGTTGGGAAGGAGGCAGGGCATCTGCGGGGCTGTGTGGTTGGAGGCAGCGCTGATGCGACTCTAGGATTGAAAGCATCCGAAAGGCTCGGGGTCCATCTCGACATGGCAGGTGCTCCGGGGAGGTCTGTCCTCCTGAGCGCGTCGGACACTGTGCCCGAGGAAGAGCAGGTGGGTTTGGATGTTTGCTGAGGTTCCCAGGCCACACGGGGGCCCCGGCACTTTCAGGCAGACAGCAACCCCCCCGCGATGAAACGGGCGTTGGTGGCGCGCGTGTTCAGCGCCCAGCGAGGGAGGCGAGGGTGCCTCTCATTCCGGGAAGGAGAGCAGGCGTTTCCAGTCAGGGACACTCCGGCCCCACGTCACTGCTACGGCTCAGCAGCCCCGCCAACCCCCTTTCTCTCCCCTCAACTTCCCTTCGTCTCCAGTGCTGGGGGGCAGCCCCAGCTTCTGCACCTTTTTTCCTCTGAAGGAGTTTTCATCTGTTTACTGATCACAGCTGCTCCAGGTCCAGAACCCCATGTTTTGGAAAAGAAAGTGTAGCCAGTGTCTGGAAAAGCCCGGGCCTTCCCAGATGAGGGCAGAGGGAGCCCCCCATCTTTCGAGCCTGGGGTCTCAGGAAGGGATGTACGATGCTCTCCAAACCCTGGGGCCCTCGGGGAGCTCCGACAGGTGACAGGTGACAGGTGTGCGAGGACAAGCCTCCGTGGGAGGGATGCTTTCCTTGGGGCCCCGCCTTTCCCTCTCACGCTGCAGCCTGAGTCCAGGAGCCTGCCCGCTTCTCAGGCTCTCCTGACCCCTCTTGCTAGAAAAAAGCTGTTTTCTTGGCATTCTGGGGATGATGCTCACCCCTCAACAACCTGGACAGTTTTCAGCTGTCGACGCTTCTGCAGGAAGGAAAACGGAGACTCTTAGAAGCACCCCCCCCACACACACACAACGCACACATCTGCTCACACACAATTGCACACACACACACACGCGCACAGATGGACACACTGAAAATCCCAAGGCGTTTCCCAAGCAAGGAGGGATCTCAGGTCACGGGCTTATTTTAAAACCTGAACAACTATCATTTGTAATGTGTTGTACACAGTGAAAGAGTATTTTTTATTTTTAGATCTTCGAATAGCTTCCTTCTAATGAACTCAGGACAGTTCCTTTTTTCTCACTTCACTGTGGGATCAGCAGAGCAAACGCCACTTCTATTGACCGTTGGGGAAGCTTGCCCAGCAGGCGGTGGCTTCTCCTGGTGCTCGCTGGTGGCTGTGTCAGGGCCTGTGTTCGTAAGCCAGCCCTGGCGTCCAGCGGGGCCCAGGCTTCCCGCGGGGTTAGGTTATACTTCGTCTGGGGAGGCATCCGAGTTCCCCGCGTCCACAGGGTTCTAGGGATCCTGGCCGAAGAGCCCACGGGCCATTCAGCACCGTGACCCCTCGAGGTCCAAGCCTCTCGTGTTTGACTCCGCCACCAGATCGGGCTGTTTCAGAGTCGGGGCTCCACCTGGGCTTGGCTGCTGTGATTCCTCTGCGTCCCCTCAGAGAGCCCTTCCAGGAGCGCTGCTGGGAGGTCTTTGCAGGGGGAAGCACTGGGCCTGGCCTGTGGGTCCTGCGCTGGAAAACGCCTGGGCTTTTCCGCCCTGAACCCCCACTTCTGCATCCCGTTGTCTCGGGGACCAACAGCCGAATCAGTGATTCCTCATTTATTTTGGTCTTGTGGGGACACATTCTCAGATTGTGAGGACACTCACAAGCCATGTGCCTGAATTCAGTAACAACAGAGGAAGACAAACTCCAGGGACCCAACGGACAGCTGAGTGCCCGAAGCCCTGATGTGCGTTTCCCGATCACAGCCGCTCGTGTCTCCCCATCGGACGTTCGTCTCGGTGTCATGCGGACGATGCTTTAATCATAGAGGTGGCCCCTGGCGCCCCCACTCCTTGCCCCACAAAACGTGCTTGTCCTGAACGGGAGCTTAATTTTTGGCATGAATTGAATCATTAAACACATGAATGACACATTTTTGTGAGGGTTTATCTCCTGCAAGAAGCATCCTGTTTCCTTAGCCCTGGGTCGGGTGTTTCCTTTACTGTTTAAAAAGGAGTGGTCACCGGCCCTGGCTTTGGAGGGCTTTGCACCGTGGCCTGGTATTGGCCGTGGGCCGCTGGCACCCGAGCTCATGACGTTGCAGATGCTGCTGTGAAACGTTTGGCCTCTGCTTCTCCAACCCGGGCAGGGCTCCGAGCAATGCTCACCCCCGTTCCATGGCCTCAGCTCCGTGGTCCCAGGCTGGCACTTTGTGAGGCCTGGGCTTCCTCGCCGCAGGGTGGCCGGGTCCTAGGGCAGCGACCCTGAGACCCGTCTGGGTTCCAGGGCCGGATGGAGGTCCAGGCACCTTTCGGACCCGGCCTTGGGGCCACCGGCACCTCTACCTTGGGGAAGGTGTGAGGTTCTGTCTGGGTTCTAAGGAGGCAGAAGGGCTTCCAGCCCTTGTCGGGGCGCGGGAGGTTTCTGGAGGGGCGCGTAGAACCTGGACGGTGGCCGTGATTGCGGTTGGACTCAAAAGTACTGAGTAGACACAGCTGAGGATCGGATGATCAGACCGGGCCAGGGAGGCTACAGATTAGGTTAACACAGGCGGCCAGGAGTTGACAGGAAGGAGGGGGCGTTAGAAGGCCTGGAAGATGGTCTGGAATAAACGCCCAGCTGCGGGCTCTGGAAGGAACAGATGAACACAGGGCTGAGCCTTCCAGAGGCGGAAGAAGGTCCCGGGTCTTTGGACGGAAGGGGACCCGGAGAAATCAGCCTAGCAGAGTGAGGCGCACACCTGCCACGGTCCGGCGAAGCCACAGACATCCGTCAAGCAGACTGTCTGAGAAGTTTCCACCAAGACTAACCAGGTAGCCGGAAATGAAAGAGAAGCAGATGACACAGACCTTTCACCCTCCACCTGGGAGAGCAGTGACGATGATGCCGGGGAAGCAACACTCCCAGTGCTTTGGGGAAACGGCTCGGAATAATGATTTCTTAGGCACCTGGTGAGGTTTTTATTCATCTGTGAAGGGTAAATAAAAATGCCTTTTTTTTTTCTTTTTTGTTTTTTAGGGTGGCACCCACGGCACATGGACGCTCCCAGGCTAGGGGTCGAATCGGAGATACAGCGGCCAGCCTACGCCAGAGCCACAGCCACACGGGATCTGAGCTGGGTCTGCGACCTACACCACAGCTCACGGCAACGCTGCATCCTTAACCCACTGAGTGAGGCCAGGGATCGAACCTGCAACCTCATGGTTCCTCGTTGGATTCGTTTCCACTGTGCCATGACAGGAACTCCAGAAAATGCTTTGAAGTGATAAAAACACCTTCTAAGACGTACCAGCTGCAGACGTCCATGTGACACTTACTCAGGGAGATGGGTGAGCTTGGCCAAGGGAAGGTAGGGAGGCCGTTCCCAGAGCAGCAGCCAAGGAACAGCGAGGACCCCCTGACCCTGAAGTTAAAGGCTGCGAAGCTTTAAAAAGAAAGCGAGCCCCTGCCCCTCAGCGAAAATTCAGAAAGTAAATCCTGTGTGTTTTCAACATGGGAAACTGGACAGGGAGGAGGGGGAGTGTGCCACGCTGTGCCACGCGAGTGTCCTGTCCGGGGACGAATTTTATGCATGTGGAACAGTTCCAGGAAAAGTCTGTGGTTCAGTGTCTCTGTTCACTTTGTAACACAACGTTCAAAAATATAAACACAGTGGGTGTTCTAAAATATTAGGAAAATGTGGGGGGAAATTGATCAATTCAAAAAAAAAGAAGGCACAGAAAGAAATACCGTGAAAGCGTGGGAAAAAGAAAACAGTGTCGGCCTCCCTAACCTCCCCAAAATGTGGCAGGAAAATGCCAGCACGGGAGGGCTCTTCGGACAGGAGCAAGTTCATCAGGAAGTCAGAGGCGTCCTCACAGACTCTGAGAACAAACTTCTGGTTACCAAAGGGGACAGGTGTGTGTGGGGGGGCTGACTGGCACGTGCACACTGAGGTCTGTGGCACGACCGCCCGTGGGGACGTGCTGCGCGGCGCAGAGAACGAAACCCGGTGTTCTATGATGCTCTTTGTGAGAAAAGAATCTGAACAAGAACGGACGTATGTACGCGCGTGACTGAATCACTTTGCTGGATAGCAGAAATTATCACAACTTTGTGCATCACCCAGACTTCAGTAAAACTTTAAAAAGTGGGGAAAAAGAACCTCTTGTGGGTTCGATCCCTGGCCTCGCTCAGTGGGTTAAGGGTCTGGCGTTGCCGTGAGCTGTGTGTAGGTCACAGATGTGGCTCGGATCCCACATGGCTGTGGCTGCAGTGTAGGCCGGCAGCTGCAGCTCTGACTTGACCCCTAGCCGGGGAACCTCCATGTGCTACGGGTGTGGCCCTGAAAAAAGGAAAAAAATAAATAAAAAAAAATTAAAAAATGGGGAGAAAGAGATTACCGCAAACTGGTCAAAAAACCAGAAAAAGAACAAGGCATCTGGCTGTACATTCCTTAATGATTTTGTTTTATTCACTCGGTTGGGGTTTGCTCTGTTGATTGGTCTCGTGAAGTCTAAGGCTCCAGTAGGAGCAGCCCGCGTTTCACCCCAGCCCCGGCCCTCACTTCGGGCCAGTGAGGCTCACAGGTTTTCCTCTGCTACAAACAGGAATTGCGTATTTTTGTGCCCTGGGGTCGTTCGCTGCCCCTCAGGCAGTGAGATCGCAGCGTCAGCAGAGACGGGGGTCCTGGCCGAATGCTGTCCCGGGTGAGGCGTCGTTTCCTTTATTCACGTGGTTACCCGAGCACAAGAGCAAGGAAGCCAGGTGGGGTGCCAGCACAGCCTCAGAAGGCGGATGGGAGCGATGGCGGGTTAGGCGGGAGCAGGGACGTTTTAGCTCCTGAAGGAGACCTGAGCCCGGCTTGGCACCTCGTCGTCCTGACTCTGGGCAGGCATTTTAGCTCGTGCTAAGCTCTCATCTTTGTCTATAGGAAGCGTGTCACGCGGCATGTTAGACATGAAAACCCCATGTGTTGGCTGGAGTGAGGGCAGGAGGAAGAAGTTTCCAGGCGGAGCTGACCCTTGGGGGCAGCATTACTGTACCCGGCGGCAGAGCGGGGAAGGGGCTTCCAGAAGGGCTGCAGGAGCCGCGCTGGGGTGGGAGGAAGAGCGCGGCGTCCTGGGCAGAGTCTGCGTTGGGAGGAGGCCGGCCCTTGGGTCAGGTTATCACAGGCCCCGAAACTCGGGACTGACCTGCAGCCTCCTGGGCCTTGTCTCCTGGGCCGTGGGGGCCACGAAAGGCTCTGAGCAGACGGTTTGGGTTTGGGAAGGATGGACGCCTCTGCAGGTGGGCAGCGTCCCCGGCGGGCGGGCTCCCTGGGACCTGCGGCGATGCGGGACGCGGAGGACGAGGGGCCTGGACCGCCGCAGAGCAGGCCTCCCGGACGGGACTGGGGCGCAGGGGCCGCTGATCAGGACAAGGAATGCGGGTGAGAGGCCACGCTTCGGGGGACGGAGAACGAGTTACACGGGGACACTGGGTTGAGACGCACTTGCCATTCGGAGAAGCTGGGGGGCAGTGGCTCCTGATGTCGGGTGCCCGTGATGGTGCCTCCCATCTTACGTGTCCTCGTGACAAGGGGTGTCGCTCCTGCTGTCGCGGATGCCTGAGTCCCGCGTGTGGTGACAGCTTCATCTGACTTGGCCAGGACGGGGGAGGGCAGCGGCTGGCGGGTAGCGAGTGCCTTCCTGGGTGGTTGCTCTTGGGTACGACCCCCTCATGTGACCCCGGAAGGGCTCAGATTCTGCCGCCTCCCCGTTTTGCTGACGGAGACGTTCTGGCCTCAGATACACGACGTCGTCTGTAGTCCCCAGTGTGATGGATGGTGTCCTGTCTCGAGTCCTGGGCGCTGGAGGCCGGCCACCTCGTTGAGCTGCCAGCCCCAGCGTCCTTCTGGGGATCTGGGTGTCGCGCCCTGGGCCTCGGTGGCCCCTGCAGCAGCACGTGCAGTGTCCTTCTGGGTGGAGATGGTCGCCTGTGTCTTGCACGTGTCCGGCACACATGGCGTGTTATCAGTCCTTTAACGATGGCAGCAGTGGCCTGCCGGGCACGTCCACCTGGTGTGGGGTGGAGCGGGTGCTGAGGTTGGGGGCCCCAGCCCCCAGCCCGCTTTCCCCTGGGTCCCCCACTTTCCTGTGCAATGACCCAGGAAGCTTCCCCCAGAATTGCAGCTGTGAAAGCAGGTTGGGTAGATCAGGAAGGACCTCGCTGGTCTGGAAAATCCACACGTGACCCCATGGAGCCCAGACCCCAGCCGCCCTTGCCTTCGTCTGAGCCCCGCAGTGTCCCCTCTGTCCCCGAGCCTATCTGCGCCGCGGCTGCAGGTGCCGTTCTGTGTGGCAGCCTCTGTGGCCTCGAGGGCACCTGTGTCTCGAAGCTGTGACGCTGTGCAGCCCTGTGGGCATGCATCACTCTTTCTGGAGAGGAGGTTGGCATTTGTGACCCGCTGCTGTGCAGTGTGTGAAGAAACAAATTGGAAAGGCTGGTGACCTCAGCAGGAGGCTCCCTGGCAGAGGCTGAGGGACCTGGCGGGGAGGCAGGGACCACACGGGGAGGCTGTGCCAGGCGCACGCGGCCCCTCTCCTGTTCAGAGCCCGGTGTGTGTCCCCCTCGGGGCCACCTTCGCACAAGGAGCCCGTTGTCTCCCAAGGGCACCCTCCCAGCTCCAGCTGACAGGCAGCTCTGGGTCAGCAGAGCCCAGCACCTGCCCAGAGAAAGCGCTGAACTTGAATCCGTTATCACACCCTCCTCTTGGGTGATAAAGGGATGGAAGGGCACCGCCCCTCCCTCACTGATAACGTGGAAAATTGCAGAAGGCGTTTGCCTTTCTCTCTCTCCCAGGACCGCTCAGGGCTCAGATCCTGGTAAAGACACGCGCAGGTGGAATTCCTCTTTTCTGGACTGAGTGGCAAAGAAATCACTTCCAGAGAGCCTGAAAAAATGAGCTTTTTTCAGAATGTTTGAATGTGTCTTTAAAATTCAGCATCATGATTTACAAAGAGGCAGACTCCGACCGCATGGTGTCTTGGCTCCTACACCCCACAGTGGCTCTAAGAATGAACCAGTGCAATGTACCGGACCCCGAGTGACCCCGACTCTGGCTCACGGCTTCCTCGTGTGTCAGCATCTCTCCCACTCCTCGGCCTCCGTCCTCCACTGTCGTTTGTGCCGTGGGCTGCTTCTGAGACTGAAAAGTGAGGAGGCAGAGTTCCCGTGTAGCTCAGTGGGTTAAGGACCAGGCGTTGTCACTGCTCTGGTGTGTTTGATCCCTGGCCTGGGAACTTCACCATTCTGCGGGTATGGCGAAAAAATAAAATAAGGAAAAGCAAGAAGATGTAAAGATACATGAACAGTACAAACAAACCGCATCAGGTGGGATTTTAACTTACGTAAAGAAAGCGTTTTTTTTTTTTTTTTTTTTTGCTTTTTAGGGCCACACTTGCAGCATTTGGAAGTTCCCAGGCTAGGGGTAAAATCAGCTGTAGCTCTGGGCCTACGCCACAGCCACAGCAATGCAGGATCTGAGCTGTGTCTGAGAACTACACCACAGCTCATGCCAACACCGGATCCCGACCTATTAAGTGAAGCCAGGGATCAAACCCGTGCCCTCATGGGTGCTATTCAGATTCGTTTCTGCTGCGCCACAATGGGAACGCCCAAGAAGGCATTTTTGAGACACTTTTGGAGCCAAAATTTCCCAGACATAGTACTTTCATGCTGTTCGCCAGATTTATGGGTAACTGCTTTTATTTGGGAATGGTCATGTTTAAACTTCTAATTCTTAATTTCTGTTTTTGTGTTGTACTTGTAGAATTACTTCTGGAATTTGCCACTTTCTAATTTTCTCCTTTGTGGGCTCTTTGGACTCCATATCCTTACATTCGGTTTGTGTGTGCTTTTCTTTCTCATCTGACCTTATGACCCTTGCCCCTGCCCACGTAGCCCTGCCCACAGGGCCCCCACTCCTCAGTGAAGTTGTCCATCTCTAAGGAAAAAGACCCCGCAAAACTTAATTGCTTAAAACAACAGCACTTCATGATTTCTTGTGACAACTTTTGCGTGACCTTCTTACCGCAGAGCGAGTCAGTGGGCGGTGAACAGGCCGACCAGCTGCGGGTGAAGTGCCCTGGTGCCCAGACCCAGCTGCCGTCCAGGTGTTCCAACTCTCCCAGGGCATCCCCTCCCGCGAGGAAGGAGCGGGGGAGGGAAGGCCGTGTCTTCAGGTAGCTCGTGGGTGTCGACGAGGAGCAGAGGCGCAGGGGAGTTTCTCAGTCACACCCAGAGCGGTGACTCCTGAGGGACAGGCGTGCCCACCCGCGTCGGCCCCAAAGTGCTTGGCACGCGGGCCTCGGCCACACCGGGGCCGAGGCGGCGTCCGGCAGCGCTCTCCCCCCCTTGGGGGGCACTGCGAAGGCCAGGGCACTTGGAGGGCCCCAGGGACTGTGGGGCAACAGTACAGTCAGAGAGTGCTCCAGCTCCTTTCTGCCGCCCTCGAGAAACACACTTCTAGAGTGATCGACAGTGAACCCAAAGGAAGGCCGGGGACGAGGCTTATGGAGAGACGTGGTCGCCGCTGGCCGTCCTTCCGGAAGCACTTTGTGGGGACAGAGTAGGGGCTTCTGGGGCTGAGCCCGCCTGCCGGGCCGATGCGTCCAGCGTCCAGGCCCAGGGACCCCTCCGAGGGCTTGCAGCTCCCCCCTCTCAGCGTCTCCGGCTGTGATAGGAGCGGTTGTGTCAGCAGGATCAGCCAAGGCCATTCACGGAAGGTGCTGGACGCAGCAGGCAGTGAGCTCGCAGGAAGTGCCGGTGGAGAAGCGGCAGCAGGAGAGGGAAGCCCGGGCCAGGACGGGACCTCCTGCGGGGCCGCGACGGGAGCCAGGGTCCCACGCCAGGAAGGTGAGTCACAGCGCGTGTCCTTCAGCCCCGACGTCTCCTCGCGGAGGAGAAGCGTGTGGGGATGACGGGACTGGGAGGGCAAAGCAGGATGTGTGGTGCCAGCTTAGAGAGGAGGCGGTGGGTTTGCAGCAGTGACAGTGGGTGGCGCTAGTCCTTGAAACGCGTTTCGCCTCCCGCCCAGGGAACAGCCCCGCGGGATGGGCACCAGGGCTCTTGGACGTGCCACAGCTGCCAGTGGAGCAGGGAGCCCGGCCCCCGGGATGAGCGCTGGGGCCTGGTCCCGACGGCTGGAGGTGGGGCCCCGCGTCCCCGCGCTCCTGAGCTCCAGGACTCCTGGGGACTCTGCAGAGGGACTTTCTGGGCAGTCAGGGAGACGAACGCTGCGCAGGACGGCTGGTCAGCCTGCAAAAGACTGTGCAGGAGGCGAAAGAAGGTGAAGTCTGAACAGGCCCAAGGCGGGCTGGGAGCCGTGGGGGCTGCTTGCTGGCAGTGGCCCTGCAGGGACATGGGCAGAGGCCGGGCGGTCTTTCTGTGCCCTGTGGGGAACAGCAGCCCCGAGGCCCTCCCGGGCGGCTCGGCTCACTGGCCGTCTGTCCTAACCAGTGTTTTTGCTGTTTGTCCGAACCCAGTAAGTCACTCGTTCCCCGGGACTGAAAACGCGCGATTGCCCGGGTTGCCCGCTGTCCGCCCTCAGCCCTCACTCACATCATTTGTCCAGGGCGCTTGCTGCAAGCGCTGGGGGCTAATGATGGAAAAAGAATTTGAACTTGCAGCGGCCCCTCTGCCAGATAAGAGCGGCCGAAGGGTGCAGACCATCCCAGGCGCCGTGAAGAGCCTCCTCCCGCCAGACAGCTGTCCCGCGGAGCCCATGCAGGGCTGGCTGTACGTCCCGGAGACCCGCCCTGACCAAGCAGAGCTGCTTCAGCCTTCTTATCTCTGCTGAACCTGCTTCTCCCACTAATGCGTGTGTGTCTGTGTGTACACGTGTAACATGGGGAGTTGGCCAGAGGCGGACGTGGGCTTGGGGAGTGAGGCTGCCTCTCTCAGCGCCAGTGTTTATTCATTTGTCTTGCCTCGCCCTGCACACCGAGCCAGGGCCCTGGACACCGAGACAGACCACATCTCAGCGCTTCTTCTTCTTCTTTTTTTTTTTGCTTTTTTTGCTTTTTGTTGTTGTTGTTGTTGTTTTAGGGCTGCACTCGTGGCACATGGAGGTTCCCAGGCTAGGCATCAAATTGGAGCTGCAGCTGCTGGCCTACGCCAGAGCCACAGCAACATGGGATCCAAGCCGCCTCTGCAACCTGCCGTACCACAGCTCACGGCAACACTGGATCCTTAACCCAATGAGTGAGGCCAGGGATCGAACCTGTGTCCTCATGAATGCTAGTTGGATTCAATTCTGCTGAGCCATGACGGGATCTCCCACCTCTCAGCACTTCTGATGGTGCGAGTGCCTCAGGAAATGCTCCTAGGAGGCTATGACTTTCCAGTCTCTCTTTTGTCACCGTGAGCATAGAACCAGCCAGGGGAACTTTACCATGGGTCTAATTAACCTCTCAGTAAAAGGAAAGAATTAGCTCTAGGACACAATTTCATGCAGCCATGTAGATGCCAAAGTCACTTTTCTCTTTCCTTAAGTAAAATGGCCCCAAAGAGTAATTTCACTGGGTCATAAAACTCTTCTTTTTGCTTTCCCACTGTGCGTACAGCGGGTTAAGGATCCGTGTTGTCTCTGCAGAGGCATGGGTTCGATCCCTGGCCCAGCACAGTGGGTTAAGGATGTGGTGTTGCCACAACTATGGCATCGGTTGCAGCTGCAGCTCAGGTTCGATCCCTGGCCCGGGAACTTCCATGTGCTGAAAGTGCACGTGCACACACACACACAAAACCAACCTCCTTTCTTTTTAAGTGACTACAGTTTCTCTTCCAATAGATAAGCAAGGACATTCATCGGCTGTGGGTTGTGGGAGGTGAGGACACCAGGGGAGGCTGTCCTGAGCAGAGGGTAAGAAGGTGCCTGGTGCATACAGCTGGGCAGCTGGGCTCTGCTGGCACCACCCTTATCTGTGGAGTGATAGCAGGAATCAGGGTGGATCAAGAGTCGGTTTTTCAGGATTGAAAAGTACTTTCTCATCACTCTTCTCCGATCTCTGGATCCCGTTTATTCTCTGCCTTCCCCACCTGATACATGTTCTAGTTTCCCGAGGAAGTCCCCCCGCCCCCGAGGTGGTGGTCAGCCTCAGAGAAGTCCCTGTCTGGCAGCCGTGGCCACGTCCCAATGGTCTCGGTCCCAGTGACTGCTGACCTGCTCTGCAGAGGCTCTGCTCAGACGCCTGGCAGATTGTATCAGGACCCACATCGCGACTCAGCTCCCGACTCTGGCTTCCTGTCCCAGATGGAAGGTTAGGTCAAGGCGGCTCAGAGTGGGGTTGGGGGCTCCAGCTGGAGTCTTTAGTGACTATCGGGGAAATGAAACAGCAAAAGAAAAATACGCCACAGGAGTTCCCATCGTGGTGCAGTGGTTAACAAATCCGACTAGACACCATGAGGTTGCAGGTTCGATCCCTGGCCTTGCTCAGTGGGTTAAGGATCCGGTGTTGCCGTGAGCTGTGGTGTGGGTCACAGACGAGGCTCAGACCCTGCGTTGCTGTGGCTCTGGCGTAGGCTGGTGGCTACAGCTCCAATTCGACCCCTAGCCTGGGAACCTCCATATGCCGTGGGAAGCGGCCCTAGAAAATGGCAAAAAGACAAGAAAAAGAAAAATATGCCAGAAACCCATAACCACAGAATAAAACTCCAAGGTCCTCTGTTGGTTTTCGATGTGGTAAAACTGAGTTTATACAGAGTTGCTCGACCAGTGTCCCCTCCAGCTCTGGTTACTCCTCTCTGTGCGTGTGCCGTTTGGCCCCTCAAGTTAGTTCCTCTTACGTTCAGTCTTTGGGTAAGTATTCATCTTGTAAAGACACCCCACCAGCATCATCGTTCTCATCTTTTCTCGGGGCTCCTTTAATTGTGGCCTGAGAATCATAAGTTGCAACTTTGTATAGTTTTGCCTAATAATTAATCCAGGATCTGAATGCATTTCTAGCTAGCGTTTTCCATGAAATCTTTTGAAACAAGAGAAATTCGAGCGCTGTATTGTAAACCTCCAGCCCTTGCAGCTGCATCCACTGCTTGCTGATGAGGAATTCATTGGGGTCTCCTGGAAAAACAGAGCTTACGTGGGGCAGCTCATCAGTGTGTCAAAACCGGCTAGAATTCATACGGTTTCCGGGAGGGGTGTGTTTGACGTCAGGCACAGGTGGGAAGTTCGTTGTGCGGGGCTTCTGTTGTCTTGTTCAGCTTCCCCATCTCAGACTCCCTCAGAGGTTGGAAATAGTCTCTTCTGCAGCTCTGCGTCCAGCAGCATTTACGTATTTTCTCTGTCACAGTCATCCGGTTTCTCGTGTAATTTGTCCCACTGGGTGGCACGAACTTTACCCCTTTGAATGCAAGCGTGAGCTCCATCACCCTGACCCGTGCCTTGTCCAAGGAGGCTAGGCTTCCGGGGCTACGTGTTCTGGGTGCTGGGCTCACGGAAACAGAGGCCGAGTTCGTCGTTTTTGTCACAAACGGGACTTAGTATCGTGACCTCGGTCCAGGTGGGGCCTTGCCAGACACTAAACGTATGAAAAGAATGCAGCTTCCTTCTGGCAGGAAAAGAAATTAATTGAAGGAAGTTGGCTGGGACAGGATGGGGCTGGAGACTGAAATCAGAGGGTTTGTGTGTGAGGCTCTAGAAATAACCGACCGTCTTCGCGTACAGAGGGTCCCACGTGCGGGTCTTCAGTCCTGGGAAGTCGTGTGTGTAGAATACGTGGCTTCAGGTTCTGTGCTCAGCCCTCTGCTGTGGAAGATGCAAAACTCCTCCTCGATAGGGGAGTGGATTTCCGATTCCTGGAAAATTTTAATGTAAAAAAACTGAATAAGGAAAACTGCCTTCCCCCAAATTTGTATTTTTATCTTGAGCGTCAGGACAATTTGTTATAGCATTGAGATAATTTGTATGTTTTAGGGTATTCAAAATATGTGCTAAGAGAGTTTGATATTAAGAGAATTTGACTGATTATATGATGTTAAAAATGTAAACTGGGGGATTAGGCTCCTGATTTTAGCCTCGAGGTATGGAAATGGGTAGGAGAATTTAAGGTTTTAAAATACCAGTTGTAAATACTTGGTAAGATGTGTAAGTTGAACTTAGAGCTTATGGATAATGGGCTTTTTGGATTCTCATTTTAATCATTTGAATATTAGCTTAAAAATTCTGGTGACTCGGGAGTTCCCATCGTGGCGCAGTGGTTAACAAATCCGACTAGGAACCATGAGGTTTCGGGTTCGGTCCCTGCCCTTGCTCAGTGGGTTAACGATCCGGCGTTGCCGTGAGCTGTGGTGTAGGTTGCAGACGCGGCTCGGATCCCGCGTTGCTGTGGCTGTGGTGTAGGCTGGCGGCTACGGCTCCCATTCGATCCCTAGCCTGGGAACCTCCATATGCCGCGGGAGCGGCCCAAGAAATAGCAACAACAACAAAAGACAAAAAGACAAAAAAAAAAAAAAAAAATTCTGGTGACTCTAAAATCAGGGTCTCTGTGCCCAAAGAGCCCCCCCCCAACATCAGGACGCTCAGGCTGACCCTTCGTATTGACCCAGAGACAGAAGTCCCGTCTGTCTGGAAGTGCCGCCTCCCCCGCTCCCCCGCCGTCTCTGGGAGGCTTTCCTGAGGCACCTGCACCGGGCGGCCCCTCCGCCCCGGGTGGCTCCTCACCTGCAGTGGCCTCTTCTGTCACCTCTCCGCCTAACAATCCTTTCTTCTCTCCCTGTCGCTCGTGTAACCCGGGAGTTTCCTCAGCACTTTCTCCTCTTTCTGTCCCCACCACCCACCCAGGCTCATGTTTGGTTCCCGTCCTTGTGCAGGGCTCTCTAAGGAGTACTTCACATGCCCCCGTGTTCTTAATCTTGTCCTGTAACCTGGGGAGCTTCCCGTTGAGTCCAGGCAGCGAGAGCACCCCGTGTGACCCCGCCATGAACCAGGGGTCCCGGAGGTTCTGATCTGCTAGTCCAGCCCGGGGTCAGGGTGCGGGATGCTCAGGAAAGCCCCAGAGGCCCCCGGTGCAAACTGCAGGGTTGGAGGGAGGTGATCGGAATTGGGAAACACTCCAGCAGCGCTGGGGTTTTAAAGTGAATCATCGGAAGCCTGGCTGGCGTGAAGGTGGGGGAAGAGTGAGAAAACGCTGACCGTGTGGGGCTCAGACCCTCCCCCTAGAGGGGGCTGGGCCTGTGCCCTGCGAGCCGTGGAGCCCTGTTTCTGGGGGTCTTGGGGGACAGAATGATCACCGCAGGGCTGTTTTCCTGGGCGGGGACATTGTCTGGACAACAGACAGGGAGCCTGGGCTGAGGGTGGAAGCAGTGGATCCCAGGCAGAGCGTGACTCGGGGACACGCTGGAACCTTAGCGTGGGCACAGCTCCTGAGGGTGTGTGGAGGCCCCGGGAAAGACACTCCCATAAAATCTTTGGCTCCAAGATGGAATAAAAAGGGAGATTGCAAACTACCTGTAAAGCATCCGGGAGGAAACTTCACACCAGATGCTGCGGGCACAGCAGAGCTCAGAATAGCCTACAGCGTAAATCACTTTGTTATTAGGAAATAAATACAAAGATAAAGGAACGAAGGAAAGATAAAAACCGGAAGTCACCCGAAGGAGCGAGGAAGGGAAAAACCAACCAAGCCCAGACGCCAGGAAGGGAAGGTGACTGACAACCAGCCCTAAATTTAATGAGACAAAAAAGGCACAGCAAAAAGTTCAGAAAGGATAATGTAAACAAAAAGTTGGTTTTAAAAAATATGAATAAAGTAGAACTTCGCAAGCGTTCTGATTCATCAGAAAGAAAAATGAAAGTAAAAACGGACATCCTTGGACATCATGTGGACGCAGCTTAAAAACAAATGATGGAGTTCCCGTTGTGGCGCAGTGGTTAACAAATCCGACTAGGAACCATGAGATTGCGGGTTCGGTCCCTGCCCTTGCTCAGTGGGTTAACGATCCGGCGTTGCCGTGAGCTGTGGTGTAGGTTGCAGACGCAGCTCGGATCCCGCGTTGCTGTGGCTCTGGCGTAGGCCGGTGGCTACAGCTCCGATTCAACCCCTAGCCTGGGAACCTCCATATGCCGCGGGAGCGGCCCAAGAAATAGCAACAACAACAACAACAAAAGACAAAAAGACAAAAGACACAAAAAAAACAAAAAAACAAATGATGACGCGGGATCTGTGGATTAAGCACAAGGCCCTGCTGTGGCCCAGGAACTGTGCTTACTATCCCGGGGTCACCCAGGAGGGGAATAGTACGGACAAAAATGTCAGAAAAGGAACATAGACAGCCGAACCACGTTGCTGAGCAACGGAAATTAACATAACACTGTAATCCACTCTACCTTTATTTTTAAAATAAAATTGAAAAAAGAGGGAACTAAAACGGAGGCCAGGCAGGAGACGCGAACCAGGGAGGTTATTTAAAATACAGTTTTGCTAGCGATGAGCAGATCTCTTGAAGACTTTCCTAGCTTTTCATTCATTGACTCATGCCAAACTTTGAAGTGTCTTTGACCTTGAAAAAATGGGGGAGTCAGTCGGTTTGTTGATCGTGGTGACGTGCCGGGTAACAGTTCCCGAGAGCTCCGAGGTCAGGGCGCGGCGGACAAATGATAGCAATGTCACCCCCTCTGCAGTTTAGTAATTCCTTTCCGCGTGTGCTTACACTTGAAGGTATTGGCTAAGTTGGCAGAGAAGGCTAATGCCAGTCAAGACAGGTCCATGAAGCAGACAGCTCTACAGACAGCAGGGGCTGCAGGTCCGTCAGCCGTGTCCGGTCACAGGTCCAGGCGGCAGTGGCTGCGGTGAGCCCATGTGACACCTTTCCTGTACGTGATCCTCCCCACCCGAAATGAAACTTGACCTTCAGAAATGTGTGGATGAAAAATAGGATAACTCTGTGCGACTGGAGGAAAGAATTTAGGGAAAGAGCTAAAGGTCTTGACCCAGCTCCTTTCCACAGCCTCCCGTCTCTTTCACCGGACACGTCGTGAAGCTGCCGTCTAGAAGGGGAGCAGGCAGCAGTGGACAAATGTTTCACAAGGCACAGGCACCCAGGGTGACAAAGTGGTTCACTGCAAAACAGGCTCGTCCGATCTCCTTGAGCGCCCCGAGGGCCGGCGGGCATGCTCACACACACGGGGACCTGAGATCCAAGAGCTGTGGGCAAACCAGGGGCATCTGAAGGGTCACTGTCATTTGGGAAAGTCTTCCATATCCTTGGTTAAATGTATCCCTCAGGATTTTCTCCTTTGGATGCTACTTTAAATGCAATTATTATTTTTTTAAAATTTTTTCTTGAAGTACCGTTGATTTACAATGTAGTGCCAATTTCTGCTGTACGGCACAGTGACCCAGTCACACATACATATACGTTCTTTTTTTAAATTTATTTTTATTGTTATTTCCCCCAACACACTTTTTTCCACTGTACAGCATGGGAACCCAGTTGCACATACAGGTATACATAACTTTTTTCTCCCGTTGTCGTGTTGCAATGTAAGGATCTAGACATAGTTCTCAGTCTACACAGCAGGATCTCATTGCTAATCCATTCCAACAGCAGTAGTTTGCACCCGTTGACCCCAAGCTCCCAATCCCTCCCCCCGGCAACCACACGTCTATTCTCCAAGTCCATGATTTTCTTTTCTGTGGAGAGGTTCAGTTGTGCTGTATATGAGATTCCAGATATGAGTGATATCATATGGTACTTGTCTTTCTCTTTCTGACTTCACTCAGTATGAGAGTCTCTAGTTCCATTCATGTTGCTGCAATGTTTACATTCTTTTTCTCATAGTATCTCCCATCATGCTCTATCCCAAGAGACTGGATATAGTGCTCTGTGCTGTATAGTAATTATTTGATGATTTTATTTTTTTAAGGTATAGTTGATTTAGTGTTCCTGCAATTTCTGTTGTACAGTGAAGCCACCCAGTCATACGTATATGTACAATTATCTGTGTGTAATTTCATTCTCAGATTGTTTATTCTTGGTGTATAGAGACACAAGTTGTGTGTGTGTTTATCTTGGATCGTGCAACTTTGCTAAATCCAGTTATTGTCTTCAGTTATTTTTTTTGTGTGGATTCTTTGGAGTTTTCTACATGCAGGGTTGTGTCATCTGTGAGTAGAGTTATACGTCCTGTCCATTTTGATGTCTTTTTTTCCTTTGCCTAATTTCTAGGACTTGCAGTATAATAGCAGACCCCCCCCTCCCCCCACCTTCCTAGTTTGGGGACTGAGGTTAGTCTTTGGCCACCGAGTGTGATCTTAGCTGATGTTTTCCTACATGTTCTTTATCATGTTGAAGAGTTCCTGTCTCTGCCTAGTTGGCTGAGTGCTCTTGTCTGGAAAAGGAGTTGAATAAAGTCAGATGCTTCTTCTGTGTCTGTTGAGATGTTGATTCTATTAATGAGGTGCATTACGCTGGTTTTCTTATGTTGAGTCTCCACGTGCAGTTCTGGGAATTTTTTGGCCTCTGTTTCTTCAAATAGTCTTCTTCCTCCTTCTGTCTCTCTTCTCTTTCTGGGACCCCTGATAGTGTACCTTAGGACCCCAAGACTTTGGTTTTTTTTCTTTCCATTGCTTTTCTTTCTGTTTTTCAGACTGGGTCATTTTAATTGAACTGTCTTTAAGTTCACTGATTATTTCCTCTGTCTGAATCTGGTGTTGAATACCTCTAGTAAAATTTAAAATTTCAGCTGCTTTATTTTCAGATCCAGAATTTTTACTTTATTCTTTTCTTATAATTTCTAACGTATTAGAAATTTACTTACCGAATCATTCATACATCATGCTTTTGCTTTCTTCTTTTCTTTGTCCACGGTTTCCTTCAGTTCTTTGAGGATATTTAAGACAATTTAAAGATTTTGTCTAGTAAGTCCAATGTTTGGGAAGTTTTTTGTTACTTTCCTTTTTTTTTTTTTTCCCCTGTGAATGGGCCATACATTTCTGCTTCTCTGCATGTTGTGTACTTTTGTTGTTGTTGGGAAAGGGATGTTTTGCATCCTGTGATGCGGTCATCCTTAGAAATCAGATTCTACCTCCTCCTTAGGGGTTCCTGTTGTCTCTTGATGGAAGGTGCAGCTGTCCCTTTGTCTAGTGACTTTTCCAAACTAGTTTTGCAAAGACTATATTCTTTGTCATATGTGGTCACTGGAGTATCTGTTTAGTTATTTCTGCAGCCAACCAATGACTTCCCAGAGATTTCCTTAAATAGCTGGGTCCAATAAGAAAAGACATACATACATACATACATACATACATACATACATATATATAAATATATCTGTCTCTAAATATCTGAGCCCCAGTGTGGGTATAGAAGCCACCCCAGGCAGTGGAGGCTGATAAAACGAGAGTCTGTGCCAGCCCCTCAGCTGTATCAAAAGCAATGATCAAAACCATACAGTTCCTACTTTTGGATGAACCATGTCCCTATTTCACAAACTGGCACCAACTAGCCACCCTCGGATCTCGGGTGCCGTGCCTGTGGCTCCTGCTGCGGAGCTTTGGGGGAGGGGGGGTCGCCAAGTGAAACAGAAACATTACGTGAAATTGTTCAGCTTCTTTCTGCATCAGGCACTCCCCTGGGTGTTATTTAACTCCAGGGTTCTCCCGCTGTTGCCTCCGACACTTCCTGCCAGCTCAGTCGTTTTTTGGTGAAATGACCCGTTCCTGGCACGCCGTACTCAGCCCTCTTTTTTTGATGGAAACCCTCCCACCCGCCCTCCAGGACATTTGTGCTTTTCTCGATAGAGAAGAATCCAAACTTTAGGCAGTTTAACCAAGGTCACTGCGTAAAGTCTTAGTAGAAATGATTCATTCACTAATTTTCCAAATTTGTTGCTACAAACCACAGAATAATAAGTGGGAAGATGGAAAGATGTCGGGTTGGAAAAGAGCCGGTGTGGCTAAACCACCCCTCTGCCCTCTGCGGCCTGCTGGGGATGGCAGAGAAGGGCGGCGATTTGGAAGGCCAGCTTGAGAGCGTGGGCGATGTTTGGTTTAATTAGTTATGTTAAATTTCAGAGGAAAAGACCATTGTTTAAGAGCCTTGCATGTTGTGAAGAGGGAGGAAAAAATCTAAGAAGCTGCTGCTGCTGCGGGAAACCACCTCACATCTCTGAGTAACAGGCTTGGGATGCAAGGCTCTTCTGGCCCAGAGCAAGGCCGGCCCCTCCCGGGCCCACGCCCAGGTCTCCAGCTCCTCGGGGTGGGGGTGGGGGGGGACCTCCCCCGGTGGGGTAACGACCCCGACCTGCCCCTCTCTGGGGATGACCGCAGAACGGGTTCCCTCCTCCTACTCGGCAGCTCTTCCTGAGGGGGCAGTGAAAGAAACATTAGCAGAGACACGTGTTACTGTGTAACATACACTGTCCACAAGGTAAACTGCTGTCTTTCTCTTCTGGATATTCACAGGGTTTAAGAGATCAGTTCCTGAGGTAGGTCTAATAGAAAATTAATTTTAAAAGTTTCACAAGGAGTTCTTGTTGTGGCTCAGTGGGTAACGAACCTGGCTAGCATCCATGAGGACGTGGTTTCGATCCCTGGCCTTGCTCAATGGGTTAAGGACCCGGTGTTGCCGTGAGCTGTGGTGTAGGTCGCAGACTTGGCTTAGATCCGATGTTGCTGTGGCTGTGGTGTAGGCTGGTGGCTACAGCTCCGATTAGACCCCTAGCCTGGGAATCTCCATATGCTATGGGTGTGGCCCTAAAAAGCAAATAAATAGATTAAATAAAAATATCATAATATAAAAATGTATTTCAGGTGTGTACAAATCAATAGTTTTCTACTACGTTCTATGCCGTCTGGAATGTTTATAACATGTTGTGAAGGGGTAATTACATAGAGGCATCTGTATGTATAAATTCTGTTTTTTTAGGGTTTGTTTTTTTTTTTTTGTGTGTGTGTGTGTCTTTTGTCTTTCTAGGGCCACACTATGGCATATGGAGGTTCCCAGGCTAGGGGTGTCATGGGAGCTGTTGCTGCTGGCCTACACCAGAGCCACAGCAGTGTGGGATCCGAGCCGTGTCTGTGACCTACCCCACAGCTCATGGCAACGCTGGATCCTTAACCGCCTAGCAAGGACAGGGATCAAACTCGCAACCTTATGGTTCCTAGTCGGATTCGTTTCTGCTGTGTGATGATGGGAGCTCCAGTATGTGTAAATTTTGAATTTTCTTGTCATAGAATAGAAGAAATGCTAAAGAAAACCCATGCTTATTCCATGGCTCTTGACATTGCCTTGAAGACCTTGCTGGGCAGCGGGGTGGTTCCGCTTAGATCATTACGTAACGTGACCACCCCAAACTGGTTCTGATGGTGTGAGCGGGAGAGGGAGGCTGGGAGTCTCAGCTTCGACCCTCCTTTTCTAGCTCTTGCAGCAGTTTTTCATTCTCACTTTGGACACGCTGGGCAGGAGAGACTCAGCATTAACATGGGCAGAGCTGTGACAGGGCGACCCCGAGAGCCCCGCCTCCGTGTTCTCCTCTGAGAGATACTGGGACTCGCGGAGCTGCTGAGGAGCCGCCCACCGTCCGCGTGGGTTTACGTCCTTTCACCTCGAAGCCTCTTCTCGTTCTGATGACTCCGTCTTCCTGCTTCTCTGCCTGTGACAGCCAGGATGGCAGCCCTGCAGCCCCGGGGGAAAGTGCACGCAGCGGGTTTCACAGTAGCTCCGTTGTGCCATCCTGCGAACACACACGACATTCCAGCGGGAAACCGACACCGCTGTAGGGGAGTTCACAGGGGGGAGGACAGGTGAGACCAGGTCATCTAATCCAGTGACAGTCAGGGGGCTCTCTGCCCTGATCCCCAGATCATTTCTTCTAAACCGTCGCGGTGTGACTTCTCCTCTTGCTCCAGTGTGACAGGAGAGGCATTTTCAATTTCCAGTGCACGAGGGGTCAGAAGCTCCTCAGAGCTTCCTGGGCTCAGTACGGAGCACTTTTGCTTGCGGAGAATTGGAAATGTAAAAAGAGAGAAAGAATGGCGTTTGCAGCAACCTGGATGGATGTAGAGGATGAGCCCTCCGAGTGAAGTAAGTCGGAGAAAGACAGATACCATGCGATGTCCTGACAGGCGGAATCTGAAAGACACTCGATGCATGTGAACTTATTTACAGACAGAAGCAGACTCACGGGTGTAGAAAAGAAACCTCTGGTTACCGAAGGCAAAGGGGGGTGAGTCAGGAGGTTGGGATGAGCAGATACACGCTGCCATATAGAAAACAGCTAACCAACCCGGACTGTACAGGGAACTCTCCTCAATACCTCGTGATATGGAGTTCCCATCGTGGCACAGCGGTTAACGAATCTGACTAGGAGCCATGAGGTTGCGGGTTCGATCTCTGGCCTTGCTCAGCAGGTTAAGGATCCGGCATGGCCCTGAGCTGGGGTGTAGGCCGGCGGCTATAGCTCCGATTGAACCCCTAGCCTGGGAACCTCCACGTGCCACGGGTGCAGCCCTAGAAAAGGCAAAAAGACAAAAAAATAAAATAATAATAAAAGAAAATACCTCGTGATAACCTGTAAGGGGCGGGAAAAGAATACATGTCCGTATAACCGAATCACTCTGCTGCACACTTGACGTTGCAGATCAACCAGACTGCCGTGGAGTAAAGCTTTTTAAAATTCAAATCTCTTCTTCGACCTTTTAGGAGATGCAGAGTGGGTTTCAGCAGCGTCCACCCCACAGGGCTCAGGCCAGGCCGTGGAGGGGACGCTGACGTCCTGTTCTCCCACCGCCCCGCTCGCTCCCGCGTCTTGGTTGTCTTGTCTTTGTTTCTTGCTTGCTCTTTGCCCAGCTCTCTCCTCTCCAAGTCAGAGTGCAGCCCGTTCTCCTGGGCGGGACCCTCTGCCCCCTGCCCTGGAGCACTTGCGCTCCATTTCCGTATGTACTGGTTTTAGACGCCACCGGAGGACCCTGGTCTAATCCCTGTTGAATGTGGCTGAAAGGAAGGTGCCCAAACAGTGCCCGGGAAGGGCAGTGCCTGCTTCGTCGGGGACCTGGTGGTTTCCTTGCGCCACGACCACGGAGCTCTGGAAGTGCTTTCCTGGACCCAGGATCTGGAGCTGAGCAAAGCTGGGTGTTGGGGCCTGAAGCCATCCCACCCCCTGTGTCCTTGACTCAGGACGCCCTGGGGCAGGCGGGGGGCGGGCTCTGAGAGAGTCACACAGGGCGACCTGGCTGGACTGGGCGGCAGGGACCCCTGCGAGCTTTGGGGGTGAGGGTCTCAGAGCAAGTCTTCAGGAGGGGCTGCCACGCTCTTGCCCGAGCAGCTTTAATTGGCCTGGTTTTCTGGGAGCAGGTCTCCGGGCAAGGGGGCCTGTGGCCAGTGCTGCTCGTCACAGGGACAGGAAGGTATCGGCTCTTTTCTGGGCCTGCCTCACGTTGCCGTGAGCACCCATGGTGGTGTTTCAGTTGTCACGCTGCTGGGACGTCGTGGTTTTTCCATGAGACCAGGACAATTTAACGGCATGTAATTTTTCAGCATGATTGACGTGTTGCTTGGTAGCATTTTTAAAGCAAATTTTAAAGTGAAGGGGACGATAAACCTACAAAACCAAACAATCTCAGAAGCTTCTCCCCCCCGACGCTGGCCCCACAGAAAAGCTCTGTCGTCACAGAATCACACAAATGGCCACAGACCTGGGCGCCTGGGGGGGTCCTGGCTGGCGGGGCTGGCGGATTTACCAGTAGCAATAAATCCTACGATCCAGGGGAACGGACCGCACTGACCCCTGTGCCAGGCTGGGCTTTGTCCGAGGTGGCCGCTTCTCCGTCGCAGCCCGGCTGTGGAGGAGGCGCCGACGTCCGCTGGTCTGACGGGTCCCTGGTCTGTTCACACTGGTTTTTAAGAAATGTGAGTGTCACTGCACAGGCTCTTCCCGCTGGGTGAACCCTGCTGAGCCGTGTCGTTTCCTCGGGAATAAAGCCCACTCCGTTGACAAGTGACGTTTGCCAAATGCTTCTTTTGCAGAAGCCCTTTCGGAGCCCTCGAAGAGCCCCTGCAGTTAGCAAAGGCGGTCTGTGTCCCCGGGGCGCCGGGCGCGCCGTCTTTCCTCTCCCAGGACAGACACCGGAGAGCAGCAGCGTGGGCTGCAAACCCGGTTTCTGCAGGCCGATGCATTTTCAAAAGCAAATATGACTGACTCTTTCGTGGCAAACGAGGGCCTGTCCTGAGAAGGCGAAGCGGGATGATGAGAGGGTTCGGATCCTGTGATACCAAGAGAGGCGGGAGATTTAGGCGTTTGTAGCCGGGGGCAGAGAACGCATAGCGGGACCCGAGAGCTGTCTTTAAACATCTGAGAAGCTGTCGGGTGGGCCGTGGATTCCACTGGTTCTGTGAGACTCCGAGGGCAGAAACACGCTGGAAGTTTTAAGGAGGCCGGTTTGGCTTGCAAGAAAAGTCTGACAATTTGAGTTTTACAAAAACCAGCCGTGGGCTCTGAAACCGTAGGGTGTGTTCCAGGAAGGAATCTCTGCCCCAGTGAACGAACACACAGGCGCTTGGTCTGGACCCCTCTTGGGGCACCTTCACACTCGGCCTTCGCGAGTCCTGACAGCAATTTCCACTTTACACAAAGAGCGGGCTTTGTTGCCCACAGCCCGTGCCAACAGCAAACTCCCAGCTGTGCCGACACCCAAACGCCACCAGGCTTAGCCGACCCGAGACCCGGCTCTGCCACCGCGACCTTGTCCAGTGGGTTCTGGGCTTCTCTTTCCGGCCCAGAGCATCACACGTGCTCTCGCCTCCGTTTGCCCATGTCAGCTCTGTTACCGCCACGCCAGGGTCTCTAGATCTCCTGGGGAAGCCGTTCCCCGCATAGGCCCAGCCCCTGGCACAGGCCCACGTAGCTCCATCCCTGCCCGGCTCTGTTCCTGCACCATCTGCAGTCTCTTTCCTGTAGGGAGACTTGAACCCTGTGGGGGCAGAGGCGGGTCGCAGGTTCACAGCTGTGTGGTCAGCATCTTAGCCCAGCCCTGAGCACCCAGTTTCTCATTAGAAATACTTGCCGAATCAAGGTTATCCTCCTGCGTTTAAAATGCTCATGCCAGAGTTCCTCTTGTTGCTCAGCAGCTTCAGAACACAACTAGTGTCCATGAGGGTGCAGGTTCTATCCCTGGCCTCGCTCAGTGGGTGAAGGATCTGGCGCCGTGAGCTGTGGTGGAGGTTGCAGACGTGGCTCAGATCCCGGCTTGCTGTGGCTGTGGTGTCGGCCGGTAGCTGCAGCTCAGATTTGGCCCCTAGCCTGGGAACCTCCATGTGCTGTAGGTGCAGCTCTGAAAAGAAAAAAAAAGCATGGTCGGAACTGCCGGGTTTGGGGCAGGGTGACCCTGGAAAGGGACAGCAGTGCTAAGAGAGGGAAGAGACAGGACCTACGGGCGGTTTCCCTGAGCTTCTTGGGGGTTTGGGGACCAGTCTAAAAAGAGGAGATTCTGGTTCCTCTAAGCCATGAGCGCAGGAAACCGCTTTCCTCCTCCTGGCCAGTCCGTGCCCGCTGCTCTCAGCTGCTGCCCATGGAGGCCCGTATGGGCCGTGGTGGGCACCTGCGCAGGTGCACAGAGGCCTGGGGGATTGCGCAGAATCTGCCCGGGCTGCTTGCTGTGACGGGCGGAGAGCTTTCATCCAGGGACAGCTGCCAGTGCCAGCTACGGCCACTGTCCTTCCGTAGCAAGGCCATCGCCCCGGGAGGTACTGGGAAAGGCTTTCCCCCTCCCTCCTCCTCATTTTCTAAAACTCCGTCGCTTTGTGACGTTTTTAAAGGCTGGGACGACCGCCTTGCTCTGGCCTTTTCCGTTACTGATTAGAGCAGGGGTGGGTGAGGGCAAGTCCCGAGTCTTGTTTGGTGTCTGGGAAGGGGGATGCATTCCCAAGAGGGCAGCCTTCCACCCGAGAGCCTCACGGGCCCGGGCGCTGGGGAGGTGGAGGGCAGTGTCAAGGGCAGGCCGGGAGGCCACTGGGTTTTTGGAACGTGCTGGAAGCTCTGTGCAGTGGTTGCAAGCCCACCTTTAGGGTGCCGAGCCCCACACGCCCTCCACTTCCCAAGAAAGTTAGAAAAGAAAGGGGGCAGAAACGGGAACCCGGCGTCTCCCAAGATCCCGAGTGCCTGATGGCGCTGTTGGCCTTTTTATGGCCGGGGCGCGTGTCGCCAAGGACCTGTCCACCTGGATGGGATCTACGACAATCAGGAAGGGCAGGTCACAGCCCTGTCCCCCTTGGCTGTGGGGTGTGCACCCTCCCCAGGGAGGGGTTCCCTTGCAGAGGGCGCTGGGTGTCCTTTGGTGGCTGCTCAGGCCCAGGATGAAGTGGTCAGCCCGAACAGGCCCCCCTGTTCCCACGGACACGCTGCTGGGCTCCGCCCACCTCCCGTTGTCCCTGCCCATGTCCCCGCACCCCCGAGTCCCCAGCGTGGCTCTCCTCGACGCCGGGCCCAGTGCTCCAGCGACCCTGTCCCCACCTCGGCCTCAGCGCCCGGCCTCCGCCACTGCTGGGCTCTTCTCCGGAGCCCCCAGGCCCTAGGTCCCCCACGTCCCTCCCTCGGAGCCAGCAGTTCCAACAGCAGACACATCCACAGATTTCTTCCCAACACGCTGCTGTGACTGTCGGAGGCCCCGTGCTGGGGGTGACAGGCTGGCCCCCGCACACTTGCAAGTCCCTGCAGTCGCCTTTCCGGGACGGCGGCTCCGGAGAAAGAAGGGCGGCGGGCTGTTGTCACTTGCGAGCTGAGCTGTACGGACTTAGACAAACGGCAGAACGTCTCAGAACCTCCGGTTATTCACGACCAAAGGGGGACAGCGTTACAGTCTTGGAGGCCTATGTGTGAGGGTGTGTGAGAGGCACCTGAACCGTGTCCCTGTGGGGTGGGCACCCATGGGCACGAGACGTGGGCTGTGCGGTGCCCGCAGCCGGGTGTGTGCGGGGGTTGATGAGGGGGATGGGCCAGAGGCGGGCAGGCGTCCTGCGGGTTAAGCTGAAGAATCGCCACTTCGTCCTGGAAGCTGGCAGAGCCGCTGGAGGCACTTAGGTGAGAAGCGGCGTCACCAGATCTGCAGTTAGTGGCAGCGGCGCCAGGCTGGAGAGCAGGCCAGGAGGCCTGGATTCAGGGCAGGGTTTTGCGGGGAGAGAGGGCGCTCGGGTGTGAGCACAGGTCAGGGACGGGGAGTCTGTAGGTCGGCTGAGCTGCCGTGAGGCTGAACCAGAGAGAGGGGTGGGCGCCTGCCAGGCTCCTGCTCCCCGAGCGGAGTGAAGGAGACTGAAAGCGGGAGAGGCTGCCCCTGGGCCCCGATTGAACCTCCCGGGTTTCTGTCTGCTGAATTCCAAGGCAGACGTCCAGGGAGGCTGGGCCCCAGTCCGCGAGGGGCTCAGGGGCTCAGCCTGTTTAGAGGGAGAGTCAGGGGTCTCGGGAGGAGAACCAAGGCAGAGGCCTGGGGAATGATGACGTTTAGGGATGGTGACCGGTTCTGGACAGGGTCTGGGAGGGAGGTCCCGGGGCCCAAGTCAGGGAGAACTAGCCAGCGAACGAGAGGGTGAGCGAGGGTCACCGACAGAAACCCGGGTCAGAGGAGAGGCAGCGGGCCCGTCGGGGGCGGAAACCGGGAGGCCGTGAGGGACGTGCAGTGGGGAGGAGCGCAGGCTTGGTGGAGAGGCAGACCCCGAGACCTCCTCCTGGGGGAAGAGGAGGGAGGAAGAGAGTGGACCTCAGAGGGGATTTGCTTTTGGAGAAAGTCATTTTTCAGTTGATTTCTGGAGCAAATGGGGGAGAGCGTGTGCGTGCGGTTTTAGAAGGAACCCAGTGGGAACGGACAGAGGAAGGAGGCCCAGAGCCCTGCCCTCTGTGCTGTGAAGGACCTGTGATGGGAAGACCCTGGCAGGGGGGCTCCTTCCCCCCGCCCCCGGAGACCAAGGAGAAAGAGGACAGAGCAGCCCCGTGTTTGCATCCACCTTAACGACGGGAGTTCCTGCTTCATACGCTGTCTTTGCTTCTGTTAATCGGGGCAAGTTCACCCCCTGAGAACACGGAGGGTGGGCTTGAGGGGAGATACAGCATTTTGAATCACTTTTGAGAAGACCCAGCAGGGACATGGCTGGCATTGACTGAGTCCTTACTGTGTTCTGCTTAGGGTTTCAATTGCTGGAAATTTAGGGACCCTGTTAACCCTCACAGCAAATTGATGAGCAGGTGCAGTCACCACCCCTCTTTTTAGAGGAGGAAGCTGAGGCAGCGAGCGCATCAGATACTTGGACCAATGTCCTGACGGAGGTGGGCTTGAACTCAACCTTGGGCTGGCACAGACCCTCCTCTGACGCACTAGTGTGCACTTGGGGCGCTAATACCTCATTTATTCAGCAAGTGCTGGTTGAGCGCTCTGTACGTGGCCAGCACCTGTCTGAGCCACATGGGGCGCCCTGACCAGCAGGACAGCAAAGACGCTTGGGTTCCTGTTTTAATGGTGGGAGACAGACAAGAAGCAAAAGAGAAAGAATAAGCTGTGTCACTTGTGGGCGGCCACAAGTGGTACAGGAACAAGGAAACAGAACAGGGGAAGAGGCTGGAGGTGGGCTGTGAACACAGGGGACGCAGAGCTGTTTGGGACGGGAGCTCTAGGGCCGGTCTGGAGGCGCGCTCGGGCTGGCCAGGCAGGACGGACAGAAGGGCAGCCTGGGGCCCAGGGCATGGGGTGGCGCACACCTTTCTGTAAGTCACGGTGTCACAGCGGTGCCTGTCTGATGGTGAATCCTGTCACATGTCACTGCTGACGTCAGGTCGTTTCCTGCCTTGGGGTTCACATGCCACGTGCTTCCCACCCTGTTGTTCCACGTGGTCCAGGTTCTGTAACCGACACCGTGCATCTCCGGAAACAGAACTGTGTTTAAAGAGATGCTTTGGGTCTGTGCATCGGAGCCCCAGTGGGTCGCAGGTTACCGGTAACGCTCCTGTCTGTCTTTCCATCTCAAGTGCTTGGTGTTCTGCTTGATGCATGTGTGGCCTCAAAAAATGTACTGAAAGCAAAAAGTTAATTAAGTTCCTGACTGCATGTGCTCCAAGGCCAGTCAGTAAACTGCTGGAATAGTTCGAGGGTACCACCCCAGCTGACAGCGACCTACAGAAAGCCACCCCACTGATTTCGAGTGACATTGGAAATTAACATGCTGGTGGATTTTATCAGCCAGGCAGTCCAGGTTTCCGACCTCTGACCTCCTGGGAGCTGCGAGGGCCTGGAAGTGGCCCTGGGACGTTACCACACGCCTGGCACCAGATAGGCCGGGGTGTGGGTATTGCTCAGTGAGCGTGCTGACACCGCACGCAGCCCCATCTCAGCTCCCAGGCCAGCCTCTCTGACCCGACCCCAGCCCGTCCCCTGGAGCCTCCGGCTGGAGGAGGAAGACAGAGCCCAGAGCAGGTGTTTTGTTCGTGGCTCTTTGATGAGAGGCTGAATCTGTAGCCTCATCTCCAGTCCGCGGAAGGAATCAGGGTAGGACTGGACAACAAAAGGCCTGCTTTTAGAGCTCCTACTAAGTCCTAACAAGAAATAAGGGACAGTTTAGGCCTCTTTCATTCTCCTGACCGTGCCTTAGACATTCTTGAAGCCCATGATGGTCCTTCCTCCCAAACGAATATGCCAGGTGCAAACGTGCACCCAGCCGAGGCCCCGGCCGTGTGTCTGGACATCCCCAGCAGACTGCAGCCGCGCCCATGCGGAGCCCCGTGGCCTGAGATGCAGGACACTGGCCCCAGACAGCAGAGGTGATTTCAGTGAGCCCAGACTGTATCTCCCCAGCGGTAGGAGAGTGCTAACTGCCTTAATTAACAGTAATCTTTTGGGAGTTCCTGTAGTGGCTCAATGGGTTAAGAACCCAATTGGTATCCATAGGACTTGGGTTCAATCCCTGGCTTTGCTTAGCGGGTTCAGGATCCCATGTGGCTGTGGCTGTGGTGTAGGCCAGCAGCTGCAGCTCCCATTCCACCCCTAGCCTGGGAACTTCCATGTGCCGTGGGTGTGGCCCTAAAAAGACAAAACAAATTAACCTTTAGCTCTGACTCCCTGCCCTTTGCTGTGAAACTCTGACGCAGCCCAGCTCCCTCCTCGCCTCCTTGGAGCTGTTCTCTCAGTGTTAGTTGAGATCCTGCCTCCTGGGCTCAAGCCCTCAGTTTGCCCCAAAGAAAACTTACCTCTCAACTTTGAGGCTGTGCGTATCTTCTTTAAGCTGACGTACCTTGGGGTCAGTGCTCTGCCTCTGCTTCCCTACCTGGACAGTGGGCCTGGGACAGGGCCGGGGCTTAGGGGGAGGGGCCACTGCTTAGCATTTGGTCCCCTTGTGTGAGAAAACAAGATATTTTAACTCAACATTGTGTTATCTCTTTTCTTCACTGAATACGCCCCACATGCAGGTCTGAGATCGTGTCCTTTTAGAAGGGAACCTGAGAGCTCCTGGGAAATGTGAGCAGTTTCCAGCTGGCTGCTGGTACAAAGGACTATAGCATTCACTAAGCAGGTGCAGTGTCAGGCTCCGCCGACTTTGCCAGGACTGGTGTGTGATGTTTGGGGGAACTGTGCCTCCAGTGTCACCTGGAAAGTCCATCCAACTTCAAAGCTTGATAAACAAGTCAGTGTCACAACTTCAAATGTCCTAATGTGCCACTTGTATGTCAGCTTTTCCACCTTTACTGAGAAGTAAGGTTCAGCCCCACCTTGGGTTTGAAGCCACATGTGCAGGTTGGGGATTCTGGGGTTCCCGAGGGGCTGCAGGCTCACGGGGTCCCCAGGGGAGGTCACCTTGTAAGTTCGTCCTTCTTCCTGGTGGAGGAAATACAAACTCGGGGCCCCTGGGTGGAGAGAGATGTGACTGGTGACTAGGAACTAATGAAAATTTTGCGGAGCAAAAGAAGATGCTTACTCGTTTCTTTTCAGGTGTGCAGGGAAAAGCAGTGTCAGAAGGTTCATCAGCTCAGCTGCTTGCTTCGGGTTTGGAAAAGCCAAACTCGGGACTCAGGGAGGCAGGGTAGGGGCAGAGCACAGGCGCCGGCTGCCAGCACAGTGGGTCCAGGGGCCTGGGTGTGTGCCTGGGATTCTAGCAGGTCCTCAGGGCTCAGCAGGGCCTCCTTTGCGCCCACCGCCTGCTCAGATCACAGCCTTAGGGACAGGCCTGCCCAGGCGGGGAAGTGCCAGCGGCTCCAGCCCTGGGCTGGCCTTGATCTGATTCCCCAAATGGCCTAATCAGGTGTCTGGGTGGAGTGGCGACTGCCAGGAACCCCTGAGTGTCACGATTTGCTTTCCAGGAGGGTTCTTTTCAGGCGTTTGCGAGGATGGAGACCATCTCGCCATGTTTATTTGATTTTATGTTTCCATTTTTCTAAAAAGCCATTTGATCCACTCGTATTTCTCTCTGGATAAAATCATGTGAAGTGAGGTTATGGTGCTTGACAGGCTGCGTAGTTAAGCTCCTAGCGTGTAGCCTGCATCAAGGAACACGCTACACACAGTGCACAATGACTGGACACGCCGAGGTCTCTTAAAATACGGGTGAAAGCTGTCTTAAGCATCAGAACTCTGCTTTCCCAAGAGCCGTCGCTATTGGGTTACCGCCTGTTAGTTTGACGGGTATAGTTTAAACACGTGCTCTAAATAAACGTGCACATAGAACAGAGTCCCCTTGGCATCGCCTTTGATCTGCAAGTGGGGCTGAAGGACGAGATTTTACTGGAAACTCACCCATGCTCTAGCAAACTGGTTGCCTGTTCCCATGTTTTCATAAAAGATAAATATTTTGTTCCTCCCTTGAGATCAAAAGAAAGTTCCATAGAGGTATTTCAAGGTCTGTTTCCTTTTTCAAAAGCTTTTTTCCTGGCTTGCTAGACTCTTCATGCCCGAAGGATTTCTCTTTATTTTAGCTGAATATCTCATCAACACCGAGGCCCACACGGTAGCGGTAGTGAACCCGTGGATCCAGGTTCTCCGGGCCCTGCATCATCAGGGAAAACTCTTTTGGTTTCCGTGAGATTGCGTACCTGACAGGAGCTGCCACAGGGACGGGGTGGCCAAGTAGGTATTCCTACTTTTTCTTTGCTGTGAACCCCACAGAAATGCTTCTCTCTGAGGATGGAGGGAAAGCGCTGATTCCCAGGCCTGGATGGTGTTCTGGATCTGCTCCCGGGTGGGGCCGGGCGGGGGGGTACGTGGTTCCCTCCATCGCTGGGGGCGAGAACTAGGCTGACGATGGCATCGAAGTAGCAAATCATGGTTCTAGACAGAAGGCTTCGCGATGGATTACTCTAGCTAGATGCCAGGTGGTTCCCCATCTGTGTTGCTGGGTAAGGTTTATAACAGAGCGTCCACAGTCAACACCGGAAATTGAACCGCTGAACTGGTCACTCGGATGAAAGTTCCAGTCAGTCTGGACGAGCTGTCACTCTGAGATGCTGGACACTGCCTCCCGGGGACCTGACACCCCACCCAGGATGTCCCATCGCGGAGAGGAAGGTGAAGCGATGGGGCCTGCCACAGTAACGACCGCTTCTGTGTCGGGCAGCGCTGCGGGTCCCGGCAGGCTGGAAGAACGCCCCGGAGAACGGTCTCCCCCGGTCACGCCGAAGGCTCGAGAACAGTGCCGGGGCCGATCACCCACACCAGGGGAGCCTTGGGTCCTGTCTCACTGCCCAGACAGACTGGAGCAGCCCGAGAGAGGTCAGAGTAGGACCCCCTGGAAGGAGCAGCTTTCAGCGGGGCCCTGCGCCAGTCAGGGCTCCCTAGGGCAGAGGCCCACGTTGAGGCGATATGAGGTTGTTTGACGAATAGACACTGCGAAGCCTGGGCAGGGTCTGGGCGCCACGCAGGACCCTGAAGCACATGGTCCCAGGAGGTACAAAGCTTTATCCACAGCAGAGATGAAGGTGACTGGAGCAGGTGACTCCGTCCTGGGGGCAGGCCAGCCGCGTGGAAGCCTGACCTGGTCCTCCAGGCCCCAGCCAGGCTCCCAGAGATGCTGGAGGGGGAGCAGACTTGGAGATGATATAACTCACTTCTGGGGGGAGCCTCCGAGGCCTCCAAACCCCTCATGGGCCACCTGGCGGCTGTCCTGCGTCTGTGTTCTCTTAATCCTAAGTGTCATTGAGAGGCAGCCCGTGGGCAGGAAAATTACCCACATTGGTGCCATTCATTTACCATAACTTAGCCTTCATTTTTGTTGGCAAATATTTGAACAGACGTTAAACCAGATGCGGAATTGCAGTAATTGATCCCCCACCCCTTTGGGCTGGAGTAACTTTTCTTTTGCCATTGATTCAAAGCCAACACCCACTGATGGTTTTCTCAGGAAGTCCCACTGTTCTCAGGTTGGCTGGGCCAGGACGTCACCTCACAGTGCTGAAAGAACAACGTCTTCACAAGTTTCATCTTGAAAAACAGTTAAATTCACCAGATTCTTCGGGAGCAGTGATCTGTTCTTTGAGTGTGTGGTGGGCACCTGGGAACTGCTTGAAAAGTCATTTGTTCCAGTGGCGTGTGTCGTCCTTCTACAAGTTACACAGAACCATTGAAAACGGGCAGAAAGCAAAGAAGGATTACGGTCAAACCCACAGAGATTCACCCAGAGCGCGTACCCGGTGGTCGGGGTGGTTTTCTGTTTGTAAGGATTCAGGACGGGGGAAGGTCTGCGCCCGGCCGTTGGGGGCCGTGTGGTCAGTGACGGGTGTGGGGCAGGGTTGCCGAGGCTTAACCTGCAGTGAGGGGTCTGAGGATCGTGCGTCGGTCCGTCTGTCCATCCGGAGCCCCCAGGCCCCCTCCTGGCTGCCCCCTTCTGCTCCCACCGCCGCCTGCCTCTTGGGATGTGTGTTTCCACGTGTTGTAACACTGTTTGAAAGTCCAAGTTCAAGAAGCTTTGCCTCCTTAAAAGCCACCTTGTGCCTAAACGTGAAACTCGGAGCTCCTTCCCTGGGCTTTTGGTTTGCTTTGGGTTTGTTTGTTTGTTTGTCTTTTTGCCATTTCTTGGGCCGCTCCTGCGGCACATGGAGGTCCCCAGGCTAGGGGTCCAATCGGAGCTGTAGCCGCCAGCCTACACCACAGCTCACAGCAACGCCAGATCCTTAACCCACTGAGCAAGGGCAGGGATTGAACCCGCATCCTCATGGTTCCTAGTTGGATTCATTAACCACTGCGCCACAATGGGAACTCCTTGCTTTGGTTTGGAAGTGCAAAGCCCTTGTCCACCACTGGTCTCCCGACCGGGGGCAGCCTTTCCTGGACCCCGAGCTGCCGCCACTGTGCCCCTGGCCTTGTCTGCCTTCCACGGAGACCCGTGCATGGTCGGTGACGTGGCGCCTTTGCAGATGGGCTCTTGGCCAAACGCTCCCTTTTTCTTCTTTTATTTAGGTAGTGAGTCTCTGCAGGTTTTTTTTTTTTCCCCATGAATTCTCAGAGGCACACGGAGATGAAAAGGGAGGAAAGGCTGACTCTTTCTGCTGGTGTTTTGACCAGAACAGCCCTGAAATGGTCTGTTTATGAGCATGGGATGGGCTTGCGCAATAAGGCTGAGGCAGGAACGCTCAGCCGGGTCACCCCTCCTGTGGGGCGTCTGCGTGAATTCGGAGAGGCTGCCAGGTGGCCATCTGTTTACAACACAACCCCAGCCACAAACACAACTGTCGTGACAGCCATGCTGAGTTAGTCTTTCCAATAAAACTTGTTAAAAGCTACTGCCCCCCAGTCCCCACCCGCCGCTGTTCACTGCACCGTCGCCCTCAGCGTTCCTTCCCCGTCCAGCTGTGGCCTGCGGGCTCCCATTTAAATTAACCCCACCAGGGCAGGATGCGTTTGGGGTCCCACTGCAGCTTTCTCAAGCCTGCAGAGCTGGGGTCCGGGGCCCCTGGTCTCCCCTCTCTTACAGGGTCCTTAAGCCTGGGGGCTGATGACAGGTCAGCTGATTTCATCCAGATGATGATCGGGGCGTGAAGACCCTAGGGCTGGGGGGCGATGCGCCTCAGGGCAGCCCCTGCCCCAGGCCCCCCGCTTTCCCCATTCTGATGAGCCTGGGCTCACTTCCTCCCACCTGTGAAATCTGAGGGCGCGGGCCATCACGGCTGTGACAGCCCCTGGCGCTGGCCTTCCAGGGGGGCGTTTGCTTCTCATGTAAATATTCGAGATCACAGGGCCCCCGGGCGATCCTTTCACTGCACAGCGACGGAATGCTCCTGCTGCTGTCCGGAGCTGGCCCTCTAGAAGGTGGGCCCAGGAGAAGCTCTTCCGTGCAGCCTGCCCACGTGGGCGCTCTGCTCAGAAAAGGCCAAGGTGGGCGACCGAGGGGCTGCAGTGCCCTGGGGCCTCCGGACGCTGGATGCCTTCTGGAAATGGGCAGCGGGGCAGCTGTTTGTGATTGTCAGCGTAACGCCCGGGGACTGTGCCTGGAGCTGAACGGTGCGGTCCCTGGAGCCTTTGGGAAAACATCGTGTCTCCAGCACCAAGGCGCACGGTGCCTTTTAAATACAGAACCCACCCTGACGCGGCCGGCGTGCAGCGTCCATCGCGGGGTGCCTGCAAGCACCCATCACTCACAGCATCCGCAGCGCGAATGCTCAGATGGGGCTGACGAGGGAGGGGCAAACTGGCCAAGAGTCGGCGCTCGGCCTCGTGCGGATGCGGTCGGCCCGGGCACCACTGTGTCAAAGGTATGATGCAGGCAGCAGTAAGGCCTCCTGACAGCGGGTTCCACAGGCACGCCAAGCACCACACGGGGCAGCAGGTAGGGAAGGCAGGGATGACGTGACCGGTCCACGTCCCCAGGCAGCAATCGGGGGCTTCCGACAGACGCCGTATGCGTATCTGTGGGCGGGATGATTTGTGGCACGAATCCACTGTTCAGCGGAGCTGTGGGACATCTGGGTGAAGGAAAAAGCAACGTGCACGCCCTGTGGTGCCAGCTCTTCTCTGAGGGCCAGCAGGGAGCCAGCGGTTTGGCTAACTCCACTTAGGAGCCGAGAGGTGGACAGAGCAAGGGCTGGGGCCCCGGCGTCCAGTCCCCAGCCCGGGCACTGCCTGAGGCTGAAGGCCGTCAAGCCGAGCTCGGAGGTTTCTGGTTCCCCACCGCCTTGGGAGGCGGACCTGGGTGCCTTGTGCATCGGCCTGTGCCTGGTTTGCCCGCCACCTCGGCAGCTCGCCAGCCCTGCTCTCACCCTGACGAGTGCGGCCGTCGCCGTGGCTGTGGCCTAAGAGCTTCCTGGCGGCATGAGTGGGACTGAGGGGCCCCAGTGGGACCTCTGTCCTGTGCGAATCCAGGCAGCACATCGGGCTGCCGGTGGGCTGTGGGCGCTGCTCAGGTCTCTCTGGTTAGAAGGCTCCTCGCCCAGCCCCCTGCTGCCCACCCCCCACCCCCCCCGACCTGCCCTGCCTCCTCCGGGTCCAGGCCTGGTTCTGTGCAGTGGCGGGAGGCTGACACAGCGCTGCACGTTCCCAGGCTGGCAGCGCGTCTGTCCTGCTCACTTTCTGCTCTAGTTTATACTGCTTCGTAGTGGAAAAGCAAGTCCAGGAAATACTCGGTGCAGTTGGGGAGCTGTGCCGCGGGAGCCGTAAGGCTTCACCGGCCCAGCCTCTGGTGGTTTCTTCCTTACTGACCCTGGAATCCGAGATTCTCCTGGGGAGGTGGCTGGTGCACGGGCTCGCGCAGCTGCAGGGTGACTGCAGAGGCTCCGGGAAGAGAAAAAGGACTGGGTTGCTCACTCCCCCCCTCCCCCCCGCCAGCTTCCCCCCAGGCCAGCTGTGCTCCGAGCAGGAGGTGGGCAGGGCCCCTCTGCTTAGGCACAACCCGAGTCAAGAGAGTAGCTCATCACAACTTTGGAGCAATGTGACTTTCTGTGGCTGTTGTTGTGTTTTTGTTTTTGTATTTGAATGAGCTTTGGCCCATGTGTAGGTAAAGTGTGGGCTGGAGCCGGTGGTTTATTTCGTGATGAAAATCAAAACCAAGCAACGTGATAATAACAGAAATATTCTGAAGTCCATGTCAGTTTAAAAATCGCTCTGTCCCTGAAAACGCCCTTCAGAGAGATTTAACGTCACCCTTGTCTGCAAGTGGCAAGTTGGAACAAAAGCTGGGGAGGGCAGAGTGAGGTAGCTTTTTTTTTTTTTTTTAATCACTTCATCAGTTTCTGTGCTGAAGCCGGAGCCCTCTGTGGGCATCACTTCTCACCTCCTCATCTTGTCGTCGTCGGTGGTTGGAAGTCGGTCGTGCTGGGATGCTGACACCACGGAAACTGGTCCACACTGCGGGCCCTCACTCCGCCCCACTTAATGTGCCCCAAGTGCTTGGCATACAGCTGGCGCCCAATCAACACTCATTGCGAGAATGAAACGTGTCAACGATTTATAGAAAATTTAAAGAAGTTCACTGTATTAAAAATTTTAAGATATCTAAATTCAGAATTTAAAAAAACCTTTCATGTCCTCAGGTTTTATCGAAGCAGAGGTGGCTCTGAAGGCTGTGATCATTTCTGCTGTACAGCAAAGGGACTCCGCTGTAGGTACTCACGTCCACTCTTGCAGCTTCTGTTCCCGCAGGGACCGTCTCAGAACACTGGGTAGCCTGTGCTACCCAGCAGGTCTCCATTGGCCAGTGCTCCATATTCCTCAGTGTGCATGTGCCAGTCCCCAGCCCCGGGCCCCTGTTCCCCCCACCCCACCCCCCGGCCACCTGTCCCCTTTGGTAACTTTGAGTCTCTAAGTTTAAAGTTGCCTTGAATTTCCTTAACCGTATAGTTTAACTTGTGGTTTGGGAGGCGACATTTCGGTTGCCTTTCGTACTCTGCCTCTTTGGGAAGCAGATCTTTTGCACAGTGGGACCTCTCCTGGCTTTACGGGGGGGGGGGTCGGGGTGTGAGTGTTCAGAGGAGCCAAGGGGCTGTCCTGGGAATGGGGGGGCAGGGCTCATGTTCAAACCAAGGCTCCTCTTCAGATCTGCTGCTGGTGGCGCGTCAGGAGAGCCTCTCGGTGACGTGAAGGAGGCCCGGCCACCCAGCGCCCCGCAGGTCGGGTGTTCCCGGAGGGGCAGGGCCGTGCATTTCAGCCCTGCAGACTCTCCCTGAGCACCTCCTGGGAAGCCGAGCACAGACAAACAGGCCTTTTGCACTCTGGGGAGTAAAATTCAGCGCCCGAGTGATGGGCATGTTGCCAGCCGCGTTTGCTCTCAGACCCGAAGATGCTGTATCTGTGCATGAACCGCTCACCTGGTCTTAGGATGTGGCTCACCCAGGCGCGCCAGCGGCTCAGGTTCAAGATGCCCACTGAAGGGCCAGAGAAGCTGGCATCAGCGCTCGGAACTTCTCAAAGAGGCTGAGATGACAAGGTATTTAAACCCCCGCCCGGACCTGGGCCTGCCTCCTTCACGGAGTCTCTGGGGCGGGGGTCCCGCCCCCTCCCAAGGGCAAAGTTCAGGCAGGACACAGTGGAGGGACCAGAGGATGCAGCAGAACAAGGCCGGGGTTCTGCTCGGCTCACATCTGACGTAAAAGCCACATAAAGGGCAGGAGCGTGCCCGCAGCAATGCTTCCATGATGATGAGAGGGCACTGATGCGTCCGAGCTGAAATTAGGAGCCGTGGTCAGCTCTGAACAGAACTCGCAAAAGTTCGGCAGCAAACCCTGTCCTGCGGCTTGCCTGAAGCTTCAGGGCTCTCATCAAAGGCGAGGGCCGCCTTTTCTGTCTCAAATAGGTGCTTCTTTCTGAAAGCGGTTTTCTGGCTGCTCCTCTGAGACTCGCTCTGCAGCCTCGGCCCTTTGCCTGAGGTGCGTCCGTCCAGGTGGGCTCCCCAGGTACAGCGCCTGGCTCGAGGCCCAGCGTCACGGCGGACGCCTGGGGGTGATTAGGGCCTCTGTGACAGTGCTGCGAACATGGCTATTTCGTTTTTCAAAGCCAAAATCCAGGAAGTGCTTGCAACGTATGGATAGGGACGGAGTAGGCACAGGTGGCTGTCAAAGTCCCCGCAGGGACCACAGATAAAGAGGGACACCTGCGGGACGCTGGGAGACCACTGCGCGTTCAGAAAGCCCTGGGGACGGGCAGGCTTGCTGCACGAGTGGAGGTCGCTGGGTGGGGGTGGGGGGAGGCCTGCGTCCAGGTTCAGCCCCAGGGCGGGAGTCTGAGGACCGCCCTGCTGCGGATACGAAGGGGGAGCTGGGGCTCCCGGAAGGGCAGAGGCGGGCTTTTCCCACCCCCACGCCCCTTGGAGGGTAAAACTGTGGCCCACCCGGATCCTCGGGGCAGAGCTTCCTCGCCTGCCTGCTTGCGTCTCACCAGCGTCCTGTCCTCTCAGGTCTGTGTCTTGCCTGTCACTGTGTCTCTCGCCGAATTCCTCCTGTGTGGAGACATGAAGACCCTGAACCTCAGTGAGTCCAGACACGGGTGAGTGACTCGAATTTGAAACTGTGGGTTCAAGTCCCAGTCTGGATTCAGGCCGTTAGGGCTGTTGCTTTCAGTGTGAGGGAGAAACTCCATGCTGTCACTATATAAAATCAATAAACCCTCAATAAGGCCTAGAAGGAAGCAGAGCTGCACGCCTGGAGCCCAAATTGGCAGGGCCAGTGTGACGGGAAGGGCAGGGTGGGTCCTGGGTGGTAGCGTCTCATTGGATGGGCTCAGGGCTCCAGCTGTTGCTCTCAGTGCGGGGGCGGGGGGCAGGGGCATTGTCGGGAGGGGGTGAGATGCCCTGGAGGGGGCAGGGCCCAGCTTGGGGGGTACGTGACTACAGCCGCATTCCAAGAGCTCTGGCTGCAGAGCACGTTAAGAGCCCAGGGTTACTGCTCGTGTTGGCAACATCAGGAGTGCCGAGGATGAGACATCGGCCACTGGCAGAGGCCTGGGGTTGGGGCATTGAAAGGAAGTTAGTGGAAAAATGCTTGGACCTGCTGGTGGTTTGGGTGCGAGGATGAGGGCCCCCGCCTGGGTGACTGGGGCACTGGGGATGCTCACGGGGCTGGGGGTGGAGCTGGTCGCTGCTGGGAGGGCAGGATCTGGGGCTCAGTGTCGGTCACGTGGAAGTTGCTGTGTGGCACCTGGCGCCGGACGGAGGGCACACTTGACACTGATCCCACGCAGGGTCGGTTTGGGGCAGAGGTGGAGGAGGGAGCAGAGGGGGCCCCGGGCATGATGAGGCGGGAACTCCAGATTGAACACCTGCGGATGGAAGGCGATGCGCGTGGGGCGGCTGCGGGACGGGGGAGCCAGATGTTGCGGGCGTGTCGCTGGGGAAGGGGCACTGAAGTGCAGCCCGTGGAACTTGCTGGCAGCCTCTGTGAGAATTGTTTCTGTGCGGCAACCAGGACAGGGTGCAAAGTGGAGCAGTTTGTGAGTCAGAGGCGGCTCGGGGTGAAGAGACACAGAGCTCCCTCCAGAAGCTTCTGTAAAGGGGAGACAGGGGAGGGCGACGTTCAGGTGGTGAGGCTGAGTTGGTGGCAGGATTCAGGGCAGGCCTGGGTGCAGAGGGACACTGAACACAGGTGCACGGCTACCTGAGCCTGGAGGGGAAACGGCGAGTCTTGAGTGACAGGAGGAAGAAGACGAGAGGGTGCGTCCCCCGGCAGTTTTGGCGGCTGAGTGGGGATGCAAAGCCCGAGAGGAGGGGGCCGGACACAGAGACCCCTTTGCAGAGTGGACGGGGGCCGTGAGTAGCCAAAAGGCACATGGGAAGTGGACGCAGGATGGCCCATTGTTCTGTTCTCTTGTTTTTTTTTGTTTTGTTTTGTTTTGTTAGGGCCACACCCGCGGCATATGAAGTTCCCAGGCCAGAGGTTGAATCCGAGCCACAGCTGTGACCTAGGCCACACCTGCAGCAACCGGAGTCTTTAACCCACTGCACCAAGCCCAGGATCGAACCTGCACTTCACAGCGACCTGAGCTGCTGCACTCATTTTTTTAATTCACTGTGCCACAGCAGGAACTCCAAAAATTTTTTAAAAAATAGCTTTCCATTCCTCAAGTCTGATGTGCGCTTTTCACTTTATTTACAACTTTCTCACCTACTGTAAGACCAAACATTTCACAGAAAATTTCCATACCTTGTCTCAATCCAAAGAGAATTCTGTGGGAAAGATGGCAAGTTAAATTTATCCAATTTTATTTCAAGGAGATCCAGGAAAATGACACTGTTTTTCCTGCTTCCCGAAGAATTGTCTTGAGCAAGTTGCTCTAAGATGTTTTTTAAAGAAGCTGAATTAAAATTTTTTAAAAAAATAATGCCTTGCAGTAAAGATAGGTTAAAAAAAGTCAATGTTGATGTTTTTTATGTTAAACATGAGATAATTTCATCATTTTCTTCTGAGGAAATGTTCAAAATGCCTGTGTCATCTTAGATTCTGACAAAGTAAGAGGAATGAGGTTTTTTGAAGGTTAGATTTGGTCATCCCCCCATTTCTTCCGAGTTTAGGCTTATTTGATACTCCTTATGAATACATAGCCACTTTGCTCTTTCATAGGTTTTTCTATTCGGAGACAAAACCAAAGACAGCTTCCTAGGCCATCTGACAACATCTGCATCACTTCAGGCCAGGGTTGGCTGTAATTTTAAAAGAAAGACCTGGAAAGGAGTTCCCGTCGTGGTGCAGTGGTTAGCGAATCCGACTAGGAACCATGAGGTTGTGGGTTCGGTCCTTGCCCTTGCTCAGTGGGTTAACGCTCCGGCGTTGCCGTGAGCTGTGGTGTAGGTTGCAGATGCGGCTCGGATCCCGCGTTGCTGTGGCTGTGGTGTAGGCTGGGGGCTACAGCTCAGATTGGACCCCTAGCCTGGGAATCTCCATATGCCACAAGAGTGGCCTAAAAAATATCAAAAAGACCAAAAAAAAAAAAAAAAAGACCTGGAAAATAGTTGATAAGACAGGGTAGGAACCTTGTCATTTCTGCCTGTCAATCAGCCCAGAGGAGGGGGTCCGGGACGGTGAGATGCCACCAGAGCCTTGGGGCACCCAGGCTTGATAAAAATCTTCCCCGCAGAGTCTAAGGGGCTGATCAGAAGTGTGGATGGTGTCATGACAAACAGCGTGTCTTCTCCCTCCCGAGAGCGTCTCTGGAAGCTTTTCCGCTCGCGCTTCTATTTCACTGGCCTGAGTTTGCGGCTGGCTTCCTGGGGGCCTGGAGGAGTCTTCAGCCCGAGTTCGATAGCTGAGGGGGGCGGGGAGGGCAGAGGCTGCGAGGACTGGCTCCTCCTTGGCTCTGCAGGGCTACAGACCTTGGGTTGGGGGCTACAGACCCCCTGCTCTGGGCAGACAGCGAGCGCGGCCGCAGCGCATCCAGGAAGAACACGGGCGCCGGGTGCAGTTCTCTGGAGCATTTTCTTGGCCCTTATCTCACGTGGCCCTAACGATGTTGTGGGCTGAACGTCAGCTCAGTGCCCTGGATCCTCTAGTTGTTTTGTAAATTGTCTGAAAGGATATACCCCCATGAGGTCAGGCTCGTGTGCCAGGACCCGGCTTAAGGAGCTGTGCCGCCTGCCTGCCCGTCCCCATGACTCCCAGTGCCTGGTGGCCTTGTGGGGTCTGGGCCTCCTCCACCGGTCCCTTTGCCGGGTCCGCACCCGACGTTCCCTGACCGTCCTCGTTCACACGGCCTCTGCACCCTCTCCCTCCACCGCCGCCCCCACCCCGGACTGTGCGCCCCTTGAAGTTTCTCAGCCTCATTTTCAGGTCTCAACTCCATTCCTCACCACCTGCGATGCCGGCCCGGCCGCGCCTGCACCTCCTGAAGTGCCAACCCAGCCTTCAGGATTTCAGCTCGCTGCCTTTTAGCATCTTGCGCTGCTGGGTGTCCTGCAAGGTGCGTGACTTTCCTGTACCTGAGCGCCCACCCCGGTCCCTGACCGCCTGCTGTTCTGCCCTCAGCGCTCAGCCCGACCTTTGCTCTGCCGCGGAGCCCCTGAGCCCGGAGTCCTGGCGGGGTGCTCAGCTCTGCGCCGCGTCTCCCTTGTCCTCCCCCGCACGAGGCGGTGCGCCCGCAGCATGTGGGTGAAGCCCATGCATCCATCCTGCCGCGTGGACATGGGGGCCTCGCTGACCCCGAGGGCGGCCCTGCCCAGGCTGCTCGTTTCCTAGAGGTGGTGGACGCTCGTTTCACACACGGACTAACCAAGCCCCGCCGCGCTCCATGGGGTCCGTTCCCCATTCCTGGTCACCCCATCTGGGCCGGGACAGCCCCTACACCCCAGAACCCCTGCCCTGGCCCAGGCCTGCTCACCCTCCGCAGTGAAGTCTTGGCCATGTCCCCCTCGCGTCCTGCCTCCCGGTGACCTGGTGCTTCCCCGTGTGGCGCTGCTTGGCCTGCCCTCCTCTCTTGGGGACGGCGAGGGACGTCTGTTTTCCTGCCGCTGTCATCTCCGGATCGGATGGGCTCGCCGCCCTTGAGTGACAACACAACCGACATGTTGGACCAGGCGAGGGCTTTGTTCCACTCAGCCCTCTGCCCCGGTGCCACACGGTGCTCGGCGCGTAGTAGGTGCTCGGGGAGCTTGGCCGGAGGGGCTCAGGTGGACGGAGTGGCTGGGCTGGGAGAATCCCGGGAGGCTCCTCAGCGGCGGCGTGACTGGTCTTGGGGAGAAGGCGGGGCTTCGCAGGGAAGCAAAGGGCCAGGGGCGGCCCCCTGTGCCTGCCGTGCTGTCACCTGTCCTCCCCTGTCCCCTCCCGTCCCGGACCCCTCAGCAGCCTGAGCGCTCCGCCAGGTGAGGGTGGTGTGTGAGCTTCCTCTCAGGCCCCACAGCTGTTGGTGGTGTCTCGTCACTTGGGAGACTGAGGACTGTCCGTCTCAGCTCACGGCGGCGTCTCTGTCCCCGGAGGCCGCTGCTCCTGGTGGAGGCCCGGCTGGGGGCCGGGGTGGAGGATGCGTGTGCAGCGAGCGAGCGGGTCTGGAGGGGCTGGAACACACGGGCCGCACAGACCCGGCTGAGGAAGTCGGGGTCCCGGGCTGCAGCCGCTGCTCGTGATGGAACACTTTTCTGGAGGAAGATCAGAGGGTCCGAGAGGGCGCGTGACAAGGTGAAGGCAGAGCATCTCACGAGTGGCCGGGACTCCAGGGCACGTCTCCCCGGCTCCGATACGCGGGGCTGAGGTTGCGCCCCTGAGAACAGCTGCTGCCGGCTCTGAGCCCATGGCACGTGGGCTTTCTGGGTGCAGCGCGGGGCGGCCTGCTTCGAGTGTCCCGTTGTCCCCCCGTCCCACACGGCCGCCTCTCCCGAGCCCTCTTTTCTCTCTTTCCTTTTCAGCCGGAGAAGATACACAAAAGAACGGCGTAGTGCTTTCCAAGCAAAGCACAGCGCACTCAGGAGACGCACACGCCAGCAGGAGGTAGGGCGGCTGTCCTGCTGCTCACTTACAAGCCTGAGCCGTCAGCCTGAAACAGGCGCCCCAGCGGCCCGTGCGGCGCTCGGTGAGGCTCTCGGGCTGCTGGTCTTAAGCACGAACGGTGTGCGAGGGAGAAGACGGGAGCCTGATTTCTGTGTTGGCTATTTTTAAAAAGTAATGTGAGAAAACAAAGCCCAGAGTCCTGAATTCCTAGATCCCTAAACACACACGTGTTGATCCGCTGCCCTTTGCCGAGGACAGGCCACGTGTCACAGCGCCTCTCTGCTAACTGTTCCGTCCTCCCCCAGCGGGCTGGGTTGCCCAGCGGAGACGGAGGGCCACTGAGATCTGATGCCCGTTCAGTGGCCCCAAGTCACAGGCTAAGAACCAGTGAGGAAATAGCTTTGGCGCTGTGGCCCTGGGGCCTCCGTGACTCCGCGGTAAGTCCTGGGATGTGGGGCCCCCACGGTGACGGCTGTTCTACTTTCCTGGCACTAATGTTAGAGGGCGGGAGATTTTAATCATGGAAAGGCACTGTTTCCATTGTTGGGATGAACGTCAGAAGCCCAGTTGAAGGCGGGGGCCCCAGCAGCCCCCAGAAGCTGCCAGGGGGTCGGTGGGCTTCCGCGCGTGAAAGAGAACCTCCCTGGCTGCCGGCCTCTCACCGCTCGTCCTTTTCGCCCCGAGCAGGCTGTGCGTCTAAGCGTTTCCGGAGCCGAGTGGGTCTCTGGGCTGCGGGCTTCCTCAGGGAGTCCCTGGGTGTCGGACAGGCCCCTGGGGCTGAATGGGGCCTCGCGGGACAGCAAGAAAGCGGCTCCGCCAGACGCACCTGGGGAGGCAGCTGCCGGTCCTGCGCCTCCTGCAGAGCCACTGCGAGTCCCCCGATCCTGCGGGTGGAGACCCGCCTCCCCAGGCCCAACCCAGGTTTGAGATTTTGGATTCCTGGGAAGACAGCTCCCCCGAGTCCTTCCTGTTCCTGCTGCAGACGGCAGTCGTGTGAGGTGTGTGTGTGAGATGTGTGCACGTGTGTGAAGGGCACGTGAGTGTGTCAGGTATGTGTGTGTGGTGCAAGGCATGTGGGAGGGTATGTTTGAGGTGCGTGTGGGGGTTTGAAGTGTGAGGTGTGAGATGTGTATGTGAGTGTGAGGTGTGTGTGGGCTGTGTGTGGAGGGATGTGTGAATGTGGTATGGGGTGTGTGCAAATGTGAGGGGTGAGTCGTGTGGGGGGTGAGGTGCCGTGTGTGTGTGTGTGTGACCGGTGAGATGTGTGGTGAGGGGTGTGTGTCAGGTGTGAGGAGTGTGTGAGGAATGCGGTGAGGTGTGTCTGAGGTGGGTGTGTGTGTGAGGTTTGAGGAGTGTGTGCATGAAGTGTGATGAGGTGTGTGTGAGGGTGTGACTGCGGTGTGAGGTGCGTGTGTGTGAACTCTGTGTGAGGATGTGCAGTGAGGTGTGTATGCGGTGGGGGTGTGTGGTTTGAGCAGTGTGCGCATGAAGTGTGATGAGGTGTTTGTGAGGGTGTGACTGTGTCTGCGGTGTGAGGTGCGCGTGTGTGACCTGTGAGGAATGTGTGTGAGGGTGTGACTGTGTCTGCGGTGTGAGGTGCACGTGTGTGACCTGTGAGGAATGTGAGGGTGTGACTGTGTCTGCGGTGTGAGGTGCGCGTGTGTGACGAGGTGTGTGAGGGTGTGACTGTGTCTGCGGTGTGAGGTGCGCGTGTGCGACGTGTGTGTGAGGTGTGTGTGAGGGTGTGACTGTGTCTGCGGTGTGAGGTGCGCGTGTGCGACGTGTGTGTGAGGTGTGTGTGAGGGTGTGACTGTGCCTGCGGTGTGAGGTGCGCGTGTGCGACGTGTGTGTGAGGAATGTGTGTGAGGGTGTGACTGTGCCTGCGGTGTGAGGTGCGCCTGTGTGACCCGTGTGTGACGAGGTGTGTGAGGGTGTGACTGCGGTGTGAGGTGCGCGTGTGCGACGTGTGCGTGAGGAACGCGCTGAGGGGTGAGAGGCGCGGCTGAGGCAGGGCCCGCGCTCCCGCCCGGCGGGGCCGTGTCCCCGCGGAGCGTCACCGGGAGACCCCCGGCTGCTGCCCCGAGGCCGCCGCCGCCGGGACTGCGTGTGGGGGGGGTCAGCGCCCAGCACTCGTCCACCCCGCGGGGAGCAGAGCGGACCGGGCTGCGGTCGGACAACACGGGAACAAGGCGCCGGCTGCTCGGCCGGGAGCAGCGCGCCCCGAGGGGCTCCGGGTGCCCCGCGGCGTCCTGGGCGTCCTCAGGCGCAGCCCTGCCGGCCGCCTGCCGGGGGCGCCTCCGCCCAGTCCCGGCCCTGCGCTGCCGCCCGGCTGTCCCCGGCCCGGACCCGGCTCCGGCTGGACGCGCAGGTCGCGCCTCGCGGCGGCGGCATCGCCGCGGCCCCAGGGCGGTCCCCGCGCAGGGAGTCCGTGGCCACCCGGGGCCCCGCTCGCCTCCGGGCTCACGGGGCGTCGTCGCGCGGAGGTGAAGCGGGGACCGCGGTGCTGGGAGGCCGCGGCTGCGGGAAGCGGCGGGACGGGCTGCGGGCTTCTGGCGCCTTTGCGGAGCCAGGCCTGGGCACGGCGGGGCCCTCGGGGGACGCCGGGTTGAGCGAGCGTGTCGCAACGGCGGCTCGGGCTGCCCCGCCGGGCCCAGGAGAACGAGGCCCAACCGAGGCCCGAAGCTGGGCGTCCGCCAGGCGCAGGCCTGGCGCTGGGGACCCCGCCGCTGTCTCGGGCACAGAGCGGCTGGGGCCGGGACTGACGGGGTCCGTGCAGGGGCGGCCGCCCGGGGGCGCCTGGGCCGGGAGGCTGCCCTAGGGAGCGGTGGTGCCCGCGCCCGGGACACAGGGCTGTCGGAGACGCAGGCAGACGACCGCACTCTCTGCCTGCCAGGCAGAGGCCCGAAGGACGCCCGGGCCTTGCCGGGTTGTGCAAACAGCAGAGGACAGCCGAGAGCCCTTGGTGGCAGGGGAGACCCACAGTCAGGCCTGGGGCCAGAGCAGCTTCCTCCAGGGAGTGCCCTCAACCACCAGTGGGCACTGCCTCCGATGGAGATTTGTGTGAGCAGCGGCACAAGGCCAACATCTGAGCGGGGGCTCACCGTGCCTGTGCCTGCTCCTGGCCTGGCCCCTGCCCTGGGCTCAGCCCCGGCCGGCTCCCCACTCCCGCAGGGGGGAGAAGTGTGAGCCCAGGGCCCCCCTCACAGGGAGAGTGTACGCGGGAGGCGCCAGGGGCTTGTCTGGACTGATACCGCTGGGGTATCAGGCCGTTTTTTAGAACTTTAATTTGAGCGTTCCCATATCATTTGGCCTTGATAGAATGTTAATTAGGAATTCTCAAGTAAGATTTTTCTAGTTCATTCTCTGACATTCCAGCCCACAAATTAGGGAACAGGGTAGGACCACTGAGACGGTACCTGTGCACCATGATCTGATGATGCAGCTGTTCCTGTGCAAATGCGTTGGAATAACTGATGTTTTCCTTCCTTTTTCTAGGGCCACACCCACGGCATCTGGAGGTTCCCAGGCTAGGGGTCCAACTGGAGCTACAGCTGCCGGCCTCCGCCACAGCCACAGCCACATCAGATCTGAGCCGTGTCTGTGACCTACACCACAGCTCACGGCAACGCCGGCTCCTTAACCCACTGAGTGAGGCCAGGGATCGAACCCACAAGTTCACGGTTCCTCGTCGGATTCATTTCCGCTGCACCACGACGGAACTTCTGGATGTCTTTCTTGATGAGAACGTACAGAGACGCTGAAAACGATTTGACCCACACATGCCCATCCGACTGAGGTCTGCTTTCCCCGGTGTCAGGCTGTCCCATTGGGATTTGTGGAGAGGACTTCCCCCTACAAGCCAGCGCCTCCCTCTGTTCGCGCCTCTGCCCCTTGCTTGGTACTCAGCTCAGCAGCCGTGCTGCCTCTGTCGTCTCCCTGTTTATCGGACGGCAGCTGTCCTAGTGAGACTGCAACACCAAGTCCGAAGGGCCCAGAGCAGCGACATCTTGAGCCCACGTGGCGGGCTAACCGGGTATCCTACCAGCGGGAATCCCTGCTTGTCACGGCCCTAGCGGAGCGGCCTCGTAATTGCTTGTGACATGGGGCTGCCTTTTGATCTTGACCATGTTCTCCTAATTATTTAATCTTTGACAACATGAAAACATGTTTAACCACATACCTCGAATAAAGATCCAGCATGACTTTTCTCCGGAGGCCTGGCTTAGACTGTGTGCTCCGAACGCCACCGGCCGAGAAGGTGAAAAGACGTTGGCTTCCTGTGCTCCGCGGTGGGCGCCCCGGGGGTGCGGCGGGAGGAAACACGCTGCCTCTGAACCCCTTGGAGTCCTGTGTTCTCAGAGACCTGCCCATCTCACTGTTAGGACAGAAGATGTAAATCATGAATTCCAGTGTTTTAAGCTTGGGCTCATGTTTTTGTCTGCCTTCTCTTAGGCCGCACCCATGGCAGGTGGAAGCTCCCGGGTCGGGGGCTGAACCCATGCACAGCAGGGACAACCGTATTTTGGAAAAGGACAGCATCCTTTCCTAGGCTGCCCAGAAGCCACAGGTGGTTCTCCAGGCTGCGTCTGACCTGCACGTCCTGAATTTCTTGGTGTTGTCCTGAGTCGGAGGGACGTTTTACAGGTAGGAGCCCAGCTGTGACGTGCCGGCTGCTCCATGTGGCGACGTACTTCTGCCAGCAGCCCTGTCTTCCGGTGAGTGACCCAGGGGCCGTCCTGCTGCTGGATCGGCATCCGGGGGCGTCCACACCGCCAAGGGGAGACTGGGCCCATGGGGACAGGAGGGCGGGCGGGCTTGGCCACCTGTCCAGACAGGATTCTCTTCGAAAGCCTGGACATGCAGGGTCTCTGCGTTCACCTGCACATAGTAGGCCTTCTCTGACTTGCCGCTGCCGCCCTGTTCCAGGTAATAAGAGCCTTTGCCTTAAGGGGAAACAGGTCCTATTTTCCCTCCTTCGCGGCACCCTCCTAAGCGTGAATGAGTGACTCAAGCAGCTCACACAGTCTGAGGACGTTTCCAGTGGTCAGGCCGGAGTCTCGATGCTATAGCTGCTTAAATTTTCTTAAAGACCGATTCTTGGGATTTTAGCTAGCTGCCGATTTTTCTCAAACATTTTCTTTTTTAGAGCAATTTTAGGTTCATGGTGAAACTGAAGGGAGGTGCAGAGGTTTCCCATATGCCCCTGCCCCCCAGCCTCCCCACCATCAACGACCCCACCGGATGGGGCGTCTGTGACAACGGAGGAGCTCCCTGGACGCGTCCTCGTCCCTGCAGTGCGTGGTCTGCGCTGTGCTCCCCTCCCAGTGCTGAGCGTCCTGTGGTTTGGACAAACATGCACTGACAGGCACCCCCCGCGTCACATGGAGTCGTCTTGTGGCCCACGAATCCTCTGAGCTCTGCCTGGTCACCTCTCCCTCCCTGCTACCTGCTGGAGACCCTGGGCTTTTCCTGCCTCCATAGTTTTTCTGTAATGTCACAGTGTGGGAGCCACACTCTGGAGCCGGGGGTTCTCTCACTTAGCAGTGGCATTCAAGCTCCTATGTGCTTTTCTATGACCTGATAGCTCGATTCTTTTTAGCGCTGAATGATATTCCGTCATCTGGGTGGACCACAATTTATTTATCCATCACCTCCTGGAGGACATCTTGGCTGCTTCCACGTTTTGGCAGTTTAGGAATGAAGTTCCTGTAAATGTTCACACAGGGTTTTGTGTAGATGGAAGTTTTCACCTCCTTTGGGGCAATACCAGGGGGTTGATGCCTGGGTCCAAGATGAGACTCCTGTGAGTTGCACTGGAAACTGCCAGACTGTCTTCCAGGGGGCTGGGCCCCGCTTCGTTCCCACCAGCAGTGAAGGAGGGCTCCTCTCACCCTGCATCCTCACCGGCGTCTGCGTCTCGGTGATCCGGATTCTGGCCCCCCAACGGGTGCGGTGGTGTCTCACGGTCATTGTGACGTGCCTTTCCCTGACGACGGCGGAGGTGGAGCCTCTCTTCATGTGCTCGTTGCACGTCTGCATCTCGTCTTTGATGAGGTGTCTGTTAAGTTGTTTGGCCCATGTGTTAATTGGCTTGTTTTCTTTTTCAGAGTTTTTTGTATATTTTGGATAATAGTCCTTTTTGCAAAGATTTTTCTCCCAGTCTATGGCTGTCTTCCCGTTTTGTTGACACTGTCTTTCACGGAGCAGAAATTCTTAGTTTTAATGAAAGCCGGCTTCTCACCTGTGTCTTTTATAGATCATCTAGGTTTTCTCTTATCTTTTGGGAGGTTTATAATTTTCATTTTGCATCTAGGTCTGTGATCCTTTTTGAGTTCATTTTTGTAAAGACGGAAGGCTGTGTCTAGATGCACTTTTTTGCACGTGGACAACCAGTTGTTCAGCATGTTTGTTGAAAAGACCGTCTTTGCTCCATTGTGTTGTCTTTGCTCCTTTGTCAGAGATCAGTTGCCTGTATGTACACGGGTCTATTTCTGGGCTCTCCACTCTGCTCCATTGATCACTTGAGCTTCTTTCACCAACGCCACACCGTCTTGATGACTGTCGCTTTAGGGGAAGTCTTGAGGTTGGGTCGTGTCAGCTCTCCAACTTTGTTCTCTTTCGATACTGTGCCCACTAATGCTTTTTTAGAAACTTACTTTTGAAATGAAATGAACTGAGATACAGAGAAATACAACTTTGAATCATAAGAGACCAACAGTACCCTGGGCATTTTAATTTCAGGAGTATTTTCCTGGAACTCATTCCAGAAATAGACAAAGAAAGGGGGGAAAGCTAAGGAAGGATTTATGTGCATTTTTTCCCTCCTTGGTAAGTCCTGTGTTTCAACTCCCACTTGTCACACTGAACCACATTATCTGATACTGATACTTGAAAATCAAGAATCATGCATTCACATATAAATGCAAAGTTATTTTCTTAGAAATTCAAGGAGCAAATCAGCTGTCAATAAGCTTTTAGAAGGAGAGTCAAGGATTGCTAAGAATGTGCGTATGAGAGAGCCTTTCTAGTAATATTTGAGACCCTTTTTGCAACACCTGTTCTAAACTAAATAAAACATTGTATGAAGCCTCTGGAGCAGCTTCTTTCTGCCCCCTTTGTGTTATCACAGGAACACGGAATGCTCACATATTCATAGCATTACGGACACATGTGTCGAATTGATCATGTTCCAAGACCTCTGTGATCAAAACGGCCTCCAGTAACTGTAGAGTCCTTGACATAATCCACGTCTCGGTTTCAAGACCTTTTTAAACTTGCTACAAATGCCGACTTAATTCACCCATGTGCGCAGAGTGCAGGCTGGAATGAGAAACACCCAGCACATCAGAACCAGGACGGGGCTCTCGTTTCAAAACAAAGCCAGTATTTGGGTTTGCCTCGCCCACACCCTAGCACTTTTGCACAAATGCCTTAGTTTCAAGCACATGGTTCTTTTATTCAAAGGTTAAGAGTAGGGGTCAGGGCCTGTGCTGGTTTTATGGTTCAATTTTCAGAAATTTGTAAGCTGTAAGGAAGGCACTCTACCTCCTTGAAGCAGTTTCCACAGGGTTAGTCTTATGGCTTTAGAAGACTGCACTTCCGGTGTCACCTGTCTCTGGGGAAGTGAGTCTGTCTGCATCCTGGTGAACCCCTTCTTTCACTTCCCCACAGACGTCGGAGAGGGAGAGGGAGAGGGTCAGAAACAAACTCCAAGCAGGCCTTCTACGAAACAAGCTTTGAGGATGCGGTAAGGCTGGCAGAGGAAGCGGAGGAAGCGCTTTTGGGAGTCACTGCAAGGAGGAGTTGTAAGGATGCCGTCACACAAAGCCTGAAGGTGACATTGTTGAAGACATGGCAGACAGAAGAACAGGGTATGTGCGCAGAAGCAGGTCCAGCCTTTGGTGTCCTGGGGCTGCAGCAGGTAAACTAGGAGTGGCAAGTGGACATTTGCAGTGAGAAGGCGCAGGGAACTTGGGATTAAGACACGGATGCACAGTCCTGACGGATGTGCCCGTGGACAGCGAGTCTGCAGCCTGCTGGGAGTGGGGAGTGTGGCAGCCTGGGGACCTCATGCCGAGAAAGTTGAAACCCTGTCCCTGAGCAAAAGCCCTAAAGAGAGCAGAGTCCCAGAGTCCCTGCTGCATCTCGGCAGAGACCGCCCAAGACCCCATTCAGAGGTGGAGGCTTCCAACCAGCCAGCGGAGGGCACAGAGCAACGGGCCTTGGGCTGCGGGCAATGGGGTTGTCGTGCCTCCATCCATTTATCCCACTTTTTTGAAAATAGGAAGTGCCTTTGAGTAACACGCTGCTTGCTCTTAATATCGATATTCCTGGAAAATCACGCAGTCTCCTCTCTGGGATGATGCTCAAAACAGAACGAGAATAGCAAAAAAATGATCTGTGCTTTGGTGCCTGGGGCCACCCTGGCTGTCCCGAGCGCTTAAGAAGCTGCTCTCTCGCTGCAGACACTGTGCCCCTGGGACGGGGACTCATCACAGACGTGGCCACCTCGGTTGAGAGGAAACCCCTTGATGAGAGGGTCATGGAAGGCCGGCCCTCAGTGAGCCTGAGGCCCTGATGCCGCACGTCTGGGGTGACGACTATGAAGGTGGCTTAAAGCAATGGCAGCAACGTGGGGACACTTCAAACGCCTGCCCCCCACCCCAGGGAGTGCGCCCACACCGGGGTGTGTGTACAGTAACACAGTAATGAAACAGTAATGAAAACTTAAGTGCAGATCGGTCCTCCCTCAAACCCGAAAGACCCTCAGCCATGATGAATGGTCCCTAGTGATGAATGTGGCACTGAGATGCCCAGTGGTCAGGGGGCCAGCACAGAGCAGAACCCTGGAGGCCACAGCTCTCACATGGAGACGCCCCTTGGGCAGTGGACAGACATGGTCTCGCAGCCACAGGGCGTCAGGACCGCGGGGCTGGGCGTGGAGCTGGGGCTCGGGGCTCCATAGGGCGCCCCTGCTTCCTTCCCTTGGCTGCCCAATTTCCCTCCAGGCCCTGCTGGTTCCCAGGAGGCGCGGGGGTGGATGCAGAACCCCAGCCAGCGACTGTTTTCCCACCCTGTTCTGCTGCTTTTTGTCAACCCGGTCTGGGGACCACCTTGCGGGGTGACAGGCAGTTCCATTTCCAGTCCCATCTCCTCCTTGGCCTCTCTGCCGCCGCTGCCCACAAGGCACCAATTAGGGGAAGCCCGGGGCTGGAGGGAGCCAGAAGTCGCTACTGTACTGCATATGTGTGTTTTGACATCTCGCTTGAACTTCAACCTGGCCTGTGCTCCCGTGGGAGCTTTAAAAAAGAAATAAACTTGGTCTCATTACCATCAGCTACAACGATGGGGGAAATGGGCTGGAAAAATCCTGAATCTTTTCTGAGCCCTATTTTGCGCTCACAAAGGAAGGGCAAATTCTTTACTGCTGTGCCGTTCAGCTATTATGCTTAACAATCTAATTAGAAAGGCCGGGAGCCCAAGTCCATTGTAAAAGCTAGGACAGGACACACAAGCAAATCCAATTAGACAGCTGTCCTTTGCAGGTCCAAGCTGCCCTCCGGCCAGGTTCTAATGAGCCACCCGAGCCCCTCCCGCCGCCCCAGGAGATGGGTTTTGTCCATAAACTGGGCCAGGTGACAGTGCAGTGGACGCAGGGCACCCTGTTCCCACCCCACCGTGGGGGGGGCACGGTACCTGCTGGTGGGCTGCGGGCAGCAGGCGGCCTCTGGCTCTTCACCATCCCTGCCATCTCCAGACCGTCCTCCCGCCTGATGGGGCAGGTCAGAGTCCTGCAAGCAGGTGGCAGTACCCGAGAAGCCCGGCTCTCCCCTTCATGAATGCTCCTCCCTGGGCACTGGGTCCTCTCTAACTGGAAACAGACCCCACCCTCTGCCCAGCAGCGGCCCTCCAGCCCTGCTTTGCAGCCCACATGGCTTTTGCATTAAGGTATCTGTGCTGAGCACACTGTTCCCTGCCGGTCAGTCATCTGTTTGGCGTTTGGCGTGTCCCACAGGCCATTGTGATCACTTGCAAGTCTGTTAATTAAAAGGAGAACTAGTGAGAGAACTGCTGTGTGGGCCGAGGGACCATGCAGCCTCTTCAATAGAAATGTGGCTTTCACCCTAATTTCAAAGCCAGACAAAGATACCACCAAAAAAGAAAACCATAGGCCAATATCTTTGATGAATATAGACGCAAAATTTTGCCACCTGAATTCAACAATATATAAAAAAGATCACACACCACGCCAAGTGGGATTCATCCCAGGTTCACGAGGATGGTTCAACATATGCAAATCAATCAACATCATACACCATATTAACAAAAGAAAAGTCAAAAACCACATGATCATCTCAATAGATGCAGAAAAAGCATTTGAAAAAGTCCAACATCCATTCATGATAAAAACCCTTACCAAAGTAGGTATAGAGGGAACATACCTTACCATAATCAAAGCCATTTACGACAAACCTACAGCAAATATAACACTCAATAGAGAAAAGCTGAAAGCCTTCCTACTAAAATCTGGAACAAGACAAGAATACCCACTCTCACAACTTTTATTCAATATAGTATTGGAAGTCCTAGCCATGGCAGTCAGGCAAACAAAAGAAAGAAACGGTATCCAGATTGGAAGAGAAGAGGCAAAATTGGCACTGTATGCAGATAATATGAAAACCCCAAGGACTCCACACAAACATGAACTGAACTGGTCAACAAATTCAGCAAAGTAGCAGGATGTATAAGATTAACATTCAGAAATCAGTCGCATTTCTGCATACTAACAATGATATATTAGAAAAGGAATTAAAAAATACAATACCTTTTAAAATTGCACCCCAAAAAAATCAAATACCTGGGAATAAACCTGACCAAGGAGGCGAAAGACTTATATGCGCAGAACTATAAAACATTAAACAAGAAAACTAGAGAGGATTCAAAGAAACGGAGAGATATTCCATGCTCCTGGGTTGGAAGAATTAATATTATAAAAATGGCCACACTACCTACAGCAATCTACAGATTCAGTGCAATCCCTATCAAATTACCCATGACATTTTTCACAGAACTAGGACAAACCATACAAAAACTTGGATGGAACCACAAAAGACCCAGAATTGCCGAAGCAGTCCTGAGGAACAAACACCAAGCAGGAGGCATAACTCTCCCGGACTTCAGGCACTATTACAAAGCCACAGTCATCAAGACAGTGTGGTATTGGTGCCAAAGCATACAGACAGACCAATGGAACAGAACGGAGAACCCAGAAATAAACCCAGACACCTACGGTCAATTAATCTTTGACAAAGGAGGCGAGAATATAAAATGGGAAAAGGACAGTCTTTCAGTAAGTGATGCTGGGAAAGCTGGACAGCTGCATGTAAATCAATGAAACTAGATCACACCTCACACCATGCACAAAAATAAACTGAAAATGGCTTAAAGACTTAAACCTAAGACAAGACACCATCAAACTCCTGGAAGAGAACATAGGCAAAACATTCTCTGATAGCAACCTTACAAATGTTTTCTCAGGTCAGTCTCCCAAAGCAACAGAAATAAAAGCAAAAATAAACCAGTGGGACCTAATCAAACTGACAAACTTTTGCATAGCAGAGGAAACCATAAATTTAAGAAAAAGACAACTTAGAGAATGGGAGAAAATAGTTTCAAATGATGCCTAATCTCTAAAATATACAAACAACTTACACAACTCAACAGCAAAAAAAGTCAACAACCCAACTGAAACTTGGGCAAAAGACCTGAACAGACATTTCTCCAAAGAAGATATGCAGATGGCCAACAAGCACATGAAAAAAATGCTCAACATCACTGATTATTCGAGAAATGCAAATCAAAACTACTATGAGGTAGAATGGCCATCATTAGTAGGTCCACAAATAACAAATGCCGGAGGGGGTGTGGAGAAAAGGGAACCCTCCTGCACTGTTGGTGGGAATGTACACTGGTGCAGGCACTATGGAAAACAGCATGGAGGTACCTTAGAAAACTATACAGAAAACTGTCTTATGACCCAGAAATCCCACTCTTGGACATATATCCAGACAAAAATTTCCATTGAAAAAGAAACATGTACCCTCATGTTCATTGCAGCACTACTCAAAATAGCCAAGACATGGAAATAACCTAAACGCCCATCGACAAATGAATGGATTAAGAAGAGGTGGTGTATATACACAGTGGAATACTACTCAGCCATAAAAAAGAACAAAATAATGCCATTTACAGCAACGTGGATGGAACTAGAGACTCTCATCCTGAGTGAAGTAAGTCAGGAAGAGAAAGACAAATACCATATGATATCACACATCTGGAATCTAAAATACGGCACAAATGAATCTTTCCACACAAAACAAAAAATTCTGGACATGGAGAACAGACTTGTGGTTGCCAAGGGGGAGGGAGTGGGATGGACTGGGAATCGGGGGTTAACAGATGCAGACTATTGCCTTTGGAATGGATAAGCAATGAGATCCTGCTGTATAGCACTGGGACCTATGTCTAGTCACTAAGAAGGAGCATGATAATGTGGAAAAAAAAAGAATGTATTTGGGTATGTGTGACTGGGTCACCCTGCTGTACAGTAGAAAATTGACAGAACATTGTAAACCAGATATAATGGAAAAAAATAAAAGTCATTAAATAAAAGAATTGGGGCTTAAATCGGGCAGCAGGCCTCGCTCTGGGTCTCCGCGATCAGTCACTATTGGAGGAAACAGGCGTGTGAAAAAAGTGCTCTTGTCATCACCTGAATCCAAAAGGAGAGGTTTTACGGCAAAAATTAGAGCGGCGTTGTCTGAACAGAGAGTGGAGATTGTGCCGAGGTTTCCATTTTTAAAGCTCCATTTTCATCTATTTTCGTTGTTAGTGACTCACTGAAAAGCACCCACCCCGTGTGGGAACCGGGCTTTATCAGAACAGAAAACACAAAGGCTCTTTAAAGGTGGGACCAGAAAGGAACTGACGCGCGTCGGCGGCCGGGCCGGGCTCCCCCTGCAGACTCCCTTCACTGTGCGCAGCCCTTCAGGGACCCGAGCATGGCTCACACCATGGTTTTTTGTTCCCAAAGCCTTGTCCCAGGAACCCTGAAGCCAGTTTGTATTCGTGGGAGGAGCTGAGTGATGATTCAATTGTGCAAAGTCACCCCAAATAGTTTTACCACCTCCTGTCACGGCAGGAGGGGGAAGGACTGAGTAATATCATTTGCTTCCTTATGGACAATCGTTGTTCAGAAGCCTTTGGCCCAAGAAGCCTGAGACTGAGAAACTGTGCTGGGAAGGGAGTGTAGTCGAATGTAGATGTGGTTAACATCCTGTGCAATGGCAGCGTGCTTTTGCAAAGATGTTCCATGTTGGACTTTTTTCCCAGAAAGTCCACGTAAACTGACGTTAGCATCTTAGCTGATGGTGGAGACGAGACGAGACGAGACGAGACGAGACAGGCTGTGATGACACTGGCTGGAGCCAGGTAGTTTTTCTGTGTTCTGCGAGGCTGGGTGCTCAGGGCTGGCTGTGAACAACCCCCTTTCCGGAAAGCAGGCCTGGGAGGGAGGGAGAGGTGCTGGGGAGACTGAGGGCCGGGGATGCTGGCAAAAATCTGCTCAGCAGTTAGTTACTCTGTGAAACCAGAGTATGTGTGTCCACACTCAAGTGTCCACGGCTTCCAGGAACCTAGGATCTCATTGTGGAGCTAGACACTCAAACAAGAAATACAGCCAGATACTCAGAACAGCAAAGCAGAGTCTATTGTGTACCGTTTGCAGCAAAGGGCAATGTCTCTTCAAGGCTTAGAGTAATTTTCTAAATAAATAAGGCTCTGAACAGCATTTGTCGAATGTGCAGTTTCACAGTGGATGATGAATGGGGACCTGCGAGACGAACCGGCCGTGGAGATGCTGCTTCTAACTGAGTGAGAGTTAACGGCAACAGGAATACAGACTGAACGGGGACCTTAAAACGTAAATGCGGAATTCCCGAGCGGAAGCACGTTTCCCAGCTGCTTCCCTGCAGAGGCCATGCGGTCAGCGGCCAGGCGGGAGGAGCAGGGGCTGAGGCTCCAGCAGCGGCAGCCACGTCCCAGCGTCCCTGCTGGTGACTCTGCTCTGGCTTCTCTTTGGTCCTTGGGCACCGCGGCCACCATCGCCGGGCATCTTACCAACCTCTCTGCATAGTTTTCAGGACCACCCAGCAGGGTGGACGCCCTCTTCATTTGCAGATGAGACAGAGCAGGGCGTGGAGGGGTCACTGTCCCACGGTGGCCAATCCGGACAGGAAAGGGGGGGCCATAAAGCCTTTTGGTTTTTTACCCCCAGCCTCTGTCTCTGCAGGATGTGGTGTGACTTCTTCACTGACAGGCATGCCACTCCCTGTTCCCGGTGAGGGGACATCTGCTCGAGTAGAAGGAGGCTCGTCTCATAAGCAGCAAGTGTCCGGGTTTCAGCGCCGGCTGGCCTGAGCTGAACTCTGCCACCTGGGAGCTGGGCAGCCCTGACCCAGCTGTCAGGCCAGCAGCAGCTCCGACAGCACCACTGGTCTCTTGGGGCGCCGCCCGAGCCTGGTTCTGAAAGCTCCTGGTTGAGCGGGGCGGTGAGGGAGGCTGGGAGAGGCCGCCCCACAGGGGCCACTGGAGATGCTCTAGCGGCATCCAGGTGGGAGAAGCATTGGTGAGGGGCCCTGCGTGTTCACAGCTGCACCCTCACTGCCGTCCCAGGTAACTGGGCCTCCCTTGGCGCCCTGTGTGAGCCCCAGAGCTGGGCCTCTGTCTCACAGGTGGATGGGACGGGGTGGGGGGGCGCTGCCTCAGGCTCAGGGCCCATTCTCTCATAGGTTCTCCTTGGCAGGCCCATCCTAAGAAAATCCCCGATGGGGTGGAGGCCCCTCGATGGAGCCAAATGCTGATGAACGGGACTGGCTGGGAGCCATGCAGCCGGGGTTGGGCGGTGGGGCGGCTGGAGGCCCAGGAGAGGGTTCCCGGCTCCCGAGGCAGCACGTGTCCGCGGGGACAGCCTTCCTTCCCCAGATGCACGCATGCAGGTTTGCTCCGGCTTTCCTTCCAGCCTCCGTGTTGGGGGGTGACTGTCTTTAGCCTGCAGGGGACTCAGAGACACCCCGAGGGAGCCCCGCCTCTGAAAGCACAATCAGCCCTGAGACATGTCTGTTTCCCCTCCTTAAATAGCTGGTTTCTTTTAATCGACCTTGGGAGGCACCTCCACTCCAGCCACCTTGTGTTGATCGAGTGTCGCTTTTTAAAATAAACCGATCAGCACACGAAGACCCAGCCCTAAAACCCACAGTCACGGAGGACTTACACACCGGTCCGCGCCCACGAGCAGCACCTCCTGGAAAATGTCACGACTGGTCTCCACCCCAGCCCGTCCGCTCACATCCCAGAAGGAGAGCAGAGACATCTTCAGGGCCCTTGTCACACATTCTTAATCCCTGCCTGCAGACAACTGCCCAGACCCAGTGTTTAAACATTGGCTCTTGTTATACAAATCGCTGGCATGAAAACGATCACAGCAACCACTTATATAGGGAAGAAAAAGTGTCTTTAGTTTGGAAAGTCTTACTAGAATAAAAATGAATTACCAGTTCTCGCAGTGCAAATAAGAACTTTCCATTTTAGATATGCTTATAGGAGCGATTTCAGGATATCTAAGTAGGTGCAACCAACCCAGACACGGACGATCGGAGAACAATAAAATTTCCACAGTGTAGTTTGGAGAGGAAAGACAAACACATGCCTCACAGGACTGCAGGAAGTCCCATCACAGTCTGTTGCCGTCTTCGTGGTCTGGGGGACGAGGCTGCCTGTGGCCCCGCCACTCCCATCACACTGTGGACGTGCCCTCGCCAGCACTGTGTCGTCTGGGGAGGCACCTAACGTGACAGGAGATGCCGGCGGGGAGGGGGTATTTGAAACCAGGTGTCAGGAAAAGGCCCAGGGCCTGGCCCTCACCTCAGGTAACCCCACGGGCCTCATCTCTGCGGCTGGCCACTGGGCCTCAGGTCTGGGGTGAAGGACGATAAAGAATTCCTTCTGATAACAAGAGACTGCCAGGGATTTTTCATGCCTCATCAAAGAAGTTAGGTCCCTGAATTAAGACAAAAACGAACCAGAGAGAAGCTGGTGGGTCCAGGAGGGGCTTGGACTGGTGGGTTTGCAAGGAGTCTGGAGCGTGAAGAGGTGATGGCGTGAAGGGCGGCTCCGAATGGCCCTTTGTCACACCTGGCGGGGCGAGGAGGCTGCGGTGGGAACACCAGTGATTGGAGACGTGCTTCAAGACGCCTTGGGCTCGGGAGCTGGGGGAGGCAGTGGGAGGCACACCTGACAGGCAGCCGCGGACACCAGGGCTCCCCCCACAGGCGAGTCAGTCTCCCTGACCTTGTCAGGAGACCAGCTGGCTGCATCTGACCAAGGGTTCTGACCTGGGAGGGACACCATGTGACAGCAGGTGACTCCAAGGACCGCGAGTCCCTGGAGTGATGTGGCTCTTGGATCAGAGAAGGGGCGTCTTGAAGGCCCCTGAAAGGCAGCCCGGCTGCTGAGTGAGTGAGTGACCCAGTAAGTCATGGTCAGGGGCATCCAACTCCTGACCCCAGCTCCCTCCCGCAGCCTGGAAGCCTGTCCCGTGGGCCGTCCAGTCCAGTGGCTCCTTGCACCCCGCCCCCTCCCCATCTTTTCCATCAAGGTCTTGTCTGTGTGGGGCTGGCAGAGACGCTTCAAAAAGCTGGGTTTCTTGGGCTGAGAAAAGCCTTTGCAAACCTCCTGTGAGCCCCTGCCTGCCCTCCCACTGCAGCCCGTCACCATGTCCCACAGCGCTCAGGGGACCCAGGTTGGAATCCGCACTGAGAAACCAAGGACCAGCCCAGACTGGTTCCCCCCGTTTAACCCCCAGGTGATAGATATGGAGGGGACTTTGGGAGATCGTAAGGGTTAGATTAGGTGATACGAACAGGGCTGTGGGATGGAGTTACCCCCTCCTAGGAAGAGGACACGAGCTCCCTGTGCCACGTGAGGACATGGCGGGAAGGTGACCATCCAGAGTCTGGGCACAGTGCCCTTGACAGACACCGGGTATGCTGGCACCTTGATGTGCGACAAAGGGTCACTGTCAAGAGGCTCTGGGACTGTGGCCTAAGCTCTGCGGTTGTATCCACATCTGTGCAGGGGGACCTGTAGGACTGGGCAGGCCTGGCTCATGGAAGACCAGCATCCACTTAAAAAAAAGACCAGCAATTCACAGGGCTATTAAGCACATGCCAGTGTAACACAGGACTATCCGGTTCACTTAAAAAAAAAAAAAATGTTCATGTGGTATCTCTGTTTAGTTCAAGTTTGGATTGATTAAATTCTTTTGGTTATATTATTCCTGATAGAGGCTTTTGATCAGAAAAAATTAAAAAAGCAAATAACCAATGAAACAAACACAAACCTGTGGATTGCCCACTGCCACTGTTTTCAGGAAGGCGTCCCTGGCAGGCTGGAGGGACGTTGTCTCCAGCCCAGGAGGCTCCTGAGGGTCATTTCAGAAATGTGGATGCAGGAGAGGTGACAGTCTTGCTAACCCTGGGGACAGAGCCTGCGCCTGCCTGGCAAGAACCCCCAGCCTCCTCCTCACCGCCCGTCGTCCAGGTGTAGCTGCCTCCGTGGGGCTTCCATCACCCACCTGCCTCCTCAGGGTTCCTGCTTCAGCCCCGGGCTCACTTCGGCAGCCGTCTCAAGCGAATTTCAGGACCTCACCTGAGCCCCCAGGTGCACAGAAGTCAGGAAAATGACATGTACTGAGCTCTCAGTGGGGGGCTGGGGATGTGATAAAAGACGTGGCCAGCGTCAGTGAGGTAAGGGAGAGGCCGCGGGCCCTCGTGACAACCGAGTACGTCAGCATTCGGACCCTGCCACCTGGGAGGAGCCTCGGGTAAAGAGCAGGGCTGAGTCAACCTCCAGTGTTGCCTCTGCACCAGACAGGCTCCCACGCAGACCCACTCTGCTGTCAAGCGTCACGACGGTGAACCGTCACGTGAAAAGCTCCATTTTTGACAAAACTGGAACAAGTGAGATGAAAACAGAAGGTCAGAAAAGCCCTGTACAGCAGAGCTTAGCTGGCCCTGCATGGATGTCTTCAAAGGCCCGCTCTGCTCGCCAGCAAGGCCAAGCCACGTGTCAAAGCTGTTTAAGACTGGATTGGATTTAATGAATGTGACCTCCAGTTTCCAAGGTGTTTCGGTCTGGGAACACTTAAAGTCCATCTGTTATTGTTTTGGTTGTGCTGAATTTCTTATTTTATATGGTTTCATTTCAAGAGGGGCTGTTTGAGAGACTACAGAGGCTAGCTCTTACCACCACTATGTTCTGGTTGAGTTTTTAGGGTTGGTTATTTATTTCTCTAGTTCTTACCATCTGCTATTTTCATTTCTGTAAACTTCCCTTTAGTAGTAATTTTACACTGAAATTTTAACTTAGCACCTACATCCCTGTCCTGTGAGATAAAATCCAGTGTCAGACTGTCTCTCAGTGGCTTGGTTAGTTTTAGATTTACCATCCTATCAAGCCCCACATTGAAAATACACCCTGTTATCTACAAGAGGTTTGTGTACTACTTCCTTTGGGAGAGAATTCATAAAGACTTGACCCTGCCCCTAGGGAGGTTACTATCTGAAAGTGATGGGAAGGAAACAGAATGAAACTACCAAATTTAAATGTAAATGGATAATATATTAAGGTTTGAAGTGTGGGTGAAAACGGCACTTGTCTCCTTTGCCTCTCTCCTGTTTCCTCTCATTGATTTCTAGCCCTCATCCATCTGCCCTTTACCAACCATCCATCCATCCTCCCAACCAACCAACCATCCGTTCTCTCATTCATCCATCCACCCACCTATCCATCCACCCACCCAATGACCCATCATCCTTCCAAGCGTCTGTATAAACAAATCCAATGGGTAGAAAAGAGTTGCTTTTATAATAGTCGGGGACTTTAACAGCCTACTTACAGCAATGGACAGACCATCCAGACAGAAAATCAATAAGGAAACACAGGCCCTGAAGGAAGCATTAGACCAGATGGACTTAGTAGATATTTATAGTACATTCCATCCAAAAGCAACAGAATACACATTCTTCTCAATTGCACATGGAATATTCTCTAAGATTGATCACAACCTGGGCAACAAATCAAGCCTCGGTAACTAAGAAAATTGAAATCCTATCAAGAGTCTTTTCCGACTACAATGCCATATGACTGGAAATCAACAAGAAAAAAACTGCAAAAAACACAAACATGTGGAGACTCAACAACATGCTAGTAAACAACCAATGGATCACTGAAGAAATCAGAGGAAATTAAAAAATATCTAGAAGCAAATGAAAACAAAGATAGACACTCCAAAACCTACGGGATGCAGCAAAAGCCGTTCTAAGAGGAAAGTTTATAGCGATACAAGCCTACCCCAGGAAACAAGAAAAAGCTCAAATAAACAAGCAACTTTACATCTAAAGCAGCTCGAGAGAGAAGAATAGACAAGACCTAAAGTTAGTAGAAGGAAAGAAATCATAAAGATCAGAGCAGAAATCAATGAAAGAGAAATGAAGGAAACAATAGAAAAGATTAATGAAACTAAAAGCTGGTTCTTTGAAAAGAGAGTGTTTGGCCTATGTTTTCCTGGAAGAGGTTTATAGTACCTGGTCTTATATCTAGGTCATTAATCCATTTTGAGTTTCTTTTGTGTATGGTGTTAGGAAGTGTTCTGATTTCATTCTTTCACTGTCCAGTTTTCCCAGCACCACTTATTGAAGCAGGTGTCTTTTCTCCATTGTATATTCTTGCCTCCTTTGTCATAGATTAGTTGAATGTAAGTGCGTGGGTTGAATTCTGGGCTTTCTGTCCTGTTCCACTGATCTATATTTCTGTCTTTGTGCCAGTACCATATGGTTTGGATGACTGTTGCTTTGTAGTATAGTCTGAAGTCAGGGAGCCTGATTCCTCCAGCTCCATTTTTCTTTCTCAAGATGGCTTTGGCCATTCTGCATCTTTTGTGCTTCCCAAAAGAGCTTTAAAATATTTTGTTCAAGTTCTGTGAGAAAATGAATATTGCACAACTAACCTGTTCACTTGGGTATAATTTAGGGGGTTTTGATATTAATATTGATTTGTTCAGCTTACCAAACCTGTTGTGAAAATCCTGATCCAGCTTTGGTTAAAGTAATTAGATTTCCTTCTAATCTGGTCAATGCTATGCTTCTGCTCAAATTATTTTTCTCCCCCTGGGATGTTACTTCCTCATTCAGTGGCTCTGTCACTGTTGGTGGGTGATGTTTAATTTCTCTAGGTTCACTTGGATTCCAAATCTTTGTCTATATGGGACCAATGGAAGTGGCTCTTCATTATAATACATGCTGCAAACACCTGATGCTAGTTACTGATTTTCTGCAATAGAGTCTTAGCTGCTGCTTCAGCTCCGGGTTGGGTCTAACAGCCAGGACCACACTTAACTTTGCTTTCTGTACCTTTATTGCTCTGGAGAAACAGGGGAGGGAATAGCCCTCACTCTCTCCCCCAACCGCCCCCTGTGTGCACTGAAGAGCTCCTCCTCAATGGGCTCCCCTGCCTCCTTGGGCACAGGCCGAGGTGGACTACCCCATATGACAGCCTCTGTGACCACGTGCACTTGATGTCCATTTCCTCTGCTGTCCCTCCCTGGGCCATGTGGTTCAGATGTCACTCAGTGTCAGCATGACTCGCTGTGTCCCAGAGCTGCCTGGCAGGTCTCGGGTCTGTTGGCTTCCAGCCTCCTGAGTCCTCCCTACACTGTCCTTGGTCACTGCTGTGCTTTGGAACTGGTGTCTCGTGTGCCGTGCTTGGTTTCTGCTCTAGGGCTGGGCAGAGCCCTTTGCCCTCCATGGATAGCTCATGGCACCATTTGAAAAATACCTTTTCTATTGTCCTTCTCTTGCCTCGAGATTGTTCCCTATGGACCCCAATCTTCTGGGGTTAAGGAGATGGGGTGATCCTCCTCAGCATGTGATTGACAGGAGTTTGTTTACTTTAAGCATCTGGAGTGGGGCTGGCCCCTCACTTCTCCAGCCGCTTTGGGTGGGTTAATTTCATTTTGCTTTGAGATGCTTCCCTACTGAAGTATGTGGGCAAATCCAAAACCTATAATCAGCTTCAAAGGTCTCCACTGTCCTCATTTCCTTCAAGTTGAAAACTGAGAGCTGAAAAGGAAACTTGGGTCAAAAAACAGCTCTGGACTCAAAAGCCCCACGAGCCATGTGATGAGGGAGAGTCCCTCAGGTCTGTGAGATTGTTTCCCACGTGGTCAGTGGGGATCACGCTCCTTCCTACTTTTTAAGTGAGGTGCTATTGGGCTAAAAACACTTCTGTACTATTTTACAAGGTGAACCTGATTTTAATATTATTTGTTAAAGCATGCAATTACATTTTCTCTGGGATTGGTCATAACCTACATGCTAAACTTTATTTTTTTAGAGCCACAGGTGTGTAATGTGGAGGTTCCCAGGCTAGGGGTCAAATTGGAGCTGCAGCTGCCACCCTACCCCATAGCAACATCAGATCAGAGCTGCATTTGTGACCTACACTACAGCCTGTGGCAATGCCAGATCCTGAGTGGGGCCAGGCATTGAACTTGCATCCTCATGGATACCAGCCAAGTTCGTTTCCACTGAGCCACAATGGGAACTCACTAAATTTTAAAAGTGGTCTATTTTACTAAGTGTGTTTTATTCAAGCTAATGCTTCATTTAAAAACATACACTTGTCATTTAAAAAATGAGTTTAAACTTGCTTAGTTAGAACAAAACAGTCAATTAAAACACACTATCCAAGTTTCAAAATTTCCCCTTACTAAAATTATCTGAGAAAGCATGACGGCATTGGGGTTCAAACATAAGAGAAGAGCAACAATAACGAACAAGAACCCTTGATAAGCTGTCACTTCCCATCACACAGGCCTGATTGCCTCCACATAATTGCTATTATTGAAAATTTTAGTCTTTAATATGAGAGGCCCCCCCGCCAGGCTTGAAAAAGATTTCCTGATTCAAAACTTACGTTTCTCTCTATACACACATCTATACGTATATCTTTATATATATCTTTAAAAATGCCACTTTCAATGGCAGTACAATTCAAAAACATCTTTACACAGCTAAATTCCCTATCAACAAAACCCCCTGGCATGTGTACAATGCTCTGAATTTACAATGTCCCTTTCACCTGACCTTAGGACAGCCCTGAGAAGAAGCCAGGTTTATTTTTTATGCCCGTTTATAGAACAGGATACTGAGGTTCAGATAAACTCATTCAGTATCACACAGCTAAGTGGAGGGGGAGTCAGGACCCAAGACCTATCGTGAGTTCTAATAGTCACTTCACCACAGCCCCAGAGAGAAACAGCTTATGAAATTTCTCTAAAGCCTCTCCCCTTGAATTCTTCAAACTCGGCCTGCTTTCTGGGCATGACCTAAGTTATAAATCTACACCATACAGAGACCAACCTATTACAGCTTGATCTTGATAAGGTTGGTATCAGATTCTGGAAGAATTCGGTCTGCCTGCTTCCATTAAGGCTTAGTCAGGGCCACTCTTTATGGACGCTTAAGACCTCGAATTACGTCTTAGGGCATCAGAGGGAAAGGTTTGTTCCGGAGGATCTGTCCATTTGAACAACTAAGGGTTAGAGTGCGGTAATTCATGCTTTGGTGCCGAGAAGGTGTATTTTCTGCCCTGGCTTACTCGCTGACACGGCGCACACCCGAGTGTCTGGGGGAGCTGTGTGTGCCCTGAATGAGGGCTGGCCCTTCCCCCACAGACCTGGGGCTCGCATCCTCTGCAGGTGTGAGGTAGGTATTTTCTGGTCATAACGAGCGGAACGCTTCTGAACGCCTGCTCATCTGTATGGCCTGACTTCGGAATCTGCAGCGGCACCACCGTGGCTCACAGGATCATAGGCTCCCGTGACATGCTCATTCGCCCTAACGTGGGGGCTCGGCTACGTATCAGGGCCTGCAGTTTTCAGGATGACGTCTCTGTCTTCAAGTCTCAGGTGTCCTCAACGCCATTGAACCTCCGGAAGAGCTGCTGCTCCTCTGGTCTGTGCACCTGGCCACCGTGGAAATAGGCTGTGCCGACCTGGACCATCATTACGCCTCTCCCGGGGCACCTCACTGTGGCCAGCCCGCCTTCTCCAGGCTGGCGGCGCCGCTAATTCGGACTGGGGGGCCGAGAGTGCCTGTGCTGGAGGCGGCGCTCATCTCGCTCATCTCCGCCCCGCGCTCGCTGTCCTCGCTCACGACACATTCTCGTCCATCTCCTGCCCCAAGTGGGCCTCGAGGGTCTCCTGCCTTCTCTCTCAGTTGCCGCTTCCCACGTGAAAGCCGTGGGGTTCTGCACACCCAGGGCAGCCCCCCCGGCACTCCGTCGGAGCCGGCAGACCTACTCAGGCCCGAGAACGGCTTGAAAGAGCCAGCGGGGGCTGGGGGGCCGAGGGGGCGCTTTCCAGCGAGGGCTTATCAACCTGGCCACCCCAAGCCATTAAGCCACTGTAATAGTTTTGCTAATTTGATTTCCTGCCCATAAACAACCTTGGCTGCGCTTTGAAGTTCTCAAGAAAGGTATGAGGAGTTTCAAGTTGCAATACTTCATCTCTGAGCATAAGGCCAATTCATCTTTTTTTTTTTTTTAAATAAATCAGTAAAACAGAAGTTAATTAAAGTGCAAACAATGGACAGCATTGTGGCTGAGCCCCAGAAAGGAGCCGGGGATTCTCTGGGTGGTGGGTGTTACCTGACTGCACTCAGCGGGTGTGGTTCTGGAAGGATCTGGTTACTGAGATTTTCTCTTCCCCGAACATAAAAAAAGACAAAAAACCAGCAACAACAGATGCTTTCATTTCCACTCACTGGGCTGGGTGACAGCTTCCTAAACCCGCACTTTCCCAGGGGCCGGGGCGGGCAGGCCTGAGGGGGGCCTCGGCGGAGCAGATGTCACCACAGTATGGCTGCCACCAGGCCAGGCTGTGCACAGGACACAGGCCGCCCTCAGCACGGATGCCACTCAGCCCCAGCTCTGCAGAAACAGCCGGGCCTCTGCCAGCAACGCGCAGACACGGAGACCCCCCCGCCTCGCAAAACGCAGGCATGACTGAGGCAGGTGCAGGCAGGGAAGCGTGTTTTCAGGATAGATCCTCTTATTTTTGATCTTGAGAGAATCAAAGACTTGTTCTGGGAGGGGAGGCAAGAATTCTGGCACAACTAGAGACAGGACTCAGGATTTCTCTACAGATAAGTGGGGTCAGGAGACGAAATATTTTACTTGAGCAGTGAAAATCCCACGAAGGGTAAAGTGGAATTGCCCAAGGTCGTGTTACGGCTCATCTGCTAAGCACACGCGGTGGCAGCGGCCCTCCCAACCGCCCACAGTGCCGACCAGCTATGTGTGTGTGTGCGTACAGGGGTGTGAGCTCACAGGGGTGTGCACGTGAGCACAGAGGTGCGAGCATGTGTGCGTGAGCACAGGATGTGTGCACGTGTCTGTGAGCACAGGGGTGTGAGCACGCGTGTGTATATCTCTAAGAACAAAACAGGAGACTCATCCTCCAGGAGTAAGATTCAGGCACTGTGACAATTATTTGACTTTTTTAGCATCTTCAGCTTTAAAAAACTTATTTATGGATATAAAACTTATCCAGAAATCAAGTGTGTTTTTTGAAAGATTATCCTCAGCTACAGAATTTACTGCAGCTGGAAGGTTAGAACACGATCATGCGAGGCCCCCAGTGGGTCTCAGGAGTGTCTATTGCACTGAGTTCTCCCGGGGGCCGGTCCAGCCAGTGCGCGCAGCCCCGGCACACGGATGAGGAAAGTGGGTTCAGGGCTGGGCAGCGTGACGGCCAGGCTGCCGACACATGTTTGCCTGACCCCCAGGCTCCTGGCCGAGAAACTCACACACACGGCTCAAATTGGAATGTTGGCCACGCTTTAAAAGCGGGCCGACCTTGCTGCTGAGTGGAGGTGAGAGAAGAACACGCATTTCCCCACTTTGCCTTGAGCCGCAAACTGAGAGCCGGGGTGCACCCAGGCCGCAGGGCACTGGGAGGCGCCAAGGAGGGCGGCCTCAGGGCAGACTCCCAGGGCACAGGCGCTACGTCCACACTTTGGGAGCCTCAGCAAAACGTGCCCCGGATCCCGCTGTCTCACTTACTCCTGTATGTGACACAAACCCGCAGACCCCGCGCCTTCATCCGGAATCTGTCAGATAAAACCCGCAGGTTGTGCTTGGAACAAGCCCGGCTGGGCCGCCCTCCCGGGTCCCCCGTGCCAAGATCAGGGGCTGGAGACGAGCAGGTGGCTTACACGCCAGCCTGCTGCCAGGAATAGGACGCTGTGTGTGCAGGTGTCTGTCTGTCTGTGTGTGTGTGTGCCTGTGTGTCTCTGTGCCTGTGTGTGTGCGTCCATGCGTCTGTGTGTATGTCTGTGGGTGTGTTGTGTGCATAAGTGTGACTATGCGGGTGTCTGTGTGCAGATACATGGGTGTGTGTGTCTGTGTGCGTGTGTATACATATTGATGTGTGTCTGTGCATGTGTCTATGTGTCTGTGCGTGTGCATACATCTGTACACGTGTGTCCGTGGGTGTCTGTGTGTGCGCAGGGTCAGCAATGCCATGAAGGAGAGCGCCTTCTGAGGGAGAGGCCTGCGTCACGCTGAGCTCTGCCGCGTCCCGTGGTCCGGGGCGAGTCCCTGCGTGGCTCTGCCTCATTAAAGTCACCCTTAGCACTGTGACACCAGGCAGAGTTGGGGGGTCGGTCCCCAAACCAAACGGCCCCAGGGTTTCGGCTTTATGAGCAAATCACCTTTCACCTTTTTCTCTGTTTAGGGGGACAAATGAAACCGCCCCCTTTCCCGCATGTCTTTGTTGGCGTGGCTGAGCAGTGCGGCACCTGGAATGTTCTGTCTGTGACCGGCTGAAACGTGAGCGCCAGGAAGCGCCTCTGCACGGCCTGTGGGCAGGTTGAAGTCGGAAGGGGTCCTGGGACCACAGCCGGGCCGCTCGGAGGTTGGTCGTGCTGCGTCTGCGCAGCTCTTCCGCACTCCCTTCTGGCCCCAGGGAGTCTGCAATCATGGCTTTCCTGTGGCTGGAGCATCGCCGTGTAGACTCAGTGCGCTCCATGCTGCAAGGTCCCGGGGCGGGGTGTGCTCATCACCTGACTGAATGGAAAGCTGCCCTCGCTCTGGGCGGGAGGGACCAGGGCGGGCATGGCGGGGGGGAGGGGGGCGTCTAGTTCCCTCCCCTCCCCCACAAGAGAGCCCGGGGTTAAAAGAGGGCACGGGACTTATTCAAGGTCAGCGTGACCAGGGCCCTTGGTGTCTGGGCTCTTCTGCATCCCCGGATCTGCTTAGTCAGCAATTCCTGGAGCGCAGTGGATCTGAGCCTCATCCCCCATGGGTCCCGGCCATGCATCCTGCATCCCAGCTGCCCCACAGCCTCGGGCTGCCTCCATCCCACCTTCCCGGGCTCTGGAACAGGAGATGAAACAAAAGGAGGCAAACCAGCCTGTGAGTTTGGAGTTTAAGTAAACACAGCGGTTAACCCGAGGCTGGTTTCCATCGACTGGGAGGCAGAAGGGGTTCCTACAGCTGGAGGCAATTAAATCCAACCAAAAAAAGGATTCTCACACTCAGACTACCAGACAAGCTCCAGAGACCTGGGCAGGCTTTGTTGAAGTGGACAAGCACTCGCTTGGGCCCTGGACGAACAGGAGCAGCTCTGGGGACGAGAGGGGGTGTGGGGTTTGTTTCTGGTTGTCACTCTAGGTACGACAATGACTGCAGTTCTCAGAGAAGAGAATCAATCACTCTTTGTAAGACCAAGTGAACCATGGAAAGCTGGCCAAGCTTAAAGACAAGATGAAGACATGAAAAAGCCCCGATCTGTGGCATGTGCCAATTTCTATGGTATAGACACCTTGTCTTGGCTGATTTTAAGCCACTGAATGAAGTCACTAGTCTACTGATTGGGACTTCAGGCAGAAGAATGAATGGCCACAGTTGGTGCCCCAGGTACCAGCCTGCTCCCGGTGAGGGCAGACTATGGGGACCGCAGGAAAGGCGCGTCCAGGACGGGGTGGTTGGTCCCAAGCCTGTGTAGGTGGTGTGGCTAGAGCCCCCTACTCGCCTACCACCCGTCACTCAGCGACCTCCCATGGGTGGTGAAGTAAGCATGGAGCCAGGTCATCAGTTGGGCGCCTTCTGGCTCCAGTATTGCGTGTCTGCGTCACCGTCGGATCTCAGAGAAACACCTGCTCACGGCTTCCCCGGGCCGCCTGCTTTCTCTGTGACGGTGCCTGTGCGTTTCCATGTGTGTCCTCCCAGCATTCGTTGCCTCCCAGGACCCCAGGTATTCACTCGTTTTGTGTGTTTTCCCCCGAAGCTGGGCTGGCTGAGGGGAGGGCCTTGGTTTTCTGTGGACACAGTGGTTCCTGGGCACCTGCAGCGGCCCGGCTCTGGGAGGCGCCTGGACGGCGAGTGTGGGAGGACGTGGCCCCCGCTCTTCCTTTAAGCATGGCTCGTCGAGGCTCTGACGTGGAGGCATCTTCCCCAGGTTGCACAGTGATTCTTCTAGAACGAAAGGCTTTCCACCTCCCGCGTGGGACCGAGCCGAGGCCTCTCCCTGACACATCCTCCGTCTCACCAGGTCCTGCATCCTAAGTCCAGACATGAGCCCATGTGTTTCCAGGCCACCCAGTATGACCACAGAGGTTCCGGGATGGATGGGACTGTGGGCCGCCTGCTCTCCCCTCGGCCCGTTCCTGTCCTGGATCCTGGCCTCTCCTGGGAGGCGGGCGCCCTGAGTTGCTCTATGGGATCAGACCAGCTTACGGTCCAAGTGTCGCTCTGGAGATGGACCCTGCGTTGACTCTGGCCCAGGGACGTGCCCTGCTGTCCCCTGGGCCCTGGCTCACATCAGCAGAGCCCGAGGCAGGAGATTCGAGGACAGGCACACAGTGGCAGCAGGAGGCGTGGGCTTCTGGGGGGGGGCAGAGGAAGGAAGACACCCCAGGATGTGGGCCATGTGACGGTGAAGGGACGCTCCCACCGCTGGGTGCCATCAGGGGACCCCACACAGGTGGCAGCGGAGGCGTGCTAAGGAGCGACTTTGGGAGTCACAAAGCTGTCTTCCTAGTGGTTTTCTCTGTTCCAGCAGGAGCGATTCTGGTGAGAACGAGGGGCTCCAGCCGCCTGGAAAAGCTCCGCGTTAAGGCCTCACTGTCACTCTCCCTCCCACCAGACCCCAAAGCAGATGTGCAGAGCACACAGCCGACGGCAGGTCCCCTGACCCGCCACCCTAGGGCCACATCAGCAGGCAGCTGCTCTCACGGAGCCCTGTCCTTCCCCGTGTCCCAGAGGGTCAGTGGCTGTGGTCTCTTACGACATTCCAGTGGTAATAAGAAAATCTACCGCATGGAAATTCAACAGGCTGACTCAGCAAAAGCAGCCAGTCCAGTTCAGTCCCTTTAAGCAGGAGGTGGCCGTGAAGTTTCTGATTCTACAAATGACGGCAGGTCCCAGGGCTTTAAAGAAGTGGGGGCTGGTTTGATGGAAACCCCGCTGTGGGTCGGCCTGGATCTTATGAGCTGCTGGAGCCAAGCATGAAACATGTCCAGACGTGCTGCCGAGGGCTCTGTGGCCACCACCCCGAGCCCTCTGAGCTCGCATGCACATCCACCCGCACCCAAGGAACCCCGCAGCGGTTCTCTGCCCCGGAGCCCTGCGGCACCTCGGGTAGCATGTGGTGGGAAAGTGGTTCTGCCTCAGCCCACTGGCGACAGCTGCCCTGGGCCGTACCCACTGACAGTTAAAAGGGGACAAACACATCATGGGTGACTTATGTCACTTAGTGAACACTGTCGTGTGGAAAGATGGGTCTGGCACGACCGAGATCAGACACAGCCATCTCCGTGTGAACATACAACACCCGCGTCAGTGGGTCTCAGCCCCGTGGGGTCTCTCTGAACACAGCCAGGGCGCTGCTGTAGGACGGGCGGAGTCCCTCCATCCAGGGTCCCCTCCAGGGCTTCCTAAGGACCGTGCTAACTGCGGGGGAGGGCGAGGGTCATGAGACGGTCCCGCCTGCTCCCCGAGGCCACCGTGGGGAAAGGCCGGCAGGCCGCGTCTGCCGAAGCACATGGTCTTCGGCTCTCACGCCTTCAGACGCCGCTGGCCCTGAGGCAGCCTCTCTGAGTGGCGTTGGGAACAGTCCCATGAGAGGAGGGCTCAGCGCTGCTCCAAGCCTACCGGCAGGAACCGCACACAGGCGGCCGCCCAGCCTCCTCCCATCACCTGCCTGCCCTTCCCTCCCTCCCGCCGGCCCTCTGCTCCAGGTCGAGGGGGCCTCTGCTCTGGGGGTGGCTCCACGCATCTGGCCTCATCAATTGCCGAGGCAGGGGCTCCCGGGTTCTCACTTCCCAGCCCTGGGCCCCAGCTCCCCACACAGGACCCCCATCTTGCAATTCCCACAGCCGCCCCCCACCCATGAGGGGGTCCTGAGGGCTCTGGTATCCCTGTGCCTGCCCTTGGCCTCAGCTTCCTGGAGGCCGTCTCGGCCCTGTTTTTTTAACTTTTGAAGTCTTATTGAATGATAGTGGATTTACAGTGTTGTGATAGTTTCTGCTGTCCAACCAGGGGATTCAGTTAGACCTAAACACACACCCATTCTCTTTCAGATTCTTTTCCCACATGGACCAGCACAGGATACTGGGCAGAGCTCCCTGTGCTACACGGCAGGTCCCTGCTGACCATCCATTCCACAGAGCTCAGTGTGCGCCTGCCGGTCCCCAGCCCCCAGGCCATCCCTCCCTGCGCCTGTCCCCTCTGGTGACCATAAGTTTGCTTTCTATGTCTGTGAGTCTGAATTCGCTTTGTATATAAGTTCATTTATATAATTTTTTAAAATTCCACATGTAAGTGACATCATATATTTGTCTAACTTCCCTTGGTATGACAATCACTAGGTCCACCCATGTTGCTGCAAATGGCATTACTTCATTCTTTTTTATGGCTGAGTAATACTCCACTGTGTGTATGAACCACATCTTTATCTACCTCTCTGTCAGTGGACACTCACGCTGTCTCCAGGTCTTGGCTATTCTCCTGAACTCGCAAATTCTAACTGCAGCCGGCGTTGGCCTTGTTAGAAGAGGCTCAATTGAGGCATTTGAATAAGTTTTTAAAACTAGATGCTGGCAAGCTGGCCTGAATCTCCTAGAGATTTAACAATCCACAGGCTTGAGTAGTGAAAACTGAGACAGGCCGAGTGGCTTTTATCTCTGAAGACAAAAAAATGTGACACATCTTGGCAAGTGGTGGCCTAGGGGTTTTCTCCGTTTCTGAAGTAAAGCTCAAGACAGTGTGCGTGGATACGTGTGCGCGTGTGTGCTCAAGCATTCACGCGCATGTCTGAGCACACACGGCTGGTGCCATACCTCTGTGACTTGAATTTCCTTAGACCCCTGCGGCCCCCACCTCAGTGCATCTGCCCTGTGGGCCAGGGCTGCACATGCTCTAAAACGGGCAAGTCGACGAAGAGCCTTGGGGACCAGGGGCTCGGGAAGGTGGCCTGGTGGACCTTCCTGCCGGTCACGGTCAGGGCCAGGCCCACAGTCCCGGGAGGAGGAGCACAGTGCGTGGGCAGTGCAGGCTCCTGCCTCGGGAAGGCCCTCGTGGTGGCTGCGCAGAGGACCCCAAGGCTTGAGCACAGAGTCACCAGGCTGAGCATCCCCCGGGTACCATGGGGACTGACGTCCAGAGATTCCAGCTGCATAGACATGGATTGCGGCCTGAGCGTCTCTCAGTGTGTGGGGATGGGCGGTCAGCGGGAGCTGCCGTGCGGCACAGGCACATGGGGCCAGTGTTCTGTGGTGACGTCTGTGGGGATGGAAGTGTCGTTTTGCAATGCAGCAGAAGTTCACACAACCGAGTAAACCCACTACACTTCAATAAAATTAATTCAAACCCCCAGCTCTACGTTCAGAGGTCACAGGAGCTTGGGACACCGAAGGCGAAGGCAGAGGCCAGCACACACGTCGCAGGGGAGTCCAGAGGTGTCACCAGGCTGTGCTCGAATTCCCTGGAAGAGAGGCTCGGCGGAGGCACAGCAAACGCATGTGAGCGCACATGTGTGGGGCGCACACGTGAGCGCATGTGTGAACGAGCCTCAACAGCAGTCACATGGCTGGAGCGTCCACCTCAGGGCCTCAAGACTCTCCCCCTTGGAGCTCCACGTGTGTGGCCGGGCCACGTGCTCAGACACTGCACGGTTTTCTGTGCTTCCCTGTCTGGTGGTGACAAGGACCAGCAGAGACACGGCCAGGTCTGAGCCGCGTCACCTCCCTCCTCGCCCCATGCAGTGGGGGAGGCCTAGCTGTGTGGGAGGCGTGGGAACCCGCCTGCCTCTCCGACACCCTCCCAACCCCTACAGCTGCCTGGCCGTGCCGACGCCCCTCCCTGGACTCGGGCATTTCTGTGTCTGTCTGACATTTTCCGTCCTCTGGGCGCCTGACCTTCCTCCACCCCGGCCCCCAGGAGGCACGGGCTCTCCCTCCTCTGCCCTCTGTCACGCAGCACAGGCAGTGTGGGGCCACTGGCCGTCCCCACTGGCCAGTCAGACCCCTGAGCGCAGTGTCCAGCTAGCCTGGAGCCCGCCAGGTAGGCTGTGTACACTGAGAATCCGTCCAAAGAATCAATTTCTGCAGGGAGTTGGAACACCCCAGGGCCCGTGTCAGCTTGAAGGTGTGGCTGCCCAGGGACAAAGTCCAAGACTCAGTTCGAGGTGCTCTGAGCTCAAGGGCCCTCAGGCTGTAGGGGAGGCAGCAGGGACTCTTGGGTGTCCTTAGGTGAGCCCTTGGGGGCTGCACCGGCAGGAACTGTACTGGGCAGATGCGATCTGGAGGCTCAGTCCGCGGTCCTCATAGTTGATTTGAAGCCGGCTTCCCACTTCCATCCGGAAGGTGAGCAGAGGATGCCAGGTTCACACTCAGCTCCTCCTCATATTCCTAGATTCCATGAAGCCACCATGTCCTCTTTGGAAGAAAGGACGTGGCAAACGCTGACGGGTGTGTGTGTGTGTTTACGTGTATACGGTATCCCTATATCTAAACAAAATGTTCAAGGAACAGCCATTTCTATTTGTAAACCTCTTTCTGGTTCAGATCAGCCATATGAATAACGTTAAAAACACAACAGCAGGCCCCAAGTGCAGTCACCCAGGCTAAGACATCACCGAAAGGAGACGGGCCCGCCCTCTCAGAGATGGACCTGATGCAGCACTGGGCACCTGGGGGACGCCGCCATCCTCCAGGGGACATGGCCCAGTGATGGCCAGCCTGCTTCCCGGCTCCATATAACTAATGCCCCACCCACCCCTTCTGCCTAAAAAAGCTGTGTATTTTGTGCAGCTCCTGGGAAGCCCCACCGCTGGGCTTCACACAGCTCAGCACAAGGTCCCCCGAGAGCCCACCTGCCCTGGCTGGGTAGCTCGTCCCAGCTTCTCACTGGAGTGGGAAGCCCAGAGCGCCAAGCTCTGACCTTTGGGAGTTTGGACAAGCCCTGGGCAGGCTCAGGCTGCCGCACTGCCCAGAGCTGTCAAGCAACAAATATGGCAAAGCTGACACTGCCCCTCGTGGGGCGGGCGCGACTCTTCCACGACCTCTTCAAACTACTGGTTCACCGATTCCCTGCGGGTTAAGCATCCAGCCTTGTTGCTGCTGCGGCTTGGGTTTGACTCCTGGCCGGGAACTTCTGCATGCTGCGGGCACCCCCCCCAAAATAAAAAAATAAAATTACTGGTTCTAGTGGAATTGTACTGTGTATACCTATCTGTACCTGTCTTCAATTAACTACTGAAGAGCTGTCTGTGTCCACAGGGAATTTTCAGTCTATTCATTTATTGGTGTCTTTTTTAAAAAAAAAAAAAAAACAAAAACTGGGGAATTCCCATCGTGGCGCAGTGGTTAACGAATCCGACTAGGAACCATGAGGTTGCGGGTTCGGTCGGTCCCTGCCCTTGCTCAGTGGGTTAACGATCCGGCGTTGCCGTGAGCTGTGGTGTAGGTTGCAGACGCGGCTCAGATCCCGTGTTGCTGTGGCTCTGGTGTAGGCCTGTGGCTACAGCTCTGATTCGACCCTAGCCTGGGAGCCTCCATATGCCGCAGGAGTGGCCCAAAGAAATAGCAAAAAGACAAAAAACAAAAAACAAACAAAAAAAAACCTGGAAATATTTTATACATATATATCTTTAATAGCAAAGATTTTTGGCATACATAAAATGCTGAGAATAATGTAACAAAAGTTTTCCCCAATTTAATTATAAACTTTTTTCCTTATTCAAGTCACTTTTCTGTGACCAGGGAAAAGACAGCTGCAGACCTCTTTGTACTCCCCCTAGCGCCCCCTCCTCCCTCTCCAGAAATCCTCCTTGTTCTGCTATTGGGGGATCCTTCTCATCCCTGATTTTATACTTACACCACCTGTGAGCCAGCCCATACACAGCAGCAGAGTGTTTAAAATCACTACAAACTCTGTTGTAAACTTTTTGAATTTTTAGGGCTGAATCTGCAGCATATGGAAGTTCCCAGGATAGGGGTCAAATCGCCAGCCTTTGCCAGAGCCACAGCTACATGGGATCCGAGCCGCGTCTGCGACTACACCACAGCTCAGGGCAACGCTGGATCCTTAACCCACTGAGTTGGGCCAGGGATTGAACCTGCATCCGCATGGTTCCTAGTTGGGTTCTTTTCCACGGAGCCACCACGGGAACTTCTGGCTTGTAAACTTCCCTTTAACATTTTTAAACTTTTTTGGATAATATTTTAAAACTTTAAGGAAAAGTTGCACTTAACCCAGATTCACGTATTTTGAGTATTTGGCCGGGTTAATGCTAACACACACACAGCTTTGCCTGAAGCTCTGGAGAAGAGTTTACACACATCATGTCTCCTCACCTTTTAATGTGTCGATGTTTCTATTTTTCTCAAGAATAAGGATACTGTCAAATTTAGGAACTTGAAGGTGGCTGTGACATATTTACCCAATGTGCAGCCCATACGCTTTCATCATTTATCCCTGAATGTCTGTTATAATACCTTTTCCAGTACACAACTTGGCCTAAGACCACGCACTGAATTAAACCGCCATGTCCACCCCTTAGCTGGAATAGTCTTCGGCTCGTTGTTATCTTTTAAAATGGTATTTTTTAAAGACCTGGGCCAGTTGTTTCATCAGCCGTCTCTGAACTGGCGCCCTCGGATGTTCTCCCTGGTTGCTACATTCACCGGCAAGACCGCGATTATTAGTCCTCTCAGCCTGCCTGTCTCCTGATGTACCCGGCTTCTCTCAGATGTGCATTTTCGTCTGTAATGCTCTTTACTGGATCGACTGGATTTACAATCGCGAACAAGAGCGACCACTAGAATGACGGGGGACCATGAGAACGACAGGGGGCCAGTAGAACAACGGGGACCAGTGGAATGACGGGGTGCCAGTAGAATGACGGGGGACCAGTACAAAGACCAGGGACCACTGGAATGATGGGGGACCACGAGAACATCGGAGGACCACCAGAATGCTGTAGGCAAGGGTCATACACTGAAACTGCATTTTTGAGAAGTCACTCAAACACGGACCCTCGTGGTGGAGGAGGAGACGCGGCCTGAGAACCACGGACAGGCTGAGGACCCATCCTCGCAACTCAGCTGCGGTGACAGAGGCGGAAGAAAGGAAAAGGGCTGAGGGCTACAGACGGATGGACTTGGCTGTGCGGCAGGTCGGCCTACGAGGCGCAATGGCTCAGTGGGAGAACGAGAATTCTGAAATCCTTCGCGCCCAGCTAATCTTGCTACATCACACACATCGTTTCTGACTCGTTAGCAGCCGGAGCCGGAGCCGGAGCTGTCTGAGATTTGGTGGCGGGAACACACTGGTTTCTGTCGACATAACTGTTTACGTTACTTGGGTAATTTCTCGTCCCCGAGGAGCAGAAACGGGGGGCCCGCTTTATGCTTGGCGGTTTCTGTCAGAGCGCGACATTCTCAATCTCAACCCTTGATCTTTCCAGCGCTCTCCAGAGTCTCCGCCAAGAAGCGGCCCCGCAGGCCTGGCGGTCCGGGCATTTCTCTCATTATGTCATTCTAGAACCTATAATCACAAAGCAGCCCTTCAAGCACTAACTTCGGAATTAAGGCTTTCCCGTGAAGGTGAAGGCTAATTTCCACCCACAGGAAGCAAACGTTCTTGGGAACGACACGTGGATTTTGTTCCTCGCATTTGTTTCTAATCTTCGAATTCTAGCCTCAGGCTTGTTGACTACCACGCGCCCATAAACGTACAACAAAGTAACAGGGGCTTCGATTTCTGGAAAACCTTGGGACACGGGCAGCTGTGGAATGGTGCCAGGCGCACGTGCCATCCCGCCTGTGGGCCCTGGTCTGCTTACACCGTGTGTCCGGGCAGGGGATTCGGAGCTGAACCGCCCTCCTCACAGAGCTGTGGAGATTAGTGACTCCTCACCTCTTTCATCTGAAGGTGACGTGTGACCCGGGGAGATTTTATCCCTCTCCCAGTGGAAGCAGCCGAGCAGCCCCAGGCCACTTTCCCGTCCCCTCCCCCGGTCGGTGTGGACGCTTCTGTGATGTTCCAAGGACATGAAGAGATCGGACCATTGTATGCATTAAACAGCCTGCTTACCTTCAAATACTCCTCCAAACTCACCTTCACCTTCAGAGCAAGTCAGCGGTAGTGGATGCTCTCGACGGCTAGTATTTTCGGCCGAGTTTTCTCCCCCTGAAATGAAAGAGTGGAAGTTGTTAGCAACACTCACTCACTCATTCCTCCGACAGTCATTAGGCGTCGACGCCGGGGCAGTGCTGTGGGCAGCTCTGAGTAACCAAGGATGGATCGAGCATCGTTCCTGCCCGCCGAGATCCCGGTGGCCGGTGGAGAGAAAGACACCTTTGGAATGAACGGATACAGACGCAGAAGACGCAGGAGTAAAGGGAGGGACAAACGAAGGAAAGCACGAGCTCTAAGTGCAAGTCACGTCACGGCGCGGTGGTGCACCTGCATGTCCGGCCGACTTCCACGCCGTCAGACGGGGCCCAGAAACTGTTCTCGCTGGAGAACGGGGGTGAGCACGGGCTCCTTTGAGAGCGTATTCGAGACATTAGACAGACTAAAAATGCGAACAGCAATTACAGTCCAAGTGCGAGCGGGCAGCTCCTACCTGCCAGGTACCTGTAAGGATCTCCTGACTCTATCGCATTTGAGCCTAGAGGTAAGACCACGTGTCAGAAGAGCAGAGCAGGTGGTTTACGAGCAGGACGTGGGATCAAACCCTCTGAGCACCAGCGCTGGGTCTGTGCTTGTTGCGTGTGAGACCACAGGCAGGTCGCTGGGCCATTCCGAGCCCCAGTTTTATTTCCTGGGAAGAATGTGGGTAACTCATCCAGAGCTCAGGAGAGCACTGAATCCGTCCACCTGGCCCAGTGGGTGACTATTTTTTCTAACATACAGGAAAAACCCTCGCCTTAGAACATTTCCCTAACTTTCCAGGCACCACAGCAAAGGTTCGAGACAGGGCTGAGATGCCGCCCGGATCTGCAGACTCTAAAGTAAAGCCCCAGTTCCTTTTACACGGGACTGAACATGTTTTAACGCATCTCTCTGTGTGTTTACATTGTAGCTGATATAGAGCATACAAGTCTTAAAGACGACCAACCTCCATCACCACGACATCCAGAAATAAAAGTCGATTTTACTTCATCTTAGGTAACTTTGTGTGTACTTCTCGTGTGTCTAGTAAGTTTAGCTTTAATTAAATGACATAATTTTCTGTGGCATTAAAAGTTGGCATGTCTAAATCACTGGTTGATATCAGATTAGACTTAGAAAAATCTGGGTTATGATGGAGATGTGTAAACACTGACCCACTCGGACAGAGAGAGTTCCCTTTCCTGCCAGCTGCATACGTGATGCTATCTTTAGTTGTATTAGTTTTGGAACAATTTGGAGAATGTGATATTATGGCTGAAGAGTGAGACCAATATTTAAGTAATGCTGACACAGCAGAAACTAAAGCCTTGCACTTAATCTCTTTGCTGTCGTCATTAAAAGGGGCAGGTTGGCGTTCTCTTGTGGCGCACTGGGTTATGGAACTCTCGTTGTCACTGCAGCCAGTTGGGTGGCTGCTGTGGGGCAGGTTCGATCCCTGGCCAAGAACTTTCACACACAGCAGGCACCGCCAAAAAGGAAAAAAAAAAAAAAAAAAAAAAAAGGTGCATGTTAATAAGAGGGGGCCTGAGAGGGACAAGGTTGGTAGCTGCAGAGTGTGTGCTTCGTGCTGCAAAATTTACAAAATCTTACATGCAGTACGTGGACTCCTCTTGTAATTCTGTTCTTTCATTCGAACGTCTGACCCCCTCCCCTCAGTACCAAACCACGAGGGCTTTCACTTACTTTACTGTGACAACAAAATGTATTTCATCGAAACAAAACAGTTGAACATTTTGCTATGAGAAATATTTTACATGTTATTGGGAAATGAAAGTCTAATTACATGCATCCTAGTAAACAGAATAAATACTCGTTTCTGACATGAACTGCTATGTCAGCCTCACACGAAGTTGCGAAATCCTTAAGAAAACTGTCTCTATTCTAATTCCAACATGTATTTATCTTCTTTCATTGCTCCGGGGCTGTTCAATGTGTTATGTATTATTCCTGTCCGTTTCCTGCTCGTAATAAATGATGATTATGAGGAAGCATTAGTAATAGCAAAGTGTTGGGTAGTAACTAACACCTCTTCACCTCTTTGTACATAAATTAGGTAGCAGCTCAATCATTAGTTACCCTCATTACTCTCTTAATAAGAGGCGGCATGAACGGAGGGGGCACTTCGGTGACGGGCCCGGGTTCCCTCAGTCGGCGCAGCTGGGGCTGAGCTCAGACAGATGTGCTGCCTCCCCGTTTCAGAGAGTTTGGTGAAAACTGCAGAGACCTCTCACTCACTCTTTCAACTGACAAGACTTCAAGTCTAAAGCTGAAGCGCAGCCTCTCCCGCTAACTGTGTCTCTCAAGTGGCTTTGGTTTCTGCCCAACGTCTGCCACCGCCGATGCACAGTATCCTGCACACGGCTCTTCTGCCTGATGGTCGCTGGCGGGGACCCTTCTCCTCGGGGGGTTTCTCAGGCTCAGGCACGTCCTGCTGTGTGTGCGGCCCAGGGCGCCAAGTCCCTGCCTGCACCTTCCTGGGGCCGTTTCACGGCGCTTTGTTTGCACTGAGAGCAACCTCGAGGGAGCAGGCAGCACGTCGTGCCCTTGGAAAAGGAGCAGCCTTTTGTCCACTAAAGGTGAGGTTTTTCCTGCAGCACCACCCCTGTGAGCAGAAGACGCCACCAGCCTTGCTGTGCTCTCCTGGGGCTGCGCTGGGGTGACTGAGGCAACGATGCTGACACCCTGGCCGCTGCTTTTGCAGCAGTGATAACAGTCCTGCCTGACCAGGACTCCCGTGTCTGCTGGAGCATCGGTGAGAGCATGGCAGGCTGATGCACTGCTCGCAGGCAGGATGAGGTCTCGACCCTTCACACCGAGCAGTGATGCCAGCTCTCTTCTTGCTCCTCACTTGTGCGCTCCGGAGGCTTGGCACACACTTAGGTGACTCAGATCTAAACTCCGCTGTTGGAGTTCCCACTGTGGCAGGAAGATTAAGGATCCTACTGCAGCTGCTCTGGTCACTGTGGAGGCATGGGTTTAACCTCCAGCCCGGCACAGTGGGTTGAAGGATCTGGCACTGCTGCAACTAAGATGTAGGTCACAGCTGTGGCTTGGACTGATCCTTGGCCTGGGAACTTCCACACACGGTGGGTACAGCCATAAAAAGCCAGAACAAAAGTCACTGCTTGATGCAGGAAGAATAAGTCAAAAATTGAGTCCAGACAGAAAAGAATTCCTTCAGAGATGGATGAACTTTCTGATTCTTCTTCTGCAACATTATTAGAAGTTTTCCTTGATTACAAGCAGTTTAATTGTTCACCATTTCACATCCCAGGATCACACCCACACAGACTAAATCGACCTACTGGTAATTTGTTATCTTATAATGTTATCCATTTTATGCAGGGGAAAAGTCTAGCAGATATAGGCTGGTCACGTCAAAAAATACAGACAGGAGAAATGTGATGAAAATAAATGACTTCATGTTTGAGGGACGATCTAAGAAGTGATAAAAAATGAGATGAAATAAAAGTGGAATAAACTCATTTGGAAATTATTTCTTTTCTTTTTTTTTTTTTTTTTTGTCTTTTTGTTGTTGTTGTTGTTGTTGCTATTTCTTGGGCCGCTCCCGCGGCATATGGAGGTTCCCAGGCCAGGGGTTGAATCGGAGCTGTAGCCACCAGCCTACGCCAGAGGCACAGCAACACGGGATCCGAGCCGCGTCTGCAACCTACACCACAGCTCACGGCAACGCTGGATCGTTAACCCACTGAGCAAGGGCAGGGACCGAACCCGCAACCTCATGGTTCCTAGTCGGATTCGTTAACCACTGCGCCACGACGGGAACTCCTGGAAATTATTTCTTTACATCTAATGAACAGTGTTTGATTTTATATGATTCCCCCCCCCCAGGAGATATTCTTCTTTTTGAAGTCTTATTGAAATATAGTTAATTCACAAAGTTGTGACAATTTCTGCTGTACAATAAAGTAACCCAGTCACACATGTATTCGCATCTATTCTCTCTCAGATTCTTTTCCCACAGAGATTATCACAGAATACTGATTTAAACTCGCATTTGTGGGGAGTTCCCAATGTGGCTCAGTGGTCACAAACTTGACTAGTATCCATGACAATGCAGGTTTGACCCCTGGCCTCACTCAGTGGGTTAAGGATCTGGTGTTGCCGTGAGCTGTGGTGTGGGTACAGACTCAGCTCGGATCCCGTATTGCTGTGGCTGTGGTGTAGGCTGGCAGCTACAGCTCTGATTCGACCCCTAGCCTGAAAACCTCCATGTGCCACAGGTGTAGCCCTAAAAAAAAAAAAAAAAAAAAAAAAATTCGATTGTGCCCCCAAAGTCTGAACTCTCTAGATGTAAGATGATGGGTGTGTCACCTGCTGTGACACGGCCCTCCCTGGGCTCACCTCTCCATGCATTATCATCAGCATTAAACTCTGGACTCAAGGACGATGACAAGACAGGGAGGCAGAGCCTGTCTCCGAACCTCGATGCAGGATGTGTGCAGCACACAGAGCTGATGTGCTGGGGAGAATGACCAACAGTCACGGTGAAGAGAGGGCTCACTGAATGGCAAGAGGTCACTGAGAGAAGCCGGAACAGAAATTATCCAATGCCAGCCTGGAGGGAGGTCAGGCACTGCAGGGAACGGCCAGCAAATCCGCCACAAGCCCTCCTCTCCCATCGGGGCATCTTCTGCAAATGTCTCTCTCTCTCTCACACACACACGTACGTCTCACACAAACAAAAAGATTCAAAGGAGAAACTGTCTTTAGAGAACAGACGCGTGGTTGCTGGAGGAGGGCAGGGACGGAGCAGGCGTCTGGGCGAGCGGATGCAAGGCCTTATATATAGACGGATAAACCACAGTCCTGCGTCCAGCACAGGAAACCGTATCCGATGTCCTGGATAAGCCATGTGGAAAAGAACATGAAAAACGAGCTGTGTATCCACATAAGGGAGTCGCTCTGCTGTACAGGGAAATCCCACACAACATTGTAAAGCTACTAGACTTCAGTAAATAAAGAAAAAAACGGAGAAACTGTACTCTAACGACTTCAGCCTAAGCTGTGTCCTTCCAGCAACCCAAGCACAGCCGCGATGCCCACCTGCCTGGGGGTTGGGCGCTCCGGTTTTACGTCCCCCAGCGTTCCCCTCACTGCCAGAGTGGGCTCGGGAAGCGTGTTCCTGGGGGCACAGCCCTTGGGAGAGGGGGGTGCGTCTTGGTTTCCAGGCTCTACCTGCTCCCTGCGTCTCTCCCTTCTGCCCCCTTGTCAGCCTGTCTCTAAACACACCTGCTCAGGCTGGGTTGTTTTTTCAAAGTTTGCTAAATATGTCTTTTTTAAATATCCTCTTTTCTTTCCTTTTCTCTATTTTTTCCCTCCGGTTTTTGTCTTTGTCTGCCTGGTTTTCTGGGCAGTAGGCCCAGTCTGGTTTATATTGCTTTTTGTGTCTCTTCTCTTTTCAAAACAATCCTTCCCTCTGTAATTATTCATTTATTTTCTCATCAGAGAATCGAGAGATGTGTACAAGGGACCTCCTGGCTGATCCTTCAGTGTCCACGTCTCCTCCTGTGTCTTTCAAAACTCTTCTTTACGATGATGCTGGAAGATGGGGTCCCTGCCCCCGCCCCCGGCCCACGCTGCTGCTGCTGCTGCTGCGGGCAGGGCTGTTTGTTTTGATCGAGGCTCACTTCCTTTTCTGGCCTCTGCGGAACCACAGGCGGCTGTGCACGCGTCCCCGGGTGCTGGCAAGCCCGATGCGGGGCCGCTGCCGCTGCCGGGGCAGAGGCTCCGTGCGTCTGCGGCCTCGTGGGGCCGCGTGCAGCGGAGGGCGATGCGTGGAGGGGCGCTCCGCCGCGCTGCGGCGTGTTTATTTTGGAATGTCATCTCCCATCAGCTCCAACATTTATAACTGGCCTCCCTCCGTGGCTTTCTGGGCCACAGTTTTAATGCCCGAGAATAAACATGTCAGTTCTGGATGGAAGACTGTGGCAGCGGCCGAGGCAGACTGGATCTCATCGCTGCTTAAAAATGCGCATTTCCTCCGTGGTGAGACTTGCTCACAGCCCTGCCTGTGGGCTGTGAGGAAAGCAGATTTTCCACGGAGTGAGTGGGAAGTGGCTGTAAGCGGCTAAAAAACCGACAAGGCCCCTTGTCCGTCAGTAACAGAGCGCCACGGCGTGTAGGAAGCTGAGCCAAAAGACGTAAAGCAATTCCTCCCAACCCACCGGAGTCTAATGATTGGAGACTCAAAGAGGAGGAAGTCCTGCAGCAGCGGGACTTGTACTCCGCACCCGTTCAAACGCAGACGCACAGCTGTCTCCGGAAGGGCGTCTACGCGGAGAGCAGTGTGAGTGAGGCTTCTCTCGGGAGGTGGAGACTCCTTTTCATGAAGACCCCACCCGGCTTGCTGGCTTTCTCTGGAGCTATCTACCCAGCGGAAGAAGGGTGTCGGGAGGGGCGGCCGGTGTCTGCACCAAGTCCTTACCACGGGTTTCACGGGGAAGAAGCCAGCAGAAGCTGTCACCTGGCCCGTCCAGGGGCCTCGCTGAGACGGGCCACTGGCATCAAACGAACGCAGTGGACAGGACCTCACGGGCGTGGGGCGCGGTGGCTGCTTCGGAGGAGGCTGCTCTGATGAAGCGATACTCACCAGGGCGAGTCCCCTTATGTTATCAATATACTGATTCCTACCCTTTGCTCTGGCCAGGGGAAGGGATCTGAAAAAAAGGGGTTTCACAAACGATTCAAAGAGATGCTGTACAGGGTAAGGCCGGCCTTGCGGCTCCCCTGGCTCGGGGCTTTATCGGTGAGACCGAGCGGAACCGTCCTGCGGATCCTCCCAGACAGATAACCAGGTAGGAGTGTATTCCTTGGAAAACATCAGGCGGTGGCACCGGGGCTGGTGAGGGTGACCAGAGGGCTGCGTGGCCTGTTCCTCAACACCCCCTCATGTCCCCAGACTTCAATCGAGGGACCAGCAGAGCCCGCAGCTGTTGACCCAGAAACGGGGCTCAACGCTCCCGGCCGCAGCCTGCATTTGCTTCCTTATCTTTGCAGGTGGGGTCCTATTGGGTTTCAAAGCCAGCTGCTCCCAATGACAGGTCGCTTAGAGCCACGGCCCGGCACGAGCAGAGGTCCCCAGGGGCTGCTGAACTGTGTCTGCCCGCACGTGGGCAGTGGGGATGATGTGCGCTGAGATCTGAGGGCACCGCTCCGGCCGGGCCAGGGCCCGCGGCAACGGCAACGACAGGGTGCCAACACCCGCGCTCAGGCAGCACTTAGCTTGTTAAACGATGGTTTAAAACCTGTCGCTTTCACCTATCAAGTCTGAATTGTCCTTAGATGAGTAGCAGGAAGTTTTGTCCACCTTTTTAAAAATTACAGCGTCTGTGTTCCTCCAAAGAAAATGAGGCGTGAAGCTTCATCTCATTCAAGCGCCTAATTTTCCCTTCACTGAAGATGATAAGGGAAAAATCTTAGCAGATGGGAATAAAACCTCAACTGTCTGCAGAACTGACCTAATTCTCATTTTATTGATTGATTCTTATATAACCTACAGGATAGGACGCTTAACGAAATAGGAAGCGGACATTGTTATTTAACGGAGGTTACAAACTGACGGTTGAAAACGGCATCACGATCGGGTGAGAGAGACGTTGGCAGGATTTGGACAAAGGACTAAGATCTTTCACCTTAACTGTGACTGTCGCCAACTGGACAGCATTGGTGTCACTCTACCTATAAATTTTGGACTCTGATTTCTGTAGTCTCAAGGTCTAAAAATCACAGCTCGGTTGTCTCTAAATTTAAGGGTCATTCATGCTTTTCCAGATTTTCTTGCTGGTTCTTCTCATGGCCGTTATGCATATACTAATCCTTTCTGTCTCACACTTACTGTAACAATAAAATTCACCAATGGTCATCTAGTGATACACATCTGACCATCCCTTGGTTATGGTAAGCTTCCCACATACGGACGTTACTTTGAGAAAAGGGCTGTGTCTCCCACTCCTGTCTCCCGCTCACGATCCCAGTCGTGTCCAGCAGATGCTATCGAGTCACAGGGCAGCTGCTAAGCACATGTGGGATTATACAGAAAATCGGCCTGAAGCCGCTCAGCCGCACAAATAAGCCACGCCAGGCATGGTATTCTGTTTATCAGGAATCTGAATAAACACGTCCACCATGATTCTCTTCAACGTCCTCTTGGCACAGCGTGGATGTCATTTTCTCTCTCTCTCTCTTTCCTTCCTTCTTTCCAGGCATGAGACTCTCCCTCGTGAAGACTGTGATCACAGGTGACACACTGGTTTGTCACCCTGAACGTTAAATGGGGAAAGAGACGCATGTGGGCAGGAACATCCCAACCCCAGAAACAAACGATGACCCTAGAAAACAGTGGATGCAGCAGTGGTTGGCACTGCATCATGCTATTTCCCCTCATTTCTTCATATGTTCTGTACTTTCCAAGTACTTGTGCATTTTTAAGAGAGAATATATTCTGAGTTACCGAGGAGGCATCACTAGAGGATGGCCAAGGACGGAGGGGGTGACTCTATCTCATGGACCCACCTCCTTCCCGGATATTGTCCTTCTCACGGCCTTCACACCCCTGCAACCCAAGCTGACGACATGGCAGGTGACAGGGGACCTCGGCCATCCCATGTGCAGGCCTCAGCCGACGGCCCGTGTGCCCTCACGGCAGACTAGTGGATGAGCTGCCTCCCTGATGTCATCAACACACGAATCTCTCCAGTAACTGTGTGACTCCTTTCATGACCTTAAATGGCACCTGAAGGAAAGTCGCAGATGTTAGACAGTCGACGAGCATTGTTGGATCCTGGTGTTTCTGGGTCATCCATGCACGAAGCCGGGTCCGTACCCTCCCTGGTGTCTAACTCAGATGGCGGGCCTACCTGCACTGGAAGGTCTCGTTATTCAAAGTAGAAAGTACTGGCAAATGAAAACTACTGTGAGGTCCCACCTCACACCACTCAGAATGGCCATCTTTAATAAGGCCACAAGTAACACATGATGGATGGGGTGTGGAGAAAAGGGAACCTCCTGCACTGCTGGTGGGAATGTAAACAACCACTATGGAGAACAGTATGGAGGTACCTTAGAAAACTGTATAGAGAACAACCATATGACGCAGCAACCCCACTCTTGGGCACATATCCAGACAACACTTTTCCTTGAAAGACACGTGCACCTGTATATTCACTGCAGCACTATCCACAACAGCCAAGACATGGAAACAACCTAAATGTCCATCAACAGATGACTGGATTAAAAGATGCGGTACATATACACAATGGAATACGACTCAGCCATTTACAGCAACATGGATGGAATTAGAGACTCTCATACTGAGTGAAGTCAGTCAGAAAGAGAAAGACAAACACCATATGATATCACATATCTGGAATCTAATATACGGCACAAATGAACGTTTCCACAGAAAAGAAATTCCTGGACGTGGAGAATAGACTTGTGGTTGCCAGGGGGGAGGGAGTGGGATGGACTGGGAAGTTGGGATGAATAGATGCAAGCGATTGCCTTTGGAATGGATAAGCAATGAGATCCTGCTGTGTAGCACTGGGAACTATGTCTAGTCACTTATGATGGAGCAGGATAATGTGAGAAAAAAGAATGTACAGAGGTATGTGTGACTTGGTCACCTTGCTGTACAGCAGAAAATTGACAGAATACTGGAAACCAGCTATACTGGAAAAAAATAAAAATCATTAAAAAAAAGGAGTAAGTACTGGGAGGGGCCCTCCCGCCCACCCCAAGAAAATGGCTGGAGCTCTTCCAAAGGACACGAGTGAGACTGAAAACATCTGATACCAGCTTCGGCCTAAGAGCAGGAGAGAAGCAGGCCTGTCAGTGACTTGGCCCAGAAGCACCACTGAGGGGGGGGGGGGGGGGCTCATCAGCAACGGCGGCCTGTTTCTCACGGTCGCAGACACAGCTCGGGTCCGGCACTGCTGCGGCTGTGGTGCAGGCCTGCAGCTGCAGCACCGATGTGACCCCCTGCCTGGGAACTGTCACATGCTGAGAGTGTGGCCCTAAAACAAATGAATGAGTGAATGAATGAATATATAAAATTAAAAGGAAGGTAGCATAAACCTTAAGACCAAGTATAGGAAATATTATTAGACAACACTTTGTAATTGTGTGGAATCTTCCTCCTCTAATTTTTTAAAAAATTGTATTAAAGTGTAACTGGCGTACAGCATTGTGCCATTTCTGCTGTGCAGCACTCGTCTTTCTCGTTTAGACCCGAGTGCCACTAATAAGAGCCTCCACCGGCTTCCCGTGCCTTCTCTGTCTGCAGGCAGCCTTCCCTGTTTTACTGAGACAAGAGGCGTCAAAGAGCCCCGAGTCCTCCCTTCTCCCTGTGGTGCCGCCTGCTCAGCCACGCCTCCCTTCGTCCCTCCTTCTATGGCACGGTCCACCAGCCTGTCCTCGGAGATGCTCCCTGATGCTGCTTCATCCTCTGATCCAGTCCCTTCTTCTTTCCCATTCAGTGGCATCCACGTATTCAGCAGAGGCCCACCGAACATCTATTAACTGCCAGGGACCATGCTAAGCCACTTTTATTCTACAGCAAAGCTATTTTATTCTATAACAAAAATAGCACTTACTCTTTTTCAGATGAAAAAAAAAGCACATAGTTTCAGATCAGGCAAATATAGAGATGAACAGAGAATGAAAATCACAAATACTCCTACTACATACTAAACATTACTCATACTTACTGCATAGCCAGCCTTACATATGGCTACACACTGATACTGACGCATAAGATGTGCTCTCGATGCAGACACGGAAGGAAACCAACCACACAATGTGACTCGCCCTGCAGCCACTCTTCTTTTTTAAGGTTTACATTATGAGAAGTTCCTCATACTCCTTTTTTAAATTACTCAATGATTTTTTTTACATTGGTAGTTGTCCAACGATCATCACAACCCAATTTTATAGCATTTCCATCCCAAACCCCGTGCATCCCTCCACCCCCCCACCCTGGCTCCGTTGGAAACTGTAAATTTTTCAGAGTCTGTGAGTCCGTATCTGTTCTGCAAAGGAGTTCGTTGTGTCATTTTTTTAGATTCCACAGGTTAGTGAGAGCATCCGATGTTGGTGTCTCTCTGTCTGACTGACTTCACGTAGCATGGTCATTTCTAGGTCCATCCCTGTTGCTGCAAATGCCGGTATTTCTCTTTTAATGGCTGAGTAACATTCCACTGTCTATTGTACCACATCTTCTTGATCACTCTTCTGCCAGTGGACATCCAGTTGTTTCCATGTCTTGGCTACTGCATAGAGTGCTGCAGTGAACACTGGAGTACATGTGTCTTTGCGAGTCATGGTTTTCTCTGGATAGATGCCCAGAAGTGGCGTGGCTGGATCAAATGGTAGTTCTATGTTTAGTTTTCTGAGGGACCTCCCTGTTTTCCACAGTGGGTACACCAACTTACAATCCCGCCAACAGTGTAAGAGGGTCCCTCTTCGCCACACCCTCTCCAGCACGTACTGTTCCTCGCACTCTGGAACTCTCTCAGAAAGCCACCATTTGTGACCGTCCTGCAGTGTTCCATGTGACCAGCAGAGCTAGCAGATGACCAGACATATTTCATTCTGTAAAGCTGGTCTGGAACCTGGCTCCCTCGTCAAGACTCTGCTTCCTGGCCCACCTCCACTACGGTAGGACCGCGCAGCGAGACCCCATTAAGAGTGGTTTGTGTTACTTCTGGGCCAGTTAAGAACTAGGCATTTCTTCTCCGAGCTCCAGGACTTCCCCCATCTGCTGACTGGGTATCGATGGCCGAGGTCACTCTGAAGCCACGTGTGGAAGACGGGCAGACCCTCTGTCAAATGGAGACACTAATGATTCCACAGAGCTCAGCAGCATCCAAGCCACCCTACTGCCAACTCGACTGCACACAGTGGGAGAGAAAAGTTTCTGAGGTTAAGCCACAGAGATGTGGGCTGAGCTCCCGTATGAACTAGAATCCCTCTAATACAAAAACTGGTGCCTGAAAGCGGAAGCTGCCCTGGTGAGAATCGTCGCATATGCGAGGCTGCTTCCGAGACCAGCAGGAGAGAGTGACAATCCTGACACCTAAGGCTGGAAAGAGGCCAACCTGGGCAGCAGATCTGGATACATGGTGTCCCCGTTGTCTTGCGTCACTTCCAGACCCACTGTAACCTAACCCCCCGCACGGAGCAAGTGGAAGCCTTTTTGGGGGTCTGCAGTGACGTCCTGGGGATCCGACTGAAGGGACGCACTGAGTTCCCTGTCTTACGTTAACGCTTCGTTGTGCTTCAGAGAAAGTGGACAGAGACGTCCCCAGCCATTACTCTCATCTGTCTTGGCTTCTGGTTTTGTCCTTTCATCGTCACCAGCGTCATCCTTATTCAGCATCTGTCACCCTCCCTTCTGTTCCTTCCCGGGTCTCCTCCCTGCACCCAGTCCTTGCACGTTGGAGGTGTTTCTGTCCTGTCCTGTCCTCTGTTTCCACCCCACGCACGCTCTGGAACCTGCCTCACGGATGCTGGCGGCTTCGGTGTCTGTGAGCTTAGCCTGACGGCTCCTGGACCTGGTGACAGGCCCCCATGGGGCAGCTCCAGCTCCGTCCCCCACGCGGACCTCAACCCAGAGAAAGCAGACGGCAGCACCTGCGCCTGCTGCAGACCTCTGCCTCCCCGCTTCCTGGGCGAGAGGCTGCTCCACTGTGCACGCGCAATCCCTGAGCTGGTGGAGTCATTCGTAAACCTGGGCATCCGGTCCTGCCGAGCTGCCCATGTCCCTCACCCACACTCTGTGACCCAGTTCAGGGAACTCATCGCTTGCAGCATGCACGTCCCCTGGGCGCCTTCTCTGCCTGTTTCCCATGCTGTCGTGCAACTCCATTCTGCACGCCTGCCCCCAGCCATTCTCCTCCGGGCTCGCGGGAGCCCATCGCCCACCTGGATAAGGTTCCGCTTTCTCCATCAGCATAGAGGCTATGGGATAAAAGCGGGGCCTCAGCCAAGGTGACAAGCCTGTCCGGGTCTGTGGCTTCACAGCCACAGCCCAGGAATACGGAGTCACTCCGTTTCCCTGCTGAGATGGACGCTCACGGCTGCCCTTCTGCCTGTGCCTTTTCTTTCTGATGCCCGGTATCACTAATGATTCCACAGAGCCCAGCAGCATCCAAGCCACCCTACTGCCAGCCCCCTCCCCAGGGGGCCCCCACCCCGGGCCCTCGCCACCGCCCAGCCCAGTCCGGCCTGGCTTCCCCCCACCCCTGCCCTGGAGCTAGCCCCGGTTCGGGGAAAAAATTCCATCCAGCCCCGGGGAGGAGGAGCGGGATTTTTTTTTTTTTTTGCCACACCTGAGGCCTGTGGAAGTTCCTGGGCCAGGGATCCTCTCTGGACAGAAACTGTGGCCTTGGCCACAGCTGCAATAATACCAGATCTTTACCCCACTGGGCCAGAGCAGGAACTCCCACTCCTGGTATTTCAACTCTATGAGAATTATAAACATATATCTAAACGGTCAAGACATTATGTAAATGTGATTCATCAGAGAGTGATGAGAATGTCAGGTTCAACTACTGACAGCTAAAAATAAAACACTGTCCCAGACCTTATGTCGCACGGACACGTCCTGTGCAACCAAAGTGCCCCAATTCCTTGAAAATGTACCCAGCCGTGGTTCTCCCAGGGAGATCTTTGTGCTCATTTTCCAAACCCACGCAGCCAAGGGCCACAGCGCCCGAGTCCTGGCTCACGGGGTCTGCCTGTGACTCCGCTTAAGTGCCTGTCTTGCTTAATTCATTACCTCAATACTCCTACCTCCCTCTCTCTATTTTAAATTCCCTCCAGGATGAAGCAGGATGCTCTAATTCCGAGGGTAGAAAAACATGACTTGCGAGCAATTTCTCAGTCACAGGTCAGTGATTCTGAGAGCTGGGGTTCCATTTCCCGCCCCAGCAGGGTGGAGACGGCCCGTCTCAGGCTCAGAGCCTCGCGCAGCAACCCCGCACCACCCGGAGGGCAAAGACAGGCATGGCCACGAAGGGCAAGGCCCAGGCGCGCTTCATCCTGAGCTACGGCTGCGTGATGGAGTTGGCCTCCCTGACAGGCGTAAATCACATTCACAGATTAAACTCATTTTCTGTGGCCTAGAGGAGCTTTTTGAGATTCGATCATTAAATTTTTAGTTTAATCATTTTCATATGTGGGAAAAATGATGTTTTCTACAGAGATGGAAAGGTTATGCCTACTCCGGAGAAATTTACAGCATTATATTGCTGGGGCTTAATAGAGATTTAGGTTTCATGTGGGGAATATACAGAAGATAAAATTTAATGGTGCGTAGAACCACAAAGGTGGCTTGTCACCGTAAGTCACAGGAAAAGGCTGTTAAGTGATGGGACCTGCTATCTCCTCTCGGAAAAAGCAAAAGAGGAAAAGGCCAAGGTAAAATCATGCCTGTGCCATAAATGTGTATTTCTGTGTACTCTCGCCTGTCGCCAAGTCTCAGAGAAGGTCACCCCATTCATCCTGAGAGGGGCTGACTCTGCGTTTAACACCAAAAGATGACGGCAGCTGGTGTCCTCTTCGTCCAAGACTTAGAAAGAGGCGGTGTGCTTCTTTAGACTTGACGACACAAAATAAAAGACTGAGTGGGTTTCTCCCAAATACTGTCCCCCAAAGTGACCCTCCAGACATCCTGTGTGTCCCCATCAAACACCTGCAGTCCTGTGTGTTCTTCCTTCAGCCGCCTTCTGAGCTACTGCTCAGAACAGGCCTGTCAAAGAGAACTTTCTTGATCATGAAAATATTTCACATCTGAGCTGCCTGAGACGGTGGCCGCCAGTCCGGTGGGGCTGCCCCTTGCTCGAAACATGCCTGCTGCCACGGAGGAACCGCGGGGTGATGTCACCGCACTGTCACTTGTCACAGCGTAAACCGTCACGTGTGGCCGCCGTACTGGACGGTGCTCTCCAGGTAATCGGGTGATTTGCAGACTGTGTTTACCTGTCCCACTGTCCTCAGTCTAAATCGCCTTGTGTGCCCTCAGCATTGTACTTGTTTTGTTTGGTTGTATCGAGTGCTTGTTGTGTGTCAGGCACATGCAACATCCACCAACTCAGCTATTTTCTTACTTTCTCTTTTGTTTATGGATTTTTGAAGTCTCATTGGCTACGGAGCCTTGCAGGAAACTAATCTGACCTTGGAGTGACCTGAGGATGCCCGGTGCTGTCACAGGCTTGGATCCTCGCAGAGAGACCCCCCACCCCCGGTGCTGAGGTGTCTGCTGGGATGTCACAGTCAGGTGTGGGCCAGTTCTGGGGGCACAGTCGGTGGGACTGTACATGTGACTCAACGGAAAATACATTCAAATAAAAGAGCTCTGCTGCCTCTGGTTTTTGTCTTTTCCCAAAATTATCTTTGAGATTTTACATTAAAGGAATAAAATTTTCTTCTAATGGAATAAGAACATCGTATTTTAAAAATGGACATAAATGAACTTATTTACAGAACAGAAACAGACTCAGACTTTTGGTTACGGGGGGGGGGGGGGCAAGGGATAAACCAGGAGTTTGGGATTGACAGATACAGATGCCCAGCACTCCACATACAACAGGTGACCAGCACGGTTCTACTGCAGAGCACAGGGAACTCTACTCAGCATCTCGTCAAACTTACAATGGAAAAGAACCTAAAGAAAGAATATATATGTGTGTATGTGGAACTGAATCTCCTTGCTCTACATCTGAAACCAACACAATATTGTAAGTCAACTATATTTCAATAAAACATTTTTTTTTGCAAGAACCTCACACTGCAGTGTCCGCGGCATTTCCACACAGTCTCTGAAAACCAAATCCCAAGTTCCCACACAAAAGGACACCGTGGAAGGCATGTTACTTGAACGTGTTCGTGTGTCATAACGACCACGTGAATGTTTCCGAACGTCTCTGCCCGGCTGGATTAGGATCAAATGTATTAAAATGTGTCTGAACCAATTAGGTAAACTATGACATCATGTAAAGTACGAGACGCCCACCGACGCGAGCCACTTCTGTCAACATCTCACATCTGCAGTTAACGCGCAGCAGCTGCTCCAAGGCACGGCCCGCTGGCTTCTATTTGCACGTGACAACATGTTTTGATGTTTGCTTTTTAATTGCAGCCTCGTGGAGTGCAGCTCTCCACCAGCACACGGGTGCCGAGTGTCACGGGCGGAGCGAGGACTGCATCCCCCAAACTCTCCGCAGCGTTTCCAGCCGGGCCGCCCTCTTCCAGGCGCCGCAGGGCGCAGTGGCCCCAGGTGACTGGGAACGGACTGCGGTCGCCGCGCTGAGGCGAGCGGACAGCCATGCGCTCTGGTTGCGCCGTTTCCTGCGGACCAGACAGGAGTCAAAGCTGTCCTGTTGTCTTTTCACCGAGGAGCTTCTTTGGGGTTCACAGGAGGGGCTGGTGGCGGCCGGGCCTTTCACCGCTGCCCTGGGGTCCCTGGCGAGGAGCTGGCCTGTGATGAAAGCTGGGACCTTCGTTTCAGGGGCAAGGACCCCCAGTTCACCTTTCCCTTCCGTTTTTGTCGCAAAGTGACTGTGCACCGAGGCAGGAGGGAAAAAAGGCCTTCAGTGAAGCCACGTACTCACTTGCCTTAAGATGCAGCTGAGCAAAACTGATGAAAATGTACCGACTGTCTGGAGATAGAACTAAACGTGAAGCATTTAGAACACGAAAGTACAGCCCCTTCATTAACATACTTGAAGTTTATTAAATATGTGACAGAAACCATAATTCAATCAACTATATTTCAATAAAAAATCTTTACGGGAAATAACAGCACCGTGGAGCCTGCGCAAAGGAAACCGGGCATCGGAGCTGGCGCCTTGGGGCCACACCTTCTCTCGACCCATTTCTTGCCGGGAGCACCTCCCGGTGAGCCAGGGTGCAGACGCCCCCGGCAGGGCACCCCTGCTCCCGTGGGGCCTCGCCCCCTCATGGCCTTCCTTCCGCCCTCTGCGCCCGGCCTCCCTCTGATGCAGTTACTCAGGAGATGCTGCGCCAGGGACAACATCTGCCCGGCTCCCACCCCCACTGGTTCACCCGGGGCACCGGGATCGGGCTGCCAGGAGAACTGACTGCACATGGCATGCCGCAGAAAACCGAAGACAAGGCCAGGTGCCAAGGCAGAGTCGAGGCTCAAACACACAGTCCAAAGCCCAGGGCGCGGGGGGCATTAAAACTGTCCTCAGCAAGGGAGTCACAGTAGGGACAGAAGGACGGGGTGGGCATGGACTCGAGAGGGCACAGCGGCTAGAAGCTGTGACCCGTGCTTTGCCTCTCGGCGTCCAGGCGCTTTGGAGAGGAGGGGACACCAGGTGTGTAACACACGACCTCTGACCTCAGGGAGCTCTCGGTGAGGAAGCCTACACTGGGTGCAAAAGACGCTGACAGGTGGGGTCTGGTGGAGGTGGATGCGGTCACCAAGCCCGGGACGCGCTGTCCACAGAGCGTGGTCATCACCAGTCCACCCAGGTGGTGCTGCTGCTGTTTTTGTCACAGAGGCAAATCCTGCCTCACTTCCTGATTTGCCGCGCGGTGGGTCCACTCGGGGTGTTTTCAAAGCGTTGAGTGCATGTCACCTGTTGGGTGATGGGTCCCTCCCGGCCTCTTAAAACGGAAGCTGACCGCCGTGGTCACAGTGCACCCACGGGTGCCGGCCTCTGCCTTCACTGCAGCCCCCACACCCACAGCCGCGTGTGCCCTTGAAGAGATCTGACCATCACCTCGTCAGACGGACCAACCCCACGTTGCGCGACAGGCCTCAAGCTTAGAGAAAAGGAGCTTCCATCCCAACAGGGAGCGCAGCCTGGGCCAGAAAGACGCCTTTTACAAACACTCTCCAGGTGATTTTCAGGGCGTGCAGGCCAGCCAGAACCGGTCCAAGGGTGAAGATCTCGCGGAAGAAGCCTATGCTCTGTTGTGCATGTGGAAAATTAAATTCCCAGCTCCCGCCCGATGCAGAGCGCTTCTCATGGAAAGACAGGGTGTGCGTAGCTTTTCCAGCTTGCTTCCTCTAGCAATGACAAAGACCTAGACAACGCTGCCAGAGAATTGTCTCTTTTTCCTCTCCTTCCTTTCCACTGACACCTGAAAAAGCTTCACACACAACAGGACGCGTGGGGGATTGAGGCGGACCACTCCTGCTTACCCACTTTCGGATGGAGGGTTTGACCTTCTTCTGCTAAGTGCATTAGGTTTTTAACTGTTGAGGGTAAACGCCTCTTTGGCCATTTCATTAAAACGTGGGCTCTCTTCCTAGAAGAAGCATGTAAACACCCTTGCAGAGGTGGCCCACGCCCGACACCCTGGGTCTCGTCCACAGGACTCGCAGCTGGAGTCTGCAATCTTCAGCGTGGCCCCCAGACCCGGCGTGTCAGCATCGCTCGGGAGCCCGTTAGAGGGAGGCTCATGGGCCCCTCAGTCAGGAACTCTGGCGGCCCTGGAAACTGACGCCCTGACTGGGCGACACAGGATCCTGAAGCTCAAGGGCTTCTGCCCAGAGGCCGGAGTTAGGGACCTGGAGCTCCGGGAGGGCAGAGGCCCTCGCCCGGGTGGGAGAGAGGACACCTGTCTATGGGCACTGAGAGAGCGTGACCACTCCCTCCGGGGTCACTGTGGGCGGCTGGGAATCCAGTTCTGCAGAGTGACGATTGGGCTTAACATTCCTCCTGGGCTCCAGGCCGTGGGCACCAGCAGTGTCCAGCTCAACACAAGCACTTCAGTAGATTTAACGAGTTCAAACATCATGGAGGTGTGTGCACGTGGATTCTCACACTCCATCTAGTGACACGAAAACTAGAGCAGGGAGCTCCCTGGTGGCAGTGGGCTGAGGACCTGGTGTTGTCACTGCTGCAGCTGGGTCACTGCTCTGGCACAGGTTTGATCCCTGACCCTGGAACTTCTGCATGCTACGGGCACACCCCAAAAAGCAAGCAAACAAACAAAACCTGAAAACTATACCAAAAGGACAGGTTCCGTTTGAAATGTGTGGTGATACACAGGAAACATCAGAGGAATTCTTGAACTGGAATCTACCTGATGACAAACACGCCCTGGGTTGCCTGGTCTTCACGTGCAGAAGCGCCTGGAACGCCTGTGACTGCTGGTTTCTGAGGAGCAGCGAGCAGCTGAGGATGGGCCGGGGCCAGCTCCGTGGCTACAGGCGTCGGGCAACTGCTTGGCCTCCGAGAGCCTCGGTGTCCTTCTCCGCGAAGCGGGGGACTGCCTGCCTCCCGGATCACAAGGCCGAGCCCACACACTGTGGAAGCCGCGGCAGGGACGGCTCCAGAAGCATGCCTTCTTCCTCCCGCCCCAGCCGGGATACCTTGCCTCGACCTCCCCGCTCCCCCGCCCGCAGCCCTGTGGGTCAATTCTTTCCACAGGAGGGCCGAGTCCAGCATCCACGCCCAGTGTGGCCACGGGGTCAGCCTGGGGTAGCACCGTCGTTTGGGGATGAGCCCCGCGGTATGGCTGTGAGACAAAACAAATGCTGGACCTCCGCTCTATTGCTTCCCTAGATTAAGGACGACCATCCTCAAGAAGCAGTCTCAGCGTTCTGCATCTTGATCTCACTGGGAAGAAGCCAGCGGCGTTCAAAAGGCAGAGGCACTCTGCGTCTCTCGAGGCGGCCCGTCTCCTTTGCTGCGCAGGAGAGCCAGGCGTCGCTCTTGGCTGGACGCCGTCTTTCAGGTGGGGCTGAACCGGGTCACGTAAGCACTTCTCTTCCGGGAGACCTCTCTCTGAAAACGCCTTTTGGTGGGAAAAGGGGGCGCGGACCTGGAGCTTCTGGAACACTTTCAACACCTGAGTCTGAGCCGAGGCCAACGGACCTAGTTGCTGGGGAAGGGTCTGCAGCATCTGGCCACTCAATCTCTGGTCCCGGGAACCCCTGTCAGCACTGGCCACGCCTGGGAGCTGTTCGGAATTGCAGATTCTCAGGACTGTCCCCAGAGGTGCAAAAACAGAACCTGCATTTCAACATCTTCAAGTGATTAGCAGTTGCGTTTAACATGGGAGAAACACGAAGCTGGTGTTGCTTTTGACAGCAGGGAAGCTTTGCATCTGCCCACTTGTCATGAGTTCGGTGGGTTTCCCGGGGGCTGCCAGCATGAACCTCCTTTTGACAGGAGGAGGGGAGACCAATGACGCCTGAGCACCCCCCACAGCCTCCCACTGGACCCAGCATTTGGACGCAGATCCAAGATCTTTTCATTAAACCACATTACCCACGGGATATAAAGAGGCAACAGTGTAGACCTCAAAACACTCTGGGAACCGAGCCCTGAGGGAGGGTGTGAGGCGGGCGCTGGCCCACGGCGCTCCTGCACGCGGCCCCAACACCCTTCATCGGAGCCCTAATCCCACACCCTCCCTTCTGCTTCATCCTGACGGAAGGCTCCCCACAGCACACTGACCAACGGAGTTGCCTTTCTAGAGACTGCACGACAACCTTTAAACTGAGCCTCGCCCCCAAGTCTTAAGACCCAAAGCACTAGGTGTGCCCATGGCTTGAGCTCTGGAAGGAAGCGGCTCGGTCTGGAACACCCTAAAACACACTAGGAAGGGATCTGTTGACTCTTCAACTGTTACACCCCAAGAACCGTGTCCTGGGCCGGAACGTAGGGAAGGCTGCCGTGCACGTGGCACGGGAGTTGACCTTCTTCGGGGGTGTACCATCTTGTAAGCGGGCCGCCTGCAGGAAGCCAGAGCCTGCCCAAATCTGCAAAGGAGCTGGTGCCCCCTGCTGGAACAGGCCCTCTCACGTTTCCAACTCGTGGGCGCCAGCACCCTGTTAAGACACAGCCTTGCCAACGCAGCCCATGGGCAACTGGGCAAGGCATTTAATTAACCTCTGCTTCAGCCCTCTGACATGTGAGGGAGGGATGACGAGAGCAGCCGATCCTAAATTTCTCGTTGAAAGGTAGAGTTAATTAGGGACGACAGGAAAATACTTGATGAGAGCCGGGTACTAAGCAGTGATAAATGCGGGAACATGCCCCTGGGATTCCTACGGCAGGAAGATGACAACGTGATGTGTATGCTGATTAAACCTGATGTTGCTAATTTCATCTCAGCATTAATTCTCGTGCCTCTCCAAGCTGAAACGCACACACCCCCGCACACTCCCGACTGGCACTGAAGGTCCGAGAATCCAGCTGCGAGTGTGCCCAGCACCCAGGGGGCAGGCAGCGTCTCCTGTGGACAGGATTGGGGCCACGCTCTCGGACCTCTTCTGCTCTGCGCTCTTTCACTTCCAAGGGAGCTTGCTGTCCCTCTGCACGGTGGTGGCGAGGATGCCATGAGGGCCCCAGAGGCAGGAGGTGTCGCTTGGGGACGGCCCTCCTGAGCCAGGAGAAAGAACCCCTCCTTCTGTCAGGTAGCCAGTGGGCAAAGAGAAGATGATGGGTTTACATGGAAAGGACAGCCAGGGTCCCCAGGCTTTCTTCCTTGGCTTAGAACCCCACTAGGGAGGGGGGCTGATGCAGTCAGAGCAGACCAAAGGTCCAGGAACCCCCCAGAGCGGTGCCTGTGACTGGGGCCACTTGTCTCCAGGAGGAGCTGCACTCAGAACTGCACCTGGCAGGGTGCAGTGGCGGCAGAAGCACCAGGGCGAGAGGGGAGGCCTTGGGCTCCCCCTGCCTGGGTGTGGGGTGCCAGAGCTGAAGTGGCAACCCCCGTGGGACATGCAGAATGATTCAAGGGTGCAGGCTGCTCCACCTTCAGGATTCAGGCAGGCAGCTGGCAGCACAGCTTTCGTAAGGAAGCCGTGGCAGTGCCCAGGTGGCGTGGAATCTGACACATGGCAGTGGCGTGGGCCACCCAACTGGAGGACGCAAAGGTTCTGGAGACCCTGCTCTCCAGCTATTCAGGCCACAGCAAGACTGGAGAAGGTCCACCCCAAGGGCCAGGATGCTGTCTAGGAGGAGAGTGGACACTGACGTTTGCCTAAAGGAATGGTTAGGTTACCGGCTCAGACCAACATCGCCAGAGTGAGAAATCAGATCAGCCTCAAGACGGGAAGATGCTCCACCGGCCCAGAACAGCTCACGCTGGGCGCACATTTGGGGCCTCTCTATATGATTTAAGACTGCATCCGAAACATGTGCGCTGAGTTCCTGCCGTGGCGCAGTGGGTCAAGAATCTGATTGCAGCACCTTGGGTCCCTATGGAGGCGTGGGTTCGACGCCCAGCCTGGTGCATCGGGTTAAGGGCCCGGCGTTGCTGCAGCTACAGCTTCGATTCAATCCCTGGCCCATGAACTTCCAAGTGCCACGGAGAACTGACAAAAAAACAAATAATTTTTCTAAAGGCACACCTTTCCAGTGCTGGCCCAGTTATCTCTAGTATCAGATACAAAAGGGCTGTCTTAAGAGCGAAGGCTGCACACTGGAACGGGTTACGAAGGACCTGTGCAAGCCCGCGGAGTCTGCAGGACCCTAAGGAGGTGAAGCAGCCCTCACCATGCCAGGTCATGTCAATAAAATCATCACGGGATGTCATGCTAACGGAAAGCATGTGCCCATGCATGGGAAAGAGAGAGGCGATGGAGGATTTGCATCAGCTGTTTACTAGGAAAGAAAAAACGTAAAAGCCAGATTTGTTCTCCGTGATGACACTGAGGTCTTAGCAAGAACCAGGAAGTCAGACTCCCTGACATTTAGAAACAAGAGGAGTCTACAATCTTCTTCAGTTCTTCTGCTGCTGCTGCCTTACAGGCTCGAGGCCCCCTTTAAAGATGCATGTGTGGAAGGGACAGAAGGACGGATGAGCAGTCTGTCCTCCCGCTTAAACCCAGTGCCACTGGGACTGACGTCAGTGATGTCACTGTGAGGCCCGCTGCATGGACGTCCACTCAGCGGACTGAACGGCAGAGCTGACAAACCCCAAGGGCTTCGGGCAAGCGTGTACCCCGGCCCTCGGGTCTGGACTGGACGGTGCAGGCCACCTCTTCCTGCCTGTGCCTGACAAATGCAACGCCACATCCTGGAAAGGAGGACGGTCAGAGGAGCACAGGGAAAGGTGGAGTGGACACAGACTGACCCGGGGGCGGCGAGGAGGGACCCCAGCGGGACCAAGGCCAGCCCGCCTGATGTCACCTGACAGCCTACTGGGCAGAAGAGGCCCTGGTAGGCCTGGGGCCCAAGGGGGTCCAGCTGAAAATACCATGGCTGAAGGAGTCCCACCGAGACCGCAGCCAGTCTCCCGCTACCTGGAGACACCTGGCAGGTGTCCTGCTCAACAAGCCTGCCCACCCAGAAGCGACATTCACGTTAACTTCAAAGCCAGCACTGACTGCAAAGGGATGAGAGGCTCACATTTTGTATGGATTTCATGGCAAAACCTAAATAAAATGTTAGCAAATAGGACCCAGCAGCATATGAGAAGCAGAATATACCACAGTCAGTGGGTATCTTTCAGGGATACAGCCTGATAATATTCACAAATTATAATACATAATATTAATTTCACATCCACATTAATAAATCCAAGCAGTAAATACATATGATAATCTCCCTAGGTGTTATAAAACTTAGTATCAAGTCTTTTTTTTTTTTTTGTCTTTTTGCCATTTTTTGGGCTGCTCCCACAGCATGTAGAGGTTCCCAGGCTAGGGGTCGAATCGGAGCTATAGCCACCAGCCTATGCCAGAGCCACAGCAACATGGGATCTGAGCTGCGTCTGTGACCTACACCATGGCAACAGCATCATCGGATCCCCAACCCACTGAGCAAGGCCAGGGATCGAGCCCGCAGCCTCATGGTTCCTAGTCGTATTCGTTAAGCACTGCGCCACAACGGGACCTCCAGCATCAAGTTTTGATAAAAAGAAATTCCTAATAAAACAAGGGTAGATGGATTCTTTACCGACATGACAAAAAATATTTATAACAGCCTAGAGTTAGCACTATGATTAACAAGGAAAACTACTGGAAACATCCCCATTAAAATAAGAGAGAGAAGTTAAAATGTCCACTCTACCCAAAGCGATCTATGGGTTCAATGCAATCCCTATCAAAAATCCCAATGGCATTTTTCACAGAAATAGAGGAAACAATCCTAAAATTTGTGAGGAACCACAAAAGACCCCAAAGAGCCAAAGCAATCTTGAGAATCTTGGAGGAGGCGTCACCCTTCCTAATTTCAAACTTCATGACAAAGCCATAGTAATCAAAACAGTATGACACTGATGCAAAAATAAACCGAGATGAATGGAACAGAATAGAGAGCCCAGAAAAACAACCCACTTGGGATGGCCAGCTGACTTATGACAAGGGCGCTAAGAACACACAATGAGGAAAGGAGCCCCTTCGATACGTGGAGTTAGACAAACTAGACGGCCACACGCAAAAGGGTCAACGGACAGTCTTACGTTGCACGTAAAATTAACTCAAAACGGACTGAAGACGTCAACCTAAGACCCCGAACGATAAAACACCTAGAAGAGCACAGAGTTGGCAAGCTCCCCGACACTGGTCTCAACGACGGTTACCTTTGGATTTGACACCAAAAGCAAAGGCAACAAAAGCAACAATAGACACGTGGGACTACATCAAACTAAAAAGCTGCTGTGCAGCAAATAAACCATTGAAAAAATGAAAAAGCAATAGACTGAATGGGAGATATGTGCAAATCATGTATCTGATAAGCTGTTACTATCCGAAATTTACAAATAACTCCAGTAAGTCAACAGCAAAAAGACAAACAGTCCAATTAAAAAAGCGGGCAGATGACGTAAGCAGACATTTTTCTGAAAAGAGAGACAGATGGCCAACACGTACATAAAAATCTGCTCCACATCACTCATCAGGAAAACGCAAATCGAAATCACAATGGGATACCACCTGTTACAACTGCGACTACCAAAAAGACAAACAGCAAGTGTTGCTGAGGATGGGGAGAAAAAGGAACCCTCGTGAAGTGCAGACGGGAATACAAGTTAGTGCGGACATGTGGAAAAGAGTATGGAGGTTCCTCATAAAGTTGAAAACAGAATAGCCGTATGATCCAGTGTTCCGCTTCCGGGTATTTATCTAAAGGAAGTGAAAATACTTACCCAGACAGGTATCTGGACCCCCATCTTCCCTGCAGCATCATTTACAACAGCCAAGACACGGAAGCAACCTAGTGCTCGTCCATGGATGTATGGACAAGGGAAATGTGGTCTATATACACTGGAATATTGCTCAGCCATAAAAAAGAAGGAAGTCTTGCCATTGGCCTGGATGGACCCTCAGGGCCTCCTATGCCACATGAAGTAAGTCAGACAGAGAGAGACAAAATCAGTATGACCTCACTTATACGTGGAATCTAAAAACAAAGGAACACTTAAAAACTGGGCAGACGACGTCTATTTACATTTTACAGGGCTTTCTTCGTTGCCCTAATTCTTGCCTTGAGCAAGAACAAGCCTATTTCCTGAGTTCTTCATAGGAGAAGGGGCTTGTCAAAGAGGAGAGGCAGCAGGAAGGAAGCTGGTTCTTCACCCTGCTCTGGAATGGAGACTCTTGGAATTTTCCAGAGTGTTCTGCTTTCCCTCAGCACCTGTCTTGTCCATCTATGGATGGCTGCAAGGAGCGAAGCTATAGTAGGTTCTGAGAACCATTTTTGAGCAGGTGTGGCCCAGCTCGTGCTGTCTCACGTGCCCGTGGTTGGCCTTGGGCTCTGGAAGGTGCCCTTGGAGCGTCCTGTCTGTAGGTCACACACGGTGCAGGGACTGAATTTTGCCAATGACTGCCCATTCTTAACACCCACGCCTCTGCCTGCCAGCACAGATGTGTTGCTACTTCGGGGGCGCGTGACATGCTTCGACAGGACACAATGTAAAAACATAAAGCCCATACCCCTCTGCGAAGTCACAGAACTCAGCGATATCTGCTCAGTGCCGAATGGCTTTGTGTCTACCTTGTATGTTTCCATGTTTGTCTCGGGCTGCTGCTGCTACAGTGAGTCTAGAGCAGGGAGGCAGGTGTCACTCAGGCGTTCCTCACCCTCTGAATTCTAGCTCTTTAGGATTCCCTCGCTCATTGAACATCTGTGCATCTGGCTGAGTTCAGCACGTCACCCTCTCCCAGGTGTCCTTCACTCGCCATCATCTCGGAAGTCTTCGTGTTTCAGTAAGAATGACAACTACAATATTGAAACACGCTGTGGGCTCAAGAGGTGAGGGGAGCATCTCATTCACTCATCACCGATTCCTACCTAGTATCTAGAACAAAACTTGCGTTAGATATGGCTCAATAAAAAGTGGTGGTTTCTGGATCCCTTAGCTTAAATGCCGCCAAAATTAGACGCTGAGACAAGGATTTGAAGACATGCAGTTTTTTTTGTTTGTTTGTTTTGTTTTTGCCGGGGGGGGGGGTGGAATCATGATAAAAGGATTGGGAAGTGATACAGGGAAGGGATAAATGTGCTTTATCCAACCTACTACTACCAGGGCAACAGGAGCTTAAATCCTACAGAGAAATTCTGGGACTTTCACAAAACACATGCTTCAGAATTTTCCCACCCAAGAGGCAGTGGAGCCAGTGTAATTAAGCAACAACCTCTGAAAGTGGATTCAGAGCTATTTCCTGGGCTGTCTGTTCCCTGACACTTCCAGCCTGCCCTGTTGGGACTAGAATGGCCCTCCCGCTCAGGGTCTAAAGGACAAGAGACACAAAGATGCAGAGAGAAGCAGCTGGAAGTCCACCAAACTGACAGCCCAAGGCCATCCAAGGGAAAGGCAGAGCAGAGATGGTGTCTGCTCTGGGTGATTTTTTCTAAGGGCAAGTAGTTGCTAATTATTCTAGTTCCTGTGGTTAGGATTTTTGGTAAAACACATGGAATTAGTTTTAATTTAGATTGTCCTCCTTAGGAATAATGAATGACATGTTTTGTGCCAGCATCTATGGTGTAATTTGAGGTTGGTCATTATTTTCTCAGGATATTAAGGATGCCTTTCATCTCATCTGACTCACCTTGTTGGCTCTGGGAAGTGGCCGTCAGTCTAGCGGTCATCCTTCTGAAGGTCATTTGCTTTCATTTGCGATGCTTCTGAGATGTTCCTTTGAATCTATGGCTCCATGCCACTTCCTGTGGTCCTGGGCTTTTTTATTGTGAATTTCCTTCCCTGCCTTTCATTTATGTTGTTTGCTGTTATTGTTTATGTCCAGAAGCCTTGGCTAAGAACTCTTCAATATTTCTTCTCCTATTTTTGAGGATTTCTTCCGGGACTCTGACGAGGTGTACCTTGTATCTTTTGACTTTGTCTTCCAGGTCTACAAGCTTCTCTGGTATATTTTATACTTCTTGGTATTACATTCTGAGGAGTGTTTCCAAAACTATTTTTCAGTCCACTGTTTCTTCAGCCCTGTCTGATCTGTTGATTGGATACGATACAGTGAGTTTTTACTCCCTATTGTAATAGTTTCCTTCTACAAGATGTACTTGTTTCAAATCTGACCGTTTTAATATAAGCTAACACCTTGATCAATTCTCTTGTTCCCTTTGTAGATCCTTAATCAAACTTGGCATTTATATTCCAGAATTTAACATTAATAGTCTATGTTAGTCTGATTCAGTTTTGTTTTTTCTGGCTTTCCCTCATACTGGATTTTTTCCTCATTTGTGATTTTTTTTCTTTATTGTCACCACATGATTCTTGAAACTTTGTGAAAACTATTTAAGGTCTGGGTTTCAGAGAGTTTCTTCTGTCCTTCACTGGGCCAATCTAAAACCAGAGATTGCCCTGGGACTTTTGGAGGCCCCAGAAAGGGTGTTTGTTCCACCCCCCAGCGAATCTGGCTGCCGTCTGCTGTGAGTTCTTTCAGAGACTGCTGAGTTCTCCTCATTAGCCAGGCTCACCCTTACCCATCACCTCGCTTTGGCGTCAAGTCTGCTCCCTCTTTTTCGGCTTCGGGAGCCATTTCCTCAGGAATGCTTTTTCCAACCAACCCACCGTAGCCTCTGCTTAGTCAATGCTCTCTCGGGTTGAGGCATCATTTTCTTCTTAGCAGTTCTGACACCGTATTTCAATCATCTGAAACCTTCCTGACAGCCAGCCCTGCGTGTTTTCCATCTCATCCTCAGGGCTGTGCATGGTCCTTGCCACATCCTGGACGTGTAATCAATCTTTGTTGAACGAATGAATCAGTACATTTCAAAATTAATAAAACCAAAAATAAAATACCCCCCTCTTGCTGATGACTGTAGCATCACATTTCAGGCTCAATTGTGAAGAAGGACTGAACATATTTACTGGTTCCTGTCATCAGGGAGAGTTGAAAACAAAATTGCGTTACTGCTCAAACCAACGTCGTGATATTGGGAGAGACTGCTCGGGATTACTGAGTGGGTAACGCTGAGCAGCACATCCAGCAGCCTCGCTCATCTACTTATGTGGGGACCGTGGAATGTGCAGCTTCACCGCCCCGGTGGATCTGTCTGTGAGCAGTTCTTTCCAAAAGCCCAAGGTGATGCCAGTCGAGAGAACAGCCCGTAACTGCCGCGCAGCTGCCTGACCCCGTGCTCCTGCCACGTCTCCGCACACGTTTGGGGCTCTCCGGGAGGTGTCCTGTCGAGGCAACGGAGCAGACCTGAAGCTGCAGTTCTGGGGGAGTGTGGGTTCTGCCTGTCTGTGCCTTTGCTGCACAAACCTGTCAGACGTGGTCGGAATCAAAGCAGGTTTTCCTGACATCGGTTTGTCATCCACCCTGCTGGCACCTCAAGCTTTGGCTGTTCTTTCAATTAATAATACAAAACACTTAAATTCCAATCACTTTTCAGCTTTTTTTTTATGATTTGCCAAAAATCCGACTAAGAAAGTGGACGTTTAAAGGGGGAAGGTATGAGCCACGTTAACGGTTCATTCTTTTAGAGCCCACATCTCTGACTCTCTCCCATCAGAGCGTCGGAAAGTCGTGACCTGGCTTCTACAGCCTCGGACGTTCACGGGGAATCCACAGCTCAACGATACACGCTCCGATTCTAGGTCAGTGGAGACATGAACGTGGGGAAACCTGCGCTGAGGCCAGAGCTTATTCGAAGCTACGCGAGAGACTGCGTCTTACCCGTTCTGGCGGTATTTACGGAGCACTGAGTGTGCCAAGAAAAGTGGATCTTTTCTAGAACTAATAGCCTATCATTTGTTACATAACTCAAACTAAGCTGTGCCTTGAACTTCCTTCTTTCCTTTTGCTGCCAGAAAGCTGAAGACTAATTTGGGGCTCGACCGCAGGGATTTCCTTTAACCCAGCATTTCCAGAGCAATTCTCTCCTCACTCTTTTCACGTCTTCCTGACCCCCAACCTCTTCTTGGCTCTTGCTGTCTTGCCCCCATTCGATCTTGTTTGGTTTTAAACATTCACACGGAGGGACCTGAACGAAGACGCGCTTCCGTATAATAAACACCGGGGCGGCGCCTGCACTTGGTTTCTTTACCCGCCAGCCGTCCAGGGCAGTCACAGGCGTCTAGCAGATCACGCTGAAATGCACCGAGGACGTCTAGCTTAAATGAACTTAGTGTCCGATGGAAACAGAATACCTGGGCTCCACAAACTCCAAGTCCTGAACAATGAAGCTATTTTTAAGGGCTTAATCACCCCTTCCTCGGTTCTGTGGTATCGTGAGGTCGGAAAGTGCAGCATTGCTGACCTGGCGCTGGGAGGTGGCTGCAGCCTGACAAGAGCCACCATTTGGTGCCACCATCTCTGGCCCAGCAAAAACAACTCAGAAATTAGGAGCTCCCCCCTCCGGGCACGGTGGTAGCACAGGTTACCGAAGTTTCTGTAGCAGGCTAAGCGACAGTCAGATCCATCATATCTGTGCAAAGGCTTTTAATTAAGGCCACTTAAAAAGACCATCTGCTGGCAACAAAGTACGATGATGACAACTTACTGAAACAAAATCTAAGGGATCTTGAAACCAGAGCAAGTTGCTACTGTACTGGAGCCCAGCAGTAAAGGGGGTATGTTCTAGGAGACAAGAAACATCCTGTTTTACAATCGCGTGGACTCTACCATGTATGTACACCATCCACACAGAACTGTGCTCAGATAACACGGTGTCGGCCGTGACTAGCGAGAGATGATCCCCTGAGACTCTAAGATTCAGAAAAGTCATTTCCGGTTCTAAATCTCTGAGACAGCAATTAAAATAAGAAAACCCAGATTTATTTGCATCATATATATTATATATATGACACAATTATTAACTTAATAAAATGATTATTAAATTTAAAAATAATGATTATTAAATAAAAGTAATGATTAAAAGTCCATCGCAATGCATGCCGACATACTTCGGGAATAATGGTTATGTTTGGGGAGAGGACAGAGAGACTGAGATGGGGGTGTTTATCTAGAATGCCTCATGTAAAGCATAATAAATAAACATGGAAAAAGCTAACACTTCTTTAATCTGGATTGTGAGTATATAAGTGGCTGTTATAACATTTTCAGGACGTTTGAAATACTTACTTCACATAATTAAATTTTTCACTTAAAATCCTCTGTAATTTGATCATCATGCTCACGGGGCTGAGAAACCCTAGGAGTCTGACTGGTGCTCTTCCTTCAAAAATACGTCCCAGTCAGAACATTAGAATGTCGGAGTTCCCGTCGTGGTGCAGTGGAAACGAATCCGACCAGGAACCATGAGGTTGCGGGTTTGGTCCCTGGCCTTGCTCAGTGGGTTAAGGATCCGGCGTTGCCATGAGCTGTGGTGCAGGTCGCAGGCACGGCTCAGATCCCGAGTTGCTGTGGCTGTGGTGTAGGCCGGCGGCTACAGCTCTGATTCCACCCCTAACCTGGGAATCTCCATATGCCGCAGGAAAGGCCCCGAGAGAGAGAAAAAAAAAAACAAAAACAAAACCAAAAACAAACATTAGAATGTGACTTTATTTGGAGTAAGTTCTCCGCAGCTATAACCAAAGTAAAGATTTCAAGATGAGACTGTCCTGGACGCAGGTAAGCCCGAAAGCCGACAGAGTCAGGAAAAGAAACAGAAACTGGGGCGGAGGCTGAGTGACGCCCGAGGCAGAGGCGGAGTGGGGTGTCTATGAGCCAAGACCGCCGGGGACCACCGGAGCGGGAGGAAGCAGGAAGGGGAGCCAGTCCTGCCGACATCCTGACTGAGGGCCTGGCCTCAAGGGCTGGGAGCACACACACTTGTGCTGTTTTAAGCCACCACGTGGGTGCTAGCTTGTCATGGCAGCCCCGAGAAACTAACACCCAGGGGATGTAAGACCCTAACTCTTCCCAGACTCTCGTACACGTGCATTTGCCCCTAGAGAGATTCCGGGACGCCGAAGCAGCAAAGACGCAGACTGGCCAACCTCTGTCCCATCGGGTCGCACACAGGTGCCCAGAGCCCTTGCTAAACACACGGGACACCACGCCGGTCCAACGGCAGTAAAGTTGGATGGGTTCCTGGAAGATGGTGAGGAAAAGAATGTTCTTTTTCCATTGAAAGGTTTCAGAAAAATGTCCAGATTTCTGTGTTCTTCCTCTACCGCCCGTGGGACTGAAACAGACACTGGACTAACGCAGGCCGCCAGGGGAAGCCTAAACTTGAGTCAGTCCTGCCCTGGGCGGAGGAAGATAAACACGGGGCCCTTGGGAGGGAGCTGCGGACCCCTGAGCATGACGTCAGGGCTTGGGCTCGGCCAGGACCAGCCTGTGTCCCGAGATGGGAAGCGGCCGGGGACCAGGCAGGGGGACCCCTGGCTGGCGGATGCTGCCAGCCCCTCCGTGGGGGGCTCAGCCCTCCAACCTGCGTGCCCCTCCCAGCCGAGCACCAAGACGAGCCGTGCGTGTCCTTGGCCGCTGCCAGGCAGGCTGAGCTCAGCTGGCACGGCCCGAGAGGCTTGTCTCGAGCTTCCTCACTTTCTTGGCAGGAAGACCAGAGAAAAACATCGGCTTTGGAAGGAGCCAAGCCCTGGCGCAGTGCGGCTCCGGGCTCTGGGAACAGCAAATCGCTTTTCCATCTGTGTGTGAGGCTCGCATGTGGGCTGCAGGTTGGTGGTGTAAGGACCCCACCCTTGCGCTTTGCTCTGGGCTCCACAAGGTGTTGATGCTTCTGCGGGTGCCCCTGGGTACCAGCCGGCCGTGGGCGCGTCACCCAGTAAGCCAGCGGTTTTGCTGGTCGTTTCTTTTCTCTCTTCCTCTCCCTCTCTCCTTCACCCCTTCCCTCCCCTCCTCTCTCTCTGTTCCTTTCTCCCCTTCCTCCCTCTGCCTTTCTTCCTCCCGTTCTCTCTCCTCCCTCCCTCCCTCACGTCTCTCGTCTCCCCTCCTGTCCGGCTCCTCCTCATTTTAGAAGAGGCTTCCAGTGGGCTGAGGGAGGACAGTGGGGAAGCCACGGGGCTGAGCGCTCCTCTGAGCATCACCGATCAAACTCCTTTGTCAAAGTCCCGAGAGAGACGGGCACCCCCCTGCAGGCAGGGAGCGCATGAGTTGTGGACGGAGACCTCGGTCCTGCGAGTGCAGCCCCCGCCAGGGGCGGCGGACCTGGCACATCTGGGTCATCTTGCGATGACAGTCTGCAGAGGTGCTTTCTCCTGATGCCTGGCCTGGACTAAGAAAAAGACAGAGTTCTTGTCTTCAAAACATCCTTGCTACTCCTGGGGAGACAAGGTGGTTTTTCAGGGAGAAAACCCTAAAACAGGGCAAAGTATGTACGTAAACATGGAGAAGAGAGAAGCGAATAGCTTGACTAATGGTCTCTTTGTTCTGGAAACGTTTCCTGACACCAAATGCCGCTGTGTCGTGTGTCGTGGAAGAGGCTTAGTCCGGGAGGAGAGTGGGGGGAGCCGGCCCCCAGGAGCTGTGTCAACACAGGAGCAACATTCTCGGGAGAAGAGGGCCGCAGCGTGGCCGCCAGGTGATGCTGAGAAAGGAGCTTGACTACGTGGGTTTCACGAGAGAGGAGGCTTTGTCCCGTGTGGCCCTGGCTCTACTCCAGCTGGGCTCCCTCTGGGGTCACAGACAGGCCCTGGGTTTAGGCTGGGAGAACAAGCACCTCGTGGAGACACCTGCTGTCGCGATGGTGACCCTGATCCAGCTGAGGTGGGCCCGTTCGGTGCCGTCCGTGTCTGTCCCCAGGGACCCCGGGGAACGGCGTGACCACAGGCACCCCCTCCACAGCCAGCACAGGAGCCCCTGGTCAGCCCACGGCCCCTCCCAGGACAGCCCTGCTCCCCTCTTCCCCCCTGGAGAAGCAGCGCTGTCCCCAACTCCCATGTGGGAAGTGGCCCCCATTTTTCTGCTTCTCTCAGAGAAGAGTCCGTTCAAGTAACCTTCTCGCCCAACACAAAAGCAATTCATCACGTCTTTTCAAATCACTATGACCTTACGTTTGTCAAGGTGTTCCAAATCCTTAAGTAAACAGACACACGGCTCAAAACAAAGTCAAAAGAAAGAAGGACAGAAAACAGAAAATTCCTTTTGGGCACAACTGTCCCCCCCCCTCACTTTCATATTCCACTTCTCCAACGCACATGCAGAATTTTCAGACACTAATCTTTATTCAAATTATTTCATTTTTTTTTTCTTTTCAATTCGCTTCTGCTTTCCAATGCAAATGGAATCCTTCCTGCAAACACCATCGGCCTCTCCCCTTCGTTACGGTGAATGGATGCTCACCGTCCACTCATCCCTCTCATCCCAGTGCCCGGAAGAGTCCCTCGCGTGCACCGAGCGCTCGCTCCCTCTTCCGCTCTGAACATCCCTTGTCTCTGCGCGTCTCTCAGTCCTCTTTCTCCGCCCACCGTCCCGCCTACGTGGTTCACTGGCGCTCGATTCCATGTCCCTCTGTCTGCAACTTCATTTGCCGCTCAGCTGGGACCTCCCCCGCCTGACCCTAGCCCCGCCTTTTAACCCTGCGTCCCCTGACCCCAGCCTTGACCTCCTGCTTCTTGATGCGCTGGGTCCCAAACTGTCTCTTCATGTCCCCAGACGTCCCCATGCCTCCCCCTAACTGTTCCCTTCCTGGAACCATGGAGTGTAACATGTGGCGGCGGCTCTGCCAAACAGTTTGGCGGTTCCTGACCAAGCCAAACATAGGCTGTCCCATGTCCTGGCAATTCCACTGCTAAGCATGTGCCCGGAGGAACAGAACCCAGAGCCTTGAACAGATACGTGCACATCAGTGTCCACGGCAGCGTTACTGACAGCAGCCAAAAGACGAACAACCCGAGTGTCCGCCAGGAGATAAATGGATAAGACGGGGAACAATGGAGCAGCTCGGCCACCAGAAGGGACGCAATTCGGCAACACGCCACAGCCTGGAAAAGCCGTGAAAGTACGATGCTCGGTAAAAGAAGCCGGACAACCAAAGACAAATGTTGTATGATTTGTTTACATGAGGCATCTGGAATAGGAAAATTCCTAAGTGCAGAAAGCAGGTATCAGAGGTTCCCGGGGTTGAGACGAGAGGGGGACGGGGGTCATTACAGCTTAACGATTGCAGAGTTGCTGTGTGGGATGGCGAGAATGTCTGGAGCTAGTGCTGATGGTTGCTCAGCATCCTGAATGTAATTAATGCCACTTAAACGAAACTGAAAAATGACGGAGGCAGGAAAGTTCCTATTTTACCACAGCTTTGAAAATTCACGATGTAACAAACACACCAAGGACAGTGACTTGTACGCGGCGCTTACACCTTAATAAAGCTATGACGAGAGAGGGGGCGAGGGGGCTTCGGGGCAGGGGCAGCGGGAAAGAAACACACAAAAGAAGTTACTCATCGATTCTTGACCCAGACTGGAAGTCAGTCGGAGACGAATGTGCTGCCTTGACTATCGTAACGCACATTCAATCAATAGGTACATTGAAACAGGCTTCCAGTGACATTTTCTTTTCTAGAAAGGGGAATGTTGCGGTCAAGTGTAACCACGTGGTGTCCTTTCTCATCTAGTGCCTGGACTATCATCGCAGGGTCCTAACTGATCTCCCTGCTGTCACATTTCCTCTGTGCATCCAGCACACTACTGCGACGTCCTCCTACCCAAAAAAAACCTCTCTATCAACAGCGTTCAACGACTCCTTATTGCCCCTTGAAAAAAAAGTGCAGACCCTACTGGCCTCCAAAGCTTGCCACCTTCTCGGCCCCAAACCACCTTACCTGAAAGCGGGCGGCATAAGATCCCCCCGGCGGGTGTTTGGAAAGAACACGGTCCACCCGCCTGCTGTGTAATCGCCAATCTCTGGTTTAGCTCCGCAGTTACAGCCCCTTGGCCTACTCCCTGCCAACTCAAGACAAGCTTGTGTCACTGCAAAGGCTGTTCTAATCCAACAGCAATTTAGCCATGTTAGTAAAAGAATTCCTCTGGTTGTATCTGGACTTCACACTTGGAGGGGCCTCCTACGGCCTGGGGCTCGTCGCCACACGCACTCCCACCCCCGGCTGCACGCTCCCTGCCCAGCCCTGCACTCCCTGGTGGACACGCTTCCATTCTGCTCTGACGTCACTCTTCTCCTCCGAAGCCCCAAAGGGCCCTTCTTTCATCCTCCTGGTCACTTCCTGCGAGCAGCTTCCTGCAGGGAGCCGGCTGGCTGTGACTCTCACCTGCCACACCCTCCCCAAACTGCAAGCAACTGCTCAGGAGGATGCAAGGAGAATACGGAGAAACAAATGCAATCTGCATAGGCAATTGCCTGTGATTCACAACCTCTATCTCCTCTTCCTTGATGTTTTTAAGTCTTTGTCTCATTTAGGTGATAAGCCCAAAGGATCCAACCAGCTCTGTTTTCTAAATTCAGAGCATCTCCAAGGATGCTGTCAGCATTTAGCATTATTAATGCATGCAGACCGTAAAGACGGTACCAGGAACACCATGCAGATACAACCATCTGCTACGGCTTCGGGCTAAGAGGGGAGCATGGTCCAGGCTAGCTGTTTTGGGGGGGCTGGCACTGGAGGGCACAGGGACCTGAGCACACCTGGAAGACGGGTCCCACCAGCACGGTGTTCGTTTCCGTGTTATCACCGTAGCGCTCTCAGACTCAGCTTTCTCTATCGCTTTAACAACAAACATCGGACATTTCTCAGCTTTTCCCAGGCCGTTTTTGCCCAGCGGACACCAGAACTGCCAAAAAGGCTCCAAATGCACTTGAACCAGGCTGGTCAGGGCAGTCACGGCTTCCTCGCCTCCCAGCGAGGGTCCCCCCAAGCCCCCCCGCCCCAGGAACCGGAGAGGGCTGGGCCTCCCCCGCACTGGGAACGTGGGGAGGGGGCGCTACACCCCGGATCCTGTCAGTCCCACGTTCTGGCTCCCACTCCTCCACGCACGGTGAAGACGGCTTTTCTTCCGACATCTTCACCGGAGATCGGGTCGGCTCCTTTCCCTCCATTCGATCCGCCGGTAAAAAGATGGCCCTCGGGGACACCAAACGTGCACAGAGCCTTCTTCTAGCCCAAACTGGAAGCCAGTCGGAGGCCGATTTGCTACCTTGACTCTTTTAACACAGATTCAATGAATCAGCACAGTGAAATGTACTTCCAGGAATATTTTTTCTCCAGAAAGGTGAATGTTGCAGTCAAGTGGGCTGTATATGGATTAAACTATGTCCCACATAATGTTCCTAAAAATTTCAGCAGTAACTTTTTCTTCTCCATACAGAAAATTGTACATTGTAGGGTACTATGATCCCTCAGTATAGGCTTATGAGACAGGTCTGCCATGTATATATGTATTTTAATTAAGGGGTGAGAAAACCTTTTAAAGTTCATGGCTGAACCGAACTCCTAGAGGCCATCCTTATTTGGGGGACAGTTTTTCACTTGTGGTACAATTAAACCAAGGAGATGGCCGAGTTCGTTACAGGTCCTCCTCCAGAAGAGCTGGTCAGTGGACTAGTTCAGGGCCATCCCAGGCTGCACTGCACGCCTCCCTTGTTTCCGTGCACTCCCGTGGTACTCTGCCAGGCTGCACTGCACGCCTCCTTGTTTCCGTGCACCCCCGTGGTACTGTGCCTTCGACTGGAGCCCGGAAACAGGTCCTTACGTGAACCCTCTCCTCTCTGTCTTCTCACTTTTCACGCTACACCTATCTCTGCTGACCCTAACGACTCACCGCCACTGCTAAAACCAAGCCAGGCCCCAATTCCTTTTCGCTGGAACTCGCTCCTCTGTGACTTGGTCGGGGCAGAGCTGAGGCGTGGAGCCACCCAGCACCTCATCTGAACCCATCACCGACTAGCCGCTTCTCCTGCACCCACGGCTCACTCCCCTTCAGCCGTCCTTTCTCCACCTGGGAGGGAGACGGGCTGAGCATGCTGAGCCAGGACAGACGCTCAGGGCGTGACTCTCTTCCCTGTACCCGCCAGGGCCTTCTTCTCTGGACCACATCTTATTTTTTGGCCTCTTCTTCAGTGAACAAAAATTTCCCAATGGGGACAAATAAACATTTTAAATTGGAGCCTTTCTCTGGTCAGCATTCCTCCTTTAAGCCATACTTCCATTTCTTTTTCCAACTTGCTTCTCTGTTTCTTGAAATCACGTATCCGCTGTGCCACGGTTCCCATGGATTCACCCGCTAACCACAACCTGGTCATCACAGGTCCCCAGTGGCCCTACCAGTCCTGATCCGGCCAGACGCACGTGGCGCTCCTGACCACCGGGACGAGCCCCCTGCAAGTTCGGACGTGGATTCTGAGACGGCACCCTCACCGCAGCTTCTTCGAGCCCTCGGGCTCCTCTCTGACGTCTTCACCAGCTATGATTCTTCTGATCACCTATTAAACTAAGTTGTCCCTTGTTCTTTCCTGGGACACGTGATTCGTACCCTCTCCTTGGACAATTTATTTTTCTCTATGCCTTTGAATGTATGGGCACGACTTACTCTTAACCTTTGTCCCTCAATATATAAAATATTATTGCGAATGTCTGTACCTGTCACGGAAAGTGCTAGCAAAGGCACATTCTAAAAAAAATAAATAAATGTCCATATTTTTCAATTTTATTGATTCCCTCCAAGTTTTAACTAAGATGCCTGCAGGTCACTTATTCCTTATTTTTAAAAAATCACCGATTTGCCAAAATGAGAATTTTTATTTTTATTACTTATTTATTTATTTTGGGCCGCACCCGTGGCATATGGAAGTTCCCAGGCCAGGGATCAAATCCGAGCTTCAGCTGCAACCTCTGTTAAAGCCGTGGTAACTCTGGATCCTTACTTGCTGCACAGGGCTGGGGATTGAACCCAAGCCTCAGCAGTGACCAGAGCCACTTCAGAGACAATGCCAGAGCCTTAACCCACTTCGCCACTGTGGGAACTCATTTTTAAATATTGGCCAGAACAAAGACCATACATTTTGAGAAAAGTAATGGCATTATCTCTAGTGACTTTTCCTAAACACAGAATAGCTGAGGGAATTAGAAACTACCCCTGAAGACCTATTTCTGTGAGAAAGGATTATAAGGAAAAATTAGGAGTGACTTATGCCAATGAATCAGACAAAGTAGATGAAATGGAAAAATGTATAGGAAAACCTAAGTTACCCAAAGTGACACAAAAGTAATAGAAAATCTCACTAGACCTCTACCTAATAAAGAAACTGAATTTTAAAAAACTGAATTGGGGAGTTCCTGTCGTGGCGCAGTGGTTAATGAATCCGACTAGGAACCATGAGGTTGCAGGTTCGGTCCCTGCCCTTGCTCAGTGGGTTAAGGATCCAGAGTTGTCGTGAGCTGTGGTGTAGGTTGCAGACGCGGCTCGGATCCTGCGTTGCTGTGGCTCTGGCATAGGCCGGTGGCTACAGCTCCGATTCAACCCCTAGCCTGGGAACCTCCATATGCTGCGGGAGCGGCCCAAGAAATAGCAACAACAACAACAAAAGACAAAAAAAAAAAAAAAAAAAAAAACTGAATTGGTAATTAAAATCTTCCAACTAAAAAAGCTAGGGCTAGCATGGTTTCAGTGGAGAACTCTATCAAATCTTCAGGAAAAGGAGTTCCTATTGTGGCTCAGTGGGTAAGAACCCAACTAGTATCTATGAGGACTCGGGTTTGATCCCTGGCCCCGCTCCGTGGGTTAAGGATCTGGCGTTGCCGTGAGCTGAAGTGTGGGTCGCAGATGCGGCTCTGACCTGCTGTGGCTGTGGCTGTGGTGTAGGCCTATAGCGGCAGCTCTGATTTGACCGCTAGCCTGGGAACGTCCACATGCTGTGGGTGCGGCCCTAAAAAGGAAAATAATTTTTTTCAAGAAAAAAGTAATACAACCCTACATACACTCTTGGAAAATACACAAGGAAGAAAAACTTTCCAACTTAATCTAGAATCCAGCTATAATAAGCACAGCACTGATACAAAGCCCATCAAATACACACAAGAAAACCACAGATTTGTACCCCTCGTGAACTGATTTGAAACAACCTTAAATTTTTAGCAATTTCTGACAACAACAACAAAGGACTGCATATCATAACCAAGTGGTATCAGTCCCTGGAGTATCAGGTTGATTTAGCATCCAAAAAATCAATCAATGTAATGCACCATACATGTAGAATAACAGAAAAAAAATCACAATAATTTCAAATGACACATTAAAAATTGACAAAATTAAATACTCATTCATGAAAACAACGCTCAATAAACCTGGAACAGAAAGCTATATCCTTAAACCAACCAAGGGTCCCCAGGAAAAACTTACAGCTGACATTCTATCTAGTGCTGAAAGACTCAATGCCGAAGCTCGAGGGGAGACAAGGGTCTCCGTTCTCATCATTTCTATGCAGTATTGTACTGGAGGAACCATCCACGACAATGAGGTAAGGGAAACAACGTAGCCGTACAGGTTTGAGAGAAAGAAGGACAACTGTCTTTGCAGAACATAGGATTTTGCGTGCAAAAAATCCTGTACATTCTATGGAAAAATGACTGGAACTAATCAAGTTTAGCGTAGTTGCAGGATACCCAAATCTATGCTATTTTTTGTATGTGAGCATCAAACCACTGGAAATCAAAATTAAGGGTACAATTTCATTCACAATAACTTTAAATACTGAGGAATACATCTTAAGTCGTGCAAGCGCTGTACGCTGAAAATTATAAAATTTTACTGAAATTAAAAATCTATATAAGTGGAAAGAGACAACAAGCTCATATACTGGAAGACTCAGTATTTAGACGATACTTCTCCCCAAATTTATGTATAGACAGGACACACAATCTCATTGAGAATTATATGTAAATTCACAAGCTGACCTGCAAATTTATATGGAAATGCAAAGGACCTAGAAGAGTCAGAATAATTTTGAAAAAGAAGAACAGGGCTGGAAGAATAATACCACCTCATCTCTAAACATGCTATACTGCTATAGTTATCAAGACAGAGTAGCATTGGTAATATATAAATATAACAGATTAGTGAGCCCAAAACGAACTCTTAATTTTATGGTCAAATGTCTTTTAAAAGGCATCAGCTTTAATGCTATGGAGCAAGGACACTCTTCAATAAATGCTACTGAAAAACTGGATATTCCATATGCAGAAATATTAGCTTAGATATACCAAAGGGGAAACAAAATTTTTATGATAATGTGTCATTCTTCTATATTTACACACTAAAGCTTCAAAATGTATATAAGTAAACTTTACAGAAAACCTTTGTAGTCTTGGGTTAAGGTATAGATTTTTTTAGACATGACACTGAAAGCATAGCACATGAGAAATAATACACTGAACTTCATGAATATTTAAAGCTTTCTTCTTGAAAGACACCAAAATATAAGGACAAGGCACAGACAAGAAAATAGCCGCTCATATTTCCTATAAAGTGTATCCAGACACAAAAATTTCTTGCAACTAACCCATTAATAAGACGAGAAACAACTCAGTTAAAGGATCAGCAAAAGATTAGAACAGACATGTCATCAGGGAAGATAGGAGTAACTGGTAAGAACTACTGATGAACAGCTAATAAGAAAATGAAAATAGGGTTACCGTCACTATCATCAATGAAATATAAATTAAATCCCAGATCCCACAGCATTCCATACCCACTAGTATATCCACAATCCAAAATATGACACTATCAAGTGCTGACAACGCTGAGAAGAAACTGGAACCCTCCTACACTGCTGATGGGACACAGTCATGACACAGGAACCTCAGAAAAGCTTGGCAGCTCTTACTACTTTCCATATGATCCAGAAATTCCATTTCTGTCCACACAAACACTAGTGTTCATACCAGCATTCTTCCTAACAGCCAAAGACTGAGAACAATCCACATGTCCACCCACTGGTGCACAGCAGCAGACAGCGGTATTTCAGTATAAAGGAACACTATCCAGCCGCGAAAACAAACACGCAACTTGTACACGCAACAACACAGATGACCATCCAAAATGCGAGGTTCCGTGAAAGAAGCCAGACAAAAAAGACAACATATTATATAGGTCCCTTCATAAGGGATGTTAGAAAAGGCAAATTTATGGAGATAGAGCCAATCCAAGGTTGACTGGGGTTGGAGGCAGAAACAGGTTTGACCACAAACCAGCACAAGGGAACCTCCTGTGCTGATGGACAAATTCTAAATTCTGAACTGTGACGACGATGGGACAATTGTACACATTTAGTAAAAATTCATTCTGAATCACTTTGCTATACACCTGAAACACTGTAAGGCAATTATGTGTCAATGAAAAATAAGTTTTTAATTTCGTAAAATAAAAAAACAAAAGTAATCCCTCTTCCTCCCAAAAAACCAGTGAAATTCTAAGTTGCCTGAAGCAAATAAAATTTAAAACAATGTGTCATAATATCGAAATGCACTTGTTACCATTACACTGCACTCTTCCAATGGATGAATTTCTTTGCTATTTAAATAAAGTTCCTAAAAATTTTTATTTTGCCACTTCAAAAATGTAGCAAAACTGGAAATGTGTTATAATTCTAAGTGTACCTCCTAACCACAAGGGTAATACAATGTTACATGTTAAGCTTAGAAGTTGGAAGGAATTTGGTACTTTTGAATGGCATTTAACAAAGTGATGGCTCATCAAGAAATTGTATATTTACCATGGGCTTCAGATGACGTAATTAATGGAAGCCAATAATACCATCAATTTCTCTCTATCAAGTCTCCTTCTGTTGGTCCCATCACACATTTCCTCATCATACGGAAAACTGGAAAAGTAATTTACAACACGATGACGCTGCAATTCCTCATTTCTTCCATTTAAAGAAGTCTTGATTTTTGCAATAAATATGACCACACTTACTTAGACACAGGCATTGTATATTTGCTAAGTCACAGCATGAATAATAAATGTTATCTCCCTGCATAACCAAAAAAACCCCTGAAAGTGTATTTATCTGAACCAAGTAAAAGTCATTTGTAAAGCAATTAGAAATCTCTAAAGGTAAAACAATTTATTCATAGGTTCATAATTCGTTAATGGCAGATCCAGGTCCAGAACTTTCCAGACAGGTATTTTATCTCCACATTTTTTCATTATTTGGCTTTGAATGGATAAGGTATTTCAGAGATGCTTGAATCCATTGATTTGTAAAGTGTGGGCCACAGCCCCTTTACAGGCTGTGAAATCAGCTTGGAGGGTTGTGAATATTGCTTTTCTTTTTTTTTGTTTGTCGTCTTTTTAAGGCCACACTCTCAGCAAATGGAGGTTCTCAGGCTAGGGTTCTAATAGGAGCTGTAGCCGCTGGCTTGCACCACAGCCACAGCAACACAGGATCCTTAACCCACTGAGCGAGGCCAGGGATCAAACCTGCCTCATGATTCCTAGTCGGATTCGTTTCCACTGCACCAGGACGGGAACCCCTCGTTTTTCTTTTGATGAAAGGGAATATTAAAACAGCAAACAAGATGATCCTAGGTGGCACGTTGTCCTAGGGAGTATTATTCTTTCAGAATTCTTGCTTCTCTTCCCTACTCCTGCTGTGATTTGGCCTTTGGCTTTGGGCTTGGCTGTACAATTCTCTGTGACCAACAGAATGTAGGCAGATGTGGCAACAGGCAACTCTAAGGCTGTTGAGAGGCTTTAAGAATGGCACATGGGACACCTATACAATCTCACAGGAGGAGGCTCTGGTGCAAAGTGGGGAGACCAGTGAAGCAGCCCGATTCCAGCTCTCAACCTGGAGCCTGATCCAGCAGGTCCTGTCTAATTCAGCAGAGCCCAGCAGACACAACTCGGTTTGAGAAAGAAATGATTATGAATGTGCGTCAAGGTTTGAGGGTGCTTGTTATGCAGCCTCAATACAGCCGAACCGACGGCTGCCCCAAGTTTACTACTGTATCGTGAAACTTTTTTCAGTTAAATAGATGTTTACATGTTTGAGGAACTGAGCTGTACCTACAGCTGTGATACAAAATATATTGTGAGCGCCAAAATTTTGAAAACGATTTCCTTAACTAACCAAAAAGGTAAACTCTTTTACAGTGAGGAAGATACCTATTTCACTCCAGGGAAGTAACAGCTGCATTTTAAAAAATTATTATTAAAGTATAGCTTATTTCCAATGTCCTGCCAATTTCTGCTGTACAACAAAGTAATCCAGTCATTCGTGTGTGTGTGCGTGCGTGTGTGTGTGTGTGTGTATAATGTAATAGTTTACATCTACTAACCCCAAACTCCCTGTCTATTCCACTCCCTCCCCCTTGGCAACCACAAGTCTGTTCTCTATTTCTGAGAGTCAATTAACAGCTGTTTTTGTATCACCTTGTACCTACTGGTCAAATTCACAACTGTGTTTTTCTTTCAAAATTTCTGGGCTAGAAGTGCAGTCAGGAACAGGTGAAGGGATTTATCAGCTGAATTTGGAGCAAGTGGGCACCTTCAATTGCCAAGAGCCTGCAGGAGAACAAAGCATTCACTGGGGTCCTAAACCCTTTTTATCGCTCCTTGTTAAGAGGCCTGCAGAAGCTGCCCATTTGTTTCAAGGACAAGCAGTGAGAATGCATGACAATGGTGCTCTCTGATGAAGTGGCTACACTGGGCTAGGAACATTCCAGAAACTCTGAACCAAGAACCAGTGTGGAGATGATACAAGTCCACTAACTAAAAGGTATCTCTGAGCTGAGCTGTAAGATTTAGGGAGGGGTTTTTTTTTTTTTTTTTTTTTTTTAAAGCTCTGTAGGAAAACACGATTCTGTAAGAACTTCTTTTTGGTATAGTAACATTAAAAAATTATACAAGTGAAGTCAATTTTTTAGGTTCCAACCCTAGGAATGGCCCAATGATACAAAGTAGGACTCTCCTGCCTGCAAGAAATATTCAGGTAGAAATAGCTCAAGCCAAAGCTGGAAGCCGTTAGAAAAAGTAAAGTGACAATCTGTATCCAGATAGAATAGGCTTTAACAAAGAATTCAATTAAGATTTTTTAAAATGTATGGAGAAGGTCAGAGGAAGACAGGATATGCCTCAAGTATCATCAAGTCTTTGGATCCAATTCTGGGAGTCCTAGGTATCAAACAGCTAAAATGAATGAGATAAAGTGGATCTAATAGTGCTTAAAATCTGATTAGGCATGATCACATGCCCAATTCTGGCTGAAATAAAATGTATGTTCTGTAACTCTCAGCATACAAATTGAATAGAGAACTTATAAAATTCTAGGGAAAAAAAAGTTTGGTTTTTGGAGTTCCCGTCGTGGAGCAGTGGTTAACGAATCCGACTAGGAATCATGGGGTTGAGGGTTCGGTCCCTGCCCTTGCTCAGTGGGTTAACGATCCGGCGTTGCCGTGAGCTGTGGTGTAGGTCGCAGACGCGGCTCGGATCCCGCGTTGCTGTGGCTGTGGTGTAGACTGGCGGCTACAGCTCGGATTGGACCCCTAGCCTGGGAATCTCCATATGCCGCGGGAGTGGCCCCAAAAAATAGCAAAAAGACAAAAAAAAAAAAAAAAGTTTGGTTTTAATCTGAGGCATTCAATTTGCCTGAGGGAGAGGTGAAATTATGGTTAGATTCTGTGCTTAGGTGAATGGTTCTCAACTTTGGCTGCATAAAAAAGCACTCCCACTGCCCAGGCTTTCCCGGTCCCCAGTGACCAGAATCTCTGGGGGTGGGACCACAGGATATTACTGACGCAGCCGAAGTTGAGAATCTGAGAATCGCTGCTTCAATATTCTAAATAAACCTTTAGCAGAAACATATTATCATTTATTTAGAAAGAGGGAAATGATTAAAAAGTGATACGAAAGTTTTGTAAATTTTTTCCTCAGTGTGGCTGAGATTATGAGAGTTGAGCTTAAGGTAAACTTCTGACAAATTTGGACACTTTTTGTCCCATATTTGATGGATGACTAAATTACTAAAATTGCCTGGATCCCTGGTGCTGGAGCATTCTCTGAACATACCTGGAATCTTCTAGATTTAAGCATTCCAATCCGGACTGGGAAAACACTGGATCTTATCAGTACCGTGAGTCCTGTAGTAAAAATAACAGCAGACCGTAATTAACATAAAATAATGGTAGACACGAAGTCTTGCTTGTTGAGTCAATCTGGCGAGGCAGCCTCTCACACCAGACTACACTTGCTGGGGGAGGTGGGGCGGCAGGGAGGTGGTTGTTAACTTTAGGGCTCTAAGAACATTTCCCATGTTTTTCAAATTGTCCTAAAATCCCTTTTCACAGAATCACTGGAGCTGTGTGCACTAACAAGCCAGGCTCTTGGGTCTCACCGATACCGGGCCCAACGCGCAGCCCGCAGAACACTGTAATGTTTAACACCTGTTTAGCGCCGAGGGAACAATTTCATGCAAGTTTTTCAATGAATTACATGGACTGTCGTCCTAAATTGTTCTTGCTAATGCACTAGCCCCTGCTTATCCTCCATCTCGCTTTCTCAGGTTCTGTTACCTGTGCTCAGCCGACGTGCAGAGCTCTGCCGCGCGACGTCCCAGGAGCAAACACCTCCAAGCGCCAAACCACTCGCCCGGCTCAGCGTGATGAAGTCTCGCGATGCCGGCCCTTCCCGCCGGCGGGACGTGGCTCCGCCCCGCGCTCGGCGTGCCCCTCCCATGAGTCCCTGGGCGGCCGTGGGGTCAAAGGTCTCGTCGGCGACAGTGTCGGGGGACGGGTGCCCAGGCGACGCTTGTCCTACTTAGTAACGGCCCCCAAGCACCGGAGGAGCTTGGCCGGCGGTTCTGGGGCGCGGGAGAGGGGACCCAACTGCTTCCTTTAAGGAAAAGGCGCCCGTCCGGGGCTTGGGGAGCAAAGGAGTGACGCGGCGCCGAGGTCGCGGGGAGCCGCCCTAAGAGCGCACCTGCCGACCTGACACTGGGACGCAGGAGGAGGACACGCCTGCTGGGCACACCTCAGACCCGAAAGTTACAGCCCAGCGGAGTAAGTGCTCTGCTAACGTGCGCGAGGTGTTGAAGTTGTGCAGGAAGATTTGCGAGGCCACAGTCACACACCTCTCCCGACAGTGCATTTTATGGTTGCTTTATTTTATTCCTAGTATTATTGTTAACCTCCTCCAGGGCCAAATTTGCACACGGAGACTCCATCACAGCTCCGTCTGTAGAGGAGCCTTTAGAGTGTGTGCAGGGCGGGGGACCACCGGTGTCAGGCATCCACGGTCTGGAAGTAGCCCCCACCCCAGAAAAGGGGTTGACCTACGGCTTGAAGAATCCCTCTCCCCCCCTTCCCCCCCCCTTCCTCTCGCCCGCGCAGTAAATTGAAGGAGCAGGAACAATTTCTCTCTCAAACTATCCTTTGCAAGAGTGTTGGGCGAGAGGACTTTTCCTTCAATCTCATGCGTGCATTTTCTATTCTTTCATAGGTAGTAGTGATAGTACTAATATTGTGACGTCACGGTTTCACTCCGTTGTATATATAAAATTATCGATCATGTCTAAGATCGAGATGTATACGGCCACATGCTACTTTTTGTATAGGAATTAAAGCCGACAACTCCATTTCAAGGTGAGGAAACTCCTGGAGCCTGGGGAGAACCAGCCTGTGGTGGGGTCTCCAGTGGATTCCCCTCCTTCTGTCTCCTAGCTTCCCCTGGGGAGCACCTACTGTTTGCAACCCTTCCAGGAGGCAGGGGAGGGGCTATGGGCCTCGTCCAGAAGGATTTTAGCTAAGCGACAAGGCTCTGGCCTGCTGAGGACTGAAGCTGCCTCTCCCTGGGACCTTCTTTGAGGACCCCTGGTCCCCGGGGCCTCGACTGGAAATGCTGACCCCAAGGAGAGCCTCCTCTTCTGACTGGGCTGGTCCCCAGGCAGACCCTGGGGTGTGGGCATCTTCCTCCAGCTTTGCAGTCACTTCTCTTCACCAGCGTTCTTTCCGAGAGGGCCTGCCGGTCCACACCCCTCCCTGGATTTCACAGGCACTTAGGCTGAGGGGCCACAGGAACTTCCCTGTGAGAAGGCCTTGAAGCACAAGAGAAAACCCTATTGAATTGAAGGCGGAGAACCCCTTTCCCAAAGAAATCCTCTTTCACGTCTTCCTCTTGAATTTGTGTCTTCCTCTTGGAACCATACATCATGTTGCTCTCCCTTATTTGTTTTGCAAGTTCATAAACTGGTCTGGAATTTCCTGTCTGGGCACCTCGGTTTCTCAGACTCTTTCGGCCAGTACCTCATTGCGTAGCCTAAGGACGTACGTGTGTATGTGTGTGTACATATCAAAATTGCACGTGTCTAAATAGAACAAATGCTCCGTGTCATAACCTGAAGGGCAGAACGTGACCTTTGCAAAATATGTCTTATCAATAAAAGAACAGAACTTTCTGACGTAGTTACTGTCTGATTTGCACACAGAGGCAGCAAAGCCGCCTTCTGTTTTGTGAGCAGAGTCGCTGCTGAGGTCACCTGCCCTGAAAGGGGGATGGAGCATCCAGCTGTCCCCAGTAATTACAGCCGGAGTCAGGGGCAGAAGGCGCACTCGGGAACCCCCTGTGTCACATTCCTGGTGCCTCCGCACGTTCATGCACAGAGACGTCAAAGACGCCTGCATCCCACACAACTAAAGCCGGCGTCGGTGCCCAGAGGAAACGTGATGTCTTTGCTGAAGATGAAGATTCCCCTACAGCCCTGTTTGCTCCAAACACAGCTCTTCCTGGCCAAGGTATGTTAATTCCGGGTTGTAATAGTAAAAATTGTTCTCTAATCAGGTGAAGGACGGTTTCCTTCATAGGACATAACGATCCAAAGGGTTTAAAAACAGAACGAAGGAGAAGGAAAAAGAGTAGATGAGAACGTGGGTTAGGAACTGTGACTGGGGTGGAAGATTGAAGACAGGACAGGTCTAAAAGAATAAGTGGTGATGACCTCTCTCCGGCTGGTGGTGTCGGTGTCCTTGCTGCCAGAGTCACTCAGAGAGACGTCGAGGTCCCCAGTGTCCCTGTTTGTCTTGATCTGAGCCGGCTCATGAGGGCCTGGTTTTGGAAGGTCTGCAGTTCCGCAGTCGTCCTGGCTCATTGTGCCTTAAGGCAGCTGGAGCCCAGTGCTCGGTTCTTTTGTTTTGCGTCGTTTCTCTCTATTTATCTTGAAGGCAGCGTGGAGGGCTGGAGAGTGATTTTCAGCCACTGACTGTTAGTCATCCCAGTCTCATGAACAGGACCTGCTCCAGGCGAATAATCCCATAGGTGCCAGAGAAGACAGAGGTGTCCAGGGAAATGCACTCTTCACCCCAACTTTTCTCCTGAAGAATAGTCCTGGGAAAGGCAAAAACACCGCATAGATGGGAAAATGCTTCCTCAGCCCCTGTGCCCGGGGAACGCTTTCCTGGAGCCAGTGGCTCATGCCCTGTCGGGGTGGCCCTCAGAGCCGGGCTGCATTTCCTCTGTGTATTTGCCCCTCGGGGGCAGTGGCCTTTAAGTCCAAAGAGCAGTCTTCTCAGAAGACCACAGAGACTGTTTGCTTTCTGAGGCGTTTCACCAGCACCCCCACCCCCACCCCGGGCTTAGCTGACCAGATATTCCCTCACTTGACTAAGCTTTTAACACCTTTTGGTTTTAAATCCAGGTGCTTTTTTCCCACAAACACCTGTACTGTGAATGAGAACATTCTTTCCCGTAACTGCTTCAGAGTCAGTGGCTGACAGCACGGGAGCGGAGGGAGAGTGGCAGGAAGCACAGAGCGCCCAGCCTCTGGGGGGATCCATCTGTTGCTGCTCTCTCCCCACGGGGCACCCCGGATGTGTGGGGGCCAGAGAGGAAACTCGCCAGGAAACAACACTTTTCTTTTTTGTCTTTTTGCTATTTCTTGGGCCGCTCCCGCGGCATATGGAGGTTCCCAGGCTAGGGGTCTAATCGGAGCCGTAGCCACCGGCCTACGCCAGAGCCCCAGCAACTCGGGAACCAAGCCGAGTCTGCAACCTACACCACAGCTCACGGCAACGCCAGATCCTTAGCCCACTGAGCAAGGGCAGGGACCGAACCCACAACCTCATGGTTCCTCATCAGATTTGTTAACCACTGCGCCACGACGGGAAATCCAGGAAACAACACTTTTGTATGTTCTCTCAAATATGTGACTTGGAGGCAGGGTTTTGGGTGTGACTGGACCTAGTCATTGTTTTAGGTGACTGCCCAGAGGGTGCTGCACGAAGCCCTTTTAAGTGGACGTTTCTAAACGCAGTATTCATGGAAGAGGGAAAAAGCAACTTTAGGGTCTCAAAGGGGAAAAAATAATTACTACAGACACCACACCTGGTTCAGCAGGCGCGTCTCCTCACGGTGACGGACAGCTCCAGACCTGACCAGTTCCTGTCACGGCTCTCACGGCGGTGTCCCCATGTCTGTCCCAGACCTCGTGTTTCTTACTGCACAGTGTTCACTTCTCGGTCCGTCTTTTTTTGTCTCGTGGAGGCATTTTGTAGTTGACCGGTGGCACTGCAAGCTAGTGTGCACCCTCATGGTCTTGGGACTCTAAATTGGAAGCAGAAATGAAGTCCGCCTGGAGGACAGGACTGGCTGGATCATGCTGCAGTGCTCCCTCTCCGCAGCGGACCTTTGCATGCGGGAGGGTTTTACCAAGCATTTAAAAGATTCCTTGCTTTGGATAAAAGTCAGTGGTCTGCTGAGTGTCCTGCAGATGCATCTGCATGGAGTCACTTCATGACCTTTGAAGACATGTTGGAGATCATTTCCAGAATGTGCGATTTGTCAGTTTTCTCCATCTTTCCAAGGAATTAGCGTTTTACTTCATTTATTAACTCTACTGCTTTTCTGTTCTCCATTTTATTAATACCTGCTCTAATGTTTGTTATTTTATTCCTTCTGCTCTGAGCTTTAGTATGCTTTTTTCCTTGTTTAAATAACTAAACTGTCCCCTTTACAATATGTTTCTATAGGGAGTTCCCATTGTGGCACAGCAGTAATGAACCTGACTTGTATCCGTGAGGACGCTGGTTCGACCCCTGGCCCCACTCAGTGGCTTAAGGATCTGGTGTTGCCATGAGCTGTGGTGTAGGTTGCAGACGTGGCTCGGATCTGGCGTTGGCTGTGGCTGTGGTGTAGGCCGGGGTGGCTACGGCTCCGATTAGACCCCTAGCCTGGGAACCTCCATATGTCACAGGTGCGGCCCTAAAAAGAAAAAAAGATACATGTTTATGTATACAGTATGCTTGTAGTCTTCCTCTCCAGAAACTTAACAAGACGCCCTGTCTTTGATGATCATTACGTGTTCCTGGTTTTGTTACCTTACCACACCTTTGTCTTGTCACTTAGATTAGAATCCCTTTAGATTAGGAACTGTTGTGTATGTTTTAAAATTTATGCTCGGGGGCCTTGTAAAAAAGTAGCGATTAATCAGTGTACATTCTGATACTGGAACCAAGATAGCAGAAATTATAAGAAGTTTCCAATTTAGAGGAAATACATAATTTGAGGGGAAATTACGAACTAAAGTTAAATCATGTCCTGACATAGTCTTTTGAAATGTCATCTATTGTGTGAATTCCATACGCACTTAAAGCAGGAGACTCAGTGTGTTTGGTTAGAGGAGAACCAGGCTAGGTATTTGGCAGCTTGATAACAAATAAGTATTTCCCAAGCCTCATTTTTAACCTTTGTTCCTTTGCGCCATATAGAGAGTTTATATTGGAAAGAAAATGCTTGCTTGCTTGCTTGCTTGTTGTCAGTTGCTGAAGGAGTCAGTAGAATCTGAGGATCGTGCTGAGGAGCGAGGGAATGGTACTGAGAAGGATATATGTGTGTTTGGGGAAAAACCTCTCTCTGGGGTGCATCCTCTGTACACTGCAGAATTCCTGTTCAGGTGAAGGCGTCTTACGAGAAGTATGTCTGTTCGTGCTGCGAAGCGCTCAGTCTGAATAAGACTTTACATTTTGTAATGGTTTTCCTTTTCTAACTGAAATCTGTAAGAACGCTCCGTCACCATCCACTTACCGTCCTGTCCCTCCAGTTGCTTTCCCACCCAGTGCACCTTCTGTGATGGGCGTTATCTCCTGTTGAGAAATATTTCCCTAGAGCTAAGGTTTTCCAAGTGACCTACCACCGGTGGCCCCTGGGACTTCAGACGTGATGAATGAGGAAGGCGGAGAGCGTTTGCTCTCAGCGGCAGGTTTCCAGCCCACTGGAAACATCAGGTCGCTCAAGGACCCCCACCTGACTCGGCCGCCGCCCAGGCAGTCCTCTCTGAGTGAGTCACAGTGGTGCCCCGTGTCCTTGCCCCTCCTCTCTGTGGGATGGTGGGGTCGTGAGCGAGCAGGTGCACCCTCCGTTACTGTGTAAGGGACAGATGTGAGTCTGAGGGTCTGAGTAATGAGTGCCCTTAAAAATCTTCATGAAGGGGGGAAAGCCTCTTTTACTTGCTTTGAAACGTCTCGATGAGACTTCGGCATGGACCTCACCATCATTGCTTGGGCGTGTACAGGCTTGTGTGCAGAGGCCTGTTTTCAGACCAGAATGTCTTGCAGAACATGATTCAGGATGATTTAAGAAGCGGCAAGTGACTAGGCCTGTTATGGCGATCATTTCACAGTATACACAAATATCAAATTGTTAGGGTGTGCACCTGAAATTAATTTAATGTATGTCATTTATACCTCAAAACATTCAAAAGAGTAAAATCAGTACAAAGTGTATTCTCTGACAGCAGTGCAATGAAATTTGAAATCAACAGTGAGAAAAAAAATGGGGAACTTAAAAATATGTGGAAATTAATCAGTATACTTCCAATAGGTCAAAGAAGAAATAAGAAAACGCTTTGAGATGAATGAAGACAAAGTTACAGTGTCCCAGGAGTTCTGGGAATTTGCTAAAATTGAACGAAGAGGGAACTGAGTAACTGAATACCTGTATGAAGAGAGAGGAGAGGTCTCAAATCAGTTCCCTAAAAATCCATCATGGGACGCTGGCAAAATGAAAGCACCCTGAAGCTCAGGTAAGCAGAAGGAATAAAATAATAAACATCAGGGCAGATGTTAATAAAATAGAGAACAGAAAAGCAGCAGAATTAATAAATAAAAAGCTAATTCTTTATAAAGATGGAGAAACTTGACAAACTTTTAGCTGCAAAAAAGTCTCAAGTTACTAGAATTAGACATGAAGGAAGAGACATGACCACAATCCTACAGAAAGGAAAAGGTTGAAAAGGAACGCTGTAAACAACTGTGCACCGACAAATGAGGAAACGTAAACGAAACGGACGCCTTCCTAGAGAAGCACGGACTGCGGAATCTGACTCAGGGAGAAACAGTCTCAGCAGGCCTAGAAGGTCTGGAGTGATTAGAGCCGTCATCAGAAACTACCCACAAAGCACAGCCCAGCTCACAGGCCTCACTACTGAGTTCTTCCAAGATGCGAAGGAGAATTACTACCGGTTGCTGTAGTCTGAATATCTGCGTCCCCCTCAGATTCACATGTTGGGATCCTAACCAGCAAAGGTGGAATTAGGAAGAGGCCTCTGGGGCCCTTAAGTCCTGTGGGCGGAGCCCTCATGCATGGGGTTGTGTACAGGAGGTGCCAGAGACCCTAAGCCCTCTCACCAGGTGAGGACACCGCAGGAGGCCACAGGCTGGAGTGGACCAGGAAGAGGGCTCCAGAGGGTGGCCACGCCCGTGCCCTGGTCTGGCCTTGCCAGCCTCCAGAGGTGAGAGCAGTGCAGGTCTGTTGTTGACACGCCCCCAGCCCAGGTATTTTGTTACATCAGCTGGAACAGGCGGAGACATCAGCTCTTCACATCTCTTCCCCAGAATACAGGAGGGATGGGCCCTGCTTCATTCATTTGACAAGTCCAGTATTACTCCGATACCAAAGTCAAAGATAGCGCCAGAAAATAAAACTGCAGGTCAACATCCCTTACAACTATGGGCACAAAAAGCCTCCACAAAATGCTAGGGAACAAAATTCTGCAACGTGTGAAAAGAATTATATACCATGCAAGAGGAGTTTAATGCAAGTGTAGAGGATTGGAATAATGTCTGAAACCCCAATTGATGTAATGCGTCCTATCAGTAGAATAAAGGCAAAGTCATACGATCCTCTCAACATATGCAAGAAACACATCCTACCAAGTTCACTACCCTTTCAGGATACAACACTCAGCAAAACAGAAGAGAAGGAAACTTCTTCCATCTGATAAAAAGCCTCCACAGAAAAACCACAGCACACGTCATGCTCGACGGCGAAGTCCAGGGTGTTTCCTTCCCAAGGTCTAGAACAAGGCGCGGATGCCTGCTGCTGCCTGCTGGTTCTGCCTCTCTCGAATCTACTGCATGATTCCCCTCACAGGGGCCTCTCTGGAGTCAGAAGCAGGTTCACTGTTGAGCAAACGAGAGAGAGTCTGATGGAGATGAAACCTCCATGCATTCCTGCTTCCAGGAGCTTCTGGTACCATCATCGCTTTTCCCTCCGAAGCTCCTCCTTAGCCAGCGTCTAACAGTGCGAGGAGGCCCTCTGAGCGTTTGGCTAGCTTCTGGGGCAGTCGTACGGATGCTAGGCAGAGCCCTGCAGTGATTTCCGAAGAGTGTTCAGTTGGCGGGCACATCTCAGCACCCACTGCTGTAGCCCTAATTTCCTCCTTTAGAGGCACGGCTGCGAAGAGGAAAATCTGGCAGGGTTGCGGACGATGTCAGGTCGGAGAGGTGAGACGTTGACCTCACCACGCCGGACGCGCAGGTCCTCTTCTGTCGCTCAGCATCTCTGTGCTGCTCTTCCTGCAGAGATGCTAGCCGGGTCCAGACGGAAACACACAGGGCAGTTTTCTACAGCACAGGTGGCGTTTGTGTGGATTTGTCCCCCGTCCCCAGATCCTAATGAACTGCACATGACTGCTGTCTAAGCCAGGGGTCGCCTTGGCCCCCGGCCTCACACACCTCACCTGTCTACCCAGAGTTGACACTGGTCTCGTGATTCTGCCCTCCCCTCAGCTGAGCCGAGGAAACAGCCCCTGTGAGTCAGATGTCTAGAAAGTCTTCGCTGCGATAGCGCCCTTTCCTGATGGAGGAACCACAGATACCCTTTAATACAAATACAAATAAAAGAAAAATTTGACCTGTCAAATTCATATAAGCTCTCACAGAGGAAAAATGCCCTTTGAGTCTTAAAATGACCCTTTTCTAAGGGGTCTATCATGGGACCACATGATGGCTGCCGTTGGATTAAGTCTTGGCCGAGTCTAGTCATTTGAGACCCTCCAGGGTCAAATCTTTTTGTGCTTAATTGTGCGCATTGTAGAGAAACAGGCCACTCTGACAAGCCAGTTCTCCTGGAAGGCCTGCTCCCCGTGTGGTGTCCTTGTCGGTATCTTTTGAGTGCTGTAGGGTTTTAAGAAAGTGCAGCACAGGGTGTGGGGAAGTGGTATTTCCAGTGAAACACTACCCTCGGGGGAGAGTGCAATACTGTGAATTTTTCATGGGATTTTCTCGTAATGAACGTACCTCTCAGTCTCCAAACGTTGGTTACCGCACAGGAATGTGCCCATTAATGCCCGTGCGAGAGCAGGGGTATTTCCTGATAGCGTGGTCGGTGTGGCGCAGCGAGTGCTCCGCCAGACACCTGCCCAGTGACAGACGAGTCGTAATGACGGAGAGATTACAGCATTGTACACTCCGGGGAACTGCAAGGAGATGGGAGAATGTCAGGTAACATGGTAATTACGTTGAAAGTAACTTGATAATTCAAAAGAAAATATGACCAGGGAATCTGCTGGAACATGTGGTTATTATGCGGCTCCGTGTTCCTTTCCATTATGTGAGTCCCAAATTACGGGTTAGGGCTCCTCCCCTACCTTTCTGACTCTCTCAACAAAAGAGGCCGGAGTGGAAACACTCCTGGGGAGGGGAGCGTCTCTCTTCCTACTGCAGCTGACAAAAGAATGAAAGTTTGGAGCACAAGGCAGCATATTATCTCTTTCAAGCTTCTCCTTAGCCAACATCTAAGCAGTGCAAGGAGGCCCTCTGACAAGGACTTTTGTCATCTTGAAGCTGGCATCGTCTTCTGCGATGAAGGAGGGAGGCAAGAGAAAATGTCATTCAGAGCACTCTGTGGTGCCGTCTGGAATGCATTTGACCGTCCGAGGGACAGACCTGTCTGGGCATCCTGACCAAGGGCGCTGGAACCAGGGCCGCAGCCACCACAGACACTTGCAGAGATTTCAGGTCCCCAAGAGGTGGACGTGGAGTTTCTTGGAAAGTCGCCCAAGGTTGGGGGGCGGGTTAGAATTGCATTTGGCAACGAGGAGTCCAAGGAATGAATACGCACACTCAGTACGACCACAGCTTGTTGCCAGGAAGTGATGTAGAAGGAGGCCAGGCAAGTCCATGGTGAGGGCTGTGCTCTCCGCTAGGGCGGGAGCGAAGGGTAGACTGTTGGCACTGCATAAATGCTCGGTGTCGTGTTGGTGCTGTTTCTAGAGTATACGCCTGTTGGACCTATTGGGCCATCTGATGAGAATAGACTTTCTGATTAGGATGGAGTGTGGCATTACATTTATGGGAGAGGAAGGTAAATTGGCCCGGAGCAGTAAAATCCAGGTGAGACTTGAACAAACAGCAGAGGACGAGAACCCAGAGGACCAGGGCCCTGAGGGAAGACTTAGGGATAAAGAGACGGAAATGTTGCCACACTAAGTGAAGCAAGTGAGACAGTGACAGACGCACTTCATATGATGGTGCTTATGTGTGGAATCTGTCAAAAGGATGCAGATGAACTTAACTTGCAGAACAGAAAGAGACTCACACACCTTGAAAACAAACTTCTGGTCACCAAAGGGGACAGGTCGTGGGGAGCGATGGATGGGGGTTTGGGATTGGAAGGTGCACCCTGAGGTGCGTGGAACGATTGGCCAATGGGGACCTGCCGTCTAGCACAGGGAACTCTCCCCAGTATTCTGTGATGGTCTATGTGGGGAAACGAATCTGGAAAAGGAACGGATGTGTGTACACGCGTAACTGAATCTCTTTGTTGGGCAGCAGAGATGATCACAGCCTCCTACATCAGCTCTACTTCACCAGAACCTTAAAAAATGGAAACAAAAGTACCCACTTTGAAGCAGGTAGCTGTCGCCTAGTCGGGAGGTTTGTGTCTTCTGCTTTCAGGGTTTTGCTCCCACAGTAACTGGTAAATGTCAACAAATACCTGGTGCACAATTTTTTTTTTTTGTTCTCTTTAGGGCTGTACCTGCAGCATATGGAGGTTCCCAGGCTAGGGGTCCAGTTGGAGCTGTAGCCACTGGCCTATACCACAGCCACAGCCACGCCGGATCCTTAACCCACTCAGCAAGGCCTGCGTCCTCATGGATGCTCGTGGGGTTCTTTAACCGCTGAGCCATGACGGGAACTCTGGTGCACAATCTTCATCATCACCATCTTCCAAGGAATCAAAATTCAGTACTTTAATTCCTGGGCATTTGTTCCCTGTCTTTCTAGCTCATTTCTGCTGGTAGAGAACCCTGAAGTCTGGTTGCCTGTAACCACAACAGATGTTAAACATGGCCTGACTCCTCGCCAGGTTAACCTGAATCCTCACACAAAGGTCCGTTTACCTCATCCTCATGCCTATTCCCTTTTGTAACACGTCTACTTAAAAAAAAAAGAAAAGAAAATTACAAGACATGCCAGAGGCAAGAAGAAAACAGAACAAGATTCCCATACAACACAAATGTTCACATGGTCACAAAGGGAATTAAAATAACTCTTAATATGTTAATAATTTAATGGGAAAAAGTAGACAGCATGCAAGACCAGATGGTAATGTCAGCAGACAGGTGAAAATGTGGGAAAGAAGCAAAAGGAAATGCTAGAAATCCAAGCCCAGTAAAAGAAATGAAGAGTGCCTTAAATAGGTTTATCAGATGAGGTATAACCACAGAAGGAATGAATAGATTTGAAGAGAGATCAGCAGAAGTTCCACAACTCAAACACAAAAAGAAAAATGAAAATTACAAAGAACAGAAGAACGTGAGTACAATATCTAATATAACAAACATAAGTACTGTGGAAGAAAAGGTAGAAATATTGGAAGAAATAATGCCTGTCAACTTTCCAACACTGATGGTAGACACCCGACTGCAGACCAGAAAACTCAGAGCTTCTCCAAGCAGGACAAATACAAATACGGAACAACACAAAACAACCTAGACGTGTGCATTGCAAGTGTGGAAGTGCAAAGGGAAAACCGTGAAGGAAAGCAGGTGGAAAAGAAAGCGCGCTCAGCGGCAGGACCTGCTGAATTTAGCAAGATCATGCTCCACTGCTGAGAAATGAAGGGAAGTTAAACCCACCAGTGAAGGACTTAGCTCAAGTGACTTCCCATCAAGTTCAAGGACATTCCGAGGACATAACTGCAATTCACATCATTTAATATGTAACAGAATAATTAGCAATTCAGTAGCGTATTTATTTTTATTTCTTCATGATTAGGGCTTTGCAAATTTACCTTCTTATTGATTGAAAGTCTCAGAGCCATTGCTCTAGTTTTTGTACTTTTGAAATTTGAGGAACAAGTATCTGGCATTGCCTCCTCATAGAGTCACACTGTTTCGGTGACACCCAAAGAGCATTTCAACCAGGAGGAGCTCTTACTGGCAGTCCTGTTGCTAATTACGTCCTCGTGAATCTGTGACTTAAGTGAATAGCTAGTTATTATGTTTTAGCCTGCACAGGCTGAGAGGAACGGCTGTTAGCACGGAAAATAGAATGAAGCCTACGAAAAAGTAGAATGCAGGGTTGAAATAATGAGAGGTAAGTCTTGAATTTGGATCCCGCATGCATACTTACTCATGGGATGGGAGAGTCAGGTGTCTGGTTGTTCCTGTGAGTGTATTGTGTGGGAAGCAAAGCAGCCCCTTGGGTTTTCAGTTGCCCATGAGCTTGAGAACAATTAGCATGAGGCCATTTCTTTTCGGCCTAGTCTTCGACTGTGCTGGAGCTGGGACTCTGGACCAGGGGCGGCCTCGCAGCGCTGTTCCTGGCCCGGGTCCGACGGGGGACACAGTGTGTTCTGGGCAGCACCATTCCAGAGGGCTCTTGATGAAGACGTGTGAAGGGAACGTGTGAAGACACGTGGGGAACATGTCAAAAAACTGGGGCTCTTCAGCCAGGATCAGAGAAGGCTCCTCATGGACATTCCTGCTGCCATTTAAGCCCCTGAAGCTCTGTCCCGTGGAATGTGTAATAGACTGCTTAGCTCTGCTCCCGGAAGGCAGAGCTGTGAACACCTGACGGCAGTTACAGAATGTAACCACCTGGCCTCATGAGACGTGGACGTTTCCAGCTCTTAGTGCTTTTCAGACAAACAGATGTGAGTGCCTCCATCTCCAGAACAGGGCAGAAGGTGGAACCGTGACGTTTCATTCTTGCTCCAAGTCAGGGCTTTAATGTGGTCTCTGCTGAGCACTGTCAGTAAAATCTTATGGTAGGTTAATTGGTAAATAATCATTGGTACAGTTACAAATCAAAACTATTACTCCTTGCTTTTTCACATGGATTCAGATCAGTGAAGATATATTTATAATAAAATATATTCCTACATTCCTACATGTGCTGGGCTAGGTTATGATCTTTTGCTTAAGGTTCCTAATATTTTATTTCTAAAGGGATTCCCTAAAAACTTAACAAAATAATCTGATGTGAAGCAATATTTTATTAAATTCCACAGTTTTGAGCAAACATTACTGACATTTCTTTGAAGTATTAAAAAAAAAAAAAAAAGCAGGGAGAGTTCCCGTTGTGGCGCAGTGGAAACGAATCTGACTAGGAACTATGAGGTTGCGGGTTCCATCCCTGGCCTCGCTCAGTGGGTTGAGGATCTGGCGTTGCCCTGAGCTGTGGTGTAGGTTGCAGAAGCAGCTTGGATCTGACATTGCTGTGGTCGTGGCGTAGGCCGGCAGCTATAGCTCCCATTCGATCCCCAGCCTGGGAACCTCCATATGCCGCTGGTGCAGCCCCAGAAAAGACAAAAAAAAAAAAAAAATAGAACAGTTTTATCCCTGAGCTTATGGAAGCTGTCATCACAACCGTATTTGCACACAGAGGTGGGAGCCAAGGTAACTGTGACGGAGTTATTCCCACTCTTTGCCCTGTAATCAGATACTTGAAGAAATTTCCTAGGAAGAGGAGAGAAACGCAGTGGTTGGAAAGACTGTCTTTTATAGGAATGTACGAGAAAGAACTGTTTCCACGTGGCCGTGAGCAGCAGGCAGGTGTGGTTTCTGGATGCAGGTGGGAACTGCCTGTGGGGTTACTGAGGAAGAGACGCCCCTGGTTCTGCGAGGGAGCTGCTTGTGCCTGGAGCGCCGGGCCGGGGACAGCTGGTGCTTCGGGGAGCAGAGCCCACGCAGCCTGGAGGCAGCCCAGCAGCGGGCCGTGTGCCTCTGACTCGGGAGCTGCATGTGTGTGTGCGGCGGCTGGAGGAAGGGACGGGCCAGGCCCCTAGAACTGGGACCCAGGGCGGCAGGTCCTGGAGCCGCAGCACAGGCTGGAGGGAGAGGCCAGCCTTCTCTCCCATTGTCTTCAGCTACCTCACGGGTTTAAAGTAAGCCTGCTTGAAAACCCGTGGGCTCTCCCTGGGCCTGCTCATTGTCCCCAGGTTCCTCCAGTGTGGTGTGTTGTCGGTGGTCCTGAGAGGGGCGTCACCCCTCTTGGTGATTAATCCTGCAGAGTGCGACTCGGCGCTGACTGCAGTCACAGCCTCGTGCTCAAAGAGGGCTTCCTGGTCTGTGTGTTTCCACCAGGAGGGCCTCGCACCTGAGCCACGGCTGACACCCTCTCTCGGGCTCAGGCAGAGTGAGTCACCGCACTGCCCCCCTGAATTTTTTCCTCTTTTCTTTGGTCGATCTTTCCTCCATTTGAGAAGGACGGTGATTATCTGGGGCTGGAACTAGCTGGGCAGGTTCAATCCAGGGAACAATATAACCAGCTCACTTACCCAGCAGAAGGAAAATCACACTCTTTAACCGAGATTTTATCAGCAGCGAGGGTTATATTTTAATCTCCATTTGTTGGACTCAGGTGGTTCTCCATTGTGTGCGTGGTGGGGGAGGATGGGTTTTCTCCTGCCCTCACACCGCTGCAGCCCTAGGCTAAGTGCTCCCGACAGGGCCGGCCTTGTAGTGTCTTCTACTAGCAAGGATGAAAGCGCAGACACAAAGGAAATTTCAGAGATGATTCGGAAGCCTGGGTCTGAGACTCTATCATTTACCAGCTATATACTTTGGGGGAGAGTTGGTTTAACAGCTGAGATTCGATTTTCTCATCTGTGGAAAGAGAGCAATAACCCAGCCTCATAGGGATGATGCAAGTTCCCAGGAGATACTGCTTTGAGAAGTTTTTGTAAACTCTCGTGCTAAAGGAAGCTCGTCCCAGCGTCCTCAGCCCGCCAGCCTAGTCCCTCTCCTGATGGTTTACCTGGCATCCCACAGTGTTTTCCTTGTCTCCACATGTGAATTGGATCCACAGCCCTGAAATTCAGCTCCTAAACTGGAAACCACCAAAAACTGATGCCAGCCCCAGATTCTGTTTGCCAGTCGTTACCTGTTGCTGATCTCAGGTGTCGTGTTTTACCCAGAGTTTGTCCTCAACCAGTGAGGGCCAGGACTCCTGCCATGGTTGGTTGTCTTGTTGCCCTGCCTCTGTACTTCTCCCATCTTCCAAAGCGGATGCTTGCGTACACGTATACATGCCAGTACATGGTACTGTCCAGAAGGCAGAGTGTTGAGTTTTCTTCCCACTTTTCAGTCTGTGGTGTATGATGGCTGAGTCCAACCCTGCAGGATGGGTTGGTTCCAAGTGAAAATTTATGACCTGTAACCCTTATAATCCAAGTCACTTTTCGTAAAAGCAGCTGAAACTTCCATTTATAGAACTTATTTAAAGATTTTCCAGATAATAAGGGTTGAAAAGAAAGACCAAAGACTGCCCCAGAATAGCAAGGGGCCTTCCCTTGGACAGCTGCAGCAGATCTGGGGGATGTTACACCAGCTCAGACCTGAACCGAGACTCAGAAACTCAGTAAGCTTGCTAACAATAGTGTCCAGTGCTGAGTGATTGCTAAGCAGGGAAAGACGCAGAAGAGAAATAGCATGGCACGCCATTCATACCATTGAGGCACCTATGAGTCGTTAAAGAAAAAATCCACCTATCAACTCCTATTCGTTAAAAAAATTAAAAAACAAAAATCAGTAGTGATTCTTTTATTACTGAATGTAGATGCAAATGCAGATATGTTTTTATTTGTATTGTTTTGGGCCATTCCCTCAGCATGTGGAAGTTCCTGGGCCAGAGATCGAACCTGTGCCACATCAGCGACCCGAGTTGTTGCAGTGGCAGTGCTGGATCCTCAACCCGCTGTGCCTTCTGGATCTCCCCAGATATGTTTTTAGGATGGAATGACCATTGCTCTCTGAACGGAGCCACTCAGGCTTCGTGTCCATGAGGTCAGTTATTCCAGCTTTGCTGTATAATTTGGTCCCGCTTTGCCTCTCCTTCGCGTTGTTGGGCAGAGTGTGGGAGGCTGTTCCTGATGACGGAACAAGAACAGTTTCCGGGGGTCTGATGCGGAGAGAAATTCTGTCCTTGACCTTGGGACTGTGTGCCAGGATTTCTCAGCCCTGGGGCCAGGTTCTCCAGCCAAGTCCTCGGGTCAGTCCTCAGCAAGATGGAGGCTGGTTAAGTGCCACCACAGGGGCCTGAGCAGACTCCACAGACACAGGTGGGCTCTGCCACGTGGAAGAGCTGGCTGGGAAGCATCTCTGCATCTTCCAGTGCTTTGTCAGTCTGGGAACGCAAGGTTGGATGCAGAGGCATTGTTGCTAAAACAGAATCCGGAAGTGATGACTCTGGGGCTGCTGGTCTTTGAGTTGGGGATAGCACAGGTGGTGATGGAATTCATTCGATTTCCCAAATAGGGCGGAAGAAAATAAAGGAGTGATTGGGGCTTTAAAAAGCCTTCTGAGGGAAGAGTTAAAAGTCAGATGACTTCAAGGAAGGACATGTATATCAACATCAAACACAAAGGCTTATGGTTGAGGAGAATATCACAAAAAACGTTAAAACTCAAGAGGCCTCTAGAAGAAAATATTTGCAACCAGAATAGACAGATGATTCACATCCCAACACGTAAACAGCTCCTGAAAATCAATAGGAAAAAAAGGCGACGAGCAAAAAAGAAAAAAAAGAAAAATACAACATATACTATGGCATAAAAACCATAAGTATAATTAGACAGAAGCAAATTAAAACAGGATCATTTTTATTTCTCACATTTCCCAAAACAAGCAGAATGAGTCTGGCTTGTCAAGGGTGTGGAGAGACTGGGTATAAGACGGCCCTGGTGGGGCTGATTTTTGGCACAGCTCTGTCTGGAAGGTCAAAAGGACGTGCTTAACAAAACAAGCAGGGAACTGGTGCTGTTGTTCAGCAGTCTCCGTTCTTGGCAGTGACCTGCAGAGATGCTCACTCGTGTAAAGTGGTGGATACACCGCTGTCCGATCCGTACCCTCCTAAGGGCCAGTGGAAACCATCTCAATGATAGGAGCGTGGTTTGTAAGCTGTTACAGCGCATCCATACAACATAGCATCACGCAGCCATTCAGAAGGACCACGCCAATGTTCTGTGATGTTTTCAGTGCAGAAATCAAGTTACGTAGTAGCCCAGGGGCACTGTTGATAAAATAAATTACGTATACGTACCAGGGACGCCTGCACAAGACACGGGGTAAGGAAGTGCTTGCGGTCCATGCCGATGGGACTTAGTCGTGCTTGTTGCCCAGCATGGTTCTGGCCACGGCTAGCTGTCCTCTAACTAGAACTCCCTGACGCTGTTGTCTCTAAAGCATGGAGAGCAATGCCCGGCCTGGGCCAAGCACTTTGTAAGAATTTCCTATTATGTTGCCTCCTGAGAGACCAGTTCCGTCGAGACAACCGGAGAGCTCATCTCTGTGCTGGGGCTCAGGTGCCTGTGCCTTCCTCGTGTCTGTGTAGCCCGTCACCTCTCAGAGCGCCTCCTGGCTTCCCCGGCATGGCAGCATCTTAGTCTCTCCATCACGGCACGCCTTCTCAGTAACACATGGGCCAGGCATCTCTAGCCCCTTCCTTCATTTCTCTTTCCTCTGGCACAACAGCAGGGAGGCCAGCGACCCCTCGGGACTTGGCTGCAGGCAGTGTTCTGGGCCAGGGAGTCCCTGGCAGGGCGGCTGCTGGGTCTGGTCTGAGAACATGCTGGTCCAGCTTGGGCTCAGCTGGGTCTCCCGGCTCCGCTTCCACGTCCCTGACCCTTCTGGTCGATCAGGTCAGCCCTGGGTGATGTCCGGGTGCAAGAGGAACCTTCCACCCTAGTCACTCATCCCCGTGGACTTCGTCTTGGAAAAATGTCACGGTTGTGTGAGCACCTGGCCCCGGGTGGGGAGGCGGGGCTGCAGTGACTGCTCTGGACCAGGAATCTCAGGTTCCCCCAGGATTGGTTGCTCAAGGACGCGGGGTAACAAGCAGAAAGAACAGACTGGGGACGGGGCCCCGGCTCCCATCGCTGAGACGCACAGGGAGCCACTCTTCCAGGGATGTCACAGTTTCAGGGCAGCTAAACGGCACCCAGAGGGCTCGAGTGCAGTTGATGCCCCAACTAGACTCGAGTCCAGGGAGGGTGCCACTGAGGGCTCTGGGTAAAATCGGAAGGTCGATTTGAGCTGAGAGTAGTAAATCTCCGCTGAAGTTGAGTTACTGTCAGCGACACGCGGAGGATGGCTCTTTCCACGTCACAGGCGAGGAGCCTAGAGAGTGGTGTTCCGAGGATGATGTCCTGAAAATGCCTTAGATGCATTTGGTAGGGCTCTTTAAGAATCAGCGAGTTAGTGGGCACATGATAGATGACTTTGACAAAACCCTAAGGGCGCTAAAGAGAGTAGAGAAAAAGGTTCCCTCCGCCCGAACCTCAGGCGCCACTTCACCCCCACCCAATCCTGCCTCTGCCAGGACTCCCGAATGTGTGATGCAAAGTCAGCACCTCGGGTGTGTGTCCCTTACCACTGGTGGGGAGGAGCGCCTGACCTGTGGCTCCGCCCCTGTGCTCTGTTCCCTTCCAGACTTTCAGGACTGTTCTCAACCAGTCTCCTCTTCCTTTCAAAGGGCTGTGTCACATGCTCTTTGCAGATATACTATTTCTCCTTTCTTTAATAAGGATTTACTGATGAAGTTCAATTCATTTCCAATTCTTTGATGTTTAAAAAATGCTGCAGTGGATTTTAAAAAATCTTATTTATGAATAATTACACCAGTAGCATAAATTCCTAGAAGTAGAATTATTGTTAAGAAGTAAAATTGTAGGAGTTGCTGTCGTGGTGCAGTGGTTAACGAATCCACCTAGGAACCATGACGTTGCAGGTTCAATCCCTGGCCTTGCTCACTGGGTTAAGGATCTGATGCTGCCGTGAGCTGTGGTGCAGGTTGCAGACTCGGCTCGGATCCCGAGTTGCTGTGGCTGCGGTGTAGGCCGGCAGCTGTAGCTCCAATTAGACCCCTAGCCTGAGAACCTCCATATACCATGGGTGCTGCCCTGGAAAAGACAAAAAGACCCCCCCAAAAAAAAGTAGAATTGTAAAAACAACACGCCTTTAGCCTTTCAGTAGCGCTCTTCAAGCGTGCCTCATGGAGACTTTTTATCTCCCACCAACAAAAGCTGGATTCTGGACCTCTGTAAGTCCTTGGCAAGACCGTGGATCACCAAACACTTTGAGTTTTGCTAATCTGAGAAAAACATTGTGTTACAGTTTTAATTTGTATTTCTTTTGATATGAAGGAAGTCGATAATCTTTTCGTAACTTTGAGCATTTGTATTTCTCTTTCTCTAATCTCTTTGTTATGTTCTTTGACCATTTTTCTTTTGAATCCTGCTTTTAAAAAAGTATAGGAACTTTTTCTTGAAGGGTGAAAAACCCACATCTTGTCTCACCAGTATTTTTTGTAAAGTTTACACTTCTTTAACAGGGCTCAGTGCTGTATAGCTTTTTATCTTATATTATCGACATCCTATTCAGCTTACCTCATAGCTCGTTACTTCGTAGATACTAGGAAGTATTTTACTGTCATGCCAAAAAAAAAAAATCATATTTAACTTAAATGCACCGACTGTGTGGCCTCACATGTATCTTGTATCATCGAAGCTGTGAAGTCCTGTGAGATAGGTATTATTACCCTCAAGATGGGAAGCGCGAGTCTCCTAGAGCAAGCCTGTTCCCCAGCTCCAGTAGCAGGCGATGTTGGAGGGGACATTTCAGGTGCTCTGACCAGGCCACCTCTCTCCTCCCTCGGGTCACCTCACACCACGTTCCTCTTCACCCCCGAAGTTTTAGGCACAACGGCTTTGTTTCTCAGATGCACCAAGCTGCTTCCTATCTTGACAGCTTTGTGCAGACTGCCCACTGTCCTTGTCCTCTCACTGTCATTATCACCACCTCCGAGACTTCCCCGTGGTGGCGGGGCCAGCCAGCCACTCTCCCATCAGCCGGCTGGATTCCCCGGATGCAGCCTTGAGCAGCAGCCCACACTCCTGCCTGCTCCTGCGTTCCGGTCTCCTCTCACCATGAGGGTACACGTGCCCATTCCCCCTGGGTCCCCAACAGTTAGGGCATTGCCTGGGTGTCCAGCAAGGTTTGATGAATGAATAGCTGACTGTCTCTAATGTGCTGGTGCAGAGGTGACACAGGCAGGGCAAGCCCGGCAGAGAAACACAAAGCCAGGTCTCTGTGCTCAGAACGCGTAACCCGGCCCCCGGTGTGTCTTGATGCAGGCAAAGGCATCTGGGAGTAGAATTAGACTGAGACGGCGAGGCTGGATTTAGCAGCCACTGAAGATGAGTATCAGTATATAAATGTGAACGTTCGCAGGTCCAAGCCAGGTCTTTAAAGTAAACATGAACTTATAATACGCTGTCTCAAAAAAAGCCCACACATCAGAGACTTAACTACGCAGTGAGTTGGAAACACTGCTGGGCCCACACTTTAAAGCCTTTCTTTTCTTTTTTTTTTTTTTTAAGAATCATTTTTTAAAATTATTACTCAAATGAATTGATCACATCTGTAGTTGTATAATGATCATAACAATCTGATTTCGCAGGATTTCCATCCCACAGCCCAAGCACATCCCCCTACCCCCCAAACTGTCTCCTCTGGAGACCATAAGTTTTTCAGTGTCTGTGAGACAGCATCTGTTCTGCAAAGAAGTTCCATCTGTCCTTTTTTCAGATTCCACATGTCAGTGAAAGCGTTTGATGTTGGTGTCTCATTGTAAGGCTGACTTCACTTCGCATGATAGTTTCTAGGTCCATCCATGTTGCTAAAAATGCTGGTATTTCGTTCTTTTTAATGGCTGAGTAATATTCCATTGTGTATGTACCACATCTTCTTGATCCACGCCTCTGTCGATGGACATTGAGGTTGTTTCCATGTCTTGGCTATTGTAAGTAGTGCTGCAATGTACATTGGAGTACATGTGTCTTTGCGAGTCGTGGTTTTCTCTGGATAGATGCCCAGGAGTGGGATTGCTGGATCAAATGGTAGTTCTATGTTTACTTTTCAGAGGCATCTCCATACTGCTTTCCACAGTGGTTGCACCAATTTACAATCCCACCAACAGTGTACTAGTGTTGCTTTTTCTCCACACCCCCTCCAGCCCTTACTGTTTATAGACTTTTGGATGATGGCCATTCTGGCTGGTGTAAGGTGGTACCTCATCATGGTTTTGATTTGCATTTCTCTAATAATGAGTGATGTTGAACATCTTTTCATGTGTTTCTTGGCCATCTGCATGTCTTCTTAGGAGAACTGTCTGTTTAGATCTTCTGCCCATTTTTGATGGGGTTGTTTGTTATGTAAAGCCTTTCTTGAGCTAGAAAAGTATGCCTCAGTGATGCTAGGAGAAGCCTTAAAGGAGTCCGTGATAAGAAGACAGAGAGAGAGAAGGAGAGAGAGAACGAAAGAGCAGAGGCCAGGACCTCAGGGCTGGACCTCGTCCCCTTGGGACCAGAGGCTGCCAGGTGCGTGGTGGCCTGTCCTCCTGGCTCCCGCCCCGTGGCTCCCCACCGAGGACGGACACACAGATGTGGAGTGAATGCGAGGCTGTGGGATCCAATCCGGAGGCGAGGGCCGGACTCCAGGTCTGGACGGAACAGACCTGGGTGCACCAGGGGCAGCCGGTGCGGGGCATGCGGGGCTCTGAAAAGCCTAACGCCCCCTGCATGTTTGCCCTCTGTCCACGGCCGGTCAGAGCCACTCAACGTGCGTTTTCAGAATCTTCACGTGAATCCAAAGACCAGTGTGAAATTGGTTGTCAGTCTCACCATATACTTCATTAACTAACATTTCAAGAAAAAATACAAATAAGAGCCATGTTTTTCTTAATGTGTGTGTTAATCTTACATAGTAAGTATTAGCTTCTATTTGGTTGTAGTTGTGGGGCTGAGAACAGCATGTATTTGGAGTAACACTTTCACCGTTCATTCACATTCCTTTTCCACTTAAGAGATTCTTTCGAAATGTGGCATTTATGTTTTTATTTTTAAAAATTTTTTTAGTTTTTGGCCACATCCATGGCATGTGGAAGTTCTTGGGATGGAACCCAAGCCACAGCTTTGAGATGCCATATCCTCAACCTGCTGAGCCACCAGAGAACTCCATATTTTTTTAAAATCAAAAACAATGTGTTTATTATAGACACATTATTTAAGATTAACTAGTACTTTCCAGTTGTCTCATAACTTTTCAGAATCACATCTTGGGTTCTTTAAGTCACATTCGTTTTAGAAATACCTGCAGTTTGTCTAAAGTGTTTTTGCTGCCAGCTGTGTGAACTTTGAGCAATAAATAGAATTGTTGTTACCCATTCTGCTTCGTTAGTTCTCAGAGAATTTTCACTGTGTATTTTTATAACTCTTCCCAGTGGGTTTAGCTGGCAGGATGATCACCAGGCTGAAGGGCTTTAAATAATTCCATTTCCAAGTGCGCTTCACGCCCAGCACATCACCACGTTCCTGCCGTCACAACTCCCTCTGAAAGCAGAGGTTTTGGGAGGCTTAAGTCTCTGTAGCAGGAGTTTGTCTCATCTTGGAGAATTTCCATGCTTACGGAACAGGCGAGTCCCCAGTGAAGCAGACATCCAGGTAATCAGAGCACCCGACCCCCCAGTCGCTCACCCCGTCCGTCTATACCTGTACCTCCACACCGCCCTTCTGTGCCGAAGAATTCGGAGAACTTCCAGGTGGAGGAAGGGTTCTCATGCTCCCCGGGGCTGCCGCGGAGGAAAGGGGCAGAAACAGAGAGGCTTGCCGGATGCGTCTGTGCTTCTTTTCCTGTGAAAAGGTGTCTACTTTTCCTCAAGGCCCATAGTTTTCTGCTAGACGCCCTGCCACTCCCCACTTAGTTTGCAGAAGTCCCGTCTGGAGACTTGCAGCGGGGGATTCTGAGCTGCCTGCCCGCAGGAGGGGAGCATGCACCTGTCCGATCAAGCCCCCAGGTGGATCCGCAGGCCAACGGGGTGCCAGGCTGAAAGCAGGTGAAGGAGGAAAGAGGGCAGCCACCATGACACACAGATGGCCAGCCCAGGATGTCCAGAGTCTGTCCCTGTCCATCATGGCCACAGGTCACAATTGCCTGTCACCTCCTCACAGAGAAACATCTGTACCGGCCTGGGCCCCCAGCAGCGGCACGTCCCTCACCCGGGCACGTGTGCGGGAGCAGCTGCGGCCGGACACTGCATGGGACAGGGGCCTGCGGGCCCCTCTGCCAGCTTGGTCTGCTCTGCGCTCATAAACCAAAGGAATGTCTAAGCCCGGGTTGGTGGAAAGAGGAAGCTGTTTTTGTTGGAATGGCTGGGACTTTTTTCACGTCCCCCAAGATTCCCATTTCAGAAGCCTTCAATTTTATGCATAGTTTTGAAACAATCCAATGTTGAGTTTTTAAATGTGGTTCTAAGACATAGAACCCCCGAGAAGTCTAGATTGGGTTCACACAGCAAATCCAAGCTGAGTGCCCTGAACTTACCCTGAACCCCCCCCCACCCCCCGCCACAGTTGCAGCATTTTCCACTCATAACATCACTGCATTGTAACTTGGGTCTCTGGCAGTGGTGCCATCTGTGATTAAAGCACTGACACAGTGACATCATGTCTATAAAATAATCACCAAAAATGCTAAACATTAATGACTAAGTCTCAGGATGGAATGTGAGCAATGCCAGTGATTCCCTTTGTATATACAGACCTTGTGAAATGGAGTAGCGCCGACTCCCACCTTCTCCTCCTGCCGCGTTTCTGCGCCTGCCCCGGCTCTGCCACGTCCCCACCCTTCCCTTCCCCCGGGGGTGTGGGAAGAAGCCCTGTGAGGCCTTAGAATCACCCAGCTTGTCCTCTGTTCTCCGATGGGAGCTCTCGTTCCTCTCCCACTGGAAGCACGGCGCTTCTGTACGTCGGGTCCTGCCGGGGCTCCCAGACTCGCCCAGCTCCCCAGCCCAGGGGGAGGCAGAGCCGTTTGAGAGCACCCGCCTCATCCACACGAACACAGAAAACACAGGCCTTGCCTCCTTGGCTGCTGGAAACCAGGAGGACAGGTCACAGAAGTCCTGGAGGGCTGGGGTTGGAATTCCCTCCAACACCTCCACTGTCCCAGACGTTTTAAAACCACAGCAGGCCTTTAAGCTTAAGCCGGAGTCAATTATAAAAAATACGCTCCATGTGGCGAAAATTCCAAAACATGCCAGGCACTCACCCAGCGGCTCCCCTAAGCTCGTTACTGCGCATGAACCGCCGAGGCGGCATTTTGGGAGAAATGCATGTGTACGTATCTGTTCAGTGAGTATGAAGAACAGACCTCCTGTGTAAAGCGTGAGCGTCGTCTTTTCTTTCTTCTTTAAGCCGTGGCCCAGCATTCATGCGCTGGCCCGTAGCTGTCTGAGTGTGACACGGAGCCCAAGTGCTGCGCTCATGTAATGACGCGCCTCAAGATCTGCCGTGGAGATCGCCCCAGTCCCTTGAGTTCATAAGAACTCACTTTTCTGCCTGGGTGTAAATTTCCAAAGGACGAGAACTCCTAGCGGAGGAGATGGGAAGTATGTGTTAGAGCGAATGAGTCGAGCCATGTGTGCTGCTCTTGCTGACGTGTCCCTTGAACCAAGTAAAGCTCTACCGTCAGTGTCACCCTTGCCATCTTCCCCTCGGGCGCCTTCTCCACGATGGCATCTAGCCGTCACACGTGGGCCACCGTGAGCACAGCTGACGCAGCGCCGAGGTTTCTCGGTGTCCAGGCGCGGTACCAACGCCCAGAGCAGCCCCACCGCGACTCCCTGGGGGTGATGCTTCTGAGCTCGGGGCTAGTTTGCATCCCAGACTCCTGCCCGCATCCTTGAGCCTGTGGTGATTTTCGTGGGGCTAGTAGATTTGGAGGCCCCAGATGAAGGCCTAAAAAGGACCCACACTGGCGGCCCATGTGCCTCCCCCGCCTCTGGTCAGCAGCAGACACTTTGTGCGAGCCCTGGGTGTGGCCTTTTCCCTGCTGCTTCTGCTTCTCAGATCCCGTGACCTCGGTCTGTGCTGCCGAGTGCTTGAGAGCGTGACCACACACGCTTTCTCGTCCGTGTCTTCAGAGGCGTGTAAAAATCCTCTCAAAGGCTGTTGTCTTTTTCTCATTGAAAATATCAAGTCTGTTTTCTGTATCAACAGGCATTTTCTTTTATCTTGCTGATATTGTTGTACATTCCAACCTTATGGCTTAAGTATTTTATTTGTCTCAAAATTGTTTTGTTTTGTTTTGTTTTTTAACATGCCTGACTATTTGAAACACCCTCACTCGTGTAGGAAAAGAATTGTTAGTGACCTTTCTTTCAACTGAGGAGGAGAACAAACATACAAATAGCACTTTCCCCGGACACTTGGCAGCGGCTAGGCGTACTTACCTCCTCCGGGTTAAGCATAACCTGAAATGGCAAGGGAAGCCTGAAAATGCACTTTCCAAGTACCCATCCACGTGCATTCACAAGGGGACTCTTGCCAAGGCCACCAGTTTGAGGAGAAAAAAGTGATTTCAGTCTTGGGAGCTTACAACAGTAGTATATTCATTTTCTGTCTATTTTTTATTGAAGTGTAGTTGGTTTCAGGTGTACAGCAAAGGGACTCAGTTGTGCATACACATATGCGTACATACCTGCATACACTTTTTCAGATTCTTTTCCATTACAGGCTAAGATATTGAGTGTTCATTTTGTATCTTGCATGAAGGTGACTCAGAGATAAAAGCATTCGAGGACTGTGGACAGAAGATCAGGTGATCTGTATCTGTGATTTGGGTTCATGGACTCCTGGCCAAATCACAGGCAGAAGACATGCGTCTTTGTTGTCGCTGGGCTCCAAATCCTGCCCTCCTGCCTTGCCCTGTTTCTGGCCCCCCCACCCAGACTCCTGCTCGTGAGTTTGCTCCTCACACCTCCACAGCTCCAGTGAACGGTGGAGGTTGGCAGGCGTTTCTGGTGAAGGCCCGGCCAGAGTGCGCTGCTCTGCAGGCCCCCCCCTGCTCCATCTCTGACCCCAGGATTTTCTGCAGAGACGACGCCTCCCTAGACGCACGGCCTGCTGTGAGTCTGCTTCTGGCTTCACCTGCTTCCTGCAAACTGAAGTCCTGGTTGGATGAAGTAGGAGAACTTTGGTTCTCTGCAGGCCTCACTCGCACCGCCACCCCAGCTTCACAACCCTCAGCAAAGGGCAACCTTCGTGCCCCTTATATTCCAGAACCAGGGGCTGACCGCCTCCATCCCTCACCCAGATCTCCTGGCTTCCAGCCACAGGCTTGGTGCCATCCATTTTTTTTTTTTTTTTTTTTTTGGATGATCGGGCGTATCCCTTAATTCTGGAATCAACTTGATCATTCTTTATTTCCAGCCAGTAGTGTTAAGCTTGTGTGCTTACTAGGTGTCTTTCCAGCTACGCTGCACTAATCACATTTACAGCAGGACCCTGGGTCCTGTTTCCTGCTCAGGTCGTGCTTTTCTGTGCTCAGTGGCCCGGACCTGGCTTCGGACCGGTACCCTCGCTCCCCACGGATGCCAGGCCCTGGCGGGACGTTCTTCATGAAGTTGCTGCTGGGGGGTTCACCCTGTCACAGAGGTTCTGTAAATGCAGATGGAATAACAACAGCACGTTTCAGATGAAGGGTTAACTAGGAGGTGTTTATGAAGATTTTGCCACAGAATGTCATTACCTCAGTACTGGCTTGTAACCACCATGTGTGTCGGAAAAGCAGTTTTATCCCCCATGAGCTGCTTCATCAGGAGACCCTGGACTCGCCACGTTGGGCTGGAGTGTCCGTGCAGGGGAAGAGGAGGCTGGACCACGCGGACTCCTGGACCTCGCCGAGCCAGGACCCCCCTGGGAAAATGCACCACGATGTTGAGTGTGATGGACGTGAGGCTCCTGCCACACCTGCTTGTAAGGACCGGAAGGTGGAGAATAAGGCCCGGAGCGGGGGGACTTTCTGCATCCCTTGCTAACTCACCAGTCTGCACCCTGAGTCGGCGTAAGTGTGGCACGTGTCCTTGCTTCTCTGCTCTGCTCAATCTCCGTGACCTAAACTGCTGTGTCCGGCTGATGTGCTGGCGTTCAGTGTTACTGCTTTAGCTTGCCCTTCGATTGCACACAGAACTTTCCATAGTCGTCTTCTGGCTCTGGGTCCCTCTCACCATCCGTATCATCCAAGTGTGGATCACCAGCCGCAGTAAGTCTCTTGTTTTCTTCATAATCTGGAAAAAAAGTCTTCTCTTTCAAGTCATTCCTCATGTTTCTCTTGGCAGATCAGCTGCAGTGAAAGGAACGCTGTCAGACGTACACAGTGGTGGCTCATTCGTGAGATAATCGGGGTCATCTTCGGGTGTCGTTTCCCTGTCTGTTGAGGTTGCATGGAGTCCACCCTTGTTTGGCCGGAGTCCTGCAGGCTTCACAAGTTAACCTCAGAGCGTGGACCACGCGGGGTGTGCTGGGCATGCCTGCATTTTCCCTTTTTCATCTCCCTGTGTCTAAAGCTGGCTCCGGCATCTCTGGAGTGACCCACCTGGTGAAGGACCTTGCTGCTCACATCTTTGTGTGTCCCCGCAGAGCCCAGCATGGGGTGACAGTCGCTCACACAGCTTTTGCTGAGGAAGTTGATCTGCCCTAAGTGGTCCCTGACCCCCAGCATCCCTTTGTTGGCTCGCACACCTGCGTCTAAGCAGGACCTCGTGTCTCCTGATTACCCCCCATAATTTTCTCCACAATAGGAACTGTCAAGGTCAATCATGTGTCGCTTAGGTGTTTTAATCTTTGCACCGAAATGTTATTTTTTCTTGCCATCCTGGAAGAATTTCACAAGAGTTTCAGAGACTGAACGATTGCAGAATTTCTGCATTTCTGCCAAATTGTATTGAACGATAACAACAGAATAAATAGCATTAGCCCGAGAGTCATGCAGGAGCAGGTTCAGGCGAGAACAAAGCCTGGCATGTGTGAATTAGCTGACGGATGTGGATCTCCCACCCCCACCAGCAGTGATAACCCAGAGAAAGGCGCTGGCAAGGCTGCCGCAAGTTTCTTTGTTTGCGGGCTTTGATGATAGCGTTGGCTGTGATGTGATCTCTGTTACACAGTGAGATCTAAAACATGGCTTGTTTTCAGAAGCCAATGCCCATGACTGATGGAGATTTATTTCAGTGGCACCCAGTGATCTGAGCATCCCATGTCATTTCATGCTTCCTCATTTTTCCTCGAACAACTTGCCATGTAAAGATGACGTAACCTCATTAGATTACCCCAGGTTTGTGAGGGGTGTCTTGGAAGGCTGGGGGGAGAACAGTTGTGTCTCTAGGAAAAGAAACTGTGTTTCAGTTCCTGATTTAGCTCTTGCTGTATGTGACGGCCACAGCACTTCCTTTCATGGAGGTGTTTTAATGAAAAGCCTCCTGGGAATATCACAGGTGATGGCTTTTCACTTCATTAGATCACACCTAGGTATACTATTGAGTTTGCGTCACTGCACTGAGGGGATACAAGTGAAGGGGGATGGGGAGAAAAAGCAGTTGTTCAGGAGTACAAGGCACCATCACCCAGGAGGAGGTGGCGGGGGAGTGGGGAGCAGGGCTGGAGGCACGCAGAGGGGTCGACCTGTGTGTCCTGGGTCTCCAAAAAAAAAGATGGGAAGCCCTGTTCCAGGGATTGAAAATTTACCAATAGTGCAGGGAACTGTGTCCAGTCTTCTGGGATAGAACATGATGGGAGATGATATGAGAAAAAAGGTGTATGTATATATATGACTGAGTCACCTGGCTGTACGGAAGAAATCGGCACACCATTGTAAATCAACTATACTTTAACAAAAAAAAAAATGTTTAAAAGCAAAGAAAACTGGCCAGGTGTTTTTTAAAAACCACTTTGATTTGAATGCTTTTACATGGAGCAATGCTCTGCAGCCCCACACCTGCTGGTTTTCCATACCCTCGCGCCTAAGCTGAGGCTCCTGGGTTTTGAAACTCACGTGTCCCACGGTCAGTCTTCCTGTAGGCACCATCCTTCCAGAAGATCGGTTCTTCTTCGTTTTAATTCGTAGAGCATGCTGATCTCCCTTCCTACGAGGAATTGAGAATTGGACTTTTATTTCATCAGAAAGTGAAAAGAAAAATCCACTGGATTCTTTCAGAGATGTTCTAATTTGAGCATGAATTGTGTCCCAAGCATTGTCTTTATTACAACCCATCTTCCTAAGAAAGCTCTTCAGTGCTGTCTGTCCACTCACCCCCTAATTATCCCACAACCTGATGGTTGTTGGCTTCTTTTTTATAACCCCATCCGCACAGTTCCATACAGTAATGATCTTGATCTTAGGCAGTTTAGTGAGGTGTTTTTCAGTCTCCCTCTTATTTCACCTCTCAGCAATGGGACCCTTGACCAGTTGCCAAATTTCCAGAAATGTTTGTCCTGTGTCTTCTGTGACAGTCACCTGCTGATCTTCCACTTCTCTGATGACACCTCCTTTTTTTTTTTTTTTTTTTAAATGTTGTCATTCTCTTCTTCTGGTCCTTAAATATTACAATTCCTCATGGCTAAGTCCTAGGCATTCTTTACTTCTTTATACATACATTTTGGGGCCTTATATACCCAGACTGACTCACCAACTTTTGATATCCAGTCCCGACCAGACTCACATGAGCTCCAGACACACATCCTCACTGTGTCCTCAGGGTTTCTTCTTGGATATCCTGAGGGCATCACGAGCTCAACGTGTCAGAGGAAATAAAATCCAGCCCCATTTACGCAGACAGGAACGTTCTGCTGTTCTCAGTCAATTCGCTTGTGCCTTCGAATCCAAAACGAGTTTTTTAGAGACAGCGTATCATTTGATATTTTAAAAACATTTATTGTGACTACATCTGCTTTTAATTGGAGAGGTTAATCCATTTATATTTAATGCAATCAACAATAAGGAGCTATTTACTTCTGTCACTTTGCTCCTTGTTTTCGGTATATCTTTTATCTCTTCTGTTCCTCAGTTCCTCCATTACTGGCATCTTTATATTTTCTTGTGTGTCCTTTTGTTGCCCTTCTCATTTCTTTTACTACACGTCTCTAGTTATTTTCCTAATAACAACATTGTATACTAATATTGTTCAAATTAGTGTCAACTTAAATAGTAACCTGAAACTTGCCATTATATACTCTGTTACCATCCTTGCTGTTATTGTCACAAATTAATGTCATCTTTACTCATTGTGTGCCCATCAATGTAGATTTATAATTATTGGTTTATGCCGTTGTCTTTTAAACATACAGAGAAAAAGAGAAGTGATAAATCGAAATGCATTAATACTGAATTTTATATTTACCTTCGTAGTTGTCCTTGCAGGAACGCTTTGCATCTTCAGGTGGATAGAGCTTCTGTCCGATGTCCTTTCATTTCCATCAGAAGCACTTCCTTTCACATTTTTGTAGGGCAGATCTACTAAAAGTAAAGGCTGTTTTTGTTTATCTGTGGGTGTATTAATTTCTCCTTCATTTTTGAAGGATAGTTGTGGGAACAGATTGTCGGTGGACAGTTTTTTATTTCAGGACTTTGACTGTCGAATTCCACTGCCCTCTGTCCTCTATGGTTTCTGATGAGAAATCAGCTGTTACTCTTATTGAGGATCCTGTGTTCTTGATAAATCAATTCTCTTTTGCTGATTTCAGGAGTCTCTTTGTTTTTGGAAATCTGTTATTTGATTATAATGTGCCTTTATCTCTTTTACTTATGCTGTATTGAGTTTCGTTGAGCTTCTTGGATGTGTAAATTAATGATTATCATGAAATTTTGGTGAGATATTATTCTCATGGTTTCTTTAGTTCTTTGTACATGGTGCCCTTCAGCTCTTTGAGGATATTCTAAATAATCGATTTAAAATCTGTATAATTCCTCGTGGACCATTTCTATTGATTTTTTAAAAATCTTATGTATGAGTACATTTTCTTGCTTATTTGCATGCCTTATAATTTTTTGCTGAAAACTCGACCTTTGAATTTTATAATGTATCAGCTTTGAAAATTAGATTCTCTCTTTTTTCTAACAAGCTTTTTGGCTAGTGTATTATTTTACCCAACTGTTATCGTTTTCCCACATGACACAAAGTAATACATTTTTCCTTTAAATGTTTAAATGCCCCCAGGGTAGTCACCTCAGCACCTGGAGAGGACCAAGTTAGATAAAATAAAGACAGTCACTTTGAGTTGGTCCCTCAGGGAGCCACCAAATAGGTTGAAACAAACAACCACAATTCTCTGAAAATAAGGTCTGTCCTGCCTCCTTTCTTAATAAGTAACTGCACTGGGCTTGTGGGCTGTTTTCAAGGCTGCTGCTAAGCTGAAGAGTGGGGAATTGCACCAGAGTAGTCTCAAAGACCACAAAGCTTTCTTTTAAGATTCAGCCAGGACTTCATGATTAAGTTATTCCTTGGTTGTTGTAAATTTTTGATTAATTTCCACAGTTCTGAAAAATGTAATCCCAACAGTTTTGTCAGTTTATCTGTTGCTTTGTGGGGACAGACTTGAAATTCACCACTTTGCCTTTTTCAAGTTGATGTCACTCAAAAGTTTATTTCTGGACTTTTAGTTCTACTCGTTTGATCTTATGTCTGTCCTTATGCCAGTTCAGACTGCTGTCTGGATAATTTTGGCCTTTGTTAGAAGTTTTGATACTGATATCTGTGAGTTCTACAACTTTATTCTTCTTTTTCAAGCATCTTTTGTTAGTCCCTTAAATTTCCACATGAATTTTAGTATTAGCTTTTCAACTTTTGCGGAAAAGACAGCTAGGATTTTTGACAGGGATTGTATCGACTCTTCAGATGAGTTTAGAGAGTATTGCCATCTTAACAATACTAAAATTTCTGATCCATGAATATGGGATATCTTTCTATTTATTTAGATCTTCTTTAAATTTCTTTCAGCAGTGCTTTGAAGTTTGCAGAGTATACATTCTCCAATTCTTTTGCTAAATTTATTCTTCTTTTATTCCTTCTCATGCTGTTGTGAGCTGCTCTTGTTCATTTTTAGGGAGATTGTTTATTGCTAAGTTGTTTAAATGCATTTACTTTTGTGTAAGGGAAGTTTTTAAAAATACAAATATGAGCATGATATTTCTCTGTTTAAAATCTTTAAATGACTTCCAATTTCTGTTATAATGATAAAAAATCCTTAATATAGTGTAGAAAAGCCTTCCTGTTGTGGCTTCTGCTCACGTCCCTCACCTCATCGGCATCTGCTCTTTCTCTCTCTCTCTGAGACACTGGCGTGTCTTTAGTTCTCATAATCCAACGTGATCCTTTCCAACATAAGGTCTTTGCACCTGTTAGTTCCTCTACCTGATACTTTCTCTCCATCTCCTGCCACAAAACAAAACAATAAAAAAAATCTATCTAGTTAATGCTTATTACAGCCTCAGATCTTGGCTCAGATAACTCCTCTCCAGGAACGCCCCTGGTAGACACCAGTCTAGGGCAGATTCCTTTGCCGTCTGCCCATTTACTGCCTATTCTTTTCCTTTTCTTTAGAGTCATTTATGATGCTTTTCACTGGTACGTTTATTAAAGTCATGATTCGATTGGGAAGGTATCCACGATACAGTGGACGCTAAGCTTTTTAAGAGCAAGTTTTGCCTGGTATTTGCTGCCCGTTGTTCCCCCCCGCCCCGTCTAGTGCAGTTGAACCTGTGTTTACAGAAGAAATGAATGAGAAAAATGACCTCTCAAAAAGTTTTATCTGTTGTCTCAGTCAGTTGTTTTAGGCAGATAATGTCTTCTGCAGAGGTAGGGAAATGAGATGTAGAAAGCTTAGATGGCTTGTCCAGATGAAAACGACGACTCGTGATAGAGTCATGACTCAAAAGGAGACCTGTCTCCCTCCAGATCTGCACTTTCAGCCAAACCACTGCCCTGCTTGGTCCACTTCCAGGTGAACCTGCACCGCGTTCAAGGAACGCTTTTCGTGCAAGGAGCGAGGACTGCAGCAAAGACAGAGGAGCTCGTGACCCGATGCACTGTGAGAGGCACCACAGCTCTCGGGAGGGCAGGATGCAGAGTGGAGGGCGGCATTGACGGTGTCCCGACGTCTTTAATGAGGGACAGGGAGGGGCCAGAGGGAGTGAATGACACTAATGAGGAGGGACGAGGACGCTGGAGTCGAACGGTGCAGAACCTCAAGTGGAGCACATGGAGGAAGACAGCTGAGGACCTCCTAGAAAGGCAGCAGAGCACACTGCCGACCTCTTCCCCGAGGACTGGGGTGTGAGAGAGCAGACTGCTGGGAGGGAGCAGGGAAAATGCCTTCCTCAGGGGAGGGCTGATTTCAACGACGTCAGAGAGATGCAGGGCAGCTTGGAAGAGTGTGCAGGTTGCTAGTTTTTTGGTTTTGTTTTGTTTTTTGTTTTTTGTTTTTTTTTTGTCTTTTTGTCTTTTCTAGGGCCACAGCCGTGGCATATGGAGGTTCCCAGGCTAGGGGTCTAATCAGAGCTGTAGCCTCCAGCCTACGCCAGAGCCACAGCAACACGGGATCTGAGCCGTGTCTGTGACCCACACCACAGCTCACGGCAATGCTGGATCCTTAACCCACTGAGCAAGGCCAGGGATTGAACCCCCAACCTCACGGTTCCTAGTTGGATTCGTTTCCACTGTGCCACGATGGGAACTTCCAGCCTGTTAGTTCTTGAATGGCTGTTCCTCCAGAGGCTTTAGACACGCGGGGAAGTGGGTGAGGACTGGAGGCCTGGTGGTGCCAGGATGAAGACACAGTGCGAACTGACTGGTGACGAGAAGTCAGAGCCTAATGGGTTTGGTCCCGATGGTCTGGGTGAGGTTGCTGGACACCGTCGTGTCCACTCCACTCGGCTCATTTGCCTTGGGGGGGAGGGGGTGGGCATCCTTGTACCTGCGGGTGAGCTCACTGGTCCTGGGGTGGAGCAGTCCTAGTATGCAGTGTACTCAGGTGTGATCTGACGACGTGCATCACCTCACAGCTTGGGTGGTGGGGAGGCAGCGTGGGAAGTGCCCGCGGGGCGAGGAGCTGCGACGACTGGAGCGATGGCCACCTGCACACGTTCAGAATGTCCTTAGATCTCAAGTGTGACTGGCTAGTGCACGAATTTCAAAAACTCTCTCTCTCCTGTTGTTACAATGCCCTTGCTCTCGGGAGACATGAGGATGGAGACACTGCTACAAACTCATTTGTGCAAAGGCCAGTGTGGAGACGGGGGGACGCAGACAGGAGAGTGACCTCCCCAAGACAGAGGCCAGTCTTCAGTGTGCTGGTCCAGCCAGGAGCCAGGCCCGGGAAGCGGGGATTGGGAAGGCAGGGCGGCAGGGAGCTGAGGGATGGTGAGGCTGGAGGAGAGGGAGTCGGGGAGCAGGGGCTCAGGACCTGGGGAGCGTGACTCGCGTTTTGTGGCGAGCGCTGGCAGCTGCTACCAGGCCGTCTCCCATCCGTGCGTCGTGATGAGCGTGGCGGACGGTGCGTTTTCCTCACTCCATCCACATTTCAGAAGGCGACGGGGAATCTTAATGCAGCCACTTCCGTGGCCGCCTCCGTCCCTCACGTAGCAATGGGATTGTTTAGCTCCGTCCCCAGCGTGACAACTTTCTTTCTTTTTTTTTTTTTTTCACTTTTTTTATTACTCAAATGAATTGATCACATCTGTAGTTGTATAATGATCATATCAATCCGATTTCACAGGATTTCCATCCCACAGCCCAGGCACATCCCCCCTCCCCCCAAACTGTCTCCTCTGAGACCGTGAGTTTTCCAATGTCTGTGAGTCAGCATCTGTTCTGCAAAGAAGTTCCGTCTGTCCTTTTTTCAGATTCCACCTGTCAGTGAAAGCATTGGATGTTGGTGTCTCATTGTACGGCTGACCTCACTTAGCATGACTGTTTCTAGGTCCATCCATGTTGCCAAAAATGCTGGTATTTCGTTCTTTTTAATGGCTGAGTCATATTCCATTGTGTGTATGGACCACATCTTCTGGATCCACTCCTCTGCTGATGGACATTGAGGTGGTTTCCATGTCTTGGCTATTGTAAATAGTGCTGCAGTGACCATCGGAGTACATGTGTCTTTGCGAGTCGTGGTTTTCTCTGGATAGATAGATGCCCAGGAGGGGGATTGCTGGATCCAATGGTAGTTCTATATTTAGTTTTCTGAGGCATCTCCATACTGCTTTCCACAGTGGTTGCACCAATGTACAATCCCACTAACAGTGTACTAGGGTTCCTTTTTCCCCACACCCCCCTCCAGCACTTACTGTTGGTAGACTTTTGGATGATGGCCATTCTGGCTGGTGGAAGGTGGTACCTCATTGTGGTTTTGATGTGCATCTCTCTAATCATGAGTGATGCTGAACATCTTTTCATGTGTTTCTTGGCCATCTGCATGTCTTCTTAGGAGAACTGTCTGTTTAGATCTTCTGCCCATTTTTTGATAGGCTTGTTTGTTTTTTTGGTATGGAGCTGCAGAAGGTGTTTATAAATTTTGGAGATTAATCCCTTGTCAGTCGATTCACTTGCAAAGATTTTCTCCCATTCTGTAGGTTGTCTTTTTGTGTTGTTTAGGGTTTCCTTTGCTGTGCAGAAACTTTGAAGTTTGATTAGGCCCCATTTGTTTATTTTTCTTTTTATTGTCAATACTCTGATAGGTGGGTCTGAGAAGATGTTGCTGTCGTTTATGTCATAGAGTGTTTGGCCTATGTTTTCCTCTAGGAGTTTGATAGTGTCTGGTCTTATATCTAGGTCTTTCATCCATTTGGAGTTGATTTTTGTGTATGGTGTTAGGGAGTGTTCTAATTTCATTCTTTTCCATGTGGCTGTCCAGTTTTCCCAGCACCACTTATTGAACAAGCTGTCCTTTCTCCATTGTATAGTCTTGCCTCCTTTGTCATAGGTTAGTTGGCTATAGGTGCTTGGGTTTAATTCTGGGCTTTCTATCCTGTTCCACTGATCTATATTTCTGTCTTCCAACATGACAACTTTCAATTCATCCCACTTTCAAATTAAAAAACCTGCCACGTGGAAAATTCTTCTTATAGGCACGGATCCTGTTTCCTGTCAGAAGACTAAAGGCAATCACGTGCTGTTTGGGAAACACATCATGCCTGCCAGTTAACTTTATGACACTTGAATGATAAAATTCAGAAGCGATTTTATTTGGTCGTTGTGTGAGTTGTGTGTAGCTGGTAATTTCTGCCTGTACTCTCTCAAAGAATAAGGTAAGATAATAATAGTCTTAAGGCATCGGAAAAAAATACAGCTCACTTTGATTTATCCCTTGTGGCCCATAATACACACCACATAGGGTCGCAGAGTGGAAAAATCTCCGTTTCCCAATCCCACGATCCTTTGAAGGTACATTCTCCTGTCACTAGGTAACCTTGAAGAACGCCTACCCCAGGAGGCTTATGAGCAGCAGAATGGGTTCTAGAATAGTTTAAAATTGAGATCATGTCTACAAGCCGAGAGCATCACACACTGCTGTCAGGGATTTTGTGGTGAAAGCAAAGAAAAAATGTTGCAGGGCCCTTTTCTGATCATGGCAGCCAGCAATAAATCCCCGGGTCTCTCTCCAGCTTGTTCATTTTCCCCAGTGGATCGCACATTAACCCTGCCAAAGCGTGTGCCACTGAAGCCCCAGTTCTGGGCGCAAGGCCGCCTCACTGCAGATCTTGATGAGCGTTCCACCCCCTGGCAAAGACGCCTGTGGAGAGGCGTGTGCCTCTTCAGTGGAACAGCACGGCCTCGTGAGCCTGTGTGGGTAGGACTGCAGTGGCGTTTGACGCCTGAAGCCTTGAGTTTCACCTCCTACCTGCAGCTTTCGACGCACACAGAGCCTAATGTCTTTGAGCTGTGAAGAAAGCGATCCTGGAAGACGGTGCCAGCTTGGCCAATATAATAAAATAATTTTTGCTGATATAATAAAAAAGACAAGACTGGACATTTAACATTTACGACATCATCAGAAATCATGCATAGTGGTGAAATGTTTTTCCGTCTAAAAAGTGGCAGAGCCAAAGGGTCCTTTCCAATTAACACAGTAATTATAACAGCTTAATTTATTTTGTATGCATTCGGCCATGCCACCTGGCAAATTAGGAGGGAAAGTAAAGAGTATCCATGCAAACCATTTGAAAAGGCGAAAAGTAATGCGTTTTTTGTTCCTTTTCCACCGCGATTTTATTAGCGGTTTCCATTATCTCTGGTTGACTCGTTCAGAATCAGACTGCAAGCCCGATGGTCTCAACTTTCTGACCCTTAGTCCCGCTGCAGTGTCCCAAGACTTCTTGACGCTGCACTAGAATGTGGATACCAGATGCTGGCATTGACCTGAAAACTTAACTTGATTGATCCTTGAAAACAGTCATGGTGGGAGTTCCCACGGTGGCGTGGCAGGTTAAGGATTTGGTGTTGCTGCCACTGTGGTGGGGGTTGCAGCCGTGTTTAGGATCGGATCCCTGGCCCGGGAACTTCTGTACGCCTCGGGTGCGACCATCAAAGATAAATAGTCCTGGTATGTCTGAGCACAGTGATAAATGGGCCTCCGTCTTTCCTCTGCATTCGATGCTGAGCCCCAAGGTGAGGTTCACCTGAACCTGGCCCGTTTCTCCTCTTCCTCCGTTCAGCTCTAAGTGACCTGACACTCACATGGATCAAAGGTCCCCGGCGACCGGTCGTGCTGCTGCAGCCTTGTCTCTCTCACATACGCACACACTCTCACACACTGCTCTTTCTCTCTGGGGCTCTCTGACCCCACATGTCCCACTGCTTTTCCTCCTCCTGCCCTTTGAACCTTCCCGGCTGTCCCCATGCTTCCCATTTTCGTCTTTCACCCGTGCCCTCTGAAAGCCCACGTCCATGATAAATCCCTTTCCTCTGCCACCGTCGTTTCAGGGCATTTTTCCTTCAGCTCTGAAAGAAGGGCTGGCTCTGCCCTGGAACGCTTCCTTTTGTGCCATCCCCGAAGGGAGCCCAGGGTTGGTGTTGCTGCAACTCAGTCATTTCCAAAGAATGGTTCTTTGGGTCTGTGTCAGCACATCTGTTCTCTTCCCCCCCTGGGCCTCGGCGGCGGCACTGCTGCTGTCCTCGTGGGACCCCAGAGCTCCCCACTCCTGCTGTGCAGCCGGTAGCAGGCACCTGGCTCCCCAGGCTCCTCCCTCTGACTCGAGTCCCCGCACGACGGAGACCTGCCTTCTTGTCTGAGACTCTCTCTCTCTTGCGTTCTCGCTGCTTCATTGGGTCCCCTGAGAACCATCGCCCGGGGGCCTGAGGCCTCTGCTCCAGCCCCGCAACGGCTGCACCTGCTCCGACCTTGTTGTCCCCTTTCTCTCAGGACCAGCACCTACCCTGTTGGGGCCTCGTTCTCGTGGTTCTTCTGAGATCCTGTCTGTCAGGGAGGCTCTCTTCCAGGGTCGGTTTGTCTTTCCTCTTCATGGGGGCGTGTCTTTCTCTGCCCCACTCTCAGTGAGCGACACCACGTTTCACAGCCACTCAAGTTGGAAACGGGGAGCCGTCCTGCATGTTTCCGTCTTTGGTGGCCGTGTATACCTCGTGCTCACTGCAGTGATGACAGTTACGGGGGCACTGCTGTCTGCGGGCACTAAGTGCTTTGCGCACGTGCTTTCAGCCGTGCCAAGAACTTGATGTCACTCTTGCCACTTAGCAGGGGAGACACCAGGCACAGCCACGCGGGCGGCCGCCCCGAGCGCCCCCTGCTGGCAAGGGGTGAGTCAGCCATCGCTAAAGCAGCCAGCGCTCGACCATGTCCTGAACCTCTCGTGGCTTCTCTTCAGGGTGGTGTTGTCTTATTTCCGGCCCTCGACAGCGCCTGTGTCAGCAGCAGAAGTCCCCAGAAGAGCCTTGCCGGCTCCTGGCTTGGACCGCTTGGTGTCGTCATGACAGACAGGTTGGGCTGCCGTGAAGAGTAATTAAACCCCACTGTTGGGACCGTGAGTGCCTGGAGTAGAAACGATGATGTGTGTGTTTGGATCAAACACACACACACACGTTACATCTTTTCTTTTTCATTTATGTTGATGATTTGTAATTTTTTTTTTTTTTGGTCGTTTTATAGGACTGCACCCATGGCATGTAGAGGTTCCCAGACTAGGGGTGAATCGAGGCGGTAACTGCGGACCTAAGCCACAGCCGCGGCAGCGCCAGATCCTCAGCTCACTGAGGGAGGCCAGAGATCAAACCGGTGTCCTCGTGGATACCGTCAGATTCGTTTCCACTGGGCCACGGCGGGAACTCCTGTAAACGTTTCAGTCAGGCTGAAGGAAGCTTCTCGCAGGCGTGCAGTGAAGTGGATGATCGTGGATTGCTGCGTTCAGACCTGACTCCAGCACTTGCTAGCTGCTGGATTTGGGGCGTGCTTCCTCCCCTCTCTGTGCACGAGTTCCCCGCCTTTAACCTGAGGATCGTGGTCACACCCCACGTACAGTTGCACAATTATGTATTTACTCCTAACCGCCACCTCTGTCACAGGGTGGTAGTTAGGAATAAGCTAGGTTGTGTAACACATGTAAAGTGCTCTAAAGGGCACCTGGCAGAGAGGACGTTGCTGCCTCGGTGTTGGCCGTTATCATCACATGTGGAAGCTGTGCGGGCTGGGTGAAGGCCAGGCTTAGAATTCAGAATTGTCTTGATGATACTTTGCATCAGAAGACAGTAGTCGTCTGCTTGCTGGAATTCATTGTCGTAAATACCTGTGATGAGCTGCATGAGCTCGCCTGCTGGTGTGGATCCTGCTCTTGGAGGGACAGCCTCGTGTTGACGCCTGTCTTCTGGCATCTGAGGTTGCCCTCCCCAGTTTGGAAGCGAGCACGAGAGCCATTGCCAAAGTAATTCCACATCGACGTGGGTCCTCTTCCCAACGAGGGTAGAGTTTCTTTTAGGGAAGCGGGGGGTTCTGATCCACATGACATTGTTTTGAAGACACTGCGTTAACGTCCCAGCAAGCCAGGACATCAGTCTTGCTGCCCCACCATCCTCAGGGAAACATCTGGTGGACCATTTGCCATGAACCAGAATAAAAGCAGGCCTGGGGGCCCTGGGCTTGTGGGGGAGCTTCATCTGGAAGGTTGATGGAGGCAGCCTACGGCCTGGGGAACGGCTGCTTTCTCCAGGCATTGGAAGGGTGTGGAAGGGACACACAGGTGGTTTGGACAGCTGGACACAAAGGTGATCCATCTTGTCCTCCAGACCGTCCTTCTCCCTGAAGTACTGATCACTCAAAACCCACCCTTGACCTTCACCTTCATGAGCCTGGAGAGACCTAGGCTTGCCCGCTGGATGGGCACTTTTGTTCAAAATTTGATTCCAATTATTATAGTCCAAAAACCTACCTTCTGAGTTAAAACTGGACCCACTTGGCAGTCAGGTGCAGGAAGCAGTGCTGGATTTGGAAGAGTGGGATGAAGCAAGAAATCTAAAGGTAGATTCAACCTGACCTTGGGAGTAAGTGAGCAGCTTACGAAAAGAAGAAGGGGCCTGGGAACCAGAAGAGACAGCTTGACAGCACTCAGAAAATGACTTAACACTCAGACAGGGCAGAAAGCTGAGCTCCTCAGTGATGGCCAAAAGACACAACCCACACAAACTGCTTCGAAACAGAGCTGAGGGCAGGCCGTGTTACAGCAACTTTCCCATCACGAGATGTCAGCTAATCTACTCTGCTAAAAACAAACACATTTCACCCCTGAGAGTGTATTAAGTGCTCTGCAAGGGCCTGGGACTTAATCTGTAAGACACATTTCATCAGATATTTAGAATGTTCAGTGTAGAATTCCTGGCCTCCAGTGTTCCTTGTTGCTGATTCCTGAGGGATAATCAGAACCACATCCACTCAGGGAGCGAGCTGTAGCCTAACATTTTCCTAACCCTTGTATTGCCCAATAAGTACATTCTCACATATCATTTTTTTCTTCTAAGTAAGGGTTTTAAGGAATTTCACAACAAACCACCCCCACACATACTATTTTTATAAATAAAGCGCTGGTCCAAACAAGCTGGAAATCCATTTCTCCCCTGCTCCTTCTTGGTGGAAATGGTAACAGTTGCACCTGTTTTTCTGTGATGAACTTTTGGCATTTTCAGTTTTAAAACTTTGAGGATGACCTTAATTGTTCAGCATATCTTCTGTAAGGGTGGACCGTGTATGTCCCGTAATGCAGCATAGCTGCACCTCGTTTCGTCTTCTTGGAGGTCATTCTGTGACCCATTAAGACAGAAGCAGAATAAATTGTAAGTTCACAATGTGACTTTAAACGACTGGAGAGAAAATGTGTTTTCCTCTGTGCTCCGCAGGCAGAAAACACGCGGTGCTCAGCCCAAGTGTTAACTGCGAGCTTCCCATTGGCTCCCTTGACTCAGGCTGACTCAGAGCCCGACAGTATTTTGAGGAAGTATCTCAGACCATCTGATAGGCCTGCGATTGAAAGGTGATAAGCATTGGGATCGGGGATGAGTGGGAAAGTGAAGTCAAGTTCGAGGGAGTGTAAAAGGACGTGAGACAGAGGCCGCTTAAGACTGAAGAAGGCAGCACTGTCCCCGTCGCGCTGTCTTGGAAAGACCTGACACGGATCCTTCTCAAAAGACAGCTCTGGAATTGCGGACTTTGTCTCTTTCTCTCACTTTCCCCTCATTCCTCCTTATCATTATTTCCAGAAGGCCTTCCTCCTGGGGCTCTGCTCTGGGTTCATCTCTTTCCTCGCCCGTCCTCCTCCACTGCCAGGTTCCGTCCCTCACACCTGACCAGTGCCGTCGCCTTCAAGCTGCTCAGTCCCCTCCAGGCTGTAATCACTGGCCCCCCGAGACCCTGACACGAACACGTTGTCGTCTTGCTTCACATCTCTTGCTGGTTTTCTCCAACACGGTGATTGGACCAAAGGACTGGAGCTAAGGCGGACATGTAAGGCAAAGGATGCGGGAGATGTGGGCGGTCAGGGCTGGGAGATGGACACACGGAAGCCTGGGACACAGCGCGGCTCGCTTTGAGAGGCAGGGGCCGTCCGTCAGGGAGTCTTCTGACGCTGGCCGCCCGCTCTAGGAGAGCTGCCCCTCCACGGGGATGGGCAAGGCGAGCAGGTGGAGGCCCCCTGGGCAAGCGCCCGAGAACTGAGTGCGTGCTCTGGTTCGAAGTCCCAGCAGTGAGGCTCTGCATAGGGAGGGAGGCGGGGACATGGCAAGAGGGCACAGTCGTGCTCGTGATGTTACGGTGGACAGCAGACACTCAGCGAAGGAACAGAGAGATGCACGCCCAGTCGGCGGTTGCTTGTTGGAGTCTTGCAGAAGCATGGAGGGCAATCAAGAGATTTTCCCAGTGGGTCAGACGGAGGGAAAGACGCGCTTGCCATGTGCTGGGGGCGGGGGGGCCCTGTGGGGCCCTGGCTGCCGACTCCTGAGCTCCTTGCAACTCTGTCTTCTGACCTGGTTACCGTCACCTAAAGAAGTGGCAGTCATATCATCCCTACTAGAAAGGCCTTACTTACTGTGTATAAGGGTCCCGTCCACCAAGGAGAAAACAGTCGGTTCCGGCAGGAAAAGGCAAGGGCTTGCCGTGCGCTGGCCCTGCGCGCAACGGGGGTTCCCACACGGTGGGGACCCTTGATGGGAACAGGGCAGATTACTGCCTGACCCCACACCCCACACAGCCCGGTAGACGTCATCCCTGCACGCACAGCACCGTCCCTGGTGTTCTGGGGCTAAGGGTTTTAGCTGGGAGGGGACCTTTTAGCTGGGAGGGGACCGGCGTACAGCTGGTTCTGCGCCGACATCGGGAAATTTGAGACCACGGCCTTTCTCTCCGGGCCCGACAAGGGTCACGTCCACCTGTGACTTCCTATAAAAGCTGTGGGGCCACCTTCTTCTCTGCGCCAAGAGGATCCTCTGGCAGTAGGAGCAACGAGACTTCCCAGCCGGGCCGCTTCGGAGCCATGTGTGCACGGCAGCGTTCACGACCTCGGAGCCCGTCCCCTGGGGCTCCCGGGAGGTGGCAGACAGGCCGTTTGGCCTTACACTCCGTCTCCCCCTTGAGCCTCGGGAGCACTGGGCAAGTGGCTGGCGCGGGTCTGTGGCGCTGGTGGTGTGACCGCATCCTCTGGAAGTCTCCAAGGCCAAAATGCTGGTTCTGGAAGGAAAGTACTTGCAGGACAATACTGTGGCCTTGAACTCAATTAGCCAAGTAAAGAAAGAAGGTCTCTCAAAAGACTGGAGCAAATAAAAGGGAGCTGCCCAAGGCTGCTTCCCGGGAAAGAAAAGCACCCTTTGCTTGGGATGGGAGGCCAGAGGGGAGGGTGTAATGTTTTCCAGGGGGTATCGTGAAAGCTTTCAGGAGTTCCTGAGAGGTGCTGGCCAGGCCCCCTCCTGGGACCTGCGGGTACAGCTGCACCCCAGGAGGTGGCCCCCGGGGGGCGGGGAGGGGGGTCTCACTAGAGGCGCTCCCGCGCTTCCCTCTCTAGTCCCGTTTCCAAACGTGGCTTTGATTACATTGTATTTATTCAATATTTAGTAATATTTAGGATATTTAGTAATACCCTCTAGAGATTTCAAAAGTCATATGAAGGCAGCAATATATTTTAAAGATTGAAGTATCAAGTATTTTCAGTAAAATTGAAGGATCCTCATTAAAAGCAAAACCTTGGCCTTTTCGATGGAACTTGTCGAACGTGGGGCTTCCAGGGTGGTTCCTGTCAGTTCTAAACTTTCTCGATTCAGTTGGATTTAGGTATCACCTCCAAACATACGAGGCCCCAAAGCACCTCTTTAACAGCAACCGTGCACACTTACTGTGGCCCTTGCCGTCGTCGAGCTCAGGTTCTCCTAGAAAGGCAGTTGAAAACAGGCTCTGAGCAGGATGTGTCAGTGACGAGCCGGGGTGGGCAGGAGGACAGCGTGTGAGGGGGGCGTCCCAGGATGACTGACAGGCAGTGAAAAGGTGACAGCACACTCACAGAGACGCGTCAGGTTCTGGGAGTCACGCAGGCTCTTCAGCACTTGCTCATGCAGACGTGAAAGGCAGTTTATTTGTCACCTCGGCTTCTTCACCGGTGTAACTCGCAGGGCGATCGGGTGCCCTTTGCCTTTGTTTGGTCTCCTGTGGTCTCGTAGCTTTAGTTTCTTCGGGAAAATAAAGGGACAGGATCTTGTTCAGAGAGCATGTCCTAACGTGTGGGACCGCATGCCAGTGGCTCAAGCCTCCTTCCTCGCCGGTTTTCATACTGTCCTGTGTCCCCCAGGCCATTCAGCGCCCTCATCCCCGGCATTTGTCTGTCAGGGACGGATGTGCGTTCGAGGAGGACGGGACCAAGCAGTTTGCATCCGATGCTCAAGTCTGCGGGCGTCTTTCAGATATTTGGAAAAACTATGGTTCCTTCTCCACGGGTGACTCCTTTCATGGAATTGGGTAAACCCTTAATATCTTTTATTTCCCCAGAAAGGGAAAAATGTCCTTTGGAAATGGCAAATGTATCAGCCTTCCCTGAGGCCTGAGTTCCCGAGGTTAAATAATTTCCAATAAGTCAGAGTGCTCAGAGCCCGTCTGCCCCCGCCGTCAGCACTGTGGACTTTCTAAGTCTCGCATCTGCATCAGTGACAGGGCTTTGTCAACGTGTGACTGTTTCCGTTCAAAGAAGCCATCTCTGTAACACTTGACCTCACACTAGCACTTGGCAGGAAGCATATTTCTTATCCGCTTCTGCTCTGATGCCGCATGAACTTTTTCTGTGCACTCGATGTGGTTACTTAGAAAATAAATGTTGTGAATTTTCCTTATCCTAAGATAAACACATGCCCATTGTGGGAAGCTTGGGGATATTACACGTCAACCTACGATGCAGGAAAGCAGCTTCTGGGGGGTCCCTTCATTTAGTCTTTTGCATGAATGCTTCCATTTGGGGGGGTTTCACCTAACCTGGTGGCGTTCTTCCCTGAGCGCACACGAGAACATTCTCACCTGGAGAATCACCGCAGTCGGCAGGGAAGACTGTCCTGCCCGTGTGCTGGAAGCTGGTTTGGGTACCTCGGCAGAGGTGTTTGCCATCCAGAGCACCCCATGCTCAGCTCACCCTGCAGGCGCTCTGGTGTTCAGCCTCTCTTTCACCGTCTTGTCACTGCGCTGTCCACCCTGGTGTGGTGAGCGCCTTGCTCCTTAGGAGGATGCGCTTCTGTGTGGTTCATTGCTTTGGCCCCGCCTTTGTTATTTTCTTTTTACCTGTTTCTTCTGTTGATTGCTCTTTTTCAGTCATGGGGGTGCAGAAAGAAAACTGGAATCTCGTGTGCGTTTGTTTCTCACGGCGCAGACGGTGAGGCCGAAACAGTGTCAGTACTTTTCTGCAGCTCTGGGACCGGAAGGCTGGGTCTAGACGTCACCGTGCTGCTTCCCGTTTGAGGGACAATGTGCAAAACAGAGTCTGCAGTAGCCGACCACACAGGAACACAAGGCAGCACAAGATGATTTTTGGAAAAGGGCAACCAAAAGAGAGGGACAGAGACTTCAGCACTGCAACGGTTAGGTTGTAGGTGCATTATACGGTGATAACTAAACAAACGCTAGGCCTTGACACTGAAAGTCCCTTTCGGAAAACCAGCAGACCAACAAACCTGTATTAAGTGACCTCGTAGATTTGAAAACGATCCAAATGGAATTTTTTAAAAAAGAAGAAAAAGGATTCATGGCGTGTGGCGAATAAAATGGGAACGAGTGCAGGCGAATGTGAACAATCAGCGACTGCGAAGCCTCGACAGGCGCCGCGTCCCGAGGTGCTTCAGAGGAGACGGAGCTGGCGGCGGCCCAGACGGCGCTCACCGCTCCAGGGCCCTGCGCGGCGCCGGTTGAAGGGCAGATCAGTACATTTTAGATGTGGTCACGTCTGCGTGTTTTAATTTCTGTGCTGGTCACTAACAGAAAAGAAAATATCTGTGAACTAGTAGAGAGAAAAACAACAGAAGTACAGAAACAATCAATAAAAGTGGTCCCCAAAGAAAAGACATGAACCACAAGCTGGGATAGTATATTTACGCATAACTGTTTGACTGAATGTAATATATGATTACAGTCAATGTAAAGTGACTCCAAGACACAGAATGTTTTTTAAAGTTCAACTCTGTGCTTCCAGGAGACATGTCTAAAATATGCCTAAATTATAAGGATGTAGAAAAACGAGGAGGAGACATGCGCCGTAAATCCCAACCCGGGTTTTACAGCTACGATAGTGTCACCCGTGATACATGACTGCGCTGCCGCCGCGACAGTTTACACGGGTGTGAACCGTGCTCACATCAGACGCAAAACTTAGAGGCTTTCCCAGAGATGGGCCGTCGCCTCACAGTGAAGAATGGTTCCCTCGCTGGGCGAAACTGCCCTCTGTCTTGCGCGTTGGAACACACTTCGGACACGGCTGTGTGCTCTCCGTCCACAGCAACGGGACCCACAGAGCTGTGAAAACCGAAACCCTGGCCCGTCTGCTGCCCAAAGCTGAGCTGACCTGACAGGACATCACGTCCTGTCTTCATTTATCCTCTGCGGTGCCTTCGTGGTGAAACGTTGATGATGCCTGTTTCATCCCGGGCGCGGCTCTGCCCCAGCTGTGGGTGGTACGGACACACAGGCCATGCAGGCGCGGGGTGAGGGGGGGGGACCAAAAGAAGAAACCAGGAGGCGTCCGTGGTCATCATCAGAGTGTAGGTTCTTAACTCATCCTCTGAGTGATTGATAGAACCAGCCACAAAAACCACGCTTTGCAAACTTGGCCAACAAGAGAGAGAAATGACACTGTGCCTGATGCTTGCAGGGGAAAAAAATATTCTTTTTAAATGCACATGGGCCACTTTAAAATGACTAGATATTGGACATAAATCAAATTTCAACAAAAATTTCAGAAGGTTGAAATCATACAGAACATGTTTCAAAACGCAGGTATCGGTTACAAAACGATAGAAAAGAGCAGGTGCTCATTATCAAAAAGTAGGGCTGGTGGCCCGTTCAGACGGGAGCGAAGGGTTTGTATTTGGGACGAAACACACCAGGGCCTCTGACAGCTGAGGGAAGAGGAGCTCGGGGCCTTTACTCTGGAAGATGAGGCACAGGAGAGACATGAGCAGTGTCTTCAGTGTTCAGCAAGGGTCAGTGCTCCCTTGAATCCTGTAACAGCCCGTCTCACGGTCACGTGTGTTGGTAGGAGAAGGGGGTACACGAAGACCCCTGAGAAGCCACTTCCAGTGATGTGATACACTGGGTGGGATCAGTGAGTCTCCAGCACCGAGTCCAAGCTGTTTGTTCCGCTCATTACCTTCGCAGTCCTGCAGTGGCTTCTTTGGTGTCTGTTACAGCACAAGCCATCGCTTTGGGAAGCTCACACCGGAAGACCTCAAGGGGTAACGGAGCAAAAGCGCAGCAAAGCCGAAAGCTGTTTCGTAAGCAAAACAGCCCCTGTGCTCTTTGTGAGAATGACGAGGTTGAGTGGGTCGCAGGCGTTCAACGAACAGAGACGGGGCCGCTTAAGGAGAACTAGGGCTTGCACTGGACACCAGGGACGAACAGGAGGATTTGTGCAGACAGAGAGGAAATGACCCAAGGACAGACGATGTAGGCAAAAATAGCTTGTGAGCAAAGGCAGGAAGTGGAAACCGAAAGCCCCAGGGGGCAAAGGATTCAGGTTAGGAGCCGAGAGCGATCTTGTGAGTGGCTGAGCCGACCTCTGTGTCGGTGTCGCTTAAAGACTGGAGAACCGTCTAGACGGATTTAGGGTTAGACTTCCTAAGACAGACCACCATCTCTTTAATTCTAGAGTATGGCAAAAAAGTTTTTCTAAAATCAGTAATTTACTAAATTCTTCTTGTTTCTGCTGTATATGAATGAAATATTATGAACCCAGGATTTTGCAGCTTTCCAGGTAATTCTAGAAGCAGAGAGGGCTATGTCACTCTCCTGAAAGTTACTCTCCACCTCATCATGTCATTATTTACGGGGTTAATTAGCAACATTACAGAGAAGGAAAATTAGGAGTTCCCTCTGCGGCTCAGTGGTTAACGAACCTGACCGGCGTCCATGAGGATGTAGGTCTGCTCCCTGGCCTCACTCAGTGGGTTAAAGATCTGGCGTTGCCGTGAGCTGCGGTGTAGGTGGCAGTCTCGGCTTGGATCCAGTGTCAGATCTGGCTTGGATCTGGCTGTCGTGTAGGCCAACAGCTACAGCTCCGGTTCAGCCCCTAACCTGCGACTCTCCACATGCCACGGGCGCAGCCTTAAAAAGCAAAAAAAAAAAAAAAAAAAGAGAGAGAGAAAAGGAAAATTAAAATCACAGGTTTGAGAACCAATTCCTAACAAAAACTCACAGGGAAAGGCAGACCCAGAGAGAGAAATGATCGAATTGCTTTAGATTTATTTCTTGCATATCTCTAGGAGTTGACCAACCCTTCAAGCCCCCCCCCCCGCCCCGCCCCGCCCAAACCCTCTCCTCCAGCCCCATGGGCACAGAGACCCTGACCAGCAGCTTCCCAAAACCTCAGGGAACCTGAAGCTGCCCGTCACTGCGGTGCGTGCTCCTTAGCCCTGCCTGCACTTCCTGAAACACCTTTTCCTGTCGGGTGTTCGCTGGTCTGAGCCCACGTGGCTGCAGGTCGGATCCACCTGTTCTGCTGCGTAGCGGGATGCCTTGGAGCACGTTTCCTCTTTGGCCCAGTGAGGTAACAATACCACCGTCACAGAATTGTTGCGAGGAGGTGAGCAGTGCTGTTTATGCTTCCCCCATGACCGCTATGCAAAATTATGGTCGTACCTAATGAGCAGAATTGTGTGTGCTGCGATACAACATACACAAAGCGAGTTTTTGTTGTTCTTTGTCTGGTACTGACGTTTAATTTGCCAGTCAGGACAGCCCGGGGAATTCTGCAGTTGCAGACAACCTCCAGGTGAGCGGCCTCAAAGGACACTGCGCGTTCCTGACTCAGCACCTGCGGCCCAGCCGGGAAGCAGTGTGCCTCCACCCCAGTGGGGCCAGGGCGGGGGGCTGTGCATCTTGGGGTGCTCACATCACAGCCCGAGGCTTTGGGGTTCACTTAGGAGAGCTCAGCAGCTCAGGAGTGCTGCCCTGCTCACATTTCCCAACCAAAGCCAGTCATGGGGCCGCCCCACCTTCAAGGTGGGTAGGAAACGCCTTCACCAGACGCGGTGATGGCAGTGGGTCAGGGTGGGTGGAAAGATGCGCCCTGAGTAGGGATGTCTTCCCATAAATGTCACTTCTTACTACAGCCACTACAAAGCAAGCTGAAGTTAGAAAAGTCACTTTTTTTAGAGAAGATTTCTTTTTCATGCAAGAAATAGAAAATGGTATGGTCAAATGACACTGTGGGACTTGAAAATGCTGGAAGTTTTCAAAGATAAGTCATTGCAGAAATCACAGGGAGTCACCTCACAGAAAAATGGGGGGAACTAGAGTTGGAAGAGCGGGTTCCTACGTGTGCCTGTACCTGTGTACCTGTGTGTATGTGTCTCTGTGTTCAAGGAGTTAACACAAATATTTGTTACTTATAAAAATAATTGAAATGTTACAAATGCGAAAGGCATGGTGTGCTGTAGATAGTCAGTCAAGAAATGGAAGGAATTTTTCAGGATAAGTGTGAAGATACATTTTTTGGTTGACACTCGATAGAAAATGGTGTAATCTCACTTAGCTTATTTAACAATTACTCCTTCAAAATCTTTGAGGAACAACATAGGAGAATTAGCAAAGTTAAAATAAGGGACTGGGAGAAGTTGCAAAAATATAATCTGCTAATCTGCTCAGGATCAAATATAATTCTGAAGCCCACTTTGCATAGATGAAAATCCGTGAAAACTCATTTCATGCTTCTGTAAAATTGCTTTCAATTATTTTCAAGGATTAGTAAACATTGGGAAAGGTGAATAGAACAGTCTGGTGCCACAAAGATTTAACAGTGTGGCTAAAATTAGCCTTTACAATGAAAACTGCATTTTTAAATTAAGAAATTGGCCAAAGTCCTACTGAGGCTTATCTGGGTTTGGCCTTGAGCCTGCAGAAGTGCTTATTATGGTCAGCCTCTGCTACCGGAACATTCATTACAGCTGCGCGGAGACAGGCTTGGTCAAGGGGAAAGATGCTTCTAATTGCATTTCCATCGGGGCCTGTGTTGTTCACGGTATTTCAATTCGAAGTGGTCTATTTCTCAGGACCGATTTCTCTGCCCTCTTCCCATTTAGATTTTTTCAAGCATAATTTTTAGTAAGGGCACGTGGAGCTTGATTCAGCCTTAGAAAAGGAATATTTTCAAGTGCCCACGCCCGGATCGAGAAACAGGTCAGACATTGTTCACAGGCCAGAAGTCCCGGTGGTTCTCCACCCCTCACCCCTCCACCCCCGACCCCGTAACCGCTGTGGCGGTTTACCTGCTAATGTCTTGATGGAAACGGCATTGTGTAGTAGAGACTCTGTAGTCTGGACGTTTTGTTTTTGACATCTGAACATGTTTCTGCACATGGCAATAGTTTGCTCATGATTATTGCTGTAAAGAGTATTTCATTCCACTGACTATACCATAATTTATTTGCCAGACCTACAGTTCATGAATGGATATTAGGATCTGGGCCATTATGCATAGCACCGCTATGAATTTTTTTTAAGTAACCATTTTATTTCATTTTATTTTTTATTTTTGGCCGTGCCTGCAGCCTGCAGAAGTCCCGGGTCCAGGGATCAAACCCGAGCCACTGCAGTGCCAATGCTGGATCCTTAACCGGCTGCACCACGTGGGAATTCCTGAAATGCCTTTTAATGAACATCTGTATGTCTTTCCACTATTTGTAGTCCGGAACGTTTTGCAGAGCTGGAGTCCCTGGGTCAGAAGGTGTGTGTATGTTCAGACTTAGTGGAGGCCAGCCGTTTTCCAGGGAGGCTGTACTGACTTCCACTCCTGCCAGCAGCGCACAGAGTGAGGGGGCCTCACTGCTTCCATCCTCCACAGCACGGGTTCCTTCCCTCCTTCTTCCTTCTTCCCTCCCTCCCTCCCCCTCCCTCCCTTCTCCCCCCTCCCTCCCCCTCCCTCCTCCTCCCTCCTTCTTCCCTCCCTCCTTCCCCCTCCCTTCTCCCCCTCCCTCCTTCCCTCTCCCTTCTCTCCCTCCCTCCTTCCCCCTCCCTCTTCCACCTCCCTCCTTCCCCCCTCCCTTTTCCCCCTCCTTCCTTCCTCCCTCCCTCTTCCCCCTCCCTCCTTCCCCCTCCTTCCTCCCTCCCTCTTCCCCCTCCCTCCTTCCCCCCTCCCTTCTCCCCCTCCTTCCTTCCTCCCTCCCTCTTCCCCCTCCCTCCTTCCCCCTCCTTCCTCCCTCCCTCTTCCCCCTCCCTCCTTCCCCCTCCTTCCTCCCTCCCTTCTCCCCCTCCCTCCTCCCCCCTCCCTCCTTCTCCCTCCCTTCTCCCCCCTCCCTCCTTCTCCCTCCCTTCTCCCCCTCCCTCCTTCCTCCCTCCTTTCTCCTCCTCCCTCCTTCTCCCCCTTCCTCCTTCCCCCTCCCTTCTCCCCCTCCCTTCTCCCCCCTCCCTTCTCCCCCTCCCTCCTTCCTCCCTCCCTCTTCCCCCTCCCTCCTTCCCTCTCCCTCCTCCCCTTCCCTCCTTCCCCCTCCCTTCTTCTCCCTCCCTCCTTCCCTCTCTCTCTCCCTCCTTCCTTCTTTCCTTTTAACCACCTAAGTCCTTCAGCTTTGTTTTTCTCAAGACCCCACCTTGACAGTATTTGCCTTTTGCATGGCTAGATAGATTTTGTAACTTGCTTGCACATTTTCACAAGATCTGCTGAGACAAACAAAATTGTAATTGCATTAAATCTGTGCATCGATTTGGGGTGAATTAATATCTTTCCAGTAATGAACCTTCTAATACATGAGCAGGGTATATCCTTCCAGATAAAGTTCGGTCTTTAAAAGTGCTCTTAATAATGTTTTCTCATTTCAGTACAGATTTCCTTCACGTCTTTTGTTAGATTTATTCCTAAGTACCCGTGTTTAAGCTATGGTAAACATTTGAAATTTCATTTTGTATTTGTTTCTGATATATAAAAATAAAATGGATTCTTCCATGTTGACCCATTTTCCAGTGATTTGCCAGATTCACTTATTATTTTTAATATTTTATCTATAGATTTGGGGGATTTTTCTGTATGTAAGCCATCTTAACTCTAAATAATGATGTTTTTTATGCTTTTAGATCTTTATACAGTTTTCCCCCTTATACTGTCTCTCCCTTAACGTGATGAGTGGAAGGGGTGAGCCTTCTCTTGTTCTCGTTTTCAGGAAAAAATTTCTGCACCATTTGAAATTCTTCACCATTTCAAATTACTCTTTGGTGTAGCAGTTTGGGGTTTTTAGACATTCTTTGTCAAAGGAAGGAAACCTCATTCTAATCCTAGTTGGCTGGAGGCCTTTTTGACACGTGTCTGTTGAATTTTATCAGATGTGCAGTGCTCTTCTGCAAATGCTGAAATCATCTTGTGATTTTTCTCCTTGTTTTTTGATAACATGGTAAATTACACGGATAGAGGAGCCAGTGTATGAAAACCTGTGTTCTTCTGGTGTGAGCCCCGTTGTGGTTGCAATCGGCAATTTGCTTTTAATATTGCTAACTTGGTTCTACTGATAATTAACTAAAGAGTTTCATTTCTGTTTTCATGAGAGAGATTAGTTTGTAATTCCCTTTTCTTAGGATTCTTTTTTGGATTTTTATCTCAAGATTAAACTAGCCTCACAAAATAAATTTATAAATATTCTCTCCTTTTCTATGTTCTGGAAGATTGGCTTTATTACTTTTTTTAATATTTGGAGAAACCATTTGTCAAACTTGGCGTGTAGGGGCGTTCTCACCGTGGCATCTCTGGAGCTCTGGGATGCAGGTTTGAGCCCCTACTCAGGATCTGGTACAGGTCACAACTGTGGCTCAGATCTGATCCCTGGCTTGGGAACTCATATGCAAAACAAACAAACAAAAAACCTTGGTGTGTAGGGAGGTTTTTTTGGAGTTTTGGGGGGAAGGTTTTTTAATAACTGATTCAGTCACTCTAGAAATATTCAGATTTTTAATATCTTCCAGAATCCTTTTTTTTTTTTTTTTTTTTTTTTTTTGGAGGGGGCACACATCCGCAGCATATGGAGGGTCCCAGGTTAGTGGTTGAATCGGAGCTGTAGCCGCCGGCCTGCGCCACAGCCACAGCAACACCAGATCCAAGCCACATCTGCGACCTACACCACAGCTCACAGCAACGCCAGGTCCTTAACCCACTGAGCGAGGCCAGGGATCGAACCCACATCCTCATGGTTCCTAGTCAGGTTCGTTTCCGCTATACCACAATGGGAACTCCCAGAATCCTTTTGATTGATTGTGCTTTTGAAGGAATTGGTTCATTTCCTCTAAAATGCTCCTGTTATTTTTAAATGTTTCATTATTTTTTTGGCCATGTCCACGCAGGCAGAAGTTCCTGGGCCAAGGATCAAACCTGCCACAGCAGTGACAACACTGGATCCTTCACTGCTAGGCCATCAGTGGACTCTCATTTTTTAAGATTTATATAGTCGGAGTTCCTGTCGTGGCGCAGTGGTTAATGAATCCGACTAGGAACCATGAGGTTGTGGGTTCGATCCCTGGCCTTGCTCAGTGGGTTAAGGATCCGGCGTTGCTGTGAGCTGTGGTGTAGGCTGCAGAAGTGGCTCGGATCCCGCGTTGCTGCAGCTCTGGCGTAGGCCAGTGGCTGCAGCTCTGATTCGACCCCTAGCCTGGGAATTTCCATATGCCACGGAAGCGGCCCTGGAAAAGGCAAAAAGACCAAAAAAAAAAAAAAAAGATTTATATAATCGGTAATGATGTCTTTGTTGTCATTCCTGGTGGTTCTTTGCTCTTTCCCTCCTTTTTAATTGACAAGTTTTGGTGGTCTTTCCAAGTGATGTCTCTTGTATCACTCATTTCTAAAGCCATTATCTGGCTCTGGATTTTCTCCGTTATGGCTCTGTTCTCTGCTTGATCGACTTCTGCTCTTCCGTGTTCTGGCTTCTTTCCTTTCTCTTTCTGCAGAATTGATCTAACCTTCTCTAAGTTCTTCAGATGGGAGCTTAGGCCATTGATTTTCCATCTTTCTACTTTTTCTACTATGTTCTTTCAAGATTATTTCCTTCTAAGTTCTGCGTTATCTGTATCACATATGTTTTGGTATGTATGTCTTCAGTCCCGTCATGGCGCAGTGGTTAACAAATCCGGCTGGGAACCATGAGGTTGCAGGTTCAATCCCTGGCCTCACTCAATGGGTTAAGGATCCGGTGTTACCGTGAGCTGTGGTGTAGGTCGCAGACGCAGCTCGGATCCCTCATTGCTGTGACTGTGGTGTAGGCCAGTGGCTACAGCTCCGATTAGAGCCCTAGCCTGGGACCCTCCATATGCCACGGGTGCGGCCCCAGAAAAGACAGAATAAATAAAATATATGTATAAAATATATAATTGCCATTTCCATTTTGAATGCTGCATTGACATAAGAGCCATTGGGAAGTTTCCTCCTTCCTTTCCAAATGATGGGGTTTTGTATTTATCATTGTCTGAGTGAGGGAGAAGGTGGAGAGAGTACATATCTGAATTATGTCAGCCTATTCAAATTTACTGAAATTTATCTGCTGTGCAACTCAGCAGATGCTCCATTTTGGTAAGTTCGCATGTGCTGTTGAAAAGAGGTCTCAGCATCGCGGTTAGTTGCTGTCGTCTGCGTCGTCCATGAGCCCAGGGACATTAGTGTCGTCCAGTCTTTTTCTGTCCATTTCTTCTCTCACTCATTCAAAGTATGTGAATTTCTCCTGGCACGACTGTTGTTTTGCCAACGGTATCTTCTTCCGTTTTTACCTATCTTTACCTCATGTTTATTTATTTTGTACTTTATTTTATTTACATCACTCATCTATTCATATTTTTATGTTACATATTTAAAATGTTAACTGGTGTGTAGACGTTTATAATTATATTCTACTGCTTATCGTAATAAAATACACTGGTTTATCTGTTTATGCTTTCTTCCAGCTTTTTTCCCTAAAGTCTGCTTTGCCTGATATGATATTGGCTGGTGGGCTTTCCTGGGGGCAGTGATATGGTGCCACCGTTTTGCAGTCCTGTACTCTCAGATTTTCCTGTGCTTCTGCTACAGAGCGTCTTCTAGGGGCAAAGGCATCTAGATTTGCTCTTTCATGTCCGGTCTAAGATCCGTGGAGTTTCCGTTGTCGTATTTCATTCACATTTAATCTAACTGCTGATCTCTTTGGGATTATATGTAGCATCTTGCTTTTCATTTTTTTATTTGACCCACTTGTATTTTTCTTATTCCTGTCCTCTCCTGTCTTGCCTTCCTTTGTGTGAATCAGCTAAGTGTTTCTTCATACTCCTTCTCTTCTCTCGGGTTTCTCCTTTACTCTCTGCCAAGGTGAATGCTTTCTCAGACCCGGGGTTACATGACATACTTCGCCGTTTTCAAAGCTGGGGGTTTAACCTCTCTGCCTTCCTCGGGGCATTTGCATTAGTGTTCTTTTGCATTTTAACTTCTATTTTTTAAGCCATTGAAATTAGAATTTTATCACCTTATTTTGTAGGGTCAGTGTTCGTATTTACCTGCATATTTGTGCTCTCAATTACTCCTCATTCATTCTTGCATTTCCATGCTTTTTCTTGTGTTTCACGTGTTCTTTCTTTCTTTCTTTTTTTTTGCATTTCCATGATTTTGATTCTTCCCGAAGGGTTAATTTGAGCATTTCAGTGCATGTCTAGTCTCTCCATTTCGGTTTGTCTGAAAATATAATTATTTTTTCTCCGTTTTGAGAGATGTTTAGATGGATGTAAAACTTTAAATTAGAAGTTAATTTTGTTTCAACATTGCAAAGTACTGGTGTCCAAAGTGCCGGAAGGGAAGTTGTGTACCTTTATTTTTGCCTCTTTAAAGAAGCTGTGTCCTTTCTTCCGCTTTGAAACTCTTACTGCTTTGCCTTCCTTGGCTGTAGTATCGTCACCAGATCTTCTTCCACTCACTGTGTCTAAGTCCCTGTACTTCCTGACTCTGTTCATCCTGCAGATGACGGACGTTCTCCGTATCTGTCCCCACAGACACGGGTTTTGTCTCCTTCTTTCCGTCTTCTCTTTCTGGAACTGCAGTTACCCACGTGTTACAGCACTCCATTGTATCTCCTGTTTCTCGACACAGTTTATTTTTCTCCCTGTGATTCAGTTTGGATCCCTTTCTGTTGAATTGTTTTGTAGCATTCACCTGTTCTTCGCTCATTAAGGCGAACTATCCACTGATCAGTTCCAGTCAGGACGTTGTCCTTTTACTTTTCGGAACCGTTGCCCAGTTCGTACTGTGGGTTCTAATGCTCTGATAAATTCTACAGCCTTTCTCTCCAGCTCCCCTTTGTTTTCTTTGTCTCACTGAGAAGTATTTTCAGGACTTCATCTCTGACTCCAGTGTCTGAATCACTAGCTCCATTTCTTTTGTTTAATTTTTCTTCTCGATTCCGCCATTTGACTCCCTTTCTTAGAGATTCTAGACTCTTTTGATTGACTGTCAGACAGTGTACTGACAACACTGAGAGTGTCCTGATGGCTTTTCTTCCTTCAGAGAACTTTGTTGGCCCTGCGGGGTGACTGGCATAGCCCGGGACACCCCACTCCCCTTTTTTTGTAAACTCAATTAGGGATTAAACTGACTTCCTGCTGGAAGGCTTGTAAGGTCTCTTCTAATTCTGACCTGATCGTGCTCCTGAGCAGAACCTTTTCCAGGCTTCCGCCTCCGAGCCTGGTAAGCGCACAGGGGCCCCTTCTCCTGGTGAGTCCTCTCCCGTGGTTCTGAGGTCTGCGGCCCTGAGCCTGCTGCTGCTTTACTGAGCATTTTAACCTTGATGCCTCAGAATTCCTCAAAGGGCTTCAGGAAAACAAAGAGCAAAACCCCACATAACCCCAGTGTGACAGGCTCCCTGTTGACCCTCTGCTCACTGACCTACTGGCTCAGGTCTCCACATTTGTCTCCCCAGCTTCACAGGACCACCCACAACTCTGAGCGCAGGGCAGCCCCCCCCCCCGCCCCGCCCAGGGAGAAGCTTGCCTCCCCCCCCCTCCCCTTCATGATGGCAGGACAGTGCCTCCAGAGTAAAGATGCAGACCCTGCCCCGGCTCTCAGCCACGCCCCACCTCTGGACTCCTCACCCCTCTGCTCAGGTTTGATTCAGCAGCTCTTCCCCAGTTTTACATTGATGTAGTCATGTGCATTTGACCCAATTTCTTTTTGTTTTCCTGTTGAGGAGGTCGCATCTTCCCCAAACGACTCTGATCCCTGAATGTGAAACTCCCCCAGACCCTGCCGTGCAATTTCATTGCTTAACGGAGATGTTTTATTAATTTTCTTCCTGGTGGGATCAATGCTTTTTTTTTGTTTGTTTGTTTCAAAAAACACATTGTCAGTTTAGCTACAAAATTCCCTTTTGGGTTTTACTCACATAAATGAGCTGCAGATAAACATTTGTCTGCTTGAACAACAAAGAATAAATTGTAAAGTACATGAAAGGCAGTCCTAAATTACAAGTATTTGGTAAAATTAATGTTTAAATGTTATTGATAGAGGTTTTAGCATTAAAGAAATTGTATTTGCAGTTGAGTTTGTGTTCATCACATAATATCACCCACAGGTCCCAGAAGGCTTACCTATAGCAAAATGAGTAAATAGTGAATCCTGATTAGAGTCTTAAAAACATGTCTTTAGAGGAGTTTCCATCATGGTGCAGCAAAAACGAATCCAACTAGGAACCATAAGGTTGCGGGTTCCATCCCTGACCTCGCTCAGGGGGTTAAGGATCTGGTGTTGCCGTGAGCTCTGGTGTGGGTCGCAGATGCAACTCGAATCCTGCATTGCTGTGGCTGTGGTGTAGGTTGGCGGCTGCAGCTCCAATTCGACCACTAGCTTGGGAACCTCCATATGCTGCAGGTGTGGCCCTAAAAAGACCAAAAAAAAATTACTGAAACAGTTTGCTTTCTCATACCTTTTGAAGGAGGAAATTCAAATATAAGATAATGACATGTTACATCTATTTTCCCTATTCTTAATACAGCCTGGCATAAGTTATTGGATAGCTAATTGCCAGGTGAAAGTGAGTTTTTCATTACATATTTACTTAATATTTTGCTACTTATAGGCAAATCAATAAATTATATACACATAAACTATACCACTTCAGAGCCCAATATAATAGATTATAACTGAATCTGAAATTTAACATAATTTCACCAAATGTGCTTTGCATGTGTAATATGTAGACAGTTTGTTGAGTGATGCATGGTTTGAGGGAAAATTTATTGAGATATGCTAAGTACATAAATATGTTTAATAAAATTCTGGCCACGTGTTGCCTCTCTCCTGGCCATTCCTTCTTTCACCATAGAATCCCTTCAGTGTATAACCTTGGATATATAGAATGTATGCAGTATATTTTTGGTAAAATCTTCTACTTTCTCTTGACAAATGTACATCATACTCCAGTAGTAAAATCTAAGTAGTAGTAGAATGGTTTTGCATCTGTTTATTAGGACAGCATTGCTTTTAGTTAAGCATTCATTTACAATTATTGCTGGGCTAGCAATTTTGTAACTGGAAATTTCAGCACCATTTTTTAAATTCTAAATACTTATTTTAATAATCTTTAAATTATTTTCTTGTCCAGTCAAATTTTATTTATTTTTATTATCTTAAAATGTCATGTCAAGAAAGACTATGACACTAGTTGAATTTCTTTTTTTAGAATTGTTATCTACTTATTTATTTATTTTTTTCTTTTTAGGGCTGCAACTGTGGCACATGGAGGTTCCCAGTCCAGGGGTCGAATGGGAGCTACAGCTGCCGGCCTACACCACAGCCACAGCAATGCCGGATCCTTAATCCACTGAGCGAGGCCAGGGATCGAACCCCCAATGTCACAGTTCCTAGTCGGATTCGTTTCCCCTGTGCCAGGATGGGAACTCCGACACTAGGTGAATTTAAAGTAAACATTTCACATTACAAAACAAGGAAGATACTTAGAATTTTCACCTCAAGTGCAAGTGGAACTAATCCAGGATTTCCTTTGCTGCCTCTGTAATCGTATCTCTCTCGACACTGGTATCATTCTGTCTCCTTAGAGTTTGAGCTTAAGACGTCATCGAGTGAAATGACTTTATGTGTGCAGTATGTAGAATAGCCCAATTGATCAAACTCGCCTGAGCCGAGAAACTGAGAAAACCAAGTCACCACACTCCACGTCTTTGCTAATCTAAGCCCCTCCAGATAATATCTTTATTGCTGCACAGCTTCCCTCATCTCGTGTGGGCCACTCACAGAGTGATTTACTAAAGGAACTTGAGGGGTGTGTTTTTTTGTCCTCCAGAAAAAGAATCTTAAAAAAGATTCCCTGAGAAACACAAAGATGTTGGCATGTCGTGCCTGCAAGCCAGCGGTGTCACTTCACACTGGGGGAGACGCCCAGGGCTGGGTTCTAACCATCAGAGTTTCTGAAGACAACAACAACAACAAAATAAGACAGACTTTACAACAAAATGGCACTGTCTTGGTACCGATTTCAAATAAAAAGAGTGGGTTAGCAATTATGCAGCCTCGTGTATGTTACACCAGGAATGGAAACAACCAAGGTTCAGAATAACTTGCAGACTCATCAGTCAATCAAATAAAAGCACTGCTGGGAAAATTAAAAAAAAGATCAAAATCCCTCAGTCACAACAAAGACGACTGTTTTCAGGGAGGTCACTGCAGACAAACTGTTTGCAGCTGTAGCCCAGCCTTGCGGAGGGCTGCCCTTCTGGGGTGGGGTTGGGGCGAGCAGAGCAAGCCCTGCAGCCTACCTCTCAGGGTGAAAGGAGAGCCAGGGCCCTTTTTAAGATCCCCAGTTGTCCCAGGAGCCCCAGGGCTCAGAGCTGGCACAACTGCTCCTGGAATAGACTCACGTTTGGCTGGTGTCGTAAGAGGGCCCACAACTGGCTGTTCACCCAAGCCTCCCTTTTGATGGCTGGAAATAGGAAATAGAGCAACCGTAGCTGGTGGGCCTGGGAAGAAGGATCTCACAGCAGCTCAGAGGAGCCGGCCCTCCCTGCTGATAGGAAGTGGAGTGGCCGTGTGGCCTGGAGGGGCAGGGGTAGAGCATGGAGAAGAGGGGGCAGCCCTCACCATCAGGCTGCTTCAGCTTGGACCCTGCTTGCAGCCCAGAGTCCAGACCCTGGAGAGGAAAGGGACGTCCACTCTTCCTGGGTAGGATAAGGGCTTGGCCTGAGTCGATCTGTTGTTTTATCTCAGATAATTTTAACAATTGGGAAAACAACTGTTTCCTCTCATTTTAAAGTGAAATCATCTTACTAAACATCATTGGTTTTTTGAAAAAATATAAAGCAGGTATTGATACTTGCAGTTGGAGCCCAGGACTTGCAGTAGCAAAAAATGAAAGTGATGTGACCATGGGCCATCAGTCACCATGCACAGGAGCCGTCTAGAGGAAGACACCGAAGCGGGACGCTGATCCCACCCCGGTTCAAGGTCTATAGGAGGCCTGCCCCTGTTTTTCATGTGCCCGCACATGAACCCTGGGCTATTTGTGCCCCTCCTCCTAAAACTGGTGGTGAGTCTAAGGGCACTTCTAAGTTGTGGATAAGCCTCTAAGGATCATTTTCCAGAGGGCTCCGTTAATGACGTATCCATCAGTCAGAGATAACAGTTCAGTGGTTTGTTTACTCACGTGCTCATTTATTTATTTATCTTATGTCTGCTCATTATTTACAACGTGCCAGGCACAAGGTCCAGCGTTACACAAAACAGCACACAGGCCTGAGGTCTGCCTTCCACATGTGAGGAAGCAAACATGGAAAGGGGTCATTAGAACACGGCTCCCACCTGCACAGGGAGCTGAGGCGGTCACCAGTCAGCCTAGTCTAGGGTTGGAGAAAGTGCAAATCCTCCTGGAGCACATGTCAGCTGAGCCAAGTCTAATTTTAAACGCTTAAGTTCATGAAGCCTCTGCATCTCCTGGGAAAGCTGTGTGCGTTCTGATTCGTAGAAGTGTTTCCGTTACCGGTTCATTGGCCCATACGCACCCTACTCCGTCCATTCCCTTCAGGGTGGAGGACACGAGAGCACTCTTAAAGACACACATGGAGAAGGTGATGAGAAGCAGCCCTGAAAACGTACCTGAACATACATCCTTGCTCTATCTGCCGAGGGCTTCGACACGTGACACCCCAGCAGCAGTGAGCACCCCGAGCACCCGGATTCTGGCTTCTAATACCCACCCCAGTAGGAGGAACCTCAGCCCTTTGCGGAAAGAGCTGACTCTAGGGCTGCAGCTGGAAATAGCAGAGATGAGCCTGGAGCACCTTGCAGTGCCTGTAAGAAGTTCTCGTCAAAACAAGAACAGCCCACCCGACAGTGACGGGGTGACGTCAAGGGACCAAGAGCCAAGTGAAAGAGCTCCCGTGCCCACACCCGGGGTGATCTGAGCGACTAACAAGACAGCATTAGCTCTTAATTGAACTTGCAGAATAACATCCTGTCTCCAGACTGATATTGATTAGTGATTGATTGAATGAACGGTTATACGGGAGAGAGCAGGTAAATCCGAACGCAGCGCCTTAGACCACTCGGCGTCCTGATGGCTGCGACGGGTGAGTCGGTGCAGGAGGAGTTCACGCAATTTGCGCCCATCCTCACTTTCCGTGAAGGGGGATGTGGCCTCTTGCCCTGGAAGTGAGGGCTCTGTGTGGTGGCGGTACTCCAGGAAGGGCTGGGGACACGGAAGCGGCAGAGAGAAACCGACGGGCAGCCCAGCACATCAGCCGAGGAGGTGGGGCGTCCTGGCGGCAGCACGGCCCTCACCTGCTGTGAAGAGAAGGACCCTCCGCCTCTGGGCTCTTCCTGCCCAAGCGCACACCGTCACTCTCATGAGAAAACCGTCAGAGAAACAACGGTCCAGGGAAGTTTCGCAAAGTACTGAGCAGTGCACCTCAAAACCTGGCAAGGTCATCAAAAAACAAAGCAAGTCTGAGAGACGACCCGTCCCGGCGGAGCCTCCGGGAAAGTGATGACTAAGTGGCATGTGGTTTCCTGGGTGGAATTCTGGAACGGAGAAGGGATGCTGGGCCAAAGCAAAGGAAGTCTGCATAAGGTCGGGTTTGTCGCTGTTGCTTTCCTGGTGGTGACAGACGCAGCCTTGCAGTCTAAGACGTTAACGGGGAGGGAACTGGATTTCGGGCATGTGGGAACTGTCCGTATCTTTGCAGCCTTGGTGATGAATCTACAGCGGCTCTCAGAGTGTTATTTGAAAAGCAGATACTAATCCCCGTCCCTCTCAGCTGGCTCTCGGCCCCCCTCCACCCCTAGACTGGCTGGTGAGCGTCGGGGGCCCTGAAGCTCCCTCCCCCTTCTCCCAGGGCCTCTCCTGTTTGATTCTTCCCTGAGAGGCGAGGGGGCTGTCCTGCGGTCAAGGCGCAGCTGTCTGACTGATGGCCTTGAACCCTGGAGAGGAGAGGACCCCCGGCAGGGGCAGGGAGGGGACACTGAGTACGTGGTGCAGAGGCAGGAGCTGGGCTAGTGTGACAGCTACCCTGAAGCGACTCTCCATCTGGAATGAGATATATATACACACATACGGACTCTTCCGAGAGAAAAGGTGGTGGGGTTTGTTTTTTGTTTTGTTTTGTTTTGTTTTTTTGAGTGAGACTTATTTTTTTGTTTTGTTTTGTTTTTTTGGGTGAGACTTATTTTAAAACCATCCCTTCTCTTTATGAGTCCACAGTGATGACGTGTTTATGGTCATAAAAATACAGCGAACACAGGAGAGACATATCATCTTTGTCCACACTTAGACAAACAAGGGGCATTTAGAAAATGCTAGGTTGTCCCTGTCAAGCACCATCTCCGCCACCAATACAAGCTGCGGCCTCCGAGGCTAAACCCCAAAATGGCATCTGTCTGAGTCAGGGTCTCTGCCCCCTGAACAGCTGGAGGTCAGCCCAGGTCAGGGAGCAGCCGCAGAGGGTGAATCAGGCTCCGTCCTCACGGGGGAGCCTCCGCCGGGGCCAGCACCTCGGGTTTACCCCGGACCTGCTCTCCAGGCTCCAGCCACCCCGTCCTCCCTCCCAGCTCCGGCCTGAGTGTCCCTGTGACTGAACCTGTGGGGTTTGTCCTGTGAGTTAAGTCCTCGGGCCCAGTTGGTGAACCTTGTCCTACTGAGCAGCATGGCCGAACGCACACGGTCCATTCCTTCCGCGTTGATGCAGGCACATCTCAGGGGGCTGGGTGGACCCACAGGCCCCACGGGTCATAAGCACCCCCTGGTCAGCACGCGAGGAGACGCAGAGGTTACCCAGAAGGTGACAGGGAGGACCCGGAGGGTCTGGGCAGGAGGGCGGCTGGGCCAGCTGCTGGTTTGCAGTGACACCCCACCCCCCTGCCCCGGTGGCTGTGAAGGCTGGTGTTCCAGCTGGGGAGCCCGGATATAAGGACACAAGGCCATTCACGCCTGAGAAAATCAATGACAGAGGGAATGGAGCAGAAGGGGTTGTTTAAAAATCTGCTGCGGAAGTGGACTCATGGAAGGAATAACGTGTTGCATCGGTTTGATAAGAGTTTTAGAAGGTGGTGGTGCGCTCAGTACAGCACGAGATTCACTGTGGGTCAGTTGTCATAGTTCTTGATAAACAACTGTCTCATCTCCGTTCTACTTCAGCACACCCAAGGATAAGCCACACACACACACACACACGACTGTCTCATCTCCATTCTACTTCAGCACACCCAAGGATAAGCCACACACACACACACACACGACTGTCTCATCTCCGTTCTACTTCAGCACACCCAAGGATAAGCCACACACACACACACACACACACACACACACACACGACTGTCTCATCTCCGTTCTACTTCAGCACACCCAAGGATAAGCCACACACACACACACACACACGACTGTCTCATCTCCGTTCTACTTCAGCACACCCAAGGATAAGCCACACACACACACACAGCCAGGCACCTACAGTTACGGGTCACAGTGGGCACTGACTGATTCCAACTAGCTCCCTGTGTGCTCTGGATTATATCACTCAGTCCCTCCGTGCTCTGCCTTTCCAGTCTGTTAAATCCTTTCCACATGCCTTTGGAAGGATACTCTGCAGGGCACGTTAACACCCAATAAACATCCTCAGTGATGGTTTTGCAAACCGTGTCGTCACAGTGACACAGGTCACTGTCCCATCCTGGACCAGCTCAAAGCTGCAGAGAGTTTCCGATCTCTCACGTCATCACCCCTCTGGTTTAAAACACAGCAGACGCATCTGCCATGACTCTGGTTCCCTTAAACCAGTGCCTCCCACGCTTCTCTCCCTGGCTCAGCACCCCCCCAACCGAGGCTGCTCCTCTCCCTGCCCTGGGTCTCTCCTGTGCACCTGCGGCTGCAGCAACACCCCAGAGCTCCCTGTTCCCAGAAGACCCCATGTTTCCCTTATCTCTATGCCTTTGCCCAGCCGGTTCCTTTGCCAGGAATGCCTGTTTGTGCCCTTTCCTTTACTCAGCCCCCATTCGACTTCCCCTGAAGCTCTGTCTGTGTGCAGTCCCTTCCCTGGGCTCCTCTGGGAAGGCAAGTCTCCACCACCTTGGGCTGTGATGTCGGTTTCTTTACCTTGTCCTCCCGCTGCTGCGAGCGTCTTGAGGGTGGGCGAAGTCCATCCATTTGCAGCGCCTAGCCGGCTGGATGCTCAGCACATGGCATCTCCGACGGTCGGCACTTCGCTCTGTCCTCACCTGGGCTCCGACAGCCATTCCAAGGAACGAAGCCTCGTCAGGCTTCATCAGCCTGTGGGACTGTGTCTTTCTTACTCTTCCAACCTCACCTGCTGGCCTTCCCACTCACACGCTCTCCCCTTTTCTAGCTACACTGACCTGCTCGTGGTTTGACCAACTTTCCGGCCTTGGAGAGTTTGCATCTGCTGTTGTTTCTGCCCCAGTACCTGGCCTTTTGTCTTGACCTGCTGCTGCCCCTGACACACCACATAGTGGGATCCCTGGATGACCCCGCAGGGCCTTCACGGCACATTTCTCAATCCGTAATGACCTATTGATGAGTTGACGTCTTTATTATCTGTCCGCCTCCACTGATCTTTGTGCTCGTGGAGGCAGGACCCATGTTTATTCTGCTCTGTGTTACTTGTCTACACACTGCACGGAGCGCGCGTGGTCGACCTCATAGTGGATGTTTGCGATAAAACGATGCCACTGTTGCCTCTGAGTCGATCCGAATTGTCTGAGGGAGGATTCTGGATGCCTCCTCATCAAAGCAGGAATAAATGAGAAACGCCCACTGTTGTCACTGTCATTTAAATTACTCCGAAATACCGAGCAAAGCAAGGTGAGAAACTAGCACGTGGATACATATAAATGTTATTGAAGAAGAAATAAACATTCGTTTTTACTGACGATGCTGACGATATGACTCTCTACTGAAACTCTAAAGAACTGAAACAAAACACTATAGATCTTATAGAATTCATCAGAGTTTACCATTAAAGAAAAGTGTTTTAAGCATGCAAATCAGTTGAGCTATCATAAACTAGCAGCAAACATCCAAAAAGGTGATGTAAAAAGATTCATGTGAAAATTAAGGTGCTTGAGAATGAGCTTAAGGTTGTAGGACCTGTGTGGAGAAAATCGTCTATATAAAGAAAATAAAAGAAAACTTTGTAATTGGAGAGAGGTACCACATTTTTAAATGGGAAAACTTAGTATTTTAAACAAACTGGTTTTCTACAAATTAACATGCATTTCATCTATTTCCAATGAAATCCTCAGCAAGTGATTTTGAACAATGACCAAAGCTTATAAAATGTATCTGTAAAAGTAAACATTTTTGATATTGGAAAAATCTGGCAAAAAGACAAATATATGGGAAACTAGCTGTCGTAGACATTGACTGATACGGCTTGTTTAATGGTCTATAGCCAAAACGGAAATGATATAACATCAGAAATCTGTATTAATGCAGCAGAATAGCGGGTGCAGACACAGACCTAAGCACTTAAAGGAATTTAACGTAAGAAAGTGCTATCATTTCATTTTTATTTTTTTTATTACTCAAATGAATTTATCACACCTGTATGTCATTTTATTTTTTAAAAATAGTTCTAGGACTTCCTGCTGTGGCACAGTGGGTTAAGAATCTGACTGCAGTGGCTCAGGTTTCTGCGGAGGCACAGGTTCAATCCCCAGGTCCGTGCAGTGGGTTAAAGGATCCGGTGTGGCTGCTGCTGTGGCATAGATCAAGCTGTGGCTTGGATTCAGTCCCTGGCACAGGAACTTCCATGTGCTGCAGGTGCAGCCATTAAAAAACTAATAATTCTATTTTTTGTGGTAATAAGCACATTCCATACAAAAAGTTGTGTAATGAAAAGTAAGTCACTGTCCCTCCTGGTCCTCTAGCTATTCAGATTCTTTCCGCAGCGGCAGCTGCTGCGATCAGGCTCTGCTCATCTTCCCACGTGTATGTCAGAACTCAGGCTGAATATTGCTGGTGTCTGTGCCAATGGTAGCAAATACTACGAATCCTCTGCCCCACCCCCTCTTTATTTGGTCACACATACCCAAATACACTCTTTTTTTTCACATTATCATGCTCCTTCTTAGTGACTAGTCAGGCCTCTTAGAGACCTGGGAGTACTGAGGGATTACTTAGTAAGGGTGTCTCAGGGAGTCGTCCACACCAGCACTTCAGAATTGCCCCATGGTTCCCAGTGCTGGGTACCGTTCCATCCTGCTGACCGCTGACGAGGGGACCCACAGGGCACGTGACCAGTCTGCGAATGCTGCTGCGTCCTGCTAGATGCCCTGCTGTACACATGGCCGTGACCTGGCCGTACAGTAAGCCCAAGGCGTCCCTGCGTCAAGAGGCCACCTCTCTCCATCTCTGCCGTCGGCATAGTATTAATCCATTGTCAAATCATCCTCGCTGGGAACACCTACTCCTAACAGCGCTCCCTGAGAGTCACTGCCGCCCTCGGCCGCCAGAGCTGTCCTGCGGCCAGCTTCCTCAGCCCTCCAATCTGATGGGTTAACAAAAGCATCTTGAGTTTTCACATGTATTTCTCATAATGTGGGTGAGGTTGTGTGTGTTTTGTGATTTTAAAGACCTTTTGTGTTTCTTTACTTTTTCCTTATGGATTTGCATGAATCTTTACTTAAGGGATTTCGTCCTTTATTTTTTTTATGAGTTACAAATATTTTACTCAACTAGTTACTGATCTTCGACATAGTGCTATTTTAATACTCATATTTCAAAATTATTAAATTTATATTTTATTTCATCAAACTCTTCTTTTGGATTCAGGGTTTTATATCATATTTGAAAACTTTTCCTGATTTAAGATTATATTTTCCATGTTTCTTTCAATTTATTTATTTTTTACATTTAAATGTTTGAATTTTCCAAAATTTATCCTGCTTTAAATTTTTTATAATGATTTTTATATTTTTCCATTATAGCTGCTTTACAGTGTTCTGTCAATTTTCTACTGTACAGCAGGGTGACCCAGTCACACATACCCAAATACACTCTTTTTTTTCACATTATCATGCTCCTTCTTAGTGACTAGACATAGGTCCCAGTGCTACACAGCAGGATCTCATTGCTTATCCATTCCAAAGGCAAAAGTTTGCATCTGTTAACCCCCGATTCCCAGTCCATCCCACTCCCTCCCCCTTGGCAACCACAAGTCTGTTCTCCATGTCCAGAATTTTTTGTTTTGTGTGGAAAGATTCATTTGTGCCGTATTTTAGATTCCAGATGTGTGATATCATATGGTATTTGTCTTTCTGTTCCTGACTTACTTCACTCAGGATGAGAGTCTCTAGTTCCATCCATGTTGCTGTAAATGGCATTATATTGGTTTTTTTTATGGCTGAGTAGTATTTCATTGTGTATATACACCACATCTTCCTAATCCAGTTATCTGTTGATGGACATTTAGGTTGTTTCCATGTCTTGGCTATTGTGAATAGAGCTGCAGTGAACATACAGGTGCATGTGTCTTTTTTAAGGAAAGTTTTGTCTGGATATATGCCCAAGAGTGGGATTGCTGGGTCATATGGTAGTTCGGTGTATAGTTTTCTAAGGTACCTCCATACTGTTTTCCATAGTGCTTGTACCAGTTTACATTCCCACCAACAGTTCAGGAGGTTCCCTTTTCTCCACACCCCGTCCATCATGTGTTATTTGTGGACTTATTAATGATGGCCGTTCTGAGTGGTGTGAGGTGGTATCTCGTGGTAGTTTTCATTTGCATTTCTCTAACAATCAGTGATGTTGAGCATTTTTTCATGTGCTTGTTGGCCATCTGCATATCTTCTCTGGGGAAATGTCTGTTCAGGTCTTTTGCCCATTTTTCTATTGGGTGGTTGGCTTTTTTGCTCTTGAGTTGTATAAGTTGCTTGTATATTCTAGAGATTAATCCCTTGTCAGTTGCATCGTTTGAAACTATTTTCTCCCATTCTGTAAGTTGTCTTTTTGTTTTTTTATGGTTTCCCTTGTGTGCAAAAGGTTGTAAGTTTGATTAGGTCCCACTGGTTTATTTTTGCTTTTATTTCTGTTGCTTTGGGAGACTGACCTGAGAAAACATTTGTTAGGTTGATGTCAGAGAATGTTTTGCCTATGTTCTCTTCTAGGAGTTTGATGGTGTCTTGTCTTACATTTAAGTCTTTAAACCACTTCGAGTTTATTTTTGTGCATGGTGCGAGGGTGTGTTCCAGTTTCATCGACTTACATGTATCTCTCCAGTTTTCCCAGCACCATTTGCTAAAAAGACTGTCTTTTTCCCATTTTATATTCTTGCCTCCTTTGTTGAAGTTTAATTGACTGTAGATGTCTGGATTTATTTGTGGGTTCTCTATTCTGTTCCATTGGTCTGTATGTCTGTTTTGGTACGAGTACCACACTGTCTTGATGACTGTGCTTTGTAGTATTGCCTGAAGTCTGGGAGAGTTATGCCACCTGCTTGGTGTTTGTTCCTCAGAATTGCTTTGGCAATTATGTGGTCTTTTGTGGTTCCATATAAATTTTAGGATGGTTTGTTCTGGTTCTGTGAAAAATGTCATGGGTAATTTGATAGGGATTGCATTGAATCTCTAGATGGTTTGGGGTAGTATGGCTATTTTAATAATATTAATTTTTCCAACCCAGGAGCATGGAATATCTTTCCATTTCTTTGAGTCCTCTTTAGTTTTCTTGATTAATGTTTTATAGTTCTGTGCATATAAGTCTTTCACCTCCTTGGTCAGGTTAATTCCCAAGTATTTTATTTTTTTGGGTACAATTTTAAAGGGTATTGTATTTTTGTATTCCTTTTCTAATATATCGTTGTTGGTATGCAGAAATGTGACTGATTTCTGAATGTTAATCTTATATCCTGCTACTTTGCTGAATCTGTTGATCAGTTCGAGTAGTTTTTGAGTTGAGTCCTTAGAGTTTTCTATATATAGTATCATGTCATCTGCATACAGTTCTAATTTTACCCCTTCTGTTCCAGTTTGGATGTCTTTTATTTCTTCTGTTTGTCTGATTGCTGTGGCTAGGACTTCCAGTACTATGATGAATAAAAGTGGTGAGAGTGGGCATCCTGTCTTGTTCCAGATTTTAGTGCGAAGGCTTTCAGCTTTTCTCCATTGAGTATTATATATTCTGCTTTAAATTTTGAGGTAGGAATCTTTTTTTTTTTTTTCCTCCAGGTATCTAGCAGCATTTTTTGGGAAAGAAAATTCTTCTTCAGTGCTTCAAAATGTGTAGATGTCATTTTAAATCACTAGATAAATGTATTAGGAATACTTTTAAAATACCTCAGTGCCTACTTCTTTTAGACTAAAACTCTTTCTAGTCAGAAAGAGTGTGAAAGCGTTTTCGGAGTGCGAAAACAGCAGCAGACCTGATTACATTGCAGAAGTTTAACTTCATATGGCAAAAACACCGTCAATACAGTTAAAGGACGAATAAGGAAGAATTAAGGTGCAACAAAGATGGCAGGAGTTAAACATCTACAAAGCATGTACAAATTTATATAAAATCCAAGAACCTCAATAGAAAATTAGGCAAAAGAAAAAACAGACTATACATCTGTGTTCCAGTGTTCAACTGCCCCACTAACAAAAGAACTGCTCCATAAACTCAAAGAAGTTAGCAATTTCCACTCCCCTATTAGAGTTGGAGGGTAAAAGTTATACGAGTATTAAAAATATTTAAGATATTTTGTGCTGAATATGTGTCAGAGTGGGTAGTTTCATATGATATTGGCAGTACAATAAATGAATACAGCTTTCTTGGGGAAAAAATCTGGCCAAAAGTCATGATATTTTATATTTTTCTATTTTGTTATTCATAAAATTATTTTTTTTCTGGATACATATATACCAAAATATGTCAAAGGAAGCAAGGTGCTGAGGGTGCCATGATGCATGCACAAAACCCATTTTTTCAGCATTTGACGTCTGCTGCAAAAAACTCAGAATATCCTAATTGTGCAGTAATGGGTGTTGATTAAAATCATTAGTCATGATCACAGATTATCGGCATATTATTTATCCATTTATTTATTTATTTATTTTTTAAATTTATGACCCCTTTCAGAGCGCCAGGGATTGAGTCCGAACCGCAAGTGGGGCAATGCCGGACCCTTAACCCAGTCTCCCGATCCAAGGGTGGAACTCGAACCTCCGCAGCAACCGGAGCCCCTGCAGTCAGATTCTTAACCCACTGTGCCACTGGGGAACTCTCATTTATCCATTTTAAATGCTCCCAGAATCTGAGGATTGACGTGCACAGCAGTCGTGGAATAAGCTTATAAACAACATGTTTAGTTTGACTCTCTGTCTCTCACCTGTCTAGTCTGTCCATCTTTTTATCCATGTGGGCATCCACCCTTCCACCCCAAAAGGTTATAATCTCTATCTACATTTATCTGTTCATCCTATATGTAGTGTTGATAGAGAGATGATAGATGATAGACAGATAGATTACAGGTAGATAGGTAGGTAGATAGATAGATAGAGTGGACATCGCAGTTGCTTCCCCACAACCTGTTTTACCCCCCTTAGTAAGTTTCATCCAGGAATTTATGTCTTCTTCACTCAGGCCTGGAAGTTTGGAGACGCTAATTCCACCTGTGACCCTAGGGGTGCGTCGTTAATTAAACTGATGGGTGATTGACTCAGAGGTGGACAAGGAGTTCCTTTCAGCAGAGTGAGATGGGAAGATATGTTTTTGGGGGAACTTGTGGTAATGACAGTTCTTTGCTGGGTGGAGAGATCTTCCTGGAACAGCTCGGTCCTCTCCTTGGATGTGGTCCTGTGCACACCTGCTCCCACGAGTGCTTGAGGCCCTACCTGACGCCGTAAGAGAAAGGGGCTTCCTCCTGGGAAGCTGATACCAGGGGAAAGAGAGGAGAAACAGAACCCAGGCAGGACCTCGGTGACATCATCCAGCCCCTATGTCAGTCAGCATTGAAGCCACCCCACCAAGACTTTGTGATTAAGTCACATTACTTCAGTGGGCGTTTTCTCCTACCTGCAATCAAATGAACCATGGCTCGGGGTGGCTGTGCGTGTGTGGTGGCAGACAGACACACTTGCACACGCAGGGGAAGCCTCTGAAGTGGATATTCACCAGGATGTAACTCTGGTGCCTTCTAGGTTGGAATTAAGTTGATTTTCATTTCATATTTGTACCTTTCAGTTTTTTGGGGTTTTTTTTTTGCTTTTTTTTTTTTTTTTTTTTTGTCTTTTTGCCATTTCTTGGGCCGCTCCCACAGCATATGGAGGTTCCCAGGCTAGGGGTCAAATCGGAGCTGTAGCTGCCAGCCTACACCAGAGCCACAGCAATGCAGCATCCGAGCCGCATCTGCGACCTACACCACAGCTCACGGCAACGCCGGATCGTTAACCCACTGAGCAAGGGCAGGGACCGAACCCACAACCTCATGGTTCCTAGTCGGATTCGTTAACCACTGTGCCACGACGGGAGCTCCCCTTTCAGATTTTTTTAACATAATGAATCTGAACTACTTATTTGGTCAGAGGAAAACAATAATAAAAGCAACAATTCAGAAAACAAGAAACAAGGACTTGTATTAGGGGAAAAAAGATTAAGTTCAGAATAAAGCAGAAAGAATCTGTGTGTGTGTGTGTGTGTGTGTGTGTGTAAGTCTCATGATTTTCTGTAACCACAAGTACCAAATGAGCCAAAAGTACCATGCAGCAGCCAAAAAATACATATGAATATAATGCAAACTTAGGTTTTTTAAATACAAGAACAGTGTCAAGATCAAGGGTGTTAAAAATCCCACTGTTCCCGGCTGGGTCAGACCACCCTGGAAGTATTGTTCTTTAATTCCCTGTGACTGCAAGGATTCAGGCACTGACGGACACATTCCAGGGATCGGGGAAGGATTTATGCTCTCTGAGAGAGAGGGAACTTTAAGACTTTTGTTTTTTTCTTTTTTACGTTCAAGGTTCTATAGTTCTCCAATTTTACGTGTTGCCCTTGGACATTGAAAACAATCGTTTTCCGTGCAAAGAAACCCGGTCTTGGAGAGTTTGAGTGACATGCCCAAGGCCATGCAGTTCATTTGGTCTGGAAGGCACTTCTCAGCAGCCATGCTGAAGAGGACAGGGACAGGCTGACACCCGTTCAGAGGACAGTGATGTGGCCACCACGCAGAGCAGCTCCCTCCGCGTGACTCGTGGTTGAAGGCCCAGAACGCCCTGTGCGGGGAGGTGACAGATGCTGTTTCCGCAGCCCCGCCGTCTCAGGAAGAGGGAGGCCACCGCTTGCCACGATGAGTTGAAATGAATCCAGCTACACGGAGCTGGAAGAAGACCTTTCTTGGGTGCCTTTTCAGTTATGAGGAAGGACATTCTGATGTGAAGAGCTGTCTAGAGACGGCCCGGGGTGCTTCTGGACAAGGGGGCCTCTAACTTCTCCATTTACAAAAGAACTCGTTCGCTTTGCAAACTTGCTGAAGGTTGCTGGCTGTACACGGGTCCAGCAGTCATGGCTCCCAAGACCAAAGGCCGGATGGCGCTCCTAGGCTGCCCCTGAACTGCTTGTGGCTTCTGGTCCGAAGAGCTTACAGCATTGTTTGCCATCCACTTGTTCCAAGATCCAGGCACTGCTGAAACCATAGCCCAAGGACACTTCCAAGAACTAGACAAAAGGCAGCGCTGTGTCACCTCCAGTCCTAAGGCCGCTGATGGAGGAGTTAAGGCAGAACCAGGACGGCGTGGGGAGGTCAGGAAAGTGAAATCTCCATCGGCTGCTACGGCAGATGAATCGGGAACGGATAAAACCCATTGATCACGAATGAGGGGTTCAGAAAATCTGTGTTTTTAGATACGCGGAGGTCGCTGCCCGAAGCAGCTGCCTGCAGAGTTCAGAGCAGCTGCCTCTTGAGGAGTGGAGCTGGGTGGGGAGTGCGGGCGGCAGGGCGGTCTTGCTTTCAGTTTTAAGTGCTTCTTGTTATTTTCCTTTTAAACATGCTCACACGTTGCTTTAGTGAAAATGTACACACATGCGTGCGCACACACACACACATGCACGCAGGCCTCTGGCTCCGGTTCTGAGTGATGCTAAATGGTTTTCCAATGTGGGTAGAGCCTGCAAAACAGTCTGCAGCTGGACCGTGCTCTCCCCAGGGGCCAGAGCATTTGCAATAGTCAGAAAACGCCTCTGCCTTTGGTCTGCTCCCCCCCCCACCCCCCACCCCGTCACCAACCCCGGTCTGACTCTGACGATGTCCCCCCCCCACCCCCCGCCGCTTTCCCCCAGCTTATGTTCTCCTCTTTCCTCATAAAAAGTTATTGGAGCTCTCAGAATATTAGAACATGAATTTTTCTGTGATATAAAGATTTAGCTGAACACTGATTCTAAAAGGGATATGCATTTTTTATTTGGAAACTCCCTTGCACCAGGGCAGCACTTCCCAAAGAGGTAGCATGTGGGATGTTTGACCAGCCGTGGGAGATGGAACCACAAGCCAGTCGTGAGAAACCTCCTACCCAGAGTCTCCGGCGCTTTTCTCTAGCTCTTGTTGACACTGAATGATACAGACAAAGAAATGGATTTCTCTTTTACCTCCGCAAAACCCCTTGCAGGTGCGTCCAACCTCCAAAGCGTTCCCTGAAGCATCCTCTCTTTTGTCTTGTGGGGCCACATGTCGGCGTTTTTCTTTTCCACTTCAAAACCAGAGTTGTTCTGTTATTGCCAAACTGAAGGTACAGGGTAGCAAAAGGACATGTTTTTCACACCCAGCTCCCGGAAGGGTGGAGGGCCATCGTGGACCAAGTGCCAGAAGAATGTGCTTTGTCCCGGGGCAGGGGCTTAGCAGCACCCTCCCGGAGAAACCAGGAGCTTTCTGGGAGGTCCCAGAAGTGCGACGTCTGTCAGCTATGCCGATGCAGACACAGGTCAGAAGACCAGCTCCTGGCGTGGCTTCCAGGGCTGTGAGGGCTCTGCTGTGGTCTGATCCAAGCTGGCAGGATTCTCTGATAGGTGTCTGGGTTTTAAGGGGATGAGATAGTGGCACTCACTTGGCAGAAAGTTCAAATCCGTAGAAAGAGCCGTATTTTGCTGCCCGGAGAGTTGGGACAGGCTTTGTAGAACCTTTACTTTCCTTTGACTTAGGCGTCCTTGTCTTTGTTTTTTTATCCCTTTTTTCCCTCCAGCTGGAGTTCTAGTTTTTGCTTTGGACTGTATTTGGGGTGGTTGGAAAAGGTTGAACCCTGGGTGAATAATCCTCAGAATGTTTAGTACCTTGGCACTCCTAATTGGGCGAGCTTTTCTTGGTAACTTTCATCAGCAATACCCTGATATTCCACTCAGATTCCAAGAGAGGGCGGTTCTGTTCCCCCAAGGTCTGGGCATCTCATTTTCACGCAGCTAAATCCAAAAGTCCCAAATATCATGGGACTGGGCTCTGTTGCCGGCAGGACGCCCACCTTCGGGAGTCAGGAGGGGACAGTTGTGTCAGTATGTGCCGAGCTTTGCTTCGGAGACCAGAACCTGCAGGTCGTATTCCCACAGGGCTCCGAAGCCTCCGCCTAGACTTGACTCTGCGCCAGGGGAATACAACCCACTTTTTTCCCTGAGGGAATTTAGTGTTTCTTTCTGGAGCCACATTTTCTCTGGTGCTCTGACTCTTACATCTGTCTCCAGCCCGGGCTACGCCCAACACATTGCTGCCACATTTCCAGAAAGAATTGCGTGTGTCTGAGAACATCCATGAGGCTGAGCGCCACGCGCCGTGCGTGGCCGCCCCCGTCGCTAGAAGGGTGCGCTCTGGGCAGCCCTGGCTGCAGCTCGCGGCCTCATCAAACACAGACCCAAGGACTTCTGCCCCTAGAGCTGGTCCCCAGCTACTTTATTTTATTTTATTCTTACGGCCACACCTGCAGCGTATCGAAGTTCCCAGGCTAGGGGTCCAGTCAGAGCTACAGCTGCCGCCTACACCACAGCCACAGCAATGCAGGATCCGAGCCACGTCTACGACCTCCACCACAGCTCCCGGCAACGCCAGATCCTTAACCCACTGAGCGAGGCCAGGGATCGAACCTACATCCTCATGGATACCAGTCAGGTTCTTAACCCACTGAGCCGCCATGGGAGCTCCCTAACCATTTTATATTAACTAAGTTCTAGAAGAAACTTGCACAGAAGTTGAGGGGTCGGGGACACAGGTCGTGTGGGTGGGTGTTGTCTCCCAGGAGCCCACAGTAAGTGGCTGGGACTCGCTCTCCACACTGAACGAGAGGCGGTGAGGCGCCATGAGCAGCACCCTGTTCCCTGGCTCTGCAGCGTTTCTGAGCACAAAGGCTCCCCTCCGCCTCGAGGGCAGTGACGCACACCAGCCGTTAGACTGTGCCGGACGGCTGGCCCTCTGGAAGGTCGTGGAGGTTGTGGGCTGTTTCTCCCACACCGAAAGCGGGGATCTGCTTGGCCCTTGGAATGCCGTCTGAGTTCGTATAGCCCTTCCCTGCCACCTCCCTTTCCCTCACCGCGCCGTCTCCCAGCTTGTCCCCGTCCGTCTTCGGTGCCTGTAGAAACCTTCAGGGCTTGCTAGAATCTTCTGCATATTCTTTATACAGGTCCTGATGGAGGAATGTTCTAATGGTTTCACAGACCCGTGGTGTCCATTTTGGCTGCTTAGGAATCCCCCGCACTTTCCCCATTCTTGGCTGGATGGCAGACCAGAGATTCCACAGGGGTGCTGAAGAGCCAGCAAAGATGGGAACGAGCGGCCCTGTTTCCCCTCCCCACCCCCACCCTTGGCCAGATTGCGAATCTGCCGGCAGTCGGGTTTGCAAAAAAGATCACGTGAGTGAGAGAGTTTCAAAACCATGTTCTAGATGAATGAGGTTATTCCACAGTTAAACTCCTTACAGGTGAGCAAGCCGATCAAGTTCATGAAGACGTGAGCAGCTCGGGTCTTGACATTGTCCACTGACAGATGGACTGTCTGTTGGTACAACTATATCGACACAGTACCACCCAAACCGCACGACTCGTTAGACAAAGGGAGATGGGTGAAGATGAAGGGTTACAGACTGTTACTAGCTGATCTTTGAAAAAAAAAAACAAAACCTGGGGTCGGCTCGTCTTCGGGGGTTCTGCTGAATGAGCTCCCCCTTAATATTAAGCCCCTATGAATTTCAAGGCAAATTTAATCCATATGTTTCTGATTCAATTACTCTTAACTCATTAAATGTTTTTTAAAAGCTATTTGAAATTTGAGAAGCCTTTTTATGAGCTTTAGTAATCCTTTGTTCTTTGAATTAGGAAGGAGAATTTTGCCAAGAGTTAATGGTACTTGAAGCTCAGCATGCTGAAGGGGATTCTAAACTAGCAAAAGGTCCAGTTTGCTGTCATAGTCACAGGATCTCGAAATCTCTGCCACTTGCTGCTCCGTCCACTTGTCTGACGATGCCGAGCTCTTTCTTTGACACGTGGCGGGGACCTCGTTGTGCACAATAGCTAAGCTGCTGGAGAAGGGAACGCCTTTGAGTGGGTGCATATTCAGGTTATCGCCCGTTTGGGGGAAGCTGGTCAAGTTCAAGTGGAACATTCTGAGAAGCACCACTTCTTTCTTCCTTCGCTTCTGCTGTCACAGGTCAGAACAGATCGCTGACGTTACCCCCAGGCGGCTCTCAAACAGCGGTCGGGGGAGGGCAGTGAGACGTTCTGTAACGTCAGAGACACTCAGCACTCAAACATGGCATCTGCAGAATTCCTCGGCGTTGAACAGAGCTGAAAAGAAAGGCACAGCGCAGAGAACACAGCTTATGGTCTAGAAACAGGAGACGGGCTTCTCCAAAGCAGCGGAAGACCTTCTAGGCCCCCGCTGCTGTGAAGAAATGTTCTTTCTGCTGACGAGTGGGAAGATTGTTGTCTGTTCACTTTCTGTTTGTTTGTTCTAATAAGTTGAATTGTGAAAACTATTTCTGGAAAGATAAACGTCATTCAGACACACGGAAGCCACCATTGAAAACCATGGGGCTTGAGTGTGGAATTCGAAGCTGCTGTGTAGCAAAGCCTCCCTGGCAGACAGAGGTAGGATGGCTTGTTTGGATCTAAGGTTTGGCTTGTTTGGATCTAAGGTTTCAAACAGCTCTTGGGAGAGAGGAACAGAAAAGGCAGCAGTGGTGATTAAGCCGCAGCAATGGCTACATACCGTCTCCGAACCCCAGGACCGTTCTTGCAGCATGTGGCAGAAGCACCCAGGCGTCCCTGCCACCCGAAGCACCTTCCCAGGTAGAAGAGTGTATAATACAGGTGCACGTGCGTTGTACCTGCCGCAGGGTCTGGAGCAAGGAGCCCAGCTGCAGGGATCCAGAACTATTTTACTGCTGCTCTTTGGGAAGGTTCATCTGTAGATGGAGAGCTGGAAAGATCCCTGCAGCCACTAAGGTTCCTACAGAAGCAGCACAGGGTGACACCAGAGAGTGGGGCTCCAAAACCGTAGAACTAAACTCAAAGCAGACGACCTCTTAGCTCCGTTGGCTTCCTGGTAAACTTAACACAGCGTCTGGTGCATTGGCAGTGCGTTTTTCAAACTCTCCTGGCAATTGTAGAAGAAGGTCAAGGATGGCTTTCGAGTGAAGGTCACCCTTGTCTGTGCAGCACAAGCATCCACTTAGAACTATGGCTTCTAAAATGTCCTAGACAAATTAAACTTCGGGTAGGCGTGGGAAAAGGTTTTGCTTAAATTTCGCAAAGCCTCGCATGCCCTGAAATCAACTCATAATTAAATTTCATCAGTGCCTCTACAGTCACATTCTGATTAATGTCTTGGTGACAAGAGTTTCTATGAGAATGTGACCATCTGTCTGCTAAGTTCAACCTATAGGGACCCACACAATTTCTTACTTCCAAGCCCTGCAATATTGGATGAAAAAAGTAGGCCTGAAGATCTTTGAAATGAATAAAAAGTAGACTCAGAAGTGGGGCATTTACAGAGGCAGAAATTATTTTTAAAGAGAAAAAAACTATAATGGAAAAAATAAAAATCATTAAAATAAATAGGAAAAAAGATATCTGGCACATATTGAAAACTTCTTGTGAGCCCTGTAAATTATATGTGCTAGGAAGTAACTTTGCGAAACATCTATCAGCAATTTTGCTTCTTCCAGCTGTTGTGCAGTCTGAGCCCGAAACACACACTCACAGCAGCTGCCCAGCCGCGCCACCTGAGCCTGGACGTGCCCACCGTCAGCCCGGGGTGGGGGCGCAGCAGAGACAACCCGTCTGGCCAAGGAAGCAGACGCAGAACGCTTCCAAAACCAAACAAAAGCTATGTTTATTTTTTTTCCAAAAAGAAAAAAAAAAGAGTATCCAATTTTTCATGTCAATATAGATAATCTGCTTAATAAAATATTGAGTTTTGTTATTTTTCTTTTCTTCTCCTCCAACGCAGGAGCGGTGCTGAAGCATTTGAGGTATGCGCGGTATTGGAAAAATAAGCCTGCACAGAGCAGAAGCACAGATGGGGTCTGTGTTTAATGATTGCCCTCTTTCTTCTTCTTTTCATTGTGTTTTAAGGATTTTTTTTATTTGCGGTCGCCGCCCTTTGCTGGCCGACACCAACTCCAGGCCCCGTGGGGACCCGGGTCCTGCCAAGGTCGGGGTTCGGGTTCCACGCAGCCAGCAGAGACCCTCCAGTGGCTTCAAAATCGCAAGGCCAAATGGCTCACCCGATTCTGCGTCTCTGGCCGTGACTTGAACTCACTGCTTACCTCGAAGAAGTGAAATTAAGTTAGCTTTTTGTTTGCTCATGGAGACGATTTCAAAGAGATTCCTGGAAAGGACCTCTGAGGGGACAGACCGAGGAATGGAGTGGAGACAAACTCGACGGCGTCCTGGTCTTATGCTAGGAAGTCGCTCTGATCTTCCTTCCCTTCTGGTTCGGACGCAGAGGGCACTAGCCCGGGCTCGTTAAGGGCAGTACTTGCGACAGTCCTCTAACTTAGGGATGACAGTCCCGCAACCGCCAGCCAACTTGACAGCTAATGCTTGTTGGTGTGTCCTGAGAGGCTGGGGTTCGGGGACCCCAGGGGATGGGAGATGACGGTGCAGTTTGCAGCCGCGTGAGTACATCTCAGGCTCCAGCTCCGGGTTCCCGGCCGGCAAGCGGACACCAGGAGATGCACAGGAGGCGGAGGTCGGGGGCCTGGGGCTGCTCCCGAAGCCTGTGGTCCCCGGGGAGACACATCTGGGAAGACACCTTGATGTGATGGGGTCAGGACGCCTGGGGGCGTGAGCAGCAGGGAGCCAGCCTGGGGGCAGCAGGCGGGGCCAGGGCGGACCGCCTGCAGGACGCGTCCTCTGAGCGCACAGACCCTTCTCTCCTTTCCGCTCCCCTGCACCACCAGGCCCTGAACTGACCTGCAGGCTCCTCAGCCCTCCGCCCCGCGTCTCTCCCTCCACTTCATTCTGGTTTGACGCTGGGACATCCAGCCAAACTCCTTCTGCCTGGCGTGCTCCTCCAGAGCAGGCATTTCTGGCCCTTCTCTGCATCATGGGGAAGACAGGGCAGACTCCCGGAGGAGGCGGCACATGTCGCGGAGACCCTCTGACGTCCTCGGCCCCCCTGGGCAGGAGGGACCTTGCGGCACCATCCAGGGCTGCACGCAGAGGGGCCCTGCGTCGCAAGTGGTGCTTCATTTGGGCTCATCCTGTGGTCGCTTATTACTTCAGCGTGTCCTTCTGAGGTCCTGGCCGTTCTCTCTGCAGCAGAGCCTTTGTTTTTCAGTGTTCCCAGATACGAGGGGACCTCCAGACGCGAGGCCTTATCTCTCTTTTCCAGGGCTGTTCTGGACGTGCCGGGGCTCAGGGCACAGCCTCGACTGCGTCCTGGAGGCACCGTCCTTACTCCACAGGCCTCTGCCCCAGTGTGTCTGACTGGTCCCTCTGGGCCCTCAGCCCCTGATGGTCTTAGGTCTTAGGAGCAGACCCCAGCCCAGCGCTCAGAGGGGGCTACCCAGGAAGTTCCCAGAGGGAACACAGCGGAGGGGTGCAGGAGCGGCCAGTGAAACCCCCACGACGTTTATCAGCCAAGTGTTTACATTTTCGAACGACACTGTGCAGTCCGCGAGGCGGTACCATTCTGTGTGACCATTAAAGTGAGAATTAATTAAGTGAAATGAAACGTCTTGTTTCTCCATCACACTGGTTCCAGTGCTCAATGGCCACCACCGTTTGGGTACACAGCACACCCGGTCAGTGGTCGCTGCCACTACAGAGGTCCTGTCCCAATGTGACCAGGGTCAGGGCTTGTCTCTGGATGGAACTTGATGTGCCATTAAGAAATCATTCTTTTGTACTGAGAATATGTCTGCCTTTTATTTTTACCTTGAGGTGAATTTAAATCTCTCGGTTTGATAGTAAAATGAGAAGTCATTTGACTTGTGTTTTTGTTTGTTTGTTTGTTTGATCTGCTTCTGTACTTGGAATTCATTTGAGCTCTGTAATGATGACATCCCAGTGGGGTCTGTGGTGGTTTAGTGTCTGTCTCTGTAGGATGTCTGCTCTGTGACAGTGGCGGCTGCACCTCCTACGCTGAGCTGTCACGTGCACTTGCTCTAGAGAAAAATGAGATAAACAGTATTTTTTCAAGCATGCAGTCAACAGAAAGCTACATCACTTTAAATTCCATCAGAATTGTTCACTTATCTTAGTTTTGATGGAGTTTATTCTGTGACCTAGAGGTGAACATTAAATACTGAGCGAATAAAACTTTCTGAGCGAATATAAGCACTTAGCGCAGGGCTGACCCTTGATGGTCCACCTGGTTCTGAATGGCTGGTCTTCACAAGGAGGGCGGGAAGCAGTCCCATCGCACTCTGCACGGCTCCCGCGTGGAGCACACACGTGTGTGGGGGGGGTCTGTACAGACAAGCACAGCTGAGGATGGACCCGTCGGCTGTTGGCTAAGTTCTAAAATGATCTCATTTCATTGTAAACGAAATCTCTGACACAGGTAATGATGGATTAGTGAATCACACGCGAATGACGCAGCAGTTAAGAGACCTGGTTTTGGACACAGACACGCGTGAGCTCAGATCCCAGACGGCCCCAAGAGCAGGTGACCACAGAGGTGTGGCAGTTAGTTTCTGCTATAACAGCTTAATGTACCCAATTTTGTTGGCACACTCGATAAGGGTTTACTGACCCTCGGTACAGTGCCAGGCGGGTCCTAAGCGCTCAGGAGCTGCTGAGAATGCGGAAGGTTCTGAATCCAAATATCACAAAGAGGAAAAGGCGGGGAAACCACAGGATGCTATTGACAAGCTGGACTTCAAAGGTGACAAGTGCATGACGCTTGGGGACAGCACCCAGCTGCCTGACAGGTAACCACTCTGTTTGGTATGGAGAGGCTGTCTGCTGATTAATCTCTGAAGGCTGGGTTTTTGTGGCTTTTGTCTTTTAAAAATGAATTGATCCATTCACCTGCAAGGAAGAAGGAAAGGGAAAATGGGCTTAGTGTCCATCACCCCAAGTCCGTCCACACCCCCTCATAGCGGGAGAACTCTGGTGGTTCGTGGCCCTGGGAAAGCTGCCTGCGAGCCCCTGGCGTTTCGTGTCTCATTCCCTAGGAATTAGGAGAGCGTCCACATTCAGTGTGAAGTCTCTGAAACACTCACCTCGGTCTCCACAGCAGCCTCCGGGTCTTCTCTGACTTGACACCGGCCCTGAGGGTTGAACATGGTGTCGCTAAAGTGTGGCCAGTTAACGAGTCAACGGAACGCATTCCTTTCAACGAGAGTACGACACGGAAGCGTGACTGTTTTTTAGAAGCAAGAGGAGTGGAAACTACCTAAGTAGATGCCATCTTCATGAAAGTCTCTGCTCCCTGATCCAGATGTTGCCAGGACCACGCTGATGACACGCTCAGTGATCTTTCTTTGTCAGAAGCCAGTTATGCTCATCAGTCAAATAACAAAAAACAAACACAAGGAACCACAACTGCAAGCATTTCACTTTGACATAAGATTGATTGATTGATTGATTGATTGATTGATTGATTGTCTTTTTGCCATTTCTTGGGCTGCTCCCACGGCATATGGAGGTTCCCAGGCTAGGGGTCGAATCAGAGCTGTAGCCGCCAGCCTACGCCAGAGCCACCACAATGCGGGATCCGAGCCGCGTCTGCAACCTACACCACAGCTCACGGCAACGCCGGATCATTAACCCACTGACCAAGGGCAGGGACCAAACCCGCAACCTCATGGTTCCTAGTCGGATTCGTTAACCACTGCGCCACGATGGGAACTTCTGACATAAGATTTAAGTATAAAGTAGGATGCGTAGGAGTCTGTTGTCAGGCGGTATTAATTTACGAGGACCTAGATGAGTCACCCCATGGGAAATCACCTAGAATGACAACATTATACTAGTTTCTGTGTGTGAATAGAAACTACAAAACCGAGAAACAAACCCGGCATTTTATAGAGAACTTACAAAGAAATCGCATTACAACACAGGATGTCCTTTCAGGGTTATCTTACATAAATCTTTCTGTGATACGGATTTCAACCTCGGTTCCCAGGCAATCATAGACTGAGGCAACCTTGAGTAACTATAGAATGTTAATTGGGCCGGAGCTGCACTTTCTGCTAAATGAAGCTGTCTTTCTGTTAAACAGATGCCAAAGGTAACAGTTGGTTTCTATTGCTTTTCTTTTTCTGTAAACGTGTTACAGCTAGTGGAGGTGAGTGTTTATAGAGAGTTAACGGGTGATGTTTACTTTGGGCCTCAGGTGAGCGTGGAGAGCTGTCTGCTCACAGGGGCTTGCTTACCTGTGCTCAAAATTCAGTGTCAGAGGGTGAGGGGACCTTGACCTACCCGGTCTACACAGCCATACCTTTCTCAAGGTTAACCAGGAAGGCACCGTTATTTTCCTTTGGGTCATATCATAAGCAATGTTAAATCTGCACTCTTAAAGCAGTAAAGCAAATATTAAATTTTATTTATATATTTAAATCTTATGAAAAAATAAGAGAAAGAATTAAAGAAAAATGTCCACACTGGTGCAATGAGATAATTTGGGCATCTTAAGAATTATTAATGAGTACTTAGAAGAACTCTGGTTGTTATATTTTTGCTTTGAATAAACTTACAGCACTTTAAACCTTTTAACCTGACATCAGCATCTTCCCAGAGTGAGTGCAGAGGGCTCGTTAGAGCATCTCATTCCACAAGTCCCATAAATCGCACGTGCAGCCCCCTTCAGCGTCCGACCCCCTCTCTAAACCACCGCCGGACCACGTTGCATTCAGCCAGACAGCACAAGCCATCCTCATGCACACAGCTCTGGCGCCTGCTTGCTCCTTTTCATTGCAAGAAGAGCAAAGCAAAACCCAAATGTGCCCACTGTCTTGCTTTGCCAGTGAGAAAAGTGGTAACTGTTTCCAAGTAAGAAATATCTGATTGACACCAAAACATAACCGTAGAATACAAGAAGGGTAAACTGAATTTCAGCAAAACTAAAAATGTCTGCTCTGTGGAAGACCTTGTTAAGAGGATGGAAAGATAAGCAACAGAAGAGGAGACACTACTTGGAAGCCCCCTGGCCCCCGCAGTTTGCATATAGAGTGTAGTAAGTGCTCGTGAAACACAACATGGGAAAAAGAACATCCAAGTAGAAAATGTGCAAATGACATGAAAAGACATTTTAAAACCCCAATCGCCTATCGATATGACTATCAGCTGTCTGTTAAAATGGCTAAAATTAAAAATAGCAGAAGCGCCAACTGCTGGGACGGATGCGCAGAACGTGGCCTCTCACAGGCGGCCGGCGGGAAGTGACGTGGTGCCAGTGATCCGGAAGCAGCGGGGCGCTTTCTTTAACACTGGACACCACCTCCCCAAAGGCCCTGGAATTGCATGTGAGTATTTATGCTCACACACAAAAGCCAGTGCAAAAAGCCGGGAATAGCACCTTTATTCCTAATAGTCAAAACCTGGAAAAAACAACAGCAAATAAGCATCATCACGTGACTCTTTAAACACCTGCAATACATCCGTACCATGGGACACTGCGCAGCGATAAAAATGAACACAGCATCGATACACACAAAAACTTGGATGGATCTGAAAGAAATGATGCTGAGTGAAAAATGCATGCTTTGAAAAGGTTCCACTGTATGGTTCTGCTTATACGACCTTCTCGAACTGACGAAATCATGGACATGGAGAAGGCTCCGTGGTTCCAGGGCTTGGGATGGGCTGTGGAGGAGGACTGGCAGTAGAGGAGCGTTAGGGCGTCTGTGAGGTGACGGCGGGGTTCTTTATGTCGACCGTTGTAGCCTTTACACGAATCTCCTTGTGGCAAACTGCATAGAACTACACACACACACACACACAAATGAGTGTATGTATTAAATAACAAAATTTGAAATCAGTAGATTATGCCATTGCCAATTTTTTGACATCACACTATTTTTACAACTTCTTATGAATCTACAATTATTTCAAAACAGAAAGTAAAAGAAAAACAAATTAACAAGAAATATCTATACATTATTTTTTCCAGAAAGAGCCACCATATGCCCACCAGGTACATAAGGATGGAAATTTGTGTGCAGTCATCACATTAGGACGTCAGAAATAACGACACACTCCTCCTACTCCACTTGTGTTCAAGCCTGATTTCTGCTACAGCACTTGTCAATCTTTCTTCCGCTTGAAACACCCCACTGGTACTACAAGCTGTCATTAATAGTAGCACTTGCTCGAAGTGCCTGCTGTGGTGCAATGGCTTAAGGATTTGATGCTGCCTCTGTGGCAACCTGGGTTGCTGCTATGGTTGTGAATTCAGTCCCTATCCTGGGAACTTTCATATGCTTTGGGTGCAGCCACACACACACACACACACACACACACAATACTTGCTCTTGTAGTGATTCTAGAGCGTGGGGAATGCTCTTGAAAAAATCCATCACCCCCCCTCCCACAGAACGGCCCAGCTGAGCAATCCAAATTACAAATAAAAGATATTAAAAATATTTTAAAAACCCAAAGCTAACATTAACGGGAGTTTTAAAGACACAAAGCTGTAAGAAGTTTCGCATTTAAGGAACTGCAGTCTTTTCTTCCAGATGAATAAGCATGGAAGATGATACGTTTGATTATAGACGGGAGTTCTCATTCCGTGAGCCCTTCACTCATTCATCAAATATTCATTGTGTCTCAGTTATGCTAGTTAATATCTTAGGTTTGGAATATAAAACTATAGCTGTTTTATTCAGTGTGCCCCCAGTTAGTGGCAGACTGAAAAACAAGCAAATATATGAAAATATTAACTGAATCTTGTTGTGAAGGCCCACCTTTCTGTAAATACTCGCAGAGGTTTGCGCACAGTGTAACTGATGAAGATGCGTGTGGCTGAGCGGAGGCAGATGCTCTTTAAAGAACAAAACGCATGAGCACCCTTGGCAAGTAAAGCGGTCAAAGGAATAGGTCCGTTAAAGTAATCCATGGACTTTGACCTCGAATTTTGAGAAATAAGCTGATACAACATATCCTGATTAGGGAGGCGTAACCGTTCATTCTTTAGCCCAGGGCTTCTTGGGGGCATTTGGGGAGTGGTAGAAAGCAGAGCCAGAGTACGGCCCTGTCTTCAGGATGAGCTCCTCACAGGTCAGCTGTTCCACTCTGGCTCCTCATAACCTCTGCCTGGACTCTTCCTCTGGGCTTAATTTTAAATATTATGTGTCAGCTTTGCAGGTGACTCCATGCTCTTCCTTCTGAGCTTTTCTGGCCCATCCTGCAAGGGGAGGATGGCCCAGAGGGAACCACTGCACAGCTGGCGGCCAAAGCACTGGAGGCTTGGGACCCACAAGGCGGACAAGGAGCCGGGTCCGCGCGCCGAGACCGAGGGCTGGCAGTCCTGGCTCCTCACTCGGCTGACGTGACATGAAAGCGAGGGCCGGGCTCCCGTTCTGACTCACGAGGCAGTGGTTACAAATTAGGACAATAATACTTTCCGTGTGCCCTGCGGAGTGACTCGCTTTCACGCATGAAATCATCGGCCCGTCTGGACGACTCGGGACGTGGGTGTGACTCCGCGTCCAGAGGAAACAGTCGCAGGCGGGCCAAGGCGCCCGCGTGAACCGCAGACCCGCCCGTCCCCCGACCCACATCGGGCGCCCTCCACCTGGCGCCCCTCGTCCTCGGTCGTCGGACACCGGCGTGATTTTCCCCTCTTCCGCCCGGGCCGACGCGGGCAGCTTCCGTCCCCGCCGCGCCGGGGCCCTGCCCCCCCGGGACGGCAGCAGTCTTCCCGCAACTCCTGCGGCAGGAAGTCGGCAGGCCGAGGTTTTACCTTTCCCACCACCCGCGCTCTCTCCTCTAAAAACGCGGGGACTGAGCTCCAGTCTCTTCTCCACCTGCTAAGCTGTCCAGCCTGCGACTCCCGCCCCTCAGAGGGTCTTCATAGGGCGCCCTCTTTGTGAGGCCAATGCGTTTCACAGTTTCCTGGGATCTCAGCTGTCTCCACAGCCCTAGCGCTTTCATCCCAGTCTGGTTCCTGTGAATCAGAGCTAGACTTGACCTGGCTGGCGGTGTGTCCCCTGGCCCGTGCTGACAGTCACCCCCAGGCCTCTCACCCATCTAGGCCACTGTCCTTCTCCTTGCAGACTCTCCCCATGTTCCCTGAACTGCCCGCACACCTGCTCTTAGGCCCTGTGGCTCGTGGCTCACTCGTGGGAAGCGTTGAGGTCCAAGGCCACGGGCACTGCTTTGGCTCGTCTCTCTGAGGACACTGCCCCTGCGGGTTGCTTGGTCCACCTGTAGCACTGACCATTTTAACACTGGTACCATCCCAGTCATTCACGCCAACAGCATTCTTGTTTCAAGACAGAATCCAAACAAAGACGTGAAAACCAAGAGCTTACACTATGGGAGTGTGTTTTGGGGGGACGAGTGACCTCGCCAGCACTGTTAAGTACAAAAGAGTGGCCATAAGGGGCATTTCCAGCCTGTCAATCCGCACTAGGTGCCCGGTACTGAAGGCCAGTGCGCAGTTACCTTCAGCCAGCCTGGGATCAGCAGGACTGGGGAAAAAGGCAAATGCCTGAAACCCACCGGGAGTCTGAGACACTCCACAGCAGTCCGTGCCAAGCCTCCGTGGAGCCACAAAGCCTGCGCCAGTTGGCTAGTCACCTTACATCTGCCTGCACAGGGTAAACCCTTGGTTCTCTGGAAGGTTCGCTCTGACCCGTGGAGGAAAAACACAATCAGCCATTCCTTCCCTCGGTCAGAGTTTGTGAGCCCATAGCCCCACAGCTTTCTCCTCGAGGCCCAAGGCCGTTGCCCTCCTTGGCTGCTGTGATTACAGCCGCGGCTTTGGGTTTGTCTGTGTCACAAGTGCAGACTCCTGTTTGCTTGCCTGGTCGTGAGCCAGTTCAGGGAACTGGGGGAGACAGATTCATTTTGCACATGGTCTTTTCTTTCCTGATCTCCCATCTAATGGGGCCTTTAAGAAATGAGTCACTCGAGGGGGTTCTCGTCTTGGTGCCATGATTAACCAATGACTAGGAACCATGAGGTTGTAGGTTTGATCCCTGGCCTCGCTCAGTGGGTTAGCGATCCGGCGTTGCCATGAGCTGTGGTTTAGGTCGCAGACGCGGCTCAGATCCCCCGTTGCTGTGGCTCTGGAGTAGGCCGGTGGCTGCAGCTCCCATTCGACCCCTAGCCTGGGAACCTCCATATGCCGTGGGAGCAGCCCTAGAAAAAGACAAAAAGACCAAAAAAGAAAAAAAAAAAGAGAAAGAAAAGAAATGAGTCACTAGCGCATTTGAGCTAAATTATGGCTTTAAAACAGGAAAGGTGGCAGCCAGTCTCCTACAGTGGACAAAGCAGGCAGCCGGAGAGACGCCACAGAGGCCCGCCCAGAGGTGGGCTCATCGGGGGCGCTGTGGGGGGCTCCCCTCCCCAGTCCAGTGCTGCGTTTTATCCCTTTCACTGTAAGCTTTTGTAGGCGCTGCTTCGGAGCCAGCTCACCCTCTCGTTAATGGAAACGCAGCCCAGAAGCAGGACGTCTCCACCTGCTCCTCCGGTGGTTTTCTTTCCCCCAAACGGACTTCTCTGTTATCGCCCCCATGGGTGCAACCAGGAATTCCTACAGCCGTATGTTGGAAGAGTCACTTTTCTTCTTAAATGTTATTCTATTCGCACAGACTAGGTCCATCATTTTCTGAATGGAGCAGCTAAAATACTGTCTCCACGGACTGTGGACTCAGCAGCCAGACAGCTACTAAGAAACCCCAGGTTTTAGGGGGAGAAAGAACTAGCATATCTGGATTCTAAATCAGAAATTCAGAGCCGAAGCCAAAGCAACTGAGTTTAGAATCTGCTCGATGGGAACTCTGCCCCCAAGAGGAGGAGGTGAGAACCGTACCCCCAGACGGGTGGGCTTGTTCTACCTTTGTGGAAGGACAGAGCTGCGGCTGCAAACCCCGGTGTCTGGAAGGCCCCGGGCTGTGATTTGCAGCAAGGAGGCCGAGCCTGGGGGAGAAGGTGGGGAGGGGAGAGCGGAGAGGCACATAGGCCCCTTTCTCCAGGTGGCGTCTACGGGGCCTCACGCATGGTGTCGACGGGAGAACCAGCCCAGGGTTGAGATGTTATATGTTGTTTCCCCAGGTTGTCACTGGCGTGTCCTATTTCTCTGTTCTTACTCCTTTCTGTCTGTGTCTGTTTGTTTTAGATTCTGCGAGGACCCATCTGTCCGTCGGGAGAGTGCTTTCCAGTCTTTGTCATAGAGACGCAGGCAGTGACCTCCTTGCTGCTTCTGGCTTTGCTGTTATTTTCAGATTTTTTATTTGGAAGCGGACCCTCGTCTTCCAGCTCATCTCCGTCTGCTCGCCCCTCTCTGTGTTGCTTTAGTGCAGGAAGAATGGGCAGCCTCGACTCTGAGAATGAGGGGAAGGCTTCCTGTTCATTCCTTGGGGCCTAAGATGCACAGCAACCTGGGGATGGGGCCGCACGTCGTGGCGGCCCTGCTTCTGGTCTCAAAGCGGGGTGCCCCATGTCCCCTCTTGAGCTCCGTGCTCCCGTTCAAGGTGAGTAGAGCACAGGACGTGCTGCGGGTAAACCAGGTAAAGGGGGGTTTTCCTGGAAGGAGTCTCTGCTGCGGAAGGAAGAACGTCTGCTTCCTGCTGCTTGGACTCGGGAGTGCTTGACGGGGCCTAGGAAGGCGCTCTTCTTCCAAGGACCTGCCCATCCCAGCCCCTTTACACAAGTTTCTCTGCACGTTCTTCCAGGCCCTTGACACCAAGATGGACTCAACCGTTTCCTCTTCAAACCAGGAGTCCACCCCCCCGCCCACCCCAAAGCCCCAGTGAAACTGGCACTGCTGTATATGCAAGCACATGTCATTCTAAATTATATCCCCGCAGACCCCACAGCTCTTGAAGGTGGAAGCTTCTCCTAGAAAGAGAAATCAAAGAATCTTGTTTAAATAACCTCTATCTCCAGATGATTTAAAATACTTTGACAGATCTATATTTTTTTGAAAAATGAATCAAAAATAATTCAATCAGAAAAGCAACATCTGTTACTAATCAATAGCCTAGCAAGAGAATTAAAATGGTCTTTTTCTCTCCCCTGAAATCTACTGATAACTTTTTTTTATCCCATGCCATTCATTGAGATCAGATGCATTTACCCTGCATCAGCTCTTGGAGTTACATAAATAATAAAGTCCTCGAGGCTGATGGCATGGGAACAGTGGAATGTGTAACAATATAATCAGGATTAAAATCTAGATTTAATGTAAAGCATTCTCACACTGCAAAGTCAGATGAATTTTAAACTCCTTTGTTCTCTGAGGCCAGGTTGTGCCATAGCTAATGTTTCGTATTAAATTGTGTGCCATTTTATCTGAGAGGATGTCTTATTTTCTTTGTTTATGACTTGGGAAATTATTATAAAAAGACACATGAAAGAGGCAAATGAGCAAGTACAAATGGATAAAACAGCATTCCCTACCCCAAGCGAGTGTGAATGGAGCCAATAATTTTTTAGCTTGACAGTCTCTTAATCTTTGCTCGTGAGCTCAGCGATGATTTTTCTTGGTTCAGAACCTGTCACAGCATTCATTTGTGACCATTTTTATGGCTGGGATTAGCCGAGGCCTATCAATTCTCGAACTCCAGTTCTGCCCAACGAATGTCAGCTTTAATCACCGAGTGCCAAACAATGCAAGAATTCCAGAGCCTACCTTTGTAGTTATGATTACATTTTAAAACAGCACTGCGGTTCACAGACTGACCTAAGCCAGCAAAAATTCAAAATACAGGAGGTCCCTCACTAGGGGCCATGCCTTTTGTTCTCTCTAAAACCTTTAGCTAAATTATTCACCAGCCCCCAAAGTCAAAATAGAGAGCAGAGGTGTTAAATTTACCAAAGTGGTTATGATTTGTGTGTAGACCCACAGCCCAGGCTGTCTGGATACAGAGATGTTTACACTGGAGCCTCACTAGCAAAACCCAGGCTTATGACTGACATTGAATTTGCATATGGACCTAAGCATGCAGTGTCTGTGTTCCTACAGCCAAATTTAAAGATGTCCCCCTGGCACATGAAGGGAGTATCTTGCTGGAGATGTAGAGAATAGATGCCAAGTGTCTCTGGTGTCTGCATTTTGGACAAGGTCAAGAAGACGCGATGGGTTTGCCTTGCTCTGCCCGGGAGGGTCAGTCTGGAGCTCAAGAGAGTCCCTTGGGCCAAGGGAAGCTTATGGGCCTCTGTGCTGTCCTCCTGCTCAGAAGAGGAGCCATACTGGGAGTAAGCAACTGCACAGTAAATCTAGAATGTTCTCAGGAAATTCTCAGAAGTAAGTATCTCCTAAATGAGCTGGAAACTCTTATCATTGTGTCCGGAAGGTTCAGCGGAAGCCCTTCTCATGCACGAGCCACTGGCAGCTCCAGGAAGAACGGCCATCAGCTGAGGATTGCTGGAGAAAGGACTTCGGAGACTTAGAACCCAGGCTTGTTGTCAGGAGGGCAGGTCGAGGGCAGATACACGTGCCATCCGTGTGCTCTGCAGCTGGCACGCCTGGACACCAAGGACCAGGTGGTATGCCAGGCAGCAGGGCCAGAGGGCCACTCCCCCCAGGACACCAGGGACGGCCTCCCAGCCGGAGGTCACGGCTCCTTCCTAAGGTGGAGTTTCTCCACGCCACCCAAGTCACCCGTCCAGCTTTGGAAGCGAATGGGTACCTCCACCTGGACCTCTTGCACGTGGCTCCGTGGGTCTGGGACGGGGACCGGATGTCGCTCATCAAGGTTCAGTGACAGTTTTTCTTAACAGCTGCACCCGCCACCTGGGGACTCTCCCAGGCCAGGAAATGAATCTGAGCCACAGCTGCGACCTCAGCAATGCTAGATCCTTAATCCACTGCACCAGCTCGGGCATCGAACAGGCACCTCTGCAGCAACCTGGGCCGTTGCAGTCGGATTCTTAACCCACTGCACCATGGTGCGCACTCCTCAGTGGCAATTGTGATGCCAAGTTTCAGACAACTACCCTGAGGCTTGCAGTTCTAGCAGGACGTCATGTATTTAAAATGAAAACAAAAACAAGCTTCGAATGGATCGAAGGTAGTCGTGATTCGCGGAGGAGGGAGGGAGGGATGAAATGCTTGTAGGTTAGGAAATCAAGCTATGATCAAAAATGAAATTACCGGTTCCCGACATCAGGGTCCCTAGAATGCCCTGGGCAACTTGTTTAAATGCAGATTCTTCACCACACTTGAGCAAATTCTGATTCTGTAGATCTGGTTCAATGTCAGGAATCTGATGTCTAAATGCTTCCCAGCTGATTCCTGTGCCAATGGTCCAGGGCTTATCCGCAGTCTTTAAAAATCAGACTTAAGCATTTTCCTGGTTTTCAAACTATCAGAGAAGGAAGATGTCTATATTCTGAATATACTCCGCGGGAAAGCTTTCCTCCTCCTTTGGGTTAATTTTATATTGCATTCGAGGAAAGCCTTGCAATCCACTGAAATAAGGCCCACAACTAGGTCATTGTGGCGCGGCCCACAGGGACAGTAATCCACTAGATTTTGTGTCTGCACTGATGCTCCCAGGCATTTTTAAGCTCGGTCCCTGCTGGGTAAGTTCGTATGCTGGTTTAGATGAGAACTTAGAACTCCGAAGTTCTAATGTCTGAGTCCAAATGGTCATTACCAGTTCTTCAGCGTTTGCATCCCAGCAAACTCTGTGGTGGGTTGGCCAAGCCTGCTGAGAACACTTGAGCCCCTCCTGACTTACGGCGGAAACATCCCGGAGCAGGCCTTCGGAGTGGCTGGGAGGCATGGCCCTGCCCTCACTGAGATACCCACTCAGTAGCTTCTGGAATCTCTTTGTCATTTTCCTGAGCTGTGGCTGGAAAGGTTTGGAGCGGGCTAATCAGCATTATCAGGAAGTACAAGACGCAGACTTTTTTCTCAGGGATTTTCGACTCTGAGCTAAGATCACACATGTGAAGCCATTGTGAATAATTTACAATGGAAGTACAAGCACCTACGAAAACCGGAGGGACGGCTAAATGGCTTGGAACAGAGATTTCATCGTATGTGGAGTCCACAATGCAGGAAAGATGACTAAAAGCTGGCTCATTCAGGAAACTCCCTGAAGGAGGTGCGGCTGCCTGTGCCGTCTGTTCTGTGTGAGCTGTTCAGCACATTCACGGCCCGGACGGGTGAGTCTAACAATTCCGAGGACCGAGTCTGCGAATGAGCTACTGACCACCCCCGCCCTGGGCGCCGAGACTTCTGCCGTTGACATGTGTCTCATCTCACGGCGGGGGTATTTCTGATGTTCTCGGTGTTGGACGTGTTGAGTCACTTGCTTTTGACTAAGGACCAGAGCTTCCCGGCGGGCGAGCGGGCGGGCGGGCCAAGCCTCGCAGGCCTCCCCATCGTCTCTGGGCGTTCGGCGCCCGTTCTCCGTCTCCGAAACCCTGTGGGTCTTTCCAGGCTCCCTACTTTCGACGTTGAACACCATCAGAAGTAGAGTCGAGTCCGCATGTTCCTGTCAAGTGTTTGGTGTTTTTTGTTTGTTTGTTTCACTTTCTGCTCTATTTTTTGCCATGTTTTATGTTTTTGTGTTAACCTGTCAAATGTTAAGTAATGAGTATGCCTTCTTTTGTCATGAAGGCTTTGAACCCATTAGACCAGCTGGTGTGGAGGGGTCAGGGTGACCAGGTGGGGGAGCTGCGTGAGTAATGGGGGGAGGCGGGAGAGCCATCCGGGCCCCCTCTGACTCAGGTCTGTCCTCTGATTCAGGGTTCCTGGCGAGGAGAAGAACCAAGAGGAGAGAAAGCGGAGCACATGAGACTCAGAAGGATGCAGCAACAGGCCGACCTCACATGCTCGGCGTCCATCAGGTTAGGCTGGACCGCGACTCAAAGCGCCTTCTGACACCACGTTCTATGGCTCTCGCCGGTAGAGGTCTGTCCTTGTGGTCTCCCAGTCTTGAATGCGTGCATCTCATCTGGATGAGCCCCCAGCTGGACACACACTGTTGTTCATCACAAGTCTGTCTAAAATAGCAAGTTATGTGTGGCTGCCTAAGAGGTAACCCCAGACATCGTATCTCAAAGCCGTAATGATTTATTTATTCAAAACTCTTCCATGTGAGCTGGATTTAGTTGGGCGGGCAGTTCCCTTGCTGGTCTCGCCAGAGGTCCTTTATGTGGCTGTTTGAGCACGTGGTCAGGGCTCTCAGATCTTCAGGGGCCTCTCTCAGAGGTCCAGCTATTTGTGAAAGCCATGGGCACTCTGGTTTGTATATAAGTGGCATTTCCATCGGGATGGCACAGATTTTATAAGGGATGGCACCATGATTCCAAGAGAATAAGCCCCAGTGCTCCAGTGCTTATCTGGTAGTAGTTTGCTTTGCATTTTCCAATGGGCCATTGAGCAGAGCAGCTCCTGGTCAGGAGAGTTGCCCGTGTCCTATGTCCTAATCCCGCAAACCTGTGAATTTGCTGCCGTCCATGGCAGAAGGGACCTCAGAGCTGTACGTGGTTCAGTTAAGGATGTTGACGTGGACTCTCTGGGTGGCCTGAGGTGATCATGAGCGAGAGGACCAGAGGTGACAGTCAGGACCTGGTGACCAAGCAGAGGCTGGAGGGACGCAGCCTTGGCTCCAGGAAAGGAAGGGGCCTCCAGAGGCTGGAAAATATAGAGATTCTCCCTAGAACCTCCAGGAGGATCTCAGTTCTGCCACATTCCCATTTCAGCCCTGCAAGACCAATTTGGGACTTCTGACCTTGAGAACTGGAAAATAATGTATTTGGTTTTTGTGTTTTTCCGCACCTGCAGCACATGGAGGTTCCCAGGCCGGGGACTGAATCTGAGACCTTGCTGCACCTGCAGAAACACTTTAAACCCACTGGGATCCTTTAACCCGCTGCACTGGGCCAGAGATCAAACCTGAGCCACTGCAGTCAGATTCCCAACTCCCTGAGCCACAGCGGGAACTCCTATATCTGGCTCTTTTAAGCCACTAAGCTGGTGGTAATCAGCCTAGTTAAGAAAAGAATGCACACATCCTTTATCCCAACCCAGGGTCAGCTCTGGAGGGGCACCCTCGAGATGTGATTTGATTTCATGGAAAACAAAAAGAAACTTTTGTTTGTTTGTTTGTCTTTTGTCTTTTTAGGGCCGTACCCTCGGCATATGGAGGTTCCCAGGCGAGGGGTCTCATCAGAGCTGTTGCTGCCGGCCTACACCAGAGCCACAGCAATGCCAGGTCCGAGCTGCGTCTGCCACCTACACCACAGCTCACCGCAACGCCGGATCCGTAACCCACTGAGCAAGGCCAGGGATCGCACCCACAACCTCATGTTTCCTCATCAGATTCGTTTCCGCTGCTCCACGTCGGGAACTCCAGGAAATGTATTTTAGTTCTCCGCGTCGTCGCTGCAAGCTAACATTAAGGGCCCTTTACTTGCCTGCTCTCACCGTTGGCTTTGACATGCCTGCTCTTGCCACGAAGACACGCAGCCGCCCAGCCCCACTCTCCTCTGGGGCCGCGAGCCGGAGGGAACAACAGGGAGTTACGAATCTGGTGCAGGAGTGAGCAGGCCCTGGCCCAGGCTCCAGAAGGAGGCGAGAGGCAGATGGAGGCGCTCCCTGCTTGTCAACCGGACTCGAATCTGGAACGCTTGGCGTTTGGGGGGTGGAACGTGGTCCTCTTCCGTCCAAGAGTATTAGTCTTGCACCAGGAAGCCCGGGTCACTTGGGGAGGGACTGGAAGGGCTTTTGCTGTGGCTTCTCAGGCCAACGGCCTCCTCCACGCTCCGATGTGCCCGCGGCCTCCGCCTCAAAGGAAGCATCCGAGGCGCCACAACCGAAGCTCTGGCATTTGACACCCCTGCCGTCCCCTCGGGGGTCACAGCCACCCACCTGTGGGGCTGAGCCCGTGGTGGTGAGTGGGGCAGAGGCAGGGGCGCCCGTATTCCTTCTCACCTGGGCTCCCCTGTGCTCAGCTCCCATAGCAGGTGGCAGTGAAGGGAAAGACCCGGGGCCCCCACACCTCATCTTTCTCCTCTGAAGAGGGAGAGCACATGCGGATCGCCCGCCCCTGGGATGGAGGGAGCTGGAGAAGAAAGTTCCATCTCCTGGAGGAAACTGCTTCCAGGGGTCGGACTGAAGCATTGCTGCTCCCATCGGGACTGTCGCCTCTCCCCCAGCCGGGGAGCGACGCGGAAGCCCAGGTCTCTCTCACGTCACTGAACCAGAGTCTGGACTCAAACACTATCCCTGGTGGTTCTTCTCCAACCGTGAAGCTTGAGATGCTGCGTCTGTAGAGCCCAAAGGAGCTCACGTCCTGGTGACTAGCATCACAGGGGAGGGGAAGAAAGGACACAGACAGAAAGGTATGGCACGATTTCATCCTTACGTAACGCGGGGCCTGAAACTGATGGGTTAGAAAGCAAGTGGACAGCCAGTCCCGACTCGGTGTGTCTGCACGTTGGAATTTCTGCTCAGATCGGCTGAAGCCACGGCGGACCCACCGACAAGCAGGGAAGTGAGACGGAAGCAGAGATGCGGATTTCACTCTGCGGATCCGTGTTCCTGTCGATGAGTTTAGTAGCCGGGCATGAGCCCCGGGCCTCCCACCTCCCCTTTGTGACCTCAGAATACAGCTTCCGGCCGACTTTCTCCCCCAGCCGAGATCTCACTCTTGTGCCTCAGCTTGGTCATCGTGGTGGAAAGAGGTTAATTTAACTGATATTTGAATGTTTTTTTGATATTTGAATTTTTGAGCAAATTCCATGGTAGCAGTTTGGCTATTTTCGAAGCCAAGAGGGGGCCCTCTTTCTGGATGTAGGCAGCACAAAAGCAAGCACAGAGTCGCTTTAGAGAATATGCAGAGAAAGCTTGATTTAATGTCCAGCATCTCAGGCTTTGATGTCCGCTCCAAACTCCAAGCCGTGTTGGCCCGGAAGGCTGGCTTCCGCAGCCGGGCAGCTTCGCTTGTCTCAGTTTCATCCTGCGGCAGAACTTACAGCAACTCCGTGGCTCCACACAGTCTTCTTCAGCTGTTCTGTGCCACAGAAATAGGCTGGCTCCCCCGAGGGCACCTGGTCCAGCCTGGGAGCTGGGGCTGGGCGGCTGGACCCTCCATGGCTGCTGCCCAGCGTGGCCCGGCGGTAACACGCTTGTAATGACGCATCGCTAGACGCGCGCTTTAAAAATACACACAGGAAAACCACATCATCCATTGTCCCAGTTTAGCTTTTGCTCAAAGGAAAGTAGTATTTTCAATCTTTTCAGCAAAAAGCATCCATTTCAGGGCTCGATAAAACATATTCTTGAGGCTCTGGAATGTTCTGTCTTATCCGACAGCCTCTGGTGCGTCGTCCTCCGCCTTTGTCTCGGGCCCCAGAGAACTTGGGATACTTTCTCTGCAGCAGAGGTTCTTGGAGGGTCGGTTCTCTGCTGTTTAAAAGCCCTGGAACAAAGCCAGTGTGTGGTGGGTTCTTCACTGAAACATGACGTGAGGTCCAGGGACTGCGTGGCCCATGGGCACGTGAATGTCTCGCTGTTTGCGTTTATGTCACGTGGTACGTGCCCACAGAAGGGTCTCGTTCTCCAGCTGTGATCTTCTCTGGTTCTGAACAAGGGTTTTCACAACGCGGGAGCAACTTTCCCAGATTGAGAAAAAAGGGTCCCATGAGAGATGAATCCCTAAGCCTCATTGTCTTGAAGATGTTATAAGAACAAAGATGCCCTTGATAGGTCCTTGCTGGGTGCTAATTTCAAGCAATTTGATTTATGAAAAGTTGAGACTTAGAGAAAATATTTTATTTTATTCACTTTGTCTTTTTAGGGCCGCACCTGGGGCATGTGGAAGTTCCCCGACGAGGGGTTGAATTGAAGCTGCAGCTGCCAGCCTACACCACAGCCAGAGCTACAAGCCACGGCAGCTGCCAGATCTATCCGAGCCACATCTGCGACATACACCACGGCTCATGGCAAGCCGGATTGTTAACCCACTGAGCAAGGCCAGGGATAGAACCCATGTCCTCATGGATACTAGTCAGGTTCATTCCTGCTGAGTCGCGACAGGAACTCCAAGAGAAAACATTTTAAATACAAGACATCCATTTTAGACAAATTGAAAGAAGCACATAAAAGAGATTTTAAATGACCCATCACCTGTATCCAAGCACTGAACACCCTTGACCCACCTGGGTATTTCTTTCCAGTCCTAAAATATGGGCATATTTACACAGTTTTGGTTATGCAGAAACACCATTTCCCAAAAAGCTGTCTTCCTGAGGACGTTTTACCAGGATAAAGGTCAAGTTCGGAACCTAAAGAAGCCAAGGTGTGTCTGCGAAACGCTAAGCGAGTCTCCTTTCCAGGGCTGTCTTTTTTGCCTTCTTAAGTGGGCATCCCCAGAGCGGAAGGCGGGGGTAAAGAGACGACTGGCCTGGTGACGATGGCGCAGGCGGCCTCGCAGCTCAGGGAAGACGCCACCTGCTTCAGCTTATTCATGAGTAGCGCCCCGTCTCACGCTCAGAGGGGTTCCTGTCCAGCAGTGAGAGATGTGCCCCCCCCATATCATAAAGGGCAGCCTGCTTTTAGTGCATCCACACACTCGGTGTGGGAAATGAACTGTTCACCAGAGTATTGGATTTGCTTTTCCAGGAAAACAATCCTTTCCTCCTGTACAAATCTCGCTGGTGGTCTCTTGGCCAGACTGTCACTTATAATTGCTGCTCCTTAGAGCCCAAGAGTGATTTAGTCCACTTTGCTCCGCAGTGGGGGGTGGGCTGGGGGGGTGGGCCTTCACCCTCTTTTAATCTGGAACAGCCTTTTTAGGGGTGGGCAGGCGGGGGAGGGGAGATGCCGCAGGGTCCACCCTGAGCGTGGACAGCGCTCGGCCTGTGCCGGAAGGTCACCTATCAAGGCTGCTCGGTGGGCTCGGCCTCCTGGGGCAGCTCTTATTTTTGTCTCCACTTTACAGTTTTTATGGATCCAGCCCAGGGAAATGAGCCGGAAAATCCTAGGGTTCTTGTGTTTTTGTTATGAATTCTGTTCCTGGGAGTCTGCAACTAGGTGCGAAAAAAGTTGCTCTGACTTGACGCGACTTGAACGTTGAGTTTGGAGGTCCCCACGTGGGGGCAGATATTTTCCTGGTGAGCAGCTAGAGCAGGAAGACGGCAGAAAGCTTGTGTGAACTCCCAGAAAAGCAAAAGACGGAAGGGGGCAGCGGGGAGGGCCGAGCCACGGCCGGCGGCCTCCCTCTGCGTCTGGGAGAGGCCGGGCCGTGCACTCGGGGTTGTTTGAGAGTCACCTGCTGCTTCCTTGTCCCCACCCCCCTGCAGGGGCGACGCCTCCCTGGCGAGGGAGGTGCCTGCAGCACGGACAGGGCGTCCTCAGCTGGAGCGCCCCGGGGACCTGCGCCTCCGTGGCCTCTCCCCAGGTCCGCTTCTGCGCGGCTCTCCCGCCGTCTCTGGGTCTCAGGCCTTGAGCTCATCGAGGTCAGCGGGGAATCGCATCTGATGGCAGTGTGACCCCGCGCCCAGCGTGACTCCCTCCGTGTACTCACTTTCGTTCCGGCGTCTCTTTGGCCGGTGCGGGCTCACCTGCTGTTTAACACCGAGACCTTGAGCGTCGCCCTGAACGAACGCTCCTCCCGCCAGTCGGTCGTGGGGCCTCAGCAGGGTGTCGATCGCGTTTACGCGCTTCTGGACGTTTGCCTGCCTGCTCCCTCGGGCCTTTGCTTTTTCACTCACGGTGGCTGTTACAGGCCGTGTCCACGGTTTGGAGCCCCCGTCCCAGTAGATGGCATGAGGAGGTGAGCCTCTGGGAGGTGATTAGGTTGAGAGGAGGTGGCGTGGGGGGACGGGATGGGAGCCCTTCTACGATGAGCGTCCTCCCTGTCTGTGCCAGGCCGCACCCTGCAGAAAAGCCAGGTGAGCACACGTCCAGCAGGCAGCTGTCTGCAAGCCAGGAGGGCGGCTTGCGGGAGGCATCACACTGGCCGGCAGCCTGATCTTGGGCTCCCCAGCCTTTGGACCAGTGAGGAGTAAATGTCTGTGGTTTCTGTCCCCTGGTCTGTGGCATCCTTGTTGTAGCAGCTGAAGCTGGCTGAGACGGTGACTTTACAAAGATTGATCTGTGCTGCTGTGTGAGATCTCACTTTAATGCTCTAGAATGTTCCATTGTGTGTTTACGTCTTCACTGATTTCCCATTCTGGGGAGAGGTATTTGGTAATTAAGGAAAGGGCTGTTGTCAGCATATGGTCTGACCTTGGAGAGACACGTCTTTGGGTCCACCCCCAGGCACGGGGTCACTGGCTCTTGGGGTTCGAAGAGGTTCAGTCTCACAAGATAATGCTGAACCGTTTTCCGTGTAGTTGCGGTCGCTGCAGTCCCACTAGGGATCGTAATGACCCCGCTGATCCGCGTCCTTCCGCCTTGGTCCTGTCGGACTTCTTTTTTTTTTTTTTTTTTTTGTCTTTTTGTCTTTTGTTGTTGTTGTTGTTGCTATTTCTTGGGCCGCTCCCGCGGCATATGGAGGTTCCCAGGCTAGGGGTTGAATCGGAGCTGTAGCCACCGGCCTACGCCAGAGGCACAGCAACGCAGGATCCGAGCCGCGTCTGCAACCTACACCACAGCTCACAGCAACGCCGCCGGATCGTTAACCCACTGAGCAAGGGCAGGGACCGAACCCTCAACCTCATGGTTCCTAGTCGGATTCGTTAACCACTGCGCCACGACGGGAACTCCGTGTCGGACTTCTTAATCTTCTTCAGACTAAAGAGAGTTTAAGACGACACGCTATTTTATTTCCATTTGCATGTCTTTGATTAGTGGCTTTGCATGTCTTTTCAGGTTTGCTCCCCAGAAGTGTTTCTTTAGCTGTGAAACACTTTTTTCACACTTGCTTTTCTTGTGTTTTGTTCAATTTTCTCGCGTGTAATCTTTTTTCCTGTTCCTTTAGGAAAGTGTGTTTGTGGTTGTTTTTTGCACATTCTTGATACTACTTTGCTGGTTTTTAAGCACTGCAAATATTTCTCCCCAGTCTGTAGCTTGCTTTTTGCCTCATTTAAGATATTTTTGATAAACAGATGAAAAAATTTCCTTAGTATAGTCAAATGTATAATTCTTTTTTTGTTATGGTTGGCATTTTTGGTGTCACGTTTAAAAATTATTTCTCTGCCCTGGGGTAATAAAGCTGTTCCTTTGTATTTTATTCTAAAAGTTTTAAAGTTTTACTTTTGACATTTAAGTTCTTAATCCATCTGGAGCTGATTTTTGTGCATGGTAAGAAGTAGGAAATCCATTTTCATTTTTTTCCATGTGAACCAATTTTTCCAGCACCATTTATTGAACTATATTTTCCCTTTATCAGTTTCACAGTAGCTTCACAAAAAAAGTCAAGAAAAATTCCCAAGAGTTTCTTATGATACAAATTCTAAGTACAATGTATCATTTCGAATCAGTATGTCCACGGTAAGAAGTCAGGAAGTTCACGGCCATTTCATCACAGCAAACGTGTGGATTAGGGGTGATGTTTATCGCCTTTTTATAGAGACGTCGAGCAGGATTAAGAACTGTTAGATGGATGTTATGACTGCAGTAAAGGATGTTAAGTGTTTCCCGCGGTCCCGGGTCGGACTGGGCGTGGAGCAGGGATGCTGGCCCAGGCCTGGCCGTCTGGGCTCTCAGGGCTTCATACGAAGGGTAGTACATGGGGGCCAGCTGTTCTCTGGCTTCCTTAACAGTCAAATGAAGAACTGGCCCGCTTGGAAGAGGGGGGGGGCGTGTGGCCTTGTCCTTGTCCTTGGAAAGTGACCTATCCTTCTTTCCCACCAGGCTCAGTTTCTCTCTTTGCTCCCCAGCCCCGGGCATACACTCCTGGAAGACACGCTTCCTCCCGGCCGAAACAGGTGGATTGGAGGGTGGGGCTCCAAGCCCAAGGTCGAGGAGACTGAGCCCCGAGCAGGCACCGCCCCTCTGCTCCCACGGTGCGTGGGAGGCCCAGAAAGCTGGGAACAAGCATCCGTGGCAAAGAGCTTCTTAAGTGGGACACATGCATTTAAAAGTTTCTGAGTGGATTTTAGAATATCCATGAATCCTCTAAAACTATAGGGCTGATGTTCTCCAAATATGCATTTGTTTCTGGAAAGGAGTTCCCAGCCTTGTTCAGATAATCGAGTGGGTTCATGATCCACAAAGGATTAAAAACCAAAAGGAGACGCAAGAAGCCTCCTGTAACCCAGGCATCATTTCTGCTCCACGCCTGGCCTGGCCAGGAAGGCTGTCTGTCGCCTTGTCTGGGATGCTGGTTTCCTTATTTGGATCAAGATAGTGAATTACAGCTGAGGACCAGATTCTGGGGCCCAGCTATAGAATCATATTCCTTTTTTTTTTTTTTTTTATGTCTGTGCCCATGGCATGTGGAAATTCCCAGGCCAGGGGTCAAACCCATGCCACAGCAGTGACCCGAGGCCTACAGTGATGATGCCAGATCCTTAACCCACTAAGCTACCAGGAAACTCCCTTTCGAATCATATTCCAGGTGAGTTGTAAGCAGGAGAACAGGCCCGGATCGGGAGGAGTCAGGGAGGGCCGTGGTCACCAATCCGTAAGGGGGCGGGCTCCCAGCTCAGCTGTGCTGTTCCAGGGTCACACCAGTTGTCCCCCCCCGCCTCCCCTCCAGGTATCGGCTTGCCTCGGAGGGTGTTCAGCAGTGGCAAAAAGACATTCAAACAAAACACTGAAAATTCCTCAGTTTCCTCAAGGGTACAACATGAACTTGTTTGAAATATTCAAATATGGAAGAGGAACAACTAATTTAGGTTCAAAACCAACCATATTTTCTATTTGGAGAGGATAATTCAGCATCGAATGACCCCACCGGAGTATTCACGTAAAGAAATGAGTCAACATTTTAGGGGGTTTTCACATCTTTTAATTTACTTAAGTTTGCCTTTCTAAAAGACAGGATACAAACAGGCAAGGTATTTTATGTAGAATAGTAATCGCGTAGATCAGAATAAAAATCCAACGTGTGATGAAGATAAATTATGGGAAACTTAATTTTTGATTTTCCCTAAAATTAACAGGAAAGGATCTGTTCGATTAGCAATTTTTCATTAAAAACTTAAAAAAAATAAGTCCAGTTGATCTTTGTTTGACACTGACATTTATCTTCCTAACTTTTACTTCAGAGCCGAAGGGGAAAAAGCAGCTGTCGTGCATGAGTTTTGCCTCTGCTGTTATTAAAAGGAGGGAAAGCCTGCCCCAGGCTGAGATGCCGTTTACCACGTTAAAGGCTAAAGCCAATTGTCACGTCCAAGTTATAAAGCCCGTATGAAAACAGCAACTTATAATGGAAATCTGGACCCACCAAGCTCTGGTAAGGCAACACGCTTCAACAACAATAACGATAATCATAAGTCTGGTTTTTCTGTGTTCAAACTCGGACCACATTCTTGCTGGGAGGAAAATCAATTTATATTTCCAGGGAGGAATTCCAAAGTAGAATTGGGTATTTATCATGACTGAACTGAGCTGACAACCCCTTCTCGTTCTGTTTTGCAGATTTTCTGCATGTTTACATTTTAAAGTTAATGACTTCATGGAAAGGACCTCGTATCAGAATTGACCTTTCCTCTTATTCCTAAAGAAAGTTACCCCTGTTCTAATTAAAGGAAGGTATGACTGCAATGCATTTTATTAAATATTCCATTAGAAAAACACTTTCTTTCATAGCAAAGTATGCACTTGCTCTCGTCTTGGCATTTTCCTCTTAGCTGCCGTCATTCGATTGAAGCATTTCCTTTGATATGCCTGCCAAATATTTTTGCCCAATACCACAATAACAATGCAGCAATGCAGGAGTGATTTATCCTAGTGCGTTTACAACGGCTGAGCCTGCGTGGAACGTTCTGGACTTCAAACAGAAGGTTTGCTTTTCTCTCTTAAATTGCAAGGAGGCTGTCCAACAGCAGGCTGTGCCCGGCTGACCTTCCCTGCTCGTGGCAACACCACCAAGGGATTAATTGGTTACTTTGATGAGAAAAAGACACTAAAACACAAACATCTGTGCACACGCCCGTCCCTGGATGCCCAGATATGTACAAACACACCCACGTGTATGTATATTAATCACGTTCCCCTCGATCCTATTAAGAGTTCTATTATGGACACATTTTTTTACTAAGGAAACAAAAGCATTGTTTCTTTGCTTAATGTTCAAAAAAAACCATGAATGTATTTCTACTATAAATTAACATAGGCATGTCCTGCTTGGGTTGCCTAACTATCAGACTTCACCTGAAATAACCAAAATGAATGTACTTTCAAATTTGTCTCTCGCTTTACTTCTGTGTGTGGCTTTTTAAAAAGATCCACAACAAAGGGGAAAAAATGCTTGTAGGCTGCAGTGCCAGAGGCCGAATGCTTATTTAGAAAGGTCGCTGCATCCAAAGGACAGATTGCCAGTTCTTTTGAGCTTTCCTTGCTCGCCCCTTCTATGGACACAGAAAGAAGCACAAGGACAGTCTGGGAGGCGAAGGTGGGACCACCCAGGGCAAAGCCCGCGCAGCGGCCAGTGACCTCCTGCTCTGCACACAGCGAGGGGGGGGGGGGACATCCAGGCCCAGTCCCCCCGGAGCCCTCAAGGATTCCTCCTTCATCTTGTTCTTTAGACGCTTCAAAGATGCATAAGCGGCTGATTGTTTTCCAAACAAAGCGAGCCCTGGCTGGGCCAGGCCCTCCCGAGCCCCCAGCCGGCCTGCGCTGACCTCCTCCTCCCACTCCACTTGCCCTGTTTCTGGAGAACGATGATCTGTTTTCTTTTCTGAACGATCTGTCAGGAAAGCGGACGCCATGAATATTCAGTCCCCAATCGGGGACTCCTGAGAGATAAAAGCAGCAAGCGCAGCACTGGCTGGCTCCGTGCCCCAGTGCGGGGCCGCGAGACAGACCCCGCCCTGGACCACGCGCGCTGTACGCGGGGGCAGCGACCTGGCGGCTCCTCGTTCCCTTTGATCCACCAGGGCCGCCGGGCTGTGCGGGCAGGGCCAGCCCAGCGATGTCTGGTAGTGACATTAGCTGCAATCCTGGCAATTAGGGATTTCAAACCTTCCACATTTTTCCAGACTGTTTTCATGGAATTGCTGAAAATTTTGCTTGTACCCACGTCTGTGCTGGTTGTGTCACTTGCCTCCCAGCTTAACTGGTGGACCTCATTGTGCAGGACTGGTTAAGTTGGGGTGAAAAACACAACTACTCACAGATAGGGGGTCAGGAGAGGTGGGATGAGGTGGGAAGCAGAGCGCCCAATGGACACAGAGTGACACGGGACATCTAGATGGGCAAGTCTCCTGCAGAGGGCCATTCACGGAGCCCACAGGATTTCCCGAGCGCCTCGCGTTGGTCAGACACGGAACTAAATGCTGGAAATTCCCAAGACCAGTAGGGCAGAGCTGCCATCCTTAGTTAGACTCTGAGGCAGGAGCAGGCCCACAAACAAGCAGGTTGTACCCTTGAGGCGACTGACTTAGCCCTTTTATCACCAGGCCTGGCACGTGTCCTCAAGAAATATTTGTTGATTTGACTAAAAGATCATAAAACACACTGGGGTCTTTAGCAGGCAACTCATACATGTAAAGTCCCTAAATAGGTCAGTATTTGTTTTGCATTTTTTTCCATGTATGTGGTTTTTTTTAACTCCCCGCCACCTACCACATCAGTAACTTCACTGAGGCCGACACTATGTTAATACTCGTCTGAGGGCGACGTGGAGAAGACAGGGCATGGGAGTAAAGGTTATTACAGCCTGAGAGGGAAAGAAACCTTCCCATTTCATAGTCTGTGTTTAAAAGTCACGTGCACTTTATGAACGGGACCATTTTAATCTTAATATAAATGATAACATTTACAAATGCTCAGTGATCCCTGCAGCATCGCCTTGAGTCCTTCGATTTGGGAAACGAGGCTGAAGTGAAGTGTGGGAACAGCAAATATTTGTGACTCAGGCTCTGGGCGGTTGCTCATGTGGGATTTGGCCACAACCCTTTATGAGCCAAACGCATCATCTCCCACCATACCTGGGACGCATGATCCTGACGCCCTCAGGCCCCAGGGCTGCACACAGGCTGCCAGGCCCGTGCCTGGCGAGGCATGCTGTCCAGACCATGACAGCAGGTCTGCGCTCACAGAGGGCAGGGGCGCTGATCCAGGGCTGGGCCTCCTCAGGTCCACCCCCATCCTTGTCTTTGGTCTGCTCTGTATTCAGGGTCTTCTCTCTGCTCCTTTGCCAACTGGTGTCCCCTGGTTTGTGACACGGAAGCAGGGGTGTGAGCCTGAAGGCTGGGGAGAAGGGAGCATATGGGGCACAGGCCCCTGGTCCTGTTCTGGGCTTCTCAGAAGCGGGGTCTCCTCTGTAGCCGAGCCTGCAGCCAGGAGGTCTGGGGCCCACCCCTTCCTCTTCTGCCAGTCTCTGGACTGGGGTGGCTTCCTGTGGCCCCTGCTGTCCTTCTAGGCTCCCAGCTTTACAGCTCCTTCTCCACGTTAAGCTCTTCATGTGGAAGTGCCCGGCTTGTGCTCTCTCTCCTGGCTGGACGCTGACCAACAGAAGGGCTGCTGTGTAAAACCTTGGACACTGACCAACAGAAGGGGTGCTCAGCAAATCCTTGCTGATTATGAACGGTTTACTCCAGGGTTTTGCCAAATTTCCAATTAATTTATTTCATGCACACTCTTCCAATCCATGAGAATGTTTTTGTAACAGTACCACAAAACTGCTGTATCACTCTCCCCATATAGAACACGGTAAAATGAGCAGCCTTTGATAAGCATTGGCATCAGTCTGTCTGAGCTGCTGTAACAAGCAGACAGGGCAGTTTCAACAACAGAAGTGTATTTCCGCACAGTTCTGGGGACTGGAAGCCCACCATCCGGGGCCGCCGACTTGGTGTCTGGTGAGGACTTCCTCCTGGGCTGTGTGCTCGCTGGGGCCGTCCTTGGTGCAGCTGTGTGGAAAGAAGGGAGTGAGCTATCAGATTCTCTTTTTAATTTATGAATTTAATTACATTCATAGGTGTACAGCAATCATCACAACCAAATTTTATGCAGCATTTCCATCCCAAAGCCCCAGAGCATCCCCCATCCCCAACCGGTCTCATTTGGAAACCAGAGGTTTTCAAAGTCTGTGAGGCAGTATCTGTTACGAGGGCACCAGTCCACTCAGATCAGGGCCCCATTCCAATGACCTCTCTTAGCAGAATCACTTCCTTCCTCCAAATACAGCCACATGGGTGGCAGGGGGAAGAGCTTCCATTATGAGGTTTGTGGGGATACAGACATTCCATCTATAAGAGCATTCATTCGGAAAAGCTATTCATTCAGGAAGTTATTTTATCCAAAGAGTTTATTCCTTTTACATTAAAAAAAAAAAAAGCAAAAAGCAAAATATCTGCAGCATTTTGGATGCATCTGGCAAAAAGGAAAGGTAGCCTTTTAGGCCAACAGATTTCTCCTCTGGTATATGTTGCAATTAATGACACTTACGATACATAAAAATTATAAATAATTTCATTTTATTTTTTATTTTTATTTTTTTATTTTGCTTTTTAGGGCCACACCCACAGCATATGGAAGTTCCTGGGTTCGGGGTCAAATAGAGCTGGAGCTGGCAGCCTACGCTACAGCCACAGCCACGTGGGATCCGAGCCCCATCTGCGACCTACACCACAGCTCACAGCCACGCTGCATCCTTAGCCTACCAAACAATGCCAGGGATTAAACCTGCATCCTCATGGATACCAGTCAGGTTCGCAACCCACTGAGCCACAGTGGGAACTCCAGTTTCCTCATTTAAGAGATTTGATGTGAAACAATCAGAGGAAAAATAGTAAGAATGATAGAGAATCTGGACAGTACAGTACGCCAAATCGATCCTTTCGTTATTGACAGAACACATTCTTTTCAGGTGCCAAAGACGTAGGTACCAAGATCAACCACATGCAGGGATATAATCAGATCTCAATAACTTTCAAAAGATTGAATCCTTATAGATATATTCTCCTACTATAGTGAGGATTAAATAAGAAACCAATATCTGTCAGATAATATCTATCAAGTCTCTAAATACTGGGACAGTAAAGAGTAACGTCTAAGTAAATTATTGGCCAAAGGAGGCAGCATAGAGAAACTTTAAAAGATTCCAAACTCAGAGATACTAAAACATATCAAAATTGATGTGATCCAGGTAAAGCAATCCTTATAGGGAAATCTGTAGCTTTGAGCACCCATTTCAAAAAAAAATAAAATGTTTTAAAATCAATTCAGTCCAATTTTGAACTTAAAGAAGAGTAAAATAAACAGCAGTAAAGAGAATGGAAAAAAAATAGTAGAAATCAGAGTAGAAATCAATGCAGTAAAAGTCATACAAAAAATTAACAAATCCAAGTTGTATTTTGGTAAAGATCAATACAGGAGATCTCTAGCAAGATTAGTCAATGGGAAAAAAATATATACAACCTCTAGGTGCAGGGGAAAAACCTGAGGATTTTTCCAACATTAAAAGAATAAAAAGAATATCATAAGCAACTTTATTCAATAATATAATAACTTTGTACAAAAGGATACATTTCTTAAAAGACAAAACTTACCAAAATTGACTCAAAAATAAACAGATCTAAGTAGCCCTCTGTTTACTAAAGAAATTGAATACTCTAAAACTTCTCACCAAGAAAACTTCAAACCCACATTTTTTTTTTTTTTAGGTTAAGGAATAAAAAATGGTAACTTTGTACAAACTCATCCCACTTTATTTCCCTGATACTCAGACAAAATTAAACCACTAAAACAAATGAAGAACAGAACAATCCTCATACCTGAGGGTATAAAATTCCTCAAACAGAATGTTAGTAAATCTTATTCAGGATTGTATAAAAAAATACCCCACATCCAGACCAAGAGTTTATTCCAGAAATGCAGGGGTGATTCAGAATTGGCCATTAACTATATGAGTCAACCAACAGATGCAGAAAATGCATTAGACATACTTCAGTAACCACTCATGATAACATTTCTCAGGAATCTAGGCATCAAAGGAAATTTCCTAAAAGTGATAAAAGGCAACCATGAAAGAGCCTACTGTAAACATCATGCATAATGTGCAAAGACTAAGTTTCTTTTTCCTTTAAGATCGAAGAAAAGCCAGCATTTTACTCTTTGTCCTCACCAATGCAATAAAACAAGAAAAAGAAACGGAAAGCATGACGAATGGAAAGAAAGACGCAAAACTCCTACTTTTGAAAAGACTTGATTATCTAAACAGAAAGTCCTAAGAAACTTATTAAAAAGCTACCAGAATTAAATGGATTAGGCATGGATATGAGAAACAAAATCAATGACAGAAATCAGCTAAATTTATATTACTAGTGACAAAAATTTTGACAAATATGCTTTTTTAAGTGTTATTCATTATAGCGTCAAAAAGCATGAAATACTTCACAATAAATTTAAATAAACCTATGTGAAAGCTCAATAGAAAAAACTACAAAATACTGGTGAGATGAAGATCTAAATAAATAAAAGAATAAAAGAGATGTAACGTTTTCATGGTTTGAAATACTCAAGATTGTTAAGGCAGCAGTTGCCCCCAATTTAATCTATAGATTTAATATTATTCCAGATAAAATCCCACTAACCTTTTGGACTCAATGATAACATTTATAAAGAATGCTAAAGACCTAAAATAGCCAAAATTATTTTGAAAAATTTGAACAACGCTGGAGAATCTGCAGTATTTAATTTTAAAACAATATAAAACTTCAGAATCAGAACTTTGTTCTGATTTCTGTAAGAAACACTAGCCCAAGTGGCTGCTGGGCACTTGCTAGGTGAGATGTGCTGACCAGCTAGTATAAATATGCATTGGATTTTCAAGAGCATGTGAAAAAGGAAAGTAAAGTTTCAGACTGATAATTTCTATATTGACTGCAGGATAAAATGACAATATTTTATCACATTAGGCTAAATAAAACATTTTACTGAAATTAATTTCATCAGTTTCTTTTTGCTTTTTAAGGAGGCTACTAGACAATGTCAAATTATATAGGAGACGAACATCTGTGCTTTGTGTTACAGTTTCATGGGATGGTAGTGGAATAGTCAAATCTCTGGTCAATCGATTTTCCAAAAGTCACTAAGATAATCCCACTGGGAAAAGACAGAATTTTCCACAAATGATGCTGAGCAACTGGATATATGTGGTTCAAGTAAAGGACTCTCAATCTCAAACCATAATCAAAATTTGATTTTTAACCTATCATTTTTATTTTTATTTTTTATATAGTTGATCTACATGGTGTGTGTGTGTGTGTGTGTGTGTGTGTGTGTGTGTGTGTGTGTGTGTATGATTGGGTCAAAATTTAATTTGTCCAGAGCTACAATTTACACATAAGTCTGAGAAAGCTTTCAGGGGAGAAAAATAGAAGTCTTTGCCACCTTTGTGTAGTAAAAACTACACAAAATGACAAATGGCAAAAAAAAACAACAACCCAAAACTTGCTAAATTGGATTTCATTAAAATAAAAACCCTCTGTTTTTTATTTTGTAAATAAATTTTATTGGCGTCTAGGTAACTTCCAATGCTGTGTTAGTTTTCGGTGTACAGCACAGAGAATCTGCCAGACACGCGCACGTATCTCCATTCCTTCTCCGATTCTCGCCCTCATGGGCTGTCTCGGAGCACTGAGTAGGTCTCCCTGGGCTGCCCAGCAGGTCCTTATTACTGCCTGACTTCGCAGGCAGTCGTGCGTACCTGCCGATGCCAGCCTCCCAAGCCGTCCCTCCCCCAGTTTCCCCTTTGGTCAACATCAGTTTGGCTTGGACATCTTTGAGTCTGGTTCTGTTTTGTGAATAAGTACTTTTGTATCATTTTAAATTAAATTCCACATATTAGTGACCTCATAGGAAAACCTTCTGTTCTTTAAAGGGTGCTGTTAAGAAAAGGAAAAGGCAAGTTATGGACCGAAAGGAAACGCTATCAGTGCAGAGGTCTGACAAAGGACTTGTATTTAGCACAGATAAGGAACTCCTAAAGTCAATAATAAAAAGACAAACAACCGGAGTTCCCATCGTGGCTCAGTGGTTAACGAACCGGACTAGCATCCATGAGGTTGCAGGTTTGGTCCCTGGCCTCACTCAGTGGGTTAAGGATCTGGCGTTGCTGTGAGCTGTGGTGTAGGTCACAGACATGGCTCAGATCTGGCATTGCTGTGGCTTTGGTGTAGGCCGGTGGCAATAGCTCCAACTGGACCCCTAGCCTGGGAACCTCCATATGCCGTGGGTGCGGCTCTAAAAAGACAAAAAAAAAAAAAAAAAAAAAAAAAAAGAAACAGTCAGATAAAAATAGGAAAATAAGAGTTGAGTAGACTCTTCCAAAAGAAAATATATAAATGGCCAGTTAAGTATGTAAAAAAGACACTCAACATCACTGGTCTTCATGGGACAGTAAGTTAAGCCACAGTGAGGTAAAGAACCCTTAGAATGACTGAAATAAAAATGACTAATGGATAACACCACACACCACAAGTGTGGAGCCACTGGAATGCTCTCACACTGCGGTGAAGGCGTAAAATGAAAGAGCACAGCCACTTTTTGACCAATGTGACAGCTTCTTACAACTGCTCCTCCACTCCTTATACTTACCCAAGAGAAAGGGAAATTAGTCCACGCAAAGAACAGTGTGCGAACATTTACAACAGCTTCCTTCCTGAGCCTGGAAGGAGTATAAATGCCCATGAAAAGGTGAAACATGAACTGATAAGTGACGCTGCTTGCACAGAGGAATATGACTCAGCACAAAGCAGTGAGACAGTGCTGACACGTGGTGCTCTGTACGGGTGGATCCCAAAACGATGTCCTGCGTGACAGAGAGAAGACGCGTTCTGATTCCTCTTGCGTGGAGCAGTCCAATCTGCAGGGCTGATTCCCAGTTGGAGAAATCAGAGGTCTGGCTGCCTAAGCCGGACGGGCTGAACACCAGAACTTGACACAGGAGTTCGGGAGCGGCGGGACTCTTTCACATCTTGTTTGAGATGGTAACTACGGTGCTGCAGAGACCTCCAAAACTCATTTGACTGTACCCTCAAAACGAGTGCATTTAATTGAATAGAACTCATTTTAATATAGTGAGTTATGTGTGCGCGTGCGAAGCAGATTAGAAAAGTATTTTTTATTCATTACGCACTGTGGCAAAGTGTTAAAATGTCCGAGGAGGCACTTTCAGACACTGCCTCAGCTCTGCTCATGACTGATCACGAGTATGGGATTAGGAGGGTAACCAAGGAATCGATTTCTTTTTTTCTAGAACCGATTTATTTGAAGCAAAAAATACTTGCCTTTAAATATCGCCTCGTTTATGAATCCTACACTGTTTGTAAATATTTTATTTCCTAAGAGTTTCAAGAGCCAAAGGAAACCTCCTAGAGTAAAATGAAGGGCCCTGACATTTGCAGCCATTCCCTTTAAGGTCAGCTTACTGAAAATACGTGACAGAAAGCTGATTTTGCTTCCTCAACAAGGCAGATGTCTTAATACTTTTTCTTCTATCAGCACAGATCCCTTTACAAAACTAACACCTTCCTCTAGGGAAATGGTTACATATTGAAAATAATTCAGTAGCCTTTCTTAGTTTCTTTCTGTGTTTGATCATGGACTGTTGTTTGTTTTGGTTTTGTTGTTCTGGTTTCTGATCTAAGACCCTCCAACCTGTGCTCTGCTTTCCCCAGATGGAGCTGTGCACACACACAAATGTACGAGGCTGGAGAGATGTCACTGGGTTGCCCTTGAGAGGCGCTTCAGTTCAAAGAGCGAAATGGGAGCAGGCACAGGGGAAACTCCAGCCCGCAAGGAAGAGAGCTGTGGTGCCCAGCAGTGCCCCATCCAGCTCTGCCCCACCGAGGCGGCTGCTCCCCTTGAACCTGCGTGTCTGTGGCAGGGACCAGGCAAGACCTGGCGACCTCACTCCCACCCGCTCCCCTGCCTCCTCTCCCTGGCTGTGCAAAGCCATCTGCCCAGCTCTTAGAACGATGTTTTACAAGCCTCCAGCCCAAGTTCTCTGCTTGGCTCTGGAGCCCTTGCATCACTGGGTTTTTTGTTTGTTTTTCATCCAGAAAACCCTCTTTAAGCTAGGCATTCCTTCATTTGGATGTCAGTGAGAGGAGAAGGCCAACTCGAGGAGAAAGGCATTTTACTAGCAAGTGTTCAAGGATGGCAACCATGGAAGAGCCTGGAGGGCCAGGGTCTGTGTGAGCACCCTTGCATCCCTGCCCCCGACCCGCCCGGAGGGTGCTATTAACAGTGCTCTCCTTTGAACCCTGAACAGCCAGCAGCTCTTGGGCAGGTAGCAGACACATTCTTTCGCCCTGAACCTAACCATTCTGTGGGAGTGCAAGTGCCACAATGACTTTTAATGGCTTTCTGGAAGTTTCTATAGAGTTAAATGTACACTTACCATGCAGTGCAACAACTCCCCACCTAGGCATTAACCCAAGAGAAATGATGACATGTGTATGAAAAGACTTCTATGTGAATGATCACAGAGGCTCCATAAATTATAGCTCCAACCTGGAAAGAAGCCAAATGCCCATCACCTGGAAAGCGGAGAAACAAGTTGTGCCATATTCATTCAATGGAATCCTATTCAGCAATTAAAAGGAATAAACCACTGATACACTCAGCATCATGGATGTCAAAAACATTATGCTGAGCAAACCAGGCCAAACAGAAGAGAGTGTCACACATCCTGTAGGATTCCATTTATTCTAAACTCCCAGGAAAGCATTTAATTTTTAGCAATGGAATGTCATTGTCTGAGCCCAGGGGTGGGGGAGAAATTGACTGTTGAACAGATGAGGAATATTTTGGCAATGATGGAAGTGCCCTGGTCTGACTGCAGTGGTGGTTACATGTGTATAAACATTTGTCGAAACTGATTATTGTACATTTCAAGTGTCTGTATTATAGTGAGCATCAAGTACACCTAAGTATAAGTGATTTTAAAAGACAATGTACAAAGGCATTTTCAGGAGCACTTCTGTTATGTAAGACAGAAATACTATGACATTCTTTTGGGGCAAAATTTATATTATGTAGAATGTTTTTAGATGATTATAATGCAACTTCTTGAGGAATCTGTCAAATTTCTAAAGACATAGCTCTCAGTCTCTGAAGTCCATCCAATAAATAATTAGCTGTGGATAGCTGAGAAATATGTTTGGGTTATCAATGTATACATTAAATAATATGTATATAGGTGTGTAAAATTTCATAAATTCAAATTTCTAACAGTTTTTAAGTATATTTATATTTGTCATTAAGTATAAAATACTTTTTAATCCATTTTTTTTCATAATATTTGAACTCCAGCAAATTATACAACAATGGCATCCTGTAACAAAATTTTTATATTTTGCCTAATCTCTTTGCAGCAAGAATGTACTTATCATCAGTAATTATAACCCAAAGACAAAAAAAACAAAAAGCCTGGAGAAAGGACCAAATTGTTGTTTTTCACTGTGGTGCTCTCGGACTTATTTTTGCCTTGGTTAAATGAAAATGGTTGATGGATTTTAATTTCATTTTAGCCCTTTAATTCTACAGTAAATAATTAATCTTTTATGATGAAATGTAGTCGTGTTTAATAATTCTGTCATTGTCTTTCATTGCAGCTCTGATTCTTAAAGACCTTTGATCCCTAGATGAGGCTTTAGCAAATTTCCTCTCCACGTGCAGACACATCTTTCACCAGAGGGAGGATTAGCCAGGATTAGTGATCTTTCAGAGACAGGGACGTCCGGGATTCCATTTTATGCAGTGATCCCTTTTCTGTGGATTATAGGGAGATGTAATATATGAAATATGGTAGTTCTTCAAGTGTTGATTTCTTTAAAACCTCAAAGAACAGAGAAAATGGGAGTGGAGAGGAAAACTATGAAAACATTTTTTAAGACCTGCAAAGTAAAACTAAACTCCTGGATTTAGAAGGAAATAGAAATACTGAGTGATGTATGAAGAGGGCTGGGGAGGCTCTCGCCAGAAACACTGTTTCTCACGAAGAAATCACGGGATCACCGTGCATTACCCAGCCTTTCCTAGCCCACGGGACTCTCTAGAAGGAATTCAGAAAGTACATTTAATAACAACTATGTTCTCAGGATTTTCCATGAATTCCCAGGGAAGAGGTGTGCGGGTTCTTTTTGAAGTCTAATCATCCCTTTAAAACATCAGCAAAATAATTTTGTAAATGGAGTAGAATCTTCCACAGCTCTGGCCTTTGGAGGGGAAAATGCTCTATTTTATATCATCTTGTGGCGGGGGTGGGGGGAGAAAGACATTTTTAGAGCTTCCAACGTCTTTGTATCACGGCGTCTGCACAAACCGCTGCATCCCTCAGGCCTCAGGGTGTGGTACCCGCAAAGTGCACAGCACGCGACCATACCCGCATGCGCGCACGTGCACTCCCGTACATCCGCGGGCGCACAGACGCACGCACGCACGCACGCACGCAGTCCTGCGCTTTCATATACGCATGCGCACACGCACGACTTGGTGGGTGGAAGACCGCGGTCCGAAAAGGGCCTTGAGGCGAGGGCTTCCTGGCGTTTCCCGCTTTTCCGGCCGCAGGACGGCGGCTTTGACCCGGCTGCCGGGGCGTCTGCCTCCGAGGAGACGCCGGTTCCTCCCTGCACCGGACTGGCCGCAGGTGAGGCTGGCGACAGGTATGTTAAACTCACGGAGGCGTTTTCGACAGAATGGCGCGTTGGCCCCGGGAAGGCCGCGGAGACACCCTCGCCCCAGGATTTCGTCCGGGGCGCGGTGGCCGGGCGTCTGCCTCGTGTCGGGAGGGGAGGCCTCGGGTGGACACGCGGCCCCTCCTCACCGACGCCGGCATTCCCTTGAACCTGCAGTTTTAAAGACCCCCTTAGCCTGGTTTGTTTGCCAGTTAACTTTCAAGTGGCTTCTCCCTGTAGAGCAGAATAGTTACTTACATTCGCAGCTGCATACAGACACACACGTCTGTGTACGTACACGGGGAAAGCATGAATTGGAAGAAGGTGTTTAAAACCTCAGACCAGGCTATCTCTCACCTTATATTTATTCTCTTTTTCTCTCCTTTATTTGCCTTTAATCAGTAGACATTTTATTTTAACCTATTTCAGAGCTTAAATGTTTGTTCTACCAAACTTTACAGATTGCATCGTTTGTTATATATACACCTCCACCTGTTGAGAAAATCAGGTCCAGGCCCCACACCGCGACGGCACTGATGGGCGAAGTTACCTGCAGACTTGCACCTGTTACCTGTGCCTGCCCGTGTCGCGTGAGAGACGGCCTGTTCCAAGGATAAGCCTCAGAGGCCTGAAAAAGTAGATCCTGCCTGTAGACCTGATCCTCACAGCGCAGCTGTAAAACGATCTTGCACACGGGGCCCGTATTAGGTTATAACGGTGTGGTGGCTCCGTTAGGACGGAATTTAAATACCCTTATCAAGGCATTTAGGAGTGCAGGCCCGCTGGTGGCTCAGCTGAAACGAATCTGACCAGCATCCATGAGGACGCAGGCTCAATCCCTGGCCTCCCTCAGTGGGTTAAGGATCCGGTGTTGCTGTGGCTGTGGCTGTGGTGTAGGCCAGAGGCTACAGCACTGATTTGACCCCTAGCCCGGGAACCTCCGTATGCCACGAATACGGTCCTAAAAAAGACAGAAAAACAAACAAACAAAAACATTTAGGAGTGAATAAAATGATGCTTAATAATGATGCTTTGAAAAAACTGTTTAGGGACAGAGATGGAATGAGATTAGAAGATACTGTTGATGAATACAGCAAACTCTGCTTTGTTGGATGTTTGAAATTTTCTTCTAAAAATTAAGTAATGCGAGAAAAAATAATGTGTTAATTTTTCTTCATACATATAAGAGAAATAAAATTTCAGATGGGTACTTGATAATGAATAGCTGAATTCCTACTCAGCAGTCTGTGGTTAGCCTAAAAGGAATATAAAATGCCTGTTAATACCTGGAACTCATTTTGGCCATCCATTATTCAACATGGTATCTTTACACTAAAAAAATAAACTAAGAAAACTGTACGTAACATGATGTAAATTTTCTTAAAGTGAGTTTTGGCATTTGACTTAGTTACAAAAGAATTTTTTTTTGCTTTTTTTTTTTTTTTTTTTTTTTTTTTTAGGGCCTCACCCTTGGCATAGGGAAATTCCTAGGCCAGGGGTCACATCAGAGCTACAGCTGCCAGGCTACACCACAGCCACAGCAACACCAGACCCGAGCTGTGTCTGCAACCTACATCACAGCTCACGGCAACGCTGGATCCTTAACCTACTGAGCAAGGCCAGGGATCAAACCCACGTCCTCATGGATCCTAGTCGGGTTCATTAACTGCTGAGCAATGAAGGAACTCCCTAAATAAATAAATATATACATATATATATATATATATTTTTTTTTTGGCTTTTGTCTCTTTTTTTTTTTTTTTGCTAATTCTTTGGCCCACTCCCGCGGCATATGGAGGTTCCCAGGCTAGAGGTCGAATCGGAGCTGTAGCTGCCAGCCTACGCCAGAGCCACAGCAACGAGGGGTCCGAGCCGCGTCTGCAACCTACACCACAGCTCACAGCAACGCCGGATCCTCAACCCACTGAGCAAGGCCAGGGATCGAACCCGCAACCTCATGGTTCCTAATCGGATTCATTAACCACTGAGCCACGGCGGGAACTCCAATAAATATATTTTAAATGAAATTTAAATTATATGTGGCATAGCATTTTACATGTTATGTATATAGTATTACAATTATGTGTACAGATAGAAGATTGTAAAATGAAACTCATTCAGCAGCATCAATTATGTAATAGTTATTATTTTTCAAAAGATCTAAGGAAACTAGTATTTACTAAATTTCTCTAAGACTAAATTACATCTTAGTCAAAAATAAGCTATTAATACAATAATAAAGCAAGTTTACTTCCAGATTCTCTTAGGAGACTCATGTTAATTATATCTGTATATTTTCAAAAAAAGGGAATCAATTAAATTTCCAGTATAAATCATAAGTGTAAATCTGGTTTCTTAAATATGCATATTTTCACTCAAAGGATTAATATTAAATGATAACCCTTGTTTTAAATTTATAATTTCTTATCCTCTGAGGAATTTTTACCTTTTTGGATATAAGGTCAATGTGCAATAAAGATGTAAGACAGGCTACAGATACAATTTTTAACTTTCTAGTATTCACATTAAGAAGGAAGCAAAAAGATACTGACTTTTTTTTTTGTCTTTGTCTTTTTTTAGGGCCGCACCTGCAGCATATGGAGGTTCCCAGGCCAGGGGTCGAATCGGAGCTACATCTGCTGGCCTACACCACAGCTCACAGCAATGCCAGATCCTTAACCCACTGAGCAAGGCCAGGGATCGAATCTGCAACCTCATGGTTCATAGTCGGATTCGTTTCGGATGTGCCATGACAGGAACTCCAGAAATTGACATTAATAGTATATTTTATTTAATTCATTATATCCAAAATATAATTTCAGTACAAAATCAGTATTTAGTGAAATCATTTCCTTGTTTTTCATACTGAGTTTTTGAAATCTTGTGTGAGTTTTATACTTAGGATCTTAATTTAAATGCTAAATTTTCATTGGACATACTGGATCCATATTCAGATTCCATAAAATCCAGAAGTCTGGTCGCCATTGAAAAAGGAGATTCAAATACTCAAGTTGTTCTAAATGTAGTTAAAATTTTCGATAACTCAGTAGAGCATCAGTTTTTAAACTTAAGTGAAAATTAATAAAACTACATTCCTTCAGCCTCACTAGTTGCAATTCAAGTGTTTAGTAGCCACACCTAGCGAGTTAGCTGCCGCATTGAACCGCAGGGCCCCGGGGCAGCAGTCTTCCTACGAGAGTAGTTACAGCAGTGAAAGTGAAGATTGGCAAACATGCTTTCAAAGTGTATATTTTAAAAAGACAAAAAGAAGAAAATAAAAAGTGTTTCAGACTTTTCCTCCCTCTCAGAAAATAGCAAGACACTAATTATTTCCACTTTCAGAGTATTAACCACAGATAAAAACAAAAACTACCAAAATCTGTCTAGTACTCACCTTTATTGTTTTTTAAAAAATTATCATTTTAAGTACAAAATGTTTGCCTTTGAATAAACAAACTTCTAAATATCCAAAAATGTCCTAATTCATAGCTTGGATCTTTCCAGTTATTTCTAAGCCCAGTGCTCTGGGCTTGTTTCGGGCTGTGAAAACTGATATTAGGGCAACTTTGAGCCACTGAAGCCCTGCTAAATCCAGTTCCAGGGGCACTGGATTCCCACGCTGCCCGGGGAAGTTCATTGGTTTTCACGCACGAGCACCATTATGTGGCGCCTCCTCCTTGCTCTGCACAGGGATGTTTCCTCACACCTTTTCATTCGCTTTTTAAATCGCGACTTCATGCAGCTTCGTACTGGGACCTTGGGCTGTGGGTACTTCAGACTCTTCTGAACCGTAAGGACATAGTATGTTCTTTAACCCGAGTAATTTATTCCAGTGTGATTGCAGAAGTTGACACTTGGGGAGCACATAGACCATCCCCACACTGATCCAAGAATGTTCTTCTGGTCTCTGCCATCCTCCCGGCACCCCCACAAGTATGGATTATTGTCTTGCTCATTTTACAGATGTGACCATGCGCAGAGAGGCTACTGAGTGGCCCGGTGTTGCACAGCAGGACGTGGTGAAGAGGTATTTGAATCCGGGAGTCTGGCCTCAGCACCCGTGCTCATCCACTACTCTCTGCTGCCTTGCCGTGCCCGTCTCCGGCCCAGCCTGTTGCGCTGACGTCCTGAAGTCAGCATGTTCCTTTGGGGTAACACTCTGTTGGCAGTTGCTGGTCCTGTGCTCCCAGGACGCGTAAGCAGAGCCGCTCCACCTGGACCCCATCGTAAGGCTCTAGAGGTGCTTGTGGCAAGATTCTGCTTAGCCTTGACTGTATCACGAGACACTAAGAGGACCACAAGTCGCAGGGGGGCCGTCAGCCACCGGGCCCGCTGAGCTTGTTACCTGGGAAGCATGCTGCGCTCAGGCTGCTTGGGCTTCTTTCATTAGCTGTGGAGTTATTGGAGTTTGGGTCCAGCATTGAGACGCAGATGAAAACATCCTGCCTGCTGACCATGGTGCCTCTGTGTCTGTAAGTACCTTGAAATTGACTTGCCCTGAGAGGATCCTCTTTATCGGTGGCTTTTTTTCTTTTCCGTCACTGATAAACCTGTTTGCTCTTCATGTACCAGCGTTGTATTCTGATGGCTTTTTAGAAGGTGGCTGTGAATCTGCGTGTAGATGGAAGTGCACTCCTTCAGCGTTATTTGATAATCCTGCACCAGGGGTCATATTTTTCTGAGTTGAGAGAGACAGTGATGAGTGTTTCCCTTAAATTCTGTATATTGGTAAATAATTGACCTTTTTTTTAACCTCATGGTCCAGCCCACCACTAGTGGTTGGGTAAATGTCTTTAAAAACTACTTCTAATGTGTCTGGAATTTTTTTTTAAACTAGTATTTTTCTATCCTCCATTTTTACTATGCTTTTATTTTTTTAACATTCTTAAAAATAACGTTAAGTCAGGTATTGCAGAAAATCCCGTGAAGGTTAAGTGATACTTTCACTGTCGTAATTTTGTGTTTGAATCAAATAATCTGGGTGTTCGGTTTTTCCTTTTGCCTCCCATCCCTTCTGCGTATTTCGGCTGCACAGACGCTCTAGTGAATGGCCCTGTGGGTGTCTCTGATGGATGGACAGACCTGGGGGGATGAGGGTTGCAGGAGAGGAGAAGGTGGCCTTGCTGTGTTGCAGGCGGCACTCTTGATGGGTCCGTGCTTTCTTGAACCTGCGTTCCTCACTCACCATCCTCTGAAACTACCGAAGGTCCCCGAAATCTTACCGCAGCAAATCCAGTCCTCAGTGTGGATTTTACTTACCTTAAGAGCATTTGACCAAGCTGATCAGACTTTAAAGGGGAGATGACTCCGTTTACAGGGTACCATTCATTCTCTTGGTTTTTCCGTCCATTTCTGCTGACTCCTTGCCGGCCCCCGTTGGGTTGGTGCTCCTCCTTTGACCTCTAGGTGCCCGAGCACTCCGACCTCCCGCTGGAGACCTGTGATTTTTTTCCTCGCCATATTTGTGCTGCTGATGTCACGCAGGCCCACGCTTTACCTGTCATCTGTACCCCTGACAACTAAAAGCACCAGTGAAAGAATTGACAGGCTGAAAATACATGCGAGACGTGCTGAGCTCATCAGCAGTCCCTCCTCAGTACCCCCAACAGCCACAGCTCCAAGCAGGGTTTCATACACATGGAAGTCGCCCAGCTGGTCTCTTAGGACTGACGCGTTTCACTTAGCATAGTGTTTTCAAGGTCCGTCCGTGTCGCAGCATGTGTCAGTACTTCAGTTCGTTATTGCCAAATAAAATTCCTTTGTGTGGCTATATGTCATTTACTTATCCGTTCATCAGTTGGTGGTTTTTCTTTTGGCTGATAGGAATGCTGCTGTGAACATTTATGTTAGGTTTTTGTGTGGATGTGTATTTTCATTGCTGCTTTTGAGTAGAATCTCTGGGCCACGTGATAATCTGCCTAACATGTTGAGGAACTGCCAGGGTCTTTTCCACGGTGGCTCCACCATTGTCGTTGCCATCAGTGCTGCGTGAGGGTTGCAGTTTCTCCATATCGTGACTGTGGCTTGGGTGGGTGTGAAGAGAAACCTCCGATTGCTCTTGGTATGCATTTTCGCCAATGCCTAATGACTTGAGCCTCTTTCCATGTGCTCTTTGCCCATTTGTATATCTTTTTTGGAGAAATAGCTACTCAGATCTTTTTCCCACTTCTCAATTGGTTCACTTTTTATTGAATTATAAGAGTTCTTTATATAGTCTGCATACAGGTTTCTTACCATGTATGATTTGCTGTTACTTTCTCTCATTCTGTATGTTTTCTGTTTGCTATCTTGATGGTGACTTTTGAAGCGCAAAAGTTTTACATAGTGATGGAATCCAATTAATTTTTTTTTTATTTTGTGCCTTGTATTTCTGCTGTTATGTCAAAGAAAACTGCCTAACCCAGGATAGCGAAGATTTATCCTTTGTTCTCTCATATGAGTTTCATAGTTTTAGGTCTTAATATTTAGATCTGTGATCTGTTTTGAGTTAATTTTTGTGTATGGTGTGAAGTAGGGCTCAGCTTCATTCTTTTGCATGTGAATATGCAGTTGCCTCAGGTTAATTTGCTGGAGATTTTTGTTCTTTTGTACTGAATTGTCTTGCAACCATTATCACAGATCAGCTAAACATAAATGTGAGGATTTATTTGTTGATTTAATTCGAGTCCATTGAAATAATTCCTGTTTCTAGCCGGATACCAGTCACATACTCTTTTGATTAGCATTACTTTGTAATACATTTTGGAATCAAAAGACTCATGTCTTGCATCATTGTTCTCCTTTTTCAAGTTTGTTTTAGGCTTCGGGATTCCTTCCTTTTCTGTATGAGTTCTAAGTTAAGCTTGTCAGATGCTGCAGATGTGCTAGTTGGTGTTTTGGTGGGAATTGTCTTCAGCTGGGGGAATATCAACTGGGGGAGGATGCCGCCTCAACAGTATTAATTCCCATTCATAAATATGAACTGTCTTTCCATTTATTTAGGTTTTCTTTAATTTTCGGCAATATTTGGTAGTTTTTAGAGGACGTTTCTTTAACTTTTTTGAGACTTTTAAAATAAACTTAATAAGTAAAAGTTTAAAAATATTTTATTCCATTTAGTGCTATTATAAATGGAATTATTTTCTTAATTTTTTACATTTTTCAGTGCTAGTTTAGAGAACAATTGATTTCTGTATTTTGGTCTTGTACCCTGCAGTGTTACTGATTTGTTTATTCTGGGGTTTTTTTGTTTTCTGTTTAGTTTTTTTTAGGGTCACACCCACGGTGTATGGAGTTTCCCAGGCTAGGGTCCAGTCGGAGCTATGGCCACCGGCCTGCACCACAGCCACAGCAATGCAGGATCTGAGCCGCTTCTGCTACCTACACCACAGCTCACGACAAGGACAGATCCTTAACCCGCTGATCGAGACAGGGATCAAACCCTGCAACCTCGTGGTTCCTAGTTGGGTTTATTTCAGATGCGCCACGACGGGAACGCCTACTGTTTTTTTTTTTGTGTGTGTGTGGCGGGATTTTCTACAAGATCATGTCTTGTGTGATTAGAGATGGTTTTATTTCTTCCTTTTCAATTGGGATGCTTTCAATGGTATTTTCTTACCTTGTTTCCCTGACTAGAACCTGACTAGAAGGTTGAGTACAAGTGGTGAGAACAGGGAGTTCCTGCTGTGGCTCAGTGGAAGTGAATCTGACCACTTTCCATAGGGATGCGGGTTCAGCCCCTGGGGATCTGGTGTTGCCCTGTAGGTCGCGGATGCATGCAGCTCATTGCCTTGTTCCTTTTCTTAGGAGGATGTGTGTTATGTTCGCAGTAGCCTTCTCACAGATGCCCTTTATCGTGTTAAGTGATAACGGCATTTTTATTCATACTGCTGAGTCTTTCATCTTGAAAGAGTTTTTATTTGTTAAAGGAGTTCTCTGTATTTATTGAGATGATTGTGTTTTGTCATTATTGTATTAAGGTGATGAACTGCATTAATTTATTTTCAGATGTGAAACATATCTGTTAGGCTCTCAGAGCCTTCTATTTGTGGTTCTGTGTTTTCAGTGAAAAGCAGATTTACCTTCAGATTAATGCTTTTCAAAAAAAAAAACTTCATTCCTGGGATGAATGTCACTTTGTCATGGTGTAAATGCTATTTATATGTTTGATAGAGTCCATTTGCTTGTTTTTTGGTGGAGAATTTTCCTCTATATTAGTAAGAGATGTGTGTCTGTAGTTTTCTTTTTTGTGATGTATTTTTCTGATTTAGATATGAGGATGATATTGGCCTTATAAAATGAGTTAGGAAGTAATTCCCATTCTTACATTTTTTTTTATAAGTTTGTGAAGAGTTGGTATTATTTCTTCTTTAAATGTTTGGTAGAATTCACCAGGGAAACCATTTGATACTGGGCTTTCCTTTGTGGAAAGTAATTTGATTATTAATTCAGCGCCTTGTTACTCTTGTTTAGTTGTTATACTTTACTTGCTATTCAGGGTTTCTATTTATCATTGAATCAGTTTTTATAATTTGTTTCCTGTAGGAGTCTGTCCCACTTCAACTAATTTACTTAAGTTTTTGTCTACCATTGTTTATAGTATTCCTTAGTGAGTTTATCAGTTTATCTGTTGATTTCTGTTCTCTATTTCATTTGTTTCTACTCTAATCTTTATTCTTCCTTCTGCTCTCTTTTGTTCTTTATCCATTGCCTTAAGGTGGAAATTTAGGTTATTGACTTGACTTACATGTACATGTATATATTTATTTGTGTGTATGTGTATACATATAGGCATTTATAGCTATGAAATTTTTTCTAAGCTCTGTTTTTGCTGCATTCCATAATGTTTGGCATGTTGTGTCTTCGTTATCATTTTTCAGAGTATTTTCCAACCTCCCCTGTGATCTGTCTGATATTAGTACACTCATTCCAACTTTCGTACCATTGCTGTAGGGGGATATGTCTCTTCTCTCCATTTCCTTTCAGTCTGTTTGTGTCTTTGAATCAGAAATGTGCCTTCTGTTGACAGTATATTGTCGGACCTCATAACAGGTGTGTGAACACATAAAGAGTTGCATCAGGCTTTTTATTTTGCCTGCTCGGTGTTTTTAAGAGTATCTAAACGGTCTTCTCCGTCAGTAAATCTGGCCCATCAGACATGAGTATTGGAGGATAGGAAGGGAAACGCGTGAGAGAGCAGGCAGTCGTGGAGAGGTCTAAAGTTGTTGGGGCACCAAGTTGATGCGGCATTATTGGAATTAGAACCCTGAAGAGGGTAAGAAGAGTCACACTGGGAGCAGTAAGGTCTGTCCAGAAGCCACTCAGATGTTTTGAGGGTTTGGTGGGTCGCGCATGCGGGCCTCGTAAAGGGGGGCCCAGTGCAGATGGTGAGGATGTCAACAGTGATGATGGCAGCCGCCTCGCAGTCCTGGGGTTTCAAGTGCACAGATGTTTCGGAGCCACTTCTTAGATTTTCAGCTTCATACTGACCCCCGTCAGAATGTTTCCAGTTGCCTGGCCTGTGTTTGGGCCCCAAATATAAATGTTAATGTTAATTCTCTCGTACTCCCTGGCGTCTCAGTCTTCAGCCCTTTCTAATTTCACTGTGGGATAAACACAGCTAAGTATTTTCCTCCAAATGCATGTACAGCACATCCAAGGGTTTTCCTGCAGACAGATTCCCAGGACATGAAGCAAAACTAAAAGATGTAGTGTAAACAAAAGCAGCTCTATTTACAAAAATTCAACTTCAGCTTGAACAGAGGAAGAATGAGTCAACACCGTTCACCGTCAACAGATGTCGTGAGAGGTCACTGTGGTGGGTTTTTTTTAATCTCTGTCAGTTGTTTTTTGTTAAACCTTAGTGTGCATTAGGAGTCACCTGGGAGACTTGCTAAAATGAAGACTCGTAGGGCCCACAGAGAGTCTGAGGCAGTGACTAGAGGAAATCACGGGTAGTTGCGTTTTTAACGTGAAATCGTAAGGAGATGGTGAGGTTGTGTTGCCCGTGGATCGCAGTGAGAGCACCTGTCTGTCGTCTTGGTCGTTGGTAGCCAGCACTCCTGTTTTCTCTCTGCTTGCTTTTGGAGATGACAACTGCTGGTGGGATTAACAAACCCTCCTCCCCAGTGCCGCAGCTGCGAGAGGAAACCACCCCTTCCCTGAGTGTTTGTAGATTGCAGAGTCTTCCTGCTGTTCCTGCTTCCACTGAACACTCTGGGGTTGCCTTGATGCTCCTACAGCTGTTTTACTGAGAAAACAACTGAGGAATGTTTCTAATTAGACAAATCTGATGAGCAGTTATTTTGAAAACATTTCAGAAGCTGTTTACCAAGGGAGAGACACAGATTTAAGTTTGAATTTATGGAATGTGTTCAGGGGAGTGGGTGTCAGAGCCAATTATTACGTAATTGCCTAAGATTTCCTGCAGCGTTATTCAGCTGTGTCCTCCCTGTAGAAGGCTCTTAGAGGGAAAAGAAGGTGTTGTCACAACCTCAGTCTCCCCTTGTCTTATGTCTTAACGGTGGAACTCTAAAGTTCATAGGTATTAGAATTATGAAGTCAGAGTTGTGTGAGGAGCACATTTGCCTTGGACGATTTCAAGCCCTAGACATGGCCTAACAATATTACCTGTAATGTGGCATCCCCCCAGTCAGCAGAAGTGAAAGCAGGTACTTTTCAAAAATAATTTTTAAAAACCATCGAGTTATGATCAAGTGGATATTGCCAACAGTCTTGCATCATCCAGCCTGCTTCTTATTTAATTTAAATGCTTCTTGGAAACTGATTTGTGCCACAGCTTCCTTGGAGCCATGGTGCACAGCTAATCCAGGTAGAATTCTGGAGGGCAGTGGTCATGACTCCAACAGAGTAATGCGATTCTTACCATCTTTTCCTCCGCAGAAGAGGTAGGAATCCCTACGGCCTTGAGGGAGAGCCTGCAATCGTTTCAAGAACATGGAGAAAGTAGCGGATAACTTCTTTGAGCTTTATTGAAGTATAATTGGCAAAGAAAATGGCAGGATATTTAAAGTTGGCAAGGTGATGATGTGATATACATATACATATGTTCCTTTTAGAGAAAGTTTTTTGTGTTCTCCAGGGGCCTGGCTTGTTTATTATTACTGGAACATGGTGGATGCTCAGTAAACAATTGATGAATGACCTAAATTCCTTCATTATCAGGGTATTTTGATGACCGTTCTCTACCAAAACATTCCTGGGTGCTTACCATTCATCTTACCCTTTGAGTACTTCTGCTCTTATTCTTGGTGCTCACAATCTCTCAGCGAAAGAAACAGGCACAGATTCTCATTCTCCTGGGGTTGGTTCTAGTGAGGGAGAAGACGAGTTTACATGGAGAGAAAAACGTTAAATATGATGAGCAGCAAAATCAGGTTATCATAGGAGGGGATCAGTGTTATGGGTGAAGAAAAAGCAGGTGGTGGAGTTGGATGAAGAGTACCAGGCTGGGGAGGGGTGAAGAAGGTTCCATTTTAATAAAGTAATTAGCATAGGAATTTTTTGTAAAGATGAGATTTAAGCAAAGACTTTAAGGAGATAAAGAGATGAGTCACAAATAGTGGAGGGAGGGGAATTGCGGGAAAAAGAATTAGCTTGTGCAAAGCCTGAAGTGGAAGGGACCTGGTGTTCCAGGAACAGTGGGGAAGCCAGTGTGGCTGAAGCAGGGAGAGCTGGGGAACAGTAGGACTGCGGTCGTGTGATGTAGGGTGTTGTCGACTTCTCCCTCAGATCCCCCAGGACTCTGTCTTACTGAGTTATTACTCTGGCTGTTCTCTGGAGAGTAAGGCGAGCAAAGGGAACAGGGCAGTGGCCACCTCTGTGCGCCACGTGAGATCTGACGGGGACTCACCTCCAGGTGGTCACTGTGGAGCTGGTAGGAAGTGGTCGCGTCCTCGCCTTTGCTTATGCTGGGGTAGATTTTACCAGGCTGACTGTCTGTCTGGAACAGCATGTAAAGTGGGTCAAGTGAAATAACAGCAACCACAACCTTCTGAAGGCTCTCGGGTTCTCCGGAACAGCCCAGACCTCTGCAGCTTGAGCGGCCAGGATGCTCAGAGAAGGGACGTGGCGCTGAGGCGAGCTTGGCACTGCTGCTCACGTCCCTCGTCTGGGTAGTTGCCAGTTCTGAGGGCGTGAGACTGGGAGGACCAGGTGAGAGCAGTGGCAGAGAATGACAGCGGTCTCACAGATGTGAGGAGCCGTGTTGAAATTTGGAGGTGCCATGGCAGCCTGGGCTTGAGCAGAGGCGAGGGCGGAGGAAAGGCGGCGGTAGAGAGTGAGCCCGTTATGCCCGTGGGGACGTGGAAATGTGCTGCCCTTGAGCTGCATGTGGGTGAGGGGAGTTAGGAGGGGGAGGGGCCAAGAAGCAAGCAAAGCTGCAGAGACAGCGCTAGAAAAATTGAAGGAGGCATCGACCCTCAGGACAAGACGAGGAGGCGGGCTCCTGCGAACACCGTGAGCTCCTGGGTAAGACAGAAACCCAGTTTAAAACATCTCCATCCCAGATGGGTCGAGTGTATCTGTCTCTGTTCTAGCTGTGCTCCAGGTAAAAGGACATCACCCTTCGATGAAGGTGATGTATTTCGCATCTCCGTGATACTTCCACACAGTATCCTCCTTTCAGTCATCCATTATCAGGCTTTTAGGAAATGGAACCAGTTGGTCAAAACCTAAGAGAAAGAAAAAAAAAAAGAAAGAAAGAAAAAAAACCTAGCAGCAGTTCCACAGGTGATAGAGAATTAATGGGTTAATCTCTTCAAGGAAAGAAATGACAAGATGGAAGTTTTTAATAGGTAATGGAAATCTTATTAAACAGAATCAAATGGAAATTAGGAAGCTATAAAATAAAGTGAACTGAAATAAGCTTAATAAGCAGTTTCAGCATCACATAAGACCTGCGAAAAGTAGGGTTATTAAGTTGGAGGATAAATCTGTAGAAAATACCTTTTTTTGAACTACAGGAAGAAAAAAAATTTTTATGAAAGAAAAGCAGTATAGAAGACTTTAAAAATGCTTGGAAAAAACCTAAAATGTGTAGCACTATGGTTCCAGATAGAGGAGCAGTATTTGAGGATATAATAGCTGAGAATTTTCAAAACTGAAAAAGACGCAAGTCAAAGACTAAAGAAAAGCTATGACCGCAAGCAAATCAAAAAGAAAAAACATACATCTGCATAGCAGCACAGTAAAACTGCTAAAGGACAAAAAGGAAACTGTTCAAAGCATCTAAGGGAAAATAGACACATTGCCTTAAAAGGAGTAACAACAGTACGGAGAGCTGATCCTCAATAGAAGTTATCTAAGCGTGAAGAAAACGGAATGACAACTTCAGTATTCTGGAAGAAAATAATTGCCAAGCCAGAACACTTTATTTAGCAAAAACAATCCTTTGCAAATAAAGACCTTTAGATACACAGAAGCCACAGGGATTTATTAGCAGCAAACCTACCATGAAAGAAATAATCAGGATTCTTGAAGCAATAGAAACATGGAAATACAGAAAGGAATGAGGAACAATGAAAAAAGTGAATATATAAGTAAATTTCAGACATCATCTCCATATAATGCTAACAATTATGTTACTAGAGGCCGTTGTCCTGCAGCTCCTTTCACCCAGAACTTGCATGTCCTCCTTCCAATAGAAAAATTAAGAGCATACTAAACGGGAAAAGAGACTGAGCAAGCCTCAGAACCAGGCAGATATGGAAGGAGTTTTAAAAACTAATTAGTTTGCTCAGAGCTTTAATGGGGAAAGTGGGCAACATGTGAGAAATAGATGGATAATGTAAGCAGAGCGATGGACAGTCTAAGAAAAGTCAAATAACAGATCAAAAACTCTGTAACAGAAATGAATTCTTTTGATGGCTCATTCGTATACTGGACACCACTGAGGAAAAAAAATCTCTGAGTTTGGGGATATGACAATAAAAAGTTCCAAAACTGAAAAGTAAGGAGAAAAAAAAAACTGGGGAAAAAAAGCCCAGAATATCCACGAAGAGTGGACAGCTGCTAAGGGTGTAACGTACGCTTAATGGGAGTACCAGAAGGAGAAGAGAGACAAGCTAAGCAGCAGTGTTTGAAGCCGTGTTGACTGAAAATGTCCTCGGTTAATGTCAGACATCAAAGCACAGACGCAGAAGCCCGAGAACACCAAGCAGCGTAAGTTCCAAAAGAAGCTGCCCTAGGCATAACATACTCAAACTCCAGAAAATCAAAGATAGAGGAAAAACACTGTCAGAAGTCTGAGGAAAAATACATATTTCCTATGGAGGAGCAAGGAGAAGAATTAGATCTGACTTTTCCTCAGAAAAGAGGAAGGAAGAAAAGCGTAGAATGAAATTCTCAAGGTGTTGAGAGGAAAAAACGGCCAACCTATAAGTCTGTACCCTGAAAAATTATCCTTCTAAAGTCAGGGAGAACCAAGGACTTTCTCAAACAAACTAAGAAAGAATTTGCCGCCAGTAGATCTGACTTGCAGGAAATGTTCTAAGAATTTCTTCAGAGAATAAGGAAAATTATATAGGTTAGAAACTTAGATCTACATAAACAAAGAATGCTTAAGTGAAGATAAAATAAAACTATTTATAATTTATTTTAATGTAACAGATAATAGTTCAACATAAAACAAAGATGTATTCAATTATGTATGTTCATTATATATATGCACTTAGTATCAGTGAAATGACAGCAGTTACACAAAGGATGAGAAGCGGGAATTAGGAATATTTTGTTATTATAAGGTATTTGCGCTACCCACAGAGTGGTGTGGTGTTACTTGAAAGTGGGCTTGGATTAGCTCTAAATGTGCATTGCAAACTCTGGAGTCACCACTCAAAGCAAAAAGGGAAGGATAATCGATATGCTGAGAGAGAAAATTGAATCAGCTAGTAAAATGCTCATTGAAAACCACAAATGGCAGAAAGGGAAGACAAAAATAGAAACAAACAATAAGAGGAATGAATAGAAAACAGGAGTGACCATGACAGCTATTAATCCAACACGTCAATAATCACTTCAGGCGTTAATCACTTTAAATGTCCGTGATCCAGATACACCAATTAAAAGACCAGTTGTCACAGTGAATCAAAAACGAGACCTACCTGTATGCTTTCTACAAGAGGTAAATATAAATACTAATGCATGGATTAAACAGAGGGGGAAGAATAGCATGCTTTCACTTACCAAAAGAAAGCTTGTGTTTCTATTAATTTCCTCTGGAGCAGGCCTCTGAGCAAGGACGTCTGTGAGGGGCACGCAGGAGCATTGCGTGACGACCGCAGAAGGTGTGCACGCCCCGAGAGGACATCATAGTCCCTGATGTGTGTGCACCTGGTGGCAAAGCATCAAAGTATGTGAGGCAGAAATTGACAGAAGAGCAAGGAGAAATAGAGGACTCCCTTACCAGAGTTGGAGAAGTCAGAACCCAGAAAATCAGTGAGGACGTGGCTTAGTTCAACAGCACCATGAGGCCTCTGGGTGTAATTAACATCTACTGACTATTCAGCAACAGAGAATACGCAACAACAGAGAGCGGGGTGAACATCCAGCTCCCCAGATTTGGGGGGCACTCCATGAAGAACCGTTTTTGGTTTTACCCAACCCAGGGGTGGGCATAACTGAGACCCCTGGAGAAGCCTAGAAGAAGGGCAGGTGCCACTAACAGCGGCTGGGCGGTGGGAGAGACTGTGGTCCCTGGAGGCCTGCCCTTCAGAGGACCCAGAACCTCAGTAACCCTTTCAGATGCTGCAAACATCCTGCAGCTTTCTTCACTGAAGACCCTGCTGTGGACTCCAGGGGATGATCCCACAGAGGACCTGGCATCTTCCACCAGTGAGGAAACCAGACAGCAGAGCAGCAGCCCGGAACCTGCGAGTGTTCACTGCTGACAGTCCCAGAGGTTTTTGTGTTCACAGACTAGCTGTTTGAGTCTCTCCTCACCTCCCCACAGAAGCTCCAGGCCCCAGGAGCAGTGTGGCCACTGTACCATATATCATGCTGCCAGCTCAGGCCCCTGCCCCTGCTCAGGTACACCCAGCATGTGCAGAAGCCCATGACTACCCCCTTTGGCCACCTAAATGCACACCAGCAGCCCGGGTCCCCGCAGTTGCACATACACATGCCCATGGCTAGCCCTGCAGTGCAGTGCACACTGCCAGCGCTGGCGCCTGCAGTGCACGCATGCCCACAGGACCCTGGCCCATGCTGCTTGCCTCAGCTCTTACCACTGCATGACTGTGTACAGCCAGCCTCTGCTGCCAAAAAGGCATTTGCAGTTGACCCACAGAGTCAAGTGTGCACACCACCAGGTCCTACCACCCCACCACCAGACCGGTTCCCTCACTGCTGAACCTGGAGGCACTGCTGATGCCCCAACAACCCTTGCAGCCACTGAGGACCACACAGTCATCAATGTCATGGACCCCCACCTGCCTGAGCCACAGAGACACCACAGATACCCGTAGCCCTACAGCTGCTCCGTGTACCCACACTTGGTGCCCCCACCTGCATGTGAACGTATTTCCTTTATGAAGTCACTTCGTAATGTCTGCAAGTTGTGAATACTTCTTCAGACGCTCAGACACTGACTCAAGGCTACAGGGATGATGAAAAATGACGGGAACATGACACCTCCAGAAGCACACAGTAAACCTCCAGTAACTTACGCTGAGGAAATGGAGATCCATAAATTGCCCAACAAGGAATTAAAAGTAAGTGTTCTGAAGAAGCTCAGCGAGCTCCAGGAGAGAGAACACAGATAAACAGTTTAATAAAATCAAGATAACAGTATAAGAACAAAGTGAAAAGTATAGCAAAGTGATAGAAAATATAAAAAAAGAACTAAACAGCATTTGGACCTGAAGATACAATAAGTGAGATAAAAAAATTAAATAGAAAGCTTCAACAGCAGAGCCAGTCAAAAAAAAAAAAAAATGACCCCTTCAAACTTGAAGGGGTCATTTGAACGTATCCCGTTAAAGGAGGGAAAAAAATGAATGAAGAAAGCCTGTGAGACTTCAGGGAGACCATCCAAAGAAACAATGCTCACATGATGGGAAAGGAGAAAAAAAACAAAACAAGAGAAATTAAGTTTGTCACCTAAGAGGGGACACCCTCTTTCTGGACTTCTTTAAAAACTATTTTTGGTCCCTAGTCAGTCAGATTCCTGGGTGCAGCACCATGGGTGCAGAGGCCCAACTATCTGCAAAAGCTATAGTAATCAGAACAGTATGGTACTGGCGTAGACACAGACATGTGGAACAGTGGAATGGAAGTCCATAAATAAACTGATGTCTATGTAGGCAGCTAATTTTTGAAAATGGCACTAAGAATATATACAGTGTGAAAAGGCTGAGCTCTTCAATATATGGTGTTGGAGAAACTGGATATCCACACACCAAATGATGTTGAACTCTTTATTTTATTTTATTTATTTTATTTTTTTGTCTTTCTGTCTTTTCTAGGGCCACACCTGCGGCACGTGGAGGTTCCCAGGCTAGGGGTTGAATCGGAGCTGTAGCCACCAGCCTATGCCACAGCAGCACAGGATCTGAGCTGTAGGTTAGGGTTAGGGTTAGGGTTAGGGTTACAGCTCACAGCAACGCTGGATCCCCAACCCACTGGGCAAGGCCAGGGATTGAACCCGCAGCCTCATGGTTCCTAGTTGGATTCATTAACCACTGAGCCATGACGGGAACTCCGATATTGAACTCTTATACCATATACAAAATCAACTCAAAGTTGATTAAAGACTTGGTTGTTAAGACCTGAGACCATAAAACTCATAGACGAAAACAAGAAGAAACACTTCTTGACATTCTCGGCAATATTTTTTTTTACTTTGATACCAAAAGCTCAGGCCATAAATGCAAAAATAAATAAAGAGGGACTACATTAAACTGAAAAAGAATTCTGCACAGTAAAGGAGAACAGTCAGCTAAATGAAAAGGCCACTCCTGAACAGGAGAAAATATTTACAAAGCGTACATCTGATCAGGGGTTAATATCCAAAATATATACATACAGAAATTTTAGGACTCAGTAGCCAAAAAGAAAGAAAATCATCAACTGATAAGTGGACAAAGGGACGCAGTAGGCACTTCCAAAGAAACGTGCAGATAGCCAACAGGTGTATGGAAAGATGTTCGCCACCACTCACAGTCAGGGAAACGCAAGTCAAAGTAAAAGTGAAAAATCACCCCACGTCTGTTGGGATAGCTATTACCAAAGACTCAAAAGGTAAGGGTCTGCGGGGACGTGGATAAGAGGGAACTTGATGCATGTTCATCCATGGATAAATGGGTAAAGAAAACGTGGCACGTATGCAATGGAATATCATCCAGCTGTGAGCAAAAAGAAAATCCTCCATTTGAGAGAGACAAGTACTGTGTGGTCTCACATGTGAAATTAAAACAATCCAACTCTGTGGCTGTAGTTAGCAATACTGTATTGTTTAGCTGAAAGTTGCAAAGAGAGCAGCTCTTGGAGGTGCTCATCTCAAGAAAAATCAAATTGCAGCTATGTAAAGTGATCGGTGTTAACTGAATTTACTGTAGTAATCCTTTTGCTGTATGCATATATCAAGTCATTATATTTTACTCATTAGGCTAAGACAATATTATATGTCAATTATGCCTCAATACAACTGGAAAAAATATTGGAGGGAATTTTTTTTTAAAGAGACCGTTCATTGCATCATTGCTTATAAGAGTAAAATATAGGAACTTAGCACAAGTCTACCAAGAAGGGTCTGTTTAAAGAAATTCTGGTAAACAAAGAGAAATCTCTTGATTTTTCTGTAGAATGATCTTCATGAGTGTTGAATTAGAAGGAAAAAAAAAAAGGTGCAGAGCAGGACGTGAGGTGTGTCACCGTTGATAGAAAAGGAGAGGGCAGAAAACCAGAAAAGGGGTAAGCGCGGTGGAAATAGGGCAAGCAGGATTAGGAGGGCCAGGTAAACACAGGCCACTCCCTTAAATTTGAATGTGGGAGAAACAGTTTTTTGGTGTTTTTTTTTTTTTTCCTAAGAAGTATGAGTAACCAAAGCAATACTTGGGGCATACTTATGCTATAGAAGGATTCTTTTCTCTTTTTTTTTTCCCTGAGATTTAAACTAATTAAGAGTTCTGTGTTGTGACTTGCTCGACTGGCAGTGCGCTGGAGGCTACCCCGGTAACTGGTAGCCGTGTAGCTGCAGCCTGGGGACTCTGGAGTACTCACAGGCCAAAGCGAGCTTGTTTGCTGTCTGCGTTTCATGCTTTGACTCAAGCCACATAACTGGGTTACCTGTTAAAGAAATATAAGTAAGTAAAACAAATACAGATAGATAAAACTAAATAGTCCTGTAGGTGAACTGCTAAAAACCATGTGTCATTCCTCTTTTATATTCTGTTTATAGTGAAACCAGGCCCCACGTATCACTTTATAATTTGAAAATATAAATGTCCACAATTCAGTGAAAGTTGAAACATTCTGTGATTTTTATATTTTCAAAGTTTCCTAACTCTCCCTCGACTTCTAGTCGCCCCACTTCAGCGGTGAAAAAAAAAAAAAAAAAAAATCAAACATCTGAGGTTTGGGATAGAGGATAAAAATGTCATAAAGTATTATTCTTGAGAAGCCTGGCTCAGCCAGGTTTTTGAAATCTCCCCAGTCTTTTGACAGCTTCTCAGATAACGCAAATGGCCAGTCAGACATGTCTCTGCAGCAAGCTCCAGGTGGGAAAAAAATCAAAGGAAGAGTGTGACAGGGGACCCCTGGAGTGGCAGGGGCACCCCACACCTGGTGGGCCCAGTCCTCTGCAGACGTACACACGCAGCAGAGCCGGTGCATGCAGGCCATCCCAGAATTCCCTGCTGATTGTCCCGGTATGGTAAACGTGACACAAATACTCAAGTCCCAGGGACACCGAACAGAAGTAGGTAATTCTGACTGGCTTTGGTCTCTCTTTTTAAAAAATGGTAATTATGAAATTAACTTTTTGACATCAGTATCTTTATTGTGTTCCTTTAAAATTAATTTTATTTTTTACAGGTAGGAAATATAACAAAATTATAATCCAAGGCTCCTTAACTAGAAAAATAAGAGCTTTCCTATTTTTTTCTCATAAGCAAGGTTTTTAAAATATAAGTAAATGATTTGTTTTTGGGGTTCAAGCAGTATGAATCAGAAGAGATATTTTAAGCTGAAAATTTCTGAAGCTATCATCGCTTGGCAAAATTGTAGGGCAGCCAGGGTAGGGTTTTTTTTTTTTTTTTTTTTTTATTGTTTGGCATTTTGAAAGTAGAGTTTATAAAAATGTCATAGCTGTGGTCCTAATCAGCTGAGAGGTCCCCACCCTTCAGCCGTGTGCCAGCTGGCTCATGTGTCCTCAGACTTTTTTGGCAAATGGTCAACTACAACACACATTTTAAGCAGCTGGATTAGTCTAACAGCTCTTAGTAGAACCCTTTCATCTGCTATACAGAGAGAAGGCTGCTGTTTAATTACAGTCTAACTGGAAAACACATTCACACTGATTCCTAAGCAATGGTGTATGGCGCAAAATGGAACTTTCAAATTCCAAAGGAAAGATGTTAGTAAAAGTAAGGGCATATAAATTTACACTTGTTTTCAATAGGTATCTTTCTGTTCTTTTTAATGTTTGGTTTAATTTCATTTGCAAAAAGGCAACCATTGTCTTTCTGTATTGCTTTTTTTAAAAAATTTAAAAATTTATAAAAAAGACAATACAAGATAGAAACATATATAGAAGTCACTGGAATTCTTAGTTTAGCATGCAGGATTTTTTTTTTTCTGTCTGAGGTTATAATCAAAACAATATTAGTCTTTCTCACAATGTCGCCGTCTCCGTCGTGATGATATTTGCAGTGTTTTAAATGAGAGCCATATGTTCTTCTGCAGCCTCTTAGACACGGGTAGCCAGATGTTTGAACACATGGTGAAGGACAGCTCTGCCAGCTTCTCCTGGCCGTGAAGCCTCATGCGGGCCACTTAGCAGTTCTCACAGTCTGTCGTCGCCTCGGCAGAAAGAAAAACATAAGTCTACCTTTAGTAGCATATATACACAGGTGACGAGGACTCCTTATTGAGATCAACATTAAAAGGTGACAGACTTTCCAAGAAGCAAACGAAAAATACGTTTTAAAATATCGTTAGCATTCAAATGAACTATAAAAGCTGGTATGTTGGTTGCAGTCATGCTAAAATCGGGGGGCGGGGTGGGGGGGAGTGTTCACAGCAGTATCACTGTCAGCCACAGCCGTGATTTCTCAGTGGACAGTTTTCTGATTCTGCAAGTTTAACAGTGGATTCCTTACTGTTAAAGGCTGTTGCTGTCCGAGCCTCAAAAAGCAGAAAAAATAGAGTAGGCACGCTCTCTTGAAGCACATGTCTAATGTCAGGTAACTGACTCAGCATGCGACGCGTCTCCACACCACTCTTTTCCAGGCAGTAAAGGTTGGGCTTGCTCGCAATTACAGTTTAATCCTGACTAATTAGAACTACTATGGCTTTGGGGAAAGTGCACATATTTAAGATTTTTTTTAATAAAAGGAACAAGTACTTTTACACATGTGCTTATAGACAGTTGTGGACAAGTAAGTTAAATCTCCAGCAACTACTAAAAAAGATGATATATCATTATAACATTCATTATGTATCATATGATTGCATACTTTTAAAAGACTTTGAAATTAGTTCTTTTTTGAAATTGAAGTCTAGTTGATTTATGATATTGTATCAGTTTCAGGTGTACAGCATAGTGATTCAGGTTCATTATAGGTAAAAAAACTGAAAAATAAAGTTTAAAAGTAAATTATAAAATGGTACTCATGATTTCATTTTAAAAGTATAGTATGTATTTTATGTATGTTAGCATAAACAGTATGGAAAATATTTACTGATACATTTTCCAGTGGTTAAATCTGAAATGCTAGGACTGAAACAACAACAAATCAAGTCATATAACCAACTGCACTAGCAGGATATATATGTATGAAATATGTTACCTGAATATGTGCAAAAACCAAGGATTTGACAAATTTCAACATAGCTTTATGATTACAAAATTAAAGTCTCACTAAACCGAGAAAAATCTATCTCAGCCTGAAAAAGGGCCTCTGTAAGAAAGCTAGAGCTGAATTATATTTAATGGTCAAACATTGAACATTCCCCTATTAATGTATGGAATAAATCAAGGATTTCCTCTTTCAAAGCTGCCACTAACATTTTAATAGAGGCCTCATTCAGCGTAATGAGACCAGAAGGAGAAACAGAGGCGTACAGCTGGAAAAGTAAGACTGAGCATCGCCTTCATTTATAGAAACCATGATGGTGTCAGTTGAATCTCCTAAGAAACCTGCCCCAGAACGCCTAGAACCAAATAAGTGGGTTCAGTAAGAAGGACAGAGGAAGGTGCAAGGCAAATTCTCTCAAGTCGCCTGGATGTCAATGTACTAGTAGCTTCAGAAAATAAAATCCTTCAATAAATATCTTTAAAATAGCAGTCAGATTATGAAACATTTAAGGATGAGTGGAACAAAATATGATGAGCCCTGTCACTGAAAACCACAAAATACTTTTCGAAGAAAATGCAGAGACTGGAGCTCCCGTTGTGGCGCAGTGGTTAACGAATCCAACTAGGAACCATGAGGTTGCAGGTTCGATCCCTGGCCTTGTTCAGTGGGTTAAGGATCCCGCATTGCCGTGAGCTGTGGTGCAGATGCGGCTCGGATCCCGCGTTGCTGTGGCTGTGTAGGCCGGCAGCTACAGCTCCAATTGGACCCCTTGCCTGGGAACCTCCATGTGCCACATGGAGAGGCACATGGGAGCGGCCCAAGAAATGGCAAAAAGACAAAAAAGAAAAGAAAATGGAGAGACTAATATAGTACACGGGTGAACCTTAAAAGCGCTGTGCCAGGTGACGGGAGACAGGCACCAGGGGCCACAAGCTGTAGGAGTTCTTTTATGGGGGCTTCCTGTGAAAATTCCCTGTACTGACACAGAACATAGCATTACTTTCCCAGGGTGGGGTCGGGTGGGGTTGGCGGCTGGCACCGTGCAGGGACTTGGGGGCTGATGGGGGTTTCCTGTATATTGAGTGTGGTCGTAATAGTTCCACGGTTACATACATCTGTCAGTCTCACACAGCTCTACACCTAACGTGCTGTCGGGACCAGAAAAGAGAGACAAGATTGCCATCCTTGGTTGATTTAGAACACACATCGGACAATGAAGAGATCTTGGATGCAGCGAGATAACGTGCAGTCGTATGGTAGCAGTTCCCTTCTGCAGGGGACAGTCCTCCACCGCGAAAGCGCGTGAACACTCGGGCGCTGTCTGAAGGGAGATGTGGGGGGTGTGCCGGACGTGAGCAGCTGCTTTTCTCTGAAGCTTTTGCAGATCTGTTAGTTTTCTGGTCAGAGAGACTAAGAACCCGAGGGTAAAGTAGATGCTAGAAGGAAGAACTGAGAAGATACCTTGACAGCTGTATGGGACCCGAGAGATAAAAAATGGTAGTGCAAGCTCATCAAGACAGGGAAGAACCTGAGAGTCTGGGCCGCTTATCTCTTTTCATTAATTGTTAAAATAAATCAGTTTTTAAACAGCGTGGGCTAAGAGAAAGCAAAGCCAAATAGAAAGTGATTGCTAACGGACTCGTAGGTAAAACCAGAGAGACTTCCAGTAATAGCAGGGCAGTGAGGTGGCCATGCAGATAATAACAATGATGCTGATGGATAACATACACAAAAGTCCCAGCTACTTATTAAAAGAGCTGGAAGGTCTCCATAGGCAGTCGGAAACAGAGGAGAGCTCCTTCTCAGAACGGCAAGTGGAAATCTACGAGTTGCTCATTTGCAGCTTTCTAGTCTAAGGATGCCCAGTACCCTCCCCATCGACGGAGGGCAAGGAAGCAGTAGTAAAGAAAGAATACAGCCTTGGTGGGTCAGGGTGCAAGAGCAGAGCTTAGGACTGAAAAAACAGCTGGATACTTAGATAAGGGAAACTAACAGCAAGCGAGCTGTCGGAATAAGACGCAAAACCCGAGCATAAAGTCTGCCTCAATTCCAAAGTGTTGAAAAATCAGTGATGCCCCAGGAAGAGAGGTGAGGATCCCGTGCAGAAGCTTACAGTGCCGCCTCAGGTGGTGTTGCGCGTTTGCTGCTTTTAACTGAGTGCACTCCAGTGCTGTGCACGCCCAGGGAGCCGACGTCTGAAGCTTCACAGCCTTGATGTAGCAAAGGGCAAAACTTAGGGCTAGCAGAACAGCTGGAAACTAGCAGGGAACCACAGAGAGGATCAGCCCCAAATAGGAGTATGATTTTGACCCAGATTCATTCCTGACCATGAAATTAACACAGGCCTAGGGACGCTTCTCTGGGGATTGGGTTATAAAAATCAGCAGTTGAGAACCACGTAAACAGATCAAAGATATCAACAGCTGCACCCTGGGAGTGGGGAGAGAGAATCAGTTTGACATTTGAGTCAGACCTGTGACAACCAAAAGAATCATCAGAACACAACAGAATACAGAGTTGCTACAATGCATTGTCTATAGTATCTCATTTTCAACCCCAAATTGTAGGACATGCCCAGAGGAGCAAAAATAGAAAGCCAAATGTGTTACCTCTGCTTAGGGAAAAAGAGTTATAAACTGATTCCAAATGAGGCTGTGTAAAGAATGTAAAACAACCGTTATGTATCTATTAAACATTTTTAAAAATACAAAATGTATGGGAATTCCCGTCATGGCGCAGTGGTTAACGAATCCGACTAGGAACCATGAGGTTGCGGGTTCGGTCCCTGCCCTTGCTCAGTGGGTTAACGATCCGGCGTTGCCGTGAGCTGTGGTGTAGGTTGCAGACGCGGCTCGGATCCCGCGTTGCTGTGGCTCTGGCGTAGGCCGGTGGCTACAGCTCCGATTCAGCCCCTAGCCTGGGAACCTCCATATGCCTCGGGAGCGGCCCAAGAAATAGCAACAACAAAAGACAAAAAAAAAAAAAAAAAAAATACAAAATGTATATGTTATACACACATACAGTAAATGAAAGGACAGCAAATCTGCGCAAAGAAAATCTATTAAAAATAAAAATTCCAGAGCTGAAAAAATAACTGAAAATAAACATGCACTAGATGAGATCAGTGGCAGGTTGGGGTGGCACTAAAGAGACTCAGTATTCTTTTTTTTTTTTTTTTTTTTTTGGTAAGATTTTTATTTTTTACATTATAGTTGATTTATAATGTACAGCAAAGTGACCCAGTATTCTCAAAGATAGAAATCATTCAATATGAGTAATTTTTTTTAAAATTTAGGCGAGTTCTCTTTGTGGCTCAGCAGTTAACAAACCCCACTAGCATCCATGATGTGGGTTCAGTCCCTGCCCTCGCTCAGTGTGTTAAGGGTCCAGCATTGCTGTCAGCTGTGGTGTAGGCCACAGACATGGCTTGGATCCTGCATTGTTGTGGCTGTGGCATAGGCCAGCTGCTGTAGCTCTGATTCGACCCCTAGCCTGGGAGCTTCCATATGCCGTGGGTGCAGCCCTAAAAAGCAAAAAAAAAAAAAAAATTAGAAATATGAAGAAAGCCTCAGAGACTGTTAATATTAGGGTTTTAAAGAGGAGAAATAAAGGCAGAAAAAGTATTTGAAGAAATAATGATAACATTTCTAAATATGTTGGGAAAATTAATTTATAGATATAAAAATTGCAACAGACCCAAATCATAATATAAACAAAGAAAATCACATCTAAGCTCTTCATAGTCAAACTACTAAAGTCAAAAAATAATGGCAAAATCTTAAAGAGCCAGAAAAAAAAATGGCATGTTGCACACAGAGGAATAGTTATTGACTCCACTGCAGTAACCGTGGAAGCCAGAAGACATTGCAGTGACCCAAAGTGTTAAACATATGCACACCACACTACACACACACACACACACTTGCCCAGGAATTCCATATCCAGTGAGAGGATGCTTCATGAATGAAGCTTTAATAAAAATATTTTCAGATAAATAACAGCTAACAGATTCTTATCAGCAGATTTTTTACTACAAAAAAAAAGCTAAAGGAAGTTTTTCAGACTGAAGGGAAATTATATCAGTTGGCAACTCAACTTTAGAGGAAGAGCTGGAGAGTACTGAAAATTGTAATGTGTGTTAATGTAAAATCATATAATTTTAAAACATGTCTTAGTTTTTTGAAAGACGTGAATAAAAACAATATATGTAAGAACATATAAATATTGCAATGACATCATTAAAGAGAGGGGTAGTGGGTAATGGAAATATACTCTTGGCCAGGTTCCATTCTTTTAACTAAAACAACTTTATATTAATGCTAATTTGTTGAGAAACAAAAGCAGACAAAAGCATGGAAAATGAATAGGAAATGGTAAGCACCACCATGTCAGATTAGATGGAAAAAATCAAGAACCTGTTTCATGGTTACTACAAAAAGACTTAAAATACAAAGACATAAAAAGACTGGAGATAAAGAGCTAGAGAAGATATACCATGAAAATACTAATTAAGATTAAGTGGGATTGAATATAGTAATATCTAAGTAGACCTCAGGACAAGGAATATTGCAAAGGAATATTATTTTAAAATATTACTAAAGGAGTTCCCATTTTGGCTCAGCAGAAACGAATGTGACTGGTATCCATGAGGAAGCAGCTTCGCTCCTGACCTTGCTCAGTGGATTAAGGCTCTAGCGTTGCCATGAGCTGTGGCGTAGGTTGCAGATGCGGCTCAGATCTGCTGTAGCTGTGGCTGTGGCATGGGCCAGCAGCTACAGCTCCAATTTATCTCCTAGCCTGGTTACCTCCATATGCAGCCCTAAAAAAAAAAAATAAAAAATAAAATAAAATATTACTAAAAACAGATCCTTCATAATGGTAATAGTTTCCATGTAAAACCAAGGTATAGCAATTATAAATAAATGTAAAATATAGACATACATTTAAAATATATTAACAGTGTATATAGTATATTATAAATATGTATATGCCTAGTATCAGAGATTTAAAGTTTATGAAGCAGGAGTTCCTGCTGTGGCACAGCGGAAGCAAATCTGACTGGGAACCATGAGGCTGTGTGTTCGATCCCTGGCCTCACTCAGTGGGTTGGGAATCTGGCATTGCCATGAGCTGTGGTGTAGGTTGCAGACATGGCTCAGATCTGATCTTGCTGTGGCTGTGGTGTAAGCCGGCAGCTGTGGCTCTGGTTCAACCCCTAGGAACCTCCATGAGCCATGGGTATGGCCCTAAAAAGCAAAGGAAAAAAGTTTATGAAGCAAAAATGAAAGGAAATGGAGGATAGGAAGTCAACAGGGTAATGAGATTTTAAGTCTCTTTTCCTAATAATTAAAAATATAAACAAAAATTTGATCAAAACTCTAGATACAGACAATCTGAAAGACACTTCTGATCTACTTAAACAAATTGGCATTTCTAGTTAACAACTACTGGAACATTCATCAATATAGGTTATATACTGGACCATATAACAAATCTCAAATCCAGTAATTTTGTTAAAAAGTGAAATCCTAAAATTATCACTGAATTCAAAGGAATTAAAACAAACTATGTAAATGACATGTAAAAAATGCTCAAGTATCTAAAGTATCTGTTCTAAAAAACAATAAACGAAACAAAAAATTGGTACAGTTTTGATTAAATTAAAACTTAATTGAACATTTGAGATGCAGCTATAGCAGTGCTTAGAGGGAAATGTATAGCTTTAAATATTTATATTTAAGAAAAGTTTATAATTATCTAAATTACTGTCTTATAAAACTAGAAAAATGAGCAACATAAACATAAAAAGAAATAATAAAAATAAGAATTAGGAATCGAATACTTTTAAAATGCAATAAAACCAAAAAGTTTTGTTTTCATATTTCCATATGCTGGTTCCCCTTGTCATTTCTAGACGTATTTCTAATGAGTAAATCTTCTGGTTGCCAGTCACATTTTCCTGCTGTGCATTCTTCGTTTTCGAATTGGATGGTAGAAGTTGTGATTGCTATGTTGCTGCCTGAAGGATTTTGTTGAATTCCTTTAAATACTGTTGGGTATTTTTCTAGCATGTAATTATATTACTCGAAATCAGATTATTTTAAGATTCACTTATGTATGTCATGACAAGAGAATCTCATCTGCAGGTGATCTGGCCATGGCGCTAAAGCCTGTGTACACAGTCTGCGTATGACAATGTCCACCACTCCAGGAGAACAGAAGCTGCTCCCAGCTCTGTGTGACCCCTCCCTTCTCTTCTCTGGTTGTTCTTTCTGTGGCCTTGGGCGTGTCTTCTCATGCCCAAGCAGAGGAGCGCTCAACCAGAGCCTTAAGGTCACTCTTCTGTAGCGCTCTCTGCCCAGCCCCTCTTTGTGGTCTTCTGCCTTCCTCTGCCGTCTTGAAACCACCCCAGACCTTTAGCCATTGCAGCCATGGGTTGTCTTTGTTTGTCTCCCCGTTGTCTGACTTTACAGTTGTTAAAGTTGTAAACATGAGAGAGGGACGATGAGCGGAGGAGACTGAGAAGCTTGCTAAGTCTGGGATCTCTTATTTCATCCTTACTTGAACCTACTGGATTGATTTTTAAAGTAGTAAAACTACAATTCTAAAACCACAAATTATGCTGTATATTAGCCTCTTTAGTAATTCAGAACAAACTCCAACCCACCCCCAAATTTATAAATTGGTCATCTGTGTTTTTGAAAAGTAACATGAGGGAGTTCCCATTGTGGCTCAGTGAAAATGAGTCTGACTAGCATCTATGAGGACACAGGTTTGATCCCTGGCCTGGCTCAGTGGGTTAAGGATGCAGCATTGCTGTGAGCTGTGGTGTCAGTCACAGACATGGCTCAGATCTGGCGTTGCTGTGGCTGTGGAGTAGGCCAGTAGCTACAGCTTTGATTTGAGCCCTAGCCTGGGTGTGGCCATATGCCACGAGTGCAGCCCTAAAAAATCCAAAAAAAAAAAAAAAAAAGAGGGAAAAGTAACATGATACTTCATTGATGATAACACCTACCCCCACATTAGTTATTTTGGTTTGGCATTGTATTACTGTGGAGCCAACAGCTAGGTTGAAGTTAAAATTACACAATATTATTAATTTCCATAGAGCTGCATTTACAGCTCTGTGCATTGCACCTACAAATGTAGTAAAGAGCTATCATTACAAAACAAAAAATCAAGGAAATAGTAGATAAAAGGGAAAGAGATAAAAGAAATGCAGTAGAATTGCAAGTAACAGCATCATATGCGGTGAAGTAAACCTGGGCTTTATGACCTGAGTAGTTTTCCACATCCTGTAGGTTTTCATTTCTCATTTGGAGGTGAGCAGATCACCCTCTAGTGGGGAAAAAGAAGCATGTCAGTTAGCAGATTGCGAAGGAAACCAGTAAAAGGTTCTGCAGTATTTTTCTCGCTCATCTTCCTTAAGAAATTTTACTTGAAATTCAAGAGGATAGTATAACTTAGAATCTTTGAAGTTTTACAAAAGGTCTTAGTATTTTATTCTACATAGCCATCATGAAGCAGATGGGACAGGAATTCAGAGTCATCTTTTACAAATATTGAAGCCAAGGTTTGACCTGATCCTTCCGCGGTGTTAGTAACTATATAACGTGATTAGAACTTAAAAGTCTGGTGTTAAGAGTAACTTGCATTTTATCATGGAAACAGTGGCACACATTTAGGCAATAGAAGGCTACCGAGACTACTCATAGATTTTGTTTTTTTCTTTTTTTGGCTGCCCCACAGCATATGGAGCTCCTGGGCCAGGGATCAGATCCCAGCTGCAGTTGTGACCTGTGCCGTGGCTGAGCTGCAGAAACACCAGATCCTTTAACCCACTGGGCCGGGTATCGAACTGGCATCCTGGTGCTGCAGAGACACCCCTGATCCCGTTGCACCACAAGCAGGACTCCTACTAGATTTTTAATGACAAACATGTTGCCGATTGCGTATGTTTCCCATCTGGGAAAAACTTTTCCAAGCCTTTTTAGCATATGATCCTGACCCTGGTGACTAAAATCGTGGCAGAGAAATGAAAACATCTTCTTAATTTATTGTATGAGTTTTAAAGTTATAATGACAAGTTCAAATAGCATGGATATATTCTCTGAAGACAAAATTGCCAAGAATATTTGGAAAGAAAGTTTCCTGTATGTGAAAAAAGTCCATCTTCTTAATTGTATCTTTTTCCAGTAAGTACTAGAAAACTTTGGACTTTGGGGTGTCTCAGGGAAATTCCTGAATGCCTCATTGGTTTTGTGGTGTGAATTTATTTAGAGGCCCCATTAACTTTATTTTGCTAAGAAACCCTTTGGCCCTGTTTATTCATTGTGGATTTTTTTTTTTCCTCTTAGTGGCTAAGATGGATGTGAAGGCCAACCCAATAACCTACCTTCTAATTTTATCTCATCATCTCAGAAACATATTTTTACACCTATTACCTAAAAAGAGTAATTAGAGGGAATGATAGTGTGGTTTAGTGGTTAAAGACTTGGCCTGAGAATTAAAGATCCTTTACTCCTACTCATTGAGCTGACGCTATGGCAAGGGTTAACCCTTTAATTGCCATAAATGCAGAGCTTTCAAAAGGGAAACTAACACTTCTCAGAGGCGATGAGGCTCTGTTTTCCAGAATAGAACCACTATGTAACTGTCTTGGATGACTGTAATTTCCTTTGAGGTTTTACAATCAGTGGTAAATTTTGAAGGCAGCTATTAAGGGCTCCTGACCTGGAGTAAGCAGAAGGCCTCTCCTCTGGTTGGCCTGGGTTTACTACTGCATGCCCACGAGGACTTGCTTGATTTTAGAAAACCCAGGTATTAAAGGGAGCATCAACTTTATTATTTTTGGCCAAATCTGTAATGCTCTCTAGATAGTAGCATACTGTTGCAGCTGGTGTTCAATCTAAACGTATTTTAAGGTTCAGAGAGTAAAGGCAGAATAATATATTTCCAGACCTGCTCACTGCATACCTCCAAGTCCACTGGGAAAAAAAGAGGAAGACGAGAGTGGAGGAGATAATTCTGCCACACGAAAATTAGGATAAGAGGCCCGTTCATACTTCCCACTCCAGAAAACATTGTTTATTAGTACAGATTGAGCCAAACTAAGGAGAACATTAGGAACATTTCAAATAACACATAAGTAAAGCAACTGTAAAAATGCTTACAGATTTTACTTGTATCCCCGAACAGTTTTTAGATTATACACTTTTCACTCATGAATATTAAAGACATCAACTCCCTGACATAGAATATAAGACAACAGAATGATATAAATGAAAAATTATATGTGGAAAGGGAAAAAAATCACAAGGAAAGATAAAAATCTCAAAACATACAGCAAAACATGAGTAGAATTGACCTTGGAGAAAATAAAATTAATAACGTTACGATATGAAAAAATCAGAGTAAAAGGGAGTCCTAATGACTCCACAATAAACAGGTTAAAAAACCTCATTTTTGAGATGTGCAAAGGATTTGAGTATATATTTCCCCAAAGAAGATACACAAGTGGCATAAACAGTTGCTCAAGGCCATTAGTCATCAAGGAAATGTGATCAAAACCACAAGAAGATACCAATTTACACCCACTCGGGTGGCTAAAATAAACAGACGCAAGACAAGAGGTAGTGACGATGTGGAGAGATGGGACACCGCACACATTACTTGTGGTAATGTCAAATTGTGCAGCCACATGCTGGCAGGTTAGTCGTGGTTACCAGATGGCCCGGCCCGTCCACTCCTCGATACACCTTCCAGACGGATGGAACCGAGGTCGGCACACCTGTACACGAGTGTTCGTGGCACCAGTAGTCACAGCAGCCAAAAGGTGAAAGCAGCGCGAATGTCCATGAGCAGATGAGTGGATAACCAGGGTGGTCCCTGCATACAAGGGAGTATTATTCAGCCTTAAAAAGGAGGAAATCTCGACACATATTACAGCGTGGAGGAGCTTTGATGCCGTGTGTTGAGTGAAATTAGCCAGGCAGTGATTGCACAATTCCAGGAAAAAGGTGGTCACATGCTGAGTTTCTGGGTGGCCGTCAGTTTTTAAGGGTCCCTATTCATAACAGTTATGTCTGTGCTAAGCACTGTTCTAAACCTCTTGTCATAAGGATGTCACTTGCGCCTCACAGTGACCGTGAGGCGAGTACTGGTCACACGCCATTGTTCAGGTAAGAAAACTGGGACATGCACTCTGCACAAAGCCGAGGGATTGAGTCGGGTCTGACCAGAGCCCAGGGCTGTGTCTGAAAGCACGTGGCTCTATTCTTTGTCTGCACTGACGAGGTTTGCCAGATTCTTGCATCTTTACCGTCTTTTGCCTTCTTCAGGAATTTTCCTACCTTTCCACCCAATGATTTGTTTTCAGATTTTTTAGTAATTCTTGTTACACATTGCTCTTAGTGGTAAGGAAGTCGTATTTTAAATGTCCAACAATTTGGGTGAGCGATAAAAAGTCCAACAATGGGATTTACATTAAAATTTTTATTTCAGAATAAAAATAAGTTAATAACAGAAAAACAAAACAAAAATCCTTAGCTCCCTCACTCCGTGTTGATCATTATTCAGACCTGAGGGCACACATTTTCATGCCATAAAAAATTTCCCTTACCATGGATCCAGTCTTACATACTTTTAAGGAACTGTTTTGTTGGGAGATGGGCCCTTTGGTGTGCCTGTGCAGCTCTCCATTTTTTTTGCATGTTCACTCAGTGTTGGCGGAGCACCAGTGATGTGCTGGGGGCCCGACTGGGCATTGGGGGGACAGTGGAGCAAACTGCAGAGCCCTGCCTCCCACAGCACGTGGTCTGGTGGAGACAGGGATCCTCAGAAAATGATCCCACGCGCGCGGGAGTTGGAGCTGGGACGGGAGAAGGCAGGCGAACGCGGGCCCATGTTAACACCCACTAGAGGAAGCGCCACGTGCAGGCGGTCAGAAGGGCATGAAGAGCCCAGCCAGCCAGAGGGTCAGGTGGGTGACATGCCGCTTGGACACACGCAGGGCTGGGCAGGGGCAGACGGTGCGCTGTCCAGAGGCCGTGGTGAGCACCTTGGATTTCACCCCGAGAACGGTTAGAATCCATTCAGGGGTTCTGCGCAAGGATGTGACACCCATCCATTGTTTCCCCCGGATTCAGTCCTGTCGCTGGACACTTAGATTGCTCCAGTTTGTGTTTAAGTTGCTCTGATGATCTCCTATCACTGAATTTTTTGTTTCAACTTCACATTTAATGACATTTAGATACTTTCCACTAACTTACTATTGTTGGGGCAGTTATTTTATTCCAACATTTGTTTCATACACTTCCAAAATAAGATACTATGTTTGAAAATTTTTAATGACGTTAAAAGGTAGGAATGAGATGTTTAGAGAAATGAATGAAAATGCGCCCCCCCGTGAGAAGTTGTTTACGCCTCACGTCTCCGATGATTGTCACACTCACGAGTGACTGTGAGAGAAAGCCTGATGTACCAGGTCCGCACGCACTGAAACCCAGCAAGAGGCAGTACTTCTTTGGGGGAAATTATTATTTAAAAATCTTCTTGTTTTCGCAAGTTTTTTTTTTTAATAATTTTTTTATTTTCCCACTGTACAGCAAGGGGATCAGGTTATCCTTACATGTATACATTACAATTACATTTTTCCCCACCCTTTCTTCTGTTGCAACATGAGTATCTAGACAAAGTTCTCAATGCTATTCAGCGGGATCTCCTTGTAAATCTATTCTAGGTTGTGTCTGATGAGCCCAAGCTCCCGATCCCTCCCACTCCCTCCCCCTCCCATCAGGCAGCCATAAGTCTCTTCTCCAAGTCCATGATTTTCTCTTCTGAGGAGATGTTCATTTGTGCTGGATATTAGATTCCAGTTATAAGTGATATCGTATGGTATTTGTCTTTGTCTTTCTGGCTCATTTCACTCAGAATGAGAGTCTCTAGTTCCATCCATGAATGGCATTATGTCATTATGTCATTCTTTTTTATGGCTGAGTAGTATTCCATTGTGTATATATACCACATCTTCCGAATCCAATCATCTGTCGATGGACATTTGGGTTGTTTCCATGTCCTGGCTATTGTGAATAGTGCTGCAATGAACATGTGGGTGCATGTGTCTCTTTTAAGTAGAGTTTTGTCCGGATAGATGCCCAAGAGTGGGATTGTGTTTTCGCAAGTTTTTAAAGTTCTTTTGCAATCAGATCATTTGTGCGATCAGCTGGAGTAATACCTTTGAACTGTGCCTCCTGGGACCTGACCCGCTCCCGAGAAAGCCAGCCCGTTTTCCCTTCAGGTCCTCAGACATGGGTTTTCTTGGTGGCCCCTGCCAGTTCGCCTGCTTCTGGAGCTGCAAACAAGGAGGTGATTGGAAAGGGAGGATGGGGAGCTTGTTTCTGTGTTTGATAAATTCTGAAACAATGAATTCATGCGTCCTGCGAAACTATTTTTGGTACCCCTGGGACTGTGAACACTAAAAAGCAACGTGTGATCCGCTGCACCATAGAGGAACATGGCTTTTTGATGACCTGACCGTGTCACTCCACTGGCGATTCTCAAAGCCAGGTTCAGCCTGTAGTTCCGCGTCTTTTACTGAGCACCTTTAATAGCTGTGTTGAGGATGGGGGATGTGGCTCTTCCCTCACCCTGGACTCCACCGCAGGGTGTGAACAGAGCAGCCAAGAAGCGGATGAACACGAGAAGGCTGATGACGAAGCAGGGAACAGGGACCGGGAGCACCGGGCGGGACCGCAGTTGGCACTGGCCTCATCAGACAGCAGCCTCCCTGGGAGGGTGACGTGGGGTCAAGAGTTGAAGAAAGCCCCTCAGGCCGGGGAGCTAAAGATGTGGCATCCTGAGGCAGGTGCTCACTGGAGAGAGGGCAGAGGCCAGCCCGGAACCCAGCACGCGGGGACGAGAGCAGGAGGAACAGAAGGGGCTGTGCGGCGGAGGACCACGTCTGGGTGAGGGAGAGATGGCGGAGCTGGGAAGGAAACGGCCATCGAGGGGGGTAAGGAGGTCCCGAAACCGAGAAACGCTTCGATGTCGCGAGGGCGGTGGAGGCAGGTTCTTCCATAGCTGGGTCCGTGCTTCAGACAGAAAGGCCCAACTTCTTTTTCAGGACGGCGGGTTAATCGTGGGCCGCAGCCCTCTGCTGCTGCTGCAGGTCCCTGGATAACACAAAAACTACCATTAGCAACCCCACTGTAACGCAACCGGAGGCTGCGAGGAACCCCTGTGCGTTGTAAAGTAAGCAGAATCCGTCTGGAAAATGAAGTGACGGCTGAAATTGTGCCCGAGACAGTTGTAGCCAAACCAGGTCTTAGGCAAGACCGAGAGTGCCCCATGCCAGGGGGTGGAAGGGGGTCGGCAGTGACCCACAGAGGCCTTCTAGAGATGTGGCGTCCAGTCGCCCGGCAGTTCAACCCTCACTGCCCTCACAGCCCCAGCCGGGCTGCACTGAGAGCTCTGGCATCCCCTGGGGTCAGTGCGTCTCAGAGACATGGGCGGTGGTCCTCAGGACGCCGGTGGTTCCTTGCCAGGTGGCTCATGAGGATCTCTCGTCTTTGTGAGGAGGGAAAGGCTGAGGCTGAGTGCCAGCCGCATACTCTGCCCGCCTTGCCAGTGGGCTGCACTGAGCCGACCTGGCAGGCAGAGAAACAGGGATCCCAATGACCCAGCTCACCACGGAGGGAGACAGGTTCAGCGAACGGAAGAACTCACGCCTGAAGAAGCAAGTGCATGGAGCAGTAAAGTAGGGCTTTCAAATGCTGCATTCCTCAGAGCTGAAGGACAATACCAAGAAAAACGCATCAAAGGATAATGGACGTTGAAGAAAGATTGAGTCAGCGAAAGACTTCCTAGAACGTCGGACAAATGGATAAAGAGAAGCCATGAGAGAGAAATGGAGACTAACACCAGAATATCCGACATCTAATCAAAAGCAGTGTCAGTGGGAGAGAAGGTGGAGAGTAAATAAAGGCGCAATGAAAGAATATTCGCAATAATGGAAGAGATGAATTTTCAAACTGAAGCAGCCAATTAAGTGCTAGGTTGAATTTGCCACAAACAAGCCAGCCTCTCCCACACGCAGAGGAAATCAGTGGGAAAGTGAAAGTCTAACAATTTCCCAGAGGGAAGAAACAGATGATTCATAGGGCGGGGGGAAGTAAGTAGACCTGACGCTTCTCGGTAACACTAAATCCTAGAAGACAGTGGGGTTGAACCTCCCATACTCTGTGGGAAAACAACCTTGAACGTAGCATTTTAAACTGAAACATTCACGCCCTATGGACAGGGCCAGAGTAAGACGACTTTATGCATAGGCATGCACAAAACCTCTGTCAACTACTGATTTTTTCTGAAATACGTCCTAGAGGATGAACAGAAGTGGGAAAACAAATCCCAAGAAGAAGAAGCATACAAAGATTAGAGATGAGCGAACGAGTAGGTTTACTATAAGCCAAATGTATTAGGTTTATGTGTGTATATGTTCAATTTTATACCCTCATATTTAAACATTTTAATTGGGGTGAGATGACAGACGTTTATCACTGTAAAGTAAACACTTCAGTGGCATTTAGTCCCATAGGTTTTATGTCGGATTCTTATTTTCATTTGTCTCCAAGTTTTTGCGAATTTCTCTTGCGGTTTCTTCTTGACTGTTAAACAGCTTTTGACTGCTTAAGATTATCTTTAGTACCTAAATATTTTCAAATTTTGCCCAGGTCTGTTGTGGACTCTTCTGTTAACCTGCCAGTGTTTTTTTTGTTTGTTTGTTTTTGTTTTTTGTCTTTCTGCCTTTTCTTTTTTTTTTTTTTTTTTTTTTTTTGTCTTTTTACTATTTCTTGGGCCGCTCCTGCGGCATATGGAGGTTCCCAGGCTAGGGGTCCAATCGGAGCTGTAGCCACCGGCCTACGCCAGAGCCACAGCAACTCGGGATCCGAGCCGCGTCTGCAACCTACACCACAGCTCACGGCAACGCCGGATCGTTAACCCACTGAGCAAGGGCAGGGACCGAACCCGCAACCTCATGGTTCCTAGTCGGATTCGTTAACCACTGCACCACGAAGGGAACTCCTCTTTCTGCCTTTTCTAGGGCCACTCCCGCAGCATATGGAGGTTCCCAGGCTAGGGGTCTAATTGGAGCTGTAGCTGCCGGCCTACACCGCAGCCACAGCAACACCGGATCCGAGCCGCATCTGCGACCTACACCACAGCTCACGGCAGCGCCAGATCCTTAACCCACTGAGCGAGGCCAGGGATCGAACCTGCAACCTCATGGTTCCTAGTCGGATTCGTTAACCACTGAGCCACGATGGGAACTCCTAACCTGCCAGTGTTGTGACGCGTGTCCCGTGCTTTTCCACCCTGAAGGATTCTGGTAGCCCTTAAACAGGAGAAAACAGACACCGTTATTTGTGGTACTTCCTCCAGAGCCAGCTCAGGGTCCCATGCTTGGGAATACAGGCTGACACCCTCGGAAGGGCCGTGAGCCAGGAGGGAGCGGGGCAGAGCGGCTGGAACACCCCAGGTTTTCCTCTTTTTTCAGTTGACTCTCCACTTCAGGGTTCGCTGGGGGCTGTAAACCTTTGACCATTTTCCAGAGTTCTGACGAAGTTGGTTCTGACTGTTGGGCTTCTTTTTTTTTTAATTCTTTTGGAGTATAGTTGACTTATGATGTTGTCTTAGTTTCAGGTGTCCAGCAAAGGGAGTCGTACATATAAATATATCCATTCTATTTTCCCATGTAGGTTATAACAAACTACTGAATAGATTTCTCTGTGCTGTGCAGCGGTTTGTCATTAACTGTGTATTTTACACAGTAGGGTGTGTATATGTAATTTCCACCTCCCCCATTCTTCCCCCCCCCCAACTGCTTTACCTGCAGTAACCTGAAGATTGCTTTTGAAATCTGTGCTTGATTTGGGATGGTTCTTTGGCAGCCCAGGCACCTGGAGCTGCCCACCAGGCCATTTTGGCTGATATAACTCTTCCACACCCATATGGCTTTACACTGTGGGGAAATGATATGCTTTTTTGGCAAAATATAAATTATAATTGGCTCAAGCAAAGGTAGAAAACTAATAAAAAGCCATAAATAGAGAGGAGAGAGTAAATAATCCTGAGCACATAAGAAGTAGGTACTTATTTATTCCATGGCTTGAACCCGAGCGACAGCAGTGCCCCGTCCACAGTGCCAGTGACGCAAAGGACGTTTACCGTGAATGTAAGGATGACTCAGTGTTTGTCTCTCGATGCTGTCGCCGCATTAACAGAGTAAACGAGAAGAAACTCAGTCATTCATATAGATGCCTGAATGACAGTTGATAAAACTCACCATCCAACTTCTTGTTCAAAACCTAGCTAACACGTTTCATTCCAAATCAAATAGAAATTCTTAGTATATTATAAAAACATGAAAAAGTGCATGTCTGACCTTGAAGAAATAAAGTCTAGTCTCCAGGTGCCAGAAATAAAGAAGTTGTAGCCCAAGAGTTAAGGCAACAACTGAAAGAGTCAGCGGTCCTGGGGCTGTTTGAAACATCATGTGCTGTGTAAATTCCGCATCTGTGCTTGTATAATTGGACTATTTTCCTGAGAGATTTTCGGCCTAGGGTAAAAGAAAGACGTACAACTAATAATGACATAAGGCATCAGCCTCTGACGTGTGGAGAGCCACACCTGCAGGCTGGCAGATCCCCGCTCGCAGAGATCAGGCTGTGTGCTTTGTAGCATCTTGAGGTTAAAGCAGTAGGCAGTGGAGGGAATGGGCAGGCTGAGGAAGGTGGTCCGTATAAATTATCTGCAGGAACATCTAAAACGCAAACAGCGCTAGCAGACAAAGAACCAGGAACCCCCTGGCTGGCTTTGGCGACCAGAGGGCCTGCTGGCGATGGTGCGGGGGAACTCGTGTCATTTCTTGGTGGGTTTCACTGTCCATCCTGGTCTGTCTGTGGGTTGAGAGCAAGACTCACAAACCACTGGTCCTCTGGGTGCTGGGCTGGCGTCTGGGCCTGAGCTACTCCCTCTGGGTCATGCCCCCAGCCCACGCGCACAGCCGCAAGTCCTGGGCTCGGTGGTCACACAACCTCGTGGTCTAACCCCAGAGGCCTCTGTCTTCTTGACGTCCCTGCGAGCATCACGGCATCCATACCTCTCCCCGCCTTACATAATGAGACCGGCCCGGGCCCTGGCCCTGTCTGTCCTCTCTAAGGTCGTTCTTGTCCGCACATCCCATTCAGAGCCGAGCCCTGGCCTCTGTTAGGTCTCTCTCTTTCGAAGAGACCTCCCTCGGTTAAGACCTCCTATTCAAAACCCCATCTAATGGGACAGGCATGCAAGGAGGAGCTGTTATGGGTATTAAGCATAAACGGAAAACATGTGACGATGAGAGGGCTCTGTGTGGCACCCCGTGTGACCATAGCACCCCATGTCGTCTAACTAGTTCTTTGCATCTAAAAGCCAAAAAACATTTAAAAAATTTAAAAAGGACAACATGCGTCATATTATAACATTGCCTTCCAAGCTGTCGAGCTCACAGCCCCCTTTTTTAGGTATCGGTCTGAGTGTCAGATGAAGCAGGGAGTCCCGTGCCAGGCGCTGCGTCTGGAGTGGGTGGACGAGGAGGGGAGGGCCGGGGTGGTGGTGGGGGGGGCGGCCTCCGCGCCCTGGCTTTGATGGTGCCTGGCTGAGCAAGGCCTCATCCAGCCCAGCAGACAGGACTGGGAGGGCTGCATGCAGTTCCACGTCCAGCAGCACATGGATTCGTTGTGCTGAATCAGGTGCCGGTCATCAGAGGCCAAACCGTGGCTCGGTGTGAGGACGCGAGTCCGAGAGGTGCTGCTCTGCTCCCTGCTGGGGAGGCGCGGAGCACTGCTTCGGCTCGGCCTGGGGAGAAACCGCTTTGCACGGCTCCTGGGAATTGCTACCGCAAGTCTCTGGAATGTAATGGTTGCCATTTCTTTCAGAATGCTAGTAACACATGCATTGCATATGCTTAACGCTGTGTCAGACGAACCTCTATGAAAATAAATCAGTACTCACGCGAACTTTTAAATCAAGCCGTCATTACATAGACTGTGACTTATAAAATCCTACATAAATTACAAATATAGCAAACGTGTAGATATTCAGGAATACAAAACAAACATCTGAATGAGTAAATAAAAGAATAAAAGTAGTATCCCAGTAGTTTCAAAAGAAATGGTTTTGGCAACATTAAGTAAATAAATGTTCAGAGAAATAGCTGATCCTTGTCATAATAGTCGAACGAAGAGTCAGACACATCCCCCCAGTGAGCTGAGAGGCAGCGGTTTTCATAACGGGTTAAAAATCTTAAGTTCAGCTTTCTTGGTTTTTACCTATATAGCTCACAAAAAATAGAAAATTTAATGCATAGGAAGCAATATGCATTTCTGTTTTTAAATTGTTCAGAGTAATGATGCACGCAACTGTCTGGCTTACCATCCATTGGTACAGTGTTTTAATTAACCCGAGGGTCCCCAAGGTTAAACAGAAGCTCAGGGAGTGTGACAGAGACAAATGGACCCTTCACAGCCCCTTGTCATCTGGCGTCCTCTCCAGGAGCACGTGTCCCCAGGTCTCTCTCTAGATGAGCCCAGGGACAGAGTTTCATCATGTAACACACATCGCGGAGACGAATTCCTGTGGCTCCTGACTCCCCTGAGTATTAGGAAAGGGGAAAAAATCCATCTTTAAAAATGGGCTTTTTCTGTGTTTTCCGTATTGAGTGACAGATAGAGGCTGTGGGTGCTCAGAATTGACTGAGCACGTTGCTGGCCCTTGGAGGCGGTGGGAGCACGGGGGCAGGTTGCCAGCCGCCGCCAGGCAGCCTCAGGGCACCCACAGGGCTGCCTCCCACCCGAGCCTTGTCCCCTCCCACTTAGGTGCTAGGGCCACATGGTCACTGGAGATGCAATGGGGGTGCTGGGAGCCCAGGGGCGGATGTCAGGGGACCCCGAATTACTCTTCCTGGGGTGTCAGGGGGAGGTCTCAGCAAAGGAGCACAGCCTCGGACATGGCCGAGACAGATGGGGGCTGTCACCTGCCAGGTGGGCTGTGCTTACCTGTTTCTGGTGCGTGGAGCCCTGTGACCCCGAGGCCCTGGCGCTTCTCTGAGCTGTGGTGCAGGGCTCAGCACCATCCCTCTCCCCTCATCTCCTGAATGCTCACAGCTTGGGCCCTGCACGCCAGGTTTACGAGACTGGCCTTGGACAAGAGCCACCTCGTGCCCACCCGCTGTGGGCTGTTGGGTGGTTGTGACCCTTGCCTGCCATCACCAGCAAGTGCCCTTCAGCCCCACCTTGACCTTGGGGAGCTGCCTTTCCAGCTACATGCAGTGACTCCCGGGTGCCGGCAGGCGATAATCCTCGGCTGCAGCTGGGGATGGAGTCTCGGGAGAGGCCAGGCATGGGGTCCCTGGGCGCCTCCCTGGCTATCCCGGGTCTGTGTGCAGAGTGCTCTGCCTGTCCAGGACGGCGACAAAACAAATCACATGGCACGAAACTTGAAAAATTCTAAAGCCCAGTCGAGCGTGAAGTCGACATCAGGGAGGGCCCCAGTCACTGTCAAGTCAAAATTGCAGGTGCCCCGAAATTGGCGTGTGGATTAAGCTCAGAGCATCCCTTTCATGGTGAAATAACCAACATCATTCTGCGTAAGGCGTCATCGACATCGATGCCGCCGTTTCCCAGGAGAGCCTCTCCCCGGAGCCTGCTGGAAATCTGCGCTGCGGGACTGCGGGTCGGGGGAGGTTGCCAGCGCCCTGGTGCTTTGCGGTCCTCGCCTGCAGCAGGAGTGCATGCCCCCGCGGCCCGCACTCATGGAGCAGGGGCCTGCAGGAGCAGGAACCGCAAGGCAGTTCCCTGGCAACAGAGCCACGCAATCTGTTCAGGGGACTTGTCCGTGACATGGGGTCAGCATGAGAGAGAAGGACCTGGTGACAGATCCCTCCTCCAGCCGTAGAGTTTCCCAGAGATGCCCAGGGACCCGTGCCAGGTCTTAAGGCCAGAAGGCCAGCCGATGTCATCTGTCCACTCGTGCTGTCTGTGCAGAAGGCTCTGGCCTTCCGGACACGGAGGGCCTCCGTTTTGACCAGGCAGCCTGCTTTGAGGATGTCTGACAACCCGTCATTTCCCGCTTTGCCTTCTTCCCAGTGGATTGGCCAGAGTCGAGGCAAGAGCAAAGGGAAAACAAAACGTGCCAAACAAGACCTGCCTTAAAGGGGAAACAGGCACCTGGGCAGGTGGCCGTGCAGACATTCCTTCCTGGAGAGTCACCTGTTTCCGTTTCTGAAATCGAGCTGTCATGTTTTCGAGGTGGGACACGTGTGGTTCTTGGTGTGTTTTATTTTGTTGTTTGGGCGGAAAAACTCAGCTCTTCAACAGCATGACTCTAGGAAAGATGAGGGATGTGTCATAATCACAGAACCTTGCAGCCCCAACTTTTCGTTAGGCCTTTTTTTGTTTTTTATTTTTTATTTTTTTATTTTTTGCAAAGTGGAGATTAAGGTGGTGGAGGAAGAGACTTTTAAAAATCTTTCAAATGATTCTTGTCTCTCTCATTTATTTGTTACAACATTATCAGAAACAAAGGTAGATTTAAAAACGTCTAACAAGCCTGAAGGACAGTGTCTCACCAGGAGGTGGTTATTGGAAGTGACGGACAGTGTTGAGCACGGGACGTGATGACCGCTGCGTGGGAGGGAATCCGCGTCTGTCCGCCTTCGAAAGTCAGGCCGCACAGCGTGATGGCAAGTGCTTTCACGCTTTCCTCTGCTGCTGCTGCAGTTGGTCTTCTGGTTTGTTTTTCAGACTTCTGCCTTGAATCTCAGGTAGTTTGGGACCAGAATGAGAATTGAGACTTCGGAGTAAGAAACTATTGGGTTCCAGACCCTGTCTGGTGAACTTAGTTCAAGGGGAGGGCGTGGCTGGTCCTGTTCAGGTCCCAAGAGGCACGAGTAACACGGCGTCTGCACGTCTCTCAGGCAAGCAGCGTTTCCCGTGTTAAAGGCCGTGGTCTTTCTGAAGTCCGTCTGGAATGACCGCTCTCATCAGAGCGTTGATCAGTCGTGGTTGGGTTCCTGGCGAAGAAACTGCACTCCAGCGCACAGCGTTTGGGCGGTGAACAGTCTCCCACTTTCCCCTCGATGCTCTGTGAGATTGTCACTGACGTGCGTATATTCCAAGTTACCAAAGCAAAGGTCAGAAATAGATGAGATGTTTACCAAGATTCCAGCATTTGGGGCGGAAGTTCTTAGTGCACATGCCTTTGATGATAACAGGAGACAGAAGCCAAGATTCTTGACGCGTCCAAGTCAGCATACTTTTGGAGACACCACGGAAAGGCCACAGCTGCAGCGAGCTCAGAGCTGTCTAAGAGCAAGTTAAGCCTTCCTGGAAGGGTCACCGTGTCTTGATCCTGTTGCCTTGATTTCACATCGTTGGACCTTGGTAGTATCTTTTAGTTTGAATCCACACATGCACAGATCCAGGCCACCAACAGGAGTTAAAATTATAAGAGACACTTTCTCTGAAGCATGGAGAAAAGAGTGCTCCCACTGCCAAGGACCCAAGCTCTGTGTTTCCCAAGTAAGGGGTGGTTGTGTGGAAATGTGAATTCCCGATGTCCGGAGCGGGCGCTCGGTGGGAGAGGGCTGGGGGCAGAGCTCGGCTCCCTGTCCTGGATCAGAGACATTCAGAGCAGCAGGTCATCCCCAGCTCAGGACCCACCTGGATGGGGCCGAGTTCTAAGCTCACTTTCGTGATGTCAGGGGTGAAACAGCTGGGAGAAGGGCCTCAGTCCCTGATGTCCTTGAAGAGACCAAGAGTGGGACGCAGATACAGCATTTATTAGAAGCAGAGGGCATGTACAAGAACATGGGCAGACCGAGTCGGTTGCACCCAGTGGGTGGCTCAGGGCGCTTATATTGGGACAGTTGACCAGGTGTTCAGCGGCTCTGGCTGACTGTCCTACGTGTGCCCACACTTGGCCTTTCCCAGGGGCCTTCGTGGCGAGTGTGGATCTCTCAGCCAAGGAGGAGCCAGTGCGAAGCTTTGGGGGTGTTGGCAGGATGGATTACGGGCTGGCGCCTCCTCCCTCCTTGGTCCCTCCCTAGACGAGGACCTGCCCGCTCTGTGCAGAGCCTGGCCCAGGAACCCCTTTGCCACAAGACTGAGGAAGTGGCGTCCACTTTTGTTATCACCCCACTCAGGGCCCAGTGTTCTTGCGGCTGTGTCACCTCAGAGTGTCATCAGGAAGCAGTGGCAGCTGCTCAGCCTGGGCCCTCCCTCTCTGCCTCACCCTAGCAGCGGTGGCGAGGACAGTAGACTGGCGCAGCAGTGGACAGCCTTATTTCAGTTGCGGAGACCCCTTGTAGAAGAAAAGTGTGCTTTTTAGAGTAAACAAACTTGAGTAAACAAATAAATAAAAAAATCTGTCCAAACTTTTTTGTTTTTGTCTTTGTTTGTTTGTTTTAGGACCACACCTGCGGTCTCTGGAGGTTCCCAGGCTAGGAGTCCAATTGGAGCTGCAGCTGCCGGCCTGTGCCACAGCCACAGCCATGTAGGATCCTTAACCCACTGGGCAGGGCCAAGGATCGAACCTGCATCCTCATGGATGCAAGTCAGGTTCCTAACCCGTTGAGCCGCAACGGAACTCCTGTCTAAGCATTTTTCACTGAGGCAGCCTGGGAAGGTCTGGGACTCTCCCAGAGTCCACAAGGCTCAGCCTCAGGTCCACGCCTTTTACTGAAGCCCTGCTCGTATTTACAGTAGCTCTTTGCAGTTTTTCTTAAACACCTGAAAAAAGTTCTCCCCTTGTAATTCGATTTACATATTCCAACATGTTTTGTACTCCAATGTACTTGAAAATGTAATAAAATTCAAAATAAAGAGAAATGAAAAATAGAATTAAAAATTGAATTTTGCTTATAATTACAATAAAAATGTGTTGAGTATTTTTTATATTAAAGCATTTCTCTACATTTTTGCAGATATTATTTAACAATCCCCGTAGAATTCTGTGGGTTAAGTGCTATTTTTATCCCCCTTTTATAGATAAAGGACAGGGATTTAAGGATATATTTAAGGAACAAATGAGATAAATGCTTGCACTCTTAACACATTTAAGAGGGAAAGGAGTTAAATACACAGATGCTTATAAAGAGATATTTATTCAGGGTCATCCTTAAGAGATTTCCATAAACATTATAGGAAAATATACAGTACAAATGGAGAACCCTAAAATAACCTCTGACCTGATGATATAGTAGAGCTTAACAGCAGTGGATCCAGCTCTGGTGATAAAGGCAAGAATCTCGTGATCTGTTTTGTCTTTGTGTTTAGCTTGTTTACAGCAAATGGAGCCTCCTGGTTGTTCTCACTCTTTCAGAAAAGCAGTGTTCTCTAAAATTGTCTTCATTTGTATCTGTCTGCTGAATTACCTCCAAAATTCTGGTGATAAACACGGGAAAGGACCGTAGAGAAGATGCTTCCAGTGCTCAGTAAGGAGTGTCTGCCCGCTCCCTGAGGACTGTACCAGGCTGACCCACAGTACATGCACGGCCAGGAGCAGCCTGGACAAGAGCAGGGCATGCCCCCGGCGCCCCAGGCGCTGCTGAGGCCCCTCCCTCCCGCCTTGGCTCCACCTTCCCTCCCTGTCTCTTGGCTCTTTGCCCTTCGTTCCCCACCCACTGGTTCCGCTTTCTAGATCTGGCTCACCATGGCACAGTCTGCTCCTAGCAAACCTGCCCCCTGGACTCCATCTCTCTCCTGCACTCCTCGGCCTACCTCACCTGCATCTCTTGAGGGGAATCCTTGTATGTGATTCTCTGAAATGCTGGTGGAGCTGAGGAGCACAGAAAACTTAGCAGCGTTCTCCCAGTCCAGTCGTAGCAACAGCAGCTGCCTTTTAAGTAGCCCTCAGAGAGGCTGATATGTTTACACCGCTCCTGAGCTCACCTGCTAAGCAGCGTGGGTGGCCATGCTGCTTCCTGCAGAGCATGGTTGTAAGTGTACATGAGGAATACAGACATCTCCTAAAGATGCGTCCTATGTTTGTTGAATGAATAACCAACACATAGATGAATCAGAACACATACGAAATCACTGTACTGCAAGGCACGGGCAGTTGAGTCCACGAATAAAGTGAAGAAAAATCTTAGAATCTGAAAAACTGTCCACTTTGGTTTGCACAGTTTCCATAATGACATGTTGCTCAGACATAATGACATAATGATCAGACTTGATAACACGGAAAGAATTTTGTGAGTTTATGGAACAGTAAGTAAGCAAGAAAATAATTGAGCAGAAGGACACGGAAGACAGCGGCGGCCTTTTCACCGGGATGTACGTCGACACCGTTTTTCTTTCCAGGCTGCATTTTGCGTTTGAGTCTTTTAAAAGCGTGTGAAGAAACCAAGATGACAGATTCCTCTGGAAACAATGTTGCTCTTAGGGTGATTTACCTGCTTTTTTTTTTTAAAGAAAAAACTCTTTGCTCTTAAATCAGTTTCTCCAAGCATAAATTCCAGAACAAAACTAACAGCGAGAAAAGTTTCTTGGTTGGAATACACTTTGGTACTTTATAATGTTCTGAAAATCTTTTTTTTTTTTTTCTGGTAGAAAACATCCTTAAAGACATAAATAAAAAACCAAAGTACTGGTAGTGATTTGACCAACATATTATGCACGCAGTTGAAAATTCAATTCAGAGAAAAAGATAAAATAGACTAAAATGATTAACAGTCAACCTAATGTTTAACAGTTTGATCTCAGTTGTTGAAAGACAAAGTACATTTTCAGCGTAGAGCTGGCTACAGATTAAATTGGGCGGGGGGCTGGGGATTCTGGTTTTGATGTTGCTGTTCTCCAGTTTCAGCAGGGCGTTTCTTCATCCCTTGTTCGTCCAGTCTTTCAGTGCATCAGTGCCATGGCCTCTCTGGGAAAGAGAGTCATTTATTTCATGACTTCAGCGAGCGGATACTTTAGCTGAGTTCTATGCTGGGCATTTTAGGCTGATGCACATTTGAGCAAGGCCTAAGCTCTGTGGTCATGGAACCTCCAGTATCACCTGGTGTGTGACAAGAGGAACATAAACGGGACAAATTCAGTTTTAGCAAATGATTGTTTACAGATAGAGTGAGTGAGAGGGCGTCAGAACGGAGGTGCACTTTTGATGGCGCTCACAGCAGAATCTGTTGTACTTTGATAAGCAACTCCATCAGAAACGAATGAATGAACAGAGCATCAGTGTAAACACTCACTGTTAAGCAGGATTATTCCAAGTGGAAAGAAGTAGCAGGATAGGAGTTCCCGCTGTGGTGTGGTAGGTTAAGGATCTGGCATTGCTACAGCTGTGGCATAGGTTGCAGGTGCAGCTTGGATTGAGTCCTTGGCCCGGGAACTTGCATATGCCGTGGGGACGGCCAAAAAATAGAACCGTAGGGTAGAGCAGGCTTCCCTCGAGGTTCTAGGAATATAAAACTGAGCCTAAACCGTTGGCAAAGGGAGAAGCACCTGAGTATTGGCATACAGCTCTCAGACCCATGGCACGTAGACTCCATTACAGGAACACCACGGGAGGTTGGCACTGTGGACATCATGCTTTTGTCTTTTTTGTTGTTGTTGTTGTTGCTATTTCTTGGGCCGCTCCTGCGGCATATGGAGGTTCCCAGGCTAGGGGTTGAATCGGAGCTGTAGCCACCGGCCTACGCCAGAGCCACAGCAACGCGGGGTCCGAGCCGCGTCTGCAACCTACACCACAGCTCAGGGCAACGCCGGATCGTTAACCCACTGAGCAAGGGCAGGGACCGAACCCGCAACCTCATGGTTCCTAGTCGGATTCGTTAACCACTGCGCCATGACGGGAACTCCGACATCATGCTTTTGGAAGATGAAGCCTGTAGTCCTGCAAAACGGACGGAAGGAAGAGAAAGTGTGGGGAGGGGAGGCCATTTAGAGGGTTGCCAGACAGCCCGTGCGGGAGGTGAAAGAAGTGTGCGCAGAGCAGAGGTGTGTGGCACAGTGTCCAGATGCCTGTGAGAGAGTCCAGAGGGAGCTGTGACAGGGCTCGGCCCTCCAAGGCCCTCCTCCAGTGGCTGCCCGATAACGTCCAGATGCCTGCCTCTGCTCATCTGTCATCTTCCGCGTTGTTCATCAGTGGTCTTCCACGTTTCGGCACCGGTCCATGGAGGCCACCCTGTTGTCCTGCTCCCCCGCCGCCCGTAGAGCATCCCAGCCTCATTAAGCTTGATGTTCACGCTCCCTCTGCATCTCCGGGTCTCCCCCTCGTCTGCCCACAGCTCTGCAGTCTTCTGATCCACGAAAGCCTGCAGCTACATTTCCTCAGATGACCTCTCTTCCTGCATCCCAGGGGCATTGTGCTCGTTCTCGTGTGTGCCAGCCGTTGTGTCTGCGCGCATTTATTGGTGCCGTCTGCATCTCTGAATTTTCTCCCTGTCCTATTCATTTGAAAGTTTTATGAGAGTAGGGTGATTTTTAGTAACTAATACATGAACCAGCTACCCCAAGCTTATCTACTCTGTGGGAGAAATGACTCTTTGATCAGTGGAAAATTCCAGGGGTGAGAGATCAAAATATAAAACACCATCATAGTTTATGTCTTTTATTCTGAGAAATGTTACTGTGTGTGTCAACTCAGTGCTGCACTTTGTTGAATAATACATTTCTAGGGAGTTCCTGCTGTGCCACAGTAGGTTAAGGATCCAGTGTTGCTGCGGCTGTGGCGTAGACGGGATCCCATCCCTGACCTGGGAACTTCCATATGCCACGGGTGTGGCCTTAACTTTTTTTTTCCTGAAGAAATAAATAAAATGAAAATAATGCATCTCTAAAATTTATCTCAAACCACATGGGAGGAATTTGAAGCATAGTGTTGAAAGTTAAAAAGAGGTGCTATCCCCAGAGCTGTAAAATACATTTTAAAAATCCCTAGTTTAGCATCATACCTTTTGGATATGATATTCAGTGACAGATTTGTACCTTTTCTTGTACACAGACATTAAGTTTATTCCTTCAGTTGACACTGAGCCACTGCCTTAATTCTAATAAGTATCCAACTGTGAATGAAGATTTTTCTTGCTTTTGGCGTACCTGGAGGTGTCTGCATTTACCTTAATTATGTGGCTAAGGCAGTTGTGTCCCACTGGCTTTGGAACTCAGTGTTGTGCTCTGTGTGTTTTTGTTTATAATCATTAAAGAAAAATGCGGTAAAATGTTGATTAGTCGAGCCACTTCATTTTGACATCCAAATATAGTAATTGTGCTTTAATTGATCTCTTAGCTGCTAGGCAGCACCATCAGGCTGTTTTTGGGGGGGATAGTCTACAAAATTTACAAAACTTCTAATTTTGTCTACGGAAAGTGCCTTAAAAGTATCAGTACCTCAACAAAATTCAAGTTGTTAAAAATTGAATATACAAAAAATAGCCTTTTCTCTCAAAAACACATGGCCTACATTGTCTTGGAAAAACACATTTTCTGTGACTCAAAAAACAATCGAGGAGTTCCCATCGTGGCGCAGTGGTTAACGAATCCGACTAGGAACCATGAGGTTGCGGGTTCGGTCCCTGCCCTTGCTCAGTGGGTTAACGATCCGGCGTTGCCGTGAGCTGTGGTGTAGATTGCAGACGCGGCTCGGATCCCGCGTTGCTGTGGCTCTGGCGTAGGCCGGTGGCTACAGCTCCGATTCAACCCCTAGCCTGGGAACCTCCATATGCCGTGGGAGCTGCCCAAGAAATAGCAACAATAACAACAATAACAACAACAACAACAAAAAGACAAAAAAAACAATCGCTATGAGGGATTTTAGCATCTCTCTCATGAGAAAAAAGAACCTGAGTCCCAGAGAGGTGGAGAGGTTGTCACAAAATAATGCATTTTATAAGGCACATAATGGCTCTGTGTTAGGCATAAGCAAAGACCAGTCTGTACTTCTTTGTACTAACCCACATTGCGCTTCTAAACATCTAAATTTGATTGTTTTAAATATGGTAAAATGCCCGCAACATAAAATTTGCCATCTGAGCCATTTTTTTCTAAATCTGATGCTGAGCATTGGTGTTTTGGGTCTCTGCCGCAGCACACAAGACACGGAGCTTTGAAATGGTACCAGTTCTTGCTGTGTAGACTGCCGCTAGAGGGGGCTCCATAAATATCTTGCCAGATAAGTAAAAAAATGCACTGGTGTTTGGGTGCTGGGAACAAAAGGAAGAATCTGGAAAACAACTCCGAACCTCGATGATTTCAGTTTCCATGTGAGAGAAACTCTCACCGCAGTACATAGGACTCGACCTTTCAGTAAAACAGGTCCTTTAAGTTAGAACATGGGTGTCTTACTGGTCAGTCTCAGGATCTGCTTTTGACCCTTCTCCCTGCCGTCCAAGCGGGTTGGGGCGCTGACAGCCATCGTTTCTCCGCCTCCTACGTCCTTGGTGGGACAGTGCCTCTCACAGAGCCCTAAGTGGTAAACTACACAACCGTCTCGTCCCGTCTGTCAAGAACACGTCCCTGCCCGTAGTCAAAATGTGTGTGCTTGAAGTGTTAATTTGTGCAGACGTCCTCCGTGTTTTCTTTGTAGGTTTCTATTAATTGCGAATGCTTTCTTTTCTGAATCCCTTGAACTAATTTGCCAGTTTCTTTGCTTGTTGGTTTCTGGTTCCCACTCATTAGGGTGTCATTAGACACACAGCATCCTTTGAGTGGGCAAGGCAGGTCTTCCCCAGTCATTTAAGTTTTGTTGTGGCTGGCTCTTCACGAGTTGAATAGTTGTAGTTGGGAGTATTTTTAAGATAGTAAATGGCTGGGTGTGCTGAAATAAAAGAACATCTTTGCTTTTCTCCTTTAGGTAAAGCCCCAAGAAAAAGTAAAAATTTTGGTGGTGTTCTTAGTATCTTCTAACTTGGAAAAATGACACTCAGGAGAAGTTGGTTTAATGAGGTCAAGTAAAGTACAAAATTTCACAACTCATTTTGTGAGCTTCATTTAGCATCCGCTAATAAATGCGGATGCCGGGTTTGAACACTGATGCAGCTCAAGGAACACCACACCAGCTTGAAGGTTGGGTCCATTATACTTTAGTTTTACCTGTTCATCTGCTGTTTGGTGAGCACTGATTGAGCTGCCTCTAGATTTTAGCTACATTCTGTGCTTGCAGTGCATCGAAGTCAGTTTTGAACGGATAGCTATCATAAAAAAACCTAGGAAGAGGGGATATATAATGGCTTGACCCAAAGAACCTGCCTATTTTCATTAAATGTTTTAAGTGTGTTACAGACATTATATTGCATTGGATTAGAATGCATTTCAGAGCCATCTTATTTTTTCTTTTAAAATCAAGCATTTTTACAAATGTCTGGTATTTCTAGTTAACCTCTCGAGTTTTCTGCTTCCGTTTTGAAGGTAGGTGTCATGTAGCCCTCTTGTTTATCCTCCTTAGCCACATTCAGTGAGGCGTTGATGTTCTCTTTTCTTCTCATTTTTCTTTTCCTTTGGTTTTCCTTTTTTAATCTCTGTATTTTTTTTCCCACAAAGCTGTCTTTCCATTATTTTTAGATAGACTTTGCTTTTGCATAGTTTCTAGATGCAGAGAAACGTCAAGAACATAGTTCCTGGTTTCCATATACCCCCCACCACGTTTTCCCTGTTATTCTCTCCCTTTGGTGTAGGATATTTGTACGAGTTAAGACACCAGTGTTGATGCGTTACAAGTAAAGGCCATGGTTAATTCAGATTTCCTTAGTTTCAGCTTAAGGTCAGTATGTGCGCCGGGGTCTCATCCAGGAACCCATGTTGCATTGAAGTCGGCAAGTCTCCTTAGGCAGACATGACCAGTTAAATTTTGCGGAAGTTAGATATTCTTTGTTTAGATTCATTTTTAAATGAATCAGATAGCCCCAGCATCATCTGCTGGAAAGACTGTCCTTTCACTATCGTATTGCTTTGCTCCTGCGTCAGAGATCAGTTGGCTGTATTTGTGGGGGTCTCTTTCTGGGCTTCCTATTCTGGTCCACTGGTCTCGCAGTCTGTTCTTTCGGCAACACTGCACTGCCTTGACCACTTTAATTTTATACGGCTGTGAAGTTGATGGTAGGTCGCCTGCCTGGGTTCGTCAGTGCTGTGTTGGCTCCTCTGGATATATTGTCGTTCATCACGAATGTCAGGCTCGTTTTGTGGACACCGGAGAAGTAACTTGCCAGTTAGATTGATTTAGAACAGTGCGACTCTGTGGATGCAGCTGGGAAGAGTCTTAACCGTGCGGAATCTTCATGTCCATGAACTTGTAATTTCTGTTTACTCAGATCCTCTTTGACTCTTTCATAAGCATTCTGTAGTTTATCTTGTTAGATTTATACCTAAGTGTCTTGGGGGAGAATGCCAATATAAATGACATTTTAATTTCGAGTTCCGATTGTTCAGTGCTGGTTAGAGGAAGGGAATTTATGTGTGCACATCAGCTGTGTATCCCACGACTTTGCAGTAACTGCGTATTCATTCTAGGGAGGTATTTAAGCAGTTCTTCGGGCTTGTCTCCTCTACGTCGGTCTTTTACATGACAGCTCTCGGCTCTACGTCTTTGTTGTTCCTCTTTTGTACTTGCTATAGGTAGAAATTATTCTCCTTCCCCTAATTCTCTAGCATGGAAACTTAGATTGTTGATTTTAGATCTTCTTCTTTGGTAATGCATGTAATTTAATGCTGTAAATTTCTCTCTAAGCAGTGCTCTCATCACATTGCACACAGTCTGATAAGTTATATTTTAAATTTCACTTATTTCAAATTTTTAAAAAAAAATTCTCTTGGGACTTACTGTGTTATTTGGAAATGTGTTGCTCAGTACGCAAATATTTTGGAATTTTCCAGCTGTCCTTTCGTTGCTGATTTCAGATTTAACTCCTATATGATCAGAGAACATACACAGTGTGATTTCTATCCTTTTAAATTAGTTAAGGTGTGTTTCTGGCCTAGAGTCGGGTGTGTCTTGATGCAGTGCTCAGGGTAAGCTTGAGAAGAGTGTATGCTGTGATGCTGGGTGGAGGATTCTGTGATGTCACCTGGATCAAGTTATTCTAGTTCTGCTCACGACAGCTGTGTCCGTGCTGGTTTTCTGCCTGCCAGGTCCATCGATGAATGAAAGGGGAATGTTACCTTCTCCAGCTATCGTCGCGGACCTGTCTGTTTTTCCTGGACGCTCTGCCAGATTTCATCCACACGTATTAGACAAAGCCCTCTCTTGCTAGGTGCGTACAAATCAAGGAGAAGTGGCACTTTTGTCGTTGTGCCGCGTCCCTCTTTTCCCCTCTCCTGAAGTCCGCTCTGTCTGAGGTTAACACGGCTCTGCCAGCCTTCCTATCAGCGTGAGGATGGTGCGTGTTGCCCCACCTCGTTCCTCTTCACTTGTGTCTTTATGTTCAAAACAGTTTCTCGGAGACAACTTTCAGTGCGGCCTTTTAAAAATCCACTCTAACAGCCTGTCTCGAATGAGTGTATTGAGGCCAGTCACGTGTCCAGGGCTGTCCGGTCATTGGATTCCTGGCTGCCCGGTTTGCAGCTGTTTTCTCCTCACTGTCCCTCTTCCTCTTGCGTTTTCTGCCTTCTCTGGCTTTAATTTAGCGTTCTCTGTGGTTCTCTTCTCGCTACGTAGCATGTCAGTTATACTTCTTTCAGGAAAAATTAGCAAGTTCTGTAAAGTTTGCAGGGCACGTTTCCCACTAGACCTGATTGTATTTTCAAATAACACCACACCACGTCACGGGTCTTGGAGGTGCCTTAGAGCAGAGTGTTCCCGGACAGCCCCCCATTACTTACAAGATTGCTCTCCTGATTTCCACTTAATCATTTGCTGTAATCACACAATATGTTGTTGTTATTACCTGGAGCAGACATTAATCTAGTAGATCGATTAGGAATAAAATGAGTAAAATATTTTATTTTACCCTCTTTCCTTCTCCAGTGTTTCTTTTTTTTAAATGTAAATCCAGGTTTCTGACCTATGACATTTCCCTTCTCTCTGAAGAAAATATTGTAACTTTTCTTGCAGCACAGGTAATGAATTCTTTTAGTTTGTTTGAGGAAGTCTTTGCTTTTCTTTAATTTTTGAAGATTAATTTCCCTGGATATAGAATCCAAGGTTGATGGGGCTTTTCCTTTCAAGATTTTAAATATTTCCTTCCATTCTCTTCTTTCTTGTGTAGCTTCTGATGAGGAGCATGCTATTATATTTATCTTCTTTCTCTACTGGTAATTTTTTTTTCCTTTGGTTTCTTTCAAGATTTTCCCCTCATCTTTGGTTTTCTGCACTTTGACTATGTTATGCCTAGGTGTAATTTTTTTAGTATTTATCCTACTTGATATTCTCTGAGTTTCCTAGATCTAGACTTTGGAATGTCATTAATTTTGGAAAGGTTTTAGCTGTTATAACTTAAAATATTCCTTCTGCTCCTTTCCTTCTTCTCCTTTTAGCATTCTAATTATGTGTACATCACACTTTTTGAAAATATTCAAAGATATTAGATAATATGCTCTTAGATATTATGTTCTATGTTTTTTCTTTTTTTTCTTTTTTCCACTACTGTACAGCCTGGTGACCCAGTTACACATACATGTATACACTCTTTCTTCTCACATTATCCTGCTCCATCACAAGTGATTAGACATAGTTCCCAGTGCTACAGAGCAGAATCTCATTGCTTATCCATTCCAAGGCAATAGTCTGCATCTGTTAAAACCAAGCTCCCCACCCATGCCACTCCCTCCCCTTCCCCCTTGGCAACCACAAGTCTATTGTCCAGGTCCATGATTTTCTTTTCTGTGGAAAGGTTCGTTTGTGCTGTATATTAGATTCCAGACATAAGTGATATCATATCTCTTTTCTATCTGTATTTCAGTTAGGAAAGTTTATAATGACAGTGCTTCAAGTTCACTGATTCTTTTCTCAGTCATGTATAACCTGCTAACAAGCCCATCAAAGGCATGTTCATTTCTGTTACAGTGTTTGGTTTTTTTTTTTTTTTTAGCATTTCATTTTGATTCTTTCTTAGGGTTTACATCTCTTTGCTTAATTACCCATCTATTCTTGCATGTTGTCCATTTTCCACTGAAGACATTAGCGTATTAATTAGTTATTTTTAAATCTTGGTATAAAAATTTCAAAAACTCTTCCATTTCTGAGTCTGGTTCTGGTGCTTGCTTTGTGTCTATTAAACTGCTTTTTCCTTTGGTGTTGCATTGTAATTTTTTTGTTGAAAGCTGAAATGGGATATTGAAGGTAAGGAACTGAGGTAAGTAGGGCTTTGGTAGGATATTTCACATTTATCAGGGTAGGACTTAGGCTGTGTTTATTGTTTGATGTAGCAGTAGGGGTCGAAGGCTAGAATTTCCTCTGCTTTCCACATTTTTTTTTCTTCCCTATTGTCTTTGGGTTTCCCTGGAGACTCCTTCTTAAGTAGAAAGAGTAAAGCTTTGTAGCTCTTTCAATTTAACACACTCTTATTGTTCAGGAGCCCTGATAATGTGGTGGAGGGCAGTAGGGGAAGGGAAACAGTCTATAAATGTGATTAATTTCAATCTTTCTGTGTCCCTCAGCTATGATTTTTTCCAGCTATTTCCTAGCTTTTTCTCTCTCCCCTCCCTACGTGAAAGGTAAGTTTCAACTGGAATTGGGTAATTGCCCTTCTCCCTGCTTAAGACAAGGCTCTAGGGAACCCTTTTTTCCCTGGAGAATAAGCTCTTAGTATAGAGAAAACACTGGGCGCATTTCAAAGTGGTTGATGTTCTCCTCCTCATGCCACAGACAGATGAAATTTTTCTTGACTCCTACTGTGAGAATCTCTTGGGTTCCATCACTTAAAATCCATGAAAAGATGGAGGCCTCCCTAGATTTCAGCCTCCAGAGTTCCTCATTACGACTAGTCCACACTCAGCCTCCACCATGTCGACAAGTTGTCCTGAGTGTGCCTACCAGCATGCCTGCAGTGGCTTCTGCTGTGGGCAAACTGATCTTGCCAGATTTCAGATGGGAAGTTAGCCCTGAAACCTTGACTCTCTGGTGGGTTCAAGAAAGCCTTTGATTTTCAGTGTGTTCAAATTGTCTCTTGTGAGGATAAAAGTAATGGTTTCCAAGCTCCTTACATGTTGGCACTGAAACTGCAAGTTGCAAAAACACTGGCACAGTGGTCAACATCTGGCTACTAGATGAATATTGTGTGATGTGGAAAATATTTGTTCAAGTACAAGGTGGAGAGATCAATCCATAAAACAGTGCACACCTGAATGAGTGTTCCATGGATAAAGATCCATTTAGCACTTTTGGGGGGGGGGGTCGTAAATCCCACATCTCACAGGTAACTTTAGATGAATACACAGCTAGAAAGAGAATAGATCACCTGAACAAACCATTTCCGTATATATGTAACTTTATGCTGTGTACATAGGGTTAAATGATTCAAATATACATTAAATTAAATATATAATATATCTGTATATCATATATACGTTGCATAATAGTATCATAGATCTGTGTATATACTTGTTGTACCAGAGGAAAGGTATCTGTTTTATCACTAAGTTTTGCTCTTTTGTCTTTTGCTCTCATAGTAGATGATAAAATACACTTGAGCATGAGAGTAACTACCTAAGGAGCTTCTGCACTAGGAACTAGGCAGCTATCCTGCAATTAGTGGGTGGCCAGAGCACACTGTGAACGTGTGACTAAGTACCAAACTCACCCATCAGCCTTGTGACACACAGGTGTCGAGAAACAAGACAGCTACAAAGAATGTTCTCTCCTAAGTGCACCCAGATGATGACCTTTTTTTTTTTTTTTAAGGGCCACACCCATGACATACGGAGGTTCCCAGGCTAGGGGTTGAATTGGCGCTGTAGCTGCCAGTCTACAACACAGCCACAGCAATGCCATATCTGAGCTGTGTCTGCAACCTTCACCACAGCTCATGGCAACACCAGATCCTTAACCCACTGAGCAAGGACGGGGCTCAAACCTGCGTCCTCTTGGATTCCAGTCAGATTCATTTCTGCATAACCATGATGGGAGCTCCCCAGATGATCATCTTTCATCTCCCTAACTTTAGGGGCCATAGTGTCTGAATTTGATAGGTAGACAGAGTCCATTGGATGCTTCTAAAGTCAGGTATTCTGTCACCAATAATAAAATCAACTTAAACATAGATACGAATTTAAATTGTGGGTTTCCAATCTGATCGTTAAGTCAGCATCGAAACCCGAAAAATAGAGGCTGCCTTCCCTAATCGCACCTGTTGGCTGCACTCACTCTCTGTGTCAGACATTCTTTTGTCTCTTTCCGTCATGTTTATTCATGTTCTGTAAACCGTGTATATGCTGGCTTCCTATTTTTCAAGATGTTTATCTTGAGTCCGACTTTGCCATTATGAAAGCCAGTAAGGACTTCAGTTCTGCACACATGCATGTCATTTAAACACACGAATCACGGAACATGTACATAAAAATTTACCGCCACCACGTACAAAGGCGGGGGACAGAGACCTAAGGGTCAGATAGTAACTTCTGCATTGTCTGCATATTTGTTTGCTGGGTGTAGCCTTTATGAAGCCTGCCACTGTCAGGGCTCTCCCCACAAGCTCCCAAAGGACCAGGAGGGAAGCCCAGGGAGGTGGACATGAGGCCCCAGATACAAGCAGTGAAAGCAAGATGGACCCTTGTCCAGAGCAGGGCCCTTCACTCCATAAATTAACATTTTGATGTCCATTCAATACCAGCGAGCCCTGCACACAAGTCATGCAAGGAATGTCCGCGGGTGGGAGGCTGACAGAGGGATCAGGCAGCAGTCGGTAGCTCGGCTGCTTTGATAAGGGCCCAGATTTCAGGCTGATACTAAGTACATTCTTCACATAGCTGAGCCTGCCCGGTGCTCCAGCCACAGGGACGGCACGCTCGCTCGCTGCACTGTTTTCATTTCCAGGTGGAATCTCCAAAGCTCTCTCTAAGTAAAATGCTGGCAGAGAGACAAGCCCATCACTAAAGAGCGCTGTCATTTTGTCTCCTGCATGATCCATTGCAGATGTTGCTTCAGAACAAAAACGCTCCAGAGTCCTGGTCACCCCACCTGCCATCAGGTCAGGCTCAGCCTCTGTGGGGAGAAATAGTGAGCACACCACTTGGCTATTGTGATCTCACTTTTCACCTCACGTCCTCTCATCTCCACGTACCCCTGCTTATTTTGTAAGAGAAATCTCCAAGGGTTTCAGGTGATCATATAAGGGAATAATGAATATCTTAGATAACATCCTTAAACAGGAGATTAAACTTTTACACATTCTTATAGAAATACAAGAAATATCAAATCTAGACAAATCTATAGACAAAATTTAATTCAAAATAAATTTGGGCTCAGAAAGCAAGGATATTATGTAATAATACATTTAACAGAAATAAAAAAATGAAGGCTGTCACAGCTAGATGTTTTCTTAAGTGAAGGAAAATCTAAGATTAGTTTGTAAAACCATTAGTAATAGATAACCTGAAAAGTTACTTTGAAGGCTATTATATTACTTATGGAGCAAACTTCAAAGCATAGCAGTTAAATATTCTTTGTAAGATGTGACAAACAGGAGTTTTATTTTTGTTATTATTATATACTTAAAAGTTGTCTAAGCGAGGAAGTGTAATAACACACTACACTACTCAACAGTAAATAATATTTGCATAGTTACGTGAATGTATACTCTGATGATTGAGTTACCCAAAGGGAGATATAAGTATTTTGGAAGAATGGGGGGAGGTAGTTTATATGAGTTTATGGATATGGAGGATTGTGTAAGATAGATTTTTGTACAACCATACAAAATCTATGAGATGCTGCAAAAGCAGTGCTTAGAGGGAAATTCATAGTGATACAGGCCTTCCTTATAAAAGAAGAAAAACCTCAAATCAACAACCCATCACCTAAATGAATTAGAAAAAGAAGAACACACAAAACCTAAAGTCAGCAGAGGAAGGAAATCATAAAGATCAGAAAGGAAATCAATAAAATAGAGATTCAAAAAGCAGTAGAAAAAAATCAATAAAATAGATTTTTCTCTACTCCGAATACAGGCATACTGTGTTCTTAGCTTCCCTGTGCTTTGCAGATAAAGGGTGGTTCACAGATTGAAGGTTTGTGGCACCCCTGCGTCAGCAAGTCCGTCGGCACCACTTTCCCAGCAGCATCTGCCCTCTTCTTGTCTCTGTGCCCCATTTCCTGTATTTCAGACTTTTTGATCACGGTTAGACTGGCCTTAGTGCTCCGTGACCAGTGACCTTTGTCGTTACTGCTGCCCCTAGCAGAGGTCTCAGGTGACTGTGAGCAGTGTTTAGCAATAAGGTATTTTTAAAATTAAGGTATGGACATTGTGTTTTTTTTAGACATAATGCTACTGCACACCAGACAGACCCCAGTACAGTGTGCACATGCCTTTTCTGTGCACTGGGAAACTGAAAACTTAGGGCGACTGCCTTCATCACCATCCCCCAGAGCCATTCCGCCGTCTCTCCAAGGCTCGCTTGCTTGTCCAGGGAAAGTAGTAGATACCGTAAAAGTTAAAAATCTGAAGTAGATGTCTGGCATTACTCGCGACGCTGTGGTAAATTACACTAGAAACAACTGAAAGATATTCTCGAGTAGAACAAACATTGGGAGGAAGGGCAGAGAACCATCATTTTCTTAGACAGTTGTGTTTTTATTATCACTCTCAGAGTACCTCCTGGATAAGCGCATATTATTACTTTGACAAAATTAAACACTTTGAAAGTTTTTTAAAATAAATTAAGTCCTTCTATTAAAAAAATAACTTGGAGTTCCCTCATGGCTCAGTGGGTAAAGGACCGGCTTTGTCCGCTGCAGTGGCACTGAAGTCATAATTACACACAAAAGTTTTGGGGGAGGGAGCACGGAGGAAGGGAGGGTACCGCATTTGGGGGGGGGGGCATGGAGGAGTACCACCGTAGGTCTCTCCCGTTAATGTAGAAAGTAGAAATGTTGCCTAGCCAGAACTGTTTCTTGCCAAAACAGTGAAACGGCATTGAGAACAATCGAACGTAGAGAACACAGCCTGCGCTCCTGCTCTCCCAGCGAACAGCATAGCCTTCGTTTTCCGGCCATCTGCTTGGGAACTTTTGAGACGCACTGTCTTGGTGGGAACCCCGCTCGTCCTTCTTACGTGATTTGAGCAGTTAGTTAAGCTCCTTAGCGGCCCCTGCACCGCTGCAGCTCGGAGCGGTTAACTAGCGCAGTACATGCAGAGCGCGCGCCTGGTGCCCAGCACACCCCCGGGTTCGGTGGACGCCGGCTTTCCCTCACCTGTGCGGAGATCAGAGCGTGGGCATATCCGGGCATCTCTCCACACAGACTCAACTCACAGCCGCCTTCCAGCTACCGCCCACCTCGCCCTCAGCACACCTGCCCTGCGTTCTGCCAGCTCCTCCCCACTCTTCAGAGATGCCTTCCCCGAGGCCCCTGTCCCGCCTCTGTCTCACCCTCTGCAGCCCCCGCTGCTCACCCTGAGCAGCGCTGCAGGGTGGCAGGGATGTGTCCTTAAACTCTTCGGGGCGGGGCACTTGCTGTCTCAGCCATTGTACCTCCTCCGCCCCGAGCACAGGTTGACACATAGTAGGTGATCAGGACATCACTGGTTCGGGGGTGACTGAAGAGCATCTCGTGGCCTGGGCCTCTCCCTCGGTCACCGAGCCCCTTCTTTCTTGACTGCCTGCCTTTCCATCGGAGCGCTTCCCTCCCCTGTTGCTGTGCTGTGACAAATGCTCTAGGAATAGGGATTTTTCTTGCTCTGGAATTTATATGCTGAATAAACGCGCCAGCGTACAAAGGCTTCTCCCTGCTTCCAGCTCTCGTCGTTACTGCCTTGCTCCTGGGGCCACCGACTTGAAGGGCACTGGAGCCTCCGTCGGAAGGTGGGAGTGAGCAAAAGCCAAAGCTCCCCGCTTCGCGCCCCCGCCGCCACCACCAGGCAGGAGGGAGGCTCCCTCCCGGGCAGCTCCACTTCACCGTGTGTTTCATAGTCCGTCTTCCTGGTGGCCAGGTATTTCGCACAACTGAGGCCACCTCTCTTCAGAGGAGAGCAGTACAACATGGAATACGCTTGTGTTCTGTTTTTTACATTTTTATATGCTTTCGTAACGCCCGCATTCCTCCTTCTTAAATGTGATTTGATACTTTCTCATCGAAGGCACGCTTACTAGAAGTAGTTCCCAAAACACTCCTTTTGCGAGTCACTTTTTAGAGGCGCCTTCCCTGGTTGTCTCAGCCTGATGGCCCCACTCAGCATCAGCACCATCGCCAGTACCCTTCTCCTCAGCATCCTCTAGAAGCTGCTGAGGGCCGTGTACTCAGCACTGGACGAGTGGCAGCCACTGCCTCACGACAAAACCAACCCCCTCAGTTGGCTGCACAAGCCAAACAAGGTTGGGCTTTGCCCCACTTTCAGTTTTATTTAAGCTGGTGTAAAGCAGACTCTTTCTCTTCCATTTTGGTGGAAGCATAGAGATTGAGTATCTGGTTTTTAGTACTGGATTTAAAAATGGTTTTAGTTACTGGTTTTTGACTGAACTGTGGGTCCAGATGTTGGCTGTCAGTTAGTTTTGATAAATGGAAGGACAGACACACATACGTACATATATAAATCTATCTAGTTGTGTAGATGATATAATTACTATATTCTTATGTGAAATAGACATGATATTATAGACATAATAGACATAAATATTAGATAGGATCTTCAAAGATAACACATACAGAATACAGTTGTATGAAATTATAAGTCATATACACACGTGTACTCACATACATGAACTTACATGTCCTGACTGTGTGTAGATACATGCACCCGCGTCTGCGTGCCCACGGGAGCCTGCTGGCTCTCAGGCAGTCGGCGTGTCTCCAGGAGGCACATCACAGGCGGAAACGTCCCCTTGCCTGTTCACCTGTGTCTTGTCTCATGCTTCAGCAAATGCCATCATGAAACGTAGATGCGCCTAGTAATTCCTTGATAGCGGCCGGGTACCTACTCTCCCTTTGGCCGCTGGTTTCTGAGTCCTGTACAATGATGGAAAGTTTTGGAGTATCAGGACGGAACATTTAACTCCGAAGCGAACCTTGTGCGCGTGAAACCCCGCCGTTGATACGTCATGTTCCACAGTGTTGTCTTTCCTTCCTTGAGTTGTGATGAAGCAGACTTGTCCCTACTGTAACTTGCGTCACTTTTCTTAGAAACAGCAGGGCTGCTTGGATTCAAGGTGAGTTTCCAGTGTAGAAGATTAAGTACTAAAAAAAAGTCTAACATTATAGTTTTTCCACTTTTCATCCTTTTGAAAGCCTTAATATCATTGCTATAAATGTGATTGTACAGAGCTATAAATTCCTCACTTAATCATTTTAAAATCTCTTTGACATATGACCAGGCGTTGGAAATACATAAATGTTAGAGTCGATGCTTTTTTCCGTGTGACCGTACCCAGCTATTCTATTATAAACTGTCACGTTACCTCATCAAAGGAAAATGGATAAGAAAAGCTCCTGGTAGTCCAGGGGACATTCCTTTGTGCATGAATTTACCAGCTTTAATAAGATGTAGGCTGACCGACAGAACTTGGGGTTTGCAAAAACGGCAGGACCGCGTGGGAAAGGAGCGTCTGGCCGCCCCCTGCTCAGTTCTCGCCAGCGTCAGGCTAAAGACGCCTTACTTGCTGTCTGCGTTTGGGTGCGCTCTGTCACCAGGACTGTTTCTCTCGTGACTTGGGTGTATTTCCTCCTGATTGTTTTATAATTTCAAGCTGAGACACAATCTTCACACTTTATCCCAGAGGACGATAGGCCATGCTTTGGTCAGAAATGCACCTTTTCCCACAAAAGAATGGATGCACTGGACTCAACAGAACTATTGTACTCACTGCCAGCACTGAGGTGCGACTGTTCAGCACAGGGAACCGTGTCCAGTCTCTCGGGAGAGAACATGCATGAGAAAAAGAATGTGTGTGTATGTATTATGACTGGGTCACTTTGTTGTCCAGCAGAAGATGGCACAGCATTGTAAGTCAGCTACACTTTAATTTGTTGAAAATACTTTGCTCACGGCCTTTCACCACAGTTGATCGTTGGCTGGCCATCAGCTGACAACAGGAGTCTCCAGTATTTTGTTTTGGTTCTTTCACGGTGGGAGAGTCTGGTTTTACAGCTTCAGTGACGTCTTTCCAGCTCCTTCTTTCACTAGTGTAAGATCTTAGGCAACTACATACTTTTCTTTGCAGTCTGTTTTCTCATCTGCATGGTGGCCATCGTCACACCTGCTGCAGTGGTTGCAACTGATGTGTCGAGGCCTAAAAGAAATAAGACTTTTATGCCGCACCGCAAAGAGAGGGTTATCAATCAGTCGTCGTCACGTAGTGTCACCACACTGTGTAATAGCGTCGCTCGCACGCAAAGTCTGAGTGATTGTTTTAGTATCTGTCAGGGCTCCGAGGACGTGGTGGATTCCAGGATGCAGGCAGAGCAAAGACGAGGTAGGATTGGAGCGTGCTGCCGTGCCCGAGGGGGAGGCAGGGCTTGGGAGAGGGCAGGTGTATTAAAGGGCACAGAAGCCCACCTGGAGGAGCCCCCGACAGCCAGGGCAGGACTGATTTGAGCAACACAATACGTGGAGGCTGGATCACAGCCCCAGAGTCGGATAAACGACCACACGCCCACGCAGCCTGTGTTAGGTTCGTAAGTGAGGGAATAACGCAGAGAGAAGAGGGAGCTCTTTTCCAGAATTCCAGTCAAGGAGCGTAGGAGTAATGTGGACTCCGCGCGCCAGTCATAACTGCTGTTGGCAAGATTCACCAAACGATGGCACGAGTGACGACGTAGGGAGAAAGAGAGGCGTCGCATGATCGGAAGATGTGTATTAACTGCAAAGGGCAGTCAGTATCTTTGTGGTGGAGGAAGCTGCAGACACCGTCTTGACGGAAGTCAGGGTAAAGGGCCCTGTAATGGGGCATCTCGCTGTCTCGGAACCGCGGCGCGCCACAGTGAGAAAGGCCTGTCACTTCTGGGGTCTCCTGAGAAAAACGGACCACTTCAATGTGATAATGTAAAAATAGGACAGACCCCAGTGGGGGGGGGGTCATTCCATAACTGACCAGTACGCTGTGAGTGCCAGGGTTCTAAAAGACCAGGAGAAATTAAGTAAATAAAGCGTGAGCTCCCAAGTTGGAACCGGGAAAGAAGCACAGATGTTAGTGGAAGATGCCAGGGCTGATCTTAGTTCGGTAGTCGTACTACGATTGTGGGAGATACTAGTGTCATGGGGGCTGGTCAAAGGGCGTGTGCAACTTCTCTGCAAGCCTAGTGCTTTTGGCTGCGCCCATGGCATCCAGGAGTTTCTGGGCCAGGGATGGAACCCATATCCACAATAAGCAGAGCCACAGCAGTAACAGGACTCCCACGCTGGCCAGGGAGCCGGTGCTGAGTGTCAAGGGTGAGATTCAGAAGCATGGCTGATGCGACTCTACGTGAGAGCTGACCCTGGAGAAAAGATTTTCCTTCTTCTTTGTTTTCCATCCCTCGATTAAATCTAAACTCAGTACCCATGACGTACAAAACCTGTTAAGTGCACTGCGGATAGAGGAGGATTCAGAGATGTCTGAGACAGCCCCCATCCTCAGCACACGTTCAGATCTCAGCTGAGAACTCTGAGGTTGTACAGCTGGCATGTGATAAACGCCACAATATACGCTAGCCCTTAAAACAGTGACTGGAGTGTGGCAGGCATTCCTGCATGTTTTGAGTAAGTATTTCATGCATCAGATTATTTGTCCAGCATTTGTAAAAAGCGAGGCTGATTCTCTAGTTCACAAGATTTCTTCGTGACATCTTTCCAGTAACAACTGAGGCTTTAGGACGAACGGCAAGATAGGAAGTCACCCTTCGGTAAGTGACGTCCGCAGACATAGACCACTGGTGAAGAGTCGTGCTGGATCCTTGCCTGGGGGACACTGGGGAGAATTTCTGTCAAAATCAGTTATGGGAAAACGCTAGGGCATCTAAGAGGCACAGGAAGTTACAAGACTGGGTCACCTTAAAAAAACAAAACAGCCCTCTCTCCTCTGACGACGTGTTAATTCTTTATTAGAGGAGTGCATTCGCTTGCTGACAGTGTACAGATCTTTTTCCCCTTAGGACAGGAATTCTGCAGCTTGCAGAAAAACTCCCGGTGGAAGACTGAGTCAAAACAGCGACGGATTCCTTTCCCCTTCGGCTGTTATGAGCGATACTCTCGGGTGGACAGCCAGCACTTCGTGCTTTAACCCTTCTGGACCCTGGTCTGTGCCAAGCTGGAAACCTTTACAGGCATCTGTTAGCAGTGGCCTGGGCGGGCTGGCTTCGAACTGCCGCCACACACCCGGGGTTGTGACTTCTGCAAACCTGAAGCTCACACAGCCTCCCAGAGCACTGCCCAGATCTCCGTGGTAGCCCGGAGGAGTTGTAAATAAGCCCCGCGTGAGGCTCTCCAGTTTTCATCAATCTTTTAGACTTAATACAAAGGCATTTCAGAAGCGAGTCCTATTACTGTCTGAAACAATGCAGGCCTGCGGTAGGTCGATTCGAGACAAGATTTTACAGCCATGTCATAAAACATATCTGAGTAAAAACACATGGTTTCTTGATCATTAAGATTTTTCCAATTGAATGGGCCAAACGTTGCAATACAACAGCATTTGGTTTTTGCTTTGATACCTGTAATGAACGGCCAAACAATCCCAGAAGACCAAGAATTCTCACAGAAGACGAGCCGCTTCCCAAAATCGTGTGCGCGTTTGCCTTTTTTCTTGACTCAGCCCCGGATGAAGCATGCCCGGGCGTGTGGGCTCCAGTCCGTTCAGGTTGCTCCCAGCAGCCCCTCTCTGTGGGGTCGGTGTTGCTTTCGTGTCCCAAACCCCTTCCTGATGATCCCAAGGACGTTTTCTCCAAGAGGACAGCGCCAGCTGCCTTGGAAAGGGACCAGATGGACGAGCAAATCAGAGAGACTGCAGGTCGGGAAACGCCACCCCAGACGATTTCCTGACGCCTGGGGAGGGTCTGAAAGCAGGGAGCGCACACCACCGCTGCAGGTTCTGACATGTGGGAATGGGCCAGAGCTCCCTTGCGTTAAAGAGAGCGCAATGCACCGAGCACTTACTCACCCTCTTCAGGGTGGATTTCCTAGTGATTGGGCTTTAAAAACAGCCACTGTGAGCAGCAGGCCACGACGGGATTGCTTCTGCTCCACACGCAGAGGGGCTGAGACCTCTGAGCATGCATCTGCTCGGGAGCCACCTCTCCCCAGGCGGATGCTGGGACCCTGGACTTGCACACAGTGCATGCAGGGCACACAGCTGCAAGTGCGAAGGGACAGGGTGGGGAGGCGCTGTCCCCACAGCCCGGCCACTGCCCAGACCCCACTCCCACCTGGGCCCAGATCTGAGCTCTGGCCTCGTGGTGTCGGGTTCAGGGAAGCCCTGGGAACGAACCGAGGGACTCGTCGTTCAGTTAGTCCCTGAGACAAAGTGTGTTTAATGCTCCTCAGCTTATCCCAGGTTCTTAAGTTACAAGCACTCCCAGTGATTTTCTGGCTGTGGGTGGCCTGGCTCAGTCACCAGCAGCTCCACACGCGGGCCGCCCTGTCCCCCTGTGGTCAGGAGAGGTGGGAGCTCCCCGGCCCAGGACAGGCAGCAGAGCTGGCACTGAGGGTACTTCCCTGCATTGGCACTCAGCCTCTGCGGCTGACCACGGGCCGCCTGTGAGACCAACCCCAACTGTGTGGTGACGTCGTGCAGCCACACACGCAGCCAGGAGGGACAGCCAACAGATCTGTCTTGACACCTGAAGCAAACTGCTGCTGGAGGAAGAACCACATTATGCCTGCGTTACTGATCACCAGTCAGTAGGACTGACGGTGGATTCCAGCAGGTGATTTAAAGTTGCGTATAACTGGGACCCACACTTAGGTCGTTAATTCCCTGCTAGCATTTAGCTTTTGGGATGGAAACAAAGATAGGCATTGACCTATGTGACTTCGTGTCACCTACCAGACGCTGCTTGAACGGCTTTCCAGAGCCCACACACCATGCCCAAGACGGACGTGGGCCACTGAGCCCTCGTGGCACCGACCTTGGGTTGACAGAAGTCCGATTCTGCACCCGACCGACGGCCCAGAGGTGATGCCCGCAGCAGAGTGTTAGGAAAACAGGAACTGCTATGAACATGCCGGCCACCACTCATGTCCCCAAAACCGCAGGAGAGTGACTTCTTCCTGATACAGTCCAGCAGCCTTGGTCAGTGTTTCTGTGAAGAAGCAGACGCCTCAGCCTGTCTGATGAGCTGAATGAGTGCGAGACCCGCTTTCTCAAGTATCGCCTTGCTCCTCGCGTTGCTCAGCTCCCGGTTGTGAGGCTTTGAACCTACAGGCCAAGAAGAGATGCAGGTGTTCTAAGCTGTGTGTTCTTGCAGGAAAAAGACCAAGGGGCATCACTTCCTAATGCTCGTTGGGCAAGAAGCCAGGCTTAGGAGGAGGAATGCGCAGAGGGTCTTCATTCCCGTTCAGCAGGAGTTGTTCTCGATCGGTGTCGGTATTAAACTGCATCAACGGTCTGAGAACCAGAGAAACAACTCTCTGCAAGTGGTATTTCCAGTCGCAAGAGACGTGTTTGCCATGGGACGGCTGGACAGGTGCTGAAGCGCCCGTCAGACACCCAGGGCATTGCCTGTTGCACACGTCGGAGGCTGCGGGCCTGGCAGAGCCAGCTCTGCGTTTCTCATTGCATGTGTGTCTCGGGAGGGTTTAGGCAACCCCGTCACTCTCCATTTGCTCATCTTCGAACGGATGACGGCGTGGCTTGTTAGCCAATGCCTTCTAAGCACCACACGGTGCCTGGCATTGAGTACATGGCCAGCAAGTGGTGGGTGTCATGTCCTTCTGTTACAGGGAGGGAGGGGGCAGCAACCCCCCCATCAGCCGAGGGCCAGTGACAAGTCCCCTCTAGGCCACATTGGCTGCCTTTATCCTTAGGAGCGGACTTCTCGGTGGCCCTCTGTCCTGTTTGGGGCGGGGGGGCCGTGTGAGGAGGAGCCAGAGTGGAGCGAAGATGGTGTCAAGGATGTCACCTGGGCAGCAGAGGGACAGCAGGGTGGCCACATCCTAGGGGCGAGGGCTTAGCCACTGTGCCTCCCCCACCCCAGGAGGATGCACACCCCACCCATACCGTCCTCCGGGTGGTCACTGTGGGTGAAGGCTGAGGACAAGGGCACAGCACGCGGAAGAGAGTGCACAGAAATAGGTGTGTGAGGAAGTTCCCGTCGTGGCGCAGTGGTAACGAACCCAACCAGTATTTAGGAGGACACAGGTTCGATCCCTCACCTCCCTCAGTGGGTTAAGGATCCCGCGTTGCCGTGCACTGTGGTGTAGGTCACAGATGTGGCTCCGATTTGGCATTGCTGTGCCTGGGTGTAGGCCGGCGGCTGTAGCTCTGGTTCAGCCCCTAGCCTGGGAACCTCCACATGCTGCGAGTATGGCTCTAAAAAGACAAAAAAAAAAAAAAAAAAAAAGTAAAAAATAATGAGACAGGCGTGTGAGAGAAAAGAGAGCCATTTCTAGGGAAGCTGCGCAGGGAGGCAGAGTCGGGGGGAAACTGTCAACCCAGCCCCCCCGCGTGGGCCCCTCTGCCTCCTGTCTTCCCGGCTGTCCGTCTGCCGCTCACAGTCTCACTCTGTCACTTACCACCCCCCACCCCCCGGCCGTCTACAGCGGACGTCCCATCCATGTCAGAACTCTCCTGGCAGCGAACACCTACCTCTTAACTGTTCGTGGTTTAGTTCTTCAGATGTTTGACAGACACTTACTGGGTCCCCATGACAGGGCGAGCAGAGGCTTTGCTGGAAGGAAGGACAGAGCTGGTTGACGCATCATCCTGCTGCTCCAGTGTGGGGGCAGGGTCCCGTGCAGAAAGGAGGGCACAGCGGGGACAGGCGGGTGGTCACGGAAGCAGAGGCGGTCAGACAGACGTCCTGCAAGAGGACCTTCTGCTCTGTCTAAAAGCAATTTAGGGGCACCACTTAGAGCACTTTCTTTCTCCTTTTTTTTTTTTTTTTTTTTTTTTTTTTTTTTTTTTTTGGATTTAGTGTGGAGGCATGAAAATGTACTTGGCGGGCTCCCCAGAGGGAAGGAAAAGTACAGAGAAGACCAACAGGGGGAAGGAGAGAGGGGTTTCCAACACAGCTTGTCCAGAATGACACATGGCCACAGGCTTCTCCGACACACAAGTCTGCAATCTGGAGTGGCCTCGGGCATTCTGCACAGATCCTGAGAAGCATTTCAAACCCTCTCCAGGCACCGTTCCTTTGCCCAGTTTAAAACATGGTATCAGTTTGACAGATGCCCCATCAAAGGACCAGATGCCAGGTGCCCTGGCTGAGATGCCCCAGCCCTGTTCCCGCTGGCATCTGGGCCACACGCACTGCCACTCGGAGCAGGAGAACACGCAGCCCCAAAAGGAAGCGGGCTTTGAAGCCCGAGCCGGAGTGTTAAGTCTTCTCTGTCCGTCGCTAGTCTCCTCCAGTGTCTAAGCCACACAGCCTCGCAGCCCCCTTGGTGTTTTCCCTGGGAGTGTCCGTCAGCGTCTCTTCTCCCGCGGGCCCTGGCATGACCTTCTGTGCAGCAGCAGGGCTGTGCGAAGGGAGGGGGGTTGACGGGGGCCAGCTCCACGTGTCACTGGCCCCCAGCCCCCCCAAACCCCACGCCCCAAGACCTGGCATGTGAACACGTGTGCGCGCGTGTGCCGGCTTGTACATGTGCTCAAATGTGTGTATGATCCTGACATTTGTACATCTCAGCGCGGTTGAGTCGGCAGCCTTGAAGACACTGTCGTCCGTGCCCCAACCGCATCATTCCCGAGTCTCTCAGAATAAAGGACTGACGACTTTTCCCCGTGGGGAAATTTAGCCTCAGACTTTGCGTTGAGCGACAGCACTCCCAAGTGGGCGAGGGGCGGAATCGGGGGTGTCTCTCGGACCGTCGCGGGCTCATGCGTCTGCTCTGCCAAGTTGTGGGAGGCGCGGGAGAGACGGTGCCTCCGCGCCGGCAGAGCCGGTTCTCTCCCGCGGCCTCCGCAGGAGCGGCCACTCGGACGAAGGGGCGCCCGCGCCCCGACGCCACGCTCTTTCTGTGCGCGTCCGTCTTGGGTCTTGGGAGGCGTGACCTTTTTGTTTCCATTACAGAAAGGCGAGCTGGCGGCCTGAGGACGGCTGATGAGACGGCTTAATGGTGGTGTGCGAGCTCCTGATAATGGCACCATCAATCTTGGTGTCACTCAGGCCTGCGCGCAGGAGCGGGTCATCCGCCGCGTCCAGAGAGGGTGATTTAATTATTTTTAGCCGTCCCTGATTAGATGGGAGGCGGCGCAGTGCGCGATGTCGCCCCGGCGAGCCTGCACCTGAATAACCCGCCGCCTCCGCAGCCTCGGGCCCTGACGGTGCCCTGGGTCCCCGGGCGCCCGCGCGGAACTGCTCCGGGCAGGGTCCCCAGAGCGAGGAGGGGAGGCGCCCCCAGGACATCCAGTCCCCTCACGGTCACCGGGCTGTAAACAGCAGAGGGGCTGGTACTCTCTGCTCCCTTTCAGTCCTCGGACTGTCTCGTCAGTTTTTCAGTCAGCCGGAGCCTGCTCTGGAATTTGAGACACTTAATCATGATGCCACGCAAAGGAGTTATTGCAGATGTCGACATGATCCCTTCTGAAGAGCCCTTTACATTTTCGAGAAATACCTTCCTTTGAAGGAGCCAGGCCCATCAGGACCCCACTGGCCTACATAGTTTTGATTCTCTGAGTCTTCAAACTTGCTCTTGGCAATCCACCAGGAATTTTTGGTAGGAACGTTTTGAGTTAGATACTTTCATATAATAAATTTTTATCTGACAACTCAGGCCCTCCCTTTTATTGCCACGTCTCATTTTGCCGGGCACACGCACGGTGCGGAGTCAGCGGCCCCCTGCCTCCAGCCGGGGACTGCATGTGCTCTTGTAAACCATTCTCTTAATGAGTTAAAATGAGACTGTTTCTAGTTACATTCCATACCGAAAATATACTCCTTTTTCAAATAAATGCCTACAAATTCACGAGAGACACACATCTCTAGTAAGATTCATAAACCCAACTTTCTGCCATTCGAATTTTATCAGTAAAAGTGAACTGTTTTTATGAAATGCTAGCTAACCTTTTTTCTTCTTTTCACGTAAATATAGCCGTTTTCACTGGTTGAACAATTGAAGGATGGGCCCCCTTCTCTGGGTTCTAAGTATGGAAGGCGTTTCTGTCCTAGGCCCTTCATGCCGAGAAAAGGCTGCTGGAGAATCCTCGATCCCCGCGGAGACACAGCTCCCCAGACCTCACGGGGCCTGGGAAAGGGAGGCGGGCCGCTGTCACACAGTCGGGGACGGGCCTCGCGGAGCATCGAGGTCTCATAGCAGAGCAGAGGCCTGCCGCTCCTCACAGACGCTCTCCCCTCTGCCCAGACCCTCCCTCCGCAGTCAGCCACGTCTCTCCGCACCCGCTTCTCTTTCGTTCTCTGCATCCTCCCTGCCCAGAGTGAGAAGGGAGAGGGGTCAGCTTCTGGGCCTCGCTTTCTCGTCCTCGCCCATTCATTCGTCGGTCACTCACGGGTGACCGTTGGTCTGACGCAGGCCCCATTTCCAGGGCCACGTTGAATGGAGCCAGGGGTGCAGAAGTCCTGGCCTGACCACCTGCGGCGTACGGATCTTGGGCAGTTACCCGACCTCACCCCCGTGTGCCTCATTGTCCTGTCTGCAAGCAGAGAAGGGACAGGCTCGCCTCACGGGGCCGTGGGGGCAGTAGCTCTACTTCCAGTAAAGCAGAACCGCGGTGCATGAGGTTCCGTATGGAGGCCCTCCTGCGAGCTTTCGTGTGCACCGTCCCATTTTATCCCGTTTTACCCTCACGTGTAGCCCCGTGAGGGGCGTGCACTGTCTCTGTCCTCCTGGACAGCTGAAACCAAAGGAGGGTCGCAGGTGGGTGGCCTGGGTCCCCTCACGGGGCTCCCCAGCCCAGGTCGTGTGCTTAGCCCGTCGTGCAGAGGGTCTCACAATGACAAAAACTTGTTAACATCACCACTTCATAGCCTCGAGGTCACTTTTTTCCGTAGGGGACAGTTATCTGTGGGTTCCCAAAAAAAGAGCCAAAACCACTGATGCCAGAAATCCCAGTAATAGCAGCTGATTCCTTGACAGTCAACATTGACCTTTTCTTATTTATCAAAAATGTACATGGGCCTGAAAGTGGCAGCCTATTTAATCTGCGGTGCCTGAGAGCGTGTGAGTGCATCAGCTTTGTCCTGGAAAGAAAGCAAGCTGGATAGAAAGAGGGATCTGGAGCCCGGTGACAAGGAAGAGGACGGGAGGCGAGGCTTGCGGAAGGGCCCAGAGCTGCTGACTGTGTGTGTGTGCGTACGTACGCGTGTACGTGGACGCGCACACGGGTGCGTGTACCACCCAGAGCCAACCACATTTGCTGAATCAGACATACACTTTTATTCATAAAAGCCAAGTGTCTGCCCCTTCCGACTGTGGAGAAAGCTTTGCTTCCTCATTCCTGAGGCTGGTCCTGCCAAGGGTGGCGCCGCAGGAGGCAGGAATTCCCATTTTCTGATTTTAATGAGGTGCTGATTATGCAGCTTAATTACAAGCACCCAAACTCCAGTGAGGTCAGTGCCTCTGCCATCCCAGGGTTACTGGGGACGGGGACCTGGAACTGTGGGCTCAGCACACAGGCACGTGAAAGTGGCTGGCGAGCCTTTTAGGTAATGTCTAGGAATGGCTGGCTTCAACTCGAGATTTTGTGGAAAGAGCTGAGTGGGGGGTGGAAATTTCTGGAAAGGTAAGGAGTCAAGTTCAGTAGACACAACACAGGTTATGGCTGCATGTTAAGAATTCTCTTTCTGCTATTTTAAACGAGGCCACGGAAAAGTCGAGCTGACAGGCCAGTTATTAATGGATTCACTGCATTCCAAACTACATGTGGAAAACTTCTCCTCAAGAAATGAACAAAGTATGTATTGTTTTATTTTTATTTTACAGAGAGAGGTTTTTTGCAAACTTGTTTTCCGTATTGCAAAACTGAACATGTTTCCTGCAGAAAACAGTACACTGAAAAATAAGCACTGATAAATTATGAGTTTGTGGACCTTTATAATTTATATCCATATTTTAACTAAAAAATAGAGCATTTTCATTTTATAATTACCTTTATTGTTTTGATTACTTACTAGGAAGTCAGTGTATGAGTATAACATGATTTTTTAAAAATTCCCCGTATGAACCCTTTGGGTTCGTAGCAAATTGTTTCTGTAGATTAAACAAAGCTATGATAGTGTATTTAAGTCATAATGGTATTAAGACATAAATTCCTAGAAGGAACATTGCTACATGCAAAAATGGGAAAGTTTTTAATGCCTGAAGGTGCAAGCCACACATTGCAAAGGAGACTTCCGCCAAGTTCACAGTGAAGGGTAATCAGTGAGGAGTGCTGAAAGTTCCCTTGCACCTCTTCATCCTTTAAACTGTTTCACTTGGGGACCGAAATTAGTCAGGAAAAGCTGATGCTTTTAAAAATTTTGAAACAATTTAGTCTTATTCTCAAATTGCTTATTCATTTCCTTCCGTCTGTTTTCTCCTGGGTATCCAACACATTCCAGTTGATTGGTAAGAGCTCTTTACATACTAAGTACTTAGACCTTTGGCATGTATTATTTCAGTATTTGATTTCAAATTTTGTTAGAGGCACAGAAATTGAAAACACCGTAAGTATCTTCCTGGGAGTCTTACCTGTGATCACCTGCTTCCAGAGATCCTCCCGACTCTGAGAAGGTAGAGGTGAACGCCTGTGCTTTCCCGCACATCCGTGAGTATGGGGTGTCCATGTGCGGGAAAGCGTAAGAGGAAGTTTACTCAGTGAGAGGCAGAAGCCTTACCTTTTACCCATCTTTGAATAATCACTTGCCTCCATATCATTTATTAAGTATCGTATGACTTTGCCCCAGTGATTTGCTAGTCACTGTTGTAGACTAATTCCTATACTCAGTTTGCAGCACACTGTTCTTCCAGATGAACTCAGAAATCAACCAGTAATTTTAAACACCTTTGAAGTTTTGAACAGAATTGTGTCAAGCATGTAGATTATTTTAGGGAGGATTTACACTATGTTTCTGTATTCGGGTGTTACGTCTTTTAGTGGGATTTTTCTGTTTAGCGCTCATGTGTATGATGAGATGGCTTTTAGGACTGAGCCTTCAGCGTCTGTGAAATGCATTGCCCACTGCAGAGCCAGCTTGCTCTGGCCTCCAGAGTTCCTGACAGCATCTCTCTAAGTTTTATGTATCATATGCAACTTAATTTGTAACCAAGACCCTTTTGATTTCTTTGTTTTGATTGATTTTAATTGTTGTTGTTGTTGTTGTTTGGTCCAAATGGATCATTGAATCCTCAAAAAATAATTACCAGTTTCCCCCCATCTTTTCTCTTTTGTTTTGTGAACTATGACAATAAGAAACTCTTTTTAAACTCCAGACTCTAATATGTCACCATTTCACGTCTCACATTTTAGAGATCCTTTATCAGATGAATCAGGTATAGCCTCCTCTTCCTTGCTTATCATTAAGTGCCTGATCAGATGGTCCACTCAGTTTTACTCAGTGTCTTTAGGGATTTTGATAGATTCTAAAAACTTTACTACAGTATCTATTTTCCACTTTAAACTTGTAGAAATAGAGTCCTTTATTTATTAGATATATTGGCTGGGAAATTAAAAATCTTTCAGCAAAAAAGGTTTCAGTTCCAAAAGACGATACTAGTGAATTCTACACAACTTAAGTCTTACACAAACAGTTACGAAAAATTGACATTGGAAAAACTTTCAAATGGTTTTATTCAGCAAGCCTAATTGTGATGCCAAAATATGGCAAAAACACTACCAGGAAAGAAAAAATAGGCAAAATCTCCCAGAAACACTGGGCCAAACATTATTTAAAAATAGAAACATTCCTGATTCAATGAAAGATGATGCATTATTGCCAACAGTTTATTTCAGGTACACACATGAATTCAACATTTAAAAATCAGTCGTTGTAATTCACCTCAAAAGTTGAGGTAAATATTTATAAAGTTCATCTCATTTGATGCAGGAAAACATATTAATAAAATTCAACATCCAAACTTGATTTAAAAAAAAAAATGTACTAGAACAAAGTGAGATGTCCTCATTCTAAGAAAAATCCGTGTACAAAAAAGCATCGTTAACAGCGTCGTCCGTCCCGTGCCTCCGCACCGCTGGGCCCCTGTGGTCGGAAGGCGCCTGTCTGCTCTCCCTGGACCGCGCTGGGTCGGAGGCCCCCATCAGTGCGGTAAAAGCAGGAGGCAGACGAGCCAGTTGGAGACAAGGAAACCGTGTACACCCTTAAGGATGGCGAGGGTGTCCGTGGAGAACCTCACGACAGATACACCGTGGATGCAAACGATCACGTGGAGAGTGGGTAGGCAACGAAGTCCGACTGCGCGGCACAGGCAGCTCTGTCCAGTCGCCTGGGATAGACGGAGGTGGACGAGAGTGTTGCGAGACTGAGGCCCTTTGCTGTACAGCAGAAATTGGCACAGCGCTGTAAGTCAACTATACTTGAGTGAAATTTTTAAAAAATATGTGTAGCGTGAAGGGACGAAGTCCTGGAACCATTAAGTGAACTAAGGGAGGTTATAGAATTAAAGGGTCGCTATGCAAACATCAGATACATTTCCACATAATAGGTATGAACAGTGTGAATATAATGGTGAAAAAATAGCATTTAAAAAGCATTAAAAGTTCAATACCTAACATGTAGGGATGAATCTTACGAAACAGGCAGAAGACGCCGCGCGAACACCCAGAGAGCAGACGTGAAAGTGCTGGCCGTGGGAAAGACCAGGCAAGCCCCCGCAGCTGCTGTCTCTCACCCGGTGGAAGAGAGCAAGGCACCCTGAGCCTCCGCAGCTCCTTCCCCAGGACAGACCAAGGCATGTCATTTGCGTCCCTGCGCGGGAGCGTAGGGAGGGGAGGAGGTGGCTTCCAGATGGCCGTCCCTTCCCAAAGTAAACAAGCGTGGGCAGGGAATAAATGGGGCCGGATGCCTGCAGGACGCAGAGATGTGCAGTGAATGCCTTCCAGCCCTCGTTTGTCACCCCACTCACAGGGTTTGTTTCGGCTTTCCTGAGGGAAGTTTTCCAGAATAAAAGTTGCCTGCGTTTCTACAAAGGCTTTAGCCTAACCTTCTAATTTAGTGCCTTAAGTGCCCTTAAACTTCATGGTAATAGCAGCAGGAAAAGAGAACGGGGGAAAAGGAGCCATAGAGTAAAGTGTGTTTTGGAAACTGTGCCTCCTGTGTAACCCTGTCTCCACCAGGAGCTGTGCCGTGGAGGTGGTGTGTGGCCGGTGGGGCTGTGGAGGGTGTTGCTAAGAGCCCGTGGGGCGGTGGCGGGGGCGGGGGGGGGGGGCAAGACCAACAGGACCTGCAGAAACAGTCCGACTGATTTCCCCGCTGGTAATCTCCATCCCCGCTCCCCAAGCATCCTCGGCACTCTTAGAAATACGCCTTTTGCTTCGTCTTTCCTTATAAATAAAAGGCGATGAATGTATCAAACAAATAGGATGGATTTGTTCTAAAGTACATCATGGGGCAGAAATGGCCAGGTTCTGGGCTAAGTGGTTTCCATTGGACAGGCTCCACCGGGGAGCTGAAGTCTGAGTGCCACGTGAGTATTTCAGAAGCTCTCCTTCTTCCCAGGGGTTTCTCTGAATGTGGGAGGTGAACTACTAAGTCATATTCATGTGTATGAGGTGATCTTACTCCTACCTGAAGGTGCTGGAAAACAGATGTAAATATTTGTCTGTAGAGAACCATCTGCCTCTTTAGTTTGCTTTTTTATTCTTTATTAAGGTTTTCCTTTGATTTAGGCATTCGTCTGATGGCTTTATATGTTTTTCTTTTGCTTTTTTCTTTATTTTTAATACTATTTTATTGCAGTATAGTTGATTCACAGTGCTGTGTTCGTCGCAGTGGTACAGCAGAGGGATTCAGTTAGACATGCATATGGATCTTTGCGCACACTTTCCTTATAACTCATTACAAAATATGGAGTAGAGCTCCTTGTGCTGTACAGTAGGTCCTTTTGGTTCCCAAGCTCCGAATTTATCCCTCTCCTCCTCCTTTCCCCTTTGGGAAACACAAGCTGTTTTCTGTCTGTGGGTCTATTTCTGTTGAGTTTGCTTTTTAACATGTGCATTCAGAGAAGTGAGCAGGCCTGCCACTGTTTTCCAGCAGTATTTCTAAATATCAGTACAAGTAACCAAACTGTACATATTTTTATTGGAAGGCTGGTTTAGCAAATTGGGAAATATTTTTAGCAGAAAAGTATCATAAACATATCACGGCCATTATGTTCCAAATCCAGCTACTTTATTGGCTAAGGGACATAGCCAAGATTTCTCTCTTACTCATAGAAATTCCATAGAAATGTGTGTGTGTGTGGGGGGGGGGTGTTTCAAGTTTATAACCTTGGTATTATCTTACAGAAAGGGGCACTGGGTCTTGGAGATTTGCAGATGGGTTAATGATATTCATGGTAAAGTTACAAGAAGGCTCCTGAAATCTTCCAGAACTTAATACTGAATTTTTGAGGTCATACACTTGATTCATGCCTTTTGAAGGCCGGGGCGATGTGAGTTTTCCATTTTATCAGCAAGTCAGGAGAAGAAACTAAACACCCTGATATGTGATTTAGCCCCTGTGAAATGAATGGTGGAAAGATCTGGAGAAACTGTGTCATGATAGCCTGTGTGGACACCAGCAGGAGGAAGGGGTGTGACATCACCGAGCCCTCCCTGGCTGGTCCGTCCATCTGGTCTCAGGGACTCGCATGGCAGAGATGGTCATCAGAGCCCATCCCAAGAAGGACCTCGTTGTTCCTGAGCCAGGAGGACGTGCCCTGTTCCTGCAGGTGAGGGACCTGAAGCACATGTCCTGGCTCCCACACAGCTTACGGCCACTAATTTCACTGTGGCTCCAGTGTCCTGCGTTTGTACCCTCCTCTTCTCACAGTTTCTGATTTTGGTGGCATAATTGTGTGTGGATGATTTCATATCTTTACTGTATATATGCCTTTACTGGTGAGCCTTGTCATTTGTAGTATTTTTGTTTCTGGTTGCAGTCTTTTCTTTTCTGCCTAGAGAAGTTCCTTTAGTATTTGTCATAAGGCTGGTTTAGTGTTGCAGAATTCTCTCAGCTTTTGCTTATCTGTGAAGGTTTTGATTTCTGCTTCAAATCTGAAGGAGAGCCTTGCTGGGTAGAGTAATCTTGGTTGGAGGTTTTTTCCTTTCATCACGTTGAGTATATCATGCCACTCCCTTCTGGCCTGCAGAGTTTCTGCTGAAAAATCTGCTGATAGCCTTATCAGGGTTCCCTTGTATGTTACGTGTTTCTTTTCCCTAGCTGCTTTCAATATTTCCTCTTTGCTTTTAATTTTGGTCAGTTTGATTAGTATGTGTCTTGGGGTGTTCCTCCCTGGGTTTATATTATATGGTACTCGTTGTGCTTCCCGGATTTGAATGAGTGGTTCCTTCCCATGTTAGGGAAGTTTTCGGCTATTGTCTCTTTGAATATTTTTTCTGTCCCTTTCTCTCTCTCTCTCTCTCCTCCTTCTGGCATCCCTATAATACGGATGTTGGTGTGTTTAATGTTGTCCCAGAATCCTCTGAGACTCTCTTCATTTGTTTTCAATCTTTTTTCTCTTTTCTGTTCTGCATCTGTAATTTCCACTAATCTGCCATCCTCCTCGCTCATTCATTCTTCTGCCTCCTGTATTCTGCTGTTGGCTGCTTCTAATGAATTTTTTATTTCAGTTGTTGTATTTTGCATCTCTTCTTACTTAAGTTTTGTATCTTGTATCTCTTTGGTCAGGGTTTCCTGTAAGTTACCCGTCTTTGCCTCCAGTTTATTTCCAGTGTCTTACATCATCTTCAGCATCAACAGTCTATAAAGTCTTTTTCCTTGAGGCTGAGAATCTCCAGATCACCTAGCTGTTTTTCTGGGTTTTTTCCTTTCTCCCTTACCTGAGTTATAGCTCGTGGCCTTTTCATTTTTATAGGTTTTTGGTGTGTTCTCCTTTTTGCAGACAATAGAGTTATACTATCTCTTTCTTCTGGTGTCTGCCCCCCTTGTGGCTGAAGTTGGTATGGGAGCTTGCTGTAGGCTTCCAGATGGGAGGGACTGGTGCCTACCCATTGGTAGATGGGGCTGATTCCTATCTCTCTGGTGGGTGGGGCTTTGTCTCTGGGTGAGATTAGAGGTGACGGTGTGCCTGGGGGGGTCTTTAGGCAGCCTGTTTACTGATGGGCAGGGCTGTGATCCCACCTGGACTGTTGTTTGCCCTAGGGCTTCTCAGCACCAATGGGTGGGGCCAGATTTTCCCAAAAAACAGGCCACCTCCAGAGAAAGGCATGCTGCTAAAGATTCCCGAGAGCTTTGCTTCCAATGTCCCTCCCTCACAATAAGCCACCTTCACCCCTTTTTTCCCAGGAGGTCCTCCAAGAACTGCAGTCAGGTTTGACCCAGATTCCTATGGAGACTTTGCTTTGCCCTGGGACCCAGTGCACATGAAATTCTGTGTGTGCCTTTTAAGAGTGGGGTCTCTATTTCCCCCAGTCCCACGGAGCTCCTGCACATAAGCCCCACTGGCCTTCAATGCCCAGTGCTCCAGGGGCTCTTTCTCCCAGTGCCGAATCCCCACATGTGAGAGTTTGATGTGGGGCTCAGAACTCTCACTCCTGTAGGTGAGTCTCTGAACCAGTTACTTTCCAGTCTGTGGGGCTTCCCACTACGGAGGTATGGGGTTGCTCATATCACGTAATTGCCCCTCCTACCTCTTGATGTGGTGTCCTCTGTGTCTTCTGGAGTAGGATGTCTTTTTGAAAGCTTCTGGTCCATTTGGTTGAAAATTGGGCAGCATTTGGTTGTAAATTCTGTTGTTTTGGGGAGAGCAGTTGAGCTCCAGTCTTTCTGTTCCGCCGTCTTAATCCTGTTCCAGTTTTGCTGCAGCTGATGGTAATGTGAACCCTCTTCTCCCCTCCTCGTAGAGAAGTGTGCTGTGTCGGAACGAAGTGCAGGTTCTTAGTGCCCAAGCCTTTCCCTGAGCAGGGCTGGAATGCAGAGAGAGGGAGACGGATTTGAATACCAGTTCTCATTTGCAGGGGCAGCAGCCAGGAGATCGCAGGCTCTGTAACTGCCTTTCCTCTGGCTGGTTTCATTGTTCTCTTTCTTCTCCTTCCTTCCTTCTCTCTTTCTCTCTTAAAGTTAATCCGTAAGAGAGAATTCAGGTCCACAGTTTTCCTTCCAGGAACCCCCCCAAACTAACAAGGAATACACCTTTCAAGCAACACTTTGAGGTGCAGGTCAGAGGGGCCCAGGGCACGGAGCTCATTCCTTGTGCTTTGGTGACAGATTCACTCACATCTCTCTGGGAACAGTATCAAGATTCATTTTCCCTTGTTCCCCAGAAACAGCACCATACGATTTGCTCATCTTTCTCTGGAGGCCGGCCCCTTGCTGTTTCTGGCGAGAAGGAAGAGGCTGTGGGTTGACCTTTGCCCTTTGACTGAACCCCGCTTTTAGGAGTCTTTGGTGGAGACAGAACAGACCCACTGGGGCCCCTGCATGGACTTCCTTTCCAGACTTTCTGCCCCAAAGGATTTTGCAGTGGCGGAAAATCAAGCCAAACTGTGCTTGTTCATTGCAACGAGCCCACCCCACCTGGAAAGAAAATTGAGTAAGAGTTTTGTTTTCGTAAACTGACTTCGCAGGAGAAAGATGAGATATTGAAACTATTAGCACTTCCATGATCTTGAGATGAAAAATTTCACCTAAGAGAGGAAAGCGTTCTCATCAAGTGCCAGTTTTACACTTTTTTAAATAAAAATTTTAAAAGGTTAAAACGTAATAGAAAAGTACAAAAGCTTGAGTAACTGTATCTATGCTTTGGGGACGCACTGAGCACACCCACATATGCAGCGTATTTCACAAAGTAGATGTCGTTAGAATTGAGATAGCGAGGGCTGCCAAACTGCAGATGTTTCCTGAGAGACCTTTTAAAAGCAGAAATCTAATTTTACAAAAAAATTTAATGAAAATAATAATGGCAATTTTAAAGTTCCAGATGGCAGAGTCTTTAAAGCCAATCAGACAGGAGTGTCAACAGTATGTTTTTCTTTCCACTTTCAGAGCTGTGCTCTCTGGGGGTGACCGGCACCGCGCCGTGCTCTCTGGGGGTGACCGGCACCGCGCCGTGGTCTCTGGGGGTGACCGGCACCGCGCCGTGCTCTCTGGGGGTGACTGGCACCACTGTGGGTGACCAGCACCGCACCGTGCTCTCTGTGAGTGACCAGCACTGCGCCGTGGTCTCTGTAGGTGACCAGCACCCCAATGTGGTCAAGACACAGGGCAGGAGGGCATGTGTCCCACTGGTTTACGGCATGGTCCTCGCAGCAGGAGATCAAGTGCTGTGCACTATCACATGCAGTCAAGAAAATTAAACTTTTTTCTCTGGCTGCGCCCTTGGAATATGGATGTTCCTGAGCCAGGGATCAAATCCAAACCACAGCTGTGACCTACACCACATCTGCAGCAACACCAGATCCTTTAACCCATTGCACTGGGCTGGGGATTGAACCAGCGCCTCCACGAAGAACTGAGCTGCTGCAGAGACAGCACCGGATCCTTAACCACCATGATCTCAGAATCCAGCCTGTGACTTTGCTAATGGGAACTTTTTAAGGCCCTTCCTTCCCAAAGAAGCTGCTTGAGAACAGTGAGCTTTCTGGGGGCCTCTGGCCAGAGCTCATGGAGCGCCCTGCAGGTAAGAAGCTGGCTTTATCATCAGCTGCCGTGACGGGAGACGCACCCAGTGAGCGTCAGGTGATTTAAAGAGCGCTAAGGAGGGAGGGCTTTGCCTGGGCTGCAGAGACGATGCTGTAGTGAGAGGCCTGAAGCCGCCTAGGAGGGAGGACTGGACTGGGATTGTTGACCCGCACCAGCCGTGAGAGGGGACGTGTGGTCACTCCTGCAGCTTATCAGGCATCTGTCTGTGCTCAGACATCGGTAGAGCGGTCCTCTTTGTCCTGGTGCTTCGTGGCCGCATGTTGAGCTGGTGTGTGTGCCCTGCAGGAAAACACTGAGGCCTTTGGAGACCAGCGACAGCACTGGCCCAGCTCGTGGACTTCAGGGATTTTTCTCTCCCTCGGCCTCCAGATTTGGCCAGTTCAGACAAAGGCCACTGGACGCCACTCTGTGCTCCTCGGCTGTTCACTGCAGCGGGGTTTTGCTCCCTGCAGCTGAAATTCCTTAGAGGATGCAGTCGGTAGCTGGACTGGGTTCATCTCTCCTGTTCCCAGAGACCTGCCGGACCCTTTGATGTGACAGTAGCTGCCCATGGGCATGTAAGGTCCTGCACAGGACACGGCAGCCAGCGGGAACAAAGGCAGTTATGAGAAAGAGGAAAACTGCATCCTCAAAAATGAGCCTCGAACTCAGGAGCCTAGACGAGGAATCCCGTCAGGTCGCTTTGGGGAACCAGGACTGCCTCTTAGCTGGGGTGTGCGCTGACACCCCTCGCAGTGAGCAGGGGTGGCACCATGCTGGTAGGACCGTGTCCTCGGTCTCAGCAAGGGGACAGCAAAGCCATGACTGCCTGCCGCAACTCTGGCTAACGTGTGGGCTTTTAGACTCTGCTAAGCGTCAAAGATGAAGCTCGGACAAACGTTCCAGCTGCAGCGTCCCTGAGAATGGGGCTGGGGTTGGTGGGTGTGAAGGCTTATCTTAGCCGCCCCTCCTGGGAGATATGACATCGGCTTGTGTGAACCTCATTTTGGAGGGTTTTGTGTAATTTTCTTCCATGCAGATGTGAGCAGTGAGAGTGGAGATAACTTTAATTGTTTGCAAATCCCTAACCAGTGTCCTGCACACCCAGGCTCTGTGTGTGTGTGTGTGTGTGTGTGTGTAGGGCAGCTGTGCCCCTGGCGTCCGCACAATGGAGCCAGCCGGTGGTGCAGACCGTGTGGGGCACAGCAGGCTCGTGGAGCTCCGTGGGAAGAGGCAGATCGGGTGTCCCTTGCTGACGACAAGTGCTTTGAGTCAAGTGAAAGCCAAGTGTTGTTGAAGTGAACAGATAAACCACTGAGGTCAGAAGAACCCCACTGCTGGTGTTTTCGGGTTGGGTCACTCTTGTTGGCAGGGCTGGGATGACCTCGTGGAAATGTTTAGACGGCACTGAGGGTAACGTGCACGTCTTAGGGGACTGGAGTTAATAACGTGAAGGATGCTGGACCGAAGACACTGACAGAACATTGTAAACGAACTGTAATACATTTTAAAAATAAATTAATGACAACGTTAAAAAATAACGTGAGGGAAACTTACCTAAAGGCCACGTGAAAGGACGGCGTATTCTTGACCGTGCTTGTAAGGACAGCCGGCGGGCGGCGGGCGTCAGGTCCAGCAGAGGGTCGTCTGGAGCAATCCCCCAGGGTTGAGGGTCGAGGGTCGAGGGTCGGGAACATGTTCCGGAGAGTTCTCTGAGTCCCGAGGTAGAAACCGGAGACCTTAGGGGATACGAGTAACAGGATGAAGATAAGGAAACTCCTGTTAGTGTCCTGACAGTGGCCCGGCTGTGCTGATAGGTAAGATCGGCCAAGCAAAGGACAGAAAAGTGGCGCATGAATCAGAAACAGCGTTGTTCTGCCACAGCGTTGTAAATCAGCTAGACTCACTAATGAAGAAAGTCTCGTTTCACTGTCTTGGGTAGGAGGTGTCTGCTTCTGTAGTCAGCGGCTTCTAGAGAATTCTGAAGAATCCTCAAGTTAGGGTCTTTCAGAAGTGGGGATGTCTGGTCCTTAAGGAGAAGCACTGTGTGTCGGTCACGTGGACCCCAGCACCCACACCTTCCTTGACCGCGGCGCAGCGAGCTCCTTGCCTGCTGCCCACTGGCGGCTTCTGGGATGCTCTTACACACTTGTGGAGGTGCTTCCAGGGGCAGGTGGGCGTGCACAGAGCACCGGCAAGACGTACAGCTGCCTCACCTCTGCTCTTGTGGGGCATCTTGTGAAAGGTCTCCATTCCATTCTGTTTTCTTCAGCTGTCTTTTTGGCCGATCATAAAACATTTCAGGATTTTAAGTTTGTCATTACTTTTCTAGGAGTTGGCGGGTAGGTCGGGTTTCTAAATCCTGGTGAAATAATTGACGCACCTAAAACCATGCCCACTGTCACTAAAAATGCACATATTTTGCCTTTTGTCGGGTCATTAGCCGTCTGAATTGGCGTAACTTCTATGAGAAGTTTTCATTTTCCGGTACATGACAGTGTACGGGCGTCTGCTCTGGCACATTTTTGTCTTGCTCTTTACGCGTGACTTGTTAGCAGCCATTGAGTCGCAGTCACCCAGAGAAGTCCTCAGACAGTTGGTGCTCAGTCCCAGAGTTGTCTCTTCCTGTGAAGGGAGGCGGTGGGTGGTTTGACAGTCACATACGGAGGAGAGAGGAGAAGGAACAGCGGCGGATGCTCCTTTTTTGTCAGCGGCCAAGATTCGCGTGGAAATCGCACCTCAGTAGCTGCGCTGCGCAGTGACTTCGTGCCCACGCTGCGTGCTCGTCTTCATGTGCAAGGCCCAAGGCAAGGACGAGGCGGGGGAAGGACAGAGGGGACTTCTTGGCGTGCAGAGCAAGGAAAGGGAGGCCGGGACGCCCGGGCTGGGGTTTAAGAGGCGGAGCGGCTGCGTGGAGAGCAAAGGCATGGACGCTGATGGAGAGCAGGGCAAAACGGGACGGGGCCGCGGCCGTGGACGGGAGTGCGGCAGAGCTTAGACATCTAAGGCGGTCTCTAGTCTCTGCCTTGCTTGCCTTGAGTTCCGGCGGACGGCCTCTTCCCTCAGCACCACCCATCGGGGTATCCCGAGGGGCCTGTGAACCACAGGAGCGCAGACGAGGAGCTGCGGATCTGGGAGCAGAGAGGCTGCGGGGCTGCGGGGCTGCTGAGGTCTGGGAGGACGTGGGCGGGGCTTCGCTCGCAAGCCCCCCCCCCCCACCTGCTCCGGCTCCCCCGGGGCTCACTCCAGCTTCCGCAGGACCACGCAGCCCCGCTTCTCAGACAAGAGCTGCGACCCCCATCGGTTCAGATTTTTGTGAGCAGCTGAAATTGTTCCGGGAAAAATGACCTGGAGTTCCAAAGACCACCTTCTTCAGAGCTTTTGTTGATGAACCATGGGTACTTCTAGCCTCGGTCACCTCAGCTCCAAGACGGGCAGTGTGGCCTTTCCACTCCTTTTCATCTCGAGGGTAGGAGGTCACGACTACCACGAAGCTGCCTTCCGCCGTGGAGGGACATGCAGTCCTACTGATGGTGATCCTACGATTTCTAGAGCCGAAGGGAGAGATTTTCAAGCCAGAGTTTGGGGAAGCATTTTCATTTGTTTTATTTTTTAATTGAAGTAGAGTTGATTTGCAGTGTTGTGTTAGTTTCTGGTATACAGCAACGTGGTGCCATTATGCATACTTAGATATCTATTTTTTTCAGGCTCTTTTCCCTTAGAAGTTACCATAAACTTTTGAGCATAGTTCCCTGTGCTGCTCAGTCGGTCCTGTTGATTTTTTATTGTATATATAGTCATGTGCATACGTCAATCCCAACTTCCTAATTTACCCCCCTTTTTCCCTTTGGCAACCATACGTTTGTTTTCAGTTGCTTTGTTTTTTAAAGTTTTATTGAAGTAGAGTTGATTTATAATGTTGTGATAATGTCTGCTGTACAACAAGGTGATTCAGGTATGCATATACACACATCCATTCTTTTTCAAATTCTTTTCCATATAGGTTATCACAAAATATTTGGGTTTAGATCTATGAGTTGCAGACTGATCAGAGACTATAGGTCTCATAAGCAGGGTTTAAAATGTTGCATTTCAAGAGAAGTTGACAAGAAACATTCAAACTTTCCCTGCCTGTTTTTAAAACATCATTATGTGCTATTGTGATTTATGGCTGCACTTACACTGGCACCTGCAATGGATAAGATCATTAAAATCTTTTTTTTCAAGTCCTTATTTATCAGAGCCATGGAAAAATTACATTCCTATTAGTTTTAGTTGGAAAGTTAGAAGAGCATGCTGTAACTCATTCCAGGTAATATCTCTCTTTTTGTATAGCTGTTACCCAGACCTAGCTAAAGAAAGAGTTGAGTGTGAATTATTTCAAAATCAAAATAGTCTCTTTAAAACTTGAAATGCATTGTGCACCTGAGGTGCTGACAGCAAGGTCCATGCCAAGCATTTGATCCACGAATACCCATTTTCCAAGTTCTCCAGATCCTCAGATCTGCATCTCTCCCATTTTTTCTGTGGCCAATTTTCAAATAAGGGATCGGGAAACAGTTTGGCCATCATAAATCACGCTGATGGTTGGGGAATAAAAAGGGTTCCTTTGCTTCTTCAGATGTGGTTCCACACATTTTTACACTTCTTCAGGCTACATCAGAAGCCCAGATGCAAAGTTAGGGTGCTTCTATATATCATGTCTGTCTGTGGCATTCCACAGAGGAACTGAGCTGGAGACCAGAGTGGGCTGTACACTGGCAGAAAAAGTTCAGGTCCGCCCTGCAGAAAACAACAGAGAAGAGCGTCCCACTGCTGTGACTACAACTCCCTCAGTGACTCACTCAACCAAAACACAACATTCATTGCCCTTGGTCATATTAAGGAAATACTTGCAAGTTACTCATTAAATAGACCTAGTGATAGTTCCATTTCTACTTTAAAAAATTTCAGTCTTTCTGATAGGACTATTAACTGTTCTCCCTTGATTTTTGCTTGTCTTTATTCTCCCAGGGTTTTTTTTTTTTTAATAATAATAAAAATGTCTTACTTTTCTAATCCTTAAAATACCTCTAAAAACGCCCGCACCGTCTTAGAGAAACCGTGCGGACCTCCTGCCATCTGGTGGCTCTGCTCACGTCGGCGTCCTCTTCTTTGACTCTCCTCCAGCGGGTCTTCAGTTCTCCCTGGTGGTGCCAGCTCCTCATTTGATGTTCATATGTTCTGAGCACCCGTCACTCCCCTGCCCGGCGAGGCTGCAGGAGACGCGACTGAGGGGTCGTGTGCGTGAGGCTTGGTGCTGCCCAGGCAGTCAGACGACGTTGGCACAGGGTTGATAACGGTGCCCAGTAAGCTTTCTCTTCTTTAACTTCTTCTCCCTCTTCCACGTGCCTCCCCCCTTTCTCGTCCTTCTCGAGGAGGTAAAAAGGTGCCAAATCTCCAAAGCTTGAGTTCTGGCTGAGACAATTTACAGCAGGCCTGATATTTCCGTATTCCTGCCGCCCACTCTGGACCCTGCCGTGCCATCAGCGAGTGCCCTCTTGCTCGTGAGCACCATCTCTGCTCCTCAGCTTCAATCCCAGATCCCTGCCCAGAGCCCAGGCCCAACGTGAGGAGGAAGCCAGGACCTGTCTAAATTCTGTGTGTGCGGACGGGGTAGAAAGTGGTGGCTTCAACAGCTTGAGGGTCCTCCTTCCTTTGGTCTCACCTTTATTTTAATCTTCTTCTGTATTTGTACTTGCTTTAGAGTTCATCATGCAGCTTTTGTTAGTACCTTATTTTGATTTTTACTTGCAATTGATTATTTGTCTTTTAATAACAAAATAATAATGATTAATGGTTTCGTCTTTATCAAACCAATAACAAACTTCTTAATCTTAGCTAACGAGAGGGTCTGTGCTCAGCTTTGCATCTAACCTGTCGGGAAGCCAGATGGACGGCCCTCGCCAGACAGAGTCACGGTCTGACCGCTTTCACTGCCTCCACTGCTTCTCTCATCTCTCTCCTGGGAAAGGTCAGCGGTCTCCTCCAAACCTCAGCGCTCTTCCCGATTCTTTTACTCCATTCAGCACAGTGACCGACAGGCTCCTTTTAAAACACCCCCGAGAGCGGCGTGCTTCTCCTCAGGCAGTTCCAAGTCCTTGCTCTGACCTTCCAGGCCCAGCGTGGCCTGGCCTCCCCCCCTCACACCTGGCCACTCAGACATGGCCTCGGGGTCCTGACCCAGGCCACACCGTCCCCTCCAGCCACACCGTCCGCCTTGGAGGTCTTGCCCAGCACAGACGCAGCTGAGGCCTTCGCGCTGGCCGCTCCCTCCCTCCGGAGCCGTGGTCTTGCCTTCCGTGCCTGCACCCTGAGCCCTTTCGCGCGTTGGAGCCTGCTGCAGCGCCACCTCCTCAGTCCCCCACCCCCGACTTAGCATTTCAGCCCAGCCCCTCCTTTGAACGGTAGGCCCCTTCCTCTCATCCTGGCCTGCTGGCTTCTCTATGACTGTCAGTCACCGTTGCCTCTGCTCATCAGGTCCGTCATGAACTGTGGGACTTCCAGTGTTAAACAGAAGAACACAGTAGATCAGACAGACCTGAGAGGCATCTACACGACATTCCACCCCGAACAGCAGCAGCGCACATTCTTCTCAAGGGCACCCAGAATATTCTCCAGGACAGATTGTATGTTAAGTCACAAAGAAAATCTGAATAAATTAAGAAGATTGAAATCATGACAGAGTTCCCGTCGTGGCTCAGGGATTAACGAATCTGACTAGGAACCACGAGGTTTCGGGTTCAATCCCTGGCCTAGCTCAGTGGGTTAAGGATCCGACGTTGGTGTGAGCTGTGGTGTAGGTCTCAGACGTGGCTCGGATCCCACATTGCTGTGGCTCTGGTGTAGGCCGGCGGCTCCAGCTCCGATTGGACCCCTTGCCTGGGAACCTCCATATGCCGCGGGTGTGGCCCTGAAAAGACCAAAAAAAAAAAAAAAAGTCATGACAAGCACCTTCTCAGACCAGTGTGGAATGAAAGTAAAAACCAATATCAGAAAGAAAACAGGAAAATTCACCAACATGGAAACTAAACAGCACACTGCTGAGCAACAGTTGGGTAAAAAAGAAACTCAATGGGGAATTTTTACAAATACCTTGAGATGACAAAAATGAAAATACAGCTTACCAAAACTTAGGGGATGCAACAAAAGCAGAACGACAAGGGAAGTTGATAGCGTTTAACGCCTCCATTAACAAAGAAGAACTTATTCAGACAAACTAATTTTATAACTCAACTAGAAGAACACACTAATCCCAAAGTTAGAAGGAAGACTAATTTCTAGAAAAGAAATGAAAGAAATAATAGAAAAATCAACAGTACTAAGATCTTCTTTTAAAGGTAAAGTTGATAAACACTTAGCTAGACAAAGGAAAAAAAAAGAACATTCAAAGTCAAAATGAAAGGGCAGACATTGCAGCATATGACAGGTTTAAGACCAGGTGTTTCGTGGGCTGGCCTTCTGTTTGAATTCATGGGATGCTCTTCTCCACGTGAGGCTGCAGCCATAGGTTTGGGGAGAAAGACTGTGCAGGTAAAGTGCCCTCTCCTCACACCAGACCACCTGCCCACCGTCAGCAGGATTTATCGCTCTTGAGACTGACCTTGATCACCTGGCTGAGGTCACATTGCCAGGTTTCTTCACTGCACTTACTTTTCTATCTCCCTTTTCCATACTTTGCTCTTTAAAAGGAAGTCATTCTGCAGAGCCCACACTTCAGGAATTAAGAGCTCAGCTTCCTCTCCTTGCAGGTGAGGTCAATTGCAGTATTTTTATACAATGGAACATTCAGCGATAAACAAGAAAACCACACTACTGAACAACAATAGTGGTTCAAAGAATACCGTGGTTGAATTTCAAAGACATTATGATGCATGCAGGAAGCCAGGCACAGAAGTGTACCTCCTGTAGGATTCATTAACATGAAGTGCAAGAATATGCAAAAGTAATCTATGGCTATTGAAATCAGAAGAATGCCTCCAGGGAGGGAAGCGGATTATAAACAGGCACCAGGCAGGTCTCGGCAGTGAGGAAACATTCTGTGTCCTGATGGGGGTATGTTTGTTCGTTTGTAAGAGCTCGGGTAATGGTAAACGTAAGCTGTTGATTTCACTTACTTAAATTCTATCCTAACTGAAATACTACACTTGGAGTTCCCTGGTGGCTCGGTAGGGTAAGGATCCGGCATTGTCGCTGCTGTGGCTGAGGTTGTTGCCATGGTGCAGGATTGATTTCTGGCTGGTAAACTTCCACATGCTATGGGTGTGGCAAAAAAAGAAGTATTACACTTAAAAAGAGGCTTTTGCACTTATTGTCAAAGAAGTCTTTAATGGTCCTGGTGAAAGCAGTTTCAGTACAACTGCTAATGCAGAAGATCTCTTAGATCTTAAATTTCCCTAAAAGACCTGCAATGATAGAGCAGACTGAGTGAAAGCACAGTATTTATTAAAGATCACTAACTAAACTGGAGAAATTAGAAGAAGAGGACTAAAGATTTACAAAGAAAAAAGAATCAAACTGCATGAACATACAGCAAAAAAAGTGCTGATCTTGGAAAGGAGCTAGAAGCGGATTTTACGGGATATCCCGCTGCGGTGCAATCCAGCCGGGGGGGTGGGGGGGAAATGCAGGAGATGGTTAACAGTCCTGCAGCAGGCTCACCTCTAGACCCCAGTGCAGCAATTTTCGTCTCTCTTACATCTTTTTCTAGTGACCTCTGGAGGTTTGCTAAGCCCTTGAAACACTTTAGTAAGAAATAATCCGTTAAATTTTATGGCTTTTCAAGGACACACACAGGTACTGTGGAGCTGTAATTTTAAAAGCATGTGTAAAAGGACATAGAAAATAATATATTGTATAACATACAAGAATCAGCACAGTTCTTATGTGATTGTCTAGTGACTTGCTGGCTGCATTTTATTTTGTCTTCTGTAATCTGAGACAATCTCTAGAATATTAAGAAGAGAACAGAGAAGACCACTGCAAGAGTAAAGGGAAGAAAACCTCTGAGAAGAGATCAAGAAAATCATCCAGCGTGCCGAGAAATCGCAAACGCTGCTTTCCGTTGGAATACAAAACAAAATCTATTCAGTATGAGCAATCAAAACCCTCAGAAAAACCGTTTAACCTCTCCTGGGGCTCTGGCTAGGAACCGTATCTTAGACCATAAAGGAAAAAAGAAAAGCAGGACTTGACTTTCTATATTTGTCCTTGGGTAGGAAAGGAATGAAGAGTCTTATACAAGTGTTTTTCCAGAATCTTTATGTTAAATCTAGAATTATAAAAAATGATGGCTCAGAACTGGGAAGTTAAGACTCAGATACTTTTAAATCTTTTTCAAATTATAAAAAAAAATTAGTGGGTCTAAGTATTTCATTATTAAAGCAAGAGACAGCCCCTAAAAGTCTGAATTAAATGGAAAGGATATTACGATACATACATGAAGGCAATCAGATAGTCCAATGAAAAACAGGTATGGATTTCAATTTTTAATTACATCTACTTTAATTAAACCCTTTTTCCAAGAGTTCCCTTTGTGGCTTATTGGGTTAAGAACTTGCCATAATGTCCATGCAGATGCGAGTTCAATCCCTAGCCTGGCTCAGTGGGTTAGGGATTCAGAGTTACCAAAAGCTGCATTGTAGGTCGCAGATGCACCTTGGATCCAGCATTGCCATGGCTGTGGTGTAGGCCGGCAGCTGCATCTCTGGTTCAACCCCTAGCCTGGGAACTTCCATATTCCACAGGTGCGGCCCTAAAATGACAGAAAATCCTCCTCCCAGCACATACTCTCTTTTGGCAACCATTCATTCTACAAACATTTATTGAGGACAGATACTGTTTTAGGTACTTGGTTTTCAGAGATGAACAAACAAAATTCCTGCTGTCAAATAACTCCCTGTTTGCATTTTTTTCTGGATTTTTGTTTTGTCTTTTTTTGGAAGAGTATTATTTCAAGTCTGAGAGATGCATAAGATCTCCTCTTAGAATTCCTTCTAATCACATAATGTTATTAAACATCTTGTTGCCAACTCAAGAGATGAGCATCACTAACTCATCCACATTGGTAAGAGCTTAAATAAATATATAGTTATTGTTGGGCTTTGGGAAAGGATATTAGATTACATACCTTTGGAGCTAAAGCCAACATAAAGGAACATTGATGTCTCTGTTTTCCTATGGCATGGGGTTTTGATTCCAAAGAACTCCTGAGCTTAAGCTGTTTATTTAAGCATTTCTCTGGTATCACAATATCAACTGGTTATTGCATTCTAGGTACCTCTGATTGTTTCACTGTGAAATGCATACATATGCGAAGCTGTCTCAAGATGACCCTGATGTATTTAGGTAACTGAATGGTTACTCAGACAACTGAGGGCTGGTTTTCTCTCCATCTCTCTCTCTCTACTGATAGAGACAGAGTTAGGCCTCTCCAACCAGGAAATGGTGGAACCTTTTCACTCCGTGAAGTTAGAAAATAACTGTTGTTGCAGGTATGGCTTCACCAGGTTGAGCTTAGCTCTGACTACCAGTTCTAACGGATGAAGTTCTAGATGGAGAGAGGGAGGTTGGTGAATCACATCTTTCCATGAGATTCAGGGATTGAATTTGATCTTGATTCTTTCAGAATCTGCCATTCTTATTTTAGGAGACCTTGTTTTGCCTTGAGTGGAATGGAGCTGGGAACCCTAAGACATCATCTGGCACCACAATTTAGGTTTCATTAAAATCCTTTATTTCGTTTTCTTAAATTGTTTCCAAAAATAACTTCAGAGGCCACTAGGTAAAATCAACAAAAATACGTAACAAAGAAATAATTGCCATCATTAAAAGCCCACATTCTTAAAGCCGGGTTGAGGGGGCCAGGTTTCATACACACAGCACACCCACACGCATCCTACTTGAAAATGCTTCAGTGATTGGTCATTGCTATCAAATAACAGAAAACAGCTGCATTTGGTAGAGTAGCAACTGGACTGCAATGGTAACCTTAGCTTTTCATTTGATACTTGGGGCGGGGGGCGGGGGAGGGCTTCCGCTGTGTGTAAGACGAAAATATGACCAGCGCCGTGCCTAGGAAACCAGTGAAGCAGTGAAGTCGGCAAGCGCTTAGCAGTTTATCTTCTGGAAATCTCTTTCCCCTAGCCCTTTTGCTCCCACATTGTTTTCTGAAGGTAACACTGATGATATCACTGCTGGGGAATTAATGTGTCACCTGGAAGGTACTCATACTTGTTTGAGAACATACACAAGTGATCTTTTAAAAGGCGCCGTAGGAACCTCTTTAGGAAGCTTGACGACTTTCAGCATCAAGTCAAGGCAGCTGGGGAGACACCGTCAGTGACAGAAGCACACAAGCTGCCTTCCCTTCGCTGTACTCAAGTCTGGGGCTGACGGGTCGTCTGATCCGGGTGCTCAGACCGTGGCCTCAAAACCATGCCCCCTGTCCTCCCCAAGGGCCCCAGCTTCTATTCTCTGGCCATCCCTCACCCTCTTTTCATCTGTAGACTAGAAAGCACAGCCCCCCTCCGACGGCCTGAACAAAATCTCCAGGGAGGCCTGCGAAGGCCAGTGCTGAGGGACACCCCCTTCCTTGGGCAGAGCAGGGCTGCCTGGCCTCGGACGGAGGGAGGTCTCACCTGCTGATGCTGTCTCCTGGCAACTGTGCCGCCACCTAAGGCTCACTCACAGTGGCAGAAAACCCCTAAAAGCAATGGGAGCAAATAAGAGAATGGACAGCAGATCTAGGTTATGCTAACACCTAACTAAGCCCCAGGAAGGGGGTGCGTCTCGGCTGCCAAAGCCCGGGAACCAAGGGCTCACACGTTCCCAAGACTCTTGGGCCGTATCTGTTTGGGTCCCAGCTGAATTCGGTTACGGCAGGCTGTCCTTTTGTTGAAGTGGGAATCATGGAAACTCGAGCAAAGCCTCCCCCGGGGACAACCATGGTACCGCCTAGTACCACCCACGCATGTAAGCTGCTGAACTTCTAACACATAGACTGATTTTGCTTCTTTTTAAACTCTATCAACGGAATCACACAGAATGCCCTCTCTGGCGGACCACTGCTGCTTTCCGTTGATGTTGCGCTTTCGGAACTCGTCCGCACTGTAGCTGTTAGTTGTCACGTATTTACCATTGCCTTGGTGGCCCCTTGTCTGCATACAACATATTCTTTCCTTGGTTTCATTGCTGAGGAAACCATGGGACTCTTGCTCATTTAGGGCAAATAATGCTTGGATGAACTTCTTTCAGAGAGGCTCGCGGGCATGCGTGCACGTGCACACACATGCTGGTAGGCATTTCATTGGATGTGTGCCCAGGTGTGGCTTTCAGGTGAGTGAGTGCTCAGCGTTAGTGGACAGTGACAACCTGTTTTCTGAAGTGGTTTTATCAGTTGACACTCTTTCCAACTGTGAATGAGAACTTCAGCCCCTTCACTTCCTTGCATACTGCTTTTGGTATCTTCAGGTTTTGTTTTGTTTTATTTGGTTTGGTTTTGTTTATCGATGCCAGTAGGTGTGCAGGCTTATTTCCTGGAAGTCTGATTTGCATTAGGTCCTGCCTAATGGACAGATCACCAGTCTGTTGGCTGAGAGAATCCTTCCTTTGCTAAACTGTCTGCTAAATTTCCTAAACCTCACATTGCTAATTCTGACTGTCCATCGTTTTCTTTTTGATCCTTAATATACCTTCTGGATACAAGTCTTTATTCCGTTGTATGTATTGCTAGATCTCATGCTGCATGGCTTGCAGTCTTACTCAATTCTTTTGATTAACACATTTTTATGTTAATGAAACTGAACTTATGAATCTTTTCCATTATGTTAATGTTTTATTTTCTGGTCCAGAATTTTTTGCTTACTCCATGGTTACAAAATATTTTCCTGTGGTATTGTCTCAATGATTTATTGTTTTGCTTTCTTCATGTGGATTTAGAATTTACCTCAGGTTGGCTGTTCTATATAGTGTGGTGTATATTGTGTGGATTTTATATACATTACGGTTAGGGTCAAGAATAATTTTTTCTGGAGGAGTTCCCGTCGTGGCGCAGTGGTTAACGAATCCGACTAGGAGCCATGAGGTTGCGGGTTCGGTCCCTGCCCTTGCTCAGTGGGTTAACGATCCGGCGTTGCCGTGAGCTGTGGTGTAGGTTGCAGACGCGGCTTGGATCCCGCATTGCTGTGGCTCTGGCGTAGGCCAGTGGCTACAGCTCTGATTCAACTCCTAGCCTGGGAACCTCCATGTGCCGCGGGCGCGGCCCAAGAAATAGCAACAACAACAACGAAAAGACAAAAGACAAAAAAAAAAAAAAAAAAAAAAGAATAATTTTTTCTCAAGGGAGAATCAATTTGTCTAATTACATTATTAAACTACCATTCTTTCCCTATTGTACAGTATATCAGAATCAGCTGACCTTGTACATCTAGGTTTGTGTCTGAAATATGTACTGTTCTGTTCGTGTTTTCTGTTCTTGCATCAGTATCACACTGTCTTAAATGATTCACTTAAAGACTTTAGGTGTGATAGTGTAAATCTTTCCAGTTTTGTAATTCTTCAAGATTTTTCCTAGCTATTTGAGGCCCTTCTCTAGTACTCTAAGAACTTTTGAAAGCTCTCATTATTTTCCACAAAGGAAAAAAGGAAAACTCTGCTAGGATTTAGATTGAGATTCTGCTAAATCTATAGATACATTTTTAGAGATACATAATGTCTTTACAATATTGACACTGTTAATCTAGGAACATGATTTATTAACACTGTTAATTTAGCATTCCATTTCTTAAACTCCACAAACTAAACTCCTTATTAAATGTATTCCTAGAAAGTTGATTTTATGCCATTATAAATTATACTTTTAAACTTCATTTCTACTGGTTTTCTTCTGATAGAAAAATATAACTCACATTTATATTTATCTTGTATAAAGAGATCTTATTAAATTTGTTAATTCTTATAGATTATCTGTAGCTTATTTTTTTTCCCACTGTGCAGCATGGGGACCAAGTTACACATACATGTATACATACTTTTTCCTCCCATCTTCGTGTTGCGATATAAGTATCTAGACATAGTTCTCAGTGCTACACAGCAAGATCTCATTGTAAATCCATTCCAAGAGCAATAGTTTGCATCCGTTAACCCCAAACTCCCAATCCCTCCCACTCCCCGCCTCGCCCCCCCGAGCAGCCACAAGTCTATTCTCCAAGCCTATGATTTTATTTTCTGTGGAAAGGTTCATTTGTGCTGTATGTTAGATTCCAGTTGTAAGTGATATCATATGGTATTTGTAGCTTATTTTGAATTTTCTACTAAGACAATTTTAATGATGGGTTAAATCCATTTGACAGATACAGAATTATTGAGAGATTCTTTTTTTTCTGAATCCACTCTGCCTTAGAAAAATGGCAATTCACTCTATCACCTACATTTACTGGTATTATTTAGCTATATCAGTTTTTAAAATTGTGTTTCCTGTTACGTTTTTATCCATTCTCTCATTTTCCTTTATCATTACATATAGGGTGTGTATCCTTTAATTTAAGGATTTAAGACTATGTAAGTAATATGTAGTTGTTTTTTCTGTCCAGACTTGCAATCTTTATTTTTTAATTGGAGAATTTAGGACATTTACATTTACTGATCTATTTGGGTTTATTTAGCTCACATTTTATTTTTGATTTGCATTCTTCTCATGTATTATCTGTTTTATTCTTTCTTCTTGTCTTCTTTTGGATTAACTGACGGTTTCTCTAATATTGATTTACATTCTTCACTGCTTGCAGTGGTTACCACAGAGACTAAAACTTCATTTTTTATTTTAGAACAGTATAATCAGTAATTTTGCTACTTAATGTATATTTAGTTATAATTTATTAAAACAAATAATGTATTTATGTTTGTTATAGCATATTAAGGTATAATAGTTATTTTGCTTCCCACAGAACTCATTATTCCTCAGAAATTAAAAAAATTACATATAGCATCTTCTCACTTTATGTTACCATGCATTTTCAGTATTTCTATACTTTAAATCATAGTGGATGATAGGTAACCTTTTTTTGTTTTATGGAAGTTTGAATTTTTCCGTACATTTGCAATTTTCATTACTATTCATTCCTTTTTGTATTTTCATGTTTCCTTCTAGAGGGACTTTGTGTCTTTCTGAATGATTCCTATTTCATTATACTTGAAAGCAGCTCTAGATGAGAAGAGTTATTTGAGTTTACCCTAACTTGTATCTTTTTCACATTTTTCTATGTACACCCATCTTTTATTTATTTTTACTTATTTAGTCTTTTTTTTTTTTTGCTTTTTAGAGCCACACCCATGGCATATGGAGGTATGGAGGTTCCCAGGCTAGGGGTCCAGTTGGAGCTGTAGCAACCAGCCTACACCACAGCCACAGCAATGCAGGATCCACGCTGCATCTGCAGCCCATGCCACAGCTCACAGCAATGCCAGGTCCTTAACCTACCGAGCAAGGCCAGGAATTGAACCTGTGTCCTCACGGATACTGGTCAGGTTCGTTGCTGCTAAGCCATGACGGGAACTCCTAGTTACACCCATCTTTTAGTCTAGAAACTGTATGCTGGCTTTTTGTTTGTTTGTTTTTTCCAGTTCACCGAGTCTCTCTCCTCCTCTGTCTTCACTGCTAGCACGCCCGTCTCTTGACTTCTGAATTCCAGTTTTTCGTTTTTCACTTCTAGAATTTTTATCATTATTTGATGATTTCGACATTCTTCAACGCATTCATTATGGTTAAGATCTGTCTATCATACTTTTAGTCATTGGCTATTTGAAAGTCTAATGCTGTCCCCCCCCCCGCCCCCGTTTTCTGCTTTCTTCCGCGTTTCCGGTGCGATTGCTGACTTCTTATTGAGAAGGAAAGGCTGCCTATGGGGATGGTTCGCCTCCTGCAGAAAGGTTACTGTAGCCCTGGTGGTGGCGCAGCACTGAAACCTGGCTTGGGCTGGGTGAGCGTGAGCCCGGTGAGAGGATGCGGAGGCTCCATCGCACGGCTCATGTTTTCCCAGTAACTTGCTCTCCCGTTGGCCCCCGGCAGCCTGGAGTGTCTAGCAGAGCAGTTTCCCCTTTGTGGTGCTTGAGGACCAGTTTTATTTCTCCAGGCATTTTCAGAAAACTCTATTACATCTTTCTACTAAGATTCTTACCTTCTTAAGAACTCAGTAAATGCCTTGAGGCAAAAAAACATAAAATATAATACATCTCTAGACCTCTCTTCTCACCAGGAATTTAGCTTCTCACATTCCCAGCTGTTTTGAAGTCCCAAACGCCAGTTTCTTTGTCCTGTGCGTTTGCCAGATGCTCTGCTGACTTGTGTGCCTCTTAGAAGCACGTCTCTGCCTGCAACTTTGGTTTTCACCCCTGAACCAGTTGAAAAGTGCCCAGAAAGCAGTGGCTCTTGGCGTGGTCTCATGTGTCCTGAGGGCTGCTCCTCTCCAGGACCTTCAGCCTGGCATTTCCCACTGCCCTGGCACACTCTCCGGTCTGTTCAGATGGCTTCATCCAGTCTTCCTGTTTGTTCTCAAGCTGGTCCATCGGTCTGCTCCAAGCTATTTCATAATCCATGGAAATGAAAGCATCAAGGCATACTTGATAAAGAAAAATGCACTTCTTGCATCCATTCCTGTTGTCAGTAGGGTACGAGTATTTTTCACTCCAGAGAATTAAAGCTTCTACACCAGCTCATTAGACAAGAGTAAGTGGCAATTGATGACTCTCTAAATTGCCCGAGTGTTGGTCAGAGTCAACCAGCAGCAACACAACGCCGTCATCTCTCACAGATGCCGTTACACGCGAGGTCAGACGGCGACTTTCAGTAGGGCACCCACCTACCTCAAATCCAGTAGCTGCCAGTGATTACCTGCCCATCAGACACCAGAACGGCTATGAAGACTAAAGCCCACCTTTGTCTGTTTGTCTGGACCGTCCATAGAAGGCAGATGTGTAACCCTTGTACATCTCACATACCCCAGATGGCATTTTTAATATGAAATATGCAGTTTTCATATAACAATTGGATGCCATTTTTCATACATTCATATTAAAATCGTATCCACTTTAATATGCAATTTTCAATTAAAATACACTAATCTCAATACTCCATTTAATTTTCCTGCGTTTGAAACTTTAGACTCTTTACAGACACAGAGAAGAAATGGCTTGTCCTTTGTTTCACATCCCAAAAGATTTCGAGTGGAAAAATAGTTCCATTCCATCAGGGACGAACACATAAAATACATACATAGGAAACTATTTTCCATGTTATATTTTACCAGAGTTCATATAGTATTACATATTTCTCTTTGGTACAACTGGTTTTATCATTGTGAGGATTTATGCATATGTCATTGAGTGAATTCCGGAGCTTGATACTCTGCTCCGATGCCACTGTGTGATGGGGTGGCTCAGTAAAGTATGGTTTTAGTATGGCAGAAGGGAAGCAGAATGTTGGGAGCAGAGGAGCCTGTGTGCTGAGCTGTGTTAATTTGTCGTCAGGACTCCCCTTGGTTTTGGTGTCCTGTTCAGACCTCATCCATCAAGGGAAACAAACATCACCTCCAAGAGAGCACACGGGGTCCCTCGGACAGAGCAAGGCCTGAACCCGTGTCTGTGTGCAGCAGCTCCCAGGACCAGGAAGAAGACAGGACGTGTCAGGGGTCACTTCGTGCAGGAGGTAGAAGAGCAGAAAATGCCAAAGATGCTCCCCGTTTCTCGGGAACATGTTCCCCAGGGGCTTGTCTAGGTGCTTTCTAAATTCCAAACAACCCCGAAACTCTAAGAGCCAGAACTGCTCTAGAAAGTCCCGTTCATTTATATGGAATGTCAGAATTACTTTTTCTATCTTTTGTAACTTGGGGGAAGGATTTGAAGAATAAGGTTTCTGTATAAAATGTTATCATGATACAGTATTTAGCTCAAATGTTCTGCTGCACAGTCTTTTCTATGATTCTCAGTAGTAAAGGAGGTAGAACTAACGATTAAGATCTTAAACCAAGCCAAAGGTGGAGTCCCTGTGTGGTTCAGTGGTAACATATTCGACAAGCATCCGTGAGGACGCAGGTTCAATCCCTGGCCTCGCTCTGTGGGTTAAGGATCCGGCATTGCTGTGCGCTGTGGTGTAGGTCGCAGGCATGGCTCAGATCTGGTGTTGCTGTGGCTGAGGTGTAGGCCAGCAGCTATAGGTCGGATTCGACCCCTCGCCTGGGAACCTCCATATGGCGTGGGCGTGACCCTGAAAAGACAAAAAAAAAAAAAAAAAATCAGGCCAAAGTGTCTGCCACCTTGTAACAGGGGTAGACTTTCCTCCTGTTTCCTTCGTCTTTTCCTCCTGAGATGTCACCAGGACATGCGTAACACACGTGTCCCGACATCTGTTCATGGCAATCTGTGTGCTGTCTAGGACATCAGCAGCTTTCTGTCCTGGGTCCTCCCCAGGACCGCCTGGAATGTCCCTAATTCTACCAGTTGTCTCTCGGGGCAACCTGTGTTTTTCTCTGTCTCGCACCTCAAAACACTTGGAGCCCTACCTCTTCCCCAGTCCCAAGGCCAGTCGACATGTTAGCGGTTTGTAATGGCAGCGTCCACTTCCTGGCACCAAAATCCATGTTAGCGTCTTGGGGCCAGCAGAAGTACCACAAACTGGCAGCTCTCCTAGTTCTGGAGGCCGGAGTCTGAAAGCAGGGTATTGGCAGGGTCACCTTCCCTCGGGGTGTCGGGAGAACCTGTCCCAAGTCTTGGGGTGCAGATGCACCTGCTGTGTGATGTTCTTCGGCCTGTGCCACATCCCCCCGACTTGAGCCTCCACTGCCACGTGGCCCCCTTCCCGTGTGGCTCTGACTCGGTGTGTCTCTTCCGGAAAGACACCAGTTACTGCATCGAGGGGCCGCTTCATCCAGGATGGCCTCGGCTCAGCAGATTGGATCCGCAAACTTCTGAGGTCTCGAATAGGCTCACCTTCTGAGGTGGATGGGAATTCGGAGGAGATGGTCTTCAGCCCTCCACCCGGGTTCCTAGAGGGCTGTCGGGGTCTGACCGTCTCCGTAGCCCCGGGCTGCCCCGCGTCTGGCGCGTGGGCTGCATGAGTCAAAGGGCGGCCGCAGTCACCACCTCTGTCAGGTAGGGCCAGATGAAATCTCGTAGTTGAGGTGAGAACATTAAACAATGCCCACGTCATCGGCGTGTGCTGTAAGACTGAGCCTTGATTTCTGAGCCCCCAGTTCAGCCACGTGACTCTTCCCCGTTCACCTCACTTTGTCTCCAAATAAGCTTCCCGGAGGACACCGCCCCTGCTCCCGCTAGACGGAAGTTTGCCACTTGTGGCCGAACTTGAACTCCTCCAGCAGGGCCCCGTCACGTCTTTATTCCAGTTGCTCTCCAGCCACCCACACTTCTCTGTATTCAGGTGTCGCCGTGTGACCTTGGTGAGTGACTTAACTTTCTGTGCCTCGGTGTCTTTATTTGTGAATCGGGGTTAATAATGGTACCTACCTTGTAGGTGCTCTGAGCATTGAAGAAGTTACTGCCTAAAAAGTATTCAAAGCTGCGTCTGGCACAGAGTAAATGCTGCAGATGTGTTTGCTAAAGAAATAGTCTTTAATGGGAATTAGTACAACTCAGCAAAGTCTTTCTGGAAAGGAATTATTAAGTGACTGTCAAGTGCCCACAGGAGCCTGGGTGTTTCTCATGATTTTCTTAGAGACATAGCAACTGAGAACTGGTTTCATCAAGGTAGTTGCTAAATGCAGCAACATGAAGGAAAATTTTCTGAGAAGCATTTTCCTGGCTGAGCTTAAAGGTCTGCCTCTCAAACACTTCTGTTTTGCAGATACGACGTTTTATAGCATGGATGGAAAAAATTGCCTGGAAGCTATAATGTTTTTTTCTTTTTTTACATAACACCCACTATTTGTACCTTCCGTTTTATAGTTTACAGAATGTTTGTTTGAAATAGTAATCGGCTGCAGAAAGCCTGCCTGAGGGGCATCTCGATCCGGGAACCGTGTCACCTGAGAAAGCCGGCGGTCTGTTGATGTCCTTTCTTGGCTCCCGCTTAGCGCACTGACTTGAAGGGCTGTCAAAGTTGGCACAACTTAAATGTCATTTTTTAAATAACCGAGGCTCTAAAGGCAGGCTGGGTTGGGTGCGCGCGGGCGCACGTACTCGAGTGTGTGTTAGAGCTGAGAGCGCTGAGCAAATACCTTCACTTTATCTAACAGGAAAACTGATTCAGCTTCCCTTGGACTGAGTCACTTTCCTGACCTCCCCGTGCTGTGTGAACCGGGTTCAAGCAAGGTGACGCCAGTGAGCGGAGGCCCGGCCAGGTGAGAATAACATCGCCAGGACCAGTCTTGGGGTGCGGCCCCGCCTCCCTCGCAGCCTTACCCACCCCTACCCTTTGTCCTTTGCTAGAACCTGACATCTGTTGATATTCCCCTTGGGAGGTCCGTTTACGTGGAAGGCACATCTGGCTTAATTGGGCTGACAGCTGCCCCAGGTACGTTTGGACAGGGCCCAGGCGTCACAGGCCTACCACGCACTTGGCAGTTTAACCTTCCGTAATCCCATCTTCAGGCAGCTAGTGAACTCGAGAGATGAGCTCTCGGTATTTGTCAATACATGTTCGCTGTCTACCTTGCTACCACAACCAGGCCAGCAGAGACCACCCTGCAAGGCCAAGGGCACTTCCCAGAGGCCAGCTGGCGAGCAGGAGGGACCAAACTACCCAAACCTGTGAAAACCGGGCTGAAGAGCATAATACTAAGTGGCCCAGGGCGGCTCTGGAGGCAGGGCTGAGAAAACAATCCTGCTTTCAAGGCCCGAGGCTTGCGTTTGCTTCTGTAAAATCTTTCTGCGGTAACAAGTGATGAGGGTTCTCACCGGCAGAGGAGGTGCTCAGATGTGCCACACGCCCCGGCGTTTCTCAGCTGCATCCCTGCTCTGCCAGGAGCGGGGTGAGCAAAGGCTGTGGGCACACACATGGGGCGAAGCCAGCTGTCACTAAGCCGCGAGGTCTGTGCTCTAAACCGCTGGGCATTAAATGCCCCTGCAGTTGCTGTAATCAATTTGCACACGGTTTTATTCCAGGAGAGCTCCACGTAGAAGGGCTGAGAATAACAACTGCTTTTAGCTGCCTCCGCCCCGGCTGAGTGCAGATTAATAAAAGCAAAGGCAATTCCAGGAGGCCCTTCCAAGGAGAGGTGGTTGGGTTTTCCCACTGGAGGCACTGCAGGAGGAGAGGGTTGGATTTAACAGAGTGCTATTGGCCTCCCTGGAGGCGCAGCTCAGAGTGTTCTCTGTGGGGTCTCCCTTCCCCGAGAGGCGACATGGCCGGACGGCCAGGGGACAAAGGATATCTTTCAAAACTGAAGGTCTTTGGGTGTGCCATGGACACAGTCTGGGAACCTCTGGGAGGTTCGCGTTCAAATGCATTTGTCTCACAAAATAGGTCCCATCATACATTTTTCAATGCATGGTTTTGTAAGCTTGGCTTCATTAGATTTTTTTCTTTTCTTTTTAGGGCCACACCTGAGGCATATGGAAATTCCCAGTCTAGGGGTCAAATTGGAGCTGCAGCTTCCAGCCTACACCACAGCCACAGATCGGAGCCACATCTGCAACCTACGTAGCAGATCACAACAACATTGGACACTTAACCCGCTGAGCAAGGCCAGCGGTCGAACCTGCATCCTCATGGGTGCTAGTCAGATTCGTTTCCGTTGAGCCTCAACAGAAACGCTTAACACATTATATTTTTAAAGCACATCCACAACTAGCTGTCATGCATGCTTTGATCCACTTCCTAAAATGGGCAAAAAATAAAATTGAGAGTCAAGCAAGCAGAACATCCACCTTTAATCTGATGACAATAAAATCTGTGCTCCTCTATCAAATGCATCAGAACAAGTGATTTTTCTCTTGACTTTTTCAAATCTGTGTACAAGTCAGGTCAAAAGTCTGCTTTAGTTTATATAAATATTAATAAGCATACAATAAAAGTGTATGATCTAGTCAGACACCATGCCATGAGTATTAGTCACAGGCCAGGCACCGTGCATTTCTGTCGGCGGTAAATCTCTCAGCACAGTGGTGGGCTTGTTTCCAACAACCCTTTTGACAACTGTGCTGCTGCCTTTCCCCTCTGTTAATTACTCCACGTGACAGAGGATGAGGCCACGTCCGGGACAACAAAAACCTTTTGTTCCCTGAGCCTCCGGGCCTCCACTTGGGCTGTCTTTGTAGATACCTTTTCCTCGCTGATTAAATGAGATAAATTCAGGCTACTTTGTGAGCTCCAGTCATAATCCAGCACCTGCCGGAGCTTGTGAAGCTGGTGACCAAGCAGCCCACAGGGTCCAGGCTGCCTGTCCCCGCAGCCCCGGAGCCGAAAGGGAGCCAGAACCAACTGGCCTTTCTCTGTGCTTCCTCACCCTGTGCCCAGCTGCTCCCACTGGGATTCAGAACCACATCTTCGTTGTTTGGATTTGTAAAAAAGGCTTTGACACTCAGGTCTAACAAGTGAGTACAGAGCATGCGATTAAGTCTGAAAAATATAACCCCTAAAACTGGCTGTTTGATTTATTTTAGATGATACTTCCAATGATTTGGAAATATCTGTTTTTGACTGGATTTTTGTTCTCATCCAGATGTTTGGCATTTTGAAGACAAGGATTAAGTGCCCGTATTATTATATAAAATGTCATATTCCTGAAAATGTGGGCAAACGAAGAGAACTTGGCTTCTTTCTTAGCACAATCAAAACAAACTTTTCTCACTTTGCTAATAAGCTCATATCCCAAAGGGAGCAGGGTGTCCACGAAATGGCTGTTTTCATCCAGCTGCTACGTGTTTGTTTCGGGGATGAGGATTTCCAGCTCATGATACACGTGACCTGAGCGGGCCTGGCAGGAGGAGCTCATCATGCCTCTCAGGACACTGCTCATGTCACCTTCACGCAGGCTCGTGGTCCCGCTGGCCACACCCCAGTGGGATGGTTCCTGGGGAACAAACCCCCAAAAGTGCAGAGGACGGAGATGGACTCTGGACCTGGAATGCTCCCCTCGTTAGGGCAGGGGACAGTTCACGGATGGAGCCTGGACCCCCTCAGCATGCCAGACCAGAGGCAGCAAGCTGGACCTGCCCACCAAGGCTCCCAGGGCTCCAGCTGCCCAGGTCGGTGGGGGCCTCAGGGATGGAAGCACCCAGGCCAGGAGCTGAGTGCTCACCCCGCCACCCTAGACACCATGGAGCTGAAAAGCAAACCCACTGCGAAATAAAGAACAGCATTCGCTTGTGAGTTCCCACTGTGGCACAGCCGGTTAAGGATCCATCATTGCTGCAGCTGTGGTGTAGGTGGAAGTTGTGGCTGGGATTCAATCCCTGGCCGAGAAACTTCGAAATGCTGCAGGTGCAGTCCCAAAAGATAAAAAATAGTTATATACATATATATGCACACACACACGGCATTCTCGGGCCTGCTTTCAGACGTCCACAGACGCGAGGTGTCTGGGTCAGTGGGCCATCCTGCCGCGGGCACAGGCACTGAGGTGCTGGGACTCCGGTACGGATGGTGACTCAGGGCAGAGGAGAAGTTATCCACAGAGATGTTTTGTAAGCACAAAAAAGGCCCTGCCCCGCCAGTGGTTTCTGCCAATGCCAGGCCTGTGTGGATGTGCAGCCGACCCCTGGGGGAGGCAGAGCGCGTGGACGGCCTCCCGTCACACCATGAGGGTGACAGTGGGCAAGCAGCCAGCTCAGCGCCCTGCTGTGCAGGGCGTCAACACTGGTCCCAAGTGTCAGAATCCATCTTGCTGCCAAAGCCCGCGTCGGTGGTGTTCCTGGCACTGCTTTCTCAGGTCATGGGGGTGTACAGCACCCCTGTCCATGGAGAGTGCTTTGGCCAGACGTTTGAAGAACCAGGATTCATTATAAAGGCCACATCCAAGTGTCACCAGCGGTGCAGTTTTGGGAAAGTCACTCAAACTCTCTGCGTCGTCATTTAGGTTCCCTAAGGTGACCTCAGGTCAAGACCCGCAATTGGGAGCTGTTGGGAGGCGCACGCAAGAACACAGGTCTCCTGAGCTCCGCAGAATCTCCAGGGCGGGGCCCGAGGCCCCGAGCCGGGCTCTCCTGCCTGCGGGACACAGTGAGGTGTGGGGCTGGCTGTGGACACCTTCAGAAGGTGTGTGCAAGAGGTGACTTAACTTACATCCTACAGCGTCATTCAGATCTGCAGGGAGCGCTGAATCTAAGGGGCAGAGAGGCCTTTAGGAAGCTATTAAGGTGTGTTACAAAGCAGGCAGGTGGCAGTTGAAGCAGGGAGGTGCTCATGGGGAGATGGTGGTGCTGACGGCGGGGAGAAGTGGCCCATTTAACACGCTTGCAATTCTAAGAGTCAAGTGCGTTTTCACTTGCACAGCATGAAACAGCATGAACTTGGGAAGACAGAGCAAGAAACAAGTTTGGGAGTGAAACACACACAGAAACCAGGAGTCATTTTGGCAGGTGCTCAGTTTTCCTTATCTGGGCACACCTGGAAGAGAGTGTGAGCAGGTGGCCCTGTACACCAAGGGCCACAGCAGGGCTGGTTCATGGGTCAATAGGATTTCAAATGCTGGTCCCTGGAGACCACTCCAGCTTCGTGCAAGGGTAGACGCCAAAGGGGGAAGATGGCCAGAGCCTGGGTGTCGGGCTCCTCCAACCTTTCGCGGTCGGGGCCAGCGTGGGGCTGGGTCAGACGTGCCCTCTATGGAGTTGCCCAGGCCACCCGTCCCCAGGACTGCGTCAGGCTGGGGTTCTCTGCAGGGCTGGGCGCTTTTCCAGGTGTCACCCTTTCACATGAGAGGGTAGCTCCACGACGGCAGGGGCTGGGCCCCCTCTCTGCTCAGTATCCTGAGACTGACCCAGGCAGAGGCTTTGAAGCCTGTGTTTGCCAAGTGAAGGACTTGAAAAGCTGCCTAGAGGCCCTAAAATTTTATCCTGTTTCATAACTTGTGTCCCAAGCAGCCACAATTGCATAATGCGGGAGGTGAGGAAATGTTACCCTATGAAAAATACATGGCCCAGAGTTCCCGTCGTGGCTCAGTGGTTAACGAATCCAGCTAGGAGCCATGAGGTTGCGGGTTGGGTCCCTGGCCTTGCTCAGTGGCTTAATGATTCAGCGTTGCCATGAGCTGAGGTGTGGGTCGCAGATGCAGCTTGGATCCTGTGTTGCTGTGGCTCTGGCCACACCTACAGCTCCAATTCAACCCCTAGCCTGGGAACCTCCATATGCCATAGGTTCAGCCCTGGAAAAAGACAAAAAGACAAAAAAAAAATGGCCCTTGCTGTACCTGGGATGTGACATTTTGCCCACAAAGTTATGAAAAATACACAGTGCAGGAAGAAAAAAGAAAAAAAATTCTCTCTCTCTCTCCTTTCTGTTTTTGAGAGCTGTGGCTGGAAACATACTCTGAGATGAAAATTACAAGTGCCCATCTTTCACATTTTGGATCATTTTCCTTATTTTTAGAAACATTGCTGTAGCCCCCACCCTCAGCCTTGTTCCTCACCGGCCGCTGAGCAGCCAGCACTGCCTCGTGCAGTGACCGCGTCAGAGGGTGACACGGGCACCACGGGCAGGCACGCCCATCGTCGCCTCTGGGACCGTGCTGGTCGTTTCTCTCTTGCGTCTCCCTATTGGATTTATAACTCAGGTGAGGATTCATTTCCCCTTCTCATTTTGCAAACTCAGTGCCATATATCCACTCCTATTACTGTGGCTCCTGGAGCTGAGATTTATTTACCGTGCAGCGTGACATCTGCAGTTATGTCACAGTACGTGACCAGACCTGCAGCTTTGGCCAGGGCCCCGACCGGTGTGGTGGTGGCCATGGCAGTGGTTGCTGCTGGAATTAAGCAGAGTCGTATCCTTAAATCCCACGCCCCAATTTCCTTGATCAATTAAGTAGGGATAATGTCTGCAGTTTCCTTCTCCTTTTTCTTAATTTCCATCACCTTTTGTGGTTAAAGATATCATTTTCCATATAAACATGGTGTTGCCTGAGTGGTGAGGTGGCCCTGTCCACCTGCAGACACTGTTGGCCCCAAAGGCCTGGCTGGGAGTTTGCACTTGGGCCAGGCAAGCCTTGTTGACCGTTCCTGCCTGTGTAGACGAAGTCCATGGAGAGGGTTAGGTCTGTGACATGTGAAGAGGATTAGCTGCCTGTGCATTAGGACAAGGTCTGCAGTTGGAGCGGGGAAGATGAAATCCCAGGGGTTACTGGTCCTCGGCTTCAGGATGGAAGCCAAGCGGCAGCTGGGTTTGGGAAGACACGTTCTACCCTGGGATCAAGTCTGCTCAATGATCAGGGCACAAGGACGCCCTGCCAGACCTTCTCGAGGAACGGCTCCTTCCGGCCACTCAGGCAAACCCTGTGACAGAGTGAGGAGACGCCCGGATCCCATCCTGGAACCCACTCAGCCTCAGGAGCAGGAGGGCCCCAGGAGCAGCCTACGGCCACGTCCGCTGGGGGCCAGGCCCCCGGGGTGCTGGGGGGATGCCCGCGGCCACCCCCAGGGCACAGAGGCCTGCGGGAGGCTGCCTTGCCCCTGGGTTTCCTACGCAGTCGGCCATCTCTGGACACGGGGATTCTCGTCTTTCACGACCCTCGCTTCCCTTCCATCCTGAAGTCTGTGGTGGGAGAGACGCTCCGCCTGGTCCTTGAAGCTCTCATCTCAAGAACAGTTCCAAGGAGGTGGGAGAAAACTTGAGGGGGACCCGGAGCCGGTGCACCCCCCCCCCCAAGTCCCAGACGCAGCCAGCAAGTCGCCGGCACCAGCAGTACACACAGGCCCGAACACGGGTGGCAGCTGAGGAGGGAACCCTCACTGTGGGCGCCAGTGGGGACAGGAGTGAGCCAAGCAGGTGGGGTTACTGGAGGGAAAAGAGCAAACGTGAACAGAAAACACAAGAGGGGGGTAGAAGACACTTTGAATTGTTTTCTACTTACTGGGTTAAGAGGTGAGAATCAGGATGAAAATAACGCATCCATGAAAAGGATTATGCGAAGGCGTGAAAGAAATTCAGGCTTAAACATGGCGTTCGGGACGTCTACCAAGTCCCTGTACGTTTGCCCCCGTCAGACCACGCTGCCTAAACTCAGGGGCAAAACTGGATACATCGACATCTAAGTCCTGTTTGAAAAACTGCAAGGCAGCATGCAGACACGCTTTGTTGAAACAAATCTAGTACATCAGAGACCAAGTGCAACGTAAACTTCGAAACGACCACTTTTCAAAACGCGCTTTTTCACTCACGAGTAGCCGACACCGTCCTTATTTATCAACATCTCATAGTCAGTTGTTAGAAAGTCATTGGTGACTGAGAAGAACGTGTTGGCTGGAGGTGTAGCCCGCTGACATAGTTTTCAGCGGTGGGCTGTGTGCACCAGCCCTGTCAGCACTACCACCCTCCCTCGGGTGGTTTGGGCCGGTGAGTCGCTAAATTACTCGGTTCCCATAGACTCGCTCAGACTTACGCCAGGACCTGCCTTTCACACAAACTCCCCTAAGGCTTCAGTTGTGAACGTGAGGTGTCCCATCCACTTGTCCCGAAGCAGCATTGCCTCAGACTGCTGTCCTGACCTTCTAAGTTGGCGACTCCCGGCCTGACCTTTTTTATGGAGTCCTTCCCGGAGCTCCCGTGCGGAAGTGCCCAGCTCTCTGCACTGGCCCTGCCTCCTCCTCTCTGTCTGTCTGTCACCAGGACTGCGCCGAAGGGTTCCGTAAGCGCCTAGTGAGTGAATGTTCATGTGACCAAAGGAACAAAGAAACGATGTGACAGCTGAGCTGGACAGTCCCAATCAGTGAGCTGATTCCCTGTGCCCTATTACTGACTTTTTATTTCCCTAGGAATTAAACAGTCTTCATTTGGGTTAAGATCTCATTTTCGGAGTTGCTGTTGTGGCTGAGCAGTAACAAACCCGACTAGTATCCATGAGGATTCAGGTTTGATCCCTGGCCTTGCTGAGTGGGTTAAGGATCCTGCACTGCTGTGGCTGTGACGTAGGCTGGCAGCTGTAGGCTCCAGCTCATCCCCTAGCCCAGGAACTTCCCTATGTCGCAGGTGTGGCCCTAAAAAGAAAAAAATAAATTCATTTTTGGTCATAACGACATGTTCAAATTTCTAAGCTTCTCTGGATCACTGGATAATCCAGGAATCTTTCATTCCTTGGGCTAATTCATTCTTCTGCCCTCTTTTAAGAAAATGAAATGCACAACTTTAACCATGGAAACTGCTATTTCAAAAATTATTTACAGCTGATATAATCAGATGGGTAAATATTGTCTGAGCACAATGCATGTATTTTGTATGTGTAACGGGGCTACCACACTCCTGGGAAAAGAACTTTGTTCAGGTTTCTGTGAACAAGTTGATACATCTTGAAGACTTCTTGCAGGGTTTATTATGAAAATATTTTCTATCTTGAACAAGGGATTAGTTGTCAGAAATCTGATATATTCAGCAACAGAAGGAATCTTGATTTTCTGATGGAGGTGGATTTTCTGCCCAAGATTAGTCATAACTTGTTTCTATAAAAATGCAGCAGGAAGGGCTAAGACGCCCTCTTTCATAAGACTGCAGGGAGGCAAGGTCAGGACTCCACGATGAATTCCCTCATTGTTCCACTAATATACCGTCATTAACTGGGCTCCTCAGTTTAAATTACTAATTGGGGGAGTCCTCTCATGCAGTCGAGCTCCTTCTCTCAAGAATGTTCACGTCTAACCTGGTTGTGAGACATCCGCCTCAGTGAGTTTCCACTGCATTTGCTGCAACAGCTGCTGCTCTGTCCTCTCTTTCTTGGGATGAGCCCCCCCCCCCCCCAGGAGGTTTCTGTGTTCCTCGTTCCCCTCCTCCAGGGGGAACCAAAGAGGCTGCCAGCAGCGCCGCCCCATGACGGCGCCTCCTGGAAAGGCCGAGGGCCCCGCGCCGGCCTAACGCAGGGGGCTGCATCTCAGGGGGGAAAACCCTGGTGGCACCCAGGGTTCGTGAGTTCTTTCTGAATTCTCTTCACATCACTTCGCAGGGGCCCGTTCCTCTGGGTTGTTGCTGGGTCGTTTGGCTTAGTTAACCCTGCGTTCAGTGGGGCAGCGCTCTCTTTAGTTTTAGAGTGTTTCTTTTTCAAAAAACCATTCTGTTCTCAAGTTAAAGACAGCTCTGTTGTCAAGTGAAACCCAAAGATGTTCTCGTCACTCGGTCAGAGTGTAACAGTGACCTCGTGGGCCCACGACACCAGAATGTGTCTGTCAGCAGTTGACAAGAATTGAAGCAGGATAACAGGCTGAGCGGAACTCAGGAGAACCCAGGAGAAGGGGAAACCCGGTGACACGGGGGACGCTGGCTGTCGGGCTGCCGGACGCGGTGGAGGCGGAGCTGCGGGACATTCTGCCACGTCTGGGCTTTGGGCAGCCCTGCTTCTTCCCACGGAGACGACAGACACCTCTTACCTTTCAGAGATCCCCTAGAAGGTGTGAGAAATGACGGAAGCTGCACAAGGGACGGTCCTGTCCTTAACCCCGGGATGGAGACGCCTCAGAAGGTGATGCGAACCCACAAAGCTGGTCCCCGGGCCCTGGGGACCAGGGCCACGCAGCCCCCTGGGGCCTGGAAGTGCTGAGGCCCAGGCCCAGAGCAAGGACGATCTGGGCTCCCTCCGCTCGTGGCACCCCAGGCTGATCTAGCAGGGAGGCCCCGCACGCCCGAGGTCCTTCTAGCCTCCGGGCTTTTTCTGCCCGACGACGCAGCGTCTTCTCAAGGGCCACAGGCTGCGGGCAGATGATCGAGGGTTAAAAGAGCCCCACCCTCCGAGCTGAGGTGCGAAGCAGACGCCTGTCCCCCGGAGGAGTCCCGCCCAAAGTCAGAGCCTTGGAGCAAGGGCAGAACAAGACCACCGGCCTTGCATCCTCCACGCCTCCCCAGCCCCGCCTGTTTCCTGCGGAGGAACATTCTCTGGTATAGATGTACCACCGCCCCTGAAGGACATCTGGGATGTTTCCAGGTTTGGACAATGAGGAATAAAACTTCTGGAAATAATCCTGTACAGGGCTGTGTGTGAACGTAAATCTTCACTGTTCTGGGATAAAGGCCAGGAGAGCAAACGCTCGCTCATACGGTAGTTACATGCTCAGCTTTTCAAGAGACTACCAGACTGGTTCCCAGATTCCCGCCAGCGGCCTCTGAGGGCCCCGCTTCTCTGCATCCGCATCAGCATCTGCTGACGTCACTGTTTCAGTCTAACCTTGCTGACGGGTGTGGGGAAGTATCTCATTATGGCTTTCTTTGCATTTCCCTAATAGTTTGTATTGTGGAGCATCTTTTCATGTATTTACTTGTATTTATCTGTAAATCCTTTTCATTGAAACGCCTGTTCATGTCTTTTAACTATTTTCTAATTGGATTATTTGTTTTTACACTGTTGAGTTTTGTGATTTCTTTGTTATGGACACTAGTCATTTGTCAAATATTTAGTTTGAAAAATTCTTCTCCCAATGTATAGCTTGTCTGTTATCCTCTTAATGAGTGTTTTGCAAAGCAAAACGTTTTAATTTTGATGAAATCCAATTAATCAGTTTTTCCTTGTATGGATTGTGCTTTTCATGGCACATGTGAGCACTCTTTCCCAAACCATACATCCCAAGACTTTCTCTTATTTTTTTCTAAAAGTTTTAAATAGAACAATCCCTTTTGAGTTAATTTTCGTATGAGGAATGAAGTTCAGGTCACTTTTTTGGTTTTGTTTTTTGTTTTTTGTTTTTTTTTTGCCTATGGATGTTCAGTGGTCCAGCACCATCTGATGAAAAGACTTTCACCTTTTGTAAAGATGACTCCGTTCTCCTCCTCTTCCTTCTCATTTTCTCCTCTTCGTCCTCTTTGTCTTATAGTTACCTCGGATAGTCCTTATTTTTTCATATGAATTAAGGCTCAGTGGTCAGGTTTGACTTTAAAATGCCCTTTAGTGATCTGGCGGGAGTCTCACTGAACCTGTGTGTTAATGTGAGCACAGCCGACATCTTTAAAACATTTACTTTTCCCATTTAGCAAAATGATACATACCTCCATTTATTCTGGGTTTCTATGTCCCCGAATTTTTTTATAGTTTTTTTCTAGAGAGGTCTTGAACAACTTTTGTTTTTTTTTTTTTTTTGTCTTTTTAGGGCCGCACCTGTGGCATATGGAGGTTCTAGTCTAGGGATCAGATCCAAGCTGTAGTCCCTGGCCTACACCACAGCTGCAGCACCACCAGATATGAGCCGCATTTGTGACCTACACCACAGCTTATGGCAATGCTGGGTCTTTAACCTACAGAGCGAGGCCAGGGATCAAACCTGCGTCCTCATGGATACTAGTCAGATTTGTTTCTGCTGAGCCATGATAGGAACTGGCATGTCATTTTTGTTGACAATGAGAATTACATCTGTTATTCCACTGTATTATTTTTATTGTTCTTATAAAAACTCTACTACTTTCAAATACCAAATATTTTGTATCTTCCTTTCCAATTCAAATATTTTAGCTTCAGTTAAAACCTCTAGAGCCGTATTAAATAATAGCAACAATCCCTAACTTGAATAAAATGAAATGCTACATTTAACAGATATTTTTATTTTATTTTTTAAATTATTCAGTGAATTTTATTACATTTATAGTTGTACAGCAATCATCACAACCCAATTTTATAGCACTTCCATCCCAAACTCAGCCTATCCCTTGCCCCACAACCTGTCTCCTTTGGAAACCATAAGTTTTTTAAAGACTGAGTCAATATCTGTTCTGCAAAGAAGTTCATTGTGTTCTTTTTTTAGATTCCACATGTAAGTGATAGCATTTGATGTTGATGTCTCACTATCTGACTGACTTCACTTAGCATGATAATTTCTAGGTCCATCCCTGTTGCTGCAAATGCCCTTATTTCTTTCCTTTTAATGGCTAATATTCCATTGTGTGTATGTACCACATCTTCTTGATCCACTCCTCTGCTGATGGACATTTAGGTTGTTTCCATGTCTTGGCTATTGAATATAGTACTGCAGTAAACACTGGAGTACATGTGTCTTTGCAAGTCATGGTTTTCTCTGGATAGATGCCCAGGAGTGGGATTGCTGGATCAAATGGTAGTTCTGTTTTTAGTTTTCTGAGCAATCTCCATACTGTCTTCCACAGTGGTTGCACCAATTTACAATCCCATCAGCAGTGTAATAGGGTTCCCTTTTCTCCACACCCTCTCCAGCATTTATTGTTTGTAGACTTTTTGAGGATGGCCATTCTGGCCGGTGTAGGTATTACCTCATAGTGGTTTTGATTTGCATTTCTCTAATAATGAGTGATGTTGAACATCTTTTCATGTGTTTTTTGGCCATCTGTAGGTCTTCTTTGGTGAACTGTCTGTTTAGATCTTCTGCCCATTTTTTGATGGGATTGTTTATTTTTGGATATTAAGCTGCAGAAGGTGTTTATAAATTTTGGATATTAAGCCCTTGTCAGTCACTTCATTTGCAAAGATTTTCTCCTATTCTGTGGGTTGTCTTTTCGTTTTGTTTAGGGTTTCATTTGCTGTTCAGAAACTTTTAGGTTTAATTAGGTCCCATTTATTTTTGTTTTTATTGTCATTATTCTAGGAGGTGGATCAGAGAAGACATTGCTATGGTTTATGTCAGAGAATGTTTGGCCTATGTTTTCCTTTAAGAGTTTTATGGTATCTGGTCTTAGATTTAGGTCTTTAATCCATTTCATTTTTGTGTATGGTGTTAGGAAGTGTTCTAATTTCATTCTTTTCCATGTGACTGTCCAGTTTTCCCAGCACCACTTATTGAAGGGGCTGTCTTTTCTCCATTGTATATTCTTGCCTCCTTTGTCATAGATTAGTTCACTGTAGGTGCATGGGTTTAATTCTGGGCTTTCTATCCTGTTCGACTGATCTGTATATCTGTCTTTGTGCCAGTAGCATACCGTTTTGATGACTGAGCTTTGTAGTATAGTCTGAAGTCAGGGAGCCTGATTCCTCCAGCTCCATTTTTCTATCTCAGGATGGCTTTGGCTATTCTGGGTCTTTTGTGCTTCCAGACAAACTTTGGGATATTCTGTTCTAGTTCTGTGAAAAATGTCCTTTTTACTATGATAGGGATTGCACTGAATCTGTAGATTGCCTTAGGTAGTATAGTCATTTTGATAATATTGACTCTTCCAATCCAAGAGCATGGTATGTATGTCTTTCCATCTGTTTGTGTCATCTTTGATTTCTTTCATCAGCATCTTACAGTTTTCAGAGTATAGGTCTTTTGACTCTTTATGTAGGTTTATTCCTAAGTATTTTATTCTTTTTGATGTGAGAGTAAGTGGGATTGTTTCCCTAACTGACCTCTCATTGTTAGTTTATAGAATGCAGTTGATTTCTGTGTATTAATTTTGTATCCTGCGGCTTTGCTAAATTCATTGATGAGCTGTAACAGTTTTCTCTAGCGTCTTTGGATTTTCTAGGTATAGTATCATGTCATCTGCAAGTAGTGATAGTTTTACTTCTTCCTTTCCAGTTTCGATTCCTTTTCTTTCCTTTTGTTTTTTTTTTTCTGATTGCCGTGGCCAGGACTTCCAAAACTATGCTGAATGGTAGAGGAAAGAGCGGGCATCACTGTCTTGTTCCTATTCTCATCGGGAACTCTTTCAGCTTTTCACCATTGAGAATTATGTTAGCTGTGGGTTTGTCATATATGGCTTTTGTTATGCTGAGGTAGGTTCCTTCTATGCCCACTTTCTAAAGGGTTCTTATCAGAAAGGGGTGTTGGATTTTGTCAAAGGCTTTTTCTGCATCTGTTGAGAGGATCTTATAGTTTCTATTCTTCAGTTGTTAATGTGGTGTATCACAATGATTGATTTGCAAATACTGAAGAATCTTTGCATCCCTGGGATAAATCCCACTTGATCCTGATGTACAGTCCTTTTAATGTGTTGTTGCATTCGGTTTGCTATTATTTTGTTGAGGATTTTTGCATCTATGTTCATCAGTGATATCAGCCCATAATTTTTTTTTTTGTGGTTATCTTTGATTGGGTGATGGTGGCCTCGTGGAATGAGTTTGAGAGTATTCCTTCCTCTGCAGTTTCTTGGAATAGTTTCAGAAGGATGGATGTTAACTCTTCTCTGAATGTTTGATGGAAATCTGGGCCTGCACTTTTGTTTGTTAGAGGTTTTTAAATCACAGTTTCAATTTCAGTTCTTGTGATTGGTCCATTCATCTTTTCTATTTCATCTTGGTTTAGTCTTGGAAGATTGTGCTTTTCTAAGAATTTGTCCATTTCTTCTAGGTTTTCTGTTTTACTGGCAAGTAGTTGCATATAGTAGTCTCTTATGATCCTTTTTATTTCTGTGATGTCCTTGTAACTTCTTTTTCATTCCTAATTTTATTGATTTGAGTCCTCTCTTTTTTTCTTGGTAAGTCTGGCTAAGGGTTTATCAACTTTGTTGATCTTTTCAAAGAACCAGCCTTTAGTTTCATTGGTATCTTCTATGGTTTTCTTCATTTCTATTTCATTTATTTCTGTTCCAATCTTTATAATTTCTTTCCTTCTGCTAACTTTAGGTCTTGTCTCTCTAGCTGCTTTAGATGTAAAGTTAGACTGTTTATTTGAGTTTTTCCTTATTTCCTGAGGTAGGCTCATATTGCTATAAATGTCCCTCTTGGAACTGCTTTTGCTACATTGCATAGGTTTTGGAGTGTTGTATCTTTGTTGTCATTTGCTTCTATGTATTTTTTTTTAATTTCCTCTTTGATTTCTTTAGTGATCCATTGGTTGTTTAGTAGCATGCTGTTTAGTTTCCATGTGTTTATGGTTTTTGCAGTTTTTGTTGTTGATATCTTCTATAGTGTTGTGGTCAGAAAAGATGCTTGATATGATTTGTTTTCTTAAAGTTGCCAAGACTTGTTTTGTGGCCCAGAATGTGATCAGTCCTAGAGATGGTCCGTGTGCACTTCAGAAGAATCGGTATTCTGCTGCTTTTGGATGGAATGTTCTATAAATATCTATTAGGTCCATCTGGTCTAGTGCTTGATTTAGGCCCGTGTTTCTTTGTTGATTTTCTGTCTGGATGATCTGTCCATTGCTGTAAGTGGGGAGTCAAAGTCCCCCACTATTGCTGTGTTATTGTCACTTTATCCTTTTAGGGTTGTTAGCAGTTGCCTTATATATTGTGCAACTATGTTGGGTGCATAGATATTTAAAATTGTTATATCTTCTTCTTTGATTGATTCTTTATCATTATGTAATGTCCTTCCATGGCTCTTAAAATATTCTTCATTTTAAGGTCTGTTTTATCTGATATGAGTATTGCTACTGCAGCTTTCTTTTGATTCCTGTTTGCATGGAATATTTTCTTCCATCCTCTTTCAATTCGTATGTGTCCCCAGAAGTGAAATGTGTCTCTTGAAGACAGCATGTATATGAATCTTGTTTTTGTATCCATTCAGCCTGTCTATGTCTTTTGGTTGGGCCATTTAGTCCATTTGCAGTGCAAAGTAATTCTTGATGTGTATGTTCTTCTTGCCATTTTATCAACTGTTTCAGATTTGGTTTTGTTGCTCTTTTTTCTTCCCTTCTTGTTCTTTCCTCTTGTGGTTTGATGACTGTCTTTAGTGTTGTATTTGAGTTAATCTTTCGTATTTGTGTATCAGTTGTAGGTTTGGTTTGCAGTTTCCCTGAAGTTTTGATGTAGGAGTGTGTGTGTGTATGTATATATATATATATGAGCACCTTGCTGGGTAAAGTAATCTTGGTTGGAGGTTTTTTCCTTTCATCACCTTAAGTATATCATGCCACTCCCTTCTGCCCTGCAGAGTTTCTGCTGAAAATCTGCCAATAACCTCATCGGGGCTCCCTTATATGTTATGTTTCTTTTCCCTAGCTGCTTTCAATATTTTCTCTTTGCCTTTAATTTTGGTCAGTTTGATTAATACGTGTCTCGGGGTGCTCCTCCTTGGGTTTATATTATATGGTACTCGTTGTGCTTCCTGGATTTGAGTGAGTGGTTCCTTTCCCATGTTAGAGAAATTTTCGACTATTATCTCTTTGAATATTTTTTCTGTCCCCTTCTCTCTCTCTCCTCCTTCTGGCACCGCTATAATATGGATGTTGGTGTGTTTAACGTTGTCCCAGAGTTCTCTGAGACTGTCTTCATTTGTTTTCAATCTTTTTTTCTTTTCTGTTCTGCATCCGTGATTTCCACTAGTCTGTCCTCCACCTCACTTATTCATTCTGCCTCCTATATTCTGCTGTTGGCTGCTTCTAATGAATTTTTTATTTCAGTTACTGTATTTTGCATCTCTCCTTACTTAAGTTTTGTATCTTCTATCTCTTTGCTCAGTGTTTCCTGTAAGTTACCCATCTTTGCCTCCAGTTTATTTCCAGTGTCTTACATGATCTTCAGCATCATCAGTCTAAAGTCTTTTTCCTTGAGGCTGATAATCTCCAGATCACCTAGCTGTTTTTCTGGGTTTTCTTTCTCCCTTACCTGAGTTATAGCTCTTGGCCTTTTCATTTTTATAGGTTTTTGGTGTGTTCTCCTTTTTGCAGACTATAGAGTTGTACTCTCTCTTTCTTCTGGTGTCTGCCCCCCTTGTGGCTGAAGTTGGTATGGGGGCTTGCTGTAGGCTTCCAGATGGGAGGGACTGGTGCCTACCCATTGGTAGGTGGGGCTGATTCCTATCCCTCTGGTGGGTGGGGCTTTGTCTCTGGGTGAGAATAAAGGTTGGCTGTGTGCCTGGGGGGTCTTTAGGCAGCCTGTTTACTGATGGGCAGGGCTGTGATCCCACCTGGATTGTTGTTTGGCCTGGGGCTTCTCAGCACCAATGGGTGGGGCCAGATTTTCCCAAAAAACAGGCCACCTCCAGAGAAAGGCATGCTGCTAAAGATTCCCAAGAGCTTTGCTTCCAATGTCCTTCCCCCACAATGAGCCACATTCACCCCTGTTTTCCCAGGAGATTCTCCACGAACTGCAGTCAGGTCCAACCCAGATTCCTAGGGAGTCTCTGCTTTGCCCTGGGACCCAGTGTACATGAAGGTCTGTGTGCTCCTTTCAAAAATGGGGTCTCCGTTTCCCTCAGTCCCCTGGATCTCCTGCGCACAAGCCCCACTGGCCATCGATGCCAGAAGCTCTGGTGGGCTCTTTCTCCCAGTGCCAGGTCCCCAGGCATTGGGGCCTGATGTGGGGCTCAGAACTCTCACTCCTGTAGGTGAGTCTCTGTCATAGTTACTCTCCAGTCTGTGGGCTGCCCACCCGGCGTGTATGGATGGGGTTGCTTATATCACGTAACCACCCCTCCTGCCACCTTGACGTGACCTCCTCTTTGTCTTCTAGAGTAGGATATCTGTTTTGAAAGTCTCCAGTGTATCTGGTTGAAGGTTGTTCAGCATTTGGTTGTAATTTTGTTGTTTTTATGAGAGAAGCTGAGCTCCAGTCTTCTGTTCTGCAATCTTAATCCCATCTCAACAGATATTTTTACAGTTAAAAAAAAAAAACCTCCTATCTAGTTTGCTAATAAAAATTATTGTCATCAGTGTCCACAAGGATTTTGACTGCTTTTTCTGCATTTGTGGTGCCATATATAATGCTGTTTCTTTCATTTACCTTATTAATATGAGCAATTGCAGTAATAGACAATATTGCATTCCTGTGATAAATCCCACCTGTTCATGCTCTATTTTCTTTAAATACTGCTGTAGTCACTATTTTTTGGTGGGATTTCTTAAAAAATATGTTCAAGGGTAAAATTGTTCTAGATTTTTATTTTCCTTGTGTAGATTTAGTGTTTTATGAGGAAATCTATATTTGCCTCATAAAATAAGTTGCATAATTTTATTTTGCTATGTTCTTGGAATAGTTTGTCATGATGATTTGTTAGAAGTTGTGTGTTAAAAAAAAGTCAACTCTTGTCATTTGAAGGACAGAATAAACGTGTTTCCTTTAAATGTTATTGGTTTAAGTTTTTTAAAAGAAAAATTTTCTTTTTTAATTGCAGTGTAGTTGATTTACAATGTTGTGTTACTTTCAGAAGCACAGCAAAGAGATTCAGGGTCTTTTCTATTATAGGTTCATACACGATACTGAGTATAGTTCCCTGGGCTATACAGTAGGACCGTGTTTATCTATTTTATGTACAGTAGTGTGTGTGTGTGTGTGTGTGAATCCCAAATTCTCAATTTATTCCTTCTCTCTCTTTTCCCATTGGTAACCGTAAGTTTACTCTCCATGTCTGTGAGTTCACTTCTGTTTTGTAAACAATTTCATTTGTATCTTTTTTTAGATTCTACGTGTAAGTGATACTATATGATATTTGTCTTTCTCTGACTACTTTGGTTGGCATGATAACCTCCAGAGCCATCCACGCTGCTGCCAGTGGCACTTCTTCATGCTTTTCTGTGGCTGAGTGGTGGCCTCTTCTCCACATCTTCCTTCTCCAGTCCTTTGCTAATGAATACTTAGGTTCCTCCCATGTCTTGGCTTTTGGGAATAGTGCTGCAGTGAACAATGGGATACATGTATCTTTTCAAATTACGGTTTGCTCCATAAAACAGATTTTCCTGAGACAATTTTGGTTAAGGTGTTTTTCTGGATAATAGTCTGTTTAGTCTCTGTTTTCCAATTTTTGGTACCGTGTAAATCAGTATCAGTGTGTGGTATTTACTTTAAATTTCTCTTCGTTAAAGTTGTGTCTACTCTTGTCATTCTTTGTGTTGTTTATTTATTTCTTGACTGAGCCTGAATTTCTCCTGCTCACTCTCCTCAGATGATGATCTATTTTTAAAAAGAAAAAATACATATACGTTTAAAAAAGAAAGTTTAAATATACATATGTTAACTACACATTTTTCTAACAATGTATGACAGCATTAGGTACCTCTTTTAACCTTCTCCCTAAACTACGAAGACCTTAGCGTATTTTACCTTTTTCTGTTTGTATTTCTTATTTTTATATGCAGATATAGTATCTTTGTGATTAACAATTAATTAGGAGTTCCCACTGTGGCACAGTGGGTTATGAACCCAATAGCAATGGCTCTGGTCACTGAGCAGGTGCAGTTTCAATCCTGCCATGCAGCAGGTTAAAGGAACCAGCGTAGGTCTCAGCTGCAGCTCAGATTCAACCCCTGGCCCAGGAACTCCCATATGCTCCAGGTGCAGCAATAAATTTCTTAATTAAATGTGGTAATATGTTTTTAATTAATTTCTTGTTCACTATTATCTAGGTCATATATGCACATTTGATTCTTTTTGTCTGTATTTATTTGCTTCCTGCAAATATAACTTTTACAGTACTTTTAGTAAGCACACATAGTTTGTACAATGTTACTTGTCTTTATATTTCTCTATACTCTGTGCTCCTTGTTGGAGGATAATAACCTGGGTATAGAATTGAAGTTGATACTGTTCATCTCCCAGTAATGTGAAAGCTATCACTCCAGAGTTCCCATCATGGCTCAGTGGTTAACGAATCCAACCAGGAACCATGAGGTTGCGGGTTCAATCCAAGGCCTTGCTCAGTGGGTTAAGGATCCAGCATTGCCATGAGCTGTGGTGTAAGTCACAGATGCAACTCAGAGCCCGTGTTGCTGTGACTGTGACGTAGGCTGGTGGCTACAGCTCTGGTTGACTCCTAGCCTGGGAACCTCCATATGCCGTGGGAGCAGCCCAAGAAATGGCAAAAAAGACAAAAAAAAAAAAAAAGCTCTCACTCCACTGCTGCTTTCTGACTTTCATTGTTGTCGTTGTTATTTGTTTTTTTCTTTTGAGGGCTGCATCTGCGGCATATGGAGGTTCCCAGGCTAGGGGTCCAGTTGGAGCTACAGCTGCCAGCCTACACCACAGCCACAGCCACACCAGATCTGAGCCATATCTGCGACCTACACCACACCTCACAGCAATGTCAGATCCTTAACCCACTGAGCGAGGCCGTGGATCAAACCCACAACCTCATGGTTCCTAGTCGGATTCATTTCCACTGCGCCATGACAGGCACTCCCTTTTTTTCCCTTTTCACCTATACAGTTGATGTTGAGAAGTCCATTTGAAAAACCGCCATTCTTCTGTAAGTAACTATTAGCTTAGTATTATGCCTGTACAGCTGTGGATTTTTTAAAATATTTAGTGGTATTTAGAATAGATGGTCAATCTAATCTCTATACCTTTCTTCATTCTGAAAAACTCTCAGCTTTTAGCCACAGTCTCTGTAAACATTGCTTTTTGCCCACTTCCTCTGGCCTTGGTGTTTTTCTGCCCTTCACTAGAACTGATTTATTCTGGACCTTCAAAGCCTCTCTTCCATGTTACTTCTCTTCCATATTTTCAAAAAATCTCTTTGTCTTTTGGGGACACCTTCTGAGTAGATGCCATAGCACTGAGTTTCTGTTCTCTGTCTTTAGAATTAGAATGTTACGGCAGTTGGGTTTGTGGGCAGATCTTGTCTAGGAGGTCTCTCTCTCTCTCTCTCTCTCTCTCGGGCACACACACACACCTTCTCCACTGACTTTCTAGGAATTGCACTGTGCACATCTCCCCGCGAAGCCCCCTTCTGAGTCCCATCCTCCGAAGGTCCTGTGCTCCGCCTCCAAGGTAATCCTGGGCACTGAGGACCTGCACTGTGCCAGGAGGACCCTCCGACCCTGGCCGTGCCCCCCTGGCCACCCTCTACCAAGAACTCAGCATGATTTCTACTATTTTTTGATGCAAGGAAGACACTGTACTGAGGGGAAGGCAGTAAGTAGACAGTTAGGGAACTACAAGGTGGAAATGCAACATTCTACACTAGGAGGTAAGGCTGAGGAATACTGACTCCAAGACTCACAATAGTAACACTGAAATTTCATTCCTTGTGTTCTATACTGCGGTGCCCAAACACGGAAAGTAAGGAATCATTCCGAACTCTTTCTCCGCCTCACCTCTCAAAGCCATCAGTCAACAGGCTGGCCACTATCGCCTTCGTATCTCAGAACATTGCTTCTTTGTATCCCATCTGAGGACCTCATAGTCTTTACTGTGGCAACAGTCCCATCACTCTTCATCCTGAGCTCATGTTAATATAGGACTTAAATACTTTTTTTTTTTTTTGGCTTTGCTTTTCATGGCTGCACGTGCGGCATATGGAAGTTCCTAGGCTAGGGGTTGAATTGGAGCTGCAGCTGGAGGCCACAGCCACGGCAACAGGGGATCTGAGCTGTATCTGTGACTTACGCCACAGCTCATGGCAATGCCCGATCCTTAACCCACTGAGTGAGGATCAAACCCACATCACCACAGCGTACCATTTTTAAATGCTTTTAAAGTTCACTCTGACTCACAATAGAGTTGTCTTTTTCAGTGCCTTAACGTATTTAATCACTCAATGGCCACAATGATCCCACGATGTGAATTCTGTTACTGTTCTTATTTTACACACACCAGAGCACAGAAAAAGTGAAGGAACCTTGCAGAGGTCACAGAGCAGGTAAGTGGCACCTGGTCCTTGAGTCTGTGCTTCTGACCATCGCATGTAACCATGATCGCATCATACAAACTCTGCCTCTAAGGTCAGCACCCGAGGTTTGAATGTAAGTCTTTCGCGTCTACCAGTACTCAGTCTGGCTTACTTATGTGCACGCTGCCCATGGCTGCTTTCGAGCTCCTGCTACTCAGCACTGAGTCTTTGTGGCAGAGACTTTATGGCCCTTAAAGAAAAATACTTACTGTCCAGGGCATTTGCCAACCTGTGCTGTAGAGCAATGGTTAGGCCTCCTGAGAGCTGTCCTGTTAAGTGAGAACGTCTTAAACACACTCAGCAGGGGTTTGCACAGGCCCCAGATGCCCGCCTGTGGATGTGCCAATGTGCAGAGGCACATGAGACACCAACACGCCTGGTTTCAGGCTGACCTCTGACCTGGACGCATGGCGTCTGAACTGAAGGGACCGAGGAGGCCACCTGAATCTGCGAACAAGGCCACGAGCAGGTGCACAGACCTGAGTTAGTGGAAGAGCCAGCCTTGGCCTCCAACTCTCTTTAGATGGCAGCTCAGTAGACAAGTGTCAGGCATCCTAGAACAAACCTAAACCTGACATTAGATACGTTGCTGTGAGATTAAATAAAACATGCACTTAAAGGATGAAGCTGAGGCCCTGGAAATAGCTGGTTTTCACAGGGACATGTGAATAAATGCTCACTCAGAACCACTGTGCTCTGCAGTCTGCATCTTATGGACGCATAGCTGATGGGCAAGATCACGTTGGCTTCAGGTGCACAGCAAAGGGATTGACTGGGTTATTACAAGTTACTGACTAGTTATTACAAGACATTGACTGTACAACAAACCCTTGTGGTTTATCTACTGAATGTAGGGTCGTGTACTTCTGTTGATCCCACACCCCAGGGCCCCCCACCCCGCCCCGGCTCCTTTGATCACCCTACATTTGCTGTCTATGTTCAATCTATTCAAAGAGGAAACGGCTACAGCAGGAGTGTCTGGTCTGCAGTCTGCTTGGTGCTTGTGCGTTGGGCAGATTTCAACGCAGCACAGTTTTACCTTCAGGTATTTTGCAATAGGGTGACACTAGTTTCAAAAGGCTTAAGTGAAAGAAAAAGCCACATTCCACACTTCTAAATTTTTGATAAGCAGTATGAAATTGATTAATACCAAATAACCTCTCTGACCATGAAATGGGTCTTTCAGGCTCATGCAGATGATGGAAGTGGCACCAAGAGGATTTTCACATGGGAACCCGAGTTACCAGCATGAAAGGCCAGAAGGCCCGTCCGTCAGCAAAGTGAGGAACCAGGCACGTCCCCGGGGGAGCCAAGTGGTCACAGCATCCTGGAGCCCTCAGGACAGTGGACCACATGCCCATCATCCCCGAGATGTGCTGTCACACTTCATTCTGAACTCATGTCCCTGCCTGGCCAAGTTCACTACCCAAACATCATCACCCTACATTTCTTTTTTTTTTTTTTTTTAATTTTGAAAATGATACATGTTTATTGCTAAAAATTTTTTTTTATTATTATTATTATTTTCCCACTGTACAGCAAGGGGGTCAGGTCATCCTTAGATGTATACATTGCAGTTACAGTTTTTTTCCCCCACCCTTTCTTCTGTTGCGACATGAGTATCTAGACATAGTTCTCAATGCTATTCAGCGGGATCTCCTTGTAAATCTATTCTAGGTTGTGTCTGATAAGCCCAAGCTCCCGATCCCTCCCACTCCCTCCCCCTCCCATCAGGCAACCACAAGTCTCTTCTCCAAGTCCATGATTTTCTTTTTTGAGGAGATGTTCATTTGTGCTGGATATTAGATTCCAGTTATAAGTGATATCATATGGTATTTGTCTTTGTCTTTCTGGCTCATTTCACTCAGCATGAGATTCTCTAGTTCCATCCATGTTGCTGCAAGTGGCATTATGTCATTCTTTTTTATGGCTGAGTAGTATTCCATTGTGTATATACACCACATCTTCCGAATCCAATCATCTGTCGATGGACATTTGGATTGTTTCCATGTCCTGGCTATTGTGAATAGTGCTGCAATGAACATGCGAGTGCATGTGTCTCTTTTAAGTAGAGTTTTGTCCGGATAGATGCCCAAGAGTGGGATTGCATCACCCTACATTTCTAAAGCTAAAATTTTACTCAGTGGCATATCCTGTTTTACATTGGTCACAATGGTAGTTTTTCTTCTCACATTTATCTGTAGGTCATTGTAAGATCTGTCTTATCATCTCCATCTCTGTTTTTGACAAGAGTGGCCCATCTCAGATACAGCTGTGCTTTAGTTCAGTGAATACCGTTCATGTTGAATCACTGACTGCATCAAGCTCCCGTAAATGTCTACAAGGAGCAAACATGTGTGTTGGCTGGTGGTGTTAATGGTGTTATCTCCTTATAAAATCTCAGAGAGACAGAGTTGCAACATGCACGGGGAACGCACCGCCACGTAGAGTGCTGGCTGCCATTTCCACGGCATCACACGGGCCCCTGTGGCCTCCAAGGGGCGGGGGAGATGGCCCCAGCAGCACTGTCTTTCCTTTGCAGACACAGTGGCCAGGTGTCATGATTAGACTTGACAGCCTGAGGCTGGACTCCGAAGGGCAAGCCAAGGACAAGGAGGCAGTGAGGTGGAAGGGACGGGAGTGGGGGCCGCAGGGGAGAACCTGGGCTGCCGCCAGGAATGGCCATCAGGGCTGGGGTCCAGTGAAATCTGGCCGCATTCCCCCTGCCCACCCCTGAATCTGGCCTCCTGGGAACTGGAAGGGAGGCTCCAAGAACAGCACACACACCACCCCACTACTCTTGGAGGGGTGGTTTGCTTTTCATTTTAATGACAAGGGTCAAGGCTGCTTACAGTGCAAGTTCAGGGACACGGGGTTTAAACCAAGGAGAGGCTGAAACCCGGAGCTGCCTGCCACTTTTCATCTGGCTTTTCCACCACGTGTATGCAATTCCTGATGCAACACAGATACAGTAGGAAAAATGATCTCAGCCACACTAATATTTAGGGCCTGATCTTTTCTGAATATCAGAAGTTGGGAAACATGAAGCCTCAAAGCTTACAAAAGTTAAAATTACCTGGTAAGGTTTGGTACAAGCCATGTACTTTAAATTTCTGAAAAAGCATTTTTTGTTTGTTTGTTTTTTTTTTTTTTTTTGCTATTTATTTGGGCCGCTCCCACACTATATGGAGGTTCCCAGGCTAGGGGTCGAATGGGAGCTGTAGCTGCCGGCCTACGCCAGAGCCACAGCAACGCGGGATCCGAGCCGTGTCTGCAACCTACACCACAGCTCACGGCAACGCCGGATCGTTAACCCACTGAGCAAGGGCAGGGACTGAACCCACAACCTCATGGCTCCTAGTTGGATTCGTTAACCACTGCGCCACGATGGGAACTCCTGAAAAAACAATTTTAATTGCGTTGCTCAAAGACATAAGACATTGAATATAAAGACATAAAATCATATATATGCATTAAATATCTGTCTTTTTCAGTCATTTGAAAACATATAGGTTTCTCTAGTAGCAGAAGATAATGCAGGAAATCTGATTTTTTACCCAAATATATTTTAACTGCCAATTATTACAGTGAAAACCAAAATTTGCAGTGGACACTTATTTCTGCAAAAAAGTAATGCAATAATTTTCAAGTAGTATTTATTCCCAGTAAATACTTTTTTGATATACAAGTATATATGTGTGACAAAACCCTATCATCATGATTAGAATCTGCAGACACCTAAGAAAGAGAAAAAAAAGAGCTTTTTGGAAAAGATTTGTCTGTGGCATTAGTGTCCTACAGTTAGGCCTTTATCTTCATAACTTCTATTTTCGCCAGTATTTGTAGAGAATCATCTTCTTGATGGAAAAGATCTATGTTCCATGAAATTGATGAGATGTTTTTAGAAAGTAATTTTTGACCCATTTGTTGTTACCCCGAGTGTTACGCACAGGGTCACTACCCAGCCATCCACAGGTTGGTCACTCACCACATGACCACTCATGACTTGTCCTGACACTCTCAGCACCACCAGCCGTCACAGCATCACTGTCAGAGCGTTGCCATGACAACATCAGCATCAGAGCATCACCAGTTAATTCCGTACCTCCAACCAGCACAGCCCCAGCAATCATCCCAGCACTGCACGCCATCAGACTGTCATCGGACCATCCCTCTGCCATCAGAACCTTTTTAATCAATTCAGTGATGATGTTTTAAGAACAGAGTATAAGAAGTAATATTTATCAAACAATTACGTATGTTTCCTGGGAGTCCAGACTGATAGATAAATGATCTACAATTCTGAGCAATTATAACACAGAGATTCTGATCGGGTACATAGATTCAGCTAATAATTTTAACAAGAATAGGAATGGAATAGATTAAGAGGCAAATATCAGGACAGGTGTCAGAAATCATTAGGAAATATCACTGAAGGAAGGAAACAGGCTCTCTGAGAAGCTGGAATCGCCCCAACAGTAAGGGCTGCCCATTCCCTAGCTTTATCAGCCTGGGTACCCAGCACGCCTGACTTTATAATCCAGATGACTTGCTGCTAACTCCAGGCTCCAAGACCCCTAGTGTGCATGTGTTTCAATCTACACCCTACCTCTGCTCAGAGAGCCACCCTCCTTTAATCACTTCAGCACCTGACAAGGCCTTTCCCCAGGTTTGATCCAGTGGTTGAAACAACAGGGAGTTCCCTGGCAGCTCAGCAGGTTAAGGATCCGGCATTGTCACTGCTATGGTGGGGGTTCCATTTCTGGCCCAGGAACTTCTGCATATACCAGATCCCCAAAGAAAGAGAAAGAAACATGACAGAAGAGCAAGCCTGTTGGTGATGCCACGTTATTGTGCTGCTGAATCACGTAGGGAGGTCTAAGCAGGCCCCACGCAGACGGTACACAGCAGCTCTCAGAGCCAACGGTCAGTCACTTAGGCCCCGTCATTTGAAATACTGTGCCACCTTGGCAATTAGGCGAACCTCACTTATGGGCTGTATCTGTCATCAGGAAACTGAGTAAGAAGTAATCTGCGATTAGGGCTATGATACTGATTTGATCTCTAGCAGAAGTATACTTAAAGACAGCAAGAAGCTGTCATCAAAATAAGAATGCCTTTGAAGTGTATATAAATTGTATTTCAATTGCTGGAAAAATATAAAAAAACAAACTTTTGTCATATGAAACACACTTTGTACCTTTTTCCTTGAAATGTTGATTTCATTAGAAAAAGTACTAGATTTGCTTTAAAAAAAAAAAAAATCAGTTCATTCTTGGAGTTCCTGTTGTGGCTCAGTGGTTAATGAATCTGACTAGGAACCATGAGGTTGTGGGTTCAATCCCTGGCCTTGCTCAGTGAGTTAAGGACCCGGCACTGCTGTGGCTGTGGTGTAGGCCAGCAGCTACAGCTCCGATTAGACCCCTAGCCTGGGAACCTCCATATGCCACAGGTGCAGCCCTAGAAAAGTCAAAAAAAAAAAAAAAAATCAATTCAGTTCATTCTTTTGCACGAACTGGGAGTGTTTCAGGGAGTAGGAAGGGGAAAGTCTGAGAAACATCATCAGCAGGACTCTGAGTTTCTTCCCTGGATGGATTCAGACGTTTCCCCACACGTCTGTTCTATCATTTGATGTCAGATGCACACCGCCTAGGGCACACATGTGAAACGACTCCAAGGGTCGTCCTGGGACAGAACCTGAGTCGTTTGCAGCCCGTGTTTGTGCTCAGCTGGGCTGCGTCCCAACATCAGGGTAGGCTCTGCTCCTGCTCCTGCAACCACCAGTGGGCACAGTGCCTGCAAGAACGCAGGGCTTGCTGCCCCCGTCCCCCCATCCTCCCCATCCACAGACCACGGTTTTCACCTCTCGTTACTCTGCGTCTCACCCTTTCCCTCCTGTGTTTGCACACAGCTCCCCCTCAGAACACCCCCCGCCAGGGGACATGCTGAGCCCCTCCCTGAGCATCGCCAGCACCAAGTGTGGTACCCAGCACTGGAGACTGTGCAGCGGTCCGTGACTCGCTGCAGCGGAGCAGGGACACGCGGTGCAGCTCACGCCTGACGTCCCATCGCATGGACTCACACCTCACCACAGCTCCACAACACCCAGAGTGCCTCCCAGGGAGGAGGAGCACCCCCGAAAAGCCGAGAGCCCAGGGGGCTTCAAGGAGAGGGCGTGTCAAACATCCATTTCTGTTACTGTAATTGTTGCTGCAGGTTGCTTCTAGGTCTGAACTGTCTACAGCAAAGGAACCTAACTCAGCCAACAGGCAGATGGACTTGGCACCGTCTTAAGACTAAAAGCAGAATTATCAGTAAAAATGAGAAGCTGTTCGATACTCAACTGAAATTACACGTCAAAATTACGCGCCCTGAATGTATTATATGAGAATCACGTCCTTAGAAAAGTCCTTCCTTAGAAAAACTATGTGTCCTGAATACCTGACAGGCATCTTGAAAATTAAGGTTCAAGTGTGAAGGCAGAAATTTTTTTTTATCATTGCGAACAACTTAAGCATTACAAATGAATGGCACAAATGTAAACAAATATAAAATGAAACGAACCCCTTTAAGCAGTGCCACTTCAGTAACAGCGCCGCCTTGGGAAGATAACATTGTCACCTGGTAACTCCTCTATTAAGGAAAAGCAACGAAATTGGTTAGGATGACACAGAACTGCCGCGGCGGCGCTTAGAAGCATTCGTGGGGATGTGTATACCTGCCCTCGGTACATGTGCTCGCCTCATACCACAGACGTCTCTGTTTAAATACCAAATGCTCACAGTGTCTTACTATCTTGCAAGGCAGAAAAATGGCATGTGAGAGCTGGCCTGGAAAACAGGGGACACGAAAAGGAACACACAGCCTTATCTTCCCCGCGGGAGTGCACGTGCCCGGTGACCTCCTCTGACGCCAGGAATTCCTCATCCAGTGGACACTTCGACCTCCAGTGTCTCTTGATTTCAAGGTTTTCCAAAAAGGTATGACAGCCCATCTCCCCGACCGATGTCACAGAGACCTGACCTCCTCTCCCCATCACGGCCTCCCAGCAGCTCTGCTTCTGCACACAGAACTGCACGAACGGACGGGGTTCACGAGAGCCGGGGTCGGGGCAAAGCTGAGACGTGAGCCTCAAGTCTAGGAAGTGGCCCACGTCTAGAGGAGCCTCAGGGATGCGAAGACCCCTGCAAGTGAATCCTGGCTCGGAGGCTGGGCAGAGCCACAGTGGGAACTCACAGCGCAGGAAGCGTGGACTGTGGTTAACGAAGAAGCTGCTTCGGAACCGGTGCGTGAACTCTGGCAGGTGTGCCGCGGCAGCATCCGGCCTTAATACCGGGATCCTGAGCGTGGGACGCGTGGGGACACGTGGGGACTGGACTGCCTCCTCAATGTCTCTACAAACCGGCCTATTCTCAAATGAAAACCACCAAAAATGCTCCTCTTACTGATGGATTTTGACCCAGGTGAATTATTTCTAGGATATTATCTACAGCCACAGCTAGGATTTTTACAAAATCTTATCATTTAAGAGACAGTGAAACTTGTGACAAGATCTCTTTCCTTTGATTCTATAACAGTCTTTTTCCATCCTTATTTTTACACAATTAATAAAGCATTAGGTGAGATGAGCTGGCAAAATTCACCAAAACTGTAACATTTTGAGCTACTAAACAAAAAATAATTGATCATCAGTTTCTTCAATTATACACAAAAGTTTCTTCCGGGGACGAGGGCGCTGTGGAAATGGCTCATTCTGAGCGCTCTTCCATCACACGCAGTAGTTAGCAGTGGCGGAAATCACTGTATTAAAACGGGGAGGGGGGCGGCATCCATGACAGTGAAAAGGACACGGCTTCTCAAGGTCATACATGGGCCAGGGACTGCTCTGCGGACAAGGCCCTACAAACTGAACAGTTACGGGAATCGAAAACGACCAGCGCATTCCTGAGTCTTTTATCAGATGAATCTGCAAAATGATTCTAACATCTGTCACCTACTCCTGCGTATCCCTCAGAGCCAGGGATGATGGACGATGAAGAGGAAAGAAAACAGGATGCAGACGCACGTGTGTGGAATTTTCAGCGTTTCACTCTCATAAAATTCATAGCAGTGAGGGGTCTGCGTGTTCCTTGCACTCAGTAAGTAATGCTTTCTGTCTGCTCTAATAGAATCGTGTGTGCCTAGATCCTGGGGGGGGGGGGGGGTGCATGTGCATGCGTGTGTAAACGTGGATCACAAGTAACGCAGCCCCACCACACGCGCTTGTGCCCTTACCCTGCAGACACAGCTTATCACCTGCGGGCTGTTCAGGTGCCACACGCTCTGCTGTAGGGAGAAGTGTGTGAAATCCTCCTTGTGCTTATTTAGACTTGTGACAAGTATCCCTAGAGGTTCCTTGAGAAAGTAAACCCTGTGTTTAACTCAACACCTTAACACGCATTACATATTCTGAAGCAGATTTTCTTGTGTGAGAAATCTGTGCTAACTCTAGGTCCCTGTCGGACTCCCCAGTGTGGCTGGCTCCTGGGACACGGCGCTCGGTGGAAACCCAGCCAGCAGAAGCGTCGGCCCACAGGCCAGGTTGGCCTGACAGCCAGCTTGTGGATGGAGAGGATGCCGGGCCCAGTTCGCTGTGCCCTGGGGCGCCAGGAGCTCAGACTGGTCGGGGCTTGGGGACAAGCGTGTCAGCGTCAAGCTTTCCTGGCTGCGCTTGTTTACAGAACAGACTCTGAGTCCAGCCCATGTGGGGATCCCACTGGTGTAAAAGGGAGTTTTGAACCTAAAATGAAGGCGAGTTGTTCCCTAACCTCCCCCAGGGGCTCTGGGGCTGAGTTTGCGGCCCTTCCCACAGAGCCTGAACCACGCTGCCCATCAGGCGGATGGGCCCTTCAGGATGGGGCAGGGGGGCCCTTGCTGTACCCTCTGTTTTTCCAAACAGGTTTTGAAGGATTCATCTTCATTTTCAGGTACGTCTGGTGAGTCATGGCATCCGCAGAGCTATTTATAGCATCTGCACCCGTCTCAGCCCAGCATGTTCTATTTCTGCAGCACAGGCCTGCCCAAAGAGGACGGCTTATGTGTGTTGAACCCACGCCTACATGTGACAAAGCGCTCCTGGAAAGGCCGGAATGTTCAAAGCCTCCTGGAAAGCACACATATGGTTTTTGCAAGAAAGGGGAGAAAGACACACTTCCATGTCCCGGCAGAGACAGGGTCCGCAGAAGGCACTTGATTTCAATAAAACCTCCCCGGCTTCGCTGGAACCTGAGTTGGGGTAATTTTCTGGTGGTGCCCTCAGGCGCTCTCCAGCAGGAGTGATTATGGGGTGACTGCCCCCCGGGATCCTGCAGATCTTCAGTGGCTCCCTGGGCAAATAAGACACCATCCCCTGCCCACTGCCGCCCGCCTGTGCTCCGCAGCCCCAGGCCTGTGTCTTCAAACCCTGATGCGACGTAACAAATGAACTGAACCCCGAGGCCCCGGAGCTCACGCTCACCCTCCTAATGATTTTAAAACGTGCGGCCGCGTCTTGAGAAAGAACAGGCCTGGACCTAATATCTGTTATCAAACGGCGGTAATTGACACAGACAGGCCGTGCTTTACACTGGGTTATAATGAATCTGCTCCGCTGACCCCAGAGCCTGCACTTCTGAGCGCCCAGGACTCAAGCCCCGATGCTGTGTCAACTGCTCCAGGGGAGATGAATTACGGATGAGCTACTAACGACGGATTTCATCACCTGTTTACCTTCCGCGATCAGCTGCCCTCCTGTAATTGACCAGAAACACATTTCTTGAAGCCACTGTCAGTTAGAAGGGCCTCTTGGTTGAAGGGGTCGTGAAGTCACATATACCAAGGAAGCTGGGCTCCTTGGACAGACTTGTTTCTGGTAGCAAAGTTCAACAGGAAGAGGGAGCGGGAACCATCAGGCGGTTCCAAACAGGAGAGAGATGAGGCGCTCGGGCGTTCTTCTGTTAGTGCGTTTACTTCTCAAATAAGGACGGCCTGGAAGGGGGACCCCATGCGAACAGGTTCTCGCCGTTCAGAATCAACGCCAGAGCAAAAGTGCCAGGGCCTCTGCGAGCCATCTCAGCTCCCACCCCTCCCGAAGGAGGTGGAGGGTCACAGAGGCCCCACTGCAGCAAAGACAGATCCAGAGAAGTGGGTTCAGATCCCCACTCCGTGACCACTTCTCCCACCGCATTTTAAGTTTCCTCGTCTGGAAAGTGGAGCGGCCAGTGCCTTTTGCATTGGACGGATGTGCAAATAATAAGGTGAGATGAGGAGGCTCCTGCCGTCTGGTTCCGAGGACGCCGTCCTGCCGTGTTCCATTCCCCCCCATTTTAACCGCTGCGTCCATTCAGTCCTGTTCCTGTCACATGAGCAGGTGCTGGTGCTGCAGGACACTAAACAGCATTAAAGGGCCCGAGGATCCCATCGCTGTGAAACGGGAGAGTGAGACAAGCAGTCTCTTCAAAAACTTTCCTTCCTGTCTATTTAAGCTGTGCGTTCTTTTTCTTTCTCCATTCTTCATTTATTTTTAGATAAAAATATTATATTAAATGTCATGAAATCTAGTTGAGTATGTCCTAGTTTCGAATCCTGATGGAACTTAGCCCAACAAAAAAAGTCACCAGCCTGCAGTGGCTCCCGGTTACGTCCCACAGAGAAGCTAAACTCTAGCTGGTGGGGGACGCTGGGTGCATTTACTAACCGCATCAGCAGACACCCGAGTTACATGTGACAGAACTCAGCTCAGAGCAGCCTGAACTGGCAGGGGACAGAGCGGCTCCTCTGCCTAAGAAAAGCGCAGCTGTTGCCTGGGCTTGGAGGGATTCAGGCTCCACACGCCTCCCCAGGAAGCGTCCCATCCTCTCGGCTTCCTTCCAGGCGGGCCCTGTCCCCAGCAGGGCAGGGTGGCCCAGGGACAGTCCTAGACTCAGCGTGGCCCTGCCGCAGCAAGTCCCGGGAGAGGAAACCATCTTCCTCAGGGAATTCTTGCCAAAGCCTCAGGAGGGTGGTGCCCCATCGCAGTGGCTTATGTGCCCCGGCCTGAACCAATCACTGCGGCCCGGCCGGGGTGGCGGGGGTGGGGTGGGGGGGGAACGGGTCTCTGAGGATACGCCACTTCTGTCCCTGAAAGGGGAGGGGGACAAGCATGCCAAACACAAACACGGTAAGTGGGTTTCCTCCCAAGAAGACATCCTCGGGTCCAGGAAGACCCCGGGGGATGTGAGTGCCCTTCGTCCCTGGACTCGGCTGCACAAGGCGGGCGCACCTCGGCCCTGGGTGACCCTGGCTCAGGACACCAGACCCTACCTTCCAGAGCTCCTCTCACCTCCGCGCTCACCCCCGGCCGCGGACACTCTCTGGCCAGCGGCTTGTCCGGCCCGCAAGCCGACTCCCAAACGAGGCTGACCTGCCTTCAGCGGCTGCTCAGTCCCTGTCACCCGGCACCTTGGCGTCTGCGGTCGGACCCACACGCACGTCCCCAAAGTGTCCCCAGCTGACCTCCTGTGCTGTCCAGGCTCCAGAGAGAAAGGTGCCCACAGACAGATTCGTCTCTAAGACACTCTTTTGCCTGCCTTCTTGTGGGTTTATTTTCTGTCACTTTCCGTAAGTAGCCTGAACAATCCACTCTTCGATTTCTTGTTCCACTAAATTTAGTCACGTTTTCCTACCGACCTCCCCCCACCCCCCGATTTCCTAACTCACGGACTCTGATGATACTTGAAAGGCCACAGAAGCGTGGGAAGTGGGAGGCAGTGTGGCCTGAGATTTGGAAGGCGTGGGCTTGGGGACCGATTCAAGCAGTTCTCACCGGTGACTTGCTGCAAATCTCTGCTCCTGGAGACATGCAAGCACCAGAGAAGTGGGACTCTGTCTGCAGAGCTCGCGGTGAGGCTCAGATGAGACAGCGCAGGTCTGCCAAGGGCAGATAGTTTTCAATTGTGTGTGTGAACTTTGTCACTATTCTGGTTTGTCACATACTTCCTTTCAGGATGGTTCGGTTTTGCCTCCTCAACCACATCAGACATATTGGAGGGAAAACAAAAGGACTCATGGTCCATTTATTGCTAGCACGGCTTTAGGAACACAACAGGTGCTCCGTCCGTCTCTATGTCATGGCTGGCTCTGCAGTCGAGTTTGAGGAGAAACACTTGGCAGTCTTGAGCCTTTAAACTAGAACATCCATCCTGCCATCGGTAGAACCCAACTCCACACCTTCTCATTTAGGCAACATGGAATAGGTGACCCGAATTCCATTTATGCAGACCTGGCCAGGGAGAGCGTCAATTCATTTTCTCTTGAAGAGGGAAAGGCAGTTGCAGCATAAAAGTAATTATTCGTGTGTCATTATAAGGCCAGGCATACGTGCTGAACTTGAACTGAATTCTGGATTCAATGTATAAATTCTCTCTGCCCGGATCTTCCATCCTTCTGCATAAAAAGCAGAGAAAACCAGTGTGGAGGGTGAGGCAAGAGAGACAGACAAAGCCAGACGCATAACAAGAGCAAACCTCCTCCTCCAGAGCAGCGTCTTGTCCACTTCTCCCTGAGCTGAGACCGCTTCCCTGTCTCGTGTCGGACGGGGCAACTCGGCGTCCTTCTGATACATCCCCTGTCCGCTCAGCGTCATCTGGGTTGGACACAAAGCAGCCCCGATAGTTTAATGATGTCATTTCCAGGATGTGAGACAAGTAAAAATGCGACCACTGTATACCTCGTGGAGGAAAACAAAATATCAGGCTCATGATATTAGGATAAACATTAGGATGAAAAAGGTGAGGGAGATTTAATTTCTTTGTAGGGTGGGCGCTTGCCAGCGGAGACAACACATCTTCCCAGACACAAGGAAGCTAGTTTATCTGCTGCTACATTGCACTGGTGAGTCCGGATTCCCCAGCTGGACACTCAGCTTGGAATCAGACTGTGATGCCGGAGCTGGGCCACCACTCACAGATCACACTACCTCTCTGTGCCTCCTCTGCTCTCAGTAACAACGGAATCCGTCACGTAGAGCTTCGTGACGAAATGCTGAACTGTACCAGACGTGCTCAGAAGGCGCCTGGCACACAGGAATATTCAGTAGCCACTGCTGTTGCTACTCTGGAATCAGGGATTTTTGCAGAGTGGAGGTTGGCAGTCTTCTCTCGAGAACGCAATGTTTCAGGTTACAGGGTCTGTCCGAGCGGCTCCCACACCAGCTCCGCTCAGCTCAGCACCCCCTTTCTTCACCCAGCGCCAGCCTTGGCCGTGCGTCTCCACCCCCGCAGCTGGACTTGCCCTTGAACCCGTTCCCCGGTCACAGCGACCAGTGACACCCCAGTCCACGCGGGCCACCATCCAGAACCTCTGAGAAAACGACAGTGGTGTCTGCTAAACGTGATTACTCTGAGATAGACACGCACTGGTACAGAAAGGGGCGGCTCCCTTCAAAGCAGAAGCGAGTGACACGCAAGCCAAACCCCGCTATCTTAACGGCTCGTTTCAGGCCGCAGCTAATGGAAGACCTCACTCTGTAAACTGTCCCACAAATGACCAGGTGTTTACTTACCCACCCGTCCTCCAGCCACTTAGCGCCCTCTCTGCTGGGCCTGTTTATCATTTCTTGGGACTGTCAGGCCCCGTATATCGTGTCTAATCCTATCTCTAAAGGGGAACCTTTCGTGAGCACCGCTCAAGTCCCAAACTACTGCTACCACGCACGGGCCATTTGCTCTGCCCAGCAAGCCCGCCCAGAGTTTGGGGAGGAGCCGAAGAAACGTTTAATTAAATCTTTCCATTTTATTCGTCCTTAGCATTTCCAGTCAGAGCTGGCTGGGGTAGGACTCTGCCGCTGGGGCTGAAGTAAAATCTAGCGCCTGTGTCTGCAGGGTTCGTTTAATGACAACACTGCTGCCACTGTGCACGTGGAAATTAGGTGCCGACTGGAGACTCTGAATCACAAAGAATGACCTCTAAATAAAAGAGCTTTTGAAAACTCGAATTTGTAGTCCTGGTTCAAAGATGCTAAAAATAAAATAAAAACTAGGCTCTTTTAGGGGAAATATTAAAATGCCATCATCTAGCCAGCAAAAGGACTCTTTAAAATAGCACGCCAATAACACGGGTTTTACATTGATGTGTTAATATTTATTTCTTCTAGAAGTAAACAGTTAATGCAATCTTTTAAAAATAATTCTCAGTATTAAACGGCCTTGCAGGTCCTTCTCTGTGTACTTACAAGTGCTGACTTTATAGACCTCAGTCTAGTGATCAGTTTCAGCTTAGACTCAACAGGGAACTAAGTACGGGTCATGGCCTGAAAATGAAGCAGTGGTACATCAGCCTGGCTTTTTTAAAAATCTGTATTCCTTTTCGTCTTACTCTAACACAGCCACCTGCTAGTATACATTCTCCCCAAGTCATGCAGAGCCTAAACATTAATCTGCTGTTCATTTCTGTACATATATCTTCCATATGCATATGCAGGGTTACCAGCTGCTAAAGACAGAAAATCATGTTTCTCCTTTTTAACTTGTGTCCAATACTGTGGTAGAGAATTACATTCTTAAATCTTCCGAGAGTCATTAAAACCCATGATCTGCTGATAGAAAAAATGATTTTCATTTATTTTGAGTTATTCATACAATAAATCTAACTTCTGGAGCGCTACATCCAGCATGGAGCTTGAATTTCTACCCATCAGCCAGAGTACGGATTCTTTGGAAGGTGATGGAAATTAAGCTTTACCGAACAGAAATACATGCTGGTTCGTGGGTCATCATTTAGAAGAAGCTAGAAGAGATGGAAAGGTGTTTTTCCTTCTTAATTGTCCACCTCCTGCAGCTCTCGCCACTTCAGTCTCTCGTTACAGAAATCACCCTCCACACCCACCCTGGACCTGACCAAACACCACGGACTCCAGACTTCAGAGATATTTTCCCCATTAACCGGTTTCATGAGATTTTTTAAATGACTAACTTTTCTACAAAGGAGGGAAAATTCTGAAAGCAAGCGTTATAATTCATCATGTCAATAAATAGTTTAACACGAATGAGACTTTAAAGTCAGGGATGAAATCTTGATGACTTTCAACACAGCTATTCCCCTGTTCTTAGATGACTTTAACGTCTAAAAAGACCTGGCATCTTCGTTTTCCTCTGACTAGGTTCTTGGTTCATTCCTAAAAGTCTGTAGAAAGATAAACCGTAAACAGCAGTGACCTTGTGGTTAGGAGATCTGAGTCCCGCCCTGTCACCTCTGTGCCCACAACATTCATTTCTTTGGCTTTCAGATGTTCTACCCCCAACATCTTTTTTGCATCCAAATAAAGCTGGATTGGCTAGACGGCTGACAGCCTTTCCAGCACCACAGTTCTTCGTTATCTTCTGTTCTTCACGTAACAGCTGTATTTTTAAGTGTGCTTTTGTGCTTAATGGCTGGTGGTTATTAATGTTGCACAGCTCCCTTTTATTACTCAATAACACATTATGTCTGCCTACCTCACTAGTCCGTGTTTCCTTTCAGGGTGAAATAATCACTGTTCCCTGCTTTAACTCATGTACGTTCAGTCAAAAGCAGAAAGTCTCGGCACTTTCGGTCTGAACCGCGTTACGCTAACATGTTCAGCAACGGTCCTCAGCGCTGTGCGGGGGCCTCTTTCGCGAGACGAGCTCGCCCATCCTGCTAAGCTCTGAGCTTCAGTCGTTCACCGCCACCTGGAGAAACATGCTTCCACCTTCGAAGCACCATCCTGCCGTGTCGAGGCGAACAAGGACACAGATGTAGGCCCTGCCATCTGCTGCAGCAAGGATCGCCCACAGACGTTCAAGGGCTGCTTCCTTCCCAGGAGTTCACTGCCACGTTGTTTACAGAATTTCAGAGAGAGGGGCCTGCGATCTGTCCGAATGGAGCATGTGCCCGGCACAGTGTGTCAGCAAGCAGTGGCATTTCTGGAACAGCCTTGGGGCAAAGGCACACAGTGTGGACACATGTGTGCTGCAGGATGTGTCCTTTTGCAAGCCACCCGGGCTGAGAAGGCAGATCTAATGTAATGATACCGGGAAACAAATTTTGGGGGCCAGCTCATGAGAACGGGTTGCTCTGGGTTGGCAGTGGGGGCTTGCGGGAGTTTGATGACCACGGAGCTCCGCGTGGGCGACGGAGAAGCAATCCGCCCAGGCGTGTTTCGACTCTTACGACTGAGAGGCTGAGACCAGGCACCTGAGTTAGAGGCCGAGGCGGAGCACAGGGGCAGGGACGAGAGCCGGCTCACTCAGGAGCTGCAGAGAGGGGCAGCCTCCGGCGCTCAGATGACACCCAAACGCCCACGAGGGGAGAAAGCGTATGCACTGCCGACTCATCGGGAAAAAGACGATTTTTTCCCCTTTGACACTGATTAGGAAGGGAGCAGAAAAAAAGAGCTGATAAGCACCTAAAGGAAAGAGTTTTCGTGTCCAACGATTTTTATCATAGAGACCAGCCGTGAGCGGTTTCCTGAGCACAGCCTGGAAGAGCCGGGAAGGAAATTTATATGAAAATACTGGTCTTTTTCCCAGATGTTTCCCATGTCTAGACAGTGAACAGAGATGAATATCTGTAGTCTTACTTCATGTACCAAAAATCTCCTCCTTTTAAAATGTCTGCCTAGACATCCAGAGCGGGTGTGCCCTGGGAGTGACTGTCAAAGTATGACTCAAACAATAGGAAGCTAAGATGAATTCATCCATTTTCTGTGTTTTGTTTTTATAGGGACAGCTGATAGTTCCCTTGGTATCAAGACTTCTCAAGAAGGGGGAAAAATAAGAAACTGGGAAGAAAAACAGCTGACCCGATTCCACGGCCTGAGCAGAAAGCCTCCTGTCAAGGGCTGTTTGTAAAATTCAGCTTCATCTGAATTTTCCTGGGGCATGAGGACAGTGCTGTTTCTATTTCCAAGTCCTCACTGGGAGCGTAATGGAATTCCAGGGTGGAAAGAGACTTCGAGAATTCGGCTGGTCCAGCCTTCAACTGCAGAGGCAGAGATGGAGGCCCGGGGGTGGTTGTCGGTTGGGCAGATAACCCCATCATGAGGCCAAGGAACGCTGTGGAATTATTCTGAAAATGCAAGGCTGCCACACCCAGTCACAGCAGAGGTGCAGACTCACGGTCACCTGCGAATGGGACATCAGCCAACGTTTTAGAGTGTCCGCAGTTGCCTACGAGTGCAACGCTCCTCCCTCGACAGGCTGCCCCGACGGCTGCAGCGCCACGGGGCCCGCAGGGCAGGTGCCGGCGCGCGCTCGCCCTTCCCGGCCCGTCCTGACTGACGAGCCCCTGAACCCGTGACCCCAGGCGCCTAGCGTGTTTCTCCGCGTCCGCGCCGGCACCCTGCTGCCCGATGGCTTTCGTCGAGCCCAGTCCCTGCCATTCACCCACAGGGAGCCGTCGCGCTCCCGGGCGACGGCACACCTGCCTCTAGATGCGGCCGCGTGTCCCCCGAGACTAGAGAACAAAGTGTGTGAGGAAGCGTCTCAATGGTCACGCTGGGCCGGCCTCTCCGCCCCCCGCCCCCCAGGCACAGGTCGGTGAACCCCGGCCGGGCTGACACGACCCCGGAACCCCGCCCTCTCCCTCCTCCACTCGCGCATCCCCTCCGCAACATTTGAGGATGATGGCGTGACGCCTTCTGATGTGTCTTTGCATAAGCTGCGGTTTTATTAACTTTCCCGCAGGACTCTCTAAAGAACGAAAACCACGCAAACCTCTCAGGTTTCGTCCGTCATGTGCGGATCGCTCTTGGGGTCTCACCTTGATGGACTCAGAGCCGCCGCAGTGCGTTTTGCTCCAGGAGCAGGTAGGTGTGCATGCCCCAGCTGTTTGCAGATGGGCAGTGAGGGTGTCAAAATTACGGAGCAGCCGGCACCTCCGCGTCCAGCAGTAACGCACCATCACCGAGAAAGAAACCGACAGTCCCGCAGTGGCTGCAGCGGGCCAGCCACCGACCCTCCGGACCGCCGCCCGAAACGCTGGGGAGCGCTGGCGGCGCCTGCTGGCCCTTCCTTCACACGGAGTTCTGAGTGTGGCCGGGACCGCAGTGACTCCTGAGCTAACTGCCTTGAGTCCGCAGCACAGACCTCAAGTGGGGGCCCTCTTTCTTCCCATCGTTTAGACGGGGAGAAGGAGGAAGAGCAGAGCTGAGGTCCGTGGTACCCTCGCTGCTACCCACGCCACCCTCACTCCAGCCCGTGGGTCAGCCCCCCAGGGCTCAGCCCCCAGACTCCCCACTCCCCGCTCCGTCGCTTAACTGAAAACCTCCCCCCAAAGACCGCCTCCGAAGGATTATTTGAGAAATACAAGTGGGCGCAAAGAAGACCCCAGGAGATGCTTACGGAAACTACACATTAAAAAGCACTCGACCTTATTCCCAAATGTCTAGTGATGATGCACCTTCACTTCCAGTCCGTTAGTTAAGCATGAGAAAGTCTTCCAGACAAAGGTGACCCAGAAACACTGCCCCAGTCCTCTCTCTTCCTTTCTGTTATGTTAAAACGGTGGGAGAGCGCAGAAGGAAGTGTCTGGGAAGCCAGGGTAGTAACACCGTTCTAGAAGCTCTCTGAACAGAGACGTGTGTGATGATGTGTCCGTGTCTTCTCCCCCGGCGAGCCTGGTGTCAGGCCCTCGTGAGCGCTGAAGGGCAGCGTCCGAAGCTTTTTGCTCCCGATGTGTCTGTGCCCAAAGCCAGGCGTTCTTGTGGTTCTGCTGCGGTCACCCTGGGGCTGCTTTTCACCTTGGCCAAGGGCGTTCCCTCCCCCTCTGCTCGGATGGGGATTCTGGTTCCTTGGCTCCTCGGTCCCGTGACGTTCCCGCGCCAGGATTACCTTTCCGTTGCAGGGAAGACACCTGCCAGAGCGCCCTGAGCAACGGCACTTGGCAGGTCATGACTTTTTTTGAGAACTTGCATGTCTGAAAATGTCTTTATTGTAGTGGTTCCTGATTTATCGTTGGCTAGGTATGAAATTCTCAATTCCCGGAGCATTTTAAAGGTTTTGTTCCACTGTCTCCTAGCTCGAGGCGCTGCTGGAGAGAAAGCCAGTGCCAATCTAGTAGCTCATTCTTTTTGTGGGATCTGCTTTTCACCCTTGGAAACTCTTAGGCTTTTTCAGACTAACTCTGAGCTCACACCTAAGAGGGCCTCCACCTTCTTACGAATCATGTGTCACACGCGCGCTGACAAAGAGCTTCGCGTTCTCATTTGTGAAGCGTGTGATGCAGCACGATGGAAACTGCATTTAAATGGTGCCCCGTAACCCTGCTCCGTGATGGGATTGCCAGGTTTGTGTTCAGTGGAATAAAAGCGTTACCAGGATCTGTGGCCTCAGCCCCGTCACTGGAGGAACTCCCGGAGCTTCTCATCCTCAATCCGTGGTCCTCGAGCAGCGTGTGCTGGGCCTTTCCCCAGCGTTGAACTCATCACCCGTCTGCGCGAGGTTATTCCTTTTAACTGGGATTTTCGTCCTCTTACCCACCCACCTTGTGGTTTTTGAGACTCGAAGCTCACCTCCTGGAGGAAGCCTCCCTTGGCTCGTGCTTACAAGAGTGGGTGTTGATAACCTGTTCCTGCCCCACACGTGCGCTGGGTCCCTGTCCCTGGTCAGAATTAGCCACACCTTTTCAGATGCTCATATTGAAAAGGTTCAGCATCGATTAAAACACTCCTCGTGCTCCTCGTGGTCGTGTTTTGCGCGTCTCTCGTCCCTCTGTGATGGTAAGCTGACCCTTTTTGGAAGCCTCACTGTGGGGGACACTCCTGCTGTGTGACTGATGCTGAATCGCTGCTTGTTAAACCTTTTGGGGCAATGCAACAGCCCACGTGTTCCTTAAGTCGTCTTTTGGCTGAACACAATTATACCTGTTTTAAACCAAACTCCTCCTCTTTCGCCCCACATCTGTTTATCCTCTTATTAACGACACCCTCAGCTTCATTTTTGAATTTTTTTGTGTTTTTAGGGCAGCACCCTCGGCACATGGAAGGTCCCAGACTAGGGATCAAATCGGAGCTGCAGCTGCTGCCTTATACCACAGCCACAGCAATGCAGGATCCGAGCCACATCGGAGATGTAGTCACAACTTGTGGCAGCACTGGATCCTTAACCCACTGAGCGGGGCCAGGGATCAAACCTGCGTCCTCATGGATGCTAGTCAGCGTCTCAGCCCCCTAAACCACAACAGGAGCTCCCTGTCTTTATATTTTTAAGTGTTTTGGGAGAACCCCAATATACTCAAGCCTACCGTATCTTACTTAGATGCGTCTAAATATTTTGTGTAGCCTTTGGCTTTCAGCAACTCAATGCATGATATTATTCAGTTAAGCATTTTTTTTAAACATAAGGATTTTTTTTCTTCTCTTTTATAACCAAAAGTCCCAGGTGGCTGTTTATTTGGCGTCTGAGGCCTCTCACTCTTCGTGCATAACACAAATTCCTCTTCACACCCCACATCATGTTCTTAAAATTTATTTGGTTCCTAAATGTCTATTTTCCTGTGACAGGTCTTTAATTCTATTCTGGATAATATTTTAATTTGCAACTTAATTTAGCTTTTTCATAACTTTGCAAGGTTTTTTTTTTTAAATCGATGATAAGCTCTAGGTATAAAATAAAATTATTTTATTCGTGTTTATAGTCTCACACAACCTAGTAGAATTCTGTCCATTACATGGGCATTTATTCTTTTCTCATCGCTGTATGAGTGCAATAAAAATGATCATGAACGAAGATGAACACGTCTCCACAGCCCTGCTCCAAAGACTAGCTGAAGACATGTTTCTTGACTTCGAAGTATTAACACACTGGTTTTAGAATAATATTAATTATTTTCTTTGAGGCACAAGTCAGCGAAAGCAATAAACACGTAAGTAATTTTTCTCCAAGTGTCTAAACTCTAAGCACATACGTTCTCTGAAAGCATATGATACTGTGTGAGGCCTTTACACGCCCCATCCATCCTCTGTACAAACACCTGCACAGCAACGGAAGTTTCTGGGTAAATTCAGGGTTCCACAGCTTGCCTGCCATCTCGACTGGGAAATCATCTGGCTATTATTTATCTTCATAAATAAGAAGAATTTATAAAGATTTACTATTTATTTTTGCAACTCTTTAAGAACAAAGTTTCTGAGACTATGTATTAGGACCTTCAAATCGAGATACAAAAGCAAACAGTAACTTTCACAGGAAACTTATCAGACGAACATGGTCATAAATGTGGTAAAAAAAAAAAAAAAGAAAAGAAACCTGCAACCATAGCAACCAGCAAACAGTGACAACAATGCCTCAAACTTTGTCCACCAGCTCCACCACACGGCCCTGTGAGAACTGACAGGTTATACTCAAAGGGAAAAGAAACTTGCCAAATATTTTCAAATACTTACTCATGGTGCATTGAATGTCTCATGGCCAAAGATAAAAAATAAGAATTTTGAAAGATAGTAAGAAGAAACAGCTTTTAGGAAGAACTAATGTGTCCCTTGGTTTTGTTGTAAGTTTAAGAGGTTATAAGAAGACCGGAGGTTCACACACACACACCCTCCCCCGGAAAACCAATGTCAAGATAAACTAACTCTGAATTTTAAACCAAATTTTTTTCTGCAGAATACTCTGCAATATTATTTTACAGTTTACCAGGTTGGATTGAAAGTTCATGGTTTGTTTCGTTCTACCCAGTATCTATTTTATGCAGCGGTCTTGTTCCACACACATCATCCCATCATTTCCAAAAATATCGAAAGATAGACAAACGGTCACCTCTTTCTAAATCTAAGAAGAGTTTAACAATGAGATTATTTCTTCAATTTCACTTTCTCATCTCCTCCCGCTCTTTGGCCTGTGCCCTCAAGTTGGAGAAAACCAGTGTACCTGAAAAAAATTAAAATTAATAAATTATCCGAAGCTGACCTGATTAATGAAAAGAGGGGGACGGACAGCTTGCGAGGGGTTCGCCTGCCCATCACAGGAGAAGGAAAACAAAGGTAGAAAGAGCGGAGGCAGGGAGGGCCCGTCCAGGCTCCCAGACCTGAGTTCCCATGTCTTCTGGGGTCTCCGGTCTAAGCTACTAGCACTGCGATGGGACTCGAGTACCTGCCCTGAGCTCACCCACTGACCCCAGGAAGACACAGCACGTCTGCTCACAGACACCAAGCAAGGCAGTTCCCGGAAGCCGCGAGGTACCTGCAACGCCGGGGGGGCTGCCGAAACCAACAGCATCACCCAAGATGGTTCTGAAGGGGTCGAGCCATTTAAGCAGATCTGCTTCCAATCCTGCTTCACCAGATGAGTTCCTAAACCCGCCAAGTGTAAACTGTGTTACCGACTATTGGTAACCAGATGCCCCCAGCCCGACGGGTGGTGCTCCCCAATTCTATCTATGGATTGCAGACCACAGCTCGTGCCACGCCTCTCTGGAGGCGAGGTTGGGCTTCCTTCCTTGGGCAGATGGGAGGACACCAACTCAGGCAGCATTTGCCCCCATCCCAGGAGATGCCATCGGGGAACCATGACGACACTCCGGATAGCAGGACTTTTTCACGGCTTCGCCCCTGCAGGGCACTGACTATTGCCAACAGGGAGCTGGCAGGTGACGGTGGCTCTCCTTGACCCTGGCACCAAGGTGGTGTCTGCAGGGTGGGGGGCCCATCCGATTGTGTTGGAGGTACAGCTACCGCATCCTTAAGTAGCTCACATCCTCGGGGCGACTTGCCAATAAGGAGACAATGACCCCTGCCTGCCACGGAGCACTCACCGCCGCCCGTCCTCGTCGGCTCTGTGTGCGCAGACACGTTTAGTGCCCGGCAAGACCCGTGCGCGGCAAGTGCTGTTAGGCTCACCCTCCTCTGCGTGGAGAAACCCGGACCTGGAGGCCCGGGATCCCGCGTCCAGGAGTGACTGGAACCCAGTCGGTGACTGTGGGGCTCCCCCGAGGATGAGGCTCTCTACAAAAGCAAGTCTGAAGTTCATACCTCGAGGTAACACATCCTTGGCCCCAGCGTTGGGGAAGGCAGGGCGTGTACAGGTGCCGCTCCAGGATGTACCTGCAACCGCAGAAGGAGGGTCACGCCTTGTCTGCGTCAAACTCTGGGCACAGCAAGGTGAGAATTTCTTACACTAAGAGTCCCATCTCCTCCTCACGAGCTGACTGCAGGAGCTACGAATCCGGCCCCGAGGACGGCGCAGAAAGCGTCCCCAGTTCATGTCTGCACGGTTCATCGCCCAAGAGCAGGCCGACGTGGAGCACCTGCCAGAAGTCGGCTGGGCTTCCCACCGTGTCTCATTCCATCTTCGCGACCCTGCAGGGTCCGTATGATCATTTAAGACATGGAAAGGCGTCTTCACCTGCAAAGGTGAAGACAGGAGGCTGCAAGTCCCAGGTCCTGAATTAAGTCCCAGCGAAGCCGACCTTCAAATCCACTTTGGGGAGATTTGTCCCATTTTATTCCAACGTTGAGACTTATGCTTTTTCCGTGATGATGCATGACGCGTCCAGGATGTGCCCTCACCCTCTTGTGCTCAGCCCCGCCGCCCAGAGGTACGGCGAGCGCAGGCCCTTCCATGTTCCAGCAAGAGGCGTTGTCGCAAGAGGCCATGCCCAGTGGGTGGCATGGGCACAGTGGCTGACTCAGCCGGACCCTGTGTGCGGCCACCCTTTGCTGCACTCAAACCATCACCCAGAGATGCTAGTGCTTTCCAGTGGCAGAATTTCAATCCATAAGCAATCAATAACTGCCGCAGAATCCCATGACAACTGCTGACTTTTCCATCAGAAATGTCCCCGGATCCACATTCTGTGCCATCCAACCCCAGACAGAGATGATACCCCCGGATTCACTTCTGGCATGAACAGCGTGATGGGCAGGTGGCTGAGAAGGCTGAGTGTGTGCTGGTTTCCTTGCAAAGGCGTCTGGACCCTCTGTGCCCAGGCCTTCACATGTCTCTCTTGAACCAAGGTTAACTCTCGACCCCCACGGCCTCTCGCAGGAGGGCCGGGCTCTTCATAACCACCCGTCACCTGCTCTCAGGGTCTCTCCCGCTGCCTCAATGAGCCCAACAACTTCCAGACAGGACTGCATTCGAATGAGTTTTCATCTCCTCTGAAGTCATCATTTGATCACCAACTTTTTTTTCTTTTTTTTAATTATTATTATTTTTTAATGGTCATTTCCCCAATGCCTTTTTTTTCTGCTGTACAGCATGGTGACCCCGTTACACCTGTACACATTCTATTTTCGCACGTTATCCTGCTCCAACCTAAGTGACTAGACAGAGTTCCCAGTGCTACACAGCAGGATCTCATTGCTCATCCATTCCCAAGGCAACAGTTTGCATCTACTCACCCCAAGCTCCCCGACCACCCCACTCCCTCCCCCTCCCCCTTGGCAACCGCCCGTCTATTCTGCAGGTCCCTGAGTTTCTCCTCCGTGATTGCCAACTTTCTGATCTTTACGAGGCACCTAAGTTTTCTAGTTTCAGAGAAGCACATGCTTGGAGAAGGGCCTTAATTTTTTCATCGTAACATTTAATTCTCACTTTACCCTTCACTTGCCTTTAACGAGGCATTTGATTTCTTTTCAAAACACATTAAAGCGTCCGTCCCGTCCCGGAAGTGACTGGACGGGTCTGCTCTCCCGCATCCCGACGACGTGCGCGCGTCGGCGACGGCACGCGGCACCTGCTGGGGCGCCTCTCCTCGGACCAGGGTGGGTGGAGGAGCCCGCCCGGGATGCTTTCGCATCGCACGGCAGAGAGCACGGCGCGGACAGCGTCCTGGGCCGCTCGCCGCTCACCCTTCCCGGGAGGTAACACGTCTCTGGTCTGGAGCGAGTCATGCTGCCCGAGGCCAAGTCCTCTGACGATGCGAGGGCGCCTTCCTGCCGCGGTCCCCAGCCCCGTACAGAGACGGTCAAGCGAGCGCCTCCCGGGCGGGCCCCTCAACCCACCGCAGTCCGCAGCCTCCGAGGGAGGGGCTCTCATCTGGGCCTCAGGCTCCAATCAGCTCAAGATGGTCTTTCCTCAACAACCGCTGTGGGCTGACGCTTAATACCTTACGGTTCTCAGGCACCGGCCCAGCATTTCCCCAGGACGTGTTTTGATATATTTTCCCTGATACGCGAAGTGGCATCAGGAGGGGCTGTTTTCCCTACTTAAGGAGGTTTCCAACATCTTTTCCTTGTGAACCCTATACGGATAACGATTGGTTAATATTTTAAAACAATGTGTCCCATAAAGGGGCATAAACATGTTAAGAATCAACAACTATGAAGAATACCTAGGTACAGACACACACACACACACACACACACACACACACGGAACAGAGAAAGAACAGTCGAGGATTAAACTCATGAAAAGCTGTACTTTCAAGGAGAAAGTCTAGCTACTAAATAATAGACTAAACTATTATATACTAAAATTGTACAATAATATACTAAAAATTGTAGATGCCATACAAAACACGGTTTGTTGGAAATGTTCTCCCCACCTCTGGAAATAATTGCCATATGGTACTTAAGGAAAAGCTGGGTTGCAGGAAACACTACAGTGCATTCTGCATTTTAATAACGGGTTTTGCTAAAATATTAGAGCCGGGGAGATAGCAGACAGCAGGGGATTGGTGCCATTTTCACGGAAATAACAGAATTTCAAGGGCAGCCACCAAGCCTGTGGAGCCGGAGCCGGAGCTGGAGGTCTCGGGTCTGCACTTGACCCAGCCTGGTGCCGGCCCCGCCCCCAGCTCCAGGCCCGAGATGCTCTCAGGACGGCAGAGGCTCAGAGAGCTGTTTTCCAAAAACGGACCTAGGCACAAAATTTCAGGAACAAATAACTACCCACCAGACCCTTGACTGCTCTCCTCTCGAGAACCAGAGTTCTTTGTCAGAACTGCAGCACTGCGCCTGCCTCACAGTTCACACGTGTTCAGGCCAAATTCGCATCGTGTTTGTCAGTCTGCAGTGAAAGGTTTTCTTCAAACCCTTCTGAACACCCCTCGGCGGCCTGGTCAAAGCCAGCCTGGGGCCCACCCCTCCTGCAGGCCAACCTCCGCATCCCTTTTCATCAGCCTCCCCGGCCCCTCAAGCCCCCTGCTCCCCCTTAAAAGCCAAACGTCCTTTTCCTCTGGCCCAGTCTGATTTTCCTTGGCAGGCAGGCTGATGCTTGCTCCCACCCCACGACAGCCCTCGCTCCCTTCCGCCAAGGCCCAGGAAGTGACTCCGAATCAGACAGACACAGCATCACGACCCCAAGCGAAGCCGTGGGACAGCCTGCACAGAGCGCCTTCTGCGGGTCCTACCCGCCCGCCTTCCTTCCACGCTTCCTCCTCGTTCTGTCTGTGATGTTCCACTGAAACCACATCTACACTCGAGATGAAGTACGACTTTCAGATTCTGGGAATTTCATCACGGCTGCACACATGTGATACCTTCCCCTAATTTTTGTGAGTTGGAATTAATTTGGGGGAAAAAAAAGAAATAATTAAAATGTTTACAGGGTTAAATAAAATCAATACAAGACGGTGTAGGTCACAGATGCAGTTCGGCTCCCATGTTGCTATGGCTGTGACAGAGGACGGCAGCTGCAGTCCCAATGCCACCCCCAGCCCAGGAACTTCCATGTGCTGCAGGTGCGGCCGTGAAAAGAAAAAAAAAAAAAATTTTTTTTTTTAAGAGAAAGAACCAACCAGTGAATGTAGTGAAGTTGCAGGGTATGAAATCAACATACAGACGTGAGTTACCCTTCTAGACATTAACAAGCAATTATCTGAAAAGAAACAAAGAACACAATCCCACCTGCAGCAGCTCGCAAGTGGCAAAATGCTTGGAATAAATTTAACCAAGGAGACAAAGACCTTTACACTGAAAACTCAGACTTTGATGAAGCAAATTAAGAACAACACAGCACAGAGAAAGCTGTGTTATGCTCAGGGATCAGATGAGTTAATATTGTCTAAAATGCCCATACTACCCAAAGTCGGCCATGGCTTCAGCGCAAATCCTATCAAAATTCCGACACGCCTGGGCCCTTTCCCGGGCTGGGTAACCATCAGCCTCTACGTGGCAGCTGGAAGGGTCCGTGTCAAAGACGGAGGCGCCTCCAGGACGCGGGCGTTGCTGAGAGCTCCCCGTGCAGCTAGGAGAACGTGGGCCCAGAGGTGTGTGGACACGGACCCTGCGATGGCCCGAAGTGTACACTCAACTCACAGGGCGCTCCAGTCCTTTCTAGGGAGAAACTCATTCACAGGTACTCAGGTGGCAATCACATGTGTTCTAAAAATCACTATTCTTCTAAGAAAATAAAAACAAACCAAGGTGACATATATTTAAAACATACTACCTGCCATCCATGGACAAAACTTACCTAAGCATAAGTCATAACCACTAATTTAGCCAAAAGTTATCATGAATTAAGCAGAGAGGCTAGAGACAGAGGGTGTATGTGTTTTTCTGTTTTGGGGCGCGGGGGGCTTGGGGGGTTTTATTTTTGCTTTTTAGGGCCACAGCCACAGCATGTGGAGGTTCCCAGGCTAGGGGTCAAATCAGCGCTATAGCCACTGGCCTACACCAGAGCCACAGCAACACGGGATCCGAGCCGCTTCTGTGACCTACACCACAGCTCACGGCGACGCTGGATCCTTAACCCGCTGAGCGAGGCCAGGGATCAGACCCACGTCCTCATGGTCCCTAGTCGGGTTCGTTTCCGCTGCGCCACGACAGGAACGCCAGTGTATGCGTGTTGTAGTCCAATGCGTGGGTGTGTTATATGTGTGTTTGGGGTGGTAGCTGGGAGTGTGACTAGTTCAGAGGAACTTAAAAACAAATGAGTAATTAAGGAATATTAATTTAAGCCTATTATTTAAAACATGAAAATAAAGCAGCTAAAAACAAGCTGATTACTTGCCAAGACCGGCACTTGCACACAACGGCGGGTGGGACCTGAGCTACTTTTTAAGTTTACTTTGCATGTGTACAGGTTCTATTTTGATTTAAAAAACAAAAAAACAAAAAACCTTTAAACAACTAAATTAAGTAGGAAAAATGAACTGGCAGCACATTATAATGAGGCTTTGCCACCTGCCTTAGTCTGTGATACCTTCTGGTGACTCCTCCAAGGACCAGAATACTTTTCCTCTCAGGTTTGCATCTGCAGGGCCTGCCACTGTTGCCCAGCATCTTGGAGGCCTTCAATAAGTGCTCTGAGTTAAATATGTACATCTGGGGAGTTCCCTTCATGGATCAGCGGTAACGAACCCAACAAGTGACCATGACGACATGGGTTCGATCCCTGGCCCCGCTCAGTGGGTCAATGATCTGGGGCTGCTGTGAGCTGTGGCGCCGATCACAGACGTGGCTCAGATGTCATGTTGCTGTGGCTGTGATGTAGGCCGGCAGCTGCAGCTCTGATGTGACCCCTGGCTTGGGAACTTCCATATGCCACAGGTGCGGCCTTAAAAAAGCAGAAGGAAAAAAAAAAGTAAATCTGATTAATATGAAAGGAGCCTTTTTTTATAAAAAGTAACAGGGTGTGACCTGCAGAACACTGAAGCGATATTTAAAAAAAAAAAAAAGAGTGGCAAAGAGAATTGACTTTGAAGCCAGACCTTGTTCTAAACCTGTCTGGCTGCTTAGCCTCTCTGCAAAGTTGAGAAAGCTTCCTAAGCTTCTAATATTTTAATTTTCTCAGGCAATGGTAATAGTTCACTCCTAGGGTTACTCTGAGGATGCACAGAACTCTCAGGTGTCACAGCTGGGGACTCCTCTGAGTACACAGTTAGTAGATATCAGCTTCCCTTTTCTGAACACTGGTAAGTGGTGGAGTGGCCCCGGGGAAATGTCTGCACGGGTTTATACATCCTGATGAGCTGATTTACGGAAGGGAACTAGAGAATAAACTGCGTGATGTAACACAGCAAAGCCACTGCCAGACCAATGCGAGAACTTTAAAGGGAATATGTGTCAATGCACAGAAACAGACACACGCACTTCCATGAATTCTGCAAAAACTCTGGTTCGAGATCCAACGAGATCTCAGACTTTAACCGGAGGGCTTAACACCTGGGAGGCTCTCCTCACGTCTGCCAAAGCCTGCCCTTCCCTCGGATGCTCTTGGACTGCTGGAATCAGCACAGGCATAGCAGAAAGAAAGAAGAAACCAAAGAACCAGCACTAGAACTCAGGTGTCTTAAAAACCAAGAACCACTTGTTCTTACGAAGTGGAGTCTCCCTGCTTCACCCTGGCCTCTGTGTGGGGCACCTGCAGGCGGGCCCTCCAAAGCCAGAGCCATTTCGGGATTCAAAGAGAGTCCTACGCGTGACGGAACACAGTTCTATTGGAATAAAAACCAAGCAACATTCCTTAAAGATGCCTCTTATCAATTACAACTCAAGTGTTGATTACAAAGGGAAACAATTTCCCATTCAAGACCGACTAAATCCAGTTTGGTTTAATGTATTCATCTAATCCAAGTTAACCCCCCAAAGGTCGTGAGCACAGTGCGCTGGCACCCCTCCTCCAACCCCCACCCCGGCCTCTGAAAGGGACGCATGTGATCCGGGAGAATGCACAATGGAATGAGTGGGGATGCGGGGACAGATGGCTACTGTGACGGCAGCGGAGAGGTGCCTGATCCCAGCCGAGGGTCTAGGAAGAAGGCGGCCCACAGTGGACGCCAACAAGAGGGCTTTGTCCCTCCAGAAGGCTGGACTTTGTGTGTGAGGGGAAAATCAAAAGCTTTGTAGACGTGGCTCTGATTTCCCATAACACAAATGTTGTACAACCAAGAACAGCTGAATGCAGTGGCAGTCGATGCTGCAGACAAGCCCGGATGAGGGGCCTAGTCACGGTCAGCCGCCCATTAAATTCAACACGCTGTCCTCATCCTCCTCGGGCGCTGCCTCTCTGCCAGGGGCATGCCCCACACTCTGCTGAGGGAGAGTCAACCCGGCTGGAATCGCTGAATGGCAACCACCTCCGTTTAGCTGTAGGTGGATCGGTGGGGTCAGCCGGATCCTCTTTCGTGAGGACAGTGGAGGAAAAGCATAGAAACACCTCTTGTCTTCCCGACGGGGTTGTACGGGCATCCTTTGGAGTCAGTTCGTAGCTGTATCAGTTCAAGACCTGTGCTTGGTGTCTGGAGGGCTGGGTGTTTTCACAGGTGCGTGGGTGGGCCGTCCAGGGGCTGGAGGACGGATGGGGTGGGGGGTGGGGGCAGAAAGGGGGAGGTGGCAAGAGGCCGAGTTTTCCTGTGGCTTCCTTGACCCACATAGATTTCCCCTTTGGGACTGCGCGAGAACACATAACTACCTGCTCTGGAAGGTGCACAAGAGAGCATCTGTTCTCTTCTAAAGGTGAGAAAATCTTTGTACAGGAATAAATGTAGGTGCAGTCTGCGTATCTATATTTATCCCAAGTTACAAGAAAAGGACCCTTCCGAAGCCAGTGAGAATTTCTATGTATGACCCGCATGTGCCTAAAAATAATTTCACTATCATACACACAATTCATTTCTCCTTTGAGGTAGGCAGGAGAATAATTCATTTTTCCCAAATGTATATGACCCATTCGGATATAATATAAAGCCCCCAAAATCCCAAATAAAAGTAGATCCCCTGGAAATGCAGGGGAAATACTTTCCACCAGCTCTATGATTTTTTATCTTCTATCCCAAAGAAGTTATGACTTGACCTGAGACTTTACTGACGTCAAAGTAGCTCTGTCCATGTTTGGCCAAAAATAAATATTTTAAGCTGGTTCGGGGGTCACCTGGACAGGAAAATGGCAATCCCCACCCCAAATGGCTGTGGGGAAACAACTTGTCACAATCTCACCAGGGAGAGGCTTCCAGCCGCCCCACCACCCTCCCTTCCCAGGAGAGAGTGTGGGCGCTGCCACCAACAAGTGTGCAACCTGGGGGACCCCAGCGCGTTCCTTCCCATACGCGGAAAACCAAACAAAGCCAACCAATAAAACTGAGCGCCTTGCGCGCCACTTCATTTGTGACCTCAGATGCTGTCGCGGGTCTATCCTGTCCTGTTATTCCCCAGGGCTGTGTTTCTGAATCATACAGTGGGCGCCGAGCCCTGGGGCAGCGGGGTGACCTTGCAGATGCAGGGAGGCCCCAGGAATGCCTGCGGTGCACAAGCCCTGCCCTCGGGGTGGCTGGGGCGGTGACGGCGGCGCTTCAGGGCGCGAGGGGGAGCGAGCGTGGCGGGCGGTGGCACGTCCCGTAGGACGGTCAGAGGAGCGGGGAGGCTGCGCGAGGGGCAGAGAAAGGGAGCGCAGGGCACGCGGCGCCCGCGGGGGAAGCGTCCGGGTGCAGCCTGAGGTGGGGGGACCCAGGTGGACGTGGCGCCTGGGGTGGGGGGCAGCCCCGGGCCGCAGAGGCCCTGACCCCTTCCCTGAGGGACGCGCCCGGCCGCTGAGGGTTTAGGCAGCGGGAGGCAGGATTTCCTCCATCTCCACGGGCTCCCTCTGGCCACCAGCGGGTCTCTGCAGGCGACACGTGAGGGCTAGGACCCGGCGGAGGTGGCGGAGGGGAGGGGACGCGGCCCAGGCCGGTGCGTTGGAGAAGAGCCCGAGGGGCTGCCTGCCGGGTGGTTAGAGGAGAGGCAGCGTCGCGGGGTCGCGGCGAACGGGAAAGACCGCGGGGGCGGGGGGGACACGTGGAGGGGACGCCGGGGAGGTGCGGGGAGGGGGGGGCGCAGTCCAGCCGGAAGACCCGTGTTGGGACATCACCCGCGCCCAGAAGCGGGCAGGGCTGTGAGCCTGCAGCCACCCCGGCCCGGGCGGGACCGGGCAGAGCGGAGGGCGGCTGGGCCGGGAGGCGACGGGGCGTGGAGGGGCCCGAGACGAGCCCGAGAAGAAACGGGAGGAGGACTAGGGGGACAACAGGATGCACCTGCTGGAGGAGGCGCAGCGCGACAAGACCGCGGAGACCCGACCGCTGGCAGGGGTGGCATAAGCCCCCCAGTCAATCAAAAGCCTGGACGGCGAGGGAACTGCCTTCCGTGTCTTGGGAGGGAGCGCGAGGGAAGCCAGGAGGAGAAAAAGCAGGTGCGTAGGGGCGGACGGAGTCACTGCGCCGTACATACGGCAGAAACCCGCACAACACTGTAAATCCACTCGGATTTTCAAGTCGAGGAATATTTCTATTCCAGTACATGTGCAAAAGGAAAATCTGCCGTGTATCTTGAGAGAAAGCAAGCAGACGGCACGTCCCCGCACTGCGGGCCCAGTGCAGGGCGCCCGCCCCGCGGGGCCGGGGTGCGGGCGGCACCGAAATCGCGTCTGCGCGTGTCAGGAGTGACCCTGAAAACCTGAAGGGACAGCTTTATCGGCTGCGAAGATAAGCCATTGGCTTTTCCCCGTGAGCTCTCCGCAGCCTTCGGGGAGCGGCTCCGGGACACGGACGCTCTGCTGTCCCCACCACGGCCTCCATCGTCCACAGGGACTCTGAGTGCCTCGCGGAACCCCAGGAAAGCAGGCTCTGTTCGATGTCACCCAGGAGGGGAAGGGGTAGTGGCCCCGGTCTGTGCAAAGCACGCCGGGCGGTCCATGTACTCAAAGAGCAGAGACACCGGGCTGAGCAGTGCCCATCAAATGACGGAGAGTGCGGGCACTCGTTTTCCACATTTGGGCGACAGTACTTGTGTGGGTTCAGGTCTGCAACATAACACACAGGAGGAAGGCCCGGGAACCAGCACGCGCGCCTGCTGCGGCCGGCCTGGCGCCCAAGGAGCCCCGTGCTTCCACCTGTCCCGGCGCAGGGACCTCGGGGAAAGCTGAGAAAGGGCGTGAGAAGACCCACGGATCCTCAGACATCCCTTTCAAGGTGGGCACGCTTCCATTACGTTGTTTTATTTGCATTCAAAAGAAGCTCGGCAAGGGTTTTCTGCTGACTAGGAAGAACTGAAAACCAGCTCTAAGCGTGACTCCCCCGTCCCGGCACAACCGCACTTCCTCTCCCGCCCAGAAGCAGAAGCAAGAAAACACACACGGGGGGCACGTGAGACAGAAAAGCCACTTCTTCCTCAAGCGTTTAGGCCACGTCAATAGTCACGTGAGCTCAGATGTGGGAGAAGCTGAGGTGCCGATGCTATGCTTGTGCCCCCTTCACTGGGGAGCGGGGTTCTCATCCCGCCCCCGACCAGAGAATCTGGTTCCCCAGCATTTCCATGAAGGAGCCTTGCCCCGGTTATCTGACCACAGGCTCTGCCATCCCCTTGAGTGGTAAACAGACAATTGACAGTTCGTGTCAGCGGCACTCAACAGAGGAACCAACCAAAATGGTGGAGGAGAAATATCTTCCGGGGAATTTCATCTGGGAAAGAACCACCCACGGAGAAAAAAAAACTTTCCAACAAATGGTGCTGGAACTGGACCCAAAATTGAATCCAGACACTGCCTTCAGATCTTTCACAAAAATGAACTCAACATAGATCATAAGCCTAAACATAAAATGCAAAATTATAAAATTTCTAGATGATAACATAGGAGAAAATCAAGGTGACCTTGGGTTTGGTGATGATTTTTAATTTTATATTCTTCTAATTTTTTGGCCAGAAGTTCCTGGCCAGGGATTGAATCCAAGCCACAGCCATGACGACACCGGGTTCCTTAACCGCTAGGGCACCAGGGAGTTTCTGGTGATGACTTTTTAGATACAACACCAAAAGCGCAATACTCAAGGAAAAAATAACAACTTGGATGTCAATCAAACTAAAAACCTGTTCTCTGCAAGGTACAGCCTTAAGTGAACGAAAAGACAAGCACGCAATTTTTTGCAAAACAAAAACATCAGGTAAAGGACTAGTGTCCAAAATATACAAAGAACTCTTAAAACTCAGCCCTAAGAAGGCAAGCAGCCCAGCTTAGGAACATGGGCAAAAGAGCCGAACATACACCCACCAACAAAGATACATGGATGGCAAATAAGCATATGAAGTTCCTTCAACGCCACATGACGTCAGGGAATTGAAAATGTGAACCACCACGACACAGGCGCTCACCTTCTAGAAGGGCTGCAGTCCAGAGCACAGACGCCGCCAAATGCTGGAGAGGATGCGGGCAACAGGGACGCGCTGCTCCAGGGGTGATGACAGCCTCTAAGGGGAAAGAACGGACACATGTATATGTACGACTGACTGCTTCGCTGTCCACCTGAAACTAGCACAAAAGTCAACTGTACCCCACGAAAAATTAAAAAAAGACGAAACACAACAGGAACTCTCACTCACTGCTAACGTAGCAAAATGCTACAGGCACTTTGGAAGACAGCTTAGCCGGTTTTCAGAAAACTAAACCCATCCCTGCCACACAATCCAGCCGTTACCCCCCTGGGGATTAATGCCAATGAGCTGAAAACATCTGCCCCCAAGAAAACCTGCACATGAATGTTTACAGCAGTTCTACCCCAAATTACCCAAACTGGGAAGCAACCAAGATGTGTTTCAGCAGGTGAACCAACTTCAATAAATGGTGGTCGATCCACTCAACGGAACAGTGTTTAGTGCTTAAAGAAAGCCGGCAAGCCATGAACAGGCACGGATGGGCGAACGCGTGCCACGGCACAGAATTTCTTTTTGAGGTGATGAAGTATCCTAAACACAGACGATGGTTGCACCATTCTGTGAAAATACTCAAACCCACTGGATCACAGACTATAAAAAGGTTTTAACCCGCTGAGCCACAACGGGAACGCTCCGTGACTTATGTGTGGAACGAATGAATAAATCCAAGGTCATGAGTAAGCACCTCTTGTTGGGTCCTGTGTAGATTTTGTCCTAATTCCCACGTGCAAGCTCAGTCCAAGGGAAGCCGAAGAAGGAGATCGCTTAACCCCAAAGACATTAACGCCTCTAAACCTGGGAGAGCAAGAAAGGCAGGCACTTTGTGCTTTTCCCAACACTCACAGCAGATCTGAATGTGAACTGGACACGAGATAATTCAAATGAATGGCTGTTAACTTTTTAAATGTAAGAAAATATCTATTAAGTTTTGATTGTACAAACCAAAATACTATCATTGCTTCCAGAAATCATTCAGCAAAAGAGAAAGAAAAAGAACACGTGGGAGCTCCCACTGTGGCTCAGCAGTCAGGAACCTGACTAGCATCCATGAGGATACAGGTTTGATCCCTGGCCTCGCTCAGTGGGTTGGGGATCTGGCTTTGCCGTCAGCTGTGGTGTAGGTCACAGATGAGGCTTGGATCCCGTGTTGCTGTTGCTGTGGCTTAGGCCAGCAGCTGTAGTTCTGATTCGTCCTCTAGCCTGGGAACCTCCATATGCCTTGGGTGTGGCCCTAAAAAGCAAAAAAATAAATAAAATAAAATCACATGAGCAAACTTGTATTAACTGTTGGTTCTGGGTGATGCAATTGTTGGTCCTTTCTTTTTTTTTTTTTTTTTTTTTTTTTTGGCTGCACCTACAACATACAAAAGTTCCCAGAGCAGGGATCAAACCTGAGCCACAGCAGTGACAATACCAGGTCCTTGACCTGCTGAGCCAACAGAGAACGAACACCTCTTTACTTTTCTTTTTTTTAATTTATTTATTTATTTATTTTTGTCTTTTTGCTATTTCTTTGGGCCGCTCCTGCGGCATATGGAGGTTCCCAGGCTAGGGATCGAATCGGAGCTGTAGCCACCAGCCTACGCCAGAGCCACAGCAACGCGGGATCCGAGCCGCGTCTGCAACCTACACCACAGCTCACGGCAATGCCAGATCATTAACCCACTGAGCAAGGGCAGGGACCGAACCCGCAACCTCATGGTTCCTAGTCGGATTCGTTAACTACTGCGTCACGACGGGAACTCCCTCTTTACTTTTCTGAAATAAAAGAAGTGAGAAGTATAACGACCAAAAAACAAGACACTTCAAGTAACAGAACAGCTGGAAAACCTTGAGACGGCCCACATCTGGAATATTTGCTAATATATAATGCACCACTGTGGTGCGAGCCAGTTAGTCCTGGGCCTCTGCTGCCTGCAGTTGAACAGCATACTTCTGTGCCACCGTGGACAGACTACTGACTTCATATTTACCACACTGCTGTGATAAAGTAAAACCCTTTGTCATGGTTTTCAGAGCTGGCTAGCGTAGGCATCCTTACGATCAACAGAGCACACTCCTTCCAAAACCACAATGCTCCTCGAGTGCTTAACTGATTACTCTCTCCGTGTAGCTCATTCAGAGAGCAGTTACGCAGTTTATATATACAATAACGTACGCTGTGGGAAAAGGAGAAAACAGGCAACAAAATCTATACAGAGAAAAATGATCAGTTTAGGGAAGTAAAATAAATGTCTGTGTATAAAAATATTTCATTGGGTGTGGGTTTCAACTGAGAGGCGCTCCCTCACAGCCATAATCTATCTTCCAGGTAGCGGGATAATCGAAAAAAAAGAAACATCATTGTCTGTTCATTCAAGGAAAGTTAGGTCTTCTTTCTCGTTAGATATTTACAATTTAAAGTTACAGAGAGGAGTTCCCATTGTGGCTCAGTGGGTTAAGAACCTGACAAGTATCCATGAGGATGCTGGTTCCATCCCTGGCCTCGCTCAGTGGGTTAAGGATCTGGTGCCGCCACAAGCTGCAGTGTAGGTTGCAGATGGGGCTTGAAGCTGGCATTGCTGTGGCTGTGGTGCAGGCCGGCAGCCACAGCCCCCATTCAACCCCTAGCCTGGGAACCTCCATAGGCAGCAGGTAGGGTCCTAAAAATTTTAAAAACAATGTTACATAGAAAAAAATCACTAAAGAGGCTTCGCCACTAAAATTATATTGTAGTATAGCTAAAAGCACACTTTACTTCATGAAGTCAATATGTATGGTGCCCATGGATAAATCTGATTCCTCCAATACAAATGAAAAGTTTAGAAGCACTAACTCTATCTAGTGGTGAAAACCAGCTGCCTATCTCAGCTGGCCGAGCTTCGTCCCGAGATGCTCTTTGGCGTTTACATTCACTCTTAGGCAGGGCCGTGGGTGGCATGTGGCCCTTTAGTTTCCTAAACTCCATCCCCCGCTCCTGGTTCATGAAGGTTTAGGCATCCTCACTTAGAATTCCAGTGTGGGCATTTTCACACACCAGTACTCTCTTACCCACGTTTTAGGAAGATCAATGGTCGTTCTGGGATTTTGTTTTTATAAGAAACTACAGTAAATCAGAAATAAATGTATTTCACTTTGAGGTTATTTTTAGACTTACAGGAATGAGCGAACCCCAGGGAATTTAGTGCTGATAAAACAGAACTCCCAAACAACCCAGCTCTTGGCTTTTCCGGATGAAGAATATTAAAATAGAGGAAAATGGAAACAGTCAGGAGATAATCTCCGCGTTTGCCTCAGACACTCTGATCCTGCCCTTTTGTGAGTATAAAAATAATCTAACTAAATGACTGCCTTCAACTACTTGCTTTATTGCAAATCATAAAAGCAAATGAGGCATGGTTTGAAACCACACAGACCTGACCTGGAATGCTTGGGATTCTTCAGTCAGGTGGGGACAAAGGATTGATTTCTCCAGCCAAAGGATGCGGAGAGTAATCCTGTTTTCCCATTAGCGGCCATATATCTTTCTCATCCACTCTCACTTCTTACTCAACCATTTGAGCTCCCCTGTCACCAGGCTTGTAATGTGCGCCCTGCCCAGCCTTCAAAGCCACATTCAGGTTCGCAGATAAAAGGCTCGGTGCCCGTCGGAGCAGGGGCAGCCGTGGCCCCCCTCACGCAGTGATGACAGGAGCGCACGATAAACACCCTGACACAAAAAAGCTATTTTTTAGAGGAGGCCCCCACCCCATAAGCGACCCTGTGTCGCTCTCTCGTGAGTTAAAGGGTCTGTCCTCCCATCGAAGGCCCTGGAGTCCACGGACCGACTCCCCCGGGGGTTGCGGACACCCCTGGGCCGAACAGAGAACCTGCCAGGGCCTTGACCCCAGCTCGGCCAGGCCAAGAGCGGCGGCTGCATGGGCGCCGGAACAGGCAGCAGGAGGAGCCCACCTTGGGTCAGCCAAGGGGAAGGCAAACCGGGCACAGGCCCTTGCGCCCCATCAGAAAGGCGGGGCGGCTCCGTCCTGCCCGACCCTGGACAACGGGCAGATCTGGGCAGGAGCGCGGAAGACAGATGCTGCTTTCATCCGGCTCCCCCCCGCAGGGAGAGTTTACGTTAAACCCACTTAGCGGTCTGGAGCGCAGCCCGCGGATTACCTGCTCGGATGAATCAAGAGCATCACCTGCTCCCCTGACCGTGACCGGGGGCGGGCGGGGGCGGGGAGTTTCGTCTGAAGGGATCCGCAGCAGCCTCTGAAGCCTCCCAAAGACGTGTGCACGTTCCGGGCCCCAGGACGAGAAAGGACTCGTGAGAGTAAACAACGCAGCGCGGGGAGGGGCTGGTCCTGGGTTCCCAGCAATGCGATGCCCTTCGCCCGGAACGCTGGCCCCTCACCGCGGCCGGTCACCAGGGGACCACGAAGCCCGTTGCTGACCCGCTCGCCTCGCAAGCTCAGGAGCTGGGCGTCCAATGGAATTTTGAGATAAGCCTGCATCAGGTCAAGTGAAACAATCCCCTTTTGAAGGGAAACTAAAAGGCCCTGAAAGTCAGGCCTGGAAGACGCCTTTGGAGACAGGAATCTGAAATGTTAACACAGTTGAACGCGAATACCTAACATGATGGATTGACCAGACTCACGGCGAGGCTGAAGCTTTTTGTGTTCGGAAAACGCATTCTGGTTCCCAGAAGGAATCCTTCCCGCAGCCACCCCGAGTGAAGCGCCTTTATACGCCGCTCTGGGCTCCCACAGAGGGCAGGAGGCGGCTGCGCCAGACACCGCAGGCTATCAGGGATGTCACCTGCACCCCAGTCCCCACGCCCCAGGGCCAGACTCCGTACTGTCCTGTCGTTCAAGTTCCTACCTCCAAGACTGGACAGCGAATACCCTGAGGACCCACCACGCAGCTTTTTTTTTTTTTTTTTTTCAGGACCAAACAAGATAAATGCATGTGGAAGTGCTTTGGAGGGAAAAAAAATGTGGACTATTGTAATGAACTCATCCTTGGGTAAATTTTAGAGTCTGCCTCACAGACAGGCAACGTAGATTGAACCTGAAATTTTGTTCTCCACTCCTCTTCCGATTTTCATCTAACAGAGAAATCACTGGACTGTTTATTAGCTGTACAACAGGATAACAGATTCTTCAAGACTTTCTGCCCTGGATTCTAATCATGCGATAGGTCCTCTCTCAAACTGAAGCAATTTCTAATTGAGACCAAAAGCCAGTCCTTGACCAAGACGGGAGGCATTTAAATCATTTACGCGCAAAATTCAGGTCTCAGGAGATCCTGCTGTGGCTCAGCAGGTGTGAGGACCCAACGCTGTCTCCCTGAGGATGCAGGTTTAATCCCTGGCCTCGCTCAGTGGGTGAAGGACCCAGTGTTGCCGCAAGCTATGGTGTAGGTCATAGATGCGGCTCAGATCCAGCTGCAGGCCAGCAGCTGCAGCTCTGATCTGATCCCTAGATGCATATACAGCCATAAAAGTTTTTTAATTAAAAAATAAAATAAAATTCAGGTCTCAATTTCAAATTGACAAAGACGGATGGATTACTATTGCTTGCAAAATACGTGTTTTTCCCCTAGAGCTTGGTCAATGCTCTAATTCATGAAAACCGAATACATCTAAACATATACTTCTTTAAAAAGCAAATTCTTTGATATTTATTCACATTATAAAAGGTTTACTGATTTTTTTAGCAAAGTATCACAGCTTTGATCTTCCAGAAAGTATAGTTTTTAGCAGCTTTATTAGATATAAATTGTACCTGTCATAAAGCTCACTCATTTAAATGTACAACTTAATGGCATTAGTCTCTTCAGAAAACTGTGCAAGGGTCAGTGTCATCTAACCAGAGAAAATTTTCATTATCTCAAAACATAAGTGTATAGCCATTGGCATTGATTCTCCATTCTCTCGAACCCCAGCCCTAGGCAGCAATTAGTCTACTTTCTGTCTCTGAAGATTTGCCTCTTCTGGACACTGCATATTAATGAGTTCGTACATCACGTGGTCTTTGTGACTGGCTCCTCTCCCTCAGCTGGCTCTCCTAGAGGTTCACTCAAGTTCCAGCCTGTGTCACCACTCCGTCCCTTGTGTGAGCACATCATATTCCATCGCGTGGCCCTTCCAGGTTGTGTTTATCCAGCCCTCCGTGGTGGAAAGGTGCTCACTGGGGAAAATCAACTCAGAACCACAAGGAGATGACACAGCACAGTCACTGGATGGTTAGGTCAGAAACACGGACCTCAGCACGCGCTGGGACAAGCAGAAAAATCAGGAGCCTTCTGCTCTGCTCGTGGGAAGGTAAAGCTGTAAGACCATTTGGCGGCTCCTCGGGATTTCAAATCCTGAGCTTTCACGTGACCCCAGTTCCACCCCTGGAGTCACAAGAGAAACGGAGGCACAAGTACCTGCGTGTTGAGAGCAACGCCGGGCACCGTGGCCAAAACTGATTGTCCACGCTCTCTTCACAAACGCACTTCACATCTAAGAGCTGACATTTCTGAACCCTGTTTAACCTCTCGACCCTCTTATGGGAGCGACGCGGTTCAGGAGAAGCTCTGCAGGGGGCGGCGGGGGGGACTCTGAGCGCATCGCCGGTGCGCGTGCGTCTCCTTCTCCTCGTTGTTCCCCTTCTGAGTGTGGGTTCCTTCTAAGAAGCCTCCATCGGGCAGAATCTCTAGCAGGCGCTCCCACGTCCACAGTTAGGCAGGATATGGCTTGTTAAGGATGAACCACAGAAATGAGAAATTACGACTCTGTGGCTGATGGAGGACTCGGTCTTTGATACGTCACCTGTCGTCAAATCCTCATCTGCGAGCCTTCTCCCCTTGCTCCTGCGCCCGCCCAGGTCCCCAGGGCAGCAGCCTTGAGAGGCACATCGGCGTTCTCTCCTCGGCAGGTCACCTCTGCCTGTCCTCACCTGGCTCCTCTCAGCTGGGAGGCTCCAATCTCATGCGCAGGCCCTGAGCCAGGTCACGTGCTTTTTAAAGACGGTCATTTTAACGACCCTGCCTTCTTCCTATTTCTACCTTAGGGTCAGGGTGCTCAGGCTCGGGAAGAAAAGGGAGGGTCAACTGGGTAGAGATGTAAACAGATCTGTGCTGCTGGGGCGACTGGAAAAAGAAGTACAACAAAGAGCACACAAGAAAACGGTCTCAGAGTTCCCATCGTGGCGCAGTGGTTAACGAATCCGACTGGGAACCATGAGATTGCAGGTTCGATCCCTGGCCTTGCTCAGTGGGTTAAGGATCTGGCATTGCCGTGAGCTGTGGTGTAGGTGGCTCGGATCCCGAGTTGCTGTGGCTATGGTGTAGGCCGGCAGCTACAGCTCCGATTCGACCCCTAGCCTGGGAACCTCCATATGCCGCGGGAGCGGCCCAAGAAATGGCAAAAAGACCAAAAAAAAAGAAAGAAAGAAAGAAAACAGTCTCACTGTCCTTTTCATCTAAAGGCTAAGCACCTCCTGTCAGCTCAGTCGGTTCCACTGCTCTGACTTCCGGTGAAGCCCATCTTTTTACGGGGTTGTCTTAGGGGTGGGGTGTATATAACACCGGGGAAGCCCTCCTGGTTGGAGAGATCACACACCCCGCCTCCCTTGTACCCTGTTCGTGCCTGGACCACGCTGGGCACACAGCGTCTCCTCGACGAGTGGTTTAAAACTTAGCAACATAAAAGGAAAGAGAAGAGCTGAAGCTAGAGACAGGGACAGAGCCTACAGGTCTTCAGATTCAAAGGAGAGTCAAGCGGTGGGTCTGCGTTTCAGAGAGATTGCTCTGATCTCAGGTGCAGGTGACGGGGTCGGGCGATGGCCCCATGGAGGTGCCACTCACCTAGCTAGGCAGGAACTTATGTGGCTGGGTTTGGTGAAGAAGTTAAATTCGGTGCTTACAGAGGATTCTGCGCCTGGATGGTCATCCAGCGCCACGTGGGCAGGCAGCAGATTACACCAGCCTGGATTTCAGGTCGGGTAGGGCCTGGCCACACAGACCACGGAGGCACCAATATAAAGGTAGCAGTTTACACGTGAGGGCTGGATAACCTTCCGGAAAAAGGCAGAGGATGAGCAGGGATGCAGACAGAGCCCTCGCCGTAACCAGGACTGTCTCCCCGAAAATCTGTCATTAATGAGGGTCAGCGGTGCCCTGACGGGGCCTGAATCACGTCCTCCCAAAGGACGTGCCGAAGCCTGTCGCCAGTTTTTCAGGATCTGACTTAGGTGGACGCACTCAGTTAAGACGAGCTCTTACTGGAGGAGCAGGGCCGGGGAAGGAACTGCCACGAGAACGGCTGCGACCCGCCCAGGAGCGGCCCGGGGCCGGGACCGAGGCCGGGGTGCTGCCTGCAGAGGGGGCCCAGTCCGGCTCACGCCCTGACCTCGAGCGTCTCCAAGCGACAGTTCTGCTTTTCGGCCGAGCAGTTTGTGGTACCCGGTGACTGCAGCCTCCACAAACGGACACAACCCCAAGGAGAGGGCGTCTCTCTGCTCATTCCAAGCCCGCCTCTCGCCTGGCTGCTCCGACCCTCCTCCTGATGCTCGGAGGACAGGACAGGTAGGCACCCCAGTGGACGCGGGTCCCCCCCGCCCCCATCCCAAGCCCGAAAACTGAATTACATGGGCACACCTCGGCCAGTTCAGACAGGCTGGTCCTTCCTCCTGCTGGAGATACGCCAGGAAGTACCACGGCCCTGCAGCCTCCTCATTTTCAGATAAGACGGCTATGCGGACCCGCACAGCGAACTCCACCCAACATTCTGTGCTGGTCTATACGGGAAAAGAAGCTGAAAGAGAATGGACCTATGTACATGTATAACCGAGTGGCTTTGCTGCACAGCAGAAATTATCACAACACTGTAAATCCACTCTACTTCCATGAAACTTTTAAAAAATGAAAAAAAAAAAGAAAAAGAAAAGAAAAGAAAAAAAGATGCTTAGATGGCAACATTGTTTCCAGCTCCAGGTTCCTGAAAATGACCCGAGAGAAAACCACCGCAGAAAAGCGAGGGTGAGCCTGAACCCCCCGGCACTGCTTCTCACCACTAAACATCCTGAGCGCCATCTGAGCAAACGCAGAGGCCCCTCTGGCCGTCAGCAGATAAACCTTCCGGGTCTGCTTGCCAGATTTCCAGCCTTTCTCAAAGGCCCCTTCAAGACCAGTCTCTCGACTGCATCAAACATCACTTTCCCTTTACCTTACAGGTGCGTCCGTCAGGGTTTCAAACTTTACTATGATTGGCTGTTCGACCTGATAGCTTAGAAAAATCACACCTGTGAGACTCTAATTCACATCATTCTCCAGCATCATCTCTGGTGACTCTTGTCCTAAATTGTTTCAGTGATTTCGCCGCCACAAAGTCTGTCTGACTTTTTCGGTTTACTGTACATTCTAATCCTGTCTCGGCCATCAAGAGTCGATTATCCGTCTTTTGCCCTTGTGCCCTGCCCCCGCCCCGACGACGCTGCTCTAACGTGCAATTTTAAAGTCAATTTCTTTCATAAAACCAAAGAACCACCTAACAAAGCAAAGACTTTAATGCAACTGCAGTTTTAGAACGTGCACTCACCCTGGCAAGTCAAAACACAGCCTTGTACCAAACCCTCGGAGTCACTGCGGATCTTAAACACTGCTGCCTAAATGTTTCTGCAACTCTATCACATGCCAACCGGGGAAGAAAATGCTGTGACCTACCTTCCAAAGAGATGGCAACCACAAAGGTGGCCCAAGGAAGACGTCTGGGAGTAGCATTTCCCACTGTTGAGTTCTGGTTTTTTTTTACTCTCATAACTGGGAAATGCATAATTCATAAAAACAGTCATAACACTTTATGAAGTCAACTAATTATCATTTTAGACCTACTGATAATAGAAGAGAAAAAACCTATGTTCTTTCCAGTATGATCTGTGTAAGAATTTTAAATATTTTATTTTAAAACCTAAATAAGTACAATCTTTGTTCTTTCATCCAACAAGCACAATGCAGGTTCTTGAAGAAAATGAATTATTGTTCATTGATTCTCCAAAAGCCCAGCCAAGTGTAGAATGCTCTTTTCACTAAGCACTTTTATTGCTAAGGGAGTATTTTATAGGAGTTGCACAGTAAATAGAAGGGGCCCTTGAACAAATGGTTGACAAATAGTGGAGGGACACGTGGGCAAATCAGAGGTGCCAGGCTCCTGGATCGAGAGCCTTTCATCAGGGGAAATGTAATGAGATACTTCTCTCTCTGTGGATCAGGCTGTTTGGCCCATTCTCTAGAAAACGGAGTGTTACATCCCACAGCTAGTAGGTGCGGCGCTGGGACCATCCACCTCCAGTTTAAGAGGTCATCCCATTTCTCCTGATCAGAAAAGAAGCGTTAGCAAGCCGTCTACACAAATCCAAGAACAACTCCTCTTCCAAACAACCTGGGTTCGAATTCAGCAGCTTCCAGATGAACACGGCTCTACTCCGCCACTCCTGAAATTCCACTTTATTGCAGGTTGGGTTTCTTCCCAATTCTGAGTTGCAGGGAAATCTATCCTAAGGAAAACTCTCTCTCTCTCTCCCTGTCTCCCTCTCACACACACATGCACATAAGCCTTCTTAGCCACATTTAGGAAGCGGTAGACTCTTTGTTGACTTTGTATAAATCAATGGATATAACGCATACTTGAATGTGTCCCCAACTGCTGGAATGATAGATACATTGGTGGATTTATGGTGCCATCATGTGGTAATACAAAGATGACTCATTTTATTTTTACACCATTTTTAACTCATGAATATTTCAAATGTATTCGAAAGTACAAACCACACAAGTACCCAATATTATATTCACTTCAGATCCTTTAAAATAATTAGAAACTATTATCAGAAGTTATATTTACCAACAAACCAAGTCAATCCTCCTCCTTCCCCAGATTTCTGAGTATTTACTTTTGTTCCTTTTTACATATATTCGTAACGACAGTAAACTACTATTTTGTAATCTCAGGTGTACACACACACGCACACACACACACACGACACTGTTCTAAATACCCTCTCCTGCACTTTGGTTCTTTGGCTCGATGTCAGAGCTGTCAGAATTTCTGTTCTTGCTGGACTGTTGCTATTTCTGCTCCACCCCAGCTCGCTGGCTAATCCTTCACCCACGACACTGAAGGGATGCCACTTCCTGTGGGGTTCCTGATGGTAAAGGGTTGTTTCTACAACCTTACCATCATATGTGGTATTTGCTGTGGACTTTGGCAGATAGCATTTAGCAGGTTAAGAAGAGTCCATTCTGCTGCACATTGCTAAATTTTATCTTGAATAAAGACTCTTTTAAAAATGCTTTTTCCATATCTACTGAAACAGAATCTTACATGTTTCCTTTCTGAAAACGTTTATGCACTTGAAATAAAACGATATTTTCTTAACACTCGGTCCCAAAGAATAGTTAAGACATGACTGCCAACTTACCCGGAAAATAGAATTCTTGCTCCAAATACCTGTTAGGCTCCATTTATAATTTGAGATACATACTGTACTGGCCATGAAATGAGCCACTTTCATTCTGCCCACCACCACTGAACAAGTTGTATATGTGGGTTTCTGTTCACTTAACTCTTTACTTCTGTATAAAAATTACTGCAGAGGAAATGCCCTTGAACTGACCCTCCCGGCAGGTCCATGAACAAGGAAAAGGCTTCACATCCAGCCGCTGCTTCGGTTACACAAGTTCACCACCCAACTCCAGGCTCCTTAGGGCCAGTGCTTCAGTGCTTTCACCTTCCCACACAGTGTCACGCACGTGATAGGGGAAGCTGTTTGTGAAAAGAATACATACGCAGCCCCAGGAAGAATCTCACTTTTATCTCTGCACCCCGGCCTGACTTAGGCCCAACGAGGCATGAACACAGAGTTACTGCCACCAGAGAGACTGCTGAGACTCAGAAAGCACACAGCCTTACACCGGGGGAGGCCTACATTTGTGCTAGAACAGGGTAAGGAGACGCTTTAAACACGTGAAGGAATTTAACCTAGAACTGCAATGCTGGGAAGGAAGCGGACACTATCAAAATATTAACCATAAAATTTTGTAAAGACAAAAACAACTTCTCGAGGTGAAAGGTACCGTCTGTAACATTAAAAACACAACCATCAGCACATATTTTAAGTGCATGCTGGTGAAAAGTGGAATTAAGAGCTGAAAGACATAGGAAGAAATGAACCAGAATGTGTAACCTAGAGATAAAAGAGAAGGAAAATACGAAAAGGGCTCAAGACATATGAAGTGCAAAATAAGAAGGTCCAACATAAACTGTATAAGATCACTAACAGCAAAGAATTGAGAAATAAGTCTAAGGCTACATATTTATCTATATCTATACATATTAAGGGCCGCACCCACGGCACATGGAGGTTCCCAGGCTAGGGGCTGAACTGGAGCTACAGCTGCCAGACTACGTCACAGCCACAGCAACGTGGGATCCAAGCTGCGTCTGTGGTCTACACCACAGCTCACAGCAAAGCCAGATCCTTAACCCACTGAACAAGGCCAGGGATTGAACCCACAACCTCACAGTTCCTAGTTGGATTCATTTCCTCTGCACCATGACGGGAACACCTAAGGCACTATTTTTTAAAGTATCAACTAAAAATTTTCCAGACTAGATGAAATAAACTCTCAGCTTCAAAAACATGTTCCAAGCTAAATTAATGTTCCAAAATTCTCCCTTATGAACACATTGTAGCAGAACCACAGAATGTTCCCTACAGATGCCACCAAAATGGTGACCTAGGAGAACCCAGCCTTCATCCTCCCACAATGACCAATAATGAGACAGTTCTCTGTGAATAGAAAGAGTGCTAGGAGAGCCCTGGAGGCCACTTAAGCAATTCTAGAAACTGGAGTTCCTGTCATGGCTTAGCACTTAATGAACCTAGCTAGTATCCATGAGGACACAGGTTCGATCCCTGGCCTCACTCAGTGGGCTAAGGATTCAGCATTGCTGTGAGCTGTGGTGTAGGTTGTAGATGTGGCTCAGATCTGGCATTGCTGTGGCTGTGGTGTAGGCCAGCAGCTACAGCTCCAATTCAACTCCTAGGCTGAGAACCTCCATATGCCGCGAGTGCAACCCTAAAAAAAAAAAAAAAAAAAAAGGCAATAGATAAATACATAAAAATAAAAAAGAACTTCTGGAAACAGTGAAATAAAAAGCCTAAGGATAACTGTAGAGGAAGAGAAAGCAGGGGCTTCATGTTGCTGCCTCCTGCCACCCCCAGGCTGGCGCCGCTCAGGGTCAGGGGGGAGCCTCCCAGCTGGTCAGAGTGTACCTCTCCAGGAGACAAGGAGGGGTGAGTGACCAGCTTCCTTAGCTTCTAAGATGAGCACAGAGGTCCACTTCAGTTCCCTGCCACCCCAGACTGGCAAAGCTTATGTACAGAGACTGAGGAAGAAGAAGGAGAAGCAGGAGTTGCCGACAGCAGCCAGGTCACAGGAGGGATGGTGGACCACAGATGTGCTGTACAGATAAACTCACAAGATTTTGCCACTGATGGGTCATCTCAAGCCCCATGCATATTCCACTGCATTTGCCCCACAGTCTATTTGTGTATGCCAGCTGCCTGAGTCCCTGCCGGCTCCCACCACAGTTCAGAAACCACACCAGCGGCCAGCTCAGTGCTCAGCACTGCACAAGTATAAGACACCAACCTAGACACCCCCCATATGACCCCCACCATCATGTGCATGCTCGGGGCAGCCACTCCAGCTGTGCACCTGCACATCACAGATACGATACCCATCACTCGCCTCCAGTGCAGTGTGCATGCCCAGGAGGGAAGTCTGCAGCCACAGGAGAGGACAAAAGCCAAGGCCCCTGCAGCTACTAAGGAGCCCACAGTTGGCCCCAGCCCAAGCTGCCTGGCCGGCTCACACCACTATATGTGCATCTGCAACTGGCCCTGCCATTACACAGGCACCTGAAGCTGGCCCCCTCAGCTGAGTGTATGCACAGGTATACACCACCAGCTCTAGCCAAATCACTGGGTACCCTAGTTCTAAGATCCTGGACCTGGAGGCGATACTGAGATTCTAACATCCCTTGCAGCCACCTGGACTCCATACAGCACCCATTAAGGACCACACAGCTGTCGATGCTGTGAACCCTAACGGCCTGAGCTGAAGAGACCCCCTGGACTCAGTGCAACCACACACCCCTGTACTTGGTACCTGCACCACTAGTCCTAGGGTCACGGCACCCTCCAGCATGACCCCACCCACAGGTGAAAGTCTTCCCTTAGCAAAGTCTATAAATAGGCTCTGGAGCTGATGACTGCTTCCTTAATGCCCAGACACCCATGCAAGGCCACAAAGATCACCAAGAGTCAGGAAAACGTGACTTCACTAAAGGCGCACAATAAACCTCCAGTAACTGGCCCCAAAGGAATGGAATCCAGGAATCGCCCAACAAGGAACTCAAAATAATTTTAACACTATCAGGAAAACAACATAAGAACAAAATGAAAACTTCGACAAAGTGATAGACCAAGAAACACAATGAGAAGCATACGAAGAGTTCCACAGGGAGCTTCCACAGCAGACTTGACCACGCATGATAAAGAATCAGTGAGCAAGAGGACAGATTAGTTGAAATTAACCCAGTCAGAGGACCAAAATATAAAACAAATGTAAAGTGATGAAGAAAGCCTATGGGACTCATAAGACAGCATCAAGAGAAATAATGCATGCCTCATCGGAGTCCCTGAAGGAGAAGAGAGGGAGAAACGAGCAGAAAGCTTATTTAAAGAACTAATGACTGCGAACTTCCCAAACCTGGGGCCATCTGGGCATCCAAGTTCCTGAAGCTAATAGGCCCTAAAATTTCAATCTAAGAACCTACCACAGAGCACAGGAAAATCCACTCAACAGTCTGTAGGAACCCATGTGGGAAAAAAGAACGGATGTATTTACATGTGCGACTGATTGACTTTACTGAACACCTGAAGGTAATACAACATCTTGAGTCAACTATACTCCAATAAAATTAAATTTAAAAAGTAAAATAAAATAAAATTTCAATACAAAACAATCTTCCCCAAGACACACAATAATAAAACAGTCTGAAATCAAATACAAAGAGAATTTCTAAAGCAGCACAAGAAAAAATTTCTCTCATCCAAAGGACCCCTCATCAGACTATCGTAGGCTTCTCAACAGAGACGCTGCAGGCCAGGAGAAAATGGGACGGTCTGCTCACAGTGCTGAATGAAAGAAAATGTCCATCAAGAATACTGTACCCACGAAGTGCGTCCTTCAGAAAGGAAAGTGAGAGAAAGACTCCCTATCAAATAAAAGATGAGGGAATGCACCACCACTAAACCTGCCTGCAAGAAACGCTGAAAGGGTTCTTCAAGCTCAATCAAAATGATGCACATGAGTAACATAAAAATACATGAGCATATAAAACACAGTGTCCAAGGAGGCACATAACCAGATGCGGAACGCACCAAGCTCTAACACGGGAACGCGTTAACTATTTAAGCCTAAGTGTCTGCCAAAGGACGAACTGACAAAAAAAGATGTAAATCATACAACAGAGTATTATTCAGTCGTGAGAAAGAAGGAAATCGTGCTGTTTGTAACAACATGGACAAAATCTGGGGGCACTGTGCTGAATGAAATAAGATAGAGAAAGACAGATACTGTGAAATATGTGTGGGGGGTTTAAAAAGCAGACCTCAAAGAAACAGAGTGTAGACTGGTGGTTTCCAGGGAGGAAGGGTGGGGGAGATGGGGAGATGTTGGCCAAAGGGCACAAACTTCCAGCTGTAATACCAACAAATCTTGGCATCTAATATACAGCAAGGTGGAGTCCCCATGGTGGCTCAGTGGTTAACGAACCCAACTAGCATCCATGAGGACGCGGGTTTGATACCTGGCCTCACTCGGTGGCTTAAGGATCCAGTGTTGCTGTGAGCTATAGGGTAGGTCGCAGACGTGGCTCGGATCCCGTGTTGCTGTGGCTGTGGCGTAGGCCGGCAGCTGCAGCTCCGATTAGACCCCTAGCCTGGGAAGCTCCATGTGCCATGGGAGCGGCCCTAGAAAAGGCAAAGAGACAAGAAAATAATAATAGTAATAACAATAATATACAGCAAGGTGATTATAGCTAACATTACTATATTACATCCTTGAAAGTTAGTAAGTTAATAGACCTAAATGTTCCTACCACAAAAACTGGCAGCTATGTGATGTGATGGAGGTGTTAGCTAACACTGTGGGGTAGTCTTTCTGCAAGTACAGATCAGATCAACCCCCCCAATTAAACGCCAAAGTGTCTATAAAAGAATGGCAAAGAATTTACAAAACAGCAGAATAATACTTTCCAAGTACTGAAAGAAACTACTGGCAACCTTGAGACTTATATTCAGTTCCACTATCATTCAAGATCAAAAGAAGTAAAAATCCTTGAGAGAAACAAAATCTGAAAACATTTCCATGGATGCGTGACCACTAAAGAACCTGTGAAGGTTCTTCCAGGAAAAAGGGATTCGCACGCAGAGAGGATCTTGAATCTCACGACTGAGCGTGAACAGAGATTCTGGGAAGCGTGGGGGAAAATCTGAACACACAGACTTTCACCAACAGAAAAGAACACCCAGCAAAAGTGCACTTGCAAAGGGCCTGAACAGTCACCTCGCCAAGGGAAATCAACACCTACCTACTAAGCACAAAACAGGCTCCAGATCACGTCGTCAGGGAACGGCAGCGAAAACAGCGAGAGACCGTGACCCTCCTGGACCACCTACCCACGCTCTGGATGAAGCTGCAATGACCCAGCATCGTGGCGGCAGGAACATGGAAAGCAGGACTGAATCAGGCACCCGAGCTCTCTCTGTGACGTCAGTGTCCCTTCTTGCATCATTATTCACGCTCTCCATAAAACCACTGCCCCCAGGGGAGAAGGTTCCTGAGGCCGCGGGCAAATGGCATGACGGAACCTTGAGAAACTGTCGCAGCAACTCCCTTCCTCAGTGACCAGAGACGAAGGGCGTGACTTGAGTCTCTGGGGTGGATATTCAGCAACAGATGAGAGGCTTGGGGTGGGATATTTAGTATAACTTACTGGGCCAGTTATGGGATGACTCGTGGGTGTACTTTTTAATTTCAGCTTCCTCTGCAAGGATGTCTTCCATTGCTAAGAGGTGTGCGTGAAGCTGAATCTGAGTATCTGTGAAGTACTGACAGGCGGAGAGAAACCTGGACAGAGTTAGTGGCTGGTTTTCTCCAGGTACTCTGTCCACTGCACTCAGCAAGAATCTGCCGAGTCCATGACTGGTGTAAAATATTCTCTTAGGAATTGTGGGAGCTGACAGACGGATGGATGAAGACAGATCGATGGGTGGGTGGGTAGGTAAATAGACAGATAGATGAAATAAGATAGAGACAAATTTCCATCTTTGATCAGCTTATAATCTGGAAAAACAGTGCCTAGAAAGGTCATGCAACACAGAAGAAGCTATAGATGTTCCCTTCCCAGGGGTTCTGCCTCTAATGGCAAAGTCTTTGGCATTTGCCTTAAATAACGCAAGGATATATGTGTGTGTGTATAATATTATTTTCACTTTTATGGCTGCACCTGTGGCATATGGAAATTCCTGGGCTAGGGGTTGAATCAGAGCTGCTGCTGCCGGCCTGCGCCACAGCCACAGCAATGCAGGATCTGAGCCATGTGACCTGCACCACAGCTCAGGACAATACTGGATCCTTAACCCACTGAGCGAGGCCAGGGATGGAACCCACCCTCATGGATATGACCTGGGTTCCTCACCACTGAGCCACAGCAGGAACTCCTATGTAATATTGTATTTTACGAGACAGAAGAGCGTGACGGTCAAAGTCGCCAACTCTCGAGGCAGACGTCCGGGTTTCACAATTTGCCGCCACAATGTATCATCTGCAGGCAGATTCAAGTGTTGGAGGGTTAAGCAGTAAAGCTCTTACCAGGAGTTCAGCAAGGCATGCACTGCCTGGCACACAAGTGCTCCATCAGCGCCAGCCTCACCCCACATGTTTTCTATCTTTATTTTCACAGACGTTCAAGATGTTACCATATGAAGAAACTGGGCCGTCCACCCTAAGGCAGCGTCTTCAGGACAGACGACTACAGTGACTGACGCTTAGATTCGGCAAGACTGTTCTCCACGCTCCATAAACAGAAGCATCCTGCGAACGGGACGCGGACTCTGTCAGCCCCAGGCCTTCGGGGCGCCGTGCCCTAACAGCTCTGCCATGCAGAGGGGCCCGTGACCTTGCAGAGGTGACAGAAATCTCAGCTCTCTTTCCTGTCTGGCCAGAGCCACACGCCGTGACCTAGGAGCCAGGATGGGAAGCCAAGTCCGAACCAAACAAGAAAGCGAGCGGATCTCCTGAGACGTCACTCACCAGTAGGTGACACTGTTTAACAGGACATCATGGCCGCTGCTCCAGGTTCTGAGGACAAACTGGATTTCACGGAATCTAAGATGCCACAGATTGTAAAATACATGTTAGTTTAAGCTTCATTAAGAAAACTAAGCAGGCATCCAATGAAAGTGGTTTAACTTCAACTGTAAGATGCATCCTGACTTTGGGATGTTAGAATTTGGAAAAACACATTAGCAATGACTTTACTGTCAGTGCAGAGAATGTACTCAGAGAAAAGTGCCCGTGACCTTGCAGACCCCGGGGTCATGGCTGCAAAGAGGTCATGGTCTCGAGTGACCCGGCGCCCGTCAGGAACCTGCCCCGCACAAGCCGGACGGCCCTGCGCTCCAGGCACGGCTCTGGGCGCAGGACACGTCCAGGTGGAAAGACCTGCGCTCGCAGGGGGCTCACCTTCTACTGGAGCAAACAGCGCGTGAAAAGAGAACTTGGGGCACCTGCTCTGAGGAAGACACGTGGCAGTGAACAGGGCCGGGCTGGGGGGACGCTGTCCGTAGAGACAGGGGAAGGGCGTCTCCGAAGGTGGCCTGAGGGACGGCAGGCAGACATCCAGGGAGGGGGCTGAGGCCCTGGCCAAGGTCACCGGCCCCAGGACAAATGAGCCTGAGCGGAGGGTTAGGTCTGAGCGCGGAGAGGGAGGAAACGCTAAGAGACCAGGTCAACGCGGCCGCGGGTCAGGCAGGAACCCGCTTTCCCCGCCCAGGCCCCCAGGCCCAGAGCCCGGGCTGCTGGTCCGTTTGGTTCCGGCCGGTGGCCAAGTCCATGGAGATGAGCTGGCCACCCCCTTGCTCTGCCGTGAGGATGACAACCACCAAAGCAGGGGCGGGGAGCCGGTCACGGAGGAAAAGCTACCCGCTTCGGCGGATGAGTGGGGTTGTGGCGTGGGGGTCGCGGCCAGGATGCAAGCCCGGCCCCCGGTCCCGGCGCGGGACCTGTGCCCTGTGTGAGCCGTGGTCCTGCTGCCATTGGGGAGACCCTCGGTTGGGCCTGCAGATTCTGAGCCTCCTGCGGGCACCTTTGTTTTAAAAAGCTACTTAAAAGCCGGTCAAGAATGCAGGCCAGGCATCTCCGAGAACTTACATGCTGAACACGCTTTTCAAGAAATAACAAAATATCAGCCCGGTTATTTCAAAAAGTCTCCTTATGAGGAAACTGTCTTTGGATCTAACGTGGTGCCTGCGACGTCCCAAAGGTCAGGCAGGGCCAGGCCCCGAGGCCACTGCCGTCGCCTCCCATGTTGGTGGGGATCCCGTCCTTCAGAAATCGGGGACACCCTCTGCCCCTTCCGCCAGCAGCATGTGCTCGGCTCACAGTCTGTCACGGAGTTTAGCGGAGCTTCCTTGGAAACCCAGGCTCCTCCATCCACATGTGAGCCCACGCTTCATGCTGCCCGCGCGGCTTCTGTGCCTTTCCTCCCAAGCTGGGCCTCGACCACCACGCCGGAGTCCTACAAGACGCCTGCGTATCGGCTTAGGACGTGTCTGGCTGGGCAGGTCCCGTGGGCTGGGGAGCTGTGCACCTCTGGGCCCACTTCACCACACACAGTTGCCCCTCTCAGCAACCACACAGATGCCCTCGCCTTCGGGATGGTGCCTGGATGCACCTCCCGACGGAGCCCAGGGACAGCCACACACGCGGCTCCCTTCTCAGCTGCCGGTGGCTACTCCTCCCTGGACCTCTGCCCACGGGCCCCCTGAGCCCCAGCATCCACACATCACAGGCGCAGAAACACAAACACGGACGGAATTCCAGCTCTGGCCTCAACACAGAATCGAGGTTCCCATCACGCTCAGGTCAGGCATGGATGGTGGGCTCTAAAAATAAACTTACGTCCAAAAGACACAGCCTAATTCCCTGAAAACAGCACTGAGTGCAAGTTTTAAAAAACGTTAGTTCCTTCTCACAGTTCGTTGATTTTACTTTTTCTCAAGCAGATGTAAGACTCTGACCCCCAGAGAGCACCACGGTTCCTCCTTAATCTGTACACAGCAGGTACACTGATCCCTAATTTTAAGAGTAATGTTAAATAATAACCATCATAATTTAAGCTGAATTTGGAAAATGCTTTTGCTCTGTTTATTTTTGTCTGTCAGAAAACTGAAAGGCATTTTGATTTTTTTTTTTTTTTTTTTTTTTTTAGGGCTGCACCTGTGGCATATGGAGGTTCCCAGGCTAGGGGTCAAATCAGAGCTGCAGCTGCCGGCCTCCACGACAGCCACAGCTATGCGGGATCCTTAATCCACTGAGCGGGGCCGGGGTTCAAACCTGCATCCTCATGGATACTAGTCAGGTTCGTTACCACTGAACCACGATGGGAACTGTCTAATTTTGTCTTTTTAAATGAAATATGGAAACGTTTAAAGTTATATTTTGAAACACCTTGATAACATAAAGAGCTTTAAAAGAGTTGTGCTTAAAATTGATCCTGCCTCATTCAATGTTAATTCCATTTGACTTAAGTTTGTTCACATACCATCTACTTCCTGTTTCCCAGGAAAAGCTGGTGTTAATGATATTTAGGTCTTGTTTGTGGAAGAAGATAGGTTCACTCTATTTTTTTGTTGCTTTTTTTTTTTTTTTTATGGCCACACCTCCAGCAATGGAAGTTCCTGGGCTAGGGGTCAAATCAGAGCTGCAGCTGTAGGCCTGCGCCACAGCCACAGCCACATCGGATATGAGCTGTGTCTGCGACCTACGCCACAGCTCACGGCAACGCTGGATCCTTACCCCACTGAGGGAGGCCAGGGACTGAACCTGCATCCTCACTATGCTGGACTCTTAGCCCCCAGTGGGAACTCCTAGGTTCACTCTATGAATCTGGAGCAGTGCTGATGGGTTTGAATACCGTCTTAGAATCACCCCGTTCTCTCGGGGATCAAGTTTTATACTCAGCCCTCTCCCCCTCAGCATCTCCAAATTCACGACAAAGTATCTTAGGGCACCTGCGGCTCTATTTATCCAGCCACACATTTTTATCTCAGTGACACAGAAGCCTTACACTTCTGTCTGCTTCTTTCATTGTTTTACAAACTGAACAAAAGTACAGTGAAAGGACGAGGTCAGGTTTACTGCCTCAGGTCCAGGCACAACAGGTGACTCTTCAGTACTGCTCAACGCCATGTGCAGCTTATTTAGCCCTATGTGCTGGTTTTAAAACTGCTACCGCAAGAATCAGCAAGCTTTAGCGGAAAAAACTAACATGTATTTAAAACCAATCACAAAGCAGGAAACAGGCACATTTTTCTCTGGGGATGGTCACCGCCAGGGAATGGTCTTGTTTCCAGAGATACATACACTATCGCTCTCGTTTTACCAAAGAGGAACTTGGCCGTGGAGATGAACTACTTATCTCGGGACGGAACAACCCGACGGCAGCAGCCCATTCTCCTGATGCCAACGCCGATTCTGTCTCCGCCAGCACACCTGAGGCCACCCTGACGAAGCGAAGACCTAGCTGCTGAGAGGCCTCAAACACCACACAGTGAAAACCCGTGCCTTTGGGGGCTGACATTCTAGCAGGAAGAGACCGAGAGAAACTTACAAGATCACACACCCACACACACACGCAAAGATTAACGAGCTATTTTATATACAGGCAACCATTAGATAGAGTCTGTATCAAAGCATTACTAAGATTATTTCTGTGTATGGATATACCTTGTATGAAACACTGTCACTAGACTCGGATGGTTAATGGGCAGCTGTCCCCTGTTAATTAACATGTGGGAGTAAAAACGTCCTTTTCTATGCAGATTCAGCCCCAGAATATTCTGCCGCCCCACCTCTCCGGGCCCTGAACCTCCTGACCCTCCCGACTCCTACACCAGCGTCTTGAGAGTCAGCCGCAGCACGATGGGCTTGGTTCTATTTTGGGTTTCCCGCCGCTGCACGCGGACGACCACCGCAGCCCAGGAGCAACGGAACCACGACCCAGGAGGCCCAGCTCCACGGGGCCACATCCCTCGCAAATTCAACTTCGGGTCAGACTCGGTTAAGTGCACCTGGAGAGATGGCTCGCATCATTTCTCCACACGACAAACTCAGGGGCGGAGCTCCAGTGGCATTTTCCACACTGAAGTCCGCTCAGAGGACTCACAGGTGGCAGCTCAGTCCTTCGTGTCCAGGGCCGGGGGTCCTCGGCTGAACCTGAGAACCCGCGTGGTTTCAGGCATGGTTCTCCTACCTCCCTGTCCATCAGTTCCTGGTGATATGAAACAGACCCTGACCTGCGGAATCCTGATACATTTTTTCTTTAATGTGTGATTTCTTTTTCTTTTTCTTCTGTATTTTTAGGGCTGCACCCATGGCATATGCAAAGTCCCAGACTAGGGGTCAAATCGGAGCTGCAGCAGCCAGCCACAGCCACAGCCACAGCCACGCCGGATCCGAGGCTGCGACCTACACCACAGCTCACAGAAATGCCGGATCCTTAACCACTGAGCGGGGCCGGGGATTGAACCCTCATCCTCATGGATACTAGTTGGGTTCCTTACCGCTGAGCCACGACAGGAACTCCAAGAATGCTGATACATTTTATCAAGGGTGATCCACTGTAACGTTCTGTCTAGTTCACCACTTCTGTAAAATTAACTAGCAGAGGCAACCTCCGAAAGGAGCCCAAGAAACGTGCTTTAATGAGCTGGGAGTGCCCCCGCCCAGGTCGGGTAGGTGAGCAGTGGCTCCGGGATGGGAAGAACCACCAAAGACGTGGTGTCCGCCTGTCACACCCCGTCATCCTCTCTCCCATCCAGATCAAATGCGCTGGGAGAGGAAGAGACTTAAGGTTCCGAGGTCGTGACGAATGGCGCCAGCCACACTGTTTGCTGAGTACGGAATCTCAGACAACGTCTCACGTCTCTGCCTATCACCGCCCTCCTTCAGAGAATGAGCAGGGCACCCAATCCTGTTCATCCGAGGGTGTTTTGAGAACGCTGGGAAAACATTCAAATGCAAGGACGCGAGAGGTTGCAAGGAATTTTCACCCTAATCACAGTACTTGGTTTTTCCAATATGCATTTAGTCTGAGTTTCACACACCATATCTTAATTCGACTAGGATATAACCTTGTTATCTGTGGCACTTTGGGTAAAAACCACAGGCACCAAGGAGTTGAATGGGGTGCCCTGAAGGCCCATCAGGAGTCTACAGGCCACCAATCAGAAGAAGTCCTAGTGCACGGTGACAAGTTAACTCACGCCGTTATTCCCAGGCACGCCAGTAGGTCTACATAGCAACCTCCGCAGATCCGAAAGAATCCCAGTCAAAACCCAGCGAGGGACTCCGTGCATATTGACAGGCAGATTCTGAAAACCCCACACGACACTGGCTGGGAAGAAAACAAAGAACTGAGCCGACTCAACCTCAAGACTTTCTAGAAAAAGCTACGATGGCCAAGACAGTGCGGTGCTGGCGAGAGAACAGAAAGCGCAAGGAGAGACCCCCGAATAGGTCCACACGGATCTAGCAGCCACCTCTGACGAAGGATCAAAGGCAGCTCAATGGAGAAAGGCCTGTCCTTCAATAGACGGTGTTGGAACCACCGCATCCGCATTCCAGAAAATGAATCTAGAGACAGACCGTTACACAGAAATGGCTTCAAGAGGGCCACAGACCTAACGTAAAACATGAAACTGTGACACTCCTAGAGAACAGCAGCAGCAACAACAATCCAGACGGCTCTGTGTATGTGACGACTTCTTTAGACAGAACACTATGTCTCAGCAAGATATGCTAAGGAGAGCAAGCACCATCTCTGCAGCTTTCTTACCAAACGAGTTAAAAAAGACTTCCATTTTGCAAAAAAGTCAAGATCAAGAAAGAAAATAAATGAACTCAGGAACTATGTCAGGTAAAGGAGAATACAACGACACAGAACTCAATGCAATGTCTAACCCCGGATAAGATCCTGGAACAGGAATAAAATAGTTATAAAGGGTAACAGGCAATTTGGGAATTTGGGGCATGGATTACCATTTAAATGCCCTGATTTTTATCTCTGTAATTTGGTTATGTAAGTATCTGTCTTTGTTCTTAGGAAATATGCACTAAAAAAACTCAGTGATAAAAGGGCACAATATCCTCAGCTCACTCCGGAACGGTTCGAGAAAAGTGCTATCTGCATGCTGTATTCTCTCTCTGTACGCTGTATCTGTCACAGAGAACATGATAAATGGGTCACTAGTCTTAACATTTTTCCACTTTGGAAACTATATTAAATAAAAGGCTGCATAAAAGGATCACAACAAAAGAGGGAGAATGCACACAACAGTACATCTGTCTGATTTTGACAATTCTCTCAGATCTGCATATAGGAAGGAAGCTGTGAATTATTCATAGTAGCAATAGTGGGTGGGGTGCCAGTTAGAAACAGCCAGCAACGTTTACCCTCAGCTGGTCGATACCAGGGACAAGGATTTAAAAATCCTTACACAGAAGTGGCTTAATGCAAAGGAATGATCACAGCTTCCTCACCTAAAAAGGGCAAGCAACCAAGTGCACCACACTTTCTGCGCGGCAGAATGGTTTCTACGTGCCCTACATTACGTATATTCATAAAGAGTGCTCTGAGCCCCAGAACTGATCCGTGGCTGTCAGAAAAAGGAAAGAACTTACATCTTTCGGTCTTGGATAAAATGACTGGAAATAGCCATTTTAAAATAAAATTGTCATGGAGTTCCCGTTGTGGCACAGCAGAAACGAATCCAACTAGGAACCGTGAGGTTGCAGGTTCGATCCCTGGCCTCACTCAGTGGGTTAAGGATCTGGCATTGCCATGAGCTGTGGTGTAGGCCGGCAGCTATAGCTCCAATTCGACCCCTAGCCTGGGAACCTCCATATGCTGCAGGTGCGCCCCCCCAAAAATAAAATAAATAAAATAAAATAAAATAAAGCAGTCATTTTGTTTCCATTTTCCATCCACCCTTTACCTTCACCCCATGGCTACAAGTGCCTTCGCAGGCTCAGAAGAAAATGCGTCAGGAATTCCCACTTGCACAGCTACAGTGAAACCTCCTGGCTTCTATCTTTCCCCCCATCACACCAAATTCCTGTCATAAGTCACTTACTTGAACTCTGCCCTTGGCACCCAAAACGTCCAGCCTGAGCGTGTGTTGGGGCTGAGCCAGCCCACAGCTCCAGCGACGCCAGTGACAGCGAACAAAAGATGGGGAAACAACATTCCAGGGGCCTCCGCGTGGCAGAAAGCGCCCCGTGAGCGGAGACACACTCTTGTGGGTTTTTTTAACTTGTAGACATGTAACCGGAAAAGGAAAACAATGGAGAAATCATCACGGGTAGAGAGTTCCCCGTTTTGCATAAAAAGCCAGGGAGTGCAAAGGACAACACCTCTCTTCTCCACAGACACAACGACAGGGTCCGTGAGGCCAAGGGCACCGGGAAGCTCCGGCCCCCGGACCAGAGGCCTTGCGGCGGCGCAGCCCTCATGAGACACAGCGAGTCCCCGCTCTCCTGTGGGAAGACGCGAAGGAGGAGACGTGTTCCCGTCTTGGCTCCTGTGACCGGGGCACTGTGCCGCACAGCAGACAGTGGCACAACACTGTCAGCCAACTACACGCGAAGTAAGGAAAAAGAGGAGGAAAATGTGTGCATGACGCTCCCCCACTTGTTCTCTTCCCTTCGGCGGCTCTGCCACTCGCCTGGGCTGGGGAAAACAAAGCTCGTGCAGCCGTGAGCGTGTCTGAGGTCCCGGGCGGGAGTGGCGACGGGGTGTCCCTGGCCTGAGCACCACGCGGAATGCCCCAATCCGCGAATGTTTCAGCCTCCAGCGTGTCTGGCTGGCAGGCCCTGCTCTAAATGCCAGGGACGGAAGGAAGGGCAGTTCCCGAGCTTTACAGCAGAGATGGTCTCTCTGCTGAATGAACGTCTGAGATTTCAGAGCAGAGGGAGGAGTGGGAGTCTCCCCTAAGAGCTACAAGTAAGGAAGATACAGCTGTTCTGGTCTCCGGGAGTTCAACTAGTAAAATGCACATTTTTTATGAAAATTACTCGAATTATTCAAGTTTTGAATTGCTCTGGCTCTTTAGGAACAATTCCTTTTATAAAAATGGGATCATTAGATGGAGCGCAGATACGTGAAGAATGTTTCCTGGTGTGAGAAAGAATGACGTCCTTTAGACGTTGCTGTACTTGGGCCTGATGTATGTGCTTCCCAGCAAAGCCCGGTCGACACCTGGAAAGTCGAAGGGCACATGACTGAGCAATGCCACCGGGGAGGGCTCTCAGCCGGAGGCCACCTGAAGTCCCTTTCGACGTTGAATTTCTTCCTTACTTAGCACTGAGACCATGTGATCCCAGAGCAAGAATTTTTTTTCTTTTCTTGCTTCTCAGGGCACATGGAGGCTCCCAGATTAGGGGTCAAACTGGAGCCGCGGCTGCCGGCCTACACCCCAGCCACGGCAGGGCGGGATCTGAGCCGCATCTGCGACTTGCACCTCAGCTCACGGCAACGCCGGATCCCAGACTCCCTGAGGCCAGGGACTGAACCCGCATCCTCACGGAGGCCGGTCAGGTTCGTTCCCTCCACACCGCAGTGGGAACACCGAGCCTTTTTTCTTTTAACGCTACTGATAACTAAAATCAATTACACCTCTGGAAAACAGGATTGGCCTCTGGAGGCAAGTTTACCGTGAAGACGCACGTGCCTGGCGACTGTCTCTGCTCTCTGCGTTGCCGCCCGGTCTGCTGTGGATGCTTCTCCTCACGTGAAAACACAGCGCACAGCCCTCTGGGAAACTGGCGCCACTTGCTGAACGCTGGGATCAATCAGAACAGGTTGCCCCTTTCTCCCGGGACTGGTTCCCTCCTTTCCCCAAATAAAGCGCCACTTAATGGCAGAAGTGTTACAGCTGCCTCATTTAAACCCTGCCGGAGTCACCAGGAAGGCACAATTCAAAGCCCAGCCGAGGATCAGTGGCTCAGCCTCGGGTGAACCTTAGCGCTCACCTCCTCCTACGCGAACCCGGGTTTCTCTAACTGGACCAGCTCCCGGCCTCTGAGTCGCACTAAAGAAATCTCTCGGCCCCGCTCTTCCACCACGACACAGTAGTTTTGACACGAATGGGTCTGTTGGAGTTGTGCTGCTCTGGAGTAAACGACACAAGCCTGGCGGCTTAAACCACCCTCCGGGTCTCCCGCTTTTCGTGGCTCAGGAGCCCGGGCGCTGGCTGGCGGGTCTCTGGCCAGGCTCCCAAGGTGAATCTGAATCCAAGGCGTCCGGGGCTGGGACGTCCCGTGAAGCCACCTCTTTGTCAGTGTGAACGAGCTCACAAATCTGCCAGCTGCGGATGACACGCCCTCAAAGCTGCCTTGCGCCCTGAGGGCTGAGAAGCAATCGGCGCACCTGAGCGGCACCCTTCACACGTGCTCCCCTGCCCTCTCGGTGACCAGGCGCCACTGTCACTTCCTCTGGGCGTCACCCGTTTCCGCACATCCGCTTTCCTCATCCAGGGGGACACATCTGCCTCTCTAAGCTCCTCTGGAGTAAGCCCCTCTGGACCAAGCTCCCCTGGACAGTACCGAGGTCAGTGTCAGTGTCCCCACGGTCACCTATTCTCTATCTCAGTTTATTTCCTACTCCTCATTCGCTGCTAGTAAGAATTACTGCTTTTCATTTCTTTGTTGTATTTTCATTTTTGTTGCTCCGTTCCCTCTTTCCATGATCCATTTAAGTTCATTTTTACATTCTCAGGAAAGACCCTTTTGACTACCGTAAATTATTTTCTCACTGTTTATTAAAATCCTAGTCATATTTATAAATAACATGACACAATAATGTTTTTTTTCCAATAAGTGGCCTTTTTTTCCTACTTTCATGTGGCACTGGCATCAGTTAGGAAACTTCATTAAAGGGAACTTTAATGATTCATAAGTATTAAATTATTAATAATTCCTACATTCCTCAACAGACTATGTACCTAGAAGTCATTTTTTTCTTAAATATTTTTACATGATTCATATGACTCATTGGACCAAGAATACTGAAGTATCTGGCTTCGTTCTGATCTTATTGTTTTGTTTCATATCATGAGTTTTATTTTTGTCCATTACAGCTAATTTACAGTGTTCTGTCAATTTTCGACTGCACAGCATGGTGACTCAGTTATACATACACATACACATTCTTTTTTCTCACATTATCCTGCTCCGTCATAAGTGACCAGACAGAGTTCCCAGTGCTACACAGCAGGATCTCATTGCCCATCCATTCCAGAAGCAATAGTTTGCATCTCCTAACCCCAAGCTCCCAAGCCATCCCACTCCCTCCCCATCCCCCTTGGCAACCACACATCTATTCTCCAAGTCCATGATTTTCTTTTCTGTGGAAAGGTTCACTTGTGCCGTATATTAGATTCCAGATATAAGTGATATCATATAGTATTTGTCTTTCTCTTTCTGATTTATCTCAGTATGAGAATCGCTAGTTTCATCCATGTTGCTGAAAATGGCAATATTTTGTTCTTTTTTATGGCTGAGTAGTATTCCATTGTGTATATATATATATATATATATACACTACTTCTTACTAATCCAATCATCTGTCGATGGACATCTGGCTTGTTTCCATGTCTTGGCTATTGCGAATAGTTCATTTTGTTCTTATTGTTAATATCATCACTCCCTATTTCTTTAAGTCAATATTTGCTTGATCATTGTTATTAAATATGTTATGTATTATTATGTTTTATGTTTGTTTTAAAGAGTATATGCTTAATTCTGTGTGCATGTGTCTGTTTTAATCCTCAGTCTTTTCAGGCTAACTCTCTCTATATGAGCTTGCTTCTGTCCTTTTCTTTTATGCTTTGTGGAAATTTATAGTTCCTTTCTAGCTAATTTAATCTTCTATCCAGACTACACTGTTTGCTGTTATTTGGGTCAAAGATGCGGAAGGTGGAAATCCCCACTTACAGCAACGGATGCCATAAATCCATGGATGTCCTGAGTTTACAAAGACATCTGCAAACTGATTTCCCTTGAGCATGTTCCTTTAATTTTTTCATCACTCATTCTGGTATTAAAAACTGACAAAGCATTAAATAAAATTTGCACAAACATGTAAGGACAATAATCTCAGACTAGCAGGCGCTAGAGTCTGGCAGTCGTATAGAAAGGGCCGTCGGCCTGAGAGAGGATCGTGCCATTCGCTTCCATATGGACGTGCCCTGAGTTAGCGACCTCATCGTCCTGTCTCGCGCAAAGGAGGGAAGGAGAACAGTGACAGCGGCTGATCATAAAGACGCATGATCTTTTCAAAGACACAGATTCCCTACAAAACAGGAGGAGGAGGCGGCTGCGGGGCTGTCCTGGGAGAGCTGTGGCTTTGTAATATTGCCTGAAGTCTGGGAGAGGGATGCCTCCCGCTTGGATCTAGTTTCTCAGAATTGCTTTGGCAATTCTGGGTCTTTTGTGGTTCCATGTAAATGTTTGGATTGTTAATAAACTCAAAATGGCTGAAAGACTTAAATGTAAGACAAGACACCATCAAACTCCTGGAAGAGAACACAGGCAAAACATTCTCTGACATCAACCTTATGAATGTTTCCTCGGGTCAGTCTCCCAAAGCAATAGAAATAAAAGCAAAAATTAACCCGTGGGACCTAATCAAACTGACAAGCTTTTGCACAGCAAAGGAAACCAAAAAGAAAACAAAAAGACAACTTACAGAATAGGAGAAAATAGTTTCAAATGATGCAACTGACAATGGATTAACCTCTAGAATATACAAGCAACGTATTCAACTCGACAGCAAAAAAGCCAACAACCCAATGGAAAAATGGGCAAAAGACCTGAAATAGACATTTCTCCAAGGAAGATATACAGATGGCCAACAAGCACTTGAAACAATACTCAACATCACTGATTATTAGAGAAATGCAAATCAAAACTACGAGATACCACCTCACACCAGTCAGAATGGCCATCAGTAATAAGGCCACAAATAACAAACGCCGGAGGGGGTATGGAGAAAAGGGAACCCTCCTGCACTGCTGGTGGGAATGCCAGCTGGTACAGCCACTGTGGAGAACAGTATGGAGGTATCTCATAAAACTATACATAGAACTACCATATGACCCAGCAGTCCCACTCTTCGGCATATATCTAAACAAAACTTTCCTTGAAAAAGACACAGGCACCCACATGTTCATTGCAGCACTGTTCACAATAGCCAAGACATGGGAACAAGCCAGATGTCCACTGACGCATGAATGGATTAAGAAGATGTGGTATATATACACAATGGAATACTAATCAGCCATAAAAAAGAACAAAATAATGCCATTTGCAGCAACATGGATGGAACTAGAGACTCTTGTACTGAGTGAAGCAAGTCAGAAAGACAAATACCATATAATATCACTCATATCTGGAATCTAATATACAGCACAACTGAACCTTTCCACAGAAAAGAAAATCATGGACTTGGAGAATAGATGTGTGGTTGCCAAGGGGGAGGGGGAGGGAGTGGGATGGCTTGGGAGCTTGGGGTTAGGAGATGCAAACTATTGCTTCTGGAATGGATGGGCAATGAGATCCTGCTGTGTAGCACTGGGAACTCTGTCTGGTCACTTACGACAGAGCAGGATAATGTGAGAAAACAGAATGTGTACATGCATGTACAGCTGGGTCACCAGGCTATACAGTAGAAAAACAAATAAATAAAGATAAAACAAAAAAAAGGGAACTTCCAATCTCAAGTCTCCTGGATAAAGGACCGTGGACGTTGACATCAATTATAAAAGAAATCTGTTTCATCAACTCTGAGCTCAGAGACATCCATCTTCTGGCATGAAGCCAGGCTAAAGGACCACTTAGATAGATTTGCAAGGGGCCAGCTATGAATCTGGAGTGGAGCCAATGAATCCATGATTTTTAAAAATACACATTCATACTAAAATCAGGGTGCAACTGAAAAAAAAGAAAATTTGAATAAAAGGTGTTTTCCCATAAAACTGGATCTTCTTCAGTCTCTTAAGCGGTAGAATTCCTCTGTAGAATGATCATTCTACTTAGCTGTGTGTAAACGGGTGGGGTGGGCGAAGGCTTCCCCAGAGAGAAATACAAAACTACCGTGTGTACCAAAGAGTCCCCGACGTGATCAACGCTCATAACCCCTGCCCTGTTCTGAGTGTGTGCCCGTCGTGTGGCCTGGGTGTGTGTGTCGTGTGCAGTGTGACGCCAAGCTGCTCTCCCCTGCATGCAGCTCTGCATCCTCCACTCTGAGTCGTCTGTTCTCCGTCCTCCCTACCGCATCCCTGAGGGATCCCACCTCCTCTCGTGGGCTCGGACGCCCTGCGCAGGACGCAGTGAAGATCCCCAGAGATGCCCCCTCTAACTTCCACAACCGTGACTTGCCGTGGCAGGAGGTCGGGGACCCCGAGATGCGCAGACCTCTTGGGTCAGAATCAGAGATGGAAGCAGAGCTGCAGCTCCCACTGGGCGGCCTGGCGAAGGAGGGGGCCCAGCGGGCAGGAAAAGCCCCGGAGAGGGATGCTGCCTTGAGCCGCAAGAAGGAACACAGGCCAGCTGACAGGTGGAAGTTGCCTCCGGGACCTTATTTCTGACTGCTGACATCCAGAAGACGGTATCAGAAGTCGATGACCAGGTAGGACGTGAAGCCAACGCGTTGGCGTCTGTTATAAGAGCAGCAGCGGGAAACTAACCCACTTCCCAACCAGCACTCCGCGCTCCCACCGCGCAGCGTCACTGTGACGACGCTTCTGAGCTCTGGACCTGTCCCCTCCTGCCCGTCTGACACCTCCACCTTGGTGTGTCCAAAGGCACACGCTCTGTGAAGGTCGTGGACATCACAACAAGCTACAGTTGTGGGCAAGAAACTTAAGCACAACGCAAAATCGGTGTGACCTGGGTATGCCATTCGTTGGTGCAGGACAGGCTTAGTTCCATCCCTGCAATGACTTTAAACAGAAAGCAACGCAGCCCCAAAAGAGCGATCGTGAAGCAAAGGATTAATGTGCTTAAAAACCTTTCAGACAGCACATCTTGCATAAGAACAGGATCTTTTAAAAGACTTAAGAATTACAATTATCTGAAGGTTATATACAAAAAGCTGGGTTAGGAGAAACTTTTTTGGTAACTTGCTGTTCTTTTAATGTCCTGGAAGAAAAGCCAAAAACGGAATTCAGAGGCTGAAGGTGTTAAGTGACTGTCATCATCAGAGTAGCTTCAAAACAAAACAAAACCACACGACACAAAAAGCAACTAAAACCTTGCTAGCGTCTTTCAGGTCACTGGCTTCCAGCGAAAAAATCATCCCCCACACCGACTGGTTAAACCAGCGCTTCCCGTGTAGACGGTGTTAACTCCACGAAAGGGCAAAAGAAAAATAAATTATATACGGATCAGGGGTAAGTCAGAAAGAGGGTAATAGGGCTGGTACAGTTCCAGGAAGCAGGTAGGGAGAGAATTAAAGGTCAGAAACACTGCTCTTCTGGAAACCACGTGATTCGGTTTCACCACCGTGAAAGCCGTCAGTCTCAAAATACCACGAAGAAGTCCTCAAAATAACCCATATACATGGACATTTGTATATGGATATACAGAGACATATATAGGTATGTGCATATGCTTACATAAGTTAACTAACCCATTAAAGAGAGTATCTTTCTGTAACGTCAATTCTGTGCGCACTGGCGGCTTTCCCAGAGTACGTGCCTCAGCAATAATTCCATCCCGGCTGTGCTCACGTCTTAGCAAACGTCCCTCTGTGTCTGCACACCCAAAGCTCAAATCTCCCACCAGCAGAGAAACGGGCCAAAGGATGCCTGGTACAGGCACAGCTGCACACCGATAAAGTGCACTTTCTATGACTGGGTTAGAAACAACAGCTGCACATATTACTGAATAGGAAAGTTCCAGTTTCAGACCCTATAGACGAGGCTGCATCAGCTCTCAGTGGTACCAGGCTGTTGTCCTGCACGTCGTCCACAAGATCCAGCTGAGAATTACACGCTGTCACCTGCCTACTAGCGATGCTGAATAGGGACTGTGGCAAGCAGCCTAGAATATGTTAATAAATAGTTAAAATAAGTCAAACACCATTTAGATTGCTACTGCAAAAATTATAATGCCACGATTGCTGATGATTAAGCTTTGAGCTCTGTGCTAACAGCTTTCTCTGCTTATCTCATGTAAAGCTCACCGCAACCCTTCAAAACAGATAGTACTCATTTCAAACGCTTTTTACAAATGAATACACTGAGTAAAGAGAGGTTAAATCATCTGCAGGGGCCACGTAGCTATGGAGTCAGAGCGTCAACATCCAAACCCAGATCTAGGTAACTGAGGGTGTTTTTGTTTTTGTTTTTGTTTTGCTTTTTAGGGCTGCGCCCGCAGCATCTGGAGGTTCCTAGGCTAGGGGTCCAATCGGAGCTGCAGCTGCCGGCCTACGCCACAGCCACAGCAACGCCAGATCCGAGCCACGTCTGAGACCTACACCACAGCTAATGGCAACACTGGATCATTAACCCACTGAGTGAGGCTTGAGTATTTATTTTTGAATAAAACACCAATTAATGTGTTAGAAATAAGTAACATACATCATTTTGGTCATTTTAAAAAGCAACGAAAGGAAAGTTTTGTCCGGATACATGCCCAAGAGTGGGACTGCTGGGTCATATGGTCGCTCTGGGTGTTGTTTTCCGAGGTACCTCCATACTGTTCTCCATAGTGGTTGTGCCAGCTGACATTCCCACCAACAGTGCAGGAGGGTTCCCTTTTCTCCACAACCGCTCCAGCATTTGTTATTTGTGGCCTTATTACTGATGGCCATTCTGACGGGTGTGAGGTGGTAGTTTTGATTTGCATTTCTCTAATAATCAGAGATGTTGAGCATTTCTTCATGTGCTTGCTGGCCATCTGCATATCTTCACTGCAGCACTATTCACAATAGCCAAGACATGGAATCAACCCAAATGTCTATCAACAGATGACTGGATTAGGAAGATGTGGTAAATATACACAATGGAATACTACTCAGCCATAAAAAAGAATGAAATCATGCCATTTACAGCAACATGGATGGAACTAGAGACTCTCATACTGATTGAAGTAAGTCAGAAAAAGAATATGATACTCATATCTAATATACAGAACAAATGAAATTTTTCACAGAAAAGAAAATCATGGACTTGGAGAACAGACTTGTGGTTCCCCAGGGGGAGGGGGAGGAAGTTGGAGGGATTGGGAGCTTGGGGTTAACGGATGCAAACTATTGCTTCTGGAATGGATTAGCAATGAGATCCTTCTGTGTAGCACTGAGAACTATGTCTAGATACTTACAACGGAGCATGACAATGGGAGAAAATATTTATGTATATGTGTATGTGTAACTGGGTTCCCATGCTGTACAGTGGGAAAAAAGTGTGTTGGGGGAAGTAACAATAAAAAATAAATAAATAAATAAAAATAAAAAGCAACAATAAAGAAAAAAAGCAATGAATACATCATAACAGACTCTCTGATGACCATATGAAATTGTTACAAAATAAATTTGCAGAGTCTATCTTAGCATAAAGAAAAAAGGAGAAAGTATATTTGTACAAAAACACATTATGAAAATGCCACTGTTGCCAGAAATGATGCCCTATCCGGTGGAAAACGGCCACTTACTACGTATCATATTCATAATTAAATTCTAGGTGATTTGAAGTTTAAAATATAAAAAGTTTCAAAGGTGCAGAAATGTTTAAAAAGGATTCAGAAGATTAAAGAGTTAAGGAGAATTTTTTTTTTTTGGTCTTTTGTTTTTAGGGCCACACCTGCGGCATATAGAGGTTCCCAGGCTAGGGGTCGAATCAGAGCTACAGCTGCCGACCTGCACCACAGCCACAGCAACGCCAGATCCTTAACCCACTGAGCGAGGCCAGGGATCGAATCCACAACCTCATGGTTCCTGGTCAGATTCATTTCTACTACACCACGACAGGAACTCCATGTAGAATATTTTTTAAAACAATGGAACAGAAGGTGCTGAAGCAGGACGCAATCAATTTTTTTTTTTAATTGAGGTGTAACTGACATAAACAATATATTAGTTTCAGGGGCACAGCATAATGACTTGAGGTTTCCATATGCTGTAAAGTGATCACCAGCGTCAGGCTGGTTAACATCCATCCGCAGGCATGGTTAACTTTTTTTCCTCGTGATAACAACTTTCAACATCTGCTCTCTTAGCAATTTTCCAATACATAATAGGACATTAGGAGCCAAGGTCACCATGGGTGCCTTACATCCCCACGACTTTATTTTATAACTGTTAAGTCTGTACCTTTCGGCCCCCCTCCACCCACCCCCTAACCTTTCCTTTGGTAACTACCAACCAATCTGCTCTCTTCTGTTCCCTGTGTCTGGAGCTGTTTCTTCTTCGTGTTCAAATATGTGATATTTTCTCTGTGTGACATATTTTGTTTAGCATAATGCCCTCGAGGTCCATCCCTGGGGTCAAAAATGACAAAACTTTCGGTGGTTTCTTTTTTATGGCTGACTAATATTCCATTACATAAATATGCCACCTTTTCTTTATCCATTTATCCATCAATGGGCTCTTAGATTGTTACCATAACTTGGCTACTGTAAATAACACTGAATTTGAGAGAGCAGATATCTTTTTGAGTTAGTATTTTCTTTTCCTCCAGAAAAATGCACATAAGTAGAATTGCTGGATCATGCAGTGGTTCTATTTTTAAATTTCTGAGAAACCCCCGCACTGACTTCTACAGTGGCTACACCAATTACATTCCCACCAGGAGGACAAAGGTTCCCTTTTCTCCACACTCTTGCCAACACTTGCTATTTCTTGTCTTTTTAATAACAGCCTTTCTCACACATGTGAGGTGACATCTCAGTGTGGTCTTGATTTGCATTTCCTTACGGCTGAACATCTTGCCACGTGCATGCTGGCTACTTGCATGTCCTCTTTGGAAAAACATCCATGCAGATCCTCTGCCCATGTTCCACTGGAGGGTTTGAGTGTTTGCTACTGAGATGTAGGAGTTCCTCGCTGTATGTTCTGGACAAACTTCTAATCAGACATGTAATGTGCAAACATGCTCTCCGTTAGGTGGGCTGCCCCTTCACTTTGTTCATGGTTTCCCTTGCTGTGCAGAAGGTTTTCCGTGTGAAGGAGCCCCACTTGTTTATTTCTGCTTTTGTCGCCCTTGGTTTGGGTGTCAAATGCAAAAAAAATATCGCCAAGCCCTACATCAGCTGTATTTTCACTAGTTTTACAGTTGCAGGTCTTAGGTAAAAGTCTTTGAATACACCTGTGGTATATGACAATTCCCAGGCCAGGGGTCAAACCTGAGCCGCAGCAGTGACGATGCCAGAACCTTATCCTGCTGAGATGAGACACCAGGGAACTCTCAAGGGAAAGTCTTTAATTCCTTGTGATTTAATTGTTTGTAAGGTGTAAGACAGTGTCCAGTCCATTCTTCTGCATGTGGCCGTCCAGTGTTCCCAGCACCGTTTATGGAAGAGCCTGCCCTCTCCCCGTGTATATTCGTTGCTCCTTTGTCATAGATTAATTAAACATACAGGCAAAAGTTTTCTCCTGGGCTCTCTATTCTGTTCCAGAATCTCAGAGGCTGCAGTCCGCCTGGGTGGTTTAAGGAACGCCAGGGAGGTCAGTGTCACCAGAGCAGGGCACGTAAGCAGCTGGTGAGAGGAGAGGCGCCACCGCGCTGGGCACCGCTGGCCAAGGTAAGAACTTACATTTCACCTGGTGCGAGACATTAAGTCCACAGGAACCACGGTCTGCGCAGAGAAGGGACTGGGTCGGGCTTAAGTTTCAAGAGACTCTTTCTGGCTGTTAAGACGAGATGACCGGGGCCAAGGGCAGAAGCAAAGGGACCCGGATGGTCACACCTCCCCTCCACCAACACGGCTCCACGCCGCGCTGTCTACCTCCACGCACGCCATTCATCCCGAGAGGCGGGCCACGCGGTGCCTGGGTGACGGGTCCCGCTGTCGAGGACCTACGATCTGATGGGAGACACCGATGCAAAACCCGTACCGCCGAGCACAGGTGCCGTAACAGAGGGTTGTACCGAATACTCTAGAGGAACAATAATGCATCTATCCTTAATTTCCACCCAATAAGCTGTCATCACTCCCTTGGGGTCAAGAAGGAAACGCGGGCACGTGCCACGACCTGCCAGCAAGGAGGAGAGGGACGAGAAGGCTCCAGCCAGCCCCCACCCCCACCCCCACGGAGCGAAGCCACCAGACTTTGTCGGAGTAGGTCTGTCTACACCGGACAGTTAAGACCTAAGAAGATACAACATGGAAATGAGGGAAACGACGGGGAGCCACGAGGGTGCGAAAGCACACCCTGAACGAAGCCTTGAGGGCAGCCGGTCCACGGCCCTGCAGGAAGCAGCAGAGGGCTTAGGAGACGGTTTCTGTTACAAAAGATCCCAAAAGACGCCCATGGAATAAGAGCAAGACCACAGAACGCACAGGCTGAAATCAACAGACAACCGACAGGTTTTTCCTAAATTATCACCTCTCAGCTTAAACAAGGAGCAGCACCTCCCCAAGGCTTGGGGGAGCTCCAGTCGCTGCGGATGAACCAAGGCCTCCACCGCGACCTGCGACCACGGCACTCGGGGGAGGCCGCCGAGCCGACCCGGACGTGTGCACAGCACGGGGCGTTGCAAAAAGCGGTGGACGGAGACAGGCCAAGCGACGGCGCTGACAACGAAAAGCGGCTCAGAGACGTGCCTGTCTGACCAAACTGAAAACGGGGTCCAGGTGCGGAGCGTGACGAGGGCAAATACGTCACACGGACAAAGGCGCCTTCGCCAGAACCTGAGCACAGGACATCACACTCAGGCCAGTCAAGGAACTACTCTCAAAGAGACACGAAGAGAAGCTGGGAAAACCAGAACTAAGAAGGAAGGAAAAAGCCTGTCCCAGAAAATGGCAGGTCGCACTTAAAAAGTAACAGCATGAAGAGTCTGAAAATCGCAACCACCCAGCGTGGTATGACAGCCACATCGCGTGCCAAGCAAACCGAAGCTACACATTCCTTCCAAACACCATGAGGCCGTCGCAACAAGCAGCCAGAGGTCAGGTTCACACACACACACAAACTTTTAGAAATTCCCAAAGCAGAAATCACACAGCCCAAGTCTGATCACAACGTCACAGAACCAGACAGTAAACAAGCAAAGGCGAGTCCCACAGATGCCCTGCAGAGACACGCTCAATAACGCTTCTAAATAACTGAAGATGAAGAAAAACTCAAAATTAAAGACTATTCAGAGATGAATGAGAATAAAGCACCGCGTATCAATACACAGAATCTGGACAAGGCGTTAAGGAAAATTTACTGTGAAATCTGCTCCTGGAAGTATGTGAGCAAAGGAGTGAATCCAAGGGAGCAGACAGGACAGCAGGGCAAACCCGCAGCACCGGCCAGGGGAAGGTGCCCAGCCCAGAGCCAGACTCGGGGTCGGATCCAGCCTCCTCCTCCCTCCGCCCGGTTCGATGAGGCATTTCACCTCTCTGTGCTCCAGGCTGCTCATCAGCAAACCAGGGCTCTCCTAGTTTTGTCAAAGACTGAGTGAGACAGTGCGGATCAAATCCTTAGGAGAGCGTCTGTCACGTGGTAGGCACCGAATAAATACAAGCTCACTTTCAGAGGAAGACGGCAACACAAATGAGTCGGTTAGTCAAGGACTCATGTGCTAGTGGCAGAGGTGGAGGCAAGAGCAGGGGGTATTTCCTGCAATAAGTGTCCGCCACTGCAATCTTTTTTTCTCTTTCTTTTTGTCTTTTCTTTTGGTCTTTTTAGGGCTGTACCTGCGGCATGTGGAGGTTCCCAGGCTAGGTGTCCAATCGGAGCTGTAGCACCTGGCCTACACCACAGCCACAGCCAACGCCAGATCTGAGCCGCGTCTCTGACCTACACCACATCTCACGGCAATGCTGGATCCTGAACCCACTGAGCGAGGCCAGGGATCGAAGCCACAACCTCATGGTTCCTAGTTGGATTCGTTTCCGCTGCGCCACGACGGGAACTCCCGCCACTGCAATCCTAGGCCCTCCACGTGTGCTGGGGCAGAAGGCACATTTTCGCCAGAGCTGCCCACCTGCATCAGCAATGACATCCACCCAACGTTAGGGAGACGGCAGTGCTAATTCTACACAAAGCCTGAACAGGCAGTGAGCATCCACCTGTCAGCTCGTTTTATGCGAGCTGCACAACCTTGATGACAAAACTTGAACAGAGCATGCCCCCCCCAAAAAAATTAAGCTATCTATTATACAAACATAGATGCAAAACTCCGAAACTGCATACTGGCAAACCAAATCCAGTTACATATAAAGGGAGACCACGAGTGACCCAGCTGAACATATTCCAGAGACACAAAGTTGGCTTACCACTGGGGAAAAAAAAAAAATCAACCCACGTAATTCATAAAGGAGAAAATTAAACTGAATAAATTAGAATCTAGTAAAGGAGAAAATTCACAGGATTATCTCGATCTGTGCAGAAAAATATTTGAAAAAAATCCACGCTAGTCATTTAAAATCTCAGCTACTAGAAATAAAAGGGAGTTTCTTTAGTCTAAAAGAGCTTGACTGTGAAAACATTCTACACAACAGCGCAAGGCTGAGCTCCTCTGCCTAAGACTGGAAGCAGTCTGGAAGGCTCCCTGTCTCTCTGTCCATTCACCGTAGGATCTTAGCCGGAGCAGTGACACCAGAAAAAGAAATCCGGAGCGCTGATGAGAAGCGCAGGAATGTGATTATCAGTGTGTGCGGGTAACAGGATTACGTTCGTAAAAATCACAACTATCTACAGGGCATTTCCTGGTGGCTTAGGGGGGATCAGGCCTTGTCACGGCTGTGGTGCAGGTACGATCGCTGGCCTGTGAACCTCCGCGTGCCTCGGGTGCGCCAAGAAAAAAAAAAAATCTACAAATAAATAGTAAAATGAATATGTGAGTTTAGTAACATTTCATATAAGGCTGATATATAAAACTAAATTTCTTTCTCTATATGCAAAGCAGAGCTCATCAAAGCTACTCTTGAGTGAAAACTTAGGTGCAAGGCAAGGTGATAAAGCCTTTATGACTAGTATTTGAAGTAATCCTGACAATTCCAGGACACAGGTACTATTAGTATCTTAATTTTTTTAAGGGAGGGATCTGAAGCTTACAGAAATTAAGCAATTTGACCCAGGTTTACACAGTTATTGAGGGAACCAGCTGTGGCATCGCTCAGTTTCTTAAGCATACGCTTCTCAAATCATCCAGAACATTCGCTCTGCCCTCGGTCGCCTGCCTGCACCATCCCCTCTCATCCTGCAGGGCTCAGACTAAAGTTTCTTCCTCCAAAACGTCCTCCCCGACCTGCTGGGGTACACGGCGCCTCGCTGCTGTGTGCTCGAAATTCTCTGTCTAAACCATCTCCGTGTAGTCTTATGATCTAGTCACTTCAAAGTCCCTGAGACTCTAAAACAACCATGCTTTCACCAAGTTCACGGCAGTTGCTTAGTATTAGACGCTGGACATAGATGGCTCTGGATGGTTCTTAATTTCCGTAAACTTTTTGATAATTGAGTGAAGCTCATAATTTTATTTATTCTGGAGGATGCTGCCTATGTAATTGTGTCCTAAAAAAAGTTCCCATTATACGATGATACAATTCAACATCTGGAAATACAAATAAAAGCATCTTTTCGGCATCCTACTCAGAAAAGAATGATACACTGCCAGTTTCCCAACAGCACGTCCCTTCCTCAAGCTGAAACGTGCAGCCTCATTCTTTCTGACCCAAACAGCCTCGCCCACCATTCCTGCAAGACAGTTATGGCCGAAGAGTCCCTGCCTCGGCGCCCTTATGAACAGCATTCCCCCCCTTAACAGACGTACTGTCTGCGACATGTTTTAGAACCATCTCAAGACCATCCGAGAGACAGAAGGATAAAGATAAAAGTTACTATAGCTCCTCCAGAGCCACAGTGAGACTAACGAATCTTCAGTGGGGTCAGTGCACACATCAAAAACAGCCTTAGGGAGTTCCTGTGGTGGCTCAGTGGTTAACGAATCCGACTAGGAACCATGAGGTTGTGGGTTCGATCCCTGGCCTTGCTCAGTGGGTTGAGGATCCCGCTGTTGCTGTGGCTGTGACGTAGGCCAGCGGCTACAGCTCCAATTGGACCCCTAGCCTGGGAACCTCCATATGCCTCAGGCGTGGCCCTAAAAAGGCAAAAAGGCAAAAAGACAAAAAACAAAACAAAACAAACCCACAGCCTTAGAATGATGTGTTAGAGGGACCAAGAAAATTAAGGAGGCGAAGGAAGGATTATGGGCACGATCTTTATGAGCACGGATATTCATCTGGCCAAAACACAGCTGGGGAGGAAGACGGGAGGTGAAAGGTGTTAAGTTACAGACGCACGTGCCATGTAAGTTTCTTGGGTGGAGAAATTCACACTCATGATTTGAACCCTACAAGCCCAGACGGCTTTTTGATAGCATGCTACGGAATGGTTTAGTGTTTACTCAGAGAAGATGCAAAAAACAAACAGTTGATTACTTTATCTGACTGTAACTATTGAGGAAAAAAGAGAAGAAAACAATGAAGATTAAGACCCCACAGCGATGTGATTTAACTCTAAAAATCATGAGGTTCAGGAGTTCCCGTCGCGGCTCAATGGTAACAAACCCAACTAGTATCCATGAGGATGTGGGTTTGATCCCCGGCCTCGTTCCGTGGGTTAAGGATCCCACATTGCTGTGGCTGTGGTGGAGGCAGACAGATCCAATTCCACCCCAGCCTGGGAACTTCCATAAGCCACAGGGGCGGCCCTAAAAAAAAAAAAAAGGTTCAAATTGCTCCTGCGGTACGAGATATTTTTTTCTAAGAGCATTGAATATTGCATTAATTAAGGCTGATTAGGTTGCGGATAAAAACCCAGCTTTAACTAATTTAAGAAAGTTTTTCTGGAGGCCAAGAGAGCAATGCATATGGGGCACAGATCAAGAGCCCAGAGAACCACAACACCACCGAGACGGCCTGTGTCTCTTACCTGCTGCTCACAGCATGCCGACCTCACTCTGTGCTTACTGCAGGATGGTTCTCTACACAGAGGAGTGCCCGATCAACACCCTGCACCAAGGAAGAAAAAGTACAGTTACTGCAATTCCCAGGTACTGTGATTCCCTGCGTGCTTACATATGAGCCTTTTACCTTTTACTAAAGGATTTTTCATCTCAATAAATACACAAAGTCTATTAGAAATTTGGAAAGAGCTTAACTAAGTGCTATCTTACAGATGCTGAGGCTCAGATGAGTGACAAAAATTCCCCAAAGAACACACAGCCTGTTAGAGGCAGGGCACTCGCTCCAAACACTGTCTCTGGATTCCAGATCCGGAAAAGTGATAAGCAAAGCAAGAGTCCAGATCTTTAGGGAAAAATCCTTCCGGCAAGAGTTCTGATTTCCAACCTCCACGTGTTAAATTCTTCACAACAGTGACAGGTGGGATCTTCTCCTCCTCCTCATTGGCAAGGTGGTTACAGGTTGGTCCCCTGCACACATCCCTTCCGACCCTCCATCCCGAGGTGAGGCCTCTCTCCGGACCTTCCTGCATAAACACCTGGAGAGGTCTGTGACTATGACAATTCCAGGGGCATTTTAAATCCCTCCTGAAGAAAAATTCACTATCTACTTAGATAGTAGCCTCTGCTGTGCCAAGCTGAGATTTTTTTCTGCATGGCCTGATTACAGCATCCTCCGCAGCAATAACTCAGGGGTAACCTAAAGATACGTCTGTGTAATTGCTTTACACCCAGAATCAGAGAGACAATGAGGGCTCTGCAAGGGACCAGAGAGATCATCCAATTAGTAGAGCCCCTTGTTTTGTAGGGGAAGGAAATGAATCATTGGTAACACTTCTCACCCCATTATTCAGTGGGAAATTTGCTTTCATATTTGCATGAAAAACAATGCTGTACATAATACAAAACTAACAACTCAGTAGAATTTATGGGAACATAATTTTTTAAAGGGTTACCCATAATCTCAGGTCCTTTAGAAACTAGGTAGAATGGAAATGGCCTTTTGTCCACCTTTACATGAAACTATTAATTTTCTATTCCAAGCATTGGCTGGTAGGTTCCTTGACAGAGCAGAGCATGAATAGCACTCAAGAGATACTGGGTTTAGATTTGAGATTTTGTATTTCAATGTAATTGGCACTTCTTGATGATGAAGACAGGTGGAGTCTATAAAGCATCCACCTGTAACTTAGGGCCGGCACGCCCTGACCTGCTATGCCTGTCATGTCCTCTCTGCCTAAAGACCTGTCATCTCCTCCAGCCTTCCCCATCTTCCTGCCATTGCCAGCATCTCCTTTCCACACCTCCCTTCCAGTAATCAGCATGGGCTTTCACTGTTAGGGTTAAAGCCATCCCAGTAATAATAGTAATACTAAATGCTATTTTCATTGTCATTCTAATTCTGATTTTCATTCTAATACTGACACTAGCTGAAGTTTTTGAGTACTTATTAGATACCAAGCTTTCTTTGAAAGGCTTTGTGTAGCTTTCTCTTTTTAACACAAATAATAACCCTCTGCTCTTCCGTCCATCTTGCAGGTCAGGAAACCGAGGCACAGACCGTTGAGTAGCAGGGCCAGTGGCAGAAGCAGGCCATCGGCCCAGGCAGCACAGCCCAAGCCTCGGTTTTCCCCACACTTCTATCGCCCGGCCCCAGAGCTCCCTGGGGTACGCATCACGCCTGGGTCAAGAGGGGAATTCTGAGAGCCTTCCCCAACCACTAGGGTCCGTGGAACCTGTCTTCCTTGTAAAAGCTGGGTCACCTGCCCAGAACTTGACTGTGCCTCTGCCTCAGAAGCCTGAGGCAGTCGCGCTCAAGACTTTTCAAGACCCGCAGAGAGAAATGGGCTCCATGGGTCAGAGCCTCCAGCTGCTCGTCTCTGAGAAGGAGCGGCAGACTCTACTCAATGTTCACCTAGTGCCCACAACCCAGAGCGAAGGGCACGTCGCTACCACCCCTGCACGTGCTCTATTCAGGGGGCTGTTTCTCAGGGGAAACGGTGCATCCTTCTGAAACTACTTCCTCCTTCATCTCATGCTTTTCTTGTTAATGTTAAGGTGGTAATTTTGAACGGTTATTCCCACGGCATCAGAGAAAGGCTGAAAATGTCCATCAAACCTAACAGTGAGGTGGTCACTGATGGGCAGAAACTTCAGTTGCTGAGTGAGGCCCGGGCAGGTAGCCAAGGATTCAGGACTGGAGGGGACATGGAAAGAAGAGAATTCCCCAATTTTAGTCTCATTTTGTAGGAGATGGAGAAAAACAGCTTTCAGGGAGTAGAAATCGATTAAATACGAAAGAGGAAATGGCTTAGAGACTAGCAATGGCTTAGGGTTCGGGAGCAGAATTCAATGCGAAGGCGACAAAGGTTGTAAGGGGCGAGAAGACGGCTTCCAGGCATTTCACCTTCAGGAGACGAGATGCTCAAGGATGCAGGCTGTGACGGAGCCAAGGGCGTGTGAGCAAGAGCGGACACTGCTCCCACCGAGGCTGATGGACAGCCCCTCGCCCAGAGTCAGGCACGGGATGAAACGGGTGAGAGGCGACTTCCACCCACAGCCTGGATCTCCCGAGGGCGTCCATGGGGCCTGAGCAACACTCACTGATTGCAGGGGTTCAAATACTCTTTTGAATTTCAAATGAAATATTCTGAAACAAACATTGGGGTAGCTGGAACAAAACTGGTCATGAGCAGGAAAGAACAGAAAAGGGAGAAGTAGCACGGTTTAATTTAACATTTTATATTTAAAACGTTGTGAAGAAAAACATAATTTGAAAATCTCAGTGTCAAATTATTAAGTAGCTTCACATTCTGTCTATCTATAGCCTTATCAGATTACTGCTCCATCTATAAATTATGTTTGACATCTTTTTACTTTGATAAGCTCAGATGAAACAAGAAATATTTCTCGGAGTTCCCGTCGTGGCGCAGTGGTTAACGAATCCGACTAGGAACCATGAGGTTGCGGGTTCGGTCCCTGCCCTTGCTCAGTGGCTTGACGATCCGGCGTTGCCGTGAGCTGTAGTGTAGGTTGCAGACGCGGCTCGGATCCCACATTGCTGTGGCTCTGGTGTAGGCCGGTGGCTACAGCTCCGATTTGACCCCTAGCCTGGGAACCTCCATATGCCGCGGGAATGGCCCAAGAAATAGCAAAAAGACCAAAAAAAAAAAAAAAAAATTTCTTCAATTCCTATGTCCTACAGCCCAGGGATGTGCGTTTGAAGTAAGAGAATTTAAAAATGTACAAGAAGAAGAAGGTGAAAAACAGTGTATCAATACTTTTGAGATGCTTTGTGATATTCAGACCTTTTGGCATCTGTTTGACCAATTTAAAAAAAAACCATTTTAAAATGGCAGAGTATATTTTGCTTTCAAACATCAAAAGCAGCTTCATTTAATGATAAAGTGTGAGCTGGCTGCGGGTATAAGATAGTTTTCACTTTCTGCTTTCTCACTAAGCCAGCATCTGAAGCCAAAACAGCGGCTTTGATGAGAGTATGTCCAAAACGCTTACCGGTCCGGATCTGGAGGTGTGGAAATCATAATAATACAGAAAAATGGGCACGACGGCGCTGATGTGTTCGTCTCAAACCACGCGAAAGGGAGTACCTTTCAGTGAAAAGCAGTGGAAGGAGCCATGGGCCACAGAACACAGGGGACTGAGCAGATGAAAGAGCAGGGATGTGGATTCTCCGCAAGAGACTGTTTCAGACTTAACAATTTCCAGAACTTTGTGTCTGCCTCTGGGTTTGTGGTAATTTGTTACAGGAGCAACAGGAAACACTGTATATAATCTGACAAGGCACTTCTGTCCAGGATAAGGAGAGGCATTTTACAACTGAATCCTAAGAGTCAGCTAATTTAAATTTTAATTTAAATCATTTAAATTTAATCACAATTTTAGTCAGCTAAGTAACAAAAGGTCTGAGCAGATGCTACACAAAGAAGACACGAATGATGGTGGGGGCGCTGGTCCTCTGTGAAATGCATGAAAGGCTACTGGGCATCGACTACAAGTTCGTATCAGTTAAAATCAGCTTTGAACTGGACGTGGACTAAGCGGGACGCTTGTAGGTTTCGTGATGTGTAACAGCACCGCGGCTCACCCCCACTCAGCCCTGGTCTGCACTGTGATGAGACCAGTCTGCCCCCGGTTGTCACCTCAAGCCTGACAAGCCACTGGAACGTCATCTCTGTCCTTTTATCCAGAAGAATGGTGGGAGCTCTCTCTCGCTTTCCTGGAGTTGCTCAGTTAGGATGTGGGTTGTATCCTGCCAGAAAACACCTTCCCTGACACATAAAACCTACACAGGAAGCAAAGCGGATTTTTATGCAAACAATAGAATCCCTGCCCTCGTGGAGCCTCTAGGAAAGTTCCTTGGAACACACACAATAAGATGAGGTAATTATATAAGGTCCTAGACAGCAGTAAGCGACAAAAGAGAAACACAAGCAGGGAAGCAGGCTGGAGGGGCGGCGCACTTGATAGCACGGGGAAAGGCTTCCCCGAGAAGGTGACACTGGAGCAAGGGCCTCAGTGAAGAGAGCGACAGTTTATGTGGCAGAAGGAGTGTGGCAGGTGCAAAGGCCTGGAGTAAACAAGGACCTGCAAGTCGCCGGTGCGGCTGCAGCAGAGCAGACGGGGAAGCGAGGTAGGGTGAGGCGGCGCAGGGTTGCAGAGTCCTGTTGCGATGCTGGCTTTCACTCTGAACTTGGGGGGAGCCACAGGCAGGAGTCGTTACAAGAAGGACATGATTCGACTGAGGATTTTAAGGATCATACAGGCTGCTGTGTTGGGAACAGACCCAAGGGAGAGAAGGACAGAAGAGAGCAGTTCGGGAGGCTGTTACTAATCCCAGCCAAGGAGGACAGGGACCTGTGCGGGATCAGGAGGGCTGGAGGGGAGCGATGGGGGGGGGGGGGGGGGAACCAGTTAGATCTGCTGGCGGATGGGACGCGAGGGAGAGAAACCGTGAGGGAGCAGGATGACGCCAGGGTTTTGATGCCACTGGTCCTGGCTGTCTGTCTGCCTGTTTGTTCATTCTGTTTGAGGGGCTACCGGGCTGGCATCACCATTCACTGAATGGGGAAACAGCCAGGAGGTGAAACAGATCACCGCCCAGTCCACGTCATTAACTCAATAAGACGCACTGCGTGTCGATTTCAAGGGCGGCGCCGTGCCAGGCGTCAGAGACGGAGAAAGGACTGATACCATCCTAACCCCGGACGGATTCACACTGGGAGAGACAGACACAGAAGACCAAGGTCCCCGTCCTTTGCTCCTCTGTTCAGAGGGGAAATGTTACCGCAGAAGAGACGTGCATTTATTACCCCTCAGAACACGACTACACAGTCATTCCTGGGCACCATTTACCAAGGTTCTGTAAGAAGTGAAAAGCTCAGCGTGTCCTCACCCTGGGCAGCACCAAACACCTCTGCCCCAAGGACAGTCAGTGTCAACCTCCCCGCCACCCCGAGCAGGTCCACGGATGACTTTACAGGAAGTGGGCTGAGTGGACAGAGTAGCTCTCTTTTTCCATTTTCAAAATTTCCCTTTATCTGGAATCACCAACTGTGAGAACCCGGGAGGGCAGAAAAAGATCTAGGAGTAAGTAAATCAATTTAGAGTAAATGGGTGTCCTTCTGAACACAACAATTTGGCAAAGTGGAGGAAAGGGTCAACCGTAAAAACTCAAACACTGTATTATCACTCCGGAGGCAGGCTGGCTGTGGATCGTCCTTCAGGCGTTGGGATTTCAGCCTCAAGGAGAACCTGACTGTCCTGTCTCGAATCACTTATTCATGGTATAATCTTCGTAAAGTTGCCATACCCTGTGGACATTGTAAGTTTTACCCCTGGTTTTCAGAAACACGTAGCTTTTCTCTTCAGTGTGTATGCGCTTACTACTGTGATTACGTAACATTACACGTTAAGTGACGGTTCTACCTTGAAAAATAGCCTCAGCTGCCTCTAGCACCACAGTTTTGAGCCAGCTGCCCCGGGCTGTGCTGATCATATTTCCTTTCCAGGATTAATGAGACACAAGTTCTGCAACTGAACCTGGGAGAAAAGCAAGTTTACACACGTTTACGAACCATTTCCGTGCTCTTCCTTTTTCCACCACCGTTTCTATTGTGCCCTTGAAAAGGAGTGTGGCTGTGTGCCTATGAAATGATTTTTTTTTTTTTTTTGTCTTTTTTGCCTTTTCTAGGGCCGCTCCCGCGGCATATGGAGGGTTCCCAGGCTAGGGGTCTAATTGCAACTACCTGCACCAGAGCCACAGCAGCACCGGATCGGAGCCATGTCTGTGACCTACACCACAGCCCACGGCAATGCTGAATCCTTAACCCACTGAGCGAGGCCAGGGATGGAACCACAGTCTCGTGGTTCCCAGTCGGATTTGTTTCCACTGAGCCACAACAGGAACTCCTAGGTCCCTATTTCAATGTGAAAATTGAAAGTATTTTCGCACAAGTGAAGGAATGAGCGCATGATGTACAAATGAAGCAAAAGTGACCTAAGGCACAATAGTCTCGGCTGGAGGAAATTACTTTGGTTGATAATCACGATATACACCACAGCACACACACGCAGATCAGAGAATGATTTGGTGAAGCTCAGACTTCTTTGGTAGTGCAGTGAGATATTTTGAGATGCCATTTAAAAGAACTTAGAAATGCAATGATCTCAGAAACCTGATAGGACTGTATTAGAAAAATCATAGTCCCTCACCTACTATGGTACTTGGGCATAACACAGGTAAACCTCTGAAGAGTGGCCGAGACCTGGAAAGCGCTTATTGCACTCTGGAAGATGTGGACAGAGAAAACACCGCCGGCAGGTACATTTGCAAAACTTTGAGAACTCCCCATTCGGGATCATAATGAACTGAAGAGACATTTATCAGGCACCTATAAAATGCCTATCTGGTGTGACGCTGCTAGGGATCGAGGCATAACGAGGCATGGCTTCGGTCTCCAATGCGTCAACTGTGCACATTAGCATACGTAATTAAAATGCAAGCTCCAGGTGCCATGATGGAAGAAGGGCCCAGGCTCTGGAGGACAGAGCAAGAGAACCAGGAGCCTTGGAGAAGAAGGTCCCGGAGGTGGCTCCCCGAGGATGTCACAGGGCAGAGGAAGGGATTTCCAAGCAGAAAAGACAGATGCTCAGAAGCCTGGAAGAGGGCCACACAGTGGATTCACTTTAACAGGGACAGAAAACGCGGGGCGACGGCTTCGGTGAGACCGGGAAGATGGGTGACCTCGGATTGAAGGGCCCTGTGAGTTTAGCATTTTCCTTGCAGTCAACGTAGAACCACCCAAACGTGACTAGACCATAGCCTAGAATAAGAGATACCTTAAAATATCATTTTATCAAATCCTTTGGAAACCTCCTGAGAGCTGAGCCCATGAAAAAACATAGACTAAGCTAGCATTTTAAAATGTCTCAGAAGACAGACCCTAGCCCTGCCTGGTCGCTCCCTGGAGGAGCCTGGGGGAGCTGTGGTGTGCTCAGTTGGCACTGCAGTGAATTTAAAGAAGGACCTGATTTAGTGCCCAGCATTGATTAAGGAACCTGGCCAGTATCACTAAACGATGCTCTTTCTGCATGGATTTTATACAAAGCTAAGATGAATCCCGATTTCCTTCTGTTTCACCCAATAATCACACAAGCAAAGGCAAGAGAAAAACTGAGCTAACTCCAACACAACTAACTAGAACTATGAGAAGATTCTCCAGATTTGTCTCACATCTCTTCGGAAGCTACACTGACAAAGCGTGTGACGGCCTTCAAACAGGAAGCCCTCTCTTTGGAAGTGAAAGTACCTGTTAAAAATGTCCAAGGACTGACTACTATGAATACAAATGGGATTTGAAACACTACGGGCCTGAAAATGTTTCTGTCCCGTGTGATAAGAAGGGACAGCTCCAAGTCCGAAGGCCAAGTTTCAAAGGCCAGCATTTCCTACTTGACGTCCACGGTTACGTTTTACTACGGGAGGAAGTCTCCTCGGAGAAACACAACTCCGTTTCCTACGTTTGATGAAGAGCTGCCTCTAGATGCAGATAGGCAAGGGTTTCAGTGGGTCTTTATTATTACGGATTTTCCAGCCGCTATTACATTAGAACTCGGCGACTCCGATGGCCACAGCGCCGACTGCGCCTTCCCTGTTCCTCGATGAGAGCTGCACGTTTTGACGGAGCCTTCGAGTCATGCTGAGAAAGAAATGGTCTCTATTTTCCTCCCCCGCGTCCACAATTGGTCAATTACATCCCTTCTGAAATTGCTGTTGTCCCAGCGTTGTTTTCAAGGTCCACTTAAGTACCCAGATCTACTCACATTTTTACTCCTGGTATGGCAGTTTGGAAAAACGTACAACACGAGGCGGCAAAGGGAAGGCTGTCTTTAGAGAAATATGGCAATTTTTATCTCCATTTAAAGGAAAGCGGCAGAGCTTTTAACCAGCTCGGAAGCCCGGAGAGGCTAAATAACTCATCCAAGGTCATGTGCCTTACGAATGGTGGGTCGGTCTGACTCTGAACTTCAGCCTCTGCAATGACATTCAGGGCCTCTGTTCCTATGAGAATGAAGCCAGAATGTTTCAACCGAAGCTTCCTGACCACCTGGACTCAGGCAGATGAGGAACTCAGCTGCTGTATTTTTCTCTGTTTATTCATTCAAAAACATCTTTCCTGAGGACCCGATGCCCGGTCTTGTGTTGGCAACAATAAACTAAACGCTATTTCTGCCCAGAGGGATGCTTAACCTAATTTAGGGAGGACATCTCATGAATCTAAAAAAAGAAAGGGGAAACACACTCCCTGGGTGTCAAGTGCTGTTAAGAGAATGCAGCCCTGCAGAGAAGGAGTCTCTCCCCTGTGACGGATGCGGTGGGGGTGGGCTGGCCACACGGAGCCTCCCAGTTCAGGGAAGCGTGCAGACAACGTCGCTGCCCACCACGAACAAGGAGTAGAGCCCACGCTCCTCTCTGAAGCACCCAATCTGGAGACAGCTCGGAGCCTGACTTGCCTTTGACAGCTCCCATCCAAAAAGCCAGACCCTCGCCTGCCCGCCTTTCTCACGTCACACTGCCCTTCCTGCCCCCTGTTCACCAACCCATCCAAAGCCACCAGGACACAAACAAAACGCTGCAAGGATGGAAAATTACCTGGTGCCCTCCACCCCGGTCTTAGCCCCCCCACTCCACCCTGCTTTGAGGTAATGGAACTCGCTTTTTGGACTCCACACTTTGACTCCATACTCCTGCTCGGAAACTTTTTTTTTTTTTTTTTTGTCTTTTGTCTTTTTAGGGCCGCACCTGCAGCATATGGAGGTTCCCAGGCTAGGGCTCTAATCGGAGCTGTAGCCACGGGCCTATGCCACAGCCACTGCAACGCCAGATCTGAGCCACATCTACAACCTACACCACAGCTCACGGCAGCATCAGATCCTTAACCCGCTGAGCGTGGCCAGGGATCGAACCTGCAATCTCACATGGTTCCCCTGCACCATGATGGGAACTCCAAGACAGATTTTAATGAACGTGAATATACAACAGCAGCACCTGAATTACCCTGAGTTGGTAATTTAACAGAAGCACATCTGGTACTGAAATACATATTTAAACTATCTGAGCACATCTGGTCTTATTAAACAAATAATGCAAATCCAGATAAGATCGGGGACCTCCTCGAGTCCAAGGGACTTATGACACAAAAACTTTCCAAATAGCAAAAACACATGCAAGGAGACACAGGAACTCCTACAGAAAAACACATTCATTCAACGGCAAGTTAAGTTAGGACGTGTTAGATCATGGATAAATCTGGAAATTGATGAGCACAGTTAAAGACATGCTTCCTTCAGAAAAATGACAGAGTTTTAAAATGAGAGAGAGAAAAATAAACCGCTAAGTACATTCTAAAGAGCAGACAGCTTTTAAACTGCAGGGTGTAGAGAATTATACCCTTCTTCACGCGTGCGTCCATTTGGGAACCATAATTTTTTACACACTGGTGGGCACCAGCTTCTAATGAGACCCTGGTGACCAGGGGAGTGGCCACAATCAGCACAGAGCCTCAGGTCAGTGGGGAGCGGACAGCAGGCTGCGGCGCCACGTGTGCTGCACAAGGGAACGATCCGAGTATTTCAGAGAAGCCCCAAAGCAGAGAACAGGCACCTGCAACTGAATTGCCAACAACCTGCAACGCAGCCCCCAGATTAATCAATCAGCTGGACTCTCCACGCCACCCCGAGGGCTGCCGCTCAACGCAGGCTGAGCGAACGGGCCGGGGGCTGAGGCCTTAGCCGTCTGCCGCTTGTTCCCCTTCCCTCCAGCCACGTGGGCACCCAGTAAATACTGCGGAATGAATAAAGGGACAGTTCAGGAGGGCATCTGAGGCTGCGATGTCACTTCTCATTGCCGGTCTTTAATAAGAGAGTGACAAGATTTGCGTATGTCTGGGAAAAACGTGTGAAAATAGGGAAGCACGTTTTAAATGTCTAAAATTTGCCTTGGGAATGACCTTGAACTGTTAAGGAACTTTGAGAATCATGAAAGAGTGTAACTAATTTAAATGACTGACATTACAACTTTAAAGATGATGCGAAACGCTGACCCCGATTTCACGCCACCGGACGGCATCCTGTTCCCTTTCACCTTGTTCTGGACCTGGATTCCTTTTTCAGAAAAGGACGCTGCAGCCATACTAGGGATGCCTCGCTGCCACTCGTTCAGAAGAATGTTCTCCCCCCTTTGGTGCAATTTTCTTCCATAAAATCACAACAAAACATTCCAATAACACATATGTCTAATTTAATATGAATGTGAAAATGACTGGTCTTTAAAAGATGATTTTTAGGAGTTCCTGTCATGGCTCAATGGTTAAGCAATCTAACTAGGAACCATGAGGTTGCAGGTTTGATTCCTGGCCTCGCTCAGTGGGTTAAGGACACGGTGTTGCCGTGAGCTGTGGTGTAGGTCGAAGACACGGCTAGGATCCCGAATTGCTGTGGCTCTGGTGTAGACCAGCGGCTACAGCTCCGACTAGATCCCTAGCCTGGGAACCTCCATATGCTGTGGGTGTGGCCCTAGAAAAGACAAAAAGACAAAATAAATAAATAAATAATAAAAGCTTTATTTAAAAAGTGATTTTTAAAGAACTGAAACAAATTATTCCTTAAAGAATTGTCTGTACCATTTATTTTAGAGAGGTTTCTCCATTTCACATAGGGTAATTACCTAATCACTGCTTTAACCATTTGTTATCTCCATATTTTTTTGTCTTTCCCAGGGTAGGGGTCTAATCAGAGTTGTAGCCACGTCTTCAACCTACACCACAGCCACAGCAACGCAGGATCCTTAACCCACTGAGCAAGGCCAGGGATTGAACCCTCAACCTCATGGTTCCTCGTCGGATTCATTAACCCCTGAGCCCCAACGGGAACTCCTATCTCCATACTTTTAAGAATACACAATAAAGTCATGGTGACTGCTACCAGCAAATGTACAGCCCAGGAAGGCAAACACATCACAGGAAACAATACACTAAAAAGTGATGAAAAAAAAAATTGTGGTCTATCGAAGAAGCCATTTAAGAACGAAATCTCGGAGTTCCCGTGGTGGCGCAGTGGTTAACGAATCCGACTAGGAACCATGAGGTTGCAGGTTCGATCCCTGCCCTTGCTCAGTGGGTTAACGATCCGGCGTTGCCGTGAGCTGTGGTGTAGGTCGCAGATGCGGCTCGGATCCCACGTTGCTGTGGCTCTGGCGTAGGCTGGTGGCCACGGCTCTGATTAGACCCCTAGCCTGGGAACCTCCATATGCCGCAAGAGCAGCCCAAGAAATGGCAAAAAAAAGACAAAAAAAAAAAAAAAAAAGGAACGAAATCTCATGATGCAATCGTTAATAAACAGCTCAGAGAATGACCCTCAGGAAGAGCTGGAGGAATCCAAGGTGTTGCACATGGAGGTCGGACCAGGGGAGAGCCTGGAGAAGAAGAGGAGTTTTGACTTGAAGCCCGGAAATGGGAGCGCCTTCCAGCCAGAACCTTCAGGTCAGTAGCGTGTGGGTGACGGCAACGCCCTAGGAGACGCTGGCGGCCCTTCTCCCTCCATCTGGTCAGCGCGCCAGGCCGGAGGCATTCCACGCCAACGGCGATTCTAGAAAGCCCGGGTAAATGCACATCGCAGGCTGCCTGCCAGACGGACACGTGTGTGGACAGCAGATGGCAAACAGCACACCCGCGGGACAGATGGCACAGAATATATGCGTGTATGTATCATTTCATATCTTATCAAAGGGACCCACCTCCCACCTGTGAACAAGGAGGCTCTAAGACCTAAATTTGTGACTTTCAGTTGGCTTTCCCCCAAAAAATAGCCTCAGAGAAAACGCACCCCCCCCAGAGCCCTGCTTTCACCCCAGTAACTGACATCATCACACCGCCAGCCTGGGGGGCACCGGGACGCAGTCTCTCCCCCAGCGGGTTCTTGGCCCAATGTCTGGGGTCTTCTCTTCGCGGGCTGGTCCTGAGGCTCTTCCGTTCTCCAGTTGGTCCCAACATGTCACCAGCCTTTCAGCCTCACTTTGCTCCCGAGAAGCCACGTTTCTGCGACTCTAACCACCCACAGCCCCGTGCTCTCCCCTCGCCCTCCTCCCGTGTCGCTGGTTTCCCCTTCTCATCACACGTGTCCTCCTCCTCCTCACCTCCCGAACTCTACATGTCGGAGGGGCCAGGAACTGAGTCTTCCAGACTCTTCTCTCCCCAACCACACTCCGTCCCCTAAGTAAGGGTCTGATGCAGCGTCATGGCTTACGTCCTAACACCTATCTTCACCTCTCCAGCCTGGAGCCTCCGTCCTCAACCCCGACGCATACATCTATCTGCTCACGAGACACATCGGCATTGACATCCTCCAGGGGACCGAAATTTAGCAAGCCCCAAACCAAACTCCCAGCACACCCCCACACCTGCTGTCCCCGTCGTCTCCTCCACGTCAGTCCAAGGACCAGCATTTATCATCTGTTTGGAGCAAAAATGTGACGTTCTCTCAAACGTGGCTCTTCCTCTCTCACCTCACACCCAGCCCATCACCAAACGTGATGACTCAGTAATCCGTGCTCCACGCTGACCCGCGCTCCTGCCCAGGCTGCGGTCGCCTTCCCACTGGGGACTATCACCATGGACCGGTCACATCACTGCCATCTATTCAGAGAATGGCACAGACAACAGATGCTGACGTTTTTCAGACAGGAAGCCTGGACGTCCAAGTTCAAGGTGTCTGCAGGTCTGACGTCTCCCACAGCCTCTCTCCTGGCCTTGCAGGGGGAACTCCTTCCCGCCACATGCTCACGGGGTCTTCTCCCCTTTCCCTCACGCCCCTCGTGTCTCAGTCTGTCACACGTCCTGATCCCTTCTTCCTATAAGGACACCAGTGAGCCTGGCTCAGGGCCCCACCCTAATGACCTCACTTAACTTTAATCACCTCTTGAGAGGTCAAATCTTTAAATACAGTTACATCGGGAGTCAGGGCTTCAATGTATGGATCTGAGGGGGGACACGACCCAGGGCATAATGGGTATCATTCAGTGGTTTCCCGTCTCACTCAGCAAATAAGCCAGCATCTTCTCCGTGTCAGGAGAGCGGTGCCCGGGTAGCCGTCCTGCCTCCACTCTCCTCGCAGCTACTGACCGGCCTCTTTTTGTTTCGGAAGAAACAGGTGTTCATGCACTTGCTAGTCTCTCTTCAGAAGACTCTTTCCCTCCCTCCCACCCAGCTCTCAGGTCTTCTCTGAAACTCCGCTTCTCCGAGAGCCCTCCCTGCCTGTTCTACAGCCTCAGCCCCTGGCGCTCACCTGCTCATCACGCCCCCTTCCCCGCTGTACTTGCCACCGAGGCACCATCGCCAGCTCCCCCGGTGCTGACACGACGTGACACAGGTTTCACATATTTACGGGCAGCTGTCGGCACTAAGCTTCGAGGTCTTTGTTTTATTCAAGGCTGTTGTCCGTCATCTTAAACAGGAGCAAAGACTGTCCCACAAGGTGACAGACATTCACGACTCTTCTCAAGGGCATCCCGCCGATGGGAACTGCAACTCTTCCTGGAACTTATTTGGGTTTGGCCAGCAAGTGGCCTCCCTCTCCTCTCCTTAATGATCAACGCGTACTGGTTTCTGGACATCGTGGCTGCTGACTCTCCACAGCTACTCTAACTCCGTGATCATTGTTTGTTTCTTTGCTTGAGCACTTAGAACACGCAGAAATCAGCACATACAAATTCATAAACGCAGACTCAAGGGCTTTCCTATGAAAGCTCCTGGTTTATCAGGGTGTCAGCATGAACCACAGTTCTGCAAAGAGTTAGAAATTTTAGATGAAAGACGAGAACACTGATGGAGCCCCTGGCATGCACCAGGCACTTTAGAAAGACACCGCTCCACTGACTCCTTACAACAAGCCTGGATGTTACCACTGTTACTAAGTCTACTGATACTGTATTAAGTCTGCTGATCTGTGTCCGCCACACACCAGCCGATACTATGCCTTTAGAAGGAGAAAATCTAAGGTGTTTTCCTCCCAAGCGCGCAGAGTTATGTACAACATTTCAGGGGTTTCTACAACAAACGGCTTCTCTCCTCCAGTGGGACAACGCTGCCCCCACCCCGGACACCTCTGTGCCTGTTCTTACTCGCGGAGCCTCAGACACGGCTCTGAGCTCAGAGGCTCTCGGTCGGGAGGGAAGGACAGGCACCGCCTTCAACCATCCGGCGAGAGCAACCTGCGGGGACACCTGCGGGGACACCTGCGGGGAAGCGCAGCGCCCCGTCTCCCGGCTGAACGTCTTGGGGAAGAGCTGGCTTTTCCACCAAATGGGAAGGCTGCTGGCGGCAGCGGCAACCGCGGGGTTCACAGAGGTGTCCTGAGACCTAAAGCGAAAGAAGGAAGACAACGTCGAGCTGCGCCCACAACCCGTGGGCGCTGCAATGAGTCCACGCCACGGAGCGACGGCCGGCGGGCTTCTCTCATTTGCGCAAACACGTCACGGATGTTCCGCCTCCCAACGAGCAGCAGCGGATCCCCGCCCTCTTCCTTTAAGGGACAAGCCCTACAGGGCTCCACGCGCGGCGGAAAACTACTCTCGGGCCTGCGCACAGAATTTGGGCGACACCCATCCTCAAGGGGTCTAGATCCTGCACAACTGCTCTCAAGCGAGTCCGGACGGACTCTTGCTGCCCCCCGCCCCCAGCAGTGACCAGCGCCCTCCCCAGCAGGCGACGTTGTCAAGCTTGCTGAGTGCGCCCTCCGATGTGTGAGACGATGCCTCAGATACTCCGTTTTCGGTTCCCTGACAGTTACGGAGGTTGGCCTTTCAGAATTCCTTTGCTGCCGACTGCTAATGCCCCATGACTTCTGCCACACTCTATGGGACCGGGTAATTCATAAAACCGGCCTTGATTCGGGGAGAGGAGAATCAGAGCCACTCCAGGCGAGCAGAGCCGCACACACACAGCGAGAGAGGAAGGAAGGGGGCCTTTGAAGACCGTCCGCCACCACCTGCGCTGCCCGCTTATCCGTGGTGCTGTCTGCCTTTTCGTGATGCCTTCGGTCCGTTTTATAGGAATGACCCATCACGCGCACACGGATAATTTTTGTGGTTTCTGCGTCACAGCGTCACTTCCCAGTGTGTGGCTGGACTTTTCACCCTCAACAGTGTCTCTCGACTCAGGCGTGTGCAGTGTTCATGTAGTCAAATTTACTGCCATTGTCTCACGAACTTTTCATGATTTTTGTGACTTTTTAAAGAAAATCTGTGCTCTCCTAAAGTCATATGCTGCTGTTCCTCCAAATGCTTTAAACGCTAGTATCTACATTTGGGTCAAACCATTTGATACATACTATAGTACATAATTTGAGGAAAAAATAGTTAACTTGTTTTCACGTAACAAGCCAATTGACCCAGCAGGGTTTCTTAAAGACTCTAGGTTTCTTTAGCTATTTGTAAGGTCCTCTGTCATATAATAACTTTCCTTACGTTTAGGGTCTATTGATAGCCTCTCTATTTTAACAACTTAATAAATAAGTTAAGCCTATATGTTTTGAATAAGCCTAAATATCCAGTTGGATATACCTTCATTTTTTCTTCTTCACCTTTTCTGACTATTAATGGTGCTTTGCTTTATCATTTAAATTACAATTAGGGAGTTCCCACTGGGTTTCAGTGGTTTATGGCAGAGGCATGGGTTTGATCCCCCGGCCCAGCACAGTGGGCTAAGGATCTGGCATTGCCACTGCTGTGGTGTAGGTCACAGCTGTGGCTCAGATTTGATCCCTGGCCTGGGAATTTCTGTATGTCATGGGTGCAGCTGAAAAAAAAATTGTAGTTTGTCAGGTTCCACTTGTTAGTATCTTGATTGTTTTAAAACTTTAATACATCGAATTTTATAACTTAATTACATTGGAAACAACTGCCCACAATGATCTCTGCAGGAAGCTTTCGTTTTTCTTCCTTAGAAATTAGGAAGCTGATTCTAAACTTATGATGAAAAAAAATAAAATCATGATGAAACCAACTAGTACGTAGAAAATCGGCATATCCAAAGCAGTCTTTCAACTTGTATCACTTGATTTCAAGACTTACTACAAAGCTGTAAGAATCAGAATATTGTGATACTGGCAGGAAGACGGACAAACGAGACAGAAAATAAACCCTCCAGAAATAAACCCGCATCTGTACAGATGTTTCCTCACCAACAAAGTCAGCAAAGCAACGTGACAGAGAGGAGAACTTTTCTAACGGGAAGCACGGGAACAACTGAATATCTGCGTGGGAAGACGCACCGTAACACCCACCTCCAGCCAAACACACCTCGGCAAGGACTACAGACCAGCACTCGAGTGCTACAACCGCAAGGCTTCTGGAGGAAAGCGTAACAGAACAGCCTCGCAATCTAGAGGTAGGAAAACGTTTACTTGGCAGGACACAGAAATTCAAAGCCACGAGGGACAGAATCCATAAGACTATAGAAATGCAAAACTCTACCCACGAATTCCCAGATGCTGATAAAAATGAATAAGAAAGCTATATATTGAAAGGAAATACTTACTTATCTGACACGGACCGGCTGTACGGAAGACCGCCTTCAACTCCATAATAAGAGGCACTCTGAGAAAATACGTGCAAAAGATGTGAACGAATGGAACTTCCCAGAGAACCAGCGCACATGAAACGGATCGGAGCCAAATCGGTCATCAGAGAAACGCAAACCAAAGTGTAAGGAGATGCACACGCCCGGGAGAATGCGGTCGGGAGGAGGGCGGGCAGAAGGTGGGCGCGCTCCGGGTGCACATAGACCATGGTGACCCTCTCGGGAAGGAAGACGCAAGGCGGGGTCTCGCAAAACTAAACACGCGCTGCCCCACGACGAGCAACTCGACGTCCAGGAGTTCACCCGGGGGAAGTGAGAGCGGGTGTCCCTGCAGGAATGACACAGAAATGGTCACACGTGCTCTGCTCCTAAGAGACAACAGTCAGGCGCAGGCTGTCGATCGCAGGAGGGAGACAGAGACACGTGCTGCACTCAACAAGGCTCTGCAAGAGCAAAGAACACACTCCTACGGCGGAGGGAAGGCGCCTTCCTCACAACCACAGGCGCCGTGCGAGGCCGGGACGCCTAGTTCTATCGCGGGCAGGGCTCGTGGGCCCCGGCAGCACCGGGAGCTGCGGCCGCGTGTGCGGGGAGGAGAAGAGGGCACGTGCCGAGGTGGGGGGCGTCCACACGCCAGCAGAGCGCTGAACCCCCCACGGGTGGGTGCCATCCAAACTCGTGGCACACGTGAGACTCTGCGGCCTCCCACGACCCAGAGCAACGCAGGGACGTGGAGCACATCAGCCGCCACTTTCCTGGGAAAGTCACTGTCCTCGGACGGGGCTTTTCCTCGTTGGGGACATGGCCCCCTCAGGAAACGGGGGTCAAGTGAGCGACGTGTGCTCCGGGGGCTCAACACGGAGGAAGTGGGGCGCGGCCTTGTCCTGGGCTGGGACAGAGGCACAGAGCTTCCGGGCCTCCCACGTCCTCATCCAGGCTGCTGTTGGTCTGGTCTGGCCTGGCCTGGTCTGGTCTGGTCGGGACAGGGGCCGTGGAAATGGGTAAGAGGCAGTGTCTTCTTGTAGTCTGAACGCCTATTTGTCCATCAGTGATGCTGAGCATTGTTTCATGTGCTTTACTAAATGCAGAGGGCAAACCTGGAAACGAAGGGACTGGACCCTCATGCCCTGAGAGCCTGGTGGACTGGCGCGACTCAGAGGAACTGGCATCGGGGTGGGGGGGGGGGCCCAACCACCGGCGGTGCCAGCGGCCGGTGCCACTAAGACTGTGCCCTCACCGCTGCAAGGGCCCTGCCTCTAACGACTCCTACTAAAGAGAAAGGTGTGAGGTCCAACGTCAGGTGTCAGAACGTCGGTACCATGCCCGTGCCTCACCCAGCAGGACTCGGCCGAGGAATTCCAACTTGTTTCACAGCCACGGTCCCCCCAACAGCACGGAATTACCTTGAAAACACGATCTACTCCAAATCTAACATACGCGACAACTGTATCTAATCACCCTCAATATGCTTCTTACTCTACTTCTTCTCAGTGCATGAGCTCCCAACAACACTCTCTTCGAAATCCCTCAAGGGCCATCTGGCGGCACCGCCCTTCCTCACGCTCCAAAGGGAGCTGCTGGGATTCCTCGGCGTTAGGAAATGCCCACGTCTTTCTCTTTCCTCCCCCGGCTGGCACAGTTTTTGATAGGTAGTAGGCACCGCTTAACACGTTACCTAATTTTATTTCATTGAACATATAAAAGCAAGGCTTAAATGTTCATAAAAGTTTACGAAGGAAAAATGTTTTAAATCTCTGAAGTTGAAGCCGAGAAGTGACATACAACTCTAAAATATCTATGTTCTTCCATCCGAAAATTCTTTATTATTCTGTTACAGCTTATCCGGACCCATTTCAAACATTTTTTTTTTTTTTCCTCAAAACCAACAAGGAGCTAAAGGGTAACATGTTAAAGCACAATTCAGGAGTTTAAACAAATTCCGTTTTCTCATCATAAACTCAGAGTTTTCTCATCATTAAAGTTAATGACCCTTTGAGACTAGCGTTTTAAGGTGAAATTATGATGTTATTCTCGAAATCTGTTCATGCCTATTCATGGCGAAGCAGTTTTAGGTTCCCTGAATTTACATGTGACATGCGGCAGAACGTGACAGCTTGAAACCCCAGAGCCAAGACACCGTGTGACTTCTAATTCGAGTTAATTTATGTCATAAATTTGCAGATATGCAGACCTGCCATCGACCCAGACCACAGTGGCAGGAAGAAACAAGACAGCTACGTCTTTGCCACCACGTTTCGGGCCGGTTTCTGAGTGAGCGTCCTTAATAACATTTTTACACTTTCCTAACATATTTTAGGGCTTCTGACGTCTGTTCCAATGTGCTAAGCCTTGTGACTTCCGAAATTTCTAGCACAGTCCAGAGGCTGCAAAGACTTAAACACTTTTCTTTTGAAATTGAGTATTAGAACACAAAGATATCTGAAGGAGAATCTGACCCCGGGACGACGAGGCTGTTTCATGCAGGAAACTTTTTTAAGAACCTTATAAGGGTGACAGACACCGTCAAAACAAATGCACACGCACACAAAATTCTGCTTCCAATTTTAGGAATCTCAAAGACAAATGAAGTCCACCTCTTAGATCCCAGATCAAGAATCCTTACCTGGTTCACCCCTGCCTGGGCACCAAAGCCCAGCATGGGGCAGGACCCGACACTGCAATGGCCGAGCCAGCCTGAAACCCAAGCCTTTGCTGTCTGAGTTCAGTGCTTTTACCTCAAGCTCGAAAGAGGTGACGAGAAACACAACAGAGGGTTACAAATCAGGGTTCTTATTAGATCTAGAAGAAAGTCTAAACAAGACAGAAATAAGAGGCGTCATAGCTGTAGCATCATGTAGCCAGTGATAGAACACAGCCAAAACAAACCATCCAAAGTGACAGCCTAAGCACTAGTGGCCACCGTCCATCTATAAAGTGACCACGGGTCAATGGCCGGTCAATATGACGTTACTGCTGGAAGGGAGCAGGGAGGGGGCACAGGAAGGGAGGAAAGAGAAGGGGAGGGAGAGGAGAGGATTGTGTTGACTGGCACAGAAATAAATATTAGTCTAAAAAAGTCACACTTCTGCTAAGGTTAACGCTGCTTCATCTAGGCGACTCGGTGAAAATGCGACGATGATATAAAGGCCGGCCGTAAAGTAACTGTAAAAGGAACACATACTATCTCAGTTTCCCTTTCAAACTTGGAGTAAGATGGCCCATGCTAAGATCATGCATTGTCCCGAGAAGGCCAGCTAAGGCGCGACCCCTCCCGTGTCCCACCGGGAGCCCCGGTTGGGAAGAAAGCAGGCGCCACGCGCGCAGCAGGAGCGGGAGGCGCATCTGGCCTCCTGGGCAGAGGGAGACCCGGGACAGGGAAGCACAGAGGCGGGGAAAGAGAAAGAAGGTGGTTGCCAGGAGGTGACAGAAGGGCCGGAGGTCTCTCTTGCTCAGGACCCCAAATCTTGAGATTGGTCTCCAACCCACAGACTGCTGAATGCAAGTGTCTGCCTCATGGAAAACCCGGAATGAGCTACACGCTCCCTCGAGGGCGATGGAGGGGCCAAAACCAAGCTCTTTGTTCAAAGCAAAGGCTTTCTGACCACAGACTGTACTTCCAAGGACAATGAGAGAATTGTCTCTGGAAACGTTAAGGCTGAATCAGTTACCCAAGCGACTGACATAATGCAGCAGCACAACCAGGCGAGGGCCTCAAAATCGGCTAAGTATCTTCTTTAGCATCTTTGAACTTGTTTCTTAGGATTCCATGATTTGCCTTCTTCAATAGCCTCTTGTTTTAAAATATTAGACACCATTAGAAAGAAGAATTTCAGGTACTGAAATTAAATATGTCTGTGAGATTCACTCATGCACATGGATTTCATTAAGTTCAGTGAAGCAAATAAAATCTGTTGTTATAGAAAAGGACCTTCGACAGCTCATAATTACATAAAAATAAATGCATCCGCTGAAGAGTAGAACAAAATTAAGATGTCAGCACTGATGGATCTCATACAGAAATTTTTAAGAAGCCCTTTAAGACTCAGTAACTTTTCCCTGTCTTGTGTGGTTCTATTAAAATGGTAACAATGAATTTTGCAGCAACTCGACAGTAATTATTTAATTTTTAACACATCACAGAAGCTAATTTTTAGAAATGATAGACTAAAATATGTTATATTAAAGTCTACTTAATTAAACCATGAAAGACTAAGATGGCAATTGCAATGAGAATCTAATTAGAAATGAGAATTAATTCAGAACCAGGACTAAATTTACAGATTACAAGTACATGATTGATTCCAACACTCACAAGCCAGGATTATAGCATTAAAGATAAAACTAGCTCCAGATGGCCAACTAGCACAGGAAAAAATGCTCAACATCACTGATTACTAGAGAAATGCAAATCAAAACTACCACGAGATACCACCTCACACCAGTCAGAATGGCCATCAGTAATAAGTCCACAAATAACAAACGCCGGAGGGGCTGTGGAGAAAAGGGAACCCTCCTGCACTGCTGGTGGGAATGCCAGCTGGTACAGCCACTGTGGAGAACAGTATGGAGGTACCTCATAAAACTATACATAGAATGACCATATGACCCAGCAATCCCACTCTTGGGCATATATCCAGACAAAACTTTCCTTAAAAAAGACACATGCACCCACATGTTCACTGCAGCTCTATTCACAATAGCCAAGACATGGAAACAACCCAAGTGTCCATTGAAAGACGACTGGATTAGGAAGATGTGGTACATATACACAATGGAATACGACTCAGCCATAAAAAGAACAAAATAATGCCATTTGCAGCAACATGGATGGAACTAGAGACTCTCATACTAAGTATGTCAGAAAGAGAAAGACAAATACCATATGATATCACTCATATCTGGAATCTAATATACAGCACAACTGAACCTTTCCACAGAAAAGAAAATCATGGACTTGGAGAATAGATGTGTGGTTGCCAAGGGGGAGGAGGAGGAAGTGGGATGGATGGGGAGCTTGGGGTTAGGGGATGCAAACTATTGCTTCTGGAATGGATGGGCAATGAGATCCTGCTGTGTAGCACTGGGAACTCTGTCTAGTCACTTATGACGGAGCAGGATAATGTGAGAAATATAATGTGTACATGCATGTGTAACTGGCTCACCATGCTGTACAGTAAAAAAAAATGTATTGGGGAAATAACTATTAAAAAATAATAACAAAAAACAAAAGAAAAACAGCAAATTAATAAGTGTTTGAAATTATGTAGTTATATGCACTTTTGAGTTGAACATCTTAGTGTCATTCAGACGACTGCACTAAGGAGACAGAAATTTAAATTAAAGATTTGAAAAAAAAAACACTAGCTCCAGGCCAAGGAGCTACAAAAGGCATTGTTGGCAATAGGAGCAAGAAGATTCTTTCTGGTAAAAACTCCTCGCCAGCAATAATTAGGACAGATAAGTGTGGCAGGCATCCCTTAAAACTAGTCTCAGATCAAAATCCATCACACATGGAGATTTTCATTACAAAATAGGAAAAAAATAGTCCATTCCCCAGTTCTGCAAATGATGTGAAGACCACAGCACCCTTCACAAAAGCTTCATCCAAGGCAATGATATTCTCTTAACAAGCATCACCCAGTGACCACACCCTCAGAGTAGGACTCTGTTAGCTGTCCTTTCAGAGTCAAGCACCAGTTACCTTCCAAATCAGAGGTTGAACATGGGAGCACGCAGAAATCCAGTCCAAAGCTCCACTCCAAGGCTACTTGATTCTCAACATTTTCCTAGCATATGCATGCAATTATGTATTTATCTCTAAAGTTTTATAACCAACCTTTATATCTTAAACACAATGAATTTCACTGGTAAAGAGCATCTCTAAAACCCATTTGGCATATTAATAAGCTACAACTTTTCCAGGAGAAGCCCATTTCTAACACCCATTATGCTCACTTACTGACCGACAATAAAGACAACCAGGGGCACCTGTTGCAGCTACATCCTGAATGTGGTTCTTTAGGGCAGGGAAGGAGCATGGTGAATGGGACACGCAGAAAAGCGAGACCGCTCAGAACACACGCGGATTTAGAGATGTGACACTGGAAAGACGAAATCAATTTACACGTTTAGTTAAAGTCAAAAGAATAACCTGCCAAGGAGCCTAAAACCGTTTTCCATAGACATGCCATCCAAACAATTGCTATTAGGGTCCCGAACCTGACATCATCCAGTATGAACCAACCACAGAAATGTTTGCAGAGCTAGCAAAAGGCATGCGCTAGACCGCTCATTCAGCCACAAGTTAGAAATAAGACAAACGCCCGCCAACACTAAAAGACCTTGGGTCCTCACTGGTCGAGGTAATTCACAGCCACAGAAACAAACTGCAACTACATGCAGTGACACAGATTAAGTCATAAGTAGCACGTGCAAAAGAAGCCAGCCACAAATCTATGTATCTATCTGTTACCTATCTATTCTTCCTGGGTTTTTTTAGGGCCATGCCTGCAGCATATGAAAATTCCCAGGCAAGAGGTCAAACGGGAGGTGCAGCTACCAGCCTACGCCACAGCCAGGGCAATGCCGGATCCTGGCTACATCCGTGACCTATACCATAAGGCACGCCACAACAGCTACCTTCCTACAGGTTTTTCAATCAAGAGCAAAATATTTTAGGGCAGAATATTGCTATAATAGAGAGGAAATAAACCTACTTTGTCTTACCCCTTACATTTCTAGATTGCTCATATACAGCAGTATTTATATGCACTTTTTAAAATTATAGTTGACTGATAATATTAGCTTCAGGTGTATAATATAGTAATTCTGTATTTTGTAGATTATACTCCATTTAAAGTTATTATAAAATACTGGTCTATTCCCTGTGCTATACAATATGTCCTTGTGGCTAATTTCTTTTTTTATCTCATAGCTCATACCTTGCCCCTCCCCCAATCCCTCATCCCACTGGTAACCCCTAGTTTCTTCTCGCTCTGCGTCTGTTTCTGCTTTGCTATATGTATTCATTTGTCTTATTTTTTAGATTCCGCATATTAGTGATACCATACAGTATTTGTCTTTCTCCATACGACTTCAGTGAGTAGGGCACCCTCTGGGTGCATCCTTGGTGCTGCAAATGGCAAAAGTTCCTTTTTTGTGGCTGAGTAATTTTCCATTGTGTCTATGTACCACATCGTCCTCATCCATTCACCTGCGGATGGACATTTAGGTTGTCTCCACGTCTTGGCTGTTGCAAATAATACTGCTATGGCCATAGGGGTGCATGTGTCTTTCTGAATTCATGTTTTCGCCTTCTGTGAATATACACTCAGGAGTGGAACTGCTGGACCACATGGTGGTCCCATTTCTACTTTTCTTTTTTTTTTTTTTTTTTTGTCTTTTTTTGTCTTTTTCTTGTTGTTGTTGTTGTTGTTGTTGCTATTTCTTGGGCCGCTCCCGCGGCATATGGAGGTTCCCAGGCTAGGGGTTGAATCGGAGCTGTAGCCACCGGCCTACGCCAGAGCCACAGCAACGCGGGATCCGAGCCGCGTCTGCGACCTACACCACAGCTCACGGCAACGCCGGATCGTTAACCCACTGAGCAAGGGCAGGGACCGAACCTGCAACCTCATGGTTCCTAGTCGGATTCGTTAACCACCGTGCCATGACGGGAACTCCCCATTTTTACTTTTCTGAGGAACCTCCAAACTGTTTTCCTTCATCAGGGTAGTTGTTTACATTCCCACCAAGAGTTTACAAGGATTCCCTTTTCTCCATATCCTCGCCACCTTTCGCTAGTGGTCTTCTTTTTGATGAAAGCCATTCTGACAGGTACGAGATAATATCTCACTATGGTTTTGATTTGCACTGCATTAGCATCTTTTCATGTGCCTGCTAGTCATCTGTGTATCTTTTTGGAAAAATATGTATTTAGGTCCTTTGACCGTTTTTAATCAGGTTATTTGTTTTTTGAGGTTGATTTGTGTGAGTTCTTTGAATATTCTGGATATCAACCCCTTATTGCATATATCATTTGCAAATATCATCTCTCATTCAGTAGGCTGGTTTTTCATTTTGTGGAGTTTCCTTGCTGTACAAAAGCTTTTTAGGTTGACATAGTCCCTTTTGTTTATTTTTGGCTTTGTTTCCCTTGCCCGAGGAGACACATCCAAAAAATAATATTGCTAAGACTGATGTCAAAGACTGTGCTGTACGTATTTCTTTCAATAATTTTGATGGTTTCAGGCCTTAAAGTCGTTTATCCATTCTGAATTTACTTCTGTGCATGATGTGAGAAAATAGTCCAGAAAGTTGACTCTTTTGCACGTAGCTTTCCAGTTTTCCCAGGGCCATTTACTGAAGAATCTGCCCTTTCTTCCATTGGATATTCTTGCCTCCTCTGCTGCAGATTAATTGAACATTTAAGTGTGGGTTCATTTCTGGGCTTTTAGGTTCCACTGATCAATGTGTCTCTTTTTGTGGCAGTACCATGCTTCTTTGATCACTGAAGCTTTGTAGTATAGTTTGAAACCAGGGCGTGTGATACCTCTAGCTTTCTTCTTCTTTCTCAAAATTGTTTTGGCTATTTGAAGTCTTTTGTGTTTCCAGATCAATTTTAGAATTGTTTGTTCCAGTTCTGGGAAAAATGCCCCTGGAATTTTGGTAAGTAATGCACTGAATCGTTCGATCGTCTCAGGTAGTGTGGTCATTTAAACAGCCTTAATCCTTCTAACCCGTAGGCACAACACATCTTTCCATCTGCCTACCTCATCTTCAACTCCTTTCATTAGCGTCCTGCAGTTTTCTGTGTACAGGACTTTTACGTCCTCAGATTTATTCCTTGTTATTTGATTCCTTTTTATGTGATTCTAAATGGCGTTGTTTTACAAATGTCTTTACGGAATTCTCTGTTAGTGTATAGAAACGCAACAGATTTCTGGTTGTTAATTTTGTATCTGACGACGTTACCAATCTCACTAATAAGTTCTAGTAGTTTTGGGTGGTGTCTTTAGGAATTTCTGTGTGTCGCATCATGCAAACAGTGACAGCTTTATTTCATCCTTTTCAATTTGGATTCGTTTTATTTCTTTTTCTCGTCTGTTTCTTTTTCATCTGCTTGGCCTGTGGGGTCCTGGGACTGGTGCTGACTGGCAGGTGGGGGGGGCGGCTGGAGGAAGGATTTCACAACAGTCCTTATCAGCACCAGCATCCTCCTGGGGAGATGAGCTCCCCAAAAGGGCTGCTGCGGCGTCCTCGCCCCAGGGTGAGCTCCAGCTTCCTCCTGCCTCTCTAAGAGGCTCTCCAAGACAGCAAGTGGGTCTGACCCAGGCTCCTTCCAAATTTCTGCTTCTGCCCTGGGTCCTGGAGTGTGTGAGATCTGGAATGTGCCCTTTAAGTACGGAGTCTCCATTTCCCACAGCCCTCTAGGGAAGCCTGGCTTCCCACAGTCGTCTTCTCTGTCTTTATCCTTGGGTTTCCCTGTTAAGCCTCTAGCTAGTCTACCATTTAGCTTTTTACTATCATGGAGCTACGAGACTCCTCGTAACTGGCTACTACCAAGATCTGCATCGTTTCGGACAGTGGCCTTAAACCGGAACCAACCCACACTCTCTCCAAATAAAACCTGTCTCCTTAGGGAGGACTGTGGAGCTCCCTTCTTACAGCCTGCCTCCCTGGGGGCAGAAGCTCTGCCCCGGCTGTTGCAGGACCAGAGGCAGGCATGGCAGTCCCCTTCTTGCAGTGACCTTCTGCGCGACGACCAGGGCACTGACCAGGGACTGGAGCCTCTGGTCCCGAGTCTCCTCTCTGAGTGTGGAACTGCCCCCCTGGAGTGAGTTAAGATGGGGACAGTTGTGGAGTTCCCGTTGTGGAGCAGTGGTTAATGAATCCAACTAGGAACCATGAGGTTGCGGGTTCGATCCCTGGCCTCGCTCAGTGGGTTAAGGATCCAGCGTTGCCGTGAGCAGTGGTGTAAGTTGCAGACGTGACTCAGATCTTGCATTGCTGTGGCTCTGGTGTAGGCCGGTGGCTATAGCTCCGATTAGACCCTCTAGCCTGGGAACCTCCATATGTCGCGGGAGTGGCCCTAGAAAAGGCAACAAGACCAAAAATAAAAATAAAAATAAAAAGATGGGGACAGTCGTGGCCCAATAGCCTTGGCCTGCCATAACTGGGGCAGGGCTTCCACCCTAAGGTGGTGGCTGGGTGCACAGGAAGTTCCAGATTGGTCAGCCCCTCTTGCCCTGAAGGTGAGAATGCTGGGGGTCTGCACCTCTGGGGAAGAATCCAAATTGCAGACTGAGAATTGGAAGAGAAGGAGGCCAGCTTCCTGGCTGCGCCACACGGCGCATCACACTGAGCTGGGGGGCAGAGGTTCTCATCCTGGCCCAAATATCCAGACTCTTGCTGCTCTTTCCAAGATTTAGTCCACGCTCCATTTGCTGTAACCCTTAGGACAATTTTCAGAGACTTTAGGTAATCGATGGTGAAAGAATTTTCACCAATTTTGATTGTTTCGCCGAAAAGAGGGTCTGCCAAGATCCTCCCGTCACCATTCCAATACTTCTTCTATTTATTGGTACTTTCATTGTTCATTTGAAAACCTCTATTTGCATTTTACAATGTAAGTTACAAATAACTGGACATGCCCTGCGTTGCTCAACATATTTCTTGCTGATGAGGAGCGCAATCAAAACCGTTCAGAGAGTTCGGGCCTTGCACACACCCCTGGCATTTTCCACACTCCACTTGGGAGAGGTTTGTTTTTTCCATCATGGAAATCGTGGCAAGTGCTCTGGGTCTCCTGTGCTTCCACCATCCCCAGCAGGAAGCTGGGGCCACAATTCCGTCTTTACCAGTCAACGCAAGACAGTGCTGGCTCTGGGATCATGCTGGTGTGGCCAATTAAACGCCTTATTAACTTTTATACACTTTTGACACAAATATAAAAGAGCAACCTTTGCTGGACAATATGCACAGTTTTTAGAGAAGCAAGCAAGCAATTCTTTTCATTAAGCTGCCTTTGAAATATGCAGAAAATGAACACATCCTTAACAATTCACCTCAATCTACATCAATCTTACGCCTTCTCCTGAGAGTAGGTTAAAAAAGAAAATCGTTTCTATCACCTATGAGGTAGAGAATTAATGAAAAATTTCCTTGGATTTGTCTAGGAAATTGGCTTTTGATTTCTACCTTTGAAAACGTTTGTTTTAAGAAATGTAATCTGGAGTTCCCGCTGTGGCACAACAGGATCTGTGGCATCTCTGCAGCACCAGGATGCAGGTCTGATCCCAGATCCCGCACACTGGGTTTAAGGATCTGGCATTGCCACAGCTGCAGCACAGGTCACCACTGCAGCTCAAACCTGATCCCTGGCCCAGGGACCTCCATACGCGGCGATCAAAAAAGAAGAAAAAAAAAGTGTAATCTAAGAGTTGTAAATATTTCTGCCTTGCAATAATCTTTGCTACACGAAAAACACTTTTAAATATCCCAGCATCTTTATGTTTCCATTTGGTTTGAAATATAACAGCGTATCTCCATTTAAAAATGCATAAAATAGTCCAGTGATCCTTCCACGAACGTTTGGGAATTTACCTCCTTAGCACATTCATCGGACGCCTCCAACACCTAGGCCATTCCCAAAGACACCAAGCTACTGAAATCAAGTCGCTTTCCTGTGTGAATGAAGGGATGCGCGTGGATGTCAATGAGGAAACACCGACGCACTAAGGAAAACTACGCCACATAACCATTTGAGCGAACCTCTCCAGGCTTTAAAAAAGAGAATCACAGTACTTCTTAAAAGTAGCCCACGGGCGCTATTCAGGAGCCCCGCTCTGAATAGCTGGTCCCAAACTGTTTTTCTGCCGCAGCCAGTTTCTGCAAACCCCGAGGGGGCCTCCCAGCGGCCGGGCCGGGCCCTGCCGTGTGAACGGAGCCGGAGAGGTTCGCGGGGGACAAGCCGGGGGGACACTCCGGAACCCGCGAAGGGCCGGTCCACCAGCAGGGACGCCCTGCCACGCGCGGAAAGGGCGGCGCTGGCTCTGGTACCTCGTGGGCCGAGGGCCGAGGTGGGAAGACCCGCCGCTTCTCAGCGCAGCTCGGAGCCCCAGATGCGCGAGGCGACTCAGCGGCACGGGAGCAGACCGAAGGCGCCCGGCGGGCGGCGGAGGGGCCGGGCGGGAGTCTGCGACGGGTGCGGGGACCCGGCCACCTGCGGGCAAGAGACCCGCGGGTGGGGCAGCGGAGGAGGGAAGGGAGCGTGCAGGAGGGACGGGACCGGAAGGACGCGAGGTCTACAGGCGCGCGGGCGATCGCGCAGATGCCCGCGATGCAGGCACGTGGACGCACGCGCGGGGCGGGGGCGCTCGGGGCGGGGCGCGGAGGGCGGGATCCTGCGTTGGCCCCGCCCCGCCCCGTGTGCTCCGCGGAGTCTGCGGCCCCCGCCTCCGCCGGCGCCGCGTCCCGGCGTCCAGAGCCAGCGCCGGGATGTGGGCGCCCGCGGCCGGGGGTGCGGCGTCGCCGCGGAGGAGCAGAGTCGCCGCGGCCGTCGCGGAGGGCGGAGGACGGAGCAGTAGCCCGCGCTGTCCGCGGAGAAGACGGTGGTCTCCTTCCACCTGGAATGAAGGGACACGCGGGGCCGGTCCGCGCCTCCGGACCCCGGGAAGCTGGGCAGGTAAAGAGGGCGGCCTCGGGCCCCCGCTCCGCCGTCGGCTCCCCAGTTTCCTGCCCCTACACTAGCCCCTGCGAGGTCGGGCACCCCCGGCCCCCCAGCTCCCGCCGGCGCCACGTCTCACCTGCCGGGCAGCGAACAGGTCTCCTTCCGCGGCTGCGGGGCGGGGCTAGGGAGCCGCCAGGTGTGGCTAAACCGTCCGCCTGTCTTTGCCCCAAAGACTTTGCTGGCCGAGCGGCACTCGGACTGGATTTGACTTTAGGATAGTGAGTTGTGTTGTGTAAGTAGGTTTTGCCCATCGCGACGCCCTGGGTCGCTGCCTAGTCCTTCGGGGTTAGGTAGGAGAGGCGGGGCACTAACCAAGCTTCCCGGAGGGGCACGGAGAGGTCACGTGTCTCACACCCTCTCCTCTGGGCTTGTGCTTTCATCCTCAAGCGAGTCTATCCACTACCCCAAAGTACCCATGGTTGACGTGTGCATACTGCATGTTATCACTTGGTTAAATGGGGATTAATTAGGACGTTGATAATAGCCCTTGCTGGATAGTTGATGTCCATAAATGCTGGGACAGTCATGTTGCATTTTTCTGTGAAATAGCTACTTATCAAATGATACCTGCTGGTGTTCCAGAAGTTCTTAGTGAGATGACTGTGCTTGTGCTGGGTGTTCCTTAAAGCGGATACATCTGTGTAAAGCAATTGAATGGAATTTTTTTTTTTTAAGCAAGACTTTTTATACGGCTCTTCATGTCCTTTTCTTCCTTTAATATGAGCGGGATATATATTTAAAAATATGAAAATAGATTTTACAGTATTATTCAAAAATCTTACCCAGTTCTCGGTGATGGAATATTTTACTGGAAGCTTCCGTTTGCCGCCTATTAAACCTGCCTCTCCAGAACACGTGCTTCCAAAGAAAGTAATTGCAAAGTGGCAGCCACTCACAGGTGTAAAACATCCTACAGTGGACTGTTAAGGTTGTGGGACAGTCCTGTTTTCAAGTATTTAACTCTCTCTAAATCCTGTGTTCTGGAGTTCCCGTCGTGGCGCAGTGGTTAACGAATCCGACTAGGAACCATGAGGTTGCGGGTTCGGTCCCTGCCCTTGCTCAGTGGGTTAACGATCCGGCGTTGCCGTGAGCTGTGGTGTAGGTTGCAGACGTGGCTCGGATCCCGCGTTGCTGTGGCTCTGGCGTAGGCCGGTGGCTACAGCTCCGATTCAACCCCTAGCCTGGGAACCTCCATATGCAGCGGGAGCAGCCCAAGAAATAGCAACAACAACAAAAAGACAAAAAAATAATAATAATAATAATAATAAATCCTGTGTTCTTTCCATTTTCAGTGTTTGTTGGTGCTGAATCAGACATTAAACCCAATGTTTAGTAGATACTACCCATAAATCATTAACACAGATAATACAGTTACCATTGCCAGCTTACAAGAATAAGAAGGTGTCTCGCATAACAACTGTAATTGATGAGACAATGTTTCTTTAATCTCAGAAAAAAAATGTAGGGATGCGTAGTCCATTTAATAAACTAAATTCATTAGAGCTACATAGCAGACTATAAAAGAAATAAGTGAACTTTTAACATTTAACCAATAATGTGTTTGCTTTTTAAAACTATGAAAATACCTCTCTCAGAACTAAGGAGGTACTAATACTCATTTCATTTTCAAAGAGGCATTTTAGTCACATGTTCATGTGGCTAGCTCGTGTTTAAAATATTTTTTTAGGAGTTCCTGTCGTGGCGCAGTGGTTAACGAATCCGACTAGGAACCATGAGGTTGCGGGTTCCATTCCTGGCCTCACCCAGTGGGTCAAGGTTCCGGCGTTGCCGTGAGCTGTGTTGTAGGTCGCAGACGCGGCTCGGATCCTGCGTTGCTGTGGCTCTGGCGTAGGCTGGCAGCTACAGCTCAGATTTGACCCCTAGCCGGGGAACCTCCATATGCCACAGGAGCGGCCCAAGAAATGGCAAAAAGACAAAAAAAAATAAATAAATAAAATAAAACATTTTTTTAAATATGTGTGTGCTATAATACCATTTTAATCAGCATCATTTCATTGTCCGGGGTCTGATTTTTTTCAAGTGTATAAGCCCTGCTTTAGTGTTTAGTTCTTAAGATTGCGCCCTGCAGGAGCACCTTCTGTACTGCGGGTAGTACATGCGCCTATCCGCAGACACAGTTACAGTTCAGCAAGAAAGATAATTTTACTTCTTTCTCTAGAATTGTATTGTTAGAAAGTGATGTATGTGGAAATGATCATTATACTATAATAACCCAAACATTTCATTTTCTCAACTTAGGAGATGGTGCTTTGTGATTTAAAAAAAAAAAAAAAGTCCAATTCATTGTCTTCTTAGTTGAATTTATTTGAAGTAAATAACTAGTTATGTGCTGTCAGTGTTCTCTGTGTAGACAACCCTTGGTCCAAGTATGTTGATATATAAATTTCTGAACATGACACCTTCAAATTAGGCAGCAAAATAACTGCATACAACAGCTTGGATTTTTAGCTTATCTTTTGTTGTATATGAGGGAGCTATTTGTACTTTAATGAAGGCTGCAGGAAAAGGAAGGAGTTGCTTAAGAGATGCTTCCTAATGATTTTAAGGTCATGGACCCCTTTGCAAGTCTGGTGATGGCTCTAGGTGTGCTAGCCAGAAAAAACACCTGGACAGGTATACCTACTCTGGATTCAACTTCAGGAGGTTAACAGCCTTCTAAGCCCAGCCTTGGACCCCAAGCAAGATCACTTCACTTAGCTTGTTAGCATGTCACTGGGCTTGGTTGCTGCAAACACAAAACCAGCATTACAAAATATAACTACAGTAATAATTACCTTAATAATACAACAGTGAAAACTGAATTGGAAAAGCAATATGAACCAGGTCTTCATTTATAAAAGTGTGCTTATCTCATAGACTTTACTACTTGTTGCTAAACTTTCTTCAGAAAGAAGGTATCTGAATGAGGAAGGGAATATTTTTTAAATGCAAAAACTATGACTAAAACCACATTGCATTGAAGTCAAAGGCCTAAGGAGCAAACAGATACGGAAAAGCTAGAGCTGTATACAGGTTATGTTCTTATAAAGAGTGTCTGTGCGAACATTGCGTTATTTCGGTGAAATTCAGTGGATTGTATTATAACTGAGCTCTTCTTCATTTCGAAGGTGGGTAACGTACAGACAGTTGTGTTGCAAAGTACCCCCGCGTGAAAAGGACCAGCCAGCCTCCCTGACCAGTGGTCCCTCTCGGCAGCACGGTTTCCCCCTCTCATCCTTCTCCTTCAAGATTCTGAACTCAGGCTGTTTGCTGATAATCCCTCTTAACCCATAGTAGGAGTAAAAATGTGATCAATTCAGTCATATCCTGATAATTTTCTTCTGAGATGTGCCCCTAGTAGCTTTCTCCTTTACCTCTGTCTTCTAGAACTTGTCCTACAGGGAAAAAGTGGTGTGTCCGTTGCACAGATGGAGCCCCTGCTTTAAGCCAGGTGCTTTAGGTATTTCATTTCATCTCATCTTCACGAGCACCCTGTGATGAGGGCCCCACTTTACACAGAAGGAAACTGGGCCCGCAGAGGCTGTCATGGGCCAGGGTGGCTTCTGGGCAGAGGCCCGTGGTAACACAGACGTGACCCCGAACCCAGGCTTCCCACGCAGCACAGCGTCCAGGCAAACGCTCCGCATCAGCCCTGCGTTCCACTCTTTTTATGGATGCAAAACAGCTGAAACCACTCGTCGATATGGCCAGGGCTAGGAATTCCTTGAATCAAAGGAAAGAAGACAAAGCAGTTAGGACTAAAGTTAAATAGTGTGAAGAATAAAGACCCCTAACCTTTGAGCCCTTGAAACCTCAGAGAATTTGTCTTTGGAAACTCTGTAGGTGCCTCCTTCTAGATCTTCTTTCTCTAATTAAATATTTTTTCTCTGTCTGTTGAGTAAATCAGGTAAATACAGGAGATTGTGGGATAATCTCTTACTAACACAGGAGTCTGTCAGCACGTCTTGAGGTGGGTTGACCCTAGTGAGATGGTGTTTTAGCCTGTGGTGCTTCCTTTTTATGAAAGGTTTTATTAACACATCCTCATCAGGTGCCAATGCTATCACCCTTCACATCGCATCATGTTTTACTATTTCATTTGTGCCTTTCTTCCTTTTTTCCCTTCTTGATAATCAGTTTTTCTGGACACATCATTTCTGTACATTACATCCACATTCCAAATCCCCACCAAAAAAAAAAAAAAAAAAAATTAACAAACCCGACTAGTATCAGTGAGGATGCAGGTTCAATCCCTGGCCTCACTCAGTGGGTTAAGGATCCAGTCTTGCCATGAGCTATGGTGTAGTGTAGGTCACAGATTCGGCTCGGACTTGGCTTTGCTGTGACTGTGGTGTAGGCTGGTAGCTGTAGCTATGGTTCAACCCCTAGCCTGGGAACTTCCAGATGCCACGGGTGCGGCCCCCAAAAGACAAAATAAATAAATGAAGAGGAGTTCCCGTCATGCCTCAGTGGTTAATGAATCTGACTGGGAATGATGAGGTTGCAGGTTCAATCCCTGACCTCGCTCAGTGGGGTTAACGATCCGGCGTTGCTGTGGCTACAGCTCCAATTAGACCCCTAGCCTGGGAACCTCCACATGCCATGGATGCTGCCTTGAAAAGACAGAAAGACAGAAATAAATAAATAAATCCATCCCCACTGTTTAGAGCATGTATTTGCTGTAGATTTGGGCAAACTCACACCCACTGTGTGCTGCTGGCTCTGCCTTTGCTGTCTTTCTATCCATCGCCTTGGGGAGGGGGCCTCTTCCTGTGTCTTCTTCCATGATGGGAGCCCTGGCCTTGCCCTATCCCAGGTGGCCACTGAGTCAGGCTGGTCCTCTGAGCCCAAGAGTGGATCTCATCACCTCTGTGCTTCTCTATGCAGTTTCTCCTCCGGCCGTCTCTGGCTGTGACTTCCATCCTGATTTCTAGGTGTTTTGGGAAATAGTTAATTTTTGTCATTTTTTCAAGGTTTTTTGAAGTATAGTTGATTTACAGCGTTGTGATCATTTCTGTTGTGCAGCACAGTGATTCCATAATACATGTACAGACATCCGTTCTCTTTCAGACTCTTCCCACATAGGTGATCACAGACTATTGGGTAGCGGTCCCGTGCTGTACAGCAGGTCCCCAGGGGCCATCATTCCATATGTGTCATTGTGCACATGCCAGTCTCAAACCCCTCTCCCTGCAGCCTGTCCCCTTTGGTAACTGTAAGTTTTTCAAAGTCTATGAGTCTGTTTATGTTCTTCAAGTAAGTTCATTTGCATCCTTTTTTTTTTTTTTAAGACTCTACTTATTGGTGATGTCGTATGATGTTTGTCTTTTACTGTCTGGCTAACTTATGATGGTAATCTCTAGATGCATCCATGTTGCTGCAGATGGTAGTATTTCATCCTTTTTTATGGATGAGTAATATTCCATTGTATATATGTATCACATCTTCTTTATCCAGTCCTCTGCTGATGGACATCTAGGTTGCTTCCATGTCTTGGCTGTCGTAAATAATGCTGCAGTGAACATTGGGGTGCATGTGTCTTTTCAAATTATGGTTTTGGATAGATGCCCAGGGGTGGAACTGCTGGATCGTATGGTAATTTTATTTTTAGTTTCTTGAGGAACCTCCATATTGTTTTCTAACGTACATTCCCAACAACAGTGTAGGAAGGCTCCCTACTCTCTGCAGTTATTGTTTATAGACTTTTTGATGATGGCCATCCTGGCTGGTGGAAGATGGTAGCTCATAGCCTTGATTTGCATTTCTCTAATAATTAGTGATGTTGAAGCATCTTTTCATGTGCTTTTTTTTGTTTTTTGCTTTTGGGGTTTTTTTTGGTGGTTTTTTTTTTTTTTTTTTTTTTGGCCATCTGTACATCTTTGGACAAATGTCTTTTTAGATTGTCTTCCCATTTTTTGATTGAGTTGTTTGTGTGTTTTTTGGTTTTTTGTTTGGTTTTTTTGATATTGAGCACACAAACAAATACAGGAGGTGTTTGTGTATTTTGGAGCTTAAACCCTTGTCAGTTGCTTCATTTGCAAATATTTTCTCCTGTTGTGTGAGTTGTCTTTTCCTTTTGTTTATGGTTTCCTTTGCTGTGCAAAAACCTTTAAGTTTAATTAGGTCCCATTTGTTTATTTATGTTTCTATTTGCATTACTCTAAGAGGTGGATCTGATAAGATTCTACTGTGGTTTATGTCAGGAAGTGTTTGGCCTGTGTTTTCCTCTGAGTTTATAGTATCCAGTCTTATATTTAGGTCTTTAATACATTTTGAGTTTATTTTTGTGTATGGTGTTAGGAAGTGTTCTAATTTCATTCTTTTGTATATAGGTGACCAGTTTTCTCAGCACACTTATTGAAGGGACTGTCTTTTCTCCATTGTATATTCTTACCTCCTTTGTCATAGATTAGTTGACCATAGGCGTATGGGTTTATTATTCTATGCTTTCTATTCTGTTCTATTAATCTATATTTCTGTCTTTGTGGCAGTACCATACCGTTTTGATGACTGAGCTTTGTAGTATAGTCTGAAGTCAGGGAGCCCGATTCCTCCAGCTCCATTTTTCTTTCTCAGGATTGCTTTGGTTATTTGGGGTCATTTGTGTTTCCATGCAATTTTAAATATTTTGTTCTAGTTCTGTGATGCATATCCTTGGTAATTTGATAGCGATTGCATTGAACCTATAGATCATGTTGGGTAGTTTAGTCATTTTGACAATATTGATTACTCCAATTCAAGAGCATAGTATGTCTTTCTATCTGTGTTATCTTTGATTTCTTTCATCAGCGTCATATAGTTTTCAGAGTACAGGTCTTTTGTCTCTTTAAGTAGATTTATTCTCAAGTATTTTACTCTTTTTGATGCAATGGGAAGTGGGATTGTTTCCCTAATTTCTCTTTCTGCTCTTTTGTTGTTAGCTTATAGAAATGCATTCCATTTCTGTGTATTTATATCCTGCAACTTTACCAAATTCATTGAAGAGCTCTAACAGTTTTCTGGTAGCATCTTTAGGATTTTCTAGGTACAGTATCAGGTCGTCTGCAAACAGTGATAGTTTTACTTCTTCCTTTCCAATTTGGATTCTTTTTATATCTTTTTCCTCTCTGATTGCTGTCGCTAGGACCTCCAAAACTATATTGAATGAAAGTGGTGAGAGTAGACATCCTTGTCTTACTCCTGATCTTAGTGGGGATTCTTATAGCTTTTCAACATTGAGAATGTTTTAGCTGTGGGTTTGTCATATATGGCCTTTATTATGTTGAGGTAAGTTCCCTCTATGCCTACTTTCTGGAGGGTTTTTTATCAGAAATGGGTGTTGGATTTTGTCAAAAGCCTTCTCTGCATCTATTGAGAGGATCATGTGGTTTTTATTCTTCAGTTTGTTAATGTGGTGTACCATACTGATTGATCTGCAGATATTGAAATAATCCTTCCATCTCTGGGATAAATCCCACTTAATCATGTTGTATGATCCTTTTAATGTACTGGTGGATTCAGTTTGCCAGTATTTTGTTGAGGATTTTTGCATCTATGTTCATCAGTGATATTGGCCTGTAATTTTCTTTCTTTCTTTCTTTCTTTTTTTTTTTTTTTGGTGGTATCTTTATCCAGTTTTGGCATTAGGGTGATAGTGGCCTCATAGAATGAGTTTGGGGGTGTTTCTTCCTCTGAAGTTTTGTGTAAGAGTTCCAGAAAGATAGATGTTAACTCTTCTCTAAATGTTTGATAGAAATCTGGGCCTGGGCTTTTGTTTTTGTTTTTGTTTTTTTTTTTCACCTTTAGATATCTTTTTATTTATTTATTTTTTTTATTTTCCCACTGTACAGCAAGGGGGTCAGGTTATCCTTACATGTATACATTACAATTACATTTTTCCCCCACCCTTTCTTCTGTTGCAATATGAGTATCTAGACAAAGTTCTCAATGCTATTCAGCAGGATCTCCTTGTAAATCTATTCTAAGTTGTGTCTGATAAGCCCAAGCTCCCAATCCCTCCCACTCCCTCCCCCTCCCATCAGGCAGCCACAAGTCTCTTCTCCAAGTCCATGATTTTCTTTTCTGAGGAGATGTTCATTTGTGCTGGATATTAGATTCCAGTTATAAGTGATATCATATGGTATTTGTCTTTGTCTTTCTGGCTCATTTCACTCAGTATGAGATTCTCTAGCTCCATCCATGTTGCTGCAAATGGCATTATGTCATTCTTTTTTATGGCTGAGTAGTATTCCATTGTGTATATATACCACTTCTTCCGAATCCAATCATCTGTCGATGGACATTTGGGTTGTTTCCATGTCTTGGCTATTATGAATAGTGCTGCAATGAACATGCGGGTGCACGTGTCTCTTTTAAGTAGAGTTTTGTCTGGATAGATGCCCAAGAGTGGGATTGTGAGGTCATATGGAAGTTCTATGTATAGATTTCTAAGGTATCTCCAAACTGTTCTCCATAGTGGCCGTACCAGTTTACATTCCCACCAACAGTGCAGGAGGGTTCCCTTTTCTCCACAGCCCCTCCAGCACTTGTTATTTGTGGATTTATTAATGATGGCCATTCTGACTGGTGTGAGGTGGTATCTCATGGTAGTTTTGATTTGCATTTCTCTTATAATCAGCGATGTTGAGCATTTTTTCATGTGTTTGTTGGCCATCTGTATATCTTCTTTGGAGAAATGTCTATTCAGGTCTTTTGCCCATTTTTCCATTGATTGATTGGCTTTTTTGCTGTTGGGTTGTATAAGTTGTTTATATATTCTAGAGATTAAGCCCTTGTCGGTTGCATCATTTGAAACTATTTTCTCCCATTCTGTAAGTTGTCTTTTTGTTTTCTTTTGGGTTTCCTTTGCTGTGCAAAAGCTTTTCAGTTTGATGAGGTCCCATGGGTTTATTTTTGCTCGAATTTCTATTGCTTTGGGAGACTGACCTGAGAAAATATTCATGATATTGATGTCAGAGAGTGTTTTGCCTATGTTTTCTTCTAGGAGTTTGATGGTGTCCTGTCGTATATTTAAGTCTTTCAGCCATTTGGAGTTTATTTTTGTGCATGGTGTGAGGGTGTGTTCTAGTTTCATTGACTTGCATGCAGCTGTCCAGGTTTCCCAGCAATGCTTGCTGAATAGGCTTTCTTTTTCCCATTTTATGTTCTTGCCTCCCTTGTCAAAGATTAATTGACCATAGGTGTCAGGGTTTATTTCTGGATTCTCTATTCTGTTCCATTGGTCTGTCTGTCTGTTTTGATACCAGTACCACACTGTTTTGATGACTGTGGCTTTGTAGTATTTCTTGAAGTCTGGGAGAGTGATGCCTCCTGCTTGGTTTTTGTTTCTCAGGATTGCTTTGGCGATTCTGGGTCTTTTGTTGTTCCATATAAATGTTTGGATTGTTTGTTCTAGTTCTGTGAAAAATGTCATGGGTAATTTGATAGGGATTGCATTGAATCTGTAGATTGCTTTGGATAGTATGGCCATTTTTACAATATTGATTTTCCCAATCCAGGAACATGGAATATTTTTCCATTTCTTTACATCTTCTTTGATTTCTTTGATTAAAGTTTTGTAGTTCTTGGCATATAGGTCCTTTACCTCCTTGGTCAGGTGTATTCCGAGGTATTTGATTTTGTGAGGTGCAATTTTAAAAGGTATCGTGTTTTTGTATTCCTTTTCTAATATTTCATTGCTGGTATACAGAAATGCAACTGACTTCTGAATGTTAATCTTATATCCTGCTACTTTGCTGAATTTATTAATCAGTTCAAGTAGTTTTGGGGTTGAGTCCTTAGGGTTTTCTAGGTATAGTATCATGTCATCTGCATACAGTGACAGTTTTATCTCTTCTCTTCCTATATGGATGCCTTTTGTTTCTTTTGTTTGTCTAATTGCTGTGGCTAAGACTTCCAAAACTATGTTGAAGAGCAGTGGTGAGAGTGGGCATCCCTGTCTTGTTCCAGATTTGAGTGAGAAGGCTTTCAGTTTTTCCCCATTGAGTGTTATATTTGCTGTGGGTTTATCATAAATGGCTTTGATTATATTCAGGAATGTTCCCTCTATACCCACTTTGGCAAGGGTCTTGATCATGAATGGATGTTGAACTTTGTCAAATGCTTTTTCTGCGTCTATTGAGATGATCATATGATTTTTGACTTTTCTTTTGTTAATGTGGTGTATGATGCTGATTGATTTGCGTATGTTGAACCATCCTTGTGAACCTGGGATGAACCCAACCTGGTCATGGTGTATAGTTTTTTTTGGTATGTTGTTGGATTCGGTTGGCTAAGATTTTGTTGAGAATTTTTGCATCTATATTCATCAATGATATTGGCCGATAGTTTTCTTTTTTGGTGGTATCTCTGTCTGGTTTTGGAATGAGGGTGATGGTGGCATCATAGAATGCTTTTGGGAGTATTCCTCCTTCTTCAACCTTTTGAAAGAGTTTAAGGAGGATGGGCACCAATTCCTCTTTATATGTTTGATAAAATTCACCTGTGAAGCCATCTGGTCCTGGACTTTTATTTGTAGGGAGTGATTTTATGACCTCTTCAATTTCATTTCTAGTGATCGGTCTGTTCAGTTGGTCTGTTTCTACTTGATTCAGTTTTGGCAGGCTGTAAGATTCTAGAAAATTGTCCATTTCTTCCAGATTGTCAAACTTGTTGCCTTATAGTTGTTCATAGTATTCTCTTATGGTTTTTTGTATTTCTGCTGTATCCGTTGTGATTTCTCCTTTTTCATTTATAATTTTGGTTATTTGGGTTCTTTCTCTCCTCTTTTTAGTGAGTCTGGCCAGGGGTTTGTCAATTTTGTTCACCTTTTCAAAGAACCAGCTCTTGGTTTTATTAATTTTCTCTATTGTTTTTTGAGTCTCTATTTTATTGATTTCTTCTTTGATCTTTATAATTTCCTTCCTTCTGCTGACTTTAGGACTTTTTTGTTCTTCTTTTTCTAATTCATTTAGGTGGAGGGTTAAGTTGTCAATTTGGGATCTTTCTTCTTTTTTGAGAAAGGCCTGTATTGCTATAAATTTCCCTCTGAGCACTGCTTTCGCAGCATCCCATAGGTTTTGAGAGGTTGTGTCTTCATTATCATTTGTTTCAAGGTAGTTTTTAATTTCCTTCTTGATTTCCTCATTGACCCATTGGTTTTTTAGTAGCATGTTGTTTAGTCTCCATGTAGTAGGTATTTTCTCTTTCCTTTTCCCATGGTTGATTTCTAATTTCATGGCATTGTGGTCAGAGAAGATACTTGAGATAATTTCTATGCTCCTAAATTTATTGAGGTTAGCTTTGTGTCCCAATATGTGGTCGATTCTTGAGAATGTTCCATGAGCATTTGAGAAGAATGTGTAGTCTGCTTTTTTTGGATGTAGTGTCCTGAAGATATCAATGAAGTCTAACTTTTCTATTGTTTCCTTTAGGATCTCTGTTGCTTTATTGGTTTTCTGTCTAGAGGATCTGTCCATTGATGTGAGGGGGGTATTTAGGTCTCCTACTATGATTGTATTCTCATCAATATCTCCCTTTATGTCTGTTAATATCTGTTGTATGTATCTGGGTGCTCCTGTATTTGGGGCATATATGTTGACGATAGTAACATCCTCTCCTTGGATGGATCCCTTAATCATTAAGTAGTGTCCTTCTTTGTCTTTCTTTATGTCTTTTGTTTTAAAGTCTATTTTGTCTGATATGAGCGTTGCAACTCCTGCTTTTCTGTCATGTCTATTGGCTGGGCTTTTGTTTGTTAGAAGATTTTTTTTTTGTCTTTTTTTTTTTGTCTTTTGTTGTTGTTGTTGCTATTTCTTGGGCCGCTCCCGCGGCATATGGAGGTTCCCAGGCCAGGAGTTGAATCGGAGCTGTAGCCACCGGCCTACGCCAGAGCCACAGCAACGCAGGATCCGAGCCGCGTCTGCAACCTACACCACAGCTCACGGCAACGCCGGATCGTTAACCCACTGAGCAAGGGGCAGGGACTGAACCCGCAACCTCATGGTTCCTAGTCGGATTCGTTAACCACTGCACCACGACGGGAACTCCTGTTAGAAGATTTTTAATCACAGTTTCAATTTCAGTGCTTGTGATTGGCCTATTCACCTTTTCTATTTCTTCCTGGTTTAGTCTTGGAAGATTGTACCTTTCTAAGAAATAGTCCATTTCTTCTAGATTGTCCATTTTATTGGCATATAGCTGCTTTAGTAATCTCTTATGATTACTTGTATTTTTGTAATGTTGTGACTTCTCCTTTATAATTTTTAATTTATTGATTTGAGTCCTCTCCTTTTTTTTTTTTTTCTTGGTGAGTCTGGCTAAGGATTTATCAGTTTTGTTGATCTTTTCAAAGAACCAGCTTTTAGTTTCATTGATTTCTTCTATTGCTTTCTTTGTTTCTATTTCATATATTTCTGCTGTGACATTTATGATTTCTTCTGCTGACTTTGGGTTTTGTTTGTTTCTCTTTCTCTGGTTGCTTTAGGTATAAAGTTAGGTTGTATATTTGAGGTTTTTCTTATTTCCTGAGGTAGGCTTGCATTGCTATAAACTTCCCTCTTACAACTGCTTTTGCTGTGTCCCATAGGTTTTGAATGGTCATGTTTTCATTGTCATTTCTGTCTAGGTATTTTTAAAATTTCCTCTTTTATTGCCTCAGTGATTCATTGGTTTTCAGTAGCATATTGTTTAGTCTCCACTTTTTTTTTTTTTTTTTTTTTTTTGCGGTTTTTTTCCCCTGTCGTTGATTTTTAGTCTTAGAGCATTCTTGTTGGGAAAAAATCTTGATATGATTTCAGTTTTCTTAAATTTACCAAGGCTTGATTTGTGGCCCAAAATGTGATCTATCCTAGAGAATGTTCCATGCGTACTTGGGAAGAATGTGTATTCTGCTGCTTTTGGATGGAATATTCTATAAATACCTATTGAGTCCATCTGGCCTAATGCATCATTTAGGGACTGTGTTTCCTTGTTGATTTTCTGCGTTTGTACCCACGGTTGCTGGGTTTGATGTCATAGTCGTGTGTGGATGATTTCCTACCTTTACTATATGTTTGTGTTTGCCAATGAGCCTTATCCTTTGTAAATTTATCGTTTATAGTTGTTGGTGGTTTTTTTCTTTTTCCACCTAGAGAAATTCCTTTAGTAGTTCTTTTTTTTTTTTTTTGTCTTTTGTCTTTTTGTTGTTGTTGCTATTTCCTGGGCCACTCCCATGGCATATGGAGGTTCCCAGGCTAGGGGTTGAATCGGAGCTGTAGCCACCGGCCTACACCAGAGCCACAGCAACGCGGGATCCGAGCCACGTCTGCAACCTACACCACAGCTCACGGCAATGCTGGATTGTTAACCCACTGAGCAAGGGCAGGGACCGAACCCGCAACCTCATGGTTCCTAGTCGGATTCGTTAACCACTGCGCCACGACGGGAACTCCCCTTTAGTAGTTCTTGAAAGCTGATTTAGTGGTGCTGAATTCTTTTACCTTTTGCTTGTCTGTAAATTTTTTGATTTCTCCTTCAAATCTGAATGAGAACCTTGCTTGGTAGAGTATTCCTAGTTGAAGGATTTTTTTCCTTTCATCACTTTAAGTATTTTATACCACACTCTTCTGGCCTGCAGAGTTTCTGCTGAAAAATCAACTGACAGCCTTATTGGGGTTCCCTGTATGTTATTTGTTGCTTTTCCCTAGCTATTTTTCTCTGTGTCTTTAATTTTGTTCAGCTTGATTAGTATGTGTCTCTGGGTGTTCCTCCTTGGGTTTATTCCATATGGTACTCGTTAAGCTTCCTGGATTTGAATGAGTGATTCCTTTCCCATGCTAGGCAAGTTTTTGACTATTATCTCTTCAGATATTTTCTCTGTCTCTTTCTCTCTTCTCCTCTGACACCTGTGTTAATGCCAGTGTTGGTGTGTTTAAAGTTGTCTCAGAATTCTCACAGACTGTCCTCATTTCTTTTCATTCTTTTTTCTTTATTCTGTTCTGCATCAGTGATTTATACCAGTCTGTCTTGCACCTCATTGTATGTTCTTCTGCCTCCTGTATTCTGCCATTGGCTCCTTTTAGTGAGTTTTTTATTTCGGTTATTGTGTTTTACATCTCTGTTTAATATTTAAATCATGTATTTCTTCAACATTTCTTACAGTTTTTCCTACGTTTTTTTTTTTTTTCCCTGAGATCCTTATTATCATTACTCTAAAAGCATTTTCAGGAGTTCCCGTCGTGGCTCAGTGGTTAACGAATCCGACTAAGAACCATGAGGTTGTGGGTTCGATCCCTGGCCTTGCTCAGTGGGTTAAGGATCCAGCGTTGCCGTGAGCTGTGGTGTAGGTTGCAGACACGGCTCGGATCCTGCGTTGCTGTGGCTCAGGCGTAGGCTGGAGGCTACAGCTCCGATTCGACCCCTAGCCTGGGAACCTCCATATGCCACAGGAGAGGCTCAAGAAAAAGGCAAAAAGACCAAAAAAATAAAATTAAATTAAATAAAATTAAAATAAAATCGTTTTCATGGAGGTTTCTAATTTCCAGTTCACTTAGCTGTTTTTCCTGGGGTTTGTATTGTTCCTTCATCTGGGGCTTATTTCTCTGCCTTTTCATTTTGTCTAGCTTTCTACATTCGTGGTCTCCTTTTTGCAGGCTACAGGGTTGTAATCATTCTTGCTTCTGGTGTCTGACCCCCGGAGGTGAGGTTGATACAGGGGCTTGTTGCAGGCTGCCTGATGGGAGGGACTGGTGGCTGCCCACTGGTAGATGGAACTGAGTCTTGTCCCTCTGGTTGGTGGGGCTTTGTCTGGGTGTGATTAGAGGTGGCTGTGTGCCTAAGAAGACCTTATGCAGCCCGTTTGCTGATGGGTGGGGCTGTGTTCCCACCCTTTTTGTTGTTTGGCCTGGAGCTTCTCAGCCCTGATGGGTGGAGCCAGATTTCTCCAAGATAGCCTCCAGGGGAGGTCACACTGACAATTATTTCCCGGACTTCTGCCTCAAAGGTCCTGCCCTTCCACTGAGCCACAGCCACTCCCTGCTTTCCTGAGAGATCCTCCAAAACCTACAAGTAGGTCTGACCCAGGTTTTTATGGAGTCCCTGCTTTGTCCTGGGACCCAGTGCCCATGAAGCCCTGTGTGTGCCCTACAAGAGTGGAGTCTATTTCCCCCAGTCCTGCGGAGCTCCTGCACACACACCTCACTGGCCCTCAGTGCCAAATGCTCCAGGCGCTCCTCCTTCCAATGCCAAACCCACAGGCTAGGGCCCTGATCTGGAACGCAGAACTCTCACTCCTGTGGTAGAGCTGCTGTGATATAGTTACTTTTAAGTCTGTGGGCCGCTCATCTGGCAGGTATGGGATTGCTTATATTATGAAAGCACCCCTCCTAACTTCTTAATGTGGCTTCTTCTTTGTCTTTAGGTGTATTATGTCCTTTTTGGTAATTTGCAGTCTATTTTGCGGATGGTTGTTCAGCAGTCAGTTGTAACTTTGGTGTTCATGTGACAAGTTGAGCTTAACTTCTACTCCTATATTTTGTCCCAGTTTCTCAAAAGTCATTAAATTTATGCTTTTAGTAAGACTAATAAAAAAAGGGAGGACTCAAACAAAAGCAGAAATTAAAAAGGAATCATTACAAATGACAGCACAGAAGGACCATGAGAGACTCCTATGAGCAATTATATTCCAACAAATTGGATAACCTAGAAGAAATTGGTATATTCCTAGAAAAACACCACCTACCAAGACCAAATTAGGAAGAAACAAAAAGTCTGAAGAAGCCAATAACAATATGGAGATTGAATCAAAATTTTAAAATCTCCCAACAGAGATAAGCTAGAAACCAGATCTGGCTTCCCTGGTGAAGGCTACCAAACATTCAAAGAATTAATGCACTTTCTTCTCAAATTCTTCCAAAAGTATGAAAAGGAAGGAAAACTCTGAAACTCATTTTACCAACCCAACATTACCCTGACACCAAAGCCAGATAAATACACTACCAGAAAAGAAAACTACAGGAGATACTCCTGACAAATATAGACACAATAGCTGTTAGCAAAATATTAACAAACTGAGTTCAGCAGCACATTGAAGGGATTATACACCATGGTGAAAGCGGGCTCTGGGATGCAAAGATTGTTCAACATGTACAAATCAATACACATGATGCATCACATTAATAAAATAAAGGTAAAAGTCATATGATCATCTCAATAGAGATAGAAAAAGAATTTAATCAAACACAAATCCTTTCATGTTAAAAACACTCAACAGATTTCATATAAAAAGAAGATATTTCAGCCCATAGCTAACATCATACTCAATGATGAAAGGCTGAAAGCTTTTCCTCTAAGATCAAGAAGAAGACAAGGGTGCCGGTGTCACCACTCCTGTTCAGCAGAGTACTAGAAGTCCTAACCAGAGCAGTCAGGCTTGGAAAAGAAATGAAAGGCATCCAGATGGAAAACAAAAGGTAAAATTTGTCTTTATTTGCAGATGATATGATCTTATTCATAGAAAGTCCTGGAGTTCCCATCGTTGCTCAGTGGTTAATGAATCCAACTAGGAACCATGAGGTTGCGGGTTCGATCCCTGGCCTTGCTCAGTGGGTTAAGGATCCGGTGTTGCTGTGAGCTGTGGTGTAGCTTGCAGACACGGCTCGGATCCCACGTTGCTGTGGCTCTGGTGTAGACCAGCGGCTACAGCTCCAATTAGACCCCTAGCCTGGGAACCTCCATATGCCACAAGAGCGGCCCAAGAAAATGGCAAAAAGACAAAAAAAAAAAAAAAAAAAAAAAGTCCTAAAGACTCCACTGAAAAGAACTGTTAGAAGTAATCAATGAAGTCAATAAAGTTTCAGGATACAAGATTATCATATATAAATTAATTGTATTTCTGTACATTAACAGCCACCTATCTGAAAAAGAAAGGCAACAATCATATTCACTGTAGTATCAAAATGAATAAAATACTTGGGAATAAATTTAACCAAGCAGGTGAAAGATACGTACACTGAAAACTATAAGACTTGAGTGAAAGAAATTAAAGTCATAAATGGAAGATATCCCATGTTCATGGATCAGAAGAAGAAATATTCTGAAAGTAGCCATACTACCCAAAGCTATCTATGGAGTCAGTGCAACCCCTAACAAAATTCCAATGGCATTTTTCACAGAAAAAAAAAATCCTAAAATTTATGTGAAACCACAAAAGACCCTGAATAGCAAACTCTTGAGAAAGAAGAGCAAAGATGTAGGCATCGTACTTCCAGACTTCAAAGTATACTACAAAGCCATGGTAATCAAAAAAGTATGGTATTGGCATAAAAATAGGCACATAGAACAATGGAACAGAATATGCGAGCCCAAAAATAAACTCTGAAATAGTCAACTAATATATGACAAGGGGGCCAAGAGTACTCAGTGGGGAAAGGATAATCTTTTCAATTAATGGTGTTGGAAAAACTGGAAACCACACACTAAAAAATTACACCCTCACAAAGTTAACTCAAAGTGAATTTAAGACTTAATTATAAGACCTGAAACAGGAGTTCCTGTCATGGCATAGTGGAAACTAATCCAACTAGGAACCACAAGGTTATGGGTTCCATTCCTGATCTTGCTCAGTGGATCAAGGATCTGGTGTTGCCGTGAGCTGTGGTGTAGGTTGCAGACACAGCTCAGATCCCGCCTTGCTGTGGCTGTGGCATAGGCTGGCAGCTATAGCTCCTATTTGATCCCTAGCCTGGGAACCTCCATATGCCACAAGTGCGGCCCTAAAAAGCAAAAAAGAAAATAAGTGCCTGGCAATGATTTTTTTGGAAATGACACCAAGAGCACAAGCAACAAAAACAAAAATAAACAAATGAGACTACCTCAAACAAAAACTTCTGCAGAATGAAACAGCAAAATGAAAAGTCTGTCTACTGAATTGAAAGAAAATATTTGTAAACCATCAGTCTGATAAAGGGTTAATATCCAAAATACATAACGAACTCAAATGCAAAAAACACCAAACAATATGATTTTAAAAGGGGCCAGGGAACTAAGTAGATATTTTTCCAAAGAAGACGGGCAGATGGACAGGATGCACAGAAGGGCTCTCCACATCACTAACCATCAAGGACATGCAGCTCGAAACTGCAGTGAGACCTCAGCTCGCAAGTGTCAGAATGGCTTCTATTAAAAAGACAAGACATAACAAGCGTTGGTGAGGGTTTGCAGAAACTGGGACTCTTGTGCACTCTTGGTAGGAACATAAATTGGTGTAACCACTATGGAAAAGCAAAATAAGGGTTTCTGTAAAAGTAGCACTCTCGTATAATCCAGCAATCCTGCTTCCAGGTGTACCTACAAAGGACATGGAACAGGACATCAAAGAGATAGTGTCTGCACCCCTATGGTCACTGCAGTTTCATTCACAACAGACAAGCTATGGAAGCAACCTAGGCATCCAGTTAATCCACTCCCCCCGGCAAGACATGAGTGAAAGTTATGGAGAGAGCCCAGGAATGTTAGCACAATCAAAGGACCCTTCTCAAGTGTTTCTTCTGTAAATGACCATGTTCCCCAATTTTCAACGCCTGACATCCTCTCCAAGTCCCTGGGCATAGATCTTCGTATTTCTCCATCTCCAGACTTCCAGTATTCTCCTTTCCACTTCCACTCTTCACTTCCAATTTTATTTTATGTCGCTTTTCTTTCTTTACGTAACTCCTGCCGTCATCTACCCTCTAAGCCTTGATCAGAAACTTCTGACTAAGGCCAAGGGACTTTAGGAGCATCCGTGAACTTTAACTTGTCTTCTTACTGGACAATGGCTACTTTGCGATAAGAGTAACTGCACTTACATACTATAAAGGTGCGTTATCTTCTCCTTGACCACATCAGATTTGTGAAACGCCGGGTGAATGGGAGAGGAAATAAATGGAGAATACTAACTTGCTCAAAGGTCCCCGCACCTCTCTCTAAGTAGTGACGTACCTCGCTCACTAAAAGTTAGACGTCACATCAGACCAGCGTTACACTTCCCTGCAGGCTCTCTCAGTGATGGATGTTCGCGGACCAAGGACGGCAGGTTAGCCTGAAATTATTTCCATCCAGAATTTAATGCTAAATGAAGCAGCCACTTCTAGAGCTAAATCATTAAATTTTCAGATGTGAAAGGCCTCAGACGATCTACTTCTGAAAGGTCCTTTTTGAACAATTCTTTGTGGGCTCCATCGAAGCCGGGGGCTCAGTGGGGGGAGGAGGACAGGAGATGATTCAGGAAGTGACATGCCATCTGTGCGGGAGGCTCTCAAGGGTCGGGAGGCTGGAAGAAAGGCCATCCTGTCCAACGGGTGTTTTTCCCAGACATGCGGCACAAGCTTGAGCACGTGACAGGGAGAGAAGGCAGGAAATAAAAGAAACACCCCTGAGAAAATAACGGAGGTAGACGGGAGTCATGCAAGAGAGTCATGACGCAACCGTGATACAGACTGTCGAAGTGACAGGAAGGCGGTGCATTTCAAAAAGAGAAATGGGAGTTCCCGTCGTGGCGCAGTGGTTAACGAATCCGACTAGGAACCATGAGGTTGCGGGTTCGGTCCCTGCCCTTGCTCAGTGGGTTAACGATCCGGCGTTGCCGTGAGCTGTGGTGTTGGTCGCAGACGCGGCTCGGATCCCTCGTTGCTGTGGCTCTGGCGTAGGCCGGTGGCTACAGCTCCGATTCAACCCCTAGCCTGGGAACCTCCATATGCCACGGGTGCGGCCCAAGAAATAGCAACAACAACAACAAAAAGACAAAAAGACAAAAAAAAAAAAAAAAAAAGAGAGAAATGGAGTCCAGACAATATGTCAGTAACAGCTGGGAGACACCGAGGATACACTGAGGAGGGCAAATTCAGCCGCAATTTCTTATGTTACAGCAGAGGGAAAAATGGTTGTCAGAAGCCCTGACAACAGAACGCGACAGGAAAGACATCGCGTCAGGATGAAGCAGTGACAGTGTTTGGAGGACTGTTGGAAAAAGGGGCTTCCATTCAGAACGGATCCCAGCAGCGTGGAGAGGCAGCGAGGGCAGAATTAACCCTGGTCTCTGAGACGAAACAGCCGTAAAAATGTCAACACTGTTCTTTGCGTTTTAATTTTTTAAACCAACGCGGTCAAAATCCTAGGAGATGGAGGAGGTGACAGTTGTCACACAGAATGTGAATGTGCTCTTTTGATCGTGTGAAAGTTTAGGGCAAGTGATGGAGGCCGGGGAGAGAAGGGGCAGGCGTCCAAGGGCAGAAGGACGGGCAGGCCCTCTGTCGTTAGGGCCCAAGAAACAGATGTGCACATGGACTGTTAATTTCACAGGTCACCATCTGTTTTGAAGAAGTGTCGCTTTAATTGAAGGGGCAGATAATTCACGTGGCTTTCGAAAAGCTTTAAAGTTTATCCCTTACAAAAGAATTTAGTTTAATTTTTCATTTCCTTTGCTCTGAGAGCCACACTCTTATTGCTGTTATACTGACCCCTTCTGGATAGTTCTTGTAATGTCATCCTGATCATCTGTTGTTGTTTTTTTAATATTATTATACATTGTGGACCTAATATCATAAAAAAACAGAGTCTGACCTGACTGTTCAAAGTTCAGTTCATTGAGGGTTCACCGTAAGCACATTCTGAGCAGGGCATCCATGGTCCTGTAGAAAGAACAGGTATAGAAACTGGAATGGCATGGTACATACAAATAATTATGTTTTAAAATGCATATGGAAGGCTGGCTTTTAAAGGGTAGATAGTAGCTCGCCCGCAGCAAAAGACACAGCCAGGCACCCAGCAGCACTGTGACTCCCAGCAGAGCCCAGAGGACAGGGACAGGCGAGATGGACAGGGCTGGATTATAAAGGTATGTGCACCTGCCCAGAACCTGGCACCACGTCCTGAGGGGCCTGAAGCAGGAGAGGGGTGAGGACAGAATCACTTGTTCTCAGCGTTTCCCTGGCAGTCCGGGAGTGTGAGATGGAGCACACAGGTACCTGGAGGCAGGGAGGTGGTGCCCGCTACACGCAGGCCAGGCCTGGTGGTCAGTCCCCCAGGCAGAGGGGCCCTGGGGGTGGGTAGGAGGCAGAGTGCGAGGCACTGGGAAGTAGCGAGGGGTTCCAGGTCCGTCTGCCCGACCCTGCGGAGGACGGAGTCACAGCCAAGAGAGGAGCGATGGCCAGAAGAGCAGGGGCGGGAGGTTTTGTCAAAGGCGCTCACAGCTGCAGTCAGGGGATAAAGTGCCAGCAGCTGTTAAACTGGGGCTACTGTATGTTCAGCCACACCTGCCGGGCCCTGAACACGATCTGCTGCGTGTCACGAGTTGCCCGCCTCTGGAGGGCGACCCCTTGAAGCGTCTCTTCCGAAACCTCCACTTCCGCATCTCAGTCCCTTCTCTCCAGGCCCTGGGCAGCGCTAACCTCCTGCACCCTCCCTTACAGCTGGTGGAGGGTTAGACTTGTTTTCTTTGAAGCCTCTTAAAGCTTTAAACTGGTATGATTCTGTGGAAAACAGATGAGATGTGAGTTACAGACCTAAATTTGACCTGCATTAGACTCTTTGAAGATCTTGTTTCAATAATCTCAATTATCCTAGAGAATGAAAGGATTTTTTTTGCTTGAAGTCATTCTCCAGCAGAACTAAAAGTGGCAGTTGATAGGGTCCAGTGAATGTGGGAACGTGAATGCAGATCAGATATACAGCCTGACTGATGGCCTTACAAAGCAGAGCCCCCACGGCTGAAAAGTTTGTCGCTAAAAACCAGTTTACTGACTGCTGACAAGTCCCACAGTAAGTAACTTTTAAGTGTGGCCTTTCAACCAGAATATTGAGTTAGGAGTTTTCAAACACACGAAGATACAAAAATATATCTCATCGCTGTTAAATACAATAGATATTTTTGTTAAGAATTGGTAGCTGTGCCCTAATTTTGTGTCTAACTGAATTGCCATGAAAGGAAAGAAAGTAATGAGCAGAAAATTTTTGAAAGAGTTTTAAATGCCTTATAAATAAATGTACGATTAGTCAAAGCTGTTACCAGCTTTTAATTTAAGGCCTGCAGCTGTTGGTGTAAGAAGCATCACATTTCAAAAGAAGTTAGAGCATAAAATAAAGAGAATCAAAGAAAAGGCCTCCTAAGAAGAAAAGAAAATAAAAAATTCAACATGCGGGTGATCATTACATTGCTTCTTTCTCATCATCAGGGCTTAGTGCTAAAATATGAATTTCAAATATATGATTTAGTCAGTTTTAATTCTTGGTGCAAAGCAGGCTTTGTAAAAATAATGCAAAATAAAAGATTATTTGAAAGTTCGATTTTCTTTAGTCCTCATAAAAATGGAATGATCCGATTGTTCTTTTTAAATGAAGACAGCATCGTATCACCTTGGGACACTTACATAGTTTGTTAAAATACGAATGTAGTTTACTTAGAACATGTCTCTAATACTTTAACACGCAGCATTGACCTTCTCTTTACTGTGATGATGGTTATTTAAGATTTTCTCAAATATTTAAGTTTTTTCACTTAAAAAGAGGCCTAGGGAAAGTGCTTTTCAAAGAGTGACTGCTTGAGAATATTCTGTTTATTTGGATAAGAGCATTTAATACTAGTGAAGTCACAAGTGCTAAATGTTGCCTGTGAATTCGAAGTGATTTTTTATGAGATTTTTGTTGACGTTGGATTCTGCTGGGAACTCATCTCAGACGTTTTTGCTGCTCCTTTAAGGCAAAGTTCACTTTAGGAATTAACCGTTGCGTAAGACTGTCATGATTCAGGGTTTAACTTGGTTTTGTGGAAATTTTTTTCTTCTTGGCGCACACAGAGCTGTGTCCCGGAATTGGTGCCCAAACAATTTTAAGTGTGGTGTGAGCTGTTTGTGTCACGGAGTAAAATTAGATGTGCCTGTGGCTTCACAGGAGGATGAAACCTGAGACCAGGCCAGGCCGGGGGCCTTTTCTTCCAGGCTGGTTGGTGAACTTGAACCATCCCCTGTCCCTCACCGAGTCCCAGGACAGCTTGAAACGCTGTCTCAGAAGGATCTGGAGCCAGGGCAGCTGAGTCACCAGCGTGCTTTGGACAACCGCTGCGGTAAGTGGTCGGATCTGACTGGGATTTTGCATAACGATGCCCTTCAGCTTAAACAACCAAGCGCTGTGGGGCTTCTTGATTTTGTTTCCCTTCACAGACGACGTACTAGAAGGCAAATGCAAGAGGCCGAAGCGCCTTAGCTCTCGGGTTACGTAGTGAGTCCCAGCAGAATGTAGGCAGCTTCTCGTTTCGGCTTTTGCTGTCCGGTTGTTCCGACTGCTCGCGGGCAGCGTGTCTTTAGCCTGACGGCGTCCTTTGTGTGGTTTTTGTCGGTGAAGGACCAGGATCGTGTTTCTGTACTCGCGGCCTTGCCGTTGCGGCGCTGGGGTTCGGGCCGAGACGGTGTCTGTCATCTGTACGATCACCGGCTTGCAATCCTGCTCGTGAGCCGCTGACGGTGGAAGTACCCTTGCTTTCCTCCTTGTCCGCAGTTTTGTTGCCGACATTGAGAGCAGTAAGATTAAGGAGAACAGAAGTCCAGGTAGTTGGGTCAGGTGGGAATAAGCAAAACGGAGCACAATGCCCCCTTCAGCTGCCCCGCTCTCCGTGGATGAGGCAGAGAGGAGTGTTCACCTCCCCAAATCCAGAAGGAATAACGAACGTGTTGCTCAAAATGTGTATCACAAAGGAAAATGAACAGAGCACAAGGTGAATGCGTGCTGCCCGTCAGCCTGCGACGGCGTCTATTCCCCCTGGTGGGTGTGCTGAGTTATGGGAGGGAGGCCCCAGAAGACGGGTGATGAAGAAGGGCCTCAGGAAAAGCAGGAAGATTGAACTCAGCTGCTGGTGGATTTGCCAGCAGGATGGGGTGACTCACTAACCAGTGCAAAATGGCCTGCAGAACGCACTCTCTTTGTATTTTGCCTGTTTTCTTGGAAGTGTTTGATAGCGGGGGGTGCAAAGACGTTCACACACTGCCTACTGGTGGAGTTGGTCTTAGTCTGCAGCTTCTAGAATTTATCTAGGGTTTCTTTCAAAGGCAGGTGAAAAGTTGTATTTTAATATATTTAAGTATCAAACCCCAAGGGCTCACATGGAGTTCCCGTCTCGGTGCAGCGGAAGCAAATCCAATGAGGAACCATGAGGGTGTAGGTTGGATCCCTGGCCTCGCTCAATGCATTAAGGATCCAGCGTTGCCATGAATTCTGGTGTAGGTCACAGACGTGGCTTGCATCTGGCGTGGCTGTGGCTGTGGTGTAGGCCAGCAGCTGTGGTTCTGATTAGACCCCCAAGCTGGGAACCTCCATATGCCACAGGCGTGGCCCTAAAAAGCAAAAAATTATTAATAAAAATAAAAAACAAAGGCTCACAGATACAAGTTTCCCAAAGATGCTAGCCAAGCTTGCAGGTGAAATGTTGAAAATAACACTGTTCTATATTGTCCTTTCAAAAATATACACTCAAGGAGTTCCCATCGTGGCTCAGTGGTTAACGACTAGGAACCATGAGGTTGCGGGTTCGATCCCTGGAGTCACTCAGTGGGTTAAGGATCCCACGTTGCTATGGCTGTGGTGTAGGCTGGCAGCTACAGCTCCGATTGGACCCCTAGCCTGGGAACCTTCATATGCCGCGGGTGCAGCCCTAGAAAAGGCAAAAAGACAAATATATATGTATATATATATATATATATACACACACACACACATACACACTCAATCATTAAACCAAAGTGCTATTATATTGACTATGGACATCAAATTATAATTATAAATTGTGAATGGGTGCCCAGTTTGTTTTATTTTACACAGTTCTCTCTCTATCCTCATGAGCTTTGTAGCATTCCTCACCCACTTTATTTGCCTTTTCAGACTCCGAGTTCACTTTTAATTTTTCATGTTATTATGCCTTAGGGAATTGTGGGACGATAGATGCAGGAGTGCTTAGTGATGGTGGGTTTGCCGGAGCCTCAAGACTGCGCTCTGCGTCCCCCCGAGTCTGAGTCCTCCTGACCGGGGTGCAGCTGGTGTGTGGTGCAGCTGGTGAAGGAAGTGGCGTTCCCACAGCTGTGTCCTCCCAAGGCACCTGTGCTTCACCCTCAAGCCTTAGGGATGGGTCGAGTCGTGGGGAAGGTCACTCTGGTTGCCATGGAGACTGGAGAAGGGGCGTGGAAAGGGGAGAAAGGAGCCGGGAAAAGTCGAAAGACGGCCTCAGCTCAGGCCTGGAAAGCAGATCCCAGCGGAGAACCAGCAAGAAGTAGTAGCTGTGGAGACAGGACTTAAAACCCAGCCGCACTTGTTTAACTCTATTTTAAACATTCTCAGTGAGTTGTCTTTTTTTATTAAAGTGCAGTTGATTGGCAATGCTGTGCCAGTTTCTGCTGTCTCGCAGTGACCCAGGCATACATATACATACATTTATTTTTCTCATGTTACCTTCCATCATGGGCTATCCCAAGAGATGGATAGAGTTCCCTGTGCTGGACAGTAGGTCTCAGTCCTGCTCAGCCGTAAAAGAGAATGAATGACATTTGCAGCAACGTGGATGCAACCAGAGATGCTCATACTAGATTATGCAAGTCGGAAAGAGAAAGACAAACACTGATATCACGTACACGCGGCACCTCAGTGAGTTTTACATGTGCGATTTCTCTGGAAAACCACACTTTTTTTTTTTTTTCGTCTTTTGTCTTTTCAGGGCCGCACCCACAGCATATGGTGGTTCCCAGACTAGGGGTCTAATCAGAGCTGTAGCTGCCGGCCTACGCCACAGCCACAGCAGCACCAGATCCGAGCCGCATCTGTGACCTACACCACAGCTCACGGCCACACCGAATCCTTAACCCACTAAGCGAGGCCAGGGATCGAACCCGCAACCTCATGGTTCCTAGTCGGATTTGTTTCCACTGCACCACGACGGGAACTCCTGAAAAACCACCCTGTTGGTGAAGAAGCAGGGGTTCAGAGTTGAGGCTGTGGGGCCAGACTGCCACTTTCTCGCTGGTGTGATTCACTGCTCTCAGCCGAAGTTGCCTCGTGTCTCAACCCGGGGGTAATCGCAGTCTGTGCCCCCCCAGGTTATAAGGAGCACGGGATTTGGTCCATGCGGAGAGCTCCTGTCGTCTTGGTGAAGAGTAGCCCTCCTCCTTGTCCCCACCACCATGAGTAATTAGAAACCTGCAGCCTTGTCTCATCCCTGTGGCCGGGGAGCTCAGGGAGGAAGCTCGGAAGGGTAAGATCAGGCTCTAACCTGCGGCTCCCGGACCCGGAAGGGCCACCACAAGCCCTCTTCTAGGCTGGGGCGGCGAGTGTTCTTCGCCTGCAACAGGGCTGCCCGGGGGCTCCGTGGGTCCAGAAGGCACCCCAAACCCACGCCTCTCTCACCAGCTGAGAGTCCCCGGGGGGGCCTTGAGTGCTTATAAAGGGCAAACGTCAGATGATGGCTTAGTTTTCCTGTGAACGTTTTCCTTTCATAACACGTCCTAGAGCTTAATGAAAACTTTGTCTCAGATATTCTAAAACGTTCGTCTTGGTGAAGCATAGCGTGCTGCTCCCACACCGGGAACGCGTTTGACCGTGCGTTTCTCACAAGACTTGCAAATCGCTTTAAAATCCTGGCATGCCCATCCTGCAGACAAGGCGACTGTGAGGGCAGACGTGAAGCGCCCCCCGAAGTCCTCTGAAACTTCAAACGAACTGTCCAGGCTGCACCCCGCAGTTGATAGAACCTTAGTCATGTCTCCCTCCGACTGGCTTTCTGCCTGACATCTTTCAGAGACTTGCAACTAAAAAGATGCTCAGCTCGGATGATAAATTTAAATGACTTTTTAAAGCGTGTCCTTCATTTCGTGTGCCTATTCTTCAGAGTTAGAATTTCCTTAAATGCTATTTTTAGGGCCTAGGCCAATGGGGGTTTTGAAGGGAGGGAGTCAGACATGTCTTGCCTGGAAATAGCAGCTTTGGTATAAAAGTCACATGACTTAATGAAGTAGGTGACAGAGGGCGTTCCCCTCTGTTTGTGTAATTTTAATATAAGACTCTTCTCAGCTCCGCCTTACCCGATTAATAAGGTTGAACCAAAGGGTCTTGTCCGTGCAGGATCATCCCGGTGCCCCCCACAGCGCTGGGGCGTTAACTGGCTGCTTGGCACACGTCTCTGGGGAGTTGCCCACGTCTGGACCAGCATCCGCACTCAGCCTCCTCCCCTGCCTGGCAGGTGCCTCTTGAGAACGTTTTCTTCCTAAGTCAGTTGCAAGAGTATCTTCCTCGCAGGCTCTGCTTCTAGGGAACCTGACCTAAGGCGGGTACAGCTGCCGTGTTCTCCCCAGGACCCCGTCCCTGAATCTCATCACGTTCAAGGTCCCTGTCTTTCCCACAGCGCTTAGGCAGACGGGGGTGAGAGTGAGAAGAATTGTAACCCAAGGGCTCTATTTCACGTGTTTTTGTACGAGCACACATGGCAAGTGCATGTGTTTTAAAGGCATCATTTATATAATGATTTTAGTAGATTGAAATGTGCGTCTCCTTTGGCTCTGTTGCTGCTACTTTATGTTTCTTCTGACTTAGTCTGAGTCGTAGCTAGAGTAATCGTTTCCAGGACTTGGTTGAGATGTGTCACCATCAGATTCTAGAAGAACATTTTCTTTGAAATGCTAACATGATCTGGCTTCAAAGTCCAAAGACCATGAATTTTACACTAAGTATACAACAGCAGCAAGGAAAATGCCTACTCTGTGCTAAGTATTCCTTTTATTCAAGGAGCAGTGCATTTTCCAGTTGCAGCTTTAATGACAATTTTAGATATGTGAGATATGTAAATATATTTGGGTTGCATCACAGCAGTCAGAATGTTAACTGGACTCTGTGTGAAGACTGGATGTCCACTGATAATAAACTGACTTTGTTTGAAAGAATAATGGAAATCAGAGGCCCGGCAATGATAGCCAAATCCGGGTTCTTGTTCACGGCAGTCCAAGAACGAACTTGGCAAACACACAGGCAGCAAGCAAGCAAGCAAGGTCTTTATTAAAGGAAAGCAGACGGCTCCCAGGGCTGTGGGGAGGGGAGAAGAGCCCCCTTCTCTATTGTCCTTGAGGGATTTTCCTCTTAAAGGTGAGGAAAGGCTCCAGAAAGATGTGGTCTACTCCCATTGGCCTTGCTCAGTTACCTTCGTCAGTCCTTGTCCAGTAGGGGCTTTAGGGGTGGAAACGTCCCCAAAGTTTTCTGGTTTCTTCGTCCTTGTCTTTCCTTGGATGAGGTCGCCATTCCTCCCACTCCTTTTCTGTCCGTTGAGGAGTAGGCTAGAGACTCGCATTTCCTACAGAAACAAAGCCTCTGGGGAATGCACGTTTTCCATAATAAAAGAAGGCCTGTGGAGGTGGTACTCCCTGCAGCCCTTAAGCCGCAGATGTTAATCAGTATCCACATCAAAAGACAGTGTCCGAGCCCAGGCTCCTCCACTCACTACCTGAGCTAGTAGTCTGTCTCAGTCACCTTATGAAGCTTCTCATTCTCATGACGTTCAATATATGCAATTCACCCAAAAATATGTACATTCCACCTATTATGAAAAAGATGCCAGCAGGTACAGGAGTTAGATGGCTCTTAAAAACTCTGAGAATCTCATTCACAGCTTTGTAGGACTCTTTTTATTTATTTATTTTATTTATTTATTTTTTTTTTTTTTTTGCTATTTCTTGGGCCGCTCCCGAGGCATATGGAGGTTCCCAGGCTAGGGGTCGAATTGGAGCTGTAGCTACGCCAGAGCCACAGCAACTCGGGATCCAAGCCGCGTCTGCGACCTACACCACAGCTCATGGCAACGCTGGATCGTTAACCCACTGAGCAAGGCCAGGGATCGAACCCGCCACCTCATGGTTCTTAGTCGGATTCGTTAACCACTGCACCACGACGGGAACTCCACGTAGGACTCTTTTTAAAAGAAAGGTGTTACATCATTCTTGATATTAGAAAAACTTTTATAAGTTATGGTGCCAATAAACAGCCCTGTGAAGTCTTCACGTGTTAAATTTTTTTAACAACTGACTAATTAAAAGCTGTATTTGGTGATATTTTTTGTTTAGACAGCTTTCAAAAAATATTATGCAACCAAATATTCTGCACATTTGCAAGCACTTTGTAATTTGACGGAATACAAAATCAACCACAAAAACTTTTTTAAAGGAGAACCATGCAGTGTTTTCTAAAAGTCTGCATGTTAAAGAAACCCTTTTCCCCATCAAAAAATGGGTAGAAGACCTAAATAGACATTTCTCTGAAGAAGATGCACAGGTGGCTGAGGGGCACGTGACAAGATGTTCAGCATCGCTAGTGAGAAACGCACAACCTGAAAGCGGAGAGTTAAGTTTTACGTGGGGCAAAGTGAGGCCTTAAGCCCCAGAGACAGTATCCCAGAGTTTTCACAGCCCGCAGGTCTCACCAGGACTCACGGGCTCTCTCTCCAAGCCCTTGGAGACACCTTCACACGTGCCGGTGACATTCTGTATCCTTACCTACAGACCGGGCTGAAATACCCCCCAGGGAGGAAAAGGGGGACTTTCAGGGTGTGATAAAGCTGAGGGGAGGTGCCTGCAGCGCAGGCACATTTGACAGAAGTTTGTGGCTGGTCTCCCGAAGGTCATTGCCGGTCACGAGGAGCAGGCATCACCCTAGAGGGTTGTAGTGTTTTTCTCGATATGAGCGGATTCAAGAACGGGGCACACAAAATCTTCTGAAAATACCCGACTCTCTGAAGGCCTGTCCTCCCAGTGTTCCCGGAGCACAGAGGGCCGCCCTCCTGGTCTCCAGCCTGAGCCCCACCCAGGGAGTGCCACGGGTTGGCAGGGCAGTGGCTCGTGTTCTCCTCCACGTAGAGGCTGATGTCACGGGCCGAGCTTGAGTTCACAGAGCCAGAGTAAGACGTCACCTCCCACCCGTCAGGCTGGCTCTCATCAAAAATCTGTAAATAATAAGTGATGGAGAGAACGTGGAGAAAAGGGCAGGTATATATTTTAATAAGTGTTTCAATATTCTGGTCCCTTTCACCCAACATCTGAGCCTCAGCGTGTCCCTAGGGAATTTCTCTACTTTTCGAACAGTCGATTCGGTAATACTGTAATAATCCAGCGAGTGAGTGCCTCAGATGCTTACCCGTCATTCATCCCGTTTCCCGGTGGTCAGCGTTACAGATAAGGCCACAGTACATATAACTCGTCATTTTCGTCCCTAATTCACCTCTGGACTGAGTTTCTAGAACTGAAGCTGCTGTGTGTTGTGAGGTTCTTGGGGGACAGCGACGAATACTTTCCAGAGGGCTGGTGTCAGTCCTCCCTTCGCGCACGAGAAGAGCTCCGTGCCCGCGTGGCACACGCTTCGCCGTGCTGCCCACCACCAGGTCTGGAGCCTCCCTTCATCCTGGAACTCGAGTCTGCTGGCACTTGGTGGTGAGGCGGAACCCTTTACCGTGTGTCCTCGTTGTTTGCGTTTCTTGAATGTATGAGCCTGGGTGGGCTCGAGTTGTCTTGGGTTATTTCCGTTTCTGAGGCTATTAACCTGTCTTCAAGGCAAGCCTCGCCCCCGTTTGTTGTCTGTGACGTGTCTTTCTCTTGGGTGTGCTGTTTGTCTTGGCTACTGGGGCGAGCTCCTCGCCTGCTGCTCTTTGTTTTCCTAAATGTTGGCACCACTTGGAAGTGATGTGAAATGAACTATGATGCAAACAGAGAGGCAGGAAGTAAGTACCTTGGGAATTAACTCTTGAGTGTGGGGACGAGCTGTTTCTTAGAAAAAAGAGAATGGAGGGAAACTCATCCAGGGATGCCCCGTGCCAGCATGACCTAGTCAGTTTTAACTTCGTAAGCATATGTCAGAGATACGGAAGCAACCTAAACGTCCATCGACAGAGGGATGGATAAGGAAGATGTGCTACACTGATACAGTGGCATACTGCTCTGCCATAAAAAAGAATGAAGCCATGCCAATTGCAGCAAGCTGGGTGGACCTAGAGATTGTCATACTAAGTGAAGTCAGACAGTGAAAGACACATGTCATCTGATTTCACTTCTACGTGGAATCTAAAATATAATACATATGAATTTATTTGCAAAACAGTAACAAATGCATAGACGACAAATATGGTTACCAAAAGGGAGGGGTAGGATAAATTAAGAGTTTGGAATTAGCAGGTACAAAAAACTATATATAAAACAAACAACAAGGGCATACTAACTATATTCATAATCTTGTAATAACCTATCATGATAAAGAACACACACACCCACGTCTGTGTATGTATAACTGAGTCACTTTGCTGCACACCTGAAACTAACACAGCATTGTAAATCAGCTACACTTGAGTTTTATAGGTAGATATTTAAGAGATACATATGTGTCTAAGAGCGACCCGTGTACACTGGACGTCTCTTATTTCTCACATTCATCCACCTGTCCCTTCTTGTCCTGGCGTCCGCATGCTCTGTGTCGATGTGTTGGCCGTCACTCTCTCTCTTCTTTGTGGCCGTACGTAGCGCACAACTGCACTCTACATCCCGCAGGGCAGCCCCGCTCCTCACACAGTCACTTGTTTGGCGCGTGTTTACTCACTGCCCCTTACATGCACCTGTCATACTGGTCACCGTGCGTCGTCACGCGCCTGCGATTGACGTCTCGCCTGAGTTGCCTTGTCTTTTTGGTGGATGATGTAACACAATGGTACTAGTTACATAGTGAAAAATCCCGCTTCTTGAATATAGAGCTAGGCAACTAAGAAAGGCAGTTGTTGAAACTGAAAAATAATTTTCCTAACGTTTTCAAAGGGACGTGATGGATGCTGCTGTCAGCGGTGTGGTGAGCCCACGGTCAGCATGCAGCGTGGCCTGGCAGGACCTTCCTCGGGGGGCCGTAGGCGTGTGGATCGCAGCTCCCTCAGTGTTTGCTTCAAGTTCTTCTTTGGTTTTTATCACCTGTTTACAGATGAACAGGTGTGGGTATGGACATGGGTGTGTCAGGTGTGTTTGGGCGATGCGTACCAGTCCAGCCTGTTGGTGCCCTCCCAGGGAACTTGGTTTACGTCTCTAGTCTGACCGCAGTGCCCTGTCATAATGTGCCCTGTCCTTACGGGGGCTCAGATACAACACAAACGTCAGGTGGTTCCTATCCTTGGCTCCTGCCCCAGGAAAATGCCTGGTTTTCATCCTCTTTGGGGAGAGGAGGGGTCCGGGTGTGGTGATGGCTGTATCAGGCTGGAAACGAGCAGTGCCAGCTCTAGGGTCACCGAGAGAGCTGTAGCACCAATAGTCCCCTCGACTGTCTCCCCAGCAAGCTTCCCCGGTGGTCCTCGGAATCCTGCTCCTTCCTCTCACGCCCTTTACTGAATCTGTGAGCGCCCAGGGCTCAGCACCGCTCCCTTAGGTGCCAGGCGGGAAGTGCCGGCCCGGAGGAGGCTGGGCTGGACTTTGCCCGCAGCCTCCTTGGATTGTGCCTCCACTGGGCGGTGGCACCAGTTCCACGGCGTGACCCTCCGCTTACAGAGTGGCACGAAGTTGCTTTGCTTTGGTGTTCTCAGACTCAGATTGTACTGAATAAACTGCGTTTATGCTGCTCAGGCACCCGTATCTGTTTCCAGCCTAACCTGTCCTGTCGTGGAACATTCTTGGCAGTTAGCCCTTTCATCGCTGTCTTTGCTGTGTTTGCTCCAGTTACTCCCGCTGCAGCTTCAATAAGACACACTTGGACCAGCGTACTCATCACCCGTGTCCTTCAGATGCACCTCCACATCGCCTGTGTTGCGAAGACCCCGGCGGTTTCCAAGCTCTGTCTTTCCATGGACACAGATCCACTTTTCAGCCCTGTGTCACCTGCTCAATATAGGGAAACTGGCTTTATGTATGTCTCTTAACTCTAAGCTATGCAATACATACTTTGGAATTTAAAGTATAACCGAACTCTTCTTTCTTCTTTTTTTTTTTGCTTTTAGGTCCTCACTAGTGGCATATGGAGGTTCCCAGACTAGGGGTCGAATCAGAGCTGTAGCCAGCAGTCTACACCACAGCCACAGCAATGGGGGATCTGAGCTGTGTCTGTGACCAACACCACAGCTCACGACAATGCCGGATCCTTAACCCACTGAGCAAGGCCAGGGATCGAACCCGAAACCTCATGGTTCCTAGTCGGGTTCTTTAACCACTGAGCCATGACGGGAACTCCCACTATAACTGAACTCTTCAGAGGCATCTGTTTAGTTCTTGTTTTAAACCCACCTTTTCAAAAATAATTTTATATGAGTTCCTTTTGAATGGTCGTCTGTGTTTTTATCACCAAACTCCTGGTGACAGCCTGTCCAGATCAGGCATGTCAGGAAATGTTAGTTAAAATTAATAATGTCATTTAACATTTATTTAGTAGACGCTGTGTTCTATTACTAGACTATGATAAGACTCAAAGGATGTAGAAGGCAGAATTTCTATCCTTAAGGTGGTTTTATTTTAAATAATAAATAGGAAACCATGAATTCAAAAATACATGAAAACTGATATTTTGCAAAACATACTATAGTGTTTCATGTCTGGAGCCTTATCCATTACAGTGTTGATAACTAGATGGAAGAGAACCATTTCAAGCCGACCAAAATTAAGTATACCATCAACAGACTCTGAAGACCGTTAGCAGAGAAAGAGATGTGATTTTTAAATGGTAACATCAATTTTTTTTTAAGTAAAGGCGTCTCGGGGTCCCCTGGTGGCTCAGCAGGTTAATGGTCTGGCGTTGTCGCTGCGGTGGAGCGGGTTCAGTCTCAGGTCCAGGAGGTTCCACATGCCAAGGGCATGGCCAAAAAATTAATTAACTTAATAAAGAAGTCTGTGAAAATAATTTTCACTCAAAATATAGTAAAACTCAAAATGTTTTGTCTTGGAATATAGCTTTTTAAGTTCTAACAAGGTGTGATCCCACTGAATTTTTTTGTAAAGGGTTTATAAATAGATCACAAAGCACCATGCACTATTCCAGTGCAGCTTCTTGCCAGCACGAATACTGCTTTACAGTTGTCCGACCTTGAAGTGATAAAGAAGTGTTCTTCCCTGTGCTAATTATAACAGCTATCGGAAGGGGGATAGCTGAGCCGGGGAGTCTCTGCAAGTCCCCTCTAGCAGAAATTGAATCTAGCAAAACATGAAAACAGAGTGTCAAAAATCAGAGCCACTGTGAGCTGTGAGGAATAGAAGCTAATCGTGTATTAAATGACACAGTCAACCTTTTAGAAAGACACAGGAGTTGAATGTTCTCCCTCCTCCTTTTTTTTTATTTTTTAAAAATGTTATGGCTGCACCCATGGCATATGGAAGTTCCTAGGCCAGGGATCGAATTCGAGCTGCAGCTGTGACCTGCATCACAGCTAGCCTTTAACATACAGCACCAGGCTGGGAACTGAACCTGTACCTCTGCAAGCGACCTGAGACCCTGCAGTCAGGTTCTTAACCCACTGTGCCACAGTGGGAACTCCACCTGTATACTCCTTTAAATCATGCCTATCTAGAGTAAAATCCTCGATTATGTTCCATTTATAGTTACTATAAAATACTGGCTATATTCTCCTTGTTGCATAATATATCCTGTAGCTTATTTTATACATAAAAGCTTGTGCATTTAACATTGGCAAATGGCAGGGCAACCAAAAGAGTGACAGTGGGTAAGCATAAGACGTGATAGAGTAAGAAATACAACAAGGGGGGAGGAAAACAGATTTGGGAACTAATAGAAATGATTTTGGAACATAGGGTTCAAACCTAGAGGGACCAGAGAGTAGGTCCCAAGCTTCCAGAAGTCAGCCTATTCTGCTGAGGAGATGGGGTGTGGCCTCTTCTTCAAGCTGCACAGATGGGGGTGACTCATCAACCAGAGCAGCTGCCCAGCTCCTCTTCCCAGGAGAGCCTCAGACAGTTGTCCTAGAGCCTGCGTGTCTCCTTCTCAGTACACCGCTAACTCACCCCACAGCCACGCTGCGGTGCCCCTGGGTTTCAACTTACTAATCCCCAACAGCTGAGGAAACTCTGAAGTCACCCTCAACTTTGTGTTCTGGGCTGTGCCTGCCTGCAGCAGGCGGAAGTTCCTGGGCCAGGGATCTGGCCTGTGCCACAGGAGTGACACTGCCAGATCCTTAACCACTGGGCCACCAGGGAACTCCACTCTCACCTTATTTTATTGCCTGTTGTACATTTAAATTTAAATGAACTTATCTGAGTATTTGGCCACTCAACACTTGTGCTTCATCTATTCGGCCAGTATGTGTTGAGCACATGTGCTGTGTTCCTGGTGCTATTCCAGGTGCCGGGGAGAGGACAGAGTAACAGAACTGTTGCAGATGCTACCCTCTTGGGGTTGCTATGAGGTGAGCTAGGGCAGAAGGCAAAGCGGGAGGGAGCACAGTGGTGTTGGCACGGGGCGGGGGGGCAGGGGGTGTCATAGCTTAAACAGGATGCAAAGGGCTCTGTTCATAAATGACCTTGGAGCAGAGTCGAGTCTGTCTAGGAGGAGCCCTGCAGTTCCCTACCTTCCAGGTAGAGGGAGCTGTAACTGCAGATTCCCAGGGGGTGGGATGGAGCTCAGCGTGGACATGGGCTGAGGACCAGCACCAGTGTGACAGGAACAGAGAGAGTGAGGGGGAGGGTGACAGGGACGCAGACAGGGTGGGCAGTGCCCATCAGGGTAAGGATTCTGGCTTTTACTCTGAGGGATATAGAAAGGCCTAGGAGAGTTTGGCTTGGGGTTTGGAGTTTTGTTTTTATTGTTTTGATGATACAGGGTTTTTTTTTTTTTAATTGATGTATAGTTGATATACAATATTACATAAGTGACATGTGTACAATACAATGTTTCATAATTTTTACAGCTTATGGTCCATTCATAGTTACTGTAACACTGGCCCTGTTCCCTGTGTTGTGCATACATCCTTGCAGCTTATTCTAAGGTAGTAGTTTGTATCTCCTAATCCCCGCCGTCTGCTACCCCTCCCCCCATGCCGTCCCCACTGGTAACCAGTAGTTTGTTCTCTACACCTGTGATCCTAGGAGGGTTTTATGGAGAGAGGGCGTGTGAACCAGGTGGTGATTTAAAAGGACACCTCCAGCCCCTTGGTGGAAGCTGTGGAAGGTTTCGGGCTGGAAGCAGGGACCAGTTAGGTGGCCGTTGCAGTAACCCGGGTGGAGGATGGTGGAGAGGGGCCGGTTCTGGGTTCGAGGTGTGCTCTGGAGTTAAGCGGGTTGAGGACCCAACACTGTCTCTGTGAGGATGTGGGTTCAATCCCTGGCCTCGCTCAGTGGGTTAAGGATCTGGCGTGGCTGTGGCTGTGGTGTAGGCATGCAGCTGCACCTCAGATTTGACCCTGGCCCGGGAACTTCCATATGTCACAGATGAAGCCATTAAAAAAAAAAAAGACGGTGCTCTGATTTGCTGACTTGGTGATGGAGAACAAATGATGAGGGTTTGGGCCTGAGCACCTTGAAAGGTAAAGCTGCCTTTTAGTGCGACGCGGAAGGTTTTACAGGGAGCAGGCTGGCGAGATGAGGTCGGGATTTTGGGGACGTGGGAAGTTTGAGATTCCCAGGTGGGTGTAGGAGTCTTGATTCAAGGGGAATAGACACCATGTGGGTGCACCCCCGGGGGGGGTGTTGTGTGGGGGTGGACATGCAGGTGAAAAGGAGAAGCCCAGGGTGAGTGTGGAGCAGGAGATGAGAGGCAGCACAGGAGAATGAGAGGTAGCAGCCGTCCCTGTGAGAAAGAGGCCAAGGAGCGTTCTGGAAACCAAGTGGGCACATTTCAAGGAGGATGGGGTGGCTGGTCTTGGGCAAGTGCTCTCATGGGGTCCTGCGATGGCACCTTTTGTTTGGCAGCGGGGCCAGGGGTGAGCTTGCAGGGGCAAGTGGAGTGGAGCGCTGAGTGAGTGTAACGGGGTTCCAGGGAGGAAGGGACTCAGACACTGAGCATCATCCACGCAGGAGTTTCGCTCTGGAAACAGGGAGCTGGGCTCCCTCCCTCCCGTGGGGCTGGGCCCCAGGTACTACTGGGAAGCACCTGCCGTCACCAGGGCAGGTGGTGACACAGCACCACCCCTGTCCTCGGGGGCCTCGGGCTGGTGGCTCGATGCCTGTCAAGACCAGGTGGGGGTTTTGGGTCTTGTACTTCATCCTCATTCCTGTTTTTTTCAGTATTGCAGACACTGGAGAGACCTCCTGTTTATATACCCCTAGACCCTTCCCAACATGTCAACTCTGACACTCTTTTAACCGGGACAGCGTAGTTTATGTTCACCCACTTAGCCGTTTGGGACGCGCCCCTCGGCTGCGACCATTGCCTAAAAGCTTGGCCTGGGAGTACTAAATCGTTTCTTAATGGATCGAGCAAATTCCTAAATCACCAAACATTCTGTCGGCTCTGGGCCTCAGAGGACTTACCCCATCTGTCTGGCCCCCTTTTCTAGCATCCTTCCTGGCGGGTAGCTCAGTTTGTCAGATTCACCAGTTCTTTCATTCCTTTCTTGATTCGTTTGTTCATTCATCCACTCAAGACTTTTGTTGGGAGCCTGTTACACGTTAGGGACACTAAACACTAAATGAACAGGAGTCACATGGAGTTTAGATTCTGGAGAAGGGATATGACTAAGCACGTGAGCATCAACTAAAAGAACAGGTTCGCAGGGCTGCAGCGAGGTCACAAGGGCTTCCCTCCGGGCAGAATTGCCACCAGCCCTCCTGAAAACCACAGCAAAGTTGACGTAAGCGACATGAAAGTTTTCTTGATTTTCTCTGTGAACAAAACTTGGGAAGATTTCAAACCACAGCGTGACAGGAGCTCTCTTACACTTGCTGCTGGGGCGGGGCGGGGGGGGGGGGGGCTTCCAGAGCAGAAGGAGGGAAGGAGGGAAGAAGGCTGGCGGTGGCGCTGCCGAGCGTTCCCGGCAGCTGGCGGTGGCGCCGCCGCAGCCCCGGGAGTGGAGGGGAGGCGGCAGATGCGGGAGGCAGGTTGAAGACAGAGTCGAGAAGGCCTGCCGGCCTGCGGCTCGAAGGGAAAGGGGAGATGCAGGGGTGACTTCTGAAACTGGAGCAGCGGCCTGTGCGGGTGACTTCCTGCTACAAGGAAGACTGGAGGGGTCAAAGATGAGACGCCCTTGCGACATCCCGGGCCGCTCCGGTTCTCCGCAAGGAGGGGCACCAGCCCCCCGAGCGTCTGAAACACCGGGTGGCGCCGCGCACCATTGCGTGCTGTCATTCAGACATGGAACGTGCTTGCTGCTCGGCTGGAAGGAGATTGAAAGAATTATTTTAGACCATGACCTTTTAAACAAGGACCTCTCCAAACCCTTCCTAAAAATAAATGCATTTTAAAAATCTCGAGGAGAGGATTCTACATGCTGCTTCACGGCTGTGCTCCATTGACCGTCAGAAAAGTCATCACAGTTTCTCATCTTAGTTTTAAATTCAAACCGTGTTTTTTCTTTGTGTAAAGGGAAAGTGAACCGCTTTTTAAAAACCTTCATAGAGTTGAAACTGTTACTGAAACCTTTATTTACATAAAATGATGAATGCTTGTAATCATTTGTGCACACATGTTTTGATCTTTCTGGACATGAGTCAATACCTGGGAGCCTTATTATAAGCAAAAGTTGGTGGGGTTGGTGTCTTGTAAAGAGCCGTTCAAATTCTGAGTAATTAGGCTGAAGGTAAGTGCAGTGTAATCCTTGGCATAAACTTAAGTGATTGAAATGTGTTTTAAGGCATATAGGTTCCAGCTTGATTTCCCTCCACTGACTCTTTTAAAAACTTGGTAACTTAGTTGTCAATAGGTTGACGTGTCCATTCCCGATTTAATCCTGCAGAATTTTGAAAGCCGTGTGTGTATCAACTTGATTGATTAAAATCTGAAAATGTAATCACCGGATGTCACATGAACGCATCACGTCTCTTTTGAGCGACAGATTAGCACTGCAGTTGAAATACAGTGACGTGTTTCACAGTAGCATTTAATGCTCTTTTGAAAAAATCCTAATTTGGGGAATGGGTTCTTGGGCAATGGTACGTCCCTGTTGACAGACGAGGTCTCCCTGTCTCCTCCCCTCCCCGAGGCAGATGGTGCGTGAACAGTACACCACAGCCACGGAGGGCACCCAGGTGGAGAGGCCAGAGAACCAGGCCGTCTACAAAATCGGCATTTATGGCTGGAGAAAGCGCTGCCTCTACTTATTCGTTCTTCTTTTGCTCATCCTTCTCCTTGTGAACTTGGCTCTTACCATTTGGATTCTTCGAGTGATGTGGTTTTCCCCAGTAAGTATTTCTTTGTATTTCCTGAGACGCATGTTCGTGTCTTGTTTGCATGGTCACCCGCTCCCCATCCATCAGTAGCAACTTCCGTTCATTCACCTAAGATCTTTTCCTGTCGAGTTTTCAGCAGCAAAAATATACATACAGCATTTACTTTTCTTGTTTATCGTTTTTAGTCGTTTCACTGTGACCGCTACTGTGTTGCTTTTTGTGGTTTGTTGTCCTTGCCATTTTGTGTAATTGTTATCTTTGCCTGGTGGGGAGATGGCCAGAAGCTTGTCGGCGTTGACGGCATCATGACTGCTTAAGATGCTTTATGCATCACGTTGGTAATATTGTATAAATCATGTTTTTTGAGTCGCCTTCATTTATAGACATTTACCATTCGGATGGTACTTTCTGATCGTTTAAAAGCTCCTTTCTTTCTTTTTTTTTTTTTTTTTTTTTTTTGTCTTTTTTGCCATTTCTTGGGCTGCTTCCGCGGCATATGGAGGTTCCCAGGCTAGGGGTGTAATCGGAGCCGTAGCCACCGGCCTACCCCAGAGCCACAGCAACTCAGGATCCGAGCTGCGTCTGCAACCTACACCACAGCTCACAGCAACGCCGGATCCTTAACCCACTGAGCGAGGCCAGGGATCGAACCTCATGGTTCCTAGTTGGATTCGTTAACCACTGAGCCACGACAGGACCTCCAAAGCTCCTTTCTGATACACCATAAATTCACGTCTCCACGTCAGTATTTAACAACAAATTTAAATAAAGTATTCATAATCTTAAAGAATTCTGATTCTGTTTTAAGTATCCTCCTAGTCTCCAGATAGCTGGGCAACTGTATATGCTCTGATCATATTTTGGACACTTTTTGAAGAAAATTTCGTTTAATGCAGAATGTCTTAATTTTGCAAGATAGTCACAGTGAGAAAAAAATGCTGCAGTGAACATTTTTTTTGGAGACTGAACCACAGTCGAATTCCTCAAGTTTAAACTCTGGATTCTGTCAGGGCTTTTCCAGACCAGCGAGGCCCCTCGGTCTTGTGGACCCTCTGAGAGGCAGCTCGCTCCACCCGCAGGAGACCCTCGGGGGCCTGGGGGAGAGCAGCAGCTGCCCTGCCCGCAGGTGCTGGGGACAGACAGGTAGGAAGAGTCCCTCGGCGCCAGGGGCCGAGTTCTCCTGGTCCCCTGGGGATCCCAGAGCGTGGCTGGCACTCAGTCCGCGTGTCTGGAAAGAATGAAGAGGGGCTTTGTCTCAGAAACACTCATGCATTCGTGTTACACGCCGCGTGAAGGGCAAGTGCCCGTGGGGATAGTTTGCTCTCGTCTCGTGTGTGTAGCGGTTCACACAGCCTGCAGGCGTTACGAATTTCGACGAAGTGAAATGAAACGGCACCAGCAGCCGAGTCCACCGGCCCAGCTGCAGTCGGCTCCTCAGAACCGCAGAGCCTGCCGCGTGGCGGCCGCTGTGCGTGGCCTGCAGCCCGCGGGGTGCGCCTCCTGAGCGTGGGGCTTGCTTTCCGCAGCGGGGGGCACCTGTCGGGATCGGCAGTGAATGTCCGGGTTCTTGAGCGCTGCTCTTCAGACAGCAAGATGAACCCTGGAAAGGGCCAGGCCTCCGTCTGAGACGGTGTCGACCTGGGGTCATTCTTGCCGAGGGGCTGGGCGGGAGGACCTACTCCCGCAGGTGCACGCGCTTGGTGCCTCCGCGCTTTTTCAGCTGCGCCGCACACGAGGAGGCTGCGCATCGATGCGCGCTCTGGTGGTTGGAGCGATCTCCCTGAACCAGACTGCACTTCCTTTGTTATTTTATTCCCAGCTAACCCCGTATCCTTCCCTGAATACGTACACGCGAAGGAAGTAACAGGACTAGAAAAGAACATTTTTGAGAGCTTTGGCACCGAAATGAGAAACAGGAAGGGCTTTCACCCGTTGCCACCAGTGTATCTATCCAGCCTTCCTTGTTGCTGAGACAGGCACCCCGTCCTGTTGCGCTAGATTAGCGCTTCACATTCTGTAGACCGTTCTCTCTTGACTCTGGTTTTGCACCCATGGGATGTTTTACAGTGTCCTCAAGGCTTAACAGTGTGGTGGTCCCTGGTGATCTCTGGAACAAAGTCTTGTGTCCTTTCTGGTCATTTTTTGTGACTGGAAGCAGGTGCCTGGAATGCAGCCGCATGTCCTCCCACGTGGCTCGTCACATAGAAAGGTCCGAGAAATAGGTGTTACGCGGAGAACTCACATGGTGCACTTGAAGCCTTAAAAGGGTTAAGTAGATAGTAAAAAAAGAAAAGGAAAAAGAAAGCAATAACAAAATCTCTATTGTCTCATCTTTTTAACAGGCAGGGATGGGCCACTTGCAAGTGAAACAAGAGGGACTTCGCCTGGAAGGGGACTCAGAGTTTTTATTCCCATTGTACGCCAAAGAAATACGCTCCAGAGTGGTAAGAAGACGATGAAACGTTTAAATAATTTGTGTTTTATGAAGAATAAATAATAGTTCAACACAGAAATTTAATACACTTCAGAGGAGAGTTTTTAAAATGTACACACGCACACATATATGACACACTCCTCATGAAAAGCTTGTCTATAAAGTTGTGAGATTTGTTTTTGATGTTACATTCTAAAAAGACTCCATTCTTGTGCCCTTCAGATCTGAAGTTGGTGGCCTCAGTAATTTATACCATAATAATTAAGGGTTTAGTAATTAAAACATTGAGTTTTTAAGCACTGTTTTAAAATACACAGTGGGTTTTTAAGCCTCTCCCAAACTAGACCCCAGGACAGTCACCATGCTCTGCCACCAACTGCAAAATAATGGGGCATAAAACTTCACACACACACTACAAAGCACACATGTGGTCATTTCACCCTGTTTGTTCCTTCTGGTCCACATCCATGACAGTCGGAGCAGGCGATCGGCCTGGATATCACAGCTGACACATGTATGAGCCTGACACCGAGTTTACTCGGGTGACACACTTATGATGGCATCTCATTGCATTGAATAGCTCTGTGGTATGGAAAATGGAGAGCTGACACACACTTCTGTGGCAAGGGAAGTCAGATATGAACAAAGAATTCAAATACTAGAAAGAAATACACACTCAACAGGAACAGAAGGCAGAGTCCCAGAGCTCACACGGGATGGGAAGGGCTCACGCTCCCACCTGCCAGAGTGGGACAGCTTTGTAAGTCATGGGACAGTGGGTCGGATGCTCAGAAGCGTTGGCTCAGGATGGGCACAAGAGGCACTGGAGTATATGCTGATCTTGTCCCATCTAACAAAGCCTAACAAGCCGTGAAAGGACCATACTTTCTCCGGGTGACTTACGGGGTCCCAGAACACAGCTTGAAAAAACAGTGTTCCACCTGGGCAAAAATGTCAAGGAAAGCCTGGACACGTACAGAGAAACACGAAAGATGGAAATACAGGACAAAGCCCAAATTAGTCTTCTAAAGATGAAAACTTTCAACATGTGGAATTTTAAAAAAGTCATTTGGTGAGATTAGCAGATTAACAGCAGATTGGACACTGCAGAAGAGAAGATGGGTAAATTTGAAGATACCGCAGTAGATACCAGTTGAAATGGAATATAGAGAAAAAAGACAGGAAAAATGCACAGAGTATCGGTGAACTGAGAGAGAATGTCAAGGGCTCGTATATATGCATAATTGGAATTCAAGGAGAGTAGAGAAGAAATGACAAACATTATTGGAAAGAATATGTGATTTTTCCCCCCAGTGTGATGAAAACTTTAAACCCACATATAAAATGTGCCTATTAAACCTCAAACAAGAAATACAAGAAGATGACATCAAGATACATTATAGTTAAAGTGCTCAAAATCAGAGATAAAGAGAAAGATTTTCAAAGCAGCCAGAATGAAAGGCCATATTCCATACAAACCAACCAAGAAAAGGATAACAGGAGACTTGCTGTCAGGAACCATTCAAACCGGAAGATAGCAGAGCACTGATTTAAGGATTTTCAACTACTTAAAGCTGAAAAATTTGCTTCCGACTGGCACTGTAAGAAATATTAGAGGAAATCCTTCATACAAGGGGACTGTGATACCAGGTGAAAATCTGCATCTTCACAAAGGAACAGAAAACACCAGAAGTGGTGAATTTGTGGGTCAGTAATAAAGAATATCCCATTTCAGAAGCCATTTGACTGCAAGAGCAGAGACAGTCACATGAATGGATAGTTCCTAACAAGGACGGAAGTAAAAATGCAGGAAAACGATACAACAAACCACAAGAGCCAGTGCGGAAGCCCTGTTCGAGCATCTTCTCAGGTCAGACAAGAAGTGGCCTAACACTGTCTGAAGACAGACAATGAGACGGTAAAGGCGCGTGGTGTAAATCATGAAGCACATACACCCCCACGCTGGGAGGAGCTAATGTGCCAACCAAGGCGATGAAATTAGAAATAAACGAATCGGCAAGGGAGAAGACGAAGCAAAGAGCAGATGGGAGGACTACAAAGCAGACAGCAAGTCGTTAGATTTAAACCTAGCCATCTCAGTAATCACACTAAATATAAACACTCTAAATACTCCAAAGGCAGAGATTGTCACACCAAAGGAGAAAGCAAGGCCAACTCTATGCCAAAAAACCCATCTGAACGGTAACGATACAAAGAAGTACAAAGTCAAAAGTAATCACACTAAATATAAATGCTCTAAATACCCAAAGGCAGAGATGGTCACGCCGGAGGAGAAAGCAAGGCCAACTCTATGCCACCTGCCAAAAACCCATCTGAACGGCAACGATACAAAGAAGTGCAAAGTCAAAAGATGTTTTAAAAGATACACTGACACTCGTCCGCAGAAGTCGTAACGGCCATGTTAGCAACAGACAGTGGTTTCGGAGCAGAGAGATAAAGGTCTCAGACGCACAGGGTCGCTTCAGTTGACCAGGAGTAAACTCACCAGCGTTCAGGTGGCTAAGTGTTTCCAAGCGTCAAGATACATGACGCAAAAACTAATAGACCTGCAAGAAGAGAAAGGGGTATATCCAAGTTTATGGTCAACCATTTCAATATCACTTTCTCAAGAACTGAGAGGACCAATAAGCAGGAAGTCAGTCAGGACGTAGGAAACTTGAACAACACGATCAAACGTATGCAGGGCGCTCCCTCTGATAGCCAGCAGGAGAAGGCAAGTTATTTTCAAGTGCACTGGGAACATTTATCAAGATCATATTTTGGACTATAAAACAAATCTCTCTTTTTTTTTTTTTCCTTTGTAAGGCCATACGCACAGCATATGGAAGTTCCCAGGCTAGGGGTCAAATCGGAGCTGCAGCTGCCCGCCTATACCACAGCCACAGCCCCGCCACATCCAAGCTGTGTCTCCCACCCACACCACAGCTCATGGCAATGCAGGATCCTTAGCCCACTGAATGAGGCCAGGCATTGAACCCGAAACCTCATGGTTCCTAGTTGGGTATCATTTCCGCTGCACCACGGCGGGAACTCCTATAAAACAAATCTCAATAGACGTAAAAGCATTGAAATCCTGCAGCATGTGGTGTCCCGCATTAACAGGAAGCTGGAAGGGGCAGCTGTGGCCGTCAGGTCAGTGCTCACCAACATCGGGGCCTGTGTCTTGGTCCTCCTCCTGTGCCCCACCTCCCCGATGGTCACTAGGTGTCTGCTGGGGCACACACAGAGCACGGGCCTGGGGAACATGCAGTGTCAACGCCTGCATCCCTTTCGTCAGAAAAGCAAAGCCTTGCCTGGAACTCCGGCCTCATCCCAGCAGTTTCCGCATATGTCTCCTTGACCAGGGCTGCGTCCCAGGGCTCGCTCAGTCAGTGCAGCGCAGGCTGAGGAAGCACTTAGCTCTTCCAGCCCCTGCCGAGGAAGCCAGAAAAAGAAAAGGGCTGGAGAGTGGCCTTTGGATCAGACAAGCAGAGTGTTTCCCGGGACAGCTCCCTTTGTGTGGGCCTCGGAGGGGGCCTCCCAGCTCTGAGCTGGGCCAGCCCTTCCCTGCAGGGGGAGCGATCGAAAGGGGCCTGACGTTGGCAGCTGAAGCCTGGGTCCCATCACGGAACTGTCACTTGCTGGCCGTGGGTTTGTGTGAGCTGTAATTTAACCTCTCTGAGCTCAACTTCCTCATCTGTATGTGCAGAACGATGCTCCCTCGTTCAGAATGTAGCGGGTTAAAAAGAGAGACTGGTGGGAAAAATCCTTGTCCGTTGCCAGCTGCTATTATCACACAGTGTTTCCTAACAATGCAAGAAGGAGCAGTAAGGTCACACCGCGGCTGAAAGGTGCGACCCTGAGAAATCCATCTGCTTCCACAAAGCCAACTGGAGAGTTTCTGACCGGAGCTCCAGAGGACCCCTAAAACTTTCCTTCTGAAAAACCACATTATCCCCCCCACCCCCAACTTGGGAAGATATTTGGTTCCCTCCTGGTGACATGAACCTACCTGAATCCAGCAGCCAGCTTGCTGCATTCCCTTTGAAGACAACTGTTTACATAAGAGCCAGCAATCTTCTGTAAAACAAAACCCCATTCAGACGGCAATCCCGCAGAAAGCGCTTATGAGCTCAGAAAGCCACTTTATCTTCCAGCAAAGAGCTCTCAAAATGTAGGCATCCAACAAATTTTAAAAGCTCTTTTGAAATCAGAAGCCTTTGCATTTTGAAAACAACATGGTATTTATTTTAGAAGCACGAACCCTTCTCTGATTTATCTTTTACAAGTGTATCCTGTCCTGGACATAAATTATAAGAAATGAAAGTTTAAGTTCTTGGAAAAGAGAAGAACACTGATTAAACCTTGATTGAACGTGGACTTGGCACTTGGTAACCGGTATACACAGGTACCCTAAACCCAGGAGGTCATTATATTTTGTAAAAGCAGTTAATGCATTTACGCCCTCAACATAATCCAAGTTTTCAGAATAATTTTAGCCGGAAATTTATCAGATCACAGGCTCAATGGAGAAATTACTTTATATAGGAGTTCCCGTCATGGCGCAGTGGTTAACGAATCCGACTAGGAACCGTGAGGTTGCGGGTTCGATCCCTGGCCTTGCTCAGTGGGTTAAGGATCCGGTGCTGCCATGAACTGTGGTGTAGGTCGCAGATGCATCTTGGATCCCACATTGCTGTGGCTCTGGCGTAGGCCGGTGGCTACAGTTCCGATTAGACCCCTAGCCTGGGAACCTCCATATGCTGCAGGAGCATCCCTAGAAAAGGCAAAAAGACAAAAAAAAAAAAAAGAAATTACTTTATATAAACCCTAAACTCATGTACAAAGTTTATTTTTTTTGAGGGAAATGATGGATCATTTTAACCTTCGGGAAGTCTTGAAAAAGCCTTAACAAAAAGATTCAGGCACTGTAAGAGAAAAAGTGGGAAAATTTGGCATCAGATTCAGAAGTGCCTCCCAAGTGAAGCTCGGTCCCTGGCGGCCCGGAGCGTGGTAACGGTTCAGATTTTTGCAGAATCCAGATGCACCCTCGCTCCGGCCAGCGCGGCCCTTGACCTTGTTCCCGGTGGCCGTTCTCAGTGGGAACTAACCTTGTAAATCCCTTTTCAGGATTCGCCTCTGCTTCTGCAGTCCCCGCAGAACGTGACTCTCAGTGCCCGCACGGTGGAAGGAGAGGTCACGGGCAGGCTGACGGCGGGTGAGTCCTGCGGGTGGTCCCCGGCCGGGTGCCAAGTGGATACACGCGGGGGTGGGGGGGGTGTTCGAAAGAGTGCGGAGGTATTTATGCGCAGTCAAAGGAGGAATTTTCTAAGTGGAGACCACAGAGAAGAGCGGGGAGGGCGGGGGGAGCAGCCTCAGGTATTTTAGTTGACGTTATCTGGATGCCAAGAGAGAGGGGACCGTTTCAGGCAGTAGAGGAAACGCAGTGGTGCTTGAAGGATGCGGAGTCCCTCGCGGAGCCGGGGCCGGGAAAGCGGTGGCCGGCCTCACGCAGACGCAGACCCGCGCTGAGCCGAAGCCTCATCCCCCAGGCCGCTCCCTCTCGCCGCCCCGTTCCTCTCCTTCCCAGTGCATCTTGGCCCATGATTTTCACCTGAGCGTCATGGTTACCCCAGTCCTAACTCTGCGGGACTCTGGTTCGTCATCTGAGTGGCCGTGGTCCCCACACCAACCAGCATGGGCTTTAGTTGCACGAATACCAACCTCCCAGCAAAGTACACTCATGGGCCCGGTGCAGCTGCTCAGCCACGGGCGCTTGCGTGAGCTGGGCACCCACCTGTTCAGCTGAGACAGGAGAGCAGGGCCACGTGGGGGAGAGGTCACGTGGCATCTTGCACAGTGAGCAGAAGGGTCAGAAAGGAAGCACGGAGATGCGAGAAAAGACAGAAGAGCAAACAGCGGGCGAGAGGAACGTGTATCCCTTCTCTCCAGCATCTGCGCTCTGGAGATGGGCTGCAGCCAGGAGGCAGGATGGCCCTTCCGGTCTCTCTCTTTTTCATGCCTGTTTTTACTGAACAGTCATGTTACACTGGAAACTTCCTCCGTGTCGTAACTGGCGATTCCTTTTATTTACACTAAGAAGAGGGTTCTGTATTTTGTCTTCCGATTGAATCCTTAGAACTTATGCTGAATGATAAATTGTTTTCCTCTCTTGCTTAGAAGCTCGTTGGATCACTCAGTCCATTGAACTTCTCAGTGGCTCTAGGGGCACATCTGTGTTCACACAACATACACGTTTGTGAAACCTGTTAAACTGAATCATAGCTTCTTGATGAATTGTATAGTGTGCAATGCTACGATTAAAGTTGTTAAAATTCTTTAACCATGGCTTTTAAGTATTTCAGGGATTTTTTGCCTATCTTTTATCATTCATTCAACAAACGTGTATTGAATACCTATGCGCTGGTTTCTATATGCTGGCGAGTAATTAATAGCATTTAAAGAGTGTGTAATTTTTTTTTTTTTTTTAATGGCCATGGCATGCGGAAGTTCCCAGGCCAGGGACCAGATATGAGCCATAGTTATGACCTAATCACAGCTGCAACCATGCTGGCTTCTTTAACCCCCTGCACTGGACCAGGGATCAAACCCATGCCTCTGTCGCAGCCTGAGCTGCTGCAGTCGAATTCTTAACCCACTGTAGCACAGTGGGAACTCCTGTCATTATTTTTTAGGAGCTCCAAAAGGGAAAGATTCTCTGTATAGACTTACAAAAATGATTTAATACAAATACTTATTTTCTCATTTGAGTTTTGGCTAAATGTGGGTTTTCCTATAGCCCACAAGGGAGTTAGAGATAAGTTTGTCTCCAATTTCAAGGATGAAAAAATGGGCGTGCTGGACGGCTGATGTGCTCGAGAACACACAGCTAGTAGAACAGACGAGGCAAGAGTGACCCCAGGACCTGCTTCCCTGTCGGAGGTGTGTCCGCCACTGTCGCTCTACTCAGACGGGCCTGCGTCAGGGCACGCCACTAATTGTCCTGGTTACGGCGCATGTGGTTCCCTTTTTTGTCCCCGAGGAATTTATTTTTTTTAAGAAAAGCTTGCCATTAGACTTACTTTAGGAGTTCCCATTGTGGCTCAGTGGTAACAAACCTGACTGGTATCCATGAGGATTCGGGTTCGATCCCTGGCCTCACTCAGGGGGTCAAGGATCTTAACCACAGCAGTAGAACCAATGTTTTCCTTCTCTTGCGGGAGTTGGTGACATTTCTTTTTCAATGATGCTGTCTGGAAGGTACCATAATGGAGGGCTCTTAATGCGGCATATACCGTAAATCAGGAAGAACTGGATTGTGTTTTCACTAGAAAAACCGTTAGGCCAATTTCACAAACTTAATTGATCGGATCCTAAAGCTTTCCTTTATTTATTCCTTTGTCTTTTATTTATTTTCCTCTTTGTTTATACCAAGGGCTGTCATTAAAAATTTTATTTTATCAGGGAGTTCCCGTCGTGGCACAGTGGTTAACGAATCCGACTAGGAACCATGAGGTTGCGGGTTCGGTCCCTGCCCTTGCTCAGTGGGTTAACGATCTGGCGTTGCCGTGAGCTGTGGTGTAGGCTGCAGATGCGGCTCAGATCCTTCATTGCTGTGGCTCTGGCATAGGCTGGTGGCTACAGCTCCGATTCAACCCCTAGCCTGGGAACCTCCATATGCCATGGGAGTGGCCCAAGAAATGGTAAAAAGACACACACAAAAAATTATTTTATCAAATAGCTGTTTGTTTTTTTTAATCACCAAGAAAGTATTTGAGATATATTTCTTGAAGAACTCTGCTGCAAATGAGGGTTGCTTGCTCAGCTCTAATGTGTGTCCAAGTAGGTTAGAAAGACTAGTGGAATATTATGGACAGTTGAAAGGTGTAATTATAACCTCAGTTATTTGAAGAGATGATTATTCCTGTGGCGGGCTTCTTATCACCTGGAGAACAGTTTCTGTGGAAGAGGAAATCGTATTTCAATGTGACATTCAAACGCTTCTATTTAAAATGGATAAGCGGTGAGGTCCTCTGCGCAGGACACCACAGGGAGCTACATCCGGCCTCTTGGGATAGACCACGGTGGGAGATAGTAAGAGAAAAAGAGTGTGTGTGTCTGGGTCATGTGCTGTACAGCAGAAATTGGCACAACATTGTAAATCGACTATACTCTACAATTTTTTTTTTAATTTTTATAATTAAAAAGTAAATATACTTCTTATTTAAATTTTCTTCTCAAGAAAATTGGCATTCGATATCTATATATTTTTTAATAAAATGGAGATGGAATTTCACTAACCTGTGAGCCTTTGCTCAGGTACCGCCTCTGTCTGGAGTGTTTGGTCCTTTCTCCATCAGGAAGGGCAGGCTCTTCGCTCAAGGTCAGCTCAGACGTCCTCTCCCCAGGCTGCCATCCCTGACCCCCGAGGAGGACTATGAATTCCTCGTCCAGGTTCTCACCCAACACTGTCCCCGCCTGCGCCACAGTCATCTCACTGCCAGGGGACGAGTGTGCCATGCCTTATCTTTCCGTGGACGCTAAACCTCACACTCACCTCAGTATCCTCAACTCTTAGCGCAGAGCTCTGAGCATGAAGAACATACAATATATTTGTCTTGAATGAAAGAGACTCCCTTTCCCGAGTGTTCTTTGAGGGTCTCTGTGGCTTTGTTACTCATGAAAATTATGCAGCTAAACTCATTTGTTGAATGTTTCATCAGTGTGTATGGAATGATATCATTTAATTTAACCCCTTTCACTTAATTAGGTTCCTCAAGTTAAGTGAGCTTCCAATGAGATAAACAGTGAGCTCTTACTGGATAAGTTACTCCAGGTTTTTCCTCTTGATTTTAAAGTCAAATAATTTGATATTCATCATTTAATGCAAATCAGTATTCATATGATAAATATGTAAGATTTATCAGTGACCCAGAGCAGTAAATAGTGGCACTGAATCACAGAGTAACTGAGTCTGGGTGGATGCTCAGAAGAGCAGAAATACAGGTAACAATCACAAGATACTGTGTTGGATAAAAGTGGGAGAGTGGGCATCCTTGTTTGTTCCAGATTTTAGTGGGAAGGCTTTCAGCTTTTCTCCATTGAGTGTTTTGTTTGCTGTGGGTTTGTCAGAAATGGCTTTTAGGATGTTGAAATATGTTCTATACCCACTTTGGTCAGAGTTGTTATCATGAATGGATGATGGATTTTATCAGATGCTTTCTCCGCATCTATTGAGATGGTCATGGCTTTTTTTACTTTTCTTTTGTTAAAGTGGTGTATGACACTGATGTGCGTATGCTGTATCATCCTTGTGAACTTGGGATGAATCCCACTTGGTCATGGTGTATGATCCTTTTTAACGTGTTGGAGTCAGTTGGCTAAAATTTTGTTGAGAATGTTTGCATCTATACTCATCAAATATACTAGCCTATAATTTTCTTTTTGTTAGTAGCTTTGTCTGGCTTTGGTATTATTGGGGTTATAATCATTTCATGGAATGTCTTTGGGGGCGTTCATTCTTCAGTGTTTTGGAAAAGTTTAAGAAGGATGGTTGTAAGTTCTCCTTTGTATGTTTGGTAAAATTCGCCTGTGAAGCCGTCTGGTCCTGGACTTGTGTTTGTTGGGCGTGTTTTTATAACATACTCAGTTTCATTTCTGGTGATCATTCTGTTTAAATTATCTATTTCTTCTTGATTCAGTTTTGGAGGGCTGTATGTCTCTAGAGAGTTGCCCGTTTATTCTGTGTTGTCACATTTGTTGGCATATAATTGTTCATAGTATCTCTGATGGTTTATTGTATTTCTGCAGTATCCATTGAGAGTTCTCCTTTTTCACAACTCATTTTCTTCATTTGGGTTCTCTCTTCTTTTTGGTGAGTCTTGCCAGAGGTTTGTCAGTTTTGTTGACCTTTTGAAAGAGCCAGCTCTTGGTTTTATTGATATTTTTTGTCTATTTTTTAACCTCTATTTTATTGAGTCCTTTCTGATCTTTATGATTTCCATTCTTCTGCTGACTTGAGATTTTGTTTCTTCTTCTTTTTCTTATTCCTTTAGGTGGTAGGTTAGGTTGTTGATTTGAGATCTTTCTTCTGTTTTTGAGGAAGGCCTGTATCACTGTGAATTTCCATCTGATTGTTTTGTGGCATCCCATGGATTTTGAACACTTGTGTTTTCACTGTTGTTTGTCTCAAGGTGTTTTTTAATTTCCTATTTGATTTCCTTGTTGACTCGTTTTTTTAGTAGCATGTTGTTTAGTCTCCATGTGGTCAGGTTTTTTTCACATTTTTTCCTATAGTTGATTTCTGGTTTCATGCCACTGTGGTCATAGAAGATGCTTGAAATAATTTCTGTACTCTTAAATTTGTTGAGGTTAGTTTTGTGCCTCAGTATGTTCCATGTGCACTTGAAAAGAATGTATATTCTGGGTGTTTTGGATGTAATGTCCTGAAAATACCAACTAAGTCTAACAGTTCTATTGTGTCATTTAGGATCTCTGTTGCCTCATTGAGTTTATGTGTGGAAGATCTGTCCATTGATGTGAGTGGGGTGTTAAAGTCTCTCACAGTTACTGTATTCCTATCAATTTCTCCTTTTATGTCTGTTAGTATTTGTTGTGTGTATTTGGGCGCTCCTATATTAGGGGCATAAATATTGACAAGTGTAACATCCTTTTTTGAGGTGATCCTTTTATCATTAAATAGTGTCCTTCTTTATCTTTCTTTATGGCCTTCATTTTAAAGTCTGTTTCGTCTGATAGGAGTATTGCAGCTCCTGCTTTCTTGTCATTTCCATTCACATGAAATACCTTTTTCCATCCCCTCACTTTTGCTTTATATGTGCTAATACTCAGTAGAGAAAAGCTGAAAGCCTTCCCACTAAAATCTGGAACAAGGCAAGGATGCCACTCTCACTTTATTCAACATAGTATTGGAAGTTCTAGCCACAGCAGTCAGACAAACAAAAGAAATAAAAGGTAAAAATTGGAAGAGAAGAGGTACAGTTGTCACCATATGCAGATGATGTGATACTGTATATATTGTATATGAGGCTATATACAAAACTACTCCAACTGAGCAACAAATTCAGCAGAGTAGCAGAATAGAAGATTATATTTTGGAAATCTGTTTCATTTCTGTATGCTAACAATTAAATATTAGAAAATGAATATCAAAAAAAACCATACCTTTTAAAATCACACCCCCCAAAATTAAATACCTAGGAATAAACCAGACCAAGGAGGTGAAAGACTTACACACTGAGAACTATAAAACATTAATCAGGGAAACTAAAGAGGATTCAAAGAAATGGAAAGATATTCCATGCTTCTGGATTGGAAGAATTAATATGTGAAAATGGCCATACTGCCCAAAGCAATCTACAGATTTAATGCAATCCCTATCAAATTATCCATGACGTTTTTCATAAAACAAATAATCCAAAAATTTTTATGGAACCTTAAAAGACCCAGAATTGCCAAAGCAACCCTGAAGGAAAAAAACAAAGCAGGAGGAAATCCTGAGCAGTCCTGAGGGGGGAAAAAAACCAGCAGAAGGTGCAACTGTCCCAGACCTCAGGCAGTATTACAAAGCTACAGCAAACACGACAGTGTGGTACTGGTGTAAAAACAAGCGTGTGATCATTGGGACAAAATAGCCCAGAAACACACCCAGACATCTGCGGTCAGTTCATCTTTGACAAAGGAGGCAAGAATATAAAATGGGGGGAAAAAAAACAGTCCCTTCAACAAAAGTGGTACTGAGAAAACTGGGCAGCTACATGTAAATCAGTGAAACCAGAACACGCCCTCACGCCATGCACAAAAATAAAGTCAGAATGGCTTAAGACTTAAACATAAGGCAAGACACCATGAAACTCCTTGAGGAAGAACATAAGCAAAACCTTTCTGGACATCAACCAGACAAATGTTTGCTTACATCAGTCTCCCGAGGCAACAGAAATAAAAGCAAGAATAAACCAATGGAAGCTAATTAAACTTCAAGCTTTTACACAGCAAAGGAAGCCATTTTTAAAAATGAAAAGACAACCTACAGAATGGGAGAAAATAGTTGCAACAGTGCAACTGACGAGGACTTAATCTCCAAAATATACAGATAACTCGTGCAACTCAACTACAACAAAAAAACAACCCAATCAAAAAATGAGCAGAAGACCTAAATAGACATTTCTCCAAAGAAGACATACAGAAGGCCAGCGGGCCAATGAAAAAATGCTCCATGTCACTAATTTTTAGAGAAATGCAGATCAAAACCACAATGAGGTAGAACCTCATGCTGGTCAGAATGGCCATCCTTAGGAAGTCTACAAATAACAAATGCCGAAGAGGGTGGGGAGAAAAGGGAACTCCCCTTCACTATTGGTGGGAATGGAAACTGATACAACGACTATGGAAAACAGAATGGAGGTTCCTCAGAAAACTAAATACGGAACTGCCATATGATCTGGCAGTCCCATGCCTTGGCGTATATCCAGACAAAACTACAATTCAAGAGGATACCTACACCCATATGTTCACTGCAGCTCTATTCACAATAGCCTAGACATGGAAACAACCTAAATGTCCATCGACAGATGACTGGATTAAGAAGATGTGGTACATACACACAATGGAATACGACTCAGCCATAAAAAGGACAAAATAATGCCATTTACAGCAACATGGGTGGAATTAGAGACTCTCATACTGAGTGAAGTCAGAAAGAGAAAGACAAACACCATATGATATCACTTCTATCTGGCATCTAATATACGGCACAAATGAACCTACATACAGATCAGACACAGACTTAGAGACAAGGAGAACAGACTTGTAGCTGCCCAGCTGCCAAGGGGGAGAGAAGGGAGCGAGATGACCTGGGAGTTTGGGGTTAGTAGATGCAAACTATTACATTTAGAACGGACAGTGAGGTCCTGCTGTACAGCCCAGGGACCTCTATCCAATCACTTGGGATAGAACATGGTGGAGGATGACCATGAAAAAAGGAGTGTGTATATATGATATGTATGACTGGGTCACTTTGCTATAAATCAACTGTACTTTAATAGAAAAAAATTAATAAAAATTTTAATAAAAAATGAAGCTTAAGAGAAGATAACACATAGAGGAAAGATGAGTTTGACTTTATAATATAGACACACACATATAAATGAATGAATAATCTTGGGATGGTTTTGAGGTACAAACTACTGGGATGACATAGGCACGTTGGTGGCCGGGTCTGAAACTGATGACTGCGCTCCTTGGGAAGTTTCTCTCTGCTTTCCAGCAGGTGCCCGTCAACCTGAGTGGGTACAGGGAGGGGCACGGGGACACATACCCAGAGACTACTAAGTAGTCATCTCCCAGGAAACCTACTTTTCTGGAAAAGAAGATGTGCGCTCCCAAAAGAATGAAGGGACACTTATAGTTCCTTAAGCAGATGCTGAACCGAGTGTTCCAGACACTTTGGGCCGTTATCCCACTAGGGTTGCAAGGCGGGGAGCACAGGGAGATTGAGAAACATACAGTCACGGATGCCCAAGTGCACCAGTGAGGGAAGTTGAACAAGACTGCATTTGCTGAAGGTACGTGTCCCCGCTGCCTGGCACATAGAAGCACGTGTGAAACATTTGCTGCATAGTCATGCTTTGGAAGGCAGTGAGCTAACGTGCACGTGCAGGGAGTGAGCTGGGAGAGAAAGTCACGCCCCCGGCCCTGGAATGGGAAGAAGACGGAGCAGCCTCCAGTGACGGGGGAGCAGACGCAGGGCTGTGCCTCCCTGTGGTCGTCGCTTCTCTCCACGCGGTAGGAGGCGAGGCTTAGGGCAGAGGCGACACCTGCAGTGTGACCCAGTGTGTTCACGTGGGCCGTTAAAGTGAGCCGTTCGGAAGATGGCCTCACACTTCAGAATACAAAGTCCTCAGCTGGGTAATACTCATAACAGGTGCAATTTAAGTAATCTGGGTAGAAGAATTATACTGTCTTCGGCAAGTTTTAAAAGCCGCTGACTTTTAAATAATGTATTCATGCATATGTTGGTATAGATTAACATGTGTGATCTCAATTACTTTTAATTATATAATAGATTTAAGCTTAGGACTAAAAAGGTAATCATAGAGTCAACAATGTGGGTAACACATCCTAAATATTTAGGGATTCGGTAGCGCTGGGTGACAGGGCGTGTGTAAAAATAGTGCTTTGAACACCACATAGGGTAAATACTTTGTTATAAGAAACTGTTCTAATTAATTCTTCAGGTCCCCAAATGGTAGAGATCCAGAGTCAGCACTTTCACATCAACTCCAGGGATGGCAGGCCGCTGTTTACCGTTGATGAAAGGGAAGCTGTGGTCGGTGCAGACAAGCTTCGAGTGACTGGTACGTAGGAACTCTTATTTGTTTAAATTAGGGAATCATTAGCATACCGTATTAGTTTCAGGTGTACAGCATACTCCATATTTGCATGTATTGTGACACGATGACCTCACTAAGTCCAGGTAACGTCCGTCGCCGCACACACGTACCAGTTTTTCTTCTTGTGATAAGAACTTTGAAGATTTACTCTCTTAGCAGCTTCCAGCCATCAGTACAGAACATTCTGGACTTTCCTGGGGCTGACGTGCTGACGTGGCATCCGTGCAACCGGAAAGCAGCTGCCTTTAGCCCAGGCCCTCGATTTCCTGCAGGCGGGAGGAGCCTGCTGGACCAGACAGGGCTGAACTGCAGGGGCGCCGGGTCGGGGACGAGGCCTGTGGCTCAGAGACTGCAGGACCGTCGTCCAGCAGGACCCTCGCCGCCTTCGGATTTTAGTCACCTGCTCAGTGAACCCACCGCACTCAGCATGTCTCTACCTGTCTTATTAACAACTAACTTGAGATACAATTTTTCTTTACCGTTTCTTTTATATTTTGCAAATCAGGAGAAGTAAGGGGGAGGGAATAAGATAGAGAGATGCAAAAATCGCACAGGTTCCTGTGACATCATAGTCTCTGCCACACCAGACGGTGTGGAAAACGTGTGCACTGCAGGCAAACCAAACACGGTCCTGTCGCATGTGATTGGCACGGGGAATGGTCGCAGCGCCAGTGCTCGGGAGAGCCTTACTCCCCGTAATGGCCACCATTATCCTGTAGGTTTGCAGAACCGCCGTCTCTGAGCCACAGGCCTCGTCCCCCACCCGGCGCCCCTCCAGTTCAGCCCTGCCTGGTCCAGCAGGCTCCTCCCGCCTGCAGGAAATCCGAGGCCAGTGCGGGGGCGGGGCCTAAGTCAGGGGTGGCGGAAAGCAGAGATGGGGCCCGGACAGGGGTGTGGCCTAAGATGGGCTGGGGCCTAAGGCCGCGGGGGAGTGCAGGCCAGGCGGAAGGACCTGAAAGTCATGATGAGCCTTTCTGTGTGAATCGCCCCACTGCACACAGATGAAGAGTGTGGGCTTGGAATGCAAAGCACAGCCCTGCACCTTGGCGGTGTAACTACGCAAGTTAATTAATTTTTTCTATTCCTCAGTTTCCCCCTCTGTAAAATGGGAAGATAATCGTACCTGCCTTGTGGTGCTCTGCGTAAAACAAGTTAGGATATATCAGAGAGCCCTTCGTTTTGACCTGAGCATCTCGGCACCCCAGCCCACAGCCACAGCACCTTGTGTATAACTAGGTTCTCAGACGAATGAATCAGCTGGAAACTGCTGATTCCTAGAAATTAGAAAGTCAGTTTTAAGTATTCAAAATTAAAATTTTTCTGAAAATTTCCTGATGTGCTCTAGGAAACAAATGACACACAATGAAATTTTCGTACATAAAATCTAGAGAATGAATCAAATTACTGTTACCTAGAATGTATAGACGTAGGCAGTTTTCAACCCAAATTGCTTTCTTTCAATTTGAAGGCTGATATTGCTTTCTAGCTTTAATTTTTTAATTGAATTATAGTGGATTTACGGTGTTTTCGTTTCTGGCAAGGCTAAGAAGGTGACTCCGTTTTATAAATATATGTATGTGTGTTTTCTTGTTCTTTCCCAGCGTGGTTTATTACAGGATGTTGCATCTAGTTCCCTGAGCTCTACAGGAGGACCTGGTTTATTTTGCGTATAATAGTTTACATCTGCTGCTCCCAAATTGTTTTCTAGCTTTCACATAAGCCTAGGTATTTGTAACTGCTTTAAACATCATGTTGTGTTGATAGGAACCTATGAAATGGTGGCACACTTGGAAAAGGAGGAAAGACGTTATGCTTTTGTTTCTTCCTTGTAACTGAAACCTCTGTACAAGCTCAGCAGCCATCAGAACCTCCGGGTCCTGTGCTGCGCCGTGTAGATGCTCAGTTTGTTGGCTGTGGTTCCCTTAACTTTTGTAAAACGCTGCGTCTTTGCTTCGTGTTTAGGGCCTGAAGGGGCTCTTTTTGAACATTCAGTGGAGACACCCCTCGTGAGACCTGACCCCTTCCAGGACCTCAGGTAAGAATTGTGTTCCGGTCGAACAGACCCCTTGCGGAAGATCCCTGGCCATGGGCGACGGGAACACGTGGGCGCCTCTTGCCAGATCCTTCCTGACTCCCCTCGCGGTCTTCACCCCGATGGCGCTCCGCTCAGACAGGTCGCTCTGACCAAGATCCGAGGGCGGCGGGGGTCCTGCTGGTCGACGGTCCTGCAGTCTCTGAGCCACAGGCCTCGTCCCGACCCGGCGCCCCTGCAGTTCAGCCCTGTCTGGTCCAGCAGGCTCCTCCCGCCTGCAGGAAATCGAGGGCCTGGGCTAAAGGCAGCTGCTTTCCGGTTGCACGGATGCCACGTCAGCACGTCAGCCCCAGGAAAGTCCAGAACGTTCCTCAGGGCTCTCCGCCTGTGACCTAGATTCCCCCACCCGCTGGGCTCTCCGCGGTGACCTAGATTCTTTCTCCCTGCCCCCCTCCGCCTGTCACCCGGACCCCCTGGGCACAGGCATTGTTGGGCAGCCACCACCACCACCACCCTCCGTCTCCAGACATTTTGCAAAACTGAAACTCTGCCCCTTCAACACCAGCTGGAAACCCCCATCCTGCTCGCTGCCTCTGTGAAACTGCCTGCTCCGGGTGCCTCATGTAAGTGGCGCCATGCAGTATCTGTCCTTTTGGGACTGGCACCATATCCTCAACCTTCGGTATATTTTTACCAAGGATCAGAGTTGATAAAATCACCCAGTTCCTCATATAAGTTTATTTTTTATACAGAGTCTCTGTGTGCCTGTGTGTATTTCTCTTCGTAGGCTACTGGTGTTGTTTACTTCTGTAACTCTTTATTCCAGTAGTATATTTGTATTTTATAACAAAGATTATTTTTTAAGTGTCTTGAAGAGATCACCAAAACTCACATTTAGAATGTGGACTTGAAAGCTATTCGAGACAACTAACATATTCCAACAGTTCTGTCTAATAGGGAGACAGCATACAGTAGGAGTCCCGGCTGTCCAGGAATCCAAGCCTGCTGGGCTTGGTCAGACTCACCTTTTCAGACTAGTTCTTCTCACATGTAAAATACTGATAGTAATACACATCTCAGAGGGTTCCAGGAAAGATTTAATAAGCTATTAAAATGAAAATTTTTTGTAACGTTGTATACAATCATTTTTATTATCATTATAATACCAAGTAGGTATTTATACTAAATGGAGTTGGAGTGAGGAAATTCAACATTTATCTTTAATGTCTAATTAAATACTAATCAAAAGCGAGTGGAGGTTCAGCTCCTCTTACCCACGTAGAGAACATTTGCAGCATATACATAGATGGTGACTATAATTAAAACAGCTTCATTAGTTTTGATAAAGGATCATAAGATGATTAGTACAGAATTACTGTAGTTAGGGAAAAAGAACCACTGTATTTTCCTAGGAGAGAAAAATGGTTCAATCTCTTTAAAAAATAACCCCATTAAAACCATTTTGGAATTACAAAAATAACGTAAATTGTAGCAATGTCAAGCCACTCTGCAATGAATGTCATTATTTTAAAATTATAGATTTTGAAATTAAACAATTCATCTTGTATTTTCTCATTAAGAAATAAATCTGCTGGCTTCTACAGCAGGCCCTTAATAAAATGATGATAAATGTCAGAGGAGTATCCTCTGGCTTCTAAAAAGTGGTGCTCAAGAGGGATTATGTAACCCAAGTGTTAAAGCCAAAGTGACTGAAAACTTGTAAGGAATTGCTTGAGGAGTGTGATTGGATGGAAGGGATGAACTCACATTTTAAATGCCTTCAACTGTCAGGAACTGTGCTCTGTGGGTCACAGAATTTATCTCATTTAATCACCTCTTGCCCCGTCTTATGAGAGAGAATCTAGATCTAGACTGCAGCACATCTAAGACACAAAGAAAAAAACATAGGCAACTGATAACTTCAGCCGTGGCTCCAAAGCCCATGTACACTCTGTTCCCTCTCTCCACCACCCAAGGGTACCATTCAGTGATTTATTCTTTTTTTTTTTTTTTTTTTTTTTCTTTTTACAGCCACACTTGCAGGATATGGAACTTCCCAGGCTATGGGTCAGATCAGAGCTACAGCTGCAGGCCTACACCACAGCCACAGCAACATCAGATCCGAGCCACGTCTGTGACCTACGCCACAGCTTGTGGCAACACCGGATCCTTAACCCACTGAGTGAGGCCTGGGATCAAACCACATCCTCACAGACACCAGGTCAGGTTCTTAACCTGCTAAGCCATATCGGGAACGCCAATGTATTCTTTGGTTCACTACCAGAGTCCAGTGGTAGAGTGCGTGAGAGTCATATTCTGTAATTCTTGCCATGAACTGTCTTTGCATTTTTATTTCTGGGTCCAGTAGCATTGTAATTCCTGGCCTGAGTAAAATGAAAACAATTCTAGATTATCTTAATTGGTCTATGCAAACTTTTAACATGGATTTTTGTTGGATTCAAGTCACAAGGCATTTATCCAAAGATGTCTGAAATACGCATGTTTAAATATCACAATTTAAATGTTGGTATTTGCTCAAATGATCACAAAAGGGTAAGAATTATTATTTTGTTTGAGAAAGAGTATAATGAACCTGTGTTTAAGCCAGATTTACATTTCTTTTGGCAAATCATCTTTAAGAAAAGTATGGACTATGATACGCTGTTTTCAGGCTACTTCTCATTCCTACGTGATACAATCCAGTCTTTTTTTAAAATTCAGCACAAATGTATTGAGCATATTTCTGGTCCAGAATCTGTAACAGATGCTGTTTCTATGGTAGTAAGAGGCGTGGTCCCTGACCTCAGGGAGTTTAAAGTCTACTGGGAAAAGAATCTCGCAGACAGCTTAGAACGACGCAGTTCATGGCTATGACGAGGGTACACATGGCAACGAGGCATAGGAGAAAGAGCACAAGCTTTTCTCGGGGTAGCCTTCTGAGGTGGTACCACAGAAGCGGCAGCGTTGGAACTGAAACGTCAGGACTCAGTAGACGTGAATGTGGTAGGTAGACTGCGGATCTCAGCAGTCCCGCAGGGGAGGGGTGGCGATTACTTGCCACTGTCTGGGACCAGTGCCCAGCACGCAGTCAGGGGTAGGTGTGTATGTTCATTACATAAGCACAGTGAGCAGAGGGGGAGACACCTGCACCCGCCTCGAAGACTCACAAATAATGGTTTGCTTAAGAAGAGCTTGTAAATAGTGCCCAAGTAGAAACCAAGAAAAGCTCATTCCCGGGTCCCAGTAATAAAGAGGAAATTGATGGACAGAGCAGAAGCCAAGCCAGGGGACTCATGGAGAAGCCAGGCTCTGGAGAGATTAGGGGCGGGAACTTGAAGATATTACAGGACTCAGATTCTAAGCTACAGCTTTGTGTGTTTTAAATGCCTGAATTAAGATATCTTATAAGTCTTGGCCTCCAGGAATTGGGTATTTGAGTTTGCTCACTGCAGGAAGGATGGCTGCCTGTGCCATGGGTTGTAAAGTTACCCAGGAGGAACCATGAACCTCAAGTGCTTGGTTGGCCAACGTAGGACAATGAGATCCGCCCTCCCTCCTTGTATAGGAGCCCTAAGCTGGAAAACTAACGCTCCAAACAGCAGCGAGTTTACAAAACTGATAGGAGAATTAAAAAAAGAAACTCCATTGGAGAAAAATTAACCAGTTAACTCTGACATAAAAACGCCAATGGAAAACAACGCTTCCTGAAGATGAGCTTACGGAGAGAAGAAGAAAAAGGCAGACAGACAAGGAATTGAACTGCCATGGAGAGAACTAGCCACCCCTCCAAGTAGTTGAACAAAGTGAACAGATTTTAAAATAGATATGAATAAAATGCTCAGAGAGGAAAAAAAAAAAAAACTTGAATGCCAAGGTAAAGCAAAGATGAGATGAAAACAGCAGGTTTGGAAACCAGACATTCTGGACATGAGAGCTCAAGTAATGAAAGTAAAACCAGTGGCAGCCAGAATTTCCCTTTCTCCAACAAAGGAATCCGGATTCCTTGGAGAAATCCGTGGCTCCTTCTAGGACTGGGGAGGGGACGTGGGTGAATTTCGAGTGCCTTGTAGCTGGCAGGTAAGTGCTCAGAATCAAAACAATGCAGGTACCATTAAAAAAAAGAAAAAAGGCAGTTGGTCATTCCCTTTGTGCCACAGCGGAAACGAATCTGACTCGTGCCCGTGAGGATGAGGGTTCAATCCCTGGCCTCTCTCAGTGGGTTAAGGATCCGGTGTTGCTGTGAACTGTGGTGTGGGTCACAGACGTGGCTGTGACATAGGCCGGCAGCTGCAGCTCTGATCCAACCCCCTAGCATGGAAACTTCCATGTGTCGTAGGTATGCCCCCCCCCCAAAAAAAGGGGAAAAACAATGCTAAACAAGTCACCCCCAAACGTGCAGATCATTAAATCAAATCAAATGATGTCATGATATTCCTAGGAAAAACAGGGTGTGTCAAAAGGACAGAGGAGCCAACTGCAGGAAGCTCAGGGGCCGAAGGTGGGCAACTTGAGCCAGAAAAAAAACTTTACTGTAATACTGGATTGAAGCCCAAAGTTGACAGGTATCAAATCTCCGTGATTTTTAGATTCCATGAGATACATTTTAAAAGGTGATGTTTTGTGGAGTTCCTGCTGTGGCCCAGCAGGTTAAGGATGCAGCGTGGTCTCTGCAGCACTCGAGGTCACTGCCAAGGGGCGGGTTCATTCCCTGCCCTGGGAACTTCCACATGCCATGCGTGCGGCCTGAGAAACAAAAGGTGATTTTTTTTTTTTGTCTCAGAATGACAGTGTTTATAATATGGACGCGGTCACATCGTTTGCAGACGTAGATGTTTAAATGTGTGATGGGTGCTCAATCTTTCAAAATTCTTTTAGGGCGGCCGGGAAGAGCACTGCTCCATTTCAGAGTCTGCCGGGCTTGGGAACGTGTGGGTTTCAGATGTGAACCCACTCCGCTTTACCACTCCTCCCAGCGCTTGCACGCGTGTGTGATTCCACAAGCAGGAAGAGTGGGCTTCCTACCCTTCTTGGCAGTGTTAGCGCCGTCAGAGATGACGACCTCTTTCGTTCTGATGCGCGTTGTACTGTGCTGTGTGGCTTTTCATTTCCCTGGTGACGGGTGTAGTTAAGCATCTTTCCTATTTTTATTTTGCTGTTAAGGTGGCTGCTTCTGTGGACTGACTCCTCATCTCTTTGCTTCTTCAATTACTTTTTTAAATGGATTTGTAGGGATTGAACTATATATTCTGAGTATTGGCCTTTTTCCTGGTCTGAGTCTTCATTTTTAATGTTTATATACTGAAATGTATTCATTTCTTTTATTACATCTGGAATTAAGCCATCATTAAAAGACTTGCCCTTCAGGAAGGGAAACTCATCAGCCACATTTCTTGTCCGGCTTAATCTTTGACATGTAGACCCCTGATCTGGGTGGAGTTTATTCTTGTATGAGCGACAAGGTATGAGTTCTGGCTCTAATTTTCTCTCTTCCAACTGGCCAGCCAGGTGCCAGCAGTTAGACTGTGTATGCAAAGACCTACCTCTGCCAGTATGATGGGAAATGCAGCCCTTAGCAGGTGTCAGAGCGCCCTGGGCAGGGGGGGCCATTTCTGCACTTCGTGTGCTGTCCGTTAGGCTGTCTGTTCAGGGGCACGTGCCAGCCTGGTGCCTCAGCGAGCTTCGGAAGGCACTGCAGTGTCTGGTAGGACGAGCTCTCCCCCCCCCCCGCCCCCGCCCCGGCGGCTTTTCTCTGCCGTTTCTCCGTCTGCTCCTGCTGGTTTTCCCACATGACCTTGAGGCCTTCTGTGTCCGCTGCTGTTGAACCTGGCCATGGGGATGCACTTCACGACATTGCAGGCGCAGCCTTTTTGGCTGCGGTGCATCTAAAGCGCTGCTGAGCCAAGACAGCTCATCTTCAAGGACTGGAATTAGGCAAAGAGGTTGCTCTCCTCGCAGCGTCATTTATAACGTGGTTGCCCGCTGGTCACAGGGCCTGTGGGGGTCGTTCGTGCTTTGAGAACTGACCTTGAGGCCGACTCCCTTACCCCAGGGTCCCTGAAATGGTCCTGCCCTTGGCACGTGGCTCACACATCCTCCTCGCCTCCCCCTGCCCCCGACCCCTTCCCTCCGTCCACCGGTCCGTCCAGGCCGACAGCCGGCCAGGCTCAGGGAGCTGCCAGTGTTTCCCCAACACCCCCATCGCTGGACCAGTAAACCCCACAGATGCCTCTCAGCGTTTTCGCACGCTCCAAGCACGACTGTAAAAAGTGTGACAGGCACGCGTGTACCTCCTGCGAGATGCACTAAAGAAAATGAAGCTTTGTTTTCCACAGCAAGCAGACGAGAGCTCTGCCACTTAAGGCAGCCGTCCATCTGCCTTAAGTCTGTCGGTCACGCAGCGGATTCTCACGCGGAGTCTTTATCAGGCAGGTCTCTCCTCCCAAACCCTTGCCCTCTGCCTGCTGCCCGCTGCAAGGCGGTGTCTGTCCTGCCTGCTCAGTGATCTTCAGACCCCCAGTGAAGCGGGTCGGCCTTTCAGCTTCGGGCATGAGCTGGGTTGGAGCAGCTGCAAACCCTTTCAAGTGGTCCCGTTGTGCCATCTGGTGGGAATTCGGTCTCTTCCAGGCAGAATTCTCCCGCTCCCTGGGTTCATGGCTCTGTGTCTGTGTTTGACCGAATCACGAGGAGATGCTGACAGACGTCACAAAAGCACAGCCAGCCGAGGCCAGCGCCACACAGCTCATGAGTTCAGCATTTTTCCAAAAGAGGTCTCTGCATCTGCCCTGTCAGCTTCCCGAATTAAACAAAACAAACAAAATGCAAGCAGCACCTAAAAGGCACAGTGACATCCTGGTTTGGGAACATGTAGCAGATGAACGTGTTTGTCTTTTTCCCGAAGAAGTTTGTGTTTTGCCGAAAGAATAGGTTTGCGGAGATTTGCGCAAATACTGTTTCTTCTGGAGCCGTGTACGGGCTTTCACCAGGCCGTCCGGAGCTGCGGTGCGGGGACGGGCTGTCTGGTGTCTCTGTGTGTATTCAGAGGACACTGATTCCATAGAGTCTCGTCAATGGGAAATTCAGTCTCTCTTTTTGGTCATGGCTGCAGCATATGTAGAAATTCCCAGGCCAGGGACCAAACCGAGACCTGAGCTGCTGTAGTGACCTCACTGGATCCTTAACTGCTAGACCACCCGGGAACTCCATTTCTCTTCTGCCCTTTATTTCTGCCTCTGTCGAGGAGTCGTGTGGCAGATCTTGGCATTGAGGAAGGCATGAAGCTCCTGTACACCTGAGTGATGCTCTTTCTGTGCTCAGCCGCTGGCTGGGAGTCCTCGAGCGGCGGGTCTAAGCTGTCTCTTCCTGCCGTCTTGCCCCATTTCAGACTGGAGTCCCCCACGCGGAGCCTCAGCATGGATGCCCCAAACGGCGTTCGCGTTCGCGCACCTGCGGGGAGCGGGGCGGCCCTTTCCCAGATGGACATCGTTCTTCACAGCAGCGCCGGGCCGGTGAGTTCAGCCACGGACGGAGCGCCTGCGGGCGCGGCCGCACGGCCCCCGAGGCTTCCGCACGGGAGGCTGATGGTAGTTGGGGAAGAGGCGTCGTGAGAGGCCTAGAGCAGAAAGCGGGAAAGGAAGGGAGGGGCCCCTTCTCGGGGACGGAAGGGCCGAGAACGGCCGAAGCAGCCCTTCGTGGGTCCAGGCCGCTTGCTGTGACTGCTGCTGGTGCTGTCAGTGTCTTGTTGTGTTCAGCTCTGAATAACCTTAGACGCTCAGCGCTTGCAGGATGTACCTGTTCTGCCATCGCGTTGTGGTCCCGTGTCGCCCGGTGGGGCTGTCAGTAGGGGTTACCTGCTACCTGCTGTCCGGTGTGCTCACACCCAGCTCTGCTCAAGTGGGAATTAAACTCACAAAACTAGGGAGTTCCCATTGTGGCTCAGCAGAAATGATACCCGACTAGTATCCATGAGGTTGTGAGTTCGATCCCTGGCCTTGCTCAGTGGGTTAAGGATCCAGCGTTGCTGTGGGCTGTGGTGTAGGTCGCAGATGAGGTTCAGATCTGGTGTGGCTGTAGCTGTGGTGTAGGCCAGCAGCTGTAGCTCTGATTCGACCCCTATCCTGGGGACCTCCATATGCCACAGGTGCAGCCCTAAAAAGCAAAAGAAGGAGTTCCAGTTGTGCCTCAGCAGTTAGCGAATCTGACTAGCATCCATGAGGACGCAGGTTCCACCCCTGGCCTCACTCAGTGGGTTAAGGATCTGGCATTGCTGCAGCTGTGGCATAGGCCGGCAGCTGTAGCTCCAATTCGACCCTGGGAACCTCCATATGTTGCACGTGAGGCCCTAAAAAGCAAAAAAAAAAAAAAAAAAAAGAAAGAAAGAAAAAAGAAAAGAAAGAAAGAAAAATCAGAGCTCCAGTAATGAAAACCTGGCACCTCAAGTCCAGAAATAAAACATCAGTGGCACGAGCCATGGTTCTCATGGGCTGCAGAGCGCAGGCTACACACTGTGGCTCCTCCTAGTGCCAGCCCAGCCTGCCACCTGCCGGCTGGAGTTCAGGGGAGTGAACAGGCCTCTCTGGGCCTCTCTCCTCAATTGTCAAGTGGGAAAACAGCATTTACTCAGCCGTGTCACAGGCTTATGAGAACTCCATGCGGGACGGTAACTGTGGAATTATATTAATTGAGTATTAGCAGGTATGGTAGGGGCAGCAGATGGAGCCCAAGGAGCAGCTCCCAAGAGGGCAGGACCCACCTAAGGGCAGCCTGCTGGTGGGCACAAGTATTGTCCGGAAGCCCCTGCAGGCTGTAACCTAGAAATTTTAAAAAGAAAAACTTGGGAGTTCCCTGGTGGCTCAGTGGGTTAGGGATCTAGTGTTGTCACTGCTGTGGCACAGGTTCAATCCCTGGCCCAATAATTTCTTTATGCTGCAGGAGCAGCCAAAAAAAAGTTTTTATGTCTGGAGCAGATAAATGCAAAAGTGGAAATCAAGAATTTTGGAATCTCCATGGAGTTCCCGTCGTGACGCAGTGGTTAACGAATCCGACTAGGAACCATGAGGTTGCAGGTTCAATCCCTGGCCTTGCTCAGTGGGTTAAGGATCCGGCGTTGCTGTGAGCTGTGGTGCAGGTCGCAGACTCGGCTCAGATCCCGAGTTGCTGTGGCTGTGGTGTAGGCCGGCGGCTACAGCTCTGATTCCACCCCTAACCTGGGAACCTCCATATGCCGCGGGAGTGGCCCTAGAAACAGCAAAAAGACAAAAAAAAAAAAAAAAAAAAAGTACTTTGCAATCTCCAAATGCAAAAACAGCTCAGGCAATAAAGGAATAATTAAACAAACAAAAAAAAGAATTTTGGAATCTTATTACTAAATCATGTCACTACCTACTGAAAATGTATCACCTGGAAAAAAATCCATACCGATTTTAATTTTGAAGTAATATTACTTGTTTTCATGAGTTAGGTGTCATTTTTGCAAGTAGCACTCAGCCTGCCCCACAATTGAAGGTGAGGCCCCTATTACTGGACGTAGTTCAGAGTGAAGGAATGTCTGGTTTCCCACAAAACCTTCTCTGCAAAAGGCAAGTGAAGATGAACAGGAAGCAGTATGTGGACCGCCGGAGGCCAGGGTTTGCCAGAACAGGGAAAGTACCTAGAAAAAAAACAAGAGTTACCCCGAAAGAGAAGAAAAGCTGAGCTAGGGAAAAGGACAGACGTGGACAGAATCCAAAACGCTGGGCCTCTTAGGATCCACTTTATAAAAAGCCACACCCATTTGAGTTCCCGCTCTGACAGCGTCCCAGACCACAGGGCGAAGCCTGCCGTCGTGCACGGGCCCCGTCCCCCCGACTGCTTCCCCAGCAGAGGGGGTACCAGCGGCAGCGCCAGGAGGAGAGTTGCAAAGTAGAGGAGAGCCAGCCTTGTTGGCGCGGAGGCCGCGGAGCCGTCCCTGACGTCGAGGCCTCGGGCGCTCGGGTGGTTCAGACCTGGACACCTACTTCCTCAGGGTGTCAGAAGATTTCCACATCTCCCTCTGGGGCCGCGTGTTCCCACTTCCGCCCCACTCAGCCTTTGCAGGGACGGAAACGCCCAGGGACTTTCCTCTTACGGTGGTTGCTTTAGCCTGTGTGTCACCTGCTTTCCTGCGTCTAACAGAAGGCAGCAGCGTTTCAGAGGGTTTATTTTTTTTCCGATGTTTTCAGAGTCAGGGAAATGCTTGGTAGCTGTTAGCATGAATCGCCTCGCCCAGGAAAATTGGGAGAAATCCCGGCATTCACAGATTCAGAGGACAAGCTGCATCTACTTCTGCGGCTTGTTCTTTAGCCTGACGGGGGAGAAGCTTCAGGTCAAGGTGCATCACAGGATGAACGGGAATCTGCAAAAGAATGAGAGACCTTGTCTGAAATGACGGGGAAAGGCCTCCGTAGGGCTGTCGCCTTGCGCCTCTTCCCGCCTCAGGGAGCCCAGTGGGCGGGAGGAGGAAACGGCCTCCCTCCGGTGACCCGGGCTGCGTCGCCCCCTGCCCGCGCCACGCGCGGGGCCGCCCCGTCGGAGCGGGACCTCAGGAGAGCCGGGCCTGCGCGTCCTCTGGGCGGCGGGCCTGCGGGCGGCCTGGGGAGCCCTGACGCCGCATCTCCCGTTTTCTCCCCCGCAGCTCGTCCTTGATGCTGAGACCGTGTGTTTACCCAGGGTGGCCCAGGGGACGCGGGGCCCCGGCAGCTCGCAGGGCCTCTACGAAGTCTGCGCGTGTGCAGATGGGAGGCTCTACCTGGCGGCGGCGGCCGCGGGCACCACGTGCCACGAGAACAGCGGCGTCTGTCTGTGAGCGGCGCCCCCCCGGGAGCTCGAGGTCGGGCGGCGGCCTCGCTGGGGGCGCTCCGGGACCCGGGTGGAAGCTCAGCCGGCACGCGGCGGGCGCCCTCACCCTGTTCCATCCGATGCCCGGATCGCGGCGGGGCCGGTCGTCGTGGACACCGCCGACGGTGCGTCTGTCCCACCAGGCGGAGGGGTTTTGCCCTCGGAGCTCCCGAGCTTTGCCGCTGGGCCGCGGCGGCCTCCAGGGACGCCCTCCGCGGCGGTGTGGACACACGCCCGGCGTCCAGCCGCGGGTCTCCCTCGGGAGGAAGAGCATCTGTCCTGCGCACGTGTCCCCAGGGTCGCGAGCCTTTCCACGGCGTCCCTCACATCTCTGAGTGCTGCCCTCGCTTTTATGCAGAACGCGTGGGTCGCGGGAGATCTCCGGGTTTAAAGGGACCTGGAGGTTGACGTGATTTTCAGCGGGGCCTCAGAGGGATAAATTACACAACCCCTCGTGCGTTCTTTATGTATATTCGACGAGCAATAAAAATCAACCTGTGTTTTTCACAGATTTTGAAGTTTTTGAGTATCTGACTTTCTTTAACCCTCACAACTCTCGGGGTAGGTGCTGTTTCCCCCGTTGCTGGTGACAGAAAGGTTCAGATGGGCCGGGTCACGTGCAAATGACCCTGAACGGAGAGCCTGCGGGGCAGCGTCGGTTCTCACCTAGAAACCTTCAACGTGTCTCTTTCCATGCGCGTCACCAACCTACCTGACACCTGCGCGGGCGGCCGGGCGCTTGCTTGGGGTCTGTCACCCACCAGCGTCACACCCCGAGCAGGCGGCCTCTTGGCTGCCCGGCCCGCGTGCTGACCTCACAGGCCAGGCCGGGGACCAGGCGACGCGCCTCGGAATCGGCCCGTCGCAGTCACCACCACGGTCGTGTAAACTGGGCATAGGCCCGGGGGAGGCCAGCCCCACACTCTGGAAGATGCGCTCCGCACAGAGTGGGGGCCTGGCTCGGTTTGGGCTTTAGCGGTTCCGCTAAACTCTCCCCTGGGCACACGGCGGGGTGGGGCCAGCAGCACTGCACTTGCAAAGAAAAGGATTTACGATGATACAACTGCAGACGCATCCTCTGCAGAACTGAGAGCTTCGTTTCTAACGCTGTGTGCATTTAACAGTGTCTGGCTTCAGAGTGTCCTGAACACCTGAGGTTACAAAATACAAAGACGCTTGGGCCTGAGCAGTTAGGAGCACACTCAGCTCTGCAGATGACGCTCCTGGTGGGGTGGGGGCTGGTGCCTGGGACTATAAATCGGCATTTGCCTCTTCCACTTAGTTAAGTCCTGATTTTAAAAATCACTGTCCTTCTTTCCGTGACATTCCGATTGTCACAGTATATAGTGTTGCCATTTTTTGTCATATTTACTGTCTTGTACCATGTTTGTGCAAAAGAACAACGGAAAGTCTTCAAGCCCAGACGAGGTAGACACAACCCAGGACGCCCAGGGAGCGTTTCCACCTCAGCTTGGTTCTCACCACACGCACACGTCCAGAAGAATGGCGCAGATGAGAAAGTGGTGCCCAGAAAAAGAATCGAGAGAAAGTAGGAGGGATAGAACCTTTTAAATAAGGGTGTAGATCCGATTTTTTTTTTTTTTTTTTTTTGGTCTCCTTTACTGCATGGATTCATTACAAAAGAAGTTGTTTATAGCTGGGTTCTCCAACATGACGAGGAATTTATCCTCATTTAGAATAGACACCTATAGGTAGGCTGTATTCTAAAATGCATTACATAAACCTGTCTTCTTAAATACATTAATACAGTGTCATTTAAATTTTCATTAAAGGTGTTCTAAAAATCCAAATTCTGAAATACACGTGAATGCAAGGGTTTCACGTAAAGAAGTGTGAACCCGTATTTCTTTTTTAAAAAGAACATCTAGAAAAAAACACAAAACCCCAACTAGACTAGATCAACTGTCACAAAGGCCGGACAAGGTTTTCTGTGGACATTTGAATACCCAAAAGCAATAAGATACATTCCAAGTGCTGAACCTGAGGGTTTGGCGGCTTTTGTTTGTTTTTTGTCTTTTTAGGGCCCCACTTATGGCACATGGAGGTTCCCAGGTCAAATCGGAGCTATAGCTGTCTGCCTGCACCGCAGCCACAGCAACACCAGGTCCTTAACCCACTGCGTGGGGCCAGGGATCAAACCTTCGGCCTCACAGATACTAGTCAGATTTGTTTCGACTGAGCCACGATGGGAACTCCCTGAGTCTGAGTTTTAACGTACGAGGAACTTGAGAAAGTCCCAGGACGCTGGAGCCCCACGGTCTGGGTGACCCCAGACCAGAGAGCCCTCAGCCTGGCCTCCCTGTGCCTCAAAAGGAGGACGAGCCCCTCTCCGCTGGGGTCTTGTGTGCATCAGCCTCCCTGCAGCAAGGTCAGTACCTCTTCAGTCTTCACCTCCAGAAGGACCGTATTTACGGTAGCTACTTCCAAACACACGTGGATATCCTGTGTCAACCAGCCTTACTCCTACAGAGGTAAAACAAAATCAGCGAGCACCTTCATAAACCCAGTATGTCAAGTGCTGTATACTCAGTCATGAAAGAGAAACCTATTAAAATTCCAGTATAGGGAGTTCCCATCGTGGCTTAGCAGTTAATGAACCCTGCTAGCATCCATGAGGTCACAGGTTCGATCCCTGGCCTCACGCAGTGGGTTAAGGATCCGGTGTTGCTGTGGCTGTGGTGTAGGCCGGCAGCTGTAGCTCTGATTCCACCCCTAACCTGGGAACCTCCATATGCCACTGGTGCGGCCCTGAAAGACAAAAAGACCGAAAAAAAGAAGAAAAAAAAAGAAAACACCTTAATGTAGAAAGATATCAAGTGAGTTTTGGGGAAATACCAGCTACACTGATTTCATATGTACATCTGCTTTATTAAAATTGTGGCGCTTAATATAACAGCAGAAATAATCACATGGCTTCACATCCAGAAGCAGCACGACAGTGGAGGCGCAAACATTCCTTGTTACCGGTACAAGTAAAAAATTCAGTAATATGTTCCATAAGCCCTTAATTGCATAAAATATTATATTTAGCAACATTTACAGCCAGGATACTTGAATAAACTAATTATCGTCACTTTTTCTTTTACATTCTGCAGAAAAAATAACGGATGTAGGACACTCATACATGATAAAGAAATCAGACGTCAGTTCTGAATCATTCATGGGGAAAACACAAGCTGATAATTCCTTTCAGAGCCTACTAGATATTGTCACAATGATTTTACATTTTTTTTTTTTTTTTCTTTTTCAGCCATGCTCACAGCATATGGAAGTTCCCAGGCCAGGGATCTAATCTGAGCTGGAGCTGTGACTACGCCACAGCTGTAGCAACGCCAGATCTTTGACCTACTGCACTGGGCAGGGGATCGAACCAGCACCTCCCAGAGAAAGCTGGATCATTAACCCACTGTGCCACAGTGGGAATTCCTGATTTTATAATTTTTTAATGTCTTCAAAGTAAAATCCAAAAAAAAAAAAAAAAAAACCCTCCACTAAGTGCCATGTTGGAGGACAAAAAATTTTTACTGCAGCACCTTTAGACAAAAGATTGCATCCTGCTTAACCACACTATCTAAATTATGTTTGTGGAAAATATGTACAAACATAAGCAAGTGCTCTAAGAGGTGACAGATGTCACTCTGGAAGGCAGTTCCTGGAAGAAGCAAATGACATCCAGGGTAAGAACTGCCCCCCAGCGGGGTCTCCTACATGCTACCTTCATAAGCCCGGAAGGCCGTAAACACCAGGTGAGAACACCTGCAGTGAGGATGTGACTGCCCCCCCCCCCCCGCGACCCCACCCCGGGAAGGGCCGTCTGCAGATTCTCAATCAAGTAATATTCAGGAGTAATACTGTACCGTCTTTACATGTACTGAGTATTTAATACGCAAAATGGCAACAAATTCATCATCAGATCCAGCTGATAAGAAAATAACACATCCAAAGAGGATCCACTTAAAGAAATCATGAATTCCAGAGACGTAATTCCCCTTAGTTGTTGAAACCAGTGACATGTCCAGTGTTTCATGAGCTCTTCAAATGGACCATGTTAGAAACAGAAAACTAACTTCATCCAAAGCAGAGACGCTGGCCTCTTAGCTGACAGACCGCTAAGCTTTGGTTGTACACAGAGCGGGTGAACGAGGCCCGGCCCGGCCGGCCAGGTACACTGGCGGTCAGGCAAGTTGCTCTGTCGATGGGCAGGCTCACAGCTCCCAACTCCTTCCCAAGCAGTCGGAGTGTGCTTTGCAATTCCAAAACAGCGGACGGGGAAGCTCAAGGAGGCATAGCAATTCCTATTTGTGCTACAACACATTCAAGATCTGGCTCTGCTTTTTCTTTAAATACTTTCACAACTTCTGCTGTATAAAGTTTTCGAGCTTGATGATGATACAGGCCGTGCACTCCATCACCCTCATGGCAACCTCGGAAGTGAACCTGTCGTTTGGGATCTGGGGGAAGGGCAGCAGGTCGGGGTATCTTGTTTTTAAACCGTCCACACCATAGGCTTCCAAGGTGTGGACGTCATTCGTCAGGCCTTCCAGCTGCTGTCCGTACTCCTCGATTTTCTGCGCCAGTGCGGTTGGCTTCACGTCTTTGTCAGACTTGCCCCTCACGGCGTAGTCGGCGGCGATCAGAGCCAGCTTGGTAGAGAGGAAGCATTTAAAGCACACCCACTCGTTCGCATTTTTGTGAAGGTCATTCCTGGCAGCAGAGAAATTCGCTCTGGCTTGTCGTAACCACCTCCGAGCTTCGACCGGGTTACCGACCGACTTGAACGTGGGAGGAACGAAGAACCGCTGAGAGTAAGTCTGTCCGGCTGAAGGTGGGCACTTTTCCTTGTTTTGTTGCTGCCTCTCAGATTTATGGCTCGTTGCCTCTTGATTCCAGGACGTGTAAAACCTCTGAAAGGAGAACTTGTCTGACGGAAACCGCGATGCCGGGGTTGAAAATGGGCGCCTTGAGGCTCTGTCTGAATTTTGATCCAGAAAAGCCTGTTTCTCTAATCTGTTGATTTCATTCTGCAAATGCTTGAAAACTTCATTAGCAAGGTCATGGTTTTCTGGGTTCTTGTCAGGGTGCCATTTCAAATACAACCGCCTGATAATCTTTTTCCGTTCAGACTCTGGAAGCTTCCAGGCTTGCTCCACCACGGATGTCACCTCTTTTAAAATTTCTGGTAGAGAATTCGCCTTCAGCTTTTTGGGGGAATGATGCTTGGACGATGGGGTCTTGGGGGTCTCTCTGCCAGAGAAGAGAGGCGGGATGCTTCGCAGACCCGGGGCCGGGAACTCCGTGGGGCTGGTGGGTGTGGACGGGGCGCTGTCTCTGCTCTGAGAGCTCTCCTCTGGCCTTGAAAACTTATACAGATCGAGAGAGCTAACTATTTTATATTCACTGTAGCCGATGTCAATCTGATAGATCTTTCCTAGAAAACTGGAGTTGTCCGCATCTTCCCTCTCAACTTCCTGTACAATGATGGCGTACGTATACGTCGGCTGGTAAGACCCGTAGATGTCACCCCCTTCGGCATCAACGAGGTACCCCACGTACTCTCCCGGGTAGAAAACGTTCATCGGATCCATAAGCAGCGTGTAGTGAATCTCTGCAGGTATCGGCGTGCCGGGCATTGGGAGTTCAAGTTTCGATGGCTCCGAGGAGTCGTATTTCACCCCCAGACTGTCCAGCTTCTCGCTGATCCTGTAAATATCGTTGCAGCCCAGCATGGCAATCAGATAGGAAGTGTCCGAGATGAGATTGTCGGTGGCCGACTTCAGCGTCATGGCCAAGGCCAAGAGGAAGTTGATGTCTTTGCTGTCCGAGTGCTGGATGTAGAGCAGGATGACCGCGGTCCCAAACCTCTTGAGGAAGGCGAACGTCTCACTCCTGCTGTGGGGGATGGGGTTGAACCCCTTCACCCGCAACGTGGTCTGAAGCTTCTCAAAGCAGGACACCTTCAGTCCTTCGCGCAGGGCTTTGCAGAGTCGGATGGCTTTCTCCTCGTTGGCCAGGAAGGCGTTGTCGTTTTCGTGCTTCATGATTCGAATCAGGCCCGTGATGAACTGCTCCGAAGACAGGAGCAACTGCAGCCTGCCCTGCAGGGAGCACAGGGCTCCAAACTGGCAGACCTTGGGCGTCTCCTCGTCCAGCTGCTCCTCGAGGATGCTGCTCAGCAGGCGCGGCCGGAGCTTCTGGGGAAAGAGCATGATCAGCTTCGTGTGGAACCCGTGGTCCTTCCCCAGGTAGCACTGGCTGAGATCCACCAGCATCTGCACGCCGATGTTCCCCTGGATCCTGCTCTTGTAGTGCGGGGCGTCGTCAAACACCAGGATGCTGGACTTCACCAGCCTCCCGTCCTGGCTCGGCAGGTACAGCGCGAGGTCCCGCACGCTCTCGAGGTCGCCCCGCACCTTGACGGAGTCGTTCTGCAGACTCTTGAACAAGCCGGACACTACTCTCTTGACGGTGCGCATCTCATTGGGATCCAGCTGCTTTCCTTCGGAATTTTTGAATATGCGGCTCAGCACCTCGACATACTGCTTCGTGGAAATGACGTCCTCAGTCCCCAGGTGTTTGAAGAGCTGATGAAAGGTGCCGAGCTCCAACGGCAGCTTGTACAGATACGGTTTGAAGTCGGACTCGTACTCCAGGTTTATCACCACCTCCTCTGGCTTCAGAAGTTTCCAGCCATCCTCCACCATCACGAAAGCAACCCCCCGCAGCTGAAAGCGAAACTCCCTTTTTTCTGCGCTGAGAAATTCGTATATGCTCCGCAAGACCCTTGCTCTGGTTTTGACCATGTCTTCGTCCAGGGTCGTGATGTTGCATATGTTTCTGCAGTTACTGATGACCTTATCCAGAGGCGGGTCCAGGTTCACGCTCAGCATGCTCAAAACCTGCTCCAGCTGCTCCTGTGGGCCAAGCTCGCTGCCCTCTTGCTCTCTGATGCTCAAGGGTGTGGCTTTCTCTGGAAGGATAGGGCAGGACGTCCATAAGAGCTGGAGCACATCGCATTGCTTGAATTTGGGATTTACCTGGGCTCCGTTGAACTTTATAAGAGGGAGGGTTCCGTTCACTTCTTGATACTGAGGGTGAAATCGAATAAATTCAGCAGGGGCCCGCTCGGGACATAAGAATGGTATTAAAGAGAGTTCCTTCAGGAAATTTCCAGATAACAAATCCATTCGTTCCTGGAAAATATGGTGGAGAAGGATATCAACTGTGTTTTGCAGCGTTTCTTTGGACCAGTTTTCCGTATTGGCTCTCACACTGATTTCCTTAGCAAACTGTAACAACTGCTGCTGAGAAAGTATGTGTTTTAGTCCAATATTTCTCAAGAATTCTACCCAGGAGGTCATAAATGCAGCTTGATTTTTGGGCTTTATAAGTTGTTCCAATTTTTTAAAGAAGTCCTTAGGAATAAACAATTTCTCAGGAAGCATAACCTCAAAAACTCTCACGGTTCTATCATAGAAATGTTTTGCTTGCTTTAGCCGCCCGTTGGCGTCATGAATTATCAGTAAACTTTCCAGCTTTTCAAAAAGTTGTTCCTTGATCTCTGACAGTTCCTCGCTACTTGATAACCTATTCTTAAGATAGATGAGATGCTCTAATTTTGCATCGTAGGAGAGATTTTCAATTTTGGGTAGGAGGTGTTTCAGATAAACCTCCAGATCATCTACGGGGACACAACCGAGCACCTCGTACAGTTCCTTTAGGTGCATTTTTTCTTCAAGAAACGCAGACGACGATAATTGTGTCCACTTTTCCACTTCGGCCGAAGGGATGCTTTTCGTGAGCACATAGCACGTTCCGAACTTTGCAATGCTCATGTAGCGACCACTGATGGACTTGTAGCAGGGAAGTGACTTTAGAATTTTTATGTCGTCTTGGGACATCAGGTGATTCAAATTGCAGTTGAAATACATCAAGAGCGCTTCAAAGTCATTTTCTACTAACTTGTCCGTTCTAAATGTTGAGGTTTGGACCATGTAGTGCACAGCCTTCAGAATACTCGTGGGGCTCTCGATGTTTGCCGTGTGACGGGACAGCAGAGGAACAAACGCACTGTCTTTGGAGCAGATCTTGTTCAAGGCAAGCTGGATACAGCCGGCTTTCATGAGAGCGTGGAAAACCTTGTCGCTCTGGGCGTTTGGGAAAACGGCGATGTGCATGAGACTCAGAGGCAGCAGGACGTCGCCCTCGGGCACCACCAGCTGATTGGCCGAAACCGTGAACTTGGTTCCGGGGAGCAGCGCCCAGTCTTTCAGGGTGTCAGCGACAGCGTCGAAGTTGGGTTTTGCCTCGTCTTGATCTTCCTTGACATTGACAGCTTCACTGACAAAATGCCAGGCATTCTTAAGCCAAGACTCACTTGCAAAGTTGTCCTTCCACTTTGTACAGGTTTTGGTCTTATACTCACGAGGCAGCACGGACGATAACAAGTCAGCGAAGCTGGAAATGTCAAACACTTTGGCCACGTTGCAGCTCAGCAAGATGTTACTGTACTTCAGATACAGCGTGTTCATGAACAGGTCTTTGCGGGACGGGATCAGTTCGTGGTACGTGGTCAGAAACTTGGGTCGCCTTGCGTCGAACGTTTGCAGCACGCTGTCCAGGGTGATGAGGAGGGGCAGGCCCTCCACCTCGATCTCACGTTCCTCTGCGTCCTTAAAGCAGTAATCAACCAAAAGTTTCAAACTGTGGAACAGCTTCAGGTTGGTCTGCTGCAGACGACAAGGCAGCTTCCCGATGTGGCAGCTCGTGTCGGGGGAGGAAAACGTCATGAGAAAAGCCCGGACGTCGGCGGGGGTGACGTAACTCACAGGAATGTCGGCGTCCACGAGGCAGTGGTACAGGTTAGCAGTTTCATCACAGTTGTAAACCAGGTTGAAACCAATTTCCAAAAGCAGGTGCTTCAGCCTGTAGACGTTCTCCGCCACTGTTTTGCGTGTGGTGATGTTATAATCTGCATTTTTCAGGTGCTGTAACTCATCCTGCAGTAAATTGTCAAAAAAGGGTCTGGTCTTGCTTGAGGTCGACATGTTAATCCAGGTGATTATAACTGCAGAGTGCAGGTCGGAGCCGTCGATGTTGGGAGCCCGGACGACAGGTAAGAGGCGCTTCATGTCTTCGTGAATGCAGCTATACAGGGCTTTCACCAGACAGTACAGGTCCGGCTGCAGATCAAGCCTGTTCACGGGGAAAAACGACAAAAACTTCTTCAGCGTGTCCTTCACCACGTGAATGGGCGTGTTCTGTAAAACGGACAGTGCTGGGTCGGAACCCGGGAAGTACCGCTTTTTCAACTGGATCAGCAGTTCCACGTAGGCGGGCGCGATGAGGGCCGTCATGAGGCTGTTGTTCCAGTCACTCCGAACGCCGACCCCGTCATCGTCCCGCCACAGGTTCCTCCTGGCTGAGTCGAGGGCAAAGTGGCCGTTGACGTGGAAGGGGAGCCCCGTCTCCAAAGAGAGGGGCAAAAAGCAGAAGGCCCGGTGGGGCTTCTTGTAGTTGTGCGTGATGCAGGCAGCCACTCCGCCGCGGGGGAAGAGGGTGATGTCCTGGTTCCTGTGGGCTGACAGGACGCTCCTGGACACCCTCTCCAGGCTTGAGAAGCCCGACCTGTTGCAGATGAGCCAGGCCGTGAGGTTTCCCTCCGAGTCCTCGGTGTCCATGGTGTAGGTGATCTGCTGAACCGGGATGTCCTTGAGCTGCCTCTTTTTGGAGACACTGTCCATCACAGAGGCGTGAAACTGCTTCCTTTTCAGCCTGTCTCCGTCGGTGATTTTGCCTTTCACGGAGTACAGCACATTTAGGGCTCCAGTGGCTTTATCGATCTCACAGATAGAAATTTTTTCCATGTGATTCAGAAACATTAGAAGTTCTGCCCCATCTGACCGCAGTTTGTCCAGAAGATTCTGGACCATTCTGTCTGAGGACGGAACGGAAGAAATTTCTGAAACTTTCGCCATCTCCGCGTTCCGGAGCGGGAACCTGAACATGGTGCAGTTGTCCAGTTTAAAGTGGGTCCCCAAGTAAAGGTCCAGGACGTCTGAGAACTGCGTCCTAAAATCTGCATCCAGATCCCTAAACATGCGTCCGGGACTAACGGACGTGGCCCCCGGGGCGTACCTGGCGTGGGGATCGAAGATACACAGGATGTCATTGCCGGAAATAAAGGACGGGCAGTCCGTGATGTGATACACAGAATTGAATCCTATTCCGTACTGGCCCGTTTTACAGGGGTTTCCCTCTTTGGTGCCTTTGCCAAGATTCTGAATTCCTCGGACATCGTCTTCCGTAAAGGGTTGGTTGTTATACACGCACAGCGCTGGGCCCTGCAAGGGAGCCCACTTATCATCAAATATTCTATCCACGGGATGCTGTCTGGGGTCAAACACAAAACAGATTTCTGTGGCCTTTGCATCGTCAGCATTCTGAAGAAGTTCTTTCAGCATTTCCTTTTCCGAAGGATAGGCATTAAGGATGCTCTTAATCCTGCTGGTCAGCTTCTCTTTCTGTCCAAATTCGGTGCCGAGCGCCGTAAAGCAGATGTTGGACGCGTACCTCTCCAGGGCTTTATGGCGCTTGGGGACGGCACCTAGTTTTACAGCCACTTCCCTCGGTATATCCGCATGACAGTATTTTACGGTGGAATCCTTTACTTTTATCCAGGGACAATCATTGTAGCACAGAGATTTGGCAGGAAGAAGCCTAAGATTAGTATCTGGCAACAGTATTTTGCCATAATTTTTCTCACAAAATTCTTGTTTCTTCTCTCTAATGAGACCCCATATTCCTTCACTGATTATTCGCCGGCAAAGCTGAAACTTCTCTTCAGTTATCTGTTTTGATTCCTTCTCTTGATCAATCGATTCCAAAACGCGAGCAAAATCTTCCACAGAGAAAGACTGCCTCACGCCCACACTTTCAAAAAGTTCACGGAAGTTATTTTTATATTTATTAGGCAACTGATAAAGGTATGGGGCTGCTTCAAAATTCAAATGAAAAGCGACTTTTTCCACGTCGACATAGGCGTTCTCCACCAGAATGAAGCTGAAGGTTCTTAACCTTTCCACGATGGCTGCCTTGGCGCTGTCGCTCTGCGTCGCTGCCTCGTGGAGGTATCTGTAGCAGGCGCTGGTGATGCTTTCTTGGTACAGTCCGACCCCATCATCAGCTGACTTCGCAACTTCTTTCAGCTGCCTCACCACCAGATCAACCGTGGGCTTCCTCAGTAATCCCAAAAACTCTTTAACAGCCAGTGGCATGGAGCCACAACCTCTGAAGGAATGGGAATTTTCATTCAGAATTGGGTGCAGAAGACAAACCATATCTTGATACTCAGCCGTGTAAAGGTCCGTTGCCGCAAACATGGTTTCAGGCTTAAAACTGTTACCTTTCCAGTCCAAAGAAAACCCTGCTGGTTTTGTTAGAAACGGAAGGAAGGGGATTGTTTGATATTTTGCAGCAAAATCCTTTGCTCTAGGATCCCTTATTTTTAGTTTTTCATCAATCAGACTTAACAGAATGCTACTTCTTAGACAAGCAGCGCCGTGATCGCTCTCATTAATTTCAGCTATTGACTCTGCTCGTTCCAGCATGTCGTCCCATAAGATATCATCTTTGGCCATACCTAGCTGGACGAGTTTAATCAGGATAATAGGGTTTAGGTAATCCCGAGTAGAGCCGTAAGGAAACCGTCCATCTTTAGTGTCAAATAACTTTGCGACCCGTCCCTCAGGGTGGATTAACCTTGAGGGTAAGACCAGAGGGTGCCCCTCCAGAGAGCAAGGAATACACGGAGTAACTCGGAGGATTCCTGAGAACTCGTCAACTTTCTCGTTGAGAACAAAATTCATTAAAGGATCTCGGAGTTCTGCTTCAATGTCTTGAATATTTGGGAAAAACACTTCTGAGAAAAACTGCTTCTCCGAAAATGTATTTTCAAGCAGTATCTGTTTGCAGCCAGCTTCTTCGAATCCTAATTTTACTGAAGAAGGAAGCTCAACAGCACAGAGGGTTTCCGGCCCTGTCTTCTTGAGGTACTTCAAGAATATCTTGAAGGCGGCGGGGCCGACGTCTCTTCTTTTAAGTATAGAGTCATCTAGAAACCTCACGTGCTTCATAGAAACCCACGTAGACCCATCCGAGAAGACTCTGGTCAGTTCCTTCCCTCGCCCGTGAGCTATGTCCTCATAAAACCCTTGGCAGATGACGGAAAAGTCATCGTGAACCAAATCGGGGTGAGGCCACACGGCATGGTAGGTGTAGTCCATCAGCTCGCCGCTGGCGGCCAGGTCGCGAAGCACGCAGAGCGCCTCCAGGTAGGCTTTCACGATCACGTGTCTCATGAAGGTGCTGTTCCACCGTCCTTTCGTGTCTGTCTTCCAGACCTCCTTTCTGTTGGAAGTGACGGCAAAGCACCCGTTGATGTGGACCGGCAGTCCCGTTTTTATGCGCAGGGGCAAGTAGCAGAACACCTCCCCAGCCTGGGGTCGCACAGCCCACGTGTGGTCCTGGACCTCGGCCAGAAGAACGCCCACTGCCCCACAGGGAACCAGCCCCAGCCTTCTTCCGCTTTCACTCAGGGAGAACCTGAGGGCCTCTCCCGTGTCCATGCAGCTGCATATAAGCCACGTGGTACACTCCACTGTTTTCTGCGGCAACTCGTCCGACGGCTTTTTGGATTGGCCGGACTTGGCCATCTCAAAGAGCGCGGCTGGGTCGTCATCCGGGCCTCTGAAAAGCGGCGACTGTAAGTCGGCGATCCTTCTGAACACGTGGTGAAATTCTTCCACCGTGATCTGGAGGATGCAGGAGGACTTGGGTGCTTCGGCGGGGAGCTTTTTATTACCGCTGCCGCACGTCTTCATGAGCTTGGCAGCTTCTCTTAAGACGCTTACGACGGGTGCGCTCAGTGCTTTGGAAGGGCACGACTTTTTTTTAATTATTATTGTATCTTGGGCTAAGCTGGGGTTGCTTTCCTCGATTTTCAAGTACTTCAAATACATGGAGGTTACACTCTGAGTGAAAATGATAAGCCTGTGTCCACAGAGACTAAATTCGTCCACGAGAGCGTAAATATCTGCCGTGTTATAGCAGGTGCTGCTCACTTCACTCACCTTCGCTTCCTGCTGCGTTCGGAAGGACAGTCGGAAGAGAGTTCCGCCGTAGCTGTAAGGTGCCTCTACCGTCAGAGGCAGCTGACAGCCGAAGACGTCTATGAATGGCTTGAACTGATTGGGGAACTTCCTGAGTCTCTTCTGCTGCTTACTCCAGTTAATTTTGATCCCAGGATTAGATCTGTCTTTGATGTGTTTACTGATGTGGTTTATGTTTGGGTCAAACATGATCATGAACTCTCGGCTCATGATGATGGGGATGTCGGTGATGTGGTACACGGAGTTAAAGCCGAGGCCAAACTTCCCGACCTTGTCAACCTCTCCCCGCTTGAGCGACTCCCCGAGCCTCGTGATGTTCACGAAGTCCGCGTCTGAGAACTCCGAGTTGTTGAAGGACCAGAGCGCCGGCCCGTGGCAGGCCGCCATCCCCGGGTCCAGGAGGCTCTCGCGGATGTCCAGGTTCCTCCGCATGTCGATCAGGAAACTGCACTCCGTGGCATTGGCGTCGTCCGCATTCTGAAGCAGCTCTTTAAAGATATCCGACACCGACGGGTACTCTTCCAGAATGTTTTTAATTCTTACCGTGAGTGGTTCTCTCTGTCCCGACTGCTCAAAGCCCATGTTTTCGGGGTTGATCAGTCTGGTACTGAGGCATGGGACTTTGAGCCATTCCGCGGTTTTCATGGGTATGTCCTCATGCACCAAAATGATGGGCTCCACCGAATCTTCCAGCAAGTCGTTAAGGTCGTCAACCTTGATGTCACAGTAACAGCATTCGTGAATTGGCTTCATGACGAGTTTGGAGGGGTCTTTGCTGTGATGGATGGGAACGGGTGTGTTGGGGCTCGCGGGAATCTGATTGCTGTACAGCCACCTGATGATGTTCAGCATGAGGTGAAGATTCTGTTTGCTCTCCTGGTCACTGAGCTCTTGCTCACTTTTGACATACACCTTCTGAATGACCATGGAAATGTGATCTGAAGTCAGTTCCTCGATTGAACCACACGCCTTAAACAGCTGGTGGAATTTCGCCATGGTTTTAGGCACACTATGCAAATAAGGCTGAAGATCAAGGTCATGGAATGGTTTTATCACAGCCTGGGCCAGAGGACAAAACTTTTTGCCAGTCCAAACCCACGGAAACTTCAAGGCTCTAAAAGCATCTTTCCCCTCATTTAAGTGGTCGTGCATGAATCCATAAATTTCCAGCAGAATGTGCTGGAACTGATAGTAGTCCTCATCACTAAAGTTCTTGGACGTGTACCAGTCCACGACAGCTTTGAGGTGCTTCAGGACAGCACTGATACTGGGTTTCGTGAAGATACCTAAAGCCTTTTCCAAGTTTCCATGGACACTCTCCACGAGGGGAAGGGACGAGCCAACCAGAATGGCGTGGGCTGCGTCGCACATGTCCGGGGGCGCACAGAGGTCACAGAGGTCCCCCTTCCAGACTAAAGAGCCTGGGTAGTTTGGAGGCCTCTCCTTGCAAGCTGGAACCCATCTGATTTTCTTCAGTGTCACCTTTCCTTCCGACGACTGCAGCAGGGCGTGGTTCTTATTTAAGACCAGTAAGAGCGTCCTGGCTTTCTTCAGGAGAGGGTCCTGATTTGGACAAGAACTGACCTGTAAGGCCTCGATTTTTTTAGCCACTTGCACGACATCTTTCTCTTTGAGACTGGCTTCGTTTTTCAAACCGATCTGTCTTAAAGAGTGAAGAATATCTGGCGAGGTGAAGGCTGGGGGCGGGAAGCAGGTTTCTTCTTCGCTGTAGAAGAGATCCCGTAACACGTCCACAGCGGGATCGAAGAGCTCGCTGGCCGAGACCACCCGTCCCTGCGAGAGCTGAATGAATTTTAACGGCACCAGCCACTCCAGCACATTTGGATTCTCGTTTTTAAGAGAGGACAGGTTCTCAAGAACCCACAGCATAAGGTGTGTTGTCTCTTCCTGAGAGTAAAACGCGCTTTCAATGTCTTTGACAATCAGCTTTAAGCAGGTGGTGGTCTTTAACGTCTCCACTTTGAGCAGGTTTGCCAGGCGGATGGTGGCCTCGTCACTGCTGTCGATGACGGGGAGAGACAGGCGCAGGCCTGCCGGGAGCCGGGCCGTGTGGTGCAGGACCCGGCAGCCTTTCAGCTTCGTGTAAGAGGAAACGCCCTCGCTGGGGGAATGGTTAATGCGCTTGAATATGGTCAGTTCCTGGATGATTCTTCTCTCCCTCTCGCTGCTGTCGGTCAAACTGGCGAAGAACTGCCTGAGGGCGTCCTTGTGCGTGGGAAGGAGCGAGGCTATCTGACTGCACAGTCTCTGCAGCGGCATCTTCTCCATGACCTGCAGAACAGCATGCGGGGACGGCGAGTGAATGTATTTCTTAATAAGTGGATGTTGGATGGAGGCATCTAATTTTTTAAGCACAGTCCCTCCGAGCTTTTGCACAATGTCTGCTAAAAATTCTGGGAGCTGTGCTTCCGATTCATCGTCTAAAATGACCAGTGATGGAATCCTGAGTCTAATGAGTTCCACGCACGTCTGACCTTCTTCTAGAGCCGTGCTAGGGATAAGCGGCATCTCATCAAATAAAGTCAGATCCTCGGAAAAATGTACGTAGAGGTGCTTCCAAACCATTTTCAGCCACGAAACGGGCGGGTGATTCCTGTCTCTGTCACACGGGTACCACTGAACGACCAGGTCTCTGCCGGGCCAGAAGTTGCTCACTACTTCCTTGATGAGACGGGCGAAACGCTCCGGGCTGAGCAGCTGCAGCTGAGTACACGGTCTTCCTGCAAATCGCATGAAGACAGGGCATGTGAATACCCACAATTCTGTTGCAACTTATCTAACTTCCTACTCTTGCAGACTAGACAGTACCAGGAAATCATGTGAAGAGTTTTAAGTACACTGTAAAAATGCAAAAATTCGGCATAACTGGGCTGGAAGAGAACCACATAAAAACCCGTATTTATAACAACCTACAGGAGTAATAATCCTCTCTGGAAGGTGCTTATTTTAAATAAATGCATTTTATGTGTTTCAAAAATTATCCTATAATGTCCTACAAATGGAATCACCACGGAAAATAATTTTTAGTGGCAATTTGTCCACAAATAAAAGCACCAAGAAAATGTGGATAAAGCTTAAATAAGTATCATTTTATTTAAGGATAAGTAATTTATTAAAAAACCCAACAGGAATCTCTCCCTTTCCTGTTTCCAGGAGCCAGGGGGCTGCACGGGGCACAGAGGAGGCCCAGGTGAGCACACGGGGGCTGGCACCTTGTCCCGTCTGCCTGCAGGACACCTGCAAAAGCTGAGGCCGCACAGACTGGCGCTTCCTCTCCACCACTACCCAGATGTGGGTTGGGTGTCAGACACCTTCTCTGGGACTTAAACTCCCTCATCTTTAGGAAGGATGGGGACGAGGTTCTGGCGCTGAGACTGCTCCATGCAGGTGTCTGTCCACAAGCCTCCAAGGCGGCTTTCACTCGGGTCTCAGCACTGATTAAAGCGTGTTCTTCTGAACCCTGGGCTTTGCAAGGTGCTTCAGGGACAAGCAGGGCACTGCTGCTGCCAAGGCAGGGCTGACCCCCCAGGCAGCTCCCCTGCTGGATGTTTCATCTGCTAGGAGACTAGTAAGATTTTCTCTGGGGAAAAAAGATGTTGGATGATTTTTAACCACTGGTCGAGAAAATAACATTTGTAAGTGCATTTTGCTCCAGGGTATTATATTTGCAATACCAGTAGTAACAAAATTTTAAAGTCAGGCTGTGTACCTATAGGCATGTATTTGCCCGTAAAGAGAAATAAAAAGCATCTCAAATTGAATCCTAAGGAAAACTACTATTCCATTTTCTCCCTTTGTACTTATCACTTCCTGACTCTTAAAAGACTAATCTTGGAAAAAGTTTTAAACGTTTCAGGGGCACACCTCCAGCCCCTGCAATTTCGGTCTATCATTATCTGTTAACCAAGGAAGGGCACCCTTACTTCACAGACTCCTGTTAGGAAAATGACCTTACCCGTACCGAGGAAATCCCTTCTCATGTCATATATAATAAGACATTCAGAATTACTGCCACAGAAGTGTAAGCAAGGACACACGTTGGTGACTTTTTAAGATCTCAACACCCACATTCTGGCTGTTTTCAGTTTCTAAATTGTGCAACTTAGGGTGAGACAAATGGGAAGATTTAAGGAGCCGTAAAATCGTGTCAATAATCTGACTAGCATGGTCTCCTTGGTCTTTGAGTCCCATTAAAAAATAATTATTCAGTTAATCTTTTTACGTTCTAAAAAACTCTTACTGAATTGGATTAACTATAATAGAATATCCAAATCACAAGACAGAGGTCTACTACAAGAAAAAGAGTTAGAAAGTACAACTCAGAACACTCAAAACACACGCCAAAAGATATGCACCACACCATGTTCTGTGTTAATCACTGTCACGTGACATGCATTCTGTGGGTCATCCCGTCGAACAGCCACACATGAAATCTGGCGACTTATAATATGCGTACCTACCTTCAGGAAAAGTATCGAATATCAATGTATCAATACAATGCCAATAAAACTCACACACCACAGGTAACATGCAGTTAACACCTGCCATGCTCAGATGGAAAAACATCATAGAAAATAAAGGAGAGAGAAAATAGAGTAAGACACTCAACTGATTCACTCAGAGCTCCTGATTTCTGTTTACTTGTATTTAAGCCTTTACTTTTACCCTAACGTTTGAATGTTACCACAAAGTCTCCATGCCCAGGGTCAGAAAGCCACTGAAGTGGCGAGGAACCTCTAACAGTATCAGTAAAATAATTTTACAGCATTTTAATAAATGACTTGTGGTTTTGTGGCCCCGCCTTCAAAATGTTCAGCTCTGTCAAGAGGTCAATTCAGTATGGGGTACTGACGTGTTCCCAGAGACAAAGTTTTTACCTAAACTCTTGAAGAGCAGTTTGTGCTTCCTCTAGCTCACTTCAGAATAACAACCTCAGCATACGTGGAATCACTGTTCAGGGATGCACCACGTCTTTGGCTGTGTTGCCAAAGACGTTTGTTTGCATTCAGCATGGACGGAAACAGGGTGTTACAGGCGGCTCCAAAATAAGGCCAGGGTCCACGTGAAGGGTGCGCTGTACGTCAGTCAGACCTTCAAGGACCAAAAAGGAAAGGGAGGGGGAGCACACAGAGGCAGGAGAGGATGGCCCGCCAGCCAGCTCGGTGCCCCCCCCCACCCCCGGCACCCTGCGAGCCCTGGCAGCACCTGACACCCCGAGGGTCCCGCGGAAAGCCACCCGCTCACAGGCTCAGCACCACACTGCTGCCTCCTCCCTAGTTTTTGTCTCCAGCAGGAGATGGAACAGCGGTGAGGAGACGGCGGACAGAGCCGGCCCCTCGGGCAGGTGCTGACCACGCAGCCTGCTCACCTCAAGATTCTGTCTTCCTCTTTGATTGCACCCTAGGAATTTAGGAACATCCAGTCATAGTGGCTGTGAATGATGAACCCCCTGAACAGGCTAGAAACCAAAGTTCATATTTACATGAATTATCTCTCTAAAAATGACCTGGTTTCTCAGTTAATTTCAGTAGAGGTGTATATATCGCCTGCTTTAAGGAAGAGATTGACTCCGAAATAATGTTTATTACAAAAGCAATTTCTATAAAGCAAATCTTTCCTCTAATTTTCCAAGTGAACTGGGCGAAATAATACAAGTTGAGTCGAAACTTGTTATGAGAAGACGACAGGCAACAAATGGCCTGGGCAGCGTGAGAACGGTCAGCGGCCGCCCCTAAAGCCTGCTGTCGGCCCCACCTCTGCTCGTTCCCTGGCGCGCTGGGCACGCTGGGCACGCTGGGCCACACTCCGCAGTGGTCAGCCCCCAGAGGCCTCCCTTCAGGGGCACAGGTCCCAGGATGGAGCCCCTCTGCCCTCCGTCTGCGCTGGTGGGAATGGCACAGCAGGTGTGCAGGCTCGCTTCCCCACGAGAAGCCACAGCTTAAGGTACAAATCTCAGCACAATTCTTTCGGTGGAAGGACTGCTTCCCAGTCATTTAAAATGGTTTTACTGTAGTAGGCAGAACAGCCACTCTATCAGTGTGGTTTCCTCTCTCCTTTAATAGTTATGACCACCAGAAAAACAATGGGGACGTAATTTCTAGCTACTTAGGTAAGTGAAAAAACAGGGTTCAAAGAATCAATGAACAAAACCATCAGGCTACAAATGAACACAACATTCAGCCAGTCATCATACCTGAATATCCCCAGAGAAGCTGTTGTGCTAGAATATAATCAAATCCGTTTTAGAAAAAGCCAGAGTTGTCATAACTTTCATATGACAGCTACAGAAATTATAAAGTATCTTAACACTGTTTGTAGAATCTTTACACATAAGAGGTAAAAGAAAAGCCATAAACAAAACTCGATACATGGCAGAATATACGTTTAAGATTGAAAGGTGTATTTCAATGCAAACTAAATCCAAACTACGTTAAGGGGGCGAAATCTCAGTTCAGAAAGAAATCAAAATCTGTACTTTATCTGCATCAATTACATTCCAACAATATAAATACAGTCAGGCGATAAGCTCCAGGTGGGCTTTCTGTACAAGCTCTCATCGTATAGTATTCAGGTAGCCTAGATAATTAAGAAAGGGAAGACCTCTGATTTTGGAAGGCTTTTGAATACCTCTGTAGAGTACACACAGTACACTGAATTCTGACCTTATGACAAAGAAAGGGAGGTTTTATCCCATATTTCCTCTACCTGCCTGCGGTAACCAACAATTACAGACCTCAAAGAAGCCCTCCTCTCCCCAAAGCAAGCACCTGCCTACAACTGGGTAAGAAGGCTGGGGACGTGGGTACCTTGGGCTCAACCTGTCAGCAGATACAGAGACCACGGGTCTTGGCAAAGGAATTTAAGCTCCTCTGATCATCACATCCATCATTTTGTCAGTTACCAATACTGACTGGGCCCTAGAGACACAGAAACAGACAAGACAGCCTGGTCCCAGACCTTGGCTTATGCCTCGTGGGGAAGGCAGGGAGCAGACACCCTCTTAGAAATGCCCAGCACAGGCAGGAGCTCAGGATGGGGTCACACGTGGACTGTGCCGGCGTGGAGCACGAGGCCAGGGGGCAAGGACAGCCACGGGCACCGTGCCTACGGGAGGGACAGACACGTGGTCTTCCAACACGAGGGGGTCACGGGAGGTGAGGACCCAGGTGACCGACGGCACTCACAGTAAGGGCAGGTGCGGCAGCCCCTTTCCAGGTACCAGGCCTCATTCTAACAGCCAGAAAATGGAGCCAAGTAACAAAGAACCCCACATGCTAAGGATTCTGGCCTTTATTCAGAGAAAACAGGGACGAAGCCTTTGAAAGAGTTTCAGGTGAGAAATGAGAAAATCTCATTTCAGAAAGATAACCTAGCAGTGCTGTGGCCTTCACTCGAGAGGCCAGAGTCCACGTGGGGAGATTGTCCGGGGCATTTCCAATCCCAGCTGAGAAGAGGTCGCCTCCAGGAGGCTGACGGTGGGGTCGGGAGGGAGAAGGGCTCCTGAAACGCGGCCTGGGGGGCCACAGACTCGGCTCTCGCGCCGAATCGCCCCACGCTTCTCATCTACACACAGGAGGCTGACCCAAAGCTGCCGCTTTTCCGGGAGGGCTCCCTGCAGGTACCTGAGCTGCCGCCTCGGTAAGGAACCCCGAGGGGCCACACCACCCCTCAGACACGACGTCTGCACACTTTGCCTGAGCGCCTGCCACGGAGTGTGCCCGCGCCAGCTCCTCTGCCAGCTCCCTAACCTGCCAGCCTCCCAGCAGTGACTCTGTCCCTGAATGTGACCCAGGCCCCGTCCCCCAGCTCTGCCTCTGTCCCCGTATGAGACCCAGGCCTGGTAGACTGGCCCACAGCACCGCGGACCCTGCTGTGAACACCTCTGGTTTCATGCTTCTTTATATTCTGCCCCCGAGCGCCATGCCCAGCACGTAGGGGCAATTCCAGCCACTGTTCGCTGCAGAGACCGGGGTCATGAAATGGACCAAGGCCCAGGGACCACCCCCAGTAAGGGTGGGAAAGTTTCGATGTGCGTAGGGTCTTGGTGCCAATCCATCAGGTATTCCCTCCAAAGCCCATTCTCCTGCTCTTGTACCTTCTGAGGCATTTACTCGAGTAACTAATACGGAAAGAGTCTAGACCATTAAAAAAGTAAAACACACGGAACTGTCATTCCAACTCTGCACCCCAAGCGAGTCCCTTAAATCCTACAAATTCTTTCTGCGCAGTGTCACATCCCTGGAAGGAGGACGGGAACACGGGCTCTGCCACCTGAGGGAGATGTGACCAGGCACAGCAGCGGGCTCGGCCTCCGTGTCTGCCCTCAACCCCACCCACCCCGCCCAGCAGCAGAGGCGTGGCGCTAGCCTGGCAGCCAGGCACGGGGACACAGAGAGTAAGGGCGGCCCCAGCTCTGGGACAGTTAACTGTGGCTGCAGGCGGGGGGGGCAGCACTGGACAATGAAACCAGAACACACCCTCGCACCATGCACAGAAATAAACTCAAAATGGCTTAAGACTTAAATGTAAGACAAGACACCATCAAACTTCTAGAGAAGAACACAGGCAAAACATTCTCTGACATCAGCCAGACAAATGCTTGCGTAGGTCAGCCTCCCAAGGCAACAGAAATAAAAACAAAAATAAACCAATGGGACCTGATCAAACTGACAAGCTTTTGGCACAGCAAAGGAAACCACAAAAATAAACCACCAAGACAACCTATGGAATGAGAAAATAGTTTCAAATGATGCAACTGACAAGGGCCTAATCTCTAATATATGCAAACAACTTATACAACTCAACAGCAAAAAAACCAACAACACAGTTGAAAAATGGGCAAAAGACCTGAATAGACATTTCTCCAAAGAACATATACGGGTGGCCAATAAGCACATGAAAAAATGCTCAACATCCCTGATTATTAGAGAAATGCAAATCAAAACTACCACGAGATACCATCTCACACCAGTCAGAATGGCCATCAGTAATAAGTCCACAAATAATAAATGCCAGAGGGGGTGTGGAGAAAAGGGAACCCTCCTGCACTGTTGGTGGGAATGTCAGCTGGTACAACCACTCTGCAGAACAGTATGGAGGTCCCTTAGAAAACTATACAAAGAACTACCACATGACCCAGCAGTCCCACTCTTCGGCATATATCCGGACAAAACTTTCCCTGAAAAAGACACATGCACCCGCATGTTCATTGTAGCTCTATTCACAACAGCCAAGACATGGGAACAACCTAAATGTCCATTGGCAGATGAATGGACTAAGAAGATGTCGTATATATACACAATGGAATATGACTCAGGCACAAAAAAAGAACAAAATAATGCCATTTGCAGCAGCAGGAATGGAACTAAAGACTCTCATACTAAGTGAAGTAAGTCAGAAAGAGAAAGACAAATACCATATGAGATCACGTATCTGGAATCTCATATACAGAACTAATGAACCTTTCCACAGAGAAGAAAATCCTGGACATGAAGAACAGACTTGTGGTTGCCAAGGGGGAGGGGGAGGGAGTGGGATGGGCTGGGAATTTGGGGCTAACAGATGCAGACTCCTGCCTTTGGAGTGGATAAGCAATGAGATCCTGCTGTGTACCTCTGGGAACCACATCTAGTCACTTATGATGGAGCAGGATAATGTGAGAAAAAGAATGTATACATGCATGTGTGACTGGGTCACCTTGCTGTACAGCAGAAAACTGACAGAACACTGTAAACCAGCTGTAATGAAAAAATTAAAATCTTTAAAAAGAAAAAGAGGAATTCCCATCTTGGTACAGCAGAAACAAATCCAATTAAGAAGCATGACGTTGCAGGTTCGATCCCTGGCCTCGCTCAGTGGGTTAAGGATCCAACATTGCCGTGAGCTGTGGTGCAGGTCACAGATGAGGCTGGGATCTGGCATTGCTGTGGCTGTGGCTGTGGCACAGGTTGGCAGCAACAGCTCCAATTAGACCCCTAGCCTGGGAACTTCCATATACCGCAGGTGCAGCCCTAGGGAAGAAAAAAAAAAAAAAAGAGTGAGCACTGGAGGGGGGGGCCCTGGGAGGGAGGGCCTGCACCATGGCAGGGGCGGCAGAAAGAGGAGGGGCTGACGCAGAGGCTGTGCGGCAAAGACGGCGAAGTGGGGCTGTTTCTGAGCAGGCCGAGGGTGGGCTGCTCCCACAGAGAAGAGACGGCGGCTTGAGGAGGGTGGCGACTGGCTGTGGAAACGCCGATTCGGAGACACTAAAGGAGCTCCAGGGCAAGCTCACGGCAGCTGCCATTCCATCAGCATTTACTACGGGCCACATAGTGTTAAACTACACGCGTCACGGATACCGCATCGGATCGGCAGAGACGTGCCAACAGTGAGACCACATCACAGCGCAGGGTTTTCAATCACCTGCCCTACTGCGAAAACCAGGTAACAAATTCAACTGGGGAGTTCCTGCTGTGGCACAGTGAGATCAGCAGCGTCTCTGCAGCGCTGCGGAGCAGGTTCAATCCCCAGCCCAGCACAGTGGGTTAAAGGATCCGGTATTGGCACAGCTGCAGTGTAGGTTACAACTGTGGCTCAGATCTGATCCCTGGCCCAGGAACGCCAAATGCCGCAGGGCATCCAAAACAAGGAAAAAAACTCAGCGGGTGAGTTGTGACTGCCTGCCATCCCCCACGCAACCTTATTCCCGCGTCATTACACTTGGAATAAAGCACTCTGCATCTCAGGGAAGGCACTCTTGAGGCCGCAGACATGCTCTCATGGAAGGACGTTACTGTATTACCATGTTACGGATAAGGCGAGAAAGGCTCAGGGAGGTTGGGTTATTTTTTCCAAGTCGCACAGTAGAGGAGTTAAGTTTGAGCCCAAATCTGTGTGACGACAGAGGTGAGGCTTGTAACCACCACACTACACTGCGCTGGCCCTCCTGAGGTGGGGGTGCAACTGAAGATGTGGAAGCCATGCCACGTGCAGGACCGCGGGGGCCGGGAGTGAGGGAGGGTGCTCCAAGGAGACGAGGGGCAACCAAGAGCTGAGCAGGAGACCCTGAACAACCCCATCGGAGGGTAAGCTGAGGAACAGGTGCTCACAAATAACTCGGAGAAGCGGGCAAAGAGCAGTCTCAGGGACGCAGCGAGCACAGTCGTAAGGCCAGGGAGCTCAGAGCGGGGACGAGGTAAAACACAAACGCGCTCCGCTGGCCTTGCTGACACCGTCAGGAACTGGGGGCCTCGGTCAGGCAACCTGCCGGCCATGCTGGCAGAAGCGCAAGTCAGCGGGCAGTGCCAGGAACGATGGGGCAGGGCGCGCAGCAATACGTGCCCCCAGGCCTGGACTGGGGCCGAGGGCAGGCCTTCCAGAAACAGGACTGGGGCCGAGGGCAGGTCAGCGAACCCAAGTCAGGGTGTGTTTCCCCTGAGGGGGAAGGCGGAGCCGGGAACTGTGCAGGGAAAGGGGCAGCAGGGGCAGCAGGGGCAGGGCCGGCAGGAACACACTCAGCTCGGGGTTTTTAACGGGAAACGACCACATCACCATACAGACCCTGCCCGGGCTACCGGGTTAGAGAAACACCCACCACAGAGGAAGAGCTTCCCATGCAGCTGTATGCAGCAGAACCTTCAAAACTGGCGAGCTTTTCCCGCTCACTGGAAAGACAAGTCCTCGGCGGGCGCGTGGGGTCAGCACAACAGTCACATAATCACTACGTAGAGCAAAAAAGACCAAACGCTGTCACACATCGGTGGTGCCTCCTACGGTGGGAAGGCAGCCCCATAACTAAGGCTCGGGGCTCCCCGCCCCGCACTCGCTGCCCCTCACCCGCCCACCAGCAGAACGGGGAATGGCTCGCCGACCGGCCTGTTTAGAAAGGGGCTCTGCTGCTGCCCAGGGAGACTGCCAGGCCCGGCCCGCCAGCCCCCGTGCACGGCGGGCCCCAGCAGCCTCGGCGTGCCCAGCCAGAGTTCAAGGGCAGGACGGTCAGCAGCCACGGCTGCGCCCCGACGTCCACCTGCCGGGCCCTCCCTGCACACCCCTCACGACTCGGGTCTCAGGGAAGGGAGGCAAAGGTGTCACTTAGGGGTCCCCATCAGCTCCTACACCGTTATGCTCCCGAACATCCCAGCTGTGAATGGCAATAAGGCCGCAGCAACAACAAACTCTTGCCTGGACCTCACGGTATAAAAACAGGGAAGGCGCCCCAGGGGCAGTAACCCCTCACCCCATGGCCAGACAGAAACACGAAAAGGCTAGGGGTCGGGACCATTACATAAGCACAAGAACGGCGGGTTAATAAGTCAAGCTACAGGAAAGTGACCGTGAAGGCCAACTGTGGGACAGCCGAGCCATAAATTACAGGTGACACACGCAGTGAAGACACCCTATCCAGTGTCACCGTCCAAAACAACTAACCAGGAGCCAGAGAGAAAACCAGTGTTTACGGTATGATCCCCAAGTAACAAACGAGAAGGCACAGTAGACGAGAAGATGAAAATACATACAAAGCAGGAAGACTCAAGGTTATCAAGACGCCACCTTACCCCAGGGAAAAGGACCCGACTTTAACTCAGCCCTGCAGACGTAAGAGCCAGTGCCCAGCAGCAAGGCCGCTGCGAGGAAGGCAGCCCTGCTCCGCCGTCGCAGTCTACCCCTCTGCCTGCTGGGTCGGGAGTAACTTTCAACCAACTTCCAAATCCACGGCCACCTCAGAAACCTCTGGCCACGGGCAACGTCCCCTCTTTCCACAGTGAAGCAGCACAGCCAGAGACTGACCCACAGCGGCACGTGCGATCCCGGACGGGCCTGGCAAACCTAAGCGTGCGCCGCGGCAGCACGCACAGCCCACACCGCTGCCTCCTCCACAGGAGGCGCGGGAGTCGGGATCACGGTCGCCCCGAGGGCACGGGGCTCCGTGCAAAAGGCCGGGTGCTGGCAGTCTGCTGGCGTGGAGCTGCAGCACGTGTTGGGTTTATAAAAGTTCATCAGGCCTACATTTAAGACATAGAGACTTTCCATATGCACGTTACATTTCAGTGTAAAGTTTTATACAAGAATATAGGCGAGAATTTGAAAACTAAAGATTGCTGGAATTGGAGCACAGGATGGCAGAGTTACAGGCAAGCGTGTTTGGCTAAGGCTCCCTGGAAGATGACGATTCCCAACTGAGGGAGGGATCTGGATGCCCTCGGGCTTGCACGGCACCCTCGGCCTCACCCCACTCCACGTGGGCCTGGCCCCGTCCAACTCCTTCCCTCCCGCTCCACGCGGGGAGAGGCGCCGTCGTCAGCAACTCGTCCTTCGGCAGGTGTCTCTGACAAGAAAATTGCATCCACCGCCAAAGACACGCCGCAAAGAATACTCTTTCCAACCATAACTAGGGGGACAAATCTAGACGTTTTCAGGCCAATATCTAACTTCAAAGGCTCAGGCAACCGTCTTGCAAGAGAAGGGCGTTTGCCGAAGCTGAAAGACCATACTGCACACAACCACGCCGTCCTCTCTCTTCCTAAGAAGAGCTCCCGCTCAAGGCCAGCACCCTCTGCTGGGGCCGCCCCGCCGCAGAGCTCCTCGGCCCACCGGCGCTTCCCGGCACAGCCACACAGGGCAGTGGAGGGCACGTGTCATGCCCACGGGCCAAAGCCGACCCCTCTGCCCTGTGCCACCTAAGGGACAGTGGCTGCACTCACTGCCACACGGGCTACGGAGGTGAGGCGGGGGCTCAGACCAGAAGGAAACAAGAAAGCACTAAAAACTGCACAGCCCTGTGCACGTCTAAGAACTGATTTCCATAAATGCCCACCACCACCGTGACAAGAGAGCCCATCAAACACAGTATCGCCTGCGGATTCTTTGGGATGGCAAAATCCACTATTAAAACATCTTAAACTACAATCACATGAGGTTGATGTGAAACCATCGAGTTACGGGTCTAAAACGCATAACCATCGGCAATTTCATACTGATTCAACCTAATGGAAAACTTAAACTGTTTACATTTCTATAAATACGTTTATTTAAAAAAAAAAAAACTAAACAGCTATAATACCTCGTGTTTGGGCAGCTTCCTTTAAAGCAGCCAGAAGATGAGGTTTCAAGTTATCCAAAATAAATCTTCCTTCGAGACCTGGGAAGAGGGACCTAAAACATGAAAGAAATACAAGTTGAACCTTCTAACAAGGCTGATACATCCAATCACACAACTTCAAGGCAACTCCATGTACTTACTATTTACATAAATTATAAGGCACACATCAAATCACACTGCAATACTCCTGACCAAGCATTCCCCCGCTTCCCTTTAAGACACAAATCACGCACCATTTCCAAAACCAGAAGGAGTCTACACATCTCAGGATGAACCTAGTTTACTTCCTGAAATGTCAATACCCATCCTCGGTCATAAAGAAATTCTTAACATGGCATTTTCATTCATTTAATTTCATCAAAATAATTCGTTACTGACTACTTTTAGTTAGTATTAGCTCTTTAGAACCATTATTTGCAGTGTTCTCTTACTGGAATTTCCAAGAAAACAACTGCTAGAACTTGTTTCCCCTGCAGCATGCAGAAGCTCCTGGGCCAGGGATCAAACGCACGCCGCAGCAGTGACAGCACTGGACCCTCAACTGCGAGGCCCCTGGGGAACTCTGAACTTTCTAACTGCCAGTAATCTGCACGCTTTTGCCTTCAGAGTATAACCGTGCGTCCCCTCCTGTTCTAACAGGGCCGTTGTGCCAGGCCCTCCTCGCTGCGGCTGCACCGTAACCGCTGCGTTTCCCAGCAGGCTCCAAACGCGCCCGGGATGGGGCCCCAGGGGTCGGCAGCGCTGTGGAAGCGGGCCCCGCACGTACCTGGGGTGGTCCTCTGAGGTAATATAGACGACATCCTGGTCTGAGACAGACGAGGAGAAGGGAACAAAGCTTCCACTTTGCAAAGGCAGCAGCTCCAGCCCGAGCAGCTCGCTGTAGGCCTGGTCGGAGAGCACAAACTCGAGCAGGTGAAGCTTCTCGGCAGCGCCGCCCAGGGGGGCCGCCTTCCTCAGCACCTGCCGTGTCCACGCGGGCGTCACCTTCCCCGCGGGCCTGGCACCGGCGGCGGCCAGCTGGACGGCAGCAGCCACGTGGGCCGGCACCTTGACCACCTGCTTCCCGGCGCTCTGGAGGTAGCTGAGCACAGACCTGGTGTAGTCCAGACTCTCGTCCAGCTCGGAGAAGCACGCCTGCTCCAGCCTGACCCAGTGGCCGCTGAGGGAGTAAAGGACCTCGTTCTGGAACAGCTCGCGAAACAGAGGCTCCAGCACGGGCTGCCAGTGCACCCGGGCCCGGTCCACGTCCGGCCAAAGCCTGTAGACGGCATCGGCCGACAGCGGCAGGCCGGGGCTCCTTTCCGCCTGCAGGCGGCTGATGGCATCCAGGATCAGGGTGGCGTAGGCGCGAGGGACCACGCTCCCGACCAGCAGCTCGTTCCACAAGGCCGCCGGGTCCCTCCACTGGTCCAGCTCTCTCCATTTGATGCTTCTGCGATTGTCCGTCAGGCCGAAGAAGCCGCTGATGTGCACAGGGAGGCCCGTCTTGCTCTCGTCGCCCGGCGGCAGAGGGAGGAAGCAGAAGGCTCTCCCCACGAAGCCGGAGGCTGCCCCGCCCGCCTCCTCGCCCCCGCTGGACAAGGGCATGGCTATGCCAATGACCGGCACGAACTTCAACTCGTCGGCCAGCGCGTCCAGCTGGGTACTGATGCCCCGGCCGCCCACACTGTTACACACCAGCCAAGACGTCCTCTGCGTGCCCCCAGCGCACGCGTCCTCCACCACCACGTCCATCGGGTACGTCGCGCAGGTTATGCTCTTGCTGGGCACCTTGGCACAGTAGCTGCTGATGGCGGCGCCCAGGGCCCTGACGGCGTCCGGCCGCTCCAGCTTCGGGGCCTCGCCCTCGCTGGCCGTCACCCTGAACACCAGCTTCTCGGTGCCATCGGCCTCGCGGACATGCAAGGAGACGTCCTGCACACTTTTCAGGAAGAGCAGCACCGTGTCTGCATCGGCCCGGAAGGACTCGAACAACTCGAGAACCTTCTGCTTATTGTAGAGGTTACCGCTAAGCTGCGAGGGCTGCAGGCGGAGGGGGAACCGGAAGAATGTGCCCGGAAAACTGCCGCTTAGAAACGTTTCCTCGGTGCTTCCAAAAATGCCAATAAACGGTGCAAACTGGTCTGCAAGCTCGCTGATTTCTTTGCTGTCATCTTTAAGATTCCAACACTGGCCTGATTCGTGTGGACCAAACAGGGTTTGATGGGGATCCAGCATCCCAATCTGGTCCCCACTGAAGATACAAGGAACATCTGCGAAGGAAAATCCCACCGTCACCATCGACTCTGAAACGCAGTGGACAAGCACCATCACAGCCACACACAGGCTACCACCAGAAGGTTCCACTTGAGAAAGCATGCGTCACAACAGAGCCATCCAAAAACAAGCTGCATTTAGCGCTGAGAATACGATTCTCTGAACTCGAAAAATGATGGATTGCTCTCTTGAGTCACAAAGTCCCAGGCATCGAGGGGCTTCACAAGAGGATCGGGAAACCCTAAGCTCCATCTGCAAACACACACCACACAGCTCCACCAGGTAACCCTAACCCTAACCCTAAACCTAACCCTAACCCTAGGGGGGGAACTCACACGCCCACCACAGCCATGGGACCTCAATCAATCAGAACAAAGCTGCAGCCTACGCCCCAAACACGAACTTCACCCAGAGACTCCGACAGAGAGGGGACAGAAGAACCGCGCAGGCAATTCTGTGGCCTGGAGCGAGTCAGAAATGGGCTCATCTGACTGAGGCCTTCATCTGCAGATGCGATGCAACCAGGGACATCCGCCTGTGACAGGGCTGCTCCACTCCGGGCTCAGCTGTCACACCGCCCAGGCCCAAGCCCTCCGGGGTCTGACGTAGGAACTGGTAACTCGGCCAACCCGGCCGCCAGGTCGAGCACCAGCGCGGTCTACACCCCTTCCGTCCACACCCCCTTCCCACACCTTTTCCCGGAACTGCGTCAGGAAGCCTCCTGCCGGTGGTAAAGCAGGAGGCATGACCTTTACCAGCCCCAGCTCGGAGCAGCCGCTCCAGCCAGCGCCACCCCACGTGCCCACGCTCATTCTGGACCAGGGATGAGCCCACATGAGACGCAGACACGGAGTCGGCAGACTCAGAACGCTTCACTCCTGCAGAGTCTCCACACCGCTGCAGCTCACACCTGCGCCCCCGTAAAATTTAAAGCCTGAGGGTCTCGCACAAAGAGCTGAACACACGAATGCGCGCGTGTAATCGGTACAGGATGTGGGCGGGATTTCGTCCATCTTAGTATGCAGTGTAACTGATGTCACCTGGAAGGGTGTTTCGCATTGTAACGATGTAAAGGCAACTGGAAACAGGCTCACTGAAAGTGGGCCATGGCGAGCAGACCGCCCGCCTGCCTGGGGCGGTCCCAGGTCAGGCCAGTGTCTGAGAAGGAAACCACCTCTTTCGCCCTCAGGAGCGCCCCGCTGTGGGTGCTAAATTATATGGCCACGCTGGCCCCAGCTACAGCCTGCCAGCTCAAACTCCCCTTCTCCTGCAGGTTCAAAATGCAAACACAGTTTGAAATTAAACCATAGCAAGCGCTAATTTCTGAAAAGCTTTATCACAAAACTACAGTAGATACTAAGAGCTCTGACTCTGGAAGAACAGCCATATACGCTGAGAGACATCTGCCCTAGAGTGTCACAGACCTCCTCCTGTAACTGCGAATCGGAAACCTCCTATTCTTCCTCGATGCCAGACACAATTTCAAAGTGCTAAAATACTCCTAAGTTTAAGGAGGGCAAAATTTTTATGAAGAAAATGAGAAAGGAGAGTCATGTCAGAGATCTTCTGTCAGGTCCTCAACCAGCGGCTCCTACCCTTTCTGCGTCCTCTTATTTAAAAACATGTGCAAGGCGTTCCCACCGGGGCTCAGCGGTTAACGAATCTGACGAGCATCCACGAGGACGCAGGTTCAATCCCGGACCCTGCTCAGTGGGTTAAGGATCTGGTGTTGCCATGAGCTGTGGTGTAGGCCGCAGATGCAGCTTGGATCTTGCATGGCTGTGGCTGTGGTGTAGGCCAGCAGCTACAGCTCCGATTCAACCCCTAGCCTGGGAACCTCCATATGCAGCCGGCGTGGCCCTAAAAAAAGCAAAAATAAATTAATTAATTAAAATATGGAGAAGAAAATCTGTGAAAATCAGTTTGCCTGACTCAAAGATCTGCGGCGTAAAACTTTTTAGAGCAACGATTTTGTGTAGGCTTTCAACAGCTCAGAGGAAGTTTCAAGCCACAGACAAGATGACGGAACACACTGACTCCTTGGGTCACGTGGTGAAGATTCAGTACAGTTACCGTGGTAACTTGAGAAAATGCACGACACTGATATTTCACTGACATACTTCTTGCCACTGACAGAATCTGGGACAGATGCCTTTTAAAACAGCTTCGCCTCTGAAGTTAACCCAATAAACGATAATAATTTTCAATATCAAGACTGAAAGGCCAGATACCATACCTGTGATATGATAGACAGAATTAAACCCGATTCCAAATCTTCCGACCTTCAAAGGGTCGTCCTTTTTCCGGCTGCGCGCGATCTCCTGGATGCCGTGCCAGTCCTCCGGGGTGAAGACCGCGTTGTTGTACACGTAGAGGGCTGGCCCTGGGCGGCAAGGGACGTGCGGGTGTTGAGAAAGGGGGCCGGAGTGCTCAGTCCCCATTGGAGACCTGGCCCCACCTCACGCTGCTCAGTGGCAGGAAGACGGAACTGAGCCCAGTGACTGAACTCGGCCCTCAGTTCGGCTGCCTTCACCATAGAAACAAGTGACAAACTGATGGTAAAAACTGCCAGGAGAAGAAACACTACTGTCGACCAAAAATTCAAGAAGGAAAAATTACGGTCCCTGGATACTCGACACACAGGGCAAACAAGAGCACCCGTCACCGTGCACTACTTTGTACACTGTGTTTCTAGAGAGCGCAGTTACGGACCTTTGCAAAGGGGATTATCTGTAAATGCGCCAAGATCTGCGATCTAAAGAAACCTGTTTGTGGATCACTTCATAAGGTGAAAAACAAGCCTGCTCACTCACACGCCTCTGGCCTCAAGCGCAGATGTGGGGTGCTGCCATGGTCCGTGTTACACAACAGCGTGACTGCCACTGGTGACACAGTCGCCGCAGGGATCTGCATGCAGCCCAGGCTCCCAGGAAGGACGAGCACTGGGAAGGCCCCTTCTCTAAACCCAGCCACAGTGGGTGCTCCCCCAGCACGAGAAGACCTGGGGAGCCTCTGGGAGCCCCCAGTTCTCCCAGCTTCCTTCACGTGGTCACAGCCTTGAACTCATCAGTTGAGCGCGAAGCTGGGAAGAGCTTGGGTTCTGCACCAGATCGGACATTCGAAGCCCTGTCACCTCGTTACACGAAAGCACTCAGGAGTTCTCAGCTACATGCTGTGGGTAAAGGGAAACTGTGACCAGGAAGGTGACAGCAGCCAAGACACTAGTCACACCTGGTGAAAACGGAAGACGCCCTCAGGCCTCACAAGCAGGGGCTGCCGTGTGAAAAGGCCAGAGGTGGCGCCTGAGTTTTTCAACTGGCTAATCTGATATCACTGGAAGAACCTGGCTCTAAGGGTGCCTATGCACCAACTCAGCTCAATAATCTTCTTTCAAATTTTTTTTAATGAGGCCAAGTCAGGCCTAGGGCAAAATTTCCTAGACGTGAGATAGAATTTGGAATCAAGCACTTCCAGGACCTCATCCCACTCTCACCTTCGCCATGTCGCTTCTGCAGGACACACCCAGTATCAGTGTGACAGCAGATGGGACACTTCTCAACACACAGGATCTCATTTAACCCCCAGAGCACCTGGGCGCCCGCGGCGCTCCCCCACCGCAAGGGCGGGCAGGCGAGGACGCGGCCAGGCTCTGCCCTCGGCTCAGTCCCAGCGAGGGCGGACGGGATCTGGGCCGCTCGCCACCGGGTCCCGTGGAGACGGACACAGGGCGGCCCTGGGGAGGGGACTTGGACCAAAGTCCCTCCCAGGACACAGAGAGCCTTCCACGCGATTACATCAACCACAGACTCTGAGAGCCAGGAAGCCTGGTGGTCGGACCCTCTGGCTGTAGAAATGCAGGACCTGCCCGAGGTCACGAAGGAGCAGGAGTCGGGACCAGAAGGAAAACCTCCCGGTGTGTCAGGTGGCATCGCACCCTTGACAGACACCACCACGCAACCTTCCTGCCACAGGCGGGGCCTGAGAAGAAACACAGTAACTCGGAGAGCACATGCGAAGTATTTACTATTTAACAACAATGTTGATCACTCTCCTAAATCACAAACCCTCTTCCACAAATCACACAACTCACTCTTTAAAAATGTGTCCAGGCAAGTCTGAGCGGGTCCCCCCTCTGCTCAGTAACTTTCTTCCACCGTCAGTCAGTCACAGTCCCCTATCCGCGTCACGGCTGAGCCGCAAGTCCGGAATATTCTTTTTAACACCGCGCTGCCCAGCCTACACACCAGGAGTCCCCTAAGGATTGGCTACGGTTTCCACCGTCTCTCATTTTCCTTACTCATGTGTCTCCTGCTTCAAAATACTTCCAGAGTCCTCCAAAAGGAGACAGTACCAGAAACAACCAACCCTCTTACTTCTTTCCAAAGGCAGAGGGTGTTCTGTTTGCAAAGGGCGTCAGTCTGCCCTGCTCCTGATAGAAGGTACGCTCGCAGGCCACTGAGCAGAAGAGGAGACCCACGTGTTTCCTCTGCTCGTTCCTCTGAGTTGAGATTTTCACTCCTCGTCCTGTAAAAATACCAACTAGCAGGGACACCTTCTCACGAAGAGCAGAGGAAACACGTGAAGGAGTGGCGTTCAACCGGCCAGAAGGGAGGACCAGTGGCGACAGACCGTTGGTCACACACTGCACTGGAAGTCACTCAAGATCGCCTGTTCGTACAGGAACTAAACTCCCCAACGAAGGATGCTTACCCTGATATTGTGCCATGTCTTTCGACCAGAGCGTCTCTGTTCCATACTGAGTTTCATCATATAAAAATTTAACCTCTGTGGCCCCAGCATCTTCTGCGTTCTGAATTAATTCCTAGTCAAGAAAAACGCCAAAAATGAATACTTAATAAGATGGTCATCTACCGCCCGTACTTACCTACGATACGTTAATAAAAGTCATTACACATGAGTGAGGGCACCCGCTCTGCATCGGGGGCGAGGTCTCTGTCCATTCTCAGAGCCAGCGACCAGCCAGCTCGGTGTCGTTTTTGTTCCTGGGATATTTTAGCGGAATTGAACCTAGACTAGTCTAAGGTAAGGAACAGGCGACAATTTTCTGGATGAACTCCGACTTAGACCAAACCGAATCAAACGGTTGTATGTTACATGGATGGGTCTCTAGACACAGGCTAACCCACCCTGGATTAGGACACTCGTGAACCGCCATCTTGGGGGGCACTATTTTTTACCTGCCCAGCACCCTGGAACCGCCGAGCAGGGGGCACGGATGGGCAAGGACCGCAGAGGGCGTTCCTGATACTGCAGCTGAGCCAGCAGCAGAACCTTTACCCCAGCAGGGCCACAGCGCCCCCGTGCAAGGAGACTGTGGGCGGGGCAGCGTGGCGCTGAGGGGCTGCCTGGGAGGTGAGCTGGGGAGCCCGATCCCACCTGCTGCTCACCCCCAAACACAAACAGGCGGCCACGCCTTGACCTGCCTCCTGTCTTCCCTTCACACGACCACCCATGTCTCATAGGGTTTTAAGGCCATTCCCACCCAGTCCAGTCTAACAGAGTCTCTAAAAATGAGCCATCCTATTCACTTTGGAATAGAACAGAAAATTAAAGGCAGAAATAAGAAGTAAATAGGTAGCAAATCAACGTGTAACTGAAGAGCACTTTAGAGGCCGGAGCTTGCGTTCATCTGTACAGCTATTGTGACTCACGCGCATTTTAGGGAGCAGAGATAAAGGAAACCAGAAATAAAAGCCCCAGGCTCTAACGACCCGTCTCGAGTTGGAGGAAAATCAGGACGAGGCACTTCTTCTCAGGGATCTCTTTCAAACGGATTCTGAGAAGAAGAGGCAGTAAGTGTGCCAGCTGCACAAGTGCTTGGGCTATAGACACTCAAGTGCCTCTGGCCCTATCTTCTCTCAGCCAACATCACAAAAGGTGCAGGTCTAAGTCCAGGTGATTCTAGGACACCTACTAAAATCTAAGGCGGCTGAACCCCCTAAAGTACCCAAGGAACAAAAAGGACACCGAGCTGGCGGACAGGCGAATACACCCCGTGAGCGCAGTGGAAGGACTCAGCGTCAGCTGGCCGCTGACTCCAAGCATCCAGAGGCCTTGCTCACCACCTTGGCCTCGTCTCCACTCCCTTCTGAGCTGATGGCCTAGTTTAATGTAGTCTGTTCACCTCTCTCTACCCACAACAACCCAATGACCACACGCTTCCCGCCTTCACTCTCCTAATGGAAAGTTTTCAAGGGAGCTTTCTGTGAACCGCTGCTGCCTGCTCTCAAAGGTGCTCCAACGTGTCCTCGTCATTAAAACCACTCTCTTCAACCAGCATCTGAGGATAACTGCTTAGTATTTAAAGTAAGTTAAACAGGCCTAGTGCTTATTCACTAAAATTTTACCATCTAAACTAGAAAATAGGAGTTCCTGTCATGGCTAAGCAGAAACAAATCTGACTAGTATCCATGAGGACACAGGTTCGACCCCTGGCCTCGCTCAGTGGGTTAGGGATCCGTGTTGCCATGAGCTGTGGTGCAGGTTGCAGATACAGCTCAGGTCTGGCGTAGCTGTGGCATAAACCAGCTCTGATTTGACCCTTGGCCTGCGAAGTTCCATATGCCACAGGTGCAGCCCTAAAAAGACAAAAAATAAAAATAAAAAATAAACTAGAAAACAAAATAAAAGCTAAGATATTGAAAGTAATAAACACTCTATAATAAGAAGAAAAATAAATAAGAATTAATCTACTTTTACAATTAATTAAGGAAGTTTCTTACGAAGGTGAAACACAAATCGAACTTCAGCATCTTCCCACTACTGCTTTCTTTTTTTTTTGCCTTTTCTTGGGCCGCTCCTGCGGCATATGGAGGTTCCCAGGCTAGGGGTCCAATCGGAGCTGTAGCCACCAGCCTACGCCAGAGCCACAGCAACGTGGGATCCGAGCCGCGTCTGCAACCTACACCACAGCTCACGGCAACGCTGGATCGTTAACCCACTGAGCAAGGGCAGGGATCGAACCCGCAACCTCATGGTTCCTAGTCAGATTCGTTAACCTCTGCGCCACGACGGGAACTCCACTACTGCTTTCTTGTATGGCTGCTCAGTTTGTTTTTTAATGACTGTATTCAAACTAAAGGAATATATCGTAAATAAAAATACTTAACTAAAATAATTATCCCTTTAAATCAACTCTCCTAAAAAGCAAACTGCTAAATCCAAGGGAGTCAAACAGGCTTGGGTACACAGTCCCTGAATGTGGGTTTTGTATTATATTATTTGGTCAGCTGGTTGGTGTGCAATGGCCCTGCACAATAAAATTCAGAAAATTACATTATGTACTTCCATAAAATTACCCAAAAAAGTGTTTCTAGAGCAACACTGCTTGATTACAGCACACAGCAGCTGAGGGGTTCCTTCGCCCCTGAGTTTAAACCGACTGCCCCTTGGCCCAGGCCATCCTGCCAGGGCACTGCAGGTGCAGAGGGAAATAGATACAGCCACTCAAATCTAGACGAAATGTTTACAACATAAATACCAACAGGGCCAGTAAGCAACTTCAGTCCATCTCGTTTTTACCAGTGTCGGTGCACACAGGTACACGACCTTGCCCTACCTTGAGAATCTGTCCTCCTTCTGGGTATCTTCTCAGAATGTCCTTGAGAAAATCGACAAGCGGTGGGGTTGTTTGCCCAAATCGACCTAAACACAGAACATATTTTACATGACTTCTTAAAAAATCCTCTGGCCTGTTGCCAATGTGTTACTTGATTCTGAACCAAGTAACTCGTAAAACCACACAAGTCGTGACTTCACGCAGGCACTGCAGCACTTTTCTGGTAGGAAAACCTAACTACATGGATTCGGTAGAAGGCAAAGCAGAGTCGATTTTATCAAATTTCAAGATTTTTAATTAAACTGCAAATTCAGTTTTTAAAATACGTTCAAAAATACACTAAATGTCACATAAGATTATCACGGGGGGATGTTGCTATTTTCCAAAGCAAATGAAATAAATGGTGCTACTGTGTGGGCGCTTTGAAGCTAAGTAATCAGCCAGAGACTGGGGTGGTGCCTGTTCTGACATTCCTAATATTCTCAAACTCAACCCATGTTCCGCCTGATTTGAAGTTCACCCAGTCACTGTCTCAGTGGCTGCCCAGGTCAAACAGCCTAAGTCTTTCTAAAGTGGAGACGCTCCGAACTGACCCACCAGGTCACCTTCAGACGGGTGCCAGACAGCAAGGTGCAGGGAGGGGGGAGAAGGGCGGTAACTTCTCAGATGCCCAGAATAAAATACAGCTGTTTATAAGTAAAAAAAGAAAGCTGTGCTTACAACGAAATCATCACTATGAACTCATCTGCGTCACACTGGAACAACGACCCACCACAGCCAAGCCCCGCGGGACCCCGCCCGCAGGCTGCTCCTGCCCACGCGTTCTTCCAGCCCACCTGCTGCGCCCACCCGCGCCTTCCTCTGGCCCTGACAGCCCCTCATCCCATCCCAAAGGCATGTTCCTCGTTTCATTTTTCAAACATAATCTTTATGCAGTAAAAACGGAATTTACGCCTGGTGAGGTGGATTTCATACCTCCCCCTTTTAAGCCTTTTGACTGAAGGTTTACAAAGAGATGACGACTGCCGCGAGCCAGCTCTCCAATCGGGATCCAGTCACATAACTGAAAAATAGAAAAGAAAATGGATGAAAAGCAATATAGTGCCTAACTCTGTAAATTCAAAATTTCACCTCATTTGGTTTCCACTTATGAAATAACATTAAGTGTCCTTATCAGGAAATAAGTTGCTCTGGAGAACTGAATATGGTAGAGAACAAAATTCTGTTTAAAAATGTAAACGATTTTTTTTAACTATAAAGAGATAAAGATACACATATTTATGTTTTAAAATAGTTAAAAATGTTTTATGGTGAATCAGGATTATTGACATAAACAAAATCATTCTTTTGAATAGCATTTCCAAAGTGTATTACTCGGGGAGCTCCCTGGAGGCTAAGCAGGCTAAGGATCCCACGTTGTCACTGCTGTGGCGTGGGATCCATCCTTGGCCCAGGAATTTTCATGTGCTGCAGGTACAGCCAAAAAAATAAAGAAACAAAATGTATCACTCAGAACACAGTCCAATGAGATTTAGCAGATATTCGAGAACCAAAAAAAGTTTTAAATTAGTGGGAATAATGTGGTTTTTAAGGCATTTAACATACTAAGGTATGAAAAGGATTATACCATGTGGCATTTCACACCTCTTGGCAGTGACTGTTTTCATTTATTTTTGAAGAGCACCTTATATTACTCCTAGAAATACACGTCGGAAAACTGCTCAGATGTTGCTATGAAAGCCGTGACGTGCAAGATGGCACACGAGGACTGGAACCTCTGAAGCCGCTGTGGCTGTCACGTCCCCAGTGGGCGTTCCTGAAAAATTTTGCCCTGGCATTCCTTTTCCTTTCGGCAATGGTTCTGTGTCCCACAAAGGCAGGGTCCACTGTGTGTGCCCAGGACCCGGGGGCAGGGCAATGAAGGGCCTTTTTGGAAAATGAGGTAAATGATCCGAAGCCAGATCCCCTTCTCCCCAGCAGCCCACCCTGAAGGGTCACTGCGGAGAGACTTACAGGTCCACCCCTGCAAACACTCCTGCTGCCCTGTCCAGAACCACCTCTGCAACTTCCTCTTCCTCCACAGATGTGAAGGGCGTCCCTCTCATCCGCGTCAAAACCACTGTCTACCGGAGTTCCCGTCGTGGCGCAGTGGTTAGCGAATCTGACTAGGAACCAAGAGGTTGCGGGTTCGATCCCTGGCCTTGCTCAGTGGGTTAAGGATCCAGCATTGTTGTGAGCTGGGGTGTAGGTTGCAGACGCGGCTCGGATCCCGCGTTGCTGTGGCTCTGGCGTAGGCTGGCGGCTACAGCTCCAATTAGACCCCTAGCCTGGGAACCTCCACATGCCGCAGGTGCGGCCCAAGAAATGACAAAAAGACAAAAAAAAAAAAAAAAAACCACTGTTTACAACCACCCACCTCCCACTGCGCCCGCCCTCCCTCCAGGGGTCCCCAGGCTGGGCCTGTCAGAGGCGGCCTCCCCAGCCTTCTTGCCGGCATCCACCGCCCAGGGCCTGCTCCGCATGGCAACCAGCTCTCTCCCCCAAAACCCAAGTCCACTGGCTCCCCAGCACGTCTAACTTGCTCCGCTCCATTTCCAGCTCTCAGACTCTCGACGCCTCTCGGACTTTGCTAGCAATGTCCCACCCGGCCTCCGTACTCTCCGTCCGTCATCCTCACTCAGTCCCCACTTCCAAAACACAATCCAAACGCAACTGTGACATTAACAGTTGTTACAGTTCCCAGTTTATAAAGCACTTTCATTTACACATTCCCACTGCATGCTAAAGCAAGCCGATAAACTCTGTACTGGAAACACGGGTAAGAATAGTCGTAACGGTATTGTGGTTAACAGCAAAAGTTTAAAAACAATCCAAGTTCTATGACATATTCATATAGTGGAATAGTACAGAGCAATGAAAATGGCTTAACTAAATAACTACATAAATTTGAGTTGATATTTACAACATAATATTGAGTGAAAAAAAGTTAATTCCAAGTTGCTACATAAAGCACAAGCTTCCCATAAAGTTTATAAATAATTAGAAGCAAACAGTATATTATTTAGATTATACACACACATACAAGCCCAGGTACAGACACACACACAATAAAACCACCAAAACAACTACAAAACAGGCAACAGAACAAAACACATGAACGGGTAAGGTGGGAGAGGCTCTGGGCATGACCACACCTAGGGGCTACGCTGACAGCGCAGAACCACAGGAGTAACCAAAGAGGGAGGTCTGGGGCCAGGAGAGGACACCCAGTCTAGAGACTGGGCAGGTGCAGATGAAGATGTAAGAATGACAAGCCTTCCTCCCCAGTCCCGCCCAGTGTCCTCAAGCAAGCCACCATCTGCCACCATCGGGGACCGAGCCGCAGGAAGATTGCTCCCCGGAGGAACGTCAGAACAGGTCAGCCGGAGGCCCAGCTGGGAGGACAGGAGACCAGAGGGCGCCCCCAGCACACAGAGGGCTGAGACCTGACGGAGGGGCTACATTCGCCAACACCTGTGCTGGGAGTAAGGCAACCCAGCACTTGAAACGCCGTCCTGTGGGGCTCAAGCAGTCCTCGTGTATCTTGCTCAAGTCTCTTTTGCCTCTTTTATCACATAAAAAGTGAAGATATTTACAGGGATTAAATAATAAGTTAGTTTTCAGTGAAATACCTCCATTTAACTCCCTTGAAGATCACTGTAATATCTCCGCCCATCTTAAAGGTGATATGTGATGTGAAATACTCCTATTTTCCAAAGTTTTGATGTACTAGACCATTCATGTGCCCTTACAAGTTTTAATATAAATTTACTCCTCCAAATAATAACTTCCATATTTAAGTATGTCTGAGGACCCATCCTTTCAGTCCCAAATTTCTGTGATTCAAAGATGCAGGGAAACCTCTAAGACATACAAGGTGAAAGGACGGATGGGTATCCAGTTAAAAGCCAAACGCCATCAGAAAAGTGTCTGTGGTCACTTCGGTGGCGACGGCTCCAAAGCCAACTTAAAAATGTTTAAAAGCCCCCTGTATGGAGTTCCCGTCGTGGCGCAGTGGTTAACAAATCCGACTAGGAACCATGAGGTTGCGGGTTCGGTCCCTGCCCTTGCTAAGTGGGTTAACGATCCGGCGTTGCCATGAGCTGTGGTGTAGGTTGCAGACGCGGCTCGGATCCCGCGTTGCTGTGGCTCTGGCGTAGGCCGGTGGCTATAGCTCCGATTCAACCCCTACCCTGGGAACCTCCATATGCCGTGGGAGCGGCCCAAGAAATAGCAGCAACAACAACAACCAAAAGACAAAAAAAAAAAAAAAAAAAAAAAATAAAAGCCCCCTGTCTATAACGCCCATCAAGAGTACCTTGATTTCAGGCAGTGAAGATGCAGACAAATCAGGGGAGGAGATACAGTGTCGAGCCGGCAAACGGACAGAAATGACAGCAGTGACAGGCACACGGCCGAGTCATGCCAGGCTGTTCACAGGGCAGCCCTTCCAGCGAGCAGGGCCCGGCGGCCCACCCCGGCCGTCCTGTCCCGGGTGCCCCCCTCCGGCCCCCACCCCCAGGTCCCGTCCCTGCCTGCCCCGTCCCCCGGGCCCCCGGCCCCGGCCCCAGGCTCCCTCCGCCACCCCAGCCCCTCGCGCCCAGTCCCCGGGCCCCGGCCCCGGCCCCAGGCTCCCTCCGCCACCCCGGCCCCTCGCGCCCAGCCCCCGGGCCCCGGCCCCGGCCCCAGGCTCCCTCCGCCACCCCGGCCCCTCGCGCCCAGCCCCCGGGCCCCGGCCCCGGCCCCAGGCTCCCTCCGCCACCCCGGCCCCCTCGCGCCCCGTCCCCCGGGCCCCGGCCCCGGCCCCAGGCTCCCTCCGCCACCCCGGCCCCCTCGCGCCCAGTCCCCGGGCCCCCGGCCCCGGCCCCCGGTCCCGCCCTACCTGCCGGCCGCCGAGCCACAGCCGCTGCTCCGACGCCGGGAAGCCCGTCTCGGCCGCGAGGCGCCGCTTCACGTCACGCACCGTCCAGGACGCGGGCACGGCCACCGTCCTGCAGCCCACGCAGCCGGGCAGCACGGTCACCCGCAGCCACCTGTGCGAAGGCAAAGGCCTCAGCGGGCGCCACGTGGGGGCCGCGGCCCCCGCCGGCCCGGCGCTCACCTGTCGCCCATGGCGCGTCCTCACCGCCCGCGCCGCGCCCGCATCGTGCTCCCCCGCAGGCCCACGCCGCGCGGCCCGCCCCGCCGCAGCCCCGGGAGCCTCCAGCCGACGAGGAGCCGCGGAGGAAACCGTGCGCGGCCGGGCGGGGGCGGGCGGAGGCGGCGGCGGCGGCGGCGGCGGCGCGCTCCCGGCCGCAAGGGCCCCGGAGGCGTCGCCCGCGGGCACGCGCCCGTCCGGACCGTTAGCTGAGGAGACGCCCCTCCCGTAAGGACTCGCCCCGCCCACAAGCCCCGCCCGCCCCTTTCCTTGCGCAGCCGCTGGGCCCGCCAGGCCCCGCCCCTCCCGCCCGGACTCGCCGGGTCCCCAGACCACGCGCCTCCTGCCGGGACTCGCCCCGCCCGCAGGTCCCGCCCGCCCGTCAGGCCCCGCCCCGCCTGCCCCGTTACGTGAGAAGCCTGCCTTTCGGGCGCCGGCCGGCCCCTCCCACTAGGCCCGGCCCAGGGGGCCTTGCCCCGCCCAGACCCTTCGCGGAGAAGCCGCCTGGCCCCGCCCCCCAAGGCCCCGCCCCCGCCCGCCCTTCCCGCTTCCGCGGCGGCGCAGCGCCAGGGCGGGAGGGCTTAAACGCTGAGCGCTCGTTTGGAGGAGACGTGTGGAGTTCAAAACCGCCCTGAAACACAGAGCTGCGTGTCTTTCCACGCTAGGGACCTGGAATCTCTGGAAGCATCGCCCAATGAGATTTATGGTGGCCTCTTGGGCACCCGAGGGGAACGAGGTGGCTGCAGAACACAACCGTCTCCGGTTTCGTTTCCTTCGTTTCCGGTTTGCTTTTTAGGACACCTTAAAAGGGGGGTTCACCGTGCTGGAGTAAGGAGTGACGGGGCACGCGACAGATGACAGTGCGCACCAACGCATCCACCACGACAGGCTAAAATGTACGTAACTGGTTTTGGCAGTATTGTCTTCTATTGTTGGTGGCCCGTTTTCCCATCACTCCTGCAAGCTCCTTGAAGGCTTAGGAGTTCTTGAACTCGCCCCACAGTGACTCCTGCTGCCTTGTAATGTGAGTGTGTATGTGGCTTGATGACGCTTCCAAAAATGTCAGTCCTTCTGGCTAAATTCTCACAGGTGTGGAGGAGACACGTTGCAAAAAAAGGCAACATCCATGAAGGCTATGTTCGTGAACAAGCAAACTTGCATGTTTCTTGTTTAAACACCCTTAATAGAATAAAATGTTAGTGTGGACCCAAAAAACGGCATTACTGTTTTTCAGTTCTAACTTCTCTCCACAAAAAATACTTCTCAGAACTCATTATCAATAATAAATATGCAAGACAACCCTTAGAGCTGTTCCATCCCTTCCTTCTAACCATATTTAAAAGGAAAGTTGCTGTAGGTCATGCAGGTGTTTCCCTACTTAGAACAAGTAAGCACCTTCGATCAATTAAAGGAGAACAAGTAAAGATCCGGCGGAAAAACCCTAATGGGCGAATATTCACGTCTTTGATCAAACCGGACACGACCAGCAAGTGCATTAGAATATCAACAAGCGGAAAGAATGTGAGTGCTCCCTGCTCCGCTGAAGAGTCACCGCGCGGTGACCCCAGCACAAATCCTGCCCAGGGCAACCCTTTGGTGTCCTTAAGCTCCCTCCTAGGAAGCTGGGCACACGGGACGTGGTGACAAAGGAACAGGAGTACAGAGGGAAAACTGGAGAGACAAAGAAATGACCTTAACAGAAAGGATTTCACAAACGGTGAAGCTGATTTGGCTGGAGAAGGAGGCTGATCACAAAAAGCTCTGAACATCTGGAGTTCGAAGCCTCCTCGGGGTATCTTTTACAGGGTCGGCCAGCTTGGGGAACGCGACGCCGGAACTCAGGCGAGACATCAAAGCTACAGGAATCATTTGTATAATCACTCAGCTAATACGTATTAAACCTCTCCAGTGTCTTCTATGGACACTTTTCTAGAGGACAGAGAGCAGTGAATGAAAACAAAGCCCCTCTCCTGTGCTTACATTTTGAGGAAGGAAGACAACAGTAAACACATAGACAATTGATGAATTCATGCTCTGGGGTCAACAGTTCTATCTAAGTGAGGGGAGGCAGCAAAGCAGGAGAATAAAGCATGAGGGGTGCGGCGGCGGCGCCCCTTCCTAAGAGGTGACAGTGAGCAGAGGCCTGTGAAACACAGGAAGACGGGCTTGTCCGGTGCGAGCCTAGAAAGGGGCGGAGAACGCTACAGCTCATGGGCCTCTGGGACCTGCGTTTGCTGTCACCACCTGCCTGTTGGCTCTCTTCCAGGGCTCTGTCTCCGATCCACCCCCCCACCCGACACAAACTCAGATTTGGAATTAGTGTCTCTTTTTCCTGATGGCTTCCCAGGGCCTGGAAGAGGACCTAACACAGAACAGGTGCTTCCTAAGTACAAGGAAAGGAGGGAAGGACTGAGGGAAGGAGGAATATCTGGAAAATACAGAAAAAGAGAAACTCAGACATTCATAATCCTAACATCCACCCCAATACAAACAATGTATTCACTGCCATTCATTTAAGAGTTTGTAATATGATGGTAATTATACCATGGATACATAGTATTTTTTGATGTTTTTGTCACTGTATAAATCTCATTTCTAATAACTGCCTAACTTTCCATTGAGAAGAAATAGCTTAGGCTGCTTAACCTGATTAGTACTCGTACTGCAATTTTAATTTTTTCAAAAGTGTGCAGAAGAGTTTCCATCATGGCACAGTGGAAATGAATCTCACTAGGAACCATGAGGTTGCGGGTTTGATCCCTGGCCTCGCTCAGTGGGTTAAGGATCCAGCGTTGCCGTGAGCAGTGGTGTAGGTTGCAGACACGGATCGGATCCCGTGTTGCTGTGGCTGTGGTGTAGGCCAGTGGCTATGGCTCTGATTCGACCCCTAGCCTGGGAACCTCCATGTGCCGCGGGTGCGGCCCTAGAAAAGGCAAAAAGCCAAAAAAAAAAAAAAAAAAAGAAAGGCATCTGTGAGATGAACTAAAAAGCTTCAAAAGCAGCACAACGTTTCACGTAGCTGAGGTGCCCATAGACTTGACAACCAGGCAGCCATTGTTGAGTTAGTTCTGGGCTCCAGATCCTACAGGAATTTCCTGATGGCTAAGGGATCAAGGTCAGGTTCAGCATGGCATACGAGGCCTAGTACAGTTTAGCCCCAATCAGCCTCCTCAGATTTTTCTGAGGCCACCCAGCCACCCATAATACAGTCCGTCTCCAAGACCAGCTGATGATAATATGTACCACGCACGGAATATCCAGCAGGTGCCAGGCCCCGCCTAAAAGCCTGAGATTTAGCTCATTCGACCTTCCCAACTACTCTGTGAAGTATCTCAATTGTCAGGGAAGGAAGAGGAAAGGAAATACGTGACCTCTCGGTGCACAGCTGCAGATGGGAGAGCCAGAACTGGAACCCAGCTCACACAACTCCCGAGCCCAAGCACCGTTCATGTTTACAGAACATGCAGTAACTGCACATTGCCTGGTCCCCGGCGGGTCCACCTGCACGGCCCTACCAGCCTGCATGCTCCCCCCATCCCTCTCCATCTGATAAACCTAAGTCCTCGTCTTAGAATCACAGCTTCTCCAAAAAGCTTGCCTCAACCCTTCCAGGCTGCTTCCTTAAGCAACCTGTACTTTGGGGCTTCATGTTGGCGCTATGGCACCTTTCGCATTTTTGTCAATATTTCATTTTCTTTTTTTTTTTTCTTTTCTTTTTTTGGCTGCACCTGGAGCATATGGAAGTTCCCAGGCCAGGGATCAAACCTGAGCTGCAGCTACCACCTACACCACGGCTGCAGCAACACCAACCCTTAGCCCACTGCGCTGGGATCAAACCCACTCCCACAATGAGATCCTTCGTCTGCTGCGCCACAGCAGGAACTCCTCACATTTAGTTGTATTCACCGCCACGCACTTCTCTTCGCATCTTAAGGGCCTGGCGCACAGTATTATTCAATCCATGCTACTCAGACCTTTAAATAAGGATTGCCTGTAGGCGGATATTAACTCCACTCCCAACATCAGTCAACCAGGTTTTATTTTGGTTTTTAGTTCTGTGCAAAAAGCTTTCGGCTGCAAGCAGCTCCCTACCTAACAGTAGCTAAAGTGATAAAATGACTGAGACAGCCATTTATTTGTAAATGTCTGTCCAGCCACTATGCAGTTTGCTCCACGTGAGCAAAGCTGCTGTGTGACTCACCGCCCCCTCCTGCCCTGACCAGCCCAGCTCATCACAGGGACATAGCAGTTTGGTCACAGGTACAGCTCATGCTGCTCTGCCACCTGCTAGACACCTGAGGTCCTGGGTTTCCTTGGCCTCTGACTCACGGCTCCAGCACGACCAGCCTTCACGGCCACCATGCCATGGGGCTGTCCTCTGGCTTAGGGCCTCTCTGTCGGTGTTGCTCCAGGAGCCTGTGTTGTGGCATCCAGCACCAGGTCAGCCACTTAGCCAACGCAACCTGTGGTCCCTTACAGGCCAGATCCTGCCAGGTTGGCTTCCTCCCAGGGAAAGTGACCAGCCGCGGGGGGGAAACAAGGTCAAGACCTCAGGATACCTCCTCGTGAGGAGTCTTGGCATCTAACCGACAGCTCACAGCTGACACCCTGGGAGACTCTAGGCCTGGGCTTTCAGAATCCACAACCCCAGGGTACTTGCCAGAGCCCTGCCTGGACATGTGACTCTGCCCAGACCCTTCAGCTCTGCTGCCCCAAGAACTGGAAACTTCCACCTCATGGCTGCCTTGTCCCCCCAGTCCCTCCCAGGTGGCCTCAGAGGTCTGTCCCCTCTGCAGGCAGTCCCTCTCCTGCCCCAGCTCCATCCCACGTGAGGTAGGATGGCCCCAAGCTCCCAGAGCTAGGACCACCCCTCCCTGAAGTGGGTGTGTCCCTAGGCCCGCTCTCGGCCTCCCCCCTAAACCCCCTCCTACAGCACAACCTCAGACTGTGGGGACCCCCCCACACGCCCGCATCTTGCCATCTCTCCATCTCGTGATGACAAACTGTCTAAAGCAGGGCGGGGTTTTACGGGGCAGTCAGCTCTGCTAGACCATGGGCGCATCTTCAAACAGCTGTGTGACCGTCAGTGCCAGCCGGGGGCGGAGGAGGGGCATGACCGCTGAGGGATGTCTCTTGGAGATGAAAGGAATGTTCTGGAGTCCTGACAGCCAGGGGCATAGCCTAAAAACGCTGAACTGGACCCCGGCACATGGTGAACTTGAGGGTATGTGAATTACATCGAAAGATAACCCGAACGTTGTGCTGGACGTGAAGGCAGAGGCACATGCGCTGCACTGCTGTGCGGAGACTCCCCCGGGGCACACACGTGGTTGAGTGTGTCCTTGACAAGCCCGGGGCTTTGTCTGTTTAAGGGTCTTCTTGAGATGCTCTGGGTCTTTCTCCGGAAAGGTCAGAACCGACGCCTTTGCTCTCACACACGATCATGAATAAGATGACACAGAACTCCTCCGGGGAAGGTTCCGGTCCCGCTCTCGTGCTCATCCCTCCAGCCCCCGGGGGACTCTCCCAGCTCCCACCTTCCCGCCGGCGCGGCTCCAGCCTCATCCAGTTAGCTCATCCGTGGCCTCCGCCTGCATGGTCCTCCCTTCCCCGGGGTCCACTCCTCCTGCAGATTCACCCCAAGCGTCCTGGGCTGGCAGCCTGATGCTTCACAGGGCACCTCCTGGGTGACTTACCCCATCTGTGTCTCCGCCCTAAGCTGGTGGAGCCCAAGCTCCAGCATCGGGACCTTAGGCAGAGCCATCCTTTCCGGGGGGAGCTGATCTCCAACCCGCGATGCTGGTGGCCTGGGTGGAGCTTATAACCAACACGCCAGACAAGTGACAAAACTTGCCTTCTCTGTGTGGCAGTGTAGACACCGTGGCTTAACGTTTATTTTTAGTTACATTAAACAGGCTTTGGGAAATGATATCATGCTTCTGAATTCACGGTCCTGCCTTTCCTGCTTCCACAGGGGATGCTGTGAATTCCCCAACAGGCCGTCGGAGACCCGAGGAAACAGGATTGTCCAGACTTGACACAACGCTTTTGATTCTACTGTTAATGCCAATGGGAGGTATTGGTTGGTTGCCAAAAACCCTAGATTATTTAAATATAGCTGTGCCACAGCAAAATCAACCAGGAAGGGCCTTACATGTCATCATGCGTACACGCAGCAATTGAATCATCTGAGGAAACTTTGCATCACAAAGGCAAAAAGTGACTCAGGCCCTCAGATGTTATGAAGGTGACGCATCCCGGGCTAAATTCGCCATTTCGGGGAATCGCAAAACCACATGTGGTTTCTGAATTCCTCTTCCATTTATGATGCTCTCTCGGAATATTTTATAGAAAATATGGAGACAGAGTGAGCTAACTATAGCAGTCTGAACATTAAAATAAATTTACTGCATGCTAATAAGTAGAGTGTTTTGATGGAGTCTTGGCCCTGGACATAATAGCAGGAAACTTACAACATAAGCTGATAAAATATTCCATCATAAAATTGATTAAACTGAACATAAAAAAAGGAAATAGTATGACGAAGGAATACCATCCTAGACTATAATGCAGTCCTTCCCTTTTCCGTTTGGTCCTTTATTCACACAAGATGCTTTTCTCCACTTGACCCTGTCTCCACCCCCTGCCCCCGTCTCCATCCCCTGCCCCCTGTCTCTATCACCTGCCCCCTGTCTCTATCACCTGTTCCCTGTCTCCATCCTCTGCCCCCTCGTCTCCATCCCCTGCCCCCCATCTCCATGCCCTGCCCCCGTCTCCATCCCCTGCCCCCTGTCTCTATCACCTGCCCCCTGTCTCTATCACCTGTTCCCTGTCTCCATCCTCTGTCCCCCGTCTCCATCCCCTGTCCCCTGTCTCCAACCTCATCTGTCTCCATCCTCCACCCTGTGGGTGATGCTGTTGGGAGGGGTCACTGCTTCCAGCTCACTTCCTCACCTGTACCACATGCCTCAAGGTCACCCAGAGGGGAACTGGGCCGGTCGCTGATCTGAGAGGGTCGCATTTATTCATCCAATAAAATGTGTGACAGCCACGGCTTGCTGGGCGCTGACATCAGATAAAGGGGCACACCTGCCGCCAGTCTCACGGGTGTGTCAGCCACCAGGCAGGCGTCGCCGAAGGGCAGCCCCCATACTCTTCTCACCCTCCTCCTCCCCTTCGCCTTCCTCTCTTGCTTTGGTATCTGAAGAGTCAAGGTCAAAGCCGGAAAAATCCTGAAGCAGGCCAGCGGTGTCTCAGGACCCTTAAACGTCTAGGTCTCAACCTCACCTCCCGCTCCAGCCGGGCCCGGCCCTCTTGTCCCGCTGACCCAGCCCTGCCGAGGTCAGTCCCTCCACCTGCGCCCACCCTGCGGGCAGGTGCTCTGCCAGGTGCTCAGAAACCAAGGATTAATAATGACATTCAAAACAACCCCCCCTCCCCACCCATAAGGAGCTCAAGGAATGGAAAGATACTCAGAAGCTCCCCGTCGATGCTGAATGCCATGACGCCGCCCTGCAGTCGTGGGCTCCCCCACGTCCAGGCAGGAAAAAGACCGCCGTCCTGGTTGATTCTGTGTCAGGACTGAGATCTGATCTTTCCTCCCCTCGCATCCTCACTCCCCGGCGAACCACAGGGCCAGCTGCCGTCAGCTCCGTCCTTGGTGTTGCTGGGGCCTGCGTCCCCCAGGCACACTCCAGCCCCTCCAGCCCTCCTGTGCAGGGGACCGCTCCAAGGTGGCTCTGGGTCTTCCTTCCGGTGCATGTCCCTGTGGCTGTGTGCGCTTAGAAACAGAGTCGACGCGTCCACCTCTCTAGACCCCCTTTGGAGAAAAGCACGCACAGGATGTCACCACCCTGTCCTCGGACCCTGCTTGCTTCTTCGCACAGGAAGGCAATGAAGCCTATTCCTCTCTCGCAGGGAATTTGTATTTTAATCTCTAATGCTGTGTGTGCACCTGGCTCAGAGTCTGGGAAGGTCAGTCCCCCAACTGCCTCTGAAATCTTGTCACAGAGACCACTGTCATTTAGAGCAGTCACTGGGATGGTGAGAAATTCAAAGCCATACCTCATCACACCTGCCACTCATCAAACACTTACTGGGCACCAAACACTGCTAATTTAATCTCCACTGAAATCCTATGAGGCATTTCTATTCCCATTTCACAGATTAAAAAAGCAAAAGAGGGGCGTTCCCTTCGTGGCTCAGTGGAAACGAATCTGACTAGTATTCATGAGGATGTGGGTTCGGTCCCTGGCCTTGCTCCGTGGGTTAAGGATCCGGCATTGCCGTGAGCTGTAGTGTAGTTCGCAGATTTGGCTCGGATCCCGAGTTGCTGTGGCTGTGGTGTAGGCCGGCAGCTACAGCTCTGATCGGACCCCTAGCCTGGGAACCTCCATGTGCCGCAGGAGCGCCCTAGAAAAGACAAAAAACGACCCAAAAAAAAAAAAAACCCAAAACTTCTGTGGCTCCAGAGACAGACAGATCTGGGTTCACCGTAAGGAAAACTATCCCAGCAGTTAGAACAATACTCGTTTTTCATTCATTTCTCACCAACTCCTTGCTTAATCTTTCGAATCCTCTCTCCATTGAATTCCCAGGGCAACCTTCGGAGGAGACACTGTCATCCCCAACGACAAGTCAGGATTCGGGACCCAGAGAGAGTCCGCGATTTGTCCCAGGTTTCCTCACAAATGCCACCTGGCAAGGCTGGAACCCAGGTCTCCAGTCGGCGCGTCGCGATCTTCTGTTTTCAAGCACGTGGCCCCGCCAGAGTCTGGCTGGATGTAGGCAGCACAAAGGCCGTCACACACATGCAGGAAAACCCTCTTAAAGGAATATGATCAATACGTACGCCTGGATTACAGATTACAGGGATGGACAGTCAGCAAAAAGGGCGAGATGTACGACTCACTACTCGCATTCAGTTCGTTAAAGCCCATTGAGCTACCCGTTCAAAAATACGCCCCCTTGTGTTTAGTTTTTAAGTGGTGTGTCAGATAAGAATCCCTAGACCTGAATTTGATTAAACTAACAGCCTCTGGTCAAAAGTACTTGAGAAATGAGTTTACTTATGAAAAAAATAAAGAGGATATGAGTCTTTTTTATTTTGTCACATATTATTTGTAAGATTTCTTGCTTACACTCACAAATTTTTTTTTTGGGGGGGGGGGGGCTGCATCCACGGCATACGGAGGTTCCCAGGCTAGGGGTCAAATTGGAGCTGCAGCTGCTGGCCTACACCACAGCCACAGCAACGCCAGATCTGAGCCGCATCTGTGACCGACACCACCGGATCCCTAACCCACAGAGGGAGGCCAGGAATTGAACCTGCCCCCTCCTGGATACTAGTCCGATTCATCTCTGTTGTGCCACAGTGGGAACTCCCAGGAAAGATTTTTTTTAACTTTCTTCTTTAAAATGTTCTTCTTTATGCCATGTCTAAATATCTGGACGTGGAGTGAACTGTCAGCGGTCAGTTCAAAAGATAATCACTGTGTCATCTCTGCGCAGAGCCGATGCCGCAGTAACTGGATAACGTCAATCAGAGAAACCACGGCCACGAAATTACCGATCTGCGAGTTTGTGAGAAGCAGGGTTCGGGTTTTCCCTTCGCTTTATATGAAAAGGGGAGCATGCGAGCCTCCTCCCACAGAAGCGGACGTGACCGGCGTGGTGCCTGTGCTGTCTGGAGAACAATTAGAGTAGCCGGCAGTCAACCACGACTGGAGGGGCCCAAAGGAAATGCTAGTTTGAAACGGGTCAAGAGAGGTTTTTAAGGAAAATCGGGAATGAAACTATTAAAAAAAAAAGAACTGGCTCTTATATGATTCCCACAATTGCACAGATGCTTCCTCTGTTAACAACCTACCTTTTGCTCACTTCCCAAACCATTTCAGATTTCTCTTGCTCGGATTTTATTGTAGTTATAAACTATAACAGTAAACTGTCTATAATATAGATAGTTATAAACGGGGGAAAGAGGAGTTCCCATTGTGGCTGGAGTTCCCGTTGTGGTTCAATGGTTAACGGATCCGACTAGGAACCATGAGGTTGCGGGTTCAATCCCTGGCCTCGCTCAGTGGGTTAAGGATCTGGCGTTGTCGTGTAGGTGGGCAGCTACAGCTCCAACTGGACCCCTAGCCTGGGAACCTCCATATGCCGCGGGTGCAGCCCTAAAAAAGACAAAAATAAATAAATAAATAAAATGGGGAAAGATGCTGCTTATAAAAAAAAAAAAGAATATTTCTGAAGCACCAAGGACAAAAATTTTAAGTAGAGAAAGCATAGAATAATGTTCAAATGTACAGTTATTTTTTTCAGAATTTACCCAAATCTAAATCTAAACAAACTATATGATTGTTCGCTATTTCTATCATTTTTATAAATATAATTCTAGGTAATTTACATGAAAAACTCCTCAGTGGGGGAGTTCCCGTCGTGGCGCAGTGGTTAATGAATCCGACTAGGGACCATGAGGTTGCGGGTTCGGTCCCTGCCCTTGCTCAGTGGGTTAACGATCCAGCGTTGCCGTGAGCTGTGGTGTAGGTTGCAGACGTGGCTCGGATCCCGCATTGTGGTGGCTCTGGCATAGGCTGGTGGCTACAGCTCTGATTCGACGCCTAGCCTGGGAACCTCCATATGCCGCGGGAGTGGCCCAAAAAAAAAAAAAATGCCAAAAAGACAAAAAAAAAAAAATTTAAAAACTCCTCAGTGGGGAGTTCCCACTGTGGGTCAGTGAGCTAAGAACCTGATGTAGTCTCCCTGACAATGTGGATTCAACCCCTAGCCTTGTTCAGTGGGTTCAGGATCCAGTGTTGCCATGGCTGTGGTGCAGGCCTGCAGCTGCACCTCTGATTTGACCCCTAGCCTGGGAACTTCCATATTCCACAGGCATTTGGGTGTAGCCGTTAAAATTAAGAAAACATTAAAAAAAACAAACAAAACTCACCCATGGAAAATTATTTAGGGCAATTACATGTAGTTCAGAACATACATTGAATTAGCAATTACAGTTGTGTGTGTGTGTCCTTTAAGCCTTTGGCCACTTTCCTGTTTCCTAGAGAGTCTCCCTCTTTGATGAAATAACCTGAAGCTATTGTAGATACAAAACAAATACTTCCAGGAAGAAACGCAGGCCCTTCTCAGCAAAGCCTCCCTTCCACACACAGTCAGGCCCCGCGCCGGAGCGCTCAGCCCTGCCAAACACCTGGATCCAGTCCCTCGTCCTGTTCCTGTGGGTCAGGTCCTACTGTCTTGCTCAGACCACCAAGTCAGGGGCCCAGCTCATCTCTCCCTGCCCCAAAGCCTCTCCCCACCGGTGAGCCCTCCCCGTGGCCGCCACACTGACCTGTAATAGGGTGTGACTGCGCCTCTCCCCAGCTTAACTCCACCCAGTATGTCAAGTCCAAGGCCAAGGCCTTTGCAGACAGGCTGGCCCTTCCCGCCTTGTCCCTGCCTCTTCTTCCCAAGCACCTTCCCAGAGGCCCGTAGCCTCGCTCCTGTCTTTGCACTTTTTCTGCACGTATCTCTTTCTGTTTGAAAGACGTTAACATGAAAATAAAGCCCCGACAATAGGCATGGCTTCACCGGTCGGCTGAGTGGCCGCAGAAGCTTAAGTCACCTCGATGCCGGGAAAATCCACCTTGTGGGGTGAAGGAGTAGGTTCAACCTAAGCTACCCTTTGCGTGGCCTTCCCTACATACTGGGAAGGAAACTGGGTGACATAAATGGCACTGACTTTAAAAATGCAAAGCCACACTCCATGGTCCAGAATCATAAGCAAGAAACAAGGGTTTTCAATAACCTTATCGTAGCATGACCTATGCATCCAAAGACTATGATGATAAGGGGCTCTTGGGAAAGCGGAGACGGAAAGGCACTTTCTCAGGGACTGTGGGCAGCGGGCAGAGAAGCCTTCGTTGGCCTCTGTGTGGAAGATGACATCGGCAAAGCCCTTGTCCTCCCTACAGACCTTCTCTCCTCTCCTTCTGGGACTCGACTGGAGCTCAGCTAAGCCTTCCCTCGTTAAGAAAAAAAGAAAAACCAGACAGCAAAGGGGCTGGGACCTCATCCTTCTTAAAGAGCCCATCTGCCTCCCTCCTCCTTCAGGCCAAAGGGAAAAGACCAAATGCAACGGTGTCGCAAGCCGTTCATGTTCGGCTCTGCCTCATGCAGCCTTCTTGCCACAGGAGAGAGGTCCATTCCTTTCTTTTGTTTCTTCTTCTTTTTCTTTTTTTTGTGGGCTGTGAGAAGGGGGTGGTAATTTAACCCAGGTCAAAATGTCAGTTGGGTTGACTGTGCCTGCCTGTGCCAGATGTCACAAGAGTATGCAATCGCTTTTACACAGGTTTTCTGTTTTTCATATTTTCTATGAACGTTCAAGGGACTTGTTTTTCCTATTCACTCTTTCGGGGCTTTTTCTCCAGAACCTATTACATGGTCTAGGAGGTGCTGCAGATTTCAGATTGCGTTTGGCGCCGAAAAGAAGTAGCGTTTTGTTTCTATGCTGTTTTTCTAGGGCTCTGCTTTCAATCACAACAGGCTAGAAATGAGACCCATGTATATGAAAGTTTCAAATATAAATCGTTTTTCCCACTGCTTAATTTAAAAAAATAATCATAATCTGGAGTCAATCTGACTCAAAGTTATCATTTCGATTCATTTCCATAGGAGATTTCCTCCCTCGTACTGAATTAGGAGATTCAGGAAATGAGATCATTTAAAACCTGTTTCATGCTGGGTAATAAATTAGCTTTACATGGTTCTCCAGAAAAAAAGCTCTCAGTGGATTCTTGGGCGGGCGGGCGGGAGGGCTTCCTCAGTAGCGTTTAAAGGGCAATGATTCCGACAGCCTCGGGAACAAACGTGGTTCTCCTGCTGTTGCTGTTGCTCTTCTCCCTTGCATGCCTTCTGGGGACTGCACTGCAAGTCCCTGGCTCGTCTCAGACGAGAGCCTGCCTGGAGCCGGGCAGCCCTGGGGGCTCCTGGGGATGGCCTGCAGCTTCAGGAGTGCACCCCCCCACCCCAGCTGTGCACCCTGGGTCCTGTCGGAAGGGACACCTAGGGTTTGCTTTTAACACCCTGATGCAAAGAAAAAGAGGGACCTGAACAAATTCGGCAGAGTTCCCATCACCACTGAATCTGCACAAGGATCCTAGGTCCCTCTACTTCTTTCTAAGTCTGAAATTGCTCCTGACAAAAGCTTTATCAAGCAGGAGGGGGCCACAGCCACGTGTAGGGTTTCGGCCCAGTCCAGCTCAGATGGTCAAGCCCACACATGTCTCCACAGCCTCACACCTTCCCTCTGCCGGAGGGCCCGCTCTGTGCCCTGCACTTGGCCCTGGGCTGCCCATGTGGACTGAGCATCAGTGGGGCTGGGCTGCTGGATGGACAGCAAGAAGAGGCCGGAGGCCCGCAGGCTGCAGGTTGAGGTGGCCCAGAGGAGCCCCAGCAGGAGGTGGGAGGGAGGAAGGAGAGCAAGGTCAGGACGTGGGCTTCCCCCAAAGCCACCCGCAGCCCCTCCCCGGCCTGACTGTGTCCTTCAGCCAAAGGTCCCTGCCATCTCCAGCGCCCTGCTCTCCAGTGTGGCGCTTCGTCCCTCGGGCCCCTTGGGTCTCCGGGTTCCTGGGCGATTTCTGCTGGTTCCTTCTCATCTTTGTGCGTAAACCCTTGGGTTATCCAGGCCTGACCGTGGGGTCCTGACCCCTGGGCCGCTCAACACAGCACGATGGCTGATCGGCCCATGACAGAGCAGAAGCATCCCACTCGCATCCATGGAAAGCTGCAGCTGCGCCGCACTCACCAGTGTGTTCCCTCCTCCTACCGATGCCTCCCCGAGCCAGGTCTGGGCGGACCTCTTCCCTCTGAGGCTGACGGCGCTAACAGCCCGGCAGCTGTTGCAGACCAGACACAGGCCCAAAATATTGCACAGGCTCACCAAGGGCTGGTGCCCCCTCCCCACCCAGGACTCGTGAGATGGACCCAGGGCTGGAATACCCGGTAGGCTTTCCTGCCTGCCCACCAAGTATCACGTCGCCTCTCCAGGACTCTTTTTCTAAAGACACCACAGTGGGATCCTCCCCAGGCCCTCTCTTTGCATCTTGTATTTCCCCATCTGATGGCCAATGACCCTCCATAAGCCCCTCCCCTAAACAGGTAGCAGCACAGATGGACACAATGAGGGGACGTGGTGGGGGGCCGCAGACAGCGCAGGAAGGGAACTCCTTCCAACCAACCAAGAGGGACAAGTCCGGCAGGCTTGCAACTGCTCACTAGGCTGGGCTGGGCATGGCCGCGCCGTTCCTGCAGCGCCTGCCCGACAGGTGCTCTGAGCTGCAGGTGAGTCACCCAAAGACACCTGGGCTTTGTGCTTCTGGAGAACAGAGGGATGGGAGAAGGGCGACCAGTCAGATACGACACAAGTAACTCCCATTCAAAGTCTCTGGTTTAGCAATATCGTAGGCGTTATTCTCCCCATATTAGGGGAAAAAGGTAACTTATTCAAGGCTGATGACTAGTAAATGGGATTCAAACCAAGTATGTCTGGCTCAAAAGTGGATACTCTTTCCATTACACAATTTGTTTGCTCTTAAAGAAGCTGGGAGGCGTTGGTTGAGGTGGTTTGGTTTTGTTTGGATGCTGAGGTATCTAAGGAGGGTGGAGAGAGAAGTGAGAGAGGGGGCAGGACAGGACCCATCCTCTCCCTCGTCCTCATCACGCGAGGGACCGGTGTGGAGCCTGCGAGGCCAGAGGTGAAGGTCAGGTTCACGAAACACTGGATGGAAGGAACGCCAGGCAGCACCGCCTCTCTCCTAGGAGACAAAACCAGCCCGGCCGCCAGGAGACCCTCCTCCTCTCCCGGACCTCCCCAGGCACAGGCTGCAGGCGCTTTGGCCCCAAGGGGTCCTCACAGAGGCACGAGCTGCAGAGGTCCTGACAAGTCCCCTTGACCCAGAGGCTCGAGGGGAAAGAACATGCGCAAATTCGATCTGAGCCTGGGGAGATGTCACCGCCCCAAGGACGTCCAGAATCAGTGGGAGGAAGAGCTGCCACCAGGCAAGAGCTGCCACCAGGCAAGAGCGTGGGGCTTGAGGTCTTACCAAGCAGCCAAAGGCCTGGAGCGTAGAGACATGGCCGTAAATATTAACTGACTTTATTTATACTCACGAGCCCCTGAAACCTAGCGGGTGTGGAACAACTGCTAAGCCACTCGTTCCTGCTTTGGACCCTGTCTCTGTGCCTCTGGTTGGGTTATTGCCCCGAGCGAGATCCATGGCTCCAAGCCTGGACCCACTTCTGTCCCTTCTCAGAAGCCAGGGCTGGAAAGTCAGGATGGAAAATAATACAGGAAAAGAATATATACATATTTATGACTGAGTCACTCTGCTCTACAGCAGAAGTGGGCCCAACGCAGTAAATCAACTCCACTTTCCTAATAATTAAGTAAATAGATGATGAAATGAATTCGTATCAAAAAAAAAAAAAAAAGAAGCAGAGGGGAGTTCCCATCATGGCTCAGTGGGTAATGAATCCGACTAGGAACCATGAGGTTGCAGGTTTGATCCCTGGCCTCGCTCATTGGGTTAAGGATCTGGCGTTGCCATGAGCTGTGGTGTAGGTCAAAGACACAGCTTGGATCTGGCATTGCTATGACTGTGGCATAGGCTGGCAGCTACAGCTCTGACTCACCCCCTCGCCTGGGAACCTCCACATGCCGAGGGTGTGGCCCTAGAAAAGACACAAAGACAAAAAAAAACAAGAAGAGGAAGTCAAGGCTGGCTGGCTTTCCCCCGCCCTCCCCAGCCCACCTGCTCTTCCCGGTCTAGGCTTAGTTTTCCTGCACTTGGACTCGGCTTATCTGCTGCTCTGCTCAAGACTGGTCTCCTGCTCTCTCTGAATCGTTGTTACTCCTAATACAGAGAGATAATAAAACATAAATATGTGGTCTTTGCCTCCAGGACCTGGCATGAAGCTCCTAAGACTCTCGGAATTGCCCTTGTGATGCGAGCCTTTCTTATGCTAATGAGGTAACTGGAGGCAGGGCCCCCAGAGGGCCTCAGGACTGGGGGGCAGGGGGATGTTGGCTGCCAAAGGAACCAACCACGTGATGGAAGGGTGGCACCTTCAGCCCCATCTCCAGGGAGGGCAGGACGGCTAGAGATTGGATTCAATGACCAAGGGCCAATGACTTAATTAATCACACCAACAAAATGGAACTTTGAAGGGAATAATATGTATGTATATGTGTACGTGTGTATGTATTTATTTATTCATTCATCCATTCTTTTTACCACGGCACCTGTAGCATATGGAAGTTCCCAGGCCAGGGGTCAAATTAGAGCTGCAGGTGCCAGCCTATCTGCAGTTCACAGCAACGAGGAGGGATGCTTAACCCACTGATCGAGGCCAGGGACCCAACCCACATCCTCCAAAAGACTGTGGGGTTCTTAACCAGCTGAGCCACAGTGGGAACTCCCTGCGTCATATTCTTGATAATAAACTGTAATTGTAAACAAAGAGCTTTCTGCCTTCTGAGTCAGTCTGGTGAATGACTGAGCCTGAGGGAGGCGGTCACGGGAGTCCCTGACTCTGCGGTTGGTGTAGCCTGCGGATCCTGTTCGCCCCTGAGGCGGAGGCAGCCCCGCAGGATGGAGCCTCTAACCTGCGGGGTCTGTGCTCACTCTGGGTCGTCAGCATCAGAACGGATCTGAGTCGCGGGGCACGCAGGTGATACTGGAGAATTCGGGAATCCGTGGTTGTGGGAAGGATGACTCAACACCCACCCTCACCAGGCTGCTGATATTCCTGTGAAACGCACCCGGCCCTCCGACTGCCCGATGGTCAGGAAGAGCCCTGAAGGGACGGACCCGTGAGCCACCGTAGAGCCGGCAGGTAAGTGCCACCCCCGCCAGAACTGCAGAACTGCCGTCGTCTCCCACCTGGACTCTGACGGCGCACAGTGGTCCCCGCCTCGACCGCTGCCGTCTGCTCGGCTGGCGGGATCCCTTCCCAGCAGCAGCCAGACCACGCCGGTCCTTCAAACCCCTCGGCAGGTCCCCCATCCCCTTCAGAGCCTCCGATGCTGACGCCCCGGCCCTCGGCCCTTCCCACAGCACGCCAGCCCCCTCCTTGTTCTTGGACTGGGCCAGGCAGCACCCGCCCCGGGGGATGTGCGTGGGCTCCCCATCTGGAACATTCTTCCCCTAAATAGCTCATGATTAATTCCCTCACCCGCTTCAAGTGGCACCCTCTCCGGGAGGTCTGCCCTGCCCGTCCTACGTAAGACTGACCCACGTCCTACGAAGCCCTGTCACAGGCCCGCCTCCCTTTCCTTGGCCACCGTTGCGTCCGTTCCTTCGTACGAAGGGCCGCATAACTTAATGATGTGTTAACTTTATGGTGTATTTTCTGTCTTCCCTGGTTGAATGGGAAATTCTCAAGAGTCCGTATCTACGTCCGTTTCATCCTTCTAAGAAACTGATGTAATAAATCCTCGACACGCGTTAGTTGAATGAGTGACTCTATGAACCGTGGTTTGTCTGGAGGATCCTATCTGAAAGGGCTGCACTGCGGTCCCCCGGTTAGAGGTACACTCCCCTCGCCGCACAGACCCCGGAGGAAGGCAGGAGAGGCCGGGCCAGTCGTGTCTGGACTTGAACCCAGCAAGGGTGCTTCCTTGACCAAACGTTAGAAGGCGCCTCTGAACCCTCTCTCAGGCCTTGTCCTCAGGCTCTCTCTTTGACCTGCGGAGCCCAGTTTCAGCAAAGACACCCTCTGCCAGTTTAACAAGAATCTCCTCACCCTAGACATCCGATTAATCTCCATCTCATCAAAGTCCCCCTCCCCGACCCCCAGTACCTGGTCACCCTGGCTTGTCTGCAGCAAGAATCCCCTACCCTTGATGGCTCCTCTTATTAATCCACCGACCCCCTCACTCTGCTCATGGGCTACGCATCCCCAGCTGTCAGCTTCTAGAGGTTAGGCTAGACCTCTCGCCCCAGTGCAGTGGTCCTAACACCTACTGCAGTGGCCCTAAATAAAATCCTCTCTACCATTGTAGCCAGTGTCGGGCTAATTTTTTCTTTAACCCACCCTAGGAGGGTTTTCTCATCTGTCACATCAGACGCTAAGACAGGGTCCCCTAGACACTGCCACCGGCCTGCATCACACTGTACCTGGAACAGTTTCCTTGGCATCCATCCTAGGGGGAGGTTGCCTCAAGTCTGGTGCACCTGCCACATCCTGGAACCTGCTCTTTCTGCACTGATCCAAACGGACACTCCAGAGTTTTCCAGAAGCCACGGAAGGAACCAGGCCCAAAGTGGCCTTCAACAACGGAGAATGTCTCCGCATTCAGCTCCAATGCCCAGACGGTAGAGTCACTGATATATCTGCTTTTATTTTATTTTAACACATTTTATACTGCCCATCACACAGATATTCCGACTTCTTTCCCCCTTGAGAACTTACATAGAGCCAGTGCCCCCGGAAGGCGCTGCATGTTAATGCAGTGGCTCTGAGCAAGCCCTGCCAACCACACACGCCCCTGAGACCTCGGGACCCAGCACCCAGAGATCAGGAAGTCCACCTTGGATCAGCTCTACTTTAAGGAAAAAGCAGAAGAAGAAGAAGAAGGAGAAGAAGAAGTCCACCTTGGATCCTTTTTAGCTTTAAAAATTATCACCTTGTCCTCGTTCAAAAAGATCAGGTAATTGAGTGTTACACAGGTATGGTCTTCGTAAGACAGGTTTCCAATGTCTTCATCAAAGTGTGTTTATGAAATAGTATTAAGTCGATGCTTTGCTTCTCAACTCATTCACCCTAGTCTATGTATTCATCAGATGCTGCTGTATCCAATCCCTGGCATTTTAGCTTTAAGTACATCATGAGTTCTGAGGAAATTCTAGAGTCCCCAAAGCCTAGAGGAGGTACGTCCTGCAAAGATACTCTCAACGTTAATTGACGCTTTGTTCTCCCTATAAACAGACTTTATCGCCTAGTGACTGCAACAACCATCCAGCCTGTTGTGTTTTCCAGCACCTGAGAGATGCTTCAAATCAGTCCCCGTTGTTGAAAATGTGTACTTGTCAGCATTCATGACTCGATGTCACCGCTGCCCTTTAGAACAAATTCATAAATGAAATAATTTCTAACGAGCAAATCAGCCAACAGACAAGTTGTAGGAAAATGAGTTCACCTTAAACTTGAAAAAAACATGTCCCTTCAACACTAAAGGGAAAGCACTATATGAAAGCAGTTTAGAAAGTTAAAAAAAAAAAAAACAACCCACAGAAATACTGTGATATACCAAGAACGGGGCTACTTCAGTGTAGCTGGTTCTCTCAGGCTGAAACTACTGAACATCAGTAATGGCGACAAAAATTCATTGAGACGACTCCTTATACTACTAGAAATACCAAATAATCAAATACGCCAATTCATCAACAAAAATCTAATCCTTTAACAGTCTCAATACCTGTGCAATTCACATATTTAAGCAACAACCAGGCACAACATTAAGCCTGATTGGTTAAGAGTCCAATTCTGTTGGAAAAAAAGTTACACTCACTTCCCCCCATCTGGTGAATAAAAAAATTTGAAAGGTAAAGAGAAAAACACACATTGGTTTTTTGCTTTTTTTCAAAGTTTCAAATCTGGAAAGCCAAATTTAAAAAGTCATTTCATCTGTTGACATACTTGGTTAGATGCCGTGAAGCCTGACCTGGTCTCTACGGCCCTAAATGTTAAATTATTGAACGCACTGTTTGGACACAGCAGTCAAAAATCAGTGAGAGAGTATTTTGTAATATGCGTAAGAAAAAAGCAGCGCTACAGAGAACTATGCGGGGTCGTTATCCATACTCACCAATGCTCTATTTGGCATAAATCCTCACGCTTATGCAATATGTTCCTATGAAGCAGCCACTCGATTTGAGGAAAGAGCAAATGTTACCTTTGACCACCAGAGTGTATAAGGGAGAAGTTCAGCGCTCTCCCGAATCCTCTGTCAACATACCTGACGCCACTCCAAGCATTTCACAGGTGTGAGTTAATAGCTTCCCAAGCATCATGGGCCAGTGAAAGGCGCCAGTGTATACACTTTACGACGGGGGAAAAGAGGATACATCTGGTCCACGGTCTGTTCCCAGAGCCACATCAGGAAACGAAATCCAGAACCACGGGGAGAAATGGAAGGACGGATGCCGACCCACTGCCTTTCGCACCACTGCCCTCAGAGCCAACGCCCGCAGGCGAGAGTCACCTCTCACCTCCAGGGAGCGCCCCCTGGTTTCTGCCCACATACGCGGCACGTGGGAAAAGCCACGACGGTCCCTTCCCCATGCAGTGTCGCCGCCGTGTCGACCCATCAGCTCGCTTACCTCTTTTCCTGGGTCTCCATGATCCCGTGGCCTGGACCGTCCGTCTGGGAAGACCATGAAATCTTGTTCTTTCTCCCCGGTCGGGCCTGGGCTTCCTTTAAGCGCGTCGTCCCGTTGGGCTCTGCCTGCCCAGGGGAGAGGCTGAGCCCCCTCAGGGTCCGCTCATCGGCCGCCGGCGGCGGCGTCCAGAAGCATCGCTGAGTCCTGTGCCTGTGCCCCTTCGCGCGAGCCTCCAGTCTCGAAACAGCACCTTCTTGGGCTTGGCCTCTGCCCCAATAACCCACAGATGGTCTCAGGGAAAAATGGTATCGACTAGCTGATGGGTCTTGGCTTTTCCCCAAAGCGAAGATGAGCTGTTTTCAGCTGAGGCGCTCCCGTGTTTCTTTCGGAAGGTGGTGGACCCCGTGGCCGGTCTCGGGCTGCGTGTGCCTCACCCTCGTCTCAGCAGACGCGCAGGGCTCCTTGGTGGGCATCTCTCTTCTGGCACTGGGGACACCTGCATCCTGGCATCACTTTTGAGACCCTGAAAGAAAGATCAAGGAAGGGTCAGAGAAGGCAGAGGGGGAAAGGTGTCAACGTCAATGCACTGGAAATGCAGATTCCCACGGAAGCCGGGCAGGGTTCTGAGCTCCAGGGACTTTCTAATTATAAACTGCTGGCTGCACCACAGCCCTGCCAAGTAGCATGGCACTTAGCCCTCCGCTCGCCACGGCAGATGCACATCATAAGCACACAGGGCCGTCGCTATAAATAAAAGCACATCAACTGAATTTCGTCTCATGTCCTCATGCCCTCTGCATTTCTCCTCATTCCTCTAGCTCCCTGGCTTCTGCCCAGTGAAATATGCCTTCCTAGCAATACCCCTAGGTCCAAACCAATGACTTTACACATTATCAAAAAGACCTCTATGTTAACAAAAGGAGAGTCTTTATTTTTCCAGTAGCACATTTAATAACTTTTGGTACCTGCAACAGTCTGATATTTTAAGAAATTAGAAGAAAAATGATCAACTTTGTCAACAATGCTAAGTCGGGGGGGGGGGGGGACATGAATTTTCCGCCACTCCTACAAACGTCGTGGTTACAAATTCTTTACACTTTTCAAGGCGCCCTCTCTTAGACATTACCACAGCTGTGGCACGGGTCACAGCTCTGGCTCAGATCCAGTCCCTGGCCTGGGGACGTCCATACGACACGCGTACAGCCGAAAAAGAAAAGCAAATTAAAATGTAAGAATTAATACCAAGGAATTATAACAGCAAGTGAATAGGAGGCTTTTGTAGGATAATGAATTTTAAAACGTGGACTCTTGAGTTTGAAAGGCTTAGATTAAGTAAGGTTATGCAAACTCACGTGGAGAATTAGGCTGCATTTCCGTATCTGTAAAACAAGGCACCTGCAGTGAGTGTTCTAACTGATCAACTCCTCTAAAATTCTACGATTCTGGGAGTTCCCATCACGGCTCAGCAGTTAGTGAACCCGACCAGCATTCACGAGGACGCGGGTTCGATCCCTGGCCTCGCTCAGTGGGTTAAGGATTCGGCATTGCCGCGAGCTGTGGTGTAGGTCACAGACGTGGCTTGGATCCTGTGTTCCTGCAGCTGTGGTACAGGCTGGCAGCTATATCCCTGACTGGACCCCGAGCCTGGGAATCTCCATATTGCCTTGGGTGTGGCCCCCAAAATAAAATAGAATTCTATGATTCTAAACAAGCGTGTGTGCTTTTAATTCATCAACAGTTCTGACGGCAGGAATTAATCCAAACATGTCAGTCAGTTATTTATTTATTTATTTATTTATCTACTGTCTTTTTGCCTTTTCTAGGGCTGCTCCTGCGGCACATGGAGGTTCCCAGGCTAGGGGTCGAATCGGAGCTGTAGCCACTGGCCTACACCACAGCTCACGGCAACGCCTGATCCTTAACCCACTGAGCAAGGTCAGGGATCGAACCCGCAACCTCACGGTTCCTAGCAGGATTCGTTAACCACTACGCCATGACGGGAACTCCAAAAACATGTCTTTTAAATACAAAAGAAAAGCCCATGAAAATGTCATTTTAAAGATAACCATGAGTGAGTTCCCTGCTGGTGCAGCACATTAAGGAGCCGGCTCAGATGCTGCTGTGGCACAGATGTGATCCCAGGCCCAGGAACTTCCACATGTCACCAGTGTGGCCAAGAAAAAAAGAAAAAAAGGCACCCATCAAATATGAGCATATATTGAACAGATGCAAGCTATACATGAACGTTCGCCGTAAAGCGCGAGCCTCCCAGGGAAATGTGGAATTGGTTCTCCTTGGAGCAGGACTGTCCAGGCTCTGCCTGCAGCCTGTCCGGGTGAGCCGCTCGGGAAGCCTCTGTGGGACTGTAGACGGAAGTGGATTCCTGATCGCAGTGGATCACTGCACATCTGTGCTCACCAACCCCACTGAACGAGCGCCCATCTCCAATTCCAGCTCGTTGATACCTTTTAAAATATGTATTCTGTCATTTGGGCTATGAATTAACTTTCCATCACCTGGCTTGTTTGATAAATTTGCTACACAGCAGAGAGCCCTGTGGCAAATCATTGTAACGTTCCTCCAGGTAGATAAGGATACATTCACTACAAACGACAATCTGTGGATGGTTTTTCCTAAATAACTCTGAGCCCCATGAATGAGCACCGTACAAACTGACTCCGTCACTTCCAGCAGGACACGATGACCTTGGCCGGCATATTATTAAGGCCAAGACACGGTCCTTCTCCTGCCCTCTGCGGGGCTGTCCATCTAAAAATCTTGTCAGGACGGAGGTGCTTTACAGAAGTGCCCTGGATGGACCCATGCAGGGCCCCAAGGATCCCGGTGTCCCGTCTCACAGCCCGTGACCTCTGCTAGCAATCCAGTCTCACGTCCCCTGCGTTACGAACACCTCACCCACCATTTAGAATTCCCCAAAGCACTACTCTTCCTTTTTTGGACCCTGGATCATGTGTATTCCTATGTCTCCCCAGGACCTGTCCTGGCCTCTGATGATTCAGACATCACCCTCTGTGGCGGGATGACTGCATGTGCCATCAACATGCAAGTGGAGGGCAGAAGGCAGGGTGTCGCCTGGAATGTGAGTTTCCCAACGATAGTCACAAATGATAGTCATCTCATGAGGTTTCTTTTTTTTTCTTTTTAGGGCCGTACCTGTGGCATATGGAGATTCCCAGGCCAGGGGTCAGAGCTACAGCCGCTGGCCTACCCCACGGCTCACATAAACACCCGACCCTTAACCCACTGAGCGAAACCAGGGATCGAATCCGCAACCTCATGGTTCCTAGTCGGATTCGCTTCTGCTGTGCCATGACGGGAACTCCATCTCTCATAATGTTTCTCATATTTGAGAGGCAACACACCACTTTGGGGAGGTTTGGCCTACTGCCTATCACCTGTTTGAATATTTCCTTAATGTTTTTTTTTTTCTTAAAGTGACTCTCAACTTAAATAAGCATATTATAAAGGGAAATTTTCCATCCACAATATAAATAGAAACCCAACATCATGTTGCACAAATAGAGGGTAGACCTAAAAATAAATAAAATGAATAGAAAGGAGTCATTAAATTCTGGTTGAAAACAAGCACCCACAAAAAACACCAAGTCTTTGACTTGCTCTTTCTTTATGTCATAAATGGGGATGAGTAAAGTTAGAGGACATTTATTCAATAATTTCACTCAGGAAGAAGAAAGGTTGAAAATTAAGTATCCATTTCAAGAACTGAGTAAAAAGATTATGCGGGAGTTTCCGTTGTGGCTCTATGGTAACAAGCCCGATTAGCATCCATGAGGATTCGAGGTCGATCCCTGGCCTCACTCAGTGGGTTAGGGATCCAGCGTTGCCAAGAGCTGTGCTGTAGGTCACAGATGCAGCTTGGGTCCTGCAGTGATTGCTGTGGCTGTGGTGCAGGCCGGCAGCTGCAGCTCTGATTGGACCCCTAGCCTGGGAACCTCCATATACCAAGGGTGTGGCTCTAAAAAGACAAAGAAACAAAAAACAGTAAAAGCTGAGAAGCAGATCCCAGCACTGATGGAAACCCGACAGAAGCCAGCGGCGTCTGCCGCGTTCAATGGGCAAAGCTGGACCATTTGGAAAACGTCACTGGAACAAATGCTTCTCCAGCCAGAAACTTAAATGCATCTGCACGTCGCAGAGCGCACAGTGTCAGTTCCAGATGAGGAAGGGCGCAAGTGAGAACAGCAGCCCTTAGAGGTTTTAGAAAGAGATACAGTCTCGTAAACTGACGACATTAGGGCAGAGAAAACTCCTTAAGCAACAAAGAGAAAGCACAGAACCATAGAAGAAAAGATGGTAACGCTCAAACCCCATTAAAATGAAGACCTTCTGGAGTTCCCTTGCGGCGCAGGGGGTTAGGGATCAGCATGGTCACTGCTATGGCGTGGGTTCGATCCCTGGCCTGGCAACTTCTGCATGCCGTGGCCAGGGCCCAAAAAGGAAAAAAAAGAGATGAATTTCTCTTCATCTAATGCAAGCTACACAAATCAGCAGACTCTCTGCCGCGCAGATAATCAACAAAGAGCTCTCAAAAATAAAAAAAGGAACAGCCTCAAAGAAAAGTGGACAAAAGACTACATACTCTTTTGCATGCCTAATATTTCCATTTCAAATGATAAAAATTCAATTTGTACTGTAAACTGCATCTTGTACATGGGATTATGTTTGGAAATACGTTCATAACATGATAAAGAAATCTCATCTTTGCAGTAGTACCTTTAATATCTCTCATTTATTGTAATAGCTGTTAATTAAGAATAACAGATGGAAGACAAGGGTCTACACAATAAGGTGTTTGTTTTGTTTGTTTTAAAGTGGCTGCACCCGTGACATATGGAGGTTCCCAGGCTAGGGGTCGAATCAGAGCTGCAGCTGCCGGCCTACACCAGGGCCACAGCCACGCGGGATCCGAGCCACATCTGTAACCTACACCACAGCTCACAGCAACGCCAGATCCTTAACCCACGGAGCGAGGCCAGGGAATGAACCTGCATTCTCATGGATAACTCATCAGGTTCTTAACCCACTGAGCCACAACGGGAACTCCAATAAGGTTTTTTAAGAGGAAGGAAGGAAGAGAAAAGGCAGGAGAGAAGGGATTTGCACAAAGAGTCGCCCCCTCCGTGCCTGGCCTTGTTTTGGGTGCTTACTTGAGGGGTGCCTAGGCCTTCCCTAAACACCAGCCACAGCCCTCCGCTATCGGGGTGCGCCACCAGCCCCTCAGGAACCCCCTGGAGAACTTATCCCCCAGGCGTTCCTGTAACCACACCACTGCTTTTGTTCCTTATTGATCATATGATGAACACGCTACAGGATTGTTATATATAAATTTTTCACATAATTTTTATATAAATGTAATTTTATATACACATTAAATGTTTCATGCTTCTCTTGTATGTAAATCTTCACCCTTTAACCCATTTTCGAGTACTTCAATACAGCACACATGTCCTTCTCTAAATCCTTAAGAATGACACTGCAGGGAAGGTAAAAGCTTAGCAGCCGTTTCGTTTTTAATGGCCCCTTGCTATGATCACACAGCCATCTGATGCCGTTTAAAAATGAAGAACTGTGAAGGCTCAAACTATCCCTACTAAGAAATTGCCCAGTTTCTCAGTAAGACAATCAACTCAATCATGATGCGATAAACCTGGGTTTTTGCTTTTGTGTTTTACTGCCTTCATAATACTTTTGTGCTTGTGTATTTCTTTAGCAGGGCTAAGAAAATTATACATAATGTACACAATATATACTATCTTAAATTTTGTATGGAGTTGAAGCGTTATTGGTAGTAAAATTATGATGCTGCATAGTGAGATGATCTTGTACAGGTATTTTTAATCTGTTAAAGTGATTTCGCAGATACTACGTCATTTCGGTCTTAGGACAGCCTAGCGATTAGGCAGAACGTTGCTGATTCCAATTGACAGACAAAGAAATTGGTGCCCAGGATAAAGCACCATCTCATGCGGGGCTTCAACGCCCACGTCTCACCTCGGTCCCGCAGCTGAGTGCCAGACACAATACGTCCCGCTTCCTGGTCTGTGCCCATCTTCCCCAGCGCGGAAAGAAGCTGCTCCCATCCTATCATGTTGGGGACAGAGCAACTCCGCAGAGCCCCTGGCCTGGGGACCACCCACCCTCTCTGCGCCCAGCCGGCCTCACTGCAACCGGGGCCACCTGCTGCCCGGCACAGTCGCCACAGAGCCCAGCCGGAACTACGTCTGCAAGTGCCAGTGCACTTCGGGTGAGTCCGTCTTGCTCCTGGAATATTCTCCAACACTCCAAGGGACATGAAGCGTCCCTGGTCTCCTCTGCCCACGTCCTTGTCCTTCTCTCACACGTCAGGGGCCAGTCAACGCTCTGCATCCCTGGCCGTGCCCTCTGGCCAGCTGTGAGATCCACCCACTTGGCCTTGACGCCTGAGGCCACTGTCCAATGCAAGCCCAGGGTGTCCACCCGTGACGCCGTCACCATCTCAGCAAAAACACCTTGTTCTGGCAACCCGGGCCTCCCCACCCGGGGCGGGGGCCCCCTGGAAGGCCTCATTTAAGGAGTAGGAAGGAAACTGGCCAGCCCCACGGACTCACTGGGGTGAACGTTTCTTTGAGTTCCGCCACTGGCCGGACACACAGGGCCGAAATCCTGAAGGCTGAGTCCCAAGCGGGCAGGGACGTGCCCCTCAGCTCCACTGTCACCACAGCTTCCCTTTCCCCAGAAACGGTCTCTTCACCCGCTCGCTCCCGGCAGAGACGGGCCTGGCTCAGCGCTCGCCCGCTGAGGGGTACCCGTCGCTCTGAAGGTGGGCATGAAACCTCAACCTTACTTCTCATCGTGTCTGCTCCCACACACTCACACACAGCTACAGCCTCTGCGACGTGCTGCACAGCTACCCCTGAAAGGCCCTAGCGTGACAGAAGCGAGGAGCCAGGACAGCCAGACTTTGGGCCCGGGGGGCGCTTCCGCTGCAAGTGCCCTCAGAACAAGGGACTTGCTTCCTTCGCTCCTGAATGTCAGAGCAGAACGGGACTCAGCAAAGGCGGTAAAAGGCATCTGCGCAAACTGGAGACGTCCGATGGATTCACCCTCAAATCAACAGACCCAAACCTGAGACGAAGCAGGCGGGCGGCTCAGTGACACCCGGACCAGAGGCCACAGTCCACCGCAGAAAAGGCCACCGTCGCTGCCACCGCTATCTGACCTCAAGCACACATCCCCGACGCGGAAGATGGACCCAGATGCGTCTACAGAGCCCCAGACCAAGGCGCGCGATGCCTGGGTGTGCGTTCCAGTACAATGGACAGCAGGAAAGACGCGGATCCCACGTGGAGGAAGAGCAGTGTTTTTCCCAGGGTTCCAGACCCTTCTGTGTTTACAAATCTTCCTTGTCGGCTCCGCTGGGAGCCCCTCAAGACGGCCTTCATCTTTGCTTCCCTACTCGGTCAGATGGGGCCACGGATACAGAGCGCGCTCACTAAAGAATAAAAGTTTAGGCACTCGGAGTTCCCGTGTGGCGCAGCGGAAACAAATCCCACTAGGAACCATGAGGTTGTGGGTTCCATCCCTGGCCTCGCTCCGTGGGGTAAGGATCTGGCGTTGCCATGAGCTGTGGGGTAGGTCACAGATGCGGCTTGGATCCCATGTTGCTGTGGCTGTGGGGTAGGCCGGCGGCTACAGCGCCTCTTGGACCCCTAGCCTGGGAACCTCCATATGCTGTGGGTGCAGCCCTAGAAAAGAAAAAAAAAAAAAAGATTTAAAAAAAAGACAACAGGAGTTCCCATCGTGGCGCAGTGGTTAACGAATCCGACTAGGAACCATGAGGTTGCGGGTTCGGTCCCTGCCCTTGCTCAGTGGGTTAAGGATCCGGCGTTGCCGTGAGCTGTGGTGTAGGTTGCAGACGCGGCTCGGATCCCGCGTGGCTGTGGCTCTGGCATAGGCCGGTGGCTACAGCTCCGATTCGACCCCTAGCCTGGGAACCTCCATATGCCGCGGGAGCGGCCCAAGAAACAGCAACAACAACAAAAGACAAAAAAAAAAAAAAAAAAAAAAAAAAAAAGACAACAACAAAAAAAATGTAGTCACTTTGGCCAACTTCCAGGGAGGTAAAGACATGTGCTTGCAGAACGTATCTTAATGGAGCTGATTGGCCTCACTGTCCATCCGTCAACGAGCAGAGCTCATTGGTGGAGGTGTGGTCTAGGGGGACTGGCACGGATATAAAGTCCTTGCAGGCTGGAGTTTACCTTTAAAGCTCAATTACCTTCAAGGATAAAATTTTACCTAAAAATAATATACTCGACAGGCGAATTGTACAGTATGCGAATTATATCTCAAAAAAGCTTTCAAAAATAATTATAACAGGTTATACGATTGAAAGACCTCTCATTTGATATTATCAGAGTATTGTTATTACTATTATTGGGCTTTTCCAGGGGAAAGATAATACCCGCACAGGCACATGAAAACCAAAGTTCCTCTGGAAGCCACCAGGGGGCATGGCTCACCTGCCACCTGACCCCAGAGGTGGGGCTAAATGAGCTACTCTCAGTCTCATTGAAGGAGAAGGAGGAGCTTCCTGGTGGCTCAGTGGGTTAAGGATCCTGAGCTGTCTCTGCAGTGGCTCGAGTCATGACTGTGACACAGGTTCAATCCCTGGCCCAGGAACTTCCACGTGCCAAGGGCACAGCAAAAAAAAAAAAAAAAAAGGGGGGGGGAGAAAAAGAAGAAAAAAAATAAGCAATGAGGTCCTATCGTTTGGCACAGGGAACTATATCCAATCTCCTGGGATAGACCATGATGGAAAATAATGAGAAAAAGAGTATATATATATATATATATATATATATATATATATATATATATATATAACTGGCTTACTATGCTGTACAGCAGAAATTGGCACAGCATTGTAAATCAACTACACTTTAATATTTTAAAAATTTCTAAATTAAAAAAACATAAAAAATTGTTTTAAAGAAAAAAGTTAAAATGAAAGGAAAAAAAATGAGGAGGAAACTGAGGCTCCAAGAGAGGAAGAATCTGAGCCACATGACGTAGAGCCTGTTTTGAAAAACACAGTCATCTGACTCCAAATAAATATATTTAAAATCTTGGGTATTTTTTTTTCAGTCCTTAGCAGAGCCTCCGGGAGTATGAAAGCAAGTAGACGTAACATGCTCTTCAGGATAAGAACTTTTTAGGCTAATCATTGAACTTAAACATGTAATAAACAAAAGCATCAATAAATGAAACAAGTGAGCTGTTTTGCATATTATAGAAAGTTGGTAAAGACTGGATATAGTGTATAAGTTTAAAGACAACAAATTAATATCTTCACACAAAGTAACTATTATTTAATTCATCAATTAAGGTTCTATTTATATACAGTTGCCCAATTTAGCAAATAAAAATATGCCTAGTTAAGTTTGAATTTCAGGAGTTCCTGTTGTGGCTCTGGGGAAACAAATCCGACTAGCATCCATGAGGATGTGGGTTCAATCCCTGGCCGCATTCAGTGGGTTGGGGATCCAGCATTGCCAGGAGCTGTGGTGTCGGTCTCAAACTTGGCTGGACCCCTCATCGCTGTGGCTGTGGTGTAGGCTGGCAACTACAGCTCCGAGTCAACCCCTAGCCTGGGACCTTTCATATGCCATGGGTGCAGCCCGAAAAAGAAAAACAAAATTAAAAATAAGTTTGAATTTCAAATCAATAATTTTTTAGGACATGTTTACCTTAGCAATAGTTTCTGCAATTTATCCAGTAACTCTATTAGGATTTTTTTTTAATGGCTAAAGGTATCATTGCATTAAAAATAAGGAGAAAAACTAAACCTCCACTACTATGTTCAAATAGTGTACAAATCCCAGATACCCCGAAATTCAAATACAAACTCTTCCATTAGTACTTTAATGCCACAAGGAGATCTATGAAGTTTAAATGGTTACCTATAAAAACATTCAGGTGGCTTTGACTTATTTTAAAATGTCCTAGTTTCAGAGCATGTGAAAAGGATGTGTGAACTGCAGAGCCCACCTATTCTGGACTAGATAGATGATAGACTCTGGCCTAATCTGGAGCCAAAATGAAAATGAATGCTTGTCTGGGTGGACCTTTGCTGTAAAGGGGCCATCGAGTTCCCTCACCAAACTCAAAAGCCACGGGCACCCAGGATGTCACATCACCATGACCTCTAAGCGTCCCGAGAGGGGACAATGTGGTGCATCCCAGAGCTGGCATCTGAGTGCTTACTCATATTCAGCAAGAAAAAAAAAACTGTGGAGTTCCCTGGTGGCTTAGGGGTTAAAGGATCTGGCATTGTCACTGCTGAGTTGGATCCCTGGCCAAGGCAAAAAGAAAAAAGGAAAACAGGGAGCTTCCACTGTGGCAAAATGGGATCAGCAGCCTTTTGGGAGTGCTAGGGTGTGGGCTCAGTCTTGATCCCGGGCCAGCACAGTGGCTTGGGGATCTGGCGTTGCCACAGCTGTGTGTAGGTCACGCCTGCGGCTCAGATCTGATCCCTGGCCTGGAAGCTCCATGTGCCTCTGGGCAGCCAAAAAAAAAAAAAAAAAAAAAAGAAAGAAAAAAGTAAACTTTGACACCATCCCATCAACCCCCTCTTCCAACAAATAAGTGGCTGGGGCTCCACTCTGTCTTAATCTTGCATTTTATAATCTGCAAAATGGGCTGCCTGTTTCACAAGGCTGTTTCGAGAATGGAAGGAAACAACATAGGTGAAAGCGCAGTATTTAATCCAATAATCGTTACAAACTGAGTATATGGCCTTGAAGGAAATGCAGATTGTCTACACCAGACCTCTCATCTTGGAGCTGAGGCTCCATGACTTTCCACTTAGCACAAAGGGAAGCCCAGCCTGAGGCAGAGACATGCGCCTCTGGTTCCCAGCCCAGCAGTTTCTCCCAGCTTCCCCGCATCGCGCATCCCTGAAGACCGGGCTCTACGCCTGCCCTCCACTGAAATCTGACACCATGAGCCAAGTGCAGAGTTTAAGGAAAGGAGAAGTAGCAAAGAGAAAGGAAGTGAAAGAGAAACTAAAACAGTGACCGGGATTGGCAATTTGAAAGGCAAGTTTCTACATATACACCATGGAATATTACTCAGCCATAAAAAAGAAATAAGGGCATTTGCAGCAACATGGATGGACCTAGAAATTATCATACTAAGTGCAGTTAGTCAGACAGTGAGAGACAAACATGTAATATCACTTATATTATGTGGAATCTTAAAAAAGGATACAACTGAACTTATTTCAGAACAGAAACAGACTCACAGACTTTGAAAAAGTTACGGGGGGCGGTGAGAGGGATGGACTGGAGGTTTGGGATGGAAACGTTATAAAATTAGGCTGTGATGATGGTTGTACAACTATAAATACAATAAAATTCATTGAGTTATTTAAAAAAAAGAAAAGAAAAGCAAGTTCCACTCAGGTAGCCCCAGATCAGAACAGCCACAGGAAGCGCCCCTGTTTCCAGGTCGGCAGCCATTGCCTGGGTCCCCTTAGCTGTCCTCACTTGGACCCATGGCAGGAGAGTCAATACCATCTGCCATCGTACAGGATGGAACAGGAGCTATAGACAAAGGCAGGTGCAACACCCTCCCCCGGAGACCACCCCCGTGGCAACATGGAAACATCAGCTTTACCTCTATAATAAGAGATCCTGAGCAAGTACTCAAGACATTTTTTGGTACCTAGAGTTGACGAAGATGCACTTGGTCAAGAGAGTGTTTGAAAAGTCATTCCTTTAGCGAGATGGTGTGAGAAACCACCTTCGCCAGCTTTCCCAGGGATGGGCGGACGGGTGGTGGGCGCATGGAAGGGGAAAACGACAAACACCTGGTAAATAGCTGCCTTGTGCGAGTCCCGTGCCAGGCGCCTTCAGATGCTCTGGCTCATTTCAACCCCCGTGAATAACAACTGCCCTCCTCTCCAACACAGGAAGGAACTGCGGCTCACAGAAGTGAGTGAATTTCCAGGGGCTGCAGAGCTATCTGAACCCGAGGCTGCTGAGAGCAAACCCAGCAAAAAGCAACAACACATGAGATGCTGCGGATGTAAGCCAACCTTGGGCTTAAAATAAGGCTGTAACGGGGCTTTTCTTCTTCTTAAGTGAAGGATAGAAAAACACCGTATTCAAAATGGAAAAGATCTTACAAACCAAGCAAGGGAAATGTGGGAATAGTGGGCATCTGGCTGGGGTGGTTTGAAAGGGAGACTAAAGGAGCCTTGACCTCCACAGAAGAGAAGGGGGAAATTGGCCAGCGCAGAGCCAGGATGGAAAAGAAAGGATGAAGGGACGGCCCCGGAGAAAGGAGGAAAAGGAACGAGGTGTCATTTGTCCACGACGTAAAGTAAGACTTTGCAGCAAGATGAGGGAAAGAAAGCTGGTTAGTTTTAAGGATGTGATAACCATGCATTAAGCTCGTACGTATCCGGCTATCAGTGAATAGCTTAAAAACAAAACAAAAACAAAACAGTGTGGGAGATTTGCTTTTCTTTGGGGGGTACTCTTTTTTTCATTTTTAAAAAATGTTATCGAAGTGTAGTTGGTTCGCAATGTCGTGTTAGTTTCTGCTGTACCACAAAGTGACTCAGTTGTACGTAAACACATATCCATTCTTTTCCAGACTCCTTTCCCACATAGGTTCTAGAGATTTGCTCTTCAAGCGACAACTAAAATGGGATTGAATATCAGCCTCTTCCCTCAGAATGACGTGGGGCGGCCCCGCGTGGGGAAGCACATGGAGTTGACCTGTATTCGTCTTTGACTTAAAGGAACAGGCTTCCGTCGCATAGAGAGGATAAAATTAAAGCCCCAACAGCTGACATGTCAGAAACCAACCAGCACTCTTCACTGAGGCATTAACCTTATTTTAAGAAAAATTTAAAAAGAGCCAGAGATTTTTGTTTCTGAAACCTGGGGCACTCTTTCTAAGAATTTAATGCTCACTTAGTAAAATAAAATTTAAGTAACAAAGTAAAATGTTTTCCAAAAAAAGCAGGATTTTCAGCGATTACCACATAAGACAACTATAACATATAAGGACCATTTAAGGGCTTGCTGTTTAAATGAGGGCAGTTACTATGCATTGGGCTGGAGGCCACTTTGGGAATCCCACTTATTGTTCCAGAGGACTTTACACAGGGCCCCCCACTCTGCATAACAGCCGGGACCCTTTGTGAGCAAGCCACCCCCACCCGCCAGCCCGGATGGGAATTACAACGACAAAGCCGGGAGACTCTCTAGTAACCCTGCAGGTGCCTCACCCACAAACCCCGCAGGCTGCGGCCCAAACTGGGAATTCTCCAAAGAACCCCTTACTCACAGAGGCACAGCGGGAGAAAGGAGCTTCTCTGTCCTTCCAGAGGGCGGTTTCCGAAAACGACCGCGGAGCCCCGCAGTCCTGGTCCCAGCCCGGCTCTCAGGGCACCCGGCGCCCCTTCACCCGCGGAGCCCGCATCCCTCCGCTCCCGTGACATCTAGCCGGGTCCTCGCACGCTCACTGGCCGCTGCCAGCATCGCGTCCCGGCCTTTGTTGTCCTTTTGTCCCATCAGCAGGTTCCAGCGTGATCACCACTGCAGCCGCACTGGTCCAGGCCACTGGATGCCGCTGCCGCAGTCGCCCCCCCCACCCCCACCCCCACCGCCTTTTTTTTTTTTTTTTTTTTTTCTTTTTAAAGAGATAGGACGCCAGCCACCTTGGTGTCAGTATCACTGCAGAATGCGGCAGGGGCGCTCCAGCTGGCGGTGCAGCTGCCCTAAGCGCATGGTCTGTTCTCTTCAAACTGCAAAGATTCCTTTAGGAGGAAGGCATGGCTACCAGGAGGCCACCTCTACTGGACACCGACAGACCCAAGGCCCTGTGACCTTAGACAAGTCCCTTCGGGGTCACACTTTCCCAGCCAAAAAGCAAACACGTGACCCGACAATGCCTAGTCCGGAAATCTTCGTGTTTGCTAGAATTAACTCGGAAAACATCAGCCACACACTGGCTGTTAAAACACAAGAACACGCTATGTTTGCCTTGCAGGTTAGAGCTCAGAAGATGCTTTCTGTAATTTATCTGGCTTTGTGTGTGAGGTTCCAAAGGTTACATAAAAGCATCTGCTCCAGTGCTGTGTAAACTGTGACATGTTACACAGCAGTCCAATGCTCTGTTTGTATTGACATTGTCAATCCAATAATAAAAATATTGGACTACAGATCAGATAGAGTCTACATCCTTGCTGCCCTCAAAAGGGGCTATGAAGTACCCAGGAAGCCTGCTTTTATAGACGCCCCCGCCCCACCCACCGCCCGTCCCAGGATGCACCATCTACCTCATCCCAGGTGCCTAGTAGACAAGCCTGCTTCGTCTGTGGGGGTCTGGAATGGAGGCTTCTCTAGAGATGCTGGAGCTTCGAAGCTCAGCACTGTGCCAGGTTCAGAAGGATCCCACGTCCGAGCAAAGCTGCCCAGCTCAGCTCAGCACACTCCAGAACTCTCCCCCAGGGGACCAAAGCAGGCCCCCGACATCAGATTCCCTCCAGACCCAGGGCCACCCGCCTCTGTGCAGGCTGCTGCTGCTCAAGACACCAAGTATACTGGCCTTTCCTTCGCGTCACAGGCTCCCCAAGTCAGAGCCTCGTGTATGGTCCTAGGAGAGGCTTCTGCTCTGGCAACGTCCCTCTGCCACGACATGCTTCCACCACGGAGGAATGTCTGCGGAGCCCTCTCCCCGATTTGACTCTCACCATTGTGCCCTGTGGGCCAGCAGGCACCTGCGGAGGTGAGCCTGTCCCCTCCAGATGCTACCTGATGCTCACAGCATCATTTCTGTGGCCGCCAGATGAAAGAGGCGCACTCTTGAGTTTCTTGTTCGTCCAGCACGGTCATCTGTGAGCTATCAGCTACGTTCTAAGTGTCTCTAAGCCCCCTTCCCCCCAACCTTCTGGAGAAAGTGGATCCCTAAGAAGGGACCACCTAAGAAGTCAGGAGATGGTTCTCTCTTGCTCTGTGTATGGGTGTCGGGATGAAATTAGCAGAAGCCCCAAGAAGAGCCCGATGGAGCTGACCAGGCTGGAGAACCCTCCAGAACTGGGAACCCAGAGGAGCAGGAAACCGGGGTGGCTGGGGGGATGTGAGGAGGTGAAATGTTGCTCTGATGAGTGAAAGCTGGGGGAGAGGCTTAGGGAATTTACAGGCAGTCGCAGGGTCATTGGACGGTGCAGGGTCATTCGGCTCCTGCAGCCTCATTAAGAGACCTCTGCAGAGGCCGCTCCCGTCTCCCCTCCGCACTCGGGCTCTGAACCTGCACTGTGCCGAGTCATGTCGGTCCCGGGAGCAGACGAGGGAGTCACTGACACCACCGCAGGGGGACGCTGGGTCCGCCTCTGTGCCCGAGCCCCCGGGTGAGGACCGCCCAGTGGACTGGCCTCCTCTCCAGGACCCCTGCCCTCCGTGCCCTCTGACCGCTGCTTCAAGGCTGCCACCACCCGGCACTGGGCCTTCGCTACCCCAGGCCTCGGTTCCAACAGCCTCTTTGCCGACTCTCAAATACATTCCTGATTCATCAAAGACCCCCTCCTGCAGGGGGTCGTGGGCTGAGCTTGTCATCTGTGTCCACGCAAGGGCACCAGTTATACGGAGTCCGTGGTCTCCTGCCACGCACTTGGTGACATTTGTGCAATCACATGACAGCACTTAGATGGTCTTACACGGCAGTTATTGCCTTATGCAAATCAGAAAGGCAATGTGGGTTTATTTTAGAGAAATAAGAGAAATACAACCCATAATCCTCCCATCTGACGTAGCTTTTGATAAATATCCTACATATGTATAACTTTTGTGTCTGGCTTCCCACTTAAAGGATCCAGAGGATATTTTCCTCTTTTATTCTTTTTTTTTTCCTTTTTTGTCTTTTTAGGATCACACCTGCAGCATATGGAGGTTCCCAGGCTAGGGGTCAAATCGGGGCTGTTGCGGCTGGCCTACACCACAGCCACAGCCACGCCAGATCCAAGCCACGTCTGCGACCTACACCACAGCTCACAGCAACGCCAGATCCTTAACCCACTGAGCAAGGCTAGGGATCGAGCCCTCATCCTCGTGGATGCTAGTCAGGTTCTTAACTTGCTGAGCCACACAGAACTCCAAGAGAACTTACTTTTTAAATGCCTGCATCAGGACAAGTTTCACAGTCATAGTATAATTTAATCAATCAGCTCCCTATTGCTGGATTTTTAGCTGATATACAATGGTTTTCAGAAAGGTTACCCCATCTTCCCCACTGACTCACACTGCATGGACGCGGCCAGTCAAACACTGGTTATGCAGACGCAGCCCAGTGAAGTTTCAACACCTTCAAGTGCTTGCACAAGACAAGCCTTTCCACAGCCAGGATCATTTGCACGTGACTCCACATGGCCTTACAAGTGTGCAGCAGGTGCCTGTGGAGCCAGGCCCCTTTCCCCCCAAAACTGTCCGGGTGCACCTGCGTACGCAGTAAGCCATGCAGGATCGGGTACCTCCATGGGACTGTGCACAGTATCTGAACATTGTTGTCAAAAGATTTAGACTTTGTCTTAAAATGCTAGGGAGTCAACGGCTCCTGGATAATTTGTGAGTCACGGATCTTCTGTATTCTGGTCCATGGTGACTGCTGATGCACACAGGTCAGAGGTCAACATACGTCCACCACCTCAAGCTGACCCTAGAAAATGGCATGAGAAAGTATCATCTAGAAGCACAAAGGCTTCACCAGAGGAGGCATCTTTGGCACTTGTGTGGGGCTCTTCAAGAGCTTCTCCTGAAAGACCCCAGCCTGGGCTATCTCCACTGCCCGCTCTTCGTCTCCAGCCGCATCACGGGCCTTGCCCCTCTGCCCACGTAGCCGGCATGCGCCCCCCAAAGCTGTGCAAGTGTCAGATTTCTATCAACCGGAAGTGGCTACCGCTCACCCTGAGGGATGTCCATCCCAGCGTCTACTCCTAATCCTGGCATCTCAGCTTTCCTATCTTTGCCCCGGACTCTGTTGGCAAACCCAGGGACAGTGCCAGCACGCCCTCCCTCCTGCTTTTGGCGGCTGAGCAGCAGTCATGAATTCAACCCCTACACACCAGTCAGCATTCAGGCTCTGCCTCTGACCTTCAGTGAAGTTGGGGGGCGGGGAACGCAGTGTCCAGCGTATAATCTGTCATTTCTAGGTGTTCAGATCGTAGAGGTTATTAGTTTTGTACATTTCTGGCCTGACGACACTTTTCCAATCAGCGAAGTGTCACTTTAGAGGTGGGGGCAAGTCACCCTGAAAGTCTCTCTACGTAACCTCAGCTCAGCTTTCGGAGAATTCACAGTGACCCTTCCAACAACAGCAGCAACGGGATCCAATGACATGTGCTAAGAGGGACAGGTAGCCCTGAGTTGGGAGAATGGGAGGGACGTCGGAAAGAACTAACAGATCCATGAGCCCACACTCATGTGCTTCTCGGCACAAGGGGGCAGGCAGGGGGCGGGCCAGCACCCAGGTGTGTGGTCAGAGGGCCCTGGGGCAGAGCTCGCTTCTTCCGCAGGCGGATGTGGTTCCCCTGCCTCCCGGCGCCACGTGGGGGACCAGAAGAGCCACCCTAAAAGATGCCACTGTGACCGAAGGATTATTTTGAACTGAAGACAGCTGAGACGCAGCAGACACAGAAAAGCCCTCTGTCCTCCTCTTAACCACGGGGCTCCTGGCAGCCCGGAGGAATCTACCTAACAAACCTGGCAGAAGCCCCCTTATATGGTCCCCTGTGTTCCCTCCACGGCCGGGCAGGCCTACCAGCTAGACCCCTTCTCCTTTGTCCTGTCACATGTGTAAAGCTGAGCATCCCTTGTGAAGGTCCTAGGTAAGCCCCTAGCTCTAACCACCCCAGTGAGACGCCTCCCCGAGGGCCTCCAGTGTGCACACAGCACGGGTTACGAAAGTGTCTGTGCTTTGCTCTTCTGCATCGGCCCCTTGGTTGTTTAATGTTCCAGCCCCAGCAGAACCCGGGGATGGTAGAGGAGGGTTTTCTGTCCGCCACAGTTACAGACCTGTCACTGATCCCCTGGGCCACTGTCCTGGCCGTCAATCCCTGGGGCTCAGCTCTGATTTAGCGTGGCTGTAGCTTTCCAGGCCTGCAATGTTCCAGAATAACGAGGCCTTCTGATGCATAATCACACAGACAAAGAGACAAAGGCCGTCCCCAGCTCCCTTGCAAGTAGCTTTCTGCATGAAGCCAAAATTGGGCATCTTTTGTCCCTGCTTCAAAAGATAACCGTGTCACAGTGAAGAAATACAAACGTTGCACATCTTAATTACAAGCAGCCAATTCTGCCCCGCGATGCTGTGTAGCCAAAATTACAGCGGATGTTTGGATGATGGTTGAAATCATCCTAGTCAACAAACAAACAAACAAAACACGCGCACCAATGTACCGGATCATCAACTCACTAGACCAGGAACACTCTTAGCAATAACCCAAATCTCCATGAGGCTACAGGGCAAAACAAAGCCCACACAGCTAGGACCTGTCTCAGATCAGCCTCTCATCACCTGCGGGGGTTTTCTTTTTAACATCAAAAATAGCTCAGGGGTTTCCATCATGGCTCAGCGGAAAGGAATATGACTAGGAAGCGTGAGGTTGTGGGTTCGATCCCTGGCCTCACTCAGTGGGTTAGGGATCCGGCGTTGCCGTGAAATGTGGTATGGGTTGAAGACGTGGCTCAGATCCTGAGTGGCAGTGGCTGTGGCTGTGGTGTAGGCCAGTGGCTACAGCTCCGATTCGACCCCTAGCCTGGGAACCTCCATATGCTGTGGGTGTGGCCCTAAAAAAAAAAAAAAGAAAAATAGCTCATTTTGAATATATGAAAATCAACCATAATCCTACCACTCAGAAAAATGTTGCTGGCATGTTCAGCAGGTATACCTCGTTCAGGATACTCCCAGGCATGTGTGTGCAATCGACAACTATTTGTTAATTTATTGAGTGCCCTCCTGTTCCATATGCTGAGCAAACAAATGGCAGTAAATAAGTGCGGGCCCTCCTGTTCCATGTGGAGATTACTTACAGTCTAGTGCCAAGAGACAGGACACACACGAGTAAGCCTGTATGCCAGGCAGTAGAATAAGTGTCAGGAAGAAAATCAAGTAGTATAGGAGTTCCCGTGGTGGCGCAGTGGTTAATGAATCCGACTAGGAACCATGAGGTTGCAGGTTCAATCCCTGGCCTCGCTCAGTGGGCTAAGGATCTGCTGTTGCTGTGACCTGTGGTGTAGGTTGCAGACTCGGCTTGGATCCTAAGTTGTGGTGGTTTTGGCGTAGGCCGGTGGCTACAGTTCCAATCAGACCCCTAGCCTGGGAACCCCCATATGCCATGGGAAGCAGTCCTAGAAAAAGGCAAAAAGACAAAACAAAACAAAAACAAAAAATCCAGTAGTATAACAAGTGTAAGAAGATAGAGAGAGATGATTTTGTAGGCAGAGAAGGAATTGAACCAACTACCTGCTGGACACTAATAGAATTTTCAGGTTTAGAATCAGAGTTCCAAAAAAAAAAAAAAAAAAGGAATCCGAGTTACAATCCTTAATTTCATAAGATTAAAGCCGACAATAAGCAAAGAAAAAAGTCAAATACAGTCACTCCACATTTTTGTATATTTCTTTCTTTTTTAATACTCAAAACGTTCGATGTTTTTTGTCTTTTTTTGTCTTTTTGCCATTTCTAGGGCCGCTCCCGCGGCATATGGAGGTTCCCAGGCTAGGGGTCTAATTGGAGCTGTAGCCACCAGCCTACGCCAGAGCCACAGCAACGCTGGATCTGAGCCGCGTCTGCAACCTACACCACAGCTCACGGCAACGCCGGATCGTTAACCCACTGAGCAAAGGCAGGGACCGAACCCGCAACCTCATGGTTCCTAGTTGGATTCGTTAACCACTGAACCACGACGGAAACACCTTCAAATTTATTTTTAACTCCCCAAATAACAAACAATCGCAGTCTTCTTAGAAATGACTCAACGACTACAGCTACAGCAAACCTGCCTTTATAACCAGCACAGCTCCCAGGTATTCTCACCCCAGAAGAAACAAATGTAACCATACAGCCTGCCTCCTTCCAGGTTAAATCCAGATCCTTTCAATAACAGCTGTTACTACAACAGAACAACATACTGTCTTAAGTCTTCAAAAGAACGTAATTAGACGTGCCTTTCTGCAGATTTTTTTAACCTCTTGATCGGTGAGTAAACATTGTTTAACCTCGTGCTAGTACCTCAAGCGATATATAACTATTGCATAGTACACCGTAGTCACAACACATCAGGGAGTGCAGACGTTAAGATGTTGTCCAATTTTCAGGACTAAAAGAAAAGGCATTCCTTGGTGGCTCAGGACGTTAAGGATCCCATGGTGTCGCTGCTGTGGCACAGGTTTGATCCCTGGCCCAGCAACTTCTGCTTGCCATGGGCATGGCCAAAAAAAAAAAAAAAAGACAATACTTGCTCCTTTGTGTCCACGTGACTCTTTTCCTAGGGCAGGTAATGTGAAATGGAATTGCTGAGCAACAGGATTTAAATTGTAACAGACCGTCTAATGGGTCTATCCATTTAAAGGGCCTGTATGGGTTTAAAATGCCACCAGAAGGACCTCCTTTGCAACATTAGAGCCACAAGATACTTAATTGTTTCAAACCGAATTTTCTCCCAGACAACAAAACTCTAGGAACATTTTTCGATGTATTTAAGTGTCCTTTTAAAAGACACTTTTTAAAAGAGGCTTACGACTCCATTTCATTGGATGTGTTGTAATGGCTGTTGTCAATGTCTCCACAGCTGGATGGCTGTGACACATCCAGGGGCAGCTGTAAATCTCCGGACGCATTGAGAGTGATTTCCTTAGGCTGTACTCTTTTAAGTTAACATTGGACCAAGGAGGATGGACGTGTTTAAAGCATCTCAGACCAGCTGCCAAAGTGCCTTCCGGAAAGACTTCACCCGTTGGCGTAGTCCCAGCAGCAGGGGTGAGAATAAGCACGTTTATTTGTGGAGGGGCATTCCAGGTCTCCCTCGGCATTTACAGGGTATGAGGAAGTCAACAAGGTGCCAGTCCCCCTCGCCACCCCCGTGGAAGGGCCCCACACAGGGCCCAGGGCAGTGCGGCCGACTGGCTCAGAACACAACAGCTGTGTTCAAGACCCCCGGCTTCCCACCTACCACCGCGGGTCCTAGAAACACGGCTTGCCTCGAATGTGAAACGGGATGATAACAACGCCTGTGGAGCGTGCCTGTGGAGGAAAGGGGCCTGTGTACAGAAAGCCTTTCGCCCAGCACCTGGCCCTGCTGTCCCATAAATCCTAGCCAGTTGTTACTATACCACTGCAGCTACCCGCCTGGAGCCGCTGCTGCTCCCCACAGGCTCCTGCTGGGGGATGCGGATGGGGTAGGAGCAGCTGTGGGCCCGGGTGATGGGCCGTGTGAATGCTCTGCCCCGAGGCCTGGCAAAGGCCGGGGTAGCCTCACCCGGACTGCGGATGCGGAATGTGGCTGGGAGGGGTGGCCTGCGGAACCCTGGCTCCAGCAGGTGCAGCGTCCTAGGAGTCGCGGAACCGTGCCAGGCCGGCTCCTCCAGGCCCCACCCAGGGCATCCTCTGTGCCCCTTCCCCCCCACCACACACACACCCCTCACCCCTTTAGCAAACTTTGCTTCGGTCCCCGAATGTCTGCTCCACCCCCACCCCAAGTTCGTCTGCCCCCCGGTGTGATGGCATCAGGAGGAAGGCCTTTGGGAGGGGCCCAGGGCACCGGGGTGCAGCTCCTCGGCGGCATCGGGGCCCTTGTAAGCAGAGACACGAGAGAGGGGATCTCTGCACGAAGACACAGCGTGAAGGCGCGCCCACGGATCAGGAGGACGCCCGCAGCAGGTGCCCAGCGCCTGGCGCCTTGACCTCAGACAAGCCCCCAGAAGCGCGGGCGGAAATGCCTTGTTGAAGCTGCTAGAATGGGGAGCTAAGATGCACCCCTGCAGTGCCAGGATGTGCGCTGGGTCCGAGGGGGCCAGGGATCCAGAGACGAGGATGGCCCCTCCTCAGGGCCCAGGGGCCTGCAAAGCCCCCCGGGAGAAGGAGGCATGTGTGTAACTGGGGGCGTCCACCCAGCGCTGGGAAAGAGGGCGGGGCCTGGGAACTGACTGCCTGGGGCTCGGGGACTCCGGGTTATCGGGTTATAGGCTTCTCAAGAGGCGCTTTTTTTTTTTTTTTTTTGTCTTTTTAGGGCCACCTGTGGCATATGGAGGTTTCCAGGCTAGGGGGTCGAATCGGAGCTACAGCGGCCGGTCTACACCACAGCCACAGCAATGCCAGATCCCAGCCGCATCCGGTTCGTTTCTGCTGCGCCACAACGGGAACTCCAATGAACACGTTTTAGTAAGACTTCAGTATAAAACAGCAAATTCAAAGGAGCCACGCAATAACATTTGAAATAGAATCATCAAGCTAATCATTGCTCCCACATGCCAATTTCTTTTAAACATTCCTTATACTGAAGAGGTTAAACAGGCAGGCTCTACTCCTTAGCACTAAGCTATAAATACCACGAGGCTGACAGGTGTCACCCCCTTAAAGATGTCTATATTTAAATCACAGCCTTCTCAGGATGAAAAGATGCTTATCCAGGGGGAAAGAAATTACGTAACCCCATTCTGGAGGTGACTTTTCACCTTCAGTGGGCGCGTAGCAACAAGAGAACCAGGGACCCAGAACTAGACCTATTTTTCTGTGACCCTGACACCAGGCTGAGCTGGACAAAGGCAGGATGCTCAGGGAGCCCACTTTCTCGGCCGACTCTGATTCATCCCCTCACTGAATTTTGTGCTAATGTGCTAATTGGCTAAACTCACACCTGCCACTGTCGGACAGAACCAGCCGAAGCCTCAGGAGGAAGGAGGTTTGTCCTTTTCCTGGAGCTTCACGTTCCTCTGTACAGGTGTGTCGGCTTCAGCTCATCCCAAGGTCCACCCAGCCTGCTCTTCTCCCCCACATCTTCTGGAACGGGCCTTGGAAATAAAGGTGACCTTCCAGAAAGGCCAGTGACAGGAGCAGAGGGGCGTAGGGACCGTCTAATAACACGCATAGTGACGTAACAGCCCTGTCTGAGCCCATTCACCCGGGGTCCCCGTCTGCGTCCCAGGTGCAGGTGGATCCAGGGCTTCCTCTTCGCACAGCCCCCACTGTCTTTCCTCCCCGGCCCTGTCCGGGGGGAGGGGACCTTCCTGACAACCTGGGTGAGGATCAAATGGCTCCTGCAGGGGCCCCCCGACCCCCATGTGTCTCTGACATGAGGATTATTTAGGCTGATTTTTTTTTTTTTTTTTTGCTTTTTAGGACCTCACTCGAGGCACATGGAGATTCCCAGGCTAGGGGTGGAATCGGAGCTGCAGCACCAGCCTACGTCACCACCACATCAATGCAGGATTCGAGCTGTAACTGTGACCTACACCACAGCTCACAGCAACACTGGATCCTTAACCCACTGAATGAGGTCAGGGATTGAACCTGCATCCTCACGGACACTATATTGGGTTCTTTTTTTTTTTTTTTTTTTTGCCTTTTCTAGGGCTGCTCCCTCGGCTTATGGAGGTTCCCTAGGCTAGGAGGCCAATTGGAGCAGTTGCCGCTGGCCTATGCCAGAGCCACAGCAACGCAGGATCTGAGCCGCATCTGCGACCTGCACCACAGCTCATGGCAACGCCCGATCCTTAACCCACTGAGCAAGGCCAGGGATCTAACCTGCAACCTCATGGTTCCTAGTCAGATTTGTTAATCACTGAGCAACAACAGGGACTCCTATGTTGGGTTCTTAACCTGCTGAGCCACAACGGAAACTCCTAGGCTGATTAGTTTTAAGAAACACAAAGAAGAAACCTATGTCTCTTGTGACCTCCCCTTATGGCCTAAAATAACTTAGATGAAGGGCCTGTTCCTGGACTAGAGCATCAGAGAGATATCTGCAAACGAGATGGGTTGGGGAGGGGGCTGGGGATGGGGGAGGGCTTGGGGGTCCAGCAGGGCCTGGAGATCCGTTCTCCACGTGTGCCACATTCTCTGCAGGCGCAGCAAACACTTCTTTACCAGACATTTCTTTTCCAGCTCCCCGTGAATCGCCTTGCTGCTCTATCAAGTCCTGAACCACTGCCCCCAACGTCCTCTGTGTTTTAAGCTAAAGATGGCACTGGGAGTGCCCGTTGTGGATCAGTGGGTTAAGAACCTGACTAGTATCCATGAGACGTAGGTTCGATCCCTGGCCTCGCTCAGTGAGCTAAGGATACAGCATTGCCATGAACTGTGGTGTAGGTCCCAGATATAGCTCAGATCCTGCATTGCTGTGGCTGTGGTGTAGGCTGGCAGCTGTAGCTCCGATTTGACGCATAGCCTGGGAACCTCCACATGCCGCAGGTGCAGCCCTAAAAAGACAAAAAAGACAAAAGAAGATGGTATTTAAGGTGAGGGCTTTGGCCCTTTGGGTGAGTTACTCAGTTTTCCTGGGTCTTTTGCACGTACACAGATCCCTGCTGTATACATGCTGGTTTGACTTGTCTCCAGTTCATCTGTTTTCCATCAACCTAACTCCCGGACCAGCCAGAAGGACTGAGAAGGGCAGAGGGGAACGTCTTCCTTGAAACAGCATCCTCTCCAGAGCCCCCCACGGATGGCCAACCAGCTTCGACCACCTCATCCCCGCTGAGCAGCCATTCTGACTCTGGGGACCATTTTCTTAAAGTGGACGGGAATCCGATGCCCTGACTCTCACAGCAGAACCGTACAGCACTTTCTCATCTGCAAAGCACCGTCACACACTCATTTAATCCTCAGCGAGCCCGAGTTACTATTAGCATTATTGCTTCTGTACGAATGAGGAAATCCAGGCTCCGAGACAAGGCATGACTTAGCCGAGGTAACTGGTAACGGACAGGCAAGGCATAGTTTTTCTGATTCAAACGTCAGTATGCTCCCCATAGAACCATTTGAAATAATACTGCACATGTCTAATTTCAGTTTTATATAAATAGGCTTCGTATATTTGAACACAGCGAGTTTCTCATGACCAGCTCCTAGTTCCAGCTAAATATTCCCTGTTCTCTCGACTGCAATTCATTTCATAAGGTCTGTGCGCTCCTCGCCATTCTGAGGGCTTCGTCCCAGAACTCCTAAGGCGCCTCCTAGCTGTGGGACCTGGAACAGGCTACCTCCCCTATCGATGCTCCATAACCATTCGTCCCGCAGCCCAAGGTGATACTGAAAAAGTACAAGGAACGGGAGATGGAAGTTACTGGTCCCTCCTTACATATATCTGGTTAGTACCTTCACACACCCTTAACTCCCCCCCCCACTTTTCCTTTCTAGTTGGTTCTTAAGGAAAGTCCACAGATATTTGACAGATCAGGATATTGACATAATATGGAGTATTTCTCCCCACATAAAAATGTCGACTTTATCCTGGTGGGATGGGCAGACATTTCATAAAGACGAGCATCACAGAAGGGGGTCGGGCTGATCTAGGCACCCCCAGAAAGGACGCAGTGTCATTTCTCAGGTGCTCCTGCCAGGAATAGACCAGGTCTGGGGACATTCGGGAAGGAAGTCTCCCACCTGTAAAAGGTAGTTCCCCCTCCCTTACGACAAAAGGCTGGACTCCTCACAACTCTTACTGGGGAAGGTAAGACGGAAAAAGACCTAACCTTGCATGAGAACCTTGACTGAACCACCCTTGGGTACCATGCTTTTCCTGGTCACCTTCCCACAGTGAGCCTCTCTGGACCACAAACCCAAAGCCTTCTTCCTGGGTTTAGCCTAAGACGTTGTCAAGTCCAAGTTCCAACCACTCTTCTAGTTACTCATTGCTGGTGCCCCCCCAATAGCTTAATGCACATGTTAATGACATCTGTGTGCTTTTCTCTCATTCATCTGTCTGTGGCCGGTCTCATTTACAGGGCTTCGGCTGGAAAACATAGAGGAGTAACAGGGAAAAAATGTTGTCTTTCCTTCCAAGACAAAGCAGAAGGGTGATTGCCAGGGGCTGGAGGGAGAGAGGAGTGGAGTTACGAGTACGGAGTTTCAGTCTTACAAGCTGAAAAGTATGCTAGAGGTGGCTCGAACGCCCGTGTGAATGAACTTAACAATGCTGAATTTATGGATGATTATGAGGGTAAATTTGGGTGTTTTAGCACCATTTGAAATATTTTAAAAGATAGCTTGACTATTTCTTATCTCTTCATACACCTGCCTTTTCTTCCGAGGTAGACTATAGGTCCCTGGGAGGCAGACAACATCGGCTGTGCGTGTGGGAACTCCGCGAGTGAACTTTGAACTTGCACCTGCCTGAAAACCTCGAAGACGGGGTCTCCTTACTTACTCTTCTTGTTCGTCCATCACACTGCCCTGTATACAGCAAGTGCTCTATAAGCGGTCATTTATGATGACCATGAGAAACAAAGGGCGCTCTCGCTGTGTAGCCACGGGGACACCCTGGGCCCTGGCCAAGGGGCCATGGTTCTCACAACCCGGGAAGTGACTGCAGCATCCCATCCTGCAGAAATTTAGACTTTGACTAGAAAACGGTTCTTCCTGTGCCATTTTTTTTCATTGTATGACTTCCGTAAATCACGGGTTTTTACTGACTGTAAATGCTGTGTTCCACGAAAGGAACTCACACATACGTCCGCACACCTCACCTCGGGGTGTGCAAGGGGTCCTAATTCCCCGCCAGCGGGGGGCTCGCCATTTGTCATTTTCTCCCCACACTCACGCAAACCTCACGATTAAACCAGGCTCACGACGACGGAGAAAACGGGAGATCTCAGAGGCCAGCTGAGGCTCCCACCAATGCCCACCTCGCAGAGGACAGAGTTAGAGTCCACGTCTTCCCCACGCGACACAGGTCCAGGGGTCAGTAGGGCTGTTACCGAACCTTTGAGTTGGGCACCTACGAGGGTCCTCCTGCAGGTCGGCGTCCCCTAGGAGGAGACCCAGCTCAGCACCGCTGAGCGCAGGTGCCGCTGAGCTGCTCACGACGCCGAGCCCCAGGCAGGTGCAGCCCCTCTGCACACGCCCCGCCCCCGTCTTGGCCCGAGCGGGTGGGCGGGGCCTCTGCACACGGCCCTGAGGGAGGGGTGGGCGCCGTCTGAAGGGCCGGGCGCCAGGCCCCTGCCAGGGACGACTTGGAGCCAGTGCCACTAGACGCCACACAGAAGACAAGAAAAGGTTAGACTTTATTTTTCAGATTCTGCCTTTATTTCCTGGGAGTAGTTAATGGGCTTTGCGGGTAACCTGTCCCTCCACTGCCTTTGTCCTGCTCCTCATTCTTGGGGGCGCTGGCCTCTGACTGCCTCCTGCTGGGTGCAGGCCTCCTGGAGACCTGGGCGCAGGAGCCGAGCTGCACGACCCCCCCCCACCACCTGTAGGGCCATGTGAGGCCACCAGCCCTCGGCCCTGACCACCCGGTCCCCCATTTGTCTAGCCTCTGGGAGACCCAGGACCCCAGGCAATCGAAGGTCCGTGGCCCAAATGTCAGCACGAGAATCCTGCTCATATGTCACATTTTCCTAAAATGAGGTCTCTAGCTCTCCGGCCCTGACCCTGAGGTCACTGCCCAGCCTGAGGGTCCCTGGTCGCACTTGGGTTGTTTTTGGAGAAGCTCCAGGTCAGAGAGCCGTTCCCACCAGTGGTTAAAGGGCCGGTGCCCCAGGTCAGCGCTGCGGAGGTTGGGCCTGTTCCCTCCAGTGAGATGTCCCCACGGAGTGACCCCTGTGACGTCAGGAGAGATGGAGGTTAGGGTCAGCGAGTGGGGTCCGCCCACGTAAGGGTGCAGTTTGGGGAAAGCAGCATCCCCCGTGTTCATTCACCAGCACCTCCCGTGGCCTTGACTCCGGTGGTGCCCAGTTTTCCTGCTCCAGGTCTCCCTTTGGGGGAGCATTGGATGGGCCGGGACTTCAGCAGCGGAGGGGATGTTGCCAGGTTTCTGGTTCCAGGGCCACCCTTTAGGGCATTGCGGCCGCCTAGTTTCCCTGTCACCTCCGCACCCCGTTTTTGTGGCTCCTACAGTGAATCATGGAAGCTGTGCTGCTTCTAAGAGCCTCAGGACGCTGAAGCCTGTGTCACTGTTTATTCTCCACAGTACGGGAACTGCTCCAGAGAGCCCCTAAGGCTCAGGCGAGGGCCATCGGCTTAGCCTTCTGGGCTGAAGCCCCTGGGCCGAGGCTTCGTGTTGTTGTCGCAACTTGGCTTCCACACGGAGTTGAACCTCAGAGACAGAGTTCGGGGTGGAAGAGAAGAGAGTCGCTTAAGCGCTCTGCCAGGCCAAGGGGGACACGGCAGCGGGCTCAGGCCTCCAAACCCTGTGTCCCGCCCTGGAGGACCCGAAGGATGTGGTGAGGGGTTTATAGCCGTGGTTCGTGGGTGCGGTGCTGAGAAGGAGCAGGGTGTGTGCAGGGCCTGTGTTCCTTGAATCTGGCCTCAGGGGGTCTCCTGCGGAGCCTCTGTGGTTCAAGGTTATCAAGCTGTGACCTTGTCTCTAGAACGAGGAAGGCTTCCGTGGTTAACGTCTCCCATCCGGCGGGGGTTCGGTCCGGCACAGGAGCTCAGAGTTACTGCTGTGTGATCTGTGTCCCCAGTCCTACTGGTTTCAGAGCCCCTATGACTTGGGTCTGGAAGGTCACTGCGTGTCCTGCCAGCCTTTTTCCCTCTCCTCAAACGGCCTCCTCCTGGGGCTTGGAAGGCGCACTTCCTAGGTCGGGATGGCTGGAATCGATGGCACGTGTGGCGTCTATGCAGTCGTGCTCAGGGCCCCCACTTCCATGGCAGCAGGACTGAGCGTCTGACATGTGTCTGCGGCGGCCATTGCGTGTCTAAGAGCACAGCCTGAACTTGAGTTGACCTTGGTGGGGGCAGGCAGCCCTCCTGTTCCCTTGGAACTTACTGAAGCCTAAACTGGCATGATGGGCATGCAGCGATTGGCTGACCGGACGGGCACTCGTCAGCCTCCTTTGGCAGAGCTGTGCCAGCTGCCCCTGCCGCGGGCCAGGAGGCAGCCCTCAGAGCTTTGATCTAACTGTTCAGAGAAAGGAGCAGCCACCAAGCTCATACGCCGGCGGCAATTCCGCTTCTTTCCTGAATGTGAAGGCCAGAGGATTTTAGCTAAACCTGGGGGGCGGGGCGGGGCCTAAAGTAATTGCTTCGATCCAGATGCAGCAAAACCCAGCCACCCCAGGAAACCCTGAGCTGCTTCTGGTATTAGATGGGGTGAGGCTGCAAATGCTTCTTCCTTTTCCTGGACTGGGCTTCTCCGACCTGGGAGAAGGAAACCTGGGTAGGTCACCCGAGGCTGTGACCTTTGAGCCTTTCTCTTGGACGCTTTATACCCGTTAGCGGCTAGGTGGCTCAGGCTGGTTCCAGTATTTTCTCAGAGGCTTCCTTGGTAGGGCTGCCATCAGAATGTCGTCTACCTCCTGGATGCAGATCTTTTAGGCCATTCGCTGAGTCTCCCCAAAGATGGTGGGGGAGTTTTGAATGCTTGGGGCAGGACAGTCCAGAGTGTTACTGTTTCTGTTGTGTGTTTGGGTCCTGCCACTCAAAAGCAAAAATTTCTTGTGACTCTGGAGTTAATGGAGTGCAGAAGACATCTTCTAATCTAATACAGAATATTGGGTCCTGGTGGACGGTGGAGTGGCCAGCAGGGCGCAGGGATGAGGGCCCACTGGATGTGTCTCCTCAGCGGCTTCATCACTGCCCTGAGGTCTGTATCGTTCGACATTCCCCACTGGGTTTCCTCACGGGGAGAGGGGGGTGTCACAGGCTGATTGGCTGGTCCAGGAAGGCCCCGGTCAGCTAGGCCCTGAACCACAGGGACAGGGCCCAACAAGGCCTCCTGACCGAGGGGTACTGTTTTCTATTGGGCCATGTCTGTCTGGGATTTAGATGGAAGAGCACAGGAGCGGCTCCTGCAGCTCATCCCAGCCGCCCCAGGGCCCAGAGCTCGGGATTTACTCCGGGAAGGTTTGGCCTCAGCTATTAGCGTTGTCACCTGTGCCCTTGGTCTCCGGGGACACCGGTCTCCAGTTTGTCTTCCATTAGGCGGGTAGTCACCCCAGTTCGTGTAAATCTTTCAATTTATGTAAATCTTCCCAACTCACGTTAGGTCTTCCTAACGGGAGTCTAGGACCTTCAGGGTCGAATAGGAGGGGCTGGTGAGTGTGGCTTGGCCCACTCAGCCGTCTGATGGCTCTGTGGACGCCCACTCATGGGCCTTCCCCGACAACCCCAGAATTTTACGGCTCTTGTGACTGACTTTGCCCAATCGGGTGTTCAGAACTGAATAAGTGGTACTGGTGTTTTCTAGGAATTCACCAGGCTTTCCCCCCAAGTCCAGTGTCAGCCAGGGTTGCTTGGGGGTCACTGGAGGCCAGCTCTGGCCCCACCCTTCTTCATCTGTGTGGACCATCTGCCTTGGAGGCCGGTGGCCGGGATCTGCCATTTCTGTTTCCCTCTGTGGGTGGTGAGAACATTTTCTTTTCCAGGGTCCCTCTTGTTCCCATGTGACGCACTGATTGGGCCCTAGTGTCCTGCTGTCCCTCGGTGGGGGCTGGGGTCACTCACTGGCGCTGAGAGTCTCCGTGGGCGGTCAGTCCAGAGTCCTGTGCTGACTGGATGACCCTGGAAGGCCACAGCCAGCAGGATGGCTTGCCTCGGGGCCTTTCCCCTGGCTTCTTCCTCTGTCTCCTTGTTAAACACCCAGCAGGCAGCCTCGAGCAGGCTGGGGTATCTGGTTCTAGTTCCGGTTTCTGGCGTCTACACCTAATATCCGGGGCACTTTGGGAACTGAGTCAGGACCTCAGGATCGAGGACCCTTCCAGTGACTCTGGGTTGGTTGGTGTGTAGACTGAGGCATTCCCTGAGGCGCCCTAGGAGTGCTGAGGGGTCCCCTTGGCTCCTGGTGGACTTTATCTTGTTCCAGTTGTTTCTTGCTGCCTGGACTCCCATGAGGGCCACATTTTCATAGAGGGTCAGCCTCTGTCTCCCCCTCTTCTTCATCTTCGCTTTCCTCCCAGGTGGGTTTGTTACCTGGCCCCCCTGATTCCTGTCTAAAAATAGCCTGACCTGCCTTGTTTCAGGTCCCTTTGTCTGTGTCCTCTCACTCTTTGGAAAGCACCCTGGCCTTTCCTTCCTCTGTTAGGAGTGCATTGAGGAGGCGCTGGGTGTCAGCCCAGGTGGTGGGGAGTTCCGCAATTTGTTCGGGACCCAGCAAGGGTCCTCCTGCCTGGTGTTTTCAGATTTCACAGAAGGGAGTTTGGTTGAGAAGCAAAGGAAAGCTTTACCCTTTGATCAGAGGATGCAAAAGAGCAAGCGCTGTAAAGCACCTGCTCTCTCTGAAAGGCGTGGGCAGCGCTGCTTTATAGGGTTCTGCGTGGGGTGGGGGGACTGCTGGCAGGAGGGCGCAGGTGCAGCTGAGCGCCTCTCCCGCAGCTGCGGAGCTGCGGAGCGGGGCGGGGCCTGTGTGCACACGGCCCTGCGGCCGCCGCCATCTTGGCTCAGCGTGGTGGGCGGGGCTTCTGCAGACGGCCCCGAGTGAGGGTGGGGCTTGGCCTCTGCCTATTAGGCTCAGCACAGAGGCTCAGGGAAGGGTGGGCTTTATTTCCTCGGTTCTCTGTTACCCCGGAGTTGTCCTGACCGTGGGGTGGGTGGGCCTCTGGCTCTGGAGGCAGCCAAGCCTGGTGGGGGGACTGGACCAGAGGCCCTCCAGTAGCTGCATGTGGCCAGGGGGCGCCTCGGGGGCTGGGTCCCCAGGGAGTTCCCACCCCGGATGCCTGGAAGGAAATGTTCAAGCGAAAGAGGCCCTCGGGAGCTCCCGTCCTGGGGCAGCGGAAGCGAAACTGGGAGCTCCCGTCCTGGGGCAGCGGAAGCGAAACTGGGTTCCATCCCTGGCGTGGCTCAGTGGGTTAAGGATCCAGCAGTGGTGGTGTGAGCTGTGGTGTAGGGTGTAGGTCGCAGATGTGGCTCGGATCTTGTGTTACTGTGGCTGTGGTGTAGGCCTGCAGCTGTAGTTCTGATTGGACCCCTAGCCTGGGAACCTCCATGTGCTAGTGGGTGCAGCCTTAAAAACCGAAAATAAATAAATAAATAAACCGAAAAGGGCCTCACTTGGGGGCTGGTGTTCCTAGACTTTGGCCCCCGGGGGTTTTCCCTGTACTTAGCCACCAGTCAGTCTGGCAGTCAGTCTGGCACAGTGCTTTGTGGATTAGTCCGGTGCTTTGTGAATTAGTCCGTGTGGGGTGACTGTGCTGAAGTCCATGCCACCCACCTTCTCCCCCACCCCCAGCACCACCAGCCTTGGCAATGCTTCTACCAACCACAGGGGGGCGCCGCGGCATTACTAAAATGATGCCCCACAAAGCTGCTGGGACCACAGGGCTTGGGGAAAAAACCCACATATGTGACGTTTGTTGTTTGGGTTTTTGTGGAGGTTTTCTGTTTGTTTGTTCTAATACAAACTCAAAGGGATTGTTCAAAACAGAGCTTGTACCAATCGCCTCATTTTGTGAATGAGAAAACATTTACATCCAGGACCTGAGCTTCCCCAGGTGCACAGGTGGCTGGTGGCCATGCTTCCTCCATCAGGACCCAGCCAGGGTCGGGCCAGGGTGGGAGCTGTGCACAGCTCACAGGACAAGGAAGGCTCAGGACAGCAGCCTCACTGTGTGCAGGAGGGAAAGAGCTGCTGGCGAGACGTCAGCGCCATTTCCAGACCTGAGGAAGTTGTGAGGTGTAGGCAAATCTGGGTGCACATAGTGCAGCAAGGGCGGGTGAAGGAAGCACAAGGAACCAGAAGGGCAGCAGCTGCACCTGCCGGGCACGGTCACCCCACCATCCACGGAGCTGAGTGGAGCTGCCCAGCTGCCACGTTTGCACCCAGAGTGCCTTGGCATCGACTCAGCTGTCCGTTCTTGAGTGTGTGGTGAAGGATGCAATTTAAATGATTATAAGGACTGCTGGCTGTCGGAGGCTAATGCAGGAGGCTGTTGGAAGGAACCCCCAGTGGTCGGACCCGCAAGACTGATTATCTCAGCTGGCTTATCCCCAACGTGGACGGAGCTCCATTTTTTATTTACAATTTTGCCGTATTTAATCATGATCACGCCAGTTTAATTGCTCTTGTCTGGCGTTTTATTAAATATCTCTTATTAGTTGTCACCTCATGCACCTTTCCAGAGTAATGCAGTAAAGACGACCAAGAAGTTGAGAGCTTGAGGCTGCCAAGAATGAGTAATTTCCTGGTTTTCAAACCTAACCCTGTACCACTGTGATTGCCGTATCCATGCTTAACCTCACAAAGAAGCAAGTTATTCGCCTTTCATTTTTTTTTTTTTCCGAAGAGGTGTGGTTCATTTCTTCTAGAGGCAAGTAATCTAAAACAAAGAGAGTTTAGACAATAAAAAGTAGTTATGCTTTATCATTTCTATAAATCTTGCCCTTCTCCAAAATGGTCTTGATAAATTTTATCCCCAAAACCATATGATGAAAAAAGAGTGAGCTGGGAACTAAGAATCAAGAGGAAAAAGTAGAGTAAATACAACAATGCTGACAGGTAACAGTTTCTATAACTGAGTATAAAACATGCCTCTCAGCTTCCTGGGGGCCAAGGCAAAAGTGGAAACAAGAGAAATAGGTAGCAGCAGCAGCAGAGGAAAGAATGAGATGTTTTTCTTTAATTATTTTTCTCAAAACCAATTCCAAAAAGAGTTGGTGTACGAAGGACTCATAGGACGGCTTTAAGTGAAGAAAAGATGGAGAGTATCTTCCCTGAGAGTTTCTGCACCTGTTGAAGCAGGAAGAACTGAAATTCCAGCACAGCCCAGTAAAGTTAATGCCAGGAGGGGCTAGGCCAGCCTGGGCAAACTTGGGCAGAACAACTTAGAATTCGAGCAAAGGGAGGCCGGGGATTCAGGTGCCTGCTGCTCGACATCCTTGCCTGGAGCCAGGCGGGAAGGCCAAAGACAGCTTGTTCCCATGTAAGTGCAGACGGCACGGCTCAAACCAGGAATGCAGCATCTCTGACTTGAAATTATAAAGGGTTTTTACACGGCGCATGACGGGCTCCTTGGCCGCACCTGGGCACAGACACCAGGCTGCCTAAGCATGTCCTCTAGCTGCTCCTGGCACCACAGAGGGCGTGTGTGGCACAGCTTTGCTTCATCATGTCATCTCTGGACTGGGTTTTGAGCAGATGTGCATTGCTCTCTCTCTCTCTCTCTTGTTTTAAGCTAAAAAATGATGAAAAATGCTGTGGTTTTGAAATTAAGTGAGCCTTTGAAACGCAGCAGCCCTCCTTGGCTACAGGTCTTGTTTTTTCCTATACTCTAAGTTGCTCTTCTTGGCAGCAAAATGTCTCATTGAAGACTCAGCACGCCCACTGCTTCCCCACGCCTTCAAAAAATATATATAAATATATTTATATATCCTGTGGAAAGTTTCCACTTGCTGAAGGAGAGTTGTTTTCACAGCTTGGTTTTATTTTGGAATGATCGTCATTGACTTCGTTGTGGAAGCACTTGTAGTAAATTAATCGATGAGCCCCCACGTATCAGGTTTTAATGCGCCAAGTACTACCCGGAGCTACAAAAGGTTAAAAAAAAAAAAAGACCATCAATTTCTTCTACTCTTAGGAATGTCACAATCTCGGAAAGGAGAAACTGAAACACATGACAGCGTTAAGCCACTAGTTACAAGATTGGTAAGAACCAGTGTGTGTCAAATCCCGATGCGAGTTCGGAGAGAGAGAGGGGGGACCCCGGAGGGAAGGAGTGGGACGAATTCGGGGTCTCCACCCTCACAGTCGCGCCCCACGCCGAAGACCGTGAGAAGACCGTGGAGGGTACACGTGTCTTCCCCCCCCCCGCCCCCGGCCTCCCTCCAGTCCGACCGCTGTTTCTCCAGAGCCAGATCTCTCCCCAAATTTCACTGCGGCTCCATCTTTCCTGTGACTTTTTTGGTTTCTTTCCCCTCATCTTTGTTTAAAAAGTTAAAGGCGGAATAAGAGCAAGACGATCCTGCAAACGACAGCACAGAACCTGCTCAGCCCCGAGCCTGTCCCCTCGCCGTCGGTGTCCCCGCCCGGCCTGGCATCCCTGCTCTTAGTCCTCCCCGGTGACCTTCCGCTCCAGCATCAGCTGGTGTGCGGAGAGCCGGGCATGTTGCTCATCGGCATTAATCCTGTTCTCAGCCAGGTGTGTAGACAGGCACCCAGGACGTGCGTCTGTCGGAGGGCTTCCAGCCCGGGCTTCGCGTGCAGCGGGGACCTGGCCGCGCCACGGTTCCAGCCTGATCGTAGGACAAGGACAGTCTTCACGGCTCTGGTCTTGTTGGAATGTTTGCCTCCTCAAAAATGGGACCACCACGAGCAATAGAAGAAACCTCTGCTTCTTGCCTGGCGTGTTTTTCTTTTCTCCAATGTTTAGCATCACTGGGGAGGACGGGAGTGAGTTTGGCAATTCCCGACACAACCTGTTGATGGCAGGGGGGCACAGCTGCATCAGCCTCCCTCCCTTGACGAGCCCCGGGAACAGGACTGGGCAGCAGTGGAGGCAAAATGTCACAGGGAGGACCGTGGGGTCAGCTGACAGGTCCGCCGGAGGCCCATCAGCCCTAGTGGCAATTTCACTTTCCAAGTCTGGCAGGCTGCAAACTGGAGAGGCCCAGGCTGGCAGTGGCCAGCGCTCATTCCCTTGGCAGACCTGTAGCCCCAACGGTGGCCTTGTTCTGGGTCAGGTGGAGAGGCCGTTATTAGCAAACGGCGCTGCCCTTTGGACAGTCACTGTTTCATAGGGACTCTGGACGCAGGGAGGAAGGAAGGTCTCAGAGGGCCTTGGAACGCATCAATCTTTAAAAGAAGTTGGTCAGCACGGCTGGAGGGAGGAAAAGGTGGTTTTGGAATGTAGACCTTTCAGAAAAAGCAGTTCACTTGAGCCAAGGCATGGGCACAAAAAGCCAGAGTGTTTGGAGAATTTCAGACCTTTTGCAGGGCCGAGTAGAAGGAGCGCGAGCGGGCCTTTGAGACGCATGGCTGGAGGGGTAGTGAGGGGCCAGACCTCGTGTGGCACAAAGGACCTCTCATGCCACACAAAGGAGTTTAGATTTTTTTTTTTCCCCTCTAGGCATAAGGAAGCCATTGAGGGGTTTTCAACAAGCAGCGATGTAATCAGATTTACTCTTTGGAAATAAGACCTCCTGTATAGTTAATGAGCTCGTATTTCTTTTCTTGCATGTTAACCGTGGTTTTATTGTTTGGTCTTTAGACTCTATTATTGATTGAAATAACAAAATGACTGGAGTTAAGAGGCTGTGCCACTTAACCTTCCAAAGTCTCAGTTTCATCTGCCTTTGAGACAGTGGTTCTGTGATCTGCTGTAGCTACTGAGCTTGGCCGAGAGTGAAGTAAGATACAGGCAGAGAACCTGGCCTGTGGTGCTGTGGTTTTCAGCGTGCCTGTTGGAGTCCATTCGTTAGCTGGTACCAAGCAGGTTACAGATGCATCAGGATTTAGAAATTTGACCAATTATGGACAAAATAAAAAAATAGGTCTATCACAAATTCTACGAACCATGGAGTCTTTCATTTTATTTTGCATTTAAAAATGCCGATATCGGGGCCCCAACTCAGAGATTCTAACTTAATTCATCCGGCACATAGCCTGACAATGGGATTTTTTTCAACACTCCTGGTAAGTTGAAGATGCAGTTAGGTTTGAAAACCATTATTCTCAGCCTTATGTGGCTATAAAAGTAGGTTTCTTTAACTTTTCCAGTAATCCATAATTCACGTGCTATTACAGATTATACTAAAACATACAAAAAAACCAAAAGGAAGTATTGAGTTTATTTCATGAAGCCAGAACACTCCTAATGACAAAAAAATGAACATGTGGATTTAAATTTTCCAGTAATCCATAATTCCAATGTCTTTTTTTTTTTTTTTTTTTTTTTTTTTTCCTTTTCTAAGGCCACTCTCTCAGCATATGGAGGTTCCCAGGCTAGGGGTCTCATCGGAGCTGTAGCCACCGGCCTATGCCAGAGCCACAGCAACGCAGGATCCGAGCCACGTCTGTGACCTACACCACAGCTCATGGCAATGCCGGATCCTTAACCCACTGAGCAAGGCCAGGGATCCAACCCGCAACCTCATGGTTCCTACTCAGATTCGTTAACCACTGAGCTACGGCGGGAACTCCATAATTCCAGTGTCTTTTTAGAGGAAAGTTTTGTCTGGGTCTATGCCCAAGAGTGGGACTGCTGGGTCATATGGTCGTTCTATGTATAGTTTTCTGAGGTACCTCCATACTGTTCTCCAGAGTGGTTGTACCAGCTGACATTCCCACCAACAGTGCAGGAGGGTTCCCTTTTTTCCACAGCCCCTCTAGCATTTGTTATTTGTGTAGAAATATATATTTTTACCATGATATCAAAATGAAATATACTTCCTACTAGTAACCATTATCCTGTGAAAATCAGGAGCAAAAGAATGCCTGTTGATGTCATTATGATTTTCTTTGTTCTAGAATTTCCAGCCAACACCAACAAAATGACACTAAGTAATAATTATATGAAGAAAACATGATTTCCACCTAGAAAAATAAGGTGAATAACCTGAAATTTATAAAAATGTATTTTTTTACTAAAGCTTAGTAAATAAATAAATAAAATTAATAATAAAATAAATATAAATAAACAAATAATATGAACAGGAAATTGAGAAAATAATTCTTTTTAAAACACCATCAAAAAGAATTGGGAGTTCCCGTTGTGGCATAGCAGAAACAAATCCGAGTAGTATCTGAGAAGATGCAGGTTCGATCCCTGGCCTTGCTCAGTGGGTCGGGGTCCGGCGTTGCCATGAGCTGTGATGTAGGTCGCAGATACATCTCAGATCCTGCGTTGCTGTGACTGTGGTATAGACCAGCAGCTACAGCTCTGATTCTGCCTATAGCCTGGGAACCTCCATATGCCGCAGGTGCAGCCCTAAAAGGCAAAAAAAAAAAAAAAAAAAAAAAGACGGCGAAGGAAGGTGGAGCCCAGAATATAGGTTCTGGGGATACGTAGGATGGAGCCGGTCTGTCCCCCGAGGAGGCCTGGACGGTCTTGGGCTCAGAAGCGGCAGGTACAGCGAGTGGAGGTGAGAGAAGACAGAAAGCAGAGGGAAGGAGTGCGCGTGTGTGTGTGTGTGTATGTGTGTGTGTGTGGCAGCTGTGCCGTCCCCTCCCCACTGCCCAGAACATGTGGAAGGACAGCCCTGCCACCGTGGAAAATAACAGCAAAGGAGGTTTTCACAAAGAAACTGCACAGCTTGCCCGGGATGACGGGGCTGCTCTGTCCTGGACGCTTCATGTCGGAGTATCTGTCATCACGAGGCCACCATCTGCTCCAACCCCAGTGCCCATGACAGGGTTTCTCAAGCCACCTGGGGGGAAGGGCCAGCTCCTTCTCAGAAGCTTTTTGATCTATTACCAAATGTCTCTTTAAAAAATACAGTGGAGAGGAGTTCTCGTCGTGGCGCAGTGGTTAACGAATCCGACTAGGAACCATGAGTTTGTGGGTTTGATCCCTGGCCTCGCTCAGTGGGTTAAGGATCCGGCGTTGCCATGAGCTGCGGTGTAGGTTGCAGCTGGGGCTCAGATCCCGAGTTGCTATGGCTGTGGTATAGGCCGGTGGCTACAGCTCCAATTCGACCCCTAGCCTGGGAACCTCCATGTGCCATGCAGGTGCGGCCCTAGAAAAGGCAAAAAGACCAAAAAAAAAAAAAAAAAAAAAAAAAGAGAGAGAGAGAGAGAGAGAAATAAAATGAAATAAAAATACAGTGGAGGCATTCCCTTTTGTCTCCGCGGGTTAGGGACCTGGCCTTGTCGCTGCAGTGGCTCAGGTCACTGCTGTGATGCAGGTTCTATCCCCGGCTCGGGAACTTTCACATGCTGCAGCCACAGGCGCCTCCCCCTCCCCCACCCCGGAAAAAAATGGAAATCGATTACTAGGAAAAAATGAAAGCGTGATGTCAAAAACATACCCAGTACAAGGCCAGAGGTTTTAGTATTAGCACCAAGAGACACAAGATTGCATTGCAATTACTGTAACCTAAACAAACTAAGGGGGAAAGAAGGAAAATTACACCAGGGATACGTATTTATTGAACGTGAGCATATAAGCAATTAAAATAGAGGACTGTTAATAAGTTTTTATCTTCTGCAAGTGTAGCGATAGGCTGTGAAGGAGAGAGTGACTGTCCACATTTAAAACCTGTGAGCTTCGGATGGGCATTATGTAGCAAAATGCTGCAAGTTTTTATTGTGGAAAATGAACCTGATTCCCCTGATTCTTGCTTTCGAATGTATTTAATCCATGTCGAGTTATCACCATTGCTAGTCCCAGAAAATAATACAGAGCTGCGCTGCTTCCATGGACGTTTTTCTTTGCTTTTTGAAATGGACCTTACACACCAAGGAACTTCGCGTGTTTCAGTGTACAATTCGGCGGTTTCGAGTCCATTAACGGAGCTGTGCGACCATCATCGCTGTCCAGGTTCAGAGCGTCCCCCCACCCCAGACGGAAACTTCATGCTCGTTACCGGTCAACCCCCCATCTCCCCTCCACCAGCCCCTGGCAGCCGTAACCTCCTTTCTGTGCTCATGGATTTTCCGGTTCGGGACATTTCATGTAGGCGAGTGGCCTTTTGTGTCTGTCTTCTTGTACCCAGCATAGTGTTTTCAGGGGCATCCCTGTTGTAACATGTGTCAGTGTTTGATTCTGTTTCATGGCTGAATAGTATTCCACGGTCCGGACACATCACAGTGTATCTGCTAATGGACAATCGAGTTGTTTCCAGCTTCTTGGCAATTATGAAAATGTTGCTGTTAACACTGCTATACAAGCTTTTGTTTCAAAATCGGTTTTCAGTTCTCCTGGGTGTGTGTATCTCTGGGAATGGAATTGCTGGGTTGCATATAGTAACTTTACCGCTAATTTTTTCAGGAACTAGGACGTCTGCCCCTGTTACATTCCCATTGGCCGTACGTGAAAGTTTCACTTTCTCCACATCCCTGCCAACACCTGCTCTTTCTCTTTTTATGTAATGATTATTATTGTGGAATGTGGCTGTTGTTTTCAGTGTGTGAAATAATAATTCACTGTGGATTTGATTTGCATTTCCCTAATAACTAATGGTATTGAGCATTGTTTCATATACTTATTGGCCATTTGTATGTCTCCTTTGGAGGAATGTCTGTTCAAATCATTTGTCCAGGAATTCCCATCATGGCTCAGCAGTTAACAAATCCGACTAGCATCCATGAGGACTTGGGTTCGATCCCTGGCTTTGCTCAGTGGGTTAAGGATCTGGTGCTGCCGTGAGCTGTTGTGTAGGTTGCAGGTGCTGCTGGGATCCTGTGTGCTGCATAGGCCAGCAGCCACAGCTCTGATGTGGCCCCTAGCCTGGGAATCTCCGTATGCCACAGGTGCAGCCATAAAAAGAAAAAAAAAAAAAAATCCTTTGTTCACTTTTAAACTGAGTTATGTCTTCTCATTGACTTATAAGAAATATAGTCTGAATACTAGACCCATATCCAAAACATGATTTAAAAAAATTTTTTTTCCATTTTGTGGGTTTTTTCTTTTTCTTTACAGTTTCCTTTGACGCACAGACGTTTTGGTGTTAGTGGAGCTCAGTTTGTCTAATTTGTCTGTTCTCGTGCTTTGGGGGTCATCTCGAAGGACCTACTGCCCAACCAAAGGCCGTGAAGACTCAAATACATGTGTTCTTCTAAAACCATTAGAGGGAGGTCCCTTCATGGCTCAGTGTGTGATGAACCTGACGAGGATCCAGGAGGATGTGGGTTCGATCCCTGGCCTTGCTCAGTGGCATCATTTGCTAAAAAGAGATTACTCTTCTCTTCTCTGTTGAACCGTCTTGGTGCCTTTTGTCAAGAAGCCAATCGACCGTAGGTGCCTGGCTTTATTTCTGGACGCTCAGTTCTAGTCCACGGGTCCTGTGTGCTCTCTTGTGTCAGCCGACGCAGTCTTGATTACTGCAGTTTTGTGGCAAGTTTTAAAATTGGGACGAGTGAATCCACCAACTTTGTTCTTTTTCTAAATTGTGTTGGTTATCACTCTCTGTCCCTGGCATTTCCGTGTGAATTTTAGGATCAGCCTGTCAATTTCCTCAAGCGCAGCAGCAGAAAATTTGATGGTACTTTGCACCGAAGCTGTAGGTCTGCTTAGGCCGCGTTCCCACCTTTGCAGTATTAAGCCCTTCAGTCCACGGATGTGAGACGCCTTTATATGTATTTAGACCCTCTTCGGTTTCTTTCAACAAGATTGTATAGTTTTCATGTCCAAGTCTTGCACTTCTCTCCTTTTTTTTTTTTTTTTTTTAATTGTAACCAAGGAGTTCCCATCGTGGCTCAGGGGAAATGAATCTGATTAGCATCCATGAGGATGCAGGTTGGATCCCTGGCCTCGCTCAGTGGGTTCAGGATCTGGCAGTGGCATGAGCCGTGACGTCCGTCACAGAAGTGGCTCAGATCCCACGTTGCTGTGGCTGTGGTGTCTCCAGCTCGGATTGGACCCCTAGCCTGGGAACCTCCATATGCTGTGGGTGCGGCCCTAAAGAGGCAAAAAAATACAAAAGAATAAATTGTAATGGAGTATAGCTGACCTGTGCCGTGTTAGTTTCCGATGTACAGCACAGTAAATCAGTCATACGTAGGTCCTTTTCCAGGTCTCCCATGTAGGCTGGTACAAAGTATTGTGTACACGTCCCTGTGCTGCACAGTAGGTACTTGTTACGTACCTGTCTGATGCACAGCCGTGTGTGTGTCAGTCCCGGCCTCCCAATTTATCCCCCGCCCTGTCTCCCCTTTGATGACCACGAGTCTGGTTTTGAAATTTTGGAGACTGTTTTTATTTTGTGAAGAAGTTCTTTTGTTTCATTTTTTATTGGAACCTTCATATCAGTGATACATGATGCCTTTCTCTGTCTTGCTTCACTTAGGTCCGTCCGTGTCACTGCAAATGGCATTAGGCTGTTCTTTTTTATGGCTGAGTCATATTCGATTGTATATGGTCTTGCACTTCTTTTTGTTAAATGTATTCCTAAGTATTCTATTTTAAATGGAATTGTTTCCTTAATTTCAGTTTGGGGGTGTTTATTCTTTTCTTTTTAGGGCTGCTCTGTGCCACATGGAAGTTCCCAGGTTAGGGGTCAGTGCAGAGCTATAGCGGCCGGCCTACACCACAGCCACAGCAACATGGGATCCAAGCCAAATTTGCGGCTTAAAAACACCACAGCTCACAGCAGCACCGGATCCTTAATGCACTAGTGAGGTCGGGGATTGAACCTGCCTCTTCACGGATCCTCGTCGGGTGGGTGTGTTAACCGCTGAGCCATGAGGGAACTCCAGGCTGTCTATTCTTATTATATGACGCAGTTGATTTATCCGTCTCGCAGTCTCCGTATTCGCTGGACTCTAAGCAGCAGCGTTGTGTGTGTGGGATCTTTAGGGTTTCTGTATGTACGATGTGTCATCTGCACACAAAGACAGTTTTCCTTCCGCCTTTCTGGTCTGGGTGCCTTTCGTTTCACTTTCCTGCCCAACTGCCCTGGCCAGAACTTCCAGTACAGTGTCCTATGCATGAACTTTCGGGTGAAAGCTTCCAGCCTTCCACCGCTAGGTAATACGTCGTTGGTGGATTTTTCATAAATGCCCTTTATTAGGTTGAGGACGTTCCCTTCAGTACCTAGTTTGTCGAGAAGTTTTATCATAAAAGGGAGTCATTGTATCCAATGCTTTTTTCTGAGTCGGTGGAGTTGACCACGTGGGCTTTTCCCCTTTGTCCTCTTAATGTGGTGTGTTACATTGATGGGTTTCATATGTTGACCCACCTTGGAGCGAGAGTTCCTCAAACACCCAAAAGCAATAAGCGCTAAGTCTTTGCCAGGGCTCTGTGTGCCTGTTGGATCATGCTTTTAACACCCAGCCAGATAGCTTGACTCTGCCTTAGCCTTCGCTTCCTGCTCATGCAGAACCTCAAGGTCAACCAGGGGTGAGAGCTTCTGTGATAATTTAATGTAATTTATTGTATGATAATTTGTGTAGTCTATACATAATTATACAAATATTATTTATTTGTAAATATGTATGCACCCAATATAGGAGCACCTAAATACATAAAGCAAATATTAACTAGAAGGAGAAATAGCAATAGTCCTCTTTACACAAAGAAGCAAAATATAAATTTATGTGTGAATAATCTGTTTGATAAACATGTACTAATAATGTCATGCATATTCAATTTATTTAAAATTAATTGTAAATTAGAATTTATAAGTATAATTATAATCATTTATAAATGCATAGACTATATAATCCTAATTTATTTATATGAATATGTACATTTTAATAATTAAATGAACTTATAAATTTATTTATAATTTATTAATGTTTTCTTTTTTTCATTTTTTGTAATTACTCAAATGAATTGATCACATCTGTAGTTGTATAATGATCATAACAATCTGATTTCGCAGGATTTCCATCCCACAGCCCAAGCACATCCCCCCACCCCCCAAACTATCTCCTCCAGAGACCATAAGTTTTTCAATGTCTGTGCGTCAGCGTCTGTTCTGCAAAGAAGTTCTGTCTGTCCTTTTTTCAGATGCCACATGTCAGTGAAAGCATTGGATGTTGGTGTCTCATTGTACGGCTGACTTCACTTAGCATGATAACTTCTAGGTCCATCCATGTTGCCAAAAATGCTGGTATTTCGTTCATTTTGATGGCTGAGTCATATTCCATTGTGTATATGCACCACATCTTCTGGATCCACTCGTCTGTCGATGGACATTGAGGTGGTTTCCATGTCTTGGCTATTGGAAATAGTGCTGCACTGAACACTGGAGAACATGTGTCTTTGCGAGTCGTGGTTTTCTCTGGATAGATGCCCAGGAGTGGGTTTGCTGGATCCAATGGTAGTTCTATGTTTAGTTTTCTGAGGAATCTCCACACTGCTTTCCACAGTGGTTGCACCAATTTACAATCCCACCAACAGCGTACTAGGGTGAACTTATAAATTTTTTACATGTGTATTTTACAAATCACCAAGGTCTCCAGGTTTAAGAGCTGGGCCAACAGGATGGAAGCCCTCGGCAGCAGGTTGGTTGGCTGCTGTCCTGAGGGTTACCTGGCCCACCTGTGAATGTCTACAAACTGGCAAAGGTATTGAGCACAGACAGGTGGTGCTGGAGGACCCTGTCCTAGGGGACTCGCCCACGGTCTCATTGCCAGCCTCTCAGTGCAGGGGACCATCCTTCCCCACTGGCAAGGGCCAGACAGGCGCCTGCAAGGCCCTGGACCCAGGCAGGAGTTATAAGAGGAGACTTCCAGAAGCGGATTGCCACACAGTGCCGACGTGGACAGCTGCTTTGGGATGGCCTTTCTGGGGGTGCCATGGAGAGCTGGACGAGCAGGAGGAGGGCGAGTGGGACAGCCCGCATGTCATCAGGTGCTGCAGTGTGACATCTGACAAGGAAATAAAATTGTTCAATATAAAAAGCCTAATGAAGCATACTGACAGGAAAGTATGCTGAATGAAGGCATCCACTGAAAAAGATGGGCAAAGGACCTGAACAGACACTTTCCCAAAGTTACAGGAACGGCCAGCGCAAACCTGAAAAGATGCTCAGCATCCCTAATGGTCAGGGAAACACAAGTCAAACCCCGTGATGAGACAACACTTCACGCCCGTTGGCGTGGCCGTGCTCCCAACACCGGAAGACAGCAATGGCTGGTGCGGATGTGGAGAGGGGACCTTTGCGCCCTCACTGCTGCTGGGACTGCACCTCGGTGCCGCCGCTGTGGAGACAGTAGAGGAGATGTGGGGGGACCAGAGGTGGGGCGGAGGAAGGGAACGGGCTGAAGGGGTCGGAGGGCAGACCCCGTTATACGTGCCCCCTGAGGATGGAGGGCTCTGCCTGCCGCCGCGTTTCACGGCCTTAACAGAGAAGCTCGTGAAAGGACCCCTCCCAAGGGAGCAAGTACTTGCAGGGCAGTGCGAGGTCCCGGGTGTGTAGTAAGTTTAGGGTGGTGACCGGGCCACAGCATCCCTGTCGTTTGGCTGTAGACCTTAAACTTACGTCGTGCTGGGAGTTCTCTTCGTGGCTCAGTGGTGAACAAACCCGACTAGGGTCTACGAGGATGCGGGTTCAATCCCTGGCCTTGCTCCGTGGGTTGAGGACCTGGCGTGGCCGTGGGCTGTGGTGTAGGTCGCAGACGCGGCTCGGATCCCGCGTTGCTGTGGCTGTGGTGGAGGCCGGTGGCCACGGCTCCAATTCGACCCCTAGCCTGGGACCTTCCATATTCCGCAGGTGAGGCCCTAGAAAAGGCAAAAAGACAAAAGAAAAGAAAAGAAAGAAATGAAAAAATGTGATGTCAAAAATACTTTCAATGTTTTTTTTAAATCTTTTTAGGGCCACACCCATAGCATATGGAGGTTCTCAGGCTAGGGGTCGAATCGGAGCCGTAGCCGCCGGCCTCCACCACAGCCACAGCCACACGGGGTCCTGCGCCACAGCCCACGGCAACGCCAGATCCTTGAACCTATTCATCCCTGGTGAGGTCAGGGACTGAACACACGTCCTCATGGATGCTAATTGGGTTCGTTAACCGCTGAGCCACGACGGGAACGCCTCGATTAATGTCAATAAGAGTAACTTACACCAAGGGGAGAAAAAGTAAAGACATTTTTAAAAAGAAGTAAGAGTTGTGGCCAATCCAGGACGTCCACCAACTGCCCATTGGGAGATCCGAGAGCAGATAACAGAGAAAACCAAGATTCGGGCTCATCCTCTCCGTGCGTGAGGACAGAACTTTCCTCAGAACCCAAAGCACTGTGTCCGCAGACCGAGCGGGACCGTGGGATTCCAAGCAGGAGCAGAGAACCTCAAAGACCTGGGACCCACGACATCAGAACGGTGATAACAAGCGGGAGACCTGGCGATGCTCCCGGGAGGAAAAAGCAGCCCACGAACTGAGGAGAAAGACCTCAGCCGACCCCAGGGATCCCCCGGCAGCCGCCCGGCAGCCCGTCTCCAAAAGCAGAGGGAAGGTGATTTTGAAACTTGAGCGTTTGGCGCTGACCAGCAATAAACTGTGAAGGGGACATAAATGCATGTTAAGGGACACTGGAAATTCACCTGCCACCCAGCTTTCCCCCCAGACGTTTCCTGGACATCCACTCCAGCCAACTGAAGCAGAAAACCAAGAAAGTTCTTCCCAGGGAGGTTCCTGTGGGCCTGGGGACATGGGGACAGAAGGCTCAGGGTGACGGCTCACACATTTGTCGCAGAGGAAACCCATTGCCATTAGAACAGCGAGGGACTCCGGGAAAAGGAGGCCTCGGGGCAGTTTGCGTGATGAGCTTTGGGTTGCAGCAGAGGGGTATTATGCCTTTAGCAACAAGGAGGAGAATAATTGAAAACTCAAGAAAGAGGGATGGAAGGAGACGCAGAGGGTCTCGGGTGGGACGCTTGTACCTCGTGAGCTTTGAGCCTTTACTGCGGGTACAGAAGGGCATTCATTTGGCTGCCGTGGGCCCCATCCCTCCAGGTGCGTGGGGGCACGTCTGCCCTGGATGCGTGGGGAGAGGACGGCATCTGGGAACCCACCCAGCTCTGCAGGGAGCAGTGGCTGCAGACTCCTAAAGGCTGCTCTTGGCTTTGTGCTTTCAGAATCAGCCTGTGGACACAGAACACGTCATTATAGTTGCAGAATGAAAGGTAAGGTATTGTCAGCCTTAAGAATCAAATCATTGCTGTCAGTGAACAAGGGTAAGGAAGAGAGCGGATCATAGGCATTTCATGTGGGGCAGAAGACACTGGCAAAAGTTGATGAAACAGGAGTGCCCGCTCTGGCGCCATGGGATCGCTGGTGTCTCTGGAGCAGCAGGATGCAGGTGCTATCCCAGCACAGTGCAGTGGGTTAAGGATCCGGTGTTACTGCAGCTGTGGGATAGGTCGCATCTCGGGCTTGGATTCAATCCCTGACCCAGGAACTCCATATGCCTCGGGATGGCCAAAAAACAAACCAAAGTTGATGAACCCAAAAAAACGACTGCATTGCTTTAGATGACAAAAATAACCAACGTTAGAATTTTTGAGTATGTATTTTTTCAAAAATTAGGAGCAATGGGAGTAGGGAAGGGCAGTTCTATAAGCGATATAAATCTTTATCTTTTGTATCAGGAAGTCAATAAATACTGTTTTAAATTGATGAGTCACTTGCATTTCTGCGAAATGTCCAAAAGAGACAAATCTATAGAGGCAAAAAATAGAATGGGATTGCCTGGGGCTGGGGCGGCACATGGCCAGGAGGGTCTTTGTGGAGTGACGGAAAGGTTCCAGAATTGGGGTTGTGATGGTGCCGACACAGCTCTGTAAGTTTACTAAAATTCATCTCACCGTGCGCTTAAAATAGGCAAAATTTTCCTGTACATTCTACATCAGTAAAGCTGTTTTGAAAGAACTGGTAAGGGAGTTCCCGTCATGGCTCAGCAGTTAACAAACCTGACTGGCATCCATGAGGACGCAGGTTCAATCCCTGGCCTCACTCAGTGAGTGGGTTCAGGATCCGGCGTTGCCGTGAGTTGTGGTGTAGGTCGCAGATTCGGCTCAGATCCCGAGTTTCTGTGGTTGTGGTGTAGGCCAGCAGCTGTAGCTCCAATTCAACCCCTAGCCTGGGAACCTTCATATGCTGCAGGTGTGGCCCTAAAAAAGAAAGACCAAAAAAAAAAAGAACCGATAAAAGTTGATGGGTCAAAAAACAGATGTTAGGTCATTCTAGGTTAATGTTGTTAGGTAAGCAACAGGAGTGAAAATAGAAATGTTTTCAAGAATTTGGAGTTCCCGTCGTGGCGCAGTGGTTAACGAATCCGACTAGGAACCATGAGGTTGCGGGTTCGGTCCCTGCCCTTGCTCAGTGGGTTAACGATCCGGTGTTGCTGTGAGCTGTGGTGGAGGTTGCAGACGCGGCTCGGATCCCGTGGCTCTGGTGTAGGCCGGCAGCTACAGCTCCGATTCAACCCCTAGCCTGGGAACCTCCATATGCCGCGGGAGCGGCCCAAGAAATAGCAACAACAACAACAAAAAAGACAAAAGACAAAAAAAAAAAAAAAAAAAAAAAAAAGAATTATCTGGGAGCAGAGGGACCGGTTGAGGAAGTGAAATGCAGGCTGCTGGTTATCATTTGCACTCACCTATGCTATGTTGCTTTCATCAGCACTTAACATTTTTTGAAAAATTTTAAACATTTAGATTCCTTGATGCAGAAAATCAATTCCTATTTTTAATCTTTCAGAATTTAAATATGGGTAATGAGGCTGGGGGTGGGGGTGGCAAGTGAGCAGAGTCCCTTTCCTTCTGAAGATCAAGGCCAAGTGGCAGACTCTTTTACAAGCCACCCGTGGTGACTCTGTGGAGGCCAGAGCTCACGTGGGCATGGCCAGAAGCCTGCAGCACCCCCAAAATAGAAGAACGCCCAGGACGTAAGCCGCTGACCGTCCGGGAAACAGCCTTGGGTACAGCTGTGTTACATGGTCGCCATGGATTAATAGATGAAACATTGATAATTGCCAGGGAAGCAGGTGCCCCAGCAGAGGGGATGACAAGTGAGGTGGCTAATGCTGTCGGCTGTCTCCGTCTGTGTGTGTAAGGACGCGGCCAAGGGAACCATCGCTACGCTTGCTCTGAGCCTCGCGAGGCGGCCTTCTTAACCTGGACCGCCCCTGATCTGGTGGCCGATGAGAGGCTGTCGACTGTGGAAAAGAAACGCCAAGAAGTTTTTGAGATGGGCCATCACGGGGTGGAGCCCAGGGCTTAAAACTACAGGCTGAGGACTTGCGGTGGGTTCAGGCACCAACACCCTCGGGACCAAGTTCGCTCCAAGCGCGGGGGTATCTCAGTGTGGTTTCGTTGGGTAACCAGACACTTGAGATGTGGACTCCAGCAAAGTGGTAATAACAGACCCATCCCAGGGATCGAGGGGCCGAGCGGGCCTGAAACAGGGACGTGCCGCCTGTGGGCCAGCTCCACCCGAGTCCCTTCTGGGTCGCCCTCTTCGTCGTTAACGGTGTCCACTCACTTTTTCCAGAAGCCTCTTTCTCTTTAAGTGTCTGTCCACTAACTTGGAACTGAATTCTGGGAGAGAGCTGGTGGTGAGCAAGAGCATTTGGAGCCTGAGGTTCTTTCTCCTGTGCCTGCTCACGATCCCAGGGGTCTGCTTTCTCTCAGACATAAGGGGACACGTGTGAGACCCTCACCAGCTGCAGGCGTCCATGCACCAGGCAAGATGCAGAATGCGGGGGGCATAGACCGTGACCTTGCTGCCTTCCACGGGGCCCAGAAGGAAGTGGTAACTAGCAGCAGAGACCCGCTCGTTGCGTGTTGGATGATGTGTGTGTGTGTGTGTGTGTGTGTGTGTGTGTGCGCACATACGCTGAGTTTGCTTCAGGTCCCCTTGCTGATGGGTATGTGCGCCCATCAGTATGTGCAGGTGCATGTGTGTATTCGGGGGGGATGCCGTGATTCTGAACATCACAAACCAGATTGGGAAAATACAAGGAAGAATAAATTGCTGTCCCGCTCCTCACCCTCATTCATTCCCCCCTTTTCCAGCCTCATCTGCGGACAGGTTAAGCTGCCTCTCTTCACGTTAAGCCCCAGGTCAAGGTGGTTACTGAGTTTGAAGACTTAGCTCAGCACAGAGGGTACCAGAAGGGCTGTCCTCCCTGAGGACACACCGACTGTAGCATCACCTGAGGCCCCTGTTGGGACCCACATTACCTGGAGATGGCGCCCCGAATGCAGGGGGAGGAGGCGGTCCCCTTCGCTCGCGCCTTCATGCTGCTCCACCTCCACAGACAGTTAGAGAAAGACACTCAGGGTCTCCCTCCGCTTTTATTCCAGCCCAGTCACTTTATTGCTCAAAAAATCCAAAAGGCTTGGAGTCATTAGCACGATCTTTCCCAGGACTCTGTTTTCTGATGTTCCCTTTCACTGGACATCTGTCTTCTGCCTGCCATTACTCTCTCTTAGGATAGCTAAAGAGGCAGAGGAGAGAAGGCTGTGTTTTCTTTTCCCTTTCCTTTAGAAATTAAAAATTGGAGGGGGCTCCCACTACAGCACAGTGGGTTAAGAGTCTGGATGGCTGCAGCTGTGGTGTAGGTCACACCTGTGGCTTGGATTCAGTCCCTGGCTCAGGAACATCCATATGCTGCATGTGTGACCAAAAAAATAAACGAAAGTTGAAGTTCCCTAAGAAGTCAGCAGAGAAAGTGCAAGGCAGGGACTCATCAGAGAAATAATGCAAGAGAGAAATGCAGATCAAAACGACGACAAGTTACCAGCTCACACCAGTCCGAATGGCCATCATTAATAAGTCCGCAGATAGCACATGCTGGCGGGGGTGTGGAGGAAAGAGACCCCTCCTGCACTGTTGGTGGGAATGTAAACTGGTGCAGCCACTATGGGGAACAGTATGGAGGTTCCTCAAAAAACTAAAAATAGAATTACCATATGACCCAGCAATCCCACACCTGGGCATCCATCCAGACAGAACTCTCGCTGAAAAGACACATGCACCCGTGTGTTCATAGCAGCACTATTGACAATAGCCAAGACAGGAAAACAGCCTAAATGCCTGTCGACAGATGAATGGATTAAGAACTGGTACATGTATACAACAGAATACTACTCGGCCATAAAAACAAAATAATGCCATATGCAGCAACATGGATGGACCCAGAGACTGCCATGCTAAAGTCAGAGAGAACGACGAACACCAAATGATACCACTTTTATATGCAACCTAAAATATGGCACAGATGAACCTGTCTGCAAAAAAGAAACAGACTCAGACGTGGAGAACAGACGTGGGGTTGCCAAGTGAGGGAATGGGGTGGACGGGGCGTTTGAGGTTCGTGGATGCAAACTCTTGCATTTAGAAGGGAGACACAGCGAGGTCCTGCTGTGGGGCACAGGGACCTATATCCAGTCTCCTGGGACAGACCCCGATGGAAGATGTGAGGAAAAGAATGGACGTGTGTGTGTGACGGGGTCGCTTTGCTGTACAGCAGAAGTTGGCGCAATACCGTGAATTAACTATACTTTCATAGACATAAAATTCTTAAAATCATGACCAGTAAAAAATAAAAGTAATGCAAGAAGACTTCTCAGGATGAGGAGCCGCTAGTTTGTGTAACTAGAAAAGATAAGCAAGGAGCCAAGCAACTAACGAGCACGTTCGCGTCAGAATTCCAGGACAGTGGGAAGATCCAAAAACTGCTAAAGATGAAAAAAAAAATGCAATCAGTGGAAGAAAGCAATGCAGCAATGCCTTTGCATCTCTAAAGGAAAATATTTTCATCCTAGAATTATTTACCAAGCCCAACTAAAAATCAAGGGTAAGGACGTAATTTTTGTTTTTTGTTTTTTGTTGTTGTTGTTTTTTTACTTTTTAGGGCCCCACTGTGGCATATGGAGGTTCCCAGGCCAAGGGTCAAATTGGAGCTTCAGCTGCCAGTCTACGTCACAGCAACGCAGGATCTGAGCCACCTCTGCGACCTACACCACAGCTCAGGGCATCGCCGGATCCTTAACCCACTGAGCGAGGCCAGGGATCCAAGCGGCAACCTCATGGTTCCGAGGCAGTTCGTTCCTGCTGCGCCACGACAGGAGCGTCTGGGAAATGTATTTTCAGTGTACAAGTCCTCAAAACCAATGTTTTGGCCCTTGTGGTAAAAAGCTATAAGCTTTTGAGAGCTTCTTCTCCCAAGACAGCTTCCAGAAGAGGAGGCTCACTAGTAAAGAGGAGATGAGGCATCCGCACAGGAAGAGACCAACAGGTGACAGAGGCCGCGGTGACGGCTGTGGACGAGGCGGGCGGCCGGGAGGCCCTGGAAGCTGCAGGAAAGGGGAACGGGGTTGATGAGCACCGCGTGTCGTCTGAGAGCCCCGGGAGGGACGCGGACCGTTGCAGAGCGTTTTCGGTGGAATCAGCACGGGGACAGCAGATCCAGGCGGGTCGGGGGGGCAGTCACTCCAAGAAAAAGAGAACGTTGCCCGGAGGGGGCAACGGAATCACGACCTACGCCTTAGCTCAGCTACCGATCCCGTCGCCTCGGTCATAGCGGAAACCCTGAATCCTGGGCCCTTCGTTTCCCAGCAGAGGTGTTTCTGGAGTTGGGAGAAGAGGGGAAATACAGTTAAGTGAGCAGTTTCTGTGGTGGGAAGATAAGCTCCAACAACAGAAAAAACGAGCAGTAGAAGCAGAAGCACGGCATTGAGAGAAGCGGCGCTAAAGCAGCACTTGCGAGCTGAGAGGTGACCGTGTTTGTCGGCTAGAAAACGGGGGCCATGGGGTGGAGCCGTTGTTTCCACAACCAGCTTGTCGGCTTCACCTGAGAGCATGAGTAACTTTGGTAAGTAGGAAAGCTAAGGCGGATACGTACAGAAACACTCCTGTTAGCAAAGGGCTCAGCCCCAGGAGGGGTTGCTTCTGATACCATGAAACTGTGGAAAGCAGGAGCTTCCACTGACAACATAATGATCCAAATTGGCTTCGATTAGGAAAGACAAGATCTTAGATGGTCACACCTGCAGTCACTGTAGTTAAAAATTGGTGGAATATTCTAGAATTATAAAGCTCTAGAACTAACAGGAGATACGAACGATACTGGAAGCGGGAAGTGGCTCATAGGATGAAACAGGGGCCCAGCTTGAAAGAGCTGAGATGATTTCCTGCAGGCGTGCATGGTCCATCCAGGGTTACCGCTTCAGCGTCTGAGCATGAGCTGTCAGGTAAGGGACACCTGCTGTGGGCTGCTCCATCCACGGGCCGTGGTGACCTCCTTCCACGGAGCGGGCCTGGTGGTGGTGCGGCGTGGGCTGCACGTGGTCACTGAACAGTTTACGTCCGATCAGCCCCTGGGTGTTGTCACTCGGCGTCTCCGGCCATTCTTGACCTCTTCAACAAAACGACTCCGCGAGGAGACACTCCGTGGGAGCCACGGAGAAGGAGAAGTCACCTGGTGGCCAGGAGGGCGTGGGTACCACCAAGACACTGGCGCTAGCATATAAGCTGAGGTTCGCACGCAGCCTTCTGCGAGGCCGGGGAGACGCACAGAGGACACGGAGGCTGGCGGGGCGGTGACAGGCAGCAGGCGCTGCACCATCGGTTTGGGTTTGCTGAGCTGTCCTTTGCCAGCACGGCCGGGGACATGCATAAAACAATTCCATCCCATCCCAGGCAGGCGGCGTCATCGGAAAGGGCCTGTAATAAACCAGTTCGTGGAAATGGTGGGGGCGCCTCCTGTGAAGATTCGAAGCCGGCACAGCTGAGCCAGGATTGACTCCTGCAGTAAGGTTTGCTGCGTTGCCGGAAAGAGCACGTCTCTTTTTCTGTGTTCCCAGAAGCATCCCAACTGAAAACAATCTTCAGAAATAGTGTTCCCGGGCAGCTTCCGAACCCCAAACCCCCAGCAGATTGTCCTAAAGTAACGCCATTGGGAACGCGAGACTCGCTTCGCGGTTGATGGAATTTTAAGTCGATGTGACGTCAGCTGCAGCTGTACCGTCGGACAGTCCATCCTAATCACGCCCCGCAGACGACAGCAGGGAAGGTCGGCAGGCCTGACGGCCTTGAGCGCCCACCGGGGCTGCTCCACAGCCCACAGATCATGGCGCGTGGGCTCCTTAAGGGCACAGCGAGCCTCTCTTCTTCCTCCTTTTTTTGCTTTTTAGGGCCACACCCACTGCATGTGGAGGTTCCAGGCTAAGGGTTGAATCAGAGCTGTAGCCACTGGCCTCCACCACAGCCACAGCAACGTGGGATCCGAGCTGCGTCTGCGACCCACACCACAGCTCACGGCAACACGGGATCCTTAACCCCCTGAGCGAGGCCAGGGATCGAACCGGAATCCTTACGAATCCTAATTGGGTTTGTTAATCGCTGAGCCAGGAAGGGAACACCTTTCCCTTTTTTATGTTTTATTTTGTATTACAGTACAGGTGACTCTCTTCTTGCTTCCACCCCACAAGCCATGTGGATCCTGGCGGTGGAAGGGGCAGCCCTTCCCTCTTGTGTGTCCATCAGAGCCCGTGTGGGAAGCGGCAGGTCACCGGGGGCCCCTTTACACAGTTCCAGTGCAGAGACGTCCTAGCCGCGGGCCTCCCCGAGGGCTCCACGGAAGATGCTGAGACCCCCAGAGGTTAGCAGCATCAGGAGCACAGCCAGGTTCCCCCGGGCTTGTGAGAGGTGGGAGGGTGACCGGAGTCCGGCAGCTACACTCTTGGAGGGACAGTGATTACCTGGACGAGGGACTGCCGTGGGGAGGACAGGGGAGGGTGACCCCAGTCTGTCCCCTCCCCTCCATCCTCCAGCCAGGCCTGCGGCCGACCCACAGGAAGCAGAGAAGCTCCACTCACAGGGGTCCGTACCCCAGGACTCGGACTGAAGAGAACAGGGGGGTGAATGGGGCCGGTACCCCAGGACTCGAACTGACAGAGTGGGGCGTGAATGGGGAGAAACCAACACTCGTGGCGTGCGAGCCACAAGGCCTGACTTAGACAACATGCAAAATTGATTTTTCAGGAGCTTGGAGGGCATACGTACGTGTGCGCACTTGTGTGTGTAAAATAGAGGTCACACATACACGCTGGTGGGTGTCACAAAGTGACCTCAGTTTGCAGATAGTCCCAAAGACAGAACACTGCAGGTTCTGAGCCGTGGACCTGATAGCGCCCCTCCCCGCACGGTTCCCACTCGGTCTGGAACCAGGGGCCTGGGGATTTGCATTTTCAACAGCTCAGTGACTGAAGTTCTGAGCAGCAGTCCGTAGCAGCCGTGCACCTCTGAGGAGAAATCCATTTGATTAAGCACATTATCTTCCTTCCGATGGCTGGGTTGGCCCCTCGCTGACCAGGAGGAAGCGGGAGAGGCAGGAAGGGGTGAAGAGGGAGCAGGAAGCCGAGAGGGGAGAGAAGGCAGCTTCTGAAGGAAGAGCGGGTAGAAGCAGGGGAGGAAAGGACGAGGAATCCGAAGTCTTGGGTAAGGCCCACCGCGTGCCTTTAAACGGTCTGGACCCTGAGCACGTCACGACTGCTGAGAAGGTCTGATGACCACGACACCCTGGCAGCTACATGCACGCCCGGGTCCAGATCTTGGTTTGTAAACACCGCCCTATGGTGAAAACGACCAGGGCTGCCTGGATGGTTAGCTGATTCTGAGGCCAGGCAGGAAAGATGCAAGACGTACCGTATCCGGAGCATCTTTGAGGGTCAGAAGGTGAGAAAGTACTCCAAGAACAAAAGAGCAGGACCTGACGAGCTCCCAGCGGCTAGAGCAGAATCCAGCGTATCGGGTTGTAGCCCAGAGCGAAAATCAACACGCACGAGTTGGTGATGCTGTCAGGACTGAGCGAGAAGGGGCAGGAGTTTCACCCACAGGAGCTCCGGACAGCTGGCGAGAGCCTCTCCTTCCGGGAGGTGGAGTTGGGTTGCCCTCCTCAGAGGATGGTGGGCTGGGCTTCGTGAGTCGCTCCCAAAGAGTTAAGAAGCGGGAAAATGGAGGAATTCCCGTCGTGGCGCAGCAGAAACAAATCCGACTAGCATCCATGAGGACGCAGGTTCGATCCCTGGCCTTGCCCAGTGGGTTAAGGACCCGGCGTTGCTGTGAGCTGTGGATCCAGCGTTGCTGTGGCTCTGGCGTAGGCCGGCGGCTACAGCTTCGATTAGACCCCCAGCCTGGGAACTTCCATATGCCTAAAAAGACAAAAAACCAAAAAAGAAAGAAAAAGAAAGGGGAAAACGAGTGACTCTTCGATGGAGAAATCCTCTCAGCACCTCCTGAACAGGTGACAGGACCCCATCACCAGCGACACCGTCCAAGTCCAGGTCCGGGGCCCCCAGTTCCACGTGAAAAGGACACGTCTCCTCGGGAACATTCTTTCCAGAAACCCATCATCCCGGTCAAACTGCGAGGACATCAGAGAAGCATTCTACAGGATGCGTGCCCAGTTCTCCTGAAAGTCGTCCAGGTTATGAAAACGAGGGGGGACGGAGGCATCGTCACAGACCAGAGCCCAGGGATGGTGACAGCGGAAGCAACGTGGTGTTCAGGGCGGGACCGTGCATCCGGGAAAAGACTAACGGGAACCCGTGTTCAGGTTCATGGTTTAAGAGCCTGGACTTTGGTTAATAGTAATGTAGCAGTGTTAAAAGTGAGGAATTGTGAGATCACACAAGTTATTTTAAAGTTTTATGTTATTTTAAAGTTTAAGTTCCCGTCGTGGCTCAGCGGTTAACGAATCCGACTAGGAACCATGAAGTTGCGGGTTCGATCCCTGGGCTTGCTCAGTGGGTTAAGGAGCCGGCGTTGCCATGAGCTGTGGTGTAGATCACAGATGTGGCTCGGATCCTGCGTTGCTGTGACTCTGGCTTAGGCTGGTGGCTACAGCTGGGATTTGACCCCTAGCCTGAGAACCTCCACATGCCACAGGAGCTGCCCAAGAAATAGCAAAAAAAAAAAAAAAAAAAAAAAAAGGTTTGTGTTCTCTATTTAAATGAAACGTCAGATACCTGTTAGAACTATTGATACTTTCTGTGTCGTCTACAGCAGTTTTTAAGACTTTGGCTTGAGTCCTACCTTAATTGAATTACAAACCGCGTCTGAAAAACAAATATTGCACAAAACAGCAGGAATCCCTCCCCCTCCTTGTATGCAGAGTGACCGGCTGGCTGCTTCCGTCCACTTGACTGAATTAAAACCCGCTCACCCTCCAGGAAGCAAAAGTCACCTCCCTATGAGCTCCCTGGTCAAACGTGGCATGAATGCAACCTCATGTAAAATTTCTGCAACGTTCCTTGAACTAAAAATAAACAAAATGAATGGCCGACGACTAGGTTGCTGATACGTTTCCCCAGGAGGCATTCCAGAAGCTCTGCAGATAATCATCTGCTCCCGCAATAAATTTCACGCCACTGGCCTATAAAGTATTTCGCTCTCTAAAGTGATAGCGTGTCTTGATTAATGCAAAAAAAAAAAAAAGAAAAAAAATGTGTGCTAGAGTCCGCGTAGGAAGCAGGCATTTGGCTGATTTGAGCTGCTGTGATCCAGTCGAGTATTGAAATGGATAACTCGTCCCTGTGCTGGTGACTGGCAACCACAGGCAGATGCACGGCTGCGGTGCCTCTTTTCTGGATGGGCCTCAGCGTCCCTGACCCAGTGGTGACAGTGACCGTGGTACAACGTGCAGGTCGCGTGCGGTGACCTGGTTCAGAACAGCTCTGGCTGGAGGTGGTGTGTCCGGCGAACATGCTGGAGGATACGGCTTTTATCCTGCAGGGCTGAGTCCCAGAGGCCCCTGCAGGGACTCCGGAAGGGAATTTTCTGGGCGAGCGGTTCCTGAAGGTTTCTCACGGGGTTGGAGGGCACTTGACGGGGACAGAGGACCCCGCTGCCCCTGCCATCCTCACATCCCACGTGGTGATCGCCGAGCTGCCATCGCAGCGGCTGGTTCTCCGCCCAAGACCTTCAGAGGGTTGAAGGACAGAGAGACAGACAAGCAGACAGACAGACAAAGAGGAGCAGAACCAGACCTCCTGTTCCCCCAACGCCCCACGGAGGGGACCAGACTTTTCTGTGACGGGGGCCGGGCTTCCTGGGGCAGCTGAGTTTTATTCTTAGGAAAACAGATTTTTACATTGATCTGAACCAAAAGGGTGATTTTGTTCCCTTTCAAACATCCTTCCGCAAACGTCCCCCCGAGCCCTGCGACCACCGGCGACGGTCGTCTGAGGGGCGGTGTCCTCATCCCGCGGGCAGCACCGCGTGGGGAACCGTCCCTGCTGGACGCAGAGCAGAGCCAGACGTCCCGCCCGGGGCCGGCTCGGTGCTGTTTTACCTGCAGAAATGACTGGCGACACGGACGACAAAGGGTTTCTAGTGAGGACCATCCTGGCCCTGCACCTCGGCAGGGGGTCCCCGGTCTCGAAGACGCCTTGCCAAGACTGGACGAACTCCACGCTGGCCGTGGAGAGGAAGCCCGCCTCCGCCTGCAGCTCCCCAGCCGCCCACTGTGGGCTGGGGCGGCCGCGCTTTCCGTCCAGCAGGTCGCCCGAATTCATTTGGTGACCAGATGGTACCCCATTCTCTTATGACCTGGCTGAGAGTCTCTAAGGAGGGCTGTGTCTTTGTAGCCGCATCCAGCTCAGGCCCACGCTGACCAGCTCAAACGTTCGTCCAGCGAGTGAAGAAACGACCCTGTCTTAGCACCCAAAGTCCCTTGCGTAAAATCTAACACAGTCCCCTCGGGAACTGCCACCAGGAGAACGTTGTCCCTTTTAAAGAATTTATAAGCATCAGGATTATTTAACCCACCAGGCTTCGTTAGCTCTTTACCCGGGCGGCCAGATCAGAGCCGAATACCGCGGGCGGGAACCGCCACGAGAGCAGCCCTTTCACTCAGCTTCCTGATGTTGGTTTATTAAACGTCGGGTTTAAGGACATCGTATTCTAAGCTGCCTTGATTCCATTAAATCATTAAATACATAAGTAAGCGCACGGAGACAGGGGTTACGTGGACGGAGCCCTGATCTCAAGGTGTCCGCCTCGTCCAGGGGCCGGAGACGAAGTTCCTTCCTCTCCCCAGAAGCCAAGGCGCGTTGTTTTCCGCTCCTTCCCCAGGGGGGCTGGTTCTGTTTGGACCCGTCCGGGAGCAGAGGGTTCGTGCGTGGGCTCTGGACCCGTCCCCGGGGCAGCTGCTCCCCTCTGAGCCCACCGCGAGCGTCTCTGGGCTCCCAGCTATTCCAAACAGACACGCTGGCCTGCACAGGGCCTCAGGAACCTGTCACCTTCCTAAGCAGCATCTTCTCACTGGCCCGTGTGGCGCCGCCGCCCCCTCGAGCTTCCCCCAGAGGCACACGCAGCCCCTCCTGGAAGGCCTGGGCCCTCTTTGAGTCCCGTTCGCTCGGTAGCCTTGGAACCTCAGCTCTCAGACGGGCCCCAGAAAAATCGTGATGCTGTAGACGCTCCAGCCTTTTGTCACTGCGAGGCGGGGAGCGACGTTCCGCGGCTGTTTTCTGTACCAGGGTGTCTCGCTGGCCCCGGCTCAGCTGTGGCCAGACGTGTGGCCTCCACCTCGGGGCTCCTTAGGGTAGCAGCGCTGTTGGCAGCAGCCAGGCAGGGCCAGGGCTCTGATCCTCTGCCAGGGTCACCTTCCAGGAGAACCCCTGACCTGAGTGTTGTTAGTCCCGCACCCACGGCACCTGGTAACCCGCGCCCTGACGTTAAGTCAGGTGACAGGACCCGGTGGGGAACCGGAGCCACCCGCGCAGCCATCACTTTGCGCATCAGGGCTCTGTCTCCGCTAAAGGTCTCGCACATTCTCACAACAGGGGCTTCGAAAGGCAACACCTGAGGTTTCCGGACACAGAGAGAAAGAGGCATGAGTCCCTTTAGTCAGTCCTGTGTAGCAATTGGATCAATGCAGTCAATCCAGCTGACTTCATTGAGGCCCCATGATATCTGCACTGCAGTTACCACGAGCTCATTGGTCTGGCTCAACACAGAAGAGATTCGTATCTTTTCCTGAGCTTTACGACTCAGGAAAACGTGAAGTCTGTGGGGGAGAGGAAGGTTTGGTACCTTCTGGAAAGCTTTTTTTTTTTTTTTTTGCAATTATGGAGGCTGTGATGACAACGTCTTTACGAATAATCAGCTTTCTCACTGGTCTGACCTTCCGTGCTGCCTTGACCTTGGATAGTTCCTGTTTCTGGCTAGCGTTCCACACACCTGAAGCAACCAAGCCTTGGAGCCGCCCTGCGCCCCCCGCTCCTCCGAATGTGCTTAAAGATTGTGCAGAGCAAAAATGGCACGTTTAGAGTTAGGAAGCAAGTCGTCTCGAGTTGAAATGACGGCAGCTGACTGCTTTTTTCCTGATAAAGGAGTTACAAATACAGTGTTACAGGGGCCGCGTGTGACACATTTTTCTGAAGCAATTTTTTTATAGTTTAAATTACAAATACCAGAAGTCAAATGTGTTTATAATTTAAAAAGTTAAATTCTGGTATCGCAAATCCCAGACTGCCAAGCAGGGAGCACATACTGAGCATCTGGCCCGGGGCCCCTGCAGAGCTGCGAGCTGAGGCCAGCAGTGTCGGGGTGGGCATCCTCTTGCCCGCAGGTCCCCTAGGGCACCCTCAGGGATGGTGGGAGGGGGGCTGTGCCCAGCTCAGAGGTGATGGATGCCTTGAAAGACCAGCGTGGGCGGGGTCCCACCTGGTGGAATCACTCAGAATTGATTCCTCCGTTAGTGGAACAGAGCAAAGCACATCGGATTCTCTTGTGCCCAGCTTTGCACGGTTCTTCTGCAATTAAGAGTGACAGAGCAGGAGTTCCCGTCATGGCTCAGCAGTAACAAATCTGACCAATGTCCATGAGGACACAGGTTCGATTCCTGGCCTCGCTCAGTGGGTTAAGGATCCTGAGTTGCTGGAAGCTGTGGTGTAGGTTGCAGATAGACCTTGGATCCCGTGTTGCAGTGGCTGTGGTATAGGCTGGCAGCTGTAGCTCCAATTAAAACCCTAGCCTGGGACCCTCCATGTGCTTCAGGTATGGCCCTAAAAAGACAAAAAGTTGAAAAAGAATGATGGAACAAGGATGTGTTTCTGGAAGCCAACTTGTCTAGAGAAAAATCAGCCAATCCTTTCAGATAAAAAAGACGTTCGGAAGAAAATAGACATTCTATAAAACTAAACCAAGCTGTACTTCAAAATGCAGTCAGACAAGGGTATTAGTTTGCTGTAAGCATGTGTAGTAGACCATCCAGCTTCGCAATCTCATTCCATTTTGTTTTTCTTTTTTTTTTTTTTGCAGGGGGCGGGTAGCTCATGGATACTAGTCGGGTTTGTTACCGCTGAGCCACATCGGGAACTCCCACAAAAATTTTCTAAAAGTCTTCTTTGAGGGAGTTCCCATGTGGCTCAGCAGGTTAAGGATCCGGTGTTGTCCCCGCTGTGGCTCGGGTCCCTGCTGTGTCGCAAGTTTAACCCCCTGCCCAGGACCTTCCACATGCTTCAGATGTGGGGGAAAAAAAAATCTTACTTTATCAGAGAGTTCCTAGTTGGCTAGAAATATGAGATATATTTCGAGGCAAAATATGTTCCTTGCAGTTGTTGGACTTCTCTGTCAAAAAGCCATGGAGATTTCCCACTGCTGCCTTGCGTTGCCGAGAGCTGTATAAGCTGCTTCAGAATATCATCGCCTCTCACATTAGTTGCTTTGTGTTCAAAGGCACTCAGTATGACTTCATTACTTATGACGGAATCACATTTCACCCAAACAAGCCCTAACCCTGCAAAGCAAGGCCTCGCCTCCAAAGGAAGCCTGTTCTTTTATGTTAACAGGGCTGGTTCCCTCACACTGGCGTCTCCTCAGTATCCGTTAGTCACATCTGTTTCATGGATTTTGTTGGAAAACAAAAGGGTTATGAGCGCCTGGAAGACGTTGCTGTTGCCACCGAACGTGAATTCAATTCCCCCGCCTTTGAAATCTCCCAAGACTCGTTCTGTGCATCTGGCCCCAAGTTCAGCTTCAGTCGTAAAAGTCCTCGGTATTAGATCAAAAGTGTTTTCCCAGATGCCACTTGAAAATAGCAAACAGAACTGCAGAGTTCACTTCCCAGGGGAGGCAGATTGGAAACAATGCTTATCAGTAATTGCTCCAGCTTCTGCTGATTAAGAACATTAATCTCTTCTTCTCAAAGGCTACCCAACTATTTTGTGCCTTCAAAAGAGAGTTTAACAGAGTCCCTAAGGGCCCAGCCTCCTGGGCCTGCACCTTAGGAGGAAGGAACCGGGGACAGAGGTAAGAATCCGCGTCTGGAAAAGATGCTGTCGTTAGAAAAAAGAGAGCGAGACGAGGAGGCCAGTTAAAAGAAAGAGTGAGGGTTCGAGGAACAGATGTCCTTTTAACTATTTCTGCGTGTTTTTTCCCAAGTCCTTCTCTAACTCCCTCGGCCAGGTAACCTGCCTCTCCTCGGCATCGCGGCAACAGTTTATTGAACTGTCCCTCTGGGGGGTTGGTGTCGTCGTCCTGAAATGGCATGTGTCTTCTGTCGCAAAGATCCTGCACTTTCTGTGCAGGCCCTTTGCTGGTAACTAGTCATGAGCGCTGGCGGGGCGGGGCTGGGGGCGGGGGCTGGGGGGGGCAGAGGTGGGGGATGGAGTGGTGGGAACAGGGGAGGGGTGACCAGGGCCTGGCGGTGGAAGGAGACTCAAACATTTACTCAGGGAGCTCCAGTCATGGCTCAGTGGTAGCGAACCCGACTAGGATCCAGGAGGATGCAGATTCGACCCCTGGCCTCGCTCCGTGGTTGAAGGATCTGGCGTTGCTGTGAGCTGTAGTGTGGGTCGCAGACACGGCTCAGATCTGGCGTTGCTGGGGCTGTGGGATAGACTGGCAGCTGTCACTCTGATTCAGCCCCTAGCCTGCGAACCTCCATATACCGCGGGTGTGGCCCTAAAAAGCAACATAAACAACCCAAAATTTATTCAGAGTCATTGCACCCAATTTCTTGAGATAGAACGTGATGGAAGATAATGTGAGGAAAGAATGTATGCACAAGCCTGGGTCACTCTTCTGTACAGCAGAAATTGGCATGGCGTTGTAAATCAACTATATTTTCTAAAATTTTCATTATAGTTCATTTGCAGTGTTCTGTCAATTTCTGCTATACAGCAAGGCGAGCCAGTCACACATGTGTAAGTACATGCTTTTCCTCATATTATCTTCCATCACGGTCCATCGCAAGAGATTGGACAGAGTTCCCTGGGCTGTACAGCAGGACCTTACTGCGTCTCCATTCTAAATGGAACAGTTTGCATCCACGAACCCCATACTCCCCGTCCATCCCACTCCCTCACTTGGCAACCCCAAGTCTGTGCTCTGTGTCTGTGGGTCTGTTTCTTTTCTGTAGGCAGGTTCATCTGTGCCATAGTTTATATTCCACATATAAGTTCTATCATACGGTATTTGTCTTTCTCTTTCTGACTTACCTCGCTTAGTATGAGAATCTCTATTTGCACCCATATTGCTGCACATGGCATTATTTTGTTCTTTTTTATGGCTGAGTCTTATTCCATTGTGTGCATAGACCACATCTTCTTAATCCATTCATCTGTCAATGGACATTTAGGTTGTTTCCGCATCTTGACTATTGTGAATAGTGCTGCCGGGAACATAGGGTAAAATAACTATACTTTTAAAATGCAATAAAAGCAAACAAAATCAAAACACGTTCACAAAAATGTCTGCAGGGAACAAAGAAATGGGTCCCAATTACTCAGTGCAACTAACAGGGGATGGAACGGCTTTCCTTGCTGGAGAAGGATCTGAGTTGCATCCCGCTTACTCATGAGCCCCTTCTCCTGCACGTGGAATAAGGTTTGTGTGTGGAGCTGGGAGGGAGGGTTGCTCTCCTCGCACGGCCCCAGCCTGGGCTTCCCGCTGGAGGAGATCAAAGAGCAGGGGTGGGCGGGACTGGAATCTGAACCAGTTCTACAGGAAACCTTCTGTCCTCGTGACCCCCTGTTCATTGAGCTCAGATGTCTTGTCCCCAAGGAGAAAAAAGATTAAAGGGAAGAAAGAAAAGCCACATTCCTTCCAAAGTGACAAAGAGAGCACCATGAAAATGTCTCAATACACGCCCCAAAACCTCACCCAGGAAAGCCGCTTCAGAGCTCAGGGCGAAACATGATACTCTTGGTGTGTTCTCAAGTGTTGCCCAGCCTCTGACGTCTAAATGGTTCCTAGGCAATAAACACACACACACACACACACACACACACACACACACGATGTTGCTTCTGCATTCCTAAATGGAGGTAGCCTGGAAATGCTTTCCCAAAAAAGATGAGTCTGCGCATTAGACAGGGGTGCAGGACGGATGGTCCCTCTTAATCACGGAAAGAACACCCCCTTTCCCACTGACTTAATCCAGAATAATCTCTCATATTATTATGACATCTTCAGAAAGAAAACACCTATGTGTATCACTGGGCACAGCTTCCAACTTGTGACAAAGGTGGTGACAGGGAATTGGAGGCGTTTCCAGTAAACAAGTCAGTTTTGGTCTCCTCGGTGCTTTGCTCACCTGCAGCCAAAATACCGCAGTGCCTTCCTTCACCGAGAGGCAGGGCCACTGTTCTTTGCCAGCAGGTGGTGCAAAAACCGTATTGTAGACATGGCTCCAGAAAAACAGGAGGACGTCCCACGTTGGGGACTTAGGTATACACGAATGTCCCTTCTGGAAGAAGGGACGCGGGGGCTCTTTATGCCATACCAGCAGGTGCTGCATCCATAACGCGTCGCCCCTTCCCGCCCGACCACCTTGCTCACCGCACACTGGGCTGGATGTGGACTTAATCCATTCTGCCCGCGGTGACAGATCTGTCCTTAGCTCTCATCTCCTCTGTTTCCCCAGCACCAGGAGCTTGACCAGCCAGACCAGCACGAAACCACTAGCTGTTCCCAAAAGAGGCGAGTTCTTTGTGACACATTCCTTCTCACTCACCCGATGGGGCCCAGGACAAGGTCAGGGTCCCGGGTCTGATGAACTCTGTCCCCTGCACCCCTGTGTCTGTTTCTCCAGCTCTCTCTCTCTGCTTCCAGTCACAGATGGGGTTCTGCACAACCACGCCGGGACCAAAGCAATTTGCTGTTCCTATTTAGCGGTAAGAATTGTGAATTGTGGGATGCGGCGAAGAAATTCAGTTAACAATGTACACTCTTTTAAATTAACACAGTCGTTTTGAATTGGTTTAAAATCTGCTGAATTATTTCCTATGTGACTGCCTTCCAATTCCTTACCTCTTCCATGTCTCAACTTATTTCTGCCCCGTGACAGGAGAGGGGACAGGGACAGCTAATGAATGCTGAGCACCAGGGGAAAGAGTAGATGAGGCCGTGATTTCATTCTTCTTCTTCTTCACCATGCCGGGCGCCCTGCTATGGATTTTCACAGACTTTAGTGAAACACCTGCCAAGGGATCGTTCTAGGGCTCAAGTCACGTCCCCTTGGGTCTCCCAGTGTGTTTCTCTTCATCTCCGGATCCACACATGCTAATTCCGTCTTGGGTTACAGGCCCAATATTTGCATCTGATCGAGGTCACAGGTTGAAAGTGGCACTTGTTGCAACGGTCCTCCCGTCACAGGGATGCCGATCAGAGACGGTCTCCTGCCAGAAACACACACACACACACACTCACCCAGGGCTCACTTTTTTTATTTTTTAAAAAATGTTATGGCCACACCCACGGCATATGAAAGTTCCTGGGCCGGGGATTGAACCCCCAGCTCTGCGGGGACCTGAGCAGCTGCGGTCGGATTCCTAACCCACTGTGCCGCAGCAGGAACTAGGGTTCACTGTAACACGCTCTCCGGTTTTAAATTACGAGAAAGACTGGACAGCCTGCCCCCTGCCCCAGAGATGCGTGGCTGCCTGAGCGTCAGTGATCTGTTTCCCTTCAACGGAGGACTAAGTGCCGAGACGCAGTGCGGGGTAGACAAACGTGCTCTAACCCCTAATCCTCCGTGACAGTCCAGACCCCCTTGGGAAACCGAGACAGGCCCTCTGTCGGCTCACCACCGCCGGGACCACATCCCAGGTCCACCCACCCTGCATTCCCAGCAGTGGCTCCTGCCTGCCTCCCCCCTTCCTCTCAACCCCCCAGTCCTCTGCTCCCCCCAAGCCCTTCCAGGAGCCACTCGGGGACCCGAGCCATCCCCCCGCCCAGCCTCCAGGACCCCCGGGTCCTCAGACAGCCTCGCTGTGTTTGCTTACGGTTGTGTTCATGGCCATTCACCTTTCACAGGGATGCAGGGCAGCTCAGAAGCCTCCCCGAATTCTCACCAAGCACGGAACTTTATTATATGCTCCATGCATGCGGCTTTTTATTTCTAAGTCAGCTGCAGGAGCCCATGAGCTTGGGGCAGACGGCGTTTTTACATGGATTCACCTTATCGCATTGACCCGCTGTATGAGCAGGTGACCGACCTTGAAACACCTTTTGATCCTAAGATGTTCTGATTCCACTTAAGACTGTACATGTTGGATGTAGGTTTCATCCTGCTTTTTGCCGATTCCACTTGTGCCTAATTTTTATTCTCAGCTTCTGCCGTAAGTTTATCAAATGAGCGATCCAGGTGGCAGCGGGGACCGCCTATCACTGATCATTGTGTTAGCCATATTATCCAGTAAATATTTATGAGATGTAAACCAAATTCTAGTCCCTGAATTTAGCTTCCGGAAAGGAAAAGAGAGAAGGAGAGAAAGGGAAAGGAAGAAAGAGAGAAAAGAAAGAAAGAGGAAGAGAAAGAAAAGAAGAAAAAGGAGGGAGGGAAGGTAGGAAGGAAGGAAGGGAGAAAAAGTAAGGCTCTGGGCCCTTGAAGAGCTTGTCTTCTTGAGGAGGAGAAGCTGTGTGTGCACACACTTCCGCCGCGAAGCAAAGCGGGGCAGGACTGTCTCAGAGGCACCTACACCGTGGTCCAGAAACACAGACCGGGGAGAGCGCCTCGCGGCAGAGGGCAGGCTAGAGGTCAGACAGGGACGGTGTGCGGGTGTGTGGGTGTGCGCCTCTGAGGATATGGCATTCGTATCAGCCACAGGGACAAAGGGGACATCGCGGGCAGAGGGACTGTGCGGCCAAAGATGAGAAGATAGGACCAGCCGTTCACTGTTTCCTTCAGCCGCGGTTGGCGAGAGGGCAGGGCAGAGGGTGTCAATCACACAGCAGCCACTGCTGCAAGCGTGTCACACGTGTTGATGCGGTGTCCTCAGGACAAACCCTCCGAGGAAAACAGAACCAGAGAGGGAGGTGAAGAAGCAGGTTCGGAGCCGTGGTCTGGGGCCCCGGGGCACTGAGAGGCTGAGGCAGTGCTGGGAGGCGAAGCCGACGCTGCTGCCTTTCAGCAAGAGGATGCTGGGGCAGCACGGGGTGTTGGGTTCCAGCCGAGTGGGGCGGCTGGAATCCCAGTGTGCTACCTGCTGCATGTGTCCAGTCACTGGGCAGGTAATGGTTAGTCCCCCCAGCTGGAGTGAGGGTTAAACAAGTTCAAGTTAACACGTATAAAGCCTTGCAAGCAGGGCCTGGCCCCTGGTGAACCCACAGTTCTGTGGTCAGAGCGGGGCTCCGGGAGGATGGACTGAGGGGGAGGCCCGGGGGGCGGCGCTGACGTCACCGTAGGTTGAGAGGACTTAGAAGTGACCTGAACCAGGAGGGGTGGATTCAAGAGTCCTTTCAAGTGAGGATCTCAGCATCTGACATGGTTGGGTACCCGAGGGGATGCCGGGATAACGTCACTAAGGTTAGATTGTCAGGAAAACGCGCTGCCGGCAGGTGGTCCAGGAAAGAGCCCCTGTTTCCAGGAAGAGGACGTGTGTGGTCGGTGACTAAGAAGAGATGGGGTTTGGATGTGTCTCATTTGGTCACTATCGGGCCATCCAGTAGCGGCACACGGCCATCAGTTTCAAATGCTTCCCCCAACACCGGAGAAACAAACAGTCTAAAATGTACCCTCTGCTATCGTTCCCGTGGTGCGTCTCTGCTCGGTCTTCAAACTGCAGCTCAGAGCCTCCCCCACCCCCGCTATTGCACTTATCCAGTTACTTATCTGTGTTTACACACAGGGCTCCTTAGAGAAAGATGGCTTGTTTTCGTCTCTGCACTAAGGTGCGACCATATTCGGCGGCATCGACAGAGGGACGTACACGTGTCCTCAGAGTGTTGCCAGTTTAAATCCCGGTGGTGCGTGATGTCCCCAGGAAGGGTGAAAAGAGAGAAGAGAGGGTAGACCAGGCCTAGATCTCGTTTAGAGGTGGAAGGAGGTGGGGACAGCAATGAAAAGAGGACACAGGAGGAGAAGCAGCTGGAGAGAAGCCAAGAGAAGAGGGTGGTGGTGCCTCTGCTGGGAGGGGCGCAGGAGAGGGAGGGAACGCCCACGGATGCCAGGACCCTACGGTGCTTGGACTTGGCTAGGATACGGGGGTGAGGGTGGGACCACAGCATCTCTGTGGGGTTGACAGTCCTAGCTCCCAGGGAAGGTTGGCTCAGTAGATCCAAACCTTCTGAGTTCTGAAGCAAAGCCAGAAAGCGCGTATACATGTAGAAATTCAACCTTAGTGACTAAGTGCGGTGTAGACCCTCAGAGCCTGCTGGCCTGCCCTGGAGGCAGCCTGCTTCCAGCATCCCGACGAGAGGGTTGGGGGAGGACGGGTGCTGATGCAGCGTAGCGGGTAGCGGTTGTCAGGCAGGACAGGACCAAAGCCCCGTTACAGGGTAGGCGGTGCCAGAGCACTGGAAACGGAGGTGCTGCACTTGGAAAGCCGGGTTTCGTTGCCATCTCTTGACCTCCTGATCAGGCGGACCCGGCAGGCCTGCCTCAAAGGCACCAAGAACTCACTTGTTCAGACAGCACAGGGAGTTCCATTTACTTGTTTATAGAAAGCTCCATGCAGGGAAAAATGAAAATTATTTTCTCTCTAAAAGCCTCTCTCTAAAGTACCTGCAGGAACAGATGGCCCAGGCTGGATTTCATCAGCCAAGGTCATAACCGTTGGCATCCACGAAGGTCCTGCTCTCTGCGCTGTCCTTTGAAGTTCTGCGTGGCCCAGGCAGATCCTTTCAAACCCTGGAGTGATTTTGTTTGGGCTGCATCCGAGCAGCCTAGACGGAGCCCCAGGAACCTGGGGGTACGGTGCAGGCTGGGACACCGCCACCCCTGCAGGGGAAGGCTCTGAGCTGGGTCCACTCGGGGAGGTGGGTCTTGCCTCCCAGGGGGCCTCTGCTGGCTCAGGACACGGGCTGTTACTTCCCTGCTCAGGGAGGACTGAGTGATGGGTCCAGCTGTTTGTCTCTCCAAGGGCCTGGCTATCCCACCCACAACACAGAAATGATACAACAAGCTACAGCCTGGTCCTGGAGGGTCCGTGCAGTCGTCACAGAGCAGCACGAAATCGAGAGCTTAAAAAAAAGTGTGTGTGTGTGTGTGTGTGTGTGTAATAGCCTCCACCAAGCAAAAAAAATTTAAAAGGCGAGATTTTTTTTCTCTTTCATCCGTTAACACCAAATCGTCACAGAATGGACAGACCCAAGAGACACATGTCCAATGAGCTGTTAACAGCCACATTCTTCCTCTCCCTGGAGACATTCGTAATTGTTTCATTTCAAAGCCAGTGCTATTTAGGAGTTCCTGTCATGGCTCAGCAGAAACAAGTCTGACTAGCATCTATGAGGATGCAGGTTCGACCCCCGGCCTCACTCAGTGGGTTAAGGATCCAGTGATGCCCTGAGCTGTGGTGTAAGTCAAAGACTCAGATCCAGCGTGGCTGTGGCTGTAGTGTAGGCCGGCGGCTGTAGCTCTGACTCGACCCCGCATCTGGGAACCTCCATATACCACAGGTGCAGCCCTAGAAAGACACACACACAAAACATTCTACCACATTTATAAGCAATGAGATCCTGCTGTATAGCACTGGGAACCGCATCTAGTCCCTTATGATGGAGCAGGATGGAGGATAATGTGAGAAAAAGAATGTGTACATGTATGTGTGACTGGGTCACCTTGCTGTACAGGAGAAAATTGACAGAACACTGTAAACCAGCTATAATGGGAAAAATTAAAATCGTTTAAAATTAACGCATAAGCCAGCGCTCTTTAGAGGTTGTGGTGCATCTTATTGGAAAGCTCCAGTAAACATATCTGGAAAGTTACTTCGGAATCGTTCCCCTGGCCGTTTTGCTTCACTCAGAAGCAACGGGTAATTGAGTAGCTGTGAGTTGAAACTAAAGAATGTTGCCGAAGCAGAGGAGGCGTCTCCTCCGGCCTCACTCTCACCGCGGTGCTAATGCTGGTTTTCACGGAGGCTCTAAGTAAGACGTAGGCCCCTGGAGTTCTCCCTTAATGCCCAGTGGGTTCCTTCAGTGTTTCATCTTCCCACCGCTTTGATGTGTGGATTTGTTTATTGTGTAATCATTTTGTTTAAAGACACTCTATGATTGTTTGACTGCTGCGCCCATTCCTCGCCCATCCTCGGGATTTTAAAAACTACCTGTCACGGGCCATCCCTGGGACCCTTCTGCCAAGAGAGAATAATGGGATTAAAATACCACACACAGGCAAGGAATATGCAGGAATGTAGGAGAGTCCATGTAAACAGACCCTCAAGCAAGGGTAGAGAACACACAGCAACGCAAGCTCGCTCAAATCCGAGGCCTGTGCCTACAAGACAGAGCTTCCCTCCAGCGGGTGCCGCTGGTGGCACCGGGCTGGCGTTGGGTGGCCCTGAGATGTCTGTCTCCTTTCCGATACCTCTGCCCCGCAAGGAGCTGGGTGACAGCGGCGCAGCGCCTCCGGCCTCAGACTCCGCTTCCCGCCTCCACTCCCAGCCGTGTGAGTGGAGGATTGAGGGGTGCTGCTCCCCGGCTCCAGCGAGGGTGTCGGGGAGAAGGGCACGGAGAAGCTGGTGCCATTCATGCCTGGACCCCGACCTTGGATGTCGCCCGCTTCTCATACAGATGCCTGCTGCAGGCTGCACGTGTGTCCCCACAGTCCTGCGTGGTTCCTTACCCCCCAAGGCGGTGTTAGGAGGGGCCCTTTGGGAGGTGATGAGGTCACGAAGGTAGAGCCCCCGAAGGGACTCGTGCCCTTTGAGAAGAGCCCCAGAGGGTCCCCTCACCCCTTCCTCCACGTGACCTTGCAGCTGAGACAGACGGCTGTCCGTGAACCAGGACGACGGTCCTTCTGGACTCTAAGTCCGCCTGCTGGCGCCTTGATCTTAGATTTCCCGGCTCCAGAACTGCAAGAAATAAGCGTTTGCTGTGTGTGAGCCGCCAGGTCTGTGCTCTTCTGTGACAGCCGCCCGGACGATTAAGACAACGCTGAACGTAGCGCCCCCTCCAGGTTTCCCCTAATCATAGCTTTTCATGATTCATCTTATTTTATTTTTTGTTTTTTGTCTTTTTAGGGCGGCACCCACAGCATGTGGAGGTTCCCAGGCTAAGGGTGTAATCGGAGCTGTAGCCGCTGGCCTGCCCCACAGCCACAGCAATGCGGGATCCTTAACCCACTCAGCAAGGCCAGGGGTTGAACCCTCAACCTCATGGTTCCTAGTCAGAGTCGTTAACCACTGTGCCACCACTGTGCCACGACAGGACCTCCAATAGCTTTTCCTAATTCAAATTATGCTTTGACATACCAGTGCTTGGTGTCTGGGTGCGTTAAAATAAAAAAGGGACCTCTGCAATACGACTGTGCTGTCGTGCCTGTGAAAGAGAGGTAGTGTAATTCCCAAGAGTCTGCAAAGCAGGCCCTGCAGTTTAACTCGTTCACGCCGAGGACGGAGGTAACAAACCCGAGCGCTGTCATGTCCACGCGGATGCGGCTTGCTACGTGTTAGCGTCGTCGCTCTTCCGACTCAGGGCCCTTCTTTCCCCCTTCACGCCCTTCGTTACCCTTGATCGCAGTTTTGGGAGACGATCCCCGTTACGTGGGACGGAGGCCGCTGAAGCTTCCTGCCCCCCGAGACGGCGACGGGAAGCTAAACCGGTTGCGCCGGGCGCCGCGGTGTGATGGCACCTTTAAAACCACGGTGGCCGCGTAGCTGGTTTACCCGGCACGCTGTGTGACTTTGTGCTGTGTGGCAGAGTGACCCAGGTGTACACATACACATTCTTTTTCCATTGTGGTTTAGTACAAGACGTGGAATACAGGGCCCTGTGTGGCAGAGGGGGACCTTGCAGTGAACCCCAAACTCCTCACTCACCCGCTTCCACCAAGAGAATCTTTAAAATGCGCCCAGCATTCAGTACATGTGCCTTCAGTACCCAAAAGAACTTGCTGTCGTCTTATTCTGCCCCATATAGACCCAAACGCACCTGTTTGGGGACAGACGTAGTGAAACCACTCTTTGCTCTGGATGCAGCTGCGGAGTCGTCTGCAAACCACAGAGCCCCAGCCCCCAGCGCAGCGCCGGGCGGGGCTGGTGTGCGGTCCGCGGTTATTGACGGCTTGTCGGAGCATGCGGTTTATTTCTTGCTAAACACCCATTAACACTGCATTCACTTAGTGTTGAGTACCAGGCACGTCATCCAGCACAAACACATCGTCCCTGTGACTAAACGCAATGTCTGCAGCCTTGGTATCGTTCCCTCTTTTTCCTGGTTTGCGTTCCCCTCCGGAAGGGAAACGCCGTGTGCAGGGAGCTCTGTGCCCCGGACACGCTCGTCACTGTCCTTTTTCCTCCAATGTCTTCGCCTCCGTTCCTTGACTCAGAGTGTTGCTGATTTGACTCTTGACTAAGCTGCGTCTCGAAAGGCAAACCGCCCATGTTCACGCACAGGGATACGTATGACCCGGGCGTGGAGTCCCCGTGTCCCTGTAAACCAGCCACGTGCTTCCCGGCCTCCTGCCGCTCTCTGCCTCTCTGGTCACCTAATCACCACGCGGCTTTTCTCAGCACACTAGTGGTAGTCAACGTTCTTCTGTAATTCGTTATTTCCCTTTTCAGACAGTTCGTATTTTATTTTTGCTTTTTAAGGCTGCACCTGTGGCATATGGAGGTTCCCAGACGAGGGGCGGAATCAGAGCTACAGCTGCCGGCCTACACCACAGCTCACGGCAACATTGGATCCTTAACCCACTGAGCAGGGCCAGGGATCGAACCCATGTCCTCGTGGATACTAGTCGGGTTTGTTACCGCTGAGCCACGTTGGGAACTCCTCCCCTTTCAGACAGTTTTGAACCCTGATTTCTATCCATCTTCTCATAGAACTGGGCCAAATGTCTTCAGATTGGACCTAACCTGAAATGTGAGTCTAGCGTGCGGGATCTGGAACAGTTCCTTGCAGCTCTGAAGATGGATGAGGACAGGGAGGTGAAGGTACCTCTTTTGATTTAGAGTTGTTAGTTGTTTCACCTAGAGAGAGAGAAAAAAAATCAAAGGGATTCCTTAATAATTACTTCCAACGTCTGTAAAGCCAGCCTCGTCCTCAGAGCAATGATTTAAAGCAGAAGAGGATGAACGGTCCAAACTGGGGGTTCTCCGTGGAGGAGGTTTTGCCCCCCAGGGGACACTGGAGTGTCTGGAGATATTTTTCATCACGCGGCCAGGGCTCGCGAGCAGCTGCTGCTCTTAAGGAGCAGGTAGAGGCCAGGGGTGTGACCGAAGAGCCTACAAAGCAGGACCCAGGGAAGAGTGACGGCTTCCCGACCCCACTGCCTGCCTCTGAACCCCACGACTGGGGTGGGAGGGGGCGTGCCCAACCTTGTGACACAGAGGAAACGACAGGGCTGAGGCCGCGATGCTTCCCATCCTTCTGTCGCCAGTTGCTGATGCCCTGAAAGCGCCCAGGTTGGGATACCCTTGCTTCTCCACCCCACGTGCACCTGCCCCTTGACGTTCCTGTCCCTTTGACAGGCCCGTGGGCCAGGCCGCCTCCTCGAGGTAATTTCAGACCTTCTGATCTGGATGTGTTTTTCTTCTCTTCCTTTTCTGAACTGACTTGACTGTGGGTTGGTGTTGTCTTTACTCCGGCTTTAAGGTCTTAAAAGCACCTGCAGCCATCTGGGGGGTGTCAGATGTCATTTAAGGGAGTAACCATGAGCCTCATCAGACCTGACACGTGTGCCATCTGCCCACTTAAACTGTAGATGCCACGGCAACTACATTGCCCTTGGAAATGTTTTCTGTCGTGTTTATTGAACATGTTTTGACCAGCTCAGCCCAGTAGGAAGCCAGCAGAGAAAACGGTAAATAGATCTTAAAAAGCGTTTCAATTCAGGGCAAACAGTAATCCACACACAGGGTTAAACCTTGAAATTCCAGAAAGCTTTGGAGGTTTTATAAGGTTTACCCACCCATTAGGTTCCCGTCTGCCTTTTTTGAGTAACTTAATTGCTTTGAAAGACAATTATTCCAAAGACCGGCTTTGCTTTGTGTTGTTTTGAACCAAGATGTCGCCAATATCTGACGCTATGTCACTGCCTCTCAAATATTTGCTGTCTTTGGTGGATCGTTTCTTTCAAGTTATTTCGGCCGGCACGTGGTCCATCAGGATGCTCTCTTAGGTGGGTAGGATTTCTCTGGTGGAGCTGATTCTCTAGGACGCTGAGCGGGGGTGCGGCATTTACACTCCAGAACCAGAGTCTGATGGACTGGGTTCAAATCCAGCCTCAGCCACGTCCTCTGGGGGAGGCTGCCAGTGTGGTCCCGTGACTCGAACCCTCCTTCTCAGTGTCCTTGTGTGTAACGTGTCTCCCTTAGAGGCGTTTGTCCAAATTAAATTAGTTGGGTCAGTGGCTCTCAAAGTGTGGTCCACACACTGGCAGCTGCATCCACTGGGCACTCTCTGAAAGGTCCATCTGTGGCCCCACTCAGACCTGCAAAAGCAGGACCCGGTCAGGTGGTTCTGATGCGTGAAAATGATAGGCATGGAGTCGGCACAGGCAGCTGCAGAATTCCCGATAAAGGACCATATTTAAAGAGAGAAACTTAGGGGACAGTGGGAGATCACCGTGAGTTGATAAATTGCTCAAGAAAGCCATATGATGGAGTTCCCGTGGTGGCGCAGTGGTTAATGAACCCGACTAGGAACCATGAGGTTGCGGGTTCGATCCCTGGCCTGGCTCAGTGGGTTAAGGATCCTGCGTTGCTGTGGCTGTGGTGTAGGCCGGCGGCTACAGCTCTGATTGGATCCCTAGCCTGGGAACCTCCACATGCCGTGGGAACAGCCCTAGAAAAGGAAAAAAAAAAAAAAAAAAAAGACAAAATAATAATAATAATAATAATTAATAAATAAATAAAACCATGGGTTCAAGTCCCAATCTGGGTTCTGGCTGGGTTCAGTGCTGTCAGTTTCAAAAATGTCTGAGAGCCACCAAGTCCGCAGTGCTGGGTAAATGCCAGCTGTCCGCAGCATCGAATCTCCGTGAGGCCTCTTCTCTCTGCTAAAGGACTTCGTGCGCCTGTCTCCCGGTTTCTTTAAAACCTCTGTTCCTGACCCGCCCTGGCGTTCACACCCTCCTGGCTCTTAGTCAAGCCCAAAATGACTCACTCAGAAGCTGCTCCCCTCCCCTCCTCTGGCTCCAGGGGGGTGGGGGGACACTCCCTGTGGCCCAAACCTGGCCCGCTGAGCACCAACACCCCGGTGAATCTCAGAGTTTGGGGTGAAGGAGAAAAGAATCGTTTTATTGCTCTGCCAGGTAGAGGGGGCACAGCATGCTCAGGCCTCCCGAAAACTATGTGACCCGCCCTGGAGGATCTGGTAAGGAGTTGTAGACCCATGATCCAAGGTCGGGCTGCTGAGAAGGAGCAGGGTGTGTGCAGGGCCTGTGTTCCTTGAATCTGGCCTCGGGGGATCTCTTGCGGGAGCATGTGTGGTTCAAGGTTATCAAGCTTGACCTTGTCTCTGGAAGATGATGGCTTCTGTGGTTAACGTCTCCCATCCATCGGGGGTTCGGTCCGGCACAGGAGCTCAGAGATACTGCTGTGTGTATCCTCTGGGGGGGACCAGGACCTGCCCCCAGGCTGCACTATTTCTTGACAGCCTCTCCCTGGTCTCTGCATCCCCTCCCTTCCTTCCCTGACCAGCACCTGTTTGGACCTGCCCTTTGGGACTCAGGGAAGGTCCAGGAGGCTGTGTGGAGCCTGTTCCCTCCAAACCAAGACACAGGGGACACAGAAAGGCTTGTGCCCAGGAGCCCCACTGGGTCTGCTTATTTCATTCCCACCACTCTGCACCTGCCCCCTGGCCCTTGTCCTTCCCCGTGGGTCCTGCACAGACCTCGGTGCCACGGATGAGGTCACTTTGCTTTCCCAGGACCCACGATGATGACAGAAAGGACACATGTCCCGAGGCCAGAAAGCCCAGGAACATTTTCATGGTTTCCTTCGGGACGCAGGTGTCACCTTTGTGGTTCATCCCGTAGCACAGCCGCAGGGGACACCACTCCTACCAGCTTCTGTGCAACCCGTCCCAGATGTCACCCCAAAGGGAATGTTGAGGACACACAGGGAGGGGAGACAATGACTGCACAGTGGCAGGGACAGTGTTTCTGGGGGAGGGATCTCAGCACATGGCGGAGTGTGGGCTGTGCCCTGCGGCAGAGCTGGCACGGCTCCCTTGGGGCTTGGGTACCACGGGGAAGCAAAGAGGCCGTGTCATCCTGGAAGGTCTTGTGATGGAGAGAGCCCAGCGTGGGGGCTCTGCTCCCAAGAGCAAGCCTGTCCTTCCTCAGGTTCACGGATCAGTTTCACCCACAGAGAAAAGAATGGCCACCCCGTCCCGGGGGTCCGGTAGAGGAAGAAGAGGGAGAGAATGGCAGAGATGACCCAGCCAGGTGACCTCGTCAGCACCATTCGTCGTCAGCCACGTGGACATAGGTGCCCTTGATCGAGTAGGGTGTGGTGGAGGCGGCACTTAAACACAGCGGTCTTCCCCCCCCAAATACAGCGCCCCTGTGCCGTCAGGTGCATCCCAACAGAGGGCCATTCTACGAAAGGCCGGATCAGCGCGCCTCAAACGGTCCACGTCCGCAGAACCACAGTCTGAGATGCTGTGCTTTCGTCCTGCTCTTGGTGGCGAGGTGGGGCTCAGGGGGAGAGACAGACATCCCTCCTTGTTCTCCGGCTTGGAGAGAAAACGCGAGTCCTTCTCTGTTAAGCGCGTTGTTAGCTCCAGGTTGTCCGCACATTACCTGTCTCAGATTGAGGCAGTCCCTTATGTTCCTTGTTTGTTTAGAGCATTTCTTATTGGAGGGTGCTGGGTTTTTTCCTTTCACGTATGGAGGTGATCTGGTGGTTATGTGTATTCTGTTCATATGGCGAAGGACCTGGATGATTTTTATATGTGAAACCGTCCTTCGATGCCCAGAATAAACCCGCTTAAACCGGACACATTATCCTCTTTATAGATCCATGGGTGTGAACGGCCACCATTTGGTAAGGATTTTTTGCCTCTGTGTTCACAATATGTGTTTATAAATGGTTTTCTTTCCTTTCAATGCCATTTTTTCTGGCTTTGGTATCTGAGCAGTACTCACTTCACAAAATTCACTTCTCTTTTCTCAAAGGTTGACAAAACGACTTGAGGTAGAATTCAGCAGTTCAAAACTATCTGAGTCAGGAATTGTCTTTATCAAGAGATTGAAACACAGATTAAAATATTTAAGAAATATACAGCTGTTCGTATTTTCTATTTCCTGTTGAATCATATTATCTTTCCAGTCATTGGTGCATATAATCCAAGTGTTTTGATGTATTGACTGAAGTTGTCCGTAACATCTCCTTAGTATTCTTTTAATATCTGTATGATCTGTGGTGGTGACCCACTGACAGTCCTAGACTTAGTCCTGTGTGTCTGTTTTTCCATAACCACTCCAGCTAGAGATCTGTAGGTCGTATTGGTAATTACAGAGGACAGCTTTTGCTTGCACCCATTTTTCCTGTTGCTTGGTTGATTCCTAATGCAGAAGTATCTGCTCTAGTCTTACTTTTCACCTTTCTTCTACTTACTTTGAGTTTCATTTGGTCTTTTTCTGGCTTTTAAAAGTATAAGCTTAGACCATTAACTCTAGATTTTCTTCTTTTTAATATAAGTGTTTAAAGCTAGGGGTTCTAGTCGTGGCACAACGAAATCCAACTAGGAGCCATGAAGCTGCAGATTTGATCCGTGGTTCAGTGGGTTAAGGATCCGGTGTTGCTATGAGCTGTGGTGTAGGTTGAAGATGCAGCTCAAAAGACGTAAATAAATAAATAAAGCTGTGCGTTTACCTCTAGTGCTACTCATTTACTTCGGTACCACTTCAGCTGCACCTTACACATTTTTACATATTGTTTTTCTTCATTCAGTTCAAAATATTTTTTCCTTTGTACCGTGGGTTATTTAATTGTGTATTGTTTGATTTCCAAATATTTAGACATTTTCTAGTGATATTTTTTACTATTTGTTTCTAATGTAATTAATTTTTTTTTTTTTAAGGGCCGCACTTGAGGCATATGGAAGCTCCCAGGCTAGCGGTCAACAGGGGCTGCAGGTGCCAGCCTACGCCTCAGCCCCAGCAACGCGGTGTCTGAGCTGCATCTGCGCCCCACACCACAGCTCACGGCCACCGCGGATCCTTGACTCACTGAGCCAGGCCAGGGATCAAAGCCGTGTCTTCAGGGTGCTCAGGTTAGTTTCTGCTGTGCCACGTGGGAACGCCCCAGTGGAGCTGCATTTTGATCGGAGAAAATAGTCTGTTGTATGTCCATACTTTCATGTTTATCGAGATTTCTTCTGTGGCCGGGACGTGATCCATTTAGGTGAATAGTCCATGTATCCTGAAAAGGGTAGATAGGGGTTTGTCGGGTGGTCAGCGCAGTGTTTCACAAGCTTCGTTTAGGTTGAGCTGCTTGACGGCGTGTTCAGCACCACTGACGCCCTGAGCAGTTGTTGTATCCGTTACCGAGAGGAGTGGCGAATCCTCCAGGTGACACGGCTGACTTCTTTCTTTCTCCTCTTTCCATCCATTGTACGTCACGTGTTTTAAAACTGTTTAATTAGATGCATACATATGTATAATTATTAGGTCTTCTTGATGAATTGACCACATCCTCATCATGAAATGCTTTCTTAAAAAATCTCAGGGGACAGTTCTTATCGTAAAGACTACTTTGTCTAATATTAATGTGGCCACCTCATCTTTCTAGCTTATAATGAGTGATTTTTCATGTTTCATTTCTTTTTCTACCTTTTACATTTTAATACGCTGGTATTTTTGTACTTAAAGTGAATTTCTTGTAGAAGTGCGTAGTTGAGTCTTGCATTTTTATTCAGTTTGATTCTCTCTGACTTTTAATTCAAGTGTTCAGATAATTTTTATTTACAGGTCTGCACATTTGGGTTTAAATTTGGCATCTGGTCATCTATTTTCTGGTTAACTCATCTGTTCTTTGCTCATTTCTTCATTTATTCCTGCCTCCTCTTGCATTAGTATCTTTAGTGTTTGAATTAGTATTTTTACATATTCTTTTGTATCTCCATTACTGGCTTATTGGCTCTTCATCTTTTATGAGTATTAATATTTATTAGCTGCTCTATACATTACAATAAGTATCTTTTTATATCTTCAGATAATTTTGCATCTTTTTTTTTTTTTTTTGGTCTTTTTGTCTTTTTAGAGCCGCACCCACGGCATATGGAGGTTCCCAGGCTAGGGGTCTAATTGGAGCTACAGCCACCGGCCTACACCACAGCCATAGCAATGCCAGATCTGAGCCGCGTCTGTGACCTACGCCACAGCTCATGGCCACACCGGATCCTTAACCCACTGAGCCAGGCCAGGGATTGAACCTGCAACCTCATGGTTCTCAGTCGGATTCATTTCTGCTGTGCCATGACGGGAACTCTGTAATTTTACATTTTTCATGTGTAAACAGGAGCGTCTAACAGGACACCCCTTTAACTCCATCTCATTCTTCTAACTCCACTGTTGTCACACGTTTTACTTCCACATTTGCGACAAACTCCGCAATAAATTCTTCTTTCAGCTGTCTTTTATGTTTACCTGTACGTTTTCCATCTCTGATGTCGTTTTCTCCTTGTTAAATTCAAGTTGCTGGTAAGATTTTACTTCAATCTGAGGAACTGCTCCCTCTCTCTCTCCCTCTTTTTTTTTTTTTTTTTTTTTTTGCTTTTTAAGGTCACACGTGTGGCATATGGAGCTTCCCAGGCTAGGGGTCGAATCAGAGCTGCAGCTGCTGGTCTACACCACAGCCATAGCCACACCAGATCCGAGTCACATCTTCAACCTACACCACAGCTCACAGTAATGCCGGATCCTTAACCCACTGAGCGAGGCCAGGGATCGAACCGGCGTCCTCATGGATGCTGGTCAGATTCATTGCTGCTGTGCCACAGTGGGAACTCCCATTCTTCTCACATTTCTTACACTACAGGCTGGGGAAAAATCTCCTCAGATTTTGTTTGCCTGAAAATGACTGTTTTGCCTTTGTTCTTCAAGAATATTTTCACTGGATGTATGCTTCTGTGTTCCCACTTTCTTTAAGCAGCATAAAGATGTCTTTCCATCACTTTCTGGCCTTTCCTGGTTCTGCTGAGAAGGGTGGGGCGATCTCAACTCTGCTCAGGTGTACGAGTCTCCTCCTGCCCCTCCCTGAAGGCTGCACTTAAAATTTTCTCTTCATCATTGATGTTCAATAATTTGAGTGTGATGTGCCTTCGTATGGGTGTGTGTGGTTTGTTTGAGGTTTTATTATTTTTTTCTTTTTTCCTGTTTCTTTTGCTTGGAATTTATTGAACTTCTTGGATCATACTTTTCATCAAATTTTGAAAAATTTCGAGGATTATTGTATCAATTTTTTTCTGCTCTCTCTCCTCACTCAAAGTATGTTTTAAATCATTTGACTTTTTCCCGCATGTCACTAAAGCACCGTTCATTTTTGCTTAGTCTTTTTTCCTCCTCTTTCTGTGCTCTAGTTTGGAGGTCCCATTGTTGGGTCTTCAATTTCACTGACTTTTCCTTCTGCCGTGTTTAATCCACTGTTAACCCCGTGGAGCGAGTTTCATTCTTCCAGGTATTGCACCTGTTACCTCTAGAGGTCATACGACACGTGTACATCTGCGTAAGTCCTTCCAGGTCTAAAGCCCCAAAGAAGTAGGTCTTTGCACTGTCAGTTTCCCTTCCTTCCAGAATCACACCCCGTCTGTGTTCGCCAGGGACCAGCATCTTCAAGCAGTTGTTTTGCAGACTTTATCTCCTTCTCTAGTGCTCCACGGCGGGAGGCCAAGCCCGTGACAACAATGACAGTGTGACCTTGTTTCTAAGCTTTAACGCACCAGCTATGTAATCTTTTCCCCCACACTCTTTTTTTTTTTTTTTTCTTTTTTCCGGTTTCTCCTAGAATGTAAGTTCTATAAAGGCAGGGACTTCAGTCTTCCTACTACATAGATCCATTACCTAAAATACACCATAAATATTTGTTACCTCACTGAATCAGTGGTTTTTTCCTGCAATTTAAAGTACTTGAGCTAAGGAAGATTGACACTCTCTTTGTTCCAGTAAATTCGGGTTTGGACACGGCACCGTCAGTGTCCGTGACCGTCGGCGTCCATCCAGGGGTGTTGAGCTGGTACATGAGGCATCACTCGTTAGGAAAATGTGTGTGAAACAGGGGCTCTCGCTGGTGAGATTAAACGTTTCCAGAATATGGGGAGAGGGCTGCGCATCTCAGAGAGCTTCCTCGCCCTGCGGGACGTGAGCATCCGCTGAGCCTGTGATCTGGACCCGCAGGGATGCTGCGAGGCCTCGTCTTTGAACCGTCTTGTCTCCAGCCGTTTCTGGGCACGTCTCTTAGCCTGGCGCCAGCTCTGGAAAGCTGCCATGCACTTTGGGCAAAGCACTCGTCCGAGCACCCAATGGACGGAGGCCGGGACTTTTAAAGGACCCGCGTCATGTCTGCTGTGTCATCCGTGTGTGTTTGCTAAATGTTGCTCTGCGTGCAGACCGTGCGTTGGTCTAAGATGCACTTGTGTCGCACCTGGAAGGGAGGCTGTGGGGCGGTGGTTAAGCTCCCGCCTCAGACTCTGCGGAGCTTCCTGCTCTCCGCCCGGCAGCCGCTGAGACGCAGGCATAGCCAAGGGACCTGAGGTCGCCTTGCACTGGGCCCGGTGGTTTATTCCCAAGTTAACTTCAGAAAGGGGTGACGCGGGGTTGCCCATTGTGGTGCATCGGAAATGAATCCGACCAGGATGGGTGAGGTTGTGGGTTCTATCCCTGGCCTCGCTCAGTGGCTTAAAGATCTGGTGTTGGGGTGGCTGTGGTGCAGGCCGGCACCTGTAGCTCCCATGGGACCCCTAGCCTGGGAATCTCCATATGCCACGGGTGCAGCCCTAAAAAGCCAAAAGACAAAAGACAAAAAAAAAAAAATTGAACTACTCTAATAGAACGTTAAAAAGCTAAATACCCCATCTCTAATAATATTTCATCGTGTGCAAATAGTTGTGTTGCATATACTGGGATAATTGGCAGTCCCCTGGGGGGGAAATACATCTATTTCATTCTGTACACAAAAATAAATTCCAAATGCATTTAAAAATCTAAGTGCGAGAAGTAAAAGAGCAAACACTGGAAGAAAATATCTTTATCACCTTGGAACGGGGAACTACTCCTTAGGACAGGAAGAGCGAGCACGCTATCAATTCATCAAAAAGATGTATTAATTTTTTTAACATTCTTTAACTTCAGTATAAAAAAATAACTGAGGCAAAGGTAAAAGGTAATTGCTACACATATAACCAGCCACAAATTAGCAGCAAAATTTACTTGTCATATTCAGCACGTCAATAAGTAAAAGACAAACCATGGCAGAAATGGGCAAAGTATTTGAATGAGTGGTTCACAGAAGAAATAGCAAAGGCTAATAAGGTTGAAAAGATATGCACCCTCAGCTGTAATCAGGGAAACGAAGCAGATACAATTGCGTCCTCATTAGCTGGCCAAAGCTGGAAACCAAGCCTTGTTTGTGGTTGTGAAGCCCGGGGAACCTGAACAGCCACTTGGAATGCAAGTCGGCAACAGCTAGTAATCCCTCAGTTCTGCCTGTAGGTCCCCTTGTGAAGCTCTCGTGTGTGCACTTAGAGCCAGAGATGAAGACGTGTGGGAAACGCCCATCGCTGCGTTTCGCAACAGCGAGTAGCTGGAAACAACCTAAATACTCAGCACCAGGGCGCAACGGACAAACTTTAGATGTAAAAGCCACCCTGGAGGCTCAGCGGGCTAAGGATCCAGTGTTATCACTGCAGGCTCGGGTCTCTGCTTGGCACAGGTGTGATCCCTGGCTGCGGAACTTGCACAAGCTGAGGGCAAAAGTGAATAAATAAAGCACGGTGGTTTCAAGCGCACAGCTGGATGGCTGTGTGTACATGTGCACGCGCGGGATCACCAGCTGAATTAGCACCCAGGCCACGCTCAGCCCCGGAAAGGCTGCCTGTGGGCCTCGAGTTTCCACCTCTCCTGCCCCCGGAAAGGCTGCCTGTGCGCCTCGGGGCTTCTATCTCCTGCCCCGACGGTCGTGATCCCGACTCCAGCCATCACTCACACGCGCCTGTTCTGATGTTCACATGAGCGGGTTCAAACCATATCTGCGCTTTAACTCAGCTTAACCTCACTGGCATTTATCCATGTTGTTGCACAAAACAGTACATCATTTTTTTTCTTTTTTTTTTTAAATGATCATCACAATCTGATTTCACAGGATTTCCATCCCACAGCCCAAGCACATCCCCCCTCCCCCCAAACTGTCTCCTCCAGAGACCATAAGTTTTTCAATGTCTGTGAGTCAGCATCTGTTCTGCAACAAAGTTCCGTCTGTCCTTTTTTCAGATGCCACATGTCAGTGAAAGCATTGGATGTTGGTGTCTCATTGTACGGCTGACCTCACTTAGCATGATTGTTTCTAGGTCCATCCCTTGCCAAAAATGCTGGTATTTCGTTCTTTTTAATGGCTGAGTCATATTCCATTGTGTATATGGACCACATCTTCTGGATCCACTCCTCTGCTGATGGACATTGAGGTGGTTTCCATGTCTTGGCTATTGGAAATAGTGCTGCACTGAACACTGGAGAACATGTGTCTTTGCGAGTCGTGGTTTTCTCTGGATAGATGCCCAGGAGTGGGCTTGCTGGATCCAATGGTAGTTCTATGTTTAGTTTTCTGAGCAACCTCCATACTGCTTTCCACAGTGGTTGCACCAATTTATAATCCCACCAACAGAGTAATAGGGTTCCTTTTTCTCCACACCGTCTCCAGCACCTATTGTTGGTAGACTTTTGGATGATGGCCATTATGGCTGGTGTGAGGTGGTACCTCATCGTGGTTTTGATGTGCATTTCTCTAATACTGAGTGATGTTGAACATCTTTTCATGTGTTTCTTGGCCATCTGCATGTCTTCTTTGGAGAAAGGAGAACACTTTTTAAAAAAATGTTGTATAGGATTCCCTTGCGTGAACGGACCGCGATTATTTATCTAACCTCTGTGGTGGGCGTTTGATGTTTCCCCCTCGTTTTGACCATGACGCCTTAGGCATCTCTGCATGTCTGCAAGATACTTGTTTGTGAGCATGTGCTTTCGTTTCTCTTGTGTAGATTCTGGAATTGAAATTTCTTTTAATTTATTTTTCACTTTTTTTTTTGGCCGTGCCTGTGGCATGTGGAAGTTCCCAGGCCAGGGATCAAACCTGCGCCACAGCAGTGACAACACCGGATCCTTAACCCACTGCGCCACCAGGGAACTCCTGGAATGGGAGTGTCTGAATCTGAGGTTAGGGATATACTTGGATTTAGCAGTTTTCTGAAGTGGTCACACTGTCCACACCAGCACCAGCCGTGTCTGAGCTCCAGCTGCTCCAATCCCGGCAAACACCTGCTCCTATCTGCCTTCTTCAGCTTTTGCCATTCTGGTGGGTGTGTGGCAGCTTCTCCTTTAAGATTTAAAGTGCACTTTCTGGAGTTCCCCTTGCAGTGCAGCAGAAACCAATCTGACTAGAATCCATGAAGATGCGGGATCAATCCCTGGCCTTGCTCAGTGTGTTAAGGATCGGCCTTTGCCGGAGTGCAGGAACGGTGAACTCAAGGGGCTTCACGACCAGCCAGATTCACAATCCAAGCTGCTGCCTGTGCCCCAGAAAGAGGACACAGAGGTTAATACTATACTTCGGGGAAGCTTTGAAGTGAGAGAGCTCCCTTTCTCTCCCGGGAAAACAGACGTCATGTAAAAAAGACTTGACTTTATTCCGGAAAGTCATAAAGCTGGACGCTGTACCGGAAGGAACATTTCCCAGTAGGAACTGTTCTTAAAGTGTAAGAATCTTTCTTAACATATAAAATGCTTAAGAGAAGACTTTTTTCATCTTGACTTCCAAGGTGACCAGAAGTTCGGTCAGTTAAAAAGTATTTATGAAGTTTTGTTTTTTTTTTTTTTTAACTCCCATTATGGACACAGCGGTTCGCAGTCTGTCCGTCCGTGGCTTCCAGTGGGGGTGAGCCTTGGAGAAGGTCTGTCTCGCCCACAGACTTCAGCCACTGCCTTGCGTAGCGGCGTCTGCTCTGGAAGACAGATAAGAGGTTAGTGGAATGCGGGATTCTCTGGCCTCTCACAGAAGGTTTCTAGTTGTACTTCTGAAGGTACCGGCGGGGCTGGATGTAACCCGACACAGCCCGATTGGACATTCCTGAGGCCCTTGCCTCCGCCTCGGCAGTTAAGCCGCAGGGCTGTGCTGCGGCTCCCGAGACAAAGATCGGAACTTCAGGGAACAGGAGCTTTAGTCTCGAAGGAGATAAGGTATCTGCATACGCTTCTCTTCATTCACCTTCGGTTGGGCAGCACCTCCTGAGTCACACCCCATCTGTCTTTTTTGGCTGGGGGGGAGGCATGAGGGAAAATGGGACCAGACAGGCTACCGGGGTCTTCACGTGAAATTGCAAAACATCGGTAAAAAAGAGCTGTGGAGAAGAAGCCTAAAGAATGGATGGGGCGGTGGGGGCAGAAGAGAGACGACATGTTCCAACAGCAGGCGTAGCTTAGAAAAGCAGCCCACCCACCCGGAGAGTCAGTCGGGGATCAGATTCGGGAAACAGAAATTAGTCCTTTATTGGACCACTATTTACTGGGCCTCTGCTGTGCCATACTGCATGTGAGATGCTGAGAATTAGCACCCACTCCTGCAAACACTGATCCAGCTCCAAAAGGAGCCCTCAGCCCAGGTCTGGCCTGGAGCCAAATCATTACTTAGACAATCCAACATTCACCTTTTTTTTTTTTTTTTTTTTGTCTTTTGTCTTTTTAGGGCCACACCCTCGGCATCTGGAGGTTTCCAGCCTAGGGGTCTAATCAGAGCTGTTGCTGCCGGCCTACACCACAACTCGGGATCCGAGCTGTCTCTGCGACCTATACCACAGCTCATGGCAACGCCAGATCTTTCACCCATTGAGCGAGGCCAGGGATCGAACCGGCAACCCCATGGTACCTAGGCAGGTTCATTTCCGCTGCACCACGGCGCGAACTCCCCAGCATTTGCCCTTGGTCTTCTTCATCTTCTTGTTGCAACTTCCTCCCAGCCGCTTTGCTCTGTGATTCATCTTCCAACTCTCGGCTGGAGAGTTAAAAACTTATTCTGGGAAATGACACGTAGTTAGTGTAATTGTGTCTTAGTGAGCACACAGGCCTCCCCGTGGTGTTCATGTTTTAAAGCTTATCTGTTTCCGTTGAAAGGCTTGACCGGCTCCAGTAAAGCAAATGAGAAGAAGAGGGAGACCGTCCATCAGCACAAGATGACAGTAAAGGGTCCTTGCTGTTACCCCCACATAAACCATCCCGCACTTTATTATTGGTAGAAACTTGAAAGGCCCGCTTATTTAACTGTGAGCTCGAAATAGCCTCGGTTATAGCCGAAAGGAAAGTCTTGAGTCGGGTCAAAGGCCCCAGGGATTTACATCATGGAACAGCAGAGAAATATTTTCCCTGCAATCCGATTCTCCAAAGGCTGCCGTTGGGCTGCGCGGAGGGCATTTGCTAACAGAAGAAAGGCGATAGAGTTGAGAGGGTCCAGAGCAAAAAGGCCCCAAAATGATCAAAGGAGAGGCGCGTGCATGAAGATCAAAAGCCCCGGCCGCGCCTAGCGTGGCCGGTAACCGTGGAGCGGGGCTGCCGGCCCGGGCGGTCGATAAGCGTTCTGCACTTGTTTAAAAGGTGTCAACACCAGAGGAGGCGAGTCCTGATTTTGCTTTCCTGGAGGTGACATAATGTGAAACAGAAAAGGTAGAACTGAAGAAAGAACAAAGTACGCAGAATATCAGGAAATATTTCCTACAGAGAAGAGTGGAGGATTTTTGTAAGATGTGAAACATTAGACCCTGGGCCCAAAGCCGAAAGCAACCATGAATAACTTCCCTTGTTTGCAGGTCGCTGTCTTTCCCGCCTCTATCATCCACCGTTTAATTCCTTCTCACCCGCCTTCTTCTACCCGTGGCCCAGATTCTCTCGTGTTCTTAGAGGTCCCATCAGGGACACGGCACCTACTTTTTTTGGCAAAATAGGATTCAGGAGGTGAACTCATGTAGACACACTAAGAGGAAAGCCTTTGAAGGGGCACCACTGCTGAATGTGCACCATAGGCAGCATCTAATCAAGGTGTCCACGGCTCAGAGTCAGAGGGTTTCCAGAACCCGAAGCAAGCTGAGGTAACCAGTCTCATCAGAGAGGCTGGGTTGTTTCTCCAAAATGCACCAGCCTGATGACTGAGCAGAAAAAAAAAAACCAGGTCTCCACAACCACAGGGCCTGATTCGCAGTCTATGGCAATGCCATCTTCTTCTCATATATACAGTGCCCTCTGACCATGTGGCAGTCTTCATTTTGTTTTCCTTAAAGCTAAAATTAGCAAATTTTAGGAAATTGTCCTTTGCCGGATTTTCAAATTCTCGTGCTTTTATTATTGCTTAGAATAGACGTATTTGGGAGTTCCCGTTGTGGCTTAGCAGAAGCAAACCCAACTAGTATGCGTGAGGATGCAGGTTTGATCCCACACCGTGTTCAGTGGATTAAAGGATCTGGCATTGCCGTGAGCTGTGGTATAGGTCACAGATGTGGCTCAGATCTGGCACTGCTGTGGCTGGTTGTCAGCCAGCAGCTGCAGCTCCACTTTGACCCCTAGCCTGGGGACTTCCGAATGCCACATATACGGCCCCAAAAAGGGAGGAAAAAAAAAAAAAGGAATAGATGCATTTAGGTTTGCAAATTAGGTTCATTCACAGTACAGTTCTTATCCTAGTGGGAAATGACGTTGGAGCAGGCGTTCCTGTGGGCCAGGCCGTGCATCTTTCTCACAGTGAGAGGCTTGAGCTGAGGCGGGATGGTTTCTCCCTCACCCAGGAAGGAGCAACCCCGCTCAGCCCACCTTCCCCAAGTAACCCAAGCTTCGTGCGTGACTCACCTAAGTCTGACACAGGAGTACCTTGAGCAGCCAAGAACCACTGGACCATTCTCACCAGGGCCCAGAACAGTCTTACGAAATGAGTATTGGAAGTGGGGACTCCAGTCTCTTGTGTCAAACCTAAAACATTTACTAGTGACAAGGTGGGCGAGCCGTGTGGCTGGCGAGCTGCATCGTAAGAATGGTACCTTGCACCCCGCAAACTCACCCTCCGTTGACAGCCTGTTTGGTTCTCAGCACTGAATCAAGCTGGTCTCAAGGTAGGCGAAGAGGAGTGCCACGTGGTTCCCACCTCCCAAGGGCTCAGGGTCTGATGGGCAAAGAGGATAGAGACCAGTTATAACACCGTGTGGTGGGAGCAATGGTGGAGACAGCGAGTGCTGCAGAGTCCTTCAGAGAGTCAGTACTACAGACCAAACAGACTTTTCTTACCATGAATCACATCACACACACAAATGCTGAAAGCCCTTTAGCATGCAGGCTAAGTACTCTGAAAGGGACTTGATGGCCTGATATTGCTGTTAAAAACAAGGAGGCACTTTCAGAGAAGTCAGGCTTCCCAAATCATAATGCAATATCCAGAAATCAGGGGCAAGATGAAGCATAAACTTGCGTCATTGTGTGCTGATGCACAATGGTAGATGCTGGAGGAAGGGACTAGAAAATGAGGTTAGAAATGAGGATGGAAGGACGGCATGTAAAATGAAATGAGGCAAAATGCAATCCAACAAAACAAAATAGAATAAAGGAAAACACCTCAGAAGAGTCTGTAGGCAAATTCTAGTGTCTTGACTCAGAACAACTGGATTATTGTGTTCAATGCCTGTACAAACGTGAGAACGTTTAAAATGCAGAAGCAGATTTGGAGACAATATTTGTAACATAACAGATGAAGTATTATTTATAATGCCAAAGGAATTGTTTCAAATCAATGGCATTAAATAACAGGACAATATAAAATGGCCAACAGATATGTGGCAAATTGCCTATCTTGTAATTAATACAGAATGCAAAACAGTGAGATAATACTTTCCACTGTCGACCAAAAAGGGAAAATGCTGATAAGTTTCGTTGTGACACAGAGGTGAAATTTGGAGTAAAGAGGCCATTTTCATATACTGCTAACCATAATACTAATTGATTCGCTTTTTGGAGACTAATGCAGTGTTACCACAAAGCTTTGAATGCCTCTCATTTGACCTAGCAATGTCCTTGGAGTCTTTCCTAAAGCGATATTAGCATGTGCTGGCAAAGATGCCACCACGGTACCATTTACAATAGCCAAATAACTGGGAATAACTTAATATCTACCAATAAGGAAGTTTTGTGCTGACATTCTGATGTGTTTGGTGGACAAAAGTAAGTTTAAAACAATAGAGGGAGTTCCCGTCGTGATGCAGTGGTTAACGAATGACTAGGAACCATGAGGTTGCAGGTTTGATCCCTGGCCTTGCTCAGTGGGTTAAGGATCCAGCGTTGCCGCGAGCTGTGGTGTAGGTTGCAGATGTGGCTCGGATCCCGCGTTGCTGTGGCTCTGGCGTAGGCCAGTGGCTACAGCTCCGATTCAACTCCTAGCCTGGGAACCGCCATATGCCGCAGGAGCGGCCCAAAGAAATAGCAAAAAGACAAAAAATAAATAAATAAATAAAACAATAGAGCAGATTACAGTATAGCCACCTTTTTGTTAAAAACAAAGTGTGTGTGCACAGTGTGATGTGTGTGCACAGCATGTGTGCATGGTGTGTGCACGTGGTATGGTGGGCGTGTGTGCAGTGTGTGGGGGGGTGTGGTGTGTGTGTGTGTGTAGCATGGGTGTGCGATGCGGAGGGTGTGCATACAGCGTGTGCTGGGGGTGTGCGATGCGGAGGGTGTGCAGACAGCGTGTGCACCTGCACAGACGCACATTTGGCAGGTCTCCATCCCAGGCGGCAGAGCCGGCCTGTGTCAAGGGGTCAGAAGGAGAGGAAGGGAGGCGTCCTTTGCCCGGTACACTCTTCAATGTCCTTTGAATCTTTCTTACAGCTTCCTGCACTGATGTTCTGATCTCTGCGTCACGTTTCTCTTTTCATGCTAGACCTTGGGAGAGGAAATGGTGCGATTTCTCCTCAAATTCCAACACAAGAGAGCTTTCTCTTAGGAGCCTCTTTTGAGGACAATGTCTTGTTTTGCAATCTCTCCTCCAGAGGCAGAGGCATTCCCCATAAAAGGAGTGATTGTCAGAGACATTCGTTTCAGAAAGCTTTGCACGTAGATGTGATTATGAGATAAAGCAGCGGCAACGCATTTCCTGTATTAAATATCACACTGAAGTAGCACTTAAGATACGGACCAGAAGGTTAAATAAATAGGAGAGGAAGAAGCCAGAGTGCTGGCCGCCGTCTCTGCTGAGGATTTGCCAGGCATGAAAAGATGGTCACAGCAGAGGCAGCAACTGAACTTGGTGTCCTCGAATCAGGAGGACATCTGTCTAGAAGCACGTTCAAGAGCTTTTGACAGGGGTTCCGTCTGGGAGCAGGCTAGGCATTTGCTTCTTGCTGTAATGATTTAAATCCATTTAATTTTCACAAAGAGAATTCAGCTAGAATTCTGGGTGTTACGCTTGCTGGTTTTGACTGTCTTTCTGCAGTCATCCAATTTTCTGTTACAAACGTATGCTGTTCTTGTCATTCGGAAAAAAAAAAAAAAATCCATCCTTGAAATTTCGCATTTTTTAAAAACAGACCCCTAGGCGTCCTGTGGGGGATTTCTATAACCCAAGCAGCCCAGGTTAATTTACAGAGGCTGTTAACACTCAGACTGGCAGGCTGCCCTAAAACAGTGTTTCAGAAAGACATTTGATTCACAGAAAAAATAGTGCAAGAGCGTGACTTGCGAAAGAGCACAGCTTCAGAGTCCTGTGCTCCTGAGGTGGATTCTAGGCCTGTGGCCTTGGGAGGCGACATAGCTCTACGGACCCCGGGTGTCCTGGCCGAGGAGCTGGAGGAGTTGATTGTGCATCTGGCGGAGGACCAGGCGGAAGGAGGATGGTTGACCAGAGGCAAACATGGCCATCAGCTCTGCAGAAGGCACGTGCACCCTGAGCGTCACTGAGTCCCCAGCCTCCGGGAGACCCCACACGAGCTGTCAGGTCATCGAGGCCTTGGAGGGTGGGCTGGACCCTTTGCTGCCTCTGATCCCAGGCTCTCCCGGCAGCGCCCCAGGGCTCCCTCACTTCTGACCACTCTTCTGACCTCTCACCAGTTGGACCTCCTCCGTCTCTCACTGGTCGAGGTCTTTGCTGTTCATGGTGTCCACTGCAGCCTTCCCAGACCATCCCCGGAGGCTTAGCTCATGAAGTCCGGTGCCTTCTTAGCATCTCAAGTTTGGTGCCCTCCCCCTAGGAAGCTGGCTCCACACCAAGACAGCAGACTCACAAAGTGCTGCCCCCCAACCCCTGACACACACACACACCACGTCTCTTGTGTTCCCATCATCCCTCTGTCCCTCCATGGGGACTCCCGCCCTCCAGCCCACCCTTAGCTGGGGAAGGACCAAATCCTTCTCTGCTGGGGGCGCTCTGGCCCCCTGATGGTGGAGGGCTCACTCCCTGTCCAGCCGTCCCTGGACATGAAAGTCCCTTTCGGTCACTGATGTTTATACACGATACACGTCATTTCCCTTTTTTGAGAGCATCTCGTTTATGATGTTACACCTGCATCTTCAGAAGGGTGAGTCCTTGACCTTGAATTCTGACATGAACATGACTGAAGGACCCCATGAAAATTGTCACAATATGCTTTAGACTTTTCAGGTGTGTGCGTGTGTCTCTTCAGGGCTGCACCCGAGGCTTACGGAAGTTCCCAGGCCAGGGGTGGAATCGGAGCTACGGCTGCCACCTACACCACAACCACAGCAGGGCCAGATCCAAGCCGCATCTGCAACCTACACCACAGCTCACGGCAATGCCAGATCCTTAACCCACTGAGTGAGGTCAGGGATTGAACTCGAGTCCTCATGGATCCTAGTTGGGTTTGTGACCGCTGAGCCCCAATAGAAGTCCTACAGTTTAGACTTTTGATGGTGTAGTGCTAAAATACCACAGGGCCAATTTTCAAAAAACAGATTTATCCACTTTCGAATGCCATAAAACATGTTGCTTTTGCTAAAATGCAAAATATCCTTTGACTCTAACATGAGAAATGCTTAGGAAAAGCAGAGTACAGGGTGCCTTTCTCTGCCAAAGAGAATTTTTTCTCACCTGTTACAGTCAGAAGTGGCTTGTTCTAGCAATACTTTAAATCACTGGGTTGAAGATGTGTTTCGTATTCACCATGTGCCAGGACTATCCTAATGCAGACAAGAGCCTGTTGAGAAAAACCGAGCTGCTCTCATTATCACAAATTTTGGAGAGAAGGAACCCTAAATTTAAAGTGACTTATTCGCACTCTGAATTTCATGTAGAAATACTGGACGCTAACACAGCCTGACACAAGCCAAATCAGATTTCTGACAAAGAGCTCGGAAAACTTACCAGAAAACAAAGCATCAGTTTAAAAATGAGCAAAAGGAATGAACAGATACTTCACCCCAAAAAGGTGCACAGGTGGCAGGTGAGTCAATGAAAAGATGCTCAGCATCATCAGTGATTCGGGAAGGGAGGGTAAAACCACACTGAGGTAGCACTAGCCCCTTAGAACAGCTAATGTTAAAGCGGCAGTTCTGGAGTTCCCATCATGGCTCAGCCATTAATGAATCTGACTAGGATCCATGAGGAAGCAGGTTCGATCCCTGACCTCGCTCAGTGGTTTAAGGATCCGGCGTCACCGTGAGCTGTGGTGTAGGTTGCAGACGCGGCTCGGCTCAGGCATAGCTGTGGCTGTGGTATAAGCTGGCAAAAGCTCCCATTTGCCCCCTAGCCTGGGAACCTCCATATGACTCAGGTGCGGCCCTAAAAAGCAAAATAATAAGAATAATAAGTGAATGAATGAATTAAATGGCGATACCAACAGCCAGTGAGAGTGTTGAACACCAGGGCTTTCATATGCCACTGGGAGGGGTGCAAAACAGCACAGCCACTTTAAAAAAACAACCTGGAAATGTCTTGTAAAACTAACCATGTCTATCGTATGACTCAGAAATCCCACACCTAGACATCTGCCTGAGAGAAAAGAAAAGTTTTGTTCCAGTGAGTATACACTGGGTGTTCTCTTGAGTGTCACCCGGTTAAGGATCCTGCATTGTCACCGGGTTGCTGCTGTGGCATAGGCTCAATTCCTGGCCCAGGAACTTCCGCAGGTTGCAAGTATGGTAAAAAAAAAAAAAAAAAAAAAAAAAAAAGTGTGTACCATACTTGTATATATTTAGCTGCTTCATTCAGAATTGCCCAAATTTGAAACGACCTAGCTCTCCTTCAGCTTGGGGAAGGATAAATAGACAGCGGTGCATCCATTCAGGGGAAGACTACTCGGCCATAAAAGGGAGCACCCACTGAGCCACATAACTACGTAGATAAGCCTTACATGCAGTGTGCTAAGTGAAACACACCAGACTCAAAAGGCATCGTGTTTTGTAATTACTTTTCTTTTTTTTTTTGTCTTTTTGCCTTTTCTAGGGCCACTCCTGTGGCATATGGAGGTTCCCAGGCTAGGGGTCTAATTGGAGCCGTAGCCACCAGCCTACGCCAGAGCCCCAGCAACGCGGGATCCGAGCCGCGTCTGCAACCTACACCACAGCTCACGGCAACGCCGGATCGTTAACCCACTGAGCGAGGCCAGGGACCGAACCCGCGACCTCATGGTTCCTAGCCGGATTCGTTAACCTCTGCGCCACGACGGGCACTCCCTGTAATTCCATTTTTTGATACTATGCAAAGACAATAAAAAGACCCCCAAACCCAGAGAGAAGATGAGGCATTTCCAGGGCTTGGAGCGTTCAGGAGAGGTTGACTGTAAAGAGACAGCGCAGGGATATTTTGGGGGCAATAAAACTGTTTCGTATAGAATTTAGGTGGTGGATGTGTGACTATGTGTTTGTCAGAACCCTTAGCACCGTGCACTGCAGAGGCAGCTTTCTGAATCAATTCTGTAATTTACCTGATAGCATTGGATCGAGAGGGACATTTTAATTTTGATAGTTGTTCTTGGCTATTATGCAAGACGTTCCTAAGTGAAGAATCTGAGTATAGGATGTACGGGAACTCTCTCCTGTTTTTGCAATTCTTCTAGAAGTAAATAAAAACCTATCTCTTAAGAAGTTTTTCAAATGTAAAATCATAATCGACTTGGTATGCTCTGCTGAGTAGCATCTCTCACACAGTGAAACGTGCTTTTATTTTCTGCTGAACGTAATAAAAGAGAAAACATGAAGATGGCTTTAGAAATTTGGTTTAAAAACTGTGTTATAAACCGTATTCCTTAAACAGTCTTCTCAGCTTTTTCTCCTTGCGCAAAAATGCGTGATTATCCCTTTACTCTACCACCCGACTTTGTGAGTCCGTTTTATTTTGCAGGGCTCCTCTCTTATGTTTCTTTTTAAAAATCACTGTCACATTTTCCTGATTTTCCTCAGCATTTATAAGTATTCTGTGGGTTTTATGCCCCCACAACATGCTTGGTGCTTTTCAGTTTCATAAATGATTTTGCATCACTAAACATTATGACGTTATATCAGCATTTCTTTCTCTTTGCTTTTTTTTGCTTTTTTTTGTCTTTTTGCCATTTCCTGGGCTGCTCCTGCAGCATATGGAGGTTACCAGGCTAGGGGTCCAATCGGAGCTGTAGCTGCCAGCCTACGCCAGAGCCACAGCAACGCGGGATCCGAGCTGCGTCTGCAACCTACACCACAACTCATGGCAACGCCGGATCGTTAACCCACTGAGCAAGGCCAGGGATCAAACCCGCAACCTCATGGTTCCTAATCGGATTTGTGAACCACTGCGCCACGACGGGAACTCCTAGGTCACCATTTCTTAAAGCAGACTTGGAAGGGAAGGCTTGTCTTTATCTAACCTCGTCCTTCCTCGTGAAGCCAAACATCTCGCCTCCACCTCTCTCCCTAGTGTTATTCTGAAGACCTTCCTTCCTGCCTCTTTCTGTGCATTCTCACCATGCCCTCAACAGTCGCATTACCTCAAACATCATGTCCAGCTTTCAACAAAAGATCGGAAGTCCTGTTAAAAAGCAAGACAAAACACAGTCTGAAGAGACAAAGCAAACTTTACAACCAGACTCAGATATGATACAGATTTTAGAATTATCACATAGGAAATTGAAAATAACTATGATCAGAGTGCCTGTCATGGCTCAGTGGGAACGAACCCAACTAGCATCCATGAGGATGTGGGTTCGATCCCTGGTCCCGCTCAGTGGGTTAAGGATCCAGCATTGCTGTGAGCTGTGGTGTAGGTCACAGACGCAGGTCGGATCTGGTGGTGCTGTGGCTGTGGCATAGGCCTGCAGCTGTGATTCGACTCCTAGCCTGGGAACTTCCATATGCTGCAATGCAGCCCTCAAAAGCAAAAATAAATTAATTAATTAAGCAACTATGATTATTACATTAAGGGCTCTGATGGAAAAAGTAGACTATGCAAGAACAGTTTGTAAGTTAAGAGATGCAAACTCTAGAAAAAGAATACAAAGGAAATGCTAGAGATGGAAACACTAGCAGAAACAGAGCATGCCGTTAAGAGGCTCCTCAGTACACTGGACACAGAGAAGGAAAGAACCAGCGAACTTGAAGAAATATCAGAAATCTCCAAATTACATTGCAAACAGAAAAAAAAATATACAGGAGTTCGTATATTAGTAATGGAAAGTCAGTAGCAGAAGAAAGAAAAGAACAGAAGAAATATTTAATAAAGGCAGAGAGTTTTCCAAAATTAATGACAAACACCAAACAGATCCAGAAAACTCAGAAACTACTAACCTGGAGTTCCTGTCCTGGTGCAGCAGAAGCAAATCTGACTAGGAACCATGAGGTTGTGGGTTCGATCTTTGGCCTTGCTCGGTGGGTTAAGGATGTGGCATTGCCCTGAGCTGTGGTGTAGGTCGCAGAGGTGGCTCGGATCTGGTGTTGCTGTGGCTGTGGTGTAGGCTGGAGGCTACAACTCCGGTTACACCCCTAGCCTGGGAACCTCCACATGCCACAGGTGCGGCCCTAAAAAGACAAAAAAAAAAAAAAAAAAAAAAAAAAGAGAGAGAGAGAGAGAGAAAGAAAGGGGAAAAAAAGAAACTACCAACCAGGATAAATACCCAAAAAACCCTACAAGGCATATTGTATTTAAACTGCAGAAAACAAAAGACAGAGAGAGTATCTTGAAAGAAACCTAAAAACAAAACACATAAAAACACATCAAGAAACAAAGATAAGGTGTTCCCTTGTGGTACAGGCGGTTGAGGATCTGGTGTTGCACTGTGGTGGCGCAGGCTGCTGCAGGTTTGATGCCTGGCTGGGGAACTTCTGCCTGCCATGGGCCCAGCAGAACCCCAAACCAAAACCCAAACCAAAACCTCCTGGAAGGAATAAGTGATAATAGCACGGTTGCAGGATGTGATACACAAGGTCACACAAGGTCAACTGCTTTCCTGTGTAAGGTCACTGAAAAACTGAAACCTGAAATAATAAACCGAATATCATTTATATTAACAACCTCTCCAAAACCTAAAATACTTAGATATGAAGTTGCAAAAATATACGATTTATATGAGGAAAACTACAAAACTCTGATTGAAGAAATGAAAGAAGGGCAGTTCCTGCTGCGGCTCAGCGGAAACGAACCCCGAACCCCACGAGCGTCCCGAGTCCCGCCATCGGTCTCTGTAATTTCCTTCAGTAGCACCCTGCTTCACTGCACAGAACCCTGAGCTGGCGCCCGAGGAGAAGGAAGGAAGCTTCTGTCCACCAGGGAGGACCATCCAGCCAGTAGGGGGTCCCCAGGAGCAGGGGGGAGTCCTAGGAATGGACGGGAGGGCGCTGAGGAGAGGTGGGGGGGCTCTGAACTGGTGTCTTTGGGCTGCCCTCAGGCAGCCTTACAGATGGGGGGCTCGAACGCCGGAGGTCGGGGGTCTCCTGGTTCTGGAGGGTCTGAGATCCGGGGGTCGGCAGGGTTGGTCCCTGCTGAGGGCTGTGAGGGGTCCGGCCCTGCCTCTCTCTTTCACTTTTGGGTGGTGTCTCCTAGCAGTGTCTCTTCACGCTGTCTTTCCCCCGCACACGTGCATGCGTGTGTGTGTGTGCGTGTGTGTGTGTGTGTGTGTCTGCATCCACATCCCCCCTTTTCATAAGGACACTGGATTAAGATTAAAATTTCATAACTCAGTGGCATGGGATTAAAACTCTTGGTGGCCTCATGTGGACCTTTGCCTCGGTAGAGAACCGGTCTTTAAATAGGGCTGCATCCTCAGGTCCTGCGCTTTAGGATTGAAACGTAATGAATCTGGGGGGATGCGATTCAACTCATCACAGGCATCTCGCACCGTTTTCTTGTGATAATCGTGTGTACGCTGGTCCCCATGCAAAAGTGGCCGCCCGGCCCCACCTCTCAGCCACCTCTTGGCAGAGACGCGCGACAGGACACTAGGAATCAGCAGTAACATATTCTGTCTCCGCGGTGTCATTAATACAGATACGTGGGTGGTGTGCGGTGACAGCCTCAGATTTAACTTCTCTGGTCTGAGCTCCTCGGAGGCAAAGAGGAAAGCCCTGCAGTCACTCCCCTTCGGGGAGCCGGGCGGAAGGGACCGTGGAGCAGCCACGCCCCAGGATGCGGGGGGGCTCTGGAGGCTGGGGTTCAGCCCTCATGAGCCAGGCGGGGGTCGGTCCTCCTCGTTCTAGGCCTAACAGATGGGCCCGTGGGGGTTCGTGGCCACGAGAGAACCAACCCGAATAATTTTCAGCCACTTGGACAACCTCCTACCCTGGAAAGTTCTCGCGTCCCTACACGTATTTTGCACTGCAGTTGGTCCTTGGTGAGATATGTGTACGCAGAGCATCACTGGACCGGGGTTCATTGAAGTCCCTGCTTTCGGATGCCTCCCGCCAGCCTCCAGTGGGACAAGAATCCCCCCTCAGTCCCTCACCTATTTCTGATGGTGTCAGACTCTGTCGAGACGTTGCTTGTTCACAGAGCCTCACGGGCATCTTGCTGTTACCATTGACCATGTCCGTGGACCGAGAAGCCTTACTTGGGGGGAACTGTGATGGAATGTGGATTTCACACTGGGGCTGGGTTACGTGAACTCAGAGGTGGGCGCGTGCCCCCTGGGAAATATTTTGTCCGTTTATTTATTTAAAGTACAGTTGTTTGACGATGTTGTATTCATTTCTGCTGTACAGAAATGAATTCAGTTATACATGTGTACACATTTGTTTTTGTATTCTTTTCCATTTTGGTTTAGCCTGATATTGAATAGACTTCCCTGTGCTGTACAGTAGGGCCTTGTTGTTCGTCGTTATCTGTCCTTTTTTTTTGCTTTTTTTTTTTTTTTTTTTTGTCTTTTTGCCGTTTTCTTGGGCCGCTCCTGCAGCATATGGAGGTTCCCAGGCCAGTGGTCTAATCGGAGCTGTAGCCGCCGGCCAGTGGTCTAATCGGAGCTGTAGCCGCTGGCCTAATCGGAGCTGTAGCCACAGCAACTTGGGATCCGAGCCGCCTCTGCGACCTACACCATAGCTCACGGCAACACCGGATCCTTAACCCATTGAGCAAGGGCAGGGATCGAACCCGAAACCTCATGGTTCCTAGTCGGATTCTTTAACCACTGAGCCAAGACAGGAACTCCGTTATCTTGTCCTTTTTAATATTTTCTTTGTCTTCAACGGAGATGTGTTGTGGCGTTGTGGCACCCCAGGGGTGTTCCTGGTCTGCTTCTGCGAAGTCGCGGGGAATCGTAGCTGCATGACATCGTACCTGAGCCCTGAGCCTCTTTGAGAAACCATGTGTGGGGGAGAAAATTATTAAAAAAAAAAAAAAAAAAAAAAGCTGGGGAGAATGACTATTTACATGTTATACTGAACTCATTAATTGCTCAAACCACAAATTTTGCTATGAAAATTTGTTGGAGAATCTGGAAATAAACACACCAGAAACTACATTTTCAAATATCACATCAGGAAAAGTTAGATGAAACTAATTAGGAAGGGAAGCTATACGTTATATACATTAAATTCTGTTGTCTTTTATGTTTTGCAAAACTGTTTTAACTGACCTTTTTTTTTTTTTTTTTTTTTTTTTTTTTGTCATTTTTTGCTTTTTCTAGGGCTGCTTCCCGGGCATATGGAGGTTCCCAGGCTAGGGGGTCTAAACCGAGCTGTAGCCACCGGCCTACGCCAGAGCCACAGCAATGTGGGATCTGAGTCGCGTCTGCAACCTACACCACAGCTCACAACAACGCCAGATCCTTAACCCACTGAGCAAGGCCAGGGATCGAACCCGCAACCTCATGGTTCCTAGTCGGATTGTTAACCACCGAGCCTTGACAGGAACTCCTCTTTTGTGAATTTAAATGCCTAACAGGTGTTAATGAACCGCATCTATCTAAGTACCCTTGGTCTTAAAACTTGATTTTCTGAATCGCACACTAAGACCAAGACTAAGACGAAACGTCCCTCCGCCCCAGGACGCAAAGGAGAGGGTGAGCCGTAGCAGACACTGGGTAATTCCTAGTTATGTGCTGGTTAATTACTTTAGTTAAAGCACCGCCGCTGCACTGGCGAGGTCTCATAAGTGACCGGTTTCAAGGCAAAGACAGTGTGGTTCAAATCCTTGCGGACTTGTCCCATTTCAGCTGAAACACACTTTGAGGAAGTCCCCCTCCTCCTCCCCCTCCTCCCCGGCAGGGCGCCCGGGGCTTCTCGGAACACAGATCTGACCCCGGGTCTTGGGGAAGAAGAGGCCTTGGGAGCCGCGGTGGATGGGGTCTTTTCCCCCGGGACCAGCTCGCAGCGCCCGCCACGCTCCCCGAGTGGCGGCAGATACCAGGAGCCGCGGGAGCAGCAGGCCTCCGGCGGGCTGGGAGGCCGGGCCCCCGCCTCCCGGAGCTGCTCCCCGCAGGCGCTGGGCCCTCCCGCCCGTCCCGCGCCGGTGATGTCATGGGATCCGCGGCTCCGCGAGATGAAAGGGACCGAGCGCAGCCCGCTGGCACCAGGCGCCGCTTCCAGCGCGCAATCAGGGCGCAGCCTGGGAACCGGAGCGCGGCGCAGCCTGCCACTCAGCCCGGGCTGGGGGAGCCGCTGGGCCCGCCTCGGTGCCAGAAAAAGGGGGGAAACGACGCGATCCGGGTCAAACAAAAGACTGCGAGGACCGGGCGGCGGGAGGGCGACTACCTGCTGAAGCCGCGTCGCCGGCGGCCGTGCACACACACATGCCCGGCCGGTCTTTGAGGTCCTGCGACTGATCACCGCTCAGATTACGGGCATTTCAGTCCCTGCTCGTCTGCCTTTGATCTGCAGGGTTCATGTTCTTTTCCTGGGTTGGGAGTTTCGTCTGGGCATGTGCTGACAGATATTTGGGGGAAGGTAGAAGCATTTGGCACAGAAGTGCTGCCAAGGAGAAAGCCGGTTGCCGAAAAGGGCGAGTCCTGGAAAGCGTTCAGCACGTTGAAGGTACAGCGTTTTATGTTTTGTTGTGGCTTTCACTTCACTTTTCCTGCGGGTTCTCAGAAAAGACGGTTTGTGTGCCGAGAGCGGGAGCATTTCTGACCTTGAATGCTGCATTATGCTGCATGCATGGATCAGAGGAAACGCGGCTCTCGATGCTGTTTTAGTGGTTAGTAGGAAGGGTTTGCAGTCTCTCGCGCACATTTCACTGGGAAATGAGTTGTTCCAACAGGACCCAGCACGAGAGTGCCAAGTTTAGCAATCGCCCGCTGCTGCAAAGCCCCACGTCTGAAGGCTGTAATTGCTCCCAGTATGTACAGGTTGCTTTACTTAGTAAACAGGCAGCGGCCGCTCTTTGATACCGACGTTTTCCTCGTTTTCTCATACAGAGGGTAGAAGGCATCTCTGGCAATGCCGTTTCTTGGGTTTATTTATTCCCTCACCTCCAAGATGTCAGCCTATCAAATGCATTTCCCGATGCAGTGTGTAAGGAGAGGTATTCGAGTGCTCAAAGGCTTTTCTGGGTAAAACGGAAGCATTTTCAAGCCGGGAGGGGAAAGCTATGCTCAGTTTAGTTTAAAAATCCTCTGGTGATTTTCTGGAAACTTTGGCACTAGCCGCACGCAGCCTTATGTTCAGGAACAGTCACGAGGTTAATGTTCCTAGATTCTCATGTACTTTAAATGCACAGTGACAGCTGTTGTAAGTTCAAATTCACCAACTGTTTACCCAAACAATCTGAGGAATCGACAGTTACAATGTTACACGTAGTGTGGGGGGCACATTTTCACTTTAGTTTATGCTCCACATGGCACAACCAAGATACACTGCTGTGCTGAAGTTGAAACTTAGCTTGTTTTGTCAATTCAGTGATCGCATGCCTGCACGCAAGTACACACACACACACACACACACACACACACACACACACACACACAGAGAATATAGTCTTCACACGGAGATGCAGGAAAGTACAGTGGAAGTGTGAGAGGTCCCTGTTTACTTTAGTTCCTTTTAATGTTCTAGTCTTATGTTTATCTGGGTAAAATGTTTGCTGAACCACAAAGAAATTATAAGTGATGAGACCAGTTATTCTGTAGTCTAAAACTCATGAAACAGGAAAGGCCTAATGAGTCTCATTTCACATGTAATTAATTTTTCAGAGCCAGTTAATGAAATTACTTTCTAAACGTTCCTCCTGGTATTAGAAGGATAATTAGCAGTGTTTGCTTAGTTTTAAAACTTTGATAGCTGGTAAGTGGAGATTATTTAAAGCCATGCCAAAGTGACTATATTTTTTAAGACGTGTCAGCAAGAATGTAATCGAAAAGATTTAACTGTTGCTTTTCGTCATCTGCCAAAAGAGGCATTAACATTTTTGTTTTACCAGCAGTGTTACAAAGCGTGCTCACAATACCCTGAATTATCAGCCGAGGTTGATTTTCTGGAAAACTGTTTGTTTGAAAAGTCCTCTTGAACTCACAAAAGCAGTAGTCATGTTCACATCAGGATAAAGAAAATTAAACTTTTGAAATAATGACTGCAAAAGGTGCCCAAAGAATAGAGTGCCTAAGAACTCGGTCATTTTGTTCAGATTTGGGACTTTTAAAAATTTTAATGCCTATTTATTCTGCTACTCGGTTCATTCTAACAAACACAGACTCTCTTCAGCACAGAACAAAAGGGAGAATTAGCAATTATCTGATTAATTTAGGCTTTGTAGAAAACTAGCTTGGGCAAGTCAAGTCATTGAAAATCCACTTCAGTGTCTGAATTAATTCAGTTAATTGTTTACTTCTTGTGTCTCGGTGGAGAAGTGAAACCGATTACATTTGATTTTAAAAGAAGGATGGCTGTTGCGGAAGGTACAGGTACAGCCCCCAAAGGCATCTCTTAATTAACTGCCTGGAGATGATCTTGACTGCAATTTAAGCAGAAATAGCCCTACCCTACCGTGTCCATGGCACGAAACCCTTATGTAACATTTTTCAAAGCCCTTTCCTATCCGTGGCTTCAATGGCAGCTTTGTTACTGCAGCAAGTGCAAGACTTCAAAAGACTTATTTCTAGTCCTGATTCTGTCACTGATTAGCTCGGTGACCCTGAGGGACTCTCTCCCCTCCCCCGGGCTTCTCTGGTCCAAGTGAGGGGGTGGATCAGACCAGCCCTCTGCAATCAGCAGGGCGGAATTTTTAGAGCCCTTGCCTTGCACAGATGAGAAAACCGAGACTGAGGGCAAGTCACTGGCCTGCCTGACTAAGGTCACTTGGCCAATTTCCCAAGTCCTGGTCCTGTGTCCTTTCCAGGTCACGGTGCATATTTTCCAACACCTGCTGCTGAGCCAAATGCACTGCTAACCGGAGCACAGGCTTAGTCTGAAAGATCAAGATAGCCGCTGCCTTCTGCCTTCTGCTCTGTGGCTTTTCTTTCCATGCTCGATGTGGCAGTCAGCTGGAGTAGCTGGCTGATTTCCCAACAGTTTCTTTTGCTTCTGTATTTGTTCTCTTAGATTTTTATTGAAATATAGTTGATTGACAAAGTTGTGTTAGTTTCAGGTACACAGAAAGTGATTCCGATATATATATATATAGATAGATATGTTTCTATATCTCTAAACAGTCTGAACACAAATACTGCTACACATGATTTACCATAATATTTAAAATAATGTTTGCGGAATTTATCAAAGCAATGCAGCATTGTATATACATACAGACACAAATACATATATGTATATACTGACGAAAGTTTGACAGTGTACACACATCTTTTTGTGTTTCTGAGGAAATGATACTTTCTCAGAAGTTGTCAGTGGGGTCCCTGAAAAGTTTAAGAGTTAATTAAAGGTTGTTAGTCCTCCAGGGAGATTCCCAGTGGGATTTTGTGAGAATTCAGTTTATAAATTCATGATATATGCCGTACATGGTTTAAGTTCCCTATTACATTAGATTGTGTTAAGAATCCTTGAACTCCTGGTTTTTTTCCCCTTGGGGAAAAAAAGTATATTTCTTGTGAATAAACTTATTTATTTATTGACTATACATTTCATACCTATACACTGCTCTCACGGCCAAATAGCTATCGCTCATGTCATGTTACCCTTATAAAGGTTTCATGTAAAGCTTTACAGATTATTACTTACTCACAGTCACTAATATTTATTAATGCACTAATTATTAATTCACTAATATTTATTGAGTACCTGGGTGCCAAGCACGCTAACAATACTTTTGAGGATGCCATCTCATTTAAATTTCCAGCAATTTCGTTTGTCATTCCAATTATACAGACGAGGCAAGTGAGTCACAGAGGGATTAAGTAACAAGTGCAAGGTCACAGCGCTCATTAGGAGGCACCACTAGAGTCTGATTGCAGTTTGGGTTCTTTTGTTCTAGGGCCAGGTAGTTAATTCTCTCTATTGTAAGAATTTTGTAGAGTTGAACTCGACTGTTAGCAAACAGTACAGCCAAAATTTTGAACAACAAAAAAAATGGTTTCTGTTTCTTTCTTTTGATATATTTTGTGAATGCTATTAGAGTTTTTTTTGTTTCGATAGAGTTTTCCAACAGCTGGCCTAGAATCTCCAGCTGTAAAGGACCTCAGGACGTAACTCGTTCCTCTGCTGCAGGACTGGAGCACACTCAGGCATCCAGCGTTGGTTCGACTGGTCAGACTTCCTGTCATAGCAAGGCCAGTCCAAGGCACCCTGGACAAATTCAGTTGGTGCCCCCTTAAAGAGTGATTCTTTATTATTATTATTATTTTTTTTTTTCTTTTTAGGTTCCCAGACCAGGGGTCTAATCCAAGCTGCAGCTGCTGGCCAGGGATCGAACCCGCAACCTCATGGCTCCTAGTCAGATTTGTTTCCGCTGCGCCACGAGGGGAACCCCTAAGGAGAGATTCTCTAAAATGTTGTCAGCACTGGGAGTTCCTGTCGTGGCTCAGTGGTTAACGAATCCGACTAGGAGCCATGAGGTTGCGGGTTCAATCCCTGGCCTTGCTCAGTGGGTTAAGGATCCGGCGTTGCCATGAGCTGGGGTGTAGGTTGCAGATGCAGCTCAGATCTGGCGTGGCTGTGGCTGTGGTGTAGGCCGGTGGCTACAGCTCGGGTTAGACCCCTAGCCTGGGAACCTCCATATGCTGCGGGGGAGCGGCCCTGGAAAAAAGGCAAAAAGACAAAATAAAATAAAATGTCAGCACCACTTAGCGGAGTAGGCTATGAAAGGAGGGCAGGAGGCGGCTCCCTGGGGGCCTTAATTTCTCCTCCACTGTCACAAGCCATTCAGCTTTGCTCCAAGGCACCCCCAGATCACCTCCCAGAAGCAACCGAGTCTCAAGTCCTCAGATGACGTACTTTACTGCTGTCCCTTGTGACTTAACTCTGCTCTTTGGTGAGAAGGAGCAGGCAGGTGAGGTGGGCGTGTCGAGCCCCTTTATCGAAGCATTGCCTCCAGCACAACCCACAGGCTCTCAGGGGAGTTCAGCCTTCTCCATCCTGTTTACTGTCCCTGGGCTTAGGCCGCCACATAGCCCAGCCTCCTGCGCTATAGGTGTAGGTCGAAGATGCGGCTCGGATCCTGCATTGCTGTGGCTGTGGTGTAGACTGTTCCTTAAACCCGCCATATGCAGAGGCATCCGCTGGGTTCATGGGGAAGCAGAGAAGGAGAGGCAGTGGCCTTCTCTCCATAAACACACGGAAAGAGTCTGGCCAACTCGGTGTCATAAAGTCACCAAGATCAATGCACGTGCCTCAACTTATGGCAACTTTGTTCAATAAATGTCATGAGCTTGACATGATAGCCACTAAATAAACACCCTCTTTGGCCTTTTCATGTGTATTGATTTATGCATTCGTGGTGTGGTGAAGATTCTATCAGGACACTCAGGGAGCCTGGATTTCAGATCTTGCTAGGTTATTAACGTGGTGTGTGACCTTGGGAAGTTGCTCCAGGTCAGGCCCCAGGCCTCCACGGATGGCCTGTGCTTGGCAGCAGAGGGTGCTGAGAATTACTTAAATAGCCGCATGTTCGTTATTTTTCTCCTTATTTTCTTAATTGTATTTGGCAAACTTTGTAATGCTTTGAGATTCTTACCCCCATTTATTAATTCATTCAGCAGTTTTAAGTGAGTACCTACTATGTGCTGGGCCCTGTGAACAAACAGACAAAATCCAGGATTCTTTTTTTTTTTTTTTTGCTTTTTAGGGCCACCCTTATGGCACATGGAAGTTCCCAGGTCGAACTGGAGCTGCAGCTGCCAGTCTACACCACAGCCATAGCCATGCGGGATCGGAGCCGCATCTTCAACCTATACCACAGCTCATGGCCACACTGGGTCCTTAACCCACTGAACGGGGCCACAGATTGAACCCACATCCTCATGGTTACTAGCCGGGTTCATTACCACTGAGCCACACTGGGAACTCCTCAGGATTCTTGTATAGCTTGCTTTCTGTTCCTTTCCCCACGAAATAGTGCTTCATACTAGAAATGACGAGAAAGGCAAACAATTTTCCATTACCTTTGCTTCTGGTGAGCCAGCTGGAAAATAGTGAAACTGTTTTCTCAAGAAGGTTATTTCATTGGCTCACCTTTTTTAGGAAAATATTCTGAACACATATACTGTGTATCAGCTTAGCTATTGCTAAAACTGGCTTCAGAAAACCAACCTTTAGCATCACTTAAAAATAACACCTCTACTAAGAGCCTCATACCAATTTGGCTTTTCCAGTCAAATTTCGACCCCATTAATAATAGTCAGTGTTCTAAAAGAAGAAAAAGGCTTGCAGCTCTAATTTTTTTTTTTTACACTTATATACATTTTTTTTTTTTTTTTTGGTCACGCCTTCAGCACATGGAATTTACTGGGCCAGGGATCGAACCTACACCACAGCAGCAACCCAAGCTGCTGCAGTGAAAACACCAGATCCTTAACCCATTGAGCCACCAGGGAACTCTACGTTCTGTTTTATATGCTTTTCCATTATGGTTTATCCTAGGATTCCAAATATAGTTCCCGTGCCGTACAGTAGGATCTTGTTTTTTTTAACACCATCTATCCTATATACAATAGTTTGCATCTACTAACCCCAAGCCCCTCCCCCTTGGCAACCACAAGTGTGTGCTCTATGTCTGTGAGTCTGTTTCTGTTTCATAGATAAGCTCATTTGTGTCATATTTTAGATTCCACATATAAGGGACAGCATACGGTATTTGTTTTTCTCTGTCTGACTTACTTCACTTAGTATAATGATTTCTAGTTGCTGCCTCTGTGTGGCTCCAGATGGCATTATTTCGTTCTTTTGCATGGGCTTGCAGCCCTAATTCTAAGCATTGATTTCGTTCTGCCAAAGATTAATTGACCATAGGTGTCCGGGTTTATTTTCTGGGTTCTCCATTCTGTTCCGTTGGTCTGTATGTCTGTTTTGGCACCAGTTCCACACTGTCTTGATGACTGTGGCTTTGTAATAGTGCCTGAAGTCTGGGAGAGTTATGCCTCCTGCTTGGTGTTTGTTCCTCAGGATGGCTTTGGCAGTTCTGGGTCTTTCGTGGTTCCATATACATTTTTGCATTGTTTGTTCTAGTTCTGTGAAAAATGTCATGGGTAATTTGATAGGGATTGCATTGATTGATTTCATTCTGAATGAGCCTGGGAATCATATAATTCTTTCTGTACCACCCCCAGGCCCTCCCCCAGACACTGTCTCCAGGTCACTTACACTCAAAGTGACATAAAGTGGGGAGCATTGGTTCGTTGAACGTGCCTCTTCCTAAAAGAATAAGACACACTTAATAGCTAGAGAGCAGAGGTTCAGGGCTCTTTGTCCCCACTGTCAAATACCATTTCAGTTATCACTGATCTCTGATGCTTGGCATTGTGTACCCTACAAAAGGCACACCCCTGCCAACAATGGCTGCCATTGAGTGACCACTTACCATGTGCCAGGCCTTGGGCTAAGCGCTTTAAATACCTTATCTCATTTAGCAATGACCCATGAAACAACGCACTTCACAGTTGAAGAAACAGACATTTGGCACTGTCAAGTCCCTTTTCCAAGGGCATACATACACCCAGCGAAAGGCACCCTGGCATCCAAGACCAGATTATGTGATGCAAAGGCCATGTACGTTAACCACAGAATCTTTCCAGAAAGAGCCATCGGGCTCCCTGGGAAGCTCAGTCACATACACATGAACTGATGCAAGAACAGCCGAATGAAATAACATATGCTACTGTGTCTAAGTACAAAGGGAGGCCGGAGCAAAACCAAGAAGTAGTTCCTGAGCTGGCAGATTCAGTTCCTCTCTGAAACCACGCAGTGAGGGTGCGTGTGAATGGTTGATCCTCTCAGAGAGGCAGGTTTGCGCAACAGAGGCCCCTTCTGGAAGGTAGAGCTGCTTGTACATCCTTGAGGAAGAAAGCTAAGTCACAGCCGCTTTGGACCAGAGGCGGAACTCGGCGAGTGCTCCCGTGGGAGGGAGAAGGCCTCCAGCCTTGTGGAGCGAGCCCCGCTGAGAGCCGCCGCTTCTGAGCTGATGAGGAGGCAGGCGGGGAAGTCGGTGACTAGGAAGGGAACGCTGGGGGCAGCGGGGGGAAAGGAGGGCAGGTTCAGGGCACATGGGTGGCAAGGCATGCAGACCAGTTCGGCCAGAATATAAAGTGTTCGCCAGGCCAGAGGGAAGAAAGATAAGGCTGAAAATGTGGGTGGAGCCCCAACCTGAAAACCCCTGGCTGCTAATTCCAGGCATGTAGAAGGCATTCTGCACCGTGGGGAACCGCTGTCCATCTTTTCATTGAATGGTGACCACGAGGAAAGGCGGGAGGAAACAGGAGTGGCTGGACAGAGCATCAGAGAGGCAGGTCGGAGAGCAGTGGGGACTTTGGGTGAAAGATGCAGGGGGCCTGCGCGGTGCTGGAGGTGGTGGGGTGAAGAGAAAATGAAGAAACCAGGGGGGTGTGGTGTGTGTCTGAACAAAGACGCCACAATAATGCAGCTTAACCTCAAGGTGGACAGAGCAGCCCCACTTGGCCTGCGCTGGACTCTGGGATACGAAGTCAGGAAGGCCTGCCCTGGGGACGGTCTAGACATACAGGTAATGTCCACCTAAGAGCGAGCGCCGTAGTGAGGCTCAGCGAGCGGTGGTACCAGATCACAGCTGACCCCTCGGCTGGGGCACACAGGTCCGTCTTGAGGGTCAGATCAGCACATATCATTCGTGGCTGGCTAAAAAGAAGTCATTATGCAACTTCTACTCCGACAACGTTAGGTCGGAAGTAGACACAGCCTTGAGGCTGATGCTGGAAGGATATTTGTGATGTATTTTTCACAAATATCTAGTCCTGCAGTGGGATCACTAGATGGGCCTACCAAAAACTAACTGTAAAAACTCATTCATGCGTTCAAGGAGTATTTATTCAGGGCTACTATGGGCCTTGGGGTATAGAAAGGAAACGGGATTTAGTCCTTTCCAAAGAGACGCGATATTGTGCCGGAAAGTCAAAACCGAGGCCGGCAGCAGTGGGCGCCTCGGCACCAACGCCGGTCGCAATGTCTTGGGTTGGAGTGAAGTTTGTCCACTGATCTCACTGGCCAGATGAACGTAATTGCTTACATTTCTACGGCCGAAAAAGTATATTTTCCGTACACGGTTCTTTTACTCCTTCCATCACATTTGCAGAGCAGGCACCGTTAACTCCATTTCATAAGTGCCCAAAGTGGATAAGTTTCGACACGGTGCACGACGCACGTGTGGCGGCACGGAGTCCGGGCTCGCGTACCCCATGATCTCCCGGGGCCTGGGCCTGAGTGGGCTAAGCTGGGGCCGAGGCGGTGGACAAACCCCTACCTCTAGAGGCTCACGTCCAGGGACCTAGCCGGTGGGCCACGTCCTGGCCAGGTCTGGACCCACCTCGCACATGTGTCACATCGTTTCCCCTGCCCTTCCTGGTGCGCACAGGCGGGCGAGGGGTAGAAAGTGACCCGCAGCGCAGAAGCACAAAGGCCGGGAAACAGGTCCCGGGTGGACGCGGAGGCGCTCCCCTCGCCGCAGGCAGGTCCTCGACCCAGCTCTGGTCTTGGTGGTGCTGGTGAGGCCCCTCCTCCCCGCCCAGGCCCGCCTGCGGGGGCCACCGGCTCCTCGATCGCGGCCAGGGAAACGGAGGGGCTGCGGGGACGCCTCCCGGAGCCCGGGGGGGTTGGCGGGTGGGCGGTGGCTCTGGTGTGGGCGGGGCAGGCGATAGGCGGGGCTCAGGGTGGGCAGGTCGGTAGGCGGGGATCGGAGGTGGGCGGGGCAGGTGATGGGCACCGCCCGGGGCCTACAGGGCGGGAGGCGGTGTGGGCGGGGCCCCAGAGTGGGCGGGGGCTACCAGTGGGCGGGGGCGGGCGGCTGCCGTTGCCGGGCTACGGGAGAGCGCCGACCGGCAGCGCGGGGAAGCGCCGGGCGTGCACGCGGGGAGGGGACCCCGGCCCAGCTCCACACCGCTTGCCTCGCGATCAGCCGGACCCCCCCGCACTCCTGAGCCTCCGACCGCTGTCCGAACCTGCGGGGCAGCCTCCAGGCACCGGAGAGGGTAGGTGACCGGCCGCTCCAGGGCAGTGGTGCGGCGCCGCACGGCGGTCCCAGCCCTCTCCCCGCAGGTCTGCGCGGGACGAGCGCGGAGAGGAGGCGGCTGCGGCAGGACGGAAGGGGCGCCGGCCTGGGCTGCTCTCTTGCAGAGAGGGGGCGGGCAGACAGGGCCAGCGGAGGCGGTTCCCGGGATGGCTGACAGGCTGGGGCACCGAGATGCCTGAGCTGGAGGAGCTGGAGGGTGTGAACGCCCCCCGGTCCCTGTAGGCGAAGGGAGTGACCGCGCTTATACTCTCTGCTCAGGGATCTTGAGAGGCTGCGTGGAGGCGAAGGTGCGTGAGTTTGTAAGTCACTGTGCGCGAGGCTCGCCGGGGCCTGGACCGGGGCGCGTCGGCCCGGCCGGGCGGGAAGCGGTCTGCAGGCGGCCCTGCCCGGCCGGCCGAAGCCGAGGAGGGGAAGGAGAGGGAGGAGGCCGGGAGGGCACCTGGAGGAGGTCAGTAGGCGATAAGCGCGTTCACGCTGCGGAAAGGAGACGTTGCCCGGGTCCGTGGTGTGTATCAGCACAGGGATGGGAAGGGCAGTTTTCACGGCCCGTGTCAGGGGTCTCATGCCGTTTCATCGAAGAGAAACTGAGCTAATACACTCTAGAGGATGAAGTTTGGAAGCATCTAAATACAATGATCTGTTTCGACAGTAGCGAACTATGCGTCCCTCCTGCAGTTACCACTGTAAAAAATACAAGCCGCTTTGTTGTTGTTGTTGTTGTTGTTGCATTTTAATAAAAGAACTCGGTTTGCAAACACACAAAACCATCCATAAGCATTATTTGAAATTTCGTTAATGGAAACAGTTTAACTCTGACTAGTTATGCATGGGCGGTTTTTACTCCAATGAGTTTTCCTTTAGTAGCAGATGGTTTCTTTATATAAACAGGAAACAGTTATTGTTAAACATGACTTATGCAGACATAAGTTTTAATATGTTATTATTTCATGATTAGATACTTATATGCAAAAGGGAGGATTATATTGCATTAGTTTAGGATTTACTCAGTATGTTTTCTGTTGCGCAGGTTTACCTTGGGCGTTTGCCAATGCTTCCTTCAGGTAGTTTAAAAACATGTATTATTTCAAGCACTGCTGATTATCTAATTTAAAGATAGGTAACTGGGCCAGTCTCACCCTGGAAGGCAGTTTTTGACAGCTATTATTCACAGAGATGTGGGTACTTGAAAAGACTTTTTCGTGGTGTAGTATTTACCAAGTTCTGAAAATAATACGAAACAGAGGAATGCAGTTTCATTTCGAAACCGCTGCCAGAGCATCAATACCCAGTGCCTTGTCCTGAGCTCTGTAAGTTTGTTGCTTTTTAACCCGTAGAAATGTCTCATGACTTTGTGGCTGAGGCCTGGTGGCTTTATCAACTTCGGAATTTGTTTCCATTCTCAGTGGGAACTCTGGGATGCCGTGTTGGTATTTTCTGGGCTGTTCACGGAAGTTATGTGTTTCTGTGATGGGACTGTCTTTATAGACTCCGTGGCCAGGCTGGATTTTGAATTTAAAGGTAAGGATGTGACTCTTTATGCACTAGAAATGGTAGCGTGAAAGTGCTTTTCCTACCCAGAAGCTCCAATAAGGAACATTGCTAACATTCAAGTAATGTTTAAGAGGCTTTTGGAAAGAACAGAAAAGTAATTTTTTTAACTTCAGATGATCGTGACCTTCTATTTGTGTATAGTATATATGCATACATATAAGAGTCACATGCTGTGCTTAATATATTAACATATTAATTGAATTCACTAGTTGTAGCTCAAATGCGTGAATCCAGAGTATGTCGGGGACTTCTGAAACTAAGTGAGGAAATCTAACACTCCTGGAAAGAAACTGATTCTCCCTTTCACCCGTTTACATCTCTGAACCCAAGCTGAACCCAAGCCTCTGCAACAAGTTCAACCATTCAGAAGTCAGCACAACCCAAACAAAAAGCTGAAGGCATCGTTAATGAAAAAAGCCACGTCCTCGTGAATCTGATAAATCAATATTTAAAGTCAAGCTTTTAAAATCCTGGAAAAGGCTAGCAGGCTCTGTCTGTGAACTACAGGTTGAAGAAGAATACCCACCTTGGATAAATGTCCAGCCTGAATAAAGGGACAGCTGCTTCTGTGATAAGAGAGCCCGGAAGAGTTAAACAGTGAGATGCGTTTTTGCTTCCTGGCAGCTCATTCTTAAATGTTCATGGCCTTTTTGAAGTGACCTTCTAGCTGAAGAAAAAGAACAGTCAAGCAGTATGAACACAGTTTCCTTTCATGAGTGACTGGCTGAGCAGTGAGTTCATTCATTGGAGTTTTATCTGTCTCAAATGTTTACATTTAAAAGTAAGATGTTTAAACAGTATGGGGTTATCGTCTAGTCCATACATCACACAATGCGTACCTTTTAAATTGAAGTTTTAAAGAGAGAACAACCAGCCTCAGCAATTATGTAAGACAAAGGAGCTTGGCTATCCAAAGATGAAATGGTATTTAACCAACTCTTCCACCCAGTCTGCTCAGATGGGTCTAATAGGAGGAGGTTCTACAAGAATGGGGGCCACTTAGATTGGAGACTACATGTGTTACAAAGAGGGGGTTTGGAATCTATCCAGACTTACTTCTAAAATGAAAATGTAAGCGGCTCTATCGTAGATACTGTTTTGCACGATTCTCTTAGAGCGTGTGGATGTTTGGGGTCTCCTTCGTCCTTGACGCTATGATGGTCCTATTTATATTTTAGGATTAAGAGACAGTTGTGGGAGTTCCCATTATGGCTCAGGAGGTTAAGAACCTGACTAGCATCCATGATGATGCGCTTTTAATCCCTGGCCTTGCTCAGCAGGTTAAAGAGCCGGCATTGCTGGGGCTGTGGTGTAGACCAGCAGCTTAACTCTGATTCGACCCCTAGCCCGGGGGCTTCCATAGGCTGTGGGTGCAGCCCTAAAAAGACCAAAAAAAAAAAAAAAGAAGAAGAAGAAGAAAGAAACATTTGTGAATTCGGGGAAGAGAACCTTAGTTAGAGCACATCTGCTGAGCGAACATTTTGAGAACACAGTATGACTGGCTTTCCTAAAGCAAAAATGATAGCATCTATAACTCAGAGAAATAAAAAGACTAAGTCTCAAAAGACCCTATCCTAGGTTATGTGTTTTTTGTTTTTTTGGTTTTTTTTTAAATCGCAGGAGCCTGACAGTGAGTGGTCCCTAGTGTTTTTGAACTTTGGAGGAATTGAAGATATTGTATTTGGCAACAGAACACGTTAAAGGTTGTAGAGTTTTTAGCAGAAAGTATTTCAAGACTTGAGAAGGGAAATCATTGTCATTTCTCAGCCAACAACAATATGTATATTTTTATTGCAGCATACCTTCCTGAGCTTCCCAGGCTACAGAAAGCGCTGCCAACTCCACTGTGTGGGAACAACTCTTTTCAGGATAAACTGAAATCGAAGGCAAGAAACAGAATCGCGCGAGGCGAGGGGGTCCTGCCCGGTTTGGAAAGAGCAGGACCCTACATTTCTAATTAGCTGCTTCTTCTCGTCTCATAGGGCACTGCCATTCTTCTCAGCCGTTTATGGTTATGTTGTCTGATGAAAATGTAAGAGGCTGTACAGGGAGCGTTGGCGTCATTTCAATGCCGACTTTATAAACCGTAAGCCTGCCAGTTTACTTTAGTGTTGATTTAAAAAAATATATCAGCTTATTGCATCCTGGAAAAAAATGTATGTCTTGGATGTAGTTTCGTGACATAATGTTACGAGAGTTTTATGAGATGAAAACATTTACCTGCGGAACGTCCTGCGTGTTGGGTAATAAATCACCCGGCTTTGAAGGGACGGAAAAGGAAAGAAAATTAAGTAATTTATTCTGAAAAAATGATCCAGATGATGTAAATGGTTCTAAGATTCATATCTATTTGGTTGTTTCTAAGATCAAACAACCCTTCTCAGAAAGGGTACGAGATTGTTACAATTCGAAAGATACAGGTCAGATCTTCCTCTTTGGGCCCTGAATTCAGAAGTGCAGTCTCCTCACCTGGCTGCGTCTGCCACAGTCCCTTGTACTTCAAGCTCAAGTCGTGTCACACAAGTTGTTCCCATTTCTTGTTTAAGCCCTCACAACAGCCCTCAGATTAAAAATGTTACCCCTAGTTAATGAGCATCTATTCAGCGGGTCTTGGGCACGTGTTTTGGGTGAGTTACAGTTTTAGAGCAAAATCACTCTTCTTGTCCTTAAGTCCTAACAGACGGTAAACTCAGAGGGCTTGGTTGGCCAATGAGAAGGAGCAGGGTGGCCCCGTGTGACAGTAGGGCGGGGTGAAGACTGGGGTGCCAGGAGAGTTCCCGTCATGGCGCAGTGGTTAACGAATCCGACTAGGAACCAGGAGGTTGCAGGTTTGATCCCTGGCCTTGCTTAGTGGGTTAAGGATCTGGCATTGCCGTGAGATGTGCTGTAGGTCGCAGACGCGGCTTGGATCCCGCGTTGCTGTGGCTCTGGCGTAGGCCGGTGGCTACAGCTCAGATTCGACCCCTAGCCTGGGAACCTCCGTATGCCTTGGGAGCGGCCCATGAAATAGCAAAAAGACCAAAAAAAAAAAAAAAAAAGACTGGGGCGCCAGAAGAGGGACCAGGGATGCTCAGCCATAGGTCCGTGTTGTCTGGAGGTGGTACTCGTGGTTACTAGACTTTCTAACTTTCCAGGATAATTCCTCCTTTCTCACACTGAAAATGAGCTTTTGAAATCAAGCGCTGCCCTGACAGAAGAAAACAGGGCTCCCGGCCAGAGACAATGCAGGGCTAGGAGAGAAGTCACCAGGGCGTCCTGCCGTGAGATAGAGCCGCCCAGGGGCCCTGGGGGCACAGAGGGGAGGTGCGCTGGGAGATCGGGGGAGATGGGGAGACGCCGGACAGTCTGGGGAGGGCACGTGCAAAGGGGCGCCCCAGGCTGCAGGAGAGGGAACTGCAGGTTGGAGCCGCCACTGTGATTCGGATGCAGCGGGTTGGCCCAGCCAGTAAGGATGCAGCCTGGGGCTGGCGCTCCCTGGCCGCTCCCTAAACCCAGAGCTTGGCCTGTTGACATACCAGCCCAGGTCTAGGGATCCAGACAATAGGGGGAGGTGGAGGGTTTTGTTTCAGCACCTGTGGGATCCATCCCCTGTAGGGGCTGGCCCATTAGGACGCGTCTTAGTCACTGTTCACTCAGATGAGCAGCCTGAGCGCCCTGATCTGATAAGCAGCGACTTTCTGCGCGGCCGAGCAGTGCTGGCTGGCCCTGGGCTTGGGGCTCCCGTCTCTTCTTGCTGGCTTGCCTGGTTCTCCGGTACCTGCTGCCTCCTGTTGAGGAGCGGATGGCGAGGCAGGAACTCTCCTGGATTTCCACCAAGCAGGCATCCTCGGCTTCTCCTGACTGCTTTCTTACTTAGCAAGGGCCGGTTTCTCTGCACGCATTTTGCAAAAATGGACAGCAGGTCGTTAGTAGATGCTGTTCAGTCTGGATGCGCAGGCAAATCGAAAACCCGGGGGACTTGTACATGATCTCTTAATGTATGTATCTTGTGTTTGGTAAGTCCTCCCCAAATAAATAGACCCTGAAGCACATAGCAGCGTGTCTCTGCCTGGGCCAGACCCCAAATGCCCAGAAGTTAAAAGCAATGTCAATAAATACCTTTTGGATTGCCTTATTTTTCTTTTAAATATTATTACTTAAATGCTTGTTATTTCATTCAGTTTTCCTTCTTTTGATGAATGCCAAAGCATTTCATAAGGTATTTCGTTTTCTTCCAGGAAATTCAAGGTCGCCCTTTTAACACTCCACCAGCTACATTGCTTATTTCTAAGCGGCCCTTGGCTGGGCCATATGAAAAGGCTCCCGGGAGCCCCTGCTAAACTGGGAGCTCCTGCGCCTTTGCAGCAGCCTCTTCCAGATGGTACTGCCTCCTTTCAGGCCCTGATACCTGTGTAATCTAAGCTGGTGGGATAAATGCTACCTCGTCATGTGTTCTGTGGTTCTTAGCTTTGTTAGTGCTGACCAATTTGATGTGGTCCTACTGTGCTTGTGGGAGGACCAGTTTGATGTGGTCCTACTGTGCTTGTGGGAGGAGTCTTGGGTGACAGTAGTTTGATGTAGTCCTACTGTGCTGGTAGGAGGGGTCTTGAGTGGCAACTTTGATCTAGTCATACTGTGCTGCTGGGAGGAGTCTTGAGTGACAGTAGTTTGATGTAGTCCTACTGTGCTGGTGGGGGGGTCTTGAGTGGCAGTGATTTGATGTGGTCCTACTGTGCTGGTGGGAGGGGTCTTGAGTGGCAAGTTTGATCTAGTCATACTGTGCTGCTGGGAGGAGTCTTGAGCGACCATAGTTTGATATAGTCCTACTGTGCTGGTTGGGGGGGTCTTGGGTGGCAGTGGTTTGATGTGGTCCTACTGTGCTGGTGGGAGGGGTCTTGGGTGTGCAGCTTGGCAGGTCCAGCCCCAAGTCACCCTGGCAGAGCGCCCACTGCTCCGCCTTGGAGGCACCAAGCGTGACTTCGATTTGGTCCCCACTGTTTCTGGTTCCTGTGTCCTTTGACCCTCAGTGGTTTCTCACGTGTGTCCCCTTGCACGTGAAGGTGGTAAGGAAAACAGCTCTACTTTCTAGAAAGCACCTACTCAATACCCAGTCCTGTGAATGCCTCGTTCACGCTGACCCCGTTCTCTGCCTCGGAACACTTTCTGCAGCCCCAGGGCCAGGGCCCTGGGTTGTGGCCATCCCGGTCGTGTCCCTCAGTGACAGCCGTCAGGGACTGTCACGCACACTGGATCACTCGCTCCTCAGCGAGAACATCACCAGCAGCAGCAGCCACGTCGAACACGTACCGAGCGCTTCGCATGCGCCGGGAGCAGTGACACCCGCAGTTGTTAAACTCACTTATTCCTTCCCCAGTCCACGAGGTAGGTGCTGTCCCGCTGCCTAGGTCAGAGGCCAGGGGCCAGTCCACGCTCGCGAGTGGTGCTCTCAAGAGCGGCAGGAACCACGGCAGCCTCAGCAACCGTTGTCCATTCAACTTTGCTCCGTCCCAGGCCCCGCGCCAAGCCCCGCACCAAGCCCCCCGCACCCGCGTTGTCTCAGGGAAGCCTCACCTCGCCCCACGCGAGGGGCTCTGCCTTTGTCTCTGCAGGCGTGTGATCCCAGAGTGACTTTGCTAAAAAAGGGGCCGAGTCCCCCGTGCCCTTCTCCCCCACATGTCTCATCACACCCAGGCTGTTTTCACTTACGGTGGCTTTACCTGCCGGAGACTGTTTGAACGTGGCCTTTCTGTTGGCCCACGGGCTCCCTGGGCCAGCCGCCCAGGTCTAAACTGCTTCCCAGCTCAGCACAAAGAGCCGAGTCCAACAAGAAGCCACAGGAAAGAGAAGTGGCTCGTTTCAACCCTCGGTTTCCAGCGTAAGAGAGCCTCTGTGAAGAACTGCTTGCATTCTTAAAGAGAATTAGGATTTTTAAGAATACATCACTGTACGTAGTTCCTGCTGTGGTTAAGCAGTAACGAAGCCAACTAGTATCCCTGAGGTTGTGGGTTCGATCCCCAGCCTTGCTCAGTGGGTTAAGGATCTGGATTTGCCATAAGCAGTGGTGTAGGTCACAGACGAGGCTCGGATCTGGCGTTGCTGTGGCTGTGGTGTAGGCCGGCAGCTGCAGCTCCGATTCGACCCCCAGCCTGGGAACTTCCATGTGCCGCATGTGCGGCCTTAAAAAGACAGAAAAAAAAAATCACTGTGTCATTTACTCCTGTTTCCTAATCTAACACCCTGAATGCCTTGAAGAGGTAAGATTTTACATACGCACCTGCAGCAGTGTTTCTTCTGTTCACCACGAAGGGTTGGACCTCTTACGTGCGGCTCAGTGTCAGGTGTTTTCCACAGTCTATTTTGCGTCGAGTCGTGCTTCTTCATTCACTCGGTGCATTCAGCAAACGCTCCCTGAGTGCCTTGATGTGGCACACACTGTGCCCAGCACTGGGAACAGGGTCGCAGGTGTGGTCCCTCCTCAAAAGGGTCTTTCAGTTCTGGGAAGTGACATTGACATGCAGTGTGACAGGTCCTGACCCCGAACGCAGAAAGTTCTGCAGGGCCTCGGGGAGCAGCTCCCGTCCCTCTGCTTGGTGGGGGCCAGCGCTGAGCGGAGTGACAGTTGAGCTGATTCTTAGAGGCACTCCAGTGGGGACAGGCTCTCCAGACCAAGCCTATGGGGTGTGCAAGAGGACAAGGTCACAGGCGCCCAGGGAGCGGGCAGTGGGAGCCAGTGACCAGGGGCGAGGCCAGCAGGTGAGCTTGGGATGGGTGTACGTGCCAGGCCAAGGAGTTGGGAGGATAATTTGCAGGGACAAACCCACGTGTGCCCCTGGAAATTCGGGTATAGCAATACTCCTTTTGTGGCGCCCATTCTGATTATTCTGTTTAGGGGGAGGAAGAAGTTAGGAGGTTGGGATTAACATGTACACATGACTGTGCATAAAATAGGTATCAGGGACCTGCTGTACGCCACAGGGAGCTCTATGCCATGGTCTATAATAACCTACCTGGGAGAAAAATCAGAAGAAGAACGGTTGTGTGTATGTGTGTAACTGAGTCACTTTGCCGTACCCCTGAAACTAACACAGCCTTGTAAGTCAGCTGCAATAAAACTTTTAAAAAATAAACAAAAATACAACAAAACAACCCGTCCGTTCCGCATCTGTGTGGCCTACACCACAGCTCACAGCAGTGCCGGGTCCTTCACCCACTGAGCAAGGCCAGGGATCGAACGCGCAACCTCATGGTTCCTAGTCGGATTCATTTCCGCTGTGCCACCATGGGAACTCCTCAACCCAAAGCATTTAGACTCTGACCATAAGCAAGCGTCTGGTTCAGACAGAACTGTCTACGGGGACATGGTGCTAAATGCAAGATAATGCAAATCAGCGTTGGACATAGTTCCATTCCTTTTTCTCCACCCTCCATCTAAAAAAAAAAAAAAAAAACTTTGGGAAGTAAAAATCACAGTACTTTAATTTTCTTCTTTCTTTGGGAGAGTTTATGTAGTTCTTATCATCTTTTTTTTAGCTTATAAACTTATAAGAAAAAAACATTACCTTTTTGCTGCAGCTGTGCTATGACTATACTTCTTTTTCTTTTTTCTTTCTTTCTTTTTTTTGGCCGCACCTGAGGCATGTGGAAGTTCAGGGCCAGGGATTGAACCCATGCCACAGAAGCAATGATGCCACATCCTTAACCTATGGAGCCACCAGGGAACTCCTCCTTTTTGGACCACGAATGAAATATTTACACTACAAAGAACTTTTAGGAAAAAGAGGGTAAAAAATTCACCTGGATTGCTCCAGTATAAACGATAATATTTTGGCGTATTTATTTTTGTACACAAAATGGGTATATCTCATGGCAAGAATCCTCTTGCCGTTGAGTCTTGCTTGCTGTGCACGGCACTGATTGTCTTTACAAGAAGATGCTACAGTGTTTGTCTCATGCAGCATTTAGCACCATGTCCCCGTAGACACTTCTGTCTGAACCAGATGCTTGCTTATGGTCAGAGTCTAAATGCTTTGGGTTGAGGAGTTCCCATGGTGGCACAGCGGAAATGAATCCGACTAGGAACCATGAGGTTGCGCGTTCGATCCCTGGCCTTGCTCAGTGGGTGAAGGACCCGGCATTGCTGTGGCTGTGGTGTAGGCCAGCAGCTGTAGCTCCAATTAGACCCCTAGCTTGGGAACCTCCATGTGCCTCGGGTGCGGCCCTGAAAAGGACAAAAAGACAAATAAATAATTAAATAAAAATGAATGCTTTGGGTTGATACCCTCTTTTACATATTAGTTTAATTCCATATAGATTTTGTGGGGTTTAGTTTTAAAAAATTAACACATTAAAAAAAATATAGGGGAGTCCTTGCTGTGGCTCATCAGATTAAGAACCCAGCTAGTATCCATGAGGATGTGGGTTCGATCCCTGGCCTCTCAGTGGGTTAAGGATCCTGCGTTGCTGTGGCTGTGGTGTAGACCAGCGGCTGCAGCTCCGATTGGACCCCTAGCCTAGGAATTTCCATATGCTGCAGGTGCAGCGCTAAAAAGAAAAAAAAAATAAAGAAAGAAACGTAGGACCATGCTGGGAAAGGGGTGGCCTGAAGCACTTTTCAGAATGTGATTTTATCTTCTGACTCCAACCCTGTGTCTACACAGCAGCAGCTTGCATGGTTGGGTGACTGCTGGATGATTTCAAGGTATGCAGGGGCGGGGGAAGCTCTGACCAAGGAGCTGGAAAAGCAAAAAGGCAAAAGCAAAGGCGAAAGCTGTTTGAATTCACTCAGAATGCAGCATTCCTTCAGCCAAGCTTAAAAAGGACTTTTCCTTGGCCTGATGGTGGGACTGGCTTGGGCAGCTGAGATGACCCCCTGGTTTGGTGCCGGGCTGGGCCCGAGGTTGGCGCAGCACCTGCCCAGCCTGCTTCCTCTGTCGTTGCTGTTACTCCTTGTCCTGAGCGCTTTGGCCGGTGGTACTGGTTTTCTGCCCTGGTTTCTTTGTTAGTGGTCAGGTTATCTGCTCTGGGTCTCTGCTGGAGAGAAACGGAACTGCTCTTTCCCTGCCTGATGATAGAGCCAGCAGATGAGGCTTCACTTTTTAAACATTTTGAAATAAATCTCTGGACATTTTGTGAACTTGTAAAAATAAAACGGATTCGTTTCTACCGTTTAGATCATTTCCGATGAAGAGAAAGAGGCTGAGTTTATCTTTTTTTAAAATGTCAGGGAGTTCCCTCGTGGCCTAGGGGGTTAAGGATCCACTGTTGTCACTGCAGCGACTAGTGTCTGGGTTTGATCTATGGCCCCTGGAACTTCCACATGCTGTGGGTACAGCCAAAAAACCCCCCAAAAATTTGAAAAAAGTCGGGTTAGTGCCTCCAACCCTCATCATTTGCTAATGATTTTTAGATGTTTTTAAGCGAGTGTTCATTTTTCTGCCCATAGATCTGGTTTGGGAAGAGGTCCTGAACCCCAGGTGTTAGCCATTTCTGCTTCTCAGGGGGGCTGAGGGCTGAGACCCAAGCGTACTGTTTTAATTACACAGGGCAGGTTGTTTCCAGGGTGTGTGTCACGCGGGGACACTGGATTTACAGCCAGCTCTGCCTCGTACTAGCAGCGATGTGACCTTGGGCGAGTGACTCGGCCCTCTGGGAGCCTCAATTTCCCCATCTCTAAAATGGGCATAGTGGCAGCACCTACCCTCCAGCATAGGTGTGGAGCAGAGATGAGTTATGCTAAAAATAGTGCCTGCCATAGAGTGCTTAGCAGGTTTTTCTTGTTCTTTTATCACTGTTATTAGCCCATTGGCCCTGACAAAACCCATATAAATGGGAGGTTTCTGTACGTCATGGTTTGAATGTAATTCTCTGCTGGGTGAAGTCGGCCGGAACTGTAGAAGCTTGGATAGAAAGAAAATAGAAGTATGCATGGCGGGGAATTCAGAGGCAGTCTGATTTTGCATGGGATGGGCAGGAAGGCAAAGCTTCAGGTCTCATCACCTAAAGTTTTAAAGAATTGTATGCTGTTTATCCGTGGAGTCTTTTCAAAAGATGATTCCTTTTAAAAGCTCAATAATGTTACTCCGTGTGTGGGTAAAAGGTAAACATTGTATCCAAAACACAGAGCCGGTCTCGCATGTCATTGATGGTCGCTGTGGCCTCTTAACCCATTTTCCCCTCCTCTCTTCTAGGGCTCTGCACCCAGGAAGACCCCGAAGAAGAGCCATGGCTTTCAAAGCGCTGCCGGAACAACAGAAAGTGTTTCTCACGGTTGTCGTTCTCCTAGGCTGCCTGGTAAGTCAGCGCTTTACTTCCAGCGGAACGTGGGGAGATGCTTCATCTAGGGGTACCCCGTCTATGTTCTGTTTCTAGTTGCACGTTGAAAACATTTCTTTCAAATGCATTTTATCCTTGTTGCTTTGAATGAGTCAGAGATGGCTTCTGAGTCTTGACTTTTCTAACAATGGTTGCAATTCTTTTTTTTTTATGATTTTATTTTTTTCCATTATAGTTGATTTAGGGTAGCAATTCTTTATTGAAATTGAGATGAAATCATAAAAAGCACTGCTGCTTATAGCCCTGCGGTAACGATGCTGGGTAGGGTTGACAGGCAGAAGGCACTCACAGCCCCTTAGACCCTAACAGGACCCCAGATTCCAGTTTGGAGCCCATGACTTCACACTTTGTGAAGAGTTTAGAATCCCTTCTTTTTATTCTTTTTTTTTTTTTTTTAAATTTATGGCCCCGCCCACAGCACATGGACATTCCAGGGATCAAATCTGAGCCGCAGCTGCCACTTACACCACAGCTGAAACAACACCAGATCCTTAACCCACTGCACTGGGCTGAGGATTGAACTTATACCTCTGTCGTGACCCAAGCTGCTGTAGTCGGATTCTTAACCCACTTCACCATGGTGGGAATTCCTGAAACCCGTCCTTAAATACTATTGTTTTATGTAGTTATTTATATCCCTCTTGGTTCCAAAAAGCATCAAAGAAAGATGGAGAGTTTAATGTGGGAAAACTCACTGTAAAACGTCCATGAAGGTATTCAAAAGATGCTTGAAACATGCAATCTGAAGGCGCAGTCGTGATCTACAGATAGGAAAAGAATTCTTTTTTTTTTTTTAATTTTGACTTTTTAGGGCTGCACCTGCGGCATAGGGAGGTTCCCAGGCGAGGGGTCCAGTCGGAGCTACAGCTGCTGCCTACACCACAGCCACAGTCACACCAGAGTGGAGCTGCATCTGTGACCTACACCACAGCTCACGGCAACACCGGATCCCTTACCCACTGAGCGAGGCCAGGGCTCGAACCGTGTTCTCATGGGTCCTAGTCAGGTTCGTGACTGCCGAGCCAGAGCCAGAACTCCTGAAGAGAGCTCTTGAGGTCTTCTTGGAAGAGAAAGGAGGTGAATGACGAGTCCGAGATTTGAGCGGATGTGAGGAGCTGTCCCTTGTTCCAGCCGAGGCTGTTGGAAGAAGTGCCCAGGACAAAGGCTGTGGCATTTCTTTCCCAAAGCGAGTGCACGGAATCAAAGCAAACTCCTCTGAGATTGGTTGTCGCAGGGACTTGAGAGAGGCAGCGGGTGACAGACGACTAGACCTTTAGCCCCAAGTCCTGTCCCAGTCCTGGAGCCCGCGACCCTCCTCCTGCCTGCTCTAGAGCTGAAGGCTGGGGTTTTATTTGAGAAGGATGGCTGGCGGTGTAGGTATTTGCTTCAAGGGGCAGGTAGTTTGTACTGAGTGCCTGCCCGCGGCCGTAACCATCAAAACCCATTTCTGTGCCCCCATGCGGGTCGGCGTCACACGCACGGCTTCTGCTCCGCCAGCACTTCCCGCCGATCTCGGTTTTCATGGAACGAAACAAAATCAGAGTCAGGAACGTTACTGAGGGCGTCTCTGCTCAGCCTAAGGGTTGGAAGGGAACGTTGTCACCGGTCCGAGTCTGTGAATACCGACCTTGGTAACGAAGTAGCACCTGCTAAGAAGCAGATGGACACCCTTCGGTAGGGCGATAGCATATATGACCAAGTTGTTGTTCTCAGGTAAAATAATACATAAAGGCAATGTTTAGGAAAATGACTTCCAACCTTTGTTTTTGCAAAGTAGACAGTCTCACCATTTAAGGCGTATGCTGGGAGCCTAGGTATATTGTTAGGACACAGGGAACCGCCTTGCGGCTGCAAAGTGGGGGCACAGGTGGGGGAAGGCTGTCCCGGGAGGCTGGGGTTAGTGGATGCAAACTATGACATATGGAATGGATAACCAGGGAGCTGTCTTCCGTATCCTGTGATAAACCATAATGGTAAAGAATATGGAAAAAGGAATGTGTGTGCACACATACAGACACACACACACACACACGCATATGTATAACTGAATCACTTTGCTCTACAGCAGAAATGAACACATGGTAAATTAACTGTATTGCAGTGTTTAAAAAGCATATTGAGAAGTTCGCATTGTAGCGCAGCAGTAACAAACCCCCTGGCCTCGCTCGGTGGGTTAAGATTCCGGCGTTGCTATGAGCTGTGATGTAGGTTGCAGATGCGGAGCTGTAGCTCTGATTCGACCCCTAGCCGGGGAACTCTCATACGCTGCAGAGGCAGCCCTACAAAGCCTAACAAAAGAAATAATACAATGTTTACAAGTGTATTGTGAGCTCCCACTGAAGTGGCGAAGTGGCAGTTAGTAGGGAAGTGAGTTCATGTTTATGTAGCACTTTGAAGAATTCAGAGAGTTTGGCCGGTACAGTTGTCGTCATCATTCTCAGATATTTTACTGATCTCAGGATCGTCAGGTCGTATTTTTTGAATGATGAAGTCTAAGTAAATGGAACAGCTGAGAAGGGTGGAAACTTCTACGTCAGAACTGGGTATCGGATGTGTCAAGGATAACAGCAGAGTTCTCAGGGCTGTTCTGTGTATCCCATTTATTTATTTTTTTTCAATTTGTTATATGTGAATGTATTTCTATTTCTTGAAGATCAAAAAATATAATTTTTGAATTCAAAAGGATCTTGGATCTCTACCAACTGTTCTTTTTATACATCTTCCTTCTTAGGAAAAAGAGCAGCTCCTAGCTAATTTTACCTTGGGTACTCAGGAAAGCATCAAAAGAAGGTAGCAGTGAATTCCAGTAAAAGGGCGATTCTCCTGCAGGGAGCACAGAGCAGAATCAGGCTGTTTGGTTTAACTGTTCCCCTGGTTTTTTCAGAAAGTGGTTTTTCTTCGAAAGTGAAACCGAATTGACCTCAGTCTGAACAAATGTTTACATTCAGTGTTCATGTGAATAAACTGAAGATGTACTTTCTGTCTTATGAAAAATAGAATTAACTTACTTGAAGATAACGTTTTGTCTTTTTCAGGCGTGTACGGTGCTCTGTGAAACAGGAGACTGCGGGCAGCAGGAGTTCAGGGATCGGTCGGGAAACTGTGCCCTCTGCCAGCAGTGCGGGCCCGGCATGGAGCTGTCCAAGGTAATTGTCGGACGCCTGGGAACCTGTAGATCCATGTCTTTCAACTCTGTTCTTTTCAACTAAATTCTTTCAGTTCGTTACTCATGAGGATGTCTTGGTCCGTCATGTCCCTCTAGCCAAATGTTACACAATTCCCTTTTCAATTCATTTGATTCTTGCATCTTACTGAGACAAAAGAAATAGATACCAATACTTGTAATTCAATAAGTATCCTTGTTTTGTGTAACTGAGTATCTGTCATCCTTCACTGAAATAATAGAGCCATTAAACAACCAGGTCCTACTGTTCGGCACAGGGAAACATAGTCAGTATCCTGTGATAAACCATAATGGAGAGGAATATGAAAAATTGTATATATACATATACATGTAACTGAAAACCAGCGTATATATATGTGTGACTGAATCACTTTGCTGTACAGCAGATATTAACACAACATTGTAAATCAACTGGAGTTGCCATTGTGGCTCAGTGGTTAACGAATCTGACTAGGAACCATGACGTTACAGGTTTGATCCCTGGCCTCACTCAGTGGGTTAAGGATCCGGCGTTGCCATGAGCTGTGTTATAGGTCGCAGGTGAGGCTCGGATCCAGGACTGCTGTGGCTGTAGCGTAGGCTAGCGGCTACACCTCCAATTAGATCCCTAGCCTGGGAACTTCCATATGCCATGGGTGCAGCCCTAGAAAAGGCAAAAATACAAAAAAAAAAAAAAATCAATCAAACAAACAAACAAACAAAAAACATTGTAAATCAACTATATACCTCAATAAAATAAAATTTTAAAAAAGAATAGTCATTAACGTTTACTTGCATTAATTAAAAGGAATCAACATTCTACTAAAGATTTAATGATAAAGCATTGGTAACAGAAAATAGTAATGCTACTATTTACTGGGCCTTTTTTTATTTTATGATTTTTATTTTTTCCATTGTAGTTGACTTACAGTGTTCTGTCAATTTCTACTGTACTGTGTAGCAAAGTGACCCAGTCGTACATATATATATATATAATTCTTTTTCTCATATTATCCTCCATTGTGTTCCATCACAAGTAAATCAACTGGAGTTGATTTACTAGATATAGTTTTCTGTGCTGTCCAGCAGGCTCTCATTGCTTATCCATTCCAAACGCAATAGTTTGCTTCTACTAACCCCAGAGTCTCAGTCCATCCCAGTCCCTCCCCCTCCCCATTGGCAACCACAAGTCTGTTCTCCAAGTCTATGAGTTTCTTTTCTGTGGAAAGGTTCATTTGTTCCGTATATTAGATTCCAGATATAAGTGATATCAAATGGTATTTGTCTTCCTCTTTCTGATGTACTTCACTTAGTAGTATGAGAGTCTCTAGTTCCAGTCATGCTGTTGCAAATGGCATTATTTTGTTCTTTTTTAAGGCTAAGTAGTATTCCATTATGTATATATACCACCTCTTCTTAACTCCATTCATCTGTGGATGGACATTTAGGATGTTTCCATGTCTTGGCTATTGTGAATAGTGCTGCAGTGAATATACGGGTGCGTGTATCTTTTTGGATGAAAGTTTGGTCCGGATATATTCCCAGGAGTGGGACTGCTGGGTCATATGGCAGTTCTATATTTGGTTTTCTGAGGTACCTCCATCCTGTTTTCCATAGTAGTTGTACCAGTTTACATTCCCACTAACAGTGGTGGAGGGCTTCCTTTTCTCCGCACTCTCTCTGGCCTTTGTTATTTGTGGACTTATTAATGATGGTCATTCTGACTGGTGTGAGGTGGTACCTCATAGTAGTTTCGATTTGCATTTTCCTAATAATTAGTGATGTTGAGCATTTTTTCATGTGCCTATTGGCCATCTGTATATCTTCTTTGGAGAAACTGGGCCTTCTTTTTCTTAAAATGAGGGTGGCCATTGCTCGTCAAGAGGTGGAGTCCAGCCAGGCCCCAAGGGAGCGGTTCCAAGCCAGAAATTTGAACGTTCCTTTGTAATGCCAATATTATTATTCATTTCTCCACCTTGAGTATATGTTAATCCCTGGAGCATGTCAAATACCCTCTTCTTCAGCACCCTCTGTGAAGAAACGGTGTTCTGGCGGGGTGGACTCAGAACCCTAGGTGCTCCGGGCCCTTCTCTGTCACAATATGGTCAGGGCCTCACATCCATTTATTTTCTAACCTTTTGAAGATATTACCCGTTGTGGACCGTTGATGTATCGTTTTGTTGTAAATAATGCATCAAGGTCTTCCTGTTAAAAAAGGAACAAAAGATGGGTCTTTTTTATTTTAAGTGGCTTTTAAAGAGACGTCCTTTCCCCTAGAATGCCATTCTGTGAAGGTGAGTCTTGTCATTCATAGATCTTTGATTGATGATCTGCAAACAGCAGGAAGCAAGGAATTACGCATATTCCACCAGTAACTCCCGGCGGGTGGCCTATCTGTTGTGTTGAATATACGGTGGCTTTTGGCGTCTTGGGCCCTTTGCGTGGATGGATGCTGGCTGGCTGTTGAACTCTGCGACATCCAGTGTGCTAGAGCACCCAAACGATGCTTTTTAATCCCTGTGGATAGTAGTAACATGTGGCTTCAGGCAGAGGTTTCGCTCTGTTGGATCTAAAAAGGTCCTTCATAGCAGCAGAGAGGTATGTGAGATTCATCAACAAAGTAGCAAGGTAACGATTGTGCCCAGCAGGCAAATAGATGATCATATTTCTACCCCTGGGTTCTTTTCCCAAATCCTGTGAAAGTCTGAAGGAAACATCTCAAATTCAAAGAGATGAGTAAAGCATTTCTAGGAAGTCGCTTCCTGATCTTCATCCTTTATCTAGAGAATGAAGCTTCTATCTATCAGCTCCAGTGTTTTTTTATTAAAAAAAAAAAATCTTCTAAGATTATTTGATAAGAGTTTCCATATTTCATAACTTCCCATGGACATCCAGAAGAAATATTTTTCAGTAGGTAGTAATTTTCCCTGAGTGTTGAAACAGCAGTCGAACCCTATTTCATTAGAAGCAACCAAAAGGAAGCAATATGAATAGCTCTACCTGTGTGCACCTTTTTTTTTTTTCTTTTTTTTCTTTTTTAGGGCCGCACCTGCAGCATATGGACGTTCCCAGGCTAGGCGTCGAGTCGGAGCTGCAGCTGCCAGCCTACCCCACAGCCACAGCAACGTGGGATGCAAGCTGCATCTACGACCTTCATCACAACTCAAGGCAACGCCCGATCCTTAACCCACTGAGCGAGGCCAGGGATCGAACCCACAACCTCATGGTTCCTAGTCAGATTCATTTCTCCTGTGCCACAGCGGAAACTCCTCGATCTAGTTATTGATATCCACAACTAAAGTTTTCTTTATATTAAGAGTTAAAAAAGGATATTTTCACCAGACATGGAACTCTCAAATAACCTTTATTCCAACATTGCTATGTGACTTATTTTGCTGTATGAAGCATAATTTAAAATTTCTGTCCATTTTCTAATATCCTATCTAAAACAACCAATCTTGGAGTTCCTGTCATGGCTCAGGGGAAACGAATCCAACTAATATCCATGAGGATATGGGTTTGGTCCCTGGCCTCGCTCAGTGGGTTAAGGATCTGGCATTGCCGTGACCTATGGTGTAGGTCACAGATGCGGCTCAGATCCCATGTTGCTGTGGTGTAGGCTGGTGGCTACAGCTCCGATCAGACCCCTAGCCTGGGAACTTCGATATGCCATGGGTGTGGCCCTAAAAAGCAAAAAATGAAATAAAATAATTCTTGGGGAGTTCCCGTCGTGGCGCAGTGGTTAACGAATCCGACTAGGAACCATGAGGTTGCAGGTTAGGTCCCTGCCCAGGTTCGGTCCCTGCCCTTGCTCAGTGGGTTAACGATCCTGCGTTGCCGTGACCTGTGGTGTAGGTTGCAGACGCGGCTCGGATCCTGTGTTGCTGTGCCTCTGGCGTAGGCTGGGAGCTATAGCTCCGATTAGACCCCTAGCCTGGGAACCTCCATATGCTGCAGGAAGCAGCCCAAAGAAATAGCAAAAAAAAAAAAAAAAAAAAAATTCTTGGAGTTCCCTTGTGGCAGAGCAGATTAAGGGTCTAGCATCGTTGCTCCTGTGGTATGGGACGGCAGCTGTGGCTTGTACTCAGTCCCTGGACTGGGAGCTTCCATATGTCATGAGTGTGGCCAAAATAAATAAATAAATAAAATAATAAATTCGGATCATGAGGTTCTTTGAATTGTAACCGTGTATCTGTATCTTAAAACTCGAGCTCGGAAACCCTTGGGATAAGCAGGTACAGTTAAAATTTCCGTCTGTGGTTTAACTACTCCTAATTATTATTTTCTTTGGAAGGTATTCCACCTAATTTTTTTCACAAGGTGTCTGGCTTACTCTCCTGTTGTTGGGTTCCTACCGTCAGAACACGTGGTCGAGAGGCTTGCTGTGCTCTGCTCAGGCACGAGGCACACAGAAGCTCCCGGGCCAGGGATTGAACCTGCGCCACCGCTGTGACACTGCCAGATCCTCTAGCGCTAGGCCACCAGGGAACTCCTTTTCTTCCTTTAGGTTGTGAGGTTGTCCAGAGTCAACACAGCAGCCCCGGGTTCAGTAGGACCGACGTCCTTGTTGAGACTGATGCTTTTCCATCTTTGACCGCTTTTTTTTTTCAAGCAGCTGCAGTATATTTTATCTCATTGAGATGCATTGTGGCTCACTTCTTTTTTTTGGTTTTGTTTTTATTGGCTTAGAGTTGATATACAATGTCATGTCAGCCTCAGGTGTATAGCAAAGTGATTCAGTTGCACATGTACATCTGTCTTGTTTTTTCAGATTCTTTTCCCTTATAGGTTATTAAAAACATTGAGTCGAGCTCCCTGCGCTGTACAGCGGGTCCTTGTTGGTTGCCTTCAAAAAGCTGGAGCTAATGATTGGGATCCACAGCTAAAGATAACCGACCTTGTTTTTTATGTTTTATATAACATATTGTAATGTGCATCTGTTTATCCCAAACTGGCCACTTTGGAAACGCGTTCTTATTTTAACCTTTCACCCTGGATACTTTGCATCTCCAAGATGTGTCTTAACGTAAAAAATACAGACTCCATCTCAGAATGTCTTCAGATGTGATTGTCATAGCCACCTCGCCAACAAAATAAATAACCTTGGCCAAGGCTTGTTACAGACCAGGTCCTGGGTGATGTCTGAGTTTGGGAGAGTGGAATCCCTGCCGTGGGTCATAAACGGGGAGTGTAACTGCTCCTGCTCCGAGAAGATGAGGCAGAGACCCAGAGGTGAGCTGGCCCGTCCCCGTCACCATTGGCACGTGGCCGTGTGCGGGAGGCGGGGAGTCCTCAAGGTAAATGATCTGCCTCTGCCTTTTTTTTTTTTTTTTTTTTTTTGTCTTTTTGCCTTTTCTTGGGCCGCTCCCGTGGCACATGGAGGTTCCCAGGCTAGGGGTCCAATCGGAGCTGTAGCCACCAGCCTACACCACAGCCACAGCCACGCGGGAGCCGAGCCGCATCTGCAACCCTCACCACAGCTCACGGCAACGCTGGATTCCCAGCCCACTGAGCAAGGCCAGGGATCAAACCCTCAACCCCGTGGTTCCTAGTCGGATTCATTAACCACTGAGCCACGACGGGAACTCCCTGCCTCTGGTTTTGATGATGTCCTTGTACAGCGCACTTTCTGTGATGCTGGAAACGGTCTCTGCCGTGCTGTTCAACACGGAGCTGATGCCCACAGTGCCCGGCCGATGCTGGGACCGCGGCCGCTGGCACCGAGGAGCTGGTTGTTTATCTCTTTTCCTTTAAGTTCTTCACCTGAGGTCACGGCCGCGGTATTGGACGGTCAGCTCTGGGGTGATCACTTCCTTCCAGAAGCTGTGGCTCAGGAGCAGCGTGCAAAACAGAGGCGGAAGTCCCAGCATGTGTGCCTCCTCCTCCAGGCAGTCCTCAGTGTCCTGGTCCCCACGCGTCTCTGTCCCTCTGCTTCAGGGGTCCTCGCTGTGGCTCTGCGCATCAGTGCCATACGAGCCCCCAGAGCTGTCCCGCACCGGCTGCCTCTTGGCCCTTTGCCTCCAGCTGTCCCCCCCCACCCCACCCAGAGCCCCAGGCACCATCTTTCTCACTGAGACTCTTTTTAGTAACTTGGCTTGTAGATAGTTTTCCTGAATCTCTGGGAAAATTCATGACAGGTCACCCAGCCATGTGGAGTCTCTTTTGAGGCTTTTGTCCCCTTGAGCCGTATGGACTCTCTCCCCGATGGCAGGCGGCAGTGTTCAAGTTTGGAAAATTTCTGATAAAGAGAACTAGTGGTGTCTCATTCCCATTTCGGAGGCGGAAGGTACCAAGCGTGGTTTCCATGGCTGTGTCAGCAGCGCGGGCGGGGCATCCTGACCAGGACGGTGGGTGTGAGGATTCGGGGGCGTCCTGGGGGCTCCTGAGAATAAAGAGCCTGGGGACGTGGCGGAGGACAAAGTGCCCACCTGGACTTGACTCTCCCTGTGTCGCGTCTGCCGGCCTCGGCCCCGCTTCCGCCCCGAGTCTCCCGGCCAACGCTGTGCTTTGAGCGGGCTCGCCTCCCAGCAGTAAATCAGGAAACTGGTTTTTGCAGGAGCCTCTGGAAAGAGACTTCAAGTCTCTGGCACGGTTTTCAAAGCAAGCTTTTCTAAGCGATTATTGGGATGGTTCTAGCTCATGTGAAAAAAATTCATTCCTGTAAACAACAGCAGCATCCTGCCCCCCCGCACACATTTCACATTTTTAAAGGCATCTGTCTTTTGGAAAACTGCTTTCGTCCTCATGAAGAAACTCATACCGAAAAGTAATGTCATTTTCAAGCACAAAAAGATTTATTTCTGCCGTTTAATTACAGTGTTGCTCACTTTATTTGTGTTTAATTATACCTAAGCAGGCCCAGTGAGGGTTGGCAGATATTAACACGCTCTGGCTTGTATTTTTTCTTTAGAAAACTCCACTACGGGTTTTCATAAACGGCAAGTTGGGGGCGGGGGGCCATGTCTTTGGCGTTGCTTTATGAAAGGAAATTGAAAAGCCGATTTCTAAACACTGGCCGCATGGATCTCATTTGTCACTTCCATGTCTGTGCCCATAAAAAAGTAACTTTTTCTCTGTCCAGCTTGAGCTTTTGAAGTTCAGAGTACCGGAGTTCACACTTAGTGGCTGTACAAGGAAACGGTGCTTTCGACTCGAGGCCCCGGACGTGTTTCTGGGACAGCCGGGGGTCCGGGATGGTCTCCCTGCCCCCTGGGGGTCCGCTGGGGCTTCCGTTAAAGTCCTCGCTGTACAGATGGAGGGAGGGAGAGGGGATTTGAGGACTGTTTACTTTGAGTCATTTTGCTGCTGGAAAGCCACCAAAGGTGGCTCAAAAATATTGGGCAGATAAAAAAAAATGTGACAGAGCTACCGCGGCCGCCAGCTGGCGGGGGGGGGGGGGCACCCTCTCTTGCGTTGGAACCTTGGAACCGAGCTGGGGAAGGCCCTTCACCCCATCCCGCCTTCACCCCGTCCCCACCCCCACCCAGCCCCTCACCCCGGTGGGTCCCGGAGGAAGACTTGGCCTTACCTAGTGGGAGGTGTTGCTGGGGGGAGGGGGGCCCTTACCCGCCTCCGCTCTCCGGGGTACAGTCCTAGCATGGTCGTGATAAGGCTGATAATCCTTGAGGAAATGCTGCCCTCACGTCATTTGTTCACCCATCTGTGCACTCAGAGAAGCACTTATTCATGACGCGCCGGCTAGTGTGCTTTAAAGAAGACGTATTTGATGGCACAGGTTGACAGCGGCCGGGCAGCCCTCACGTGGGAACCTCTGCAGCAGGGGTGGGACCACGGCGATGGACTGGATGGTGGGAGAGCTTGCGCTCCTCCGGGCCCACAGCCGGGACGCGTGGGAGTTCACGGCCAAGGCGCAGGGGTGGGGGTGGTGGGTGGAACCGTCAGAGGAAGAGGGGCCCAGAGCAGAGCCCGCCGCGGGGTGCCGGCTGAGGACGTGTCAGGGGCAGGAGGGCTCTGAGGGGGAGCCCTGCAGGGTTCTGGCTCAGACTGGGTTTTAGAGGGAATGTGCAGGGGGGCTGGGAGGGGGGCTGGGAGCCTGAAGGGTGGCCCAGCGTCTCCGACAGCGTCCGGTGCGTGGCCTTCGGGAGGGAGTGCAGGAGCCCCGGGTCAGATTCCGGGGCTCCCTCCCTCACGCCTGAGGTTTGGATGTGTAGGCCACGCCCCTTTACAGCTTGCATTCCTCTTCATCCCACCTCACAGTTTATTACTAAAAAGCCTTCTTGGAGTTCCTGCTAAGGTGCGGCAGGCTAGGAACCTGACTGCAGCAGTTTGATGGCTGCGGAGGCGAGGGTTTGATCCCCGGCCTGGAACCTCCATGTGCATGGGCGTGGCCCTGAGATGGATATAAAAAAATGAAACTGAAGCGGTCCTCTTGGGGACTCAGGGAAACCCTGGGCATCTGCTTTAAGCTTTGAGGCGCCCGGTCGTGATTTCCCTCCTCAGTGCGATCCCAGCCCCGGTGTAGACGGCGGGCCGTCCTCCGTAAAAGCAAAGCCTGCGTCTAATCCGAAGCCCAGGCCCCGGACTGATTCTCTCTTCTGTCTCCCTCAGCCTCCTGCACTGCACATGCCCCCCACAAACGCACACACATGCCCACGCATGGCCCCCACGAACGTGCATGCACACGCGCACACGCTCACACATGCATGCACACTCACATGCGCCCTGCACTGTGTCAGGGCACCGGAGCAGGTCAGGGCTGCAAGCAGCAGAGCACACTGCACTCTGGAGCCTGTGCAGCTGGGCTCAGCCCCCAGTCTCCGTGGACCCGCGGGGCCTACCGCAGCAGGGCGGGGGTCGGGCTGGAAGGTCACCCAGAGGGGACCGTGGAGGGGGTGGTGGGCGGGCATCTGGGCAGGAGGGGCAGCGGATGGGCATCTGGGTGAGGCCGCCGGGGGGGTGGAGAGTCAGCGGATGCGGAGGACGGGGCCTCTGGCTCAACCCACTTGGCCGGACCCTTGGACAGCTGGGCCTTTGGAGGCTCGGCCTCAGCCCAGGGCGTAGCCGGAAAAGCGGCTCCGAGAAACCTGGGGAGTCTGGTCAAAGGCGAGGACTCAGCACAGCCAGCGTGGCAGCCGCCCCTCCCTCACCCGGCGGACCTGGCCCCTGCTCCCGACAGGACGGAGGGACACCACAGCCTGGTGCTGTCCTCCTTCGGTGTCCGGCTGGGGCGTGTGATCCCCGACAGTGCGACCCGCATCCCCCCCAAAAGCCACCCTCCCTGGCCCCGCCCTCGGGACCCAGGATGGGTAAGAACAGCCTCCGTGGGGTAAAGACCTGCGTCCTGCGGGGAGCTCGGGAGTGGGCGCTGATGATGAGACGTGGGGGGCTGCGGGGAGGTGCAGGACAGTTGTGCGTGCATGTACGTGCATGCACACTCACACACTCACTCATACACACACTCACACACACACACTCAGGGAGCTGCTTGGGGAGCCTTCCCCCAGCCTGGCCCCGTGTTCCCTGTTTGGGGAAACGGACAATTAGGGATGAAGGTCGGGAAGGTGGGTCTGGTGAGCGCCCCTCTCTCCGCCTCTGTGTCTCTGCCTCTGTGTCTCTGCCTCTGTGTCTCTGCCTCTGTGTCTCTGCCTCTGTGTCTCCGCCTCTGTGTCTCTGTCTCTGTCTCTGTCTTGATTGTTTTGCCTCCTTTCTGTTTCTCTCGATAGGTGTTTATCAAACTTTATATGGCAGATTTCAAGGCATTTTAACCACGTCGTTTTACTGAATGAAATGGAAACGTCAAAGCAGACATTATCTTGGGGGTCACTTAATATTTATCTGCTGTTTACTGTGTAGCCTGGATGTCAGGTAATGACGGCATCTCTCCGTCTGTGGTGCTTTAGAAATACGACGCATCAGCTCTAAAAGTGGTTGCTGCTACACAGTAATTCCCTGGAAGTAATTTGTCTGAATGTCTAGTTAATTCAAGATGAGTTAATTTAACACGTGGAAGAGTCACTTCATACACGTCTGAGACTATCATGAACTGCAGGTTATGATATCACTCTTAAAAGTTTAAAAATAATAGGGCGTTCCCATCGTGGCTCAGTGGTTGACAAACCCGACTAGCTAGTAGCATCCATGAGTTTGTGGGATTGATCCCTGGCCTCGCTCAGTGGATTAAGGATCCGGTTGCCGTGAGCTGTGGTGTAGGTTGCAGACGAGACTCACATCCTGTGTTGCTGTGGCTGTGGTGTAGGCCGGCAGCTGCATCTCTGATTCAACCCCAGCCTGGGAACTTACAAATGCCACGGGTGTGGCCCTAAAAAGACAAAAAGACCAAAAAAAAAAAGAAGTTTAAAGATAATATTAAGCGGTGTTTCTAATAATGTCTTTTTTAAATGGCAAATGTTTAAAGAAAATGTATTTTAAGTGAAATTGCCCCAAATCAGTCTCTATACAAGTATGGCTCTTGACACCTGCTCTGTAAATGCTGGTACTATTTTCTTTACTTTTTTTTAATGGCTGCACCCACAGCGTATGGAAGTTCCTGGGCCAGGAATCGAGCTCACGCCTCTGAAGCGACCCGCGCAGCTGCAGTTGGATTCTTAACCCGTTGTGCCATGGTGGGAACTCCTCTATTTTCTGATATTGATGATCCAAGCGTTCCCTCAACCCCTCACCTAAATCCATCCCCAGGGAAAATTATTCTTGTTTTCACCAAAACAGATAAACTCCAGGCAGAGTATCAAGCCAATATTCAGTTAATGAAGGCAAACTAGGATGCATTTGAAGTCTGGCTTTTTTTTCCTTCTATACAGGATTTGGTCCAGCCTAGAATGAATTAAAAAAAAAAAAAAAAGTTTCATCGAGTTCCTGTCATGGCTCAGCGGTCATGAACCCACCTAGTATCCATGAGGATGCAGGTTCGATCCCTGGCCCCGCTCAGTGGGTAAATGGGAAAGGATCCGGCGTTGCCGTGAGCGGTGGTGTAGGTCGCAGACGTGGCTTGGATCCTGAGTTGCTGTGCCTGTGGTTGTAGGCCAGCAGCTGCAGCTCCAATTCATCCCCTAACCTGGGCACCTCCATATGCCAAGGGTGCAGCCCTAGAAGAAAAGAGACCAAAAAAAAATTTTTTTTCTGAAATCCTCATTCTGTGACATGTAGTGACAGGTAATTGACACACAGCGGTATATGGCAGAGACTCATCGGTCCACACGGTCCTTTTGTGCAATACAAACTCTAGAACGCAGTCAGGAATCAACAAAGAAGCACAGAGATTCCCTGACACTAAAGTTTATGTTCTTTTTCAAAAGAGATGGACCGTCAGCGCACCCGTGTCTGTTTCCTTCAAGTTCATCTCTGATCGGATGGTTTATCTAGTGTCTCTGGATTGGGGAGGATGGAGTGGCTGGGGGACTTTAATGTTGAGCAGGAGGAAGGAATGGCAGCTGACCGCCTGGCAGGGGCATTAAAACAGAACCGTGGAGTTCCCTTGTGGTGCAGCAGTTTAAGGCGCTGTATCGCTGCTCTGAGTCAGGTTCGATCCCAGCCTGGGACCTTTCGCATGCCGCCGATGCAGCCCAAACCAAACCCAAACCAAAAAAACATCAGAACTGCCCCCACAGACACAGGACTGCCTAGTTCTTTATGACAGCAGAATGAAGTAGTTGATTCAACCAGGAGCGGTTGAATTATATTTTATGTCCCCATTTTCAAAAGCAGATCATTGCTATTCACCTTAGAAAGACTTTTATTCATGAAAACTATTTTAGTTGGAAAGTGGCGTTGGGAGGAAGCTGGAAGAAATCGGGGTTTGAAGGTGACTTTATTCCCCAGTGAGGCTTGATTGTATTGGAATCAGGAAAATTGGCTTATCGGGCTGTAGAGAATCCAAAACAGTAATAGCCAGAGGAGCGTTTATTTGACGATGCCTGTGCTTGATTTAGAGTTTAGAGGCTGTATGTGTTTTCCCGTTTATTCCTTAAAATGACCCTGTAGGGCTGGCAGTAATATGTCATCTCACAGAAGAAAGGACTGAGGGTCAGAGGCGTCTCAGAATGGCAGCTGGCAGGTGGCAGATGTGTCTTTGGCTCAAGTGCAGGAAAACACACGCTTTCCCCTGTGTCCTCCCGGCCTGAAAAGCAGCGTTTCAGACGCTGGCTGCCAGTTGCCAGACCTGTGCCTCTCTACCTGCGCTCCTCTTCCCACTCCCTCCTGTTGTCCTTCCTTCTCTGCTGCGCGTTTCCTGTGATGAGACCCATACAGTCGACGCCGCCTGGATCAAAGCGTGATTTTGAAATTGCTGTGCAGGAGCCTTTGCCTGTGAGCCTGTGAGCAAGGAGGCCTCCGCCCCCGCTGTCACGTGCCCAGGCTTTGATCAGGACGTGGGCGGGAGGCTCCCTCTGTGCCCAAAGAAAGCCTTTGGGTGCCTGAGGCTCTCTCAGCAGCTGTGCCCCCAGTCAACACACAGCCGCGGCCCAGAATCACACTGTCCAAGCCCCAAACTAGCAGTGACCTCCGCCTGCAAAGACCGAGTGCTCATCCCAAGGAATTCTCCCTGAATGTGGATCTTTGCTGTTTTCCTAGAGATGCTTTTGGCAAGAACATCAGACCATGACAGAAAAAACTGCAAAGACCTACGTAGTTCCACTACCCCCACGACCCCAAGGATAATGCCTTTTACCAAGTTTAGAGAAATTCCAATCTCTGAATCGGTCTCGTTTTCTTCCGCTGCTCCTGCTCGTGCCTTCGGCTCGGCACGTGGTCTGGCTGCAGCCGTCAGGTTAGGAAGGTGAGACCTCCTGCTCTGTGTTCCTCCCCTCCTCTTTGCCTGCTTGCTCAGGACACACATGTGGAAGACCGGCAGGGGAACGGAAGGGCTGGGGAAGGTGACCGAGTCCCTGGGTGAGGTCTGAATTGAGGTGTCAGTGCCAGCGTCCCTCACTGGCGGCTTATCCGCTGTGGGGGGTACTCCCCTTCGCGTTGGTTTTGCGTGCCTTTTCGGCCAGAAGGTAGCTGCTTAGTTGACTTGACTTTGTATATAGGTATGGATGGAGGAGTTAAGTATATAACTTTTAAAGAGAAACAAGGACTTCGAACTTGCTGGATCTGCCTTCTGCTTCCGTAGTTGCCAGGGGAGGAAGCCGAGGCTGTCGGTAGAAGCCCCCCATCCCCCGCCCCTCCCCTCCCCCCACCGTGTGGGCTCCCAGCAGGCCCACCACACCGTGCTCTGTTTGCAGCTCTTGAATTGCTGTCTGATTTTTTTCTTTAATGGCCAGTGTTCTGCAGAAACCACCACATGGTACCGTCTTAACATTTGTTATGTGAGCTTTCAGGCATCTTTGTCCATGTCCAGTAAATGCCCGAAAGACCCACAGTGTAGTGCTATGAGGTCTGACGCTGAAACGAACAGTGTAAGTTCATATCATATGACCTGGCAGTTCTGCTCCTGGGTCTGTACCTAGAAAGAAAACCCAAAACGCTAAAAGATAATTCACCCCAGTGTTCATTGCAGCACTATGTACAGTTGCCAAGCTGTGGAAGAAATCTAAGTGTCCGTAGGCAGATGAATGGATAAAGAAGACATGGAGTGGTTTGACAGTGGAATACTATTCAGCCATGAAAAAGATCAAACGGTTGCCATTTGAAGCAACATGGCTGGACTTGGAGGCCATTATGCCAAGTGAAATAAGTCAGACAAAGACACATCCTCTATGACATGATTTACCTGTGGAATCTAGCACAGTGCAACAAACTAGCGAGTAAAACAGAAAAGCAACAGACTCACAGATATAGAGAACAAGCTAGTGGTTACCACTGGGAGAGGGAAGTGGGGCAAGATGGGGTAGGAGATTTCTTTAAAAAGGTTATTATGGGATCGGCAAAATCATGTGTATGAAACTTTTAAAAATTAATAAAGCACTGTGGAGTTAATGAATTAATTAATAATAAATAGAATAAACATGTAGGTTCAAATCCTGGTTCTGGGAGTTCCTGTTGTGGCTCAGTGGGTTAAGAACCAGATGTAGTGTCCATGAGGATGTGAGTTCCCTCCTTGGCCTCACTCACTGGGCTAAGGATCTGGCATTGCCACCAGCTGTGGCGTAGGTTGCAGATGTGGCTCCGATCTGCTGTTCCCGTGACTGTGGTGTAGGCCTGAGATGCAGCTCCGATTTGACCCCTGGCCCAGGAAATCCCATCTGCTGCAGGTGCGGCCCTAAGAAGGAAAAAAGAAAAGAAAACAAGCTTGGTTCTGACCTTAGCAGCCACGGGGTTAAGGGCAGGCCTTCAGGGCCGTGGGAGTCATGGCAGCAGCCCCCTTGCTGGGGAGGGGCATGAATCAGTGAGGTGTTGGCCCAGAACAAGCTCATGATACACCTTATACTCACTGTTAACGCTTTTGTAGGAAACGGGGTCGTGTCTCCCGCTTGGCATGGTAGCTCCTGCTTGAGCCATTGCAAACTCTTGCCTGTAGAACTTCTTCTGTGGCTGCACCCTAACGCCAGAGGACTCTGACTTTGGAAGCGAGCCTCTGCGGGTCACAGAGCCATCTGTGTCACCCTTCCTTGGGACATGCTGCTGGGATCTGGCGCCCAAATCCTGAGAAGCTGGAGCCCTTCCGTACCGCAGGGCTTTAGCCAGACCAGAGTGGAGGCCCTGCCCGCTCCCCGCTGTCTGTGCCCAGCCCAGCCTGCCAGGGCTCCGGATGCTGCGTAGATTTCTAGGCCTGTGGGCATCGGATGGTCCTGGTGCCCTCATGTTCACCTGCTTGGCAGAACGCGTTCCCTCTGCCTTAACAGCCGGAAGGTGTGTGGCCATTCCCCTGACTCTGCTTCTGAGCAGTCGTGGGACTGAGTTAGAGAGGAAAGGGCCCCCGTTCTGCCCTGAGCTGGAGGTACTTGAACGCCGTGGGTGGCTGAGGCTCCTTCTGGCCGCAGAGGAGGTCGTTCGCAGTGGGAGACGCATTTGAACTTGTTGGAAGAGCTGTCGCCGCTGCTGGGCAATGTCCCACCCGGGTCCAGGCCACGTGTCCTTGTCCTTTTCCACGCTCGCAGGGTCTGACTAGCCTTCTCTTCCCTTCCTCCTGCAGGAATGTGGCTTTGGCTACGGGGAGGATGCCCAGTGTGTGAGGTGCCGGCCGCACAGGTTCAAGGAGGACTGGGGCTTTCAGAAGTGCAAGCCGTGCCTGGACTGCGCCCTGCTCAGCCGCTTCCAGAAGGCCAACTGCTCTGCCACCAGCGACGCTGTCTGCGGGGACTGCCTGCCCGGGTACGTGGCCAGTGCTTCCGTCGTAACTCGCTCGTTATTGGGAAAAGGCATTTCTCTGGTTCCCTTCCAAAGACACCTGCCGGCCTTGACCTGAGCGCACTTGCCGAGGCTCGAGGTTTTGTGGTTCCCGGTGCCTGTGCTGCGCCCAGTGCGGGGACAGGCGTGGTTAGAATGAAGTGGGTAAGTGCGCTGACCAAGGCTCCGTGTCACAAAAGCCCAGTGGGGTCCTGCAGATCAAGGAAAGGAAACAGGGACAAGGGGACAAGAGAATATGCAGGCGGCTCCCAGAAGAGCAAGCGCTGTGGCCTGAGATCTATCGGGCGAAGGTGTCTGCCGTCAATAGTGAAGGTGAAAGGCACACACACCGTCCCCTCATTTTAACAGTGTTCCTGGAGCCGCTGGGAGGCATCGATCACTCCGGGGAGGGAGACAAAGATACCCCACCCACGTGCGGCTTATGCTCTAATCAGAGGAACAGTATCTACACAGCAAATCAGAAGTTGTGCAGAAAGGTGCGACACGATGCTTCTGTGGAAAAAGGAAATCTCAGCAGCTCAGGGAGCTTTGGGCGGGACCCCTGGGGATGCAGGGGAGGCAGGTTGCAGATTAAAATGGGTTCTCAGGTTGGACGATGCTGAAAAGGTGAGATCTCTGTAAATACAGACCCTAAGGTGGATGTGACCTGGTGTATGTCAGAAACTCCCAAGAGGCCAGGGCTGGAGCAAAGGGAGAGGCAGTGGGGGTGGCTGGGGGTGGGCAGGCCTGACGGTGCCCACTGAAGATGAAGCCAGGCCGTGGAGGGAAGGGGGACCCCACCCAGGCCAGGTGGAGAGACAGACCTGGGAGGAGGAATTGTACAGTTTCCGGGAGGTAACCACTGGCCAGAGACACCAGATGAAAAAGCAGTGGGGGCCAGAGTCCCGAGGAAGATCGGGACTCAGCGGGGGCAAGGGATGCTGTGCTCTTAGGGAGCGAGGAGGCGCTGCTGCAGGAGGTGAGGAGGGAAGAGGCACAGGGTGAAACTCAGAACGTAAGTCTAGAGCAGAGCCGGGAGAGAGACTGGGATTGTTCCCCGAGCTTCCCCGGAAGCCAGGCTTTATTGCGGAAGTAAACCCACCAGCAGCCTTACGGGAGCAGCACACGTGTGTTATTGACAGCGTGCAGGCACGTGGCTAAGCTCGTTAACGTGAATTATTTTCTGTAATGTTCAAAGTGTTTTAAAAGCAAAGGTGAGCCCCACAAGGGTAAGGTTATTCAGGCGAGATGGTGCAGTTAGGACTCGGTGTAGGTGCATCTGGGGACCACACCCAGGACTCTGCCTCCACAATCCACGATTTAAGTCACTGTCGATGGAGGACCCCAGCTGCCCTTGGCCAGCACATGCCCACAGCCTCCTGGGTTTGACCAGATGCCAGGTGCTAGTTCTGGGGCTTTTATTGAGGCCAGAGGGCAGATAAAGCTGTGGTCCTGAAGGAGAGAAACAGGGCAGGAAATTGCCTCGAGGTTCAAGCATATGTGAAGACCTAGCACCCACACAGATGCAAAAAGCGGTGGTCTTGCAACAACAGCACAGGCGACTAAAGACCAAAAAAAGCTACATTGGACTTGATCAAATTAAAGTCTTTTGTGTTTGAAGAATACCATCAAGAAAATGATAAAAGACAACCCCCAGAATCAGAGGTACTATTCATAAATCACACATGTGATAAGGAACCATTTTATCTGCAATATATAAAGAGCTCTTGTAACTCAATAACAAGAAGACCAAAAAAAAAAAAAAAAAAAAAACCAATTAAAATGTGGGCAAAGGATCTGAATAGACATTTCTCCAAAGAAGATGCGCAAATGGCCAGTAAGCGCATGTAAAGATGTTCAACATCAGCAGTTATGAGGGAAATGCCAAAAACCCCCGCATGCCTCCCCCTCGCCAGGATGGCTGTAACCCAGAGACAGACAGTAACAGGTGTCCGTGAGGATGGGAAGGAATTCGAACCCTCATGCACTGTCATTGGGCATGTCAAACGGTGCAGCCACCGTGGAAAAGCATCTGGAGGTTCCTCAAAAAGTGACAGGCAGAGTTTCCAGGCGACCCAGCCGTTCTGCTCTCAAGTACATAAGCAAGGGAGTTGAAAACACATCTGTACAAAAACTTACACACAGATGTTCCTGTACATAATAGTCCAAAAGTGGAAACCACCCAGATGTCCATCAGCTGATGTGTACGGATGAAGAAAATGGAGTATATTCCAACCCTGGAGTATTACTCAACAGTGAAAAAGGAATGACTTACTGATACATGTGACAGCGCGGCTGAGCCTGGAAAACATTAGGTTCAGTGAAAGAAGCCAGTCGTATTCCTTCTGTGTGACGTGTCCAGAGTAGGCAAATCTAAAGAACAGAGAGTAAGTTAGTGGTTGTCTGGGGCTGGTGGTCAGGGAGGTTTGAGAAGGATGCAGAGTGATGGCCAACCAGGATGAAGTGTCCTTTTTGGCATGAGGAAAATGTCCTAAAATGGACGGTGCCAATGGTCATGCAACTCCGTGAATGTCCTACATACTGTAGGTGGTAGTGAATTGCTTCTTAATAATCTGGGTCTTTTTTTTCCTTAAAGTAATGGCTGGAGTCTCAGAAGACACTGACAGCCTGTAAATATCATTCCCCAGCGTTCTGACCGGGTGCAAATCTAAAGGGGAAACAGAGCTTCACATCTGCAGCACCCCATCCCGCTACTTGGGGGCACTCTTTGTGGGGGTGGGGCGGGGAGAGAAAGAGTCCACGGCGGGGGGGCGGGGAGGGGGCTGGACTGAGCTGGGCAGGGCCCGGAGACCCAGGACTTGGTTTTTGCCAGGAGGGAACTGTGGGGGGGGGGGGCTACAGCCCTCCCCAGGAGCTCCCTCCAAACGTGCCTTGTGCGGCCCCAAATTCCTTGTTACCTGAGCCCACACTCTAGTTTCCTCAGTGTTCGCTCATCCTTTAGGTAAATGCTCAGCTGCAGGGACGTTAGAAATGAGTAGACATTTGAAGATGTTTCATAGTTTATTTATATGATTAGTTTAAAATTACATCCTAGAGTTCCCGTTGTGGTTCAGCGGCTTAAGGTCCCGATGCTGTCTCTCTGAGGTTATGGGTGTGATCCCTGGCCTTGCTCGGTGGGTTACGGATCTGGCATTGCTGTGGCTGTGGGGTAGGCGGGCAGCTGCAGCTCCGATTTGACTCCTGGCTCAGGAACTTGTATATGCTGTGGGTACGTCAGGAAAAAGGAAAAAAATAAAATAAAAAATAAATAAAAATTTTAAAAAAATTACGTCCTTTCTGGGCCAGCATGAAGGTAGGAGGCAGGCAGCAATTACAGCGTGACTTTACCCAGGTATTCCGAGGGTTTAAAAACGCTCAGCCAGCTGGACTGTGTTTGTGGGAAGGAGGCAAATAGTTGACACCCATTTTGCAGACAGGGAAACTGAGGCAGAAGGAAACTAAGCCAATTGCGTATTGCTTCCAAAAAAATGCTGAAGTCAGGCTCCGGGCATGGTTATGTCTGGGGCTGTTCCTCCCCCTGCAGCCACGGCCTCCCTGCAGTAAAGGTTTGCTGCTACCTCCCGTGCAGCCTGGCCAGACAGAATATAGGTCACTTTAGGGGGCCTAGCAGAGCGCCTGGTACACAGGAAGCACTAAATAAATGATTGACACTGGTGCCGGGTCGTGTTACGGGGGCCAGGGAGAGTTTTGCAGAAGGTGCCCGAAGGGCCTCCAGCCCCTCCTGCGGCCGGTGCCCGCCTTTTCCTGCTCCAGGGAACGGGGGCCCGGAAGTAACCTGGCCCCTGCCAGCTCTGTGCTGCTTTTGGTAAATAACGCTTCTGAGCACTTGATCCAGGTTCACGGATTTCATCAGCAAAACCGCCCTGTGAGCTCGGGATTAATAGCATCCCCTCCCCCGAAGGAGGAAGTTGGTCCTTGGAGCGGATGAATGACTTGCCCGAGTCATTTAGCCTCAAGTCCGGTTTCACTGACCCCGAGGACAGCCTCTGCCCCCCTCACCCACCAGCCCTGCCCCCCAAAGCACCTGAACCACCTGCATCTTTCCTCGTCCTTTCTCTCATGTTGGCGCTAAGCTGCCTTGCCCGTCCCGAGCACGCCCTCAGCTCCAGGCTCCCACCCTGGCGATGCATCTTTTCAGTGGCATCTGCTCAGTTCCACAGGGGCCACTGCTGTGGCTGCTGAGACGTGGACAGCGGGTCAGCCCACCAGCCAGAGCGGGAGTTCACAGGCGTGCGGGAAAGGACAGAGTTGTCACCTGTCACCACCTGAAAAGGGGCCTGATGCTGCACAGAGGGCCTGGCAGCTGCATTTGAGTGGGTATGAAGGGACAGCGCTGAAACGCCAGAGCTGGATGGGGCATGTCATCGCAGGGAGAGTTAGTGTCTGCAGCCAGGATTTCTTAAAATAGCAGTTGTTGAGCCGGTGTTCTCTAGACTGAGTAGTGTTATTTGGATTCAGTTCAGTTAAAAACTCGTCTCCAGGTTCCATGGTGGGGAAACTCGCGGGTCTCTAAGATGTGTTTATATGCCGCCTCTCACCAGAGATTAAGTACAATTCAGTGTGCTTTCCTTTTGTCTCTTGGCATCAGCTGGCTGAAAGCCCAGAGTAAAATTTAAAGTTCAACTATAGAAGTTCCCTGGTGGCTCAGCAGGTTAAGGGTCCGGCACTGTCACTGCTGTGGTGTGGGTTCGATCCCTGGCCCAGGAATTTTTGCATGCTGCAGGCGAGGCCTCCCAAAATGATAATTAAATCAAAGAATAAAGTTCAGGAATTCCGGCTGTGGCACAGCAGGTTAAGAATCCAGCTGCAGTGGTTTGGGTCTATGTAGAGATATGGGTTCAATCCCTGGCCTGGCACAGTGGATTAAAGGATCCAGCGGTGCCACAGCTGTGACATAGGCTCTGGCTCAGATTCAATCCCTGGCCCAGGAACTTCCATATGCCGTGGGTGCCGCCATTAAAAAATAAATAAATTTAATAAATAAAGCTCAATTACAAGAACTAGTTTAACCAGACACCTTGTGTATGTCTCTGTTCCCTTTTATCGTAATTTAATTTTATAAAATCTATAAATCACGTGGTCGGGAAGAAGGCTGCAAATGTTATTTATCTATGTCCCCCAAACCTTGGCAGTCCAAACAAAAAGAGAGGGCGGAATAATTTTGAAAGATTGCTAGATTTCTTTAAATGCTTAATCTTTTAAGTCACATCTTAAAACTCTCATTTCTGTATCTCCGTCTTCAAATTGGATGATAATTTTGAGGGAACTCTTCTAAAAAATAAATCTGAAAAAGCAACGCCTTTGATTGTTAATACGTAATTGGTAATTCAGCCATTATTCTCCACTTAAGGATTCAGACCTTGACCTCATTTTTGCCAAGTGGAAAAAGTGAGAGTCATTTGATGGTTTTGAACATTTCGTGGTGGTTAAGAAAATCTTAGATTCTGCCATCCAGCCCTCGCAGTCATGAGGCTGGCAGGGCAGGTTCTCCTTCGGGTAATGTCTGGACCACTGCTGCTAGCCATCAGCATCACACCTCTCCTGGAGGAGTGGCTCCGGGGAGCCCTAGGAGTTGATGGGCACACCCAGCCTCCTTCCAGTCAGCATTTCTAGTTATTCTTACCTAGATTTCAAGGTCATGAAGACATAGGATTTGCTCACCTTCTGGCCTCGTTTGTATGATGGCCCTCAAACTCATCATGTGTCTTACTTTATTTTACTTTTATTTTATTTTAGTGTGTAGCGGCTTGATATGGGATCTCGCTTCCCAAACCAGGGATTGAACCTGGGCCACAGCAGTGAAAGCACCAAATCCTAACCACTAGACCCCCGGGGAACTCTGTCATATTTTAATAAGTGTATTTTTGGCAAATATATTTTGTTCAATTTCAGGGAGAGCTCAGACCTCTGAAAACTTTTGTCACAAGTAGAATTCTTTATTTTAATACCATTCAATAATGGCCACATTTGATTCCTGGTACTTGTTTCGCTTATTTACCTAGAAGGAGTTTTTCTGTATAAAAACTATATGAGACAATCTCAATATTTAATTTAATCACTGTATAACTTGGCAAGTTTTCTGAGAGGATAAAGAGAATTAATCCGCGTATATTACAATGTTTAGCAAGAAATATACCTAAGAAAGTTCCCTTATGTTGTCCTATGGTTTTTACCTATTTTTAGATTTTTAATGCATCTTTTGGGCCACGCCCATGACACGTGGAAGTTCCTGGGCCAAGGGTTGAACCCCTGCCACAGCAGCATCCTGAGCTGCTGCAGTGACAACACTGGATCCTTAACCTGCTGAGCCACCAGGGAACTCCCATATGCATTTTTTTAATTTTGGTAAAAACATGTAACATAAAATTTACCATCTGAGCCATTTTTAAGTTCAGTAGTGTTAAATATCTTACACTGTTGTGAATAGTTCCCCAGAGACTTTTCCTCTTCCTAAACTGGGACTCCATCCCCATGACCCAGTAACTCCCCTTTTCCTGCTCCTCTCAACCCCTGGTAACAACCATTTTACTTCCTCTCTGTATCAGTTTAGTGGCTCACGGTGCCTCATATGAGTGGAATCATACACTGTTTTCCCCTTTTGACTGGCTCGTTTCGTGTAATATAATGTCCTTAGGTTTCATCCACTTGTGGTACATGACAGGATTTCCTTACTTTTTAAGGCTGAATAATATGCCACTTTGTGGATCTATCCCATTTCAATTATCCATTCCATCCTCATTGGACCTTTATGTTGTGTCCATACCTTGGCTGCTATGTACATGGGAGCTCAGATATCTCCTCAAGATCCCGCTTTCAAATTCACCAACCTTCACCAAAGCGGGTATAGGGGAAATGTATCTCAACGTAGTAAAAGCCACTATGACAAACCCATAGCAAACAAAATAGAGCAGTGAAAAACTGAAAGCCTTCTCACTAAAATTGGAAAGAAGACAAGGAAGCCCACTCTCACCACTTCTAGTCAACATAGTATTGGAAGTCCTAGCCACAGCAATCAGACAAGAAAAATAAATAAAAGGTATCCAAACTGGAGGGAAGAAGTAAAATTGTCATTAAATGCAGCTAACATGATATTCCATATAGCAAATCCTGAAGAGTCCACACAAAAATTATTAAAACCGATAAATGAATTCAGCAAGGTAGCAGGATACGTGATTAACATACAGAAATCTGTTGTATTTCTTCACACCAACAATGAAATTTCAGAAAGAGAAAGTTAAAAAACAATCCTTTTTAAAATCATGTCAAAGAATTACCTAGGAATAAACCTGACCAAGGAGATGAAATATTTGTACCCTGATAACTATAAAACATTGGTAAAGGAAATTGAATATGATTTAGAGAAATGGAAATGTATCCCATGCTCTTGGATTGAGAGTTAATATTGTTAAAATGGCCATACTACCCAAAGCCAGTACGATTCCTATCAAATTACCCATGACATGTTTTACAGAACTAGAACAAGTAATCCTAAAATTTACATGAAACCACAAAAGACCCAAAGCAATCCTGAGGAAAAAGAACAAAGCTGAAGGCATAACCCTCCCAGACTTCAGACAATACTACAAAGCTACAGTAATCAAAACGGCGTGGTACTGGGAGAAAGACAGACATGGTTCGATGGACTAGAATAGAGAGCCCAGAAATAAACCCACACACCTGTGGTCAATTAATCTCTGATAAAGGAGGCAAAAATATACAGTGGGGAAAAGACAGTCTTTTCAGTAACATCCTGCTTTCAATTCTTTGGGCTATATACCAGAAGTAGAATTTCTGGATTTTATGGTTGTTCTGTTTTTAATTTGTTAAGGAGCCTCCATACTGTTTCCACAGCAGTTGCACTATTCTCTCCAGTAGTGTCCAGGGATTCCAGTTTCTCCACTTTCTTGCCAGCATTTTTCACTCTGTGTGTGTGTGTGTGTGTGTGTGTGTGTGTGTGTGTGTGTGTCTTTTTGCCTTTTTCTAGGATTCATTGCCGCTGAGCCACTATGGAAACTCCCTATTTTTTCCTTTTTTCTTTTAAATTATTTTTGGCCATACATGGCATGCCAAAGTTCCAGGGATCTAATCTGAGCCACAGCAGCAGCAGTGCCAGATCCTTAACTTGCTTCACCACCAGGGAACTTCTGTTTTTGCTGTTGTTGCTTATTTATTGCATACCTTTGGTAGCCTTTTGATGTCATAATCCAAGAAATCATTGCCAATCTCAATGTTGTGAAACTTCTCCTATGTTTTCTTCTAGGAGTTTTATAGCTTGGGGTCTTGTTTAGTTTTTTAATTCATTTTGAATTTTTTTTTTTTTTGTCTTTTTGCCATTTCTTGGGCCGCTCCTGTGGCGTATGGAGGTTCCCAGGCTAGGGGTGGAATCGGAGCTGTAGCCACCGGCCTACGCCAGAGCCACAGCAACGCGGGATCTGAGCCACGTCTGTGACCTACACCACAGCTCACAGCAACGCCAGATCCTTAACCCACTGAGCAAGGGCAGGGACCGAACCCGCGACCTCATGGTTCCTAGTTGGATTCGTTAACCACTGAACCACGACGGGAACTCCTGAATTAATTTTTGTATATGGTGTAAGATCAGGATTCAATTTCATTCTTTGGCATGTGGGTGCCCAGTGTTCCCAGCACCGTTTATTTAAAAAGACTTTCCCTTGGAGTTCCCATCGTGGCTCAGTGGTTAACGAATGCTACTAGGAACCATGAGGTTGCGGGTTTGATCCCTGCCCTTGCTCAGTGGGTTAAGGACCCGGTGTTGCGTTGAGCTGTGGTGTAGCTCGCAGATGCAGCTCGGATACCGAGTTGCTGTGGCTCTGGTGTAGGCCGGCGGCTACAGCTCCAATTCGACCCCCAGCCTGGGAACCTCCATATGCTGCAGGAAGTGGCCCACAAGAGGCAAAAAGACAAAAAAAATAAAAAATAAAAGCAAAAAGACTTTCTCATGTCCATTAAATGGTTTTGGCAACTTGTTGAAAATCATTGGACAGTACGTATGAGGGTTCATTTCTGGGCTGTTTTGTTCCATTGGTCTGTATGTCTGGCTTTGTGCCCGGATCACACTGTCTTAATAGTTGACGTTTATAATATGTTTTGATATCAAACATTGTGAATCCTCCGGCTTGTTCCTTGACTATAAATTCCAAAATAAATATTTTTAATTAAGTTCTGGTGGGAAGTAATCATGTTACAATCAGTTGGACAGATTTTCACAGTCACGTGAAAGGGGAAAATTGGTTGAATGTTTTATATACTGTTGCCCTGGGGCAGGTTAACTTTGTTGCGTTTTCTGCACCGAATAGCAAAATGCTGGACATGCATTTAACTATTTATTAAATTATGAACAGCATAATTGCATCTTTACATACAACTTCTCCCACTCAATTATTTCTCGAGGATACTTGTCAGAAAATGAAGTTACTGGGTAGGATGTAAACAATTCTGTTGAGTTCCGATGGCCTATTGCTAAATACCCTCCTGAAATGACAATTTATATTCCCACCGGCAACAAACACGTGACTACTTGCCTAGGCTCACGTCAACACTTTCCCAGTTTTCTAAGTGAAAATGGTACATTTTCCCTGCAGTTTGAACTGGCTTGTTATTAATGAGATTAAACCCTTTAATGTTAACATTTTTTAGAATTCTTAATTGCACCTTTTTTTTTTTTCCTGTCTTTTTAGGGCCACACCCACGGCACATGGAGGTTCCCCGGCTAGGGGTCGAATCAGAGCTGCAGCCGCCGGCCTACACCACAGCCACAGCAACGCCGGATCCGAGCCTCCTCTGTGACCTACACCACAGCTCATGGCAGTGCTGGATCCTTAACCCACTGAGCGGTGCCAGGGATCGAACCTGCAACCTCATGGATACTAGTCTGATTCATTTCCATTGAGCCAGGACAGGAACTCCTCCGCATCTTTTTAGTTTTAATTAGGAATTTTAAAATTATGAAGTGTTCTTTTGAGGGAAATGAATGTCCTTGGCCTGTTTTTCACTTGCTGTGTGTGCTTTCACCAAAGCGATTCTTAAGTTGTGTGTTACAGGCCTAAGTCTGAAACAACACTCTGATTAGAACTGTTGCCCACTTTTCCTTTGCCCATTAACTATGTTGATGATGCTTTATTTGTTTCTGCTCCTCAGATGTCTCTAGTCTTTGTGTGTGTGTGTGTGTGTGTGTGTGTGTGTGTGTGTGTGTGTGTTGTGTTGAGCACTGTTCCTCTCCTCCATCCTGGCTCCCGGGTTTCTTGTCATACCTACAAAGATGCCCCATATCAAGACTATAAATATCTGCCTACATTTTCCCAGTGTTTTTATAGTCTGCTTGGCATGTTTGGCCTTTGAATTTCAAAGGTTAAAACTGAGCACTTCAGGAGTTCCCGTCATGGCTCAGTGGGTTAAGGACCTAAGGTTGTGTCTGTGAGGATGCAGGTTTGATCCCTGGCCTTGCTCAGTGGGTTAAGGATCTGGGGTTGCCGTGGCTGTGGTGTAGGCTGGCAGCTGCAGCTCCGATTCAGCCCTTAGCCTGGGAACCTCCATGTGCTGCAGATGCAACTGAACTGTCAGAAGGGAAAAACAGAAACAAAAGGAGCACTTCCTGAGGCGTTTTGTCATTTCAGTGACAACAGAAACGTCCAGACGTCCTACTCTCCGCAAGCACCCCACTCACTCCACAAGGGGGCCCGAGTAGGGTCTGCGAAGTCGGGTTGCTGGGCCAGCGACTCTCCAGTGCTCAGAGGACCGCTCGGGTCCCGGATCCGCTCACAGTCTCGCCTTTGAGCAGCTTTCTTTCAACGGCCGACTCGGTCGTGGAGACGCCCTTCCCCTCGGACCTAAAGCTCTTTGCTGCAGCCGTGGGCTGAGCTGAGCAAGCTAACGAGGAGTATTTTCCGCTCCCTTCCAGGTTTTACAGGAAGACGAAGCTCGTGGGATTTCAGGACCTGGAGTGCGTGCCCTGCGGAGACCCGCCGCCCCCTTACGAGCCGCTCTGTGAGTGATGCCCTCAGGCCCGCTGGGCTCCAGGCCTTCTCGGAACCTTCCTGTGGCCGGCAAATGAAACGAGATCCCCCTGAGCCCCGGGGCTTCTCGCGTGCCCTCTTTTATCGGTTGTCCAGCAGGACACAAAGCCCTTTCACTGTGCTCCTCCGTCAGCAAACCGCGTCCTTTGATTCGAATCTCAAAGGGAACGACAGACGTTTCGCTGTGTGTTCCATGCAAACTTTCCCTCCGGATTTTAGCGCGGTCAACGCCAGTTAACTAGGGGGTCCCGGTCCTCATGCACCACGGCTTTGTGCCCTGGCCCCTTGGCCCTCTGTTCCGCGTCCTGGTCCCCAGATACTGTCCTGGGGCGGCGCCTCTGCCTTTCCAGAAACATCCCTCTCGGGGAATCACCTGCCCGATTAGCGCTTCCTTAAATGGAATCCTTGTTCACTTCATTCTCTCCTTCGTTTTTCTCATTTAGCAGATAGCGAGCAACCCTGTTGTGTGTTGGTAAACAGAAAATCGTGCCTTTTCCTCTTTGTATTAACAGTAGTTAAACTTTGGGCCGTATTTTCACCCTTCCGATATAAGAGGTATTTGTTGTAAGTTATCAACCAGCACTGATTTTGAATAGGACAGAGCGGCTCCTCATGCCTCTTAGTCCTAAAAAGAAGTCTGGCCCATGAAAAGCCACAGAGGCATCTGCAGGTGCACCCTCGCCCCCAGCCGGGCTCCGGGTTTTCCTGAGCTGCGGCAACAGCGAGGCCCAGGAGCGACCTGGGAGGTGGGGCACTGTCCCTACAGGTGTTATTCTTGCCTTTGGGGGACCCTGGGGGACCCAGATGTCTAGGGGTTGCTTCGATATCATTTTCAATGCATGGCCTCTGACCTCTTGCCTCTTTTTGTGACAGACCCTCCCCAAATTAATTGAAAGTTACTGCATTATTTGATAAGATCACATGGTACTTTGTTTCCAAGAATGCCGTGGAACTTTGCAGTCCAGAGTTTATCTTTTGCCAAAATGCGTTACTCTCTATATTCAAAATGATGGCAAGACAAAAAACTTGGAGACTCTTTCCGACTCTTGTAAAGTTGTGCCTTGACCCTCGTCTTTAGGGAAAATGTTTGCCAGGGAATTCATTGCAGTTGACAAATGCAGTATTGGGAGTTCCCGTCCTGTCTCCACAATTAACGAACCTGACTCGTATCCATGAGGACTCGGTTCGATCCCTGGCCTCGCTCAGTGGGTTAAGGATCTGGCGTTGCCGTGAGCTGTGGTGTAGGTCAAAGACACCGCTTGGATGCCGCATTGCTGTGGCTGTGGTGTAGACCGGCAGCTGTAGCTCCGATTCACCCCGTAGCCTGGGAACGTCCATATGCCGCGGGTGCAGCTCTAAAAAGACAAAAACAAAGAAACAAACAAATGCAGCATGGAATGCCTGTCAGGTATCGGTCGAGGTTGGTTGTACTTCATTTTCTCAGTGCTCGTCGTCAGCACACACGTGTCAGTGAGGACAGCAGAGCCAGAGAGGCTAATGACTTCCCGTTGTTGGCTGGGCTTCGGCAGAGGCCGAATTCAAGCCCAGGTCGAACTGCAGGTGCTCTGTTCTCTCCCCCGCCCTACTGTCTCCGTGAAGACCCAGCTTCCAGTCTGTCCTCTGTCGGCTGGCATCACCCACCCACTACGACTTTTTCTTGCATTGTTGGCGTTAATGTTTGCCATTTCACAACGGCTCTAAGACTCTACCCCGAGGAGAAACTGAAAGAGCCTCTTTTTTGCTCCACAGCCGCTAAAAGGACATGTCATGTCCTCTTGCCAGTGAAGACGTGGCAGCAGCCTGGTCCTGCCCGTCAGTCAGCTCAGCCACGGTTTTGTTCCACCAGCAAAGATGATACGCTTCATCCCAAACTGCCATAAAAAGACTTGGTGAAGAAACTGATACTGCTCCGTTTAGACTTGGAAAGTACTAGAGGGTTTTTTTTCCCCTTTAATTTATTGGGTTTAAATTTAATGTAATCTAGCCATAAGTCTGAGGCATTGGAATTTTTTGCCTTTGGGGAGCTGGCTGAGCTGGGATGTCATAAATTAGCCTTTAAACATAGATTTCACATTGAACTTTTAATGTCTTTTTTTTTTTTTGGTCTTTTTTTGCCATTTCTAGGGCTGCTCCTGTGGCATGTGCAGGTTCCCAGGCTAGGGGTCTAATCGGAGCTGTAGCCACTGGCCTACGCCAGAGCCACAGCATTGCGGGATCCGAGCCACATCTGCAACCCATACCACAGCTCACGGCAATGCCAGATCCTTAACCCACTGAGGAAGGCCAGGGATCGAACCCACAACCTCATGGTTCCTAGTTGGATTCGATTACCACTGAGCCACGACAGGAACTCCGAAGTTTTAATGTCTTGTAAGGCCCTGAGTAAGTTATAATTTGAAAAGAAAATTGGCCAGTTTAATTTATATGTATAGATATGTTGCCCCATGTGTGAGACTTTTTAGAAAGCGAAGAAGGGAAGTTAGATTTCGGAGTCAGAATTCTAAAGCAACAGCCTGGTGTCCTTATCTCTGTAAAGGACGGTTTGCTGCCTTTGGCACAGTGCTTGGGAATAAGTCCAGAATGCAGCTAATCTCCAAAGAGATCTTGAGGTCTTTGGGGGGAATTTCATAAGGCGTCTCATGTTTTCATTTCTTGTGCTTTGGGCTGTTCCACTCTTCCACGAAGCACTGCTTCTTCCGTGATTTTTCCTTGAGGAGTTGCGGTGTTATTTAGACTCAAAGCTGGAAGACGGAGGCACCACCCAAGCTCCCTTGAGTGCCGGGGTTTGGGGGATACACGAGGCAGTGAGAGGCTGGGGCTCCCTAGAGCCAGGAGCAGCCCTTGTTCAGGACCCGGCACAACCCTGGGGTCTGGGGGCCCTGGAGGCTCCCTGCAGCTGCCTGCCGGGCCTGCCAGACTCAATCTCCCTGTTTTGCCCAACGCTCCTGGGCTGTAGGGGTGTGCCCTTCCCTGTTCAGCCTCCGGAAGGGGGCTGATGGGTCCAGGTAAACGCCACCGTCCTGGGAGGCACAGCCTTTCCACCCACCTGCTGAACAGTCAGGGTGCCCAGTGGGTGCTCAGCACTTGGGGGGCCAAAAGGACCCAGTCTCTCCCTCCATGGCGCTCCTGGTGCCATGGGGAGCCAGCAGGTCACTCAGACGCTGCGCACCTGGACCCACCAGGAGGATCCACTTGATGGCTGACGATGCGGGAGCCGGAGGGAGGGCTGTCCCCACGGTGACTTCTGAGCGTGGTCTAAGGAGTCGACCTGCGGAGGCTGAGCTGGAGAAGGAGGGAGCAGCGGTGGGTGCCGACTCCAGACGTGCCCTTGGACGTGGCCCCCTGGAGGGCGGCCTTGTGGTGGGCGGTGGAGACGGAAGCCAGCTGACAGTGGCCCGGTAAATCGTGCGAGGGGAGAAGCGGAGCCAGGAGACCGCCGGGTCCAGACTCAGCCTCGAAGGTGACACATGGTGGCACGTGCGGCCAGGGCGGGGGTCTTGGTTCATTGTGTTTGGACCTGAGAGACGCGTCGGCTCGTTGGCAGGTGGGAGGGCAGGACCCGGTTGAGAGAGCCTGACATTCTGTATAGGAGAACAAAAGTGACCTCGAGCGGGGTTTGTTGGAAGATCCAGAGGAGGGTTGGCCTCTGGCGGGAGGGCGGGCGGGCTCCCTGCACAACCAGGGCGGGGCAGGGGTGCGGGGCAGCACGGCTTCTCGTGTCCAGGGGCCGGCAAGGGGGCTCCGTTCGTGGGTCCAGGTGCGTGACACACGAGCCGAGGCTCTGCCAGGTGAGCAGGGCCCGGGAACGTGGAGCTTGGCCTGGACCGGGTCCGAGGTTCTTCCCCCAGACAGCGGCCCAAGGTGATCAGAGAAAACAGGGGGGTCCCGGAGCCCCGAGGGTCCCGCCGACCTCCATGGTCGTGGCGAGGCCGCGTGGCCGTCTCCCGTGATGTCTCCAGGGGCTTCCGCTGCAGGGGTGCCTCTGGGGCCTCTGAAGCTGCCCCCGCCCCCGCACACACGGAGACCGTACCCGGAATGTGCGGCTTATAGCAGGTGGCAAACAGGTCTTTAAAAAGGGGAGTTCCTGTCGTGGCTCAGTGGTTAACAACCCGACTAGGAACCATGACGTTGCGGGTTCCATCTCTGGCCTTGCTCAGTGGGTTAAGGATCCGGTGTTGCCCTGAGCTGTGGTGTAGGTCGCAGATGTGGCTTGGATCCTGCGTTGCTGTGGCTGTGGTGTAGGCTGGCAGCTACAGCTCCGGTTAGACCCCTAGCCTGGGAATCTCCATATGCCACAGGAGTGGCCCTAGAAAAGGCAAAAAAAAACAAACAAAAAAGGGTGACTGCATTAGTAACACCAGAAGCGTTTTCAGTGAATGTAAATACATTTTCTCATATTTATAAAGATTTGCTTTGTGAGATTACAAGCAAACTGCGCAGAAAACACAAATCGAAACCTCCCCCCAACCCGTGTCTGTCAGCTCTCCCAAGGGTCACCAGGTCCCTCTTTGTCTTGGCCAGTGTGACTTTGGTGGGTGGCAGTGCTCTGGGGTCTGGGTTTCATCTCTGTGAGACGGGGCACCCCCGCCCCGCCCAAGGCTGCTGTGAGTGGGAGACTGTCGCTACCCAGCGTCAGGTTCTGGGGTGGCCAGGGCTCCAAGCTGCCGGCCCCTCCCTGGTTCCTTCCACGTGCCCAGCTCTCATCTAGCATTTGGGAGGAGCTGCTGCCCAGAGAAGGGACGAGTACGGCCCGGGGGCGCGGTGTCCAGCAGAGGCAGTGGTTCAGAGAACAGCCCTGCATGTTCGAGCCCCCACCCCCACCCCGAAAGGGCACGAGGGAGGAGGCAGCCTCGGCCACCAGGTAGCAAGCAGATCCCTTCTCGGCAGCTTAGCTTCCTAGTAAGAAGGTCTGAATGAGTTCCCCGCTCTGTCGGGCGTGCCCGCATTCCTTATAAACTGATTACAAAGCTAACAGGGAGTATCCATCCCCCCACCCAGCCTTTGGGAGCCCCCAGAACCTTGGTGGCCTCAGTGGCAGAGCAGGACACAGCATGGGACCTGCTGCAGGCCCCGCTGTGTCCAGAGGGTGTCCCCTCAGGCAGGGCCCCCACCTCGAACCTCCGCTTCATCTCTGGAAGATGGGCATCATTGTGCCCCCGCTGGCAGGTGTTAGAACTGAGCCCAGTCTCGTCCAGAAGCGTGCCTGCCTTCTTCCAACGGGTGACTGTACCTGCCCTGCGGCCCTGCCCACCCAGGTGTGCCCTTTGCGGTGGAGCGGGGGAGCTCAGATGAGGCCGGCTTGGATGTTGCCTTGCTGGCCCTCCACCTGAACTGGCAGCTGGGCAAGGAAGGTTACCTGCCAAGGGGCTGCCGTGGATTTTTGAGGCTGATTACGCAGATGGCCAGGACACGGGGCTGAAGAGACTCCGCTCAGCTCTGGGCTTTCCTCTCGGGCCCATGACCCAAGGCCTCACCAGCACGATCTTAAGCTCCTGTCCCCTAAAGTAACGACGGATGTGTGAAGGTCCTCTTGGTTCACCTGCAGCGTTAATTTGTGACCGTGGCTGGTTGACATGCTGTGGACACAGAAAAGGCACCCTTTATGCAGAAACCCCTGCCTCAGGCTTTGCTTCTCCCCGCAGCTTCACCGTCTTAGGAGGTGGCGCCTTTGGGAGCATAAAGAGAAATAGAGGAAAACACGCAAGAAATTTTAGAAGTCTCTCCTGCCCTGGGCCTGATAAGAAATGCAGATTTGGTCTGATTTCTTTTAGCCATGTTTGCTTAATTTGGAACAAATACTGTGGTTGGAACAAATGGTTTTGAAACAATTCAAAGCAGGTTTTATTGAAGGGTGTTTAATCTAGATGTTTGCTCTGTTCTTGGGGGCTTTGTAAAACAAGCCACGTGATTCCCAAGAGATAAGCCATCAGGGAAGTCGCCCTGTGGGGTGTGCGGGGAGGGGAGCCTGGAGCTGTGCTGACCTGCAGCCATTTAGGAATTTCGGTGACTTGGTACTCAGAAAACAGCCGGGTCTCTGCGCCAAAAAGTCATACATTTTTAAAGATTCTGCCCCCCCCAAAAAAATGTAGCTATCTTGTAAACAGCAAGTAAAAGTAGTTGCAAAATAAACTTTTAAAAGAATTATTTGCTCATTAAAGATACTTTTTAAAGTTGAGTAGAAAAGAGGGGAGGCCATTGAAAAGAGAACACTCCCAGCGTTAAAGCCACCAGAGAAGTCACAGCATTCTGACAGTTGTCTTTGCGGTCTTTTTTCGGTCTCTCCTAATGGTTTCTTTAAAAGGAGGGGTGATTATGTGACTTTTTCCACTTGAGATGCATGTTTTTTTCGCATACCGTCCTCAGCATGCGTTTAACGCTGGTGTCTGGTAAGGTGCCACGTGGGGTTTGGACTTCAGGTGTTTGGGGGGCTGCCTGTGACACACGCGTGGCTCTGTTCCCTTCTCTTCCACCTGTGTGCAGGTGGGTTGATGCCTGCGGTGGCGGCGGGGGGTATGTGTCCAGAGGTGCGGGCATTTTTGTCTCTTGACCTCAATGCTAAATTGTTTTCAAGGAAGGGTGCCTGGCAACCAGCTCTTTTTAAAGAAAACGCATTTAAAAGGAAATGAGCGGGGAGTTTCGAAAGCAGCACCCGTATGGGTTTTTAGGCCACGGTGGTGAAGTAGTGGTGACTTCAGGTGCCACCCGCGTGTGTAGCTGGACCCCTGCGCTGCAGAAGCCGATTCCCGCCATCCTCTGGCACCCAGAGCCCTTCCATCCTGGGCGCTAACACACCTGCCAGGTCTGGGCGGCGTGGAGGCCGCAGAATGGGATGAGAGATGCACACACTCGTCGTCGGCCAGGTTTAGAGCAGACCCGTTTGCTCTGGAGACGTCCCGTGACTGTGTCGCATCCGCGTGTGTCCCGGTTCCCGCAGCAGAGTTCTTGGGATGGTTTCCTGACACTGAGTGGCCTGTCTCGCCGGAGCACTTCCTGGATCCTCTGCAGGCTGCGCCCACAAAGCCGCCCAGACAGCCAGGGAGGGGTTCAGGTTACAGAGGGCCTTCCGGGAGCCTGTGGTCCTCAGGCCGCGACTCTGAGTGTGGGACAGGGGACCGCTGGCCTGGGTTGTGCCGGTCGAGCCCGGCTTTGGGACCGGTTCAGGACAGACGGCGCCCCTGGGCCTCCTAAGCAGTGGAGACAGGCAGCTTCTCCGGCAGACCCTCCAGGGTAAACAGGAGGACAGTGAGGTCAAAGGGCGCGGCAGGGGCTTCTGGAAGCCGCCAGAGCCCCCTGCTCGTCCCTGCTGTCTCGCTTAGTCCACGGAAGTATTTTCTCCTCCTGCTGCTTTCCGCCGTTCCCTGCTTTCCGTCCCTTTCCTGTTCTCAGGGCTGGGCATTGCCTTACTCTTCTGATCTGATGCAGCCGTGCTGGGAGGGGGCTGATGGGGAAGCTGAGGGGACACAAGGCCATCGGGGCTCCCTGCCTGCCGGGTCCCAGCACAGATGCTCTGCCCACCGGTTGCCCCGAGCCCCCGTGGGGTCCACGCTGTTTCACCGTGGACACCGCTCTGCCAGCCCGGCCAGCACGACAGGGGCAGGAGGGGGCTGCCGCCTGCCCCGGGAGGAGGTGGGCACAGCCGGCAGTGACAGGACAGCCTGTATCTGGCGGGGAAGGCTCAGGACACGCCAGCCCCGTGAAGCACCCTGCGCTCTTGTGCCCCTTCGCGCAGCTGCACCTACCCCACCCCAAAGGCTGACCCTCGGGGTCCGCTCGCGTCACCCGGAGTCAGCGCCGAAGACTGTTTTTAGAAAGCTGAACGCCGCCGTGATTTATTCGAAATGATTTCCCTCGAGAGCGGTCCGTCCTTTTGTCAGCGGGTTTGCTGACAGGTAAACAACTGTTTTCTAACGGTGTGCGGCCGCCTCTCCCTTTGCCCAGGATGGGGCGACGCCTGGGCAGCTTGCCCGCCTCGGCCTCTCTCGGTGGTAAGTGCCGCCGCTTTGAATGATGACTTTACCTCTTTCAAATATTTCTCTTTCTGGAGCCCTAGGTTGAGCCAAGTTACAAAACTCACAAATGCTTCCGAGAAAAATGTGATTTGATGCATGTGTCCATCATGCATTTTTTTTTCCTGCCCCAATAAAAGGGCCACATATTTGGAAGCCGTTCACTCCGTCCCAAAGGGAGAGGGCAGTGGAGAGGCGGTCGCTGGGGCTGAGGCCCGAGGCCGTGGAGGAGCCTCGGGGGCTGGTCCGCCCACTGCTGTCCGGGAGGCCGGGTCCTGGTCCGGGAGCCCAGCGGGCTTTGGTCCCGCCCTCCGGACCAAAGCCCTCCGAGAGCGGCCGATTATTACCCTGTGGGCAGTAAATCCAACTCCTCAGCCTTTATCTTCAGGCTCTCTTAGACAGGTAAAGTCAGTGAGCTGGTTTAAACATTTACTCAGGAAGAAACAGGTTGTGGTTTGTTAGAGGCCATCAGCAAATTCAAGGAATGTTAGATGAAGTACAGTTTATTTATTTATTGTCTTTTTTTTTTTTTTTTTTTTTTTTGCTATTTCTTGGGCTGCTCTCGTGGCATATGGCTGCTACACCACAGCCACAGCAACGAAGGATCCGAGCCACCACAGCTCACGGCAACGCCGGATCCTTCACCCACTGAGCAAGGGCAGGGACCGAACCCGCAACCTCATGGTTCCTAGTCAGATTCGTTAACCATTGCACCACGACAGGGAACTCCATGAAGTACAGTTTATTTAAAAAATACAACATCCAGCAGGCCTGTGTCATTAAGTTGTGGATAGTGACACAGGGAACAATGATTTGCGTGCGTGCCCCTTAGAGCCTTAAAACAAATGAGGGCGGAGGAGAGCAGTCTCCTGGTTTCTGCCAGACCTGGAAGTGCAAACTGAGTCAGAGCTCAGCCAGGCCTCCCTCTCCCTCTCCCGGGGCTGAGCCCTCGTTCCGGGACGTGGTGGGGGATGGACCCGCCCGGGGCCCCTGGGGAGGGGTCCTTTTGTGTTTCAATGCGGGTGATTGCCCGGCCGGGAACAGCATTTGGAGGATAAAAAAGAGAAGCTTGGGGGGAATTTAAATTGCAAACAGGTCTCTAGTTCTGAAGGGTCCCAGACCTCCACCTGTGCCTCTCAGCCTGCCCTGTGGGTCCTCCGTGTCCTCACCTCACAGCCAGGAAGCACCGGAGGGGAAGAGAGGCAGGACTCGAACCCGGGCCAGCTCAGAAGGCCTGGGAGTGAGAGAGTTTAATTTCAAAATTAAGGGAAGGCGTCCCTGGTGGCTCAGTGGGTTAAGGGTCCAGCATGGTCACTGCTGCGGCTCAGGTCGCCAAAAAATAAAAATTAAATTAAGATTAAGACAAATATTGAAACTATACATGAAATGTAGTTGAGTCATCCTGCTTGACAATGCAGCGTAGAATAAACTGCAAGGGTGGAGGAGGTAGAAAAAGGACAAATTGGAAATGTAAAGTCAGTTATCAAATAGGAATTAATTTTTTGAGATAGCATCCCCCCTCTGGTGTTTAAAACAATATTTTAATGGTGTCGCTTATTTTGACCACCTCAGAGGAATTGTTTTAAGCATTCTTGAGAGTTTTGGCCACAATTATGAATCCAGTGGCCATCTTCTTAAATACATATTCAAGAAAGATCTTTATTTTTCTTTTTATAGGGCCGCCCCCGCGGCATATGGAGCTTCCCAGGCTAGGGGTCGAATCGGAGCTACAGCTGCCGGCCTGCACCACAGCCACAGCAACGCCAGATCCGAGCCGCGTCTGCAGCCTACACCACAGCTCCTGACAACGCCGGATCCTTAACCCGCTGAGCAAGGCCAGGGATCGAACCCGTAAGCTCATGGATGCTGATCCGATCGGTTTCCACTGAGCCAGGATGAAAACTCCGCATCGTTTCCTAATACTTCCGCACTTACAAGGAAAGGGAGGAGGTGCTTCCTTTGCATGTAACGGTTGCAAAGTGATTTTTAACTTAGTGCAACGCTATCACCTGCGGCATCACCTCCCGGGGAAGCCAGACTACTCTGTCCTCTTCCCAGAGGATTCTCCCTGTCATACCTCCCACCGCCTTGAAGAGAGGCTTTGGCCATCCTTTCATTCCCCTGCATTTAAAACAATGTACGACTGTGTTCAGTCCACCTTCCACTTTCCAGGACTAAAGGGTGATGAGGGGAAATGATGGATTTTGTCTTGAAGTGGTTTTCTGCACAGTCTTCCGTATCGAACTTAAAAAGCGTCCTCGGGAAGCAGTCATTCCTGGAAAGGTTTCCAGCGGGCAGAGGAGCACGTGCTTTTCTTTAAAAGGAGAAAAAATGACTTTTTCTGTGTGAGGCTGTTGAACTAGGAAGCCTCCTGTGTGAGGGCCTAGGGCTGGTCTGAACGTCAAAGGCCATGAGCCACTGCGGGGCTGTCACTGACCCGCAGACCGGTCTGTCCTCCCGTTCAGAGACAAGACACTGAACCCTCCTCTGTGCAGACATGTGGGCACCGGGGACCCGCAGTGAAAAACAGACTAAACTTGGAGTTCCCGTCGTGGCGCACTGGTTCACGAATCCGACTAGGAACCATGAGGTTTCGCGTTTGATCTCTGGCCTCGCTCAGTGGGTTAAGGATCCGGCGTTCCCATGAGCTGTGGTGTAGGTCGAAGATGCGGCTTGGATCCCGCGTTGCTGTGGCTCTGGTGTAGGCCGGCGGCTACAGCTCCGATTCGACCCCTAGCCTGGGAACCTCCATGTGCCCAGGGAGCGGCCCTAGACAAGGCAAAAAGACAAAGACAAAAGCAAAAAACAGACTAAACTTCCAGTCTGCGGGGAGTTGACATTCTAATGAGGCGGGGGCTGGGGGGGGGTTGATGGAAGGAGGGTCAGAGGAGTTCCCACTGTGGTGCTGCAGGATCGGCGGGGTCTCTGCAACACCAGGACACAGCTTTGATTCTCAGCCCAGCCCAGTGGGTTAAAGAATCTGGCATCGCCCCAGCCTCGGCCTAGCTATAGCAATGCGCCTTGGAGATCTGATCCCTGGCCCGGGAACTTCATTCGCCGAGGGGTGGCCAAAAAAAAAGATGAAGACCTGCCTGTGGATGGGTCATTTAAAAAAAAAAAAAATCAGTTGGTCAGGGAAGGCCTAAACCAGGGACCCTAGGACCGGGAGGAAGGGAGCAGGGCACAAGCCTGGGCAGAGCCTGGGGCAGAGGTGGGAGCCCAGTGAGTGTGTGCGGGGCCTTGGGAGGTGGTGTAGACCAGGGAGGGCCTGGCGGTGAAGACCCGGTCTTTATTCTGAGGGAGGTGGGCGATGTTAGCTACAGGAGTGACGGGATCGGACTTAATGCTTTAAGAAAATCCTTCTGGGAGTTCCCTGGCGGCCTAGCAGTTAAGGACTGGGCCTTGTCACTGTTGTGGCGCAGGCTCAATCCCTGGAAGATCTTCCGTGCTGGTGAGAACAGACTTCAGGGAAGCAAGGGGAGGAGCAGGGGGCTCGTACAACCCAGCGGTTTTAGCTGCGGCGGTCAAAGGATGCAGGTGGAAGAATAGGCTCAGCAGCCTTTTCCCAAGAGTTCATTCATTAGTGAGTTTAACTGCAGCGCATTTGACTGATGTAGTTACTAGTTATGCTGATGATATACTAATATTTGCTCTATTGGGCGACTGATTTAATTATTCGTTATGCTGATGATATACTAATATTTGCTCTATTGGGCTTGCTCCGGGATGTCAAAGAAGATTCCAGAAGAATAGCCTCTGGTCGATCTGTTTCTAGACTTGGGCAAAACACAGATTGGGAAGCAGTCAACCTAAGGATTTTACATCACCTAAGGTTTTACTGCACCCTAACCGCTCTGATTAGCTTAGGCCCTGGGGACACACAGAAGGATCTGAAAAACAGGACGGGGCGGTCTCCCTTCTAACACTCGCTGCCCCGAGCGCGCAGTCACATGACCGTCTCACTGGCACCTCGCAGGACTCAGGCCAACCCACATCTCCTCGCTGCTGTTCGTGGATTAGCTCCCTCGAGCTTCGCGAGGAAGGGAGTTCGCTTCCGAGCCCTGGTCCTGACCCCTGACTTTCAGGCGAGTTCGTTAACGTGTCTGTGCCCCTGTTTTTCCTGTTCCCAGTGACAATTCTAATCATTTCCGAGGAGGAAATAAGCCTCGGTTGAACTCCTGAATCTGCCTCCGGTTCCAAAACTCGAGAAAGACATGCTCTTGCTGACCCTGACGCACAGGTGTCTTCTTTATTTTTTATTTTTAGTTTTTCGTCTTTTTAGGGCTGCACCTGAGGCATATGGAGGCTCCCAGGCTAGGGGTCAAAACGGAGCTACAGCTGCCGGCCTGCACCACAGCCACAGCAACGCGGGATCCTTAACCCACTGAGTGAGGCCAGGGATCGAACCTGCGTTGTCATGGATGCTCATCAGATTAGTTTCTGCTGCACCACAGTAGGAACTCCCAAGAGTCGTCGTCTTTACCGTAAGTTCGGTCACCTGTAAGATTCTAAATAACTAGCTGTTAATGCAAGGTCAGTTCCGCTGGAATGAGATGCAAGAAAAACAATCTAAATCCAGATTTTCTCTGCCGTCTAGACCCAGATCTGTTACAGTGGGCAGAGACAGACGCACTTTCATTTTCTGAGTAGGAAATTCATGGGCAGAAATAATTTGAGTTTCATCATCTGAGAATAATTTCACAGAAGGTTACTTGTTGAAACACAGCACTGAGCTGAATAAGGTTGATCCCCTTTAGGGAGTTCCGTTGTGCTGCAGGGGAAGTGAGCCCAACTGGGATCCATGTGTTTGTGGGTTCAATCCCTGGCCTCGCTTAGTGGGGTCAGGACCCTGCGTTGCTGTGGCTGTGGTGTAGACCAGCAGCTGTAGCTCCGATTCAGCCCCTAGCCTGGGAACCTCCATATGCCATGAGTGCGGCCCTAAAAAAAAAAGAGAGAGAGAGAAAGAAAAGAAGTATTATAACTAATAATAAGGTACCTGCGGGTCACGGGATGGAGTCTTGCAGTGAAAGCGTGCCGAGCGGGACGCTGTCTGCTCCGAGGATGCGGTGTGGTGAACACGCGTGTGCTTTCACGGAGACACGGGGCCCAGGGCCACAAGCGGAGCCTGGCCCCCAAGGGGTTAAGCAGACTCCGGCGCGGGGGGTGGGGGTGGGGGAGCAGGGAGGGCAGAGGCCCAAGGGCGGCATCTCTGTTCCCAGTCCCAGATGGCAGCCCTGTCTGTGAGTCCCGGTTGAAGCAAAACTCTTTTTTGAGCCCGTGCAGCCTTCAGCCCAGATGTTCGAGGCCGTCATCCCGTGTTTGGCTTTTATGATGTCTCTTCTGTGTCTTGGTGTGGAAGTTTCAAAGCTTCAGTGTTTCGTCCGTCAAATAAACACAGCCAGACCTTATGGGACTGCAGGATAATAACAAAGAAGGAAAGCATCCTTGAAAACAGGAAGAAAAAAAAATTCTTTTTCTTTATCGTATGTGCCAAGAAATGCTATAGACATTCTGTGGCCATTTTCCGGCTCATGATTTTTTCGGGTTAATGAGGGTGTTTATCGTAATACAAGTACCAAACGGTTAAAATCCACCAAGTGCCAAAGACGCGTCTAGAGTAACGCGTTTGCTGTGGGTGTAACAGACGCTCTCTGAACAGCACCGGTGGCGCCCACCTTCAGCCAGCCCCTCGGGGACCTGGGGGGCGGGGTGACGGAGGGTCACCTCCCTGCATTGCCAGCCCTCTCCTGTGACACCTGCTGTCTCTGTCCTTTCTTCTTTCTTTTGCCCTTGAAGATAAGCATGATCATACTGGGCCTGCAGGGGCCTGGCGGGGATGGAGCTCTAGCCCAGATAATCTGGAAGCAAGATTAAGAAGAACAGAAACAGAGCTTCCATCGTGGCTCAGCAGAAACGAATCTGACTAGCCTCCATGAGGACGCAGGTTCGATCCCTGGCCTCGCTCAGTGGGTTAAGGACGTGGCGTTGCTGTGGCTGTGGTGTAGGCTGGCAGCTGCAGCTTCGATTTGACCCCTAACTTGGGATCCTGCATATGCCGGGAGGGCGGCCCTGAAAAAAAGACAAAAAAAAAAAAAAAATCCCGCAGAAGTTAAGTAATTGATCAGGTCTCAGCAACCGTGACCTTCAGCCTCCTGGGAACATATTCCTACAGAATTTTCTTCCCTCCTGGGGGCTTCTGCATGTTGGGGTTGGACGTCAGGGTCCCCTCTGGGGTCCTGTCCTTTGGGTCACTCCCCACCCGGGGGCCCCAGGAGGCCTTCCTGCCTAAGCCCCTCATCCATCCCGCAGCCCTGTCTTCACAGCATCCTGACTCCTTTCCCGGCCCCACCTCCCATCACACTTGCCCCAGGCCTGCTGCTGGGCTGCAGAGGGACCTCGTGTCCTCCTTTGGTTTTGTTGCTGCATTTCTGATGGTGCTTCCAATGACCGGCACAGCTTGGAGGACAGAAAGCTCTTAAATTGTCCATCTCTAATGTCCCTTTGTCCTGCCGAGAGAAAACACGTTCAGTGCCTTATAACGATGGTTCATTTTCCTTTTTCTGGGTAGAAACACTGGCACGTAGAACTGACGCATAGGATGCAAAGCCAATTGGAAGAAGTTAGAAAAGGGACATCTTTACCACTCCTAGTGGTACCAGAGTGGATCTAGCGACAGGCGAGCACTGTGATCTGAACACGTGATATTATTTATGCTCAGTGTCTGTCTCCGTTGACCTGATGTCATCGTGCAAGGGATTAGTCCACACCGCGGCCGTGGTGCTCCAGGGGCTGGGACAGGGGGAAGCGTGTTGTTTCAGGGCCTTGTTTCCAAATCCTGCACCAACAGGACTTGATAAAAGCCTTTGGGGAGGTCTGGACAAAAGTTACCCTCAGCCGTGACTTGCCTCGCACCTCGTCCACGCGGGCCTGAAGGAGCACAGCCTGCCTGCCACGTTTCGAGAGAGAATGGCAGCCACACAGCTGCTCCAGAGTCTTGGCAGGTGGGCCTCTGCTCTGTAGGCCCAGAGCTCCCTCCGGGCCTGACCCTCCGTGTTTTCCCGATTTGCCCAAAGATTTCTTCCTAAAGGGTTTAGCTTTACCATTTCATTCACAGTATTCCTTGAGGTTAAATTCTTTTGCTCATGATTGCTTACTCTTTATTTTTTATTTTATTTTTTTTGCTTTTTTAAGGCCACACTCTCAGCCTACGGAGGTTCCCAGGCTAGGGGTCGAATCAGAGCTGCAGCTGCCAGCCTCCACCAGAGCCACAGCAACATCAGACCCGAGCCGTGTCTGCGACCTACGCCACAGCTCACGGCAACGCTGGATCCTTAGCCCACTGAGCGAGGCCGGGGACCTAACCCGCAACCTCATGGCTCCTAGTCAGATTCATTAACCACTGAGCCACGACGGGAACTCCTCTACAGCTTTTTTTGATGAAAGCTTTGCAGAGTGCAGTGAGGGCTTTGATCCACATCGCTAGTGTTTTCATTGCAAGATTTGGACTTGCCTTCTTTAATCCAAAAGATAATAAAGGGGTAATTGGAACCACCTGAGAATATTGGCTGTGATCGTATCTTTTTAAATGTCTTGTAATAGGGGATGAGGTTTATTAATAACCTCAAGGCAAGACTCTGTGTTTAAGAGTCGGAGAATAAGCATAAATGCGAAGGACGTTCCTAATGCTTTAAATTTAAGAATGGATAGACTTACACCCACACCCTTCCCCTCCTCCCGTTTCAAGAAGGATGTTTTGCATTTTCTTCAGGCAGCAGGCTGAGAATAGCAATAAAGCAGCGGTGGCCTGGCAGCCGGGAGGGAAACAGAAATTGATGGAGGCAGAGTGGCAGGTGGAGCGAGAGGGCTCAGAGGTCCTTCTTGGAGACCTTGGTCTTCTGTCCGCAATAACCCGAGGGACTGCCGTCCCGTCCCCCCGCCATCAGGGAGGTGTCAGTGCCATCACCGCACAGCTGGGCTTCTCTGGTCCTGTCGCCTTGCAGCCTCATGTGTCACTTTGCTTATCCACTGCACTCTGCCGAGCTGGACCAAGCGGGAGTGAAAGATACAAACGTTGACTTCTCAGGGGTGGGTTCTGCTTACACTAGAACCCTCTTTGATTCTGTATTAAAAGAAAGCAGGCTGGAGTTCCCATTTTGGCGCAGTGGTTAACGAATCTGACTAGGAACCGTGAGCTTGTGGGTCCGATCCCTGGCCTCGCTCAGTGGGTTAAGGATCCGGCGTTGCTGTGGCTGTGGTATAGGCCGGTGGGTGGCTACGGCTCCGATTTGACCCCTAGCCTGGGGGCCTCCATATGCCGAGGGAGCGGCCCTAGAAAAAGCAAAAAGACAAAAAAAAAAAAAAAAAGCAGGCTGGAGGCCACCTTGGGCTGCTGCCACGAGTCCCTTGCGTCTGAAATCATGAAAGGGCTCCTAACGAGGGCAGTGCCCGCAGGGGAACTTGAAAGAAAGAATGTAGCTCAGAAGTTCTATATTTACAAACAAAGGTTGCAGCATGGCTCAACAAAGGGAAAATGCTGGCCCAGCTGTGCTGTTTTTGATGTGCCCTCAGTTCAAAAAAGAAAAAGGGTTTAGGGCAGTAACTTTGAAACACAGCGCTCAGGGCATATCTGAAAAGCAGTCTGACATGGTGAACGTTGGCTTGTACTGCGCACAGCTGCGTGTCCCAGATACAGATGTTAGGAGACAGCCTGGCCAGTGCTTTCCAGGCTCAGATTCTGGTACACAGATGTCGAGTCACATATGTGTATTTTTGGATGGAGCTTCAAAAGTAAGGTTAGAACCATTCCTTTAAAAAAAAAAAAAAGATGCAAGTCCTGGTATAATCCTTGTATCGTTCACTTCAAAAATGATGCTTTTTGGTGGGGGGGGCCATACTCACAGCATGTGGAAGTTCCCAGGCCAGGGATCGAACCCGAGCCACAGCAGTGACAATACCAGATCCTTAACCGCTAGGCCACCAGGGAACTCTAAAAATGACGCCCTCTTAATTTAAATAATTTTGCTTATTGAGTAATAAAATCTGGCTTAAGGTGTGATTATTATTTGTCGTAAACTCCCACTGAGCTTTGCTGTTCTAATTTTACTCTGTGATATCATTTTTTTTTTTTTTTTTTTTGGTCTTTTTTTTAAAGGGCCGCACCTGTGGCAGATGGAGGTTCGCAGGCTAGGGGTCGAATCCGGAGCTGTAGCTGCCGGCCTACACCACAGCCACAGCAACATCAGATCCGAGCCGCCTCTGCGACTTACAGCTCATGGCAACACCGGATCCCTAACCCACTGATCAAGGCCAGGGATCGAACCCACATCCTCATGGATACTAGTCGTGTTCATTGCTACTGAACCACAAAAAGAACTCCCTGTGATATCCTGCTTTGCTGGGTTTTGTTTTTTCTTTTTCCTCTTCTCTGGCCACACCTGCCGCCTGTGGAAGTTAACCTGAAGCCGTATCTTATTTTGAAGTCCGTGTCTTAGTTTCATCTTCCTTCAAAGATGCTTTCGACAATAAATCTGTGTGGGCAGCTGCCATGTGCAAGGGCACTCATGTCTTTAAAATACGTTGGTTCTGTTTTGAATTTTTTAGGAGCCCCCAGGCTGTTTTCCATAGTGGCTGCACCAACTTACAGTCCAACCAGCCCTGCAAGAAGCTCCTTTTCTTTACATCCTCTGCGACGTGGATTTCTTGTCTCTTTGTTAATAGGCAGCCTGACCGGCGGGAGGTCATATCTCACGGGGGTTTTGACTGGCATGTCCCTGATGACTGGGGCTGGTGAACATCTTTTCATGTGCCCGTTGCCCATCTGCAATGTCTGTTTTCGAAAAACGCCTGTTCAGGTCCTCTGCCCATTTTAAAATCAGGTTTGTTGTGATTTTTTTTTTTGGCTTTTTTGTTTGCTTTTTTTGATATTCATTTGTATGAGTCCTTCTTAAGTGTTGGCTGTTGACCTGTTATCAGTCGTATCATTTGCAGATATGTTCTCCCGGTCAGTAGGTTGTGTTGTTTTTGTTTCGCTGATGGTTTCCTTCGATGTGCAAAAGCTTTTAAATTTGATTAGGTTCCAATTGCTTTTTTTTTTTTTTTTTTTTTTGGCTTTTCTTTCTCTTGTCAGAGGAGACAGATCTCAGAAAATATTGCTAAGACCAAGTCAGAGAGAGAGGACTGCCTGTCTTCTTCCAGGAGTGTTGTGGTCTTTTCCTTGAGGTGTTGATCCATTCTGAGTTTCTTTTTGTATATAGTGTGAGGAAGTGTTCTCATGATCTCACTTTTTACGTGGAGCTGTCCAGTTGTCCCCACACCACTTACTGAAGAGCATGTCTTTTCTCCGTTTTGTGCTCTTACCTCCTTTGTTGAAGATTAATTGACCGTAGATGCATGGGATTGTTTCTGAGCTATTTTGTTCCTCTAAGCTGTGTCTGCTCCTGTGCCACCGGTACCATCCTGTTTTGATGAGTGTAGCTTTGTGGTGCAGTCTGAAATCAGGGAGCTGAAAATCAGAAATATATTGTAACTAAATGGTTGAAATTTACTTTCTGGAACTAATGCCCCGAATGAAAAACCCTGATGTAGCTTAGTTATTTACGAGCTAGAATTCATCCCACTGAGTTTTGTTTACTACTTCTTTCTTGAAATGCATTCTTGTCCAGACTTTCTCGACGTCATTCCTGCTTGTTTTCCTCTCAGAGACGGGCTTCTGCTCTCTGTCAGATTTCCTAATTTCACCGTGGGCCTGGGTTCTGTCCTGGGTCCTCTTCTTGATGCTATCTATACCTGTTCCCCGGGCTTTGGGCATGACCTGCACAGTCGTGAGTTTCAGGCTTCTGTCTCCAGCGGCAGTCTCTCTTCTGCCTTGTTAGGATATCCAGCTGCCAACTCCGCAGCTCTGAGTAGACAGGTAAGAGGTGTCTGAAACTTAACATTTCCAAAACATAAGTTTTTATTCCCTTCCTCCCCAGGCCCCACCACATACACTGTCCCTCAAGTTTTTGCCGTCACGATTCATAAATGACCCCCTAGTTTACCTGGTGATTTATTCCACAACCTCAGCATCCTTGTGGATTCCATCTTTCCTTGCACATGACTCACAGGTAGCACCTCGAAGTGCTCTCACAACGACGTTTCTCAGATGTAACCAGTTGGCAGCATCTCCGTGGCTGCCGTCTTCACGCAAAGCTGCCATCGTCATCACGTGGACCGCAGCAGCCCTCCCCCACCTAATGTCCTTGTCTCTTCAGCTCAGCACCCAGAGGGCAGTCGTGTTTCTTGGGTCGGTCAGAACAGGTCAGCCTCTGCATTTGAAACCTCCAATCACGTCCCATGATTCACTCTTTAAAAAAATTATGCGATGCTTTGGTATATATTTTACGGATGCATTGCAAAATCCACAGTCATGGAGACTTTCCCCTAGGTTTTCTTCTAAGAATGTCATAGCCTTAGCTCTTAAATTTAGACCTTTGATCCGTATTTTTAGTTAATTTTGAAACGTGGTGTGAGGTAGTATGCAACCTCATTCTCCTGCAGGTGAATCGCCAGTTTTCCCAGCACTGTTTGTTGAAGAGAATGGTCTTGGCACCATTGTCAGAAGTCATTTGACTCTATGGAGTTCCCTGGTGGCCTAGCGGTTAAGGATTCAGCATTGTCACTGTAGGGGTATGGGTTTGATCCCTGGCCTGGGAAATTCTGAAGGCCATGGGTGTGGCCAGAAATAATCAGTTGACTCTGGGTCAGGGTTGGGGTTAGCTTAGCTCATGTACTTCCACTCTTTGGAATCCGTTTAGCCAAATGAATCCCGTGCTTTGTGGACCAGAAATACGGGAGAAGCACATAAGCAAAATGTACTCGTCATGCTTATTTTGGGGGGAGACTCCAATCAGTCGTTGCCCTGGCGGGTCAGTTACTACATAAAACAGCACATGCAATTAACGAATCCAAAGCCTCAGAGGAAGGTTCAGTCGGCAAGAGAACAGGGAGAACCTTACCGTGTGGAACTCTGCCTAGAGTGGATCAGCATTAAATCAGCACTTCTGAGGCGTTCCCATTGTGGCTCAGCACTAACGAGCCCAACTAGTATCCATGAGGATGCGGGTCCGATCCCTGGCCTCACTCAGTGGGCTAAGGATCTGGCGTTGCTGTGAGCTGTGGTTAGGCCAGTGACTACAGCTCCCATTGGACCCCTAGCCTGGGAACCTTCATGTGCTGCAAGTGTGACCCTAAAAAATAAAAAAACCCTGAAAGTTGTTTCTGTTACTTGTCTGACGGCCTTACAGACGCAGTGAGCCGAGTGAAAACCGCGTCTCTGTCACAGAGGCGGACGCGGTGAGCCGAGTGGAAACGGCGTCTCGGTCACAGATCCCATCCTTTAGGTCAGACAGAATCTACTCTTCTTTTCAAGGTAGGCGTTTAAGTGTCCATATTTCTTAAGCCACATTTAAGGGAACCATAAAGTAATTTTTTTTTTTTTTTTTCGGTCTGCACCCGCGTCATATGGAGGTTCCCAGGCTAGGGGTCAAATCGGAGCTACAGCTGCCAGTCTACACCACTGCCACAGCAACACAGGATCCAAGCCATGTCTGCAACCTACACCACAGCTCATGGCAACACTGGATCCTTAACCCACTGAGCAAGGCCAGGAACCGAACCCGCAACCTCATGCTTCCTAGTCGGATTCGTTAACCACTGCGCCACGACGGGAACACCAATATCTTGAGTAATTTTAAATGTCGTCCGACTTCACCTTGTGCATGAAACGCCCGCAGATTTCACACTGGCGCATTCATCATGCTCTTTACACCAGTCACGTTTGGGTTTCTCAGCATTTCTGTGTTAACAGAATAAGGTAAGGAATTAGATTCTTGATAAAAGCCGGCTTCATCCTTGCCACACTGGCTGTGTAGACACCATTTGATTAGGTTTAGGAGATGGGGAAGGGTAGATGTTTCCTGGTTCCCAAGAGGCCAGATGTTGACGGCAAAACACTGCCACGTGCCCTGCTGGCGGCATCAGCTGGAGGTGGGGCAGCCAAGGGATTCTGGGAGGAGAAGGCGAAGTGTCACCATGGTTGTGTGATTTGAACACATCTGCTTAGGTGGGCGCAGCCTGAGCCCACTCTGACCCTGGCCACCACCGCTCTGCCCACGTGTGCCCTGTGGGTGTAGAGAACCCCTAGCTTGAGGCCGGTGCGACAAGGACGTGTCCTAATTTTTTGAGGGTTTTTAATTGTGTCTTACGTTGATTGATTTTGGTATGCTTCAGCATCACTGCCTTCCTGAGATAAATCCCACGTGGTCGTGATGTACAACCTTTGATATGTGCTGGCTTCGACGTGTGCTATTTTTGTTGAGGTCTTTTCCAGCTATGTCTGTCAACTACATAATTTACAAATTACAAAAAGCCTTGACCTGGGGAATGTTAGGGTAACATTAGCTTCATAGAATGAGTTAGGAACCTTTCTTTCCTTTCTTTTTTTTTGGGGGGGGGAGCATTTGAGAAAGATGGGTGTTCACAATTAAAAAAATGAAAGGAGGGGGGGAACCCCACAGACTCATCTCGATTATGCTGAGAAAAGTACCTGACAAAATCCAACGCTCTTTCGTGGTTGGGGCTCCACTTCAGTGGAGACGGTTGACAGCGCTGTGAGCGTCCGCGGGGTCACTGGGGTGGATGTCATGCTCCGTGTGTTTTGCCAGAAACAGTCAGTGCAGGTGGAAGTACATGCATTTCCTGTGTAAACAGAAATGTCATTTTGAATCATGTGTTTATCAGTTATTGAAAAATAAACCACAGCGGTTCCCTTGTGGCACAGCAGGTTAAGGACCTCGTGTTGTCACTGCAGCGGCTGGGGTCACTGCTCTGGCACAGGCTCGACACCTGGCCGGGGAACATCCGTGTGCCATGGGAGTGGCCAAAAGAAAGAAAGAGAAAGCACAGAGTTCGGAGACAAGGTTTAACATGAAAAATAAGTAGGAGTTCCCGTCATGGCGCAGTGGTTAATGAACCCGACTAGGAGCCATGAGGCTGCGGGTTCGATCCCTGGCCTTGCTCAGTGGGTTAGGGATCCGGCGTTGCCCTGAGCTGTGGTGTAGGTCACAGACGCGGCTCGGATCCTGTGTTGCTGTGGCTCTGGTGTAGGCAGGTGGCTACAGCTCTGATTCGACCCCTAGCCTGGGAACCTTCATATGCCATGGGAGCGGCCCAAGAAATGGCAAACACACACACACACACACAAAAGAAGTAAATGATAAAGACTCACTCTTGGAGTTCCCATTGTGGCCAGTGGTTAACAAAGCTGCCCAGTGTCCATGAGGACGTGGGTTTGATCCCTGGCCTCGCTCGGTTAGTTAAGCGCCCAGGTTGCCATGAGCTGTGGTGTAGGTCTCAGATGCGGCTCGGATCCCGCCTTGCTGTGGCTGTGGTGTAGGCTGGTGGCTACAGCTCCAATTGGACCCCTAGCCTGGGGACCTCTGTATGCCTCCGGTGCGGCCCTAGAAAAGGCAGGCAAAACAAAAAAAGGACTCACTCTTTTCCATTTATCCAGTGTCAGAGTGCTTGGTATACAATGGATTTTAAAAAACCCACCACTTTATTGGCAGACTCTTTTGTGGTACATCTGGAGTTCATATGTGAAGTGTTACCATAGGTATTTTTGTTTAACCAGCATAGATGAACAAGATAAAGCTTACACCCCAGGACTATATCCTTGCCTCAGTGAGGACGGCAAAGAGCTCTTTGTTCATGTGTTTTTTTAATTATAGGAACACAGCTAGAAATAGATTCATCAGGTTTTAATTTTGTTCAAGTTATTCCACATGGAGTTTCTTTTTGGTTCGTGGCGGTGGTGATGAAAGAGCTTGGAAAGCAATGGATTGATTTGCAGTTGACTTGAAAGAGAAACAAAAGTCAGAGGCAAAATATCTTAGGAGTTCCTGTCGTGGCGCAGCGGAAACGAGTCCAACTAGGAACCATGAGGTTGTGGGTTTGATCCCTGGCCTTGCTTGGTGGGTTAAGGATCCGGTGTTGCCATGAGCTGTGGTGTAGGTTGCAGATGCGGCTCGGATCTGGCATTGCTGTGGCTGTGGCTGTGGCTGGGGTGTAGGCCGGCAGCTCCAGCTCCGATTAGACCCCTAGCCTGGGAACCTCCATATGCCACGGGTGCGGCCCTAAAAAGAAAAAAGAAAAAGAAAGGTAAAATATTTTACTGAAAAGGAGTGGAAAGGGTCTCAATTATAAGCTTACCTTCCAGAACTAATTATTAATTGATTCGCATGTGCTGAAAACATGATTATCAAGTGAAAATGCTCGCATTTCCAGTTGCGTTGAACTTGCCAAAGAACCGCGTCACACAGCACGAAACCTGCTGTGTGATTTTCTGATGAACTCTGATGAAAACACTGGGCACTGGTGAAATCTTAAACACGGAAGCCCAGACAGAAAGCATGGTTGGTTCGTGTACAGACTGGGTCTTCTCTGCTGTTTATTTGATAGTCACCTAGTTATATACCATATAGGTCTTGAAAATAACATTTAAAAAAGAAACTTGCAGAGCCGCATTCTCTTTTTCAGTGTAAGAAAATGCGGCAGCCTCTTTAATCTTGGGGTGAGAGAGGCTGAACTTGTGAAGCTATATTTGTGGTTTAAATTAGGTCAAGTTATATTGTGTATGTTAGCTAATTAACTAGAACTTGCTGGTCTGTACAAGATTTGAAACAGCCATCCTTTACCCTGTAGTGTAATTTTTTTGCTCTAAACTGTTGGAACGAGCGTAGCATAATTTTTTTTTTCTTTTTTGCAAAAAAGAGCAAACATTTTAGAGTCAGACAAACTGGACTCAAATCTAGAAGCAAACACCCAATGGTTGTTTAGATGAAAAACTGTTTCTAGATTTGAGCGGACATCGTCATCTATAAACCGTAGGTGATACGGGGGAGTTCCTTGATGGCTCAGCAGGTGAAGGATCCGGCGTTGTTACTGCGGTGGCCCAGGGCACTGCTGTGGCGTGGGTTCGATCCCTAGGCCAGGGACTTCTCCATGCTGTGGGTGTGGCCAAAAAAGAAGAGAAAGAAGGTGGCACCCTGTGGGTGTTTGGTATGTGGTATCCGTGATAATGTTGGTATTTGTGATAATCATTTGTCTTTCTACGAAAAATACTCACGGGCTCCCGTTGTTAGCAAGTCTCTAAATGCTCCTGTCATTTTCTCGGTACCTCTGAGTGGTTTTAGGGGGAGGGGTGGGTAAAGATGTAAGATTAATATGCCTCATTTGATAAAATGATAGGAATGCGATCAAACCATTTCCTGCATCGTTTGCCTAACAGTCAGTTTCTGAAATTGACACCCGCGCAGCTTTGGTCAGAAGATGCGACTGACCTCCTGAGGGTCCCCCCTTTCTGGCTTCTTTCATCATCAATCATCATTGTTCCGTGCATGCGTATTGTCAACTAAGCTTCCTTTGGTCTCTGAGGACTAAAACCAGGTCCCTTTTGATGAGTCCATGCGCTGATTCAGCTAAATTCTTGTTTCGTACTCATTCTGAGCTTACATTCCATAAACTTCAAGGTCTCTGGATGGGTAAACCTGAGCAACCCTGGCTCTTTCCCTCGTAGTCCAGTTGCCGTTACATCAAGTAAGTGCCTGCAGATGAAACTGTTTCTTTGCTCCCAGCAGCTTCCAGCTGCCCTGTGCCCAGCGATAGCTTTGGGGGGGGGGGGGGAAACTGGGGACAAAGCCATTGTTGGTGTCATCTCATCTCTGAGTTGGGACAGTTCCCTGTGAAACAGATTGTGGGGAGTCCTTGACGTCCGGTTTCTTTCACAAACATTCATTCATTTCATCACGTATCAAATATTCACTGGGCACCAGTTCTGTGCCGGGAATCCTTGGAGGTATTATCAGTACAGCAGGGACCAAAGCTGGCCGCACCCCTGCCCTGTGGAGCCTGTATTTCGGTGAGGGAGTTAGCGTGGTTTGGGCTGAGCTGCTGTAACAAGGAGACCCCCGCTCCCCAGCACAGCAGCCTCTGGAGGTGGCGTGTGTTGTCCCCCCACCCACCCCGTCCTGGAGCCCTCCAGGTAGTTCAGCCGGTGGAGCAGCCGTGCTGCGGGGTATCCTTTGTCCCTGCTGCTTTGCCAGCCATTGGGTCCATAGGATAGAGACCCGGCTGCTGCTACCTCAGCTCCAGCCGCAGCGAAGGGAAGTCTGGGGCCGTTTGTCCCTCAAGTGGAGATGACACAGATGCCACACCCATCCATCCCTTCCGTCACCCTCCTGGTCCCCCTGGATGCCGATTTGGACATATGATCACACCTGGCTGCAAAGGAGGCTGGGGAACGTGGCCTCTCGCTGGACCAGCTTAAACACGAGGCAGGGGGTGGGTCTGGGGAAGCAGAGTGGGCTCCGTTGTTCCCACCATAGGGAGGACGACAGGCAGCCCGCAGGTTAAATCTATGACCTATCAGCTGGTCGTGTGCTGGGAAGGAGGAAGGCAGGGCTGGGAGGGGGAGGACAACTTTCAGGGGTTTGGCGGGAAGCCTTCCTGAGCGGGCAACCCCTGAGAGCCGAAGATGAGATGCAGCCGCTGGGGAGGGCGCTGCAGACGGAGGCGGCGCAGAGGGTGGGGGAGAGAAGGGCTTGCTGGCCGCGGAGAACTCATTCCTGGATGTGCTGAGTTTAAGCAGCATCTCCATCCAGGTGGAGACATGCAGTTGGAGGCTGGATTTGGGAATCTCGAGGCGGGAGAGCAGCTGGGGCGGGAAGTGTAAACTGCAGAGGCGTGAGCATCTGAGTTAATCCTGTCCTTCCGTGCAAAGGCCACACTCATCCCTGTGGGGAGAAGCCAGCCCCGCCCAGAGAGGTCACTGCGCCCCTGACCGCAGACCCGTGGGCAGGTGGGCAGGTGTGCGTGGAAGCTGGTTCCACACGAGGGCCTCCGCCCGAGAGACATTCTCGTGGCCCCTTGTGACGGGTCTTGGGGCCCCACAACGAGCCCCTGTTTCTTCTTCCTGCCGAGGCTGAAGTTCAGGGCGGGGAGGCTGTGGTTCACGGCTGGATGGCCCTTCCTCCCAGGCCAAGCTCCCCAGTTAGGGGTGTCACCCGGGAGAGGACCGTTCATTTGGCAGGTTTTAGGCACAGCGCGCTGGGGGATGGGGGTGGTTGACAGCAGGCGTCTCGGGAGGGAGCAGAGCTCTGGTTACACCTGGGGAGGTGGGGCCCGGCACCCAGGGGACTCAGGCGGAGCAGGAGCCTGAGGCTGCGTGTCCAGCCATCTCTGCCCGAATCCCGTCCAGACTCAGCCCCCTCCGAAGAGTTTCCCCTCCACCCGCTCCTCGAGACACCAAGATCCCGACTGGGACAGAAGCCCTTGGCGGAACCCGCTTCCATGCCCACCTGTGCCCCTGCATACCTGGACAGGTGTGTGATCAGGAGGCCCATGGTCTCTCTGCAGCCCGGCCAGCGTCTCCCCACAGCGATGAGCTGCAGTTTGTTCATCGTTCCCCGGCAGATGTCTTAGCTGCATCCCCGGAGGTGGGTGAGCAGCCTCAGGTGAAGGAAGGCACGTGGAGGTCTACCCCGCAGAGAGCCCCTCCCCCGATGCCGCGTCACCAGTCAGAGCCCAGCAACACACGCCCCCCCCCCCCCCCCCGCCAAGTCCCCAGCCACCTTCCCGTGCTCCTCAGAGGCTGAGACTCAAGGGGTGTCTCTGCTGCTCAGGTCCCCCACCTTGTCACACTCATGGGGGAGCAGACTTTCTAATGAGCTTGCCAGGCTTTGCAGGTGATGCCCGTGTCACCTGTTCAGGTTCTCACTCAGCTGACATCACACCTGGCAGGACTAGGCGTCTCGGTCGCCAGAGACACTCGTCTGGAGTGGTCCAGTTGAGCTGAGCCCCCAGGGAGAGCAACGCGCAGTGCGAACCGAACCCGCGTGCCCTGTGCGCTGCGACATAACAGGGAAGCCACCAAACGGCCCTCGCTCTGGAGTAAGTTGCTGAGGGTAGTGCTAACATGACAGTGGCATCTAGCAACGAGTCAGGTGGTTAAGGTAGGACCGCCCCTGTATTCTCGGAAAGTCAGAGCGTTTCCAAAGATGTGACCCTCCCAGTTCCTGCGCTGGGGGGACCGTGGCGAGGAGTGGAGGGGGAGGAACGCGTGCCGGTGCCTGGGTCGGGAACTGAATCAGGCCAGTGGGTGCAAAGAGTCTTGACTCTCAGGTCATGGCAGCAGCTCCAGGCCAGAAAAACTTTTTTTTTTTTTTTTTAGTTTGTATTACAGTAATCCTTTTCTTTCTTTTTTTTCTATTGGCAGCGCTCACAGTGTATGGAAGTTCCACAGGCCGGGGACTGAATTCGAGCCACAGCCCCAGGAGCACGGCAGCCTTTAACGGACTGCACTGGGACTGCAGCGACCCGAGCCGCTGCACTCAGATTCTGAACCCACTGCACCACGGCTGGAACTCCCAATAAACCCTTTCCTGAACCAGAACTCAGTTGGGTAGAAGCCACTTCGTACAGCTGAGAGCTCTCCCTTCCCCTATTTTTACTGCTTAAATCAAACAAATAATAAGAAAATAGACTCTTGGAGTTCCCGTGGTGGCGCAGTGGTAACGAACCCGACTAGTATCCATGAGGATGCAGGTTCAATCCCTGGCCTCGCTCAGTGGGTTTAGGATCCAGCATTGCCATGAGCTGTGGTGTAGGTCACAGACAAGGCTCAGATCCACTTTGCTGTGGCTGTGGTGTAGGGTGGAGGCTACAGCTCTGATTCGACCCCTAGCCTGGGAACCTCCGTATGCCATGGGTGCATCTTCTTTTCTCGTTCATCTTCAGGTGCTCCTGCCTGGGCGATGCATAGAGAATGAGCTTCTTTGATATAATTACCTTTAAGAGTGATGTTACCATGGCAACTTAGTGGCACTGAAGTTCCAGTATCAGTGCCTACCTTAGAGAAAGAGGTGTTAACAAGACTTTTTTAATCAGCTTGAGGGAAGTCAATGCTGAGTCACAAACCACTGAATTGAAAATAGAGTTCCCATTTGGAGGCATTTCAGCTCATTTATAACTTAGAAACAGTTCCTTTTATCTGAAGGCAAGGACGTTGACTCATCCCTGCGAGAAAGGTTGGAAGCAATCAGAACTTAAAAGGTTCTAATCATGAGATCGACTTTAACCTGAATTCCTGATTCTTGGTAGGGTTTTCCTAAATAGCCACCCTTTCTTGATCAAGGAGTTTGACTTCATTACAGTGTAGGTGGGACTTTGAGGTCTCAGGCGATGTGTCATGTCTCATTGTGAGGACAGTTTTGCTAAAGCCTGCTATTGACCGGAGCTTTGTTCTTTTGTAGAAAGTTGAAGCGAAGGGACCTGGTCTCGGTGTAAAGTAAAAAACTTCTTTCAAACATAAGCGAGACGCAGTTTTCCTATTTCACCATTTGGTCAGAATAGGGAACTCCTTACACTTCCCAAGTCACTTCCCCTTCAGGGAAGGCTACGATTTTACTTGCATTAGATATAAATTCCTATTCATGCATTTATTTGTCCGTGTTTGCACAGCTGCACCTGGGTTCGTGCAGCGCTCGTGAATTTGCTGATAAAGGCAATTTTAGGCTGAGGTTTGATTTCTATCAGGTCAGGGATGGAATTTCACTTGCTGGTATGATGAACATGTAACATGTGCTATTTGATTATGACGGTAAGCCTGCACACCTGTACGTGATAAAACGTGTTTTCTGGGAGTTCCCATGGTGGCTCCTTGCTTTCCCCACCTCGAAGCCCACCTTAGCTCAGCCTGCTTAAAACGGTAGATGGTCTAATTCCCATTAATTTACTAACATCAAAGCCGCCAGGCCGCAGGGGACAGACTGCCAGCTCCCAGGGGGTTCTGGTCCCCCGGCTGTCGCGTGGTGGGCACCCGCCCACATCTGGGGTGCGGTGGAGGTCGGCGTTCTAGCAGTCCCCTGAGCCATCCCGTGCGTGACCCCCCTTCCCCGCCCGCACACTCTGCAGTTGAAGGGACATGCTGCCCGAAGGCCACGGCCGCAGCCGACCCGTGGCCAGTGGCCCGGGGGGCCCGGGTGTGCGGACTCAGCCCTGTGGTTTCCAGGTGCCAGCAGAGTCAACCTGGTGCGGATCCCATCCACGGCCTCCAGCCCGCGGGACACAGCCCTGGCCGCCGTGATCTGCAGCGCCCTGGCCACCGTCCTGCTCGCCCTCATCATCCTGTGTGTCATCTACTGCAAGCGGCAGTTCATGGAGAAAAAACCCAGCTGTAAGTCCCGGGCCCCTTCCGTTTCTTAGCCTTTTGGTGAAGGGCCCTGGTCCTCGGTGTCATCCGCGTGGTCCATGAGGACCTGGGACGAGGATCAGGCTGCCGCCAGAGGGACCGAGGGACACGCAGAGAGAGCGGCTTCTCAGGTTCCCACAAGGTGGAGGTCCCCTGCCCCCCTGGGAAAACGCAGCCCCTTCTAAGTGACAACATGAGGACCCTGCGTCTTGAGCCCATGTGACAGGTGGCTTCATGGCTGCGCCTCGGTGTCAGAAGAAATGTCCTTAAACATGAACGGCCCTGCCCTTTCCCTTAAACGTGTAAAAGCTGGGAGGTCCTGGTGGCTCCCTGATGTCCCTAGACCCCTCCCAGCCATGTGGTCCCTCGCTGACCCAGCTCTTGGCCTCCGCAGGGTCCCTGAGGGCGCAGGACCTGCCGTACACCGGTTCTGAACTGTCCTGTTTCGACAGACCCCGGCTGGGCGCTTGTGCTCAGTGCCGCGGCAACTCGGCCCAGACCTGCGGTAAGTCTGCCCCCGGGCCCTGGGGGACCAGCGGGTCGCGGCCCCGAAGCTGCAGAGGCGTGCTCCTGCCTGGTTTTCCAGCGAGAGCCAATCCGGTTCCATCATGCTCCCCATCCCCTGACGGCTGGAAGGGTGGGGGTTTCTTCCGTTTTAAACAGAAAATAAGCATCTCCTTAAAATTCTAGAATCCCTCCATAAGTTTTCAGGCAAGTTCGCCTTTATTGCGTGGGGTCAATTGATGGAAAGTCCTAGGAGCCTTTTGTGGGGTGTGGGCATCTGTCTCCTTTCTTGTCTGGTGGGTTCAAGCTGAGCCTGAGTGTGGCAATCTTAGGGTCTTCTGGAATTTCTTAAAGGTGTCGGGGCGGCGGGGTGGGGGGTACTTACGGCAGGGTCTTCCACAAGCCATAATTGCCTCTGGGCTGTTTGTCAGATCTGAAAGTTGAGGAAAGTCCAGGCAGACCTCGGAGATCCTTGGGTTCGGTTCCAGAGCCCGGCAGTACGTTGAAAATTGCAGTAACACGAGTCATAGGGTGTTTTTAGTTTCTGAGGCATCTAACAGTTCTGTGTACACTATGCCGTAGTCTATGCAGCGAGCAACAGCCTTATGTCTAAAAAAAAAAAAAAAAAAGATGTATAAACCTTGATTCAAAAAGACTTTGTTGCTGAAAAATGCTGCCATCCCCGGAGCCTTCACTGAGACCAGTAACGTCAAAGAGCCCGACAACAGACCAGTGTGACAAATACAATGGTGATGAGAAAGTGTGAAATATTGTGCGAGACCCACCTGGGACCCAGACACAACACGAGCAGATGCTGCTGGAAAAAGGCTGCCGATAGATGCTTCGCGCAGGGTTGCCACACCTTCAGGTGGGGCAAAAGCGGCGTCTGTGAAACACAGTCCAGCGGGACTGCCTCTGATCCGGACGGACTTTGGTTTCGAGCGTGGGCCTGCCCCCTTGACGGCAGCTCCTCTGCCGGGTAAAATGAGTGGACGTGGCCTTCCAGAAGTCTGCCGTCCGCCCCACCATCCCCACATCTCAGAACCCTGGGCACCCTCACAGGCAGTCTGCGGGGCAGCAGTTTGTCTCCTGGGCCAGTTCTGCAGTTCAGTGTTTCCCAGCTGACTTCTTGTCCTTTCAGAACTGTCCAGTCTTTCCCTTCAAGAAACTGAAGGTTCGGTTGTTTGGTCTAATACGTACCGTGTGGAATCATTTCTCTACTGACTGTTACTATCTTTACTTTAGGTGTAAGGGTAGAATAGGGGAGGAGTTCCCTGGTGGCTCAGTGGGTTAAGGACCTGGTGTTGTCCCTGCAGCAGCTCAGGTCGCTGCTATGGCGCAGGTTTGATCTCTGGCCCAGGAACTTCCCCATGTTATGGACACAGCCTGCCCCCCGCAACAACAAAAAAAAATGAAATAGACTTTATTACATGGTGTGTGTTACCTGGTTTTGCCTGAAGAGATAATAGCTCCTTGCCCGTCCTTGGTGATTCTTGAGATGGCCCCAGCTCTGCATTTTCTAGATGCTCCGTAAGACACCACCCCAGATCAGAGTTAGCCAAGGCGCTTTCTTGGGAGAGAAGCTCAGGTTGTATATGTGACAAAGTACGGCTTTGTGCAAACTCCGCTTCACCGCTGCTTCTCTCTGAGAAGAAAGAAGTTGGTTCTCCGTCCTCTTAACAGAAGGCAGCGGCGGGCAGGACCCCCGCTGACGCCCGGATTCAGTGAAGCCCATCACCAAAAACGCCTCCTTCTTAGTGGCGGCGCCTTTTTCCTTTCAACTTTCTATTTTGACATAGTTTCCGACTTCGAAAAATGTCGAAAGACCAGGACAAAGAATTCCCATGGGCCCTTTATCCAGATTCCCTCGACCTTAAAACATTTCACTTCCTTTATCACTTGTATCTCTTTCTAAGTAGGTCGTGTGTATATAGTTGACCTTTGAACAACTCGAGGGGTCGGGGTGCCCCCAAAAATCCACGTGTAGCCTGAAGCCGGCCCTCTCTATCCGCCAGTTTCTCCATACTCGCGGCTTCTCAGACGTCGCGGTTCCTCTGCGTCCTGGCTCCGCATCAGCAGAGTCAAGCCCCCGCTGATCGGATGGTGCAACATACACTTGCTGCGGAGCGAAAGCCTCCGTCCGATACGTGGACTCCACGGTTCACATCCTGCTGTTCAAGGGCCACCTGTGTGTTTTACAGAAATACGCACACAGTTATTTTCACTTCCATTTAAAAAGCAGTTGCAAGAGTTCCCGTCATGGTTCGGCAGAGACAAACCTGACCAGCATCCATGAAGACGCAGGTTCGATCCCTGGCCTCGCTCAGCGGGTTAAGGATCTGGCGTTGCTGTGAGGTGTGATGCAGGTTGCAGATGTGGCTTGGATCTGGCGTGGCTGTGGCTGTGGTGCAGGCCGGCAGCTGTAGCTCCGATTTGACCCCTAGCCTGGGAACCTCCGTATGCTGCGGGTACGGCCCTAAAAAGACAAAAAAAATCAGTTGCAGATATGGTGTCCCTTTACCCTTTAATACTAAGAGTTTGTTTCCTAAGAATAAGAACATTCTCTTACACAAGAGCACGGCTGTTAAAAATCAGGAAATCAGTATTAGGTCAGCTGTCGTGTGTCCTCTACAGAGCGCGTTCCGGTTTCCCTCACTGTCACAGCCGTGTCCTCTTGGCAAGATCCTGGATGGCGCTGTAGTTGTCAGTTCTCCTCACCCTCTTGCCATTCGGAGGAGTTCCTTTATCTTCCTCTGCTTTTCGTGTCTGAATGTTTTGGATGCCCAGAGGCCAGGAATTCATAAATTACTCCCTTTATAATGAATAAATACCTTGCGGGGGGGCTCCGAGACCGTCGGGTAAATATCGTGCTACTTCCCAAGCTTTCACCCCACAGTTCAGCATCCTCTGTTGAGTCTTACCTGAGTCTTACCTGAGTCGGTCATAATGAGAATGGGAACAAGTGCTGATTTTCTAGTTCCCTCATTCTCTCCGCACTTCCCCTTCTATTCCATTAACTTGGTTGGTTCGGACTCCACGCCCTGTCGACGGATTACGATCCTTTGTGGTCCTTATTTATTTCGAGGCTTAAATTTTGAGATGTGGCCCCTGGGAGTCCCTTCGAGCTGTCTCGTGGGTCATGTGGACATATCTTCATTATTCTTTTAGCACTTCCTGATTTTCTGGCACAAAAAGAGGCTCCAGGCTCATCCTGTTCTGTCCCTGGTAGAGCGCTGGGATCAGCTGTTTCTACACGGAAAGGCAGTACCTTTGCTTGTTTGTATGTAAATTGGGAGCATCCCACACCGAGCCTGACGCATTTGCTGGGCTCACTGGCAGGGAGCCATGTGGTCAGGGGACATGAGTTCAGGCAGCCCGCCATCCTGTCTCCGTGAGCTGCACCTTTCCCTCTCTTCCTCTAAGTGGCTCATCATACTGAAAATGGGAAAACAGAGAAGTTAAACCTGATTGCCTCTTGCCCCAAAAAGTCACCCCGAGGGGAATCGCTGAGTTTTCCAGAGCAGAGTTGGGCGGGTATAAACAAGCAGCTCGCCTCACTGCCCTGCCCACTCTTCCAGGGCCTGTCCACCTGATCCCATCCCGGTGCTGTGACGGGGCCTGCGGCGCCGGCCGGGGGACGCCTGGCTGTTGGCTACACTCCGAGGCCACTCTTGAGGACAGGTAACTGGGCTTTTGCATCAGTATAATTTCATATTCCCTTGTGCACACACACACTCGTTTACCAATTTTCGTGTGCAACGATGGGGACTTCACTTTTTTTGTATTTTCACGACATTCAGGCCATGCTAGGGGTGGGAATCTCCCAAGAACGAGGTAAGTCTCTCAGGTTCCTGGTGGCCACTCAGCAGTCTTCATGCTTTGTAGGCTTTATAGGCCACTAACTTTATTTTTGTCTTATATTCATCATCTGTGACGCTTCTGTCATCCTTAAGTAATTTTCAACATGTCACCACCTTGGAGACTTTTAGAACACTCATCAAAGAAACTCAGAAGTCAGGAAACTGTGGGAGGTAGACAGCAGATTACATATATTTATTAGAAGAATCAGAGTTCCCGTTGTCGCTCAGCGGGTTGAGAACCCGACTAGTATGCACGAGGACATGGCTTGATTCCTGGCCTCACTCAGTGGGTTAAGGATCCCGAGTAGCTGTGGCTGTGGTGTATGCAGGCCGGCAGCTGTAGCTCTGATTCGACCTCTAGCCTGGGAACCTCCATAGGCAGCAGGTGCAGCCCTAAAAAGAAAGAGCCGTAAACAATTCAGTTTTAACATAAAGCAGTAAGACAGCTTCTAACAGGAAGCCCTAGGGCCGTGATTCCTGCATTGCTTACTTCACTTAGAAAATGTGCAGATCTGCCCCACCCCCATACTAAAGCTCTCCTGTCCGCTGTCCAGAAGCGCCGCCCCGGGCCGGGAGGCGGTGCCACCTTCCTTCGCGTCCCTCTCGAGGTCCCTGTGCGGCGAGTGCGCGGACGCCTGGCCCCCGATGCAGAGCCCCGGCTGCGCTGGTGACGCCTCCTCCTGCGACTCTTACCCTGACCTCTCCGGAGAAGATGCAGGTGCCCGCAGCCCGGGAAGTGCCAGCGTGTCCTCCCTGGACTCAGACCGTCGTCCGGCCCCGGGGGGTGGAGCGATTCGGCTTCCAGCTCGCCCCGGACTCTTCGCAGACGGTGCCGAGTTATCCAGACACAGCTCGCTGCCAGAACCAGCGCTGACTCGGGCCGCAGCCCCTGCCGCCAGCCAGCGGGGTCCGCAGGGCCGGGACGTGGGCAGCCGGAGCCCCCAGACAGGCCTCCAGGTAAGGCGGCACGGATTGCTGTGCGCGTGGGCGCGGCTCTGGCCTGGAGAGACCACGGGGAGGCACCCTCCCCCCCAGCATGTGGGGAACCTGCTGCCAAGGGTCGGGGAGGAAGAGGGAGGGACTGGGAGTTTGGGGTTAATAGATGCAAACTGTGACACGAAGAGTAGATAAGCAACAGGGTCCTGCTGTGCAACACAGGGAACTCGATCCAGTCTCCTGGGATAGACCGTGATGGAAAGACATATTAAAAAAACCAAAAAAGATTGTTGGAGTTCCCGCTGTGGCTCAGTGGGTTAAGAATCTATTAGTATCCCTGTGGCTTGGATCTGGCGTTGCAGTGGCTGTGGCATAGGCTGGCACCTGTGGCTCCGATTGGACCCCTAGCCTGGGAACCTCCATATGCCATAGGTGCACCCCTCATATGAAAGAAAAAAGAAGAAAAAAATGTTATATGCATATAACTAAGCCACTTTGCTATACAACGGACAGGAGCACAGGGTTGTAAATAACTGTACTTTATTTATGTATTTTTTTAACGTGGGAACCAGAGAAAGGGTCTCTCCATCCTTCGTACCTTCTTATGTGTGGTTGGAAAATACCTTTTAAGTGAAATTTCAGTCTTTTTTTTTTTTTTTTTAATTGAGCTAACAGCTGATGTCTAAGGCCCTCGAGGGCAGCTGCGTTCTTTCTTTCCTCCTTGTCACAGCGGCCACGTGGTCCCGCACCCCAGCTCCGTCCTGCCTGAAATGGGTTAGCTCTGAGAGCATCTTGGAAACTTCCTCCGCTTCGTTTTCCCCGTGAGGCTCTTGGGCCCAGGACTCGGGGGCCCTCGCTTCTCGGTCAAGTTAGGGAGGCCTTGGGCCCTGCAGCCTCCTGCGCCCTGCACTGTGCTTCTCTGGGTGGCTCTGCTTCCACTGACTGGTCAGCTTGGCTGGAAATGGACGCTTGGTTGTGATCTGGCCCCACTTAGGGCTTCAGAGCCTTCCCGATGGAAGGGTGTGGGTCCCGTTTGGGGGAGGTGCTGACTGCAGGGAGGTGGGGTGGGGGCGGGGAAGCCTTGGGACACCTGGGCTCTTCCTCCCTTTCTCCCGCTGGGGGGAGGTGGCCTTTGCTGAATTTGACTCATTGCATGTGAATATTCCCTGACTGTTGGTATACGTTCTTCTGGAAGGATGGCGCCCGCCTTAGATTCACAGCAACCGTGGCCCCCGCCACCCCGCAGGCCCTTTCTGCACAGACAGGGCTCCTCCTCCTTGGCCCTCCCCGCCCCAAACACACACACATGGGCTCCTAGTGGCTCCTCTCTTTCCTTCGATGTCCTGTCCTTTCTCAGGAGGTCAAAGGTCAGAAGGGATGGAGGCTGTTCCTTTAAGAACAGGACGTGGGTTTGTACGGACCGAGGTCTGCAGTCCTTTTTTTAACTACATCCAACCTGTATCGAATTTACGGGAAATTCTGTACCGAAAACATTTGCTAGCCTTGGAGAAAGAAAAAAATGTTGCTTAGGAGTTCCCGCTGTGGCTCAGCAGGGTCTGCGGCCTCTCTGCAGCACAGGGGTGCAGGTTTGATTCCCGGTCCAGCACAGTGGCTTAAGGATCCAGTGTTGCCCCAGCTGCAGTGTAGGTCACAACGGCAGCTCAGATCTGATCCCTGGCTGGCGAACTCGGTAGGCCGCAGGGCGGCCGAAAAAGAAAAAAAAAGGTGTTTTCTCAAAAGCAAGGAAGGGAAGGAGCTCCGTGGAGGGAGGAGGATGGCACACGCCCTGCAGTTCCGAAGACGTCCACCCAGCGCCTCTGTGGCGGGGAGAGCCCCTCCGCTGACCTTCTTTGGAGCTGGCCCCTAATTCTGATACTTTTCATGACGAAAAGTCTGGTCGCAGGTCCATCTCGGAATGGATGTGGCCCACAGGCTTTGGGGCCAGAAGGCCCAGCAGCCCAGAGCAGGTCGCAGGCCCTGAGAACAGGTGGGAGGAAGCAAGAGACAGGCTGGGGGGCGGGGGAGGGGACAGGGGACCCCAGACCCTTGGGCAGCTAATCCCAGCATCCCAAGGGGATGCCTTTGCCAAGTGCTCCACAGTGAACGTCTTAGGACTCTGTTTTTCTTCCTTCCTTCCTTCCTTCTTTTCTTTTCTTTTTGCTTTTTGGGGCCGTACCCGCAGCATATGGGGGTTCCCAGGCCAGGGGTCAAATCGGAGCTGCAACTGCCGGCCTGCACCACAGCCACAGCAGCACAGGATCCGAGCCACATCTTCGACCTACACCACAGCTCACAGCAATGCCGGACCCTTAACCCACTGAGCAAGGCCAGGGATCAAACCCACAACCTCATGATTCCCATTCGGATTCATTTCTGCTGTGGCACCACGGGAACTCCTGTTTTTCTTTTTTTATGGCTGTGCCCCTGGCGTATAGAAGTTCCTGGGCCAGGGATTGAATCCGAGATGCAGCTGCGACCTGTGCCGGATCCTTTAACCCACTGAACTGGGCCAGGGATCGAACCTGAGCCTCCGCAGAGGCCTGAGCCACTGCAGGCAGATTCTTAACCCACTGTGCCACAGCAGGAACTCCAGGACTCTTAAAATGTAATGAGCCACATTTTCCTTACAAAATGCTGAAGCTCCTTTTCCATCACGTCTCTTGGCTGGGGTGATAAACCTGCTTGTGGCACGTGCGTGAATGTCTGTTACCACTTTCCTGATGTGCCGGCAGGAGGGAGTCTGAGCAGCCTCAGGGGCAGTGCTACCAGCGGACTAACTACAGGGCTTCAGAGTTGTCCTGAACAGGATGACAGCACGGCCGCATTGGTAGCTGGGCCCCACTTTTGTGCTGTAAATTCTGAAACCAAGGAATGCAGCACCTTGAAGCCAAGTCATGTCAGAACCAACTCATCCGACCCCTTTTTCTGTTTCTGTTGTTGGGGAGGTGGAGGAGGGGTGCATAAGCCTTACCCGTGTCACAGCTCCAAGAATCCTAAATCGCAGAGACGTGGTTTGGTACAGAAGACAGGAGCGCGATGACTGTTCCTTTGAGAGACAGCTGTCAGCGTAACTAAGGTCGATGTAAAGATACTTGCAACTCAAACAAGGATGGACATGATCATTGTCTAGAAAACGAATGTTACATTTGAGTTGCTCAGGGTACTTATTCACGAAAGGTTTTTATTGGCTTTCCAAGAGGTGTTGTCTTACAATGACTAGATAATTTCGGCAAATCGAAAAAAGACATTCTGAATTCAGGAAAGGAATTGTTCAGATGTAAGTCCGTTCCATTCTCGCCCTATCATTAAAAACAGCAAACAGTATTTTGAGCCCCTTTTAAGAGCGAATCCCATCTAGATTCTGAAAAGCACATTCCTTTGGTTGTAGGTACTGAAGGTGTGGTTTGTGGCGGATGCATCTTGATCTGCCAGCGAAAACGGGAGGCAGCCCCCATGCCCGTCTTTGGGAGACTGGCCTTCTTCATTCCAAGGGCTGGCCAAGTATTTAACTCGACTAGTTTTGTGTTTTCAATCCCTTCCATCCCAAAAAGCCAGCCTGACCGCTCACAGGCTAAGTTCTCCAAGGAGCAGAACCTGCTCACCTCTCGTAAGGAAAGTCTTTGCAGCAGCTTTCTGTTAACAAAGCAGAGGGCAGGAGTCTGGCTCCTCAAGTTCAAGGTCAGCGAGCCTGGCCCCCTCGTGAGGGCTTGTGCCTCGTGCAGGAGGGCACTCTTTTCTGTTCAGGGGTTGGACGCGGGCAGCCATTACCATGGCAGCCCCTTTTTAAACGATTTATTTCCGTGTTATTTGCAAGGACCCTTTAAAGCCCTCCCCAGACACTCACTTGTATTTTAACCTCTGTTTCACTTGATTGCAAGTTTCATTCTCTTGTATTTTAACCCCTATTCACCCATTTCCCCCCCGCCCCCCGCTTTATCAAGACATACTGGACATCTGACGTCACGTTAAAGCTGCTCAAGGCGATGATTCGAGATTTTGCAAAGCGCAGTGCAGCACTTTTGCCTGTAGTTGGCGTGAGGCTCAGATTTCTACTGCATGGTGCGTCCCCCCCCAAATGTATCTTTTTGGCATAATCTTCTTCTGGTGGTTTCAGACCACCAGAGTCTGGCAATGATCGTTGGGGTTCAGGATAAAGCAAACGGGAGGGAGAGCTGTCTGTAGTCTCTAGGGACTCAAATTTAATCGCATTTTCCCTAAACACACCTCCGCAGCAGGGAACAGAACTAAGATATTAGCACATCACTTCCTAAATATTTGGGAGAATGCAGCCAGCCTGTTCGATTACAGGAAAAGCTTTTTTGGGGTGGTGGTGTTTTGGCTTTGATCTTGTTTTGTGTTGCGTTGTACGTTTGACTGAAGTGTAGTTAACAGCTAAGGTTGTGGTCATTTCTGCAAAGTGACCCAGTCATACGGAGACACACACCCCTTCTCAGCCAGCAGCTCCGATTCGACCCCTAGCCTGGGAACCTCCATGTGCTGTGGTGCAGCCCTAAAAAGCAAACAACTTTTAAAAATGAAAAAAAAAAATGTCTGTTAGCATATCAGTTGATCAACACAGTTGATAAAACTATCTTATTTATTGAGAGACCCTCAGAAGCTTCTATTTCTTTTCTTTCTTTCTTTTTTGTCTTTTTAGGACCACACCCACAGCATATGGAGGTTCCCAGGCTAGGGGTCCAATCAGAGCTCAGCTGCCGGCCTACACCACAGCCACAGCGATGCAGGATCCAAGTCACATCTTTGACCTGCGCTGCAGCTTGTGGCAACGCCAGATCCTTAACCCACTCAGTGAGGCCAGGGATCGAACCTGCATCCTCACAGAGCCAATGTCAAGTTTGTAACCCGCTGAGCCGCAGTGGGAACTCACAAGTTTCTAGAGAATCGCCTCAGACCTATGAAAAACATTTTTGCCATAAACACATTTGCTATATCACCCATGTCAAATCAGTGTAAAGAGATTAGAACATTCCTGCATCAATGAAGCTCCTGCTCACGTGCAGTAACCCACAGGGGACACCTGCCTCCAACCCCCCAGAGTGAGGTCCCTGCCCTTCTGTGTTAAAGACAGATCTTGGCTGCTCTCTGCCGTGGATGTCTGTCCTCTGAAGAATACCGGTACTCCGGCGAGGTCATTGTAATAGATGTCTCCTTCCCAAACTCTTCCTCAACGTTGCTGAGAGTTTAACAGAAGTTTTAAATTGAAAGGCTGAGAACAGCGTTGATCATGAGCCATCATGATCCATCCTATAGTCTTTACCTACGAATCGCACCCCAGAATCACGCTTTAGATGTGTGACTGGGGTTGCAAATCAGCAAAAGAATTGTGTGTCCATGGTTGGGGCCGCATTCTCACCTTTTAAAGCCTGCCTGCAGCTATCGCGAGACTGTGGGTGGTCAGGAAGTCCTTATCTTTATTCCCAGAGTTGGGTGCCTGGATGTTGGAGCATCAGAACAGGAGCTTCTTGCCCACATGTTATCAAGTTCATATGCATGACTAGCAAAAGCTAAGCGCCATATATTTCTACAGTCGCGGTTTAGCAGCTTTCATTTGTCGGGGTGGTGCTCAGAGCTCTCCTTCTGTGGCCGTTGCAGGACGCCGCCGAAAGGACTTGCTTCTTTCTGCAGTGAAGTGTCGCATGGAACCCCAGGCACCCACTCCTCTCCCGTGGACGCAGCACCATCTGGACCTCACGTGGCTCCGGGGGGAAAAGTAAATCTGGACCGAGTGGATATGCCATCGCAAGCCTTTCAGCCAGTTGCTTCTGAGCCAGACCAGCTGGAAGCTGAAACCTCAAGGGGTCAAGACGCTGGGCCCTCCTGCAACGTTGCATCTTTCCTACCCGAGGAGCGTCCGTGCTGCGGGCTGACTTCAAAGACCGGTGGGCTGAGGTTGCAGCCCCCGAGCTATGGGTGTAACGAGAACCAGAAAGGCATTCATGCCTCTTTTCGCGGTGGCTGTGGTTTTGCAAGACTGACGACCCAGAGTATAAGTTTTCATTTCCATTTTCTTCCCCGAAAGAATTTCCTGTAGCTGGTTGTCCTCCTAAAATGCACGTCAGATTCGTGACCTTCATTTTCAGGAGAGATTCAGCAGCAAGGGGTTCTCTTTACTGAAGGTCGGTTCTTCATCAGCTGAATAATGGCCGTAGGAGTGTTCAAATGGACAGCACACAGCCTGCCTGCGTCCTGCGGTTAGGAGATGACATGTGCTGTCCTAACGGGGACTCAGAAGGGACCAGCTCTTTTCCAGAAGCAACACTGGTAGCCCGAGGGGCCTGAGTTAGGGGTTATGGGTGGGAAGGGGCTCCCACCCTGAGGTAAAGACCCCTTAACACCGGCATTACCAGATTGCTGTGCACATCAGTGGCTGTAGAAGCATCTGTTCCTTCTGTCCTGCGACGGAGCTTCAAAGATCCAGAATGACTCTTTTATCAGAAAGCCATATTCCCAGCGAAGTTTTATTTGCAGCGTATTTTATCCTGTAGGCTTTAGAAGTGACCACAGGTCAGGTTTCCCACTGCTGCAGGGGGACCCTGAGTGTGTGGTCTTAGGAGGCCAGTCTGCGTCTTAGAACGAGAAGAAAGAGCACAACGTGGAGGTGGCATTTAGGGAACATCGATCCCTTGTGTAGCTTGACCCGGTTATTACGGGGCTCCCTCCGTGCCTTGTCAGCTCAGAAATTCCCATCTTTGGAGTTCTCGTCGTGGCGCAGTGGTTAACGAATCCAACTAGGAACCGTGAGGTTGCGGGTTCGGTCCCTGCCCTTGCTCAGTGGGTTAAGGATCCGGCGTTGCCGTGAGCTGTGGTGTAGGTTGCAGACGCGGCTCGGATCCCGCATTGCTGTGGCTCTGGCGTAGGCTGGTGGCTACAGCTCCGATTCAACCCCTAGCCTGGGAACCTCCATATGCTGCAGGAGTGGCCCAAGAAATAGCAAAAAAAAAAAATTCCCATCTTAGCCAGACGACGCTGGATTTAAGCATCCGGTGCTTCTGTGAAGGCCTTCCATCCCCTGCCTTCTTGGTAGCTACGTTCTGGAATTGCCTCCAGGGCTAAGCCAGAAATAACCCAGCTCAGTCGTCATCCAGGGGACGGCGCGTCTGCATCTCAGCTCTGGAGAAGAGTTATTTGAGCAGGATTTATCCTTTTCCTGCTTGAACCCCCATGATCAGTTCTGTCTATGGTCATGGAACTAATTTCTATTAGCGCTGTCCAGTTTGCACTTAAAGAAATAGAGCTTTGACCGTCCCTGGATTAGAGAAAGCTCCCAGGGTTTGTTTCCGAAGCGCCCCGCCCGCACCGCAAGCGAGCATAGAAATCTACGCTTCCCAGATACAGCGTCCTTCCCTCTCGCTCTCCCGAGGCCTCCTTGCGCCGGACCTGCTCCTGCATCCTCAGCTCAGGCTCCCCCTGTGGGCACGAGCACACCTGGGTTTGGTCCTTCGTACATGTAACCCGGGTTCCTTTGACTGAGATAGGAGGTCAGGGCGTCTCACGGGGACGCAGGGGTGGTCTGGCCTGCCTGCCTGGTGCCCAGTTGTGGCTGCTTGACTTTTTCTTTTTTCTTTTCCTTTTTTTAGCATAAACCAGTGGTTCTTAACCAACTCTTCTGAGACTTGCCTTTAGGAGGTTCCTGCAGAGTATTTAGGGTCTGACCAGAGAGAGGTCCATGACCGTGCAAATTCCTTGAGTGGCTTCACCGTGAGTGAGTCGCACATGTGCCACTGTCGCCATCTGATCACTTTTGTTACATCAGAGGGCTGGCCAGGGAGGCCAGGGCTCTGCTCGTCTTTGTAACCTGAATGTCTTTTCCCCTGTGGAGCCGTCACTAACCTCGAGGCTGACCCTTGCTGGAGGGCGCTAAGATCCATGGGAGTGAGGCTGGCTCCAGATGCTGCAACCTGACTTTTGCTCCGTAGAGAAATACTTAGAGGTAAAAGTTGATTTCTTTGGATATTGCATTTGGAAAATCCTGGGTTCTTTTTTATCAAGATCAAGACATGCGGAGTTCCCGTCCTGGCTCAGTGGTTAACGACCCTGACGGGTGTCCGTGAGGACGCAGGTTCAGTTCCTGGCCTCGCTCCGTGGGTTAAGGATCCAGTGTTGCCGTGAGCTGTGGTGTAGGTCGCAGACACGGCTTGGATCCCGTGTTGCTGTGGCTGTGGTGTAGGTCGCAGACACGGCTTGGATCCCGTGTTGCTGTGGCTGTGGTGTAGGCTGGCGGCCACACCTGATTTCAGACCCCTAGTCTGGGAACCTCCACATGCCGCGGGTGCGGCCCTAAAAGGACCAAAAAAAGAGATGAGACGTTCGACTGCCACCCTCTAGGGAAATGGACGACAATGTCACACTGGCCCCTTGTCAACTCCGGAGAACACAGTCCAGTTAGAGTTTCACATCATTGGAATGTCCTGCAGCTCTCGGGGCGCTGATGCTGGAGGATCACCGTCAGGTAACCGAGCTCGAATTCTTGCGACGTTTAGCTGCAGAAACTCACCAGAGGAGCGAGGATGAGAGAGCACCCCTGGCGAGGCACGGGTTGTCTCGGCTTGTGTATATGGAGTGTATTTTTCAAATGTAGGTTTTTCTACTTTAGATAAAGGGTTCCGGTGGCTGTTAGCTTGGTTAAGCACGCTCGTCTGTGCTAGTTAAACAAATAATAGAAAAAGCAGAGAAAGTCCATCATTGCTTTAAGGCAGCCAGCTTGCATCAGGCGACGCCTCCTCGTGACGATTCTGCGTACTGGAATTTATCAACTTGTACATTTTGGTTTTTCTCACACAGCTGGTTTTGTAAGACCTTTTTTATTTGTGAATAAAATGGTTACCTGGCATTTTTATCAACACAGTTCTTACCGCCATCTCTCTTCTTTGCCCCTTTGTGTGACGACACCGCGAGAGGGTCTCTAGGGACAGACTTGTGTACTCATTCCCTGCGGGGGTCAGCGGGGGGTTCTCCTGCGAGGGGTGGGCACCAGCCCTCTGAGAAGACTCGTGTCCTTCCCAGCCAGCTGCTCGATTTTTTTTTCTTTTTTAGAGGACGGTGCTGGAGCCTGTGCGAGAAAGCTCGCAGGGATGTAATCGTGACACAGTTGGGTTTATGAACTTGCGGCAACAAGTAGCCGAAGAGCCAGGGGTCTCTCCCAAGAGGGAATAAGGAAGGGCTTTTTTTTTTTCCTCATAAGTTCCTGGGCCAGTGGAGTTCCTGTCATGGCAGAATGGTTAACGAATCCAACTAGGAACCGTGAGGTTGCGGGTTCGATCCCTGGCCTCGCTCAGTGGGTGAAGGATCCGGCGTTGCCGTGAGCTGTGGTGTAGGTCGCAGACGCTGCTCGGATCCCGCGTTGCTGTGGCTCTGGCATAGGCTGGTGGCTACAGCTCTGATTCGACCCCTAGCCTGGGAACCTCCATATGCTGCAGGAACTGGCCCTAGAAAAGGCAAAAAGACAGAAAAAAAAAAAGAAGCTCCTGGGTCAGGGATCAAACCCACACGACAGCAGTGACAATGCCAGATCCTTAACTGCTAGGCCACCAGGGAACTCGGTCCCTCTCCCCTTCCCTCTTTTCCTTTAGTAAAGCTTCGAAATCTATGACTAGATTTTGAGACACCTTTAGATTTCCCGGGGGAAAACAGGGTATTTCAAGAGTTGGAGCTGGAGTTCATGCTGTGGCACAAACAGCGTCTCTGCAGCAGCAAGATGCAGGTTCCAGCCCCGGCCGGGCTCAGCGGGTTAAGGATCTGGCGTCGCTACAGCTGTGCCAACAACTGCGGCTCAGATCTGATCCCCGGCCTGGGAATTCCATAAGCTGCGGGGCAGCCAAAAAAAATTTTTTTAAATAAAATAGAGTGTCACCGCATTCTCTCGGCTGCAGTGTTCAGTGACCCTGGATTCCACGGCGGAAGGCCATTCCTCCGCTGCGTCCTCCTCCAGACCCCACCCCTGCGCCAGCCTGGGCTCGGGGAGCCGCATCCAGGCGGACGGGGGGCTTGGGGAGCCACCAGCCCTCTGATGAAGGGAGCCCAGATCCCAGGGGCTGGGGGGGGGCTCTGGCCTTGCAGGAGGAGGGTGGCCTTGAAGGAGGCCTGACACATCCTGTCGTCGCACAGATGACGCGTGCGTGCGTGCGTGCGTGCGTGCGTGATTGCAACGGTGCGGAAGGTCTGGTGGCTGATGGTCACTGTGAGTGTGTTTTCTTTGGCCCGTTTTAACGGGAGACGTTGTCTGATGTTTTAAAAACGTATCTGGCACCCAGTAAAGCATGAGACTGTGGCTGAAACGTATCGTTCAGTTAGCTTGACACCGAACAGCGTGAGGACTTGCCAAGTCTTGTGGAATGTCGGGGGCAGTTCAGGAAGGCCTGGCACGTGAGTCTACAGAGGAGATTGTCCTGTTTTCACAGCGACGTTGCCTCTGTCACATTCCAGCCCCAGAAAGGTCGCAAGGTGTCTGCCGGAGAGGCGGCAGGCCAGGGTCGGGTTCTTTCACAGCCACCAGCAGCAACTGAATGAGTGTGATTTATGGCTCCTTTTGAATCTGCCTCCCTGCGAGACGCGAAGCTTCATAACCAGCCAAACGCTCTCTGCAGCGGTGGGTGGGCTTCTGAAGCAGGGCTCCGTTGCTCATACGGAAAGACCGAGGCGGCTTTCTTCTCGCAATTTCTAAGGGCGTCGACTCTTCTTACCCTTAAGCAGGACGGAAAGAGCTGTGTCCTCGGAGCCGTGTTTGGTTGACTCTAGCCCGCAGAGCTCTCTCTGCGCAGGGCTTTTCCTTCCCCGGGTGACTGTTTACAGCAAACAGGAGCTCTGCTGAACAGGCGGGCGGTCCTTTGCTGCAGGTGAGGGAAGCCACCGTCCCACAGCCTGGCGCGTGTCACCCGGGTATCAGGTGAGAACCGTCCCCCACCCCCAAAATCTAAGCCCCAGTCTGATTCGTCTCCGAGGCCTTTGCTGTGAGACGCAGCGGCTCCCTGCGTGAGGCCTCCTCCTTCCTTCAGGATACAGACTGAGACATGGTGTGGAGGCTGCTCGAGGCACCTGCAAGGCCAGAGCTGAAGCACACACCAGGCAGGAGGGAGCCAACTCGTGATGTGTTTACCAAATGGATCTTGATTCTTAGAGTGGACTCTTCTGAGGTGCCAGGGGCCGTGAGGCGGGGAAGCTCAGGAAGAGCACGCAAGTTGGGTGACCTTGTCCAGGGTGGAGCTCACCCCGGGCAGCACGCGCAAAGGCCCGGCTCCTTCTGGGGGTGGTGGGACCGCTGTGGCCAGCGTGGGGGTCCAGCCTGACACGTGCCTGGCGGGGCCTGGTGGAGCGTGACCTCTGCCCTGTACGGAGTTTCCTTGCCTGTAAATAGGTGACGTGACCTCAAATCTCTAGTCTTCTGACTGTCAGAAGTCACCAAACGGAGGCAGTTAGACCTGGACTGGAAGCAGCTCGGCCCCAGGAACAGACGGGCCGCGGGCAGCTGTTCCTGGAGGGGGGACGTCAGCCCCCTGTTTGGCAGCACTGGACTGAGAGCGTCCTGCCATCCGGGTCACCTTGGTCCTGTTCCCGGTGTCGCGGGGGGCGGCGCCGAACGTGAGATAGATGTTTAGGGCGCAGCTGGAGCACCTGCTGACCTCAGACCGGCCCTCCCTCCGCCCTGGTCCTGGTCCTGGGGGAGCCTCGGGTGGGAAGGGGCCCCACCCTGCCCCTGCCCGGAGGCATCCTGGTCCCCAGGCTGCAGCCAGCCTGCTCCTGGCACTCCGCACCCCTGCGACAGAGAGCCACTGGCCGTGACCCCGATTTTCTTGGGTAACTTTACCCCCAAATAAGTGCCCTGAGAGCGACGTAATCGGACAGCTGGAGCTGGAAGCCAAGCAAGGAGTCGAGACCCCAAATCTTCTCTGAACCTGATCTCCCACCCGGGGAGCCCCATCCCCGCCCCTCCTTGTCCTGGACCCGGGGTGGGGGGCGGAGGAGGAGCAGTGGGCGGAGCAAATGAGGAGCCGCTGCAGGGCGAGGGGGGCATTTTCTGCAGAACGAGCCTGTTACTCCTAATGTCCCCCAAACCTAGAGAAAGCGGGATTCGTGTTTTTTCAAATGCAAGATTCGGGAAGTTGGCGGGGAGGGAGACGAGCGGGGGTGCTTGGAGAGAGGAAGCCTTCCCCCTTACATCCTTGCTGTCACCCCCTTGGCCCTCACCATGTGACCTGAGAGCTGGGTCTCCAGCTTTCCAGCGGCTCAGGTCACAGCAGACACGGGGGCCGCCTCGGGGGCTGTCCCACAGCCACGGTGATCCACGCGGAGCGCCTGAAACCCAGGCAGGAGGGGCGCTCAGGCTGCACCCAGTCGCGCCCTGCCCTGCGCAGTTGTATTCCTTTGACGAATCATGTCTGAGAAGTCTGCTCAGGGCTCCTGCGCTTGGCTGTCCACCCTGAGACCAGGCGCCTTTGCAGACAGAAGGGCAGCTTGATGAGGGCGTTACAGACAGTCCGGTGCCAGCTCGGGCCTCTCTGGAGAGTGTCTTCTTCCCTCAGCTCACAAACTCTTCGGCTGCCCCTAATGCTGTGGGTGCCAGCTGCTCTCTGAGTAGATGCCCCCGTTAGGGATCTGGGGGAGGGCGAAGGGGAATTTATGTGTCAGCGTGGCTGGATCACAGGACCCAGATAGCTGGTTAAACATTGGTCCGGATGCTGCTGGGGCGGCATCTTTAGATCAGATTTACATTTAAGTCAGTAGACTTGGCGTTCCCGTCGTGGCTCAGTGGTTAATAAATCCGACTAGGAACCATGAGGTTGCCGGTTCAGTCCCTGGCCTTGCTCAGTGGGTTAAGGATCCAGCGTTGCCGTGAGCTGGGGTGCAGGTCACAGATGCAGCTCAGATCTGGCGTTGCTGTGGCTCTGGCGTAGGCTGGCGGCTACAGCTCCAATTAGACCCCTAGCCTGGGAATCTCCATATGCCGCGGGTGCGGCCCTAGGAAATACGAAACAAAAACAAAAACAACCATTTAAGTCTTTGAGTAAAGCTGATGGCCCTTGCATGGTGGGCCATGCCCAATCAGTTGAAGGGCTTTAAGAGAACCGATATAAGGCTTCCTGAGGAAGAGGGAATTCTGACTCCAGACACCTTCAGACTCCAGCTGCAACTTCAGCTCTCCGCTGGGGCTCCAGCCTCCAGCTTGCCCTGCAGATTTCAGACTTATCAGCCCGTAATTACTTGAACTACTTCCTTAAACTCAATCCCTCTCTTTCCCTCCCTCTCCCTCTGTCCCCCTGTCTCCCTATCTCTCTATGGCTCTCTCTTTCTGTACCGCACAGATTGCCACCCACCAAAGAGGACGCCTCCATTAACAGGAAGGCCTGGTGGAGTTCCCATCGTGGCACGTTGGAAACGAATCTGACTAGGAACCATGAAGGCTGTGGGTTCAATCCCTGGCCTCACTCAGTGGGTTAAGGATCCCGCGTTGCCGTGAGCTGTGGTGTAGGTCGCAGACAAGGCTCGGATCTGGCATGGCTATGGCTGTGGTGTAGGCTGGCAGCTGATTTGACCGATTAGACCCCTAGCCTGGGAACCTCCATAGGCTGTGGGTACGGCCCTAAAAAGACAAAAAAAAAAAAAAAAAAGAGGACAGCCTGGCTCTCATTGGTTTTGGTACGATGCCTGGACATGAGTTCAGGGAGAATAAGAGGAAGCAAGCTTGGGGGCCCAGATGTGGAAACGCAGAGGCCCGCCCTTGTGTGGAAACACGGAACACCCAGCAAGGGTATCTGCTGAGGGCTCCGGAGACTTTAAATTAGCCTGTGAAGTGGTAACTGCTTCCCTATAAAGAGCACGACGCGCAGAAAGAGGCCAGGGTCTTGCAGTGACTCAGAGATGGAGTCAGAGTAAGAGCCTCCGTGTCCTCCAGTTCCCAAGCGCGTTCTCGGGGATCCTGTATGAACTCGTTCCCAGGACCCAAGGCAACAGCCCCAAGAGCCTACCTTCTCCCTTCCCGAAAAGCCAGCCCCACCTGTATAATCATACCGATGGCTGGGGGGGGGACACTGTCTTTGTTCAGAAAACACACTCTGCACCCCCCTTTGACTGGGGTCGGGGTCCTCGGGGTGGCATGTCCCGGAGGCCTGCCGTGCCCCTTTGTAAGCAAACCCACTCAGTTGTTGGTTTCCACACGTCTTCAAACAAAATGTACACATTGTTAGTGCGGAGCAGAGGAAGTCTGCACTTTAGAAGCACTGGACATTCAAAGTACAGAGGAGTTCCCTGGTGGCTCTGCAGAGTAAGGATCATCCGGTGTTATCACTGCTTTGGTTCAAGTTGCTGCTATGTGTCGCGCACGTTTGATCCCTGGGCTGGGAACTTACACATGCTGTGGGGGTGACCAAAAAAAAAAAAAAAAAATTTACTGTAGAATCTGCCCCACAGAAAAACAAGCTCATGGCATCAAAGATGTTTCTCATTTTAAACCCCTGTGTGTTTTCTGGCTTGATCTGCCCCGGTGTTCACAGCCCATACATGTGGGTATAAACACGGGTTTTCCACCAAAATTCAATCCAATGGCTAAAGAGTTACTACTGCCAAGGATATACCAGCTTTGGAGGCAGCTGCGAAAAAATGAATTTGAAAGAAATCTTAAGTAACGGGAATATTATCAGCATAATGAATTGCCTGGCCAGGAACGTCTTTGAAGTTAATGATATTTATCTGGATATTCAAGGCTTGCTTGTTTTTTAAAAATCTCTGTACCTCACAGATCATATGCTCTGGACGTTTCTGCCTGGAGTGATGAATAGACCCCAAACCAGATCCTTCTCTGGGGGACCCACTGATAACATGTGACATTTGAAAAGGGCCTGTCTCTTACTCGGCACTTTCATGTCCCTTATTTCATTTGATCTTCCCATCTGTCCTGTAAGCAGGCTCACAACCTTCACCTGACAGACGGAAATTCAAGAGAGTAAGGGACCAGCCTCAAAGTCAGCAAACGGTGGAAAGTCCTAGAAAACACGAGAAAAGTTCTCATCGGTGCAGCGATGGGAGGGGAACTCTAGCCCCCGACTCCCTGAGCTGTGAGCCCTCCGCCTGGCAGGCATCGCAGACCGGAGGCCACTTTCCGCCCGGAAGTGCCGGGAGCGGGGCGGGGCCTCCGGCTGCACCTGTGCCGAGTGAAGGGCAGGACTCGGGGCTGCAGCTGACGAGCCCAGGATGGAGCTGGGACACCGCGGAGGGGGTCTGGTCCTGCAGTCTCAGCCTGGGATCTGCGGAGACGGCCCCAGGGAGCGAGAGAGGCGGGGGAGGGGGGTCCCCGGCCGGTCCGGGCCCAGCTCCAAGCACAGGGCTGTTCACCTCTCACTTTGCGCGGGGATGGGCGTGCGCCCCCGGAAGCCCCACTTGGCCCTTGGCCTCCTGGCTCTGAATCCGTGGGGAGCGGCAACAACGCCATGAAAACGGACCCGAGGCAGAAAGCGCAGAGACCAGATTGTTCTAGTCCACGTTCTACTATCAACAGCTCCTGAGCTTGCAGCCTTCGCGTCCTGGGACCTTTTTTCTTGTTCTATGAAAGAAGGAATCAGAGGCTGTCTCAGGCCCTTGTGTTCTGTGAGCTGGACTCCCGGGTGGTGGAGACCGGAAGCAGCCACGCATAAGGGCAAAGCCTCGAGGTCAGGGCACTGTCCCTGCTCCCTCTCACCCATGACCCTCACCCTGCCCCATCTCACTGGTGGCCAATTTCCAGTTCCAGCCCCAGGGTCCCATCCTCCTTTTCCTGTTATCCCGGGAGAAGAAGAGCAGGAGCTGGCTGTGATCCGTACCTCATTTCTGGATGCCGTTGGAGCAGAAACTCCAGGCTCCTATCAAGCGTGCAGACCATGGATCATTAGGGCCCCTGGGCATCATCTGATCTTTTTATTTCTCTCAAAAATGTTTACCTATCCACAGATGAATGGATAAACAAAACGTGGTCTGTCCATAAAATGGAACATCATTCAGCTTTCAAAAGGAAGGAAGGGGAGCTCCTGTTGGGGCTCAGCAGGTTAAGAACCCCACTGGTATCCACGAAGACACAGGTTCGATGCTGGTCTCGCTCAGTGAGTTGAGGATCTGGTGCTGCTGTGAGCTGTGGTGTGGGATCCCCTGTGGCTGTGGCTGTGGCCGGCAGCTGCAGCTCTGATTCCACCCTTAGCCTGGGAACTTCCATATGCCGCAAGTGCAGCCCGAACGAGCAAAAAAGAAAAAAGAAAAGGGAAGGAAATTCTGGCACAGGCTCCAAAGAGCCAGGAACAGAAGGCGAAGAAACCATCAGCTTATGCCAGGGAGGCCTCCCTCCCTGCAAGGGGCAGGTCACCGACAGGACAGCAGAAGACAGGTGTCCAGCCTGGGGGAGGAGGAGGCGGTGAGTGTGACCGGGTTAGAGTTTATGTGGGAAAACGGCGTTTTAGGGAGAGATGGTGGTGGTTACACATCGTGGCGCGTGGTAGTGCGCCGTGATGCACACTTACACTGGGTCAAATGGTCGTTTCATGTGTGTTTCAGCACTACGATCTCCATGCACGGAGCCTGTTGCACACATCAGGGCTCGCGTGGCCCAGCCACCGTCTCAGGTGGCTGAGGGCCATCACGGGTGATGTGAATGACCCACTCTGGGAGCGCTGGGCCGTGGCCGGTGGGTGGGGACACCGCCTCCCACCGTCTTTCCAGCACCTTCCTAGCGCCTGTGGATCCCGGACACGGCTCATCCCGCGGTAAGCGGCGGGCAGGCCTCCGACCTTGGCCAGTGGGCCCCTAAAGCTGCCGTCTTCAGGTACTCGGTCCGCCAGGGAGCACGGGGCAGGGGAGGGTCACTGTTGCCACCTTCGTGTGCTGGTCCCACGGGGGGCCGCGGGGGTGAGGGTCATTGCCGTGACGATCGGGCTGTGGTCAGATAGGGCGGGACCAGTGGGCCCAGCGCCCAGCAGCTCGGCAGGTGTCTCCCTGGGTCCCCACGGCAGCCCAGATGCACAGCACCTTGGCCTGGGGATCCCTTCATCGGGTCCAGGCCGTTGCAGGCCAAGGGGAATGGGCAGAGTCCGCAAGGGTGCAAATAGGCCGGCTCCCCGTGAGCCGGGCCCTGGGCAGGTCCTTGAGCTCCTCAGACACCCGCCCACCCCCGGCCCCCAGCCCTGTCCTTTGTCCCGCTCGCAGTCCCCGCCCCTGCCCCCACCCCACGCCTCCTCTGACTTCCAGGCACAAGGATGGAAACACACAGCATCTCCCCTGTGTCACGGACACCCCACGGGGGCAGGGCCTTCCCGCTCAGTGCAGGTGCCCGAGGCAGTCACCCCGCGTCTGAGCCTTCTCAGTGGTGGCAGCGCAGACAGAGCACAGGCCACCCTAACTCTCATAGGTGGCATTGAGCCTTCACGGTGGTAGGCGGCCATCACCACCATCCAGCCCCAGGACTTTTTCTCTTTCCAAACGGAGGCTGGGCCCACTAAGCGCTCACTCCCCTCCCCTCTCTCTCCAGCACACGTGTGTGTGTGTGCGCGCGCACACACACACACACACACACACACTCTCCTGAAGGTGCCATTCTTCCTGCCTCTACGGAGCCGACAGCTCCTGGCAATGGAATCGTACAGGGTCCACCTTTCTGTGCCTGGCTTGTTTCACCGAGCGGGGTGTCCTCAGGGTTCATCCGGGCTGCGGCAGGTCTCAGAATGACATCCTGATGGGGGTTTGGGGGGCTTTTTCTACTCCTGAGCAAAATGGTGACGATTTCTCACGCTCCAGAAAGAATCAGAAAATACGGAAACCTATCACAGAGCAGGCTCTCAGTAAGTGGAAGCTCTACATTTATCTCCAGTATCATCAGAGAGGGAAAGAGTCTGCAAGCAAAATGGAAGCAGTCCTCGGACAAAAAACATGTCCTGCCCTTCCGGACAAGAAGGAATGTGGCCACCCTGAGAGGTCAGCCGCTCTGGCTTCCCCAGGCCCGTGGGGATTCAGGACGGAGGAAAACGGGACAGCGGCCCTGGGTGGTTAGAATGCATGTCAGGAATTCCTTTGTGGCTCAGTGGGTTAAAGATGCGGTGTTGTCACTGCAGCGGTGCAGGTGCACTCCTAGGCCTGGGAAGTTCCATCTGCTGTGCGTGCAGCCAAAAACAAAGGAAGAAAGGGGGGGGCAAGAAAGAGGAAAAACCCACACACATTAAAGAAGATTCACAAATTTGACCACTTTCAAGTCAAAAGCTCCTCAGTGTCCAAGTCAGCGGATTGAAACTGACGAGCCAGACCCCAGACACAGGAGAAGAAATTTGCAGCGCATTCAGCCAGTAAAAGATTGGTGCTCTGACTGATCCAGAAAAGAAGACGTATATGCTGTGAGATGGTCAGTATTTTTACCTCCCAAGAGAAAGGGAGGAGGAGGGGTGGGGCTGAGCTGAAATTCGTTTTTGTAAAAAAGACCTCTGAAGCAATTATAGAAAAGTGTTAATAGCGGGGTTCCCGTCGTGGCTCAGTGGTTAAAGGACTTGACCAGGATCCACGAAGACACAGGTTTGACTCCTGGCCTCGCTCCGTGGGTTAAGGATCTGGTGTTGCCGTGAGCTGTGGTGTGGGTCTCAGACAAGGATTGGATCCCATGGGGCTGTGGCTGTGGTGGAGGCCGGCAGCTGCAGCTCCAATTCGACTCCTCGCCTGGGAACTTCTGGGTGCAGCCCTAAAAAAAAGGACCAAAAATTTTTAATATCCGTTTAATCTCGGGTGTGATTATGCTGGTGTCTGCCATGTGTTTGCTCTGTGTTTACCACATATTAAGAGAGGATGGGAGTTCCCGCTGTGGCAGAGCAGCATCAGCAGCATCTCTGGAGCAGGTTTGATCCCTGGCCCCGCACAGTGGGTTAAGGATCTGGTATTGTCCCAGTGGCACAGGTCGCAATTATAGCTTGGATCTGATCCCTGGCCTGGAAACTCCATATACCGCGGGGTGGCAAAAAAAAAGGGGGGGGGTGAATCACTTTGTTGGATGGCAGAAATTGGCACAGCATTGTAAATCAACTGTAAACAATGAAGGGAAAAAAGGATATAGGAGGTGCTTAGGAAGGAAAACAAAAAAGGCAACTTTAGGGAACAAAGACAAAAATTTACGTTTGAGCGTCTTTCCCATTAAGCTGTCTTTATAGGTGGATTGTCCATATCCCCACTTTTTCAATCATCATTTAAGGCCCAGAATGCATACGCAGGTCCAAAGGTGCCAGGATATATATGGAGTTTCCAGGCCAGGGGTCAGATCCACGCGGTGGCGGCTGCTGGAAGAACCGGCCTCCGAGCTCCAGGGGCTGAACCCACGGGCGGAGGCTGGGAGGGGCCACAGCCACACCTGCACCCAATAGCGGCCCACACCACCCATCCATCAGTGACCGGGGAGCGGGTGCCGAGCCGGCCGGGATCCAAAGGCCTCCCCACAAGGTTCAGGCCTGGCCTGCGGCCTGGGAGGAACCCCGTGTCCCCACAGAGGCCACACCCACCGGCCCAGACCTCAGCACCGAGACTGCAAGCAGGCCTGGCCTCCTCGGGAAGAGACCCACTAGCACGGGTAGGGATGAAACGTCGCTTATTTGGTGGTTTGTTTGGTGGTTTTCCTTTGCTTTTATTGGGGCAGAAGAAGCTGGGGAGCAGGCAAGAGAGGCAGCTGCTGAGCCTGACGTGGCTGGGCAGGGCCTGGGTGGCACGTCTGTCCCCATCATCCGCCATGGGCCCACCCTGCTGGGACGCTGTGGGATCGGGGGCCACCTGCTCGGAGACAGTGACGAGCTGGCCACAAGTGGGGGGCGTCTAGGTGCCTCTGCTGCCTCCCGAGTGCCCTGGGCCACCTGGGTCCAGGCCCCAGGCCCCTGGCAGCTCTCAACCTGGGCTGGGGGCAGCTGCTCCTCCCCAGGCAGGTGAGCTCAGCTGGATGGATGGGCTTGCAGGCATCACACCTGGGCGGGGGTGGGGGGGAAGAGTCCTCCTTTGTTGCGGCTGCTTCCAGGGCCTGGGCTCATGTTCCTCGCAGCACAGCCCCGGGCGCCCCTCAGCATCCCTTTCCCGGCCCAGGCCCCGAGGCAGGATGTCCTGTGACGGGCAGCTTCCAGGCCGTGTGACCCTCAAGTCACACACAGCCGTGTGCTCAGAAGGGCCTGTGCTTCGTTCCAGGCCCTGCTTGCTGTCACCCCCTTGAAACCGTCCTGATTTGAACAGGGGTCCCTGTCCTCACTCTGGACTGGCCCCCCTAGGGGTCGGCACATTCACCTGCTGGCCAGCTGGGGGCCGAGCAGACACGGGGGGGTGGGGGCACGATGGAGGTGCAATGGGGGCACCCCCGCCGCTCCCTGCACGGCTCTCCTGTGTCTCTCAGTTGCCAACGCTGCAGCGGCTGGGACCAGGGCCTAGAAGCATCCTGAGCAGCCGAGCCCAGGGGACAAGGAACGGGCGCCCCGCCTCTGCTTCCCTGTGTTTGAAGCGTCTCAAATCCCTGTGCCTTGGAAACGAAGATGCAGCCTCCTTCCGGCTTCCGGCACAAGCCCGTCGGAGAAAACCAGCCTCTTCCTCGGCGGAGCAAAGGCGGCCTGGGGTGGCTTCAAACGAGGCTGCGCACGGGTTGGAGCGGGCGGCGCTCTGGGAACCGAGGTCCACGTCACCCTCCTGAGGAAGCCTGACTGGTGACCCCACCTTCTGGGCTGGGCTCCTGATCTCCTCACTTTGGGGAGAAGATGGGGCTCCGTCTCTGTTCCTGGGCCTCCCACACAAGGGGTCTTGATGACCAGCACGGGGCGGGGGGAGGAAGGAAAGGCAGTTGGCCGGGAACCTGGAATCTGCCTTTCTTACACCTTAGGATGCCTCGGCTCATTCTTGGGCAAACAAAAAGACTGGAAAAGTGGGGCTTTTGAGAAAATAGAGGATCTGGGGAGATCGACTCCATTCTACGAGCCTTGGTCTGGGTGGCTGGGTGAGGCCTGCGCCTCGTCGACTCAGAGCCGCGGAGGACGTGTCAGTAGCTAAGACCTGACTATGGACAATCGGTATCGGATAAGTACCGGCTGCAGACGATCCATGCGGGGAAAGTGACACCCAGGGAGGGAAGACGCGGGCTCAGGCCACTTCTCCCATCACGTTAGCACCGTAAGCCACCCACACCCTCACCAACCACTTGCTCCGTCCCAATTTGTCTGCCTTTGCCACGTGTCCCGAGCGAGACCGCCATCGCAGGACACTGGCACCCAGGTGCCGTGCTGAGTGTCAGCCGCATAGGGCTTGGGGTCACGCCGTCCCTCAGCTGCGATCCCGCCTGGAGCGGCTGGCCTCCGGGACAGGGCATCCGTGTTGGTTGACGGTGAGGTGTGAGAGCAGAGGGCAGCACACCCACAGGCTGTGGACGCGTGACCCGTTTTCAGAGCTGAGAGGAGACACGTGGAGATTTCCAGGATCAAGAACGCCTGTTGTCGACCTGCTCCTTCGTCATTTACAGCCTTGCTCTTGAGCCAGAAGCCCTCGGAGATGCTGAGATAAATGGTTAACACCGAACAGAAGGAGAGAGCCTGGCCGAGACCCGCATCCAAAGGGCTGGAATCAAAGCCAGAAGATGCTGATAGAGTCTCAGGGCCTTAAGGATCCCAGTGTACAAGGCTTGGCCTCGAGCCCTCTGGGTGGAACAATCCCCGTTTTATTTTTAAAGATCCTGCAGGAAGAACCCCCCCCGCCCCCGCCAACGCTGCCCAACCCCAAAGAAACCTCGCCTTGGCCCCAGTCCCGTGCCTCAGGATTAACTCTCAAGAAGCGTTATCTCAGATCTTTTCCTGGTGCTAACGCATCTGCATCATGTACAAGACATGGCAAGACATCTCGTCTCTGCCCTGGAGAGGGTGGGGTCTCACCCACAGCAGGAAAACTTGGTTGACGGTGAGATGTGAGAGCGGAGGAGGGCAAGCGTCCTGGTTATTTTGTTTCCATCAGAGCTCACATCTCTGAGTTTTCCCAAGGCTTCCCCGAGGCCCAGATGGCAGGACGAGGCGGCAGGAGAAGGAGGGGGGCTCCGTGGTAATGTTGTCCCCTCTGATGTCGCCTCCCTGTTCAGGGGACGGGAACCGAAATTCCACGAGCCTCGCAGTCAAGGCTGAGAGCAGGATGCCAGGAGCAAGCGGCGGTCGCGAAGGGCAGTACATGAAAGACGGTCCAGGGTGGAAAAAATGCGAGTCTTACCCTCCGGAGGACAAGTATCCCAAACCCGGTTATTAGTGGCAGGGCGATAAAGTGTTTGGAAACAGCAAACACGGACCGAGACCTCAGGGGGATGAAGAAAGGCCAACAAATTATATGTGAGCTCGTAACGGGATCCAGGGAGCAACCGCACCGAGCGCAGCCGCTGTGAAGCGCATAGTTGAGGTACCGAGTCATGGACCAGGAAGTGGGCCGTCTCCCTGGGGCCCCAAGACCACAGGCTGGCCCTTGGGTGGAGGGGATGGGCAGGGACCCCGAGAGGGCAAGGGGGCAGGGGCCGGATTGCAGAATTCCCACAGAGTCCTGCACGTGGGGACGGGCCAGCCAGGCCCAGCCCAGGGGGATGGGAGTTCTGCTTGTGGGGGCCGGGGGGTCATGGTGCAGACACTGGGGGGGGTGGGACCACCGACCAGCCAGCATCACAGCCTATGTGGAGGGGGCAGGGTCTGTCGGGCTCCCCACACCCCCCCCACCCCCCAGAGCCTGGGGTGTGCTCTGCGGGAAGGAACGGCATTTCTCAGCCTCTCCAGACAGCACTGCCTGCCACCGTCAGAGGCTGCATTTGGCAGGGACTGGGCTGCTGTCCCCACTTCTGGTCACGGAGACCCAGGCCCCTCTGAGAGGCTGCCCTCCCCGAAAGCCTGGTCTTTCTGAAGTTTCCTGGGCTCTGTGCTCCGCCCATGTGCTCACACACCGCTGGGGAAGAGCTGCTGGTGGTGGGGGGGGGGTGCAGCGGGGAGGACGGGAAAGAGCGCCTAGATCCGGTGGGTGCTGGGGTGGCGTGGGGGGCAGCCGGCAGGCCCCGACTGGCGTCAGGCAGCGGGTCAAGGGCAGCAAGCAGTCCCTCGGGGCCTGGACCTGATTTCAGCTGCGGGCCTCGTCTCCGTATGATGCACTCTTGTCTCCCATGCTTGGTACCAGCGTGCACTGATCCCCTGAGCTAGACTCTTAGCGCAAAAATGACCAGTGCTGACTCCAGCGGGGACGTGGAACGGGGGTGATGGACGCTCGGGGTGCTGGGGGCCCGACCGAGGCGTGAAATGAGACCAGATCCAGGAGTAGGAGTGGCCGCTCCGGCCCACGGTGAAGACGTGCGGGAGGGAAGTGCGGGCTTCCACAGGCACAGGGAAGGGGGTCCGGCCCCGCAGGAAGGGGTTGGGGCAGCTCCGCACGGGGTGAGCTGCAAGGTGGAGGCTGCATTCATGCTGCCAGGCTTTGAGGCTGTGTGACCTCAGGCAAGCAACTTAACATCTCTGTGCCTCAGTTTCCTCATCTATTAATTGAATAGAAAATGGTTCCTGGAGTTCCCTTCGTGGCGCAGTGGTTAATGAATCCAACTAGGAACCATGAGGTTGTGGGTTCAGTCCCTGGCCTTGCTCAGTGGGTTAAGGATCCAGCATTGCCGTGAGCTGTGGTGCAGGTTGCAGACGTGGCTTGGATCCCGTGTTGCTGTGGCTGTGGTGTAGGCTGGTGGCTACAGCTCTGATTTCGACCCCCAGCCTGAGAATCTCTACATGCCACGGGTGCAGCCCTAGAAAAGGCAAAAAGATAAAAAAAAAAAAAAAAAAGAAAGAAAGAAAATGGTTCCTACGCCCAGGGTGGTCCTGAGGATATCTGATGTTTGCAAAGGCCTTGGAACCGTGTCCAGCACAGAGAAACACTCAGTGTGACGGGAGGGCTGGGAGATGCCAGCTGGGAGCGAGGCTGGAAGGGGTGGTGCCGGAGAGAGAGACCCCGGGTCTCTTGGAGACCAAGATGAGAAATGGCTTTCTACCTCGAAATTTGTAGATTTCCAAGTATATCATTTCTTTGCACGATATTTAAAATCATTTTGCTGTTGGACCACGTACAAAACTAAAATTAAAACACGCTATTTTTATATCGCCTCCCTCAAGAGCTGTAGGAAGCTATGGCTTACACATGTATTTACTTGTGGCCAAAAGAACAAACAAAAACAAATGTCAGCGTTTAATTATTTGGCTCAAGAAGCCATAGACTGGAAGGGGCAGCTTAAGGAGAAAAAAAAATAAGTTCCACCAAAAAGTCACCCCGTGGAAGGGTTAGTAAACAAAGCGAAACGGGTTGCGCCTTCAGTGTTTAGGGAGTCCTTCACCTGAACGCACGGCTCCAGGGCCTGTGTCCTCCCGGCTCCTGGCCTGGGAGGGTCCCCGCAGAGGCACGCGGGCCTGGGGGAGGGCTTGGGTCAGAGGGTCCCTGGAGAACACTGGGCACAGCTCTTCCATGAGAGAGAGGACCCTGGCTTTTAAACTCCCGTGTAACACATTCGCCCCCGCGAGTAATAACACTCACCTCCCCCGAGGCTGCGTTTCTCTGGGTGTGGGATGGCCTGTCTGCTCTGGGCGCTCTGGCCTCTCGGGGGACTCGGCCCCCTCCTCCCGGCTCTTGCTCAAAGGAGCAGAAAGGCAGCGGGGGCTGGGCCGTCTCTGTTCTGTCCTTCCCTTCTCCCATGGGACGTGCTGCCTTGGACTCGGACCCGGGCTGGGGCTGGCTCTCTCTGCCCTTCTCTCCAACACTCGTGAGCCGTCCTCTCCTCCATCCTCCAGCCAGCTGCCTCTCACCCCAACCCTGACCCCAGCCCTAACCCCAACCCTCATCCCACCTCCATCAGGCCTCAGGCCCAGCGGTGCCTGGTTCCCAGAGGACTTCACAGCCCAGCAGCGATCAGGTGGCCACTGTATTTGGGGCAGGGGCCTCCTTTCTGGGCTCCCTGCCCAGTGCTGGCTGGGCCAAGCTAGAGGCAGCGTTCCGTGGCCAAGGCTATAGCGGCCTCTGATGCCAGCAGGACCGCTCAAGCCAAAGCAGCCTAGGCCCCCGATCGCAGCCGGCCCCTCCTCCCTTCCCTGACGGCTAACGATGGGGCCATGGCGAGGGGCTGGAGACCTGGGCTGCGACGGCCCCACATCCTCACCAGAGCCGGTCGCACTGGCCAGGGCTCCCTGACCCTGGAAAGCTCGGAGGATGCCCCCAGCTAGGCCTCCACGCGCTGGGAGCCAAACCACGAGTGCTCAGTGTGGGGCAGTGGCCGTGAGCGAGCTGGACAAAGCCTTTGGCACACAGTGGTTGTCGCCAAGGCCCGGGGAAGGGGGCCACGTCTCCAGATGATCAACAAACGCCTACAGGGCCTCCTGCGCAATGAACGTGACCTCTCCGGCCTCTCCGGGGCCACGTTCCACGCAGCCTTTGTGACAATCAGGAGCTGCTTTATCAGGGATGCTTGGAAATTCTGGAGCCTCTTCAAGGGCTGCAGTTTGGAGAAGCGACTCCAGAAGCTAAGAAGGGTCTGAACGGCTCATTCACAGGTTGCTGATTTCCAGGCAAAACGCCGGGTGCCCTGGCACCTTCTCAGCAGGATGACGGGCAACAAGGAGCCCCCTTTTGACTGTAGCAGCTGAAGTGTGAAGAGTTAAAAAGATGCTCCAGGGTCAGGAAATTCTACCCTCGATTTCGACAGCGGCTCCCCGCCCACGCTTTCCCGCTACCCCCCCTCCCCAACCCCGGGCGGGCAGCAGTCCTGCCAGAGGCCACTTGAAAGAGCGAGGCTGGCTCTGCGCCCGAGAACCACAAGTCTGCAAGTCCAGAGCCTTTGATGTGGTGGCTGGACTCTTGGTCCCCCTTCCCCGCCAGATGACGCCAGGGCCTGGGTCTCCCGCTGCCGCACTGGCCTCGACGTGGGTCTTCACGTCCCCCAGCACCGCGTCCTGGTGGGAAGTGTTCCTCCATCAGCACCTCTTCCAGTGGCCTGTCCTGCCTGGTGCCACCCTGTGAGCGGGGGACACAGAGATAACAGCACTTTGCCGCCGAGGGGCTGAGTGGGAGGTGACAGGGGTGTTAGCAAGTGATGAGACAGACACACAGGCAGGCGGTGTTTGGGACGGAGGAGCCCAGGACACAGGGGCAGAGGAGGGGGACACTGTGTGTGCGGCAGCCGTGGGGTCGGGGTGCAGGGGCACTAGGCCTCCTGGTGACCCATGCTCGCAGGAAGCCGGCAGCTGTGGGGACCCGTGGGCAGCAGGGAGTCGAGTCCAGGTGTGGTTCGAACCTCAGGAACCAGGCTGAGAGGCTGAGAGCTGGCGTCTGAGAGGAGGGGCTCCTGGGGGCTGCAGGAGCCGGGTCCCGGGCTCGGTCCCGCCTTCCCTGGCTTTGGGGCCCCCATGCGCCTCCCCGGTGGGCTGGACGGAGAGGAGATAAATCCGGGGAGGCTGCCCCTGCCCCCCCAGCCAAGCTGGAGCCACACCCAGGCCTCAGTGACACAGACGTCCCCCAGGTGTTCATGCCCTTGTTCCCGACATTAACTCATTCATTCGTTCATTCTAGAAAGTTCTATCGAATGCCAGCCGTGTGCTGGACATTGTGTTAAATATGACATTGCAAAAACCCGCTCCTCAGCCCCAGAAGAATGTTCTACAGAGTAGATGCGTGTGTAAGGGGTTGAATAGCCCATCACAGAATGTCTGCAGAGTCTCCAGATCAGCAAATGAGTAACAGTGGTAATTCCTGGCCATTTACATAATGTGGCTTTTCTGCAGCAGAGTCCTCGGGAAATCAGAGCCCTGCCTCCGGGGTGCCAGGACTGCTCACACACACACACAACCACACACACCACACCAGACGCATCACACGCACGCGCACACACACACACACCACACACACACACTGGAGCAGTAAGAGGGTTCGAGTTAGGACTCCTCAATCTGTCAGGTGAATGATGTGCATCTCATTTCCGGGTTCACTCGCTTTCAGCAAACACAGTCTTAAGACGTCTCCAGCGTCTATAAAACACGCACCATCAGATAGAGATGCAGGCGCCGATGAGCTCTTTCTGGAACAACCGTGACTGGTTCATACTCACTCAGATGCAGACCTGACTTCCGGGAAAGTCCGGCTCACCCTCTCCAAGGTGCATTTCAGACGCGTTTGCGGGATTCCCATAACCTAACACAGGGGCCAAGTTTAAAACCTCTACCGTGGCTGGGAGGTGGACCGGCTGCTTGCAATTGTAGACACTTGCCCAGGGGCCTCGTCCTGGGAGCATCCCGGCCCAGCTGATGCCATCAGCCAGTGACCCACCACCAGCTCTGCCCTGGGTGGGGGCTGTCCACGTGACCTCCAACGCTCCCAACATCCCTGGAGCCCTGGATTCCCCTGTGGCGGGGGCGGGGTGGGGGTTACATGTTGCAAAGTTCAGGCAGGCAGAGGCTTCGGGGCCAGTCACCCTCTTCTCTTGTCCAGGGGCCACTGTCACCGCCACCAGCTTGGCTGCAAAGGCGCCTGAAGCACTCCCTCTAGACCTTTAATTGCAGAAACCGCTGCTTCTGTCCTGGACCAGCCTGTTGGGTTGTTTTGGGTTTGTTTGTTTTTTTTCCTTGAAACTAAAGTAAATTAAAAAGTGACAATAACAGGATTTACCATAGGACCGGAAGGACTTCTCACAAAGATATCCCGGCCTGAAGTAGTCGCACTGCAGTCAGAGCTGGTAGACTCTTCCATACGTTTTAGAAATTTTTGAGGCCGATTTCCAGGTATGGAAACCCCACTGCTCTGTGCTGGGCTTCCACGTGGCCCAGGACCCCTCCCCGCCCTCCAGGACTCGGGGCGCCGCTGCATTAAAGCCCAGTTTTCTACAAAGGAGCCTGACTTCCTCCAAGGAGGCCCAGACGGCTGGTCCAGCAACTTGCCCAGATCCACCCCGCTCTGAAACTGTGTCTTGTCTGCTCTCCCAGGGGCCTTCAAGTCCAAGTTCTAGCTACTCTGGTTGGCTTCTTGGCTTCACTTCCTTGTCTTCCATAAGATGGTGGAAGAATAAATCCAGCCCCGATTGGCTTCTGTGACCCGCCCTCTCCCAGCAGCCCGCCGTCTCCAATCGGATGGGTGTGTCCAATGTGCAGGCCTAGGCGGGGACGGGCCCTCCCAGGCCACGGCATTTGACCTGAGACCTCAAGGGTGACCAGGACGCCCTGTGGGGAGCAGGGCCGGGCGGACGGGATGATAAGGTCTCTGCACCCAAGTGAAAGGTTGGGGCGGCCCCAGGGCTCTGTGCCTTGGGAACCAGGCCTAGTCTCTTCAAGCCGATTTATCTCAAACTTCCTACCCCCTCGTCCTCCAGGAGAGCCCCAGGGGACGGCTCAAAACTGAAATGACACCGAGGCGCGGATGTTTCGCCATCGAATTCACAGCAGGACTGACCCCGAGTGGGCGTGTGCCGAGGGGACACAGTCTCACGTCCAGCCAGTGGCAGCGCTTGTGACACAAAGCTTCTAGAGGCAAAAGTGGCAAAATGCACCCAGCGTGTTCAAGGCATCAACATTCTTTGGTCCCGGGTTCCACTCCCAGGACTTTATTTACTTATCTTTTTAGGGCCACACCTGCGGCATATGGAGGTTCCCAGGCTAGGGGTGGAATCGGAGCTGCAGCCGTTGGCCCACGCCACAGCCACGGCCTCACGGGATGGGAGCCACCTCTGTGACCTACAAGACAGCTCATGGCAACACTGGATCCTTAACCCACAGAGTGAGGCCAGGGATTGAACCCAAGTCCTCATGGATCCCACTCCGGTTCGTTAACTGCTGAGCCAGGACGGGAACTCCCAGGACTTCCATCTTCAGGAAGTGACCATGAACGTGGACAAGGATTAATTACGAAGGTATTTAATGGCCATGTTGTTTGGAAACCACTGAAATGTACAAAACAGGACTTTGGGATGTTTTCAGGGATGCCTCTATCCCAGCCACTGGCTTTCTGGGGCTTTTCTTGACTTGCCGGCTTCTTTCCCCACCCCCTCCTCTTCCCAGAGAGATCGTGGGAGTCGCAGCCATGGGTGCGTAGGCAGGGGATCCAAGGCCCTCTGCTTGGAGCATCTGTCCCCCTTCTCCAGCCTTCTGCACCTGGGCCAACGGGAGGCCAGAGACCCGGCGAGTCGACGGCTCTGTGCCTTCCCTGAGGTTGGCTCTTGCCAGGTCTGAACAGAGAGACAGAGACTTGCCTGCCCTGGGCTCCTCCAGTCAATGGCCAAGCCAGCCGCAATGTGTCGCTCTGCGAGCTCTGCCTTCCCTTTAGCCTTAATTAGGAATAGGGTGACATGGAGTCTCCCCAGCTGCCATCTGCCCTCTCAAGTGATGGGTAGGGAAGGTGGGTGCTACTCACTGGTCTCTCTCAAACACCCTCAAACCCCTTCAGTAGACCAGCGTGTCCCCATTAAAACTGGGATTGAAAAATGATAAAAGTGGTCGCCTTTTCAAAGCAAAAGAGCCCGTTATAAAACAGTATGTAAAACACAGTTGAGAAAACTGGGGGGAGGGGATACCCTTACATTGTATTTTTTTTATACCACATTCTCTCAAGTTTTAAAACAAGTTTGTGTAGTTCTTAAAAATAAGGAAATCTGTAATAACACATGCCTCTGCTCCAGAAGCCCTCCTCCAGCCTCATCACGTCTTCCTCCGAGCCCACACCTGCTCTAGGACTGTAAGTCCTGACGCCCAAGGCCCTTTTCTGCTAGACCGCAAGCTCCTGGGGGCAGGTGCTTTTTTCCCACCCTTGTGACCAAGCTACCAGCAGAGCGATCCCTTGTAAGCTGGTGCTCAGCTCATGCTTGCCCCACGTATTTGTGAGCATAAGGATAAGTTTCCTGTATCTAAAGGGTGGTGACAAGGGAAATGGCCAGCAGCTGGCTCTTCTTCAACAAGACGAAATAAAGGGAGGGGAGCTAGAAGGAACTGTTTGCAGTGACCATAGATATTATCCTCCCGATGGGACTGGTAGGGAAGGCTGGCCGTGCTCTGCAGATGGTAAAGCCAGAAGGCCAGTCATCTATGCGGGGCAGGGCGGTGCGTCTCTGCCTGAAGGCGGGGGACGGGGGTGGAGGGGGAGGCCTGGTGACTTGCAATCCTATGCTGTCTTGCTCATCGCAGGGCACAGCCCCACCTTCGGCCGGCAGGTGCCGCCTCTTACACCCTGTGGTCAAGTGTTTCTGGGTGGAACCCTTCAACCTATGACCGCCACCGCACCCAGGTTCCAGGGGGCCGAGCGTTGTGGTCTCGGGGCTGAAGAGCAGCCTAAGCAGGACACCGTCCGTCCGAGCAGAACCTGCTGCGCAGCACATCGTAGCACACTGGCGGCCAGCAGGGCCCCTCAGCTGGGCTCGTGAGCACGAGCACTTCCTGCCCGGCATCCCTTCTGCTCACATCACCCACCCGCACCTTTCCTCTGGGTGCGGCAGCGCTGCGCTCGCTCAGACCACGTGCTGTGGATCGCTGGCTTCTTCCTGTGGGGCAGCCCGCGGCCCAGACCTCGCGAGAGCCTCACCCTGGCGCTCAGAGCCCCTCCCACACAGTGCTTAGCTGAGCGGTGAGCACGTGACCAGGGTTGGTCCAATCGAATCCACCAGGCGAGGCATGGGCGGGGCAGGGCCCTTGGGGCTGAAACGGACTCAATCCCTGCGGATGCTGAGGCTGATGCTGCCTTCGTGGCGGGGCCGCTGTCAAGGGAGTGCCCGGGACGGAGACCGCGGGCTGTTGTTGAAAGAGCGGCATTTGGAGGTTGGTGACCACCTTTTATTGGCTTTTTGCTGTTGGACAAATGTAAACTCTGTATGCTTATGCTTGGTTACTCATGGTAATAATAATGCTGAAGTGCTGTGTGCGGGTCAGGTAAACCCGTGTGCAAGAAACTGTGAAAAGCCACGTTGGTTTAGAGCTAGCTGCGACGGTAGTGTTGGGGGTAGAAGGAAAAGCTGAGGGAGAGGAAAACATCGTGAGGCGCTGAGCCCCGGAGGTTGGGACCCTCCGTGCGATTTGTTATCTATTAGTGAATGTGAAATTGCAAGACAACCGTGCTTTCTCTGAAAATCATTTGCTGCAAATCCGACGTGGTTGTCCTGGCTTTGCATGAAGGCTGTGGAAGTGTACTGTTTTCTGCAAGGGAACTGGCGGGGGGGATTCACTTGACTGGCAGGTGCTGTTATTGAACCAAACTGCGTCCCACCCTCCAGGTGCAGTCAGGTCAATCTACTGACCCTGGGTTGTGGTGAAGCGAAGGGCAGCCTTTATTGCAGGGCCAGGCAAGGGAAGGTTTTTAAGGTCAGGGTGAGGGACAGGGATGAGGGGTGTCCGCACGTGATGGGTTGGTGGACTCCTTCTGATTGGTCGGTCGTGAGGTAATCAGGAGGCAACATTGTCAACCTGGTTCTAACTCGGCTGGGATCTGCTTGCTCCTGGTCAACTAGCGTTAACTTCTTCCACCTGCTGAGGGTTTACGTCTCTGCAAAACAATCCAAGGATGGCTCAGAGTGTTACCTACAGCCCTTAAGGAGGAAGTAGAGGACTTTGATTTTGCTTCATGGCTAAACTGTTGTTACTTTGCCTTGCTTGACTGTTTTCCTTTGTTGCTGCGTTTTCTCACGTCTCTGATTAAATTTGCTCTCTGGCACTGGGGGAAGACCCAGGAGACTACCGCTTGTCTAGAAACAAGAGGCAGCTGGAGGACGTGCTAGGGGCTGGCGGGTGGGGTTGGAGACTGTCCCGGGAAGCCCCATAGGGTCCGGCTTCGTTCCAACCCCCCCCTTTTCTTTGATACTCAGTCTTGACGGGGAACAGGTGCAGAACAAGAAAGGAAATAAAGTGGATGGAGAGGTTAATCATAATCTCAGCAAAGGAACTTGGTTTTAGGGAGACTCGGTTTCAGCTAAACCGTGAGGTCTGCCCCTTCGTTCTTGGGTCATGCGTCCATCAGTGACGTAGCATATGGACTATTTTTTATTCTGAACAGTTTGAGGTATGATTCCCATACCACAAAAGTCACCCACTTCACGTGACTAATGCAGTGTTTTTTAGTATATTCACAGATGTGTGCAGCCATCACCACTAATTCTAGCACATTCTCGTCTTCCGTAAAAGAAACCCGTACCTACTAGCACTCACTCCCCATTTCCTCCTCCCTTGGCCTGGGCAGCCACTAAGCTACTTTCTGTTTCTACAGATTTGCCTCTTCTGGACATTTTCTATAACTGGAATCACATAACTTGCGGTCGTTCTTTCACTTAGCCTAATGCGTTCAAGCTTCATCCACACTATAGCATTTACCAAGGCTTTGTTTCTTTTTTCTGCTGAGTAATATTCTGTCTGGCTGTACCGCTTATCACTTGGTGAACTGTGGGTTCGTTTTACTTTTTGGCTCTTGTGAATAAAATGTTGATGCACATTCATTTACAAATTTTGTGGTGGGCATATTTCCCATATATATTCGTATAGACTTATGGAAGTAGTGAATATATTTAATATATTCGTATTTCCTGTCTTCTTGGGTATATACCTAGGAGTAGAACTGCCGAGTCACATAAAGACTCTTATGTTTAACTTTTTGAGTAACTGCCAAAATGTTTTCAAAAGCAGCTGCACCATTTTACCTTTCCAGGAGTGATAGATGAGGGTTCCAAAGTCTCCACATCCCCACTTATTACTGTTTGTCTTCTTAATTCCAGCTATCCTAGTGGGTGTGAAGTGGTGTATGTTCTTGTGATTTTGATGTGCAGGTTCTCAGATGGTTAATGGATTTGAGCATCTTTCATGTGCTGTTTATATATCTATATGTATGGCTATTTGTCTTCTTTGGAGAAGTGTCTCTTCAGATCCTTTGTCCAATTTTTATTAGGTTATTTGTCTCTTTATTTTAATTTTTACTTTTATTTTTTGGGGGTGCTGCACCCATAGCATATGGAAGTTCCCAGGCTAGGGGTTAAATCAGAGCTGCAGCTGCCAGCCTACACCACAGCCACAGCAACATAGGATCCAAGCTACATCTGCGATCTACATACAGCACAGCTCACAGCAATGCCAGATCCTTAACCCACTGAGCGAGACCCGGGATCGAACCTGTAGCCTCATGGATACTAGTTGGATTTGTTTCCACTGTGCCACAACAGGAACTCCAATATTTATTAAAGTATAGTTGATTTACAATGTTGTACCAATTTCTGCTGTACAGTGTCTTTTTATTATTGAGTCATAAAAGTTATTTATGTAGTTGAATACAAGTCCCCCATCAAAAAGAGGATTTACAGGGAGTTCCCGTCGTGGCGCAGTGGTTAAGGAATCCGACTAGGAACCATGAGGTTGCGGGTTCGGTCCCTGCCTTTGCTCAGTGGGTTAACGATCCGGCGTTGCCGTGAGCTGTGGTGTAGGTTGCAGACGCGGCTCGGATCCCGCGTTGCTGTGGCTCTGGCGTAGGCCGGTGGCTACAGCTCCGATTCAACCCCTAGCCTGGGAACCTCCATATGCCGCGGGAGCAGCCCAAGAAATAGCAACAACAAAAGACAAAAAAAAAAAAAAAAAAAAAAAGAGGATTTACAAATATTTTCTTCCAATCTGTGGGTTTTTTCACTTTCTTGGTTTAATTTGCAAGAAAATTGAAAAGTTTAAAATTCTTTTTTTTTTCTTTTTATGGCTGCACCTGAGGCATGTGGAAGTTCCCAGGCTTGGGCTCGAATCAGAGCCGCAGCTGCCAGCCATAGCAATGCTGGATTTGGGCTGCACCTGTGACCTACACCACAGCTTGCAGCAAAGCCAGATCCTTAACCCACTGAGTAAGCCCCGGGACCGAATCTGAATCCTCATGGATACTATGTTGGGTTCTTAACCCACTGAGCCACAAGGGGGACTTCAAAAATTCACAATTTTGAGGAGCTCCAGTTTATCCATTTTTTTTTTTTTTTGTCTCTTATACTTTTGTTGTCATATCTAAGAAACCATTACTTAACCCAAAGTCATAAAAGTTTATTGCTCTGTTTATAGTTTTAACTCTTAGGTTCATGACTATCATCCATTTTGGGTCCATTTTTGTGTAAGGTATGAAATAGACGTACAGTTTCATTCTTTTGCATACTCTGATTCTGATTTGTTGGAAAGGCTATTCTTTCCAACATTGAGTTGTTTGAGCACCCTCGTCAAAGATCAGTTGGCCATAATTGAAAAGCTTTGTTTCTGGACTTTGTTTCATCCGTCTCTTTGTCTGTCCCTGTGCCAGTGCTGTACTGTCTTGATTATTGTAGCTTTGTAGTAAGTTTTTTGTTCTGTGTCTCCTAAATCTTGTACGTTTTCTTGAAGTATAGCTGATGTATGACCTCGTGATACTTTCTGCTGTATCGCAAAGTGATTCAGTTATACGGACACATCCATTTTTTCCCAGATTCTTTTCCCGAGTGGATCATCCAAGAATCTTGAGGAGAGTTCCCTGTGCTGTACAGCAGGTCCCCGTCGGCCAGCCATTCCATCTGTCGCATTGTGCATAGGCCAACTCCAAACCCCCCTTCTGCCGCTCCCCCAAATCTGTTTTGGTCACTGAAGTTTTTTTTTCAAAATCTGTGACTCTCTTTCTGTTCTGCACGTAAGTTCATTTGTATAGGTTTTTTTAGATTCCACATAATAAGTGATGTCATATGTTTGTGTGACCTCATAGGATAACCTCTAGTTCCATCCATGCTGCTGCAAACGGGATTATTTTTCATGGCTGAGTAATACTCTGTTGAATATATGTGCCCATAGTCTTTCTTCATCCCTCGGTCAAGAGACATTCAGCTGGCTTCCACGTCTTTGCCGTCCTAAATAGTGCTGCAGTGAACATGGGGCTGCATGTATCCTTTCGAATTAGAGTTTTCTCTGGATAGATGCCCAAGAGTGGGATTGCTGAATCACAGGGTAGTTGTATTTCTAATTTTTTGAGGTCCCTCCATACTTAGTTCCACAGTGGTTGTACCAGTTTGCATTCCCACCGACAGTGGAGGAGGGTGAAGGAGGTGTGTTTTCTTCACACCCTCTCCCGCATTTATTGTTTGTGGATTTTTTTTTTTTTTTTTTTTTGCTTTTCTCTAATAATTGCTGGTGTTGGGCATTTTTCAGGTGCCTACTGGTTGTCCATATGTTGTCTTTGGAGAAAGATCTATTTAGGTCTTCTGCCCATTTTTCTATTGGGTTGTTTTTTGTTGTTGAGGTGAATGAGTTGTTTGTAAATTTTGGAGATTAAGGCCATGCAATTAATGGTTGCATTGTTTACAACTATTTTCTCCCATTTCATAGGTTGTCTTTTTTTTTTTTTTTATGGTTTCCTTTGCTGTGCAGAAGCTTGTAAGTTTGATTAGGTCCCATTGGTTTATTGTTGCTTTTATCTTTATTGCTGTGGGAGACTGACCTAAGAAAACATTTGAACAGTTTGTGGCAGAGAATGTTTTTGCCTACCTTCTCTCCTAGGACTTTTATGGTGTCTTGTCTTCTCTTTGTCTTTTTGCCTTTTCTAGGGCCGCTCCCGTGGCATATGGAGGTTCCCAGGCTAGGGGTCGAATCAGAGCTGTAGCCACCGGCCTACACCACAGCCACAGCAACGCTGGGTCTGAGCTGCATCTGCAACCTACACCACAGCTCACAGCAACACCAGATCCTTAACCCACCGAGCAAGGCCAGGGATTGAACCCGCAACCTCACAGTTCCTAGTCGGATTTGTTAACCACTGAGCCATGATGGGAGCTCCACATAGTGTCTTATATTTAAGTTCTTGAGCCATTTTGAGTTTATTTTTGTGCATGGTGTGAGGGTGTGTTCCAATTTCATTGATTTTAGTTTTCCCAGCACTGCTTGCTAAAGAGACTGTCTTTTCCCCATTTTATATTCTTGTGGGTTTTTTTGGTTTGTTTTTTTCAACAAGGAGATGTCAATTAGACACCTACCAATTGACCCAGGTGTCTGGGTTTATTTCTGGGCTCTCTGTTCTGTTCCGTTACCTGTATGTCTGTTTTTTGGTGTGTGTGTGTGTTTAACCAATACCACACTGTTTTGATTACTGCAGCTTTGTGATATTGTCTGAAGTTTGGGAGAGTTACGCCTCCTGCTTTGTTTCTTTTTCCTCAGGGTTGCTCTGGCAGTTCTGTACCACATCTTCCTTCTCTTCTCCTCTGTCAGTGGACATCTGTGTTGCTTCCCCATCTTGGCTGTTGTGCATAGTGCTGCAGTAAACAGTGGGGTGCATGTATCTTGTCAAATTATGATTTTCTCTGGATATACTGGGGAACCTTCATACTGTTCTCCACAGTGGCGGCACCAACTTACATTCCCACCCACATTTCTTTAAACCCCCTCCAGCATTTACTGTTTGTAGTCTTTGATGATGCCATTCTGACTGGTGTAAGGTGATACCTCACTGTAGTTTTGATTTGAAATTCTCTAATAATGAGTGATTTTGAGCATCTTTTCATGTGTTTTTTGGTCATTCATATGTCGTCTTTGGAGAAATTTCAGTTTGAGTCTTGTGCCCATTTTTCGATTGAGTTTTTTCTTGATACTGATCTGCATAAGTTGGTTGTATATTTTGGATATGAATTACCTGTTGGTTGCCTTGTTGGCAAATATTTTCTCCCACTCTATGTGTTGTCTTTTCATTTTGTTTATGGTTTCCTTTGCTGTGCAAAAACTTTTAATTTTTTTTTTTTTTTTTTTTTTGGGTTTTTCAGGGCCTCACCCGCAGCATATGGAGGTTCCCAGGCTAGGGGTGGAATTGGAGCTACAGCTGCCAGCCTACGCCAGAGCCACAGCAACGTGGGATCTGAGCCATGTCTGCGACCTACACCACAGCTTGCAGCAATGCTGGATCCCTAACCCACCGATCGAGGCCAGGGATCAAACCCGAAACCTCAAGGTTCCTTGTCGGATTCTTTTCCACTGAGCCATGACAGGAACTCCAAAAGCTTTTAAGTTTAATTAGGTCCCAGTTGTTTATTTTTATTTTCATCACTCTAGGAGGTAGGTGTGAAAAGATATTGCTGAAATTAGATTAATTTAAAAAATACCTTTATTGAGATATACTCCACATATCATTTACAGTTATTCACTTGATGGTTGTACTATATTGTATTATTGACCTTTAAATATAACACGTATAAAAGACACAGCAAACACTTAACCCTGGAGTATAGGAATGGAACACACATGATGCAAACAGTAATCAAAAGGAAACTCAAGTAGGAGTTCCCGTGGTGGTGCAGTGGTTAACAAATCCGACTAGGAACCATGAGGTTGTGGGTTCAGTCCTTGGCCTTGATCAGTGGGTTAAGGATCTGGCGTTGCCGTGAGCTGTGGTATAGGTTGCAGATGCGGCTCAGACCCAGCGTTGCTGTGGCTGTGGTGTAGGCCAGTGGCTACAGCTCTGATTCGACCCCTAGCCTGGGAACCTCCATATGCCGCGGGAGCGGCCCAAGAAATGGCAAAAAGACAAAAAAAAAAAAAAAAAAGAAAAGAAAAGAAAGCTGAAGTAGTTACAATAAATCAGTCAAAAGAGGTTTTAAGGTACAAGGTATAACTACACATAAAGAGAATCACACCGTAATGATTTAAAAATTAACTTACCAGGAAGATAAAATAATCCTAAATCTGTAGTTAGCAATATGGCCTCAAAAATCTGTAAAGCAGAAATGGACCAGGTCACAGTGATAAATCCAGTTAGAGCAAGAGAGGGTTTTTTTTTGTCTTCTTCGTCTTTTTTTTTTTTTTTTTTTTGTATTTTTAGGGCCGCACCCATGGCACATGGAGGTTCCCAGGTTAGGGGTCGAATCAGAGCTACAACTGCCCGCCTACACCACAGCCGCAGCCACACCAGATCCGAGCCATGTCTGTGACCCACACCACAGCTCACAGCAACGCCAGATCCTTAACCAACTGAGTGAGGCCAGGCGTCGAACCCACAACCTCATGGTTCCTAGTTGGATTCATTTCCTCTGGGCCACGGCAGGAACTCCCAAGAGAGTTTTAATACGTCTTTCCGATGCAGTAACACTGGTTAAGCCAAAAGGTAAAATGCACATTCTTAGAACGCACATCTAACGTGTTTACCGTCTCGACCGTATACAGAGCCGAAAAGCAGGTCTCGGTACGTTTCAAAGACTGAACCAGTGCAGAATGTGTCCTCCGACCACATGGCAAGAAAGACACGTGTGAGTTACCGAGCAGACCTCGGCAGATGCTTGGGATTGAATGAGGATGATAATGAAAGCATTACGTGTGAACCCTTCTGAGGTGCAATCACAGCAGCACTTTGAAAAAAGTTTACAGACCTAAATGCGTATCTTAGAAAAGAAGAAAGGCTGCACATTAAAAATTAACGAGCGAGGCAGTCACTCGAGACAGAAGAGAAAGGAGAGGAAAACAGAGCTAAGGAGAGCGGAAGGAAATAGTGGGCAGAGCAGGCGCCAGGCCAGCGCAGCTGGATCTCGGGGGCCCCGCCGCAGCCCTTCTGATTTCTGTGCAGGTGAGATGGGGATGGGCCCGAGAGCAGCTGATCACGGCTGGATGGTCGAAGTCGAAAGATGTGGATGCGGCTGTTTATCACCCTAACGGTGCGTCGCTATTGGCCCCACAGGCTCCACCCAACCCCGCTTCCCACTCGCTCTCTAGTCGAGCAGAGTCACAATGAACAGGAGCACGTGGGTGCCACCTGCCACCATGCAGTGGCCGGCAAGTCCTCTGGTCGCGTCTCCAGATGGCCCCTCCTCTCCATCCTCCGGCCCCTCGTCCCTCCCGGTCTGATGCTGTGACGTCAGATGGTCTGCCTGCTGCAGGCCCGGCATCCTCAAGCAGGAAGACCACGCGGGACATCCAGCCCTGGGGTGGCCCAGGTGGGTCCTGTGACCACCAGCCCCTGTGCAGACGTTCACCTGAGCGCCTGCGCACCTGTGTGCGGCGGCCAGGACCGTGGCAGGAGCTGCTCTCACCCTGCAGCTGGTGACCAGCGCCACGGTCCTGGAAGGTCGCCAGGTCGCCCTGCTGCCGCCACAGCGTCCTGACACACCTGCCCTGCCACCTCCTAGGTGTGGGCAGCGGCGATCACGGACTGTGGTGAAGCTCTTTGTAAACAGAAAAATGCTAAATAACTGTTGAGCACTGCTATTCATACTTTATCGCCATTGCTCTCAGCCAATCAGGCTAAACCCTGGGCACTAAGACCCTTTCTGGCTGTACAGATGGTTCCTTGAGTGTCTCAGAGACGTTTTCTGAATTTGCTTTACATCAGCCAAGCATTTCTTCAGAACTGGAAACGTGCTTTAAATTTGGCGCTGGGGAGTTCCCGTCGTGGCGCAGTGGTTAACGAATCCGACTAGGAACCATGAGGTTGTGGGTTCGATCCCTGGCCTTGCTCAGTGGGTTAAGGATCCGGCGTTGCCGTGAGCTGTGGTGTAGGTTGCAGACGTGGCTCGGATCCCGCGTTGCTGTGGCTCTGGCGTAGGCCGGTGGCTACAGCTCCGATTCAACCCCTAGCCTGGGAACCTCCATATGCCGCGGGAGCGGCCCAAGAAATAGCAACAATAACAACAACAACAACAACAACAACAAAAAAGACAAAAAAAAAAATTTGGCGCTGGTAGTGTCCCGATTAAGCGTTCTATAAATTTAAAATCATCCTTAAAATTAACACTACCTAAATTGGGAAATAGAAGAAGAAAAATAAAAGGCCCAAGTCTCAACACTAAAGACAGTCAATCCTATTCACATTTTATTCATTATTCTCTACTTCTTTGTCTAGATTGTGGTTTTTTTTAGTGTTTACATATTCATAAGTACTTTAAATTGGATTTTTGGAAGCTGGCGGTAAACTCTTAAGTACAGGAGAGAATTTTTCCCAGAGGAATTGGTGTGTGTTAGGGGCTTATTCCCATCACAAGGAAAAGCATTCATAATAAAATCATTTGCTGTTATGACTTATCCAGCTGTTGTTGTGAAAACAGGCAGTGACCCCTCAGCATTCTTAGAAGTTCCTCCGGGATTTCTTTTGCTTTGTTTCCTGGGCTAAATGACTTACTCTTCTCATGATTTTTAAAGAAAGGTCACCTTTGCTGTGCACAAGCTTGTAAGTTTGATGAGGCCCCATTGGTTTCTTTTTGTTTTTATTTCTATTGACCGGAGAAAACATTTGCATGGTTGATACTGGAGAATGTTTTGCCTGTGTTCTCTGCTAGGGGTTTGATGGTGTCTTGCCTTATGTTTGTCTTTAAGCCATTTTGAGTTCATTTTTGTGCATAGTGTGAGGGTGTGTTCCAGTTTCACTGATGTACATGCGGCTGTCAGAAAGACAAAGACAAAGACTACATCAGATCACTTACATCTGGAATCCAATATAAGGCACAAGTGAACCTCTCTGCAGGAAAGAAACAAACTCATGAACAGCAGACTTGTGGTTGCCAAGAGGGAGGGGAGGGAGTGGCTGGACGGGGAGTTTGGGGTTAGTTGATGCAAACAATTGCATTTGGAGGGGATGAGCAATGAGGTCCTGCTGTGTAGCCCAGGGAACTTTATCCAGTAACTTGTAATGGAACATGATGGAAGGTAAGAAAGTATATGTGTGACCAGGTCACTTTGCTGTACAGCAGAAATTGGCAGAAGTTTGTAAATCAACCATACTAAAAAATAAATAAATAAACAAATAAACAGAATAAACAAAGAGGGCGTTCCTATTGGTGGCTCAGCAGAAACGAACCAGACTAGTAGCCATGAGGACGCAGGTTCAATCCCTGGCCTCGCTTGGTGGGTTAAGGATCTGGTGTTGCCATGAGCTATAATGTAGGTTGCAGACAAGGCTGGGATCCCACGTTGCTCTGGCAGCTACAGCTCCGATTGGACCCCTAGCCTGGGAACCTCCACAGGCTGAAGGTGAGGCCCTAAAAAGCAAAAAAAAAAGTGAGAGCTGAGGTGTGCCCCGAGCGCTCGAGCATCTGCGAGTGCCGTATGGTGCTCAGAACCTTTTCTTAACTGTCCTTCGGCTTTTAACGGCAACGAACAGTTAAGTTCCGGGAGCATCCCAAGTGTGCCCCTTCGGGCGGAAGCCTGTTTCTAGCTGGATGCCACTGGCAGGGGGTCCCCGGCGTTCTGAGCCATGTTGTCAGGAGGCGCTGCAGGTGGGGCTGGGCAATGGTGCTGCGGGTGCAGGGCGCTGGTGACCACGGCCGGCTTCCCCGCTTTGTTTGTATTGTCCAAATGCAGGTACCAGGGGCCCCTTCTGAGCTCCTGAACCCTAGGTAACAACTCCTGGGACCGTCCAGTTGGGGATAGGCTGGCTTATAATTTAAGCTACATTTAAGTTCTCAAAAGCGGAGTCCTGCTGGGCTGCTGCTGTGGCCCAGGTTCGATCCCTGGCCCAAGAACTCTGCCATGCCACAGGCACGATCAAAAAATTACATTGATTTTTTTTTCTTTTCCTTTCAAAAAAGTTTCCTTAAATGCACTTAATAGCACATCCTCCCCCAGCACCTCCCCAGTGCTGGTCACTGTTCTGGGCCCCGGGGAGCCAGGAGGACACGAGCTTGGGCCTGTTACTGCTTTTGGTCCAGCTGTCCTGGCCCTGCCGTCGGGGGTCGGCGCTGTCCCCTGGCTGCCAGCTCTCACCACGTCCCTTTAAGCTGCGCGCCGAGGGCTTCTCCCTCCTCAGCAGTTTTGCTCTTTTCCGCTGTGATAATGTCTCAAATCACTGCACTGTGTTTCCGTTCTTTGCATTTCTTTTTTCCCGTTTTTAGGGGTTTTTAAATTTTTTTTTCCGTTAGAGTCGATTTAGTGTCCGTTTCCGCTACGGCAAAATGACCCAGTTCTACACGTATACACACTCGCTGTCACGGCATCCTCCCACACGTATACACACTCGCTGTCACGGCATCCTCCCACACGTATACACACTCGCTGTCACGGCATCCTCCCACACGTATACACACTCGCTGTCACGGCATCCTCCCGTGTCCCATCGCAAGTGACCGGATGCAGTGCCCGGTGCTGGGCAGCAGGACCTCGCTGCTCATCTCCCCCAAAGGCGAGTGCGCACCTGCTGACCCCACACTCCCCGTCCATCCTGCCCTTCCCCTTTGGCAACGACAAGTCTGCTCCAAGCCCCTGAGTTTGTTTCTGTTCTGTGAAGAGGTTCATTTGTGCCGTGTATTAGGTTCCAGGTACACGTGCGGTGTCTGCCTTTCTCTTTCGGACTCCCTCGGGATGAGAGTCTGCAGCTCCATCCGCGTTGCTGCAGAAGGCGTGGTTTTGTTCTTGCATTTCTTTTTGTCTTATTCTACCTGCCTTTTTAGCTTATCCTAGTTTAAAATTTCTGCCTGTTCTTTCTCGCGGCTTTCAGCTGCATCAATGCCATGTGTCTTCGCAGCTCAGCGAAAACGCCAGCGGGGCTCCCGACAGCGCGCCTCGGTCCTGTTTCGAAGCTGCGTTCAGATTCGGGATCACCCGTCCTCTTCCCGAGGCCCGAGTCGGTGTCCTTTTCTGGGCTTCACCCACCTGGAAAGGGAGGCTGAACGCCCGGGGGCTCGGCGCTTGTCAGGACCCCGGCGACAGCGCCGTTTCAGACCCAACCTCCGAGTCCATTTCCCGATCGGGGTTGGCGTCTGCGGCGGGCACGAGCGCCCCTTCCCTCAGCTCGAGGCCGTGGGCAGAGGCAGCCAGCCCCGTCCTGGGCGCCGGTACCCGCCTCTCCCCTCGGCCGGCATCGCCCGGCTTTGTCCTGGGTGCGGGAGCACGCGGCAGGGTGCTGGGACTGAGAAGGGGTGAAGGCAGAGCGCAGGTCGGTGCCCCGGCCGCGGCCCCTGGCACGTCTCCACCCACCCTCACCTGTTCTCGCGCCTGCACGTTCCTCTAGAGTCTCTGGGCGGGTTGGACCCGTGTCCTAGTTTGGGGGACTTTTCATCCTGCTTTTCTGCATCATCAGTGGCCCTTCGGGGCGAGGGAGGCGGCCCCCGCTAGCAGCTGTCAGAGCCTGTACACTCCTGAGTCTGAGGGTGGGAGAAATGTCTTTGCTAATGTCACCACGTGGTGACACGGCAGGCAGGACGATGCTGGGGATAAAGCTGGGGCTGACGCTCGGGGGCGGGTTTATCGGTGGCTGCGGCTCGCCGGCACTCGGTAGCTGTGCCGCAGTTACTGTCGCACCTTCACAGCCAAGTCAGGCCCCCCTGCTCTGCGTCCGGCTGGACGGTGTGTACCGGACACGCGGCCAAAGCCCCCGCGGTCAGTGGCAAATGCTCTGGGAACCATACCTGGTTCCTTGGTGGCTGTAACCGACTACGCCCTTGTCAAGCCACTGACAGAGCCGCCTTAAGAAATCATTCAGAAGGACTGTGTGTGCAATCCTCCTGAACAGTGAAATAATCTTGCTTTTAATGAAGTCCCTAACCAAGCAGAGGTCACGGGCACAGGGGGAAGGTCACCAGGCCCAGGACGTGCCCGCCCCACTCGCTCACTGAGTGGGTTTCCTGAGACTCAGAAGTCTGCCAAACAGGCTGCAAACCCGCAGGATGAAAACAAACAATTTATTGCGAGTTCCATCGGTTTACGGCTTTTCACGAGTCAGGACAGACGTGAATCCCGCCGTCGGAAGCGAGCACCCATTCTTGTCTCCTCCACCCGGCTTTGACCCCGCGCCTCTGCCTCCGCCGTCACTCCGAGTCCGCGAGGAAGCTCTCCGCGTCCAGATCCAAGTCGCACACGAGGGCGTTTACGAAGTCGTCGATGGAAGGGCGCTTCTGAAGCATACCTGAAACAAAGCACAGGTCAGCCGGCCGCGCTCTCCACGGGCACACGGCGGATCTGCCTGCTCGGGGGACACGCTGGCCTCCGGAAACGCGAGTTGGAAGCCTGACTACGAGGATCTCTACAAAAGTCATGGGCAGGAGTTCCCGTCGTCGCTCAGTGGACACACGTCTGACGAGCATCCGTGAGGACACGGGTGTGATGCCTGGCCTCGCTCAGCGGGTTAAGGATCCGGCGTGGCTGTGGCTGCGGGGTAGGTCACAGACGCAGCTTGGATCCTCTGTTGCTGCGGCTGTGGGCAGGCCGGCAGCTACAGCTCCGGTGGGACTCCTCGCCTGGGAACCTCCATGTGCCGTGGGGGTGGCCCTAAAAAGACGGAAAAAAAAAAAGTCCTGGGCAGTGCGGGGCCCAGAGCGCTTTCTCCTTTTAAAGCTCTTTGCTGTCTACTCGGCACTTAGCTTAGACTTGGGCCCAGTCTCTTTCCCAGCGTGTTTATTTTGCGGGTGCACTTGGAGTGCTGTCAGAAGACCGTTTTTCAGTCTCTTTGACTTGGTCAATTTAGTCCGTGTAATCGCTTGCCAAGTTTTATTATCAAGCTCTATGCCCTATGAAATCATTAAGTGTTCATTACGCTGCACAAGTCCAAGCATCAGAGGCACGTCGCTGGCTTGGCTCCAGGCTCGCCTGTCTCGGGGGACTCCCAGCGCTGCAGCCGGGGCTGTGGTGCCAGGTCGCGGAAGGTGTCTGGTTCTCACACCTCCTCCTCCAACACAGAGGGTGGCTATGAAGCTAGAACAAGAGCTGAGACACCCTGTCAGCATGTCGTGACATGTCCCTGAAAGCGGAATTTATCTCAGTTCTTCAAAGAAACCACAGACAAAGACGGAAGCAGTCAAGCTGGGGCCCTGCCTGTGTTCTTGGCGGGGGCGGCTAACTTGGGGTCGAACAGGGCTCCCTCACTGCTATTTAACTGGGGGGCTGGAGCCCGTAAAGCACATTCCAACACTGCGAGCATCCTGTTTGCTCTGACTCTTCAATGCGGTTCAGCTCACATGCCTCGAGGACTTGCTGCGTACAAGGGCACCATGGCCACGAGGGGCACAACGCAAACTGTGGCCTTGGGTGTCCGCGTGGGGCGGGCACCTCGACCCTGCCACACACGGCACAGACCTCACCGTGAGGGCCCAAATGATCAGGTTCTAGAAGAAAATGTATCGTGGTGACTCTGAGGTAGCCAGATGTTTCTTACAGACGCCAAAAGTCATAACCTTAAACGAAAAACACTGATATTCTAGATTCATCAAAACGGACAGCGTCCCGCCTCTGAAGGGAGCCACAGAGCAGACGAACTGGCAGCCGACAGAGCAGGAGGCCGCGCTCTCGCAGCGTGGCTCTCCCGTGGGACGCGTGTCCAGAATGGAGAAGGGACTCCTTGAACTTGTCCTAACATTTTTTTTTTTTTTTTTGTCTTTCTGTTGTTGCTATTTCTTGGGCCGCTCCCGAGGCATATGGAGGTTCCCAGGCTAGGGGTTGAATCGGAGCTGTAGCCACCGGCCTACGCCAGAGCCACAGCAACGCGGGATCCGAGCCGCGTCTGCAACCTACACCACAGCTCACGGCAACGCCGGATCGTTAACCCACTGAGCAAGGGCAGGGACCGAACCCGCAACCTCATGGTTCCTAGTCGGATTCGTTAACCACTGCGCCACGACGGGAACTCCCTTAACATATTTTTAAAAATCAAAAATGGACAAGAGATGGGAGCAGACCTTTCCTAAAAGATACCCAGACACACACACAGCTCAGGGGCCCTGAGGAGACACACGTCATCACTGTCACAGGGAAGAGAGAAGGAGCCACCGCAAAACAGCAGGACGCGCCCACCGGGGTGTGCACATCGGAGGGCCGGGCCGCCTCCTGCCGCCAAGACCGTGGGCAGCCCAGCCCTCAGCCGGCGGAGGCAGGGATGAGGCGGGGGAGCCCTCAAGACCCAGCCCTGTCCCCTGAAACCAAGCGCGCAGCCTCCCTGTGGTCCAGCCCCTCCTCAAGGGCAGCGGAGCCCACGCAGGCATGGACCCCACACGGGCCCGTCCGCGGGATGCATCCCTGCTGGGGGTCATCCCCGGTCGGGGACAGCTGCCAGCAAGAAAGGGAGAACCCCCCCGCCCAGACACATGGTGGCTGGGGCGCAGACGCGGTAGTGAGTGCAGGCCACACGCAGTCCCCGCACTTGTCACCTCTCCGCGGAGCTCCAGAGCTAAGCCCCGGCGGAAACCCCAGCGGTGGGGACCTTGGGAGTGGAGACAGTGCCGGCCAAGACCGCCCCGGCACGGCGAGGCTCTGCATGGACACGCTTTGCGTCGCTCGGGTGTGTGCCTGCGTCAGAATTCATGGGGGAGGATGCTAAAAATGCGGGCACTGCACCTTTTTCCCCAAGAGAAGGGGCCGGCATTGAGCTCTAGTTAGCGTGTGCACGAAGAAATGCGCTGGGGGCGGCGACATCGGCAACTTGCTTTGAAAAAATACACACGATGGGTAAGTGGGCGGGTGGCCAAGGTGGTCAGAGCGGAGTGGTCCTTGTGGGGCCTGAACGGCAGGTGTATGCGTGCTGGCGGTTCTCTCCACCTGCCGCAGTGTTCGCGTCGAGTGTGCGGTCGCTGGGAGGACAGAGGGGAATTCAGTGGGGAGAGTGAGGGCTCGGCGGACGGTCCTGGGAGCAGCTGAAAAGATGCGGAAGCTGAGGCTCAAATCAGGGCCTGGCAGGTGGAGCGGATGCTGCAGGAAGGCACCAAGGCGGGCAGGCCCTGAGGGTCTGGCATCGGGAGCGAGGGTGGGGAGACTTGGGGGAGCTGAGGCTGGAAACCGGGGGGACCAGGAAGGGGGCACAGCTTAGGTGCTGGGTGCTGCCCGCCCGTCCTCCCGCCAGAGCTCACCGGGCCAGGACTGGACCCGCGGTCGTGGCCATGCCCACCTGGAGGGTGGCCACGTGGAACCGGACGGGCTTGTGCTGTGGACACGGGGCAGGAGCTCCAGACCCGAGCCGTCAGCTGCTCACCGGCCCCATGTGCTACGAGCCCCAAGGACAGTGGGTGCCCGGCTGCAGGTGGGGGAGGGCCCGGCCGCCTCTCTCATTCGCGTTCCTGCTCTAACACCGTGTCTCGGGGGCCTGACAGCTCGGTGACTGCAGGAGAAGTCTGGGTGCTATGTTCTTTCCACCGTGAAGCATCTCCGTGGATGAGAAAGGCCTCTCCTCCCAGGAATGGGCAGCTTTGATGATTGCTCAGGTAGCACCTGCCACGTGGCCACTCCTCTGCAGGACACAGCATGTGGGGCTGTGCGTCCCCACGTGCCGGGTCTGTGGGTGCAGAGAACGGCAGTAGGGAGGCTGAACCCACGGCTCTGAGCTGAATGCTGTCCTGTTACAGCTCAGCCTGTCCTTCAACCACTGCTCGTTGGTAGCTGAACGCCGGGACTGTCCGAAGGGGGAGGGAGCCCTTTACTCAGAGCCATGCTGTCCAGCCTCGCCCCTTGGAGGTGTTGCTGTGGGCCCGCCAGGCTGCCCACACGGAGGGGACCTTGCTCCATCCTCGTCCTCCCGGGCCACACCCGCGCCAGGTCCGTCTCCAGCCGCTTCTGCACCTCAGAGAAGGGTGGCAGCCGTGCGGACAGCAGGAGCAACCGTCCTCACTCTGAGTAGCGAGTCAAACACAGTCTGGCCAGAGGCGGGGGGTCTGGGGGGGGTGATGGGACGTGGAGCGCAAGGTTGACACAGAGAAGGGGCTGGGGACAAAGGGCCTGACTGCTTCCCGGGCGGGAGCCCTTGTCCTGCTGGTCGGCGGCTGAGCTGTCCCGCTTTGGTTCATGTGTGTGGCAGGTACCACCATGAACCACCTTCTGCACAGAGAACGAAAAGAAGAGCAGTGTCTTCGGGCACATGCCCAAGGCGGGGAAGGAGTCCAAGGACACTCTGCTTCTTTTTAAAAACCGGATGAAGAGGTGCCTCCGCCTTCAAGTCTCCACGTGAGAGGGGGGTGACCAGACGTGCAGTTTCGTAGGAGCCCCCGGAGCGGCGGGAGGTGCTGAGGCCACAGGCGGGTGCGGTTGCCTTTCTCTGGAAATCACCTGGGCGGGGGTGACACCGCGGGAGGGAACCCAGGACGCCGCACGCCTGAAAAGGGGCCGGGAGAAGCCGGGCTGGCTGCCCGCTGCTGCGCTCCTCGGAGGAGCGGGGGATAACGAGCGGGTGGAGAATGATGACTTAATTTATTTTTCTCCTCATTGTACCTAAGAGGCAAATGGGCTAATAAAAATTGGGACAAGCCAGAACACCTTCCAGTGAGCCGCCCAAAGCGTGTCGTGGCCTTGAGCGTGCGGCAGCGAGCCAGGGCCTGACAGAAATGAATGACGCCATCAGGGGTTTCCGGGGCCGACGGCTGAAGCCGCTCTCGAGGCTGCTGCGGACACGGAGCTGCACATCAGCGCGGGGAGGGTGGCGGGGTGAGGACAGGGCTAGACAGCGGGCTGGGAAGGGCCTGGGCGACCCCACCACCAGCACCCACATGGGGTGACAAGTACGACAGCCGTGCCCCCAGGCCCTGTGCTCGCCAGCCAGCCCGTGCGGCCTGCAGGACAGCAAACCAGAGAGCAGGGCTGGGGGGTGGTGGGGGGGACGTCTTTCGGGGACGCCTGGGAGCCTGGTTCCCAGGCCCCACACCGAGAGCCGAGGACGCAGTGTCTGTGCCCTGGGTTCTGTACCGCCAGCCACATTCTCAAAAGGCCGCAACTTCGGCATCAGCCTCCTGCTGTCTCAGAGTTTCCTGATGCCGCCCTGGGTCGGGCTGGCCCCCCATGGTGACCAGGAGCTCCCTGGGGGTGCGACCGCTCTCTGCTGGGGTCCCTCCCAGCAGGATCCCAGGAGATAGCACCCAGGAGCCGTCTGGGCACCTCCCTGCCCCACGCTCAGCCCCGCAAACAGAAGCCCGTCCAAGCCTCTGGGCCCACACACATCTGCGTTGTCAGCAGGAGCAGCTGTCAGCCCCGGCTAAGGGCAGTGCGGGCGCAGAGCTGCCTGTCACTCCGTGCCACTGTGTGACATGGGCCATACCATCTGCGCCTCCGTGTGCTCCGGGTCCAAGGGTCCCTCCTGAGTGCCGTCTGGACGCAGACGCTATGGTTGCTGGTGAACGGGACCAACCAAGGCCGGCCAGGAATCTCGCCTGGACCCTCCACTGAGAGCGGGGAGTGTGATCTGTATGCCATTTAATTTCCAGGACGCTCGGCTTTCAGGGCAGCTGAAGAACACGGAGCTGCTGAGGCCCTGGGAGCGGGGCGGGGGCTCCCCATGGGCCGGCCTCACCCGGGAGGGGACGCAGTGACCAGAGGACCTCTGTAGGTTTTTCCTCTTGCCTCTCTGCCCTCTCCCTCACCCTGAGTGCCTGTGTGGTTTAAGGCTGGCGAGCCGTCACACAGCATCAGGAAAAGTGTGCAGAAACCGCCGCGACCCTTGCAGACGCGTGTGGTCCGTCCTCTAAGCGTGGAGTTCCTGGCACGATACAGTGAGAGCGTCGCGGGGAACCGGCCAGAAACCCGGGTTCCTGGGCGCCCCCCACTGGACCTGGAGCAGGTGGTGGGGGCCAGGCACTGGGCGCTGTGATGTGCCCTCGGCCCAAGGGGACCCGCTCAGGGAAAACGAGAGGATGGCATGCTCCGAGCGGGATAAACGTACCGATTTTCTGTTGAAACTAGAAAAGATTGGCTTCTCCAATGACACAGTGAACAGTCTATGAAACAAACGTGGCATCTGTTTGGGAGAGGTTCACAGCGGTGGTCCCCAGGCCCCAAGAGCCACGACACGGCTGGAACAGCATCTTCAAAGGTCAGTGGATCCGGCATGAAAACAGCCTTCAATTCGGGGTGTGTGCGGGGCTGCACGGGGCTGAGAGCGCAGCCACGGGCGCCCAGAAGCCTCGGCTGGGGCGGCTCTGGAGGCTGGTGTTTTTATTTCAATGACAAGAAGTGAGGCAGGGTCCGTCCTGGTGGGAGAAGCCGCTGCTCGGTGTTTACTGACTCCAGGAGGGATGCTGAAGCTCGTCTCAGTTTCAGCAGCCGCTTCCACCTGCCCTTCTGACTGACGGCCGAGCCCCCACGCGGCCCTGGGCGGGCGGGGCCTCAGGACGCACCTGCCCAGTCGCAGGGGCGGAGGCATGCGGGGAGCCTGGGCCGGCGCTGCCCAGAGACCAGGCCCACAAGGTGTGGCCCAGAGCCAGCTCGCAGGAGGAGGCTGTTGGAGGGGAGCCGTGGAGACGCCGGACTGCAGCGCCCGAGGGGCTGACCGTGAGCTCCCCGAGGGCTGGGCACGTGTGGCCGGGCCAGGGCTGGAGGGCTGGGCGGCCTCCAGGTTCCTCGCCCTCACTTGGCCCAGCTCAGCTGCCTGGAATTCAAGCGTATTTTCCCTGGAACTTGCTGCGGGGTAGAGGGATGAAAGGTCTGGGGATGAGGGGACGGGCCACTCTGGCTCCCGGTGCCCCAGGGACCACATGTGCCTTCATGGAGCCCAGAAGATGAGCGTGCTCAGCTGTTCTGTGGCTTCTCCCTTTGAGTCCGTGGTAGCCCTGGAACTGTCCCCCCAAATCCGTCTTCTGCTGGGTCAAAGTGGGTTCTTTCAGGAAAACTCCCAGTTGATAAAAAGACGAGTTCACAAGTTATTCAGAGGGGCCAGGGTGGGGGTGGGGACCCTGATGTTTCTGTTTGATTAAGGACCAAGTTTTAGACCCGGAGTTTGCACCAGAAGCGGGTGGTTTGTTTTTGTCCCCCTTTTGCACTTAAAGGAGCCGTCCTCCCACAGTAAGTAAACAGGTGACACACGAGTGAGCTTTACACCAGGGCTCCCCTCTGGCTCCACTGGGGAAGGAGGGTCCTGTCCCAGGAGGGGAGGGGGCTTCACCCCTCCCAGCCTAGCCAGGTGCGAGCCAGGGGCGCGGGGGCACGGCGAGAAGCAGGGGTCCTGGCTCAGCAGCTCGAGGCCGCCTGAACTCCGTCCTTTGGTGGCAGATTCAGGGAGCCTAACGCCCTTCTGTCCGTGGCTTTCAGGGGTGCAGGGGAAGCTCGTGCTTGGGCATGTCTCCAGGACGGGAGGCAGGCGTGGTCCTGACACCCATCAGGCCTGGCCTTCAAATGACTCCCAGGTCTCTGAAAATCAGAGCTGAGCACCGGCCACGCGCGCATTTCAGTGCCGGAAGTGTTTAAATTAAGGTGTGTCAGTCAGGCTTGTCTTTGAGGCCTGCGGGCATCGTGTGTTGAGGGACAGCAGCCCGGCTCTGCACACGGGCAGAGTGCCTGCCTGCGGGGCGGCCGCTGTGCAGGTGAGGATTTCAGGCTGAATGGAACACGACCTGTTTCAGCATTTTGTAGCTTAAAACCTCAGGTTGTTTCTCCTCTTCGGACTGTCCAGAAGTTTCCCTTGGAAGGGTTGCCAAGGAGGAATAGAGCAGAAAGATAAATTCTTCCTCTTCTAAACTCAATTTCTGGTGCCTCTGAAGGCACACTGGTGGTCGGAGTGTGGTTTGGCAGCTGCCCGGTTAAGGGACACCTGGCCAAGGGACATCCGACCAGTCACTTGACTGCCTGAGACTCCCTTCCGCTGGAGGCAGCAGGGGCCAGGCTGGTGCAGGCAGGTGTCACACGGGAAGATGGTGAAGTTGGCCCGTCATCGGCTCTGCTCGATGGCAGGAAGGATCAGGTGCCGTCAGCACCCTGGACAATGCTGACTGGTAACCAGCACATCCCCGGTTCGAGGGGCGAAGGGTGAGGCTGCTCATTTTATTTGCACGAGGTGAATTTCAAAATGTGGCTCTGTGCTTAAGTATTTAGGATGTTACCATCAAACTCAAAGACACAAGCCAAATATCCAGCTAATGAATCACGGCTTGCTGTGCTTTTTTCTGGCTTTTCACCTGCCTTTCATCGGACAGCTGTCTATCTACTGAAAGAGGGAAACAGAAGAGCCAAGTCGAGTCGATCTGTTTTGTGAGCAGCTGTGATGGAGGGTGTATCGGCGCCATCGCGAGCCTGGAGGGATGGGCCGTGCTGGAGACGACGGCGGGGGTGACGCGGGACTCAGACACGCGGCACGGAGCGTGCCACTGACCTGCACAGGCGTGGTCAGTTTTATGTCACCACACCTAAGAAAAAAGAAGGAACCAGAAACCCCCGAGACAGAGCGTGTGACTCGCGCCTGTCATGTCTCTGCTCCGTGCCGGGCTTCCAAACGTGAGGCCGCGGTGCCCACGGCCAGGGACCAGCCCGGAGCCGCCTGTTCCGCCGCCACCCTCAGTTCTACAAACCCAGCCTCATGGTTCATGGCTGTTTTTTATGCCGAGATAATTACATGTGCCACACTCGGCTCAGGCTGATTAAGAATCCGAGTACAAAGGCTGGCCTGGCAGTCTGAAGAATCGCGAGTGAACTTTATGAGATGAGACTCTCATTCCAGGTCCGTCCCGCCCGAGCCCCGGGCGACTGGCTCGCCTGCCTGCACTCAGCTCCCTCGGCTGCGGCCGCGTCTGCATCTGCCCACATCTCCGTCCCCGGGAGATCCCACTCTCTTCTTCCATCAGAGCCAGGCCAGCGCCAGAAAGTGAAATTCCTCTCCTCCTTTGAACTGGAAGACACTTGCCCCCTCGGTTGGGTGAATTCCTGTCGCTGCTCGGATAGGACTTGGGCCTGTGGGGCCCCTCCTGCACGGGGCAGAGCCCCGGGGTACCGGCTGGATAGAAGCCGTTCCAGCAGGACGGCTGGCGGACGTGCTCTGGGTAAAAATTCGTTTAATTTCATAAAGATCTAATAATTCTATTTACCACTTACATCTCTGGGTTACCAAACATTTTGGTGTTTGAAGTTCCACATCTTCCTTAAACACACCCACACATCAAACAGGTACACACCCTCTTAAAAAATCAGCGCGTTTACAGGAGGGAGGCCGCGTCCAGAAAGCTGTCAGCCAGTTCAGAGACCGCGCTGAGTCATGGGGCAAGCCAGTGAAGAGGAGGGACTCTGGTGACCTGGCCATTGTGCTGGGCGGCCGTCACCTCTGCCGTGGACTGTGCGTCGTCATCCCGGAGCCACCAAACGCACAGGCCGCGTCCCTGACACACTTTCCGCTCTCCTTCCCGGGACGTGTGCAGAGCGCGGTGGCACTGAGCCTGCCTGCGTGCCGCCCTCTCGTCCCGCGGACCCGGTGCCCCTGAGACCACCTTCCACTCTAAGGCCACCGACAGCCTGTCCGTTCTGGTCAGACGTGCCCCTGTCTGTCCCCGTGACCTCCTGCTCGGAGAAAGCAAATCACTCTTCTGGCGGCATCGCTGTCCACGGCCACGGTCACCAAGAGGATCAAGGGGTGGGTGGTGGGGACAGGGGACACACGTGCAGCTGTCTGCAACGCGAAAGCTGGAACAGCCTGGGAAAGAAGTTGAAAAGCTCACGCGTGGCTCCAGCCAGGATGAGTGTGCATCCTGTGTTCTGCCACTTGCCACAGTGTGGCCTCAGCCCGCTGGGAGGAATAAAAGAGCCCGTGCACGCAGCCGGCCTGGCACGGCTCCTGGCACATCCAGAACACCCAGCAAAGGGCGACGCCGTAGTTCTCGGCATGGTTCTGTCTTGCTGTGGCCAGTGCTATTATCGCCCTGTCTGTCGAACTCTAGAGACAGAAGAGCAGTGGAAACTCGTCCTCCTGGTTAAGAGCCGACGCGGAGAGCTCCCTGTCTCAGGAAACTCGCCAACGGGCCAGGGCGGCATCTCAGTGAATCCCACCCGAACGGGAACAGCACGTGCAGGAGGAAGACCAAAGTGAACGTGGTGCTCAAGTGCCAGTTATTTGGAGGGGATGATTTAAGATTTTCAGGATTTTCTTCAAAGCTCCGTTTGGTTGAAACTGCTTGAAGGGAGAAGTGGAGGAAGGGAGTGGCGTCCAGCTGCCCTCCTGACCCGACCGCTTCGTCCGAGCAGACGGGCGCAGCACCGCGAGCAGGGGATCAAGAAACCAAACTTGTGAAACTCGACACACCCCGAGGACTGGAGAGGGTCCAGGACCTGGGATTAGGGAGAGGAGGGACTCTTCTATTTTTAAAACTTTCTTGTGAAGACGAACTATGAAGTAAAGAGGAAAATCAGGCACCGCCGTTCTCAAGCCTGCCTTCATCGTCAGTAACGTTACATAACAGCCCAAAGGGAAACGTTGCCTTTAGAGACGCTGAAAGCCTCAAACACGAGGAGGTAACTTGCGGGAGACGGTCCAGGCTCTCTGGCAACACTTGAAGCAGGAGCTGGTTGGCAAATGTCCATTTCAGTTCGGGAACCGAAACCTGCCAGAAATCCCTACAGCGAGGACCTTGCCCTAGGACCGATCTTACCCTCTATCGGGGGCCCTTGGATGTCAGGTCCTCAGCGGGTCCGGCCCTGCCCTGAGATGCTCTTGGCTCCTAACTTCCTTGGCCCTGAAGCTGCACATCCATCGAGAGTCTTTCAGTCTGCTGCTCACAGCACACGTCTGTAACCACGAGGCAAGAACGTCATCCGTAACGAGTGTCTTTAAAGACGTTATGATGTTCCCGTCAGGCAGGCAGAAGAGCTGACTGCGTTCCTGTTACAGGGCTGTACACGCTCACACGGCTTGGAAACAGAACCACTGGTGTGTTTCTTGGAATGACGCTCCTACAGGATGTTTACCTGGAAAAAAAGGCTCGGGCACCTCAGTGCAGTCAGACGCCAAGGATGCCCTCCAGATGCTGCTCAGGGAAGAGCAGGCAGAGTGGCAGCCTGCCGCTGTTCGGAGACACGGCCTACAGAAGTGAGCGGTGACAGAAAGCTCCCCCAGGGCCCACTGTCCTGGAGGGGACAGGTGCCAGCTTCGAGGCCACGTGCCCGGGCTCAGTCTGATGGTGCTGGTAAATGGCTCTGTGATGCCAGGGGACCGAGAGCTTCTCTGGGCCTTACGTCCACTGCTGTGAAGAGGGTCATGCCACCCCCCAGACCGGCACGGGTGCGCTAAGGGGTCTGTGGATGCCCGCGCCCAGTGAACTGTCACCCCATCCTCAGACCTTTCTCTGAGCGTGAGTCTCCTTCTGTCATCTGTCATAAAGCAGACGACCTGGTATCGTGAGGGCGGGTGCTCAGCTGCCGCGGGTTCACAGGAGGGGCTGGACCGACCACCAGTGAGCCTGCGGCGAATACTCACCCGCCCTGTGGCCAGGACCAGGCACTGGACGCAACAGAAAGTGCCTGAAACGTACTTACTATAGTACATGGTCGACAGGTTAAAAGTTAAAATTCTGCCTTAAGGCTACTTTCCTAAGGGCGCTTTATCATGTTTGCTGGCGAAAATTATGTGGGTTGAATTTATTCACTTTATTCACCAGAACAGTGCTGATAACTTGCGGGTGGGGGGGGTCCCCGGACGGGAGGTTTGGGGGCTAAGCTTGCAGAAGAGACTGTGGCTTCCTGCGCAAGGCCAGCCCCTGCTGGGGGCGGGGGCAGAGGTCGATGTGCACACGGGCCCCATCACCTACCCCCGAACCTGCGCCAGCATGCCCACGTGGTAACCACGGCAACCGGCAACCATGGCTCCAGAGGACAGTGTGACCACAGGCGCCACTCACTGCTGGGTCCCAAAGTCCCTTCACCGAGAACGTGAAAAACCACACTCTTGGCAGGAGGCCGTCTCACACCGTCTCTTCCTCCCCCCGGTGTCTCAACGCCTGGCCTTGTCCAGCTCTTGTGTCACTACCCCTGTACCTGTCTGCGCAGGTCCCACCTTTCCCGTTTGTGAGTGAAGCGCGTGCGATGCACTCCTGGAAGGGCGGGGCCTCGGGTCTGCACCCACCACTCGTCCCTGTGCCCTGGTGCAGAGAACCAGGGTGCCAGGTAGCCAGGTGGCAGAGCATCAGTGCGGCGCAGTTTCAGAGCCCTGGTCTCGCGCCTCCTGGGTAAGTTTCTTCCTAGATGTGTCACTCTTTACGATGTGATTTTAAACAGGATTTTTTTCGCTTTCTCTCTCTGGTCGTTCATTATTAGTGAAAAGAAAAGCAGACAGACTTCTGAAAGTTAATCCTGTGTCCTGCAGCTTTCCAGAATTCGTTTATTCTAATAGGTTTTTGCTGGAGACTTTGGGGTTTTCTATGTAAAATGTCACGTCCTCTGCAAAGAGGGGCGGTTTTAACTTCCTCCTCTCCAATTTGGATACCTTTTGTTTCCCCGTCTTGCTGACTGCTAATGCCATGTTAAAGTGAGGTGCTGATGGGGTCGTCTTTGTCTTCTTCTTGAAAGGTCTCACAGTTGAGTGTGGGGTCAGCCTGAGTTTGTCATAAATGGCCTTGACGATGTTGAGGTCTGTTTTCGTCTGTGTCAACTTCTTTCCCTTTTCTCTCTCTCTCTCCCTTGACTGCACCCACAGCATGTGGAAGTTCCCAGACCAGGTATCCAACCCACATCACAGCAGTCACGTGAACCGCTGACATAAGAATGCTGGATCCTTAACCTGCTGCGCCGCAAGAGAACTCCTCCCCTGTACCAGCCCAGGTAAGAGTTTTTATCTTGAACGGACGGTGAACTCTGTCAGCCACTTTCCCTGCCTCTGTCGAGACAACCGTGAGATTCTCATTAGTGCGCGTATCGCAGTGTTTTGCGAGTACCTCCATCCTTGCATTGGAGTAAATACCACTTGGTTTTGGTGTGGGATCCTTTTTATGTATCTTGGATTCAGTTTGCTAACATTTCGTAGACGATTTTTGCATCTGGATTCATCAAAGATATTGGCCTATAATTCCTTTTTATCTAGTTTCTTTGGTTTTAGAATCAGGGTAATGTTGGCTTTATAAAATGAACTTGGGAGTGTTCCCTTGTCTTCAGTTTTTTGGAATAGTTTGAGGAAGGTAAGAATTAGCTCTTTTGTATGTTTGGGAGACTTCCCCTGTGAAGCTGTCCAGTCACGGACTTTGGTTTGCTGGAAGCTTTTCTTTTCTTGTCTTGTCTTTGCAGGGCTGTGCCTGCAGCACATGGAAGTTTCCAGGCTGGGGTCCAATCTGAGCTGTAGCTGCTGCCCTACACCAGTTTACGGCAACACCAGATCCTCAGCTCACCGAGCGAGGCCAGGGATCCTTACGGATACTCAGCAGATTCATTTCCACTGTGCCATGATGGGTCGGAACTCCTGCTGGAAGCTTTTTAAAATTACAAATTCAGTTTTACTCCTAGTGATCAGTCTGTTTGAATTATTTCTTCTTGATTCACTCTTGGCAAGCTATATGCTTCTAGAAATTTGTCCTTTTTTTCCCTAGGTTGTCCAATTTAATGGCATGTAACTGTTCATAGTATTACAGTTTTTCCAATCTCTTTGGTATTGGTTGCTTTTTTTCCTCTTTCCTATTTTATTTGGGTCCTCTCTTTTCTTCTTGGTGAGCTTTGCTAGAGGTTTGTCAGTTTTATCTTTCAAAAAAAAAAAAAAAAAACAAAAACAAAAAAACAGCTCTTGGTTTTATTGATCTTTTCATTGCTTTTCGATCTGTTTTACTTATTTCCTCTCTGATCTTTATTATTTCCTCCTCCTGCTGACTTTGGGCTTTGTTTTTTTCTTCTTTTTATAATCCCTTTAGGCAGTAGGTTGGGTTATTTATTTAAGGTGTTTCTTGAGGAAGGCCTGGATCACCGTGACTGCCCTCTCAGGATACCTCTGCTTTATCATCTCATAGATCTTGGGGAGTTGTGTTTCCATTTTCATTTGTTTTGAGGTATTTTCTGCCTTTTTTTTGGCTTTTTGCCATTTCTTGGGCTGCTCCTGCAGCATATGGAGGTTCCCAGGCCAGGGGTCGAATCGGAGCTGTAGCCACCGGCCTAAGCCAGAGCCACAGCAACTCAGGATCCGAGCCGCGTCTGCAACCTACACCACAGCTCACAGCAACGCCGGATCCTTAACCCACTGAGCAAGGGCAGGGATGGAACCCGCAACTTCATGGTTCCTAGTCGGATTCGTTAACCACTGCGCCACGACGGGAACTCCAATTTTCTGCTTTTTTCTTGAGTTCTTGCATGTTGTTTGCTCTCCATATGTTTCTTCTTTTTCTCATTTTCTTCCTTCTGTAACCGCTTTCTGATTTCATACAGGTGAGGTTGTAAAAAATGCCTGGTATCATTTCTGGCCTCTTAAATTTTTGAGAATTGTGTGGTGGCTTGGCACGTGATCTCTTCTGGAGATGGTTCCATGTGTACTTGAGAAGAATGTGTATTCCAGTGTGGGATGTGATACCCAGTCGTGAAGTCCGGCGCATCTGTTGTAGCATCTAAGACCCCCCTTCCCTTACTGCCTCGAAAATCTGTGCACTGATGCAGGTGGGTGTGAGAGCCCCTCCTCCTGTCGTACTGTTAGCGTCTCCCTTTGGTCTGTTGGCATTTATTTGCGTCATGTTTGCAGCTGTTCGTGTGGACGCCGGGCACCCCTTAACGCGTGGGAGAGTCTCTTCTGGCGTGATCCCTGTATCATGACACACTGCCTTTGTCTTCTGATACAACTTTTATTTATTCGTTTGTCTTTCTTTTCTAGGGCCGCACCTGAGGCGTATGGAGGTTCCCAGGCTCGGGGGTCCACTCAGAGCTGTAGCTGCCAGCCTGTGCCACGGCCACAGCAACATGCCTGCGACCTACACCACAGCTCACGGCAACGCCGGATCCTTAACCCACTGAGTGAGGCCAGCGATGAGACCTGCGTCCTCATGGATGCCAGTCAGGGTCATTAACTGCTGAGCCACGATGGGAACTCCCGAGCTTTGGCATGAAAGGCTATTTTGTCTAAATGGCGCAGTGCCCATTTTCTTGTTCTGTTGGCGTAAGAGACCGTTTTCATCCCTTCGCCTGCTGTGGGTGTCCTCGGTTCTGAAGTGAGACGCTTGCAGGCGGCAGGTCTTCTGACTGGAGCACTTAGTCCATTGTTTAAGGGAATTCTCTTACTTCCTGCTATTTCATTGCGTGTTTTCTGGTTGTTTTGCACTTCTTCTCTGTTGACGTCTTTTTGTTTCTGCTTTTATAGTCTGATGATTGTCTTCAGTAGTGGGCTTGTTTTCCTCTCTTTGTAGCTTCTGTGTATCTGTCGTTTTTTTGTGATTGCCGTCGGGTTTGTAAAGGTTGATCTATGGTAGCTACTTGTTTGAAACTGATAGTGATTTAAGTCACTGTTCTGAACCATCTACGTTCTTTTACTCTTCTCCCCATTTTGTGATTTTGATGCCCATATTTTCACATTTCATGTTTATCTCAACTTCACTGTAGTTATAGGTGCTTTTACAATTTTTTTGTCTTTTAATCTTTTTATTAGCTTATTTGACTGGTTGATCCTCAGTTCTTTATACCTGCCTCTCCTATTCCAATTTTCTCTTTCCTAGAAATTCTTTGCTTTCCCACTTAGACAAGACCCTTTAACATTTCTTTTGGGTAGGTTTAGTATTGATGAATTCTTAGTTTTTGCTTAACCTCTCCTTCTACTCTCTTTTTTTTTTTTTTTTTTTTTTTGTTTCAGGGCCACACCCGTGGCATATGGAGGTTCCCAGGCTAGGGGTCTAATTGGTGCTGTAGCTGCCGGCCTACACCAGAGCCATAGCAACGCCAGAACCGAGCCGCGTCTGCAACCTCACTAAGGCTCACGGCAACGCCGGATCCTTAACCCACTGAGCGAGGCCAGGGATCGAACCTGCAACCTCATGGTTCCCAGTCGGATTCAGTTCCACTGCGCCACGACGGGAGCTCCCTCTCCTTGTCTTCTCAGTGATCGCCTTGCTGGGTAGAGTAGCCTGGTTGCAGGCTTTTCCTCTTAGGACTCTGACTACATCCTGCCACTCCGTTCTCACCTGCCACGTTGCTGCAGAGAAACAGCTGACAGCCTTATGGGAATTTCCCTGTGTATGACGTGTTTTTTTCCTGCTGCCTATAGAATTCTCTCTTTGGCATTTGCCATTGTAATTACGATACGCCTGTCTGGGGGTCCATTTACGTTCATCTTCTTTGGGGCCCTCTGTGCTCCCTGTCCCTGGACAGCAGTTTCCTTCCTCAGGCCTGGGCAGTTTCCCGCCATAACTTCCTCTGTGAGTTCAGGTGAAAGTCACTCGTTGTGGTAACGGATGGGGTGTCCTTACAAGACTGTGTCTGTCCAGGGCCTTTGGTGGGAGAGCTGGGTTTGATGCGGATGAAAGTTACATCTTTTCTCAGGGTAGGCAGCTCTTGCCGTGGTGCGCGGAGGGACTGAGCTGGCTCCGGGTGAAAGGTGGGCCTCCCTCCTGCTCAGTGGCCAGCAGCACACTCTGGGGCGAGGTCTGATCACAGGCTGCTGCACAGAGGCCCTGCGGGTGGGCGTGGGCTGCTCCGTCCTCTCCAAGCCTGTGCTTCCGCTTCTCCCTGCACCAGGACCCTTGTCCCAGAAGCAGGCGCTGCGGAAGCAGGAGGGAGCCTGTGCAGGCTGTTGAGCATGTCAGCTGCAGAGAAAGGTCCGAGCTGTCGCCTGAGCACCGACCGTTCAGGGCCCGTGGTTGTTCCCTCGGTCCACTCAGACACAGCCTCGGGTGAAAGTCCCCTCTGTCCCTCGAAGTCACTGTCCCCAGCCTCTGCTGCCCCTTCCTCAGCATCAGCGGCCGAGCTTTCTCCTGGTGGTGGCTGCTGTAGACCCCGTGCCCCGCTGTGTCACTGAGCAAGCAGGGCTGGGGCGAGTGCCTGGTGGGGCCGTGTGCCGAGGCGGCCACGGGAGACCTGGCAGCAGCAGCAGTGGCAGCGTCTTCAGCCTGGTCTCTCCTCTGTGTCTCAGGGCTCGTCCTCCCCGACGCGTCTCACATTCTCCCCACTGTGTCTCAGCGGCGTCACCCGTGGCTCCGTGGCTCTTAGCTGCACAGCGCAGCCTCGACAGCCCTCTTCTAGCCGACTCTCCTCACTGCCACCTGCTCCCTGTCCCTCCCCCTCACCCCCAGGGCGCCCCCGTCCCCACCAGCGCGACAGACCGAGAACCCCCATTAACCAGCACTGCACGGGGCAGGCCGCCTCCCGGGTTCTCCCGACGCGGGACCCTGCCCCCCCACCCACCCCAGGCTCCTCAGCTGCCCGTGCGGTGATGACGGGGGAGGAGACCCCGGAAGAGGCTGCCCTTCTCGTCCCACCCCATCACGTTACACCGAGGGTCCGAACACCATCTCTCCCTGCTCCTCCTGACCTCGGGCCAGGGCAGTGTTGCCTGTGAAGTCACTGTCACCGCCCCGCCCCCCCATCCCGCACGACCTGGGAGGACGTCAGTGGGCCGCCCTCCGTCAGGGGAGGAGCCCCAGAAGCACCCAGATTCCCTGCAGGGCGTCTGCCCCCTCATCTGCCCCACCGTCTGCAGCAGGGTGGGCCCTGGGCACGCGCCTCATACTCCGCATTACAGCCCAGCACCGCCTGCCCGACGGCTTTGCTCAAGCTGTTGATGTTCTGGTCACTGAGGGCTCGCTCACTGACTCCCCCGACGCAGCCGCCCACCCCCGTGCCTTCCTGGGCGTTCTCTCACTTTGTGCTACACGATGCTCCCGGCCAGCCCCAAAGCAGCCTTTGCCAGGACACCCTGGTCCGCCTAGAGGAGGGGCGCAGACCAAGGTCCGGGCCCCTGTGCTCCCCACTCCCAGGACTGAGGGGGGTTTAGAGAAAAGAGGCGCTGTCGCGACACAGTGTTGGTATCACCCCCCTTGGGGGACGAGGGTGACCTTCCGGAATATAAAGCACAATTTTCTGACTTGTTTCTTGAATACAAATGACATGCGGTAAGATAGAGGCGATGATACAGGGTGTGCGTTTTGAAACCACAAAGCTGTGCGGAAGTGTGAGGTATTGGTGTGGAGGGAGCCTGTAGGCTCCTGGACGTGGCTCCCTGAGTCGGTCTGGAAAGAGAACAGACTGCAGGGCGTTTCACAGAGAACTGACTCATTCACCTGCCATCTCGCCTCGTCTTATCTGATGTTTGCTCCTTTTTAAAAACTCTGTCAAGTTATAACTTTCCATCTCTATTTGCGTACAGCTTCTGGCCAGAAGTCATAAAAATAAGGCTGTTTCTTTTCTGGAAAGGAGAACAGAAATGAAGCTGTGTAGTCATTGAAGGTACCCGCTTGGAATGCTGAAACCCTGGGCTGTAATGCTTCCTTCCCCCCGGAATTCCTTGTGCAGACACTGGAGGTGGGGGCACAGGATCCCTAACCCCGGGTGGACACGTGACGCTCAGCTTCCGTGGCTGTGGTGACCGCGGGCCCCAGGAACCACCCTGGCTACCGGCGATCCCGCACCCCGTTGCTGGCTGTGCCACCGTCTAGAGGCGCTCCTGGGGACAGCATGGAAAGCTCTCCGCTCCGCAGTGGCGGTCGGGCCGGCCTCTCCAGTGCCGTGGGCATCGTCGGGATGCGACAGAGGGACACGCACAGGTGCGGGGGTCCCCACGGCCCCAAGTCCATGTCTACCCCCACCCTCGACGGACCGACTCTGAACGTCCACGGAGGAAGACGTGGGGTCGGACGGAGGAGGCGGCTCACTTGCACAAGGTGGGGAGACAGGACCCCCGGCCCAGCCCCCGGCAGGCGGAGGGTCCAGTGGTTCGTTTCTCCTAGTTTCGGAAAGATGAGACCCGAACCTAAAAGGCCTGCAAGGGCCGTTCACTCAGGAATTCCGTGTGGTGATGTCTGGGACGTCGGCCTGTGCTTTCCTCTCAGTTCCGTGGTGTCGTCTTACTTGTTAAAGACCTGAGGCCATTTTGAGCTGGTTTTCGTGAGGCTGCGTCCCAGTTTCATTGAGGTACGTGCAGCTGTCCAGTTCTCCCAGCACCACTTGCCAGAAAGCCTTTTTCCTGTTTTATATTCTTGCCTCCTTTGTCGAAGATTAGTTGACGGCAAGTGTCTGGGTTTAGGTCTGGGCTCTCCGTTCTGTTCCATTGGTCTGTGTGCCTGTTTTGGCACCAGTAGCACACTGCCTTGATGACTGTGGCTTTGTAAGGTCGTCTGAGGTCTGGGAGAGCGATGCCTCCTGCTTGGTTTTTCTCCTTCAGGATTGTTTTGGCAGTTCTGGCTCTTTTATGGTTCCATATAAATTTTTAGATTGTTTCTCCTAGTTCTGTGAAGAATGTCATGGGTAATTTGATAGGCACTGCATTAAATCTGTAGATTGCTTTGGGGGACAAGCCCATTTTAATGATATTAATTCTTCCAATCCAGGAGCATAGGATAGCCTTCCGTTTCTTTGAATCCTCTTTTATTTCCTTAATTAATGTTTTACAGTTCTCAGCATATACATCTTTCACCTCCTTGGTCAGGCTTATTCCTGGGTATTTAATTTTTTGGGGTGCAATTTTAAAAGGTATTGTTTTTTGTCTTTTTTTTTTTTTTGGTGCCTTTTCTAGGGCTGCTCCAGCGGCAGATGGAGGTTCCCAAGCTAGGGGTCAAATCGGAGCCGTGTCCACCAGCCTACGCCAGAGCCACAGCAACACAGGATCCGAGCCGCATCTGCAACCTACACCACAGCTCACGGCAACGCTGGATCCTTCACTCACTGAGCAAGGCCAGGGATTGAACCCCCAACCTCATGGTCCTAGTTGGATTCGTTAACCACTGCGCCACGACGGGAACTCCTAAAAGGTACTGTTTTTCAATCCAGCCATCCCAGTCCTGGGCACATATCCAGACAAAACTACCATTTAAAAAGACACATGCACCCCTACGTCACCACAGTATTATTCACAATAGCCCAAGACATGCAGCAGCCTCAGTGTCCATGGACAGCTGAATGGATTAGGCTGATGTGGTACATACACATGATGGACTAGTGCTCAGCTATAAAAAAACAAAATAATGGCATTTGCAGCAACATGGATGCAAGTGGAGATTCTCATATTAAGTGAAGTAAGTTAGACAAATACCGTATGATATGACTTACACATGGAATCTAATATACGGCACAGACGAACCTGTCTACAGAACAGAAACAGACTCACAGCCGTGGAGAGCAGGCTTGTGGCGGCCAAGGGGGAAGGGGAGGGAGTGGGGCGGACGGGGAGTCGGGGTCAGTGGATGCAAACTGTTACACTTAGAACGGATGCGTCCTGGGGCCCGTGCAGCACAGGGAACTATATCCAGTCACCTGCGACGGAACATGATATGAGAGAAAGAATGTGCGTATATGTATTCATATGTATGACTGGCCACTTTGCTGTACAGCAGAATCTGGCGGACCGTTTAAAAATTAAAAGAGTTCTGGCCAAGAGAGGAGCAGGGAAAGCCATTCTCCAAGGAAGGTGCGACCTCTGGTCCCTCCCAGAAGTTCTGCCTCCTCGCGGGCACCACCAGCGAGAGCCTTGCTCCTCACACACTCAGTGTGTGCGTCTCCCTAGAAAACCACTCAGCTGCTGAAATGACCGTCACAGAAACTCCAGGGCGTGTTCACCAGAGCACACCTACCCAATTTTCTAGTACGTGCTTTACAAAACCGCAAAATGAATGAAAATGCCCTATGGTCATGGTTTATTTTAAGCAAAAACTAAGTTCTATTCCCAAGAAAAGTGATGCTTAAACCAGAAAACAACCGTGAGGACAGAGTCCAGAGTCCCCTGCCCCCCAGAACCGCAGCCCTTGCCAAGGTGGGCTCGGCAGGTGTGGCCCTCTTGTGTTCAGTCGAGGATAAGTCACTGGGTCACCTGCTTATAACACCTACCCCGTTATGTGCTGCGGATGCATTGAAAACTAGCTAAAGACATAACTTCAACCTGCACATTAGGAGAAAGTGTTTTGAGGTCAAATCGCTTTGTCGCCCTTGGGCAATGAAGCGACTTTCTCAGGTCACAGCTAAGCAGGAAGCAAGAACTGCAAACCAAATTCTGTCTCACCAGGCGACTGCTTCGTTCTTCCTGAGGAAGGAAATACTGTTTTAACTACAATTTCAGTGTCTCCAAAGGGGTCTAGAGTTTTGAGAGGAAAAAAAACTACAGGGTGTTTAAGAAAAGCTGGTGCTGCCCCCCGAGGTCCCCGGGCAGAGCTCCCTTGGCCCCCCGGCGCCTCCAAGGCCACGAGGAAGGAGCACCGGGCAGAGGAGGCCGAGGGCCCGGGGGCCCCAGCCCCCACCAGGGCGCCCAGAACGCTGCGCAAGCTCAGCGCTCCCCTGGGACGTGTGGGATTCAGAGATCAAAAGCCCCCTGCGCCTGCTCTCAACGCGGAAGATACGAGGGCGAAGCACGACGCGTGTTGTCCCGCCTCCGAGGGGCCTGGCGCCCGGCTGCACCGAGCGAACGAGGACGCGGAGGAACGGGGTGCTAACCGGAAGGGCTCTGTCCTCTCCTGCGCGTCAGGACATTCTTAACACCCACCTGGGAAGTGGGTCCACAGACGAGACAAAGCACCTGCCCAATTACATCTTCATAAAAGAGCAGCAGCCACCACACCATCTATGCTCTCACATCACGACTTTGTCATCTTCCCACCACTCTTCCCGGGGTGCCCTGGTGCCAGGCTGAGCCGTCACCCCCGACCGTGCTGAGCGAGGCAGGCCGGTCGCATGTATACGAGGAGAGGAGGCGCCACTGCTGGTCTTACACAGACCAGCCCTGTACAGTGACAGACAGGCACGTACCCTCCCCACGCCCCCTCCAGGCCCAACCCCCATACAGTGACAAACAGGCACAAACTCTCCCCACGCGCCGTACAGGCACGAACCCTCAGAGAGACCCCTCACTGACTGGCATGAGACTGGAAGCTCTTTGCTGAGTGCACTTTGATCAGAGAGGCTGAGGGCCCGGCTGCACACAGAAAAGACCTGACGGCCTGCAGCCGTGCTTGCACTTCCTTGAAACACTTGTGAGGCCTTCTGTGAAAAGCCACGGCGGTCACTCCACAGTTAATATATCAGTGAAAACACCTAAAAATGATCCAGAACGTGACACAGGAAAACACGTGCGGTGATAGGTCACCAGGAAGACTAAATTAGGTTCTGACTGTTCAGTGGGCAGAACTCCACCCCAATGCCTTGGAATTTCTAACAGGTGCACAGCAAGGCTTTCCTACAGGAAAAAGAGATGCGTTCTTCAGGCCAAAGGACACATTGCAACCTATTGCCATCTCACGGCACAGGTGCTGAGGACTGGTAGTATTTCCCAGTGGAGTGTTGGTAAGGTTTGGAAAGCTGAAGCCGGAAATGGCCCACGTAAACAAATGAGAGAAGGAACGTGTGATGTGGACGCAGTGAATCCGAGCGAGTGCACAGCTAAAGCCTCATCTCTTCCAAGAGAAGACTGTGCAGAGGGAACAGCAAAGAGCTTTCCAGCAAGTGCCAGGAGAAGCACGAGCGGCGCAGAGGACGCACGAGACAGCGGCTCGCGGGGCTCACCTTCCACCATGAGCAGGGGCTCCTTGCCCCCGCCGTGCGCCAGCATCTCCCGCCGGTAGCGCTCCCCCGCCGCCCTGGGGAGACAGGGGACATCAGTGAGGCCCCGTCCCCGCCCTCGTCGCGTTCTGAGAAGCTGCCCCTGCCCCCCGCCCCTCTAACAGTCTGACTGCAGCGAGCAGTGTGCTGTGCCCAGGAGGGCAGGTGATGTAGGCGGGCAGCCCGTGTGTCCCCGGGGTCGTCGAGGGCGGGCACGCTCGCTCTGTCGAAAGGACTGTTCAGGGGACGTGTCCCTAGAAAATCAGTCCCTTCTCCGGCACCTTTTTAGGATTATTTTAAAGGGAGGCTTTAAATCACGCCATTCTCTCCCAAAAGCATTCGAGACGGCACCCGGCAGCCACACAGAAGGAGCTCGACGCGGCAGGAGAGGGTTCACCGGCAGGAGGCCTTTCTCCTTTTGCTGCTCCGCAGCCAACGCGCTCAGGGAGCGGCAGCGCCCGCCCCACGGGAAGCACAGAGGAGTTTTGACAGAAACTCTCGTCTTGAGTGAGTGGCTCCTCAAGACAAGCGGTTTCACGCTTAAAAAATAAAAAAACCGAAAACCCCGTTCCTTTCGTGGAAGTGACTAAAGGTAATAAATGATGGAGTTTTCACTCCACCGTTTCTGGAGCAATTTTGTGAACACGGTCTCTGGTCAGAAATGTTGATGGCATCTCAGTATCAAAAGCACACTGTCATCAAACCTAATCTTGACGCCATCCTGAAGGGAGCGCCCAGGCAACGTGTGCCCCGACGCGGGAAACGTGGGCGGAGGCAGGGGCTCGGGGACCAGGGACCGGGGACGGGCTGCTCGGCCCCGGCCTCCAGTGACTGGCTGGCCGCAGCTCCGCTGCCTGGCTTCCTGGCGGGGCTTCCCGCCTGAAGACTTTTCAGAACTGGGACCAGAAAGGATCTTGTGACCCAGCTGAGACCCTTCCTGGTCCAACGAGTATTTTTACCAGCTTATGTTTACATGTCTATACAGCAGCTGCCTGTCTCGGCGAGACTGCATCTGCTGACGATAGAGATCCTGGGGAATGTGTATTTAAGAGTGTGGTTTTCTAGTAAAGTGTGATTCTATTAAACGAGATAATATTTGCCTATTTTAAAGAAATCTTCAGTAAAGAACTGTAATCCCCAGAAGTGATTTATGGTACTCAATTCTGGCTTTAGATCCTTTGAAAATAATGAAATCTAAAGCGCAGACCCAGTGTCTTCAGTGGGCGGAAGACAGAATAGCATGAGGATACCAAGCTGTGAAACATTTGAAAATTCTGTGACACCAGATTCAAGGTCACAAGATCCTGGAAAAGGATGTGACTGTTGACCGCTGAGAAAACCCCAGCCGCTGTGAACCCCATGCAGAGTTGAGGTTGGGGCTGGGGGAGGACAAGGAATTAGCAGACTGTTCTCACTGTAGCCCAGTCTGTTCGCTGCGAAGCCTTGAGCAAATCGCTTACCTCCTCTGAGCCTCTGTTTCTTCTAAATCACCTGCTCTGCCAAGGCTGCTGTGACTGTAAGGGAACAAGCTGCTACAGGAGGCCTCAGCGCTCCCAACGTCTAAGGGCCACTAACCCTAAACCTCATGTGTACAGCGAGGCTGCCTAGGCTCTGCCGTCTGTGTCATCTGCATGCTGACGAGATGAAAAGCTTGAAAGCATGGCTAGACCGGGCTTGCTTTCCAAGGACTCAGGACGCAGGAGCCTGGCTGCCTCTGGCTCCTTGAGAGAGGCCCATGGGGCACAGGGAGCCAAGACCAGGCCCACCACACACCCACCTCCATCGCAGGGAGGGAGGGGCACCAGGGGTCCCCAGGAGAGCCCCCCACCCCAGGCCAGCACAGGGACACTCCTGCAGGCTGGCTTCGGAGCAGGCTCTGACTTGGCCGGCCCTGCCCGGCTACGCAGGCACTCCCGGGAGGACGCGTTCCACAGATGGAGCGGACGGGTGCTGTGTCCACAACACCCCCAGGCCTGCTCCCAGGAGGGGACGCAGAGGCTGGGCCCCGGCGGTGCGGGCGGGGGCAGTGGGGCGAAGAGGGGGCAGCCCGCGAGAGCCCTCCTCCGCTTACTACCTGTTGAAAGGATCCTGTAGGAAACACTCTCTCCAGACCATGGAGGCCACCGCCCGCGACATCAGGTATGAGTAGTACTTGGCACCGTAGCCCACGAGGTGGCTGAACCGCAGCTGCCAGGCCTGCCAAACACAAGAGCACACGAAGCGGTGAGTCTCCGTCCAGACGTCCTGGGGGCTGGGCGGAGGCAGAGGAATCCGCAGCGTTGTCACGGGCATCACTCACGATGTCACTGCTCCCCGTTTCACACCTCCCAGGGGCTGCGGTGTGTGCCCACGACACCCCGGGTGGGAGCCCTGAGCCCGGAACTCCCTGAACTCGGAGCGTGGTTGAGTTTGGAGAGGGGCCTTTAACGAGGTGCTGAAGTTACAGTGAGGCGCGGGGGGCCAGGGGTGGGGGGCGCTGATCCCGCAGTCCCCAGAGATGAGGGGGGGATCACGGAGGCCAGCCAGCCGGGAGGCGGCGTCTGCGAGCCCGGGACGGAGGCCCTGGGAAAGCCAACCCTGACGTCTGCATTGTCCAAGTTCACTGGGCTAGAAGACCCCAGACACAGCAGCCGGCGTGTTGGTGACAGCAGGTGGGAGGTCACCCCAGTTGCAGACTGCCTTTGAGGACAGAGATGGAGTGACTGGCCGGGTGAGTTCGGAGGGGCCCACCGTGCTCTGTCTGGGAAGCTTCCAGAGGCCCTGCTCTTTCCCTGGACCTGAACACGGAGCACAGCTCGGTCCTGGCTGCCGGGGAGGGAGCGGGCCAGCAAGCGCGGAAGCTGCTCCCGGCCCATCCACGCGGCGCGGCTGTAAAGGCTGCAGCTGCGGAAGCTGCGCTCCCGAGCCACGGCTGTACCTGAAAATGCTGACTCTCCCAAGACAAATCTGACGTGTGTGCCACAACCGAGCCTTCCCGGGCTTGCTCACCCGACATTACCCGCTCCGGAGTGAAGCCTGAGGTTTGGACGGTGGTGGTCAGCATCTAATGACCCTCCCTCCCGGAAGGCGAAGGAGGACCCTCACCGCCCATGCTCTGAACTCGACAGTCCCCCCCAACCAGCCGGCGGCGGCGGGGCAGGCCCGAGGGCAAGGCCGTGGCCGCTCACCGGTGTGTCCTGGGCCCCAGGACAAGCGCGCTGCCCGGGCTGGCCGCGAGGAAGGAGGCCCGGCCGGGGTCCCAGGCTAGTGGGGAACACGAGGCTGTCCCGGTGGAGGGAACAAGGACCCTTGGGATCTTGCCCACCCCCCCCCTTCAACCAGGAAACAACTGGAGCAGGGGGCTCGCGAGTCATGCCCCCTCCTCCTGGCAGGGCACCTCGCGGGGTGCCTCTGGGAGGGCGAGCCCATCAGCTGGGGCCCAGGTGCCGCCGCCCAGCAGCCCGGGGCCAGTGGAGGGCAGGGAGGCAGGGAGAGGCCTCCCCCCAGGTCCTGGGAAGGCATAACTGAATTGCTCTCTTACAGCAAACTGGGAGTGGCTGAATTTGCACCCGCAAGATTGAGTCTTTGGGGTTCGTTTCTAACACACACACACTCTGGATACAGCCTCGCTACACCCTGTCCCGGGGCGGGTCTGCATCAGGCCCAGCGGTCGCGTGCCCACTGGTGTGCTGTGGCCGGTGGCACTGTCCTGCCTGGCTCTCACGCTGCTGCCGCTGCTGGAAACCCCACGACCGCCAGCACCCAGGTGAGGGGACCTGCCTGGGAAAGGTTTCCGGGTTGGTGATCTGCCAAGACGAGTCCGGCAGTCCTCACAGTACAGAGCCGAGTGGCATTTCGCTGGGATTCGAGCTGAATGCCGTTTTGTTCTGCCTTGAAAGCCGGCCTGCTTCAACAGCAGCGTTGGATTTGAACTGAGACATTTCGACGCGCCTTCGTTTCATCAACTCATAACCGAGTTCCTACCTCAACAGAGCAACCAACTCTAAGACCTTCCAGAAGCGTGCAAAGCCGCGCCAGGGCCTCGGTTTCCCGGCAGCCCGGCCGCCTGCGCGCAGACCCCTGGGGGGACGCGCCCCGGGCCGGGCTGGCCTCTACTGCAGGTGTGAGTTCGGGGCCACGCCCTGTCCACACCTCGAGACAGGCCAAAAGCGTCCACCGGCCGGCACCTTTCATCAGCGGTCTGTAAATTCACGGCACAGGAGCACCCGCCGTCCCGCGGCTGTCCGACCCCAGACGGCCGACGTGCGGTAGTTCGCGTCATCGTAATCCTTGTCAGGACTCGCTCGTTCATCAGGGGAACGAGGGCAGCAGCTGCTTGTCGTCTGTGGCATTACGACATCCTCTTCCTTTTATCTCAGGGCCGCCTTCTGCAGGGCCTCCGCCAGGTGGACAGAGGTGTTCGCCGGCCCTCCGAGCCCAAGGCAGGGATCCGATCGAAACGCACGGGACACCCAACCCTCCGCGTTGCTCTTACTCTGAGCAGCCGTGTGGACCTTCCGGTCCCCGCACAACCCCACCACCTGCGTGTCGAGTGAGAAGCTGAGCGATCCGCCCAAGGACAGAGACGGGAGGAGCAGGAGGTGCGCGTGGCGGCGGTAACGGCCCGGACCCTGCGGGTGAGCCCGGGAGGGTCCAAGTGGGGACAGGCCGAGACAGAGGGGCAGAGCCGCCGGGGGCAGACTGCACTCGATGACTGCGTGCGACCAGCCAGCCCCGCTGCTCTCAAGGAGCCCCCCATCTCTGCACTTCCAGCTGCCGTGCACCATGCATCTTGCTACGTTTATGTTGACACAGTCTTACTACTGGAATATTAAACCAGAGGAGAACAGCAAGGACAGCACTGCTTCCTTGGTCGGGGTTGCACTGATTGGAAATTCCCTTCCTTAGCAGGGCCCACAAGGCTGAGCACGGTGCTTGGAACAGCAGGAACTCAACAGCCGCGTGCTCGCTGGATGGATGGATGGATGGACAGACAGCTTGGACACCACAGGATTCTGTCACAGTGACACTCAGTGTCACCGACACGCAACTCTGGAAGCAGCATCAACCAGGAGTAACACCCACAGTACAAGCAAGAGGACAGTCACTCAGAAGAAAATTTGGACCTCAGGCTGTTAATGACAGGTCCTTAGAAAAGACCTCCTTACACCACTTGACAGTTGGTGTTAAGACCTGTGAGGCTGGTTTTGGCACCGGGTCAGTTGGGACTTTGTGCAGAGTCTGGGTAGTGGTCCCTCGAGGGGTTCAATCTCCTTCAAGCTGCACAGACTCTGAACAAGCAGCAGGCCAGCGGTGGCCTGTGCCTCCCTGTGCACCTGCTGTGAGCAGGGTGACAACGGGGGTGAGACAGAAAGCGACACATGCCTGCCTGGTCCCTGAGGACGCACAGACCGCCGGGGCCTCTCCTGTCCCAGTGGACACCCCTGCTGCCGTGGGGATCACACCTTCCAGCATCCGGCAGTGTCTCCTCCCCTGCAGAGAGCAGACGGGCAGTCTCCTGTCTGCCTTCCCGCGTTTGTCCTTTTTAAAATGTGTGTGTGTATGTATGTTCCATGAGTTGATACAGGCTAGTGTTTCTAATTCAATAAAAAGTCACCATTGACATTTTAGCAAAACCCGTGAAACAGAAGTGCCAAACAAAGAGGAACTGTCAGCATGACTGTAACTGCTCTGAGGCGCAGCTGTTGTGGCCCCAGGCTCCGGTGGCCTCCAGGATTCTGTCCTCCGCTGACGCCTTTGTGAAATCCCCTGGCCCTGAGCGCAGGCGGGACCAGAGCCTTGCTGCTACCAAGAGAACACCGCAAGGAGCAGGGCTGTCACGGCCACCATCCGTGATGGCACAACGTCTGCCAGGCTCGCAGACTCGCTCCAGAAACCCTCCTGTTGCCTAGGAAACCAGCGGCCATGGGAGAACCCAGCTGGCAGGGATCTGCCGGCACCCCGTGGGATCTGGGGGGTGCGGGGGATCCAGGAATGGGGTGGCCTCTGGGACGCAGGGATGCCCAATAGCTGACAGCCGGCAAGGAGCCGGGCCCCTCAGACCCACACCTGCACAGGTGGAGCAGCCACGTCCCCAGAAGAGCCCGTGGTCCAGGCCACACACACCCTGTGTGTGGAACTGGGACCTGCGAGCGGGTCTGGCATTAGCGTCGTGGTAGTTTGTTAACGGCACCAGCAAACGGATATCATTCTCTATTTCAGAACAGAGCTGTGTTTAGAAATACCGATAAGAGATGGGCCCGAGACGGCGGAGGAGCAGGACATGGGCCCGGGGTCCCACGTTCATGTGCAAAATAAGCCACAGGCAGAACGATTCTCACGGAACATGTACGACGCGGGCAGGAGCCCTCAGACTTGCCAGAGGGCAAGAAAACCTCCACCCAACCGGAGGGAAGAACGGAAGAAAACAGGAGAGAGAAAAGGCAGTCAGGCCAGGACCAGCGCTCCCCAGGGAGCCGAGGAAGAGGAAGGGAATCGTGCTGGGAGGGAGGGCCCCCAACTGACCGCGGGCGGAGGGGCGCCTCCAAGCCTGGAGAACAGCCCAGCAGAGGGACTGAGGCGGGCAGAGCCGAGACGGCCACCCGGACCACTGCTCCTGCCTCCCGGTCCCCACGGCCCGAGACGCTCGGGAGGGGGCTGGGCACTGAGACGCGGGCTTTGGGGGTCCGTCCCTCAGCCCCACAGAGAGGACCTGGCAGGCTGTGTGGAAACAGCCTGAGGGGCTGGGAAGCCTGCCAGGCAGGAGGCCTGGGCCCACCGGAGAGGCAAGACGCCACTGCTGGGGGGCAGAAGCAGGGGCACTACCACCCCAGGAACTTGCTTTTCTGCGCCCACATGGACTCCCAGGCAGCAGGCACCACTGCGGTTCCCGGGGGTGCAGGGGCAGGTACAGACCACAGCAGCCACGGCCAGCTCCAGAGCTGAGCACGGCCTGCGGTCTCGTCGTGCACCTGGCCACCACCTGCCGCCTCCCTAAGAGCACGTGCGGCCTGCTGCCACCGCTGCCAAAGCCCTGCAAAGAGGCACCACCTGCCACCCCAACCTCCCCAGGGGTCACTGCCACAGCCAAGGGCCCGTGACCAGGTGCCCCCCGCCTCCCTCTGTCCACTCCCTGGGAAGGTGCACACGCTGTACACCAGTGAACAGCCTGCACATGCTGAGCAAAGAGCAAAAGTCCCGACCCAACGCAGTCCTCACCTCCAAGAAGAGGAAGTCTCGGGAGTTCCCATCGAGGCTCAGCAGCAACAAAGCCACCTGGCATCCATGAGGGTGTGGGCTCCATCCCTGGCCTCACTCAGTGGGTTAAAGGATCTGGCGTTGCTGTCAGCTGGTGTAGGCCACAGACACAGCTCAGATTTCTCACTGCGTGGCTGTGGGGTAGGCTGGCGGCTGCAGCTCCAGTCCAACCCCTAGCCCGGGACCCTCCATATGCCATGAGTGTAGCTCTCAAAAGAAAACAAAGAAAAAAGAAAAAAAAAGAAGCTGTCACATGCTACCGAAGCTCTCGCATATAAATAGCCCTCCAGAGCTGCAGTAGTAGCTGCTGCCCCTAAACTCACAGACTAAGAACACTAAGCAAAATGAAGCAGCACAGGAACCATTCCCAGCTAAGAGAACAGGAGCGTTAACGTGAATGTGCACGCGATGAGAGACACCTCTGCCGTCTCAGAGACGTCGAGTTCAAAAGGAAGGAAGGTGATGAACATACTGACGGAATCAAGAAAGAGATGCCGATTCCTGCAAAGGAACTAGAAGCTCTAAGAAAAACGAGACTCTTCATTTGCAGAGACACAAGCCGAGTTAGCGTGTGGAACAGCAGAATGAACACTGCAGAGGAACAATGAGTAACTTGGGAGAGAGAAGCACAGAGGGCCCCAAACAGACCTGCGCCAGGACGTATTATAATAAAAATGGTAAAAGGTAAAGGAGAGGACTCTGAAGGCAGCAACCAAAGCTGAAAGAACGCAGCAAGACCAACCCCTGAAAGGGCTCCTCTGAGCAGGAAAGACGACGGACGGCACAGGACGGAGGCAGTCGCAACTGCAAAGTCATCATCTAAGTGGTGATCACACAAGGACGCGCAAAAGGACACCCAGAAAGAAGTAAAAACGCACAAAATGGGAGGAGAGAAAGACAGCCTTGACTTTGCTTTCCTTTAAAGAATGCGTTTGATCCTATCGGACTATCAGGCGGAAGCAGGCAGATATAAGGAGGGATTAACACACCTGTAAAACAGGAGACCACACATCAAAGCCAAGCCCTACACTGACAAAAGCTAGAGAGAGGACACAAGCATAAAAGAGAACCATCCACCCAGAAAGAGAAAGGAACAAAGGAGAACGAGAATCAACTGGAGACAAAGTTTAAAATGGTGGTAAAAACCAATACTTTCCTTAAATGTCAAGGGACTGAATGCTCCAGTCAAAAGACAGAGTGCCAGACGGGATAAAACATAAGAGCCTGCAACATGCTGTCTACAAAGACAGTCACCTTAGGGCAAAGGACACTCAAAACTGCAAGTGAGGGGATGGGAAAAGATACTTCGTGCAAATGGAAGGAACAGGAAAGTGGGAGGCGCAACACTCCCATCAGAGAAAATATCCATCAAGACAAAAGCCGTAAAGAAAGATAATGAAGGACACTACCTAATGATAAAGGGATCAATTCAAGGGAAGGATTTTATACTCATCAATATATATTCCCCTAATATAGGAGCACCCAAATTTACCCAACAAATACGAGCAGACATAAAAGGAGAGATTGATGGGACTACATGGGACTACAGCAATAGTACACGAATTTAATGCCCAACTCACATCAATGCGTGGATCCTCCAGACGGAAAATCAATAAGGCGGAAGCACAGAGAGCCCCAAACAAGATGAACCCAAAGAGACCAGCACCGAGACATCATAATAAAAATAGCAAAATTTAAAGCTATGGAGAGGATTCTGAAGGCAGCAAGAGAAAAAGAGTTAATTGCAAAGGAACCCTCATAAGGCTGTCAGCTGATTTCCTATCCGCTAAATATCAGCAGTAGTTTCTGACTACAGAAATGCTACAGGCCAGAAGAGAGGGGCAAGGTATATTCAGCATTCTAAAAGGGAAAAATTCACAGCTTAGAATACTCCACCCAGCAAGATTACCATTTAAAACAGAAGGAGAAATAAAGAATTTCTCAGACAAACAAAAACTAAAAGAATACAGCAATACTAATCCCATTTTAAAAGAAGTATTGAAAGGTCTCTTCTAAATAGGAAAGAAGTAAGAAGATACAGAATGGAGGATATCACAGTTGGAAAGTAATTGCTTAAGCCAGTATCCCGATTAAAAAAAGAAAAACTCTTTGTGAAAGCAATGATAAACACAAGGAACAGCAAAAGGATAACCATGAAGATGTAAAAGGATGCCAGAATCATAAAATGTGTAGAAGAGTTAAAAAAAAAAACTATACTCTCTTTTTAAGAATGTGTTTTAAGATAAGGAGAGGATTCTAAAACCAAGAGCTGATTCCTTGAAGGGATAAACAAAACTGACAAACCTCTGGCCAGACTCACCACAAGGAAGAGACAGAGAGAACCCAAACAAACAAAATAAGAAACAAAAAGGGAGAAATCTCAAATGATACTGCAGAAATTAAGAAAAAAGACACTATGAACAATTACATGCCAACAAAGTTGACAACTAGCGGAAATGGGCAGCGCTGTGGAAACCTACAGCCCATCGCAAGCGAATCAAGAAGGAACAGACCATGTGAACAGACCTATCACTAGACCTGCAATCAAACAGGTCATTTTGATAACTACCCTCAAAAAAAGGCCAGGACCAGATGGCTTCACAGGCGAATTCTATCTAACATACAAAGAACAACTTCTCAAATTCTTCCAAAAGAATGAAGGAGAGGGAATACAACCAAAGATAGTCTATAAAGCCACCATCGCCCTCATACCAAAATCAAAGATTCCACTGCAAAGGAAAATTACAGGCCGGTATCTTGGATGAATATAAATGCAAAAATTCTTAACAAAACTCGAGCGAACCAAATCCAATACACATAAAAAAGACCATGTATCACGCACAAGTGGAATTCATCCCAAGGTCAAAAGGATGGTTCAGCACAAGCCAAGGCATCAATGTCATACACCACATTAACAAAAGCAAAGTTGAAAAGCCCCGCGATCAGCTCATTAGATGCAGAAAAAGCATCTGACAAAATTCAATAGCCATTCATGATAAAAACTCTTACGAAAGTGGATATAGGGATAACACATTTCAGCATAATAAAAACTATTTATGACAAACCCACAGCTGAAAGCCTTCCTGCTAAAGTGTGGAAGAAGACTTACTTCATACTAAGTGAAGATAAAGAAATACCACCACTTCTATTCAGCATAGCATTGGAAGTCCTAGCCACAGCAATCAGACCAAAAAAAAAAAAAAAAAGAAAGAAATACAAGGTATCCAAATGAAAGGGAAGAGGTAAGATTGTCACTATATGCAGATTACATGATACAACATACAGTAAACCCTACAGACTCCACACAAAAACTACTAGATCTGATAAAGGAACTCAGCAAAGTAGCAGGATAGAAGATTAACATTCAGAAATCAGGTGAATTTCTGTATACTAACAATGAAATACCAAGAGGAATGTAAAAAGGCAGTACTTTTAAAAATTGCACCCCCCCCCCCAAAGAAACAAACCCTAGGACTAACCTGACAAAGTGAAAGACTTGCACACGGCTAAGCAGAAAACATTAATAAAGGAAATTAAAGAAGATTCAAAGAAATGGAAGGATATCCCATGGTGCTGGACTGGAATAATTAATATTCTTAAAATGGCCATATTACCCAAAGCAATTTAGAAATATAATTCTATCTTTATCAAATTACCCATGACATTTTTTTTCACAGAACTAGAACAAATAATCCAAAAATGTATATGGAACTATCAACGACCCAGAATTGGGAAAGCAATCCTGAGGGGGAGAAAACAACACAGAAGGCATAACCCTCCCAGACTTCAGACGATACTACAAAGCTACAAAAATCAAAGCAGTGTGGTACTGGCACAAAAACAGACATATGTATCAGTGGAACAGAACAAAAAGCCCAGAAATAAATCCACACACCTATGGGCGATTAATCTTTGACAAAGGAGGCAAGAATATACAAGGGGGCAAAGACAGTCTCTTTGGCCAGGGGTGCTGGGAAAGTTGAACAGCTGCATGTAAATCAGTGAAATCAGAACACACCCTGACACTATGCACCAAAGTAAAGTAGCTTAAAAACCCAAGGCGTGACACTACAAAACTCCTAGAAAAGAACGTAGGGAAACATTCTCTGACATAAAGTATACAAGTGTCTTACTAGGTCAGTCTCCCAAGGCGACAGACAAAAACAACAACAAACAGCTGAGACCTGATCCAAGTCACGAGCTTTTGCACAGCAAAAAATAAATTAAAAAACGAAAAAAACCAAAAGACAAACTATGGAAGGGTAAAAAATAGTAGCAGTGATGCAACCAACAAGGGTTTAACTTCCAAAACATACAACCGTTTATACAACTCAACAATAATATAACAACCCAATAAAAAATGGGCAGAAGACAGACCTAAATAGACATTTCTCCAAAGAAGACATACACACGGCCAGTAGGCACATGAAAGGATGCTCAGCATTACTAATTATTAGAGAAATGCACATCAAAACTACAATGAGGAACCACCTCTCGCCAGTGAGAATGGCCATCACTGAAAAGTCTACTCGAGTTCCCGTCATGGCGCAGCGGAAACAAATCCCACTAGGATCGAAGACGCAGGTTCCATCCCTGGCCAGTGGGTTAAAGATCTGGTGTCGCCCTCGAGCTGTGGTGTAGGTCGCAGACGCAGCTCACATTTGGCGTTGCTGTGGCTGTGGTGTAGGCCAGCAGCAGCTACAGCTCTGATTCAACCCCTAGCCTGGGAACCTTCATATGCCGTGGGTGTGGCCCTAAAAAAAATAATAATAAAGCAAAAAAATAAAAAGTCTACATTCCCTGGCCCAAGAATTTTCCCATGCTGCAGGTGTGGCCAAAAAAAAAAAAAGTCTACAAATAACAGATGGTGGAGCTGGTGTGGAATAACGGCAACCCTGCTACACTGTTGCTGGGAGTGTAAACTGATGCCGCCATGGAAAACAGAATGGAGGTTCCTCATAAAAGTAAAAATAGAATTACCATATGACCCCACAATCCCACTCCTAGGAATATATTCAGACAAAACCTTCACTCAAAAAAAAAAAAAAAAATACACGCACCCCAATGTTCACAGCAGCACCATTCACAACAGCTAAGATATGGAAACAACCTAAATGTCCATCAGCAGGTGAGTGGATCAAGAAGATGTGGTGCATATGCACAAGGACTACTACTCAGCCATAAAAAAGGACAAAACAACGCCATTTGCAGCAACACGGATGCCACCAGAGACTCTCACACTAAGTGAAGTATGTCCGATAAAGAAAGACAAACACCATTACCAGTCACTTACACGTGGGTCTAAAACTCGGCACAAGTGGTCCTTTCCACAAAGCGGAAGCAGATCATGGACATGGAGAGCCAGGGCTTTGGGGAGATGAAGTGTGATGGACGAGGAGTTTGAGGTTGCAAGATGCAAATGGTTACAGTTAGAATGGGTAAGCAATGAGGGCCCACAGCCCCGGGAACTAGATCCGATCTCCTGGGGGAAACATGATGGAAGATCATATGAGAAAAAGAATGTGTATATGTGTGCGTGAGTGGATCACTGTGCTGCCCAGCAGAAACTGACAGAACACTGTAAATCAACTCTCATTAAAAAAGGATAAGCACAATTTATCTTCACGTAGAAATAAACACACATGTACACGAGCACACATACACATTAAAGCTTGTTTGAAAAGACAAATTTTAACTTAATCTTAAAAAAAGGTAAAAAGCCAAGTCTCTGCTTTTTGCTCTGTGTTATCTTATAATCTCAATTAATACCTCTGGGAAAAGAGCTGAATTGCAGCAGTATTTTGTAACCTGGTAATTGGGCACCACTCCAAGTCTTTGTTTAAGTTCCCCAAGAGTTTTGGTGAAAGCTGAAAATAAATATCCATACCATTCCGTTTAAAAATAATAACATAAAACATGACACAAATGAACCTACCTACAAAACAGAAACGAAGACACAGAAAGCACACTTGTGTTTGCCAAAAAGGAGGAAGAGGGAGTGGGATGGACTGGGAGTCGGCGTTAGGAGACGCAAACGATTACATTTAGACTGGACGGGCAGTGAGGTGCTACTGTGTGGCGCAGGGAACCATGTCCATTCTCCCAGGAGAGACATGATGGAAAATAACACCTAAAAAGGAATGTATGTATCTGCAGGACCGAGTCACTTTGCTGCAGAGCCGAAATTGGCACAGGGCCATCAAATGACGGTCCTACCAGGAGAAGCAGGCTCAAAATGCGGGTGGGAACCTCTCTGTCCAAGCATCTAGTTATGGGACCTACTGCTCCCCACGAATGTGAAAGTTTTAACATCTTGAGCTGAAGTTCCTGACCCCCAAGAGGTCCGCATGCTGAGTTCCCGTGTGTATATTTGTACCCTGTAACTTGTGTATTAACTTCCATCCTATCAGCTTTAACACCTATCAAAACACACCCCAGAGCTATTTTTATAGCTAAAAAGGACAGCTCTTGTGCAGATTAGTATGAGCAGGTATTAGATGAAGGAGTTGAAATGTTGTGACCCGGGCGGGGGAGGAACTCAGGGACCCGTGGGGAGCACAGAGCTCACAGCTGCAGCAACCTGGTTGAAGTTTCGGAATATTAAGTCTAATTAAGTCTAAGTTAAAATGTAAAAACTACTGTCCAATATATAAAAATGTTACCAGCCACAAATCCCTCTCCATATTACCAGAAGCGCCAATAGGAGAATTTTATAAGATCCTAATCTCAACTAGAAACCATTTCATCAGCTAATGGTAGACTTATGGTTTGAGGAGACTGGATGCAGGCTAATAAGAAAACATTATTCCTGACCAAATCTCTTTAGGCAAAAATAGTAACACAAAATACTAACTCGGAGTGTCTCTTTATCATGCCAACCTCAACTGTCGATTCTATTTATATGTAAATACTGGGGAAAAAACCGCTCTGCCAAACAAAACTTAAACTCCCTGGAAATTACCTATCAACAGCTAATCCATGAGCCAAACAAAGATATACACAATTCCAGTGGAAATGCATGTATTAGATAAAATATGGAAAAGTAACGTTAATCTTATTAAATGAGATAATTTAGGTGAAAAGCAAAAAGTACAGAACTGGGACCAAGACATGCTGGGCTTTTTCTTCCTAATCAAAGCTCCTTAATCCTGCTTTTTCCTTTGTCTGTACCATCTCAAGGAAAAAACAGGGCAGATTCTTCATGCTGAAGGAGCCTACTATGACTCGTAAATTAATGTCCATTATATAAGCTTTAACACATATCTGAATACACCACACAGCTATTTTTACAGCTAAAAAGGAAAGTTTTGTACAAGCTCTCGGCCGAGCAGTGAGGACTTCCACAGAAAACGAGGGCGCTGGTCAGGAGGGCGCCCCCCCGCCAGAACGAGATACACGCGGGCAGCGCTGGTGGCGACGCATGTGCCAGAAGAAAGGGATACGGACACAGAACAAAACTCACAACAAGGCAACAGAGTCCATACCTGTCAATAGTTACTCTCAATGTAAATGGGCTGAATTCTCCAATCGAAAGTCACAGATCGGCTGCGTCGAATAAAAACCAAGATCCAACAATATGCCGCCTTCAAAAGGCTCACTCTAGTTTCAAGGACACACAAAAGCTCCAAGTGAAGGGATGGGAAAAAATATTCATGAAAATGGAAAACAAGAGAACAGATGTGGCTATATTTATATTAGACAAAACAGACTTCAAGCCAAAAACGGTAACCAGGAGTTCCCGTCCGTGGCACAGTGGTTAGCGAATCCAACTAGGAGCCATGAGGTTGCGGGTTTGGTCCCTGGCCTTGCTTAGTGGGTTAAGGATCCGGCATTGCCATGAGCTGTGGTGTAGGCTGCAGACGCAGCTCGGATCCTGTGTTGCTGGGGCTCTGGCGTAGGCCGGTGGCTACAGCTCCGATTCAGCCCCTAGCCTGGGAACCTCCATATGCCGCAGGAGTGGCCCAAGGAAAGGCAAAAAGACGGAAAAAAAAAAAAAAAAAAAGGTAACCGGAAACAAAGAAGGTTATTATACAACAACAAAGCAGTCAATTCAAGAAAATACAGCCGTCATATATGCACCCAAAGTCAGAGCAACTACATATATTAAGCAAATACAAACACATCTGAAGGGAGAAATGGACAACCACACAATGACAGCAGGGGACCTAAGTACCCCCACTTTCAACAACAGATCATCCGGACAAAATCAACAAGGGACCATTGGACCAAACTGTACTTTAGACCAAAGGGACCTAAGGGACATATGCAGGACACTCCATCCAGCAGCAGGAGAACACACATTCCTCGCAAGTGCACGTGGAACATTCTCTAGGACAGACCATGGATTACGTCACCAAACAAATCTTCATAAATTTACAGGGTCCAAAGTCATATTAAGCATTTTTTTTTCTGACCATGATAGTATGAAACTAGAAATCAGTAAGAAGAAAAAAAAATGAAAAATTCACAAATATATGGAGATTAAACAACATGCTCCTCAAAAACTCAATGGGTCAAAGAAGAAATCAAAGGAAGAATAACAAGATCTCGAAGCCAATGACAATGGAAACACAGCACACCACGACTAATGGAATGCATGCTCAGTAGCTCTGTACAACAGCAGTGTAAGCCACCAGGTTTACAGCAGTAAATGCCTACAGTAAGGAAAGGGAACCGAATGCGCAGTTCCCCTCGCGGCACAGTGGAAACGAATCCGACTAGGAACCATGAGGTTGCGGGTTCCTTCCCTGGCCTCGCTCAGGGGGTTAAGGATCCGGTGTTGCCGTGAGCTGTGGTGTAGGTGGTAGACGCGGCTCAGATCTGGCACTGCTGTGGCTGTGGTGCAGGCCGGCAGCTGTAGCTCTCATTTGATCCCCAGCCTGGGAACCTCCATATGCCATGGGTGCGGTCCTAAAAAGCAAACAAGCAAGCAAGCACCTAATTTAAAACTTAAAGGAACAAGAAAAAGAAGACTAAATTAAGCCCAACGTCCGCAGAAGCAAGGAAATAGCAAAGGTCAGAGAAGAAAGATATGCAGACGAAAAAGAAAACTGAAAAGACCAATGAAACCAAGGGTAATTTTTTTTTCTTTATGCCATTTCTAGGGCTGCTTCTGCGGCATATGGAGGTTCCCAGGCTAGGGGTTTAGTCGGAGCTGTAGCCACCGGCCTACGCCACAGTCACAGCAACGGGGGATCCAAGCTGCGTCTGCAACCTACACCACAGCTCAGGGCAATGCCAGATCCTTAACCCACCGAGCGAGGCCAGGGATCGAACCCGCAGCCTCACGGTTCCTAGTCGGATTCGCTAACCACTGCGCCACGATGGGAACTCCAAGAGTATTTTTTTAATTAAATAAAATAGACAAACTTTTAGTTAGATTCAGTAAGAAAAAGAAAGGAGTCAAGTAAAATTAAAAATGAAAAGAGGACACTACAACCGATACTGCAGAAATGTAAAGGATACTGGGAGACTACTGTGAATAATTAGACACCAACAAACACGACAACCCAGGAAATGGATCGTCCATAAAACTCCTAGAAGAAAACCTAGGACAAAGCTCCTAAAATTGGTCTTGGCAGTGATTTTTTAATGGGTCACCAAAAGCAAAAACAAACAAGTGGGACATCGCCAAACTCAAGAGCTTCCGCACAGTAAAGGAAGCCATCGGCACAAGGAGACGGCAGCCTGTGCGACGGAGAGGACATGTGCGGACCACGTAACCAAAACCTATCCCAATACATAGAGAGTTCACACAACTCAACAGGAGACAATCTGCTCAAAACTGAGCCAGAGCATACGAATCGGCATTTTTTCAAGCTGAAGGATAGCTGATGATTTACAAGGTGGCATTGGTTTCTGATGGACAGCAAAGTGATCCTCTCACACGGACACATTCTTGTTCATTTTCGTTTCCATTATGATTTTTTACAGGATGCTGCACACAGTTCTGTGTTCTGTGTGCAGCATCCTAGTTGTTTATCTGTGTTAGACACAATAGTTGCACCTGCTAATCCCAAGCCCTAATCTGTCCCTCGCCCACCCCTTCCCTCTTTGGTAACTAAACTCGCTTTCTGCGCCTGAGTTTGTTTCTGTTTTGTAAATACGTTCATTTGCGTCATATTCTAGATTCCACGTATAAGTGATACCACATGGTACTGATTTTTCTCTGACTTACTTCCCTTAGTATGAGAATATCTCGGTCCATCCACGTTGCTGCAAATGGCATCATCTCACTCTTGTTTATGGCTGAGTAGTATTTCTCTGTGTGTGTGTGTACACACACTTGTATCTGTTCATTTGTTAATGGATAGTGAAGGTGTTTCTGTGTCTTGCCTATTGTAATCAGTGCTGCTATGAACACTGGGGTGCATGCGTCTTTTTGAACTAGTTTTCTCGGGATATACGCTCGGGAGTGGGACTGCTGGGTGACACGGCCACTCTGGGCGTTTAAGGACCCTCCGTACTCTTTTCCATAGTCGCTGCACCGCTTTACCTTCCCACCAACAGCGCAGGAGGGCTCCCTTTGCTCCGCGCCCTCTGCAGCATTCGCTGCCTGTCGACTTTTTGATGAGGGTCACTGACCAATGTGAGGAAGCCCCCTACTGTTGCTTGGACGCCCGCCTGTCTAATAATTAGCAATACACACACATACACACATACGTCACTAATGACACACACACCACACCTCAGCGACTACTACTCAGCCACGAGTGAAGGAGATCCCGACACGTGTGACAACACGGCTGAACCCCGAGGGCATTATGCAAAGTGAAACAAGCCAGGCAGAGAAAGACACGTCCTGCCTGCTGGCCCCTGTATGTGGGAACAACTACAGCAAAGTGGAACTCACAGAAGCAGACAGGACAACCGTGGCTGACAGGGGCTGGCGACTGGCGGGAGGGGCGGAGGGCGAGGCGGGTAAGACGGCACACATTTCCAGTTACGAGACGAGCACGGTCCGAGGCTCGAGTGTGTAACGTGGCGACGACAGCTGCTAACAGTGCTGCAGAACTGACACCTGCTGCAAGAGTCCCTTCGACGTCCTCACACAGCACGGAGGCAAATATAGGAGGGGGCGGATGTTATGTTAACACCAGTGGGGGTGGAAATCCCTTCCAAAAGTGCAGGGATGTCCAGATACTAAGTATCGTACAGTTTTGTCGATTATAACTCAATAAAGAAAAATGTGTCCTCTGAAGTCCTATGGTGCTCTGTAACTTTCGAAAGTTTCACACACATGACTTCCTGTAATTCCATAATAATCCTTTTTTCCCCTCCCCAGTGGTAACCACTAGGTCTGGTCTATCTCTGAGTCTGCTTTTTTGTTATATTCACTGGTTTGTTGTATTTTTTACATTCCACATGTAAGAGCTATCACACAGTGTTCGCCTTTCTCTGACTTATTTCACTTAGCATAATGCCCTCCAAGTCCATCCACATTGCTGCAAACGGCAAAACTTCCTTCTTTTTTTGAGCAAGTAGTACTGCAGCGTGTGTGCGTGTGCGTGCGCTCCAGTGTATAAATAAGACTGGATACTATGAAACTCCTAGAGGAAAACACAAGCAGAACACTCAGACATAAATGGCAGCAATTTTTTTTGGATCCCTCTTCTGAAGCAAACAAGAGCAGAAATCAGCAAGTGGGATGAGTTAAACTTAGCAGCCTTTGCAGAGCAAAGGCGCCCACTGGCAAAGGAAGAGACCGCGTCACGCGTGGGAGAAGGTATATAAGCAGATGGTCCGGATGACGAGGGTTAACATCCAGCAGACACACTCAAGTCCAACAAAGAAACGATCCATCAAAAAATGGGCAGAAGAACCACAGACATTTTTCCAAAAGGGAAGTGCAGACGCCACCAGGCACACGGAACGGTGCTGGACAGAGCGAATTCCCCAAGAAATGCAAATCAAAACTACCACATGCGGTATCAACCCACCCTCAGAAGAGCTTGATAAGACGTGTTTTTAAAAAAGAGGAGGGACTCTGTTCTGAGCTCAGGACGACTGCGAGCAGTTCCACAAAACCATGAAGGTGAACGGAGAAAAGACGCCGCTGCCCTCCTCCGACGATGCGGCCCTCTGCTCATTCATGCGTACAAAAGGTAACAGGGAGGAACTGACCCCTGGGGGTGGGGACGATCCCAGAGCAGGTGCCCAGCCCTGGCCCCCGCCATGGGGATGGACAGAGGGTCCTGCCGCTCAGCCTTCAGGCCTCCGGGGGACCCCAGCCTGAGCTTAAGTCCAGATACCAACACGGAAGACACGTGGACCAGTCTGAGGGCAGCCAGGGCCTCTGGAGTCTCCTCCTTGGCCCCTGCCATCTGTCCAAGACGCCCCCCAGCCCCAGCGCAAAGCCTGGGAGTTCCCTCCCACCGCCCTCGCTTCCATCCAGGCAGTGCTGACGGGAGGGTGCGGCTGGGGTCTCCCACTTAATGTCACTGCGGCCCCGCTCCCAGCAGCACCCCCACCTGCAGCCTCCTGGCAGCAGGAAGGCTGTGCCACCAGCTTGCTCCCCTGGTGCTTGTCCAGGGCCTGGTCCCCCCCGCCCCCCCCCCCCGACCACTGGACCACAGTCCTCACTGCAGGGCTGCTCTGCCCCACGGTGCCCCCTCGCCCCCTCCCCACTAACCCAGGTGCTCAGCATCCCTGATTCAGGGGACTGGCTGGGGAGATGGTTTATGTAGGTGAAGATGAAAACACACTTGCTCAGTGTTTTCCAAACTCGCTCCCAGTTCTCAGAGTCTTTCTCCCGCCCTCCAAGTCCAGGAAGGACACGAGTTGGGCCGTCTGCACGGCGGCGGCAGCCCCCGCCTTCCGTAGAGAGGTGCATGCACCTGCTCGCCACCTGGGGCGGGACCCACGGTGGACAGGCCTCAGGGCTCCAACATCATCCCCGAGCCACACAGAGTGAGCCTGCGCCCACACTGGGGACACAGGCGCTAGATAAAAGGGCAGCGGTGATGACAAGGTGGCCACTGCCATGTGAACCCGGGCTCAGCGCTGACCAGGGTGCCACCGTCACCAGATCCCGGGAGCACTGACCGTGATCGCAGGACGGCTGTGTGGGCTCAGGAGGGCAGTGAGGAGGGGCCCCCGGACCGCCAGCCTGGCGGCCGGGGAGGACTCTGTGCCCCCAGTGCTGGCGTCCTGGGCCAAGCACAGAGCCCTCAGTAAACAGTCACAAAAAGATGCTGCAAAGGAAGAGTTAGACCCGAATCAGTGTCTTTGGCACAACCGACATCTGTTAGGTCCAAATTCTCTTTCGATGATTAACCACTTTCAGTACCCGCTAGCATCATCAATGTGTCAACAAGCAGGTCAAAAATAACTAAGGTACTGATCACACACACATCTGTGCCAACAGCCTACGTTTCTGAAGTGACAAAAGCAATTGTTACTAACTTCCAGTAACTTCTCAGGGGTCAGGCCGCGGTACACAGGTGACTGAGCAATGCCTGGCTCCGGGACAGAGAGTCTGTCGTGTTTTGTCCATGAAACGTGTGCAATCTGGTGTCTGCACAGTAACCTCTCTATTTAACCGACTCTCACCTACCAGCCTGGAAACCTTACACACTCTCCACTCAGCTGCCTGGGTTTGAAGAGTTGCTGCGCTGAAGACTTAGCTTCTGATGTGCAGAGAAAGAAGCCTCCTTGGATCCTATTAAGAGCCCACACCATCCCCTCCACTGACTACACCCGGGATGCACACGAGCAGACAGGTGCGCTGAGCACGCTGTCTCACCAAGGGGATGCTCCTGGCCAGACAAACCTGAGTCACAAAGAGGTCAGAACACGGTCCCCGCCAGAGCAAAGGGTCGCCCTACCTGCCGTGGAAGGCGTGCGCCCCCCAGGAGCTCAGCTGCGATGCTGCCCCTGGAGTTCCTGTCGCCACCTGTCTCCACGTGACCCAGCCACTGAAACGACTAGGCCGTCTCCTCTCAACACGTCGTCACCCTGCCCGACTAGCCTGTCCAAAGAGCTTCCAAAATCCCTGAGTAATGGCTTTTAGAAATTTCTTACAACAAAATACTGCTGAATTTGTGGACGAAACATGGAAAACCTGGGAAATGCAGTAACTTCTACTGCAACTCAGAACAAGTGTGGATAAAAAGAATCAGCACTTTAGTGTAAGCATATCATCATCGGAGCCATCGGGAAGCTTTTTTCCTTCCCGCATCTCCTGACTTTGAAAGTTCAAGGCGTGATCTTCAGAGGGTGAGCTGTGGGCTACAGCTTAGCTGAAATGAACGGATGGCTTGGTATCTCCTTCTAAATCCACAGGGTACCGAGTCAGATCTTGGTCCACAGAACAAAAGCCAGAAGAGCCTGGGGAGGTGGGCTGCCCTCTCACTGGTCCAGCAGCTCAGCCTCCTCCCTCACAGGAGGGGACTCGGCCCATCGGGTGCGACCTGCCGCGGCCCTTCCCTGCTCCCAGGTGGATGCCAGCACCCTCTGTGCTCCAAACGTCAGGTGAAATTCACACGCAAAGTGCACAGCTCGGGATTTTGAGCTCTTCACAAAGCTGTGCAACCAAGACCACGCCCACCTTGTCATCAGACCCCAGAGGAACCCCGTACCCACCGGCACCCTCTCTGCACCCCTGCTCCCCAGCCTGACACCCACTTTCTACTTTCTGTCTCTACTGTCTGCCCATTTCATGCAAATGCAGTCACACAGTGAGTGGCACTTTGTGTTTTGCTTCTTGCACTCGCCACGTCCTCAAGGGTCACCAGCTGCAGTGTTGGTACGTCCTTCCCTTTTAGGCAGAATCATATTCCATGGGATACGCGGTGTCTGCCTATCCCTTCAACCCAGTGGTGATGGAAGACTGTTTGCTCGGCTTCCCCTGTTTGGCTGTGATGAGTGATGCTGCTGCCGACGTTAGTGTGTAGGCGGGCCTGGGGGTAGATGGGTCTTCGGGCCTGTTTAGTATCCGCCCGGGAGTGGAACTGCTGGGTCAGAGAGAAGGCCTGGTGACTTCGAGGCACTGCCCGAGTGTTGCCCAAAGCGGCCGCACCGTTCTGCACCCCTCCAGACGTGTACTGGGGTTCCCGGTTCCCTACATCCGCGGCAGCACTTGTTATCGTCTGTTTTTATTCTGTCCGTCCCAGTGGGAGAGGAGGGGTTTATCTCATTGTGGGTTTGATTTGCGTCTCCTAAGGACTCACGCTGTCGAGCATCTTCGCCTGTGCTCGTTGCCCATTTGTGTACCTTCTGTCGGGAAGTGTCTATTCCGACCCTTTGCCCATTTTTAACTGGAACTGTCTTTCACTGTTGAGTTGTAGGCGTCTTCATGTATCTAAAGGTTAATCCGTCATCAGACAGGGGTTCTCCCATTTTCCGAGTTGTTCCCCTTTCCTGACATTGTCCTTTGAGTACCAATGTTAAAATTTTGATGAGTCCAGGAGCTCCCGTTGTGGCACAGTGGAAAAGAATCCAACTAGTATCCATGAGAATGAAGGTTCGATCCCTGGCCTTGCTCAGTGGGTTAAGGATCCAGTGCTGCCATGAGCTGTGGTGTAGGTCGCAGATGTAACGTGGATCCTGCATTGCTCCGACTGTGGCATAGGCCAGTGGCTGTAGCTCTGATTCGACCCCTAGCCTGGGAACTTCCATAGGCCCTGAGTTCAACCCTTAAAAAAAGCAAAAATAAACATTTTTTTTGATGCCTCCAAATTACCTTTGTTGTTGTTGTTGCTTATGCTTTAGGTGTCAAATCTAAGAAACCACTGCCTTATACAAGGTCACAGATAATCACACCTGTGTTTCCTCCTAAGAATTTTCTAATTTTAGCTCTTAAATTTTTAAGTCTTTGATCTTTTTGATCCATTGGTTTTTCATGAGTAGGTTGTCCAGTGCCCATGTATTTGTCAATTTTCCACCTTTCCTCACATTACTAGTTTCATGGCATTTCGGTCGGAAAAGAAATACCTGGTATGATTTCAATGTTCTTATATTTTCTAAGACTTATTTTGTGACCTATCATATGATCTATGCTAGAGAATGTTCCATGTTAATTTAAGAGCATGTGTATCTTGCATTTAATGGAATTATCTATATATGTTAGGTCCATCCAATATAAAATACAGTTCCAGTCCAGTGTTTTCCTGTTGATTTTCTGTCTGAATGATCCATTGTTGAAAGTGGGGTACTGAAGTCCCCTCATGTTACTACCTGGTTGGTTGTCTGTTTTTTTCCTTCAGATCTGTTACTATATATATATATATATACTATATACTATACTAGGTGCTCTGATGATGGATGCATACATATGACTGTCATATTTTCCTGATGAACTGACTGCTTTATCATTATCTAATAAGCCTCTTTGTCTCTTGTTACCATTTCTGGCTTAAAGTCTCTTTTGTGTGATCAAAGCATAGCTTGCCCTGCTCGCTTTCATTTTCCATTTGCATGAATATTTTCTCATGTCCCTTCACTTTGAGGCTCTGTGTATCTTTTTAAAGCTGAATTCAGTCTTTTGCAAGCAGCATGTTGTTGGGTCTTATTTTTTTTACCCTCAAGACTCTATGCCTTTTGATTGGAGCACTCAATCCATTTACATTTAGATTAATTAATGACCGGTATGGACTTTTTAATACCGTCTTAATGTTTTTCTGGCTCACGTATAGTTCCCTTTTCTTGTTGACTTCTTTTTTAATTTGATGATTTTGCATAGTGGTAGGCTTTGCTTTCTTTCTCTTTAGCTTTTGCAAATCTGCTATATGCTTTGTCATCACCACGGGTTTATACAAAACGTGTTATAACTATTTTGTACTGAAATTTAACTTATTACACAAGTTTACCCTTTTATTGCTTTTCTTACATGTTTTTGATGTCAGAGTTTACATCGTCTTATACTGTGTATCTATTAACAAACTATTGGAGCGACAACGATTTTTAATACTTGTCTTTAACCTTTAACGAGAATTAATGCTGCAGCGTTAAGAGTATTCTGATCATACACTTGTCTTTACCAGTATGTTGTATATTTTCCTATGTTTGTATATTACTAATGAGCCTTGTTTCATTTCGGCTTGAAGAATTCCTTTTAGACTGAGTGGTGGTGAATTCTTTCAGCTTTTATTGTTACGGAGAGTCTTTATCTCATCTTCACTTCTGAAGGACAACTTTGCTGGGTTTGGCACTTTGCTTCAGCACTTTGAATATATCGCGGCATTCTCTCCTTGCCGGTACGATCTCTACTGAGAAGTCTGCTGGTAGCCATATGGGATTCCCTTGTATGACAAAAATTTTAGAAGTTTTATTGTTGTGCGTTTTGGAGAAGATTGTTTTGGACTGAAGTTTTAGGGTGACCTATTAGCGTCCTGAACTTGGATGTCCGGATCTCTCCCAGGCTTAGGAAGTTCTCAGCCATTACTTCTCGAAGTAAGTTTTTTATCCCTTTTTCCCTCTCCTCACCTTCAGGACTCCAACAATACATACATAATTTCCCTTGATGATGTCTCATGAAGTCTGTAGGATTTCTTCATTCGTTTTTCTTTCTTTGCCTTTTTTTTGGGGGGGCGGCCTCTGGATAATTTCTCTTCATCTGTCTTCTAGCTGATTCTTTCCTCTGCATGGTCAGGCCTGTTGCTGAAGCTCTCTACTGAGTTCTCCAGTGACGTTTCCCATCTCTTTGCTGAACTTCTCACCTTGCTCTTGTATTGTTTTCCTCTGTGCTGTTCAATTGTTTATCCTCGTAGTTGTCCGAGCATCATTACAACACTTACTTTGCGTTCTTCGTTGGACGGTTCCTGGATCTCCCCTTCTTTGGGGCAGTTCCTGGAGGTCTGCCGTGCTCCTTTGGTGGAGACGCGTTTCCCGGAGTCCTGGTGCTCCCTCGGACCTTGCAGAGGCGTCTGGGCCTTGAGGAAGCAGTCACGTCTACACTTAATTTACAGACTTCAGAAAGGGAAGACTTTTACTCACGAGCAGGGGCGCACTGGAGTGTGCTGTAACCCCGGGTCTTGTGGTTCGGGCTGCCAGGTGGGGCATGTGGTGGCCCTAGGTCCAGGAGTCCATGATTCTCTCTGGCTCACGCCACTGGGGTCCAGAGCACTGGGTGGTTCTTGTGAAGCACCAGGGAAGATGTGCAATGACTGAGGGGATGTTGGGGTCCTCACTGGCACCTCCAGGTCCAGCTGGAAAGCTCCCTCCTGACCCTGAGCGGGGCCAGCCTGGGGGGATGGCAGGAGGCAGCAACGTGAAGCTGCTGCCTTCTCTTCTTCTGCAGTTATCCTTAGGCTTTTTATTTCACTGTTTCTAAAATTTCTTTGTGTGTGTGGGTGGGTGGGTCTTTCTGTCTTTCCTAGGGCTGCAGCTGCGGCATATGGAGGATCCCAGGCTAGGGGTCTAATCAGAGCTCTAGCCACCAGCCTACACCACAGCCACAGCAACGCAGGATCTGAGCTGTGTCTGCAACGTACACCACAGCTCACGGCAATGCCGGATCCTTAACCCACTGAGCGAGGCCAGGGATTGAACCTGCAACCTCATGGTTCTTATTCGGATTCATTAACCCCTGCGCCACGACGGGAACTCCTCTAAAATTTCTTAAGTGGACACCAAGGCTCTCCCAGCACTGCTCTTGTTTACAGAGAGCTGTCTAACTGTTGATTTTGTGGAGGGCTGAGACTGGGGTCTCCTATGTTACCACTTTGGTGACTTTATTCTTGAAGCCCCAGTCTTGATGACTGTAGCTTTGTACTAAATTTTCAAATGAGGAAATGTGAGCCCTCCAATGTTTCTCCTTCGAGATTGTTTCAGCTATTCTGAGTCCCTTGCATTTCCATATGAATTTACAGTTTGTCAGTATCTGCAAAGAAGGTGGCTGAGATTTCAAGAGCGATTGTACGGACTCTTCAGGTCAGTTGGGGGGTATCACCACTTTCCAGTCCACACGCATGAGACATCTTTCCATTTATTTATCTCCTGTTTAATTTCTTTTGGTGACATTTTACGGTTTTCAGTATACAAGCGTTAAACCTTTCTGTTAAATTTATTCCTAAGTATTTTTTTGATGCTATTGTAAATGGGACTGTTTATTGCTAAAGTACAGAAACACGGTGGACGTTCGTTATTGATTTTACATCCTGCCACCTTACTGACCTGTTTATTAGCTCTACCAGGTTCTATGAATTCCTCAGGAGTCTCTGTGAAGGAGACCGTATCATTCGCAACAGAGGTCACTCTCCTTCCTCCCTTCCAGCCTGAGCGCCTTTTCTTTCTTTTTCTGGCCTAACTGTTCTGGTAAAACCTCTAATACAGGGTGGACCAGAAGGCAGACAGTGTTGTCTTATTTCCGTCTTAGGGAAGAGCGTTCAGGCTTGGCCACTGGGTATGGGGGCAGCTGTGGGACTTTCCTAGATGCTCCTTATCAGGCTGAGGATCAGCACGGGGCCTTGATTCCTTACCCCAGGACCTGTCCGTCAATCCTCAGGTCCTGATGATTTTATCGCAGCACAGTTCTTCCACTTTCCCCTCACCTGTAAGCCTACTGTCCGTGCCCATCTCTTGGCTGGACTGTAAGACAGTTGGGGGGGCTCTCTGTGCGTTTAACACTGGCCGTGATCCCTGGGCCAGCTGGGGGAGGGTGCATGGGAACGATGCCTGCAACTTAGGAACAAACAACTTTAAATGAGAGGTTACAGAAGTCGCTGTGCTGGGCGTGTCTGCGGCCCCCCCGGGACCCGCGCCAGCAGGGCTCCGCTGAGAAACCAACGGCAGAGGCTTCTCTGGCTTCAGGCAAGCCCTGCAGCCGCACCTGCTCTTCCTCCACTTCCCTGCAGCACTGGGCTTTCCTACACCAAGCTGTAGCTGGGCACTGCGCTCCCAAATCCTTTTCTGTATTTCTTTGTTCACATTAATTTAAATGTCATGTAGGACTGGCTCAACATTTTAGAGGCCCATACTGAGTTTTAAGAAGGAAAATGAATTAACAAACGTGTTAGGGGATAAATGGAAAGAATCCTTTGATTTATAGACTCCACTGCTCTCATTTAAAGGACTCAACAGTGTGAAAGGGCTGTTCAGTCTGTACTTTGGCTTAAGTGGAAAAAAAGCTATTGCTGAAATTGTATAAATCATTTCAAATATCGTTTGATTTCAGCTTTTAAGTGTCTTGAGTTTTTCTAAATGCTCTGGGAAAGTCTGGCTCACTTTCCACTCTCCATAAATAAGCAAGTATTTCAAAGCTTCCCTGAGATGCTGAAAAATACACACATGTGGAAAGAATGACTCCATCACCACTCAGTTAAGGAACTGAAGATAAAAGACATTCGCTAACTTTCATGATTATTAACTAGAGACATTACAAATCGAGATGTGTAAGCCACGCCGAGATAAACACTTCGCACACACGAATGACCTGGGCAGGGGAGCAGGGAAAGGCACACAAACCCGCTGTGACGGCGCTCAAGCCAGCGGCCGTGGGCACATTTTGATGGGGACCAGCCCAACGTCCTGCCCAAACACTGCTGGATGCAGAGGTCCAGCTGCTTTAACAACCTATCAATTTGCTCTTCCTGCTGTTACCTGCCCCACGCGCAAGGATGAAATCCGATTTCCCACACACACCACTTTCATTTCCTTTTAGGGCCACACCCACAGCACGTGGAGCTTCCTGGGCCAGAGGCTGAATCAGAACCGCCGCTGCCGGTCTACACCACAGCCACAGCAACGCGGGATCTGAGCTCCATCTGTGACCTACACCCCAGCCCAGGGCAACGCCCGATCCTTAACCCAGTGAGCGAGGTCAGAGCGAACCCGTGTCCTCAGGGATACTAGTTGGGTTTGTCACCACTAGGCCACAACAGGAACTCCCTGGCTTTCTTTCAAATCACAGATGAAACCAGGAATATCCCACTGAAACTGAACAAAGCAAGGATGCTCAACTTCTCTCTTACTACGTGGCGTGCTTTTCAAAGTTCATGCCACTGAACCACTGACGGACAAGAGGGAGCAGAGAATACTGAAAAGAGGGCAGCAAAAATATAGTTTTTGCATATTACATATGTGTAAGCATATATTTATATATGGAGAGAGAGCTGCACAACCTCTAACATCCAGTGAATAAGTCTCAAAACTGTGTTCATGAAGAATGTCAACCTCAAGAGAGTTCCCCTGTGGCTCAGCAGGTTAAGAACCTGACTAGTATCCATGAGGATGTGGGTTCGACCCCTGGCCTTGCTCAGTGGGTTAAGGATCTGGCATTGCTGTGGCTGTGGTGCAGGTCACAGACATGGCTCAGATCCAGAGTTGCTGTGGCCGTGGTGTAGGCCAGCAGTTGCAGCTCCGATTCACCCCCTGGCCTGGGAACCTCCAAAAGCTGTGGGTGTGGCCCTAAAAAGCCAAAAAAAAAAAAAAATTACAGAAGAAATTGAAAGATGAGTAACAAGATGGGAGAATACTTATAACAAAAAAAAAGGTTAATATTCCTATAAAAAATCAACATAAACGTGGGAAAATGATCAAACTGGGCCGTTCACCCCCTAACTTCTATAGAGATGTACAGACGTCATCGGGGAAGATGTAGCTCTCACTAGGAACAAAGGAATTCTAAGCCAAAATAAGTGACACCACTTGCAGTCTGTCAGTTTGGCAAGAATTAACGTCAGATCAGGGCTGTCCAGGGGAGCTGTCTGGATTTTAACTCTGCGGTGCGGACTGGGGTACAAACCCGCCTGTCTGTAAGGCCCGCAGTCCCTTGCTGAGGAGTTTAAAGTCAGAGCAGATGGTCACACGCGCCCGCAAGCTCATCTGCAGCCCTGCCAGGGTTCTCGGAACGGCTTCAGAATCTGCACCAGAGCGGGGCTGCGGGAAGGGCGGTGCGGCGGCCAAGGGCTCAGGACCAGGTCCTGGGCGCGTCGGGATAGTGACCGGGGCGGTGGTTACACGTCCATCGAGGCTCACGGGCGGTGCAGGCTTAGAGCGCGCTCTGCGAGTTACGCCCCATAAAAAGGTAAAAACGCTTCGGTCCACACTTGCTGGGCATGTACCTCACACCCCGCGAGGCCCTGGAGAATCCAGCGGGCGAACTTCAGTCCCGGGGACCCTGGGATTCAATCGGGGGACACCAAGAAATGAGAAACCGGGGTGACGGACAGGAAGGGGAGAGCTGGGCCCTGGGACTGGACGAGAGCCGCGGTCTGGGAGCTAAGCGGCGACGCGAGCGGGGACCGAAGCAGCACGACCCGGGCGTGGGGCGGAGCCGGGACCAGGATCTGGAAGCGCGCGCTGCAGGAGCCCGGGGCACCGGGCTCGGGGCGGCGGGGGGACCCGGCGGAGCAGCCCATGCCCGCGGACGGGTGGCCAGGCCCGCCGCTGGGTGCGTCTCCGTCCCAGGGAGGCGTGTGAGAGAAGAAAGCGGCGGGTGCTGCCGGCACGGGGCCGAGGGGGGAGAGGCCCTTTCACGCCTCGTGGTTCTGGGTCACGAGCAGCCGTGACTTTTGCTCAAACATAATCAGAACGTAAAATGAGCATCACGCGCCTGGAGGCTTCTTACGGGGCCTGGCGCTGCCCCCAGCGTCCCACAGGGTGCGAGACACTGGGCCAAGCCCCTGGGCCCCCAGCTCCTGTGTCCCGCCCACGCTCGCCCTGCACCGAGGCTTCTGGAATGTAAACAGCCTCACATCTCAAAGACATACGTATATGGTTTAAAATGCAAAGTTTACCTGGTAAGGAAAAAATGAATATCCTGAATTTTTATTTCATTTTATCTAGCCTATGTGAATTTTCAGGCACAAAGACAGACAGACACACATACAGATGTAGTAGCACTATCCATGAAAACCAAGACAAAAAGAAAGTCAGTGACGTGGTCCCAAGGCCTACATCATAAAACCCACCGGGCAGTCCTGTGATTTCCTCATGTTTTAAATCAGTGAAATCTAGGGTTGCAGCTGTCCCACAAACCGAAACCGTATAAATTTTTAGAAAATGAGTCAGTCGTGAGACTAAAGTTTCAATTTATAACACTTCTGTGTTTTAGTTACAAAGTCATAAATAAATCTAGCATGACAGAGAAGGTAAATATTTTCTCAGTTGTTTATGCAGCCAAAGAGGAAAGGAATTTAACATGCAATTAACCACTTAGGTTTTTCTAGATACGCACCATATGGTCTTTGTGTTTAAGATAAAGAAAAAAATAAATATTGTTTTGTTTGATCTCACATTTGCTTAGCAACATCAGACACTCCAGACCGTGCCACCTGGGTGCCTTCACCTCCCAGGAGAGTTTCTGTTTGTACAAGAGCCAGGGCCCAAGAATAGGAGGAACTGTAATGTCTTCCCCGAGGGCGGAAGAAACTAAACAGGAGAAAGGAGAATTTGCACCAAACAATTTAAGTGGAATTCTCTAGAGCGAGAACGATGGAACTTTTATCCACCCCGGGATCTAGTTCTGCTGTTTAATGGGCAGTAGACAGAGGGGTATTTCGACGTAACAAAGAAAAAGAGAGACCTCTGTGCCCTTCTTGGAGCCAACACTGGAGCACACGTGAGGTAAGAGGAGCCAAGGCCAAGAGCAGACTTCAGATTTCTATACAAAGACCTCGCCGGAACACTCCCTCTCTCCCCACAGGCTTCCTTTAAAAATAACTACCTTTCATCGGGAAAAAACAAAAAACCAAAAACCTGACTGCCATTTTAATCTAGATGGCAGAAATCATTTCACAGACAATACCGCCTATCTTGGTATTTTATCAACTAATCTAAGATTAGATCTTTGAAAATAAAATCACCCCTACTTGACGCCACCTAAAGTCAATAAGCTATGGAGCGATTTTATGTGCACTGAACTAAAATTGTGACATCTCCTATGAAACTTTGAAATAGATATTTAATATTAAAGACACAAGAATGTAATTTTTTTTTTTGACTTTTTCTTTTTATTTTTTGTCCTTTTCTAGGTCCGCTTCCCGTGGCATATGGAGGTTCCCAGGCTAGGGGTGGAATCGGAGCTACAGTTGCCAGCCTACACCACAGCCACAGCAACACAGGATCCGAGCTGTGTCTGCAACCTACACCACAGCTCATGGCAACACCAGATCCTTCACCCACTGAGCAAGGCCAGGGATCGAACCCGCAACCTCCTGGTTCCCAGTCAGATTCGTTAACCACTGAGCCACGACGGGAACTCCACCAGAATGTAATTTTTAATCTGTGCAACTGCACCAGTGTTGGGGTAGCCACTTGGATTTCCAAACGCACATATATTTGAAGAACGAACATCAAGTGAATGGGAAAGAGAATAACCCCTAGTGGTTACACACCCCAACCGTGGGTATCAGTGACACCTCGTGGCAGGTGGTTTTGTGATCTTCCTACTTTTTGAGTCTATTAAAAACAAACCAAGGCCAAACAGGGTGCAGACGGCAGGCCGCCGGGCGCGCTCCATGTCCCAGCCGGTGAATCGCGGTCTCTTTGCTCTGCACGTGCAATCATGACAGCGGCGATGCCGGCTGGAGAAGCTGCTCAGAGGCTCAAGCAGCTTCCAAGTGGGGAGACCTCAAAGCACGTGTGCGCTGGGTGTTCAAAGTGGTTTCTTTCTTTATTTTTTGGCTTTTTGGGCCACACCCACCGCATATGGAGGTTCCCAGGCTAGGGGTCCCATCAGAGCCTCAGCTGCCGGCCTGCACCACAGCCACAGCCACATCGGATCCTTACCCCACTGAGCGAGGCCAGGGATCGAACCTGCGTCCTCACGGACACTCGGGTTTGTTATCACTGAGCCACGACGGGAACTCCTGAAAGTTTTATGACTCTGTTATTTGGGAACTCAGAACACACACCCATGACCACTGTTCTACATGGTTCCAAGCTACTGAACAGTCAGTGCGACCCTAAAATAATGGGAGGTGGCGGAGTGTTGTTCTGTTGAAGGAGCAGAAATAAGAGGACCTGTGCCGGACCGTTTGTTTCTGCTAGTCCTTGATAAACAGCTGTTTGAATGAGAAGAGCTTCCACACCCACGCTGCTTGGCTGTGCCTCTGGGCCGGCTCCTGGACTCGGCCCCCACCCCCCGTCCCCCTAGCAGATCCTCCCGCTCGGCAATGTCCCTGCCCAGAGCTCCCAGGCACCTGCACTCCCAGCAGCGACTCCCCACCCTGGCAACACCAGGCACTGTCCCAGTTCTTTCTGCCCTGAGGCCGGGGCTGGGGGGCAGGGAAGGGTGTGACGGCCACCTAACGTGGCTTTGCTGGGTCCCGGCAACACCATCCACACCCCGGTCATCTCAAGCACATGTTGCTTTTCCCTGCCTTTGCACATTCAAGGCACTTTGAAAATATTTCCTTCCTAAGATGGTCCATCTTGTTACTTTAATTAAAAAAGGGAAAAAATCTTTTTCCAGTTACTTGTGTTGAAAATCTCTACTTCCAGCCTATGGCTTCTCCCTGTTTTTCACCCGGTTTTGTAGTAACAGAGACGGAGACTTTACTCCAGGGATGGCATCAGTCCTTTGCCTTGTGCTCACTGTCGTCTGCACCACGAGACACAGTCTCGCCGGGTACAGAAAGGAGCTGAGAGAGACGCTCCCGCGTTCTCTCTAAAAATTGAAACCCTCACTTCTCACACTCGGGTCTTTAACCCCGTTTAGTTTCCTGTGCAACACAAGACAGACGCAGGTTGCATCTTTTCCACGTGGACAAGCAGTGGTGACAAGCACGCTGTATAAACCAAGCCGTTCCTGGCCCACACCGAGGGTCACTGGGCAGACATTCAAGGGGCCCTGCCCCCCGGCTCCGCGTGTCCACCCGCCCCTGGGGCCGCGCTGTCCTCATTCCTACAGCCGCCCCCGAGCCCAGTCCCCCCGGCAAGCCCACCTCTCGCCACCTTCTTCCAAAACGCCCCAGCTGCTCCTGGGCCACTGCTCTTCCACTTGAAGTCACGCAGCCACCTCATCAGGTTCAAACCAGCGCACAAGGAGAATTATATCACATTAAGTGTACAGATTACCTGGAGAAACACTTTAACTTTTTCATCTTAAACTTCCTGTATAAGGAGTTCCCGCTTGTGGCTCAGTGGGTTAAGAACCCAACTAGTATCCATTAGGATGCAGGTTCGATGCCTGGTCTTGCTCAGTGGATTAAAGATCCAGCGTTGCTGTGAGCTGTGGTGCAGGTTGAAGAGGAGGCTCAGCTCCCAAGCTGCTGCGGCTGCGGTGTAGGCCGGTGGCTGCAGCTGCGGCGTAGGCCGGTGGCTGCGGCTGCGGCGTAGGCCGGTGGCTGCGGCTGCGGTGTAGGCCGGTGGCTGCGGCTGCGGTGTAGGCTGGTGGCTGCAGCTCTGATGCAACCCCTAGCTTGGGAACTTCCATATGTTGCGGGTGCAGCCCTTTAAAAAAAACACACACCTTCTTGTCTATAAATATGGTTTAGTTCTTTACTGGCTTAAGGATTTTGAAATTAAAGAGGCTGTACTTTTTTTTTTTATGGCCGCGCCTATGGCCTTTGGAAGTTCCTGGGCCAGGGACTGAATCCAAGCTTTGCCGCAATGATCCTTAACCCGCTGCACTGGCTAGGGATCAAACCTGCGCCTCAACAGTGACCTGAGCTGTTGCAATGGGATCCTTAATCCACTGCACCACAGCGGGAACTCCTAAAGATACTATATGTTTTAAAAAGACTGTGTACTTTTTATTACCATAACGGTAGCTTTATAATTTTGGTTTGCCGTGATAAGCAGAGATGGACTCAATTTTTATATACCGATTATTTATCCAGAAGAGTTGCTAACTTCTCCTTAATTGTACTAATTTACCTGTAGATATTTTTTATTTTTCTCAGCAAACAATCCATCCTCTGAAAATAATGGCTGCTTTATACCTTCCTCCCCAGGGTTTCTACCCTGTCTTCTTACCCTGACGGAGGCTGCCCTGCAGAAATGCAATGAGCAACCCGCTCCTATTGTCTTTGAAGGAAGGTCTGGCAAAGGCTGCGTGAGGCGCTGACACACGCGTGAGGAGAGGCAGACGGTGCGAAGGAGGAGAAAGAGAATACTTGTGCAAACCTCAACAAACTCTCAGGCCTTTCGAAGAAAAAAAAAGACAAGCCTTTAAACAATGTCCTTTTCCTCTAAATATAGCTATGCTTCTTCTAAAGTCCTCCTCAAATAAGTCACACGATGAGCAGGAGCCACTGACTGTGACGAGACGAATTGTGCACTTTCTCAAAAGGAGCTGGGCCGAGGAGAGCGCACGTGAAAACCTCCCCCTCTTTTTACACTGAAAACAAGCGAGAGGTGGCTGATTCCGAACCGGGCACCGCCGTGTCCGCAGCCTTCTATATTCAACCACTGTACAAACGAACCCCGGACGGTGAGGACAGCTGAGTTCTTTTCTAAAAAGAGACACAGCTCAGTACTGAGGGACTTAAATAAAGCTGGGGCTGAGCAACGCGGCCAGGCCGAAGCAGGTTCAGAAAGCGCCCCGGCTCCTGCCATTGCTGCTCCCACAACTGTACTGCTCACGGGTCATGTCACCACGCGGCCCGCAAGCCACACCGATGTGACAGCTAAGCAAAGACCACAAAACGAGCACGAAACCGCATGAGCACAAAAGCACGTGACGCGGGTGAAGCTCTACACTGGAAAAAGCCTTGACACCCAGGCGGTTGCTGTCGAGACTCCACGGATGAATAGTGAGATATTCCTAGCATTACAAATGCCCAGTAACACGGATAGTCCAAATACACAAGAGGACGCTGCACTGGAGCAGTAATCACACATATGTATCTATAGATGTGTGTGTGTGTGTGTGTGTGTGTGTGCGTGTGTGTGTGTGTCCATCCGTCCCTCTGTCCAAACCCGGCGGGCAGTGGCTGGCACGACATGATCGCAAAGAGATGACCACGCTTCTGAACAGCAGGAGGAAGAGCTGGCAGCGCGTGTCCGAGGGCGGCCTGTTTCGCCACGTCTGGGGCCCAGCCCTGCCCCAGACCAGAGACCCAGCAGACAAAAGCACAGTCGCCGACTAACAACGACCCTACCCGGGCACAACACGCGCTGGTGTCCGCAGGGTAACAAACAAAGGCACGCGTCACCGTCCCAGAGGCTGTGAGGTGGGCTCTCCTCCCCTCGGCCGAGCTGAGCGGGAAGGGGACGCCCCGAGCACGAGGCAGGTGCACAGACGGCGTGGACCGAGGAGCACAGGAGCTGCCCCGCAGCCCCAGGGAGGACGCAACGGGTCCAGCGCGCCTCCCGGTGCACGGGGAGCTCGCGGAGGCGCCTCTGCCGCAGGCCCTGGGGGCCGGGCTCCCCTCCGCACACAGGAGCCCCGAGGGATAAGAGACACACGGGCGCGCCCTCCCCCCAGCCAGCCTCCTTTCAGGACCCGGGTGACGAACCCCGCCTGGGGGGCTGGGTCTGGATCCCAACACCATCGCTCACACCTTCGACGACCTCACCTGCACAGGCCAAGGACGGGGACACCGTGCAGGTTACGGGGACGGGCCCCCAGCACTCAGTCAACAGCCACGCGCCCACTCTTCCTCCCGACGGGGCAGGGGACAGGGCGAGACGTGCAGACGCGTCACAACCGTGACCCGGTGAGGACCTGGCGCTGTGGACTCTGCAGCGGGAACCAGGTTAGGGACCAGTCATCGCATTCCCCTTCTGTCACTGCTTCTCTTGTCAAAGCAAACGAGAGACAAGAGCAGAGACTAGCTGGACGGCCCCGTCCCCACGTCCCCAGGAACCGAGGCAAATACATACAAATCACGCGCGGCTGCTGGAGGCAGCGGGGGAGCCGGGGGCGGCAGCTCGAGGACGGGGCTGGGGCTGGCGCGGGGCAGGCGCGAGGGGCCGGGACGCCAGGCTCACCGTGCCGGGGACATAGGGCAGGCCGTAGAACCTCTCCTGCGTGGCTCTGAGGACGTCCGTGGTGCACCGCCCCCGGGGGTGCGGGCCGTGGTAGAGCTGATCCAGGGCCGCGTAGAAGACCTAGGAGGACGAGAGCGGCTGGTTAGTCCTGTGCCCCTTACCCCGAGACGTGGCAAGCAAGGGTGACAAGGGTGCCGGGACGAACGGCACAGACCCCAGCTGGACACACGCACGCACGGATGTGCTGGTGGTTGCAGGTGGTTCCGGGCCACGTTTAAGGCCACATCAATGGTGCAAAGGACACGTTAGGCTTCTGAACTGCATCTGTGAGGCACCCTTCACGTACAGGGTAGTAAATGAAACCTGTGGCCACAAAACAATACCTCCAGAGTTGCCAGCATGGCTCAGCAGTCAACACCCGATTAGTACCCACGAGGACGCGGGTTCAATCCCTGGCCTCGCTCAGGGACTGAAGGCTCCAGCGTTGCTGTGGGCTGTGGTGTAGGTCACAGACGTGGCTTGGATCCCATGTTGCTGTGGCAGCTCCGATTCGACCTCTAGCCTGGGAACATCCATATGTCGCAGGTGCAGCCCTAAAAAGACCAAAAAAACCCAAAGAACAAAAAAAAAAGATACATTCATATTAAGAAATACCTGTACTTGGAAATAGGAAAAAAGAATTGTAACTTGTGATGCCCGGCTCTGTCTGCCTTCCTCCTGGATCCCTATTTATATTAAGTGAGAGAAGCGACGTGGTCAGAATCCTGGTTTGGGGACAAGAGGGGAATGCGGAGATCCAGCAAAGGGGGGCGGGGAGATGGGGGGCCTGAGGCGAGGCTGGGGGCAGGGGGGCCATGGCTTCCGCAGAGACCCTGGGGAGGGGTCATTCACCTCCTAGAAGGGGACAGAGGCCACTGACATCTGACAGGAGGACAAAGCATCAGAAAGATTCTGAACATGAAATTCACTTATTTTACAGAGGGTTTTTGTTTTTTTGTTTGTTTGTTTCTTGTCTTTTTAGGGCCACACGCTCGGCATATAGAGATTCCCAGGCTAGGAGCGGAATAGAGCTGTAGCTGCCAGCCTATACCACAGCCACAGCAACGCGGATCTAAGCCGCGTCTGCGACCTACACCATTGCTCCTGGCAACGCTGGATCCTTAACCCATTGATCGAGGCCAAGAATCGAACCCGCAACCTCATGGCTCCTTAACCCACTGACCCACAACAGGAACTCCTGTTCAGAGTTCTGACAACTACATTTTCCACAGAAAATCTAAAGATAAAGTGCTTCTTCACTGCACTTGACTTGAATATTCCACTGTTTGAAGTTCACCTGAAGCAAGAAAGTAAAAACCGTTTTATCTTCAAAGAGAAGTGCTGACATGCAATTATGTTTCTGATACGCATCTTTCTGATTCAAAACTGGAATATGTAGGGAATGCACAGCTGCCGACTTGAAAGAGGTGAGCATTCGTCTGGATAAAAGAAAAAGTTGAAACGACCTCTAACTGCTGGCTGCATCCAGATACAGAATTATGGTTCTAAATTATAAAGTCGAGGTTCAACCGTCCCTGGAAAAATACAGACATTTCCTAAATATAAGCACTGCTTTACCCTCACTGGTGATCTAAACTTCCACTAACTGCTGCTCCCTCCATCCAGTGCTGACAGCGGCACAGGCTCAGCCAAGGCGCCGGCCGGACCGTCCACGCTGTGCCCAGATTCCAACAGCATCGATCGGGAGGAGCTGCGATTCTTAACCTCTAACCTCCACTGAGCTGGGGGTTTGGGCCTCAATTTAGTCACAAACCAGCCTTCAAGAGTGCTGTTCCTTCAATCGTGCCTCTCACAAATGAAAGTCATAAACATGGACTGACTTTTTTTAAATTATAAAAATAGCAAAACAGGGAATTCCCACTGTGGCTCCATGGGTTAAGAACCCGACTAGCATCCATGAGGACATGGGTTCGATCCCAGGACTTGCTCAGTGGGCTAAGGATCCGGCGTTGCCGTGAGCTGTAGTGTCAGTCGCAGGCTCGACTTAGATCCCGAGTTGCTGTGGCTGTGGTGTACGCGGGCGTCTATAGCTTGGATTCAACCCCTACGTTCCAGGGAACCTCCATATGCCACAGGTACGGCCCTAAAAAGCCAAGCAAAACAAAACAAAAAAACCCCAGCAGAATCGATGAAAAGTGCGTGTATTTCACGCTCACCTGATGATGAACCAACAATTCTAAGCGATGAGCCTGCCGCCCACCTAAGGGGACACCTGCTTGGGACTGAGAGCCTTAGAGTTGCAGAAAAACAGGATCTTTCAGAATAACGCACAGCAAAAAAAATCACTTTTCAATCGCTGTTGATGCCGCTTGGACACCTGAGACAGCTGTTCTCCTTCCAGCCTTGTCTGTCCCCCAGCCCCGCGCAGGGGACGGCGGGGTGCCAGGAAGCAGGACAGGCAGCTGCGCGGCAGCGGGAACGCCCTCCCCTCCCCTCCGACCTTTCACCTCTTCTCGCCTCCTCTCTGCAGGGCGCACGGCAAGGCTGCATTTCCATTTTAGAAAAAAACCACTGAAGCAGCTGTTCCGCAAGATGCCAGGACAAGCTTTGACAAGGCAGGACTTCCCTCCAGGTACTGCCAATCAAAAGACGCCTGACAAGCAGTGTTAGCTTTTTCAAATAATTGAAAAAGGACTTTGGATGTTTAAAGCACTATTTTGGAGCAGAGGCTGGCACACTTTGGCCCATGGGCCAAGGCCAGCCCGCTCCCTTTCTTAGGCATTCCTCAGCTAAGGACGGTCTCTGCACGTTTAAATAGCCAGGGAGAGAAGTCAAGGACCAGTATGGACAGGCACCAGAAATTCCGTGAAATTCAAACATCACTGTGCATAAGCAGAGCTTTATCGGAACATGGCTTTGAAAAGAAAATCCTCTTTCAATCGTGTGATGCAAACGGACACTGAATAATGTCAGCCTAGGGGCCATGACTGGCATGTCCTTCAGCAAGATGTGTCTTTTAAGGTGCAAAACAACACAGCTCGTTCCTTACTTCCTAGGGACTGAATTTCAGCCACTATGAAGCAGGTAAAGGGTGGCTACACCTTTCAGTAGGTCACTGGGTCATTATAAGGTGAATACTGCCTGAGATGAAAGATCGGGGGTCAGGCTGTGTTTATGCAACGCTCCAGGTCTGACGGAGAGGAAGAATTCGAGAAGTGGGCTCAGGAATTAGAAGCAGCTTAACCATCCGGCGTCACGCGGACCTCCGTCCAGATGGGTTAGAGACTGTTTCTGTGCCTGGCAACCTGGCAGACTGGCTTCGAATACTATACAAACCCTGCAGCCCTCCCTGTGGAAGGCGCCACAGAGAGAACCACAAACAGTACAGAGAGTGGCTACAATACAGAAGGTGGCTGCTGAAAGGCTGGCCTGAGGAGGTCAGAGGACAGGTCCACTCGGCCTCTCTGTCTGCAGTCGGGAGCTCAGCGCGTCTGACCCCTCCGTCCTCAGGACGGCCGCGGAAGGAGGAGTCCAGGTCAGGGGCTCTGAACTCAGGTAACGACGTTCGGAAGCATCGTTACCACAAACGTGTAGACGTGGCAGGAGTTTCCAGCTGCACATGGACTCTGAGTGACGACTCTGGAAAACCTCCCGCCCAGGGCACACACCCACCTGGAGCTGCATGTCGGCCGCAGCGCAGACCTTTTTAGACTCGCAGAGTCGGGACACCATGCTTCTGGGCAGTGACTGGAAAACAGAAGAAGGTGTGCAGGTCAGCAACCCGCCTCGTGAGTCGCGGCGCTGGGTGCTTTCGACGGAGAAGCACTCACCAGACCGTCAGGTGAAAAAACCATAGTTTCATCACGGCTTAAGAATAACTTTGGGAGTTCCCGTCGTGGCGCAGTGGTTAACGAATCCGACTAAGAACCATGAGGTTGCGGGTTCGGTCCCTGCCCTTGCTCAGCGGGTTAAGGATCCGGTGTTGCCGTGAGCTGTGCTGTAGGTTGCAGACGCGGCTCGGATCCTGCGTTGCTGTGGCTCTGGCGTAGGCCGGTGGCTACAGCTCCGATTAGACCCCTGACCTGGGAACCTCCATATGCCGCGGAAGCGGCCCAAGAAATAGCAACAACAACAACAAAAAGACAAAAGACAAAAAAAAAAAAAAGAATAACTTTGAAATATTTCCACTGACAGCACAGAGGATGACCGCACACCACAGAAACTCAGAAAGCGGGAGCGGGGTTCGCACGGGAAGATACAGGACCGCGGGGAAGGAAGACGCGGGCAGGGATCTTTCCAGAGCTCGTCCAAAGCCTAGGAGAAGCTCACGCCTTTCTGCTTCTTGGCCAGCAGTGGACGCCTGGCCGAGTGTCTGGTGACCTTCAGGGGCGTGCAGTGACTGACGAGGGGACCCAAGAGGCCAAGGGCAAGAGGTAACTGAGAGCCCCGGGGCCAGCCTGCGCCGGGGCAGAGTGGGTGACCCGGCCCGTGGCGGGGATGCACAACGCGGCGGTCCCTGCCATGCCGGCCGGAGAGCTGCTGACCCTGCGCGGCCGACGGCCCCCGAGACCATCGGGGCCCCCGCGCGCTCCTGGAAAGGAGCTAGTCCTTGAAGAAGGACTCCCATCAGTCTTACTCGGCTCCCAAAGCGCTAATACTGGCGCTGACCGAAGATGGCTGCCACTTAAACGACTCGATTTATGATCTAAATTCACCTGAAAGCCCCTCTAGGGAGAAGCAAATTGTGCAAGAGCCCGACAGCAGGTTACCCCGCACTGCGGCTATCAACGACCTGCCCGGGCAGGAGCGCGGAGCTGCCACCGGGGCGGGGCCGGGCACTGGGGGCGTGCGTTCACGTGTGTGCATGTGTGTTTGTGTGTGTGCACATCCATGTCTATACATCCACGCACGTATCTCCCCTGGGCCAGCACAGGGCCCAGCCCACAGCAGACAGCCAGTGACCACCTGCAGAAGGAACGACCCCACACAGCAGAGGTGGTGACCCCGGCCGTACGGGACAAGGGCTCAGACGGCGGCGCCCTCCCTCTTCTCTCCGTTTGGCTCTAGAAAAGCCCGCCAGCCGGAAAGGGCAACTTTCAAAAGTTAGGACATGGACAGAATGGACCTGTGCTGCAGGAAGAGGCCTGGGGCTTTCCACGCGTCTTGCATAAAAACAAAAATTTCCTCACACGCATCCTTGCAAGTCCAGGTTCATGTAGTGAAGGCCTACGTGCCAACAGCTTGTATCAAGATGTTCAGGCTTCCTGAAAGCTCAGATTATGTTACACCTTCAATGGCCCTGGGGCCACACTTGGAGTTTTCTTGCTGCACAAAGCTCGCATGGGTTCATTTTCATTTAAAAAGAACACGTGTGGCAGGGTGGCATTTTCCCATTTATCCACAGCAGTGGAAGCTGCTGTGGGCACTTCACTAGGCGCCGAAGACGGTGAACAGACAGGTCCTGGCGGCAGGGCCCACGCACCAGAACCTTAGCATCGCTGCCATGATGCACTGCGCGAAGGGGAACCGCTCGTGAGGGCACAGGCTGGTGACCCGGAAAGGCCCGAGCGAGCAGCAGGTGCAGGCAGACCTGAAGGTGAACAGGTGCGATGCAGACGAGGCCAGGACGGGCTCAGGGAGAAGCGCCAGCAGAGGTGCCGAGCCAGGCAAGGACGGGGTCTCCACCCTCAGACCCGAGGGGGGCCCAGGGGTACTCCCGCCAGGAAGTCACCTGGTCTGAGTTGTGTTTTAAAAGGTTCCTTTGGCTGCAGTATAGATAGGACAGAGGGAGAAGACACGGGCGGGGGCGGGGGGGGGGGGGTTCGAAGCTGGTAGTCGGGCCCAGGGACACATCACGGGTCACTAGGCAGGAGCAGGTGACGGGAGGGGTGCCTCGGAGGCCGGGCTGAGGGCACAGGCAGAGGCAGGAGCTTCCAGAAGGCGGGGGCTCCACGGGGCTCGGGGAGGCAGATTCTGGGGGATCGGAGCTTACAGGAAGCTGCGGGCAGGGCCCGCAGTCAAGATCTCCTGTAGCCACCACTCTGCCAACCAGTCATGCTCTACCCAACAGCAAAGTCAGCCCGTCTCTCCTGACATCCCGAGGGGGCTGCATCTGCAGAGCAGCACACGTCCCGAGAGCCGGCTCCTGAGGTCAAGACGCTCACCTGCGATTCACTGGAGAGAGAGAACACCTGAGCCGACATGCGGTGAGCAGCCACACAGCAAGGAAAACGCTTAACCTGGGCCTCAGGCACTCTTTCTTCATTCCGGTAAAACGAAAATGTACCAGAGTCCACGGCAGTAGAAGCAACAACGACTTTTTTTTTTTTTTTGTCTTTTTGCCATTTTCTTGGGCCGCTCCCACGGCATGTGGAGGTTCCCAAGCTAGGGGTCCAGTTGGAGCCGTAGTCACCAGCCTACACCACAGCCACAGCAACGCCGGATCTGAGCCACGTCCGCAACCTACACCACAGCTCACGGCAACGCCAGATCCTTCTCACTGAGCGAGGCCAGGAGTCGAACTCGAAACCTCATGGTTCCTAGTCGCGTTCTTCAACCACTGAGCCAGGACGGGAACTCCAGCAATGACTCCTTTACCGTACAGTCAGCTGTGTGTTTTACTAGATTCTTCTGTAATCGTCCCCGTTTCCCAGGTAGAAGAGCCCACCACCGGCCACCACACCTGCTCCCCTCACACCTGGCCGCTGCCAAGCATCAGAGAGAAAAAAGCCCCCGAGACCACGACAAGTCAGGCACCCCTCAGATCACCCGATCACGGCCAAGAACCCATCACCGGATCCTAAGCCACACCTGCTCCACTGGCAAAATGTTCGCGTTCTATTTCCGGGAATGAGATGACAGCTGAGCAAGAGAAGGTATTGTAAAAGCACGTTATGTCGGGTCCAACAGAGCGGCTGCTGGCGAGATGGCAGGCAGTCCTGGTTACTGCTGTGACTGTCCTGTGGGACGCAGGAGCCATTGGCCTTGACCTTATTTACATTTTATCCTTTTATCTACATATTCTGCAAATACGGTCTCTGTGGTACATTCATAAACTCTGAGAAGACAGGAATTGCAGCCCAACAGTCCTTTCTCTGCAGCACCTACCAACCAAATTTTTCGTAGGAAGACGTACGGTCACAGTTCCTGTTTATAATCATTTATAAAACAGCCCAACAGGCTCATGAGAAACATGTGCCGCCCAGAGTTACCAGCTTCAGGGCGCGCACGCTCTCTGCAGGGCACGAGAGTCCACCGTTTTGGGAGAAGGGCGACCCCTCCTTTCACTCTGCCATCAGGGCGTCTCCTGTGTTGTAACACCTGCCACAGAACCTGGTCCTTGACTCCCGATGCGAAAACATTTTCTCCCACTTTGGGCGGAACGGGCTGTCACTCGGGGAGCGAGTCCTTCCTCGGCAGGGCCCAGGTCAGAGCGGGGAAAGAAGGGTGCTGGGGAGGCCCACTCCCCGGCTGGTGTTGCAGCGGCACCCCCCGCGCCACGGCTCCCGGGCTCGGACGCACTCTCTGGTGGGCGGTCCGCTGGGCCCCCGGCTCTTCCTCTGCAGCTCAGTGTCTCTTGCTGCCTGCGGCCGCCGCCTCAGAGGTTCTCTCTGGGCTCCGCCACGTGACAGCGACATGTCTGGGTGTGTTTGCTCATCCTGCTTCTTGGATCGCCGGCTCCAACGTCCGCAAGTTCTGCAAATTCCCCCATCGCCCCCGTGACTGTTTCTTCTGCCTCGTTATTTCTCTTCTCCTCTGCAGACTCCAACGGCGCGGGCGTCACGCTGTCCCACATCGTCCCAAAGCTGCCGGGGACTCTGTTTCGCCGTCTCCCTCCCGCCCCTCCCCGGCCTGGAGTCTCACTCCCGACCTGTCTTCAAGGGCACAGACTCGGTTCTCGGCCACACCAAGGGCACAGACGAGCCCTCGAGGGAGTTCCTCATGGGCGGTGATCCCAGGGCTTCACGTGCTGCCTTTCCGTTGACCGTGTCTCGGATGGGCCGCCTTGCCCGGGGTGTCCTCTAACCGAGGTATTTAAACCCCCGTCTGACCGGCTGTCTTAGTGACCCGTTATTTTAAAGTCCCCGAGTCCGAGGCTAAGGGTTGTGTGCTGCTCCTGCACACCTGCAGCAGAGGGGGCTCCAGTGGCCCCCGCGGCTCCTGTTATTTCTCAGGAGCACCCCGCGGAGACCTACAGAAACACCCCGAAAGTGAGCCAACCTCCCCCCAGGAGGGCTCTCAGTGACTCCACGGCTAGGCCAGCCCACGCTCGGCCTCCAGCAACTTGCTGAAATGTTCTCTGTCCCGGGCCCTGTCCGCAGCCCGCCCTCCCCTCCAGGCTCGGGCGCAGGTGAGCCAGTCGGCGCCGCCTCAGACTCAGAGGACCCGACGGCCCCATGACCCCGTCTCTCTCTGAGGTCAGCTGGGAGCCCTGCTCTTCGCAGCTCCCACATCCCCAAGCGTTCCGGCCTTTGTCGGTGACGCCATCCGGGCTCTTAACTTCCAAAGCTACAAAAAGGCAGAAAAGCCCGGTAAAGGGGGAGCTACCCCGTGAGGTCAGGAGTCAGATTCTACCAGAGGCTCCAGCGAAGAGGCATCAGCCTCCCCCAAGCGACAGCGCATCTGAAGACGGTCCAGCAGACACATCTATGAGGCTCAGGCAGTTTTAGTCAAAAGACAGTTCATTCGACAAACACTCACTGACTGCCCATTCCGGGGATGATGGATCCGTGAATGCATCATGCCGGGAACCAACGGCACTGACCTAGTTTGTCCTCATTTATTTTAATACTTCAGTATGAATTTTCCACAACTATCTTTGTTCTTCATTTTAGAGCAAAAAAGAACCAAGGTCTGCCTTGTACCACCACGACAGTGACACGGCAGGCTGTCAGCTGTAAATGCCGCAGCTTGGCGTGAACGCCAGACCCGCTGGCATCCTGGAGCAGCGGGGCTACCCGCTCCAGCCTGACGCGCTGCTGGGAGCTGAGAGCAGTTCTTCCTTCCAGCATGCCGTTCATGTGCTCTCCAAACCGGCGGATCCACCTGAGCCCTAATCAGACCCTAAGGTGCAAGTCAGCTGTCACGGTGTGATCTGGAAGCTTCTTGGAAACACATCGTCTCAGCCTATGCCTCGCCCACTGAGTCGGATCCGCGCTTAACCAGATCCCAGATGACTTCACGCATGTGAGTTTGAGATGCTCCCACTTAGCAAAACACAGTCTCCCAAAGATGTGAGAACAAAGGGGAGCAAGACTCAGTGGTCCCAGTCTCAGGGCCCAACACCCGGCTGCAGCAGGTGGCAGCACGCGGAGGCAGACGCCGGCGCTGGCGCTTCCTGGCGCTGCTCGTCTGCTTTCGGACAGCAGGCGAGGCTCTGGGTGTCCTGCTGTGTCATTTGTAACATGGGGAGAAAAGCACTGCTGCAAAAAACAAGGACGACGATTCAGGGCAGGACGTTATTCTGTCGACTTGAGAAAAGCACCGCCTGAGGCCAGGAAGGAGGCCCCCACCGAGCACACGCGTCTCTCCGGATGCTGCCCAGCCGAGAGCCTTCTTCCAAGTGCTTGGGCCTGGACGACAGATCGCACGGCGGCCCCCACGCATCGAACGTTCCCGAGGCGCCACGTCGCCTCTCCTCTCCGGGCGGGAAGCTGTTCGCTGCATTCTTGGCGTAAACAAGCTGCACGGTCTGCCAACCACGCACAGGAACACAACTGCTGACGGACTCTCTTTCGTATTAAGAGAGCACAACGTTTTTGGAAAGATTTTGGAGATACTGTCAAAACCGCCAGTGTCTCTGCAAACGTGGCACGGCTCGCATTCTCTCGGGGTTTCCCAGGAGCCTAACCTGTGCGCACGAAACCTCCACCACCTGCCCAACATCGCCCACCGGACAACACGCCTGGCTCAGCAGGGAAGAGGCTGCAGATGTTGCCGTCGCGGCGCAGGGGTAGCGAGGTTCCATCCAGCCATGCTCCATGGGTTAAGGATCCAGCAGGGCTGTGGCTGTGGAGTAGGCAGGCAGCTGTAGCTCCAATTCGACCCCTAGGCTGGGAACCTCCATATGCCATGGGGGCGGCCCTAAAAAGCAAAAAATCAAAATAAAACTATAAATAAATACATAATGTTGCATTAAAAGTTTTGGCATCCAGTTCTCACCTCGCTGTGATGAGGTCTGTGGCGTACTTATGCCCCTTTAGAAAACCCACTATGGTAGGAGCTGCACACACATTAACAGTGAAGACACCCTCTGCTACAAATCCTTGTTTTCCTCCCGCTGATGTCCCCGGGGACGCGCTGGATCAAGAGACAGAGGCTTGCTGAGACACAGCCATCCAAGACAAGACACCGCAGAGGCAGAAAGCCAAGCCCCGAAGCGCCAGCCCACGCGTCAGCAGCTCCCATCTCGCAGCTCCGTCCCAAGCAGCCCAGCTCCCCACCTCGGCCCGCGCCGCCGGCGGGAACACAGCGGACCGGGCAGGTTCCGAGGCGCCCGGCGCGCTGTCCGTCAGGAACCCAGAGCACACAGAGGGGAAATGTCAGCTCTAAACCCAGAGCAAGCACCATCACTGTGTGTGTGTGTGTGTGTGTGTGTGTGTGTGTGTGTGCGCGCGCGCGTGCTGTGCCTGCAGAAGGCAGAAGTTCCCAGGCCAGGGATCAAACCCGTGCCAGAGCACTGACGAAGCTGGGTCCTTTAACTGCTAGGCCGCCAGGGAACTCATCACTTCTTACTTACTTGATTTCTAGAGGTGTTTCCTCACAAACCAAGAAGAGATGAGAAAGCCTTTATAAATGCTCATGGAGCATCACAAACCCTCAAACAGCGCAAAGAAACTTGCGGAAGCCGTATGGCTTTCAGAAAGCTTTACCTGGTTCAGGATGAAACACTGTAATGGGTAACAGCACTCTAACTTCCATCTTGTTACTAAAAAATTCCAACCACGCCTTGTTTACAGTTTGGACTGGCTAGGAGTTCCCACTGTGGCACAGTGAGTTAAGAGCCTGACTGCAGCAGCTCGGGTTCGATCCCCAGCCCGGCACAGTGGGTTAAGGGATGGTTAAAGGATCCAGCAGTGCCACCGTTGTGCTTAGGTCTTGGTCACAAGTGTGGCTCGAATTCAATCCCTGGCCCTGGGTACAGCCATTAAATGCAAAATCGACTCCAATTTCTGCTATGTGTCTGGCGCTGTTACTTTTAAATGCCTACCCTTCTAACGTGTATACAAAAGAGCAGAGCCGTCTCTGCGAAGTTCTGTGACTGATCAAGGCCACCTGCACGGGGCGGGAGCAGACGAGTCTCCGACCCCTCGTTCAACGGTCTTGTCTGGACATAACTGAAAAACTCAGGAAAGCTGAAAATTAGAGAGGTTTCAAAACCACTTACACTTGCCAAACCGACTCTCATTCTAGCTGCGCTGCGACTGCCACCTTCGGCCCGTGTCCACTCCTCCCGGGAGGGCTCGCGGGAGATGCGCTCCACGTCCGCGCGTCTCCGTGCCGGGACCCTGAGCCGCTTCAGCCCTGGGCTGACTTCCCAAGAGGAAGCCAACCCGCTGAATCTCAGCACCACGCAACACGTGACCGGTCTAAGACGAAGGCACTAGAACGGTACTACAAAGAACACTTACCATGGCAGGGAGCCTGTTATTTTATGAGACACACTGCATAAGACGCATAAGCCATTGCTTAACAAGGAAAAACTGCAAGGAGAAAACGCCCACGATGTTGTAGTACCGACTGAGTCCGACTGTGCGACCTCCGAAGAATCACTTCACCTGCCTGCGCCTCCGTTTCTGTAAAGCCCGGATAACTCTGCCCCCACTTCCTACATCGCTGACAGGTGACACAGGAAGAAAACGGAGAGAAGAATGAAAGCTAATTTCTATCACTGCTTGCGGAGCTCTCTGAGAGAGAGAGAACCAGCGGGCCCCACATTTCACTGTCGTGGCCGAGGGACACAAGTATAGAAATACGACGCAGCTCCCCTCAAACATCAGCGGACCCCGTGTCTGCTGACGAGGAATGTGGCTGGGAATTACAGAATGACCAGACAAAAAGAATAAACTTTAGGACAAGAAGCATTACGTAGGGTTCGGAGGTCAACCCTGAGGAAGAGGAAGAGTCACCTCCACGCTTTTACGCACCTAACCAAACATCCTCGAATTAGAGCCAGAATCAACAAAGTCACGAATAGGGCTCCGAATTCACTCCATGGCAGCCTAATGATGGACACGTGTCATCTTCCGCGGGTCCAAACCCAGGGACGGCGCAGCACAGGGGGCCCCACTGTAAACCTGCGCTCTGGGAGCTGTTCGAGGGTCGGGGAGGGTCGTCACTGTCACATGCCCGCCCTCTGGCAGGGACGTCGATGGGGAGGCTGTGCAGGAGTGAGGGCGGGGGTCCAGAAGAAATCCCCCCATCTTGCTGGGAACCTAAAGCTGCCTTAAATGACGTGCTGATGATCTCAGAGAGAGAGAAAACTCAAGGGGAGAAACGCTATCTCCATCCTCCTAGCTGAAGCCTTACAGCTCTCCATTTTTGCTAGGTCATAAAAGCGAGCTGCGGAGCAAAGATTTATGCAACAGAGTTCAAAGGCTGACTTCACAGAAGCACACGAAACCCCAAGCCCAACAATCAGAAAACATTCCGGGTACCAAAGCACTAAGAGAACATTCCAAAACCCGATGACCCTCTGGGCCATCAAATAAACATCAAGCAAAACGCAAGCTCAGCGCCAGCGAGACCATCCAACGAGACAGCAAGCACAAATTCTTAAACTACACTCGGAAACAACTCATTGATCAACGAGGAAATTAAAATGGAAACCAGCAACATTAGAAGCACTTTGTATTAAAGTCACGGTGTCACAGAGTTAGCATTTATAGCATTAAAATGTTAAGCAGAAACTTGTTCCCAGTGTGGCTCAGCGCAAACGAATCCGACGAGTGTCCATAACGACGTAGGTCTGATCCCTGGCCTCGCTTAGCGGGTTAAGGATCCGGCATTGCCGGGAGCTGTGGTGTAGGTGGCAGACAAGGCTCAGGTCTGGTGTTGCTGTGGCTGTGATGGAGGCCGGCAGCTGTAGCTCCGATTCGACCCCTAGCCTGGGAACTTCCACATGCTGCCAGTGTGGCCCTAAAAAGACCAAAAAAAAAAAAAAAGTAAGCAGAGGCTTAATCAGCCACGTGTCCACCTTAAGAAATTGGGGGGGGGGACGAAGAAGAAGGGAGAGAATAACCATACAAACTAAACGTAATGACCTAAGGCAAAGAGAACGCCTCAAGGAAGCCGGCGTTCGCTCTGTAAACACTGTCCACACCGACACTGCTCTTCTGCCAAAGTGGAGAGAGAAAAAAAAGGGAGCAGCGTCTCAGAAATGAAACGGGCACAGGCCGAGATGCGGCTTAAAAGACGGAGCTTAAAAGAATGCTATAAATAACTTTATGCCAATAAACTCGAAAACTTGGATTAAATGGATATATTCTCGAAAATTACAAGTTAGCAAAGCTCCCTTCACAAGAAAAGGCCAAAGGCTCCGATGACTATTAAGGAAATCGGTCATTTACAAAAATCTTCCCACAGAGAAAATGACAGACCCCGAGTGGTTTTACAGATGAATTCTGACAAAGGTTCAAGCAGCAGATTATCATAACTCCATAAAAGCGCTGTAAGGAAAAGGAGTTCTCAGCAACTCCTTTTGTGCAGAGGAGACGGAGCACCACCGCCAGCCAGAGGGAGCGGCAAGGCCCCAGCGGGTCTCAGCCCCGATGCAGAAAACCTGCTGCACAGCGCGAGCCCCGAGAGGCCGGCGCTGCCCCAGCCCTCGAGGACGTCAGGAGCAGAGTCCTTCGAGGCTCGAGGGCAAAGGGGCTCCACCATCAACATGCACACGCAGGACGCTGCTGGACTAAAGCAAAAGGGCCGCCCAGTTACTTCCCAAGATGCAGGAAGAAAGTCTCATAAAATACAACGCCTAATACTGATTTAAAACACACACAAATCCCTAGCGAACTAGAAATAGGAAGGAACTGCCTTTCTAGTGTCGCCACCAAACCTACCACACCCGTCGTTCTTTACGGTAAATCAGTAGCAACATTTCCTTTAAAAATCAGGGTAACGGCAAAGTGTGCCCCATGCCAGCTTCTCGTCAGCGCTGGCACTGCCCTGGAGGACCTAGAGCTCAACGGGGCAATCAAGACTCAAGAGACGGGAAGGAAGAATAGAACATTGTCGGCAGGAGAAGTAACTGGTGAAAAGACTTGAAAAATTCTAGACACAAGTTATTAGAATTGATAAGCATGTCTCTATCAAGGTTGCTGAAACTGAATAAGGTCTATATCCGAAAAAGGATAAATCACCCACCTGAACTCCAGCCACAGACACGAACAAAATAGAACTTCCAACACACGGTTGTAAAACTATAGAAAAGGTAGGGCATCCATGACTCAATCTAATAAACGTTAAGCAACCCTCTTTGGAAGGAAATGTTAAGCCTTTTTTAAAGACCCGCTGCCTGGAGAGACGTGCACCCAGCCCCTGGATCGGAAGACTCGACACTCAGGATGTCAGCTCTGCCCCGGTCGGTCTGGGTACAGATGTAGGGTAACCCCGGCCGGACCCTTCCCAGAGGTGTTCAAGAAGACAGCTAAGTGGATTCTGAAGAGCACAGGCAACGGCCAAGACAGAAGGAGAACTTTTCGAAGAGCAGGAAAAAAAGACGAGCCGGATGAGACGCGAAGCGGCCTGAGCCCAGGCTGGGATCGGGGCGGACGCGCGAACACTCGGTGGCTAAGGCATCCTCGTGCCCAGACGAGCCCGGACCGCTGATCCTCGGGAGGAAGGAACCGGCAGCTCTGCTCCCGCCGAACACAAGAGGGGACCCAACGCGGAGAAAGACCGAAGATGAGGGAGGGACGCTCAAACTTTCAGAGAAAGCCGAGGAGTATTTTTGTGATTCTAGGGAAATGAAGGTTTTTTAATGGGATACCGAAAGCACCAACTAGGAAGAAGAGACTGCTAAATGCAACAAAATTAAAACGAAGACCTCAAAGCCATCAAAAGATAACATACAGAAAGAGACAAGCCGAGAAACGAGAAGACCCTCGCTGATGCGGGAGACTGTTCCAACGTGTCTAGAAACGTGAGAAACCAACAGAGAAGGCAAATGTGGAGCAGGACGGCGGGAAGGGCAAGAGGCCGAGCCGGCAGACGAAACCCCAAAGGATGCTCGGCCTCGGACGCGCCGGGGGCCCCAGGGCACTCTTCCCGCCGCCAGCAGCAGCAGGACCCTGACGACGTCCAGCCTCCGTGAGGATGCCGTGCTGGGGACCTGGGACGGGGCACGTCCAACACATGAGAAACCAACACAAGAGGCAAATGCGGGCGCTCGCTCAGATGCGGCGGCTCACAGAACTGAACGCACGGGCGCAGAGAACCCGCCGGTAGCTGCCAGTGGGGGCTGAGGGGGTCGGAACAGCCTGGGCACATCAGTGTGGCACGGTGACCCTGACGCTGTTGGGGGAGGTCCTGCCATGGCTCAGCAGGTTATGAATCTGACCAGCATCCATGGGGACGCAGGTTCGATCCCTGGCCTCGCTCAGTGGGTTAAGGATCCGGCATTGCCATGAGCTGTGGTGTAGGTCGCAGACGTGGCTCGGATCTGGTGTTGCCGTGGCCGTGGTGTAGGCCAGCGGCTACAGCTCTGATGAGACCCCTCGCCTGGGAACCTCCACATGTCGTGGGTGCGGCCCTAGAAAACAAACAGAAATAATACTGCTGTTTTGTGTCTCTGAAAGTCCCTCAAAACAGTGTATCTTAAAAGTTCTCATCACAAGAAAAAAACAAGTGGTCTGAGGTGACAGGTGTCAACAAAGCCTCCCCGTGGGGAGCACGTCACACACCAACATGCGTCCGGCCGCTGAGCTGTGCACCTGTGCCTGACACAGCGCCGCACGGCAACTGCGTCTCATCAGAAACAGAAAACGTGGTGTCCTCTCATCCACGTGAAGAAGCGCTCACTTACAAGCCAGCAATTCCAAGCACGCACACGCGTGTGAGCAGAAAAGTATAAAAGTGTTCACGGCAGACGCACAGGAGCCAGCAAAACCCTGGAGGAGCCAGCTCCGGAGAAAAGCCTGAGAACAAGGCCCCGGGGTGCTGGGCCGAACCGAACGCAGACACGCGGCCGCGCCAGGCCACACGGCTGCGTCGCGGGCCCGGGACGCCTGCAGAAAGCATCGCAGAAGAGCAGAGCCGACGGGGCGCCCTGCTCACGGCACCCTCACGCACGAGAGCCAACGCCACGCTGCTGAGGACTGAGGAACCCGTGGAGGGACTCGCGTGGGAGGAATTCGGGACCCGGCTGTGGCCAGACAGGAGCCCCCGCAGCACCCGACTTTCTGAGCTGGGGCTGGTTTCCTCGCTGTTCCCGCTACAGCGTTTTAATGTTATTCTGCAACATGAAAAACTAAATAAAAGTGCATCGCTTTCAGGGGCGTCCCCTTCCCTCACTCCCGAGAGGCACCAACGGCACTGAGGCAGCTTCCTCCAGCGCCAGCCCTCGCCGCCCCGCAGGGACACGGACGCGGGGGAGGACACGCACGACGTCTCCCCCTCCCTGTGCCCTCCCGGCAGCGTCTTCGCCCAGTTTTTCACGTCGCTCCTGACGGGAAGCGATGGCGGCCGCCCGGGGGCTCCCCACACGGCCGGCCTGCAGCCGAGCTGAGCCCGCGGCCGGCACAACCAAGGACTGGGCTCAGCGCCACGGCATCAGGCCATGGAAGTTGCTTTCCCGGGCAGACGGGCAGCGACGGCAGTCAGCACGGAGGTACCACAGACCCACGAGGACACCCGCCCTGAGAGGTTAGGCCCTGTGTCGGCAGGAAGAGGTTACAGGAGCCGGAGTGTCACCCCTGATCCCACAGAAACGCTGTCACGCGGCCAGCGGCACCGCTCTGGAGGCCGCGGCAAAGCCACGGTCACCTACCCTCCACCCGAGCACACCTCTCAGATCTGCTGATCACAGCGGCCTGGCCTAACCTGCTGGCTCTTTCCCTAGACGGCAGGAGGCGGCGGGAAGACTCAGCAATTACAGACGACCGGGTCTCCCCCCGCCCCCCACCAGCTTCCCCCCAGGAACCCCGTGAACAAACCGTGCGGACACAGCATCTAAAGAAAGGCCACCAGGAGTCCACACGCTGCACCCAGGGGGACCGCAAGGACCCGGGCCCCTGCCTCGGTGCCTGACCGAGATCATTCTCCCTTTGCCTGCAACCGCTTTCTCGGCTGAGCCGAAGCCCTGGGCTGGCTTGGGGACACGAGTCCACCTCCTGCACGGGCTGCCGGCCTCCTGAATAGAGTGGCCTCGCCCTTCCTACCAGCATGTCTCCGGCACTGGCTTTTCCAGGGGCGACCACCTGACCCGAGCTCTGTGACCACAGGGGAGGCCAGCCAGGTCCACCGAGGAACCAATGGCTAAACGAAGCGTGGTCTAGCCACACAAAGAAACGTCACCTTAAAAAGGAAGGAACTTCTGGAGTTCCTGTCGTGGCTCAGTGGTTAACAAGTCCGACTAGGAACCATGAAGTTGCGGGTTTGATCCCTGGCCTTGCTCTGTGGGTTAAGGATCCAGCGTTGCCATGAGCTGTGGTGTAGGTCGCAGACGCGGCTCGGATCCCACGTTGCTGTGGCTCTGGCATAGGTGGGTGGCTACAGCTCTGATTCCACTCCTAGCCTGGGAACCTCCATATGCTACAGGAGCAGCCCAAGAAAATGGCAAAAAGACAAAAAAAAAAAAAGGGAAGGAACTTCTGCTACAGGCAGGACCATTGGACCAGGAAGCCCCTCGAAGCCGGCGGCCTGGCGCGGCCTGAGCATGAGCGCGGGTGTAGACGAGGCCGTGCTCTGGGCAGCCACAGAAGGCTGGGACTTTTCCATCACAAAGAAAGCCTGAATGCCTGCGAGTCCGGCTGGAGCTGTTAGTGTGAACGTGAGGTTCTTCTCCTTGCTTATATCCTAAGAATAAAAAACTGTCATCTGCTGTTTTAAAAAATAAAGGAAAATAAAAAGGAAGGAAATTCCGACATAGGCCGCGACATGGAAGAACCATAAAAACATTATGTTAAGAGAAATAAACCAGCTGCGAAAGGACAGTGCTGCACGATTCCACTTACACGAGGCCCCTGGAGCAGGGGAGTCCACAGACACAGAGGGCAGGCCGCTGGGCGGTCACTGAATCGGGGTCACGGCGGCACGTGCTACGTCACGTGTGTTCTCCCATGACAAGGAGGAGTCGTGCCTGACGACGACAAAGCTCAAGCTTCCAGAAAAGTGGGGCCACTGGCACACGCTCCCGACTCACCGGAAGTGGCTGGAAAGGGGCCGACGGCCAGAGAGGAGAGCCCACCAGCCCAGCTCCTCGGAGAACACAGGGCCTGCGCCGCAGCCCGCGGGCGGACGGCTGAGCCTCGTCCAGGTCGCCTCGTCCCCACGCCCGGCTGTCTTGGCCTGGGCTGCTCCCGCCAAGGGGGACGTGCAGCTCGGCCTGCTCCGGCTTCCATGCCGTGACCTGTCCAGATGGTTCTGAACCCCAAACGCGCACCTGCGGTGTTTTCCCTGAAGCCGCAGGGCCCCTGCAGATCCGACAGGCATCCTCCTAATTCCTGGACCAGAGGCGCCGCTGGCACTGGCCTGTTCTCGTTCAGATGAAATACTTTTAGGTGTTCATCAGTCACCGACGCGTGCCCTCATGCTGCGAGCGCTCTGGAATATTCCACGGGACGGGGAGACGCCCTCTGCGATGCGCGGCATGCCAGGAATGGCAGCGTACAGGTGCACCCTGCTCGTCCCTCCAAGCTTTTAAGTTATTTATTTACCGAGACTTGGATTTTCGGGAATTAACTTCTGTCCTGAGGCAAGAACTGCCCTTAAATGAAAACATCAAGTCACTTGGAGCTTCATCAGTGACAAGAAGAGACAAGCCCTCCGTGAAACTCGAGGGCCTCCTGGCACTTTCTCCCGTCTCCGCGGACTCACACAGTTCTTCAAGCTCTTTGGAGGCTGTGTCTGCAGCCCCTGAGCCTGCCGGCCAGGCCTCCCGAGGCCGCACTAGATTAATTCAGAGCAGCTCGCGTCTGCTCTCTTCCCAGCGCGTCTCGTGTGACGTGTACTTTTGGACTCAGTATTGTTTTCCTGAAACCACTGTGTTCAGAAACGGTTCTTCTTGCTGAAGAATTTAGTAATAAAACAGGAATCGTCCTTTGGGGATACTTCACATCCTCCAAGCAGCCGTTCCAGCCCTTCTGTGCTTTTCTGGTTGTTCTGTAAACACACAACAGTGCTTTTAAACTGACCTTAGTTTTGCAGAGGAATTTCAGCCCCAGCTTCGCCCTGTCTGTCGTCCCCTGGAAGGTCCGAGCCTGTTTCGCAGTCGCCCCCCCATGCGCCCCGCACCCGGCCTGCATCCAGGCCCTCACAGACCTGCGCCCGGGCAGCGCCTGCCCAGCTGGCTCCCCGCTCGGCTCCTGCTTTGCCCTCTGGGGCCATTTCACACCTCCCTCTGCTTCCCCGCCACACCCTGCACCACTGGCAGCCACGTCCGCAGCTCCTGGACTGTCCCGGCCCCTCACCAGCCTCAGGCCCCCCGGCCTCCAGCAGCTCCGGATGCCTCGTCCCAGCCCCGCGCGGCACCCAAGAGCGGCCCTCACCACCGCGGAGCCCGGGCTCGCGAGCCAGGGGCCGAGCAGCCCCCAGGCCCAAAGGTGGATTCCAGGGAGGCTGCTGGCAAAGGCCAGTGAGGCGGTGGTGGTGGCGGCGGGCGCAGAGCTCCAGGAGGACGCAGGAGAGCAAAGCCCGGGCCTCGCGATGCCAGCAAGAAGCCCTGTTGTCCCCACGGCTGGGACCAGAAGGTGTGTGTGCACGACGACGCAGAGACGGAACACAAGGCCTAGAAACAAGGACATTCCCGCGTCCTCTTCTGTCCCCTCCTGCTGCTCTTCCCCCGCCCCCGGCCCTTGTCCCGGTCCTTGGAGCCGCCCTGGTCGCCCTCCTGGCCGGAGTGGCCTTGTCCGAGCTCTGCCCCGGCCCCGGAGACTCAGGCTGCCGTCTCACTGCTCTTGGCTACTTCCCGGACAATGAGAACAGCGCCTGGCCTGGGGACACGGTTCTTGACAGAAGCACCAGTAACGGTCCTACTAGGGACCTTTCCTCGGTAAGCACCGGGACGGGGTGGGGGAGGTGGCTCAGAGCTGAGTCCCCGACAAACCGCCCCACGCGTGTCTTCCGCTGCCCAGTTCCTCCAGCCCTTCCTGCCTGGAGCCCGGCGCCCCTCCGGCCCTGCCTGCCGTGCCCAAGGCCTGCCCCAGAGTGCCCTGTGCCCCACTGCCCAGGACGGGCACGGGACATTACGGAAGGAGGGCCCGAGTTAGGTCTTGCTAATCACCCCCAGGCCCCCGGCAGGTGCATGACGCTATCACGGGATGCGTTACGCGCTTCCAGGTCAGATACACAGAATCCCCAGAGCGAGTCTTCGCAGGCTGAAGTACAGGGGGCCAAGGGGATCGCGAATGTTCCAGTTGTCCCCCCCGTAATTGAAACCGATTACAACGGAGACCCCTCAGCTCCGTTCTCTGGAAACTCATCCATCAGTCTCCTGCTGACAGTAACAGAGAGTCAAGTCCGAAAAACGAAGCGGCCGATTCACGTTAAGCATCTGGAGACAGAATCAGAAAGAGAGGCACCAATAAAGGTAGTTTTCACCCCTCTTTTCCTGATTCTGTTCAGTCTTTCCTTCCATTTCTTTCAGTGCTTTTGTCTGGGCACGAGTCTAAATGCTGAGGATTCAGAAGAGCACACCTGCTCCCAGCCCTCGGGAGGGCCCGTCCACGGGGAAGCTCCGCGTGACCTAACGTCATGTAGCCAAGATTCTGAGAGAAGCTAAAGAACGTATATTCCAAGGGGCAGGGGACAGCAAACGTACACCGCTGACAGCGTCTGGCTCACCTGCCGTGAAGTATGGCTCCCTCGATCCCACTGCACGGAATTTGAAAATCTGCAGCCTTACAGTACACCCACCCCTCGAGACGAAGGCATTTCTTGGCATGAGCACGTCGGGGAATGTGGCCTCCCCCCATCAAACAACACGGATTCAGGCCCAGAGAACCAACCCTGAGACGCCTAAGGGTAGAGGCAAGAGCAGAGGCTTCTCTGCAGCGACAGGCTGGCAGGCCCGCTGGACCCACTGCCCTGACAGCCGTGCCCCCGTCTGGAAACAGGACAGACGGCCTCCCTGGGGACGGCTGAGGGCCGACCAGCACCGGGAGGGGGTCGGCATCAACACGTGACTACGGCTGGAACTAGAGACAGGGCGTGGGGAAGCAGGCAGGAGGACGCTGGGGCGGAAAGCCCTGAAAAGGCGGTAAGCTCCCGCGTCCCCCCCGCCGGGGTGGGGGCGGTAATCACCGGCAGCTGACAGCCGTCGGAAGGTGAGGAAGGCAGCGCCCCCTACCTGGCCCGTCTGGTAGTGGCGGGCGAACTGCTGCACCACGCGGTAGTCGGCGGCGAAGTACTCCATCAGGATGGACGGGACCTCGGCGAAGTCCGTGGGGCACCTGGTCCCTGGAAGGCAAACGGAAAAGCCGGCCCAAGTCACATCGACGGATTGGCCTCACTTTTGATGTATGCTTAAGTTTTCCGTCTGTATTTCCGACGGACTACGATAACCTTTAACTCGTTAAATCAACGCCTTACTTCTGTAAAATTATTGCGTATATTTGCCAAAACGTTTCTGAACATGAGCGGTAAAAGCACATGTGCGCAGCCGGGTAAAACACCTTGCAAAGCCGCGGCTCACGCCCTCCGCGCGGCAGCACCGTCAGCTCCGCGGGGCCGCGCACGAACCGCGCAGGACCACACTCTCCCAGGCGCACATCGCCCCCGTTTAACTCACTGAACCCACCACCAGACGCTGCCACCCTTCTCTCGTCGGCAAGGTTCGCTTTCTGCTGGTGGCTTCCGAGGGCAGGGTCGATCCTCCAGACAGAGAAGCACCATCTTAAACTCAAGATGAGTTGAAGCAACGGGTCCTCTCAGGACTCTCGGGCGACACTGCGCGATCCGGCGCAGCCCACCCCGTCCCTCCGCAGGCCTTCTCCGCCCCAGACACGGCTGTGTGTGGAAAGACGGCGGCTGCGCGCCCAGAGCCGCCCCGTGCCCGTGCCCGGGGCCGGAGCAGATGCCGCGGATGCTGAGCTTCAGACACAGACGACGTGACGTCACCCAGCACGGCCCCACGTCCGCATGGAAAGCACGGCTGTGCCCAGGGCCGGCCCAGGAGACGCAGGGAGCCCCGACCTCGCCGCTCGACCCAAGGGAACGTTTCCTGTACCGGGGTTCGGATGAAGAGCGGCCACGGCCAGTCGGCCACTCAGGCGCCAAGGCTGTGCGGGTGCTGAGCGGACACACGTCCTCACGCGCACAGCCGCGGGCCTGAGTCCCGCACAAGATATGACGAGAGGGAGAGTGAGCGGCACAGAGAGAAAACACGCAGCGGAGACACTCCTGGGTGAGAACTGCAGCCCAGGACGGAAAAAGTCTGTGCGGACCAAGCAGCAGCATGGCTGGAGGACAGATGCGGCCACCCTGACAGATACCCACACGCTTCCTGAATGAGAGCTTTTCCAATTTAAAATGAAACACACCGGACTTCCTGCTGGGGCTCAGCAGCAACAACCCGACTACTGTCCATGAGAACGTGGGTTCGATCCCTGGCCTCGCTCCGTGGGTTAAGGATCCGGCATAGCCGTGAGCTGCGGGGTAGGCCACAGACAGGCTCAGATCCCGTGTGGCGGTGGCGGTGGCTGTGGCTGTGGTGGAGGCCGGCAGCTGCAGCTCCCACTGGACCCCTAGCCTGGGAACCTCCATGTGCTGCAGGCGGGACCCTAACAAAACAATCACTCAGTCCAATAAAACGGGCATTTCAAGGGCTGCAATCAACAGCAGCCGCGGCCTGGCTCACCGGTGACGTGCTGGTAGCGAGTCCGGCCCAGCATCGAATGCATGGCGTGTCCCATCTCGTGGAAGAGGTTTTCCATCATTCCAGGCGTGAGCAGCGTCGGAGAATCCCTCGAGGGCTGGGGGAGATTCAGCATCAGGACGACAACGGGGAGCTGATAGCTGCCGTCTTCCCTCACGCGGCCCCCTCGGATGGTGAAGTGACAGTCCTTCGGGACAGAAACCAGGACACGTGAGCAAAGGGCCGCGTCACCCGGGGAGGAGCGCGGGTGGCTGCGACGCTCCCGCGCACGCGAGCGGCCCTCTCCCTGAGCTTCGCTCTTCCACCTGCTTCTGCTGCTTCCCCAACGCCTGCTCTTTCGCCAGAATCCAACTCCCCTGACACCGGGCTTGTGCTGGTGAATCCATTCCTTCGCTCCAAAACACAAGCCGAGCTCTCACTACGTCCGATGCTGGAAACCCAGACACGGCGGCGATCAGAGCTGCGCCCTGCAGATGCCCGGGGCCCGCGGGAGGGCACAGCCAGCCTCCGGGGTTGCTAGTGGAGCCCCTCCCGTCTCGGGCACCGAGCTGGGCCCCACGGTGCACAGCCGTTAACTGTCACCTGGAGGTGATGCGAAGCGCGGCGCCCGCGCCCGCCTGCTCCTGTTCTCACCAAGGCCCACGAGGCGAGCACGTCACCGCGCAGGTGGAAAACGCTAAGTCCCGCATCCGAGGACACGCAGCAGCACCTCAGACCTGAACCCAGACCACCCCCCGGGGGCTGCGGCTCCGACTCACTGACCGGGACACTCCAGCCTCTCAGGCAAACGGGAGCAGACGCGGGGGCCCACGTACCCACCAGCCAGGTCCTCCCGGAAATGACCACCCCCACGGCTGCCCCCCGCCCGGTCACAGGCCTGCGCAGACACCCGGGTTCACCAGCACGTGTCTGCCTCCACCGCTCGGGAAGGCGTGACTGTGTGTTTTAATGCGCAGGCAGCAGCACTGTTCCCTGAGAACTTTATAACCCGGATTCCTGACCATCCCAGTCAAACTGCCCGGGGCTGCTGAAGCTGACTGACCAGCAAACCTGGCGAGCAGCTCAGGCAGTGTCGCTCACGAGTCCCACACAAGGATGGGCTGGGGGTGGGCGAGGTCCCCACAGGCCCGCCCCTGTCAAGGGCAGAAACTGGCCGAGAGATGGGGCTCCGGGCAGAGGTCTGGGTTCAAGCCCTAGTGCAGTTCTTGGTGACTCTGGGCAGCCTCCGCAGGCAGTGGGTGCCTGGTTCAAAGGCAGAGGTGACCCTTCAAAGAGGTGACGCGTAAGAGGCTCAGAGCACTGGCTGGCAAGCAGGCGGGCTCGGAAAACGTCAGCCGTCGTCCCTGATGTCACTGTTCCTGGGACCCAGGCAGAAAGGACAGACGCTGACTTAGGTAACTACTTCCTAACTTTCATTATCTTCAAATGCTACCCTGATTTCACCTTTATCTACTTAGTCACTGTCATGAATGCCTCTTAAATGTTAGCAACTGCAAAACTGAGCTGTCACGTTCACACGCATACAAATTAACTGCGACCACTCTAGAGAGACCAGTGTCAGCAAGGCGTCACCTGATGTGGTTTGTCTGCTCGCTGAAAAAAATCACAGTAGATGTATCCCAGCAGCCCTTCAGACTCATGGACCACAGCCTGGAAAAAAAATTAATTTAGTGGTGAATGAGGCCACCAGAAACTCTGGAAGCAGAAACACACTCCTAACACAAGAACTTGTATGCACAGCGCCCACAGCCACAAACACACTTGGTTCCTTTCTACGCCCATGTCACCCCGAGGTGGGTTCCACGTGGCCCTCACCCTCGCCTGCTGCGCCTGCTGCACCTGCTGCCTGCGTGTGACCGGGGGTCCCGTCGGGAGAGGAGTCCCTCCCCACCAAGCCCTCCGTGCGGACACCCACCGTCAACAACATGGCTCTGGGACCGGGCACCCCCCGAGGGGCAGGCGGGTGCTGGCTGCACGGCCCGAGCAGCACAGCGTCCTCCTTTAACCATAGGACATCCAGCCACACAGGCGGCAGCCCGGGGACAGGACCCGGCTCAGCATCCAGCTCAGCCCGTCAGCAGTGCCCTATCCACGCCCTCCTCCCCCATCCGGCCCGGGGGCACCACACGCAGCAAGGCTGGGCCCCATCTGCGCACAGCTTGGGGCTTCTGTCACCGAGAACCCAAGGTCACGCTCTAGAACTTCCTGCAAACGCATGGTCCTTCACTAGCTCCTCAGACATCTACTAGGCATCTACTCGGAGTCAGGAACGGCTGCGGGGCGCTGGCCTTCGAGCCCTCCGTCCCTGTCACCTGCGTCTTGTCCCTCAGCCTCCTGCGACCAGCATCCCTTCCCCAGGGCCTCCACATCATCTCAGTCGCTGTGACCGCGGCCGACACCCCGCGGCGTGAAAGCACTCCCACTGTCCCTCCGGCTCCCTCACGCCTGTCCTGCGATCGCAAAACGCAGCCAAGGGACAGCGAGAGAGCTCACGGCTCTTGAGCAAGTGACAAGGGTACGGCGTGCCAGCCGTGGGCAGAGTAAGACAGCAGGACAACAGAAGCCTCAGGTCCCCGGGGCGTCCAGATCTGCTGAGGAAGAGACCACACGAGCTGCTCCTCGTGAGGCGGGCGTCCTGGGAGAAGGGTGGGCTGGGGGATCGGTGGCCCTGAACACACGTGCCCAGCACAGACGACACCAGCCCCGGCAAACTGCTCCTGGGCGTCACAGGGGAAGGGGCTGGGGGACGGAAGTGCCTTGGGTTCTGCAATCGGCCAGAGGGGACGCTTGGCACAGCAGGAACACGAGGGGCAAGACCAGAACCTGTCAACCTACAAAGACTCAACTTTCTAGCGAGTTCCTGAAGGTAGTTTGCAGAGCAGAACTGCGCTGCTGGCCGTGTCCGCCACGTTCTGGCAACAGCTGATTCGGAGAAATGGGCCCGCGGGAGAACCGAAGCGGGACCCACGCTCCGCGGGGGCTAATCCGCCTGGAGGGGCCCCGCCACGGCCGCCTCAGGGCAGAGCGGGGGCTGCTCACCAGTTTGCGCACGTCCTGGGCCCACACCTCGCCGGGCGCAGGCTGCTGCACACGGAGCGAGACCCCCAGCAGCCGGCCGAGCAGCACGTCCAGGCCGTCCATGCAGGCGCCCAGCGAGAAGAAGGGGCCGTAGGCGCCGGGCTCCACGCTGGACCTGGGGAGAGCGCACTGTCACCACGCCGTGCATGTGTCCCGCCGCCCAAGGCTGCTTCAGCCACCGCCCAAGGACAGTCCAGGCGCCGAAAAGGCTGCACACAGGAGGGACGTCTCTACCTTTCCAGGGGTTTTCAGAGGGGGCTTGGTGCCTTCAGGAGAACGGCGTCGAATGACAGCGCCACCTCCGCCCGCCACCCTGCCGCCGCATCCCCGCCTGGAGCGCCCTGCGCCGTGACCCCGACCGGCCTTCCACCGCCTCGGCCGCGGCCCCTCCCACGGGCTTCGCCCAGGGCCTGGCCGGGCGCAGCGACAGGGGAAACGCTGCGGGGTGCATCGCCCTCTAAAAACGGGGACGAATCCCATAAACCCTCAACAAATACCAATCCGGGCACACGCCAGGTTGGCAAGTTCACGCGGGTCACACACGTGTTGGTGGAAAAACCTCTAATGCAAACACACGTTCACCTTCTCTGCTCTGCAGTCAGGTGTGCAGAAGAGGACGCTATTCTGTAAGGGCGATTATTCCTCAGCCCAAGCAGCTCGCTCTGCCTTTGATTCTGCCCTAAACCCAACTGCATCCACAACACGGGACGTGAATGTCCGTCTTGGAGTCAGTCAGGCAGGCCAACCTGACGACCACAGCCAGAAAGACGGCTCTAGAATGATGGCAGGTACTTGCTCCGTTTCTGCTTTGGAGATTAACAAAATGCTACAAAGTTACCGGCCACTGGATTTCGTGAATGAGTACAAACTTCGGAACAGGATCCACAGATCTGCAAGTTAATCTCTGACCACGTTTTCATAAACTTTTCCATAAAAACACCCGGTGGTCTTATATTGAAGCCTTTCAGCCATGGTGAGTTTATTTTTGTGCATGATGTGAGGGTGTGTTCGGTTTCATTGATTTGCATGCAGCTGTCCAGTTTTCCCATCAATTCTTGCTAAATAGACTTTCTTTTTCCCATTTTATGCTCTTGCCTCCTTTGTCAAAGATTAATTGACCATAGGCGTCAGGGTTTATTTCTGGGTTCTCTATTCTACCACATGACCCAGCAGTCCCACTCCTGGGCACCTATCCAGACAAAACTTTTCTTAAAAAAGACACATGCACCCACATGTTCACTGCAGCTCTATTCACAACAGCCAAGACATGGAAACAACCCACTGACAGACGACTGGATTAGGAAGACGTGGTATATATACACAACGGAATACGACTCAGCCATAAAAAAAGAACAAAATACTGCCATTTGCAGCAACATGGATGGAACGAGAGACTCTCACACGGAGTGAAGTAAGTCAGAAAGAGAAAGACAAGCACCGTATGAGATCACTTCCATCTGGAATCCAACACACAGCACAACTGAACATCTCCACAGAAAAGAAAATCATGGACTTGGAGAATAGGCTTGTGGCTGCTCGGGGCGGGGGGGGGAGGGATTGGGAGCTTGGGGTTAAGGATGCAAACTACTGCTCTTGGAATGGATGTACAATGATCCTGCTGTGTAGCACTGAGAACTATGCCTAGATCCTTATATCACAACACGACAACGGGAGGAAAAAGTATGTATACGTGTATGTATAACTGGGTCCCCATGCTGCACAGTGGGAAAAAATTAATTAACTTTAAAAAAGAGCAAAACCACCCGGTGGTATAAGACTCGGGGTTCAGGGCCCTCGTTCACTGACTCCTTCACCCACATTGCGTGGGGCCCAGAGCAGCGGGGGCATCCGGTAGGCTCAGGAGAGCCTGCAGAGCACATGGGGCAGGGAGAGCGCTGGCTCGGCTGGTGGAGGCAGAAAGGGGGTGCTGGGCTGGGGGAGGGACCACAGGGACAAGCAGCAGTGCAGCAGCGGGACAGGCGCACGAGCCAGTTCCCAGGAACCAGGAGGAAACCGAGAGCTCGTGACGTGGGGACAAGCGGGAAAGGGGGGGCTGCTGGGGGCGGATCCAGGGAGCTGCGGCCTGGCCCGGGGAACTCCCATATGCCACGGGCGCAGCCCTAAAAAGACCAAAAAGAAGAAATCGATGACAAAAAAAAAAAAAACTCAAAAATTCACACAAGAAAACCCTTGAAAATTCACAAATTTATGAGGAGAAAAAAATATACTTTTAAACAACCAATAGATCAAAGGATCACAGGGGACATTTAGAAAATGCTTTTGAGACAAATGAAACAAGAACACAATATGCTGCATTTGGCAATGATTTCTGGGCTCTGCCACCAGAGCACAGGCAACAAAAGAAAAAAGACCAAATGGACTTGGCAAAAATTAAAATATTTGGTACATCGAGAGACAGCATCCACAGGAGTTCCCGTAGCAGCTCAGTGGAAACGAATCGACAAGCATCTACGAGGACGCAGGTTCGATCCCTCACCTCGCTCAGTGGGTTAAGGATCTGGTATAGGTCACAGACTCAACTCGGATCCTGTGTTGCTGTGGTATGGTGTAGGCTAGAAGCTGCAGCTGCGATTCAATCCCTAGACTGGGAACCTCCATGTACCACAGGTGCGATCCCAAAAAGCAAAAAAAAAAAAAAAAAAAAAAGAGCGAGAAAGAGAAAGAGTATCCACAGAGTAAAAAGGCAACCCATAGAATGTAAAAACAAAAAAAAAAAAACCCTGCAAATCATATGCCTGATAAGGGATTACTATCTAGAATATACAGAAATTTTGAAAACTCAACAACAAAACAACCCAACAAAAAATGGACAAAGAAATTAAACAGCCATTTCTCCACAGAAGACGGTCAGATGGCCCAAAGGCAGATGGACAGTTTTTCACCATCACCCATCCCTACGGAAATGCAAATCAAAACCACAACGAGAGAGCACCTCACGCTCTACGACGGCTACTATCACACAAAGAGCAAACGGGTTCCCTGGCGGTGCAGCGGATCCAGACTCCAGCGTTGTCCCTGCAGCGGCTCAGGTCACTGCTGTGGCATGGATTCGATCCCTGGTCTGGGACAGGACCGTGCCCTGTCCTTGAGCTCCCTCAGTTTTTTTTGTCTTTTTAGGGCCGCTCCCGCGGCACATGGAGGTTCCCAGGCCAGGGGTCGAATCGGAGCTGTAGCCGCCGGCCTGCACCACAGCCACAGCCACGCGGGATCCGGGCCGCGTCTGCGACCCACACCACAGCCCACGGCAACGCCGGATCCTTAGCCCCCTGAGCTCCTCTAGGCGCCTCATTTAAGTGGAGTCAAGCCGTATTTGTCTTTCCGTGCCTGGCTCGTGTCACTCAGCATCACGTCCATGTGGTGCAGGTCGCAGACGCGGCCCGGATAACGCGTGGCTGTGGCTGTGGTGAAGGCCGGCAGCTGTAACTCCGATTGGACCCCTAGCCTGGGAACCTCCATATGCCACCGTGCGGTCCTGAAAAGACAAAAAAAAAAAAAAAATTAGACTCTGAACAACAGTTTATGTGCTTTCCTAGAGAAGATGACAGATGCTGAATTTGGAGACGTATATAAAAGACAGCAGTTGGCAAATACGCTGACCCGAAGGCTCGGGGACAGTTCTGCCCTGCGGGTGAGCCTGCCCTTCTCCTTACCTTCTCCAGGTGAGGAGAAGCCAAGGAGGGAAGTGGCTGAGGGCCAGGCGGCGGGCGGGTGGCTCCTGGACACACTGACTGCTCTCAGGGCACCTCTACTGCCAGGGCGGAGAGACCACGAAAAGCGACGGTGTCCTGCTTTTAGGACATGTGCCAAAAGAAGCCCCTAAATACATGAGGTCTGATGTTGGCGAGACACTCACTACCTTGAGCTGATGCTTGAACATAAAGCACAGGAAATTAAATCCCAGTCCGGCAAATGCAGCATCGTGATACAGCTCCACACGCTTCGGGACAGAATGTGGCCCAGAACTTTTACTTCCTTCCACGACCGAAGTCAGTCTTAACTCTCTCAAACTGCACAAGCCAACAACGCATCGCAAGGGGAGAACGTTCATGACGTGTTCAAGGCCAAGAGGCGAGATTTCCAAGACACATTCCTACGGCACAAACAACGGTGCCTGGAACAGAGACACCTTTACGTCCACCGTGAAGAGGCCGCCGCACTCCGTGGGTTTAAAGTGACAGAAACAGAGGGTGTGCGGGAGGAAAGGCAGCTGCCAGCGTGCGTGACCCAGGCACACGCGCACACAGGAGCGGGGGGAGGACCGCCATCAGCCTGAGCCCCTGAGGTCTGCCTTCATCCCCAGCCTCCCGGCCGCGCCCCAACCAAAACGAGCAAACTGAAGGAAGGCACAGGGCGCCAGGGCTACTGTGCTGACGAGGGGTCCGGCCGAGTCCCAGCCCAGCTGCCCAGAGCCTGGAAGGACAGAAGCCGTGGAGAATGGGGTGGCCGCGGGCCTGAGGGCCCAGCTCTTAATCCCGGGACTGGACCTATGGGCGGAGGGGCTCGCCACGCCGGCACAGGGCCTGCATTTGAGGGGACGCAAGTTTGCAATGGAGACGAGACAGGACAGGACAGGACAGACAGGACAGGACAGACAGACAGGACAAGACAGACAGGCCAGGACAGGCAGACAGGCCAGGACAGGACAGGACAGAAAGGAGAGGCAGACAGGACAGGACAGACAGGACAGGAAAGGACAGACAGGACAGGACAGGAAGACAGGAGAGGCGGACAGGACAGGCAGACAGGACAGGACAGACAGACAGGACAGGACAGGACAGGACAGAAAGACAGGACAGGACAGACAGGACAGGACAGCACAGGACAGGTAGATAGGCCAGGACAGGCAGACAGGCCAGGACAGGACAGAAAGGACAGGCAGACAGGACAGGACAGGACAGGACAGACAGGCCAGGACAGGACAGAAAGGACAGGCAGACAGGACAGGACAGACAGGACAGAAAGACAGGACAGGACGGACAGGACAGCACAGGACAGGTAGATAGGCCAGGACAGGCAGACAGGCCAGGACAGGACAGAAAGGACAGGCAGACAGGACAGGACAGGACAGACAGGCCAGGACAGGACAGAAAGGACAGGCAGACAGGACAGGACAGACAGGACAGAAAGACAGGACAGGACGGACAGGACAGCACAGGACAGGTAGATAGGCCAGGACAGGACACACAGGACAGGCAGACAGGACAGGAAAGGACAGGACAGGCAGACAGGCCAGGACAGGACAGGCAGACAGGACACAGGAGATGCCCACAGTCAGTGCGCAAAACGCTCTCAGCACGTCCTTGCTTCCTCCCTGCTCCCCGAACGTGAGTGTTTCCGAAGCAACGTACCTCTCTGCTCGAATCAGGCTGCTGTAGTAGGGTGGATCCCAAGGCATCAGCTCCTACAACCCAAAAATTCACCGATAAGACAGCTACGGGCTATCTTGCGATTTTTACCAGTAAGTTAGCCAGCTTACCAAGTGTAAACATATTATTCTATCAGAAAAGTTTCATAAAAACCTAAAAACTCATGACTTGGCAGGAAATACGTGCCCCTTTATTTTGACTTTCCAGTAATCAATGAGTCGAGATGCATAAATTGTAAAATTTGGGGAAAAGGTAAACAAATGTCATTCGAAAATGCAAACTAGTACGTGTCAACTTTAGTAGATTGCATTCGCCAAGGCGACCCTGGAGTGACCCACCCAGCACACTGCAGGTACGATTCGGGAGCTCAAGGGCAGGGCACGGTCCTTTCTAAGTCAAGCAAGCAGCTCAGGGTGGATCTGAGAAATGAAGGCAGCAATTGCAAACCTAACTGAGCCAGAATTAACCCCAATCTTGGCAAAGAAATGCTGTCCTGGAGAAGCTCTGTGACCGTCGTTTTCAGCAGGTGGACAGGAAGGGAAGCTGGGTCCGCGGGGGTCACCCTCCTGCAGGCTGGCGGGTGATGGGGGGAGGGGCAGGCTGGAAGCCGGGTCCAGGCTCAGGGTCCCCTCTCCTCCTCCCCACCGTGCCCCTGGCCAGGCCGGCCTCCCGCTGCTCGCCGTTCTCTCCGCCCAAAGGGCTCTTCCGTCGCCCCCACTTCCTCCCGGCTGCTCAGGGGCATCTTCCCAGGGGCGTCCTGGTGGCCGGTCCCCGCCCACCAGCAGCCTCCACCTTCTGTTCTCTGCAGTGTTGGCCCCACAGCCCCAGTGACCACAGGGCCAGCCCGTGGTGACTGCTTTCATGTGCTCAGGTCTCCCTGCCCCGGCACGCACGCCTCGTGGGCGCAGGGACTCTGCACTGCACTTGGCCTGTTGGGCGATGCCCGGCCCCCGCCCCCGCCGTCCCTCCAGTCATCTGCCCAGGGAAGCCCCGGCCTCTGCCGGACGGCACTGCGTGATGAAGGCACAGAACGCCTGGCACCGGGGGCCCGGGAACCAGGCTCCCACCCTTAGCGCCAAGGCCCTCTGAAGGTTCAGCTTGGCCGTCATCTGCTCGAATGACAAGCGTGCTCTCTCTCGGGGGCCGGGACCCTCTCTCCTCCGGGATCGTAACCCACGTGAGCCTCGCAGGTCTCCTCTTTCTCCCGTGAGCGCCCGAGGGGCGGGGGCCGCGGGGCTCAGTGCGGGCGCACACGCTCCAGCGACGGCTACGGGCCGAGCAAGGCTCTGATGGAACAAGGCCCTGTCCCCGGAGCTGGGATCTACTTCGCTGAGCTCCCGAGATCAGCACACAGGTAACCTGCAAGGCTCGCAGGGACACTGAAGCTGCCACCGGCAGGTCATCCTCCATGGAGGCCTCAGGTGCGTCACACAGGCCCCCCCTGCATGGGAGGGGCGCAGAGGCGGCGGGAGCAGACGCTGACTTGCTGTCAGCAGACACGTGTGCATGTGCGTGTGCACGAGCGAGCACCTGCCAGCAAACGGACAAACACACGGGACTTCCTGGACCGTCAGGCTTGGTCACACAGATCCAATGTTGCAATAGCTATCGCCCAAACCCAAGGGCCAGAACCAAGGCCGGAAACACCGGCCGAAATTCCAAGGAGGTCTAGCGTGAAAAGATGAAGACCTCAACGGACTGCTTACGTTATAATAAAAACATCCCAGCGTGGTTACTTACAGAATTTTGAGGATTTAGTTTCATTTTCATCCCTCGCATCATCTCAAAATCTTTCATGGTTCTGTAAAACAGGTGTATCATCAATGGCTAGGACAAAATGTTCATAATTACATTACAAAAGAATCTGTTTGCTTATGTTACTTTCCAATATTCATGATAAAACTAGAAGTAATTTGGAGTGCAAACATAAACCAGCATTAATCCAAACTTCACATGTGTTAGAAGCGGGGGATACACACATCAGTAAATTACAGCAACTTCTATCTTAAAAAGCATCTTGGCAGATACATGTCTTGAAAGCACTAAAGCTTGGGAAAATGAGCAGTGTCACAGAAACATGTGCAATGTACATCGGCAAACTTTAAATCATGACTTCTCGCTGTACCTTTGAAATTAAAAGCCCAACAAATCACTTCCTATGAAGAACATGAACAGAGACTGTGTTTAAGATTACGATGCATCATCTTCCCTAATAAAAATCTCTAGCTGGGCAATAATCAAATACATGTTTAATATTTGCCAAAGGTGAGGTTTCTGTGAGAATTAACTTCTCCACACCATTATGAAAATCTGAAGATACAGCTGCTCAAAATATAAGCCTAGCGACAGAGAAATGGAAAAATGATGCTTACACAGAAAGCAAACTCAATTCACAAATAACTGCATAAATAACACTACGTCCTTATATCAAGCCCACGACAGTTCACTACATTAAAAGATACTTTTAGAATTTACAAATAAAATCCAAATTACAGAGGACGGGGTCGGAAGGCATATAGGTTTGTAACAGACAATGGAAATGGAAGCTAAAATTACAATCAGGAAGGTCCAACGGCAGACGAGGCTTTGGGCAGTGCTGGGAGAGAGAGACCGACCACCGGGGCTTTTACAAACGGTGCTGTCCTCGTCCTGGGGCCCGGGGTGCCCAAGGTTCCCAGGGGCCTGGCCCCAGCGAAGCACTAGAGAGTGACAGTGAGCCCGAGGGCCAGGACTGCAGAGCCAGGACAGGGGGGGAGGCTGGCGGCTCTAACACAGGGACCCCCTAAGCCGGCGCAGCCTTCCAGCCTGAGGCACAGACGCCGAGGCAGCAGCTCCGACAACACGCCTCCCGGCCAACACAGCCGTGCACCGAGCCCATGAGCCACACACGCTTAGGCCGAAAGACGATAACTACAACTTCATGTTGCAGACAGGTTTGGAAACTGTTTACATGACATGCCAATGATGAGCTCCCAAGGACTGTCAGTGGCTATTGGGGCAGGGGCGGTTGTGAGACTGTCGCCTCAGCATAACACTGTGTGTTCAAAGCATGTCTTGTGGTTCATTTAATCTCCTGCTGAATAGTCTACGGTCCAATATTCTAACCCTTATATTCTTCACACGTTACTTGCTAAGTTTTTTTATAAATCGTCTTTCAAAAAACAACAACTAAATAACACGTAAAGGGGTAGAACAAGAGGAGTTCCCATTGTGGCTCAGCTGGTTACAAGCCCTAGTAACCACGAGGACGCAGGTTCGATCCCTGGCCTTGCTCAGTGGGTGAAGGATCTGGCGTCGCGTTCCATATGCCACAGGTGCAGCCCTAAAAAAAAAAAAAGAGTAGAATAGAAAAACTAACCTTTCAGAAAGTTTGTCAGAGAGTTTCTCAAGGAACTGCATGACCGTCTCTGAAATGAAAACCCAAATGAAAGCATATTTAGCCACATAAAATAAAATGAACATGCACCTGTGAAAAGTGTAACAGGGTGACCACAACCCACACACAGGGGCGATTTTCACAGGGAAAGCAGCGCCACCAACAACTACGAGGCACTTCTGGATGACAGTCTTCACTAGAAAAACAAATTAAACTGTCACGGTAACAACCCAAGGCTGTAACTGAGAGCCCAAAATAAAAAGTTAATGGAGAAGAAAAGAAAGATAACATAACATTTCAATCTGTTTCAATCTATCCATATGGGTAAACAATAAAGAGAAGTTTCTCAGCCATGCCTAGCTTTTCCTGAGTTTTCAAGACACAGCTAGACTCTGATTTGTTCATACAATTTAGAAAAATCAGATTTTTAAAAAAATCAATGTTTTACGAAATACCGGCATTTTTAGCAACACAGATGGACCTAGAAATTATCATGCTAATCTACTCAGGATCAACATCCAAATACAAAAAATTCAGAACCCTGAAACTGTGAGCTCTATTATAAATTTGTCTAGTACTTAAAATACTGAGGCCGTAAGTCACTGTACTGTACAAACCCAAAGGCAACGCAGTGGAAGTACACTACTTCGCATGACAGGACACCGTTTACGCCTTTTGTCTGAATTAGCACTTCTTGAGGATAGAGTTTTCGTACGTATTTTGGAGTGAGCCGCACACACAGTTTTTATATTTTCCAGATGACATTTTACACGGTTTTAAGTTTCTTGCCCTCTTCAATTTACCTCCTGAGTAAAACCAAGGGCTGGGAAAAGAGTGGAAGTGGCCCCAACCCGGGACATCGGAGCGCTGGCCACTGCTGACCCGGAACCAGCCCGTATCTCCCAACTCGGAGAACTCGGCTCTGCGCACCACGCTGGACCACGCTCACGCTTTTAGAAAGAACTGCGGTTTAGTTTAAAAGAATATCTTATTTCAGGGTGTCAAAGAAAAGCTCTCTGGCACAGAGAACTTTTTTCAAATATATCTGTTACGCTATTTACTTCAGAATAACCATTTTCCACTAACTCCCACCTCTTTTTTTTCTCGAGCTATCTTATACACGCACCATCGACTCATTTCTACCTACCTGGCGCGCTGCTGCATTACGGAGAATGAGTCGGGGATCCGCCTGAGAGCACCCGCACACCCTGCTGGGAGACGCCCCCACTCACCTCTACTGGGGAGCCCACCTGCACCTGCGCGGCTCCAGGGCCAGGGCCGGCCCCTCCTGACTCGGGGTCTAAACCGGACCGTCCTAAGCTTACTCTACACACTTCTATCGTTTTCACTGTGAAACTCTCTCTCTGTTATAAATCGTCAGGAAGGCAGCAGAGCACAAGGCAAGTTTACCAGGAACCCCGACACCCAGCAGCAGCCTTGCCACTCCCCGAAAGGTGCACAAGTTTACACCTGGCCTGCATTCACCCTCGGCCCCCGGGGACACCCTCACCGCTCATCCTCTCACTCCAACTCTAAGCCATTTCGTTAGGCTACGCACAGAAACCAGCTGAGTTAAAGTGAAAAGAATTTAAATAGCATCCATAAAAGCTTACGTACATATACTCTGAACGTGCACACAGAATATACTCCAAATTACCAGCTCTATTTCATTTTATTTTATTTTGCTTTTAGGGCCGCTCCCACGGCACATAGAGGTTCCTAGGCTAGGGGTCGAATCGGAGCTGTAGCCGCTGGTCTACGCCGCAGCCATAGCCACGCAGGATCCAAGCCGTGTCTGTGACCTATACCCCAGCTCACGGCAATGCCGGATCCTTAACCCACTGAGCAGGCCAGGGGTCGAACCTTGTGTCCTCATGGATGCCAGTCAGATTGGTTAACCACGGAGCCAGGACAGGAACTTCCTCCTGGCTCTACTTTAGAAACACCCCCAAAAGATGCAGGAGATCTCAGCAACTGGCCTCTAGGAGCAGGGTGAAAACAGAGCGCTCCTGTAGAGCCACTTAAAGCCCTACGCTGAGCTCCGCAAAACCTGGCGGACGTGTGGACGCTGGATGGGCAGGCTCACCTGGGCTTCTGGCCATCGTCCCCTGGAGAGCCCTGTGGGAAAAGCTCTCGTACCCCACCAGCTTGGCCAGGAGATCTCTGTTGCTGAGCAATTCTTCTAGACATTTCAATTGACCAGCATTGGGATAAAGAAAAATTTTGTAAGCGGCTTCTCGCACCTATATTTAAAAAGCGAATGTTAAGAGACACACACGGTGATAAAGTCCCTGCAAGACAACACAGTCGCTCCCACCGCCTCCCGCGCAGGCGAGCGAGACTCGCAGTGACGGTTTACACACGAGCTGCTGGGCTCGTCAGCGAGTCCAGGAGACACGTCACACTCGACGGGTCCTCTGCCGTGGGGAGGGTGGCACACAGAGGACGGAGGCCTGCGCCACAAGGCACCCACGACCAGGCCGTGAAGACCGCGCCCACCAGAAATCTGGGTGGCCCGGAGCAGCGACCGCGGCTGCTGCTCATCCGGCTCTGACAACGAGGCGCCCTTCACGAGGCAGGCGCAGCGAAGACCTTCGTGCCTCAGGGCATTCACAGACCAAGGACCGCCCGTCACCTGTTTACTTCTTTAAGGGTGGGACGATACCACCGCGAACTTGGGGTTACCAGTCGTGATGCCCAGAGGAGCCCGAACTGCACGGAGGGTGGGCACGCGTACCAAGTCATCCGGCGCCTCCGCCCGCAGACCGTCGACCACGACGTGGTCCCCAGCCACCTCGAAGTGGTGCCAGACCCGCTCCGGCAAGAGGTGCTTCTCAGCCTTGACGGGCAGGTTGGTCCCCATGAGAAACGTGCTGCTCAGATCCAGGATCTTCACGTTCAGGTCCACGGCTCTCCTGCGCTGTACGCGGGGCAGGAAAAGCTATTTACAGGCCTATTTCACACCTAGCGAGGTCACAGGCCATCCATCTACAGAGATGGCAAATCGACACACAGCTGAGTCAGTTTCACAGCATATTAAATACACGGAGTGATACGACGCAGGCTGAAGGTAGTTTGCATCATAAATGCATGATACATACTGCAAGCAGTAACTCTATCTTTGATAGAAATTTAATATTCAGACCAGAAAAGTGTATCCTGATGATTTTATAGTGTCTCTAGGCTTTAAGACTAACCTAACTTCTAGGGTTCTATTTTACGTCGGTTATAGACGTGGTCTGTGAAACGGATCACACTGGCAGGTATGTACCCCTCATATCCCTCCAAAAAAACCCTCAGTTAAGTCAGCCCCAGAGGAGGGGCTGGCGGATGTGATCCCTCAAGGTTTTCTAACTCGGCAGAGTCCGTGGGGGAAGGCAGACTAGGACGCACGCTCGGTCCTACGCCCGACACAAGGCAGCACAGCCAAGGTCACCTCCAAGGCTCCATGGGCACGTACCTGGGGGATTACAGGACGACATGGGGGGGTGGGGGACTGGGCGGGACCCCATGGCGGGACCTCGCCCTCCAGCCCCGGGTCTGGCTCCGCCAGGCCTGAGACAGTCCCTGAGGGTGACAGACGGGGCTGGCGGCCGAGGTGGGCTTTAGCTTCAGCCGCTCCTTTAGGACACAGCCTCCGGAGAACACCTGTGCTGTCGAGGGCACCATCATGTTCGGTTGATGCAACTTAAAACGTGGTCCACATGACCTGCCAGGTCCACCGGGGAGGGGACAAAGCGCCAGGCACCTGTTCCAGGAACGCTAGACAGGCACCTGCACCCGGGCTCAGGATGGGCTTTGGGGAACTCGCACACACACCTTCCCGATTCTAAACGATACTACGACCCTAACAAGGCATTAAGCAGCACTCGTGTTTTTTAAAAGACAAACACATACGAGGCAGAGGTACCCTTGACAAGATGCTGGGAAAAGTCAGGGGTATATTAATAACAGAAAATTTCAACGCAGAAAATTCAAGCTTCATGGGAAAAGTAAGTGTTCAGACACGCCAACATCTTCTGAAAACTGTCCCGATTCCGCTCTGCCTTTGTTTCTGACGTGGCCGTTTGTCACCACCTATCGGTGACCAGTGGAATAACAACAACAAAAAGATCTGGAAATGACACTATCGTTCCAAACATTTTCCTCAACGCTCTTACTGTGTTTTTAATTTGATAAAATTAGTCATTTCAAAGAATGTATCACCTGTTATAATCCCTGGAAAAATAAAAACTGTTTATTTCCTGACCTCACCAACAGGAAACACTTCCTCACACAGTGATAATGAAATCTACAGAATGCTAAGAATGCCGTGAAATTGTTTTATTTATTAAATGAGTGCTAAAGAACACAATTCCTTTAATTTAAATGTTTCCTTTTTTTCTATGTGGCCACACCTACAACATGTGGAAGTTCTCAGGGCAAGGATCAAACCAGTGACATAGCAGTAACCAGAGTCACAGCAGTGACAACACCGGATCCTTAACTCATGTGCCACCAGGGAACTTCCTAAACTTTTAAATTTCAATCTTGACACCTTGCAATTTCATTCCTGACACCTTTCAATTTAAGTAAAAAATAACCTGGAAAGAATATAGAAGACTGTAGGCATTTATGATTTGTAGGTTACGTTGGTGGGTCTATTTCAATTTCTCCTTTAAAAAGGAAAGCTGTCATCCTTTCACCCGCCCTCACGGAGCCTCTCTGACAAAAGACAGGAAAGTGACAAGAAAGGAGCTAGGAGGTTTACTGGACTTTCGTCTCCAGCGGGGGTGGGTTGCACAAGTTCCCGTTTCCAGGCCAGGGACTGAACCCATGCCACAGCATGACAACGTGAGCTCCTCAGCTGCTAGGCCACCGGGGAACTCCTCAAGCCATTTCTTAATTCTTTTTTTTTTTTTTTTGGTCTTTTTGTCTTTTCTTGGGCCGCTCCTGCGGCATATGGAGGTTCCCAGGCTAGGGGTCGAATCGGAGCTGTAGTCTCCGGCCTACGCCAGAGCCATTTCTGAATTCTAAACCGTCAGAACTGATAACTGGGAACAGGCCACCTTCGAGAGAGCACTGTGCTCTGCATTCGAACATAAAGAGCTGCAGAGCATCAACCACCTACACGGCCGTCTGATACGGAGACGCGAGCAACGAGGTACCAACCAAGTATCAGCACAAGAAGAGCCAAGAAACAGAGCAAGGAGTTACCTTGTCGTTGTCTAGATGGATTCCACTGATTTCAAAATCAAACAGGAACAGTTCGGCCACTCGCCTATAAATAAAATGAGCCTCAGGTCACAGCAAGTAATAGTAACGATGAACACAGATCAGTGTTTGGCAAAATCCCCCTTTTTCCGCTTTACTATCAAAAAGCCAAATGTTTCAACACACACACACACGCACGCACGCACGCACGCACGCAGGGTTTGCATGGCACCGGGAGCTCTGCATCTTATGAGCCAGGCCCAGAGCGGGCGGGCGGGGGTTCTAGGCTCGCCCGCGCACCACGCGGTAACGCATACATCACGCTAACGCCTCATGTCCACCATCCTCGTCCAGGAGCTGCCACCGTGCCCAGCCCTCAGGCCCTCGCGTCCGCCACGGGGAGGTCGCTCAACACTGTCCGCCTCCAACCAACCCAGGGCCCTGCCGAGGGCCGCGACGGCCTTCCTGGCGGCCACTCGCCAAGCCCCACGTTTAACACTCTGCCTGCTGGGGGGACACGGAGTTTCCGTGAAAGGTCCCGGGACCGGCCGGCGGGCCGGGCTGCCAGGGCGTTGCCGGAAGCTGAGCCTAAGAGGCAAAGAGGGACCCGACCCGGCTCAGCCCCCGACCAGGACACCCAACGGGGACGGGCGCTTCCCGCAGGACTCGGGCCTCTCCTCGGGCACCAAGCTGGGAGCGGCCCTGGGATCATGACCTCTTCTAACTCCGTCCGCACCCCGGTCGTTACAACCATGAACCCGTTTCAAGGGCTTCCTGCGCGACGTGCCGCGGGTTTCTTCCGACCCGTGGTGGCTGCTGAGAACGTCCGACCTTGGATGCCGCGCCGGGAGCTGTGTCTCGGGGCTCCTGAGAAGCGCTTGCTTCTTCCTAACCCTGCCGCGCCTTGCAGTCCAGCTCAAGGGTTACACTTCTTTCCGCCAGTAGCATTTTTTTAAGCTCCTTTTTTCTGGAATTAAGTTAGCCACATATAGGATCTATTCTCCTGCTCCCTTGCCTTCTCACATCCAGGCTCCTGATGGCTGTGCCCATGTCCTAAACCAGTCAAATCAAAGTTCTAAATTCTGCAAATTCAACAGGCCTGCTTTCCTAAAGGATGCAAATCCTTCACTCAGGCCCCAGGACTGCCCTCACACTGAACTCACCTCCCTAACAGCCTCAAAAACACAGCTCTCCCTTTTCCAGCAAAGCTCTTTTCTGTTTGCTTTGATGAGAGAAAAAAAAAAAAAAAAAAAAGACAGTAGGGGGTGCTAGGTTGGGGGTGAGAACTGGGGGTTAATGTAAGTTTACTGTACTACGTACCGTCGCCTTACTGCTCGACAACCCGCTACAGAAATGCATGGAAAAGCTACAATCACTAATCCCATCAAAGACAACCACTATCACAACTATTCTCTTTCCAGAGTTCCGTCGTGGCTCAGCAGTTAGCAAACCCGACTTGCATCTATGAAGACGCAGGTTTGATCCCTGGCCTCGCTCAGTGGGTGAGGGATCCGGCGCTGCCATGAGCTGTGGTGCAGGTCGCAGACGAGGCCCGGATCGGGTGTGGCTGTGGCGTAGGCCGGTGGCTACAGCTCCAATTCAACCCCTAGTCTGGGAACCTCCATATGCCACAAGTGTGGCCCTAAAAAGCAAAAAAAAAAGACTTTTAAAGGTTTTATTTCACGTTTTCTGCTACAGACTAAAAGTGTTTGTACTTTCCCACCTGTAAAGCACACTGACAAAATCCTTGTTACATCATCATCTCTGAATCTGGGTTTGTTGCCTTAGGATCAACTGCAAGAAGCCAAATTGACCCAAAAGTATGCACATTGGTAACATATCACCAAGCGGTCCTCCCTAAAGATGTATCGATTACACCTAACTAGGGAGGAGCCATCGCTGTCCACATTACATCACTCTTTTCCGCACATCACGTGGAAGGTCTGGGCCGGGGTGGCGCCCACGCCGCAGCAGCGACCAGAACCACTGAATGACAATGCCAGCTGCTTAACCTGTTGCACCACAAGGGAAGTCCTGTTTTGGGTTCTGTCGCTCGTGCTTTAGGGGTACCATCCAAAAATCACCGCCGAGGCGTAAATGGTCACTCTTGGTCTCTGGATGTTGTCCCCCGGGCGTCACACTCCTTAGGGGCCCCGCTTCCTGAATGTCTGCCGTGTGCCGGGCACGAGAGCGCCAGCACTCGCTTCCCTACAACCTCACCCTGACCCCGACAGAGCAGGGACCTGGAGACCAAGGAGCAGCACCCCCGCGAGGCCTCGGGCTCAGGCCCGCATCCAGGCGCCACGTCACCCGACTCGGGCCTCGCGCTTCCACGCCGCCGCCGCCGCACGTTCAACTGTGGTCTGTGGCTACTGCTTCTTCCGTGAAATCAGAGCTTCAGGGGAAAAAAAGCCCTTCCCCACCGTCTGGAAAAGCGTTTGCGTTTTTATTTTGTTGGTGATCTGCGAGGCCTCTCAACGCAGTAGCTGCACTAAGGCTGGATGCTGAGAGGAACAGGTGGCCTCCGCAGAGCCGGACCCTGAAAGCGGCGGCCGCTGCCAGACCAGACCGGGCTGGGCATCGATTCCGCACGCAAAGCACCCCCCCTTCCCGGCATTTCTGGAAGCACGTGAACACCTTCCACACGCCAAGTCATCAATACTTTTATGATTCATTTTTTAAAAACTGTTAAACCTCAAATTAACGTCCTTTTCTTCCAAAATGGTTATCCGTTGCCCTACGATCCCCGACTGAAAACCAAGCCTTTCCTGCTGATGAGAGATGGTATTTCCATCACACAGCAAACACAGTCACATACACGTTTGGGTCTGTGTTTGAAATTTCTCTGTTCTCTCAATAATTTAAGGGACTGTTTTGGCGTAAGTGGAACGCTTTCCTAAATGCAGTGTTTTTTATGATATATCTTACTACCTTTTTCTTTGCCCTTATTTTTTCTGTCTTTTTAGGGCCACACCCACGGCCCAGGCTAGGGGTCCAATCGGAGCTATGGCTGCTGGCCTACACCACAGCCACAGCAATGCGGGATCCAAGCCGAGTCTGCAACCTAAACCACCGCTCACAGCAACGCTGGATCCTTAACCCACTGAGCGAGGCCAGGGCTCAAACCTGCGTCCTCATGGATGCGGGTCGGATTCGTTTCCACCGAGCCACGACGGGAACTCCCTGTCTTACCGTCTGGTACACGTCCCCTCCTAACACTTTACCAGATTTTTCCTGGCTACTCTGGCATATTTATTGTTTATGACTTCAAAATCATTTTTTAAAGTGTATTTATTTCTTTTGGTTGCGTCTGTGGCATGTGGAAGTTCCCAGACCAGGGACTGAACCCACGCCACCCTGCGCTGCTGCAGGAACAACGCTGGATCCTTATCCAGGGAACTCCCAAAGTCACTTTCAGTAACAACAACGAAACCTTCTTTAGGTGCAGGCTGCATGACATCAGACTCGCAGACCCGCCGAGGACACGGAGCCATCCTCTCATCTAAGAACTCAGCACCCTTCGCCACAACACCACTTTCGGGGAGGCCCCGTCACGGCTCAACAGAAACGAATCTGACGAGCATCCACGAGGGCGCCGGTTCGATCCCTGGCCTCGCTCAGTGGGTTAAGGATCCGGCGTTGCCGTGAGCTGTGGTGTAGGTTGCAGACGCGGCTCGGATCCTGTGTTCCTGTGGCTGTGATGTAGGCCGGCAGCTACAGCCCCGATGAGACACCTGGCCTGGGAACCTCCATGTGCTACAGGTGCGGCCCTAAAAAGAAAAAATAAATAAACATCACCTTTCATGCTGCCCAGGGACGTGTGTTTGGGGGGGAGGGGGGTTTGTGTGGGTGGGTATGAGTGTGGGGGTGTGGGGTGCATATACAGGGGAGGTTCTGCCCGCTCTGCATGGCGGTATGTGGGAGTGTGGGGGTGCATATGCCCGGAGGCTCTGCCCCCCAAGTGGATGCCAGGGTGCATCTCAGCTTTGGTTGCTCTCGGGACTGAGGTATCCCCTCCATTGTTTTCTGGGGAGTCTTGTTTATTATATGCGTTGCCTACAGGAAAGCTCTGGATGGTTTTGGAAACCCCTAGTAAAACAGTTTCCTTGTGACTGCGCTTCTGGGAGAGTCTAACACACTGAGATCCTGCAAGAGGGGAAAAGGCAGGAATCTGTCTGGTTTCCACACGTGCTATCAGCGGGCCCCTCCGAGGATGCTTTCGGACGGCTCCAGATCCGGTGTTTCCAGGGATGCGGCGAAGACGACGGCCGTGACCCGCTCACCTGGGACCATCTGTTCTCTAAGTCGCGCTGTCGCGACGCGACAACGGATTCAATCCGTAGCAGTTTCAGCCGCCGCCTTCTACTCGAGCACACGCCAGGATCTTTGGGGGGTCCTGGCCCCACTCCTGCCGCTGCAGCAGGCCCACGGGGTCTCAGTCACTGCTGCTCCAAGCCCCTTTCTCACACCCACGAGGCACCCTCCTCGCCACAATCCTGGCCTTCTACCCAGCTTGTTTGTCTCAATGTCTATCATTCCGTTATTTTAAAACTCCCATTGGCATTTTAGTAACATCCAGAAACGGGGTACGTATCCTATGAGCAAAAGCCCTTTGTACCTCGAGTGGTCTGCCAGCCACTTCCATTCTGTACGTGAAACACGGGAAAGCAAAGCTGTGGTCCAGGCTGATCATGTGTAACCTGCTGCCACTCAAGGTCCGTATCGGCGGAACATAAATCCGGCACAATCGGCAGGCATTTGACTTTGGGTCCTTTTTTTTTCGTCTTTTCAGGGCTGCATCCACAGCATAGGAGGGTTCCCAGGCTAGGGGTCTCGTCCAGCTACAGCCACCAGCCTACGCCAGAGCCACAGCAATGCAGGATCCGAGCCGCGTCTGCGACCTACACCACAGCTCACGGCAACACCAGATCCTTAACCCACTGAGCGAGGCCAGGGATCGAACCCGCAACCTCACGGTTCCTAGTCGGATTCGTTTCCACTGCGCCACAACGGGAACTCCGACTTTGGCTCCTTCTGCTAACGAAGCCAATCACGCTCAAAGCGAAAACTGTAACACAGGCACCAGGCTGTGATGGTCCAGCCCGCTTCACCCGTCACCCCCAGCCCCCCTCCCGAGGGTCAGGATCAACCAAGAGAAAGAGGCCCCCCGGCGTCCGCTCCCAGGGATCACGTGGAAATAACCCCCCCGCTGTCCGCACGGCGCAGGCAATCCCACACCAGATCAACCCGGGACGCCCCCACCAACTGGCCCCTCGGAGCACGGCCGCACGGGGGTCACATGCAGACACAGGATAGGGGAGGACAGGAAGCAGGGCCGGGGGCACCGAGCGAGTGTCCCGTAAATAAGGAGACAAACAGAACAGAGAGGCAGGAAAGAAGACGAGTCTCTGCTACATCTTATGCATAAATACACCGAGCAAGAGCCTATCCCAAGTCCTACACCAGTGCGTCCGTGCACGGAGTTAGAAATCAGGTCTTCAATTTGGAGTAATAAACGGCACGAGCCAAAGCAAACCCTTCCAAGGACCTGGACGTCCGCCGGGAAATAAAACCCCCTTGCTTGTGGGTCAGGGATGGCACTTGAGGCGCAGCTAATGGAACTGCCAGCCGTTGACAGGAATTCATTCACTAGCGCAGCACCTACTTCAGGCCACAGCCCCAGGGTGGGCAGGCCCTGCCCTGCAGAGGCTCCCCGGCAGGGGTCGGGGGAAGGACCACCCAGCAGGCCAAGGGGTCCGGCTGGGACCAGGGACCAGGGGCAGCACAGCAGGCGGAGGATGAGTGTGCCAGGACAGCGCTCCCGGGGGGAGCCTCGGCCGGGGGCAGGGAGTCACCTGGGGCGAGAGGCTCCCGCCGCGGGGCTGTGGGCGCAGGGACACCGAGGGGCCAGCCCCTCAGCCCACCCGCACCGTCACGATCACTGCGCAGGCAAAGGAAGGAGTACCTGGTTTCCGGATCGAGGGAGTTCGCGAGCCTTTCATCAGCCAGTAACTTCTGTAGACTTTGATATAATTCCACATTTGTGTTTAACCTAGAAAAATCACACGTAAAGAAAATGAGACGACTCCCCAGAGCCTTCCTTTCTACATCAAGAGAATGGTGTCACGTCCAGCATACCCGTGCCCAGAGGCCAAAGGTCTGGGGCACTGGTTTGTCTTGCTTCTTCCTATGGACCAGGAACAGCCTCGCCACAGCTCCCAGGGACACTGGGACACAGGGACGGGCAGTGTTGGTCCCAACGGCCCTGGAAGGTAGGATGCGGACTCGAAAGCCACAGTCAACAGCGGGGCCAGAAGAGCAGACAGCACTTGACCCGCCGCCAAGGAGAACCAGCCTGGGGAGCAACCAGCCAAGGGCCACTTGCTCCTCTAACAGAGGCAGGCGGGGATGGCAGGAGGAGCAGCAGGGACCCGTGGGCCAACTGCACTGAGCACCGCCCAGCGGCCTCCGCTCACCATGGGCTGGGGGACAGCCTGAGGGCACAGGCTGCAGAGCCACACACCCTGCAACACGGCCCCACGGCTACTGCGACCTTGGCCAAGCTGTCCAGCAGGTCAGAGCCCCAGGGTTTCAATGGGCCAGGCTCCCAGGAGGCAGCTCTGGCCGGAGGCTGCACCCCCACCCCTAACCCCCACCACCGCCTTGGTTCCCCCCCCAGCACTGCTCTCTCTCACCCACCCGAGACTCCACGGTTAGGTCCCAAGTCCCTCACCCTTCAGAAGCCAAAACACCCAGCGTTCACGGCCACCCAAGGGGCTTCTGCCTGGGGCCTCGGCGAAGGGTCAGGTTCTAAGAGCCAAGCGCCAGGCCCTGCTCAGGTTCAGGGATGCTCAGCTGCCCGGGGGCAGGTCACGACCAAAACCCTGGGGATTCAGAGCTATCGAGGGGGTCTCCTGGGCCACCCTGGACCCCTGGGAACAGAGGCAGCCCCTTGGGCTGTAGAAAAACTCAGCAGGAAGGGCAGGCATGGCCCCACCTGCTCAGGGCTGCTCAGCACCCACCCCCCAACCCAAGTCCAAGGACAGCGGCTCCCTGGTCCACCACACCCACTCCAAGTCTGAGCAGATCCCCCACTATGGTCTGGGCTGTAGGAGCCCGAGATAAAGTCTGTACTTTGCAGTAACCGAAATCAAAAACTTCTAACTTTCGGCTTTTTTTCCACTTCGGGAAAAGTCAATTCTACTCCTGCACCTAAGAGCATCTTATTTTTCAAAGATCAACCGGAGCTGTTAGGATACGACTCAGGCGACGGGAGAGAATGACCCTCTGCTCTGATTCTTTGTGATTCAGTCTAAGAGCATCCAAGCCCCTCGGCGGCCCCCAGGGCAGGGCCCGAGCAAGGGGCTGAGCCCTCTCCACCATCCAGGGAAGACCTTGGCCGGAGCCTGCTGGCAACACCTCTCTGCCGACGGCAGCAAATCGGGGGACCGGGCAGGAGGGAGCCGGCCCCAGCCCCACCGCTGCAGCCCCGCGGGGACCCGGGCCGTGGGACGGACGCGGAGAGCCCCGGGGCAGCCGTACTTCTCCACGGCGGTGCCGATGCTCCGACAGGCCTCCTCCGCCGCCTCCCTGAACGCCGCCTCGGGGTGAGCGATTCTCACAAAGTCGGCCTGGGGGTGAGAAAAAAGCGAAAGGGGGGTGGATGGACCGCTTTCTCCCAGGATCCGGGGCGAAGGGGACACCTGCGATTCACCACGCGGCGCGGGCCGGGCCGGGCCTGTCCCTCACCGACGACTCACGAGCGGCTTCTCCGAGCGCGCATGACCCCGTCCTGCCATGGGACCGGGCTCGCTCAGGCCAAAGAAGATACCTTTACTAACTTAACTTTGCAAAAATCTGTCTCCTTCGAGTATAAACACCAAGTGAGTTCAAAAGAGCAGACTCTAGTTTCGAATAATGCAGACCTTGGCCCACCTGGCGCAGGACGAGGCCGCTCTGCCGACCTTGGAGTTAAACCAACCCCGAATCCTTTCTTTAAAGAATAAACTGCCACATGGAGTTCCCATCATGGCTCAGCGGAAATGAATCCCACTAGCGCCCACGAAGACACATGTTCAGTCCCTGGCCTCGCTCAGTGGGTCAGGGATCCGGCGTGGCCGAGAGCTGTGGTGTAGGTCGCAGATGCGGCTCGGATCCCGCGTTGCTGTGGCTGTGGCGTAGACCAGCAGGTGCAGCTGCAATTCCACCCCTAGCCTGGGACCTTCCATAGGCCGCAGGTGCAGCCCTAACAAAAAGAATCTTGGCAGAAGTTTTCATAAATGAAGAATCTCTGTCCCATTAGAAGCTTTGCATCTGCGCAAACCTTCTTTGACGGGCCACCACCTGGCGATTTTAGTCACGGACGTGTTAAAAGCACAGGCTCCGGAGGTTCCTGGCGGCCTGGGAGGGAAGGACCTGGCATTGTCACTCCTGCCGGCGTGGGTCACCGCTGTGGCCCAGGTTGCATCCCTGGCTGGGGAGTTACACACGCTGCAGGTGCGGCCCAAAGAGAAAGCACAAGTTCTCAACGTGGCCTCTTCCGAGACAGGCTTCCCGTTCGGCAGCGCGCTGGCGACACGTCGCCCCCAACGGCTCCCACGGCGAGATGCTCAGCACCTCGCAGCCCGACGCCCCGCGCGGCCGCGGCAGGAGCGCAGGGGCAGGCGGCCCGGGGCCCCCGGGGTGTCTTACCAAGTCGGCCACCCTGCACAAGGCGTCCGAGAGCTCGTCGAAGAGGAGCACGGTCTGCGGCCCGGGCGGCAGGGAGCAGGCGCGCGCCACCAGCTGCTCCGTCCTCCTCAGGGCCCTCTCCTGGGCCACGCGGAAGCCCTCCGGGGCCCTGAGCGCGGGGACGCCGAAGAGGCCCTGGAAGCCAAAGACAGAGCCCCTGAGCACGACGAGCAGCCGGGCGGGACGGAACAGAAACACGTCCTTCACCAGGAAAACCTGGGCTCGCGCTGCCCTTTCGCGCAATCCCGACTCGGGTCACGGACAGCACGGCCGCCGTCTCGACACACCCCATCCAGGACATTAAACGAGTTTTCACAATGTACGTGTTCTTCCAGTCTAAACTATTTGATAAAAAAAACAAAAACGGGGAGTTCCCGTCGTGGCGCAGTGGTTAACAAATCCGACCAGGAACCAGGAGGTTGCAGGTTCGATCCCTGGCCTTGCTCCGTGGGTTAAGGATCCGGTGTTGCCGTGAGCTGTGCTGCAGGTTGCAGACGTGGCTCGGATCCCTCATTGCTGTGGCTCTGGCGTAGGCCGGTGGCTACAGCTCCAACTGGACTCCTAGCCTGGGAACCTCCATATGCCACGGGAACGGCCCTAGAAAAGGTAAAAAGACAAAAAAAAAAAAAAAGAATGATATGGATTCAGAATCCAGCTGTGTCACTGCCAGGGACCCAAACTCACCAACGGGCAAGGGCTAAATGACATAAGACATTAAAATGTTTTAAATGTTTAAATGTTTAAAATGACATTTTACAGCGACTGGCACACCGCACGCGCTCACTCGGTGTCAGCGTCATCACTGTCAGTCCTGTGACCCTGGGCGCCATCTCTCCTCCACGGCCTCATTCCTCCACAGGCACAAGGGGATGCCACACCCGCCTCACAGCCGGGACACAGGTCCTAGGCCCCAGGTAAGTCCTCAGCCAGTGACATCCCGCACTGCCTGAGGCCCAGGGCCCATCCCCAAGCACTGCACAACTGCGGGGCCGGCAAGGTGATTACTGAGCATGTAAGTGTTTTAAAAGATTTAATAAACACGTTAAACCAACTCTTGGGCTGAAACTGGCATCGGACTTTATCCTTTCCAGAAGCACTGCAGCGCCCTGATAAAGACACAACGCACTCATCAGGTGGAAAGTACTACTTTCTTGTACTGGTTTAATCACACTTGTTGTAACCCTCAAGGAGACGGGAGGAGAAAAACACCAACACTTATAATGCAGCTACTGCATGCCCAGAAGGGTCCTGGGTACTTTCTTTGGCTCTCACATGTAAACCACTCAATCCTAGAGCACAAAGGATCATTCTCCTTTTACAGGCAAGGAAACACACTTTGAGATAGAGGTTTAAAAAACATATGTGCGGCCACCAGCCAACAGAGAGCAAGAACTTGAACTGCTCCAGGCACCGCTGGGCCCACGTCGGCTCCACTCGCCAGTTATCTTTGGACTCCATTTATCTTTGGACGGCAATTTATCTTTGCAAGTCTTCTCCGGGAATAGGGCGCCTCCTAGAGGCAGGAACCCTGCTCTTTGTCATTCTAACAGTACCCAACACAGGCCGGACTCACAAATGAAACAAATTAATGGGCCAGATGCTTAGCTGTGTACAGCTCACCGTGTCCACTGCGTAAATAACAGGTACAACACTCAGGCCCGACCCTGCCCACTATTTGTGCAAAAAGGGGTGCGTGGAGTTGTTAACTTCTTTTCAAAAGAAGCTGGAGAAAACGAAGACAGCTGGGGACAGCGCAGAATCGGTACCCAAAACAGATGTGACCTCTACACGGAATCAACTGCGATTCAAACACAGGCTATTTATGTTCACTCCGCAGAACAACTCCCCACATCCTCTTGGGAATTTTAAATCTCAGCCTGCCGTTACGGTATGCTAAAAAACAACTACATGAGCCTTTGGGTTTCTTTTTTTAATCAAAAACCATTTTACACATTTGAAAATCCAGTATCAGTACCTAAAATCATGATGTATGGGAGAAAAAAATCAATAAAGATAAAACTAGTTCTATTTTATCCACCAACAACCAAGCTTAACCTTCCTTTTTGCTCAGTAACTATAGGCAGCTTTCTTTCTCACACCATTTTTGTCAATATCAACACTGACCCCTCAGGGAAGTAGGGAAGCAAATTTCATTCAGAAATTATTATTATTATGTATATAATTATTATTTCATTCAGAAATTACTTCATTATTTCATTCAGAAATTATTATTTATTTATACATTTCTTTTTTTTTTTTTGTCTTTTTGTCGTTGTTGTTGCTATTTCTTGGGACGCTCCCGCGGCACATGGAGGTCCCCAGGCTAGGGGTCGAATCGGAGCTGTAGCCACCGGCCTACGCCAGAGCCACAGCAACGCGGGATCCGAGCCGCGTCTGCAACCTGCAGCACAGCTCACGGCAACGCCGGATCGTTAACCCACTGAGCAAGGGCAGGGACCGAACCCGCAACCTCATGGTTCCTAGTCGGATTCGTTAACCACTGCGCCACGACGGGAACTCCTATACATTTCTTTATTTGCCTTTTGGGGCCACACCTGTGGCATATGGATGTTCCCAGGCTAGAGGCTGAATCGGACCCGCAGCTGCCAGCCTACGCCACAGTCACAGCAGCAACAGATCTGAGCCGTGTCTATGACCTACACCACAGCTCACAGCAATGCTGGATCCTTAACCCACTGAGCGAGGGCCAGGGATCGAACTCGCAACCTCATGGATCCTAGTCAGGTTCTTTAACCACTGAGCCACAAAGGGAACTCCCAGAAATAATTTTTAAAGAGACAAATAAATGTGGGGATTAAATAAAAGCTCACATTATTAAGCTCACTATGATCATATTCCAGACTCATCTGTTCAAAAACAGGACAGTAGGAACAATAAGGAAACAAAGACCCCCAAAAAAGTAACAACATAAGGTACACAAAGTCGACAAGTACAAAGTCGAACAGGCATCAGCTAAGTCCCTTTCAAGCTTGCCTTCCTTCCACCATTCATCCATTCATCCATTCCTGAGCGCCTACTGAATGCCAGACGCCCCGCGGGGCCTGGGGGTGGATGCACAACCAGAAACACGGGAACTCGGTGACTTCCTGCGGGAGAAATGAACCTGCACCGCCTCAGAGGGCAGCAGACCCCTCCAGTTTCGTGTTTTAAAAGAAAGAGCCCAAAACTTTGAAAAACATTAAAGACAGCGTTTCGAGCATCAAGGGAAGGAGTAATTACACAAGCGGGTCCTTGCAAAAAAGACACTCGAGGCCGCAGGTGAGCTCACTTGGCGGCCCCGGCCTCACCAGAACTGTTCCTGCTGCGGGGGTGGGAGTGGGGGCAGGTGTGGAGGGGGAGGAAGGAGAGTGGGGGCACGTGCGGAGGGGGAGGAAGGGGAGTGGGGGTGAGAAGAATGGGGGGTTAGGCGGGGGGGGGGGAAGCGCTCAGGGCTGGGACGTGGGGACTCGCAGGGCTGGTGCTTTACCCTCCCCGCCCCCTGGCACCAGCCCCTCGGAGGAAGGACCGGCAAGGTGACCCCGGGGCAAACGACACGCCCCTCCCGTGCGAGACGGGCTTGCCGCCCGGCCCCCCCCAAACCCCGACGACCCAGCTGGGACCCTGCGGGCCACTCACCTGGCGCTCGCCGAACAGGTCCAGGCGGCGGCCCTGGGGCCGGACATTAAAGGCGGCGCCCACCGGGGACCAGCTGGTGCTGACCTGCCGGGCCCCGAGCCGGGCCCGGAGGCCGCCCAGACGTCGTGCGCACAGCATCGCGCCCCGCATCTCCCGAGCGCCGCGAGGCCGGGGGAACCCTAACCCCGCAGCCTGGTGGCTCAGCCCCGCGGGAACGCGTGCAGCGTTTCCACGGCAGCGGCCCCCGCACCACGTGACCTCGCGCTTCCCAGGAAGGGCGAGAGGCAGCGAGACTAGCGCACCTCGGCGTCCCCAGGGCCAGAGCGTCGCCCCCGCCTTCCCGGCTGCCGCCTCTAGCGCCCCCGCGTGCCTGGAGGAGGAACCGCAGGGTCGCCCCGCCCGCCCTGGTGAAACTTGCCCGGAACGCACGTGGGTGGCCGGCGGGCCAGGCGCTCCCCCCGACCTGTGGCGTAGACGCGCCGCCCTGGGTCTGTCTCCTTTCCTGGGGGGTGCGGGTCACGTGCCCCGCGTTTGCACATCCGAGCTCTGCAAGCAGAGCTGTCCATGGACTTTCATCCATTGCCTGTAAACTCGCGAGGATCGATAGTACAACCGACAAAGCAGTGTCAGGTGCGAGGGGCTGGGGCATCCTACCGATGTCCAGTCACCTAAGCAGGGAGACCTGGGGCGGGAGGCTGTGGAGGAGAGAGTGGCGCATGGGGGACTGGACCAGCGGCCGGAGGCACCCTCTCGGGCAGGGACGAAGCTGTGCAGGGATCAGAGCATCACCAGGACGGCCCTTGAGGGTGACCCTGGAAGGACCCCCAGGAGGCTGGGGTGAGCTGGCGGGGAGCCTGCCCTGCAGACTCGCTTCAGCTTCCTGTGAGAACCAGACACCCGGATGGAGTCCATCAGCTCCCAGGGCAGGCAGGCTGCGCCGAAGGATGGCCCCGGTGTCTCGGACCCCGACGTTTGACGTGTGCGGAGGGCCAGCACCTGAGGGAACGTTGTAGCTCATCTGAATGTATGGCTTGGGAGCCACTACGCTCCTGTTAACACGTGTCGGGTGTGAGCAGCCTGGGAACCTTCTCTGAAGTTCCAAAGAGCCAGGAGGGAGGGCCAAGTGGTCTGGGCTTCCAACCCACCCTTGGCGTCTTCTCCACAACACTCCGGTGTTAAATGGAGTTTGTTTTCAGTTTAGCCTGGTCGGGAGAAAAAGCCCCGGTGATAATAGTGACAAAGAAACTTTAGTTACAGGAAGTGCCGTGAGGCTCCTACACAGTTCTCCCCGGCATAACTAGAAGGTCTGTATTTTTTGTTTGTACACGTAAGAAGTGATTTCATTTTCTACTGGTGTTTTTCAATCAGATTTTAGGGAGTTCCCGTCGTGGCTCAGGGGTAAACGAACCCGACTAGCATCCATGAGGATGAAGGTTCCGCCCCTGGCCTTGCTCAGTGAGTTAAGGAAGCCTTGTATTTTGGCTAAGCGGACAAGAAGCTGTGAAAAAGAAACCAAGTCAGATGGAATTTGCCCTGCTGGGTTTGAGCAGATTGGGACGGGCTCCTTTCTTGTCCTCTTTCTACCTCTGGGGTTGGAAACATCCATCCGTCCCACCCTTGTGTTCTGGAAGCGCCAGCTTTTTGTCTGGTTTCGCAGGGTCACAGATGAAGGAGCATTTTGTCCCAGGACGATGCACACAATAGGTCTCACCTATAACTGACTTAGATTTAGATGATGAGAATCAGGGACTTCTGAGTTGATATTTATTTATTTATCTTCTTAGGGCCTCATCCGAGGCCCATGAAAGTTCCCAGGCTAGGGATCAAAGCAGAGCTGCAACTGCCAGGAGTTCCCATTGTGGCTCAGCCGAAACGATCCCCATTAGTAGCTATGAGGATGCAGGTTCGATTCCCTGGCCTTGCTTTCGTGGAATAAGGATCACACGTTGCTGTGAGCTGTGCTGTTAGTCGCAGGTACGGCTCGGATCCTGCGTGCTCCAGTTCACCTGCTAGCCTGGAAACTTCTAAAGGCCTCACCTGTGGCCCTAAAAAAACAGGTCACCACCACACCAGATGCTTAACCCACTGCACGAGGCCAGGGATCGAAGCTTCATTCTCATGGATCCTAGTCGGGTTCTTAACCCCCAGAGCCACAACAGGAACTCCCAGGGCAAGTATTTTTACATGTACTCTTGCAATGACAGGAAAGACCTACAGAATCAGCTCGGGAAATAACTTGCCTATTTATCGCCTTTTTACGGGTTTGACGGCGATGGTTTCATTCATCCATGAGATCATCAAACAACATCTTCGCTGAGCCAATTCTGGGGCCGTCACGGTCACGGTCACGAGCTGCTGAACAGGAGGAAGCCCGTGAACGTGGTGTCGTCGTCCTCATCCGCAAACAAGCCGTTGAACCGCTCCCCTCCCAGCACCTGCAGCCACACCTCGTCCCCCAGCTTCAGCGGCAGGACGATGCCGCCCGACGCCTGGTCCTCGGAGCTCGTGTAACCGTCCTTGGTGTGCAGGATTTTGACCCCGTTTTTGACCAGCGCCACCTGGACGTTCCTGGAGAAGACAGTGAGGTGGTAGGTGAAGAAGTAGACGCCGGCCACGTGGCAGGTGAATTTCCCGGTGGCCACGTCGTAGTGGTTGAACTCGTTGTACAGGATCCTGTCGAATCGGACGGGTACATCCGACGGGGGGAACTTGCTGAGCACCGTGAGCCCCACGGTGAAGGCGCTTTTGGGCAAGACCGGCGTCTCACCCATTCTCCCTTTTTCTCCCCGATCCCCTTTCCAGCCCCTCACTCCCCGGACGCCTGGCTCACCCTGGGGCCCCAGGGGTCCGGCATCTCCCCTGGGACCAGGCTTTCCAATGGGCCCCATGGGGCCCGGGGAGCCAGTTGGGCCCGAAGGTCCAGTGCTGCCCTTTGGCCCTTCCGGACCAATGGGACCCACGTCCCCCTTGTCCCCCTTCAGTCCTTGGGGGCCCGGCTCTCCGCTGAGGCCTTTCTCTCCCGGGGGGCCCACAAGTCCCTTGGGCCCATGTTTTCCTGGAGGTCCTCTGGAGCCCTGGTCGCCTTTGATGCCCTTGGCTTCGACGTGTCCATCGACCCCTAAGCAGGACAAGAGAGGACAGAGGCAGAGAGGAGCTGTGACACGTCGCCTGTGAGAGCAACTGTGGTTGTTCTGCTACTGAGCATGTGAGTGAGATACAGCAGCGTCAGGGCCCAGGTCCAGGACAAGCTCAGGGTCTGAAAGCTAATTTGCCCCTGAACTGTGCTCACACAAACCCACACATACACACACCTTTCGATTTGTGGACGGTAAGTCAGCCGTGGGGCTCACACTAGAAATAACAGCTTTGGAGTTCCCGCCATGGCACAGTGGGCTAAGAATCCCACTGCAGCAGCTCAGGTTGCTGCAGAGGCACAGGTCCCACTCCTGGCGGGCGCAGCGGGCTGAAGGACCTCACATTCAATCCCTGACTTCCATGTGCCCTGGGTGCAGCCATAAAAAAAAGATAAAAAGAAATGACAGTCTTTTTGCTGCCTGAGTCTGACAGTGAGTGGTGCCCCCTCCTCTGCTTTGGAGGAGCAAAGAACGCAAGCAGCAGGTGTACCAGGGCTGCTCCAGGGGCTGATGTGCAGCTCTGATGGGGTTTGGGGGCTTTTTTGGTCTTTTTAGGGCCTCACCCGTGTCATACGGAGGTTCCCAGGCTAGGGGTCCAATCAGAGCTGCAGCTGCCAGCCTACACCACAGCCACAGCAACACAGGGTCCAAGCCACATGTTTGACCTACACCACAGCTCACAGCAATGCTGGATCCTCAACCCCCTGAGCGAGGCCAGGGATCGAACCTGCATCATCACGGATGCTAGTCAGATTCATTTCTACTCAGCCAGGACGGGAACTCCAGCCCTGATGCTTTCACACCCACACACCTGCCGCCCAGAGGCTCCTCATCCAAGTGACCACAGACTCGTCCTGGGTTGCCGCTCACTGCTCAGTACATCTGCCAACCTGTCTGCTGTGCCAGGTGCATCGGGCTGCAGTGGTCCTGCTGTCCCCCAGCCCCTCCTCCTCCTCCTCACACCCCAACTGGGCAGCGGTGGTTACGAGCGCACGCTCTGGAAGTAGACACCCTGTCTCCACCACTCGTGCACAAGCTGATTCCCCAGGATAGGAAGCAACTCCTTTAAGGACTGTTGTGCTAAGTAAGGCAGCACCAGCACGAGGGAACATCATGCGTGTGGGACCACCACCTCCCTCCCCATCGGTGACAACTGTCAGCATCCTCTCCACCTCCAGGGCCCGGCTCAGGTGCCACCCTCTCCTGCAGGGCTGCCCAGGGCACTAAGTCGGAATCCAGTGCCCCTGAATCAGGCTTCCGCAAACCATGGCCCGTGGGCCACACCCACCCTCTGCCTATCTTTGTACCCCTGCAAACTAAGAATGGTTCCCCCCCCCTTTTATTTTTTTGCCAAGCCCATGGCACATGGACGTTCCTGGGCCAGGGATGGAATCCAAGCCACTGCTGTGACCTACACCACAGCTGCAGCAACTCCAGATCCTTTAACCCACTGAGCAGGGCCAGTGACAGAACCCACACCTTCTCATTGGCCCGAGCCACTGCAGTCAGAGTCTTAACCTCGTGTGCCACAGCAGGAACTCCCTGGTTTACATTTGAAAATGGTCACAAATAACGTTCCGAGCTACAGGACAATCATGCAAAATTCAGGTCCCACTGGACCATAGCCCCAGTTACTGAGGCATCATTTACACTGCTCTTCTCCACGATGGCAGAGCTGAGGAATTGTGGGGAGACCTGGTGGCCCATAAAGCTGAAAATATTTACTATCTGGCTCTTTATGGAAAGTTTGCCCGTCTCTGCACGGAATCCCGAGCTGCTGGAGAGAACTGGGTGGCCGTTATCCGTGGATCATCCTCAGAGCCTCATAAGGGACTTGTGTTGGTAGACACTTAAATTCTTTTTTGGGGGGGTGGGAGGGCTGCAGCTATGGCACGCAGAAGTTCCCAGGCCGGGGTTCGAACCTGTGCCACATCAGCAGGTCCTTAACCCACTGAGCCACCAGGGAGCTCCAACACTCAAGTTCTCATTATATCCCTGCCAGCTGAGGACGAGGGCACAGCCAAATGGAAAGCCACCTCTGACCTGGTTCTCCTTTCTCTCCCATCATCCCGTCCTTCCCTGGACCACCGGGACGTCCTGGTTCACCTGGTGGAAAATGAGAAAACAGGCAGGAGTTAAAATCCGGTTCAGAGGAGAAGGTCTGCCCGCCTCCTGTGAAAGCAGATGTGGGACGGAAGGGAGGGTTCTGGAAGGATCTCTGTGGTGCCTTAGAGTGCTGTGCAGGCCCATTGGGGCATCAGGCCATGAGGTTTTGCTGACCACGTAGGAGTCCTGATGCTCAGAACAGGCTCCTGGAGCACCAGTGTCCTGTGTCACGTCCACGCGCCTGTGTTTGTAAGCTGTGTACGGGTAAGCTTCTAAAAACGTGTTCATTGTAAAACAGACACACAAATATATTTGAAAACAGGAAGACAAAAACGAAGTTAATTTTTAGTGTGAGAAATGTGATTGATATCCTTCTCAGAAATACATATATTTTATATATGTATATGTGTGTGTGCATTTATACATGCTACATATATCACATACACGCCTTAAGGAAGCGAGTAAAACTGGAAAGACTGGATACCCTGAAAGAAGGCGAGCGATTCATCAGGAGAGAAGTAGGACATTTGGAGTCGAATGTGGGAGCATCGTCTTATGTATTTCTCTTCCCCCCACCCCACATCCATTTCTCTATCATCTAGCTTCTTTGCCTGCGTACCATGATTAAAATTTTTTTTTTTAAGATTTTTTTTTTTTGTCTTTTTGTCTTTGTTGTTGCTATTTCTTGGGCCGCTTCCGCGGCATATGGAGGTTCCCAGGCTAGGGGTTGAATCGGAGCTGTAGCCACCGGCCTACACCAGAGCCACAGCAATGCAGGATCCGAGCCGCGTCTGCAACCTACACCACAGCTCACGGCAACGCCGGATCGTTAACCCACTGAGCAAGGGCAGGGACCGAACCTGCAACCTCATGGTTCCTAGTCGGATTCGTTAACCACTGCACCACAACGGGAACTCCCCCCATGATTAAAATTTTTAAAGTTAAAGCCTCCCAAACTCGGAAAGGGAACACCCTACCCCATACGGGCCCCATGAGAGAGGAGGCGCGCCGCACGCCCCTGCAGAAAGGCTGCCTTGGACTCGGGCAAAGGGGGCTCAGATTTTTAGAGAAAGAGAGGCTGTGAGCCAGGAGTTTGAGTCACGGGGACAGATGTGTGACTTTGAACCGGGAAAGTGTTAAGGGTCAACTGGCGAGGCAGCCTGGCTGCTGCACAGGCGCAGAGAGCCCCAGGGCGGGTGGTACCCGCCCCCTCCGCTGGCAGGGACCGAGCCCGGGGGTTGCGGGCAGCTCCAAGGGTCCTGCAGCAGGAGGCCTACAAAGAGCCCCTGGGGAGGAAGGCTGGAACCTTTCTTTCGTGCTCAGAGGGCAGAGGGCTGGATGCTAACAGCATCGTCTCAGTGGTGCTTCCTGCGCCTCCTCTCCCCGCCCAGCCTCGGGGGTCGGAGCTGGTCCCCACGGTGAGGAGGGGAGTGGGCGTGAGAGGGGAGGGATCACGAAGGCAGAGGGTGTTGTGTGTGTGCATGCACACACAGACATAATACATGTACACACATGCACACCTGTGGTCCCACCAGGACGGCAGGGGGTGGGTTTCATTAAGACGGAGAGTTTGCTGTTCGCAGGGCTAGCCTTTCCCTCTCCAGGAGGAGAGTGCCTGATGCCCCAAAGTGCCCCTGGTGACCCTCTGCTCCATCCAGCCAGGGCAGGTAACCTGCTCGACCACAAACGCCATGAGCAGGGGACGCCCCAAATGCCTGGAAGGCCCACAGAATGGGAAAGCCCATGAGGATGGGGTCCTGACAGCTCGTGCTGCCCTGTACCCCGCACCCAGCCCCATCTGGCTGGAACAGGCTGTCCGTAAGTGTGTCCTAGGGGACGGGTGGATGGATGGATGGATGGATGGGTGGGGAAGGATGGAGAAGGGTGAGCCAGTAGGTGCTGAGCACACAGGTGATGAAGGAAGGTGCTAAAAGGAAGAGAGTGAGCAGAAGGGCAGCTGCAGGCACAGGCACCAGGTACCTGCATCCCCCTTGTCGCCCTTCGTGCCGTCTCGTCCATCTCTTCCAGGCAATCCATTGTGACCGGGGGTCCCAGGGACGCCGGGGTGGCCCTGTCTGCAGGTGTCCTGCGAGCTCACCGTCCCTGCACAGACTCCAGAGACAAGCAGGAGGCACCAGATCCTCATGGCTCAGATGACAGAGCTGGGCTGAAAGAGGGGAACAGACCAAAGGGAGAAACGTTCGTCACTGGGGCCGCAGACACGGCCTCGGCTCCCTTTGCAGTGGCCAAACTCAGAACGGCCGGAGCGCATCAGGGTGGGAGCTGGCAGCAGACCAAGCTGCTCACCATCGAAGGGCATGGTCTTAGGAAGCACTCATGAAGTTGGGGCAGCTCCTAATGGAGAGCCGTCTAGGAGAGAGCCCAGTGCCCCATCAGGAACCCGCTTGGCCACTTCACTTTGGGCAAAGCACTTTTTGGAGGCAGAGGTGTGCTATAAAAACATCTCCCAGGGGTGCTATAAAAACATCAAAAGGTTTTTAGGGCTGCGCCCGAAGCACATGGAGGTTCCCAGGCTAGGGGTCTACACCACAGCCACAGCAACGCGGGATTGATCCAAGCCGCATCTATGACCTACACCACAGCTCACGGCAGCACCGGAGGCTTAACTCACTGAGCAAGACCAGGGATTGAACCTGAGTCCTCATGGATACTCATTGGGTTTGTAATCCACTGAGCCACAACGGGACCTCCTATACAAAACAAATTTGATCACATGGTGCACAAAAGCACATTTTAAATAGTAAATCAAACAGAGAATTAGCATTTGATCCAGAAATCCCTCCCCTGAAGAGACAGGCCAAAGAATTAAAAGCGGGGACTCCCACAGATGTTTCTACACCCAGGTTCACAGCACTGTTATCCACAGTCCCCAAAAGGGGGGAGACAACCCACCTGTCTATTGACACATGAATAGGTCCATCCATACAGTGGTCGTGGTTCAGCCTTAAAAAGGAGGGAAACTCTGAGAGTTCCCTGGTGGTTCAGTAGGGTAAGGACCAGGCATTGTCATTTCCATGGTTCCGATTACTGCCGTGGTGTGGATTTGATTCTGGGCCTGGGAATTTCTGCTTGCTAGAGGGGTTGGCCCCCACCCCCCCCAAAAAAGGAAGGAAATTTTGACACAGGCTGCATCATGGGTGAACTTGAAAACATTGTGCTATGTGAACTTAGCCAGTCACCATAGGACAAATAGCGTATAATTCCACTTATACGAGGTACCTGAGGAGGTAAATTCACAGACAGAAAGTAGAAAGGTTGCTTCCAGACCACTGCAAAAACGTAAATATCACAAAAAATCAAGTCACAAATTTCTTGGTTTCCAGTGCATATAAAAGTTATATTTACACCATACATAAGGTGTGCACAGCATTGCTTAAAAACAGCGTACAGGACTTCCTGCTCCGGTGCAGTGGGTTAAAGATCCTACTGCAGAGGCGCAGGTTGCTGCAGAGGCGCAGGTTCAATCCCCAGCCTGGCGCAGTGGGTTAAATGATATGGTGCTGCCACAGCTGCAGCCTAGATTTTAGGTGCACCTCAGATTCAATCTCTGGCTCAGGGAACTTCGACATGCCACGGGGGTGGCCATTAAAAAATAAAAATAAAAACAGTGCATACGTTAATATTAATAGTTCTTTATTGCTAAAAAAGGCTCACCGTCACTTGAGTGGTGCCATCAAAGATCCCTGGTCACAGGTCACCATAAGCGATGCAATAGGGATGGACAAGTCTGGACTGTTGTGAGAATTGCCAAAATGGGACACAGAGACACGAGGTGAGCAAATGCGCCAAGCAGGTGGCCACACACCTTCCGTTTGTGACAAGATGCAGTATCGGTGAAGCCCGCTTAAGCAATGTGTGTCCCTGTGCATGTCACCAAAAACTCCATGTACATGCAGCCAAAGGAACACGGTTGCTTTACGAATGATGGGGTTACGGGAGTTTTTTTTTTTTTTGGTTTTAAATGCCCTTTTACAGTATCTATAGAACTATTTCTATATAAACATACATACATATTATATATATACATTTTAAACCAGCTAGACTCCCATCCACAGGAGGACACCGCCCCCTCACGGAAGCCGCTGTGCATCGCGGGGTCCCGTGTGATGTAAACCAAAGTATTTTGGGAAAAGGAAAGGCAGATGTTTCCCTCTCAAGTCACAAACTTACGCCCTTTGGGGAATTGAGTTTGTTTTCCTCAAGCCAAACTCCGTACATAAGCCACATCTTCGGGCTCTGTTTAACCCAGAAGTGACTGGTTGGCAGGTAAACCTAAACTGCACAGACAGACCAGCCTCTGTAGGGGGCTAGATTTTTCCTTTGTGATTTTCGAAAACGGGTGTTACAATGATCCCAGAAGAAAGAAAGAAAGAAAGAAAAAAAAAAAGATCAGGAGCTCATAAAGGGATCAGATTGGGATAAACTCTGCTTTGCTCTCCAGCCAGAGAGGAGCCGAGATAAAAGCCAAGGCCCAGCCCTCTGCGATCCTTTGGCAGACACGCCACACAGGCAGGGCCTGGCAGGTACCCACTGGCAACAAACGGCTGTGATACAAGGAACATGCTTGGGAGTGTCTGCTGTGGCTCAGCGGGTTAGGAACCCGACGCAGTGTCTGTGAGGATGTGGGTTTAATCCCTGGCCTCGCTCAGTGGGTTAAGGATCAGGTGCTGCCTTGAGCTGCAGCGTAGGTCACAGATGAGGCTCTCATTCCACCCTGAGCCCAGGAAATTCCATGTGCTGAAAGTGCAGTAGTTAAAAAAAAAAAAAAAAAAGAAGAAGAAGAAGAAAAATAAAAAAGGAACACACTTAGCTCCCAAATGAGCAGAGTTGAATTGTGGCATCATCTCGAAAGCAAAAATTCTTAGAGACGGACCTGAGAATTTGCACAAGGAATACAGTAGAAATTGTGTCCGTGGCAGTTTTCAAGATAAAAGGTTTACATTTGTGTTTCTCTCAAAGCCTGAGGCTGGTGTCTCAATTTCGATGTTTAACTCCTATGTCTGGTGTTTCTCCAGATCGCACAGACTAGGACCCCACCTGTCTCGGCTTTCCCTCCCCCTCCCCCTTCTCTGGACCCCCTCCCCTCCCCCTCCACACGGCGCCTGGACGAGCCTCACTTCCAAGGCGCTAACCTGGGTTACAGCTTGTTGAGGACAGCGACTGCATCTTCCCACTTATTTTCAGCACTGCACAGTGAAGTATTTGTTGAATGGGTACATGAATGAAGGAATGGATTTGATACTGGCTTAACTGCGAGCAAATCACCCCCCGGGGAGGTGGCTGGGTATCGACTCACTGTTTCATCTGGGGATTTCTAGGAGTTCCCACTGTGGCTCAGCTGTTAACGAACCCGACTAGCACGCGTGAAGACTCGGGTTCGATCCCTGGCCTCGCTCAGGGGGTTAAGGATCCGGCATTGCTGTGAGCTGTGGTGTAGGTCGAAGACTCGGTTCGGATCCTGCGTTGCTGTGGCTGTGGCGTAGGCTGGAGGATCTCAGTATCAAGCTCTGATTGGACCCCTAGACTGAAAACCTCCATATGTTGCGGGTGCAGCCCTAAAAAAAAAAAAGACATGTGGGGGTTTCTAGTCTCTCCAACACCCCTTCTCGCCATCATCATTGTCGCCCATGGGAACTGAAATTGTAGCTGGCAGGTGGATGCATGCAACGCTCACTTTCCAGCCTCTCTCCCATCCCGTACTTGTGGGAATCTAGGTTACGGCCAGCAGGCGCTGAGTCAAGCGATAACGAGCAACCGGTGGGCCATGACCCGGACGGGACGGACGGGCCCTTCCCGCGAGCCGCCCTGGGACCCTGGAAGGAGGGCATCCCTTTGCAGACAGAGCAAATCCTGGTCTCTGAGGGCTTCTCGGGCCCGGTCTGCCCCCACCCCCCCAGCCTGTCTTTGACACGAGGGAGAAATAAGTCCCGCCAACCTGCCCAAGCCTGTTCTCGGGGCCGCTCACGCAGCTGAGCCTTGATGGGCGCCAGGCTTGTGCTGGCAGAGGAGGGCGCTCAGGCCAAGTGGGGAAGGTTTGACATCCCTGTTCCCTTAGCCCACAGTTGGCCTTGCTGGGGACGCGCGGGGTGTAACCCCCTCCAGGTGACACGCGAGGCATGGCCTTAGATCCGTGCAATGGGTGTCAATGACCCGAGGACAGACACAGTCCTGCTCCACGGGGGGAGGGGAGCCGTGACCCCGGGAGCCGCTGAGATCTCACCGACCCGAGACAGGGAAGCAGCTGGAGACAAAGGGACACAGGCTGCAAATGCCTTCAGAGCTACTGCTTTTTAGAGCCAAGTAAAATAGGTTCTTGCTTTACTTCTTTCTGGAATGTGTCTCCAATGCTTGACCAATATTCTCCTTTATTACTGAATTTCTTTAGAAAAGGTCACTCCGTGCCTCCCCCCGCCCCCCATTAATTTTCTCCAAGGACGTGATGTTCCTAATTCATGGCCAAGGTCCAGGGCTTCCGCTTCTCAAGCTCCTTACCTCCCCAAAGAGGAAGGCTTAATAAAGACCCGCCAGAACCCAGCTGAGCAATTTTTGCTAGATCTCCAAACTTCCAGCCTCTAGAGGTTGCATAAAATGCAAGAGCTGAGTGAACCACAGCATCCTTCCCAGACACCACAGCCCGAGAATCTGAATCTAAATTGTCTTCATGCAACACACTGTCTTCCATGGGGTCCATACTCTGACATATATTTCTTTTTCAACATATGTTGAACATACATGAAATATTTCCTATGTTTAAACTACACTGGGTAAGTCTGTACTGCCATGAACATAATAATGCACACATTACAATTTGTGCAAATTAATCCATGAGCTCCACCGGAAATCTCTCTAGAAAGGCCTACTGGGAGTTCCCACCATGGCACAGTGGGTTAAGAACCTGACTGCAGTGGCTCAGGTCAGGGCAGAGGGGTGGGTTTGATCTCCAGCTGGCGCAGTGGGTTAAGGAGCTGGCATTGCCACAGCTGTGGCACAGGTCGCAGCTGTGGCTTGGATTCAATCCCTGGCCCAGGAACTTTCATGTGCTGTGGGTTTGGCCATTAAAAAAAAGAAAAGAGAAAGAAAAAAAGAAAGGAAAGAAAGGGAAAGAGAGAAAGCAAAAGAAAGAAAGAAAGAAAGGAAGAAAGAAAGAAAGAAAGAAAGAAAGAAAGAAAGGGGAGTTCCTGTCGTGGCACGGTGGTTAACGAATCCAACTAGGAACCATGAGGTTGCGGGTTCGGTCCCTGCCATTGCTCAGTGGGTTGGGGATACGGCGTTGCCGTGAGCTGCGGTGTAGGTTGCAGACACAGCTCAGATCTGGCGTTGCTGCGGCTCTGGCGTAGGCCGGTGGCTACAGCTCCGATTGGACCCCTAGCCTGGGAATCTCCATATGCCGCAGGAGCGGCCCAAGAAATAGCAAAAAGAAAGAAAGGAAAACAAAAGAAAGGTCTAATTCTTAAGATTTCTTCTATGGTATCATCTCTCTCCCCAGCCAGTTTGCAGCGTTCTCGAAGAACTTGAAAATCTTTTTTATCTCCTGTCTGGCCTCTTCGTTAAGAGTGAATTTGGGAGCCAGCAGACTCCTTTCCTATCCCAAACCCTGTAGACATCAGCCTACTTTGCAAATAATTAAGCAGAATTATCACATGCCAGTAACATGAACCATTTTAGGCCCCTGATGTCTTACAGTGAAGGTTTCCTAACACACTTACCGAATCCCAGGGCGGCGGGCGGCACCCAGGTGCTGTGCAAGCCAGGAATCACGGAGCAAACTAAAGAAAACCCCACCTTCCTGCCCTGCGAGTCCCTGTGGACACGGCTGCAAAACAGCAGGAAGGGGCGGGAGCAAACGAGCACAGAACCTCCTGGGAAATTTTCAGGGAGTTCCCGTTGAGGCTCAGCGGGTTAAGAACCTGACTAGGAGCCATGAGGATGCAGGTTTGATCCCTGGCCTCTCTCAGTGGGTTGGGAATCAGGTGGTGTGGTGAGCTGTGGTGTAGGTCGAAGACGGGGCTTGGATCTGGCGTGGCTGTGGCTGTGGTGTAGACGGGCAGCCGCAGCTCCAATTCGCCTCCTAGCCTGGGAACCTCCATATGCTGCAGACACGGCCTTGAAAAGATACAGGAAAAAAAAAAAGAATTTCAAGAAGACGTGTGACACTTAAGTCAGGGGCGTCTCCCAGCAACACTGCTTAGTTGAGCAAACTTAGCTTTTTCCCCCGTTTTTAATGGAGAGAAGGGGAGGCAGCTTCTGGTGGGTCTGGAGGGAGGCGCTCGCAGGGCTGCTTCTTCCCTCGAAGTGATGTCTGCGCCTTTGCTTCATCTCTGCGGCCAGTCAAGGACCCACAGGACCGAACTAAGACGACGCTGCCGGGCCTTGTTCAGACCATCAACCCTTGGAACTGACCCCATTAACTGGAGCTCTCTGACTCGTGTGGTTCCTTTATTTCTTTTTGATTATTATTATTGTCTTTTTAGGGCCGCAGCATATGGAGGTTCCCAGGCTAGGGGTCCAATCGGAGCTACAGCTGCCGGCCTATGCTATGGCCACAGCAACTTGGGATCCGACCTACACCACAGCTCACAGCCATGCCGGATCCTTAACCCACTGAGCGAGGCCAGGGATCGAACGCGCGTCCTCATGGATACTAGTTGGGTTCGTGAACCACTGAGCCACGATGGGAACTCCCGCGTGGTTCCTTTAAATGTAGGCATTTTTGCGCCTAAGAGTTTAATGCCCAGTCTCCACACGCATGCACACGCACGCACACACATGCACACAGACACGGCACTAAGAAACACATGGTGAAACTATTATTTTCAATCCCATGTAATCACTGAGTGGTACATTTTCCCGTCAGTGTCTGTTAATGTTGATTTTCTAGCTTAAAAATAGCATCAGACCACTGTAAATCAATCATAATAAAGACATTTTTAAAAATGACAGAGTATTACAATTAGAATACGCAAGCCATGAGGTCTCGCTATATAGCCCAGGGAACTATATTCAACCACTTGTGACAGAACATGATAGAAGAAAATATGGTAAAAAGAATGTATATGTGTGACGGGGTGACTTTACGGCAGAAATTGACAGAACGTTGTAATTCAACTATAATAAAAATTTAGAAAAAATAAAAATGCAGAAACCAAAAAAAAAAAAAAAATTAACATCACGAGGACAAACGCACCCAATGCTGCTTCTCGAGAGGCTGAGTGGGAGTGGAGGGGAGAGTGGGGTGCAGGCAGGTCCCCCCTCAACAGAGGTCGCACCCCCCACACTGTGCCTCAGTTTCCCTCTCCAAGCAGCAGGCAGAATGGCGCCAGGGTCTCAGGTGGTGGCAGGGTTTCCCCAGGTCACGCAGACCCACCACCTCGTCTCTTGACCCCAGCCCCGCCTGCACACCTGCTGCGTCCTTCAAGGGGCCCCAGGAACAATTCCTTCCTTCTGCATCCGCCTCCCACCCTTCCGCTCCTCGGGCTGGGGTCCCAGGTGCATCCTCTGCCCAGCTGCCTGCTCTCTGCACAGCGCTCCCAGCGTAACCAGCCACAACCGGGCGCCTCCCCCATCTGCATCCCGGCCCTGAGCTTCCACCGGGGGTGGACAGCCACAGACCCACCCTCCAGCCGCTCTCTCAGCAGCGCCCAGAGCCCCAGGGGAGAACCCTGCAGCCACTGTCTCCCCAACACCTGGTGATGACGGGGATTTGCGTCCTTGCTGAGCATCTGGACAGCGGCCTCCTCTCCCCCACTGTCTCCTCTGGGCTCTGCCTCCCCTCCCCCACCCCCAGTATCTCTGGGGGCGTTTTGTTTTGGTTTTGCCTCTGTGGGGTTTTGTTTTGGTCTTTTTAGGACTGAACCCGTAGCATAGGGAGGTTCCCAGGTTAGGGGGCAAATCTGAGCTACAGCTGCCGGCCTACACCACAGCCACAGCAACGCAGGATCCGAGCCTAGTCTGCAACTTACACCATGGCTCACGGCAATGACAGACCCTTAACCCACTGAGCCAGGCCGGGGATGGAACCTGCATCCTCACAGACGCTAGTTCTTAACCCAGAGAGTCACAATGGGAACTCCCTCCCTGCCTCTCGGTTTTTTTTTTTTTTTTTTTTTTTTTTTTTGCCTTTTTCTAGGGCCGCTTCCCAAGGCATATGGAGGTTCCCAGGCTAGGGGTCCAATCGGAGCTGTAGCCTGCCTCTGGTTTTAAGTTGGCCCTTTCGCTGCTCCTGGACCAGCTCTCCCTGCCTGGACTCTGCCCCGTGGAGCCCAGCACCTGGTCCGGCCCGCAGTTCTGAGACAGACCTTCCAGCTCTTTGGTGTCTCAGCTTCCCTGTGTGTGGGTGTGGGCGGAGGCCCTTGGGCTCTGCCTTCTGCCTTTTCTCCCCAGGAAAGGCCCCATCCCTGAAGTCCTTCCAGAATGCATCTACGCTCCCAAGGTCACACAATTCCCGCGGCATCCTAGCAATGCTCTATGCGCCTGCCCCTGTGGACCACAGGCTCCCATGGAGGCTCCATGCCCAGCGGGTCGGTGGCTCCTGTGCTGGGCCGTCTCCGCAGAACCCCAGAGACAGCTCCCACCCCCTCGCCCACCCTCTCCCGGGTGGGGGTCCCTCCTGGGCCATGGCCGCCACTGTCAGAGGGGTGTCAGGCACCAGGCAAGGCTCCCTCAGCCCCTAACGGAAGTCTTCCCAGAAGGGCTTGAAGCCAGGAGGCCCGTGTCCACGTGCCTTCCACCACCAGGAGCCAGTGCTGGGCTTGTCACTCATCCCAATGGTTGGTGCCTGTTTTCAAGTGGCCCCTCTGTTCCCCTCAGAACCTTCTGCTGCACCCATCCAGCAGTTTGATGCTGGCTCATTAAAGGATGTTTTTTACTGAACAAAAATCTCTTAGGGCCTATAAATCTCAGAAACGCTCCTAGCGCCCTCTCCTTTAAAATTCACGCTACACACACACATACACACACACACTCTCTCTCTCTCTCAAATGCGTGACTACAGCCAGTTTGGCAAATTAACTTTAATATATAAGATACAAAACAACAAATATAGATTCACAGCATTTACAGGAAATCATCAAAATAACATTGTAAATATATATATATATATTTTACAAAAACTTCATTCAAAGAAAATACGTATCAAGTCACAGCGATCTTGGGCAGCGCACGTCAGCTGTCGACGGCTTCTGCATTGGTCTGGAAGCTGTCAGTTGACATATACAGGTGACAGCGTCTTGATGAGTTCGAATGGAAGCAACAGGTCACCAAAAGCTTTGCAAAGTAGGTACATCAAACACAACAGATGCTAATATTTACAAAAAAAGAAAAAAAAAGACCAACAGTAGTTAAAGTACAGAGCCAGTTAGGTAGTTTCTCAATACGAGAGTCAGATACTTAAAACAACTAAGGAGAGTGATGGTAAGTTTGTTGTAACTAAATTCGCAACAAATATTTACATTTCTGGGTTTTTTCCCCCTAAGATCAGACAGTTGCTGCTTGTCATCTTCAGAATCTTGGGACCTTACGCTTCACGGCATCTGTCCTGAGAGCAGCAGCAGCCAGGGGAAATTTTAACAGGGAGACCATTTGGAGGTGAAGCTTATGATGGGGTCAACTGTTTGGGGGCAGTGTGACCTCACTGATTTGTGCCACATCGAAGGGACGCTTACCCACACATATTGGCACCAAACGGTGGCAAAACGTTCCACTGCAGCTCCCTCCCTAACTCGGGGGGGTGGGGGATCGGGGGTCGGGCTGCTGGGTGAGGAAGCGCGTCTACGCGAGGAATAACCTGGGCGAGCAGGGATGCCCAACCGCTAACACGCTGGACCACGCCACTCAGATCTCCACTGAGAAACAGAGCTGGAATGAAACGCACCTTTGCTCTGTGGCTACACAACAGCAACGCACCCTTGAGGGGGTTTTCTGAACAGGCATGGGGTCCCGCCTTGGGATTAGGAATGCAAGGCACCAAAGGATTCAGAAGGAGCGCCGAGATGGGAGTATCGGGTTCCCACCTCTGAAACCAGGTCTACCAGGGGACAAAGAGCAGATCCCCTGCGAGCAAAGCCACACGGAAGGCGTCCCCAGAAAAGCGCCCGCAAATCGCTGCCGCTTTCCCCCCTTTTTTTCCAGAAACAGAGAGGGCTATTCTTCCATGACGTTACAGATATCGTTTTTGGACAGGATTGTTGTGACAACTACCGCAAGGCGGTTACACGTGTGGGCAGGACAGACACCGCGAAAGCCATCCCAGAGGTCTCTCAACCGCGCTGGCAATTCTCAAACATGAATGGCAGTAGAGAGAAAGTCATCCAGATGTTATGCCAGCTTTTTTGGGGGGGCTCCACCCACATTGTGCAGATTTCCTACAATTTCCTGCAAGATTCCCAGTGAAACTCATACACACTCTACAGGAGCCCTGGGCTTTTTCTCCTTTTCTCCCAGTGCAACGTAGGAATTACATCAGGAAGGGAGTTGGGCGGACGTGAAACAGAAGACGGAGTCGTCCGCTCCGCAGAGAACTCAGGCGTTTGGGATAAAGCCAAGCTAGACACACAGATTTCAAGTCACAGAATGTTCCATCCTCTCAAACACACTGTAGTGGTTTTCAAATCACCTGGACGCCCAAGCTCGAGCCGTCCAGGACGGACATCTGACGAGGGACCTGTGCAGTGGCGGGGGTGGGTGGGGGGTGGGACATGCGCGCCTGGAGGCAGGGCTCGGCAGGCGGACAGAGCAGAGCTGCTGGCAGCGCCGCAAGTCCTTGGTCCCTGTGCTGGGCATTGGGCGGGGGGGGCCCTCTGGGTGCTTCTGTACTGGAGCAGAATCCTGCCTGGAATGTCACGTGAGCAAAGGATTCTCTACTTCTTCAGAGTAATTCTCTTAGGTTCAAAAAAACCCCACAAGCCACGCAACTGTTCAAAACTGCAGGATATACAAACAACGCTATGTAACCCAGTTTTGGCTGAAGGGGGCTTATGAAAAGCATATGAAGCACAGTCTTCAAAATATGTCATTCTATCTTGTTAGTAAAAAAAGGTCAGTTATATAAATGCAACGTGTATATAAAACCGAGAAATCTGTTCACGAGGCAGCCTCTGTCCCGGCCCTGGAGCACCAAGGGCCCCAAGGCTGTCCCCAGGGCCGCCCCACCCTCCAGCCAGGCCGGGGCCGCTGTGTGGGGCCCACACCCGGAGGCTCAGGCATCCCCTGTCGGGGACAGTCCGGGAGTGTTTATCCTCCAGTGGAGACCACAGGGTGGGAGTGGGACTCCCGCAAGCGGAAGGGCCTCTCCCTGGCACAGTCCGTGTCCTCACTGCACACGTACCAGTTACTTTCACCAAAATCTACCATCTAGACACGGGTAAGGGGTCAGTGCCGACAGGTCTTGGCCCGCCTGGCCTTGGTTAGCAAAGGCTGCTCTCTTAGTCGGGGTCTGTTCGGTCTCTCCTGCTGACGTGGGCCTGGCACGAGCGGCACTTCCGTGGGGTCTATGCAGCCACATCAGCTCTGAGCAAGGAGGAAGCGGGACCCTTGGGTCTCGTGCTCTTCAGGGGAAGAAGGCACCTGTCCCTGTCACTCGACTGGGGAGGACAGAGGCAAAGGAAGGAAAGACCGCCCTTCAGCTGGTGCATCTGCTCGTTCGCTTCACCATCAAACTAGAGGAAATGGGTTTTTCTGCTGCGGACAGACGTGCGAGTCCTTTCTCAGGCTCCTGCTCGGGGAGTCCGACCCGGGCAGGGAGCACCGGCCAGCAGTGGACTGCCCTCCCCTGAGGTGTCCTTGGAATGCCTGTGTCACTGAGCCCTGCAGGGCCTGGACCGGGCGGGGGAGCCGCCCTGCCCACCTGGCCCTGCGGTGGGATGGAGGTAGGGCAGGCTGGCACCACTATGTGGCAACTGTGGATCTGGAAGACGCCAGGGGACCCGGGGCCCCTGCAGGGCTACACAGACCCCCCCCAGACCATGAAGAGAGGGACAGCCCCGACCCGCCCACCCCCTTCAAAAGCAAAAGCAACGTGACTCTGACCGCCCTAGGCAGGGAGCGAGGGGAGTTAGGAGCCCACAGCCCACCGGGGCCTGGACGGCAGCTCCTCCTCATCCGTGATGCTCCGGGGTCCAGCATCACTTCAGAGCCAGCGCTGGCTCCCAGCCTCGGCCACCTCAGTGGGTCACATGGGGCCCAGAGGAGCCTGGCATCACGCCCCTCCCACCGCCAGGAGGCGGCTAGGTCTCTGAGACGGGAGGCGAAGCTGGTCCCCTTCGCTGAGTCCCCAGGAGAGGTTTTCAGCACCAGTCCAACGCCTCGGATTGAGCCCAGAAGGGGCACGCGGACGCCCCTCGGCCTGGCTGGGGGTCACTTCCTGAACGGGGTGAGCTTGTGGAAGGTGTGCCAGAAGATGGACGGCTTCCGCTTGGGCTCCGCCAGGGCGAACACCTGCTGCTGCGGGATGCTGGTGGGCACCGTGACGTGGCGCTGGTGGACCGGCCGGAGGTTCTGGTGTGGGGGCGCCGCGGGGCATCCGCTGTAGCCTGACTCGGGAGGGAAGGGGACACTGCATGAGTGTCGCACATTAGCCCAAGGGGAAGCGCCCAGAGCCAGCCCCCACCTGATTCTCAAGTCACATCCCCAAAAGGTCCCCTCACGGCCATCCTGACAAACACACTCTGATCGCGTGTGTGGAACCGGGCCCAGACTCTGGCCATCTCTCCACACCCTCACTTTAGAAACCTTGCGGGGATGGTGCCACGACAGCCACCGGGAAGGAAACGGAAACCCAGGAACGCCGCGTGCAGGTCACTGCGGCAGAGCTGGAACTGCACGGCTCTTTGGGACGACAGGCAGTCAAACGCTTTCACCAAAAGCCTGGAGCTCGTGCAGCCTCGCCTCTTTATTTGGCACAGAGAAAGCGCCTCCATTTCCCAGTGTTTAAGATGGGCTGGCGGTGCCTTCCGGGTGTTAGGAGAATCAAATGAGTGACGGTAAGCAACGTGCTCAGAACACTGGCCCCGAGACCTAATCGGATTAACCAAGCTGTTGCTCTGCAGCCAGGACTGTAAACCCGTGCAGAGCTGGTCAGAAAGGCTCAGTGACTGGACCACAAGCTACCTGAGGAGCTTGGCACGGAGTGAGGAGAGGGTGAGGGTTCTGGAAGAAGACAGGCCTCGGTCCAGAATCCACGCCTGCCCTGACCTGGCACAGGGGTCCCCTCATTTTCTGGGGGACAGTGAGGATGACGCGCCAGAGCTCATGAAACCTGCACAACAGCCGACCCCAGAACCAGCGGGGCTCCTTCTGGAGACTCCGGAAGGAGGTGGATGGCGACTAAGAAATCCTTAAAGCCGGATGCTTCCCAGTTGCCTGCCATCAAAGGCAGAGGGAAGAAGTGAATAAATAAAATGGGATTTCTGGCCTCAAAGCTGTAACTCAGTGGGGGCAAATCCTGCATCTGCGTGGAGGAAGGATGCTGAATGCTGTTTCGGTGATAAAGTCTTCTCGGCTCAGCAGCCACGGGCCGAACGAGTTCTTTTGCATTTTCACTTAGGACAATACCAAATGGGATACATCTCCTATGACTGAAGTTAATAAGAATATAACACATATTCCTGAATAAAATTCCTGATTCTTTCACTTCTTTTGGGGTAGGGCATTTGTACTATGCATGCGTGGGAAGTCTCGTCTGCGCACCCGGACGCCGGGGTCTGGGTCCCGGGCCTCGGTCTTTGCCAAGAGCGGCCGGCCCTGGGCGCTCCCGTGGGGGGAGAGTCCAGGCTCCAAATAAGCCAGAAGAGCGTCTTCTGCTCTAACTCACTGCTTGATGTGCCAGCTGTGCCATCTTTTTTCTTCTTCCCTAAGCTACAATGCGCTTTCAGCTGACAAGCAGTTTGCCGTTGGAGATTTCCTCCTTACAGGCCTCGGACCTGGGCACTGCTTGGCCGGCGGATAATCCCTCCTTCCCCCTCCCTCCCTCTCTCCGCAGGGTGGGGCTCAGAGGGCGGGGCAGCGAGGTCTGGAAGCTCCTCCGCACTGAGTCACACACTTTGAGAGACTCATCTTCCGAGTAAAAGTACATACGGAGGCACATTCAAAGCCAAAAGCACTGTCCACTGTTCGCCTTCTCGTATTGAGGGTTTTTTGTCCTTTTTTTTAGGGCCCCACCCGCGGCATATGGAGGTTCCCAGGCGAGGGGTCGAATTGGAGCTGCACTCACCAGCCTACTCCACAACCACAGCAACGCCAGATGCGAGCCCCATCTGTGACCTACACCACAGCTCAAGGCAACTCCGGATCCTTAACCCATGGATCGAGGCCAGGGATCGAACCTGCGTTCTCATGGATGCTAGTCAGATTCGTTTCCGCTGCACCACGATGAGAACTCCCTCTTATGCTGCATTTTACCCACATTCCTCTCCTTCACTTAACAACTTTGGGCATGGAGTTCCTGTTGTGGCTCAGTGGTTAACGAATCCGACTAGGAACCATGAGGTTTCGGGTTCGATCCCTGGCCGTGCTCAGTGGGCTGAGGATCTGACATTGCCGTGAGTTGTGGTGTGGGTCACAGACACAGCTCCGATCCTGTGTTGCTGTGGCTCTGGTGTAGGCCGGTGGCTACAGCTCCAATTAGATCCCTAGCCTAGGAACCTCCATATGCTGCAGTAGCGGCCTAAGAAATGGCAAAAAGACAAAAAAAAAAAAAAAAAAAAACTTTGGGCACTTCTCCTGATTTTAATTCCAATACTAAGGATACACACATGAAGGAGACGAAGGCTTCTCCAAAACTTACCTTTTGACTTTCCGTGTCCTGCCTTTTGAGCATTTAACATGGCGAGTTTCTTCTGGTTTTCTGAAATTTCCATTCCTGATTCAGAAACAAACGTGAAAAGACATTTCAGGATACAACTGGCAATGCCCACGCTGCTCCTGAGACGTAACCCAAAGCGAGCAGCCTTCATCCTTAGCGATGTGTAGGAGGCTGGAGGGCGCAGGAAAAGGCGGATTATCATCAGGATGGCCTGGGCACCGTGCCCCTGACCTGGGCATGGGTGCTGACGACCCGACGGACAGAGCAGCTCTGTGAACCCAGATGGGGGGCACACAGGGTCACCCCAACTATCCCTCCTAAGGAATCCCCAGGGGGTGGCTCACGCTTGGGGTCACAGGGCGCTGGCTTTAAAGGCCAGGTGGTGAAAGTGGGCAGGTGACCTCGGCCTCAGTTTGCTCCTCTATAAAATGGGTGCGACAACAGTTTCCACGTCACACCTGCCCCTGAGCAATACGAGGGTCCCTTTCCTTGGGGGGCGGGCTCACCCATCGCGTGGTCCTCCTGCACCCGCCGGCGCTCGTCCCGGCAGGCCTGCAGCCACCGCGCCTTGTCCTCGGGCTTCTTGGCGCAGAACAGGTGCACCTCGCCGCCCGCCCTGCTGACCAGCTTGAAGGCGTTCCTGACGCCGAGGTTCCAGGCGCTGTCGCGGCCGTCCTCCAGGTCCACCAGCTCCACGGCGTCCATGTCCGTGCGGCCCCGGTAGTAGAGCACGTCCCTCCGCAGCAGGTCCTTCTTGCAGGCCACCAGCTGGTGGTCGAACAGGAAGAAGGTCCGCTGCTGGCTCTTGCCCTGCCGGGTGACCCTGGTCAACTCCCCGGAGTGGATCAGCTCCGAGCTGCGCTCCAGGATGTCCTGCCCCTGCAAGGGGGACATGCGTCCTCAGTCTCCCGACTTGGTGCCCGGTGCCGGGGCCGGGGTGGGGGGGTGTCCACGCTTGGGGCAGGGACATGCGTCCTCAGTCTCCCGACTTGGTGCCTGGTGCCGGGGCCGGGGGGGTGGTGTCCACGCTTGGGGCAGGGACATGTGTCCTCAGTCTCCGGACTTGGTGCCCGGTGCTGGGGGAGGGGGGTCCGCGCTTGGGGCAGGGACATGCGTCCTGCGTCTCCTGGTGCCGGGGTTGGGGAGGGGTTGGGAGTGATGGAGGCGGGGAGAGGCTGTCAGCACCGCCCCCATCTCTAAACGGGAAAATTCTCATCTCTTGCCTTCTCTCAGCGGGGAAATGTGGGCTGCTGTTACCTGAGGGGCCCCCTCATGAGAAAGATCCAGTGGGAAATGCTGCCTGGTGGGGACCCACCTGGGATCTGATCTGGCCACTGGCCCGAACTTGCCCTTGGAAGACAAAAAGCTCCCGTGGCCGGGGGCTCCGTCCTGCAAACTCAGGGGGCTTCTGAGCCAGGCACATGGCGGCTCCCGGAATAACTAGCTTAGGATCTTGGAAACAAAAGGCCAGATGGCAAACTGCTAGCAAGAAATTGGGAAACTTCTGCCAAGAAAGTATCCCCTGAATGGCAGAGTCCAAGGAGAGAAGGAGAAACACACTTTTATGACTCCAGGTTGGGTCTCATCCAATGTAGACTCACGGTCTCCAGTACGGCACTGGCCTTTGATTCCATTTCACTTTCCTCTAATCCCCGCTATATTTTCTTTTATATTTTTTGGAGGCAAATGATCTTGACTCCAAAGAGCTGTTCTATTTACCTGCCTAGAGCGATTCTGTGCCCTGAATTCCTCGGTCATGGAACAGGAGACTCAGACGCAGGGCTCCAAGTGCCCCCCTCCCCAGACTCCCAGTGTCTACACAGGCCCGGAAACGGGGGTGTTTCTCTCCCGTGCTCACTGCTGTAACCTGCTTTGGTTAAAAACCTCACTCTACCCAAACTCCCACAATCCTCTGGGAGAGAGTGAGGTGTGGCCACTTCATCTGATGGAGGAGGACTCGCCTTGGTCTCAAGACCACCCGAACACCCTGGCCCCTGGCGAGGCCGTGGGCCCAGCTCTGCCACTTGCCAGCTCTGTGTCTGTGGCTGAGCTCCCGGATTTCTACGCTGTGTTTTCCCATCTGTTACATGGGGTAATAACAGTGTCTGCTTCCTAGGACTGCTGAGCGGGTTCAGTGGGTTCCCGAATGGCTTAGACCAGGGCCAGGCAGGTGGTGCACACGGTACAGGCACTAGCTACTGTCCCCGTTGTCATTATAAACAAACGGGTGGGGGTGGGGGTGGGGGTGCACGTGCAGGTGCGAGCTGAGTCGTCGTCACGTGCTGTGTCAAGGGCGGCACGGCCTTGTCTTACACGATCCCACACCCACCCTCCCGCCTTACAGACGCGGCATCAGCCCTCCTCAGACACCCAGGACTCACAGCCCCCTGCCCAGTAACCTGTCCTGAGCGCTCCAGCTGCTCCCTCGGAGCTTGCAGTCAAGTGGGAGAGACAGACTGTATCAATAAACTGACTTCAGAGACTACAGAATCAGTGTGCCTCAAACATCATCACAGCATCCAAGCCAAGCGCACAGGGTACCTCAGAGACGGAACAAATGTCATCACATTTGACGACCACGGGTGGGGGCAGGGCGGGGCTCCCAGGTACCCCCCAGCCCGCAATGGACCATGGGGGCCGGAGGCTCTAAGGGGGGGGCGGGCTCCCACGTACCTCCCAGCCCACGATGGACACCTGCCACCGCGCTATCTTGTCTATGCTTTCCAGCTTGCGTTTTCGCTCGTTGATCAAACAGGCGACGTTCTTCATGGCCTCGTACGCTGCCTTTATGTTGTTGTAATCGCTGCAGAGTGTGGGGGTGTTTAATTTCAACCATGCAACCCAGCAACCGCACACAGGAGGACCCACAAAGTCATGCACTCCCTCCCCCCTCGGAGGCCGACAGCCGAGGCGAAAAGGCATCTCTGTCCCATTTTCCCGATCTCTAGACTGCAGTCCGCACGGGCTCAGGGCGCTGTCCAAACGGCACCCAGCATCCCCTGGAAGGAGAATGCCGCCACTCATTTCCCAGAAACCACGGGACTGGAGGCAAAGGCCAGAAGAACTAAGATGCAGCCACGGTGACGACGGAGTCGTTTCATTCATAAAGAAAGCGCAGGCCGTTGTCATTGCTCTGATTTCTCAGCACAAACGTGACCATATAAAGTACTTTTAATCATCACCAGTGATTTTCCATTTTATTATTTTATTTTATTTGATCACCAGTGATTTTCCATTTTATTATTTTATTTTATTTTATTTGGTCACCAGTGATTTTCAAGTCAGGAATTGCTCCAGCCTCATCTGTTATATGGTGCTCGGTCAGGAAAGGACATGAAAAGATCAGAGCGAGTTATGCAAATGCTCATGCGACATTCCCGCATTGGCGTCTTCACTTCTGGGGCCTCCCACAGGCTACACTCCCATCAAATGCACCGTGACCCCGCAGCTCCTGTACTCAGGGCACCAGGAAAACCAAAGCTGCAGCTCTGGCCTGCACATGGGCTGCAACAAGGCACGCACAAACGAGCAGCCTAAGTTCTCTATTTTCCACACTTTGCCCGTGTCTTCCGGGGGAGTCAGAGCCTGTGGGTCTCAGCTGGACTGAATACAGCCCCGCAGAGCCTGGAAAAGCTCGGGAACAGCCTCTGCCCTCTCTTCACCCCCCACAGCTGAGCCCTGCTCCTGGGAGGACATAGGTGGGTAAAGAAGATGTTTCCGAAACGGCACTCGCGCTGCTCTGTTTCTCTTGAAAGTTGCTTGTTAGCAGCTACTGAGTGTTTAAAATATATGTCACTTATAAGGACCGATGACACACTAAAAATCTGCACGGGCTCATGACCCACTTTAAGAATTATGTTTATTTTTTAAATATCTCTAGAAATGGATGTTTGGGGGCCTCTTCAACGACTTTATTTCAGTAAACAACCTTAAACACTGACAAAGTTCCCTGCGGCTCACCCATCATGGCCCTGTGGGGACCCCCCTCGTCCCTGGTGCTGTGCACCCCCCGGGACCCTCCCCCGTGCCCTGCACCCCCGGGACCCTCCCCCATGCCCTGCACCCCCGGGACCCTCCCCCATGCCCTGCACCCCCTGGGACCCTCCCCCGTGCCCTGCACCCCCTGGGACCCTGCCCCCATGCCCTGCACCCCCTGGGACCCTGCCCCGTGCCCTGCACCCCCTGGACCCTCCCCTGTGCCCTGCACACCCTGGGACCTTCCCCTGTCTCCCCCGTGCCCTGCACCCCCTGGACCCTCCCCCGTGCCCTGTACCCCCTGGACCCTCCCCCGTGCCCTGCGCCCCCGCAGCCCGCACCTGTGCTCCTGCGTGGTGTACTTGAGCAGCTCGGCCAGCTGCAGCGGGTACTTGCAGATCTTCTGCACGGGCGTCAGGAGGAAGCCGTCAATGGCAATGTCGATCATCTGCTGCAGGAGGCGACAGGCCTCGAAGAAGTGTCGGTAGCGGCCCTGCTTCATCAGCCCCGACAGCTCGGCGCAGGCGCCCGGGTGGTTATTGCAGTACTCGGAGTAGATGGCGAAGCCCTCTTGCTGGGGAGGGGGCACCGCGCGGTCAGGTCGCCGGTGGCTTTGGCCCCGTCCCCAGGGGGCTCCGGGGCAGGAGGGAGGCGGCCGAGGACGCCCTGTCCCCTACCCCGGGAGTGGGGCCCTCTGCGTCACCTTCTGTGTCACCCCCTGCATTGTCCCCTCAGCCCGCCTGATGCAGGACAAGAGCGAAGGGCTCTTCCCAGGCCGCCTCCCGTCCCCTCTGCTCTCCTCTCCACGTGACCGGGAGGATGGGAGGCCTGGCCCCCTGGTCACGGGGCTCCCTCCCAGCCTGTCACCTGCTGTCCACACGGCATGTCCTCCCCCCACTCCCCAGGCGAGGTGGAGACAGTTCAGAACGACGCGGCCAGACGGTCTCAGGAAGGAGCCCGGGAGGCTTACGTGCTGGAGAAAGCAGGAGCCGATCTCGCTCAGATGAGGTTCCTCCTTATTGTACTGCTTCTCAAGGTCTTTCAGGAACGTTCTCTGGAATTTGTAAATGTCCTCAATGTTTCCGAAGATGGTGGTGAGCTGCGCAACCGTGAACATGGCCGTGTGCTTGCGGCACTGTCGGATGTAGCCCTTCGGAACCAGAAAGCGCACTTGGTGAACCGATTCCTAAATGCACGGAAATCATTTATTTGGAGAAGACACCTTTGGGGGCCCAGAGCCCCGATCTTGGAGTAGGACTTCATTGTATATTACTGTATTTCTCTTTTGAGGGCTGCAGGTGCAGCATCTGGAGGTTCCCAGGCCAGGGGTCGAATCAGAGCTGCAGCTGCCAGCCTACGCCACAGCCACAGCCACACCAGCATCTGTGACCTATACCACAGCTTGGGGCAAGGCCAGGTTCTTAACCCACAGAGTGAGGCCGGGGATGGAACCCATGTCTTCATGGATGCTAGGCGGGTTCTTAACCCGCTGAACCACAATGGGAGCTCTCTTGGAGTGGATTTTAACTAGAGAAAATTATCTGAACTCTAGGGATCTCTGATGGGCTAATTATACTTTCATGACTATAATGTGCCCTAAACATGTTAGAGACAAAACGAAAGAGAAAAGCTATGTGTTGGTTGGCTTTGTAATTCCAGAAACCATAGGAAGTTTCCAGATTACACTCATGATATAAGTTGCTTGCTTTCAAATACTAGAGCTCAAAAACTGTGGTGTCACACATCTTCTAAACCCCTAAGATATTATTTCCACCCCTAATTCCATTGCACGGCCAAGGAAGCCTGTCAAATACAGATGCCATCGTGGAGGGCTCACTGTCCCGGCCAAGAGCCAAGCACCGCCCCCCCCCCCCCCCCCCCCCCGCCCCGGGAACTGCTCATGCTCCACTTTCTCCTGCAGCCATTGCCTGCAGACCTGTGACCCCAGGCCTGCATCTGCGATGCCCTGGCTGTCCGTGTCTTGGGGAGGATACAGGGGTAGGGAGTTACTAACTGTCCCCAGATTGGCATCTTGTAATTACACAGACTCAAGTGGCTACACAGCAAACACACACCACGGACACGTGGCATGAACTTCAACAGGCTCTAGGTTCCAGGCTCCAGGCGGACGGCTCCGTTTCCATCACAACCTCCCCGCCTACTTCTCTGCACCCCACTTCTCCTCTGTGACGGGGACACAAGGGACCCCAACGAGGGCAGGCAGTCCTGCTCAGCAACTATGAGCAGTGACCTATTTCCCAAAAATGCCACTTTAGAGGGTTGCACACGAGATGGCTGCACAAATAAGCCAAGCACCAGTGGGCCCTTATCCACCGGTCAGTCCAGCCGCCTGCCTTGCTGCTGACCTCTCACAGCCCCACGGAAGGCCAGGGAACAGCAGTCACAGCCCAGATGCTGGAAGGACCTGATGGGCCATACAGTCTAGTGCAGCGCTGCCCAGAATCCAAAACATGGAAAATACCACGGCATAGAGAGAGATTGTGCCCACAGGCTCCCAGAGGCTGTGGGACAGGCTGGGACGTCACTAGATGAGGCCAGGAATGGCTCGGACCTCGCTGTGTGTGTCGGGTGGGTCTCACTGAAAGGGCCGCCTTCCCTGGCCGGGGCTGGCTCCGCACGCTCTGGCCAGCTGGGTGCTGCGGGAGGTCCCGCATCCCTGAGCAGCATCCCTCCCTGAGCAGCGGCCTGGGCAGGGCCGTGCGGGCGGGGCGGGGTCTGCGGATGGGGGCGGGGCCACGCTCACCTCGCAGATGTCGCGGAGGTGCTTGATGTACACGCGCTCGGTCTTCATGATCTCCTGGATGACGTTGGTGCGCATCTGCTGCGGGCTCTCGGGGTGCTTGTGGCGGCTCCTGCCCGCGCCTTCCTCCGGCTGCTCGCCCGCGGGGCCGCCGGGGGCCTCCGCCAGCTCCTCCTGATTGACGCGCAGCTGCGGGACACACGCGGCACCGGTAGGGGGCGCGCCAGGCCCGGGCGGAGCCCGCGGTTCCCCCTCCCGGCGCCCCTGGGGACCGGAGGAGGGCGGCGGGGGCCACAGGCACGTGCCCTGCGCTCCGCACCCGCAGCCCGACCCCCAAGGGGGCTGCGGACGAGGGTGACCTGTCTGTCCGTCCCCGCCCCGAGCCGGGGACTCACTCTGACGAAGCTGGCCGGGAACCAGGCCTCCTTCTCGGCGCTGCGGCCCCACCACCAGTCCTTGTGCGAGGCTTCCAGGACCTGGATGACGTCCCCCGCCTTGAAGCCCAGCTCCTGCTCGTCCATGGTCACGTGGTCCCAGAGCGCCTCGGCGCAGACCACGCTGCCATCGCTGATCAGCTGGAAGGGAGGCGGCGGTCGGCCCTCGGCCCGCATCCGACCCGCATGTGCCCTGGACGCCCAGAACCAGGTGCGCGCCCCTCACGTGCTCGCCAGCGGACCCCAGTCCACTCCTCTGCACATCCATTATCCAACATCCAGGCTAGTCCCCCTGAAACGGCTTCTGAGCAGCCACACTACGGGTCCCAGAGCCAAGCCACCAAAGGTCAGCACACCCTTTGCTGCAAGACCTTCACTGCATCACCCTGGACCTGCTCTTCATACCTCCCTCACCATGGGAACAGACCCTGCCTCTAACTGCAGCATTTACTGTTCTTAGAGAGAATGCAGCATGAGGTCCGGATACTAACAGGCCAGTCCACTGGGCTCCTGGATCAAGCAAAAGCTGGGGCACTGCCAAGTTACACCCCACAGCCTGGGTTCGCGAACCTCAAAAGACAGAGGTGCCTTCTGGAAAGATTTCTGTGAAAAGGGCTAAAGATGCAGCAGGTAGAAAGCAGCCCACGTCCGTGGGGAGACGTATGTGGCTCACTTCAGCTCTGCCATCTGCTAGCAAGTCCTTCAGCAGCCAAGCCTCAGAGGGTTTGTTAAAACATGGATCATATAACTACCTAGATCTTTTTTTTTTGCCTTTTTTGCTATTTCTTGGACCGCTCCCGAGGCATATGGAGGTTCCCAGGCTAGGGGTTGAATCGGAGCTGTAGCCACCGGCCTACACCACAGCCATAGCAACATGGGATCCGAGCCACGTCTGCAACCTACACCACAGCTCACGGCAATGCCAGATCCTTAACCCACTGAGTGAGGCCAGGGATTGAACCCGCAACCTCATGGTTCCCAGTCGGATTCGTTAACCATTGAGCCACTACGGGAACTCTAGCTCCTAGATCTCTATGAGGTGGTAAACACAAGTCAGAGCCTTTCCTAAACCAAGAAGCCCTCTCCAAGCGTAGCGATGGCTGCTCTAACTGGGCAGGATGTGCTTTCGTGGTGAACAAAACTTAAGCGGATGAATCATCCTTGAAAACGCTAGCAAACGATTCTGTGTTTCCAATCAGAGTTCTAGGTTTTGGAACATGGCCCCTAAGAAGTAGAGAACAACTGGAGTTCCCGCCATGGCTCAGTGGTTAATGAATCCGACTGGGAACCATGAGGTTGAGGGCTCGATCCCTGGCCTCGCTCCATGGGTTAAGGATCCAGCATTGCCGTGAGCTGTGGGGTAGGTCCGCAGCTACAGCTCTGATTCGACCCCTAGCCTGGGAACCCCCATTTGCCACGGGAGTGGCCCTAGAAAAAGCAAAAAGACAAAAAAAAAAAAAAAAGAAGAAGTAGAGAACAACCTATGAGTGGATGCTGGGCCCTGCAAAGCGGGCCTGCAGCATGGCCAGTGCTGTGTGGGATTCCCTCCAGTACCTCGTTGACGGCCAGCTGCTCCCCGCCCGGCTGCAGGTATCGGGGGCTGGCCCGACAGAGGTCTTCATAGCTGTAGTCCCCCTCGCTGCCGTTGTCATCCACTAAGGCCGACGACTCAGCACCTCCGTCTGCAGAAACTGAGAGACAGCAAGAGACGGTGTGGTTTGAGAGCCGGCCAACAACAGGTGTCCCGACCACACCTCTGACCTCTGAGAACAACCCCCAAGAGAAAGATGCCACTGCCCTATGAACCCAAAGGTAGCCGTTAATGCTCAGAAGAGCCAGGGTTGACTGTCACAGGGAGAAGGAGCAGTTCGGAGGCCACTGCCAACGTTGACACAGTGTCATTTTGTGCGTTTGGATGCTGCGTGAATTGTGTGTGATTTAGTTGGAGATTTGGCCTCCAAAGAGGATATAGAATATATAAATATAGATGATGTTTCTAAGAATTGAGTCAATAAGCTGAAAAAAAGGAAGTGAAAATATAATTTTAAAAAAGCGTCCTGCTTCCATCATCCCCCTGCAAGCACCGTACGTGCTGCTGAATGAGAAGGTCTGACGGTATCGTACAAGGGAAGCCACACGGCCAAGCTTACTAGTCACCCCTGGGGGAAAAGGCTGGAGCCCACAGTGTCAGAATTAGGAGCGCTTTACCAAAAAAGAAAGATGTTTGGCGGATGAGTGTAGCATCCTGGACTGACCACCTTGGCACTCAGATCTCCTTTCTGGGGACAGTGGGCTACTCCTGCCAAGGCTAATCTGTCACGGAGTGAAGGGAATTCTATTCTTTCCATGCCCAAGGCATGTAGAAGTGCCCAGGCCAGGGATCCAAGCTAAAGCACAGCAGTGACCTGAGCCGCCACAGTGACAATGCAGGGTCCTTAACCCGCAGTGCCACTCGGGAACTGCAGGTTCCTAGCATCCCTGATTCACAGTTGGGACTCACAAAGAGGAGGGTTCCTGGGGGTCCCTCCTGGCCTGTGCTGTGGTCAGAGCATTGGAGGGCAGAGGACGCGAGGTCACTGGGTGTTGCTGGGGGGTGGGGTAGGGTGGGGAGAAAGTCTGGAGGAAGCCATGCACCTGCTGTATGTGAAGCATCTCTCATCGGACTCCACGGAGGGAGCACTGAAGCCACAACCCTTCTCTAACAGAGTCCTCAGAGCAGCTGACGGGGCCCACGGGCTGGCGCAGGGAGGGGACAGAGGCGATGCCAGATCTGCTGGGGCCCCGAGCGCCAGAGGAACCATCCTGCACTGTGCATCTCTCCTGCCATCTCAGGGAGGCCGTGGAGCTCAGGAAAATCGAGGCCCCCGGGCCCCTCCCCACGAGACCCTTGAACAGGGCTTTCCCTAAGACCCTTGGAACAGGGCTTCTGGGTGGAACCCTGTCCCACGTCCCCTGGAGCTGCTGTGAAAATCCGTCGGGGAGGGGGGGGAAGCCAGGTGGTGAGGTCTACACCTCAATTTCCAAACTGCGATTTCCAAGCCTTTACTGCAAAAAGCCTCAAGCTTGAGAGGCAGTGGGTAGAGCTATCTGGAAACAGACGTGGACTCACACACTGCACGGTGTGTGACCGCGTCACCAAGGCCTAGAAAAGGGCCCCAGGGGCTCCCAGGAGGGCTGTCAGCTCATGGTGGTCCCTGTGCTGCCAGTTGCTTGTCCACAGGGAGAGTGAGGCTGGGTGGCCGAGAGGCAGGGTGTCCGGACCCGCTAAGACATCTGGAGCAAAAGCACCTGCGAAGCCCCGCACTCAACCAACCGTCCAGTAAATGAGCCCGGAGCCAGCCAGGCCGGGGACCCGTGCACCGCATGGTGCCGTGTCTAAGGTGGAGTGAGTCCTTGCGCCCCCTCCTTCCTCCGCCCGTCACATCCCACGTCCAGCAGCAGCGCCGCACCCTGCCCTCAGCTCTCAGTGTCCAGAACCCACCGACGTGCAGGCCTCCCCCGAGACTTGAGCCAAGGTCACAGTCACAGTCACCTCGAGCAGCCCTTCCGCCCTCCCTGCCCCACCCCCTACCGTGAGTCTCCTCAAAGTGGGCAGTGAGGGTGCCAAACCACCCAGAAACCGGACCACTCACTCTGCTGCCCCACACCACCCGTGGGGGACCGAGCATGGGTCCACAAAGACCGCCCCCCCCGACCACCAAACACACACTGCCCACCCAGCTCTGACCCTGGCAGCTGCCCGCTTCCTGCACAGGCCCCCTTCCTCGCTGACATCCTACCAGATGCTGCCCCTCCCCTCCCCCACCCCCACCCAGTCGTCCCTCCTGGTTCGCCTTCTCCACCTGAGATACTCTGGCCATCATCCGTCTCCCCAGCTAAAGGGTCAGCTTCCCAAAGCCACCACATCTGTCTGCTTCATTCTCCACTCTGTTCCTGGTGCCTGGAGCACGCCTGCCAAACCTTCAAGTGTGGGCGAAGAAGCGTCCCTTAGTGCCTTGTTTTGGAGGTTTTCAAGAGTCATTCTTCCTTTTTTCTTTTTCAGTGGTGACTTCCTATTTAGGGCTATTTTGCACCATGTAGAGCTACCACAAATTCTCAAAACGTGAAAAATTACCATGTTACCACTTTAGAGCATGTGCTCAGCCGCGCTAAGCAGGTTCCCAAGGCTGTGCAAGAAAGAGACCTCTAGAGCTTTCTTATCTTGCAAAAGCGAAACTCTGTCCCCAGCAAACGCGAATTCTTCCTCTTCCTCCCCCATCCTGTTTGGTGGCAACTAGCTTTCTACTTTGTTTCTGCGATGGACTCACACAGCTTGCCCTTCCGCGGCTGGCATATTCCACTTAGCACAAAGTCCGCAAGGCTCCTCTGCGTCGGTTGCCAGTGTCCACTCTTCCTTGTCAAGGTGGGACAATCTCTCCATCCATCTCTCCCTGGGCATTCGGGCCCCTTGGCCACTGTGACTGAGGACCCGGCGAACATGGCTGTGCCAACCCCTCCTGAGATCCTGCTCTGAATGCCTCTGGGTGCGTATTCAGAGGTGGGGTCGCTGCAGCATGTGGAGATGCTATTTCCACTTTGCAAGGAACCTGCACAGGGTGCTCCACGGTGGCCGCGACATGCTGCAGTCTCATCAGCAGCACGCTGGCCTGCTTCTTCAGACCCCTGGCCAGCTGTATTCTTTCTTTCATTGAACAAGTAGGTGTGGAAAAGCCACGTCGGAAAATGATCTTGTAAATACTGTGCCAATACTGGCACATTGCAAATGGCAAGCAAGACCCGGAACGCCTAGAGAGAGGACCCCGAGAACGGCCGAGCTGCTCTCCTTCCTGCTCAGCGTGGCCTCGGCTCTAAGAGGCGCAGGGGAACATCGTTAGGGTCCAAGAGCTCTGGGTGCTGATGAGGGCACACGCCTCGCAGACCAGGGCGTAAAGGTGCAGGAACGCCCTCCACGCGTGTAACAGGAGTTCATCCCCAGCTTGTTTAAGCGTCACAGTCCGCCGGCCCTGGAAAGGCCGTCACTGGCTCTGCAGGGGACACACTGGGTGGCTGTCCTTGCTGGCACCACCTCCCCCTCCGGCAGCCTGTCCTTCCCAGAGTCCTACTGCCAGACTCAGCCCCTCATCTTCATCTCCCCCAAACCGCTGCTCGATTCCTGGATGAACCCATCTGAGGAAGCCCCGGTCCTTGTTTCCAGCCCTGGCCTGACGCGGCTTCGGGCTCATCGGGAGAGAATCTTGCAGCCACAGAGGAGGGGCCGGTTTAGGGTCAGGGCTGTTGCAACCACAACAGAGGTGATGCGAGTTTTACAAGCAAGGCCAGGGATGAAAGCGTCCACACGCTTCAGGAGGGTAACAGACACTCTTCTGTCTCAATCCGGAGCATAGTTGCCCTACGGTGCAGGGTTGGTCTCGGGGGCGCAGCAGTGACTCACGTCGCTGCGGAACGATGAGCAGCCTCCCCTGTGCTCCCCAGGTGGGCCCTGTCAGTCTTTTAGTTTATGTACTGAACCTGGATGTGACGTCTGAGAGGGAACAAAAGCTGACAATAGGTTCAGGAGCTGCATTTCTGACCGGACACATCAAAGTCCCCCACGGGAAACTTTCTCCTCCAGCGCTTGCCAGGGGATGCGGCTCCCAGAGGAGGGGGTCACGTGCACAGGAAACGTGTCCCCAGCCCGTGTCCTGGGGGGAGTTCGGCTCAGGACACACATCAGGTCTTCCCGTTTGGCTTGATTTTGCACACTTAAGGCTTCTGCTCAGACCCGCGCTTTGCTTTCTCTTGGCGGCTGAGGGAGCCGCACTCCCTCCCCGACCTGTCACTTGGGGCTGGACAGGTGCACGTCTCCTTAGATGAGAGGGAGGTAAGAGCTAACCTATGGAGGCAGCTCGGGTGTGAATGCTCATCCCCGGATGGTCCAGAATGTTCTCCAGGCCTGGGGAGCTCCTCTCCGGGGACTTCCCAGCAGAACGCCAGCCACTCGTGGAAATTCCCGCACTTACGAGCCCGTCAGAGACCAGTTTGAGGAAGCCTGCTGTGGCTCACTGGCCTGCCTCACCTCCCATCTGAAAAGCGCACAGCAGACGTGTGCTTGCCAAGGGGGAGGGGGAGGCAGTGGGATGGACGGTGGAGGGGGTCGGGGTGAGCCGATGCGAACTGTTGCCTTTAGGCTGGATGGGAGCGAGGGCCTGCCGTTCCGCACAGGGACCTAGGTCCAGTCTCCTGGGACAGGACATGATGCAATGACGGTGTGAGAAAAAGAACGTGTATGCATATATATTTACACAGCTGTGTGTATGTATTATATATGTAGACATATCTATGTATATCATACATACATACATCTTACATACACACACACACGTCTCTACATATACAGATGTATGACTGGGTCACGGCGCTATAGAGCAGAAATTCACAGGACAATGTAAATCAACTATAATAAAAAAACTTAAAAAAAAAAAAAAAAAAGCAGAGCAGAGCTGCCAGGTGGGCTGTGCTCGAGCCCAGGGCAGGCAGAGCCGCCCCCGCGGAGGCTGGAACCAGGGCCTCGCCTCTTCCTGGCTCCATGGGATCCCACCCCAGGAGGACGGCGCAGAAACTGGTGCTGCCCCTCCCCCACCCTCCAGACCAGGGAGCCAGGGCCGCCAGGGGGTGGGCACGTGGGAGAGAGGGGGCTGGTCGAGAACCTCCTTCCCTGACGCTCCACGCGACTGGGAGGCCCGGCGCAGCGTGGGCACCACGGGAAGCTAAGCTAAACCCACGTCACCCCTGGTGCAGGGACCTGCCTCGGACACGTGCACCTGTCTACGCAGCCACACAGCCGAGAGCCTCGGGTTCTCCTCCTGGGTGTGAACACCTCCACGCTGGCCTGTCCACCTGGAGCGCCTTCCTGCCCTGAGGGCCCGGCCAATCCCAGGCCTCCCGCAGGGCAGTCAAGCTCTCGGGGGTCTCCTCCCCGACCCCCCCGAGGTAACTCCACCTCTGAGGTTCTAGAAGCATGTTCAGCTTTCTGGAGTGGCTGCACTCAAGGCCTATGGAAGTTCCTGGACCACGGACTGAATCTGAGTTGCAGCTGCCGACTTAACACCACAGCTGCAGCAACACTGGACCCTTAACCCACTGCGCTGGGCCAGGGATCAAACCCGCGCCTCCGAAGTGACAGTCACTGCAGTCAGCCTTTTTTTCGTCTTTTTTAAATTAAATTTATTTAAAATTTTTTTTTCTATTTTTTTCTGTCACACCCACAGCACATGGAAGTTTCCAGGCTAGGGATCAAATCCGAGCCGCAGCTGCAGCAACACCAGATCCTGAACCCACTGTGGGGAACCAGTGCCTCCAGAGATAACTGGCTCGTTAACCCACTTCGCCACAGCGGGAACTCCCTGCCGGTTCTGAAATACTCACATGTATATTGTCATTATATTTTGGCTGTTTGTGTTTCTCGTCTCTGTCCCCTCTGACTTTCTCGGGGACAAGGACCACGCTTATTAGCCAGCTCCCTAAATGAAGGCACCAGACACCCGCCCCAAGGGGAACTTCAGAGGCTGCTGTCGGGAAAGTCACCCTTACACCCGCCTCATCTAGACTTTCAAACCAGTTTCCAAACAGTATTTTTGAATCTTTAAAACACGTTGACACTAACAAGATCAGAAAGGGCAGTAGAGGTGGACCCGCTGCCCTCACTGCCAACCCTCTCGCCCGGGCCCTGCCCAGTGCAGACCTGGCTGTGGGCTCTGGCTTCTCAGAGGCCTGCCCCGAGCCCTCGGCTGCTGCCCCCGGCTTGGCCCTGCGCGTCTGCTTCCTCCTCATTGGGTCTGGCTCTGACCTCAGCGGCCCCGTCCAAAACAGCTGCCGCCTGTGCCTGTGGCCTCCGCTTGGCCACTTCCTGGCTGCCCCTCCTGGCTCCTGGCAGCTGCCCCCAGGCTGGCTGCTCACACCCTGAGCAAGAGCTCGCCTGGTTTCACTGCTTCCCCAGAATCAACTCCAGGGTGTACCAGGTGCTGCACTAAGCGCTTAAATAAAACATCCAATCTCATCGGAGCCTCACAAGTGTCCTGGAAGCATCACTGTCCGTGTACACAGGAGGAGACAGCGGCTCAGAAAGGTGGAGTTATGGCTCCTCGGCGGCGGGGCTGGAATTCAGCCCCAGGTCTGCCTGGCTCCAAAGCCATCCTGCTGGCACCGGCCTGGGCCCTGGCCTCACTGGGCCCAGGACAAGACCTGCTGCCACGGCAGAAGCTTCGTCCCAGGTGCCAGGCTGTCCCCTGCCCCTGAGGGCCCTCTAATAAGACAGAGCCCCCCACTCAGCACGTGCTTGTCAGTGGCACGGGCCCGTCAAGTTGACTCCACTGTGCACCTCTTTCCAACACACACATACACGTGCACACACACTTAGCACAGCGAGCGTGTGACAGTCCTGGGAGCACACAGAACCCTCGGGAAAAGGGAAGATTCGGGCAGAAGTGCCTCCTCCTTTCTCTTCACAGCCAGGCTGGAGCGGGAGCTGACGGCCCGCGGAGAGGGGGTGCAGAGCCCCGCAGCCCAGCCACACAGAGCAGCCCGCCCGGCACCGAGGCTGGGTCCCGCCGCCCTCGGCCTCCGCACTGCGGGAAGGAGGCCCGGGACCCGTGCCCGCCGGGGAGGGAGGATGGGCAGACTCCACCGAGGCCCGGCCCCTCCAGGGACCAGCGCGGCCCCTTGGCAGGCAGGCCTGTGACTTCCGTGCACGCAGAAATATCTCTTCTTCTTCTTCGTCTAAATTTTCGCTCGTGAAGTGGCACACACGCTGGTCTTGGTTATTTTAATCTGCCAGAAGCAGAAGCCCCAACCACATCCCCGGCTGCTCTGAGCCGGCACAGAAAGCCAACCCCAACAAGGAAGCAGCACCACTGCACCCGCGCCCCTCCTTCCGGCGCTCGCCCACCTCGCCCGTTCCCTCCGGGCCGAGCCACGGGCAGGGATTTCAGGCCGAAGCAGAGACAAGGCTTTTCTTTAAAGCATCCTACTGCACCCATGTGCGGCAGTCAGCTAGAAGTTTTTTCTTACTCCTTTTAAAGAATACACCGGGGTCCAGCGTCTAACCCCCTAGTGTAAGACCCCTGGACGTTTCCCTCACTCTTAACTAGGAGGCAGCCTAGGGGACCAAATCACAGAAACACAGAAGCAGGGGTGGGCTAAGGCGCTGGATCCTGGGCAGTATCGCTTTTGCGAACAGTTAAAGGTATTTCTCAAAAATTTCTTCACACCCTGAAACCTCCCACGCCCCAAATTAGCAAAAGGAACATTATTAGACACTCCAATAATGTACTAGGATAGTTCATGTACTAGAAGCAAAAGCCAGGACCACACACATCAGACCCACGGCGCCTAAAGGAGGAGAGTCCACGCTCGAGTCCGACTATTTTCTCCTTCACACCAAAGGCTGTGCCATAACCAAACCCAGCTTCTCTGCTTTACTGTGTCCACACCGAGAACTGCACTCAGGACCCCAGATGGGTCCAATGAACTTACACACACACACACACACACACACACACACACACACACTTACACCTGATGAGAAGCAGTGGAGAGCTAGCGCTGTGAGCTGCAAGGAGAGAGACTGGCAAGCGATAGCATAGACAGATGTGCAACTCACACTTTGCACACGTACCCAGGTGAAGGCTTTCCAGACTCCAAAATCTTGATATTTCCCCTCTAGCTACCATTCTTCTGCTGGAAAAACAGCCGGGGTCAGAGCAGGACTGGGGTGTGGGTGAGCATCTCGGAGAATCACCCAGGCTCTGGCCGTGGAAGTGCAGGAATTGCTCATTCACTGCGGACGCCTCCGCACTGGGGCCAGAGCCTGCTCACCGCGCCAGTGGCTGAGTTCCAGCTCCAGACGGGGGACAGGACAGGACAGGAAACCAACCCACAGGCAGGCCAGACCGCTACCCAGCAAACCCAGGCACCGCTGCAGCCTATCAGGTGCACCAGAGCCTTCGATGAGGGTGGGAGCAGCTAGGCGCCTGCTGCTTTTCGTCACCATCCCAAAGGCAGAGAGAGCTCACAAGAAGGACTCTGTTTCACGGGGAAGAAGCAGGGGTCACCAAGTTCAAAGACGGAGCTGGGATTTCCTGCTATGGCACGACAAAAATCTCAGTTATGATGTTACATTATGCCAGCTGTAAATCTGCAAACTCACTTTCAAAGCAGTGTTTCCTTTAAAAAATATGCATGGAGATATGTGTGCCTTCTACTCTGTGAGAAGCGTCTGACTTTGACTCTATAAAGCATCTATCCTCTCTAAGGAAGAAGACTGTTTTGTGTTTTTATTTATTTCATTTGAATGATTTTTTTTTTCCATTATAGCTGGTTTACAGTGTTTTGTGTTTTTTTAAGAGGCTTACTCTCGATGACAAGGGGTTATTGATTTTCTCTCTACTGTTTTTTGTGCAGTGAATCTGCAAGGAGCAAGTCATACTGTGAAGGAACGGTAATTAGCAAACGACACGCTTCCGCCAGTTTCCCCACGACAGGAAGACGAGCGAGGAGGTCATATGTGCAGGGGGGACCATGGGCTCCGGCCCCCGGGAGAGGGTGACCTGAGCCGGTGAGCCAGTGGGCTCCTTGTCATCACTCCACCAGCTCCGACCTCCAGGGACCAGCGTCTAGTCTGCCCGTGGGGACAACCGGGCCCCAGCAACCCTCTCAGGGTTCCTGGCAACATTTCACCAAGTACAGATGGTGCCAGCAGTTTCCTGCGGGTTCACAAACAGGGCCAACCACGCTGCAGCCCCTCTGAGAGACGGAGGACTGTCACACAGGCCCGGTGTCCACACAACCCACAGCACCAGCGCAACGGGCAAAGCAGCAGAGTCAGCACCACGCCGGCTCTGTGCGTTATCGGAGGCGGTGCTTATCTTTATTGGTGGCTTTTTCTACTGACATGGTGCGTCCCACCCTTAAATCCAGCCGAGGCATCAATGGTCCACAACAGAGGCAACACACACACACACACACACACGTCCCAGTCACAGTCACAAAACCAGATGAGCGTTGACTCTGTCCCTTGCAAGTCTTTTTCAAACATGACTTAAAAGAGGAGTTCCCTTCGCGGCTCAGCGGTTAACAAACCCGACTAGGATCCATGAGGACGTGGGATCGATCCCTGGCCTCGCTCAGTGGGTTAAGGAGCCAGCATTGCCATGAGCTGTGGTGTAGTTTGCAGACATGGCTCAGATCCCACATGGCTGTGGTTGTGGTGGAGGCCGGCAGCTGTGGCTCTGCTTCCACCCCTAGCCTGGGAATCTCCATATGCTGCGGGTGCGGCCCTAAAAGAGGAAAAAAGATTTAAAGGAGTCAAAACTCTTAATAGATGGTTTATCCAATAGGGGCGTATCCACCCAATACAGACAGAACTTCATTAAAGGATGAACTCAAGACTCCGGGCAGCCGTCTCTCAGAGCAGACTGCTCTCTCCGAGGCAGGGTTTCCTACTCGAAGCGGAATGCTACTCGCCCAAGACAGTGCCCCCAAAACGTCTGAAGACCCCTGAGCACTACATCTACCTCCTGGAAACCGAAAGGATACACCAGCAACCACGGGCTCCAGCCCGGATAAGGACAACGCCATCAGGTGTTTAACACAGAATTTCCCATAAGGCCACAGAACCCTCTTCTTAAAACCGCAAAGGGTGTGGTCCAGGGAGCAGCAGCACCGGGTGACCTGGGAGCTGGGGTGACGTGGATCAGAGGCTGAGGTGAATCAGACCCAGGGATCTGGGGCCTGGGGCCTGGGCTCTAGAAGCAAACACACACTCGGGTCTGAGAAGCGTCCTTGGCAAGGCAGGGAACTCCCCGCTCGGGGGCAGCATCCTGCTTGCTGGTGTGTTTTGTTTTATTTATTCATTCACTTCAGAAATGCAAGAGGGGACCTGGCTTTACTTCCAATGAAGACGTGAAACGCTGAATCCTGAGACACAGCAGTGAGATGGGGGAATGAATTCTAATGAGCACCCTTTCCAACAGAGCTTAAAATCCAGCAGGAGGCAAATCACATCCAGTGTTTCCATTGTCTTCATTTTTTTCTTTTGGTGAAAATCACAATTTTTCAGAGAAGAAGCTGTCTCGGCCACGGTTCCTGGCGCCGCTCTACCTGGGCCCTCGGCTTATTCCCTTTCTCCTGGAGCAGCCCCTACACAGGGCGGCTTCTGGTTCCCAAGGCCTTCGTCTAAATCCAGAGTCGGGGTCAGGGCATAAGACAAAGGTCTTTAGGATTTTAGGATCTTAAGCCAAAGGCATCCACTAAGTAAACTGACTTTGCTGCACACAAACTCCCAACAAAAATAAAGATAAAGAGAAGGGAAAAAGTAAACAGACAAACACTGCATCGAAATGAAGCATCTTCTCAAAGGAAACTGACCCAACAAGCTTTCTAAGATATTTCTGGAGGAAGCTGCACAGAAGCCTTGACTTTTAGCCTCGAAATTTTTTTCAGTGCTTAGAGCCTCTGCTTATCAGATCAGCAAGAACACTGCCACAGAAGCAAACTATTAAATACAGGGTGGATAAACAGCGAGGCCCCACTGCCTGGCACAGGGAACTAGATCAGTGTCCTGGGATAGACCATGACGGGAAAGAACAGGAAACAGGACACACCGTGTGTCTGAGTAGTTCTGCTGCACAGCAGAAATGAGCACGACGGCGTTCAACCGACTCTACTCCAACAAGACACGTTAAAAAATACTGTAACAAAACCCGCAAGCGCAGTGTAAGGACGTCTTACTCTCCTCCACGCACCCCCGCCCCAAACACACCATCCGTCCGCTTGATGAGGCGTCTCGACACCGTCGGGACCTGGAGCACCAGCCGCACGGGAAGGATGAGGGCTTACGTCCCGTGGGAAAGCAGACAAACGCAGGTTATAGGTAGCCCTTATATATTTATATAGTATACATTTGCATATATTACATGTTTATGTATAAATATTAAAATCAAATATTCAGAAACCAGAGAGGGTCCAACAACTGCTGGAAAGACATGGGACGTGAACAATCATTTTGATTCTGCAGATGAAGGAATGAAACCATCTTCATTTCTTTGGCCCTGAGGCCTGTCTGTGTGGGTCTTTCCTCACGGACGTCTGGAAAGCAGGCTGCTGAGGCGGTGAGTCGGGATCTCAGACGCAAGCCAGGGCTGCTCCCTTTACCCCCAGGACGGCTCTGGAGATGACGGACGAGGCAGTCGGTGGGTGGCTAAGGTTCCACTTGGCTCCCGATTTCTGGTATCTATCTTGGGCACGTGCAAGTCCCCAGGCCGGGGATGGAACCGGAGCCCCAGCAGCCACACCACCAGCTCCTAACTCTCTGGGCCACCAGGACACTCGTCTGGCATCGACTGGCGCACAACCCGAGACTGACTTTCTCGCACCTCCCGACCCTGGGCGGGAAGATGCCCAGCCCCAGTTTCCCTCTGCTGTCGCTGCGGCGCCCTGCCCGGGACAGAGACGTCCCTGACCCGGGAGAGGCCTGGGGGCTTCACCTGCCCTGCAGGCTTCAGGATGGGCCGGGGCGGGAGGCTCGGGTCCAGCACTACGGCCGCTTTCAGGAAAAGAGCTCAGGGCTGGGTTCACGTCGGAACCGAGGAAGGCCCGGCCCAAGCCCCACGTGAGCAACGACCCCCAGGATCCAGGGCAGCACAGCGAGGGTGCTGTGCACACCACGCTGCGCCCTCCCGCCCCCCACCCACTGTGGATACGGGGCTGCTGTTCTTAAAGCCAGGAAGGGGTTTTCTTACCAGGAACTAATCAATTATATTGGCCATTGGTTATTCGGACCAACGCCCAGGCCATCCGCGTAAGTGATGGGCCAGAGGGACCCTTCATTACAGACAAACCTCACTGCTAATCCACAGGCCACGGTCACGCGGTTTTCCAGAGAAACATAAGCAGAAGACACAGACATGCAACCTAACACAGAAACATTTTCTAGCACATTCTGAGGTGCCCCTGGGCCTGCTTGAGTCTGTTGCCTGCGCAGGGACGGCCAAGGCACGCTGGGTTCGGGTTTTTCTGAACCACCCTTCTGCAGCCAGCCTCCTGACCACAGAGGGGGAGGTGCTGGCACTTAGACACACAGGAAACGGAGTGAGGTTACAGGCCCCGCCCCTACTGGGGACAGGATGAGGGGGCCTCTGGACACACCCCAAAGCGGCTGCTCTTCCAGCCCCTCACCCCACCCCCCAAAACCCTCCACATCAGACATGGGCCTGGGCTCTGATGACAATCACTCTTAGATGAGTTCAGAAACAGACGCAAACCTGCCCTTGCAAAGATAAGGTGCCAGGAGCTCCCTGGTGGCCTAGGGGTTAGGCGTGTACGCATTCACCCCTGTGGCCTGGGTCCAGTCCCAGCTCTGGGAACTGAGTCCCCCCACCAAGCCGCTGCACGACATGGTCGAGAAAACAACCTCAACAACAACAAGACAAGGTACCGACTCAGCGCTCAGACAGGCCCTCCCTGTCCCTGTAAACACCAGGCGGGTTCTCGTCCCTCAAGGCCCGGGCAGGCTGCACCTCATTCCTGTGTTTATCTGTTTGTCTTTGGATCCTCTGAACCGAGAGCCTCTCAGAGGTAACGTTGGCAAGACAGAAAACGGACGAATCTTCTTTTTTCCAATAAAAGGTGATTATTACGGCATGGCCTTAAAAACTGGCACAAGGCATTCTTCTGGCACACACATGAAATAACTGTGTGTTTGTGGTGGAAAAGCCCCAGCCTCTGGGATCAGCGAGTGGAATGGGAGCCATGCAGCTTTTGGGTCTGTCTGATCTGGCCTGACCTCCGGCTCCACCGTCTACGGCTTGGATCTGGCTGAGCCGAGCCAGGAAACAGCATGTTTTTAAGCCCCGGATTCTTCACCCTCGAGACCAGAAACATGCGTGGACGCTGGGTCTGGGCGGCTGTTTGCCAGGGGGCTGGCGCTCTCACTCTCTGGCCCCTGACTTTTACATGCTTTCTTTTCATTTTTTTAGGGTTACACCCGAAGCAGACGGAGGTTCCCAGGCTAGGGGTCCAATCGGAGCAGCAGCAGCGGCCGGCCTACACCACAGCCACACCAACACCAGATCTGAGCCACGTCTGCCATCTATACTGCAGCTGCAACCTACACTGAGCGGGGCCAGGGATCGAACCCACATCCTCATGGATACTAATTGGGTTTGCTTCCCTTGAGCCACGACAAGATGTCCCCTTTCTTTCCCTTTCAAAACAATGCTATATTTTATTGAAGTGTGGTTGATTCACAAGCTGTGTTAGTTTCAGGGGTACAGCACAGTGATTCGTATATACATGTGCAGATATACATAAAGTTAGTATATGCATTCTTTTTTTTTTTTTTTTTTTTTTTTTTATCTTTTTAGGGCCGCACCCGATGCATATGGAGGTTCCCAGGGTAGGCGCCAAACAGGAGTTGCAGCCGCCGGCCTATGCCACAGCCACAGCAACGCCGGATCCTTAACCCCCTGAGTGAGGCCAGGGATCGAACCTGAGTTCTCATGGATCCTACCGAGTTGGATTCGTTTCCGCTGAGCCACGACAGGAACTCAGTATATGTCTTCTTTGTATTTTCTTTTCCATTATGGTTGATTATGGGACATGGGAGACAGTTCCCTGCTCTTTTCCTTTTAAAATCCACTTTCTGAGGCTTGGCATCCGGCACACGGTCACTTTAAGACCTGCCACGTTTTAACTCTTGCCGTTTAGAAGGACTGGAACAAACCCCAGTTTGAGAAGTGAGAATTGTTTTAAATGTGAGCCGTTTCAAGAGTTTGCTGCAAAAACATTTAAACACTTCGTGGTGTTTTTCTGAGACAGGAACTAGAACATGACGTTTCTTAAAAAAAAAAAAAACCAACAAAACCTTGATTCTGGGCCACGATAAGGGTGCGAGCAGCTGCTGGGGCTCACACATCTCTCCAGACTTGCAGCCTGCGGTGGAAGGCCCTGTGTCCTCACCGGCAGGCCGGCAGGGCCTGTCCCTGCAGGCGGGACCCTCCCCGGTTCCTGAACGGGTCTAACCGTGGAGTCCACACGTGCTCAGCAGGGAGCGGTGTCAGCACAGGCAGAGTCCAGGCAGGAAGAGCCTAGTCCGGAGACAGGGGCACAGCATCACCTTGGTCCACAAATGAACACAACCAGCGCCCGTGCTGCTGGCAGGAGAGCTGGGCGGGGGATGAGCAGAGAGTCAGGCGTCTGACCTTGACCTTCCGGGCTCGACCTCACCCACCCTTCGATCTGCTGTCTGACGGGGTGTTTTCTCTTGGATGCGTCCTTAAAAGAAAACTTTTGAAAAGCAGGAAGAGCTCATTCCTTCCAACAGCAAGAGGTCAGACAAGATAAGAAGCTTTCCTGCGGTGGCTAAAAGAATCTCAAGGCACCCCACACCCCTCAACACTGACTCCTCTTGTCTTTCCTTCTCCCCCTTCAGCAAAAAATTCACAGGCATCCCTGGGTAATTAATACTCTGACAAATCCCTTTTTTTTTTTCTTCCTATTTTAGGGCCACACCCGCAGCATGTGGAGGTTCCCAGGCTAGGGGTTGAATCGGAGCTGTAGCCACCAGCCTACACCAGAGCCACAGCAACGCGGGATCCGAGCCGCGTCTGCCACCTACACCACAGCTCACGGCAACGCCGGATCCTTAACCCGCTGAGCAAGGCCAGGAATCGAACCCGCAACCTCATGGTTCCTAGTTGGATTCAGTTCTGCTGAGCCACACGGGAACTCCTGAAAAATCTTTAACGAAGCCTGAAACTTTGGGCCAAGAATTCACCTGAAAACCTGAGTCGAGGCACTTTGTTTTTTCCTAACGACCTTTTGCGTTGGTTTCACCCATATTTGGATAATCCTTCAAGGGAACATCATTCCACCGAGACCCTGGGGCCTCACGCATTAGATTAAGTGACTTGTTGTCTCAGGGTAAAGTGCTGGTTAGTGCTGTGGAGTCAGTGACTGAGAACTCTGGCCAAGAACACAGCCCACTACCCAGCACCACCCTCATCCCTGGAATAATCAGTGCTTCTCTTTAGCTCTGTAATAACGACGGCTAATATGCACGGCATGCAGGTCACCCTAAAACATCTGGGTGGCGGATGACAGGAATAATTCCTATTACAGATGAGGACACTGAGACTTAATTCAGTAACTGGCCGAGGTCACATGGCTACTTAATAGAAGACCGGGACTCAACTCTTTTTTGACCCAAAGGCCTGTTAAGAACAAAATTAACTTTCATAACAATCATTAGAACAACCCCAAGTAACAAATAATCAAAAACTGAGATAAAGGGAAAAAACCCCTTTTCTTTGTTTTGACCGAGTGAAAAATAAATCTAAAGTGTCTCCATAAATTTAAGAAATTCTGAGTTCCCATCGTGGCTCAGTGGAAACGAATCCGACTAGCATCTATGAGGATGTGGGTGCGACCCCTGGCCTCTCACAGTGGGTTCAGGATCCCGCTGTGAGCTGTGGTGTAGGTCACAGACGTGGCTCGGATCCTGCATTCCTGTGGCTGTGGTGTAGGCCGGCAGCTACAGCTCTGATTCAACCCTGGCAGCCTCCCCGTGGTGTGGGCCCCCTGCCAAAAAAGACAAATAAATACATTGATGAAGTTTATGGCAAGGTTTTTCCAAAAATATGCCTCCGTAATTTCTTCCAATTTACTTAATTGAAAACAAATCAGAGTTGAACTGGCGTAAACCCTTATGGCTAAATTGCTCCCACTTCTTTACTGTTGGATTATCATAATTCTGAATCAAGGAACGGGACTTCCCGACGCATACTTTTAAAGTTTTTGGCAGCGCCTGCAGCATGCGGAAGTTCCCGAGACAGGGACTGAACCCACTGCAGGGACAACGCTGGATCCTTAGCCCGCTGAGCCACCAGGGAACGCCTGATGTATACCTAACGTAGCTATTTCCTTTAAAAATACTTAGGAAAAATAAACACCGCCATACTCACATTAATTAATGAGCTTTCGGCTACTGTAATATTCAGCCAGCATAGCTTTTCAATACGGTAGCAAAACAAATAGGTTTTAATTAGCCCTAGCATTTATGGGAAAATTCCATCTATAATATCAGAAAACCGCACAGATAAACAAAACAGATAAAATACCTCCACACTCCCACATAAGGTCTGGGTGCCCCGTGACCTGGCGGACACCCTCCCGGCGTCCTGGCTCTGCCCTCGCACTGAGCTGAAAGTGCTTTTCTAAACCGCCAAGCGTCTCATCACTGAAGCCACCGCCACTGTTCAGAGCACCCGACCTGACCCTGGGCCGGTGACCTCGTAACCGGCCCGCCCTGGAGCCCGGCACCAGGGTGTCCGCCCCCCAAACACCTGGACGGCTGCTCCACGTCCAAGTCTTAGAGAAGCATCCTGTCCCGAGTTCAGGGCTCTGACCCGACTACGTACGTCCCTTCCTGCCTCTGGGCAGGTCTACCCAACCAGTGACACGGCCACCAAGCAAACATGACCGTCTCACTCCACTTAACACCCCTCTTCGGCTCCTGGTGGCCCCAGAATAAACCTGGTCCCTTCGCAGGAGGCCCCGAATAGACCGGCTCCTTCCGATCCCCAGTCTAGACCTGCCTCTCAACACTGTCCCACTACCACCCATGGGGGCCACAGCACGGCCCCCCCACCATGTGCAGTCAGAAACCTGAGAGTTCCCGCTGTGGGGCAGTGGGTTAAGGATCTGTAGCTGAGGCTCAGATTTGATGCCTGCCCTGGAAACTCCATATGCCGAGGGTGCGGCCAAAAACAAAAACAACGTGACACACACTTCCCGCCCAAAGCACTTCAACACAGAAAGGTGGGGCTGACTCACCTCTGTGACCACACAGGACCAGAGGTCACCCTAGGTGATCACGGGACTGGAATTCTGCGTGTCACACCCAGGATGTGGCAACTGTGCTCACGAGTGCTGGCTTCTATTTTCTTTTCTTCTCTGGCCTTACACGTCTGGCCTTACACGCAACATACGGAAGTTCCAGGGCCAGGGACTGGATCCGAGCTGGAGCTGTGGGCTATGTCACAGCTGCAGCAGTGCTGGGCCCTTAACCCACTGTGCCACAGTGGGAACTCCCTGGCTTCTTTACAGCAATGACAGTACAGACGCCCATGTTTCCGGGTTTTATGCCTTTCTGTTCTTTCCGACTGAAAATAATTTTTTAGCAATTCACCTTTACTGAATCTCTTCAAAGAGTTTACTTTTCAGCCTCATATTTACTTTTCATTTGTTTACAGGGCCAGACGAGTTCCATGATTACAGTAATAACTACAGCTGCCCCCAAGCGAGTTCCCTGCCCTCACAGGCTCTGGCCGCAGCCAGGACACCTCTTTCCGGCAGGCGAGGTGGCAGTGGCGGGGGTGGGAAACTTGTACGCAGGTTCCTCCAGCTTGCTCTCCTTCTCCGGCCGCAGCCCCAGCCTGGAACACCCCTTTCCCCGATAACACCTGTCCCCTGACGCCCGTTCATCCTTCGGGTCTCAGCTCTGAGGTCGATTTCCAGGGCAAGGCCTGGATCTGACCTGCCTGCGCTCCGTGCCCACTCGCCTCCTCTGCTGTCGCAGTGGTTTTCCAGGCTGGATGCCTTCCCGGAGCCCAGATTCTGTGGCATCAGTGCCAGGCTTCTCCTGACCAGCCAGCCTCCACACTGCCCGCCACTTAAAACAGGGCACACGTACTTAACACAAAGCACACACAGGGGTCACACGGATCTATGCTAGTGAGGTATCACCTAGCACCAGGCGGGTTAAAAGCTCAGTTCACAAAGGTTTCAGGAGTTCCCGGGTGGCTCGCAGAGATGAACCCAACTAGTAGCCATGAGGATGTGGGTTTGATCCCTGGCCTCGCTCAGGGAGTTAAGGATCCAGCACTGCCATGAGCTGTGGTGCAGGTCACAGACGCGGCTCGGATCCTGTGTTGCTGTGGCTGTGGTGGAGGCCGGCGGCTGCAGCGCCAATCTGACTGCCAGCCTGGGAACCAACATATGCTGCACAGGGAGCCATAAAGAGCAAAAAAAGAAACAAAAAAAGAGACGTTTCAGAGCACCCCAGATGTCAGAAAATACCAGTTTGATTGGCCCTGATGGCCTGTCCTACGTCACTTCTCTATAATCTCAGGCTTATCAACGTCGGGGAACGTTTGGGTAAACTTGCTTTTACCCCAATACCAGCTCCTAAGTGGGGAAAAGTCAACACACACACACACACACACACACACACACACACACACACACACAGGAGGAAGTATCCCCGCTGTCTGAGAGACACATCGCGGCAGAAAGTCGCATCCAAGGACCTACAGGAATGGCCCCCACGGCGACAGCCCAGTCCTCCTTTCAAACAGTGGGCCACTCGGCCTGCTCCTTTCTTCTCTACACCAACTGACCTCAGAGCTGCGCGGGGCATCCACCAGGCCAAGCCCGACCGGCCGAGGGGCGGGGGGCGGCGGTTGGGGGAAGCGCGAGGGCAGCCCCCCTCCCGAGGCCCCTGTCGCAGGGCCTGCAGGACACCGCCGCGTGCGGCCCCGCCCCTCTCTCAGGACACCACGTGCAGGACAACCCCCGCCCTCCTCCGTGCAGGACCCCACGTTCAGCGCCAAGTGCCAGACCCCGGGCCCTCCGTGCCCGGGACTCGCGGATAGGGGGCGCTGTGGTGGGGATTCGCGAGGAGTCCCCAGACTCAGCTGCGCCCCCGCTGCAAGGACCCGGGCCTGGCCAAGGCTCCAGGGCGCGCGGGGCGGAGGGCGGCACCTGCGCGGTCTTGGCGGGTATGTGAGGCATGGAGGGTGTGACGGCCAGTGGCCCCCCACCCCCGCGCCAAGGAAGTGGCCTGGGCTCAGGATGAGCCAAGGACGACGGCCGGGTTCCCTGTGGACTGGGACAGAGGAGGGGCGGCCACCCGCGGGGGAGATACCAGCCGCGCCCTTTCAGACTCGGATGTGCTTCTAAGACGGGCGTCAGGGTTTGGGGCAAAAGGAGGGACGCAGCACGTGCTGGATTTTCTACCACTAAGGACTTTATTCTGGAGATTTCTCTGAGTGAGGTCGTTCCCCAGCCCTAGGTCTCCGTGCTCCCTGGGCGGCGCTGATCAATTGCACAGCCCTGGTATTTTTCTCTTCCTTTCTTACCCAGAGCAGAAGGGGAATTTTTAACAGTTCAGAGCAGGTGTTCACAATAGCTCCCCCCATTTCCTCCCCCGCCCCCGGCTCCTCGCCAGCTCGGATGGGCTTCATACCGTGAAGCAAGCACTTTGTACTGTCCTTTGCAGAGCAAGATGTTTCTACGTATTATGTCTTTACAGACGGGCTTTTTGGGTTGTTTCCTAACGAAAAATGTACACAGGTGGTTATGCTTTAGAGTTTTACAACCCCATCGTAAACAGTTTCAGTTATTACATCATGCTGCAGACGGAGGCTAGCCCAGGCACTGAACTTGACAAAGGCGCTTCCAAGTGCCAGGGTGGCTCCCGGTGGAATTCTGTGATTCCAGCACCACCCCGGTGCAGTTATGCGTTATGAGCCCAGCTTCACGTAACCTTCCCTTCAAGACACGTGGCCCGTGAGGATGACACAAGGGCCCTAAACAAAGAAAAACCAGCACATTCTGGAAAAGAGCAAAGCCCAGTGCAGCCCGAGTTTTGAGAAGGAGATGCTCCCTTTCCCCTAAGACATTTAGGTCTTCCTTTCCTAAGAAAAGTTAAATTGCTAATGTTCAGATTTCCACATTTTGAGAAAATGTTAGTTGTGGGCAGTTCTTTTTTTTTTTCTTTGTTTCTTTCTTTTTTTTCTAGGGCTGCACCCATAGCACATGGAGGTTCCCAGGCCAGGGATGGAAGTGGAGCTACGGCTGCCAGCCTACACCACAGCCACAGTAACACGGGATCCGAGCTGTGTCTACGCGTTGTGGGCACTTCTTGATTTGGAGATTGTGAGAGCAAGTGACCAGGGAAAGGAGACATACTTTTCATCATTTTTCAGAGCTTTTGCTTTTGTTATCGGAAACCATGAACAAACATGAGCAGAGAAATTATACCACAGACCTACAATGGTCAGGAGTTTATCAGTTTCGCCCAACTTGTTCCCAACAACTTTCTGGATATTTTGTTTATCTATGTTTTTATTTAATTTATTTATTTTCTTTCTTTTTATGGCCTCGCCACAGCATCTGGAGCTCCCGGGGCAGGGATCAGATTCGAGTTGCAGTTGGAACCTCCATCACAGGGGGGGCAACGCAGGATCCTTAACCCACTGTGCTGGGCTGGGGACTGAACCTTCGTCCCTGTGCTGCAAACATGCTGCCGATCCTGTTGTGCTGCAGGGGGGACGCCTACGTATTTTAGAGTAGGAGGCTCAGCGGGTGTCACAGCTGTAGCTCAGGTTTGATCCCTGGCCTGGGAACTTTTGCATGGTAAGTGCTCAGCCAAAAAAAAAAAAAAAAAAAGAAAGAAAAGAAAAGCAAATCTCACATATACCATTTCCTGCCACAAATATTTAGTATGGACCCATCACAAATAAGGACTTAAAAATAGCTACCCTAACATTAACAGAATCCCAGTGAACAAACAAACAATAATTCCTTCTCTGACTACTCAGTCCTGTGCAACTGCCCCCCTTGTCTCGAAATGACCTTTGCATAGCTGGTAGGTCAGTCTCAGAATCGGACACGGCACACACCACATTTACCCGACACAACTGAAATCAAACCAAACCTGTCCATGAGCGCGGCAGGTACCAGAGCTTTTGTATTCAATGCACGTGTGGAGGCGGGGTCCCAGCAGCACCTTTGATGGACAGGGGGACCCGGCACCACCCACTTGTAGGGCGGCTGGGAGGCCAGCTCTTGGCAGACAGAGAAGGGTGCACAGTCTGGGAGACGGAGATGCTGCAGCTGGTCTGGCAGGTCCTTTCCTCCCCTGGGCTTATCCCCCAGAGCGGATGACGGAAGTGGCAGCAGGGTTTTTTTTTATTATCATTATTATTTTCATTTTTAGGGCCACACCCATGGCGTATGGAAGTTCCCAGGCTAGGGGTTGAATTGGAGCCGTAGCCACCAGCCTACACCACAGCCACAGCAACGTCGGATCCTTAACTCACTGAGCTTGACCGGGGATCGAACCCGCATCCTCATGGATGCTACTCAGGTTCGTTTCTGCTGAGCCACAGTGGAACTCTGGCAGCGGGTCTTATAAGCAGCGTCCAGCTCATCTCCCTGGGCAAAGGAGCCGCTGGGAGAGGCCACGGTTGCAAGGAGTCCAGAACCCCTCGGCGGCGGCGGGGGGACGTCTGCGTGGGACACGTGGGCGTGGTTTCTGTGCCAGCCAGCAGGGCCACTGTGGTCACGGGCTGGTCGGACCCACGTGATTTCCAGCTGTGCTGAAGTTACGACACAGGGTCCCCGGGGACAAAACCGACTCCACAAAGGTGCTGCCTGATGCCAGTAGCAGGAAATCTCCAAATGTGGCGACTGGAAGGTACGCGCGACCGGGGCAGAGAATCTCAGGCCTCACTTCGCCCCCAGGTCTACGTTGTTCCAGACTCAGGGCCTCCTTTCGAGGCAGAGGCCAGTGACCCTGGCATGGGGGGGGTCCCATGACTGTACTCTTCCTTCTAGACATTCCCCCCCGCAGGAAGGGAGGTCCCCCCAGCAGTAAATCTAAGCCATGCTCTTTCTGGAACTTCTTCCTGAGCTGTGGCCTCAGCAGGGAGCGGGCCTGTGTGGGTTCCTGGCTGGACAGAAGGCCTGGCCCAGTGGGAGGCGCTTAGAAGGGACAGAACGGGGGTTGGGGGGTGACTGCTTGGGGAAGGGGTCTGACTGGATATCGGAGCAGACTCAGAGCCTGGGGAGATCACCTCTCCCACGGGACTGCTCTTGCCAAAGAGGCTGCTTAACAACCATCTGCACATCAAGCCCCACACGGCAAAGATCCGTCTCTGTTCCCGGCCGTCTGGATGCCCACTCAGTGGGTTCACAACCGAAAGTGGCCATGGTGGCAGAAATGGATGCCAAGCCAGGGCTAAACCGCGGGCTGTCCCCTCCACACAGTTAATGACATGGTTCCTTGGAGGAACCAGACGCCTACTTGTGGGAAGCTGATTACAACAGACCCTTTTCATAACGGATCTGTCCTTACCAGAAACCACACTTGTTCTAGATTTGGGTTTGTTTTCCTAGCGCTCAGACCCCTGCCGGAACCCCGCCCCGCACCCCTGGAGAGAGGCGGGCCAGGGGCCAGTGAGCACCCATGTCACTAGCTTCAGCTCGTTTATGCCATCCAGAAGCAGGGCACCCGGGCAGGTGACAACGGGGACATGAAGTGGTGGAGGCAGCCGGGGGACAGGTCTGGAGGTGGCCATGCTGACCTAGGGGGGCAGGTGCACCAACCCGGCAACCATACCAACGTGGCAACCACAGGTGGTGTTCAACACGGGGGCAGCGGGGTTTACGATCACTTCATCTCTTATTTGCAAAATACTTGCTTTCCACCAGTAATACTGCTGTCAAAACTGAATCTTTTCCCCCCAAGAGGGAAGTCCTTCCACAGGAGTCCACAGCCCTGCACCGCTGAAAAAGGTGCCAGGCGGGCATCATGGGCTCCCTCCTCGTGGCTGGGAGATGCGCCCAGAGGAAGACAGGCTGTCCCTTGTGGTGCCCGCCCCCATCACTTCTCGCCTGGACCACCTTCCAGGCAGCCGCCCTCCTCCGTCCTCTCCCCCAGGTCCGTCCTCTCTAAAGCCCAGCTCAGAGCCAGTCGCTCCCCAGCTGCCAGGGCCTCCTTCTGGACCCGGATGCCCACTGGATCCAGCCTCTCTGCTACCTCCAGGTGGCACTGTCCTCTCCCACCTTGAGCCCCGACTGGTACCCTTGGCCTCTCGCTGAGCCTGACATGCCCAGCTCTGCCTGACCATGGGCATCTGATGCTCGCTTCCCGGATCTATGCCCCTGCTCACTCCCTTCCAATGTCACCTCCTTGCAGACACGAGGTCCCCTCTGCCACCCTTGTCCTCCCCCACATCGGTCCCCCTCCATCTTCTCCAGAGCAGCCCTTAGTGCTGAGATAAGCCTACTTCTCTGCCGACAGAACCCCTTTAAGCGCCGGGACCTAAGCCTTTGGATGCTCTGGCTCTGCCTTATCCCAAATGGTGAAAGCAGAGCCTGGCTCAGAGCTCTGCCTCCACACGGCGTCTTCTGCAGATGAACTGATTTCTGCAGAGACCGCGGGGACTCGGAGCAGCAGGACCACCGCCAGCTCAGAGCCTGGAGTGCAGCCCGCAGCACCTCAGCTGCAGAGACCAGGTGCGGGTGGGCGCTTGGGGACGGGACGAACAGCGTCACAGGCCCTCTGGGCACCTCGGCCCTGGCATCACGTGCGGACGTACATGTACTAGTCACGCGGTTCCTGGCTCCTCCCACCCCCTTCCGCCGAGATGGGGTGCGCTGCTCACTCTCACTTCTGGGCGTAAATACCGATGAGGCACTGCAGCGGGAGCCAGAAAGGATGCAGTGACCTCGGGCGTGGAAAGAATCACAGCGATTGGTCAGCCTCTGGGCTGCTTCCCTCCAGCGAAGGGGTGAGAGGGTGTGCATTAAACATAATCAGTGCATCATGTCACCATCCCGGGCCAGGGATCGAACCTGCACCATAGCAGTAACGACGCCAACTCCCCAACCACCAGGCCACCAGGGAACTCTGAGAACAACGTTCCTTTATGCATACCCCCCACCCGCTTTATCTTTCAGGTGCCACCGCCCTGTTATCCCCGTGCCTAAGCCGACTGTATGTGACATACGGGTGTGTCGTGCTCACGGCTGTTGCCTGGCACACGGGTCGCCCTCCACAGACATGGCATGAATGAATGAATGAGGGAGCTGTCAGGATCCAGTTCCACTGCGGATACCACTTGGACTTCCTCTGGGGAACAAGCTCCCCTCATCGGGGTCACACGGAAGACGAGCAGCCCCTGTCTGTCCCTGTCCCTGTCTGAGTCCCCCACGTGGTGGACGTGTCACCTGAGCTGGAGAGCTGAACCTCCATCCTGGGACTCTGACGCCTGAGTCACCGAGGGAAGGGCGGACGGATCACGCCTTCCTTGGGTCCTTCCATGTGGCTCCTGGCCTCTGGGGAGCGACCATGACTGCCCCCCGCCTCCTGGCTGAGTTCCCGGCCAGCCCATCGATTCTGGGAACACCCGACACGCTTTCCAGACATCCTCTTTTTGTCAAACTATGCAGAGCTGGGTTTGGTTGCTTCTCAGTTCTTTCATGCTCCAAAGAACGCTAACATCAAAATAAAGCAAAGCGCCTTTAGAGAAGGCGCGGAAACGAGCTCTATGAGGCCGGGTTGCAGGAGAAAGAGCCTGTATCCTCAGGACCCAAACCAGACTCTTTGCACTTGTGCGTCTTCTTGTTAAACCCCTGAGCACGTGTGTACACGTGGTGTAGGCTGCAGTCATGGTGTGCTATGGGTAGAACAGTGCCCCCCGCCCAAAGATGCTAACGCTGGGGGACCTGAGGCCACAGGACCTAGGAGAGAGGCCGGCAGAGGCTCCCCTCAGGCCTCGGAGGAGCCCACCCCGCTCCCAGCCTCCAGAGTTAACTTGTGGTACTTTGCTAGAGCAGCCTGAGCAAACTCAGACAACAAAGTATGATTTTATTTCCGTTTTCCCCCTCACTTTTTCACCCGAGGGGTCATTCTTCACCGGGTTTTCCTGATGCTGTGAACTGTTTGGAAGCAGTCACCGCGTAACACTGGACGCCCGATTCTGCTGCAATTCCATTGCTTTGACCTTGTCCCTGCCCAGAGAAGGCTGGGAAGCACACGTGTGCACAGAGAGTTTCTCTCCTTCTGAACAACTTTCTCAAATGCACTGGCAGGCGCGGGTGACTGGGTCACAGAAGGAACTGCTGTGCAGAGGGTGTCACTGCATTTGTCACCGCGGGTCCACAGGGGAGCAGGTGTGGGCGCTGAAGAAGCTGCCACATGAAAGGGGAGGAAAGAGATTCCGGGCAAAGGGAGCAGAGTGGGGGTGGGGGCAGGCGGCAGGGGACACCAGCAGGGGCAGAAGCTGTGGGCGGCAGACGGGCTGCAAACTCGTGGAAGGCACTGAGATTTGATTCCAGCGAGATGCGGAAAGTAACAGGAGCTGAGCCGCGTGGACAGAAGGCTGGCCTGGGGGTGGAGGTGGGGGGCAGGGGCTCTGGGACAAGGCCACCCCTCCCCGCCCCCCTCAGCCAAAGGACCACAAAGTAGAGATGCTGGGAAACCCCTCAGCCTCCAGCTGCCTCCCAGTCTCTCTCTCCTTTTCACGTGCCTGGACGCCTCCTGAGCCAGAAACCAGGCCGCACGACGAGGAGACACCTTTGCTTACTGTGACTCCCCGAGCACCCGCCGATGTGCGCGGCCCTCCCAGGACACGCTGCCTGGGTCCCATCCCTCGGGACCTTCTCCATCCCGTCTTTAGAGCCTTCCCCCACCTTCCTCCTTTGCCCTCTGTGGTCCCCCGCAACTCCCTCCCCCCGAAATTGAAGTGACAACCAGTGCCTCCTTCAAGCCTCTAGAAACAACACTCTAAATTCCGCCCCTTCTTGGGGCTCCGGTCACCACCGTCAGTCCCAAGGAGGTCGTGCTCACCAGCCAGCGAGTCGCAGTGCTGCCCGCAGCCCAGGCCCCCGCAGCCCGTCCATCACCGGCCTCACCGCACGGCGCCCCTTTCAAAGCTGAGACGGTAGAGCGGCAACCAGAGCACAAAGCGTTCTCTCTCTGGAGGGAGCACAGTCTGGGGGAGCCTGGGAGTGAAAATTCTATTTGGCGATTTGAGCCCCTTTCTGCTATTTTCGGGGGGCAGGGGGTGCCTACTTCACCCCGGGGCTTTCTGATCTGTCATAAGAGCATCGCCCCAGCATGGGGCTGAAACCAGACATGTTCACCGGCAGCTGGGTATGTGCCATCCTGTTCCTGCCGGTGCCCATGGGCACTGCCCAGTCTGCAGACCGGCTGGGAGCCGAATGCAGATGTGGGGAAGAGGTCCATTCTTGGGACCTAAAACTCATTCCACGAATTCAAGTCAGCAAGTATTTTCTGGGAATGAAACGAGCAGACCCAGTGGGGCTCCTGGGCACAAGCCTTTCTGTGTCCCCCGTGTCTCGTTTGGAGGGAACAGGCTCCACGCAGCCTCCTGGACCTTCCCTGAGTCCCAAGGGCAGGTCCAAACAGGTGCTGGTCAGGGAAGGAAGGAAGGGGATGCAGAGACCAGGGAGGTGCTGTCAAGAAGTAGTGCAGCCTGGGGGGCAGGTCCTGGTCCCCCCCCAGAGGATACACACAGCAGTAACTCTGAGCTCCTGTGCAGGACCGAACCCCTGCCGGATGGGAGACGTTAACCACAGAAACCTTCCTCGTTCTAGAGACAAGGTCACAGCTTGATAACCTTGAACCACAGAGGCTCCGCAGGAGACCCCCTGAGGCCAGATTCAAGGAACACAGGCCCTGCACACACCCTGCTCCTTCTCAGCACCGCACCCACGAACCACGGCTATAAACCCTTCACCACATCCTTCGGGTCCTCCAGGGCGGGACACAGGGTTTGGAGGCCTGAGCCCGCTGCCGTGTCCCCCTTGGCCTGGCAGAGCGCTTAAGCGACTCTCTTCTCTTTCACCCTGAACCCTGTCTCTGAGATTCTGCTCGGCCTCAGTGTTCAGAGGCTGGATTTCGGCAACAGTAAAAGCACCAGGAGAGCATGTGAACTGCTCCATCAAACTCTTCTGTGGGGGCAAGACTGTCCGGGTGGGTCTCAAACACCCACAAAGGGCTTTAAAAGGGTTCAGGTGAACCCTCCCATCCCCCCCCACCATTCGTGGTCAGATCTCCAGGCAGGCAGTTGGTTCGTGGTCTCAAGGTCAGTGTCACGGTGATGGCTCAGAGCTCGCAGGATGCCCTCCCCGGACAGGGACTACCCAGCTCACCAGGCAGAAGCGGCTCCGACAAGTCTTCCCCCGCCCCCACCGGGCCCAGGGCAGGCGGACAGGGCGCCCTTGACTCAGCCCAGTTGATGGAAACTCACCACCGGAGAGCTGCACCCCTGTATCCCCCACAGGGCGCCCCGAGACTCACTGTTGGATGCTCTCATGTGCCGCCGGCGTCCCACGCGGTCCAGCCCGATGGGGGTGCTCTGGGAGAAGACGCAGGGCCGCAGCCGGGCCGACACCGCCTTGTAGGGCGGCACCTGGTGGGCTGGCGGGGGCGGCCGGGCCGCGGGCTGCGGAGGAAAGGAGGGTGGTGAGACGCGGCCAGGAAGTGGCACCTCCCGGGGAGCTCAGCATCCTCACCTCGAAGCCCCTCCCAGACGTGGGCCGGTTTCCCCAGACGACGCCCAGGCCGGGCTGCCCCAGCTCCAGGGCGATTTGATTCCAGCAGGTGCCCCGCTACCTGCTCCTCGCAGCATCACGTTTCAGCTCCCCTGGAGGGACACCCAGGACAGGCTGGAGAAGCAGGTGTAAGAGGAGCAGAGGCTGGAGCAGCGAGGAGACAGGAGACAGAGCCCTGCCAGGGCTCCCCTCCAGCCCCCGCAGGTGGGGACAGGCAGCTGTGGATCAACAGGAGGGTGGAGCTTTGTCTGGGAAATGGTTTTCCTCAAATTGAGAATCCTCTGTGTGCTTTCATAAAAATGTCGGCACATTCCTTTCCAGGATGGGGTACCCCAGGATTCTGAATCGCCTTCCCTGTGCTCTACAGGAGGGCCTGGCTGTATGGACTAGTTTTATAAGCCCTTTTGATTTTCCACGTGAATCGGGCCTCGGCCACAGCGAAGGCCAAGTCGGTTCATGCTTTCTGTAGGTTTTTCTAGCATTCTCTACCCAGTGCCCCCCATGCGCAAACAGCGCAGAAAATGAGCTTCTTCCACTCGTTCCAGATGCTCTGACCTGAAAAGGTTCCAAGTGCGATAAATCTTCCCTAGACTGTGTTTCAAGTTAAAACAGAGGGCAGCTGGCTTTCGTTCAGAATGACTCCCTAGCTTGGGGGGCATCTTAACACAACAAAAACTTTGAGGTATTCTTCCATCGAATTGGTCTCTTAAGAGTTCAGTTCACAGGTGGGGGGTAGGAGGGGTGGACTGGGGTTTGGGATGGAAACGCTCTATGGTTAGGCTGCACAGCTATAAATGGAATCAAATTCACGGAATGACGTAAAAAATTTTAAAAAGGAGTTTGATGCAACTTAATTCCATGAAACAAGAAGTTTTTTTGGTATTTGCTATAAACAAGCATTGTGCTGGCTTAAAGGGAGACTGCAAACATAAAATGCAATGGCAATAGAGAATGTATGGGTTATTTATGGTATCAGCTAACAAGTTTTTTTAAAAATGAAATTGCCACTCGTGTTCGGTAAACCCTTGACCATGGCTGGGGTAGGAGGTTCATTGAGATTTTATTTTACTATAAAATCCTTCTGGGCCTATGTTGAAATGTTTTGTGTCTCCAAAGGGCTCTCTGGGTATCTGATAAACACTCGTTGAATTGCTAGAACATACTAAGGGAATGATATTCGGATTTTAGTCTATTGTCAAAGCAGTGACAAAGCTGCTTATACAGAGTAAGAAAATGGTAAAAATACACATTATTTTCTTATCTCCTAAAAAATCCATTTATTTTCTTCTCTACGTTTTAAGGATAAGTGGCACTTTCTCTTCCCAGATTTCTTCTTTCAGGAAACTCACCAACTCACTGTCCCCAGATGACTTAGAACAAAGCGCACACCAGTTTCGTGATCCCAGAAAGACAGAAGGTTAGTAAGAGACATCCCAGTGTCAGGGGGTCAGTTCTATTCATGCACATTTTCAGAGTCAGGAAGAAAGGCAGGTGAGCAGACGCCAGCATCCTCGAGGCGGAGAGGAGGAAGGAAGCGTGTCTGTTAAGAGTCTGCAGCCGGAGGAGAGAGGCCGGGAGGCTGGAGGGCGGGGGGCTTGGTGGCCGCAAAGCCCGGGCTTACTTGGGGCAGAAGGGTCTCCGCGTCCTCTGTCTGGCTGCTTCCGTAGAAGCCCACCCCGCCGATCACGGAAATGGGGCGGCGTCTGGGGCCCCCTCGGGGGCCGCCCCCCGCAGGGGTCTGGTCCGCAGGGTCGGTGGAGGCCCGGCTGGGCTGCTGGACTCCCTCCTCTGTGTCCTCTCTCTGGGGGTCTGTGGCGATGGAGTCCTCGGGAATGGACACACTTCGGCTGACCAACTGGCCGTAGTCGGAGAGCGGCCGGGGCCTGGCCCTCGTCCCGGAACCCCACCTCCTCCTGGTCATCCTCTGAGCCTCCGTCCTCTCTTCCTCGGGGGGCGAGGCCGGCCTCCAGGACTCCTCAGGCACAACCTTTCCAAAGGCGAACACGTTACAAGGACATCCGGGAAGGCCCGCCTGCCTGCCCCCTCCCCAGCCCCCTCGAGGTGTCTGTGCGCTGGAAAGACGCGTGGATGAGAACCGGCAAATCCGCCTTGAACTGGAGGCTCAGTTAAAACCCGAATTTCCCCTTGTCCCGGGGAAGGCGCTTCGAGGGGCACAAAGCATGGCGTCGAGGCAGCGGGGAAAATAAAGTAAAATAAATAAATAAAACTCTCATTTCAGTATAGACGTCTGGTGGTGCGGGCTGAGCCCTGGTCAAAGGTATAAAGAAAACCAGCACCATATGGTGAGTTCATAGAAATAACTTCTAATGACACGAGGTGTCCCAGATACACGTAATGCTAAAGGAGAAAAGCCCTCAGGCTGCACCTGCCTGCCGGAGGCATCTTCTGTCTGGGACAGAGGTGCCTGAAGCACATTACGTCTGGGCTGCTCAGCCCGACACTCGGGAGCGTAAGTGGTGCCCAGGGTTCCCAGGACTAGATCAGTTGCTAACTAGCTGGGTGCACCGGAACCAGCCCTAAGTAACCTTTCTGGATCTCAGACTCCAGACCAGCCAGCCCCACAGGTGGAGCCTACAATCCTGAATTCCGCACTGTTTTCTAATGTTTCAAGTCATTTTTTCAGAGGCAATGCAACGTCCCTGGGGAAGAAAAACCCCAAACCATGACGTCTGCCAAAGGGCAGCCCTCTGCTAAAGTGTGGCAGGGCGACAACTGGCTCTGTAACCCAGGTACTGAAGGTCTGAGCACTGGCTTCTGCCACTGTCCCCTTCTGGGTCCTGGGAGTGTAACCGAGCAGGGCCCTTAGGGGCTCCTGGGACACAAGCCTTTCTGTGTCCTCCGTGGCTTGTCTTTAGGGAATAAGCCTCAGCCTCCGTGATCTTCCCGGAGTTTCCAAAGGGCAGTTGCTCTTCAGGGAAGGGAGGGGACGCAGAGACCAGGGAGGAGCCGTGCAGCCCTGGGGCAGGTCCTGGTTCCTCCTCAAGGAATATACACAACAGTATCTTTGAGCCTTTCTGCAGAACTAAAACCCCCAACAAAGGGACGCACTACCTGATGAAGCATCTTCATTCTGGGAAGAAGGCGGACCACCAGAACCAGTCCTGGGGCCACAAAACACCAGCTTTGAAAGACAATGCCAACTGGCCTCTCCCCGGATCCCTGATCCTGATTCTACTCCCCAAACTATAAAACCACCTCCTGGCCCCTTCCAAGGCGGACAGAATCTTCAAGGCATTCGCCTGCTGTGGCCCCCTTTGCCCGGCAAAGCAGTAAAGTTACCTTTTTCTCCTTTACCCCAAACTCTGTCTCTGTGTTTCCATTTGGCACCAGCAGACAGAGGCCGGATTTTGGCAACAGAAGCGGACAGTGGGGAGTCAGAGCACCCGCAGCCACTGCGCTTAGAAGGCCGAACCATCCCAGGCTTCACTTGACCTGAAGATAAGTCCATCTCAGCAGACCCTCAAGTGTGGGCTCCAGGAGGCTCTGCGGGGGAGGGGGAGCAGAAGTAGCAGGCACAGACCCCCCAGCCTGCTGCCTCTGCCCCTCCGTCCCCAGACGTTACCTAATAACAAAATGGAAATCAAACGGAGCCAGAATCAAATGGAGCAGGGTTGGCAAGGGCTGCACTAACCAGGCCGGTCCTGTGACTGCAGAATAGGCAGAGAGGCCACCCTGGCCCAGGTGCCCGCAGCCCTACCCTGATGGCTGCCCAAGGAGGCCCATCTCCTGCTAACGGGGCAGCTGAGCCAGGAGAGCTGAGACCTGGGGAGTGAGGTGATGGGCCCTGGGACAGGCAGACAGCTAGCAACACAGACAGCCACGGGCTTGTAATCTCTGTCCCCTAAGCCATATGTCTCCCATACACCAAGTCACCTCTGCTCAAGGGACAGCAGGGTTCAGCCATCACCGCTCCTTTGCTGTCTGCCAGCCTGGACCACTATTTGTCCTTCATGTCACCTCTGCAGGGTCCAGGATACAGCCCTGGGGCAAAAACACCAGTATGAGCAGAGGGCATTTAAGACCAGGTTTTTCTAAGAGCTCCCGCTACGGCGCAGTGGGATCAGCGGCGTCTCAGGAGCACTGGGACTCGGCTTCCATCCCTGGCCCCGTGGGGTGGGTTGAGGTGCCAGTGTAGCTGTAGCTGCGGCGTAGGTTGCACCTGCAGCTCAGATCTGATCCCGGGGCCAGGGAACTCCACACGCAGCCAAAAGAGATTTAAAAAAAAAAAAAAAAAAAAAAAAAAAAAGAGGAGGCTTTTCTAAAAAAGAGGTCAGAGAAGGACTTCTTGACCACTTCTGTGTGTAGAATAGTTCGATACTTCAGCCCATCCATGACATCCTATTTTTTTACTTGCTTCTCTTTGTCATTTTCTGGTTCGTGCATCTTTCAGTATTTTGCATATGGGGGAGGGGCAGGTAACGCTGGCTGTTACTCGGAAATAGAACTTCCAACTTGGAGACCGAAGCCAAAACAAAGCACAGAAAAAAGAAAAACCACCAGCTTGGTCTTCTGCCGAACAGGCAGAGCTCCGCTGTTGTAACCTCTTCTCTTGGGACAGGATGCGCCTTCTTGCGACCAGGCGCCGAGGGGAGAAGCCACCACCCAACCAGACTCAGGCACCAAACCGTCCGACCCCATCTGTGGTCCTGCAGGCCCTTCATCTTTTCTAAAAGCCCCTTCCCACCTCCCGCTCCTTGGGATGCGCTATAAACCCCCACTGCTAACCACTTCCTGCAGTCAGGGCTTTCCGTCAACTCCCACTTAATCAAATCTGTCTTGTCTCTCATCTGACTTTTGTCCGTTTCATTCCCACACATCCAGAAAAGAACCTAAGAGGGTGGATTAAAATTTTTCCTGTGACACCGTGGGAAAATATGAGAGCAATCAGGGAACAATGAAACATTTTTGCATTACATACCTATGAACGACTGGTTATTATGGATAGTTCACCTAAATTAACTAAATCAAACGGCACAGACAACCTAAGCACTCTGTGAGAGGAAAACCATTTATATTACTACCTGGTTTACGACAGAAAGGCTCAGAAACACTATGCTGGAAAAACAGAAGTACGATAAAATTACAGGCAAAAAAAATCATCTGCTCGCAAAATCTACGTGCAGTTGGGTTTTTCGGTTTGTGTTTGCACTTATGCAACCTGTGGCCTGCTTTCCTCACCAATGCAAAAAAAAAAGAAAAGAAAAATGAAAAAGAAAAGAAATGGGTTTAGGAAAACCAGCAATTGTCTTAGTTGTTCAGGTACCAAGTTCTGCAAGCAAACCCACTCCAGGAAGTGCTGGGGCGGGTGGAGGAGGAGTGCAGAGGGCGGGAAATCAGAGCTTGACCGAGAGGCAGCCCCCACTCAGGACGGCCCCCCTGGGGGCGTGAAAGGAGAAAGCACGCCTTCTAAGGGGAACCGAATATACCAGGAGTTGCGGAAATCAGTTATCAGAATCATAATCCATCATTGAAATGTCCATTTTTCTCCTTGCAAAAGTACAGAGAGGGAGGGCAGAATGGGGGGCGGGGGACCCCCTCAGATTTCAGCTCACGTTCAAACAGTGATGCTTTGTCAGAAGACACTGAGATGCCTGGAAAAAACAAATGGGAACTTTGAGGCAAATCCCAAAACGGAGCCCTCTTTTCCCAAATGCCATGTGCTTCTGACATGTGACCTGGGTTCACTCAACCTAAAAACACCTGACCAAGCCCCCCCCCGCCAAGAAGCAGCCGGTGACATACCCAAGACTGGGCCGCAGGCAGCGGACCCCAGACGCACTGAAGACACAGGCAGGTGGCCATATCCCTGCTGGCTGGGCTTTGGCCTCGCTTGAAAAGCCCTCTCCTTGGGTATAAGCGGCTGGGCCGAGCTCTTCTGGTCCAGATTCTCCTCCCAGCCCAGCAGCCCAACTGGGATCAACCTCCTGAAGTTTGACCTTGACCGGCCAACTCACACCCAAGTCATCAATGTCAGTAAACAGACCTGTTGGCAGCCTCTTAACCCTTGCCTCCCAGAACAGTTTAAAGAACTTTCCCTAGTGGACTGGGGCTGGGGGAGGTGGCATGTTTTTTTCCTATACAAGACTCCTTTCTTTACAAAAGTCCAAAGCCAAGACAGATCCTCGGCTCAGAGACGTCAAAAGATTTTTGGAAACCACAGCAAGAGTAAATAATTAACCTGCGGGAGACGCCTGATGCCACAGAAAAACCGAGATTCCCTTCAGAAGCTCGGTTTAATGTGAGTATACAGACAGAGAACAAACTGTGGTTACCGGGGCGGGGGTGCGGGGCGGGGGGCACATTGGGGGAGGGGATTAGGAGGGACAAACTACTAGCTAACAGGATAAATGATACAGTGCAGAGAATACAGCCAATATTACCTAAGAACTATAAGTGCCATAGAACCTCTAAAAACTGTGAGTCACTCAGTTATATACCTAAACCTTGCGTGATATTATATAACAACCATATCTCAATTCAAAAACATGCATTAAATATTTACAGAAGACAGTATTATGAATTAAGCTGATTATTGTGAAATGCCATTATCAAAAATAATAAAAGAATGTCGATACAATAACAATGGAACATAGGAATTAAGAGGACTGCAGGAGTTCCCGTCGTGGTGCAGTGGGTTAAGAATCCCCTGCAGCAGCTTGGTGGAGGCACAGGTTCAATCCCTGGCCCAGGAACTTCCTCAGGCCTGAAATTCGGCCACAGAATTTAAAAAATTTTAAAAGTAAAATTAGGAGTTCCTGTCATGGTTCAGTGGAAATGAATCTGACTAGCATCCATGAGGACGCAGGTTCGATCCCTGGCCTTGCTCAGTGGGTTAAGGATCTGGTGTTGCTGTGAGCTGTGGTGTAGGTCCAAGAGGCGGCTTGGATCTGGTGTTTCTGTGGCTCTGACATAGGCGGCGGCTACAGCTCCGATTAGACCCTTAGCCTGGGAACCTCCATATGCCGTGGGTGCGGCCCTAAAAAAAAAAAAAAAAAAAAAAAAAAAAGACAAAGATAAAAGCTGTCATACTCTGAAGTACTGATGAGATGAGGTATTTTAAGATATCAGCCCAAACTGTCCTAGGACGTGAAAAAGATCCATGATTCCCGTTGCTGAGTCTATCACAGATGCTGCTGCAATTGTGCCGGTCTGAAGCCTACGTTCAAAATAGAAGGAAACGCTGCATTTCAGCTGGAAAATGGTGAAAGTAATAATAAAATCCCCAACTTCCAGATTTCTGGTGAGGATGCCGCCAGATTATAAACATAGGCGAAAACTTGCCAGTTGAGATAACAGCGCTTAAGAGTAGCCTGTGCGCCCTCGACGTGCTCCAGCTCCAGACAACGGGCCTTCCGACCTTCTCTGCTATAAAGTCGAAAGAGCAGCACCTCCCTCTTTAGAGCCACACGTTATCACCCCATTTCCCTCCAGTGGGAGTGGCTGTGCAGGGAGGCCCCTTATCTTCAGCCCAGGAGAGTCCTTGGAACAGGGCGTATTAACACGCGTCCTAGGAATTCCGGGAGGGATCCCACATCCACGCCCCCTTCTGAGGTGCTGAAAGCAAGAACAAGGAAATCGTTGCAGATTTAGAAAACGTTTGAGCCCCAAAGACATTTTCCCCTTTTTTGGTTCCTTTGAAGACCAAAGGGGGAGTTCCCCGGTGGCCCGGTGGGTTAAGGATCCAACATTGTCACTGCTGTGGCTGGGGTTCAGTCCCTGGCCGGGAAACATTCACTTGCCATGGGCACGGCAGAAGAAAAAAAAAAAAGAAAAGCGAGAGAGACCAAAGGGATAACATCTTACATTCATTTAAAAGTGCCCCTTTCCTCGGTTTATCAAGCTATAACTGACAGCACCATAGATGTTCCCGGGGTGGGGCAGCCTAACAACCCCACCTACCTGTCCTGGGAAATGATTAGCGCAGTGAATTTAGGGAACCTTCCTCACGGTGAAAGCAGCTGCTTACATTCTTCCCAAAGCCTCCAGACTCCAGGACGGCAATGTCCCCAGAGTCAGCAGCCGGGGCTGCAGGCAGGTAAAAAGCCTCGAGCATGGGGCAAGGGACGAACGGGGTCGGTGGATAAAGGAGCAAAGAACTGCACACTTCTGGGCGCTCAGGAAGCGGCGCTCAGCCTGCAATCACCACCCACGGCCGTCCCTCGACGACCCGGTGGGAAAGTTCTCCTACTTGGTCCTGGACGCGGGCGGGACGAGGCAATGCATCTTCTCCAGAAAAGTCCCTCCGCTGGGGACAGAGGGAGGGAAAAGATTAGGACTTTTTTTTTTTTTTGTCTTTTTAAGGCTGCACCTGCAGCACATGGAGGTTCCCAGGCTAGGGGTGGAATCGGAGCTGTAGCCGCCGGTCTACACCAGAGCCACAGCAACGCAGGATCTGAGATGCATTTTCGACCTACACCACAGCTCACGGCAATGCTGGATCCTTAATCCACTGAGCGAGGCCAGGGATCGAACCTGCAACCTCATGGTTCCTAGTCAGATTCATTAACCACGGAGCCACGATGGGAACTCCAGATTTAGGACTTTGAAGACATCTCTTTACCATGAACAGAAGGGAACGGACGCAGAGGCCGTGGTGGCGGGACGCTGGGAAAAGGGCTCGGAGAGGAGTCAGGGGAGGAAGGACGCAGCTTCGCTGGGATCCTTTGCTCTTTCGGCCCCTCGCACTGATGACAAGTAGATCCTGTCACCCCTCCTTGAAGCTTGTAAGCGTCCAGCCAATGGACGTGACCAGTGGGGTCAACCCCAAGCCGGATCAGGTTGAGTCCCCGGGGCTGTGGGCACGGGGCCTGCCCAGAAGGAAGGCGAGGCCCCCAGATGCCCCATGCGTTTCCCTTCAACTTCCATCGAGGGACGTGAGGCTCTGACCCGTGTGGCCGCAGAGGACACCTACCCCACAGCCTGCAGCGCGGCGGTCCCGCTGTGGGGCAACGGCATCGGTGGCATCTCTGCAGCATCACAGGGAAGGTTTGACCCCTGGCCCAGGGCAGTCAGTGGGTTAAGGATCCGGCATTGCTACAGCTGTGGCCTAGGTTGCAGCTGCGGCTCAGATCTGATCCCTGGTCCTGGGAGCTCCATACGCCGAGGGGTGCTCAAAACATTTCTGTGCTGTGGGTTCGGGGACAGGGGCTGCCGTGCTTGACATCCGTCACAACCGGACGGTCTAAGGCTCCGTGCCACCTGCCCAGGACCTTCCAGGCCAGCGGAGCTCTGGCCCCAGAGTCACACCATCGCCACTGTCCACAGTGCTTCCTCTCCTGGGTCATCGGGTGACCCACCGAAACTGCCTAGCCCACCCCAAGCAGCCAAACCCCACCCAGGAAATGAACAGCGCAGGGACCAGCCGCGTGGGAAGATGCTGGACGAGGAGCAAGAGAAAACAAGGTGGGGGTGGGGGTGGGGACAACAGCATCAGCACATGACATGGGGTCTTTACTGAACTCCTCTCACTGAATCTCAGAACCCTTGCAGCGGATATTTTAAATCCTGTTTTCAGATAAGGAAGATGAAGACTCCACCAAAGACCAGGAAACCAGCGAGTGGTCAGAACTTGTGTGCAGGCAGGTCTGGGCAGGACCCCTCCCCCGGCTCCGCCCCAATGCCGGCCCTGGTCCAGCTCAGCTGCCACCAGCTGCGGGGCTTGGGAGGGGGTCTGTAGCCTCCCAAGACTTCAGTTGACTCATCACTGAAAGCAAATCCCAAAACGCTGACCTCCTTGGCAGGGCAGCTGAGAAGGACCTTTACTAGCTGGAAAAGCATCAGAGAAGCCTGAGAGGTGGCTCCTGACGCTTTTAGTTGTAAGAGATGTTTAAAGTTCCCGAGGGAGCTGGTAAAATTTCAGTGCCCAGCAGTGGGTAGAGCCACGGCCACCTCACGCTCTTCAACATACTTTATGACTTACTGAATTAATCACGTTTATAGTTGTACAATGATCATCACAATTCACTTTTATAACATCTTCAACATATTTTAGACCAGATGCCTCGTTCCACCGTTTATTTCTAGCTTGTAAGGTTTTAATTTCAGCTGGGGGGAATTGTTTGTAGAGATTCATATCCAGTTAAGATGAGTTCGATGCAATAACAGGATTGTAAGCCAGGTTTAAGGCTCTCAGGAGTGCCTCTTGCCTAAGCCAAGAATTAGCTGGGGTAGACCCGGAAGAGAAACGCCCAAACCTAACAGACTGGATATGAATAAGCCAGAGGGGCCTCAGCCCGGACAGCAGCTCTCAAACGCCGGGGTTTGGGACCTCTCCCTGAGCATCGCGCAAAAGCCCAGATGATCCATCCTGGCTTAGCAGCTCCGGGTGGGGCTCGGGATCTGTGCCGCCACACTGCACGCCGGTGGACTCGCTCCCAAGCCAGAGGGTAGAATGGTCCGCAGCTCTTTGCCGAGCCAGTGCGAGGAACAGGACGATGCAGGCGGCCACAGAGGTAAACGTAGTGATTTCCTGCAAAGACGGCCCCAACTCCTCAGGGGCCAGCAAGGCCCTTCCCCATCACCGACAGGGCCGCTCCCATCCCTCACCCGCCCTGCACAGCCCTGAGCACCCACGGCAGCATCGCCCATCCAACCTCCACTACAGAACCGGGGAGCTATTCTGGCCACTCCCAGCAAACAGGGGAGGGGGGAAGCCCAGGTCACTCCCCTGACTCACTGTCCCGCGTCCTGTACCTGGTACCTCCCCACGCCTCCACCTGGCCTGGAAGGCCCTGCGTCCCCCTCTCCACGGCCACCCTGCTGTCCCCATCCTGATCTCCCGCAGGACCCCACCGGTCATGCCCCGCCCCCGCTCCCCCCCCGGGGGTGAAGGGCTCTGCCTCGGTGCTCCACCGTCCCACGGTCATTCCCCATCACCAGCAGCACCATCATTCCTCTGCATCCCTATCGGCCAATGGGAGTTCCGGCCCATGGGGCTAAAATAGCTTTCTTTTTAACCCTTCGTTCCCCTCTATCCAGCGCCCAGCAGGGAGGTCACAAAGGGTGACAAGACAGGCTTTATTTAGCAAGCGATGCTTCCTCACTCTGGCCCTCCTCACATATCCTGCTTCCTCCCCCACGTCTCAGGGCCTTGCTGCCTCTGAGCCCCTTTGGCGACAAAGTCCCTCTAGCTTCCGCTCCCTTCACCTTCCGCCCCAACTCTCTTTACTGATGGTAGACGGGTGACTTTTTACTGACTTCTCCAGCACGCAGTTCTGAGCCCGGCCCTTCTCCACTCAAAACCCTCCTCGACCTCGCAACGGTCATCAAGTGATGCAGAGTCTCACCTGGACTCCAAGAGTCCAAATTCGGAACCTCATGACGTCATCCTTGGTGGGCGGGGTCCCCGCATCAATGGGGGCCCTACTTCCTGGTCTCTTGAATCACAGACGATCTCTGTACATCTGACCCTGATGCCCCCACCTCCTCTCCATAACCACCTGCGGAAACCGCCCTTTCTTCAAATCCGGTCTGACCACCCCCATGAAGTCTGCCTTGATTTGGGACCTGGGCAAGAGCTAGAAGTCTTCTGAACTCTCACAGCGTTGTGGTTTTACCTCTTTTGAGGGATTTAATCCATTCTGCATTTCCTGCTATGATTTAGATACATCTTAGGTACATCAATAATCTCCTCGACAACACCCACTATTCCTCAGAGCTGCACTGAGGGTCATACCTGGAAGGTATCCAACAATCTGATGTGGTATTTTTTCTTTTCTTTTGCTTTTGCTTTTTAGGGCCGCACCAGCGGCATGTGGAAATTCCCAGGCTAGGGGTCGAACCAGAGCTGCCACTGCCTGGATACACCACAGCCACAGCCATGCCAGATCTGATCCGCATCTGTGGCCTACACTGCAGCTTGCGGTGGATCCTTAACCCACTGCGCGAGGCCAGGGATCGAACCCATATCCTCACAAAGACAGCATCGTGTCCTTAACCCCCTGAGCCACAATGGCAGCTCTTGATGCAGTGAGTTATTGAATGAGCTTACAAACCTCCCAATCCTCCAGGAAGCTGTAACATAGTGGATGTCAAAAACCAGTTCTGGAAAAAACTGACCTTGACTGGCCCCTGTCTGGAGAAGTCGGGTCAATCCAGGATGGGAAAACCATTAAATGGACAGTGAACACCAGACGGGGACAGCCAGTGTGAAGCCCTGGGCTGAGTGCTTACAAGGAAACTTCCCTGGTGCTTACAAACCTCCACGTGCCACCCTTGAGCAAGTCAAGGGCTTGCCTGACGTTTGATCTTTTAAATGGCAGAGCCAGGATCCCAACCAAAGCAGAAACATTGCCAAAAGACCAAAGTTCCCCAGAAAGGAGTTACAATGGCTTCTCACCACGTGAAAGAGCTTCGTTTATGGCACACTTCGGCACCACCAGGAACTGCAGCATCCAGGCTGCAGGACAAAGGACACGCCCTCTCCCCTGACCTAATTCAGAAGGGGGAGTTCCTGGATCTGCACCTTTATAAGGGAAGAGGTACCAACACTCTAATGCATCTTTAAACCAAGTAACAATTTTAAAGTCTCGTGGGCCAGATGATCGTTGTTACAACATTTTGCCACCAGGTGGCAGGAGTACACCGCTAACCAGGCAATTTGGGGCCAGTGCTTGACAAAAGGTGGCTTGACATGTCCCCGGCTCTTTTCAAGGTAAGGCTGTGTGCGGTTTTTCAAAGATTATTTTGTCACTTTGAGTATGGCATGTTATAAATAAGTGATTCTAAATCAAAAAGTTATTTCTCCTTATTGAAAAACTGCAGTATAATATGCATTTTAAATAGCATAATATACACACATTTCAGCCTTTTATAATTCAACAACTACAGCTCAAACTAGCTTTAAACATACAAGTAGAACCACACTATCAACAATTTTGGTTTTTTTTTTTTTTTTTTTTTGCTTCCTAGGGCCACACTTGCGGCATATGGAGGTTCCCAGGCTAGGGGTCGAAGTGGAGCTATGGCCACCAGCCTAAGCCACAGCCACAGCAACGCTGGTTCGGAGCCATGTCTGCGACCTACACCACAGCTCACGGCAACGCTGGATCCTTAACCCACTGTGTGAGGTCAGGGATCGAACCCGCAACCTCATGGTTACTAGTTGGATTCGTTTCCGCTGCGCTACAACAGGAACTCCATGCTACCAATAAATTTAAAAATAACACAGAGTGCATTAAAATATGGTAAAGACTAATATTCAGTTTTGTGTAAGACTATACATGAATATTCAGTTTTGTGTAAGTCTATACATGATTGACCAAAACTGTTTCTGTGAAGGCTGGAATTCTTGCATTTTTCAAGGTGCTTTTTGTTTGTTGTTTTGTTTGCTCCATTTTGTTCATATTTGTTTCTGTGTCAAAATAAAAGAGGTTCCAGTTTATATTTTACAAGTACTTCTCTGCAAGTGAACACTGAAGATCACCCACAGATAAAATGCAAGTTGGGTAAAACCGTCGTAATATTTTCTGTTTTTGACATTTACTGTAAAAGCACAAGAGGAAGCTTCATGTGCTGCATATGGATTTTTTGGAAATGAACACAGCTTTAAAATGTAATGACCAGGAGTTCCTGTCATGGTACAGCGGAAATGAATCTGACTAGGACCATGAGGTTGTGGGAACGATCCCTGGCCTTGCTCAGTGGGTTAAGGATCCTGTGTGCCGTGAGCTGTGGTGTAGGTTGCAGATGCGGCTTGGATCATGAGTTGCTGTGGCTGTGGTGTAGGCTATCAGCTACAGCTCCGATTGGACCCCTAGCCTAGGAACCTCCGTATGTTGTAGGTGCAGCCCTAAAAAGCAAAATAAATAAATAAAATTAAATCCAATGACCATCTTAAAGAAAACTACAAAATTAACAAAATGCACACACTTTTAAGAACCTGTGTCCTGCTTTCTCTCCTTGGTGATGCCCTGAGGGTAGAAACTGGATGACATGTAACTAAGAAGAGCAAACGTACACGTGAAACCACAGGATGGTCAATATCACCCTGGGAAGTAACTGAGTTAGAAACTAACTCTTGAACATGTCCAGTTAATATGCACTCAGTAATAAAATACGCTAATGATTTTTAAGTCATTTTGTTAAGGAGGAAATAAAATCCCCACCTTTAGCATAAAGAACACTCTAGACCTAGGAAGATCCCTCTCTTGAAGGAGGAGGGGGTGTCCTAAACCATTGGAATGGCAGGACTGGGGTCGCGTGGAAGGAATTAACGCTTCGTCTCATCCCGGGAGAGGTGATGGCTGGACTGGCTCAGACCTTGGCCAGTAGTACAAACCAGCTGAGTCTGGACTCCTTCCCACAGCTGGCACCTCGTCCCGTGCCCTTCCAACTGCTCCATGGGCTTCTTTCGCGATCACAGATAAGCGAATGGGCATCCATACACAGGACCCTGAAAAACAGACTGGCCCCGAAGCCTCCATCTAAAACCGAGATCCAGAAAAAGAGAGGCGGCCTCCCTCCTCTGGCTACGAGGATCCACGAGGCAAATGAGATCCCCTGAAGGTGATCTGGAGGCTCTACTTTCTAAATCTCTTTATAAAGCAAAGGATAAAGCAGCCTAGCGACTGTCCCGTGTCATCACTCATCTGCAGGCACCAAGGCAAACCTGAGGGCCCCTGGGGATCAGTGGGAAGGAACAGTTGCCAGCACCAATTTATACCCGGGATGCAGTCTAGGACTTAGGGGAACAACACTCTGCAATCTGGACACAACTCCTCCGCTCTCAACTACTGAACCCGTGTATAAAGCGAAATCACACAGGAAGGCGGCTGTATGTCTGACAGGCTAGGAAAAGAACATAGCGCTTGCAGCTCTGACAGTGATGAGTGATTTCAATTCATGAGATGTGTATATTCTAAAAATAAATACAATAACCATCATAGAAATTCCTTTGAACCATCATCAGGCAGGGGCTGACAGGTGTCAAACTGTTCCTAATTCACTCCCGGGAAATACAGCCGACTTAGAACACGGACCAGCCTCTCAACAAAGCCTCGCATTCATGTGAACGCTGTTGGAAAGGGAATACAGAAACAGTTTAAAATAGAAAGAGAAGAAAGCATGGGTAATTTGAAAAATGTTTTCAAAGATGAAGATCCTGAGAGCCCCAGTTAGCTGCATGGAATTGAAGAGAGGTTTCCAGCTCCCCCCCAAAACGAGCATACGGCTGGGCTCCTAACTTTGGAAGGAACGGAGCGGTAAGCGCCATCTGAAGGAATGTCACACAGCAGCCACCGATTGCAAAAGAGAGAAAAATTCCTTTTGAACCCGGTCAACAGCAACAAGAAACATCGTGAGGGCGACACGGTCGGCTCAGGGCTGCCGGCCTCCAGGCAGCTGAAGGGGCCACCTCGGCCCAAGGCCACATCTAGAGGGACAGTGGCGCTGGAACAGGCACGCGCCACGCGGCGGGTCACCAACGACTTCCCGCTCGGCCTTACCTCCTCCGCCTTTTCTTCGGAAGGGGCCGCCCCTCCGAGGCTGGACGGAGCCTGGCTGCCGGCACCGCTGTCCTCACTGCCCTGGTCACAGGTGGCTTGCGCAGCATCCGGGAAGGCCCCAGGACCTTGGTCCCTGTGGCTGGGCCCCTCTGCCCTCTCCTCACTGTCCACAGAACTCAGCGACAGCGCGCTTGCTGCACCGGGGCTCCGAGGGCTGGGGGGCTTGGGCGTGGTGGGCCTCGGGGGACCAGGAGGAAGCTCAGCCTCCACGGTTATCGGGCCGCCGGGTCTGGCTTCATCGGAGCCTCCGCCCGGCACCTGCAGGGCCAGGGGGCTGGCGGGAGGGCTGCGGGCGCGAGGAGCATCGGCCAGGCCGGGGGCCGAGCGGCGGGAGTAGTCGTCGTGCAGTCGGCTGTGCGGCCGCAGCCCCGGCGCGGCGCCCCCCGAGCCCCCGGGCCGGCTGCCCCCGAGCCGCAGCATCCGGGCCAGGTCCTGGGCCCGCAGCGGGTTCGCCCAGCGCCTGGGCCGCGCGGGGGCCCCGCCCGAGCTGTCGGAGTCGGCGGACGAGCCGCTGAGCGTCCTTCGGGGGCCCTGGGGCTCGGGCAGGTGCGAGGCCGACTTCCGTCGGAAGGAGCTCTTCTTGAGGAAGGTCAGGCTGTCGGTGCTCTTGCTGCGCCTGCAGACGCCGTTGCGCTCGGGCTCTCGCGCCGGGGCCTCGCGCTCCGCGGGCTCCGGGGCCGGTGGCTCGGGGTCCAGGAGGCGGATGCGCCCCAGGCCGTAGGCGCGGCGGATGCTGCGGGACCGGAGGGCGCCGCGGGCGAAGCCATCGTCGTCGGCCTCCTCGGGGTCCGAGCCGTCGGACGGCCCCGGGGCGCACCTGGCCGTCGGGGGCCTGGCCGGCGCGCCGTTGGGGACGGGCTGCCCCAGACCGTGTTCCGAGGCCCCCTCCTTCGCAGCATCCCACCCCTCCCGGTTCTGGATTCCCTGGAGGACCGAGGACTTGAGTTTCTTGAAAGATCCCATTTTCCGGAAGGAGGCCAGAGCGTTCCACGTGGAGGCGCTGCCCACGACGAGGCCGGCGGGCCGGGGCCGCTCCGGGTCAGCGCGCGTCCTGCCGGCGCCCGCCGAGAAGAGGCGCAGGAGGCGGGCCGGGCTGAGCCGGGCCTCCCGGGCGCCCGCGCCCCCGCCGTCGCAGCCTCCGTTCCGACACCCGGGGTAGGTCCCCATGCCGGGGTCCTTGGGGTCCGAGACCGGGCAGGGGTCCGCAGCTCCGCGCCCGTGGCCGTTCTGGGCCGTGGTCATGTTCTCGGGGCCGGGAGCCCGCGGCCAGAGGGCAGCGCGGCTCAGAGCCACGCGCGCCTCCGTGTCCCGTGGCCCCACGTGCGAGCCTTCCTCCCCGAAGCCGCCGCCAGCCTGGCTCTCCCGCCGGCTGTGCACATCGGGCTCCGCGGTTGTGGCCACCGCCTGCAGCGGAAAACAAAGCAGGGAGTTAGCTGTTTTGCCCAGAAGAGCCTCTATAAACAGAGGCTTAGCTATTTTGTTTGATAATTGCTAGCAGAAAAACTGGCATGCCCCGTCATCACATACAAACTATGTTAAATTAGGTTGAAATGTTACTGTTTCGCTTCCTAATTTATTTTGCAATAAATAAAAGGCAAGAATGCAAATTATGCATTCATTTTAAAAAAGATAATTATAGGTCGTGCATTCAGTATTACTGTACACGCTGAAATCCGCTGGGACTTAAAGAAAACTTTTGAAAAGTTGCTAGAGAGAAAAAGCCAAGGCATCATTCAAGATTGTGCCTTCGCAGCGGAAACGAATCCAATTAGGAACCATGAGGTTGTGGGTTCGATCCCCGGCCTCGATCAGCGGGTTAAGGATCCAGTGTTGCTGTGAGCTGTGGTGTAGGTCGCAGACACAGTTTGGATCTGGCGTGGCTGTGGTGTAAGCTGTCTCTCTCTCTCTCACACACACACACTCACACACCTCAACAACATTTCAGAACATGTCACATGAAACACTAAACTAGGTTAAATTTAACACAGCTCCTAGGACACTGAGTGCTCAGTATACAAAAGGACTCAGAGAAGGACTTGTGATGGAGACGATGTCAGCTGCAGCTGCATACCGTCTACAAATACCCCCCCTCCCCGGCCCCGGAGACTCTAACAACAGAGCCACAAAGCTTACAGGAGCACAGGAGCCAGAGGGACCAAGCTGAGGTCGCCAGAGTCGGGCTCCGTGAAGGGAAGAGCATTAGTGAGGGCCTCTGTCAAAGTTTCCCACTGGCTGGGCAGGGAGAGATCAGGAAAATACTGAAATATTATAAATTCATGGAGTTCCCATCGTGGCTCAGTGGTTAACGAATCCGACTAGGAACCAGGAGGTTGTGGGTTTGATCCCGGGCCTCGCTCAGTGGGTTAAGGATCCGGTGTTGCCGTGAGCTGTGGTGTAGGCTGCAGATGTGGCTGGGATCCGGCGTTGCTGTGGCTATGGTGTAGGCCGGCAGCTACAGCTCCAACTAGACCCCTAGCCTGGGAACCTCCATATGCCCCGGGAACAGCCCAAGAAATGGCAAAAAAGCAAAAAAAAAAAAAAGAAAAAAATTCATGCTGTTCCCTGGTGGCCTATTGGTTGAGGATCTGGCATTGTCTCTGCTGTGGCTCAGGTTCAATCCCTGGCCCAGGAACTTCCTCATGCCACAGGTGCAGTCAAAGGGAAAAAAAGAAAGTTCAAATCAAACACCACACCTCCGCCCACCTCCTGCCCAGAAGGCCACCGTGCGGCTGTCCATACCCCCCCACACACCCCCCGTGCAAGTGCTGCTGTCCCAGCCTCTGCCCATCAGGCCAGGACCTGCTCAGCCTTCCAGGGCCAGCGTGCTCGTTCAGCTGCCCTGCTCTTAGTGAGCCAAGGAAGCAAGGAGGCATGGTCCCAGTCATAAAAGGCCACTGTTTATGCAGCACTTGTACAAAGGGCTTTCAGAACAATGGGACATCGAGTCGTCACGCCAACCCACGAGGCCAACAGGACTTCCGTCTTCTACACCATCAAGGGGCCACTTGGGCAGAGGCTCCCCCACCCCAAGCCTGCGCTCCTCCCTGCTTCAGACTAACGAACAAAGACAGAAGCAGCGCTGACATACGAGCATCTGATTCCAAGGGCAGCACCTGAGGACATAACCCTGACAAGTCAGATCCCAGACGTCCTTTCAACGCCGGTCAAGGCCATTACTCTGATGGCAAGTGTGACAGGTAGGAGAGGAGACAGCTGCAGAGACCCCGTGGTCAGGGCCCAGTTTGGTTAGTCCAGAAAAAAAAATCTGACCTCATGCGAGGAAGAGTCATCGGCGTCTACCACCCAGATTCTCCGATGGGTTCATTTTCCTTTGCCCCAACCTTGTGCCCTGACCTCGTGCCCATGGACGTGGGATTCTTTAAAGGGCTGATTCTATCTGGGACCACAGAGGCCACACGGATGGAGATCTGGAGGCTTCTTGGTGTCCAGTTGCTCAATTCTATTAATCAGATGGCTGGGGCTCCCACAGCCCCCCCGCAGTCTAATGTTCTAAGAGAAACGAGGGGCTGTGGGTTGCATGTGAATGAACCATATCAACAAAATCTTTTTCTTTTTTCTTCTAATTTTATGGCCATACCCCGGGCGTCCAGACATTCCTGAGCCAGGCACTGAATCCAAGCTGCAGCTGTGACCTACGCCACAGCTGTGGCAACGCCAGATCCTTTAACCCACTGTGCCTGGAGAGGGATGGAACCTGCACATCTGCAGCGACTTGAGCTGCTGCAGTGGTACCCTTGACCCACCATGCCACAGCGGGAACTCCCATTTCAGCAAAATCTTGAATCGCCCTGGTACTGAGGCTGGATGCGGCAGAATGAATTCAACATGCAGCCCCACTTGTCCCCTTGCCTACCCTGGGTGGGACAGGGCACGGTGGTTGTCTTAGCTTCTCACAGTCTTGAAATGAAGCTGTTTATGCCAACGGTCAACTCTGGTCCCAGGAGCTGACTACAATGTAATAATAACCATCCTGTTAGACCCCCACGGGACACGGGACAGAATCTGCCTGGATGAAGACACGGTGACGCCACCACTAGAGGGCGCTATGAGACCTTTTACAACCAAAGACCAAACTCTTCCCCTGACCCCAAGGGCTCAGGGTGCAGGGGCGCGTTGCTTTAACGTTGGGTGGTTTGAGAAGGTTCTATGGAAGACCGGGGTCAGGTCTGGGTCTAAACTGGCACATGCATCTTGAGTAAGTCTTTTCAACCATCTGTGCTTCTGCGCCATCTACCAAATAAGAGGTGCCAACATTCAGGCACATCTCAAGCAGCCATTCTAGTCATGAGCCCCTGTTGGCTGAGGATCTGTGTGAGCCACAGATGAATTCAAGGTGATGACAAGGTCATGGCCACTCTGGGGGGAAAGAGGTATGAAGTGCAGGAAGATTTGGGGGCAGTAGAGCAGGGGGACCAGCTGCCCCCATTGGCCCATGCATGGATGGGGTGTCCTCTAGGACGTGGAACTGTCAGGGCCGAAACCAGAAAGGTCTTGCTTGGCAAACTGGGATGATCTTGACCTTACATCAAGAAGAATACGGCTGGAAGGATGGTTCCATGGCATGGAATGGGGGGAACTGGGTGAAAACAGGTTTAGAAAAGCCGACATCATTATACAACTACAGATGTGATAAATTCATTGAGTAATAAAAAAAAAATAAAATAAATACAATAACTTGATAAAGCCAAAAAAAAAAAAAAAAAGAAAGAAAGAAAGAAAAAGAAAAGCCGACATGGCCTTAGTCAACCAGCCAGACACTCTGATACTGGCTGCCGATGTCACCTTCGTTGCAAAATCCCTGCAGACGCCCCTAGAGTGAATTAGCCCCCCTAGTCCCTGGGCTCCAGGCATCTCAGTAAATTGCCTCACAAGGCCTAGGCTGATGCTTATATTCATCCTTTCAACAGGTTTATGTCGCTTCCTTCAGAACCAGGCTCTTAGGTCTTTGAGAGGAAGAAGTATGCTTTGTCCACTTAGTTAAGTTTATCTTGAGGTGACCTGTGTATCAGTTATGCTGCCGTGTCACTATCTGTACCAATGCTAACAATTCATCATCGTGTACCGTTTTATTACTCCAACGTGAAGGGATTCGGACTTTCACGACACTAAAAAACATTTTCCGATGGATTGGGAATTTGGCTCTAATAAATACAAACTTCTGCCTTTGGAATGGATAAGCAATGAGATCCTGCTGTGTAGCACTGGGAACTCTATCTAGTCACTTATGATGGAGCAGGATAATGTGAGAAAAAAGACTGTATACATGTATGTGTGACTGGGTCACCCTGCTGTACAGTAGAAAATTGACAGAACACTGTAAACCAGCAACAATGGAAAAAATAAAAATCATTATATATAAAAAAAGAAAAACATTTACCTAAAGATCATATATACGTTTTAGGATAGAAAGCCAGCAAAATACACGCATATCTGAGTTTCTCATTGGGGCAACATGCTTTTTAAAGACCAGCGACTTGCTATTCTGTCCACAGAGCAGAACAACGTGACTTTTGTCTGCTGCCTGCAATGAAACTGAAAATCACGGAAAAAAGCTTTTCCTGGAATTTCCGAGTAACATACCAACTTGCATTATTTAGAACTAATACTTTGACCTCTATTCAGTAACAGGGGTTGCAATTCAATCAGTGGTTTTGTAGCAAGTCTTGTAAATTGTGGGAGCTCGGCCAGACGTATTTATGAACAGAACTACGAGAAAGAATTTCAGCTGGGAATATTGTGAAATCCATTGTCTACAAGCTGGATTCTGGATTGCATGAACTTTAGACGGGAACACGTCTATTCATTCCTACTGAGCATTCTCTGAAAACAACTATGAGCAGTAATTCTTAAATAAGAACTTGAACTTGAATTTGAAAGTGAGGAACATATAGCAGGCTAAAGTACCAACAAGGAGGTTCTTGTAATTTACATCCTGGTAAATTATAGAAAATGTGACACCGGAAGGAAGCACTAATTCTGGAAGGTTGAAGGGGTGAAAGCACCGGGCCTTGAATCACAGCACAGCAGAACCTGCAAGGTCAGGACCCTGTGTCAAGCCAGGACAGGTGCCAGCACAGGTGAGAGCAGCAGGGGACCCGGCTCCAGCCCCAGAGCTGCCCCATACTGGCCAAAATGCAGGGGCCCTCCTAGCCCTCCCCCTTTCTCCCCACTTCTCATCAGTGAGCCCAGATCCGCTGCAGATGTGACTGTCCTGGCCATGCTCCCGGGTGTCAGCCTTCCGAGCACTGTCCCGACTGGTCTGACTCACCTCCCGCCCCGCCTTGGGGTCTGTTCCGAATGCAAATGGACAGGCGGCACTTCATCCCGTGTCGCTGTGCCTCTGGACCTCAGAGGACTCCCCTTAGGGGCCCTTCCTCACATTGCAACAATTCTGGGCCATTTCCTCAACGGCTCTGAGAGCCTCTCACAGCCACTCTTGGCTCTCTGTATTAGGGAAACACAACTTCCTTAATGGACGGTTTCCAACTGAGCTGGCTCCTGCTTCTGCAGGGGTCCTGGCCTGCCCCCACACCCCTCCCAGGGCCTCCTCCTGTGCCAAGGCACCAGGCCGGCTACACTGGCACCGCCCTCCTTCCAGCATGTGTCGTCCCCCCCCCCCCGCCCCCCGCCCGCCTGAGCTCCTCTGGCTTCTCTCTGGTATCTCAGCCGTGTAAAGTAATCCCTCCATTAGATGCCCTTTGTTTGCAATATCTAGAGATGCTTCTCTTGCCCTGCCGAACAAACATGTATCTTTAACTCAAATCAGCTCCCCTAGAGCAACTCTCCCGACTCCTGACACAGCCCCTTCCTGGGGGCTCCCGAGTGCCCTGCTGCTTGAGCACTGGCCGCGCTGCTCTGTAGCTCTGGTCTACCCACGTTCCCCATGAAACTCGGACAAGGCCGAAAGGCAGAAGCCACGTCTTATCAAACTCTGCATCCTCTGCCTTCTGTGACTAAGGCTCTGGCACACGTGGGGCCCGATCACCGCCAGCTGAGAGGCTGGCCTGTGCTCCGTAGGAGGTTCAGGGCTGCCTGCTGGCCCTGCCCATCTTATTCTCCCGTTTCCCTAGGATTCATTCCAACATCATTCCCAGAACCTTGGTTAAATCAGGGCTCTGACTGGGAGCTCAAATTCTAGCATCCGCATTTTGGGGACAGGACATATTCTTTTTTTTTTGTGGCCACCCGCGGCATATAGAGTTCAAGGGCCAAGGATCAGATCCAAGCTGCGGTTGGGGTAATGCCGGGTCCTTAACTTGCTGTGCGGGGCTGGGGATCCAACCTGGGTCCCAGCGCTCCCAAGATGCTGCTGATCCTGTTGTACCACAGCGGGAGCTCCTGGGACACACTGTATTCTAAAGGGTTATTTATGAGCAATCCATTTCCCCACAGACTCTGTCCATCAAACCATATCTAAGTGATAACAGTTAAGTGATAAGTTAAACACTGCGTTTAACCATAATGTATAATAACATTTCCATTGGCAAATGCGTCTAAGATTCACTGAGGATTCCAGTTCCAAGGATGAAGTTCCCTTCCCTACTGCCCCGTCCTTAATACCAGACCTTCTTCCTCTCCCTGCAGCCCCACGTGGGAAAAGCTGTCCTCCCCATGGACAGGGTACCGTCAGGCCTCTCCAGGTGAGATGGGAGGATGCTTCTTTTAAACAGCCAATCAGGGCCCCGGTTTCATTTAAACAGCCAATCAGGGCCCCGGCTTCTTTAAGTAGCCAATCATGTGAGTGTCTAAAAACAAAGTGTACCGGAAAGCCCAGCTGCGGCTGGGACCGAGCCAGTGTGTCTCTGGGAAGGGTGTCAACTCTGCACCAGGTGTGACCGTCTCGGCTGGCCTTATCTGGGTTACGAGGCTAGAGCTAAACCGCATTCCTGCGGGTGACAATGGGGTTTCCCATTGGGGATGGATGTTTGCCCTGTCAATTTTGAGGGTTTCCAGAGGCAGAGGAAGCTCTTCCTGAGGTCGGGGGCTGGTGGGTCTAACCGGGTGAACTAGGGTAGGTCTTCGTCTGTGCTGTGCTCCCGGTGTTATCCCAACGCTCAGAAAAGGTGCCAGCCTCCGAACACCCCTCGCTTTACTTATTTTTTTTACTTTTCTTGTTCTTTTTTTCCTTTTAGGGCTATACCTGGGGCATAAGGGAGTTCCCAGGCTAGGGGTCGAATCAGAGCTGCAGCTGCCGGCTTATGCCAGAGCTTTTGGCAACACCGGATCCTTAACCCACTGATTGAGACCAGGGATTGAACCTGTGTCCTCACGGACACTAGTTGAGTTCTTAACCTGCTGAGCCACAACGGGAACATCCCACCCCCACTTTAAACATCAGAGTTGAAAAGGCCAAGGAAGACTACCCAAGGAAAAGGCTGAAGATGGCCTGTCTTGCTTCCTAAGCTTCCTCCCTGGCCCCCCTTTCTCAGCGGCCACCTCCCAAGTTCACAGTTAGGACCACCTCCGGCTGCGACCAACCCAAGACGGATGTCACCCCAGCCATGGCGCCTCCGCTGCACTGACCATGCAGAGCAAAGCAAGTTTTCCGGACGGGTGGCCCTGATCTTGAAGGCACTTTCAAGGTCACTGGAGCAAAAACATTTCTGCTCAAGAGATGGATTTGGCAGAATCTGGAGCCGTGCGTCACTGGTCTCACTGCGCAGGCTGCGCAGAACCCCCCACCTCCAAGGATCAGCCCAGCTTGTATACCCAGCGTTTGGAAAAAACCCTTTATGAAGGCACAGCGGGTTAAGGATCCGGTGTGGCTGCAGCTGTAGTGTAGGTGGCATATGTGCTTTGGATTTGATCTCTGGCCGGGGAACTATCATAGGCCACAGGTGTGCCCACAAAAGCAAAAACAAATAAACAAAAACCTTTTATAAGTGGATTTATCTGTGTTGTCTCTTTCCTGCACTTGTTTTACTGCTCAAGTTTTTTGGTTTTGCTTTTTTTGCATAAAATGTCATTCTAGGCATAGAACCCCATGGAAAACGGCTCTCCCTGCCTGTGCCATCAGCAGCTGCACACTGGTTTCTGCTCTGAAAGCAGTTGCTAAAATGCCTTGTATTGTGTAATTTGACCGGTCTTCTTTGGAGTGAACTGAATTTGGCAGTTGTTTGATGGAATCCTCCTTCAGGAGACGCCCTGAGTAGCCACAGGAACAGAACAGGGGTGACCAGCCACTGTCCCCAAGCAGAGGCCCCCACCATGGGGCTGCACCGCCCAGGCCTGGAAGGGGTGCCGGGGGGCCCTTTGTTAGAAGAAGGGGGTGATGTGAGGAGCCGTCCCAGGCACATCATGTGTCCCTGAACTTTGAAGGAGGGATCCTGAGCACCCCAGACACCTGCTGAGCACCTGAGCTCATCCTCCAAGCAGGAAGCCTGGTCTCCCCCTGCCCCCCACCTCCCGCCCCCCAGCTCAGAAGAACCAGCTGGTCCCCAATGTGAGGACAACCTGGCAGAGGCGAAGGCCAGTGAGCACTGCCCTCACCCAGGGAAGCCCCTTGGCCAGCATCGGACTTTCACAGAGGGACTTACTGGAAACTCGGGAGCTCCCAGGCGGCTTCTGTGGGGTTTTACTCTTCTTTCAACAGCCAAGACTTGTGGCCAGAAGCCTCCATGGGCTCGCGAGCCCTGCTCCTCGCTTACTCACAGGGCACCCGCTTGGGAAGGGCACTGTGGCTGGAGGTGTCACTGCACCCCACGGGTGACACCCCTTCTGTGGGCACAGCCACCGTCACTGTCCACCCTCCTAACCCACCCCCTATGAGGGGGCCGTGTGCAGGCGACCGGCCCCATCCCTCATCTTCCCCTCCAAACACACCCTGGGGTCTTCCTCCCTCCCAGGGTCACTTCCGACCTCCTCCCCAGCCTGTCACCCCTCAGTCCCATCAGCCTCGCCCAAACCTCCAGTCCTGCCCCGGGGGAGACTGGGCACCAGTGGCCCCACCCCTCTCCTCAGCTTCAGGACAGATGCTTCCAGCTCCCATGTGTCAGAAGCTTCTGGAAGCCCTGCTGGAATGCGGCAGGAGCATGTGACAGACTCAGGAAGACCCCAGCATCACACCCACTGACCCGGCCCCTTCTACCCAGAGCTTAATAATGTTCTAAATATGCCAGGGACTCAGAGGGGCCGACATGAAGCAAGGATTATATTCTGTCTTTGGTGAAACGTTCAAAGCCACTTTAAGTGCAAAAAACCCCCGTAATAACAAAGATGGAACTATCTTGAACCTAAAAAAAGGAGAGTAGAGACCTGACGGAGATGAATAGGGGTCAGGGTGGGGGTCCCGGAAGGCTGGGGGCAGGCGAGCCCCAGGCAGCGAAGATAAGACGTGGGGTCTGCCCCCTGCGAGCTGCTGCAAAGGTCCCAGGGACAACAGGCAAGGCCAGGCACATCCCTCCGCGAGACTGGCCTCAGAGTTAGAGGGTCCCTGGGCTGGGGGCTGCACGGGGGTCATGCCCCCGCCCCCCGCCCCGGGCCTCAGACTTCTCCGTGTGATCCTAACAGGATCCCAGCTCTTCGAGGGCACTGCACAGGCTGTCACAGAAGCAAATGCTCGGGACCAGAATATTCTCAGTCACGCTCCCAGCAGGACCCCCTTCTTCGGAAAGCATACACTTCGCAGTTAGAGGTCATAGGAAATGGAATTCTAGACGGATCAGCAAGAAATGACACACACTGCCATGCTGGAACATCAATGGGTGTGACCCATGAGAGCTGCATTTGGACTGGGGTCAAGTGACACAGCCCAGGGGGCCCCCTCACAGGTCACTGCTCTGATTCCCAGCTGGAGCACCTCTGGTTCTCAAGCCATCCGGCCCAGGCAAAGGCCCGCTGGACATGTAAGGACCAGTGAGGAAACGTCTAAAGGAGGATGTGGGGGCAGAGCCATTCTTTCTTCCCCACCCCCCACCCAGTTTTTGGCCGTACCCATGGCATTTGGAAGTCCCGGGGTCAGGGACCAAATCTGAGCCGCAGCTGCTACCTGCTCCACAGCCACAGAAACACCAGATCCCTAACCCGCTGTGCGGGGCCGGGGATCCAACCGGCAACACCCCAGAAACAAACTGGATCATTAACCCACTACGCCACAGCAGGAACTCCCATTACCTTTTTTTTTTTTTTTTTTTGGGCCACACCCGTGGCATATGGAGGTTCCCAGGCTAGGGGTCTAATAGGAGCTGTAGCCACCGGCCTACACCAAAGGCACAGCAACACGGGATCTGAGCCGCATTGTGACCTACACCACAGCTCACGGCAACGCTGGATCCTTAACCCACTGAGCTGGGCCAGGGATCGAACCCGCAACCTCATGGTTCCTAGTCGGATTTGTTAACCACTGAGCCAGGACAGGAACTCCTCCGTTACTTCATTTTTAAGGGCGCTCCATCTTCCCTCCCTATAGAGGGACCACACAAGCTCTAGGACTCCTTCCAGTCCTGACTGTGACACGTAAGTAGGCGACATCTCAAATCTGGAGGCATGGCACTCTAAGTGGTTCAGAATTTAAAACTTGGTCTCCTATTATCTGCTCAATCCCCTTTCCTTCATAACGTAAATAAACTATGTAATAAGAATAAGGGATAGGCTCGCTAGATTAATCATTGTTAATTGCTAGTGTTTTTATGCTAAAGCCATAATAGGAATTAGTAAGACGATGAACCTGAGTTCTCTGGCTTACAGGCTCGTTTGGCGGCCAAAGGAGCGACAGGAGAGTCCCCCTCTTGCCAGGGTGGAACAGGTGTGCTGCCGTTGGCCTCCTCTCTACACCTGCATCCTCCCTGAGCTGCCCTGCGCCTCCCTCTTGCCCTCTCAGCCCCATGATGCTCCATCGCAAAAGGATACTTCCTTCCTCTGGGTTCTCAGCCCAGGAGCATCCTTGTTGCTATGGAGACAGGCATGTGGGCAGCACTGTGTTCCCTCTGCCCTGACCTGTGGCCCTGCAGACAGATATGGGTGTGTGGGCAGTTTGAACCTGCTGCAGGGCCTGCACATCCTCCGTCCAGGGTGACTCCGAGGGTCCCCAGGGCGTCTTACTCGACTGCTGCTCCCAGGGGCAGCAATTTCAGGGCTGGGGACCCAAGTGGCTATGGCAGAGCCGTCATCCTAAAAGAAGCCTGTAAAGATCCTGTGGATCCAGGCCCAGCTCCCATCTGTTCAAGATCCGGCAAGTAGCTGCTCAAGTGTGTGCTTCCACGTGACGAATTCAGCCCTAGCTGACGGTCTTTTAAAAAACAACCCTGCCTCACACCTCCCCTGCAAAAACAAAACCAAGAACAGAACCCTGCCCGAGTCTGCTTCTTTCTTTTCCAATGGCCATTTCAGAACTGGAATGACATAGCCATCAACTCAGGTCCCTCCTGGAACTCTGATGGAAGAGGCTGTGCTTTGGCAGAAATCTTTAGGGGCAGTGACGCAAGCAGCTCAGGACCACGTACAGGTTAACAGTGTCATCTGAGCGCAGGTCAACCGGAAAGAAGCACCAAGGGCTTCCACTCAAATGGAGTTCCCACAGCTTGTCCTGAAACTTCATCTCATAACAAGAAAGAACCGCATGTGAGGCATCATCCATCCATCCATCCATCCATCCATCCATCCATCCATCCATCCATCCATTCAAGGAGGTTCCCCTGACTCCTCCTGTCTGGTGTTCAGACAGACAGAGAAGAGTGGGGAACAGCAGACACCGTCTCGGCCTCCCCAGACCTTTATCCAGCTGGGGAGACACCTGACTAAACAAGCAATCGTACTGAGGTCTGACACCTGGATGGCCTCGCCCAGGAAGTGACATCGATGCCAGGACTGAAGGTGATGGGAGGCAGGGGTACCCGACAGAGGTCTGCCTTTTCCTCTACTGACTCACTTTTGCTGAGAACTCTCTTTGCCTCTTTCATCCCCTCACCCCACATCTTAGGTAAGACAATCGAATTTCAACAAAAACACTTATCTGCTAAAATTAAAAATTGAATGCAGTAAAGCCTTACACCTCAAAGTCCTCCTGAGGTCCCTGAGACCACAGCTGGGATTTAACAGAGAAACAGGAATGGGGCCTTTACGACAACTGTTGATGTTTTTGTGGCTACACTGCATTTTCAAGTTGAATTCCTAAAATCGGCTTGGTCCTCCGTCTAAGCTCTTGACTGACCGCCCAGGCTGGGGCTGGGACATTTCTCTGTGCATCTGTCGCTGTTATTAGGGCGCCCGCATGCATCTGGCGAGCTCTCTGGTACCGCAGCCGCGGTCCACGTGGGCTGCTCTGCAGGACATAAGAATCTTGTCCAGAAACAACAAAAGCGAAATTAAAGATTCCGATTTTCTGGGCATCTTGTGATCCCACGTAATTTTGTAAAACTTTAGGTTAAAACAAAACAAAACAAAACACCCCAAATCCAATCTTCACCAAGATGTGGGGATTCATGTCCAGACGCCTTCGGACTAAACCAAGTGCACTCATTTCCAAAGAAGCCAAAGCTCTTCTTACTTTTCTTCTCTCTCTACCCGCAGAAACATCCTTTTGCAGACAGCTCGTTAAAACTACTTGATAAATGGAATTATTAGGTATTTCTTTTGGCCGAGGGGTTCCACAGAAGACTTGCTGAGAAAGCAGGGCTCATGAACTGGGAAAGTCTGGGACCCTCTGGACCAGGGTTAAACCTACTTGCAGCTAAAGGTCGGCCTGGAAGGCACCCCCCGCCCCCCGCCAGGAGGCCTCCAAGACTGGCACTGGGGTGGCCCCCCAGACAGGTGCCCGTGTCTGAGGAAACCCGAGGATGTCATGTGTACTGGCAGCATATGGCAGCTGTTAGCAGCTCAATAAGTATGTGAATGAATTAAAATAAATAAATAAATAAATAAATAAAAATAAGTACTTGAATGACACAGCCAGAGCCTCCCTGTGGACACAGAGTCTGGACCCTACAAAGAAAACTTCCCCACCCGGGAAGCCTGGCGGTTCTTCTCAGAGATGAACTGTACATCATAACATCCAGAAGAGTCTTTCCAGCCCCCCCACCCCACTCCACCCCACCACCCGCCCCAAGAAAGACAGGAAGTAAGTCTGAGGCTTGAAGGGGCCACTGAAATTAAACCACAAAAAAATTTCACATCCGGAGTTCCGGTCATGGCTCAGTGATTAACGAATCTGACTAGGAACCATGAAGTTTCGGGTTCGATCCCTGGCCTCACTCAGAGGGTTAAGGATCGGGCGTTGCTGTGGCTGTGGTGTGGGCTAGCAGCTGACCCCTAGCCTGAGAACCTCCATATGTCGCAGGTGCGGCCCTAGAAAGACAACAAAATAAAAAGAAAACAAATTCCACATCCTAATCACACCTGCCAGGGCCGGCCCCTAAAGAAGGGGTCACGTGACCGAGGCCAGGCTCTCCCACCACACACCCGACTGTGCCTGTCACCCCCACGACACTTGGAGAGACCCCCCTCGGCACGGCACAGCCTCGCTGGCGGTTCAGCAAACCACGCCAGGGGCCAGGGGTCTGCCCCGTGCTGGATCTGACCCGAGACAGACTGCAGACTGCTGAGACGTCCTTCTAGACCTGCGGAGGGAGGGTCCCGACCCCCCCCACCCTCCACCCCCCTCTGGCAAAGTGGCAGCTCCAGGCATGCGTCACAGACCCGCCGAGGGGCTCCCTAGTCAGCCAGGCTTTCCCACCTCTGGCTCAGCTGCTGCGCCACCAAACAGGACCCGCCCGGGCCACTTCACCTCACTTCCCATGGATGCTGCCACCTCTGCTCGGTGACAGTTTATCTCCCATCATGAGAAAGGTAAGGAGAGATGCCTCAGCAGAGCGGTCACGGTCCCGTCACTGTCCCTGCTGTGTCCTCTGTGGCACCAAGAGCAGGTCTAGTGCCTGCTGTCTTGCAAGATGCTTCCTGTCACTCCTTTCAGGTATTAAACTCCAACTGGGACTTTCTTCCCCAATTTGCACACACACAGATTTATCACGGGACTGTTCTGACACTGCACCTCCGGGACGGTGAGGCTGAAAAACGGGAACTTAGGTCTCTGATGGAGGCCAGTACTGGGTCCACGGGCTGTGCTCCTGGATCCCCCACCCCAGCACTGGGTCCACAGGCTGTGCTGGCTGGGTCCCCCCTGTGTACCTGCTCCACCCAGCTCTGGTGCTGATGAGAAAGCACTCAAGCAGACATTCGCCCCAGGGCTGGTCTTAAGAAGCTGCTGGTCTCTGTTGGACCAAACACCTTTTAGGGCAAAATATTTACAACTGCTGGCCACCTATTTAGGGGGGCTGAGCAGCATAAAAAAGGGCTGGGGGCCCCATAGTAGGAGATCAAACTCTTCCACACAATGAGTTTTTGTTTTTGTTTTTGTTTTTTTCTTTCTAGGGCTGCACCTAGGGCATTCTGAAGTTCCCAGGCTAGGGGCTGAACCTACATCCTCATGGATACTAGCCGGGTTCATTACTGCTGAGCCGCAGGGGAACTCCACACAATATTATTAAAGGTCCTTCTGAAACTGAATCCTAGAAGAATGAAAAAACAAACACACATGGCAAAGTGATATCCTGACCTCTTATCTTTTAAAAGCAAGAGGACACACAGATGTAGCCAAGAAGACAGGTGTCAACGCTGAGAGAGTTACTGATTTTAGTTGTATAAAAAATAAATGTTGCTATAACATATGGACCAATCTCAAAAGCTAAGTGCAGCCTTAAAAGGCAAAAAAACAAAGCCACAGAGACCACAAGCTGTCCAGTTCTAGTGACCAGGACACCCAGGAAGGGCGACTCTACGGAGCAGAATGTACGCGGGCGGGGGCGGGAACAGGCGGTGCCTGTAAGTGGCCATGAGGGTTCTTTACGGCTCCGCAAAATTTACTAAAAATAACTGAGTCGCCCCTGTTGAACTGAGTGGCCCATATGGTATGTGGATTATATCCATACAGCTGTTAAAAGTACAGAATTGACACTATTAAGCCTTGGGAAGCGTCCACTGAACATGCTGACACATAACTCAAGGTTACAGCATCTGCTGACTAAGCATCCAGGTGATGAATTTCCGTCAAAAGAGCCACAATAACGCCCCAGGCCCCCACCTCGGAAAAGTCACAAGATTCCATCCGCATCACCAGAACCCCCCCAAAAAGGCCTGCTCTTCTGATGGGTTTTTTTCTCTCCTTTTAGGGACTTTACAATATAGAGTTTGACTGCTCGGTGCTAGTCCATTGGGACTTCTGAAACGACACAGGACAGAGACCAAGAGAGACCTTCACAGCAAGGCGACCAGGAACCTTCAAAACTGGGCCTGAGCCATGGCTCCAGGGGTCCAGGGTTCTCCTCTGAGAACCAGGCTCTGGGGCTGGCAGGTCCTTGGGGCCAAGGACCATCCCCCAGGCACTGAGAGGGGCTGCCCACATGGCACCAGGGCCCAGAGGGCAGGGCTGCCTGCCCTCGGCCCTCTGTGGTGTTTTAGCTGATGTCTCGGCCCTACCTGCACCATTGCTTACAGGCTGAAAAACTCGTCCAGGAACCCCAGCAGCCCCCGAGGCCCTTCCACCTGGTCCAGCCACACTGTTTGCTGCTCTGGGTTTTCTGTTTGTTTGTTTCTTTTGCTTTTTCTTTCTCTCTTTTTAGGGCTGTACCTGCAGCCTATGGAGGTTCGCAGGCTAGGGGTCTAATCAGAGCTGTAGCCGCCGGCCTACGCCAGAGCCACAGCAACGTGGGATCCCAGCCGCATCTGAGGCCTACACCACAGCTCATGGCAACGCCGGATCCTTAACCCACTGGGCGGAGGCCAGGGATCGAACCTGCGTTCTCATGGATGCTAGTCGGGTTCGTTAACCGCTGAGCCAGAACAGGGACGCCCTGCTCTGGGGTTTGTTTCCCATTTGAAACGAACTCATTCCCATCCTCACTCAGTTCCATCCAGCCCCCTGCGCCTCCTCTCCCCCCCGGCCTCTCAGGGGCCGCCGTGTCCCCCCCCAGTTCCAGTTCCTACTCCTCAGGCCTCTTCACAGACGGGATTTCCGCGCGTTAGACCTTTGTCCAGTGTCTCATTTTACAAATGAGGCCCTGAGAGATTAAAACCAACCAGCTGCCATGTTCACAGCAGTTTCAGGCATGGCTGCCAAACTCTGAAACAACTACAATGAGCTTCGGGAGGCAAACAGATACATCAGCGGTGGGGCATCCAGACCACGGAACAGTCCTCAGTGCCAAAAAGAATCAACAAAAGCTATAGAGGAGTTCCCATTGTGGCGCAGCAGAAACGAACCTGGCTAGGAACCATGAGGTTGTGGGTTCGATCCCTGGCCTCGCTCCGTGGGTTAAGGATTCCGTGTTGCCGTGAGCTGTGGTGTAGGTCACAGATTCCAAGTTGCCATGGCTGTGGTGTAGACTGGCAGCTGCAGTTCCCATTCGACCCCTAGCCTGGGAAGCTCTGTATATATATATATATATTTTTTTTTTGGTTCTTTCTGGGTGCGGGGGGCGGGGGCAGGGAGGTGTCAGAACAGGAGCCTTCATTTTAACACAAGGTTCAAGTTTGATTACAGAACGCAAGCGTTATGACATAACGGCAGAAGTGAGCAGTGTGACATGACTGTGAGATTTTTACGACCCACAGGGATGAGGAGAGTCAGGGACCTGCCTGGGTTTTCACAGAGGGTGGGGAAAGCAGGTGCACAACTAATCCGGCCCGACAGGGAGCGGAAAACACAGCTGGCTTGTGCTCACATGCCTTCCATGATGCTTTTTTCTACTAGGGCGTTACATGCAGAAAAGCATCCTTGAGAAATATAGTTCCATGTGGAAACCCACTAAAGAAAAGTTAAGGAGCGGGGTTCCCCTCGTGGCTCAGCTGTTAACCAGCCGACTAGGATCCACGAGGATGCGAGTTCCATCCCTGGCCTTGCTCAGTGGTTTAAGGATCTGGGGTTGCTGTGAGCGGTGGTGTAGGTTGCAGACTCAACTTGGATCCAGCCTGGCTGTGGCTGTGGCGTAGACCAGCGGCTGTAGCTCTGATTCGACCCCTACTTAGCCTGGGTGCTTCCATGGGCCCGCAGGTGTGGCCCTGAAAAGCAAAAAAAAAAAAAGGAAAAGAAAAGAAAAAAGAAAAAAATTTAAGGAGTGATAAGCCTGGATTTCAGAATGATGGCTACCTCTCGGGAGGGGCTGTTAAACTGACACGTTATAAATAGTCTCAGTATCAATTAAATATTTAATAAAATTGTTTCTTAGACAATATCCCACTTTTAGAAGGATGAGTCAGAAAATACTAATGTCTATTTACACTGACACATAACAGGACTACACAGGCGCCCCAGCCATTTGGCCTCGGAGACCTGAGTTCAATTTCCTCCTGCACGCTCAGCAGCCATGTAACCCTAAAGAGGTGACATGGGCCCCCCATCTGGAGGGGGGAGAAGAGATAACAGTACTCCCCAAGTTGGAGTTGGGTTCAATAGGAAAATGCCTGGTGAAGCTCGGAGGCGCCTGGCAAAGAGAGGACCAGCTCCCCTTGGGAGGCTGACCTGGTGCCAGGAGCCACGGGAAGGACCTCGCAGGCCCAATCCCACTGAACTATCTCAAGGTCATAGAGTAATAAACAAAGGACATAGGATTTGAACCCACAGACAGCCTGACTCCAGTGCCAGGCTCTGAGCCATCATGCTGTTTTTTCTCTCTGATAAAACCTTTATCATGCTGGGGAGTTCCCGTTGTGGCGCAGCAGAACCGAATCCGACTAGTAGCCGTGAGGATGCAGGTTCGATCCCTGGCCTCACTCAGTAGGTGAAGGATCTGGTGTTGCCATGAGCTGTGGTGTAGGGGTCACAGACGCGGCTCAGATCTGGCGTTGCTGTGTCTGTGGTGTAGGCCGGCAGCTGTAGCTCTAAGACCCCTAGCCTGGGAATCTCCATATGCCTGCACCATGGGTGCAGCCCTAAAGAGACCAAAAAAAAAGCAAAAACAAACCCCCAAAAGCTTCTATCGTGCTATTAATGATGTTGCTTATGATCACAAATATTCATGGCTCAGTTTTAAAATTTCTGGTGAAAAACTACCTCTGTGTGGCTCAGATGAGATTCTTGACACAGAAACAATTTATTTCAAAAAGAACCCAAACCCTGACCCTAACCCACGAACTTCCTTAGAGACAGCATGAACCGAGTGGCTTCCAGAATGAGAGAGAACTGATGCTTTTGCAGTGATCCCAAAACTCCCCCGGCCAGGCTCCCAACCCCACGCGGCCAGGCCCTGCGGGGCGGCGCCTGCTGCTTTGTTACCCAGTCTAAAGCATTTCGTGGACGTCAGAGCCCTCCAGCCATTTTTCCTTGTTCCTCGAACATCCGGCAAAGCTGCTTTACTCCTTTGAGTCCAGGTCTGTTTGGGGGCAGGAGGCCCGGAGAACCTGACACCTAGGACAGTCTGTTTAGCAGCAAAATAAGAGGAGAGGCTGAGGGGCTGGGGTGGGGTGTGAAGTGCTACCAGAACAAGGGCTCTGCTTCCAGGAAACCAAGTCCTCGCCCCTGGGGGGCTGGAGTCCAGGACAAAGACGTGCCTCTAGGAGACCCCATGCATCAAGCCCCAGGCATCCTGGTCATTGCAGCGATATTAACACCCCCCCCCCCAATTCTTAGACCCATTGTAAAAACCGGGGAAGGGTGGCCGCTTTCAACACCGCACCCCACGGGTCTAACAGGTGCACCCAAAGCCCAGTTCCTTCTCTAGGGGACTGTGCCTCATTCTGACTCGCTGTTTCCTGCTGATTATGTAAGTTACAGGTTGATTTACAGATTATTTCTGTCCAGTTGAGATGCAAGTGATTTCTGCCCTGCAGGAAAAGATAGCTGCCAAGGTCATGGTTTTATTGCTCTCTAGGGCAGTACCTGGTCTTGTCCCCAACTTGGCAAACACTTCAGCCCTTCCTGCTGCATAACCCTCAGCGCCTCTGGGCCACCGGCCCTCGCTACTGGCTAACGAAGCCTTTGACTTTTGCTCACAACGTCTCTGTGTTTTAACATTTTGAAAACTATGTCTTAATATATTTAATCAATGTTCAATCACCACTGTGCTATTTATAGTCTTTTCATCTTCATAATTTTCTATTTTTTTTTTAATTTAAATTTTTTTTTTTTTGGTCTTTTTGCCATTTCTTGGGCCGCTCCTGCGGCATATGGAGATTCCCAGGCTGGGGGTCAAATCAGAGCTGTAGGCACCAGCCTATGCCAGAGCCACAGCAACGCCAGATCCGAGCCGCGTCTCTAACCTACACCACAGCTCACAGCAATGGCGGATCCTTAACCCACTGAGCAAGGCCAGGGATCGAACCCACAACCTTGTGGTTCCTAGTCGGATTTGTTAACCACTGAGCCACGACGGGAACTCCTCATCTTCATAATTTTCTATTGTGTCTTGTATTATGTCCCGGCTTTTCTCACTATTATTGTACACTATTTTATCAAACAAATAACACAGATTTTGTGGCAGTTCTGGGGTCCTTAGAGAGTAGAACTGAAGACAAATGTCTTCCTCTAAATACGGGTCTTTTCCAAAGAACAACAAATAATAAAAATAAAACAACAAAAGGTTTTATCACAAAGTTAACATTTCTAATTTTTCCAGTACGTCAGGTCACTGCTCACCTACACCTGGTGCTGGCTGCACATTTCAAACCGGTCTCTTTTTTTTTTTTTTTTTTTGTCTTTTTGCTATTTTTTGGGCCGCTTCCGCGGCATATGGAGGTTCCCAGGCTAGGGGTCTAATTGGAGCTGTAGTCGCTGGCCTATGCCAGAGCCACAGCCACGCGGGATCCGAGCCACGTCTGCGACCTACACCACAGCTCACGGCAACGCCGGATCATTAACCCACTGAGCAAGGGCAGGGACCGAACCGGCAACCTCATGGTTCCTAGTCGGATTCGTTAACCACTGCGCCATGACGGGAATTCCCAAACCAGTCTCTTCTGAAATTGGTTCTCTTTTGCATTTTTTTTTTGTTTTGTTTTTTGGTCTTTTTGTCTTTTTAGGGCTGCACTCGTGGCATACAGAAGTTCCCAGGCTAGGTGTTGAATTGGAGCTGCAGGAGCTGGCCTACACCACAGCCACAGCAACGCCAGATCTGAGCCACGTCTGTGACCCACACCACAGCTCATGGTAACGCTGGATCCTTAACCCACTAATCGAGGCCAGGTATCAACACCACATCCTCATGGATACTAGTTGGGTTCATTACCGCTCAGCCACAATGGGAGCCCCCGGTTCTGTTTCTCTAGTCAATCCGATATTGTAATCTAATTTAGAAATTTGCCCATTATTGTCTCTTAAAATAGGCTATCTCCAACTAATCTCTAGTTGCTTTAGACAGCAAATAACATTGACAAACGTTAAGCACCAGGCACTGTTTGAACCAACAGGCAGAGAAGAAACCAGAATTGTTTTAAAAATGAGCAGCATGAGTGCCCTGGTGGCCCAGAGGTTGAGAATCCGACATTGTCCCTTCTGTGGCTCGGGTTCAATCCCTGGCCCAGGAACTTCAGCATGCCACAGGTGCAGCCAAAAAAAGAGGGCTGCAATCTTTTTTTTGGGAGGGGGGGCTCCCTGAGGCTTATGGAGTTCCCGGGCCAGGGATCAGATCCAAGCCACAGAGGCAACATAAGCCACAGCTGTGGCAATGCCAGATCCTTAACCCAACGTGCCGGGCCAGGAACCAAACCCGCGACCCAGCGCTCCCAAGACGCTGCCCATCCCATTGTGCCACAGGGGAGCTCCAAGAGCTGCAATCCTTACTTACTCTCTAAAAGCATAGCCCCCAGTGGTGCCTCTCAAAATCCTGTCTCCTGTCTCCATCTTCTGCCCTCTAAGCACTGTCTCTCTCTTGTTTTCCTGAATTGCTATTATCTATGTTACCTGGCAGTGTGTTACATGGACCCGCTTAGCTCCCAGAGCTCCCAATACATTCTCTCCGCTCCCTCACCTCCGGATTCCAGGTCAGATGCCCACATGGGGGAGGGTCTGGGCACCAGTCACTCCAGTCTCTGCCCCACATGCAGCTCTAATTCCTGCCCCTTCGGCCCGAGGACGCCGTGTCCTGGGATCACAGGCAGGACCGCAGCTCCCAGCCGAGGCCTGAGCTGGGCATGGAAGGGACACAGCCTGAGCTCTTCACATGCCACTGCCTCTTGACACGCACCTGGTTCCGGAAATTTCCAAGGAGAACTTAACCACACCTGACCCCTAGGGGGACGCAAAGAGATGCTTAGAAAGAGAAGGTCAGAGAGCAAGTGTGAGAAGGGGCCATAGGCTCAGGTGCCTCCAGCTGTAAACGTCACCTTCAATGACTCAGTGTCCTGCTCCCACACCTCTTCCACAGCCTCCGTGTGCCACTCTCGTTTGTGCAGCCCGTACCTGACTCCCCAGGTCAAGGGTTTTGTTTTTTTGTTTGTTTGTTTGTTTTTTGTCGTTTATCTTTTTAGGGCCACACCCACGGCCATATGGAGGTTCCCAGGCTAGGGGTCCAATTGGAGCTGCAGCCGCTGGCCTACACCACAGCCACAGCAACTCGGGATCTGAGCCAAATTGATGACCTACAGCACAGCTCACGGCAATGCCAGATCCTTAACCCACTGAGCGAGGGCAGGGATTGAACCTGAGTCCTCATGGCTACTAGTCGGGTTCATTAACCACTGAGCTACGAAGGGAACTCCCCCAAGTCAGGTCTTAACGCTGCTCCCTGTGATACTTCGTAGGGTCTTAAAAGGTATAAGGAACATCTCTAGTTTTTAGGGACCAATAAACATACACACACACATACATACATGTATTTATTTATTTTTAGGGCCATACCTGCGGCATATGGAGGGTTCCAGGCCAGGGGTCGAATCAGAGCTGTAGATGCCCCCTACGTCACAGCCACAGCAACATGGGATCCTTAACCCACCGAGCGAGGCCGGAGATTGACCCTGCATCCTCACAGAGACAACATCAGGTCCTTAACCCACTGAGCCACAAGGAGAAGTCCTCGATGAACATATTAAATGAAAGGATGCGTGGAAAGGCTAGTAGCAATCGGTTCTGTGGAATGTGGAACACTTTGTCGCGTGCTGGAAAAAGGTGCAGCCATTTCTAGTTGATGTTTGGTCCTCTAAGATTTCATTTTAGGGGTTCCTGTCATGGCGCAGCAAAAGAACGAATCCGACTAGCATCCATGAGGACACAGGTTCTATCCCTGGGCTCGCTCAGTGGGTCAGAGATGCAGCGTTGCCGTGAGCTGTGGTGTAGATCACAGATGTGGCTCTGATCCCGTGTGGCTGTGGCTGTGGTGCAAGCTGGCAGCTGGAGCTCTGATTGGACCCCTAGCCTGGGAACCTCCATAGGCTGCGGGTGTGGTCCTAAAAAGAAAAAAAGAAAAAAAGTCTTCATGTTAGAATTAAATGAATGTTAGTTATCTATTCTGCGACTATTATGAAACAGAATGGTAACTCAGGCGACTGTTAAAGACTGAAGCGAGACTCGAGGGGCTTCTGTACGCCCAGCCTTCCATCTCGCCATCGCTACAGCGGCTTCATGGAAAACACGAGAGAGGCAGCGACATCCCTCACCTTTGAGGAGGCTCTTGGAAGTATTACTCCAGACCCCTTAAGATGTTTTGGAAACTCTGCATTAAATTAATGCTGCCACTTGAACTGAATTCCTTGGCGCCAAGACACTAAATTCAAATGCACACAGAGGCAATGAAATTAAGCAGCCGTTTTCTCTACACAGCGATCCTTCCAATACTGTGGGAAGTGGCTAATCAGTCTTCAATATTTGCATTCATGCAGACACAACACACAAATTCACTCATTCACACCACTGCTTCGGCGAATGCATTCAGCCTCGTCCTTCTAAACTCTCTGGCCACCTTCTTAACCCGTGTTAATGTGTACCTACATTAACCAATTTAACTTCTCCCGTGATCTCGCAACCCCCGTCCCCGGGGAAGTGAAACTAGCTATTATTAAAGTGAAACCCACAAGTCGGCTGCTCGGGAGACAAAGAAAGAGAAACCCAAATTCCAGAACGCACACCTCCTGGATAATCAGTGTCTGAATAATTAGGACTTTGCTGGGATACTGCGTTGTTCCAGACAGTAACAAGTGCCGACAGAGACGTGGAGAAAGCAGGGTCCTCCGATGCCTGGATGGGGATGCTGCTTTAGAAAAAGAGTCTGGCAGTTCCTCAAAAAATATTAACTATATTCTTTTTCTCATAGGATCTTCCATCGTGGTCTATCCCAAGAGACTGGATAGAGTTCCCTGTGCCGGACAGCAGGACCTCACTGCTTATCCATTCTAAATGGGATAGTTTGCATTGATCAACCCCAAACTCCCCGTCCATCCCACTCCCTCTCCCTCCCCCCTTCTCCCTCCCCCTCAGTAACCACAAGTCTGTTCTCTGCCTGAGGCTGTTTCTGTTGTGCAGGTGGGTTCATCTGTGCCATATTTCAGATTCCACATATAAGTGATGTCATAGTATTTGTCTTTCTCCTTCTCACTTACTTCACTTAGTATGAGAACCTCTAGTTGCCTCCACGCTGCTGCAAGGGATATATGTGGATATGACCGGTTCACTCCGCTGTACTCCAGAAATTGCCACAACATTGTAAATCAACTATACGCTAAAACAGACCCCAGAAAATACATGGGATAACACAGCTATTAGAACGATACTCTACCTGTGCAAAAATGTAGAGGAAAACATACCATCAAGGGGGGAGAAAAGAGACTATAAAAAAAACCCATGGAGTTCCTGTCGTGGCGCAGTGGAAACGAATCCGACGAGGAACCATGAGGTTGCGGGTTCGATCCCTGGCCTCACTCAGTGGGTTAAGGATCCGACGTTGCTGTGAGCTGTGGTATAGGTCACAGACTTGGCTCAGGTTCCGCGTTGCTGTGGCTGTGGGGTAGGCTGGCAGCTACAGCTCTGATTAGACCCCTCGCCTGGGAACCTCCATATGTCATGGGTGCAGCCCTAAAAAAAAGAAAAAGCAAAAAAAAAAAAAAAAAACCCAAAGGAAAAAATATATTAAATATATATTACACATTATATATTAAATATATAGTTATCCTACAACTCAACAATTTCACTGCTAGCTACATACCCAAGAGAACTGAAAACATATGTCCACACAAAAACCTGTATGCGAATGTTTTATAGCCACATTATTCCTAGCAGTTAAACGGAAACAAACCACCTATCTACCCAGTGGTGTGGGACCAAACCCAACACAACCTGCCTACAGGTGCGAGCATTACTTGGCCATAAAATGAAGCACTCGCACAGATACACACGGACGAGCACTGAAAATATTATCAGCGAGAGAAGCCAGGCACAGCATGCCACCCATTACGCGATTCCATTTATCTGAAACGGCCAGAACAGGCGCGCATCCATGGGGACCGAAAGCCCGGCAGTGGCTGCCAGAGGCTGCAGGAGGAGAAATGGGGGCCCTTCTAGACACCGGATCCCGCTTCCCACGAAGTGAGCCGGAATTCGCCCCTACGAGATGCCCCGTTTTACTTCCTGCTCCACTAAACAAACACTTGGCAGCCGTCCCTGATGAGGGACAGAGGAATTCACCGATTCGGGCCCAGCAGGTGAAGTCGAGACTCCACCCACCTTTAAGCAGGTAGAATTTTTAAACAGCGACCAAGTGATTCAGCCACAGAATAAAGAGAGGTGCCAGGAGAGGAAATCCCCGTGCTGCCAGCTTACCCGGCGGCCGACCGGGTCTCAGCATGGACCACAGCTCTGAAACTGCCGCGGGTGAGGAGGAAAAACCCGCACCGGAGGGGGAGGGGGACGAGCACCCGGGACTCCGTTTCCAAGGTCCAGGAACGACTCAGTCGTCCGCAGCAACCGTGCAGGAGCCGCGTCAGCGCTCCGTGCCACCTGCCCGGCCACGGCCCCGCCTCTCGAGGGCTGCCCTGCTGCCAAGGGCCTGGGCCCCTCCTCTGCCACCCTGCTCTGCTCTTGCAGGCGGAAGGCAGAGAGCGATACACCGCAGGGGGTTTTAACTACATCAGCTTTCCTCTCTTTCTGTCTTTCCTCCTCTTGTGGCCGCCCTGCAGCATCTGGAAGTTCCCAGGCCAGGGATCAGATCCCGGCCGCCGGCACGACCTACGCTGCAGCTGCGGCAACGCAGGATCCCTTTACCTACAGTGTTGGGCCAGGGATCCAACCTGCATCCTGGTGCTGCAGAGATGCCGCCGAGTCCACTGTGCCCCAGCGGGATCTCCTTTTGTGTCCTGTTTCAAGTGACGCGAACTTCAGGGCACCCAGGACAGCTCACGTAGACCTGCCACTTGTATGGGTGCTCACAGGGGTCTCACACTCGAGAATCCGTTCTTTGAGGACCCGCACCGTGTGCGGGGCAGGTGGCCTGAGTCCCCAGAACTGGAGGCAGCCAAGATGAGCGAGGCACCGTCGGGGCCCCTGCTTCCCACCCAAACCCTGGGCAGACAGGAAGAGCACCCCCACCGGGACTCACGGCCTCCGGTCAGCAGTCCCCAAGACAGCAAAGAAACACTGCTGAGATGCCCTGCTGTGCACACTCACCCCCGAGAACACCCCTCCCCCTCCGCCACGTCCTCACCTGTCTCCCCCCACGTCCTCATGTGTCTCCCCCGTGCCCCAGGTCCACACTCCTCGCCCCAGGCTGTGCTACTTCTCATCAAGATCAGAGATCCTTTTCCATTTTCCGGCTCCCCATCCATTCCACACCCAACACCACGTCCACCGTCACGGCCAACACCTTTCAATGCTCCCATCACTGCCTGGGTCAAAAGGCAAGCTCCCCAGCCTGGCTCCCGGCGCCCATCACTCACCTGGGCTCTGGCTCTCACAGAGCACAAGCTGAGCCTCCAGAGACCCTGGGGCAGGATGGACGGAGCCCCTCACCCCAGGCCACCTGCACGTCTCTCTCCAACCTCAGTGCCCTGCTGTCTCTGCAGGTCTGCACTGTTCCACCGCACGGAGGCCGCTATGGCCACGTGAGCCTCTCAGAATCCTCCAAGATCTGCCTCCCGTGACACCCCCGACAGCCGCATCTTCCCTGCTTCTCCTGTAGTTCCCATTCGACCCCTAGGCTGGGACGCTCCATATGCGGCAGGTGCGGCCACAAAAAGCCAAAAGAAAAGAAGAAGAAGAAGAAAAAAATCAAGGAGAAACCTTAAAAGCATCACACTAAGTGAAAGAACCTGACCCACAAAGGCCACAAACAGCCTCGGTCAACTCTGCCCACAGCCTGCGCGTAACTCTGAGGTCTGGGTGTGCCCGTTACCGGCCCCTTTCTCTGGACAGTGAAGGCATCAGTGGCTCTGAAAGCCTGGACGCACGTGACCCGTGCCAGCACAGGTGACCCTGTGACACTGCTGTGAAAAAAAGTCGTTTCCTGCCAAACGGTCACAATGGAGCTGGGCGTCTGCTGGAAGCCACCCCCCCAACCCCAAGGAAGAGGATCCGTAAGAGGCTCTTTGTCGATTCTGCTCCGTTCGCACAAACCCGCTCCCACTCCTCCGACCCACCCGAAGGCCCTTTCAGCTGAACTAAGTGTGACTTTGTGGAAACGGAGTGGCCCACTTGAGAAGAGGGCCAGTGAGCGTTTCCCCAGGACGCCCAAAAGCTGGGTGTGCAATTGCCCACCGACTGCTGGCAAGGGCTTTCTTCTCCGGCCCATCTGATGGATCTGATTCGGCAGCTGTGTGGCCCTTTCCTACACGGTGCTCGTGCAGAATCCTAACACCTGTACTTTCCACGCAGAAAATGCACGCGCCCGCTTCCTGGCTGTGTGTAGCTTTCGTTTCCTGAAATCCGGAAGTTCTGAAAGGTAACTTCTCCGCAGGGATGAGGCTGAGCACAGCCACCCGACTCAGCCCGATGTCCACCTTACTGCACCTCGGCTGAGTCTTAAGTCTGAGCGCGCTGCTGCCGTTCCTCCTGCGGGCAGGCTGGGCTCCAGGGCCCTGTGGCATCCGTTCTGCTGGTCGTTGCACCTCCCACACCCGTTCCTGTGTGAAGACTGTTTGCAGCCCCTGCCCCTGCAGGACACGAGTGCTGTTGGATCCCTGATGTGTCCTCAACTCCAGTCCTTGGTCACCCTGTGAAGTTTTTTTCTTTTTCACTATTTTTTTCTTTTTAAGGCTGCACCCACGGCATATGGAGGTTCCCAGCCTAGGGGTCGAATCGGAGCTGCAGGTGCCAGCCTACACCATGGCCACAGCAATGCCAGATCCGAGTTGTATCTGCGACCTACACCACAGCTCAGGGCAATGCTGGATCCTTAACTCACTGAGTGAGGCCAGGGATGGAACTCACATCCTCATGGACGCTATGTTCTTAACCCCTGAGCCACCATGGGAACTCCACATACACCCATGCTTTCCCATGTGGTGGGCGTGATGGTGGATTCATGTGTTCACTTGGCTGGGCCATGCTGTCAGTCATTTGGTCAAACACTAACTAGTCTGGATGGTGCTGAAGGTTTTTTAAAATTTTCTTTTATTTCTGCCTTTTTAGGGCTGTACCTGTAGCATATGGAGGTTCTCAGGCTACGGGTCCAGTCGAAGCTACAGCTGCCGGTCTACCCCACAGCCATAGCAACTCAGGATCCGAGCTGCATCTGCAACCTACACCACAGCTCACAGCCATGCTGGATCCTTAACTCACTGGCCGAGGCCAGGGATTGAACCTGCATCCTCATGGATCCTAGTCGGGTTCGCTAACCACTGAGCCACGAAGGGAACTCCAACTTTTTAATGTGATTAACGGTTAAATGGGTAGACTGAGTGGAAGCAGATTACCCTCCATAATGTGGGTGGGCCATGTCCAATCAGTTGATGGCCTTAAAAGACTGAGGTTCCCCTAAGAGAAAGGGATTCAGCCTCAGGCTTGCCTTTTTTTTTTTTTTTTGGTCTTTTTGCCTTTTCTAGGGCTACTCCCATGGCATATGGAGGTTCACAGGCTAGGGGTCGAATCAGAGCTGTAGCCGCCAGCCTACACCACAGCCACAGCAACTCGGGATCCAAGCCACATCTTCGACCTACACCACAGCTCACGGCAATGCTGGATCCTTAACCCACTGAGCGAGACCCGGGATCGAACCTGCAACCTCATGGTTCCTAGTCGGACTCGTGAACCACTGCACCACGACGGGAACTCCCCAGGCTTGCCTTTGTTACAAGACTGCAACATCAACTTCTGCTTGAATCTCCAGCCTGGCGAGCTGCCCTGCAAACTGTGCCAGCCGCACAACAGCATGAGCTAATGCCTTAAAATCAATCTTTCAGCCTTTCATACACACACACACACTCTATCAGTTCTGTTTCTCTGGAGGAAACTGACAAATCCAGGTACTTAGAAATCTTCAGGAGTTCCCTCTGTGGCACAGCAGAAATGAATCCGACTAGTAACCACGAGGTCGCGGGTTCAATCCCTGGCCTTGCTCAGTGGGTTAAGGATCCAGTGTTGCCATGAGCTGTAGTATAGGTTGCAGATGTGGCTCGGACCTGGCGTTGCTGTGGCTAGGGTGTAGGCCGGCAGCTGCAGCTCTGATTCGACTCCTAGCCTGGGAACCTCCATAGGCCGTGGGTGTGGCCCTAAAAGACAAAAAAAAAAAAAAAAAAAAAAAAAAAAAATTTTTTCACTAAAATGCTTCATATGATCTTTAAAATGGCATGTCTCATATGCAAAGACCACGATTCTGAAATTTATTCTACGTATTCTCTCCTTCCTGAAAGGAGAGCATATATTAAAAGACGAGCTATGCAGAAGTGTCAGGGATCATATGTCAGAAAGGATTGGCTCATCGTGGACTCGAAATTAAACAAGTGATTATTTCCAGAGGTAAAATCGAAGGCATGATTAATCCGGCCCTTTCAAATCTCAGTCCCTTTTTTCTCTGCACTGGTTTATTTCTTACAGAATGGGTTTCCGGGTGGCTTTAGACTAAATTATAGCCTTGAATCAGAAAAATCAAAATTACAGGCCCCCTAAAAAGCGTACTCACAGCCGAAGGTTGCCAATAAATAAAATCCCTTGGGAGAAAAAAAAAATCTTTCATAAAGCAAGAACATTTTACCTGGCGCCTCTCGCGGGTGCTGCGAACAGTTGGAAACAAAGGCAGGTATTGTGCACACTCTGCTCGCCCAGCACCACCAACCAGCATCCACCCCCGCCCACCCTCACGACACGGTGGGGGGCGCTGGTTGCTATTGTCAGGAAAGGCTGATGTCACTTCATATCCAGGGGAGAAATGCCCAGATTGGCACCAGATACAATCACAGGGTAGGCCCCCTCCCCCCCGCCGGAAGCGAACCCTGCTCCCCGGCCATTCTCGGCGCTGTCCCCGAAAGGCGAGAGTGGCTTCCTGAGGAAATCACAGTCCCTAAGGGTCACTTGCAGAACAAGCCCCCACTTAACCTTAAACTCCGACTAAAAATAAAACAATGGGTTTGCCTTTCACTCACTGCCATCACGATAAGGAGCTATTCCATTTAAAAAGGACGGACGGGCTCCATCCTACCTTTACAAGGCTTCACACGCCACCCCAGAGGTCACGCCGCAGCAGGGACGAATTTATTTTTGGTTCCAGTTGCTCCGCAGGAGAACTCAGACCAAGACCTTTGCAGAACTTTGAACTTTATCCTGCACGGAACACAGAAACCCGCTAGTGCGACTCGTGGGGGCAGCCTGTGCCCTGGTGTTAGGTTCACGTACAACGACCGTGACACATCAGGCAGCAAAAACACAGCAGGTTAAACACACACTCCAGAAACCCCAAACCGGCAACCACAAGAAAGGGGTCATCTCTGCGCTGAGGCCGGCGGTCTCTGCCCAACGCCCCCCCGGTCCCCGGCAGGTGAGAGGCTCTTGCTCCAGACCAGGCAGGGCGACGGCCGCGCCGACCTCCGTCCCACCCAGTCGGCAGGTGTGCCTCTGTGGCGTCGCCTGGTTTGGGTTTCAAGAGAAAAGCACTCTCCCGGCGTGGGTTTAGGTAGCACCCCAAACTCTCCCCAGAGGATTTTCTGTGTGGAATTTCCACGTTCAGATGAGTTTAACACCACCCTCTCAACGTGAGTCATTCTCAGGGCGCACATGCCAGACACCTGTTCAAAAGGGGTTCTTCGAACGCAGTCAACACGTGCCCTGAATAAAGAAGCAGCTGGGGACTCTCTGGGTAGCATTTCATTCTGTGTTACTTCCTTTTTTTTTTTTTTTTTTTGCTTTTTAGGGCCACACCCACGGCCTAGGGAGGTTCCCAGGCTAGGGGTTCGAATCGGAGCTACGGCTGCCGGTCTACACCACAGCCACGGCCACACCAGATCCTCCAAGCTCTGTCTGCGACCTACACCACTGCTCAAGGCAATGCCAGATCCTTAACCCACTGAGCGAGGCCAGGGACCGAACCTGCGTCCTCACGGTTACAAATCAGATTTTTTTTTACTGAGCCACGATGGGAACTCCATTTTCTGTGTTACTTCCCACGACAGTTCCTGAGGGAAATGAGCTTTTCTGGGTGGCTTTTTTTTTTTTTTCTTAATACAGGGTGGGTTTTTTTTTTTCACTTTAATTAATTAATTAATTTAGGCCGCACCCACAGCATGTGGAAGTTCCTGGGCCAGGGATCGAACCCGCACTGCAGCAGTGACTCCAACCACAGCAGGGACAACCCCAGATCCTTACCCTGCTGTGCCACCAGGGGACTCCTGGGTGACTTTTAACAAGTCCCCTCACCTCCCTGGAGGGGCCCAGTCTCATTCACAGGGTGGGAGACACAGCATCGGCTCAGGGTGAAGCGATATTTAAAAAACCCAGGGAGTCCCATTTCAGACACTCCTTGTGCGATTATTTTAAAAAATCACACCGGGCAAAATCAGAATTCGAACAAAGGTGCCCAATTCCCAAGCTCCAGTGTGGAGAAGAATGAATCCCTCTTCCTCCCCCCCAGCCAGGGGGCCGGCAGGTAAGGCCACTGTCAGCCGATGGAGAACCTTCTAAAGTTATGAAGCCCTGGATCTGGGTCCCTGAAAACGTGGCACGTAGAAGAATTCCAACTTTGGACATCATGCTTTGTTCCGTACGAAGTTTTAGGAGTATGACGCCCGGTCAAACGTTTCCAGTTCTGCCATCAGCCTTGGTTTGGTTTAATGGCATTTTCCGCAGGAAAGAACTAGGTGGACGCTGAAGGAAATTCATCATATTTGACTTAGGTTTGAAAAATGCCCCCCAGCCCGGGCACTTCCATCTGCCACAAGTGGCGCCCTAACAAAGCAAAGCAAGAAAGAAAACGAAAAATGTATGTTCAGTGGATGTGACTGCATGTTTGAAGCACGCAGCCCTCTGCTAGAGCGACCTCAACAGCAAATGAAAGAAAATGAGATGAGGAGGCGGAGACATCGAGAGAGAATCAGAGAGTCACTTCACCAGAAATAACACCTCCAAAAAGGGCGTCTCATGTTCTTACCACGAAGTCACGCAGGCAGAAACCTCGCTCTAGCTCTGCTGGTCAGTTACCATGAAGGGCAGGCGTCTGCCTTCAGAAGCTGCCAACACCCTGAGCCCACAGGCAGCAATAAAACCGCAGAGGCTCACACCCACCCCGAAGGCCCTCTGCCAGCACCGGTGCCCTGAGGGTCCCGGCGGTAGCTCTCTGGGGTCTCATCCAGCTTGTTAGGTGCAGCAGGTCTTGTTTAAAGGGCATGCTTAGCGCAGCAGAACAACCCGTGCGTGTCCTAACGCTGATGAGGTGTGCACGGCTACCTCTACGTCACCCCATTAGCAGCGCCCCAAGTGACTAGACATGAAGGTTTTTCAAAATTATGGTATGTAGGAGTTCCCGTCGTGGCGCAGTGGTTAACGCATCTGACTAGGAACCATGAGGTTGCGGGTTCCATCCCTGGCCTCGCTCAGTGGGTTAAGGATCCGGCGTTGCCGTGAGCTGTGGTGTGGGTCGCAGATGTGGCTCAGATCCCGTGGGGCTGTGGCTGTGGTGTAGGCCAGTGGCTACAGCTCTGATTAGACCCCTAGCCTGGGAACCTCCATATGCTGCGGGAGCGGCCCTAGAAAAGGCAGAAAGACCAAAAAATAAAAAAATAAAAAAAAATTAAGGTATGTAACTCAAGAGGGACAGACATGGAACCATAAAGTCACAGCACCAAGCCTCGCTCTTCTTATCTTTAAACCTGGGGGTGGGGGGCGCCTGGACTCTCAGCCTATCTGGGACAGTTTGCAGGTCACCCAGCCAGGCCCCTTCCCAGGGCAGGAGTCTTTCTACCGGGAAAGAAACTGAAGGGGAGTTTTGCACAAGCTGGTTAATAATTGCAAACCAGCTTTTCATGCAAACATGTATTGACTGCTGGACCACGCGAGGTGCTGATGACAGAATATGACAACAGGGTTAAAGCACCCGGCTCCTACTAAGTGCAGCTCCTGGAGGAGCTCTCTGCAGCCTCGGGAAGGCCCTGGGAAGCAGGTCTTCATACACACACACACACACACACACACACACACACACACACACTCCGTGTGGCAGAGTCACGCCTAAACGTGGGCCAGGCCGCCTGACCCTGGAGCCCAGGCCCTGAGGCTTCTCCTCAAACACTGTAAGTCAAGGGAAAATTATACCCAGAATAATTATAAACCCGTTCCAGAGACATTCCTAAGAATGAATAGAAAAAAAATTTGTCAGGAGTTCCTGCTGTGGCGCAGCAGAAACGAATCTGAGTAGGAACCACCAGGTTTCGGGTTCGATTCCTGGCCCCACTCAGTGGGTTAAGGATCCGGCGTTGCCGTGAGCTGTGGTGTAGGTCACAGACGCGGCTCGGATCTGGTGTTGCTGTGGTGTAGGATCTGGTGGCTGTGGCTGGCAGCTGTAGCTCCGATTAGACCCCTAGCCTGGGAACCTCCATATGCCATGGGTGTGGCCCTAAAAAGCAAAAAGAAAAAAAATTTGTCAAAGAATTTAATAGGGAATTTCAGCTAATCAGCCATTAAAATATAAGACTTTGAACCAAATCATCTATTCTTTCAAGTAAATATTAGAACATGGTTAATAGCAGATAAATACCGATGTGCAGCTATGGCTAATATCAGCTTCTCTCTTTAAAAGGCGCTGACATCATCGTTACGAGTCATTATTCATTGGTACCTAAAGGCACTAAGTACTGGACTAAACAATTTATACATTTTATTCCCATTCTCACACCAATTTCCACACTACAAATGGGAGAACAGTCAGAGAGCGAGCCTCGGAGTCCAATATTTACATCAAGAGACGGGACTGGAAACAGGAAGGCAGCCTCTCAAATTCCCTTTGAACCGCACTTAGGTCTGTGTGTACAGACACACTGTCTGCACAAAGCTACATACTCAAATACTAGGAAGTCTCACTATCTTTCAGAGGCCTTAAATCTGTCACTGGATCGAATGCTCCATTTTTCCATGGCAGAGCGAGCTGGGCCCTTCCGAACAAGGTGTGGGCTTGAGATCGAGGTCAAGTCACTGCCCTCGGGAGGTTTACAATCAGTGGAACAGACCAGAAGCACTGGCAAGGTGACAACCTACTAAAAATCAAGTGTGCTCCCCGGCCTTAAGCTCAGGGACAAGTCCGGGAAGGCAAAAGCACTGTCCCCAGCAGGAGCAATCAGGGCGGGCTTCCTGGAGGAGATGGCATCTGACTATACCGGCAAGGAAGACGGGTGGAGGAAGTTTCCACTGTGGCACAGTGGTTAGGAATCCAAGTGCAAGAGTTCCCATTGTGGCTCAGCAGTAACGAACCTAACTAATATCCCGGAGGATGTGTGTTCAATCCCTGGTCTCACTCAGTGGGTTAAGGATCTGGCGTTGTCTTGAACTTTGGGGTAGGTCGCAGACATGGCTCGGATGCCGAGTTGCTGTGGCTGTGGCGTAGGTCAGTGGCTGCAGCTCCAATTCAACCCCTAGCCTGGGAACTTCCGTATACTGCGGGTACAGCCCTAAAAAGGAAAAAAAAAAAAAAAAATTAATCCAACTGCAGTGGATCGGGTTGCTGCAGAGGCTCAGGTTTGAGCCCCAGTCTGGCTCAGTGGGTTAAGGATCAAGCGCTGCTACAGCTGGCCTGGAACTTCCATATGTCACAGGTCCGGCTGGAGAGTGACTGGAGAGAAAGAGGGATGTAAAGGCATTTAAAGATGTTTTTAAAAATGGTTTTTTTGGTCCTTTCTTTTAGGAATTCGGAAAAAGATAAGGAAAATTAATTCTTCACCAAATCGTCCCCCAAAAGAGAGAACAGGAGGGAACACTATCCAACTCCTTCTATGGGGTCAGCAAAACCAGGAACAAAACAAAGCAACAAAAGCAGGGAAAAAACCTCACCGGAGTAGAAAACCACAGACCAGAATCTCTTCTGAATATGGGTACCAAAATCCTAAACAAAATGCTACCAACATATAAAATGACAATCTATCAAAAAACCAGCTGGACTTTATCCCAGAAATTTAAGGTTGATTTAATATCCCCCAGCTTTGCCGTCGTGTCAGTGCCTTCTCTCTCTCTTTTTTCAGGCTGTGCACGCAGCACGTGCAAGTTCCCGGGACCAGGGATCGAACCTGCGCCACAGCAGTGCCAATGCCAAATCCCTAACTGCTAGGCCACCAGGGAACTCCACTTCACTCTTAATCTAGTCAGAAGGTGGTAACCGGCTCGAATGGTGAAGAATGAACCTCTGGGTTACAATCTCAGCTCAGCCACGAGGCAGAAGACGTCCGCTTAGGTCATTGTTTCAACTTTCTGAACTTCAAAGTGCGTGTTTTCCTTAGGCAGACAGCGAGACCTTCCCAGCACTGCAGGGCACACGGTCAGCATGCGTCTTAAGGCACTTGTCATCGCTGGGCCTATTCCTAACCATACAAGGCACGTCACAACTGCAGAGCAGAACAAGCTCTCACTGCAAGACAGAGGCACGTTTCTCAGGAGTTTCTCCATCATGGCAGCCACATCTTAAAACAGCTCAGGGAATTGCTGCTAATGCAAGAAATCTTTTTTTTTTTTTTTTTTTTTTCAGGGCCGCATATGGAAGTTCCCAGGCTAGGAAGGTCCCAGGCCACAGCCACAGCAACACAGGATCTTTAACCCACTGAGCCAGGCCAGGGATCGAACCGGCATCCTCATGGATACTAGTCAGGTTCTTTACCAGCTGAGCCACAACGGGAACTCCCTCAATAAACCTTTTTAAGAGCATGCTCAGGGCTCGGCAAGCACTAGCCTTTGTGTTGAATTTCAGAGTTCTCATTCCTTTTTGGCCTACATGGGGAGTCTTTTTACCACCAAACTAATTTTCAATATTTAAAGAGACTTCACTTACATGAAATGTCAGGATTCTCTTGGAAAAGAAGGTTTACGGACCCTGGGCCACTTCCCCTGGGGACCCCAACCGTGTGGCTCCTGTGACCTGTCTGGCTCCCAAAGACAAAAGCCTGTGCACAGGCTGGAGGTCACAGGTCACAGTTCTCCACCTTCCAGAACTCACAGACCGGCCGGAGGTGACGAAAACAGCCATAATTAAAGCGCGCGCGCGGGGGTGGGGGGGTCCCCTTGTTATCAGCCAGAGTCACTTCCAGAGAAGGAGACAAGGCTCAAAGAAGTGACAAGACTGATCTCAGGCAAACTGCATCCGCCAGACAACAGATATGCGCCCAGATTGCTGTAAAGGCATCTGACCTCTTTCTTCTAATTATCCATGAGAACTTAATGTCCCAGGTAAGACTACTAGTGAATCTCTGGGGACAGAACACGATGGGAGATAGTAGGAGACAAAAATGTAGATATATGTGTGACTGGGTCACTATGCCGTACAGCAGAAATTGGCACAACATTGTAAATCAACTGTAATTTAAAAAAAATTTTTAAATGGAGTTCTGGTTGTGGGGCAGCAGTAATGAACGCAACCAGTATCCATGAAGATGTGGGTTTGATCCCTGGCCCCACTCAGCGGGTTAAGGACCCAGCATTGCCGTGGGCTTTGGTGTAGGTCGCAGACACAGATCAGATCCTGCGTTGCTGTGGCTGTGGTGTAGACTGGCAGTTGCAGCTCCAATTGGACCCCTAGCCTGGGAACCTCCATATGCTGCGGTGTGGCCCTAGAAAAATAAACAAACACCCCCCCCCAAAAAAAACCAAGCTCATTTCCCAGGATCCCGCCTATGTGCTGATCTGTCCTTGGAATCTCTGGCCTGGTCCCCTCTTCAGAGCAACTGGTCTTCTGGGAAAATAACATGTCCCCGTGACCTGAAAAACTGATATTAAAGGGAAACTGCGAAAAAATAAAATAAAATAAAATAAAATAAAAAATAAATAAAGGGAACTGTGATGTCACGGGGGAAAGGAGAGCAAATGCCATGGTCTATTTAGCTGCACTTCCTCGCTTTTTGTTGTGCTACATGAAAAGCAATAGACCAAGGTCTCTGCAGCTCTTTCATCATCGCACCTGGTCAAACAGGTTAAACGCACGGCATGTTTACAAAAAGCTGTGAGGCAACCTCCGTATTGACACTGATACCGGATCTGTTTGCATTAAATTCAGCCTGGCTTACGTAGATATTCTTTCTAAAGTTGTGACACGGAGAAAATGATGTACATGAATTTTCACTAGAGGCATAGAAGCTTCCATTTCTTCAGAAAGAGCACATAAAAATGGATATGAAGTTTGAGAAATGTATACTTGGCTCTATCACAACGATCACACTTAAGAAAGAACACATACCAAGGGCCTGAGCAAACCTGAGTCCCGAACCCACGCCAGTGGGTGGCACACAGGAGACACAAAAGAAATGCCAGTTGTTTAACTGAAAGCAACTGTGAGGCCAGGTCCTAAAACATATTTCCCTGCACTCTGGATATTTAATATTGCTTTTCAACTTGAAGTTGCTGCATCCAAAACCAAAACAAGATTTTTTTTTTGTCTTTTTAGGGCCGCATCCACGGCACATGGAGGTTCCCAGGCGAGGGGTCGAATCGGAGCTGTAGCTGCCAGCCTACACCACAGCCATAGCCACGCCAGATCCGAGCCACGTCTGTGACCTACACCACAGCTCACGGCAACGCTGGATCCTTAACCCACTGAGCAAGGCCAGGGATTGAACCTGTGTCCTTGTGGCAAATCGGATGCGTTTCCCATGAGCCAACACGGCGGGAACATCTGAAACTAAAATAATTGTCAGGGTTTAATTTATTCTTATGTTTCTAGTTTTCAGTCTTTATGGAGCCATTGAGCGTTCTAGGTTTTTATTCTGTGGCAGAATAAAAAATACTTAAGTCCACGTCTCTCTAGTTTATTTTTATATTCTCAGGAACCAGCCCCATGGATGGCGTAGAGGCATTACTCAACGAATGATGTAGAATAGATTCATAACGTAGCTTTCAGACCAAGAAGGCATTCCTCTGCTCTAGATCTGAGTAAAGGAAGGACTGCATGACTAATTAGGAAACCATTAGCTAGTTAACCCGTGTTACTCCAGAAGCAGTCATCTGGAACACCTTGAGAGACAGCCTTCTCCTCTAGCCCTGGTTGGCAACTTCAGCTGTCTGACCTCTAATCTTGAGATAAAGCTTGGTTTTCTTCAGACTTCCTAATTCTAAAACAACGGTGCAACGAAATGGCCCCCTGGCACCTGCATGTTTCAACAGAGAACAGAAACTCGAATTCTGTCTTTAGGTGGTTGTCAAAGTTGCCCTAAATTGGCAAGATAGAATTTTAGTCCCCCCCCGCTTTTTGGCCAGACAATACGATTTCAATTTCTCTACTGTCTAATCCCCATTCCCCTTCCCTTATCAGAAGAATGGAAACAAGATACAATCACTGTTAATATCACTAGAACAGAATACTCCCATGCAGGGTTAACAACACAACCAAGAGAATTAGACAGTTCTGGCATATGCCCGCTACCTTACAAGAGCAGAATATATACATTCTTCTTGAGTGCATATGGAACATGTATCAGGACAGACAACATCCTGGGCTAGAAAACAAATCTCTACCTTTTTTTTTTTTTTTTTTTGTCTTTTCTAGGGCCGCACCCATGGCATACGAAGGTTCCCAAGCTAGGGGTCTAATCAGAGCTGTTGCTGCCAGCCTACACCACAGCCACAGCAACGTGGGATCTGAGCCGAGTCTTCGACCTACACCACAGCTCACAGCAACACAGGATCCTTAACCCACTGAGTGAGGCCAGGGATTGAATCCACAATCTCATGGTTCCTAGTCAGAATTGTTAACCGCTGAGCCACTCACCACTGAGTTGGGAACTCCTTAACCTCAACATTTTTTAAAGAACTAAATCGTATAGAATGTGTTCTCTAGCAATGATGGAATAAACTAGAAATCAGTAACAGAAAGATAAAAGGAAAATCTCCAAAAATCTGGAAACTAAATGCGCTTTGAAACAATCCACACATCAAAGAGGAAGTCTAAAATGAAACCTAAAAATACATATAACAGAATGAAAATGAAAATGCAACATATCAAAATTTGTAGGACACAGCTAAAGCAGGGCTCTGAGGGAAATTTATAGCACTAAAATAAATGTATAAGAAACTCTTCTGTAGTCTAAACTCCCACTTCAAAAACCTAGAAAGAGCAAAATAAACCTAAAGCAAGCAAAAGGAAAGAAATAATAAAGGTAAGAGGAGATGTAAACAGGAGTTCCCATTGTGGCTCAGCGGAAACAAATCTGACTAGGAACCATGAGGTTGCGGGTTCAATCCCTGGCCTCACCCAGTGGGTTAAGGAACCAGCATTGCTGTGGGATGTGGTGTAGTTTGCAGATGTGGCTCAGATTCAGCGTTGCTGTGGTGTGCTGTAGGATGGCAGCTGTAGCTCTGATTTGACCCCTATCCTGGGAATCTCCATATGCCACAGGTGCGGCCCTAAAAAGCCAAAAAAAAAAAAAAAGGAGATATATAAACAAAATTGAAAACAGATAGCAAAAATCAATGAAACCAAGCACTGGCTCTTTTAAAAGATTAATACAATTTACAGACTTTCTAATAAGACTGACAAAGGAAAATAAAGACACACAAGATACCAATATTAGGAATGAAACAAGATAACACTACAGACCCTGAGATGTCAAAAACAAGGGGATACTACGAACAGCACTACACACGTAACCTGGACAACTTACACAAAACAGACCACTTGCTCAAAGAACAAAAACTACCACAACTCACACAATAGGAAATAACTTCAACAGACCTTAACCATTAAGGAAACTGACTCTGTCATTTCAAAACTACCAAAAAAGAAATATCCAGGCCCAAATGCTCTCACTTTAGAACTGTAGCAAATGTTTAAAAAAGAATAACACCAATTCCACCCTTTGTCTTCCAGGACATGGAAAACATTCTGTATTCATTTTATGAAGCCAGCAGTACCCTGATACCAAACCAGATAAAGACAGTACCCATCACCACCAACAAAAAACGTCAAAAAACGAAAACCCAGCTGCGGACCAAGAATAGGGACTTGAGACATGTCTAGAGATAAAGAGCAGAGACTTAAGAATGCTTAATAAAACAGAAGGGAGTCCAGCAATACATGAAAATAATTATGCACATGACCAAGTGGGGTATATTTCATTGGGGTTTATTCCAGAGATGCAAGACTGGTTCAATATTTAAAAATTAATCAATATAATTCATTATATTCATAAGCTAAAGAAAAAAATCATATGATCATATCAAGTGATAGAAAAAGCACTTGCTAAAATTGTTATCATTAAAAAAATACAACAAACTTAAAAAAAAAAATGGAATAGAGAAGAATTTCCTCAACTTGGTAAGAAGCATCCACCAAAACCCGAGAGCTAACAGTATACTTAAGACATGATGCTTTTACCTTCCCAGATCAGAAACAAGAGGCAGGATGTTTCTTCTCACCGCTCTCATTCAAGGCAGTGTGAGAAGCTCCAGCTGGTGCAATAAGGCAAGAAAGGGAAATGAAATGATACAGCTTTGAAAGGAAGAAATTAAACCATTCCTATTTGCAGATGACATGAGTGTCTATACAGAAAATCCCAAGGAATTTACAAAAAAATTACTCGAACTAATTAGTGAGCTCTTCAAGATGACAGGATACGAGTTAAATATACAAAAACAAAACAAAACAAAACAAACAAAAAAACCCCTACTGTATTTCTACATGCTAGCAATGAACACATGAATATCAAAATTTAAAAATACAATACCGGAGTTCCTGTCGTGGTGCAGTGGAAACGAATCCAACTAGGAACCATGAGGTTGCAGATTTGATCCCTGGCCTCACTCAGTGGGTTAAGGATCTGGCATTGTGGTGAGCTGTGGTGTAGGTTGTAGATGAGGCTCGGATCTGGCGTTGCTGTGGCTCTGGTATAGACCGGCAGCTACAGCTCCGATTAGACCCCTAGCCTGGGAACCTCCATATGCCATGGGAGCGGCCCCAGAAAAGGCAAAAAGAAAAAAAAAAAAAAAACAAAAAACAACAAAAAAAAACAATACCGTTTACAGTTGCTCAAAAAAAAAAAAAAAAAAAAAAAAAAAAAGAAATACTTAGGCATAAATTTAGGCAAACACGAATAAGAATTATATGCCACGACTACACAACCCTGATGAAGGAAATGGAGAGACAAACTGATTGGAACTAAATCTCCCATTTTATACAAAAACTAACTCAAATGGGTCACAAACTTAAAGGTATGTAAAACCATAAAACTTAAAACACAGTAGAAGAAAATCCTCAAGATCCAGGCAAAGAGTTCTTAGACTTGACACCAAAAACATAACCCACGAAAGAAAAAAAAAAATCAGAAGGAAAAGGACAAATACCAGATGATATCACTTATATGTGGAATCTAAAATATGCCACAAATGAACCTGTCTACAGAACGGAAACAGACTCACAGCCGTGGAGAGCAGGCTTGTGGCTGCCAAGGGAGAGGGGGGAGGGAGTGGGATGGACGGGGAGTTTGGGGTCAGTAGATGCAAACTGTTACATGTATTTATTTATTTATTTGTCTTTTTTTGCCATTTCTAGGGCTGATCCCTCAGCATATGGGGGTTCCCAGGCTAGGGGTCGAATAGGAGCTGTAGCTGCCGGGCTGCACCAGAGTCGCAGCAACACAGGATCCGAGCAGTGTCTGCAACATACACCACAGCTCACAGCAACATCCTTAACCCACCGAGCAAGGCCAGGGATCGAACCCGCAACCTCATGGTTCCTAGTCGGATTCGTTAACCACTGCGCCACGACGGGGACTCCCCAAACTGTTACATTTAGAATGGATAAGCAACGAGGTCCTACTGCACAGCACAGGGAACTACCCCCAATCTCCTGGGATGGACCAGGATGGAAGACGACATGAAGAAAAGAATGTACATGCATATGTGTGACTGGGTCACTTTGCTGTGCAGCACAAATGGGCTCAACACTGTAAATCAACGACCCTTTTTTTTTCTTTTTGAGGGCTGCACCGTGGCCTATAGAGGTTCCCAGGTTAGGGGTCTAATCGGAGCTGTAGCTGCTGGTCTACACCACAGCCACAGCCACGCCAGATCTGAGCCGCGTCTGCGACCTACACCACAGCTCACGGCAATGCTAGATCTTTAATCCACTGAGCAAGCAAGGCCAGGGATCGAACCTGCAACCTCATGGTTCCTAGTCAGATTCGTTTCCACTGCGCCACAACGGGAACTCCCAACTATACTTTTTAATAAAAGGAAAAAATGGTGTTTCCTCTTTTAAAAAAAAAGCCCATCAACTGGACCTATCAAAATTACAAGTTTCTGTTCTCCAAAGGACCCTGTTAAGAGGCTAAGGAGACAAGCTGGAGTCAGAGAACACATTTAAAGGCCACGTCTCAAGGGCTAGAACCTCTTCAGAGGACTGTGTTGAGTAAAACCGGCAATGCCTAACAATGTATGAGTCTAACTTATAACGTGTTTGAGATGATGGTCACGTGCAGAACAAAGCGGTGGTTGCGGGAGGGAAGGGAAGGATCTGGCAGCAGGGAAGGACGAGATGGGGGGGGTCCTGTTGGCGAGGGAGACGTTTCGTCGCTTCACTGATCCGTGTCAAGGTCCTGGCTGGGATGCTGCATAGGAGCCTGTAAATACCACCGCGCTGGACCAGGCATGGGAATCTGCAATGCCCTCAAAATGAAAAGGCTGACTTTTAAAAACGAACAAGTAAGAACCTCAAACTCTCCACAAACACAGTTACGTCCCTTTGCCTTACATCGCAGATTCCCACGCTCTTCTGCCCCCGCCTGCCTCGTCTGGGTCAGATGCTGACGTTTATCGGTGTTATACGCCAGCGAATGACAGCCGTCAACGCGCCACCGCTGTGTCTGCCCCACAACCAAACGCTGGACTTGGGTATTTAACAGAGACCTTCCCTGGATGATGCAAATCTCAGGACCAATGTCGCCGGGGTCAGCAGGAGAGCCTAGGACCAACACCAGAAGGCTGTCTGATTGCTGCGTATGGTATCGTGCACCTGCTGGCCATCCTCCGTGATTCCCAGCCTTTGCAAGGCTTCCTTTCACCCTCTCCCTCACCCCTGTGACATTCCTGCATCTCCATCCCCCACGTGGAAGCACATCTGCCTAAAGGTTCTGAGATGACGACACTACTTCCCCACCTTCCTCCCCTCCCCTCTTGCCTTAAGGCAGCTGGGGGGGGGGGATGCTTTCCAAGCCCCTCTGCACTCAGATGACTCCTTCCCTAGGAACCTGAACCCACCCAGATCACCGCCTGAGCCATGAGAGTGGATTCTGACATGGGTCTGCATTTCTCACGCTTCTGAGGCGGGAGCTCTGGGGTCCTCCCAAGGGGGATGGAATCTTTCCACCTAAAAGTCCTGGAGGGAGCTCCCCCTGTGGCTCAGCGGTAATGAACCCAGACTAGCATCCATGAAGATGTGGGTTCAATCCCTGGCCTTGCTCTGTGGGTCCAGGATCCGGCACTGCCGTGAGCCGTGGTGTAGGTCGCAGACACAGCTTGGATCTGGCGTTGCTCTAGGCCGGCAGCTACAGCTCCAGCTGGACCCACAGCCTGGAAACTTCCACATGCCAGGGGTGCGGCCCTAAAGAGAAAAAAAGAAAGAAAGAAAGGCCATGAGAGGAGTTGCCGCTGTGGTGCAACGGGATTGGCGACGCCTTGGGAGCACTGAACACAGGTTCGATCCCTGGCTTGGCACAGTGGAGTAAGGATCAGGCACTGCCACGGCTGCAGCTTGGATCCGATCCCTGGCGAGGGATCTCCATGTGCCTACAGGCGGCCAAAAACAGGAAGGAAAAAAAAAGTCCGTGAGAAATGTATTCTGGGCTAATTCTGAATCCTGCAACAGTGAGTTTGAACAAAGGAAAATTCACTAACCAGGCAAGTGTAATAACTGGCCACTGCATGACCAGTTCTCTTTAAAAAAGTCACATAAAAGGAACTCTTCTGTTGAGAAGGAACAGTAAAATGAAATGAAATGAAATGAAATAATGAAATAAAATGAAATGAAATAATGAAATGAAATGAAATGAAATGAAATGAAATAAAATAAAATAAATGAAATGAAATAAAATGAAATAATATATATATGTGTGTGTATGTATATATATATTTAAAATTCTCTCTCAGTAATGACCAAAGTGCATCCCGAGTCTTCACAGCTGACCAGGAAGCACACAGAGGCGGCCGCCTGGGCTCTGGACGCCAAGGGCCAGGAGCCCGCCTGCGAGCCAACTTCTGCTCATCCCAGACCCATCTGCACACATAACCACTGTCTCCGTCTCAGAAGACAAGTGTGCCAGTTAACACAAAGGCTTCTTTTAAAATCCCTAACCTGAGAACTTTCCAGGAAAGCCTAGAAGATGGCACGGCACGGCACGGTCCTGCTGACGGCAGGCATTTCCTGCTTCCCCGGAGATCCCTCAGCCCAGCAGCACAGAAAAACCACAAGAGATGGGTGGCACCCACCCACAAAAATTAAAAAAGGATGTAAAGTCCTCTAGTAGAAAAAAAATAAAAGGCATAAGCACCTACTTGGACAATACAAGCTCAGGAGTCCAGCACGCACTTGAACCGCATAAAGCATTCGGCTTCAGAAAAATTGTGGCACGGGGTTTGATTGAATTAATCTCAGCAGGCTTGGAAACAGCCCCCAGCACGTCAATGAGATAAACCTCCTCGGATGCACGAGTGTGAAAATGTCATAACTGCGGTACCCACCTGGACGTCTCCAGGCAACAGCAGTCTGAGAGGCTTTGACCCCTCCACCTGCACGCACTGACCTTGCGAGGCTACAACTTTCTTGCGTCTGTGGCCCATGCGAAGGCACCCACTCGGGGTGTCATCTGGGATGAGGGGGTCGGGTCAGAAAGAAAGCCTTGGAGAAGAAGCAAGAGTTCCTGCTTCCTCAGGCAAGGCTGCTTCTACATCGGAAGGAGGGCAGACAGCATTCTTTAAGCCTGAGTTTTTCCCACTTCTGAGCCTGCAGCAAAGCCACATCCTTAACCCACTGAGCGAGGCCAGGGATCAAAACCGCATCCTCGTGGATACGACGCGGGGGTCTTAGACCTCTGAGCCACGATGGGAACTACTGCCGTGGGATTCCTAACTCACTGTGCCACAGCGGGAACTCCAAACAACCATACATTTGTTTTCTAAGCCTGTGAGTCTGTTTCTGTTTTGTAAATAAGTTCGTTTGTATCACTTTTTTAGATTGCACATATAAGTGGTATTGGTACAACGACTCTGGAGAACAGCACGGAGGCTCCTTTAAAAACTAAAAACGGGAGTCCCTGTCATGGCGCAGTGGAAACGAATCCGACTAGGAACCATGAGGTTGCGGGTTCGATCCCTGGCCTCGCTCAGTGGGTTAAGGATCTGGTGTTGCCGTGAGCTGTGGTGTAGGTTGCAGACGTGGCTCGGATCTCGCGTTGCTGTGGCTCTGGCGTAGGCCGGCAGCTGCAGCTCCGATTTGACCCCTAGCTTGGGAACCTCCATATGCTGCAGGTGCGGCCCTATAAAGAAAAAAAGACAAAACAAAAAAACAAAACACAAACAAACAAAAACAACCCCACTAAAAATGGATATGATCCAGTAATCCCACTCTGGGCATCTACCCAGAGAAAATCATAATTCGAAAAGACGCCTGCACCCCAGTGTTCACTGCAGCACTATTTACAACAGCCTAGACATGGAGGCCACCTAGATGTCCATCAACAGAGGAAAAGATAGGGTACACACACAGTGGAATATTACTCAGCCACAAAAAATGAAGGAAAGCCATTTGCAGCAACATGGATGGACCTAGAGACGATGATGGTAAGCGCAGCAGGTCAGACAGAGAAGGACAAATACCACTGCTTCATTTCTGAGGGGGGTTAGGAATCTAGGACCGACTCAGGGAAGAAGGTGCAGTGGTCAGCAGCAGGTTTCATGATGCACTGGCTCAACAAAGCACACCCACAGGCGGGGCCCATCCTGGCCCTACAGGCACCCACGCCCACCCCACCCCACTGCAGGTCACAGCCGAGACCTGCCGCTGGGCCACCGCAAAGGCCCCCCATCCTTTTCCGGGAAGTGTCGGACGCCACAGTTCCGGCAGAGCAGCCGGAGGGCAGGTCCAGCGCCAGAGCTGGACCTGACCTGGTGAAACCAGCTCTTCAGGAAGATGGGCCAGCCAACCCACCCTGGGGAATTAAGATTTGTTTCAGAAACGTCAAAGGCAGAAAAAGCAGAGAAAGCAGGTCCGGCAGACTTTAAAACATCCCATTTTAAAGGATACTGTTTCCTTGTCCAGGTGCATCTCGGCGTATGTCTTACCCTCAAAAGTTTTAAAATGAAAATACATTTCCAACTCTTCGCATTTTAAACAGGTAACCGCTGTTGCATATAACTGAAGCTGGAGACAGTCATATACCTTCTCCTTTTTTTATTGTTTCAACTGCGGGTGTGGGGGATGTTATTTCAGAAGGACCGTGGACCAGTCAAGCCGGGGCCATTTCTGGGAAGGCCTGTATTTCTAAAGCCTATTCAGTCCGTGGGTAACACAAGCGACAATGTTAAGACCACACAATGGAGGCCAGTCTCGACCATAAGACTGAGCCACTTGTGAGCGGGCTGGACACAAGTTTCTCCAGCGGGAGGTTGGCAGGCAGCGGAACAAATACAGTGAATCAATGATTTCTGTTTGCCACGCACATTTCAATGTACCGGGGCCAGTCTAAACATCGGCTCCTTACATGCCCTGCACAGCAGAGCAAAACCACAAACACAAACTAACTTTTCCACAGAAAGGGAACAAACCACAGATCGAGACAGGCATCCCTCTAGTTCTCAATTCTTTCATTAAGTTGACCAAACCACTAGGCCTGAGTCTACATAGAAGAAAGCAGGGGGCCACGGACCTTAAACGGGATGGCAGATTTCATCCTGTGGGCACGACTCATGGACCACTGACTCAGGGCGCCAGGCCCTGGGCAAACAGGATCTTAATAACCTCTCAGGATATTTTAGAAGAATTGCTGCACAGGGCTTGATTTAATTAATCTCAGCAGGGTTCGGAGAAGGCCCGTGGAGTTAACATGAAAAATGTCCTTCAGATGGTCTATTTTTTTTTTTTTTTTTTGGTCTTTTTAGGGCCGCACCTGCGGCATATGGAGGTTCCCAGGCCAGGGGTCCAATTGGAGCTATAGTTGCCGGTCTACACCACAGCCATAGCAACACCAGATCCGAGCCGCATCTGTGACCTACACCACAGCTCAGGGCAACACCAGATCCTTAACCCACTGAGCAAGGCCAAGGATCGAACCTGTGTCCTCTTGGATGCTAGTCAGATTTGTTAACCGCCGAGCCATGACGGGAAGTCCCGAATTGGCGTTTCAGTACAGATGACAGATCACGGCCGGGCCTGACCCCTGAGGGCCCGATTCCCAGCCTCACTGCTGAGCATGGCTCCCTCACGATCTCAGAGTCTGATTATACTCGAAAACTTCAAGGGAGATGGCAGTGCCCAGGGCTGGGAAGGCTGGGGCGGGGGAGGGGGGACGGTGGCGGAGGTGGTTCACGCATGACCTGTGTAGTCCTGGGCAGCGGATGCTCGGAATGACACATGGACATCAACCCCCAAGTCTCAGAACAAGACGGAACCACCACGAGATCCCCAGGCCGCCAGGACCTCCACAGCCCCCATCATGGAACCATCAGAGCCTCCCCGCCCCCAGCAGACGTGCCAGACAAGCCCTCTTCCGAGCGCTTTGCAAGACCTGAATCATTGCATCGTCACAACCCCCTGTGACTGCAGTTCCCAACTATACTGCACCCGGGAAACCCCAACACCCAGGCCACACCCCCCACTAATCATGATACCTGGAAGTGGGGGCAGGCACTGATCTTTCTTAAAGACCCTCAGGCAATCCCAATGCCCAGCCAAGCCTGGAACACTCAGCTAAGACATGGTGCCATGACCGTCCACATTTTTCAGATAAGACAACAGAGGCAGAGAGGTCAATGCCTCCCCAAGGTCACGCGGCTGGCAAGCAGCAGAGCTGGGACCCGAACCCAGTGGGATGACCGCCAAACACTAAGAAATCACATCCAGGAAAGGTACCGTAGAAAGAGCATAAATCACTAGCATGGGATGAAGTGAAGCAGGTGGGGAGAGCAACTGCGAGGGTGCAGGCGGTGACCTTCAAGAAAGGTGGGTGGCTGGTCGCCGGAGGCAGATCGGACACCTGCAAGCAGGCAGGACCAGGCCACGCTTCCGAGAAGGGCGACCATGCAGGCGGGGACCTCTGGAAAGCATCTGTTCTAGAGCAGTGGTTCCCAAGCTGAAAATCAGCTGGCAGGACTGTGAAAAGAGACAGCTGCCCCCACCCCCAGAATCTCTTGTTCACCAGGTCCCCGGCGGAGCCCTAGAATCTGCATCCCCAGATAGCGCTGCTGTAGAAGCAGTGCTCTGAGCACATGGGAGCAGTCAGCAATGATGGGCTGGGGACTGTGGACACACAGCACTGTCCCAGGGTCCCTCCTTGACGGGGTGGGGTCTGCCTGTTCCTCTGCTTATTCTGTCCCCGGAGGCTGGAATCCCTCCCTCTGTCAGCTCCTTCCCCAGTTCTGGCACTCCTCTTACCATTCAGCCCAGGCTGTGGTCAGCTCCTCCTCCAGGAAGCCCTCCTGGATCCTCGGCCTCCTGAGGCACAGGATGGGGCCTTCCTTGTGTTCAGGAAGGCTGACATCGGACCACAACCGGGTATGAGCAACACAGAGCAGCCTGGTCCACTTGGGGCTTTGCCTCCGCTCCTGGTTCGAAAGCGCCCCCTTCCTCCATTGTTCTATCCTCCATTCAGCCAGCAGGAACCATCTAGTTTGTAAATGGTTCCAGGAATGCTGCCGGGGAGGTTGTTCAGAGCTACAGAGGACACAGGCGTGGGAAGATGCATCGGATCTCCAGTGCCAGGCAGCCCTGTGTTCAAATCCCAGCCTGGACTTTTAGGACAGGGCTTTGGCCACGAACCTCCCTTCCTTCCTTCACCTGTGAAACGGCAGCGAGCAGTAAACCTAACCTGCTCCAGTTACAAAGATCCTCAGCTGAAGCACAGAACAGCCAGCCAGTGTCTCAGTTCTCCCAAGGCCGTATGTAAGCACCCATCTCATTCTGAAGCATCCGAGAGAAGCTAATTACCTGCAACATACACCTTAGGGCACTGGGGTTGAAGTCTGCCAAAGACGGCTGATAGGGAATGCATTGAGCAACCTCGGGGTGAGCAGTACCCTCCAGGCACCCCGAGGGCTCCTGGAAAAAGAGATCAAACAGCAGGGAGCAGAGCTGGGGCAGAGCTGGGCGTCAGATGCCAAGAGGAGAAGGAGGCGGGCACAGGAACACGAGACAGCGACTAGCTGGCCAGGCTCCCCCTTCGCCCGTGTCTTATCTGAGATGCGGAGATGAAGGAAGTCACGTGAGCCTTTATACTAATGCATTTCTCTCTGCAAACGGAAAATGCAATTAAACATTCCACTTACTGAGGTTCACATTGCCATGTACTGGATAATGAGCCTCCAGAAAGCAATGTACGTTTGGTGTTCCTTCCTGATGTTCTGGAAAACAAAACGCTTTCTTTCCAGAACACCGGAATTTAGACTTCGGTCATTTTATGATCCCATTTATGTCATGACATATCTCCAAAGCAAACCTTTTCACAGGTTTAGCTTGCAGACAGACAGAAAAAACAAAAACAAAAAAAAAAAAAAAACAAAAAAAAAAAAGCAAACAAACACCCACTGACACTTTCCATCCTAAAAGAATCCTCCTACTGCCTCTCAGCTCAGGAAAGGGTAGGTCCACTGCTCTCCACAACAAGCCGAAAGGTCCATCCACCAAGCTGTAGGACCAGGCATGGAGCATCCTGGACCAGAGGTGGGCCGGTTGGGGATCTGAGGCCAGCTTGAATGTCCTGCTGCTTCCCTGGGACATGCCATTTTATTTCTCTGGGCCAGTTGCCTTGTCGGTGGACTATATAAGGTCCCTTCCAGCCATCAAAGTATAAAACGCTACCAACACCCTACTTCAGTCAGCATCTGCAAAAGGAACAAATGCTTGCCTCCAACTTTCAGGAAGGTGATATTTGAACAAGGCTTTAAATTATGTTACGAAACAGAAATAAACAAGACTCATGACATCAGGGGCCATCAAGGACAGTGAAGGTCTGGCCGTCTAAAGTGAAACTGACCTCTCAGCGCAGGGGGAGAGCTGGCTGGCGACAGACTTTGCGGGACACTTCCCTCCAGCCCTCCTGTGGCTAAGGGGGCCTGGCCCTCGCCTGAAGCAAAAGCTGGAAGCCAGCCCAGGCACTGTCCCCTGGCTTTCCGAGGGACTCCAGTTTTCCCCATACCCTGCTCCACGGGGAGAGCTCCTGCGCCCTCAACCGCAGTAAACCTCGGACCAAATAAAAGGTGCAAATTAACAACCTCATGGCCAGAGCGGAATCCCAGCCACATCCGAGTTCAAAAGACCTTAGGGCAAAGCCGCCTGGTGAGAAGAAGGCTCCCTAGCACAGACATGAGGCACTGGGCCTGGTACCTCACTTGCCCACGCCTCCCTTTTCTCATCTGTAAAATGGGTTAGGGACACAGCGACATCACAGGCAGAGGATTCAGGAGTCCTTACTGCCTGGAAGTTCCACAGAGGAGTGCTTGGTGCCCACTAAGTGCCGGATACCCGCTACCGCAATATCGTAATATCAGTATCAACCGCGTCGGAGAGCCTCTCTACCGATGGACGACAGGACTTCAGTGGAAACACAGCAGAAGCAGGAGCAGGCGGGAAGGTCCTGGGGAGATGCAGCTGCCGCCTGCCTCCCAGGGACACTTTCAGACGTTCTGAAATAAAGCCGTCTGCCAGGCAATGGAGGGCTGACTGGAAAGGTGGGGAAGGAGCCTGGGTGGGGCGGCAGTGGAAAAATCACAACCAGAGGAACCTAAACAAGGTGTGTGCTCTGGAGGCGGGAAAAGTGCAGGGAGAAGTAGGTAAGAGGCAGGACAGCCCACACCACGGCGCACAGGCAGAAAGGCAGACAGTCAGCCTGGGTGGGAGGAAGATGGAAAATCCGGGACCAGAGGAGGTGGGTGAAAATGAGAATGTTGGATAAGCAATCGGGCCATTAAGCTCTATTGGGGGTGGGGGGACAAGGTTCAAAGGCACAGGGAGGCCAGTGAAACTCACAGGCCAGGGAGGACAATGCAGTGAGAAAGTCTGGAAGAAGCCGGCCGCACAGAGAGAAAACGAGAGCGTTTGTTAGGAAGATGGAAAAATAAAATGGAGTGAAATTTCCGTGCGGGTGAGCGAGGAGCACAGACCTTGGGGATTTGGGGGGTTAACAGGGTTGAAGACACAGGGCACCACGGAAAAACGAAGTCCGATGGGAGGAGGGGCAGAGGATATACGAATTGAGATGGCCTTGGTAACAAGTGCTCAATAAATTCAACTTATTCCTCTATTTATCGACAAGCCTGTCCAGTGCTGGGAAGCAACTGACCGAGAGAGTTGTGTTTCTCTGGCTGGTTGGCTTGGGAAGGGAGGTTTTTTTTTTTTCCCCCCGCACCTGGGAGGGGAGGTTTGCTTGGGCTCTGAGACTGCACAGCCAGATGGTGGCCCGCCAGCCCAGGTCGCCAGAGTTCCCGGGACGTGGGCGCAGCGCTGGATTGCCGACTCCCGACTCCCGCCTCTCGGACCACAGGTGGGAGCGAACCAGCAAAACAGGTGAGAGCTCACTCCCTCCAGGTCAGGGTCGCCCGGCGCGGGGTCTCGTCGCCCTTCTCGGAGATGAGGCCCGGGGACAGAGTTCTCCACCGCATCCCCTGGGCGGCGCGGGCGCCCCGCGCCTTTGTCCCTCCCGCAGCCCGCGGAGGCGCGGGTCAAGTTTGGGGATCCCCAGGAGCGCTGAGCCGGCAGTCCCACGCTCCCGGGCCACTCAGCCGGGCCGCGAGCGCACGGCCGGATCGGCGCTCGGGCTGTGGGGCCGGCATCGGGGTAACTCAACGACCGGGCTCGGGCTCCGAGCTCCCGCTCCCCACTAACACTCGGGCGCCGGCCCACCACCCGCCCGCCCCGTGCCCGGGCGCAGCCTCACCTACCGCGGCCTCGCCGGAGGAGCCTCCAAAGTCGGCCGATCCAAGACGTCCCGGAGACTCAGGGCCGATCCCGGTCCCGCGGAGCTCCGAGCACGCCCGGCTCTCGGCGGAGCCTCAGCCCGGAGGCACAGTCTCGGGGCGGGCGGCGGGCTGAGCGGCCGCGGCAGGAGCACTGCGCCGGAGCCCGCCCGCCCCAGCCGCTGGCCAGACCACGCCCCCGGCCCAGGCCACGCCCCCGACTCGGCTCTCCTTCCCCCCGCCCCCCCACCCCCGACGGGCCCCGGGTAGAATCTGCGCTGGGTCCCGTCAGGCCACGCCCCTGGCCCCACTCTCCCTCCCTCCCCCTCTGGGCCGGCTCTGGTTCCACAGGAGGCCACGCCCCCGACCTGGCCCAGGCCACGCCCCCGGCCCCAGGCCACATCCCCGCAGGCTCTCCTTCGATTTCCTCCCGCAGGCCACACCCACGCGCCAGCTTTCCACACACTCCCTTCTCCCGCCTCTGTGCCACCAGCCGGGCTACTCCCATCGCCCTTTCAGCCGTTCCCAACCCCCACGCGATCCACCACCAGGGTATCCCCCCGCCAGCAGGTCCCCAGCCGGACTCCCTTCCATCCACCCCTGCGACGCCCCCGTCCCAGCACCCCTGGCCCGGCCCTGCTAAACCCGGCTCCCCGCGCCGCATCGGCCCGCCAGCAACAGCCCCCGCTGCCCCCTCGCCTCTGCCCGGGAGGAGGTCACTCCAGGCCAAGGCGCCCTGGCTGCGCTTTTCTGAGCAAAGGAAATAGGAGGTGAGGATTTACAAAGTTGCCCGTTTCTCCAGGACTACAGCGGGTCTTAGGTGGTGGGCTTTTGCATGGACCGGCTCAGGAAACACGGTTCCGTGTGGCTCAGGGCCTGATCATTAATTCACAGGAAAGCCGGGGGGGGTGGGGGTGGGACGGGACACCTCAAACCCTCTGGGCTAGGATCTGGGCCCCAAACTTCCCATGGATGTTTCCTGATATGCACTGATGGAATTCATAAAAGAAACACGATCTTTTAAAAACCTCCGGTTTTGGAGTTCCGTCTTGGCTCAGGGGTTAACGAACCCTACTAGCATCCATGAGGACGCAGGTTCGATCCCTGGCCTCCCTCAGTGGATTAAGGATCTGGCGTTGCCGTGTGCTGTGGTGTAGGTTGTAGATGTGGTTCCGATCCTGCGTTCCTGTGGCTGTGGTGTAGACCAGCAGCTGCAGCTCCGATTTGACCCCTTGCCTGGGAACCTTTGTATGCCCCAGATGCGGCCCTAAAAAGCAAGCAAACAAACAAACACTGCCGTCTTTAGGTGATTCACTTGGGTGATTATGTGTGCCCTTGCTATTATTATAAACATGTGTTACCTTTATAATCAAAGAACAATAACCACTATTTTTAGCCTAAAGAACCTATGAAGATATGAAATCATTCAAAGTTCAAGATAATTCTGTGCATGTTTTTTAAACAGTGAAAAATCTATTCTGTGTGATACGTGGTGGATCCATGTCATCCTGCGTTTGTGAAAACCCACAGACCATCCAGCAGAGTGAACCTCAATGTAAACTCGTTTATCATGATGTATCAACATGGGCTCATCAATCACAGCAAATGTGCCGCAATGACTGAAGACGTGGCTCAGAGGAGGAACTGGGGAGGGGGAGGACCAGCAGGAGGAACGGAGGGGGCCCTGGGAACCCTCCTTTTGCCCTAAAAGTCTCTTATATGAAGCACATGCACCAGACCATCACTGGCCATTGTTTCTGGGTGGTGGACATACAGACAAGCTTTTATTTTGTTGCTTATTGAAATGCCCCAAATGTTCCATCATGTGTATTTTTTTCTTTTCTTTTTAAGGCTCCACCTGTGGCATATGGAAGTTCCCGGGTTAGGGGTCAAACCAGAGCTGCAGCTGCCCGTCTACACCACAGCCACAGCCACAGAGGACCGTAGCCCCAGTGCGACCGACACCGAAGCTTGCAGCAACTACTGATGCTTAACACACCGACCAAAGCCAGGGATGGAGCCCCGAGTCCTCAGGAATGCTATGTCAGGTTCTTAACCCGCTGAGCCACAACGGGAACTCCATGAACATATATTTTTAAAACAGAAAAATATGCCATAAATAAACAATGGAAAATTTTAGATATATATCTAGAGAGATCTTTAGAGAGAAAGGCTGCTATCAAACATTCCAATTTACTTCTACTTTCTATATAACTTTAACAAAACCAGCAGGAAGCGTTCATAAATGTTAAAAATGCAAGCGTTTTCAGTGTGGTTTTTAATGAAGACTATTGCCGTTCCTGTTGTAGCGCAGCGGAAAGGAATCTGACTAGGAACCATGAGGTTACAGGTTCGATCCTTGGCCTTGCTCAGTGGGTTAAGGATCCGGCACGGCTGTGAGCTGGGGGGTAGGTCGCAGACGCGGCTCAGATCTGGCATTGCTGTGGTTGTGGTGTAGACCAGCGGCTGCAGCTCCGATTCGCCCCCTAGCCTGGGAACTTACATGTGCCGCAGTGTGGCCCTAAAAAAAGCAAAAATGAATAGACTATCGAGGGCTACACTGAGTGCTTTTAAATGAGCTCTTTAGAATTAGCACAAATTTGATGAGAAAATTTTGAGTATTCTTTTTAAAAAAAAATCCGTGTCTCAAAAGATCATTTCTGCCTCTTGGAAACTGTTATTAATATTTACATGAACACTGGCCTTCAGATAAAGGGATTTCCTAGACTTGTAAAAACTCAGCCTAGAGGTCCCTGCTTCTGGGATACCTGTTTACCTTTCTGAGTTTCTTTCTTTTTTTTTTTTTTTTGGCAAGAAATAGATTTATTAAGATAGGACGCTTGTGAGAGATGCAAGGGGCAGGTGGGGAGGCTCTGCCTTTCCGAGTTTCACCTTCCTCTTTGGTGAAGTGGGAGACTCCCCTCTCTGGATTGCTCTGAAATCAATCAAACTTTAGCCCACGCAAGACTCCTGGTAACTTAGTAGATACAAGTGCTTAGTAATAATTAGTTCCTCTCCTTTAAAAAAAAAAATACATTTTTGGGGAGTTCCCTTGTGGTGCAGTGGGTCAAGGAACTAGTGTTGTCACTGCCGTGGCCTGAGTGTTTGCTGTGGCACGTTTGATCCCTGTGAGTGCAATGCAAACAAACTCATTTTTTGTTTTGTTTTAGTGAGACTCTTGAGATCCTGAGACAAAAGCTACTTCTGGTTTTACACTGCTGACTTATTGGAGCAAGCAGGCTGGTTCAAGGAAAAAAAAACATTGGAGTTCCTGTTGTGGCCCAGTGGTAACAAACCTGACTAGTATCATGAGGACGTGGGTTCGATCCCTGGCCTCACTCATTGGGTTAAAGATTCAGCGTTGCCCTGAACTGTGGTGTAGGTGGTAGTTCCCACACATCTTGGGTGTGGCCCTAAGAAGACAAGAAAGAAAGAAAGAGAGAGAGAGAGAGAGGGAGGGAGGGAGGGAGGGAGAGAGAAAGAGAAGGAAAGAAAGGAATAGAAAAGAAAAGAAAAGAACATTGCCCTTACGTGGAGAGGCTGGGCCCTCACCCCCCAGCGCCAGCACTGGGCATCCAGGGAACAAATCCCCAAACTTCCCCGGGTCCCCTTCTCCAGTCTGTTAAGTGACTGATGCGCAGAGCCATCTCTAAGCTGCCTCCAGATTCCGTCACTCCATGGGCAATGCCACTGTGGCTTCTGCATAAAAAGCCCTAAATCTCCTACACTGACGGCTCTCTGCCCGCAGGACCAGCCATCACTCAGCCCCGCCAACAAAGCTGACATCTGCGTTCTCCCCTCCCCACCAGTGGGACCCTCCAAAGGTTTCTTTGAACTTTCTCCCTCTGGAGTCATCTGCTGGTACCCAATTCTGACCGGGACCTTAAATGCTAATTGTTAGAAAGCCAATCCAAAGCTTTCACCAAAGAGTCCTGTGCCAGCGCTGGCGCTGATAGAAACTGAGTCTCACCAAGTCGAAGATGCACTGTTTTTTTTTTTTGGACCTGCCTCCAGTCTGAGGAAGTTCCCAGGCCAAGAACTGAACCCCCCACCTCCCCACCCACATCCACGCGTTGAAGCCCTAACAGCCAATGGGGTGGTTTTAGGAAGTGAGGGCGGGTAAGTTTCGATGAGGTCGTTAGGGTGGGGCCCTGTGACCGGATGAGCGCCTCATAAGGGGACACGAGGACCAGAACCCCCTCTCTCCACCAATGCGAGGACACAGCAAGAAGGCGGTCGTCCTGGAGCCAGGAAGTGGGTCCTCGCCATGCGCAGCATCTGTGGACCTTGATCTTGGACCCCAGAACTCCGAGAAATAAATTCCCGCGGTTTAAGTCCCGCGGTCTGTGGTACTTTGTCACAGCAGCCTGAGCTGACTAATACACAAAGAAAACTCCTTTCTCCTCGTTGCAAGTTTTTCTCTTTGAGGAGCTTCCGCAAAGAAACCCTTCTGACCGCCGACCCTGCATCTACGTCAAAGAAGGAATTACTGACTGGTGGGAAGAATCCACTGGAATCCACTAGGGAGACCTAGTCTATTACTAGTTTAAGGGTAATTTCTCAGAAGCACAGGGATTCACTCTTTTCTTTCTTTCCCTCTTTCCTTCTTTTCTTTCTTCCTTCCTTTCTACCTCTCTCTCTCTCCCTCTCTCTTTAGGGCCACACACATGGCATATGGAGGTTTCCAGGCTAGGGGTCTAATCGGAGCTGCACCTGCCAGCCAACACCACAGCCATAGCTGCGCCAGATCCGAGCCGCATCTGCAACCTACACCACAGCTCCCAGCAACGCCAGCTCCTTAATCCACGGAACGAGGCCAGGGATCGAACCTACAACCTCACAGTTCCTAGGCAGATTCATTTCCACTGCGCCATGAGGGGAACTCCTAGGAGTCACTCTTTTCTAATCTCTCCACTCAGATGTCTGCAGGGAGTCAGTGACTGTCACCCGGGGGCTGGGGGAGTGACTGAGAGTCTACACCTGGCTGGGGGAGGGGGGGGAGGGGGATGGGCTGACCTCCGCGTGGACGGTAAGACCCAAGGGAACCCGGGTCTTCCACTCCTGCCTGGGGCTTCAGGGAGAACGAGGCAAGCTCCCGGCTTCCTCCTTATCTGTGAAACACTGGGCTGAAGAGTAAGTGTGAGAGTGTCCCAGCTCAGTGCCTGGCCCATGGTCAGATCTTAGTAAACAGTGGCGATGAGAATGGATAAGAAGGATTTGCTGTCTTCTCTACAGTTTGGTAGGGCAGATATCTCTCTACCTTGTTTCCTAGGATGAAAGAATCATGTTTGGTGTTTGTCACATTATTTTGGCACATGCGTATCTATGAGTACGGCGTTTTCCTTGCTGTTTTTCCAGGAACAGGCATGGGGGTTGACACACTACGGAGCCATGCCAGGAGCCGCTGTGGCATCTGTGTGCAGTGCCCTCCCCAGAGCTCAGCAGAGCGATGTTGTCACACCTGGCTCTGCAGGGAATCTGATGGGCAGGGCCGCCCTCAGAAAGACGGAGAAGGGGTGGAAACAGTGTCCCCAGCTCACACCTGCCACCCAGAATTTGCACAAAGCTCCTCAGATAAGGAGGGGAGTCTCTGTCTCCACGAGGGCCTGGTTCTAGAGCGGTTCTGACAGCTCTTAGGACCCTGTGAATCAGGGGTTGGGACTGCACGTGGACTAGACAGACCGGAGACTTTTCCAGCGTGGTTCTCCAGACACAGTCTTTTCTCTTTGCCTGATCAAGTCCCTCCTGAAATCCACTGTCTTTATTTCATCATCATGACTGAGACCCTCCCCCACCAATCTTTGTTCTTCCCCTCTGACCCCTGCCTGTGCACAGAATGTCCCTACCCCTCGGCCCCAGGTCACCTGCACGCTGGGGCAGGCAGATGGACAGAGCGCACCTTCCCCTTTCACCAGCTGGGTGGCCCTGGGCAAGCTCTCCTGAACCTGAGCTTCGTCACCTGTAACACAGAAGGAACAGCCCTGCCCTGCGGTGGATGCAATGAGAGACGCTCTGCAGGGTCCAGCACTGCCCGACCTGCAGAGCGTGGAATGCAAACGGCCGCTCAGGGCACGTCCGCAGGCAAACCCACGCCCGCCTGGTGGCTCCAGCCACAGCCACGCTCACCTCCAGCCCACTTCTTCCCCGAAGCCGCCCTGGCTTCCCTGGGTGGAGTTCATGACCTCATGTCGGGTGACACCTAGACACCTGCTGGTGCAGCACTGACCAAAGAGGTCATGAGCCCACGAAGGGCAGAAAATCTCTACCTTTTAAATGAAAAGCCTTTATTTTTGAGAGCAGTTTTTGGTTTACAGGAAAACGGATCAGAAAGTATAGAGCGTACAGAAAACTATACTCAATATCTTATAAGAGGAGTTCCCATTGCGGCTCAGTGGTAACAAACCCAACTAGTATCCATGAGGTTTCGGGTTCGATCCCTGGACTGGCTCAGTGGGTTAAGGATTCGGTGTTGCCATGAGCTATGGTGCAGGTCGCAGACACGGCTTGGATCTGTCATTGCTGTGGCTGTGGTGCAGGCTGGCAGCTGTGGCTCGGCTTCGACCCCTAGCCTGGGAACTTCCACATGCTGCGGGTACGGCCCTAAAATGCAAAAAGCAAAAGAAAAAAAAAATCCAGTTCCTAAAATCAGGGATCTTACCATCCAGGCATGTTGCCAGCTCTCCTGGCTGATTTTTATAAGGTCTATGAAAACAATCATACCTTTCAACTCCAAAATTCTAAGCAAACGCCTAATGACCACTACAACCCACAACGATAATTGCAGATGAATCGTGGGGCCATTTTGAATTTCAGCGCTGACCAACCTCGTCCCTTTGAAAACCCAAGTTAATCCTTCTTTTCCCCCACCAACCTCAAAAGTGCCGGAGAACAGACGGGAGAAAACAGAATGATACGCTCTCTACTTACAGGCAGTTCTTATATAATGAAAAACAATTTAGGGAGACAGCTATGTTTTACGTCTTCACATAGTGTTACAACCCGGATCAGAGTATTAACTAAGGGGGAGTTCCAATCGTGGCGCAGCAGAAACGAATTCGACTAGGAACCATGAGGTTTCGGGTTCGATCCCTGGCCTTGCTCCGTGGGTTAAGGATCCAGCGTTGCCGTGAGCTGTGGTGTAGGTCACAGACTCTGCTCGGATCTGGCGTTGCTGTGGCTGTGGTGTAGACGGGTAGCTACAGCTCTGATTGGACGCCTAGCCTGGGAACCTCCATGTGCTGTGGATGCGGCCCTAAAATACAAGAGTAAGAAAGAAAAATATTAATTAAGGAATATTTACTTAAAACTCTAGAAGGGAGGACGAATAAATAAATAGATAGCTAGAAAAATGGACCATAATAACAGAATCATATTCTTGGAGGTTTAAAAAACAGTGGTGACGGTAAACTTTGACCAAGTTAGTAAGAGCAGCCTGGAGACAGAAACCCCAGGGTTCTGGCACCTTCTTGGATTTCCTGAACCGCTTGAGATGCACAAACGGCTCCCTGGACATTTTTTCAGACTCAACATGGTGACGTTTGCCAGTAATCACAGTGGCCACCGCACTGTGACAGCGCCAGCCTCCGAGCCCCAGGACGCCGCCGGCCTCCCTTTCAGCGTCTCATTCCTTCTTCAGAACCAGAGCTCAGGTTTGGGATCAGACAGACAGAGCGCAGCCAGGAAGACACAAGACACCGTGAGTGCCGAGTGGGTCCCTCGAGGAGGCTGTGGGCGGTGCGCCAGAGATGGGGGCAGCTGGAGCGCTTCTGCGACTTTATTCTATCCTGACCCAACCCCTGCCCGGCTGCAGGTGCCAGGAGGCCCTGGCCGGCCCTTGCCAAGCCCGTGTTCAGCAGAGGCCAAAGGAGGGTCATTCCAGCAGGCAGACCTGACCGGCGCTGTCCAGGGGTGTGGTGCAGCCAGGCGCTGAGGTGGCAGCAGGTCCTACCATGCGCTCCCCTGGGTCCCACAGCGCCCACTGTGCCTTCTGGCCACAGCCTTCTCTCCAGCCTGGTTCCTGCTCTGACGGGTCTCAGCCGCCTTCCTAAGCTGCATCCCAGAACCAAGCCACATCTCTCCTTCCCTGCACTGCCCCCATCTCGGGCCACAGGCCGCATCAGTTCATGAGCATCCATGGAGTTAGAGCAGCATCTGTAAACGCTTAGCCTGAAGGCAGTCAGGCTAGCAAAGCAGAATGTCTGTTAATGTCTATTTAATACCTAACATGTGCCGGCTTCAGTTCTAAGTGTCTGATGTGGTTTTGCACTTTCGGCACTCACAACAAGCCCATGAGGAAGCCAAGGCCTCTCCAGGGAGGGGGCCCCTGACCTGGGACGACCCACAGTGGCGGGGTGAACTCTGACAGCTGAGCTCCAGACTCCACCTCCTGCAACACGGCACCCCCTCCCCACGCCCCCTGCAAAGAGCAGTGCCTTCTAGGAAGTTAAAACAAAACCACAGACTCAAACACCAAGGATGAAACCCCTGTCAAAGGAAAGTCGATGTTCCATACATACCAGAAACACAAAAGTTTGGTGATAAGGAGACATGAGGGAGGGAGTTCCCACTGTGGCACAGTGGGTTAAGGGCCGGGCACGGCCACAGCTGTAGCCTGGGTTGCAGTTGTGGCTCGAACTCGATGGCTGGCCTAGGAATGTCCATATGCTGTGGGTGTGGCCAAAAAAATAAACAACCCTGAGTAGGGAGGTCCTTGCAGGTGGGTGGGGAGACACTCGTTAGGAATGGTGAGCTAAGCAATTCACGGACACGTGAAACTGTGTACGACAACGATGGAAAACTCTGGGGTTGTATGTTCACGTCTGCACAACATGGACCATTCATTACACAACCCTGGCAGAGACAGAACTTCCAGGCATGTCCGTGGACATTTTCATTCTCTCCAAATGAAACCGGTGGTGAATGATTCACTCTTCTTGTTGCCATCGTGACTGTCCGGGCGTGATCACTACGCGCCAGGGACTGAGGGCAAAGTTGATTATTATCTTCATTTCACAAGTGGAGAAACAGAGGAATCAGTGGCCCCAGCTCTTCAGCTAGGATTCAAAGCCAGGTCTGCCGTGCTTTTGAAGCCCCAGGGCACCCAGCGGGGCACCTGCAGCCCCCTCTGCGGAGGGACCCCATCACAGCCACCGCTCAGACACTGCGGTGCTGCCAGGAAGCACCCAGACCCGGGGGGTCCCCGCCTGGTTGCCATTTCCAGGACTGTGTGACCCGGGGCCAGCCACTGCTTTTTTTTTTTTTTTTAATTTTTTTTTATTTGAGGTAATGGTTTATAATATCCTATGTCTCATGTACAGCATTGTAGTCCTACTTCTGCAGACCCCTCAGAGAGCTGATGACCAAAAATAAGGTTTCCATCCATCAGCACAGCTGATCCTCTGTCCCCACCGAACCACTGCCACCCCTGCCCCCGCCCCCGCCCCGCACCACGGCCCCCCACCTCGAACCACTGCGCCCCCCCCCCCGGTAACCACTGCTTGTTCTCTGTATCTACATGTTTGTTTGGTTTGATTTGTTCATTTACTCTGTTTGGGGGGTTTTGTTTGCTTTTTTAGGGCCGCACCCCTGCAGAATATGGAGGTTCCCAGGCTAGGGGTCGAATCAGAGCTGCAGCTGCCGGTCCATACCACAGTCACCGCAACACAGGATCTGAGCCACATCTGCGACCTACACCACCGCTCACGGCAACGCCAGATCCTGAACCCACGGAGCAAGGCCAGGGATCGAACCTGCGTCCTTATGGATACTCGTCACCCGCTGAGCCAGAACGGGAACGCCCATGTTTGTTTGTGTTTTGGATTCAGACGTGAGTGAAATCACATGGCATGTGTCTTTCTGACTCATTTCACAGCTTCACTGAGCATGACGTCACGCCCCCAACGTCCTTGCGTTGCCAGGCTCCACGTTTTATGGCTGTGGAACATTCCCCTGGGCAGACACCATGTCCTCTGCGGCGTCACAGGCCCCCCTCTGTGGAGGAGAGTCTTTCCTTCCAGCAGAAACTCGGATGGGAGCCACCACTAAGAAACAGGAGGCAGAGTTCCTCCCGGGCTCAGCGGTTAACAAAACTGATTGGCATCCATGAGGACACAGGTTCGATCCCTGGCCTCACTCAGTAGGTTAAGGATCCAGCATTGCCGTGGGCTGTGTTGTAGGTCGAAGATGCAGCTCGGGTCCCGCGTTGCTGTGCCTGTGGTGTAGGCTGGTGGCTCTGGCTCCGATTAGACCCCAGCCTGGGAACCTCCATGTGCCACAGGAGCAGCCCTGGAAAGAAAAAAAGAGGGGGGCGGGGGACAGGTTCCGTTTTGCAAGATGAAGCATCTTGGAGACGGATGGTGGTGACGGCTGCACAACCACGAGAAGGGACTGACTGCCGGGACCTGTGCCCTGCGAAGGGTTAAGATGGTGAATGTCACGTTCTGACTATTTTACCACAATTACCAAAAAATAAGGCGTGGGGAGATTCATGGGAGGGGTTGACGGGTTGACAGCGACCAGGACAAAGGGCACAGACAGAGAGCGCTGGTCGCAGGGGCACGGGGAGGAGGGAGGCCCGGCAGGCGCCCTCCAGCTCCAGCCTAACAGGCAGGATGCCCCAGGACCAGCAAATGTCTCCTTCACCCTCCGTCCCGCCGTCTGGCAGTCGCGGGGAGCTCCACCTGCTTCCAGAAACTCCTCCTTCAGCAGACACAGGGTACCTCGCCGTGGGGATCAGTTCCTTCTCATCGCAGCGCCCTTGACTTTCACCTAAACGGCCGCACGTGCTCCAGCCCCGACGCAACAGCCGGGGCCCCTTAATCAGGCTAGGGATTTTCTCGGGTGTTCCTGAAACCGCTTTTACTGCGTGTGGAAAGGCTGTCCCCTCTCAGCGGTAGAGACGCCCCCCTGCCCACCAGGTGCCACCTGTTCCAGGCTGTGTTACAGGTGGTGGAAAATGACACGCTCACATAAACTCACCCAGAGGCCTATTGCGACAAGAATCTACGGCCACAGGCACGACTCACTCACTCGTTCGGACCCTTTATTTCCATGGGGAAGCAGGTGTTCTGGGAAGAAGATCCTCGAAGTCTCAAGACATTTTTTTTCAAGGAGGAGCTTTGCAAACATGTTCAAAAGTCAGAGGAGGCAGAAACAAACACCGGCCCATCTGCGGGATGGGATATTCCACCGTTTTACCACCATACAAGCTGGGGCCTCGGAGAGTGTGGCTAAGGCCTGTACAGTGTGTTCTGGGAAGGCTGCTTCCAGGATATCTTGTTTCTCAAGGCCCCTTGGAGAGGCCGAGCTGGCGGGTAAACAGCCACACGAGGACCTGGCACCCGATGGATGGGCCGGCCCCAGGTAAACAGCTGGGCTAAAGAAAAGGAACCTAACCAGATACGCCCAAGGTGGCGGGTGGCGCCCTGGAACTGCACACCGTCGCTCTCCAAGCCATGCATTCGGGACCAAACACAACCGGGTTCGCCTCACAGGACACCTGGATTTGCTGTCCTTACCCATCTGAGCCACCCTCGGTGATATAAAAAAGGCCACAAGGTTTATATGTTGGCCTCCTTCTTACCACGTAGCAAACATCCATGCAATACCTCCTGGACACAAGGCACGGGGGCCACCAGGACCACAAGGACCACGGGGACGCAGACCCGCCCTGATGCGATATGCACATTCCGGCCCTCGTTCATCACGTGATATGAGACGTTCCACAACTAAGGGCCATGCAAAGTATTTCGGGACATGGGAGGGAGAAAGGTGGGCTCCATTGGAGAAATCACGTAAGGCTTTGAGGAGTAGGTAGGAGTTTGCAGGCAGGGAAAGGAGTGTGAACTCGTGAAAGCTCATGACAGGTTCACAAGCCAGGGTGAGCAGAATGTACGGGGAGGCAGGAAGTGACAGGAGGTTCAGAAGGACTGCCGTGGCCCCGTGTTAAAAGTGACCTTTAGGGAGTTTCCAGGTGACCTAGTGAGTAAGGATCCTGTATTATCATCGCTGTGGCTCAGGTCACAGCTGTGTCACAGGATTGATCCCTGGCCTGGGGAACCTCCACATGCCTCAGGAGAAGCCAAAAGAAAAAAAAGAAGAAAAAAAGTGACCTTGCCATGAACTGTGGTGTAGGTCGCAGATGCGGCTCGGATCCCGCGTTGCTGTGTCTGAGGTGTAGGCTGGCAGCTGCAGCTCCGATGGGACCCCTAGCATGGGAACCTCCATAGATCGCAGGTGGGGCTGCCCCCCCCCAAAAAATAATAAAATAAAATATTAATTCTCACCACTCCTCTTCAAGATCAGAGGAAAGAGGGACACTTGAGTGGTGACAAATGTTTAACACGTGCTGGAGAACCGTGAGAGACGGGAAGTACTTATCGGTAAAGAAGCTAGAAAACTGACCCGGATTTGGGGCCCGTGCCCCCTCTCCCATCATATCGTCCGTCTTGGCTTTTTCACTTCAGTGAGCGGCAGAGATGTGCACACAATCCCTAACTTGAGTTTAGTCTTAAAAGCTGAGTAAAGTACAGAGAGCTGCTCCAGAAGGACCGACGCACAGAAACGCACATAAAAACCCAACTTTTGACGTGAGCCACAGGGGAAGTCCCAAAACCCAAGGACATCTGACCTCGGCAGAGGGAGGGTGGGTCTTGATCCAAGGGGCTCTGCCTCGACCTCTGAGCCTGCTTGTTAGGGTTCCGGAACCTTTTACCCCAGGTCCCACCGACCTTCTTGCTCATAAAGGGCTTTGAAGATGAAAACCCTGCCGCTGAATCACTCGTTTCACTTCCAGCATCAATGAGCCTTTTACAGTTTGAAAACATCCGCTCTTCCTGGAGGGAGAACAAAGTGTGGATTGACTGTCTGAGCATCTCAGCACCCTCGGGGACCTTGACCCTCGGGGACCTTGATCCAACAAGGCGTTGGAGGACAGCAATGGTTTGAATATAAACTACCTCTAACCTAAACGACCAGGCTTGTGTTTACCAAACACAAGATCGAAGGACCATTTACCCCCCACCCCACCCCACATACCTGTGAAAACTGAAGCAAATGGATTTCACTTATGATGGCATTTGCGGCCACAGGTATGAGAACTGGAAAGGGGCTTCACAGCGGTCCACACCTGCAGGTGACACGGTTTGGAACGAGTGTAGATATGGCAACCAAGCAAGTTGTTTAGGTCGCATACATGGCTCAGCAGAGCCAGAACCGGGAAGGCCCAGAGCAGCTGACTCCATGTAGCTTTTCTATCTTTCCAGAGCGCCAGAGTTTATTTTTATCGTTCCGGCGGTTAGCAACCAGTATTCTGAAATCCTAACAACTCATTTATATGTTTTCAAAATCCCAAAGTAAAATTTTAGAAGACAAGGCTTCCGGCAGTACCTTTTTGTTGTTGTCTTATTTTTATTGTTTTATTTTTATGTCGTCCTTTTAAGGCCACACCTGTGGCATATGGAGGTTTCCGGGCTAAGGGTCAAATCAGAGCTGCACCTGCCTACCTGCCCCACAGCCGCAGCAATGCCAGATCTGAGCCACATCTGTGACCTATGCTGCAGCTCACCGCAATGCCGGATCCTTAACCCCCTGAGCGAAGCCAGGAATCGAACCCACATTCTCATGGATACTCGTCAGGTTTGTTAAGGCTGATCCACAATGGGAACTCCAGGAATCAAACACTCAATTTAGGTGATTATTTTAACCCTGGACAAATATGATTTTATAGGACCCCCAGCCACGAAACTTCCATGAAAAATACAGATCTGTTGGAAACTGAGGTGGTGTCTCCTACAACCACTGCAAATTCAAGGGTCGGGGGACAGAAGGGCAAGCGACTTTCTGACGTTAACAGTGATGAGATCACTCTGGCCGCCGGAACAAGGCGCTAAAAGCGGAGCCGCTGAAACAACAGAAAGGTATTTTCTCACACTTTGGGAGGCTGGAAGTCCAAGATCAAGGTCACAGGTCGGTTCCCTCAGGGGCCCCTCTCCTTGGCGTGCGGATGCCATGTTTTCCCCGAGTGGCCAAGTCAGTCCCCTTCTTGGCCAAGTCAGTCCCCAGGGTGTGTGCCTCCCTGTGTCCAAATTCCCGTTTCCATAACGACGCCATCATGTTGCCCTGGGGCCACCCGCATGAGCTCATCTTTACTAAGGACATCTGCAACGACCCTATTTCCAAACGAGGTCACAGCCTGAGGTTCTGGGGGTGGGACTTCAACATAGGAAGGTGCGTGGGGGCGCAGTGGGGGATGGGACCCAATTCCACCCATCACAGCGAATGAAGCAGTCCTGAGGCATTAACACCGCTAGACGGAGGCTCCACGTTTACAGGCTCAGGAGGCAATGCTGGCCTCCCCAGGGGCTAGGACAGTGGGTCCCAGCTAGGAAATACCGGATTTCCCTCCAGTTCCCCGAGGAACAAGCCGGGGTGGAGGAAATGCCGCTGGGTTCAGAAGGACCCAGTCTCTTCCTTGCACCAGCCAGCAGCCAGCAGGATGGTGCAACTTACATTGCACACAGAGTGGTCCCTTGTACCACGCAGGAGGTTGCCTTTGCTCTGTGTCCTCTGGAAACCTTACAAGGACCCAGGAAATAACGGAGAGGCCTGTCTTCTGGATGAGAACGTTGAGGCTCATGCAAGTCACATGAGACGTACAGACGCCAGGACTCTGACCGAGACAGGACTCACCGTTCCCAGGGTCTGACCACTGCACACCCGTCCCCAGCTGGATGCCAAAGGCCCCTGCAGGTGGCGAAGGTGGCTTCCGGCTCAAAATGCAAAATCCCATCTAACTTCTCAGCCCGCTGGGGGCAAGCTGGACAGGCTCTCCTGTGCCTCTTGCCCCATCTGTTTGGCAGCACGAGGCTGGAAGTTGGGACTCACTCACCGTCTCCTGCTGAGCAGAACCTCCCCAGAATGTTCCTGAGCCCTCCAAGTTCCCGGGCAGCAGCGAGGGTGCTGACTTTCCTGAGAAAGGTCTCCAGCTTTTCATCAGCTTCTCGCAGAGGCCAGCGGTCCTCTGAGAACCACTGGTCTATGAGGGTCTCTACCGATGTTGCCCCCTAAAAACACTCTGGTCTCCTGTCTCCTGAAGGGGTTTCCCGGGAGCACCCCTCTGCTGACCTGGCCTGGCCCAAACTGCCACAGAGACGCGTGGTTTCAGTTCGGCCCGTGGGCAGCAGGGGTTCCCCACCAGCCTGTGCGCTGAACCACACCCAGAACTCAGCCTGGCCCATCCAGCCCCTGAGCGGCACCAGACCCAGGCTTCCCAGGGCGGAACCACCCCCTGGGCGGGCGGCAGGACCCTTGGACCTTAGGGGGCTTGGAAAGGCTGCATCAGGGCGGTCCGCCCACTACTCATGCCTTGGATGAAGGCGACACACCCTCACGTCGGGGCGGGAAATTCATCAGGCCGCACCCGGAGCCAGTCACACAGCCCTGAAGTTCTCACCGCTTATGAAGGCGCGTGCAGACAGCTGCCCCCCCAGGCTGTGGGCAGCCCTGCCCCAGACCAGGGCGACCCTCAGAAGCCCGAGGCAAACACCATGGATGGGCAATCCATGGGCCCAGCACCAGGGATCATAGCCACACTAGACGTAGGCTGGCTGCTGTCTCTGACCTGACAACCTGTCCTGCTGCCTCCTCCCTCCAGACAGACCTCTGCTTCCCCTGGCCCTTCCCGTGGCTCAGCTCGTGCCTGGAGTTGGCCCCATGCCCCAGTGCTGTGGGTGGGGCCCACCTGCCCGCGCAGCCATCCGCCCACCTCTGGAACCCAGGTCACTTTTGAGCCTACCTGCCATCTGTTGCCAGTCCCTGGCTGTTACTGCATTGCACCTGCATGACCTGCTCTTCTCCCCTGGGCTTCAGGGACCTGTAGGGCCTGCCACGTCTTACTCAGCCCACCTCCCACCTGCCCGATTTCCTGGGAGCCCTGTCAGGCCGCCCCTGCTCCGCCAGGTAAGTCCTCCATCTAGTCCTGCTTTTGTCATTGCCTGTTTTTTGTTTTTTTGCTTTCTAGGGCCACACCCACAGCACAATTCAGTCCCAGGCTAGGGGTTGAACTGGAGCTACAGCCGTGTCTGCGACCTACACCACAGCTCGTGGCAACACCAGATCCTTAACCCACTGAGGGAGGCCAGGGATCGAACCTGAAAGCTCATGGTTACTAGTCAGATTCGTTTCCACTGAGCCACAACAGGAACTCCCACCTCTGCTTTCAAGCAGAACAAAATGATTAGTGCCTGGCTTGCAATGCAGACCTTGTCATGGTGGAGGAAATAAAAATAAACCAGTTCTGACTCTGACTTTAAGAAGTTTTTCTTCCCTATACTTTGAATTCCCAATACCACGCTTTCTTTTTTGTTGTTGTTGGTGGTTTTGTTTGTTTGTTTTCTTTTTTCCTTTTAGGGCCGCACCCACCCATGGCACATGGAGGTTCCCAGGCTAGGGGTCCAATTGGAGCTGCAGCTGCCGGCCTACACCACAGCCACAGCAAAGCGGGATCCAAGCCTCGTCTGCGACCTACACCACAGCTCACGGCAGCGCCAGATCCTTAACGCACTGAGCGAGGCCAGGGATCGAACCTGCGTCCTCATGGACACTATGTCAGGTCCTTAACCTGCTGAACCACAAGGAGAATTCTGAGCACAGGCTATGAATTCTTCTCTCTCTCCTTATTTTTTGCTGTAAACAAATGCACGAGAACTTAAAGATCCGAGGAAACTTTGGTCTCTTGAAAACAGCCACAAAGCAGATTTAATAATGCAGCCTTTGTTCAAAGCATTCCTTTGCACATGCAGTTTGTTCAGATGCAGTTCTTGGCTGGATTACTTTGCAGATTATACACAAATCTTTTGAATTTTCTCGCTGGAAAGTCCTTGTCCAGTAGGTTGGGATTTATTTCTGGACTTCCGGGAATCTGGATAGAGCAGGTGAGCAGCCCGGCTAAGAGCTGGGCCCACCGGCCCACTGGCCAGGGCTCACCATGGCTTTCTGGTAAGAAGCTCACCTGCAGAGATTACATATGCAAAGCCACGGACGAGAAAGCACAGAATTTACAAGGCAGTGGGACCTTGAACAGGCCTTTGCTCAGTCCAGGACCACAGTGTGTTTCCAGCTTCTGCTGATTTCTTTTTAGGGCCAAACCCGCGGCATATGGAGGTTCCCAGGCTAGGGGTCGAATTGGAGCTACAGCTGACAGCCTACACCAGAGACACAGCATCACCAGACCCGAGCCGCATCTGTGACCTACATCACAGCTCACAGCAATGCCGGATCCTTAACCCACTGAGCGAGGCCAGGGATCAAACCCGCAACCTCATGGCTCCTAGTCGGAAACGTTTCCACTGCGCCATGACAGGAACTCTGGTTTCTGCCTTCTTGCTCAGAGGAAAGGTGTCTCCGTCTGCACGTGAGCTTGGGGTTTTATCCTGAGAAACCACTAAAGCTTCAGCACCAAGAGCTCGTCCCTAAACTGCTCAGGGGGCGAGGACCCATTCACCCCAGGAACTGGCCACCTCTCACTTCTGTCCTGGCACAATGAAGAGCTGGCTGTCTGGACAGCCAATAAGGAGCTGAAACGTGGCCCAAGAGCAGCAAAGTGGTTAGTCCTGCCACGTGCTTCTAGATTTCTCTCCAGCTCCCCCGGGCCCATCTCTGACCTCTTCTCATTTTCTCGCCTCGCCGCTGGATCCCGGGTCTGAGTCCTGTCTGTGACACGGTCTCCCATCCACTTCCAGAGGCGGCTCCACATGGACCCCAGGGCTCCCTGGAAGCCTCTTCTCTTTGGCTCCGCAAGCTCTGGGCACCACTCTCTCAGCCACCAGCACTCTTGTCCTGTTTGTGCAAAGAGCCGCCCGAGGCTGCATCAGCTGGTGGCCCCCACGTGTGGACTCAGGTTTCCCTGGCTGGATGCCCACACGCAAGGTGCAAACATGCCTCAAGACCCACCCCCAGCCAGGCCAGCCCGCCTCATGGGCACACGGCCAGTCCTGGGCAGAAAGAACTTCCTGAAGTGGGTGGGGGGGTGATCCCTCCCAGGATGCTCGGGGCCTGAGGCCGGGCCACAGGTGAGCTTCTGCAGCAGGAAAGACAGTAAATCAGCCAACAGATGATCCAATAGCAGAGGGCACCATAGGCTGGGGCTGCGGCATCCTCCAGGGCCCGGACCTCTGCAGGGTCGAGGGATTTTCACACCCCCTCTGGTCCCAGCACGAATGTGTGGTCCCCAGTCCCAGGAGCCCGGGTGCCGCTCACCGGGCAGGAGGTGGTGGGCTGGGCTGCTCTCCTGGGAGGACTTCTGTGGACAGTTTGTCCTAAGTCCCCAGTGAAAAATAGCCATCTGTCACACATCCCAGGGGCACACATGCCAGAAAGCGCCAACGGCCCCAAATCCTTGCAGGAGCCAGAAGCACCAGCTCTTCCCTTGCGCTTCCTAACTTGAGGCTGAGTCCCCCAGCAAAGGTCAGGCTTCAACTCTTCCTCACACCTTTAGCACCTCTCTGGACCAGCCCCAGGCTGTGTGTTTAGTAGCTGATTTCTTTTATCCCGAAACACAAAGGGTTAAAGGATCGCCCTGGGAATTTAAGGATTAACAGCAGCCGGGATTCTGGTCCCCTCCTCCCACCCCCCACAGGACGGTGTCTCACTTCATTCTTTGATCCCTGGAAGTTCCTCTGACCCCTGCAGAGTCACCACGGTCACATGGGCTGGGCTGTGAAAGCGGCCCGGCACCAAAGTCCCCCCAGGCCCCTGGCACAGCTGGCACCCCAGACACTGCGTCAAGCCCCGCATTGCAGCCCCCCCCCCAAACCAGTGGTCCCTTGAGGGTCTCAGCAGGTGGATGGCTCTGCAGTAGGGTGACTGCAGGGGCAGTGGTCTGCCTGGTGCTGAGTTTATTCAGCGTTTGCAGAAGGTGCACTGGACGCAGGCTCTACTGGAACATTCCTGCAACCACTATTGTCCTAAATAAAGAAAATGATTTGATTTTTTTGGCAGAAAAGTTTTTCAGGTTTTCAGTTCACCTCTTTTCTTACCAGGCTTTAAACATCAGCATGTAGTAAAATGCCGTACTGAGAAGGTAAGCGCAGGAGCTCCCGTTGTGCGCAGCGGAAACGAATCTGATTGGGAACCGTGAGGATGCGGGTTCGGTCCCTGGCCTCACTCAGTGGGTTAAGGATCCGGTGTTGCCGTGAGCTGTGGTGTAGGTCACAGACGCGGCTCAGATCCCGTGTTGCTGTGGCTGTGGTGTAGACCAGTGGCTACGGTTCCAGTTCGACCCCTAGCCTGGGAACCTCCATATGCCACAGCTAACCTTTTTTTTTTTTTTTTTTTTTTTTTTGCTTTTGCTTTTTAGGGTCTTACCCGTGGAATATGGAGGTTCCCAGGCTAGGGGTCGAATCAGAGCTACAGCTGCCAGTGTACACCACAGCCACAGCAACGCCAGATCCGAGCCATGTCTGTGACCTACACCACCGCTCACGGCAATGAGCGGGTCAAACCCGCATCTTCATGGTTCCTGGTCAGATTTGTTTCTGCTGCGCCACGACGGGAACTCCCTGCAGCAAAGGGGAAGCAGCAGTTTCTTAGCATGTAAGGGAGGGCATTTATACGCTTAAATCCTGTTTAAGTACTTTTTCTGCTCTTGCTCCCAGGAACCCTGTTTCCAAAACAAGGCCATATGTCACCTCCATGGGGACCTGTAAAAATGCAGGTTCCTGGGGCCTGGACCTGCCAGTTCCCAAAGCCTTAGTCTGAGAAAGGGAGGAGCAGGCTGGTCCAGCTGTGACCTGAGGACGGCAAGCAGGATTCGGCCGATGCCCACCAGCCCACGACCGTCTTACCTGGGCTCTACCCTCCTTTCCAAACAGCTAATTGGCAGCCAGAAAAATCTGGCCAGACACGGAGTGAGCATAAATTACAGCTCTTCTACCGAGCAGGTTGAGCAGGTTCCCAGGCGGAAGGTCATTCCCCTCTGGGGCTTGACAGGTGCACGTGTGCAGATCACCCCATGGAGCTCAGGGGGCCCCCCGGGAAAATGTCTGATAGGCCTCCTCGAAGTCCAGTTCTAAGGGCAAGAGCCCCGGGCTGGGCTGGAACAGCGCCTCCTGTAAAGAGCGTGACTCCCCAGGGCACAGGGCACAGGGCACAGGGCACTGATCTATTAGACCTTCCATCCACCCAGAGCCTCCCCTGCCGGCAAGAGCCCTGCAACCTCAGAGCCAATCAGGCACCAAAGACAGCGCCGGGGGGTGGGGGTGGGGGCTGTGTTTACAAAGCAGCCGACAGCCGGTTCTCCGTGGGTGCTGTTGGTGAACTCCCCTGCCCTTTTGCCAACAGGATACTAAGAAGCGCTTGGATGCCAACTCTTTGGGGAGGCAAAATGAGAAATGGATCAGAAAAGGGGAGGGGAGAGAGGGATAAATGAGGAGACGGGATGGAAATACACACGCGACTCTAGATACGGAAGACAACCCACAAGGACCTACTGTACAGCACAGGGGACTCTGCTCAGTATCTCAGAATAACCTGTAAGGGAAGAGAATGTACCAAAAATGTACGTGTATACGTGTGACCTGAATCGCTTCCCTGCACTGAAACTCACACAACGCAAATCAACTGTGTTTCAACAAAAAAGAAAAGCCAGAGCGGACCTGTTGTTTTCCAGCCTATCTCCATCTGTGATGTACAATTTAAATGTATCGCGCCCTCCTCTCTGACTGAACTGCGCTTTATATTAAATCCAAAACGTGACACTTGCTGGCCAAGTCAGTCAGGACCTTATGCCCCTTCCAGAACCGGCTTCCTGGCCGGCAAACACTGCGCGGCACGTGCTGTGTGTGCAGGCTGCACTGATGCTTTATGGGGAACCGAAAACACCTGGGCTCCAGAAACGTCCACCTTCCAGACTTGAAAGGCCCTGAACTGGGCTGGAAGGGACATATCACCCTAGCTCTCGTTCTGGAGCCCTTCCCGTGCCGGGGAGCTTGTTTCAGCCCACAGCGTACCTGCTCCACCCGCTCCAGCTCCTGCAGGCAGTGCCCGCACCCTCCTGCTGGGTTTACACAACTGGGTCAGACTGGCTGTCCTTGACTAAAGGTCACGGTCCCTGCCAGGCAGCCCTCTCCACCTCGGGCCTGACCAAGCCCCCTCCTGGGGTGGCTGGGCCCTGCTGTGGCCAGCCTGCCGTGGGCACTGCCCTGCAGCTGCCCCCCCTGCGTGGGTAGCTTTGTTTTGAGACAGTCTTTAAGTCGCCCTTTCTGGCCAGGCCCGGCTGGCGCTCCTCCTGTGACTTTAGTGTTACTTAATTAAATCTGCAAAGAGCACGATGAGGTCAGTACTGTCAGCTTCACTTTACAGACCCTGGAAATGAGTGTCAGGTGGGTTAGGGGAGCTCCCAAGACCGCAGGTGAGATAGGGGCCTGGAGGGAGTTCAAGACCATGTCTGTTTGGCCTCACAACCTCGGGGTCTCCTGATTGGGGGGGGGGAAGGGAGGAGGAGGGAGGGCGGGAAAGGGAGGGGAGGGGGAGGGAGAGGGAAGGAGGGGAGGGAGAGAGAAGTGTCATTGTACAGATTAGCGAAGAGCTGCCAAGTTAATAATAAAAATAAGACCTGTTTTCTGCTCTCTTTCCCTGATGCTGACCAGGGAGACTCCAGGGTGAACACCGGCCACCCCTGGCTTCGGGTGACTCCATCTCAGCATTTACAGTGGAGTAACCTATCGGCTAACCAGCTGGGTAGGGCTGCTAGTAGAGACCCCAAGGTCTGACTTCAAGCCCCTCATCTAATCCTATGATGAACTGTGCTACAGGCCCCAGATTGCACCCCTACCCAGAGGGCCTCCCCCATCCCAGCCAGAAGCTCAGGTCACAGCAGCAGAGACGCTGATGGCCTTGCTGCCCCTGCTGCCTCCACCGGGGGTTGGGGTGAGGCTGGGGGCTGCAGCCTGTGGGGGCAGTGCAGGGAGCGGAATTGCAGACCTGGACGTGTCACTTCCAGGCGGCACCAGGGGAAGGTCACTACTGCCCTGCCTGAGATCAAGCCCCCGGCTCACCGGCTCTGTCCCTGTCTGTCCAGGAGCCCCAGACCTGGCCTGCAGCAGAGCTAATGACAGTGGCTCTCAGCTGCAGGGAGACCCAACTCTGGGAAAAGGGGGTGTTTGAAGCCCACACTCCGGAGTGGCCTCGCTTTCCCCTCCTGCTCCTCCTGTAGCTACTCTGCCAGTTAAGGGGCCGGATGTCTACGCAGCACCTGCTATTTTCAAGAAGAGTGCTGGGCTTCCCGCGTCCTCTCCCGCCTCCTGGCGCCATCTCCTTGGTCTCCCAAAGGACCTCTGCCTTCCTCCTGGCTCCCCACCTCCAAAGTCGCCTCCGTCCTCAAGACAAGTGTCCATCCCTGGAACCTGGTTACTAATTCAGCTGGGTGGTCTGACGACTCTCCTGAACTCTCCCTGGGTCCTTGACCAACTGGATCTGACAGAGTGTTGCGGGGGAGGGGAGGGGGGACGGGGTGCCCTGGAGGAGGGTTATTTGCATCCAGAATCTGTGCTGGAGGAGGAACTTGCAGAATGCACCCCCCGCCAGGTCCCCAGCCTGATCTCTCACAGCTTTCAAGAAGCAAACATCTTCCTCTCCCTCCCCCGTCCCCTCTCCCCCTCCCCCAGACCCCAAGGCTCTGAATGTCCCTTTTCCTAGTGCAGTGGGGGGACTCGACCCTCCCCAGAGGGGAGCCTGCTGACCCCTCTGCAGAAGAATCCAGAAGAGGGGCTCAGAGCCACCAAAGGCATTGGAGTCTGTGCCGTTACAGCTGCCCCTACGGCCAGCTTGACTTATGGGGGGAGGAGGGCAGAAACTAGGAGCCTTTGAGGGGACACAAGACGGGAGGAGAAAGAAGAGGCACAGAGCGGAGAGAGCCCTCGTCACCCACAGCCTCCAAGGCCCCCTTCGCCTGCACCCCTGTTCACCCCATGAATGAGTCCCAGGTCCTTTCAGACCCCTGGCCCCCTTGAGTGACTCGCTCTCATAAATCTGGGCAGGCGGCCTGGGATGAAAACAAGCTGGTGCTGTCTCAGGAACATCTGGTCCCTCGGCAAACATTTGGACACGTCTGTGTGGAATGGGAGAAACTAACAAAATGAGGCAAACATTGACTATATAAAAATGCATGTAAAAAAAGACAAAACTCGGGGTCATTGAACCTCTGGTTCCTTCTCCCTGCAGAGAGCAGTAGGCTCTGCACAATTCCAAACAGCCAAAGGAACTCATTACGTGCATCGAGGTCCACCCAGCTTTTAGCGGGTGGACACTCACCTCCTAAGTTCAGGGAGGACCCTACCTTTGGGGAGGAGCCTACATTTAGGTAGGAGGAGCCTACTAGGGAGGAGGAGCCTATGATGGAGGAGGAGCCTACATTCAGGGAGGAGCCAACATTCCGGAAGAAGGACCCTATGTTGGGTGGGAGGAGCCAACATTCAGAGAGGAGGAGCCTACACCCAGGGAGGAGGAGCCAACACTCAGGAAGGACCCTTCGTTGTGGGGGGAGGAGCCAACATTCAGGGAGGAGGAGTTTACATTTGGGGGGAGGAGCCTACTCCCAGGGAGGAGGAGCCTACATACAGGGGACCGTGTTTGCTGGCCTCTAAGCAAGTCCTTGTCCGGAACTGCCATTTTCACCACCTGGAAGGCAGCACCACTCTAAGAGGGGTGTCCCCTCACTGGGGACGACCCGATACTGCCTGGAGACCCTGGAGAGGGGGGCCAGCCTGGTCTCGTCCTCCCGACCTCCCAGATGGGCAATGAGAGAGTCTTCACCCAAAACTAGCAAAACAAAAACTGAAAAGCCCCAGCACATGTTCGCAAACCCAAAATCAGTTTCTCCAAAGCTGTCTTCCCTCAAAGAACTCCAGCCACTCCTTCCCTGGCGACCTTACGTGTTTGGTGCTTGGAAGGCTCAGCCCTGAACTGCTGGGCTCAGCAAGGAGGTGCGGAAGGCTGGTTATGATTCCGACAAGTCCTGCGCTCCCTGCGTGGCGTGGACCAAGGACCCCACTCAACAGGCTGGCCCCACCCAGGGCGCCATGTGTCCAGGGGTACCCCCCCTCCACGTGTCCAGGGGTACCCCCCCCAAGGCATTTGAGCCTTCCTTTTCCCAGGGCCAGTGTTCCGAGGTTATTTCAAAAGCCTAGAACTAGAGATTTGTTGAGGAATTAATAACGGTTATCTTGGGTGGAGGAGTATTAATTGGCTTATTTCCGCTTTAAACATGCCTGTGTATTCTGTGATGGGCCTTCATTGCTTCATAATTAAAAAAAAAAAAAAAAAAAGGAAAATGCAAGCGTGAGACAACTGCCACTTCCTCTTTATCTTTTTTTTTTTTTTTTTCCAGCCTCACCCGTGGCATATGGAAGTTCTCAGGTTAGATGATGAATCAGAGCTGTAGCCACCGGCCTACACCACAGCCGCAGCAACACTGGATCCGAGCTGTGTCTGCGACCTACACCACAGCCACAGCAACGCCGAATCCTCAACCCACTGAGCGAGACCAGGATTGAACCCACATCCTCATAGACACTATGTTGGGTTCTTAACCCACTGAGCCACAGCAGGAGCTCTTATCTATTTTTTTATGATTCTAAGTAATCACAGCTTTAATTTTTAAAAATTTTTCCTTTTTTGGTTTAATCTTTTCTCCATGTTTTCAAGTTTTACTGACGTATAGTTGATTTAAAATGCTGCGATAATTTCTTTTTTTAACCCGCTGAATTGTATTCCATTTATAGTTGTACAATGCGTTGTGCTCATTTCTGCTGCAGTGATTCAGTTACACATGCACACGCATCCATTCTTTTCCTTTTTTTCTTTTTTTGTCTTTTCTTGGGCCGCACCCACGGCATATGGAGGTTCCCAGGCTAGGGGTCAAATCGGAGCTGTAGCTGCCAGCCTACACCACAGCCACAGCAATGTGGGATCAGAGCCACGTCTGCAACCTACACCACAGCTCAAAGCAATGCCGGATCCTTAACCCACTGAGCAAGGCCGGGGGTCGAACCCGCACCCTCATGGTTCCTAGTCAGATTCGTTAACCACTGCGCCACGACGGGAGCTCCCCCGTTCTTTTTCTGATTCTTTTCTCATACAGGTTGTCGCAGAGTATTGGGTAGAGTTCCCTGTGCTCTGCAGCAGGTCCCCACTGGCAGTCTCATTCCATAGATCTCAGCGTGCACACGCCAATCCCAAACCCCCGGCCCATCCCTCCACTCCCTTCATCCTGTGTCACCTTGCACTTTCTGCCCCAGGAAGCCTGTCAGCAGCATCACCTTACATGAGAAAGTGCCGGCCCTTTGTAAGGAGAGCGCAGCAAACTTTTCCCTCCCTCCTCCCTGCGTGGCTTTGTCTCTGTTAAACTAACTGCCTGGTCAGCAAGGATTCCAAAATGCTGGGCAGCACCCCCAGTTCCCAGACTCCTGCAAAAAAGACTTCGTTTTAGCCGATACTTGGGTTTTGATCTAAAGCGCCTGGTAGTATCAACAATCACCTTTGTGGGATATTTACGCCAGAGTCGCCAAAGCATCACACACACCAACACTGAATCCTTAAGGAACCCTCGGGACTGGGCCCTGCTACGACCCCCTCCTACAGGGGTGCCGCTGAGGCACAGAGCAGCGGTACCATCTGCCCGAGATCACACAGTGAGCGGCAGGGCCAGAGATGCACTCCGGGCAGCCTGACCCCAGAGACCCTGGATTCCACGCAGAAAAGGACGAGAAACCTCACTTACTCTCCCTGGGGCCCCTGGGCCTGCTGGGCAAGGAGAGACCACTGGGGCCATAAATCCTCCCAGAAATAACAGCTGGACCAGAGTGAGTGCCCCGGGCGACTCGCCAGGGCGGCGCACAGTCCTCGGCAGCATTTCCCTGCCGTCCCGGGCCAGCTTCTAGATAATCACTCTCCAGGACACCAAGAAGCAAACAGCCCCGAGTTCGCGGGATGGAGGATCTGTGAGTGGGGGTCACAGCAGGGCACAGCCGGTCAGTTTCACAAACAGACCCACGGTGGCATTTGGTGACTGCTGCTGCCCCCACGTCGGGGGGGGGGGACATAACTAAAAAGGCACAGGGCGGCGGAGGAGAATGTCAGCCATTTGGTCCCCAGCGGAATGCTGGTGGGGAGCCGTCCTGTCTGAAGCCCCCCAGGCGACCTCACACCTGGTGCTTTCTCACAGCGCCCGCCCAGGTCCACGTGCGCATGCGCAGCCCGAGCGCCCTGGTCGACCTGCTTCCGAGGGTCTCCAGGAGCCTTCGCTGTGCGGGGGGGGGACCCCTCTGCAGCTTTGGGCCGCTGGTGGTGGTGGTTCAGCTCTTGGGAGCACTGTGTTCAGGGGAGACGGGAGGTGAGACTCCGCTCGGGGCAGTTGGGAGGCCGACTGGGGCAACCCTGCCAAGGGTCTGCTTTTCTGCACCAGCCATCACGTTGCAGGACCCTTTGTAGGGGCGGCTGCTCCCGCCCAGCAGAGTTAGCACGGATGCTCACCTCCGCTGGAGCGCAGGAGCCTTGAGAAGAGGCTCTGGCAACAGCCTCGAGGTGCCTCCCTAGCATCCGGGTCCACAGGTAACTGATCCACCAGGTTCTGAGAAAAGACCTGCAGAGGCTAATTTAGTGAACGCTCTTCCCCACTCAATACCAGTTGGAAAACTTGTCCGTTGACTTTGCAGAGGATTTTCTTCTTTTAAAATGTTCCCGGGTTTATTCTTGGCAAGGAGTGGATGAAAATTGGAAAACAATGGCAAAGAAGAGACCCTCGCCCTTGACCTCAGCTTTTCAATTCAACGCCGCAAACATCCTTCCTGGCCCCGCGGCACACTGGCCACGTGGCTACGGGCCTGTTCCTTCACCTCCCAGGGCTCCACTGTTCTGTCTGGGAAATGGGAATAGGAGTCAGTGTCTCCCGATGGCATCGTGACAATCAGAAGAGGCAAATCCCCGTAGAGTTGTTCACTTGGGGATGAGCGCAGGGTAGGTACCAAACAAGAGCTGCTGCTGCTTCCTGTCGTTGCTATCTTCGATCAAGAGGCAGCATGTGCAGACACCAGGCCAGGGTCAGAGGTGGGTCAGACTGCAAGGCAGCCCCTCCCCTCGAGAAGCAGTCCAACACGTGCTTCTCAAAGTCTGGTCCCCAAAGCAGCAGCACCAGCATCACCCGTGACTTGTCGGAAATGCAGGCTCTCAGGCCCCACCCAGACCTACTGAATCAGAGCCTCTGGGGGGAGGGGCGGGGCTGGCCACCTGCAGTTTTCAAGCCCCCAGGTGTCTCGGTGCTGAAGGTAGAGAGCAGGACAGAATAAATAGGGCACATCTGACACGGGTTTTTTTTTTCCTTTTCTTTTTGGTCTTAGGGCCATACCTGCTGCGTATGGAGGTTCCCAGGCTAGGGGTCCAATTGGAGCTGTAGCCACCGGCCTATGCCGGAGCCACAGCAACACGAGATCCCACCCCCACCTGTGTCTGCGACCTACACCACAGCTCACGGCGACACCGGAACCTTAACCCACTGAGTGAGGCCAGGGATCAAGCCCTAATCCTCATGGATCCTAGTCAGGTTTGTTACCGCTGAGCCACACTGGGAACTCCTTTCATTTTTAAAAGAAACTGAAAGACCAAGAAGGCGTCAGGAAGACTCCTCTGGAGGCAAAAAAGCCCAGAGAAGAACGGCTCTGCAGGCAGTCCCAGAGAACTGGACCGTGAACGCCCTCCCAGAGTCCCACGGTTTGCTCAGATCTATGCAGTGATTAATCAAATAACGTGACCCCCGATGACAGGGAGATTGATTTAACAGGCGTTTTATTGTCTAAACTGTGGGAAACGGCAGGCGGAGTGGAGATTTATCTTAAGGGCACGGCATCCTGATACGAGGCAGGTGGAAGGACAGGTGTCTGCAGAAAGCTGCAGGGGGAGGGAGGCCCCGACAGGCCAGAAGCAGTGGCGTCTCCTCATCTGGGGTGCAGCGGCTGGGGGTTCCCTGTGCGTGTGTGGAGGACTCAGCATAGCACCCTTGCTGTGCAGCACAGGGATCTCTACCCCGTCCCCTGGTCCTTGTACGAATTACAGCAGAGCATGCGGGTGGGGGGTTCTCCAGCCTCAGGGATGGGGGCCTGGCTGCCACCCCCCCCAACTTCCATTTGCAGGATTCAGGGCAGGCGACTCGCTCTGGCTGAGATGCTCTCCGGTCCTTCATCCGGGCCGTGGGAAACGCTGGCTACCAGCAGGACCACGGCGACCATGAAGATCAAGGGCTGACCGTGGTCCGAGGTGTGGAGCGGGCGCCCAGGACATGTGCTCTGAGACGGCTCTGCCCCGCCCTGCCCTGCCCTGGGTGCTGCCCCCACAGCGGACACGGCCAGCTTGTGACAGCAGCACGGCGCCCGGAAACGAGGGTGCGTGACTCCCAAGACCAGGTTGTGCCGGACCCAGCGCTGGCCTGCCCTCCCTGGATCATTTGGGGGCGCTCATGCAGTGATGTGGGGGCGCCCAGACAGCCTGGTGGAGAGGCCAGGAGGCGAAGCACTGGGGCCTCCCGCCAACAGCCAGCGCCTGCCTGCCAGGGAGTGGGTGAGCATCCTTCACGGGACCCTAAGGCCACAGGTGGGCAGCCCACGCTGACATCTGACACCCTGGGACGCTAAGCCTGGACGACCCGGGCCAGCCGCTCCCCACCTCCTGACCCCCACACACTGGGTTACTGAGGTCGTAAGTGCCACATTTGGGGTCACCTGTTAGGCAGCAAGAGGTGAGTCGCCCCTGTGGGTGCTGCTCGGGGAGCACGTGGTAAACCCAGCCGATGCCTGAGGTCAAATCCCGCAGGGCTCCTTTCTGGAGGCCACCGTGCTCCAGGGTCGTGGGAGAATTGTTTATTTTCACCAAGTCGAAAGGGCAGGCCTGATGCCCTCCAGGGTCACTTCCTGTCCCGTGAGCCCACGTGGCAAAAGTCCTCCTCCCCTCCCCTGAGAAAGTGCTTCTAGAAACCCTGTGGCCAGACTCCGGACCCAGCCCGGGTGGGGTTCAAGGCAAAGCAACAGGCGTTGGGCGGATGCTGAGCTGCTTCCAAAAGCAAAAGTCAAACCTGCAATAACGTCAGAATGTGAAAGAACAAAACAGGACTGAGTGCGTGGTGCTTCCTGAACGGGTCCGGGGCCAGGGGGGCTGGGGGCGGGTCCGGGGCGGGCTGGGAAGCGGGGGTGGGGGGGCTGCCCTTCCCTCCTCCTCCGTCCACTCCCTGGTTTGTGACTTCCCACACGGTGCGTGCACACACACGTGTGCACACACACACACGCGCGCGCGCGCGCTGCACTGGCTTCCACATCTTCACATACCGGTTTCCAGTCAGTTCTCGCCCTTGGGAAGCAGTGAGGACACCCATGATGACCGGACAGCCCCCAGCACGAGGAACAGTGGTCCTTGTTTTGAGGCCCTGAGCAGCTCCCCCGCCCCAAGCCCCAGAAGTGGCATCTGGGAGCCCCTGTCCAGCCTCACCCACATCTGAACCAGAAACCCGGCCAAGGTGGACACTGCCCATCAGGCTGCATGGGAACCGCGCTGCTCAGAAAACCAGTGATGAGAAGTTTCATTTCTCTTCCACATCCAGGCTTGTCCAAAACATTATGGAGGTCCCCAGGCTGGGGGTTGAACTGGAGCTGCAGCTGCTGGCCTACACCACAGCCACAGCAACAAGGGATCCAAGCCACGTCTGCGACCTACACCACAACTCATGGCAACGCCGGATCCATAACCCACTGAGCGAGGTCAGGGATCAAACCTGCAACCTCATGGTTCCTGGTCAGATTCGTTTCTGCTGCGCCACCATGGGAGCTCCTTGTCCAAAACATTTTCATGACTCAAGGCAAAGGCATCCTTATGCCAGAGCCAACCGGTAACCAGAGGCGCTCTGCAAGCTGGCGGAACAGCCCCCCCACCCCCCCGACCCTGCCCTGCTTGAGCTGGTGTCTCGATAACCTGCCTGATTTCCTTGTCTTATTAAAAAAGGTAACACGGTGGCTTTACAGAAGTTAACAACCGACTCAAAAAAGAATCACTGTCACCACCACCAATGGCTTGGACAAAAACAACTATGGCCTAAAATATTAAATAACTGAAGTGGACCTGTTTAGGTGTGTGTGCAAAGTGCTTTAGTTTCAAAACTGGCCCTTGCCGTGGACGTGGGCCAGAGGGCCTCCTGGGAAGCGTTCCAGGAGCACGACAGGGAAAAGGACCAGGCTCGGGGACAGCCTCCGTCCTGCTCCTTCTTGGGGACGCTGGCCCCGGGGGTCAGGCTTCCAGGAAAGCCGCTTCCTCGTCTGGAGGTCAGCACGGCCAGGAGCCCCTCCCGCGGAGTGGGCCCTGTGCAAAGAACCACAGCTCAGAGAGTTCTAGAAAGCATGCAAGGCTGCCTCCAGAGGAGACCTTGGCAGAGCAGGAGAAACAGCACAATGCCTGAGGGAGCCTCTGCAGCAAGAACAGCCAAGGTCAAACACCACATCCAGACACCGGTGACCTTGCAGAGGGAGGCTGAGTCCCTGTCCACCGCGGCCGGGAGCACAGGGAGACCCCGGCCCAAGACAGCAACTACAGAGCAGGTCTGAGACGTAGAAACACCTCTGGGAATCTAAGCCGTATGGTAACAGAAACGAGACTATGCGTATCCAGGAATAAACGGTGACTCCAAACTGGACCCTTGTTTCTGTGATAAATTAGCACGCGGCCAGGGGGTCTCAGGACACCGGGGTAGAAGCTGGTAGGATAACAAACCGCATGTCGGATCTGTAATGAGCTGCTTGTGTTGAACTGATCTGAAGGTTTATAGCTCATTTATTCGACAAACTGCCGCCTGTCTGCTTTGGTGCCTGGAGCCACGGAAGGCGTGGAAATTGCAAGATGAGCCGAGCAGTGACCTCTTGCCTGGGGCTTGTGTCCAGGGTGGAGCTAGAACACAGGAACCTTTTGTTATAACGCAGCGGGCGAGGGTCCCTGAGGGATTAAAGTGCTTGGGAGCAGCAAGCTGAGTAGAGACGGCTCAGGGAGGCTGTCACTGGAGGGAGAAAAGTTTTAGGTCAAACCACGCAGCTTTGTCTGCGATGCCGGAGGAGGGACCAGCCACGACCGTGGTCCCAGGCCCGCAGAAGGGGGCGGGCGGGCTGCAGAAAGGTAGGATGCTCCTTCCCTAGGTGGGAGTGTCCTGGGGGCCAAGGAGACGGCGTAACCAACACCAGGAAGCACTGCTAGGACATCCAAGGAGAGCCCCAGGGACGGCCGCCGCTCAGCCCGTCTGCAAGGACCCTGGTGCCTTAAGCAAGTCAGAAGGCCCTAGAGATGGAAGACGCAGGGTTGCTGCTCAAGGAACCCCACAAACCTAGCAGAACCTTCGTAACAGTCTCAGACAAGGACAGCACAAACGATAACATTATGAGTCAGTTTGCATCACGAGCACAGAGGCAAAATAGCCGAAAGAAGACATTAGCAGGCCGATTTCAAAACTGTCCTTTTAAAAAGCTGCCATGACCAAGTGGGGACTGCCATAGAGGCTTTACATTGGAAAATTTATCTCTCATTCACCTCATCAAGAAATAAAGGAAGTGGAGTTCCCACTGTGGTGCAGTGGGTTGAGGAGCTGACTACAGAGGCGCAAGTCGCTGCAGAGGCACGGGTTCAATCCCTGGCCTGGTGCAGTGGGTTAAAGGATCTGGCATTGCAGGTTGGATTCGATCCCTGGCCCGGGAACTTCCATGTGCTACAGGTGGAAGCATTAAACTAAAAAAAAAAAAATGAAAGCTTGGTTCATTAGATGCAGCAAGAGTATTTGATTCAGTTCATCTCTCACCATAAACACTGTTAGTGAACTAGGATTTGAAGAAATATGTATTAATTTTACAGAGGGCATCTGTCCAAAATCTAGTGCAAATATTGTCTTTAAAGGTAAAATATTAGGAGCTTTCCTTGCAGAGAAAATAAAGAGCAGAGATCAGCTATTGTTGATTCCATTACAAATTATACTAGTGATCCAGCCAGCGGAATAAGACAAGGAAGAGGAGAAAGAAATGCCAGGATTTGAAAGGAAGACAAAAGTTGTCAATAGTCACAGCAAAGGTAGTCTAAATGAGAAATTCGAAAAACAGTACCGATAAACTATTAAATCGAGAAAGAGGATTCTGCAAGGCCGCTGGCTGCAAAATCAATTTACAGACGTCATGGCATTTCCATAAACCAGCAACAAGCAGTTAGCATACGTCTCATTGACAATAACAAAATTTATGGGTACCTAGAAGTAATGCTAACAAAAGATATATGAAATGTTTGTACAGAAAATAATAAAATTGGTGTTCCTGCTGTGGCTCAGCAGGTTAAGAACCTGACATAGTGTCCATGAGGATGCAGGTTCAATCCCTGGCCTCGCTCAGTGGGTTAAGGATCCAGTGTTGCTATGGCTATGGCATAGGCCTCAGCTGAAGCTCCAATTTGACCCCTAGCCCAGGAACTTCCATATGCTGCAGGTGCAGCCATAAAAGTGACCAAAAAAAAAAGGAAAATAATAAAACTTTACTGCATGACATTAAGAAGAGTTTTCAAAATGGTGAGGTTTATAATATTTCTGGACAGGAAGACTCAGTATTGTACAGATGGAAATTTTCCCCCAAATAATCGAAATAGTGCAATTTCAATTAAAAAAACCCAACAGGGCATTCTGAAGACGTTGATAAGCTCTTCTTAAAATTCATGTGGAAAGTAAAAGCCCAACGATAGTCTTGAAAAAGAAGCAGGCCTTAACGTATTTGAAACGAAGACTTAAAATAAAGCTGCAGTAAGTAAAACCGTAGGATGACAGCAGCAGAGACTGTTACATCCGTAGGATAATGGAGAGGCCCGAATGGCCACACGTTTAGACAATAAAATAGTATCGCGTAAGGCGGCACTGGAAATAATGGACCATACTGGTCCCACCACACAACGGCTCCTGGGACAAAGAGCCATCAACCAGGGGAAACTGCATCCATGTCTCATATCACAAAAATAATTCTGGCCAAAGGAGAACCCAACTATATGTACAAAACAGCCAGTGGAATGTATATAACACTAGGGTAGAGGAAAGAGTTTTTGGAATGAGACAGAGCACAAAGGATAAAGGAAAAAATGATACATTCGTTTACATAAAAAAATACAGGAGCCCTTAGGGAAATACAGGCAACATCTTGTAATAACCTATAATGGAAAAGATCTGAAAAAGAATATATAGATATATATAATATGTATGTATGTATATGTGTGTGTGTGTGTAACTAAATCATTTTGCTGTACACAAGACACAAACACAACACTGCAAATCAACTATATCGCAATTTAAAAAAATAAGCCCGTGGACTTCCTGTCGTGGCGAATCCGACTAGGAACCATGAGGTTGGGGGTTCAGTCCCTGGCCTCGCTCAGTGGGTTAAGGATCCGGCGTTGCCATGAGCTGTGGTGTAGGTTGCAGACGCGGCTCGGATCCCGAGTGGCTGTGGTGTAGACTAGAGGCTACAGATCCGATTCGACCCCTAGCCTGGGAACCTCCATATGCCACGGGAGCGGCCCTAGAAATGGCAAAAAAGACAAATAAATAAAAGATAAAATAAAATAAAAAATATGCAGGTAATAAACGTTCCCAGGTACAGCCGGATTCCAGGGGGCAGGACCCACATCAGAGAGAGGAAATGAGGAGTTTCTGAATTAAGATAATTAAGACAGTGGCAATAGAGGCAGACAGGATCGAAGATATTGCAGCTTATTTTGTGGGAATTAGAAATGGTTCTTTTTTCCTAGTCTCTTTTATTCTTTTTATGAATAAAGAGTCAAACCACCCAATCAGAAAATCGGCAGGAGACCTAAATAAACATTTCGCCAAAAATTACATACAGATGGCCGGCAGGCACATGACCAGAGAAAGTTCAACGTCACTAACTAATAGAGAAATGCAATCAAAACGGCCATGAGGTACCAGCTCACACCACCATTGATAAGTCTACAAAGAACATGTGCTGGAGGGGGTGTGGAGAAAAGGACCCCTCCTGCACTGTTGGTGGGAATGTAAACTGGTGTAGCCACTATGGAAAACAGTATGGAGGTATCTCAGAAAACTAACTACAGAACTACCATATGATCCAGCAATCCCACTCCTGGCCATACATCCAGACAAAACTATCGTTCAGAAAGATACATGCACACCTATGTTCACTGCAGCTCTATTCACAATAGCCGAGACATGGAAGCAACCTAAGTGTCCATCAACAGAAGACTGGATAAAGAACAGGTGGTCCATATCACATACACAATGGAATACGACTCAGCCGTGAAAAAGAGCAAAACAATGCCATTTGCCGCAACTTGAAAGGACCTAGAGATTTTCAACTTACGTGAAATAAGTCAAAGACAAGTGTCCTATGATATCACATATGTGGAATCTGAAATATGATACAGATGAACTGATTTACAAAGCAGAAACAGATCCACAGACATAAAAAAAAAAAAGTTATGGTTACCAAAGCGGAAAGGGGGGGTGGAATAAATTAGGAGTTTGGGATTAGCAGATACAAAGTACTACACATAAAAGAGAGAAATTACAAGAACCTACTGTATAACACTGGGAACTGTATTCAATGTTTTATAATAGTCTATAATGGATAAGAGTCTGAAAAAGAATCTACATCTAACGGAATGACTTGGGTTAGTACACCAGAAACTAACACAGCTGTAGGTCAACTCTACTTCAATAAAGAGTCATCATAAAAGCCATAAAGAAGTGCCACCCTTCGGCTCGGAGAGTTCACTCCCAGAAAGGCACCCCGGGACAGGGTCAGCGATGTATCAGTTGGCACTAATGGAGGAATTCACTGCAGTAAAGAGGAATTTACTGGAGCAAGAGTGACAGACAACCTGAATGCCTGGTAACGGGGGGCAGGTTTGGTGAATTACAGTCTATTCGTATAATGGAACACTGTGCACACATTAAAAAATAATAACCGGGCGTTCCTGTCGTGGAGCAGCAGAAACAAATCTGACTAGGAACCATGAGGTTGCAGGTTTGATCCCTGGCCTTGCTCAGTGGGTGAAGGATCTGGCATTGCTGTGGTATAGGCCGGCAGCTGTAGCTCCGATGAGACCCCCAGGCTGGGAACCTGCATATGCCACGGGTGCGGCCCTAAAAAGCCAAAAAAAAAAAGAGTAAGAAGGAGAGTGAAGATGCTGAAATCCAGGAAGTAAGTGGAAGGGGCCTGGGCCCCCAGCGCCTGTCTCTGCAGCCCTGTGCCCGGAACACTCCCACGCCCTGGAGGCCTCTTCTCTAGAGCAATTGAGCAAACTGCCCAGGAGAAGCCCCGCTCTCGGGGCAAAGGGTTCTGCACACTCACCCAAGAGCAAGTCCCTGGTTCCAGCGGGTCCTGCCCCCTGAACGCAGGGCCCTAGGAGGCCCCCTGGGCTGACGGGCCTGTGGGGGGCGGCGTGCACAGCCCAGCCTCCGGGGCGGGGGGTGGACTGAGGCCTTGGCTCTGACAATCAACGGCCTACATGGTACAGCGAGGGGGCAAGCCTGGTGTTGGAGGTCGCAGCCTAGGCACCAAGGCGCCGAGGTCACCAAGAACTACAGTAGGCCCTCCTCCAACGGCAGCAGTGGACAGTGTTGAGGAGCTTGCTGCAGACCAGAGGCTCACGCGAGGTACCCTGAATCCATAAAGCGGTGACTGGATAAATGAACATCAGCAGCTTAACATAGAGTAGTGGGGTTACCCCCAAAACGCCAAAACCAGAAATGATTACACAAGACACCCCTTCTCCCTGATTTTTTTCTTTCTTTCTTCTTTTTTCAGGGCCCCACCCATGACATATGGAGGTTCCCAGGCTAGGGGTTGAATCGAAGCTCTAGCTGCCGGCCTACACCAGAGCCACAGCAACATGGGATCCAAGCCACATCTGTGACCTACACCACAGCTCACGGCAACCCTGGATCCTTAACCCACTGAGCGAGGCCAGGGATCGAACCTGAAATCTCACGGTTCCTAGTCGGGTTTGTTAATCGCTGAGCCAAGATGGGAACTCCCTCCCAGATTTTTTTTTTTTTAACCACAAACAGATATAGAACTTCAATAAAATGTGCTTGAAATAGAGACAAGGTAATGAAAACAACACTATCTTTTTCTATGTCCCGCGTGTAGCTCAGAGGTCCATAAATCGGAAAGGTTTAGAGTCCGCACAGCTGCCTTGGGTGAGAAGATGCCTCTTCTCTGTGAATTTCCACAAACACAGAACCGACACCGCTCACGTTTCATGTTTTCCGAGAGCACCGGTGGATTTAAATCCAGAGCTGGTGCCTTCGCGTCTGTGTTTGGTCCTGACAAGGGCCTCAGCCTCGTTCTGTTCACGTCTGGCAAACCACTGTCCTGGCTTCTTGGGGCCAGGCAGCGGAGTGATGGGTGGCGACCGTGGGCTGCCCTGGGCACAGCATTCATGATTCTCACCAGCGTCCCCCAGGGCGCCGGGGCTCAAGAGAGGGCCAGGGCCTTCCAGGGTTTTGTCGGGAAAGGGAGCGTTCCAACCAGCATCTGAGTACGCAGCCACTTTGTCATCGGCTTGTATTTCACTCCTTTCGTGAACACACCGACTTTAATGTCTAGTATTTCCTTCCCCTGATAGCGCCGTAAAAGCTTTTCTTATCCCCCCCGCTACCCTGGCGAGCCTCCCCGCCTCCCCCTCGCTTTCCCCGCCTTTATCTCCCATCCATGTTTGTGCCCGACCTCAAGGTTCCCAGAAATAGAGCTTTCAGAGAGGAAATGCCACTAAAATCCTATCGGGCCATCCTCAGATGTTCAGAAGGGCCCAGTGACCTGAGCACATGCTGACCTCTCGGATTCGTGTTCCCACATTCGCTGAAAGGCACTCGATCCGCTTTATCTGGAATCTGGAACGAACTTAGAAACAAGATTTTCTTTTGGCGTCTCTTTTGCTACAAGCTTTACCTGTTGTTCCCAGCCCTTCTAGCAGGTTCCTGGCTTCAGACCTGCCGCGTGGGGTCTGGGGAGACTGGACCTGGACCTCACCTTGAACTCGTCTGTGGCTTGCTCTGGAGCCCGAGCCACCCCGGGGAACCGTCAGGACTTGGACCCAGCGGGACACCACGCGGGCACTGTCCTATACACATGCCGGCCGACCGGCTGCGACACGGCACCGGCGGGCGGGTCTCCACTAAGTGACAGCTCAACTGGCTTGAGCAGAAGATCTGCCGTGGTCCTACCAGCTCCGGTGGTGGAAGAGTTCACAGGTTCATGGACAAGGAAAGGTCCAGTGGAGAGAAAAGATGCCTCGGTTTCTACCAGGTGAGAGAAGAAGGATGGGGACATTTCTGTTCATTACTATTAGGCAGGTAAGCGGGCTGCTATTTTCTCATGGTTCCAGGGGCTGGACGTCCAGGCTCAGGGGGTCAGCAGGTGGCTCACGCTGTGGGGTGAAGGACGTGGCCTCATCTCATCTCCTCCCCTTATAGAGACACCTGCTGTTTGGGGTTAGGGCCTCGTGGTAACTTCTTTATCTCCTCCAAGGACCCATCTCCGGATACAGTCAGATTCTGAGGTCGTGGGTTAGGGCTTCAGCGCACACGTCTGGGGAGGGGCACAATTCAGCCAATGGCAGAGACCTGTCACTCCCCATCTCTGTCCCCCAGCGCAGCCTCTGCTGGCTTTTTTGAAGTCATCTCATACGCCACTCATGCCTTTTTCTACCCCCTCAATGTAATTTTTTTTTTTTTCCTTTTTAGGGCTGCACCCAATGCGTATGGAAATTCCCAGGCTAGGGATCTGAATCACAGATGCAGCTACCGGTCTACACCACAGCCACAGCAACACAGGATCCAAGCCACGTCTGTGACCTACACCACAGCTCACAGCAACGCCGGATCCTTAACCCACTCAGCGAGGCCAGGGATGGAACCGGCGTCCTCGCGGACACTATGTCGGGTTCTTAACCCACTGAGCCACAACGGGAACTCCCCCTCAACATAAAGTTACTGAGTTTCCGTAATACTGCGTTTCCTCCCACTGTGCTGGGTGGAGACCCAGGGACACCTGCTGTCACTAGGCAGAAGACGATGTGTAAAAATACTGTAACAGCCAGATTATCGAATAAAGGAGGCTGGCAGCATCTGTGGGGCTTCAGAAGACCAGCGGCTTCTGCCTGTGAGCAAAGAAAGTCTGAGCAGAGACAATGCCTGTGAAGAAGCTTTTAAAGTGACGGCTCTGAGTTCAGCAGGAAAGACGCAGAGGTCACATCTTTCTAGAAGGGGAATGCAGAGCATCCCGTGTGGAAAAACGACAGGGCGTGGGTGGCACAGGCTTTGGCTGTGAGCGGGGCCACGGCAGGGAGTGGGCGGGAAGGGAGCTGGCCACGGGGGTCGGAGCGGGTCTGGGAAATGAGGACTTTAGCCAAAGCAAGACCACGGCTATTTTGCAACAGCGATTAACTAGTCAATTAATACAGTCAAATGTAGGTTTCTGGGCACCTTCTATGGACAAAGCACTCTTGTTGCTGAGCCTCAGTTCATTGCCTTGGCAGCCAGACGCCTAGCTCATGGACCACAGACCTTCACCTGCCATTTACATCCCTGTCACTGTCACCGTGAGGGAAAAGGTGAGCCACCGCTGCCGGCCCACGTCACAGCCACAGCCACGCCAGATCCGAGCTGTATCTGTGCCCTACACCACACTCACGGCAACGCCGGATCCTTAACCCCTGAGCCAGGCCAGGGGTCAAACCCACATCCTTATGGACACCGTGTTGGGTTCTTAACCCGCTGAGCCATAACAGGAACTCCCAGGACCCCTTTAAATTAACATGACATGGAATCCACCGATCCTTTTTGTCAAACACCAAACATTCCTTCCTTAAAAAGGTCCCATTCGATCTTTATACTATTCGACGAAACAAGCATTCCCAGGGTGCTTGCCTCACTGGTGTTTTCCAGCATTTCTGCATCTGGGGGATGTCCTCTCGCTGGTTATATGTATCTCCCTCTAGCAGTTTCCTATAAGTTGCTTCCTTTATAAACCCTTCAACTGCAACACTCCTCTCGCTCCATCACCCAGAGCGCCTGGAGACAGAAAAGAACAGCAAACACAGTGCCTGGTCCCTGATGCTCGATGGATCTTGAACTCCTTGAACACTTATAATCACCTGTGAGCTGGGTTATATCATCTTTATTTGAAAGATGCAAACACCGAGGCACAAAGAGGCCCAGCCCTTTGCCCGAAGAGTCACGACCGGTCGGCGGCTGGCGGGATCTGAGCCGCGTGCGGCTCTCGAGTCTGGATCTTGACCACGTGGATTAGAAGGCTTCCTCAGTATGTGTGCACAGCCAGTCCATCACCGGAGCCCAGGGACGACAGACAGGACTGAAGCCACTGGACAAGCCGGCGGCAACGTGCTGGGCTCCGGGGACGGTGCCTGGCAACGCGTCCCACCGCCCGCGCCCCGCTCGGTCCCAGCGCGGGGCCCACAGCTGTGCGAGGTCAATAGACCTGTGTGTGCGGCCGGGTGGTGGCCACTGTCGGTGGCCGCGACAATGGCCAGCTTTCTTCTCCCCGCGCCAGCGGGCTTGTCACCAAAAGGCTTTTGTTTTTATAAAAATGTGGCTCAAAGAGAATAGACGTGGAGACTGGTGGATACCATTACTTTGAGAAGTTTTCTCTAAAATGATGCAGGACAGGCTATAGTTAATAATAATAGCAACGGTTACCATTTGTGGAGCCTTGGACGTTTACAGACGAGGAAGGCGGCTCAGGGACTCAGGCCACACAGTGATACCCGCAGAGCCCGCCTCCTCTCACTGCTCCCTTGCTGTCCCCTCCCCTCTCCCGACCCCACTTCATTTTTTTTTTTCTTTTTTCTTTTTTCTTTTTTTTTTTTTTGGTCTTTTTGTCTTTTCAGTGCCACATCCGTGGCATATGGAGGTTCCCAGGCTAGGGGTCCACGCAGAGCTGCAAGCCACCGGCCTCCACCACAGCCACAGCCACACTAGATCTGAGCTGCTTCTGAGACCTACACCACAGCTCACGGCAACATGGGATCCTTAACCCACTGAGCGAGGCCAGGGATCGAACCCGCGTCCTCATGGATGCTAGTCAGGTTCACTAACCACTGAGCCAGGACGGGAGCTCCCCGACCCACTTCAGACCTTGTTACTCTCTCTCCTTCAACATCAAAGTATAAGGGACACACAATAAAATATGACTTATTTTTCATTGTTAATTTTGTTTAGAATAAAATAGCATCGTGGTTACATAATTTCTTTCTGATTCTTCTCTCTTGAGATGCATAATAAAGTGCCTACAATGAATGGCGAGACGTGCCCTATAATAAAAATTTTAAATGAGGGCATAGCTAAAACAGAAGTAAACGAAACCCACATCTTTTTTGTACAGTCCTGTCCCCAGGCCCGGACGGGGACATTTCCAGCATCTGGAGGAGCCCAGCTCTGCACCTATATTTACTGCCTCTTGGAAAGGCCGATCAAGTCTTGGTGAAAATTTGCATCAAAACAAGAGCTTCTGGGGGGGGTCTAGATTCTTCTGGAGCATCGGATTCGACTGGCAAAGTCTTCTCTGGCTGAGATGCAGTCAAAATCAGAGACGTCGTTGGCCCAGCCCGGTCAGGTTTAATGCCGACTCCAGCAGCTCATTTCAGTGTCAGCTCAATTCACTCACAGTGGTTTGCACGGAACCCTCTGCAGGAGGACCTGCCTTTCAGGGGACCTCAGGCCCTGGGGAGGGGCTCTTCCTCTGGCCCCTCCTGCTTTGGGCCGAGTGTGGGGGTGGCCTGGGGAGGCCCAGGGCCAATGACCATCCCAGAGCCACTATTATTGATGTTGTGATGTCTCTGCTATAAACACAGTATCAAACTTCATCCCAAAACGATGCTGCAATTTTCTTTAATGCCATGAAACTTTCCGTCAGTGTTAAGTAGAGTAACAGAACTGCTCCAAAGGCTTATGGAGATCCCTTTTTTGGGGACAAACTTTTAGATTCTATGCAATTCATTCAATTCATCAAATTCAACTCTATCAAATCCGGGTAGATGCTAGAACGAGGGTTCTTTGTTGAAGAAACTGGCTGGTGCTGTGGTGAGGGAGGTGCCGAGTGTTCTTGCTGTTGGAGAATAGAAATAGCAGCAGCAGGTGGTGGACTTGCTCACACAGAATTTAGCTCAGAGGGAGGGCTGCTTATGGTGTGTGCGTGTTTCATGTAGCAGGATTATTTTCGGCTATTGAAATATGAAAGGCTGCAGGAAAGAAATGAAGGAATCGCTGGAAAGCACTGAGACCAGCCCTCCGTGGAGTGACCCCTCCTCAGCTGAGAGCCAGGAGCAGGGACGGGTGAGCTGCGGCAGCGTGGGTGGGGGACTCACCTTGGGGTGAGCAGGTGGCAGCTCTGGACGCAGTGCTGCATCTGTGACCAAGGTGAAAATTCCCCATAAAGGGACGCGTGCTAGAGTGTGGATCTCTCCATGGGGACCGTGATCTCATGCCCCACCCCCCAGCCTCCTCCCTGCCCCTCAAACAACACATCTGAGTCCCACCAGGGAACCCCGGGCCCGTTCCTCTGAGCTGTGCACTACAGAGTGGCCTCTTAGGCAACGTTGGAAACACGGCCCCTGAGTTTATTTGGGCGCAGGGAGGAGAGAGGAGTTAAAAGGGGTAAAGAAAGGTTTTTCTGGGGTCCAGGGTACATGCGACGTGAACACACAGCAGAGAGAGAAGCAAATGCTGAAGCCAGGAGAAGAAAATGCACACACTCGCCCAGGCTCAAGGGCCCATGGCTTATGTGCATGACGGCTGCCCCGTGTGGTCAGTCCTGGGAGCCTGGCTTCAGGGGGCACGAGGCAGGGCCCAGATGGCCCTCTTCTGGGAGCCCACCCTGTGTGTGGACAGAGCCCCTTTGACCCCGGTACAAGGAGAGAACATGACCCGCTGAGCAACCCCTGTCCCACCGGCCCCCCCCCGCCCCTGCTTGCAGAGGCAATGAGGGGACATGGAGGTGATGTCTGTCTTTGGAAGGATGTTTCCTGTCACTGGGAACCATCCTTTCACCAATTTTGTTGGATATCTGTTTATGACATACATAACAGATACATATATTTACACATGTATACCTTAGATACAGTTAAACGCATATAACCTATATGTTGCAACATGCGTTGGTGCTCTGGCTCTGTTCTGTCGGATGTGTGATGCGACCAACCTGTAAAGTCCGGAAGAGGAAACCACTTACTCAGATACACAGACGCCCATACAAAAAAGGGAGGATCACAAAGAATCAGGGAGACATCACAGCACCGGAGGATACTAACCCAGCTCCCGTAGCTGACCCTAAAGAAGTCGAGATCTATGAACTGCCAGATAAAGAACCCAGAACAGTCCTCTTATAGCAGTTCAGCAAACTATAAGAACACACAGACAGCTAAATGAAATTATGAAACCAATAATACATGAGTGACATGAGAAATAGAAACATTGAAACAAACAAATCCTAGAGCTGAAGAATTCAATGGAGAGTTTCAGAAGCAGACCTGACCAAGCAGAAGAAGTAAACAGTGATCTAGAAGGCAGATAATTTGGAATTAGGCAGTCAGGAGGAGCAAAAAGAATAAAGAAAGAACTGACAAGCTTTTGCCCAGCAAAGGAAACCAAAAAGAAAACAAAAAGACAACTTACAGAATGGGAGAAAATAGTTTCAAATGATGCAACAGACAAGGGCTTAATCTCTAGAATAAACAAGCAACTTATACAACTCAACTGCAAAAAAGCCAACCACCCAATGGAAAAATGGGCAAAAGACCTGAATAGACCGTTCTCCAAGGAAGATACACAGATGGCCAACAAGCACATGAAAAAATGCTCAACATCCCTGATTATTAGAGAAATGAAAATCAAAACTACCATGAGATACCACCTCATACCAGCAATAATGTCCATCATTAATAAGTCCACAAATAAAAAATGCTGGAGAGGGTGTGGAGAAAAGGGAAGCCATCTGCACTGTTGGTGGGAATGTAAGCTGGCACAGCCACTTTGGAGAACAGTATGGAGATACCTTAGAAATCTATGCATAGCACTACCGTATGACCCAGCAATCCCACTCTTGGGCATATATCCAGACAAAACTTTCCTTAAAAAAGACACTTGCACCTGCATGTTCATTGCAGCACTATTCACAATAGCCAAGACATGGAAACAACCCAAATGTCCATCGACAGACGACTGGATTAGGAAGATGTGGTATACATACACAATGGAATACTACTCAGCCATAAAGAAGAATGACATCATGCCATTTGCAGCAACATGGATGGACTAGAGACTCTCATACTGAGTGAAATAAGTCAGAAAGAGAAAGACAAATACCTTATGATATCACTTATAACTGGAATCTAACATACAGCACAAATGAACACTTCCACAGAAAAGAAAATCATAGACTTGGAGAAGAGACTTGTGGCTGTTCCAGGGGAGAGGGAGGGAGTGGGAGCGATCAGGAGCTTGGGGTTAACGGATGCAAACTATTGCTCTTGGAATGGATGTACAATGAGATCCTTCTGTGTCGCACTGAGAACTATGTCTAGATCCTTACATCGCAACACGACAACGGGAGGAAAGAGTATGTATACATGTATGTGTAACTTGGTCCCCATGCTGCACAGTGGGAAAAATAAATAAATAAAAATTAAAAAAAAAAAAGAAGGAGTTCCTGTCGTGGTTCAGTGGTTAACGAATCCGACTAGGAATCATGAGGTTGCAGGTTCGATTCATGGCCTCGCTCAGTGGGTCAAGGATCTGGTGTTGCTGTAAGCTGTGGTGTGGGTTGCAGATGTGGCTCGGATCCTGCGTTGCAATGGCTGTGGTGTAGGCTGGCGGCTATAGCTCCGATTGGACCCCTAGCCTGGCAACCTCCATATGCCGTGGAAGTGGCCCTAAAAAGACAAAAAAAAAAAAAAAGAAAAAAAGAAAAAAGAAAGAAAGCCTAGAGGACCATCAAAGGAAACAATGTATGTATTATGGGAATATTAGAAGGACAAGAGAAAGGGACATAAAGTATGTTAAAAGCAATAACAGCTGATAATAACGGGGGAAATGGGTGAGAACGGTCAAAGGTACAAAGTTCTAGTTCTAAGCCGAGTAAGTTCCGGGGACCTGCTGTACCTCAGGTGACTACAGGTAAAATACTGCACTGTACCCTTGAAAGGTGCTAAGAGAGTAGTTCTCAAAAATGGTCACCACACGTCACAAAATGGCAATTACTTTTGGAGTTCCCATCGTGGCTTAGTGGTTAACGAATCCCACTAGGAACCATGAGGTTGCGGGTTCAATCCCTGGCCTTGCTCAGTGGGTTAAGGATCCACTTAACCCTAATCCTAATCCACTGAGCAAGGCTGCCGTGAGCTGTGGTGTAGGTTGCAGACGCGGCTCGGATCCCGCGTTGCTGTGGCTGTGGTGTAGGCCGGCGGCTACAGCGCCGATTAGACCCCTAGCCTGGGAACCTCCGTATACTGCCAGAACGGCCCTAGAAAAGGCAAAAAGGCAAAAATAAAAATAAAAAAATGGCAACTACTTTTTAGCTAACCTCATTGTGGCTATTATTTAACAATAAATAGATATCAAATCATCATGCTGTATGCCTTAAACTTGCAAAACATTTTACAGCAAACTCTAAATGAAGCTGGGGGGCGGGGGAAGGCCCTGTTCGGCAAAGGAAACAAGGAACAGAGCGAAAAAGCAATCTTTGCAGGGAGAAAATATTTGCAAACCATGTATCTGATAAGGGGTTCGTAACCAGAATATATAAAGAACTTTTGTAACTTAACATTAAAAAGACAACCTGATTTTAAAATGGGCAAAGCATTTAGGTAGGTATTTCTCCAGAGAAAATGAACAAAAGCCAAAAAGCATATGAAAAAATGCTCAAAATTATGAATCATCAGGGAAACACACATCAAAACCACAACGAGACATCACCTCACATCTGTCAGAATGGCTACTATTAAAAAAAAAAAAAAAACAGAAAAACAAGTGCTGGCAAGGATGTGGAGAAAAAGGAAGTCTAGTGCATTCTTTATGTTTTGTTTTGTTTGCTTTTTAGGGCGGAACCTGCAGCATATGGAGGTTCCCAGGCTAGGGGTCCAATCAGAGCTACAGCCGCCAGCCCACAGCACAGCCACAGCAACGCCAGATCCAAGCGGCATCTGCAACCTACACCACAGCTCACGGCAATGCCAGATCCTTAACCCACTGAGTGAGGTCAGGGATCGAACCCGAAACCTCAAGATTCCTAGTTGGATTTGTTGCCGCTGCGTCACGATGGGAACGTCCGTGCATTCTTGATGGGAATGTAAAGTGGTGTCTCCTTTGTGAAAAACAGAGTGGTGACTCCTTAAAAAGTTCGAAACAGAGCCACCTATGCCCTGGCCATCTTGCCCGGGGTGTCTGTCCACACGAAAGAATCCAAAGCAGGATCTCACAGGGATCTGCCCACTCTCGGGTATAAGGCCGCTTTATTCACAGCCGCCAGGTGGTGGACGCAACCTCAGTGTCTGTCGACAGATGGACAGATGACCAAAACAGGGCATCCACATGCAGTGGGATATTACTCAGCCTTCAAAAAGACGGAGATCCTGTCATGTGCCACCACAGGACACACGCTGAGGACACGCAACGTGAAACAAGCCAATCACAAAAAGACACTTCTGTGAAGTATCCAAAAAAGTTCCAAACCCTTAGAAGCGGAGAGTGGAACGTGGTGACCAGGGGCAGGGGAGGGCAGGAACAGGCAGGTTTTCAGTGGGTACCGCGTTTCCATTTTATACGATGGAAAGTTTCATATAAAGATGGTCAATTTTAAGTTATCTGTGTTTTTACCACAAGTAAAAAAAATAAAGTGACTGAATACAAAGCAGCATTAAACAGGGTTAAGGGACCAACAACAACAACAAAAAAAAACATTTTTTTTTTCTTTTTAGGGCCACACCCACGGTATAGGGAAGTTCCCAGGCTAGGGGTTGAATCGGAGCGGCACCTACACGGCAGCCACAGCATCTCGAAATCCAAGCCACATCTGTGACCTACACCACAGCTCACGGCAACGCCAGATCCTTAACCCACTGAGTGAGGCCAGGAACTGAACCCACATCCTCATGGATACTAGTCAGTTCCTAACCTGCTGAGCCACAATGGGAACTCTCCCCAAAAATCTAAATGTGATGGCAAATAATAAACAAACCATGGATTAACACACACACACACACACACACACATCAAGTCCATCAGGGGTCACAGTGTTTCAGGTTGGGAATAAACTATTTATCCACAAGAAGAGAACCCTCATGGCACATCTGTGTGATGAAATGAGATATGTAAGAAAAAACTCCATTTCTGCCTCTGCTCTTTGTTACTTTCATAGCATTTCCGGTCACCAAAGGTAGGTGAGAGTTTTTCCCACACTGATCAATTCTCCAGCACCAGCTGCATGTCTAAAATTCAGTTCAATTCTGACCCTACCTGTCTGCAGTGAGCACGCGCCGCACGGCTTCCAGGCTCCATCCAGCAAGACTACCCCCCACTTTAGGACCGGGCCGTCACCTGCACTTTTGACCTATCGGAGGGTCCTACGACCCCTCCCCAGGTTTGGTCACTGGCTGCAATGGCCCCAGAACTCAGCAAGAGAGTTTACTACTATGGTCCTGTTGGTTTATATAGAAGACATCAGAATCAGACAGATGGACGAGAACGCAGGGCAAGGTACAGGGGAGAACGGAGGGTCCCCTGTCCTCCCCAGGCGCCACCCTCCCAGCACTTTGGAAATGGCTCTGGATCTGCACAGAGGCAGGACCGCTGACCATCCATGGCCACGGGATTAAGTCTATCTTCAGTCTCAGACCTCAGTTGTGGGGCTGAAGTTTCCAACCCCCTAATCATCGGGTTGGTTCCCCATCGGAGGCTCTCCAGGAGCCCCCAGCCCCTGGCACCTGTTAGCAAACAGAAGGATGCTTGACCCAAGGGTTTTAGGAGTCTTGTGCCAGGAGAGGCGGGTGAGCAGAGACCAAATAAACACGGATCGTTATGGCCCAGTATGTACATGTAAGAGCCCTTTTCCAAATGACAAGTGCGTAGGTGTGGCTTCAGAAAGGTGGGCGGAGGAAGGGAAAAGCTGAGAGGCAGGGAGGAGAGAGGCGTGGAGAAGAAGACCACACAGGGACAGAAGCCGCAAGCAAATCCAAGTTGAGTGTTCAGAGTGGGCAATGGTTTCCTTCGTGTGGTTCACGCTTTCTATCATAGGCATGTCTTTTCCGAGGGGAAAAGGCTTTTGAAATTTAAAACGACATCAGATAACTTGAGGCACAGAGGGAGCCTTGAGCAGGGACGTCCCTGTCGTGATGGGGAGCCAGCCCCGGGGGGGCAGGCACAGAGCCGGTGGGCACAGGAGCCCCTGACCCTGAAGAGAGGGGCAGCCCAAGGGGCCAGGGCCACTGAGAGGGCCAGAGCCACCAAGAGTCACGCTTTTCTCCTGATGCCACCGGGATGTGAACTTCCCTTCAAAAGAGTCCAGCACGTCGTTACGACACGTTACTGTGCCCTCTTAGGACGGCCCTGTCTCCAGTTAACCATGTCGTGATGCCGCCAGGCCCTCCAGGTCGATGCTTTTCCCCTTCTCAGGGCTGTGAAATCCACTGGAAATTTATATCAAGAGGATGCACGGAGGCACCTTTGAAGGTCAAGCAAAACCCTGGCTCAAAGGCAAGGAGTCCTTGGCAGGAGGGTGAATCTTTTTGTTTATTTTTTTTGGGGGGTGTTGGGAGGTGTTTAGGACATGCCTGCCTCATGCAGAAGTTCCTGGGCCAATGAGCAAGCCTGAGCCGCGCAGCAACAATGCCAGATCCTTAACCCACTGAGCTACCAGGGAACTCCCAGAAGGGCGAACCTTATCAACAAAGGTGAGAAGCATGGGCAGCACAGAAGTGGGGAGCTTGGGGTGGGGGGTGGGGACAAAGCCTGCCCTACTCTAGACAGAGGCTGCTGAAGAGAAAGCAGAAGGAGGGGATTCGAAGATCAGAGCTCCAGCACCAGCTCTGCTCCAACTGGCTCTGTGACTTCGGGCTCATGGCTTCACCCTTCTATAGGCTGCATTCTTATACGTGAATATTAAAGAGGATTAGGTAGAATGATCCCCTCCCTGTGTCTTCCAGAACGTTCTCCCGGACAGGACAAAGAAATGTCAAAAGCGACAGGTTCTCCTGGAAAGGGCTGAGCGAGGGAGGACCGGGCCTCCGATGCACATTTCCAGACACGTGGGCTGTGGAAGAGGAAGAAATGCACACGCCGACAGCAGAAGTGCTAACTTACTTACCTCTTCTTTCGAGAGCTGACCTTGGCTGGAACAGAATGAAACTCTGTTAAATATGAACGCAGTGGAGGATAGCGGATACATACGCCACTTAGTAAAAAGGTCTGGTAAGGAAACTTTAATATCGTAAATCACAAGACTGCCTTGTCAGCGGAATCGTGCTGCTCTGATGAGGTATTCTTAGGTTCTTTAAGACGTTTTTCTTTTATTATAAAATGAAACCTAGGGAGTTCCCGTCGTGGCGCAGTGGTTAACGAATCCCACTAGGAACCATGAGGTTGCGCGTTCGGTCCCTGCCCTTGCTCAGTGGGTTAAGGATCCAGCGTTGCTGTGAGCTGTGGTGTAGGTTGCAGACGCGGCTCGGATCTGGCAGGGCTGTGGTGTAGGCTGGCGGCTACAGCTCCGATTAGACCCCTAGCCTGGGAACCTCCATAGGCCGTGGGAGTGGCCCTAAAAAGACAAGAAAAAAGAAACCTAGGGGAAGCCATAGAAAACAAACATATGGCTCAATGAGCTATTTTATTTTATTTTATTTTTTGCCTTTTTAGGGCCACACCCATGGCATATGGAGGTTCCCAGGCTAGGGGTCCAATCAGAGCTACAGCCGCCAGCCTACACCACAGCCACAGCAACGCCAGATCCGAACAGAATCTGTGACCTACACCACAGCTCATGGCAACGTCGGATCCTTAACCCACTGAGCGAGGCCAGGGATCGAACCCGTGACCTCACGGTACCTAGGAGGAGTCGTTTCTGCTGCACCATGATGGGAACTCCTTGATGAGCTATTTTAAAATGAACATTTTTGTTAGCAGCACCCAGCTCAACAAATAGAACCTTGCCAGCCACATCAGAAGGTCAAAGAGTCGTGTCACTTTTTTTTTTTTTTAATTTCAGAAAATTTTTCTTAAAAGATAGTTTTTGGTATTTGTTTTTTTCCCCTTCAGTGCTTCTCTTCTTTGGGGATTTTCAAGATTTATAAGCTGGACCTCTCTTTTGCTTAGTTAAAAATATTTGTCACTTCCTCTCAAACCCTTTTTTAAAAAAAAATCATTCCTTTCATTTCTTTTTAAAGCATGAAAAAAAGAAGGCTTCCTTCTTAAGATCTTTTTCTTAGCGTCTGCTTTGTTTATTGACTTTTCAAGTTCCTTTTGGTGGGATCATCATTTCCGAAATGATTTTTTGTTCCATGTCTAATTCTTTTCTGTTTTGGAACTTCTGAGGTTTTCCATTTTAATTCGCATTCTTTCATGTTTTGAATTATTTTATTAAAGAAATTTGTAGACTGTTTTGAAATGGTGGCTTCCGTTTTGCTCCTTGCTCTTTCCTCGGGTCCCTTTGCACACAACTTGTATTTGGTTTTTCCTGTGGCCCATTTTCTTTTTTGGCCATTCCCGGGCTCGGGATCAGATCTGAGTGGCAGCTGAGACCTAAGCTGCAGCTGCGGCAACACCAGATCCCTGACCCACTGTGCTGCCCAGGGATCGAACCCGAGTCCCAGCACTCCCAAGATGCCTCTGATCCCCTTGCGCCACATCGGGAGCTCCTATGGCCTATTTTCACGTGTAATCACCTAGCCTGCTCTGCCGGGAGGGACCTGGTCACGGCAGCTCTTGTTTCTTTTGTGGTGTCTCTGCTGACTCTGTCCCCCTCCCCCACTGTCGTCTGGCCCTTCTCTTTCCAACCAAATTGTCCCCGTGATGGTCAAGTTTGAGTTCCCTCCCAGGCTTCTCCCAAGGGTGGGGCCCTGAGATGCACAGCGTTGGGGAACGCCTCATTTTCTCTGCTCTTTCACCAAGCTTTCTGCTGACCACCTGTGGCTGATGCTGAGGTTCAGGGTGGGGGGTCAGGTGTCCTGAAGCCCCTGACTCCTCTCCATGCAGGTCTTGCTTCTTGGGGTGGCTTGGCGCCATGTGCTTGGGTTCACGGACCTCTCGTTCCTGGTTGTGTTGTAATCGTGGTCTGTGGGTGGTGGCGGTGGTGTTTTTGATCTGGTTGCTCACCCTGACTTCATGCGGGGACCCAGAAGGATGAATAATAGCATCTGCTGCTGCTGGCAGTTCCCGGAACCTCGAGCCAGGAGGAAGCGGTTGTCGGGCGTAGAGTCAAAACTGAGCTCTGGCTCTTTTCTCCCCAGTTCGACTGTTTTTTAGTCTTCCCATGAATTTTATGTCCTGGAGGTGGCAGACCAGGTTCTGAATTTCCTGACCACTTTCTAGCCACGTGACCTTGGGATAATTATTTAATTTCTCCTATGTAAGCACCTACCGCGCAAAATTATTGGGAGGGTGAATTGAGGGTTGGAAGGTGCTAGCACGAAGCTTGGTGTGAATGGTCAATGGGGGAGAACCGTGAGCCCAGCTCCCCCCAGCCAGATCCCCTGCCAGAGCCTGGACAGCTCCCTCTCACCCCACGATCTCCCTATTTTTCCTCCAGGAAGCCCTGTTAATTCCACCTCCACTTCACCCTTTTACGCACACAGGGGGACAGTGCAGACACAGGAACAGTAGAGCCGGGAAAGTTGATTTGGGGCCCAAATTTTCACATAGGAAAAAACAAATCCTTCACATCTATCAATTCTTTTTTTTTTTTTTCTTTTTTTTCTTTTTTTTTTTTTTTTGGCCACATTCACTACATGCAGAAGTTCCTGGGCTAGGGATCAAACCCATGCCACAACAGTGATCTGATCTGAGCAACTGTAGTCACAACATAAGCCACTAAGTCACAGATCCTTAACCCACTGGACCACCAGGGAACTCCCCTCACACCTGTCCAAATTAGGTCCTCCCAGTGATTTTCAGTTGTAACACTGCTCTTCCTTCACAGCTCTCCTCATCATTTTCAAGTCTCTGCTTATCTGGTTAACATTTGTATCTTCCCCAAGGCCATAAGGTCTAGGAGTCATGGGCTACGTGTCCTTTGTTCCTTCTTGTGTTCCAAGGCTTGGCCTCGTGCCTGGCACACAGTAGGTTCACCAGGAAAAGTCCCTGAGCGAAAGCATAAAACCAGGTGTGGCTGGATTCCATGATGCTGTGGACGGTGAGAGCTGAGAGAGAAGGGGCTTCACCCAGGCTGAGTGGGGAAGTGAACAGCTTAGACGCAGGCAGAGTTACTATGCTGCCTTTCTCTTGCCAAAGAGCTCTGAAGTAGTCCGAACATTTGGGCTTACTTCATTTTCACCACTGTTTTAAAAATTCTGCCTCTCATGCAACGCATATACTTTGAAAATGTAAATGATTATCTTATCATTCAGGTAATACTGATTGCGATCATCCAGTAATTATGTGCAACAGAAAGGAAGTGATAAAGGGGTGAAAGGAGTGAAAGGAGGGAAGTGATAAAGGAAGTGAAAGCGGGTGAAAAATAAGTGAAATAAATTCCTAATGCCTTTAACTGTTCACAGAAGCACTAAGCATCCCCTTCCTAAAACTGCCTCTCTCAGGCGACTGCCAGGATGCCCAAATACCACACCACTCTGATTTCCCGCTTGAGTAAAGGGACAATCTCTAAAAAGTCCTTAAAAAAGGCCAGTATTGGAGAAGCACTTCCAGATTAGTGGAGTAAGGACCTTCAAAAACCTCCATAAAAATGAGAAACAGACAAAATTTGTCAAAACCCCCTTTTCAGAACTCTGTAAACTAGTCAAAGGATTGCAACAATTTATGGCCTATTTGTTCAAAGGATATGACTGCACCTCAGAGCAGTGAGCTCTGTGGCATTTCAACTTGCCATGTTCCCCAGCCAATTCCAACTCCACTGTAGCCCTGGGAACCAACAGCCATGTGCCCTGGTAAGAATACCCAGGAGAGTGCCCACAAGAGAGTCAGGATGGGTCTGGAGATACCCCAAAGCCACTCCCAGAAAGCTGTCAGTTTAAACTCATTTGAAATTTTCCTAAAAAACTCCATTCTCAGGGTTTGCATTTATTCAAACTTTTTCAGAGCAAGTTCTGAGCAAGAAGCTGTATCACTAAAGCATTTATCAAACACAATCAGCGGCAACTGTTACACATGGCAGCTGCTTGAAGCTAACAAGAAGCTGAACAAACTTAAAAGGAAATTCTGGGCAATGTGATGCCTACAGGGGGCTTTGTAAAGCTGTGACATATTACATAGGAGGCCACACACATGTTCATGGCTGTGTGTATGGCCAAGCAAGATCCTAGAAGGCTTAATCTCTCACCTCTGGTTGACAACGTACAAGCAGGAAGAGACGGCTAAGGTAGCAATATAAACAGACTCCTGGAACATTGAAGGCATGCCCCAACACACAGAGAGAGCTGCTCATGAAAGGCTGGGAGACTTGTTCCTTTGGTGCCTTTAAGGGAATCTCTCTCCAATCATTAGGCAACCACTGAGAAGACTTCAGTAGATGCAAATGACAAAGAATGCATGCTTTATAAAGCTGGTGCACGAAAGTCACTAAATAAGCAAACAGCAGCCGCAGCACCACCACTGCCAATAACAAATCCCAGAGAGACAGGAATTTGGATATTTAATATTTAAGATATCTAGTTTTCAGCAAAAAAGTGAGATAATGCAAAGTAAAAGTAAAGTATAGTTGTCTATGCACAGAAAAAAGTAATTAATAGAAACTATGCCAGAGGAGGCCCAGATGTCAGATTTACTAAACAAGGACTCTAAGTCATCTATTATAAATATGTTCAAGTCACTAAAGGAGACCATGTCTAAAGAAATAAAAGAAAATAAGAAAATGATGTCTCATCAAATAGATAATATTAATAATGAGATGGAAATTCTTGATAAGAACCAAATAAAACTGTTGAAAGACAGGGAGAACCATGAAAGCCGCAAGAGAAAAGCAGCTCATCACGTATAAGGGATCTTGAATAAGATCAACAGCTTACTTCTCATCAGAAACTTGGAAGCCAGAAGGCAGTGGGATGACATATTCAAAGGTCTTTGAAAGAAAAAGACAATCAAACAAGAATTTTATAGCCACTAAAACTATTCTTAAAAAAAAAAAACCACAAAAAAGAAACAAAGATAACCCCAAGTAAACAAAAACTGAGAGAAATCACTAGCAGAACTGTCAGAAGAAAAACTAGAAGGAGGCATTCAGGCTGAAACAAAAGGATGCTAACAGTAACTTGACTCCACCCAGAGAAATAAAGCGTGCTCATAAAGATAACTACAGAGGTGCATACAAAAAATAGTACAAATATGTGTTTGTGAATAACTATTTTGTTCTGCAATCTGATCCAAAGGACAACAGCACAAAGCAATAATTATAAAAACTATATCGAAGGGCTTATAATGTATAAAGATAAAAGCTGTATGACAATAATAGAAGGACAGGTAAACAGAGCTAAAAGGAAGCAACATTTTTCTATACTATTAAAACTAGGTTGGTATGGGAGTTCCTGTTGTGGCTTAGTGGGTTAAGAATCCAACTAGGACACATGAAGATGCATGCTCAGTCCCTGGTCTTGCTCAGTGGGTTGGGGATCCGGCATTGCCACGAGTTGTGGTGTAGGTTGCAAACGTGGCTTGGATCTGGCCTTGCTGTGACTGTGGTGTAGGCCAGCAGCTGCAGCTCCGATTCAACCCCTAACCTGGGAACTTCCAAATGCTGCAGAAGCAGCCTTAAAAAAGAAAAGAAAAAAAAAACTAAGTTGATATTAATCCAAACTAGACTGTATTAAGATGTGAATTATAATCATCATGGAAAACACTAAGAAAATGACTTTTTTAAAAAGTAGAGTAAAATAAACAAAGGAATTAAAATGGTATACTAGAGAATGCTTATTTAACACAAAATAAGATAGTAATAGAGGAAAAAAAGAACAGTGAGACCTATGAAACACAGAAAACAAACAGTAAAATGATAGAGGTAAATCCTACCTAGTTGGTGATTACATTAAACATTAATGCATTTCAATCAAAAAGCAGAGATTGGTAGCATAGATTTTAAAAAAGAAAAAAAAAAACCCATGATCCAACTATATACTATCTACAAAGATAAAATAAACTGAAAACTGAAGGATAGAATAAGATATTCTATGTGAAGAGTACCCAAAAGAGAGCTGGAGGGATATAGTAGTATTAGACAAAATAATCTTCAAGACAAAATTGTTAGTAGAAATTTAAAAAGGCATTTAAAAATGACTAAAGAGGAGTTCCTGCTGTGGTGCAGTAGATTAAGAATCCAGGCTGTGTGGGTTCAATCCCACCTCGGCCCAGTGGGTTAAAGGATCCTGTGTTGCCACAGCTATGGTGCAGGTCACAGCTGCAGCTCGGATTAAATTCCTGGCCTGGGAATTTCCATATGCCATGTGTGCAGCCATTAAAAAAAAATGATTAAAGAGTCAAACCATCAAAGGACATAATAATTGTAAACATATATGTGCATATCCCAAAACCCCCAAAATACATGGACCAAAAACTCAGAGAACTGAAGGGAGACAAAGACAAACTATAAGAGTTGGAAACTTCAATATCTCACTGTCATTAATGGATAGAATAACGAGAGAGAAGAGCAACAAGACAATGGAAGAGTTGAACAACATTATAAACCAATTAGACCTAAGACACGTCTATAGGACACTCTGCCCAACAACAGCAGACTATACCTCCTCCTCAAGTGCACATGGAGCATTCTGCACGATAGACCACATGGTAGTCCACAAAACAGTCCTCAAAAGTGAAAAAGGGGTAAAATCACACAAAATGTGTTTCCGGACCACAAGTAAAAGAAATTAGAAATCGATAACAGAAAAATATTGGGGGAAATAAAAAATATGTGGAAATTTTAAAACACCTTTCAAAATAACCAATGGTTAAATAAGAAATCACAAGGGAAACTTCACTCTGAGATGAATGAAAATGAAGACAGAAGATATTGATACTTACAGGATGCAGATAAAATAGTGCTTGGAGAGACATCTACAGCTATAGTTGCCTCTATTGAAAAAGAAATATCTCAGAGTTCCCATCCTGGCTCCGTGGTTAATGAATCCAACTAGGAACCATGAGGTTTTGGGTTCAATCCCTGGCCTTGCTCAGTGGGTTAAGGATCTGGCGTTGCCGTGAGCTGTGGTGTAGCTCACAGATGTGGCTTGGATCCCGAGTTGCTGTGGCTCTGGCATAGGCCAGCAGCAGCAGCTCCGACTGGACCCCTAGCCTGGGAACCTCCATATGCTGTGGGAGCCGCCCTAGAAAAAGGCAAAAAGACAAAGAAAAAAAAAGAAAGAAAGAAATATCTCAAATCAATGACATAAACTTACACCTGGCCTAACTAGAGAAAGAAGAGCAAGCTAAACCCTAAGCAAGCAGAAAGAAAAAAATGATAAAGATTGGAATGAAAAGAAACAAAAATATGCAATATAAAAACAACAGAGGATAGCCAACAACACCAAAAGTTAGTTCTCTGAAAGACCAACAAAATGTACAAAACTTAGCTAGACTGACTAAGAAAAAAATAAAGACAAATTAAATTACTAAGTTGAGGAAGAGGGGACATCCCTAAAATAAAAAGGGTTATAAGGAAATAACATGAAATAAAATAAAAAGGGTTATAAGGAAATAACATGAACAACTGTATACCAACAAATCAGATAATGCAGACAAATTCCTAGAAAGATGCACACTACTAAAACTGACTCGAGAAGAAATAGAAAAAAAATTTTTTTTGTCTTTTCTAGGGCGGCTCCCGCGGCATATGGAGGTTCCCAGGCTAGGGGTCCAATCGGAGCTGCTGCTGCTGGCCTACGCCAGAGCCACAGCAACTCGGGATCCAAGCCACATCTGTGACCCACACCACAGCTCACAGAAACGCCGGATCCTTAACCCACTGAGCAAGGCCAGGGATCAAACCCGCAACCTTGTGGTTCCTAGTCAGACTCATTAACCACTGTGCCGCGATGGCAACTCGGAAATAGAAAATCTTATTAGATATACAAGTAAAGAATTTGAATTAGTAACCAAAAAAATTGCCATAAACAAAAGCCCAAAACCAGATGGCTTCACTGGTGATTTCTACCACCTGTTCAAAGAAGAATTAACACCAATGCATCACAGATTCTTCCAAGAAGAGAAGAAAACACCTGCTAGCTCATTTTAGGCAGCTGGTATTACATGGATATCAAAACTGGATAAAAATATCCCAAGAACAGAAAACTACAGACCAAGGCCTCCTGTGAACATATATGGAAAAATAGAAACAAAACACTAGCAAACCAAACCCAGCAACACATAAAAGGATTATACATCATGACCAGGTGGGATTTATACAGGGAACGCAAGGTTACTTTAACAACCCAAGATCAGTCAACGTAAGATTTTTTAGGAGCTCCCATCATGGCTCAGCGGAAACGAACCCAACTAGCATCCATGAGGATGCAGGTTCCATCCTTGGCCTCATTCAGTGGGTTAAAGATCTGACATTGCTGTGGCTGTGGAGTAGGCCACTGGCTACAGCTCCAATTAGACCCCTAGCCTGGGAACCTCCATATGCCATGGGGGTGTGGCCCTAAAAAAGAAAAAAAAGAGATTTAAAAAAAAATCAACAGACTAAGGGACAAAGATAATAGCCATCGCAATAGGTACAGAAAAAAAGATTTTGATAAAATTCAATACCATTTCATGATTTAAAAAAACAACATTCAAACAAACCAGGAATAGAAAGCAACTTCCCCAACCTGAAAAACCCACAGCTAACATGGTACTTACCAGTGAGGAACTGAATGTTTTCCCCAGCATTAGGAGCAAAACAAGTTTGCCAGCTTTTGCCACTTAAACATGGTACTGGAGTTCTAACCAGGACAAATAAGCACACGAAAGAAATAAAGACATACAAATGTGAAAGTAAAACTAAATCTGTTTGCAGATGGCATGATCCTCTATGTTGAAAATCCTAAGGAATCCACAAAGACCTGTTAGAATTAACTAAAAATCAGCAGTTTTACAGGGAGCAAAAATATACAAAAGTTTGCAGAATCCAAAAATGTACAAAAATCTATTCTATTTCTAGACACCAGCAATGACCTGGTGATGTTTAATAATAAATTAACAATTCCACTTTACAATAATATCAAAGAGAATACTTAGAAATAAATTTAAAGAAATTTAAGAAAAGAGAGGCACGTCTTGCATGCTGAAAGCTACAAAACATCCCTGAAAGAAACTAAAGAATCAAATAAATGGAAAACTATCCCATGACTTTATGGTCCCAAGATACCTCTCAAAACGATCCACAGAGTCAATGGAATTTCTATCAAAATCTCAGCTGCCTTGTTGCAGACCCTGACAAGCTGATCGTAAAGCTAACATGGAAGCTTAAGAGATCCAGAAAAGCCCCCCGCCAAAAAAAAATCTTGAACAGAGGAACAAAGTTGGAGAAAAAACTCACATTCCCCAATTTCAGAACTTACTAAAAAGTGAACATAAGCAGGACAGTGGGGTAGGTAGATATTCAGATCAACAGAATAGAATTGAGATTCCAAAAACAAACCTTTGCATTCCAGGTCAGCTGATTTCTCCACAAGGCTGCCAGGACAATTCAATGAGGATGACAGCTTTCTCATCAAATGATGCTGAAACAACTACATACCCACGAGCCAAAGAGTGAAGTCGAATCCCTACCTCACACCCTATCCCACAAGGATCTCCACAGCGGATCACGCACAGCAAAGGAAACCACCCACAACATGAAAAGGCAACCTAGAGAACGGAAGAAGTTATTTACAGTTCATCTATCTGATCAGGGGTTAACATCTGAAGCATGCTAAAAAAGAAAGAAAGAAAACCCATATGACTCAGCCATAAAACAAACAATCGACTTTAAAAGTGGACAGAGAATCTAAATAGACATTTTTCCAAAGAAGACATACAGATGGCCCACAGGCATGTGGAAATTGCTCAACCCAACACATGGGGAGGGATTTGTAAATGAAAACCACAATGAGATACCACTGCACACCTGTTAGAATGGCGATGATTAAAAAGCCTAGAAATAATAAGTTTTGGCGAGGATGTGGGGGAGTGGGACCCCCTGTGCACTGCTGGCGGGGGTGTAACTGGTGCGGGTTCTGTGGAGAACAGTGGGGAATGCCAGCCTAAACCAACGGCCCCTGACAGACTAGGCTTTTGGGCGCTTGCCAGCCCCTCTCGCAGAAGTGAAACGGACAAGCTCACTGCAGGCTTCCGATCACTTCTAAACCCCACTGTCATCAGAAGCTAGAAGAACCACGTGTCTCTTAAGATCACTGGCTTGATTCTGTTACTGAGTCGAATCGAAGAACCAAGCTGAGAATTCTGGGGATGCAGGCTTTGTCTGGGCGACAGGTCCCATCGCTGCCCCAATCCACCTGCTCCCCCAGCTTCAGGGACACTGGGGTCAGCTCTCTCTGAGCAGAGGGCCCCCTTCCGCTGAGAAGTCCTCTCTGCAGCGCTGGCTCTGCGGACCCTTACCCCAGGGACCCCTGCTCCCCAGGCTCTGTCCTCTCGTTTCCCGTCTCCCTCCAGTGCTCTGCTTTTCCAGTCCTCAAACCCCATCCGGTTTCCCACCTTCAGGCTTTTGCACATCCTGTTCCTGCTGCCTGGGGCTGCTTCCAGCTCAGATCACAGGGCTGGGCTTCCAGGGGCCCCCTCCTCACCCCCCACCCACAGGAACGACCCCTGCCCGTCCCAGTAAGGACAGCTGGTCTGCTTCCTCTGTGACGGAAACCACCATCTAAGTATCTGAGCTTCTTTCCTTACTTCCTGCCCCCATCTCTAGGTTACAAGGTGCGTGAAGGTGGGGTCTTGTGTTTGGGTCCCTGCTGCAGGAAGAGAATTCATTACCCGGCAGTGACATGATCAGATTTGTGTTTTAAAAAGACGTCCCTATCTTACTGCCGTACGAGGTGATTCAGAAAGAGAAAAGGGAAGTTCCCGTCGGGGCTCAGTGGGTTAAGAACTCCATGTAGTCTCCATGAGGATGAGGGTTCGATCTCCAGCTCTGCTCAGTGAGATAAGGATCCAGTGTTGCCAGATGCCCAGCGGCAAACACGGGTGACGCCAGCTCCCTGCATCTGGCGGAGGATGGCCCACCCAGGTGCCAGCCCCTGCCCTGCCTTTTCCACTGGAAAAGTGCTGTCACATGTCAGCTAGATTTTAGGTCAGCGTTCAAGTGACCTTTGAAACCTGGCCCTGACAACTGTTGAATGGGCCACAGGTCCCAGTGGTGCTGGAGACCCCACTGATGGTGCCAGGCAGTCAGACATTCCTCTCCAGCTAAAGAACTGTGGGGTGTGTTTCTTCCCATGAGAACACAAGACAGCAAAGTTCTGCTTGTGTTTTGAAAGGAGGACGTTACGGTGATCAGAGGGCTGGGGGCGGGCGCAGGGGTGGAAAGTGCTCAGGGCCCCGGATTCCATTGTCAGGAGCCCCATGCTGCTGCCCACACTTAGAAGCAAACAGTGAAAGAGGCAGATTCCCTTCTCCGCGCAGCCTGCCAACCTTAAAGCATCCTTGCAAGCGAGTTCTCCATCACTTGATCACTCGAGGGTCAGCGCCTCCTCTCCCTGGTTTCTCAAAAGCAGCCGTCTGGGCGCAGTCCCCTCCCCACCAAGCAAACGCCCCCCCTTATTGTACCCGAGGGGGGCCCCCTGGGCGCCTGTTCCCTTGTTTCCACCCACATCCCACGAGTGAACTGAAGTTTCTTGCTCCTTTCTTCTCCCCTCTGCGTGTTGCTAAGTGACAGGGGATAATTAGGATCAGGGCTGCAAGAGCGCCTTACAATTCCAGGCACGGTCCTCTCTCTCTCTGTCTCTGTCTCTCTCTGTTCAAGAAGGCGGAGCTGAAGGAAAACGCATCTTAAATTGAAATCAAGAAAAACCTTCAGTTTTCAGAGCAGGCTACACAGGTGGCCGGCAGGTGCCCTTGCAAACTGCACAGGTGACCCACGTGGCTGCAGAAATTCATGAACCAGGTCCCTGGACCCCTGCCCCACTTCACAGAAAGCATCAGGAGAGCCCCTGCGCTGGGGAGGCGGCTGTTAGCCCGGGGATGACGGAGGGGCGGACAGGAAAGGAGCAATTCAGACTTTGTAAAATTCTACAGCAGCCGGTGGACTCAGTCCAATCACCATTCGGCTGAACCCAGCTTTTCAAACCAGGAAGGGCGGGTTTTCGGTCAGGAAAGTAACTCCTTTGGATTATCCCCTGCAGAAAGCTCAGTTGTAATCCACTCTGGTTACTGTTACAAATGAGCTCCCGACACCTGGATGTTACCCTGCGCAAATGATGAGGGAGGCAGCCTCCGAAACTCAGGGAACAGAGCACGGGTCCGACCGCCAGCAAGGGCAGAGCCATCACCGCCCACAGCCAGAGACTGGCCCCGCCCACATCGGCTCAGGCCCCACCCCCGCCCTGACCCCACACGTGCTGGCGACCCGAGGTCCGTTCTCCCTCTGTTCCGGGAGGTGGGGCTTGGGGCTGGCATCTGGGCAGGGCATCCTCTGTCAGTCACGGGGAGCTGGTGTCACCCACGTTTGCTGCTGGGCATTTGGCTCTGTCCTGGTCCCCAGACGCATTCCATGGGCCGATGCAGAACTTCCTCGCTCCCCAAATATTCACCGATGCTTTTTTCTCTTTAGATTGGAAGCACCACTGCCTCTCCCATCCTGGCAGCCCTAAACGTTCCTCATCAAACAAGGCAGTTTTCGCCCTGAAGTGCAGGCTGTCATTTCCGGTCCACCTTAGAGAGCTGGGACCATTGCAGTCACTGAACATTCAGATTTATTCTCTAAAGCCCCGAGAACAAACTGGACGAAAATGCTATTCTTACAGATTAAAGAGGTCTCCAGAGAAGACTGCCCTTCCACGCTGTGACTACTGAGAAGTTTAAAAAAAAATTTTATCGAGATACGATTGATGTACAGTATTTTGTGTCCAGTGTACAACGTAGTGAGTCATGATTTTTAAGGGCTGTGGGGCCGAGAAGCTTTGGCATTTGGTGCTGTTGTACTAACACGGGACTGATGCAAAGGGCTTGTGTGTCTTTCAAGCTGTAGTTGAGCATAAACACTTCCACAGCTCTCTGGGTGCCCCGAGCCAGGCAAAACTCTGCCGAGCCTGCGAATCCACCTCCATGTGAGCGTTCCACCAGGGCGACTACCCCCCCATCGCAGTGAGTCATACTAGTTTGTAATGATTTTTATTTTTTCCATCATAGATGGTTTACAGCGTTCGTGATTTTTCTACCATATGGCAAAGTGACCCAGTCATGCGCGCACGCATGCCCGTGTGTGTGTGTGTGTGTGTGTGTGTGTGTGTGTGTGTGTATTCTTTTTCTCACGTCATCCTCCATCATGCTCCATCACAAGTGACTAGATGCAGTCCCCAGTGCTATACAGCAGGATCTCATTGCTTATCCATTCCAAAGGCAATGCTTTGTATCTGTTAACCCCAAGCTCCCCAACTTCCTCCCCCTCCCCCTTGGCAACCACAAGTCTATTCTCCAAGTCCATGAGTCTCTTTATTGTGGAAAGGTTCACAACATTGTGCCGTATATTAGATTCCAGATAGAAGGGATGCCATATGGTGTTTGTCTTTCTCTTTCTGACTTCACTCAGTATGAGAGTCTCTAGTTCCATGTTGCTGCAAATGGCATTACTTCGTTCTTTTTTATGGCTGAGTAGTATTCCATTGTGTATATGAGTCATGCTATTTTAATCAAACAAACCTCTTACATTACAGTTACCTGTTTTTCAAGTCACACTGAGCTTCCCTGGTGGGGGCGGGGTTGAGGTGGGGACGCAAGAGTCAATGTTTCTGCATCTCCCAGTCCCACCTGTCAGCAAGACATTGATGTATGGCTCGCAAAAATGTACGTGTTTTGGAACCCACATCTGGGCAGACAGCAGATGTTCGATAAATGGCAATGGAGCTCACGATTGTTAAGAGAGCAACCCGCTAACACGCAAATGGCGAGGCTGTGTGAGAGCAGCAGGGCAGCGCTCGGTGAAGACAGGTGAGCATCCCAGAGTGCCCGGGGCACCCAGCCCGAGAACGAGGCCCAGGTGACCCAGGGAGCCTTCGTGGCCGGCAACCTGGGGGAGACCAGGGGACGGGTGGAAGGCTGAGAAGCAGGCAAAGGAAGAAACCAGAGGTACTGCCAGCAGCGCCCGCTGGCTTTAAACATGGCAAACGGTGTGCCATTTTCTAAAAACTAATTCTGGATGAGACCCACAGCACAGTACTGTTGATGGAAATTTTAAACGTCTGCATATACGAAACAACGCTCTGTTTTCCAAAGATGCACTGCATCTAAGGACAGATGCCCAGGGCGCTGGCATGGAGCCTAGGGCTTAGGGAAAAAGGGTTAATGGAAGTGGGGAATGGGAATAAATCGGGGGAAAAAAAAGAACAAAATAAAACAAGAGGAGTTCCCTGGTGGCTCCGTGAGTGTTGTCACTGTTGTGGCTTTAGTTACTGCTATGGTGTAGTTTCCATTTCTGGCCTGGGAACTTCCACATGATACAGGCATGGCCAGAAAGTTAAATAAGTAAAATCAAAATAAAAGAGAAGGGCTTTGTACAGACGGCTGGTGAACTCTGCATGGTTCACGCATTCTGTTCACTTCGTGTCCCCCAAAGTGGTCTCGACTGTGTGACTTGGGTAGAATTACCTTTTTATTTTATTTTATTTTATTTGCTTTTTAGGGCCACACCTGCGGCATACGGAAATTCCAGGCTAGGGGTTGAATGGGAGCTGCAGCTGCCAGCCTGCACCACAGCCGCAGCAACTCAGGATCCGAGCCGGACCTGTGAACTACACCACAGTTCACAGCAATGCCAGATCCTTGATCCACTGAGTGAAGCCAGGGATCAAACCCGCGTCCTCATGGATACTAGCTGGGTTTGTTACTGCTGCACCACAACGGGAACTCCTGGATAGAGTCACTTGAAACGAGTCACCAGTCACTTTCTGAGAGTCAGGGCTGTTTTAACTCATCTTTATATCCCAGGACTTACGCACAGCACCCAGAATACAAGCCGTGTGACACAGGAGCTTGAATGAACACCTGCTCACACTCACGCACACCTGGGACTTTCATCCTTCGTTTCCTGGAGGCTGCAGACCCTCAGATAACAGAGGGGCTTTTGAGAATTTACTGAGGGGGCCAGCACATCTCGGAGATGAGCAGACATCAGGAGAGGTGCTGGGGCTGCGGTCCAGCCCTGAGGAAGGTCGCTTTACCCTCTGGAAGGAGACAAGACTTCAACCAATGAGGCGATTTGCTAGCCACGCATGGAGCACAGAGCGGAGCTCAAAATTGACAAGTGCCTTGGGCCCTGGGCCCAATGGAACCAGAGAGACGGCTGTGGGGCCACCTTGTCATAGGCTCTCGGTGTCCTTGACATTCTGTGACATCAGCGTCGTCGGCCAAACCCCAGACCCAACACAAACCGGAGGGTACGTTACCTTCTGAAATGACAGATGGCCCATCAGAGCCAGTGGGGTCCCGAATGGGACGGCACCCAAATCCCCAACTGCAGACATGTGCATGGGTCCCTTCCGGCCCCGCTCTGCATTTATGGGTGAGACTGGGCCCTTGGGGCATTTTCTTCGTTTTGAGATAAGGAGGCAGACCAGGGCAGCAGCAGCAGGGACCACGCAGCGTATCTAACTCTCTGCCTTAGTTTCTGACAAGTCCCCGGCTCCTCAGCCATCCCGCCACCGTCCATTCACTCCACAGCGAGAGACTTTCCAACGTGCGGGGACACCCAAACAATCCGCCCCTCGCAATAAAACTCAGCAGGTGTGTTTGAAGAATCTCATGTAGATGCTTTGGTTTTGACCTGCAGACAGGTAAGGACGATGAATGCTTGCAGAGCAAAGCTGAACTCGGAGGTTCAAAGGGGTTTGGATTTAGATCGGCCTGCTGAAGATAAGGACCCCAAGAAGCAAGATTTTCGGAATTCCCAATGTCCCCCTTCGGCCTGGTACTTTAATTCCATCACTTCTCATTGCCGGCGTCATTTCTGTTTTGAGACATTCGTGTCTATAAATCAATCCCTAAGCAAGAGAAGCTGTTGGCTCTTAATTTGCAAGTCTTAGCATCCTCGGAGAGGTGCTGGTTGAGGGTACAGGTTGATTTTGTGATTTAAACAGCATGCGAATATCCCCAGAAACCCCATCCTCACCCAAGAGGCAGAAGCAAGGGAGTTCCCGTTATAGCTCAGCGGTAATGAACTGGACTAGTGTCCATGAGGTTTGATCCCTGGCCTCACTCAGTAGATTAAGGATCCAGCATTGCCATGAGCTATGGTGTGGGTCGCAGAGGCAGCTCGGATTCTGCATTGCTGTGACTGTGGTGTAGGCCAGCAGCTGCAACTCCGACTCGACCCCTAGCCTGGGAACCTCCACATGCCACGGATGCGGCCCTAAAAAAGCAAACAAAACCCCCCAACCCCCCAGTGGCTACATCTCCAATTCGACCTGGGAACTTCCATGCACTGCTGGTGTGGCCCTAAAAGGGGGGGAGATAAACCCACTGGGTGGATTGTAAGGCCAGGCTGGTCTGTCCCTGTTTGTACCTCCAGCCTCACCATACGCAGGAGAGCCTCTGCCTCGACCCGTCATGCTCCCTCTTGCCTCAAGGCCTTTGCACGTGCTGCCCCCACTGCTTGGGAGGCTGTCCGGCTCCTCGCCCATGGCCTCGACTCATCCTTCAGTTCTCAAGTGAACGTCCCTTCCTCCGGGAAGCCCTCCCTGATCCTCTGGTTGCATCCAGTCCGGGGAGAGGCCTCCGGTGCTGTGCCATCCTTCCAAGCACTTGCTGCATGTAGCTTTACATTTATGGGGTGACAATTTGGTAGTTTTCCCCACTGGACTGTAAATGCCACAAGGGCAGAGACTGTCTGGCAAACCCTGGTGCCCACGGAACCCAGGATGGTAGGGATGCAGGGTGCTTATTCCATGGGTGCCTTGATGGACGAATGGAGGAGCAAGCAAACCGGGCTGACCCCTTCCCACATAACAGGGACTTGGACTTGAAGTTGAGGTGGGAAGGCCGTGTGAACCGGTCATGGGATGATGGATTTAGGAACACGCCGTATAGACGAAGGCACACCTACTGGGTGGCTGTGATCTGGACAGGCAGCGTGGAGACGGCGCTGGTGACTTCCTGGGCCTCCCGCACACTGGGCACTGGCCGGGAGCATCACACGTGTCATTCCTGGAGGCCGGGAGCACAGACGTGAGTTCACACTAGATCAGGCTCCATCACTTAGAGAAGCGTCTCCGCAAATCACTAAAAGGCTGCTTTCCCTTCCCTCACTTGTAAGACAGGATGACAACTGAGCTGGTACAGTTACCTCCGCTACAGGTATGGTGAGGTTGGAGTGAGCTAAACAGACAAAGTTCTTACAGTGCTATGTGGCAGGCAGTCGACACGAAAAACATCACACAGCCATTACTGTCATGTCCGTTTCAAACAGAAGGACAGGGACGGCTGGGGGCTGGGAGTGGTCCGGGGGGAGGCAGCCAGCACACAGCTCCGGCCACAGAGGCCCCTTCAGAGTGTAAGGCCCAGGGACAGGACCAGAGCAGGGACCAGGAAGCTCCAGCGAAGCTCACAGTGGCCGGGACCAGTCTGCAATAACTCTGGGGGCCGAGCAGGATGGTCGGGGATACGAGGCCAGGCCCGAGAGCCTGGGAGCAAGGGTGGGATTATCCCCAAGCCTGCGGTGGGGCTGGGCCTGTGGGAGGGAGGCCTGTGGGACCCACCAGGGGGTCCGATGTGCTGGGCCTTGGGTCAGGGTGGTGGGGCCACCTGCTGAGTCTCCAAGCCAAGGGTGGGGATGGGGGGGCAGACCTCTAGGGCTGTGCTCCTGGTGCCCATGCTGGAGTGGACGAGCATCTTCCTGGAGAAGCAGCCCAGTTTGGAGTCCTGCAACACACAACATCCTGGGTCTCCCAGTGCAAATCCAATGTCAATACCCTTTTCTTTTTTTACACGTGGCCGCACCCACGACATATGGAAGTTCCTGGGCCAGGGATCGAACCAGAGCCCCTGCAGAGACAACGCTGCGTAGTGATGCTGTGAGCCCCGTGGGAAGCCCTGTGCTTTTCTTTCAGTAAGAACACGTTTGCTTGTCAGATCAAGGATCCCAAGTTGGGGCTCAGGATACATGGCCCTTGGAAGCCGAGCTCAGCTCCACGGTGAATTAAACCAGCTCTTGGGACCCGATTCCTCATTCCTCTTTCTATTTCCTGTGGGAAACTTCACTTCAAGTCCCAAAGAGCTTCCGGAATGGGACCCACTCATAGGTTGGGCAGGGCCACCCAGTGGAAAAATCCATTTGCTATTATAAGTTCAACCATGAGGACACGTGCTCTTCCCGACATAATTCCACTTTCTCTTCAGCCACAAGGGATGGTATTTTAACAGAAAAGAGTCAGAGGGAAAAGTGGCTTCACACGTGGATGACGGGACCCCCTCCCCGACGTCAGGATTAAGAGGAAGGAGTTGCAGACATTTCTAACGGAAACTCATCCTCTCAACAGCCTCGCGAGGCTGACGGGCGGCATCTATCACGACCACCCCCAGGCCAGCGGGTCCATGAGAACGAGCTGCGTCCTGAGTGCCCGGCAGGATGGCTTCGGTGCCACTCTGCTGTCAGCCTGCCTTCTGCCGGGCGTCTGCCCCCCTTTCTGGGGATGGAGCCACTTCCCTTGGCTGAAGCGTGGCATCCTGGAGTTTCTCTCTTCTTGTGGACAGAATTCTTCTCCCTCTCGCCCCACCCCGTGGAGGGACCTGTGGCCATAGTTCCTGAATTTTATACCCCCTGCAGCAGCACCCAGAGCCACAAGACCCCTATAGAGCCTTAGACCCCTTAGAGCTTGGTTTCCCTTTTTGCACAAATGATAGCAAAGCAAGAACAAAGGCACAAAACTACACAAAGCCCGTAAACTTGACTCTCCTTTGGACATCGGCGCTCCTCTTGGCCGCCTGCGACCTGGATCCACCTAACCCTTCCCTCCCCCACCACTCCAGGATGGGGTCCCCACCTGCAGTGGTGGATCAGCCTTCTCCTGGGGGGAGTTCAGGCTGCACAGTCTGTAATCATGATGGCCACTCTATTTCATCCAACTTTTCTCTCTCTCTCTCTCTTTTTTTTTTTTTTTGGTCTTTTTAGGGCCGCACCCACGGCATATGGAGGTTCCCAGGCTAGGGGTCCAACTGAAGCTACAGCTGCTGGTCTACACCACAGCCACAGCAACATGGGATCCGAGCTACACCCCAGCTCCCGGCAATGCCAGCTTCTTTAACCCACTGAGTAAGGCCGGGGATCAAACCTGCAACCTCATGGTTCCTAGTCAGATTCGTTTCTGCTGCGCCACAATGGGAAAGCCGTCTTTCATCCACCTTTAATGAGGAAAACGGAACAGACTGTTCCCAGCAGGATGGACACGTCTCATCCGTGAAGCAGGTGGCGGAGAGATGAGACAAGAACGTCCCAATTCTGAGCATGACACGAAACCGATTCTGATGGAACATCGGGATTCGGAGACCTGACTTAGAGGGTCAGAGGCCTCGTTTCTAGAACTGGGGGATGCTCCTTTCCTGCCTCCCTGCATCCGTCACTTATGTAACTACCGTCTCGCGAGGCGCAGTGGTGCCAGTTCTCAGGACGACGGCTTCTGTCGTTGAGCTTGGCCATCTCGAGAACCTTCCAGTTGAAAGTGCCCATCAACAGGGCCTATGATTTCCGTGAACTCCAAAGCAAATGTTATCTCTCTCTTTTTCACACACGGACAAACATGTTTGTATGAGACGGAAAAAGAACACAGTCAGCTCACGTCGAACAGCTACGCAGTGACGCCAACGGAAGAGCTTGCGATGGACGGCGTGGGCGCTCCTGGATTATTTCTCCGTTTGAGGTATTTCTTCCCCTACTCTAGCCTACCTGGGGCTCCACTTTTCCCACAGAAGTTCCTTCTTCTACAGGGAGACTCTCCCTTCGGCCGGGAGAGCACGTTGATAAAGGGATAAAGGAAGGCAGACAGGGATTCTGAGGACCTGCTTCCAGTCCCACCCCGAGGTCACAGTGTGAGACCCAGGGACCTGCCATCCACGTGGTCTTTCCTCCTCCTGCCAGGAGAACCCCACGGATTCTAACGCCAGCCGAAATGACAGACCACCTTCGAGGGTCTCTGAATACCTCATTCTCACAAAGCTGGATGCCCTAACGCTTCCACGTCCGTCGTAGAAACAATGCGGGCATCACAGCTAATCTGATGAGCACACACAGCTCCCGGGCATCAGAAGGTCATTAGAAACAGGAGGATGTTTGAGCAACGTGGACGTAACTCTTTGGCGATTACTGTGACACTGAGCGGGAGCTGGCTCCCTGAACGACGCCCCCTCGCTGGCACGCGTTTTCCTTTCACGGGCAGGAGTGTTCGGCTCTAAGTCGCCAGGCTGATTCATTCACGCCCCCGTTCACTCTTGTCCATTTCCTGACTGTGGACCTGCAACTTGCACATCAAGGCTCCAGCACTGGGGTCTGACAAGCACAGGCTTACTCCCCACCTGGATATTCGTGGGATCTGGATGCAATTCCCACCGAAGACCTGCTCCCTCCCACGCTTTTAGTTATTTATTTTTTTAAACAGTTGGGCAGTTTTTTTATACAAACATACACCGACTCCGTGAACCAACAATTCTTTTTTGTATGTGCAAAACACTACATTTTTTTTGTCCAACTTCTGATTAGTTTTATTTTTTGAATGATTTTTAGTCTTTCCATTATAGCTGGCTGACAGTGTTCTGTCCGTTTTCTACTGTACAGCAAAGGGACCCAGTCACACATACACGTATACATTCTTTTTCTCACATTATCGTCCATCCTGCTCCATTGTAAGGGACTAGATGCAGCAGGATCTCATTGCTCATCCACTCCAAAGGCAATACTTTGCATCTATGAACCCCAGATTCCCGGGGCATCCCACTCCCTCCCTGTCTTCCTTGGTTTTTTAGTTTTATTCAAGTACAGGCGATTTACAAGCTGTGGTAATTTCTGCTCTACGACAGAGTGATTCAGTTACACGGAGACACACGTCCATTCTGTGTCGTATTCCTTTCCCACACACAGCATCACAGAACACTGGGCAAAGTTCCCTGTGCTACATGGCAGGTCCCCGTTGGCCAGGCATCCCATACACCTCAGTGTGCATGGCTTAAACCCTTGGTCCATCCCACTTTCCCAGTGAGTAAGTCAAGGTTCTTGTATAAGATATTATATAGGCCACGGGAGTTCCCATCGTGGCTCAGTGGTTAGCGAATCCGACTAGGAACCAAGAGGTTGCGGGTTCAATCCCTGGCCTCGCTCAGTGGGTTAAGGATCCGACGTTGCCATGAGCTGTGGTGTGGGTCACAGACGCGACTCAGATCCCAAGTTGCTGTGGCTGTGGTGTAGGCCAGTGGCTACAGCTCCGATTTGACCCCTAGCCTGGGAACCTCCATATGCCGTGGGAGCAGCCCTAGAAAAGGCAAAAAGACAAAAAAAAAAAGAAAGATATTATATAGGCTAGAGGTCTACGCTCAAGGCTAAACGTCCCCGAAGAGACCCCAAACCACGCTGTCACTCGGGGCTGACGAGGAAACCACGCCACGGGCGTCACCAACACCCACGCACTACCGTTTACACAGATGCAGTCACTGCCACCACCATCTGCACCGAGGTCACACGCGTGTGAGGACAGAGCCACCGCCCCAAGGACTGCTGGCCTCTGCCACCACTGTCACCAGCGAGGATGAACGCCACATGGGACTTCCCGTTCCAAATTTCCAACTTTTTCTTTCTTTTCTTGTTAGGGCTGCACCCGCAGCATATGGAGGTTCCCAGGCTAGGGGTCGAATCGGAACTACAGCTGCCGGCCTCCACCACAGTCAGAGCCATGCGGGATTTGAGCTGCGTCTTCGATCTACACCACAGCTCACAGCAACACCGGATCCTAACCCACTGAGCGAGGCCAGGGATCGAACCTGCGTCCTCATGGATGCTAGTTGGGTTCTTAACCCCCACCTGCTGTGGGTCTTCTCTCTCTCCCTTTCAGCGGGGTGCCTGAGTCCACGTGGCTATTCACCACCCAGAGGGACGCCCGTGTGAGGCGAGAACAGGTCAGGAGAACCCCGGAGGGATCCCGGGATCAGGGCTGCCCAAGTCACGACAAGTCCAATCACCTGGGGACAGCTCGGTTACCCACCGTCCCTACCGTGCAACCCAATCGGCTGGGTTTTCTGTAACTTGCAACACGTGGTCTGCCTGGTCTGCTTACACCAACACACTGGGACCCGTCCTGTCAGCCACGCCGCCCTGCCCTGGAGCTCTGCCCTGGACAGCAGTCAGTATGTGGGACACCCCTGAGCTAAAGGATGTCCTGGGGCTGGGACAGGGTCCCTTGCGTCACCTCGCCAGGGCAAATCCTAGGCCAATGAGCCGCTCACCACAAGGCCCTCTGCCATGTTGCCCCCAGATCTCAAGCAGGTGGGGCTACTGTCCCGGAGTGAACCCACACTTGGAACCCCCCCTTTGGCCACTGAGATCTGAGCTGTTGGTCCCCTTTTGGGGGTCAGCCCCTCAACCCTGCCCATCCCCTACTTTTACCCTTTCACCGTAGCCAGAAGCATCTGGTCATGGGTGAAGATCAAACACTGGCAAGAATGACTGAACTGGTAATATGACAGGAATAGCAAAATGAATGACGAAACACAGAATTGTTTGTGTGGGCAAGTCTCATCATTGAAACAAAAACAGTCTTAGGTCACATCAGTAGCTTTTTCTCCCCTAAGATTCTTTTCCTGAGGTGAGAAACAAGAAGTAGTTAGTGAAACACGATACCGCCTGCTCTCCTTACTGCTCACTTAAAACGAATTATTAGCCTTCACTTCTCATGCTAATGACTTTTTAACTTCATACACAGTGAAATTTCATCATGTGTGAATTTACTTACATAACCCTCCTTAATCTTCTTACAGTTTTTTATCTATACGAAGAGTTAGGCTTAATATTGGCTATTTCTTTTTTGCTTTTGTAGGGCCCCACGTGCGGCCTATGGAAGTTGCCAAGCTAGGGGTTGAACCGGAGCTGCAGCTGCCAGCCTACGACACCACAGCCACAGCAATGCTGGATCCAAGCCACATCTGCCATCTAACCTGGGTCAATTCAAGCATCCTTTTGGCGCACAGACTCTTTCTTTTGGCAGACTTTTAGCTTTACATAAAAGCTGCAAAGATCGTACAGAGCGTTCCCGTATGTCCCTCACTCAGTTTCACCAACTATTAACCTCTTACATGGCCAATGGCATTTGAACCTGAGATGGTGACAGCTATGACCTGAGCTCCAGGGGGATTTCGACACGGCTGGCAAATGCCCCTTCCTCTGCTCCAAGCTCCCATCCGGATGCCACGCTGCACGGGGCTGTCACAGCGCCTGCGTCTTCTCTGGTTGGGGACAGTTTCTCAGGCTTTTCTTGTTCCACCGCAGTTTTAAAGGGGGTGGTGCAGTGCCTTCCACAATTTCCTGCCAGCTGAGTTGTCTGGGATTTTCCTCCTCAGTAGGCCAGGTTTGGGTTTGGGGACTGTCTCAGGAAAGGGAAACGTGCGCTCAGGACAAGAACATCCATGGTGACGGTAGCTCTGTCACCTGGTTAAGGTGCTGCCTGCCAGATTTCTCCGGTGAGGCTACTCTTTTTCCTTTAATTTAATGGTGATGCTTTAAATCCAAGTGTCACCCAGTCACCCAATCATGACACGTCAGCTTGATGGAGCCAGGAGGTGAGTCGTTTTCAGCAAGTTTTGTTGCCTTTCTTTTTTTTTCCCCGTCTTTTTCAGCTGCACCTGCAGCATATGGAGGTTCCCAGGCTAGGGGTCGAATCGGAGCTGTAGCCACTAGCCTACACCACAGCCACAGTCACGCCAGACCCGAGCCGAATCTGTGACCTGCACCACAGCTCGTGGCAATGCCAGATCCTTAACCCACTGAGCGAGGCCAGGGATCGAACCTGCGTCCTCATGAATACCAGCTGGGTTCGTTAACCACGGAGCCACGACGGGAACTCCAGGTTTTGCTGCTTTTATGCTGATGCGCTGACTGGGAGCTCAAGGACTTCTTCAGTTTTCTGGGACAGGATGGTGAATTCACAGAGGAAAGCAGTGTGTGGGGTGGGTCTGGTGTAGCTGAAGAGCAGGTGCAGGAGAGAGTAGGGGTCGTGACGGGAGGATCGAGGCCCCCCCGGGGAGGGGCACAGGAGGCCCTCGGGGCGGAGGCCCTCGGTGGGGAGTTAGCACAGCCCCACACACAGCACGTGGCTTCGCGGCCCGATGGCGGCCGTAGAGAGCAGAGTTTTGTCTGGTTTTACACGGGATGAAACAGAAGCGGGTGCTGACCCTCGTTCAGAGGAAGTGGGGAGGGGAGGAGGGCGCTTGGGGCAGTGTGTTCTTGGGTGACAGCCAGGGTTCCAGGCATTGGGGGGGCACTTGGGGACGATGTTGAGGGGTGTGTCTTCCTGCGGCCAGAGTCCAGAGAGGAGGAGGGGTGTGGAGGCCCCAGGCCAGGGGGCCGGAAGCCCAGGCCAGCTCGGGGTCACGACAAGGGGCTGGCGGATGGCCAGAGGGCTTCCGTCTTGGCCACGGAGGCGGACTGACAGTGATTCACCGGCTGGCCCCATGAATATTTATGGGTGCCTCCTCTGTGCCAGATGGCGGCTTGGCACTGAGGACGCAGACGCGACCGGCACAGAACCCCCCACGTGGAGCCCGCCTTCTGGTGGGGCAGTCGTGGGCCCTGGGCGACAGGGCTGCTGTGCCGAGGCCTCCCAGGGGGGCCAGAGGCTGTGATGGGAGCCTCCCTCTGAGGCTGGCAGCCGCGTAGGGTGTGGGGATGGCAGCCGGGATGCGGGGCCTGGAGGCCAAGGTGAAGGGCGGGGGAGGGAGGGGCACCCACATCGCTTTGCTCGTCTGGCCAGGCGCACAGAGCATCCTGCTTCTCTTAGCCTCACATCTCTCCCAAAACACAGACGTGGGTCTTGGTCTTTTAAGTGCTGTGTGTGCCCAGCTCAGAAGACGAGCTGTCAAAAGACACCGTCTTGCCATTGGCTCGGGCACGCAGGTGTATAGGTGTTCTCTGTGCTGGCTCTGCGGGCCGACACGCCACCTGCACGGGGCTGACACGCGGGACAGAAGAACACGGAGCCACGGGCAGGGGGAGGGAGGATTCAACACACTGTACATTTTATATGGAAAACTCACGACGACCCCAAGGTTCAATTTACGCTCTCACCACCTTCAAAATCCAAACACAGGGCGTTCCCATCGTGGCTCAGTGGAAACGAATCAGACTAGTGTCCATGAGGTCACAGGATCGATCCCTGGCCTCGCTCAGTGGGTTCAGGATCCGGTGTTGCTGTGGCTGTGGGGTAGGCCGGCAGCTGTAGCTCTGATTCCACCCCCTAGCCTGGGAACCTCCATGTGCCGAAGGTGCAGCCCTAAAAATACAAAACAAACAAACAAACACAGGTTGATTTGTTGAGCCAGGCTCTAGGCTCTGCCCGCCTGCCCCTTTCTGGAACTTTCGGGGGCATCTCTGGCCAGTCATAATATACTCAGGCTGGCAGACAGCAGACCCTGTATTGAAGCTGTTCCAGACACTTCTGTTCTTTGTGTACTTGTAGTTTTAACTTCCTTTCTCATTTGGTAAAAAGTGATTGATTTCCTCCCTTCAACCGTGTCAACACCGGTGCAAGGCCTACGAGCTCCCTCCCCCGCTTCCCATCATGAGGCCCAGCTATGACAGACCCGCCCTAACGCCGTACAGGGCTTTGCAGAGAGAAATGGGCTGGTTTTCTCCAGCGGTAAAACCTTCTGCTACTCTGTCCCTTCGTTGTGAGACCGCCCACGTAAATATGCAATATCCTTATATCTCCTTCCAACCCCAACAGTCAAAAGACATTTTCCAGAACAAGATTTGACATTGCCAAGGTCACTGAGCAAAGGTCTTGCAATTGCTTTATTCTGCATCCGGGAGGGAGCAGACAGAACTGCTCAGCCAACTGACACGAGCTTTTAGAGGCCACTTGGCAGAGGACTGGGACAGCCAAGAGCGCCTAGATTTGGCAAGCAATTTCAAGGTTGGGATCCCACTTTATTCCTGGACAAATGAGAAGACTCAGGCCGCAGGAGGGTGGTGGGCCGGCCAGGGTCAGCCGGCTGGTAGGGCCTTAGCACCTGAGTCTCTGACCGTCAACACTCTGCTGTGCAAGGATGAAGGGATGGATTCAGAGCAACGTCCGTAACCCCGAGGAAGAGGGGAGAGGGAGCAGAGTATGAGAATACACCACAGAAAGTGCGTGTCACACAAAAATATAATATTCCCACGAGCATATACGCTGCATGCCATACACACGCAGACCACAGGCCGAGGCCCCTTTACTCTGTGTGGCACGTCATCCTTCAGACGGCTGAGGCCAGAGGTTTGCTGACCGAAACCTCCAACTATGTAAAATAAGAGAAGGCACATTTGCTTTCTTGGCGTTCACATTTTGAAGTAGAGCAACTAGTATTATGTGGTTCATAGAAAATTTGAATTATAACGTAAAATCACAGTCATAACAACACCTTCTGAAAAGTAACCAGTTGAATCTACTTATTTATTTATTTTTTTTTTCAGCTGCAACTGCAGCATAGGGAGGTTCCCAGGCTAGGGGTCGAAATGGAGCTGCAGCTGCCAGTCGACACCACAGCCACAGCAACGTCAGATCTGAGCCGCATCTGTGACCGACACCACAGCTCAGGGCAAGGCCGGATCCCTAACCCGCTGAGTGAGGCCAGGGATCGAACCTGCATCCTCACAGAGAGCAGGTTGGGTTCTTAACCCGCTGAGTCACAAAAGAAATTCCTACTTATGGTGTAAGTTCCAGAGGGCATAGTGCCACGAGGAGTTGGCGCCCTTACTGACGGATTGATCGGTATTACGACCCTGGCGCGGCCACACAACTTTCCATCCTAAATCAGAAGCTTCTGTCCGGTGCTGCCATTTCTAATAACTCACTGTTGACACTTCCAACAGAGGCTTGGTGGTCATTCCTCAGAATGCCCCCCACTTCAAGACTCACTGGGAGAGAGTTTATTTTGTTCAACTGGACACGTTGTCCAAAATGATCACAAATGGACGTGAAGGTCTCTTTAAATCTCCAGAAGGGTTTTCCCTCCTCCCCTGGTCAGATGAACTCCTGGCCTAGGCCCCCGCCCCCGCCCCCGGGGGCTGCTGGGGGGGGGTGCGTGGGGAGTGTGGTGGGAACAAGGCTTTCCCCCACGGGAGCAGCAGGTGCTTGAAGTGGCAGCTCTGTGGGTCTGTTCCGCCCTCCTCGCTCCCCTCTGCCCACTGCCCCGGGCACAAGCCACCTGCTATCCGGGGGCCCCCAGAGACCCGGGACAAGAGGGACGCCTGGGCCGCCCCACCACTTCATTTCCGAAGGTGTCTACACTGTAAGCGGATACATTATCCACGGATACATTATAACTCTTCCTCTGTCCATTAGTTCATGTTTGAAAAAATCCTTGTAAATTCCCATTTCGTGGCCCACATGATAATCTGTTCCCGGAAGAGTTCTGGCTCCCAGCCAGGGTTCAAACAGCCATCAGGAAAGCGAAGGGGTTGTTTGGGTGTCTCTTAAAATTCTTGTCTGAGTCTAGATGGCTGAGTCACCAGTCCTCACCAACTCCAAACTTGGGACCAAAGCATTGCTTTGCTCACCTCCTGGGGAAGACAAAACCTGCAAAGGACAAAGTCTGCAGAGCCAGTGACCACAGGCGGCAGCCCCCGCCCCCTCCACCCCCAACCAACCTCCCCCCACCACGCCCTGCGAACCTCAGCCCAGCAGGAGTGAGCTTTCTGCGACACCTAGTGGCCGGAGAGAGAAGTACCGCCCTGCACTTGCCACCCATAGCAAGGCAGGTGCAGGATTCTCAGCCCGACTGCCCAGTGAGACACCTGAGGTCCAGGGCTAGAGCCGCCCAGCCTCGCGGCTCCAACGCGTGGTGTCAACCCTTACGTCCCACATCATTTCTACCTGGACGTTAATATGCAGGCGCTCCGGGCAAATCACCCGCGAACCGTGAGCGCCGAGAGGGAGTTCACTGCGTATGTGCATCTAAATGCGGTGACTTTCCACAGCCTCAAATTCATCCTTTCCCATCGTGGCACTGCTTCATGAAAAAGAAGGTAACACTCACATTCCAGCCTTAAAGGAAAACAGGTCTAACAGACTTGGAAGAAACGAATCTCTAGCTCTGCAGCTGTAGGCAAACTTAATTCACACGAGAGCTTTTCTGCGTGTCAGGGTAACAAAATGCAAGCAAACAAAACATTCTCGCTCCTGAAACACTTGCTGTTTTATACCAAAAATGAAAATATCGCGGCGGTAAAGACCTTTTTCAGTAGGTGCAGATGAGTCCCATACGCCTGAAACAAGATGCTAAGCGAGAGTCTGCTATGTTTTAGACTAAAGAGCAGCAGGGGAGACAGAAAATTCCAAAGAATCAAGAATCAGAGCTATCATGCCACACAGAAGGGAAAAAAATTTCAAAAACCAAGGTTCTTAGTCCCAAAATATCCCTACAGGAAGCTCCGTGGAACAATTTTCCATGGAAAACAGGAGACGAGTCTTACAGATAAAAAGCTGGGCGGGGCTTGACGCAATCAGGAGCGGGAGCGGGACTCTGGGTACTGGCCTCCCCCAGGGGAGGTGGTGGGGACCAAGGCCAAGACGCTGGGCATCTGCCTTCTTCTTACAAGATAATGTCCTTTGCAGAGAAATTAGTCACACTCCACTGTGTCCAAGGAGTTCCTTAAAATAAGAGCTCCCCTTTGTCATAAGGCTGGTGTCCACGGAGACCAGTTCTCAGTTGGAAATGGGGAGTCCCCACAACCGGCCGGGAGGACTTATGTCTCATATAATGTTTAAGTGTATATGCGCACACACGCGCACACATACACACACACACACACTCTCCGTATCAATAGGAAGGTCCCTACTGATAGGGTCTGATAGGAAGGTGCTGGTCCATTCTGAATTTAAAGATAAGATCGGGAGTTCCTGCTGTGGCACAAAGGGATTGGCGGTGTCTCTGCAGCGCAAGGACGCAGGTTCCATCCCTGGACCGGCACCGTGGGTTAAGGATCCGGAGTTGTAGGTCCCAACTGCAGCTCGGATCCGATCCCTGGCTTGGGAATTCCACGTGCCATTAGCGGTCAATAAATACATACATAACATAAAAGATTATTTCTCAGTAACGACTAAGAAACAAACACTTTAAGATCTGACTGCCGCGGAGCCCCCCACAGCCCTTGGCATCGGGCTTCGTCCTCCTGTCCTTTCCCGGGAGTTGCCTGGAGGGGTCAGTGTGACAAAGCCCAGCGCTGCCTGCGGCCATCAGGGCCCCTCAACAACCAAGCAGGTGTCCCTCCGCGCGAGACAGAAGAGGGCAGGGGCCGGCCTGGGGGTGAGGGGGCGACACCCTGGGCCATGCCTACTGCCCCCACCCGCCCTCCCTGCGCTCCTCTGGTCCAGGAGAACGGGGCGCTCTTCCCTGATGTGATGGTGCTGCCTCCGGCCCTACCCGCCTCCCACCACCTGCCCCTGAAACCGCCCACTTCTCACGAGATTCCCCTCGGAGGAGCCCTCCCTGCGGACACCCTCCCCCCATGCCCTAGACCATCCCGCCAGGGGCCACTCTCGCCGCGGGGCTCCATGTGCTGGACCAGCGGGCACCGGGTCTATTCACAGCTTCCTTGTACTGACATTGCTGGAAGGAACCTCCCCCTCCGGCTGGTGCACGTGTGCGCCCCTGGATCTCCCAAGTCTGACGCCTGGCTATCTCCAGGAGCCCCTGGCCGGTGGCGAGGGCCATGAACCTGAGGCAAGACCGGGTCAGTTGCACTTGGCAAAGCAGGTCAGAGCTTGCACAGGTGAATACCAGGTGTGGCTGGACGGGGGACAGCCCTGAGGCCTTTCAGAGCAGGTGTCTGAGGCCACCAAGCAGGCCGCATGCTAAGTGCATGGGGCGGGGACCATGACAGGTGTCATTGGGGCCACTGGGCAGAGCCGGTGGGGGGTAGGGGGCAGGAAGGGCGAGGACGGAAAATATCCGGCTTCTAAGGAAGCTTCATCTCCCCCAGGATAAGGTCATCAGTGAAATGTCAACTCGGAGACGGGTAGGTGATCCCGAGGGCAGCTGGCACAGCCTGTCCCCTGGGCTGGATGTGGCACCCATAGGTCATGTTCTCGTGGCAGGTCCTGGAGACCTTTCAACAAGATACGTGCTAGGTGCGGAGAGAGGAAAGGGAGAGACCAGAGCAGTCAGTGCCAGTGTGTCCCCTCCAAGGCCACAGGGGATAGACTCCTTTTCAAGGCCGTGCAGGAAATCCAGAGGCTTCCCCACAGAGAGCCAACTGGTCACAGGCAGACCTGGTCTAGAACATGGCTTAACTCACAGTACCCTCCCCTGGAAGAACACGATGCAGAAGGAAAGCCCCTCCAGCACACAACTTAGATGTTTTAGTTCAAAAGCTAACAAGTAGGGAGTTCCCGTCGTGGCGCAGTGGTTAACAAATCCAACTAGGCACCATGAGGTTGCGGGTTTGATCCCTGCCCTTGCTTAGTGGATTAAGGATCCAGCGTTGCCGTGAACTGTAGTGTAGGTTGCAGATGCGGCTCGGATCCTGCATGGCTGTGGCTGTGGTGTAGGCTGGCAGCTACAGCTCCGATTCGACCCCCAGCCTGGGAACCTCCATATGCTGCGGGATCGGCCCTAGAAAAGGTAAAAAGACCAAAAAAAAAAAAAAAAAAAGGTAACAAGTAGCATGCTTCTGAGAAGTGGGGACCCCCCCACCGCCTGATGCTGCAGAGGTCCCCACGCAGGAGGCTTCCCACGCAGCTGGGCACGGGCCACGCAGGCTCCTGCCACAGAGCCCACCGAGGGGACCAGCTCCGCACCTGCCCACAGTGACCATTGACAGCACGCGGAATCCTGAACTTGGAGCTGCGACCAGGGCAGGTGTTATGTACCGCTGGGAAAGCACAGTTAAAGCTCTGGCTGAGGCCCAGCACAGAAACCGACTATACCTCGTGTGAGTTGTGGCCCAAGGCTGAGACCCACCCATGGCCCTCTGTGTGCCAGGCTCTCCTTTCCTGGACATTGTCTGACTCCGGGAACCTGGCCCCCGAGTGACGGTCCAGGGTCAGAGCCAGGCTCTCGTTCTACAAAAAGGCGCCTTGACCCTTCCTCCTGCGTTTCCTTGTTTTGTTTTGTATCATGGTTCCCGTCTCATTAACAGGGATGCGGATTTTTTGGGAGGACTGGACACTGGGAAGCTGCCTGGTCAGATTTCAAAGGACCAGAGGGCACTGAAGATTTCGCCTCCCGTTACCAACTAAGCCCAACGTCACGTCTGCATTCTAAGGTCTCCTGCCAAAAAGGTACCTTAGAAGAATTTCTCATAAATGCATGGTCAATATCCATCCCCTGACATCTACAGATGGTGCAGAGTGAGTCTGAAACCATCTGCAAATAAAAATAATCACTCACCTCTCCACGGTGCCTAGGGCCCCGGCAGGTGTCTACATGGCTCACAAAAAAGGGAGTTTAAGAACTTTCTGCAGAATCTCTACACACGAGGTGCAGAGGCCTCCGTGATAAAGAGAACTCCCTTTAAAAGTGCGTGGTCCATGGACAGAAGAATGGATAAAGAAAATGGGGTACATGTATACAGTGGAATATTACTCAGCCATAAAAAAGAAATAATGCCATTTGCAGCAGCATGGATGCCACTGGAGATTATTGTACGAAGTGCAGTCAGTGAAAGACAAACATCATATAACATCACTCATATGTGTAATCTAAAAAAAAGGATACAAATGAATTTATTTGCAGAACAGAAACAGACTTGCATACTTTGAAAACAAACTCATGGTTACCAAAGGGGACAGTTGTGGGGGAGGGATGGCCTGAGGGTTTGGAATTGGCAGGTGCACACTGTGGTTTATGGAATGGCCAAGGGGGACCTGCTGTGTAGCACAGGGACCTCTCTCCAGTATTCTTGGATGGTCTGTGTGGGAAAAGAATCTGAAAAAAAAAAGTGAATGTATATACATGCATAATTGCATCACTTTGTTGGACAGCAGAAATTATCACAGCCTTGTGAATCAACTATACTTCAATAAAACTTTAAGAAATGAAACAAAAAGTGCATGGATACGGTGTGTTTAGGATTCCACAGGGGGCCTGATAGCAAATATCAGACTCACTTTGGACACTGCGATTCTGCTACCCTGCACCACAACGAACTTTGACCACTTACACGGTCTTAGGTATTATTTTTTCTGTCGCTGTTACTGTTAGTTCGCAGAGAAGGAAATGAAATAACTCGAGCAGCGATACTTTTGTTTAAGGCCCCTCCCCTCGCTCGCGGTCAGAAGTTAGACGTCTCGTCAACCCGCAAAGCCCACTGGGGTCCCCGGGGTGAGAGGGAGGGAAATAAAATGGAATTTCGGTGATGACGCCGAACCTCCCCTTCTGCACTGGGTCGAGGTCCACTTGCCTGGAGGGACCGTGTGCAGAGGCCTTGCAGTTACACTCAGGGCCGTGTGCAGAAGCTCTGCCCATGACACGCAATCCAAGACAGCGGTGGAGGGCCGTGTGCAGAGAGGCTGTGCTTGGGTCTAGATTTAGCATGAGCAGCTCGGCTCCCTGGTGAGAGATCCCTACAAAGCAGCCCTGAGCTCGCATCTCTCTCTCTCTTTTTTTTTTTTCTGTCTTTTTAGGGTGACACCCATAGCATATGGAGGTTCCCAGGCTAAGGGTCGAATTGGAGCTGCAGCTGGCGGCCTACACCGCAGCCACAGCAACACAGGACCTGAGCCTCTTCTGCGACCTACACCACAGCTCATGGCAACACTGGATCCTTAACCCACAGAGCCAACAGGGAACTCCCCTCCTTGGTTTTCCATCAAAGACTAACCCTTTCTTTTGCTTCTAAACTGAACACTGGCTTGTTCATTGGCTCTAACGACACCTTGGGCCCAGCTCCGAAGGGTAGGTAACAATTTCTGAGTTTCCGTAGCTGAAGGCATACTAGTCCTTAGGTTAACTTCACCACTGGCAGCTTCTATCTTAATTTCCTTTTCCTAGATCCTCTGGGTTTGTGCTGTTATTTTTTTTTTTTCCTTCCAGCTCCTTAGGATGAAGTCTAACCTGTATTTTAAAACTTCCTTCTAGAATAAAGAAGGTATTTAACGGGGTTTCCTCTAAATCCGAGTTTCCCTGGAAGCCACGGACATCCGTTTCTCCAGGTTTAAGGCTCCCTAGATGCCTTGTCATTTCACCCTCGACTTCCTCTTTGTTCTCCGGGTACCTTGTGAAAGTGCTCCCTGATTCCTACATATTAAGATTTAAATTAAAATTAAATTCATCTAATTTCATTGGATTTAATTAACACTAATTTCATCTAATTTTATTGGATTTCGATGAGACCAGGGGCTCTAAGATCTCAACTTTCTTGAAGTAACTGAAATGTCTTTTCTCAAGTACCGCATTGGATGCATAAATTTTAAAGGACAAAAAAACCTAAGGGGAAACTGTTTTCTATTTGCAAGATACAAATGACATATATGTTATTATGTGAGACTGTGAATTTATGAAGATCCTATTTCTTTTTTTTTTTTTTTTGGTCTTTTTAGGGCTGTACCTGTGGCACATGAAGGTTCCCAGGCTTGGGGTCGAATCAGAGCTACAGCTGAGGGCCTATGCCAGAGCCACAGCAACGTGGGATCCAAGCTGCATCTGCGACCTACACCACAGCTCCCGGCCACACCGAATCCTTAACCCACTGAGCGAGGTCAGGGATCGAACCTGCATCCTTGTGGATGCCAGTCAGATTCGTTTCCACTGAGCCAAGATGGGAACTGCCTGAAGATCCTATTTCTCTTTTTTGATTATTTAAAGTTTACGAGACCTGATGAATTGTGAATAAGAATATTTATAATCAGGAGTTCCTGCTGTGGCACAATGGGATCTGTGGGTGGTGTCTTGGAAGCACCGGGACACAGGTTTGATCCCTGGCCTGACCCAGTGGGTTAAGGATCTGGTGTTGCCATAGCTGTGGCTTAGGTTGCAACGAGGTTTGGATCTGATCCCTGGCCCAATAACCCCATATACTGCAGGGTGGCCAAAAAAGGGGAAAAAAAGAATATTTATAATCATTTATTACATTTATGCTTTGTCAAGTTCTGCTTATATTTCTTTCTTCTTTTTGGGGGGGGGCATACCTGCAGCATACGTAAGCTCCTGGGCCAGGGGTTGAATGGGAGCTGCAGCTGCTGGCCTACACCACAGCCACGGCAACACCAGATCCAAGCTGCATCTGCAATTACGCTGCAGCTTGTGGCAACGCTGGATCCCTAACCTACTGAGCAAGGCCAGGTATTGAACCCACGTCCTCACAGAGACAACATCAGGTCCTTAACTTGCTGAGCCACAGCGGGAACTCAAGTTCTGCTTATACTTCTAGTAGCTTTTGCTTTATACGACAGGTCCCTGTTGTGTGAGTACACAGGCATCTTACCACACAATACAAGGTGGTGCTAACAATGCATCGGAGGCAACATCACCCGGAAAAGCCAATTAAAAGTGTCCTGAGCTATCACGACACAGCCGCGGGGGGCGGGGGGCACCCAAATGAGAAGCCAAGCAGGGATGAGGATGAACTGGGCCCCTCTAGCAGGAGTATAAATTGGCATGACCACCCTGGAGGCTGGTAGGACCCACTAACTGACCCATCTGCGCACCTGCACAGCAGCAGCTACAGCCCTAGGCACGCCTCTCGTGGGACCGTGTACACGCATTTACCGTAAGATGCTCACAAGGATGTATTTACTGCAGCTTTGCTCCTCACGTCCTAAGGGAAGCCCAAACTTCCGTCAGTGGCAGGACCAACCGATACCTGTGGCGCTGAGCGACAGACTTCTATGCAGCTTCTACATCCTTCACGTTGAATGCAAAAAGCCACACACGAAAAAGTGCGCTCTGCTCATGTGTAAAACCCCCAAGGAGCAAACCAAGCCATGACGTCGGAAGTCTGGACAGTGGCTGGACACTGTCCCAGGGCGGAGCCGTGACTAGGAGGGGAGTGGGGGGGGGGGGGCTGATTCTTCTTCTAAATGCGAACACTGGGTGTGCTGATTACGTGCAAATCTCAACGGCTGCCTGCATACTCGTCACTTGTGCATTTCTGTGCGCGTGTGTGCACGCGTGGGATGCTCCAACAAACTTTTTTTGGTAAAAAGCAAATTCAGGGCTTTCCCCAGGATTTAATGGCAGAAAATGCAACATCTTTTTATGAGATAGAATTCAAATGCCAAGGCACGGTGTGTCTGGCCCTGCGCAGGTTGCTTCTCCCACATTTTGTCAGGAGACTTCGTTCCCACGGTTCAATGGCCAGCACTGCCCATTGGGGTGGGGGGGTTGTGCTCCCATTTTACAGATTAGCAAAACGAGCCTCTGCATGGCAACGCTGCCAGAGGCCACACACCAGCTCCAGAGCAGATCTGGCTGACCAGGCCAGGGCTCTTTAGTTCTGTGTGGTGACCTCACGAGGGTGAGGGCGGCCTCGGTGACCGAGAGCCTGGAATCAGGACACCTTATGGGAGCCCCCTGCGTCAATTATTCTTTCTGTGCCGCGTAAAAATGATCTTCCCTCAAGCTCTTCCTTGTCAACTGCTTAGACACCATGCAGATTCAACTGCATGGCAGCACGGCTCCCTCTAAGGTGCTCCCCAGCGGCTTTATTTAATTCCCCGTGGCCAGAAAGCCCGGTATTGTGAACAGTGTCATTTTATATAATACGTTTGTCCCACACCATGAGCTGCTTAGAGTACTGCTAACGACCAAAGAGCAGTTCTATTCTGTGGTCACCCAATTCCCTTTAATGACGTCCCAGCTGTATTTAAGGCACGTGATGTGTTCACTGCCAATTAAACTCAGCTAGGAGAATGTGTATTCCAAACGTATACACCCTATTTCCAAAACAGCTTTGGCGCATAATAAAAAGTGCCTATAGAAGAAAGCCGAAGTACAGCACTGAAAACCTCGTGGCAGGAGAAGAAATTAATTTGGGAATACTACAGAGGCTGGGACTGCATGTTAAATTCAGCACTAAGCTTTCTGGAAGACAAGAAGTACATAAATCTCAGAATCTGATGAAAGGCAATGGATCTGTTATTTATTTATTTATTTATTTATTATTTATTTATTTTTGTCTTTTTGCTATTTCTTGGGCCGCTCCTGCGGCATATGGAGGTTCCCAGGCCAGGGGTCTAATCGGAGCTGTAGCTGCCGGCCTACGCCAGAGCCACAGCCATGCAGGATCCGAGCCACATCTGCAAACCACACCACAGCTCACGGCAATGCCGGATCGTTAACCCACTGAGCAAGGGGCAGGGATCGAACCCGCAACCTCATGGTTCCTAATCGGATTCGTTAACCACTGCGCCACTACAGGAACTGCCCAGGATGTGTTATTTAAAGACAATTTTCCAGATACAGATTTCTCAGAGGCGGAGTTCCTGCTGTGGTGAAGCAGGTTAAGGATCCCGTGTTGCTCAGGCTGCCGCTCGGGTTCAGTTCCTGGCCTGGGAACTTCCACAGGCCATGGACACAGCCATTAAAAAAAAAAGAGGGAGTTCCTTCTGTGGCACAGCGGACTGAGAATCTGACTAGTATCCATGAGGGCGCAGGTTCGATCCCTGGCCTCGCTCAGTTGGTTAAGGATCCGGCGTTGCCATGAGCTGTGGTGTAGGTCACAGACTCAGTTTGGATCCCACAGTGCTGTGGCTGTGGTGTAGGCCAGCAGCTGCAACCCGGATTCAACCCCTAGCCTGGGAACTTCCATATGCCATGAGTGTGGCCCTAAAAAAGCCAAAAAAGGAAAAGAAAACAGAAAAAAAATGTTTCCAAAAGGCATACCAGGAACCTTAAACAAAAAGTGTGGGAGTTCCCATCGTGGCTCATTGGTTAACGAATCCGACGAGGAACCATGAGGTTGTGGGTTCGATCCCTGGCCTCACTCAGTGGGTTAAGGATCCAGCGTTGCCATGAGCTGTGGGGTAGGTGGCAGACGCGCTCAGATCCTGCATTGCTGTGGCTGTGGTGTAAGCTGGCAGCTACAGCTCTGATTAGACCCCTAGCCTGGGAACCTCCATATGCTGTGGGAGCGGCCCTAGAAAAGGCAAAAAGACAAAAAAAAAAAAAAAAAGTGTGATCATGGGTGATGTATGCAGAAGTCAGGTGATCGTAAGAAGATCATTTTAGGAGGAAATGTTTACAAACAGAACAGCTTTGGATTTTATTTTTCGAGAATGCGTCCCAAGGAAAAAAACAGAAAAAAGAGAAACAGAGAGAGATTGTGGATTTCAAAAGGCAGCAGCGATCCCCTGGGACGGCCAGGAGCAGGCATGGCTGCGACAGCAGATGAGCCCTCGGCATCACTCAGCAGTCACCACCGGGCAGGCCCTCCCGTTTCTGTGCCTCTTTCCTTACAGGGAAAAATGCAAATAATGTTACTTGTCCTGCTACCTCACATTAAAGCGCCCTGCGAAATGCACAAAGCCGACCAGTGTAAACCCATCAGCCCACCTCTCCCAGTGCCCTCAAGGTGGGAAAAAGGAAAGGCCACTCCGGCTTCCAGGGTTGACATGTGCTTCCCTGGCAAGCTTTGTCCTGAGGGCGGTTTCACCTGTGGCACTCCCCCTCTTTTCCAATGTGGTCAGGAAGGCACTGATGAGAAAACACACCTGTGTGATGAGTCAGCACAGAAGCACAAAAAATGGCACTTTTCGAGACGGGCTGTGCTTGCCCAGGGGTCTGTCCACCCGTCCACCCCCCACCCCAAGCCCAAGTCTATAGGCGGAAAAATCCCCCATTTAAAGGAACAAGAGTTCCCGTCATGGCACAGCAGAAACGAATCTGACTAGGAACCATGAGGTTGCGTGTTTGATCTCTGGCCTCACTCCGTGGGTTAAGGATCTAGTGTTGCTGTGGCTGTGGTGTAGATCGAAGACGCGGCTCGGATCTGGCGTTGCTGTGGATGTGGTGTAGGCCGGCAGCTACAGCTCCGATTCGACCCCTAGCCTGGGAACCTCCATAGGCTGTGGGTGCAGCCCTAAAAAAAGCAAAAAAAAAGGGGGGGGACAAGACACAGAAAATGAGGGGCCACAGTCTCAGAGGGCTGTATTCTGCAGAAAAGCACGTGCTTGTTCTCGAAGCTGACAACCATGGATTCCAACCTGGAAATTACCAGGGAACTAGAGGCTGTGTGTGCGTGTGTGTGACGTGTGCACCTGGAAATGTGTGTTCACCTACGTGTGTGTGTGTGTGTGTGTGTGTGTGTGTGTGTGTGTGTAACCCGCAATCAGGGTCTGGCATCTGGGAGATGGAGTTTTCTCTTTTCCCTGAATAGGCGAGAGGTTGCCAAAAACTCCTTCCCGAACCTTCCAAACTTCAGGGGCCACAGCTGCTGAGATGGGAGAAGTGGGTGCCATGTTTTTGTTTCTGTTTTTGTTTTTTTTCCGTTTTAGCTGCACCTGTGGCATAGAAGTCTCTGGGCCAGGGATTGAATCCGAGCCACAGCTGCGACCTCCATATACCACAGCTGCAGCCAACGCTGGATCCTTAACTCGCTGTGCCGGGCTAGGGATCGAACCCACGTCACTGCAGAGGCAGCATTGGATCCTCCTTTTTTGAAAGGATTTTTACTTTTTCCTATTATAATTGATTCACAACACTGGATCCTTAACCCGCTGTACCATGTGGGAACTTCGTGTCTGATGGTTAAAAAGACAGCATTATCTGAAAGCTGCTCAGACAGCAGACCCTAAAAGTTCTCACAAGACAGAAAAGCACGGTAACTACGTGAATCCAGAACAGATTAACTAGCTGGTAGTGACCGTCTCAGAACCTATGAGATTATTATGCTGTTTGCCTTAGGCTATACCACGTCCTGTGTCGATGACATGTGGATAACAGTGGAAGGGACACAGAGCTGACGCTGCGTCCCCCAGGCTCCTGTACCCCTCTGCCCCCCACGTGCCGTTGCCCAGGCAAAGGGCAGGCGGAACAGAGGAGAAACGCGGCCCTGAGTCGAGGGGATGGGGAGAGAGCCCAGCTAGGCTGGCACATCTTGTCCTCAAAGGCCCCTGAAGAAGGCAGGACCTCAGCAGCACCAACGATAAGCACGTGGGCTGAGTTTGTCCCTCTCGAGGCCCTGCGCCACCACGGGCGTCATTAACCAGGACGCCCGCGCGAAGGGCTTCATCAGCGACGCAGACCAGGGTCACCTGTGTTCGCACATCTATTTCCATACACTTGCACACCCCGTCAACTGTCCAACTGTCCAACTGTCCAACTGTCCAAGCCGAACTTGACTCGAACAACAGCCGACCTCCGAGGACCCGTTTCTGATGGACGGTCCCAGGCGTTTCCTTAAGTGCGGTTCTCAGAGCCCCCGTGTGGGCGTCCCCCGGAGGGCCGGCTCGGATGCCGACTCCCGGACTCCACCGCTGGCCGCCTGGGGCAGCCTCTGCGCCTGACTCGGAGGAATTCCCGTTTTGACCAGGCTGCTTGGGTTACATGCATAAGCAAGGCATTTCTTTCTTTCTTTCTTTCCATTTTTTTTCTTTCGTCTTTTTAGGGCCGCACCCGCGGCCATATGGAGGTTCCCAGGCTAGGGGTCGAATCAGAGCTACAGCTGCCAGCCTACGCCACAGCCACAGCAACGCCAGATCTGAGCTGCGTCTGCAACCTACACCATAGCTCACGGCCACGCCAGATCCTTCACCCACTGAGCAAGGCCAGGAATCGAACCTGCAACTTCATGGTTCCTAGTCAGGTTCGTTTCTGCTGTGCCACAATGGGAACTCCCTACATTTCAATTTTAAGAAGAACGAAAGGGAGGGAAAGAGGGAGCAAACAAAAACAGAAACCCTTTTTAATGAGAATTCAGGTTGCAGACCTCTTTAAAGTCCACGTAGCCCGTGGCGCACTGGAACCGCCAGGAGAGGCTATAAAAAGAGACTGTGGCACCTCTGCTATGAGAATCAAGCTTTCCCAGCGTCCCCGAGTTCCCAGCACGCAGCGGGGGGTACACCTGACCCCTGGCAGCGCCGTCCTGCCCCATCCCATGAGGCTCCTGGACTGAAGAGCACAGGTTGCTCTCCTTGGTGTTTCAGAGTAGAACTGCTTTTGTGGCGCGTGTCTACATGCGACTTTGAAGGGTCCCAGGGCACCTGCCCCATGCCACCCCCGCTGCTCCCACCACCACCAGGGGTCTTCTGATGGGCCACAGCTACAGCGTTTTAGCTCCCGTTGTGGTCTCATTTGAGCCAAAGTTTCCTGTGATCGGCCAACCACAGCCTCTGATCTTGGAAAACAAGGAAGGGCTTTATAAAGGCGCTGCAACGAACAATGAGCAAGAGCCAGAGAGAAGGGATTGAAACTACTGAAGGACTTAAAACAGAGGCGCCTTGCAATCCTTTTCTCCCCGCCTTTCAATGGACAAAACCTGCACGCATGGCGGAGAAATCCCAGCTGCATTCTCTTTGGGTCACTTCCCCTCAGGAACCCTGAGTGATACGAAGCTGGCCCCACCCGGCTTTGCTGCCCTCCCTGGACCCTGGACCCAGGACCCACCTCGTCTTCAGCATCAGCCCTCTGATCTCTCCCTCTTCAACCCCATCCTGGCTGAGGGCGCAGCTGAGACGGCCAGCATCGGACAGGTGGCTTCAGGAGTTGCCTCCCCAAACTTTAATTCCTACCTGGGTTCTCTTAAAAAGAGCAGGACAGACAGCCTCGATGGACAGGCAGCCTGGGAGAGACTTGGTTTCAAATCTTGGCTCAGCCACTAACCCCCTGGAGGCCTCAGAACCTCAGGGCTCAAAGCCCCCTTTCTCTGGTTTGGAAGTAGGGTTTCTGGTGGTAAAAACATCCGCGCCCTGTCCCCGGCCTGATGGGTGGTGAGGTGGTTATCCTCCCCCGCCCCCCCAGGACCACGCCCTCTGCCCTCTGCCAGTTCAGCTGGACCAGTGGCACCTGCTGTTCCCTTGGCCGCCCAGCATCCTGCCCCTTCATCTGCAGAATCACTGCTGAGTGGGCTTAATGGAAGTTTAGGAGAGTCCGAAGGTGCCAATCAGACCAGATGGTGCCTGTGCCAGGGCCGGGGGCAAACCCAGCCTGTCGGCTGCAGGGCCCCGCCGCCGCCAGCCACCATCAGCCACAAGGACAGCAGCCCAAGGAGAGGTGGGGGCCCAGCCTCTGCGGGGAGGGGCAGCACCAGAGGTGACAGAAGGGTGCTTTCCTGGGGCAGATCCACAGGCGAGCATTATTAGTTGGCAGAAAACCAAGTTACGGCAGAGAAGACACGGGGCCAGAGCCAACTGCGGAATGTCCCTCGGTCCCAGTCACGTGCACGGTCGGGAGAACAAATGACCACTTACTAGAGGTGAGGCAGGTGTTCACAAGTGAAGGGTCCCCCGAGGGGCAGAGCAGTGGGCGGCGAGGGGAAGGGCCACCTGGAACGAGACCGACACGAATGACCTTCTCCGGAAACACAGACACAGAGCGCAGACTTGGGGTTGCCAAGGGCACAGTGGGGACTGGGGGTTTGGGGTTAGCAGATGCAAACTATGACGCACAGGGCGGATGAACAACCAGGTCCTCTCGAGAGCACAGGGAAGTGGATTCCATACCCTGTGATAAACCACCATGGGAAAGACTACGAAAGAAGCGTGTACACGTGTGTGTAACTGAGTCACTTTGCAGCACGGCAGAAATGAACACAACAGTGGAAATCAACTCGACTTCAACAAAATAAATTTAAAACATAAAAAGAATGGAGTTCCCGTTGTGGCGCAGTGGCAACAAATCCGACTAGGAACCACGGGGATGCCGGTTCGATCCCTGGCCTCACTCACTGGGTTAAGGATCCGGCATTGCCCTGAGCTGTGGTCTAGGTTGCAGACGCAGCTCTGATCCAGCATTGCTGTGGCTGTGGTGTAGGCTGGAAGCTACAGCTCTGATTCGACCCCTAGCCTGGGAACCTCCATATGCCAGGGGTACGGCCCTAAAAAGAAAAACAATTTAAAAATTAAAAAATAAAAAATAAAAAGAATGAAATCCAAGACTTCCAGCTGAGAGTAACCAAGAAGCGTTGCCTTTGATGAAATGTGATTAAAAGGGACTCTACCCAAGGGCGAGGTTGTGCCAACTTTTAAAGTTCAGGTTTGCAAGTTGAACGGCCTAAGCCCCTCCCGTGTTTTCAGATCATTCAAAGTTGTGAATCAGCTTCCGAGAGGCCTGAGTTCCTGCCTCTGATTCCCCAGCCCCCGCCCCACTCTCCTCCGGCCTGGAAGGTCTGGAAGGTCCGGGAAAGGCGCTGGTGAGCAGCTGGTGGGGGGCGGCCAGCAGTACGGCGCCCCAGGTGCAAAGGCAGACTTTAGAGGGAAACAATCAAGAGACTGTTCTCAGAGCCCTGGGGCATCACACACGGTGACCTTTCCTTCCTCCTCTGCCCGGGACAGAGAAAGAAGGGTGACCAATGACAGAGGAGGGAGCAGGGGGTGACCCGGGCTTTACAGCAGGACCCGGCCTCTCCTGTTTGTGGCGTGGCATCAACAATAACCTTTTCCATTGTCTCTGATGAAGGTGCCTGAGAACCGAGGGTGGTGACCCGAGGGCCCCCTCCTCCCTGCCCACGTCCCTGGGCTGCCACCACCTGGGACAGGAGCTGGTTCTTAGCGTACACGACACGCCGCGGGTGATGCGCACGGAGCTCAAAGGACCGCCTGATTCCCCAGGGCTGGGCTTTTTGATTATAACCCCGATTTCAGTCCCGAGGAGCCAGGAATCAGCTCCGAGGTCAGCACGCTCGGGCCAGCGGGCCACGTGCAGCTGCTGCCTGCCTCTGCGCCCAGCGCGGAGCGCGGCCACGGCCGCATCTCCTGTTTACCCCTGGCTGTCCTCCCGCAGCCACGGTAGAGGAAGTGGTTGTCACAGGGACCATGTGACCTGCCAAGAGCCTGGAACACTCACTCTTGGCCCCTTACAGAAAACGTCCGCCGACCCCGTGCCTGCGCCTTGCCAAACGCCGCCATCACGTGTCCTGCTTCCCTGGCATGAAGCCCGCGAGTTTGCGTGGCAGCCCAGAAGCAGGGGGCGGGGGGGGGTGGAAGAGCCAAGGCTTCGCCCCCAAACATAGACCCCTCGGAACTGCAGAGGTGACCAGATGGCTGGAATTCCCACGTCAACACATGACATCCTGACCAAGGAAGCACTTGCTTCTATAGTTGAGGGTCTGAAGGATCAGACTGTGTGCGACGCCCCCCACTCCCACCCCCGACCACATGACAGCAGGTCTTGGGGGGAACATCTCCCGAAGACCGCCGGAGTTTGTCTGCTGAGCATCTAGCTTAGCCGGAGGACTAGAGGGTCCTGCTTCTGAAAAATGACATTCACAATTTTATCTGTCATATCTGGGGACTCTTGGACCCCAGAAGCTAATCTGTGAGCCCCAGATTAAGAACCTCTGATCAATTAATTTTGCTAGTTGTGGGGAAAACAAATCTTTTTTTTAAAAGCACTGGTCAAGGAGTTCCCGCTGAGGTTCAGCACATTAAGGATCCGGCGTTGTCTCTGCAGCAACTCTGGTTGCCGCTAAAGCAGAGGTTTGATCCCCGGCCCAGCACAGTGGGTTTGGATCTGGTATGGCCGCAGCTGTGGTGTGGGTCGATACTGCGACTCGGATGAGATTCTGGGCCCAGAACTTCCATATGCCATGAATGGGGCCAAAAAAAAAAAAAAAAAGAAAGAAAAAAAAAAAAAACCCACAAACTGGTCAAAGGAGCTGTTTCTAATTAGCCTAATTAACAATTAGCAAGCTCTTACTTGGCAATTCATTTAAAACTAACAGCATCTCCTGAGTGCCAAGGGAGTGGGACAGACCCTAACTTATTGGACTCGAGAGAAGAAAGAGACGATTGTTGTGGAGCAAAGTGAGAAGGCATCGGAGAGAAAACTGACTCGTCTGAGATCTGGCGGAACAGCTCAGCTTCGGGCGGGCAGAAGGGGCAGGGAAGGCTGAGCCACAAGCGTCAGGGCTCAGGAGCAGACGGGGCTCCATGGGTGTTTGGCTTGACGCTCGGCTGCTCCTTTCTTCAAAACTGTAAGCCTCTTTTCACAAAGGGGCAGCCTGTCCTTTTGCGACGCCCCTTCCCCCAGGGATGTAGCCAATCCTGATCCCGGGGCAGGATGGACCCCAGGTATGCTCAGACCTGGGGAAGACGACGGAAAACAGCACACACACCTCCCCGTGCCAGGCCACCAGCCCAGAGGGTGCCAGGGCTCCCGTCCCCCTCACACGCTGCCCTCACAGCTCGTCTCCACAGCGTCCCAGTCGACTGAAATGCCTTAGGAAATCATCTCACTTCTCAAGGACGACAGGGGATGTCTGATCTTTCACTTGTACGATTCAAACTTGTTTTCCTACAATTTTGGATTCCGGTCATTTTTTTTTTTTTTTTTTTTTTTTTTTTAATGACAACCAGCCCGTCAAGGAGGGGAGACGGATTTCCGACTTACTTTCAGCGTCACGACTTCATTCATGTCTTTGTTTTACAGCTTTAAGCTACATGTTACTTCCCCAATTTGCTATCACAATTGAGTCTTTGGTCCAAGAGGCTCAAATTGTGGGACGTGCATGAAAGGCCATCTTTGTTCCTTCTTTTTCTTTTTTTCTTCTTTTTTTTTTTTTCTTTTTTTGCGGCCGCCCCTGCCACATATAGAAAGTCAGGGATTGAAATCGAGCCATAGGAGTTCCTGTCGTGGCTCAGCAGAAACGAATCTGACTAGCATCCATGAGGACGCGGGTTCGATCCCTGGCCTCACTCACTGGGTTAAGGATCCCACGTTGCTGTGAGCTATGGTGCAGGCCAGTAGCTAGAGCTCTGATTCAACCCCTAGCCTGGGAACCTCCATATGCCTCGGGTGCAGCCCTAAGAAAAGAGAAAAGAATTTGAGCTGGAGCTGCGACCTACACCACAGCTGTGGCAATGCCGCAACAGGCCAGGGATTGAACCTGTACCCCCACAGCGACCCGAGCTGCTGAGGTCAAATTATTAACCCACTGAGCCACAGCGGAACTCCCTCCCCTACCACCCTTCCTTTTTTAAGCTTCGTGCTTCTGTTTCGGCAGATTCAAGGCCGTTTCCTTCAGGACTTCTTTGCTATTAGGGATCTGGAGTTTTTTCTGTGAACTGGAAACTTTAAGCCTGCATCTAGGGAAAGACAGCTTGCTGCCACAGAACCACCAAGGCTTGAACTTGATTTAGAGGACTTAGTATTTATCTAACAGACTCACACTGTGCTTCCACTGCTTGAAGAATAAATCTGAACGCTTCCCCGGGCTCTACACGCAAAATATAAAACAAACGAGAAGAAAGACGATGTTAATAGACCTTTTTAATGACACCTCCTTCTCTACAAAACGTCCAGAAGCTGAATCCGACAACTGGGAGACTCGAGCTTGGCTAAGCCATAAAGGAGCAGAAAGTTCCCGAGTCTGATTCACGTTGCTTTGATGGGCAGGAAGAGCCATGAAAGTCTGTGGGGTTCCAGGAGATCAGGAGCTGAGATGCCTTAACTCAGCGGTACTCAAGCTGAGTCTGCAGACCTCAAGGGTCCCAGGACCCTTTCAAAGTGTGCTAGAGAGCAGAATTATTCCCGCAACACAACATCCGGGCATCATTTGGCTCTTACTGCGTTGCCATCTCTACCAAAGCTGCAAAAGCCATGGGGGTGAAATTCTGGTCCCTTGGCCTGAGTCCAGGTCCTCAGGGGACCAGCAGTCCTGTCTCGGCTGTCACCACCCTGTCCGTGGAGTCACCAAAAAAAAGTACCATTTGCACGGAAGAATGCCCACGATGGTGGCGTCGGTGCCATGAACACATCTTTTCAGGATTCTTTCTGACCGAACGGAGAGCGTTCAGAATGTACTCGGCGGCGTACGAAACACAACTGTCTCAAGAGGTGCTTGTGCCCGAGCTTGAGTCTCGCCCCTTCTGTTTCCATGGTGCCCGTTTCACTATTTTTGCTTGGAAGCATGACGGATACAGAGATTGTGGTTACTCAGATGTGGGTGTGTGCTGGAGAGCTCCCCCGAAATCCTGTCACCGGAAGGAAAACAACGGCAGGTATTGCCAACAGTAAATTCAGGTTTTAAGCAAAAACTAGGTTCTGGAAAGCTTGTCTATTCCCCACCACGAGCTTGAGAACGTTCCGAGAGCTCAAGGCTCTCCTGATGAGACCGGCAGTGACCTTACCGGATGGGCCTTTCTGATGTCGCATAAGGCTGAACCGTGTCAACATTTGCAGGATCAGCATGATTCGACGAACCGGTATTTTTCAAATGATCAGGGCATGATATTCCCAAATGACGCGCCGGTCACAGGCCAGCTGAGAGTGCAGGAGACAACAATGGGTTTGAATGTGTCGGCACAAATCGGCAACTGATGGGGCTTCTGACTCTACGCTGCATTCACCTTGGAGAAACCACACTTGTCCAGAAACTCAGACCCGCCGTTACCTGCAAGGGCTCCGTTTCTGTGTGAGGCCAGATTTCTTCGTAAACTTCAGTTCAGGTGACATGTGGGAACAGATCCAGATTACATGCAGAAGCAGACATAAAAATCTAGCTGTCTTCTATTGAGCCACACGGCAGAGAGATGTGCAAAACTCCAAGACAGAGACAATCTCCTTACTCTTTTTTTTTTTTTTTTTTTTGGTCTTGGAAAATATACTGCATTCTCAGAACACCAGCCTCAAATGCTGTCACATACGTGTGGAAGCTAAAAAAAGGACACAATGAACTTCTTTGCAGAACAGATACTGACTCGCAGACTTTGAAACACTTACGGTTTCCAAAGCAGACAGGTTTAGGGGTGCGGGGGATGCATTGGGGGTGTGGGATGGACATGCTATACAATTGGGTTGTGTATTACCTATAAAGGTAATACAATTTATTGAGTAATAAAAAGAGAAAGAAATTTTAAAAGAAAAAATATGTAATGGGATTATTACTGTGCTTTCAAAGTAAATTAAGTAAGTATTTATCTATTTATTTTTCCTTTTTTGGCTACCCCATGGTATACAGAGTTCCCAGGCCACAGATCAGATCTGACCCGCAGTTGTGACCTACACGGCAGCTGCGGTCACGCCAGGCCCTTTAACCCACTGTGCTGGGTGGGGGATTGAACCTGTGTCCTGGCACTGAAGACACCACCAATCCTGATGCAGCACAGTGGGAATGCAGATAAGTATTGCTCTAAAACCTCTCAATTTTATTTTTTAATATTGTTCATGTTTGTAATCTAGCCCACTATAAAGGGAAGGGCGGGTTTGAGAACCGCTGCCTCATATGAAAGAAAATGCAACTCAGAGACAGGCATCCTTGTTTCTCTGGCAGCTTTTTGCTCCATGTTTGCTGCTGCTTTTTCTTTTAGGGCCGCACCTGAGGTGTATGGAGGTTCCCAGGCTAGGGCTCCAATAGGAGCTGCAACTGGCAGCCTACACCACAGTCACGCCAGATCGAAGCCACACCTGCGACCTGCACCACAGCTCACAGCAACGCCGGATCCTTAACCCACTGAGCGAGGCCAGGGACCGAACCCGCAACCTCATGGTTCCTAGTCGGATTCGCTCCCGCTGCGCCACGAGGGAACTCCCTTTCTGCTTCCTGTTTCTTCTAAGCTAGGCCATGCACCCAGGAACTCCTGGCCTTTCAAGTTCTCACCACTCTGATCCAAGTCTCCACGGCCAAAGCCAGACCAGTGGCTTAAACTACTGCCGGGACTGCGCTTGATGACGGAGAAGGAGCAGCGTTTCCAACTACGTCCTCTACCAAGGCCTGGGAGCCTTCACCAGACACGAGCAACACTGACCACACGGCCTCCAAAGGAGGCATTTCGCACCCAGGGATTGAATCCAAGCCGTTTCGTGGAGAACCTGGCCTCCCCGAGTATATCTGGTCCAGGATGTCTTTGGAAGGAGCGTCACTGCTTTTCCCCATTCAACTCTGCCCCTGGGCAGTAAGCGTACACGAGAAGCAGATGGGGATTGAAGAAGGCTCCCCTGGGTTCGAACCGGATCATCAGCTGCGTGGTCTCTTCTCACTCTTGAATTTCCTTTTTGCCCCAGACCATCAATCCCAGAACTTGCCGGCATCATTCCAGGAGTCCAAACAGCCTTTCAAACAGCTGCTGTGTGTGGACCGTCTCCTGATTCCGCAAAGGAATTTTTCCGTGGGCGGGGGAACCCCGAGCCTGGGTGCAAGGCTGACAGCTCACTGCGGCGCGGCAAGAACTCGGTCGGAATTCTCAGAATGTCAGCATCCATCAACAGTCCCCTCTTGCATAAATAAGGACTTGCGACAGCAAAGCCGGATGCCCCCTCCTGTTTAGTAAGGAGCCTGGTCTCAATCAAGGAAAGCCGTGGGTGGAGCCAGAGGAGTCACCTGCCAACAGATGCATTTTTCTCCAGCAACACACGAGGCCAGGTCCTCCACGCGGCTGCCCCTCACCCGGCCTGAGCCCGGGATACCGGTGCCCGCAGCCCCTCGGCAGCCAGGCCAGGGACCCAGAGCCTCACCTGCCCCCGAAGCTGCGGCCGCATTGGAGACTTTAGGTCACCTGTCTCCGCCGCCCTCCGTCAGCAGCTCAATTACAAAGTCACCTTACCAGTCTGAGTGGGACCCAGGAAGTTGGCACAACACTTAGGTCTGGGGAAGGTGCCAGAATGCCCGTGTACATGGATCAAATCAGCATCCTCGTGAGTGGAATCGAGCTTCTCTCTGATACCTGAGGGTCTGGCCTTCATTCACGGCCCTGCCCTTCTGGGAAACAGGTCTGAGGGAGCAGCTTTCCGCAGGCTCTCAACGTGACTGCCCTGGACTTTGTTTTTATTCACTCTTGGAAATTCTGTTTTCTGGGCAGCTTTTTGGTTTGTTTCGTTTTTGACCATACTTACGGCACACAGAAGTGCCCAAACCAGGACTCGAACCCTTGCCATGGCAGCGACCCGAGCCACAGCAATGACAACACCAGCTCCTTAACCCACTGAGCCACCAGGGAACTCCTTCCAGGCAGTTTTCGTTCGAATCAGTGGCTTTACACATAGTGTGGAGGAGGTTGGGGGCATGGTCTTAGCTCCCAGGTGGTCCAGCCCAACCCCACAGGTCCCCCAAGAGTAAACTATCTTTGAAAGATGAAATTGATGTCATTTAGTGCACTTAGAAAATGCGATTTCTTCTTTCTCTCCATGAAAAGTATTTTGTTCAGAGAACCTTTCCAGCCATCAAATTGAGCCAAACCCCTTATGGCCAGAACTATATCAAAGGCCCCAGTACTCCTGGTTTGGGGGACCCAGAAAACCCAGATGGAGCCTCAGGCCTCCTGACTCAACTGAGCAGGACTTTGGGGACGTGAACCAGGCCAGGAGCCACGGGACCCTCCAGGGCAGGGCCACCTAAGGGGGCGGGGACAGTCATGCTTCCTCCTGCTTGGGGCAAACGTCTGTCTCCAGTGTCAGGTTATTCTGACATGAATCTGTTTGTGAACTAGACGCTCTCGTGTTGCCCAAAACTCTATGTGCAACCCAAAGCCTCTATGCTTTTCATCGCTCCAGAAATAAGCCAGCAGGCTTTCCCGGGTCAGCTGCCCAGTGAACACGCACAAAAGGAGACCTAGGAGTTTCCGCTGTGGCGCAATGGGGTCAGCGGTGTCTCTGCCGCACTGGACGCGGGTTCTATCCCTAGCGCAGCACAGTGGGTTGAGGATCTGGTGTTGCTGCAGCTGTTCTGACCCAGATCTGATCCCGGGCCCAGGAACTCCAAATGCCACAGGGCAGCAAAATAATTTTTTAAAAAAAGGACATTCAGGGTATTTGTCACAGCTCCCGGGACTGACCCCAGCAGCCACCCCTTCCAGCCGGGGCTGCAGGTCCCCGTGGAGAAGCTGAGCCTCGAGTGCTCCGCACCCAGAGGACACATGCGTGTGATGAATGACCTGGAGACGGAGGCCACCTGTCTCGAGAGACGCTTGTCCGCGCAGTGGAAACCTGGGCGTCCATCCCCAGGCCCCGAGTCACCGCAGAACGGGGCACACGGGCAGAAGAGCACTTTGCAGCATTGGCGGAGGGGGAAGGGACCCGAGGTGTCAGCTCCCAGGAAACCTCTGCGCCCACAGGGAACGGGGTCTGCACGCGCTCCGGGGACGGTCATCCCGTGACCTCTGCTGGGTGGAAATCGCCGTTATTAGAAACGTTCGTTTTCTCGGCTGTTCCACAGCCGGAGGGCCATGGAATTTTCGTAGATTGCTTCATTTTCCCTCTTCTGATTCCAGACGTCACCTGGCAAACGTCTGCTCACAGATGTCCCCCCACCGCCTGGCTATTTGGAAAGGCCCTGGAGAGTGGACACAAGGATTCTGGTCCCTAGAAGGGATCCCCCCTGTCCCCCCCCCACTGTAAGTGGATACACCTGTTCCAGAATTCTGGCCTCTGAGATCTGCGCACCTGAATCAGTTCATTAGGCGCAGATGAGCTCCAGGTAAACGGATATGATCGAGTTTCCAAACCAGGAAAGCCAAGGGCAGATCTGAGCCTCAGCTCAATCCCTCAGGTGACCGCAGCAGAGAGGGTCCTGCCTCAGCCCCAGGCCAGGCCTGCCTCCAGCACCAGGAGCCTCCACCGAGGGCTTCCCACAGGCCGCAGGTCTCATAGAGGAAAATCCCAGCTAAATCAATCAAAAAGAAATCAGCCTTCCCACTCTGGGCCGCTGTGAATGGCGAAAGGTATTGGGACATGAAAGAGAACACAGCAGACGGGGTGACAGCGCAGAGCCTGGAGCTCCGGAGAGCCAGGATTGAACTGGGGTTGTCACTCTGTGAATTTAAGCAAATCACTGAATGTCTCGGAATCTCGGTTTCCTACGTGAAAGTGAGATGATAACAAGAGCTATTTCACTAGGTTTAAATTAAAGGTCTCCCATCGTCCCTTCCACTGCCGGCAACAAAGTGGACACGAAACGGAAAATCCTCCCACTACAGAATCCCAAGAATGCCTTTTTGTTGTTGTTTCTTTTTAGGGTCACACCCGCCGCATAGGGAGGTTCCCAGGCAAGGGGTCCAATCGGAGCTGCAGCCGCCGGCCTGCACCACAGCCACAGCCACGCCAGATCCCAGCCACATCTGCAACCTGCACCACAGCTCACGCCAACGCCGGATCCTTAACCCACGGAGCGAAGCCAGGGATCAAACAGGGATCCTCATGATTCCCAGTGGGGTTTGTTACCGCTGAGCCACAATGGGAACTCCATACGTGTCTCTTAAAATGTACGCATAAGGAGCAAGACAGCAGACACTGCTGCGGAATCAGGAATGAAGCCGTAGGAAGACTGACGCAGGGAAATAAAAGGTTCCCGAGCATTCTCCTCGCCCGGAGGCATCTTCCCGTCCCGAGGGCTGAGAGCTTTCATCTTTTTTTTTTTTACTGTTACTGGAATACGGTTGGCTTACAGAGCTGTGTTCATTCCAGGCATGCGGCAAAGCACCCCACCTCTACACATCCACAGACCCACGCCTTCAAGGAGTCTTTCCCCACAGAGGTTATCACACAATATTGAGCCAGCTTCCCTGTGCTCTGCCGCAGGTCCTTGCCACCTGTCTAGCGTATCGGTGGGAGTGTGTCCGTCCGAGGATCCTGTGAGATCACAAACACGCAGAATCTAATCCAAATGACGCAACTTACAGAACTTTAACCACAATGGAGCCAGGGCGGCAGAAGGCGGGTTGGGAGGAGAGCCAGAGAGACGGAGAGGGGCAAGACTCGGAAAAGGCTCTGCCCTCGGAGAGGTAGGTGTTAAGCGGGAGACAGTCTTGGTTTGACTTTCAGTGGAAGGAAAAAAGTCTCCCGACGATCCCCAAAGCCAGGAGTCAGATACAGCAAATAAACATACACAGTGCTGGCGAATTTTGGGGCAGTGACACGATTCCACGGGCTGCCACAGGGGTGGGCACACAACATTACGCATTTGTCAAAACCCAGAGAATGAGCGACTCGCAGAGTGAACCCTAATGGAAGCGCTACACTTTGGGTGCCGATGCCGTGTCCAGGTAGGGTCATTAACTGTAATAAACGCAGCCTCCGGCGCAGGATGCTGATGGCGGGGGAGGCAGGGAACGTGAGAACCCTGCTCGGAACGCTCAAGTTAGCTATGAATGCAAAGCTGCTCTAAAAATAAAGTCTTCTAAAAATAAAATCTATATATATTAAAGAAAAAAACCAGGGGCCCAGTTAAATTTCAATTTTATATAAGCAACATACTCTTACTGAAAAAACTATTCTTTGCTTATTTGAAAATCAAATTTTACTGACCATCTGTTTTTTTTTGTTTTTTTTGTTTTTTGTTTTTTGTTTTTTGTTTTTTTTTTATGGCAACCCCAAGAATCCATGGCTGTGTGCCAGTCTTCTCATGGATTTGGATCTCAAATTCACATTATCTGTTCAGAGGAGGTAAGTCAAAATGTTTATAGTAAATAGATCCAAATTTTTATTGTTCCTACATGCCTGGTAAAAGGAAAAAAGTCTTCCAGTAAAAATGCATCTCTATCCCAGGACTCAAAGAATGCCCACAAATAGATTCCAAAGAAGTATAATCAAAAACCAAACAAACGCAAGGAAACAAAAGAGCCACAGGAAAAAATAATGGGCCAGACTCGACAGGATTTTAGATGTTAGAATTATCAGGAAATAGAAATATAGAGAACAGAAAATAGGAGTTCCCGTCATGGTGCTGCGGAAACGAATCCAACTAGGAACCATGATGAGGTGGCAGGTTCAATCCCTGGCCTTGCTCAGTGGGTTAACGATGCGGCGTTGCCATGAGCTGTGGTGTAGGTCGCAGACGCGGCTCAGATCCCGTGTTGCTGTGGCTGTGGTGTAGGCCGGTGGCTACAGCTCCGATAGACCCCTAGCCTGGGAACCTCCATATGCCACAAGTGTGGCTCTAAAAAGACAAAAAGACAAAAAAGAAAAGAAAACAGAAAATGCTCACATGTTTAGAGAAATAGAAGCGGAAACTGAAACCATAAGCAAGGAGAATTTTTTAAATGACCAGAAACATTAACGTATAAATCTCTAAAACAGAGAAATATAATTATTGAGATGGAAAACTCAAAGAAATTGGTTAATCTTTATTCATAACTGAATAAAGACTCAGTGATCTAGAGGTCAGAGTCCAATCCAGAGAAAGAGACAGAAAAATACGGAGGAAAGTTAAACACCACAGCCTGAATAAGAACCAATAAACATTCCACTGAAATTCCAGAAACAGATGGCAAAGTGAATTAAAAAAAAAAGAGGAAATTACAATTTTCCAAAACTTATAGTGGGTGTCAATCCTCAGAATTAAGAAGCAGAAAGAATACCAAAAAAAAAAAAAAAAAAAAACCCACTCGCATTAATAAAAAAAAAAAAAAAAATTGAAGAATGCCGAAGTCAAGGGTTTAAAAGCGGTCAAGGGAAAAAAGAGAGAGAACCTTGTGTCTAAAAAGACCCCCAGCTGACTTCACCAGCTGCAGCTGTGGTTCATAACTGCAACCCCACACGTCAGAAGCTTACACAGCACTAGAGGAAACATGACTAATTCCCAGTCTAGGCGCACTGACCTCTACACTCTCCAGGGATGTTCTACAGGCTCCAGACCCGAGCCGATCAGAGGCGACGGGAAGCCAGAGGCAGCAGAGAACGTGCTTCCAACCCAGGGGGCTGCCGCCACCGCCAGGGGGTCCCCTGGCCACACCCTGACATCCGAAGCCCCAAGGTACAAACGGGGCCTCGGCTACGGGCCACGACAACGCAGCGCCACCTAGCTGTTCTGCCTGGTATTCATTCTCATCTAACGTTCACGCGCCCTAGGCTTCAAGCCGACGGGATTCTCCAAGGTTCTCCGAGCTTTCCTGACTCACGCTCTGTTCTGCACGAAGAACGTTTCCATCTCCGTGTGTCACCCGGGCCCCCACGGCCATTCTTAAGGCCCACCCCCTCCACCCTGCCCTTCCTGGCGCTGAAACTCCATCGTACTGGGTTTCTTCTTTATGGATCTTACCCGTTCTACCTTGTAATGCAAACGTACTTACACACAGATGTACACACATGTGAGAGACATCTGAATTCCTTTTTTCTTCTTCTTTTTAACGGTCACACTGCGGCATATGGTGGTTCCCAGGTTAGGGGTCGAATAAGAGCTGCAGCCTCTGGCCTACACCACAGCAATGTGGGATCCAAGCCGCACCTGCCACCTACACCACAGCTCCCAGCAGCGCTGGATCCTTAACCCACTGAGTGAGGCCAGGGATCGAATCTGCATCCTCATGGATCCTAGTCGGGTTTGTTACCACTGAGGCACGACGGAACTCCTACATCCTCTTTTAAAACGAAACGCCTTCTAAGTATGGGCTCAAAAGTATTCACTATTCACTGGGTTTAACTGCAGTATCTATCTCTTAATCACAGACATAAGTTTTAAATCACATACATAAGATGCTACCACTTACTACAGCGCAACACAGGCGGGATCATCTGAATTAGTCACCAGGAAGTTTGTTCAAGGTCAAATACCTTTCATTTACGATTCAACAGCTCCCTCTGGTGGCCTCTGAGGGAAATTGGATTTGCCGGCCATGAAAGTTACCAATCAAGCCAGAATTTGCATTTATTTTTGGAACTTGAATTTCAAGTGATTGTTCATCAATTTTAGTTTTAAGCTTGTCGAAATGTCCAGTTTTGAGATTACCACGGAATGGTCAACTTTACTTGTTATAAAAGTGTCATTGTTACGCCAAGAAAAAACATAAGCAGCTATATTTGAAATTGAGGCCAATCATTTCCATCTTCGACGACTGTAAACTTACTTGAAAAGATATTAGTAGTTTTACTTAAGGGCTCACAAAATATTTGCTTATGGTTAAAGAGCGAAATATTCATAAACTCACATACACTTTTTCAGTGCAAAAACTATAAAGTCACATATACTGTTGCGGATTTACATGAATAAATCTGGGGATTCCGTGAGAATATATATATGTGTGTGTGTATATATAATATATAATAATATATATAATTTTCTGTTTTTTCTTTTTTCATAATCTGGAACAATACCAATTGCAGATACGTTAACAGCTCCTGCCTTCTACTTAGACAAGCAAATGCTCAAGCTGGGAAGGAAGCAATGGAAAACGAGGGGCCAGATAACATTCTGAACCCCACGCGCAGCTGGCAGAGGTCCAAACCCGAGGGCATGTGCTGGGGGCATCAGGCCACAGGGAAGCTGTCTGAGGTCAGCCCTGCCGTTGCTGAGTCTGCCCGCGCCCTCTGAGGGGCTTCCTAGGTGAGCAACCGGAGTCCACCCTGCACGGTGAGGGCAGGGGCTTCGGTAAGGTACAGAATCAGAGTCCCAAGACAAAGGCTCCACCTGCCAGAGGTCGCCGGGGAGGGGTGCAGGGACACAGGGTTGCACACCTTGTCCCCCGCATCCTCGGTGGCTCCAGAGAGGACAGAAGAGAAGCAGGCAGTGGGCATCTGCGCCAGCGTTGTCAACGTGGCCTCATTTGGAAAATAAACTCTGTTTAACAGAAGCTGTTCCCGAATGTCCCTTTTTTCCCCAGGACTCCCCTGGCTGCACGGAACCTCTGAACTCTCTGCCAGTGACATTCTTTCCAAACATCACGTGGCTAGAAACATTGCTGTAGAGTTTTCCGTCTGTAGGTTGTTTTTTTTTTTTGTTGTTGTTTTTTTCTTTTTAGGGCCGCAGCAGTGGCACATGGAGGCTCCCAGGCTAGGGGTCGAATTGTAGTTACAGCCGTTAGCTTACAGCACAGCCACAGCAACGCCAGATCCGAGCCACATCTGCGACCTACACCACAGCTCACGGCAGCGCCATATCTTTTACCTCCTGAGCAGGGCTGAGGATCGAACCTGTGTCCTCAAGGATGCTCATCAGAATGGTTTCCACTGAGCCACGGCGGCAACTCCCCCTCTGTAGTTTTATTCCCAGATAAAATCTAACCTCAGAGAAGCATTTTCCTTCATGACATCTATTCTAGTCCTGAAGGGTGCACAAGAGGAAAAAAGGAAGCCCACGGCCGGATCCGTCTGATCACCACTGAGCACGTGACACGAAAAATGTTTTAAATGCACCTGACTATGCAGCTGAATAATAGATGTTCTAATGATGAGTTTACCAAAAAACAACAAAATTATAAGTAGTTTCACTGTTGTCAAATCTGTAGTGACTATACAGTATGTCATAAAAATATACGCTGTGTTTCTCTTTCACAAAACCATGAAACTTCAGCCTCCCTCCACTTTAGAAATGCACTGACTTTCCCTCGGTACCCCCCAAATTGTGATGCTATGGCCCCTGACATCCAGCCAGGACACTCCTTCACCCTAAAGATGGAAAACGTCCTTGTAAAACAGAACTGCTTTTCACCCGCGTGTCCACCGCATATTTTTGAAGATGTACAGACATGGGACTAACACATAATATGCAAAACTTTGCAACCCAACGGCCAACACGTAATTTTTTCCACAAACACAAATAATTAAAAATTCCAAAAAACCATGCATGAAGTTGGCTAGATACAGAACAACAACAAAAAAGAGCCTCTTTATTTCATGTCAGCAGCAAACCGCAGACGAATGTCAGTTTCACGGAAGGCGCCGGTGCAACTGTAAGTGATCCCGTTTGAAGGTCAAAGAAGCCAGCGGCTCGCAGGGTGGATTAGGGGTACTGTCATTGTCATCGGTGGCTGTCAGGGAGAGCGGGCCTCTTTGCGTTTTTGACACATCGGTGTAAATCTCAAGTTGGAGTTTCTAAATTTTACATTGTTGGGCTCACCTAAAGCTTTCTACACGCTGCCACCCACTCTAGCTGGAGAATATGCGACGTGAAAGGCTCTGTCATTCAAGACCTAAAGGGCTTTTTCTTAGAGTCTTTCCTTGCTAGCCCTTCGTTAGACCCAACAGGCCAATCATAGCTACAAATGATGCTAAGATGAAAGGCACAATCTTATAGACACATTTCCTTTTCTTTTTTTTTTTTTCTTTTTACAGCTGCACCTGCGGCATATGAAGTTCCTGGGCCAGAGACTGAATTGGAGCTACAGCGGAGGCCTGTGCTATAGCCACGGCAGTGCCGGATCCTTAACTCAGTGAGCGAGGCCAGGGATCAAACCCGCATCCTCGCCGACACTGCATCAGGTTCTTAACCCACGGAGCCACAACGGGAACTCCTCTTTCACACTTCTATCCATCCCTCAGAAAAGACATTTTGACCTTTTAACCATTAAGCGGTGGGTAATACAATTTCATTTGCAGCAGGATATAAATTAAATATGTGATACTTCTGTATCTCCACAGATGTGTCTACTGAAATGTGTTAAGCCTGAAGCTTATATTCATCCAATAACAACAAAAAAACCACACACACGCCCAGGTTTTTATCACAATGAAATAGCTGAAAACATAAGACTCTCACGCCTGGCTTTCCATGTTGTGAGGTGACTAATTTGCCTTTGTTTCCAAAATAAATCACTCCCAAGTGGGCCAGCACATGAACTGATCACAATAGCAGAATATTTCGCGGCAATGCTGCAGTTTGAGGCGTTTCATTTATGGCCTAAAATTATGGTCTGAGGAGGCCTAACTTCAAACAGGCAGATGTCGCCCACAGGGCCTGAAGAAGGGGTACGTTGAAGTCAGGAAAAGCGTGAAGCTGTCAGAACGCGAATCTAAGTGGGACGTGGTGGGGGGCGTGGGGGCAGGGCCTGGAAGCCCCTCTTACCAGGTCCGGAGCACTGGCGACTCTTGAGGACAAGTTCTGGAAAAGAGGGAAAAAAGTGGACGGTTAGTGCTCAGGTGAGCGGCAACAGCTTCTCTGAGGTTAAGCCAGAATGTCAGATGCCCCCTGCGCTGGAAAAGTCTAGGAAGAGAGAGTAAATACACACACACACACACACACACACGTACACACTTATCTCTCGTGGCCTTTGTAGCAGTTTTTTGTGTATGTGGTTTCTTTTTTTGTCTGTTTCTGTTTTGTTCTGTGTTTTGGCCACACGCATGGCATGCGGGAGTTCCCGGGCCAGGGACAGAACCTGCGCCACAGCAGCCACCTGAATCACTGCCGGGACATCAGCTCCTTAGCCCACTGGGCCACCCGGGAACTCCAGGAGCAGGTTTTTATGGCTCAGGGTCTTGAAATCTACCCAACATACCAGGATTACACATCAGCTCCATGGCTGAGGCTGTGTATTTTACAGCCGTAAGCCCTGAGTTTCCAATCCACTGAACGCCAGTTAAGGGCACAGGCTGGTCAGAGCCCAGCCCACCATTTGCCTGCTGGGCCCAGGGAGGCCGGATCCCTGCCCCCACGGAATTTAATCTGTGTCATCGGGCCGAGGGCCCAGGCTAGGTGGGGGCTGACCTGCCCCCCTAGGGCTGGACCTGCAGCCTCCGGACAAGCTGCCTGTCCCCTAGGGCCCCTACCTCAACAAGAGACAGTGAAGCTCTGGAGCAGGGACACTGGAGGCAGCTGGTGGGGGCTGGGCGCAGGGAGGAGGGCCACATGCAGTGGGAGATGGAGCCTGCTTGGGGACAGGGCTGGAGCTCAAGGTCAGCCCAGGGACCTGGCCTGGTGTGGGCAGAAAGGGGCAGGGCTGAGACCAACGACGGGGACAGTTTGTGTCACTCTCCCTCCCAGGTGCCAAGAAGGGATTTTTCTAGTCCTTCTAGTGAGAACCAGGAGAGATGGGCAGTCGGGTAAAGGGAAAAGGTGCAGCCTTCAGGGTGACGTCAGACATGGGACCCTGGGCAGAACCACAACCCCACAGGAGAAGAAGAACAGCCCCGGGCATAAGAGTGGCCAGGCCACATCACAGGAGGAGGCCTGCTCCCAGGGGCAGAAGCACCTCCGCGGTCACACTGGCCTCGACCGTCCAAGCGGAGGTGACCCACGCGGTGCCCAGGGCTGCTCTGAAGCCTGGAGCCCCTGGTCGGAGGACTGGTTTTGGAGACAGTGGGGCACAGCTTGTCCTAGCAGAGAAAGTCGACCGCGGGGGCCATGGAGATCGGAGGGCCATGACCTTGGTCACCCAAGCCAACGCCAAGCGTCCCGCCTCGATGGTCAATTTCCCGCCAAGTGTCCCGCCTCGATGGTCAATTTCCCGCCAAGCGTCCCACCTCGACAGTCCATTTCCCGCTCGGGTCTCTCACTGCTGAGAGCCAGCAGGTGTCATCTCTGTACCCGTCTCGGGGACACAGGAGAGGCCCTTATGGGTCCCCTAGACTCTGGCCAGCAGGGACCATCTGAGGCCGTGTCCCTTCCAGGGACGACCTTGGACAAAAGACAGATGAGAGATTTGTCCTCGAGCGGCTCTGGGCCTCAGAGTCCAACAGTGTTTCAGTTGGAAAGTGGGAAGAAGCTCCCTGCTGAGGGGTTCGAGGCCCCGTGCCCACCATGGAGGATGGAGGGTCGGGCTGGGATGCAGGATGGAGGCGGCAGGTGACTGAATCAGCACCGACTCTCCATCGTAGTCCAGCTGCACAGTTGGCTTCTTGGCCATATTTGTGGTGACCGGGTCCCTGGCTCCCGTGGGGCCCCAGGGCAAGAGGCAGTGGCCACAGGCCAGCTCCGCAGGACAGGCAAGGCCCTACCCTCTCATCCCCAAGTTGATTGGCAGACGCGGCGGCAGGCAAGGCCGGCCCGTCCCCGTGGGTCTCCCAGTCCAGGAAGAGGAGGTGGACAGTCCAGCCACAGCCACAAGGGTGGGAATAAGGCAGAGAAGCCAGGGAGACTCCCTGGCCTGGGAGCCCTGGGCTCACAGGCTCTGCCTGTCACCCCTCGTGATTCCCTGAGGCCCCCCCAGACCTGTCGGTGCAAGAGGCCGGCCCCCCAGCCTTCCCGGCAGGGCCTGTGATGGCATTGCTGGCTGCCACCCAGACTGGGAGGGGCTGGGAAGGACCAGGTGCCCGGAGGGACCGGCCAGAGGAGAAGGCCCCTGTCACTATGTCCTCGCCAGGGCGAACGCTGAAGATGGGGAGCTCTGTCCCCCCAGGGAAGTCAGAGCCCAGCGTGTCAGCCACCCCAGCAAGCAAAAAGGGTCAGTCTCTTGTTGCCCAATCTAAGTGTCCTGGTGGCAGTGCCTGCACCCAGCCACCTGTGCCTGGCAGTGCCTGGCAGTGCCTGCACCTGCTCAAGGCAGCGGGGCTCCAGATCCTTCCTGTGCTCAGGGCTCTGGCCTCACCTCAGCCACACTCACAGCAGCAGCGGGGTCCCCAGGCTCCCCAGGGATGGGGCAGCAAGGCCAGCCTCCCCTGAGGGTACTCAGGGAACCCTTTGGGAAGCATCTAGGCCCAGGCACACCGACAGTGACAACTGTCAGTGATGGCACGAGTGTCACCATGGGTCCAGCATAGGTGCCATTGAATCCCACAAGGACAGGTGAGCTAAGGTGCACTGTTACTCCTCAACTTAAAATGCAAACCCCAGCCTCCCCAGACCACACAGCTCTCCGGGGTTGGGGGGAGCAGGGCCCAGCTACTAACCGCAGGGCTAACTGTGTCCAGACAGCGGGAGCAGCAGCAAACACTCCCCCCCCCACCCCGACTGCTTGGGCTTCAGGGGACCCCGGGGGGCCAGCACAGAACAAGCAGAAGACACTTAACGGTGGGTGAGACACCAGCAGAGCAGCTACAGGACAAGCAGGAAAGCGACTGGTCCAGGAGGCACAGCTGGGAGCCCAGGTGGGACGGATGCCCTCATGCTGAGGGGACCCAGGAGGTCTGGGGGTGGGGGGTGGTGAACACAGTGGGGGGGGGGCGACCCCACCTCTCCGGGAGGGATGGAGGCAGCCTGTGTCTGTGTTCAGGGCCATCCTCTCCTGACGCGCTCACAGCCACCCCCTCCCTCCCAGAGCATCGTCCACGCCGCGAGCTGAGGATGCAGGACCGAGTGCAAGGAGCCGGGCTGGTTTCAGATGCACTCCTGGGGCCACCTCACGGCCCCCAGACTCAACTTCTCAGCGTGAGATGCGACCAGGGCTGTCCCCTCGCCCTGGGGTTACTGTCCCCTCGGTCCTGGACCAGGCAGGGCTGCGAGCCCAGGACTGCACGGCGGCTCTCGTGATCACTGTTATCAGGAATCGTGATTCCTGCCACCATCAGGTGTCGCGGCAGCAGGTGGAGGCAGGGCCAGCCTGGTCTGGCGCTGGCCCCCACCCCGCGGCTGGCTGGGCCCCTCCTGGCCTGTCCCACCTTCGTGACCACAGTGCGTGGAACGAGGGACAGCCTGGGACAACAAGCCCCCTTCTTGTTGACCATTTACAGGCTTCTTCTGTCACTTTCTCCCGCCCAGGAAGCCGGATGGATGCGAGGCTTAAGGGTGCCAGGAAGGCCGGGATACTCACGTGCCAGCCAGTCACTTGTCCCCTTCGACTGGACAGTGGCAGCGCAGAGACACCGGGGGTGGGAACGGCGCGGCTGGACGCTAGCGAGGAGCCAGCTCACCCTCCCCTCCTCGACGACACACCTCACCACGCCCAGGGCCGATCTCGGGCTAACGGAGCTGTGGCTGTGACTCACAAATTGCAGTGGCTTCTCCGCAGCGCAAGTGCCAAGCCACGCAGGGCGCCCAGCCCAGGGGCACGTGCGTCTCCTATCCCCGAAGGGAGTGCGAGCCTGCAGGCTCACTGCACGCGCAGCAGGTGATCTGTGTGCAAGAAACAGCGCGCGGCAGCCTGGAAGGTCAACTCTAAAGGTCAAGGGACGGACGTCTTTATTGAGGAAGGGAAAAAATGTCAGTTATGCCGCTGGGCGCAGAACAAGGAACCCACTCCCCCAGCGACAAGAATGCCTATGCCGCTACTTCTTGTGTCTCCAAACCTCCAAGAATGTGCCGTCCCGGGGAAACGCCCTTCTAAAGGCTGTGTCACCCTGCTCGTGACACTTCGCAGCTGTTCTGCTTCACAGGGACTCTTTGAGAGCCGGGTTCTCTATAGGTGTACGTGTGTCACTCCGTTGAACAGCAGAAATGGTCACGGCGTCATAAATCAACAAGACTTCAATACAATTTTTAAAAAGGATGAAAAAAAATTTTTGTTTAAAGTTCTAGGAACTAAACCCTTTCTCATCCCTGTCTCTCTGCCCCTGCTCCAAAAGTGACCCAACCATGAATTGGGAGTTGCCATGGTGGCTCGGCAGATGAAGAATCCAACGAGGATCCAAGAGGATGCGGGTTTGATTCCTGGCCTTGCTCAAGGGGGTTCAGGATCCGCCTTGTCGTGAGCTGTGGTGCAGGCTGGGAGCTGTGGCTCAGATCCTGCGTTGCCCTGCTGGGGTGTAGGCGGGCAGCCGCAGCTCCGATTTGACCCCTGGCCTGAGAACTTCCATATGCCAGGGGTGTGGCCCTAAAAAGAAAGAAAGAAAAAAAAACCCACGAGTGTGCTCCTTCACGAGGCAAGAAAGCTACGGAGCCGCCTCTCTTCACCAACTAGTCCCTTAAACTTGTCTTCACCTTATAACTGCACACACTCTCCCTCTCCGGCCTGAGTCTGGCCATTGGTGGGCTTTGCTCCCCTGGACCAAAGCCATCCCTGAGTCTTGCCTCTGAACACATGCATTTTTTTAGCAGCATGGTTTTGGAGGTCCCTCCAGACTTATGAAACATTCTAAAAACTTAGGACTGAAACCACTTTTGAGCCGGGGGCAGTTTACACGGGCTGCCAGAGAGCACACCTTGGTCCCAGGGAAAGGCCGACGCCGGCTTCCCGCCCTGAGCTCCGCCCCTCCCTACAAAGCGGAGCCCTCTTCAAACACGGGTGCTAAAAGAGTATCGCCTTTGAGAAAACCTTAGAGCTTTGAAAACTGAAGCAAGTCAGCAGAGATCATTTATTCGTTGGCAAAAGGCAGTGATAGAAAAGGGAAGCCAGACGCAGCCTCCAACGCCTATCAGTTGATTCCTTGGGTGGGGAGTTCCCGCTGTGGCCAGAGGGTTGAGGACCCGGTGTTGCTGTAGTGCACCCGGTGGGCTGTGATGATAACAGAGAAGCTAAAGTCAGGAGATGGGCTTTGAGTTCTCGCCGGGGATCTGATGGTGGGAAGGGGTTTGTAGTCTGACTCGGGGTCTCCGGGCCGGGGGGCTTGCTATCTGCGTACCCATGGGCATTCTACTCCTGGCTTTGCCTCCCTGCAGGATCGCTGGCAGCTCCCCTCGGAGAATGTGACTGGGAGGAGACACGGTGCAAAGGAAGAGTGCAGGTCGTGTGACACAGTCGTCTTGGAACTGACGCGATTGATGCGACGCTCATGCCAACTCCAGGCCCTGTGGCAACACCTACCCGGCGCCCTGCCAGTCCCGAGGAAAGCTGGAGGGACCGTCACGAAAGGGGACATCCCGTCTCCTGGACCTCTCATCCTCTTCCCTGAGGGGAGCGCCACAGCCCTGGGTGGCCAACGGGTAAAAAACCCCAAACCCCGGAGCTCCCCAGTGGCACAGCGGGCGAAGGATCCAGTGTTGTCCCTGCAGTGGCTCCAGTAGCCACTGGGGTGCAGGCTCCACCCCTGACCTGGGAACGTCCACATGTCGTGGGCACTGCAGGAAAGAAGGAAGGAAGGAAGGAGAAAGAAAAAGGGAGGGAGGAAGGGAGAAAAGGAAAGAAAACAAAAACCTTAGACCAGCACAGCCTGAAAATAAATCAGCCGTGGCACCAGCTCCCACGTCCCGTGAACTTACGGACGTCGATCCAGCCTAAACTGGATCAGCTTGACCAGCAAGAAGGCAGCATATCTGCTGCCATGATTGAAACTTCGAGACCCTGATATAAATAAAGGGGATCCCTCCAAAGTCGTGCACACAGGATTCGCCATTTCACTCCCAGGTCTGTTCAGTTACGGCCAAAGAGCGGTATTGGGTGTATCTTCTTAAATTTTCCTTTTCCTTCTTTCCTTCTCTCTCTCTTTTTTTTTTTTAAGGCTGTACCCGCGGCATATAGAGGTTCACGGGCTAAGGGTTGAATCAGAGCTACGATTGCCAGTCTACACCACAGCCATGACAATCCAGATCCTTAACCCACTGAGCGAGGCCAGGGATCGAACCCACATCCTCATGGATACCAGTTGGGTTCATCATCCACTGAGCCATGATGGGAACTCCTTTTTCTTTCTTTCTTTCTTTCTTTTTTTTTTTTTTTTTTTTTCTTTTTAGGACCTCACCTGCAGCATATGGAGCTTCCCAGGCTAGGGATTGAGTCAGAGCTACAGCTGCCGGCCTACACCACAGCCACAGCAACGCCAGGTCCTTCATCCACTGAGCGAGGCCAGGGATCGAACCCGCAACCTCATGGTCATCAGTTGGATTCATCTCTGCTGTGCCACACGGGAACTCCAAATTTCATTTTTCTAATTATTTGTCTTTAATTCTGTGATTTTTACAAAATACGGGTTCGTGATGCTTAGGAGGTTTTGAGAAGCCGTCCTTTTTCCAAAGACAAAGAAGCTCTGCCCTGGAGGGGAGGGTGCCCGGGAGCAGCCCGCATCCCTGAACGCCCTCAGGGGTAGACCAGAACTCTGGACTGCGCAGCAGGCATTACGGAGATGACAAAAGTCAATCCCTCTGTTAAAATGACAGTAAAACAGGTTGCGTATGCGAACATGTACACACAGTAAATGTACGAAACGGACAGAGTGGGGAGGCAGGAGCTTGTGCCTGAGAAGGGCTTTCACCTGTACTGGCTCTTTTTCATGTGGGTTGTGTATACAGACGTGTGCATTGAGCTTCTTCACACGTTTTTGAATTTCTCTAAGCTTGTATGACATTCCTGATTTGCATCCAACACAAAAGTATTTTAAGACCCTAACGGCGTCCATAATGGCTGATGCATAACGTAAAATGATTGCTTGCAAATAGTTCACATTGGCCAAAAATGCACCAACCTTCTGAACTCCCATCATGAATCATTTCTATTCTGCTTTCATCCAAAAGTGCTTGAAATGCACCACAGGCAACTCAACGCATGTGCGTGTACGGTTACGAGAGCATAAAGAGAGCTGATTTCATGGTGAAGATTTTAAACCGAATAGCTTTTTTTTTTTTTAATTCTAGGTTTTTCTCCAAAGAGAGTTGCTGTCATCAAAATCCCTTCCTGACTATGTCTAGACACTTAAATTGTAACAGAACAAAGGCTGGGGGAAAAAAAAAGGAAAAAAATGTATACATGTAAGTGTATCTTGGCCCCCATGCTGTACAGCAGAGAAATAAATAAATTAATTAAAAAAAAATCCCTTCCTGGCTCCCAAGAATCACATCCTGAGACATGCCTCCCGCTTGACTCAGGCTCTCCGTGAAGATACACACGACTCTGTCCTTCCACTGTCACCTGTTCATTATTCAGGCTGCCCATTTTTTCCAAAGTCTAATTCGCCAAACCCTTCCTTGGACACCTGCCACCGCGGCAGGTCCAGTGATGACCTTGATACTGGGTCAGAGCAGCCACGCTTAGCTTCAGATTTCTGTTTCTGAAACTCGCTGTGAGTTCATTCCTCTTGCCTGGGTGTCTGAGGCATGCCCCTCTCTGTTCATACATGTATGTGTGAGCACACACACATATGACTTGCATTTGTACATTGTTGTTGTTTTTTTTTTTTCCTTTTTCTTGGGCTGCTCCCACAGCATATGGAGATTCCCAGGCTAGGGGTCGAATTGGAGCTGTAGCCACCAGGCTGCACCAGAGCCACAGCAACGCGGGATCCGAGCTGCGTCTGCAACCTACACCACAGCTCACGGCAACGCCGGATCCTTAACCCACTAAGCAAGGCCAGGGATCAAACCCGCAATCTCATGGTTCCTAGTCAGATTCGTTAACCATTGAGCCACGACGGGAGCTCCATGACTTGCATTTGCAGACCAGGGCGGGGAAATGCCACAAACAGGACGACATAGAACCGGACAGACAGGATTTTGAATGACTGTGCAGAGGCTGTAGTTTTAAAGATGAAGCCCATGGCCTTGGGTACCCGGATCTGCCCACACAGCCCTGGCCTGAGCTCACAGGAGCATCACCAGAAGCAGAAGCAACAGCAATTTTCTGTGTTCACCCCCAGGGTCAGCAAAGGAAGATTATTGAGCTGCACTGCTTCTGGGACCACCCACTTTGCCTAGCCAGCTCCATCTCCACCTGGCCCTGCCTGCGGCAGCTCTTCCAGACCTGTCACACCTCGCTCCACCCCCAGGTGAGCTCACCTGCCTCACAGCTCCCCACCCCCTGCCATCTCAGGGTTGAACGGTGTCCCCCCAAATGTGGGCCCTAAACCCCAGCACCTGGGGACGTGACCTTGTCTGCACGCAGTCTCCAGGTCATCAGAGTAAGATGAGGTCCCCAGGACGGGCCTTTCCCCAGTACCACTGTGTCCTTATGCAAAGGGGAAGCTGGCAGACACACAGGAGGGAAGCTGAGGAGATGCAGGGAGAAGCTGGGAGCTGGGACAGCCCCTCCTCCAGGGCCTCGGAAGGAATCGGCTGGCCCGCAGCTTGACCTCAGCATCTCCAGGACTGTGAGACAGTTCCTCTGTGCTGCTGAAGCTGCCAACACACCATCTAGTCCCAAATTTACAGCTCGAATCCAGAGCTCTCCCTGCAGGTCCCTGATTTTAACTGGTTTCTTGACATCCTTTTTGTTTTGTTTTGTTTTGTTTTGTTTTTTGTCTTTTTGCCATTTCTAGGGCCACTCCTGCGGCACATGGAGGTTCCCAGGCTAGGGGTGGAACTGGAGCTGCAGCCGCCGGCCTACACCACAGCCACAGCAACGTGGGATCCGAGCCGCGTCTTCAACCTACACCACAGCTCATGGCAACGCCGGATCCTTAACCCACAGAGCGAGGCCAGGGATCGAACCCGAAACCTCATGGTTCCTAGCCGGACTCGTTAACCACTGCGCCATGACAGGAACTCCCAATTTCTTGACATCTTTAACAGCAGAGCAAAACAACACTGTACATCTTATTAGGGTGTGAGAGAGGCCCAAGCTGTGCTGTGCAACTCGGGGGAACAGAGTCTCTATTTTAAAATAACTGTAAATGGAAAGTGAACTTTGAAAATTATATTAAACGTTAAATAAATTTAAAAAATTTAAAGACGGTCTAAATCTAACATTCCTTTTTTTTTCCTTTTTTTGCTTTTTAGGGCCATACCTGTGGCACATGGAGGTTCCCACGCTAGGAATCAAATCAGAGCTGGAGACACTGGCCTACACCACAGTCACAGCAATGCGGGATCCAAGCCATATCTGCAACCTACACCACAGCTCATGGCAGCGCCAGATCCTTAACCCACTGAGCGAGGCCAGAGTTCGAACCCGAGACCTCATGGTTCCTAGTCAGATTCGTTTCCGCTGCGCCACGACAGGAACTCCAAAATCTAACATTGCTAAAACCTCACTCTGGGAGTTCCCGCTATGGCACAGCAATTAAGGATCTGGCAGTGTCTCTGCAGCGGCTCTGGTGGCTGTGGGGGCTCGGGTTCAATCCCTGGCTGGGGAACTTCCGTATGCTGCAGGTGAGGCCATAAATAGAAATAAAAGCTAACTCTGTTCTTTTATATCCTCTGCTACCAACCTGGACAAAACCAAACAGAAACCCCAGATTTCCTATTTCGGTAAATCATATTCCCACACACCAGAAGCACAGGGTTAATTCTTCAAACCCCGCCTGTGTCTCTACGGCTCCAGATCCCAGCCAAGTCCAGGTCCTTGAACACGTCTCTCAAATCATGTCGCGACTCTGCCCTCGGCTTACAGGTCACATTGCAGGAAGGCCTTCCTGGCCGGTGCCCTCCAGAGCTGCTCCTTCCTGGTCGTAGACCTGAGCAGACCTGCAAACGCTGCAGGAGGTTCCTGCATCCGACTCCCCCAGCCCGGGCTCCGCTTTTCCATCTGCACTGGCCGGGTTAAACTCCTACTCATGCCGCAGGAGCCCCGACTCTCTCGCTTCCTCGGTGAGAGCTTCTCCCACCCTAGAGCAGGTCAGGCTCCCTGTTGAGTCTGCTCCCAGCACGAGGTCCTTCTCCGCCACAGCACACCCGGGCCCATGTTTCACACGTGGTCAGTGGTTACCTCGGCCACTGAAGGATCAGCCCATCAAGGCACGAATCACAACCACTTTCGATCAGCCCTGCGGTCCAGCGCCTAGCCCAGCACGGGGACCTCACGGCTTAGAAAACATGTGTTGGACCAAGAAAAGGTTTGCCCAAAGCTGCTCAGCTTATGAGGGGCCAAGCTGGGACTAAAGCCCAAGTCTCCTAACTCACTGTCGTGTGTGTGAGTGTGTGTGTGTGTGCGCCTACTAAAATAGACCGCCTACTAACAATGCATAAAATACATGCGTATAATTTAAAGGAAAAAAAGAAAAGAATCCTCACGTCCGCTTAGGTTCACTGATGAAACATGACGATCTTAGCAGCTTCTGCACACTTTCCCCCAGGAGCTTCCTCTTTCCTGCTCCCAGCCTGCGCTGATAACACATCTTCCCCAAGTGATCTGTATATTCTGCACAATACCAAATGCCCATCAGCCCAGAGTTCCCATTCTGGCTCAGCAGGTTAAGAACCCAACACAGGAGTTCCCGTCATGGCGCAGTGGTTAACGAATCTGACTAGGACCATGAGGTTGTGGGTTCGGTCCCTGACCTCACTCAGTGGGTTAGGGATCTGGCGTTGCTGTGAGCTGTGGTGTAGGCTGGAAGCTGCAGCTGAGATGCCACCCCCTAGCCTGGGAACCTCCATATGCCGCAAGCGCAGTCCTAAAAAGACAAAAGACAACAAGAAGAAAAAAAAGAAAGAAAAAGTGCCTTGAGACAGAAGTCCAGCTGGTTTCTCTTCTTCTTGCCAAAAGATGCGCATTTCTGGGTAAATTCTTTCTTTTTGAAAATAAATGTAACGGCGTAGAGTTGATTTACCAAGTCGTGTCAGTTTCAGGCGTACAGCTTGTTGGTCTCAGCCTTGTGGGTTTAAACCTGTGGTCCAGGCAGGCACCGCAGGAGGTCTGTGGGGAGTGGAGATGCTGGCTGCCTTGTCTGTCTGTCCCCATGGCTGAGAGTGTCACTGGCAGAGTCTGGCATCAAGCACGTGGCATCTAGGAGACACCAGCCTTCCTGGGGGGGGGGGGTCTTATCTCTTATTTGCAGGCATCAACATGCTGACAAGGGAATACATTTGATTCTATACACACCTCGATGAAAATAACAGCATGCTAGTTAACCCCTCTTCCACGGGTCACAGACTAGTTAGCAGAGGACCTACGAAAACCATCAATAAAAAGGTAGTTTGTCCCTAGAAAACCTCAGCCTTGGACTGTGAAGTCACCGAACAGGCTGCAGGATGCTCTGTCCCTCTGTGTGAGGCCACAGCTGTGGTCCTGCGGGTACGAGGCATCAGGCACAGGACCTGGAGCTGCCCCAGGGGCTGCACTGGCACCTTTCACCCCTGCGTGCACAACTCAGGTTGCTGACTCTTTAAACAGCTTCTTTTCTGTGTTCCCAGCCCAACCCAAAAGCGCAGGTGACAGCGCATCACAGAGGGTCAGTACGCAACATGAGCAAAAGCGAGAAATATAACCAGACGAGGATACCCTGGAAAACTGCTCTTTACAAACGAACACAGAAGACATAAAAAGTCACGTAAATCCATGTATAAATGAACCACTTTGCTGTACAGCAGAAATTCATGCAACATTGTGAGTCAAGTGCACCTCGGTTTTTAAAAAATGAACGCAGACTGGTTCAGAGCAGAGACATCCACAGTCGGCTTAGGTCTAAGATGGACTTCCTGGCTCGGCCCGTGGGATCTGAGAACACAGACAAAGACCTGACCCAACCCGGACAGTGAAGAAGCAACCGCGGTCAGAAAGGCAGGCGTGGCCAGAACGCACACTGGGGCAGGTGCACAGGTACGCGAAGGAGACTCACGTCTCAGTGACAGTAACTAAGAGCTCTGGGGTCTGTGCAGGTGACAATTGATGGCCACTCTCAACACCTTTTATGGGTTAACCAAATCTTCGCCACAAGTCCAGGAGGTGGGTTCTGTCTGTAATCTCTCCATTATACAGAGGGATAAGCGGAGGCTCCGTGAATTAGGTAAGGTCATGCAAGGCGGCAGCCTCTCAGCCCCCTTCTCCTGCCTGCAGCTCCCAGCCCGGAACCACGTCCAATCCCCCTCACCCAGCACCAGGAGGGAGGGTGTGTCACCGTCACTCAAGCGGCTGTGTCCTCCCCCGTCCTGCACACCCGCCACCCTGAGGCCACACTTGTGATGGGGGCGCTGTCCCCGTGCTGACAGATCATTCTACTGACACCTGCGATGCCAGCATTTGCACCCGTACCACTAGGGGAGCTTCTGAAAAAATGCCAACTATGTGAGAATCTCTGGTTGCAGAACCTAAGCCCTGGTGGTTGTGCAGGCAGCCAGGGCCCAGGAGCTCGGCTCAGCTGCAGATGACAGGAGGCCCAGGGGCCGTGTCCCTGGGGAAGCAGAAGACGTGATGGCTAGAGATCCGTCATAAGGAACAGGCCCACAGCCGTGGAGGTCGGCACGTCGAGTGCTGCAGACGAGTCTGCAGGCTGGAGACCCACGAGGGCTGGTGCTTTAGTTCGAGTCCAAGTCCAAAGGCAAGAGCGGACCGACGTCTGGCTGGAAGACGCTCAGCCTGTCTATTCACGCCTTTCTCGGGTTGTGGGGGTTGGAAGAGGCCCCCACCTTGGGCAGGGCTGTCTGCTTCACCCAGCCCACCAGTGCAAATATTCCTCTCACCCAGAAACTCGCTCCTAGCAATGCCCAGAAGAACGTTTAACCCAATATCTGGGCATCGCGGTCCAGACAATGTCTTGCTGTCTTTTCCCTTGAAACGTCTGCACATAAAACACTAAATGACTCTACCGTCACCGCACCTTGAGGGCACCACCCAGCAAGACAAATGGACACACGTCTTTGCAATGACATCGCCCAATACGGAAAACATCTAAAACTGTGTAATCCCTGTATGCATTTATTTATTAATTTATAAATTATACGAAGCTTCTTTCTTTTTTTCTTGTTAGGGCCGTACCCGCAGCATATGGAGGGTCCCAGGCTAGGGGTCAAATCGGAGCTGCAGCCCCCGGCCTACACCACAGCCACAGCAACACAGGATCCAAGCCGCGCCTGTGACCTACACCACAGCTCACGGCAACGCCAGACACTTAAACCCACTGAGTGAGGCCAGGGATTGAACCTTCGAGCTCCTAGATGCTAGTCGGGTTTCTTACTGCTGAGCCACAACAGGAACTCCCCCTCTATAAATTATATTAAAATCCTTTTGGATGAGGAGGTCTATGTAGAGATTCTGGTACATTCTGTCATGCACACTTATGTGTGTGTGAGCAGGTACACAAATGTATGCTTATGTATACATGTGCGTACACAGACACACGCATTCTGGTGCATTCTGCCCACCCACAGAGGGGACCCCACCACCCTGGGTGTTGCAGGTGTAGACGCTGCATTTGCCTCAACTGTGGCCTTTCTCATACTTACTGTCCTGCATCCCGATCTGACTCAAAGTCCCAATTCAGGGACGACCTTTTGCAAACATAGGATTTCTCGCAGATGACACACTGGAGGGACGTGTGATAGACGGGGTGGGCTGACGATATACTGGTTGTGAAAGAGAGAGGGACAATCAGGTGGGAGACACAGGGACCAAGGAGGGTCACGGGATGTAAAGGATGCTGAGTTTGGGGTACCCAAGGCTTTGCAAACTTAACAATATGCTATTTGGGGTTTTTTTTTTAATACATCCCCAAGCTGTTTATTTATCTTGTGTTTATACACCCACCTTTTGAAAGATGAATAAGTCCTAAATAACATTAAAATATGTTGCGAGAGTAGAAATTTTTATAACATTCTCAAAATCTTTCTCCGGAATAGAACCGCTTCCATAAAGCATCCTACAGCGTCAGATGGTCTGTCCCCTTAATGAAAGTTACTGTCATGGAGCCAGAAGTTGGTCGATGGTGTGGAAAAGCAGGTTTCACTCTTCTTAGACAAAGCTCCCGTTTCACAGCTGAGTTCCAAAAGCCTCCCCCAGGCTGCGGTGAGGATGCCAAACAAAAGCAAATTTTTCAACAACAGCCAATACAGAGAAGAGGGAGGAAAAAACCTCAGCAGCCCCACTGAGACATGAACAAAGGAAAGGAAGAGAGCCCCACTGGCAAAAAAACCAATGGCCCTGACACACTCAGAGTTCACTCTACATAAGAGAAATACCACTGTACAGACAGCATTTTCCACCGGGAGGTGAGCATAGATCAAGTTTGGTGACACTGTGTCAGTGAGGAGGTTGGGAGGCAGGGGGTCTTCAAGGGAAGAGCAAATGGGGACAAGGTCCATGGAGGATGAGTTAGCAAGAGCCCGAAATGTTTCATGCCTGTAACATTTTGTTTCCGCAAATCCATTTCAAGAAATTTGTTTCCTAGATATTCACAGGCCTGTGTGAAATGGCTGAAGCATGTGTATTTCTTTCTGGAAGCATGGCAATAAAGTAAACTTCATCAACAGGGAATGGGTTTATATACTATGTTACAGCCACAGAGAAGAATACTATGCAGCCCTTAAAAAGAATTGAAAAAATTGGAAACAATGCAAAACTCCACTGACAGATGAGTGGCTAAAGCAAATGGGGATAGACACATATAATGGAATATTATTCACCCATTAAAAGGAAGTGAAAGTCTGCTATCTGAAACATAGATAACCCTCGAGGACATCACGCTAAGAGAAACAAGCCAGACACAAAAGGCTAACATTGGTATGAACCTACCTATTTTGAGATAGCTAGAAAAGACAAATTCTTAGAGTCACAAACAGAATGGTGGTTACCAGGGGCTGGGGGAGGGAAGTTATTATTTAATGCACACGGAGTATGAGTTTGGGAAGATGAGCAAATTCTAAGGATGGATGGTGGGGATGGCTGCACAAGTGTCACGTTATGCACTGTTTACCCTGATAAAAATAAAAGAATGAAGAAGCACTTTAGGTACTGGCAGGGAATAATCTCTGAAATATATGACTAAATAAAAATAGAAGATCTAGGGAGTTCCCATCGTGGCTCAGCAGGTTAAGAACCCAACTAGTACCCATGAGGACGCAGGTTTGATCCCTGGCCTCCCTCAGTGGGTTCAGGATCTGGCGTTGCCTTGAGCTGTGCGGTAGGTCGCAGACGCTGCTCGGACCCCGCACTGCTGTGGCTGTGGTGGAGGCTGGCAGCTGTAGTTCTGATTCCACCCCTAGCCTGGGAACCTCCATATGCCGCAGGTTCGACCCTAAATAAATAAATAAATAAATAAAACAGGTTCTCAGTGCTGGTGGAATTTGAATTTCTCTTGCTAATCATTTGCCTAGCCTAATGTCTGCTTTGCAGTGTAGCTTTGAAGATCAGCCAATTTGAAATTAAAATTTGTACAGCTGTTACTTATCATGTGGGGAGGGGGGCTGTTTACACTTCAGAGCATCAAACTACCAAACTTTCCAAATCCAGAGTTTTATCTCCTACTTTGCCGATACTTCATTGCATAACCGAATTCTTACTGGTCAAATCACGGCTTTTAGGGGAAGAAATGCCTCATTCAGTGGCTGATGGCCTCAGCTGGCTGAACACAAACACTGCGGGAAGAATGATCTGTTCGGGCCAATTCCCAGAGCTAATAGCGATTACTACAATATTTAACGATAGAAGCGCTTAAACTTACTCCAGAAATATATTCAGCGGAACAGCAGATTTTCATGTGATTCCAAACTATCTTTCATCCCACAAAAACACATGGAGATCTTAGAGATAATACGCTTTCTTGCTTTCAAGTCACATACAAATTTAAGAGCCAAACAGGAATTTGTTTTCTGGGTTTTTTTTCTGAGATTGAACAACAGATTTGCCATTTTTAAAAAATTTTTTAAATGTCTTCGGCATTGCCATTTATTCCGTGTGTCCTGCACAGCTGATGTAATGTCTCCAGGCCTCGTGTAACTAACCCCAAACACAAAAATAACAACAGCTCCAAAGACCATAAAGACATCAGTGTCTGGTTCGCAGTGGTCGTGAATGTTATTTCCCTTAAATGAAAAAGTCTCAACACTTTCCTTTCCTTTTTATGGCCACAGCTGCAGCATATGGAAGTTCCCAGGCTAGAGGCTGAATCGAATCTGTAGCTGCCAGCCTATACCACAGCCATAGCAACAATGGGTCCAAGCCACATATGTGACCTACACCACAACTTGCAGCAATGCCAGATCCTTGACCCACTGAGTGAGGCTGGGGATCGAACCCACTTCCTAACGGACACTATGTCAGGTTCTTAACTCACTGAGCCACAATGGGAACTCCCAAAGACATACTTTTATATTAAGAATTAAGTATATCCAAGCAAATTTCTCAAAATTGCAACCAACATAGTTGGAATTTTTATTTCTCCTTTTTTTTTTTTTTTGGCTTTTTAGGACCACCTCTGCAGCATATGGATGTTCCCAGGCTAGGGTTGAATTGAATCTGTAGCTGCCAGCCTACACCACAGCCACAACACCACCAGATATGAGCTGCATCTGTGACCTACACCACAGCTCATGGCAACACTGGATCCTTAACCCACTGAGCGAGACCAGCGATCGAACCTGAGTCCTAATGGATGCTAGTCAGATCGTTTCCGATGAGCCATGGCAGGCACTCCTCTTTGTTTTTTTCATGGCCACACTCATGGCACATGGAAGTTCCGGGGCCAGAGACTGAATCTCAGCTGCAACTGCAACCTACGCTTCAGCTGAAGCCATGCTGGACCCTTAACCCACTGTGCCAGGCTGGATGGAACCCTTCAGCCTTCACAGGGACCCAAGCTGCCTCAGTCAGAGTCTTAACCCACTGCCCCACAGCAGGAACTCCCATTTCTCCATCCCTTGGTTTGTGAAATACTACAGAATGCTACTATCTGGTTGGAACACATGTGAGATGGAATTAGTTACCTTTGATGAGAAAGTAAGCAAAGCACTGAGCTGGGGTTCCCTTTAAAGATCTCCATGGCGCCAGGGAAAGGACGTAGAGACCCACTGCTTGGATTGTGGGCAGAAATGTTCTCAAAGAGAAGACTGTACGTACTTCTCATGTGGATGAGACATTCTTATAAACCAAACATTAATATGCATCTCTGACCATAATATGCAGTTTTCCCTAGATTTGCCTAATTGGAAGCTTTTAGGAAATGTTTGTGTGGACTTTTCTTTTTGTTTTGTTTGTTTTGCTCTGTTTTTGCTTTTTAGGGCTGCACCCACAGCATATGGAAGTTTCCAGGCTAGGGGCTGAGTTGAAGCTATGGATGCCAGCCTACACCACAGTCACAGCAACACCAGCTCTGAGCCACGTCTGTGACGTAGACCACAGCTCACGACCACACCAGATCCTTAACCCACTGAGCAGGGCCAGGGATCGAACCCACATCTTCATGGATACTTGTCGGGCTCATTTCCACTGAGCCACAATGGGAACTCCTCTTTTTCCTTTTGAAATAAATAAATATATAATTAAAAAGGGAAAACATTTCTGGAAACATCACATTTACTATATAAACAGAGACATGGCCGTGACAAAGAAATCTGATAAATAAGACCCCAAAATGATAAATTCTTGAAACGAAAAGATCAAGTTTCACTAAGCAGATTCAGAGTGTAGGTTTCATTCAGTTGGATTCCTTTGTTCATTTAAAATATAAATCCAAACTACCCAAATTCATTCTTCAGGATTTCCTATGTAGTGTAAAACGCCCAGGAATGGAGCTTCACTTCCTACAGGCTGGCATTCACCCCAAGGAGATGCTTCCATGTATCCAGTTAAAAGAAAGGACAGGCATTCGGCAGGGGCTGCACCCTGTGAAGCTCTCCTTCTTAAGATGTCACAGAATAGGAGTTCCCATCATGGTGCATCAGAAACGAATCCAATTGGGAACCATGAGGATGCGGGTTCAATCCTTAGCCTCCCTCAGTGGGTTATGGATCCAGTGTTGCGGTGAGCTGTGGTGTAGGTTGCAGACACAGCCCAGATCCCGTGTTGCTGGGGCTGTGGTGTAGGCTGGCAGCTAGAGCTCCGATTCAACCCCTAGTCTCGGAACCTCCATATGCTGACGGTGTGGCCCTAAAAAGACAGGAGGACCAAAAAAAAAAAAAAAGCTATCACAGATTAACAATCTCAAAAGTCCATGACATTCTTATGGCAGTAAGACTGACAGATGGCCTGGGGGTTTCTCACGGCTAAGATGTCACAGCCGAGACCCACCTGGAAGCCAAGCGCATCTGGAGGCAACTTTATTTTTGCAAAGGCATAAAACAAAAGAAGTCAAGGAAAAGCAATCAATGCTCACCTCTAAACCTATATCCTGGGGGGACCTGCCCAGCCTTGCATGTGGACATGGGGTAACATCATCCGTGACCACAGCCTCATGGGGACCCGAGGAGGCTCGTGGATAAAAGGCAAGGAATGGGGACCTGACAAGCTTTGGGGCTCCTTAGAGATGACACATGCCAGTTTAGGAAAGAGCAGAATTCCGGAACACTAGGGACCTTAAAACTCACCTAGTCAAGCTCCTCCTCTTACACACAACTGGGGAATCAGGCTGGCTGGACGTGGGTTAACTATTAGAGGCAAGGCCTGCTCCCAGGCCTCCCACCCTCCTCTAATGCCTTGGCTCCAAATAAAATCCGCGGTTGCCCTGATCTTGCCGCTGCGACGAAAATGCATTTCCCTTGCTTCGAATTCAGTCTCTACGTAGAAAATGGGGATAGAAAGCGGGGCCCCCGGCCGGCCCGTGGTACCTAAAGGAGCGGAGGATGCAGGGCTGTGCGAAAAATCCCCTGCAGCCCCGCCTGCCTACACCAGAATGCACTGCGCCAACCGGAAGTGCCCCCCGGAAGTGCCAACAGCGGAGTCAGAGGTTCCCCGCCCCTTCCCCGAACCCTCTGGCCCCCGTCGCTGCTGCTCCTGAGGTGGGGGCGCTGGGTGAGCCGCGGGGGGTGGGGGGGGGCTCTGGGGAATAAGCCAGGCGACCGGCCTGCATCCGGAGTCGCCTTCCCAGCCGCCACGTGCATGTGCTCCCTCCATCTCCGGGTGAGGACCCGGTGTCACCGCGCCGCCTCCTGCCACCACCTTGGGTCTGGACCCGTGGTTTTCTCCTCTCTGCCCGGCTGTGGCCGCCACACGGACTCCTGTTCTTTTACTGCCTACATGCCGTCCTGTCCTTGAAACAAACACCCGGCAGCCTTCCTGCGGCTTGCCAAGGACTCAGCAGCTCTGCGGATGCCGAGAAGGGTGTAGGACGGCGGTCTCTCCCGCTGCCTCCGCCCCGTCCCCCCTGTATCTCCTGCCAGGAGCAGAAAGGCTTCACATGCTGCGGCCACACTCGGCCTGGTTTAAGCACGTTCAAGAGGATTTCTTGAGCGTCCTCACTGGACAAGCAGGGAAGGGCCAGGCTCGGGCGGGGGTGACGGGACCTGACGGAGGTCTGCATCTGAGCAGCCAGAGCGAGCAACGGGGTGCACATCTCTGGCCGCTGAGCCCCCCTCGAGGAGCTGTTCCTGGCGGCTCGTGCACGGCCTTGACGGTGGGCAGGACAGAGCCTTTAATTGTGCCTCATGCCTTCACGTCTGTTTACCCTGCACTAGAAGAAGAGGAGCCCGGGACATGTCTTCTCGGGCCTGGAGGAGATGGTGAGGGATGACAGACACTGACTGAAAGCCTGGGAACTTTCAAGCCGCATCAAGGTCATGACCTCCAGCAGCACAGGGGAGGGAAGGGGATCTGCACTGTACCCACGCCTGCGGAGTCAGGAGCAGCCGTGAACCGTAGTTTTTCCTCACTCTGCATACATTTGTGTTGGCTTTTCTCCTAAGTTGGGGGAGTGCCTCCGAGGTGAGATTTTAATTAAAAGGTGTTACAGAAGCAGCCGTTGAACAGACCAGCCTGCCTCCTGGGCCCGTGCCAGCTGACTGGCACAACTGACCGATGAGACAAACGTCTGGCTTGAATCAGATGGGGAAATATATAGCCCTGCCCTCCAGGAACCTGCTCTAATGCTCAAGGCTGACTTCAAATGCCAGGCCCTGGCGTCAATCCCCTCGCTAATTAAGGCTGCCTCACTCTGAGAAGTAGGCTTCCTTTCTCGGCTGGGGTAACAATGGCTGTTCCACCCAAGAACCTGTTTCTGAAACCACCCGTGGTGAAAAGCTGCTGGATCCCACCCCCAAAAAGAATATTTCGAAAGCCTTTGCTGTTCCTTGAAAACACTGCCCTGAGTATGTGGTTACACATTCCTCAGTGAGGACAGTTCAGGATCTAGTCCAGGGCCTTGCGACTAGACGTGGCCAGGATGCTCACGACACAGGGAAGTTTGGTGAAGACAGAAATAACAACCCCACAACTCAGGACGGTGAGGGGGTTGTTCCTGGGACTGGGGTAGAAACGCACCCCTCCCCATGGATGGAATTTCCGTTCACCTCGCCCCAAAGAGCTGAGACGTGGCCTGTTAAAATAGCAAATGACAAGCTATTCCGTGTGAAAAAGCGAGCAGCTGTGTTCTACCTTTTCTAAGAGGCAGGACGGAGCTGGTCAAGGAGACATCAAAGTCCTCTGAGATTCTGACAGTGAACAGAAACCTTATGGCAGGAGCCTCTGGAACCTTCTTGGGCCGTCCTGAAGCCTCATGTGGATTCCTGCCTTTACGAAGCAGGTTCTGGGTAGTCCAGCCAAGGGCCAGGCAGCGGCCTCCAGACCGGGAGGCTTCCCCCTGGTCCCTAATATCGGCTGACCACAGCACTTCAATAATTGGAGTCTTTGTGACACATTTCAGTTCCAACCTTGTTAGATGTTCAGCGCCTCCGAGAAAACCTTCAAGCCCTTCTGGCTCCCTACCACCATCTGAAATGCTGTGCCTGGCATATCCCGGTAGAATAAGCATGGCACTGCCACGCAGAGCGCAGCCTGCCCAGCTTATCCTCAAAGCTACGAAGGTTGTCAGATCTATGCCTCCCTGTCTTTTCAGTATTATTTCATTTTTATTAGAGGTATCATGCTACACAGGCAGTACATAGTATGAGACTTCATGTGGGACTTCAAGGCACCTCCAAGGAGATAAAACTCGAAAAGGCCTCTGGCTGAGATAAGAATGAGCAGACCCGCATCAGCTCACCTGTCTCAGTGTCACTGTTTCAGCATTCCTAAGGACCTTCCCGCCCCAGCAACCTGACCTACTCCTTCCTGCCCCCCACTGGGAAAGGTTTGTGGCCCATGCCTTACCCTGCCCCTGTAGGGGCAACACACACCCCCAAACAACCAGCAAGTGTATCAGAAGACCCCATCCTTCCCCCAACCAAACAGCAAGCGTATGACCCCATTCTCCCCCAAGCCATCGGCAGGTCAGCAGGTGCATGGCAAGACCACTCCTCACACCCCTTTGTCTCTGGGCTATAAAAACAGACACGACCTCCCTGAAGATCAGGAGGTTGGCCTGCTGTGGTAACAGGGTCTCTTGCCTCAATAAACGTGTCTTTTCTACCCCCTGCTTTGAATCCGGAAAATTCTTTTTCCACCCGCCTGCAGAGACCACAGCACGTGGGACTCAAATCACACTCCCCAGCTGGACAAAAGGCAGAGATGGGCCGCACGTCGCTGGAAATGAAGGCCATCACCAGCCGCACCTGCCCCCTGGCAAACACTGACCAGGCCGGAGGCTGGAACTAAGGAGGTGAAAGGGGAAACGAGCCTGAAGCCAGCGAAATAGAGAAGAGTTCCGTTCTTTTTTTTTTTTTTTTTTTCCTTTATACATCCAGTGGAATATACTGATGTAAAAAATGGCCACAACTCCCCCCAAACATTAACTTGTGCTGGGGGAGAAGACTCATGAGAACCGCAAAGCAAGCGCAATAGAAGTAGATCTTGTCTTTGGCGTCACAGACCAAGTTCATTTTCCTTGTTCTCTATTATGGGCTGAAAGGAGTTCCCTCTAAATCCCTATGTTGAAGCCCTAATCCCCAGTACCTGTGAACTTGACTGTATTTGGAGATGGGGGTCTTTAAAGAGGCAATTAGGCAAAAATGAGGCCATAGGGGTGGGCCCTAATCCAGTGTGACAGGTGTTACAGGAATAGAAGAGGCCAGAGATACACACGCACAGAGGGAAGACCGTGTGTGGACCAGCCAGGGAGCCACGTCTCCGAAGACACCAGCCCTCTGACCTCCGGCCTCCAGAGCTACCACCCGGGAAACGTCCATGGCTTGAGTCGGCCAGTCCCGGGCGCTCTGTTAGAGTAATAAAACACGGGACTTGACACAGACACTGTCGTGTAGTAAAAAGGTAGTACATAATAATAAGTAAATAAAAGGTAATTAAAAACCTGACAGCCAGCACGTCTCCCCTCTGGTCCCCCCACTACCGATTTTGAAGCCTGATCCCCTTCTTCCCTCAACTTCACTGCACTGTTTCCCTGACTCCCACCTTCTTCTGCTCCACAGAGCCCCTCTCCACCTCTTCCTTCTTCCCTGACTCTTGTTTTTAAAAGAGGTTTCCTTCCTTCTCCCCAGACAGAGGGGCTGGGGGGTGAGAGGGAGAGAAGGCGTCCTGCACCCAGAGCTGCCCGTGTGCCCGCTTTGCCAGGGCATCGTGCAAAGCCACTGGAACTCATCCGAAGACCTGATGCTCCCTTTCTGGGAGACTCCGACCAAGTCACTCCACTTCTCTGAGCTTCTCTTTTCTCATACATTTTTTAAAAAACGGGGCTGCAGATTCCTGGGAAGGGGTTCAGAGCGAGCCTCCCCCAAATGCACAGACTTGGCCTGTGGATTGTCTTGCCTTGAAGCCGATCAGGGCCCAAAAGATGCAGGAGGAGATTTTTTATTCCCCTTCAACCCCCCAAGGAATTCGAACTGGGGCCTGACTCAGCGAGAGCCAACGCTATTGGCAGACAGAACCCTTATCAGAATGACCTATCTGTACGGCGGGCAAACATCCAATTACCCAGCCTTGTCTTGGTATTGTCCTGCCAGCGGCCCCCCACCCCTTGGAGGCCTCGGGCCCTCACCCCCAGGATGGCAAAGGCCTGCCAGCCCCACTTGCCCTCGAGGCTCATACCTTTGGGGCTCCCTTACCTGCATAATTAAATGTGTTCTCCTGTTAAATGGTCCTGTGCCAATTTAATTATTAGACCAGACAAAGAACTGAGAAGGGCAGAGGAAACCATTTTCCTCCCCTGCACTTCCATGGGCTTTGTGAGGGTCAGTTGAGAGAATACACGGGGAAAGACTTGAAATACTAATCACCATAGCTCAGTTTTTCTATCTGCAGAATAGGTACAACCTAGAATTTTGTAGTATGGGATCATGAAAAAAAAAAATCAGCAAATGACTAGAACTTCTGTGATTGTGCATATGATGTCTTTTAAAGTGTTATTTCTTTGGTCTGAGAAAATTTGCTTTTGTTTTCTCCTGCCAGTTAATAGTTATAAAGAGTGACAGTGCTGTACTGGGTATTAGGAGGAGGAGTCTAAAGACACGAAAGTTCTGGTTCCAGCCTGCATGAAGCCTGCAATCTATCGGGGAAAATAAGTTTAACAATGGAAATCACTCAAAAAATTGGTTCACAGTGGTTTTCAGGGCTGGGATGGGGTATAAAAGCCCAATCTCCTGGCAGGGCAAGCAGGTGCCTCCTGAACTTTCTAGGACAAGATAGCAACTTCCGGTTACCACCAATCTAAAGTCAATGCCAGGAGACACTAACAAAACTGATTTAAAAGATGTAAATTCAGGAAAGGTAATAAAAACCTGATTGCTAAGTAGTGTATTTTGTTTTAACAAAATCTAATTCTGTAATAATTTGTGCAGTACAACACTTGAATACATAAGGACCTCCAATATTCTTAAAACATGATTTGAATAAACACATCTTAATTTTCTCATTAGTTTCTTGAGAACCCCTGAAAAAATATTATTGACAATAGCAACATTCCAACAAGAAAAACCTTCATTCTCCAGAAATGCTGTTGATACCTGACTTTAGAAACATCTTAACCAAAAGGAAAACTGCACAGTGGATATTTTGGGGGGGTGGGAATTCACAAAATTCAAAATAGGGCAATTTGGTTAGTAGGGGCACAGGGATGAAATGGTTTAATCCTTCAGCAGCAGTCTCTCACGGCAGCCACATTCGAATTTAGATCCTGACTTTGCCGCTTACAGACTGTTAGGTCCTGGGGCAAACTACTGTGCCTTCCTGAGTGTCATCTTCCTTATACTTTAAATGGGTACTTATGCCTTGAAAGGACAACGGTGATGACACAATGAAGCACAAAGCTCAGAGCCATCCAGGCACCTCTCCTGGCCAGCAGCAGGGGCCATCCTGGGGGGAACGTCTAAATTCGAATGTATCACAGTGGATTCTGATTGTCTTGGCCTCTGCCTCTCCCTAAACAGTGACTTTTTCTAGTTCAGCTCTGAACCTCTCACCATTTACTGCTAAGGAGCAAGATACCTGGCACATAGCAGCACCTCAAGACACGTCAGATGAATGCGTGAATAAAAATGTAACAGATCATTTTTGTTTGTCTTTAGGGCTACACCCGCAGCATATGGAAGTTCCCAGGCCTAGGGGTCGAATCAGAGCTACAGCTGCTGACCTACACCACAGGTCACAGCAAGGCCAGATCCTTAACCCACTGAGCTGGGCCAGGGATCCTACCCTCGTCTTCGTAAATACTAGTTGGGTTCATTTCCGCTAGGCCATGACAGGAACAGATAATTTTAAATCGGAGGCAGGAGTTCCCATTGTGGCTCAGTGGTTAACAAATTCAACTGGGAATCATGAGGTTGCAGGTTTGATCCCTGGCCTCACTCAGTGGGTTAAGGATCCGGCATTGCCATGAGCGATGGTATAGGTCACAGACGAGGCTCCCATCCCGTGTTGCTGTGGCTGTGGTGTAGGCTGGCAGCTACAGCTCCGATTAGACCCCAGCCTGGGAACCTCCATATGCCATGGGTGCAGCCCTAGAAAAAGGCAAAAACAAAAACAAAAAAACAAATAAATAAAACCGAGGCAGAGGAAGAAATAAACTAGTATGTGTGGAATACACCTTAACTAGTAACAGGTCTGTCTCTTTGGCAAACTATTTAAATCTGGAGAAATGGATTAAAAACACCCAAAGAGACCTTTAGCTAGAGGAGGATGAAAAGAAAAAAGGGGAAGAGTAACTATTGCAGCTGTCAGTCACGGCAGAAAGGTCACTCAGATTTCTTGCTAATTTTTTTCTGTAGTGTACAACTAAAACAATCTCTCTCTTTTTTTTTTTTTTTCTGTCTTTTCTAGGGCCGCTTCTGCCGCATGTGGAGGTTCCCAGGCTAGGGGTCTAATCGGAGCTGTAGCCACCGGCCTACACCAGAGCCACAGCAACGCGGGATCCGAGCCGCGTCTGCAACCTACACCGCAGCTCACACGGCAACGCCGGATCTTCAACCCACTGAGCAAGGCCAGGGACTGAACCCGCAAGCTCATGGTTCCTAGTCAGGTTCGTTAACCCCTGCACCACAACGGGAACTCCTAAAACAAATAATCTTAATAAGCCAAAATTGGCTGCACTTTACATGCCAGAAAATATCTAGTGAAATGAGGTTAATTCTCTCGCGTGCTGTGGCAGTCATGTCTTTCTACAACATTAAGATGCAACTGTCTGAATTTTTAATACTGTGCCTGCTGTGTGCACCTTTCTTTTGCAAAGACTTTGGTTAATATATTGGTAAGGCTGAAGGTCAACTCGTTTTCAAATCAAATCTGGATCCAAACCAGGTTCTCCATTTTAGTTTTTAAAAATAGTAACAATTAAGGAATATCTTGAAAAGGAGGAAGAATACTTTTTTGTTGATGCTTTGGAAAGGAGTAGCAATGAACTTTTTCACATCTTCCACGCGACCACAATCCGAAGTCTTTTCGAAAACAGAGTATTAGGGCATTTAGAAGGCGGCCGCCAAGAAGCCTGGTTCCCTCTCCAAAGGGGCTGCAAAATAGGCTGGAGTTACCGACCGCGCGAGACAAGGGTCAAAGAAACAGCGCACTTATTGGCTGGTCCTTGCAGAAGTGCTCCGGGACGCCAGGAGCCCCTCCCCGCGCCTCCGTCGCCCGGCAACCCGGGCACGCCGCCGCTCGGCCCCCTCCCCCGCTGCCATGGCGACGCACGCTGCGGCGAGGCCCCGCCCCCGCTGCCATGGCGACGCGGGCAGCCCGCGGGTGCCGGAGCCTCCCCGGCGCAGCTCCGCGCTTGCGCTGCACCTGCTGCGGCGGCGGCAACTTCTCAAACCTGTAGCTCGCCCGCCGACCTGCCCGCGCTCTCACGACGAGCTGCTCGCCCTCGCCTCCTTTCACCCTCTCTTTAGAAAGGGTTCCATGGACGCAGGCTTCGGCCACCTGTTGCTTGGTAGGCGCCTCCCCAAAAGTGAGGGAGGGGTGACCACCCGCACAGAAAACCCACTGACCTTTCTCAGCATTCCTCCGCGTTAGCAGGGGGTCTCCGGAGGGATCGACCACCCCGCCCCGAGCTCCAATGGAAAAGAAGTCACGAGGCAGCAGACGGGGAGCTCGGCCCCGGCGGGTGCCGCCGCGAGGGCCCCTGCGCCCTCCTCATTTGCACGACAAAGGGCGGGACCTTCAGGCCACTCGGTTCGGAGACGGCGAATCGGTCCCGCGGCTACCTTCCTGGCCAAAGTTCAGGTTGGCTCCAGAGTTCAGAAGGGGTAGTCGGACGCCACGTTTCCCAGGCGGATGAGCGGGCAGTGGCTCCAGCGCAGCGTCAAGCACGCCTCGGGACCAGCGCTGTGCTATTGTTTGCGCTCCTCGTAGGGCGTGGCGGACGGTGGGAGCGGCCGAGAGCCGTTTCAGGCCGACGGAGGTTGAATTTCTTGCTGGGTTTGCGTCTCCCGCCGCCTCCCACCTCCTCCCAGCCCCTTGCTGTTGCATATTCATAAGAAGGCGGGGCCGCTTGCCATCTCTTGAATCTTCAGGGTTGAGAAAGCCGAGGCAAAGTGGGGACGACTCGATTTGGAAGGAAACACTGAGAAGACAGGGTGGGGGACTAAGTGGTAATATAAATAAGCAAATAGAGGAGTCCTTTTCCAGTTTCTTCCCCCACCTTCAGGCAACTGTACACACACACACACACACACACACACACACACACACACACACACACCATTGAATTGAGCAAAGGAAACTTCAAGGCGGTCCTGACTCAATTCCTTGGTCCTAATTATAGTGTTAGACTATTTCGAGGATTGCGGGGAGGCGCAGGTATTTTAAAGATGACTTGACCTATGTGCTCCCCATTCCAAAGAGAGCAGTTAAAAGTGACATATGCAGACTTCACTGGTTGCATTGGTTTTACTGAATTTCGTCACAGTGGATTGTCTGCTTTTAATGTGGCGCTGCCCTCTGCTATCTCAAAAAAAAAAAAACAAACAGATTTTCTGATTTATAAGCAATTACGTTGCCAGTGGGAACCCATCTTCAGAAAATAAAAATAGCCAGAGGAAAATGGCAGGCCACGGAAGTTCCCGTGGGGACAAGGACGGCCTGATTGAGACACACTGAAAGCCACTGGTGGGGAGCCATTCCCCCCCAGGAGCAAGTGGTCCTCCAGGATGCCTCTCTTCCCTTCCTGAAATGTCCACTGTGGGAATCATCACTAAATTACATCGTGGAATTCAGATCCAGCTGCCCCTTACAGTCCAGGTGCTTCCTTGAGAAGGTGGCATTGAAGAGAGGTGAAAATTGTGCTATAAACTGTCTAATCCCCCGACACACACAACCTGCCCTGATGCTTTTGCCACCATGCTTTCTATTCCTCTGTGTTAAAGACCGATAGAAAAAGCCCTGATAAGATATAACTGAGAGCTGGCAGAGGTGACCACACTAGTTAACCCTCACTAATTACAGGTGGCGAGACTTAGGAATGTTAAAAACCCACTTGTTCTGCGGGTCCTCACTGGTGCCTATCGACTGGTGGATGGTAGGTCCTGGGGACAGATGAAATTGGGCACTTTCAGGGTGGTATGGCCTTAGACACTGGGGACACAGATGACAATGCAACAGCCCAGGGCACTGCCCTAGGAGCCATCCTTCTAGTGCAGGACATACTGCAAGCAAACCGATACAGAGTCTGGGAGTTATCGTTGCTGTAAAGAAAAACAAAGCCATTTAGACAGGCAGGTGCTGGAAGCCCAGAGAGTATAGAGGTGTGTGACTTCCTGGATGGAAGCCCCTGAGACCAAGTCCCAGTGTTCTGATGGGGTTTTAGGGCCAGGCTGTGGTCACGGGCTCTGTGACCTTGTGTATATGGGTGCCCTTCTGTGGTTCTCTTTCTTCCTCAAGCAAACAAACAAAAGACTATCTTTTCAGTAGCATTCAGTGTGCAAGGAAGGTTGTCATACTGATGGCACGGGGGTTGCGGGGTAGGGGCAGAGGGTCTGACCATGTGGCTGGCTGGTCCATGCCTGGATGCTGCGATCAGATTGCTAGGCAAGACCCTTCACCTCCAAGTCTAGTTGCTCCTGTTGTAACCAGGGATAATAATACCCACCTCAGAGGTTGCAGAGAATATTAAATGAGGGGTGCTAAAATAATAGGGCTAGGGGACTTCACGTTGTGGCTCAGTGGTAACGAACCCGAGTAGTATTCATGAGACGCAGGTTTAATGCCTGGCCTCGCTCGGTGGGTTAAATGATCCAGCATTGCCTTGAGTTGTGGTGTAGTTCGCAGATGGGGCTGGATCCTGTGTTGCTATGACTGTGGCATAGGCCCATGGCTACAGCTCTGATTTGACCCCTAGCCTGGAAACTTCCATATGCCATGGGTTTGGCCCTAAGAAGACAAAATAAAATAAAATAAAATAATAGGGCTAGCTGTTGTCATAATTTCTCACCTTCTGGAGGGCACCCCTATGGCACATCCTTTGAAAGTGGTGGTTGCACTATTCACAATAGGCAAGACATGGAAACAACTCAAATGTCCATTGACGGATGAATGGATTAAGAAGACGTGGTACATATACACAGTGGAATACTACTCAGCCATAAAAAAGAACAAAATAATGCCATTTGCAGTGACATGGATGCAACTAGGGGTTGTCATACTAAGTCAGTCAGCAACAGAAAGACAAATACCATATGATATCACTTATATGTGGAATCTAAAATAGGGCACAAATGAACCTATCTACAGAACAGAAACAGACTCACAGACATAGAGAACAGACTTATGGTTGCCCAGGGGGAAGGGGAGGGAGTGGGATGGACGGGGAGTTTAGGGTTCGTAGATGCAAACTCTTGCATTTAGAATGGACAAGCAACGAGGTCCTGCTGTGCAGCACAGGGAGCTATATCCAGTCTCTTGGGATAGACCCCGATGGAGGATAATATAAGAAAGGGAATGTACATATATATATATGTATGACTGGGTCACTTTGCTGTATAGCAGAAATTGGCACAACCCTGTAAATCAACTATACACTAATAAAAATATAAAATAAATGGCATTTCCACTGTGCCTCAGCAGATTAAGAAGCCAACTAGTATCCATGAGGATGCAGATTCAATCCCTGGCCTCGGCGGGTTAAGGCTCCGCTGTTGCCGCAAGCCTGGCACAGGTTGCCAGTGAGGCTCAGGTCCCACATGGCTGTGGCTAGGGCGTAGGCCAGCAGCTGCAGCTCTGATTCGACCTCTAGCCTGGCAACCTCCATATGCCACCGGTGCGGCTCTACAAAGAAAAAAATGAATAAAAATTAAAATTTAAAAAATTCAACGTAAAAATCAATCAATCAATCAATCAATGAAAGTGGTGGCTGCTGGATTATGAGAACTCCCTTAGCTTTCTAACCTTGACCCTTAGCTCTAGTTCTCTCCTCGCAGAGGAGGATTGTGGGGACAGGCTAACCCATGGAGGTCCCTGCTGCACCTACCCTAACCATTGTACAGACTCAGAAGAGGATCCGAGAGGTCAGTTTCCTCCCTGACAACACACAGCATGGTTTCTCTTACTGCTCTAGTCACTTCTGAAGAGTTGATACAATCGCTGCGTCCCCAGGGACAGCCAGGCCCCCCTGTTCTGGTTGAATCCAGAGCTCTGACCCCTGTGCGCGGGCTCAGTCCCTGTCAGCTGGCCTCTTGAGCAGCCCTTCTCCTCCTTGTATTGATTTGTGTGGCACTTTTGAAACGTGTTTCCCCATCTTCGCTCCGGGCCCTCTTTGAGCGCGTGTTCCTGGCCCTGGCCGTAAATTCATCAGTGCTTAGGGTTTTGCCATCAACCTTCCCACAAAGGATGAGTAGGAGATTGAAGAGGCAGAGGGGGCGGGCAGGCAGGTCCAGCCAGGATGAACAGCTGCCCTGCCACACAGCCCCATGAATCGGGAACGCTGGGACCCAGGACAGACAGCCGGGGTCAGTGTCACACCCGGTGGTCCCAACTAGACTTCACGAAAGTAGCCCCACCCCAAAGAGGACTCTTACATGTGTGCTAAACACACCCACTTGTCTGCAGATCGCACATCTTGTAATGGACACAGTACTTTGCCAGAGACTGTGAAATCTCTTCGCTGTGAGATTTAGCTCAGTCATCACTCCTGTGAATTCTTTTCTCAGCTTCTGAGATCAGCCTTGGGTAACTCATTTGGATAAAAATGTCTTCCACATTTGAAACACACGGAACTGCATGGTGGCCCCTCCCGGGATTCCCAAGTTAATCCCCAAGTACTATTAGGCTAATGATACGGGAAGACCTTTCAGCCACATGCCCACAGCAATACACACGCGAGGATCCCTCCAAATTTCCAAATGTAACACGATGCCGGCGAATTGCTCCAGCGCTTTATTGGGACTTGAATTAAATGAGAAGAAATAAGTCTGCTGTCCTAAATTATTCTAAGCATCAAACAAGCCTGTTACCTTGGGACGCTAATTCAAGTCACTTTTTATCCTTTTCACTGTGCGCCCCAGAGAAGGCAGCACATCAACAAAACCGACAAGACCTGACGATGTCACCAACCACCAATGCCAAGTGTGATCACCGCAGTCCAGGATCCTCTCCTGGTTTTGTTGCTCTGTCCCAGCACAGTCTGCCTCCGTCCACCGGAAGACACAGAGCGGGGAGAGGGGAGACTGAAACTGCGGTTGCGTAGTAAACTCACCCCTGGTAAGCCCTTAAGGATTGTTAGATTTCTCCGCAAGTATTAACTGTTCACATTGCTCTGTTGCTGTTGAAAACATAACAACTTGTTACTCTCCACTGTGATTTTTGCCCACTGGTTCATTCACCATTTATCAATTAACTATGTGTATGGCAAGAAGCCAGGCACCTGGGGAGTTTTTGTTTTTTTTTTTCAAAAGAGCAACTGTCCATAAGGACTTTTAAAAAATAGTGAGATCAAAACAAACAAACAAACAAAAAGCCACCCACCCACCCACCCACACACACACAAAGGAGTTCTCATCGTGGCTCAGTGCAAACAAATCTGACGAGCATCCGTGAGGATGCAGGTTCGATCCCTGGCCTCGCTCAGTGGGTTAAGGATCCAGCGTTGCCATGAGCTGTGGTGTAAGTCACAGACCCTGCTCGGATCTGGCATAGCTGTGGCTGTGGTGTCGACCAGCAGCTACAGCTCTGATGCAACCCCTAGCCTGGGAACCTCCATGTGCAGAGGGTGCAGCCCTAAAAAACAGACCAAAAAAAAAAAAATAGTGGGAAGATAACATATATGTGTAAATCTAAATTCTGTAAATTAAATTGTTGCAATATGGCTTTAAAAGCCACGTTTTGCATTACACAAAACTTGTAACTGTGTGCAGCAGTGGATGTTAACTAGTCTTATTGCCGCTGTCATTCTGCAATATCTATGTATACTGAATCACTATGTTGTACACCTGAAACTAACATTGTTACATGCCAATTACATCTCACTGAAAAAGGGTAATTTCTCACCCAAAGAAGACACATTTTAAAGAACTCTGTGAAACATTGCTTTATAAGGCCAAGACTCCACTTGCAATATGAATCGCAGCCTATACTTCATTCGTAAATTGGAATTTATTTATAAAACACATTTGCCCCGGGGGTGGGGCCAGGGAGGGGGGTGGGGAGGGGAGGCGCTGGAGACGCGAGGGATGAGATACCAGCCCTGGCAGGGGAGGTGGGGAGAAGGCCAGGGTGGGAATGGGGACCCCAAGAGTGGGGAGAGGTGATGGCACCAGATTCAAAGGAGTCGATAGTTCAAGGCAGAGGAGTTCTGATTAACAGGATCCCGGGACCACTGTTACCCGCCCCCCCAGAGGCGCTGGTGGTGTGGTCCGAGGTCGGAGGTAAGGACTCCGATCTTGGCAGCCTCGGGACCGAAAGCAGCAAAACAAGCACAGCTGCTGCCCATCCAGGAACTGATGCCGCGGGGCTCAGCCCCTGGCAGGGGAGTCAGCAGATTCATGGACCGAGCTCGCTGGCTCTGCTCCTGCTCCGGAGGAGGAGGAGGCGGCTGGGAAGGGCGTCCAGCTGACGCGGGCTATTCGCGCTCAGCCACAAAGGAAGGTGGGAAGGCTCTTAGTGAGCACCTTCTGCATACCTGGCACCATCACCTTTGTCACCTCTCTGGATACACGTATCTGAGTGACGGGTGTCATCTTTTCCTGTCCTAGTTTCCTTCAAATAACCCATCACCCATTAGCTTCTTGAAATCCTTTGTGAACAGGCTTGATTTTTAAGCTGTGCCTGTTCTTGGGAATAAGGGGATTACTTACATCCACTTTGCCTTGTACACACGGGCACACTTTTACTCACTCTGATAGGCAGGTAACGGGCCCTGAGCACACCCTCTAACAGAGCTGTTTGCTCACGGTCCATCTCCACTCATTCGCACAATACGCATCGAGTCTGCACAAACCCTGTGCCAGAGTCTGGGCGCCGTCCATGGGAACCGAGCTAGGAGCTACATGCTCCAGCTCTGCGGGAATTCACAGCCTGATGGCAGAGACTGGGGGACCCACCCTGTAGCCAGAAGGCAGGTGTGCGCACCTGAGCTGGGAGCAGCGGGAGCAGCGCGGGGAAATGCCTCCCCAAACAGGCTCCTGCTGCAGGGGTTCACCCGTCTCTTCCACCAGGTTTTTAGATTTTGAGGGTCTTTCTAGCGTGCACCTTTTCTGTTTAAATCACCTTTATCTTTTTCAGCCCATTTACAGAAGCCTTTTTAGATGCTTGACTATTTTTTTTTTTTTTTTTTGGTCTTTTTGCCTTTTCTAGGGCAGCTCCCGCAGCACATGGAGGTTCCCAGGCCAGGGGTCTCATCGGAGCTGTAGCCACCAGCCTACACCACAGCCACAGCCACGTGGGATCCGAGCCACGTCTGCGATCTACACCACAGCTCACGGTAACGCCGGATCCTTAGCCCACTGAGTGAGGCCAGGGACTGAACCCGCAACCTCATAGTTCCTAGTCGGATTCATTAACCACTGAGTGACGACGGGAACTCCTTGACTTTCTAACTTTAAGGTTTGTTTTTTTCTTTCTTGGCATTGAACCTGAAATTGAAGGACCTCTGAATTGTGGACACCTTCGCAAAAGTTCAGACAACGCCCTCAGGCTAGCTCACTCCCCTGCATCAACCCAACAAAGAGTCTAGTGACCTGTGCTGCTGAACTGATCTTTTCTTTCGAAATCCCCTTAAACTGTAAATACTGAGAGCCCAGCACTCTGGGTCTGTCGTCATGAACTGATCATGTCTGCCTGTCCATCTGTCTTTTTGGTTTGCTGAAGCGGAAGTCACTTCGATTCTCTCATAAATCCTCAACCTCCCACCCAGAACACATAGGCAAGGATGTCACCTTGACAGCCAACTCGTCCTGAAGGGACACAGGTGTTTTCCTACAGGAGATGTGAGTGGAGATAAAATGTATCGGTGCCCGGCCAGTGAGGAACCCCTGCGGTCATCTGCAGCAGGTGCTCAGGTCAGCATCCCCAGACTTCACTTCAGAAAAAAAAGTAATGGCTCTGAGGTTTGTGATTTCAGCTCCATGAGGCCCAAGACTCCTGGGCTGCCTGACGGGAGAAAGCTCTCGAAGGCTTCCCTGAGCACTTTTACCTTGTGGCCTTTGCTCCGAAGAGAGGTGCAGAGGCTTGTTCTGCTGGGTCCGTGGACACATCACCAGCTTCCTTTTGCAGAGTGAGAACTCACACGTTAGGAGTCTGCTCTCATTCCTTTCTGTTTCTGGAATACAGGAGGATGCACCGTCAGTTAGGAGGTGTTTACGGGCTGAATAAAGACTCAGCAATGGAAATGGAAAGCTGAAGGCACGGATTTGCCTCATGCATTTTCTGGCTCTCCTTCTGGAACTCTCCCCACAGAGCAGCCCAGCTCACCTCATTTTCTTCAGGTCCCCTGGCCACGGTCACCCTTTCAGAGATGAGCCTGATCAACAGGTGTAAACTAAACACACTCACACGTGTGCATGCACACACGCACGCGTGCACACAAGCATGCACACACACACACGCACAATCGGTTCATATTTACATTTGCTGCCCCACCTACCCCCTCTGGACATGTTTGTTTTCTGGTCCGCTCACTCCCTCTCCCCGCTGCTAGAACTAAGCACCATGAAGACAAATCTTTTGACTCTTCTGCTGTGACATTCTCAGCTCCTAGAATACTTGACGCATGCTCAAAAGACATTTATTGAAATGATGTACAAATTTCAAAAGGTAGGATTGGTTTCTCTGTACTCCTCAGCTTATAAGGAGACGCTGCGTGTCCGTGACCTTCCCCCGGAAACTGAGGGCTCAGAAATTACGAAGCTCCGCAGGGAGCGGACCTGGGCTTCTGCCTCCTGGCTGGGGTTACTACGGAGAAATACCAGCAGTGTATTCACAAAGGACTCTCAGAATGTGGCACACACTGAGGCTGCCCTGCGTCCTGGGCCTGGACAGAGCATCCATGTGGCTTGGTGCCCAATGCTGCCCCCAGGTCGAGTCATTAGATGACCTGTCTTTAAAGGACGATGAGTCCGATGGAAGAGTCGGAGCAAAAGCTCCACGGGAGAGCGTGGGAGGCCGGGAGGTGCGCGTGGATCCCTGAGACCCGTGGCACTGGAGGTCTAGACTTCCAGGAGCCTGGGGACAAGGAGCACAGCAGTCCTATTGTCATCTTGCACCAAGAGGGCAGGGCTGCCCGTGGACAGGGGCTGAGGGGAGGCTGGGAGTGCGCCAATGAGCTACTCAGCTGCTTTGCAAGCAGGCTCCCCCTGGTGTAGACAGCCACCCTCCTGTCCCGGGAGCGGGAGGAAATGGATCCAGATTCGGATGGAGCGTGGCTGGAGCCGGTGGGCTGAAGTGGGGGTGTGAGCCAGGGCTCCCAGCCAGGCCTTCACCGCCTGCACCCCTCACTGGCCCTCCCCCCATCCTCCGAGGGCCCCTTGCCGGCTGGATCTCACTAGGCTGCTGCCGTCCGAAGACCCTCACCCCAGGAGGCCTCCAGAGATCTGGGGGCCCAGTAGGCCATGTGCATAAACTCCCACCGGCCCATCCTGGGGATACGCAGCAAGCCTGGGGCTGGGGGCTCTCTCTGAACCTGCCCTGCATGAGCTCACTTCCCAAACATTCCTGCACGGCGTGGAGACCCCGATGCCTGAAAACCCTTTACTCCCCCCCCGCCACGTCAGCTAAAAAAGCACAGCCACCCACCCCGGCAGTGGCACAGCCGGGCTCCCCTCTGCGCCTCCGGCCCAGCACCAACCCCAATGCCAACCAACTGTCAGCTCCCCTGTGCCCCTCCCTGCTCCCCAGACTGTGGGTCCCTGCAGGCAGGGACCACCCATGGCCCACAGGTCTGAAAGACATCAGGCATCGAGTGTGCTCACTTCGAAGGCTTCACTGAATAGACAAAAGGTGCGTACAGGTGTTATGGAAATTCTGGGCAAGCTCTTCTGTCCACTCAAGTTTCCCAGGGCAGAGATATTTGAACGATGCCCTGAAAGACAAGACGGGACTGGGGGAGGTGGAGGTTGGAGAGAGGGAGGGGGCCGAGGAGGGGACCAGGGAGAGAAGACCCGGGGAGATGGAAAAGGCGGAAAGCCTCTAGGGGGCGGCACTTCAGGTCATGCCACCTGCCCGCTGTGTGGCTCTGAGCAAATTGCTTAACCCCTCTGTGCCCTGGTTTCCTGCCTTGTGAAATGAGGATGCCAGTGGAACCCATTTCACCCTGCTCTGAGGCGCAAATCAATTAACATGTAAAGGCTTAGAACAAGGCTCCGCCTAGAGGAGGCGCTGATGTGAATATCAGCTACTATTAATACCATGATCACTATAAATGCAAAGAAGAGCGGTCACAGGAAAATGGCACTCATGCTAAAGCCATCTGGACGAGCCCTGCCTTTTTCTCTCTCTCTTTTCTTGGCAGCCCCACATGCTAGATTTTCCTGGCAGTGTCCCTTTCAAATAAAACATTTCAACATTTTGAGCCGGTCCCCAAATTTTGTTGAGAAGAGGAGGGTTACTGGATCCCCTGAAAGAAGTCACTGAGCCTTTTCTTTAAGTTGCTAAAATAATCTGTGTGTTGATGCAGGCAAGATTCGTCTCGATTTCATACTTGATTGAAGAAGAAGGCAGAAAATAGATAAATTATCTGAGCAGTAAACACACAGACACACACACCCATAGAAGCAACAGGGGAAGAAAAGCCATATTTCTTTAAAGAAGATGTTTGTCCGTGGGCTGTACAAACTGGCTACGCTGCTCCAAATACCACATGCTTATTTTTTTCCCTCTAGGTTTCCCGTTGAGATAACGGGAGTTATCTCATGGGGCGAGTGGGGTGGCCCTGGTGCTGGAGTCTGAGCCCAGGAAGGAAGTATGAGGAGCCATCCTTGCTTTTGGACCCAACCACAGCTAAATCCGAGAGTTGAAGTGTGAGTCTACTGTAATCTCCTTTCCCAAATCACCAACTACAAATACAAAAGCAGAAGTTCCCTGGTGGGTCAGTGGGTTAAGGATCTGGCGTTGCCACTGTGGCTGGTGTTCCATCCTAGCCCAGGGACATCTGCATGCCACAGTGTGGCCAAAGAGATTTTTTAAAAACAGCATACACAAAAACAAAACAGGAGTTCCTATGGTGCCTCAGCGGCTTAAGAACCCGACTAGTATCCACGAGGATGTGGGTTCGATCCCTGGCCTTGCTCGGTTCTCATTGCTGTGAGATGTGGTGTAGGTTGCAGACGCAGCTCAGATCTGGCGTGGCTGTGGCTGTGGTGTAGGCTGGCAGCTGCAGCTCTGATTCAACCCCTAGTCTGGGAATGTCCATATGCCACAGGTGCGGCCCTAAAAAGCAAAAACCAAAAACAAGTCACCTACGACTTCTGGGAGCCCACATGGCTGACCCAGGGCCTAGCCCAGATGGCCTCAGCCCCACGCCATCAGGCTGCCTGGTCCCGAGATGGCGCAGCCAGCGCTGCAGGGCCACGGGAGATCCTGGAATAGGGACGGTGCAGCATACTAAAGCACACAAGACTCTTTTACATCTAGAAAGTGGGGGACCAGGAGGCCCTCCATTCTGCAGAACCAAGGTGCCTAGGCTTTGGCCCACAGGCCTTTTATTAGGGAAGGTGACGTAGGTTAATGAGCAAAATCAGGTGCCGTTAATAAGGCTCTCCCTTAGTGGCTGTGCTTTTGCACGTGCGCTAAATTTGTTTACTGCACCGTTCAGCAGTGTCGATGGTCTCCAACACCGAGATGCTGCCAGCTCCCCCTCCCCGGGATGCTGCAGTTAGAGCATCCCTTAGGTCAGGAAAAGGCACAGGTCTGAGGTCCAGCTCAGCAGGTGCCAGCTTGAGAGGGGGAGTGTCCTCTGGTTTTGGAGCCCCAGTTTCCCTTCTAAAATAAACACAGATAGGAGCTATTTTAAGGATGTCTTCCACCAAAATGAGGAAGTAACTGGATGAGAGAGAAAAGCAGCAGAGGGCTCTCTGGGGAGGGCTGTGGGGATGCAGGGTGACGCTGCTCCCGGCATGGAGCCAGGCAGCATGGCCCTGGGGCTTGGTTGCTCAGCATCATGTCTGCCTATGCACCTGCTCCTAACGAGAGCGCCCCGGGAGGGGAGCTCCTTCAAAACAGGGACTAAAGCCAGATGAGGAAGCCATGAGATCCGGGGGCCGAGGGTGCACGCAGAAGAGGGCAGGACCCACCAGGTGACAGCTGCAGCAGCCCTGGCAGGGCCACCCCAGCAGGAGGACATGAGACCCCAAGGAGGCTTGTGGCCAAGAACCACCGGAACTTCGTGGCCTCGGCAGATGGTTTTTGGAGGCAATGAGGAACATGGGTGACGGGTGGATAAGCCAGGGAATTACTGACTCCAGGAAAACGAAAAGAATATTCACGGGGCACTAAATATTCCTTTGTGAATAGGAGTTGCATAAACAGGACACTGTGAAGCATGAATCTAGTTTAAAATTATAGCTATTTTGAAAGAAAGGGGGAGGAAAGGCAGGGGTGGAGGATTGGCAGTTGTGCCTGAAAGCGGTGCCCTCATGAAATTCGTGGTACCCATGACTGTTGGACTACCCGGTTTGGGGGTGTCTAAAGTCTCCAGGGTCGGTGGGCCAGCCTTACCTGGGTGCCCCAAGTGTTGTTTTGTCGACAGCATCAAGTGACAGACATTGGAAGTACGGTTTCATTGCTGAGAGCCTGTGAGGCAGGAGAGGTGCGCCAGCCCCGAGCCTTGCTGGCCCACGTGGCAGCGGGAGCCGCGGGGCAGCGGGAGCCGCGGGGCTGCGGGAGCCGCGGGGCAGCGGGAGCCGCGGGGCAGCGGGAGCTCTCGGACAGGATGGGTGGGAGCGGGGCCAGCCCAGCACCTGTGCCTTCTGAGAGGCACCGTCCAGCGGCAGCGTGCAGAGGGGCGTGGAGCTGTGAGAAGACCTCCGAGGAGGCGCTGATCCAGGTCGGGAGAGACAAAGTTCCATTTCCACCTTCTGCCAAGCCCGGCCTGGAGGTGAGCCACCACGTTAGTAGACAGAACACCTGGATCTCTGTGAGACCGTTCCAGACACAAAGCAGATTTCTTTAGAGCCGAAACTCTGCCGTTGTAGGAAAATGCAACGTGCGTGCTCCCTGGCTGTACCCAGGGCTATAGCCCCCCTTCCTTGGGCACCAGCGGTGCACCTCGGGTCCTCCGGTGTGTGGTTCAGTCTGCAGTTCAGCAGGCCCGCGATCTCTCGCTTTTCCTCCCCGGTACACGTGGGAGAAAAGCACGGCTCTTGGCATCACGTCACATTGGCCAGATTCACATGGCTGGTTGAAAGGGGTTTCCCTCTAAACTGACACGTTTTCCTTGGCCTCTCCATGTGTTCATAATGATGAGATACATTAAGGAAAATTTTCAGAGAAAAAGCTTGCTCTTACGAAAACATTTCCTAGTAAACTGAAAATTCCCCCATAAAGCCTTAAGGGAACTGAATAATGCAATTTTTTTTTTTTTTGGTCGTGTCTATGGCAGATGAACGTTCCTAGGCCAGGGATTGAACCCACATCCCAGAAGTGATAAAGTCAAATGCTTAACCACTAGGCCACCAGGCAACGCCTCATCTTTTTAAAAATGAAAGTATAGGGAGGGAGTTCCCACTGTGGCTCAACAGTAATGAACCCGACTAGTATCCATGAGGGCACAAGTTCGATCCCTGGCCCTCCTCAGTGGGTAAAGGATCCAGCATTGCTGTGAGCTGTGGTGTAGGCCGGCAGCTGTAGTTCAGATTGAACCCCTAGACTGGGAATGTTCACATGCTGTGGGTTTGGCCCTAAAAAGCGAAGGAAGGAAGGGAGAAAAGGGAGTTCCTTGGTGGTGCAGTGGGATAAGGGTCTGGTGTTGTCACTGCAGCAATTCACGTCACTGCCGCAACACAGGTTAGATCCCTGGCCTGGGAATTTCTGCACACCATGCGCTTGGCCAAAAAATATGAAGGTATAATCACCTACAGTAAGACACACAAATTTTTTTTTTGTTTGTTTGTCTTTTTGCCATTTCTAGGGCCACTCCCGAGGCATATGGCGGTTCCCAGGCTAGGGGTCGAATCAGAGTTGAAGCCGCCGGCCTATGCCACAGCAACACAGGATCCTTAACCCACTGAGCGAGGCCAGGGATCGAACCCGCAACCTCATGGTTCCTAGTCAGATTTGTTAACCACTGCACCATGACGGGAACTCCAAGACACACAAGTCTTAAAGGTACAGTTTGATAAGCCTTGACAAGTGTAAGCACCATGTCACTATCACCCTGATAAAGACACAGAGCAGGGAGCTCCCTTGAGTCTGTTTCCAGTCTCTCCTCCTCCCCAACCAGAAGCAGCCACTATTCTGATTTCATCTCCACAGATGAATGCTGACTATTGTTGGGCTTCAACAAAACAGAATCCTGCAATATCTATTGCCTTGGGCCCGGCATCCTTCGCTGAGGGTATTGTTTTTGAGATTCACCGATACCGTGTATTAGGAGTTGGTCTCTATTGCTGTGTAGTCTTCATCATGAAATGGATAAATAATGAAATGATTTCCCATATCATTATTAAAAGCTTCTTTTTAGGGCTGCATATGGAGGTTCCCAGGCTGGGGGTCAAATTGGAGCTGCAGCCACCAGCCTACACCACAGCGTGTGGCAACGCCAGATCCTTGACGCACTGAGCGAGGCCAGAGATCGAACCTTTATCCTCATGGGTGCTAGTCAAATTCGTTTCCGCTGAGCCACGACGGGAACCCCTCGACGTCATATCGGAAGCATCTCATATGTTTGCTGGGATCTTCCTTTTACACAACACAGAACATGGAATTCAGATTTAAATACCTTCTTTCTCTCGCTCACTCATCCATACACTGACGACATCCTGGGCCAGAATCGCGGGCCCTGCGGGACGGGTTCAGCCCCCCATGGTCTATAATTAGGGCCATCTGCTTCGGGTTGTAATCTCAGACACTTAATCTCAGTTACAAGGTAAAGCTTCCATAAGCTGAGCAGACGCTGACAGATTGTGAAAATGAGGGAGGGTTTTTGTGGCTGGATTGCAAACGAAGGCAGCAACATAATAAGGAAAACTGGAACATTATGCTCTTAAAGAGACAGAGAAGAGAGAGAAAAATGCATCTTCTGGGAATAAATATATATGCAGCTTTTTTTTTTTTTTTTTTTTTGGCCTTTTCTAGGGCCACTCCTGTGCCATATGGACGTTCCCAGGCTAGGGGTCTATTCGGAGCTGTAGCCACCTGCCTACGCCACAGCCACAGCCACGGAGGATCCGAGCCAAGTCTGTGACCTACACCATAGCTCACGGCAATGCCGGATCCTTAACCCACTGAGCGAGGCCAGGGATTGAACCCGCAACCTCATGGTTCCTAGTCGGATTCGTTAACCACTGTGCCACGACGGGAACTCCTATATGCAGCTTTTTTAAAAGACACTAAAGAAGTTTCTACTGCAGCTCAGCACATTAAGAACCTGACATAGTATCCATGAGGATTCGAGTTCCATCCCTGGCCCCACTCAGGGGGTTAGGGATCTGGCGTTGCCACAAGCTACAGTGTCGGTCACAGATGCAGCTCAGATCCAGCGTTGCTGTGGCTGTGGTGTAGGCCGGCAGCTGCTGCTCCGATTCAGCCCCTAGCCTGGGAACCTCCATATGGGGCAGGTGCAGCCCATTGTGGCTCTTTGGGTTAAGGATCTGGTATTGCTTCAAACTGTGGCGTAGATTGCAGATGCAGCTCAGTCTGCAGTTCCGATTTGACCCTTAACCTGGGAACTTCCACATGCTCAGGTATGGCCATAACAAATAAAAAATAAAATACAATAAAATGGCACTAAGGCCCCTGAACATGACACCTCCCGACATAAACCCTGGCCACCACGCAAGTGCCAAATAAGGGAGCAGTCTAAGGCGGCGAGCTCAGGAAGACGGTGCAAAGCCCCAGATACCATCAGGGCTAAAAGAATCTATAATCATTATTCTATTTCTATATATTAACACTAAACAATGGAAAACGACATTAAAAAACAAATATTGTAATCCTAGGACAATCACTAAAAATCAAATTAGTAAAAAGTCAATAATTAAACAGTTTACTAAAAAAAAAAAATCTGTTTAAAAACATAAAAGGCATGGAGTTCCTGTCCTGGCGCAGTGGTTAACAAATCCGACTAGGAACCATGAGGTTGCGGGTTCGATCCCTGGCCTCGCTCAGTAGGTTCAGGATCCAGTGTTGCTGTGAGCTCTGGTGTAGGTCGCAGACGAGGCTAGGATCCCATGTTGCTGTGGCTCTGGCGTAGGCTGGCAGCTGCAGCTCCGATTAGACCCCTAGCCTGGGAACCTCCATATGCCACAGGAGTGGCCCTGGAAAAGGCAAAAAGACAAAAAAATAAAAATAAAAATAAAAAAAATAAAAGGCAGGAAAAAAAGGACTAGAGTGATTTAAAAAGATGTGATGTGGAGTTCCTCCTGTGTGGCATAGTGGGTTAAGAATCTGGTTTCTGTGGAGCAGTTTCAAGTCCCAAGCCCGCACAGTGGGTTAAAGGAACCAGTGTTGCTGCATCTGTGGCTCAGATTCAGTCCTTGGCCGTGGGTGTGGCCATAAAAAAGAGAGAGATGTGATTAAAAAAAAAAGTGGCAAACAAAATAAGTCCTATCAATAATTAAATGAGTACATAGCAGTATTTTGATTTTAGTGGGGTTTGCATAATTGCCTATTTTGCCAAAATCATAGCAATTTTTGAATTTTATTGAATACAAATCAATCTTTTTTTTTTTCCTTTTTATAGCCAAACCTATGGCATGTGGAAGTTCTCCGGCTAGGGGTTGCATAGGAGCTACAGCTGAGGCCTCCACCACAGCCACAGCAACACCAGATCCGACTGACATCCGTGACCTACACACACTGCAGCTTGTGGCAATGCCAGATTGTTAACCCACAGAACAAGGCCAGGGATGGAGCCTGTGTCCTCAGGGACACTATGTCAGATTCTATTTTGTTTTTGTTTTTTTTGTTTCTTTATTTATGTCGGATTTTTTTTTTTTTTTTTTTGGTCTTTTTGCCTTTTCTAGGACCACTCCTGCGGCATATGGAGGTTCCCAGGCCACTAAGCAAGGGCAGGGATCGAACCTGAAACCTCACGGTTCCTAGTCAGATTTGTTAACCACTGTGCCACGACAGGAACTCCTATGTCGGATTCTCAGTCTGCTGAGCCACAATGGAAACTCCCCCAAATCTACCTTAAAAGATGCCCCCCAAATCCATATCTAGCAATCAGCATCTTTCAAATGTGAAAATAAGCCAGTAGGGAGTTCCCGTTGTGGCTCAGTGGAAAGAATCTGACTAGCATCCACGAGCATGCAGGTTCATCCCTGGCCTCCCCCACTGGGTTAAGGATACTGCATGTGAGCTGTGGTGTAGGTTGCAGATGCATCTTGGATCCAGCCTGGCTGTGGCAATGACGTAGGCTGGGGGCTACAGCTCCGATTAGACCCCTAGCCTGGGAACCTCCATATGCCACCGGTGGGGCCATAAAGAGACAGAAAAACGAAAAGTCAGTAGAAGCATCTGACTCCGCCCAGGGAGGCTCTGGTAAATGGGCTCACTTTGCCTCTTGCCTCTGGTTGGGTTTGGCCCATGGAAAGCCCAGCAAGGGATGGAGGGGGAGGGGTGTATTCCGTCCCTCTTCTACCGAGTTGTCTTCGGTGGGATCACAGCAGGACAGTGGTGTCCCTGGTCCAAGGTTGACAAGGCCTGCTCGTCAATTCAGGTCCCGAAGTCAGCAGTGCCGCAGAAATAAGAAGCAAGAGACACAGAAATAGAGTGGAGATCCCGGGGCTACTGCCTTCCAGAGGCAATAGCCACCCTCTGAGCCCACACACGGTTTTTACCTACTATTTTCTGCTTCCTTGTACATGCAGGGGATACATCGGATTTCACTTCAAACTTACTGGAAGCGAGATATGCCAGGACAGTCATTCCTAAGCACACAAAGTGCTGTAATTTGTTGTTTGCTTCCAGCCATCTCTGGCCTCTGCCCTAAATCCCCCAAGGCTCCGGTCCTGAGAGGCTCAGAGCGGATGGTTTCCCATCAGCAACATCAGTGCTTCTTGTTTTCAAGATGCCACATTCTTTGATGTTGTCCTCTCTCGTGTTGCCTCAAGGGTCACGAGAGAGTCACAAGACTCGGTACAGACGGCCCGTCTGCAGCCACTCTCCGGCGCCCGTCTTTTCCTTCCGTTCTTTGCCACGTCGCAGAGTCATGCCTCCGACCCAAGGTCATTACCTCCACGAGGACCTCTGTGTGGGGGACACACCTGCTCCTCCCTGCCCTCCACCACTGCCCCTGGGGTGCGAACCACGCCCTGAGGACTGCTGCTCCCACCCAGAGGCTCTAACTCCTCTGCCCTCTCGCGCCCACAGCCAACACCCTTCTCTCCTTCAAGGCCTCGAATTATCCACTTAAACGGGGTCGTTTCTTTCCTTCCGGGAGCCCTTACCGATACAGCACCCAAGCACGACAGCCACGAAAAAGGAAAAACCCATTTTGGGGGTTGCAGTCGTATAAAGAACGCTTCCAAAGCCCCGAAAGCGGACTCAAATGGAACGCCACGCATGTACTCAGATGGGAAGCCTCAACACCGTGACCAAGGCAGTTCGCTCTTGGTGAATTCGCAGGTTCAGGGCCAACAGTAGTTTTAATGTCGTGTTGCTGTTATTGTTGCTGCTCCTTTTCTAATGAAACAGACCAGTTTTACGGCTCGTGGTGAAAAACAAACAAGAATAGGAGGGGAACACTGAAAAAAGGCAAATATTAAAACATAAGATTATCACTAATTTTTTAAAAAAGCTATGGTACTAGACCATGAAGAGAAAGACCTATGAAATTAAACCAAACTGCAAAAATATACATACATACGTATGAAAGATTACAATAAATGTATCTCAAACCAGTGGGGGGAAAGGACTATTTCATAAATCATTTGGGGACAGCAGGTAGCATTCTGGAAAACAGCTGCACATTTTAACATATACCAGGAAAAATTCCAAATGATGAAAAGATTTAGATACAATAAAAGATTTCAATGTAAAAAGGAAGTTAGAGTCCCTGTCGTGGTGCAGCGGAAACGAACCAGACTAGGAACCATGAGGTTGCAGGTTCAACCCCTGGCCACACGCAGTGGGTTAAGGATCCGGCGTTGTGGTGAGCTGTGGTGTAGGCTGCAGACGCAGCTCGGATCTGGCATTGCTGTGGCTGTGGTGTAGGCCGGCGGCTGTAGCTCTAATTTGACCCCTAGCCTGGGAACCTCTATATGCCGCGGGTGCGGCCCTAAAAAGGAAAAATAAATAAATAAATAAATATTAAAAATAAACTAACATTAAAATGAAGTCATGGAAGTATTAGAAGTAAATGTAAGGGAATTTGTTATCATGATGGAGTGCGAAGAGTCTTTCTAATTATAACTTAAAATCCAGAAGTCAGGGAAAAATTATTTAATCCTATATTACAGAAAGACTAGAAGTAATGGCTTAAGATGAAGTGGGGATAAAATAATAAGTTCCTAGAAACCCATAAAAAAAAAAAAAAAGACCAACAACCCAACAGAACAGGGACCAGAAGAACAGACAGCAGAAAAAGGAATCCAAGAGTTTTAAACATAAGATGCTCAACTTTTTTTGCAATAAAAGAAATGCAAATTAGACAACACTGAGAAATCACTGTCCATTTACCTGGTAGGAAAACAGAAACTCTGAACTACTCCTGATGAGCCTGTGGGCAAAGCAAGTTTCATACAGGTCTCTTAGGAGTAAACTGATACCAGCTCTAGAGCAGGCTGTTGACAACATCTACGAGAATTCCAACATCTATGAGAATTCCAACATCTACGAGAATTCCAACGTCTACGAGAATTCCAACATTTATGAGAATTCCAAATGCATCTTTGACGTGGCCGTTCTATTCCTGGCTCTTTATTCTGCAGACATAGCTGCACCAGTGCAAAATTCTATCTATATAAGCTTTCCATCTCGGTATTGTTTTTAAAAGCAAAACCGCAAAACCCCAAATCCCCAAACAATCCAAACATCTAACAATGAAGAGCTGATGAGCTGATTCACTTTGCATCCACAGAATGTAATACTTTGCAGCCTAGCAAACACAGGAATGGGCTCTGTATAATGACAGCAGAATGTTCCCTGGAAATGTTTCTGCAAAAAGGCCAAGTTCTCAGGAGGATACATAGTGCTCACTGTTTGTATAAAGCAAAAAAGGGGCGGAAAGGAAGAATATATGGATTTGCAGTGGCTTATAGATAAACAAGGACACTCTGAACAAGGTCCTACCATATAGCACAGGGAACAGCATTCAATATCCTGCGATAAATCATAATGGGAAAGAATATGAATATATATGTGTATGTAACTGACTCACTTTGTTGTACACCTGAAACTAATACAATGTTTCTAAATCAAACATACTTCAATAAAATAAATTTTCAAAAAAGAATACCCTGAGGAGTTCCCATCCACAGTGGTTAACGAATCCGACTAGGAACTGTGAGGTTGCGTGTTCAATCCCTGGCCTCGCTCAGTGGGTTAACGATCCCGCGTTACTGTGGCTGTGGTTTAGGTCGGCGGCTACAGCTCCATCTGGACCCCTAGACTGGGAACCTCCATATGCCGCAGGAGTGGCCCTAGAAAAGGCAAAAAGATTAAAAAAAAAATACTCTGAAAGGACAGGTAAGAAACTTGTCTCAATGGTTGACTAGGGGACCAAGGCGACAGGTGGTGATGGCTGGGTGGACAAGAGACAGAGGCGGGAGGGTGGCTTGCATCCTTTAGGTTCTTACATTTCAGGAGGTTGAACCCTGTAACTGTACCCCCTATTCAGAGTTTTCAACATAAACTAATCTTAAAAGCAGAACCCCGCAAAGATGGATGCTGGTGTGCTACCTAAGAAACACTCCTTAACTTAGGATGGGTTCCTCACACCCACTGGAGCCCACACTGTACCGTGAACACGGCCTATCCTCGCTCAGAGGAGATGTTTCCCAGCCTGGGTGATGAGGCCAAACCAGGATGTCTATTCCTCAGGCTGAACCAACCCTGGGGAAACGTCTGTGGGTTCTCCGCTCTTGTCACGGGGTCCCCACGTGTGCTGATTTTCGTAGCATTTTTGTACGTCTCTCTCTTTGGACCGGTTCATACCCACAGCTGCACCATTTTCAACGCCACCAGGCAATTCAACACCATTGCCCAAAATAATAGGCTGTTAGTTCAGCCTGACAGCCCGTGATTGAAGTTTTCATTTTCTCGTAGTCGGCTTTTTTGTAGAAGAAGCGACTTCCTTCTGCCTTATTTGTGCATAAGACTTCAGTATCTACAAAAACGTCTAAGGGGAGAGGATTTCTACAGATCGTGGGCCCGCCAACAGATAAGCACTCAAACCTGTCATTGGGGAAAACCCTGAAATGAAGAGAAAATTCTACAGAAGGGAGAGGGAAGGGGTAGCAATTAGACATTTGATTTCCGCCTCCTTTTATTTTGGAAACCACGGTGACTGAAGGCTCCGATTCAGCCATACAAGACGCCAACGCAGACTACTCGGGATGGCCTTTTTTTCCACCAAAATCAACGCTTGCCAACCACAACCACGGTTTTCTATCCACCCCCGTGCAATGGACCGATTAGTTGCCCAGCAGAAACGACCTCCCGATGCCTTGCTTCAAAGGCCTCCGTGTCCCTGGGCGTGGGATTACAATCCTCACCAATTCTGGGAAATCTGAGACTGAAGTCACAGAGGGAATCAGAGGTCTCAACCCAGTGCCATTCCACGCCCATGAACAGTCCATGAGCAGCATCCTCACGGAATAAAAGCCGGACTGTGTTCGCGTCTTTGTGAATCAGCTTTCCTATCCACTTACACATGCACACGGCTTCACCGTGCTGCCTTTCTCTGAAAGAAAACCCCAGTTGCCTTTTAATGAGGCAGAAAATTCATCACCCATCTTCATCACAGCCTCTTAGCACTGGCTTTTCCCTACATTCTTGAAATGATGTATGCGCCCCTAAAAAGGTGTGTAACAGTCTCATTTTTAACCTTTAATTGAATTTTGTATTTGTGAAGAGCGCTATTTAAAGACGCTCTGTAATGAATTCTCTGTGACAGGAACTGACCCTCCCAATTAATCTTCTTTGTAGGAATGGACCTTTTAAAAAGGACTTTTTTAAACAATTATTTCAGATTGTCAATTATTTAGATACATAGCTACATTAGGTACCAAGATCAAAGCTGGTATATTTTTGAGCATAAAATTCATATAATTAACATGTGACTTCCCGGTCTGACTTGAAGATTATGTATTTGTGATCTATTTTATGTGGTTATATGTTTATTATATAGTTATGTATTTATATTATATATAAAGTAGAATGTATTGAACCTTGACAAAGTAAAGCATACACAAAAACACACGTAGTGTATATAGTAATAAAATAGGAAAAAGAAAATTTTTCACTCGATCTATTTTTTTCCTAGATATTTTAAATTTGGACTCTGAAAATAATTCTAGAAAAATCATTCATTTTATAGACCTTTCTCTACCTTTTCCAAACTGTGACTTTTGTATCTCCTGACATATTTCAAATATGAAAATAGCTTTTTTATCCAAAATTTCAGATCTTTACACAGTAGCATTTATATTCAATAGTCAGGAATGAATACATAATGATATAGTGGAAAAATAGCTATTATAAGTTAAACAACATTTCAAAAAATCATAAGAATTAATCTTAAATTATATATCTATATATATATATATTTGTCTTTTTAGGGCTGCATTTCTGGCACATGGAGGTTCCCAGGCTAGGGGTCCAATCAGAGCTGTAGCCACCAGACTACTCCAGAGCCACAGCCACATCAGATCGAGCCAAGTCTGTGACCTACACCACAGCTCACCGAAAGGCTCAATCCTTAAACCACGGAGCGAGGCCAGGGATCGAACCCAAAACCTCATGGGTGCTCGTCACATTTGTTTCCTCTGAGCCCCGACAGGAACTCCCTAAATTTTATATTTGTTAATGATAACTAATCAAAGATGAAAATACACATCATTTTAAACATCTAATTGAAGAGGAGGCTATCCTGATCCTGGGCCTGATCATAAAAAAACCACTTGTTTTTTTGAATCCACTTTACTGAGCTGTGGTGGACATATCTGCCAGGAACTGGCTCATTCAAACTGGAGAGAAAAGAAGGTACCAAGTGAGAGATATGGGCTGGGGACCTGTCACAACATGGCGCACTTATCACTCAGAGGGGGAGAAACAGCAAGAGATTGGTGGTGGTGGTTGTTCTCCTCGCCCATGGCATGCAGAAATCCCCAGGCCAGGGATCGAACCCACGCCACCGCAGTGACCCGAGCCACAGCAGTGACAACCCTGGATCCTTAAGCCGATGAGCCACCAGGGAACTCCAAGAGACTTAAACAGTAAGCTTCTGGGGTTTCCACTGCGGCACAGCAGGTTACAAACGTGACACACTGTTCCATGAGGATGCAGGTTCAATCCCTGGTCCCGTTCAGAGGATTGAGGATCCAGTGTCGCCACAAGTTGCAGAATAGGTCACAGATGCGGCTCAGATCCTACATTGCCATGGCTGTGGCACAGGCCTCAGATGCAGCTGATTTGACCCCTAGCCTGGGAACTTCCATATGCCATAGGTGTGGCCCTAAAAAGAAAGAAGAAAAAAAAAAAATCCAACTGCAGTGGCTCAGGTTGCTGCAGAATTGAGGGTTCGATCCCTGGCCCAGCACAGTGGCGTAGGTCACAGCTGTGGCGATAAAACCAAACCAAACCAAACCAAAGCAACCCAGAAAGCTTCTAATAAGTTCAAATGTGTTAAGAAAAAACACCCATCTCATTCACTACACTCTTGCCTCAACATGCATCCTCTGGGATGCGAGCGGCATTGGGAGACGGCGTAGCCTGGAAGTCGAGGGCAATAGAGGCTGAGCCGGCCCTGAAAGCACAACCTCATCACTCCGCCCGGCAGGTTCCCTCGGGCCATCTGTGGCTGCCCCTGCCTCTGGGGAAGATGGCATCATTAAATGCCCAGTAAAACTCTCATTTCCAAGCACAGGCTGGGGAACCCCGCCTGGGGCGTCCTTCCAGCAGAGGAAGACGCAGCTCCCGGGCTCCCTGGGTGCTGCAGCTGATGGGAGATGGGGAGTCATTAGGCTGCTCCAAGGGCCCCAGGTCCAGGGAGGGGACATGCCTGCCTGCTAATGATGGGCCTGCAGTTCCCTCTGAAAAGGAGTGTCAGGTCTGATTCTACCCGCAGACCTGAGCTGACACGGGTCTGTTAACATTCAACGTGAGCCTTCAGGATGACGTCAAGTATAAAACGTTCAAAAAGAAGATGCTTCAAAACAAACAGGGACTCCTCTCCGAAATCACACGCCCACGAAGACACCCACGAACCTGCACACAAATCTAAGGAGCCACTCTCCTCGGGCTGGCGCGCACGTGCGTGTTGTCACAAAGCACCTGGGGACGGAGGAAAAGCCTGCCACATCCGGGAGCCACCGCCTGGCTAGTGGCCATTATGATAATACATCGTTTTTACTGGGATGCTTTGGGAAGGGTCACTGGGCAAGTACCTCGGGTAAAAAAATCGTGAGCTACCTGTCCTGGCCCGTGGCTTTCACTGCCTATGGAAGGAAAACCGTGACCACATAACCATTCAACCGTCGGCCTAAAAGCAGGGGATCGGGCCGCCTCTGAGAAACAGGCTCACGACATACTTCCCTAAGGGCTTGTCAGTGTTTCTGCTTCAACCATGATTAGCCCTGAGCTGGAATATTTTCATGCGTTATTGCCTAACCTTTGATAGTTATAACGGGTATCCCTTTAAGGACAAGGCTGCACAGCTTTCGAGACGAGCGTTATCTTACAAGAGGCAAGAAACCGTGTATCAGAAAAGGATTGGATCTCTTAGGTAACGTGCTTTCCCAATTCAAGGAGCTTAGAAATCGGGGGCCTCGAACAAGGACAATTCAGAAGATAGAGCAATGACTCCACCGAGTACGCCTGCGTACACAGGCAGCGCGCCTACAGGGGTGCGATGAGACCAGGGCGAGATGGGCGTACTTCACAGCATCAGGTCAGGTGTCCCGGGCTTTCTGCCTCGTGCTCCCCTCAGCAGCATCCGAGGAAGGGCCACAGGTGTGCTGTCAAGGGGCAGACGTCAGGAAGCAGGAGAAACCACGAAGCAGCTTCCCGGGGAATTTATTACCAAGATAATGCAGGCACTGCACATTCTCAGAAACACACCTGGCTATTTCTCCCTTCTTTTTTCTTTCTTTTTAAATGGTCATACCTGCGGCATATGGAAGTTCCCAGGTTAGGGATCGAATCAGACCTGCAGCTGCCAGCCTATGCCACAGCCGTGGCAACAACGGATCCAAGGCACACCTGTGACCTACGCTGCCCCTGACAGCAATGCTGGATCCTTAACCCAGTGAGCAAGGCCAGGGAGTGAATCTGCATCCTCACAGAGACAATGTCGGGTCCTTAACCCACTGAGCCACAAAGGGAACTCCTGTACCTTGCTATTCCCAATGTACCGCCAGGACACCCCTGACAACATGACTCAGGATGCCGACGACAGTGATCAGGCAGGTGGATGCAAGTAGGAATTTGGGGAGAAAGGCACCAACCCCCCAAGAAAGTATCGAGGCGTTTCAAAAGGAGCTGTTTCCTCCTAATGCACTTTATAAAACAGTTTATGGGACAGACTTAAAAAATCAATAGGGGCATTCCCTTTGGGGCTCAACAATTAACAATCATGCCTAGGACCCATGAGGATGTGAGTTTGATCCCTGGCCTCGCTCACTGCCATGAGCTATGGTGTAGGTGGCAGGCACAACTCAGATCTCGCGTGGCTGTGGCTGTGGCGTAGGCCGGTGGCGGCAGCTCCAATGTGCCCCCTAGCCTGGGAAACTCCATATGCCACAGATGCAGCCCTAAAAAGAAAAAAAAAATCAATAGTCTGTCTAGCCTGCAAACTGGCACTAGTTGATATGTACAGATCTGCAGTCAGGGGAACAAAGGCTCACCCACTAAGTATTTCAAAATCATAAATCAAGAGTTAAAATGTTCTCTCCATTGCCTTGTCAATATAGCTTCATAACATAAGAATAGAAAAATACGTGCAGAGTTACGATTTTTATTTTTTATATATATAATGTTTTTTTCAATTATATATACATGTAGCTGGTTTACAGTGTTCTGTCAATTTTCTCTTGTACAGCAAGGTGGCCCAGTCACACACACATGTACACATTCTGTTTTCTCACATGACCATGGTCCATCATAAGGGACCAGACAGAGTTCCCAGCGCCGCACAGCGGGATTTTTATTTTATCTTTTGGACTCAAGTCCAAACATCACTATTCGAGTTTTTATCAAGCCATATTTACATACTTTGTATTTTTCCACAATTATCATCTAAAGGATTAAAAAACAAAGTGTAATTGTAGTCAAAGTGTGAAAATTTTAAATAGATGTGATTACAATGAAGAGTAAATGAAAAAATTAGGAGTTCCCGTTGTGGTGCAGCAGAAACATATCTGATTAGGAACCACAAGGTTGTGGGTTTGATCCCTGCCCCCCCCTCCCCGAAATGGGTTAAGGATCCGGTGTTGACATGAGCTGTAGTGTAGGTCTCAGACTCGGCTCCAATCCTGCATGGCTGTGGCTGTGGTGTAGGCTGGCAGCTGTAGCTCTGATTCGACCCCTAGCCTGGGAACCTCCCTATGCAGCAGGTGCAGCCCTAAAAAAAAAAAAAAGAAAAAACTAAATTACTTAAATATACATTTTCCAAAATTGTTAGTTTTTTTTTTCTTGTTTGTTTGTCTTTTTGCTGTTTCTTTGGGCCGCTCCTGCGGCATATGGAGGTTCCCAGGCTAGGGGTCGAATCGGAGCTGTAGCCTCCAGCCTACACCAGAGCCACAGCAACTTGGGATCCGAGCCGCGTCTGCAACCTACACCACAGCTCACGGCAACGCCGGATCGTTAACCCACTGAGCAAGGGCAGGGACCGAACCGCAACCTCATGGTTCCTAGTCAGAATCGTTAACCACTGCGCCACGACGGGAACTCCCCAAAATTGTTAGTTTTATTATAATTATAAAAATTAGCTATTGGAGTTCCTGCTGTAGCACAGTGGGTTCAGGATCCAGGATTGTTTCTGAGGTGGTGAGGGTTCAACCCCTGGCCCAGCACAGTGGGATAAGGATCTGATGTTGCCAAAACTGTGGCTTAGGTTGCAGCAGCTTCTCAGATTCTACCTCTTGCCCAGGAACTTCCACATGCTGTGGGTACAACCAAAAAAAAAAAAAAAAATTAACCATTAAAATGTAAAGGCAATGGAGTTCCCGTCATGGCTCAGGGGTTAACGAATCCAACTAGGGACAATGAGGTTGAGGGTTCGATCCCTGGCTACACTCAGTGGGCTAAGGATCCAGCGTTGCCATGAGCTGTGGTGTAGGTCACAGTTGCAGCTTGGATTTGGCGTTGCTGTGGCTGTGCATAGGCCGGTGGATACAGATCCAATTAGACCCCTAGACTGGGAACCTCCATATGCCAAGGGTGCAGCCCTAAAAAAGATAAAAAGACAATAAATAAACAAATAAATAAATAAAGGCAAGATACAAATTATAGTCAGCTAATATCAAAATGTTTAATCCAAAATAAAGTCGAAAATCCTGTTCTTTCCAAAATTTCATTAATATTAAATATTATTAAAAAGGATGTAGAGATATATACATATATAAATATTAAATATTGACAAAAGTCAAGCCATCACAAGTCTAGTGTTTGATGCCTGTCTAGCTGCTAACGTAGAGCTGATAACTGCTTCACACGCTAGGTACACACACACACACACGCACACACTTGAATATTGCAAAACATTTTTGATTTGGTTGTGCTGATTGCTGTACAACTATAAATGTAATAAAATCCATTGAGTAAATAAAAAAAATTCTTGCATTAGGTCAAGTCTAGCCTTGGCCACATCTGTGGGGGCTCTGGAACCCCCAGGATCCAGAGGAGTGGTGTCAGGGTCGGTCCCAGGTGTGAGAACCTGCCAGGTGTGAGAACCTGCCAGGTGTGAGAACCTGCCATGGCCACAGCGCCCAGGCGGGGACAGTATGCATTTGGGAAGGGCGTCTGGGGGCCTGAGCATCACCAGGTTCCTCCGCCCAGTGAGCATCTGTGCAATTCCTGTCGGTTCAGACCGAGGTCGAGAAGGAGGGCAGCACAGTGCACATCTGGGAAGGGATGCTGTGTTACACCAAACCCATCACAGGCCCCTGAGAGCAAGCCTTTGCTGAGTTAGTTGTCTTTTATCAAAATACTCCTTCCACTATTCTCAATAGCCAAGACATGGAAACAACCTAAATGTCCATCAACAGATGAGTGGATTAAGAAGATGAGGTACATACACACAGTGGAATACTACTCAGCCATAAAAAAGGACACACTATTGCCATTTGCAGCAACATGGATGGACCTAGAGACTCTCATACTAAGTGAAGTAAGTCAGAAAGAGAAAGACAAATACCATATGATATCACTTCTATCTGGAATCTAATATATGGCACAAATGAACCTATCTACAGAAGAGGAACAAACTCGTGGACTTGGAGAACAGACTTGTGGTTGCCAAGGGAATGAGGAAGAGAGTGGGATGGACTGGGAGCCTGAGGTTAATAGATGCAAACTATTGCCTTTGAAGTGGATAAGTAATGAGATCCTGCTGTGTAGCACAGGGAACTACATCCAGTCGCTTGTGATAAAACACGATGGAGGATAATATTAGAAAAAGAATGTATATATATATATGCATATGCATGTGTCACTTTGCTGTACAGCAGAAATTGACAGCATTGTAAATCAACTATAATAGAAAAAATTACAAATCTTAAAAAAAAAAACCTAATCCCCCCACCCATCCTGGCCCTCGATTCCCCCAGGTAATCTGGAGCAAAGTCCACGGCCGGAATCAGCAGGGGGCCCCCACACATTAGGATGTAAAAGGGGGCTTCTCTGCGGCCTGAACCACGCAGCGCAAGAACACACGGTATTTAGTCCAAAGCAGGGGTGCGGGGCTGACTCTGCTGGGCGGTGTGACCTTTCACGCAATCACAGGTGCACAGGTGGAAGGCGCAGCCTCCCACGTCCCCCCAAGTCTCAGGTGGCATCGCCTCAACCAGTCCTCAACCAGGGCTATGAGGCAAGTCCCAGTTTCATTTTTTTCCTAGTAGCCACATTAAAAAAATAAAAAGAAAGAGGTAAAAGTAACATCGCGGTTTGTTTCCTTTAAGCTAATACATCCAAAATACATCCAAAATATCATTATTTTAACATGCAGTTAATATTAAAACTATCAAGATATTTTATTTATTTATTTTTTTTAGGGGCACACACACAGCATATGGAGGTTCCCAGGCTAGGGTCTAATCGAAGCTACAGCTGCTGGCCTACACCACAGCCACAGCAATGCAGGATCCGAGCTTCGCCTGTGATCTACACCACAGCTCATGGCAACACCAGATCCTTAACCCACTGAGCGAGGCCAGGGATCCAACCCGCAACCTCGTGGTTCCTAGTCCGATTCGTTTCCGCCGCCCCACAATGGGGACTCCCTTTATCTTCTCTTGTAAAAAGTCAAACTAAGACTTCAAAACCTGGCGGTAATTTTGCACTTACAGCACACCTCGACTCAGATGGCCACATCTCAAGGGCGGGGCCATCCCATGTGGCTAGGGTGACAAAGCGCATAGCTCTGGCTGAGGCACCTCCTTCCCGAACCCATTTTTCTAGAACAAAGGGACACAAGCATCGTCTTTGAGCAGACAATGATGGCTGCCACTTACAAGCATTTACTTTACCTGGTACCCCGATAAGCATGTTTGTTATACTCATTCTTTCCTCTGACTCACTCCCAGGTACTATTTCTCCGCATATATTGAAGGTCAGAAAACAGACAAGAGAGTGACGGTCAGTTGGCCAAAGAAAGGGAAGATCTCAAGCCCAAGCGTCACAGATGCCCCTGGGACTGGACAGCCTGGAGCTCTCCGCTGACCCAGCATCCACAGACACAGAAAGGGAGTCCGGAAGCCAGAAGTTCATGCCAATGTCTCTGCCCAATCCTGCCCCATTTTGGATTTTCCCTCTCGGGCTTCTCCCACCAAATACAAACGCTGTGGCTGCCCCCAACCCCCAGTGCAGGAACCAAGAGAAGTTCTGCTTGAGGACTCGTTTGTTCCTAGTGAGAAGCGCCAAGCAAGCAGGCGGGGAAATGACATCCTGTTCGGAGGCGGGAATAATGAACTTGGAACAAGGACAAGGCTCGTTGTTCATCTGGTCTTAACTGGACCGTGTGCATGTGCTGCAGAATTTTCACCAAGTCTAGACTTCATGCCGAAGTTAAAAAGTCGGGCAAGCTTTGCAAGTTGGATCCCTGTCCTGAGAGCTGTAAACAAGAAGTCCTCTGACAGATGATACAGAAGAACGAGGCGAATGGAGAAGAAGGATCTCAGCTCTGCTGCTCATAAGACTGGATGACACAGGGAGGGAGGGGGGCAGATATGTTAACAACACGGAACAAAAAATCTGCAAAGTCAGGACTTTTTACATGAAGAATGCACTTAGTGACTCTAGCCTTATCACATAGCTTGAAATCAATGAGCCTGATAGCTCCAGCTTTGCTCCCTTCTCTCAAACTTGCTTTGGCTACTGGGGGTCTTTTATGGTGCACACAAATTGTAGGGTGATCCGTGGGCAGAAATTTCTTAATAGGACACAAAAAGCAGTAGCCGTGCTGGAAAAGATTAAGTGATCTTCATTAAAAGTCAGAAGCTCTGTTCAAGAAACGGACTCTCAGATGTAGAAAACAGACCTGTGGGTGCCAAGGGGGAGGGAGCGGTATGGATGGGGAGTTTGGGATTAGGAGATGCAACTACTCCATTTAGAATGCACAAGCAACGAGGTCCTGCCGTGCAGAACAGCAAACTCTATCCAGTCTCCTGGGATAGATCGTGATGGAAGATAATGTGAGGAAAGCACGTATGTGTATGTAGGGCTGGGTCATTTTGCCATACAGCACAAGTTGGTACAACATTGTGAGTCAACTACACTCTAGTAAAAAAAAAAAAAAAAAAAAAAAAACTTTAAAGCCCAAACAAACAAAAAGGAACCTCTGCTCGACAAAAGACGACACTGCAAAAACTCAAAGTCTCATCACGGACAGGCCAGGAATATTCGCAATCCGTATGTCTGATGAAGCACTCGGTTCAGAATATTCAAGAAATTCTATGAAATGGCAACAAAACTCAGCCCAACTGTATTTCATTTTTATTGTTTCACCAAATGAGGAAAAGACTTGAACAGGCCGTTAACAAGCATCCAAACAGACAAAGAGTCTTGAAAAGATGCTGGCCGTCAAGTTCCGTCATCACTGCAGCACAAATTATAGCCGCAGTGACCGTCCCTATACTTGCACCCAAAGGCTGAGGTTAAAAGGGCACCGTGGTGCCAACCGAGAGGAAGTAAAACAACTCAAAGATGCCGACGGTCCTAGTGGGATGTGAATGGGGGTGGCTGCTCCAGAGAACTGTCAGAAATTCTACAAAAACTGAAGGCACGTGTCATGATGCAGCATCTCCCCTCGTATGTGTGTGAATCTAAAAGTGTCTGCTCGACACACATGCGCTCCCGGACCCACCACAAGACGGGTACAAGGATGCTCACAGCAGCTTTATTTATGACTCCCTGGAACGGGATAATCCAAAGAAATGCCTGATGGAAGAACGGATGCATTAAAAAATAATGGGATATTAAAGAATGGAGCAGTGAGAGGGATAAAGGGTGGGAATAACACACACACACAACTGTGTATAAAACAGGTCGTTAACAAGGACCTGCTGTCTGGCACAGGGAATTCTGCTCAATGGTCTATAATAACCTGGACGGGAGAAAAGAATCGTGATATGTGTAACTGCTGCACTTGGCTGTACACCTGAAACTCACATAACGTTCCAGTCAACTCTGCTCCAATAAAATTTTTTAAAAAGCATGGAGCAGCCCACACCAGGGAGGCAATAAGGCAATAAACTATGATGGACACACCCACACAGAAGACTCCGCAGACGTGGTGGCAAGCAGAGAAATCATAAGTGAAACGGTCCAAGCTCTGTGATCTCTTTCTATGGAGCCCAGGGACAGGTCCTTGTCATCTACGGTGACAGAAAAGGAGCAGGAGCACGGACTAAAGGAGGCAAGCAGGCACCTTCCAGGAGGTTGCTAATTTTGTCCTCACGGGGGTGGCTGATAGTAAGCACACACACGTTTATGTGTACACTGAAGATGTGCACACAGCGCGGATATTTTTTTGGCTGCACCCGTGGCATGGGGAAGTTCCAGGACCAGGGTCTGAGCCCCGCACCACAGCAGCAACCTGCACCACTGCAGTGACAACCCCAGGTCCTTAACCCATGAGGCCACCAGGGAACTCCTTGTGCAGCATATTGTTTGTAAGGTATGTGTCAACTTTTAAAAATTAAAGGAGGAGGAAGAGAAGGGAGAGCAAGACATTCCCCTGATAGTTGCTAAACAAAGTTCCTGCCCTAGCGTCAGTGGTATGCATCTAAAAACAAGAAACTGCCTCAGTAAGGGGAACATCCCTGCCAGGAGCAAGCAGCCCTCATTCATCGCCTCCAGGCATGAGAACACACTGCTTGTTAGGTTCGCAGCATGAGGCGGGAGAAAGAGGAGGCTAGAGTTTTGACTCTCCCCATCCTGAAACAGACGGGTTTCCCCTTTGCATCTGTGGGCAGCTTCTGATTCAGTTAGTTTGCTTTTGATTGAAGCTATCAGAAAATCTACTATAATGGAAAAAATAAAAATCATTAAGAAAAAAACTCTTTAAGATCTTGGCAGGTGGATGTGGAGATACACCGTCTTTAGGCTGCCCAAGACAACGCTTGCTTATTAATCCCGCCACCTACAAAAAAAGAAATGAAAAGAAAAGAAGCAAGGAAGAAAATATCCGAAAATCCAACCCAAAGTGGGTTAAACAGCAAGGGCACACACAGAAGGAAAGCCTAAGAGCTTGGTTGGTTGGCCAGCTGTACCAAGGATCCCCTCCGGTCCATCGTGATGCTCTAGTGACTGCAGCGTGGGATGCAGTTAAACTGATGCCCCTCGTGGGGGCGGGGACAGTTGTGTGGAGACCACATTCTTCCTCGTTCTTGGGGGAAGAACTGCTCCTGATGAGAACTGCTCAGATCCACCCTCCGAGCAACTTTCAAATATGCACGTGCCACACCACGAACTGCAGCCACCACGCTGTAGGTTACCTCCTCTGGGGCTGTCTACCTGATAACTGAGAGTTTGGGCTTTTGGACCACCTTCACCCAGTTCTCTCACACTCCACCCCAAGGGCAACCACCAGTCTGCTCCCTGCATCTGTGAGTTCGGTGGTTTTCGTTTTTGTTTTAGATTCCACAGAGTAGATCAGACAGTATTTGTCATTCTCTCACATTTCATCTGGCGTAGTGTCCTCAAGGTCCACCCACGTTGTCATAAATGGCAGGAACCTCTCCCTTTTCATAGGTAAATAATAGTCCATGGTATATATACCACATTTCCTTTATCCATGCATCTGTCAAGAGACATGCGTTTCCGTATCTTGCCTATTGGCTATTGCAAATAATGCTTCAATAAATAAGGAGGTGCAAATATCTTTTTGAATTGGTCTTTCTGTTTCATGGAACTGCTGGATTATATGGTAGTTCTATTTGTAATGTTTTGAGGAACTCTCCATACCATTTTCCGTAGTGGCTGCAATGATTAAATCTATAGGTTTATGCTATGCCGGTTTTATACCGGCTTGATTACCGGAGCTTTTAAAGGAAGTTTTGAAATTAGGATGTGTGAGTTCTCCGACTTTGTTCTTTTTCAAGATTGTTTTGGCTGTTCTGGGTCCCTTGCATTTCCGTTTTAGGAGTCTCTTGCCCATTTCTGCTCTCACTGCCCCCGGAAAAAGGTAGCTGGGACTTTGACACGAGTCTTGTTAAACCTGCAGAGCGAGTGGTGGACTGTTGCCATCTTGACAACATTAAGGCATCTTATGCATTAACATGGGATGTCTTCTCTTCCGCGTAGGTCTTAACGGATGTGTGTAAAACTGAATCACTTTGCTGTACAGCAGAAATCATCACAACCTTGTACATCAACTGCACGTCATTAAAACTTTTAAAAGTGGAAAAATAAATAAATTCAACAATGTACTTACTGCATTTTTCAGTGTACAGTCTCAATGCTTTTCTAAATTTATCTTTAATCTTTTATTATCTTTATGCAATTATAGTGAAAGCACTTCCCTCATTTCATCTGCAGATTTTTTAATGGCTGGTGTACAGAAATACAATTTATTTTCATGTCTTCAACTTGCATCCCATGTTAACTATAGACATGGGTTGAAAGTCATTGACTCTTGCACTTAAGATACATGCATTTCACCGCATCAAGGTGACCTCAATAGAAAAAAAATTTAAGATGTGGTTCTAAAGAAAATGAACAGGGCTGGTTATTTTTAGAACGAGTCTGCGGTAATGACCAGAAACCCGGGAGCTTCCTGAGATCGGACTGGCTCCTCGGAAAGAGAGAGATGAGATGATGTTCCCAGCAGAGCACAGCTAATGGCTGTTAATGGAAACAGTCAAGCCGTTCGATACCGATGCTCCAAAGAGTCAGGACGACTCACTCCATCCGTAACTATGGCGACAGGAGGTAGCGTAGGCTGTGACTTGCATTGCCCTGGCATTTGCTTGGTCAGAGCAATCTCGCAATCAAAAAGGCATTTGTTTCCCTTAGAGGAAAACTACTGTCTCTCTGCCAAATGTCTGTTGACTTCACCTCTGTCCTAATTGATGCGGGACCACGAGCCACCTCCTTTGTGCTTGAGTTCCTCTCTCTACCGCTCACGTCTGGCGGCTCTGCGGGAACAAATGGAGCCTCTACTGTCCCTCCAGCCATATCACTCTGCTCTTTGGTACTTACAAGAGACATTTCAGCTGTCAATCAAGAAATAAGACTCTTTGGGTGCAGAGCTGGTGAAAATACAACTGCTGGAGAGTTTTCCTAACCATCGTGCTAGGCTGGATTCTTACGTAGTAAGATACGTTCTATTTCTTCCAGAGAACTTGTGACATTAAAAAAATCTCATCAATGCTAGAACCTACGCCAGGCTTCCCATGTGATACGGAGCTCACAGGGAGAGCTTCAAGCCCCAAACCTCCTGGAGACACTGGTCTTTGAGCTTTTGCTCCTGAAATTAAAAGAAATTTCAGAGAACGGGATAAAATGGGCTCCACAGACCATGAACTCTTTCTCATGACAGAATGACTCTTCTTCAAAGTGGTTCAGCCTCCTCAGATGTTAGTCCGAGAACATCCTGCGTGAGAGGAGCCAGCATTTATTTGCGACAATCTGTTTATCTGCCGTCTCCTCGTGCAAGCTGCTCTCATGTCAACCATCTAGGTGTTCCCAGGGTGATTACAAATAATCGCCCTTCAAGTACATTCTAGAAAAAATGGTATTAACATTTGCTGAGTGAGGTGTTCCATGCATTGTCCTGCTGCCTTTACACATAATTCTCTGCTTAAGGAAATTTGAGAATAATGAAAGAAAAAATTCACTTTACCTGGCAAATCGGTTCAATGAATTTGTGTTCATTAGACAGACAACTAAAAACATTGTTCATATATGCATATGCCAGTTGATTTCTTAATATGATTTTAAGCTTTCCAAAAATTACCATATTCCAGATTTTTTCTTAATATGATTTTAAGCTTTCCAAAAATTACCGTACACGAATCAAAACCTAATGGCAATTCATCCTTCTGATTTTCCCACTGAAGGACGAGAGAAGAACATTCCATATCTGTCATCCAAAATCTATTAGTAACTACTTTGGCTAAGCCTTGAAACTTAGATGCCACAGATCAATTGCACGGGAATGGCTTCCGGCCAGGGGCAATGCACACAGAGAGAAGGAGGAATTGCTTTTCTGGATTAGTTACAGAAAACACCATATTCACTTGTGTAGCTGAGGCTTAGAAAGCTGTATTTTCCACACAAGAACTTGGGTTTGGGGAGTCAGTGAAACCTTGTTTCCTGGATGTGGTGTCTCTGTAGCTGGCTTTTCTGGATGTGCTGAGGAAGAAAGACTGTGCTCTCATATTTCTGGAACGTTCAACCTGAAAGAGCCCTTGAGCCATGTCAGCCCCAGCCCTCATTTTACAGTCAAGGAAACAGAGGCAAAGCTTGGAGGGGACTTGGCTTGATGCTTCTGGACCCTTTGCCATCCCTGCTTTTCTCTCTGTCACTTAGAAACGATGGCCGGAAGTTTTGCTGGTGGGACTTGGGTCCTTGGCAGCTGAGCCAAAGCAAATGCAGAAGTGATTTTCGTGTGTGTGTGTGTGTGTGTGTTCTTCGGCGTGAACGCATGTTTTTCTGTGTATGTGCCTATGTAGACGAATGGTAACCAAACCGCGCGGAACCCACAGAGGGTCACTGAAACGAGAGTGAGCTGCCGCCCCGAGGAACAACCGATCCTCACTGCTCTTAACACCTGGGCGGCTCTCTGACCTCCAGACGAACGGGCATCACCCCAGATGCATTTTCCATCACTCAGGACCATCTACTAAGCTAAGGTGCCCTCTGCTTCACAATGAACTTCAGATCTGCCAGCTGCGAACAGCTAGAGGCTGCTTTTAAAAACACCACTGAGCTGGGGCTCCCTGGTGGTGCAGTGGGTTAAGGATCTGGTATTGCCACCATATGACTCGACTCGAGTTTGATCCCCGTCCTGGGAACTTCCACCCGCCATAGATGCAGCCAAAAAAAAAAAAAAAAAAATACCACTGAGCTAAGGTACAGACCTCCAAGCCAGCAGCCATCCGCAATCTTAAACATAAAGTGAAATGAAGCTTGATAGAACTTTTAGGTGAATTATGATCTTTATCCATCTACCAGAGATTTACAGTGGATAGAGATCTCTTAACTATTCTTAAAGTAGAAAAGTATGTTAGACTATAAATATAAATATACATGTACATATATACACGCTTATACAGGCAAATTTCTTTAGACATTTTGCACTTCTTTTTGAATAGGAATTAGTTTGTACCTTGGTCTGTTTGCATTAATAAGAATGTAATGTAGGAATTTCCTCTATGGCGCAATGGGATTAGCAGTGTCTTGGGAGCACTGGGCTGCAGGTTCCATCCCCAGCCTGGCACATTGGGTTGAGGAGCTGGCATTGCCTCACCTGTGGCTTAGATGGAACCCTGGCCCGGGCAACCAAAAATGAAAAAACAGAAAAGACAAGAAACAAGAAAAAGAAGAAGAAGAGCATATGTATTCCCACTTAATGATGTCTTTCCAGGAATAAAATTGACTCTTACACTGGTCATAAAACAGCTAAAGTTCCCTGGTTTAAGAAAAAAAAAAAAACTGGTGTCCTTTCTGAGACACCCCAAAACATAGAGAACCCCTCTCACCAAAAGTCTACATTCTCTAGGAGATTTCCAAAATTCCAATTTTTAAGTTCTTGTAAGAAAAGCACATTTCTTTCTTTCTTTCTTTTTTTTGTCTTTCTGCCATTTCTTGGGCCGCTTCCACAGCATATGGAGGTTCCCAGGCTAGAGATCTAATAGGAGCTGTAGCCGCTGGCCTACACCACAGCTCACAGCAACATCAGATCCTTAACCCACTGAGCAAGGGCAGGGATCGAACCCACAACCTCATGGTTCCTAGTCGGATTTGTTAACCACTGAGCCACGACGGGAAGTCCAGAAAAGCACATTTCTAAGTAATAGATCTTATTTCTTGCAAGCAATGAATTCTAACAGCATATACAATATTTATTTTCTGGAAACTGGGATATAAACACAACACTTGGATTAGAAATCACAGGAAAGGTGTTTTTCCCTATTTCTCTCATTTTATGCTTCAGTAATATTGAATGAAAGGCTTATAGATTTATTCTATACTTAGTGATTATTTTGATTGGCAGTGAGCAATAATGCAGGTTCTGAGAAGAGGAATGTTTCAGCCCAAGGGTGACTCTTCACACACAGCCCAGGACTATGGAGTGAGAGTGTCTCACTGCTGCCACCATCTGGAGACTCTAGTCTCTGCAATATTGAGCTGGTTTTAAAACTCTCAAATACATCTGGGTAATAACCCTCGCTTATTGGAAAAGCCAACAGGGCTACGTTTGTGGTTCCAGGTGTGTTTTTGGGGGAAGCTTGGCTTCCATAAATATGAAATGAAAATCCTACAGGAATGATCGTAGACTAGAAGGTGCCATTCCTGCTCTGTCCTATAAATGACTACAATAGCTCATGTGAGAACTCATCTTGATGTAAAGACACCTGCCTGTCTTCCCCCTTCCCTTTGGCCATTAAATCAGAAATAGGACCAGAGTCCCCCAGATCATTTCCCACCCTGCCTCTGCTTCTTTTTCCAAGCACAGGAGCCTGAACAGACCTCTGCCTGTCAGTCACCAGGGGTTGGGGGGAGGGGCATGCTCATTGCTTGACGGCCACTTCCACCTCTGGCGATACTTATAGGGTTGGGGAATTGGTCTCCCACCTGATTCTCATGATGTCAGGTTGCTTGATAGGGTTCTGTTGTTGAAATCATCATCTTCATCATCGTATCGTCTTTGTCATCAGCTTCACCATCATCTTCTCCTTCACCATCATCACCATCTTTGTCAACTTCACCATCTTCATCACCATCATCATTCCCTTCGTTGTCATCTTCCACACCATCGTCTTCCTGACTAGCATCACCACCACCTTTGTCATCAGCTTCATCATCTTCATCGCCATCATCATCACCACCTTTGACATCAACTTCATCATCTTCATCGCCATCATCATCACCACCTTTGTCATCATCTTCATCGCCATCATCATCATCACCACCTTTGTCATCAACTTCACCATCACCTTCATCACCATCATCACCACCACCTTTGTCATCAACTGCACCATCATCACCTCCATCACCATCATCATCACCACCTTTGTCATCAGCTTCACCATCACCTTCATCACCATCATCACCACCACCTTTGTCATCAACTGCACCATCATCACCTCCATCACCATCATCATTCCCTTCGTTGCCATCTTCCACACCATCATCTTCCTGACTGGCATCATCACCATCTTTGTCATCAACTTCATCATCTCCATCACCATCATCACCATCTTTGTCAACAGCTTCATTATCTTCATCATTATCACCACCTTCGCCATCATCCTCACCATCATTTTCATCATCATCTGCATCTTCATCATCAACTTCATCATCAGCGGTGCTTCCTCTTCCTCCCTCTGGGAAGGCTGGAGCCCACTTTGGGACAGCTCACTGGATAAGTGCTGTGTGGCTTGCTCCAGTGGTCCCCTCCTCCACCTGGCCTCTCTAACATGGCACCAACACAGGAGACATTCCTAGAGGCCCAGCCCAGAGTCACCAACCCACCTCATAAAGCCTCCACCATTACTGAAGGTGGCGCCTTCAAAGGTTAAGTACTGGATGGAAAGCCCACCATAGGAGGTTGCACAAGACAGAAAGAAATTGCCATGGAAATAAACAGAGAAATGCTTCCTCGCAAACCAAACCATCGCTCTCAAGGTTCATAACCTCAGTGACTGAATTCCAAGGGGGGATGTGTGAGATGGGCAGAGCTTAAAACTCTGCCTCCTTACACGTCTAGTCTCATCGTCTAACCACAGACACACACACACACACACACACACACACACACTGCTCCCTCCTCTGCCTCGAGCCATATGCATGAGTCCTTGCAAGACACACAAAGGAGATTTTTAAGAGGAAACAAACATTTTTCAAGGGAGAAAGCTGAAAAAAAATTATGAAAGTTCCAAAGTTGGGTCAACAGGGAGAAGAGACCAGAAGAAAGATGAGGTGGGTGTCTTTTCCATCTAACAAGTGCCTGTCAGCCTGTTGAGAGGGATCACTTGGCCGTCACCCTGCTGCACAGGGGAATAATTAGACGCTGCCACTGACTTCCTGTCCCTCGCCGTCTAACGAGGGCGAGCCAACTAGCAGACTTTCTTCAACAGTTCTCCCCAGAACATTCACCGATTCTTGCCAAATACAAACTCAGGCAAGGGCCGGGGTTCTGGAGGCAATTTTGTTTCCGGAAAGGAAAAGACAGATGTGGCAAGATCCTGGGAGAAGGATAACAGCACAAAAGTGCTAAGACAGACTCCAGAGGGCTCTGTGGTTATAAACCTAGACGGTTAGGAGACGGGGAGTCCGTGATGGACACAAAGGAGGTGGCAGAGCCAGGGTGACAAGGACACTGGCTCCTTCACTTGGAAACATTCTGATTTAAAGAGAGAGGGAGATGGAGCATCTTGGACCTTTAGTTGCGAGGGGCCAGGTTTGGGTCAAGAGGGCAGGTCAGACTGGAGGTGGTGTTTGGGAGAATCTGTGTGAAGGCGAATTCAAGCAGTGGGAGGTAAGATAAGAAAAGACACAGCACCCTTCCGTGGGGTGGAAAAGCCATTTCCTCCCCACACCCCTGGTCCTCAGGGAACAAGTAAGGATGTCTAGAGACAAACCTTCCCCGGGAGCCGGGAGACAGCGTGAGGCCAGGGGAGGCGGCAGGGGAGAGAAGGATGGAAAGTGAGTTCAGGCAAAACTGGGGCAGCTTACCTCCTAACCCCTAGGGACCCCCAGGTTCCCCTCCCCATGTCCTCCGAGGCCCCACTCAGCCTTTCTCCCTCTGTCTTCCCTCTCCGGCCCTTGCCAGCCTCATTCCCAGCCATGGGTTAAGGTCTCAGGGGCCCTAAGACGGAAAGCACTGCCCTGCACAAAGCGCCCCACCACACAAGGCGCCAAGGCAGGTCTGCGGAAATCAGAACCGCCCCTTGCTCCGATTTCCCTGCGAAATCAGACCCAGGGTGAAGGCTCTGCACTGCTCTGCCTCTGTTTTGCTGATGTCCCAGCGGAGCCCCGTCTGCACCCTGGAAAGCCCAGCTCCCCTCTCCTCCCTGTCACCGTCCCCCATCGTCCCTGAGTCTGCAGCTCAGGTGTGGCTCTGGGCCACCACCTCAGGCTGGCTGCCGTGCTTTCTCCCTGAGTCAGGTTTTGCGAGTCTTTCCATCCAGGGCCATCGTGCTGGTTGAACGCCTGGAGGTCTCTCGGGCTCTGTGCCGGGAAGGGCCGTCCGCCACCCCCCAGCCCCACCCCTGTCCCTGCGCCCTGGCTTGGGATCCAGCCCCCGCACAGCCTGGAGTCCGTTTGCTGGAGCGGCCAGGTCCCCCAGGTCCCGTCTCTGGAGCAGGCCCAGCACCAGCCCTGCCCTGGAGCCTTGTCTCTTAGCTGCCTGACGAGACTTCTCCGTTTGGGCTCCTCCAGAAAGTTCCATCCTCAGTGAAATGGCCCAGATGAGTTCCAAGTGGCGCAAGTTCTACGTCAGGTTCAGGAAGACTCCGTTCCTATAAAGGCTGATGATCTCATTTCAGCAAAATTTACAAAGTACTGCCTGCAAGCAGAACTGAGAAAGCGACGGGCTTATGGGAAGATCCAGCCACTATTTAAAAATCACGAGGTGGACAATTCGCGACCCAGCCCAGGGGAGGAAACAGCAGAGCAGAGAGAGCCCCAAATTAGGGATTCAAACCCCAGTTCTGCAACTAGGGAGCTCCACGCCTGCCCGGGGCCCTTCCAGCCCCTGTGCCTTCAGCCCAAGTGAGGGCTTGGACCAGATGTTTCGCTCAGGTTCCTTCAGGCTCTGCGTGCTGGGCTGTTTTTTAGTTGCTGCTGCTTCTGTGATGTGGTGAAGCAATCGGAACTCCCACAGTCCTTTGTACCAGCGGCATTTGAGATCTCATTTCCCCCCCGCAACCCCCGACCATCTTTGCAGATAACCGGGTACGTTGCAGAGTTGTCTAAGCAGCTCAGCTGACGCCTTTGTGCCTTTGTGACTTTCTGCCAGGTCACTGAATTCTAGGTGCCACTGTGGCCCCTCACTTTCCACGGTAAGATTTGTTTTTGTTGTTGTTGTTTTTAGAGCCGCACCCAGGGCATATGGAGGTTCCAGGCTAGGGGTCAAATTGGAGCTACAGCTGCTGGCCTGTGCCACAGCCACAGCAACACCAGATCTGAACCTCATCTGCAACCTACACCACAGCTCACAGCAACCCTGGATCCTTAACCCACTGAGCGAGGCCAGGGATCGAACCTGTGTCTTCGTGGCTACTAGTTGGGTTCTTAACCTGCTGAGCCAGGATGGGAACTCCCTAAGAACTGTTTTTATTTATCAGCCAAAGGTGGGGATTTCATGGTGGCCTCAGTGAAGCATGATTCAGTCAAGGCCTCTTTCCCCAGCAAACTGATTTTGAAAGGGGGCTTTTGAGGAGAATCATAAGCAGTCCTGCGAACAGATGCCAGGCCCAGGTAAGGGGTGTCGCCACAGCTCAAGCAGGGCCTGGTGGCCAGAGCCACTGGGAGGGGAGCCTAGTTGGCTGGGGGAGGGGCTCGGGCCACGATGGGCAGCAACTGCTAGTCCAAGCTCTGCCAAGGGCACAGCCGAGACCCCCCCCCCCCCACAGCCCTCCTGGCTCCAAACTCTGACACCCAAGACTTGCTCAGAATTGGCTCCTGGCCACTGCCCTGGGGACACTACCCACCCTCCACCCTCATCATCCTGTGTGTGCGTGTGTGTGTGTGTGTGTGTGTGTGTGTTTCCAAAGCCACATGCTTCCCTGAATTGGGGGTTTTCTTGGGGATTTGCCAGTGCGGACTGCTTGAGCCCCTGCTCTGTCCCTCTCACCGTGAAAACCACCCATCAAGGTCACAGGTTATGAGTAGCTTTGCAGTAGACGTGGGGCGTCATAGCCTCACTGGGTCCCCAGGGACATTCCCGGGTGCTGGGACTTGTCCTAGCTTTGCTGGGCGGGGCATTTCCTCCTGGCCTCGCTGCCCCTGCGCCCCCTGCCCTGTGAATGTCTCCATCCGTCACCAGCCTCAGGGACATGGCATGAGGGGCTTGCAGGCTGGTCTTGCCGGGGCGCTGGGTGGGGAACAGTGTTGAGACCAGCCCTCGTTTCTCTTCTTCCAAACTGCCCAATACACGAACCCCACATCACATGTTTTACTGAATCCTCGTCCCCTTCCTCTTTTCCAGCTCGAATCTAGCCTCTGTCTGCTCCCGCCTGGCACCAGTGAACGGGCTGAAACAAAGGTTACAGAACAGAGAGGTCCGTGATCACACAAGCACTGGGAGTGGAGAGGGTCGCCGACGTGGGGTCAGGGTGGGGATGGAGACCACGGTAACAGCCCCGAAGGACGCCCTTGACCCTGACAAAGCGTCTGGCACTGGGGGCTACTTACACTGGAAGTGTAGAAAACCATGTCATGTGACCTGGCTTTAGGGAATTATCATTTTCCCATTAAAAATATATATCCAGAGTCTTCTTTCACTTTTTTTTTTGGCTGTGCCCTTGGCACACAGAAGTTCCTGGGCCAGGGATCGAATCTGCGCCACAGCAGTGACAACACCAGATCCTTAACCCGCTGGGCCACCAGGGAGCTCCGCGTTTTCTTTCTTTTCACAACACTCTCTGCTCCGCTGTGCTGGGGTCGCTTGCACGTGGGTTAGTTGGTAGCAACACAGAGTGGCCTGATGTTTCCACGTTTCTGGATTGGGGAGGGGTAGTTTGAGTGCAGAAAACTGGGACATCTTCACAAATTCAGGGGATATCTGTGGCTTGGGCATCTTGGCCTGTGTCTAAAGTACCCAGACAAGCAGGAGATGCTGTCACACCTCCCCACACATTCGCTGAGGCCGCACCGCACGCAGGGCTGTGACAGAGCCAGGCTGGTGGGAGTCGCGGGCACAAGTCTGGGGCATAAGGCTCCCTTTGTGCTGTTTATTCTCAGTTCACAGGGTCCTGCGATTGGACGACGGCTCTGAAAGTCTCCCCACCTGAGACTCTCCCATGACGGCGCTGTGGGCCTGAGTCACGGCGGGCGCGGAGGCGGAGGAGTGATGGGCAGAGCTGGGCTGCTCTGGGTGCGGGCACCTCCCCACCTCCCTGCAGGAGAGCATGCAGAGGGCGGGAGGCCCCTGCACACCGGCCGCCTCTCAGAGCCTCAAGGAGGCTTAAAACTAAAAGGCAAAGCCTGGACATAAACTTTGTTTGGGAGTTTCCATCGTGGCTCAGCAGGTATGAACCCAACTAGTATCCATGAGGATGTGGGTTCGATTCCTGGCCTCACTCAGTGGGTTAAGGATCCGGCATTGCTGTAGCTGTGGTGTAGGTCACAGATGCGCCTTGGACCTGACGATGCCGTGGCTGTGGCGTAGGCCAGCAGCTGCAGCTCCGATTAGACCCCTAGCCTGGGAACCTCCACATGCCAGGGATGTAGCCCTGGAAAGCAAAAAAAAAAAACAAACCAAAGCAAACCAACCAACAAAACCACTTTGCTAGGAAGAGGATGCCAAGGAGGCCTGTCCTGGTTCCTGGCTTCTCAGAGCTGGCAAAACCAAAACCTGTGAGTTTATTACAAGCACAGAATCCCTGGTCCTGCCCGGTTGCCCAGATCCACAGAATCTGAATCTGCATTTCAGCAGATCTCCAGGTGGGTCATATGCACCTAGCCGCTTCGGTGTTTCAGTCCAGATCTGGGAAGACGGCACAGCCAAGGATGGGGATGGGGATATGGAAGGGGAGGGAGCTCACAACCACGCCATGAAGCGGCCAATGGAAAGGACTGAATCGGGGCATCCCGGGCCGCCAGCGCATCTCTGCTTTTTCTGGAACCATCTGCCTCCATAACTCTAACAACAGCCAGCACTTCAGCGGTGCCAGACGCACTTCCAGCGGCTGTGTGAATTTACTGGATGCTCACGACAGCCGTACGTGGTGACGACAATTCTCTCCACTCCGCAGATGCTGAGGGGATGTGACTCCCCCGGGTCCACACAGCCCGCCAGCCCCAGACGAGGATTCAGTCGACACTGGAGGCTTCGGCATCGTGTTCTTAGGCTGCCTAGGAGCTTAAGCTGTTTGTATCTGCTTTTTGTTCTCTGTGAGCATTTTAATATTAACATCCTAACTCCTGGCCCAGGAAAGGGGAGGGGACAGGGGTGTCCTGGCCCGTCACCTCCCCTCCAGCCTCTTGCCCTCCCGTGTTTCACTGTCACGTGCGAGCTGGACGGCCAGGGACCGAGTCCCGCCTCCAGTGTGTTTGGCTTCGTCGGAAGGGTTTTAAAAACCAGATGTTTGCACACAAAAGTTGTCCTGCTCATGTGCGCTGCCACCTGCTTGCCACAGTCCCCACCGCTCCCTGATGTCCTACACTGGGCCACACTCTGTATTCACACACTTCCTCCACCTCCACACAGCATCTCCCCGCTGTGGTCTCCTCTGAACCAGACTCCTCCTCGTCCCCGGGTCCCCCTCCCAGCCCAGCGGGGCCTGGAGCAGAGGAGCCGCCAGCTCCACGCTTCCTGTTCCGGGCATCCGTGGGTCAGAGCGAAATGGCGAGCAGGCTGGGAAGCAGGGCCTCGGAGGAGGGGCCTGGACGGGGGACCGAAGCTAGAACCCCAGACGCACGGAGGAGGCGTTCGTAAAAAGGCTGTAAATCGTGGCGACAAAGACAAGTCCTGACTTCCGAGCAGGCAGCTGGGAAAGCCCCTCTCCTCCTTGAATCACACCCGAGCACGTTCCATGGACACCTGCCATGGTGTCTCAAGCAGCCGATTTCTTAATAAGCGAATTCATTTTCTGCTGCCGCATAGTCTCTCTCCTTCACGCACCATCTGCTCTTTTGTGCACATACCCGCGGGTCCCTTCCGAGACAGTCGCAGGTTTTGAAGGGGGAATAAATGTGCTTAAAAACCCCCGCCACCAGGAAGGCTGTTCTGTTCCCAACCCTCGCTGGTGCCAGAAAAGACGCTCATACCTACGCTCCACTTTCCCAAAACGTGAGCATTTGTGACTCACGCACTCAAGGTTAAAATCAACTTTTGGAGGCAATAAAGTCAGGCTCTCTTAAGGACAGTTCGGTAAAGCTGGTCCCACTGTGATTCTTGGTTGGACAGACCAAAGTCCCCGTATTCTCCACCTGTTAATTGGAGTCTGGAATACAGCTATGGTAATAAAAGGTTTCATACTATTGGCCATGAGCAGCTAAGTTCCAAAAACAAATCTCCATTTAAAGCAAGTGCTTATTAGAAAAGGGAGCCTCCTACGCTGTTGATGGGAATGTAAACTGGTGCAGCCACTGGAGAGAACAGTAGGGAGCGTCCTCGAAAAACTCAGAACTATTACATGGCTGAGCAATTCCACTCCTGCGTATACACCTGAAAAAAAACCCCACTGATGTGAAAAGATACCTGCACCCCAATGTTCACCGTAGCATTATTTACAGTAGCCAAGACATGGAGGCACTATAAATGCCCATCAACAGACGGATGCATAAAGAAGATGTGGTACATATACACAATGGAATATTACTCAGCTGTAAAAAAGAATGAAATTTTGCCATTTGCAGCAACGTGGATGGACGTGGAGGCCATTATGCTGAGTGAATTAAGTCAGACAGAGAAAGGCAAGTGATATGACACCACTTAGATGTAGAATCTAAAATACAACAAATCAGTGATTATAAAAAGAAGCATACTTATAAATATAGAGAACGAGCAGTTACCAGTGGGCAAGGGGAGGGGGGAGGGGCAAGAGAGGGGACAGGGATTAAGAGATATAAACCATTATATGTAAAATAAACTATAAGGATATATTGTACGACCCAAGGAATACAGCCAATATTTTACAACTATAAATAAAATACAACCTTTTTCTATTTATTTATTTTGTCTTTTTAGGGCCACACCTGCAGCATATTGGAAGTTCCCAGGACTCAAAACGGAGCTGCAGCTTCCAGCCTACGCCACAGCCACAGCTACGCGGATTCGGAGCTGCATCTGTGACCTACACCACAGCTCATGGCAATGCTGGATCCTTAACACACTGAGCGAGGCCAGGGATCGAACCTGCCTCCTCATGGATGCTAGTCAGATTCGTTCCCACTGAGCCACAATGGGAACCCCCAGAACATAACCTTTAAAATTGCTCATCGCTAGATAGTCCACCTGCAACTTATATAATATTGTAACTACTCCAATAAAATAATGCAAGAAAATAATTATGGAAGTGACTATTTTAGATCACTTTGGAGAACTGTGTAAGCATATTAAACATTCTTGCAGCTTTTCCTTCTCGGGAAAATATCCCAAGGGGACAATCTAGAGTCAGGTTATCATTTCTGGAAGGAAGAAAAATGGAAGGTGAGAACTCTATCGAGCCTGAAACACGAAATTCTCTCATTTCCGTCTCTCTTTCCTCTTCTGTAATTCTCTCTTACTTCTCCGCTTCTCTCTCAAACACAGCCTGCTGACTCAGCTTTAAACCTGATCCTCGGTTTTAAACTTACAAGCAAATCCAATAGGAACAATAATTTGCAATAAGTGAGCTCTTAATCACCTCGTTCGGAGAAATCTGAATCATTATTACTTATTTTAATATTTAATATTTTAAACACTTAAGGGTTTTTTTTAATGGCTTCCCCCACGGCATAGGGAAGTTCCTGGCCAAGGACTGAATCCAAACCGCAGCTGTGGCAACACCGGATCCTTTAACCCCCTGCGCCAGGCGGGGTTGGGACTCACGACTCCGCAGCCACCTGAGATGCTGCAGTGGGATTCTTAATCCACTGCGCCACAGGGGGAAATCCAGGAATGTCTTTTTGTGCTTCACCTTCCGAGCAGTCATCACCACCATCTCAGGACACCCACCTGCACAGCCAGAGAGCGGTTCTAAAAGGCTGGTCTCAACTCCGCATCCGAGGCTCCCAAGCCCCCAGGGGAAGCAGGTGCTAGGATTTCCATTTCCTGGGGAAGGGGGCTGGGATGCTGCGAGATAAAGGCGTGTATTCAGGACCAAGGGCGCGTGGCAGCACTGAGGCTCGACGGGCGGAGCCTCCCGGTGGGCGTTCTCACACGGTCAGGGTTGCGACAGAGACTGAGAGAGACTCTTGGATGTGGGTCCTGCGTGGCCCTGCCACTTACCACCCAGGCAGCCTTGGACCAGTGAGTCGCATGACCCCTGTACCTCCCTTCCCATCTGTAAAGCAGAAATAATAGCACCTACATCAGAGTTCTTAGAAGCGGGAAATAAGTGGACACGTGACAAGCACGTGGAGCCGCGTGGAAAGTGCTACATGTCAGCCTGACGACACACTCAGGCTGCCTCTCACACCCCTTCCTGCTGGTGAGAACCCAGCGTCACAGTCAAGGTCCAGCCCAGGGCCGGAGGCCCCAGGTGCGTGTCTCAATGAGCAGGGACAAAGGATGCACAGCAGGTGTTCTGGAGGTCAGGTTTCCATAGGTCTGTCTCCCCAAAGAGCTGCCCAGCCTAGAAGCAGCTGTGCTTAGGGATTCAGGGCGCGCGAAAGCGGCTGAGGGCGTCCTGCCTGCTCGTGGACGGAAAAGCCATCCTCCCCGCAGACTCTGCTCTCCTGCCCGCCACGAAGCTCCTGTCTCTGCGGTCCCAGTCCCATGGTTAGCCAGGGGCATCCAAGAAAACAACGACTTACATTTCCACGCCAATCCTCCCACAGAAAGGAGTTCCATCTGATACAGCAAAACGCGAACATATTTCCAAGTTCCCATTACATAATTCAAGGAGAGTTTAGGCGCTTTTTTTTTTTCTCTTAAATTATTCATAGCATAAATCTTTGAAATATTTACACGCCTTTCTCCAGCAGCCACTGATGGAGAGCCCCCTGTGCATGCCTGGGGGAGACGGTCGATGCGGGCAGGGGGGTGGGGGCGGTGTCTGCAGGACCCACATGGCCTTCAAAGGTTCTAGCTCAGCCCAGTCTACCCTCTGAAACCAGGAAGGTCTTCCTTTTGCGATCCAGGTCTTGGCCAACGGGATGGGTTTTCTCTCACGTTCTCGAGGAAGGGCACTAGCAAAAGCCAGGCAAACACGGGACGCGGGGAAGTCCTCCCACAACCGATGAAACTCCCTCCTTAGCAGAAGGCTGGGGCGCTACTATCGAGAGGCTGGCGCAGCTGGCACCCATTCTGGGAGGAGAGGATTCATTACCATGGTTACCGAGGCCCGAAATATTACCTTCTGCAATCAGCATACACAAAGCTCCTTTAGAGCGCGTGTCAAAATTAGAGCACTGTAAACAATCACTGAAAATTGCCAGCGGGCACAGAGGCTGCATTTGCACAATGCTGCTTTCAGGGCCTGAAAGCAGGGGGTGCACCACGGCTGCACCAGCAAATCTCGCTGAAAAAGAAGGAGTTCAGGGAGTGCGAGGAAGGCCCCACCGGCGGACATCCCTGCCCAAATCCGTTCTTCATCATGTGGACGAAGTTAGAAAAAGACCCATCTGACCGGTCACATTTCAACCATTGAGGTCTGGGTCATTAAACCCACCGTCAGTTTCAAGGTGTTTTTGTTTTTGTTTTTTTTTCTAATAAACATTATTTTTGGAGTTCCCACTGTGGAGCAGTAGGTTAAGGATCTGACTGCAGCAGCTTGGGCTGCAGCTGCAGCTCAGATTCCATCCCTTGGCGGGGGTGGGGGTGTGTGGGAACTTCCATACGGCTGAAAGTGTGGCCATTACAAAATAAACTTTGGAGTTCCTATCGTGGCGCAGTGGTTAACGAAACCGACTAGGAACCATGAGGTTGCAAGTTCGATCCCTGGCCTCGCTCAGTGGGTTAAGGATCTGGCGTTGCCGTGAACTATGGTGTGGGTCACAGACGCAGCTCGGATCTCGTGTTGCTGTGGCTGTGGTGTAGGCCGGCAGCTACAGCTCCAGTTAGACCCCTAGCCTGGGAACCTCCATATGCCGCAGGACCGGCCCTAGAAAAGGCAAAAAGACAAAATAAATAAACAAACAAACAAACAAACTTTATTTCTTAGACCGGTTTTAAGGTCACAGAGAAATTATGCGGAAGTACAGAGAATTCTTTTTTTTTTTTCTTTCTTCTTCTTTTTATTTATTTATTTATTTATTTAGTCTTTTGTCTTTTTAGGGCCACACCAGTGGCATATGGAGGTTCCTAGGCTAGGGGTCTAAACAGAGCTGTAGTCACAGCCTAGACCACAGCCACAGCAAAGCAGGATCTGAGCCACATCTTCGACCTACGCCACAGCCCATGGCAACGCTGGATCCTTAACCCACAGAGCAAGGCCAGGGATCAAACCTGCAACCTCATAGTTCCTAGTCGGATTCATTTCCGCTGCGCCACAACGGGAACTCCCAGAGAATTCTGGGAGTATATATGCGTCCCCCGTCCCCCACTACGAACTCCCCCAGTGTCAACCCCCCACCAGATGGTTCATTTGTAACAAACGATGACCCTACACCCTGCACCCAGGGTGCAGAGGTTGCCACAGGGTTCTCTTGCCGTGTTGTGTATTCTGCAGTTTGGGGCAAATGTATAATGACATGCACGCAGCATGACAGGACCATACAGAGCACTTCCAAGGCCCTCAAGTCCCCTGCGCCTCTCCAGGTCATCCCCCACCGCCCCTCCAACTCCTGCCAACCACTGGCCCTTCTACTGTCTCCACAGCCTTTTCCAGAAAGTCACAGAGCTGGAATCATACAATATGCAGCCTTTTCACACCGGTTCCTTTCACTTAGTAACATGCATTTACGTCTCCTCCGTGTATCTTTTCATGGCTCGACAGCTTTGTTTTGCTTTCGCGCTGCAGGCTAGTCCATTGTCTGATGGACCACCGTTCATTCAGCCGTTCACCCACAGAAGGACGTCCAGGTTGCTTCCAAGTGTTGGCAATTATGAATAAAGCTGCTCTAAACATCCCCATGGCTGGACCGAGAGATTATCACATTAAGTGAAGTCAGACGGGAAAGACATATCATATGATACCACTTATTTGCTGAATCTAAAAAGATGATACAAATGAACGTATTTACAAAACAAATAAGACTCGAAGACACAGAAAATAAACTTCTGGTTGCCAAAGGGGAGGAGGAGGGATAATTTAGGATTGGGGGCTTAACAGATACACACTACTGGATATAAAAGGGGTTAACAACAAGGACCTCCTGAATAGCACAGGGAATTCTACTCAGTATCTTGGAATAACCTATAATGGAAAAGCATCTGAAAAAGAATATGTATATATGCGTATAACTGAATCACTCCACGGTACACCTGAAACTCATACAACATGGTAAATTATCTATACCTCAAACAGTTGAAACATTTTAAAAAGAGGGAGTTCCTCTTGTGGCTCAGTGGTAATGAACCCAACTAGCATCCATGAGTATCTGTGAGGAGGCAGGTTCGATCCCTGGCCTCGCTCAGTGGGTTAAGGACCAGGCATTGCTGTGAACTGTGGTGTAGTTTGCAGATGCGGCTCAGATCTGGTGCTGCTGTGGCTGTGGTGCAGGCTGGCAGCTGTAGCTCTGATTCCACCCCTAACCTGGGAACTTCCATAGGCCGCAGGTGTGGCCCCAAAACACCAAACAAAAGAATTTTTTAAAGAAAAAAGAAATGGAATTAAAAAACCTGCACGCAAGGTTTTGTGTGAACTCCTTCAGGTAAAAACACCAGGGAGCCTGACCCGTGGCTGGACCACACGGAAAGAAGATGCTTGGCTTTGTAGAAAGCGCCCACTGTGCTCCAAAGTGGCTGCGCCATCGTGCTTTCCCACCAGCTTGAATAAGAGTCCCTCGTAGTCTTTGCCCAGGGCCTTTGAAAACGCAGCGCCTCAGAGTGATCTACGCTACAGTCCAGAGCTGTTACATCTTAGCAACAAAGTACCAATAAAGAAGTTCAAGGAGAGGAAGCGTGGTTGTTAATAAATGTCCCGCAGTTTCATTTTCAACTGCAGGGGCTCATTTTCTAAGTCTTGAAATAAGAAGACAGATGAACTCCCCCAAGAACGCCTTGGCAGAGGGGATGAGTTATTTCTGTACCTAGTTTATTCTCTCTGAAGAATATCAATACCTTGAGGCAGCCCAGGCTTTCACAAACTCTAGTCCAAACCCAGAACATCCCAAACCCTGACCCTGCTCTGCCCAAATGCCTGCGGTAAAACCTGGACCTGGCAACAGTCCCCAATTCCCATCACGATTGCTGGAACATTCGAGGGACAGAGGTTTACTTCCTGTAGCACCACTTTGTTACAAAAAGGTTCTGAAATCAATACGCAGTATCAATGAGAGCATCATCTCAGTACAGGAGCAAAGTGCTTTTGCATTTTGCAATCTAATCCGCCAAGCCAATGAAAAAGTTCTCTGTTTCATGTGTATCATCTTTTCTTTAAAGAAAGAGCAGTTTATCAATATTTTATGAGGCTCTAGGAAGGTCTCTTGCGGATGTGGTTTGGTAAATACAGACATATATACATTCTGTACACACACATAGAAATGTAGCCAGATGTATGTATCATGTGATCTCGCTGTGAGCACGACAGATGTTTATATCGTCCATGGCTTTATCCCAAGCACCTAGAAAAGTGCCAGCACACCCAAGACTATGTCCGCATCCACGTGTGTGCATGCATACACACAGGAAAGAACGCAAAGACTCCTCCGTCTGCCCCGAATCCAGAGCCTTGTTTGTGGGTCTTTGTGTTTTCTTGGGGGAGGAAGATGCTCTTCCACCCGAGGCTGTGGTGATGCTTCATGGTCCTGGGCATCCCTAACCTTCCCAGCGCCCAGTACTCTCCTGATTCCTGGGTTGGACTGGCATCTCCAGCTTGACTCGGGTCCACTGGGTCCCAGCCCGGCCCTGTGGGCTGAGTCAGCTTCACCTTGCATCTCGGGTCTCTACCTTGGAAAGGACCATTGCTGCCTCTTTGCTTTACTTGACACATGGCTCTGAAGCTCCAAACAGTACCCGAAAACGACCTGCCTGACTGCTGGTGCCCTCAGGCTGATAGCACCGCATTCTTGTCAGCTGGGCCTTGGTGCTAATGGCTGGGGCTCAATCAGAGGCAACCAGAAAGCTCTCAGGGAACAAAGCAGCTGCAGGGTAACATCCATTGCACATAAACTCATGGCCAGACAGCACGAGACTGGCCAGAAGGCTGCAGACCAGCCAAGGTGACGAGCTTGCTAACACTGTAGCTCCCAAATAGATGTGACCTGAAGGGGCTGGCACAGCAATCACCAAACTCTTTTGTCTCTTAAGCAAGGACACGCACGCATTCTGGGACTAACAAGTCCAGCTGTGTGTGCCTGGTCTCAGACAGAGGGGCTGAGGAAGGTCACAGGACAGCCCACGGGGGAGGCTCTCCCACAAAGTTGGGCCGATAGGGCTCGGCTGGTGTGGACCCTGCCCAGGCCCCTCGTTTCTCTGCCCTTGAAGACACCTGAGAATGGAGAAGCAATCCAGTCCTGCTCTTCCTCCTGCGCAGGCGGCACAGCGAGCAGGTGAGAGGCGTGGCTCGCATCCCAGGTCTGTTCCCCGGCTACTCTGCTCCTAACAACCTGCATCAACTGTCCTAACGCTGCACCACTCCCGAGCTTCCGCTGCCGTCACTGTGAAATGAGTTCCCGTCGTGGCTCGGCGGTTAACGAAACCGACTAGCATCGGTAGGATGCGGGTTCGATCCCTGGCCTTGCCCCCTGGGTTAAGGATCTGGCATTGCTGTGGCTGTGGTGTAGGCTGCAGCTACAGCTCCGATTCATCCCCTAGCCTGGGAACCTCCAGATGCCACAGGTGCGGCCCTAGAAAGAAGATCCAAGTATTTACAACACACATGCCCAACAGAGGGACTAGTTGTTCCTGATTTGGGCAGAGCTGGGTCTGGGGTTCCCATGCCCACCTGACGGGCCCCACGAACCTGCACACCATCCTCAGGGGCTGCCACCACTGCCCCAGACCCAGCGGCTTCCTTCCTGCCTTGACCACGGGATTTCATCCTCATCATCCTTTGCTCCTCAGATAAAAAAATATAGACCCATGCTCCTCAATGGGGGCAATTTTGCCAAGTCCCATGCCCCAGGGACCCTTGGGCAAATCAGTATCGGGAGACATGGTGGGCTGCCAGAGCAGGCGGCGGGGGTGCTACGGCTTCTGCTGGGTGAAAGCAGAGGCGGCTAATCATACAAGGAACAGGACAGGCCCTGCCACAGAGAAACATCCAGTGCAAAACGCTGACGCGCTGAGACTGAAGACCCCAAAACAGACCTTGTACAAGAAGGTATGAGCTCACAGACAAGATGGTTTGGTTTGGTTTGGTTTTTTTAGGGTCACACCTGAGGTTCCCAGGTTAGGGGTCGAATCAGAGCTGTAGCTGCTAGCCTACACCACAGCCACAGCAACGCCAGATGCGAGCTGGGTCTGTGACCTACACCACAGCTCACGGCAATGCTGGGTCCTTAACGCACTGAGCCAGGCCAGGGATCGAACCTGCAACCTCATGGATGCTAATCAGACTTGTTTCTGCTGAGCCGAGATGACAGGAACGCCTCTTCTTGCATTTTAAATCTTCCTACAGGGTTATTTGGGCAACAAATCCAAGAAGAAGAAGAAGAAATGAATGATTTCAGAATGTGGTGCAAGTTTCAGCCGGTAATTATCCACTTGGAGACTCAATGACCTTTAAACTCCGTTCACCTGATTGGTCAGTCCGTCCACACCCCCTACATAATGAAGGGAACCCGACATTGGGAGGGCAGGGAAATCCATCCAGGTGAAGGTGACGCAGGTAGGCTTCTGACAGTCATTTCATTTTTACTTCATTGTTGAGTAAACCAGAAAACCAGCGACTGCCATGACCAGTTAGGTCCATTGGGACAAAACATTTCTGGTTGGACTGGTTTTTCCTTTAAAAGAATGTTTTTCCTGCAGAAACTGTTTTGGCCTGCCAAGTCATTAAAAACTGCCAAACCCATCTGCGTGTAAGATGGAACCAAAGCAGAACAGTAGGTCAGAGGGAAAAAAAGCAAGCACGTGAAATCCCTTTCCACATTATGGACAGACCAACTGTGTCCACAATCACAAAAGGAAAAAAATGGACCTTGATGATGAAAGGATGGGTCTGAACATCAGAAGGTGTTACTAAATCGAGGTGGAAAAAAGACTCAATCTATAAATAACACAACAGAACATATAACACAAGGCATGGAAAAGTCCTGTTTATTCGGGGCCAAAGAATGGCTCAGATCCCAAGATCCTATTAAAGAACAGTTACACCCTGAGTTCCTTGTTAGCTGAACATGTGAGACGAGATAACTGCCTAGAGTCACTTTCATCACATCGTGTTAATTTGCATATGATTTGCATACAATCTTCTGCAGGTGGATTGTGGCATTCACAGACCTGAACTTTTTTTTTTTTTTTTCCCCCAAAGAGAAGGATCCATTGACTAATGGTGTGGGCTTATTTCAGCTGTTAAGTTATACAGCTTGTGTCTTTCCTGCCTCTAATCGCTGGATATCAGCAAGCTCATGAATTGTCCTTTTATTTACTTTGATCAAAACAAGGAAACACGACACTCTAACCTTTCATCTATGAAATGTTTAGTTAGGATGGGGTTGAACTTGGTTCCCCAGCTGAAAACGCCAAATTTAGGAAACGATAAACGACATTTTTATGAAAGAGGAATGTGTCTTGACAAAAATGAGCTTTCAGGTAGTTTTCTGTAATAGGTACAGATAATTCAATCTGCTTGTTCCGCCCTGCCTCGTCTTGCAGTCTTGCTGAAATAATCTGTTTACTTATTCATTGATTCATTTACGCTGCACTCCACAAATGCTTCTGGGAAGCACACACATACACGCAATGCACACACATAGGTATAAAACTCACACACACAAGTTGAAGTGATAAAGTTGAGGAAAAAGACTTAAGCCAGGGAAGGAATAGAAGCCAGAATCCACACCACACGGCACTGTGGAAGTCCCACTGTGGGCTGCAAATTTGCTGTCCAGCTTCTCAGCTGCCAAAGCAAAAAGCACATTCCAATTCCTACCAGGTTCCCAGAAAAAAAATGTTTTTTGTTTAGAAGCCAAATGTTTCTTGATTACTCTCCGTGTTGCCTCAGGATGGTGATCCCTGGAGGGAGTTGTTAAATAATCGTAACATTCCTCTTTTCTGTGTCCTTACTTTCTGCTCTTACCGGTAAGTTTCCAAAGTAGGTTAATAGAACACACTGTTGAAAAACCATTGCCCTAGAGAAACCCACATATGTGCATACGAGCACTGTGGCATAGAAACAAAATTAACATTCATCATTAGGAGAACACACAAATAAATTCTGATCTCTCCATACATGGGAACATAAGACAGTTGAAGTAAATGAATTAGATCTGCCTTATTAACATGGATAAATCTCAAAGACATTGACTCTTAAAACACAAGTAGGGCTATGATGTGAACGTCTGTCTCCTTGAACGATACCATGTAACATCTATAGACACATACAATTAACAAATATATATAAACACGGATGGGAAGGATACAGAACCACTTCAGGATAGTGGTTCCCTCCAGGGCGCCGGGAGGAATTTGGTGGCAGCGACACTGAATGCCAGGTGGGGATGCGGAGCAGCAGGGAGAGCCCACTGCACCTGTCAGGCTCTCTTTAAACAGACATGAAACAAAGACGGCAGACTCGCTGACAAGCTGATCTTGGCCGTGGGCACTGCAATGCCCATTAGAGTCTTCTCTGCATTTTCCCGTGTTATTCAAACCTTTAACATTTAAACCTAAAACATGAAAAGGAAAGGGAAGACTGAAGACAGACGTTGAAGGATCCAGAACCCCAGGCCTAGGAATCTGAACATGTTCTCTAGGCTGGAAAAGTGTTTGCGTGGAGGGCAGCCTTGTCAGAGCTGTGTTCTAGAAAGATCACTCTACCAGCCACATTGAGTTGATAGGAAGGAAGAGGCTGGAGGCACTCTGTTGTCACAAAAAGCCCATTAAAAGAAATATGGTGCAACCTACTGTGTTAGGAAGCATACACCTATTTGCTTAAAATAGATAAAAACATACACATATTTGCTTAAAGTAGATATTTAACTCCCCCCTATACTCTGACGCCAAAGTTGTCCCACAGGGATTATTGGAGCCCTCACGGTTCCATTTCACCACCAGCGCAATGGTTGTTTTTTTGTTTGTTTGCTTTTTGCCTTTTTAGGGCCGCACCCGTGGCATATGGAGGTTCCCAGGCTAGGGGTCGAATCGTAGCTGTAGCCACTTGCCTACACCAGAGCCACAGCAACATGGGATCCAAGCCGTGTCTACAACCTACACCACAGCTCACAGCAACGCTGGATCCTTGACCCACTGAGCAAGGCCAGGAATTGAACCTGCGTACTCATGGATACTCGTCAGAATTCATTTCCGCTGAACTGTGACAGAAACTCCAGGATCAATGTCTCTTTGCTCAACTATAGATCTTTGAGAGAATAGACTTGGTTATTGTAGAGAGCCAAAGAGGAAAATTGAGACTGGGGGTGGAGAGGGGACCGGGAATCGAGAAACACCATTGCTGCTGTGAAAAATACCCTAAGGAGAGCAACCTAAAATTAAAACTGAAAGCAGAGTTTGTGCAAATTACATCCCAATTCACTGGTGGCCCAGCTCTTTTAAGTACCAGCTTCCGTACATGTGATTAACGGCAGCACAGCCAATCTAAGGATACAGCTCCTCGCCCCGCGTATGGGGGTCATTCCAAAGCGTGTTGTTACACTTCTCCCAGGAGTAGATGCTCATGAGGCACAGGTCCATCTGCCCTAACTTGGGGTTTGCGTGTGTCCCAGAGCAGGGCAAGGAGGGGAACTGCCTCTCTAAGGACCAGTGGGGAATTTCCCATGAATCAGTGCCTAACAGAGAGCCCCTTGCATCCTCGCTAGAAGTGTCTGCAGTGGGTTCTTTTCTCCCTACATTCCTACCAACATTTCTGCTTTCTCCCCACACACCAAGGACTGCTTTAAAGAAAAAGTCTCGAAACTGCTTCTGCTGGCTCAGCAGTGTATTTGTGCTCCTAACCTCCTGCCCTCCGCACAATCCTTTAAGTCAGGTTTCAGCCTCCTCTTCTCGGTCCCCACCACTGTTTCAGGCTGTGGGTCATCTGACGTTCCTGCCATGCTCTGACCCTGGCAGCAGAAAGCTTCCCTTGCCCTTACTAAGAACCTAGGAGCCCTCCCTGTGCTAAAGCAACGTCCGTCATCCACGGTGATCGCCCGCCTCCGGTACCTCAGCTCCTCATCTTCCTCCCCCCGGGTTTCGGAGCAGGGGATTTGGTTTGCCCGAGGCCAGGCTCCCGGTGTCTTTAGGGCTGGAACAGGTGACCCACATCTGCTTTTCATCATTCTGAAACCCCCCAGCCATGGTGATTGGATCACAGGTGGTCACATGTCCTAGAGACCGGCCAATCAGAGCCATGGAAATCCCTGGCCACAGTGATGGATTCAAGGATGAGCTTACATCCCAATTGGTCTAGTCCCAGGGGCAGTGCAGGGCTGAGGGGTGACCTCCAGGGGGGAACCTCTCCTTTTGCATTGTGCCTGACCCCCCGAACAGGGAGTCCACTGTTGCCAGGGACCCATCAGTGGAGCCAACATAAAGGAAGGAGGGAAAAAAGCCAGTTCTGATGACGGCGTCTGAGCTCCCAGATGCAGCCCTGCCCTGGACTTTCCACCACGGGATCAGCCGCTTTCCTTTCTGTTCAAGTTGATCTGAGCAGGGTTTTCTGTTGCTGTTGCTGGACGAGACTGACGGACCAAGCATCCTCTCCACTCCCCAAAGCAGCCCCTGCCCTTCCTCTCCAGGCTCCACACATATCCTGCCACCCTCTTGCTCACGTCACAGGCTCCTGCCTCCTGCTCCATAGAGAAGAGAAGCCAGCAGACACAGCGTCCACACTGCCCTCCGCTCTCTCGTCCGTTTCCACTTCCGACATTGTTGCGAGGTCCCCAAGGGACACGGGCCACCTCTGCAGCCATCTCTGCTCCATGGCATCCTGAGGCTTAGCTTATCAATCACGCCCTTCTCCCCCTTTCCCATCTCTCCTGCTCCACTGGCTGCGTCTGCAGCTTAGAATGTATGGCAGGGAGGGAAGAACGGAGAGGATGAGAGAGAGAAGGAAAGAGAGGGAGGGAGGATGAAGAAGGGAACACAGCTTTCCTACCCCTGAAGGTCAGTCTAACATCCTAGCTTTCCTTGGCTTCACGCATTTGCATCACGAACTTTCTGCCCCCCCCCCCACAGCCCCTCGTAGCCCCATTTCCCCCGCAGCCCTACTGGCATGAGGGCTCTGCCTCCAATTTCTTGAACCAGCCAAGGGCGATGACCTAATTCCAGCATCTCTCTCTGTGACCGTGGATTCTGCTGATTTATCCTCCTCTGAACAGCCCCCACCCCCAGCACCTCCCTCACTGCCCCGTCTCAGGGCTCCCTTCTCCACATGCTATCTTTAGCCAGCAGGAAATGGCCTTTTTGGGATTCCAAAACCTATCGAAAATCTGACAAAGCCTATGGTTGGTTTCCCTAAAAACATGCCTGGCACCGTGTTGGCTAAGGTTGGTGGCATGCTGCAGGGTCTGCTCTGGTTAGTTTAATCAGCAAGGGTTTCCCTGGGAGGACAGAGTCCACATAAGAGCAGGAGGGCGACGCTTCAAGGACCCGGACCCACACCGGAACTGCCCATCCACTGCCCCAGGAGGCGGGTCCAGACAAAAAGCCACCCCACGCTGCTGCCACGAAGAGATCTCCTCCAGCTGCACGGGGACCGTGTGGGCAAGCTCCGTGCCCCACCCTGCTCTGCTCATGCCACTCAGACCCAGCTCAAGTTCACACGAGGCCCACAGGTCACGGGAGGCCACCCAGCTCCCCATCCTCAGCTCAATGGCAGGACCTACGGCCACTCCAGATCCTGAGCTTCAGTGATGAAGGGGAAATGCCCTTTCCATCGTCCCGCCTCTGCCCTGTACGAAGGGCTGGACGGGGGGCGTCAGCTGGTCAGGACCCCAGAGCCCCCAAGCTTGTGTGCACACGCAATGTCCAAAGATAAGTCTGAGAAGCGCTTTTTTTTCTTTCTAGGGGAGGTTCCCAGGCTAGGGGTCACATTGGAGCTGGAGCTGCCAGTCTACACCACAGCCGCAGCAACACCAGATCCAAGCCGAATCTGAGAACTACACTGCAGCCTGCAGCAACGCTGGGTCCTTAGCCCACTGAGCAAGGCCAGGGATTGAACCTGCTTCCTCAGGACACTGTATCTTGTTCTTAGCCTGCTGAGCTACAATGGGAACTCCAGCAGCACGTTTTCAATATTCATGTTCCCAAGCTCCATGCGGGGGGTGGGAGGGGACCCTTTCTGAGTCTGTCGCTGTTGTCCTATCGCTGTTGAAATCGCCTTGAGTAAGAGAGAGGATGCATCGAGTCAGTCGCAGAGCCAGCCTGTCACAGCTGTGTCCCCAAGCTTGGGCTTTGCTTACTCGGGGGTCTCTGTCACCTCTCAGGCAGGACCTCCTGGCAGTGACCAGGAGGTCTCTTCCAATGTTCCCACCAGCACAGCAACCCCAGCAGACAAGGGGCCCTTCCCCAACAGTTTTAGCAGAAGACCCAGGGTGAGTCCCACGGGACCAGGGAGTCTGGCCCAGCCCCCGTGTGACCTTGGGGCTGCAGTGCCCTGATGAGCACATCTGGATGGTGGGTCTGCCCGGGCTTCGGAGTGTGGGGCTGTCTCTACACAAACAAGCCTGATGGGTGGGCGTGGAGGTGGTCCTCCAGGGAAACGGATGCTGTTACCCAAAGGCGAGAGGGATCCCGGCAGGCTGGTTCCAGGGCTGCCCATCGCACCGGAATCCTGCCTCCCGTTTCTCTCCCATATTCCGTCCAGAAAACGTCAAACCTCAATCACTTCTGTGACCTCAAGTGCGGCCTTAACTGAGGGGCCTCTTCTCCGGGATAAACCTTGCTTTGACTCTTTTCACCCAGATTTCAAGTCCCCTGAGGGCAGGGTCCAGTTGACAGGGACTGTTGAGAAGGAGGAAGGCAACGCCCCTTCCTCCGCCGTCGAAGACGGCAGTTACAGCATCACTTCCTGTCCTGCACCGGAGATGGAATTATTTGCCGGCAGATAATCCAGCTCGCTTCATCACGGTAGTGGACGCAGGCATTTTTGCCCCACAAAAGAGAACAGTTTTTAAAACCATATATGACTGCTTCTCCCGTCACAGAACTCAATCCTTGAGCTCTGCGGTGGAGGGATTCTGTTGCTCATTTCGCGCCCTCGTGAAAGGTTCCAAGGTCAATTCTGACCCCGGCCTGGATCTCAAACAAGCACGTCCTGAGCAGTTCTGTGTTGTGGTTCCTCCCGGCCCAGTTTATCTTCTGGGACCAAGGCAGGCCGTCTGGGGGCGGGGGCGGGGGTGGGGGTGGGAGCAGGGAGTACCTTAAAACCGGTTTCTTAACACGTGTTCCTGGGATGGAGAAGAAAACAAATCATGCCTCAGTGTGGGCAGCTGGTATCCTGTACTGTCCCTCCTACTCTCACACCTGACGTTTCCCAGCTTTAAAGGCCCTTTTATCCCAAAGACGTGCAAACATCACAACTCAAAAGACTTCAGTAGTCCCCACTTCAACTAATCACCATCTCGCTTTTACCAAATGAAAAATTTTTTCTTGCTTTTTAGGGCTGCACCTGTGGCATGTGGAGGTTCCCAGGCTAGGGGTCGAATCAGAGCTACAGCTGCTGGCCTATACCACAGCCCCAGCCACGCCAGGTCCGAGTCGCCTCTGCGACCTACACCACAGCTCATGGCAACACCAGAGCCTTAACCCACTGAGCGAGGCCAGGGATCGAACCCACAACCTCATGGTTCCTAGTTGGATTCGTTTCCACTGTGCCACAACAGGGACTCCTAAGTGAGAAGCTCCTATGCCATCTGTCATCTGTCTTTCCTTTCCTATGCAATTGGTCACCAAGGAGTGTCACTCTCCTCAGTCTGTCTCAGCTCTGGGCCTCTTCCTCCTCCTCTGCTCTTGCCTTAGTTAATAAGGCCCTTTTCAGGAACGGTCAGTGTCTCACTTGAACATTTGGCAAAAGCCTGAGAACATGTCCCCAGCCTTCTCCTCCCATCCACCAGATGGACCCAGGCGAGCTCTGCCTTGAGCTCAGGGGACCCGTCCCCTCACTCACCCTGTGATCCCGAGGGGGTCGCTTCTCCTCCCTGGGCCACAGTTTGCCCATTTGTAAGCGAGGTGGCTGGAGTTGGTCACCTCCAAGGCCCTCGGCTCCAAAGTTCTGGGGTTCTGGTTCCAACAGTCCCGCCCCACTGAGCTCACAGGGTCGTGGTGCAGATGTGAGAACGTGCTCGGAAGCCCTGTCTTACTGGTTCCTACCCCTCTCGGTGGCTGACTGCTGTCAGTTCATCATGTCCCCTCCAGCTGGCGCGGAAGGCACAGCACACAGCAGCGACCATGTATTAAGCGCTTACTGTGTACCAGATGCGGCGCTCTGCTGAGTGCATTCGGTAGCCCTTTTATGAAGGAATATAAACGGGGAGTTGGCCTCCACTCACCAGTTCTGCTGTCAGAGGGGCCACGCTTGCTGCGTCAGGTCTGCAGGTGAACAGAGGCGGGAAAGCAGTGCAGGGAAGCAGAAACTACCAGAAATGGCCCCATACAGCCAGAGAGCAGGCAAATGAGGCCCGCAGCCCCTCCTGGGCACCACTGTTCCTAATCCCGCCCCCAGGAGGCAAAAGCACAGCCCACCCTTGGAGGACTAGGACTCACCGCTGCAAAGAGCCCCAGGCTCCTTGGAAACCCCCGGCCCATGCTTCTCAGCCTTTCATCATCACCGAGGGGCAGCACGTGCCCTTCTTTGCTCCAGCGCTCCCCCTTCTGGGCGCACGGCTGTTACTTTCAAATCAGACGGTCTCTGACCCCACCGTGTACCCATCCACCTGCCCCGCAGGACCCCGCTGCCTCCCCCTCCCAAGCTTGTGCAGGAACTGTCCGCCTCTGAAGTCCGTCTCCTCCCGGGTCTCAGTTTGGGCTCCCTGGAAGCAGAGCCAAGCTGGGGACCCCGGGCAGGTGTGTTGTTGCAGCAGGGGCTCCCAGGAGCATCCTGGAAGGAAGCCAGGATGTGGTCCCCAGGTCTCCCCTCCGCCCCAGGCCACCAGAGCCCAGAGCACACGTTTCCCCAAGGCCTGTCCTGCCTGCAGCCCAGGACAGGGCTTTGTCCCCATCCAGTCACTGCAGGCAGGCCCGGGGCAGCTCCACCAAGCTGGGGCAGAACCAGGGAGGCTGCGGGCAGAGGCAGCCTAGGACCCGCAGGGAGCGTAGGTGGACGCCTGGGGCTGGGCGGGGCTCGTGCACCTGTCATGCCTCCTCTCCTCCAGCCCAGGATTTTCTCTGCTTCACCCACCTGGGCAGCAAGGATGGGAAAAGGGTTTCCACAGCCACACCTGCTTCCTTCTCGGAAACACGTGCGGAGGAGGGGCCCCAGCCTGGCCCATCTGGGGAAGCGCCAGCATGGTTACTCGGGAGTCGGGGAAACCTGGCAGGAGCCATAGTGAAGGAAACTCATGTGGCCAAGAAACATACAAGGACACTGGCTCGGGGAAGGGTGCAGAGCCGTGCTCCCAGGCACAAGGAGGGTCGACTTTGTGTTGAGTTATAAGCTCCAGAGCTCCTGGGGGTCAGGGACCCGAGACCCCTAACCTGAAACCAGAATCACCTGCCTTTCCCACGATTTGAAGGATGGCATTTGAACTCAGAGGCCCCAGGTCACCACAGCTGTCACTTATATGAGTGACATAACACAATGGCCTTGCTCTCTGTTTTTTAAGTTAAAATGTATTAAGGAGTTCCCGTCGTGGCTCAGTGGTTAATGAACCTGACTAGTATCCATGAGGATGCAGGTTTGATCCCCTGGCCTTGCTCAGTGGGTTTAGGATCCAGTGTTGACACAGCTGCAGGGTAGGTCGCAGATGCAGCTTGGATCAGGCATTGCTGTGGCTGTGGTATAGGCTGGCAGCTGTAGCTCCGCTTGGACCCCTAGCCTGGGAACCTCCATATGCTGCAGGTGCGGCCCTAAAAAGGAAAAAAAAAATGTATTAACCCTGTGTGTTTGCCCATGTTCGCTATTGGGGCTGTTATTATCTAACCGCTTGTGGGGGAGGGGACAGTATAAATTGATTTTTCTGACATGAAGCAGGGAGGGCCGCTGAAAGTCCAAACCACATCTCGAGTTTCCCTGAAAGATGAGTGGCTCTCAGCTGAGTCTGGGGACTTCTTGTCTGAGAGGAGCTGGGGCCCAAGCTTTTCCTTCCACAGCCCTTGTGGGGAAGGCCAATCAGCACAGAGAGGAGCTCTGGGGATGAGCACATGGGACCTGATAAAGAAAATCACATTTTCTTCATATTATATCATTATGTCAAGAAAAGTAAGATAGGACGTATTGGAGAAACATCTAATGCTTTCTTTTTTTTTTTTTTTTTTTTTTTTGCCTTTTTTAGGGCCACACCTGCGGCATATGGAGGTTCCCAGGCTAGAGGTCCAATCGGAGCTACAACTGCCAGCCTACACCACAGCCACAGCCATACCAGATCCGAGCCGTGTCTGCAAACTTCACCACAGCTCACGGCAATGCCAGATCCTTAACCCACTGAGCGAGGCCAGGGATCGAACCTGCAACCTCAGGGAGGCTAGTCAGCTTCCTTAACGACTGAGTCATGATGGGAACTCCTACCACTGACTTTCTACAAAACTTCTCAGTAAGATCTCTCTGACGGCTGGACTGAGACATTCACACTTGCTCTCCTGGATGTAGCTCGGCTCCCCTTGGGATGACTTCTGTCCTACTGGCCCCACATTTCTAACTCATGACCGTCACGAGCCAGGAGAAAACGTGTTCACGCCAGTGGCTGATAAAAAATTGAAAACCACTTTGCAAGCCTTTGAAACATTTATAAGAGTTGAGATTAGGTTTCAAGAGTCTAAAAGCTCTGCCTTGTCTTTTGAGATGGAAGTTCTTGTAATCAGAGCACGTGGATTTTGAACTCAATTGGACTTTTTCTGTTTGTTTTTTAGGGCCACACCTGCGGCATATGGAGGTTCCTAGGGGTTGAATCGGAGCTGCAGCTGCCAGCCTACACCACAGGCACAGCAACACGGGATCCCAGCCACGTCTGCGACCTTCACCATAGCTCATGGCAATGCCGGATCCTTAACCCACTGAGCAAGGCCAGGGATCGAACCTGCATCTTCATGGATACTAGTCAGGTTCTTTACCCACTGAGCCACAATGGGAACTCCCCACTTGGACTTTCTGACCCGCCCCAATTCCCGGATATGCAAGGCCTCCCCTTGTCCTGTGAGCATGAGAGCAGAGCTCCAGGCCAATTCCCAGCACAAACTCTACTCCCAGTCTGCCCTTTGTCTCTCAACTGGGCAGCAGGGACGTGAGGCTGATGCTCAGACACTGGGCCAGCTCACTGCCCCTTCCAGCACTGCGGGGAGTCCTAGGCTTTCTCACCTCTCAGGCCCGTGGGATGAAGTCAGGGCCCCAGCCTCTGTCCCCGCTACACTCTAAGGACCCCCAAACCCAGGTGCTGGCCTGCCATTCCAGGCACTGCTGGGCTGCATAAAGCACTGAGATGAACAGGTGGACCTCTGAGGACTATCCAGTTAAAGCCATAAGCCGTGAGTGGGAAAGGAACACTTGAACAGCTCAGAGAAACAGCCTCCTAAAACAACTGGGAATCACATGTAGCTGATAGATGAGTTGGGTATAAAAGCTAGGAGAATGTATATCAATTTCCGTTTCTTCAGTGATAGATAGTATTGGCGTTCCCTGGTGGTCCAGAGGTTCAGGATTCTTCAAGTTTTATTTGGGCCTGATACAACCCAGCCTATCTTTTCACATGTCACTGCAATACTGCAACCCACCTCTGATGCCAGCCGCTCAGAACTGGCACATTTTCTGTGTCCTCTCTCCTGAAACTTGGATGTGTCACCCCAGACACCTCAATGTGCCCACTCACCAGGAGCCACCCTGAGATGCCTCTCTGTCCAGGGATTTTATTGGAGTTTCAATCATTGGCCATGTGGTTAAACTCCATCTCCAGTCCCTCCCCTTCCATGGGAGTCAGTGGCTCTGGCTGTCTGTCAGCATGTGGGGCACAGCCCCAGCCCCGAAACTCACTCTCACCATCAGTCTTTCTGGGTGACCAGTCCCCACCCTGAGTCACCACATTAGCATAAACCCACCACAAACAACACAGACAATCCTCCATCTCAGGAGGCTCCTAGGATTTTGTGGTTATCCCCCAGGATAACCTGAGGACAAAGACCAAATTCTCAATTAGACAACAGTCCCCGACGACATGAGTGTATCAGCACAAAACTCTGAGGACAAGCCTCCCAGAAAAAACAAATAGTCTATGGATTTTTCCCCTAAAGGAGAACAAATGAATTGTTCGGAAGATCACTCTGGGCTAAAGGCCAATAGGAAAAATGGTGACTAAGAAGACAAAGAATGAAGATGGTGGAGGAAGGAAAGATTTAGACCAAAATGCATAGTCAGAAAAGAAGTCAGCAAAAGATGCAAGTCCTGGGAGTTGCCGTCTTGGCTCAGTGGTTAACGAATCTGACTAGGAACCATGAGGATGCCAGTTCGATCCCTGGCCTTGCTCAGTGGGTTAAGGATCTGGCATTGCTGTGAGCTGTGGTGCAGGTCAAAGATACAGCTCGGATCTGGAGTTGCTGTGGCTGTGCTTGTAGCTCCGATTCAACCCCTAGCCTGGGAACCTCCTGCTGTGGCTGTGCTTGTAGCTCCGATTCAACCCCTAGCCTGGGAACCTCCATGTGCTGCAGGTGTGGCCCTAAAAGGCATAAAAAAAGGAAAGGCTGGAGCCAAGTAGGGTTCCCCTCTAATTGCTGTTCAAAGACCTACAGGTGGAAGGTTATCGCTGTGGGAAGACTGATACCCTTTGGAGAAAAACGCCAGCTTGGACTTGCCAGGAGGCCAGCTTGTCCACGCAGAAGAGATTTCCCGACCCCCACCAGCCAGGCACGTACTGGTGAAGGAGCTCCGGCGTCAGGCCAAGAGTGAGAAAACCAGATGTGACAGGAGCCTTTGAAATGCAGTCCCGGGGGCAGAAGGAAGGTCTCGACGCTTGCTGAGAAGCACATGGCCATCTGGAAATAAGTACGAGACACAGAGCTATGAGCAATTGGTGTCTTCTGGGCAACAGTGAGGTGCCAGCCACCAACAGAGAGAGAGCTTTTTAGATGATCGCTCTGTTCTGGCCTGCCAACTTGGAGGGCCTGCAAGATGAAGGAAGACACGGAGCAAAGGCATCAAGTGTACGGGGGCTTCGTCTTCTCCCATGGGAGAAGCTTGAAAAATAACCTGATATACATGTCAATTTCTTTCAGTGTCTAATTCTGAGCAAAAAAGAATATCCTGCTTCCCCAAAGTTTGAGAACTTGACTGTGTCTGTTTGCTATGTTCTTCACTACATTCTCTTTTTTCTTTTTACGGCCTCGCCTGCGGCGTATGGAAGTTCCCAGGCTAGGGGTGGAATTGGAGCGGCTGGCTTACGTGGCAGCCACAGCAACACTGGATCTGGATCGGAGGTGAAATCTTCCACCTGCGCCGCGGCTTATGGCGACGTGGGATCCCACCGAACAAAGCCAGGGATTGAACCTGCATCTTCACGGAATCAACATTGGGTCCCTAACCCTTTGAGCCACAACGGGAGCTCCCCTTTGCAAAATTTTAATTGCTTCCAAACATCTGGACTTTGGTAACTGTAGACCCAACACTGAGATGAACTTTTTCGCACATAAATCTTTATTTCCCTGTTAAGTGAAGAGGAAGCACACGATTACTAAAACTTTTAACAGATACCTCAATGTTTCATTCATCCGCAGATGCGCATTTGAAGTGTTGAAGTGGGGGAGCGTCTTTCAGTCAGCGATGTCTCGCAGTTATAATCGCCAGCCTCGCTGGCTTTCTCCACGATGTACAGGGCAGTGGTGCGTCTAGAGGGCATGAACTATGGGTGGTGCTAAAAAGAACGTGTCTAGACACACTGTTTAAAGTTCAAGGAAATGCACTGTCCTAAAAGCTTGAATGATTCAAGAATGCGACAGGATTTCATGTCTGAATCCTGGATTTGTTAAGGAACCTTAAAAACCTGCCTTAGGCTCATGAATCTCCATTTGAGGTGCCCTTAACCTCTTAATGTGGTGAATTATACTAATAGACTCTTTTTTTTTTTTCTTCTTAGGGCCGCATCCGAGGCATATGGAGGTTCCCAGGCTAAGGGTCCAATCGGAGCTACAGCTGCTGGCCTACACCACAGCCACAATGCAGGATCCGAGCTGCATGTGCGACCTACATCACAGTTCATGGCAACACCAGGTCCTTAACCCACTGAGCGAGGCCAGGGATTGAACCCGCAACCTCATGGTTCCTAGTTGGATTCTTTTCCGCTGCGCCACAAGGGGAGCTCCTATGCTAATAGACTCTCTGAAGGTGAACCATGTTTGCATTCCTGGAATAAATCACCTTGATGGTGACCTTGATGGTTTTACAGACCACTAGATTTCGGTTCTCCAACAGCTGAGGGAGAAAGGCTGCATTCGGGAGCTCCCCCTGGGGTGCAGTAGGTTAAGAATCTGACCACAATGGCTCAGGTTGCTGCAGAGGCAAGGATTTGATCCCTGACCTGATGCAGTGGGTTAAAGGATCCATGGCAGCTGTGGCTCAGATTCAATCCCTGGACCAGCAACTTCCGTATGCTGAGGACGCAGCTAGACGAGAAAAAAAGAATTGCTGAATTCCATACCAGATAGACGTCTGTAGTTTTCCCATCTTGTGGATCTCGGACAAGGCACTGAAGAAGCTTTTCCTCCCTCTGGGAGAGAGGTTGTTGGACTGGAACTACCTGATGACCAGACATTTGGTGGAACGTCCCTTCTGCCATCTGGTTTTAAGGCTCAAGCTCCCCGTTGTATGAACACAGTGCTATATCACTCAGCTCCAGAACCCCAGGTCCCAGGACAGGGCAGGGCGACGCTCGCTCTGTGAGAGGTATCGGGAACCAAGGCCAATTCAGAGCACAGGGCCGGCTCCTCCATTGCTAGAAATGGCAGAAGACTTGGAATATTATACAGCCATCAAAAGGCATAGAGCCTGCTGCATGCTACCACATGAATGAAGCTTGAGAACACTGTGCTAAGTGAAAGCAGCTGCCCAGGAAATTCTGCACAATTTCATGGGTATGAATTGTTCAGAACTGGCAAATCCAAAGAGACAAAGAGCAGATTACTGGTGGCCAGGGATTGGGAGAGGGGCAAATGGGGAGCTGGTGCTTGACAGACAGCGGAGGGGTTTACATTTATGGTGATGAAAACATTCCAGAACTAGACACTGATGATGCCACCACTATGATCATATTAAATGACATGGGATGGGACAACCTAAAATGGTTAAAATGGTAAATGTTATGTTATTGGTATTTTATCACAATAAAAGAATAACAAGTTAATTTTTAAAAAAGCGGAAATGGAGTTCCCATCGTGGCTCAGTGGAAACGAATCTGACTAGCATCCAAGAGGACACAAGTTCGACCCCTGGCCTTACTCAGTGGGTTAAAGATCCAGCGTTGCCCTAAACTGTGGTGTAGGCTGGCAGCTGTGGCTCCGATTTGACCCCTAGCCTGAGAATCTCCATATGCCGCGGGTGCACCCCCCTCCAAAAAAAAAAGACGAAAAAAAAATTAAAAATTAAAACCCAGAAATGGCAAGAAGAAATTTCCCTTGTGCTTAAATTATTTTGTATCTCTCAAGCCCATACAGTTGCCTTTGGGGGGCAGGACTCACCTCTCTGCCCTGGACTAAATACCCCGCTGACAGTTATGGGTGAGCTGGGTCTTGCAGCTGATGTTTGGGGTCTGGTCATTGCTCTTGGAGCTGCCAACTCCCCAGCCAGCCCCGCCGTTATCCTGGACCTTCCATAGACTAGCCCCTCCTAGTCGTGTGGACAGTAAAGCATCTCAGACCTCTTCCACCACGAGCATGTGTCATCATTGTCCACCCCACAAGAAGTCCTCCCAAGCCAAAGCCAGTTCTCGGTTCAAGAACATCTCAGCTCCAACCCATGCTGTTTTAATGTATAGAAATGACTTTTTTTGAAACCAAAATAGCATAATTAACATACACACACAAAATAAAAGCATGCTGTGTCTTAGCCACCTATCTCTCTGAAACTTCATAGTGCGCCACCCCCTGTAAATGACTTCGTGTTACCTTCCCGTCCTAAGTGAGAAAGTGTGGTTCAGAGAACTTAAGGACACGCCCCGCATGCGCAGAGCTGGTGCGTGTCCAAACCAGAATTCACACCCAGACTCTGTGTGGTCTCTGTTAGGACTCCACCACCTCAGAGAGTTTAGGGACAGCATCCGAGTCTGTGGGCCTGAGCTTCCCACCAGCTCATTAGAGGGAGAGGGGGCCCCTCATCATGAGGCACCTTCTGGGTTGATTCCAGGAAACTCGAGGAAGGGGGAAGGCGAGGACCGGGAGGAGGGGCGGCAGAGAGGGCGTCCAGGTTTGGCGACGTTATGGCAGCATCCGGGGTCCCACCGCCTCTTCCCGGAACTAATCAGCCCTCCCGTCGGAAGTTTACGCCCATCATGCTTGCAGATACATCGGGGGTTTGCTCGTTACTTAAGAGAAATGCCAGGGACTGCTGTGTGGACAGCGGATTTTAAGAGGAGACTTCAATTTGAACAATCTAGGCAGACTCCGATTCTTATAAAAATAAACAGAAAATGGGACACCCTTCTTATTCTTCACATTAAGTTTCAAAAATACCTCGGATTTGAATTACTAGACACATGAAGGAAAAACATCCCCCCCCCAACACAACAAAAGAAAAATCAGAAAACGACTCTTGAGAAAGACGGCAGCTCGCTGCTCCCACAGTCAGAGCAGGTGAGCGGGACGCCCGCGGCTCGGAGGGCACAGGGATGCTCCCTGGAGAGAAAGGCCCGGGGTCAGAGCCCCGAGGGGACAAGAGCAGCCCCCCCACCCCGGGCAAGGGCGCCGCCCAGACGGACACGTCCCTGGGCTCTAAGCCCAGAAGGAACATGGGCCGCCCTGGGTCAATCGCACACACACACACACACCACACTCAGCACAAACCACACACACCACACACATATACACCACACACACCACACACAGCACACAAACCAGACATACATACACCACACATAAACCACACGCAGCACAAACCACATACAGTACAGACACACACACCACACACACATATACCACACATACATACCACAAATATGAAAAACACACAACCCCACACACCACACACACACACACACACACCACCTGTACTACGCATACAACACACACCACACACGAACATACACCACCACACACAAACAGAAAACACACTTACCTCACCCACACCACACACACACACACATCTCATGGTCGTTATCATCACCGTTGCTATAAATTCTAAACACTGAAGATGCTGGAGAGAAAATCTATCCTGGCAAAATCACCAGCAAGAGAATTCAGGTTCATTGTAAAGGAGCAACAAAATTTATTGACTGAATGAAACGCAACGTTTAAAATGGCAGTGCTGTATTTTCATTTGAAGATGTTTGAACGAAACAAGGAAAGTGCTATTAGTCCAAGCTTCTCACCGTCATTAAAAGAGTGACAATCAAAACCAGCAACATGCACGATGGTACGTACATATGCGCACCATGGAGCTGTATCAACAAATATACAAAATACCCAAAATAAAATATTTACAGGCTTAAAAATATAAACATTGGTTCATCTATCCCATTAAACCATGGCAGAGGAGAAAGGAGAAAAGGCCCTATTTGCTATTTACAATCCTTCTGTTTTTTAAACAAGCTTTAGAAACCATTTTAGGAGACAATTTTTGATGTTTTGGGGGGAGCTTAACATTCTATTATAAAAATAATATCTATAAACCTACCAATAACTTTTCTCCGGTGCACAAAAATAATACAGCCAAAAGCTTGTCCTCAAAGACAGGCCTGACTTTCAGGAAAACTAATTCTAGAAATGGAGTTTCTCATTTGGGTTTTCTGTGTCTTTATTTTCAAATGACCTGCACTTCCCTAGGTTACACTGAGATATCTCCTATAAATAACTTGGGCACAGCCTGAAGTGAGCAGTGAGCCTTGGTAGGCAGCTGGAGTCCATTAAAAAGGACAGGAATTTCCTTTGTCTGTTGCAGCAAAACCATTTCCCCTGATATTCTTGATAAGAGAATCAGATCCTCCATGTTGAGTTAAATTTATCCTGGGAACCATCAAAATGTGCAAGATTATTTTGTTAGAGTTTCTCCTCCTTTATTGAGAAATCACGGGGCGGCGGCAGATTCGCGGTTATAACACAGGAAGTTGAGATTTTTAATTCTGCCAGCTGCCCTGGGCCCGTTTCATCTCAGGACATGATAACAAGTGCTTCCTGTGTGTCACTTCCAGGCCTCCGTACACCTGGACCAGATATTTTTAGCATTTTCTGCTCTCGTGTATTCAGTGATCCAGGTAGGTATCTGAGAAAGTGGATTAGGCCCCAGCAACCAGTGACCTAGGTTATATTTCACTCAAAATGTATCTTCTCCCACAGAGCAGAAAGTCCCTCTACCCAATTATTGAACAATTTCCAAAAGCGACCCCAGATCAACACAACGGTCACCTGCTCCTGACTTCTGGCACCGCGTCTCATGACAAAGGGCATTTTCCAAGTGTAGGCAGCCCATATAGGAATAAAATAACCTGGTTAATTGTGACAGCGATGCAAACTCAAAGCAGTTTTTCCTAAATATTGAGAAAAAGGCATCCTTCTAGAACCAGAGTGGAAGAGAACTCAGCTTGCAACCTGCCAGATTCACTATTGAAATTGCTGTTGTTGGTCTTATTACAGACAATGCACTCCTCCGATTATAAAATCTGTGTGCGGATCGGCTAGCATGGAATGACTGGTGAACACGGCTCCAAATTTTGACAGGCCAGGTGGATACAAAACCCTGCCAGCCCCGAGACCTACCCTTTCGACTTGCAACTATACATGCCATCAAATGATTTTTTTAAGCCAAGTTCTCTTTTCTCTGCAATCCTAAAAATCTGGTTTGGCTCTTGCGGTTCAGAACTTTGATGAGTTGCTCACTTAAATCGCACACACATCGAATCAGATGGCTGAGAAAGACTTATAATTAAAGCACAAGCAATTGAGTTAGACTGCGGGTTCCCAGCCTGCCTGTGGCTCACGGAACGAATGACTTCGGACGAGGTATTTTAGTTTTTCCTCATTTTCTTTCCTCTGCAGAAGGGCGCTGAGTCCCACCGCGCCCGGTTCTTGTGAACGGAATGTAAAGGAAAAGAGAGAGCATGATCCTGGCTCCCAGTAAACACACAGGAGAGGTTAAAGTATTTTAATTAAATATAAAATACTCAGAATCACAGTGACTGACTTATTAGTGTTCGGTAAATATTAGTTAAATGAATGAGCGAATCTGAAAATCTAGGCCAGGATTCCATCAATGGCCAGAGGCGGAAGGTAGGATCCGCTACTTTCCAAAGAGCCAGGAGCTTGTCTCTGCAGTTCCCAACTGTGCCAAGGCGAGGCGTCACTCCACCAGCTACTGTTTCAGCAAACAACACAGGACACCCAGGACAAGCCTGGACTGGGCTGAAGGTGGAAAAACAACAAGGGAAACGTGCTCAGAATGCCTGACATCCTATCTGGGAAGAAGAATCACCATGACAACAGGAGAGATGTCTGTCTACCCTTTTGAAGTTAATCCGGGGAAGGCGAGGATCCCTCCAAAGCCAGGCAGGCGGTGTGCCTCTGAACACACACAGCTGCGCCTGCCCAGGACAGGGCAAGAGTACCGCCATCTTGGACTCAAACCAGTTCTCAGCTGCATGGTCTGCGTCCACTCTTTTTCTACTGAAAGTGAGCGGAGGGCAGGATTAAGCAGTTCTTAGCTCTTGTATTAAAAGCGTGTATAGTCCTGTCCCAGAGATTGGGTGAAGAGAGAGAGAGAGGAAAAGAGATGGATGGATGGATGGGTGGATGGATGGATGGATGAAGGACGAGTGGGTGGAACGGGATAGGAACAAACCAAACAGATGAATTTTATATACTCCGTCAAGGTGATATACCTTATCCCACATGGCTATCAGAAGGATAAGCATTTGTAAAGCTCCCAGCAGGGCCTGGCCCATAGTAGGTGCTCAACAAATGTTAGTCATGCTTATAATTTCTGTTTTTTAGAGGCATTTGGGTGACAATGTGCGGGGTGGTGCCCTTGCTGCTGATCCAGGACGTCCAACAGAGTGTCCTCAGAGCAGGATGGCGTCACAGAAGCCACACCTGCCCTGGAAGAGGGACCACACGCCCACATCGCCTGATACCGTTCCAGCTGCCTCTTTTCCCAGGGCAAACGCTGGTCTCTCGCTTTTCCACATAAGACGCCAGGCTGCCAGGCTAGCCTTTGGGTCCTAAACTGCTTTACGAATATCTGTGCGTGGAGAATGGAAAGTTCCGAAGGAAACTGTGTGGCTCACCCCTCAGTCTGGTGCATGGGGGAGGGAAAGGGGATTCGGCCGTGGCATTTGGGTGTCCCCTCTTATCGCATCCTGGTACTTGTACTGGGCTGTCCTCCCTGGTGGCCACCAAGAGGCAAAGGTGATGCTTTCTCCTTATGTTTAAGGGTGTAAAAGTCTTGGGTTGATTTCCTACCAAGGACGAGGGGGAGCTAAGTCTTCGTGAATATGCTGGGACATGTCTCAGAAGCCAAGCACCGGAGGCCAGGTCCCAAGGGTTTTAAGTCAGGCACTGAGTTCCACAGAGCATATGTCCAAACAGGCACACGTCACGAGCATCCTCTAGGAACTGCTTCCTGAGGGCACCAAGCCAACACGATGGAAACTGAGGGAGCGGACAGAAGCCTACACTGACCAGTCTCTTCCCACAAAGGAAAGAGTGAAAGGTCGCAGAAAATTAATCTACCAAAGACGTAAATGATGAAAACTCGGAAAGTTCCGCCAAAGCCATCTCAGTACCTAACACAGTGTTTTCACTTTGACAACTGTGTGGGTAAAGCTTAGATAAATACTCACGGGAGTGCAAACACCTGCAAACTACTTCTGAGATGAATGAATAAATCCTTAAACTCATAATTTTCACAGCTATCACACACTTTGCGTTTAAATGGGCGGATAATGTGTGGGGAAAGCAGCTAAAGAAGGACTTGATGTCCTCTATCCCACAGTTATTAGGTGAAGTAATGAAAACCCATTTCCTCTTGCAATTACGCGAGATGCTGTAGGGCTAGTGGAAGCAGGAAAAGCATTAGTACCGAAGGGCAGGGGTTCGAGTGACACGATTCGGGTAACATAGATATTGAGGTCAGGCTGTCTTTGTGCAGACCCATTAAACTGACAAATTCAGGGTCCACACCTGACGTGGCCTTTTCCCATAGGAGGTGGCCCACGCTTTGACTAAAGGGACTTGATCAACAAAGTGTCTCAGCAACACAGACACACAGAAAAGGTGTCAACAGCCCGTAACCCAGCCTCTCCTCAAAAAGTCAGCAAATATGGCCAAATGAGAAAACGCAAAGGATCCATGGGTTGTGAGTCTATCCAAATTCCAGAAAACAATCTCCATGAATAGACATGAGAGAAAGTAGCCCTTGGCACAGAAATGCAGCTACCAACCCTGGCCTGTGGTTGGAAGAGATGAATTCACACCTTCCTGTATTGGTCCTGATTTCCAGCAAGTGATGGAGGCTGTTGAACTCACGGCCTGAATCCACCATGTGAGTGGTGCAGGTGGGATTCTTAAAGCTAGAGAGTAAAAAAAAAAAAAAAAAAAAAAATATATATATATATATATATATATATGGAAAAAGAACCAAAAAAAAGAAAACCGCTAAAATCTTGTCTAACTGGTTGGTTGACTTGACAGGCAAGGGGAACTTAAGGTAAACTTGGCTGATATTTTCCTTTACTTAGAAAAAGAAGACGCAGCGCAGTGGGATAAAGGCAGAAGCAAGTCCCCAAAAGGTGAAAGCACAAACAGTCTGTTCCGCTGCCCATAAAAGAGATAAATAAGTCGCCTTTGCTCTCTCAATATTCTCATCAGCCCTGCAGGGCCTCCTGCCACCTCTGTGCAGTTGAACACATGAACACACATAACTTGGGCATGGCTTCATGCAGAGGAATTATCAACCCCTGCACGAAAATGCACAAGAAGAAAATAAAGATCCTTTGTTTTACTGCAAGGGGCTAAAATGTATGTCCTTCCCATTCGCTGAGGGGCAACGAGCATCTTTGGGGTCTGAGTAGGACGCTCAGTGTTGAATCCAATCTCATTCCCTTTCTCAAGACACAACTCCTTTCTAAAACATCTCCAAGTTTAGGGTGAACGCCTTTGTCTGTGAGTGGTGCACAGCTGAGTGCATGAGCACGTGTGTGTGTGTGTGTGTGTGTGTGCGCGCGTGTGTGTGAGAGAGCTGCTTTATGATTCCTGGTGGTGTGCTCAGAGTACTTAAGGCTATGTCTGCCTATAAGACCTCATCTATAGACATAAGGAAATTAAATATTAAAACGCCCCTTTGAAATAACATCAAGGGTCTGACCTCACGCCATAAACGCCAGTGCTCTCACTAATAAAGAAATTCAGCAGGTCTCCACCAGCACCCGCTTCTAGCTGCATCGCTGCAGATGTAAAGGGGGAAGGACCTGCTTGTGCTCTTGGCTCAGATTTGGCTTCCTTTGCCGTCTGTGTATTTCATTACGTCCTTCATATTATTAACATAGGTTGTCATAAGCTTAACTTGCCTTATTCTTTCCTTTACAAAACAAAAAACAAACCTGCAAAGCATATATTCTCGGCTCACTTCTTAGGGAAGCTCTCTGGAAAATGAGAGTTACGCAGAAGTGGCCATGTCTCTGGGAAATATCCTGACACCATGAATCACCTCCTAGTCAAAGCTCGGCTCTTTTGATGAAATACATTGAAGTGCATTTTGCAAAGAGGATATTCTATCAGCCTCAGACCATCAAGCATTCTAGGAACTGCTCCAGTTTATCCTTCAAACTACCGAGGCAAATGGTGACCCTTTCTGAAATAACCGTTTCATCTAAAATAAGAGAAAGCACACAGGTACGTTAACCACTTCTCAAAAATCATCTTGGCACAAAGTGTTCATGATGCGTAAGCTTCCCAGTGTCATTCTGAACACACGTGTCTCGGTCCTACGTCTATAAAGCATCGGTCAAATGACATGAAAAACAACATTTTCTATTATTTTTCTTTACGTGTTCTTTGCTTGGGCCTCCCCATACTGAGGACTGGTTGAACTCCACATTTTTATAACCAAGGTAAAAAAAATCTCTGACAGCCAGGGTCTGGGGTGAGAAACAGACTCTTAGCCAAGACTAGGCAGGACCATTCCTTGGGGACAGCAACACAATAGATTATTTTGTCTTGCTTGAAAGCCGGAGAACCCATATAAAACGAAACCAGAATTGCTTCAGTGTACAGTACAGAAGAGAACATTGGTGGTTGGGGGACAGTTACCATGTCTAGCTATAAAACCAGATTTTAACCTGGAGGTTACGGACAGATTATAAAATGTTAACAGCTGGAGAATCTGCAAAAGATGCGTATCTACACATGGAAAGGTTACAGTTAAGAACTGCTACAACACTGTCTGTTGGCATTTAGTGAAATCTTTCCCTGATCCAGAGGTCTGCACGGTGGGGAAAAAAAAAAAAAAAAGGAAAAAACCTGCTCTACGGAGCTTTTTATTTCTCCCTAAACAAATGATCAAAATCAACCCACCCAACCCAACTCTGCTTGACCGTCCTCGTGGCAGAGACGCACCTCTTCGCATACCCAGCAACTGAAAAGAAGCAGGTTTTCTGCCCATCAGTGGTGTCCATCAGGTATTTACCTGGCTCTTTCAGCTTCTCGATGTTTCCACACAGTGATACAGCAAAGGGTCTTTTTTTTTTTTTTTTTTTTTTTTTTTTTTTTCGGGAAAGGAAAAGCAGGAAAGTGTCAGGGAGAGGAGGGCTCCCCTGGTTCTCCCGGTGTCTCCTGCAGGTGGCTGGACCCTGGCGCAGCCCAATATCCTGGCATGAGGCTTCCTTATAGGTTTGGTGCAGTCCTGCTTTCTGCAAAGGCCAGTGAAGGTGACTTCCGAGAGTTCAGTGCATTAAGGAAAACAAGCAGGAAGAAACATGTTTAAAAAGGTAAAAAAGAAAAAAAAGTGCTTGAAAATAATTCTCGGGGACGGATCTGGAGGGGGAAGCCCTGTGTGCGGTGTGCCCTGTCCGCTGACTCCTGCCCGGCCGGCCGCACAAAGCCCTCCAAGGTCCAGGCTCCCGAGCAGGGCCGGTGGGAAAAGCCTTTCCTTTAGGGGAAGCAACCTTTGCTGCAGTGGTTTCCAGGGGGGAGTTGTATTCCTTGACCTGTGGCCCCTCCACCTCGGCCTCGGAGGCCTTACAACTTTTTGGCACTGTCGTGGCACGCCGCGGCCCGGAGGGTGGTGCCAGCCAAGCCCCGGCTGCTGACCCGCCGGACCAGCACTTTGGACACTGGGATTTTTGTTCTGGGCAGCTCGCTCCGGGCTGGCTGCTGGTGCACCACCGGGTGGCTGGATGGAAGGTTCGCGAGGTGCTTGATGCTGATGGGGATCTTGGAGTCCTTCAGCAAGCTTCCCGGCGTTCGCAGGGGACAGGTGACGGTGACCGGGGACACTGGCTTCAACCGGGACAAGCAGGACGTCTCCTCGCCGGCGGGCAGGGCTGCGGGGCTTCCATCGGGCTCGGCGTAGAGGTCGTAGAGCGCGTCGCCGCTGTCGCTGTCCCGGGGGAGGCCCACCTTCCTCGCGCCGTCCTCCTCGGGCCCGGGGGTGGTGGAGTCCCAGTAGCCCTCGTCGCTGTTGGGGACGCCTTCCTGCGGCTCCTTGTCCGGCTGCTTGGGCTCCTCCTTCGGCTGGAGCTCGGCGGGGATCCGCTGGACCCTCCTGCGCTTGACCGAGGACGCCTCCTTGGCCCCCTCCGCACACCTGGCGTCTTTGGGGGTCTCGGGTGGCACCTGCGCTTCCGGCGCCGCCGCCGCCGCCGCCGTGGCCGCTCCCTCCTGGGGCCCCTGTCCCTGGTCCTCGGTCTGGGAGAGCATGTCCCAGAACTCCTGCACGTAGGAGTCGTCCGCCTCGGCCGGGCTCGCCATCTCCTCCCCGCCTCCCTGGTAGGCCACCACGCCGGGGGGCTTTTTGGCGGGGCCCGGCTGGCCCGGCCCGGGGGCATGCTTGGCACAGCTGGGCCCTGCCTCGTCCTCGGGGTCTGCGATAATATCTCCGCAGCCTGTAAGAGAGTCAAAGCTTTTCAGTGAAGTCACGTCAGAAAACATCAGACAAATACGATCGGCCGATGGGTCGGAGGGCGGATCGACCGAGGAAGGGTCGGGGGCGGCGGGCGCGCGGCCGCCTTCGGAGTCGGCCGGCTGGGCAGTCTCGGCCGGCGCGGCCCCGGGCCCGGCGGCGTCCTCGGCCGGCCGGCCCTCCCCGGCGCGCGGCTCCGGGGCCGCGCGGGGCCGCTCGGCGCGCCCGGGCCCCGCGGCGCCCTCTCCCGGGGCGCAGGCCGGCGCCGGCTCCGGCTCCCCCGCCGCGAGCTCACCTGCTGGCTCCGGCCGGGCATCGGCGCCGGGGCGGTGCGGCTCGCGCGCGGCCGCGGGCGCCTCCTCCTTGACGCACTCCAGGCTGGCGGTGAGCGAGCCCGGCCGCGCCAGCTCGCCCGGGGCCCCCGCGCGCCCCGCCGGCGCAGCATCCTTGGGCCGCCGGTCCTTCCTGCGCCAGCGCACGCCGCCGAGGAGCCCCCGCAGCCCCCGCTTTTGTCTGCCGGCGGCCGGGCCCGCGTCGGCCTGCTCCGCCCTGCCGCTCTCCGGCCGCCCGTTCTTCCGCAGGAGCGAGAAGAAGCTGTGCGACTTGGCCACCGAGGCGCCGGCGGCCGAGCCCGCGCCGCCCGGGGCCGCCCGGGGGGCCGCGGGGCCCGGCCGCGCCCCGTCCCCGCTGCCCGCGCGCGGCTCCTCGCGGCGGCCGCCCTCCAGCACCAGCGCCTCGGCCAGCCCGTCGTGCGTCCGGCTCCGCACCAGCCCCGCGCCCTTCCCGTCCCCTTTGTTTTTGACCCCGAAGATGCTGGGCATCGTGCCACCCGGCTTCCTCTTCTTGAACAGTTTGAAGGCGGCCTTATTAATCTTCCCCGACGGCGGCTCGGCGGCCGGCGGCTCGGCGGCGCGATCACAATGCAAGTCCATGTCTGCCGCGAGGGTCCCGGCCGCGGCCCGCGCCTTCCTCCTGCAGCCCCCCGCGGCCGCGCGCCCGCCGCTGACAGCCGCGCCGCGCCCGCCCGTCTCCATGGAAACCGCGGAGCAGCCTGTCGTCAGCGCGGCCCGCGCCAGGCCACTGTCACCCGCGCTCTAAATCAACCCGAGCCGCGCCGCCGCCGCCACCGCCGCCGCTGCGCAAGGAGCGCGCCTAAAAGGCCGGCTCCCCTCCCGCCGGGGCTTATATAACGCCCTAACCCACTTCGCGGCCGACGCGGCTTTGTGCAGCAGCTTTTCTGTGGCGAGAGCAGGCAGCAGAGCCTCGAGCTGACTGCAGAAATTAGAGCCGTAATCTTGGAAGGCAGATTCCATCCAGCCTCACCCACCTTCCGATCCTCCTCCTGACTTGCTCTTTCCAGAAGCCCAATCGTGGATCACAAAATGCTCCCAAACGGACAAAGAAATGCAGCCCAGCTCGAGCCGCCGATTTCCCTCAACGCCCACCCCGGACTCCATGAGTCTTCATGCCTTTCCCACGCCCTTCATGTCCGTGTTTTCCATTTGGGTACCAAGCCCGGCGGGCACGGAGGGTGTCTGCTTACATCGGTCTTGTCCAGGGCTGAGCGCAGCCTCCAGGTGGCTGTGGAATCTCTATGACTGCGGCTCTGATTCTTGCTACAAAAGCATCGGCCAACAGTCCGATGCCAATCGGCAGCTCTCTGCGATGAAAGTGCAAGTTCCGTGGGGTGGAAGTTGCCCGGTCCTTTGGGACAGCCTTGGCTTTTATCCCAGATTCTAGCTCCTGGGGCTGAGGTCACAGAAGCCACCTCCCAGCCTGCATTTGGTTGCAATGGCCGCAGCTGAGGGTGGAGGGTGATCCTTGGAGTTCAGGGTCTGCCCTGCCTCCTCCAACCGGCAGGACACAGGCCTTACCCCTGCTGCTGACCGCCCCCCCCCCATTTACCATCTCGCAGGGCCCCCGCCCATGGGACAAAGGAGAGCCTGGCCGGGTCCCTGAGTCCCCAGGATATCTCTGCAGCTACTTGGTCTGGGGGAAGGCCCGATCTGGGCATCTTTTCTGTGTTCTGACTATGAAAGTGACTACAAATATCATAACCTTGATACCTAAATTTATGATCGTGGCTGGGGGCTAATCGGCCAAAAAAAAAAAAAAGGAGATTTGGAGTGTGCCCGCCTACTGATATAGGTTTAGTATTATTGAATAAGATTATGTAATACGTATGTAATAGAATTTATTATTCATTAAATCTAATTTAATAATACCTGACATTTACATAGATACAAATATCAATCTTGCCCCTGATCATCTCGAGCTTTGTTTTTTATGGGCTGCCCAGAAGCCTCCAGAACCCTAGTCCCCTGTGGGCTGAAGTTGGAGTTTTACTAAAACATATCGGCCACTTTACACTGTCCAGGTAGCGCAGTGGGTGTGGACCCAGGCCTTGGGGTTATTATTTGCCTGTGGGTTTTGATCAAGGATGCTGCTTTGTGTAACCAAGCCATCAGAGTTTAGATTCAGGAGAGCTTTTCCTTTAAAGCCTGTCTGCTCCCTGCCACTGTTAGCGAGCATCTCTGGTGGGACAGGTGGAGCACTGAGGCCAGACCTGCTGCTCCCATTTCTAGCTGACGCTGTGCTCCGACGAGTCAGGGTCATCGGCCATGGGGGCGAGAACAGGGGTGAAGAACAATAAGGAGAAGCTCCTTGGTTCGTTCTTCACCAACTTTTGGAAGCGAATTGAAAAGCCTTCCATTCTTTTACACACATCACACATGCGCTTCCCTACGTGGGTTCCTGCCTGACTGTGTGGGTCTGAACGAGTTCACGCCTGCGATCGGGGGAACAAAGCAGTCTATAAACACTTCCCTTCCCCATCCCTGAGCCTGGGCGCTGGGAGACGCAAGCCTGCCTCCCCACTGGGGAGCTCCGACCTCTCAGAGCAGCCTCATATGAGCCTCCCTTACTGGGCCTCCAGGGAGAAGTGGCCAGGACTTGGGATGGGTGTCCTTCCCTTGGGACCTGGACCCTCATGCAGAGAGAGAGCAGCCTTCAGTCTGGGGCAGGTGCCCTGGAGGCCCCGAGCTGGAAGGACGCGAGGACCCATCCAAAGGCCTCGGGAAAGGCGAGCTGCAGAAGCCTCGGTGTCAGCGAGGCCCTCAGACGTCCCCAGCTCAAGGGCCTTGTTATGGGGACCAGCAGAGTGGAAACAGGGAGGCCGGCTTACCAGGACCTCACGTGAAGGATCAGACAGGTGGGGACACCCCCTCCCTCCCCAGGGCGCAGGAGCCACAGCGGGGGGCTGATGGTCAGGTTCCGGTCAAGCTGTTGGGTGGCAGACTGAAGTCAAGGCCAATGTCGTGAACCACAACAAAGGCTTACTCATGCTTTCGACTGCTCTTCACTGTGAGGCGTGGGGAACGCGAAGACTACACAAAATGGTGACTTTTCCCCCAAAAGACAGATGGAAACAGTGAGAATCACTTTACCAGAAGCACCTTCCTCTGGGGATATGGTTTCTTCATTTTTTTTTTTTTTTTTTTTTTTGTCTCTTTGCCTTTTCTAGGGCTGCTTCCAAGGCATATGGAGATTCCCAGGCTAGGGGGTCGATTCGGAGCTACAGCTGCCGACTCAGGATCTGAGCTGAGTCTGTGAGCTACACCACAGCCCATGGCAATGCTGGATCCTTAACCCATAGAGCAAGGCCAGGGATCAAACCCGCAACCTCATGGTTCCGAGTCGGATTCGTTAACCACTGCACCACGACGGAAACTCTTCTTTCATTCTTTCTCCTCTAACCTGCTACCGCTCACCCCAATTTAGAGTGAACTTCAGAAAATTCGAGTGGAGAGCAATAGCAGGATGTCCAGAGCGATGCTTCAGGAAAGAGCTCTTCCTAAATGGCAGGATGCATCACAAATATGCACGCACTTGGCTGCCACTGGAGATGTGTGCACGCTGGTCTTTTCTGCACAAGGGAGTGTCTGCCATTGGAGGAGGCTAATCAAAACAAGAAAGCTGCAGAAATGCAGGAGGAATCATGTGTGTGCCCTTCATCCTCACCACTATCACCGTGGTTGTCATCATCACCTTCGCCACCATCATCCCTCTCATCCCCATCACTCTCATCACCTCCACCACCATCTTCATCATCATCACCTTCGTCATCACCGTCTTCATCTTCATAATCATCCCTTTCAACCCCATCACTCTCATCACCTCCACCATCTTCATCATCACCATCTTCGTCATCATCACCATCTCCATCTTTACCGTCATCACCCTCATCCCCATCACTATCATCACCACCATCACCATCTTCATCATCACCTTCGTCATCACCGTCTTCATCATCATCACCATCTCCATCTTCCCCGTCATCACCCTCATCCCCATCACTCATCACCTCCACCATCTTCATCTTCATCATCACCACCATCACCCTCATCCCCATCACTCTCATCACCTCTACCATCTTCATCATCACCATCTTCGTCATCATCACCACCTCCATCTTCACTGTCATCACCCTCATCACCTCCACCATCTTCATCATCACCATCTTTGTCATCATCACCATCTCCATCTTCACCATCATCCCCATCACTCTCATCCCCATCACTCATCACCTCCACCACCATCTTCATCATCATCACCTTCATCATCATCACCATCTCCATCTTCCCCATCATCACCCTCATCCCCATCACTCTCATCACCACCATCACCATCTTCATCATCACCGTCTTCATCATCATCACCATCTCCATCTTCCCCATCATCACCCTCATCCCCATCACTCTCATCACCACCATCACCATCTTCATCATCACCTTCGTCATCACCGTCTTCATCTTCATAATCATCCCTTTCATCCCCATCACTCTCATCACCTCCACCGTCATCATCATCTCCGTCTTCATCATCATCACCATCTCCATCTTCACCATCATCACTCTCATCCCCATCACTCTCATCACCACTGCCGTCACCACCACCATCACTATTGTCATCATCGCCATCACCACCCATTCCTTGTGCCCATGCCACGCATCTGCATTAAGGAGACCACGGGTTCTACTCTAAACTGTTCTTTAAAGGGATAACATTCAATCAGTGAAGTTTAGAAACAGTACTTGACTTGGGATGAACCATGTAGCCCATCTGGACCCCAGCCCCGTCAGAAATGCCAGCTCCCCACTCCTGTCCATCTGCACTCCCACATCCACAATTATCCTGCAAGATGAGCATCCGAATCCCTGTGATGCCAGTGAAGACCCCCGGCCGTGCTCCAACCCAAGGTCCTTGTTCTGAGGAGGACCATCAGGAAGAGCCCCGGCTCTGGGAGCCTTGGCCTTCACCCCAGCGTCCACTCTGTCCTAATTCTAGGCCTGTCCCTGCCCTCCGAAGGGGTCTGTAGGTCTCATACAAGTGAGACTGCAAGGTGGACCACACCATTGCCAGGAGAGAAAGAGAGGCTGCCCCTTGCAGGGTGCCTGGCCCCCCAGAGGTCAGTGCTGCCGGCACGTTCCTGGGTGCTTCTTCCTGGGGAATGGATGCTTTGGGCCAGGGCCACAGGATGAGGGCTAGAGCCACACTCACCTTCTTATGTTTCCTTTTCCGTGTTCATTCCTGACTCTTCCAAACATCAGCCTTCACTGCAGGTTAATAAGCTGTTCTGGGTGTGTTTGTGCGGAGCAGAAACGCTTTTCTGATTAGTTACATGCAGGTGTAAAAAGCCCAGCATGACTCCTGATTTTCCGCATTAACCTGGTGACAACTGGAGCTGCTGAGGGGAGAGAGCTCATCCCACGAGGGCTCCGGAATCCGGGTTGGGGGCTCTGCACTCAGCAGGTCCTCCCTCGATGTCACCTCGGCCAGGCCCCCGTGGATTTCCAGGTGACCCTCGGGCACGGGATCGTGCAACGGAAAACCACGTAAAAGCAAAACGGGCATTTCTGCATAACACTGGGGCACCCGGGTGCGGGGCCAAGCGGCAGCCGGAAATGCTGCATGTGGGCAGTCACCTGTCCGGTGGCTTCTGGGGATGGCCGCCGTCACTGGCGTCCCTCTGCTTCTAGACACATCGTTCGGAACTCTGCCTCCACTTTCACACGTTGTCTGTGTCTTTTCTAATAAGGACACCGGTCACAGTGGGTTAAGGGCTCACCCTACCCCAGCATGACTGCATCTTTTTTTTTTTTTTTTGGCCACACCCTCGGCATATGGAAGTTCCCAGGCCAGGGATCGAACCCATGCCACAGCATCAACCACAGCCACTACAGTGACAACACCAGATACTTAACCCCTGAGCCACACGGGAACTCCGGCACGACCTCATCTTACTTTACATCTTTTTTTTTTTTTTGTCTTTTTAGGGCCACACCCACGGCAGATGGAGGTTCCTAGGCTAGGGGTCAAATCGGAGCCATAGACGCGGCCTATGCCAGAGTCACAGCCACAGCAACATCAGATCTGAGCAGCATCTGCGACCCTCATGGCAACGCCAGATCCCCAACCCACTGATCGAGGCCAGGGATTGAACCCACAAGCTCATGGTTCCTAGTCGGATTCATTTCCGCCGAGGCACTGGGGGAACTCCTTTCCTTACACCTTAATCACAACTACAAAGGCCGTGTTTCCAGATAAGCTCACATTCCCGGGGACCAGGGGTTGGGACTTCAGCATCTCTTTGTGGCGGCGGCGGCGGGGGGGGGGGGGTCACAATCCCACCCACGACAACCACTACTGTCAGCAGCGGTGACAGCACCCACCTCAACTCTGATCTTCAGTGCAGGCACCAGTGCCCTTGGCACAGACATTCACAGTGGTGGGTTCAAACTGGGCCCGGGCTTCTCCAACAAGTGGAGGCGGCCCTTGATGGATTTCAAGGTCACGGGTGGCAGCTGTGGAGCTGCCAGCACTAAGGGGACGGTACCACTGCTAGCCAGAGCAAACAAGAGAAAAGGGGGGTTGGCCATGAAGACCAGGCCTTGGCATCCTTGTGTGATTGTCGGGGGGGAACCGAACCCAGGGATGTCCCCCTCGCCTGGTCTGCTCTCTGGCTGCAGCTCTTCATAGGACAGATCCCGGCTCCCGTCGCAGCGTGGGGCGGGGTCTCTCCAAGCTGTCGGCACCCAGGTGGCTGCAGGGAAGCCAGAAACAGACAGAATGAGGTCGGATAGCAGAGGGCGTGTGGCCAGACGCCAGGCCTCGGGCGCCAATGAACACACAGGAGGGCAGGCCACACTCTGCCACAGGGATCAGCTAATCTTGGCGGGGATGCAAACCGGGACAGAGTCTGAGATGCGAGCCCACAGGTGTTGATGAGGAGGCCAGGCCCAGGAATGCAGGAGCCAGCCCAAGGGGACACAATACGGGCAAAGGCCAAGCAGTCCCTCTGCCAGCTTCCGCTCATCTCAAAGGAACTCGACGGCTTCTTGACCAGAAGTGGCGTGACATTCAGGGATGGTCTGACCTCTCAGCAGACAGGGAGCATGAACCTCCCGCACAGCTCAGGCGGGCCCTCTGCCCTTCCTCTCGCCCACCTGGTCTCCGGCCAAACGAGGCATCCCCCCGGGCATCCCCTCATCCCATCCGTGGGTGCCGCCCGCAGTCTCGGCTCCTGTTCTCAGCTCCTCCGACTTCCGTCTCAGAGCTTCCAGAGCGTTCCCTGGCTTCCTCGCCCGACGTCATACCACCACCCCGCCCCTGCCTGCCACCAGCCGCAGGGGCACTCAGGGGCTGTCAGCTTCCCAGGCCCACAGGGGAGACAGGTCCCAGCCCCAGTCCTTTGTGCTGACCCGAACGGAGGGTCAGTCCCAGGCTTCCAAAGGTTATTCTGAACTTCAAAAGGTGAAACATTTTTTTCTTGCATCTGTGCCTACCTCTCGTGGTCTAATTTCCCAGCCCTGTCCCATCCCTGAACCCCTAAAGGCAACACACAAACACACCTGCTCTCATTGTTCCCTGGGGGCCTAGCAGCGTGGCCACTGCTGTGGTTTGGGTCACAGCTATGGTGCAGGTTCGATCCCTGGCCCGTGAAGTTTCCCACACTGTGGGTGTGGCCAAAAAACCCCAAAAAACAAACACACTTGCTCTCAGAGTCTGTTTTCCAACAAGTCTGTACATAATTCCTGAATATGCAGTGTCCTGCATTTGAACCACTGTCACTGTCACCTGGGATGGTACCACCCAGCCCCCACTGTGCGCGGTTACTGAATCCTCTGTGCCCCACCAGAATGGCTGGGGCCCCAGTTCCGCTGTGTCTCTCTGAGCGGCAACAGGTTCCCGTGAAACAGCGCACGTGGTCAGGCCGTTGTCTACACAGCATCGGCTGTCCTGCTGCCCCAGGGCCACCTCCCAAAAATGGACTCTGCCTTCTGGGGAGTGAGGGTGTGGTTCTTCCCCTGCGGGGAGCGGGGGGCAGCTCCATCTTCTCAGTCAGAGGCCAATGGCTCACTTTCTGGGGCCACAGTCTTACCCTCTGGACGCACACGGCTTGGTGGGTCGCCTCCCTTGGCATTATACTGTGCCACGTGAAACCGTGCAAGTCCTGTAACAGAGATCCCCAGAGTAACGGCTCAGCCCGGCAGAGAACTGCCTCCTGCCCACCTCCTAGGCCCAGGTGGGTTTTCAGGTCCATGACGTGGGGCTCGCCCTCGTCACCGGGCAGGGACTCAGGCGTCACACCCCATGTCTCTCCTGGGGTCGTCATCTGGCTGATGAGAGGAGAAAGAAATCCTGGGAGCAGCTTGGACCCAAGCCTGGGTGTGTGTCACTTCCTTCCATGTTCTGTTCGTGACATTAAGTCACACGGGCGCATCCAGCTGCAGCGAGTGGGCACGTCTCTGGAGGCTGCACCCGGTCAGCAGACAGTGAGCATGAAGGAGGCAGGAGAGGAGAGCAGACACGGGCAGCATCTGCCCCCGCTCAACCTGCCCTCCTGCCACCTGGGGAGGAAGCTGGAGCCCCCATGTGGTTCCCTGTTCTTGATGTCCCCTGCCCACAGGACAGGGCCTCAGATCTCAAGGCTCCGTCTCCATCGCCCGCTCCCAGCTCTCTTCAAACCTTTTAACTGCTCCGTCAAAGAGCGTTTTCTGTTGAAAGCAAACACACTGAGAAGAGTTCCCGTCGTGGCTCGGTGGGTTAAGACACTGACATAGGCAATTCCTGTCGTGGTGCAGCGGAAATGAATCCAGCTAGGAATCACAAAGTTGCGGGTTCGATCCCTGGCCTCGCTCACTGGGTTAAGGATGCAGCATTGCCGTGCACTGTGGTGTAGGTCACAGATGCGGCTCACATCTGGCGTGGCTGTGACTGTGGTGTAGGCCAGCAGCCGCAGCTCCGATTCAACCCCTAGCCTGGGAACCTCCATATGCTGCGGGTGTGGGCCTAAAAATAATAGTAACAGTAATACTACACTGAGTACGTGTTTGCTATAGACTCAGTTGAGCACGTGACTGCGGTTACTGCCACCTGCAGGCTCTCAGGAAGGGCCTTTGTGGCATCTTAGCTGCGTCGCCCTGGTGTTGACCGAGTGTCTGCTGGGCGCCAGGGGCTGGTGTGAACCAAGCATGATGCCGGCCCTGGGGGGCGACCAGGAGCCTCGCCAACGTGAGACCTAGTTCAAGGTGAAACCCTCGACCTGGTCAGACGGACCTTCACCCACGCGACGTGCGGGCCGGGGGGATGGGCCTTGGCAGGTTCCGTGTTAGACCTTCCTCCTGTTTAGGGCCCAGTGGCTTAATCCCCAAACAGCAGGCTGACCTGTGCCCCAGGTGATATCTGCAGCCCCCCGCGTGCTCTGGGCTCAGCCCCGATCCCGCTTCACGCAGCTCCTGCTGATGTTTCCACCACAAGGGCACTGTTTTCAAAACACAGATATCTCACTGGATGAATTCATTCTGGACGTTTCCCGGGACACACACCCGTGAGCTCATTAGCCCAGGCTAATACCAGGAGGCTTCCCCCTTCTTTCTTTTCTTTCTTTTTTTTTCAGTTTGCAGCAAAGAGCAGGATCACGTGACCTCCTCCTGGGGGCCTCAACCCTGATTGTTCAGGGAGCAGCAGAGACTGAAATCCCCCTGGGGCGGGGGCGGGGCGGGGGGGGGGTTGCTGAGCTCCTTAGGCGTGTCTGCTTTTGTTTAGCAGAAGGTGGAAGCTCGGGCGGGGGAGAGATTTCTAGGTCAGCTACTCTCTGCTCCAATAAAAGAAAAGTCTGGCCCCCAAAACCCCCGCAAAACCGTGGCCTGGGCATTTTGGAGCGCCTTGTCTGATTACCAATGATTACAGCTCAGATTAGGACGGGATTAACCCCGAGGTGGCACAGATGGGAGGCAGCATTAAGGGACCCCGTGGGGGGCTTCAGACTGAGCAGCAAAGGGACCACCTGGCCCTGCTTCTGTGGTCGGTCTGTCCCTACGAAGAGCCCCGGGGTCGCTGTCCTTGGTACCGCCCGCTCTCCCCGTCCAGGCCCTGCCCTAGAACCACCTGGGAAGGAGAGTGCAGCTGAATTCAAGGGACTCTGAGCTGTTATCTCCCAGGCCCTTGGGAACAGGGCTGGGACATGTGACTGGAGCCTAAGAGACAGGAAGGTGTCAATTCCAGGCCTCCTTTTCTTTCTGAGCCACGGGACAGGCAGCTCCTTTCCCGCCCTCGGCAATTCCAGGGCCACACGGATGACTTCTCTGTGTCGGAGGCTAGAGAGGAGGAAAAAACGGGGTCCGTCTTTGCGCCTTTTCGTCCCTGTGTCTGCGGGTGTGCGGACAGGCTGCTGCGCGAGGGAGCCCAGAGGCAAGGGGCACGGGGTCCAGCTGTGAATTCAGGGGCAGAAAGGCGCCACGAGCAGGCCCTTCCGTGACGAACGAGCCATTTGGCTCTTGTGCTTCAAGGCCCTGCTCTTACAGAAGTGGAGAGGCCGCCTCATAAGGATGGGTCCGGGAAACTCAGTGGTTGATGAGACAACATTTTATGTTGAATCATCTTGAAATTGTATTGATTCTGGGAGTTCCCTGGTGGTCAGTGGGTTAAGGAGCTAGCATTGTCATAGCTGTGGCTCGGGTTGCTACTGTGGCACTGCTTTGATCCCTGGCCCAGGAACTTCCACATGCCATGGGTGTGGGGCCATAAAAAACAAAAATTAAAATTATAAACCCCATGGAACCACTGCCTTACGAGAGTGGAAGCAAACCATTATAGGGTTTACTTACTTTTTTTTTCTTTTTAGGGCCACACTCACTCTAAATATGGAAGTTCCCAGGCTAGGGGTCCCGTTGGAGCTACAGCAGCCTGTCTATGCCACAGCCACAGCAACGCCAGATCTGAGCCACATCTCTGACCTACACCACAGCTCACAGCAATGCCAGATCCTTAACCCACTGAGCCAGGCCAGGGATCGAACCTGCAACCTCATGGTTCCCAGTCAGATTCATTTCTGCTGCGCCACGATGGGAACTCCCATTATAGGGTTTAGAAGACAAGTTATTTCTACCTGGGCTGGGGGAAAGCCTCCTGGAGGCAGCAGCGTGTGGAGTAAACCCTGAACGGCAGCAGGCAGGAGCTGCGAGGATGCAGAGACGGCTCCCAGTCGCAGACATGCTTCAGAACAGCCAGGAGCCAGGTGACAAGGTAAGGGATTTCTTTAAAACGCTTGTCCCATTTGTCGTCGTGCTTTCAAAGCCCGAGGAAAGAACCCGAACACAAAGCTGTTCCGAGTGCTATTTAAATGATACGGTCATTTAATGGGACACGGGGCAAGCATCACAAGACCGAGGTGGACACACATTTGCTGTCAGCCCAGGGAGGAGGTCCGCCCCTGCCCTCTCAGATGGCAGATTAACCGGCCCTGAGCGTCCTTTTCACAACTTATGGACAGGCAGCGCTTCCCCCACGAGTCGTGCGCATCACCAGGCGCTCCCTTGCCCGCCCCCACGCGCTTCTTTCTGCCTCTGCCCCCTGCCCGGAGCTGCCTAACCCATCTCCCACATCTCCCTTGCATTTCACGATTTGGGTGACTGCCATGGTTGAGGATGGGCAGAGGGGTCTGACAAAGCCCCTGGGTACCAGTCCACTCGTGACTCCCTGGAGCAACAGGCAAGTCAGTCCCCATGCTTCTCCAGAACAGTTTCCTTAAAAAAAAAGTTTTTTAGTTTTTCCCTAAAAGGAGTTCTTGTATCCGTTGCTAATAATACCCATTTCCCCTTCTGCTATTACATGAGGAATGTCTCATGACATGGGAAAATGCTTATGAAAACATGAGCTAAGCAGGAAAAAAAAAGCAAGATACACTCTTAACATCACACCCAGGAGGGTCTCGACTATGCACAGCCACGTGCAGCAAGGCGGGGACTTCAGCAGCCCGCCGCGGTGGCCATCTCTGGTCCCACGGCTCTGGGTGATTTCTGTCCTCCGACACATACGTGGCTCTGTTTTCCACGGTTTTAGAGGTAACGAAAGGATCCGGCGGCACCTGAGAGAACGGGATTACCATCCGGAAAAATTAAGGTCAAGAAGTCAGGGAGCTCCTGTCGTGGCGCGGCGGAAACAAATCTGACGAGGAACCATGAGGTCGGAGGTTCGATCCCTGGCCTCGCTCCGTGGATTAAGGATCCAGCGTTACCCTGAGCTGTGGTGTAGATCGCAGAGGTGGCTCAGATCTGGCACTGCTGTGGCTGTGGTGTAGGCCGGCAGCTGTAGCTCTGATTCGACCCCTAGCCTGGGAACCTCCATATGCCGCAGGTGCAGCCCTAAAAAGCAAAAAAAAAAAAAAAAAAAAAAAAAAAAAAGTCAAGAAGTCAGGAAAGGGCAGTGTGGGCAGCAGAAGGCAGTTCCTTCCCAGCCCAGCCCAGACGGATGCTCCCACCTCAGGTATGTTTATGCTCATATCCGCCAGCCTTCAGGCAACAGCCTGACGGGCCTGATGTTGCTAAAGGCAGATCTGGGTATCTGACCGCTCGTTCTCCTGCCTCCGTGCCACCTGACACTTTGAGGATGTGACCCCTGCCGGCCGCTCGCCCCAGGGACCTGTGGCCACAAACGTGCAGCTGCAGATCCCCAGGCTCGTGTCGCATCCCACTGGCCACATGCCTGAGCCTGCAAATGAGGTTCTCACACCCGTGGGTTCCCTTTCCTTGGCCCAGCAAAGCCGGGGGTGCTCTCCCGGCAGCCCTCGTCTCATCACCTGCGTGAACCGCGCAGCTTCCAGTTCATCCACAGCCATGGCTGGGATGCAGACAAGCCCTGTGCAGCGGGCGGGCCTGTTTCCAGAGAAAACAGGAGGATCTAGGAGGATAACACCTGCAGTCGGACTCAGTTTCCCTGACTTTTCCCAGAAGTACGCGGAGCCCGGCACCCGTGTCTCTGCTGTTCACAGCCTGTCTGAGGACAGACAGCTCATAGGCTGCTTCTTCAGTGAGCCTCTCCGCTTCCTGCCTGATGGGAAGCACAGGGCGAAGCTGCTGTTCCTCCTTCAAACGGGCGTGGAATTTCCGGGGCGGGGGGGTTGTGTGCAGACACCGCGCTCATGCACCAGAGCCTGGTTCTCTGTGCCGCCGAGAAGCGTCTGTCCCTGGGCCCATGAAGCTGATACTCTTCCGTCACCTGGGCTGCACGGAACTGCCCGTCACCTGTGCCACTCCTCCGGGCTCCGCCACCGCTCCTGCTTCGCCCTCCTTGCCCTCAGGCAGGACCAGGGCCCAAGGAAGCCAGGCAAGGATCCCCCATCCTGTGGACACAGAGGCAAGATTCCCGAAAGAAAGGGATCCCGCTGGGAAGGGCAGGCCCTTGGGAGAGAGAGGGGGCCCGGGGCAGGGGAGGGCAGACTCCATGGAGGGACCCTCTGGGGGATCCTGGCCTGGGCAGCACCCGGCCGGGCAGGGTCTCCATCTCCCTTCTGGTTCTTTCCACGTAAACACCCCCGAGCTGGGCACCAGGCACCGGCAGCCGCGTGGTATGGGGACCGTCTCGGCTTCTTCTCTCCACCAGGCATCCGAAGCAACCCCAACTTTCTCCCCCCAGATGAAAAGCAGCACTCCCCGTGTGCAGATGCGCCCCATGCCTTCTCATTATCTTCCTTTCCAACCAGAGCTGACTCTGAGCCCTTTCCCTCTAGAAGGTTCTAACAGGGGGCGACGGAAACGGATTTATACTTTCAGAACATGGCCTGGCTGTCATGTGGAGCTTGGATTTGGGGGACAAGGTGGTCGTGGCGAGGCCAGCGGGAGGCTATGTCTGTAACGCAGGGAGGGCTGGGGGTCTGGACCGGGGTGGGGGCAGGAAGAGGGGCAGCACGTGCTAAGAGACTGGCCTCCCCCAGCTGCTTAGCGAGGATCCTGTCTAAGTCTAATGCTGAACACTGTAAAGCTGGATGTGACACTGGCAACAGCCACCACGAAAGCTACGTCCACACCTCATCACTAATATCTCGTCCATCATTTATGGGCTCAGTAAAGGACTAAGAGACAAGACCCAGCCCCCAGTTGCTTGTAAAATCCAGAACAGACGATGCTGCACCTGACCCGACGTGACAAATGCCATCCTGGGAGAGTGACACGCAGGAAACCAGAGCCTCCAAAGGGGACGTGACCACTGGCTGGGACAGCCCAGGCCCAGCTCCACGGAGCAGACCAGCCGCAATAACCTATGCAGGTGAGGCTCTCAGTGGGCAGACGCGGGGAGCAGGCCTTTGCAGCCACACGAAGAGCGAAGGGGACAGGACAGGAGAGGACCAATCGTGCTCCAAAGCAGGTCTGGGCAAGTTGCGTGGCTTGGGCTAGAGAGTAAGAGAGCCACACCAGGAGCAGTTACTAGAAGGGACAGCATGAAGACAGAAGGTTTCTCGAAGGAAGCTGCCTTGTAACTGACAGAGGCCACTCTGTGGCTGCAGGAAGCAGTGACGGTTTGGGGACAAGAGCTACTGGCACTTATGAGAGGTGACTACGGAGGTAGCAGCTGATGGAAGGGGGCAGGACTGGGACCTGGAGACCTGTCTGGTGGGTCTGGCAGGTGACAGGCAGAGAAACTGCACTGGAGGAACCCTGTGGGCATAAAGCCACATGGTCATGGTCTGGCTGAAGGGGAGGAGCGAGGGGAAGGTGAACTAAAAGTCGCAGCAACCCCACTGCTGGGCGGATGTCTGGACAACACTCCAAAGAGATGCACGCAGGCCTACGCTCACAGCAGCAGCATTCATAATAGCCAAGACATGGGAGTACCCTATGTGTCCGCTGGCGGAGAAGGAGATAAAGAAGATGTGGTACATAGACAATGGAATACTACTCAGTCGTGAAAAAGAATGAAATCCTGTCATTTGCAACAACATGGATGGACCTGGAGATTATCACACAGAGCGAAGTCAGTCAGAGAAAAGGAAACACCATGCGATATCCCTTACATGTAGATCCAAATGATGACACAAACGAATGTATCTTTGAAACAACACCAGACTCACAGACACGGAGAAGAGACTTGTAGTTGCCGGGTGGGAGGGACGGATTGGGAGTTTGGGATTAGCAGATGCAAACGAGTAAGCATAGAACAGGTAAAGAACAAGGTCCTGCTGTGGAGCACAGGGAACCATAGTCAATATCCTGGAATAAACCACGATGGAAAAGAAGACGAAAAAGAATGTATACGTTTAGGACTTCCCGTCGTGGCTCAGTGGTTAACGAATCCAACTAGGAACCATGAGGTTGCGGGTTCGACCCCTGGCCTTGCTCAGTGGGTTAAGGATCCAGCGTTGAGCTGTGGTGTAGGTCGCAGACGTGGCTCGGATCCGGTGTTGCTGTGGCTCTGGTGTAGGCCAGCAACTGCAGCTCCGATGAGACCCCTACCATGGGAACCTCCATATGCCGTGGGAGCAGCCCTAGAAAAAAGGCAAAAAGACAAAAAAAAAAAAAGAATGTATACATTTACAGAGACATCATTTTGCTGTACAGCAGAAATTAACACGATACTGGCAATCAACCGTACTGCAATAAAGCAAATTAAAAAAGGAAAAAGAAAGTTGCTGAGCCTCAGTGACAGGGGAGGTGGGAGCTGTTCTTCCTGGGATGGGAGGGTGGGGCCCCAGACCCACATGGAGACACACGGCCGCCAACTCGAAAGTGTCGCTGGCCCTCGGGCTCTGCAAGGATGACATCACAGCCACCGTGGGTCGCTGAGCTGCAACACCCCTGAAAGGAGCTCGGAGATCAGGAGGGAGGCAGGCGCTCTGGGCTCCGGGAGAACGGGCAGAACAGGCCTTCCGACAGATCTTCTCGGGAGAGGATTTTCTTTTTTTTTCCACTGTGCCCATGACACGCACAAGTTCCTGGGCCAAGGATTAAACCCGAGCCATAGCAGTAACCAGAGCCACAGCAGCGATAACCTTGGGTCTTTAGCCTCCTGAGCCACCAGGGAACTCCCAGGAGAGGATTTTATAAGCCCAATTCTTACATCTTCTCTTATCCAGAAAGGCATCACCATCATGAACAGAGACACCTGCCCCTCGTGACCAGCAGCAACCTTCTGCCCAAATGGGGGCTTGGTGCACGTACCCCCTTCAGCACACAAAGATGCTGGCCTCCCCCCACCTCTGCACAGCAGGTCCTCGGAGCCATGGGGGAGGCTGTCTCCCGAACTATAGTCCCCATCCTGCCCCCCGAAAAAACGACCTCGCAGCTTTCACACCCCTAACACCAGGGCAGACGAGGGTAGGGTTGAATCTCTGAGCCTTCTCCTGGAAGAGAAGAATTAAGCAATGGGCATGCACGAAAGTGCCAAAAAGAAGATGTCATTAGAGCGGAGAGGGGAAAACCCACAGCCGAGGAGCCAGGAGAGAGGGCAGGTGCACAAGTTACCCGGAGAGCTGGCTGATGTCTTTGCTCTGTGGACCTGAGATGCCATCCCGCCATGCAGCTGGCTTATGGTGCCCACGTGACCTTCTGCTGGCCTTGCTGGGCATTTCTGTCTCTACTTCACCCGGACACTCTGATGCCCGGATAAAGCAATGTCCTCTTCTGAGAAAGACTGTTGACAAAACTGCTATCATTGACTGTGGTCCATGACCATGCTTAACTTCAAGTTTTTTCCTTTTTCTCTCTTTTTTTTTAAGGCTGCACTTAAGGCATATGGGAGTTCCCGGGCTAGGGGTCCCATCGGAGCTGCAGCTGCCAGTGTACACCACAGCCACTGAGACACGGAATCCAAGGCACACTTGTGACCTACACTGCCGCGTGCAGCAATACCAGAGCCTTAACCCTCTAAGCAAGGCCAGGGATTGAACCCACGTCCTCACAGAGACAATGTAAGGTCCTTACACTGAGCCATAGCGGGAACTCCAAGTTTGTTTTAATCAGATGATAGTTCTGCATTTTTAGGCCCCCAAAACTCCCTATAGAGTATTTCTGGAGTTCCCATCATGGCGCAGCGGAAACAAATCCAACTAGGAACCATGAGGTTGCGGGTTCAATCCCTGGCCTCGCTCAGTGGATTAAGGATCCCACGTTGCCATGAGCTGTGGTGTAGGTCACAGACGAGGCTCGGATCCCGTGTTGCTGTGGCTCTGGTGTAGGCCGGCGGCTACAACTCCGATTCGACCCTTAGCCTGGAAACCTCCATATGCCATGGATGCAGCCCTAAAAAGACAAAAGGCAAAAAATTAAAAAAATCAAAAAAAAAAATAGAGTATTTCTATCTTCCTGGCTCTCTCAAAGTCATTCAGCTCTACTCAAATCCCAGGCTGGTGAACCTGCTGGTATCTTTTGGTTGGTGAAAGGGCCTTCTCTTCATGAAGATGACTCCTAGGCATGTATCTTGCTGTATTTCTGGTGCATCAGGATAACAAAACGTTGCTCCACCTGGTGCGTAATCCAGTCACACACTCGTTGTGTACAAAGCCCACTCAGCATCCTTCCTGAGCAGGAGCAGAGAGGAGACAGAGATGCAGCCACAGCTGAGATGCTACGTATGTGACCAGGTCAGAGGCAAAGCTCGGCTGGCTTCGCGGCACGGCCAGGGTCAGGGGGCCCACGCCGGGCTACTAGCCTGCTGTTGCATCTTGAAATTGCTCATACCTTTCGAACCGGGAGCCCTGTGTTTGTATTTTGCGCCAGGCCCTGCAGATGGAGTCGCCAGGCCTGCTGCAGAGCTAAACATCCCAGCAATAAGAGAAGGCAGCGGGGTCTCTCCTGGAAACAGTGTTGAAGGGACTCTTTGGCTCAGAGGGAGCCAGGACCCCAGGACGTGGCTCGCTGGGCTGCCTGCACAGTGGCCCGCTGAGATCAGCCTTGGGAGGCGGCCAGGGGCTGGCCAGACGGCCGTGCGGGCTCCACCCTTGAGGCCGGCGCCTGGCAACAGCTGCTCACCCTGCTCAGCTGAAGAATTTTGCTGCAAAAATCTAATTTGGAACTGCCTAACGAGGCTAATGAAGTCAGGGCATTTTCATCTGTTCTCGGGCCAGTCCTGTGTCCCATCCCGGAATAGAAATAATTGCGACTTTGTGGCATGTGTGTCCTCTCGTGTGACATGTGAGCCAGGCAACGCTATGTATGATTTTTGGTAAACTTTAGGGAGGAACTGATGTTCCTCCGGCGTCAGTGTTTGAGAGGAGGTGGAGCTGTAGTGTCTCTAAAATAAAATGGTCTCATTTCAGGACACTTGGGTCTATAAACCAGCTCTGCCCAAAGGGTCTCAGCGCTGAAGGACCTTACGTGAGCCTCCAGTTGTTCTCGTTTAAAGAACATTTGTGGACGGAGTTCCCGTGGTGGCGCAGTGCTTAATGAATCCGACTAGGAACCATGAGGTTGTGGGTTCGATCCCTGGCCTTGCTCAGTGGGTTAAGGATCCGGTGTTGCCGTGAGCTGTGGTGTAGGTTGCAGATGCGGCTCAGATCCCGCATTGCCGTGGCTCTGGTGTAGGCCGGCGGCTACAGCTCCCATTCGACCCCTAGCCTGGGAACCTCTTTAGGCCGCGGGAGCGGCCCAAGACAAGGCAAAAAGACCAAAAAAAAAAAAAAAAAAAGAAAAAGAACGTTTATGGACAAACGTTACTATACAGAGATGTCCCCTGAAATGGGCTGAGGTTGGTGAAACAGAAACCAAGCCTTTCCTCTCCTCTGGCCTTCATGCTATCAAATAGAAAACTCACTAATTTACCTTTAAACTATGTCGAGTTATTTCCCTGAGACACACACGTCCTCACAACGTCGGGAAGGCCCATAAAAGCCAGAGACGGCAGAGACCCTCCAATTCATCCGTCCCTCTTCTGCCAATCACGACCGTTTCTCATGAGTTAGGGCCACCTTTTTCTTTCTTTTTTTTTTTGTTTTTTTGTCTTTTTAGGGCTGCACCCACGGCACATGGAGGTTCCTAGGCTAGGGATCCACTCAGAGCTGTAGCTGCTGGCCTACCACAGCTCATGGCAACACCGGATCCTTAACCCACTGAGTGAGGCCAGGGATCGAACCCCCAATCTCACGGTTCCTAGCTGGATTCGATTCTATTGCACCACAACAGGAACTCCCACCTTCTTTTTAAATAACTAAGATGAAGTCATTCTTTCCCCTTTGGAGTTTGAAGAAACATTCAAATTTTCTGAAGGTTTTTGAATCTTTTAAATATGACTTTAAATTAGACCATTTTCAGGCATCATCTATTTCTTTGGAGAGCTTTGTTTTCCACCCATGTAATTCAATTTCTACACATTGTCAGAAAATACAGGAACTGTTTACAAATAACAAACAATTAATGAATAAAAATAATAATAAAAGACAACAGCAGTAAGAGGTAACGTTGGGCAAGTGCCTGCTCAGTGGGTGTCGGGCGCTAGGCAGAGCGCTTGGTACACATATTTTCACGTAATTCTCCTGATCACAAGAGGCAGGGGCTCCCACTGTTGGAAATGAGGGATCTGGAGCCCAGACCAGCTCTGCCCTTAGCCGGGTGCCCAGCAGGCAGGCGGAGGGAGGCTGTGGGCCTGGGCAGAGCTCAGGTCGGTTTATTCGGAAAGACCCCTGTCCTCCGACTTGGCTGCAGCTCAGTGCAGGCGGTGAATGGTGGGCACGTTCCGTGCAGCCCCGGGGGACAAAAGCCTCTCCCACCACTGATGAGCACCATACCCTCCATGCCAGGCTGGCAGCTCCACCCGGGGATACAAGGATGGAAAAGCACAGACACCCCCCACCCCGCCCCACCAGAGGACACGCGGGGCTCTTCCTTGGCAGAGATGGTGCCCAGCCAGCCTGGCTCTTCTGAAGCTGAGCGTTTCCCACCGCCGGAGAAGCCAGGAGCATCCCTGCGTATTTGGAAAATACCCACACCCCTGCTTGCGGATGCTCCGAAGAAACCCCAGCTTCTGCTTTAGCTTCTGTGTGCGCCCCGCACCACGGAGGCTGACACCCCACACCCTGGGGGGCAGTGCACAAGCTGACATCGTCCACTGGGTCCCTGGGGACTCCAAGGTGACTACGGGCCCTCTCTGGACGACAGGTCTGGAGAAAGAGCTCCCGAAGCCCGGAGGATGGGGGGAGAAGATGGAGTGGGGATGCAGTGCCCCTCCCCGACTCCGCATCCCAATTCCCCCCAAGCACACCAGACCCCTTTCAGGAGCGGGCAGCAGGGACACGGCTCGGCCCCGCTGGGGACCCCAGCAACATGGTCTGGGTCGCGGGCCACCTCCCCGGCCCTGCTGGCCCTTGTCCGGCATTTGAACAAAGCTCACTAGGCAGGCGACCTGGAGGGGGGAACGCTGGTCCCCAGGACAGATGCCACCTGCCGTCTCTCTCCAGAGGAGCCTCTGACCTTCCATTTAGGGGGGAACCAGGCGGGGCGGACAGAACTGGGAGGTTTTCACGACGCTTCGAGAAGGAATCCCGGGGAACCACAAATAACAGAGAGAGACAAACAGCCTCGCTTTTCTTTTCACTCTTTGTTGCTCAACAGCCCTTGTTCAGAACCCTGTGGGCAGGGACCCAGTCCCCAGGGCAGTGCTGCGGCGCAGCCAGAACACGAAATCACACTCATTGTCAAGCGCAGATGTGGCAGGGGCGGGGCCGGCGTCAGCTGAGCACCAAACAGTGGCTCGGTCTGTGCCACGGACCCCCGTCGCCACCAGATGCAGGCTCTTCACCCGAGGCTGGAAAGCCCTCCACCGAGCCATTCTGGGGAGCAGAGAGGAGAAGGCGGCCCAACGTGGGTGGACGGACTGGGTCTGGAGGGGAAGAGGGAACCCCTGGGGTCTCACCCTTCGCTCCCTTCCCAGGGATAGAAGATGGGAAGCCGTCTCCTCCCAGGACCCTGGTCCAGCAGGGCGCTGTCTACCCGCCAGCCGGCCCTGACGGCGGTCAAGGCATTTGCTGAGCCAAGGACAAGTCCCTGCTGACAGGCGGTAGACACAGCACGGTCGCAGGGAGACAACAGATGCCCAGATCATATTAATACTTAAGCTGATTAAAGATTTATAGTGGCTCGGTTTAAGTGTGTCACTGGACGAACATTTTTTATGTCTGTGTTCATTTTGAGGCTTAAAATGGGAACCGTTGTGAAAACAAGCATGCAATTCATTTGCTGTCATCCTGCAGCAGGCATGTGACACTAGGGTCATGGCTGGCACTGGAGGGCTCTCGGGCTCAATGAAAATTAGGTGTCAAGCACGACGTTGATCCTGCAGAGGGCGAATCTTCTAGCAAAATAGGCACCCACTGAATTTTGACCCCGTTTCACTGTCTCTAGTCACGGCTGAGCTGCACATCTCATGAGAATAGGGATTGACTCCGTCTGTGTCTCCTATGCCTCGCACGGTGCCCCAGACGCACCCAGTAGCCACTCAGTAAATAATTACTGAATGTGTGAATGCGAATGAACATGATTCCTATGCGGCAGGATCTCTGCTCGTAAAGTAGGCAACCCGGCAAAGGAAAGAAAGATTTTTTTTTTTTTAATTCATACAAGGCAGAATGAACTAACTGACAAATAGAAGGAGCTCATATCCGTTCATTTATTCAGTCAACAAACACTGACTGAAGGCTGCTAAGAATAAGGTACTGGGGACGGAACAGCCGCCAAGAGACACAGAGCCTTCCCAGCTATCTCTAAGAGGCGAGGAAACACGTCCTGGCCAAGGAGACCCACAAAAAACAAATGCAAAGTGGAAAGCCCTCCACCGAGCCATTCTAGGGAGCAGAGGGGAGAAGGCGGCCCAACGTGGGTGGACGGACTGGGTCTGGAGGGGAAGAGGGAACCCCTGGGGTCTCACCCTTCGCTCCCTTCCCAGGGATGGAAGATGGGAAGCCGTCTCCTCCCAGGACCCTGGTCCAGCAGGGCGCTGCCTACCCGCCAGCCGGCCCATCCACCACAGCTGGAGTGGGTCTGCCTTGGGCGGGTCTGCAGGGAGGACACAGGACGGAAACCCGAAAGGCATCTGCGTGTGTGTCAGAGGGTCAGCAGGCCCTCCTCCTGGCTCTGGCTGTCAGCAGTGGAAGGGCCAGGGGCCATCCTGCCACCCCTGCCCCCAGAGGGTCCAACCCCTCCAACCTGGGAAGCCAAGCTTCAGGCCACATCCTGCTCTGGTGGGACCCGCAGTGCAGCTCCAGCCTGGTGCTCTTCAGGGTGAGTTCCACGCCTCCTCTAGCCAATCCCCATTTCCTACACGCATCCTGCCTCTCAAATTCTCCTCCTCTCTCCCTCCTCTTCTTATCGTTGAAAATCCTTTCCGAGTCTCGTGAACAAAGAAAACGACCACTGAGGCAACGTGTCCCAAAGCAAAGAAAGTCACCACTTTTTCCCCCAAGATAAAACCATTAAAGTACTGGGGGGGGGGGAACTCATGTGATTTTAAGTGAAAATGTACCTCCACCCATTCATGACAAAACTCTCAGAAACTAGGACTACAGGAGAATTTCCTTCCCTAGAGAAAAAAAAACACCTACGAAATGCCTGCAGCTAACATCTTACGAAAGGGTGAGAAGATAGAGGCTTTTTGCTAAGATCAGGAACAAGGCAGGGACGTGCCCGCCCTCCCGTTACCGCTTCCCAACACTGTACTTAATGCAAGAAGGCGAGTAAATGACATAAAAGGCCGAGCAATGGGGAAGGAATAAATAAAACTGTCTTTGTTCACAGGTGATCGCCTACGTAGCAAAGCTGAAGAAACTGACCCAAACCGCCAGGAACTAGTATGCAATCATAGCAAAGTCGCAGGACACAAGGTTAATACACAAAAGTCAACCATTTCCTGCTCAAGAGCAAAGAACAAGTCAAATGTGAAATAAAAACACAGTGCCATTACGTTAGGACTCCCCAAGATGAAATCCTTCAGGTAAATATCTAACAAAAGGCACACAAGAGCTGTCGGAGGAAAAATACAAAACTCTGACGAAAGGACGACAGGACTAAGTTCACGGAGAGATATCCCATGTTCATGGATAGGAAGATACTATACTGTCGTGAGGTCAATTCTTTCCCAAGCTGCTGTGTCCATTCGGTGCAATTCCAATCAAGAGCCTAGCAATTCATTTTGTGGATATCAATAAACCGACTCTCGTATTTATGTGGAGAGGTAAAAGATCCAGAATTTCCAACACAACATCAAAGGAAAAGAACACAGTCAGAGGCATGACCCTCCCTGACTTTGAGGCTTACTATGAAACTACAGTCATCAAGACAGTGCGGTATTTGGGGGTGGGGTGGGGAGAGACAAACAGATCGGTAGAAGAGAATAGAGAATCTAGAAATACAATCACATCAATAGATTTTTTTTTTTTTTTTTTGGTCTTTCTGCCTTTTCTAGGGCCGCTCCTGCGGCATATGGAGGTTCCCAGGCTAGGGGTCTCATCAGAGCTGTAGCCACCAGCCTACGCCAGAGCCACAGCAACGCGGGATCCGAGCCATGTCTGCGACCTACACCCAGCTCACAGCAATGCTGGATCCTTGACCCACTGAGCAAGGCCAGGGATCGAACCCGCAACCTCATGGTTCCTAGTCAGATTCGTTAACCACTGAGCCACGACAGGAACTCTTCAACAGATCTTTAATAAGGGCACAGAGGAAATGCAAAGAAGCAAAGATTATCTTTTGACAAATGGTGCTGGAACAAAAAAATGCATCTAGACATAGACCTTACACCTTTCATAAAAAGCAACTCAAAATGGTTCATACACCCAAATATAAAATGCAAAACTATAAAAGCCCTAGAAGACAACAGAGGAGAACATTCAGGTGATCTTGAGCACGGCGAAGCTCCAACACAGAGACGTGATCCGTGAAATAAATTATTGATAACCTGGACTTCACCGAAATTAAAAACTGGTGCCCTGCACAAGACACGTCGAGAAAATGAGAAGTCAGGCCACACACTGGGAGAAAATATTCGCGAGAGACACAACTGATTAACTTATACAAAACAGAGAAACACCTTTTAAGACTTGACCATGAGGAAATGAACACCTCGATTAATAAATGCGCAAAAGATCTGAAAAGACACTGCACCAGAACAGATGCTCCACGTCATATGATGTGGGAACGGCCCATTAAAACATCAGTGAGCTACCACCACACACCTTAGGACGGCCACAATCCAACAGCGACAGCGCCAAATGTCGGTGAGGACGGGGAGCCACGGGAACTCTCATTCGCTGCTGGTGGGCATGCCAAATGGCACAGCCCCTCTGAAAGACAGTTTGGACGTTTCTTACGAAACTGAACACACTCTTACCCCGCACACACAAGCCAGCAAGCACTCTCCTTGGTATTTAACCCCAATGACCTGCACATTTATATCCAGACAAAACCCGGCCCGTACCCGTTTATAGCAGCCTTATTCCTAACTGCCAAAACTTGAAAGCCATCAAAATGTCCTTGCATAGGTGAACGGGTAAATAAGCCGCGGTCCCTCCGCATATGATGGACTGTTACTCCGAAATAACAAGAAACGAGCTGTCAGCCATGAAAAGCCATGGAGGAGCCTTAAATGCATATTTCCAGGTGAAAGAAGACAATCTGAAAAGCCTGTGCTCTGCTTCCCACTCTCTGTCATTATGGCAAAGGCAGAAGTGTGGACACAGAGACAGATCAGTGGTTCCCCGGGGGCGGGGGGGGGGGGCGGTTAGAAGGGACGAATCTGCAGAGCATAGAGGATTTGTAAAGCATTGAAACTACTCTATGTGAGACCATAATAGGGGGGTCCATGTCATTATGCATCTATCCAAGTCCACAGAACGTACGCCAGGAGAGACTCCTAGTGCAGACTCTGGTCGTCAGATGAAAATAGGTCAAGGCAGGCTCACTGACTGTAACAAATGCAGCACTCTGGTGCAGGACTTGATAGCAGGGAGGCCATGCATCCGTGGGGGCAGGAAGTATACAGGAAATTCCACTCAATTCTCCTGTCAAAACTGAAAGCCACTTTTTAAAAAAATAGTCTATTAAAAATACATAATAGTGAGGAAAGGAAATGATTAAAAGATTTGACTGTTGGAGTTCCCATCACGGATCAGTGGTAACGAACCCGACTAGTATCTGCGAGGATGTGGGTTCCATCCCTGGCCTCGCTCACTGGGTTAAGAATCTGGAGTTGCCGTGAGCTGTGGTGTAGGTCACAAATGCTGCTTGGATCTGGCGTTGCTGTGGTGCAGGTTGGCAGGTCCAATTCGACCCCCAGCCTGGCAACTTCCACATACCGTGGGTGCAGCCCTCCAAAGACAGAAAAAATAAAATAAAAGATTTGACTGTATAAAAATTAATCATTTCAGAGAGTTCCCTTCGTGGCACAATGGAAACAAATCTGACTAGTATCTGTGAGGATGCGGGTTCAATCCCTGACCTTGCTCAGTGGGTTAGGGATCCAGTGTTGCCAGAGCCATGGCGTAGGTTGCAGACGTGGCTTGGATCCTGCGATGCTGTGGCTGTGGCAGAAGCCGGCAGCTGTAGCTCCGATTCAACCCCTAGCCTGGAAGCTTCCATGTACTGCGGGTGCAGCCCCAACAACAACAACAACAAATTAATCATGTCTGTTCAGTGACTACTACTATAAGTAATATGAAATGAAAATTACAACCTTTCAATGTAAAATTATAAATCATAAACACTTAAAAATTAAGTCATTTGAAAACATAAACATGTTCAAATTATAACACTATAGCACTGATTTTCACTGTTCCAAATGGAATCTTGCCCAATGAATGTACCTCCCACCCCACAGCAGTTGCTGGAACATAAACCACCTTTTTCCAAACCACCATCAGCTGGTCCCCGCGTCTCCATGGAGAGGGCAGCTAAGGACACTCCATAGGACGCAGACCGCATCTATGCTGCTCTCTCCGTCCAGGAGGAAGAAGACGCCTCTGCTCCCAGGGCAGGGTGTCTGTTGGCTTCCCCTTCCTCCACAGAAGGGCCTTTGACCAAGGACTTCCATTGGCTGTGGCATTAGCAAGCTTCTGGGCATCTTTTTTGGACTTCGGGGAGAGGTGAAGCTTCTCACTGTAGGCAGCTAGTAGTTTCATCTGCTTTCCACCTGCCCTCATCCCTTTGGAATGAATTCCGTAGGGGGGGAGGAAGTAGCCGTGGGGGAAGCCTGGGCTCCCCAGGGAGGCACCCCATGGGGTGGGTTTCACGAGGCTCGGACAATAACCTGACCTTGGCTTAGCTGCATCTTTGGCTTCCAGATCCCCAAGGTCATCACCCCGGGAGCACACGAGACTCCATTAGAACATCTCTGTTTTCCTTCAATCTCATCAGTGCTCCCTGCTGGCACAATGTAGAGGCTGGCAGGGCTCCTACTGGGCATTCGTTTCAGCCACTTTTCAGGTGGCCACCCAAGCTCTGGCTGCAGGACCAACCGCACCCCTTTAGCGGCTCCGAGAGCCCCAAGCCACAGATTGGAGACTGTACGGCCCAAAGTGTCACGGCAATGGCAAAGATGAGACGGTTTCCAGCATCCAGAGACCCCTGTGCCACCAAATCTGTTTCTCCAACCATTGGACCCTTCCCCATTCTCTGCATAGTTATGATCAAAGTAAGTCACGAGTGGCCAACGGGCACATGAAAAGATGCTCAGCGTCACTAATTATCAGGGACACGCAAATCAAAACCACAATGTACACAGACGTGTGACTGAGTCACTTTGCTGTGCTGCAGAAATTAGCGTGGCAGTGTACATCAACTATACTTTCACCAAAAAAATTTAACAACAACAAAAAAATTTAAACCACAATGAAATATCACCTCACACAAGTCAGAAAGGCCCTTATTAAAAAGAACACAAATAGCAAATGCTGGAGAGGGTGTGGAGAGAAGGGGACCCTCCTGCACTGCTGGTGGGAACGTAAACTGGTGCAGCCACTCTGGAAAACAGTACGGATGTTTAAAAAAAAAAAAAAAAAAAGAACTATCATATGACCCAGCAGTTCCACTCCTGAGTATATATCTGGAAAAAAAAAATACGAACACTTATTTGAAGAGATTCAAGCACCCCAACGTTCACAGCAGCATTATTTACAACTGCCAAGACATGGTAGCAACTTAAGTGTCCATCAACAGATGAATGGATAAGGAAGATAGGGTGTGTAGATACCATGGAATACTATACAGCCATTAAAAAGAATTGTCATGCCATTTGCAGCAACCTGGATGGATGTGGAGGGCCTTATACCAAGTGAAATAGGTCAGACAGAGAAAGACAAATACTGTATAACATCACCTACATGTGGAATCTAAAAAACAGATCAAACCAGTGAAAAGAAGCACATTCACAGATACAGAAAACAAATTAGTGGTTACCAGTGGAAGGGTCCCATATCGAGGTGGGGGAACAGGAAGTACAAGTTATCAGACGTATTGTACAACACAGGGACTAGAGCCAATACCTCGTAATAACTGTAAAGGGAGCATAAACTTTCAAAACTGTATTAAAAAAAAAAAAAAGCAAGTCATGAGAGGGTCCTTTTCTTTTATCAAGTCTTTATTCCCCTTTTGAGGGCAGAATGTTCCCAGGAACACATTTCTTTAATCTTGCCACTGGCCATGTTGTCCTGTGTACGTGCCTCAATTACTGCTGTGTAACAAACCCCTCCAGGACATGGCAGGCGCCTGGCTGTGGTCTGATGGGGGCCCCTGCTGTTTCGAGGGGGATCGCGTCCTTCTGGGGGCTGGGGGCTGACTTCTGCCAGAGTGCCTCAGTTGTCACGCCCTCCCCACAGGGGACTCACCCGCCAGGGCCCCTGCCCCACGTGGCCTCTCTCTAGCAGGCCAGCCCAGCCTTACCCTGGGTCTGGGGTCCAGGAGCTCAACTGTAAGGCTGCTCCTGGGTCTCCCTGGGAACAGACACGTGACACTTCTGCTGCATCCCTTCGGACAAGCGAGGTCAGAGGTCACAGACTCAAAGGCAGGGGATCCCTCTCCCTCCTGGCAAGAGGGGCAGCAGAGAACCTGAGGCCCCTTTAACCTATTGCAGTCCCATCCACAGCCTGGCACCCCGATGGCAAGGACGAAGGACCCCCTCTCTCGGGCTGTGTTTCCTCACCAGCCACCCATCCCAGCCGCACTGGGTCCAGATCAGCGGCAGCTTCTACGAAGCCCACGTGGAGTTCCTGGGGGGGGGGGGGGTCTTGGCGGACCCCGGCACAGACAGCTCCTCGCCCCCTTCCTCAGCCTGGGGAGTGGGCGGCACCTGCCTCTTCCAGTGGATGGCAGTTCCACCCATCAGAGCACCAGGCTCGTCGCCAGCTCACAAGATCTTCAGGCCCGAGGACCACTGCCTGGGCGTGGGCTACCAGTGTTCAAGTTGCCAGGGGTCAGTCTCTGCTATGGAGATGACCCCTTGGAATCCGGCTCAGGTGAGCCTTGTGAAGGTTAATGTCTGTGTCCACCCAGTTATCTGGTCAAACACCAGTCTGGATGTTGCTGTGCAGGTGTCTTTAAGATGAGGTTAATGCTGAAATCAGTAGACTGAGTAAAGCAGACGGTCCTCCATGGTGTGGTGGGCCTCACCCAATCAGTTGAAGGGCTGAAGCATGAAGGCTGAGGCTCCCAGATTAAGAGGGAATTCTGATCCCAGACAGATTGCAGATTCAGGCTGCAACAGCGGCTCTTCCTGGGGCTCCAGCCTGCTGGCCTGCCCTGCAGACTGTGGACTCAGCCCCACAAATGCACAAGCTGATTCCTTAAAATAAATCCTTCTCTCTCGTGTATGTTATACTGTAGTATATATCCTATTACATTTTATATATATTGCATTACAGCATGAACACCGGTATGTATATATAGACTCCTATTGGTTCTGTCCTGTCTCCCTGGAGACCCCTGCCTAACACAGGCCTCACGCTGACACCCCAGGGGGAGACGGGGTGGGCAGGATGCTGATGCAGCTCAAGGTGGAGCCACAGCTCCCGGCTTGTCCCCCACAAGCTCCATGCAGCACAGCAGAGCAGGCATGAGAGCACGGTCCTGGCAAGAAACAGCCTGGATGCAGGGAAACAGCGGCCCCGCCCTGAGAGTTCCGCCCCCATCTCTCACCCACTGCGCTCAGGTGGTCCATTCAGAAGAGAAAGCCTTTTTTTTTTTTTTTTTTTTTTTTTTGGCCATGCTCACAGTATATAGAAGTTCCCAGGCCAGGGATCAAACCTGTACCACAGCAGTGACCCAAGGTGCTGCAGTGACAAGACCAGGTCCTTAACCCACTGAGCCTCATGGGAACTCTGAGAAAGTCACCTTTAAAAAAAAATTGGGGGGGCTGCCCTGCAGTATATGGAAGTTTCTGGACCAAGGATCAGATCTAAGCTGCAGCTGCGAGCTATGCCACAGCTATGACAACACTGGATCCTTAACCCACTGTGCCGGGCCAGGGATTGAACCCTCATCCTGATGCTGCAGAGACACCACCCATCCCACTACACCGCAGCAGGAACTCTGAGGTCATTTTTTAAAAGGGTTTGTTTAAAAAAAAAAAAGAGAGAGAGAGAGAAATTGACATGTGTAGAGAAAGCCGAGTCTGGCATCCATGCCCTATTATTTTTTTCCAAAATAACGTCTTAGTCAGTGTTCTTCAGAGAAACCCAGCAGAGAAGCCGAAGAAACAGATACAGACACAGATGAGAGGAGACGATTGCAGGAGCCGGCTCAGTGGCTATGGAGGCCGAGAAGCCCCAGAAGGTGCCGCGTGCGAGCCCGAGGACCAGGAAAGCCGCTGAGGTCCCCACGGCAGGAGAAGATGGATGTCTCCTCCACCTGTCGTTCTGTTCGGGCCACCAATGGACTGGGTGACGGCCACCCACACTGGGGAGGGGGCCCCCTGGACTCGACCATTCAAATGCTCCTCTCTTCTGGAAACACCCTAGAGACCCTCTCAGAGATCAGGTTCTCCCGGCCCCCTGGGCATTGCTTCGGGGTGACGAGTTGGCACGTTAGGTCAACCATCCAAACAGTGGCGTTTGTTTCTTCGCCGCTAAGTCCCAGGCACCTTTCTGCGGCAACGCCACACGTGAGCGCGCTTTCGCCGCAATAGTGCCAAGTGACAAACCACCCCCAAATCTCTGCAGAAGCGACCCAAACCTCTTGTCCCCAGCCAGATGCCCTCCCCTGTGGCCTTGCTCTTTCTCCCACACCTTCCCAGAGCTCAGAAGCCCAGGGCGCATGGTCGGGGAGGGGGTAGGTAGGTTCAGAGCATGTCCTTCCCCGAAGTGTTTCTTCCCCGTGGTCCACGGCCCCACGCGGTCGTGCGGCCACGACTCCCATTCTCGGTCAATCGTCGCATCTCCGATGCTGGGTCTGCGTCCCATCCCTGCACACAGTAGGTTTGGGCTCCTATAACCAACAGCCCTGTACATCCAAGTGCCTGGCATGCTGTCTCACGGGCACCGTCCATCTGTGTGTGCATCCGCGGGCACAGGGTCGGCCTCTGGTCGCTGCTGGACCGCTCCTGCCTGCCCATCTGAACCCTCCATCCTCCGGGTACCGCTCCCGTCCCCCAGAAGGGCGAGTCTCTCTCTGGGCTTCAGAGATGACAATTATCCCCACATTCACTGTGTGGGGAACATCCGTTAGAGTGAAAATGACAGGGGGACTCTTACTTCCTCCTCATCAGAGCCCCCTGAGGTGGGTCAGCTCATCCCACTGTGCAGGTGAGCACACCTGAGGCTGGAGATGTCGCTCAACTGCCAGGGCCAGGCATGAGTCAGGGCAGGTTCTCATCCGCCTCAGAAAACACAAGTTTTCTCACTCCCTTTAGCACAATCTCATTTCCTGGTAATTAAAAACGTCCAGCGCCATGGGACAGCCAAGGCTCCACAGTCATTTAACGTGAAAGGTTCCTCCAGGCAGATTTGGTTTCGAAGCATCACTGTGCACTGAAAGGAACCAGGGCTCCTTGGAGAAACTGTTCAGGTCAGCTACGGCGCAGAAAAGGGAGATGAGCCCAAGGATGGCACCTGCGCCAGAGCAGTCACCCAAGCCGCTGCAGTGACAATGCCAGACCCCTAACCCACTGAGCCACCGGGGAACTCTGACCCCAGAGTGTGTTTAAAACGACACAGGACCCAACGGGAAGGCTCACCAGCTCACCCAAGATTGGACAATCTGAGCATCAAAACGAAGGATGACAGCAACCGAATAGACACAAACTCATGGGCTCCTAATAATAACACGAAAACAAAGTCCGACAAAGGAAAAAAAACCCAAACCCACTGGCTCTCTTTGGAGGCAGGGAGGATTGAAGATGGAAAGCAGAGACTCCAGCCTCTGGGCGGCCCTTCCTATACGGAGAAACCCGGCAGCTGATGGGGGGAGATTCTTAATAGAAGAACCCAGCTAATTAATACACAGGTAATCACGTTCTTAGAAAATTAGTTTTGCAAAGAAACGGTGAAGCAAGGGGATGACCACTGGGGCTATTAAAAGCCATCAGCAGTGATGTGAGAACCGAGGAGACCCATCCCGAGGATGTTTGGATCCTGGTTTGAGTACATGAACCAAAAATTTCATTCTGGAGTCAAGGGGAAAATTGAGCATGAGCTGCCTATTAGGTATCAGATGGTATGGGCTGACCACTGAGAGTGGTTGGGTGTGAGCAGTGCACTGTGGTTGTGTTTCTTTTAATGTCCTGAGGTATTAGAGACACACACGGAAGTACTTTGTGAGGCCGTGTCTGCAACGGGCTTTAAAATCCTCCAGAAGAAATGGCGTTGGGGACAAACAGGTATAACATAAAAGGCAGACTCTTGGGAGCTGTTCGTCGTGGCTCAGTGGTTAACGAATCCGACTAGGCACCGCGAGGTTGCGGGTTCGATCCCTGGCCTTGCTCAGTGGGTTAATGATCCAGTGTTGCCGTGAGCTGTGGTGTAGGTCGCAGACACGGCTCAGATCCCGCGTGGCTATGGCTCTGGCGTAGGCTGGTGGCTACAGCTCCAATTCGACCCCTAGCCTGGGAACCTCCTTATGCCACGGGAACCGCCCAAGAAATGGCAAAAGGGACCAAAAAAAAAAAAAAAATTAGAGAATGAATAAATGGGGGCTGAGTTTCTCTGCTCCTCCTACCTCTGTGGAAACCCATCACCATAATAATTTTTTCAAAGTTTAGGAAAAGCTAAAGCTTCTCTCTAGCCAGGGGCGGGTGCGAGCGAGTTCCATTTCTCCCTGAGACCCCCTCCTTCCTGCCCCCAGGGTGACAGCTGGCTGAGAGGAAGGCCAGGGGGGAAGAAAGATATGAACACTCCCCTTGGACCTAACATGGGTGTTTTCTGAACCCAAGACAGACAAACAGGTCCCCTTAACTGAGTGGCCATCTGTGGGAACAATAGCGGATTCTGACGTTTCCTGGGGGCTGGTGCTGCCACCAAAGCAGAACCTGCTCCATCTTCTCCCGTCACCCTTGCTCTCTGCAGAGTAGATCACCACGGGGGCCTCGCCCCAGAAGGTCCCAAGGCACACTGCCACCTGATACATCTGTCAAGGAGCTTTTGGCAGCAAAAACAGGACACCTGACTGACAGTGTGTAAGCAACAAGGGCTTATTATTACATGTAAGTATAGACGTAGAAAATCCCACATTGATCCAGTGCTTTGATAATATCAAGGCTCTAGGTCAGCATCTCTGCATTCTCTTGATTTTTTTTTTCTTCCCCTCATAGTCACAAGATGGCTGCCAGAGCTCCAAACATCACATCATACACAATAATATACACAGGCCGGAAGGAAAGGGGAAATTCACTTTGCATACCTCTGTTCTCATTAGAATGGAAAATGTTTCCCAAAATTCTCCTAGACTTTCCTTTATATCTCATTGGTGAGAACAGGATCACACGCCCCCAGTCCCCTGCTGCCCAAACCCAATTAATAACAGAGGGGAATTGCCTTAAACTAACCACCAGTCACCCTCTGGAGCTGGTTCCACCTTCCCTCACTCAGCCAGTCCTGGAAAGGTACCGAGATCTCACTAACCAGGGAAAAGGAAGGCTGGCTGTCATGGAATCACAGGCACCAGAGACAAATGCCACCCTCACCCAGGGCAAATCATAGGACCCCCAGGCCTTCTTCCTGAAATGAAACAGTCACAGGCATGTGCCATGTGGGTGACAGGAAGGGAGCTGAATCCTCTAAAGAGCTTGTTCTGTATCAGATGCCCATAGAGCGGCTGAATCACAGAGCAGGTGCCACACCAGAAAGTGGCCTGCGGCCTCCCTCTCACCCGGGGTGCAGGCACCGGTGGCTCAGGCCACACTGCCTGCGGGCTTTCTCTGCCCTCCCTCTTCCTCACCGGGAGCCTGGGTTTGCTCAGCGAGGAGGGGGTACGCAGGACGAGTGGGAAGTGTGGTTTGGGGTGCGCACAGGAGAGGGGGCGTGGGAAGGGGGCTGGGACGCAGTGTGGGAACCAGCCTGAGCCGCGATCGCACGCAGGTGGCAGATGCCGCTGCCACTGCCACGGAGAGATGCGGAGGGGAGCGCAGCGAAGGAAGGGCCCCTCCGCCGCATCCTGCGCGGGGCCGGGTTTACAGATTTCACTTCTGTTTTCTATGGGTTTCTGGCGAACACTTAAGTAGGTTTGCATGTGGCTTATTTTAATTCGTTTGAATATGCCTGCTCTGGGTTTGGGGTTCATTTATTTTCCCCACTCTAAGGGACTAATCCGATTCTCCTCTTGGGGAGGTTGAATGTGAATTAGGGAGACTGAGCTGGCAGAAAATAGTGGCAGTAAAGTGAAAGAGGGACAGACGGCGCCGGGCAGTCCAGTCCCCAGAGCGGCCGTCCATTCATGTGGAGATCGGAGGCCCGGCCACCGGCCAGCCTCGTGTCCCCAGTCGCTCACAGAGCCGCCAAAAAAGCCCTCCTTACACAAGGAGGGCCGGAGGAGACCCTTTTTCTTTAGCCCTAGAGAGCTCATTAAGATCCCTGTTCGGTTCTTACTGGTTTTTTTGTTTGTTTTTTGTGTTTATGGTCGCACGGCATATGGAGGGTCCCAGGCTGGGGGTCTCATCGGAGCTGTAGCCACTGGCCTACACCACAGCCATGGCAATGCCAGATCCGAGCTGCGTCTGTGACCTACACCACAGCTCATGGCAACGCTGGATCCTTCACCCCCTGAGCGAGGCCAGGGATCGAACCCGCAACCTCATGGTTCCTAGTCGGATTGGTTCCGCCGCGCTGCAGAGGGGATGCCAGTACTTACTGTTCTTTAACCTTCCCATGTCTTGCTTCGCAATTTTGATACCAAATCAGCGTGAAACACGTTCTAGTTCTCTGTCCACAAACCACAGTCGCCCGCATTTGGTCTGGATGGTGGGGCCTGTGTGGCCAAAAATGAAACTCACCCTCCTCCGTTCACAGGTTCCTCCAACGCACGTTTCACCTCCACGCACGGTCAGGTTGGGGGGTGTCTGGGATCAGCGAAGTGGCAGCGACGCGTGACAGGTCCAACCGGAGTATCTGATGCCTTCGAAGAAGGCATGGAAGGAGTGAAACCAAACACAAGTACCAAGGAAGAGAGACAAAAGAGGGAAGAAGAAGCGAGAAAGGGCCGAAAGGCGTCTGTGTCCTGGTGGGGGCGTGGAGAGACGCAGCAGCCACTGGGCGTGCCCTGGGGGGGGACGCAGGGGTCACTGGGCGTGCCCTGAGGGCGGAGAGGGACGCAGGGGTCATCGGGGCGTGTCCTGGGGGGGAAGGGGTGGAGCGAAGCAGCGTCTTCTGGGCGCCCTCCGTGTGTTTAGTCCTCCGTGTCCTCATCCTGTCCTCGGGGACAACCTAGAACCCATCCCGCCACCATCCCGGGGCAGCGCCACCCCCTCGGCCTCTGGGGCTTCTGCATCTGGAGGCCAGTTCTGCCTGCCCTGGGGCTGGGGGGTGTCCAAGGCCCAGGCGGCTGGCACAAGGCCTGCGCTCTGGACCGCGGTGGCCGTGTTTGGCTTTTAAACCGCAGAAGCAATAAAGGTCTTTTATGAAACCTAGTGTTTGAAGCGTCGCCTCCTCAGCGCTATCTGCAAGTGTGAGGGTTTGGGTGCCAGGCTTCAGGGGAGTTCCCTGCCAAGGACATATGACTGCTGGGTCAGAAGCAGCGTTTGGGCCGAGGCTTCCCGGGTGACATTTAGAAAAATTCGGGGAGGCTCTGCTGTGGCTAATTGGCTGATTGGAGGCCAAAATCCAAGCCTGTGTGATGGGTTCAGCTGCTTCCCAGACGTGCTGATTTCGGCTCTGGCACCCCTGGCACCCCTGGCACATCCGACTCATTTGTGAACTCCCTCCGAATCCTTCAGACCTGGACTTGAGAAGTGGGCTCCAAGCACACTTTCTTTTTTTTTCTTTTTCTTTTCTTTCTTTCTTTTTTTTTTTTTTTTTTTTGTCTCTTTAGGGCCGCACCTGCAGCATGTGGAAGTTCCCAGGCTAGGGGTCGAGTCAGCGCTGTAGCCACCCGCCTACACCACAGCTCAAGGCAACGCCAGCTCATTAACCCAACGAGCGAGGCCAGGGATTGAACCTGTGTCCTCGTGGACACCAGTCGGGTTCATTACTGTGGAGTCCCAATGTGAGGTCCTCCAAGCACACTTTCAAACAGGAAACAAGAATGATGTCCTTACTTTTTGCCACAGCTGCATGTTTTGGGGATAGGGACACAGTGGCTCCCACTGTCCCTGCCAGGTCCCCACCGGCCGGGCGCCCACTCCCTCCTGCACAAAGCTGGGCTCATGTCCTCCTCCTACTTTGGGGCCCCAGCACAGATGGGGTGACAGTGGCTCAGCCCTAGAAGAGCCTTCCACGCTGACAGTTCCCAGGAGGATGGTGACAGACACACACGCCACCCCAACCCCCTGCCGCCCCCGAATATGGCTGTTCACCTTGGGGCCCTGCTGTGGACCTGGGTACGGCCCCCCCAGGCTGTACACCCTGTCCCAGAATGTGGAGGATCAAATTGGGCAGCGAGAAGACGACTGCCTGCATAGATTAACCACCTGCAAACTGCCCCCCATTATGGGACTCGACTCCCTTCTTCACAGTTCCTGCCACAAGTTCCCACCGTCAACTCCACCACGGGTCCTTTAAAAGCCTAACAGCTCCTGAAGGTTGCAGCTCATGCCATCTTGAGCTCAGCCCAGCACTTCGGGTGCCTTCTTAGCAAATCTCTCCCAATTTACTGACTTGGCCTTGGCCTGGTGTGTGCCTCCCTCAGCGAACCCCACACACACGGGCTCACTGAGGTTTGGGGGAGGCGGCCCGACGGTGTGGAGGGACGCTCTCCGACTGTCCACCAGGTCTGTCCCTGTCACTGCGGGCATCTCAGCCCCCTGGAGACGGAGCGTGGGAAACGCCAGAACCAGCTGCCCCGGCCACGCCAGCCTCACCCACTCTACACTCGGCGGGGCGGCCGAGGCTGAGCACCTGCCTTAGGCTGGGACTCCGCAGTCCCGGCCGCTTCTGACCCTCCACTCAGGGGGGAGCAGGCTTCCTGCTGGGCATCGTCCAGAGGCTTGCCGTGGAGCTAAGTGGTCCAGCTCCTGGCCGGTCACACAGAGGAACTCTTGGGGCTTAATTTGCCCAGAGATCACTCTGAGCCCTGGTTGCCCCCCAGAAGCCCTTGATCCAAATCCCTGGCCTCTCTCAGACTCTGCCTCCCCTCATCTGCGACTGCGGCGTGAGCAGAGCCCTCCCCCCCCGTGAACGCTGCACCCCCAAAATCCTCCATAGGCCACGATCCCACCCCCCTCCCCTCCAGCCCTGTGTTTTCCTGCCTCCCGAGGCCCTGGAAGTTGCTTCGCTGTGTGTCCCAGGGAGCAGAGAGGACGGGACCTCTGCAGAGGTCACGTGTCTGTTGGAATTCCATCTCAGACCTGGTCCCTCCCGCTACAGCGCTGGTGCCTCTGCGACAGAGTCCCGGGCAAGGCAGGGCCTCCGCTTCCCCGCTGCACGTGTCCCGCATGGTCACACGAGAGCCGTTCCCGAGAGGGACTGGCTGACTGATCACAGGCCCTGGGCTAGTGATTCCACCAGCTTTGATATAAAATAATATTTATGGAAGAGCCTAGGCTTTGAGTTAGACGTGAAACATGAGGGGCATGAATGTTTCATCTCGCTCGTTAGGCAGAGCGCCCGCCATCCATAAAGCAGGCCCTCGGCTCCAGGCGCCGTTCATCACATGATGCTGGGATTGTCTGGACACCAGCGGTGAGCCCCCTCTGCGAGTGATGCGTAAAGAGCACCTTTGTAACTGGGCAACGCAGAAGCACATCGCTGCTCCCATCCTCAGAGAGGTGGGGGGCCTTGAAACAGAGCCGGAGGTTGAGGGTCCCTGCGGCACAGGGTGGGTCGGTCCTGGGCCCCCACGTACCCCGTCTCTGCACATCTGGCCCTGGGAGCCCAGGGCCGCGGGGAGGTGTTGGGACTGAATTGCCCAGACTCTGCAAAGACACCGGACACAGTCACTGAAGCACCACCCGCAGGTGACGGGGGATCTCATCTCCCCTGGGGCCTTCAGGACCCTCTAGTCCTGACTGCAGAGCGGCTGATGGAACGTGATTCCCCAGAGTCGGAGGACTACAGGTCCTGTCCGGAAGGAGGGGGCGCTGTGCCAACAGCCTGTACAGGCCCCTGGCTCCCACCCCTGGTGCCAGGCAGGTTCCTCTGAGGTGGGCTCTCCCCGGGGCAATGAGAGCCCAGCCTCACGCCCCAGTGGAAGGGGTCACCTTGGGGACCAGGCTTCACAGAAAAGGCATCTGTTTCTCAGCAGCAGCAGAGGTAAGTGCTTTGTCATCATGAGGTGACATCTCCTGTGGCAGCTGGCTGACCAAGGGGTGTGGTGCTGACGGGACAAGCGAAGGGTATCAGGGTCCCTTTCACTCACAGGAAGGCCTGCGATCGGTTTTTAGGCAGAAGGATACAGTGACGTGAAGATCCCAGATGGGGCCGCCTCCAGGAAGCCCTCCTGGGTTCCAGGTGAGCTGGCAGCAGGAGGGGAAGAAATCCTGAGAAAGTGTCACAGACCAGAGGAGGCTCTGGGGACACGACACCACATGCAACGTGGGAACCTGGATCAGATCCTGGAACAGAGAAGAAGGTTAGGGGAAGGTGATGAAACCTGAGTACAGCTTAGTCGTTAGGAAGCATGTTGGTTCCTGGGGCGAACAGGCACCACGTCAGCGAAGGGGAGCCGGTCGGAGGCTCTGGGATTCTCCCCGCATGGCTGTAACTTCTCTGCAATCCAAGACCATTCCAAACTAGACATCTCCTAAAAAGTCAGATGAGTCTCAACCAGAGCAGTATTGTCATGTATATAAATTAGACTACAAGGAGGGCGTTCCTGAAGTGGTACAGCAGAAACGAATTCTACTAGGAACCACGAGGTTGCAGGTTTGATCCCTGGCCTCACTCAGTGGGTTGAGGATCTGGTGTTGCCTTGAGCTGTGGTGTAGGTCGCAGACATGGCTCAGTTCCTGCGTTGCTGTGTCTGTGGCGTAGGCTGGCAGCTGCAGTTCCGATTCGACCCCTAGCCTGGGACCTTCCATATGCCACGGGCCTTAAAAAAAAAAAAGCCAAAAAAAAAAAAAAAAAAAGACCAAGGAACAGAGAGTTGGAAAAAAAAAAATCTAAGTTTAACAACACCTGGACCCTGTTACTTCAAAGAGCAGTTATGAGGAGGCAGGTGGATGGCAAAGCAGGTAAGACCTCAAGAGCTGCCAGCACCTCAGCTTTGGGACTTAGGATTCTGAAATGATCAGTGGCTGCTCATACAGTAATTAATTAGAAAAGATTAACTAGACTAGGATTCAATTTAAAATTTGAGTTTCACATCGTGCAGCTTTTTCCTGCGCGTAACCCCTGCTGAATCCATCCTGAACTGTGAACTGCCCTTGCGGGGATGCCCGAGGAATTTGAATCAGAACATTCTCCTCCGGGAAGGGAGGGCCGGCCAGCCCTGCTTTGGCCCCAGACAGACGCTCACCCAGCAGCAGCAGCAGCTAGTTGGGCTGCGGGCGCTGATGAGGACTTGGGCGTTTACAGCTTTCCCTCTGAAAGTGCGGGGGATGCGCGGAGGGGCCGTGTTTTTCCCACGGCCGTCTCTCCGTGGAGATGGTCCTTGGATGCTCCCTTGGCCTTGGCAACGGGGTTGGCGCCTTCCAGGCACGCTGCGTTTGAGTGGCAGCCCAGTGGGAACCCGGGCGCAGCACAATGAAGGCCCTGCTCCTCCAGGCGGGGGAGGCGCTCACGCAGATGTGTTTCCCAGGCCTCGTTGGGGGCGGGGCGAGGCCAGGGCGCAGAGCGTGTCCCCCTTCCTGCCATCCTGCTGTCTCCTTTCCCGGCGCCATCCCATTCAGCAAGCAGGCATGCATACACTCAAGGGGGGAAGGCGTGGTTTGGACAGCGAGTTTGATTTTTATCTTCTTAAGAAAGGACTGGTGGTGAGGACAAAGCCTCCTTTCATGCGCTTGAGCGCAGCGCACAGAGGGAGGCTGGCAGGCAAGACGCTGCACCCCCAGCGGGGGCTGAGGTTTTAGGCCAAGTGCGCTGCGGCGTCGCCGGAAGGCGCAGGCATCCAAGGACAGTGTGTGCCGCGGGTTTCAGGGCCTGCCCTGAAACGGGCACAAGTTCATGGGTGCCACCTGCGCCCGCGGAAATCTTAATGATGTGGGGAAACCTGGGGTTAAGAGGAGTCATTTCCTGAAGGGTTTGCCCTGCAAGCAGCCATTTTCATGGGCTCCACTGGAAGATGGGCTCAGGTTTTATTCTTTCTTTCTTTATTCTTTTATTTTGTCTTTTTAGGGCCACACCTGTGCCGTATGGAGGTTCCTAGGCTAGGGGGTTGATTCCGAGCTACAGCTGCCGTCCTACACCACAGCCACAGCAACGCAGGATCCCAGCCACGTCTGTGACCTACACCACAGCTCAGGGCAACACCGGATCCTTAACCCACTGAACGAGGCCAGGGGTCGAACCAGAAACCTCATGGATACCAATCAGATTCGTTTCCGCTGTGCCACAACAGGAGCTCCAGGGCTCAGGTTCTAGTTTGGGAAAAAGACCCTGACTCTGGGCCATCACGCAGCATGATTAATTAACATTTTTTTTTTTTTTTTTTTGGTTGCCCTGCGGCATATGGAGCTCCCAGGCCAGGGATCAGATCTGAGCCAAAGTTGCAACCTAAGCCGCAGCTGTGGCAACGCCGGACCCTTGACCCACGGTGCCGGGCTGGGGATCAAACCTGCATCCCAGTGCTCCCAAGAGGCCACTGATCCTGTTCCGGGAACACTTTTTTTTTTTTTTTTTTTTTTGTCTTTTTGCCATTTCTTGGGCCGCTTGCACGGCATATGGAGGTTCCCAGGCTAGGGGGCAAATCGGAGCTGTAGCCACCAGCCTACACCAGAGCCACAGCAACGAGGGCTCCGAGCCGCATCTGCAACCTACACCACAGCTCATGGCAATGCCAGATCCTTAACCCACGGAGCGAGGCCAGGGATCGAACCCGCAACCTCATGGTTCCTAGTCGGATTCATTAACCACTGAGCCACGACGGGAACTCCCGGGAACTCCTAATTAATGAATATTGATCGGTACTAGCAATGTCCTATGCCCTGTGTGGTGCACCAGGAATAATGATGAAGACTCAGCCCCTGCCCTTGAGAGGAGGTAACGGGTACTGGTTAGGTAAGATTTGCTCCAGTTTCATGTGACTTTTCTAAGTTTTATAAACTCACCCCAAGTGGAAACATCTACAGAATGAGTTAACTATGTTTTTCTTTGTTTGCTTGCCATGCCTACGCTGAAGTTCCCAGGCCCGGGCTGAGGGGATTGAACCTGCACCACAGCAGTAACATTGCCTGATTCTTAACTACTAGGCCACCAGGGAGCTCCCATCTACAGACTGATACCCACGTTTCCTCCAGTCCTGAGATCCTTATGGGGTGACGTTTCCTTCAAGCATCTTGAAAGTGGGTGTGACTTAAGAACAGCTCTTGGAGTTCCCACTGCAGCACAGTGGGTGAAGAATCCAACTGCTGTGGCTCAGGGTGCTGCAAGGCACGGGTTCAATCCCTGGCCCCATGCAGTGGATGGAGGAGCCAGCAATACAACAGCTGCAGCTTGGATTCAATCCCTGGCCGGGGAACTTCCATATGCCGTGGGTGTGCCATAAAAATAATAAAAAAATAAAACATAAAAAAATACCTTTTTCTGTTGGTGCTGCTGAATTTACCAAGGTCCACACCCCACCACTCAGATGCCTGGAAAGTTGGGATGCTGACAGTTTAATTTGTGACCCCCTATTCATCTTCCTAAATCCTTTCCACTTCCTTGAGAATTCCAAAATCTCTCATTCTTCCCCCACCCCATCCTCTCCTGAAAAGCAAATCTAAAACTTAACTTGTACTGAGGTCTAAGGAACTAGAGATGCTCAAAATGTGTTTCTGCCAGGGGCAAAGTTGTTTTTATGGTTTTAGCCTAAGCTGCACTCAGTTCCACAGTAGGTGGTTAATGTATGTGGAATAACAGAGTAAATTGAATACACAAGTGAAAAATTAAAATGAAATAAAATAAAACATTAAGATGTATGGAGAAGCACAAAAGCAAAGGTAAGTGTCAGGCAGTCAGAACAGCAGCATCCTAGTACCTCCAAGGAAGGTCATGAAGCAATCAACAAACAAAGCAAAGAAGGTAGAAATTTTCAGAAGCAAAGACCATCCATCCCAAGAGAAGACAGCAAACAGTCTGATCCCACACGTGTACATATCAACCTGTCCTTCTTTCAGTTTTCGAGAGTCTGGGAAAACCTTACATGGTCTGAGCCAGCAGCAGCCACAGGCACACTGGTGTTGGAGCCACTGGGTCAGAAGATGACACTCCCAGAAGAAACTAGAGTTTTGTCCCCAGCCTTGGAAGCTGAGGCTCTGCTCTGCGATGCCGCTGCTGTAGGAAGAGAGAACTTGAAATGCGTGATCTCTGCACGCCTGTGTCACCTCACTGCACCGCCTGCCCTCACCGGATTCCACTACCGCATTTGATCCGTCACTTCCAGAGATCCATTAACTCTGGACTCCGCCGTCCAAAAAGGGACACTTAAAGGTCTTAAATTATTCACCTTGCATTAACTGATACCGACTCTCTGAGTAATTCTCTTCAAGCCACACACACACACACACACACACACACACACACACGCCTACTTTATCCTTAAGATCAGTTTCGAGCAGGACCCCAGCCCTCGGGCTGGTGGTGAGTGGTAGACCTCCCAGAGTGAGGAAGAGGGAAAGAGCACATCTGGAGTTCCCTTGGGGTGCAGTGGGTGAAGGAGCTGGCATTGTCCCTGAAGCGGCTGGGGTCACGGCAGTGGTGCAGGTTTGATCCCCGGCTGGGGAACGTCCATGTGCCGTAGGCGCAGCCAAAAACAAAGCAAAACAAGAGCAAATCACATTGACGGGGGAATCACAGTATCAATGAAAAAGACTCTGGTCCCACTTCGGAGTTATGACGAGGTGTTTCAGACCAAAGAACGCAGCAGCTTGCTGGTGTAGAAGCAAGCTACCAATTTTTAGATAGTTATCCTGCATTCAGTCACTTTGCAGATTCCTTTTTTTGTTTTGTTTTGTTTTTGGCTTTTTAGGGCCGCACCCGCAGCATATGGAGGTTCCCAGGTTAGGGGTTGAATCAGAGTTGTCACCGCCGGCCTACACCACAGCGTGGGATCCGAGCCACATCTTCGACCTACACCACAGCTCACAGCAACGCCAGATCCTTTACCCACTGAGTGAGGCCAGGTATTGAACCGGCAACCTCATGGTGCCTACTCAGATTCGTTTCCGCTGCACCATGATGGGAACTCCTCCCACTTTGCCGATTCTTTAGCAGAAACGCTGCTTTCCTGGATTCTCTAGTGATTTCTCAGGCAGTCAACAATATTGGCTGTGACTTTTTTTTTTCCTCCTTCTAAGTAACAATGTGTCTTATTTCTATTTGCTATCTAATTGCATTTCCTAGAGCTTCCAGGAGATGCTGAGCAATTACAGCCACATCAAACAACTTTAGTCTCTCTCCCCGCCCCCAACTTTAACGGAAATACTTCCAGGGCTCACATGTTACTCAGCGGAGTTCTATAGTCTGTCCCAAATGTGCATCTTCGTATTTCTAGTGTTTTAAGGCTTCTTATCTTGATAGAGCAAGAGCCTTGAACTTCACAATTATCTCTTCAGCATCTGATGAAATGAACTTTTTCCTTCTTGAGTTACTGATGACTTATTAATATATTAACATAGTTATTCCTGTACTCCTGTAATAAATCGCACCTGATCGTAAATTCTTTTGAATGTGCTGTTAAGTTTTTAATTTGCTAACATCATATTAGGAGTTCTATGTTAAAAAGTGATCTATAGTTTTCTATTCTGGACTTTGGGGCAAATAAACCTTCTACAATTTTTTTTAAAATTTTAATTATTGGAGTTCCCCTGGTGGCTCAGCAGTAATGACCCCGACTAGCATCCATGAGGTTGCGGGTTTGATCCCTGGCCTCGCTCAATGGGTTAAGGATCCCGCATGGCCATAAGCTGTGGTGTAGGTCACAGACACAGCTCAGATCCCGTGTTGCTGTGGCTGTGCCATAGCTCCCCTAGCCTGGGAACTTTACAGGTGCATCTGTAAAAACAAACAAACAAAAAAATGTTAACTATTGGTCTATTCAGGTTTGCCATTTTGTCTGGTTAAATTTTTTTCTATTTATTAGCATTTGTTGAGTTTGATGAACTTTATAATTCCTTCCTTCAATACATACTGTGTTTGTCTTTTTGGATTCAATTCATAAATAAGAGGGTGTGGGAGCTCCCTGGTGGTCTGGGGGTTAGGACTCAGCGCTTTCACCACTGCAGCCCAGGTTCAATTCCTGTTCTGGGAATTCAAGCTGCTGCAGACTGTGAGGGTAGGGGAAGGAGTCTGCTGTGAGGACATCACATCTCGGGGGTTTAGTCACTGTGCCAGGCACTGATGCAGCTCCTGGCGACACCGTCAAGATGCACTGTCTGATGGAGTTTCCATCCCAGTGGGGGAACCAAAGTGAACAAAGTGACTATAGACAGGGACATGAAGATGACAACGCCAGGCCATGTGACGAAGACAGGCGAGCGTGGTTGCCTGGGACGCCGTGCTCAGAGGCGCTGGGTTTTGTAGGAAGCAGGTCCCCGAAGGCCAAGGGCCAGCACCGCCAAGACTCCAAAGCCGGAACAAGCATGGCAGGTTCACGGACAAAGGGGGGCAGGTGACAAGGACAGAGGCCAAGGGACACCACAGGGGAAGTCCCTCTGGCCATCACGGGAAGGCTGCCCAGTTTCTGGGGCAGCGGGAAGGTACAGGAGGGCTTTCCGCAAGCCTGGACGGGCTCCCGCACACACACCAGGGAGGAGCGGTGCGGCTGCTGTGCGGGCACCGGGGGCAGGGAGCCAGCGCCACCACATGGAGACCAGCCCGGGTTGAGCCGCTGCCTGGGCAGGCGGTGGAGCGTGGCCGTGTCCCTCCTCTCCCATTTCGGCTCTTTTCCTCCCTCGAGCAGAGACTCTGCAGGTTTGCCTGCTTGATGCCTTTTGTCTCCGAAACGGCCCTGGGCCTTCGAGCCGCTCACCCCGCCCATGTGCTCGTCTCAGGGACTCATTAATGCGGTTTTGGCCCCTGGGATTGCTGTCTGTCTGCTTTTCTTTTCACATTCCCTCCCTTTCCCTCTTTACTGAGTCTTAGCTCCTTGGTTTGTGGCTTTCTTTTTTCTTCTTTTCTTTTTACAGCCACACTTGTGGCATATGGAGGTTCGCAGGCTGTGGGTCAAATCAGAGCTACAGGTGCTGGCCTACACAGCCACAGCACACCAGATCTGAGCCGCATCGGTGACCTACACCACAGCTCAGGGCAACACCGGATCCTTAACCCACGGAGCGAGGCCAGGGATCAAACCTGCAACCTCATGGGTACTAGTTGGGTTCCTTACCGCTGAGCCACAATGGGAACGCCTGTTGCTTTCTTTAAAAACAAAAACATTTAGAGATTTCAGTGCCGCCCATAAATCTGATAGGTAGCCAAACCTCCGTTTCACCAGAACCGCATTACGGTACTAAGGTTACGTCTAGGACCCAAACTTCACTGGATCAAAGTCCAGCCACAATCTTTTTGAACCCTCCTCTGTGTGAGCAACTCTAAGAAACACTGCACGCCCACCCCAGGTGACCTGGAAACCCCAGATGTTCCTGCTCCCCAGAGCCCCTCTCCGGGCCAGGACACAGACGTTAGACTCTAAGTCACAAGCCAGGGACAGAAGAGCCAGCAGCTGTGCACAGCCCTGCTGGGATGAGACACTAGGGGCCCCCAGCACACACGGGCCCAGGGGGGAGTCCGGCAGGAGCAGGACACGTTCCATGAAGGACAAAAGAACAAACACATCCAAGGTTCCTAAAGGGAGCCAAGAACTGGCCACTGCAGGTGGCACCGGGGAGGCCACGGGTGTAGACCGCCTTTCCAGAGTTTTTTCAGCCAAGAGGGAAGGCGACCACGCCTGGAAGAAGGAGGTCTGAGGTTTGGGGGAAGGCGGCCGCGGGCACACCTGGAAAGGGAGACCTCCGCCACCACTGGCTGCACTTGGACACTCTGTCAACAGCTCCAAATTGTTCAGCAATCTCCACAGTGTGTGTGTGTGTGTGTGTGTGTGTGTGTGTCTCCAAGAACACAAGGATACAAGTTAGATAAGTTGCATCCTACTCAACCTTCGTAGCTGGAAAGGCCCCACCGTGTCCCCCGGGTCTGCGGGCTCCCTGGTCCTGGGCCAAGCCGAACCACCCTCCTGGACACGGCCGCCTCTTCCGTGATGGGACTGGACCTCCCTTGTCTGGAAACGGTCTCAAGTCCACGGATGGGGATGCCGGAGAGACAAACAGCTTTCTCCCTGCAAAACCCCAGCGGAGGCTGTTTCACCCCCTCGTGTTTGCTTTTACTGAATAAAACATGCACCCCCCACCAGAGACCCCCGCTCCACTTCTGTGGGTCCATGCTGCCCTCTGAAGAGGCTCCCATCCCCGGGACGAGCTGGAAAGACCGCAGGACATCGATATTTGAGGTGCTAAGAGCAGGCTGCCCCTGTCAAAACGCCGTACTGAGCCCGAGTGAATTCCGGACCTTAAAAGCCTTCCCTTTGAGCTACACGTCGCTTGTCACTGGCTTCCTGGTGACGGATGTCTGACGACGGCTGGCACTTGTACAGGACGGAGAGCTTCTTCTCACGACAATGTTAAGTCTCCACGGCAGGCAGCTAATTATACACCGAGTCTGCAGCGTGGACGCCAGAGGCTGGACTCCTGGTCCCGCGGACAGACAGCTCTCTGGCGACCCGACCCTCGTCCATCTGCCGCCAGGATTCACCACGAGGGGTCCACCGAGGATGAGGGCGGCACGGGGTCTATGCAGCAAGGGTGAGCGACCCTGCCTAATCTGATGTGAGGCTGTGCATCGGCTGCGTGGGGCCCTGGACGGGGCACTAAGACAACCCCAAATAGCCCTTCCCATCAGCTTCCAGACCCGCCAGGAAGACAGTGCTGACCAACCGGACAACAGGCAAAGGGCAAAGCTCTGAGACCAGAAGCAAACAGACGATAACAGAACGAGACGATCCAAAGAAATGAGAAGAAACTATAGCTTTTATTTGAAGAAGGCCCATCTGATCAGGCGTTGCTGTGGCTGTGGTGTAGGCCAGCAGCTGTAGCTCCCATTGACTCCTAGCCTTCGAACCTCCATATGCCGCGGGTGTGGCCCAAAAAGCAAAAAAAAAAGGCCCATCTGAGCTCAAACCAAGAGGCAGCAGAAGCGGCCTTTCACAAACACAGAATGTGGCCCAAGGAGGACGAGCGTGGAGTAACCACAGAACCATGCAGAGCACGTGCCTTGTCTGCAGTAACTGGCTCCCAGCAAGGGCGCCCCTAAACTGGGGCCCTGGGCCTGTTTTCCTGAGCCCTTCTGCCACCTCCCATCGTAATCAGCTCCTTTCACACTGGCCCCCTTGACTCCTGGTGTCACTGAATGTCCTGCATGCTCCAGGCCCGTGAGTCACATCACACGAGAAAGAATGGGGACAAGGGCCCCAGGAGCCCACATCTGCTCCCGTCCTCTCCCCCCGGGCAGTCCCAGCAGCTCTGCCAGAACCCTGGTGCCCCACGGCCACCCCCACCACGGAGGGCAACCTTCTCTCTCCTTCCCACCTTTTACCCTTTAAAATATAGTCCTGGAGTTCCCTGGTGGCATGGCAGTTAAGGGTCTGCTGTTGACACTGCTGTGGCAGGGGTTCAATCCCTGGCCTGGGAGTTTCTGTAGGCCATGGGCGTAAGGAAGGAAGGGAAGAAGGGTCTCTCAGAGTAATGCTGTTTAAAAACCATAATAATAAAATGTAAAATATAGTCCCGTGAGAGCACTTGCAGCAAACCATGAGTTCAAAATCCTCAGGAAGCTGGAAAGGCTTTGGAGAAAGGATCAGGGGGTAAGGAATCCGTTAAAACTCTGAGGGCAGGGAGTTCCTGTCGTAGCACAGGGGTTAATGAATCCGACTAGGAACCATGAGGTTGCGGGTTCGAACCCTGGCCTCGCTCCGTGGGTTAAGGATCTGGCGTGGCCGTGAGCTGTGGTGTAGGTTGCAGACACAGCTCGGATCCTGCGTTGCTGTGGCTGTGGTGTAAGCCGGCGGCTACAGCTCCAAATAGACCCCTAGCCTGGGAACCTCCATGTGCTGCGGGAGCGGCCCTGGAAAAGGCAAAACAAAAACAAAAACCAAAAAACCCTCCGAGGGCAGCACCGAACCCAAGATCTTCACAAAGAAGACGGCGCTGTGCAGCAGCTGCGGAGGGAGGAGCAGCATGAAACATTGATCAGTAAGGCTCGTTTTCAGAAGCCATTTGGCCGCAAGCCACCTGGCCTGCCTCCTGGAGCAGTGGCCCCTCGGCTGCCAGGAGGCTGCCCTCGGAACACACTCCCCCAGGCCTTCTAAGTGGAAGCTGTCGGCCAGCCACGAGGGCGCTGAGCTGCACTGAACACATCCCCGCTAGGCTCCTCGGGGCTTTTATCTGGAATCAACCTTCAAACCCTACGATCCTAACTCACTGCCAAGCTCTATAAGCTACTAAAATATTTAGATAATACGCCACTAGAATTATGAGGAAGGGAAGAGAAAATATATGAAGATACGAAAAGACGAACCCTAGCAAATTGGGGAAATGATGGGCTATTTGCAAATTAAAAGTATCATTCTGGAGTTCCCGTCGTGGCACAGTGGTTAACGAATCCGACTAGGAACCATGAGGTTGCGGGTTCGGTCCCTGCCCTTGCTCAGTGGGTTAACGATCCGGCGTTGCCGTGAGCTGTGGTGTAGGTTGCAGACGCGGCTCGGATCCCGCGTTGCTGTGGCTCTAGCGTAGGCCGGTGGCTACAGCTCCGATTCAACCCCTAGCCTGGGAACCTCCATATGCCGCGGGAGCGGCCCAAGAAATAGCAACAACAACAAAAAAGACAAAAGACAAAAAAAAAAAAAAAAAAAGAAAAGTATCATTCTTGGGAGTTCCCGCTGTGGCACAGCGGAAACGAATCTGACTAGGAACCATGAGGTTGGGGGTTCGATCCCTGGCCTTGTTCCGTGGGTTAAGGATCTGGCGTGGCTGTGGCTGTGGCGTAGGCCGGTGGCTACAGCTCCGATTAGACCCCTAGCCTGGGAACCTCCATATGTCGTGGGTGCGGCCCTAAAAAGACAAAAAGAAAAAAAGTATCATGCTTGGTATGTATCAATATTTTAACCTGATTCTGTTTCATTCCTTGCCTTTAACTCCATCTGAAATGAGAAATAACTCGAAGAAGAAGGCTGGGCCCAGCCAATCCACAAAGTTCTCCTGCCACACTGCTGATGCCCAGCCGTGCAGCCCAAGGCAGCGGGCAGAGACGGGACACGCTGTCACTGCTGAAAGGCTCACGGTCCAGGACCAAAGGCCCTTTGAGAGGGTTTTCTGTGTCCATTCTATGGGCTACATGAGTTCAGGTTTTTTAAGCTAATGATCTTTAATATACTTCCATTTTTTTGGCCGTGCCTGCACCAGGCAGAAGGTCCCAGGCCGGGGATCAAACCTGTGCCACAACGTGACCTACACCATGGCAGTGACAAGCTGGATCCTTAACCCACTGAGCGAGGCCAAGGATTGAACTCATGTCCTCGTGGATACTAGTCGGGTTTGTTGCCGCTGAGCCACGATGGGAGCTTCAGGCCATTTTTTTTTCATCCTAGTGACAAGCGTCTAGGCATCTGTGCTCTGCTTAGTCATCTCCCACGTTCAACTCTAAAGCTCTTGAAACCTAACCTCGCCTCTGCCACCTAATACTGACCCTGCTCTTGCTGAGGGACAATGGCACAGAGAATTTCTGCTCCTTAAATGGCTTCAGGGAGTTCCTGGCATGGTGCAGTGGAAACGAATCTGAGTAGTGTCTGTGAGGACGCAGGTTTGATCCCTGGCCTTGCTCACTGGGTTAAGGATCTGGTTGCCGTGAGCTGTGGTGAGATGTGTCTCAGATCTGGCGTTGCTGTGGCTGTGGTGTGGGCTGGTGGATGCACCTTGGATTCAACCCCTAGCCTGGGAACCTCCATGTGCCGCACCTGTGGCCCTAAAAAGCAAAAAAAATAAAATAAAATAAAAAATTCGATGACCTCAGAGTTCCCTGGTGGCTCAGTGGGTTAAGGATCCAGCATTGTCACCACTGTGGCTCAGGCTCGATCCCTGGCCCAGGAACTTCTGCATGCCACAGGTGTGGTTGGAAAAGTAACTCATTAATTAAACGACTTCGAGGTGGCATTTCACATCGTTAATGACGTTCTCAAACTCCTCCTCACTGGGGCCAGTCTGACTCGGTGGTTTTCCAGTGCACACCCGCCCCCACTCTCTTGCTGTTTTTTCATGGCTCCTTTTCTCCTCCTCATATTCATTCTCCAGATCTTTCATCATCTCTAAGACCTCCTGGTAAATCGTATGCCCACCCTTAGCTTCATCTTCCACTAGCAAGTGGTGCCCTCCAGACCCCCCTTCCCTTAATACCCGTCCCATGTTCCAGGATTTATAAAATAGCTCCACTTACACGTCCCATCTCCAGGGTAATACGCCTAAAATCAAGAGCTTCTCCACACACCCCAAGCCCCCGCCCACCTGCTTCTCCCCTGCTACTCCCTGCTGGGGTGAAGGGTGGTCCCTCCGACCCAGTGACCCTTCGACAAACCTGGAAGTCACCACCGGACTCAGCCCCGTGCGCAGCCCAGCCCTCAGCAAGCCCCGCCCCCGCTAGCTCGCCACCTGCTTGGCCCCGCCCCTTTCCCCCATAAATGGGCTTCAGACTTCTAGAACTTCTCTCTTGGGGCGGCGGCGGGGGGGGCGGGGGTGTGCGTCCCCAGCAGCCTCCCTTTGATCCTCTCCAGGCCGTAGAAATCCTTCCAAAATACGTAGCTGATCCCTTGTCAATGTTGCTTAAACCCCGAACTTCACGCTGCCCCTCCCCCTCCTTCAATGTGACGCCCAAAGTCATCGCTCGCTGCTTACTTTCTCTCAGGCTTGTCATTACAGCCACGTTCTGAACCACCCTCTATTCCCTGCAAAGCCACGTGCTCCCCTATTTCTGTGCTTTGGTTCCTCTTTTTAAAGGGCTGCACCCCTACCGACATATGGAAGCTCTCAAGTGAGGGGTCGAATCGGAGCTGTAGCTGCCGACCTACACCACAGCCACAGCCACAGCCACGTGGGATCTAAGCCACATCTTTGACCTACACCACAGCTCATGGCAACGCCGGATCCTATACCCACTGAGCGAGGCCAGGGATCAACCCTGCATCCTCATGGATGCTAGTCGGGTTCATTAACTGCTGAGCCAGGATGGGAACTCACTGTGCTTTTGGTCTAAAGGGATCAGTTTCCCCTTTTCTTGACCCGGCCTACGCATTGTCACCAAGCCTACTCATTAGCGCAAACAGTTCAAGAGGAAGCCTTTGAAGAGCCTGCCCCCAGCCGGGTTAGGAGTTCTCAGTGCTGTGATAGCAATAACCTCCAGCAGCGGGAGCAAAAACAACAAACATTTACTGAGGGTCTGGCCGTCCAGGAGGAGCTCGGGCCTCCGTGTGCATAGAGTCACCCGGGAATATGGTAAATGATGCTCCCCAGGGCCCATTCCAAGAGTCAGAGTCCTTGGATTTGGGACTGGGATGCGGCATCCAGGTCGTTAACAGTTACTCTCAGCAGCTCTGACACAGCCGATGCAGAAACCGTATTTGAAAAACTGAACTACTGCTTCTCCACACGCTGCCACCTAATTGATATGCATAGAACAGCTTTTATCATTTTAAAACATCAAGTACTTGGCACCGGACAGGATTAGGGGCCTTACACATACCTGTCCACAGACTTAAACCCAGGGAGGCTGGCCTTATCTCGACACAAAGAAACAAAAGATCACAGCGATTCCTGGACCAGAGTCAGACACAGGAGTGAAGGAGGGGATGCAAGCACAGCCCGGGCCTGGGTCATTCCCACTCTGTAAAAGCAAGGACCGCACCTGTCAGTGGTGGCCCCATGACAGCCAATGTCACGGAATCCTTGGCTGGGCCTCGAAGGCCCTTGAGAGGCGGCCCCTATGTGACCCTTCTTCTTCTGTGCCAACCTGACCGGCTGAATGATGCCCGGAGAGCGCATGTGAATTGGTGGCCTGAGGAAAGGCAGGTGGCGCCCGGTGTGGGCGGGCAGCAGCTAGTCCCCGCGAGGCCAGAACAGAGCAAGGCGGAGGAGGGGGAGTTCACTGTCACTGCCTCTGAGCCAGGGCGTCCCTTCCTGCCCTTGGATGTCACTGGGGCCTTGGGACTCAGACGGGGCCTGACATCATCCGCCTCCCTCTCCCCCTTTCTCAGCTGTGCTGATGTGGACTCAATCCCACCACCGGCCCTCCCGACTCTCCGGCTTCAGGGTGGACTTCTCTGGCCACGTGACCGCATGAGCCACTTCCTACGCTACAGCCCCTCTTGGTGGTTCTCTCGAGAGTCCTAACTGATAGAGATTTTTGGAGGAACAGAATTTTAAGGGTAAGTTTTCTGAATGGGTTCTTAGGGTTTTGGAATTTTCTCTCTAATCTGATTAGATTTAAAGGCGCTAGTGAGTTGCTTCCCAGTAGCCAAGAGAGCCCTGGTGGTCGGGGGGTGAGCCGTGTACAGAAATCCGCAAAAGACCTGCACGGCATGCCTCTGAGAAGCCAGGGGCTACATGGCCCTTTAGGATGCCTTCAAATATCAGCAGAAATGAAGGAATGTAATGATGCCAGCCGGCTCCTCCTCGCGCCCCCAGCCAACGTGCTGAGAGAGAGAACGACTGGCTCCGTATTCCCGCCCCGCCACGTGAACGGCTCCTGACAACTTTCTGATCAATATTCCCTTTCCTCTTATATTGTCAGCCTCTTCCGAATGGCTTCTTAACTATCACAGACACTCGCTCCTCCCTCAATGAGATCCCAAGACCTGGAGTTCCTCTTGTGGTGCAGTGGAAACCAATGCATCTAGGAACCTTGAGGTTGCGGGTTCGATCCCTGGCCTCGCTCAGAGTGTGTTAAGGATCCGTCATTGCCCTGAGCTGTGGTGCAGGTCGCAGACGCGGCTTGGATCCCGCCTTGCTGTGGCTGTGGTGGAGGCCAGCGGCTGCAGCTCCGATTCCACCCCCTAGGCTGGGGAACTTCCATATGCCGCGGGTGGGGCCCTAAAAAGCAAAAAAAATTAAAAAATTTTAAAAAAAGAAGAAGAAGAGACGGAGCTGTGCGCTTTGTTCTCAAGAAGAGGGAGAAGGACTGGGAATAATCGGAAGAGTGCGGGTCTGGAACGAGAACGGGGAAGTGTGCATCCAGAGTGCTGGCTGTGTGACGGCGGGCAGGGAGCTGCTCGGAGCCGGTTGCTGCACAAAGTGAGGAAAACGCCAGCAGCCTTGCAGGGCACCCATGCCACCTCAAGGCAACAAGCCTGTGACGTAGCTGGCAGCCTGCTCGGCACACAGTGGGCACCTGAGCAAGGCCAAGGGGCCAGAGGGACACCCCAGGGAGGGAACTGATGTGGAAGAAGCATCGGGGGGGGGGGTCCCGTAGGAGAATGAGGCAGAAGGGGGGGCTACACGTCTGTGTGAGTTACACACACACACACACACACACCTGAAGGCGGGCACCTCGAGAGGTGATAAATGCAGACAGTAGCTGTTGTCGGGGAGGGAATGTAGGCGAGGGGAGAGGCCACACAGAGTGTGACCGTGACCGGGGCACGTGAGCAGCTGGTGGCGGTGTGTAGCCGAAATCCAAGATGCTCACCGCCCCGCAGACGTCACGCTCGAGCACCACACACAGAAGGGGGGGCAGGCCAGCCTCTGCCCGCTCAACTCGTTCCCAAAGTCCCCGATGCTGTGCTCTGCCATCTACCAACTGCTCCAAAGCCCTCGCCCCCGCTGGCTCCCTCCACGCCCCCAGGCCCTCACCTGCCACCAGGGCTGCAGCCCTCCCGCCCTCCCCAGATGCCAAGATCACTTGCCAAGGGCTTGTGTCTCGACCGTCTGTCCGAGGTCTGCTATCTGTAAAGACCACGTCACCACGTAAACCAAAGGCTTTCGGGTTTATGCCTTCTTCCCACAAGGTCTGGTTTGCAAGCGGGCAGTTGGGTCACATAAGAACAGAAGGCAGGAAAGCGGACAATCCCATCCGGACGCTTTGGGAAAGTAAACCAGGCACAGATCTGGACAGGATCCCAATGTTTTGGTTTTTGCTGCCCCCAACAGCAGGCGGGGGGGAGGAGGGGAATAAATTAGGAGTCCGGGATGAACATATACACACAACTGCACTTAAAACCGTAAACCACAGGACCTACCGTCCAGCACAGGGAACTCTCCTCATGATCATGTAATAACCCATAAGGGAGAAGAATCTAAAACAGACTCTGTGTGTGTGTGTGTGTGTGTGTGTGTGTGTGTGTGTCTGTGCACATGACTGAATCACTTTGCTGTACACGGGAAACTAACACAACACTGTAAATTAACTGTGCTTCGACTTCGAAAAAATTAGCTCATCAAAAAAACCCCAAGAAACAAAAACAGGGAGTTCCTGTTGTGGCTTAGCGTGTCACAAACCCAACTAGGATCCATGAGGATTCAAGTTCGATCCCTGACCCTGCTCAGTGGATTAAGGATCTGGTGTTGCTGTGAGCTGTGGTGTAGGTGGCAGATGCGGCTCAGATCCTGCATTGCTGTGGCTCTGGCGTAAGCCGGCAGCTGTGGCCCTGGGATTCAACCCCTGGCCAGGAACTTCCATATGCTGTTAAGTGTGGCCCTAAAAAGCAAAACAAAACAAAAAAAACCTCAGTAGGCACATGTGACAAGCAAGCACGTACAATGTGGCAGGTCCAAGGTGATGTGTGATCTAAGGGTGAAATGTGCCAGATTTTGAGGACCTAGTGCAAAAAAAAAATGTTAAATATCACTTAAAATGTTTTTTTTTATCAAAAATAATATTTTGGATACATTGGGTTAAATAAAATATATCACCCATTTCTTTTCACTTGTTTCAAAGTGGTTTCTAAAAAAAATTCAGCTACAGGAGTTCCCGTCGTGGCACAGTGGTTAACGAATCCAACTAGGAACCATGAGGTTGTGGGTTTGATCCCTGTCCTCAATCAGTGGGTTAAGGATCCAGCATTGCCCTGACCTGTGGTGTAGGTTGCAGATGCGCCTCGGATTCCACGCTGCTGAAGCTCTGGCATAGGCCAGCGGCTACAGCCCCTATTAGACCCCTAGGCTGGGAACCTCCATATGCTGCAGGTGCGGCCCTAGAAAGACAAAAAAAAAAAAAAAATTTTCAGCTACATATACGGCTTGCATTATGTTTCTATTAAAGACAATGCTCTGGACTTTCTGTACTGCTGTTTTCAGCCACTACTTTACCAAAGGAACAGGCTCTGATAAAACCAGGACCATCTCGCAACCGGAGTAAGACCTCACCTGCCAACCTCACCCTGACACTATTCAATGCGTCGCCACCTTCACGTCCTTTACAATATTCTGTTTGCTTCCACGTGGCTATTATGAGTCTAGAATTTCTCATGTTTTTTTAGAATAGTGTTAGCCACATTTATTTCAATTTTCATTATTTTTGTAACCACATCAAAAGAAACATGAAAGACAAGTTAAAGGGTGATGGCTCAGTTTATGAAACTGCGAAAGGCTTTCCCTCCTCCTCCTGCTGCAGTGTCAGGCTTTTGTGGTGGTCACTCTTCTCGTTTATCAACCCGTGTCACGCCAACAATAACGAACAGCTGGACCAAACCCAAAGACACCATGAGAAGAAAACTACAGGCCAATATGCTCTATGGAAGCATACAAAACTCAACAAAATACTAGCAAACTAAGTTCAACAGCACATTAAAAATATTACAGGAGTTCCCGTCGTGGCTCAGCGGTTAGTGAACCCACCTGGCATCCATGAGAACTCAGGTTTGACCCCTGGCTTTGCTCAGTGGGTTAAGGATCCGGTGTTGCCCTGAGGTGTAGCGCAGGTGGCAGATGTGGCCCAGACCCTGCGGACCCTCCATGTGCCACGGGTGTGGCCCAAAGGGGAAGAAAAAAAGATATGACAGACCATGACCAAGTGGGATTTATTTCCAGAAAGCAAAGATGGTTCTACCTAGAAAAATCAATCATGTAATGTACCACCTGAACAGAAAAAAGGGAAAACAAAAGCCACGTGGTCATTCTTAACACACAAAAACCATCTGACAGATTCAGTACCCTTTCATGATAAAACAGACAAAAATCCAGCAAATTAGGAAGAGAAAGAGATTTCCTTAACATGATAAAGGCCAAATGTGAAAAGCCCACAGCTCATACCACCAAGAGACTGAAATCTTTTCGCCTAAGATCAAGAGCAAAACAAGGATACCTGTTTTCACTACTACTCAATAGAACTCGAAGTTCTAGCCAGAGCAATAAGGCAAGAAAAAGAAATAAATGGTGTCCAAACTGGAAAAGAAGATGACATGATCCTATATGTATAAAACCTTAAGATTCCACATACAAAAAACTGTGAGAGCCAATAAATGAATTCAGAAAAGCTGTATGATACAAAATTAATACACACAAAGCAGGTGTGTTTCCATATACCAGAAATAAACAAGATGTAAAAGAAATTAAGAAAATAATTCCAGTTACGATAGCATCAAAAAGCACACAAAACTTAGGCATAGCCTTAGCCAAGGAGGCACAAGACTTATACACTGAAAACTATAAATGTTGCTGAAAGAAATTAAAGAAAACACAAATAAATAGAAATCCTTTGATTTCACAGATCAGAAGACTGAATATTAAGATGTGAATGCGTTCCAAAATAATCTATCCATTCAATGCAATGCCTATCAAAAATCTCACAGCGTTTTTGCAGAAATAGAAAAGCACACCCAAAACCTCACATGGAATCTCAAGGGATCCTGAACAACAATATTTAAAAAAGAAGAAAACAAAAGTAAAAAGACAACTACTAGAATAAAAGTCTAAATATATAATTACCAAAAGAAATATTTTTAAGAATTTTAAATAAAAAGACTGCAGAGTAAAGACATAGTAAGTGTAGAAAGTTGCAGTGAAAATACACATAATACAGAAAATAGGAGTTCCCGTCATGGATCAGTGGTTAACAAATCCGACTAGGAACCATGAGGTTTCAGGTTCTATCCCTGGCCTCGGTCAGTGGGTTAAGGATCCAGTATTGCCATGAGCTGTGGTGTAGGTGGAAGAGTCGGCTAATATCCAGCGTTGCTGTGGCTGTGGTGTAGGCCGGTGGCTACAGCTCCGATTAGACCCCTAGCCTGGGAACCTCCATGTGCAGAGGTGCAGCCCTAGAAAAGAACCTCCATGTGCAAGGGTGCAGCCCTAGAAAAGACAAAAAGAACAACAACAAAAAAAAGGTAATAAAATATGGCATACAAAACATGAGTTCACTTGAATATAAATACATTGAAAATGCGAAAATAAAACGGATTGCACAACCTGTTCAGGGAAAAAAATGAGCAAAATACATGAACAGGCAATTCTGAGGACATGAACATGACCTTAAATATATGAAAAAAAGCAAAAAGATTGATATCTTTTCCAGCATTGCCACAGTATCTTTATACCACATATATACTTTTAATGTATCTATATTTTATGAGTATATTTTTATATTTATATACACATACATACATATATGTTTACACACAAATACAAAGACATTTTGAACTCTTTGGGTTAAAAAAAAAAATCTGAAAACCATCCTTGGAGTTCCCATTAGGGCGCAGTGGTTAACAAATCCGACTAGGATCCATGAGGTTGTGGGTTCGAGCCCTGCCCTTGCTCAGTGGGTTAATGATCCAGCGTTGCCGTGAGCTGTGGTGTAGATCGCTGACACGGCTCGGATCCTGCATTGCTGTGGCTCTGGCGTGGGACGGTGGCTACAGCTCCGATTAGACCCCTAGCCTGGGAACCTCCATATGCTGCAGGAGTGACCCTAGAAATGACAAAAAGACAAAAAAAAGAAAAGAAAAACATCCTTCTGGGAGAGCTACTGAAATAACTGACTCAGGCAAATATCAACAGATGGGTTGTTACGGGAGATGGGTTATTCATCATGATGCCAAAGCATTACCCGCAGAGCATCTGCTCAGAGTCCAAAGGGGGAAACGTGGCTGTGTCCACTGGAGACATCAGCCCAACGAGCAAACTCAGCATCACAACACTGAGCAGCCTGGCGTCACACCCCAAGTGATTCAATACCAAGTCCACGGCATCTCTCCTAAAAGGCTCAATCTAAATCTCAGCCACTGGCTATTTCGTGGATGGAGGCCCAGCGGTTAGAGGAACAGGCTAAAGCACACGAGGAAACAGTTGGTCAAATGCAGAAACTGGTCTGGTTCAGAGTCAACACCAAGGGGCAAGCTGAAGTGACAGCTCTAGACAGAGACTAATGAGGTTCAGCCAAACACAGTGCAGGAACCCTGACAGGAGGCGAGGGCGTGCGCGCCCAGTAAAAGGCCATCTGGGGACAAGGAGGGAGGGGTCTTGAGATGAAATCAGAATTGAGAACTTCTTGGGTGTGCCCGTGGTGTCATGACTCAGGATGGACGAGGTTATGCCACAGGAAGAGGAGCCCACACTCTGAGCGGAGCAAAGGTTTCTTTCTCACTCCCACGTGTGCAGCAGTGTTTCAGAAGTGTGCCCCCCTACCCACTGCTCATGCAAGAGCTTTTCTGCTTTTCCTTCGAGAACAAGACAGGTGCTTACTGAGACGTAGGACAGTGTTCATCCGAGTATGAGGCTCCTACCATCTTGCATCAGAATCTCCTCAACAGTTGGGGTTCCCATCGTGGCTCAGTGGCAGCGAATCTGCCTAGCATCTATGAGGACGCAGGTTCGATCCCTGCCCTTGCTCAGTGGTTAAGGATCCCGCATTGCCGTGACTGTGGCCAGCAGCAGTTAGCAGCAGCAGCAGCTAGAGCTCCAATTCCACCCCTAGCCTGGGAACCTCCATATGCTGCGGGTGCCGCCCTTAAAAACAAAACAAAACAAAACAAAAGAACCCTCCAAAATAGTTAGATGCAAATGCTTTACTGCTATGTAAATGTTTCTATTTATTTATTTTAAATTTTCTTTTGGCTGTGCCCACAGCATGCACAAGTACCCCAGCCAGGGAACAAACCTGTATCACAGCAGTGACCCACACCACTGCAGTGACAGCACTGGATCAACTGGCTGCCCTACAGAGAACTCTGCTATGTAAATGTTTCTTACTCCAGAGTCTCAACTCATGCTTGCTGAAGCAGAAATGCAATGCCAGGGCCTTAAGAGTCCACAACTAACTACCTTCTAAAAGTCGTTTTCCACTATTTATCAAAGTTGCTGTGCAGAAGGATGTTTTACTTGCTCAGCAATAACTAGGGTAGCATTAAATTTAATTATAAAAGTGACAGAAATTCGTGGTCTTTTTGTTTTGGTTTGGTTTATTTTTTATTCTGGCCACATGCATGGCAGGTAGACGTTCCCAGGCCAGGGACTAAATCCTCACTGCAGCACCAAGCCAAGCCACTGCAGTGAAGACACTGAATCCTCAACCTGCTGCGCCACCAGAGAACCCTGCGTTTCTTTCTTTATACGACAGCAAGTACTACAGTATATACTTTTAGAGATAATCAAACATTCTGAATTACAGGGTTTTTCCCTAGCTATAGATTCCTAAAATGTATAGGTATTTTTTTTTTTTTTTGGTGTGGTGTGTTTTTTTGTTGTTGTTTATTTTCTTTTCCTTTTTTTTTTTTTTTTTTTGTCTTTTTGCCATTTCTGGGCCACTCCCGCGGCATATGGAGGTTCCCAGGTAAGAGGTCTAATCGGAGCTGTAGCCCCCAGCCTACGCCAGAGCCACAGCAACGCGGGATCCGAGCTGTATCTGCGACCTACACCACAGCTCACGGCAACGCTGGATCCTTAACCCACTGAGCAAGGGCAGGGATTGAACCCACAACCTCATGGTTCCTAGTCGGATTCGTTAACCACTGCGCCACGATGGGAACTCCTGTTTCTTTTCTTTTCAGGGCCACACTTGAGGCATGTGGAAGTTCCCAGGCTAGGGGTCAAATCAGAGCTACAGCTGCTGGCCTATGCCACAGCCACAGCCACGCCGGATCCCTGACCTACTGAGCGAGGCCAGGGATTGAACCCACATCCTCATGGTTACTAGTTGGATTTGTTTCCATTGTTGCCACAATGGGAACTCCTAGGTATGCATTTTAAAAAATAGGTTCTGGAGTGCCCACTGTGGCTCAGCAGTTAAGGCATCCAACTAGGATCCATGAGGACGTGGGTTTGATCCCTGGCCTCACTCAGTGGGTTGAGGATCTGACGTTGCCATGTGCTGTGGTTTAGGTTGCAGGCGAGGCTCAGATCCCTCAGTGCTGTGGCTGTGGCATAAGCCAGCAGCTGCAGCTCCGATTCAACCTGTAGCCTGGGAACCTCCATATGCCGCAGGTGCGGCCCCAAAAAGGCAAAAAAAAAATAGGTTCTACATTGCATTCAATTAATCAAGACACGCTAATTCCAACTGGGCGACACACAGAAAAGCCAACGAAGCAGCTCAAAACTGGGTCATAAAAGTGGACCGACAGCATGACAGTCTGCAACCGCTCCGCAGAGTCTCAGATGACTGCAGGCATCGCATCCGACCTGAAATTACCCGAGGGAAACTGCCCAGGGCTCTGAAGCTGGCCTTCCGCACAAGGGAAACAAGTCACGAAGGCTGGGCTACCTGCCTGTAAGAAGGACCAAACCCCTGGGGAGGACGTGAGGCAGCAGGAACCCTCACTCACTGTGGGGGTGGGGGGGGTTGCAGAATAGGTCAGACGCTTGCAAGATGGACCGGCAGGTTCTTCCCAAACAGAACATACTCTGACCATACATACAAGCCAGCAATCACGCCCCTTGCATTTACCAAAAGGAGTTGAAAAACTCTCTCCACCCAAAAACCTGCACAAAGATGTTTACAGTAGCTTTTTTTTTTGTCTTTTTGCCATTTTCATGGGCCGCTCCCACAGCATATGGAGGTTCCCAGGCTAGGGGTCGAATCAGAGCTGTAGCCCCAGCCTATACCACAGCCACAGCCATGCCGGATCTGAGCCGTGTCTGCGACCTACACCACTGCTCGCAGCAACGCCGGATCCTTAACCCACTGAGCAAGGCCAGGGGTCGAACGCGAAACCTCATGGTTCCTAGTCGGATTCATTAACCACTGTGCCACGATGGGAACTCCAACAGTAGGCTTTTTTCATAATTGCCAAAAGCAGTGAAAAGACTCCGCGTGGTGCGATCAAGGTCATTAGACAATTTGTTCCCACCCCCAGGATGTACACCGAGAGTGAACCACAGGGTCAACTGCGGACTTTGGTGATTTTGATGCGTCAGTGCAGCGTCACCAAGCAGGTGCGCCATCGGCAGGGCTGTTGATAACAGGGGTGGGGGGCCGCACCTACGCTTGGCAGCGGGGACTCGGGAACGCTCTGCACCCTCCAATTTTGTGACCCTAAAACTGCCTAAAAATAATGGTCTTAAAAAACAAAGTGAACCTGACACTACCTCCCCTGCCCTGACACCCCACCATATAAATGTCACACAATCGGAAAGGCCTTCCATCCATCTCTATGTGGTCAAGAGTCCCCGAGCCACCTCTAGCCTAACTCGCGTGTTGAAAACTCCAGCAAGTCAAGTCCCGCCTTGTCTGCCCGGCATCTTCCTCCTCCTGCTTCCATCCTCAACGGCCTGTGCGGAGACGCTGCACATACTCCCTGGCTGCTGTTCCCGTCACCAGGGGGTCGGGCCACAACGAGGCACTGATGACATCGGGGACAGACAGGCTCAAGAGGCAAATGCAGCGCCGTTATCACCTCCTGTCCGCGGAACCCACTAGATGTATTTTAAATATTTTAGAAATTATTTTTGTGTCTAAGTTGTTATTTACCAACAACCCACTTGAAAACTCTCAACTCTTCCACTGGTGTGGTGTGGTCCATCTGCCCACATGAGGGGAAAGCCCACCACAACTGCATCCCGTTCGTTTTCACACACACACACACACACACACACACACACACACACACACACACACACACATAAATCCAAAGTAAAACGTGAGCGTTTAATGACCATTAAATAACATATGTAATAATGTACATGCTATACCCTCCCAAACACACTGAACACAAATCCCATCTTTTAAGACACATACACAATCAATCTGTGTTTTGCCAACACAGAGCCTGCAGGTCACTTCGGGTGTTAGCTAGTGTCTCAGGTCACGTGTGAGCACGTAGACACGCATGTATACGCCTCGAGTTGAAGATTAAGAAAATAAACCAAAGAGCTGAACATGAGAAGCCTGTCATGGAAGATTCTAGAACCACAATCAGTAACTGGAACCAAGTAACAAGGCACGAGAGCTTCCCTTGTGGTCACGAAGATTCAGTTCCCTGTCCCAGGGCTTGAATATGGAAACAGGCTTGGCTAAGTCACAAACTGTATTTTATAGCACGTTTCTCTTACTGTTTAAAAAGAAGTATTTTTCTTATTACATAATGCGTCACAGAAAAGTACTGCAAAAATAAATAGGATTAGGTAAAGCTCATACAATAAAGCTTTTTTTCCCTTTGAAAAAGATACGTGTTCGCGTTCGAAACCAATGGAAGAGACAGAGGGGTAATGAAAAGAAGCCTAAGGGGATCCGAAGCAGATTTCCTCGTACTCTTTAAGCCCATCTTGTGCCACCCGGGTTAAATTTTCCATTTTAAAGCCAGCTTGGTGACGTTATCAATTGAAAGCGATTTTTTCTTTCTTTTCTCATTCTTTTCTCCCCGGTAAGTTAATGCTATGTACAGAGAATAAACAGTTAACGTAACATGGCCAGATGAAACTTCCTAGCATTTAAGGGTTTTCGTTAAAACATTTAACTTTGTATTAGGCGGCCCTTAATTCTTTTTTTTTTTTTCCCCTTCTATGTTAACAGAGAAGAAAAAATATTTCACAGGGAAAAATCCATGCAATGAAGCAAAATCTAAACTAACTGCACTATTTTTTTTAACCCAGAAATTCTTAGGTAAACTGAAAGTTTCTTCTAGGAAGAGCAATTCACTGAGAGAGACAACAGTTTAAAAATATAGATGTGCCCTTAGTACATACAGGTACTCGTCATTGCTTCTAAGAACAGTTTAGAGATTTCATTTTTTTAACTTAGTTTTCAAAATAATAAGGCCAACCCCAAAATAAGGATCCGACAGGATGCAGCAATGCACTCATACAAAACCATCAAATGGGCTTTACATATTCAAGAAATCCATCCTCTATCTTGTAAATAATAAGTCACGGAACACAGAACCAGAATACAACCTGCGGTTTCACTCGTTCTGACTGTGGAAGTGGGAGGAGCCATGGTGAGCTGGGCAGGTGGGCTCGGCAGGTGAGGTCGTCCACCGTTGGCACGGGAGCCCCTCGGCGGGGAGCAGGGCCGCACAAACCCGTCCTGCTGCAGGCCACGGAACTTCAACAGTGCATGGAACAAACACGCTGAGATTTTAAGGCTTTCTTAGAAACACGTTCCCTGGCACTTGGACATGAAACATCACTAAGAGGCAAATTTTGCAAAGAGTCTGAGTCACATCATTGAAAGCACAAGCCCCGTCAATTCGCACGTCAGCTTCGCCTTCTGGCAGGATGGTCTCCGGGAGGGCTGGGCGCTGCGGCTGCCCATGACATGGAAACCACCCCGGCGTGTCTGCGCACCAGTACACAGTACAGATCGTGTCTGGAGTCAACTGGCCAACACCAGCTGCTTCTTCAAGAGTCAAAAGTCATTCGTTCCTTGCTAGAAATGCAATTACCGTGACGGGCGTCTCTCCCGAGAGCAGTTTTCTCTTCCTCCAACCCCTCACCTCCCGCTGGGCACATCCCTCTGGGGCACGCGCACAGCCCTCCCTCACAACAACCCAGGGCTCGCCCTGCACTCGGTCCAGAAAACACCCTCGGAGCCTAACAGGTCATCCTGGCCACGCCATACTCCAAGCTGACCACCGCAGGCTCCGACTTGGAAAACTCTTCGGCGTATTCGCTGTAGCGGTTATCCGCGGGGTTGCTGCCCTCTATAGTTCGAAGGGCAGCATTGCCAGGCAGCAGAGTCTGTTCCTTAAAGCACAAGGAGGTTTTGAGGGTAGGTGATTCAGGTCGAACCGAATTCAGCAATTCCTTGGTGAGAACTCCATCTGCGTGCTTATTTTTACGCTGCTTGTTAAGTTGCTAGAACAAATCCAAATTTGAAAAAGAAATCACTCACTGCACACACGACATGCTCACCCCCTGCTAGGAGTAAACAGGAAAAACACGCTTTTGCAACGATTCTCTTCACGGGCGATATAAAATGAAATCTCAAAACACCAAAACCTAGGGCAGGTAAGACATGACCGCAAATCCTAATTGCTTAAAATGCAATGCAAAGTGGTTATTATATTTGACTGCCCAAGACCTCCAGGCTGTCATACTGGAAAAGCACATTCTTTCCTAGGATGTATGAAAGGTAACCCTGAAATCACAGCTGTATAGTGCAGCAAACACACACGCATTTGGCTAAAAGTTTCAGGGCCTGAAGAGCTTCCTTTTGTGGGTTTCCTACAATGGTTTGTTAGGTGAGCACGACAGGCTTCAGAACATGAACACATTCATTTTTATTTATTTTTATTTTTTTGTATTTTTTTTTGTCTTTTGTTGTTGTTGCTATTTCTTGGGCCGCTCCCGTGGCATATGGAGGTTCCCAGGCTAGGGGTTGAATCGGAGCTGTAGCCAACGGCCTACGCCAGAGCCACAGCAACGCGGGATCCGAGCCGCGTCTGCAACCTACACCACAGCTCTCGGCAACACCGGATGGTTAACCCACTGAGCAAGGGCAGGGACCGAACCCGCAACCTCATGGTTCCTCGTCGGATTCGTTAATCACTGCGCCACGACGGGAACTCCGACACATGTATTTTTAAAATTTTTTTACTTTGTGGTCTCTTTAGGGCCACACACGGGCGGCATATGGAGGTTGCCAGGCTCGAGGTCCAATCGGAGCTGCAGCTGCCGGTTGACACCACAGCCACAAAAATGTGAGATCTGAGCCACATCAGTGACCTACACCACAGCTCAGGGCCACGCGGGATCCTTAACCCACTGAGTGAGGCCAGGGATCAAACCTACGTCCTCATGGATGCTAGTCAGATTCGTTTCCACTGAGCCACGACAGGACCTCCCAATTTTTTTTATTTTAACAGAAGGTTTTTTTCGGCTGTGTCCACAGGATATGCGAGTTCCCAGGCTAGGGATCAAACCTGCACCCTAGCTGAGACCCAGGCTGCTGCAGTGACAATGCTGGGTTCTAGCCCTGCTGCACAAGGGAAATCCTTAACAGATGTGAAAGTGTCCTGTGGCAGTTCCACGCTCCCCAGATCCCTGGACGGGCCTCCCGAGGCCTAGACCCAGGGATGGGCGCTCCTCCAGTCCGTGCGGGCATTCCCTCCTCACCTGAGGGGGACAGGAGCATCCTGCCTGAGAGGTGACAGGACAGTCTCGTGAGTTATAACAACTGGTGGGACTTTTTAAAGCATATCCTTATTCCTCCTTTTTGAGTATATTTAATGGTAAAGAAAAGTCTTAAGATGGAGAGGAACTCCTTAAAATATTTAAAAAGGCATAAAACAAAGACGGATCAATTACATTAAAACTCACAATATCTGCAGAAAACATACCATAAATGAAATGGCAAAGACAAAAGACAGCGGGACACACCACTGTGGATGCATCGAAGGTTGGTATACGACGAAATCTCAGGCAGCAGGAGGGAAAAAGCCAACATGCCAACAGGAAGATGAGGAGAGGTCTGAGAGGCCGATTGCAGAAAGGCAAAAATCAAAGGGGCAACAAACATGAAAGTCAGAGCCGGACGCACGGTCGGGGACCCAGAACTGCAATGTCCTGCTCGGCTGAGAGAAGGATGAGGGACAGTGCATGCACCGCGTGGAGAGGTCTCAGGACAACGCTGAGCAAAATGCAGCCGGGACATGTGACAGCCTGCACACAGTCTGAACACAGTCGGTGTCTGGAGGTCCCTGGGGGCCTAGCGGGTTAAGGATCTGGCACTGTCACTGCCGTGGTGTGGGTTCCATCTCCGGCCTGGGAATTTCCACAGACCACAGGCGCAGCCGGAACGAGAAAATACATGAACTTTAAAAATAAAACATGTGGGGTCTTCAGCTGAGTGAAGGGAACACGGGCCACTTGTGTGGTCTGCTGCCCTTTATATCTTATATAAAAACTATTTTCTTTTGTATTTCTTCAAGACATAAAAATAATATTTTACATCATACAAAACAATATCATAAATTGTCCACGGATACAAACATATACAGAGGAAGTGTAAAAACGCGCAGGGGAACGACTAACACACACCAAATTCAGCGGCGTGACGGCGGGCGGGGGAGTGAGTGGGTGTTTGCAGGGTCTGCAAGCAGATCCGCGATGTTTCCTTTCTTCAAACCAACATGCAAAGTCTGAATCAAATACGACAAATGTTCAAATGGCCCCGGAGTTCCCGTCCTGGCTCCCTGGTTAACGAATCCGACTAGGAACCATGAGGTTGCGGGTTCGATCCCTGGCCTCGCTCCGTGGGTTAAGGATCCGGTGTTGCCGTGAGCTGTGGTGTAGGTCACAGATGTGGCGCAGATCTGGCGTGGCCGTGGCTGTGGGGTAGGCCGGCGGCTACAGCTCCGATTCGCCCCCTAGCCTGAGAACCTCCATGTGCTGCAGGTGCGGCCCTAGAAAAGGCAAAAGGACAAAAAAATTAAAAAAAAAAAAAAAAAGTTTGAATCTCCCAAAGCCCTTCATATCTACTATATTTATATCTCTATGTTTCTACTTCAAATATTTCAATACATTTGAAAATTCAGGGAAAGTGATTTAAACTACCTATTCAGAGCAGAGGAGACCAGGTTCTGAAGCAACCACGTGTACTTAAAAGACGTCTAAGGAGTTCCCACTGTGGCTCAGCAGTAAGGAACATCACTAGTACCCATGAGGACGCCGGTTCGACTCCTGGCCTCACTCCGTGGGTTAAGGATCCAGCATTGCCATTAGCTGTGGTCACAGAGGGGACTCAGGTCCCGCGTGGCTGTGGCCGTGGTGCAGGCCGGCAGCTGCAGCTCCCATTCGACCCCTAGCCTGGGAACCTCCATATGCTGTAGGTGCGGCCCTAAAAAGACAAAAAAAAAAAAACCCAAACCAAAAACAAAAAAGAGTTCTATGTATCCTACTGTGCCGAGAGCACAAGGAAATAGGCTAAGTCGATACTCCAGCTACACCGCCGCAGGTGCTTGGGAATACTTACGGATTCTAAGTCTTTGACATCTTTCTCCAGCTGCTTAGTCTGCTCGCTCATATTCATAATTATATTCAACACAGACTGCCTAGGATGCAGTGTTCGATCAAACTGGTGGTACATGTTTCTCCAAAACCTTTATGACCGAAAAAGAAAGAGAAAAGCTCAACACGGGCCTATTTCAAACATGTCAAAAACAGTGCCGTGTGTCTGAGAAAAATCGAGGACCAACAGTAACGGCAACTTACTTAAAATTGAAGGACACTGTATTCGGCTCCAAAGCGGCAGCCACCTGGGCCCGGGGGCTGTAGAGGGGGTTCAAGTAGGGCCTCTGGTCGTCCAGGAGAAGCGGCCACAGGGAGTAGGTCTTCTCCTTCAGCCTAGCGAGACAGGGCCCGGCGCGCGCGCATCAAAGCAGGGGACAGTCTCGCGGGCCGACGTCCCGGCTCCAGCTTTTCCTCCCAGTCTCACCTCACCTCTGACTTCGGAATCCTCCCTCTGGCCCTCGTCACTCAGTCACCTCGTACAGAAGCCCAAGCCCTGCACCCAACGCGGGCCTCGCGCGTCCTGGCACAACCACACACACACATGACTCGCTAAGTGCCGCCGCTGCCACCCCTGTTCCGAGATGAAGGGACCACCGCGGCCCTCGGCCTGGCCTTCGTCTCGGGGCCCTGAGTCTGGCCTGTGGGGCCCGTGTTCCAGGGCGGGTACCCTGGTGTGAGTGGGTACACAACAGGGAGTCACGAAAAGTCAGGACCTTATTCCAGAGTCGGAAGACGCCAGTGACACACGGCAAATCGGAGCCGGCGTGCGTGGGTAAGGCGAGGACCAGCTGTACAGTCTGTGTGTTACATCATCACAGAACAGACGGGCGGTGGGGGGCGTGGGGAGCCCTCCCGTTTGTCCACGACCCCCGAGGGGGCCGGAAGGCAAGTGGAGGAGACTCCCGGGAAGCAGCGTGCGTGTCTGACCGTCATCCTCCTTAGGAGGCGGCTGCCACTAACAGGGGAAGAAGAGACTGTCCTGAAACAGCTCGAGTCGCCTGCGCCAAATGACGATGAGCCGCTGTGTATTCTTTCCCTTTTTTCCTTTGACGGCTGCACCCACGGCGTACGGGAGTTCCCGGGCCTGGCACCGAATCTGAGCTGCAGCTGCAGCAACACCAGATCCTTTAACCCCCCTGTGCCAGGCCGGGGATCGAACCCACACCTCTGCAGCCACCCGAGCTGCTGCAGTTGGATTCTTAACCCCCTGCGCCAGGGCGGGAACGCCGATGAGCCGCTGTTTAGAGCACACGGTGGCCCCTGCGGCCCAGAGCACACGCCCTCCTGCTCTCATCTGCTCCCCGGCCTTCCCTCTACGCAGCCCTAGTCTCATGAGCTCTGGGCTCTGTGTCCAGGCAGCCGAGCGAGGGCACGTGCTGCCTCCGATGCTCAGCAGCTCCTCTAACAGCCCCGTGTGCTCGGGGATCCCCCACTGCTCTGGGCGGACGACGGTAAGAAACTGAAAGCCAGGAGTTCCTGTCGTGGCGCAGTGGAAAAGAATCCGACTCGTATCCATGAGGGTGGGGGTTCAATCCCTGGCGTCGCTCCGTGGGTTAAGGAGCTGGTGTTGCCATGAGCTGTGGTGTAGGTCGCAGACCCACCTGGGATCTGGCGTTGCTGTGGCTGTGGTGTAGACCGGCAGCTACAGCTCTGATTCCACCCCTAGCCTGGGAACCTCCATACGCTGCAGGTGTGGCCCTAAAAAGCAAAAAAAAAAATAAAAGAAAAGGAACCTGAAACCCAGAAGCCCAACCTAAACATACACACACATCCCACATACACACATTATGTACGTACGTGACCTGTGTGTGCGCACACGCACGCGGGGCCCTCTGGCAGCCACAGCCCAGCCCACCCTCACATCGAACCTGCGCCCGAGGCCCGAGGTCCAGGGGCTGGTTCGGGGGGGACGGGCAGGGACCCAGCTCAGGGAAGACACGGGGCAGCCAACACAGGCAGGGCGATCCCCCAAGAACCGCCTGCTGGAAACGCGCGGCGGCATCGTCCCGCAAAACCCAAGGTTTCCGCCTTTCACTGCACGTCGAACCGCCGACCAACACTCTGCAGGATGTGTTTCTGCAGGATTTTTCTGTTCTAACTGTAAACAGGAAAAAAAAAAAAAAAAAAAAGCCCACTCGAACCCCCTGTCTTACTTGAGCTCTTCTTGTTCCTTCTGACAATTTCCGAGAAAGTTCCCGAACTGGCAGGAGTGAACGTGCTCGTGGATCTGGAGGAGACACGCTTCATTGAACTCGAAGGCCTGTGGGAACTGCTCGGTCAGGTGCCACACGCACTCCAGGAACTGAGTGAACACGGGTGACACTTCCTTCGGGTCGCCGTCCAAATGGCCACACCTGAGCCCCCGGAGAGCACAGGCTTGAGCAAAGGGCACCGAGACACGTCGACTGTGCGGGTGCTAAATTTGTTTTTTTTATTTATTTAATTTTATTTTTCTGTTTTTCTGCCATTTCTAGGGCCGATCCCTCAGCATAGGGAGGGTCCCAGGCTAGGGGTCAAATCAGAGCTGTAGCCTACACCAGAGCCACAGCAATGCAGGATCCGAGCCATGTCTGGGACCTACACCACAGCTCACAGCAACGCCGGATCCTTGACCCACGGAGCGAGGCCAGGGATCAAACCCTCAATCTCATGGTTCCTAGTCGGATTCGTTAAGCACTGAGCCACGACGGAAACTCCTGGGTGTTAAATTTAACTACACATCACTCCCCCCCCCCCCGCCGCCCCCTGGGACAATCCTAGAATGACACACTGGCATGAAAAAAAAAAACTGTTATGCTTTTGTGGAAACCATCCATACCTCTGAGTTTTTCAACTACAATCTGAAAGGGTCGGTGACCTTCTAACCACTACAGTCCAGACAAAAAGGAAGAAGAATGGCCATGAAGACGGGCCGAAGTATGACGTTTGAAAGAAGTGACAGAAAAAAATCAAGCCAGTCTTCATGCCAAAAAAAAAGCCACAGCACTCTCACCTCCCGTCAGACAGGTGGTTTCATGAAGCAAAGGAACATTCTGGCAGTCTAAACTCATCTTACCCAAGACCTAAATGTACAACCGTGACTCACCTCTCTGAAAATTTATGTCCAAAGGAGATCCAATCCTTTTCTATTAAAACCTTCAAGAGAAAAAGGAAAATCCATTTTATAACCCCTTGCAATCTTTTTCTGTCTAAAACGGATTAAATCCCACTATCTTAAAAACAGCACGTACCCTTGGAACCTATGGTTGCAAACAAAAACCAAAACTTTTAAATTATAAGCAAGAGACGGCAAGGACTTGGTTAGAGGTTGGCTTAACAGAGTGAAAATGAGGCATCAAAAGAAACAGAGTAGGGAGTTCCCTCGTGCCCCAGAGGGCTGAGGATCTGGCACTGTCACTGCAGTGGCTCTGGTTGCTGCTGTGGCGTGGGTTCGAGCCCTGGCCAGGGAACTTGTGCATGCTGCCAAAAAGAAAGAAATACAGCAGTCTCGTGACTGACATTTATTTCAGCTGCATTTGTTACCTTTTAAGTGGAAAGTGCATGTTATAAACACTATTGCATTTGCACTTTGGCACGTATGATGATGAGGCACAGATAAAAGGTTCAGAAACTTTAAATCCAAAGGTTACCCAGTGGTTAGGTGGGTATTAGCTGGGGGTGGATGGTTTAAACCTTTTGGCTCACTTGTACATTATCCACAAAGTACTTTTTAGAAAGAGTGATAAAGAACCCAGTGAAAGGTTGATAGGCAGGCGCACATGCTGCTGTCTAACCTCTTGACGAATGGCCTGTTTTCTCTGTCCCAGCTCTTCTCAAGCAACAGGCTCTTCATTATTTTCAGCCTCGTCCAAACACTGTCGTCTTCTCCGTATTTAACCCACTTTGTAATTTCATCGTATCATCACCAAGCACCGCATGGCCAACGTCGAATCCCCACTCCCAGCTCCCGGGACTGACTCACGGCTTTCCAGAAGGCCACAGAACATGTGGCTGAGACGCGGCATCTGCAGTCACGTGGCCTGGACTCAAATCCCAGCTCCCCCGTCCACCCCTGTTGGACCTCGGGCACATGGCCTTCGGGCTGGAGCCTGAGACCCTCCTGCGGGCCTCCACCAGCCTGTGCCCACCCACGGCCACGACTCCGCACCCTTCCTGCTGAACGCAGCCCCCGCTTGGCTCAGCGACAAGCAGGAGGGCACAGTCCTTCTGGCAACTGGGCCCAGAGCCTGGAAACGACCCTGGGAGAGGCGTCTTCTCTTCCACCTAAGGACACACTGTGAACAGCTCTCACTGTGCGGGTCCACCGTCCCCAGGGGTTGGGGCGGACCCGGCACCCCTCCCTCCTCTGTCGTCCGTGCCCCAGGCATGGCCTCTGCCCTGCCCTTTCTTCCTCTCAGAGCAGCTCCTACACGGGGTCCTGGTCTCCGCTCCCTCTGCCCCGAAGCCGCTGAGCCGTCCTGGAAGAGCTCTCAGCGTGTCACTGTCTCCTGCGTCAACGCCCTTTAACAGCTCCCAGTAGCCGAGGGGGTGGCATCCCCTCTTCCTTGGGCCTCAGCCGGCTCTTCTTCTGCACCAACGCCTCCCCACCCTCCCGTCGGACGCCGGCTGCAGCGACCTCAAGGAGCCGAGCTCTGGTCCCCACCGCTCCTCTGACCGGGGAGGCTCCTGCACGGTCTCTGGTCACACACGAGGACACGACAGGCCTTCACTGGGCCACCAAGCAGACACAACTACAGCTAAACCTGGCAAGGAGGGCACCCTCGTCTCACACACTCAAGGCAAGCGAGCCCTCCTTCGTTAGCAGCAGTTCCACCTGGAATCTGTCCCAGATTCAGTACGCTGGCACCACGAAAACCAGGATGGCTCTGAAAGGGACGCGGGGGCGTCAAGCCCTCCCCCGCTTTGAGAGGATGGCAGGTCCGGGGCTTTCTAACCCTAAACGACGGCGCCCACTGTCCACCAGGCTCTTCAGTGACTTTACCTGCCATGGGTCAGGGTGTAAATTCTGAAAACCTGAGTTCATCTGTCAGACGTTAAAAAGCAAACAAAAACCAGGAGCCCGGCTCTGGCATCGCAAAGCAGAAAAATGTGTGCTGCTATAAATTTCATCTTCAGACGTAAAACATGCTTCCTACCATGTAGGTACAATCAACAAATGAAAGACTTTTTTTCTTTTTTAAGCCACGTCTGCAGTGTATGGATGCTCCTGGGCCAGGAACTGAATCTGAGCTGCAGCTGGGACCTATGCCCCAACTGCCGCGATGCCAGATCCTTTAACCAATCACGCCCAGCCGGGGACCAAAGCCGCGCCGCCTCAGCACCCCCTGGGCTGCTGCAGTCAGGTTCCTGACCCGCTGCACCACAGCCAGAACTCCAGAAGATGAAGCCGTTCTAAGGCGAAAGGGTCCTGCAGAGTGTAATTTCCAAGGACCCTCATCTATGCCCTCTCTTCCGACGTTATCCACACTGAGACATCAGCGAGGGAGAAATACTGATTATTTCTATTGCAACATTTTATGGGGGAAAAAATGGTACATCTAAAACTGTTGTCAAAGACATGTCCCAAGATGAAATCCGGGACCTCAGGGTCCCAAGCTCAGCACTATGACACCTGGGGCCAGTTGCCCTCTGCTGCAGGGGCTGCCGTGGGCACTGCAGGGGGCAGCAGCCCGGGCCTCCACCAACTGCACCCTCTCCGGCAGTTGTCACAACTCCACAACGTCACGCCCATTTGAGACCCGGGTCTGGCCATCAAGTCCTTACCAGGAATCCTCGGAGGGTCCTGTAGTAGGGGTCCAGTAAGAGGGAGCCGAGGGAGCACACCTGGGCAGTCCTGTCCCAGCCGTCGGAGCAGTGCACCAGCACACTCGCGCTCTCCACCACGATGGCCTGCGAAGGGACCACACGCTGAGAGCCCAGCCACACCCCACAGGTGAGTGAGTCAGTAGGCGCTGCTCACCCAAAAGCCCATGACAAAGAAGAGGCACGACCGCATCAGTCACGCCACAGCACGATGGCCAAAAAAACAAGACAAGACACAAGACACACAACAGAGCAAATCCGCAAAAGACACAGACACTATATAGGTCACAGAGCTGTGGGATTCCTTCTGAAGTCCCTACAGGAGGCGCTACATGGTATTTTTTATTTATTTTATTATTATTATTTTTTTTTGCTTTTTTTAAGGGCCGAACCTGTGGCATAAGGAGGTTCCCAGGCTAGAGATCGAATCACAGCTACAGCTGCCGGCCTACACCACAGTCACAGCCACGGAGGATCTGAGCCATGTCTGCGACCTACACCACAGCTCACGGCAACGCCGGATCCTTAACCCACTGAGCGAGGCCAGGAATCGAACCCGAATCCTCATGGACGCTGGTCAGATTCGCTCCGGCTGAGCCACAATGGGAACGCCCTGCACGGTATTTGTAAGGCTCGGGTGAAAGGAACTTCATTACAGACGTAAAACACAGTAACGGCCACCTGACTGCAAAGGCCACCAGCCCCGACAGAATAACCCATCCCTTCCTTCCCAGCGAGGCAGCGCCCCCAAAGCACGTCGAGGGGTGATGGTTACTCGGGCAAGGAAGATGGCAGCATCCAGGACGGCTTTGATGTGGCGCAGCCACCCCGAGCTCTCCAGGCCGGAGTAGAAATCGTTGACGGAAAGGCCTTTGGTTCCGTTCACTGCAAGGGGAAAGGCGCCGGGTTAGACGCGGCCCGAGGCGGCCCTCCTGCTCTTCCAGAAGCCTCCGGCGAGGCGGGGAAGGAGCAGCAGGACGAGCCAAACCGGCCAGACTCTTTGTAACAGAGAACTTGATCTCAAAAGCTCCCGGAGGTGCTTGGGGGACATCTGCTGCGAGTCCCTGGGCTTTGCAGAAAGTTCCAATTCCCTTTGTTAAAAAATGAAAATGAAACACCAAAATGAAGCCCGAGTGTTTTGATTTTTAAAATCGTCAGAAAGAGTCTAATTTCCAAACAGTTTAAAAGAGTCTGATATTTTACTTGTTTTCACTGCACGTCATGACGAGCAAGTTAGCTTAATAGTTAAACAGAACCCGACCATAAATGAAGCCCTCCTGTACTGACTAATCAAGAATATCTGGTGGTGGCAATTCTTCCTAAAACCATTAAAACTGTACTGTCCAATGCAACAGCCACGACTCGAATATGGCTATGAAACAGGTCAATGTGGCTAGTCCAAACGGAGAGGTGTGGCAGTATAAAATACACACCTGTCAATTTCTAGAACTTAGAAAAAAGCAAAATACAGCACTACTAATTCTTTATAGGGACTACACGTTAGCACAATGCTTTTAATCTATTAGGTTAAGAAGAGTATTAAAATCATTTCAAGGGTTCTTTTTACCTCTTTGAATGTAAATTTTAATGATACAGGTGTAAGGTTTGTAATGTGACTTTAGCAAAGCTGCCGAGAAGGTAAAAGCAAAAATCATACCTTCCAATAATTTCTGGAGGCTGGACCGCATGACATGGATATTTTCAATTCCAACAAACTGAAATCTAATATTAGAATAGTTGTCTTCGTTTTCATAACCTTTTCCCGCTGCTCTGTTGGCCATTGCATTCAGCTAAAATTTGAAATTTCAGAAATTTAGACACAAGGTGCTTTGGTTTTGTAACTTACTTCGCTTACCAAAACATCACGAGAACACTCAATAAAGCGCACTACAGCGAGAGGCGTCTGAAGGAACCCATCAGACCTGAGCATGCTGGCATGTTTTAATAACTGAGACGCCTCACGTGGGTCACCAACAGTACAGAAGGACCCTATGAAGTAAGAGTAAAACCTGAGTGCTAACAGCAGGATCAGACAAGAGGTTCCCCACAAAAAATTCATGAAACGAATTCACTGATGTTTTCAGTCAGTTTCCCATATGTCTGCAGTATTTCCACATTTTTTGAAAAAGAAAGAAATATCTCCCAAGTCCTGTGTGATTCTGAGATGAGCGGGGCGGGATGTGGGGGGGGGGTTACAGAATGAATCTAGGGGAGTCACTCAGAACAAGCCGGAGCCCTTGATCATCAGAAGCCCCAGGGGGCCCCCAAAATCAGATCTGAAGGAGACGAGGGACTGCGTGAGGTTCCTGGAGCGCCACACAGTACACGACAGGGCCTGATACACCTGCAAGGCCTGGGCCTCAATTACCCTGGTTTCTAGGGAGGAAAGACCGCCCCAGGCTCATGGTCTTTGGTTTGAGGGCAAATGCCAGCAGAGGTGCACTTAGCACTGGCAGGCTTGCTCCTTCCAGACCAGGGTTGCCCAGAGCACGTTCCTACAGTTTTCGAAGGATTCCGACGGCCCTGGATGACACAGAATCTAAACTGGGAGAGCGCGCTGCTTTCCATGCAGCGGGCTAGGGCCCAGGCTGCTAAGAAATACAGTGAAGAGTGGCCCCTGACTCCCTGGCTCTGCACCACCTACGAGGACTAAGGCACGGCTTAGATGGCAACATGCCCCGCGGTGTTACTCCTTGAGTTCAGCCAGCGCATCAAGGCCGTCGGAGGAAGACTCGTTTTCTGGGTGCAAGTCAATCATGCAAGTAAGAGCGATGGGGGCCTGAGGAACAAATCACCCCCAGACCCCACATTCAGAAAGCCTTAAACTACCATCATCCTTTGTAACTAACGTCACCTAAAGACAGTTCTAACCAATGAACACCCCCCAGATTGCACAAGAAACCACAATTTTTCTCCCAAGAGCTGTCACCAACCCAAGATCTTGACTTGCAAGCATGCCTTTGTGTATAAACACAGTACGATCAAATCATCGATGTCTACTTTTTGATACTTCTTAATTTACTCAAATTAACTTTATCTTCTCTTTTCTCCAGTATCTTTTGAGGGACTGCACAATGATGAGACTCCTTCTACAACGGCTACCACTCCTTTCAACACTGCTGCCTAAAACGGCGGACTGTATCGCTCACTCGCTTTTTCTCATCGCTTTCTCTTATTTTCTCATCATTCCAGATTTTTGAAGAAATCCTCACTACAATTCTGCCAATGTCCTTTTGTGTAGCCCACCAGCTCTGCACGCGATGCTATAATAAAAATTAAAAGTAATGTTAGCTTGACTAATGGAGGACTTCGATGACTTCAGCTTTAGGATCCTAGAGGAAGTGGTGGCTTAACTGTGTTTAGGAAAAGAAAAAGGGATTCTGACCGTCTGATCCCAATGCTCACAAGCTATCCTGACATCGCAGACACCTAACAGAACAGCCAGCTGCACCCCCCGCTATTCAGAATTCTCCAGTCCAAGGCGCTCTAGGTAAGCTCGCTACCTCTCTTCCCCATCGTCTTGAACATTCTCCACGAACGCTAAGCTGTTCCGTCGAGGGAAAGCTCTCCCAGAAGGAATCTCTCATTTTCACAGCACGCACACTATTCGGTACTTCTTCGCAATGACATACGCCGCGTCTACCATCGCGTGTCCCCACTATGAAATTCGGCGTTTCCCTAAGCTGCTTTATTTACAGAAGAAGGGCCTTCTGGGGCACTGGGAAATTGGTCTCCGAGGCTGGCATCCTTGAAAAGACTGACTCCCTTGGCATCGGGAGCCTCGGCTCATTGAAAACTAGGATGCAGAGGTTTCAAAGCTGGACAGAGTGACCGACTCCCACTAAGCGAACTAGCCAGACGACCGAGCCAGGGCATGGGGCGGCGCTCGGGACACGTACCCTGGGCCTGGTGTCCATGACGTACATGAAGCGGTTGGCCGGGGTGGCTTTGCTGATGGCCTGAAGCAAGTGCTCATCCTCCAGGCACCGGGCGCTGAAGCCCGACAGCGGCTGACTGCACCGGCAAATGGCCGCCTGGTTTCAAACACAGAGGGAACAGGTTATCCGAAGGCGTCGAAACCGTGCCTCAAAAACACGCTTACGAGGAATCAAAGAGGGTTCCCTCCAGGGCGCGACGGGATCCTGGGCCTCTGGGGAGCGCTGGGACGCAGGGTCGATCCCTGGCTGGGCACACCAGGTTAGGGACCCGGCCTTGCTGTAGCTGGGGCTTAGGTCGCAGCTGCGGCTTGGATCTGATCCCTGGCCAGCCTGGGATCGCCACATGGCGTGAGGGCAGCCAAAACAAAAGACCACCCAGAAACTGAAAGTTACAATCCAACGTGCCACCTGCTTAAAGGTTGGCAGGACACCTTAGGGCAACACGGATGCAACCAGAGGTCACCCCACTAACTCAGAGCACGACAAGCACCATCAGACGTCCCTTGTGTGTGGAACCTGTAACACGGCACAGACGAACGTAGCTACGAAACAGAAATAGACTCAGAGACACGGGGAACCGGTGACCTGCGGTTGCCGAGGGGCAGGGGCAGGGGCAGAGGAGGGCAGCATGCGGGGGGGGAATCCCCAAACGCAGGCTGCTCCGCAGAGGAGGGATTAACATCGAGGTCCTCCCAAGAGCTCGGGGAGCCGGATTCAGTACCGAGAGAAACCACACGGAAGAGAATATGGGGCAGCAACACAAAAGCAGTGGCTGTTGGATGAGATATTTAGGGTTGTTTGAAGTCTTAACAAAAAAAAAGATTTAAGAGATCTAGACATGTATACTTTTTCTCCAATCCCGTCCATACCAGCTCCATCAACCCTACTCACTCCAACCACTGTGTCATCAAGGGAAAAAAGGAAACGCCAATTCATATCTACATTTAAAATTCACACACGAGGAGTTCCCGTCGTGGCACAGTGGTTAACGAATCCGACTAGGAACCATGAGGTTGCAGGTTCGGTCCCTGCCCTTGCTCAGTGGGTTAAGGATCCGGTGTTGCCCTGAGCTGTGGTGTAGGTTGTAGACGCGGCTTGGATCCCGCGTTGCTGTGGCTCTGGCGTAGGCCGGTGGCTACAGCTCCGATTGGACCCCTAGCCTGGGAACACCATATGCTGCGGGAGCGGCCGAAGAAATGGCAAAAAGATCAAAAAAATAATAATAATAAAAAAAATAAAAAAATAAAATTCACACACGAAATGAAATCATGAAAATGTAAGAGAAGTAAGTGATAACCTTATTTTTTCAGACCTACTTTCTAAGCTGGGCACCGAAAGTCTATTTTCTACTTTTTTTGTTGTTGTTTTTTAGGGCCACATCCAAGGCACATGGAATTTCCCAGGCTAGGAGTTGAATTGGAGCTGCAGCTGCCGGCCCACGCCACAGCCACAGCCCCAGCCACGCAGGATCAGAACTGGATCTTCGACCTACACCACCGCTCAGGGCAACGCTGGATCCTTAACCCTTTGAGCAAGGCCCAGGATCGAAGGCCTGTCCTCACTGATACTTGTCAGGTTCGTTATTGCTGAGCCACAGTGGGAACTCCTGAAGGTCTATTTTCAGCTGGGCTTTCCAATAAAAATACAGACAAACTTGGGTGTGTCAGAGGCCATGCCCAGGGATAAAGTCCAAGTCCCCACAACCGTGTCTGAAAAGTAGATTAGGAACTTGTACAAAGTTTTATTTGACCTCTGGCTCCTGCTAAAACCCAGCTACACTTCCAATAGAGGAACTTGAAACGTATGACACGAAAGGTCGGACAGTCAGAGACGGAGGGAGAGACGTCAATAAAACGTGGGGAAGTCGGGAGTTAAGAGCCTGACACGGTGGCCTTGAGGAGGTGGGTTCAATCCCTTGCTCATTGGTTTAAGGATCTCGAATTGCCATGAGCTGTGGTGTAGGTCACAGACGCAGCTCGGGTCCCATGTTGCTGTGGCTCTGGTGCAGGCTGGCAGCTACAGCTCCGATTAGACCCCTCGCCTGGGGACCTCCACATGCCGTGAGAGCGGCCCTAGAAATGGCAAAAAAAAAAAAAAAAGACAAAAAGAATCCAACACAGTGTCCTTAAGGATGCAGGTTTAATCCCTGGCCTTGCTCAGTGGGTTAAGGACCCGGTGTTGCCACAAGCTGTGGCGTAGGTCGCAGATGAGGCTCGGATCTGATGTGGCTGTGGCTGGGATGTAGGTGGGCAGCTGCACTCTGATTTCACCCCCGGCGCAGGAACTTCCAAATGCCGCAGGTGAGGCCCTGAAAAGGAAAAAAAAAAAAAAAAAAAAAATACACTGTGGGGAAATCTGAGTAGACTGACCAGTAATAACCTATCTACCAGAGCAAAGAAAGTCGACCACTGATCACAAGTTAGTCAGATAAACGAAGAAAGGTGTTTTGAGCAGCAAACCCCAGGAAGGCTCGAGATCTGACATCTCTGAAAGCCTGATGGGGTGTCACTCCAAACAGCCGTACCCACCCAAGCCAGAGGGGGAAGTAAAGCCCACAGAAGGCAACATGAGAGCCGCCCACCCGCCCCCACATCTGGGTCCTGAGCAGACTTCTACACACGGTGGCATGAAAATCACAACAGAAAAAAAACCAAGGAAAGAGGTCCCTCACACACACAAGCCAACTCCCAGACCTCAGGCTTAAACAGGAGAGGCCAGCCGAGAAGCAGACACTTGAAAGACATGGAAAACAACAAGACCAAAATAAAAAGAGGAAGAAAGAACTGAGCAAACAGGTTACAAATGCAAGGAACACAAGAATTCTTTTCTGGGCTTTTTTTTTTTTTTTTTTTTTTTGGTCTTTTTAGGGCCACACTCGTGGCACATGGAAGTTCCCAGGCTAGGGGTCCAACTGGAGCTGCAGCTGCCAGTCTACACCACAGCCACAGCAACGCCGGATCCGAGCCGCGTCTGCAACCTACACTACAGTTCACGACAATACTGGATCCTTAACCCACTGAGCGAAGCCAGGGATCGAACCTGCGTCCTCATGGATGATAGTCAGATTCGTTTCCACTGAGCCACAATGGGAACTCCAAGAATTCTTTTTAAAATTCTTTTTAACACCTGCACAGTCATATCCAAGGATAGGAAACAGTCTCTACAAAGTTCAGAAAACAAGAGACAGTTCTTGGATTTCTAAAACACTACAGCAAGAAGAAAGGAGCCAGGAGATGGACAGGAGAAAAGGTTGAGGAGATTTGACCTTCTAGAAGGAGATAAAAAGGAGACAAATTAAGAAAAACGGAAGTTTACGCTAGGAAGCCCACTAGTCAACATGCCCACACAAACGTACAAAGAAAACCAAGAGAAGAGAGGAAGTTACCAAAGAAATAGAGAAGCAATTTCCCCAAACGGAGCCCTGAGGTTCCAAACAGAGCTTAAGACAACAAGGTAAGGCCCATCGTGGTGAAATTTCAGAATACCAGCAAAAAAAATCAAAAAAGAGTCCCGGGAGTTCCTGTCATGTCGCCATGGAAATGAATCCGACCAGTAACCACGGGGATGCAGGTTCAATCCCTGGCCTTGCCCAGTGGGTTAAGGATCCGGTGTTGCCATGAGCTGTGGTACAGGTGTCACAGACTTGGCTCGGATCCCGTGCAGCTGTGGCTGTGGTGTAGACCGGCAGCTGCAGCTCCGATGAGACCCCGAGCCTGGGAACCTCCATATGCCGCAGGTGTGGCCCTAAAAAGCAAACAAACAAACAAACAAAAAACCTAAAAGCTTCCCAAGAGAAAAAAATCAGGTCACAGAGGAGTGGGAGTCAGAACTGGCATCGATTCCTCACGTTACGAGCTGTGAGATGCAGGAAAAATGACTCGCCCTCTCTGAACGACGTTTCCCCGTTCGTGAGGTGCCGGGAGTCAGTCGTCGGCCTCATAAAATCACACGAGCGTGCCAGGCACATAAAGCACTAAATACTCGGCACCGCCTGGCCGGCCGTATGGACGACAGAGGTGAACCTGCCCGTGCCGGGCAGTCGCTGCTCCAGCGCCTCAGTCCTCGGGCTCCTCCTCCACCTCCTTGTACCACAAATGCTGCGCGACTGAGGCGCTTACTAGTGCCCTGGGAGCCTGGAGAGACCCTCCGCCCAGGAGTTGGCTTGTCAGAACTATCTGGTTTCCCCCAAAACAAGCAGGATCCAAAGACCAGCACAGGAAAGGAAGAAGCAGCCACCTGCCACAAACACTATTTTCAAGCGGCTGCTGAAAGGACAGAAGGAGGGAGGGATGGATGGATCGGGAAGCTGACAAGCCTGACGGTTTCCGGATTCCAGGGTCACTGTGTTTTAAAATTTCAGAAAGACAGAGTTCCCGTCGTGGCGCAGAGGAAAGGAATCTGACTAGGAACCATGAGGTTGCGGGTTCGACCCCTGGCCTCGCTCAGTGCGTTAAGGATGCCGTGTTGCCGTGAGCTGTGGTGTAAGTCGCGGATGCGGCTCGGAGCCTGTGTTCCTGTGGCTGTGGAGTAGGCTGGCAGCTACAGCTCCGATGAGACCTCTTGCCTGGGAACCTCCATGTGCCGCGGGTGCGGCCTTAAAAAGACAAAATATAAATTAATTAAATAAAATTTCAGGAAGACAAGCAAAGGACAAAGCAGCAGTTTTCCATCGGCAATTTAACACCCCGACCTCTTAAGGCGCAGGTGTGTGCTGTGTGCAGCCTCCCCCCGGGGACGGGTCCCACTGCGCTGGGAAGTCCGAGGGCAGCCCCTACCTCCTTGGCCTGATGGTAGTAGGACAGGACCGGGAAGCGACCCTTGCTGCGGAACTTGGAACTGCCCACAATGATGGGTTTGCTCGCTATCCGCGGAACGTAGAGGTCCCTGGGGTAAGTCTCGCAAATCTGCAAAAACCAGTCAAAACAAAACCATTCTACTCCCAGGTCAGAAACCAAGAGGCGAAAAGAATCACCTCTGAAATCCTCTAGAACTTCTTAAACGCGAGAAGAGCGCACAGCGCGTGGACGAGGGGCCGCCAGGATGGTCTGACCGCTCGGCACGGACACGGGGTCTCTCCACCAGGGCATGAGGTTACCTTGTAGTCGCGGTTGGCATCAGACAGCTGCCAGTTGGAATTGGGCAGCCCCATCCGCTTGTACTCCTCAGCCAGGTCCAGGAGCTGCCAGCCTCGCTGCCGTTCAGACTCATTTTGTTGGGGATTATAAGAGAAGGCGTACAGATCTTCGTATTTAGCTGCAACACAAAAAATACATAAGCGTTCAAATGCAAATTTTTTTTTTTTTGTCTTTTTGCCATTTCTTGGGCTGCTCCTGCAGCATATGGAGGTTCCCAGGCTAGGGGCTGAATCGGAGCTGTAGCCTCCTGCCTACGCCTGAGCCACAGCCACGCGGGATCCGAGACGCGTCTGCAACCTACACCACAGCTCACGGCAACGCCGGATCCTTAACCCACTGAGCAAGGGCAGGGATCGAACCCGCAACCTCAGGGTTCCTAGTCAGATTCGTTAACCACTGAGCCACGACGGGAACTTCCCTCAAATGCAATTTATAGATTGTGATGATCACTGTACAACTATAGATGTAATAAATCCCTTGACCAATAAAAAAAAAATACAAAAATTAAAAAAAATGCAATGTACAGGACTCAATGCACATGACAAAGGCAAGTATTTTTCAGTTTCACCCCCTCATTTTTTTTTTTTTTTTTTTTTTTTTTTGTCTTTTTGCCATTTTCTTGGGCCGCTCTTTGCGGCACATAGAGGTTCCCAGGCTACAGGTCGAATCAGAGCTGAAGCCACCAGCCTACACCAGGGCCACAGCAACTCGGGATCCGAGCTGAGTCTGCAACCTACACCACAGCTCACGGCAATGCCGGATCGTTAACCCACTGAGCAAGGCCAGGGATTGAACCCGCAACCTCATGGTTCCTAGTCGGATTCGTTAACCACTGCGCCACGACGGGAACTCCTCACCCCTTCACTTTTAAAGAAGCTTCAGAGAGATCGCTAACCGCTGAACATACTTGACCGAAGCGTGAAGCGCAAAACAACAAGGACACATGAGATCAAGCACGGCGGGGGACCCCTGGCAAGGAGCGGGCCAGCCGGGCACCTTGTTTGGACAGCTGCAGCAGGGAGTTGTAGACGTCGTGGCAGTCCCTCTCCCGGGGCACGACGAAATGCACGATGCGGAAGTTCTTGCACTGAATCACCAGCGGGCACCCGGCCGTCGTCAGAGCCAGCTTGTCCACCGAGGCGATGTGGTGGTGCAGGATCTAGGGCACGACAGAAGCTCCTGCGTGGCTACACGGAGGCACTGGGCATCGCTGCCTCCGGAGGGCCAAGTGTTAGCAACGCCCCCCTCCAACTCTCCAACTCAGCCTCGGTGCCCTACGCCTCACGCGCACACGGCAGCATCGTCAGGACCAAACGCCCCGGCCGGAGACGCGCGCCCACCCTCCCTCCTTCCCCCGCCCCAAAGGCTCTGCATCCTGCTCCCCCAGGGCGCTGCCCGTGGGCTCTCACCCGAGCGACTAGCTGCAGCCTCCTGAATATGCTCTCTCTGTGTCCACCCACACGGAACCCCCCCCCAGGCCATCTGCTACAAGGCAGAGGACTGACCACTAAAAAGCACCCCAAGGAGTTCCCTGGTAGCCTAGTGGTTAAGGACCTGGTGTGGTCACTGCTGTGGCGTGGGTCCAATCCTTGGGCCCAGGAACGTCCACGTGCTGCAGGTATAGCAAACACACACACACACAAAAGCAATCCCCCCCCCCAAAAAAAAGCCACCTAGGCATGGTACTCCCCTCTTGTGTAGCCTCATTTCAGGTTCCTGCCCCCACTGCTAAGCCCCGGGACACCGGCCTCAGCCCAGCTCCTTCGCACACACTGAGCTGCACCTACTGCCCGGGACACAGGCGCTCTGCCTCTTCGCTCAGGAACCTGTAGGTGTGAGTTCCGACCTGCGCTTCAAACCCATCACCGAGAAAGAGGTCCACAGTCCTCGCGCCAGCGCCTTTTTTGCACCGAGGCCCCTTCTTACCCAGGTTTCCTTCTGATGCGAGTCTATGAACAGCAGGTGTGTGGCCGTGAGGTACAGGGTGCCCGTCAAGGACTTGCTGCTGGTGCTGAACCGGTCAAGTAACTTCACCTGCTCAACCTGAGAAAAGGAAGCGGGGTGAGTGCTCGCTTCAAAAGCAGTATAAATGCTTTTTCCGGGACCCTGGCATTAAAAGGCCCATTTTCAATTTTTCGCCTCCTTTGGTTCAAAAACATGAGCTTACTTCACGCTGCAAGTTCCATTTCAACTCTCGTGGGACATTCATAAACCACAGGCAATGTTACAAACAGAACCAGCAGAGAGGAACGCTGTAAAAAAATTACCAGGAACACAAAAGGAGTGGGGAAGAAGGGGTGCGACATAAACAAACATAAACATAGTCCACGCAACATACACGAAGTTGGCAAATCAAGAAGTAAACAAATAAGGTTACGGTCTAGCGTCACGAGAGTAAACGACCAGAAACAACATGCCAGGGAACCGCTGAACGACAGCAAACTCTGACTCACGGCCCTCACCCAGGACTCTGCGTGGATCACGCGGGCCCCTCCCCGACACAGCCTCTTCTGCCTCCCTGAGGCCAGGCATCCTTCAGGGCGCACTGATGCCCTGTTTCTCATTTCCCGGGAAATGGATTAATTACTAATGTCAGCTTTGAATTCCTTCCTGGCTCTGAATTCACGTGCACCCACTATGTCACAGGCTGCTTCTCTGCCCTCTACTGAGACAGCGAGAAGCACATCTTCATGGAGAGTAGAGACACACACACACACACACACACACACACACACACGGGTGCCACCAGAGATCGGGGTTATCGTGGGCCAAGGAGGTGCAGGAAGCTGCTGTTTTGAGAAGATAGTATTTGTTACTACCCATTCTCACGGGGGTGGGGGGTGTAAAAGAACCAGTAGCAACTTAAAAATGTTAACGCACAGCTAGAGAAGCCGGTTATAGCTAGTTCTCTAGGTTGGGTGTCTGCAAAGCCACACGGTGGCTAGAATCTCGTTAAGCGTACACTTTCACTGCATGTTTTCTCTTCTCTTTACTAAAACTGAAGAAAAACGCCATTATGAAGTTACGGTCTCCCAAATCGTCACCTGTTAAAAGGCTATCAGCTCTGCCCCCTGAGAAATTCAACCCGATAAAGAGTTGCTGTTTTTTAATTTATAACAGCCCTTGCTCAAATACATCAAAATGCAAATATTTGGTTTTGATACAAAACCTTATCTGCACCGGCTAAGGCACTGAATTGATCTATAACAGGTGCCTCTAGAAACTTAGAGACACGATCTAAGTTGTGCAGCTCAGCCTGACAGCTGATTTGAAAGACAAAAGTGACACACTGTCCTTCAGCCAAGAGGAAAACTTCCTTCTTATAACCTGAAGGACGATTTCTCTCAGAAGTCCACACGTGTTCCGCTAATCTGGTCCATCTCTACCTGGTGCAGAAACCCAGCTTTATTATACCACGTGCTTCCCATCAAAACAGAAACACCCTTTTTTTTTTTTTAGGGTCCCACCCACGGCATATGGAAATTCCCAGGCTAGGGGTTGAATCAGAGCTGCAGCTGCCCGCCTACACCACAGCCACGGCCATGCCAGATCTGAGTTGCATCTGCGACCCACGCCACAGCTCAGAGCAACACCAGATCCTTAACCCAATGAGCAAGGCCAGGGATCAAACCCGCACCCTCATGGATACGAGTCAGGTTCATTACCACTGAGCCACATGGGAACTCCAAAACTTAAACACTTTTAAAACACATGAACACCGTTGACTCAACTGTGCGAGGCTCAGACACTCTGGCCCAACAACAGCCACCACCAGAACATAAACCTCACCTGTCTCATTTCCCGAAGCATCAAAACAAAGAGTTAATGGCTCTAAAAGAAGGACAAGGGATGCACAGAACTGTGTCAACATCGGCTGACTTAGAGGCCACTTGGATCAGAGAGAAAAGCCAAGGGGTTTACAAAGGGGGCTGATTTTATTTCCCTTTATTTAATTAAACGTTAACTCTGTTTTTTACAAAAGTCCACATGAAGTGTTTTCATCTGAGGATTTTAAAAAGACCAGCAACACTGGCAATCTCTGCGTGGGTGTGAGAGACAATAAAAGAAACCTGAATCCATTCAGAAACATTTGCTTAATACTTAAAGCTCTAAAAAAATAAGAGATTTTCTGAGAAATCCTAGACTATGGTCGTCTCTGCTAAAAACCCTAAGATAAACTGAAAAAACCGAAGGGGTCGCATCTTTTTCTTTGCTGACATCATCAGCCTTTCCAACCACAGACCCGGTTTGCTCAGCAGCGGCTCATGTGCCTGGCAGCACTTTCCCGAGGCGGCCCGAGCCTCCCGCAGGTGCTCTGGGTCAGGGGAGCCACAGCAGCTCCCAGCCCCTGGAGCTCTGGCGTCGGACCCTCGATCCAGGCACCGCCACCCCGGGCAGAAAGGAACCAAGGAACTGGGGAAGACGGAGGGGTTATGGGAAAAGAAGAGAAAAGGAAGCAGGGAGGAGAGAGCTGGGGGTGGGGGCGGAACGGCCACCGCAGGCCCTAAACTGCCGTCTAGTGGGACGGCTGCCAAGCCCAGGCCTGCCCTGAGGGGCCCCAGTGGCCTACGGGGGGTCACAAGCCAGCTGACCACGAAGCTGGAAATGAAAAACACAGGGAGTCACAACCTTCAGACCCCCACCCACCCCGAGAGGGAACAGTGGCCTCAGGGACCAATGCCCCTCCCCAAAGGTCCGTGACCGCCACCTGTACCCATTCCGCAGCCGCAGGACGAGGCCACCACAGCAGGAAGGTCCTGGCAAGGCTCCTCGGGCCCCGTGTGGTCCCTCCCTACAGCCGGGCGTCCACCTGGGACGCCTGGCATCCTCACCCCACGTCCCGCCAAGGATCAGCTGTCGGAAGGAAGCAAAGAGCGGGGGCTCCCTGGTGGCTGGGTGGGCAGGACTTGGCGCCTTCACCCCTGCAGCCCGGGTTCAATCCCTGGGCTGGGACCTGAGATCCCACGTCACCTGTGTGAGGCGGTCGGGGAGCATCGCGAGGGCAGAGGGCTGTCTTTTCCGTGCGGGTCTCCCCAGCTCCCAAGAGGGCCTCTGACCGCGTAAAGCACCCTGGGAAGCGATGGCAGATCCGGCACCGCCCAGCCCCGCGTCACCCCAATTTGCTTTCTGCAGCACTGGATGCAGCGACACCCAGGAAGAGCTTCGGACCCACTCAGTCAAAGCCCAGGCTGGCCTTCCAGGCCCCACGGTAACACCTGCCACCCTCCATGCCCCCCGCTCCAGCCACCAGGGCCTCGCTGGTTCTCAGCAACCACGTGTCCCGAAGTCCCATGTGCTTCTGCTCCTGCCGCTCCCTCCGTGGGGCCCGGCCCTCCCAGGTCTGTACCCCGGGTCCCTGGCCCCCGTCTCCGCTGTCCTCCCCAGTCCCACCTGGCTTTCTCCACAGCGTCTCCATCCATCACGCCCGCCCGAAGGATTCTGCTCTGGGTCTCCCCCCACTAGAAAATGAGCTTGATGCGGGCAGGGGTCTGTGATGAGCCCGCTGCCCATCCCTCAGCGCCTAGAACAGGGTGAGGCCCTGGAAACGGGGCGCCCTTCCCACTTCCCCTCATTCCCTCTGCTTCGGCCTCTTCTCCACAGGCTCCGGCACCCACGCACGAAAACCTCAACCACCCCTCAACACCGACCACTCCCAGGTCTTGTCTCTGGGCCGGACCTTCTCCGCAGCCCTGACCCACAGGACTCGCGTCCATCCCTGCGGGCAGGCACCGACCCCCGACCCAGGGCTCCGAGGAGATGCTACGCGCGGAGGCGGGGTTGGACCAGCTGAGAGGACCACGCTGGCATCACCGCCCACGGCGCCACCTCGCCCCAACAACTCTCAGAATGCACTGTGACATCCAGACCAGGTGTGCTCGCTGTTCTCTGCCCAGAGTCTGCATGGTGCCCGACACGGGAACAGGGAGCTAGGAAGTATGTATTTACCTGCAGTTTACGTGCAGCCACTGTAGATTATTCCAGAGCAGGAGTGGGCTAATACTAGATGAAAACCCAAGGTACCAGAGGAGCACACCTGAGAAGTGACTTTATCAGAAAACTAGTCAGAAACCTTTCGGTCCTTAAACAGGCATCAAAAACACCTCACTAAACCACGAGCATGGGCACTGTGGAAAGGAAAGATTCGTGCAGAAAACTAAAGGCCACCAACTAGCAGTTAAAGAGAACAGCAGACCAAGTGAAAGTCGCCAGGAAGAATCATCAGGAGGAATTCCCTTCACCAATGCCTAGTGGTTAAGGATCCACCATTGTCACTGCTGTGGCTCGGGTTCAGTCCCTGGCCTGGGAACTGCTGCATACTGCAGGCGTGGCCAAAAAAAGAAAGAAGAATTCTAAGGAAATAAGGGGTCCTAGAGCTATAGAAATAAAAACAAAGATATATATTCATCATACATTTAAGGCGAAAAGACTTAAAATAAGCCAAGGGATCGGATCCTAAAGATTTTCTAACATTCTGTTCACTCTTACCAACCCCCAGGAACGAGAAATAAGGTCTGGGAGTTCCTGTCATGCCTCAGCGGAAATGAATCTGACTAGCATCTATGAGGACGCAGGTTTGATCCCTGGCCTTGCTCAGTGGGTTAAGGATCTAGCATTGCTGTGAGCTGTGGTATATGGGTCAAAGACAGGGCTTGGATCCTGTGTGGCTGTGGGTGTGGTGTAGGCCAGGGGCTACAGCTCTGATTCAACCCCTAGCCTGGGAACCAACCTCCATATGCTGGGGGTGAGGCCCTAAGAAGACCAAAAAAAAAAAAAAAAAAGTAAAGAAATAGGGTCTGCTCTAATCGATTCAATTCAGCTCACTTTCCCCATTTCCCCATTGTGTGCTCTGCACTGTAGCAAGCATGATGAAAGTTGCAAAGGTGAGGTTCCGAGTGGCCCAGAAAGAAGTCCCATGCAAGAGGTACCAATGAACACCACCCGGAACAAACCTGACCTGATGCCTATCCGAGTCCTCTTTTCCACCCCTGCCCCTTCTACTAGTTTGGTTATTTACTCTGTCACCCTTCTATCTTCAAATTTTAAGTGGCAGCAACTTGAATCCTAGTGTTACTTTATCTTTTGTCTCTTAAAAACACAGAGAGGAGTTCCCACTGTGGTGCTGTGAATTAAGGCTCGGGGGTTGCCAGAGCTGTGGCAGACGTTGCAGCTGCACTGGATTCCTGGACCCAGGGAATTTCCACATGCCAAGGGTGTGGCCAAAAAAAAAAAAAAAGCGAGCGAGCGAGATAGATTTTTTTAAGGTGGTTACTTTTTTGCATCTTCAATTCTAATAAAACTGAATAGACACAGCAGAAATGAATCCGACTAGTATCCGTAAGGATGAGGGTTCGATCTGTGGCCTCGCTCAGTGAGTGAGGGATCCAGTGTTGCCTTGAGCTGTGGTGTAGATTATAGACATGGCTCGGATCCTGTGTTTGCTGTGACTGTGGTGTCAGCCGGCAGCTGCAGCTCTGCTTTGACCCCCAGCCTGAGAGCTTCTATATGCTGCGGGTGCGGCCCTAAAAAGCAAAAACAGAAACAAACCAAAAACCAAGCTCTAATACAAACCTGTGTACACCTTAAAAATGCCTGTGAACCACTTTAACGACAGAGACCTCAAATTCTCCCAGGAACAAATGAAGAAGACAGACGTATGTCTGCTTTTTCCCTAAAGGAACTGTAATTTGAGGATAGGCAGCAAGTGAGCGATGGTTTGGGCAAACCCGAGAGCCCAGATTCACAGTGGGTCCCCTGAGCGATTCTGTTAGATTCTGCGCGATCCTAAAAGCAGGCTATTTTGATGCCCGTTTGTTTTCTCCGCCCCGCCCGCACCCCCTGCCCCAAAGTTGAAGCTGAACTTAAAGGATGTCGGTCAGGGAAATCGGCAATATTTTGATGTAATTTCCGTCGGTTTATACAGCTGTACAAGAATCGTACGAATATTTGCGTGTTCTCAAAGTAAACGCCTTTCACACACAAAGTGAAGCACGGAGTTTAATGAGCACAGCTGGCGAACAAACACTTCCATCAGACACGTTAAAAAGTGGGGGAACATCTGTGCAGCTGCCTCTTGATACCAAAAACACCTAAGTCTGGAGGAAGCCGGAAACCCTCAAGCCCCGGGAAAGTGAGATGGAGCCGAGCGCTAGCCTCGCTCCCCCGAGGCCGCACCCAACATCCGAGTCGCGGGGCAGCGGGACGCGAGCAGGAAAGGCGCACTCGGCGCCTAGATGGGCCCCGGGCCCTGAGGCCGCAGCAGCCCCGACTTCGCCCGGGAAGGCGCAGCGCTGGAGGGCGGCCGCCGGCTCCACGGGACGGACCCCAGATGTCCGCACCCAACGCCAGACCCCAAGGCCGCCCCACGCCGCGGGCACCGGGGCCGCCCCTCCGCCGTCGGCCGGGTGCCCCCGGCCGGTGCTCCGCCCGCCAGGCCTCCGCCCGCCAGCCGCGCCCCGCCGCCCCCGCCTCCGCCCGTCAGACCGGCCGGTGGCCCGCGGCCCTCCGCGCGCCCACCTTGGTCGTACGGATGTGCTCCATCCCGAGGACGCGTCCGCCGGCTGCCGCACCAGCGCACCATGGAGCGGAGGACCCGGGCGGCGGCGCCCCTGACCCGGCAGACCACCTCCGGCCGGCCGCCCCCAGGCGCACGCGCAGCCCGCCCACCGTCTCCTGGAAACACTTCCGCAAACCCGGGCCGTCGAGAGGGCGCGGCGCGGCGGGCAGAGCGGCGGCGGCGCCGGAAGAGCAGTAGCTAGATGGACCCGGGCTGCCGGGGGCTCCACAGCGCCCCCTGCAGGTGGAGGCCCTCCAAGCCCTGCGAGAGCGCGAGCCTCTCCTGCGCAGCTGGCCAAGGTTTTCCCGCTGCAGAGGGTGTGCACATGCTGTGCAAAGAGAATTTGGCGAGACAGAGTCTCCCTGAAGTGCCTCACCCTACCAGTGGCCAGTGCCAAATTTCAACACTTCCTCTTTAGTCTGAGCTGCACTTCTACTCACAAAAATCTATTCTAAGGAGATAGATGCATTTACTGTAGCCTTATGTGAATCAATCACAATCTCCAATATTATGCGATAGTTACGTAAAGCGTGGTGTGTCCACACACTGTTAATACCAGCACCCTTTAAAATTTACGTGGTAGGTCCTAACAAGTAAAAAACTGAACAAACTGAAAATCAGCAACTCTGTATAGATCTATGAGAGAACGGTCACAGGCTCATACCTGAAATTTTTCAGAATGCAGAGGACAATAATTTACAGAATCAAGAAGCTCAACAAATTCCAAGAGGGATAAATAAAAAGAAATCCATATCTAAGTACATCAGAGCGAGCTGGATTCTCTGTGATGAATTCACTATGGCAACAGCAAAGGCACAAATGGAAATCTTAAAAGCATCCAGGGTAGAAGAGAAACAAATTACCTCTAGTAGATCAACAATTCAATTGACAGCTGACTTCTCAGAAATAGTGGAAGCCATATAACATTGGAATGGTATCTTTGGTATGCAGAAAGAAGACAACTCACAGTCTAGACATATCTTCCCAAAATACCTTTCAAAAAACAAAAATGGAAAAAAATAGACATTTTCAAACAAAAAGTAAAGACTGAGAGATTTTGCAATGACCTATATTAAAGCGAATTATTAAAGTGTGCTTAAGGATAAGGAAAATGATCGCAGATGGATGATCTAAGATAAAAAAATAGTTTTTTAATGTAAAAATTAAGTAAATGCGAATAAATATTAACCACATAAAAGTATAATAACAAGTTTTATGAAGTTTAAAAAGAATTCAAACATATGAGCTCAGCATGAGATAAAATATCCTAAAATCCATATATTATCTTGGAAGAGAATAGTTTTTAGCCTTAAAATGTTATATTTACAGAGTTCCTCTCCTAGCTCAGTGGAACCGAATCTGACTAGCCTCCATGGGGATGCAGGTTCAATCCCTGGCCTCACTTAGTGGGTTAAGGATCCAAAGTTGCCATGAGCTGTTGTGTAGGTCACAGATGTGGCTCGGATCCTGCGTTGCTGTGGCTGAGGCTGGCAGCTAGAGCTCCAATTCCACTCCTAGCCTGGGAACATCCATATGCTATGGGTGTGGCCCTAAAAAAAAGTTATATTTACATGTTTTACTTTCTAGGGTAACGACTAAAATAATAGAAACAGCATATAAGTTTCAAGTTAGTATAAGGAGAAATGGAACTTAAAAAGATATATTTGCTGCAGTTTTAAAAGAATATCAAGTATCAGTGAATGAATTTTACAAAATATGTGTCAGATTTTTTAATGCATGTTATAAAATTACATAGATGGATGGATGGATAGAGAGATAGGTAGATAGACAGACAACACACAGAGAGAGAAGACCTAAATAAATAAAAATAAATAAAGAGGCATACTATGTTCATGGAGTAGAAATCTTAATTTTGACAATTTTTTGTAATACTGGTCAGATATTTTGTTGAATGCCTCTCTAATGTTTTTCTCATAGTTAGACTGGGGTTAAGGGCTTGGGAGGGTGGTAGGGGAGAGACTCGGCAGATAAAATGCCATTATCACATTGTATCAATATCAAGTCATACTATCAAAATGGTTTAGCATTGTTGATGTTCACTTTGATTGCCTGCCTGAGGTAGTGTTTGTCAGGTTTCTCCACTGCAAAGTTTACTATTTTCACCCATTTCTATCCTGTTCTCTTTCAAAGGCAATCGCTATCCAAAGTCCACACTTAAAAGTCAGGAGTTATGTACCTGCTCTTGGAGGGCAGTTTCTACATGTCGTTTGAAATTCTTCTGCACAAGAAAATGTTCTCTTCTCTCCCGTTTCCTTATTTATACCATCATTTGTTTTTACCAGTGTGGACTCATTAACATTCATTTTATACTTTGAACAATAATCTGATAGTTCTTCATTATTTTCTGGCTCAAATTGTTTTAGCTTTGGCCATTAGCAGCTCTTTCACTTGGCTCCTTTGTCCCTCTGACATACCCCCATCAATATTGGTGGGGCTTCGTGGTTTGGTTTGGTTTGGTTTGGTTTTTAGCATTTCCTTACTTTCTGTCCCTACAAGATGTTCCCACCTCATTTTGTGTCTTTCCCACCCCCACACTCAGAACTAACCATTTATCCAAGGACTCTGGTTCTTGTAGTGAAGAATGACATTAGAATCCAAAATCTGGGCACGAAGTATGACTGTTCCTACTGGAATGTTAGCAAGAGTTCTTTTTGTTTATGTAACTTTTTTGTCAAGTTTTTTGGGGTTTTTTGTGTGTATTTTTTCCTTTTCTTGAGCCGCTCCCACGGCATATGGAGGTTCCCAGGCTAGGGGTCTAATCGGAGCTGTAGCCTCTGACCTACACCAGAGCCGCAGCAACTTGGGATCCAAGCTGTGTCTGCGACCCACACCACAGCTCACGGCAATGCCGGATCCTTAACCCACTGAGCAAGGGCAGGGATCGAACCCGCAACCTCATGGTTCCTAGTCAGATTCGTTAACCACTGCGCCACGACGGGTACTCCTGTCAGGTTTTTTTATTTTTGTTTTTTTGGTCACACCTTGCTCTGATTTTGTTTATTTCATCTGTCTAGGTATATAAAATGTTTTGGATTTTTTTTTTTTTGGTCTTTTTGCCTTTTCTAGGGCTGCACCTGCAGCACATGGAGGTCCCCAGGCTGGGGGTCTAATCCGAGCTGTAGCCGCTGGCCTATACCAGAGCCACAGCAACGCGGGATCTGAGCCTCGTCTGCAACCCACACCACAGCTCACAGCAATGCCAGATCCTTAACCCACTGAGCAAGGCCAGGGATCGAACCTGCAACTTCGTGGTTCCTAGTGGGATTCATTAACCACTGCGCCGCAACGGGAACGGGAACGGGAGCTATTTGTTGGTTTGATTGTGTTTGCTTCCCAAATGATCTCTATTTCCTCTAGGTTTTCCTAGGTTTGCCGTTTTCATTTCTTGACATTCATGAGAGACGTCTTCTCTAACATCAGATCATCTCTGACCATCCTTTCAAGCCATAAAATACTAACTGGAAAAAACCTTTTCAGGCGAGCTTGAGGATTGGTCAGGCTCACTGATGGAGCGGGGATGTGGCACTCTTGCTGGGGGATCTCTCACATCATGAGGCGAAGATCTCGTTCATGTGAATGGGCACCAGGAACCCTGGGGACGGGCGTCCTATTAGCAGCAGTAGCAGAGCCTGAGTAGACACCCAGGTTGGACTCCACATGCAGGATCCAAATGATCCAGCCCGTCGGCTTCTCGGTCACTAGATCTCCCCCTGGTGGTCACTGCAAGAAACAAAGCGCTCCAATTCCTCTGCCACTGCAAGAGCCCTTGAGGAAAAGAGATACCATAAAGGAGAATTTCCTTCATTGAGAATTGTTTTTCTTCTTACCCATGTTCATAAAGCACGCGGTCCAATCTAAGAGAACCCCGACGTGTACCAGTGTTCCTAGGTCCTCTCCTTCTTTAAAAATGTTGGATCCGATGAAGTAGTTTCTGCTGTGCTAATCACATAACTTACACAAATAGGTCACTTGACACAGTTACAGAATCAAAGGAGGCATCCCCAAGACTTACAAGCTAACCTAAAGGAAGACCTGCCAGCCAGGAAGAGTTCTCTCTAGGGTTGGTCAACCTGAATATCAAAACGCCGACTTAATTGTCGACCACAAGAAACACAAGCTAAAGCTGGCAGGAGTGAGGGTTGGTATTCTCTTCCTGTGAAGCTCAGTAGACCCTTTACAGTTGAGAGGCTCACTTCCTTCGCATGAATTCAGAGCAAGAGACATGAGCTGAATGAAATGAAAGGCTGTGGTCATTCTGCCAAGATCGTGATGCATCCATAAACCCTACTGGAACATACTCACTTCAGGACAAGGCAGTAGTGTTTCTGGACCAGGAGAGTCTCTGCAGGCAGCCCTGAAGGCTCATCATGGTAGGGCTGAATTTGACGTCCCTGGTCTGTTGTGAACAACTCCATTTCTGAGACCTCAATCCTTTAGAAATGCCCCTCAGTCAACTAAGTTCCTATCGAGATGTCTGGAAGCCAGGCTGTCTTGTTTTTTTCTTTTTTTTTAGTTGAAGTGTAGTTGATTTTTGTAATTGAAGCATAGTTGATATATGTACATATACATGTATGGATATATAGATTCATTTTCAGATTCTTTTCCTTTACAGCTTTTTAATTTTTTTTTTAACTATCCTATGAACGGCCTGTATTGTTGGCAATGGGAGGTCGAAGATGAAGGTCAGCTGCCACTCCTTGGGTGGCTCCACAGACGTGGTTGCAGCCCTCGAGAAAACTACAGCTTTCAGAATTCCCATTGTGGCACAGCAGAAACAAATCTGACTAGGAACCACGAGGTTGCGGGTTCGATCCCTGGCCTCGCTCAGTGGGCTAAGGATCTGGGGTTGCTGTGAGTTGTGGTATAGGTCGCAGACGCAGCTCCGATCTGGCGTGACTGTGGTGTAGGCCAGCAGCTGTAGCTCTGATTCGACCAGTAGCTTGGAAACGTTCACATGCTGCGGGTGTAACCCTAAAAAGAAAACAAAAGAAAAAGCTACAGCTTTTTACAAAGTGTTGAATGTAGTTCCCTGAGCTATGCAGTAGGCCCTAAGTAAGTCCCTGTTGGTTACCATGTTGTCTTTTTAAGAAGTCTTAAAAACACCTATGTTCTGATTTTGTTTTGATGTGTGCATTTATAATTTTCTTTATTATCTAAGTTCTAGGGGACACCTAGATTTTTCCTTATAGGTACCTACAAAGACTACTTAAAATAGTGATATACTAGTTATTGCTGACTTTAATAAAATTTAATTTTCTTAATTGACCTTGCTTTTATTTATTTTTATTTTTTGGGCCACACCTGCACCAGGAGTTGAAACTGCACCCAGCAGTGACCCGAGCCACTGCAGTGACAAAGCACAATCCTTAACCCATTGCACCACAAGGGAACTCTCAACCTTGCCTTTAAAGACAGAGTTTTTTGGCATCAAAAAATAACCCAAAAAACATTAAGTAAGCACTTATGATGGTTTGAAATAATAAGGATTCTGCATTAATTTCTCCCTAATATTTGCTTATTTTTACGCTGCTTAAAACAACTTAGTTTCCCTATAAAATACACAAGAGATGTCTGAGGCTATGATTTTCATGTGAGAAAACATCTCATTATTTTAAGGCTAAATGTTGATGCTTTTTAAATTATATGTATTGTTTACCATCGAATGGGATAATATAAAAGCAATCACACTTCCTAATCTGGGTGCTTCTTCAGTGAACGTAAATCATTACAAGAGCAGTAATATTTCTCCTGGCTACAGTTCTCAGCTTTTATTTTATTTTTAGGTGGGTTGCTGCAGAAGATGAAGCCTGTGCTCAGAATTCTTCCTGGAACCACAGCTGTCTGAATTCACATCCCAAGTCTGCCACTTACTGTGTGCATTTAGCAAAATCATCTCTCCTAGTTTTCTTCTCTGTAACTAGCAGTCCTTACCATCATCTCCTCCATGGAGTTATGCGTCTTGGTTAAGTGAAATAATGAACTGAAATCTGTAAGCATAGTCGCTGTTCTCAACCACTGCTCTGTAAATACCAGTTTCTACTGGTGTGTATTATGTCAAGGGCATTGAGGTCCCCACAAATGTCTGTTTATCTGCTGATCCTCAGCCTCATTCTTCAGCACTGAGTTCAGACATCTATTTGGACGAGACTGTGTTCATTTGGGGAGACTGAGTAAAGGAGAAGACTTAGTCTACAACCTGCAACCGAGGAGACGCACCTGGTCCAGCCAAGGGCGTACAACTGGGTTGGCTGACACACAGGGCTTTTTGTCTTTTTAGGGCCCCACCTGTGGAATACGGAAGTTCCCAGGCTAGAGGTCGAATCAGAGCTGCAGCTGCAGTGATGTGGGATCCGAGCTGCTTCTGTGACCTACACCACAGCTCACTGGCAATGCCGGATCCTTAATCCACTGAGTGGGGCCAGGGATCAAACCCGTGTCCTCATGGATACTAGTTGGATTTGTTACCCTAAGTGAATCTTGATGTGCCTATGTGTACCTAGAAAGACTTCTTAAAAATGATATACTGGTTACTGATGACTTTAATAAAATATAATTTTGATTGACTTTGCATTTAAAGATGGAGGGAGGTTTTTTGGTATCAAAAAATAACGAGTACAGAAAAAGCATGAAGTAAACAATCAGGATTTACCCAAGGGGCATCTAGGTCTGCTCTCTGTCCGTTTGTACCTGCTGGTGACTTTGGTCCATACAGCGGCCGGTCATGCCCTATCTGTGTCACTGTTTTATTGAACACTGGGTTCTAATGGGGTCAAGCAGGCAGCAGATTTCTTTTTCTCCCCGGCTGCCCTTCAAGCCTGATTCGTCTGCTCTCCGTTACCCTCTCCTCAGTAGGAGCCTGAGCTCGTGAAGAAGTACAGGTCACGCTGGGGTTTTTACAACAATCTAATTTTTGGGAGTCAAAGAATCCGGTCAAATTACAACGAAATTGCCCAGCGTGCTGTATCCATTTCAAAGCTTCTCCTCCTTCCCTGTCTCTGTCAGGTTTGATAACATTGGGGATGGAGAAGGGGGGCACAGGCGTGGGAAATCTGTTCTGACAAGCTTGTCCCACTTTCTCCCCATTTGCTTGCCATCTCCTGTTTGTCTCCGGAATCCGGTCATGCTCAGCGAGCCCTATTATAACCTGGCATCGCGGATGCCGGCAAACCCCCTCCTTCTCCCTTCTGCAGTAAGTCAGTAAGTGCACCCTTCCCCCATCCTCTGGGCCCTCCAGATCATCTCAGATCCTTAAAGGAGGTGCAACCCTCTCCAGTTCCAACCCACAGCTCTAGCAGCGACTCGTTTTTTGGGGGCGTACCTGCAGCAAACGGAAATTCCCCAGCTAGGGGTCCAATCCGAGCTGCAGCTGCCGGCCTATCCCTCAGCTAATCCAGATCCGAGCAGCGACTGAGACCCACCCCACAGCACACGGCAACGCTAGATCCTTTAACCCACGGAGCCAGACGAGGGATCCAACGGCATCCTCATGGGTACTAAACAGATTCCTAACCTACTGAGCCACGACGAGAACTCCAGGCATCTCCTCTTTGAACCCCATTTGTTTCAGGTATAAGGGTTGCTCACGAAACCCTTACATCGCTCTTATTTCTGTACACTTATTATCCCGTCCACTTTGCGGTTCTTTGGGGCCCCAACACGGTTCCCAGCGCGGGACTGTGCACACCCTCTTGGTAGCAGGCAGGATGTAAGCAATAACTGAGACTCAGCAGCCACGATGCAGGGGCCACGAGGGCACACGGGACAGGACACACCTGAGACAGACCAGCCCTCCCACGGGACCTCCGGGCACCGCCCCGCCCCAGGGCGCCTGCGCGGCGGGCGGCCCCGCCCCTCCCAGCAGCCCCTGCGCGGCGGGCGCGCTCCCGAGGCTGCGTGCGTGCAGCCGGCGCCAGCGTGCGCGGCGTGGGCTCCACCCCCCTCGGGCCTGTCCTCAAGGCCGCCGGCCCCCGGGTTCGCGCCAAGTCGACGCTGGGCGCGAGCGATGCTGCCCGACCCGCCTCGGCCTTGAGGCGGGAGCGGCGAGCCGACCCCTCAGCTTGCCGACGGTGCGGAGCCCGCAGCCATGTCCGCGGGGTTCTCCTTCGGGAGCGGCACGCTGGGCTCCTCCACCGTGGCCGCCGGCGGGAGCGGCACGGGCGGCGGTTTCTCCTTCGGGACCGCGGCGTCTAGGTAACCGCGCTCGGCGCCTTCCCGCCACTTGCTCCTTGCGGGCGACCTGCTTCCGGGCGGGCTGGGGAGCGGGAGGGTCTGGGGGCAGCCGGCGAGCTGGGGGCGGAGGGGGTCGGGGCCTGGGGGGGGGGGGCCTGCGCGTGGGCAGGTGGGGGCGGGGGCTCGGGCTTCCCCGCGGAGGCCCCGCCGCGAGCTCGCGGCTTCTCCGGGCCCAGCCAGGCCCCAGGCTGCGGCGCGCGGCGAACGTCGAGCGGGCGGCTGGAACTCGGCTTGGGGGGTTTTAGAGAAAGACTCTAGGAAATTTTAAGGGGGATGATGACAAGTTTTCCCCCGATCGATACGATGCTACTGCGGAGTGTTCAGTTTGGGACGTCAATACATTTCGTCACGCGTTTTCACACCTCTTGTGCCTCATGGGGTCCTATGTGTCCTTTTCTGTTGCAAATCCTCTTGACGGCACTTACGGGTGATAATTTAGAGCACTTCGCCCGTTTGTATGTCGTGGGTGAGAATATCGTGTTGACCGGCGTTCAGCCGCAGAGCCATCGTTCTGGGGCCGCCGGCGACAGCACCCCTTCAGGTGTGACCACCGTTTGGCTAGCAGACGTGCAGAAGCAGGCAGTTACAATAAAGATCCTTGGGCAGATGCAGGGTTTAGTCTTTAGAACCCAATCTTGTGAAGAGAATCGTGGAGATCGTTACGTGTGCAGACCACGAGCTACAAGGCAGCACCTGAAGCTCGAAGGATGAGTTTGTAGGTTAACAAGGCAAAAATGCCTTTTTTGTCTGCGTCAGACGGAGGTGGGACACAGACTACACAGCGAGGTCAGACATCTGGAGCTTTCCTTAACCCGGCCTTTTCTCCCACCCTGCGTGCTTGATCAGCAAGACCCGGTCGCTTTAATTTCTCGATTCCCTTTTGCTTCGTTTGCAGCGCCGCCACCCTGCCGCAAGCCACTGTCGTTTGTGGAGTAAGGGTTTATTCACACTCAGAGGTAGCAGGCTCTTTTTATCTGGTAGCAGGAGTAAGTCCTGCCCTCTGAAGCACACATTCCTAGGAAAAGACGGTTCCTGCCAGGTTCCCAACCAGTGATATTTCTGGTGTGAGAGGAAGACCGCTCCATCATTTCCTATTTTGATTGGTTCGGTGGATTCCGAAGCTGTCTCCACTGCCTTGACGTCATCTTTTAACAGCATCGGAGCCAGAGTAGTTAGAAAGAAAAACATTCCCATTGCCTCCCTTCAGTGATTCCCCACTATTCTTAGAATGCCGTAAAAATAAATCTTATCGTGATCTGCAAGACCCAGACAGCCCTGGAGCCTCTTGAGACATCCTGAGCCCATCTTCTCTCTCTCTCTCTCTTTTTTTCTTTTTTGGGGGGCTTTTTTTAGGGCTGCACCTGAGGCATAAGGAGGTTCCCAGGTTAGGGGTCCAATCTGAGCTGTAATTGCCAGCCCACGCCAAAGCCACAGCAACGCCAGATGTCTGGGACCTACAGCACAGCTCACGGCAACGCCGGATCTTTAACCCGCCGAGCAAGGCCGGGGATCGAACCTGTATCCTCATGGATGCTTGTCGGGTTGGTTAACTGCTGAGCCATGACGGGAACTCCCCATCGTCTCATCCCTGTGTGTGCCAGTTCAGTGACCCAGCTCCCCTGTAAAAGAACATCCACAGCCGTTCCAATAAGTAACTGCAGCAAAGTTTCAGCGGAAGATACTACCCTTATTTCAGGCAGTGCACTTTGATGTTTTTTATTCTGTTCCATTTCATTTTTAAAAAATGTGTGTTGTGAGCTACCTAATTGATTTTGTACTCCTCGCATGGCTCGGGATCTTAGTTTGAAAAACACTGCTCTAGCAAGGGAAGCGGCCTTTCCTCAGGTGGACCTGGCCAGACCGCTTCCCACCTGTGGGCAGTTCCCTCTGCTTGGAGCTCCCCAGCACCTCCTGCGTGGCACTGGTGCCTGCTCCTGGGCCTCAGGGGTGCTTCGCAGGGAGGCCTCTCTTTCCTTTCAGCGCAGGGGAGCTTTCCGTCCTCCACCCTCTACATAGCACCTCCAGTTTGTAATCAGCTTGTTACATTTTTGGTTGACTTATTTTTTTATTTTTTTGTCTTTTTGCCATTTCTTGGGCCGTTCCCTCGGCATATGGAGGTTCCCAGGCTAGGGGTCGAATTGGAGCTGTAGCCACCGGCCTACACCACAGCCACAGCAACACAGGATCCGAGCCACATCTGCAACCTACACCATAGCTTGCGGCAACGCCAGATCCTTAACCCACTGGGCAAGGGCAGGGGCCGAACCTGCAACCTCATGGTTCCCAGTCGGATTCATTAACCACTGCGCCACGACGGGAACTCCTTTTTTGTTGACTTTTAGTTCTGATCCCAGCAGTACAGTGTAAGCCCCATGATGGTCGACATTTTTTCGTGCTGGTTTTCCAGGAGACACATTGGATGGAGGGAGATGCCTCTTCTTTGAATGAATGAATGAATGATTGAGAAATCTCTCTCTGTGATTGGAAACTTCCTGAGGGCAGCGTCTGAGTCTTACCATCTCCCACTCCATCGGAGTCCCTGTGATGATGCCTGGCGTTATAAAAAGGGCTTTTATTTCATTTTTATAAATACGTGTTGAATGGTTGAGTGAATGAACTATTATAAACTAGAGAAACGTATACGGGCTTTAGAAAGGCTTGGGAATTAAGAAAACCCCAATAACCGCACCCCTGTCCCCTGGTTTGGAGGGCTGACTTCCCTAATGCCACTGTGATTTGGTCTCTTAGTAGATCATTCTGCGGAAGTCACTCTCCAAGCTTCAGTTCCCACACCTGGAAAAGGGCCCCAGTAGTAGACCGTTTACCTCAAGGTTGTCGAGTAAGGTAAAGCCACTTAAGTGTTGGGCATCGTGCCTGTCACTTGGTGTCTGCCTGGGGAATGTCGCCTGTTGGGTCCGCGCCTCCGTCCTCAGTAAGGCCAGCGCGGGGTCAGGATTCCGTCCCTGACCTGTGGGGTCTGCTTGGCGTTTCCACAGCACATCCTGTTGAGGGATTGGCTGGGTCCTGGGGAGCTTTTTCTTTTTCTTTAAGTGAATTTCTCTGCCAGATAAAATTTCTCCTTTGCTTCTCTGGGTGAAGTGAGATTTCATCTTCATTTATTTCTTCAGTAACATTTTCAGCTTTATAAAGTTGTGCAACACTTTATTGTGTCTTTAAGTTGTCAAGAAATTTTAAATATTTTAATTGCCTTGAAATACATACTTTCACTGTGTATCTTTTGTGTGTTTATGGAATAGCAGTAAAAGTGGGATCCCTGACTTGTTTGGGAAGATGGGATACATAAGAAGCATTTTCTTATTTTGACTCTTCAAAATTTGCCGGTAGAGTTGCTTACAGTACATTTTGATTCAGTCGATGAAGGGTTTAAAGATCTGTGCTCTAATGTAGGCGAGACCTTGCAGCCCGGCTCTGCCAGCCCCCCGTTGTTACACACCAGGGGCACATGGCTGTGCCCGCAGGGGCTGTTTTCAGGTCCATGGTAAAGCAGGGCACGTCAGGGTCCCTTTTGCTCCTTGGCGGGGCCACCGATCCCCTCTCATTCCTCTCCCGGGGATGAGCTGGCCGAACACCTTGTCACACACCGTGTGTCCTGGAACCTGTACCTGCTCTTCTGGTAACTGGAACAACACGGTTTACTGAGAGAAGTTACTTTGCCCTGTGTAATCTCTTAGTCTTGACAGAAAGGTTAGGTCATACATTGGAGAGCTGGCGCTGGAGCCTGCCTGCCCCTTGGACTAAAGTCCCCCGAGGCTTTTAAGCTTTTCTAGAACTGAGGTTGGGCTCTGTTGTGGCGTGTACGTCTGTGCGCAGGGGCAGGGAGAGACTTCATAAAGATACGTATACAGAAAGAACAGGACTTCCTGTTCCGTTATCCGTGTTGTTATTATCACGCTTAACTTGCCTACATGGTTGTTTTTGTTTGTTCATTTGTTTTTGTCTTTTTAGGGCCGCACCCGCAACATAGGGGTGTTCCCAGGCGAGGAGTCAAATTGGAACTAAAGTCACTGGCCGCCAGCACAGCCACAGCAACGCCAGATCCTTAACCCACTGAGCGAGGCCTGGGATCGAACCTGCATCCTCATGAATACTAGGCCCATTCATTTCCGCTGAGCCAGAGTGGGAACTCCCACACTTACAAAGTGTCAAGTTGTCCAGATTTTTTGGCTAATTGTCATTGTTTGTTCTCCCACCTATAAATAGCAAATTTGAGGCTCTGACGTTTGCTAACAGTTGAAAAGCTGTGAGCTTTGCGCACGTCCCGTGTTATTAGCGGCGGGCCTGTTGAAGCCTTCAGGAGCCCTGCGGGGAGGAGGTCTGCTGAGTGCCCCTGGTCTGGGAAGCGGGCAGCTTTGCTTTGCACTTTCCTGCGTCAGGCCCACGCCCCACCCCCATGACGGGAGCGCAGCAGTGGGGGCGGTGGGGACAGCTTGGAGTGACGTGTCTCTTTCTGGTTGTGTCTCTGTGTGAGCAGCCGGGGGAGGACACATGCATTTAGGGTGAACTGTAACGAGTCGTTCAGAAGAAAATGGTGTACATTTATCGGATTTCCTTAAGGTCACTTTACAGTATGCTCAGCTTTCAAGTGAAAACTGCTGAAGCAGAGTGTGTGTGATCCTGCCTGTGATTACTGGGGTCCGAAACCCTGACTGCTGTCTGTAGGTGAGGCCTTTCTTGAAGACGGGTGTTGGCGTCTTAAGGCTAATTCTATGTGTGGATTCATTTTTAAAGAGAACAGAAACGTATTTGAACTTAGTTCAGCGTAAACTGTCCGTTGCCTTTGTGTCCTCGGGAGGTGTGTGGCATCGTAAATGGGGAAAACCATCCTGCCCCGAGAGGAGCTAACTCGCGTTTTCCTTAAACAAGTCTTGGCTCTAGGAGACTTTGTTTTGTGTTTCCTATACACAAGCAACCCGTCTGCGGGGCTCAGTTTCGGAACTCTGGGGAGCACCTCGACTCCAGCGACGACGTCGGCTCCTTCCGGGGGCTTTGGAACCGGGCTCTTTGGATCCAAACCTGCCACTGGGTTCACTCTGGGAGGAACAAGCACAGGTAAGGAGGACTGTTGCGTTTTCGGGGAGTCGGTGTGGGATGTTGGGCGTGGCTTCTGTCCTGTGTCTCCACCCTTCGCGAGGTGCCGCTGTGCTGAGAAACGGAGGATGCTGAGCTGCAGAGAAATGCCGTGAGCTGCGGTTCAGGGCCAGCCACAGGCCCAGCGTCAGGTATGCTGTACTTGGGCCTAAGGAAGGACAGCACCCGCGTACATTTAAGGACTGAAGACGACAAAGCTCTGCAGATGTAATGAGTTCAAATCATTAAAACTTCAAACAGCGTTTTGCCTTATTGAAGATTAAGTCAGGCTTACAGTTTGGATGTTAATTTAGTGCATATGGGACAGTCAGCTTCCTGTTTTGCTGTAACGTAATTTATATCCCTAAGAGTTGCTTTAGATTTTTATTTATTGAAACAATTGTTTCAGTGAAAATTGGGCAAGAAGGGAAGGTTTCTGGTGGACATTTCAATAGTAGAAGTTTTTTTTTTTTAAAAAAAAAAAACATATTTTGTTACCATCAAGCCAAAAATATGTCTCACTGGAGCCCCTGTTTATCAGGTTTGCTTCCTTCTTTACCTTTCCTCCGAGTCCTCAGCCTATTGGTCTGCTAGCACCTTTTGCACTGAGCCACCCCCTGTGTGTGGAAGAGCTGCAGTCGTCAGCCCCAGACCAGCTGCGGGGCTGCTTGACGTGGTGCCAGGGTTTGGCTTGGAGCAGCTCTTTGCCTCCCTGCCTGATGTTGTTTGCATCTTACAGCTTAGTGACATGCAGCTCGTAGTGAGACAGCCAGCGCAGTGGGGAGGGTGCCGCTGTGGGCATCGGTGATGCGGAGGTCGCCTGGTTCCTCTGGGCCTCCCAGCAGGGTTGTCACTCCCCGAACACAAGCCACACGAAGGCCGTCTTCCCTTGATGGTTCCGTTTTCTCTCTTTGTCCCCAGGCGTAGCAACAGCTATAACTACGGGATTAACGCTGGGTAAGAGTGAAGCTTGGAGATCCCAGATCAGTGGTTTTCTGCTCCTCTCTTTCCGCCTGTGTCCCTGAGCTGGGGTGCAGAGGAGGGTGTGGAAAGAACGAATGTGGATCACAGACACTGGCTTGTCAGGAGCCCTTCAGTGTTTTGAGTACTTGAAGAGCCAGTGACTGGCGTTCCCTGGTAGCTCCGTGGATTAAGGACCTGGCATTGTCACTGCTGTGGTACAGGTTCGATCCCTGGTCCGGGAACTTCCACATGCTGCGGGTGAGGCCAAAAAATAAAGTTTAAAAGAATTTTAAGAATGAGAAATCAATGACTTGGAGTTTCCATTGTGGTTCAGCAGTAACAAAGCTGACTAGTATCCATGAGAACGCAGGTTTGATCCCTGGCCCTGCTCAGTGGGTTAAGGATCTGGTGTTGCGGTGAGCTGCGGTGTAAGTCAAAGATGAGGCTGGGATCTAGCGAGGCTGTGGCTGTGGTGTAGGCCGGCATCTGGGGCTCCGATTGGACCCCTAGCCTGGGAGCCTCCATATGCTGTGGGTTCGCCCTGAACAAAACAAAACACTGAATACACAATCCTCTTTTTTTTTTTGTCTGCACCTGTAGCATATGGAAGTTTCCAAGCCAGGGATTGAGTCTAAGCTGCAACTGCGACCTGTGCCACAGCTGTGAGCCACGCTGGGTGCTTTAACCCACTGCCAGGGCTGGGATCAAATCCATGGTTCCGTAGCCACCCCAGGTGCTGCAGTTGGATTCTTAACCTACTGTGCCGTGGCAGGAACTCCCATAATCCTTTCTTAATTCTGAAAAGATGTTAAATAGTAAAATGAGCTTTCTGTAGAATTTTGTATCACATTATGTTTTGTGGTAATATAAGCCCTTTGAGTGGACACAGCCCCAAACTTAGGCCAGAAGTCTTAGAATTGAACCCTGGCTGTACTTCTAGATAGTTGTAAGACCTTAGACAGGCGTGTTATATCTGCAGCTTTAGTCATTTATGAAACATGAGGGTGTTGGACTGAAGTTTTTGGATCCCGTTCCAGCTCAAAAATATCAAAGTTCTCTAGCGATGTCTTCACGGACTGGATAACCAGGGCGACGGCTGCCTTGAGCTGGATGGCAGGGACGACGTGAAAGGGGCAGAGGGGGAGAGGACCCCCAGGGACCTCAGCTAAAATCCACGTCGGTTGCAAATGGACGTGGAATTGGGGGGGTTGTTTCCCTGGGACGCTGCTTGCTTGTTACACGTCTGTTTACCACCAAAGTTCGGCCAGCGGTAGTTGGGAGGGTGAGCCGTTGGATCCTCTGCTGAGCTTTGAGAACCTGTATCCATTTCCACAGCACGTGACTCAGGCAGGGACTTGCACTTGTGGCAGCGGCAACCCAGAGGCATAAGGTCTGGCTGCTTTTATCTCGGTGCTTTCAGAGAAGCCCAAACACCGGTCATTCAGACAGTTTTTCGTGGATTGTTTTGAGCAGGTGCTGCTTCCTGACTGGCCTTGGTCTCTGTGATGCCTTGAACATCGGGAATGTGGTGGGTGGGGCTGCGGTGAGGGCGGTCCTGGTGAGGCCAGGAGCAGGCTGGTGGGTGAGGGATGGGATGTCACCTGGTACGGGCTCTGAGAGGGGCAGGGAAGGCAGAGGGGAGCAGGGTGCCCTGGGGGCAGAAGCATTCGGGCCGGAGGGGGAGGTGCAGAGGCCCAGTCGTGACAGGATGCAGGGGCGCAGGAAGAGTACTCTTCTTGGGGAGTTTAGGGTTCTGAGGGTGGGCCTGGTAGGAAGAGGACATGTGAGGAGCCGCGTGCGACCACACGGGAGAGGTGTTTGGGCGCCAGGCCTTTGCCCTGTGTTTAGAGACAGTGCATGGATTTGATGGAAACTTCAAGTCCAGGGAAATCTCCAGTGTATTATTTTCTTGTTTTCTTAAGTAGCAGAGGTAATTCCAAGAGTAGATTAGAGGTTGGTGGAACTTGATAGCAGAAAAGCAAATGAAGAAGTTACTGTGATAGTTCTTGAGTGAGAGGTGGCCTGAGCTAAGGCTCTGAGGATGCTTGTAACCCAGGGGTGCCTCTGATGTAGGCTTGAGGGTGGCTGATAGAACGCAGGGGACAGGGGGAGGATGACGTGACAGTGCCTTCTGGTTTGAGCAACCGAATTGACCGTGGCGAGGGTTTAGGAAGGTTTATAAAACAGGGGAACGTGTAGGCGTCCAGAGGGACACACACCCAGGTAAGACAGGCCTGTGGCGACTCCAGTGCAGGTAGATTGAGCCCTGCGACCTAGAGCTGAGATTCTGAAAGTGACTGAGGTGCTTGGGAAGCGAGAGCTGAGGAATGGAGCCCTAGGAAGTGTCATTTCAAGAGAGATGTTACTGCGTCTAAAACAGATGGGCAGTGAACCCCTGCGGCCTGGCACAGGGGGCTCTGTGTGTGTGTGTGTGTGTATCACTTTGCCACGCACCTGAATCATCGTAAGTCACCAGTGCTTGGGTTTTTAGCAAGTGAGCGGAGGACAGGGGTGGACAGACGCCAGTGGCCTGGAAGAGGAGCACAGGGAGGAGCAGGGAAGGAGCTGGGCGCTGGATTGCAAGCAGCAGAGAAGGCGTGTGAAGTAGCCTCAGGTCACTCTGGAGGGGGAACGGAAGTTGCCTGGCAGTCCTGCGGCATCGATGGGGTTTTCCTGCTTTTCTTTACACCCCGGCCGTCTTGGCAGCGCTTGCCAGGGCTGGTGTGTGGTTGTTGTCTGGTGCACACGCAGCCGCACACATCCCTGTTCTGTCTGCAGAATGTAGGACGGCAGCCTTGTGGGGATAGAATGACGCATGCACAGCCCCGGTAAAGGGAGGTTGTTTTAAACAGGTGCACCAGCTACCACGACCGCGTCGACGACGGGCTTCAGTCTGGGCTTCAGTAAACCCGCGGCCTCCGCCACGCCCTTCTCGCTGCTCACCTCTACCTCGGCCGGCAGCCTCTCTCTCTCCTCTGCGCTGACGTCGACCCCGGCCGGTGAGACACCCACCCAGCGGAGCGGGCTGGTTTCTGGTTGAATTCCCACCTCACTTGTTAGTGAACAGAGTAGCACCTTGGGTGAAGGTACCTCCCGTTCGGGGTCATGGGTCTTCCGATCATTCAGCAGTGCGACCTCCGGCGCCCGAGGTGGAAGATCAGCCTTGAGCACTGAACAGCCGACGTGCTCTTGGAAGCTGGTCTCTGCGCAGCAAAGCAGGGGAGAGGGCCTGTGAGGACTCTTCGCGTCTGCTGGCTTTTCAAAGGCCACTTTGGCCCCAGGAAGTTTGCATGGACCTTACCTGGCTGAAGAGTCATCAGTGTTGAGTGTAGGGTTGGTGGCCTGGGTTGAAGTCTCAGAATTCCAGTCTGCACTCAGTCGCCTGTATCGTGCTAATAGTAACCAAAGCCCTTATTTCTGTCCCTGCTTTTTCATGGAAGGGACTATTTCTCTTTATTCTTAAGTGTGCATAAGTTTATGTCTAGAGTTTCCCCAGACTGTTTTATTATGACATCAGTTCTCTAGAGAGTGTTCCGTATTTTCTGTGATGGTCTTAGAAATGATGTTTCCTTTTGAAGGCTCACAGCTCACTTTATAGCATCCACAGGATTTACTCTCAATAACTTGAGTGGAACCACAGCTACGACGACCACTGCGTCCACAGGCCTTTCTTTAGGGGGAGCCTTGGCTGGTCTGGGAGGTTCACTTTTCCAGAATACAAACACAGCAGCATCAGGTAATAGGCGATACTTAACTCCCCAAATGGTAGCTGTTTATATTTAAATTTACGTCATCTTTATTTTGGCCTTTTGAGCAGATTGTGTTTCTTTTTAACTCTGATGTTTTCCTTTTAGTATAAAGACAGCTGTAAATTAAAGTTTTCCATACGTAATTGGATATCTGAGCGATGTTTTAGAAATACATTTTCTCAGTACTGATTGACTAGATAGAGACAAAGAAGGGCCTGTTTAAGGACTCAGGAAGCTGTTCTAGAGAATCTTGTCTTTTTCATAAATGGCAGTTGAGCAGTTCCCATCGTGGCCCAGTGGAGACGAATCTGACTAGTATCCATGAGGAGGCAGGTTCGATCCCTGTTCTCGCTCAGTGGGTTAAGGATCCAGGGTTGCTGTGAGCTGTGGTGTAGATCCCAGATGCGGTTTGGATCCCGTGTGGCTGTGGCTGTGGTGTAGGCCAGCAGCTGTAGCTCTGATTGGACCCTTAGCCTGGGAACCTCCATCTGCCATGGGTGTGGCCATAAAAAGACAAAACATAAACAAATAAATAAATAAAATGGCAGTCAAATGATCGTGAATCATGTAGCCTCTGAATTCATCGTGAGAGAGTTTGAGCTGCTAAGCCTGATTCTGGGAATGGCTTTCTGCTGCCGATGTCAGGAAGGGGCATGCGAGTGCCCTGAAGGCAAGAGTGATAACAGGTAGAACGAATTTTCTTAGAGGCACTGTGGAGGTGTCTTTGATCAAGTCACTGGAAGACTGTGCTGTGCATTTCTTTGCAGGATAAGTATTTAAACATCTTCCCCGAAGGGTCCCATGAGAGCCAAACACAGACATAGTAGAGGACTCAGGGTTGCTTTGTGTGTCGTTACCGAGCTTTTTAGGTCTTTTCCGATTAGGCTCTTTGACCCGACACACAGTGCTTAATTTGAGGTCACGTTAACCGCAGGGTGTTACCCACTTTTTAAAAATTAGTAACAGGTTTTTTTATTTGTTTGTTTTTGTCTCTTTACCCGCAGCATATGGCATAATTTCCAGGCTAGGGGTCGAATTGGAGCTGCAGCTGCCGGCCTACACCACAGCCACAGCCACAGCCACAGCCACAGCCATGCAGGATCTTTAACCTGCTGAGCGAGGCCAGGGATCGAACCACATCTTCACGGATTCTAGTCAGTTTCGTACCACTGAGCCGCCACAACAGGAACTCCAGTAATTGTTGTTTATTCAGCTGTGTTTTTTTTCACACACTGTCGTGGTTTAAATGTAGTTTTCATTTATCTCGTGCTGGTATCCAGCCCATCCTGCTGTTGCCTTGGTTTCAGTTTGAAGTACATAGCCTCTTGTCTGTCGCGGCAGCTTGGGGCTGCCCGGGCTGGCGTGCTCTACCAGCTTAGGTCCTTCAGACGCCCCTCCTTGACTCGCTGGTGTACCCAGTGGCTTCGCTTAATTACAGTCCAGCTCCACGTGTAATGGAAAGAACTTGAGAATATGGAATTTTGATGATTTTCGAACTATAAGTCTTTAATTATTATTTTTTAAAGTTTCATTAATAGTAAAACTCTTTGCTTTATATGGTATAGAAATGAATAGAAATTCACACTGGACTGTTTTATTTATGGTTCCCCAGCCTTGTTGCGGTCGAATTGACAAGTAAAACTGTAAAATATTTAAAGTATACCACATGAAGATTCACCTGAATATTGAATATGTTGTTTTCCTCCATCCAGTGAATACATCCAGTACTAGAGTGTTTTAAGAGTATATAATTCCAGAGCATGGTTGGAAGGCAAGATAGAGTCCCTAAAAAGACACGAACCAAAATGGCTTTGGTAGAGAGGGCCTAAGAACAGCAAGTACTTTTCCATATACAGCGAAGGAATAGATAGATTCCGGCCCTTTTAGTGAGTAAAAGTCACCTCATCCAAGCTGCCCGTGCTGTCGCATCCAAGCTGGACCGTTAGTGTGGGTCCGCAGCACGCGCTGGGCTTGCTTCCTGTTGCTTGTCTCAGTCAAGGACGCGCCTGGCCTGGGGTCCAGCCAAGAGCGTTTGCGTGCGCGTGGGGGTGGGGGTGGGGTGCGAGAGACCATCTAGAAGCCTTGGTGAGTGACGGCTGGCTTGTCCGCAGGCCTTGGACAGAATGCTTTGGGCCTGACCCTGGGAACCACGGCAGCTACTTCGACTGCAGGCAACGAAGGCCTCGGCGGCATCGACTTCAGTAGCTCATCAGATAAAAAGAGTAAGTCCCGTTGTAACTTTGGGTTCTCCCCGTCCTGTCGATGGAGCTTAGATTCCCGTGGCTGAGAGGTTGAGAGTTAAATATTCAGTAGTAAAGTTTTTATTTAAAAATTTGCATTATATTCACAAATACTGTGTGTGGTGTGCATTTAAGGTTTTATCTTTGTAGATAACTCAGATTTGCATGACTTACGCTCGTGGAGCCATCTCAGCGCATGTGTTCATAAAGGCTTTCAAATGGGGACCAGGATACATGCATTGCTTTGTAGCTGTTCCTTCTCTTGTAAAGTGTCATAAATTCTGATCAGTGTCAATAATTCTTTTTTTTTTTGCTTTTCAGGGCTGCATCTGCAGCATATGGAGGTTCCCAGGCTAGGGGTCAAATCGGAGCTGTAGCTGCCGGCCTACACCATCGCCACAGGCACACAGGATCCCAGCTGAATCGGCGACCTACACCACAGCTCACGGCAATTCTAGATCCTTGACCCACAAGGCCAGGGATCGAATCCACATCCTCATGGATCCTAACCGGATCTGTTAACTGCTGAGCCGCAAAGGGATCTCCAGTAATTCTTTAAAAATATTTCATTGCAGCTTGGTAGCAGTTTTTTGAGTGGATGCGTCGTTGTTGTCGAGGCAGCCAGCATCTCGGTGTTTGTCTCCCATTCTTCCCTCTGGGAAGTGTCGCTGCGGGCGTCCTTGTGGAGGGGGGGGGGTGGTGGTTTGGGTCAGCTCGGGGCTGCAGGTCCCAGCCCCGCTTCGCCACTCTGTGATGTTTTCCGGTTATCTGTCCTCTCGGTCCTACGGGACGGAAGCGCCCCGCCCCAGGGCTGGGCCTGGGGATTACTGTTCGCCAAACTGGCCAGGCCCGGCGCCCAGGCGGTGAGCTTGGCTTTTGTCGTCCCTTTGTGTTCCTGTTTGGCTCTTTCCTCGGGCACATACCTGGAAACTGAAGTCCCGGCTTTGAGGGGGGACATTTGGAGACTGCTGGTGTATGTTGTGATGTCGCTTTCCAGAACGCTTTCACCGATGTGTTTACCCACCAGCCAGGGTGGGAATGCCCTTTCCTCCGTGCCCTTGCCATGCTGCGTGTTACTCAGGACAGTTTCCCATCCAGGTTCGCCTGGAAGTTTTTAGGGTCGTAGGTCCACGTGTGTGGCTGTTACATTTTGCACCGTCTCCTCTGCTCCTCACGCTCCCATGCTCCGCTAGTGCACGCGTGCTCTCTGCACTGATGCCCTGAAGGACTTCAGCTGACCTGGCGGCGAAGGTGTCCCACATCCGCAGAGGAATTTAAAAGACTGGACGTGGGTTTTATTGTAAGGAGAAACTGTGTTAGGGTTAATTTATTAGCCTAAAAATCGTTAAAATGACAGCCACGTGAAGGTGTTGTACGGGCAGGCAGGATCCGTGTGGAGACCCGTTAGCAGTCCGTGGTCGTCTAGAAATAGGTGCAGGCTTCCATACACGTTTGGGAGCACTTAAATTCTTGTGAAATATGGTAAAAGTAGAATATCAAAAATAGCAAAACGGTAATCAGTCATCAAAAAGTTGAATTACTTACGAAATAAAATCTCTGTTATATTACTGTATTTCATTTAATCTAAAACATTGTCTATAGAACATGGGTACCGATTTCAGGAATGATAAACCGTGGAGAAAAAACCTTAGACTCAGTGAAACACAACACGGAAAAATACATCGCCGTTCTACTAAAGAAGTAAACCAAAAGAAACCCCATGTGCCAAGGTAAAAGGTAGGGAGTTCCTGTTGTGGCTCAGCGGAAATGAATCTGCCTAGTATCCATGAGGACGCGGGTCCGATCCCTGGCCTTGTTCAGTGGGTTAAGGATCCTGCATTGCTGTGGCTGTGGTGTAGGCCAGCAGCTGTAGCTCCGAGTAGACCCCTAGCCTGGGAATCTCCTTATTCTGCAGGTGCATCCCTAGAAAAACCAGGGTCACTACCAAGAATAGGCAGTTCACAAAAGGAGAAATAAATTTGTCTAGTTAACATTTGAAATAAATGTTTTACTTAATGTATCAGAAACATGAATTCACATCAGAATGAAGTGGCTTTTTTACCTGCATACCCTGCAGCAGTGTTTTAAAGGCTTTGTTTATCGCTTTTGAGAGTGGATTGGGAAAGGCACTCTGGTTTGTAGTGGACGGGATGGTAAATTGTTTACGTGATGAGCTTGCTCATCGGCAGGTGCCGTCCCTGGTCCCCTCCTCACCTGCAGTTCCTCCTCTTGACCTGCAGACAGAGCGGTGCACAGCCCTTTAGATCGGCAGTCCCTGCACTGTTTATATGGTAAATGCTCGTGTGCTCAGGAAGGGGTTGGGCATAAAGGCTCTCAGACCGCTGCGTCATCGTACTGTGGTCATTCAGAGTCATTTCAAGTGACATGGAAAATACAACAAGCTGAGAAAACATGTTAAGATATGACGGAGTCCTTATTGCTCTTAAAAGGCACCTGTAAGTGCAGAAAAAGGCTGGAAGGGACCGTGGCGGTTCTGGTGGGCTGAAGTTTTGTGACTTTCTGTATTTTCTGTATCTTGTTACATAAGGAGTTCTTATGTTTGTATCCAGAAGTAAATTTCAGAAAATCAGAAAGTGAGTCCCTGGCATTTTGCTGAAGGCGCGTTTTGCTTTTCTCCTCTCAGATGCGTGCTGTCAGTGGTAACTACCGGATAGGTCTTACTGCTGGGCCCGCCTTAACGAGCTTCATTCTTTAGGGTTTGCTGCTTTTGTAAGATATGTAGGTAATTTGCAGTATTCTAGTACTCTGCTGATAGGTTCTTAAAAAGCGTCAGCTAAAGCTCTCAGGAGGTAAACTCTTCACTGGGCAAGACATTTTTCAAGGAAGGTCGTTGAAAGAGGAAGCTTCTTGCCCTTGAACGTAGTAGGTGCAGGTCAGCTCCGTCGTCGCATTTACCTGTGTGTGAATGCGCCTCAGTCATGCTCTGTGTTTGGGGTTTGTGACAGGTCGTGACATCACATGATGTGGAGAGGTCGTCTAAGAAACCCTTAACCATTTCTGTTTGTACTTCAGTCTGTGTGCACTTAACACTTGTGTTCGAAATACATTTGCTAAATTACCTATTTTTACACAGAGCTTTTTGAATTTTCTAGGTGATAAAACAGGAACAAGACCAGAGTAAGTTTACCATTTAACTTTTACCATATTTAATTAAAGAGTTGCACATGTTAAATTGTAAACAGGTGGTATGTTTGGACGTGAATGGAACCTGTATGCATTTAGAAGAAAATTTCTTGAAGAGTTTTGAAAATAGGATAGTAAGCATGGGCTCTGCAGAGACTCTGAAAGGTCAGGTCTTTGAGACAGTTTCTAACAGTTTCTTTCTAGGAAGTCGTTGGCTTCTCCACAAGTGATAAATAAATACAGAAGTACGTATTTTAAAATGATTACGTATTGAACAACTCATGGACCTTTATTCTTGGAGCACCTTTTCTTTACAGACACACATTTTAAAAGTATGTGTAGATGCCTTTTGTCGGATACATGCATTCCTGAGCCAGCAGCCTCCGTTTCCTGGGGATGACCGGGGAGCGGAGACTCGCAGTGCATCCTGTAGTGTTTGCAGGTGGTTCTGGCCACGTGTATTCTCCATTGTAGGACAGTCAGTGAAGCATTTGTGAATCAGTGATGAGGCTCACGCCTCCCGAACGCCCGTGTGTAGTTGAGCCCCGCTGCCTGGGTGAGGGAGCTGAGAGGCTGCGCTTGGCCTGGGGTTAGGTCCCTGCAGCAGCGGCAGCAGCCTTGGGGCCGAGTCTTAACTGTCAGTGCCGCTGCTCTTGGGTAGTTGTGATGCCGTAAGGCTCCTCCCACGTCTTCTTTTGTTGAGGAACAGCATGCAGTTGTAGAGTGGTAGAGTGGTGAGCGTCTCATTACGAGGGCTTCTGCAGACCTTCTTTCATGAGCCCTGTAGTACAGACAGGATCTTAAGCTTCCTGTCTCATCCATTCTGTGGTTTTTCTCATTTTGTTCTTAAAGATTGGGTCACATGTATCTATGTGTATCATAATAGACGCCAGTCTTAGAAAAGAAGCCTCCGTGTCAGGTGAATGGTTATTTTATAGGGCAGGACATGTATTGTTCTTTATAAAGAACTTTAAAACCCTCCAGCAAAGCTGTAAACGGGGTGTGTTTGCTCTGTTGTGTCTTAACACACATGCTAGGAAAACTCAGCCGTCTGCTTTTGATTCGGGCCGCGGTGTTCACGCCCCTGTGGCATCTTCCCTAGGGACAGCAAAGCGCTCAAGGATGAGAGTCTGCCTCCTGTCATCTGCCAGGACGTCGACAACCTGCAGTAAGTGTGTCCAGTGTCTTCCGTCCGTAAACTGCCCTTGGAGCTGCTCGGATGGGTGTCAGGGCCCCCGTCTCTGCTGCTCCTCAACACTGTAGCCTGGCTGCACGTGTTCATGCTTTTAGAAAGTAGGAGGCAGAACAATGGACTTAAGGAAGTAAAGGAATTGAAATTCTGTAACTGCGCTGCTGTAAAACATGTCAACTGTAAATGAATTTTTAGTGTTTGCGTCTTGAAACACTTGGACTAAAAATTCTGAATGGCCTGTTTTATTTTATTTTATATTAGTCTTTTTTAGGGCCGCGCCTGTGGCACATGGAGGTTCCCAGGTTAGGGGTTGAATCAGAGCTGTCGCCGCCGGCCTACACCACAGCGTGGGATCCAAGCCACGTCTGCGACCTACACCACAGCTCATAGCAACACCAGATCCTTAACCCACTGGGCAAGGCCGGGGATCAAACCCACAACCTCATGGTTCCTAGTCAGATTTGTTAACCACTGAGCCACGACGGGAACTCCCCAAAGGTACATTTTTTAATCTCAGTTTTACTTATTTTTTAAGGAAATTTGTGAAGGAACAAAAACAGGTGCAAGAAGAAATTAGTAGAATGTCTTCAAAAGCGATGCTCAAGGTGCAAGAAGATATTAAAGCCCTGAAGCAGCTCTTGTCGTTGGCTGCCAGTGGGCTGCAGAGAAACACCCTCAGCATCGACAAGCTGAAAATAGAGACCGCTCAGGTAAGCTCGCCGAAGGCCTTTCTGGAAAACCTTTTGGCCGCACCCATGGCATGTGGAAGTTCCTGGCCGGTGGCAGCGCTGCATCCCCTAACCTGCTGCTGTGGTCCAGGGCAGTCCCAAGCTGCTGCACTTGGACGCTTAACCCCTTGTGCCACATTGGGAACTCCTGTCTCACCTGTCATTTTATTGTAGGATTTTTTTCTTTCCAGTTTGTTTTTTTCAAATAGAAATAGCTGTTTTAACTTCATGAATCCTACAGAAATCCATAGTTTCTTAGTAGATCAGTAGAGCCCATTCTCAGTTTATTATGAAGTTTGTTAAAAGTGCAGTTTGTCTTCCCTGGAAAGAGCTTTCAGCAGCCTGCAGAGCGGCTTCATCCGCAATAGGCCCGTATAGCACGAAGCCCGGAGAGTGGCCTTGGTGAAGTTTCAGTCCTGTGCGAGAGTTGGTATTTTTAGCCCAATTTTTAACTGGCTTTTTTCTCTTTTAAAACCTCTGTTATATTAGGAGTTAAAAAATGCTGAAATAGCTTTAAGGACTCAGAAAACACCACCTGGACTCCAACATGAAAATACAGCTCCTGCTGAGTAAGTCACTGGATTTTTTTTTTTTTTTAAACAAATATTTCTCGCTTTAAAAAGGCAGAATAGTAAAAACAACATACAGGCTAGAAGTGTTTAGTTTACTTTGTAGCAAGCCCGCTCACTTTACGTGGATATTTAAATTTAATTTTCATAATAATTCTAAGAAGGTATATAATCCCCCTTTTATTGAAGGGTTAGGTCTGAGCTTTTAACCACTGTTATGCAGTAGCATTTTGTATTACTTAGAGGGTGTATTCCACTTGATTAATTTTTCTTTCTTTTTTCTTTTTCTTTTTTTTTGCTTTTTTAGGGCCACACCTGTGACATATGGAGGTTTCCAGGCTAGGGGTCGAATCGGACCTGCAGCTGCCAGCCTACATCACAGACATAGCAGTGCAGGATCCTTAACCCACTGAGCAAGGCCAGGGATCAAACCTGCTTCCTTATGGATGCTAGTCAGTTTTGTTTCTGCTGAGTCACAACGGAACTCTCATTTGATTAAGTTTTGCAGATAGTAGAAATTTATGTTTTTGCCCATAAGGAATTTCAATTTAAAAATAATTTTATGGTAGCCCCTTCCTTACCCAGGGCTAAATATAGTTTAACCCTTTATTTTGCTTCTGTAACTTTTATTTGCTGGGATAATAAATCTTCAGAAAGAAAAATGACAGTGTGTAGGTAAGTAAAACGGAAAAATCCATCTGTACCCAGCTTGTATACCCAGCCCTGTGATACATATCCCGTCTGTGTTTTTGTACCTGTTCCTGTTGCTCAGGACCGTGGCTGAGGCTGTCACATACATGCTCGCCACACCACTGTCCCTGATTGTCCGCAAAGCCTGCCCAACGGGGCCCGCGGCCGGGAGAGGTGACTTTCTGGGCTTGTGCCCGCGAGGGGTGTTTGACTCCTGGGCCCTGAAAAAAAATTTAAAAGATTTTTTTCAGATTTACAGGCAAGTTTCAAGGTTAAAGCAGTTCTGCCTCCCACATCCACATGCCCTGCCCGCTAACATTTCCCTCTGCTTGTTTTGTTCTCTGGATAAACACGCTTCCTCTGAACAGGTGGCGGTTTGCAGACCTCATCCCCTCCGTGCTCATGCAGTGTAGGTTTTTGCTCTGTCTCTTGTTCCTTCTTTTTGGCTGCCTTGCGCCGTGTGGAGAGTCCGGGCCAGGGGTCAGATCACGTCAGCCACAGTTTCGACCTACGTCGCAGCTGCAACAGCGCCAGATTCTCAGCCTTACCGTGCGGGGCCAGGGGTCAAACCTGCATCCCAGCCCTGCAGAGGCGCTGCCGATCCCATTGCGCCCCAGTGGGAGCTCCTAGAGTGTATTTCTTCAACGTAGGGAAGTGCCGGTGGCACTCGTGTTACCCTCCCTGATGGTGGACGAGGGTCTTTGCTGGACCCGCTCCCGCTGTCTTACTGTTCATGCTGCCACCCCAGCTCATCTTGGGATGGGTCGAAGTGTATGGTTTTTCCCTTGCTGAAATCTTGCCCAGTTCCCTCTTGCTTACAGGGTGATGTTCTGACTGCTCGGTCTGCTTTCTGTCTTTGTAGCATGTCTCTGGTTACAGTTCTCAGAATAGTCATCGTAATTACATGTGCTTTTGGAGGCTGTAGTCTTTTCAGGTTCTGGGTATAAGAACTGTAAGTACTAGGCTGTAAAATCCCACTGACAAGAACACTTGAAACTTTCTCTTTTGAAATTTAGGCGTACGGGGAAGTTGGGGCAGGGCTAGTACAAAGGGTTTCCTTCTCTTCCTTTCCCGCTTCCTCTCCTGTGAGCACAACGGGTAGTCGCCCAGTGTCATTCTCAGGAAGGCGAATTTGCGTCGGCGCTGTGTTAACCAAACTGCCGAGCTGAGGAAGTTTTACTGACTTTTCCACGAGCATATTCTGCCTGTCCTGGCATCCTTTTCACGCTGCGTTTTGTTATTCTCCCGTAATCTCTTCCAGTCTGTAGCATTGATTCAGTCTTTCCTTTTCTTTGATGACCTTGATCCTTTTGAAGAGTATTAAATTATTTTGTAGATTATCCCTTAATTGGGATTTTAATGATTGGAATAAGGGTATGCCCCTGTTTTTGATGTCTTGGTAACGTGCACATTGGGATTTTGTTTCGGTAACATCTCTGTCACTTAAAGATACGTTATGTTATCAGACTGATTCAAAGGCCCTGTTGAACTGGGGACCTGAATCAGGTTTTATGTGTTGGTGTTTTGAATCCAAAGGAGACAGAGTTTTGGACTGTGATGTGCTTTGTGATGTTTCTGCGTAGCTACTTCCGAGTCTTGGTGCAGCAGTTTGAAGTGCAGCTCCAGCAGTACAGGCAGCAGATTGAGGAACTGGAGAACCACCTCGCCAGCCAGGCCAGCAGCTCACATATCACCCCGCAAGGTAACACGCTTTCCCAGCCAGTTGCTTTTCTTTCCTTTTTCGGCTGCCCCTGGAGCATATGGAGTTCCCGGGCCAGGGATCAGATCCCAGCAGCAGTTGCGACCTAAGCCCCAGCTATGACAGTGCCGGATCCCTAACCCCCTGCCCTGGGCTGGGGATTGAACCTGTGTCCTGGCGCTCCCAAGCAAGACACCGCCCATCCCGTTGTGCCACAGCGGGAAGCCCTTTCCTGGTACATTTTTTAATAGCCTTGTGTTTTCAGTAAGAGCGCTTAAGCTGTTGCTGCACGGCAGATACTCTAGATTATTCCCAGTAGTCGCCTTCAGGCGCCGTCGGGAAGTTTCCGTAGACGTCCTGGAGGAGGTCTTGACCCTGTGAGTCAGAGGCGCTTTCTCGTGAGGTGTCCCGGTGTACGTCCCGCGCCCTCCTCGCTCCTCCCTCAGGCTCCCAGCCGCCCTCAGTCCGCTCTGCTGTCTTCTCGCTCCGTGGAAGGGTCAGTGCGGTTTTCGCATCCTACACACTGTTGTGCCAAGAATTGGACCCGAGTAATAGCAAAATATCATTGGTTGTGTTGTATTCGTGTTTGTGTGATAATGTATTTTCTTTTATAGATTTGTCAATGGCTATGCAGAAAATTTATCAAACCTTTGTAGCTTTAGCTGCACAGCTTCAGTCTGTTCATGAAAACGTGAAGGTAAGATTTCATTGCCTGTTCCCCTACCTGGACATCATACCCGAATGAGGCGTTTGTTCATTTGCAGGACAGAAGTGTTCATGCTTATAACAGAAGTAGCTAAAATGGCATGTAAGTTAAAAAGGCTGAAGCTAAAATCATATATAATCACGCCAAGACACACCTGCAGATCAGACCTCTTTTGTTTAAGAAAATCCTCTGTAATCTGTTATTTTTGACTTTTCGTCTCTTCCTTTCTTTTTTGCTTTTACGGCCGCATTTGTGGCACATGGAGGTTCCCAGGCTAGGAGTTGAATCGGAGCTACAGCTGCCGGCCGCAGCAATGCAGGATCCGGATCCCAGCCACATCTGCGACCTGCACCACAGCTCATGGCAACGCCAGATCCTTAACCCACTGAGCGAGGCCGGGGGTCAGACCCACAACCTTGTGGTTCCTAGTCGCATTCGTTTCCACTGCTCCACAGCGACTACCTCTTAATTGAACTTTTCAGCAATATGTGGTGAACAGCTTGGCACGGTCACCCCCGTGCTGCTTCGACATCCTTGTTAGAGGCTGCGCGGGGTTTCGCTGTGGGGCTTAACTGCGCGATGGGTGTTTAACCTGTCGTCTTTTGTTGGACATTTTGGTTGCTTCCATCTCTTTACCACTACACATAGTACTGCAGACAATAAACGTTCTTAGTAGCAATATCATTTCTCACTGCTTTAATTTTATGTGTGTTTTAAATGTTTATTGGCCGCTGCATTAAAAAACTTGCTTACAGCATTTGTCCCTTCTAAATACAGAGAGCTGTTCGTATTTATTATGTAATTAAACAAAAAATTGTCACTGAATATTTTGAACCTGGTACAACATGTTTTTTTTTTTTGGTCTTTTGAGGGCTGCACCTGTGGCACATGGAGATTCCCAGGCTAGGGGTTTGAATCGGAGCTGTAGCTGCTGGCCTATACCACAGCTGCAGCAACTCCGGATCTGAGTCGCATCTTCAACCTACACCACAGCTCACGGCAACGCCAGCTCCTTAACCCACTGAGCAAGGCCAGGGATTGAACCTGAGTCCTCATGGATGCTAGTTGGGTTCGTTAACTATTGAGCCACGACAGGAACTCCAGTGTGTTAATTTTTAATATTGGGGTGAGATGTTAAATATGAGTACGTTTTGTCCCACCAAGCAAATAGAATTTTCTTGGAGTTTATATGTGGTTAGAGAAAACCTTTAAAATTCAAAGCATCCAAGGAGTTCCCGTTGTGGCGCAGTGTTAACGAATCCGACTAGGAACCATGAGGTTGTGGGTTTGATCCCTGGCCTTGCTCAGTGGGTTAAGGATCCAGTGTTGCTGTGAGCTATGTATGGTGTAGGTTGCAGACGTGGCTTGGATCCTGCGTTGCTGTGGCTGTGGTGTAGGCTGGTGGCTACAGCTCCAATTCAGCCCCTAGCCTGGGAACCTCCACGTGCCAAACGTGCAGTCCTTAAAAAAAAAAAAAAAAAAAAACAACAAAAAAAACCCACTAAACCAAATCTTTAAAATAATTTAGTATTAAAAGAGGAATTTGTATTAAATTCTCTTGAAACTTTGTCTATAATAAGTATTAGTTTAGTTTTTGAAAGTGCCAAGGGCGATTCTCTGTTGGCACTTTGAGGTCTGTGTTGTGCAGATGTTTCTCCCCCTCAGTTTTTATTATGGAAATTTCCCAACACACCCAAAAGTGGGGCGCTGTTAGGACGCATGTCCACGCGCCCGCCCCAGCCAGTGTCAGGGTCCTCTTGAGGTGGTTTTATCACTTTGCCACACAGACATGCTCCACCACCACCCCCCCGGGAATATTTTTTTAATTTTCTGGTTTGGAAACTGCCTTTTCCAGTGACATAGCCATGAAATAATGAGGCAGATTCACACAAAACAGCCCCAGATCGTGTTGGATGGACTTCATGTGGCGTTTTGATCTACTTGGGTTTTTTTGTGGTTTTTTTTGGTCTTTTTTTTTTTAAGGGCCGCACCCTCAGCATATGGAGGTTCCCAGGCTAGGGGTCTCATCGGAGCTGTAGCCGCCGGCCTACGCCACAGCCACAGCAATGCGGGATCCGAGCTGTGTCTGCGACCTACACCACAGCTCACGGCAACGCCGGATCCTTAACCCACTGAGCGAGGCCAGGGACCGAGCCCGCAACCTCATGGTTCCTAGTCGGATTTGTTTCCACTGCGCCACACGGAAACTCCCTTAGCTAACTTGTTTTAAAGAGGGCTTCACGAAGCCAGAACATTTAAGGCAGTTGATTGTCAAAACATAGGACTAGAACAGGAAGGAAAGCACTCAAGGCGTGATGGAACTCCTGGGTTCATCCCTTCCCACTCCACACACACGCAGTCTCAGCGCCTGGCCTCGCAGCTTAGAGAACGTGGATGATACTGGCAGTGTTTTTGATCCGTCTTTGCTGTCTCATTTCACGGGTATGTTCATTCCCAGAATACCAAAGTTAGCACAAAAGTTGATTAACCTTTTCTTCATGCCTGTAGGTGCTCAAGGAACAGTACCTTGGCTACAGGAAGATGTTCTTGGGAGACGCTGTGGATGTGTTTGAAGCCAGGAGGGCAGAAGCCAAGAAGTGGCAGAGTGCGCCCAGAGTCACCACTGGACCCACCCCTTTCAGCAACATGCCAAACGCAGCAGCCGTTGCCATGGCTGCAACACTTACCCAGCAGCAACAGCCTGCTACAGGTCTGGATGCATTCAAGTTATAGCTTCTTACTGTTAAAATGCAGGGCATTTGTGTGCAGTTTTATAAGTCTTCCTTTCGTGTTAGCACTGAAGAAGTTTCTATGACTAGCTGTCCCAATACAGTCTAAAAATTGTGATGGACACACTTACAAAACACATACCCTACGATCCCACAGGGGAGTCTTAGCAATAATGATCCACCCATGAGATACTGAACATTGTGAATCGACGTAATGTTATGTGCTGTATTGCTAGCATTGCCCCTGAGAACACGGCGTTTCACTACTGAATTACAGCTAACAGCAACGGACTCTGAAACTGTGATTGTGTCAGATGTTTCAAAGTCAGAGATGCTCCAGCCCAAGGTGCTGGCTGCACAGGCGCTGCAGAGCCCCCCCGGCAGGGTGCGGCGTATCTTCCCTGGCTGAAGGTGTGGCGAAGATGGTGCGTTTCTTTGCATGATGAGCAGAGCCCGCGCAGGCCTTCTCACCCAGACTCGGAAGAAGGTGCGGCTCAGAGCTGGTGGCGTCCTTCAGGATGCCCAGCACTGGCCGAGCAGGAAGGCGTGCTTGGCGCTGCTCCGGGCGAGTGCGCGTCCGGAAGCGCGACCTGCAGGGTGAGCCCCTGAGCGTAGCCTCCCTGGTGAGGGACGGGAGAGCAGGGCAGTTTAGTCCTCGGTTTAACGTCTGCTCCGGAGAGCCGCGTCCTGGCCTGGTTCTGCAGTGTTCAGCCTGGCCCTTCGTCCTCCAGAGATTGTTACCTCGCTTGGACTTCCCTGGTCCTTACTTTGTTGGGCTCGACGTGTGACAGAAAGAGGTAGTCTTAGTGGATGTTGATTCCTTTCTTGACTCTTTGGTAGATTTCTGAGTAGCACTTTCTAGTTACACTGTGGCGTGTGTCTTTCTGAACGTCCCATCTAGTCCAGTGGTAGATCATAGGACAAAAACCGAAAAACATCCATTCAAGGTGGCGTTCAGGCTGCCTCTGCTAGGGAAGCTTTTAAACTTGGGCAGAGTGAAAAATCGCTCTTCGCGTTTGGAGATGACAGAATTGACGGACCGTCAGTCCACGGCTGGTGATGGGTTTGTCCACTTCCTTTGCGTTCCCTGGCTGGAACCGTGGGCGCCGAAGCACGCGTGGCAGTCCTTGCACGGGCAGGAGCGCAGGGCCCCTCCTCAAGTTCCAGAGGGAAGAGTCAGTCGGGGGTCAGCCGTTCTTAGGATCGTGAACCAGCCGGTCAGGCCAACTCTGGTACCAGCTTCCTTCCTAAGAGCACCTGGTAATCTTCAAGTGGATCAGACAAGTAGGATTTGGCTAAGTGTCCTTCCAACAAGGGAATTCATTCTCATCAGTAAGACTTGGGAAGAGTCAGTTATCTGAAACGTTCTGCTGTGCGTGGTGTTCTGTGGTCTGCGTGGTGTACCCCGAAAAGACAGCAGGCCCACCTGTCTGCCAACAGCTGTGTCCGTGTCTTAGGAGCGTGCCTGTGTAGGCCGTCTGGAGGTGTGTAGGTTTGCACCGTCCACTCTGGGCTCGTGGGCAGGTGAAGGTGGGTGTTCAGCCTGCAGACGCGCGTGCCTCCCGTGTGCCAGGCCCCGGGGTGTAAAGGTGGACAGCGGAGCTGCACTGCTTGCTGTCTGGGGGGCGTGGGGAGCCGGGAGAGCATCTCCTTAATTGCGGGTAAGCGTCTGCAAGAGCGCTTTGCTCACGACCATCAAGGCGTGGTGAACGTTTGCCCTGCTTTGAAGAAACTGCCTGCCTGGGACATGCCCTGTAGTCCTGAGGCTCACGGGAGAGCTTTCTAACTAGGGGGCAGGATTTGCAGCTTAGTTATCAAAACAGTCTTACAGCGTTTTTCATTTTGAGTTGTGTGGGTTTCTAGAACTCGGAAGCTGAATAGTGGTCATTCTGTATTCTTGTTTCCTCTTGTTTGCCGAAAGCTCTCCCAGGCGTCCTAGCCCTTTCCCTTGTGCCGTCCTGGGCCGGGTGTTAGCTGTTGTGGTCAGGCCAGCATCATGTGAAGTTTGGGAGTGCGTGCAGGTCGGTGCGGCCCTCGGGGAAATGCCTGTCTCTGTTGCATCTCGCTTTGTTCCCAGTGACTTACTCCCTATGTCCGGTAACTTGATGAAATCTTTTTAAGTGCCAGTAACACATTTTAAAGACCATCTATGTGAAGCTGGGTGGAGCTCGTGTGCTGTTGGCCGGTGCAGGGTTTGCGTTGTTGTCGGGGTTTTGCTTCTCTTTGCATATGGATGCTTGACTTGATTAGTGTAAAAAAGCATATAGCCTCTTGGGCTGCTCCCTTCCGAAGATGCTTTCTTGTCATCTTTCTTGGAGGTGGAAGTATGGACTTAAGTGACTTCTTGATCCTTCTTCAGTGTCTTGTAATGAAAAAAAAAAATACATATATATATATAAAGTAGAGCTTAGGTGTGTGTGATTTATGGTCATTGCTTCCGAAGGCCGAGGAGAGTTGATGGGACTGTGTGTGCAGGGAGCGAGCATCAGTCGGTGGGCGCGTCACCCGACGGCAGATCCCGAGCACACCTGCCCCCAGCGCTTCCGAGGCCTCTTGGAGCGCTTAGGACATTGACATGAGGCTTTTCAGCGTGACCTTTCCTTAGGATGGATTGTTTTAAGCTAATGTACTGGGGTTAAGTTTTGCTGGTGTGTTTTGACACTTTTAAAAGTTCTTAATGTTTACATAAAAAGACTTTTTTCATGTGACTTAGCTGCTGTTTTTAAGGAGAGCTGAGACATTTGTTAGGAATTCCTACTTTCTGGCTTTTGGAGGAAGCAGGTTTGGACATTTAAGGTGTAGTGTTAAATAGGAAACTCAAGTAGGTATTTCATTTCGTGGTTTTGTGATTTTGTTGTATTTAATAACCAAAGGAGCATTCCCCATTAAATCAGTAAGAGGAAGAGTTTTCAAATTGGGGAAAAGACACTTTTTGTTTGTTTGTTTGTTTTTAAGAAAAATTATTTTAAAAATAATGACTTAGGAGTAACCATGCTCATACATTAGGTATTTTGAGTGATCACTGAGAATTATGAAAAAAATGTAGCACTTTAGTCCTTTTCCTGTGAATGCAGTTTTACTTTTGAGAAAGTAGAATTTATTCTGGAAAAAGTGAATTTCAGTGCTAACCTTGATTTCGCTGTGTGTGAATATATGATGCAGTAACTCTTGTAAAATGTTACTCTACACAAAGGTTTCCTTTGGGCCAAAATCACGGGGACACATTGCTACTCACGTGGCTTCATTGGCGGCACTGAGAGCCTCTCACTGAATGACCAGTGACTGACTCCTCCGAGTCTGAAACCGATTTCTCGCATTGTTTACGTAACCTCTGCCTGAAGGATGAAGATTCTGCTTTCTAAGAGTGAAACTAATTGACCTGGTGGCCAGAGTGTAATATATGCTGAGACTTTGGCATGGGAGAGATTTATCATGAGTTTTTACGATTAAAAAAATGTTATACATTTGCCTACTAGTTTTATAAAGATGTTGCCTTCAGGATTTGTGTGAAGGTCCCGAACTCAAGCGTGTCGTGTACCTGTTGTGCAGTGAAAGGCTTGTCACTGTGGGAGGTCTCGGCCACCGACAGCCGGAGTCTTGAGGATGCCAGGGCTGCTCCTAGAAGCAGACCGGCCCGCGGCGCCGCGCGCGCGACCTGGGGGCCGTGGTGTGCGTGGTTCTCTAGGGTCTTCCGCCAGCAGTGCCTCCTCTTTAACACGTGACACTTAGCGACTGGGTGTGTGTTTTCTACGTATTATTTTTGTTAGAAATAAGAAGGTAATAGGCTTCATTTCTCTTTGCTATGGTAACATTTTACAAAAGAGCTGCTAGGCAGGTGTTTCATTCTGAAATTGATCTCAAACTGGATGTAAAAACTTAAATCCTTTCGTAATTTATTTTTTAATAGTAGTGTTAAGAACTCTGGCTGCTGTCAGTTCGTCTTTATTCTCTGGGTAGACACTTTGAAAAGTCCAGTTTCTGTCCCCGTGTAGCGGAATCCAGTTCCTCAGTTGTGCTTTTCTTCTACTGCTTTATAATTTCACACTACCTTTTGAATATACAAACCTCATTCTTCACTGAACAACTTGAAGGCGTTGATTTCTTTGAGAAGTTTAACTATCCGTCTGTATATGACCTGGGCAGTTCCCTCAGCGTTGAGATGCACTGATCACTGTGCTTGACAAAGACAAGGCTGAAGATTGTACTATGAAATTTATCAAATAATTTTCATAAATTATTTATCAAACGAGAGATTTTTAGATTTTTGTATTCCACTTAGTTTTTAAAAGAAGTAGTTAAAAAGAGAGGCTAGTAAGTTTGGTGCTAATCTTGCCAAACAAACTCAGCCAAAATCTTTAAAGTAGCAAGTGGGCAAAGGATAGCTAATCGTTCCGCATCTGAGTACATTTTCCCGACTGTTGGAAAGGGACTTGGGACTGGAAATCTTGAATGTATGGGACGTGTGAAGGTGCACAGCGGTGCCTTTGTCAATGTTGCTCGTGGGTCTTACTCCGTCAGGGCCGGACGAGTGGCGTCGCGCGGCTGAGCAGTAGAACTCAGTTCCCACTTTCTGTGAACGCGTTGGAATTGTCATGTTACTGTGTAATGGATTTGCTTCAAATGAACAATAAATTTAATAAAATAAAACATTGTCTGGTTTTTTTATCTATTTATTGCACATATCATTTACATCTCCTGTAAGCAATCACGCCTCGTTTTTGGTACGTAACTCTTAGGAAGTCACGTGATGGTTTTGCCCGTTAGTGTCGGTCTCTTTTGATCCATCGAGACTTGGCTCTAACAGTAAAGAGCTTCTTTTAAGAAGGAAAAAAAAAAAGGCAAAACCTTTACCAATGACACCTGCTAATTTTACCAGAGAACAAGTGAGGCGATCTAAAATCCTTCTAGAGGTACAACTGAAAGAACTGTCATTTACAAGACATTAAAGATTTCAGATGATTTCATAGGTGAACTAACACTCAGCTTTCAGTATGGTAAGCCTCTCGTAATTGTCTAGTGTGAAGAAGGTAATTTCTTAAAAATTTATTGTTGCGTAGGTCAGACCATTGGGACAGATAAAGTAGGCTGGGGAGGAGACATCCTGAAAACTAGTGTTAGCACATGGACTTTGTTGAAAGTAGTTACTGTTCATTTTAAAAATAATTTCATGAAGAAACTTTAATCTCGAAAGAGTAAGGCAAATTTGTTCTTTTTCCCCCCCATTTTTTTTCATACCAGGGCCACAGCCACCTCTGGGAGTTAGTTTTGGAGCGCCATTCGGCTCAGGTATTGGCACTGGCCTGCAGTCACGTGGCCTAGGTTCTTCAAACCTTGGAGGTACACTTTCACTTTTCTCTGTTGATTGGACTCTGATACATTTGAATTGCTACCAGCCTGTCAAAACTTCTAGGAGGATCTGCTCTTCTGGAAGTCAAGGTTCTGCCTGGACAAAAAGGACTCTCCAGGCATCCTCCGTGCATTCTAGTAGTAGATGTAGAACTTGAGAAACCGTACTGTCTCCGGTGAACAGTCCCTATGAAAAGGTAGTAAAACTAAATGGTCGGGGTGTTCACATTTTCAGAGCAGTGGTGCTTAGCTGTGAACTCGAAAGCGACTTCGTTTTATTAAATGAACTTAAAAGAAAATTAGTCGGAGTCGAAACTGCTTCTGGACAGTCATCCTCCTAATCCTCCTCTTTTTCTGAAAGCGAACACATCAAGGGGGGAAATAATTGCATTAGAAACGAAACGGCACGGCTTCTGCTCGTTGCTAAGCACTTGGGGCCTGGTCTCCGTAAGCGGTGAGGTTTATTTCGATAGTTTCGTGCATTAAATTAGGAAAAAGGTAAGTCTTCTGCCGAAACGTCAGGCTAAATACAGATGGATTCCTGATTCTCTGGGTTGGATAATTGAGGGTTGATTGTGTTTTGACAGGTGCCTTGTCACGCAGTGAATAGGATTCCTCTGTTTCTGTTAAAATATGTCATCGCCATAAGGGGGAAGCCTGCACGCTATTACGGTTACTTAACTTATTAGACTCTGCTGGGAATCCCTGGGATTGAGGCAGCCAGCATCATTCCTATGGTCTATAACCCCCTTTGTTGCCCTGTTTCGTAGAGCTGCAGGCAGTAATACCGTGACCTCAATATTTGAGAGAAGCTCTTGCCAAGTAGCCTAAGAAAAATTTGAACTTCATTTTTAGAGCCCTTGAAACAAGTCTCAGGTCCTTAAGAGAACCTCCTCTTGAAATGTACGTGATGAAAACATTTTCTTGATTGAAATTGTGCCCGTAGTATTGTTAAGAGGACAGACACCACGGCCCCCTCGATTTCTCACACTTGCACCCCGGGCGCTCTAGCAGGAGGCCACTCTCGGGTGGGGGGAATTACAGTGATTGGCTAGTGTGTGGTCCTGCAGCTTTCCCGCGGGTAAACCTCTGAAGGGAACATGTTTTTGTAAATGTAAAGCAGAGGAAACTCACCTTGTGGCAGTTTGTGACCAAATTGTGCATGCCGCGCTTTTTTATGAATTTAGTCTTTTTTGCCCCCAAATGAACTAGCCCTAAGTAGATGTGTCTGTGTCCGTTTTGACTAAACTACTGCCTTGGTCACCAAAATTTCTAGTCTCTCTGGGAGAGAAAGGGCCTTGTTCTTTCCCGATGACCCACGGGTCCTAGACGCAGCCTAAGTAGATAGAAGCAGTTTCTTCCAGGGTGGACGTGGTTCTTCCAGGAGTCTCCGAGCGCAGGAGTACAGAGCAGGCTTCGTTAGTCAGGTCACGGTGTTGAGCCCTCGTCGTTAGACCTTCGGTGGTGGTGGGGCTTCACCGACAGTACCTTTCTCCTGTGTTTTACCTCGTTGTGTGTTTCTCTGTGCCCCACTAGGATTTGGAACTAGCTCTGGTTTTGGATGCAGCACCACAGGGGCGTCCACATTTGGATTCGGAACAACCAATAAACCCTCAGGAAGTCTTAGCGCAGGTTTGTGTGTTTTGGCCTGAATTTCAGGCCCATTTAAGGTGCGAATGATTTCATTTAAACGGGTGTATATAAGGGTTGTTATTTCCATCATCCACGAAGAACCCGGTTCAGGTCCCACCCCCTGGACGAAGCACACCCGCCTTGCTGCTGAGTCCTAGCTTTCTCTCCTGCGAGCTGCAGGTCAGGCGTGTCCCACGTGTCTCCCAGCTCACCACGGCGGATGCAACGCACGGTCATATCCTTTTTAAATAAGCGGTTATTTTGAACACAGAGTGGTTTTATGAAATGAGCCCACTGTGAACGTTTTAACCCAGTTTTTGTCACTACTCAGGAGAGTAAGTTCTCTTCTAAAGAGAGGTGGTTTCGTTGTAAGCCCCTCTGATGTGAAGACTCCCAGGCTTACAAACGATTAACTGGGTTCTTCGTTCATTTTTTGCAGTAGGCGTGTCTCTAGACAGTTCTAGTTAGAAATGCGCCAATTCCATCTCCTCGTGCACTCTTCCCTCTGTTTGTACATAAATAACTGCTTGTGTTAAGGTGCGATGCTTAAGGAGAGATAGCATGCCGATCATAGCGACAGTGGAATTCCAGTTAAATTTCATTGAGGAATTTGAAAGAAAGTCCCTTTCATATTACGTACTGTTTAAAATCAGTACTTCCTGCAGCGGAAGGTGATAGAAACCCGCAGCATCCGGATTGGACTGTGTTCACACTAGTCGGCTCGGCGATATTTGAGCCGAATCATGCGGGGGGCGGGGGGGGCTTATAAAACCGGAACGGTAGGTACCCTCTCCCATGCATCCCCTGTCCTGAAAGCTGGGGGTTGAGGCCTCCTGGGGGGACTTGGGATTCCAGAGGTGGGTTCAGTGTTGGTGAGGGTCTCCTCTCCACGTTGCCAGGCTGTCTCGGGGGGCAGAGGAGGAGGCACCCTGGTCTGGCTCATGCCCACGACGGTGGCTGCAGCTTGAGCTCGTCTGTCGACCTCAGCCGTTTGCGTCAGGGTTTCTCCCTGGCCTGGTCACTAAACTTGTCTGACATGGTGCCGTTTAGTCGCCAGCGGAATTAATTTCCTGTAAAATTCCATGTTGCCAATGAAGGGCCCTAAGATGATTGGCTGTTTTTGTGGGGTATACGTCCTTTCAGCTAGAAATGTGCCTCTCTCATCCCCGCTCGTTGCATTTGTTTTTGTGATTTAACTTCTCATGTGACTATTTTCTTCCCCAAACATAAGGCTTTGGCAGCTCCAGTACATCTGGGTTTAACTTCAGCAATCCTGGCATCACGGCGTCGGCTGGTTTGACATTTGGGGTGTCCAATCCTGCCTCTGCAGGCTTTGGGACGGGAGGACAGCTCCTTCAGTTGAAGAAACCCCCAGCTGGAAACAAAAGAGGAAAGAGATAAACGTGGGTTGACGTGGTGCGAGGATCTGTAGCATCATTCGTTCTCTGAGTCTATTTTTCTAAAGTTGATGCAGTCATTAATTTGCATCCCAGGAGATTTATAAAGTTTTGATATTTTTCCTTACTTCTGGAATTTGAACTTTGTTCTTGTTAGCCGTGCTAAACAACTTTTTTTCCTGTGAATTTGAAACCTAGTTGTGAATTTTTTCGTTACTTTGATTCTCAGTGTAAGAAAGTTCTGATACATCGCTGATGGGAAAAAACGACTACTGTTTAAGCGTGTGGGAGAGCAGTGTTTGTGCCGACGAGGTTTACATTATGTGAATTATGCACACTTGTTGCTTACAGAGACGGTTCGAACTCCAGGGCCTGTCCTAGAATCAGTTTGTTCCCTGATAGAGGCCTTTTGAACTGCACTGCAGGGCATCTTGTGAATATGTATGTAAACTGTATACAGGATCACACCCAGCTGTGTGTGTGCATAGAAAATACATATTTACAGACCTACAGCTTCCGCCTCAGACTGTTGCCCTTTTTCTAAGGGTATTCTGTTTCTCACCTTTTGTGCTTCAGACCCTCAGTGCTGGTAGAATGAGGAGCTCAGAGGTGCCAGGTCATTGTAGCTGTTTGCTTAAAGAGTTAGTGAAATGGTTGCCAGTGTAAATATTTGACCAGCTCAACTTCACTGCCCCCAGTCTTTCCCATGTTTGTTTCCACTCGAACCTTCAGCAGCTCCTGCAAACGAGGGGGGCTGCTGTAAGACCCCTCAGACAGCTTTCAACAACCCCATTCTCCCAGCAGCCCTCATCTTGTCCATAGGAGCCGTGTTTTCATAGCCGAGATGAACCCTCCAGCGCAGGTTTGAGCTCCAGGCTGGTGCGCTGGGGGCAAAGAGCTATTAAGCCAAATCGATTCTATGCAGGTGAAGGATATGCACTGTTAGGTGAGTGGCAACTTCTCGCTGTTCCAACACAGAGTTCTTTCTTATAGGGCTATTGCTACTGACACCAGAGGTGGGGGCTTATCAGCCTCTTTCCTTTATGTCTTAAGTAAGTGCTTAATTTGGAATAGAGAAACAATATATTTTAAGAAAAGACAATATTCTTTGTAGTAACAGTAAACGATCCCCTGTCTTAACAGTGAAGAGAGAGCTCCAGGTAAGAACACGTAGACATGTCAGGTGGCCTCTGTGATGCTCGTACGAGTAGTGGCCCAGAGAGCAGGTGAAAAGGTGAGCGCGCCAGTGGGAGAACTGCCTTAGCCATGACTTCGGACGGAAACCGTCAGGTCGACCTATTTATCTTTCAAGTATAGTCTTCAGGTGGCATGTGAAGATGGAATGTCATTGAAAATAATTTAATTTTTTTATATCGAAGGTTTTGTACATAATGTGCATCAAGTGAATATTTTCAGAATCATTTTCACCAAGGCACCTTTTTTTCTAAAATAGGTATTACATATATATATATAAATATATCTACACACACACACACACACAAACACATATATTTTTAGCATAATGTAAGTTGGGTTTGATTATAGAAGTGTTGTCCAGTCTGTTTTATTTATCTGCACATAGCGATGATTGGCTTTTGGAACTGAAATGTTTGCACCTCGATGCATTAAAATGAGGAAAATGCTTTGTTTCTGAGCACTAGAGTTGTTTTTATTTTTGTGCACCTCTCTGATACCGCAGTTTCCCAGACCCAGGTTTCGGGGAAGGGTAGGAAAACATGGGGTTTTGTGTTTTGACTTCCTGTCAGAATTAAATACACAGTCACAACAAGCTCTTTTTAAAAAGGACATTGCATTGTGCTGCAAAGATCTGGGTATTTACATTTCTTGCTTTTTTCTTTATGTATTTTACACTTCCCTGTGTTGACCTCTGGGACTTTGTAACGGGTGACCTGTGACAGAGTTTGAACGTGTTGTCCCTGTGTCCATTTGTCTCCACCTTGTCCAGAGCCTGTCACTGGCGAACAATAAAGTCGACTGTCGGTTGCTTCGAACCTCTGTAGGTGTCAGTAGTTGTTAATACGTCCTTTTCTTCCTGGTCCTCTCTTACTCTCTGGTTGGTTTTAGTGTTTTGTTTTCACTGCTTGATACATTTTTTTTTTCTTTTGAAAGGTTGTACACAGCATAGCAAGGTCTTGGTCCCGTGCTCTTTGGTCTCCCCAAGGTGATAAAAACGCTGTCACCAGGGCCTTTGAGGGGAACCGGAAGGGACCTTGCTCCGCCCGCCTGGGCCGCGCCTGCTCCTCCCGGGCCGCTCCTCCCGGGCCGGCTCCTCCCGGGCCGCTCCTCCCGGGCCCGCTCCTCCCAGGCCGATCCTCCCGGCGCGCGGTGTAGCCGTCCAGGCCCTGTACAAACAGGCCCTTTTTGACACGTGCGCAGGGGTCGCCTTTCTCTCGCGCGCTGCCTCGCATCCCGTGTTTGTTCTCCCAGCTCCTTTCCGCCTGGCTTCCCCGCGGTGTGCGCAGGCCGTGGTCCGGGACTGGCGGGTGCGCTCGGGTGTCGTGCCCCGGCGTCTCCAGGGGCCCCGGGCCGCGCGCTTTCCGGTGCTGACCCCTCACGCTCGCAGGGCCGCACGGGTGGGGGCCCCGCTGCGCCCCCTCCTCCCCACGGCACCTGCACACCGCGCGCCGCAGCGGGTTCCCTCGTGCCTACGTTTGGTGTCTCTCTGGGATGGATTCCGCAGTAGGAGTTGCGGAAAAGGCATACACACTGTATGTTTCAATACCAGACTGCTTCCAAAAATGCTGTGTGAACAGACATGCCTGCTGTCTGTGTGACACCCCACTTCCTGGCTTCCTGGCTGCAGCCCAGGGATTCTCAGCCCTTGTAACTCTTCGCCTGAGTGGCCGGCCGTTTGCCTGTGCGTGGGTGGGTCCTGTGTCCATCCTCACACCAGGTCCTCGAGGAGATGGGAGCCGCATCTGCCACCCACATACACCACAGCTCACGGCAGTGCCGGACCCTTAACCCCCTGAGGGAGACCAGGGATCAAACCCACATCCTCATGGATCCTAGTCGGTTCATTACTGCTGAGCCACGATGGGAACTCCGTTTTTTTGTTTTTGTTTTTTTGTTTTTTAAGGAGTTCTTTCTTGATTTTTTTGTAGATAAGGTATGCTGTTAATTTTCTTAGGAGATGGGTTGGGCTCCTGGAAGCACCTGGGTTCAGACCTGGAAGAACCTGTGTGATCTAGAGCAAGTTTGTCTCTTTTTTTTTCTTTGTCTTTTTAGGGCTGCACCTGCAGCATATGGAAGTTCCCAGGCCAGGGGTCGAATCAGAGCTGCCCTTGCCGACCTGCACCACAGACACAGCAACACAGGATCCAAGCCACGACTCCTGCATACACCGCAGCTCACGGATCCTTAACCCTGTGTGTGAGGCCAGGTATTGAACCTGCATCCTCCTGGATACGAGTTGGGTTTGTAACTGCTGAGCCACAAGGGGAACTCCTGGAGCAGGTTTCCTTTCTAGACGCTCCTGCTCTGAGAAGCGAGGAGCATCAGGGCGAGTGGCAGGCGGAAGGATACAGGCTCTGTTGAGGCGCCCGGTGCGTAGCCCCTGACCCCGTGGAGGCGGCCAGCCTTCCTGCGCTGGTACCCAGTGCTCCTTGGTGGCGGCTGCTTTGTCGCGCTTCCAAACGGGGAAGCTGCCCTGCTTTCTTCTGTTCTGTTCTTCTGTTTCTGTGTGGGTAGCTGTTCCAGGCCCCTTACTCTTTACAGTGTACCTGCTGCATCAAGGTTGATTTTCCTCGTGAAGGACCCTATTGGGATTTTGATGAGGTTCGTATAAATAAAACATGTTGTGACCTGGGGAGAATTGACAGCTTCCTCTGTACAGCATGGTGTGTGCGTCTTGAGGTCTTTGGTTTCAGCAGGGTCTTGACGGTGGGTGTCGGGTCCCTGGGGGTTTTCGCCAGCAGTGCTGAGTGTTCCTTCCCAGGGTTTCATCCTCTAGGTCTGGGAGGTCGTTCACATCACGACAAATGCAGGTGACCTGTGCTTTTGTGGTGTGGACTAAGCTCCAATTCATGTACTGCTCATCTCAGTAGTGCTTCTGGCAACAAGGGCATTTGAGTAGAGTCTTTAGAAATTTTGAAAGGGGATATTTTCGTGTGTGACACATTTGGGTTTGAATGCCCCTCCCAAGGTCGCAGCATCCCCTTGTTCTGCCGGCGAGGTAGCCCGGCGGCACTGCCCCTTCCCAGCACACACCACCGGGCTTTCTCGGGACCCCGAGCCTGGGCCGCTGTGGGAGGTCTGGGTCGGGTGGAATCTCAGTCTCAGACGCACAGTGGGATCTTGTTTGTGCGAGTGTGGAGTCTCTTCTGGGCAGCACACTCGGAACTTCCTCCGCTTCATCTTGTTGCATCTCAGCAGTTCCCTGGAAGGCAGACGTTGAAGGAACCGAGGCTCACGTTAAGTCCTTTACTCAAGGGCTGGGTTTTCACGCCCAGCCTCTGAGAGGCCCGGAGGGAATGAGATGGCACAGTTCCTGCGGGAAATCACACGCATGGCACCACCGAGGTCCCGTCGAGGTGAGGGCTAAGGGCTCGGACTTGGCCGAGGAGGATAGTGGTTTCTGGAAGCTCAGGCTGAGTGCCGCCAAAGCCTTTGCTGCCTTGCCGACATCACCCTCGATGGCCCGGGAAAGCCACGGAACCAGGCAAGGAGCTACAGGCGCCCAGAGACAGCAGCGAGGGCCGGGCTGGATTACTGGAGGATTGGTCCGGGCCCGGAGGCCGTTTGCCGTTTCCCACTGGTTTTTTAATCGATGCACATTTTTTTCCTCCACCTAATTGTTCCATTAGTCAAATCAAAAAAGCCTCCAGGAGTACCCTTCATGGCTCAGCAGTTAACAAACCCAACTACCATCCATGAGGACGCAGGTTTGATCCCTGGCCTTGCTCAGTGCGTTAAGGATCCAGCGTTGCTGTGAGCTGTGGTGTAGCCCAGCAGCCACAGCTTCGATTCGACCCCTAGCTTAAGAACCTCCATATGCCACGAGTGTGACCCTAAAAAGCAGAAAAACAAAAAAACAAAACAAAAAGCCTCCAGACTCACAGAGGTTGCCGTGCTGAGGGATGGGCTGCCCTTTGGACTCGCAGAGAATATATTGTTCTTGTCCTTGTTCCCCTTTGGCCCCCTGGTACCAAGTCGCCTTGATTCAGTAAATATTAGTGTTTTCTGGGAGCAAGCAGCTGGGGGGCGCTTAGAAGATGCAAGTGTGGGCAGGAGATGGTCCGCCCATGCCGAGGAGGGGCCGGCACCTGCTCTTAAGAGCTTCCCCGGCTTCACTCATTTGCTTCGCTCCTGTGAGGGGGATACGTTACTTCCTTTTTACAAATGAGGAAACAGGCACAGAAGTTAAGTCACGTTTAATGGTCACTCAGCTAGGAAGTGGATGGAGCAGAATTCACACCTAGGCAGCTTTTTCAGAATCCAAGCCTTTAACTTATTTATGCAAATTAGTATAATGTAGGAAGGGCTTTTTTTTTTTTGCTTTTTAGGGCTGCACCCTCAGCATATGGAGGTTCCCAGGCTAGGGGCCTACACCACAGCCGCAGCAACGAGGGATCCGAGCCGCTTCTGCAACCTGCACCACAGCTCACAGCCACGCCAGATCCCCAACCCACTGACCAGGGCCAGCGATTGAACCCACTTTCTCTCGGACACTAGTCGGATTCGTTTCTGCTGCACCATGGTAGGAGCTCCAGGGCAGGCTTTCTCAAGTGGTGAGATAAAGATACAAAGAACATTCTCGAGAGGACAGAGGAGAGATTCTTCTGGCTTAGGGGACCCACGACTTTATTGAAACAGAAGGTGGCTTTGGGCAATGAGTGTGCATGTGATTTATTTGTATGAAGTATTTATAATTTGTATGAAGTATTTACATTTATTTAATTCAAAATAGTCATAAATCTGAACAATATAAAGGGATAAAATTAAAAGCAACTGACAACCTCACTGTCCAGAGGATGTTCCTAAGTTTCTTTTCATCTTAAGTCTTGTTTTTCTTCATTCCGTCTAATGGCTGCATAGCATATATCTATATATTTTTTTTAAGTCTTTTTTTTTTTGGGGGAGGCCACAGGTGTGGCATATGAAAGTTCCCAGGCTGGGGGTCGAATCGGAGCCTCAGGTGCTGGGCTGCACCACAGCCACAGCAGCTCGAGATCCGAGCCACATCTGTGACCTATGCCACAGCTCCCAGCAACGAGCCTTAACCCACTGAGCAAGGCCAGGGATCGAACCTGCGTCCTCATGGATGCTAGTCAGATTCGTTTCCACTGAGCCTTGATGGGACCTCCTGTTCTTAGATATTCTTAATATTTAAATTATTTTTCTTATATATGGCAAATGTTCCACAGTTAATTCTTTTTTTTTTTTTTGGCAACTCCCGCAGCACACAGAAGTTGCTAGGCCAGGAATCAAACCCACATGCCACAGCAGTAAGAACGGTGGATCCTTAACCCCCTAGCCCACCAGGGAACTCCTCCACAGTGCATCTTTTCACCTGCACTTATGGCTACTTGTTTTGGTTGTGTAGAAATTTTAATTTTCTTATGTTGCCAAAATGTATGAGAATTTCGAACATGACCTCTGGGAATGAGTGAGACCTCAGCGGGAGGCGAAGAGAGAGGAAGACCTTTAAGTTCTGCAGAGTCTCCTGTGTGAGCACATCCGTAACACTCCATGTGTGTCCTTATGAAGATGTCTTTACGAGGCTGAGCTGATTTTTTTTTTTCATTTCTTAAATTTTTTTTTCTCGGGAGTTCCCTTTCTGGCTCAGTGGTTAATAGACCTGACTGGGATCCATGAGGTTGTACGTTCAATCCCTGGCCTTGCTCAGTGGATTAACGATCCCGAGTTGCTGTGGTGTGGTGTAGGCTGGCAGCTGTAGCTCTGAATTTTTTTTTTTTTCTTCTTTATAGGGCCGCACTTGCGGCATGTGGAGGGTCCCAGGCTAGGGGTCTAATCAGAGCTGTAGCTGCCAGCCTACCCCAGAGCCACAGCAACACGGGATCTGAGCCGCGTCTGTGACCTACACCACAGCTCACGGCCACGCCGGATCCTTAACCCACTGAGCAAGGCCAGGGATCGAACCTGAAACCTCATGGTTCCTAGTCAGATTCGTTAACCACTGAGCCACGACGGGAACTCCAGCTGGCAGCTGTAGCTCTGATTAGACCCCTAGCCCAGTAGCTTCCATGTGCTGTGGGTGAGGCCCTAAAAAGCAAACAAACAAACAAACAAAAAAACTTTTTTTTCTCCTACACATGCATGAGGACTTGATCCAAGGATATACCTCAATTCTTTTTTTTTCCTTTCTTTTTACGGCCATACCCACAGCATTTGGAAGTTCCAGACTAGGGTGAATTGGAGCTGCAGGTGAGGCCTCAACCACAGACACAGCAATGGCAACATAGTCTGTGCTGGCATTGCTGTGTCTGTGGTTTGTGGCACTGCCACATCCTTAACCCACTGAGTGAGGCCAGGGATCCTCACAGAGGCCGTGGCAGGTTCGTGCCCCTCTGAGCCGCAATGGGAGCTTCTAGATCAGTTGCAACAGATGCCTACCTGGTGTTCTTGCCTTGGCTGACTCTCCGGTCCATCCTCAGAATTCCTCGCTGCCTCCTGGAAAGGCAGATAGGGCTCTGGAAGGACATCCTCTGGCCCTGCTTCTGCCCACCCTTTGGGTCCCCTCACACACCAAGGCCCTCTCCTCACACTGCTTGCCTTGGGCACCTGCTGCGTCTTTGGTCTGGAGGGGATGTTGGCCTCCAGGGCCGTCTTCCTTTCTCGCCTCCTCGTGCTCCTGCCTCCTGCAGCCCTGCCAGTTACACCACCTGGTCACTCTGCTTAGACTTTGGTCCTCAGGCTGCCCATGTTAATGGCTTTGTTCCCTGATGGCCTGCGTGTCTCCCACTTGCGACTGAGGAATCCCAGAACAGGAGTCTTGTTTTGGTTGGTTTTTGTAGCATCAGTACTTACCATCTCGTGGGACTCCGTGAATACCTCTGAATCAAGTAACTCATGCGATGGGAAAAGGATTCGTTCCCTTGGGGACCCACTGCTGGCCTTTCTCTGTCTCGGTTCAAACCACGCCCCTTGGTAGAATCTCCGCTCCCCTAAGCAGGTGTACGACCTTGGCCAAGTTGAACCTCTCTGTGCCTCTTTAGTAAAACAGAGGGAGGGAGTCCACGCTGCAGGTGGATGGTGCTGATGCAAGGGAGTTTGCGTGTGCCAGAGGCTTAAATACGTAAGCTGAGCGCGTGATAGGTATTAGCCACCCTCGTTGTAATACACTATTTTTCTTTTTCTCTCAGGCAACAAATCACACCTTTTAACTGGATTTCGAAAACCCACTGTTACAGAAACCACTGAAATAGGAAGAAAAATCCAATTCTGAGCAGGCATCGAATCAGCACCTCCCTGCTTGGCAAGGAACTTCTGATGATCATTTTGTGCCTCTCATTCTTTACCAACAGAACTGTGGGTCCTAGAGTGAGTTTGGTCAAGGGTTTTAGGATTCAGGAAAGACACCCTGCCCCTGATGTTTAAAGACAACCTAACGGATCATGTCGCAGATGCTGAGAGCACTGAAAGCAGTTGCATATGGTCTAAGCCAGTGTATGGAAGGGATTGTGGGAAACTCACAGATGGAGCAGGAAAGTGAATGCAAAATACAGGTGGCAAGTAGATGAATTAAATGTTTGCTAACTTTATGCAACTCAATTCTTTTTTAAAAAAGAGCTTTGTTGAGATATATTTCACATACCATACATTGAATGAAGGGTACATTTCAATGGTTTTGAGAGTGTTCACGGAGCTGCACACTCTCACCATCTAGTTCTAGAACATTCTTGCCACCCCCAGAAAGAAATCCCAGACACATTAGCCGTCACCTCGCATCCCCTGTCACCACCACCCCGAGCCTGGGGAACCGTTAACCTGCTTTGTGTTTCTACACATTTGTCTATTCGGGTCCTTTCATGTCAGGTGCTGGCTGCTTTCACTTGGTGTCGTGTTCTCAAGGGTCATCCACGTTTAGGATATATCGGTGCTCTGTTCCTTTTGATTGCTGAGTAGTATTCCATGGTGTGGATAGAATCTCTTTATCCATTCATCTGTTCACGGGCCTTTGTGTGTGTTTGCACTCTGGCTGTCGTGAATCCTGCTGCCGTGGCCATTCATGCACAGGTTTTGGTGTGGACGCCTGCGTCCAATCCTCTCCAGTATGCACCTGGGAGAACTGTTGGGTCACACGGTGACTATACTTAATATTTGTAGCAACGGCCAGACTTTTCCAAAGGAGCTGCCCCAGTGTACATCTCACCAGCAAACAGATGAAGATTCTCATTTCGTCATATTCTGTTTTTATCTCTCTTTCTCCCTCTCTCTTTTTTGTTTTGGCTGTGGCATGCAGAAGTTCCCAGGCCAGGGATCAAACTGAGCCACAGTGGTGACAACGCTGAGTCCCTAACTGCTATGCCACCAGGGAACTACAAATTATTGTGACTTTTTGGTTGTTTTTTAGGGAGATTTGGGCTATTATTTCCTTTTTTTTTTTTTTTTTTTTTTTTGCTTTTTGGGGCCACACCCGCAGCATACGGAAATTCCCAGGCTAGGGTCAAATCAGAGCTACAGCTGCCGGCCTACACCACAGCCCCAGCAATGCCAGATCCAAGCTGCATCAGCAACCTACACCACAGCTCACGGCAACCCCAGATCCTTAACCCACTGAGCGAGGCCAGGGGTCGAACTTGCATCCTCATGGATCCTAGTTGGGTTCGTTAGCCTCTGAGTCACCAAGGGAACCACTGTCTCTTTTCATTATAGCCACCCTAGCGGGTGTGAACTGGTTTTTATTTGCATTTCCCAAGTGACTAATTGTGTTGAGCCTCTTTTCACATGCGTGTCGACCGTCTGTATGTTACACAATCCACTCCTATGTTCATTCTGTTCACGAGTATTTGTTGAGCAACTGCTCTGTGCCAGACACCTTCCTAAGTGCTGGAATAGGTAAGGGAGCCTATCAACATATATTCTACTTGGGGGATGGAGATGCTATATAAAATAGGAAGTCAGCTATGTAGAATGTTAGGTGGTGAGAAGTGCTGTGGGAAGAAGGAGGTAGGAGAGAGGGATGGAGCCCGCTGGGGCTGGGGCTGCAATTTTCCATCACGTAGCTGGAGAAAGTCGCCGAAATGACATTGGAGTCAACAGAGGAGGTGATCATGAGGGAGCTGAGCAGGAACACGGGCAATGGGCTCGTTCAAAGAGCGTCCAAGGGCCAGACGAGGAGAAGGAGGAGAGTGGGAACAGATGAGAACTTCATAGCGTTCAAATGAGACCAGATGACGGGTTCCCGTCGTGGCGCAGTGGTTAACGAATCTGACTAGGAACCATGAGGTTGCGGGTTCAATCTCTGGCCTTGCTCGGTGGGCTAAGGATCCGGCGTTGCTGTGAGCTGTGGTGTAGGTTGCAGACGCGGTTCCGATCTGGTGTTGCTGTGGCTGTGGTGTAGACCAGCGGCTACAGCTCCGATTCGACCCCTAGCCTGGGAACCTCCATATGCAGCAGGAGTGGCCCAAGAAATGGCAAAAAGACAAAAAAAAAAAATGAGACCAGATGATGGAGTTCCCACTGTGGTGCACTGGGTTAAGGATCTGGCATTGCTGCAGCTGTGGTGTAGGTTGCAGCCTCGGCTCAGATTCCATTCCCCACCCAGGAACTTCCATATGTAGTGGGTGCAGCTGAAAAAGAAAAAAAAAAGACCAGACGAGGCCATTATGATGACTTTGGCTTTTGCTGTGAGATCTTAGGTCTGGAGAGTTTGGAGAGGAGTGACTTGGTCCCACGTACGTATTTGGAGATGTGTGTGTGTGTGTGTGTGTGTGTGAGGACATGTTGATGCCACAGGGACCAGGGATGCTAAACAGACTGCCACTTAGAGTGATCTTCCACAGAATCAGTAGGAACCCAGAGTTAAGACCCTGGGGCAAAGAAGAAATAGGGAACGAGCAGAGGGGCCCGTCCCTGTGAGCCAGCTGAGAAAGGAGGTGTCTGGGCGGTGGGCTGATGAAGAAGTTTGATGATGCTGGAGACATTTTTTAGGGCTGTACCTGCAGCATATGGAGGTTCCCAGGGTAGGGGTCCAATCAGAACCACAGCTGCCGGCCTACACTGCAACCACAGCAGCATAGGGTCCGAGCCTTGTCTGCGACCTACACCACAGCTCATGGCAACGCCAGATTCTTAACCCGCCAAGTGAGGCCAAGGATCGAATCTCCATCATCATGGATGCTATGTCAGGCTCCTAACAATCTGAGCCACGAAGGAAACTCCTGGATGCATTAAAAAAATTTTTTTTTAATAAAAACTAAATAAAAAAGAGGGAGTTCCCATCGTGGCGCAGTGGAAACAAATCCAACTAGGAACCATGAGGTTTCTGGTTTGATCCCTGGCCTCGCTCAGTGGGTTAACAATTGATGTTGCCGTGAGCTGTGGTGTAGGTTGTAGACGCAGCTTGGATCTGGCATTGGTGTGGCTGTGGTGTAGGCGGGCAGCTACAGCTCCAATTCGACCCCTAGCCTGGTACCCTCCATATGCCACAGATGCAGCCCTCAAAAGACAAAAGACAAAAAAAGAAAATTTATTATAGCTTATAATGTGCTGATTTCTGCTGTACAGAAATCATTTGGCCACGCCTATGGCATGCAGAAGTTCCCAGGCTGGGGATCAAACCCCTGACAAGCAGTGACTACTGAGTCCTTAACTGCTAGGCTGCCAGGGAATACCCACAGTTTTTTTGTTTTTTGTTTTTCATTTAAAAAATGTATTATATGAGTTCCTGTTGTGGCTCAGTAGGTTAAGAACCTGACTAGTATCCTTGAGGGTGTGGGTTTGATCCCTGGCCTCCCTTGCTCAGTAAGTTAAGGACCCAGCATTGCTGCAAGCTGTAGTGTAGGTCTCAGACACATCTCAGATCTAGTGTTGCTGTGGCTGTGGTGTAGGCCTTAGTTGCAGCTCTGATTCGACCCTTAGCCCAGGAACTTCCATATGTTGCAGGTGCAGCCTTAAAAAAAAAAAGTATTATACAATATTTGATACATATAAAAAAAGCAAGTGCATGTTATATGGGATAATAAGTGCAGGTATCATATAAGTCTATAGTAATAACAAGCATGTTATTAACAGTAATAACATGCATAATAAATAAGTACAAGCTAAAAGTGTAAGTTATGAGTATTAATGCTAAACACTCATGAAATCACCGTTTAATTTAGAAACCGGAACACCAGCAATGTGTGTCCTTACCCGACCCCATCTCCCCAGCTTCCTGCAGAGGTGACCACTCTTTAAAATTTTACTTTCCTCTTTTCCTTTGATGATTGATTGATTCAATTATGGCCAAACTGGAGTTCCCGTCATGGTGCAGTGGTTAACGAATCCGACTAGGAACCATGAGGTTGCGGGTTCGATCCCTGCCCTTGCTCAGTGGGTTGACGATCCGGCATTGCCATGAGCTGTGGTGTAGATTGCAGACGCGGCTCGGATCCTGTGTTGCTGTGGCTCTGGCGTAGGCTGGTGGCCACAGCTCCGATTAGACCCCTAGCCTGGGAACCTCCATATGCCGCGGGAGCGGCCAAAGAAATAGCAAAAAGACAAAAAAAAAAAAAAAAAAAAAAAATTATGGCCAAACCGGAGGCATATGGAAGTTCCCGGGCCAGGGATTGGATCCAAGCCGCCACTTCAACCTCAGATGCAGCAATACTGGATCCCTAACCCACTGCAGTAGGTCCAGGATTGAACCCACTCTTCCGCAGCGGGTTCAACCCCTGGCCTCCATCAGTGAGTTAAGGATCCAGGCGTTGTTGTGAGATGAGGCTCAGATCTGGTGTCCCATTCACCCCCTAGCCTGGGAACCTCCATATAACAAGGGCGCAGCCCTAAAAATACAGACAAAAAGCAGAACCCCCGCCCCCCCCACACACACGTATTGAGCCTTTCCTATTAGATTTGCGCGCTGCAGAGTCATCCACGGGCTGTATTTGCAGTTGTCCCTCCCAGGGTCATCTTTCTCCGCGAGCATCTCTATTCCCTTAACCTTTCCATCCTCCAGCTTCTAGCGAGTTGGGCACCCCTGCCCTGAGCAGATCGCGGTGCAGCCGGGTAACGCGGGCCGCGCGGGCCTGCCCTCACCTTGCACTGCTTAGGGAGCTTGGCCCCGGGTCCTGGAAAGAGCTGCGGGCGCCGCTGAGGACGCCCGGGTGAGAGGCGCTGTGCGGGCTGCAGACCCAAGTCCGCGGCGGGAGGCAAGGGAAGGGAGGGGGGCAGGAAAGGAGGGCAGAGGGCGGCCCGGGCGGCGCGGCCCTGGGGTGGCGGGCTGGGGGTAGGGTCACCTGCGCAGGCGAGAGTGTGCGCGCGTCCACGCGCGGGTTTGGAGGCGCCAGGAGGAGGGCGAGGATGGGTGCGGCTGGCCCTGGCTCCCGAGGGAGTGCACGGGCATCGGAGGGTGTGGGTGTGGGACACGGGAGGCCGGGTGGCAGGGGAGCCGGTGCCGCCCCCGGGCGGCTGTGGGGTCCGGGTGCCGCGGGCGGTTGGGAGGACGGAAAGGGCTTGGGTCCCCGTGCCCTCGCTCTTTCCTCCCTTCCCTCGCCTGTTCTCGCATGCCTTTACCCTGTCCTCACTGCCTCTCCAGGCTCCTGCCGTCAGATCAGCGAGTGGGGGCCGGAGGGAGCGGGGTGGTCGTGCGTCCACGCTGGGCTGTCCCAGGGAAGCCACGTGGGGCGCGGGGCCCACATGTCCGGAGGCGCACGGGCACGTGGGGCTCTGCGCACCTGGGTACCCACGCTTAGCAGCCCGGGGCTACGTTGCAACCGGAAGTGTGCACTCGCTTCTCCATCATCTCTGGGCGTGTTGGAACAACTCGTTTCCAAAGTTGGGGCACAAATGGTGCATTTTGCCGCCCTCTTTGGGAGGACGGCGATGGAACTACGTAAACAGAGGGCTCAAAGCAGCGGTGGGTGCCCGTGAGACTTCCCCCTCCAGCCCGGACACCTGCTGCGGCGACTTGGGTCCCTGTCCTCCAGCGTCCGCCCCCGCATCCACCTGCAGCTGCCCGGCAGAGCCCGCCTTTCCTTCTTGACCCCGCACTGCGCGGTGGCTTGCATGGCGGCCCACATGCCTGGGCCACTCCGCCAAAATGCAGCCAAGCGCGCGTGGTGGTTAAATAATTCAGGAATAGCCTCCGTCCGAACATTCATCTGTCGCTGTTGCTCCTCTTAAAACTCAAAACAAAAAAGTGGGGAAAAGTGAGAAAAAAAGTGTTAGAAGTTAATGCTGTAGGAACATCAATGCTTCTAAAATATTCTTAGCCCATGGAAGTGAGGAAGCAGCAAACCCAACATTAAGCTTCAGCATCTCCAAAGGACTGCCTTTGGGTTCTGCCCATCAAGCAGTTGTCCAAACCTCAGGTGCCTGGGTGCCAAGAAGGGGTCCTGTGGGCTCTGATTTTACCTCCTTCCCTTTGGGGGGCCAGTTGGGAGGGAGGAGAATGTGCCACAAACCCCCAGCTTCACTTCTCTGTTTCTGTTTTTCATAACCTATGCATTGTTTTCATAAAGATTTCTCCACGAGGGAAGGGCGTTACGAGCTTTTTTTAAAAATTACTCAATGAATTTTATGAGATTTATAGTTGTACCATAATCATCACAACCAAATTTTAGAGCAATTCCATCCCAAACCCCCAGCGCATCCCCCCAACCCCCCACCCTGTCTCCTTTGGAAACCATAGCATTTTGAAAGTCTGTGAGTCAGAATCTGTGCTGCAAAGAAGTCCGTTGCGTCCTTTTTTTAGATTCCGCATGTCGGTGAGAGCATTGGATGTTGGTGTCTGGCTGTCTGACTGACTTCTCTCAGCAGGGTCATTTCTAGGTCCATCCATGTTGCTGCTAATGCCATTAGCAACGCGGGATCCGAGCCGCATCTGCGATCTACACCACAGCTCACGGCAACGCCGGATCCTTAACCCACTGAGCGAGGCCAGGGATCGAACCCCCAACCTTATGGTTCCTAGTCAGATGCGTTAACCACTGCGCCACGACGGGAACTCCTCTAATTTCATTCTTTTATGTGTAGCTGTCTAGTTTTCCCAGCACCACTTATTGAGAGACTGTCTTTTCTCCACCAGATATTTTTGCTTTGTCATAGAGTAGTTGACAGTAGTGTGTGGGTTTAGTTCTGGGCTTTCTATCCTGTTCCATTGATCTACATTTCTGTGTTTGTGCCAGGACCATACTGTTCCGATTGCTGTAGCTTTGTAGTGAAGTCTGCAGTCAGGGAGCCTGATTCCTCCAGCTCCATTTCTCTTTCTCAGGATGGCTTTGGCTTTTCAGGGTCTTTTGTGTTTCCCTACAAGTTTAAACATGTTTTGTTTTAGTTCTGTGCAAAACGACATTGGCAATTTGAGAGGGATTGAGATAAATATGTAGCTTGCCTTGGGCACTGGAGTCCTTTTGGACTGATTCTTCCAATCCCAGAACATGGTACACCTTTCCACCTATTTGTGTCATCTTTGAGGGTTTCATTAGCACCTAATAGTTTTCAGAGCATAGGTCTTTTGCTTCCTTAGGTAGGTTCATTCCTAGGTATTTCATTCTTTTTGATGAGATGGTAAATGGTGAGGAGTATTCTTTCAAAATGTTTGAAGTGCACAGAAGTTTATCTCATTCAGGAGTTCCTGTTGTGGCTCAGTGGTAATGAACCTGACTAGCATCCTTGAGGACTCGGGTTCGATCCCTGGCCTTGCTCAGTGGGTTAAGGATGTGGCGTTGCTGTGAGCTGGGGTGTAGGTCGCAGATGCAGCTGTGGTTGTGGCCCGGGCTGGCAGCTGTAGCTCCAATCTGACCCGTAGCCTGGGCACTTCCATATGCCACAGGTGCAGCCCTAGAAAAGCCAAAAAAGAAAAGAAAACAAACAAGCAAAATTTAATGGCTTGGCTTGAAAAATCATGTTAAATGACTCCAAGATGTTAAGTGAACAAAGGGAACCTACAACTGTGTAGGTTGTGATCTATTTTTGGATACCCACGTGTGTGCATATATGTATTATACATACAAAGAGAGGAATTAGAATGTTAACTGTAACTACATCTGGGTGTTGATTTTTGTTTCCTTAGTGTAGTTGGTATCTTTCCATTTTTTACAATTCAGTGGGAAAAATCATCTTATGGAGGAAGTGAGCCCTTCGGCTCTTCCGCTGGGTGATGGTCAGAAAGTGACCAGGCACTGGTGGTGCTGGTGGTCGGGCTGAACAGGGGACAGAAAGACGTCATCAACCCAAATGAAGCCTCTCTCCAGGGAGCTCGGCCCTGCCGCCAGAGCTGGGAAGTCCAGCAGCTGACATGAAGCCCGTGACAGATGAGCTGGCGTCAGAGGAACCGCCTGGCTTCATCGTAATGACCATGACGGCACGTCTCACTGCTTCTGCGGTGTCACGCAACAAGCTCAAAGCTTTGCTTGCATCGTCTTTTATTTTCAAAACAATGCAAAGAGGTAAGCACTGTCATCTCTGTGGTTGGGCGAGGAAACACAGGATCGGGGAAGTTTGGTCATTTGCCCAAGATCACAAGGCAGGTAGGAACTGGAGCCCAAAGGGGAGCTGTTTGTCCACCTGTGTCTCGTGGGCCCCACTCAGAATTACTGCTCTCCCCTGGATCTCTGAAGGGGTCTTCCAACACAGAAGTTGAAAAACATCGAGAAGTTGCAGCAGCACAAACCAAAAAGTATAGTTTTTTTTTTTTTTTTTTGTCTTTTTGCCATTTCTTTGGCTGCTCTCATGGCATATGGAGGTTCCCAGGCTAGGGGTCTAATTGGAGCTGTAGCTGCCGGCCTACACCACGGCCACAGCAACGTGGGATCCAAACCGAGTCTGTAACCTACACCATAGCTCAGGGCAACACCGGATCCTTAACCCACTGAGCGAGGCCAGGGATCGAACCCGCAACCTCATGGTTCCTACTTGGATTCGTTAACCGCTGAGCCACGACGGGAACTCCAAAAAGCATCATCTTATATAAACAAAATGAAAGACTTTATTCAAGCATCTGTATTTTCTTTCACTTCTGCTGATTAAAAGCCAACAAGATAATTATGGCTTGGGGGGGAGCAATAAACAAGGACGTTGGGATTAACAGATAGACACCTTAATATATAAAATAAACAAGGGCCTACTTTACAGCACAGGGAACTCTCCTTGATATCTTACAATAACCTATAATGGAAAAGAATAAAAAAAGAATATATATATGTATACGTACACACATATATCACTTTGCTTGACACCCAAAACACTGTAAATCGACTATACTTCAATTTTTAGAAAGGTAGGAGTTCCCTGGTGGTGGGTTAGAGATCTGGTGTTGTCACTGCTGTGGCACAGGTTTGATCCCTGTCCCTGGAACGTCTTGTGCCTCAAGTTTAGCCAAAAAGATTTTTAATTTTTAAAAACAAAAGGTAATTAGAGCTTCAAACACATGCACCCTCACATCCAATGTGAGTAAAAATTCCTATTCCAGTAAATTCTGAAGTTCATGGACCCTTAGGAGACAAACTGTGGCTTTGTCGTGTTTTACGAGCGACCACATCTCTCCCGTGCAGGTGGTTTGTGGGGAGAGACGAGCGATACCACCGCCCCCGGCCCCCACCCCGTAGCGTGGCCACTGGAACCAGGCTGGCCACCTAGCAAGTCTCCGTGGAAACCAGGCTTTAGGGGGTGGGGTGGGTGATGTGAGCAGGAAAAGCCAGGGCTTTACAGAATAACAAACTCGAGGACCAAAGGGCTGTGGGGGGATTACAAGGAGGGCGTAGTCTGTGGTTTCCAGCAGCTATTCGGACACCAGTAGGAGAGACCCTGTCTAGCTAGCAAAGACTGAAGTTCATTTTCTTTTCTTTTGTTTAATAAGACAAATGTATTATCTTACAATTTTGAAGGTCAGAGTGTTTTTGTTTTTTGTTTTTTTGTCTTTTTGCCACATCTTGGGCTGCTCGGCATGTGGAGGTTCCCAGGCTAGGGGTCCAGTCGGAACTGTAGCCGCCGGCCTACACCGCAGTCACAGCAACTCGGGATCCGAGCCACGTCCGCAACCTACACCACAGCTCATGGCAACACCAGATCCTCAACCCACCAAGCAAGGGCAGGGACTGAACCCGCAACCTCATGGTTCCTAGTCGGATTCGCTAACCACTGCGCCACAACGGGAACTCCAAAGGTCAGAGTTTTAAAATGGGTTGTGCTCCCTGTGGATGCTCTCTCTAGTGGAGAATCTTTCCACAGAGATTCATTTCCTGATAATACTGTTTCACCTGCTTGGTGCAGCTTTTTCTGAAGCCCAGGCCACTCACTGTCCTGTATGTGACTGAATAAATTCCTTTTTCATTTGAGATAACGTGCAACTCTGGGATTCTACAGAGAAGTATTTAGGAAGGAACGAACGAAGGAACATAGCTTCAAGTGTGGCAATCACAGCTTTTACTCTGCAGATTGGGGAAGGGCACGGAAGTGAACAGAGGTGGGAAACTAATGCCCCCCACTGGAAGTTAGTGGCAGTCATGGCTCAGATGTGGCGTTGCTATGGCTGTGGTGTAGGCCGGCAGCTGCAGCTCCCATTCTGCCTCTAGCCTGGGAACTTCCATATGACGCAGGTGCAGCTTCGAAAAGACCAAAAAAAAAAAAAAAAAGGAATTCAACAATTCACGAGTCTGGCAGCAGCCAATCTAGCAGGTGGAAAGGAACCCCAAAGAGATGATCAGGGCAAGAGGGTTTTAAAACACTGAGTTCCCATCAGGACCTTGCTGTGGCTTTGACTTGCGTTCCTCCGGGGACGGCTGATGTTGAGCATCTTGCAAGAGATTTTTATAGACCCGGCTGAGCAGGAACAAGGAAGCTCTCCTGGGCACCTGCTGATTGCGTAAGGCGGGATTACGTCTCTCATAAGGAGCAAAGGGAAGTCTTGGAGGGGGTGAGGAAGCTTCTGCTGAGCAGACAAGCCCTGGCGGGTGGAGGGGCTTTCCTTTTTCTGGGGCAGCCAGGCTTGGTGCATAGGAGTTAAGTTTTAGTTTGCTGATGTGGGGCTGATCTGGTTCCTTTAAGAAAACCATCCCATGTCTACTCTTTTGTGCCTGGCTTTCATGTAGCAAAAAAGTCTCTAGCTTTTGAGATTGATCTGTGCTATTGCGCACATCGGTGACTGCAAATTACTCCTCTTGACTGCTGAGTCATCTCCCATTAGATGATTATACTGTAATTCGTTTATCCATCGACCTGTTGGGTTGTTTCTAGTTCGAGGTATTAGGAATAAAGCAACCATTCATCTCACAGACTTTGAAAACAAAGTTCTGGTCACCAAAGGGGACAGGTGGCAGGAGAGGGATGGACAGGGGGTTGGGGACTGGCACATGCACCCTGAAGTCTATGGCATGACTGGCCAGCGGGGACCTGCTGTGTAGCACAGGGAACTCTCCCCAATATTCTGTGATCATCCATGTGGGAAAGGAGTCTGAATGAGAGTGGCTGTGTGCTTCGGTGTGGCTGAATCGCTTTGTTGTACAGCAGAAATGATCTCTGCACTGTAAATCAATTATACATCAACAAAAGTAAAAAAATTAAAACCTATTCATATTCTTAACCTTTCTTTTCTTTCTTTCTTTCTTTCTTTTTTTTTTTTTTTGGTAAATATGTGTTCACTTCTCATGGCTAAATACCCAGAAGGGGAGTGTCCGAGTTTAAGGAAGATGGAGCTTTAACTGCCACGGCACCTACAAGTTGCCAGAGCAGTTCTAACATTTTACACTCTCAGCAGCAAGCTGAATTCTGGAGTTGCTTATCTTGATTTCACTGGCCTAGAGGGTATGAAGGCGACTAGGTTGTGTTCTGATGGGCCTTTTCCTGAGGATGGACAAGTTAGACTTGTCTTGTTACGGTGATGTACAGTTGTTTATCACTCCCTGTATCCCAGACACAAGTCCTCCTCTGAGGGATGCGTCCTGAATGGCTTTTCCCTTTCGGGGGGAGGGGGGTTCTATTCATGTGCTCTCGCTTTTGGCTGCGAGCACGTGGCACGCAAAAGTTCCTGGACCAGGGATCGAACCCGTGCCACGGCAGGGACCTGAACCATAGCAGCGACAATGCCAGATCCTTAACTGCTAGGCCACCAGGGAACTCCAGAAGTTTTCTTTCTGATGATGTTCCATCTCCTAGCTTTTTCTTCTACGGGCAGGGCTTTTTATGGTCCTGCATATAAAACATTTTCTCCTCCTGAACGACTCACACCAGCGCCTCCCGACAAGAGCTGACAGGTAAACCACACAGCAGATGGGCGCGGACAGAAAGGGTCCCCCGTCTCCCGGACGAACCTCTAAGACACCGCTGCCCCCATCCCCCGCCTCCTCCGCACCTGAAGGCGCCTCGTCCTGCGTGACGTTCCAGAGGCTTCCCCGGAGGCCGGGCCCCCCCTCCGCCGGCGCCCGGCGTCCGCAGCCCCGCAGCCCCGCAGCCCGGGCGCCGCCGCACTGGGCGCCGCTGCGGCACGGACGGCGCAGCGCCGCGCAGGAGGCCCCCGCACCGCCCGGCGGGCCCCCCATGGCCCTCGGGTCGGCCGGCCGGCGCCCAGCTCCGCGCAGCGCCCGCCAGGGGCGCGATGCCCAACGGCCCCGGCCCCGACCAGGCTTTTAAGATGTCCCTGCCCCGGAGGTCGCGGCTCCGCGCGTCCGTTGGTGAGAGCAGGGGTGCGGGGCGCGGGCGGGGCGGGGTCGGGGCCGGGGGCGCGGTCAGGACACCCCGCCCCCCCCGTGCCCCCGCCCCGCGCCGGGGGGAGGGGGCCTGGGCGTCGTGACCCCCGCGAGACGCAGGCCGGGGGGAGGTGGGGGGGAAGGCGGAGAGTCCGAGCCCGGGCGTCCGGCAGGTGCGGGCGGGGGCGGCAGCCGGCCCCCTTTGCCCGTCATCGTTCCCCCATCGCCCACCCCCCATCGCCCGTCCCTGTCCCCGCAGCCGTGGGCCGGGAGTCCGCCGGGGGTGGGGGTGCGGGTGGGGGGGAGGATGCTGCGCACCAGCATCTCGCCCCTCCCGCCTCGCCGCGGGAGTTTTGCCGCAGAGCTGGGGGTGGGCGGGCAAGGGGCTCCGAGGCTTTGGAACACCCGAGGGGGGCGCCCTGGGACCGCGCGCCGCGACACACTAGCCGGCGCCCCTCCCCCTCCCCACCCCCTGGGGACGCCAGGCGGTCCCCCGCGAGCCCGGGGTTGGGCCTCGGAGCCGCACCGCGTTTTCTTTGTTATGTAACGTGTTTGGGAACCACGGTCTGGTTGAGCTGGATGTCGTGATTATGAGCCGCGGTGGGTTATCGACACCCTTAGTCATGAATAATTGACAGGGAGCCTCAGCATGATTGGGTTTCGTGCTATTTCAGGACTCTTGGCAAGTTGGTAGGTAGATCTTGGATACCAGGAAGGTACCCGCTTTGCAGTTTGGAGCTGAGGGTCACTGGTATTCTTCGTGCGCTTGGCTCGTTTTGAGAAACAAGGCGTATAAAAAGAAGTGACTTTTCTATTTCTGTGTTTGAATAATGGGAGCGGGAAACAGCTTATCAGGCAGTTGACATGAGGGGTGGAAAGGGCACCTTCACATTCACTGGCGGAGAGTCCCAGTAAAAGGATCCCGGGCCTCCCGCTGAGACTAGACTGCGGGGAGCTGGTGGGAGGGGCGGCGCCGTCCGGGTGCCAGATGGTGCCCACGTCGGTGTCCGGGTGGAGGGGGGGGGCGGTCTGCATATGTTTGAAGGCAGAGCCAGCAGCGGGTGCTCATGGTTGGGATGGGAGGCGTAAGTGAAAGAGGAGACTCCGAGGGGGCTCCGAAGTTTTTGATCTTCCAAATGGGGAGGTCGTGCCCGTTACTGAGATGTGGAAAACAGCAGAAAGAGCAGGGTTCTCTTTTGGGGGTGGGTGGAGAATTTGGTTTTGAACACGCCCTTGAGCTGAGTGGAGAGACTCAGGCGGGTCTCCAGACCAGAGGTGGGTGTTGGGGAGTGCCCAGCAGGCCCAGCCCCCAGGATGGGCGTGTGTGACAGCTTTCCCCATGACCCTACTCTTGGAAGAGTCCTGAGTTTGTGAACAAGCGGATTATGTAACCAGTGTGTACAGATGTGGCCAAAAGGAGAGGGGTCTTTGCCCCTCATTTCAAGGTCAGGGAGATGAGGGCAGTAGCGGGGCGCGGGGCGTCAAGGATGCCTGGGAGCTGGGAGGGAACCCAGGAAGCACTGGTGTTTAGCTGGGTGGAGGGCGACTTGGGAGAGAGTCGCCCGTTTATCCAGCATCTGGAGGACACAGGTGACCTTGCAAGGAGCTGAGTTTGTCTAATCACAGGGCAGAATGTCTGTGAGAACAACTCATTCACCCCAGAAAACTCTTTGGGGCGAATTTTGTAGCGGGGGGAGGCGGCGCAGATGGCATGGTTGCTGGCAGAGGTGAGGAGTCCCAGAAGACTGCTTTAAGGTGAATGTTACAGTCATACAGTGGATGGTGTGAAGGTCAAAGCCAGCGGGTTTTAGGGAGAAAGGAGGGCAGTGACCTGAGAGCCACAGGGAGGAGCCGCGTCGCTGGGGAGGCAGAGAGGGAAGTCAGGGTGGAGGCTGAGGGGACCTTGGTGATGGATCGGCTGCGAGTTCCAGAAGACAGAGAGGATGGTTTTAAGAGACGGGGGACTATTTCGAGGATTTTCACACTGTGAGGAAGGGGGGACCCTGGACAGGGTGGGCTCCCCGGGGCACACAGGAGAGCTTGGGTTTAGAGAACTAGGGTTGGTTTGGACGATGACGTCGATGATGACAGCGGAGAGACCGGGGCGGGGGGACTGGGAGTGCTGTGAGGTCCTGCTCTGAGACCTCCTGGTCTCCGCTCCTGATGGAGCTGTGGAGCCAGGACAGTGCCATCAGCAGGACCAGCACCCAAAGCTTAGGGCACGTCACCATCCTGCAAAAATGTCTTGGCTCTTTGCAGCCCCATACTCCTCCCCGGGTATTTTTATTTCATTAAAAATTTTTTTCTTTTTTTTTTTTTTAAGCTGAACCTTCGACATACAGAGGTTCCCAGGCTAGGGGTCATATTGGAGCTGCAGCTGCCGGCCTGCGCCAGAGCCACAGCAACATGGGATCCGATCAGCATCTGCAACCTACACCACAGCTCACAGCAACACTGGATCCTTAACCCACTGAGTGTGGCCAGGGATCGAACCCACATCCTCCTGGATACCAGTCGGGTTCTTAACCTACTGAGGCACAGTGGAAACTCCCTCCCCAGGTGTTTTTGAAAGAGCCTTTTCTAGAATTCCCTTTTGGCTCAGAGGGTTAAGGATGTGGCATTGTCACTGCTGTGGCTCAGGTCACTGCTGTGGCACAGGTGCGAACGCTGGCCTGGGAACTTCCACATGCCACAGAGATGACCAAAAAAAAAAAAAAAAAAAAGGTAAATCATGACGCACCTATCAGAATGGCGGTGATGAATAGCAGTTATACCCTTGAGCATTTCTTCCAGAGAAACAGAAACTTCTCTTCCCACAAAAAGTGGTACATCAATATTCATAGCAGCTCTACTTATAAGAGTTATAATAGCCAAAAAACTAGATGTCCTTCAGCCACTGGGTGATGGAACAAAATTGTGGTGGGCGCCCCCCAGGGAACACTGCCCAGCAGCTCGGGTGGCTCTGCAGAGCTGTGCCGAGTGCTGGAAGTCCCGTCCCCAAAGTTTCCACCCTGTCTCATCCTATTTATACAACCTTCGCTAAAGAACAGAATCAGAGAAGCGAAGAACAGATTGGTGGCTGCCGGGGTGACGGAGGGGCTGGACGAAGGAGGACTGGTCCCCACGAGCGGATCCTTGTGATGGAGATGGTCCCGGGTCTAGACTTACCATCAGTGTTCGGGTTGCGGGCTTGTTGTGTAATTTTGCAGGATGGCGCCCTTGGGGGGCCACTGGCTGAAGGCTGCCCAGAATCTCAGGGTCATTTTTTTTTACACCTGCATGCGCATCTAGGATGATCTCAGAATATAGAGTTGCATGTAAAAAAGTAGACCATCGTAGTTTTTGACCAAATGAGGTCAGTAAGTCTCATGTTTCAGGTCTCGTGGCAGTCTACCCCCTGTGGGAGACACGAGTCAAAATCCCTCAGGGCAATAGAATCGCCCGTCACCTATTTCTGGAGCCCTGCAGAGCCTCTGAGCTTAAGAAGCTTTGTGCTGGCCACGTGACCTCCTGCCTGAAGGTCGTGGTAGGGTCTGGGGCAGGGATGGGCTTAGACCTTGGGGTGCTTGCTGCAAAGTATGCTGCTCATTCTTCACCAGCCAGGAGTGAAAGGGTCAAGAGTCCCAGTGCTTTAAGATCGTGCGCCGACAAATGAACCTTTCCATAGAAAGGAAACGCCTGGCCTTGGAGGACAGGCTTGTGGTTGCCAAGAGGGCGGGGGAGGGAGTGGGCTGGACTGGGAGTTTGGGGTTCATAGATGCAAACTATTGCATGTGGAGTGGATAAGCAATGGGATCCTGCTGTATAGCCCTGGGAACTATATCCAGTCACTTGTGATGGAACACGGTGGAAGATAATGTGAGAAAAAGAATGTGTATGTATATGAATGACTGGGTCACTTTGCTTTACGGTAGAAATTGACAGAACACAGCAAATCAGCTATCATGGAAAAAATAAAAATCATAAAAAAAGATTGCATGCTGAGCTGTATGCTGTTTGGTAAAATAATTCTGGAGTTATTTTTATATTATATATTTATATTATATTTAAATATATATATACACACATATATATATATTTCCTGCCCACGATCTGTCTCAGACTCCCGTCTTAACCTGGAGAGTCTCCTGTTCTTTTGTCAGGTCTGCTTTCCTCCCAAACCTACTTTGCGTGTGTTCAGACCTTTTACCAGGGGCTGGGAATGCAAAGACTAGTGGGGGTGATCCTTCAGCATTTATGGAGCTTACAGCCTGGTCAGGGTGGAGCCGTTCAGTCTAGCGAGGGAGGCAGAGTGGCACCAGAGCGGTTGATTTGAGCAGATCTGTGTGAAGGCCCTCCTGTGTGCCAGTCCGTGGGGTGAGGGTGCCCTCGACCCTGGAAGACCCGGCCTCGCAGTGCACATGGGTGAATAAGGAGAGAAGCGGTGAGTGTGCCTGTGGGCGTGCGGTGGGGACAAGCGGCGTGCACAGCAGGGAGGGGAGTTGTTTCCTGTGGATGACGGTGTCCGAGGCCGTCAGCAGTGTCCAGGGTACAAGCTTACTCCTGTCGTACTGAGTTTTTAGATGTGGCTAAAGGACAAGAGGTGAGCGATGAAGAGCCAGCAGGCAGGAAGTGCACGGACCCAGGGCGGACACTGGAGGCTGGTTTATCTCCGGGTCCACACTCCCCGCTCCGTCTCTTCTGCCCTCTCCTGGTCTTCAGTCATGGTGGTTGTTTTGTTTTGTTTTAAAATGTGATCCTAGCAAAAAAAAAAAATCAAAATTTAAAAGGAGTTCCCGCTGTGGCTCAGTGGGTTAAGAACCCAACTAGTATCCATGAGGGTTTGATCCCTGGCCTTGCTCAGTGGGTTAAGGATCTGGTGTTGCCCTGAGCTGTGGTGTAGGTTGCAGATGGGACTACAATCCAGTGTTGCTGTGGCTGCGGTGTAGGTCGGCAGCTGCAGCTCCAATTCAACCCCTTGCTTGGGAACCTCCGTATGCGGCAGGTGCGGCTCTAAAGAGCAAAAACAAACAACCTCGATCCTACATGGATCTGGTTCCCCCCCGACAGCCTGGCCCGAGTTTCCAGGGGAGGATGAGGAGAACTGGGGCAGCGGAAAGGACGAACAGCTCGAAGGGAAAGGCTGGAAGGGATTTCAGAGGGATTAAGTCCCTCATTTCACAGAAGACAAAAATAATCCCCCGCCGGGACTTGCTTGCTGGTCCCCTTCCGGCAGGAGCAGCCAACTCCCAGACCCAGGGCGCTTGCCACCGTCCCCAGCCGCCTGCCTCACATCAGACCTGTGTGGTCAGCGCAAGCTCAGTCATCCTTTATTCCGGCCCTCAAGGAGGAAGCAGGGACTGGGCCTAATTTCTTGCATTTTCTGTGCTGTCTGTCCTGTGGGTGCCCGATAAAGATCTGAGCGAGCTCTGCCATGGGTTCTTTTTGGACTTGGTCTAATTTTGACCCTGTCATTTGCTATCTCTATAACGTTAAAGAACTTCCTTTAGGAGTTCCCATTGTGGTGCAGTGGAAACGAATCGGACTAGGAACCATGAGGTCGTGGGTTCGATCCCTGGCCTCGCTCAGTGGGTTAAGGATCTGGCATTGCCGTGGCTGTGGTGTAGGCTGGTAGCTGTAGCTTTGATAAGACCCCTAGCCTGGGAACCTCCATATGCTGCAGGTGCAGCCATAAAAAGCCAAAAAGAAAAAAAAGAAAAAAAAGAAAAAGCTTCCCTTACTTTTTTAAATCAATTTATTAAAAATTTTAAGGACGTTTTATTGCAGCGTAGTTGATTTACGGGGTTGTGATGATTTCTGCTGAAAGCTTCCTTTACTTCTCTTACTGATGAGGATGAAAGTACATTTCGTATTTCATGGGCTGGTTGTGATCAGTGAGCCATGTGTACAAAATTGCAGACATTAATCACTCCACCTGTTAAAAAGACCCTGTGATAGTGCTCAAGCTGGTATCACCGGCGCGTCAGATCCCTCTCATGCTGCCCACCTCAGCCAAAGGAGCCTCCACCGCCTAGATACGTGCCCTGCATAGCGGCAGAATTGGCAAAACCTGCAGTTGTCATCACTTTCCCACCTAAATCGAATGATGGGGGCCTCACTAGGAGGTGACTGCCATTGGAGGGTTTAAGGTCCTTTTTGTGTCGTTATCCAGGTGTATGTGGTCACCCAGTAGTCACTCTGAGTGTGGGCAGAGTCTTCATCTTCTCCTGTCTCTGCAGGTTGTCACCTTCAGAGTTCCCATCATGGCTCAGCAGTAACGAACGCAAATGGTATCCATGAGGATGCAGGTTCGATCCCTGGCCTTGCTCAGTGGGTTCAGGATCCAGCGTTGCCATGAGCTGTGGTGTAGGTCACAGATGAGGCTTGGATCTGGTGTTGCTGTGGCTGTGGTGTAGGCTGGCAGCTATAGCTCTGATTTGACTCCTAGCCTGGGAATTTCCACATGCTGCAGGTGCAGCCTAAAATCAAAATAATAATAATAATAATAATAAATAAAAAAGTAGGCCCTCTACCCGACAGGGGCCAGTAAGCCCCTCAGTCGATGGCTTCTGTTGTTTCATCATTCACTGATTTTACTTGTCCAATGGATGTTTTATCTTAAACCCTCATCCGACAGAGGTGCCAGCTAGACAAATGGGTTAAGCTGAAATTCCTCACTAAAAGGTCTTCACACATTTCCAGGAGGATGCGTTCAGAGCACCTTTCCAACCTGCATCTTTGCATTTACTAAATATAACCTCCGGCCAGTCCCACACTGCGCACAGGTATTATTTACACCCACTTAGGCGGAAAGAAAAATGCCCAGGACAAATGTGAACAACCATGAAAGGCTAAAAATAAAAGTGATGTCACATCCGTGCCTTGGGAGTTTCTCCCCATCACTGTCAAGGGCAATCGTGGAAGCAGGACCTTGGAGAGCACCCACGCGGGGCTGGTTGGTGGCGCCTGCAAACACCCAGACAACGCGCAGGGCCACAGTCCCCCCCTGTGTGTGATGTCTCTGTGCCTGAGTCTCTTGCTGGACCTTGCTCACTGTCTTTCCGTAAGAACCCAAATCCCGCATATCACCAATTTTCACCCTAAAAATCCGGGTTAACTTTGATTTAGAGGTTGTACATTTGCAAGTAAGTGTGCCATTGTGTTGCAATCCTCTTCCAAATAGGAAGCAGATGTCACACGTCCCACATTTTGGCGGAGCGTTTGGGTGCTTTTCCATTTTCTTTTTCTCTGCTAGCTGTCAGCAGCCCAGAGAGCCCGGGATTACTGTAGGCACGTGACCAAGAGTGATCGTACTAGAACTAGGGTGAGCAAACCATACTCGGGGGCAGCACATCTCTGTTCGGACGTGGGAAATCTCCCTGCAGGTCCTCAGTGCAAAGATGCTTGCTGTCCTCCGGCTTAGATGAGTCTCTTTCCTGTCAAAGAGAGGTCCATTCATATTCAGGAGGAGAAACACTGCACTGCCGGGTGATTTATTCAGGTCAGGGCACCGCAGGATCGGGCCTCTTATCAGCTATTTTTAGCCTCATCATGAGTAGCCTTATTTAAGATGCTTTTTTCCATTTTCTTTTTATTTTCTTTATTCTCATGCACTGAGGAAATATAACATTGGTTTTAAAACTACAGAATTCAAAAATAACCTAATTGAGGTATCGTTGGTTTGCAGTGTTGGGTTAATTTCCGTATAGCAGAGTGACGAGTTATACGTATAACTGAGTAACCGCAGAAGACATACTGATACATGCACATTTTTCATATTCTTCTCCATTATGGTTTATGACAGGATATTGAGTATAACTCCCTGTGCTTAGAGTAGAACCTTCGTTATCCATCCCATGTATACCAGTTTGCGTGGGCTAATCCCAACCTCCCGGTCCATCCCACTCCCTCCCTCTCCCCCTTGGTAGCCCCAGGTCTGTTCTCCGTGTCTGTGAGTCTGTTTCTGTTTCCTAGGTAAGTTCCTTTGTGTCCTCTTTTATTTAATACATTTAATTTTAATTTCTTTTGGCCACACCCACGGCCTATGGAAGTACCTGGACCAGGAATTGAATCTGAAGCACAGCTGTGACCTATGTTGCAGCCGTGGCAACGCCAGGTCCTTAACTCACTGGGCCACAGCGGGAACTCCTCTGACCGTGCTCTTGTAAGGGTTATTTCACCTCCTCTTACATTAAGTGAAAATCTCTCTTGGACACATCTAAGAGACCCACCTAGAATTAATTTTGCAAAAGAACAGGGTTGTAATACTGCAAAGTCCTATTTAATTTCTTTGAACTTAATCTCTAGCAAAACCTAGTGCTTGAGTCTTTGATGTCTGGTGTTATCAGTCGATATTTGCATGGAGGAACCTCAAACATTATACACTTGCCGTTAATGGTTAGAGGAACGTTTTGGCCACGTGCTCCACTGTCCAGGGAAAGCAGAAGGCCCATCACCCTCCTTCATGACCTGTGGGCATCATCTTCCCAGAGGCCAGTCATTAATTCTCGTTGCATTTTTTTTTTTAAGCAACACATTTTATTTTGTTTTATTTCCTTTTAGAGACACACCCGTGGCGTATGGAGGTTTCCAGGCTAGTGGTTGAATCGGAGCTGTAGCCACCAGCCTGCGCCACAGCCACAGTCACACCAGATCTGAGCCGCGTGTGTGACCTACACCACAGCTCACGGCAGCGCCAGATCCTTAACCCACTGAGTGAAGCCAGGGATCGAACCCTCAATCCTCACGGATACTAGTCGGATTTGTTTCTGCCGAGCCACAACAGGAACTCCTTTAAGCAACACATTTTATTTTTTATTTATTATTATTACTATTATTTTGGTCTTTTTGCCAATTTTTGGGCCGCTCCTGTGGCGTATGGAGGTTCCCAGGCTAGGGGTTGAATCGGAGCTGTAGCCACTGGCCTACACCAGAGCCACAGCAGCGCGGGATCCGAGCCGCTTCTACAACCTACACCACAGCTCAGGGCAATGCTGGATCCTTAACCCACTGAGCAAGGCCAGGGATTGAACCTGCAACCTCATGGTTCCTAGTCGGATTCATTAACCACTGAGCCACGATGGGAACTCCTAAGCAACACATTTTAAAGTTTCCCTCTTAGTGTCTGTTTTCTCCATAAGGTACTACTTGCTTAAATGAGTGTCCCAGAAACAAATGGAAGAAGCAAATAGAAAAGGAAAAAGAAAATTCAAGTAGGCAGCGTTCAAAGATCATCGGACAGTTAGTGGCAGCGAGTCCTGCTGAGAAAACAAAGTGAGTTTTATGACCAGGGCTAGACTTTTTAGGTTGCTCGTGACTTTTGAGTTTTTTGGGGGAATTTCTTCTAGGCTGCGGTGATGAAATTGTGGGCTGTGATAATAGATACAGAGTTGGTAATCAGGTTGGTGTTTGTGCTGTGTGTGGTGGCCTGAGACATTGTATCAGGGCGTGTGGATCTTTTGCTTCGGGAAATGATTTAACTCTCAGTCTATGGTCTGTAGTCTGTGATATCTTTCAGTAGAGATGGGGCGTTCTGAGCGTGGCTGGGAGTGTGGCAAAATGCTCCGGAGTTGGAGAAGTAGTCTGTGCTCCTAGGCCCCTCATCTCGGCTCTTTTCTGAGGATGGTATGTTGACAGGATATACGCAGGGCGATGCCAGCGATATTATGTGGAGACCCAGCAGGTGACATCTGGGATGTGATGACGCCTATGTTAAGTCTGAATTCAGTGCTGTAGTGTCGCACGGTGATGGATGTGTAATGATATGCACCCATCATACAGTCTCACTAGGAGTCTTTTCACTGCCCGCTGTGCTCTGCTAACTCCTTCCCCAGCCCCTGCCAACCCCTGATCTTTTTAACGATCTCCATAGTTTTGCCTTTTCCAGAATATCATTTGGTTGGAATCCTACAGAATGTAGCCTTTTTGTACTGGCCTCTTTTGCTTAGTGATGTGCATTTAAGGTTCTTCTTCACGACGGGTAGCTCATTCCTTCCTTCCTTCCTGTTTGTTTCTTTCCTTCTTTTCTTTCTTCCTTCCTCCCTCCCTCCCCTTCCTTCTTTAAAATCTCTGAGCACTGTTCATACGTCTACATGTACCACAATTTATCCATTAACCTGCTGAAGGTTGTTGCCAAGTTTCAGCAATTATGAATAAAGCTGCTTTAAACATCTGGGTGCAGGTTTTTGTGTAGACATGAGTTTTTCACCTGTTTTGGTCCAATACCGAAGAGCACAGTTGCTGAATCATATGGTAAGAGTGTATCTAATTTTTGGAGTTCCTGTCATGGCTCAGTGGCTAGCGAATCTGACTAGGATCCATGAGGTTGTGGGTTCGATCCCTGGCCTTGCTCAGTGGGTTAAGGACCTGGCGTTGCCGTGAGCTGTGGTGTAGGTTGAAGACGCGGCTCGGATCCCGTGTTGCTGTGGGTGTGGCTGTCGCTGGCAGCTACAGCTCCGATTAGATGCCTAGCCTGGGAACATCCATATGCCTCAGGAGCAACCCTAGAAAAGGCAAAAAAAAAAAAAAAAAGAGAGCGTATCTAATTTTTAAGAAACTGCCAGCCTTTGAAAGCGGCTGCACCATTTTTCATTCCCAACAGCAGTGGACGGGAGTTCCTGTTGCTCCACAGCCCCACCAGCATTTGGCGTTGTCAGTAGGACACTGGGTTTTAGCCATTCTAATGATGTGTAGTGGTAGCTCCTTGTTGCTGTTGTTGTTGTTTGCTTTTTAGGGCCACACCTGTGGCATGTGGAGATTTCCAGGCTAGGGGTCGAATCGGAGCTGCAGCTGCCAGCCGACACGACAGCCACAGCCACTCAGGATCCAAGCTGCATCTGTGACCTACACCACAGCTCACAGCAACGCCGGATCCTTAACCCACTGAGTGAGGTCAGGGATTGAACCTGCCTCCTCATGGATACTAGTTGCATTCATGCCAAGACGAGCTCAGCAAGCAGGGGAAGGTGAAGCACGGGCCCCGCAAAGCTTAAAAGTTGAACAGCGATGAAGAAAGATACATAGACAGAGTAAAGTTTAAAGATGGGCCGGGGCTGGGGCCGGGGCCGGGGCTCAAGACCTCAAGGATCCAGAGCCCAGATGCTGGTGCCTCACCGCTTTCATTGTGCTCCTTGGAAATGGGAGGCGGGAACAGGCTTAGGGACGTGGCTGCTCGCAGTCACGGGGAAAGCGCTTCTTCCCCTGCGGCCTTTAGGCAGCTGTTCTCATCTCTAGGGCAGGAGGGAAACTGGCCATCGCTCTCAATGCGGGCCATCTTGAGAAACAGGTGCCTGACTCCGCGTTCCAGTCGACCCCGTGTTCTCTCAGTTGGTGCATATCCTTCTTCCAGCCCCTTTCAGCCCCGTTCCCATAGGTAACCATGTACTAGCCACGTGCCATTGTGCAGCCACTTCAGAACCTGTTTTCCCACAGGTTCCTAACCTGCTGAGCCGCGATGGGAACTCCATCTCCTTCTCGTGTTAATTTGCACTTACCAGAGACCTGGGATGTGCAGCATCTTTTCCTGTGCTTAAACGCCATCTGTATACACCATCCCTTCTTTGGTGAAGCATCTGGTCAGATCTGCCCATTTGTAAATCAAGTTGCTTGTTTTCTCATTGCGCTTCAAGAGTTCTTTGTATATTGTATTTAATTAAATGAATTAATGTATTTATTTACCTATTTGGTTTTGCTCTGTAGGGCAGAATCTGTGGCATATGGAAGTTCCCAGGCTAGGGGTCCAATCTGAGCTATAGCCGCTGACCTACGCCACAGCCACTGTAATACAGGATCCGAGCTGCATCTTCCATTTACACCACAGCTCGAGGCACCGCTGGATCCTTAGCCCACTGAGCAGAGGCCAGGGATCGAACCCGCACCCTCATGGTTACTAGTCGGATTTGTTTCCGTCCGCCACAAGGGGCGCTCCACCTTCTTTGTAGGTTTTGAATAAAGTCCTTTATCAGATGTGTGTTTTGAGGCTTCTTCTCCCGGTCTGTGGCTTGTCTTTTCCTTTTCTACCAGTGTCCTTTGCAAGTTTTTAACTAAAAAAGCATCCAATTTATCAATATTTTCTTTCATGGATTATGCTGTTGTTGCTTCAAGTTTTCTTTGGTCATATTTTTCCTCAACCTTTTGAAACTTACACCTGTAAACTTACTCTTCCAGAGGGGGCTTTTAAATTAGGAACACACGTACCTCCTTATCGTTCCCCCCTCGCAACGGCTAGGATGAATCAGCATGTACATTCTTTTCCTGGCCAGTCTGAGCCCCCAGGGGAGAGGACGACCCGCAGTGGCCGTGTTTCCCCTCCCCCACTGCCTGCTTGCCGACATCAGCCAGTTGGCTCCAGCAGCGGGGAGAGGATGCTTAGAATTTATTGGCTCACCAAAGCGCCCTTCCTTCTGGATTTCCCAGGGACCACCTGTGAGTGCGGAACAGATTCTTTGTGCCCCTCACCATGAAGGGATGGTTTTGCTGAATTCAGAATTCTAGGCTTGAAATGCTTTTCCTTCAGCACTTTATTTTTATGTATTTATTTATTTATTTTTGTCTTTTTGCCTTTTCTAGGGCCGCTCCGCGGCATATGGAGGTTCCCAGGCCAGGGGTCTAACCGGAGCTACAGCTGCTGACCTATGCCATAGCCATAGCCCCAGCAATGCAGGATCCGAGCCGAGTCTTTGACCTACACCACAGCTCAGGGCAACGCCGGATCCTTAACCCCCTGAGCGAGGCCAGGGATCGAACCCACAACCTCGTGGTTCCTCGTCGGATTCGCCAACCACTGAGCCACGACGGGAACTCTACCTTCAGCATTTTAAAGATACTGCTTCACTCTCTTCTCCTACCCAGATTTGCTGATAAGAATCGATGTCAATCTGACTCTCCTTCCTTTGCAACTAAGCTGTTTTTCTTTTTGATTAGTTTGTAATAGTTTTGTCCTTGATGGTCTCACATTTCGATGTCATAGCCTAAGTAGGGTGTGTTTTTGTTTTGTTTTGTTTTTTTCCATTAGTGAAATGCTCAGTGCTGAGAGCTCTTTCAGCCTCAGAATCATGTCTCTCTTTGGGGGGAAATTCTCACGTCTTGGTTCCCTTGTTGAGTATGGCCTCCCTACCCCCCAACCCCACTGCCCCTCCTCCTGCAGCCCCAGTTAGATTGTTGTTCGCCCCTCCCCCAGATTTCTTTTTTTTAAAATGAATGCCAACGTATTTTTATTTTTCCATTTTTATTTTTTTTGTCTTTTTTTTTGCTATTTCTTGGGCCACTCCTGAAGCATATGGAGGTTCCCAGACTAGGGGTCGAATCAGAGCTGTAGCCACCGGCCTACGCCAGAGCCACAGCAACGCGGGATCCGAGCCGCGTCTGCAACCTACACCACAGCTCACGGCAACGCCGGATCGTTAACCCACTGAGCAAGGGCAGGGACCGAACCCGCAACCTCATGGTTCCTAGTCGGATTCGTTAACCACTGTGCCACGAAGGGAACTCCCCATTTTTATTTTTTTAGCTCAGTGCATTATTACATTTATAGCTGTACAACCATCATCATAAGCCAGTTTTACTACCTTCCCATCCCAGACACCCAGCCCATCCCTTCCCCTCCCTGTCTCCTTTGGTGACCTGAAGTTTTTCAAAGTCCATGCATCGGTTTCTTTTCTGCAAAGAAGTTCATTGGGTCCTTTTTTAGATGCCACGTGTAAGTGATGGCATATGACGTTGGTGTCTCACTGTCTAACTTCACTTAGCATGATCATTTCTAGGTCTATCCATGTTGCTGCAAATGCCGTTATTTCTTTCCTTTTAATGGCTGAGTAATATTCCACTGTGTGTATGGACCACATCTTCTGGATCCACTCCTCTGTCGATGGACATTTAGGTGGCTTCCATGCCTTGGCTATTGGAAATAGTGCTGCAGTGACCATCGGAGTCCATGTATCTTGTCGAGTCATGGTTTTCTCTGGAGAGATGCCCAGGAGTGGGATTGCTGGATCATATGGTAATTCCGTCTTTAGGTTTTTGAGGAATCTCCATACTGTTCGGGAAACACAAATCAGAATGTGACTTGGTTCCTAACCTTGAGAACCCAGGTGAGGAGCAAGATGTTCATAAACTTATTTCTCATACAATGTGACACATTTTCTGGAAAGCTGTGGGTGAGATTGTGGGGACAGCCTGAATCCACGTGGGTCCTCAGACTGCCCGGTTCGACCGTGGGTAGCTTATTATTTACTGGCTCTTGTTTTATTTTCACATTTTCGGCTGTCACGAGTGGTGAATTTTTATCCATTCATTGAACACCTGCCACACTGGGCTTATACAAAGATGAATCAGGCCCACAGTGGAAAATGCCCAGTTGGGAAATGACTCGGGGTCCCTACCTTCTCTGAAACTCCTCTTCTCTGTACAGTTTGAATGTGTTCTTAGCCTTGCAGCATTGAAGACTATTGAGGGTAAAATGAAAAGTATGCAAAAACCCTTTAGGGTGGTTAAGCATCGTGCAGACGAAAGGGATTGTTATTCTTTTTAGTGAAAGTGTTAAAAGAATTGGATCTGCAGGAGTTCCCGTGTGGCGTAGCAGGTTAAAGATCCAGTGTTGTCGCTGCAGCGGCTTGGGTTGGGCCCTGGCCGGGGAATTTCCACGGGCCTCGAGGGCAGACCTCCCCGCCCCCCACCCCAAAAAACAGGATCTGCCGTAAATGGCCTGATGCTGTAACGGACGGGGCATTTTCTCACACAGTTTCAGCCAGTTCTGCTACAGCAAGTGCTTATACCCGTCAGCTTATACATCTGAAAAAAAAGGGCCAGTTATTACTTAAATGCTTGCTCAGGCTATAGTAGAGAGGCCCTTGTTTCCTTTAAGTGGCAGCCAAAAGCTGTTTTCTCCCCAAATAACCATTTTTCATCTCTATTCTCCTGCTTCAAGCTATCCTTTTTTTAGCAGTGAATATAATTTAGGCTAGATGGTGAGTGACAGAGAGAAGTGCTTTTGGGTTGGGAGGGGGAAGCTGCAGACCCATGGAGGAGGAGGAGAACCAGTCATTAGCCCTGAGCAGGTGGCGTGGCCGTGGGGCCTCAGTGTGTTGGGGGCGTGACTTTCTATGCGCCTGAAAGGACAAGAATGAGTTCCAGTGCTCTTTAAGTGTAGCTTGTCTTCCTTGCTGGCTCCCAGGTTTTCATCAAAAACAAGCCCAGGAGTTACTGGCTTAATCTCATTCTTTCTCTGCCTTTCAGGAGGGGCTGCTGAATCTGGTTGGGCACCAGTTCCCATTGTGGCTCAGTGGGTTAAGAACCCGACATAGTATCCACGAGGATGCGGGTTTGCTCTCTGGCCTCGATCACTGGTTTAAGGATCTGGTCTGTCCTCAAGCTGCGGCTAGGTCACAGGGGTGTCTTGGATCCGGCGTTGCTGTGGCTGTGGTGTAGGCCAGCAGCTGCAGCTCTGATCTGACCCCTAGCCTGGGAGCTTCCATATGCCACAGGTGCAGCCCTTGAAAAAAAAAGACTAGTGGAAATCAGGGCCTTGGAATTTGAAGCCTTCCTTGGTGAGATGGTTCTTGTCCCGTGGGAAAGTTTATTTCGTTACTAACATTGAGCTGGAAGAGACTGGCTGAACCAGGCTGTGCCCGCACAGCATCAGCTGGTGCTGGAGAAAATCTGGAAAAAACCCTCTCCAGACAGAATTCAGATTGAGTCGCATGGGTGTAAATTCTACCTCCACCTTTGCCGGCAACTTTCTGGGTGACCTGGAAGTTTCCAGCTCCTCTGCTTCCAGATGCTTCTTTCTGGGCCAGCTTTCTCTATGGTGAGGTGGGGGGGTTCCTCTGTAGGAGGGGCCACCATGTTCCCCCAGAGTCCAACGGGAACGTACGGTCTGGAAATATGTTTTTCTAACATATTTATCTTTAAGGAACCATTGCCCACGGATTTGAGTCATTTGGGAGCTGTGGCTGTGACTCACCGCAGGTCAGGTGTTTAGAGGGTAGGGAACTTGAAATTGGGGGCGTTCATGTGCGTGATTCTGTGATTTGCATGGAAGCTGTCAGTGTAGTTGTCACAGATGACACATCCTTGGAGCACAAGGGATGGAGGGGCCTCGTTTGTGTTCTCATCCATCAGATGGGATGCGGCGGGCTGAGTGCGTGCTGTGTGCAGGTGCTGAGTAAGTCCTGAGAACGTGCCGCTGGGTGGGGAGTGAGCCTACAGCCTAAGGCGGGAGGGTGAGGGGGCTGCACTCGACCTGTCTGGGGAGCCAGAAAGCCCAGCCTCCTTCAACAGTTTGAATTTGACCTCCAAGGGGGTGGGATTTTAAGGTGCCGCAGTGGGATTTGCACTAGAGAGTTTTGCCTCTGGTTCCACTGCGGGGAATGGCTTGGAGATGAGAGGGATTAGGTCTAGGAAAGGGTTAACAGGAGAGGAATTGGGGGGGTGGAATCCTGGGGGCGGAGGGAAGTGGTGCTCCCAGGAGAAACTCCATTCGATTCGATTTGATTTGGTGTGGGGATGTGGGGCAGAGAGGAGGCAAGCCAGCTGCTCAGGCTTCTGAGGCAGGCACCCACGTGGGTGAGGAGCACAGCTTCAGTGAGATGGGGAACCGAAAAATTGGCAGAGGCAAATTTGGCCCCGAACACCTGCTAATAAAAGAGAGCCTGAAGGAAAGGCCGCCTCCTCCGACGGCAGTGGTCAAACTCCCATGGACGTTTCAGGTTCCCGTAGCCTTGGCGGTTCGGGTCAGGTTTCCCGCTTTGGATTAAGGGCGGGGGGACCCCCTCTGGCCCTGGTCCCCAGGAAGAAGCCGAGCCACGGTGGCTGGCTGACTCCCTCTCCTCTGCCACATCGCTCTTCTTCCCACCCTAGGACCGAGGGAGCCCTGCCTTTGGGGGCAGCCCGAGTTGTGTTCACCACCCAGAACGCTTCGCAAATCGTACAAGGGCTCCATTCAGCGAGACATCCATGGGGATTTCTGTGCCTTGACAGAGGCGATTCTGGCTCATTCTTGCTGGCTGGTCTGCCTGGTTGCACCTGGACAGCTCAGGAACTGGTCCCACTGTGATAAGGCCATGTCCTTCTTCCCGGGAGTCTGGGGGACCCTGAGGTCCAGACCAGGCCTGTGTCAGGGACCCAGGCAGCAGCCTGGCTACAGGAGCGGCTTGGTCTGTGTCACCACGTTCCAGCTCTGGGACCCCTGTGAGAACGCATATACTTCTGAGAGGACTGGAGCCCCGTGGGCAGCTCAGTTGAGGGCTCGAGGGAACAGGATGCTGAGCTGCAGAGAGCAGGGAAGCAGGAAGATTTTTTTTTTTTTTGGTCATTTTAGGGCTGCACCTAGTGCGGCATATGGAGGTTCCCAGGCTAGGGGTCTAATTGGAGCTGTAGCCGCCCGTCTACACCACAGCCACAGCAACACGGGATCCGAGCCGTGTCTTCAACCTATACCACAGTTCACGGCCACGCCAGATCCTTAACCCACTTGAGTGAGGCCAGGGATTGAACCTGCAGCCTCATGGTTCCTAGTCAGATTCATTTCTGCTGCACCACGATGGGAACTCCTGGTTTTTTTTTTTTTTTTTTTTTTTTTGCTTTTTAGGTCCGCAATTGCAGCTTATGGAAGTTCCCAGGCTAGGGGTCGAATGGGAGCTGCAGCTGCCAGCCTACACCACAGCCACAGCAACACCGGATCCTTAACTCACTGAATGAGGCCAGGGATGGAACCCACATCCTTTTGGATGCTAGTCGGGTTCCTAACCTGCTGAGCCACAACGGGAACTCCAGGAAGGTGGATCTTGTGCCTCATCACTGGGGTTCCTTCCCATCCTGGGCCCAGTCTCCTGAGGAAGAGAGTGCAGCTGAGTGTTGGGCTCCCTGTGGAGAACCTTGCTCACTACCAAGAGTTAAAATCCACCAAACAAGATTTAAAAAGTCCAGCTTGGGAGCTCCCTGGTGGTTCAGTGGGTTAAGGACCTGGTGCTGTCACTGATGTGGCACAGGTTTGATCTCTGGCCCAGGAACTTCTGCATGCTGTGGGCTTGCCCCCCCCCCAAAGAAACAAATGCTTTTAGCTTTCTGTATTTTAGAAAGTGCAATTCTAATGATAATATTAACAGAGTCTGAATTGGAAACTTGGATCCCAGATTCCCAGTGGAGTCAACGAGGAGTGAGAAAGGCTTCTTCTGCCCCGGGACTGTCCCTACTGAGGTCTGGGGGAGTGGACGGGATCGGGAAGCAGGGCTGATTTCATCCAGAGGAGGCTTCTGCAAGGGCCTTATGAGGAATGCGGTAGCGGCTGCTAAGACATTTCACAGCGGGGAAGTGATGGAAAGGCCTGGAAGGAAGCGGATTCAACTGGAGAGGGATACTGTGGCCTCTGTCCCAGGAGGCGCTGTGCCCGGGTGACGGGAGCTGCCACAGACGTCGCTGGTGCCATCGCCCTCCTTTATTGACGTGCCGCTGGTGTCTCTTGTGACCAAAGGTCATGGCTCCGCTGGCGCCAGCGGGGGCCCCCTCGCCTTAGTTCACGAGTGTGCTTGGGGCCCGGCCGTCGGCGCAGCCCCGCAGCTTCCTGCGGGGCAGGGTGAGAGCGGTCAAGGCCCTGCTACCTAGGGAGGCCCTGTTTCCCGGCAGGATCACAGGTGGTGGCGGTGGCTGTGGGTCCATCCTGCCGAAAGACATTGTTCTCCGGCTTCTGCAGAAGGTGCTTCCTCGGCAGCCCGGTTTGTGAGGCATTACTGCATTAGCATTACTGCATTAGCATCTCATTAGGGAGGCCTCTTTTGGGGTCATCTGTACTAAGTGCTGGCCTCAAACTCTTCTCTCCCCCCCAATAATCTTGGCCTTATTTTATGTTATTGTCTTCTTTTTATATTTATATTTTTTATGTTTTTCCTTTTTAGGGCCGCACCTGTGGCATATGGACGTTCCCAGGCTAGGAGCTGAACCGGAGCGGCAGCCGCCAGCCTACACCACAATCTTGGCCTCATTTTAAAAGACTGTTTAAGGAGTTCCTGTCTTGGCTCAGCGGAAACGAATCCGACTAGGAACCATGTGGATGCGGGTTCAGATCCCTGGCCTCACTCAGTGGGTTAAGGATCCGGCCTTGCCAGGAGCTGTGGTGTAGGTCACAGACGTGGCTCGGATCTGGCGGGGCTGTGGCTGTGGTGTAGGCTGGCCGCTGAAGCTCCAATTAGACCCCTAGCCTGGGAACCTCCATATGCTGCCCGTGTGGCCCTAAAAAGCCAAAAATAAAAGACTTTAATTAGGAAATCCTCATTGCTCTCTGGCTTTGAGACGACTGTCTTAGTTCCTTCACCAGATAGTTCAAGGAAACTGATTTTATGCCTAATCATTTCATTTCTGCTTATAGATTCAGAACAGTGCTCTGGCCCTCTCGGAGTGTCGCACAGGCAGCAGCTTAAATATAGAAATAATGGGCTTTCTGAAGACATGCAAAGAATGATAACACTTTCATAAAGCGTTGTTGTGATGCCCTGATTTTAGCATCTTCAATTATAGTTTGCAAATGCCGATATCGTGTTACGAAATTGTTATTTGAGAATCTGTCTTTTGTTATTTTTGTGTGCCCTGCCTGTACCGAGTCTGCTCTTTTCTATTCTGATATTCCTGTAAAGCTCTCCTATTCTGCAAACACCAGTTTCTGGAAATAACCCCACCGGCTAGACCAGCTGGCTTTCATCCCGTCTCTGGCCTGATACATGCTGCCTACTGGGGTACTGACTCGATGTCTGCGGGCTTAGTGACAGTGTCTGCTGTGTCTCTTTACAGAAAAGGACTCTGCCTGGGCCTCCTTTCCTTTGGGGGGGAAGGAGAGGGTGACGGAAACTGGGAAACTGGTGCATTGATCTGAGTGTGATCGCTGTAGGGCGTGAAAAACTCAAAACAAAAAAGACAAGCTCTCCGGCATCCAGGACCCGAGAGCTAAGCTGAAAACGTCCAAATCCCCTGGCAAACCGCTAAGCGAAGTAAGACGGAGACGGTAGCATTGATAACCCGGCAGAGGAAATGGAAACGACGAGTCAAGGGACTGATAAGGTTGTATTTGGGGTTCTTAGCAGGATAAATCCTGACCTTCAGAAAGAGACAGAAGTCTCTGCCTCCTCCAGTGGGGTCCTGCCTCTGGGTCAGAGGGTAACGGGGGGAAAACATTTTCCACGTTAAGCAGAAAATGAACATTCGCCAAGGAAACGGGGTGTCCTGCTTCTCTTTGGGAAGGACCACAGGCCTCTAAGTTTGCCCGCAGGGGTAGCAGAGTTTTCCTGCTGCACCAGCGCCTCATCGCTTTCCGGCAAGTAGCAGGGGCCGAAGTGGCCGTCCAGCGGTAGCGCTTTTCCAGAATAAATGCGATGTTGTGTGTGGTGGGGCTTGTGTGCGGCCTCTGCCAGCTTCCTGTCCTCGGAGCCCTTTCAAGTGCAGGTGAGTCTATGCAGACTGGCTTCGTGTGGTTTCTCCGTTTTTGCCAGATCTTCCCTCTGGTTTCTGAGTCCTGAATTCACTTTGCCTTCAAGACCTGGGCCAGATGCCTTGTGCTGTGGAAAGTGCCTCCTCTTTCTCCTCATCAGTGTGGATTTAACTTTTCTGAAAAGTCCCGGGGCGCCATGATCTCTTTCTAGGGAGCTGTCATGGTCCTGTGTTTGTTTACGCTCCCATCTCTCCCACTGGATTTTTTTTTTTTTTGTGCCCATGCCCGAGGCATGTGGAAGTTCCCAGGCTAGGCATGGGACCCCCACCACAGCAGCAGTCCACGCCATAGCAGTGACAACGCTGGATCCTCGACCCGCTGTGTCACGAGAGGACTCGTCTCCTGCTGGGTTTTGACTTCATTGAACTCAAAGCCCGTGTCTTCTCCTCCCGTGAGTTCTCAGAGACTCCTGGCACATAGGAGGCTCTCAGGAAATACCCGTGGGCAGAATAACGTAGTTCTCAATGACGCAAAGGGATCGGTACCCTCGAGTGGCAGGTCGCGTTAAATCACGCAGGTTTTCAGCGTCTCCACTGAGCGGGGCGCCAGGTGGGGTGTGGTCTGCTGAGCCTTCACGCAGGACCAGACGGAGGTTCTCTGCCACTGGTGAGCCCTGCTGTGGCCTTATCCCTGTCGCCGACCGAGCTAACTTCCCCCCTAGGAATTCCACCTGGGGAAACCCCTGGGCCTGGCTTTGACCCTGTCCTGGGCCTGCGGTGTGTTCCCGAGGTTCCCTGGCCGCTCCCAGACCATTCTGGCTGTTCACACCTTCATGTCGGGGTCCCTTGAGGTCCGTCCAGCTCTTGGGCTCTGCTCTTGGCCTCTCTGCTTCCCGGAGCGCTGCCCATGGGTCAGTGATCCCACAGATAATGGCTTATTATTATTATTAGTCTTTTTTTGGCGGGGGGCTGTGTCCGAACCACATGGAAGTTCCTGGCCTAGGGGTCGAATCAAGCTACAGCTGCCGGCCTACACCACAGCCACAGCCACACAGGATCCTTAACCCACTGAGTGCGGCCAGGGGTCCCACCCGCATCCTCATGGATACTCGTTGGGTTCTTAACCTGATGAGCCACAATGGGAACTCTCTAGTGGCTTATTTTTAATGTTGTCAAACATATTAAAAAAAAAAAAACCCTCTTCGCTTCATGCTATTCGTACGTTTCAAGAAAGACTTCATTTGTCAACGTGAAGGTTTTCCCCTGTGCAGCTCACGCGGTGTCCTGGTCAGCCGCCGGGAGGGTGTGGGCGATGTGGCGGCACCTGGTAAATGCCTCAGGAGAGGTGGCCAGGACTGGGGGGACACCGGCTTCCCCACTGGTCAGCCTCGTGATGTTGGACAAGTCCCTTAACCTTCCTTCCTGATTTTCTTATGCGTAAAGCAGGGAGGAGTAGAAGCACAGGAACTATAGCTTTTCTCTTATGCGTGTAAGATGCTTGTGTCTTTATGTGCATCCCTTGACGGGGAACCAGGATCCTGCCGCAAGGCTGTGCTGTTGTGACTCTCTTACGCAAGAGAAGTGTGTGTGTGTGTCTCTGTGTGTGTGTCTACACTGTAAGAGAAGGGCCCGACCCTGGGAGGGGATACAGTGGATGAGGGTTGGTTCCACTCCGTTTCTGAGAATGGGGGGCTCTGGTCACTTTTACCTTCTCTTTTGAAACATTTAACAAAAAGTGGTGGAAAAACCCATAAATCTTCTTAACAAAACTCTTTTCCTCCTTGTGCTGTATGAATAAAAAGCAGTTTGTGTCCACCTAGAATTCTCTCCTTCCTGGGCAAGGGATCAAATCCGAGCCGCAGTTGCCACCTACACTGCAGCTGGATCCTTAACCCACTGTGCCGGGCTGGGGATTGAACCTCTGTCCCAGTGCTGCAGAGACACCACCCATCCAGTCCCACCACAGTGGGAACTCCTGGAATTCTCTCTTTTGGCCTGAGGCTAAAATGACCACGTGAATTTCTATCTAGCGAAGTTGGTGGGGGCACGTTGGAGCGGCCTGACTTAAAATATGGGCTCCTTTGTAAACTGACAATGCACTTGAGCAGGCTTGGGGTGGGGTCGGGGTGCACTGCAAGGGCAGATGGCCACCCCAGGGCAGGGCAGATCGGGATGGCAAGCTGATTGGAACAGGGAATGGCTGAGTCCCTGCATGCGCCCTTCAGGGATTTAGTTAATGACAGGCAGCAGTTTACCTGACGGCACCTGCAGGCTGGTCCATGTCTGTAAAGCAGGACCCAAAAGAAATTGTTTACTGTCCAAAAACTATAGCTTAAGTCACAGTATTCAGGCACTGGGGGGTGGTTAATGGGGTTTCTCTCATAGTAATGACTCCACTTCTGGAGTTCCCGCTGTAGTGCAGTGTGATTGGTGGCATCTTGGGAGCACCGGAACGCAGGTTCAATCCCCAGCCCAGTGCAGTGGGTGAGGGAGCCGGTGTTGCCACCGCTGTGGCTTAGGCTGAAACTGCGGCTCAGATCTGATCCCTGGCCTGGGAACTCCATGTGCCATGGGGCTGCCTAAAGAAAAAAAAATGACTCTTTCCTGTGGAGGCATGATTTGATTGTTCAGAGATCACCTGCCTCCCACAGCCACGGGCTGGGCTCAGTGTATTAGAGGCCAAAGGGATCCATTTAAGGAGGACAGCGCTGAGAACTTACTGTCCACGATGCTGCTGGCCAGGTGGCTGCTGGATGGCTTAGGACGGCTCAGGACGGGGGCCGTGGGACCTCAGCTCATTCTGCAAAGGACGTACTACCTGATTTGGTAATGGGGTCATCTGCATTTACAGCTGGGTCTGGTTACTATTACTGATTCTTATTTAAGCTAAAATCTATCTGGACTGTGACCAGAGAGCAGACTTGTTGGAGAGACGGAGGCTGAATGGGACCTGTGCCCAAGTTTCATTTTCAAGCTGAGACGCTGAGATCCATGGACACCCAATGGTTTGTCGGACGCCAGAGCTGTGAGCGATGCCCTGACTGTCTTCTCGAAGGACTGTATTTTCTTTTTTTTTTTTTCTGTCTTTTTGCCTTTTCTAGGACCACTCCCGCGGCATATGGAGGTTCCCAGGCTAGGAGTCCAATTAGAGCTGCAGCTGCCGGCCTACACCACAGCCACAGCAACGTGGGGCCCAAGCCGCATCTGCGACCTACACCACAGCTCACAGCCATGCTGGATCCTTAACCCACTGAGCCAGGGCAGGGACCGAACCTAGTCGGATTTGTTGACCACTGCGCCACGACGGGAACTCCAGGACTGTATTTTCTAAACAGAACTCCCAGTTGCATTAGCCTAGAGGCGTTAAGATAATAAGCCTTAGGAGATGAAGCCGGCTGTTCTTTACCCCAGGACATGACGGGAAATGTCTGAGTTCATCAGTCCCTGGAATCATCTCACGTGTCATTTCCCCGTAAATTACGGCGGCTTCGTCCAGCTCATCGACGCTGCCTACATCTTGATGACCCTAATCATATGTTAATTCCTTGCGGCAGCGTCTCAGACCACAGAGGATGCTGACTTTCATTGGCTGGCTTGCGGTTAATTTACCTCCTGTCCATTTTGTTCTTGGAGAATTGCCCTTGGTTTCTTTTTATCTAATCCCTGCTCTTGTGCCCTCACCACTACCCGGCTGTCATTTTCTCTCTTCATTTGCTGCTTTCCTCAGCGCCTAGTGGCCCCGGGCATGTCAAGCAGGCACTGTGAATAATTAAGCAGGAGAGCCTACAGAGTTGAAACTTTCAGGGAAGAAGCAAAAGAGCGTGGTATTTTGTCTTTTGAGGGGATGATAAATATGAATGGTTTCTGGGGGAGCAGATGCTCTTAAACCGTACATTCCGGCTCAAATATGAACACGTCTTTTTAGTCCTGTTTGCAATTGCGTCGAAAGCTCAGCACAGGTGCAAGTCCTTGATGGTTGGGCCCTGGGGACCCAACGGGCGCCTCTGCCAGCCTCCTGCTCTCAGCCTGCACCTGCAGCCTGTGCTTCCCCACCGATTTTCAAATGCCACCCCCCCGCCCCCCCCGTTGAGGTGCTCTGTCTTCGTAGGGCTGGCTCATTTCCTGCATCTGAGATTGAACTCCCAGCTCACTCTTAAGCCTTTATTGCCCTTCCCTGAATGTATGATACATGCCTTTGTTTGTTATTTGCCCCGCCCCTTTTTTTCTTGTCTTTTTTTTTTTTTTTTTTTTTGGCCACTCTGCGGCATATGGAGTTCCCGGGCCAGGGTTCAGATCCCAGCCGTAGTTGCAACCTACGCCTCGGCTGGGGCAACTCAGGATCCAGCCCACTCTGCTGGACCGGGGATCCACCCACCCAGCCCTCTGGAGACGCCGAAGATCCTGTTGCTCCATAGCGGGAACTCAGCGTCAGGTTTTGGTCACCGTATCTGCTGCAGAAAATCAGTATTTGTGAAAGGAGGGATTGAGATACCCTGAGATTGTATCACCACGATGCAAATTCCAATTAAAGCCTGGAGCTTTGCTGCGTGCTGGGCCTGGAAGGTCACTGGCCACCTGCAGGTGGTAAAACGTGAGAGTTTTCCCTCTCTGGGTTTGTTTGTGCTGCCCTGCCTCCCCCATCCCCAGCTGAGCCCCATGTCTCTTATAAAAGTTCATCTACAGATTTCAGATGATCTCTCGAAGAATCCGGGGCAGGTCTGTGGTGGGAGAGCTCCGGGGCCTTCCTCTCATTGTTGCAAAACTCAGCCTTTGTCCACTTGTGCCGAAATGAAATGTGCAGACTGAGTTTTGGGTGAAGGAGAAAAAATAACTCCATTGCTTTGCCAGGCAAAGGAGGCCCCAGCAGGCTCATGCCTTAAAGGCCGTGCCCCCCCTTGGGGAAGAACTGCAGGGAGTTGTAAAAGGAGAAAAACAGGGTTTCAGGTAAGACTCAGGCTTGGGGCAGACATGCGTCTTTCTTCCTTTGGGGGAATCTTAGTCATGGAAGCTGGTGTCAGGGGATCTCGGTGTGAGCCTGGCGGTGGGCTTCGGGGTTATTGCCTAGAATAACAGTACTTGTGAAAAGGGCATATTGATCAGAGATTTGAACAAACGAGGAATGTTCCTGAAAAAACGTCCTGTGCTTTTCATCTTTAACCCACAGGCCATTGTGCTCCGGGCGCCTCATCTTCAGCGCGCAGGTGATTGTGTTTAGGGGGCGACGAAGCCAGGGGGGCGCACAAGGCGGGGCTCCCAGCTGTTCCGTTTTAAAGTATTTAAGCTGCTCATTTCTAGAAGCAGCAGCAGGACGAGCACTTTTCTCTGAGGTGCACAGGATGCTCCATCATGACTGCATCCCTTGAGGGGGAACCAGGACCCTGCCCCAAAGCTGCGCTGCTGTTTGTTGACGGCTCCTCCCTGGTCTCTGCCCCCCACCCCCACCCCCTTCCGTGATCAGCAACGCCCAAAACCTGCCCCTTGGAGCTCAGGGAAGGGCATGGAGGCTGAATGAGGCCCGTTTCCTAACAACAAGAAACGGGGGACCCAGAAAGGCTTTTGTGCCCAGGAACCCCCCCAGGGCCCAGCTCGGTTATATGGTCACCCCGAATCCACGGCAGCAAGCTGAGACTATGCGCGGACTCTGGGCATCTGCTGTCTGCTTATCGCCTTTCCCGAAATCTTAGGGTCTGGCTTATCCCCCACCCCCATCCTCTCAAAGTGGGCAGATGCCAGCCCCCTGGGGGGGCCACCATGGTCATTCTTTGCTGAACTGCTTGTATCTCGTGATTTAAATTGCCCAGGAAGAGCACGAGCTGTCAGTCATTCTTGCAGAGTGGCCGACTTCACTGATATTTACGATGAGTGGCCGAATGGTTTCTTGTCACTTCACTGTGTACTTTTATTCGTGGCAGACACTAGAAGCCCTGGCTTCTTCCCGGGAGACACACACAAGTCAAAGACCTTGAGAGCAGCAGCTCCCAGAGCCGTGCTGTGACCTGTGTTCCTTGCCGCCGAGTGAGGTCTGGGGCACCCCTCCTGCGTGGGGCCACCACGGGGCCCCCAACCTGGACCACCCTGGATTCCAGACGAAGTGATGGCCTTTACCGGTACTGTCGTCACAAAGGCAGGGCATTTGGCGCCTGTCCACGTGTCTCAGGAGCACGTCTTGGTCCCTTGGGACCTTCTGTGCTCCGTTTTCCATGTAGTTGTGGCCGTTTCTGGAGGCAGGTGTGAGTTGTCTTTCCCAGTTTAAGCTGGACCCAGCATTCCCTTCCCTCTGCCTGCTGGTGTAACCGGCTCTCTGTCTTCTGGGTGCCCTGATCACCTAGTGACCTTCCTCCCCCACCCCCCAGATGCCCGGCCCTGGGTCCTGGCGTCTTGGTCTGGGCAAGATTTTGTCACATTCTAGCTCCGTGATCTTGGCCAAGTTATACTGACATTTAAAACATTTGTTTTGGAGTTCCCATTGTGGCTCATCAGAAACGAATCTGACTGGGATCCATGAGGACACAGGGTCGATTCCTGACCTCGCTCAGTGGGTTACGGATCCGGCGTTGCCATGAGGTGTGGTGTAGGTCTCAGACACCGCTCAGGTCTGGTGGTAGCATGGCCGTGGCATGGGCTAGCAGCTGCAGCTCCGATTCGACCCCTAGCTGCACCACCTCAGGCGTAGCCCTAAAAAAATACAAAATAAATAACATTATAAAAAATAGGTTTTTTATTGGCGTGTAGTTGACTTACAATGTTGTCTGAATATCAGGTGTACAGCAAAGTGAATCACTTATACATGTACATATATCCATTCTTTTTCCCCTATAGGTTATTGCCAAACACGGAGTGGACCTCTCTGTGCTGTACCATAGAGCCTTGTTAGTTACCTATTTTCTGTATAGTCATGTGTATATTTCAATCCCATCCTCCTAATTTAGCCCTCCCTACCATGGTTTGCCCTATGGTAACTGTAAGTTTTATTTCAAAATCTCCGAGGTCCCGGTTACAGAGCCTGCGCTGTGTGCACGCAGGCAACAGTCAACAGGAACCGCCAGTGAGTGGTTTTCTTCCATTGACGGCGATATATTTAGTGCAAGCATTGATCTTGTGCCGCCTCCGGGAAAATGAAGACAACAGGATCACTTGCTTTAGGACCGTTGTGTTTAATCGGGAGCACAAGTTTAAGGAATTCTGCAGGGGTGAAATACAGCCGAGACTTGGGAAGAGAAGGAGGGTCAGTAAGTGATGACGGCTGTAGGTGGCCGGCAAAGGGCCCTGGCTCTCTTTCACTTCTCAACAATCCAAATTAAGGGCCATCTCCGCTAGGAGCCTGCTGCCAATTGACGGCGAGCAAAGAATGGAAACAGGTGCGTAAATAGTTCTAGAAAGGATCATCAGCGGTAACGCGCAGCGTGTGTGTGTGTGTGTGTGTCCGACCGCTTCTCCCTGGGGTGGGGTGAGGCGCGCGTAAATCATCATACCAGGGCCCTAGGGTTTTCTGTCACAGGGTTTCTCTAGACAAACCATCCCAGCCACAGCCTTCACCCTAAAGCTTGGGAGCATCCCGAACCTGACTCATTTTGAGGATGGGGACAGGGCCAAGGGAGATTCCTCCCAGGGACCGGTTGCAAAGAATCACTTGGGAAGGATTCAGCGGGGAAGAGGGTTGGTTCCGGTAGGACCCCAGCTGGGGCGAGTGGCCAATCAGAGAGCAGGATAAAGCGGGGTGGGCGGGGCTGCGCGAGGACCCGGCTTTGCGGGAAGGTACGCCTCTCTCGTTAGCGTTTAGAAACTTGTTTTCGCCGCAGTGTGATGCACCTAAGAGTATGACGTTGAGCCCTAGACGTGCTTTTGATGCCGTGTTGTGAGTTACCGAGGAACGTTCGGGGCGGTAACTGAAATGGGCTTCACATTGTCTTTATCAAGTGTTACGCTTCAAGCATCACGACCATGGGACTCTTGAGCTTGTCTTCGTAGAGCTCACACTCGAAAGGATGCATTTCAGTTTGAAGGCTTGGCTGGGTGAGCTGCAGACCCCTCTGTACAGACACTGTTTATCTTTCCATTACATCCCTGGGGTTATTTTATTTAAGCTGTGCCCTCCCTTTGTTTCCATCACTTTTGCCTCAAGTTCAGGACTGAATATGAAATGTCAGGTATTTTGCCTGTCGTGTAAAATGTGAGAAAACTTCAGATGGACAGAGACCTCACTTCTTCTTTTGTCTTTTTTTTGGGGGGCGCACCCACGGCACGTGGAGGTTCCCAGGCTAGGGGTCTGATCAGAGCTGTAGCTGCAGGCCCATACCACAACCACAGCCACGTAGGATCCTTAACCCACTGAGCGAGGCCAGGGATTGAACCTGTATCCTCATGGATGCTAGTCAGGTTCCGTAACTGCTGAGCCACAACGGGAACTCCAAGACCTCCCATTCTTGAAGAAAGGTTGCTCCTGATCACTTTGGTGTCGCATGTGTGCAGGTCCTGTTAACGTCACGTGGAATGTCCCCTCTAAGGTCTGGCGAGGCAGTGACTGCCTGGCAGTGCATTCTGTTTTCAGGTCCATCCAGAGCCTCATTCCTCGCTGTGGGGGTTGGGCTTGGCGATGGTTCTTTTTACATTTGTTAACGTATTTCACAGTAACTTCCGGGTCTCTCCTCATCACCTTTTAAAGGAGGAGTAGACCTAAAAATTACCGAGGTAATTGGCACTTTTTAAGTGCTCAGAGCTGGCGATACACAGCAGGGCAAAGAAAGCGCCTGTGGGGTTCCATCGCCGGCTCTTTGGTGCCCTGGACATCTGAGATGAAGCAGCTGTGTGGGTGTTTAGTGCTGGACCCTGGGGTTTGGCAGGGCCGACAAAGATGACATCAGACTCAGTCTTTTTGAGGGGATTTGCATCTTTTTGTGCTCTCTCTAAATCACTCCCTGTTTTTTCCATATCACGTGGTATCGAAAACTCGTTCTCGTTACGTCCGCCCTCCTCCAGCCCCATCAGTTACAAAGTACGGACACTGAGCAGCAGCTGGGATGTGATAAAAAACAGGTGTGGGGCTTAAACCTTGACTTGAGGTTTTCGGGGACGAGGAAGCGGCGTCATTGTCCTTTTCTGGCTCGTTCCTCAACCGTGGTGTTACTCACCAGGCAAAACTCTTCTGAGTCAAGAGTGAGGTGAGGAATTCCTTACAGGCTTAAGGCACCCCTGCAGGTTCTGGGAGAGCCTGCGTTCGGCTTTACAGTGGGCTTTGGCATAAGCCTTGGCTCAAGAGACGAAGGGATGCTTAATGTGCGGGCACTGACTTGTTGTTCATACCTCATCTGAGGACGCAAGTGAGGCTGGAAGGTGCTTAGTCGGGTGACATACGCCACTCAGAGACTTTAAAAATGTCCCCATTCGGACCACTGAGTCAGTCCTTCTCCGCATTGTAGGCGTCTGTCAGGAAACATCCTGCCGACTCTGCAGCTTAAAAAAAACCTTAAAAGACGCTAGAATGTTATCAGAAACCCCCCCTAATAATCGTGGTGCAGGTCAGACTGGCGTTGACCTCCTGCTTCCTCTTTGACACCCCTGCCCCAGCGGGGGCTCAGCATTGCCCTCCCGCCTCTGACTGTGCCGCTCAGCTTCACCTGCAGCATGTCTCTGTGCCTCTTCACACGCGGTCGGCCTTTGTTTTTCTTATTCTGACGTTAATTGGATCGGGTTACCCCATCTGCAACTTTTTCCTCTTAATTTGTCCGTGATATCTTATCTCTATACATCTACTCAATTTTTTCATGGTAAATTATATCCCATAGTGTGTATAAAGACGGCTAAATGGTTCTCTCGTTGGGTAATTGTGAGGAAGGCTGGTTTTTACAAAGCACACCGAGTGAGCCTTGGCCACGTGTTTCTGTGCACACTTCTTAATATTTTGTATGATAGAGTCCAAGGGGGAATTGGGTTTTGAATTTTGCGGATTACTTCCATTTTTTTTGTCGTTATTGTTGTTTCTTAATTTGATGGCTGCACCTGTGCCTGTGGACGTGCTCTTGCCCAGGTGGAATCTGAGCTGCAGCTGTGGCAATGCTTGATCCATTAACTCAACTGCGCTTGGCAGGGGATGGAACACGCCTCCGCAACCACCCGAGCCGCCGCAGGAGGATTCTTCATCCACTGCGCCGTGGTGGGAACTCCCCATGTTGGTTTTTTCGAAAGGCCGTACGAGTGTGTATGTGTTTGTGAGAATCTGTGAGGGTGGCCATTTCCACACAGCCCTAGGCCCACTGAGTGTCCCCGGCTGTTTGAGGCTGTGCACAGCTAAAGGGGGTCAGATCCATGGTCCTCGCCCTCACGGATGCGTCGTGACTGCTGTTAGGTTGAGCATGTCTTTGTGTGCTTGTTGGTCCATGGCTGTTTGGCGTGGATCTCTCAACTGGACAATGAATCCTTAAAATTCAATGATAGGAATACAGTCAAAGTAATAAATGGGCAGAAGATCTGGTAGGTAGCTCACCCAAGAAGATAAGCAGACAGCAAATAAGCGTATGAAATGATGTTCCACGTGTCGCTAAGGAACTGCAAGCTACAACAGGATCACTGCGCACCTGTGAGGGTGGCTAAACCCCAAACCACTGACATCGCCACCTGCTGGTGAGGATGTGGAGCAGCAGGAACGCTCAGTCGCTGCTGCTGGGCATGCAAAACGGTGCAGCCCCTTGGCTGTACTGCAGCCAGCGTCTCTCAAGGTAAACGCACTCTTCCCATAGGATCCGGCACTCCCGCCCTTAGCGTTAACTCAAATGAGTTTAAAACTTAGGTCTTGGGAGTTGCCGTTGCGGCTTGGGGGTAATGAATCTGACTGGTATCCATGAGGATGCACATTCAGTCCCTGGCCTTGCTCCGTGGATTACGGATTGGTGTTGCCATGAGCTGTGTAGGTTGCAGACTCGTCTTGGCCTGCAGCAACAGCATCGATTCCACCCCTAGCCTGGGAACATCCATGTGCTGTGGGTGCATTAAAGAAAAAAAAAAAAAAGACAAAAAAAGACAAAAACCCCCTGCTTATATCTATCCCCAAACCTGTACATGAATGCTGATGGCAGCTTTTTAATATCGCTGTCAAAACCTGGCAGCACTCCACATGCCCTTCAGCAGGTGAATGGATAAACCGTGGTTCATCCAGACAGTGGAGTATTTTTTCAGCTGTAAAAAGAAATGCACTATCAAGCCACCTAAAGATAGGGAGGGACCCTAAATGCACATTATTGAGAACCCCATCTGAAAGGGCTGCAAACTGTATGACTCCAACTATATGACATCGTGGAAAAGGCAAAATTATGGAGGCAGGAGAAACATCCATGGGTCTTGGGATTTGGGAGTTGCGGGGAGGAGATGAATAGATGGCGCCCAGGATTCTTAGAGCAGCGAACCACTCTGTGTGATGCTGCGGTGGTGGGTACACAGCATCAGGCATTTGTCCCAATCCATAGAATGTACAACACAAGAGTCAGCCCCAGTGTGAATGATGGACTCTGGTCAATGGATCAGTTTCTGTTCATCAGCTGTAACAAATACACCCGCCATTTCAAGCCGTTACTAGGAAACAGCAAATGTGAGTGCATGTATGGGAACTGTCTCTGCCTTTTGCTCACTTTCTTGTAAACCTAAAACTGCTCTAAAAAACAGTGTAGGCATTCCCATTGTGGCTCAGCAGTAATGAACCTGGCTAATATCCATGAGGTTGTGGGTTCGATCCCTGGCCTCACTCAGTGGGTTAAGGATCCAGCGTGGCCGTGAGCTGTGGTGTAGGTCGAAGACGAGGCTCAGATCCTGCGTTGCTGTGGCTGTGGTGTAGGCCAGCAGCTGTAGCTCCGATTCACCTGCTAGCCTGAGAACCTCCATATGCCATGGGTGTGGCCATAAAAAGCAAAAAAAAAAAAAACAAAACAAAACCAAAACCACCTCACCATAACAAGGGTATTAACCAAATGAAGAGTGGAACAAGGGAGCTGGCAGATCTAACTGGTTCCGTGTGGGGGACACTCAGGAAGCACCTTGGCTCCTGACCTCTTCCTCCCACTGAGTCCTGTCTGCTGGTGCCACTGCCACAACGCTGCTTCTTGGTGTTGATTTGCTCTTTCGGTGCAAGAGGACTGAGCATCTGCTGTGTGCTGGTTGGGTCAGATTCGGAATGGGCAACATCTCTCTCTTGCGATCTCAGCCTCTTGTGGGAGAGACACTAGCACTTAAAATCCTGTGGCGTGGTCTTTAAAGATCAGAAGGCTGCTTTGAGTCCACAAAGGGACATTGCCCAGTTGTCCCTGGCAGGTGGGGGAACAGTCTCGTCCAGGAGGGGCGATGGCGATTGCCCCCAGGGAGGGACAGAACAGCTGGATGATGGATGTTCTTCATGCCAGGGGTGGCTCTGGGCAGGTGTCCGCAGGTGTTGGGGGTCCTGACTGGGGTACGGGCCCTGGAGGAGGGGCCGGGCTTTTAGAGGGGAGACCAGTGAGTCTCCTCAGAGGCAGAAATCAGCGGCAGCTGTGATGCTTGTGGCGTGTGAGCCTAGTTATACGGGAGACTGAGGAAGGATACCGCCCTCTGGAGTGAGGCAGAGAAGGAAGGGGCCCCCAGGTGGAGATGGGGGCTTGCGTGGAGGACAGAGTCCTGGGACTAGAAGGCGGGGGAGGAGGAAGCTTGGGGCTCACGTGAGGGGGGTGTCGGGGGTGCTCGTGGGGAAAGAGGAAGGACATATGGGCATGAGAACAACTTGGGCACGGGGTTCCCAGGAGCCCACGCGGGGTCCCTGCAAAACGTGGGCAATGTTCTGGAGGCAGTGCTGCAGGAGGTTTTGTAGGGACCGGAGTGTGGAGGCTGGATTCGGTGGCGGGGGGTCATCCCTGGTCTTGGGGAGAGCAGGTTCTGAGGGTGGTGGCGGAAGGCCACTGCAGGGGCGTGAGGGATGAGCAGTGGCTGGACAGGATCGCTGGGGACAGTGAGGGGGCAGCTCACGGTGAAGGTGGGCTGCTTACTGGTTGGACAAGGGACCTGGGGAGCGGAGCTTCTCCTCGCACACGTGTGTATTCCTTCTGAAGATGTATTGTACAAAGTGGGCACGTGTGTGTGTAAATACATGTATATGTGTATTACATACAATACATCATGTACACTCATTATATATGATACAAGCGTCTGTATTTCTATATCTAATCTTTCTTTATAATTTTGATAATAAAGCCTTGGGGCCACAAGACCTTGACACCATTAATTTCACACGTGTTCTCTAGATCTTATCAGTGACCTTTGCTTTGGGAGGACAGCCCTTGCAGTCATCACAAAAGGAAATTGATTTTTTCCCCGCCTTCCGAGCACTAAAAAACCTGAGTGTATCTGAGATGCAGTTTAGCTCTCGCTTGATTGCTTCTCATGTAGTATGAGGTGCTTCTTAGACAAATGCTTGTAGCTTTTTTTAAGTCGTTATTGAAGTGTAAGTATAACTTACAGAAAAGTGCATGCTTGTTATTTCCGAGTGAAACCTGCATACATTTACCCTTTTAGTAGGCACAGTTCATTGGGTTTTGCTATATTGCAAGTCATGCACCCGTCACCACCATCTAGTTGCAGGACTTTTCATCGCCCCCCGAAGTAACCCTGTGTCTTACAGTGGCCCCTCCCCATTTCTGCCCCTCCCCGGGCCCCTGGTTGTCACTCACTTGCTTTGTCTCTATGGATTTGCCCTGTGGGACAGTTCTTGGAAGTCTTAGGGTACGTATCCTTTTGAGTCTGGCTTCTTTGACTTTGCATAATGTCTCCAAAGTCATTCATGTTGCAGCTTAAATGAGGATGTGATTCCTTTGCTGATAATAATACCCGTTACAGGAAGGTAGCACGTTTTGTTAACAAGGTTCATGATTGCTTCATAGTGGATGTGTTTTTTAAATGTATTTCTTTTAAAAAATTTTTTAAAACTATAATTGACTTAGAACGTTCTGTCAATTTTGGCTGTGCAGCAAAATGACCCAGTCTATATATATATGTGTGTATATATGTGTATATATATATGTGTATATGTGTGTGTATATATATATATTCTTTTTACCATATCTTCCATCATATTCCATCACAAGTTATTGGATATAGTTCTCTGTGCTGTACAGCAGGACCTCATTGCTTATCCATTCCAAATGTAGTAGTTTGCATCTACTAACCCCAAACTCCCCGTCCATCCCACTCCCTCCCCTTCCCCCTTGGCAACCACAAGTCTGTTCTCTATGTTCATGAGTCTGTTTCTGTTTTGTAGATTGGTTAATTTGTGTCATATTTTAGATTCCAGATAGAAGTGATAGCATACGGTATTTGTCTTTCTCTTTCTGACTTTGCTTAGTATGAGAGTCCCTGGTGCTATCCATGTTGCGGCAAATGGCATTATTTCGTTCTTTTTTATGGCTGAGTAGTATTCCATTGTATACATGTACGACATCTTCTTAATCCATTCATCTGTGGATGGACATTTAGGTTGTTTCCATGTCTTGGCTGTTGTGAATAGTGCTGCAGTGAACATGCAGATGCATGTGTCTTTTGGATGAAAGTTTTGTCTGGGTGTATGCCCAGCAGTGGGACTGCTGGATCATATGGTACTTCATGTTTAGTTTTCTGAGATTCCCCCATGCTGTTTCCTGTAGTGGTTGTACCCATTTTCCTGCTCACTAAAGTGTGGGAGGTTCTTTTTTCTCCACACCCTCTCCAGAAGTTTTTATTTGTAGACCTATTGATGATGCCTTTCTTTTTTTTTTTTTTTTGTCTTTTGTCTTCTTAGGGCCGCACCTGTGGCATATGGAGGGTCCCAGGCTAGGGTTCGAATCGGAGCTGTAGCTGCCAGCCTACACCACAGTCACAGCAACTTGGGATCCTGAGCTGTGTCTGCGACCTACACCACCGTTCACGGCAACGCCGGATCCTTAACCCACTGGGCAAGGCCAGGGACCGAGCCCGCAACCTCATGGTTCCTAGTCGGATTTGTTTTCGCTGTGCCACGACGGGAAGTCCAATGATGGCCGTTCTGACTGGTGTGAAGTAGCACCTCATTGTGGTTTCGATGTGCATTTCTCTAACAGCTAGTGATGGTGAGGATTTTTTCATGTGCCTGTTGGCCATCTGCATGTCTTCTTTGGAGAAATGTCTCATTAGGTCTTCTGCCCATGTTCTCAATTGGTTTGTTTGTTTTTTTGCTGTCGCGTTGTGTGTCAGTATACTTTGGAGATTAAACTCCTGTCCGATGCATTGTTTTCCAACTATTTTCTCCCATTCCGTAGGTTGTCTTTTCGTTTTTTTGTGGTTTCCTTTGCTCTGTAAAAGCTTGTCGGTTGGTTTAGGTCCCACTGGTTTATTTTTGTTTTTATTTCTAGTGCCTTGGGAGACTGACTTAAGAAAACGTTTGTGCAGTTGATGTCGGAGAATGTTTTGCCTCTGTTCTCTTCTAGGAGTTTGATGGTGTCTGGCCTTCTGTTTAAGTCTTTAAGGCATTTTGAGTTGACTTTTGTGCATGATGTGAGGGTGTGTTCTAGTCTGAGCGTTGGGGCCAGGACCCCACAGGAGCCTGTGCCGAGGCTTGCCCTCTGCCCAGCCCGTGTCTCTTTGCACTGAGTGACCCCTGGGGCCCTGGTGTGTCCACAGGCTGGGGTGCTCATGGCAGGGGGACAGTGTTGGGTCTTCTCTGCAGTGCACCCGGGATGGAGTGTTTCTGGGGACCCCAGGATGGAGCAGAAACCCTCCACAGAGCACGTCTATTGGCTTCCTTACCTGGGTGATCTTCAGATTTGCATAAACTTGGAGCGAGCTTATTTTCCTGATGTGGACGTTTCAGTTTGGGGGCTTTAATGGTTTCTAGCAAAATCCTAGGGCTGAAGCTGGTCCCATGTTGAGGAGCAGATCAGAGGCTCTAGGAGGCCCGAACGAGCCTCCAGGTAGGTACCCCTGCTGTGAGCTGAGCTTTTGGGAGCTGGGGTGGGGGTGCCTTTGGGAACCATAGCAGGAGGCTCAGCCCACATGTGTTCTGTCCCTGGTTCCCGTGGACACTCAGCCACATTCATGCTTCTCGTTTCGGATTCTTCCCTGAGTGGACTTCTGGGTAGTCGCCTGTTTTTAAGCTGCAGATATTCTCTCGTGGAGCCTAACCCCCCTAACTTAGAAAAAAATACACATGGGAGTTCCCGTCGAGGCTCAGTGGTTAACGAATCCGACTAGGAACCATGAGGTTGCAGGTTCGATCCCTGGCCTTGCTCAGTGGCTTAGGGATCTGGCGTTAGTGTGAGTCCCAGATGCGGCTCAAATCCGGAGTTGCCGTGGCTGTGGTGTAGGCCAGTAGCTACAGCTCTGATTACACCCCTAGGCTGGGAAGCTCCGTACGCTGCTGGTGCGGCCCTCGAAAAGGCAAAAAGACCAAAACAAAACAAAACCCCAAACTCCCCCCAAACCCGCATATTTCGTCTCTTCCCCAAGGGAATAAGTGACAGGGACATCTGTGCCCTGTGTTCTCCCGCGCTGGCCTCATCTAAGGACATCCACGCGGACGCCGGGTCTGCCGGGCTGCACGGGGCGTGCATGGTCGGCCGCGAGGCTCCTCGAGCGCATGTTGAGTTGGGAGAAAGGGCGTTGGAGAAAGGCCTCTCATTCTCTTTCCCTCCTGATTTTGTCTGTGGGAGTCGGGTTGTCAGCGGGGCTGTCCTGAGGTCTGAGCTTTGTCCCCATGTCTTGCCGGGATGGCGTGGGGACGGAGCAGCCGGTTGCTCCTTGGCTTGGTGCGTGGAGGGACGGAGAGGGGCGGGCGCGGATGGTCTCCGACTCAGTCGCCTCCTGCAGCGCGCATCCTTTGTGCCTGCTTGGGACGCGTCCCCTGCGTGTATGAAAGGAAATGCAAGAACCTGGTTCTTGTGTTTGGCCTGAAGTGCTTCCTTCCCCACGGAGGTGTCACGGCTTAGAATCGTGTGCTCGACAGTCCCTGCAGGGAGGCGTGTTTGGCCTCTGCTCCCCACAGCCTTCCGTGCCCCGGGCTGTGAAGCCGTCCTCAGAGGTGGTGATGACTGGGGCCTGGGGCCCTGAGGTGCGTTGGGGACATGTGTCTGTCCCAAACCACGTGTCTGTCCCTCAGGACTGAGGCTTGGGCTGACCACCTGCTCGGCCTGGAGGACCACGAAGCTCCTTTCGCACCTGCTGCTTTATCCGCATCAGCTGTTAACCACCCTGTGTCACCTCCTCCACGTTATGCAGCACCCAGCCCGTTGGTTCTGTGTTGTTGCCGGCTGTCTCTGTGCCCCTGTGCTCACTGCCCCCACACCCTGCCCTCCCCGGTGTGGCCGTGGCCTAGAGGTGTGGGCACGTCCCTGTGTGCTGGGTCCAAGTGTGGCTTGTGCAGCATTTTGCTTCTCATCTTCTCAAGCCGGGTGATGGGGGGCATTTATGGAAAGTGGTCCCAGGGCCCTTTTTGGGTCCTCGATACCCTTTGCGGGATATGGTCACCTGCTCTGTGCTGGGGCATCTTGGAGCTCTTGCGCTTACCTGCTGGACCCGGCTTTGGATGTGTCCTTGGTGGCAGGTGACAGCTGCAGAGGGCATCTGAACCACGGGAGTTTCTGGATGGAGGCCGTCTTTAGTCAGTTAAGTGGTGTGGGCTCCGTCTGTGGAGAGGGGAAACCATGAGAGTTTAGGTTTTGCTTTTATCAGCAGAGTCTTGGTAGGGTTTTTCTTTTGAGTACTAACCTCCAGCCTGAAAAGTCCTCCTCTGGTGTGACTGTCGCCGGAATTGATGGTACAGATTACCGCTTATTTTCGTTGGGCTGGAGTGTCTGTTCCTTTTGAGGCTTATTTGCCGTTAGCGGATGGTGTCCAGGTTTCCCCAGGGAACACATGTTTATTATATTGGATTGTATCTCTGCTCTTATCTGAGTTCTGCATAAGAGCAATACAGTGGAGACTATTAATTTGCGAAACTGTTACCAACTCCTGGGCCCTTGACTTCTGTAGTCAATAGAAATTGATCAGGGGCCAGACAGAAAATTCAGGCAAGGAGTTCCTGTTGTGGCTCAGCGGAAGCAAATCGGACTGGCATTCATGAGGACACAGGTTCGATCCCTGGCTTCGCTCAGTGCGTTAAGGATCCGGTGTTGCCATGAGCTGTGGTGTAGGTTGCAGATGCAGCTTGGATCCTGTGTTCCTGTGGCTGTGGTGTAGGCCGGCGGCTACAGCTTAGATTAGACCCCTAGCCTGGGAACCTTCATATGCTGCAGGTGCTGCCCCAAAAAGCAAAAAAAAAAAAAAAAAAAAAAAAAAACCTCAGGTAAGGCTTTATTGGAACTTTGGGGGGGGGGCGGGGGAGTGAAAATAAGAGGTGCCCTTGCTGGGGTGGGTGGGCTGGTTCTTTAGATAGGGTGGGGGTGGCTGGGGGGCTCAGGCCAGAGGGGTGCTTAGGAGGTCTGCCCACCCCCTTGGTGGTGCTGTGTGCAGGGATCAGAACCGGAGGGCAGTGTTGCTCCTTGTGGCAGTTGGGTGTTGGCTTCTTTGTATCTTACTGTGTGTACCTGCCTTTCATTGCAGGTGTGTGGAGTTATTTTTAGTCTCTTAGCTTTTTCTTTGTGTCTGTTGGTGGAAGAGGAGTTGGTCCCCACTGGCAGGCACTGGGTGAAGGGTGCCAGCCTGTCTCAGAACCAGACTAGAATTTTATTTACTCTGCCCATGATTCTCTGTTTTGGCTAAACTGGTGTTGTGCAAATTTTTGCGTGGTTTAAAACCGTCTCTCTGGGGGTGGCCTTTTCTGATTCAATTATTGGCCCTCTTGTTACTGTTCAGGGCCACAGAGCTTTTCGTTTTAGCGCTCAGTCAAGTTTGCCTTCAGTCAGGGGGCAATACCGGACTCAGAAGGTGTGTCCGTAACCTTCCAGGTAGGATCAGAATCCATCCTTGGGTAGATTCAGGACAATATTTTGACCATGTTGACGTTGCTGCTAATACAGTCGTAACTGGTAAAAAGGCAGGTGTTGATTTCTCTTGCCTTTTTTTTTTTTTTTTTTTTTTTTTTTGTCCCAGGGAACTGAGAAATCTGGTAGCTTTTCAGCAGATCAAAGCCTTCTAATAAAAGTCAGTCATCAAAGCTTTCGAGGCTGTTGTGTTTCAGGAAATAGTGTGAATAAAATGAGTATGACTTTTAAAATAAACTTTTCTGGTGATGGTAGAGATTTAGCATTTCTGAGAGATTCTTGATGGCAGGAACCTCACTATGCAACAGGATGAGAGAGTCATACGTATCTTTTCAAGTCGGACTTTCACATGGCATTTAAAGGACCTACATGAAGGGAAGCTCCTGTTTTGTCTGAGGTCCAAAGAATAGGTAGGGGGAGGGGGGAGGGAATGTTGGCTTGGCTTCATTTTTATTTTTTGTCTTTTTTTAAGGGCTGCACCCGTGGCCTATGGAGGTTCCCAGGTTAGGGGTCGAATCGGATCTTCAGCTGCCAGCCTACACCATAGCCACAGCAACGCCAGATCTGAGCTGCATCTGCGACTGACACCACAGCTCACGGCAACACCAGATTCTTGACCCACTGAGCGAGGCCAGGGATCGAACCCGCAACCTCATGGTTCCTAGTCGGATTGTTGCTGCTGTGCCAGGATGGGAATTCCCCGTGTGTTGTTTTTTTAAGGGAAGTGTAATTGATGTACAGTATAAGTTGCAAGTGTACAGTATAGTGACTCACAGTTTTAAAGATGATGCGCCATGTACAGTTATTGAAAATATTGACTGTATTCCTTGGGTGAGGCGGTGTATCCATATGGCTCTCTTATGCACAATGGTTTGTGTCACTTAATTCCCTGCTCCATATTTCCCCTCCCCCTTCCCACTTCTCGCCGACAACCACTAGTCTGTGCTCTTTTTGTTGTTGCTGTTGTTACAGTTATTAGTTTGTTGTATTTTTTAGATTCCACATGGAAGTGACATCATACAGTATTGGGCATTCTCAAGATAGCAGTCATTTATTAACCAATGTTAAGAAATGAATACCACCTAATCTTTCTATTTTAATTTTTTTTCCTAATAAAATGATACCATTTTAGAAAATATGAGAATAGGAACAGGTCTAAAGAAGAAAAGAGACATCCGTATTCTTAAAACCCAAAGACAATAGCTGCTGCTAACGTTTTGGCATATGGCCTCTTAAAAAGAAGTGTTTTAATATTTGGTCGGCACTGGTTTGTTGTTTCTGTTATTTTTCATAGTCACAATTTTGTTTGAAAATCTTAAATCAGTGAATGTCTCTGAGGCATTCCGTCATCCTTAGTGGATTTTTAACTGAGGGACAGTTAAACCCTGAGGGCAGATGAGAAGTGATGGAAGCTCTGGGGAGATGCCTAGCCTAGAAAATCCTGTAAGTGTTTAAGGGAGAAGCCCGCTTCTAAAAACCTTCTGTTTTCAGTAAGCGCTTTTAGGTGTGCTACCAACTTTTCGGGATAATTTCTTTAGAAGGATTTTCAATTTCTTCTTTGTGTTTTGTTTTGTTTTGTTTTTTTAGGGCTGCACCTGCAGTATATGGAGGTTCCCAGGCCAGGGGTTGAATTGGAGCTGCAGCTGCCGGCCTACACCACAGCCACAGCAACATGGGATCTGAGCCGCGTCTGCGACCTACACCACAGCTCATGGCAACACTGGATCCTTAACCTGCTGACTGAGGCCTGGAGTGGAACCTGCATCCTCCTGGATGCTAGTGGGGTTCCTTAACTGCTGAGCCATGAGGGGACCTCCAGGATTTTCACTTTCTACAAAAGAAATAAAACGAGATGGATGCGAAGCTATAGTGCCTCTCAGCTTTGAACCAAGGCTGTCAGCAAATTCAGCCTAATTTATGCGGAGATTTTATTTCTCTATGATGAGTTATTTTTTATTTCGCTGCAGTCCTTTGTGAACGGAGATCTTATTCCACATAGCAACCGGGCAGGGTGTGTCACGGGAGAAAGAAGCAGGAAAAGAGGGGACAGCAGAAAATGGGAATAAGAAGTAAGACAACGTCAGAGGTCAGAAAATACATTTGGCTCAGCCTTTAAGCCGCCAAACAAAACGGAAGCCTGATCTGTCCTGAGAATTCACGTCCATTAGAGAAATTCTGCTCAGGAGACACGGAGCTATTTCTGATGCTAAGCCGAGAATCGAATTTCTCCCTCGGGAACACAGACAGGTGCCGTGATTCGGGACCACAGCCTCCACAGCATCCCTCAAGGAGAATGACGTGTCGCCTGGATGTGCCTGCCAGCAGCCCCAGAGCCCGCTGTGTGCCAGTGCCAGTGGGGTGGGGCAGTTTGGGGCACTTCCCGTCACAAGGACCTGGTGCTGCTGCAGGGCGTCCTGCCCGGGGAGGTGGCCTTGGCCTTCAGTTTCCCAGGAGCTGGGAGATGCTTCAGGACAGGGGACGTTACCGAAGACTGCTTTTTTTTTTTTTTTTTTTTTTTTTTTTTTTTTTTTTTTAGGGCTGCACCTGCAATATATGGAGGTCCTGGATTCTTGTGTGCAGCTACAGAATCCAGCAGGCTATTCTGCGTAAGAGTCTCTTGGATTTTTGCTGTCACGTTCAAGGGTAACGTTTGCCACTGCCTCTGCCCGTCCCTCGATGCGTGGCAGGCTTGGAAAACATCACACGAGGGAGTTCCCGTTGTGGCTCAGCGGTAACAAACCTGACTGGTATCTTTGAGGACGCAGGTTTGATTCCCTCCGCTCAGAGGTTTAAGGATCCCGCATTGTTGTGGCTGTGGTGTAGGCTGGCAGCCGCAGCTCTGACTCGACCCCTAGCCTGGGAACCTCCATGTGCTGCAGGTGTGGCCCTGAAAAGACAAATAAAATACTCACGTGATTTTAACCACACCCACGGGCCCCCTCCCCTCCCATTTTTGGGTTTTAACTAGGATGTATCCCAGATATGGTTTTGTTAAATAAATTGAGTTTGGGGACCTATATATGTTTTCTATGTAAATGTCAACCAAATCCATCCTGCTGAGAGATCTTTGCAGTCTGTGGAGTTGGAGGATGAAAATCCAAAAGCTGTTTTATTTAGTGATTGATGTGTAGTTGATTGACAATGTCGTGTTAATTTCTGCTGTACAACGAAGTAATTCAGTTATAATACACATATATTCTCTTCCATTATTATGGTTGATCACTGGTTATTGAACATAGTTCCCTATGCATACAGTAGGACCTTATTGTTCATTCATCCTGTATATAACAGTTGGCATCTGCTAATCCCCAACTCCCTATCTGTCCCTCCCCCACTTCCTAACTCCGGGAAACCACAAGTCTGTTCCCTACGTCTAGGGGTCTGTTTCTGTTTTTTAGGTCAGTTCGATTGTGTCATATTTTAGATCGCAAACAAATGATGTGACATTTGTCTTGCTCTTTCTGACTTAATTCCCTTAGTAGGTCCATCCTTGTGACTGCGGATGGCATTGTTTTCTTCCTTTAGGGCTGAGTAATATTCCACTGTGTCTATGTACCACATCTTCGTTAGCCATTCCTCTGTTGATGGACACTTAGGCTGCTTCCATGTCTTGGCTATTGTGAATGGTGCTGCCATGAACGTAGGGTGCATGTACCTTTTTGAATTATAGTTTTGTCTGGCTGTATGCCGGGAGCGGGGTTGTTGGATCGTAAGGTAGTTGTGTTTTTAGTTTTTTGAAGAACCTCCATGCTATTCTCCAGAGTGGCTGCACCAATTTATTTACAGCCCCACCACCAGTGTGGGAGGCTTCCCTTTCCTCCACACCCTCCAAGAGCCGTTTTGTGAGAGGAGATTAACCAGGGAGAACCTCTGTGGGCGGCATGACTCCCGCTTGGACCGTCTCTGTACGTGACGTGACGGTGGCACCTGCCTGGGTGTGAGGAAATCCTGCCGCCAGACGTGCTTAAGGGGAAGGAGCCCAGCGTGGCCGGGGCAGCCTGGGTCTCGGCCGTGCTTCCCCCTGTGACTTGATGATCCTCAGATGTAACCAGGGAATAGCCAGCCAAGGAGACGTCCCATTGATTTAGAAAGTTTACTGTAACGGAGCAGGAAATACCACTGAGAGTGACTCCTCCTTCCCTTTTTTCCACCTTAAAGGTTTTTTTTTTTTTTTTTTTTTTTCCCCCCCGTGAAAAATTGCCCCCTTCCCATCCCACGTGACACTCACTCTACCATCCACTGTGAGGTTCTCGTGCTCGGGAGCTGGGTTCAATGCAGGCGAATTAGAGCAGGGCAGTTGCAGGGTGTAATACAATTCTCCCAGATTATCTTGGGGATCAGCCTTGAGCTCTCCTAATACTTAGACAAGGAGCAGCGGCGACGGCTGCCTGTGTGTCCCTGCACCGTGTCGAGGACGGAGCGCCATGCCTCCGACCCATGGCTGGAGGAGATGCTCCATAGGTGAGACACATCTGCACAGCTGTTTTAATAGATGGGGGACCCTCGGAAGAGCAGTAAGTTTGCGAGTGGGTGGTTAGCCCGTAGCTCCAATTCTTCATTCCCAGATTTGGATTATGGATCCTGTAGCTTAAAATGAAGCAGAAACAACCCAGACGATGGTTTAGGGAATAGCTTTTTTTAAACTTTCCTACTTTTGCAGCTCGAAGCGCTCCATTCAGCAATCTGTTGTCACACACGTCCAGTGGGGGTGGACGCCCTCAGCTTTGGCTTGGGAAAGCCTTTGTTTCTCCTTGGTATTGGAGGTTAGCTTTTCTAGATAGTCTTGCCTGGCGGTTTTTATTCTTCAATATGTTTTTTCCAATATTGATTGAAATATTTTTCGATATTTTTCAATATTTTGCATATGTCATTCCACTGTCGCCTGGTCTGTAGAGTTTCTGCTGGGAAATCTTTTGTTGGGCTGTTTTATTAAAAATTTCCGTCTCCTTCTGTTTGTTAGTTTTTGAACCGCCTCTCGTGAGTTTTCCCGTTTTTCCGGTGGCTCACTGGATTTCTTCATGGTAGCTATTTTGAATTCTTTATCGCTTAGATGGCAACATGCCATTTCTTTGTGCTTAGCTGCTGGAAACCTGTCATTTTCTTTTGGTGACAGTATATTCCTGTGATGGTTCATAGCGTTGGGTGAAAAGTGCCTCTGCTGCCTCACGGGAAGTTGTGAATACCTTCCTCATTTGGCCAGTTCTTTGCTGACTTCGATTCCGATAGTTCAGGTTGGCTGTTAGGAGCCTTGTTTTGCCGGCGCTGCTGCTGTCACACAAGTTGTTGGTTTCTCTGCTCTGAGCTGACTCCCCACTAAGGTTGGTGGTGGGTGCGTTCAAAACAAAAACCGAGCAACACAGGGTGGCGGCAGAGTGGGGGGAGGTGTGTGCCCGACACGCGGGTGCACCTGCACCCGGTCGGGGGATCCTCGAAGCGGGGGATCCCAGTGGTCCATGGGTGATGCTCTCGCCTCCCGGGCCAAGCCCAGGAGATGGCTTCCTCCAGTTCTCCTTGTCTGCCCCCTCCCCGTCCTCTTCCTCCCCTGGGTCATGCTGGGCTCTGCTCAGGTAGAGCGGCTGCTCCCGGCAGACCCCCACCTCTGCCGGAAAGCTGGTGCTCGTTGCTGCCCGAGGCCACCGCTGGCTCCCCGGCCAGGTCCCTCGCTCTGCAGCCTCCGAGGTCGGGTCCACCCACTCTCAGGTGCACAGATGGGTGGATCTCTTGTCTCTCGCGCCGCAGCCTGCTGTGCAGAGGTGCTTCGCCCAGATACGGGCGTCTGATTAGTTGTCACACATCCAAGGGGAGAGAGAAAAGGAACGACTGATGCCACCAGGATGCATCACAAATGTTTTAAAAGAAAACTTTCCTTCTGCCCAATGTTAAAATAGAACACGTTCTGTCTGTCACAACGGGGGGGGGGGGTAATAATTTGAGAGGAAACTGGTTGTTTGACTTGCACGTAGAAGCTTTGCCCTGTTTCTCCTGAAATTGTTGAGCCTCACTCCCTGGTTTGCCCTCTGCCTTTCCCTTGTGAGCTTTCTAGTATAGCCCCGCCCCCCGGCCCCCGCCTCTTTGTAATTGAAGTGAAGATCTGCCGTGTCAGGAGCTGCGGGGCACAGCACAGTGATGCTGTATTTCTGTACATTTCAACGCAATCACCTTGGTGAATCTCGTGAGCACCCGTCACCGCACAGTTACTGCAACGGTATTGGCTGTATTCCGCACGCTGTGCATTTCGTGGCGGTGACACACTCAACTCTGCACCCGAGAGCTGCTACCTCTGCATCTCCCTCCTCCATTTGTTTCCTCTGCCCACCTCCCTCCCCCCGGCAGCTGCAGGCTTGTTCTCTGCATCTAGAGCTCTGTTTCTGTTTTGCTGTGTTTGTGCATTTGTTTTTTTACATTGCACATTTAAGTGAAATCGTTCGCATTGGTCTTGGTCTGACTTAGTTCACGTCGCATAATACTGTCAAGGTCCATCCGTTCTGTGACACATGGCACGACTTCACTCTCTTCTCTGGCTGGGTGATGGATGTATGCCACATCTTTATCCCTTCCCCTGTTGATGCATCTTAAGGTTGTTGCCATTATCTTGGCAGTTGTCAATAGTGTTGCAGTCAACATGGGGGTACAGATATCTTTTCAAGTTAATGTGTTTGTATCCTTTGGGGGGGGGGAGCCCAACAACCCAGGAGTTCCCCTTGTGGCTCAACAGGTTAAGAACCTAACTGGTACCCATGAGGACACAGGTTCCATCCCTGGCCTTGCTCAGTGGGTTAAAGATGCAGCACTGCGGTGAGCTGTGGTGTAGGTCGCAGATGTGGCTCGGATCCTGTGTTGCTGTGGCTGTGGTGCAGGCTGGCGGCTGCAGCTCCGATTCGACCCCTGGCCTGGCAACCTCCATATACTGAGGTGTGGCCCTGAAAAGAAAAACAAACGAACCAGAAGCAGAATTGCTGGATGCTACGGCAGCTCTGCTTTGGATTTTTGAGGAACCTCGTCTTGTTCTCCACTGAGGTATCGGTGTACATTCTCAGCAGCGGGGAAAGAGGGTTCCTTTTTCTCCACACCCCACACTTGTTATTTGTGGTCTTCTTGGTAATAGCCATTCTAGCAGGTATGATGTTATAAACTCCTATGATAAATCATTTGCCTCGTGTGACAACCCAGCAGCTAAAAGAAGCAGCAGTGTGGCCATGATACACGTGAGTACCTCTTGACCTTTGAAGGTATTGCCTGTTGTGCAATTGAATCCCTGGTGAAATTTGAGGTTACCGTATGCTTTTGATTCTACTAAAAGTGTTTCTGGAGTTCCCTTCTGGCTCAGCGAGTTAAGGATCCAGCATCGTCTCTGTTGTGGCTCAGGTTACAGCTGTGGCTCAAGTTGGATCCCTGGCCCAGGAACTTCCATATACTGTGGGCGTGGCCAAAAAAAATTGTTTCCAAACCTTGTCTGGTGTTGGAATTCTTTCTTAGACTTTTTTTTTTTTTTTTTTTTTTTTTTTTTTGCTTTTTTTGGCCACGCTGGTGGTATGTGGAAGTTCCCTGGCTAGGGATTTATGGATCAAACCTTTGCCACAGCACCAGCCCAAGCTGTTGCAGTGACGACATAGGATCCCTAACCAGCTGCACCACAAGGGAACTCCCAGGGGTGGAGCTCTTGCTTAAGATGGGGTCTTGTGGGGAAGCCATCAGGCAGGGGGTCAATGCCCCTCGGGAGCCCGTATTTCATCTAGTGTGTTGTCAAGTGATTGACCTGGTAGCATGAACTACCAGGAATTTTTTAGGCTATTTTAGCTTTATTTTTAATTATACTGAGATACATCAAAAGAGTTCTCAGAAAACCTATTTTTAAGCTTTTTTTGTTGTTGTTCCTTTTAAGGCATTTCGAAGGCATTTTTATTGCTGTTTCTTTTACAGCATTTTTATTCTGTATTCAAATTGTCAAATATACATATTACAACTCTTAGTCTTTATTTTTTATTTGTATTTTCCTATTTTATCAGTTTCTTTTGTATCTTCCCCTTCATCTCTCTCCTTTGTGCTTAATTTTCTCTTCTTTTTCTAGTTTCTGAAGAGAAAGGCTTAGCTTGTTTATTTTGGACTGTCTTCCTTGAAGTGACAGCGTTCAAAGCTTACTGTCCCCGTAAGCCATAGTGCACCTAAGAGCCGGGGCCTGTGTGGATTTTCTCAGCGAACACGCTCTCCCCAGATCACCTCACCCACCCTTTGCGCGTGCTCAGAGTGCCTCCGCTCCAGCCGGATCTGGCTTCCACCTCTGTGTCCAGGGGCCCAAGTGTGTTGCACCTGTCCCCTGAAGGGGTCACAGCTACCATCAACTCAAAATGTCTTAAAAAAACCCCAAATAAACCCAGCAACCCCTCCTTTTATCTATTCATCCAACACCCTGCATCCCCTCCCCCCTGCATCCCCCCCGCATCCCCCCCCTGCACCCCCTGTTCCCAGCACCCAAGCACATCCTTCTCGTGTTCACATCCTGTTCTACCGCATCCTGAGAAGTTGGTTACAGAGACTTAGTGCTTTTCTGGAATTTTCTGCTGCTTTCAGTCACATCACCCCCTTGCCTGGGCCGCCGTGTCTCCCCTGGCTTGTCCCCATAGGGGCTGGTGGAGCTGCCCCCAAACCCCAGCATCACTCTGTCCTCATCCCAGCAGGGTCCCTCGGTGCCGCCAGATGTGATCACATCCCCTTTCTGCTCCAGCTGCTGTCCCCCCCCCCCGGTGGCTGATGGCGTATCCATCACCTCCCATGGATTTCAAGGTCGTCAGCCCTGGTGTCTCTCACTGATCTCGTCTTCATTCCATGTGTGACACACGCGTTCGGTTCCAGCCACGTGGATGCTATCGGGGCTCCAGAATGTAAAGCTGGGTGTTCCCTACCGCCTGGAGCCTTTGTGTGTCATGTTTCCTGTACCAGGGTGTCTTTGAGCAGCCCCTCTGGGCATTCTGTGCTCTTCAAGTGCCCGCTGGCCATTCACCCCCCCTGGGACCTCTTCTGTTACGTCCTTCGACTCAGAGGCCACACGGCAAGTCTCTGCAGACCCGGTGCCCAGGCTCCTTGGTGTTCTGTGGGAGTTCCCTGTGCATTGGTCTTGCGACTCCTGAGCTGGGGGATGCCTGAAGGGCAGTAACTGTCGGCTTCATCTCTGTCCTAAGGGCTGCTCTGGGCACAAGGTGGACACTGTTTCTATTGACCACATCACGGTGTGCTGATTTAAGTATTGATTTTCTAAAAAAATAATTTAGCTGAAATATACCGTTTCATGTACTGGTGTAGACTCTTACTGGGCTTGTTATCTGAGTAGAGATTTTGGAAGAGAGAGAATTAAATTTGAAAGGGGCTACAGGAACGTTTCCCGGAGAGGACTTGGGGGCTTCACGTAGTAGGACTGCAGTGGCGAGCCCTGTGCCTGGGGGAGAAGCTTTGGGCGGAGGCGGAGCAAAGGCAGGAGGTGCCTGGGGGATCCGTGGGAGACCAAGTGGGCTTGGAGGGGACAAGATTGTGATGGCACGTGGCCTGGGGACGAGGACCCCCTGGTGGCTCATCAGTGGGCAGTGAGGAGCTGGGATCCCAGCCTTCTTCCCACTTAGAAGTTACTGTGAACTGGAGCAAGTTAACCACCTTGAAAGATTCCCATGTACAGAGTGAAGCTGATGCCCCCCTCCTGGAGTTACCGTAAACCACAGAGAATGTGAGTACCTGTAAAGCGCAGCACGCGCTCCAGACGTCAGGATGGTGTAGCTGGTCCTTGGGTTTCATTTCCCTTCTCCTGGCCAGACTGCCTCCTCCCTCGCTCCCCACCTGGTCCAGGCGTCCAGGCTTTTGATCCTCCTTTGCCGACCACCACCTGCTCTCAGGCCAGCGGTGCTGTTGCTGCAGGCACTCTTCACCATCCCGTGGTGCCCTCAGAACGCGGCCCTGCCTGTTTCAATGTAAGTCACTTCCCTTTTACCCACCCAGCCCCTGGTAAATGAGGGCGGAATGTGTTCCGAATACGCTTATGTATCTACTTCTCAGATGGCTGTCCTGCCCGCCCCCCACCCTGAACTAGGGCATTTCTTAATTCTGTTTAAAATGCTTCCTGATTTCCCTTTTAATTTCTTCTTTTACTCTACGGTTGAGAAGTATGTTTTAATTTTCAGCTGTTTGGAGATGTTCCAGAGTGCTTTCTATGATTGCTTTCTAATTGTGGACAGAGAACATGTTTGATGTAATTTCAGTCTACTTATTCATTCATCGTGTACCTGCCGAGTTTGGAAATTTCTGGGCCAGGGATCACACCCACACCGTGGCAGTAATCAGAGCCACAGCAGTGAGAAAGCAGGCAGGATCCCTACCCCTCTGCGCCACAGGGGAACTCTAGGAATTTCAGTCGTTTTAAATGAGTTGAGACTTGTACGCTGTGTTTTTCTTTTTCTTTGCTTTTACTTTCTTTTCTTTTGCTTCTTAGGGCCACACCTCCAGCATATGAAGTTCCCAGGTGAGGGGATGAATCAGAGCTACAATTGCCGGCCTACACTATAGCCACAGCCACGCCAGATCCAAGCTGCATCTGCGACCTACACCACAGCTCCTGGCAACACCAGATGCTTAACCCACTGAGTGAGGCCAGGGATTGAACCCGTGTCCTTGTGGTTACTAATCGGGTCTGTTACTGCTGAACCACAAAAGCAACTCCAAGACATGAACACTGTAAACTGTGGTTTATCTTTTGAATGGCCCATGTGTATTTTTTTTTCCAGTGTTCTTTTTTCTTAATTTTTAATTACTCAATTGATCACATCTGTAGTTGTGTAATGATCATCACAATCCGATTTCACAGGATTTCCATCCCACAGCCCAAGCACATCCCCCCTCCCCCCAAACTGTCTCCTCTGAGACCATGAGTTTTCCAATGTCTGTGAGTCAGCATCTGTTCTGCAACAAAGTTCTGTCTGTCCTTTTTTCAGATTCCACCTGTCAGTGACAGCATTGGATGTGGGTGTCTCATTGTACGGCTGACTTCACTTAGCATGACCGTTTCTAGGTCCATCCATGTTGCCAAAAATGCTGGTATTTCATTCTTTTTAATGGCTGAGTCATATTCCATTGTGTGTATGGACCACATCTTCTGGATCCACTCCTCTGCTGATGGACATTGAGGTGGTTTCCATGTCTTGGCTATTGTAAATAGTGCTGCAGTGACCATCGGAGTACATGTGTCTTTGCGAGTCGTGGTTTTCTCTGGATAGATAGATGCCCAGGAGGGGGATTGCTGGATCCAATGGTAGTTCTAGTTTTAGTTTTCTGAGGAATCTCCATGCTGTTTTTCACAGTGGTTGCACCAATTTACATTCCCCCAACAGCATAATAGGGTTCCCTTTTTCTCCACACCCTCTCCAGCCCTTACTGTTTATAGACTTTTGGATGATGGCCATTATGGCTGGTGTCAGGTGGTACCTCATCGTGGTTTTGATGTGCATCTCTCTAATAATGAATGATGCTGAACATCTTTTCATGTGTTTCTCGGCCATCTGCATGTGTATTCTTCTGGGTGTTCTCCAAGTGTTGTTTATATCAATTGCCTTATTGTTCAAATTGCTGTATAGGCGAATGTGTGTCACTACTGAATTTCCTTGGTGTTGCACCCGCTACTGAGAAGAAGTACTGAAGTCTCCAAGCGTAGTGTGGCTCTGTCTGTTTCTACACACAGACCTGTTTTTTTCCCTTCCTTTCTGCGAGTGGATTTGTAGATGTCTAGGATCAAGTCCTCTGGGTGAAGTGAGCCCTTTGTCATTGGGAAAGGTGCCTTTCTGCCCTGGTAACATTGTGGTTGTGAAACCTGCTTTGGTGCTGTGATCCTCCAGCTTTCTCCTGGTGTTCTGCATGCTATCTTTTCCTGTTTAATCTACTCATGTTTCACATTGAAGATGGGTTTCTTGGAGACTGACTATATTTGGATCTTGCTTTTTAATTCAGTCTGACACTGAGTAAACTGGAGTATTTGAGCCATTTACAACTAATGTAGTTAGCGGTGTGGTTGGGTTTTTTCCTTTTCTTTTTTGGCTGCCCCCATGGCGTATGGAGGTCCTGGGCCAAGGATCTGATCCGAGCCATAGTTGTGACCTAAGCTGCAGCTGCAGGAATCCTGGATGCTTCACCCACTGTGCTGGGCCAGGGATTGAACCTGCATGCCAGGGCTCCCGAGGTGCCACCGATCCCATGTGCTGCAGTGGGAACTCCGTGTGGCTGGATTGAAATCAATCATCCTGATATTTGTTTTCCACTCATCTGGTCCCTTCTGTGTTCCTTATTTTCCTCTTTTACTGCCTTTTAGAAAAGTTTTCATCATCCTATTTTATCTCCATTCTGGGCTTATCAACCATAGGGCCCTATTTAATATTTTTATGGCCGTTGCAGGATTTTTACATGCATCTTTGCACTTATCACTTTCTACCATCAAATAACAAGATAGTATTTTATGTCTAATGTAAGAACCTCTGTATTATCTTTTCTTTGTTCTTCCTCTGTTTTTTTCACTATCTACTTTAGTTATAATTCTCAAAATATGCTATTTTATTGTCTATTAAATAATTAAAAAATTTGTGAAGACAGTGTCTCCTTTATATATTTCCAATTTTAGGCGTCCCTTTGTGTGTGGATATTCTGAATTTCTATATGTATTCTTTGCTTCAGCCTAAAAAACTTCCTTTAATTCTTTTTCTTGGCATGTGGAAGTTCCTGGGCCAGGGATTGAACCTACACCACAGTGGTGACAACACCAGATCCTTAGCCCACTAGGACACTAGGAAACTCCACCTTTAACTTTTTTTTTTTGGTAGTACATACATTCTGTCAGCTTTTGCATGTCTAAAAACTGTTTTGGAGTTCCTGTTGGGGCTCAGTGGATTAAGAACCCAACTAGTATCCATGAGGATGTGGATTGGATCCCTGGCCTGGTGGTGGCTTGAGGACCTGGTGTTGCCACAAGCTGTGGCACAGGTCACAGATGCAGCTCTGGCATTGCCGTGAATGTGGCTAGGTCAGCAGCTGTAGCTCCAGTTTGAACCCTAGCCTGGGGACTTCTATATGCTGCAGGTACAGCCCTGAAAATAAAGAAAGAGATACGTAAAAAAGTCTTTACCTAAAAAAAAAAAAAAAAAAAAATGTCTTTACCTCACCTTCGTTTTTGAAAGGTATCATTGCTTGGTATAGAATTTTAAATTAACTGTTAAAAATAAAGCTGTTGTTCCATTTCCTTCAGACTTGCATAGTTGCTAATGCCAAGTCTGAGATCATTCTTGGCTCTTGAGCATGTAATGTGTCTTCTCTGGCTTCTGTGGCTTCTGTAAAGATGTTTTTCTTTATTCCTGATCTTTGTCATCTGACATGGTATGTTTTGGTGTGTTTTTGTTGACCCCGCATGGCGTTCATGAAGCTTCTGGACCTTTGTGGTTATAGTGTTCATCAAATCTGGAAACATTTTTCCACCTTATGTCTTCAAATGTTTGTCCTTTCCCTCTTGACCTTTTCTGCTCCTGGGACTGCAGCTATTCATACTTAAGGCCCCCCCCCTTGATGTGTAGGGGGCCATAGGTTACTGAGGCTCTGCTTGAATATTTCTCAGTGCTTCTGTTTGGATAGTTCTAGTGCTGTGTCTTCAAATTCAGCAATCCTTTCTTTTCCAGCATCTGATGGGCTTTCATTCTGCCTGATGTCATTTGCATTTCAACTGGTCTAGTTTTCATCTCGAGAAGTGCCACTTCTTTCTTTTGTCAAAACATACCTCACCTTTCTTCGCTGTTAGGTATGGTCCTTTTCACTTTTCTGGTTATTCCACATGGCTGAGTGTTCTTCAGGATCCTCATTTCCTGCGGGTTTTTTGTTTCTTTGCATATCGAGTAATTTTTGATGGAAGGCATTGTGAACTGAGTGCTGGATTTTGTTCACTCTGTTATCAGGAGTTTTGAGCTTTATTCCCATTTGGTTGTAGATGAGTTTGATCCTGCTGAGGCTAGTTTTTATGCTGTCCTCGATCTGTTTTGGTTCCACAGCTAAGGCTTGATTGCCGGTGTAATCAATGAGATCTCTCAACTCTGGTTCATGGGAGTTCTAATTTCCTGGCTGTGTGTGAACGTGGGAAATTGTTCCTCTGACAGTGCCTTGGTTATTATTCTTTCCCTGGCTTTGATGCACTTTGCCATGTGTGTGTGCAGACTGCAATTTCACCAAAGATTCAAGGAGACCCTATGCAAATTCTAGAGCATCTATTTTGCATAGCCCCACCTCCTCGGTGCTCAGCTCTGTAGGTTCTCAGCGTTTTGGCCTCTGCACCCTGAGAAGGCTGTCTCCTCAACTTGGTGAGGCTGCCAGGCATTTGTTTGGGTTCCCCCTGCATTTTACGTTTGCCCAGAAATTGTCTTCAGGTAGAAGGATGGGATCACTGGGCTCACCTTGCTTGTTTCTCTTCTCTCGCGTTGCTTTCCTACACTGCCTGTTGTTTGATATCAGAAAACAGTTGTTTCCTGTATTCTAGTTTCCTAATTGTTGCAGTGGGAGGATGCTCTTTGGGACCTGCTGATAAACCTCACGGTTAGAAACAGATTTCAGCTGGTGTATTTTAAACTGTCAGTTTGTGAAATAAGATAATCCCGTTTTAATTTATATTTCCTTAGTTATTGATGTGTGCTTTTTGGTCTTTTTTTGTTTGTGTTTTTTTTTTTGGCCATGCCCATGGCATGCGGAAGTTCCTGGGCCAGGGATGGAACCTGCGCCACGGCGCAACTCCTGGTCCTTAACCTGCTAGGTCACCAGGGAACTCCTTTTCATCTTCTGAATTAGACTTTCTAGGCTTGCTGTGGCGTAGTCCGAGGGCACCAGCTGCTGGGATATCATCTATCTTGGATTGTTATTTGAGCCGTGGAAAGTCACCTCATACCAAAAACACAGGTAGCATGCTGGGTTCACTTTTCAGAATCTCCGTGTAGGATGTGAGATCCTTTTCTGTAAGCAGGTATACCTGCATGAACTTAAGGAAGTCCATGAGTTTTTGCTGCAGAACCTGGAGGAAATTCACAGCCTCCCTCAAATGTCACACAAGGCTCAGCTGTGACGCAGGGAGTGGAAAGGGAGGTGACGGCTGGCGTCGTCCACCAGCAAGGGCTAGAAGTGTGGTTAGAGGATGTTAGATTCTGGAGGTGACAGTGTCGTCTTGAAGTTCTTTCTCCTTCACTGAAATCATTTGGTTCCATTTAGGGGCTTTTTCCCTCCTTAGAAACTTAGGACTGGTTTTGATGTCTCCTCAGCTGTGATATTCTTGTGTGAATCAAATATCGATATAGTATATGCTTGAAAAAGGTGCCATCAAAGACTGATAGTTTGCTCAAGTTTGTGTAACGTGTGTGGAGATAATTGCTATAAAGATATTTACAAAGAGTCTGTGTTTTAGACATTTTATATTTGCAGGAAGATCTCAAATATTTATTAAATTTTTTTCTTTGTCTGCACCTACTGCACCTGGAAGTTCCCGGGCCAGGGATTGAATCTGAGCCACAGCTGTGACCTTGGCTGCAGCTGTAGCAACGTGGGATCCACTGTGCCAGGCTGGGGATCAAACCTGTGCCTCTGCTGTGACCCAAGCTGCTGCAGTTGGCTTCTTAACCCACTGTGCCATAGCACGAACTCCAGATCTCAGATATTTAAAAAAGCAAATATCTTCTTTAGCTTTATTGGTAAGTAATAAATAAAGAATTTAAAGTCGATGCTTAAAAATGCAGGCTTTTTTTGTTTTTGTTGTTGCTTTTGCGGGATGCACCTGTGGCATATGGATGTTCGCAGGCTAGGGGTTGAATTGGAGCTACAGCTGCCGGCCTCCACCACAGCCACAGCAACACCACATCTGAGCCGCATCTGTGACCTACAGCACAGCTCATGGCAACGCTGGATCCTTGACCCACTGAGCGAGGCCAGGGATCGAACCTCCATCCTCATGGATACTAGTCAGATTTGTTTCCACTGTGCCACAAGGGGAACTCCCAAAAAATGCAGTTTTGATACATTGAAGGTTAATTTACCAAAACGTACTAGGAAACCTTTGAATTAAAAATGGCTTTGAGCGAAGCATCGGGGCCCCTGGGAAGGTGTTACGCCGACTTTCTTAGGGACGGGACGAATGGTGATTGTGGTCCTAAGTGCCTCTTTTGTGCCTGCTTACGGCTGTGCATGTGGCTGGGGCGGAGGGGGCACTCTCCCCCTAACTGACGGGCTCGGGGGGCGCTGTGCTTGGTCAGCCTTTGTGCTTACTGTCCTGTGCCCTCCCCTGGTGAGAGCTGTCACTCCCACCAGTGATGAGGGTGCCTCGCGGTAGCCCGCTCCCCCCCCTCTCTAATCGGACGTGGGCGTGCATCTGGTTAATCGTCTTAGAACCAGGGCTGAACCGACTGTGTGCTTCTTTCTAAGGCAGGACGGAAGTTCTCTGACAAGAACACCGTTGGCATTTTAGTGAAAAACTTTCTTCCATGAACTTGAGATCCTCAAATTGCAGCTGGAAAGGCAGTTGGCCGGGGCGCTGGGTGGGAGCTCGGTGAAGGGTCGGTCCCCAGAGCTGGCACGTGGTGATGCTGGCCACAAACCTGTCTTCGCTGTTGTGTTTTCCTTAAGCTGGTGTTGAAATGACTTTTCCTTCTTCAGACACGAGCTGTAGGTTTGAGGGGCGGGGTGGGCTTGGGGGATGTTGACAGGTAAGAAGCAAATTAGGGGTCAGATAATGAATGATTAGTATTAAAGCAGTGCTGTCGAGTCCAGTGTAATATGAGCATTTTTGTGTTTTAATCATTTATTTCACTTAGCTCAATGTATCCCAAATGTTATCTCAATATAGAACCATTGCAAAAATTCTTGAGACATCTTACGTTATTTTTTGAATACCAAACCTTCAAAATCCAGTGTGTGTTTTATACGTACGTACATCTCAGTCCTGAGAGGTCGCATTTCAAGTGCCCAGCGGTCGCATGGGGACAGCGCGGGGTTCGTCTCTGGTTGGTAGCTGGTCAACCCTATTCTATGAAAGATTCGTCCATGCACCCTACACGGCAGTGCGAGTGGCGTGCTGATAGCTGACAGTGTTGCTGGGTCCAGGCTCACACTGCTCACTGCACGACAGGCCAGTAGATGAAGAGATGAGGTGTTGGGGAAGAATAGTGACTTTATTTGGAAAGCCAAGATGATGGACTCATGTCCCAAAGAACTGTCTTGCCTGAGTTAGAATTCAGGCTTCTTTTATTTTTTTATTTAATTAAAAATGATTTTTATTTTTTCCACTCTAGCAGGTTTATAGCATTCTGTCAATTTTCTACTGGACAGCAGGGTGACCCAGTCACACATACATCTATACATTCTTTTTTGTCACATTATCCTGCTCCATCATAAGTGACTAGACATAGTTCCCAGTGCTACACAGCAGGATCTTATTGCTTATCCATTGCAAAGGCAATAGTTTGCATCTGTTAACCCCAAATTCCTAGTCCATCCCCTCCCTGTCCTTCCCCCTTGGCAACCACAAGTCTGTTCTCCAAGTCCATGATTTTCTTTTCTGTGGGAAGGTTCATTCGTGCCATATATTAGATTCCGGATACAAGTGATATCATATGGTATTTGTCTTTCTGACTTAGTATGAGAATCTCTAGGTCCATCCGCGTTACTGCGAACGGCATTATTTTGTTCTTTTTTATGACTGAGTCGTATTCCACTGTGTATATACCACATCTTAATCCATTCATCTGTGGATGGACATTTGGGTTGTTCCATGTCTTGGCTGTTGTGAATAGAGCTGCAGCGAACATGCGGGTGCATGTGTCTTTTTCAAGGAAAGTTTTGTCCGGATGTGTGCCCAAGAGTGGGACTGCTGGGTCACATGGTAGTTGTACGTATAGTTTTCTAAGGTACCTCCATACTGTTCTCCATAGTGGCTGTACCACAGGCTGCTTGTAAACTGAAAGGGGACGAGGTAAAGTCACCTGTTGGCCGCTTCCCATCAGCCTTCACAGGGGATGTGTTCGTTGCTTCCTCCTGCAGCCGTTCACACGTGGGCCTGGGGAGCAGGTTTCCTGTGAGCTAAATATTTTATGTATATATTTATACTTATAATACGCATGCACATACGCGTATACATATATGTATATGCTTTTCCCTTACAGGTTAGTACAAGGTACCACATACGGTTCCTCGCGCTGGACAGGAGGCCCTCGTTGCTCATCTGTTTCATACACAGTCGTGTGTCCATGTCAATTCCAAACTCCTAACTTATCCCTCCCCCCCTTTCCCCTTCGGTAACTGTAAGTTTGTTTTCTTTATCCTTGAGTCTTTTTCTGTTTTGTAAGGAAGTTCACTCGCATCATTTTTAAAGTTCCACGTATAAGCAGTATTGGTATAAAAAGGGAATGATGCGTGTCTTTCACTGTCTGATCATCTCCAGGTCCATCCACGTTGCTGCAGAGGGCACCATTTGGTTTCTTTCGGTAGCCGAGGAATATTCCGTCGGGCATGTGTACCACGTGTCTGTCCATTCGTCTGTCTGCGAACACTTGGGTCGCTCCCATGTTTTGGTCCCATGTGTGTGTAGGACCACATATTTTGAACTTACTTGGGCCGACTGTGACGCCCGTGGGTCCTGAGCCTAGACATGAAACTCGATCTGGGAAAACGTGCTGTCCTCTGCCTGTGTCGTCACCTGGGGCGGGCGTTGATTTCCTGGCGACGGGGGCCAGCTTTACACCAGGGTGGGATGTGTGTGGGTAGAGCATGAACTGATGGGGACCTGGATGAGGTCTGGGGGCTGCAGGTGTGCGCAGGAGGCGCCCACCCCCACTGCAGGCAGGTCTGGGGGCTGCCTCTGGGGGGGGCTTGAAGGACCAGGGAGGGCTGGCCCAGAAGGAAGAAGTCGGAGCTGCTTGTGTCCAACTGCAGAGGCTGCGAGGGGTCCAGAAGCCCTGGCGTGATGGGCCGAGCAGTTAGAGATGAGGCGGAACAGAGAGAGGCTTGAGTCCGAGCAGCCCCTGCCGTATCCAGGGTAACCGGTGACATTTCACTACAGCATCAAACCGGGCACTTGAAAAGCACTTGGACTTGATTCGCCTTTTTCTTGAGAAACGTCTCTTAACAGAATAAGTTGGAATAATCTCATCCTCTCCTCGGCCCGCCTGCTTTGGTGTTTGGCGCTAATGTGGATGATTTGCATGTGTGTATGGGCTACAAGCGAGAAGCATTTGTTGGTGAGATGGGTGTTCCCGATGCTGTCTCACTAAGCATTTGGAGGGCGTCACTGTTGATCACGTCCCTGCGTCCGGCGCCGCCCAGCCCCTCGGTGTGGGCGTCTCTCTGGGTCAGTGGTGTGGTCTCTCTGTTTCTGATACACCGTGCGTCATTGCTTGGCGCTCCCTTTGCAGAGGTTACGTATGTTTGACTTGCTTCCTAGGCTTGGTTTCGTCTGGAAACCCACGATCTAGCAGCTGTTCAAGCAGCGTTGTCGTTCTTCGCGTGAAAGTAGAAACTGCCCTTCCTGGGAGTGTGAAAATGCAGGTGGAGGAGTTCCCGTCATGGTGCAGCAGAAATGAATCCAACTAGTAACCGTGAGGTTGTAGGTTCGATCCCTGGCCTCGCTCCGTGGGTTAAGGATCTGGCATTGCTGGGAGCTGTGGTGCGGGTCGCAGACGCAGTTCAGATCCGGCGTCACTGTGGTTGTGGTGTCGGCCGGTGGCTACAGCTCCAATTGGACCCTTAAGTCTGGGAACCTCCATGTGTCCCCAGTGCGGCCCTAAAAAAGCCAAAAAAAAAAAAAAAAAATGCGGATGGAACCTGTAAGACAACAGACTCCAAGATGCAGTCCAGAGTACTAAGAGGCTTATGGAGTTCCTGCTGTGGCACAGCGGGATCAGCAGTGTCTCTCAGGCTGGGATGCGGGTTCCACCCTGACCCAGCACAGTGGGTTAAGGATTTGGCGTTGCTGCAGAGTGTGGCGCAGATCGGATCCCTTGTCCAGGAGCTCCGTATGCCGCAGGGTGGCTGAAAAGGAAAAAAAAAAGCATAAAAGGCTTAGGAGGGCCGGTGCCTCTGAAGATGGAGGCAGGGGCGGGCTGGGCAGGAAAGGCCTGTGGGGCGATGCCGCTCTGCTGTCCATCACGGAAGAGGAAGAAGGCGGCAGAGAGCCCCCGACTTGAGAGCTAACCCCGTGGATCCTCCAGAACTGGGGTTGTTAGATCACAGCCTATGGGCTGGCGCCCTCCCCACAGTGGCTTTGACTCATGGCGGGACTTTGAGCTGCTCTGGTCTTGGGAACACCGTGTTTACTGATGTTCTCTGGACGGGCTCATTTTTTTTTTTTGCATCTTGTAAGTAAACCCATTTTGTATGTGCAGTTGAGTTTGTGGGAGAGGCCCCTAGCTTCTCCCCCTTATCATCTACTCTGTGTAGAAGAGCCTGCCAGTCAGCAGAGAAACAGGTGCGAACAGGAAGCTCTGAACATAAGGAGACTGCACTTGTGACCCACTTTGCAGCTAGAACATCCACCAGGGATTTGCACCCTGGAATGGGCCACTGAAGCCCAGCTGGGATGCAGGGTGTACAGGAGACATTGCTGAGCTTGGACGGTTGTGGCAGGTTTCTGTAGTACGCAGTCTTTCTCTGTCTTTTTCTGGCCGCACCTGCAGCACCTGGAAGTTCCCACGCTTAGGGTAGAATTGGAGCTTCAGCTGCCGGCCTGCACCACAGCCACAGCCACACCAGATCAGAGCGGCATCTGCGACCTACACCTCAGCTCATGGCAACACTGGATCCTTAACCCACTGAGTGGGACGAGGGATCGAACCCATGTTCTCATGGATACTAGTTGGGTTCATTACCACTGATCCATAAGGGGAACTCCTCAGTCCATTTGTTTGTATGTTTAAGTTTCTTTTTTTTTAAATTATAGTTGATAGACAGTGTGGTGGCAGTTTCTGCTGTACAGCAAGTGACCCAGTCACACATAGACACACATTCCCTTATATTATTTTCCATCATGCTCTCTCCTAGGTAACTGGATATCCCAGGTCCTACGGTGCTGTACTGCAGGACCTCATTGCATTTCTGTTCTGAATGTAACAGTTTGCATCTACAACCCCAAACTGCCCGTCCATCCATCCTGCTCCCTCCCCGCTCCCCCTTGGCAACCGAAGTCCGTCCTCCGTGTCGGTGAGTGTGGTTGTGTTCTGTGGAAAGGCGCGTCTGTGCCATGTTTTATTTATTTATATATTTTTTTGCTTTTTAAGGCTGTACCAATGGCATATGGAGGTTCCCAGGCTAGGGGTCAAATCAGAGCTGCAGCTGCTGGCCTACACACATCTGGCATCTGCAATGCCAGATCAGGGTGGCATCTGTGACCTGCACCACAGCTCATGGCAACGCTGGATCCTTAACCCACTGAAGGAGGCCAGGGATTGAACCCGAATCCTCATAGATACTAGTTGGGTTTGTAACTGCTGCACCACAGTGGGAATTCCCATCTGTGCCTTATTTTATTTATTTTTATTTTATATTTTTATTATATTTTTATTTCACATTTTTATTTTATTTTTTATTTTTTTTGTCTTTTGTCTTTTGAGGGCCACACCCACAGTATATGGAGGTTCCCAGGCTAGGGGTCTAATCGGACCCGCAGCTGCCAGCCTATGCCACAGCCACAGCAATGCCAGATCTGAGCCATGTCTTCGACCTACACCACAGGTCACAGCAATGCCAGATCCTTAACCCACTGAGCAAGGCCAGGGATGGAACCTGCAACCTCGTGGATGCTAGTCAGATTCGTTAACTGCTGAGCCGTGATGGGAACTCCCATCTGTGCTGTATTTTAGATTCCACATGTAAGTGATATCATATGTTATTTGTCTTTGTCTTTTTTTTTTTAATTAGAATTTTATTTATTTATTTTTGTCTTGGTTGTGGCTTATGGAAATTCCCAGATGAGGAATTGAATCAGAGCTGCAGCTGCCGGCCTACATCACAGCCACAGGAATGCTGGATCTGAGCTGCCTGTGACCTATACTACAGCTCATGGTAGCACCAGATCCTTAACCTAAGCAAGGCCGGGGATTGAACCCATATCCTCATGGATACGAATCCGAATCCAGTTTGTTATCGCTGAGTCACAACGGGAACTCCTGTCTTTCTCTTTCTTACTTCACTTAGTGAGAATCTTTGGTTGCATCCATGTTGCTGCAGTTGGCATTATTTTGTTCTTTTTTATGGCTGAGTAGTATTCCATTGTGTATATGGGCCACATCTTCTTTATCCATTCCTCCATGGATGGACATGGAGGTTGCTTCCCTGCCTGGCTACTGTGAACGCTCTCTGTCCGTTGGTAGGTCGTGTCCTTGGTAGAAGGACCTCTTGCCCGGGAGCAGGATGTAATGTTTCCTGTTGGGGCCTCAACACCCTTCACCCTCAGGGAATCTGGGATTCCTCAGGGTTTTGTGCCATACAGACTCCCTTTCTCTTTGGTTGTCCTAACTTTCCACTTTGATTTCTTGCTCATCGATATGAAAACCCTTTCACCCAAGCGGGGAACCAGTCATTAAAATAAATGCCCGTCTGTGTATCTTAGGATGGAGCCTGATCATGTGAGAAAAAAGAATGTATACCTGTGTGTGTACCTGGGCCACCTTGCTGTCCGGTAGAAAACTGACCGAGCACTGTAAACCTGTTCTAATGAATAAAATCAAAATCATTCTAAAAAATAATGAACAATTCATCGGTGAAGAGTCCCAGAAAGTGCCAGGCCTCCTCTCTCTGCTCCCTGCTCTCCGGTCGGGGGCCAGGCTCTGTTCATTAATTCCGTAGATCTGCTTTTGGTATGGCTGCCACCCCTGCGGTGTCCCCTCCTGTCTAACCGGTAACCAGAGATCCTTCCTCTGTGCCCAGGCTACCCGGATCCGCAGCTCTGTTTCAGCGTCTGAAAATGTGATACCTGTGTAGTTTTGGGTGTTTTCCCCACTGGGTCGTTTTGCCTCTTCCACCTGGTTGGTAAAAACAGCTTTTTCATTCTCTCCGCTTGGCAATCGTCTTCGGAGCCAGGGTGGAGTAGTGGGCAAACCAGGAGGCTCCCTCTGTCTGGTGTTTGGCGTCTGGTGTGGAGGGGCCTGGTCCCCCGCCCCGAGAGAGCGGGTGGGCCCGGAGGTCACGTGATCCCCACCCAGCTGGCGAGTCTGCTGGTGACTCTGTGGGGGTCCCTGCCCACCCTTACCTCAGGTGAAGCTCGTGCTGGCTTTGCAAGTGGCTTCAGTCCCCCCCCTGGCATCCCGCCCCCACCTTAATAGCTGGGCTGCGGGCGCTGGTCCCTCTGGGAGACTCTGTCCCCTCCCACTGGCGCTGAATAGTCAGATCACTAAGGTACCGGCGGCGCTTTTCCAGCGGGAAATCGGAATGGCAGGTAACAGGGTCACTAGAACAGTTACGGCGGGAACGCAGAGGCTGGGCCACCGCGCGGGGTCCCGTGGGTTGTGGAGCTCCGGCGGGATGCATCCTGGAATGATTTCCTGCCTGGCTGGCTGTCCCCAGGGCCTGCGGCCCATGGAAAGGGGCATCGCCCAACCCATGGGGACTTGAGATGAGGGAAGCCTCCTCGGAGCAGTGAGCCTGAAGCCGCCCTGAAAGGGGGAGTTTTTGGCAGGCGGAGACCATTCCGAGAGGACCAAAGTCCAAGTTAAGGAAAAATTCACATCCCAGGCTGTGTTAGTCCCTGAGCTGATCTGTCTCCCCACCAGACCCCAAGCTCTCCGAGGGCAGGGGGGGCTTTGGCCTTGAGCGCTGTGCCCCAGGACATTCTGAGCTCAGGTGACCGAGTGGCCTCCTGTCTGATGAAGCTTTTGCTTGCTGACCGGCAGGCGGGTTTCTTCTGCAGGCTCCTGCCTCCGGGTCTCTATGATGTGTGGGGACTGGGGCGCGGCGTCTCTGGTGGCAGCACCCGGTCCCTCGCCCACCTGGGAGTTTCTCTTTTTTAGTGTATAGACTCTGGGAGTATACTTTAAAGGGGAAAAGAATAAGCCACATCTTAAAAAGGATAAAAGATGGAGTTCCTCAAAATGCTTGTCTCTTTTAGGAAACGCCTTGCCTTGAAACTCCTCCCTCACACGATTTATAATGTGGGTTGTGTAAAGGACTCCCATAGTAACAAATACAAAAATTCAACTTGGAGACATTGAACTAGTTGCTTGGTTACAGTTTGCCCCATTTTTCTTTTTTTAACAGTACATGAAACTTTGAGATAATTGCAGTGCACTGGAAAGGAACGATGCAGAAAAATCCCCCGTACTCTTGATCCGGTTTCCGCCGATGATTTTTCCAAAACAATGGTCTGATAGAACCAGGATGTGGACAGAGATGCAGCGGTGATTTTGAACATGTTCATGGGCTGAAGGACCCTCATGCCTCTGCTCTGTGGCCTCACTTCTCTCCCTCCTCACCGTCTCCTTTGTCCTTGGCAACTAGTAGCAGGTGCTCTGTCATTTTGTCATTTCAAGAAACTTAACAGAAATGGAATTACATGGCATAACCTATAGAGATTCTCTCGGCCACGTTTTTACCATCTCCAGGCTGAGCGTGGTGGTTCTGTGACTGGTACGGGGGTTATGAGGGTTAATACAGATAAAGTACTTAGACAAGACTCCACGAAGTTCTGCCTTTGGTCGTGATGGATTTATGGCCTCGTGACCGAAGTCAGCTGATCGGGGGACACAGGGTTGGCAGAGGGGCCAGAGATCTGAGTGCCTGCATCCGCGTCTCCATGGCATCACGCTGCCTCGTTAACGGTTTTTCCACACTGGCAACTTTCTCGCGTCTCTGTCTGAGAAGAACCGTGATGCGCCAAATGTCACATCGACGAGGGAGTCGGGAGGAGCCATCGAGCCGGAAAAGTGTGTTTTGGGCGGAGTCGGGAATGAAGGCGGAAGGGTTGGCCACCGTGGTGGCTTGTTCACATCTGCACGCAGTTTTGCGGGTCCTGTTAAGATTGGTGCTGGATGTCACGCGTCCTGTTGGCTTGTCACCCAGGTCCGAGGACCCTAAAGGGCTGGTGTCCTTGTGAATCGGGTGGTGGCTGACCTGCACCTGCCTTTCTCTTGCGTGTGGCTTTTGACTTCCAGGCGCTCAGAGCCACCCCTTCTCTCTCTGGAAGGGGCATCCAGGTGTCTGCATCGCGGGCCTTTCGGAAAGAGCAGCGATGGGCCAGCTGGGCTTTTGTCTGTGAGGAGAGTTTGTACATCCATTTTTTTCCTCTTCCTTTTATCCTGGTTACAGCAGACGCTGGGGGGCTCGACTCAGCATCTCCTACATTGAAGAAGAGGGTTTTTAAAGGGTTGTTTGGAATCCAGAAGGATGCTGTCAGGGCCGTCCAGTCAAAAGCCTGCCTCTCTGTTTGATCTTTGGAGGGTAGGAAGGAGAGGCTGGGGAGAGAGGAAGCGAGTCTGACAAGGAACATGCTAATTTTTCTGTCTGGGGGGAGCTTTCCCGTCAGAGCGGAGGTGTGTGGGACACGTAAGATAACACTGAGGGGTAATGGGCTTCCTTTTCTGGAAGTGCAGCACTGTACTGTCGGGGTGGCCTGGGAGCTGATGGCGCAAGTGCCTGGGTTCCCCCGGAGCAGGTCCTGCAGGGCTGCAGACGGCCGGCTGATGCGGGCGGACTCGATGCAGAGGCCGCGGATGCCGTGGTTTTGGCAGAGGGAGCCCAGGTGAAGGGGAGCCATCTGGGGACATGGATATCTCTTGTCACAGGCTGTAGCCACAGATGCCAGCAAGGGCACCGGGGATACGGCTCTGCAGATGAGAGGAGGCTGGCGGCGTCTGTGCCCAAGGATGTCAAGCTCTTCTCCACACCCCGTCCCTGCCCTCCATCCCCCCAGCACCACCCAAAGGGGAGGAAGAGGGTGAAATTCTGGGAGCCAGAGCATCCTTACTCAAGAGAGGCTTCATGCCGCTTACATGACCTTTAAACATTTTTGTCTTTTTGTCCTTTCAGGGCTGCACCCATGGCATATGGAGGTTCCCAGGCTAAGGGGTCTATGTGGAGCTGTTGCTGCTGTCCTACTTCACAGCCACAGCAACGCCAGATCTGAGCCACGTCCTCAACCCACGCCACAGCTCACGGCAACGCCGGATCCTCAACCCACTGAGCGAGGCCTGGGATCGAACCCACAACCTTGTGGTTCCTAGTCGGAGTCCTTTCCGCTGCACCTTGATGGGAACTCCTAAACATTTTTAAATTGGACTGAGTTTCAAAATAAACCGAGTCCTTTTTTTTTTTTTTTTCTTTTTTTTCAATTCTCTTTTGGGCGGTAGCTTAGGGTCCAATTTGTAACTCTGTAAATTCAATCTGCAGCATTTTTTCTCTGTCCACTTAAGACAGGACGCGAGGTTTTGTGTCCGTGTCCTTTGGATGAACTCATTTATTGAGCACCTTCTGTGTCCCACGCCCGGGGGCCACGGGGGGGATTAGGATGAGTGTGGCCCCACCCTGTGGGTGTAGAGCTGATGTTGGGAGGCAGAGGACATGCCCACATGAACTTGAAAGTGAAGCGAAGGGTAGCCTGGGGTTAGGGGATAACCAGGCAGGGCAGCCTGTGTAGAGGGGATATTTAAGCACAGGCTTGAGTGATGGGACCGAGTTACCAAGTCACGTCTAGGGAATAGAATTCCAGGTGGAGGGAACAGTAGGTTCCCGGGGGTGGGGGTGGGGGGACAGAGCTGACCTGTGAGGAGGGGGCAGAAGGCTGCTGTCAGGGAGCGTCAAGAACAAGGGAGAGATGTGTCACCAGGAACACTGGCGAGGTGCGTGGCTGAGCGATCACGTGCCGTGACCCCAGGTGCCTTTGGCTGAGGTCTTGTGTGTGTGGCCAAGAACTTAGACGCCGCCTCGCACCCTTGAACAGGAGCAGCTCTCTCCTGGGGTTTACTCTTGGGCGACTGCGTTCATGCCTGTCGAATCGATGATAGGATTTCAAAGTCTGTGTCCCTAATTTGAGCCCAGCTTCGAGGTCCTCGTGATTTCAGAGAGAGAGAGAGAGAGGGAGCAGTGAGTGATGGCTTGAAGCAAGATCTTAATTTTCCGCTCAGGAATGGAACCTGGGCAGCCTGAGTGAAAACCGGGAATCCTCGCCCCGCGAGCAATTAGAGGCTAAAAGCAGAATGGCCCTGACTCTTGCCCACTGTTGAAAGCAAGAACGTTTCAAGCAGGCAAAGGTGATAAAATCAGGTGCACGGTGTATTGCTAGAAGCACGGCGCAGTGTGCGGGCACACCCAGAGAAGTCCTTGCTTTCTTTAAGGCAGAAGCGGGACGGTAAACACGCACCCAAAAGAGTGCAGGCGTCTTCCTGAATGAGGCCTGGCCGGAGAGGTGATTTAAATCACTTAGATAGGACAGTTCTGCCGATGTTGGTTCTCCTTTGGCCAGCTGTCTTGGTTTTCGTTCTCCCACCTGAATGGACACCGCGCCCTCCCTGATAGGCGTGCGCATCTTTAGGCCAAGGCAGCGTCCAGAGCAGAGGGTCGTGGCTCGGCCCACAGGACTTGTTATGGCCTGGGGAACCCTGGCGTTCGACTCCTGGGAGTCTTCGTGCGCATGTGTAAGTGGGGAGGTGTCCTTGACCCCAAGAGTAACTGCTGTGGTCCTCTTATCTTTTGACTCCAGCGGAGCTCAGCTCCTGCCATGAACTTTCTCCTTGCCGTGTCACAGAGAAGCAAGGCCCATTTACTCAGCCTAACAGCTCAGCCCCGGGGCCCATCTGCCTCCCATCTCACCCCGAGGGATGGAGAATGGCCATCCCAACGAGAGAGAGGGGGGGTGGCTGCTGCACATGCACTGGGCTTCTATTTTAAGCCTCCGCCAGGCCAGCCCTTAGAAGCACGTGTGTCTTCATTTCATTTCCATGGTAAATGTTAACATATCTCAAGAATGAGATGGTTGTCAAGGACCAGAGTCCAGTGCGTATGGCTGTACTTCCTGGACGCCAGGCTCCAGGCAGTTAGGGGTTTGACTTTCGTGCCCGGGCTGGAGCTGGCAAGGTTGTGAACAGAGCGTCACTGGCTTGTGTCTGCTCGTGCGGTGCTGTTCCTGGAAGGCTTTGTGCCTGCTCTGCACAACCGAATCGTAGCTGTTCTCAGAGGCAGAGTTCAAACTCTGTCCCAACAAAATTGCCCTGGCTGTTGGCCTGTGTGGACTGGCCATCACCTCTGTCCTCTGAAGTCCTGGCTTTTTTTGTTCTCTCCTGTTTCTGTGGCCTCAACTGAAGTGGGAGTTTCTGCCTTAAACTTGGTACCTTTTCCCTCGCCCTGACCTGGCGGCATGCCTTCCGTCTAGAAGGTGGCCTGTGGCTTTGGATGAGTTAGCCCCCAAATATTTGAAATCACACACAGCGCATGGCCGGTGGCCTGTCTTTTTTCGTGGGGAAAGACAAGCTGGTAACCATGTGCAGTGATGAGAGATCCTGGCCTGTCGGTGCCTGTTGCCCGGGGTGGGTATTTCTTGCCAATTCGTGGGTGGAAATGGATCTCAGATGCTGGGTGGGGAGAGATGTGGTTTGTGCAAAGTGGGGTCTAGCGGAGGCCTCCAGAGTGTGTCTGCCACGGTGAGAAGAAGCACAGTTTGCATTTGTCCGGCGTTTCCATTGTGTTTATTTGACAAGAAACATAACGCTTCCTGGGCCGATGGATCGCTCTGGGTCTGTGTTCTGAAGGACTGAGAAACATCTTTGTAAAACCTGGGGGAGAGCAGAGTTGAACTTGAGACTCTTGGGGAAGGGCAGTGTGTGTGTGTGCACACGCACGTGCATACCTCTGGCCGCAAATCTGTGCTAATTGCACTGTTTTCCTGGAGGCAAAGAAAGCACCTTTACACACTTTCCAAGTGCATGAAAAATTAGGAAAACAGCAGCAGCAACCTTAATTCATTAATATTTATTTACTTATTTTTGTCTTTTGAGGGCCACACCCGCAGCATATGGAGGTTCCCAAGCTAGGGGTCTAATCGGAGCTGTAGCTGCCGGCCTACACCACAGCCACACAGGATCCTTCACCCACTGAGCAAGGCCAGGGATCGAACCCGCATCCTCATGAATACTTGTTGGGTTCTTAACCTGCTGAGCCACCGCAGGAACTCCAACATGACCAGCTTTTAATTCATAGAAGGAAAGCTCGAACGCCTCTGTTTGCCAGGAATGCTGTGTCCTCTGCATATAAATCAAACAGTTCTTTAGCAGGGAGGCACTCATTTATTCTCCGCTTAAATACCACACCTGCGATTCTCCCCAGCCCGTTTGGCAGGATGCTCAGGAAGCCTTCACCCATATCGCCTGGAGTTCTTCCTGTCTTTTGTTTTCCAACATCCACTGGAAAAGTCAGTGTAGCTTCCTTCACCTAAACTTGACGCTTCCCAGACCTGAAGACGGTCATGTCCTGTTGCTGCAGAAGAAATGTAGCCTCCTTTTGCCTTGACGTGGGAGTTGGCACTTTCATCAGCTTCGCTGAGAAAGGCCTTGGTTTAGATGACAAGTCAGCAAAATACGGCCTCGGGGTTGGGGGCGGGGTGGGGTTGGGGGCCGCAGCTGGAAGGGTTCTTACATCATAAAGGCTTTTGTGTTTGGAAAAACAAAAAAAGGACTGAGGCCATGTGTGGTCCAGAGCCTAAAATATTTCCTCCTGCCTGACCCTTTGCAGAACCAGTGTGCCAACGCTTGATCTGTGTAATCGATTTCGGTTTTGTGGAGGAAGAAACCAAGCCTCGGGGCCTGAGCGCATTGGGGCGGCTGGTTCCGGGGGGGAAGGGGAATTGGGTTCAAGTTTCTGCAGATCTGGCTTCATGCTTTTTTTCTCTTTTTCCATTATGGTTTATTACAGGATATTGACTTTTGCTCCCTAGGACCTTGTTGTTTATCCACTTGATACATAAAAGCTTAGATCTGCTCATCCTAAAGCTCCGTCCATCGCTCGCACTCCTTCCCCGCCCTCCAGGCAACCACAAGGCAGTTCTCTGTGTCTGTGAGTCTGTTTCTGTTTTGTAGATAGGTTCATTTGTGCCATATTTTAGATTCCACATGTAAGTGATATCATGTGGTATGTTCTTCTCTTTCCGACTTCACTTAGTATGAGAATCTCTGGTTGTTTTCATGTTGCTGTGAAATGGCGTTCTGTCATCCTTTTTTATGGCCATGTAATATTCCATTGCATGTATGTACCCCATCGTCTTTATCCATTCCTCTGTCGATGGACATTTAGGTTGCTTCTGTATCCTGCCTATTGTGAACAGCGCTGCCCTGAATGTAGGGGTGCGTGTATCCTTTTGAATGATACTTGTGTCTGCATATATGGCTAGGAATGGGTTGCTGCATCATCACATCTGGCTTCTAACCTCATCTTTGATTTGACCTAATAAGACATCTGTGACTGTTAATAAGGTTTTCCTCTCGACTCTGTCATCCTGGAGTTCCCGGGTCCCGTCTGCAGAGCAATTCTGGTAGGGACTGCCCAGTGTTGGCCAAACTCTGTGGATTAAGGACACAAGTCTCTGTAAATCTGTCCCCAGTGTAGACACTGGCTGCGAGGTCCAGGGTTCCCAGGCCCCCTGCATTTTGGCAACTGGCTGCAAATTCAGGGTTCCCTTTCCCCCCTCTATTGCACTAATGAGAATCACCCAGAGCCCTCAGGGAAAGCGTGCTGTCCCCTGGATTACAGGTTTATCAGAATAGGTTCAAATCGGGAACGGTGGAGAGACAGCGTGAGTTTGGGGAGGGTCTTCGTGGGAAGCTCCGTGTCCTCAGGACGTGTCCTCTGAGCTTTGGTGTCGTGGTTTTGTCAGTGTTGGACGTCACCGATGTGAGTCCTTGGCCACGTGATTGGACTCTGGAACTTTCTACCTAAGCAGCGTGCCTGCCTGCCAGGGCGACCTGTGTTTGCGGACACCTGCTCTGCCTTCCTGTGAAAGGCCTGCCTTCCTCTGCATCCTTGAGCTCAGGGTGTTACCACAGCTGCAGTTTCACGGTCGATTTTGAGTCTCAGTCCTTGTGGCTCCCCGCCCCCGCTCCTAGTCGCGAGGTCAGGCCGCTGGCACCTGGCTCAAACCCCAACCCTCTAATCACAGGTTTTCTTCCTGGCAGGTCCGCTCCTCTTCTAAAACTATCCAGGGCCCACTCCGAGGCACCTCATTGGCATCCGCTCAGGTGTGGCCAGGAGGGCCCCCCATGACCGACAGAAATTCCAAGGGGCCAGAGTTCCCCCCAGGAAGCCAGGCCTGAGACCAGCCAGAATCTTGACGACAGCATCTGAGGTCTGATGCCTTCATCCGAGCAGGTTGCAGAGGGGCTGCCGAAGGGCTTGTCGCTTTAGTAGGTTTCTGACTCAGGAAGACCGTGGATTTCTCTTCCAAGCATTTCCTCTGTGAGACAGGAAACCTGCTTTGAAGGTGACAGGGCGGGCAAATGGCCCTTCCAGCCGCCTGTCTTCCTCAGCTGTCTCTCAATCAACATGACACAGAGGGATGAACAGAAAAATGAATCCTCGTCCCGGCTCCCCTGTCACGGTCTCCTGGAACCCTTAGTGGCCCTAAGTGGGGCCACGTAACCCTCCCCAGGAGGAGGGATGAAGGGGACTGCACGGTCCTCACCTGCCTGGTGGGGCTCCCTGTCCGGGAAGGGGTTGGAGGGGAGGTTACCAGACCAGGGCGAAGCCCTTGGCTCGGGCTGGCTGGGCCTCCTCACTGCACTAGCCCTTGTGTGTCCATGCGACTCATGCTTACGGGCCGCCTCCTGTGTGCTGGGCGTTACTCAGGATGCCCGGGGTGGGGGAAGGGGTGTGTAGGGCTGTGACCCAGACAAAGCCCCCGTCCCGTGGCCGTGGCCGTGGCTGGCAGCCGTCTGGGCTGCATTTGATGTGCTTGTCCGTTTTCCTGCTCCTGCATCGGTTCTGTCCTTTCACTTTAGTGTCTTCGAGTAGATGTTTCCGGAAGCCTCGTGTAAGGGGCAGGAGTTGTAAGCATACGTTGTGATGGGGTGGGGTGATATTTTCAAAGCGCATTAAGTCAGGGTTCATCTCACGAGTCTGCGTGTGGCGCCGTTGTCGTACCCGGCTTCGCTCCAAGGAGGCTGGGACGTGGCTTAAGGCAGAGCATCCAAGACACACCGTGTTCCTTTGAAAGTATCACCGTTTTCTTCCAAAGCAGGATTGGGTCTAGAGGCGGCCGCTGCAGCAGAAGAAAGGCATTTGAGGCTTTGGGGTGGGGTGAGGGCCTCCACTTAAGACACTGGTCCAGATCTGCCCTGTGATTAAGGAAAGACGAGCTGGCCCGGTGGGCGATGGATACTTGGGAAAAATTTCGCTTGATTCTCTGATCGCTAATTTTGTTCACAGTGGTTCACCCCAATATTTATTATACAACATTTCGATTCTTGTTTAGAAAACTATTGTCTCCATGCTTGCTTCCATCAGTGATGCTTTCTGGGGGGTCCTGGTCTTCTCCCTTTCAAATTCCCGTCGTCCAGTGTGGCTGCTTTTTTCTGAGCCACACATCGTGTCCAAAAGAAGTCAGGCAGACTTTTCTGTTGAGATGTTTCTCGGGTCCATCCTTCCCCATTTTTTTTTTTTTTGGCTTTTTTAGGGCTGCACCCATGGTATGTGGAGGTTCCCAGGCTGGCGGTCCAATCAGAGCTGTAGCCGCCGGCCTGCACCAGAGCCACAGCAATGCCAGATCCCAGCCACGTCTGTGACCTACACCACAGCTCACGGCAATGCTGCATCCTTAACCCACTGAGCAAGGCCAGGGATCGAACCTGCATCCTCATGGTTCCTAGTCGGATTTGTTAACCACTGCGCCACAACGGGAACTCCCCCTGCCCCCATTTTTAATTATGCTTTTATCATCTTGCTTCCAGATGGGGGGGGGGGTAGTTTCTTCGCTCCTTATCTCCAAACCTCCCCTCTTCCTGCTCGAGCTTGTAAGTCACTGCCAGGTGCACGTCTCTCCTGCTTAGAAACCTTCTGGGAGTTCCCGTCGTGGCGCAGTGGTTAACGAACCCGACTAGGAACCATGAGGTTGCGGGTTCGGTCCCTGCCCTTGCTCAGTGGGTTGACGATCCGGCGTTGCCGTGAGCTGTGGTGTAGGTTACAGACGCGACTCGGATCCTGCGTTGCCGTGGTTCTGGCATAGGCCGGTGGCTACAGCTCCGATTCGACCCCTAGCCTGGGAACCTCCATATGCTGCGGGAGCGGCCCAAAGAAATAGCAAAAAAAGACAAAAAAAAAAAAAAAAAAAAAAAAAAAAAAGAAACCTTCTGTGGCTCGTCTTCCCCTATAGCATTTCAATCATCCACAGTCTGGCCGCAGACTATCTTTTTCTGTGAGCTTCCTTTCTCTTCAGTTCCAGTTTGGACCCCCAGGGCTGGTGTTCCTTGTTTTCACTTGGCCCCCTGTGCATTTTGTCTAGTGGCCTTGACCCGAGTGTTTCTTGCCTTTACCCACAATGTCCCTTCCTGCCGTAAACCTGACCCAGAACAAAAAGGTTGCTGGCCTCTGACCCCATGAGCACCTTCAAGCCCACTTTCAGTCGCTTGGTCACCAATGCTGCGGTGCACTGGTTACTGTGGTTATACTGGCCAGTGTTTTGAGAGCAAGAAGCCAGAGCTTTTGTTTTATGTTTTTGACACCTTCTCACTGGGGAGTCTCAGCTGTGGCTGCCCGTTCGTCTCACTTAAGCTTTGAAAACAAAAGGGTCAGGGAGTTCCCATTGTGGCTCAGTGGGTTAAGAACCCAGCTAGTATCCATGAGGATGCAGGTTGGATCCCTGGCCTCGCTCAGTGGGTTGGGGTCTGGTGTTGCCGTGAGCTGTGGTGTAGGTTGCAGATGTGGCTCGGATCCTGTGTGGCTGTGGCTCTGGCGCAGGCTGGCAGCCGCAGCTTCAATTCAACCCCGAGCCTGGGAACCTCCATATGCTGTGGGTGCCTCTAAAAAGCAAAACAAGCAAACAGGACAAGAGGGTCAGAATCTGTGAACGTCTGGTCCAGGAACGAGTTAATTTTGAGAGCTCCCTCGAGGATGACGAGGCACAGAGCTGAGAGCCAGTGAGTGAACTCCACCTGGAAGTGAACGTTGCTGCCCGCGGTCCGAGCCCTCGGTGCAAACCTCTGCATCTCCGCTTGGAGAATTCAAAGCCACCCTTTACAAGACCTAAGTAAAAATGACGTATTCAGCCAGCAGATACGAGTGGCCGTAATGTACCAGGCACCGTTCTGGGCGCTGAGGTCACTGCACTGAAGAAAACATCTCTGCTGTCCTAAAGCTTCTGCTCTTGGCCTTGGGAAGACAGACCATACATATTTAATGTCAGCTAATGATGGTAAAGGATGTGGAGGAGGACAAAGTGGGATGAGTGGGCAGAGAGCAAACGGCCCTTTCACATAGGCTGGTTTCAGAAATCTTCCGTCTGCCTTAAATCAGCAAATGCTTTGAAACCAGACCCCTCTGAAGTCCTGCTGAGCTCAGTCTTGAAGTCCCTGCTGCTCTCTGCTGCCCCTTGTGGATGAGCGGAGGCACAGCCGAGGGACCGGCGGGGGCAGGGTGATGGGGGGACGCTGGAGGGGAGGATGGGGTCCTGTTTGAGCCCTTCCACTGGCGGTGAGGAGGGATGTGGCAGTGAGCGGGTCTCATGATAGCGCCTCGGCGCTCAGCAGCAGACTTTCCGCTGGGGTTGTCCCCTTAGGTGGAGGTTATGAGAAGATTCTAACCATTTGTAAAAAATGACACACACACAGAGTCAAAACTTGCTCTGTGTTGGTGTATGTTCTTTGCAGTTCTGAAGTCGCTGTTGACTGAAATAAGGTGTCCATTTCCTAAGTAATAGACCACACCTGCTTTATAGGTGCAAAGTGCTGCAGGAATTAGGCAGATGCCTGCGGGGAAAGGGGAAGAAGGCTCCGTTAGCTTATTTTTTCCATGAGTCTGGACTTCAGGCGCCCCTTCCTGAAGGTCAGTTTTGGGGAGGGGGTCGTCCTGACCAGTGAGGGGTCCTGCCTTGTCGTTGGAGGTGTGGGCAGTGGTTTCAGGAACACGTATGTCCTCGTTTCCCTGGTCAAGCACTTCTCAATAGAAGGTTAAGGGGGAGCTTTAGCCCAAGAGAGGCTCGGCCCTAGGGCTGAAATCACATCTTAAGGAGATAGACCTGCTTGGATCTTAACCACAGAAGCAGTAATGAGAACACAGGCTGGAGGCTCGCGAGCATCCGTGAGCTGCGATGGGCACGGCTCTGGTTGCCAGGTGCATCTGGGGAGAAAAACAGCTGCTCTGCTTAAGATAATGGGGAATCCAGCCCCCAGCGCTGAGGTTTGGGCGCCTCATCTTGGAGCCCGGAGGTGTGCTAGCTGCAGCGAATGCAAGGCACACCCCTTTGCTGTCATCTCGGCTTCTAAGCACAAAGGAGCGGAGAAAGCCGAGCTCCAGAACGCAGCCCCTGGGCCTGGAAGGCGAGCTTGCCCGGGGTAGGGGAGGCTCCGGCCTCTGCTCCCTGCATCCCCGCGGGCCATGTGGTGTCCTGCCTTCGGCAGGGCGCCCCTGACCATCCCCACCGGGCCTGAGGTCCGCGCCGAGGCCAGGCGAGCTGGGTGGGGGCGGGGCGGGGCGGGGCGGAGGCTCCCACCCCCCAGAGGCTTCGCTGCGCCGGGTACCAGCGCGGGCGGGGCGGGGCGGGGCGGGGCCGGGCACGCTGCGCGCGTCCCCAGGGGCCGCTGAGGTCCAGAGGCGCTGCGTCGCCCACAGCATCCTTTCCAGCTGGTCCCGCCCGCCAGTGCTGCTGCTGCTGCCGCGCTGCCACTGCCTGGTGTGACTTCTTTGTGTTTTGCTTTCTGCCTGCCCCTCTTCTCTGCAGGACCTGTTCGCCCTTCTTCCGGCTATAAGAAGGCAGATGATGAGATGTCCCGGGCCACGTCTGTGGGAGACCAGCTGGATGCACCAACCCGCACCATTTACCTCAACCAACCGCATCTCAACAAATTCCGAGACAACCAGATCAGGTAGGAGACGGCGACCAAGAGAGGCAGGAAGCAGTTAATTCACGGCTGGGATGGGACTCGGCTTCCTCCGGTTGGTTTTTCCTCCAGCCCCTTCCCCGCCCCGCCCCCTCAACCCTGGCTGTCTACACTGGCGTTTGCAGTCTTGGCGTTTTGTCTCCCTTTGCGTTGGTTCTGTGCTCAGGCTGTCTCTGAGTCCAGGGATGTTTTCAGTCTTTTGTCTCTTCTCTCTCCATCCCTGCGCACCCTCCGACGAATTCCCCAGTCCTGTTTTAAGCCTTGGAGAGCTCTCCTGAGCAGTCTGTCTTAGTGTAAGAGGAAGTGCTTTCTAATAGAAGCACTCAGCTCTCCGTGCCCGGGACGTTGGTTATGAGGGCTTTATTTGCTAGGAAACTTTGCCCAGAGTTAGTGGGAAGACAGACAGACACACACTAACATTTAAGCGTCTGCTTTTTGCCAGCTTCTGTATGGGTGCTTATTAAGCTATGTGAGTTTTATAAAGCCAATGACCTCTTGAAGAAGGCAGTCTTACCTTCAGATGAGGTAACTGACACAGAAAGATGTTAAAAGTACCAGCGGCCACTTAGCTACTAAATGGCAGAGCTGGAACATGAACCACCTCCAGTTCTTTCTGCCCTGCAAAGTTCAATCTTTGAGGCACAGGAGTTAGCCTGTTTGTAAATTTCATTTAACTTCCAGACTTGGACAACTTTCTCTGGGGCGTGGGGGGAATTGGTAGCCCTGTGAGTGGCTCAGAACCCCAAGCTCAGGTGGAGAGAGGGTAAATGATGGGCCAGGTTACACACAGATTATTGACAAAGCTGAATTCCAGCCCTGGGCTCCTTCCAGAAAGTTCCAGAAGAGCTTTGTTATATGCCAAGCGTCCCCTGCAGCCTTAGCACTTGTACAGGCTCTGTAGTCTGACATCTTTGTTTAGAAAGGCCTGGCTCTTGGACATTATTGTGGCTTGGCGAGATTTGGGATCCAGCAGTGGCGCGTGTACTCTGCAAAGGTGACCCTTCCTTTTTTAGGAGAATGATCGATGATCTTGGCTTTGTCTCGGGTTTTAAGAATAACCGTTGGGACCTCTTTTAGACTTAACAGTGCAGCTTAGAAGAATGGCCAAGGCCACGTTCAAGGATGGGTGGGCTTGGTTTAAGATACGGGGCCTCACGCACAGGAGTTAGCGCTTCACACACTAAGGTAGTTCTTCTCAAAAAGACAGTAACACGTGCTGGTGAGGACATCGCAACATGGGGGCCTCATACATCACTGGTGGGAATGGGAAACAGTGCGGCTACTTGGGAAAGCAGTCTGCAGTCTCTTAAAAGGTTAAATGTGAAGTTACACGTGACCCAGCAATTCTGTGCCAAGGTATATATGCCCAAGAGACATGAAGCCGCATGTGCACACAAAAGCTGGTACAAATGTTCATAGCAGCTTTATCACAATAGCCCAAAGTGGCAACAATCCCAGGTTCTGTCACATGACAAAGGGATAAAGAGAGTGTGATGCCCCCATACAGTGGAATATTATTTGGCCACAAAAAGGAGTGAACTCTTACAACGTGAGTTAATTGAAAACATTACGCTCAGAAGAAGAAGCCCGTAGCGGGCCTCACATATAGTTGCATTTATATGAAATATCCAGAAGAGGCAAATCTATTGAGACATAAGATAGATTAGTGGTTCCTAGGTCTGGGGAGGAGGTTGGGGAATGGGGGCAACTGCAGCGTGTGTGGGGTTTCATTTTGGGGTGTTGGTACACAGCTCTGTGAAATTCCCTTAAACCGCCTGGAGTCCTGCACTGAGCAGCTCAGTCCCTTTCCTCACACTGTCTCACGTGTTTCTATTGACTTAGTTTTAAAAAGATTGTTTTTAAAAAGTATGCGATACCGTATGAGGCTATGGAAAGGAAGAGTTACTTTTCTTTTTAAACTTTAAGATATTTTGAAAGTAGTATTTTTGCTTAGTTCTTTTTTTTTTTTTTTTTTTTTTTAAATCTTTTTAGGGCCGTATCCATGGCATATGGAGGTTCTCAGGCTAGGAGTCCAAGTGGAGCTGTCACCGCCGGCCTTCACCGCAGCCACAGCAGTGCAGGATCCTTAACCCACCGAGTGAGGCCAGGGATTGAACCTGTGTCCTCACGGATGCTAGTCAGATTTGTTTCCTCTGCACCATGACGGGAACTCCACTTCCTATTTCTGTAATTTCAGCGTCCGTTTGTGCCTACTTAAAGCTGGGAGACTAACGTAGGGGTCTGTGTTTTTTGTCAAAATTCCCTGGTTTCCATGGAAGGTGAAAACTTGTAAAAGCCTCGTTAATGTGGCTTCACAACCTGTTCTTCACAACCTGTAGTCGACTCTCTGACTTTTGAGACGTATTTATTTTGGCTGCCCTGCGGCAGGTGGAGTTCTCAGGCCAGGGATCGGATCGAGCCGCAGCTGCGGCAGCTCCAGAGCCTTAACCCGCTGTGCCCGGCTGGGGATCAGACCCTCGGCCCAGGCTCCCCAGATGCTCTCGATCCCGTTGCACCACAGCAGGAGCTCCAAGACTTATTTTTATGATCGAAGCGATTTCCCGTGGCTGCCGGTTGTTGCACAGCTTCATTAGTGCTTTCCCGGGGTAGGGGAAGAGTTAGTGGAAGTGTCTGTGGGTTGGCTCGGAAAAAAGTGGGTAGACGCAAACTACTCTATTTAAAGCCTTGTATGACCGTATGACTGAATCTGTTAAAAGTGTGAAATCTTAACGATCATACTGTTTCTGAGCTCGTGGTTTATACCATGAGCACAGGTGTCAGACACACTGAAGAGGGTCCAAGAAATGAAAATGTGATGCCTGCTGTTCCATAAAAGGGCCTTTGGGAGTTCCTGCCGTGGCGCAGCGGGATCGGTGGCGTCTTGGGAGCACTTAGACGCAGGTTCGCTCCCTGGCCTGGCACGGTGCATTAAAGATCCAGCATTGCCACAGCTGCAGCCTAGATCTGATCCCTGGCCTGGGACTCCATGTGCCTCGGGGGTGGCCAAAAAAAGAAAAAAAAATTGGTGCGGTGTCTCGCCTGTGTATTGGGAGTTAATGGTAAGGTGACTGGTCGTTCGTTGAAGGATTGGGTTTAAAGCCTCTTGCTATTAGTGTTTAAGGATTTTCCACAATGTTGAGCACCGTTGTTTTAGTGCTTTACAGTCACGGAAACCAAGTTGTATAAAAATGGTGATTTTTAAAGAACAAATTTATTGCAGTGTAGATGGTTTACACTGTTGTGTCCCTTTCTGCTGTGCGGCATAGAGACCCAGTCACAGGCACACATAGATAGGCGTTCCCTTATCTCACAGTACCTTCCAGCGTGTTCTAGCCCGAGAGACTGGCTCTAGCTGCCTGTGCTGTCCAGTAGGAGTGGGTATCTTTTTACCTTGGTCATGAATGTTTGCTCAAAGTTGATAGAGCTGCTCGGAGGGATATTTTCCTAGAAGGGAGCCGATTTCTTTTTCTTCATTTTGTTTTTCTTGGGAAAATATGAATGCATTTTCTGGGAGGCTGGGGCTGCGGTGTGTATCCCAGATGCTCTGCTTCTGCCTGGAGGCTTTTGAGAAGGGAGCAGGTGGGACAGTCGCGCCTGGTGCTGATGTGGGGGTGGGCTGTCGGCTGGGCTTGGTTGCCCCTGTAACCCCGGCCCTCCCCGCACCCCAAAGGCACCGTGCTCACTCACATGCCCCACCCCAGCCCGCTCTGGCTTGGAGGAGTGCAGAGACCACTGCCAGGGTGGCCTGGAGCCTTGGCACCTCCCGGGGCACGCCAGACACGGTGACTCCAGTCGCGCGAAATTCTGGGAGGGCCTGGACGGTGTAAGCGGCTGTCTCTCTAAACCTTGTTCTCGACACTGAAAATAACGCCCGTGTTTGATCTGAAGCCGTGCAGCTCGACGCTTTGCATTTCCGAAGCCGGTGCCTTTGGATGACCGTAAATTACGGAGCAGGAGGACGTGGTCTTTTCCGCGAGGCACCGAGCTTCTGGGACCTTCGCTGCGAAAACAGTCATCGTCTTCCGTCCCCTAGGAAAGAGGAGCTGCTGCCAAGTGCCTCGTACCTGTGCCCGTGGAGCACTGCGTCTCCGTCCACCGGAGGGGATTCTCTTTTCTGAAACGGACCATCCCATCTCCTTTAAAACAGCGTTATGGAGGCGGTCCCGTCGTGGCGCAGTGGTGAACGAATCCGACCAGGAACCATGAGGTTGCGGGTTCAGTCCTGGCCTCGCTCAGTGGGTTAATGATCCGGAGTTGCCGTGAGCTGGGGTGTAGGTCACAGACGCGGCTCGGATCTCGAGTTGCTGTGGCTCTGGCTTAGGCTGGCGGCTACAGCTCCGATTGGACCCCTAGCCTGGGAACCTCCATATGCTGTGGGAGCGGCCCTAGAAATGGCAAAAAGACAAAAAAAAAAAAAAAAAAAAAAAGACAACCCCCCCCCCCCACGCCAAAAACCAAAAAGCAGTATGGAGATAAAATGCACATACCATATAATATGCCCCTCTGAAGTACACAATTCAGTGGCTTTTAATATATTCAGAGTTGTACATCGATCATAATTCTAGAGTATTTTATCACTTCCAGAAGGAACTCTGTACCCTTGAGCCGTCACCTCCCCACCCCTTCCTCCTCTAGCCCAAAGCAACCACTAAGCTTCTCTCTATCTCTGTAGATTTTTCCTATTCCGAACATGTCATATGAATATTATTTCCCTTTAAACATTTTACGTTAAATATTAAATGCTTATAGAAGGCTTGCTTACTAGGAGGAAACTGATGGTGAATATTTAATTTTGTGTATCTGAATTTTAAAAACGTTTTCAAGTTAGAAAAATCTTTTCCCTTTGTGGCTCAGCGGATTAAGAACCCAGCCAGTATCCATGAAGATGTGGGTTCGATCCCTGGCCTCGCTCAGTGGGTTAAGGATCCGGAGGTGCCGTGAGCTGTGGTGGAGGTCACAGGTGCAGGTCACATCTGGCATTGCTGTGGCCCTGGTGTAGGCCAGCAGCTACAGCTGCCATTTGCCCCCAAACCTGGGAACCTCCATATGCCGTGGGTGCAGCCCCAAAAAGACACACAAATCTTTTTCGAGAAATTATTTTGAAATGATTGACTAATGGAAGGAATGGGCAATATTGATGTAATCAGGACCAGGCCTGTGTAGTCTTTTTGAGTATCAGCCTGCTATTTCAGAGGGTGAGTGGCAGGGCTCTCAAGCGGTTTCCTCCAACCTTGAAGTCTTCCAGACAAGTTCACACTGTTGACAGATACTCCGTTTTGAATGCATCATTCATTTCAGGTGGGCGCTGGCAGGATAGCAAAAATCTTCACTAAAGCAGTAACCGCCAGCTTTGTGAAGCCCCTGCATTTCTTCCGGGGGGCCTGTCTTAAAATTGTTTTAAAATTTGTAGGAATATTTTGTTGGTTTTGCCAGAAGAGGTTTAAAATAGAACTTGGCCTTCGTAGGACGGGGAGTTGAGCCCTGGATGGGGGGTCTTACGGCATCAGAGTTTGGTAACATTTCGCTGGGATCCTGATGTCTGAGGATGTGAAGACGACACAGCCATCCGCAGAAGCAGCTTGTGTATGAAGAGCCGTGAAGGATGCCTGTCTGCCTGGTCCTGGACCCGATATTGTGCAGGGCTGCCAGGCCGAGGGGCTCTATCCACACGTCCATAGCCACAGAATTCGGGTGGGGTCTGGTCCTCTCGCTTGAGGTGCTTGCGGTTGGACAAGGAAACATTACCCAGATCCTGGTACCAACCCTGACTTCCTTTTGCGTACAGATCATTGTTTTAAAAACCAAGGTTTAGGGAGTTCCCGCTGGCCTAGCAGTTGAGGATCTGGCATTGTCACTGCTGTCGCTAGGGTTGCTGCTGTGGTGGAGGTTTGATCCCTGGCCCGGGAATTTCTGCAGACTGCAGGCGCAGCCAAAAAGACCCCAAACAAACTAAGATGTCCATTTCTCACGTGGGACAATGAGCTTTATCACGTCCGGCGAAGGTAAGGTGTATAAAAACCCTTAGCAAGAGCAGTAGATTGTGGAGTTCCCACTGTGGTGCAGCAGGTTAAGGATCTGGTGGTGTTTCTGCAGCAGCTGGGGTTGCCGCTGTGGCGTGGGTTCAATCCCTGGCCTGGGAATTTCCATATACCATAGGTGTGGCGAAAAAAAAGGTCGTTGATCATGTTGAAAGCATTCCCTTTATCTGCTTTCAAACAGCCTCAAGATTTTCTTCTGTTTATGCTGTTTTTATTTATCTGTATTTTCAATAGAAATTGTGCATACAAAGACATAAAATGTGACGGTTTGATACACATAGTGAAACACTACAGCCAAGCTGACGAGCATATAATCTCTTCACACAGCTACCATTCACTCTTTTTTTTTCTTCTTTTTGGTCCATGCCACTGCACGCACAAGTCCTGGGTCCCGGGACTGAACCCAAGCCAAAGCAGTGACAATGCCGGATCCTTAAGCAGCTAGGCCACCACGAACTTCTCATTCTTTTTTTTTTTAAGTGGAGAGGCATATACTCGGTTCATCTCCACACCAGGCGCTCCCATCCTGTATTTCCTGAGCATGAACGGTGTCACAGCATATTGAGAAACCTCCTGTAAATGCCAGGAGCAATGAATGCCCTCAGAGATGCTTGGAGAAGAACCTTTATCAGATGTGCACTGCTCGGCCAGGCTTTTGAGGCATCCCGCAGGTAAAAGCATTCAAATTGGGGGCCTTCGGCACTGTGTGTTTCAGGTAACTGTGAAATGCTTGGGCTTTCTTGAAACGTAGTATTTTTAGAAACAGAAAAGCGTGTCAGCCTCGAGCCGGTTTTGTATGTGATGTTTCTAAGGAAACAGCAAATGTCTAGGAGAACCAGTGGGGATGGTGGTTTCTTTATCAAGTCGATCCTTGTATGGGTGGATGTGGTGCATGCTTTGAATCTGACCAAAGAAAGGTCCCTGCCGTTCTCATTTATAAAAACAGGTGGAGGAGTTCCCTTGTGGCACAGTGGGTTGGGGATCCAGCGTGGTCACCGCAGCCAAAACCCAAACCCAAAGCAAAACAACACCGTTAAAACAGGTATAAAGGCACTGGGTTTGAGTTCTAGCCGGTAGCTTACTTTCCCTCTGCTGTTTCCCAGGTTCTGTGTAGCTCTTCCTGTCTGCTGTGAACTTGAGCCCTTCCAATTCTTAGGGATAAAAAGAAGGGAGCATCAGGAGTTCCAGCCATGGCGCAGTGGTTAACAAATCCGACTAGGAACCATGAGGTTGTGGGTTCGATCCCTGGCATTGCTCAGTGGGTTAAGGATCCGGTGTTGCTGCAACCTGTGGTGTAGTTTGCAGACGTGGCTCGGATCCCTCGATGCGGTGGCTGTGGTGTAAGCCGGTGGCTATGGCTCTGATTAGACCCCTGGCCTGGGAACCTCCATATGCTGCGGGAGCAGCCCTAGAAAAGGCAAAAGATGGAAAAAAAAAAAAAAAAAAAAAAAAAGGGAGCATCAGGCTTTGTGAAAAACACACGTTAAAAGTGAACCAGAACTGGAGGCTAGGGTCGGTGTGACAGTGGAGTGCACTATGGTTCCAAATCAGATCTTGGAACAGAAATGGGTCCCATCGCAGGAAGTCCCGGTGAGCTTTGAACTCTGTGATTGGGTAGTATTGTGTCAGTGTCATTTAACTGGTTTTGATCATTGTGCTGTGGCCATAGGGTCCTGTTGCAGGGGAACTGGGTGAAGGTATGTGGCGGACTCTGTACAAAGTTTGCAGCTCTTCTGCAAGTATAAACTCATTTCACAATAAAAATATGTTAAAAAAAACCAGGAGTATCTGGGAGAATGAGACCTAAATGCTCTTCCCTTTCTGTCGGAAGCTTTGGAAAGGAAGCTTTGGAAAGCGTTGGGTCCTTGCTGCAGACAGATGTGTTTTGAAGGGGTGGCGATCAGGGGAGACTGGACCCGTGTCTTCCAGTATTGATTGTGCTGGTCACATGGGAAGGCTGGACCCCTCAGACAGCGGCACCGGAGTTTGCTGGCCTGCCGTCATCCGATCGGTTTGTGTTGATGCGGAAAAAGTGGCAACGTGGGCTGCAGAAAGTTCTGCGGTCAGAGTTCAGTCATGTGAGCTCTCGTGCGATTATCCACAAAGGAGCATCTGAGGGTTCATTCTGCTGCTTCTGGCTGAGTCACTCAACAGACAGCAAAAGCCACCTCGGAAATGCCCGTCAGCGCCCCTTTCAGGAGGGACAGTGCTTAGAGAGGACAAAGGGAGCCGTTCCACCATTGTAGGGATGCAGGGTGGATGTTGTGCAGAGACGCTTCCTGAAAGGCAGGAGGTTAGGTTTTATCATGTAAATGCTGATCTGTGCTTTTCTCCACATGAAAGCCAGCTCTTCCAAACTTCGGCAGCAGGCTTTTGGCCACCCTACCTGTTTTCCATTGGATGCTCTACGGGAGGGATCGGGGAGGTGGGGTGTTGTTGCGGGCGGTTGGGCGGTTCGGAGGGGATGATTCTCTGTATCTTCGGTGTTCGCACCCCACAGGCCCCCGAGGAGTGGTGGCTGGGTCCGGCTCTCAGACCTGCCTGCGTCCGGATGACAGCAGAGAGGGGCCCAGCTCTGTCACATAAGGTCTGCATCCGCATCAGTGGTCCCCGAACTTGATCCCTTGTCCCTTCAGTAAAAGTCTTGACTGTGAACCTGTCATACGTCTGCTTAATTATCTACACTTATGTGTTACAGTCATTAGTTATGACATCAAGAACCAGTACGTATTTACCAAGATTCTCGGTTAAGAATTAGGGTTGGAAATCCATATGGCTGGTAGTTTTTTTCCTTTTTCTTTTTTGTCTTTTTAGGGCTTCACCTGCAGTTTATGGAGGTTCCCAGGCTAGGGGTTGAATCAGAGCTGTAGCCACCAGCCTACACCACAGCCACAGCAACACCGGCTCCTTAACCCACTGAACGAGGCCAGGGATGGAACCCACGTCCTCATGGATGCTAGTCGGGTTCATTAACCGCTGAGCTATGATGGAAACTCCCTGCTGGTAATTTTTTTCATTTTTGAATGTTTTTTTTTGGCTGATTTTATCAAAATCAGAACTAACTACCAGAAAAGTAGTTTGGAAGAACTTGTATTTCCTAGAAGGGTCAATTCTCCTGCTTATCCTCTTGGCCTTAGTTTATCACTTTCGATTTGCGTTTTGCTTCATTGCCTGATTCTTGAGCTACTTGTTTTTATTTTTGTCACATCTGCAGCACATGGAAGTTCCAGGGCCCGGGATCAAATCCTAGCTGCCGCTGCCACCTGCGCCACAGCTGCGGCAACACCAGGTGCATAACCTGCTGCACTGCAGTGGGAACTCCCACCCGTGTCCTGTTTTAGAGTCCACATGTAAGTGATACCGTGTGGTATTTGTCCTTGTTCTTTTGGGGAGGGTCAGTTTAGTTGGAATTAGAGAAATTCATCATAAATGCACCTCTCTGGACACTGACGCTGTCACTCCCTGAGTGCCTGGGAGGAAACGCACAGGCTCCAGGGCCCCAAGGTGAACTTGGGTGTAGGGCATTGGTCTGCGTTTTATAGCCTGCCGCTTCCACCTGCAGACTTGCCGCCCTGAGAGCGTGAGGCAGGGCCAAGGTGTGCCAGGTGTGCCAGGCACCTGCTTTGGGTGCTGGTGAGAGAACAGAGCCGGGCCTACATCCACCTTCAATTCAGCGCGACTCCCCTACCGCCCAAGGCCCCTGCAGACTCTTTCCCGCAGCATAGCAAGAACCTTGAACTTGGTCCAGATAGTAACTAGACTGTTAGCCACCTGTGAACCCGAAGTCTGTGTCTGTCTCCCCCATCGTCTCCCTCCTTCCTCCCTGGTTTTGGACCATCAGCTTCTCCTCCTCTTGGCCTCTGCTTTGACTTGCCCGAGGGTGCTTGGCGCTGTGAATAATACATGATCTGAAAACTGAGTTGCAGGTGCCCTTCTGTAAAGGAACAGTCCTTTAATCACCCCATCAGCGAATGACTCCTTTCTTTCTGTTCCCGCAGAGGGCGAGGTTTGGGGAAGCGTTGTTGTCTGGCCCCTGAAACCTACCCGGAGCTCTGAGCGCCTGGAAGCGGTGCTCTCGCTCCAGCAGAGCGAGGCTGGGTGCTGGGTGGTGTCATGACGGCGTCCCCAGGATTCCGTTTCTGGGAAAACGGCCTCGCGTTAATTTTTAATGTTTCTTCGGTAAATGAAGAGTCCATTCCTCATTCCAGTGTGGCTGTATCAGAGAAGCCGAATTATTTCCTATGACCACCACATCGAGGGCCCACAGCCACACCAACGGCTCCCACGGTTCCCTGTGCTGTTGTCACAGGGCTTCACCGCCAGTCGTATTTGAGTAAAGCTGTGTTCACTGTGTGCTGCGCTTGGATACTGCCGGAGAACTCATGTTAAGGACGGGAGGGAGTGCGTGTGGCCGTATGAGTTACTCTCTGCGTGGGGGTCTTGACTTGGGTCAGCCAAGCTTATAAGCCAAACACGGTCCATGTTAGGAAGCCAGGAAACTCCGAGGCAAAGCCCGACAGACATCAGGGGACAGATTCCCACGAGTGTCTTCAGCAGTCTTCTTCCTCCGTTCTGGGCAGATGTGCACACATGCACATCTGGCACTCGCACCCAGTGCTTTATAATGGCGAGTGAACATCTGTCTCCTTTGAGGGTTCGAGAAGGTAGTGTGTGTCCTTACACCTGTCCCACCAAACTCCAGCCACAAGCCAGTATGGAACTTTGAGGAAAAGTTGAGAAAGCTTGCTGTTGCTAATCAGCTCCTGGCCATTTTGTCATGTTCCTACCTCCAAATTTCTGAGGCCCCTATATTTCAAGTTTTGTAGTCCATTTGATAGTATTTTCTTTGGATGGTTCGCTGGCATCATACAGTGTTGCAAATTTTTTTTTTCACATGTCATGTGCTTAACCAGACAAGGAGCTATTTTTAATACAGTGCTGCTGTTTGCTATCAAGTAAAAAAAAATGAGTGTTTAATAGAAACCAACCTATGATGTTGAAGAATTTTGGACTGGTGGATTGCTTTATAAGAAAGTTGGCTGACTTTGTTTTTTTGTTTTTTTTTTTTTAATTATATTTTTTTGTTTTTTGTTTTTGTTTTTTCTTTTTTCTTTTATTACTCAAATGAATTTATCACATCTGTAGTTGTATAATGATCATAACAATCCAATTTCACAGGATTTCCATCCCATAACCCAAGCACATCCCCCCATGACTTTGGCTTTTTTTTTTTTTTTTCTTTTTCTAGGGCCGCTTCCACAGCATATGGAGGTTCCCAGGCTAGGGGTCTAATCGGAGCTGTAGCCGCTGGCCTACACCACAGCCACAGCAATGATGGATCTGAGCCGCCTCTGCGACCTACACCGCAGCTCACGGCAATGGTACTCGTTAACCACTGAGCCACGATGGGAACTCTCATGACTTTGGTTTTAAATCGTGATGCTTTCTGTATAAATAGCTTGCAGATAATGGACTTAGCAGATACCGCGTTGCTAAGCAGCTGAAGATCAAACAGCCGTCAGATGGTCTTTTCAACTGTTGTGCTAAGGGCCTCCTGCGTTTTGATATTTTGAGTGACTATGATTAGACAGAGTGAAAACAATAAGAATGTCTAGGTTTTTTGAGAAACTCACGTGCTGTTTACTTTGTGAACTATATCGGGTATTTAAAAAATGAGAACAGCATAAAAATGTGTCCAGGAGTGCCCATCATGGCGCAGTGGTCAGCGAATCCAACTAGGAACCATGAGGTTGGGGGTTTGGTCCCTGCCCTTGCTCAGTGGGTTAACGATCCGGTGTTGCCGTGAGCTGTGGTGTAGGTCGCAGACGCGGCTCGGATCCCACATTGCTGTGGCTCTGGTGTAGGCTGGCTGCTACAGCTGTGATTCAGCCCCTAGCCTGGGAACCTCCATATGCCTCGGGTGTGGCCCTAGAAAAGGCAAAAAGACCAAAAAAAAAAAAAATTGTGTCCACACACATCCAGGGAATAATAATATTTAACAGCATTAATAATGTAATGAACAGAGCTGACTAAGTGCCAGAGCTATGTCCTAACTTCTAAGATGTGGTCTCTGCTTAGGAAGACTGTGCAGGTAGTTTCTGACTAAAAAGTGAATTGTGTTTAAAACCCTTGTCCGGGTTTATGTAGCCTATGAATTATCACGTGCACTTTTGTGAAATCTTTGCAACATGGCATCAGTGCCGATGGTTTTGTTTTTTTGTTCCTTTTTAGGGTCACACCTGTGACATATGGAGGTTCCCAGGCCAGGGGTCAAATCAGAGCTGCAGCCACTGGCCTACACCACAGCTCGCGGCAACGCCAGATCCTTAACCCACTGTGCAAGGCCAGGGATCCAACCTGCGTCCTCCTGGATCCTAGTCAGATTTGTTTCTGCTGAGCACAACAGGAACTCCACACTTGGTGAATTTTAATGTTACCGTTGTTTGCATTTTAGTGTACATGTTTGGCAATAATTTCCCCCTAAACTTTGTACGTATACTTGAGTTTAAAAAACAAACAGGTTTCGAGTTGCATTAGCGATTAACCAGCAGTGTGGAAATCGAGTAGGCTGAGGCAATTTAAGGAACAAACGCAAACATTTTCTTTTTGCAGAACTTGGTGCATAAGATTTAATTTTAGTGTTTGCCTGAGGTTATCATGGAGACATTTCAATTACTACGTATTGATTGGAAAAGCGGTGAGAAACAACTAGCAGGGTAAACTGCTTTTCTTTATTTTATCTTATTTATTTCCTGAAGAGCCAAAGGAGGGAAGGCAGTCAGGGAAAGTGGGCAAAGAAACCTGGTTCGGGGTCTTGGCTCCCCCAGTTTCCAGCTGAACGATTGCGCGGGAATTTGTCTGGGGCTGCGTTTCGTGGTTGATCCGGGGAAGCGCGCTTCCTTGAAGGCGTCTTGTGACATTAAATGACGTGCCAAACGGGCACACGTCCGGAACGTGATGCCCTGGGCTTGGCGCCCGTCCCATCCTCCTCGACACATCACGAAGGCTGCTTTCCTTTCCTTTTTTTCTCTGGCGTTGCGTGCAATACGTAGAACATAAAATGCATCGTTTTCACTTTCAAGTGCACGGTTCAGCTGGCTTGGGTCACTCACATTGTCCTGCAGACAATTCCCAGAACGCTCTTCATCTTCCCCCACGGAGACTTCCCGTCCATCCAACAACTCCCCCTCCCCGTTCCCTCCCCAACACCCCCACCGACCCCCCCCCCTTCTCTCTGCTCCTGCCTCCAGCAGACACCTCAAGTAATGGTCTCACTGCCCCACTGGCTCCACCGCTGCAGGGACTTTGAGGTCTCTGTCAGGCTGTCCTTTTATCTCCTGGGGTTTCCATCCTTGGATGTTTCTGTGCTTTGTCTTAGGTCTACTGTGCATCACAGCCAGACCACTTACGCAATAGCTGTAAAAGCACAAAGGCAGTTCCCGTGACCCTCTCCCTCCCTGTTTCTGCAGCATCATCGTCTTCCCCGGATGGTCCTGGGACAGTCGCAGTGTTCGAGGGCCAGGATGGAGAGTCACAGGGCTGAGAGGAAGTGTGGTGGGATGGGGCTTGGGCTTGAATCAGCCCTGCCTTGGCACGCAGGTGGTGTCTGCTGCCCTGGTTCAGCCTCTCATTTCTCCACGGCTCCTGGGACCACCCCACCCCCGCCCAGCTCCCTCACTGGTTCTCTTCTGGTCCCTTGTCATCCAGGAAGAACATGTAGGGCGCTGGGATTCTCTGTCCAGGGACTGTCACTGTTCATGTCTTGTCCTCAGTAAGAGGTGCGAGGCTGTGGTCATTTTGTCCCTGCTTCCTGTCCCATTGCTGCGTGGCTGCAGTTGCTCCTGGGGCTCTAATCAATGCTTTTCCCCTGGGATGTGGCTTCTTCCTGCTACAGCCTTTGGTGCTAAAGTCTTTCAAGGTCTTTTAAGGTTCGGGTCTCACATCTCTTAAGAAGCATATCTTTAATCTTCCATCCCCTACCCATCTTCTGGGCAGGACCAGCCCCCTCCCAGCCCTGCAGGCTGCAGGACTTTCCTGCTGGGGACTTAGCCTGTCCTGTTGCATCTATTTGATGCCTGACATGGCATCTGTGCCCTACCATCCTTGATGGCAAACTGTCACTTTCCGTAGCCTGCTTGCCAGCACCCAGCACAGTCCCGGGCCAGTGGGTCACAGAAAGTCTTTGCTGATTGACTTTGCTCTGCAGGTGAGGGTCAGAACTAAGCAGAAAATCGGAATTGGCTTCAGATGTTATTCTGAGATTTCCCTTCCTGCTTAATTGCTTATTGAACAAAGTCAAACACTCCCTCCCCCCAAGCAGTTACTTAAGCCTTAAAAATTGATGTCTTGCGTGGTTTTGATGTTGTGCTTCTATATATAAAACACTCTTGAAAAGGGGGCCACTGAGTAAATGCTTTTAACGTCAGTTTTTTTCAGATTTAGAAGATTGATATCTGCCCTCAGAGGCAGGTGCCTTTGGCATTTAATGTGATAGCTGGCATCCTTAGTTGTTTGTTTCAGTTGAAGTGTAAGATTCGTTCATCCGACAGATTTATTTTTAGTCGCTAGTACACCGAAGTCACTGTCCCCCTTGGGGACCCAGTGGGAAAGCAAGGCATTGCAGTCGAGCTCCTATCATCTTGGGACTCTCCTTTCCCGAACTCTGCTTTAGCTTTTTGGGTGGTTTGGGTGCATGTGTTGACTTTGAGAGCACCCATGCTATCCAGGCCTGGATAAGCTAGTTTCAGTCTGCTTTCTGTCCCCCACCCCCGGCTCTTAGAAGTTCCAGAAGGGGGGGACTCAGAGTCGCTTCTGGTATGTCCTTCCCTGGTGAGTCGTGCTGTTTGTGGCTTTCATTCCCATGGCACCTTCCCACGTCCAAGGAGAGGCTGGGTGTGGGGGAGGTGGTGCTGGAGTCCCCACCTCACAGATGAGGAAACTCACAAGAAAAAGGTACATAACTCTCCTCGAGCCCCACAGTCCATGGAGGACCACGGAGGCATCTGCCAGAGGTGTAAAACAATAAAAACAATGAAAAGCCCATTGGCTATGTATTGTCCTTGTGCACCAGCAGTGGTCAGCAGTGTTGGCAGTAAACATACTCCTCCCTGAAAAAGTTTTCAGTTGGCCTAAGTTCTCAACAATTGCAGCAGTGATTATTTAGTTTTAGAGATTTTATATCTATCTCTCTCTATATATAGATACAGATAGTATATGCTTCAAACTAGCACATTTTTATTGCTCTTAAATAAGTATTCTATTCAATGTGGGAATTGATTAGAAGCATTCTCAGGTAACCCCCTGGCCCCCAGTATACTAAGACTAGATTTAATAAAAATCTTAAAATGAAAACGTTCTCATAATTATTCGTTGTTTTAAAATTGGAGACCAACTATAATGGAAAAAAATCATTTATGTAATGAAAAAATAAAATAAAATTGGAGAGCAAATTGGGAAAATAAAACCTAAGAGTTTTATTTTCTATTAACTATTTAGTATTTTATTTTTATTTTTATTAACTATTTAGTAGTTGTCCAAATTGTGTTTTTTTTTTTTGCAGATGTTATGGTTTTGTCAAATTTCACTTCTTTTTTTTTATTACTCAAATGAATTGATCACATCTGTAGTTGTGTAATGATCATAACAATCTGATTTCACAGGATTTCCATCCCACAGCCCAGGCACATCCCCCCACCCCCCAAACTGTCTCCTCTGGAGACCATAAGTTTTTCAATGTCTGTGAGTCAGCATCTGTTCTGCAAAGAAGTTCAGTCTGTCCTTTTTTTCAGATTCCACATGTCAGTGAAAGCACTGAATGTTGCTGTCTCATTGTATGGCTGACTTCACTTAGCATGATAACTTCTAGGTCCATCCAGCTAAAAATGCTGGTATTTCATTCCTTTTGATGGCTGAGTAATATTCCATTGTGTATATGTACCACATCTTCTGGATCTATTCCTCTGTCGATGGACATTTCAGTTGTTTCCATGTCTTGGCTAATGCAAATAGTGCTGCAATGCACATTGGAGTACATGTGTCTTTGTGAGTTGTGGTTTTCTCTGGATAAGTGCCCAGAAGTGAGATTGCTGGATCAAATGGTAGTTCTATGTTTAGTTTTCTGAGGAATCTCCATACTGTTTTCCACAGTGGTTGCACCAATTTATAATCCCGCCAACAGAGTAACAGGGTTCCTTTTTCTCCACACCATCTCCAGCACTTATTGTTTGTAGACTTTTTTTTTTTTTTTGGTCTTTTTGCCTTTTCTAGCGCCGCTCCCGCGGCATATGGAGATTCCCAGGCTAGGGGTCTAATTGGAGCTGTAGCTGCTGGCATACACTAGAGCCACAGCAACGCAGGATCCGAGCTGCGTCTGCAACCTACACCACAGCTCACAGCAATGCCAGATCCTTAACCCACTGAGCAAGGCCAGGGGTTGAACCACCGCGCCATAATGGGAACTCCTATTTGTAGACTTTTGGATGATGGCCATTCTGGCTGGTGTGAGGTGGTACCTCATCGTGGTTTTGATTTGCATCTCTCTAATCTGAGTGATGTTGAACATCTTTTCATGTGTTTCTCGGCCATCTGTATGTCTTCTTTGGAGAACTGTCTGTTTAGATCTAATGCCCATTTTTTGATGGGGTTGTTTTTTTGGTATGAAGCTGCAGAAGGTGTTTGTAAATTTTGGAGATGAATCCCTTGTCAGTTAATTCACTCGCAAAGATTTTCTCCCATTCTGTGGGTTGTCTTTTCGTTTTGTTTAGGGTTTCCTTTGCTGTGCAGAAACTTTGAAGTTTGAGTAGGTCCCATTGGTTTATTTTTGTTTTTATGGTCAGTAGTCTAAGAGGTCAAATTTCACTTCTGAATTCCCTGACAGTTACTGACCCAAGCACGGTGGCAGCCTCTAGCCAAATGGACAAAGTTCAGATTGCTGTGTAGACAGAAAAATGATGGAACGGATAATTGTGCTTTTTCTCATGCTGTGATTGTTTATATATTGGCATGATTAGAGAAAACTTAATAAAGACAGTGGTTGCTGCTTTCTGGTCAGGTTTTGTGTTTCAATTTCATGATTGTGACTGAAGGTCATTTTGCACACCTAGAGGGGACGACTAAAACCCAGTTTTTGGAATTCCTGCCGCGGCACAATGGGATTGGTGGTGTCTCTGCAGCCCCGGGACGTGGATTCGATCCTTGGCTCGGCACTGTGGGTTAACAGATCCATCCAGCATTGTCATGGCTGTGGCATAGGTCATAGCTGGGACTTAAGTCACAACTGTGGCTCCGTTATGATCCCTGGCCCGCGAACTCCGTATGCCACGGGGTGGCCATAAAAGGAAAAATCAACCCCCTTCCCCAAAGAACCCACCTCAGTGTTTTTCAGGTGTGAGGCTCACTCGATGAGACACCCCTCAAGCCTTGACTGAGGGCAGTACCTCCTGCACCTGGGCAGGTGTGTCTGGCCATAGCACGCATCCTTCCAGGCCTTGCTTTCTTTGTGTGTAAAATGAGGGGCTCGAACTAGACCTTGCAAGGTCTGTTCCAGCTGTGAAATCGTGTAATGATGCGATGCTGAACCCAGGGTCTGGCTCTGGGGGAGCAGCTTCAGGTGACCTGTTGACCAGCCATTGCTGTGACCCCTTGCCTGCTGTTAGGCGCTTGGGATCCTGGTGTTCTTGTCGGCTGGCAGATGTTGCAGGTGGGGGTGGATTCCCTGTTATGCTGGTCCCTGGGACGGGGAGTGAGGGATGGGCTGGGCTCCCTCTGTGCTTGGGAGGGAATCCCCCCTGTGGGCCCCCGAGTTCCTGTGTTCGGATTTTTAAACCACATTCTTCAAAACCATGTTCTTAGCTATCAAGTTAGTTTGATAATAGCATTAGTCTCAGGTCACAGACTTTTCGGTCAGTTTGCTTGTGATTTTTGTTTGACGTGTTTCATACTGTATCATTGACAGAATTTATCACGCTGGTGGTGACATGGTTCTAAGCGGTGTTTTGGCCTCATGCATAGTTGTTATTTTGGCCTTGGACTTGCTTTTGATGTTATAGCACAGCCTTTGCTTTCTGTTTGTTCCTGTTTGGGTCGCTGCTCATGGACTAGTTTTTACTTTTCCTGAGCTAAGTGCCAGCATCCCTGTAGAGAGCCTTTTTCCATTCGGGGGACACTTGTCCTCACTCTTGTCATTTGTTTCATCTGCTGTTGTTGCTTCCTTTGCCTTTTTTGGACTCCTGGTTGCTGGAACTCCTCGGGCCGTGACTAACCAAATGGGAGATGGGATAGGGCATCAGTTTGGACCAGGCTGAGCTTGCAAGTCTGGGCCGGGCATGCAGGTGTATCCAGAGGTTACACATATTGGTCCAGGAAGGGGAGGGACATTGGGGTTGAGGTCACAGCTGGAGGTGGGTTTGGTGACCGTGTGCACCCTGGTGGCAGCTGAGACGTGGAGGTGGATGTCGAGCAAGAGAAGACGGGTGTCGAATGGCTCATCCGAGGAGGAGGGGAGGTGGTGCCTGGGGAGGAGGAGGGGCTGCAGGAACCAAGGGCGGCCCTTCAGGAGGAGGAGGGGTGGGCAGGACCCCTTCCCCCGAGAGAAGCTGAGGAACCAAGAGCACCCGGGAGCCAGGCCAGAGCAAGCGGCGGGCAGGCAGCGGGCCGTTGGCCGTGAAGGGAGATGGAGGGGCGGATGGAAGGGGAGAAGCCAGGGAGGGATTTAATTCAAAAGGAGATCTTGCCAAAGAGAGTAGGGAGCGTGTTTATAGGCTGAGGGTAGATAGAGAAGGGAGGGGGCAAGGCCACGGCATTGGACAGGTCAGAGGGTACCAGACCTGGGGGGCAGGTGGGCAGACCTTGAACTTGGACCAGGGCCGGAGACCCAGCCCTTCCTGGGGAGGATGGGGAGCACTGGGGCCCAAGGAGCAGGACGCTAGTGTGCGCGGATCCAGGTGAGTCAAGCCTGCTTTTCCCGCGGCGCGGGCAGGGGCAGGGGCAGGGCCTTGGTGACTGGGGGAGCCGCGTCCTGGGGCTTCCCCTGTGAGCTTCTCCGTGTTCCCTGGTGGCCCTCTGCTAAGGGGGGTCCCCGGTCACCTCCATCCGAGGTGACCCAGCTGGTATTTTCTCAGGTCTCCTCAGCTGTGTCCCCTCCGCACCAGCGGTCTTGCACTGTCGTAAAGACCTTGACGGATAAGATTTGGGCAAAGTGAGGATCGGGGAGGAGGGTTGAGAAGGACCCCCTGTGACCTCCCTCTTCTGTCCTCGAGGTTGGTACCCACCTCGTTGTTGTTCAGGAAAGGTCAGAGAAGGTCACGACCTTGGAATTGGCCGATGTTGAAGATATTGACAAGAGGTTCGGGAAAAAATATATAAATAAAAATAAATTAAAAATTGAAAATTAGGAGTTCCCACTGCGGCTCAGTGGATTAAGAACCCGACATAGTATCTGTGAGGATGTGGATTCGATCCCTGGCCTTGCTCAGTAGGTTAAGGATCTGGGGTTGCTGTGAGCTGAGGCATAGGTTACAGATGTGGACTGGATCCGGTGTGGCTGTGGTGTAGACCGGCAGCTGTAACTCCAGGAATTTCCACATGCTGCAGGTACAGCCATAAAAAGAAAAAAAGTAAAAATGAAAAAAATAAAAATAAAAAGTATCAAAAAAGAAGTATGGGGAGAAGTATTACAGAATATCAGATATTTAATATAAACTGTGTTTTGGATGTTGCCTTGTGATATAGTTCAGCTGTCATGAATTATGTGGTGATTCCCACCCCTCATTCGAAATGTTCACTTTGGTGCCCTATTTTATCTTTGTCATTCTGTATTTTTTGAAAAATGAGATTCCCAAATCATGTACACATTGTATGCTCACTATATCCTGGGATGCACCAACTCTGGATCTCACTGGATCTAACTCCGACTATATAAACAAGTAAATTAAAAGATGAGAAAATGTCTTAGGATTACTTAGGAATGAACTACAGTACTGTTTTTTTTTTTTTTAATATTCAGTGGCCACGAGGACCCCTTATTAAGATGGAATAAAGGACGGAAGGTCTTCCTTCAGCATGGCTTTACTGGGGAGCCGTATAGACAATAACTGAGGAAGGAGGTCGGGTTCGGGCTGGGCAGGGCGGGGAGGTTTAAGCGGCTGAAACCCTGCCGTGTAGGCTGGCCAGCAGAGGGCGCTGCGCCGCTGGTCTGCCCTGTGTGGTGCCCTGGGTACCTGCAAGGCAAGCACAGGTGATGAAGGGCAGAGATGCTCCATGGGCCCTAGAGCTCACCCTCAGCAGAGAAGGAACTGCTCTCTGTCCCCGCGCCAGCTCGCGCAGAATTGAAATGAATGGGTGGGTGGATTAGGGACTGTGCATCGGGAAGACACAAATGACACGAAAAGCTTGCAGAGAGGGCGACCCTGGGGCTGTTGGCTCAGAAGAGAAGGATGTGGTTTGATGAGAAGAAAGAACGAAGTCCACGGTTTTTGCAGAGGGTGAAAGGAAAGAAGAGAACTTGGCAGGAGCTGACGTTCTGCAGAAGGTGGTTTGCATTTAAGGGGAAGGGCTTGACTCTCCTTTCTCCTGTGGGCCGAGTTCCAGGCTAAAGATGCTTCTCAAAGGACCAAGCACATACATGCTTCGTACTCTGGGTGCCAGATTGATGTTTGCTTATCGTGAGCCTTGCGGGGGGGCGCAGGCTAGAATTCCTTTCCTTCTCTGCAGGGCCCAGGGCCCAGGCGCTTCTGGCGGAAGGAAGTGATGCCAGGATTACTCTCAGATAGGAGTGTTCTGAGATCATTTTGTGGTGGGAAGCCCTGTATGAACACACGAGGTCTTCAGCCTGATGGCATGTTCTAATAAACTGCTCCCTGTGTATGCCCATTCCTGCCATTAGCTCAAAAGAGAAGAACCGACCGTCCCTTAACACGTCGGGGTGCTATTAACTTTATTTAAACTCTTAAAATAGCACAAGCAGCTAGTTAAAGGTTCAGATGCTGTGGAAGCTTCATATGAAAATCAGTAGCCTCCATCCCATTTCTTCTCATTCTTTCCACCAAAGGCAGCCACTTTGAACTTGCTATTGTTACTTCTTCGGGTCATCTCCATTGTATTTCTAGGTTGGGTTTAGAAGACATCTCTCTGACTTCTCTTGGAGATGAAGATGTAGCTTACTTCAGGCTCAGTTAGTGAAGCAGTGTATCAAGGCTGCTTGGCTCTTCTCTCATATAATTTGCTTTTCCTGCTTCATTTTTCTACTGAACTTTAAAAAAAAATATCAAGTATTTCTTCCCAGCAATTTACTATGTATATATTCAACTTCCATATGTTTTTATTACAGTGCTTTTATTTTTCCTTCTGGTTTTACTAGAATATAATTGACATATGATATTCTGCATGTTGGTGTGCTGTTTTGTTTTGTTTTTTTTTTTTTTTGTCTTTTTAGGGCCGCTCCTGCGGCATATGGAGGTTCCCAGGCTAGGGGTCGAATCGGAGCTGTAGCCGCCAGCCTACGCCAGAGCCACAGCAACTCGGGATCCGAGCCGCGTCTGCGACCCACACCACAGCTCACGGCAACGCCGGATCCTTAACCCACTAAGCGAGGTCAGGAATCGAACCCACAACCTCGTGGTTCCTAGTCGGATTCGTTAACCACTGCGCCATGACAGGGACTCCTGGTGTGCTGTTTTCGACATATTTTACATCTCTTTGTGTGTCCTTTGATAATTACTGTAGCTATAGCTGATAAGACTACTTTTGTCTTTTAACCTTCCTGCTGGCTTTTTCTGTGGTCGATTTCCTGCCTTCGTTGTATATTTATCTTTACCAGTGACATTTTTTCTTGTGTAATTTTCATGTTTCTGGTCGTGGCCTTTTCTGCTTCGAGAATTCCCCTTAATATCTCTTGTAAAGTTAGTTTGGTGACACTGAACTCTGGCTTTTGCTTGCCTCTAAGACTTTTGATCGCGCCATCTAATCTGGATGAGTACCTTGCTGGTAGTATATTCGTGGTTGTGGGTTTTTCCCCTTAAGTCACTTTAAGTATATCATGCCACACCCTTCTGGCCTGCAGAGTTTCTGCTGAAAAATCAGCTGATAGCCTTAGGGTAATTGCTGTGTATGTAACCTGTATGGTAGGGTAATTGCTGTGTACATAATGAGGCCAAGGTAAGAGTCGGCTTGACGTCTTCAGAAGGTGAGCTTGGACTTGGGCAGGTGAATCTGTGATGAGCCTTGGAGTAGCTGACACAGGTGTGCATCATTTTATCCCTCAGGTCTCCTTTGGCTGATTTCGTTGTTCATTGCTTATCTGCTAAGTGCTAGGAAAGTATGAAGTTGAAGTTGTTTAAAAAAAAAACCCAACAAAATTCAACTGAATAATTTTTTTTTTTTTTTTTTTTGGCCACACTCATGGCATGTAGAAATTCCTTGGCTCAGGGACCAAACCTGTGCCACAGCAGTGACCTGAGCCACTGGAATGACAACACTGGATTCTTAAGCTGCTGTGCTACTAGGGAACTCATCAACTGAGTAAATTTTAAAGACCTTGTTGGCTTTGTTCAGTGAGTCATGAGTTAGGCAGGATCCCACTGAGCCGATAGAAAGGAGCTCTGAGGAGCTGGACAAAGTGTGAGATGTTACAGGCAGACGGGGGCAGGATGAGGAGGCTGTTAGCAAAGAGTAGATGGTTTGGGGTGAGGTCACCTTCTTTTGGGGACTACTGGGGTCTGTCACTCAGATTATGTCACCAGGGCTGACCACGTGGTTCCAGACTGACTGGTTTAGGTTGCATTCCTGGGAGACTCTGAAACCGCAGTTAGGTCGGGCCCTGAGTCTCGGTTTGAGGGTGTGGGCTGAGCACACGTGACTCCATTTGGGACCAATTGTTGCTCGCTCTCTTTTTTTTTTAAAAAAAAAACCCAAAAAACCAAAGTCAGCATTCTTACTGTGCCAGAATCTGTTCTGAGGATAGTTAAATGTAACACAAAGCCAGACAGAGGCCACGCAATGGAGGTGTACACACCACACTGAGATGTGAAAGGAGAAGAGCATTTGTGAGTTTGACCAGACCTCATGGGAGATGGACGGATGGTCGGTCGGGGGTGGGGGCGGCCGAGACGGGAAGGACTGTTGGGTTGTGGAGGCACGTGTGGAAGGAGAGGTTGTCTCAGGTGGGAGCCGAGTGGAGGTGGCAGAATCAAGGCTGTGTGCTAGGGGTTCGCTAGGCTCTGGTGGAGGATGCTGCGTGTGCGGTGAGTATCCAGAGGGTCACAGTGAACTGATAACCACACGCCCGTTACCGGGGCACGCGCCTGACAGAGCTGACTTCCTACTGGATCAGTGGCTCGGAGTTAAGACAGCGCAGCACCAGTTCCAGCATAATAATCCTACCCCGCTCTTGGGAGTCACCTGGCTGATGCCTCCAGCTCTCTGTTTTCATGTTCTTAAGTTACTGCACCAGGAATGTGTGCCTCTTTCTGATCTTTGAAACCTATCTTCCCTTTACAAACTCTGTTTGTTTGTTTATTTACTTATTTGGTCTTTCTGTCCTTTTAGGGCCACACCCAAGGCATACGGAGGTTCCCAGGCTAGGGGTCCAATTGGAGCTGCAGCTGCTGGCCTACACCACAGCCACAGCAGCACCACCTGCTGCACCTGCGACCTACACCACAGCTCACGGCAACGCCGGATGCTTAACCCACTGAGCGAGGCCAGGGATGGAACCCGCATCCTCAGGGATGCTAGTTGGATTCACTACCCGCTGAGCCACGGAGGGAGCTCCACAAACATTGTTTATATGCTTAGCAAGTTCAGAGCACAAGGCTCCGAGAAGGTGGGTAGATTTCCCTGTTTATACCACGTGATGCTGACAGAACTCATATCTGTCAAAGTTGGAAAACCAAGATCACATTGGAAGATTTTTTTTTCAAATGATTTTGTCATGTCATGTTTATTAACATTGGTGAAAACAGTATTCTTTTTTTTTCCCCACTGTACAGCAAAGGGATCAAGTTATCCTTACATGTATACATTATAATTACATTTTTTCCCCCACCCTTTGTTCTGTTGCAACATGAGTATCTAGACAAAGTTCTCAATGCTATTCAGCAGTATCTCCTTGTAAATCTATTCTAAGCTGTGTCTGAAAAGCCCAAGCTCCCGATCCCTCCCACTCCCTCCCCCTCCCATCAGGCAGCCACAGGTCTCTTCTCCAAGTCCATGATTTTCTTTTCTGAGGAGATGTTCATTTGTGCCGGATATTAGATTCCAGTTATAAGTGATATCATATGGTATTTGTCTTTGTCTTTCTGGCTCATTTCACTCAGGATGAGATTCTCTAGTTCCATCCATGTTGCTGCAAATGGCATTATATCATTCTTTTTTATGGCTGAGTAGTATTCCATTGTGTATATATACCACGTCTTCCGAATCCAATCATCTGTCGATGGACATTTGGGTTGTTTCCACGTCCTGGCTATTGTGAATAGTGCTGCAATGAACATGCGGGCGCATGTGTCTCTTTTAAGTAGAGTTTTGTACATTGGAAGATTTTATCATGGGCGTCTTTTTACAAAATGAGGCTTTGAACGGGAGGGCCAGCACAGCCATGTTCTTGTCCTGAGTTTTGAAATATTTTGTTTTTACAGTCACTTGCGTTGTGTTTGAAGCTTCGTTTTCTTGCTGTGTAGAATTTCCATCTGTAACTGATGGCAGTGTTTCGCTCTGTCCTCACAGCACGGCCAAGTACAGTGTGTTGACGTTTCTACCTCGATTCTTGTATGAGCAGATCCGGAGAGCTGCCAACGCCTTCTTCCTCTTCATTGCCTTATTACAGGTGAGGGTTTTTTTGGTTTGTTTTTTTGTTATTTTAAATTCATGACCTTCATTGCATGCAAAATGAGATTTTGGTATAAGGTCACTTAACTGAGAAAGTATCATCAGACTCGAAGGAAATTTAGCTCCACCGTCCAGTCCTTTTTCTGCCTGAACAAGCGTGATCTTTGCATAAAGAAAGATCAACACCTAAAGAAGTCTCTTTGGGTGTTGACTCAGGAATCATTGCAGTTATGAAAAGAGGCATTGAAAAATGGCCATGGGGTCCGACTTTTAATCCTTTTTTCTGTTCCAAACACAATGCGATGGTGGATAACATTTTAAAAATACATAACCCACTTAGCTGGTTTTTCAAATCAGGTATTCACTCTGGCATAACAGAAATGGTACAGAAGTGCAGACGCGTGCAGGGTGAGGGCTGTGTTCTCTTTTTCAAAGAGAGGAGTTTGACTTGCCCATGTCCTCCTTTTGGTCTTTTATTTTACAGCAAATCCCAGATGTATCTCCAACGGGAAGATACACCACCCTGGTGCCATTGATCATTATTTTAACAATCGCAGGCATCAAAGAGATCGTAGAAGATTTTGTAAGTCTTTGCTTTCAGATGATAAACGCATTGCCTTGGCTATAACGTTCAGCACGCCGCTGCTTGTGTTGGAGTCTTGGGGGCAGGAACACCGGTCTGTGGGCTCACCAGCCCTGCAGGGTTTGTGATGGTATTTGGGGGAGGGAACGTGTCTACCCAGGGTCTGACGTTAGGTGTATGGGCCCCTTTGATTTTCTGCCACTGGTGTATTTCGTATTCCTCCTCCAGCGGGTGCTAGTTTGGGTGGCACATTGAGGGGCCGTGTGGCTGCAGCATTGAGGTCATTTTGCAAGAGTTTCCTCCTTTCTCACACTTGTTTCAGTGCGTCTCCAAGTTCATCGGCTGCCGCGTATTCAGACCCTCTTGTTTGCTCTCTGTCCTGTCCCCTGTCCTCCCCTCTCTCTCTGCTCATTCTCTCCCTCTTCCCTTCCTCTCTGTCCATCTGTCTGTCTGTCCACCCCTCCATGCTTGTCATGCACATTTTCTGGGAACAGTAAAGGAATAAATGCAATACAAGTCAAAGCAACGAGACTTTGCCCCCAAAGGTCTTTGTCAGTAACATGAACTCCGTTATTTGTTGTTGATCATCCAGAATAATCTTTGAGTCTGATCTAAAACTGCTGTAGACCGAGAAGTCTTCGACCTCAAAGTGCTTGTTCCTTGCTTGAACCAAGATGTACTCATTTAAGCCGTGTCTGCGTTTCCCACGTTATTTAACTGAATTTAGTGAGTGAAGCCGCCCCATGACCAGTGAATGGAATTTTAAGGCATTAGCGTCACTGCCTATTGCTTTTCTTGTCCCGTGTTTGCCTGATCTTATTACTTACTGTTTCGATTATTCGTTTGGAACTTTTGAAACTAACACCTTTTTTTTTTTTTTTTCTTTCTGTGACAGAAGCGACATAAGGCAGACAATGCAGTTAACAAAAAGAAAACGATAGGTAAGATGCTGGACCGAGTCACTTTTCCACTTGAAAATGTGAGAACAAGACCTGCATTTGCGGAATTTTTCTAGGTAGCTAGTGGTATGGAGATAAATTGAGGGAAATAGAAAATACTTTAAAAATGGCAAAATCACAAACAATCCAAGAGAAGGCGAGTCCTGGCAATTGAGATTTGAACAAGGTTCGTCTGTTTTAGAGTTTTAGACAAGGTGGTAGTTTTCAGGAGCTAGACATACTGTATATCTATCAAAAGTCCAGGCATCCATATTCTTGGCTTAAAATTGCCCTCTACTTGGGTGTCCTAGAATTTCTAGAATAGTAGCTGTGTCTTGTTAGCGGGGGGTGTGTATTTGAGTGTGTGTTTTGGTAAATCTTGTAACAGCAAGGGGATTCTTTTCCTTCATATGGGCTATTTATGAGTAGATTTCATTACATTGCACAGTCTCTATGTGGGTGCATCTATTACTGTATATATGGTACCTGAGTGCCTAGATTGTGGCTTCTTTTGGGGCAGTGATGGTATTATACCTTTATATGTAAGGAAATGCTATACTGGAGTTAACAAGTGGAATTTTAAAAGGAGGCTTTAAGATGTTGGGAAGCTGGTTTTATGTGCATTATCATCAGCTTTAACCAGTGCGCTGTTCTGCTTTTCTTTTTCAGTGTTAAGAAATGGTATGTGGCATACCATCATGTGGAAAGAGGTAACAACTAATTTTAAAGATACGCCGGGTAGTACGGTGTGGAGGCTTGTGATTAATTGCTGGTGTGATTGCAGAGTCAAGTTAGTGTTAAGCCCCATCTCCATTTCATTTAAGTTTGGCCTCGTGGAGTTTTCCCCTGAGATTTTCCGAGAACCAATGCCTGTCTTCTCCGTCCCTGCATTGTCTAGAAAGACGCTCCCTGTGTCGGTTCAGAGCCAGGAAATGCGTTGCATCTGATGAGTATTTCTGACATTGCAAAGCATTTTCTAGTTTGCAAGTCCAAGGCAAGAAATGTGTTTCTCTGGCCTTCTATTCTTAACCTAAATTCGATTTTTTTAAAGATTCCCCTTTTTTTTTTAAACCTTGGAGATTCTCGCTTCGGACATTTTTGGTGGAAACAGTTTGGGTTCATGATTCGCGCTGTATATAGGGGGTCAGGAATCATCCTGTGTTGGTTCCGAGGCTGCAAGTTGCTGCTCTCAGCTTTACACAAGCCAGGCGGGTTTATTGCCAAGTCCTCGGGGTGTGAGGTGGGCAGGGTTGGAGAATGGCGTGGTGTTTTGGTTGTGACTAGTGACAAAGAGAAAGATGGAGAAGAAATATGCTGTGCCATCTGGGGATTTTGTATCTACTACAATTAGCTTTTTTTGGTGAGTCTCTGTTGTGGCTGGAACCTCCTAGCGGTCACAAGATGTTTTCGGAGGCTGACTCCAAGATTCAGAACTCACTAAGTGATTTCAGAAGGAAACCACTGTGTAGACGGGTAACTTTTAATAATTGCTCTTGCTAAGCATTTAATAAGCGATGTTTAAAATGCCTCTTTGGGAGTGTCCATCGTGATGCAGTGGTTAACGAATCTGACTAGGAACCATGAGGCTGTGGGTTCGATCCCTGCCCTTGCTCAGTGGGTTAAGGATCCAGCGTTGCCCTGAGCTGTGGTGTAGGTTGCAGACATGGCTTGGATCCCACGTTGCTTTTGTAGCTCCGATTCGACCCCTAGCCTGGGAACCTCCATGTGCCTCGGGAGCAGCCCAAGAAGTGGCAAAAAGACAAAAAAAAAAAGCCTCTTTGACTGTGTGAGTTTGCAGGCTGCCCGTGATATGGTAACTGTAGTTTTTATTTTGATTTTTGTTTTCTTTTTACTTTGTTACAGGAGAAGCATTGAGGCCCTTTGTAGAGTTTTGTGGGAGCACCTTACCCCTGGTGGCCATCTATTTTTTATGATTTTTATATTTTCATTGTAGTTGGTTTACGGTGTTCTGTCACTTTTCTACTGTACAGCAAAGTGACCCGGTCTCTCTCTTTCTCTCTCTCTCTCTCTCTCTCTCTCACACACACACACACATATATTCTGTTTCTCACATTATTCTCCATCATGTTCCATCTCAAGTGACTGGATATAGTTCCCTGTGCTGTACAGCAGGATCTCATTGCTTATCCACTCCAAAGGCAATAGTTTGCATCTATTAACCCCAGAATCCCAGTCCATCCCACTCCCTCCCCCTTGGCAACCGCAATTCTTTTCTTCAAGTCCATGAATGTCTTTTCTGTGGAAAGGTTCACTTGTGCCGTATATTAGATTCCAGATAGAAGGGATACCATATGGTATTTGTCTTTCTCTTTCTGACTTACTTCACTCAGCATAAGAGCCTCTAGTTCCATCCATGTTGCTGCAAATGGCATTAGTTTGTTCTTTTTTAGGGCCGAGTAGTATTCCATTGTGTAGATATACCACATCTTCTTAGTCCATTCATCTGCCGATGGACATTTGGGTTATTTCCATGTCTTGGCCATTGTGAATAGTGCTGCAATGAACATACGGGTGCATGTGTCTTTTTCAAGGAAAGTTTTGTCCAGATATATGCCCAAGAGTGGGACTGCTGGGTCATATGGTAGTTCTCTATATAGTTTTCTGAGATACCTCCATACTGTTCTCCACAGTGCTCGTACCAGCTTACATTCCCACCAACAGTGCAGGAGGTTCCCTTTTCTCCACACCCTCTCCAGCATTTGTTATTTGTGGACTTATTAATGATGGCCATTCTGAGTGGTGTGAGGTGGTATCTCGTGGTAGTTTTGATTTGCACATTTCTCTGATAATCAGTGATGTTGAGTATTTTTTCATGTGTTTGTTGGCCATCTGTATATCTTCCTTGGAGAAATGCCTGTTCAGGTCTTTTGCCCATTTTTCCATTGGGTTGTTGGCTTTTTTGCTGTTGAAATGTATAAGTTGTTTGTATATTGTAGAGATTAAGCCCTTATCATTTGCATCATTTGAAACTATTTTCTCCCATTCTGTGAGTTGACTTTTTGGGGTTTTTTAATGGTTTCCTTTGTTGTACAAAAGCTTGTCAGTTTTATTAGGTCCCGTTGGTTTATTTTTGTGTTTATTTCTGTTGCCTTGGGAGGCTGACCTGAGAAAACACCTGTAAGGTTGATGTGAGAGAATGTTTGGCCTGTGTTCTCTTCAAGAAGTTCGATGGTGTCTTGTCTTACGTTTAAGTCTTTCAGCCATTTTGAGTTTATTTTTGTGCATGGTGAGAGTTTGATGTGTTCTGGTTTCATTGATTTACATGTGGCTGTCCAGTTTTCCCAGCAATGCTTGCTGAAAAGACTGTCTTTTCCCCATTTTATTTTCTTGCTTAGTGGCCATCTAGAAGTCCTGTATTCTAGATATTCTGTATTCCCTCACTCGGTCAAGTTGTTGGAAATTCTTGCCTTCCCAGAAGGTGGAAATACTCCCAGTTTTGTAGCAATTCAGGAAGACCCGGGCTCTAGGGAGGGCCTCTCTTTCCTCAGTGTTCCTGTTGCCACTCCCCTCCCCACAAAGTGCTCACACTGCTGGAAGGGAGAATTATTCGGATCTGGGTTGTTGACACCACTTGGAGCAGCAGAAAATGCAATGATGATCTCAGAATTCCAGATCCAGGAGTCACTGGATTCAGCTTCCCAAAGCTCAGTACTGTTTCCCACATACCCTTGGGAGAAAACGAAAACAAAAACCCAAACCAATACCTGTGAGCTGCTTTGCCACATGTATTCTTATTTCAGCTGAAGATGCATTTTGTTTATTTAAATGGACTTCTCGGCATGTACCCAAGGCTGAGTTTGGGGGTGCAAAGCAGTAGGAGCCCCTGCCCTTTGAGGGGCTTTGTAAGTGGTTCAGACTCCAGGGACCCTCTGAGACTCGCTGATTGAGTAGATCTAGGCTGGGGCTTGGGAATCTGCATCTCAAACGTTCCTAGGTGAGGCTGATGCTGTTGGTCTGGGAATCCCACTTCGGTATCACGGGTGGCGTGGGGGTGATGGGCAGGTAACACTGGGCGGGGCTGAGCCCTGGGAGGGGCCTGCTTCAGGTGCCCAGGGAACCAGCAGTTTGCTCAGGAAAGGCTGCCTTGTGAGATGCTGCAGGGCTCGCTTGAAGGGTGAACAGGAGGCAGCTGGGTGGAAGATGGGTGGGGGAGTTCCCGTTGTGGCTCAGTGGTAATGAACCCAACAAGGATCCATGAGGCTGTGGGTTCGATCCCCAGCCTCTCAGTGGGTTAAGGATCAGTGTTGCCATGAGCTGTGGTGTGGGTCGCAGACACAGCTTGGATGGCGTGTTGCTGTGGCTGTGGTGTAGGCTGGTGGCTACACCTCCGATTGGACCCCTAGCCTGGGAACCTCCATATGCCTCAGGTGCAGCCCTAAAAAGAAAAAAAAAAAAAGTAAATAAAATAAATAAAATCCACTGCCTTTTTTCTTTTGAAAACATGTTGTTTTCCTTTCTAGTTTTTTCTTAACTAATTGTGATTTTTTCTATGCAATTAAACTTTGCATAAAGTATTTTTATATTTAGGAAACGTGCAGTTTTCATAAGTATTTTTGCTTGTGTACGGAGGCGTGTCGACATCGCCCTGTGGCTCCTCTTCTTTGGCTTTCCTAGGGAACCCACTCTCATTATATGTCTTTCTCTGGCCTTTCAGTTGGCCTTGCACGTCGAGTGGACCGAGGCTCGAGTGTATCGTTTCCCGCCCTTCTTGATGTTCAACCCGATTCCTTGGACTCGCGCACACGCTTTGATGAGCAAATCAGAGCACTCACAGGACCGATTCTGGCAACGTTCCTTTTTCCTAATGAAAAAAAAAAAAAAAAAAAGGAATATCGGCCCCCCGCCAGGGCCATTATCCTGGCTCGTAAAGTCTAGTAGTTTCCACCATTCTTGGTTTCTAGGAGCATAGTGACGTGGGTTAGAACAGGAAACCGCAAGTCCCGTGCTCTTCTGTTACTGAACCAACCCTGGGTCCTCCTGCCCCCCGTGCAGCAAAGCCCCCACCTCCTGTCGCCGGGTTGTGGCGGAGAAAAGGGCCTTTATTGCAGGTGCCAAGCAAGGAGTCCAGGCAGCTAGTTCTCCAAACACCAGAACTTCCTGAAGGCTCTCAGCAAAGCATTTGTATATTATTTCTTAAAACTTATTTTAATAGGAATATAGTTGGCTCACAGTGTTGTGCCAATTTCTACGGTACAGCAAAGGGACCCAGTCCTGCCTGTGTATGCATATTCCTTCTCTTATTGTGCATCACGGTCTATCCAAAGAGACTGGATAGAGTTCCCTGTCAGCAGAGCATGTTAAAGGCCAGGGAAGGAAGGGGCGCCCCAGGGTATGTGATCGGCTCGTGCACAGTTCCCTGGTGGGTTGATGGTGAGGTCGCAGGGCGAGGTCGCAGGGGTTCCCATTATCCGTCTTCATGCACCAGTAGATCTGGGCTCTGTGCTCACGGCCATTGGCTAGTTGATGTCTTCCACTGGGTCGGGGTTTCAGCATCTGTAAAGCAGCTCAGGAGATGGGCCTCAGACGCTACTATCTAGGTGCTTCAGCGGGGAGCTGCAGCAGAGGATATGGGAGAGGGGTCTGTGGCGTGAAGGCCCCACAGGGTCCGTAGGGGTGCACTTCTCAAGTCTTAAAATTGTGCACCAGATACAGCCTTCCTTCTTGGGCCGTCAGGGAACTCCGCCATCCTGGCCTTCACACTCTCCATCCCCATTCAGGGACGCTGGAGGCTTACACTTCCACGCACCTGCTTCCTGCCAGGTTCCTCAGACCCTTCCCCGCTCATTGCATCACCCCCTTGAGGTCAGTGTTGGCATCTCCCATTTTATGAGTGAGGCTGCGGGAGCTCAGAGAGTTGGCCAGGCTCCCAGAGTATCTGTGAAGCTTGGGTCCGAGCCTGGGCCTGCCTGGCTTGAAAGCCCATGTTCTCACCAGCAGGCGCATCTGCAATGTTGTTTAAAGGCCCCAAAGACCCTCGGCCATGGGCTCATGTTCTGCAAATGAACTCTTAATTTGGCTTGGGGTCTTCTGTCCAGTGGGGTCTGTTTCCCAAGGTGGCCTCTGACTTGGGTGGTGGCTTTTTCTGGCACTTTCCTGAGACCGCACAGATCTGTTTCCGGTGGTCTGTTTCCGGGGGACCTTTCAGATAGACTATGTAGGGGTGAATTTAGGGTTACCTTTTAATCAGATCCAGCCCGATGGCCTGGCTTTGACTCCCCCTCCCAGCCCTCGCTGGTGCTGTGCCCATGACCACGTGTGTCCCTTCCGGTCTCAGTTTCCCCAGCTGTAAAGCAGAGGAGCTTTCCACGCGTTTGGTCAGCTGATCCTTGTAACGAGCCAGGGGTCTGTGTGCTGTCGACCTCATGGTACAGACGGGGGAGTGAGGTACGGGAGTTGGCATGAGCCGTGCAGGGTTACATGCACCCAGAAGGGCTTCCACGGGGGATTTGACCCAGGGATCTAGGTGGCTCTGGAGCCGTGAGCTCAACGGCTCAGCCCCTGCACGGTAGTGGAGGGACATGCCTGTGTTTGTACGTGCAAGAATAACCGTGAGAAAGCCACACCCCGGTAGCTGTTGTGACTTGTCTTTTTCCCGCCTCACGTCTTTCTTCTTTGTTCATCATCTTTGCAAAAAAGCCCTATGACCCTTGGTCTGTATTGAAGATTTTCCTCTGATTCTCATTGAGGAACAGAGTTTGAGCTTCTCTGCCTTCCCAGCTTCATGGCATTGTTATATATAGTAATTTTTTGTGTGTGCTTTTTTTTTTTTTTAAGGCTACACCTGTGGCATATGGAGGTTCCCAGGCCAGGGGTTGATTTGCAGCTACAGCTGCCAGCCTACACCCACAGCCACAGCAATTCAGGATCCAAGCCATGTTTGCGACCTGTACCCCAGCTCCCGGCAGTGCTGGATCCTTAACCCACGGAGCGAGGCCAGGGACCGAACCCGCCACCTCATGGTTCCTAGTTGGATTTGTTTGTGCTGCGCCATGACGGGAGCTCCATCTGGACTAATTTTTTTTTTCTGGAGTCTAACCACCTTTATCACCTTGTGCTCTTGTCTCTCTCCCTTCTCTGTCCTCGTCCCGGCGTCTAGGTGGCCGTGGGAGACATCGTCAAGGTTGTCAACGGGCAGTATCTTCCGGCGGACGTGGTCCTGCTGTCCTCAAGGTCAGAAGTGCGCCCAGGCGTCCGTGTGGCTGGCGACGGAGTGTGACCCGGTGCCGGCAGCCCCTCCAGCCTCCTCCCCGCCGCCCTCCGAGTCCCCAGCCGCTTCTTCCTTTACTCGTCTTTGCATTTTCCTGCCTGGACCCTGGGTTTTTGTTCTCGCAGTCATTCCTTTGTGCTTCGTTTCTGAACTCTTTTTCCGTTTATCGATGCATTTTCATCTTGTGGCTCTCCAGGGTTGTTCCCCATTGGTAAGGAACGTTCTAGAGCAGCGTACAGTAGCTCAGTCCTGGTGCATTTGAAACTTCAGGCCTGGTTCTGACGGGTCCAGCCAGCAGCTTTCGCTACAGAATCCAGGGTCTCCCTTTACTAGCGGTTCAGAACCACGGGAATTTCTTAGCATACACGACTCAGAGATGGTCCACCCTGGCCCCTTTCTGTCCAAGCATCGCTGCTGTCATTTCTGGGTAATTTTATGCTACAGAGGTATTATCACTGGGAAGCATACCTGATGGACAATGCAGTCCTTGCCTTTACCTTGGGTGACACATAATGAGAAGGGGAACCAGAAGTGCGCGAAGGATGACCTTCTGTTTGAGCTCAAGGTTGAAGGAGCCCAAGCCTTCCTGTAAGATGTGCTCCTGGGATCGTAGATCCCGGCCTGGCTGCATTTGATTCCGGTGCAAACAGACCTTCTTGGATGGGGTTTAAACACTCATTTTGTCAGATAGGAAGCCTTAGCCTGCATTTTCTGCTTGAGGTTTCAGACCAGAGCCCCAGGCCTCTCGAGGGGGGAAAAGCACCATCCACGTGGGGCAGGATTCACGTCTGTCGCCGCGGGTCCGTAGCAGAGAAGCTCTCAGACGTGGTGGGACGTGGTCCCTTGAGAGCGGGTGTGCGTTTTGCTTGTGAGCCTCAGAGAGCCTGGTTTGAATACAGGTTGTCTGAGCCGATGGCATGTTTTTTAGGGTTTTGTGCCGAGCACGTTATCCCACTTCATCTCCCTGACAGCCCTTGTCATCCGTACTTTGTGCACGAGAAACCAGAGACTCAGACTGGACAGTTGGCTGAGCCCGCGGGGCCCTTGCCTGCGTGGCCTGCAAGGACCGTGCTGGGCGATCCTAAGCAGCCGGGGGTCCGGGAGCCCGTTCTCGTAACCCCAGCTGAGCCACCTGGTCCCGAGCGCCACAGATATAGGATGGTCGCACCTTCCAGGCTTATGTTGATCCTGTCAGTTTTCTGTCCTTACAGGTAGGCGATTTGGCGAAAAAGTTGCCTGTTGACCTAGTAGAAATTGCAGGCAGGAAAGGCTGGCCAGCGCCTCTGGCCGTGATCTTCTCCAGCAGCGTGTGTGCTGGCCTGGCCTGGGCGGCCCTTCCGGTCAAGGACACAGCAGCCTCTGACTTGCCCCGGTCACCGAGCCCACCAGTCAGGCAGGCCTTGGCCAGAACGTCCTGTGTGTCCCATCACGTCCCTTCCCATTCGTCCCCATCATTTCTGTCCACTCGGGGTCAGGCTGCTGTTGGGCGGGGCCCGTGCGGGTTGTCGGACAGACAGCCTGGTCTTGGTGCTGAGCCTTCACAGGAGTGTCTGTCTGTCTGTCTCACCGATCCTCCTCCGCGGTGGTGGTCGACGACACCGCTTGGAAGGGCCGACTGGCAGACACTGCGTAGCGGAGGCTTTCTGCTCTGTGAGGGGTGGGGGGCACCTTTACCCATCGTGGCCTGTTCTTCTCTCTCCTCAGCGAACCCCAGGCAATGTGTTACGTCGAAACGGCCAATCTAGACGGAGAGACGAACCTTAAGATACGTCAGGTAAAGTCGCCCTTTGTGACCTGCATCTCTGCGAGTCCAGATGCCAAAGGTGCTGCCCACGTGGACCCGTCGGCGCTTCTGCGGGAGGAAGAAATAGGCTGGCTCAGGAGGTGCCGCCCTGACCCTGACAGATTCCGTGGGAAGAGCACGCCTTTGCTCAGGAAGGGAGAGCCTTGGGAGCTTGAAAACACGGGTCACCCAGGGCACCACGCCCTGACCTGGGTCCTGCTGGGCTCCCTGCCCGTCGGGGAGCCATCCACCGTGCGCAGGTGGACAGGGCAGTGTGTGGTGGAGAGGCACCTCCCCTGACACTTTTCACGGAGAGTCCGATTCTAGAGAGTAGACTTTCGATCCAAATTTTAGTATTTAGTACTTAAATTCAGTATGTTAGATCCCAAATGTCCATGCCTTAAATAAAGCTCCTTTTCCCATGCGTTTTCATTCTGGAGTGAAGAATCGTCTTTCATAGGATAACCATTTAAAGTTTACAACTAATTCTTTTTGGCACTTCCATGTTCTACTGTACCAAGTTGAATCTGATAGTCTGTCCACGTATCTTTCCCTTCTGCCTTCAATATTTGGTGTAGACAGTTTTTGTCTTTTTTCCTTTTTTTTTTTGTCCGTTTAGGGCTGCTCCTGCAGCATATGGACGTTCCCAGGCTAGGGGTTGAATCAGAGCTGTCGCTGCCGGCCGACCCCACAGCCACAGCCACGCCGGATCCGAGCCGCATCTGTGGCCTATGCCACAGCTCACGGCAACGCCGGATCCTTAACCCACTAAGCGAGGCCAGGGATCGCACCTGCATCCTCATAGATGCTAGTCAGATTCATTTCTGCTGAGTCACAGCGGGACCTCCGGACAGTTTTTTTCTTTAACACGGGGTGCTCGATGTCACCCTGTGTCAGGGGTTCTTTTGCTCTGCATTGACAGCCGGGTTAGGGTGCAGCCCGCGGAGGGAGCTTTCCGTAAGGTGTTGGCAATGTTACCTGTGACTCGGGCCTGGATGTGTCGGCACCATGGTCATCTTTCTGCTCCACTGAATTCTTTCGGACCCTTTGCCTTAGGTCCGGAGGCCAAAGCTGCCTGTGGAGTCCTTCCTGAGGGGCTGACGGCTGGAGTCCCCCCCCCAGCCCCACCCCGCTTCTTCCTCAATTAGCTGATCTGTTAACTTCCTTTCGATGAGTAGGAGGTGAAGCCTGGAAGATGGTGTTGAGTCTCCTCTCCGGGTTGGACTTTCAGGGCTTGAGTCACACGGCCGACATGCAGACGAGGGAGGCGCTGAGGAGGTTGTCTGGGACCGTAGAGTGCGAAGGGCCCAACCGCCACCTCTACGACTTCACTGGAAACTTGAACTTGGATGGGAAAAGGTATCGCTTCCTCTTACTGGGTTTTGAGTGTTTCTCTCCAGTGCGGCTAAGAATGACGGGAGCGTTTGAAATGCCAGTTTGTGCTCTGGTTTCATCATATTTTCCAGTTGGTTAGCTTAGGGGGCAGACACTGAGCTTTAGTTGAAACTCCACTTTAATCAGTTGAAACCTTCCCTTAAGCTTCAGGCAAGAAAACATCGCAGGGTCTGAAGGGAGCCTCGCAGAGCTGGCTTGCTCGTTCTGGGTGTATTATCTGCCAGGGAGGAGAGTCATTGGTGTTGGCTGCAGAGAATTGACCAGAAAAGCAGGAGAGAGGTGTCTGAAGTGTGTAGAAGCTAAACATTTATTAGAGAAATACCTTTTTTTTCCTTTGCTTTTTTCTATGTATCTCTGTTTTTAGAAAGTTAAGTAAAAGGAACAGTTACCTCTCCTTTAGACCATTTGCTGCCCTGTTGTCTGTTTTCTGTGGTTTTTGTCCTCTTGGCATTTGTTTCATTGTTTGCTTTATTGTTTGGATCATTTTTTTGTTGTTATGTTGGGGCGCAGTTTCCTCTCTCCCGCTCATCTTTCATCTGCATGCTCCCTCCTTTATATTTTGAACAGACTCCAAGGGAAGATGCCTGATGAAGGGAATCAGCCCAGAATAACTGTCCGCTCTAAGTGTGCCTGCCCTCTTGGTTTCGTGCAGGATGCAGGCCAATTCTGAAGGCTCCCGTTTTGAATTTCCGCATGATCCCTCAGGCTTTTCTGTTATCATGAAGCCGTCTTTGACAGATTTGATATTGTAGCTGCATTTGTTTAAATAGTCTGTGAAATAAACTGGGTTTCCCAAACAAATAGCCTTCTGGTCACCTTAGCCATTTCCTTTTTTGGGTGTTGAGTTTCGTAGCAGTTACAGGAGACACAACTCCCTTTTCATGTTTTATAGGAAATCCCTTTTCCTGTGTTGATGAATGGATGAGATAAGCCTTCTTCTGTGTGTGGGAGGGTCTCTTGAGGGTAGATGAAGCCAGTGATAACCTTTTATGGTCCCCGTGAAATTGCTCAGATGTGACTGAAGGACGCGTTGGATGTATTGTGGGTTTATGATTAAGGGGGAAAACTCATGCTGATTTTCCACCGCTCATTAAATATCCATGTTGTTTCTTATTTTTAGCCCTGTTGCCCTTGGGCCTGACCAGATCTTATTAAGAGGTACACAGCTTAGAAATACTCAGTGGGTCTTTGGCATAGTTGTCTATACTGGACACGACACCAAACTCATGCAGGTAAAACATTTCTGTGCTGAAAAACAATGCTGATTTTAGTCTTTTTTTTTTTTTTTTTTTCCCCTTGTCTTTATAGAGTAGAGGGTGGAAAACGCAGATATCGCATGTAGGAAGCTCATGTTTTATCTGTGAACCTAAATTTGGAAAGACACGGCCTTTATTTGGGTTCTTAGGTAGTTTCTCCTGGATCTGTTACTGTATCAGGTATTTATCTCTTGCCTGAAATTTCAGCAGTTTTTGTTGTCTGGATTTAGTGGGACAGTCAGTCCTTGTCTATCTTATCCTCAGACTCCGGGGGGGTTTGTTCTAACTTCTCTGTTTCTGTCTTTACTTCTTCTCTTTACCCCATTAATTAGGATTTCTATAGGAAATTGTCTACTCAACGGAATTCTAGACAGTTGAACGTCAGTTATTTTTGAACTCATGTTTATTCTTCATGTCACATACCAAAGAGAGACATGTACTCAAATGATTTTGTTCTTTCTCCCAATGCATTGAAAAAAAAAATACTGTTTGTGAATTTATAGCCCACATTTCTCTGCGGACATTTTTGCCCGACGACTTCGGAATCCGGCATAGATCTGTGTCCCTCTGTGTCATTTCTTTGGTGTCACTTGACATCGTATTTTGCTAATGGTTGCTACTAGTGAGCATGGGCTTTTCGGCCTGTCTGCCCATTTGTGTAAATTCTCCAGCACATATTGGGCATTATTCCTTGATTTAAACGTGCGCCCCGGCTTGTGCCGGGCTGTGTGGCTGCAGCGAGGGGCCCAGCCTCACCCCCGGGGGGCCAGGCAGGCTAAGGAGTGGTGGGGAATCAGGGTGCAGAGACGACTGTGTCCTGAGTGTCATTACCGAGGGCCGGGGTCCACGTGGAAGGCTTTGGTGGTTTCAGTGGACCAGGTTCTAAGAAGTGTGTTTGACACGTCGAGCGGAGACGGGATGTTATCGTGTTGGCCCCTCTGTGAGGTCAAGTGGAGGAGGAGAGAGTTAGCTCTTTATTAGAACCGGTGAAGCGAGGGGCCCCAGCGCCCGCACCAGCTGGATAATGCGGTGGAGACGGGGAAGGCAGGGGAGGCTTAGAAGGGCCCTGAGAGACTGACTGAGGGTGAGGACGGTGTTGGACCAGCTGAGGGACAGGCCTCAGCGTGCAGGGGCCTGGCTGCGACCTTCGGGGCGGAGGGCGTCTGGAGCCGAGAGACCCGGCCTGAACCCCGCGGCACGCAGCTGAAGGAGGGGTGGCGGAGGAGTGAAGGAGGAGGATGGGACCAAGGCCAGGTGCCGGCGGCTGCCAGAGCCAGTGAGTGGCTCCAGTCTTCAGGGAGTGAGGGGGAGGGGAGGGGTGGTGGCCTTGTCCAGGGAAGGGGCGGAAGGCAGTGTCACCAAGTGGCTTGGATTTGACAACTGGGTGTTTCAGCCGGCATTAGATCAGTAATGTGGGAGTTCCCGTCGTGGCCCAGTGGTTAACGAATCCGACTAGGAACCATGAGGTTGCGGGTTCGATCCCTGGCCTTGCTTAGGGAGTTAAGGATCCCGTGTTGCCGTGAGCTGTGGTGTAGGTTGCAGACGCAGCTCGGATCCCGCGTTGCTGTGGTGTAGGTTGCAGATGTGGCTTGGATCCTGTGTTGCCGTGGCTGTGGTGTAGGCCGGCGGCCACAGCTCCGATTTGACCCCTAGCCTGGGAACCTCCATATGTTGCAGGTGTGGCCCTGGAAAAGGCAAAAAAAAGAAAAAATACAGAGGAGTAATGTCACAGGGTCCCGAGCCCACGTTTATCATCTTCTCGAGGAGGCGCTTCTGTGGAGCGCCCTCTGCTGGGGGACGCCAGGGAGAGCGCGTCCTCAGCTGGGTGAGGACAGAGGGACCTTGCGGTCCTGGAGGGTGGGCGCTAGGTGTGGCAGGATGGTTGCTGTGTGCGTGAGGAGGGGGTTGGTGAGCGCTGAGAGGCAGCCCCTGGGTGGGATTAGTATGCAGGCTGGTACACATACGATGGATAAACAGTGAGAGGAGGAGGGGAGGGGATGGACGGGGAGCTTGGGGTTGGCAGGTGCAAATGATCCCATTCAGAAGGGAGAGACAATAAGGTCCTGCTGTGCTACTGTACAGCACAGGGAACTCTCTTGACCTCCTGGGACCTACGGTGATGGAAGATAACGTAAAAAAAGAATGCATGTATTTGTATGACTGAGTCACTTTGCCGTGCAGTAGAAATGGGCACAGCATTATAAATCAACCAGATTTTAATTAAAAAACAAATACACACACAAAAAAAAACCCAAACCCGTTCTAACAGGTATAGCACAGGGAACTCTCTTCCACACCCAGGGATGCACCATAATGGAAAAGAATGTGAAAAAGGACATACCTGTGTATAACTGGATCCCTTTGTGACCAGCAGAAATGAATAGGTAAATCAACTCTACTTCAGTACGATTGGAAACAGTGTATCGGTTCTGAGCTGTATTCAAAGACCACGTGGCTGGCTAGTTCAGGGCTCTGCTGCTCAGCTCCAAGCCTAACCCTGCACTTCCCCAGCCCGGCGCCCCCACTGCCTAACACCTGGAGCCCCACTGCCCACAAATCACGTCTGCTTTTACCGTAATGGTAGACGGATCACGACTCACGCGCTCAGATTTGAGCAGGGCCCCAAGGCTAATTTTTCAGACCGTGCATTTTACAGATGTAACCACTCTGGAAGACTCCTTGTACCCTGGGTGTGTTTTTTTCAGGGTGCAATACTGCTTTCTCTAGATCATGTGTTAGTGTTACAGCTTTGTAGCGAACGTGTAAGAAATAAATGAAGTGACACTTAGAAATAATTCCATCCTCCCTTCCTGGAGCAAGGTGCATCCTTTGAGTATGCCAGGTACCTTCCTTGCACCTACATGTGAGAAACCTCGTTGCCGGGCTTCTTACATGTTGCCTGCTCCAGTAGAAAAGAACGGAAAGCCCCACAAACACCTGTGCCAGACTCGCTGTGCCTTTAGGGCTAAAACAACAAGTAGAAATAATGAGCTTTTAAAAGGAATATAATAGAGCGTGCATAGCTGGAAGCCGTCCTGTTTGTGAAATACCATTTTTCCCCTGTTCTTGCGCTGCTTGACCCCAGAGCGGAAACACACTTGCTTTAGGGTTTCTTCTCCTCTCTTGTTTTTTAAACCCTCCCCTGGCTGCCTTCTACAAAGTCCTGTCGTTTCATGTGGAGGGTAGTTTACACGGAGAAGTGTTTCAGTGTCTCGTATTTCTGTGGTTGATTGAATGGGAAAGAGACATTATCCCGGTAATTACAGCCAGCAGTGCCCTGAGCATTGTTCAAAGAAATTTGCAGGAATTACTTCGCAGACTCCTCACAAGGGCTCTGTGAGAAAGACAGCATTGTTCCCATTTTCTGGATGAGGTCACTGAGGCCAGAATCTCTCTAAGGTACCACAGTCACACACCCAGGAAGAGAGAGAGCCGGGATGCAAACCCAGGAAGCCTGGCTCCTGGGTCCATGTTACCTAGTGCTCTGCCGGCTGCTTTCTTAGAAGGGGATCGAACATGTAAAGTGTTTAGATCAGATGTACGCTTTTCTGACATCTGACTTTTTGGCCTATTTCTGCTGAGAACTTGCTCACTCAAAAGTAGCAGTTTTTTCTAAGGAATTTGTGGAAGAACTTAGAGTGCTGGTAGGAATTTGGCCTTTGAGGCTTCTCACTGTGAAGCAAAATGCTGAGGGGGTGGGGGAGTGGGTTGGAGTTGGCTTCCCCAAGGGGCTGGGGTGAAGCCTGAAGTTTGGGGTCGTTGCTCTGGTGCTGGCTGAAACATCGCTTGTCTTGACCTGTTCACTGGCTGAGATTCAGCCACTGGGAAAGAAAGATCAGAAGTCACTAAACTCATGGAGTCAGAGAAATAGCATTTATTGTCCATTATTTTCCTGCTTGTGCCTCCGTGAATGCTTATTAAAAATGATAAGATTATCTTGAGTTTTTAGAAGCTTAGGATAGGGGAGTTCCCAGCATGGCTCAGTGGTTCAGGATCCTGGCCTTGCTGTGTGCTGTGGTGTATGTCGCAGATGTGGCTTGGATCCCACGTTGCTGTGGCTGTGACCTAGGCTGGCAGTGGCAGCTCAGATTTGACCCCTAGCCCGGGAATTTCCATGCGCTGCTAGTGCAGCCCGAAAAAGACAGAAAAAATGAAATAAAATAAAATGTCAGGGTAGGGAGTCTAGAGACTGGTCTTCTGGCTCTTGCTGTGACGCTGAGGTGGTACCGTCCGTGTCGGCCTTGAGATGCTGTTTGAGTGACAGGTTGGCTTTTACCAATCGATTTCCATTTGGTTCCAGAGGAATGTTTCTTAAAGCCTATAAGGGGCAAGTGAGTTGGAGAACTGCAGTGAAGGGCGGGAAGAGTCCATGCAGCAGGAAACGTGGCCGCGCCCAGCAGATAGCTGTAGATGCTGCACTGTTTAGATACTTGTTTATTTTATTACTTTTATTATTTTTTCATTTAAAAAATTTTTTAAGAGAGAATTGCAACAATTTTTAATTTATGATTTGTTTGTTTATTTATTTATTTTGCTTTTTAGGGCCGCACCAGCGGCATATGGAGATTCCCAGGCTAGGGGTCGAAGCGGAGCTACGGCTGCTGGCCTACACCACAGCCACAGCCATGCAGGATCCCAGCCACATCTGCAACTTACACCACAGCTCACGGCCATGCCAGATCCTTAACCCACTGAGCGAGGCCAGGGATCAAACCCGAAACCTCATGGTTCCTAGTTGGATTCATTTCTGCTGCTCCATGGCAGGACCTCCTAGATACTTGTTTAGATACTGCGAAATCACCAGCATCCCAAGTGCCTGCCTCCCCGCGCCCCCTGCCTCCCGAGAGCCATGGCCATGAGGTAGCACTATGGGGCTTGGTGGTAGAATTTGGATAAGTTTCAGTGGCCTTGTGGTGTGGACTGTCAGAATGGGTTGTCTCTCATTTTCATCTCCGTGTTGTTTTCACATGGTGACTTTCTGATTTTCAGAGGCATCTCCATCCTAGCCCTGTGAGTGATCACACAGACGGGGGACAGTGAAGCAGAGCGGAGACTCAGGCTCGGCTCACAGCCCTGTTTTTATGGCCCGTCAGTGTTCTGCAGACCTTTGGGGCACCTGATCTTGGGGCTCCATATAGCCTGTAGCGGGTCGGGGCTCGGGGCTCATGGACAGAGACCTTAGGGCTGGGCCGCACCGTCTCCACCTGCGGCTTCCGATCCGGTCCGGGCTCTGGCCACCTCCAGGAATGGGGTTGTCGTCGCCTGTGTTACTGTGTTAGCTGCTGCCGTGGTCGGTGATACAGATGTAGTGGCTTAAAACACCACGAAGCTCTTAGGTTACACTTCTGTTGGTCTGAGGTCTGATAGGCGTCTCACCCACATCATGAGGTCAGCCGGGCAGCCTTCCTTTCTAGAACATTCTAGGAAGCTCTAGAGGAAAATCTCTTCCTTGCCCTTTCCAGCCTTCCAGAGGCTCCCCGAATTCCTTGGTCCGAGGTGCACTGCCTCTGTTTTCAGCATCTCAGCCCCACATCTCCTCCCTACCGTGCTGGGAAAGGATCCCTCCTGTGATTTTATTATTAAAGGACCGTGTGATTAAATTGGGCCTATTTGGATAATTCAAGTTAATCTCCCCAAGGCAGCTTAAATCGCACCAGAAGAGTCCCTTAGCCGCAGAAAGTAACATATTCCTTCGTCCAGGGACAAGGACCAGAACAGCTTTGGGCAGGAGCGTTATGCTGGCCGCCACAACTGCCTTCAGAAATATTTTTAGTAAAAATGACCTCAGGTGAATGACTGTCCCGAGTGAACAGTTGTGTTGGCTTTTCTGCTGCCGAGGGGCCATGGCTCCGGATTTTCCTTGCATCTGGCTTTCACGAATCTTTCTGAATTGCTCCCCACACTGGCTTCTTCTCTAGCTGGGCTGGGTTCCCACTGGCAGTGAGAAAGCAGGCTGTGAGCATTTACAGATGGCTAGGCTGTCTTTCTGCTTTTAATGTCCTGTCCACATCTGTCCATGGTTTAGGACTCCGTTCAGATGTCTTCTGGCCCCTAGAGCTTTCTGGATTTCTCTTGCTTGTTTCTTGTCCACCGTTTTCCAAACGAACTCTTTTTCCATCCATTTATTTTCACACCTGCCGTGCTCTTTTGCCTTTTTGACGTGTACGTGTTTGTATATGTCTTTTTCTTTGCCTCAAATTTTGAGCTATTGGGCTTCAAAAAAATCTCTTCGTGTGTGAGGTAGAGAGCTGTGTCATTCCTTTGAAGATTCTAGATTTTTGTGATGTAGAATCTTGAAGTTTCTCTTGAATTGGCCCCATCCTAATTTCTTTTAAACTGGGCTGTAATGACTTAGAACCTGTTGTGTTCTAAGATCATGGAAGTCGCCCATTTTATGCTAAATGTACTTGTTCAGACGGATGGTTGGCTGCTGTAGTGTTGAAATGTACCCTTTTACAGTGGTAGAGGGTGTCTTCTGGGTTCCTTGTTTAAAAGTAGCTATTGCCTAGGAGCACAGCATGCTTTTAAATTTCACGGGCTCTTTGGCAAAACAAGCAAACAAAGAGGCTTTTGATTTGTCGAAGTGGGTCCTCGGGCCTCCTTTCTCCCTCCGCTTGGCCTCCCCATTGGTCGTGTGGCCCTCACCGACTGTAACTGCTCTCGTGCAGAACTCCACCAAAGCGCCTCTCAAGAGATCCAACGTGGAGAAGGTCACCAACGTGCAGATCCTGGTGCTGTTCGGCATCCTGCTGGTCATGGCCTTGGTGAGCTCGGTGGGCGCCCTCTACTGGAACGGGTCTCAAGGAGGAAAGAACTGGTACATCAAGAAGATGGGTGAGTGGCCGGGCGGGGGGCCGGGGCGCAGCCCCTCCGCCCCAGCCTGGCGTGCGCGTGCCGCCCTCCTCTGCCCCCTGGCCCTTGTCCGAAGTGCCAGTCTTGCCGGAGCTGAGACAGGAGGAGCCATGTGGGAAGCGGGGGTGGACACGTGCGCGGGTCGTTTTACATGCCGTCCCTGTTCACGTCTGCTTTCTTGGTGGGTGCTTGAGGAGGTGCAGTGTATGTCTTTATCAGCACCTGCTGCAGATGAGTCCTAACTCAGTTCCAATAACAGACAGAACGCGCCCTCCAGGGTAGACCCGAGTCCTCTCCCGCTTTGTGTTGTTATGGCGGTACGTCGTGTATCAGCCTCATCAACCCAGTAATAACCCAGGGTGCTACTCACTGCCTTACATGATTTTATGTCCCTTAAAGGAGCCAAGAGAATTCTGTTTATGGAGTTGTGTCGCCTTATCCTGCCCGTTTACGCTTATTGCCGGCCCTCGTCGCTTCTTCCTCCGCCTCGGGTCACCAGCTTGTGTCACGGCTTTGCTTCCTTCTGTCCTCACTCCTTCGTGCTGTCATGTGTGTTACATCCAGACAGAAGTCCGACAACGCAATCTGATAATGACTTTTTGGCCACTTCTTTAAAAGTCCAAGAGAAAGGATGAGAATATAATCATATTGTCCTTCTTAAGTACCCAGCTGAGTCCCCTGATGGCCCTTTGTGTCCCTAGGTGCTTAATTAGTATCTGGCATCCCTTCCTGTCATTCTGGAGAATGACCGTTATTATTTCTTGTAAGGTGGCCCGAAGAGCAACAGATTGCCCCCGTTTTTATCTTGGAATGTCTTAATTTCATCCTTGTTTGTTTTTTTTTTTAATTTTCATGATTTTAATTTTTTCCGTCGTAGCTGGTTTCCAGGGTTCTGTCAACTTTCTGCTGCACAGCTCGGTGCCCCAGTCACACATACAAGTATGCATTCTTTTTTCTCGCGTTATCACGCTCCGTCACACGTGAGTCGACATAGTTCCCAGTGCTGTGCACAGGAGCTCATTGCTTATCCACTCCAAAGGCAACAGTCTGCATCTGCTAACCCCAAACTCCTAGTCCACCCCCTCCCTCCCCCTCCCCCTCCCCCTCGGCAACCACAAGTCTGTTCCTCCTTGGTTTTGAAGGGTAGTTTTGCCAATACAGAAATCTTGCAGGAATTCTTGGTTGACGTTCTTTCCTTTTCAGAACTGGGACTCTGCCACCCCATTGCCCTCTGGCCTCCACGGAAGCAGTGCGGTCAGCTGTTCATCTTACAGAGTCTTGCCTTGGGTGCGAGTCCTTTCTCTCTTGCTGCTTCCAACTTCATGTTTGGTTTTCCGTAGTCGTGCGCTTATTCTATTTGAGGTTTGTTGAGCTTTTGGACATGGACATTAGTAGTTTTCATCAATTTAGGAAGATGTCAGCTCTTGATTCAAACATTGTTTCTGCACATTCTCATCTTGTACTCGTAGTAGGTATATGCTGGTCCACTTCGTGTGTTATATGGGCCTCGGAGGTTCTGTTAATTTTTCTTGACTCTTTTTCTTTCTGTTCTTGATACTGGGTAGTCTTTATTAATTTCACATTCAAGTACATCTGTTCTCTCTTCTGTCAGATCAAATCTCCTGTCAAGCCCCACTAGTGATCTTTTCATTTCACTTATTGTACTTTTCAATTCTAGAATTGCCATTTGGTTCTTTCTGTTTATTTGTTTGTTTGTTTCTTTGTTTGTCTTTCTCTCTTTTCTAGGGTTGCACCTGCGGCATATGGAGGTTCCCAGGCCAGGGGTTTCATCGGAGCGGCAGCCGCCGGCCTGCCCCACAGCCACAGCAGCACCAGATCCAAGCCGCGTCTGCGACCCACACCACCGCTCAGGGCAGCGCTGGCTCCTCAGCCAACTGAGCGAGGCCAGGGACTGAACTCGCAACCTCGTGGCTCCCAGCCGGATTCATTAACCACTGCGCCACGACAGGAACTCCTGGTTCGTTCTTTTTAAACTTCAGTCTCTTTATTGATATTTGTTAATCGACTGGTCATTGTCCTCATACTTTGTTTTAATTCTCTAAACAGTTTTCCTTAGTTTTTCCAATGTTTTCATAATAACTGCTTTGGAGTCTTTGTTTGGCCCTTCCTTTGCGTGCCCCTCAAAGGGAATTTCTGTGGCTCAGTTTTTTCCCTGTTTCTTTGTATATATCGCAAGTTTTTTGATCAGAAACTGGACATTTGATTGTATTGTAGCAACTCTGGAGTCTGATTTCCTCTTCCTCCTGGGGCATTTTTTTTTCTTTTTTGCTACTCTTTATTTGTTTAGTGACTTGCCTGAATTCTGGGGAGATTGTTAATGTACAGCCTCTGATGTTACTACTGGTTTTCGTTTTTTCACTCTTAAAATGTACAGTTCAAAGTGTATCATGGGTTTTAGGAGACACACAGGTTTTTTGCACCTGTCCATAACTTGAGAATATTTTCATTATCTCAAGAGAGAAACCCTCTCCTCATTCGCAGTCACTCTTCTCTTTGCTTTCATTTTAATCCTTGGTTCTTAGGGGTTAGCGTGGCTTAGAAGTCAGCCCGTGGTTGGTCAGAGTTTATCCTTAACTCCCTTGAGCTGGTAAGGAGCAAGTTGTTTGATCTGTGTGTGGCTTAGGAAGTGTGTCGCTGTTTGGGGGAGTTGAAGTCTGCCTTGCATGGAGTCGGGAGCTGGAGGCTCAGGGTACTCTCTCCAGAGTCTCCTGAGCAGGTGCAGTCTTGCACATGGACCTGACCTTCTGGTCCACCAGGGTTGGATATAATCTTAGCAAGATTTCTTTGACCGTCTCTCTCCATAGATCTGCCTGTTTAATTTCTGGCTAGTCTGCTGTTTTGTTTGCCCCATCAGTGTTGGGAGATACTTGTCTTCCTGGATCAGGCGCCGCTGGCATCTCTGTTGTTTTTGACAGTGTCCTGGGCGTGGTTGTTTCTATGCTCTGCTTCAGGTTAATGTCAGCTTCCTCAGGCTGTTCCTGTTCTGACAGCCTGTCCCACCCAGGGACAGAATTTATGCAACATGGATCTGGGGGAGAGAAGGGGAAAACAGACTTGGCCTTAAATGCCAAGGGTTCCCACTTGGTAAGATGGAGTAGATATTCTTGAATTTTTGTATGCTCTATGATCCATTTCTAAGCATTTTAAATGCTTGTTTTTGACAATTTTTTGTCCAGTGTTATTGCTTATTTGAGAGAAGATTGGCCAATCTTACACAACAATTCCAGAAAAATAAATAAACTGTAATGACGTTTTTTATAATAAATTTGAATTTTAAAATTTTGGGATAGTTTCTTGGGGTGATTATGATTCCTGTCTTTCAACATGTTTTAGTTATGAAAACTTTTTTTTCCCTTTTCTAGGTAGCTCATGTAGAAGTCTCACTCACTTTCAACTGCCCAGGAGAACGCTTATTTGTACCATATAGAGATGGGAAGTGTTCCCTGGCCTTCAGGTGTAGCTTGGATCAACATCCCTTGATTTTGGTTCTTAAAATTTGGATTTCAGCCATGTTGTGTGTTGAGCTTCAAATGTGGAGAGAGATAAATTTGTGTACTTACTTAGTTCCAAAATGTCATGGGTAAATAAAGAGCGTTGACCCTGGGTTGGCATGCAGCTTTGTGGAGACTGGCGTTTAAATTGCTCAGATAATGTCAAAATCCAGTTAGTAGCGACATGATTTACAGTGGAAGAGTGTTTCTTCGTCTTCATCTACATCTTTGTCTTCTTTGTCTTTGTCTTTTTCGCCTTCTTCTTCTTCGTCGTTGTCTTCTTCGTCTTTTTTTGGTTGCATTCGTAATGCTTGTGCCTTGTTATTCTTAAGGTAAAGTCTGAGTAGCTCTGGTAAAAGCCATCACACATTGCATTTGCGTTGCCGTTGTCAGAGCTTTGACTTGAGTTCACAGAACTTGGTGCTTTGACACCCACAGACCCTGCACCTTTTGCCCCTCTCCTGTCCAAGCTGACCGTACCTCTGCTTTGGATTCCATCCTTTAGGGACCCTGTTTCATCAGGACATTCCATCTCTTATGTTCCATAAATAGGCTCAAGGCTTCTTGTCTGCCCCTCTCTCTTCACCTGTTTCCCCCATTCATGCTTCTTCCCCCCAAAATTACTAACTCTTGTCCCAGATAGAGTCATACCTTCGTCAGGTGGTAGGTATTCCTCCCAAACATCTCAAGCACCTGTTCTCTTTCCTGTATCCTTTTTAGTTAGCTGCCCTCTCTCTATCCTCCCAAACTTGATGAAAGCCTCTCTGCTGGATGGTCCTCAGTGACAGTGCCTTTCCCATTAAAATTCTCTGCCCTGGACTCTGCAGTGCCCTGTGAGCTTCTCTTTAGTCGGCGTGTGCTGCATGGTCACATCGAGGGGATGCTTCCTTCTGCTCCCTCCCCTTCCCCACATCCTCCTCTCAGAAGCCAGCTCTTTCTCCAGAGGATTGTGTCCTAACAGCTCTTTCTTGGAAGGATTGTGTCCTATCAATCTTTGTATCCACAGTTCATGCCCCAGAGCAGGTGCTCAGGAACTATTTTCACTTGCATCTCTAGTTTATTCTTAAGACAGTCAACTTTTTTGGTGAACATCTTTCAGAAAAATTCCAGCGTAATAAAGTCCAAGGAGACTGAGTGGAGGCTAAGATCTACAGATGCTCTGGTTTTCCTCCGCAGACACGAGCTCAGACAATTTTGGATACAACCTGTTGACATTCATCATCTTGTACAACAATCTGATTCCCATCAGCCTGCTGGTGACTCTTGAGGTTGTGAAGTACACTCAAGCCCTGTTTATCAACTGGGTGAGTATCACACAGGCTAGAAGCTGAGCCGCTGTTGGCTCTTACCCTCTCAGAACCTTCGTGATGGACAGGACCTCCCAGAAAAGGAAGACGGTCATTCATTCACGACTCTGCCAGGGAGAATGGGCAGGGGTGTCCCTGAGCCAGTGGTAGCGGTGACCAGTCACCTAGGTCTCACCGTCCTGGTCTGTGAGTTGGCCAGGTCAGGGGCGCTCATGAGCATCAGGGGCATGATGGAGCGAATGCTGAGCAGGTACCTGTCCTCAGGTGAGTGGGGATGAAATGGCTGCAGGTGTTGATGCTGTAGGCTACTTAGTGTTGAAAGAAAGCTCTTAGGTGTGTCTGCTTACGAGTCCACTATATGTCAAAACTCAGGGTGACAGTAAATTTGAATTTTATGGCAGAGGTAGGATTTTCCAGAGACTTCCATGGCCATTAAGCCCTGGACCTCAGCAGCCCGTATTTGGACACGGGATGCTTTCAGGTGCATGTTTTCTCTGAGCTTCAGAGCAATGCTGTGAACAATGTATTAGCCGAGCTCCCAAGGAGGAGTTGGTTTAGGTCAGGAAGTGGTCATCTCGAATCCAAATCTATATGTACATAAATAGCACATTTCCCCCTTGTATCACACTTTCTCTCCCAATAGATGCTGTATGTTCACCCCCAGAGTAAAAATTAATCTTTGTCTTGAGTTACCTGTTTTTAGCTTCTTGTCCATGTTAGTCTAAATGAGGGGGCCAGTGTTTTTCTGAAATGCCCCCTTCTCTTTCTCAGGACACAGATATGTATTATCTAGAAAATGACACACCTGCCATGGCCAGGACGTCAAACCTTAATGAAGAGCTTGGGCAGGTGAGAGCTTCTTGGGGAACTTGGGAGAGGCGACGTGAGCATGGCGGCAGACCACTGCTGCAAGAACTGCAGGGAAACTTTGCAAGAATAATTCAGTGGTTTTGATGTCTAAAGAGCTCTATAGTATTTGGTGGTGTTATTAAATACAAATGTTAATTGATTTTGACTTCGTTTAGGAGGCATGAATTTATCTTATGTAGAAGGCGCCTGCAACAAATTTGGTATAAAAAGATGCTCCGGCATGATTTTGGACTCTTGTTATTATAAAGCAGCAGCACACGGCAGGGATACGCAGACATGGGGGAAACCTATGGAATACGTGGGGGCTAACGGGAAAGACAGAAGTCCACAAACTCTCACGTGTTCCAGATTGTGTGTGGATATTTAAGGGGCCGGTGTCTTTTCCACCATCACCCTTCGGCCCCTCCTGCCTTTACGGAGTTAGGGTTTGCACTGAATCTTCATCTTAGGTTGAAATCACTGCGGGGACACTTCCTTTGAAGGCGCCACAATCGCAAATTCGAATTTCATTTTATACGTCTTCTACGAACCTCCCAACCACCCCAAGAGGCGAGTGCGATATGTATCCGACGAAATTGGCCTCCTCTTCGGACCCTTCTCCAGGTGCTGGTCCAGTTACTTCATCTCTCTTGCGTGTTCCCCTAACGGTCTTCGTACATGAATCCAGGAAAACAAGAGCTGTGGTCATGACAGTGTCTGTTTCCGTCCTGGGACTCTTGAGCCTCTTCAAGGGTGTGGATGTGCCCGCGTCAAGGTCCTCGGTCACCTCTCATTTTGGCTCAGACCTCAGTCCGTCTTAGCTCGCAGATGCCCTTGAACTGGACCTGAGTGACTGAAGGATAGAACGTAGCCACGCCCCAGGATGACGTAGTTCATCCTAAGTGGGAACATGGGAAGTTTGCTCAGGGAAGAAGATTTGAGCGTGAACTCGAAGGATGAGTTAAAAACCAGTAGCCGGAATGATAGAAGAGTCTTAATTCCTTATTATAAAATTGTCATTTAAAAGTATTCTGATACAATCTTTCAGTTTTTTTTTAAAAAGAGGAAAAAATACTGCTTATTGAAAGGCCAATTCCACTGAACTTTTTACACCCCTAGATTTACTGCATATAAAACTTGCATAAAAACTTATTTATAGTTAAAGCGGTATTACTCATGGTGTACTTGTTTCATATTTTTATGTAATATTTGACTTCTTAAGGAGAATTAATGAAGGCCCTTTGACTGCTTTAAAAATAATTCTCAGAGGAGTTCCCTGGTGGCTCAGCAGGTTAAGGATCTGGTGTTGCCACTGCCATGGCTCTGGTTACAGCTGTGGCTTGGGTTTGATCCCTGGCCTGGGACCTTTCGCAGCTGTGGGTGTGGCCAAAAACCAATGCATTGGAGTTCCCGCTGTGGCACAGTGGGTTAGGATCTGGCATTGTCTCTGAGGCAGTATAGGTTAGATCCCTGACCTGGTGCAGTGGGTTAAGGATCCAGTGTTACTGCAGCTGTGGTGTAGGTCACAGGTGTGGCTCAGCTTCGATCCCTGGCCTGGGAACTTCCATAGGCTATGGATACAGGCAAAAAAGAGAGAAAAAAGTAATTCTCAGTGTATTTTCTTGTATCAGTAAGAAAAAGTACAGAACACATAATTCATGGCGTTAACCCCTCTTCTACAAACAGTAGACCTCGGCTTCCCACGAACGGTTCTCTGGGATCCTTGGGGACACACCTTGCATCCAGCAGCAATCATGACTTCTCTCTGGAAAATCACTGAGAAACTGGAGTTCTTACCGGAGACAATTCTTTTAATTAATTACTCCCCTTTCACCAAGCCGTGACATAATCCCAGAGTGCTGCACATAGAGCGATGCTCCGTGTCCTGCAGCCCAACCCTGTATCTCACAGACATGCAGACTGAGCCCAGGAAGGCCAAGGTGACTTTCCCAGAGCCCATGTGGTCTGACGTGGGCGGGCTTCCCTGTGGTCCCGGTCCTTGCCCCTCCCCTCACATCATCCGCCCGGAAGAGCAGAACCCACGGGGCACTTGGCATTTGGGTTTTTCCCTTTTGCACTCAGTAATCATGTCTGAATGGTTTGCTGATCGACCTCCACAGAAACTCCTCTTTTCACGCTTGCTTAGGCAGAGCGGAGTGTGTGGCGTCGTAGAACGTCGTGCCTTGAAAAGGGACACACTCTAGCGGTTCCGTGCTGCCGTCCTGGACTCTCGCCGTGATCGTGAACGAGAAGCTTCACGTTTGCTCTGAGCCATTTCAGGATATGCCTTCTTAGCCCAGCTAGGGGATGGTGGCTTCGAAAGAAATACTGGGTGATGGCCAGAGTCTGAACTTGTTGTGACATCCTGGACACAAGTGTCAGTGACATGCCTTGGCGCTTTCACGTACAGCTCTGAACTGGATCCGGGGCTGTTCTGAAGCCTCCTTGGTACATATATTTCTAGACAACTGCACTCAGAGTCTGCAGTGCTAACCGTTATTACCCCACGGCACCTCCCTGCCACACAGCTGGACTCTAGAATTGGTTACTGAAAGAGTTTCCAGTGCTTTAAACATTGAAATATATTAATTTTCTAATGTGTAGTAGTTACATAGAACCTATCATTATAAAACACAGTTTGCTTGCCTAAGGAACTTTTCCTTTGAAAACTAGTACAGATTTTGAAAACTCAAGATTTCATTTATTAGTCTTTGTATCTGACTGCCTTCTAGGTGCGTGTTTTTTTTCCTTTGATTTAGGTGAAATATCTATTTTCTGACAAAACCGGAACTCTTACATGCAATATCATGAACTTCAAGAAGTGCAGCATTGCTGGGGTCACTTACGGGTAAGTGCCTTCTCTCTTATTGAAATTTGATGTGTATTCTTCCAACAAAGTAAGTTTATTTTTAGCTGCTTAGTCAACTACCTGGACTTTCGGCGATTATGAAAGGATATTTATAAGGGATTTAGATATGTAATTACTATGAAATGTGTTTGAAACTGAACTGGTCCCAATTTAGAGCAGTGAAACCATGGTATATTTCTGCAGATATTAACCTGGTGAGAAGTCCCAGGGATTCTATAAATTTATATTTCGGATATATTATGATATGCTTCTTACTCATGTTATGAGCTGAACACCTGTCCTTTGAAAAAAACTGAGGTAGAATTGACATGTAAAAGTTACATTAGTTTCAGGTGTGTAACATAAGGATTTGATATTTGTATATATTGCAAAACTCTCATCACAGCAAATCTAGTTAACATTTCATCGCTATACAAAATTAGAATTTTTTTTCCTATGATGGAACTTTGAAGATTTACTCTCAGCACCTTTACAGTATGCGGTACAGCATTGTATGGTAACAGATGGTCCCCATGCCAGGCCCTTTTTCTTTTATAACTGGAAGTTAGTACCTTTGACCTCCTTCACCCATTTCAGCCCTCTACCCCTGCCTCTGGCTATTCCAACCTGTTCTCTTGATCTGTGACCTTATTTTGTTTTGTTGCTGTTATTTGTTTGTCTGTTTGTTTTTAACTTTGTTTTTAGATTCTACATATAAGTGAGATCATGTGGTTTTTGGTCTTTTTCTCTCTGACTTATTTCATGTAGCATGGCCCTCAGAGCCCATCCATGTTGTTCCAGTGACAAGGTCTCATGCTTTTTTATGGCTGAATAGTATTCCAGTGTGTATTTACTACATTTTCTTTAATCATTCCCTCTTCGATGGACCCTTAGCTTGTTTCCATGTCTTGGCTGTAAGTCATGCTGCGGTTGACATGGGGATGCAGTTATGTCTTTTAGAGGTAGTATTTTTATTTTCTTCAGATAGATACTCAGAAGTGGAATTAGTAGGTCATATAATAGTTCTATTTTTAATTTTTGAGGAACCTCCATACTGTTTTGCATATCAGCTGTATCCATTTACTTTCTCACCAGTCGAACAAAAGAGTTCTCTTTTCTCCAAATCCTGGTCAACATTTATTTCTTGACTTTTTGGGAATAGCTTTCTAACAGGTGTGAGGTTTTGCCTGTGGTTTTGATAGACATTTCCTTGATGATTCATGATGCCGAGCAACTTTTCACGTACCCGTTGGTATTTGTTCTTTGGAAAAATATCTGTTCAGATCTTCTGCCCATTTTTTTTTTTTTTGGCTGCACCCACAGCATGCAGAAGTTCCAGGGGTCAAACCCATGCCACAACAGTGACAGTGCTGGATCCTTAACCTGCTGAGCTACCAGGGAACTCCCTCCTCTACCCATTTTTTAATTGGATTGCCTTTTTTTTTTTTGGCTCTTGAGTTATATGAGTTCTTTATATTTTGGGTATTAAGCCTTTATCAGTTTTATAATTTGCAGGTATTTTTTCCCATTTGGCAAGTTTCCTTTTCATTTCGTTGATGGTTTCCTTCGCTGTTCAGAAGCTCTTTAGTTTGGTGTCGTCCCACTCTGTATCTCTGCTTTGCTTTTGGTGTCAGATCTAAAAAAATCATCACTGAGACCCATGTCAAAGAATCTGTTCACTTGTTTTCCTCTAGGAATTTGATGGTTTCAGCTCTTACCTTCAAGTCTCTAATACCTTTTGAGTTAATTTTTGTGTATAGTGTAAGGTGGTAGTCCAGTTTCAGTTTCATTCTTTTGCACACGGCTGTCCAGTTTTCACAACACCATTTATGGAAGAGAGTGTCCTTTCCCTGTTGTATATTCTTGGTTCCTTTGTTAAACATTAATTGATCATATATGCATGAGTTTATTTCTGGGTTCTCTGTTTTGTTCTGTTGATCTGTATGTCTGTTTTAATACCAGTACCATACTGTTTTGATTATCATATCTTTGTAATATAGTTTGAAACCAGGAAGCATGAGGGTCTCTAGCTGTGTTCTTACTTTTCAAGATTTCTATGGAAATTCAGGGTCCTTTGTGGTGTCATATAAATTTTAAGATTGATTATTCTATTTCTGTGAAAAATGCCGTTGGAATTTTGATAGCAATTGTATTGACTCTATAGATGGCTTTGGGTAGTATGGACACTTTAATGTTGTTAATTTTCCCAATCCATTAGCATGAAATATCTTTCCATTTATTTGCGTCATCTTTAATTTCTTTCATTAATGTATTACAGGTTTCAGTGTATAGGTCTTTCACTTCCTTGGTTGAACTTATTCCTAGGTATTTTGTTCTTTTTTATGCTGTTATAAATGGGATTGTTGGATTAATTTTTTGCTGATAGTTCTTTATGAATGTACAGAAATGCAACAGATTGATATATATTGATTTTTGTATCCTGTAACCTTACTGAATTAATGTGTTATATAGAATCATGTCATCTGTAAATAGTGACAGTTTTACTTTTTCCCTTCCAATTTGGTGCCTTTTTTTCCCTTGACTAATTGCTCTGGCTTTGACCTCAAGTACTATGTTGAAATAAGTTATGAGAGTGGGCATCCTTTTTTTGTTTCCAACATTAGAGGAAGTACTTTCAGCTTTTCACTGTTGAGTCTGATGTTAGCTGTGGGCTTGTCATATATGGCCTTTATGATGTTGGGGGTATGTTCCCTCTATACCCACTTTGCTGAGAGTTTTTATCATATATGAATGTTGTGTTTTGTCAAATGTTTTTTCCGCATCTATTGAGATGATCGTATGATTTTCTCTTTTGTTAATGTGGTGTTATCCTGTTGGTTGATTTGTGGATATTCAACCAATCTTGCACCCCTGGGATAAATCCCACTTGATCATTGCGTGTGACTCCTTTAATGTTTTGTTGAATTTGGTTTGTTAATATTTTTCTGAGGATTTTTACATCTGTATTCATCCAGGGATATTGGTCTAGTTTTCTTTTCTTGTTGTGATTTTTCTGGTTTTGGTATTACAGTAATGCTGGCTTCATGTAATGAGTTCGGAAGTGTTCCCACATCTTCTAGTTCTTGGAAGAGTTTGAGAAGGATTGGTATTAATTCTTCTTTGAGTGTTTATTATACATTCAAAATACACTGGGGAAGCCTTCTAGTCCTGGAGTTTTGGGGGGTAGTTTTTGATTGCTGATTCAGTCTTCTTACTAGTAATTGGTCTGTCCAAATGTTCTATTTCTTCATAATTCAGTTTTGGCGGGTTGTATGTTTCTACGAATTTATTTTTCCTAGATGATCAAATTTGTTGACATGTATTTGCTCACAGTAGCCTCTTAGGACCTTTTGTATTTCTGTGCTGTCAGTTGTAACGTCTCCTGTTCCATTTCTGATTTTGAGTTCTCTCTGCCTTTAGTTGGTGAGTCTAGCTAAAGGTTTCTCAACTTGGTTTATCTTTTCAAAGAGACTGCTTTTAGTCTCCCTGCTCCTTTCTGTTGATTTTGAGTCACTATTTCATTTTTTTCTGCTCTAATCTTTATTTCATTTTCCTTCTAACTTTGAGTTTCGTTTGTTCTTTTTTCCTAGTTCTGTGAGGTGTAAAATGAGGTTTTTGAGGGTTTGTTTTGTTTTTGTTTTCCGAGATGGGCATTTATTATTTTGAAATTGCTCAGAACTGCTTTTGCTGCATCTCAGAGATTTTTTTATGTTGTATTTCTCATTTTGTTTGTCTCTAGGTATTTTTCTATTTCATGTTGGATTTCGTCATTGACCCTTGGGTTGTTCAGTCACATGTTGTTTTATCTCCATGTGTTTGTGAATTTTACAGTTTTTTTGGTCACTGATTTCTAGTTGGATACCCTTGTGGTAGGAAAAAAGTTTAATATAATTTCAGTCTTTTAATTTTACTTGTTCTGTGACCTAATATATGATCTATACTAGAAATTACTTTTTCTGTGTGAATGCCTGTGATGTTGACTGTAGTTTCGTGACTCCGCTATTACCTTTTCTCTGGCAGTCACTTTCCAGAATTGACAAGGGAACCGTCCTCAGATGATTTCTGGTAAGTAGATTTTAGCAGTTCTTGATACTCTAGTGGGAAAGGGTTGGGAATAGTTTTGTATGGGCACTTCGGACCTGAACATTTTGTGGAGAAAAATGTCATATCTGTTATTTGAAGAAAGAACCAGAATAAAATTTGAACATGAGTATGGTTTTACAAGTCTAGTGGTGCTTGATGGTGCTCATCAGGTATTGGTCTGATTTGTTCCACTCACTTTCTGCTTCTTATCATAGTATCTTCAACGTTGTGGCATACATGTTGTAGCATGTATCAGAATCCCATTGCTTTTAAAGGCTGAATAATACATACACACACACACCCATACACACACACCCACACCCCTGCATTTGCGTTATTTCTGCCTTTCGGCTATTGTAAATGATGCTTCTACAAACATGGATATATAGGTATCTGAGTTTCTGCTTTTAAATCTTTTGGGTTTATCCCTAAAAGTGGAACTGCTGGGTCATGTGGTCATTCTGTATTTAACTTTTTGAGGAACCACTGAAATATTTTTCATAGAAATTCTACAATTTGATCTTTCCATCAGTAATGCCTAATTTCTCCACATCCCCATAACACTTGTTAATTTCTGTTTGTCTTTTTTATATGATTATTGTCCCAGTGAGTGTGAAGTGGCATCTCATTGTGGTTTTGATTTGCACTTCTTTTAAGGCTGGTGATGTTGGCTGCTAATGTTTTAAGAGTTTTACACCAAGAAAGCTGATTAGTAGAGCCATGTCTGTAGGGGCACTGTGTGGTTGATGACTGCCTCACTTCCCTGTGGGATGATCAGCTAGGACATACTGTTTCTGTTTTATTTTTTCCCTCTTTTTATGGCTGCACCCATGGCATGTGGAAGTTCCCAGGCCAGGGGTTGAATGGGAGCTGCACCTACAGCCTGTGCCACAGCCACAGCATCACCAGATCTGAGCTGCACTTGCAACCTATGCCATAGCTTGCAGCAACGCGGGATCCTTAACCCACTGAGCAAGACCAAGGATTGAACCTGCATCCTCGTGGATAGTATGTCGGGTTCTTAACCTGCTGAGCCACTGCAGGAACTCCTAGGACCTACTGTTTAATTAGAGTATCCCTGGATGCCCGTGTGTGTGGGTCTTATGAGATGATCAGGCACCTTCTCAAAAGAAGACTTCTCCAGTTGCCTGTCAAGGGCTGTAAATTTGGCTGAAGCTATTATGGGAGCTGAGTAGGGCAGAGGGTAGTTGATGCTGTCTTTCAGCGTTTATGGGGTTTCACTTAAAACTCCCCTTTGGGCAGGATGCCCTCTCCTACCCCCCTGTGTGCGCAGTGCCTCCGGGTCCACGGCTGCTCTGGTTTAAGTTCTCTAGAGGATAGACCTTCCGTTTCCTTTTGGGTGCAGGGCGTCAGGTGCCTGGCTGTGTGGGAAGAGGGTGGGTTCTTGCAGGCTGAGTCTTGCTCAGGTGGATCTGAAGCCTGTCCTATTTTCCACCTCTCTCTTATATCACAGGTGCCTCGTGCTGCATGTCCTCAGCTTTCACAGGGCTCTCCTGAGGGCAGCGGCTTGCATTTGAGGGGCTCCCCCTTGCAAGCTGTGGGTTTCTGTTTTCTCCGCTGTACTGAACTCGGGTGTTTATTCCGAGTTCAGACTGACGTCCACTCCCTTGTCTTTGTCCTGAGAAGGGGTTTCAGGAAGGAGTGGTAGTTCACGAGTGTGCTTAGCCCTTCACAGCTCTTCACTGTGGTGGCACTTAGCTGTCATGTCGAGGCTCCTTTCTCGTAATTATTTGCCCCCTTTTCCTTTGACCTGTGACCTCTGACCATGGATAACTGCATAGCTTCAGTGCCATTCTTCTTCTTATTCTGTAGCCTTGGGACAGGAACTCTTGTACATTTTCCCTGATAGATGCCGAGACCCCTGGAATGCTAAAGTCGTGGCATTCGTCCTTATGTCTCTTTTTTTTTTTCTTTGTAACTTAGCTGTCTTCCTCTACTTGTCCATCCTAAGCTGGAAATACCATAATTTACAAAATGCGCTTAATAAGCCCAATGTACCGAACATCCCAGCTCAGCCAAGCCTGCCCTCCCAGTGCCCGGAACTCTTACATTAACTTACGGGTGGGGAAAGTCATCTCACACGGAGTCTGTTTCATACTAGCGTGTGGACTATCTCTTGTCACTTATCGATACTGAGAGTGAAAACCAGACTGGTCGTCTGGGTCCAGGATGGTACGTGTATGGCTTATTCACCTTCATGATGAGGGCTGGCAGGGAGCAGTGCTCGCCATCCAGCATCCTAAGAATGGATGGTACTGCGTGCTGCCAGCCCAGGTGAGGGCCTAAATCCATAGCTTGAGGAATGGTTTCCACTGAATGCACCTCACCTTTGCACCATTGGAAACTTGAAAAATGAAGCTCCCATTGTGGCGCAGCGGAAGTGAATCCGACTAGGAACCATGAGGTTGCGGGTTCGATCCCTGGCCTTGCTCAGTGGGTAGGGATCCGGTGTTGCCGTGAGCTGTGGTGTGGGTCGCGGAGGCTGCTCGGATCTGGCGTTGCTGTGGCTGTGGTGTAGGCTGGCGGCAACAGCTCCGATTGGACCCCTAGCCCGGGAACCTCTACATGCAGCAGATGCGGCCCTAAAAAGACAAAAGACAAAAAAAAAAAAAAAAGGAATTTTGAAAAAACTCAAAGTCAAAACATCATAAGTCAGGGGCCATCTCTCTTTTGTTTATCGTCAGGTTAAAGATTTACTGTCTTGAGGCTTGAAATAACACGTAATATTTCAAATCTTTAATATGCATCTATAGGCTTTTTAGGTGTGGTTCTTCTTGAAGACAGCTTCTTATTAGGTTAGAGTTATCTTGAAGGAACTTTTTAAAAGTGATTTTTATTTTTTCCGTTGTAGCTGGTTTACAGTGTCCTGTCAGTTTTCTACAGCCACCACTAGGGGGCAGTGAACAGGCACCACTCGCGGCCCCAGTCCCCTCAGAGGGCACCGCAGAGGAGGGCATTGCCACCGAACACCCCTGTTGTTGCTCTCACTCCCCTGGGAACCGACATATCCTGCCGCTGCCACGGCCAAATGCCCTGGGCGCCCCCTTAAAGGACCTTGTAAGCTAAGTCAGTGTCTTTTGTTTGCTCTGACAGCCGGATTCCGCCTCCACCAAGCGATTCCTGTGACTTTGACGACCCCCGGCTCTTGAAGAACATCGAGGACCGTCATGTAAGGCCACCATTTGCCTCAAGGATGTTGAATAGCTCGTGAGGCGCTTTCCTTCATGTGCATGTGTAGTGTCTTGAAAGTTGCTATTTTGGAGCCTGGAGAAGAGATCTGGCCTCACTTAGGTGGTCTTAGTACTTACATGGTTTTAGTACTTACGGAGTCTTAGTACCTATGTGATCTTAGTACCTATGTGGTCTTAGTATTTATGTTGTCTTAGTACTTAAGTGATCTTAGTACCTATGTGGTCTTAGTGCTTACGTGGCCCTGGTACTTACATGGTCTTAGTACTTAAGGAAGGCGACCCATTTGTGGTGAAGACTTCGCACAACTTAATTTGAAGCTGAATCAAGCACACGATGAAGTTACAAAGTAGCACGTCAGGATCAAGGAGCGTTCCTGAAGAAGTCTCTACAGTCAGATTTCTGTTGCTTTGTCTGATTTCGGTAATACTGTTTCTTCATAGCTGTGGATCCGAGAGGTCATGGATCTTGAAAAGTAATTCCAGTGTCCTTTGGCTAGGATGATTTCGGAAACAAAGCTGCAATCACCTGGGGGCATTTAGAGCATCCTGTTACATGCTAGATTTTGAAGTCTGTTTCCTTGAGCACCTGAGTTGTCCCCGAGAGGTGATAGGACGTTGCATAGAAAGTTGACTTGGCCGAGAGTTGCCCTGGAAACAGATGCAGAGATGAGAGTCGGAAGCTTGGTCTCTTCCGTTCTTGACGGTGAGACGTTGGACTGTCTGTGACAAACTGGGCTTTTCTGCCGGTTCATCTACATTCATGTTTGGTTCTAAAGACCACTGCAGAAAATGCTAACTTAGCAAAGGACTCGACGATCAAAGCATTTAGCAACCCGTTGAACCAGTACAAGTTAGACCTACTAGGACTTTTTTTTTTTCCTGAAAAAATATTTTAGTCTTATAACTAGGTCAACTTGAGCAAAATGAAAGTTTTATCTTTCCCCAGTTTTGTCAGGAGGTAGATGTATTTATCTCTCTCTGAATGTTCAATGGGACATCTCCTTTTCTCTGTTTTCAGTTCGTGCCTCTTTCTTGAGGCTCGAACTTTCCCAGCACCGGTTCTGAGATGTGGGTGTGGAAGGTCCCCACGCACGTGGGCTGGGATGCAGACATTCTGCCTCCGTCCTGGTGATGCTGGGGAGGTGGCTCCAGAACGCACACAGGATGCTGCTGACATCTGTGCTGTCCTGGTCACACACGATGACACTGTCCTTTCATGGATTTTGATCTTTCCTTTGTCTTTTTCGGGCCGCGCCTGCAGCGTGTGGAGGTTCCCAGGCTAGGGTTCGAGTCGGAGCTGCAGCTGCCTGCCTACACCACAGCCGCAGCAACATGGGATCTGAGCTGTGTCTGTGACCTACCCCACAGCTCACGGCAATGCCAGATCCTTAACTCACTGAGCAAAGCCAGGGATCGAACCCGCATCCTCATGGCTGCTAGTCAGATTTGTTTCTGCTGAGCCAGATTTTGATCTTAGAGGTAGAACCAGCTGCTGGGCAAGAGGTCCTGCAAGCAAAGCGGGTGGTGTCTCAGAAGCACCTTCTCTGGAGAGAGGGCGGTTTTAAGCAATGACCTTGAAGCAAGGCGTGCCCTGGAGCAGGTGCTATCTGAGAGAGGACGCCAGTATTCACAAGGAGTCCCTCGCGTGAGGGTGGTAATGCGGGCGGCTGACTTGACATGGTCTGTGGTGGTCGGGGTGGTGAAGGGGAAGCCGTTCAGGGCGATGGCAGGAGACCATTTAAAGTGCGGAACAGCAAACTGGTTAGATAAAGAGGCCCATTCACTTCGCAGAGTTTAAGGCCTTGTTGACATCAAACCCCTGCTAGCTAGTCAGTGGTGTGGACGAGACCCGTGTTCCAAGGCGGGGTGATAACATGCTTCTCAAGGAAGCCGCTGGTGCCCTGAAGCCCCGGAGGTGAAAGCGGGTGGGGGTGCGGGGAGCAGCGGAAAGGACGAGCTCTGCTTGCACATCTGCAGACAGAGAGGCAGGTGGCAGGTGCAGGTGGGCCACACAGCGAGCGGGCTGGGCCCCAGGGCACCCACAGCCCGTGCGAGGTTTCCCCGCCTCCATTCTGTAGGAGCGTGGCGGCATCTCAGGGATTTAAGTGGGAGGTGACCTGACTCTCAGAGGGGTGTCAGTCCCTGGTGTCCCCCACGGCCGTCTTACCTCTGCTCCTGTCTGCAGCCCACAGCTCCTTGCATCCAGGAGTTCCTCACGCTCCTGGCCGTGTGCCACACCGTGGTTCCTGAGCGGGACGGGGACAGCATCATCTACCAGGCCTCCTCCCCAGGTGAGCCCTCTTGGAGGGACGTCCCCCGCCGTCCCCTTCTCTGTGCTGTGGTGTCGCAGCCTGCCGCACAAAGCCTCCGCGTGGGCCTCGGCTCACGCTGGCTCCAGGCGTGTCCGGGGACTAGGCTTAGGTCTGTGGCCCCCCCCTTGGGAGGAGGGGAGGCCTTTCAGGGCCCTGGCGGGGGGAGAGTGAGCACCCCCCGGTCCTCGGTCTTACTGGCCTGTGCGGAAGGCCAGGCTCTGGAGTGAGCGAAGGTCTGGTTCATGGGAAGAGTCCCTGCTACCCAGGAGCCTGTCATTACCAGAGACTGGTCATGGCCTAGTCGGTTCTTTATCAACAGACGAAGCTGCTTTGGTGAAAGGGGCTCGAAAGCTGGGCTTTGTCTTCACGGCCAGGACGCCCTACTCTGTCATCATCGAGGCCGTAAGTGACAACCCTGGGCACGGCCGGTACTGTCGGGCACTGGCTTTGGGGAAGGCTGCATGTTTGAAATAGTGTGTCTTGGGTACATAGGAGAGCTGCGTGTTTGTTGTGGTTTGTTGTTTCCTCTGAGAAGCTAGACCTGTTGAGAATGGTTGACGTTACGTGGTTCTCTGAGCTCAGGGTGGGGTGCTGCTTTTGCGTGGTCACCGTCTCTCTCCCTTGAAAGGGGCTTCCCGTGGTGGTCCCTGCACGGGTGTGGTGGAGGGATGTGCCGTGAAGAGCTTACAAAGCTGGCCCCTCATGCTGTAGTTGTTGGCAGTAACCCACAGCCCCCTGTCTGTCTCCAGAAGCCTCAGTCTCCCGCTCCTGCCGTGGCTGCCAGAACGGGGGTGGGGGGGGGTTGGCACTTAGGATCTTTTTTATTTATGTGGATCCCCCCAACCCTGAAATCAAGGGTTTATTTGATGATTTTTTTTCTCCCCTGAGTATCGCTCTCTAGGAGCCAGAGGGAGAGATTTGATGATAAGAAGTTCAAGTCAGGAATTAGATCAAAGGGGGCCCATCGGGATGGCACCAGGGTCACAGGTGTGTTTGTGATGAAGCAGTCAGGTGGCCGCGCTCACGGTCCGTCCGCTAGATGAGGGCCCGCGGGCCAGTCGGCACCTGCTCCCCACCCCTCTGCTGTTCTCCCCCCTGGATGTGGGGAGGCTGTATGGATTTCTGTAGCTTTGGCTTTCTGCATCCTTAGATCCCTCCATCTCTCGACTGCATTTGAAGTTCACGTCTATCTTCTGTAGTAACGCAATTCTCTTCCTGATGTGGCACCTGTCCGTGTGCAGAGCTTCTAAAATACCATTCTGAAGACATGGTGCCTGTTTCTTGGCATTCTCAACTTCTTCTTTTTTTTTTTTTTTTTTTTTGTCTTTTTTGCTATTTCTTGGGCCACTCCCGTGGCATATGGAGGTTCCCAGGCTAGGGGTTGAATCAGAGCTGTAGCCACCGGCCTACGCCAGAGCCACAGCAACTCGGGATCTGAGCTGCGTCTGCAACCTACACCACAACTCACGGCAACGCCCCAGATCGTTAACCCACTGAGCGAGGCCAGGGATCAAACCTGCAACCTCATGGTTCCTAGTCGGATTCGTTAACCACTGCGCCACGACGGGAACTCCTTCTTTTTTTTTTTTTTAATGGAGGAGAGATCAGATCATGCTTATTTCTACTTTATTTCAGCCACACAGGGAGTTTTGCTTAGGGAAGTGTCCAATCCCTAAAAGTTGGGACAGTGTGCTGACTGCATGTAGTTTCCTTCCTAGAAGCTTCTCACCTCGTCTTTGCCATTAACTCGCGGAGCCTCGAGCCTTCACGGCAGGATTTCAGTTCTGTGGATGCTGCTGTGTCCCTCTGCCTTGTGGCCCTGGGGATCAGGAGGGGTGTGGGAGTCAAAAGCACCACGCGATTAGCTAAGCTTTATAAAGAACCGTAACTTAAAACAATCCTGTTCCGCTGCTCGCCCCGGGGAATCCTCAGGACTCACATCCCCCAGTGCGTGGCCCGCCCTTTGCAAGAAGTGGCCTTGCTGGTGATCCTTCAGGGCACGGGGGGCCCTGAGGAGGTTGACGTAACATCCGTGCCAAGGGAGTTGGCTCTTGGGACAGTGATGGTCACCCCGTGCTGCCGTGGGCGTCAGCCACGTGCTTGGCGTCTGCGTGATCCTTTACTGCCTCTGTCCGTCCCGGGCCAAGTGCTGCCAGTGGCAGAACTGATTCTAACTCCTGTCTGTTAACCCCAAGGCCCACACTCTTTGTGTTGTGCTGCACTGGGGCAAGGGCAGATGAGGTCGAAAAGCTTGAAAACTGTGCACACATAATCAGGAATCTTCTGGAAGAAAATGGAAAAATCAAAGTTCCAATTTTGAACCCAAAGAAAAGAGACAATTGATTACCCTAAAATCAAACACAATCATTTATTTCATGATTGATTTTTTTCTTTTTGTCTTTTTAGGGCCGCACCTGCAGCATATAGAGGTTCCCAGGCTAGGGGTCCAATTGGAGCTGCAGCTGCCAGCCTACACCACAGCCACAGCAATGGCAGACCCGAGCCGTGTCTGTGACCTACACCACAGCTCACGGCAATGCCAGATCCTTAACCCACTGAGCGAGGCCAGGAATCGAACCTGTGTCCTCATGGATACGAGTCAGATTTGTTTCCGTTGAGCCATGACGGGAACTCCCCTGAACATGTTTATAATTGCTTCCTTCTAAGTACAAAATTCAGAAGGTTTTGAATTCTTCATTTTCCCCCCTAAATTTGGGGCGTGGATATGTGGTGGCAAAACCTAACGGGAACTGCCGTGGGGCCCCTCTGGGTCTGTATGAATCTCACTTGCTCTGAAGACTCTTAAGTCTGCAGAAGGTCTCCGTGGCATGTTCCAGGCACTGTCCCGGAACCCTGGTGTGTGCATACACTTCTCTGACATGTAAGGTTCTAGAGTAGGAAGTGTACCTGGCCCCAGGTTTCCGATGGACCTGTGTAGCTTGTGTCTTTTATTTGTGTGTCTTGGAAGTGACAGCCACGCCTGTGGGAGGAAAATGAGACACTTCTACCAGAAGGGGGCGCTGTGACCCCAGCAGACAGACTGGGAGAAAGCAGCACGAGTGGAAAGGCGTCTGGAGGGGATGGATGGAGGGAGGGGAGGGGAGGGGTGTGTGACTGGGGGGCGGGCGTTTTGAGGGTTTCCTACTCTGCCCTTGAGGTAAGAGCCTGTTTTTCTTCGTCTAGATGGGACAGGAGCAGACGTTTGGAATCCTTAATGTCCTGGAATTTTCTAGGTATGTTTCTTTTTTATGCGCTTGAAATGAAATGAAATCCTCAGTATCTCTGACTATTTTATTTCACACGCACACACTCATCAGCTTCATCAGAGCGTTGACGTGAGGATAGGGTAAATTAAATACGGTACTTGCGCATTAACTGCAGTAAATACAGCTCTGGAAGCCTCTGCTCTCTGGAATCTCTGCCTTTCATGAAAGAAAGCGAACTGGGTCACCTCCTTTCTTTTTAAAAACGAGACGTTCTGCTTCTATAACCTTCTTTTCTTTAGCTTTCCAGAACCTGGTGCTCTTGCGTCAGCAGCTGCAGACACATCTGGGTCGTTGGCAGGCTGGGATGAGGGCACTATTTCTGTGGGTTTCCCGGGCCGCACGAGTCTCCCTTGTGCCCCATCTGCACACGAGACCCGGGAAACCGACGAATGCGGGCAGATCCGAGCAGTTCACCCCGCTGGCCTCTTTTGAACACACTCAGACTCTTGCTTCTCCAGTGAGCTTCATTGAATTTCAGATCAAACTTTTTGGATGGTCTGCTTCCCTAGGCCATTCCTAATTTGTCGTAAACCCAACTTCTCTCAAGATTTTGTTGTTCCTCCCTCTTACCGTTGAGCTGTGACTAGGAGAGCGAGCTTCTGGGCTATCTCGAAAGCTTCTTTTCCTGTCATTTATTTTTATTTTTTTGCTTTTTCTTAGGGCTGCACCCGCGGCACATGGAGGTTCCAGGCTAGGGGTCCAATCGGAGCTACAGCTGCCGGCCTCCACCATAGCCACAGCCACGCCAGATCCGAGCTGAGTCTGTGACCTACACCACAGCTCACGGCAACACCAGATCCTTAACCCACTGCCAGGGATCAAACCCGCAACCTCACGGTTCCCAGTCGGATTCGCTTCCGCTGCGCCACGACGGGAACTCCTTCCTGTTGTTTCAAATGAGGTCTTTCCCTACCCTTCGTTAAACGATGCCCAGATAGTTGGCTGACTGAGCCATGAGCCGTGTGACAAGGTCAGTGTTTTTACCTTGTAGGCACCGCTTCCAGCCCCAGTCTCTGGTTTTAGGACCACAGACTTGACCTTGGGCGGGTCGGGAGCCCTGGGTTGGGCATTCCGTGGGAGAAGGAGGCGGCGGGTCACAGCTGGGGGCACGTAGGGGTGGGGTGCCTGTGTGTGGCAGTGAGGGATGCCCTGGTCATCTTTCCAGACTTGCTGTGCCTCCTCTTGTCGTCCTGGAAACCGTGCTGCTGTGCGGCGGCCTCTGGGACCGGCCGCGACTGGAGAGAAAGGGCGTTAGGGACAGGTGCCTGTGGATGAAGACGTGAGGGTGTATTTTTTAAAAATTTAGGGGAGATCATCCGTGGTCGTAGAGGTGCTTCTGTTTCTTTTTGGCTGACTTGTCTTGGTCCAGAGGCACTCTGGCCTGTCAGCACCCCTTTGAAGCCCTTGGCGGCCACCAGCTTAACTCCTTCAGAACCCGAGAGGCGGGGAAAGAGCCCTGCTGAGAGCCCCTGGCTGCCAGGCAGCTGGGAGACAGCTCGGGTCCAGGTCAGACCGGTGGTGTGAGCTAGGATACGGGGATTCACCCAGAGCCGGAGCAGGGGACGGGGTCCATGGAGGCCCCCGGCCGGGGGCCCAGCATCACAGGGATGCGTGTTGGCTGCAAAGGATGGGAACAGGTGTGGGGCATCCGCTGAGGCCTCGGTGTGGAGGGCTCCTGGGGGCCGAGGCGAGGCTGCAGAGGTGGCTGGAGGTGGGTGAGAAGAGGCCTCGGTGAGAGAGGGTGGTCCTGATGAAAGAGGTGGCAGGAGGGGCACCACTTCGGGGCAGGGGGAGCCGTCACGTGACCCCAGGGCTCCATCAGCCGTGTTCTCGGCGTTGGTCACTTCTTGCCGCTCCAGTCGAAAAAGACAGCAGGAGATGCTTCTGAGGGACGTGGGTTCTCACTCTTGCCCTTTGCTGCTTTCTGGGCACGTGACTGAATATTTTTGAGCTGGGGCCTCAAAGACCTGGACAGGGCATCGTCAGAGGGCAGTTGCCCAGCGTAGATGCTCGTGCCCACGTCTGTCTCTCCCCATCTTGAGCGGCGCTGGTGAGTTTCCAGGGCAGGAAGAGGACCAGGTTTAGGCGCATCGTGTGTAAGTGGAAGGGCGGGAGGGACAAGGTCCGACTTTGAGGAGAGAGCGGGGAAGAAGGGGGCTCGGTCATTTGGGGGCGGCTGCGGCCTTTTGGGGTGTTTGAGTTCCATCATAGGATGCGATTCTCTGAAACAGACCCACGACCGTGTCCTGTCCTTGTTCTCACTCTTGTTGCAGCGACAGGAAGCGAATGTCTGTCATCGCAAGGACACCTTCGGGGCAGCTGCGGCTCTACTGCAAAGGGGCTGTGAGTACCGGCTGGGGTCTGCGGGCCGGGCCCCGCCGCTTCCCGCTCGCGGCTTCAGCATCGCCCGCGGCGGCCCAGGGCGGGGAGACCTGAAGCCGACTTGGGACTAAAGGCCCCGGGGATGGGGGGCTTCAGGCCAGCGTGGCCAGGCCGGCCCGTGGGAAGCTGCTCGTACCTCACGGTGGCTTTCTGAAGCAGTGGCTGCCTGTGTCCTGATCCCCATTTTTTCCCTTTTTTTTTGTTTTGTTTTGTTTTCTTTTTGTCCTTCTAGGGCCGCACCCACGGCACGTGGAGGTTCCCAGGCTAGGGGTCTAATGGGAGCTGTAGCCACCGGCCTACACCAGAACCACAGCCACGCGGGACCCAAGCCGTGTCTGTGACCTGCACCACAGCTCACGGCAACGCCGGATCCTTAACACACTGGGCGAGGCCAGGGATCGAACCCGCAACCTCTTGGTTCCTAGTCGGATTCGTTTCCGCTGCGCCACGACGGAAACTCCCTGATGCCCATTTTAACACCTTGCATTGTGACTTCGGAAGCTGCGGTCACTTGCACAGACCTGTGGTCTTCTGAGCACTCTGATACGTATTTTTTTCCCCTAGCAGCTGTTCTTCTCAACGTTTGTGGTTTAGTTTTTATTCACTACAGAGGCTGTGTGACAGGTTTGAGGTCATGCCCACTTGGGGTCCGTTATTACTGCTTCCTTTGGTCATTTCTTCTGTCTCCTGGTGATTGGATGTAAACCTACTGTCTTTAGGAGTTCCCGTTACGGCTCAGTGGGTTAAGAACCCAACATAGCAGGTCGAGGACCCGACATAGTCTCTATGAGGTTGTGGGTTCAATCCCTGGCCTCTCTCAGTGGGTTAAGGATCCGGCCTTGCCGTGAGCGGTGGTGTAGGTCGCAGACATGGCTCGGATCTGGCATCTCTGTGGCTGTGGTGGAGGCCGACAGCTGCAGCTCCGATTCGACCCCTTGCCTGGGAACCTCCATATACTGTTGGTGGGGCTTTAAAAAAAAAAAAAAAAAAAGGAAAAAGAAAGTACTGTCTTTAAGGAAAGATGCTGTTGCTTGTGGGCCTGGCCTGCAAGGCCACGTTCTGCCACGTCATGGTCCCGTGTGTTAGGGAAGGAGGTATTACGCTCGTCTTATGAGACGGTGCTGAGACCGGGAAGTGACACTAGCATCAAGGATTTGTTAAAATCTTCCCTTTACCACTTGTGGGAAGACGTATTTGCGTACATTGTGACCAGAGCTTTAAACAAGTGAGAAATCTGGGTGCTGCCACTGTGGTGCAGTGGGTTAAAAATCCCAATGGCAGCGACTCGTGTCCCTGCAGAGGCGCGGGTTCAGCGCCTGGTCTGGGAACTTCCAGATGCCACGGGTGTGGCCATAAAAGTAAAAAAAAAAAAAAAAAAGTGGGTAACGTGTGTGAATTCCCAAGGCATTCTATCTGGTCCCATCAAGGTCGCCTAGAGTGCGTTCTCACGTGATGCTCTCTCTTCATGTCGTGTTTGTTGATTTGCCGCTGTGCCCTAAGAGCCACAGCAGGTGGAGGAGGGCTTGGGGCGGGGTGCAGAGGAAGGGGGCAGCCACTGCCTGGCAGTGCTACACAGGTGCATTTTGTTTTTAATAGGGCTTTATGCTCCTCAAACCTGCTTCCCCCAAATCAAACTAGATTTCTTAAAAAATTAGGGCAGCCTAAACCTGTCATGCAGTTTGTAGCATATCTGATGCATGGTCTCTGGGCTGCAGGCCCCCAGCCCTGCTTGTGGCTCTTGAAAATAGTCGCTGAGTGATAAGCCGTCCACACTGCGTGTTCCCAGCTGAGCCGGTTCCCTGGGGGTGGGTTGTGTCTCCCAGGGCGGTGGTGGTGGTGGGGCTCCTGCAGTGGCAGGAAGGGACACCTGGGCAGTTTGGGGTGGTGGTTTTACGCTGCCCACTTCTGCAGAAGCTCCTAAACTCTGGTGCGAGCTCTGCAGATGCAGGTGACAACCATGGGCTGACATGTCCCCAGTGGGTATCCTGACCCTGGGTTCTCCCGGCACGTTTGTCTGGACACGGATCCGCACCCAGTTCGCCAAAGCTCGTGACTGAATCTGGCCAAGAACTGTATCTCCCCTCGTCCACCCAGATGCTCTGTGGATCAACACCCCAGAAACAGGGCTGGGTCACCCCACCGCCTGGAAGGTCCGTGGACCTCGGGCCCCGCGGCTCACGGTGTTTCCTTCTTTTGCAGGATAATGTGATTTTCGAGAGACTCTCGAAAGATTCAAAATACATGGAGGAGACCCTCTGCCACCTGGAGTATTTTGCCACGGAAGGTAGGCGGGGTTTAGGGCTGTTATTTCTGCCGTTGGGGTTGTTTGCAAGGGGCGCTTGGTGAGCCGTGATGCTTGGAAGAGACCTGTCATTTTTGTGCAGTGCTTCACTTGCCTCACAGGTGCGTCCTTTTCTAGCGCCAACGCGTCCCCACCCTTGACCTTCTGTGTTGGTGACAAGAGGCAGGGCTGCAGGCTGACCGTGACTGTTACCTAAACATGACCCCCGCTCACTGTTAACTGGGTGTGCGGGGGAAGTGGCTGCCCCACCCAGGATGCTGGCAGAACTGTCTTCTAGTTCTTTCTGGGGAAACTCACCTCATGGCTTCTCAGCCCCTCTCTCAGTATCCTGGTGACACTGGCTTCCCCTTGACTTAAGGCCAGAAGGATTCACTGAACCCAGGGAGTTCCTGTTGTGGCACAGTGTGAACAAACCCAACTAGTATCTGTGAGGACGCAGCTTTGATCCCTGGCCTTGATCAGCGGGTTAAGGATCTGGCATTGCCACGAGCTGTGGTGTAGGTTGCAGACACGGCTCGGATCTTGTGTCTGTGGCATAGGCCGGCAGATGCAGCTCCGATTCGACCCCTAGCCTGGGAACCTCCATATGCTGCAGGTGCGGCCCTAAAAAGACAGGGGGGCAAAAAAGAAAGAATGATTCGCTGAGCCCAGAGCAGGAGAGGGAGGTGTTCTCTGAAGGCCTCCGCACCTCGGATGTCAGGCCCCCCTGCACGTGGGTGCCATGAGAGGGGGGCCCTGCTGGAGAGGTGACGCGGCTCCCTCGCCTCCCAGAGCTCCTGTGGCCACATGTACCCACGTCCATATGCACACAGGGACACACACATTCACCCATGCGCACAGGAACACACATGCAGACACAGGTACACACACACAGACACAGAGGCACACAGCTGTGTCTCTCACGTGCTGGCTCGCGGGGCCTTGACTGCCGTCGTGAATTGCACTTCCTGCCTCCCCTCCTGGCTGGTCCCCTCTCGTGTGCCCGTGGGTGCCCTACGGCTCCTGTCCTTCTCTGCTGTGGGGTACTCATTCCTGGCTTGTCCTGCACGGCCCCGCATCTCGAGAAGAGGCGGTTTGTGTGACCACAAGCTGCTTTTCAAGTCCCTTTCTGAAGGCGCGAAGGTGGACTCAGCGCGACCTCCCAAGCCAATGCTGTTTCCTTGCACGAGCCGGTTCGACGTGGGGCCCCGTGGCGTCCCCTGGCGGGGGGTGGGGGAGGTGCCATCCTTCCTGCCAGCCCCCCGTGGCATCGCAGGGAGACGCGGGCTGTCTTGCAGGCCTGCGGACTCTGTGTGTGGCTTACGCCGACCTCTCCGAGAGAGATTACGAGGAGTGGCTCAAAGTCTACCACGAAGCCAGCACCTTATTGAAAGACAGGACGCAGCGGCTGGAAGATTGTTACGAGCTGATCGAGAAGGTAACTGCCCGTGGAGACCCCAGGGAGGGGCTGCAGAGCAGAGCTGTGGCACAGGGACCCTTTTGCTCTGTCGTGACGTTGTCTCATCGCGTGAGGAGCTTAGCTAACCCGAAGCTCTGCATCGCGTCTTTCTTTGCTTCGAAGACCCTTGGTTTTTAATGGGCTCGCTCTCGGAAAGGTCCAGCCACCCTCAGTCAAGCGTTAACATCTTAAGAAGCTTCAGGTGACAGACAGCACCAGCGACTTTCTGGGTTTGCTGAAGACGAGGCTGAAGGGCTTAGCTGACCCTCTGGGGTCCCCCGAGGCCATTGTCTTTCCAGAATATTTTCACGCTTACTGTCCTATGGCGTTGGAGCGTTGCCATGGCTGTCCCCCATTGCCTCCGTGGATTCTGTTTCCGTGTCATCACCCAGGACATGAGGTGGCTTCCCACGGGTAGATCCCCATATGCCCCTGGGAGCTGGGTTTCAACTTTCTGTGTTTCATGTTGGAAAACAGCGGTCCATCCATTTTCCAGTTTTTATAGCTCCAAAGTCATTGCTGTCTTGCTTTTTTCATTCCCTTATTATTACTTTTTAAAATTCTGCTTTGCTTTTTAATATTCAGTTGTATGTTCACTTGTTCATCATTTTAATGGCGTTGGGGTGGAACTAAATTCAGCTGTTCATTGGCCCTGCTTCCCTGGACACAACCCAGAATTACTTGGAGAATCAGAACAAAGCAATGAAGTAGGCACGATGCCGCAGCGGCCCCCGGCCAGCGATGGACACTCGGGAGATACCTGGCTTTGCTCATCACTGAGTCAGGTTTTCTCATGTGTCACCTGTACCAGGTCCTTGACTCAGCAGTGGAGGGAGGGGAGGGTTCAGTACCTGCAGGACGACTTGCCCACCTGCTCTGCTGCCAGGTGGTTTCTCTTCACATGCGCCTGGTACCCAGAAGGAGATGGCAGGTGCCGGCCTGTGTGGGCAGAGGGGTTCTAGCATCTTGGATGGTTTTGAAATGCCCTCTGTGTGGCTCTCATCAGTTGCCTGCGAACAGAGGTTTCGCGTAGAGGAAATAATTGTCTCAGAACATTTTGGCTGCCCTTTGTTAAGGCTTTTGTCCCTGATGCTGCTCTTAAGCGTGTGCCCATCTTTAACTGAAGCTGTTTTTCATTCTAGAACTTACTGCTCCTTGGAGCTACCGCCATAGAAGATCGCCTTCAGGCAGGCGTTCCAGAAACCATAGCGACTCTGTTGAAGGCAGAAATTAAAATATGGGTGTTGACAGGCGACAAACAAGAAACTGCAATTAATATAGGTAATGCTCTGAAAAAGAATGGCTTGATGCGCTTATTGTATTATGTTTTTAAAATGTCGTCCTTGGGGGGTGCCTGAGAATTCCGCAGATGCACCGGACAGGCGGCATTTTGTAGAAGTCTGCCTTTAGGAGGCCCAGGGAGGCTTGCTGACCTGAGATGAAGGTGCTCTTGTGAGCGTGCTCTGCCTGTTAGAGACGGTCCAGCTATGACACCTTCCTGAAAGTGTTAACCACACTGAGAGAGGCTGGAGAATTCAGGAGTTGACAGTGTCGACGTTAGCTTTAGCTTTCTTCAAGAAAATTTAAGACACTCAGGGCGTGTTTGCCCTAAGTTTAAATATGCACCATTACTTGAGACTATTCTAACCATTTTAATGATTTCTGCTGACGGATAGGCTTTTCTGAGTCTGCGCATCACAGAGATGAAAACGGGAGAAAGGGAATTGAAGTCTACATAACTTCATGAGTGTTAAAGCAGCACATTGTAAGGTTGAAAAGGAATTGGGAAACTACTAATTTAAACAAAAATCTAACTTTGGTTATTCGAATTATCTTTAAATGAGCTGCTATTCCTGTCACCATCATAGTGTGACAAGCTCTGGTGCATGTGTGGTAAAAAGAATTTGTAAGGCGGACTTCAAAAAATATGTACATATGTATTTTATATTTGTAATGATCATTTTTTTTTCATTATAGCCGGTTTACAGTGTTCTGTCAGTTTTCTGCTGTACAGCAAGGTGACCCAGTCACACATACATGTATACATTCTTTTTTCTCACATTATCCTGCTCTGTCATAGGTGACTAGATAGAGTTTCCAGTGCTGCACAGCAGGATCTCATTGCTTATCCATTCCAAAAGCAATAGTTTGCCTCTATTAACCCCAAATTCCCAATCCATCCCACTCCCTCCCCCTTCCCCTTGGCAACCACAAGTCTGTTGTCCAAGCCCATGAGTTTCTTTTCTGTGGAAAGGTTCGTTTGTGCCGTATATTAGATCCCAGATATAAGTGAAATCACATGGTATTTGTCTTTTTCTTTCTGGCTTATTTCACTTAGAATGAGAGTCTCTAGTTCTATCCATGTTGCTGCAGATGGCATTATGTTGTTCCTTTTTATGGCTGAGTAGTATTCTGTTGTGTCTATGTACCACATCTTCTTAGTCCATTCATCTGTTGATGGACATTTAGGTTGTTTCCATATCTTGGCTATTGTGAATAGAGCTGCAGTGAACATATGAGTGCTTGTGTCTTTTCAAGGAAAGTTTTGTCTGGATATGTGCCCAGGAGTGGGATTGCTGGGTCATATGGTAGTTCGGTGTATAGTTTTCTGAGATATCTCCATACTGTGTTCCATAGCAGTTGTGCCAATTTACATTCCCACCAAGAGTGCAGGGGGGTTCCCTTTTCTCCAGTCTCTCTGGCATTTGCTGTTTGTGGTTTAATGATGGCCATTCTGACTGGTATGAGGTGGTATCTCATGGTAGTTTTGGTTTGCATTTCTCTAATAGTCAGGTATTAATTTTTTCCAACCCAGGAGCATGGAATAACTTTACATTTCTTTGAATCCTCTTTAATTTCCTTGATTAATGTTTTTTTCATGTGCTTGTTGGCCATCTGTATATCTTCTTTGGATAAAGGTCTGTTCAGGTCTTTTGCCCATTTTTCCATTGGGTTGTTGGCTTTTTTGCTGTTGAGTTGTATAAGTTGTTTGTATATTGTAGAGATTAAGCCCTTGTCAGTTGCATCATTTGAAACGATTTTCTCCCATTCTCTTAAGTTGTCTTTTTTTTTAATGGTTTCCTTTGCCGTGCAAAAGCTTGTCCGTTTGATTAGGTCCCATCGGTTTATTTTTTGCTTTTATTTCTGTTGCCTTAGGAGACTGACCTGAGAAAACATTTATAGGGTTGATGTCAGAGAGTGTTTTGCCTCTGTTCTCTTGCAGGAGTTAAATGGTGTCTTTCTTATATTTAAGTCTTTCAGCCATTGTGCGTTTATTTTTGTGCAGGGTGTGAGGGTGTGTTCATTTCATTGCTTTGCATGCAGCTGTCCAGGTTTCCCAGCACCACCTACCAAAAAGACTGTCTTTTTCCCATTTTATGGTCTTCCTTCTTTTGTCAAAGATTAATTGACCGTAGGTGTCTGGGTTTATTTCTGGGTTCTCCATTCTGTTCCATTGGTCTGTATGTATGTTTTGGTACCAGCACCACACTGTTTTGATGACTGTGGCTTTGTAATATTGCTTGAAGTCTGGGAGAGTGATGCCTCCTGCTTGGTTTTTGTTTCTCAGGATTGCTTTGGCGATTCTGGGTCTTTTGTGGTTCCATATAAATGTTTGGATTGTTTGTTCTAGTTCTGTGAAAAATGTCATGGGTAATTTGATAGGGATTGCATTGAATCTGTAGATTGCTTTGGGTAGTATGGCTATTTTTACAATATTAATTTTTTCCAACCCAGGAGCATAGGAATAACTTTACATTTCTTTGAATCCTCTTTAATTTCCTTGATTAATGTTTTATAGTTCTTGGCATATAAGTCTTTCACCTCCTTGGTCAGATTTTTTTCCTAGGTATTTGATTTTTTTGGGTGTGATTTTAAAAGATATTGTTTTTTGTATTCCTTTTATAATATTTCATTGTTAGTATATAGAAATGCAACTGATTTCTGAATGTTAATCTTATTTCCTGCTACTTTGCTGATTTTTTTTTCTTTTTTCTTTTTAGGGCCACGCCTGTGGCATATGGTGGTTCCCGGGCAAGGGGTCTAATCAGAGCTACAACCGTTGGCCTACACCACAGCTCACAGCAACGCTGGATTCTTAACCCACTGAGTGAGGCCAGGGATCGGAGCTGCAACCTCATGGTTCCCAGTCAGATTTGTTTCCACTGCGCCATGACAGGAACTCCCTTTGCTGAATTTCTTGATCAGTTCGAGCAGTTTTTGGGTTGAGTCCTTAGGGTTTTGTATGGTATATGTAGTATCATGTCATCTGCATACAGTGACAATTTCACCTCTTCTCTTCCAGTTTGGATACTTTTATTTCTTTTGTTTGTCTGATTGCTGTGGCTAGGACTTCCAGTTCTGTGTTGAATAGAGGTGGTGAGCGTGGGCATCCTTGTCTTGCTCCAGAGATTCTTGTGGCAGTCGCCCTTCTCCTCTCGCCCACCCCAGCAGTGGCCCCTTGCTTCTCCTGCAGGCCCAGACCTCCTCCTGGGTTCCCTCTGCCGTGGTGTTCCACTCCCCAGCCTGTAACACGTTGCTCCCCCACCCGTGATGCAGTGCTTCTTGGCCCCTTAGGCTGTCCCCACACAGCCAGCCCCAGTCCTCTCCCCGGGACGGCCCTCCGGAGCCTGAGCCTCAGCACCCAGCCCCCACCTAAGCATCTCAGGCTGTGGCGTCTGGGCTGCTGGTTCGGATGGTCTGTGCAGCTCTCACTCTGCTTTGCCCTCCTCAGTCCGGCTGCTTTTCGCGGCGACTTTGAGGTCCCTCCGTCTTGGCCGATCTCCTAGTTAGGCGGCGTCCCAAGGTGTGGGTTCCTTTTCTCCTTCACGGCTCCCTCTCAGGGATGCGAGGCCTGTCCTGACTGCTTTTCTTTCTCTCTTTTTCTTTGGTTCTTCCCGGTTATGTCAAGGGTTTCTTGCCCTTCTTGGAGGTTGAAGTTCTTCTGCCAGCGTTCAGGAGATGGTGTGTGCGAGTCGTTTTACACGTAGGTGTGGTTTTTTTGATGTGTTTGCGGGAGGAGTGAGCGTGACCTCTTACTCCTCCAGCATCTTGCTCCTTCCCTCCACCCCCGACCTCAAATACATTTATGAAAATAGACCCCATGTCACCGCAGGAAGAAATGCACCAGAACATCGGGATTTGAGCAACAGCATCCTATTTGGAGGGGTCTCCTTGGAGCATAACCTGCTGAATCCAGCGGAGCCTTTTCTTAACCTTCTCTCCACATCAGCCCCGTCTCTCAGAGAACCTCAGTTGGAGACAGTGCTTATCTCTGGGGGAGATTTCATTTTTTTTTAATAGACAAGAGCCATTTAATCATTTCTTATCAAGGCTGTAACTAGTCAGATGCATTTAAATTTTTTTAGTAGTGTGTAGTTGACTTACAGTGTTGTATGAATTTCAGACAGATAGCAAAGTGAGTCAGTCATACGTATACGTGTATATGTTCTTTTTTCCCGTATAGGTTGTTGCCAACTACCGGTAGATTTTCCTGTGCTACACGTGTGGTTCTCTTCAATCTTCTGTTTTATTTTACTTAATTTTATTATTTATCTGTTTATTTATTTATTTTTATTTTTTTGTCTTTTTGCCTTTTCTTGGACTGCTCCCAGGGCATGTGGAGGTTCCCAGGCTAGGGGTTGAATCAGAGCTGTAGCCTCTGGCCTACGCCACAGCCACAACAACACAGGATCCGAGCCGCGTCTGCAACCCACACCACCGATCACGGCAACACCGGATCTTTAACCCACTGAGCAAGGCCAGGGATTGAACCTGCAACCTCATGGTTCCTAGTCGGATTGGTTAACCACTGCGCCATGACGAGAACGCCTATTTTACTTAATTTTAATTTAATTAAAATTTTTAAGAGTCCTCCCTGAGTCCCCGTTGTGGCTCAGTGGTAACTGCCGTAGGTTGTGTGGGTTGATCTTCTGTGTATACAGTAGTGTGCATATGTTACTGCCCACTCCCCATTCCCCTGCCCGATGCATTTTGGACTCCCAGACAAGTGAGCATCAAGTCCCCAGAGACTGACAGCCAATTCGTGGCGGGTCTCTGAAGCACCGGGCGTCCGCTTTGCATCTGTTGTCCCCAGCACGTTTTTGGAGAAGAGGGTGGATATGTGCCTGTGTGGACCCATCGCCTCTACGAGAGGATAAAACCCTTTGGTGATGGTTTGCTTGGGGTCTCTTGTCTATACCTTGGCCCTTGAGGTATTATGTTCCATGTACATCTGGCCTAAACACTTGCAGTCGATATGCAGCTCCTGTTCATCGAGGGCCGTAAAGCTGGCCGCTGCTCCGAAGCGCCCCCTGCTGGCGTAGCAGGTGAAGGGTTTGTCTCTGCTGTGGCATAGCTTCCATCCCTGGCCGGGCGATTCTTAAATGCTATGGGCACAGGCAAAAATAAAAATAAATAAATAAAATAAAAATTTAAAAATACGCATTTATCATTGATAACTTGAAGATATTAGGAAAATCAAAAGAAAAAAACCACTTAGAATCTTACTACCAAAAAACATACCCCGTGATCTGGTCATTTAAAAGAATGTATTTAGGCTGTTTGGATGGCTCCCATGGTCCTAGAGCAGTGGGAGGAGGTGGGCAAGCCCTCTACTGAAAGTTGCCCTCTTGCTGATGAGCTGTCTTAGTGCTCCTGGGTCTCGGGTGTTCCTGCTGGACTTGAGGTCCATGGGCGCCACTGTGAGTGGCATGAGGGCACTTGCTCCATCCTGCCCCCTGCCCTCCTGTCTTGTCACACCCGAGTCCATCAGGCTCTAGCTAAGTTGGGATGAACTCATTTGAAAAGCAAAGGGCCAGAAATCGGGCCAGAATTCAACCCAGAAAACACCAGTGGCTCGTGACTCCCAAAGGAAGGTTTTCTTTGGGTGTGGAGTGGGGCTTCTCTCACCTAACAGGTGATTGGTACCTGGCCGGTTTTTTTCACTGAATGGCTGTATCATTTGTGCTTTTTAGGGCTGCACTCGTGGCATATGGAGGTTCCCAGGCTGGGGGCCGCAGCAAAGCTACAGCTGCCAGCCTACCCCACAGCCACAGCAACTCAGGATCTGAGCCGTGTCTTTGGCCTACATTACATCTCACAGCGACACCAGATCCTTAACCTACTGAGCGAGGCCAGGAATTGAACCCACATCCTTGTGGATCCTAGTTGGGCTCATTAACCACTGAGCATGATGGGAACTCCTATTTTGTGCTTTTTTCCCAAAGAGGGTGAAGCAGCATTTGTAGTTTGGGTTCCACAAGTCCTCAAATTCATTAGATATTTTAAAATTGACCTTAACTTTTTTTCTTTATATTTCTGTATTTTTTATTCAAGGATAGTTGATTTACAGTGTTGTTAGTTTCTGTTTGTGTATGTGTGTGTATTCTTTTTTGTATTCTTTTCCATTATGGTTTATGATAAGATATTGAGTATAGTTGCCTGTGCTATATACAGTGGTACCTTGTTTATCTGTTTTATATGTAGTAGTTTCATCTGCTAACCCCAAACTTGTAATTTATCCCTTCTCTTCTTTCCCCTTTGATAATCATATATTTGTTTTCAAGTCTATTTCTGTTTTATAAACAGGTTTATGTCATATTTTAGATTCTATGTATAAGTGATGTTATATTTGTTTTTCTGTCTGACTTCTCTTAGTATGATAATCTCTAACTGCATCCACCTTGCTGCAAATGGTATTACTTCACTCTTTTTCATGGCTGAGTAATATTTCATTGTATACATACACCACATCTTCTTTATCCATTCATCCGTTGATGGACATTTAGGTTGTTTACTGCTGCTGTGAATATAGGGGTGCTTGTATCTTTTTAAATTGTAGTTTTGTCCAGATATATGCCCAGAAGTGGGATTTCTGGACCATATGGTAATTCTAAATTTAGTTTTCTGAGGAGCCTCCATACTGTTTTCCTTAATGGTTGCACCAGTTTACATTCCCACCAACAGTGTAGGAGGGCTCCCTTTTTGTCACACCTTCTCCAGCGTAAAATTGACGTTTTAAGCAGATGTTCCTCAAGACCCTAGGAGATGATGCCTCCTGTTTTTAAGCTGATGACTTGGCCAGCATCTCTTATGTATCCTGAAGCTCTTCACGACTCACACTCTGGCTGGTACGTCAGTGGGACTCAGACATGCCTCTGGTTTTGCTAAGTACGTTTCCGGCAGCTCAGGAATTGACATCCTTTGAAAGAGCTGTGTCTTAGTTACTTTTTTCACCTTGCATTCAGAACATGTTTGTAACCCTGGGTGATGTTGAGGGGTTAAGCTTCATTTTCTGAATTACGGTGTCTGTTGAGCCTGTAGCTTGTGTGGCGCAGACATCCAGATGTGGCACGAGACTTGAACACATCAGACCGCAGGTGACAGCTGTGAGCAGCCCGAGCTCGTGCTCCAAATCCAGGATGGATCGTAAAGCCTGGTTCTAGTCCCACGTTCCGCAAACGCTCCGTGGTATGAACTGTTACTGATCTGTCTCCTATAGTGTGGTTTGGATACTCTGCACGTTTTCGTGCATGCTGTGTGTGTGTTTTAGGGCACCCAGAAGATACTTAGGAAGAAGATGATGTACCTGGATGTTACTGGATGGGTGCTGGGTGTGCTTCCCAGCAACGGCCTTCGTCCTTACGAAGGAACAGTCCTAGAGCTGACTGAGTTTACAAGGCCATGCTCTACTTAACGACCAACTAGTTAGTGCTGGGTCCCAGGGCTCATGACGTGTGGTGCAGAGCTCATTTTAAACAGATTCATGATGGTTTTACGAAGAGTTTTCTCTAAGTTTTGAGTTAGAAAACACAGGAGAAGGGTACTATATTTTATCCGCTGTTAAGACACATCTTGTTTTCAGATTTCATCACCTCTGGAATTGGGATGCCTTAACGACTGCTGACTCTCATAACTTTAACTGGCAACGTTTCCCTTTCGAGGTGACCGTTGGTGTTTGGTGCTGTTGGCGCTCTTCAGCATTTGCTTTCTTTCTATCATTTGTCATCTCTCCATCCATCCACCTCTCCATTCATCGTCTCTCCATCCATCTGGGCATCCGTCATCTGACCGTCCATCTGCCTATCCATCCATCCGTCTGTCCATCCATCCTCTATCCATCCATTCATCTATCATCTGGCAGTGTTTTGAGAACTTACTGAAAGTGTAGCTTTCAGTGCATTCCTTGAAACCAAACACACTTAGATTAAGTTCCAGGATATTCATGTCTCTTATGAGCCTGTGAGTGTGATGGGGAGGCAGCCATCTGCCTGTGGCTTTGAGGTCCTTTGGAACTGACATGATGCCACGGCCCTGCTGGGCTCTGCTGGGTTAGTGCTGACTAGTGTGTTTCTAGGAATGGGCAGTATTCTTTTTTGGCTTCAAAATTTGGCATCAGCTAGTCTAAAGTGAAACTTCAGCTGTGGTTTTTGTGAACTGTGTAGTTATCATTTCCTATTAAAACTGGATAAAACATCTATTACACAGTCAGACAATAGATGTGAAGTTTTCAGAATTTTTTCCGAATGGACATAGGCTGAGTGAGAACAAAATCCTCCTGCATATTCTGTCTTCAAGTCATCAAGTTGGGAATCACTTTCACTGTGAACCATCTGAGTTGGAATTCCACGCCCCTTCCCCCACATTTTGCTACCCACCACTTGTTACCTCTGGACCACTCCTGTAGTCTCGGAAGTTTAATTTCTGAAGCTGAGTAGATGTAGCTTATCCATGCCCGTCTTGTCCATTGGCAGGAAGACAATTCTGGTACTCAGGTGGGGCTGGGAAAATTCGGCCATGGCCGAGTCTAGTGGTGTTCACAGAGAGGTCAGGTGTGTGATGTCTTGATTACCTGCAGCTCCGTTGTTGTCAGATGCTCCACTGTAAGCTTGGAGAACTTACATTCTCTAGGTTGGGCCTGCGTTAATGATGAGACAAACTCAGGAAGGAAATAGGTGAGAAAGTACCGACTGCAGGGTATAAATGCTAAGCAGGCTGGTGTGAGGAATAGTTACTCAGTAAGTGTCAGCCCGGCGTTGGGCATGTCACAGCTAAGTCCTTTATGTGAGTTTTATATTTAATTCCCTTTGAGGTCAGCATTATCCCCCCTTTAAAGATGGAACCAGGCACAGAGGCACCGGGTCTCTCAGCCTATGCCACAAATGTGTGAGAGCACTAAGGCATCTGAGCACGTGCCCACGGTCCTTGATGCTCACATCCGAGCAGGGAAGATAGACATCAGAAAGACCAGGGAGGAAGGACTTCCCGGGTAAGAGAGGTTTAAACGTGAGCCTCAAGAATTTGTTTCAAACAAACAAAGAATGAGCAGAGGATGGGTCAGGATGGCCCAGTTTTGGTGGGGGGTGGGGGACAGGGGGTAGATGAGGTAAGGCTGAGGCAGTGCCCCCCTCCCCTTGCGAAGCCTTGCGGGCGGGGTCTGAGCGTCTGGTGGGAAGGGTGCCCAGGACAGTTCTGTGGACACGTCCTGAGCATCCAGGTCCTCGGATGGGGAATCCCTCTCTGAGCCTCCCAGTCTGGGGTAGCTGAAGATTTCTGTCTTGCACCATCCACTCCTGACGTCCGGCGCTTCACGTGCTCACGCTCAAACGTGGAGTGACCAGATTCTCCCCCACATGACTCAGAGCTAACAATGCACTCGTTGGGGCTTGGGACCAAGTTGAAGCTCACTGATGGGGCGGGGCAGGAGGGCTCCTAGACCTCCAGCTGGGCAAGGCTGCGCTGTCCCTCCCTCTTCCAGAAGCGGCTCCAGGGGAACCTGGGTTGGCATCTCCGACGATATGTGCCTGCCTCAAAGAAAGAGACGGTGATGGCAAGTTCCAAGAGGGGTTTGGTTAGGGCATATTTTCCAGTGTGAACAATTATTTTATTTTCTTAAAATCAAGTCAGCTCTAAGTACCACAGGCGCTGTAATATTTGGATTTCTTTGAGTGCTGATTACACTCAGGTAGTAGAAAGACTAAACACGTCTGTGGCGTGCTGTGAACTTCAGCTGGAGAAAAAAGTGAAATCCCAGCGGCGACCTCCGCAGTCATTTTATGGTCGTCTTGTTAGATTGTGAGATTAAAGAAATAGCCCTCAATTTACAAGTGTGGATTGACATTCCATACCTGGCTCTCCGCCAAGAGCTGATCTCATTTTATCCAAAAACCTTAGAAATCAAGCACACCAAACTTGGATTGACATAATTTAATTTGCCACATGAGCTAAGTTGCACTTCACTGTGTTCAGCCTCCATGGTCTGTCGGGAGCGAGTGGTCTGTGTGCTAATCCTTTCAGCAAAATCTTGCTTCATTTTCCAAATTAAAAAAAGGGGGGGGGCTGTTTCTTCTCAGAAACTTTGAACTTTGTGTATTTAAATTCATGAAAGCATCAGTGGTTTTATAGCGTACCCTCTCCTTGCAATGGCTAGAAAAATCCTTTTTTTCCCTCCCATTCTATCTCTGCACAGCTTCAGTTGTCAAATGGATTTTGGCTTAAATTGCAAGATAGAAAATCAAGTAGCAAGCGATGGCTTAAAAATTCCATCTCGCTTCTGCAGCTGTTGTTCAAATCAAAAACCTCCAGCAACTCCTGGTGCAGTAGCTATAAGAAGTTCCTAACAGTTTCTATTGCATGAAGTTGCTGGAAGTTTCTGGGACAAGAGACTAACACTCAGGAAAATGATTAATGTTCAGGATCTCCTTTTGTAAATGAAAATAAAATACAGACCTTCATTCTGCACTTAACCTAAGAATTGATAGGAAGGCAGGACACGTGTGTAAAATTTTAGTGGGAAACAAATAGTTCCATTATTTCTATCCTGCCGTGTAGAACTTCCAGTGGCATTCTGGGAAATTCTCATTTTCACCCATCTCTACTATTGCAACGCACACTTGAGGAGTCCCTTGGTGGCTTAGCGGGCTAAGGATCCAGTGTTGTCACTGCAGTGGCTCTGGTTACAGCGGTGGCGCGGGTTTGATCTCTGGCCCCGGAACTTCTGCATGCCGTGGCCACAGCCAAAAATAAAAACAAAATACAGACTTGAAGCAGTTTGAAAATGTATAGGACACTGTGCCCTCTCTCCTCCTTTTATTTTTTCTGCTAGAGGTTTAACAGGTATTTGCCCATGTAATCCTGTGGTTTTAAATTATTCTGTTGTTTTCACTTTTAAAATAATATGCAGTGGTTTTAACTAGGAGGATAATCTCTGTCCCCTGAGGTAAGGATTGCAAACTGCCTGCACTAGATCTTAATGATGTTGCTTAAAAAAAAAAAAAAAAAAAAACCAAACCCAATTGGGCAAAAAGCCTTAATTTTGTGCTTTCAAATTTGGGTTCTAAGACGGAATATTATAATATTACAGAATATTCCTGTCAAATGACAATCATTAATGAAGGATATACTTCATACATTCCAAAATAAAAATATTTACCATTTGCCCCACCTCCCCCCCTGCAAAAAAAAAAAAAAAAAAACAAAACAAAACCAAGGTTTTTCTCATCTGTCTTTGTCTGTCCTGAGTTCTCTCCTGTGCCTGTGAGTCGGGTTTCTTAAGGATGAGAGGTGGGCTTGCTGGGTAGAACTGAGCACACAGAGGCGGCAGTTCTGGGACTGGTCCATCAGTTAAGCGCCTGTCTCCTTGCCCGCTTAAATCTGGCGTCTGTGGGGTGGGTGTTCTGGCTGTTCTGTGGGGGAGACTCCAGGTGCCTGTGGCTTGAGGAACAGCACTGGTTAAGGCCCTTCCTCGAGTTGGTCCCCTCTGTCCTTGCCCGCGGGTTGACATCCTCCACCGTTTCTCCCTGTTTCTGTGATGGTTGGTCCATGGTTGTTGCAAGGGCCCGTTTTCTAGGAAGGATTCTTCTCCTGCCTTTGATCAATGAGATGAATTGAGATGGGGTTGGTGGAGGCACGTGTTGATGCCAGCTCTGCCAAGGGGCACCCACAAGATGGCCGAGGACTTGAAAGAAAGCCTAAGGCCCCCACAGACACCCCTGGACTTGGGGTCGTGTCTCTGCCTCCCCTCAGAGTGTGGGGACGTGAAGGCGAGGGGTCAGGAGAGGCTCCTGCTTGGGTTGTGGTGACCCCCCGCCTCTCCAGCTGTCACGCGTGGGCTGCACGCCTGAACAGGAAAGAGCTTCAAGGAGCATATGTCACCTTCCAGGAGGAAAAGAACCTGCCACTTTACCTGCAGAGATGCCATTGTCGCAAGATGCAGTGCTGGGATACTCTTCTTCCAGGCTAACGTTTTTCACATTTGTATCCTCCATTTTTAAAAATGGAATGAAAGATTCTTTACATTTTGTAGGGCTTTTCAATTTGTAAAAGTTTCACACATGGTTTCCTGTAATCCCATGATAACCCTCCCCCCTCCCCAAGCCTATACTGCCCTTCCCTCTCTCCCTCCCCTGCTGGAACCACCTGTTTGGTCTCTGTATCTGTGCATCCGCTTCTTTTTTGTTTTATTCACTAGTTTGTATGTGTTTAGATTCCACATATGTGATATCCTATGGTATTTCTTTCTCTGCCTGACTTACTACATGAGCATAATACCCTCCAAGTTGATCCATGCTGCTGCAAGTGGCAAAATTCATCCTTTCTCATGGCTGGCTAGTATTCCCTTGTATGTGCATCCTGCATCTTCTTTATCCATTCATCAGATAATGGGCACTTAGGTTGCTTCCATACCCCTGCGGTTGTAATTCATGCTAAACTAGCCTGTTTTGAAACCCGGGTTTATTCTTTAAATGGGGATTGCTGCGAGCTTTTGCAGGAACAATGACTCCCTCTGCGTATCATAGGATTCCTCAGAAACCCACTGAGAAGTGCCTGCCTTTTGCAAAAGCAAGTGAGCAATCTTGCCATTGCGTAGGCACGCCTCTGCTGGTCTAAGAGCACCATTGGGTTCCATTGGGCTTCCGAAAGCGTTTGCAGTTGCTTCAGACAACCCAGGGCCCATCTTCATGTTCCACAAGCATCAAGGAAAAGCCACAGAAAACTGATGAGTGTTTATTTCGGCCCCTTGTTACCAAGCCCTTCCCAGCCAGGTGTCAGTGCTCTCTGCAAGAGTCACAAATCTCTGCCAACTTTCCCCCCGCTCCCTCGGGCTCTGTCCCTCTGGGGGAGCCCACAGGGCTTCGCGTGGTCGTAAGGGAGGTGCAGGAGGGGAGGCTGAATTGAGGGGACATCGGACACAGAAGTTCCCGGTGGGGAGCGTCAGTTCACCTGCGTGTTCCTTCTTTTGCTTCAGGCTATTCCTGCCGGTTGGTGTCACAGAACATGGCCCTGATCCTGCTGAAAGAGGATTCCTTGGATGTGAGTAGCTTTGCCAAAGTCGTGTTCGGTGTAACTGCGTTCAGTCCTTGGTTTGTTTCTACTATGGCTGATAAGTGGGGCTTTTTTTGGGCTTTGTTTTGTTATTTTTGTTTTTTGTTTTTACTAAAGCACAATTATACAACAGCTTGGCGTGTTTTCTCCTTGTGTTTATGAATGGATGTCGTAGGTCGTACCTTTAAGCCCTGAAACGGAAAGCTCAGAACATTGCTTCACGATGAGACTTTACTTACCTAGGATTGTGCATTTGAAAGGGGGTAATAGTTACACTTACATGGTGTGAAGTAGGCGGAAGAGCTACCGTCGTAACCGTTTTCCAGTGGATGCGTCCGCGTCGCTAAGGATGTTCCCGTTCTGTTGCTGGGCAGCCGTCACTGCCGCCCGTCGCTAGTTCTCCTTTCGTCTGGTAAAACTGACCCTGGTGCCCGTCACAGCACCTGCCACTCCCCCCACCCCCACGCCCGGCAGCCGTGCACTCGTTCTTTGTGTCTCTGAACTTGACGCCTCTTGGTACCTCGTGGAAATGGGACCATGGGGTCTGTCCTCCTGTGGCTGGCTCGTCTCATGCGGCATAGCGTCCCCGGGGTCCCTCCTGTGTTGTCACCACTTCCTTCCTTTTTCAGGCTGAGTAACCGTCTGTTGTTTGAATGGGCCACGTTTTGTTCCATGGACGCTTGCGGCACGGGCACCCTTTGGCTGTCGGAATAAAGCTGCTTTGCACACACGTGTGCCGGTGTCTCTCTGAGACCCGTCGCCTCTGTTGGGTATACACGCCGCAGCGAATTTGCTAGGTCGTGTGCTCATTTTATGTGTTAACTTTTTGAGGAACCACGCTGCTGTTTCCCACGTGGAGGGCACAAGGCTTCCGGCTTCTCCACGTCCCTGCCAACGTTTGCTATTTTCTGGAGTTTTGTTTTTGATTTTTTGGGTCTGATTTGGGGTAGTCGCTGTCCTGATGGGTGTGAGGCAGCACCACGGCGGTTCTGATGTGCTTTTCCCTCAGAATGACCTTCCGTGTCTTTTCATGTGCGTATTGTCCATTTGTGTGTCGTCTTCGCAGAAATGTCTATTCAATCCTTTCCCCATTTTAGGGAGTTCTTGTTGTGGCTCAGCCGTCACGAGCCCAGCTGGGATCCATGAGGATGCAGGCTCGATCCCTGGCCTCACTCAGTGGGATAAGGATCCGGCACTGCCGTGAGCTGTAGTGTTGGCTGGCAGCTGCAGCTCCAATTCAGTCCCTAGCCTGGGGACGTCCATATGGCACAGGTGTGGCTGTAAAAAAAATGAAAAGGAAAAAAAACCCTTTGTGCGTTTTAAAATCAGGTTGTTAGTTTGGGTGTGAGTGTGTGTGTGTGTGCAGTACTTTGTTGTTTGTCTGTCTCCCTCTAGTCCCTCAGCATGTAAGGTCCATGGAGCAAACTTCTGATTTTGTAGCGGCATCTCTACCTCTAAGCCAGCGCTTTGTGCACGTTAGGTACCCACTTAAATGTCTGAAGAGCGAACCAGCTTGGGGTAATTTTCCAGTCCTCAGTTGCGGCTTCTGCGTGAAGGTCCCGCTGATGAGGTGGTGGCAGAACAGCCAGGATGGGCGCGAGCACGTGGATGTTTGGGGAGAATCAAACCAGAGGCAGCTACACAGCACGTGGGTGGTGGGAGGCCGGAGCGCCGGGACCGGGACGTGCCTGCAACCTGGTGCGAGGCCGTGCCACCTGTGAGCGCACCCCCCAGGGGTCTGTGCCTGTGGCACCTTTGTTTCCTGAGGACCTTCCACGTATAAGGCGCCCACAGTCATGGAGGAAGCTCCTTTTCTGGAGGTGACTCCAAAGTGAGCCTCTGTTTTCTGTTTTTAAATCTCTCTTTCAGCTTTATTGAGGTATAATCGACGTACGGTAGAGTAGGATGGCTGACGTGCACGCTGTGATCATTTGACAGACGTACGCCGTCATCAAAAAGTCTACAAACAGCGAATGCTGGAGAGGGTGTGGAGAAAAGGGAGCCCTCCTACACCGAGGGTGGGAATGTCACTTGGTGCAGCCACTAGGAGAACAGCATGCAGGTTCGATCCCTGGCCTTGCTCATGGGTTAAGGATCCGGCGTTGCTGTGAGCTGTGGTGTAGGTTGCAGATGTGGCTTGGATCCCACGTTGCTGTGGCTGTGGTGTAGGCCAGCGGGTACAGCTCCGATGAGACCCCTAGCCTGGGACCCTCCATGTGCTGCAGGTGTGGCCCTCAAAAGACAAAGGACCAAAAAAAAAAAAAAAAAAGCATGAAATAATGCCACCTGCAGCAACATGGATGGACCCAGAGATTCTCACACTAAGCGAGTTAAGTCGGAAAGAGAAAGACAAGTATCACATGAGATCACTAAAAGGTGGAATCTAATAGAAGTGACGCGATGGAATTTGCAAAACAGAAACAGATGCAGATTTCAAAACCAAACTCAGGTTTACCCAAGGGGAGACGTGGCTGGAGGAGGCCTTCGTGAGGGGCTGGGATCGGTACGTGCACACTGGGCGTGTAGCGCAGCCTGGTGCCGGGACCTGGCGCACAGCACCGCGCACGGTCACCTCCCTGGAAACACGCCTGTTTTCCTCTCACACCAGCTCTTCCCCGGGACCCGGAGAAGGGCCGTCAGTCTGTAGACGGTGGGACCTGCAGCCCAGGTGGGACGCGGTTTGCTTCCCCAGACCGAGGTGTGATTCGTGAAGCTCAGGAGGCTTTGGGGAGTGCCTGACGTCTGTCGCTGGCCTGTCCCCAGTGCTTCTTCCTTAGCCTGGTAGTAGCACCATCTTTTAGTAAAACGACCTCCCTGCGCTCAGCATCTGCTGAGCAGAGGGGCGGCTGCTCTGCGCTCTGTGCGTGTCCACATGCAAAGGGGCACCCCGTGTTTCTGCCGACGGCCCCCCTCCTGCCCCCGCTTCCTCCGGCTCCTCCCTCATTTCTTACTTAGTTGGGTGCAGGGCTGTCATGCTCTCACTCGGATTTCACCAGGTGGCTGTGGAGTAGAAGCAGAGTCCGGGGGCGGCCAGTGACACTCCGCTGGCCTTTCAGGTTGCAGGGGCTCAGGTGAGACAGGGACCCAGGAGGTAGCCCACTCGGGAGAAGCAGAGGCCTGGCCTGCCTCACCTCACTGCGCCTCGTGTGCCCGTGGGAGGGAGTAAGGGGCTGGCCTCTGTCCCTGCACCTGACCCGTCGGTCCGTCCAGGCTGGGACCCCGGGTGCTGATAAGCGATCGGGATGCTGTCTGTGTTGAGTCCTTCCGCTGCTGCCAGAGTCACATCTAAGCTCAGTAACACGGAGATGGGTGGTCCTGGTGACACGGTGCGTGGCGGCGGGCGGGGCAGAGCTGGTGGTGGTGGTGGCACTGGGTGACCTTTTGGGACACCAGAAGAAGACGTGATTTTCTTTCCTTTTTTTTTTTTTTTTTTTTAAGTTTAAAAAACGTCCTGTGAAATCAGCTCTGTGGGTGATAATAGCGTGTGAACTTGGCACTGGCACCCAGTCCTGCTTCTCACGCACTGACCAGGGGTGCGTCTGGGAAGAGTGGGGGTGGCGGGTAGCCCCGCAAAGAAGAAGGGGTGATGCTGGGGCAGTCACTCCTCTGTCTGCTTCTAGCCCACCTGAAGTATTGCCATGCGTGTACTGGTCAGGGATTTATGGGCTCGATTTAGTTTTGGTTAAAGTGTTTCTCACAAGGTGCCGGCTTAAAGGAATTCCTGTTGAAAAGAAAAAAAGGAACTGCGCTGACAGTGGCATAAGCAGAAGCGAGAGCAGCGTGGGTCGCTCAACACATGCGCTAGTTCATGAGTTAAAGCACTGATCAGATCTGACACGTTGAAGAAATTTCAGTTATTACTCCCCAGGCTGCGATCATCAATCATCCTTGCCCTAAACGTGAAACGGTACCTGGGAACATGAGCTGTGGTAGGAAGCTGTTGGAATTAGTGAGACTTTAAAAGCTAAGAATACTGAGTATGAGAATAGACATCTACAGCCTTCCCAGCAATTAAGAAAAACGGGTAATACTCAAATCAGTTACTCTCTGATTGCACACCATTCGGCTGTTGAACAATAAATGTCTTTTGATGTTTGTCAGTAAGGGACAGAAAGAGCCAAGCCATTTGGGGAGAATTTGTTTTCTGTGCTGCAGGGACTAAAATTAATATGGGGAGTTCCCGTCGTGGCGCAGTGGTTAACGAATCCGACTAGGAACCATGAGGTTGCGGGTTCGATCTCTGCCCTTGCTCAGTGCGTTAACGATCCGGCGTTGCCGTGAGCTGTGGTGTAGGTTGCAGATGTGGCTCAGATCTTGCGTTGCTGTGGCTCTGGCGTAGGCCGGTGGCTACAGCTCCGATTCGACCCCTAACCTTCTTATGCCACAGAAGCAGCCCAAGAAATGGCAAAAAGACAAATAAAAATAAAAATAAAATTAATATGGAAGGAGACAAATAGAAAATCTGACTAGTGCTTTCGAAGACGCCAACGATGGAACAAATTCTGAAATTTATTTGGAGGAAAATGCAGCTGTTCTTAATGTATGTTAACTTATAGGATAGACAGCAACTATTTTGGATGAGCCATCCAAAGAAAGTTGGATTGGTAAGGATATATTTGAGCAAAACATTCATTCGTTAAGCAGGTTTTATGAAATAAGCACTTATGATCAGTGATGGAATGAAAATGGAATCATGTAAAATTCGTGGGCGGCATCAGTGGCAGAGACTGCACTTCCCAGCATCCCTGGGTCTGGGCGTGGCTGCGAGATTGAATCCCAGTGGTGGAAACTTGAACGGAAGGCAGAGCCTTGCAGGGAGCCCCTGGCAGATCAGGAGTGAGGGCTATAGAATCTCCATTCCCATATCACAAGCTGGATGTGGACGCGTGGGTTTGAGGTGCTTGCCAAATTACTGGAAAATCCTGAAGGAGCAAAAGTCAGCAAACCCTCTGCTAGACATCAAGTTTATACATCTGTGGCTCTATTTTCAAGGTCAGGGCTCTGTTCCGCGTCCCCAGGAGGCTTCAGGAAATCACAGCTGATGTTCCAGCTTCCCGGAACCCAGGAAATTGGGACTGAGAAGAGAATGTGGAGTTCGGGGTTAGTAGATGCAAACTGTTACATTTAGAACCGATAAACACAAGGTCCTCCTGCATAGCAAGCCACCTACATCCAGTCTCCTGGGGTATACCATGATGAAAAAGATTATAATAACAGAATGTATGTATAACTGAGTCACTTTACGATACAGCAGAAATTGGCACAACATTGTAAATCAACTCTAATACAGATTTTAAAAAGTTAGGCCTTGGAGTTCCCGTCGTGGCTCAGTGGTTAACAAATCCAACTAGGAACCGTGAGGTTGTGGGTTCGATCCCTGACCTCACTCAGTGGGTTAAGGATCCGGCATTGCCGTGAGCTGTGGTGTAGTTGGCAGACGTGACTTGGATCCCGCGTTGCTGTGGCTCTGGTGTAGGCTGGTGGCTACAGCTCCGATTGGACCCCTAGCCTGGGAACCTCCATATGCTGTGGGAGCGGCCCAAGAAATGGCAAAAAGCCAAAAAAAAAAAAAAAAAAAAGTTAGACCTTTAACGTACACTAGCTTCTTTACGGCCCTTGGTAATGACCTGCCCAGCGATCGGGAGCATCTCGTGGACCACTGAGAAGTTTACTGTTTTATTTCTGTTGTTGTTGTTCTCATGACAAAGAACCTCAGTCAGTCGACAGACGGAAAGGTGATGCAGGGCTGTGGAATGGCCAAGTGATCAGGCTCTGGATTGCCCAGCGGGTTCGTAGCCCACGCCCTGCTTGGAAAGGTCTTGGATCGACAGTAAATTCTCATAGTCATACACACTCTTTCTTTCCTAGTTTTCTTTTGCCAAAGTCCAGCTTGCTTGCTTGCTTTCTTTCCTTTCGCTCTTTCCTTTCTTTCTTTCTTCCTTTCTTTCTTTCTATTATGGGTGAGGAGTTCCCATCATGGATCAGTGGTGAACGAACCTGACTAGCATCCATGAGGATGCAGGTTCGATCCCTGGCCTCACTCAGTGGGTTAAGGATCCGGCATTGCTGTAGCTGTGGTATAGACTGGCAGCTACAGCTCTGATTCGACCCCTAGCCTGGGAACCTCCATATGCCGCAGGTGTGGCCCTAAAAAGACAAAAGACAAAAAAATATAAATTACGGTTGATTGACGATGTTGCGTAAGTTTCAGGAGTACAGCAAAGTGATTCGTATAGATGTATATATTTTTTTGATACCTGAAACCTCAATATTTTATTATTTTTAATGAATTTTAATACATATATAGTTGTTCAGTGATCACTACAACCCGATTTTATAGCATGTCTATCCCAAACCCCCAGTGCATCCCCCCCCCCACCCAGTCTCCTTTGGAAACCATAAGTTTTTCAAAGTCTGTGAGTCAGTATCTGTTCTGTAAAGGTCATTGTGTCCCTTTTTAAAATTCCACATGTCAGTGATAGCATTTGATGTGGGTGTCTCATTATCTGACTTCACTTAGCAGGATAATTTCTAGGTCCATCCCTGTTGCTGCAAATGCCATTATTTCTTTCCCTTTAATGGCTGAGTAATATTCCATTGCATACATACATATTTTTTCAGATTATTTTCCATTACAGATTATAGCAAGATATTGAAAATAGTTTCCTGTGCTTTACAATAAATCCTAAAAGTCCAATTTTCTAATTTGATGTTTTCTCTGATGACATGTGGGACCGCAGTTACTTAAATCATACCTGAAACATGTCAATGTGTGCAGGTGGTCATAGCCGTTATTGGTCGCTGTAAGATGAAGGTGATGTTTTAATGTGTAATGGGATGAAGACTTTTTCGGTATGGCGAGAACGCTTGGGAAAGATAGGTTTCAAAATGCTTGTATTGTTACGTGGCAGGTGTTGGTCACGTGCCTTAACCGTTGGGCTCGACCACCTCCCCAGTATCAAAATCTCAGGTCCGTTGAGTGTTTAGCTGTCCATTCGTGAAGTGCAGGACCCTTTGTGGGAGTTAGCCCTCGTGGTCATCCTAGCAACTCTTGAAGGTAGTGAAGTTGCCTTTGTTTCAAGTCTGCTGCGAAAATATTCGATGGAAACATTTCTCTGCATTTTCCCCTAGCAGCTTGATAATAAATTCCTGATAATATTGGCCAACCTGGTTAGATCACCTCATAGCTATGTTGGGACCTTACGAGAGCTGTTTGGAGGACACGGTGGATGAATGCCAGACTGGAGGAGACGGAGGAGATTGGGTGCAGAGGTACGGAGGAGAACAAGTACAGAGATTTGTGTCTTGTGGCGGCTTTTGACCTTTGGCTGTGAGGCAGTCTCTTTGCTTCCTCCAGACAGCATGTTAATGAGTATCTTTATTCTTCTATCAGTGCATCATAAACTATGATTATTAAAGTAACTTCCACCAATAAAAAGTTTTCTTAACATTTTCTCTGTATAAGTGAAAGTGATGGATATTTGCTGGTAATGGGCTTGAAATAGTTTGAGTCACTTAGAACTTTAAAGCCCTAAACTCTCTATAATCTGATAATCGCAGGTTTTTTCCATCAAAGATAACATGGTAGCTACTTAAAAAATGATTCCCATCTGATGGGTCTGTGGTAATGCAGGACCCACGTCCTTCGGGGTGAACGCCAGGCTGTGTCCACCGCTAGTGCCGATGGGTCCTTTCAGAACCTCAGAGGCATCGAGACACAGCAGGTGTAACTTTTCAGGGAACCTGGTGACTCTTGTCATTGCTGGCTTCCCAAGACAAGAAAACCTGTAATTGCCTGGTGCTTCATAAAGGTATGTCGTCAGAACTGCGTGATGTCAGCAGCCATGGCTGATAACCACCTGCTTTGCTGCGACTGTCAGCCAGGGTTTTGCAAGAGAAAAATGACTACCCGGGAGGCTCAGGTCTATCTCCCTTATCAGTGAAGTGTATTCTGTGCCCAAGTTTCTCAACACTGTCGTTCCTCTATAAGGTAGCTGCTGTGCACCTGCGTGGGTGTTGTTTGGATGGACGTCCACGGTGTGCTGAGGACGGAACCTTTGATGTCACTCACCTGACAAATGGGAGCGTAGCCGTCCGGTTTTGTTCTCAGGATAATTTAGACTTTCTGGCATCGGGTAGATTTAAACCTTTTGAAAATTAATCCATTAAAAGCAGAAAAAATTGATGTAAATGAGAGAAGAGAAAAATAAGAAAAATGAAATTACTTGGAATTCCACTACTCCGAGAACTGCAATTGGAAATGTGGGTTGTAGTCTAAGAAGCTTCTCCTGGGCAAATAGAAGCATACCTTTTATATCTATGTCCAGCTGAGGTACATAGAGATATGTTGAGAGGTATCTACCTGAATACGTATGTAATAGATATTTATATAAAATACATATGTATTTATGTATCTGTATATAATTTATATTTGTATTGTATATTGTATTATAATATATATTTAAATTTTGGCTCTTCTCACCCACTAACAATATGTAACATATTTAAGTATATTGTATATTATATATTTATATATCCAATTTATATTTGCATTGTGTAGTTTCTTATAGTATTATAATTATATATTGTACTTATGTTTTGGCTCTTGTCATCCATGCATATATACATATATGTATACATGCATATATACACATATGTATTTTAAAAATGGGATTATATGCAATAGATATTCTTGCTAACCCTTTTTTTCTCTTAGTTGGAGTTCTGTCTCTAGATCAATAAATATTCAGCTCCAGTGCCCTTTTAGGGAATGACATAAATTCCATGGTCTGAATTTCCATGGTTTTTTTTTTTTTTAGCTCTTCACTGAATGGACATTGAGGTGTTTATAACCTTTCATGTTTAGGGACATCGTATTCTGTTTTATGCTGTTTATTTTCTTAGAATAAATTCCTAGAAGTAAGGATCCTAGGTCAAGAGAAAAACACCTTTTTGAATAGAAACTTTTCATGCGCCTGGAGACACACACTCACACACGCTCTCATGCTCCTCTTGACCCTCCAGATAAGTTCTGACAACTTAGATACAGTTTTCTAGAAAGTTGAAAAAGCTAACCAGTCATGTGCAGGTAATATAAATGTTGGAAATTTGAATGTTTTCTCTGTATTTTTTTTGGAATTGAAATCCCTTGGGATGAGATTATATTTAACGTGTTCTCAATTTGGAGCTATTATGTTAAAATAAATTCCTAGACGTTCCCGTCGTGGCGCAGCGGAAACAATCCGACTAGGAACCATGAGGTTGTGGGTTCGATCCCTGGCCTCGCTCAGTGGGTTAAGGATCCGGCATTGCCGTGAGCTGTGGTGTAGGTTGCAGACGTGGCTCGGATCTGGTGTTGCTGTGGGTGTGGTGTAGGTGGGCGGCTACAGGTCCGATTTGACCCCCTAGCCTGGAAATCTCCTTGTGCCATGGGTGCAGCCCTCAAAAGACAAATAAATAAATGAAGGAGTAAATAAATAAATAAGGATGCCCAGACTCTAACTAGAAATGCTGATGAATTTTCAGTTTGTGCGAATTGTTGCTGCTTTTTCCCTTATTTGTGTGCGTTGCTGGGTGAACCCTAAAAGTAGGGGGGGGGGTCTCCGATTCTGCTGCTGTTTGGTGACCATTTTCTTTTAAATCCTTCAATCTGAGAAGGGTTTTAAATGCATGATTTTTAAGACCATGTTGAAGAAAAAGCATGCCTTGGCAGATAGAAACCAAAGCTTTGCTCTCCAAGCAGGAATCCCTCCGTGGGAAGCCTTTGCTCCGCTTTCCGGGGGAGGGTCTTGGTTCACTGTTACGGTGGCCCCCTTCCCCCAGGGGACCAGTCTGGTTCTGCTGCTTCAGTTCTAATTATAGACCTTCTCGAGGCTATTTCAGTCCACCTGGGCATACTCATGCGGCCTTAACGTTATTCCATTCAGATGCTCTTCCCCCCTTATAACCCAGAACTTCAGTTTTAAACTAGTGTAGCATAAAACAATCATTATGTAAAAAAAAAAAAAAAAAAAACCCCAAACATTTTCTCTAAGGGGTCTGCGAACATGTATTTCTGTGCTGTCCCCTACAGTAGCCATTTGCCACAGTGGTTATTGATTACTTGAAATGTAACCCGCATGATTAAGGAAGGCTCAATTTTAAGTAACTTAAACAGCCCCTTGCAGCTCGTGGCGACTGTGCTAGACCACACGGCATGGGTCGTTTTCAGCCCCGTCGTGCAGAGGTCGGCAAACGCCGGCCATCGGGCCGTGTCTAACTCGCCACCTCCCAGGTTTGTGAGATAGAATTGGCACGGAGCACTGCGTACATTTGAGGACTTGGACATGGTCCGTCATGAAATGATTGTCACAGTAAGTTGGAGCAACATCCTCTCATGCTGATGGAAGGTTCAATGGAGAAGTGCAGTTTTTCTCGTGATGAGAGCTCTCAGGGTTTACTGTCTGAGCAGCTGTCACGTGTAACGCAGAACGGCGTGAATGATGTTTATCCTGCTGGCCACTGCACGCCCAGTGCTTGTTTATCTTGCAGCTGGAAATTTGTGCGTTTGGGTCCCTTTATCAACGTCCCCTCCCCCACCCCACCCCACCCCTGGGACCCGCAAGTCAATCTCTTTTTCCCTGTTTTTGAGGTGTGCTGAACCTGTAGCACCGTTAGTTCCACCGCAGAGTGGTGTGACCACCTGCTGTTATAAATAAAGCTTTATTGGAACGTGACCATTTACGAATTATGACGACAGCTTTCGTGCTGTGATGGCAGGGTTGAGTAACCGCAGCACAGAACAAAGGGCTGCAAATGCTAAACCATTTACCGTCCGGTCCTTTGCTGAAGGTTTTTTGACTCCCACCGTCCCTGATCACATAGGAACTGACCCCGTTCTAGTTCCCTTCCCGCTGTTGGTGCCTTTTCTGAAGCAGTAGAAGAGGTGTTAACACGTACTGTGGGAGGAGTGGGGTCTTTGGCTCATCGGGGGAAATACAGAGTTAGGAGTGGGTACGGTCCCTCCTGCACGTCGCGCGTCATCTTGAGGATGCTCGTTGCTCTGGGGATCTGAGAGAGAATGTGATATATTTTGTCCCCCAGACTTTCTGCTGAACTCCTTTTTGGGTGAGTAACACTTAGGAGAAACAACATAGATTTAGAAATGCTGCTTTTAAAAACAGGGAGTCTGCCTCTTGACAGAGGATATTAAAGTGAAAAGCTCAGAGTAAGAGAACAGAAGAACGCGTGTTGAACCTCAGCGTTTATGTGAAATCGGCAGATATTTGAGTGCTTTCAATAGGCCAGATTACTGGAATTGTACACATAGCAACAAATGACACGTGTATTTTCCAGGCTTGTCAAGTACAGATAGCAAGGGTGGGCGGCGGTTGGCAAGCTTTCTTGGTAAAGGGCGAGATGGTAGATATTTTATTTTGTTTTGTTTTATATTTTTCGTTTTTTGTCTTGTTAGGGCTACACCTGCAGCATATGGAGGTTCCCAGGCTAGGGGTCCAATCAGAGCTGCAGCTGTTGGCCTATGCCAGAGCCACAGCAACGCAGCATCTGAGCCATGTTTGCGACCTACACCACAGCTCATGGCAACCCCGAATCCTTAACCCACTGAGCAAGGCCAGGGATCGAACCCGCAACCTCTTGGTTCCTAGTTGGATTCATTGCCGCTGCATCATGACAGGAACTCTGAGATGGTAGGTATTTTAGACTGCATGTGCCAGGGGCGCTGTATTGGTCACAGTGGCTCCTCTTCCATTTAAACGAGAAAGCATCTGTAGACGGTACTCACACACAGACACAAATGACACACCCATCTGTGTCTTTGGACTCACATTCTTTTAAAAATTTTTTAAATTTTGTATGGCCACACCCATGGCATATGGGAGTTCTTGAGCCAGGGATTGAATCCAAGCTGCAGCTGCAGCAACGCCAGAGCCTTTAACGTGTTGAGCCAATCCAGGGGTCAAACCCACACCTCTGCAGCAACCCGAGCTGCTGCGGTCCGATTCTTAACCCACCTTGCCACAGTGGGAACTTCCTACACCCACAGTCTTGCGTACTTTCCAAAAATGGCTGTACAAGGCATCCAGGAAGTCTCTGTGCCACTTCAGAGAATTGGTTCTCGTTCAGCTCGTCATGTTCTCTGACTGCAACGTCCCCAACCAACGAATCAGTGATTAAAAAAGATCATTTTAAAAGTGTGTATTCTTGGACATTGTAAAACCATACCTATAAATAATTCAGGAGTCAAAGAGGAAATCAGACGAGACATTAGAAACTGCTTAGAATTCAGTGATTAAAGAAGACGTTGCAACAAAACTCATAGGATTTGAGTTTCCCAGAGAGAGACGTGTTTTGTAGCATCACTACTCATCCCATAAAAGAAGAAAGGCTTAAAATGAACAAGCCATTCATGCCGTTTAAGATGTTACCAAAAGAGCAAGAGAATATAAACAGAAGAAAAAGAGATTCTTCAAAAAGGCTAATGAGATTAACACATGCAAAGCTGGTCAAGGAAAAAAAAAAGTGTTCGGAATGAGAAATAACTCCAGATGGAGAGAGCAGTGGTTAGAATAATATGAGTAATTCTGTGTAAATAAATTTGGGGCTTAGATGAAATGGGTAATTACCTAGGAAAAATATAAAACTTGAGACTCTAGGAAATAGGAAACCTGAATAGCCCTGCGACCGTTAGAGTAATTGTGTCACTGCTTCTGACTTTTTTCTCCAAAGAGCACACCAGACACCCTTGTGGTGTTTATAGTCTAGTTTTGTCAAGAATTAGAAGAGCAGACAGTTCCAATTTCATGCAAAGCTTTCACCAAAAAGTAAAGTCAGTAGTTTTCAATGTAGTTTGATGCTTAAAGTGACTTTCAAACCTCCTTTTGAAAAATCTATTACTGATGAATTTCACTAACAGAAAAAAGAAAAAAATACCGTAATCTAATTGGATGCAGAAAAAATTCAGTTGTTCATATGTTATTAACCAACAGCAGCCACACAATTTAAATCCTGGCGTAGGAGTGGACTTTCTTAACCTGATAACAGAATTCTATGTCATTCATGGTCAAGTGATGGATTTGTTCCTTTTTTTTTTTTCTTTCTTTTTTTAGGGCTGCACCCATGGCATTTGGAGGTTCCCAGGCTAGGGATCCAATCGGAGCTACAGCTGCCAGTCCACGCCACAGCCACAGCAACGTGGGATCCTTAACCCACTGAGCGAGGTCAGGGTTCGAACCGTCAACCTCATGGTTCCTAGTGGGAATCGTTTCTGCTGCGCCACAGCAAAAACTCTGATTTGTTGCCTCTAAAGTGGAGACATGGGCAAGTTTCTGCCAGTGATCCCTTTTATTGCTAGATGTCGTGGGTTGCAAGATGGTTTTTTAATTATTTGTTTTTGTTTTTTAAAAGTTTTTAAAATTGTATTTGTTCTCCATTTTTAAGTTGTATTGATTTCCAGTTTCATGATAATTTCTGTTGTGTAATGAAATGATTCAGTTATACACATACACACATCCATTCTTTCTCAGATTTTTAAATTTTTTATTTTTCATTACTCAGTGAATTTATTACATTTATAGTTGTACAGTGATCATCACAATCCAATTTTACAGGATTTCCATCCCACACCCCCAGCGCATCCCCCCACCCCCCCAACCTGTCTCCTTTGGAAACGGTAAGTTTTTCAAAGTCTGGGAGTCAGTATCTGTTCTGCAAAGAAGTCCACTGTGTCCTTTCTTCAGATTCCACATGTCAGTGATAGCATTTGATGTTGGTGTCTCACTGTCTGACTGACTTCTCTCAGCATGGTCCTTCTTTCTCAGAGTCTTTTTCCGTGTAGACCATCACAGAATAATGAGTTGAGTTCCCTGTGCTATTCAGCAGGTCCCTGTTGACCAGCCATTTGCAGGATGGTTTTGAACAAGAAACAGAACCCTCCAGACACCTGCAGCTCCATTCATTCTCCTTCACCCACTGTTTGTCTGGCATGTTTGGGCACCTTTGCCATCCGTGTGTGTGTCTCCATAAGCTATAGAGAAACTGGTTCTGGATTTTTCATTTTTATGTAAATGAGATCATATTTGATGTATCTGTGCAGTTTGCTTTTTCCCCAGTGGGGTTTTTTTTTTTTTTTTTTTTTTTTGGACACTTTTTCCTATTGATGAATCTAGTTCTAGTTCATTGCTGTGCAGCGTTTAAAACTTGGCGGGAGACATTTAGGATTGTTCTCCATTTCTCTGCTGTCAAGAGTGCTGCTGAGAACGTTGCCTGCACTAGTTTCCTGTGCACCTGCGCCTGGAAGCGGGAATCCAGTGGCTCCGTGTGCATGGCCTCAGTGCTGCCAGCGAAAACGCCTCAGTTCTCTCCCGAGCAGGTCTGCCATCGCTTTCTCCAGCAGCGCGAACAAGTTTCCACGGCTCCAAATCCCCATCTGCCAGGGGCCCCATCCTTAAGACGACAGGCAGGAAAGGATATGGGTTGTCTCTGCTCGCTGCCAAAGGCTGGCGGTCCCTCTTAATGGGACTCATTCGTTCTGCTCCCGGGCTGCTTGGGAAAAGTTCACAGCATCTTGTTGCACCCTGATTTATCACAGGGTCTCCTGGGACCTGTGTGATGAATTATGGTATCGATATTTGAAACACTGTTGTCTTTTCAAGGGTTGTGGTCCCCACAGCCTCCATTCCTTTTGGTGGTCTTTGTCTGTTTTTCTTTGAGAGTAAATGGTTTCTAAAGTGACCCCTTCCCCCCCGATGTCTGAATTTGAGTCATTGCCTTGCTTCCGTTCTTCAGTGTCCACTGAATGAAGTGTTAAGTTTTCAGGACAGTGTTTGGTACAGCTTAGCTGGTCAGGCTCTCCAAGGACCTGTTTGCGGATCTCAGGAGGCTTTGATGCTTCTAGGATCCCCCACTTCTGAAATAGCCGTTTTCTGTGTTTCTCAATCCTGAGTCCTAGCAATTACCCTTTGTTGCCTTAAATTTTTTTTTGCAAAATCTGATAGGTTGAATTAGGTAGGGGACAAATTGCAGTGGCCGACCTACACATGTGACTCCTATTGGACCTTGTAATCGTGGCCCTTTGACACGTGTGGCAGCTGCCGCCAGGGTCTCCAGCCAGGATCTGGGCTTCAAGGGTGGTACGTATGTAATTTAACCAGTAACCCAGAGATTAAATGTGGCACAGAGAATGATTTTACAGAATAAAGGTGAAGGCTGCTGTATCTTGAAAAGGAAATTATCGCAGACATAGAAATAGCTTACTGAACAGTATAATTAGAGTGTCAGCAGCAGACAAGTCAGCTGATAAATCTGTACAAGGAGAGTCCCGGGGGCGGGGGATCCTGCTGCATCTGTAATGGAAATAACGGAAGCTACAAAGCCAGACAAAATGTAGAAACAGTTTTATTTCTGCAGAGTTCATTTTTTTTGGACTATAATCAGATGGAGAGTTATTATTTCACAGCCATCGGCAATTTCTTTATCAATGTCTCCCAGATTAACTTGCTGGTCTTGTTTTTTTTTTTTATGTGGCATTTGCAGCCGTTAAATACTAGGTTTTAGTGTGAGAGGTTGATTATCTTTGTATCTTTATTTAAAATTTAGGATTTTTCTCTTCCATTGAATCCAGGCATTTTAGCCAGTTTTCAGTGTTTCAGTTCTTTTCCATTGAGAATTGACAGGATAGTTTCGTGAGTGGGAAATGATTTGAAGAGTTTGGCAGAATGAAACTGAAGACGGGTTTATCGGACAAAAATCTCTCAAGCTGGGAAAAGAGAAGACGACTAGACATTGCCCTTATTGACCTGATTCCTGCGTGGCGTTGCCTTGACTTTGTTGTTTATTGTGGTTTTCTTTATGTATTTCTTGAATTTCTTATTTTTTGTGAGAATCCTATCATGCAGCTTACTGAGTTGTATTAATGTTTTTCTTCATTATTACAGAATTAGAAAATTTCGAGTGGTCTTGGGAGAATATTTTAATGCCCCTCCCCTTTCATTCTTCCCTCTGGACATTCCCTCGTCGGTCTCAGCGTCTACGCCTAAAATACACGCAATGGATAAGAACAGGTGCAGGGACAGAAATGAAAGGGCGTCTCATGGTTTTGCAAGCTGGCAGTTGGTGGCATGTATGTGTTTCGAGCTTGATGGGCTAGACCCTTCCTGTCCGTTTGATGTCCCAGCCCCTCTGCCTCATGACGCGTGGTTTATATCAGCTGTGGTTTGTATGACGAATTTAAATAATGCAGAAATGGACTGCTGGTCTATAAATTACATGCAGGTACGTGATGTCACATTCATGGAAGTGTTAGCGTTTGGAGCTAGGTGCCTGTCCCACACCGGCCGTGTAAGCATGGATGCATTTAGGTGGTACTTGGAAAGGGGTCCTTTGTGAACTCAGGAGCTTAAGCCATTGATGGCACAAGTCCCCCAAGTTGAACTGCACTCAGATTTCGGATTTTACTGTCTCTCCATACGTGGGTGTCCCTGGCCTGGCTCTGCCACTGTTAGGACTTCACTGATTTTTTAGCATTAAAGTAGAAAAGGCAGATTTGCAGCAATGTGGCTGGAGCTAGAAATTCTGGGACTAAGTGAAGTTAACCAGACAGTGAAAGATAAACATCACATGATACCACTTGTATGTGGAATCTTAAAAAAAAGGGGATATAAATGAACTTACTAGCAGAACAGAAACAGACACACAGGCTTTGAAAACAAACTTACAGTTACCAGAGGGGCCACGCTGAGGGGAGGGTCGGACTGGGGGTTTGGGATGGGCATGAACACAGTGAGGTCTATGGAGTGACTGGCCAGCAGGGGCCTGCTGTGTAGCACAGGGAAGTCTCCCCAATATTCCGTGATCATCAACGTGGGGAAAGAAGAATGGAGATAGATAGAGATTCACTTTGCTGTACACGGCAAACTAACACAATGCCATAAGTCAACCATACTCCAATAAAATAAAAACAAGCAAAGCAAAGCAAATGGTCTTGAGTGGAAGACCTGAGCACGACGGACTCAAGAAAATGTTAACCATGCGGTAAAATGTCGAGTGTAGGCAGAGCTCCCGTTGTGGCTCAGCGGGTAATGAACCTGACTGGTATCCATGCAGATGCGGGTTTGATCCCTGGCACTGCTCCCTGGGTTAAGGACCCAGTGTTGCTGTGGCTGCGGTGTAGGCAGGCAGGTGCAGCTCCCATTCGACCCCTAGTCTGGGAACCTCCATGTGCTGCAGGTGCAGCCCTGAAAAGAAAAGAAAAAAAAAGAATGGATTCACTAATACCTGGTGGAAGAAGATGAAATACCGACTTGAAATAGATACAGCAATAGCCTACAAGGTGCCAAGTGTGGGAAGTACATGTTAAGTGTTGAAAGTCCCCCTCTTGGGTGTGGAAATAGTTTTCCAGTGCAAATAGCTTTATAGTTGATAGAAATGTTAAGACTAAAACCCTTTTACTCTTCTTTTCATAGAAGAACAGAACAAAATGTTCGATGTGGGCATTTGGGTCTTATGACGCAAAAGGTAGTGAGTCCAATTGCTCGGTACCCGTCATCAGGCGGGGGAATTAGAAGTCAGGGAACCAGTGGGGACGCATCTTTAAAATTGAAAGGTAGCTCATTTGCAGAGTTGTGTCAGCTTCTGGTGTACAGCAAAATGATCTGTTATACGCACGTTCTTTTTCATACTCTTTTCCATTATAATTTATCACAAGATATTGAATATAGTTCCCTGTGCTCGACAGTAGGACCTGATTTTTTTTTTTTTTTTGTCTTTTTGCCATTTCTAGGGCTGCTCCCATGGCATATGGAGATTCCCAGGCTAGGGGCGAATTGGAGCTGTGGCCACCAGCCTACACCAGAGCAGCAGCAACACGGGATCTGAGCTGCGTCTACAACCTACGCCACAGCTCACGGCAACGCCAGATCCTTCACCCACTGAGCAATGCCAGGGATCGAACCCGCAAGCTCATGGTCCTAGTTGGATTCGCTAACCACTGAGCCACAACGGGAACTCCAGGACCTGATTGTTTATCTATTTCATACATAGCAGTTTGTATCTGAACATCCCAAACTGCCAATTTATCCTCCTTTCCCCTTTGGGAACCATAAGTTTGTTCTCTGTGGCTGTGAGTCTGTTTCTGTTTCGTAAATAAGTGAATTGTGTCATATTTTAGATTCCACATATAAGTGATAGCATATGATATTTGTCTTTCTCTGACTTGCTTCACTTAGTATGATAACCTCTAGGTCCATCCATGTTGCTGCAAATGGAACTACTTTGCTCTTTTTTATGGCTGAGTAGTATTCCATTTTATATATGCACCATATCAACTTGATCCATTCCTCTGTGGATGGACATTTAGGTTGTTGGTTCCAATGGTGACATTTTAAGTTTTTTTTTTTTTTTCCACTAAAGTTGTAAAATTGTAGGGGAAGAGAGACCTATACAAATATTAGAAACCTTAAGAAATGTATGATCATTACGATGGAAAGTTGTTTTGAGGGAGGTTAGGTCGAGGATTGAGCAGTGTCCCTGAACAAGGATTATTGACGTTATTGTCTGGCTTCTGTTTTTTTGTTTTTGTTTTCCTTTTTTTGTCATTTTAGGGCCGCACCTGCAGCATATGGAAGTTCCCAGGCTAGGGGTCGAATTGGAGCTGCAGCTCCCAGCCCCCACCACAGCCACAGCAATGCCAGATCCAAGCAGCATCTGCGACCTGTACCACAGCTCACGGCAATGCCAGATCCTTAACCCACTGAGCGAGACCAGGGATCAAACCCACACCCTCATGGATACTCGTTGGGTTCCTAACCCACTGAGCCACAATGGAAACTCCCTGTCTGGCTTCTGTTTTACAGGCTCCCAAGCTGTGTTGGGGTGACTGGTCCAAGCATCTTCCCCACTGGACTCAGCACCCCGAGGAAGCCATCTTACTCTCGTTATCCTGGCATCTGCCCTCTTCTCCTGCACACAGGATGGTACCTTCAGACATTTGTTTAGTGATTAGGGAAGATGTCTCATGCAGCCTGTATTGTGCATTAGTAAGTGTGCAACTACTGAGCACGGGTCCAGTGTCACATTTCCGACTCTCTGGGCTGAGGGTTGGTGGAAACACTGGATGACAGATGAAGGGCTAGATCTGGCCTAGTATTGCTTAAGTCTGTTTACTTGGCTGTTCGTATTTTCTGCTGCGTGGTGCTGACTTGCCATTGTCTTGGGTTTTTAAAGTAAGTGTATCTCACCCTTAGAGTATTGTCTCAGGCTGATCATGCTTGTACATGTCGATCTTGGGAATTCTCGAGGGATTTTGCCGGGCTGAGGAATCCGTTCCTTTCTAGTAAGTATAATTTTCTTGGGTTTTAAAAGTGCATTTTTAGTTTTTGCGGGAATGTCATTCACATACAGTAAATGCACCATAACGCACTCTTATTCCTGTGTTATAAGACATAAGTGCATGTGGAGGTATATATTTATGTTTAGAAGTCTTGAGCCAATGGGCGACAAAGTCCTTCTTTAAGTAAGCTTGTATGTTTGCTTTAAATTGCACTCTTGTGGCAAAGACTCATTAATTATAAACTCAGCTCAGGGGGCGGTATGTGTGCTCTTGGGCCCTTTACATAGTATCTCCAGCAGGTCACTTCTAACTCCAAGCTGATACCAAAGTCTAATGAGTAAATGATCTAAAATAGTTACTCAAATAAAAGACTGAATGCTAAAGCAAGAAATAAACAAAAAACGTACTCCTTATTGTGTAATCTATGTTATTCCCAACCGGAGGTGTTATTTTTTTTTTTTTTTTTTTTTTTTTTTTTTTTTTTTTTTTTTTTTTTTGTCTTTTTGCTGTTTCTTTTGGCCGCTCCTGCGGCATATGGAGGTTCCCAGGCTAGGGGTCGAATCGGAGCTGTAGCTGCCGGCCTACACCAGAGCCGCAGCAACGTGGGATCCGAGCCGCGTCTGCAACCTACACCACAGCTCACGGCAACGCCGGATCGTTAACCCACTGAGCAAGGGCAGGGACCGAACCCGCAACCTCATGGTTCCTAGTCGGATTCGTTAACCACTGCGCCACGATGGGAACTCCCGGAGGTGTTATTGACAGAGATTGTCAGGGTTTTTTTTTTGTTGTTGTTCAGACCAAAAATTATCCTGCCTTTTTAGAGTGAGCCCATTTTTCTTCATTCCAGCCAATGTTGCTATTGACCAAGTTCAGTTCTGATACCTAAGGGAGGGGGTTGGGGGGGGGCAGTGGGGATTGCTTATGTGACAGTGCATTTCGCTCGAGGTCTATGGAAGATCTGTTTCCTTTTGAAGTCTGGAAGGTTGTTGCCCAAGTCAGAAATGGTAGAGAACTGGTGTGCACTGACTGGATCGAGGAGAAATTTGCCCTCAGCTTTGCAGTCTTTAAAATCCACAGAAGCAGCTATAATGGGAAAAAACAAAAATCATTATTAAAAAAATGCAACTGTGAATTGCAAAAATTAAAAAATTAAAAAAAAAAAAATCCACAGAGGGCCTTGAATTTTGTCCTGTGGTCATGACGCACTCACACCTTGACCCAGCGTTATTTTTACACAGTAGGACGTGCAGGGGATTTCTCTGTCAAGTGGGAGGTGTGTAAGCAGAGCGAAGCAGATTTTTGGCAGCTGGCAAGTGTAGTTGCTTGGGGAGGAAAAGAAGAAGTGGAAGCAGTCAGGATGACGCAAGCAGCGTGTGACAGGTGATGGTGAGCAGAAGCCAGGAGGAGGGTGTCATCCGTGCGGAGCAGTGCCGAGACACATGCTTGTTGGCTTTGAAACCTAGAAAGGCAATGAATCTTGTTCTGCCCTCCACCATCCCCACCCCGTCCCCCGCACCCTTTGGGAAAGGGTGAAATAATCTGAAACAAATGCTTCTGGGACTTCGTCTGGGGTCATTACAGACCCGGTCATCGTCATGTAAGAGAAAAATGGATTTGCAGAGACGAGTTCACTTAAAAGTTAGTGTTGAAGGCTGTTAGAAATATTCTCAGTTAAGTAGCTTAAAAATTACATTTAAAATAGAAATGCATTAAAATACAAATATATTTAATATATTTCATGTTTATATGTACATTATAAGCAATTGAATTTTGAAGACTATGTTCTAAATGCATTTCGCTGCCCCCAAATTAAACTGAAACAAAAAAACCTAGGATTTTTTTTGTAACTGGGGGCAAAAAAAAAAAGCTTTTTTTTTTTTTGAAGGTTCGTTTTCAGTATCAACTCAAAAGTGATGAAGGGTTTTTATTCCCCCTCCCCTTTAATTTCTTTCTCAAGGAAGCATTTGAAAACGTCAATGGAAAAATCGTGTAAGTTTGCGAAGTACATATTTTGTTATGTATGTATGGTTGCTTTTCTAATGAGTTGGTTTCAGTTTCCTGTTCGATCACCATGGCCAGTTTCTCTCTCTTTGCTTTGGATTCCCCACCCTCCCGGACTTGGGAGGCTTTTCCCTGGATGGAAACAAAATGCTCTCACTTGTCATGTGTGGGAGAAAGCGTCCCAAACATGGTCCAGGTCCCTCTTTCCAGACGGATTCCCTGCCCCGCGGAGCTGGCTTCCTGAGCAGACCCTTGCCGCCGTCGTAGCCTCAGCACCTCGTGAGCTGCCTGACCTCAGGACGGAGGCTCGGGGTGCAGCAAGAGTGAATTTCGCACCTTGTAAACTCTGTCCTTGTTCTCTTACTCCCAAACCTCTCCCTAATCCTGCGTAGGTGAGTTATCATTTCTCTTCCTGATTTATCCAGACTCCCTGCTCCTCCCCCCCACCCCGCCCTCCGCCACCCATCTCTCAAAGTATAATTTGGATTTCCATGAACTCATTTGAGGGAGCTGATTCTGCCCTCTGTTGGTGATTCACCGGAGGGGTTGCCTTATTCCCTGTAGGGCTGTAAGCTTGTTGACCCAGACATGATCTCTCGATGGCCGAGAGCTTTAACAGACTTCGAGGGCAGGAGCTGCTTCGGATGCTTACTGATTTGGAATTCCCCAGAAGCATGTTTTCTCTTGAGAAACTGTCTTGCTTTTTCCTTTGTTTCTTTTCTGCGTGACCAGTTTGGGTTTTTCACTCTTCTTGCCTTTGCTGGTCTGTACGAGCCCCTGGTGTATGGCTTCTCAGGCTTGGGAGCAGACTGCAGGCGAGGCCAAGGGAGCAGAGTTCCTGCTATCACCTGTTTATGCCTGTAGTTTATGCATACAGACACGGAAAGAGAGAGGAATTTGGAGGAAATTAAATGATAGAAACGGCCTCAGGTTGATGGAGGTATATAACCGTAACAGTCCAATGTTTGAAACCATAGGCGAGTTCTTCATCTTTTAAAATTTCACCTCAATTTCATTGATATTTCGCTAAGTTGTTAGGAGACCCGGTGAACCTCAACAAACACTTGACGTTGGTCTTTGTATTTTTAATGGCACCCGTATGGTCAAGTACTGCGTTGAAGGTTGAAGGACGCCCCTTCCTAAGCACAAATGAAATCGGTGTTTCCGCGGGTCTAAGCACAAAGGGCTCTCGAGGTGCGCATGCAATTGTGTGTCTGTCCATCGCACTGGTGGTCTTCTCTGAGTTAAGGCGGTGCACGTTGCGTGAATTGTACTTGCCCGGGGGTGGTCCTGTCTGTGTGAGCTGCTTTTCTGAAAAAGTCAATTGGCCCAAATAACGTGAGGTGCAGTTTTCCTGGTGACCGCCCTTCTCCGTTTTCACGTCTGTTTCAGCTCCTGGACGTTGAACCACCCTCTGATTTTAAAAGAAATCCCTTCCATCTGTACCAGTGTGAGGCTTGTGGAAGATCAGCCAAGATCTAGAAGATTTTTGCATCTGAATTGTCTCTTAAATATGCAAAAAAAAAAAAAAAGGCAAAAGTATTTTTGCATCTGAATTGTTTCTAAGTATGCAAAAAGGTTTTGCTAACGTGTAAGGAAGACTTCACAGCAACAGTGGATTGCATATGATCAATTATCTGTGGTTACTCCCTTGGGGAAAGGAACTTTCAGTAGGAAGGGCAGCTGATGAGAAGATAGACATTCAGGGGTGAAAGGAAAAGAGACAGGGTGGACCCACCGCCTCAGTAGGGGAGAGTCAGAGATAAGTCCCTTTCAGGGACACACAAGCTGGGACCTGGTCATCCGGAGACAAGCAGAGAGTTATTTGAGAGAACCTTTTCCTTGGGCAGATCCTTCCAATGCAGTCTTTGAAAACATTAGGTGTTTGATAAAAAGGCTGTAGAGATGCAGAGTGGTACAAAGGGAGCTTAAGACACACGGCTCTTGATGCCCGAAGGTTCCCGCCCCTCCCGCGGCGTGTGAAGTGACGGTCTGACATCACACAGGCTGCTGTAGTCATTGAACTCCAGCTGCTAATGAGCCGTCGGGTGCAAAAATACACAGACCTCACAATCAGAGACGATTACATCACGCTTTGTTGGGGGACCGGCGTCCCGGGATTTGAGCCGTGGGGAGCGGGGGCTCGGGGAAGCCAGGTCACAGGTGTCCTGTCCTAGCTTCGCTGTTGGGTCGTGGGCGTTGCTTTCTATTTTGAGTATTAACCCTTAGCAGACAGGATTTGCGCATCTTGCTGCTCTCGACGTTGTACTGCTTCGTCGTCTTGTCGATGGTTTCTTTGCTGAGCAGGAGCTTTTTAGTTTGAAGTCATCCTGCTTGTCTGTCTTTGCTTTTGGCGCCTTTACTTTTGGTGTCAGATCCCAAAAAAATCACCACCAAGACCGAGGTCAGGGAGCTTTTCCCGCCCGTGTTTTCTCCTGGGAGTTTTGGGGTTCCAGGCCTTCCCTGCAAAGCGTTGGCCCATTTTTCGTTGGTTTTGTTTACCAGGTAAGGCGGTGTCCAGTCCAGTCCTCTGCGTGTGGCCACCCAGTGTTCCCAACCCCATTTCTAAAGCGTCTGCCCTTGCCCCTTTTTATATTCTTGGATCTTTTGTCATAAATTTATTGACTGTGAATGCGCGGCTTTATTGCTGGTCTCTCTGTTCTCAGGCGGCTGCGGGGTGAGAAGGCCGAACCCTAACCACTTGAGGTACGCCCCCATCACCTGTCCCTTTGGAGAAAGAATTCAGCCAAGAGACTGAGAGCAGCGGGGGCAAATTAGTGTTTAATAAGAGAGAAGAGCGTCAAGATGGGTGTGGAGAAAGCGGTGGTGCTCGGGGGCTTGTGGGGGGCAGGTTGAGACAGACAGACAGGGCAAGGCTGGAAGAGAGCCTCGTGGGCTTTGGAGGTGGTTACTCGTATGGGGGAGTCCTCCTGCGCTTCCTATTGGCCAATCATCTTGCTGCATCTGGCCTCCAGCCCACATCTGGCCTGACTCAGGGCCCTCCTCTGTGTGTGTGCGTGAGCGTCTCTTAGACAGGATGGATTGTAGCATGAGGGTTTCTGGAAAGTTGACAGGATGTACCGTGGTCTGTGCCCCCTCCCTTCTCTGACCCCCGAGGAACCTTTCTGCAAGTGTGTGTTTCCGGAAGTCTCCTTGACCTCCAGAATGAGAAATAGATGGTCTCTTTCATCCAAGCTGGACGTGGCCCCAGCTTGCTCTTGCCATCATCTTGATCTTGAAATATCTGTTCACAGGGAGCAGATGCCAGTTGCTCAGCCTGGGACCCATCTGTCTCCCGTCTCATTTCTATTCCGTTCTTTGTGTCTATTTTAATGCCAGCACTGTACTGTTTTGATTACTATAGTTTTGTAATGTACTTTGAAAGCAGAGTTTTGTTCTCCTTAGTATTACTTTGGGGGGAGTTCCCATTGTGGCTCAGCTGGTTAAGAACCGACTAGTATCCATGAGGATACAGGTTCGATTCCTGGTCTCACTCACTGGGTTAAAGATCCAGCATAAGTCACAGATGTGGCTTGGATCTGGTGTTGCCGTGGCTATCATGTAGGCTGGCAGCTGCAGCTCCAGTTAGACCCCAGCCCGGGAACGTCTGTATTCCATACCTGGGGCCCTAAAAAGAAAAGAAAAGAAAAAAAAAAGATTGCTTTGGCTATTCAGCGTCTTTTGTGGTTCTCTACAAATTTTAGGTGTTTTTTCTACTTCTGTGAAACATACCATTGGAATTTTGATAGAGATTGCATTGATCTGTAGATTTCTTTTGGAGTTATGGACATTTTAATAGCACGAATTCTTCCAGTCCATGAGCATGGAATATCTTTCCATTTTATTTGTCTTCTTCAGTGTCTTTCGTTATGTCTTAGAGTTTCCAGTGTACACGTCTTTCACCTATTTGGTTAAATCCATTGCTTGGTGTTGTATTCTGCTTCCTGTGGTTGTAAATTACATTGTTTTCTTAATTTCTGTTTCTGATGGTTCTTTACTAGTGTACAGAAATGTAACAGGTTTTGTGTATTGATTTGTATCCTCTGGCTTTCCTGAATTAGTTTTTTTAGTTCTAGTCGTTCTTTTGGTGGACTCTTTCCAGTGCTCTAGGTGTACTATCATGTCACCTCTAACTAGTGACGGTTTTACTCCTTCCTTTCTGATTCGGATGCCTTTGATTTCTCCTTCCTGCTAAATGACCTTCTCTAATCAGTCGTTTAATTTTGTAGATGGGCTTCCTAATGCCTTTCCTCTGATCTTCTTTGGGAATATTCTTTCCCTTTGAAGTAATAGCTCAAATATAAACATCTTTTCCTGTGTTTCATTTGACATTTGAAGAGCTGCCATATATTTTGCATTAGGCTGGATGATGCATACAGTCTGTTGAAATTCGCTCTGGCTTTTGGAGAGACTGTGTTTCGGTTTGCAGGAGGTCATGTAAACTGGTAGCCAGCCCATCCGAATGTCCTCTGCATTCTCACTCTTTTCTCTGGATGTTTCACCTCTTTCCCATGCAGACTTTCCCTCTGGTTTCTCTCTGTTTAGGCCAGCGTGGCTTCCATTTTCCCAGTATAAAACCCGTGACCTTGGGAGTTCCCGTTGTGGCTCAGTGGTAATGAACCCAGCTAGTATCCCTGAGGACGTGGGTTCAATCCCCAGTTAAGGATCTGGCATTGTCATGAGCTGTGGGGTAGGTCTCGGATGTGGTTCGGATCCAGCGCGTTGCTGTGGCTGTGGTGTAGGCTGGCACCTGCAGCTCCGTATTCCACCCCTTGCCTGGGAACCTCCACATGCTGCAGGTGTGGCCCTAAAAAGCAACAACCACAACAACAAAAAACAAACACCCTGACCTCAAAGGCAGAAATTCTGGTTTAACATACAGCATAAATTGGTCTTCTTTCTACGACCACTTTTATACTTGTATTTTTATTATTTTGATATTCGAGAGAGAAGTTAAGATGTGGGGGAAGGGAGAATGGAACCTTGCAGCTCCTGTAGCTGCCACAGTTTAATTTGCTGGAAAAATCAGTAACTTTGGAAAGGGTGACGTATTTATAGCACTGAAAGGTTTGCGTTGGCAACTTCTTTCAAAGAAAGCAATTCTTATTATTCTGTCATAGATCTGCACGCCACCCTCATGCTGTGAAAGCCTTTTTTTTTTTTTTTCTTTTTTTTTTTGGTTCCCTGAGCAGGGAACTGGGAGGGAAAATCAGACCTAGGATCTAGTATTTTATTTCTAAGTGAATTGAGACCATATGGCCCCGTAAACCCAAAGCTAGGTGGTTCAGAGGTTTAATTTTGCAGCCTTGAAATGTTTCTAGTTTTGCTCACAGTGAGGGGGAAGTAACGTGTTCGCAGAACAACTTATAACTCAGAACCCGCCCCAGGTATGGTCACGTGTCCAAGAGAAGTGACAGGTCTCTGTAGAGATGCCCGGTCACAGGAGACTAAGCCCTGTCCCTTTTTATCTGATAACATTTATCGGACACTGACCTCTGGGTCCGTTTCTAGCCGATAGCGCCCGGCCCGCATCCTCACGTCACGTGCTCCGTGTCCGTCCCTCGTGGATGGAGCTTGGCTCCAGGCCAGCACTGTTAAGTGATGGACCTGGGTTTTGCTCGGTGCACTAGCGGGACGTGTGTACTCTTATGAATTGAAAGCGCTTCCAGATACTTCCTTGAGGGAACGGCTCTACAGGAAATCTGGAGACCGCCCCTATGATGATACATGTGAAATACGCTTCTTAGTAAAATGCATGTTCGTGCTAACCAGATAAATGGAGTGCTGACTGCGAGCTCGAGCAATCTGATTGGCTAAGCGACAGGATGTTTATTCTCCATGAAGACCTGAGACAGACCAAAGGCAGCTGCATCACTGATTGCAAGGAAGCCCTTCAAGCTCTATTTCTTAGCCTTCATTTTATTTCATTTTATTTCTTTTCTGATGCACCCTCGGCATACAGAAGTTCCCGGGCCAGGGATTGAACCTGTGCCACAACAGTGATCCAAGCTACTGCAGTGCAGTGACAGTGCTGGATCCTTAACTTGCTGCACCACATCCTTCATTTTAATTTACAAGAGCCGTGACTGTTCCTGAGACCGACTGGCGTATTTTCTGGGGATTAAGTATGGTTTGGGGACTTGTCGCTGTACTGGGGGCAGCAGGCTTCCCCGGGAAGAGTTCTTGACTGTGGGTTTGTCTCTCTCTCTCTCTTTTTTTTTTTGCTTCTTTTAGGGCTGCACTTGCAGCATATGGAGGTTCCCAGACTAGAGGTCCAATTGGAGCTGTAGCTGCCAGGCCTACACCACAGCCACAGCAACATGGGATCCAAACTGAGTCTGCAGCCTACACCACAGCTAGTGGCAATGCCAGATCCTCAACCCACTGAGCGAGGCCAGGAATTGAATCCGCAGCCTCATGGATGCTGAGCCACAGTGGGAACTCCCTGATTTTATTGAACTTACATATGACTAGCCACAGGTGGCTGGCTGTTGCTACACTGGACAGTGTAGATTTATAATTTTTTCTTTCAGGGGGTTTGTGTTGTGGCTCAGTGGTAATGAACCCGACTAGTATCCATGAGGATGCGGGTTTGATCCCTGGCCTCGCTCCGTGGGTTAGGGATCTGGCATGGCTGGCTGTGGCTGTGGTGTAGGCCAGTAGTAGTTGCAGCTCTGATTCAGCCCCTAGCCTGTGCATACCTAAAAAGCAAAAAAAAAAAAAAAAAGAATTTTTTTTTCACGACTGAAGATGTTGGACGTGGTGGTAAATTAGAGGTACTTGGGTCCGTTGCAAGATGCGTTTGTATTTTTGGTCCTCAGTGATTTGAGAAGAGGCTCGTGTTCTTGGCATCGTCTCGGCTTTGTATTTAGGCCACATGGTTTGGTCCACTGCTGGGCGATGGTGATGACATCGATCTGAAAGCAGCAGCTTTGCCGTTTATCTGGGAAAAGAGGGAGCTGGTGGGTCCTGCTTCAGTCACAAGGTGGAGGGGACCACCTGCCCCACCTGTCCTGGGCCTGATGCTTTCTCAGCGGATGCTCGTTTTCCTGACAGTGGTCCATGGAACATCATTACAATGCTTTTAAAGGAGATGTATATTTTTTTCTTTTTAGGGCTGCGCCTGTGGCTTATGGAAGTTCCCAGGCCAGGGACTGAATTGGAGCTGCAGCTGCCAGCCTGCAGCACAGCCACAGCCAAGCGGGATCCAAGCCACGTTTGTGACCTGTGCCAAAGCTTGTGGCAATGCCAGATCCATAACCCACTGAGTGAGGGCAGGGATCAAGCCTGTATCCTCACAATCGGTATGTCATGTTCTTAACCCTCTGAGCCACAGCAGAAGCTCCCAAAGGAGATTTTTAAATGCTGCTACCATCAACATGGGCCTCATTGCTCCACTTCTTCCAGCTTTGTGTACTATTCACAGCCTGGGTTTTGCTCTGAAGCTCCGCAGTCCCTGAACTCACACTGACTTTGACCTGTTGGCCCCTACAGGTCATGGATGAGGTCACGGCACGGGAATGGCTCACTGGGGGCAGGAGGTGGATGGAAGGTGGATCCTGGGCTGTGTGGGGATGGTGGCCCTGCAGGGAGCACCTTTTTTGGTTTATTTTTGACCATGGCAAGCAACAGCATGTGGAAGTTCGGGGCCAGAGATCAAACCTGCACCACAGTAGCGATGCCTTTACTTGAGCAGAGATTCTCAGGAGGTTGGGCCTCTGCGTCTTCCGTGATGTGGGGCCTCACTGAGTCTCTGGCTCAAAGGGGAAGCTGGTCTCAGGGGAGGGGGGTTCTGCTCATCCTCCAAGCTGTGGTCACTTCCCAGGTGAGAAGGCCCTGGAAGCTGTGCTCAGAGTCACAATTATGTCCTCTGGGCTGTTTGCGGATGCTTCTATGCCTAGGGGTCAACTGCTTGTAATTCCACCCTTTAAGCAAAGCGCTGAGTCATGGGGGCTTGTTTATTTTTATAAATTTTATTGGAGTAGAGTTGACTTAGCATATTGTGTTAGTTTCAGACGTAAGGCAAAGTGAATCAGTTTACACACACACACACACACACACACACAGAGGTCCACACATCCATTCTTTTTCAGCTTCTGTTCCCAGTCGGCTGTCACACTGTACTGAATAGATTTTCCTGTGCTAGACAGAAGGTTCTCCTTCCTCGTCTATTTTGTATACATGCCAATATGGGAGTGTATTTAATATCTAAAAATGTTTGGCTGATTCCTAAAGTATCGCAAAAGGGAGACTCGTCAGATCTGTTTGCCAAGCCTCCGCTTATTCCCCTTGACAAAGAAAAATGAGGCTGGATTTCTCTTGCGCTTGGCGATAGCCATGGTAATAACCTTCAGAGATCAGTACCCAGCTGGCCAAGTGCGTCGCTTTCCCAAATAAGAGTCACAGCTGAGGCTCTGCAGGTGTACACATGAGTGAGGACTGACCTGGCTTTGAGGACGGCACGGGAGGAAAGGTCTTGTTTCTGGAATGTTCGTTATGGATCCTGTGTGGTCACTGCTCGCGAGCCTGCTTCTAAAGGGGATTCATCTGAGAATGTGAATTCCAGCCTTGCCTTTCTCCGGTCAAGGTGGCGGGGGAGGGAGAGGAGGGGGGGTGAGGAGGGGGAGGGGAATATGAAATGAATCAGAGAACGTGAGCAAGAGCCCCTCTTGGTCTTTCGGGGAATCTTAGATTTGGCATCAAAATTAACGTCCTACTGTGACCTTTCAATCACAGCAATAAAAGGACAGGGATGCCAGTGATGGTGATGACGCCATAGTCACCTGATGGAAGTTTGTCTCTGGGAAAGTTCTGCACCCAGGAATGGAGGTGTCGGGTACCTCAGATGTATTGTAGCACCGATTAAATCACGGTAATAGCCGAGAGGAACTCGCAAATATTTTTTGTTGCTGGAAAACCCACCCGAGCATTAAACGTGGTGGAGCAAACCGTGAAGTCGAATGCCGTGTCTGAAAATGTTCCGAGCTTCCCCAGAAAGTGTAAGAATTGCACGTAGATGACCCGCGTCAAGCCTGACACAGACGGGCGCTGTCTCTGCTTCAGCCACAGTGGTTTCAAGAGACAGCATCGCCAAGTGCGTTGTCAGAAAAGCCGGCAGGATTCTCCCGGGGACCGTTGCTACAGCTGGGACCTGGGCTCCTGCTGGAGTGGCGTCCAGTAACTTAGACTCATGAATATTAATCACTTCTAAAAAGGATGTATGTAGAACCTCCAAATCTCTAGCCCTTTAAAATGGCAACATTCTGCTTTAACTGCTGGGGTGGGTGTGGGTGTGTGTGTGTGTGGGTGTGTGTGTGTGTGTCGAGTTCGCCCGCCCCATAAAGTGATCATTCAGACATAAAATTCTGAAAAACAAGTCGTAAACTCAAGCTACACCTAAACTATTAAAAAATTCAAATTTTAATGAGAAGTCGTTTGTCTTAAGGCTTCTCAGTGATCTTTGAAGATTCTCTTAGGACGTTTCAACGGATGTTTTCTTTTAAAGGCTCCTGTATGACGCAGTGGCCTTGAGAACCCATCCGTGTGTGGTTGAAAAGAAGCCCATGTCTGGTTGGCTTTTGCCGCTTCCTCCGGCGGAGGTGCTTTTCGTTTTTCTGTTGGCGGTGGAAAACCCTGGAAGGAAGACCTGTGTTGAGCGTGTCTTGCACATCCTGTGTCCCTTCAGGTTGATGCAGAAGGGCCATTGCAGCGCTTGGTCTCTGATCCACGTGGGTTAGAAGACCAGCCTGTCTGGCACTTAGCTTCGTGGCCAGCAGCCCTCGGCGTGAAAGCAGCAAACTCAGAACCCACCATGACCCAATCATTTGCAAGCACCGTTTGCCTTTTTTATCATCATCTTCTTCTTCTTTCTTCTTCCTTCTTCAACAGTGGCAAAATTGCTCCTGAAATTGTCCTAGGAAAAAGGTGAATGTCCCCCGCTGTCTGTGTGCTGTTACTGACTAGTGTCCCGTTGGCCCCCACTGCGTGTGGGGGGGCTTTGCTCTGTGCTGGGGAAACACACAAGCCCCAGTTGCCACGCTTGCCCAGTTCAGTCCCAGGGAGGGGGACCCACATCACATTTCAGAAGGGCAAAGTCATAACCAGACGTACAGAGGGCTGTGGACATGGGGGGGCATGTGGAACAGCAGTGGCTACAACTGGGTGAGGTTAAGCCTGAGAAAATGAGCTGGAGAGAAGGGGGGGTGGGGTGGGGAGGAGGCACTAAAAACGGCTCCTTAAAGTAAACTGCCATCGTGTACAAAACATTCCACTAAGGATGTGTACCGCGGGCTGTGACTCGGTGCCCCCCGCCCCGAGAAAGTCAGGGTGGCTGACAAGTGTGTGGTGCAGGGTCCCCAGCCCCCGTGGGAGATGCTCTAATCACAGGACGGTACTCAGGGGTCCAGGATGTCCTCCTGCCAAGAGACCTGCCGGAATGGGTGTGATCCAGGGTCTTTGCACACTTAGCCAAGCATGGAATCCTTACTCCTCCGTGGAGGGGTTTCTGTGCTGGGGCTGGGGACGCGGGCGGCTGGAGGTGAGAGGGCCTGGGAGGAAGCCTTTAGGGGCCCCGCTCCAATGTGGAATTTTTGCTTTGTGTCGACATTGCAGTGTCTTCACAACCCCCGTGAGAAACAGCGTTGCCATCATGGCAAGAGTTTCTCCGCTTTGGAGAAAGATAAAAAGAAATGTCGGCCTCTCCGGGGGACTCCGGGCTTAATGGAAAAACTGCAGAAACGCAAGCTGCCTTGATACGGAAGATGATGGTTTTAAGTAGAGCTCTTGCAGAGGCCTTCGACCGGGGAAGAAGGCCTGGTTGACGCCTTCTGTCCAGATTTGCACTCCCGGAGGGTGGATGGAGGGGACAGTGGTACCCGGGTGCTGCAGTGATGGGGCCCAGGCCTGAGGCCTTGGGGATTGTCAGGAAGGTGTCACTGACAGGGTTGGGGCGGGGGTGGATTTGCAGGATAGGAAAAGGAATACCTTGGAATTCTGAAAGCTTTTATCTCAAGCAATTTAATCTCAATACTCTGGGTAGGAGGGGGGTGAACTTTAGTACATTTATAGTCGTACAACAATCAGCACAACCAAATTTTACAGCATGTCCATCCCCAACCCTCAGTGCCTCCCCCCACCCCCACCCTGTCTCAAAGTCTGTGAGTCAGTATCTGTTCTGCAAAGAAGTTCTTTCTGTCACTTTTTAGATTCCACATGTGAGCGACAGCATTTGATAGTGGTGTCTCATTGTCTGACTGACTTCACAAAGCACAATAATTTCTAGGTCCATCCATATTGCTAGAAATGACATTACTTTGTTCCTTTTAATGGCTGAGTAATATTCCATGGTGTATATGCACCACATCTTCTTGATCCACTCCTCTGTTAATGGACATTTAGGTTGTTTCCATGTCTTGGCTATTGTACATAGTGCTGCAATGAATCTTTTATTTCAATTACTGTATTTTGCATCTCTTCTGGCTTAAGTTTATATCTTGTATTTCTTTGCTCAGTGTTTCCTATAAATTATCAATCTTTGCTTCCAGTTTATTTCCAGTGTCTTGCATCATCTTCAGCATCAACAGTCTAGTCTTTTTCCTGGAGGCTGATAATCTCCTGATTCCTTAGCTGTTTTCCTGGGGTTTTTTCTTTCTCCCTTATCTGAGTTATAGTTCCCTGTCTTTTCATTTTTAGAGGTTTTTGGTGTGGTGTCCTTTTTGCAGACAGTACAATTTTAGCCTCTCTTCTTTCTGGTGTCTGCCCCCCTTGTGGCTGAAGTTGGTACGGGGGCTTCCTGTAGGCTTCCTGTAGGCTTCCTGATGGGAGGGACTGGTCCCTGCCCACTGGTAGATGGGGCTGATTCCTATCCCTGTGGTGGGTGGGGCTTTGTCTCTGGGTGAGATTAGAGGTGACTGTGTGCCTGGGGGTCTTTAGGCAGCCTGTTTATTTATGGGTGGGGCTGTTTATTTATGGGTGATCCCACCTGGATTATTGTTTGGCCTGGGGCTTCTCAGCACTGATGGGTGGGGCCAGATTGTCCCCAAATGGCCACCTCCAGAGAAAGGCACGCTGCTGAAGATTCCCCAGAGCTTTGCTTCCAATGTCCCTCCCCCACAACAAGCCACCTTCACCCCTCTTTTCCCAGGAGGTCCTCCAAGAGCTGCAGTCAGGTCTGACCCAGATTCCTATGGAGACTTTGCTTTGCCCTGGGAGCCAGTGCACGAGAAAGCCTGTGCATACTTGTTAAAAGTGGGGTCTCCGTTTCCCCCAGTCCCATTGAGCTCCTGCGTACAAGTCCCACTGGCCTTCAATGCCAGATGCTCTAGGAGCTCTTTCTCCCAGCGCCAGATCCCCAGGCGTGGGGATTTGATGTGGGGCTCAGAACTGTCACTCCTGTAGGCGAGTGTCTGTGAACCAGTCACTTTCCAGTCTGTGGGCTTCCCACCCGGTGGGTATGCGGTTGCTTATATCGTGTAATCGCCCCTCCTACCTCTTGATGTGGCCGCCTCTTTGTCTTCTGGAGTAGGATAGCTTTTTGAAAGTTTCTGGTCCATTTGGTTGAAGGTTGCTCAGCATTTGGTTGTAATTTTGTGGTTTTTATGAGAGAAGTTGAGCTCTAGTCCTTCTATTCCACCATCTTAGTCCTGTCCCAGTCTGGGGGGACTTTTTTTAAAACTCCCTGCAGTTAGGCTCAACCCCTGCCTGCTGCAGACTAGAGGTCAAGTAACACAAATGAACTGATTACAGTTTATAAGGTGCAAAGTCCTTCTGCTGCATGGAGGTGTGGGTGGTGACTCTTAGTTGACATGAATATTGTCGAGGTGTTGAATAAGTGTGTGCAGACCCCCGAGGGTTACCTGGTGTGGGCGTCACCCGTGATGCCACCAACCCCCAAATCACACTCAAGTTCTGTGAACTCTTTCTTCTGGGTGTTTCCTGCCTGGAGTTTACCCAGTGCTTGTAGCTTTCCAGAAGGTGTCATCTCACTGTGTTTGAAAATAAATAACATCGGAACTCCCGGTGGCTTGACGGTTATGGATCTGCCATTGTCACTCCTGTGGCTTGGGTTCAAACCCTGTCCCGGGAAGTTCTGTATGTCTCAGGTGTGGCCAATAAATAAATAAAGTACATCCGTAGTCACAACATAGATGGGACCAGCCGTGAAGCATCGGCAGCTGGGAACCTGGCGCCCACCCTAGGGGGCGCTCCTTCTCACCTGTGCAGGCCAGCTGCCCAGTGGCTGCTCCTCCTCGTGCTCCCACCCCGGTCCTCAGCTTTGTGTTTTTACCCCCTGGCTTCTCACCCACAGACATGCACCTTCCTAAAGAAACAGCATGTTGTGAGTTTTGTTTGTCTTTGAGCTTTCAAAGCGAAGTTGTGTATGAGCTCCTGGGTTTTGCTTGTTCTCCCTCAACATGCTGCTGAAACACGCATCTATGCCTCCCCCCCCCCCGCCCGCTGTCCACCATTACCTTGGAGGATAACGCTTTCATCCTTTCTCCCGTGGATGGACCTTGGGGTGTTCGCAGCGTTGTGCTGTCGCGAGCAGCGTTTGCCGGAACAGTGTCGTGAGGCAGGTACCCTGGAGCGGACCTTGGCTCTGAGCTGTTCAGCTCCGAGGTGATGTCAATTACTTTTCAGTGGTTGTAGCAATTGACACGTTTTCCCTCCTCCTAAGAGTCCCTGTTGCTCCACCTCCTCTCCAGCCCTTCTCTTGTAAGACTTGTTAATTTTTGCCAGTGGCATTGGCTTCCTCCTTTAAGGTCTTGTGTCGGTTTCTCTGTTGGTTGTTGATAGTTTTCTTCCTGATACGTAGGGATTCCTTTGCATATTTTGAAATCTCATAATGGACATGTGTGGCACATAGCTCCTCCCGGTTGGTGGCTTGTCTTTTCAGACCCGCTCTGGTTTCTTTTGAGAAGGAACGTCTGTGATCATGCAGTCAAGTGAATGAGTGGTTTGCCCTTGGACGGCTTGTGGTTTTGGTATCTTAAGACATCTCTTCCTTGAGATCATAAAGACGGTTTCTCATGTCGTCTCCTATATTCTTTTGGTGGTTTTGTCTTTCCTACCTCAGTATTGAGCTGGATTTTTGTGCAGGCTCTGCAACCACAGCTTCACTGTATTCTTTACGGGCATGCGCAGGTGCATCAGCATCGTTCCTGGAGCATGCAGCTAAGGTCTCCTCCGTAACTGTCAGGCCAGCTCTTTCATCCGCGTAGCCCGCGTGTGGGTGCGTTTGTGATCCTTCTGCCCTTTTCTCAGTCCTTTTTTGGACCCCTCTGCCCATGGTTCACGATCTCAGTTGCTCCAGTAGGAAATGGTTTCTCTGCACCAAGGCCTTCTCACCTCTTCTTCAGTAAAAACGTTGAGATGTTGAGAATAATTGCATTTAACCTATAGGTCCCTTGCTGAAGAAAATCTTTATGATAATGAAGTCGTATGAGTCATGACATGATCTATTTAGTATTTCCTTAATGCCTTTCAAATAAAATTTTGTGATTTCTCCTTAAAGGTCTCCCATATATGTTTAGATTTGCTTCCGTCTTTTATTCTACAGACAAGAGGTAGGTGGAGCACAGGAGGGTGTCTGTCCTGGGAAGGCCCGTAGGGTCCCGCTCTGTTTCACAAGCTCAGGTGCCTCTAGGGTGAGATAGTGACATACATCAGTGGGGTGACCAGGCGGGCACTGTCCCCAAGCAGAACCTTTTCCTTCTAAGGGAGCTGCCACTCACCACGATGCAGGTCATTTGTTTCGTGTAGGAATTCAGCTCTCCTGTTCCAGAACCTCAGGTTTTTCTAAAGAAGCCAGAAATCTAGATGTGTATGTAAAATATCTTGATTTTGACGTGTTGGAAACTGATGTTTTAGGAGTCCTGTGCGTCCCGAATAATTCATATTTTTAGATTAGATCCAGGCTGAAGGCCATCAGTTTGCAGTCTCTGAAATGGAAGGAAAAATTTACTGTGCACGTAGCACCAAATACTGAAGATAACGGGTGGTGTGATTAGGATGGTTGAGTCCAGGGAGGCAGGGCGGACTGGTTAGGGATTATCGTGTGATGCCTGGTCTTGGCTCTTCCGGCCACACCTGCGTGTAAGTTCATATGTGGCCTCACTCACAGTTTCTCTGTAGGGCGTTGCTTCTTCCAGTCCAGCTGGCCCAGAGGGAGCAGGTGCTGTCCTGTAAAATGCTGAGAACGTGTGTCTTTTGCCTTTTACTGATGTTTCCCTTGCCAGAGTTCAAGGTTCAGTTTTCTTTCTTTCTTTCTTTCTTTTTTCTTGTCTTTTTAGGGCTGTACCAGTGGCAGATGGAGGTTCCCAGGCGAGGGGTCCAATCGGAGCTGCAGCTGCCACCCTAGGCCACAGCCACGCCAGATCCGAGCCGTGTCTGTGACCTACATCACAGGATTCCGAACCCACCGAGCAAGGCCAGGGATTGAACCCGTGTCCTCACGGATGCTAGTCAGATTTGATTCTGCTGAGCCACGACGGGAGCTCTGGTTCTTTGGTTTTTTCACAATCAAGCAGTTGTAGCTTCTAAAGGATTTTGGTTTATGGCTTGGAGTCCTGAAGCAGGGGAACCTTGGGAACTGAAGGGTGTCTGACCACGTGGGACCACCCGGCCACAGGCATGGATGTACAGACTGGCCGCCTGAGATATCAGAGTAGGTCAGCTGCTTAAGAAGACAGGTCTTTGGCTTTGGTCAGCGATGCCCTCGGTTGTATGACTTGAAAAACTCATGTGAATTTGCAGGTTTAGCATGTCAGCGGATAGAGAGGCACAATGACCCACGTCCCAACCACAGAAACGAGCCCACACTCTCCTCCCTGGACGACACAGGTGACTGGTCTGCTTTACCTGCTGAAGAGTCTGCCTTACTTGGTCCTTGTACCTTCTACATAAAATTAGCCAGACCCCCCATCACAGACTCGCCCCTGCTTTCTGCAGCTCCCAGTCCAGAGCAAAACCAGGCTGCGAGGAGCTTTCCCAAGTCACCTAACGGAACAGTCTGTAGCAAGCCCTCTGTTTTTCAGGGGCACCCCCCACCCAATCCCATCACCTGCTGGCCCCCTGATTCCCAGAGCTCCTACAGTCTGTCCTGGTGACCTGTAGATGAAGGGTGTTGATCCCACGTAAGGGTCCAGATATTATGACGTAGTTACTTACTTTGGGTGCTTGTGACACATTCAGGGGAGAAGGATATGTTTTAAGAAGAATGTTTACAAAGGAAGGTTACTGGTAAAAACCAAGTGAAGGATACATTTCAATGAAAGCCGTTTTGCAAATGCTGTCCTGTCCAGATGGTGGGACCTGGGGGTGGCCCCTTCAGTGTCGGGGGAAGCCAGCGAGTTTCCGGGGGCAGATGAGCAGACGTGGTGTGGTTCTCAGGCAGGAGGCACAGCTGACCCTTGGAAATCCAGGTAGAAAAAGTTCTTTCCCAGTGCTAGAGATTGTGCTGCATACGATCATAGCAGGTTTCAACCTGCTGTCCACGCCTGAAACTTGAGACAGCTTAAGATCGACGAGCCTTCTGCAGTCAGGTTTCATTTAATTAGAGTTTGCTGCCAAGTCAGGGTTTTGGAGGCCGACTTCCAGGCCTGGTGCCTTTCAGCGGTCACCTGTCTGAGCCTCGGAGAACTTCTGAGGAGGCACTGCCTTGGCTCCAGACCAGCTTTGCTGCTGGACCCAGTGTGGGGGCTGGCCCTGCACCGGCTCTCCACGCGGCTGGACGAAGGATGCTTTGCTGCTCTTGCTTGAAGACAAAGCCCAGGAGTTCCTGTCGTGGCACAGCGGAAACAAATCCGACTAGGAACTGTGAAGTTGCAGGCTCAATCCCTGGCCTCGCTCAGTGGGTTCAGGATCTGGTGTCGTGAGCTGTGGGGTAGGCTGGCTGCTACAGTTTCGATTAGACCCCTAGCCTGGGAACCTCCGTGTGCCACGGTGCGGCCCTAAAAAGAGCAACAACAACAACAACAATAAGAGACAAAGCCCAGACTGTGAGGTGGTAAAAGTAGGGACATGGTTTGGCAGACTTTTCCCAAAAGCCAGAGAAAAGCATTTTTAGTCCTTTATCAGGACAGGTTCTTTTTTTTTTTTTTAATATAAGCTGATTTTTATCTTTTCAGGTCACTCTTCTAGGAAACAGCTACGTCCTCTCTCAGGCACTGACAGCTCCCTTTGTGAGGCCAACGCAAAGCTCTCCCTCGCCAGCCTGATTATGTCATTGAATTAATCATATTGTAAAGACGAGATCAGAAGTCAATTTGGCAGCTGTGCCTTTGGGGAAATTTTTGGAAGAGTGACCTTCTATTTCTAATAAGCATGTTATTACATTTAGAATTAAATTCCTGAGAGTCAAGCTACAGTCTTGAATTTGCTATTAGCCATTTTTTCCCTTTTATTTTTTTAACAAACTAGAACCAGTCGAAGCGGGTTGTTGCTGACAGGATGCAGTAAGAAAGGAATGCAGTCTTTTTTTCTTTTTCTTTTTTTCTGCAGCTACTGCATGTAGAAGTTCCATGGGCCAGGGACTCAGCCCGTGCCGCAGTTGCAGCCTGAACCACAGCTATGGCAGTGCTTGATCCTTAACCCTCTGTGCCACGGGAGAATTTCCAGGAATTCAGTCTTTTCCTGTCAGGCCCTTTATTTTTAGACAAGCTTAACTTTTCTAAATGTGAGACTTTTTTCTTTTTTTCTTTCTTTCTTTTCTTTTTTTTCTTTTTTTTCTTTCTTTCTTTTTTTTTTTTTTTTTTTTTTTTTTTTTTTGTCTTTTCTAGGGCCACACCTGCAGCATATGGAAGTTTCCAGGCTAGGGGTCTAATCGGAGCTGCAGCTGCCATCCTACACCACAGCCACAGCATCACCAGATCTGAGCCACATCTGCAACCTACACCCCGGCTCACTGCAATGCCGGATCCGTAACCCACTGAGCGAGGCCAGGGATCGAACCTGCAACCTCATGGTTCCTAGTTAGATTCGTTAACCGCTGAGCCCCGATGGGAACTCCCTAAATATTAGACTTTTAAAAGTCTTCCTTAAAGCAACCATTTCTTTCTTTCTTTTTTTCCCAGTGATTTAAGCCAACCCGTTTTGTTAATTTCCCCACTTGTAGGTTTCAGTGCCCTCCTCACCCTTGAGCTTTGTTCCCTCGTGTCAAATACGTCCTCTTCACGAAGTCATGTTGTGATTCTAAAGTTGATGCAGAAAAGAAATGGGCCGGGAAGTCCAGCAGTGTACCCCGGGACAGCAGCTTGGGGGCGAGGCCCCCACTCCTCCACCCTCAGAGCCCAAGCCCACGTGCTGATCCTTAAGGCAACGTGGTGCTGAGGACACGGAGAATAACAGAGCCTCAGAGGGCGGCCCCGAAACTGCCAGCCTGCAGGCTGCCTCTATTTAGGTATCAAATATTCCTCCCAAGTAAGACATGAGACCTTTTCGGGAATGATGGCAGCGGAGAAAAATGACGGGTTGGAGCCAAACGTTTAGATCCCCAACGATAACCCGAAAACAAAGGATGCCTCAGGGTGTCTCATGATCAGCTGTTGTGTGATCGCATGATAAATTGTAGAACACATGGTGGAAAATGAATAGACCGTGCTCAGGTGTGAAGCAAGAGATGGAGCCCCACACTGAGACTCTGTCCCTTGTAACAAGACCCCCTGGAGTTCAGGGCTTGTCAGGCGGTCGGGTTTCTGGCCCCTCACACAGCACTTAGTGAAAGCCCACCCATTTGCTAGGGTAGGTTAGTGAAGGCTGAAAATGACGCGTCGCCGTCTGAACGAGCCTGTGTGCATGTGTAAGAATATATACAAAAAGAATTAAAATGTGCCAGCGCGCTTACGTTGTGGCTCATTTTAAAGGCAAATCCCTTCATATTTTCAGCCAATTGGGAAAAAACAGTAAACTTAACAATAGGATTCTATGTGCCTTGTAGCTTACCTGGAGTCTTTGACCAGCAGTGGGTCTGCTACTTTGTTATGTGTTTCTCAGGTTGATGATAAAGATGGGATTTGTCGGGAGCCCTTAAAATAATTGTCTTTGCTCGCAGCCACTGTATGACATGTTTGCGTATATGAATTCATGTCAACAATGAATCTGGAATGAGAGCTGACTTGCATGTGTGTGCGTCTGAGAGAGAAGTGTGTGTTGTTGACAGATGCCTCAGCTGGAATATGAGTTCCTCGACATTCCAGAAAATTATGATATGAGTTCCCTGGTGGCCTAGAAGTTAAGGATCCAGTGTTGTCACTGCTGTGGTTCAGGTCACTCCTGTGGCGAGGGTTCATTTTCTGGCCCGGGAACTTCCACACGCTGTGGGCACGTGTCCTCCCCCCCCCCCAAAAAAAAAGAATATTGTGCTACATAGGCTCTCTGATACAGAAACATCACCTGGCCCCCTATCACATACTGACAAGAGCAAGCATCTTCCGTTTCCAGAAAAACACTGCCGAGTCTAGGTGGATTGATAAGCTGAACAAATGCTTGCTATTCAAGATCAGAATTCGTTTTCTACTTGTGCTTTTCTTGATTCCGATGATAATCATTCATCTTGTTTCTTGGTCCTTTGTAGGTCTTTGGGTCCTGGTCAGGAGGGAGACGCCGTTTCTGCTTTTGATCATAATTATTCTATAGATCGTTGAGTGGAGCCTGTGAATTATCTTTTCTCTCTTGCTTTGGATGTTTCAATTCTGTCGAGTGAAAATTGCTTGAATTAAAATCGGACAGAGATGCTCACACACTTAAGCAGGATTAGGTCAGTTTGCATAGCTCTGGAGAAGCCGTTTTTCCCTCATGGCTCATGTAAAGCAGAATTCAGAAGAGGCAAGTAGTGGGCCTGCCTGCAGCACTTGTTTCTGACATTCTGACAGGTGTCTGCATTCAATTCAGGCGTTCCCGTTGGGGCTCAGCCGGCTACCAACCTGACCAGTATCCATGAGGATGCGGGTTCGGTCCCTGGCCTCGCTCAGTGGGTTAAGGATCTGGCGTGGCCATCAGTTGTGGTGTAGGTCAAAGATGTGGCTCAGATCCAGCGTTGCTGTGGCGGTGGTGTAGGCTGGCAACAGCAGCTCTGATTAGAGCCCTAGCCTGGGAACTTCCATTTGGCGCAGGTACAGCCCTAAAAAAAAAAAGCAAAAAAATTTTTTTAAAAATTAAAAAAAAATCATTCAATTCAGCACGTTGTTGGGGAGGGAGGAGTAAATCTGAGGTGTGCATAATGATTTGACAATAAGGCATCAGATTTTAAAGGGAGACAAAAGGGTCAGATGCTCCTTGGAGGTGATGGTGTCAGGCTGTGGTAGACACGTGTGAGGTCACTGGTTTGATGGGAGACCCAGTGGACCAGTGAGCATCCTGTGCCCTGAGCATCTTTGTTTCCAAGACGCTTGAGGCGCTGTGGGGAAGTGATGGGCTCAGGGATCCTGAGGTCAGACTGTCCGACTTTGAATCTGGTTCAGCTGCTTCCTGGCTCGGTGACCCGGACCAAACTACTTCAACTCTTTGCTCCTGGCTTCCCCTGCTGTAAAGTGGTGGTCGTAACAGCAGCAACGTCATAGGATCATATTGTGAGGATGAAAGTGAGTTAAAATAGACACATTCATTAAACGAAAGACAGCGTGCTGTAAGCACCGTGTGTGTCGCCCATCTTGACTCGCTGTGCTTAACGGGCCAAGAGTTACTAGACACCACGGAGGCTCACAGCCTCAGAGATGAAGTTACTCATGGGCTGCATCCTCCATAACGTTTAGAAGGTGTCTGTCATAAACCATAGTGAAAAAAAAAATTATAAAAAGAATGTTAGTATATATTAGAACATATGTACATTTCATATGTAAAATACAAATGAGGTATCTACGTACCTCATCTTTATCCACTGATCTGGATAATGGATATATTTATTTTATATGTGAAATACATATATTCCATATATAATGGAAAAGAATATAAAAAAGTATGTATATATGAAAATCACTTTGCTGTACAGCAGAAATTAATACAACATTGTAAATCAACTATATTTCAGTTTTAAAAACTGTTTAGTAGGTGTTCCAGGATGGTTCCTCATTTTGCAGAAAGAAAGAATTTGCAGGCCTAACATTTGATTGATTAGAGCCTAAATGCTGACTGCCCCTCTGTGGGATTCTGGTTCCCTGATTAACTTCGTTGTTCTCTAGCTTAGCCTATTGAATTTTTTCTTAATTCTATTGAACAGGAGCAAGGTCTTATTAAGTTTAAAAATACGAGTGTTCTTGAAATGTTCTGTAAAACTGACAAAAACCTGACTGCAAATTAATAGCACGTCACTGCAGACTGAAACAATTTTCCTGGGAGGCATGTGTTCACAATGACTCTTCTAAAGTGAATTAGAGATTAATCGGGGGAAAAAAGCGATCCCTTGGCCACAAGCAAACCTTACTCATCAGCGTGCCTGCGTGCTGTCGTCTTTAGGCTCCCAGTGTCCCTTAAAACTATTCACTGGAGGGTCTGAGAAGGTGCCCTTGGAAAGCTTAAAGAGACCTCGGTCTGTGCGGAAGGATCTGGCAACCAGGAATACTTGGGCGCAGCATCCTGTTACCTGCGGAAGGAAACGCTTCTATGCAGATGAGAACTCCTTTCTAAGCGCCCCCGGTTGGTCACTGAACAGGTGCAGCAGCCCAGATGCAGAGGAAAGGGATCATCAGGAACTTGAAGGGGAGGGAGGGAGGCGGAATGGACGTTTAAGTACCCATCCCGCCTGTGCTTTGTGCTGGGCATCACCAGGGCGTCTGCTCTGGTGTCCGCAGTGGGCAGTGGGGGTTCACGTGGCCTCTGGGAGGTGGAGGCTCAGAGAAGGCGAGTATCCAGCCAAGATCACACAGGTGGCGAGGGGCAGAGCCAGGATTCACGTCATGCGGTTTGGAGTAACTCCAAAGCTGCTGGAACCCCTGAACGTGCGGGTTTAATAAAATTCAACTCATGCGCCAAGTTAACTCAGTGCAACTTTTGCATCAATATTTTAAACTTGAAGTATGGTTGCTGTACATTATATAAGTCACAGATGTTTAATGCAGGGATTCACAATTTTTAAAGGTTGTACTCCATTTATAGTTAGCATAATATACTGGCCATATTCCCTGAGTTGTGCAGTATATTCTTTTAACTTATTTTATGCATAATAGTATCTCTTAATCCCTGACCCTTGCCTTGCCCCTCTCCCCTCCTGGAAACCACTAGTTCTCTATATCCGAATCTGCTGCTTTTTTGTTAAATTCACTAGTTCGTTGTATTTTTTATTATCCAAATGTAAGTGATATCAGATAGTATTTGTCTTTCTCTGTCTGACTTCTGCCACTTGGCATAATGTTCTCCAAGTCCATCCATGTTGCCGCAAATGGCAAAATTTCCTTCTTCTTATGACTGATATTCCAGTTTATCCATGTGCCTCATCTTCTTTATCCATTCATCTGTTGATGGACACGTAGGTTGCTTCCATATTTTGGCAGGTGTAAATAATGCTACTATGAACATGCATGTATCTTTTCAAATTAGTCTTTTTGTTTATTTTAGATGTGGAATTGCTGGGTCACATGGTAGTTCTCTTCTTAGTTTTTTAAAGAAAGCTCCATACTCTTTTCCACAGTGGTTGTACCAGTTTCCATTCCTGCCAACCACATATGAAGGTTCCCTTTTCTATAAATTCTTGGCCGTGTTTGTTCTTTGTGTTCTTTTTAAAATAATAGCCGCTCTGACAGATGTGGGATGATATCTCATTGTGGTTTTGATTTGCATTTCCCTTGATGCCGAACAATGTTGAACATCTTTTCATGTGCCTCTTGGCCGTCTGCATGTCCTCTTTGGTAGAGTGTCTGTTCAGATCTTCCGCCCATTTTTTAATAGGATTTTTTTTTAATGTTGTATGAATTTTTAAAATATTTTGAGTATTAACCCTTTATGGGTAGTATCATTGGAAATATTTTCTCCCATTCAGTAGGTTATTTTCATTTTGTTGATGGTTTTTTTTTCTTTTTTTTTTTTTTCTTTGTTTTTAGGGCTGTACCTGCGGCATATGGAAGTTCAACGGAGAGGGGTCAAATCAGAGCTGTAGCCGCCAGCCTTCACCACAGCCACAGCAATGCCAGATCCACCCACATGACAGCTCACGGCAACGCAGGGTCCTTGACCCAGTGAGCGAGGCCAGGGATCAGACCTGCATCCTCATGGATCCTAGTTGAGTTCGTTAACCGCTCATCCACAAAGGGAACACCTGTGAGGTGTGCTGTGTGAGGAGTGTTAAGTTTAATTAGGTCCCATTTGCTTATATTTGCTTTTATTTGCTTTACTTTAGGAGACAGATCCAAAAAAATATTGCAACAATTTATGTCAAAGAGTGTTCTGCTTATGTTTTCCTCTAGGAGTGTTAGGGTTTTCAGTCTTATATTTAGGTCTTTAACCCATTTTGCATTGATTTTTGTATATGATGTTAGATGATGTTCTAATTTAATTGTTTTACATGTAGCTGTCCGGTGTTCTCAGCACCACTTACTGAAAAGACTGTATTTTCTCCTTTGTATATTTTGCCTCCTTTGTCATAGATTAATTAACCATAGGTGTGTGGGTTTATTTCTGGGCTCTATATCTGTTCCACTGATCTGTGTGTCTGTCTGTGTGCCAGTACCTTGCCGTTTTGACTACTATAGCTTTGTAGTATAGTCTAAAGTCAGGGAGTGTGATTTCTCCACCTCTGTTCCTCTTTCTCAAGATTGTTTTGGCTATTCAGGGTGAAAACACAAAATGTTTCCATACCAATTAAATTTTTTTTTATTCTGGTTCTGTGAAAAATGTTAATACAAATTGAAGAATAAAAAACATATGATCATCTCAAAAGATATAGAAAAAGCTTTTGACAAAATTTTACACCCATTTATGATAAAACTCTCCAGAAAGTGGACATAGAGGGACCATACCCCCCAGCATAATAAAGGCTATGGATGGCAAATGCTCAGTTAACATCATGCTCAGTGATGAAAAGCTGAAAGCTTTTCTTCCAGGATCAGAAAAAAGACAAGGGGAGTTCCCGTCATGGCTCAGTGGTTAATGAATCCTACTAGGAACCATGAGGTTGTGGGTTCAATCCCTGGCCTCGCTCAGTGGGTTAAGGATCTGGCATTGCCATGAGCCGTGGTGTAGGTTGCAGATGTGGCTCGGATCTGGTGGTGTTGTGGCTGTGGTGCAGGCTGGTGCTACAGCTCTGATTAGACTCCTAGCCTGGGAACCTCCACGTGCCATGGGTGTGGCCCCAGAAAAGACAGAAAGACACACACAAAGAAATAAGACAAGGATGGCCAGTCTCACTACTTTTCTTTAACATAATAGTGGGAGGCACAGAAGGGGGATTGTTGACAAATAAGCAAAAAGCCTATAGTTCATTCTTAGTGAAATTCAACCACCTTTATCTTCATTTAGCACCACCCTGGTTATTGCAGTTTTTATTAAATCCCAGAGTTGAGAATATCAGTATTTGTCAGCTTAATCATTGCTTCAGCTTAATCATTGTCCATTTCTCTTTGGGGCTGAAACTGTGGATGGGGAGATGCTTTTCTTTTTTTTTTTAAATAAACAACACATTTGGTAAGGGAAGTTAGATCCCAAACTATAAGGAACTCATTTGAAAAATATGTGCTTTAAAAAAAAAAAGAGTTCCCTTTTATGGATGGCACAGTGGAAACAAATCCAACTAGGAACCATGAGGTTGGGGGTTTGATACCTGGCCTCGCTCAGTGGGTTAAGGATCTGGCATTGCTGTGGCTGTGGTGTAGGCCGGCAGCAGTAGCTTGGACCCCTGGCCTGGGGACCTCCATATGCCATGGGTGTGGCCCTAAAAAAGCAAAAAATAAAATATATGCTTTATTAAAAAAAAAAATCAATAGGTCCTAAATTTTCTTTGCTTCCAAATTTCTAATTCTGGCTCCCATTTATTTTCTTCATTCTTGAAATTCATTTGTCAGCAGCATTTCTGGGGCTGCCTCACTTGGTTGCTAGGCCCTGGCTAATTTACTCCCTTTTGGGTACAAGAGGGATTGGACCCCAGGACAGGGTCAAAATCTATACCAGTGGGTCCTGCCTCTGCCTTTTGGAGCTAATATAGTCAATCTCATTTCCCTTGCATATGATAGCTATTAAAACATTTCAAGACTGTGAACATGCTTATTTAAGACCGGAAGAGCCAGGGTCGCAGAGGAAGGAGGCGGCAATTAGAGTGGAGAGGGTGGGCTTGGGTGGTTCGGGACCCTTGGGGAGACGGGACTAGCATAAGGCCTTGTGGAAGAGACCAGCCGGGCAGGACAGAGACAGAAGTTGTGTTCATGTGGTAGTTGTTATGGTCAGCTTTCCTTGAATGTAATCTCTCCAGCTTCCGTCTTCAGAAGGAAAACTGCGTGTAGTGGTTTGGATGGAAAAATGACAGAATTCCCACATTGGTACCGTCGTTGCATTCAAGCCCACTGGGACTGGACAGGAGCAGCCGTGTCCTCCCTGACCCCTCGCTGTCCCCGTGGCTCTGTGATCGAACGGTTGGCACCTTTCTATGAGATGGTTACGGCAAATACTGACAGCCTTCTAGAAATTTCTATGGGACGCTGTTTGTGGGTTCCTGTTGAACTTCACAGATTCTGGGTTGGTTACGAGATCACCCATGATGAAACCAATTGCCGTAACTAGAAAGCAATGACTGTGATTTCTGTCCACCACACAGGAAATTGAGTCTCATTACGCTAATCCTGCCCTGTATAATGCCGATGTAATTACAGGAGTGGAAGTAAGAAAATACTTGAACCGATGTGATGCTCGAAGTCACACAACCTGGCTAATTGACCTTCATTTCGAGGCATTTTACAAATTGGCATTGGTCACCGTTTACCCTGCTTTGTTCCTCTAGTATGCCCGCTTTCTTAGCCCAAACACACATGTAATCACAGCCTTCCACGGACCACACCCAGGCAGCTCTTGATAAGCGGGGAAAACCGGGAAGGCTTAAAAAGGATGGTGCACAACCATGGAAGAAATGAAAGGGGAAAAAAAGGAAAACACGACAACGACTCACAAGAAGGGGAAAAAAGGAAACACAGCAGCAGTGATTCCCAACAATGGGAAAAAAAAGGAAAAAACAACAGTGGGAAAAAAAGGAAATGGCTACTGAACTGACATGGAAGGAAGCCGTACTTCGAAAGGAGTGTTTAGCTAATGTGTGCAGTGGTTCCACTTGATTCCGTAAGGGGACAGGAGAAAAACAAAAAGTGATTTTTGGGGAAAAATGTGAAGGCTGGTACAGAACTTCAGGTGGAAATTCTGTAGTCCACGTGCTGCTTTGTCATCCCCAAGCTTCTGTCTTTAACGACTCTTCCTGCTTTGGCCGAAGACACCAGGAACTTGACGCCCATCTGGTTTTGGTTGCACCGTGGCTGTACCCTCCCTGAGGAGTGATGGCTTAAGTTAAAACCTAGCCATCCAGGAGTTCCCTTTGTGGCTCAGCAGATCTGAATCTGACTGGCATCCATGAGGACGCAGGTTCGATCCCTGGCCTTGCTCAGTGGGTTAAGGATCCGGCGTTGCTGTGGGTTGTGGTGTAGGTTGAAGACGTGGCTCGGACCCCGCGTTGTTGTGGCTCTGGTGTAGGCTGGTAGCTGCAGCTCCAATTCGACCCCTAGCCATGGGTGTGGCCCTAAAAAGGCAAGAAAACAAGCAAACAAAATCCAAATGTCTAGCCATCCAAGGATCTCCACTTTCTGCCAGAAGTTCTATTTCTGCCCTTAGGGAAGCCAGCGGATCTCTGTGATGTGAACACATTTATCCTGGTCGTGGGACCCTTCCCGGGTTCCTGTGGGGGCCAGATGTGTGCCCCCAAGAAACTGGATCGGTTCTGTGTGTCCCCAGGGGACCCTCTAAGCAGCTCGTTTTGTTCGTTTTCAGCCACGTGTAGGAGGAAGCAGGCAAATTAGGTATTTTTATAAGCACCGCCTCTGCCTGTGTTTTTTTTTCCATTTCTGCCAGTTTGAGGCCCCTAATCAAGTCATTACATCTTGGATTGGTTGAAACAGATTGACCTTTAAATGCCTCTGATGCCCGCAGGCCCCCGTTTTTCAGCATAAGGAGGTTGGAGGGGGTCCCTGCCGGGCGGCCCCTTTACTGCTGTCTCTCCTGGTACCTGGCAGCTTTGTGGCTCATCAGCCCCTGCCACAGACTTGAGTCTCTCACTTCCTTTTTTCCTCTAAGTAGCAGTAAGATCCTCATCAGAATTGGAGAGCGAGGTGAGATTGAAACTGCAGAAGGAAGAGTGTCCCCTGGCACCTTCTCCTCACCCCCAAATCCTCAGGGGCACGTTTCTTTCCATCCAGGCGAGGGACACTTGAGTCACGTTGCCACTCGGGTCACACTGTCCTTGTGCCACCAGCACAGAATTGGGAGCAGCGCTGACATGAGCCGCTGCTCGAAGGCTGAAACCGCACCAAAAGCATCGCCTCCAGTTTCCCTGGTGGGGTTTTGAACATACTTCTGATCCATGTGAAAGCCACGGCTGCCACACAGTGAACGTAAGAGCCACGGGAGGACCCTTCGCCTCCCCGCCCGCCCCGTCCTTCTCTGTTCCCCTGGGAATGTGCTGGAACCAAATGGGGGTAACCTGCTTTTTCTCACTGTCGGTGTCGCCAATTGCCATTGCTCCCTGAAGGTCCCTGCCCCTAGGCAGCCTCATGCCTGATGAAGAGGAGGATCGGATGAAGCAGACATGGTCTCCCCGGGGTGGTGGGGAGGCCCTGGCGGGGGCGGAATTGGCGCAGTGGCAGCAGTGCCCGCCGGGTCTCCTGGGACTGTGTTGGCCTGAGGATTTGTGTCACGTGACCCGGAATGCCAGGTGGCTGAGGCAGACCCAAGCTGAATGTCTCCGTGGCCACTGCTCTGTACTTGTCAACCTTTAAATGCTTAAGCACGTGCTGTGTCCCCATTGCTGCTGTTGAGATCAGACCTGGTGGATACAGGAGGTGTCAACGAGAACAGGTGCCATCACGTCGGGCCAGGTGCCCAGTGGTACCCGGGGACCTGCCTCCCGCTGTTTTCCCATGTGGTCTGACTTCTGTGGAAGGAAGTTGCGCCTTTACTCAGGTGGTTTCTCATTTTAAGGTTGTGGGAATTGTGATGACACAACCTGTTCTCAGGAAGAGCTTGTGTGCTTTGGGTAGAATGTGCAGTCCTTGCACCCTAAGAAGGAAAGGATTGTCAGCATTGCAGACACACATGTTAGAACATCTGGGCATTCGTTTTTTGTCCTCCTAAGTGGTGTTCAGAGCGTGAGGATGGCTAGAAGGGTATGGAAACTATTCCCCTGGCCTCTGCCCGAGGTCACAGGTCCATAAGCTCGCCTTCCATCAGCAGACCTGATGTTGCCAGGGGGAGTGATGGAGGGGCTCCAAAAAGAACATCTTCTTTAAAAAAATAGCTTATTGATTTTTTTGGCCACACCCTGGCATGTACAAGCTCCCTGGCCAGGGATTGAACCTGTGCCACACCAGCAGCTTGAGCAGCAGCAGTGACTATGCCAGATCCTTAACCGCCAGGCCACGAGGGAACTCCCACCAAGAACACTTTAAATGGAAAATGGAAGTCCCCCAGTGGGTACTTTCTCCCTTTGATTTATGTTACATAAATCAAACTGCCATAATCGCATTATTCATGTATGCGTTTGGTTATCTGAAAAATCAGCGTGCCTTGGAGGATCAATATCCTGGCAGGCAGATAATGTCTGTAAGCTCATGACCTGATGGCCGGTTCAGATGAGAGGGCTGCGGTTTCAAATTACGGAGTAGGTTTCTAGCTGAGAGCTCAAGCTTCAACACCTGAAGTTCTCCTTAACGTTCGCAGGAATCCGGGGAAGGGGAGCTGGATGAATCCCCCCCCACCCCGAGTCTGGCTTAGATTTTTCCCCACTTGCCAAGCCCCGCAGCTCTTCCCCAAAGCTGAGTTCCCCCGGGAGAGTCCAGGCCTCCGTGTGAACTGGAGGATTGTAAGGAAATAGGGCGGGTCCAGGCTCTGCTCACGAGGGTGAGATGTGAGCTCAGGGGCCACTCGCGATGCTGCCCGGGACCTCAGAGCCATTTCCCTGCCCGCGGCTGGTTCTGTGAGCCCCGCCTCACCAGGTTTCATCAGAGGTGGATGTTTTGGAGTTCCCGTTGTAGCTCAGTGGGTTAAGAACCCGACGTGGTGCCCATGAGGATGCGGGTTTGATCCCCAGTCTTGTTCAGTAGGTTAAGGATCTGGCATTGCCACAAGCTGCGGTGTAGGCTGCAGATGCGGCTTGCATCTGATGTTGCTGTGGCTGCTGCAGCTCCGATTTGACCCCTGGCCTGGGAACTTCCATATGCTGCGGGTGTGGCCCTAAAAAAAAAAAAAAAAAAGATTGTGGAGTTTCCATTGTGGCTCAGCGGTAACAAACCCCACTAATATCCATGAGGACACGGGTTCAGTCCCTGGCCTTGGTCAGTGGGTTAAGGATCCAGTGTTGCTATGAGCTGTGGTATAGGTCACAGACACGGCGCGGGTCCCAGGTTACTGTGGCTGTGGTGTAGACCACTGCCAGCTACAGCTCCAATTCAGCCCCTGGCCTAGGAACCTCCATATACTGCAGGTGTGGCCCTAAAAAAAAAAGAAGATTGTTTATGGGTACCAAAATGGTTGAATTTTGCCAAAATGGAAAGGAAAGGTAGGTAGCCTATTGCATGATTGCTATACATCTTACATCTCAGGTACTCTCTCTAGAAAAGGATGCTTTTGTATTTGACTTGATGGAACGGTGAGCTTGTTAGTTGGGGAGCAAAATCTCTTGTGCGAGAGGAGACTCAGTTTGACAAGTCGGACTCCCAAACAGAAAAGTGCCTTATCTTCCGTAGGCTTGGGCTTCGGAGGGGATTGAGGAAACCTGCTCCTTCTGTCATCCTTCTGTTTCTGGTGCCTTGGCGGCAGGACAGAGTCCTCTCTCTCTCCTTTATAGAGAAAGGGAAATCCGCTCAGATGCCTCCAGGAGCCCCTGGCTCGTTTCCCTTGCTGTGTCCCCAGCACGCTGTCAGCCGTCCTGCTGGATCAGACCCAGCTTGTTAAAAGCGCCTCTATTATGGCATCAGCGTAGTCCTGAATCCTGCTGCCCACCCCAGTTACCACCAGCTGCACGGGGTGGCTTAAATTACTTAAACCAAATGGAAATGTCAGTTATTAGTTGCACCAGCCCCGTTTCAGGGGCTCACGAGGCACGGGTGGACCATGTGTGGGCGAAGTGTTCCATCATCGCAGAAATGCTGCTGGTCCAACAGCCGCAACCGTCTCTGTTTCTCAGGACTTGAAAGGTCAGCTCCTTAGCTTGCCTTCTGAGCCTCCCACAGCCTCGCCGTGTGTCCCGACTGAATGTGACTTGTTAGCAGGTGGTCAGGGAGACCCACAGCCCCGGGCTCACAGGACGCGCCAGGGGAGAGGAGAGAGGCATCACATTGCTTTTGCGAGAATGAGTGGGGCTCCCAGGCGGGGGGCAGTGGAAGATGGTTCCGGGGAAAAGCCTGGATGGGAAGCTCGATCTAGGAAGTGTCAGGGCAGGGCAGAAGGACAGAGCTCCCATGCGGCTCAGTGGGGTAGAAATCCCGCTAGTATCCATGAAGATGCGGGTTTGACCTCTGGCCTCTGTGGATTAAAGGATCTGGCGTGGCTGTGGCTGTGGTGTAGGCCAACAGCTGCAGCTCTGATTCAACCCCTAGCCCAGGACCCTCCATGTGCCACGGGCGCGGCCCTAAAAGGCCAAACAAAACAGAAATGGGCAGCAGGAGAAACAGATGGCCAATGTTCTGTGTTAGTGTTTTTATAGCAAAGTGTCTTCTCATGCTCTTCAGTCTGTGTTTGGATTCAACCATCTTTTCTCTTTTTTTCTTTTTACCAGCCACACCTGAGACATATGGAGGGTCCCAGGCTAGGGGTTGAATCGGAGCTGCAGCTGCCGGTCTACACCACAGCCACAGTAAAGCTGGATCTGAGCCGCATCTGCGACCTCTGCCGCAGCTTGTGGCACCGCTGATCCCTAACCCCCTGCGTGAGGCCAGGGATCGAACGTGCATCCTGCGGACACTGTGTCTGGATCTTAACCCGCTGAGCCATAGCAGGAACTCGCTTGGATTCAGTCTTCTTTCATCTCCTGTGTCCTCAAAAAAGAGAACATGAAAGAGTTTATTCGGTAACTGCAAAGAGGCTGGAGCAAGGATGTTGGTGGCTCATGTGTGCTTCATAGAGAGGGAGACGGTGGGAGAGACGGGGTCCAGAGGTTCGGGGGGAGCCGCATGCTGCTCTGGGGCACATGAGGGAGGAGGAGGTGAGAGGAAAGGATGGGTGAGGGGAGGTGCCAGGATTCTGAGTTTGGGTGACCGAGAGCCTGGTGGTAAAATGAACTGGCATGGAATAGTCGTGCAGGGACAGACTGGGGTCTGGTGAGGGCCTTTGCCGGGGGCTCACTGAGTCCAGGGTCCCCTGGGACATCCTGCTGGACAGTGGCAAGGGGGTGTCCAGCTGGGAGCACGCAGGGTGTTGAGGCTGGGTGGGTGCCAACCCCCAGAAGCCAGGGTGCCATCTTGGAATAGGGTGCCGTCAGAAGGTCAGGGATGGATGCGAGGGGATGTTAGGACCCCAGTTCCCCTGGGGTTGGGGCGTCCTGGACGCCTGGGTGGCTTCCTTTCTGCCTGGATCATGGCACTTACTGCTCACGGTCCCCCGTGTTCTGACACATTTAGTTCAGTCCAGCGTGGGAGGAAGAGAGTAATCTGGGTCCCATCCAATCTTGAGCTTTTTTCTTCTTTTGGTCTTTTTAGGGCCACACCCATAGCATATGGAGGTTCCCAGGCTAGGGGTAGAATCGGAGCTGTAGCCGCCGGCCTACACCACAGCCACAGCCATAGCCATGCCAGATCTGAGCTGCATCTGCAACCCGCACCACAGCTCACAGCAATGCTGGATCCTTCACCCACTGAGCCAGGGATCGAACCTGTCTCCTCATGGATCCTGGTCAGATTCGTGTCCACTGCACCACAACGGGAACTCCCGAATCTTGCACTTAAGTTCTGTACCTCGTAGCACACAGTACGTGTTTGTAACTTTCTTTGGACTGAATGGGTGCTCTGAAACTAAGCTGGGATTGTGCGGGAGGGTGGGCAGAGGGCTGGGTGGGGGTCACCTTCCCGGGCCCCCTGCAGGTCACGTGGCAGAACAAGACCCGTTGACCTCGGTGGTGTGTCTCTCCCCTGATGCTCCGCGCGTGAGGGATGTGGGTTCTGAGCACAGACTGTGGGTGGGGAATTAGGGAAAACAGAGTGCAGAGGGTGAAGGGGCTCAGGGCAGCGTCGGGATTGGTGACATCCAGGGATGCCGAGGGCTCAGGCCAAGAAAGACCTGAGCGCGTGTGTCGGTGGCTCGGGGACCTAACACGTGGCGGGAGCTGAGTGGCGCGGAGGGCACGTCCGGCTCCAGCTTCCGGGCTCTGTGCTCCCCGCGTGCATTTTACGGGTTGAATTGCATCCCCTCTGAGACATGCTGAAGGCCTGACCCCCAGGGCCTTGTCTGGAGTCAGGGTCATTGCAGATGTGATCCGTCCTGGTGAGGTGGTGCTGCAGAGTGGGTGGTGACTGTGACCATGACGGTGCCTCCTGGGGGGCGGGGGGGGGGCACGTGCATAGGGAGAGGCTGCGGCTGGCAACCCGCCGGGAGGTGAACCAGCCAGAATCCCACCACTGACCCGCCGGTGCCCTCGTGGAAGTTGGGAAGAGGAGGGACGTGCCTCCCACTGCTTTCGGGGGGCCCAGCCCTGCTGACTCCCTGAATTCACACTCCCAGCCCTGGGGACAGAGGGTGGTCTCTGTCATGGGAGCCACCCTGCTTAGGGTTCGCTCTGGCAGCCCGGGAAGTGACAGTGGTGACAGGGACGTGGAGAACAAGCCCCCCCCCCAACCCCGAGTCTTGGGTACCAGGCTCCAGCTCAGAGAACAGGGTGGAGAGACGGATCGAGGAAAGATGCCGGCTCAGAGAGCTCTAGAACGGGGGTGGGTCCCGCAGCCTCCACAGGTGTTCTGACAGTACAGTGAGGGGCTTTTGTCGCCACGGCAGACCCATCGTCTCCATCCACAGGCTCGCTCTCCCCAGCCGTCTGGGCCTGTGACTTCCTGCCCGAGGGTTCCTGGACGGTCAGCTTCTTCCCTCGTGGGTTTTATCGAAGGGGCTCCGTGCATCTCAGTGGGACTGAGGCTTTCAGGTTGAGCGGGTGCAGTGTGCCAGCCACGCCTGGTTTCTGTCACTGCAGAGAGCCCTTCAGCATTCTTGGGATGTTTTTCTGAACACAGGGACACTCTGTTGGTTTTGAAATAACCGATTCCTTTGGCAAGGGCCCCCAGGGAAACTGGGAATTCTGGCCTCACTTTCTGGAGGAAAGAGTCTTTGACGGTTAGGCAACTGTTTGGAAAAGAAAGAGAAAACAGAAAGAACGGGGTCCAGGCCACTGGCGTCCCAAGACCCAGGCCCGGGGGTGGCCAGAGGCTGTGCCGGTGGGTGGCCTTTGTCCCTGGAGAACCAGGGCCTTCAGTCTGTAGCCTGGAGCTGCTGCCGTGGGAGGTGAGCTTGGCCCCAGCGCTGAGGTTTCGGGGTTCTTCCTGGGTTGGCTGAGCATCGAAGCGTTTGCGTTGCCCTCGGTTTGTTGCTTTGTTGTTCCAGAGAGTGACAGGTGCGTGGGGGCTGCGGGCCCTGTGTGTGTCCTGCCGTCCTGGCCGCCGTGGGCTCCGGGCAGCAGAGGGTCCACGGCTGGGGGAGGAGGCATCAGGCAGCCCTGGGCACGGGGTCCAGGGCACTTCCAGGAACAATGCGGTGGTTTCTCCTGGCGGAAAAGGAGATGGGGTGCCAGCAGGGACAACCATGGACAGGCTGGCTTCACCTCTGTAGATTTGACCATTTCATTTGTCCTCTTTTCACCCCCCCACCCCCCCAGGGCAGGCGGCCCTGTGAACAACCAGAATGACTGACTTGCTGAAAGTGTGTGGCAGCAGGGACCTGAGGTGACAGGAGCAAAGGGGACCCTCGGTGGTCCCCCCAGCCACCTCCGGATGCCTTTGAGGGCAAGAGGGGCGAGGGGAGTGCTTGGGGCCGACGGCTGGGGACGAGGTCTGGTCTGATGCAGGGTCTCTACCAAGGGCTGGTGTCTGACTCTCGTCCAGGCCCCAAAGGGCGCGCTGGTCCTTGGCTGCAGCGCAGAAGAAAAGCAAGTCCAAGAGAAGCGCAATTCAAGTGTCCGTTTCTGCGCGAGGCTCTAGGAGCGTGGCTACAGCTGTTGGAAAGCTGGATTGGGAAAGAAGTCATGATTGCAGGTCTCTGTAATTTACACTTTCGAATTATTATTAGTGTTTGGTCGCCTCTGCGGCATATGGAGTTCCCGGGCCAGGGATCAGATCCGAGCCACAGTCAAGACTTAAGCTGCAGCTGTGGCAATGCTGGATCCTTCACCCACTGTGCTGGGCTGGGGATTGAACGTGCATCCTCAGGCTCCCAAGATGCTGCCGATCCTGTTGTGCCACCGCGGGAACTCCAACACAGATTGTATTAAAGTAAGAGGCCCTGTGGCAGCTCTGGTGACAATGTGGGAAGATCCAGGAAGTGCTGCTCTGGGTTTCCACAGGCGGGCCTCCCAGGGGCCCTGTGGTTGACTGCCCCCTCCTGCCCCCCGCCACAGTCCTGCCCAGACACTGCCCTGTTGTAGGGGGCAGTGACCAGACGTCCAGCCCTGGGACCCACACCCTCCAGACAGAGGGGCCTGGCAGGCTCCCCGGCGCTGTGTCCTGCTTGTGTTGCTGCTTTACCTGCCATGGTTCGCTCCATGTGTCATGAAAACTTCTAGAATGTCTCTGAGACTCATTTCTTCTTGACTGGGGTGATTTTCTCTGCACGAGGCACACGGCTGGTGAGGAGGCCCGAGCCTGCTGCTCACTTTCTAGAGAAAGCCGTCTGCTGCAGGGCTTCTGCGGGGTCCCATTGCCTGACAGCCCAGGAGCCTTGGCCTGGATGTCTTTCCCCAGAGTGCCGGGGCTGCGGGCCTGCTCCGAGAAGTCACCTTGTGCCTCTGTGTGTCTGCGCGCCGCGGGTTCGCAGCAGCGTCCGGCTCGCCCTCCGCCACGGTGAGGTGTTTAAGGAGCAGGAGGTGGCCTCCCAGGCCCCGCCGCTCAGGCGGGCCTGCCGTCCAGGCTGCTCCCTCCTGGCCGTTTCACATGTGTTAACAACGTTCTCCTCTACCCAATAGTCTTGCCTTGGATTTGGAAAAAACAAATTCTTAAGACAGAGATGCTGTGGTCATGTGTCCTCAAAGGTTGAATGCTCTAATCATGGAAGCCATAAAGTAAATAAAAACTAAACAGTGAGCTGATCTCTAAATACTGAGATATGTATACACATATCTATAGATTCTTCCTCTTTTTTTTTTTTTTTTTTTTTTTTGCTTTTTAGGGCCACACCTGTGGCATATGGAGGTTCCCAGGCTCGGGGTCGAATTGGAGCTACAGCTGCCGGCCACAGCCACAGCCATGCCAGATCTGAGCTGCGTCTGTGACCTACACCACAGCTCACGACGACGCTGGATCCTTAACCCACTGAGCGAGGCCAGGGATTGAAACTTAGTCTTCATGGATACGGGTCGGGTTCGTAACCCGCTGAGCCACAACAGGAACTCGTAACTACTGACTTTGATAGGACATAAGTAAAGATCAAAGGACCATAAACAGAAAGATGACTTGTTCATATTGCAGTCGGAGGCCACTTTAGTCGTGGTCCATAGGCTCAAAGGGACGAGGAAGCCATTGACGGCGAGGCAGCGGCCACGTCCACAGTGAGGCTCTGGTGGAGAGGGGGCTGGGGGAGCCGTGTCTCCCGGCCCCTTGTCACCCCATATCCACGGGGGCTGTGGTTGGTCCTTGGGGTTGTGGGTCTCTAGACGTATAATAGTCCCAATGAGCTTGATCTGGTAGCACAGTAATATCTGCCTCCTGGATTGAGTGTGTACGTTGGTGCCAATACGGGTGGGTGGGGCAGGCATTGTCCCGTTGGCCACAGACCCCACTGCCCCTGCATGTCGGTCGGACCTGTATTGCCTGCCTGGTGCCCTGGGGTCGTTTATCTACACTGGTACCCAAAGCACGTTTTCAAAACCTGCCCCAACCAGAAGCCGATGAGAGGTGAGGCCGCCTGGGCGTTACAGGGTTGACCCTTGAGCAGCGCAGGCGTGAGAAGCATCCGCCTCCATGCGGTGGAAAATCGCTTACCTGCTGTCTCGGCCTCAAAAGGCAGGAGGCACCAAACTGAAACCTTTTGGATAGGATCAGGACTCAAACCCCAGCTCTCTTGATGTCACCCCCAGGGATCGCTAATCGAACCCAAACTTCCCACACCCAAGCTTACTTAAAGATGTGTAAGATGGGAACACAGGTGCGGTGGTTATTGGAGAAAATCCACATATAAGTGGACTCACGGTGCAAAAGGCGCGTCGTTCAGGGGTCACCTGTGTTTGTATTAGTCTCTCCTGTCTGACTGTGGCTTCCAGTCAGCAGTGCAGCACTCAGAATTGTGGGAGGAAGTAGAAGTCCTCAGGGAGAGACTCCGAGGGCCCAGGGCCAGGGTCACAGATCCGCTGGCTAAGTAGCTGGGAGGGCAGTGACATTGACCTTAGTGACTGCCGTGGGCCGGGTGGGCGGCTTGCGTATTTCACGTTCATTGAGTGAATGTCTGATGCATGAAGGATTCTGGTTCTACCTTTTTCCGTCTTACTGGAAACATTTTTGCTTTCCTGGGTCTCCCTTACTCCCGCGTGCTGCTGAGCTAACCCAGGCCCCGGAAGGCCCTGAGCAGCACTCTCCGTTTCACCGCTTCTTGTCTTTGTTCTGCTGAGAGTGCTGATCTCTGACGGGCTGAAGCGCGGGCTGGGAGGGTGGGCCCTGACGGATGCTTCCCTGTGCTCTGCTCTGTGGCCCTGGGCCGCCTTCTGGAAAGGCCGGATCGAGTTCGTCCACTGTTGTGAATGAAAATAATCAGTTGGTGAAAGCGCTGAATTAGAAACCTCTTGGTATATTTATTTCTGTGTCTCAAGAATTCTGATTTAAAGCAGACATGATTGCAACAGTAGGTCGTTCAGGAGCCTCGGATGAATCAATGTTTTCTTCCCTTCTCTCCAAGAAAATCTGTTTAAAGCAAAGGTCAAATCTGTGCTGGATTTAGAACCTCTTAGATGTGAGTCTGGAGAACAGAGCGGCTTCTCTTCTTCTTCTCTGTGTCCTTTCAGGCGCTGGGGACCCTGTGGCCTCCAGCAGCTCATCACTGCTCACGTAGTTCTCGTGTCCGTCCTTCCCTTTGTCTTCTGGAGGCCAGGGTGTCACCATGCGCATAGGTCCCAGGTGAACTTGAGCCCGGGTGCTTCTTGGGCGTGTTAATTTTAGGAATAACCCAAACCTTTCAATGTTGTCTCGAGGAGTTTATGAGGCTTTGAACCACGTCTGCCTAGGCAATGGCCATGCACCCCATTTAACGAATAGGCTCAAAAATTAAATCTCATGGACACCCGTGTTCCCCTCCCCTGAGGCCCGTGAAGCCTGGCCAGCTGCTGTTGAAGGGGACAGCCCCTCCCATGGCCTTGCTCTGTCACCAGACCTCCCCGAAAGTTCTGCTCCTGGAAAGTGTGCCTTCCTGGCACTTCCTCAGGCCAGACCTCACCATGCGGTGGCTGCTGGCACCGCTCTGGATTGTCACCTGCTCCCCAGGCCTGGCGCCCTCCCTAAGCCACCCTTTCACGGGGGAAGAGTCTGAGCCTATTCTGTGGACCAGGCTTGTTCTGCCCCCAGAGGCAGCAATGACAGTGTCAGCCAAGACGTCCCTGGTCCCCAGGAGCTTAGGGCTGGAGGGAGGGCGGGCAGTGGAGATGGACCTGCCATGTGTCCCGTGTGCCCCAAGGGAACCCAGGTCCCTGGGCCGAGGCCCGCATCCCTTTCCTTAGAGGAGTTGGAGGTTCAGCTTTCTGGAGGGATCCATTAGGAATGGGGGGCTTAGCAGAATCAGAGCACTGTATGTACAGTGGATAAACAACGGGGTCCTGCTGTGCAGCGCAGGAGACGCCACTGAGATACGCCCTCCTGGAGGAGAAGATGAAGAGCGGAGACATAACCGACCACTTTGCTCTACAGCGGAAACTGACGCGGCATTGTAAATCAGCTAGACCTTAACAACATTTTTGGCCTGATGCAGGCTTTCCGGCTGGGTCTAGTTGTTCCTCCACGAATGCTGACAGGTGACGAGGGGTGTCGGACGGCACCTCTCTTGCTGATCCGATTCGGGGCGGCCTGTGCTTTTCTCCACCCCTCATGGCCCCTGTGTCCAGCATTAAATTTTCCTCCTTTATGTCGCCTTAAAGGTGTGGTCATAGTGTGTATATAGTGTGTGAATAGTTGTTTGTTGTATATTTTATATGTCATATATATAATACCTAGGATCTGTGCATATATTTTTCTTAGTATAACTTTTCATCTCTATTCTCTTTCAGCGTTAAGCCTGGGACCCCCCCCCCCAAACTGGTATAGAAGAAGGAAGCTCTCAGAGTACCTTCTCATAGTAACATAAGTTACTAACCATATCCAACATGCCATCTCACCGCAAGTTTGAAATAGCAAAGCTGACGCTTGATTTTTCCCTATAAAAATGGTAGCCATCTGGAAAGCTCCTGTGTGGGTGGGTGGGTTTGTGTGGGTTTGCCGTTGTTAGAGGTGAACTCTCTGCAGAAACCTGTTTCCGAAGCTTGGGGAAATCTTCATCCCCCTGGGTACGTTTTTGGGGTTCGCATCCGGGACTGTGTATGTCCCTGCGAAGTTCCTAGTTTACTCTCAGGGCCTGACCCCTCATCGGCCAGATGGAGTAAGGAACTGGCACCGTGCCGTGTTACAAACAGCCCGTGACCGCCCGCAGAGAAGCCGGCGGAGCCCTGGTGGGAGTGTGTTTCTGCCTCCGTCCTGCCCCGTTGGAGAGTAAAGATGACAAGAGGGTCCAGCACAGGCCTGCGGGGCTGGGGAGGCGCCGGGAAGCTTCGAGGCCGACCAGCATCCCCGAGCCCGGCAGCCCTGGCCTGCCCGCCTCACCTTCAGTGGGGGCAGGGAGAGGGCTGTTGGAGGAACAGAACAGCACCTGCCCAGGAACCGGTGATACCGGCCCAGTCCCCGGGCAGTGGGGACAGGGAGGCACCGTGGCCGCGTCCAGCCGGTTCCTGAGTCTTGGGTGCAGCTGGCTCCATAGGAACGCAAGCCCGGCGCCCCAGATACTGCTGGTTTTCGAGAGAAACTTGGTATCAGAGTTCTCATTTGAAATTGCCTGGTTTTTAAATGTTGGTTTTAAAAAGCTTTTTTTAAAAAAAAAAAAAAAAGGGAGATGAATAACTTAACGTCATCCTGTCGATCGTGTTGCCTGGCCGCTCACATCGGCTGTCGGGACCTTTGTCCAGCTGAGCATCACCCGCTGTACTTCTGCCCACAAGGGGGTGTCTTCTTGCCCGAGGCCCTTTGTGTCCTGTGTCCGATGGCTTCCTGCTGCTGAACCCCTTGACCGTCCTCCTTGGCACACAGACCCATGAACGACCCTCGTACCTGCCCCCAGGGAGGCTGGATTTGGGGCTGAAGGCACGTTCCTGCCCACTTACCTGATGTGGGGGTGGCCCACCAAGCTGACACCTCTGGGGCTTCAAAAAAATTTTTTTTCATTTTAGGGCCACACCTGCAGCATATGGAGGTTCCCAGACTAGGGGTCCAATCAGAGCTGCCGCTGCCGGCCTACACCACAGCCACAGCAATGCCAGATCCGAGCCATGTCTGCAACCTGCACCACAGCTCACGGCAATGCCAGATCCTTAACCCACTGAGCGAGGCCAGGGATCAAACCTGCGTCCTCATGGATCCTAGTCGTGTTCATCACCCACTGAACCACATGGGAACCCCCAGGACTTCCAATTTTCAGTAGCAGCCTCTTGTCCCCAGGCGACTGGGGATGTGCCCAGGGGACCAGCACAAGCAGAACAGAGTGGTTCCGGCGGGTCGGGGCTCGGGGAGCCGTGAGCTTCCCTCAGCGCCTGGTGCAGGCAGGGTGATGTGTGTGTTTGCTTTGTTCACTTGGCAGCAGTAAGGAAACTGCCCATTGGGTTCCTCTTCGGGCAGGGCTGATGGCAGGATTCCTCTTCCTGGTTCTCGGGGCGGGACCGATGGGGAGGATAATGGACAAGCTGCGAATTCCAGGGGGACTTTGCGGGTGGCCCTGGGGCTTAGTGGCTGGGGCAGCTTTCCGGTGCTGGATTTGCTTGACCCACCTGCCTGAAACCGTACACGTGTCATATCTCGTCTCATCCTCTGACCATTCACTGAGCACCGAGCATCTTTTTCTTCAGTGCGTTTCTTGGTTTTGTGGGACCTTCCTCATCAGAAGCGCCTTGGCTGGCCCGTGTCCTTTTTCCGTCTTGCACACATGATCATTTAGGAGGTATTTTATATGTAGGGCCCTGTGTCGGCTCCCTGTGGGCTCTGAGAGGGAGTTTTAATGCTTCTGCCTGACCTGCCATTCCTCCCTACCCCCAGTGCATCCTAACTCACGCCTGTGGGTCTCTCACCTCCCCGGCCTCCAGTATCCGCCACCTGGACGCACACACGCAGCGACCTCTGGCTGTGGTGTATGTGGCTTCTTCTTTCCCTCTGGGCCCCTCAGCCCCGCGACGCGTATGCGCACAGTGGACCCTTGGTGGGTAAAGGTGACATCAAGGCATTTTTCCCTCGCTCTGTGTGTTGGTGTCGGCTTCTCTCTCCAGGTCCCCGAGTCCTGGCTGGTCTGTGTAGAGCATGGTGAGGAGAGTCCTGGGCGGCCCCCTTGCCTGCCCTGCTTGGTTCTGGGTTCTGCCTCTGGGCCAGGTGCACAGGTGTGCACAGGTGGCCCTCCCCGCCCCATCGTGAGTACGACAGCCCCCTGGGAAGCCGAAGTCTTCCTGCCCTTTTTACTTACTTATTTGGTTTGACTTATGTATCTATACAATGCCCATGGCATGGACCGTGCCCCTGCCTGTACCGACAGGGAATGATCGTTTAGAAAGTGCCCCACCGTGTTCCGTGCAGTTATCAGGTGTGCTCCTGACACCGTGGAGGCTTTGTGCATGGCTGGCCTCTCTGCCCACGGGACACTCTGTCCTCCCCAACAGCCACGGATTCGAGAAAGACTGAAGAGGTCCTGCTGGCAGGCTCTTTCCAGAACTGGGCCGGGTGGGCCGGCCGTGGCTGGGGACCTGTGGGTGGCAGCCAGTCCCAGCCTTTGCTCTTGCTTCTGTGGGTCCTGGATGGGCGCCCAGGGCCCCACTGTCCTTACAGGGCCACGTTCTTCACTGCCTGTTTGCACAGCCTGCTGCTGCCACACATGCCTTTGGCATTTTTTTACGATCTGTCTTCACCGTTTCTCTTTCAGAAAATTTTTTTAAATGTTTTTGTTATTTACACAAGTCAAAACACAGTCTGGACACGTAATAATTCCTTTAAGAGTCAAGAAGCCTTTAGACACAGTAAGTGCAGTGATTGTATTATCGAAATAGGAACGCTAAAAGCTTAAATCCCCAATGTCAAATATCTAATATCAAGTTCATTTTCTTACATGGCATCCATAAGGTTTATTTTAAATGTTGGTGTTAAGAAACCAGTCTTCTCGTACAACAGATAAGAGTTGAAGAATTGAGAGGACTTTGTGCTACTTCCAGCGTGCTTCCCGTGATGACAGAAGGGTGTCAGCATTTGCCACCTCGAAGCAAACAGAGATCTTTACTTCGCAGTTGCTATTTTGTCTTGCTGTGTGGGATTCCCAGCACACCGGAATCTTCCTTTGCCACAGTGTAGCTGACAAATTCAACCACAGAGTTTATCAAAAACACTCTCACAACTTCTGCTGTACCTTTTTAAAAAGCAGAGCGTAGGTGACTTACTGTGATGTGTTCATTTCAAGTGTGCTGCAAGGCGAACGGATGATATGTAGACATAAATGCAGTCTTTTTCGGATTCTTTCCCCATATAGGTTACTACAGAATATTGAGCGATTTCGCTTGTCCGTCCTTTTTAAACTTCCAGGCTCCATCCCCGTTGTGTTTGGTCTGGGCACTTCGTCATCCCTCCAAGAATCGAGGTGCCTTTAGAAATAGGAAACACAATGGCTGTCTTACAGGTGTGTGCAAAAGCGAAAATTACCGTCTTCAAAGGTCAGGAAATGAAGTCAGTGAGGTGGTTAGGGTCACAGGAAAAGTTATTCCTGGTTAGCGGGATGATTTTAAATAGGGTTCATTGTGTCTCCCCTTCCCCCAAATACACAGAGACTTCCCCAGATCCAGTCTGGACAGGTGTGTGATAAGCAACTGTTCCATGGAATTAAGGAGGGGCCATTCTATACACCGCGGAGTGACGGCTCACAGATGCTGTGTCACATTCTTCCTGCGGGAGGGTGGCACTCTGTGATCAGCTCTTAACGAAAAAGATTTGGCCACTCTCTCAAGTAGATTATATTCTCATTCTAAGAAAAATCGCACCAAGGATCCATAGTTGAGGTTCAAAGAGCAAAGGCTTTTTTAAGCCTATCAGTTATTTTTGAGAGACTTGTACACACAGAACCTACTTGTTTATTGGGATCACCCAGTGCAACCTAGTATATATAAGACGGATCAACAGCGAGGTCCTACTGTGCGGCACAGGGAGCTATAGTCAATGTCCTGTGATAAACCATCATGAAAAAGAATGCAAGAAAGAATATACGTATGTGCAACTCAGTCACTTTGCGGTACTGCAGAAATGAACACATTCTGAGTGGATTATACGTCAATAAAAGTTAAAAAAATTTTAAGGAATGTGTTTGGTGCATAAAAGGATTCCTGGTACTAAAATCAAAATCTAGTTTTTTAGAGGAAAAGAAACATATTACATTTGCTGTTCACTATTCTTTGAGTGGCGGAAAAAAGAACATATATTCAGTGAATTTTTTAACCTCTGTGATTCGAGCTCTGTCACGACTGTTAGTCCCATTGTCTTTCAGTACCTGGTGGTGATTGATAGTTCTTAAGCTTTCAAGTCTCTGAAGCCTAAGTGAATAAATAGCCTCTTTCTTATAAATGTTACTTGCTCAGGAGTTGCTGCTGGTTTTTTTTTTGTTTTTTTTTTTTTGTTTTTTTTTTTTTAAATCACAGGTCCCCACTTCCTGACTCTCTCTTCCAACACTGTTGGGGATACTTTGGCAGGAAAATGTGCATCTTTTAGAGATCAGAGATGTCAAAAGAAAAGAAGAAGCTGAAAAAATAGGGTATCCCAGCCCTGAGAAGAGATCCTTGGTGTTAGCCTGTATACAGGGTACTTACTACCCTACATAAAAAATCTCCCCGGTGTAACTGTATGAACCATCCCACTGCACTTTATTGTATGTTGTCAAAGTCCCAGCAAATAGAAATTCACTTAATTAATTGTTGGAAGATATTTGACTTCACTAGTCATCTGGGAAATGCAAATTAAAACAACTAACTCGAATACCCGATACCCATTCGAATGGCGGAAATTGACAAGGCAGCCGGGGCCGGTGTTGACAAGAATGAGAGGGAGCTGGAACACTCGGGGCTGGCGGGAAGGCAGAATGATGCAGCCACTTTGGAAAAGTCTCACCGTTTCCATAAAGTGAAACGTGCATGTACGCTGCCTCCATCTGTAGAGGTGGTACAGCAGGGTAATTCCGATTTAGGTACGGACCCAAGAACAATAAAAACACGTGTCCACACAAGGACTCAAACAGGGCTGTTTCTAGTAGGATTTTTCAGAACATCCTGAAAGTGGAATCAAGCCCTCCGTGTAGAAATAGGGGAGTGGACAAATCGTGGTACAGGTGCATGTGGGAACACTCCTCTGAAACGAAAAGGAGTGAGCTGTCGCTGAGAGCAAAAGCATCGGACAGATCTTGAAGGCTTAGGCTCAGTGAATAGGGCAGGCAGAAAAGGCAGGGCCCTGTGGTTCTCTTTATGTGGCATCCTGGAAGAGGCTACACTGTGGTAGCAGGAGCTGGTGAATGATGCCTGGAGGCTGGAGGGAGGGGACCTTTCGGGCCGATGGCAGTCTTCTGTGTACTGATGGTCCAAGAGGCTCTGTGAGCGCCCTGAAGAGAAGATGCTCGGGGCTGGCCTGTGCCCGCTGTGGTCACTCCCCACACAGAAATACCCTGGGGGGCTAGTGACGTCTCGCTGTTCACCTGGTTGTCTGTCTTGAAATCTCGTCGCGTCCTTTTGGCAAAATTCATTGAATCATGCGCTTCCAGTGGCCCAAGTTGACGTTAGTCATACGAAGTGGATGCACAGAAGCAAAAACAAACTGAAAGAAGTGCTCATTCTGTAAACTGGATTGGTTTCCTCTGAGAAGGTGTTGTATTGAAATGGAAACATTCCAGGGAGGGGGAGACGGCCAGTGTGGACACGAGCCTGATGGGGGGATGGGAGAAGGTGACCTCTGGAGGATGTTTGGGATGCTTGGTGATGCCTGTGAGGTGAGGTATCTCCACCCCCGCTCCCCCGATTTTTTGGGTTTTTTTTGGTCTTCTCTTTTCTAGGGCTGTACCCACAGCATATGGAGGTTCCCAGGCTAGGGGTCCAATCGGAGATGTAGCTGCCAGCCTACACCACAGCCACAGCAACGCAGGATCCTTAACCCACTGAACGAGGCCAGGGATCGAACCCACAACCTCATGGTTCCTAGTTGGATTCGTTAACCATTGAGCCACGATGGGAACTCCTGTTTGTTTATGTGTGTGTGTTTGCCCGTGCCTTATGGCACTCAAGAATTTCTGGGTCAAGATCGAACCCGTGCCACAGCCTTGACGACACCAGATCCTTTAACTGCTAGGCCACCAGGGAACTCCTCCTCTCAGCTCACTTGAAATTATTTGTATTATAGGAAGTCTTTGAAACCTGACACATTTAACAGACGCCCCTTGTCTTGAACCCGTGGTCTGCAGGATGAGCGCGACCCTGAGAGGCTCACTAACCCAAGGTCAACTCAGGAGAAGGCGGTTAGCGCTCAGACTTGAAGGCTGAGTGAGATTTGGTTGAGTTGCTGCTCCTGAAACTCGAGCCAGCCTGGCTTTCAACATCAGCATCTATGAGCCCATTGGAATTTGCAGAACATCAAAGCGGGACGTGGGGAGCCGAGGCAGCTGCTGCTACCAAGACGTCTCAGAAATGCCTTGTGACCCAGCCGAGCTTGGGAAGGGGGTGTCACCTGCCTCCACAGGGTTCAGCGCTGCTGGGATCTGTCGCATCTGAGGCAAGGATCCCACGATCTGCACTTGGGTAGAAACACATGCAGGTTCTAGACACATTTATCTTCCGTGGTTTGTTCATTACACCCAGAGCGATTAACAGTAGAAGCGTCTTTCGGACCCCATCTGCTCATGGGCTGAACAGGTGTGCTTCAGCTGTGCCCAGGGCCCACTGGACGAACCTCTGACCTGTGGATCAGCGGGGAGACAGCCGTTTCCGGAGATCACAGAGCAGCACTGCGTGTGAGGTTTATAGAATCTTACGTAAAAACCCGGAAAGGCAGGGGCAAGCGCTGACCTGACAGATAAGAAGCGTGGGGTTCACCGCACGACGCGTCGAGTCTGGAGAAAAGCGTCTGGCGAGGCTTGGGGACCAGTCTTTTCAGAGTTGCCGCTTGGAGCTTTAAGTCATGTGTGTCTTTAATTGTGAGGGAAACTAACAGTGGAGAACATGTCTGAAAAGCTGGAAATATATTTTTTAATATTCATGCCAAAAGGCAAGTTCTAATTAAGAATTTTGGAAAGTTCCGTATCTTTCAGGGAACAGAACCCCAGCTCCAACTCCCTGTGCCTTTTGGAACAGCCACGTCCATTGCAACGTTCCGTAATTGGTTTTTTATTAAAATGAGAGGCTGCCATATAAATTTTAGCAACGAGGCTAAATAGGCATTAACAGGCCGTGGGATCCAACCACAATTTGTAACATCGTTCCTTTGGGAAAATAGATTCTAAGTGCCCTAACTAACTTACAAATAGACTTTTGAATCATAGTCCATTTGAGAATAAGGAACTGTTTGTGATAGTAATACCTCCGATTGGCTTGCTCCAGAACGGCACAGAAGGGACCTATATTCTGCCACACATGTGTGGTGAGCTGAGCTAGTCTGGGTTTGATCAAAGATTATTGCTGAGTGGGCACTGAAAGCCTAGGAATAAAAACCGAAGCGGAGGCTGGGGACAAGTCAGGGGGGGACGGATGGTTCTGGAGGGTCTAGTTGTCATGGAGAAGTTTTCATCCCAGGGGCACAGGTGGGATGCCAAGCAGGTGCAGTGAAAGATGGAGGAGATGGTTCAGGTGAGGGGGGGTGGTTAGGCGTCCAGGACCTCGAAGGCACAAAGACCAGGATTCATGGGGCGGGAGAGTCCAGAACAGGTCACTTTAAAGGAAAACGGCGTGTAAGCTGTTCCGGGAAGGCTGGACAGCTCACCGGGGGTCACACCGATGCCTGCAGGAGCCAGAAATAATCTCTTCAAGATAGTACCGTGAAGGTTTGGCGTAGACACATGGATGTATTCGTGGAGTCAGCACATTTATTCCGCACCTGCTCCGGGCTCGCACGATCAGAGGCTGGCAAGAGGAGCGTCTGCCTTCATCGAATTTCCAGTTGAGTGTAATTCCAGCCAAATACAGCTCTGAGCCAGAGCAGGCCGGGGTATGATGTGGTGATGTCTGTGATCTGCCTGTAAGGAGGATATTAGGTTTTCATGATTTCATCTCTGTTTGCGTGGGTTGGTATTGGCCACCCGGATTGTATTAGACGACTTAGGGGGCAGGCAGCTTCGAGCAGAGTAGGAACTCCCGGAACCACGTCTGGTCTGGCTGATTGTGATAGGTTTGACTCAACTGCTTAATTGAACCCTTTGTATGTATGAGAAACCGTGTATTTGTTTATGTGCCGAGCAAATGCCGAGGCTGAGAAATGCCCAGGGTTGGAGAAACCGCCCAGGCCATGGAATATAAATCTGGGATTTCTTTGACTGGCGTTGTGTGCTTTAGGGACGGCAGGTGCCGCGTGGCCGCCGTGTTCCCACAGGGTGCCGTTCAGCACAGTCGATGGGTCATTTCTCCCATGGGCAGCACCTTGCCCTGCTCACCACCTCTCTGTGTATTCAAGGCCAGGTCTGCCGTGTTGCATGTTCTGCCACTGCAGTTACCACAGGGCGTAGAAGGCTCGTTCCAGACAGTAAACATGATAGGTGGTGGCATATGCGGGAACTGTGGGTCCCCATGGTGCTGTGGCTGCAGACACGCCATTTGTCTCCGTGCCCGCTATGCCTAGAAGAACGCGCCATCACCAGTGAGCTCGTCGGCTCAGGCTGCTGTAGCAAAAGAGCCATCGACTGTGTGGCGTAAACCACAGGAATGTACTCCTGGTCAGGAAGCCTAGAAGCCCAGGATGGAGATGCTGGCCGATCCAGGGTCTAATGACGGCACTCTTGCTGGTTTGTTCCTGCTGTGTCCTCGTGTGGCCAGAGGGCAGATTAGGGTTGAGGGGGGAGGGAAGAAGGGAGAAAAAGCTCTCCAGTCTCTTCCTGTACCTCCTACAACGGCACTCATCTTGTCGCAAGGGCTCCACCCTTGTGACCTAATGACCCCCAGAGGCCCCATCTCCGGAGTCCTTGGGGATTGGGGTTTTGACATGTGACGTTGGAGGGACATGAGCATTCAGTCCGTAGCACCTTTTTTGGTCCACCTTGAAATTGTTTCAGCTTAGTATCACCCACGTTCCCAGGCCCCGCGGGCTGTATGCCGTGGGAAAGGCTTGCAGGAAGCACAGCCACGCGAGCTACCCTGTCCCCCCAGGAGCTGTTAGAGCTCCAGCTCCCTTTCAGGTCCTCCTTACATGTTTGTTGAGGGGGAGGCGAGGTGGAGATTGCATGTGTCTTGATGTAAGAGATTTGTCCACGGGTCCCGGCCTGGGTTCTCATCTGGTCTAAGACTCCCTGTCTTGACCAGGGAGGTTCTTTTGCTGCTCAGATTTGCACAGCCAATAATGAAGATTTGTCCGATGGCCAAAGAATGGAGAAGAGGGAGCTTCGTTGGCACATCAACTTCTCAACCCAGTTGGGGCGGGGACACCGTCTTTATCGGTGGTTGGGAGTAAAAGGGAGGGATTTGGGAAGAGTGGGAGGAATGTTTGTGACTTATCTGGGCGCAGGGCTGAGCTTGTCACCAGAACCGATGCAGCTGCCCTTTCTAGTCCTTGTGTGGGCTCGGCTGGCTGTTGTCATGGCAGTTGTCAGCTGTCAGGGTGCCGGTGGGCGTGTCATTTAGTATGCTGATGTCTTACAGCGAGCAAATAAGAGGCTCCAAGGCTAGTGAAACCTATTCCACCATTTCGACTTAAAAAAAAAAAAAAAAAGTGCAACCTAAAAGTTGAGAAATATTTTATTTGGTGGACTTTCTGAGGACTTGAGCCCAGGAAGCAGCTCCTCAGACGGCTCTGAGAGGCTGCTCCAAAGAGGTTGGGGGGAGCCAGGACATATAGGAGTTTCTGCAAGAAAAACCAGGTGGTTGGAACATCAAAAGATCACCATTCATTAAAGAACACCAGACACCACAAGTGAATGACTTGAGCAGTTTTCTGTGTATGAGAAGAGGCAAAGAGTCTGGGCTCCTTGAAATCATCCCTTGGCTGTGCACCTCAGCGCTCTAAGGCCGGTGTCCTGCTTGTGTGCATCCTGAGTCCCCTCAGGGTACACAGGTGGCGGGGTGGCTGCCCTGACTGATGGCTTGATGGCCACCACATGCTTTATTTACTGATAAGCAGACGACATTTTGGGGCCACACCATCTTGGGCCTAGTTGGCTCTAACCAGTTCTTGTTTTTCTCTCTGCAGCTTCCTCCTGAAATTTAGATATGAACAGTTGGTTTCCGCTCGAGGGAGGGGCGGGATGGGATTCTGCGGCAACAGCCTCGGTGACGTCAGGAACCTAGTTTTCTCGGCAAGCTGCTGCCCTTCGTTGTCCCTGTGCTCAGGTTTCTTCCGGTGGCACCCCTCCGCCACCATGCCTGAGCCCCTCACACCCATCCATGGTCAGCTGCCAGTAGTTGGGAAGCAGGGCCATCCATGTCCCGTCCGTCACACGCATGCTCCGGAAAGAAGCCCAAGTGGGGAAGGCCCCCTTCCTAGGATGATGTCCGTGCGTCTCCACTTGGGTTTTGCCACCTTAAAGGAAAGCCACGGGCAAGGTCTGCACATCTCAGAATGTGCAGGGTTAGTGCCTTCAGCCTTCGCCTCCATCAGTCCAGGGGGGGCCAGTGGAGTGAAGGACTCTGGGCTAGACTGTGTCACCACCACGGCCCCCGCTCGCTGTCTCTGGACCAAATCTGCAAACCCTGCCTCATCACTTTGCTGAGAGGTTTCCCAGGAGGGTTTTCTGTCCACTGTGCGTGGACACTGCCAGGCACACCCTCTGGAGCTGGCCAGACCCGGCTGTGTTCCCTGGTGACAGCGCCCCTGGTGACACTGGGGCTTCCTAGGTGGGTGGGATTTTCTTCTCTACCCAGATTCTAAGGAGCTGTTTACACAGGTAAAGTAAACAGATGTTTTGTTTGAGATTCAGGATTACGCAACTTGTCCTGGTGACCAAGAGTAAGAAGTATGAAGTGTCTTTTATTTTGACTTTTATTCAAAGGCAATTTACCTTTTGTGCTTAGACTGTTAGTCTGGCAGCTCTTCTGTTGTTACATGGACAAAGGAGGCGTTGTCGCTGATGGCACTTGTTCAGGGCCTGAAGTGGCAAGGATGTGTGTTTTCCGGGTTGTAGGAAGCACTTAAAGAATAAATAGCAGTGAGACGAGGAATGCATTTTACTGGTTGCTCATTATGTGCCAAGCATGTTACACTGAGTAGCTCATTCTTCATAACAAAACTGCTGTATGAAGGAGCTCCTGCTGAGGTGCAATGGGATTGGCAGTGTCTTGGGAGCAGTGGGACCCAGGTTCGATCCCTGGCCCAGGGTAGTGGGTGAAGGATCCGGCATTGCCACAGGTGTGGCCTCGGTGGTGACTGAGGCTCAGATCTGATCCCTGGCCTGGGAACTCCATATGCCTCAGGTGGCCAAAAAACCAACCAACTAACCAACCAACCAAACAAAAACACCAACCAAAAAACCCCTGGTGTTTAAAGAGGTTTTGTATCTTGCCCAAGGTCACAGAGGTAATTGGTGGAGAGTTGACCCCCAGGCCACCTGACCACAGAGGCACTGCCTGAGATGCATCTTTCTGGTAATTGTCAGAGTCTCTTGTTGAGAAGGAAAAATGAGCATTAAGACAGTCGAACCTGCTTCTCACTGTGTAGTGGTAGCTGATCTTCCATTTAACCGGGTTAGAAGGATTCCTGTTCATACCACATGTTTCTGAGCTGTAATTTACGTTACCATGTGATAAATGAGATGTAAATGGAACTTAACAGGTGGTGGACAGCTGTCCACACGAAATAACTTCCGCTGACTTTTGTGCTTCCCCGAATAACTTAAAGCAGGTTTTTTTTAAATTTTATTCTTATGAGCCAAAAATTGCATTTGTATATTTGAAAAGGAAAACCTTTTTTTCATAATCACACATTGCCTGAGATCGAAACATCTTTTTTTTTTTAATCTTAAAAATGGTTGTGTGCTTTAATTCCATCTGATCATAGACATCATACCAAGGTACTTATTTAGGCTGGTCGTCATTCTCTCAAAGACGCTTAAGCTCTTCAAGATCCTTAATTTTTAATAACTTGAAAACTTCATCAGCTCGTTTCTTACCCTGACGGTGCAGGGAGAGAAATGGTTTAATTTGAAGGTCTCAGCAGAGAATAGAAATCAATCTTTTGTGTTGTTTATATAATCCTCCGAAACGTGGATGCTTTAAAGATGCCCTTGTGTAAACTGAGAAGTGCTTGGCGTTTAAGCTCCAGCAACGCTCTCTTTTCCCCCAAAACCACAGTGATTGTGGTGGAGTTTTCAGTTTTAGGGACAGCAAGAAAAGTATGTATGTGGTATAAAAGAGGGGCGATAGCAAAAGTCCCCTGAACCTGAGCAATTAAAGTTCTAGTGGAGAAGAATTTAGACCCTCTGGGCTCCCCGTAGCCGGCAGCCAGCTTGGGTTATTGTAAATATCGGATGTAAATATCGCTGTGCGGGTGTCTTCAGCCGTCGCGGGGACCTAGCGGGCAGCCCAGGCGAGTGTGAATGTGTAACCACGCCAAGCTGCGCTCTCTGCGTTTTACATTCGAGGGGGCGTCTTTTCATTTTAAGGAACTTACTTTTGATTTCTGGGTCTTTCCCCCACCTTTCAAACACCTGCGGGCTTTGGTCTGTGGCCGTGTGACAGCTCGCCCCTGCTCTTGTTGCAGGCCACCAGGGCAGCCATCACCCAGCACTGCGCCGACCTGGGGAGTCTGCTGGGCAAGGAGAACGACGCGGCGCTCATCATCGACGGCCACACCCTGAAGTACGCGCTGTCCTTCGAGGTCCGGAGGAGCTTCCTGGACTTGGCCCTCTCGTGCAAGGCGGTCATATGCTGCAGGTAGGCACGCGGAGGCTGCCACCGTGCGCATCCTGATGCATCTGCATCCTGGGGTGGTGCAAAGAAGCAGCGCCTGGGGGGATCTCGGGGGAAAGTCTCGGGGGGAAAAAGGGAAAACACACATACAGCCTCAGCTGCCTTGCAGAAGGCTGTGAGGGGTTTCTGCGTTGTTGCTTTGTGAATTGTCTTCTGAGACCCTATAGGTGGTCAGGGCCAGGGCCTCTGATTATATTCACGCTGGGGGAGCATGGGGAAAATTTGGCCTGAAGTCGATGTGGATGTTAGATGGGCCCCAGAGCCTTGGTTTCAGGGCTGATGCGCTCAGCTTCCAAGTTTTGTGGGGCTGTTTGATGGCTCTTTGCTGATGGATAGTGGCTATTTCTTTTCAGTCCACGAGGAGCTTTGGTTGAGGCCATGCTGTGCCAAGTTTTAAGATCTAACCAAATGCTGTTGTTGGCTTTTCTCGAAATTGGAAAAAGTTTTTGCGGCATCTCATTGAGTCCTGACTCTACAAAGTCCAGTTTTGATAGAGATTTGAAAGTCCGACAAATTATAGGCAGACCTCGGAGATACTGTGGGTGTGGTTCCAGGCCACTGTGATAAAACACTGTTGCAGTAACGTGATTCCTGTGAATTTTCTGGCTTCTCACTGCATGTGTAAGTTATGTTTGCGTGAAACTACAGCCTGGCAAATGCGTGGCTGCATTATGTCTCAAAAAACAATGTACGGACCTTTCAGAAGTACTTGATTGCTTTAAAAAAAAATTGCTGACCATCATCTGAGCCTTCAGAGAGTTGTGGTCTTTTTGCTGGTCAAAGGTTTGAAATATTTCAGGAATTACCAGAATGCGACCCAGAATCACAGAGACTCAAAATGAGCAGATGCTGTTAGAAAAATGGCCCCAACAGCCATGCTGCACACAGGGCCGCCCCACGCCTTCCCTCTGCAAAAACCCACTGTCTGGGAAGTGCAGGAAAGCTGAGAACAATCAAACAAGGTCTGCTCCTGTGGAGAAAATGAAGATGAGTTTTGCAGTAAACTTCTTGAAAGGTGAGAGGGGAGTTTCCCATTTCCGAAGGCACTGTTCTCAGGCCACACCTGCTCTGTGGCTCAGGCCTCCTTCTGTGCAGCCGGATTAATCCTTTCATTTGTGCTCTCATACTTTACCGTTATCTCCTTTTGATCCATTGTTTGCTCTGATGCTTCCTCAGACGTCAATTCCCAGAATGGTCTTAACTTTCTCGCTGCCCAAGTTCTCCAGGAATACCTGCTGTGGGTTCTAGGATGGCCCGGTTAGCGTACCTGGTGTCACGCTGACAAGTGTTTCTGCCTCATGAGAAGGCCGTGGATGCTATCTGCCACACCCACTGCCCAGACCTCAGGGCACTGCACCTTGGATGCCTGGCAAGGCTGAGGCAAAGCCCACCTGTTCTGCCAGCGGGAACATTCTCTCTCCCTGGGTCTCCCCAACCTTGCCCCGCCGCCCCGACCCTGGCTCCTGTGCAAAACCAAAGACTCTGTTCTTGTTTCCCCATGAGTCCACCTCCCCCAGAACTCTGACCACCTGCCTTTGTGTGGTGAAGCTCCCTGTTGCGCTTTCCTGCTGTCCTGGTCCCCTTTCTTGGTTTGGCACCTGCCACCAAAGGCTGTGGAGCCTATGAGGCGGGATGGGATGTTGCTTCTGTGTCTGCAGTCGTAGGATGTTCAAGGACCTTGGGGCTTAGGAACAGACTCAGATGGGCTTTGAGACGATGCTTTGCCTTGAAGTCAGCAGCCCCGGTGCAACTGTGAGGGACCTGGGACAGTGAGGGGTGACCAGGGCATCCGGAGGTGAAAATCCATGCTCCCTGGTTTCACAGTGGTCTCCCCTTTTAAAATAACTTTATTGAGGAGTTCCTGTCGTGGCGCAGTGGTTAACGAATCCGACTAGGAACCATGAGGTTGCGGGTTCGGTCCCTGCCCTTGCTCAGTGGGTTAACGATCTGGCGTTGCCGTGAGCTGTGGTTCCTGCGTTGCTCGGATCCTGCGTTGCTGTGGCTCTGGCGTAGGCCGGTGGCTACAGTTCCAATTCGACCCCTAGCCTGGGAACCTCCATATGCCAAGGGAGCGGACCTAGAAAAGGAAAAAAGACAAAAAAAAAATATATATAACTTTATTGAGCTAAAAGTCCCATTCCATAGAGTTCTCCCTCTTAAAGCATGTAATAGCACAGTGGCTTTTAGTACTGCTCAGAGTTTCGTAACCATTACCACAACCAATTTCAGAACATTTTAATTGCCACCCCCCTCCCCCCGCCGAGAGAAACCCTTTTATCCAAAATCAGTCAGTCCCCACCTCCTTCCGCCTTCCAGCCCCCTCACCACTAAACAGCCACTCATCTGCTGTCTCGTCTCCACAGGACGTTTTATATGAACGCAATCACGTAAGTTGCGGTCATTTTCCCGGCTGGCGTCCTTCACGGAGTGCAGCGTTTTCCGGGTTCATCTGAGCTGTCTCTGGCCGGTATCCGCGCGTCCTTCCGTGTCGTGGCTGAGCACTGTCCCCTGTAGGGTCGGCCACGTGCTGTTTTGTCCTGTGGATAAACATTTGGATGGTTGGTGTGTTTTGACTGTTGGGAGTGTTGTTGCTGTGGGGATTCAGGTACAAGTTTTGTGTGGATCTCTGTGCGCGTTTCTCTTGGGTTCAGGCCCAGGAGCAGAAGAGCTGGGTCGGGAGGTCAGCTCTGTGTTTCACCTTTCGAGGAGGAGCCGTCAGACTGGCCTCCAAAGCGGCTTCACCCTTTTATGTTCCCACGAGCAGCACGTGAGTCCAGTTCCTCCACATGCTTGCCAAGACTTGTCATTGTCATCTCTCTTCTGATTGGTTAGCTGAGTGGGGACAAGGGGATGCCTTGTCGTGGATTTGACATGCATTTCCAGGTGGTTAATGATACTGCGCCTCTTCTCCTGTGCTTAATGGCCATTTCTCTCTCTCTCTCTCTCTCTCTCTCTTTTTTTTTTAGTGCTGCACCCAGGCATATGGAAGTTCCCAGGCTAGGGGTCGAATCGGATCTGTAGCCTCTAGCCTACACCACAGCCACGCCAGATCCGACCCGCGTCTGCGACCTACACCACAGCTCACGGCAACGCCGGATCCTTAACCCACTGAGCGAGGCCAGGGACGGAACCTGCTGCGTCCTCCTGGTTCCTAGTCAGATTCGTTTCCACTGAGCCATGATGGGAACTCTGCCTTTTCTGTCTCCTGTTGGAGACAGAAATGTCGGTGCAAGTCCTTTGCACATTTTTAATTGGATGATTTGTCTTTTGATGACTGAGTTGCAAGATTTCTGTGCATATTCTGGATACCAAGCATTTTATCAGATATGTGATTTACAAATGTGTCTCCCCATTCGCCAGGCTGTCTTTTCACTTTCTTCATGGGATTGTCTGCAGCACCAAAGATGTTCATTTTGATGAAGTCTGGTTTACGTGGGTTTCCTTTCGCCCTGTGTGTTTTGGTGTCCTATCGAACAAGCCTCCTTCTCTAAGCAGCTGACCCTGGATTCCACTGGTGCAGTTGAGATGAGACAGGCAGATGGCAGAAAGGGTGGTGAGACTGGTGGGGAAATCCTCTCACAGTTTCCCGTTTGTGTCTGTGCGGTAAGGCGGCCAAAGGGGCGCCGTCCGATGTCTGCGAAGTGTCAGCACTCGAGGCAGTTGCTGTCTCACCCAGGGCTCCAGGTCACAGTGAGAAAGTCACCGTGCCTGGCACCTGCCATGATGGTCAAGGAGCCGTCACCCACCTTGGCGGTGAGCAGACACACCAGCTCCAGAAACAAGAAACAACATGGGAAAGTGGGTAAACTGAAAATCAAAGCACATGCGCTCCAGCCTCATGGTTTCTCGAAGGGAAATCAAAACAATTCCATTTGGGATCTCGAGGCAGAGCTGGGCACGGCTTCCAGCTCTACGGGAACATGCGCTCCGCCTGCCAGGTGCTGGATGCCAAAGAAACACACCTGCTCCCCTCCTGATTTCGGACTCTCAAAGTGCTTTGTGCCTCGGATCAAGCTGTGCCCTTAACGGCTTCACGGGAAGGAGTTCCAACTGGAACTGGCGCAGCAAGAGGAAATTTCAAATTAAATACTGTTACTGTCTACAAAATACAAGCACTAATTGAAAAACGGAATCTAGGATAGTGCACCATTTTACCTCTAGGAGACGTTTCTTGGCTGGTCTCACACTTAAGATTTAAAAAAAATGTATATTTATGTGTGTGTACACACACACTTTTTTTTTTTTTTTAATAAAAAAGCTCTCACAGATCCTGCTGTATAGCACAGGGAACTATATCTAGTCATAATAATGATGTGAGAAAAGAATGTATATATATATATCTGTGACTGGGTCCCCTTGCCCCGCAGTAGAAACTGACAGAATACTGTAAACCAACTATAGTGGAAAAAATAAAAATCGTTAAAAAGCACTCACATCTTTCAGATATGCTTTCTGTTCATTGAGAATTTCAACTTTTTTTTTTTATTACTCAATGAACTTTATTACATTTATCGTCGTACAACAATCATCACAACCAAATTTTACAGCATGTCCATCCCACACCCCAGTGCATCCGCCCACCCCCACCCTGTCTCCTTTGGACACCGTAAGTTTTTCAGAGTCTGTGAGTCAGTATCTGTGCTGCAAAGGAGTTCGTTGTGTCCTTTTTTTAAGGCACATGTCATATGTGACTTCAGACATAAGTTGACCTTCCTTCTAATTCTCACTTGTCCTCTTGAAGATGTAATAGTTGTAAAAGTTACTCTTTTCTCATCTTTTTTCTTTTTTACTTTTTTAAAGAAAATTAAAGTATAGTTGATTTACAGCGTTGTGCCAGTTTCTCCTGTACAGCAGAGTGACCCAGGCACACAGATGTATGCGTTCTCTTTCTTACATTAGTTCTCTCTTCTCTAATAACAGAGGAAAATAGCCTTTGTCCAGGAACTAATTTTGCAGTGAAATCATGATGCCTTGTCCCCGTCAGTATCGTCTCAGAGCCTGGAGACTGTTGGGTAAGAAGGGTAAATGCTTTCCAACTGAAACAAGAATTCAGGCAGCAGAAAGAGCAAAAACATAGGAATTTGTTGAAGTGTTTGCCGAGGGGGAATCGCATCCTTGTGTTAATTACACCTCGCTAGACCCCAGTATCTCCAGGCGGTTAAAGTCATGGAAGAGGCATCATCTGGTCGCCAGGCACCGCCGCCTCGCCCCGAGGTGGGCTGTTGTGTCAGGCAGGGACACTGGCGCGTTCTTTGTCGCGGTGTAAACTGCTCAGTCCAGTAAGATTGTTATCTCAGCCTTGGAATTTGCACGGCACATTCCTGGGCGTCACAGGAGAAGGGAGACCAGACCGGCCTTTGCCTTGAGCGTGAAGAATGCGTGTTTGCTTGTGGCCCTCGCCCCTCCTCTCCCCCTTGGAGTCAGGCCTCAGGGTAGCTGGCCAACCTGATGTGGAGGCCCCCCCCATTCTCCTCCGTTTCCGTGACAACCTTTGGTCTCCCCCGTGGGCTCTGAGATGCTCCCTGTCCGGGTCGTGTCCTTGGCTCCGCTGTGTTCCGACCCCATGTCTTTTCCCTGCCGCATCCCGGTTCTCATGGCTCGTCCACCTTCTCCATCAGTAAGTAGAGTTCCTTCTCTGTGGAATCATCTGGAGAACTTGAAACACGTTCCCTCACAAAGTTAAGCAGAGGATGACCACGTGACCTGGCCCGTCCACTCCCGGGTGGACACTCCAAAGGCTTTAGAACAGGTAACCCAGCAATTACTCTGAGGTCCATGCTCATAGCAGCACTAGTCACAGTGGCCAGAAGGTGGACACTGCCCAAGGCTCCATCGGTGGATGAAGGGACAAAACAAAGTGTGGTCTGGCCGCCTAGTGGACTGTTTCTCAGCCACAAAGAGGAAGGAAGGGAGTTCCTGTGGCGGCTCAGTGGTAACAAACCTGACTAGTATGCATGAGGACACGGGTTCGATCCCTGGCCTCGCTCAGTGGGTTGAGGATCCTGCATTGCCATGAGCCGTGGTGTAGGTCGCAGACAAGGTTCAGATCTGGCATTGCTGTGGCTGTGGTGTAGGCCTGTCGTGGCAGCTCTCATTTCAGCCCTAGGCCGGGAACTTTCATATGCCACAGGTGTGGCCCTAAAAGGTCAAAAAAAAAAAAGAGAATGAAAAACTGATGCGGACTGCAATATGGACGGATCTCAAAACATAGCTCGTGAGAAGGCAGTCACAAAAGACCATGTATTAATCTGATTTCATTCATGTGAACTGTTCGGAATAAGAAAACCCATACAGAGAGCAGGCAGACCAGTGGCTCTCAGGGGCTGGGGAGAAGGAAGCGGGAGTGACTCTTGAGTGGTTGCTGGGGTCTCCTTTTGGGGACGATGAAGATGTTTTGGGAACTCAGTGGAGGTGATGGTTGCACAACAGTGGGAATGTAGAAAATGCTGCTGAATTGTTACACTTTAGATGGTTAGTAGTGTGTCGGTTTGACCCTAAAGATAGAAACAAATGAGGAGTTGCCTGGAGGCTCAACGGGTGAGGGATGCAGCATGGTCACTGCTGCGGCTCAGGTTGCTGCTGTGGCGCAGGTTTGATCCCTGGCCCCAGGAACTTCTTTGTACCATGGGGCAGCCAAATACACACATACACACACACACACAGACGAACATATATGTATGTTTATATGTATATAAACAAATGAACAAAAGAATTGATGCATTTAAGTGAAACATTGGTCAAATAAAAAAATAAATGTTGAATGGAAGCTTTATTTACTTGAAGGAAATCTTGGTTGAGAGAAAACAAAAGTGCTGCTTCCCAGGCTCTGCCCCAGAAGAGGTGAAGCCGAACTCTAGGAATTTCGAGACGTCTGATCTGTTCTTCCAGAGGTCAGGGCTGAGAATAGGTGGCCTTCCTGCTCGGCATGTCAGGCGTGACCTCTTTCTCCATCCGTCTGGGGCTTTTCCCCGCGGATGCTCTCAGGCACCTTGAGTTGGAAAGGTGGCGCCTGAGTCCGCCCCCATCCTCCATCTGTGTCTCTCCCCGTCCCTGCTGGTGTCCCCACGGCCTTCCGAGCTCGCCGTCTCTGTGGGGGGTACCCCTCTCCTCTCGGTTGCCAGGGCCTTTTGAGAGCAGAACAGGCTCAACTTGCTAAGGAACCAAGACGAAAGCAGATCGTCACAGGGTTCCGTCGAGGTCCGAAATTGCAGCCTCGTCGTTGGTGCTCCTTTGTCAGTACTGTCTTTGATTTTCTGCATAAAGGCCTCAGGAAAATGACATGGTCTTGCCCAGACGTTCATGGAGCGGTGGAGACGTGAGCGGTGTATTTCAGATCCCAGCGGGATCGGGGCCCCTGCTCTTCAGTCCCGTCGTTGTCTGAGCCACGAATCCATGGTTTCTTACTGTCACAACACACATCTTACTGTCACAACTCCCAGGTTCAGACGAAAGGGTCTCTAACGCATTTTTCACACCGTCGAATTTCTTTCAACCTGTTTAGCGTGACGTCTTGGGGGACTTGTCACACCACAGAGATGACAGTCGCGGACAAAATGTGTAAACCATTGCCGCTGCCTCGAAGAAGGAGGACTCTGTTCCCTGTTCTTTGTTTCCTTTGCTCAAGACGACCGTCTCTCCTCTTTTCTCATTTCTCCTTTTTCTGTGACGCTCTTTATTTTTGTCAAAATGGGGATCAATTTTGTTGGCCCCGATGGCACTTGGGGGGATCCTTTGACCCCTGCAGAGAACGTTCAGAGAGCTTAAAGGTTTGCATGGCTGGGGAAGGAGGCTTGCAAGAATGGTCAGGGTTCCCTGGGGAGGGAGCTGGCTGCTGGCCTCGCCCCGGCTCCCCGCAAACCCGGGGGGCTGCTCCCAGCCCAGGGCCGCCAGGGCAGACGTGATTTCTGGGCTGTGTCTCTGGGCAGGAGATGGAGTGGAAGGAAAGCGTCACAGCAGGCACTTCCCCTGGATGTGCACTCGAGGGCTCTCGGAAGACCTCATTGATTTCCTCCGAGGTGTGTAGACGTCTGTCTTTCAGGACAGAGGCGGCGATACACACGTCTAAGCTGACTGTGAGAGGGGACAGCGTCCAGGCACAACGGCAGAGTGAGCACAGCCGCTGTTTCTAAGATCTTCGGGTGGCTTGGTTTTCTGACTCTAGGAGTGATTTCTATTTCTTGTAGAAAAAAAAAAGAAAGAAAAAAAGAATTAGCAAGAAGAGAGAAAACAGCATCCGTGATCCGATAAACTCGAGAGCGTCCCTATCAGCCACTGGTGTTTGCACGCAGACCTTCTTCAGTTAAGATGCTCTTATTTTGGAAGAGGGTCAGACCTTTCATAACACCTAGACTGCAAAGATGATGAACAGTTGCTCTGGCCACTGGTAACAAACCGGGTTTTAAAAAGCTTAGTACTGTTCTCTGAGGAACCCAGTGGCTAGTTTAAGGTTCTCCTAGCTGTTGGATATTCAGATGAATGGGTTTTCGCCCCACTATGGTCAGTGTCCCTATGCACAGGATGTTTAATTCAAAAATCTTTTAAAGAGCTTTAATTATTTCAGTTTTATCAATCAAGCTTGCTAAATCAATCAGTGTTATTGATTGACAGGGTTGTCATAATTTTTGCCATGCAGCAACATGATTCAGTTACGTATAGACACACACATGCATTTTCTTTCAGATTCTTTTCCCATGTAGATTGTCCCAGAATATTGGGTAGAGTTCCCTGTGCTGTACAGCAGGTCCCCATTGACCACTCGTTCCAGGAACCTCTTTTATTTTTTATTTATTTATTTATTTTTTGTCTTTTTGCCTTTTCTAGGGCTGCTCCCGCGGCATATGGAGGTTCCCAGGCTAGGGGTCCAATCGGAGCTGTAGCTGCCGGCCTACGCCAGAACCACAGCAACGCAGGATCCAAGCCGCGTCTGCAACCTACACCACAGCTCACGGCCATGCCAGATCCTTAACCCACTGAGTGAGGCCAGGGATCGAACCCATAACCTCATGGTTCCTAGTCGGATTTGCTAACCACTGCGCCATGACGGGAACTCCCGTGGACCACTTTTATATCTAGCTCAGTCACTGATGCTTGGTGATTTCCATGTAAAACAGTGAGTTCAAGAATAAGCAGACCAGAAGTTTGCAAAAGCGTTTGTGCCCTTCCCCTAGGAAAGCAAAGTGATGTGACTTAGGTGTGGTCAGTAGCTTCCTCCCTGCCTGGCCGGGAAAGATGCACTGGCCTCTCTCTGGTCCGCAGAGCTGGGCTTTGTTAGTCTTGCTTAGAAAGGGGAGCAGTTGAGCGATGATTTTGTGGCCAGACAGACATCTGAGCAGAACCTAAAAAGAAAGCAGCACGTAGCCTTTTAATCCTCTGGTAGTCCATCACTTTCGTGGCTGGCTCCATCTTACACACATTCTGGGGAGTCTCTTAAGCCTATGACTCACTTATCCAAACCCCGCACTTCTGTTCGCCCCGGGGACAGCCCGCAGAGAAAGGAACAAGCTCTTCCATTCGGGTCTCCCCTCCAGCTGGAGGCGTGAGACGTCTCTGGATGCTGTGCGTTTGGTGTGTGGTATCTTTCGGCCTGAGAACCGTACCCAAGAATCATATGAAGACGGAGCTCAGACGCGCTAATGAAGACTGTATCACTGATTGTGTTTCGGTGGGCCTCCAGGCTGTGGGGCTCCAATCCACACTTGCAAAAATAAAGCTTTCCTTTAGTTTCTCGCATGATGTGATTTCCCAGCATCCTACCTGTTCAGTCATAAGCCGGCTGCCTCTGTGGACATTTTATTCCAGAGAGCATCATAGACTTGTCGAGGTTGCAGGCCTCTCCTTGGTTTGTTTGTATTATGGCTTTTTAGCATATGTTTGCCCACTTGCTGATTAGGTGCAATTAAGGGAGAGTTCATTTTTAGACAGGTTTTTTTTTTTTTTTTTTTTTGGCTAGGTCTAAAATGAATGCTATTATTTGAATGATTACAGCAATTTTATGTGGTTCTAACTGGCTTGTTGTTACAGGGCTAGAGGTGAGTGCTCAGACATAATGGTTCTTCAGCAGCCTGTGAAGTAACAATTTCCAAATGCCTGAAGTTGAAGAAATGCTTTTTCCCCCCACAGGTTTTACTAGTGGTTCTCTAGAATGAAAGCTAGATGGGTATGGATTTTGTAGGGCACAACGAATCGATTCTGTTACCCATTGTAGAGAGTGGCATATTCGAGGACTTGGCAGTAGTAGTCCAAAGTCAAAAAAGGAATCCCCTTCTAAATACTTCTAGCTTAGGAAAAATGTTATTCAACTTTTGGAAATCAGAGATTTCAGTGATGACTCATGTTTAGAAATGGACTGTGTTCATGTTAAATGAATCTTGCAGGGAATAATTTATGCCAGTCACTCTACGAGGTCAACACTTGACTTCGAGGGATTTCTGATATATTTATTCTCCTCCAGCTAAAAGTGATATGTTGTCACTATTTATATATGACTCCTTCAGGTGAGAAATAGAATAATGAGAATTCTCATTGTGGCTCAGTGGGTTAGGAACCCAGCATATTGTCCATGAGGATGTAGGTTCAATCCCTGGCCTCGCTGAGTGGGTTAAGGATCCAGTGTTGCCACAAGCTGCAGTGTAGGTTTTGGATTGGGCTCAGATCTGGCATGGCTGTGGCTGTGGTGTAGGCCTCAGCTGCACCTCTGGTTCTACCCGAGGCTCAGGAACTTCCACATGTTGCAGGTACAGCCATAAAAAGAAAAGAAGGAGTTCCCATCATGCCTCAGCGGAAGCAAATCCAACTAGGAGCCATGAGGTTTCGGGTTCCATCCCTGGCCTCACTCAGTAGGTTAGGGATCTGGCGTTGCCGTGAACTGTGATGCAGGCCGGCAGCAACAGCTCCGATTGGACCCCTAGCCTGGGAACCTCCATGTGCCTCGGGTGTGGCCCTAAAAAGACAAAAGACCAAAAAAAAAAAAAAAAAGAGAGAGAGAGAGAAAGAAATGAACACGTCAGCTTTGCTGCTTGTGTCCCGAACCGGCGAAATGACTTGGTGAGACACAGAGTACACGCAGTAGAGTATGGGCAAATATTTTAGCACTGATTGCGAAGGCAGGGAGATCTTTCCCAAGAAAACCTGTTGTTAAGTAATCCAGATTCAAAGGTAGTACTTCGAGCGTGGTGACGTGACAGACACCTGCCGGGGAACACTTCATAATAGAGTTTGACCTATAATAATATGCTGGGTAGTTGGAAACACATCTCTTCGAAAAAAAACTTTTTTTCGCTTAGAAAACTGGTGTTGTCATGATCGCTTTTCTCTTGTCATTGAACCATTCTGAACAGTTCTGAAAAGTGCCTTGGCTGGCAGGCGGTCCCTTCGGCGGGTCATCTCCGCGCCGGTGTGCCGGTATAGACGCTCAGGTAGAAAACAGGCAGTGAAAGGAACGAGGCCCTTTCCTCCTTCCCCCGTAGTCTGAGAATTACGGTAGCAGGGTTTCCAGCTCTCCATTCATCAGAGCGGCATCTTCCTACACACTGGGACCTGCAGGAGTTGCCGGGGAACTCATGACCATGTCCCGTCCCTGGCTTTTTCCTGGGTTTCCTCCTCTCCCCCTTTTCACACATGATTAATTCGTTGGTGCCTGTCATCTTCGACAGTACCGCTCACCAGGTGAAACAGGGCGATGCTAGGTCAAACTCTGAAATGTGGTCCAGAATTCTGAAATAGAAGCTCATAACATTTGGTGTCCTTTCTACTAGAAAAGTGAGGGGAGGAAAAGCCAGTTAAACACGTGGGCTGGATCGTGCATATTTATGTCCCTGTCTCTTGCCTCGAGACAGTATTTGTACTTTTCCCCTTTTTCCTGTGAAGGAGTTCAGAATGTGTTTCACCAATACGAGAAAGTGTCATGTTACCTTCCATTAGGATCAAAATTCCACGTCTCTTGACAGCACTGACGCCATGGTTCTGATCGAAGAGATGCAAAGCAGCTCTCACCTTCATTGGTCCCCAAGAAAATTTATGTTTTCTGTTTCTCTGTCTATACATCCGAGACGTTCCCTCCTTCATCACCTCCTGAATGATCCGTGCCTCCCTTTTCCTGAATAGACAGCCAGGATTCCTCCTGTGACTTCGCAAAGCATTCAGGGCTCTTCCGCCCTGAAGCTTCGCTGACCTCGGGTTGGAATATAAAGCATCAGGATTATAGCTTGCACCTAGCACGGACCGCAGGCTTCTCTGTGTGGGGTTGTTTGGTCCAGCTTAAGTAAGGTTTAATTGATGTATTAAAAAACGTGCACGTCATGGCCATTCAGTTGGGTGAGTTTGGCCGTAGGCACACCCTCTGTGCCGTCACCATCATACGGTCTGGTAATTAACATACCCACCACCTCCCAGAGGTCCCTGGGGTCCCATTGCTGTTTCGTTCGCTTGGTTTTGTTTGGTGTCGTCAGAACGCCGAGCGTGAGATCTGCCCTGTTGACAAAGCAGGGATCTGCGGTGACCTGCAGGCACTGTGTGGGCCCGAGCATCTCTGGAACTCACTCCTCGGGTTTAACGGGAAAGTGGTACCCCTCCCCCGGCCGCCCCCGTTCCCTCGTCTACCCCTGCGCCTGGGACTGGACTCGATGCCCGTGTAAGACTGTTTGTCCTTGTGGGCCTGAAACCTCGTGAGTCCACCCACCCCTCACCCCATCCCAGGGAAGGAGGGCTTCTCTGCTTCAAGCCTCTGGCGTTCCGTTTCTCAGCTCTTGACCTTGACAGAGGACGCAAGACAGGAATATGTACATCTTGTTTCTCAGAGTTCTGGATGCTGTACTTATATTTAGTCCCAATCCAGATTACAAGTGAATCGGTTACAGGAGGTAAGTCAGATTGACAGCGCTTGGTAGCCAGACTGTGGAAGCCTGGGCTTGCTCTGTGCTTTATGAGTGGCCATCTCAGGGCGTCGTCAGCCTGGTGCTCTGCCCAGCTTGGCTGGGTCAGCGGAGTCTAAGAGCTTCTGCTGAAAGTTCTGGTTGCTGTTGTTGCTTGTTAATCATCTAGTTGAGGCCTGTCCACATTCCTGGGCAGAGCTGTCTCCAGTGGCTGGGTTCCTGATACGCCTGCACATGAGAGAGAGGCAGACAGACAGACAGCCGTTCCCCCCAGCCCGCCCCAAACATCCCATCCAAATCTTGACACCTGGGTCATAAGAGAAGAACAGAGCCAGCCTTTTTCTCCTGCTAAGCAAGTCTTCCTAGTGGCGTGCTTTCAGGAGGGCACACCAGTCATGAAACACCAAAGTAAATATACCAGCTTGAAGATAATCCGTTCACAAATACACACGCGCCAAGTGAAAACCATCTGTCAATCGCGTGTGCATTTCTCCTTGTATTTGTTTTAATGAATGGGTGTTGTTTGAAAGTGCCAGAGCTTGAGAAGTTCGGAGTCCTGTGTTAACACAGTATTTGCCCAATGTCCAGATAACTGAGCCTTAAGTTCTTCTCTTCTTTTTGTAAAATCACGATGGGTCTGCATGCAGTCTTTCCCCTGAAACAGAACATAACGGCAGTAAGGGGAGAGATGCTCATTTGTCGCTAAGTGAACAGATGGACCTATAGATGATGTTTAGTGTGTTTTCAGCCTCTCCTGCGTTGCATCATGAAATAGGCATTTTGAACTATCAAATCTGGGAGCAGAGACAGAATTAATACAGAAGGCCGAGAAACCTTTTTTAAAAGTGGAAGGAAAATGTTGAATGCTGTTCATTCACTTGCCTGACACTTGGGGTCTGAGTTCATGTTCCTATTTAGCTATAATTGTATATTAACCCCTGTAAGTATAAGCACGGGTACTAAGGAATAATAAATAAAAAAGAATGTATATATTTGTGTAACCGGGTCACTTTGCTGTATAGTAGAAATTGACAGAAAATTGTAAATCAACCACAATTAAAAAAACCCACAAAAAGCAAATGTATTAAGGCTGGTACCAGCATCTCTTGAAGTTTTAAAAGAGCTGTAATCAGGAGTTCCCGGTACAGCTCAGTCATGTGTTCAGATCCTGGCGCAGGTGGGTGTCCGAGGCCAGATCCCCCAGCGGCAGCCTGTCAGTCCATCAGAAGCTACAGAAAACACCTCCTTGTTTATTTCCCGTGCCTGGAGTGCCTGCTGTTATCAGTCACTAGAGTGCGTGTGGCTCCAGGGTGACAATGAGAAAGACAAGGATACACACAGACACCCTTAGCTCACCTACAGATCTGGTGAGGGGAAAAGTAATGACTGAACACAGTATGGCTTTAGAACATCTCCAAGACGATGCATGTAGAGGCTGAGAACTGATGGGAAATTCAAGGTCATAAGGCTGCAAGGTCCAGTATTTGTTGCTGGAGTTTGTCTCATCAGGGGAAGTTTTCTGGAGAAGGCAAGTTCCCTCTGCAGCTTGCAGAGGGTGACAGGGATTTTGAACCCGGGGAGAAGCGGATACTGTCCTCGAGGGACCAGGCTGCCTTTGAGAAGGACAGGACTTCAGAAGGAACATGCGTCACAGCTGATGTAGTCTCGGACGCTGGATGACATTGTTGTCATTCCTGGCACTCATTCGTCACCCTTTTGGGCTGTGAGAGGAAACGCAAATGTTTTGTAGTTGATTTTGAGGAGACTCTTCCTTTTTGGTATTTGTTTTTTTCTCTATTGGCTGCACTCAACAGCATATGGAGATTCCTGGGCCAGGGATAGAATTGGAGTTGCAGCTGCAGCCTATGCTGCAGCATCGATGGATCCTTAACCCAACGCACCACAGGGGGAACTCCTCTGAATTAATTTTCTTGATTCGTGGGATGAGCACCTCTCAGCAGCCCCTGAAAGTATGTGCTCTCTTGTACTGACCTGTTTGGCTTCTATCGGGTGTCGTTGCCAGGCTGCTGTTTGGCTCTGGGTTTGTGCTCCAGGCTGTTGGAGCCGTTCCCCATGAGAAAAGGATTCTTGAGCACCTCTCAGTGCAGAACCACGGGCGTGGGGAGGCTTTTCCTTCAAGACATTGAGATCATTTTCATGGGTCATTGCGGCTGCCTCCAGGACCCCAGAGCCAGGAGGACGAGCCTCGTGGGAAGTCCATCACTCAGAACAGGAGGAAAAGTTGAGGAAGGTCAAGGGTCCCCCATAACTCAGTCCCTCTGTCAAGGTGCCCGAGAGGCCAGGCGCTGGGCGAGGTCAGACTTGCTTGCTGAGTAGTAAGCCTATCTGGGTAGGGCCCATACTCCACCTGTAACAGGGCTGATCTGTGGGTTTGCCGAAACTCTGCAGACTTGAGGAGACTAGATAATACATGACAGGGACCTAAGTGGCTTCCCTCGTGCTGTGCCCAAGACTAAGGAGGCAGTGAAAGCGAATCAACGTCCTGTGAATGTACCTGTGTCCTCCCCAATTTGTAAGCCCTAGTCCCCGTGCTCCAGTCTTCAGAAATAGAGCCTTTAGGAGGTAATTAAGGTGGACTGAAGTCATAAAGGTGGGGCCCTGATCCAGTAAGACGCGTGTCCCTACAGTAGCACCAGAGCTCGCTCTCCTGTGTGCACACAGCAGGAAGGCACCTGCTGCACGCGGGGAAGGAGGCGCTCGCGCACCAGAACCCCCACTGCCCAGCACCGGATCTTGGATTTTCAGCTCCAGAACTGCCGAAAACATAAATTGTTGAGGCCACCCAGTTTGTGGTATGTGGTCATGCCAGCCGGAGCCACCTGACACAGCAAGCGTAGGTTTCCATGCTGCCCAGGCGACTGCATGAAAGGGTCAGCCGCGGTTCTCGCCGTCAGTTCTGAGTTTGCATGTATACGAGGATTGGGGGTGGGGGAGAGATGGGCGAGGAGATCGGTGTGAGAGCCTGGAAAGCATTTCCTTGCGAAATAAACCAGGGAAGGCTTTGAGTTGATGACGATGCCATCCCAACAGCAGGTAAGTTATTTCGCCTGATCAAAGCCCACATAAGGAGCATCTTCGTGAAACTGAGAACTTACTCTTGTATTCAGCTGGCTGTACGATCTTCTCTTAAAACCATCCCAAGACTACCTTGACTGTGTTTGTCTGAAGGTAAGTTGAGCACCTTAACCCTTAAAAATTGAGGTGGTGAGCTCTGTGGCGCACACTCGGCTTTCTCCACGTGCCGTCTGTTTCTCTTCTACTAAATTCCCAGCTCTGTCAGTTTATTCCATATTTCGGTTTCGATGGAAGCTTTGAGAAGCAGAAATTGCCTCTTCTGTTTCCGACTTGAAAGGCACGTTTGCAGTTCTGTGTAACCAGTTTCCTCATTCTCACTGAGCCTGTGGTCTCTGATAGGACCAAAGGGTAGTTTTCATTGACTTGGAAATATTCACCAGTTTATATGTACTATACTCTTCAAGCATATCTTTACATTTGAAAGGATACTGATTTGGAACAAATCGATATTAGCCCGCTTTTCAAAACCCTGAAGTTAATCAGCACGATTTTGAGTGCTGCAGCTCTCCTGTAGATATTTTATGGAGAAACAAACAAACATCTCCTTGCCTTGAGCTGAGATTCTCAGTCAAGATTCTAGGAAAGCCCAAGCTGCATCTAGCAGGTGCTAGTACCACACACGTTTTTCCTGTTTCTGCCTCAGTGCCTTTTCTGTGACGCTTCCAGCAAGTGTAAAAGTCTCCTAAAGATATTTTCAAATGCAGGTCACATTGTGTTTCTTGAGGTGAAAATCAAAATGAAATCGGTGTAGGTGTTGAATGACTGAAAGGAGTGCTAGAAAAATGTTTCCTGCCCAGCGCTCTCCGGGACTGCTGGTGCGTCGTGGGGACACAGCTGTGTGGGGGTGGGCTGGGGGGTTGGACACGAGTGGCGTCTGCACAGCCCCTGTCTCCAGAGTCGGGAGGAAGAGCTGGACACTAAAGACCTCGGGGACTGAACAACGATGAATTCCCACGTGGTCTCTCGTATTTCAGCGTGTGGATGCCTAGGGTCTTAGGTGGGTTGAATTCTTCTCTCTCTCAGCTGTAGCTGTTGCAGGACTCTGTGGCTACGCTTAACCACCTGCTTTGATTAATCCATCATCCAGTTGAAGAAGAAGCCACATGCCCGGCCAGGAAGCCTTCTAGCGGCTTCTCATGTCTCTGAGAATCCCATTAAAAGGCTTTGGTGGCGAGTTCCCACTGTGGCACAGTGGGTTAAGAATCCAATTGGGGCGGCTCAGGTCACTGCAGAGGAGCGGGTTTGATCCCGGGCGAGGTGCAGTGGGTTAAAGGATCCAGTGTTGCCACAGCTGAGGCGCGAATTCAGTCTCTGGCCCAGGAACTTCCATATGCCATGGATGCAGCTATGACAAAAAGCGGGGGGCGGGGAGGGGGGCTTTGATAGGGTACCACTTCCCGCTTCCTACTCTGCCTCAGCTTCATTGGAGTCCCTTTTGTTGCTCAGACTCCTCAAGCAGGCTGCCGGCCCCGGACCACTACGGGGTCTGTTGCCTTGGCCTGTAAGGCTGTCACTGGGTCTCTGCTCAGATGTCACCTTCTCAGCGAGGCTGTCCTTGAACACGGGGCTAAATTAGCGCCCCTTCCTCTTCCTTAGCTTTATTTTGCCCAAGAACACTTAGCACCCCGTGACTTACTACCCCTTGTTGGTCGATGATCTGTCTCACCCGACAGAACGTAGGCTCCACAAAAGCAGAAATGTCATCTGTGTCCTCTGGCCCGTCCGCAGTGCCTCCCTGGTGTCCAGCACGTGGGGAGTGCTCAGTAAATATCCACAAAGGAAGGCACAGATGGTGTGATCCCCTCCCTATGCCTGTATTTCCTGGGGGCAGCAGACCCCCTTCTCAGGACAGTGGCTCAAGTTACGTGCAGAAACCTGATGATGTAACACCGGAAAGGCAGTGTTTGTGTTCTCAGACTCGAGCTTTTTCTCCTTTTATTATTTTTCCACTTCACGGGCACGTGTTTAGTTGCTTGTATCTCCAGGCTCCGGGATGTCTAGATGTGAGAACACAGCAGCACTAGGAAGAAACAAAGAGCCTTTGTATGCGAGTTGGCGTGTGGTTCTGGGCATGCAGGATGCTTATAGAATATTTCCGTGGGTGCTAGAAATTAAAAAAAAAAAAGAAGGCATTGAGTAGAAGTTTGAATAAATGCTTCCTTTGAAAGTTATCTACTAGAGTTCCCCTTGCGGCTCAGCCGTAACAAACTCAACTCGTATCCCTGAGGACGCAGGTTTGATCCCCGGCCTCACTCAGTGGGTTAAGGATCTGGTGTTGCCATGAGCTGTGGTGTAGGTCACAGATGCTGATCGGATCCTGCGTTGCTGTGGCTGTGGTGTAGGCCGGCGGCTACAGCTCGGTTTAGACCCCTAGCCTGGGAACCTCCATATGCAGGTTGCAGCCCTAAAAAGCAAAATTCTGGAAGTTATATACCCTTTTCCCCTTTCTCATGCTCCTGTCCTTCCTTGAAGGTCAAGTTGGCTTCTTCTATACCCATAGCACCGAACACTCTCATAAAATCAGTTCACCAGGCTGATGTTTATTGAGCAGCTACTCTGTGTGTGTGTCGTATGGACACACGTCCTACAAGATGAGCTGTGTGGGGAAGCAGGCTGCCCACTCACAGAGATCTTGGAATTGGAGCCTGCTCTTCAGTATAAGGCGAAACCTTTGAGATTGACTGGGGCGAGATGTGATCAGCTAAGTATTTTGTAAGTGCAGCTTTGTCAGGATTGACCTCACATGCCATACAGTGTACATTTTTGAAGCGCTGAGTGGTGTTTTGCGTCTTCACGGAGGTGCACAACCATCGCCACAGTCCATCGTGGAATGTTTGTGTCGCCCCCGCAAAGTTTCCTCACCTGTTAGTCCCTCCCAGTCTGCCCGCCCACCCCAGCCCTAGGCAGTCATGAATCTCCTTTCTGTGTCTACACAGCTGCCTTCGTCGATAACTGCGTATAAATGGAATTACACAATGTGCCGTCCCTTGGGACTGGCTTCTTTCAATTAACGTAAGGTTTTCAAACTACGTGGTGACATTTCACTTCTTTTTATTGCTGAGTGATACTCCACTGGACGGCTAGTTACTGTCTGTCATTCATCCTTTTCTATCGGTGAACATTTGGACTAGTTGCACTTGCTGAGTTAGGAGGAATGTTTCCATGAACCTTCAGGTACAAGTCTTTGGATAGATGGATGTTTTCGGCAGCCTTGAGTATAAAGCTAAGCGTGCTTTGCCAGGTCAAAGAGGAACTCTGTGTTTAACCTTTGGAGGGCCTGCTAGACTATTTTCTGAAGCCACTGTACCATTTTAATGTTCCCAGCAGCAGTGTGTGAGGGCTCCCATTTCACTCGGTCCTTGCCGGAAGTTGGCTTGTGTATTTTTTCATTACACCCATCTTGGTGGGTAGGAAGTGGTATTTCATTGTGGTTTTGATTGGTATTTCCCTGATGATAATGATACTGAGCATATTTTCATGTGGTCCCTGGCCATTTGTTTATCTTCCTTGAGGAAAATCTATTCCTTTTTTTGCCCATTTTTAAATTGGGTTGTCTTTTTATTATTGAGTTGTAAGACTGTGTAGTCTGGATTCCAACATCTCATCACATACATGGTTTGCAATTAGGCTTTTTTTTTTTTTTCTTTTTAGGGCTGCACCTGCAGTAGATGAAGTTCCTAGGCTAGGAGGCCAGTTGGAACTGCAGCCACAGCCTACACCACAGCCACAGCAACTCGGGATCCAAGCTCCGTCTGTGACCTATATCACAGCTCAGGGCAATGCCAGATCCTTAACCCACTGAGCCACAACGGGAACTCCCCATACCATAGATTTTTTTCACTTCCTTGATGGCATTGTTTGTGGCACACAAGTTCTGAATTTGATGAAGCCCAATCTGTCCACTCTCTCTTTTGTTGCCTTGCTTTTGGTGTCATGTCCAAGAAGCCATTGCCTGGCCCCAGGTCAAGAAGAGTCAGTCTCGTGTTGTCATCTAGGAGTTTTTACAGTGTGGCTTTTGTATTTAAGTCTTGGTCCACTTTGAGTTAATTTGTGTGTATGGTGTGAGGTAAGGGTCCTGTCTCCTTCTGCGTGTGACCATCTGGCTGTCCCAGCACCACGTGTTGGAGAGACTGTCCCTCCCCCATGGATGGTCTTGGTGGTAGTTATACCGCAAGTGATCCCTGCAACTGGTGGTGTGGAGAATGGCTGCAGGGAGGGCTGAGAGTAGAGGGGAGTCAATTGGACAAATATTTATTTGGTCCTTATCATGTGTTAAACATTATTCTAGGCACTTAGAACCACGGCCGTAAATAATATGGTCAGACATTTCCCTGGTCTCGTGCAAGTACTGAGGACAGAGATGCAGGTCTAACAGGGGAAAGAAAAAAGCTAATGAGATGATTATAAATTGTGGAAGAAGAAAGAGAAGGATGTCTTATCTTGCAAATTACGTGGCTGTTGAATCTGTAAAACGTAGATCGCTTTTTTTATTTTTTTCCCTTTAATTTCAAAGGTGTTTCTACCCTTGGCTTGACCACGGCAAGTCACACACAAGTTAGGAAGAATGGAGTTGGGTCAGTGGTCATGTGGAAAGAAGGATATCCCTAGTTGTCATTGCTGCATACGTGCCACTTCCACCTGTGAGTTGTCACTTAATGTGTGTGTGTGTGTGTGTGTTCTCTTTTAGGGCCGCCCTCAGAGCATATGGAGGTTCCCAGGCTAAGGGTGGAATCTGAGCTGCAGCTGCCAGCCTACACCACAGCCACGGCCTCAGCAGCACCAGGTCTGGGCTGCATCTGTGACAGCGCTGCAGCTGGCAGCAGTGCCAGATCCTTAACCCTCTGAGCCAGGCCAGGGGTTGAACCCCCTTCCTCATGGATTCTACTCTGGTTCTTAACCCTCTGAGCCACAAGAGCACCTCCTTAATGTGTGTTTCCACCTGCCGGCAACATTGCCAGAGATGGGTGGGCTAAAAGAACGACCCCTCTTTGATTCGTTCCTTCATCTCATTCACCCAGTCCTTCATCTGTAGTAAATCGGGTCTGGGCAGCTTGGATGCAGGAGGTGAAGAGAAGTGAACAGTCTGGAGGGCGGTCAGCATAGAAAATGCAGAGTTCCCTGTGACCAAGTAAGAAAGGTGAGATCCGAGAGGGGGAATTGTCAAGAAGGGAGTCGGGACTCCGCAGTTTGATGGCAGTGACCGCTAATGACGGTAGAGGGCGGGCTCTCGGCTGAGCGCTTTTCAGGCCTCATTTGATGTGATGTCCCAAGTCCCTCCCAGGTACATCCCATCACCGCTGCCGCCGTCAGACAAAACCAAGGCTGAGGGGCATAAAGTGCCCTGCCCAAGATGGCAAAGCTACAGCCCTGGAGAAATAATGGTGCCTTTACTGCTTTAATGGACCCCTTTTGCTTTGTGGAGCTCTTCTTTTCAAACAGAAGCCGAAGAGGGAATGAAAGACTATGTAATAGTTCTAAGTAAATATTTAATCAAGAAAATTCTGGGAACGCTAAGCCCCGAAAATTAATTTCTCGTCGTCTCAGGGACCCTCTAGAACGGATGGCTGTCTTGGGTGATATGCTTTCTTTGGGGGAGGTGCGCCCTGATCTGAACACTAGTCTTTTTATGATTGACCTTAACCATGACAGCATGTGGTCCCCCATGTGCCGCGTACCCACAAACGGGGCTTGAGAATTGAGATTAAGCTTGCTTATCTTTGGCCTTTTAATTTCCTTCCTTTTACTACACGATATATGTTTTTATGATCGTGCTTAAAAGTCCAGGCTGGCGAGGCAATGGAGACGGTACAGTACGTTGGTGCCTGGGGATTAGAGGGATTGGTGGCGACTGATGGCAGGAGCGCTCTGGGGGCAGCGCGTGGTGCCTGTTCTAAATGATGGCACATGCGTCCTGATGCCCGACTCCCGTCATGTTGGAACTGGCTGGGCCATTGGAGTGTGATTTGTGCGCTGCTGTGCCATTATTTAGCGTGGGTGCCGGGGGTGACGTCAGGAAAGTGGGAGCGAGAGCACTTTTTTGTCACAAGGATGAGATACAGTGACTGTTTCAGAACCCAGCACGTGTGGAATTCCTTGAGTTGGAGCAAGCCTTGAATGATAAAATTAAGGAGCAGTTTAATATCTCAGAGACTAGAGTCAGAAAGAAGTTAAATGACTGGACATAAATAAGTAGAGTTTTTCATTTACCATTCATTTGGGGGTCTTGTTTCCTTTTGTCTGGAGGCATACAGATTTTTTTGCCCAATGAGCTACAAAACCGAATATGTACCAAAAACAAAATAAAAAAAAGGAATTGCTGCAGACCCGGCAGCAACGTGGGAGGCATCCTTCAAGGACACCGATACAGAGGCCCAGGCTCCTGACACAGAGTGAAGATGGTGGAAAGGAAAATGGGGTTTTTTAAAGCCAAGAATAGCAATGAAAGATTGAAACACCTGTAAATTGTTTTGAGTCTTCAAAAGTTAGACGTCAAGACGTGGGAACGTGGACTGTTTAGTGGAGTGATGATGAAGCGTGAGGATGTTTCTTTTATTGCAACAGGCTTTTGGCTTAGATGGGAACAACAGGAATGCACACATGCATAAATAAATGAACAGACAAACGTGGTGCAGAGTAGCAGAGTGCGTGAAAGGGACGCGCCCTGTTGCTGTGTGAAAACACGCGGGTGGACCACCAGAGGCATTTTCTGTGTAGCTCAGGGTTTCGGGGGGCCCCCCTTGTTCCGCCTGAGTTAGAACGCGTGTGAAAATCTGGTCCAGCAGTTTCCATGGGCGTATGCACCCTGGGCTTCCTCAGCCGAGCCCTGCGATCCTGTGCCTCCAGCTCAGGGCCAGCCGAAGCCCTGGTGATCCGGCCTCGGGCTTTCAGAATGTCTCCCAATTTCATTTTTTCTCCACCGGCAAACAGTGCCTTTGCTTCGCGGCCCAGGCTGGTTGGGCAGGTACCTGTCTGCCTTCAGGGATGACCAGACATGTTTTAATTAGTCTGAGCACAAAGAACAAAAATCAGATGCACTGTGGGTCTGCACGGTGGCCTTTTCCAGTCCCGGGAAGTGGGTTTTTCCGCGAGGCTGCAGCCCGCCTGGGGCTGTGTGGACAGCGAGCAGGTGGGGCGAACGCTGGCTCCTCTGTTGGGAAAACCCAGCAGGTGGGTCAGCGGAGGGACAGACACATACGGATCCCCAGGCAAGCGTTTCAGGAGCTTTGCTGCCTCTTCGGACGCGGCTCTTGTGCTCCCTGACTTTTGTCTTTTCTGCTCCTCCTCCTCCGCCCTCCCCCGTGTTCATCAGCTGCTCTTGGGTCTTGTTGATCGGGCCCCTTCATTCAGCTGAGGACTTGGGGCCCCGCCTATGAAATCGTCATCTCAGTTCCTGGAGGCAGGTTCAGCCCTGTGTCCTGGGACTGGACCTCGTCCTGCAGCTGGTGGCAGAGAAGCCTCTGCTCCGACTTCCCCCAGCCCTGGGCTCTTCTGAACATTTCACAGCTTGGTTGAGACACACAGTTCATGTGCCAAACAGCCGGGGCTGTGAGGTGCACCCATCAGTGGATTCTCAGTATATTCACAGAGGGCCTGACCATCACTGCAGTCAATCTTATAACATTTTACTTCCCCGGAGCAGAAACGCTGAACGGGTGAGCTTCCCTGGCCCCCAGCCCTGAATGGCCCCTGCCTTACCTCCTGTCTCCCCAGAGTTGCCCCTTCTAGACGTTTCTGGTAAACAGGCTCACAGAGCACGTGGCCTTTGGTGACCAGCCCCTGTCCCTGGTGGTGTTCGCATGGTTTGTCCTTGTGCCAGCGTGGATCAGAAGTCCCTTGGCGAGACGCAGTGACCTCCCATCGTGTGGATGGGCTCCGTTTGGTTTTCATCAGTCGATGGATTCTTGGGCTGTTTCCACCCCTTGGCTCTGACAAATAAAGCTACGGTGCTTCCACGGACAACTCGTGCTGTGGATGCCTGTTTTCGTGGCTCGTGGGTGTAGCTGGGGTGGAATCACTGAGTCAGTGGTTACCGGGTGCCGGCCTTGTGGACACCTGCCAGCCTCTTGGCCCCAGCAGCTGTGCCACCTCCCGTTCCCACCGCAGAGCATGGACAGGCATTGGCTTTCTCCATGTCCCCACCCACACATGTTACTAGGGAGGAGGGGATGTCATGTGACTTTCTCATTAGCTGTCCCCACAGGTGTGCAGTGCTGTGCCCCCCCCTCCCCGGCAGCCCCTCCTCCACTCCTTCTCTGTGACAGCAGCTGGCCCCCCTTTCTTCAGCCCCATCCAGGTGGCTGTCCCGGAGCCTCACTAAAGGACTGTTTGTTCCCAGAACGTCTCGCCCACGGTCCCAGGGGTCCGCACTTCCTCTGGGATGGTCTCTGCCTTGTGCCGGGGTCCCCGGTGCTCTGTCTCCGGCCCCCGCCCAGCTCCACTGGTGTTTGCATCAGGTCCGCTGGCCACAGAGGCTGGCACGTGTGCTGTCACCTGCATGTGCTGTGTCTTGTCATGCCTCTGAGCCCTTGCGCCTGTGGTTTTCCTTCACTTCCATGAGGCGCTTTCTGCCCGGGCGGATGGCGTGGCCTTCCTCCTCAGCTCTCCAGCATTTATTAGCAACAGCCTTTGCCACTAGCTGAGTGCTCTCCAGAGCTGGCTCTCAATGCCGACTTCGTACATGTGCCCAAAATGCGTGCAACATACAAGGGCCACCATCAGACAAATGCTGCTGCTGCTGCTTTTTTTTAGAGTTGATTTACGTTGTGCCAGTTTCTGCTCTACACAAAGTGACCCAGTCATATACATAAATATATACATCCATTTCTTAAATTGGCTTCCATCCTGGTCTAGCCCCTAAGACTGGATCTGGGCAGTACAGCAGGACCTCACTGTCTATCCATTCAAAATGGGATAGTTTGCACCTACCAACACCAAACTCCCAGTTCATCCCACTCCCTCTCCCCTTGCCCTTGGCAACCACGTGTCCGTTCTCTGTCTGTGAGTCTGCTTCTGTTTTGTAGATAGGTTCGTTTGTGCCATAGTTTAGATTCCACATATGAGTGATATCATATGGTATTTGTCTTTCTCTTTCTGACTGACTTCACTTAGCATGGCAACCTCGTTGCACCCATGTTGCTGCAAATGGTATCATTTTGTTCTTTTTTATGGCTGAGTAATATTCCATTGGACGTATGTGCCATATCTTCTTAATCCATTCGTGTGTCCGTGGACATTGACGCTGTTTCCATGTCTTGGCTGTTGTGAATAGGGCCAGAATGAACCTAGGGATGCATGTGTCTTTTTGAGTTACAGTTTTGTCTGGATACGTGCTCAGGAGCGGGATTGCTGGGGGACACAGTAGTTCTACATTGAGTTTTCGCAGGACCCTCCCATGCTGTTCTCCATAGCAGTGGTACCAGCTTTCATTCCCACCAGCAGTGGAGGAGGTTTCTTTTTCTCCACACCCTCTCCAGCATTACACAAATGCTTCTTTCTCACTCTCAGGCCCAGAGACACCGTGTGGAAGCCCCTCTGTGCTTAGGGTCAGCTCCTCTGCCCCCCAAGGAGGTGACTGCTCCCCTGGATGTTTTCTGGGCCCTCACTTGGTTTTCTTCATAGTTTCTACGTGTCTGTCACCTGCACTGGTTTCCTGTGCGTGTACTTGAACGTGGAGTGAATGGGACCCCCCTGCAGCGTGCCTCATTTCGTTCAAGGCTGTTTGAGTTAGATCTGTGTTAATTTGTGTAGCTGCGATGTACGCCTTCTCCCTGCTACACAAGCTCCCATTGTATGAATAGGACCACAACTGACTTTATTATTCTCCTGTCAGTGGGCACTTAGTGGGCTCGATGCCAGATTTTCACTCTTCCGCACAGTGCGGATGTAGAATGGTAAATGTGGCCTTGTGCACATGGGCACATGTTTTCCCAGGTGTCATGCTTGGGAGCAGAATTCCTTGGTATTGGGGAATGTGCTTTTTCACCTTCACTGAATAACACGAAATTCTACTTTCAAGTGAATAGTCAGCAGTTCCTAGAAGTTTCCCCAGATCTACATCCTTGCCAAGACATGTATTTTTAAGGCGTTTTTAATTGCACCAACCTTGCAAGTGAGAAGTGGCTTATCTCCTTGTCCCGATTTTATATTTTCCCGTTTGCTAATGAGTTTATTTTTAGCAATGCCTTTTTGCGGTGCAGTTTCATATCTGCTATTCATTTGGTGATAATGAGTTCTTTTTAGTTAGCATTTTGCCTGGCCCATCTTTTCCCATCTTTTACTTTTTTTTTTTTTTTTGGCTTTACCCCCCCCCCCCCCAGAAATCATGCAGAAGTTTCCAGGCCAGGGATGGAACCTGTGCCCCAGCAGCAGCAATGGCAGATCCTTCCTTGCGAGGCCACTGGAGAACTCAGCTCCTCCATCCTTTTACTTTCGGCTTCTTCTGTAACCCCTTTCAACATCGTCCAGCTGGATTTTGTTAGTTGTCGGCTTGTGACTCCCTTGGGAGGGTCAGTGTGGCTGGAGAGTTTGGTCTGTTTCCGTGGAGGCTGAGCTGATTGTTGGCTGTTGCTTGGCGTGCGTGAAGGATGAGGGGGACGTGTTTGCCTTAGTCATTGTCCTGTGCAGCCATCCGAGGAGGGGTGTCCAGGTAAGTCATACCTGGAGGCTTGTCACTTACCTGTGAGGACGGGCCCAGAGGTTCGGGGCACCTCTGAGTGCTGCCTGCCCATCCTGCAGGCCAGGGTTGGAGATGGTGACAGTTGACCAAGAGGGGATCTGGGCGCCTTTTCAGAGAGACTGAAGACCAGGGAAAAGAACTTCAAAGAACTTTCTCTCGGGTGATGTGAGGGTGGAGGAGCGGGGAAGCAGGCCGCTGCAGGGCTCTGTGGCTTGGTGCTGGGAGCGGAAAGCAGCGCATCTGACATCAGCAGGCCACTGGGCATGACGCCTGGACACTGGGGTCTGCCTTGACCGGACGCAGTCAGACGGTGGCCCTCTGGCCTGCGCTGGCTGGCCACCAGCCCCTGCCTGGCCCAGTCTCCCCAGAGTTTCTTACCAGCACGTTGGGCCTGGGGTCAGTTAGCCGCTGGCCCCGGCTTCCCACCGGCCTTTGCCTCTCTCCCCCTGCCCACTGGGCCCTGGGTTTGTTCTGATGTTCACATGACAGCAGATCCCAGTTCGTATTTCAGTTCCAGCATCCTAGGTGACGTTCTAATTTCTGGTCACACGGAGGTGCCACCAGCCACAGGGGGAAATGCCGTGCGTCCCATGAGGCCACACGTGGAGAGACGGGAAGACAGGTGGCCTGTGCCTTGAGTCCTGTCTCCGTAGGGACCACGGGGCTGGTCTGGTACCTGCGTCACATGACGAGTGATGGCCCTGGCGCAGTGCATGCTGGGTGCTCCCCCCGTACCGGGGTTCATGTGAGGAGTCTTACGTGCGTCGTTCATTTCATTCCCGTGACCACATCGAGTTTCTGGCAAGAAAGCTGACGCTCAGCAAGGGTAAGTGACTCCACCCACAGTTACTGTCTCTGAACAGTTCACCTTCCTGTATAGATGAAAACACATGGAACAGAAAACTCAGACCTGCGTATTTCCAAAGCATCAGTGGTGTTTACCTCATTTTAAAACCCCTTTAATGAGAATTAGTTTCCAAAGAGAACAGTTTTCCAATTTGGGTGACACAGATGGTGACGTTTTGCCGTGCAGGAGCTGAGGCTCACCTGTGTTTGGAAGGAGGCCAGGGCTGGGGGAGCCTGGGCAGGTGGGGTGGGGTGGGGTGGGGTGGAGAGCGTGGCAGGCGGGGGAGGGACAGAGCACCACCTGGAAGCTGGGCTGGGCGCTTCCTGTTGCTGCTGTAACAAGTGGCCGCACATTTAGCAGCGGAAAACAATGCTAGTTTATTCTCTTAAAGTCCTGGAGGCTCCAGGGGGAGAGTCTGTTTTCTTGCCTTTCCCAGCGTCCCATGGATGCTAACTCCTGAAGGGCTTCTTTAGACAATAAACCCCTTGGTGTGCGGCTCCTCCTTCGGCTTCGAAAAGGCACCGCTCCTGCCTCCGCTTCTGTCGTCACTTCGCTGCCTCTTCTTCTGCAGGAGCAGCATCCTCAGTGGGCGCTGGTCATCCTGTTTAGAGCCCACAAAGTAATCCCTCCATCCCACATCCTTCACTATATAAAAGAGGTTCCCTTTGCTCTATAAGGTGACACTGACAGGTTCCAGGGGTCAAAATGTGGACCTAGACTGTGACTCAGCCTAGAATGGTTGCCTCGAAAGGACAAAGGCGTCGTCTGACCGATTTCAGAGAGCCCTTATCAGGACCAGGCTGGATTTCCAGGGACTGGAGAGAAACGTCCAGCACCAAGGCAGAAATGCTGGGAGGCTCCGTAGGGAAGAGTAGTTAGGAATCGCCCGGAGGAGTGGGGGTTGGGTGGACTCATTTCACCCCTTCTCCTTGGTCTTGATTGGCGGTGTCACGCCTGGGACCCTTCACACTGTGTCCCCACCCTTCTCCGGCTGGGGTGCAGCATGTGCATTTACCTGTCCGGTTGGGGTGAACAAAGCCACGCAGAAAACCTGGCCCGTCTTGTGCGTTTTTCTCCCTCAGCTCAGAGGAAAGCCATTCTTTATAAATCAGCCTAACAAAATACGTTGGAGCCTCTAAAGGGCACCTGAATTTTCAAGATAAACCATGAAACTTGAAACCTATTCAAACCTAACCCGCAGGTGACAAACTTCGGTCCTCTGAGGAGTATTATTTCCTGCATTGGAATATGGCAGGAAGAAATTGAGAGCTTTGGGGGTTGGGTTGGGTTTCAGGAAAAACATCAGTTCATCAGTTCTCACAAGATGCTGTGAGCAGTGAGGGAAGTGACCTCGTCTCTGGTGTTACTCGTATCCTCAGTTGTCAAGACCGAAGCAGCCACCACACCGTAGGGCTGTGTTTGCAGTACTGAAAAGCAGGTGTTCCGGCCCTTTGGGCTCCCCGAGAACCGGTGTCCTAGAGGACTGGAAACGCTCACTGCGAAGTCAGCCCTTACCCGGAATAAACTTCCCCAGAGGGAATTTTCCAGATGTCCGCAGGGGGCCACTCATAAAACACACACTATAAAATGTCCTCCAGCAAAAAAACACGTGGGATGTTATTCTGTATAATATTTCACATTAAATGTAATTGTAGATTAACTTTTAAAGAGAAAATATTTATTCAAGCCAGATATGCTTAAATCCTTTCATTTCCTCGAGTATGACAGAGCACTGGGAAGCCGCCCCCTTTGTAATTTCCTACCAGTTTAGTTACAGACGGAATATTAACTCTGCAAGGTCTGCGGGGAGAGAGGACCCAGACGGAAACCTTCAAGTGGCCAGACCCTCAGTCTGGCCTAGAGATCTCCGTTCTGAGGTTCCAGCATCCCAGCCTACACGAGGTCGCAGGCGCGCTGCCCTGCTCCGCAGGTGTAAACCCCACCACCAACCACTCATGAGGGGCGTGGCTACGGGGGCGTGGCTACGGGAGGCGTGGCGCCAGGGGGCGTGGCAGGTTCCTGGGGCTGGGCTTGGAGCGTGGAGGGGGCGCTGGGGGGGTAGTGGGGGCAGGGCATCAGCAGGGTCCACTCCTGCTCCTGCTCTCTCCTCACACCGTCTGTCAAACAACAACCTGTGTCAGGTGTAGTTATACCAAAACCTGCCCTTCTAGTCTTTCCCAAACGTCCACATGTGGAATAATGTTTATTACTTCTTATTACTTTTTTGTTACTAGGTAGTCATTACTAATAAGGTATTATTGTTCAGAATTTAACAGTATCTAAATTCCTGGCGAGATCAAACTTAGAAGCTGCAGTGAGGAAGGGAGAAGGTTTTTTTATTTTTTATTTTTTATTTTTTTGGTCTTTTTAGGGCCCCACCTGCAGCATATGGAGGTTACCAGGCTAGGGGTTAAATTGGAGCTGTAGCCACTGGCCTTTGCCACAGCCACAGCCACGCCAGATCCTTAACTCACCGAGCAAGGCCAGGGATCGAACCTGCATCCTCATGGATGCTAATCAGATTGGTTTCTGCTGAGCCATGATGGGAACTCCATGAGCGCGTTTTGACCCTTGCCTCTTCTGCTTCCTAGCTCTGGGGTCTTCATCAAGGGATTCGTCGGAATTGTGCATTTTCTCCTGTATGACATGGGGACATCTACCTCACGGATACATCTGTGCAAACGTGAGGTGCCCAGCTGAACACCTGGCTGATCATGTTGCCTGTTGAATAGTGCAGGTAAAGCAGCAGCAGGGTCTTGCTCACTGTTTCATTTGTACTAAATCTCTGATCTTTTATTGTCTTTTTAGGGCTGCACCTTCAGCATATGGAGGTTCCCAGGCTAGGGGTCCAATCAGAGCTAGAGCTGCTGGCCTACACCACAGCCACAGCAACACAGGATCTGAGCCACATCTGTGAACTACACCACAGCTCACGGCAATGCCAAATCCTTAACCCACTGAGAGAGGACAGGGATCGAACCCGCAACCTCATGGACACTTGGATACTAGTCAGGTTCATTACTGATTAGCCACAATGTGAACTCCTTTTCTCTTTTCTTTCTTTCTTTTTTTTTTGAATTAAAGCCAACAATACAGATGGTCCCTGACTTTGAATGATTTGACTTAAATAATTTGGGAAGGTGGCTTGCATTCAGTAGAAACTGTACTTTGAATCTTGGATTCAGATGTTCTCCCAGGCTAGTGATACGGGGTCTGATCCTCGCTGGTGATGCTGGGCAGCGTCCTTGAGCAAAACTCCCCGTCAGCCCAGAGTTGACGAGGGGAGCAGCCGATGCCCTGCCCACCGTTTGGGACGTGGACAACCATTCTGTTTCCACTTTCAGTAAAGCGTTCAGTACATTACAGGAGACACTCAACCCTGCGGTGTCAAATAGGCTTTGTGTTCGATGATTTTGTCCAGCTGTGGGCTAATGTTCTGAGCACGTCACAGATAAGCTGGGCTGAGCTGTGATAGTCTGCAGATTTAAGGGTATTAAAAGCATTTTCGACTTTACTGTGTTTTCAGCTTAACAGTAGGCTTATCGAGACATGACCCCATCGGAAGTGGGGGAAGAGCTGTACTTCAGGGTCATGTTTCTTTGCAGGATTTGAACCACGAGAAGGGCAGATGCAAGGTCTTTGACTCTGAGAAAAAGTGATGGACTTTTAAGTGGTGGGGACAGCATTGCAGTATCTTTGGCAGACATTTGAGGCAAGCATCTGAAATCCGGGGCGGAGAAGCATCTGACCTTGCCGGAAGGGTGGGCTGGGTCCCCAGGCACTGCTGCCACATGGCTGGCACCACCTCCATCTCACTTCCTGTCTCGTGCTCTTCCCACGGCTGTGGGCTTTGAGGTGGACCTCCCTCTGCACCCCTGTCAGTGAGTGAGGGGAGACCTGTTAGTGAACACATACGTGTGTGTGTTGAGGCGTGTGCCCACGGCTGTGGTGCCCTCCCCATCCCCTTCTCCTTGGACAGCGGCCGCCCTGAATGCTGAGAGTTGTCACCGTGTCGGTGTAACTCCATCAGAGGGGTCCTTTCCCAGTGCTCTCAGCCACCCTCGGGCTAACCTTGCTTTTTTCTTTAGCACCCAAGGTTTCTCTCGCATTTTGGGGTCACCTTCACATGGCTGTGCCCTTGCATTGCTTCTGGTGCCCCCCTGCTGCCACCACTGCCGTGCTCGTCCTCATTCCTGCTGTTTCAGGACCATGGCCCACGTCCTTCTCACCTCGTCGTGCAGAGTCACAACGACCTTGCGCTGGTTTCGGTCCCCAGGGACGGGGGCGGTAAGGACCGGGGGTGCCTGTGCGAGGCCAGGCCAGGCGGACGGCAGCTTCCTTCCTGTGTGGTCTCACTGAGTCTAACAAGGACCCTCAGGGTGGTCCGGACATTCCCACTTCACTGGGGGTCCACAGTGTGTGGGTGTCACCCATAGATAGTTTACAGCCAGGCTTCGGATCCGAGTCCAGCTCCTGAATGGACTGAGTCTGTTGTGACTCCTACATCTTTTCCTTGGCTTGGTGACGTCATCGTTCTTATGATCACCTGTTACTACTGGTCCCCTGGCAAGGCTTGAAGGAAGCTGTCCTTTCCTACACGTGTTTGCCCTGTTCTGTCTGATTCGTTGCTCCCTCCTCTGTTAGACGACTCAGTTAAGCTGAAAAAGCCGGCCGTGGTGACAGGATGCGGGATTTACGAGGGACACAGGAGCTTCACCAGCGACGCCGAAGGGAGGATTGTCCCAGATGCTGGCGGCCGCGGGAAGGGCAGCATCTCCCTGTGCAAATAAGTACCACTGCCACATCTGGTGTGGGGGGGTCCCCCAAGTCTTCACTCTGTGCGTGGGGACGGGGGCCCATGGCACCGCCCACATGAACGGTGGTTTGTTCACATCTAACTTAATTGAGCAGAGAGCAGATTAAGCTAAAAAATCCTTTGCGTGGCTCCTTGCCCCACATGCTCACAGTCAGCCTGCAGGACTGAGTTCTCTCTGTGGGTCCAGCTGCTTTATTTTCTTCTGTATTCTTAGTGTTTGGTTCTTCGTGCTTAATAGACCTGACAGGAATTGCCACATGTACAATCCCTACCCCATCAGCTTATTCTGGAAAAGCATCCTGTGAAAAGCTGGGATTTGAGGAGTTCTTGGATTCTTTAAAAATTGTTTAAGTGTTTAAAGGAAGGAAGAGGATAAAAGTATTTTTTAATTGAAGTACAGTTGGTTTATAACATTGCAGATGTATAGCGAAGGGATTCAGAGGTACGATGTATAGTTATAAGAACGTAAGAGGATGCAAATATTCTGTTTCAGATTCTTTTCCATTGCAGGTCATTACAAGTTACTGAGCAGAGCTCTCTGTGCTGTACAGGAGGTCCTCGTTGTTTTCCTCTTTTCCACGTAGTGAGGTGTATCTGCTAATCCCACACTCCCAATTTATCACTCCCCCTTACCCCTTTGGTAACCACAACTGTGTGAGTTTGTTTCTATTTTGTCAATAAGTCCATGTGTATCATTATTTTAGATTCCACATAGAAGTGATATCATATGGTATTTTTCTTTCTTTTTTGGGGGGCTCCATCCTCTTCGTATGATAAGCTCTAGATCCATCTATATTGCTGCAGTTGGCATTGTTTCATTCTTCTTAATGGCAGAGTGATATTCTGTTGTGTACTGGTACCATATCTTCTTTATCCTTTTATCTGTTGTGCTGGTTCTGGAGGGTTAATGTAGGACCTTTAGGGTCCCGCAAGTGGTTAATGGAATATGCTTGTTGGTGTGATCAAATTCGCAGAAAGTAGAATATAATGTTTCTTCAGTTGAAAAAGTGAAGGGACGTATGGCAGAGCCGTGCACATGCACACGTGCACACACACTTATGGGTACACGAGTGCACACTCACACGCGCACACACGCACGACATGCTCATGCACACACACAGAACGGGTTGTTGACTACAGCAGAGGTGTCGCTGAGACCCAGCGATCCATGGTCCTTACTCCACCGAGAGTGGAGCATGCCCCCCACCTCGTGAAGTTTCACATCTGGAGCTCAATTGCACGTGGATTGAAGGTTGTGAAAAGCTTAGGCTTTGAAAGTGTAAGTGTTGATCTGAAAGTGAAACCATGAGCGCTGGAAATCCAGACCTTTCCACAGGTGGGCGGGGCCTCCCCCCTTGGCTCCGGTGTCCTGGCGAGGTCCCCGACGCCACCTCTGCAGGTTTTCTCTCCCTCCTGACTGTCCCTCCTGGAGACTTTGGACATACTTTGCGCAAGCCTGCGCGCTCTCTCTCTCTCTCTCTCTCTCTCATGTCAGGGTAAAGCCAAGCTTTTCTCTCCCAGCCCAAAGAGCTGGGCTTTCCAAGAGGGAAAGAACCCCTACTCCAGTCACGGGGTGTAGAGAAGGGAGCCCTTTTCTCCCAGAACAGTGTTGGAGGTTGGACGGTAGCTGCTGCCCCCAGGGGTGCAGGGAGGAGCAGCACTGCATCATGGGAGAGCGTCTGGACCAGGACTCAGATGTGGGATGTGGCCCCATGCTGACATCACTAATCGCCTTCAGTCCCTTGAACAAGCTTCAGGCGTCCACTTCCTGTTGGTGCAGGAGGGATGGACTCCGTGATCTCCAAGGTATTGTCTCTTGTTGGTCAGAAATCCTAGATATTCTTTAAATTTTAATGCCTAAGATAAATAAATGAAACGTCTCCTGAATTTATTTTTGGTACGTAGTTCATAGCCAAGCATATTCACTGAGGTCAATGAATCATTTAAAGTAGTGCTTTTAAAATTGTCTGTGGCATTATATTTGACTTGAAATGTCTTATTTTCAGCGTGTCCAGGCTTGTCAGGTCTCTAGGCTGAGTGGGTCTCACAAACAGAACGGATATTGTGTTTGATGAATCAATCAGGGAGGTCTCAGAGGAATAAAAATTATGGGGAAAAAAACATAATTTGTCCCAGTAAAAGAACTAACTGAGGGCTGAAAAGAATATATCATGCCCTGTATGATTACTCATTTGTCCCACAGGTGTGAATAAACCTGGAAAGCATAGACATTTGGAAGTTACTGCACATGTATTGAAAATGTAGTAGAAAGCTCCCTCCCTCCCTTTGTTCCCATCTAAAATGTAGAGTTGTTCAGTTGGCTGGCGGTTTCTTGCAGCTCTGTGGTGTCATTTCCCACATACGAGAAAATTGTATGGGGGGGGATCTGAGAACAATAGGCTGTTAAACAGCAGTCTGACTGCCTCGAGGATGAAATATGGACAGTGGGAGATGTGTGTCGTGAAAGTCTTCAAACCTAATAAGGACATAAGCCAACGGACAGCAGGTGTTTGGGTTAACAGAGAGGTTAGTTTATAGCGTAATAAAGAATGGCATGAAGGATTATATTGCCCCCTCCCCAACAAGGCAGATTTTTGGGGGGAGGGGAGCAATTTCTCCCTCCCCCACCTGTAAAAGTAATAGATATTTATTGTAGAATGTGAAAAAAAAAAAAAGCAAAAGTGGGCATCACTAGTGGTCACCGTTCACAGACATCAGCTGCCGTTTCCTTATAACGCTCTTTGTGCGCACGTGCTTAGTGGATGCTCACGCGTGGGTCTCATTTTTGCTCTGTGTGGGTCACACATTTTCCGCAAAGTCAAATAGGTCATCCATGGCGAGAGAAGACTGGAAACCAAGGTCAGCAGGATCCAGAAACTATTCTCTTCCCCCTGGGAGTCTTTCCCCTTTTATTCGTGCTCAGCTAGGAGTTACGTATTCTCTTCTTCATACTTGGTTTACCCTCTTGCTTACTGGATTTTAACAGTTTTTCCAAAGGGTATGGTGTACAGTAGTTATAAGTCTTGAATCACTTTGTTTTACCTATGAGCGCCCCCCCCTGAAAAAAATCAGTCCACCCTGATGCAAAGAGAGAGCTTGAGAATTTATCAATCCCATCTCCTTTCTTCAACTAGAACCTCCCCCCCTCCGCCCGCCGGCTTCTCCAGACTGTTTAAGGACCTCCTGAAAATCAAATTGTAAACCACGAATAGTATTGAGTACTTTTGATGCCCGCAGAGTTTTCCTTCTACCCCATTTCACTACCTCCTGGCACAGCTTCACCCAATTCCTCTGGCTTTTTTCTTCATTGGAGATGGAGCACAGCTGGGATTCTTCTGGAATGTTCCCTTTCCCCAGTGTACAAACAAGGTCAAGTTACCTATTAACTTTCTCTTCTGCGAACCTTCTTCTTCTCGTCTTCTTACCACGCCAAGCTGGCCGTGGACCCCTCAGACACAGCACCCGCCCTGCGGTGTGCGTTCCGTCGATACATTGGGGTAAACTTCGGGGTTGGTCGTGAATTGCCGTGCAGAGAACACATCACCTTCCTTCTGAATTCCCTTCTCCCATCCCTGCTCCGCTTTCTGCCCTGCTGCTCTGTACTCCTTGGAAAGGCCCCCGAGTCTGGCTGGCAATGGGACCTGGGCCACTGCTGAGATAACCCCTGGAAAGGCCATGGGTGAGGACCTGACCACGTTCCTGGCCGAGGGCTTTCCCACGTCCAGTTTGTGTCTGTCGGGTAGGAGGTGGGGGATAAACTGAACAAAAAACAGCGTGGGGCACAGGTCTCCTCTTTGCAGCCTACAGAGCCTTTCGTGTGTTAGGCATTTATTGAGCCTCATTGTCATTATGTATGACAGCAGATGAGGCACTGGCGCTTTGGGGCTGCTCAGAGCATCTCAGAGTTCAGAGCCTGGGAGAGGGGACAGAATGTGACAAACAGGCACAGCCTGTTGTGATGCGCTTTCTAGTAGAGGTCACACCAGGGTGTGATGCTGGCAGAAGGAGTGCATCTTTGGATCCACCCGATGCTCAAGGAGGCTCAAGGGAAGGTGGTTGACTTGGGTCCCGGCGCAACACCTAGGATCCAGTTCATTTGTTTCGTTCTGGGGTCCCCATCTGCTCCTAGAAGGCGGATGTGGGATCCTCCATCATGGAAACCCTTGCTCAGGTTACCAGGCCTGTGGGACGTGAAGCAGAAGCAAGTGCAGGTGTGGTGACGAGTCAGGGGCTGTATCTTAGGGGACACTGCGTGAGAAGTAAGAGTTAGAGAATGTTATGCTGGAAAAATGACTGGCGGTGGGGGAGGGTGAATGAGAGGAAGGCTGGGAGCCGGGGGAGGTGGGGAAGGAGATCCGGAGGCTTTGGCGTCACAGTGGACGTGGCGGGGGTGGAGCCCTGGAGAGGCTCCAAGGGCAGCAGCTAAGCTTGGACCTCACTGTCACACGTGGATGTGGTGGAAGAAGGCTCCTGGGTTCAACCCTGCGTTCCTGGGTGTGAATGGACCGCACGTCCATTAATTCCAAGTGTGATGTGGTTGAGCGTGAGTGGCAAGAGGCCGAATGGTCACTCGTAGACCTTTGGTGGAATGGTCACTTGTAGAAAATCGGAGACACACGCGACGTGCGGTCTCAGACAGAGTCTCCATCGAGGGTTGGCCACCCTCTTCCGTAAAGGGTCGGAGAGAAAGAGTCTGAGGCGTCATGGTCTCTCTGCAGCTAAGCTCTGCACAGATGCCGCTGTGGATGGTACACAAGCAAACGAGGGAGGCGGGATTCCAGTTCATCAGTGTTTGCGAGGATGGGCAGCGGCTGGGTTGCACCCACGGCCCGTCGTTTTTTGGTCCCTGGTCTTGATGGTTATCAGCTTAGAGATCGCCTTTGGCTGTAGCCGTGGATGAGCCCGTGTGCCGTGTGGGTATCAGACATAGTGCCCTGGGAACACCAAGCAGCACGTAAAAATGTGGGGAGAGGCTTTTAGCCCTTGGTGGGGGGGTCGAAGTCAGCTGTCACAGCGACCGCTGGGTGCCGAGATAATGACTCAGTGGTGTCCATCAGGTAGGCGGCGGGTGTCTGTGACGTGGTCGTTGGAAGAGTGAGCAGAAGGTGGGCGCATGAGGGCAGGGGTCTTTGCCCCGAGTTTAAATACAAGGAAACACAGAGGTAAAGAAATTACTCAAGCCCAATCCAAAGCGTAAACTCAGGTGATTGTCTGCTGGCCGAGGTCGAAGGCTGTGTCCTCCCCTGGGCCACGTGCATTAGGCATGCGAGCTCCTTGTATCTTGATATCAGCCTCCGATTTCAGATGTGTCATTTCCATTTTACCTAAGAGAAAAGCCTGGAGGACTCCAAACTGCCCCCCCGCCCCCCGAGGAAGTGGCAGGCTGGGAGTTAAACCCCCGACACCAGAGGCTTCTGCCAAGCAGGTGGCATGGCCGCAGGTTCTGAAACACACGTGCGATCGCTGTTGCCCTCGGCTCTGCCTCTTCCTACCCTTCCTGTTTCCCTGATGGCTGCTGTGGTTTCCACCTCAAGAAGGGCGTGGACCGATGGAATTTGGTCATCTCCTGGGTTCGTGTTCTGAGGTCTCCCGCCCCAGCCGGGCTTGTGAAAGTAGCTACAGAAATGATGGAGGGGGGTAGGAAGGAAGGAGATGAGCCAGGGGCGCCCAGTGTAGGAGGTAGGAGACTCCTGATGAAGGGTGGGAAGGGGGCTAACCTGGGGTGGGGGGGGCGCCCTGCCGTGTACCTCTGTGCCCTAAACACATCTGTTTTCAGCTGGCTGGCTTCTGCTAACAGTTTCTCGTTTTACATACGTCAGAACGACAGGCAGAGTCACTGGAACCGCGGCCTGTGCCCCTCGGACCCTCGCCAGCTTTTGTTTCGGGCTGACAATTTTTTGGATGCACTGCACGATTCAGAGTTGTTTGTGTCTTCTAATGAGGTGGCCAGATAAGGCTGCATCTGTTACAGCTGTTCAGCACAGGATAGTTGAACACTGATTTCCTCTTGAAAACGACACATGAAAACATAAACCTTTCCAGGTCTAAAAATAGCATAAATTATTGAGCTGGTCATTGGACTCACCGTGGGTGAGTAAATTTGTTACCTCGTTGGTGAGTGTGGGAGGGAGGCATGAGGTGTGAAAGGAGAGATGGACGTGTGAAATTGGTGTGTCCAAGTTCTGCCTTTTCTAGCAAACTTCTGGGGCTGGGGAGTCACACCCTGCCTTTGAGGTGGTGAAGGAAATGGGCTGGCATTTCTCTTGGATGCCCACCCGAGGGCCTCCCGATCCAAGCATGAATGCTGGGGCGCCAGCCCTCACAGCACCTGCCAACACAGGTCCCATGGCATCAACAGCACTCAGCGTGTGCCCTTCTGCCAACCCCTTCTTTATCCTAAATGGAGCTTGTTGACCTGATGCTTTTGTTTGCAGGAGAAATTCTTTTCTCCCTCAGCCAAACCATATTGAAACAGAAAGAGAAAGAGGAGCATGAGTGTTTCAAGAGGGAGCCCAGTGGACGTTAACTTCTTCCTCTATAACTAGGTGAATGGAGAGGTGCAAGGAGCCTGGATACAGAATAGAAGGTTTCCTTCTTCTTCTTCTTCTTTTTTTTTTTTTTTTTTTTTTTTACAGTACTTTTGACCCCATTCCATTGCCAAGTAAGTTCAACTTGGCTTGGAGAAGAGCCACACAGATGGAAACTAGTGGGAGGACAGTAAATAAATGTACCATAAATGGCAGGGTTACCACTGTAGCTTGATGTTGTGGGGATTTGTAGGATGTGTCCTGTTTTATTTAAGGAGGAGTAACCTTCATGTTAATGAGGTTGGCAGATGATCCGGAATCAGGAGATTTCAAAAATCTGGACGAACAGACATATTCTAATTATACCTTAAGGATTAAAGATATAGGCAGGAAATAACAAAATGAGATACAGCTTGAAAAATGCACGCTAATACAACTGGGGAAAAATAATGTAAAATGCAGGATCCACGTGCACAGAAGAAATGCGTGCTAAGACGCCAAAGAATCGCGGTCTTCGGAAGTGTCCACTGGACCTGGGATGCGCCACAACGCCTGGACCATTAGGGGCCACCTACATTGTACATCCTTGGTGAGATGATTTATTTTGCAGCAGGATGACCAGCAGTGCTCATTGCCGTTCCCATCAGTTCACCCTTGAAGAGATAAGGAGAAGGAAAGGCAGTCACGGACGGAAGTTGACATGACACAAGGAGGATGAGGTTTTCGATGAGGAAGGTCTGAATCCAGACTTTGACGGTGGGGTAGGGTGGAACAGACGGACCTCCCTGATGTCCAGGAGGCAAAGCCAGCCAGATGAAGGTCTGAGGAGGAAGAAATTGAAGATGGCGCCATCATTGCTGGCAGTAGTGGGTCACTGAATGCCCACGAGAGGGATTACGGGAGGCAAGTCCAAGGCGGCAGGAAAGATGGCAGACTACATCTTTGTCAGGCTGCAGAGGCTAACAGTACGTTCAACTTGAGGGCTTGCTACTGTACAAAGAGAGGTTTAGGACCAACTGGGTTTGTCTGTAAGTCCATCTGATGTGTTATTGATATGAAATATCAGTAATTATGTCCTATAGACCTTTAGCGTTTTGTCCCCAAAGGCTGAAAAATGTGAGACTCAGATACCTTGGACAAAACAATGGAGGCCAAATTATTTTAAGCATTCTTTTCTCTTCGGTAGACTGACGAGTATGGTAAATCAAGCTGTTTTAATCAGATGCTTAAAAACATGTACAGCTTCTAAGAACGACATAGGAAAATATCTTTTTAAAATTTTTATTTTCTTTAAAAAAATTTTTTTGGTCTGTTTTTTTTTTTTTTTTTAGGGCCACACCTATGGCATATGGAATTTCCCAGGCTAGGGGTCCAGTCGGAGCTGTAGCCACCAGCCTACACCAAAGCCACAGCCACACGGGATCTGAGCCGCATCTGTGACCTACACCACAGCTCACGGCCACTCCGGATTGCCAACCCACTGAGTGAGGCCAGGGATCGAACCTCCATCCTCGTGGATACTAGTCGGGTTCATTAACCACTGAGCCAAGACAGGGACTCTGAAAATATCTATTTTTAAGGAGACTTGTATAAATTCTCATATTTTAGTTTTAAAGGAATGAGCTCTGAAAGAAATCAGTTTAATAATGAACTAATTCTGGAACATCATGGAAATTTTGATTTCATTTTCCTGGATGTAAATCTGACATTCTAAGGACCCTAATGATGTGCGAAGTTGAAATCAGATTGCTGCTTAGTTTCTTAAATATGGGAATTCTTTTGAATGGGCAGAGTATCCAGAGTAGACGTGTCCCGAAAATGGCTGAAATGAACATGAAAGCAAACTTTTGTTCGTAAGTTTCAACACTTAGGAAACTTGAGTTACTGATCTTCACCTAAAATACACCCTGTACAGAATGAGGGCTCAGGGTATTTGTAGGGAGGGCACTGGACCCAGAAATCCAGAGAAATGTCTTTCGAGGCTGGATGTGTGCACTCCGAAAGGCTCTGGGGATGCCTGAGCCGGTCACCTGAGAACAGGTGCCGGCCTCTGGCTCCTCCGTTGTAGACTTTGCAGTGCGGGTGTTCATTGACTGTAATTTCAGCAGCCTGCCTAACAGTCATTTCTAGGAGTCGAGGTCCTCGGTGTGCATGTGAGATGGATGGGGCAAAGTGAGGATGGCAGGTGCCTCCTTCGTGTCTGCTTCATGACCACGTGACCAAAGCAGCTAACATGCAGGGACGTGTGGGTTTCACCCTAAGAAAGAATTAGGGCTCCTGCTGTACAGCACAGGGAACTGTGTGTGTTGGGTCACTTGGTTGTACAATAGAAATTGAAGAAATATTGTAAATCAACTGTAATGAAAAAAAAGGGGGGGTTTTCTCTTGTGATGCGGTAGGTTAAGGATCTGGCACTGTCACTGCAGGGGCTCAGGTCAGTGCTATGGCATGGATTCCATCCGAGACTTGGGAACTTCTGTATGTCGTGAGCACAGCCAACATAATAATATTAATGAAAGAAGGAAGGGAGGGAGGAAGCATTAGGATGAATTAGGACAAGCGAGGGGCCAATGAGTAACTGGGGCTCTGAACTCAGAGGATTTTCTGCCTCGTCTCACCATCATCAGTGTTCTCTGTTGGCATAATTTATTTTAAACTTTGAGAAGGGGAACGGCTAGTAGGCTGTGATGCCCACGCATTTTGGTTCCCTTGATACCCCGATCCTGCATGTTATCGGCAGTGAATCTTTGGGGTCAGCCACTCTGAGGACTCTGCCTTGAGAACTCAGAACCAGGGATTTTGCAGAGGGTGGAGGAAGCCGGGGTTTGGAGTTGGCCTTGGGGGAATGAAGAGAAGGCTGCTGCCCTTTTCAGCCTGAAGGATGTGCAGCTCGGGACAGTGGGGAGGGGCGCCCTAGGAGCACAGGCCTTCCCCGGGGAGCCAGGTTTCAGTTTGGGAGGCGGAGGATCTCTGAAGAGGTGGAAGATTGAGGTGTTATGGGTCGAATCGTCTCCCCTAATTTTTATGCTGGAGTCCTCACCCGCCTGTGTATCAGAAAGTGACCTTCATTGGACATAGTCTTTCTGGAGTCCCCACTGTGGCTCAGTGGGTTAAGAACCCGACTAGTATCCATGAGGATGCGAGTTCCATCCCTGCCTGGCCTGGCACAGTGGGTCTGGTGTTGCCATGGGCTGTGGTGTAGGTCACAGATGCGGCTCAGATCTAGCCTTGCTGTGGCTGTGCTGCAGCTGCAGCTCCGATTGGACCCCTAGCCTGAGAACTTCCATATGCTGCAGGTGCAGCTGCACACCCCCCCCCCCATAAAAAGAAAAGGAAAGAAAGAAAAGAAAAGAAAATAGTCATTGTGATATAACTGGTTAGGTTAAGATGAGGTCATGAGGATGGGCACTAAACCCAGGGTGACTTTACATAAAGGGACGACTTGAACACGGAGACACACATAGGGAGGTCTCACGTGACGATGAAGGCAGAACTTACGGGAATGCCTTCTGAAGCCACGAACGCCAGGGAGGGCCAGCAAACCTCCAGAAGCGTGGAGAGGGGCCTGGAGCAGATTCTCCCTCGCAGCCTCAGAAGCCTCCTGCCAAGCCCTGGAGCTAAGCCTTCCAGCCTCCACTCCCAGGGGACAAGCCCAGACCCCGGGGGACAACACGCTTCTGTTGTTCAAGCCCCCCAGGTGTGCACCTTGTTACGGCCGCCGCAGGAGACGGATGCCGGGGGATGGTGTCTCCAGGGAGACGATCCTGCAGGATTCCTGCCGAGTGGTGGGTCTTCAGTCACAGGGCGGAAGCCCAAGGGACACCAGGTGTGAGGGTGCGGACGTAGCTCCTGGTGTGGGTGGTCATGAAATCTGGGAGCTCGGCTCCGCTTCTCCCTGCGGGATTTCCTGCTCCCATTTTTCACTTGTAATGGTTGATGTTGCTTCAGCTCCTGGCACGCATTCGGCTGGAAAGGGAACATTAGACGAAGGTGGCTTGGAATGTCAACCCACGCCACCAAAGGAGTTCTGCAGTGATTTGTTCTAAAGCTTTCAAAGCAGGTTGATCTATTTCACCCACTTCACCTGTTACTGCGTTTTCCCTGACCTGAGCAAGACTGCTCAAGAGTCGTGAAAACCTGTATTGATGGATGAGGTGACAGCCCTTGCAAACATGCCTCTACCATCAGTTCATAGCTGATTTATTCGGGACGGAATGTCCCTAGGAAAAGAGTCTTCCGGGTAGGAAGGAAAGTATTTTGAAATGTGGTAGGATGTAAGCTAATCCTGTGCCTACACCCATTGCTTAGGAAAGAAAACGTATGTCCCGTCTTTTAGCAGGGCAGCAGCATTGAAAGCCATTAATTATCTTCAATTGTGGATCTGGTTTAGGGATGTTTACAGACTAACGTCTCCCAATATGTGGCTTGACCTCGTAAGAGGGAAAAGACTGAAATCCATCGACCGCCAAGTGTGCATTTTCTTAGTCAGTCCCCCAATTCTTTCTAGTTTCTTGGCTTAGAAACCCATGTGAATGTGGGAGCTTTTATTTAACGCCGACACCAGGTGGAATGCTTTTCTTCTGTTCTGTCCTTACCCCCACCCCTTGCTCTCCCTCCCTCCCACGTGTGTGTGTCACTGTCTGTGAGGTCCATGTTGCCCCAACATGCGGGGGTGTGGGATCAGCAATGCTGCTGGGAGACGGAAGTTATATGTGGTTTTACGCAGCTCATTTATTTATTTTTGGCCATGTCTGGGGCCAGGGATCGAACCTGCACGGCAGCAGTGACAACGCCGGATCCTTAACTCCCTGAGCCACCAGAGAACTCCTGCCGATTTCATTGAGAATCCACTTTCCTTGGCTCTTTCAAAAGTGCTAAGATGGGAGAAGACCTTAAGAGTTTGTGTACATATGGTTCTGTATGTTGTGATGATGGGATCATTTCAGTTACAGCCGTGGTATCACTAATGAGGAAGTTACAGCAGGCTGATAATTAGAATGGGCATCAAAATGACACGGTGGATCCTAGCTCAGCTGTGTCCTTATCGTGTGATCTTGGTTAGAAATCTCAAAGCCACCATGGTGAGAGTGACCTGCCACGGATCGCAGATTGTGTAACAATAAGCTCCTTACAAGGCATGCTGTGAAATTAGCATGCATCTATCTGGGAGAGAAATGCAGGAGTTTTCTTAACCTTTGCTAATTAGAGGTCGGTTGCATTTTCAGAAGAGGGAGTTCAGATATATCTTCCGAGGATATGCCCCTCGTCCTGCAGATCATAAAAGGGAAATTGTATCAGAGACAAATACTAAGTGATATTACTCAGATACAGAATCTGAAAAGGCTGAACTCACAGAAGCGGAGAGGAGAAGGGTGGTTGGCAAAGGCTGGGGAGACAGCAGCCAGAGAATGCAAAGTCGCAGTTGTAAGGTGTGTACGTTCCAGGAACCTAATACACAACATACTGCTCTCTGGTGTACTGGAAAGACACTGACAGTAGATCTTAAGCGTTCTCTTTACCCAGAGGAAATGGCAATTATGTGACGGGATGCAGGTGTGAGCTGAGCTCCTCATTTCACAGTGTATCACTGAACCAAATCAACCTGACCTATGCCTTAATGTTACATATCAATTATATCTCCATAAAGCTGGGGGAGGGGAGGGAAAGTAACACCTTCTGCGAAAACTGCAGTGACGTCCTGGTTGTGTCACGTGGTTGGGAGGAGGTGAGCACTAGGGCAGGGACCCACCTGTTCTGCTCTGGCTTTGGAATTTTGAAGATCAGGATGGGAGGGTGGATGGTGTGTGATTCGCCTTCCTGCTTGCTGTCTCGAGGCGAACGGCACACCCTGTGCATCATGCTTCAAGCTGATTGGGGTCGATGGGAGTTGCACGCCAGCGACAAGGCAGCCAGTCTAGAATTGAAAGTCAGGTCAATTCCACAATTAGCTTATCTTTGCTTATAGCCTGTCTTGTTCCCAGTAACCTACATGAGATGCTTGCATTGGATTTGGTATCGTTTTCAAGATTATCTCATGAGAATTTAGAGTATTTCATTTGCTTGGTCTGAGTCCTTCTAGGCTCTGGATGGAAAATCCGCCTGTGACTGAGTGTGGAATTTTCCCGGTGATTGGATCTGCTGGAGTGTTTACACATAGGGGAATATGGATTCAGGCAGGATATAGCGGATACATAGCTAGAGTCATAGGGTAATATTTCAGAGGTAAAATGAATATTGTGTGAATGAAATCAGTGCCAGTATCCATTTCTATTGCTAGTAGGACTTTTCTGTTTATCCTTTTCAAAAATAAAAGTTGTTTTAAAGCAAGCAAGCAAACACACCTGAGTTTCATCCTCTAGTTCAAAGTCCTGGGAATGTGATATCTTTTTGGTGCCAAAAACGATATTTTAGGAGTTCCCTTTGTGGCACAGTGGAAACAAATCCGACTAGGAACCATGAGGTTACGGGTTCTATCCCTGGCTTTGCTCAGTGGGTTAAGGGTCCGGCGTTGCCGTGAGCTGTGGTGTAGGTCACCGATGCGGCTCAGATCCCGAGTTGCTGTGGCTGTGGTATAGGCTGGTGGCAACAGCTCCAATTAGGCCCCTAGCCTGGGACCCTCCATGTGCCACGGGTGCGGCCCTAAAAGGACAAAAGACAAAAAAAAAAAAAAAGATATTTTAGTAAAAGACAAATAATGGTGTAAGGATAGGTCTCCCTGGATTGGACAACATGTTGAGCGTGGGGCTCCCCCCCATGTCTGTTTCTTCCGATGTTTCATACTCTGGGTACCTTTTGGGGCTAACTTGTCATTCTGCTGCATGGACCCCATAATAGTGCCATTCCGTACCCCAGGGACACCCCTCACAGTTAAAATGCTTTTCAGAAAAGACTTTAAAATCCAGATATTGTCATTCTTATTCATCGTTTCCCCAGCTGCAGTTGGTGTGCTTACTGACATTCTCATTGAACTAGTGAGAGTACCAATTCGTGTCTCAAAGCCTAAAAGTAAACCAGACTCCAGGGTTGACAGGGAAGACTGGTGCGGAGCTGTCTGTGCGGCCCCGCGCGCAGACGTGGACGCCAGGCAGGATGGGTGACGTGGCTTGGGTGTCTCCCTGGTTATTGGAACCTGGGAGATGAGAAGAAGGATGCTGGAACACAGGCTGGTAAAATTCCTCAGTGTAAAGCTGCCACAAGAACTTGAACTTGGAAGGACTTTCAACAGTCCCTTTTGGTACACATAATGGTCTCTCTTTTTTTAAAAAAAGACAACATTTGAGATTTCCTTCTATGTTCTAGATGCTCAGGTATGTGTGAAATTGCGTTATAGTTAAGACAGGAAATAACCCGGGCTGATTTCTCCCATGCGTACAGAAAGCGCCAAACTGCTCCTCTAAGGCTGCTGTGTTCCCTGCTCATCTGAGCACCAGGTACCGGAGGGAAAGTTTACCAGCACATCCTCTGCCCTGCATGGAAACCCTTTGTGCCTCGGCAACAAGAGCATAAACAGCAAAGCATTTCCTCCCTCCCTAAGCCTGGTGGTTCCAGCTCCGAGTGTTTAGAGACCATCGCATTTTAGTCAGAGCTGTGGAAACAGGTCAGGTGAACGGCTGCTTTTACAACCGGAGTGAAAGCCACCGGGGAATAATTCGTAGGCTTTACTTATTTTGTGTCTTGGACGCGGTGCTGTCATCTCTTGCTCTTCTTCCGCCTGTGCTTTCAGAGCTCCCCTGTGACCAGAGCTCCTTAGAGAGGAGGCGTTTTGTTCCGTCTTGGGGGATCCTGGAGTCCCCTGGGGATCGTGTTCACACCCGGCCACATTCCTCCGCTTCCTCTGTAAAATGAGACCCTTCTTCCTCGTGTTTCCTGATCTCACCCAAGGGCTCTCCATTCTTTTTTAACAAGGGGGGATGTGACCATCTTTGAAAAGCTTTAGGGGGCAGTTTGGGGTTTTCCGTACACATAGGAGAGATCAGACGGAGGGATCAATCGAAACTTGCATCCGTCTCGTCTTTCACCCATTCATCTTCTCCATTTGGAGTAATGAGGTTTCAGAGCCGGCGAGAAGCAGCCTAAACAGGAAAACATACCTACGTGTCCAAGCGCTTTGGGCTCATACATCTTCACAAGAGGGACAGGATTGCGGGCAGCTACAGAGGAGTCAGCTTTCAGTCCTGCATTCCCAGATTTTTGTGGTCTTTCCACATAAGAGTTGAAGGGATTCGATTTTATTTTTCTGGCAAAAGTAGGAACGGGCTCGGTGATGTGTTTCACATCCCAGCGACCCGTTGCGAACAATCGCTGCCCTTAAGGCCACGTGGGAAGGAGCCTTGAGGATACAGTGGGATCCGTGTGAAGCTGGGGGTGAGGCTTAAGCACGGAGGGGAGCGGGCCACGCGGGGTGCGTCCCGAGAAGAGGGCGCCTTCTGCCGATGGTCTAACAGGGACCCGCGCAGGGTGGCACTGAGGCTTGTTCTGTGGGAGGCCTTACAGGTACAGTCTTTATCTACACTGTTCCATTTCCTCCTGCGATCCTAGGAGGCATGCATCCTTACCCCCGTTTTACAGATGAGGAAGGAGTCACAGACTGTCCCCCCGAAACACAGCAGTCCACTCAAAGACAGTATTGCATCAAAAGACTTGTCCTCGGGGAGACAGAAGTCGTCCCTTTGGACTTTCCCGTGAGCTGATGTGCTTGGCTGGGTTTTGTCCAGATCTTTTTCTGTCAGGACGTAAATTAGCTTTGTCCTGCGCCCAGAAGATCGGTTGGGTTTTTTCCAAAGTGGACTCAGAAAAAAGCCATTCTCATCATTCTGAACACCCGAGGGTTAATTACTCACATATTTGTAGTTGATTCTGATTGGGCATCCGTTTGTTTTAATTTCCAGTTTTTTGGTCAAAAGAAAACAAAGAGCATTCAGTGGAGATACATTTGTACTCTGCGTTAGCCCTGCGTGTTCAGAGTAGTCTGTATAGACAGCATTGCATGTGCTGTACGTGGGGAAATCATTGGGGAACATTTTACCCACAGCAGGGCAGTTATTTTTCGGTGAGAAGGGGCAGCGGGCCGGGTGTCCATGGCATTTCCCGTTGATCCTTCTGCTGACCCGTTTCGAAGGATTTTTAGAACTGACCTGATTTTTCTCCCCATCACATCTGAATTTTCTTAAGCTTTTTGAAACCTTTTTTTTTTTTTTTCCGTTTTAAATGTTATATAAACTCTTCGGTTGGACCCTTGAATGAAATGTTATGACATTCGAGGGGGAAAAAAATCCTATAAGCATTAATCACTGTAAAATATTTGTTGCTTTTGCACCCGACCCCATCGAGCTTTCATCCTGACACAGACCATCCCGGAGGCCGCGGCTGCTTGTTTAATTGTTGAGGATTGAACGCGGTTTGATCTCCTCCTGGTGCTTTCCGTCCTGCTAAATTAATCAAAAGAAGTTCCTGCTCTGTTGGGCATTAGCATGGGTGTAGATGTTTCTGCCTCCGAGCCTGTTCATCCACTGAAATGCTTTTAAGCCCCACATGGACAGTAAACAGCGGGGCCTCGGCCGCTTTGAGGCGGGCCATTACTTGCGACCCGCTTACATTTGGACAGGGGCCTGTTTGTATTAGCAGTTACTCTGGTTTGGGTTAGAGCATGTTCAAAGTGTCTTTGCTCCTCTTTCTCGCTTAATGTTTTTAGTATTTGTGACGATTTCCCCGCCCCCATCATTTCACATGCACCCACCATGGGCATGTCCACAGGAAGACGTGGTCAAAATACAGGAACCCAGTTGGGTGCTGGGCCAGGATTTTTTGGATGTTTGAAAGCTAACATGGGTAGAGTAATGGGTGTTTGTGTTACAAGACAATGACGTTGTAACACCATTTGAGAGAGAAGTTGTAAGAATAGTTTTGGGGTTTTGTTTGTTTTTGAGGGCCACACCCGCAGCACGTGGAGGTTCCCAGGCTAGGGGGCGATTCGGACCTGCACCTGCCCAGCTTACACCACAGCCCCAGGAGCCCTGGGTCTCCAGTCCACTGAGCGAGGCCAGGGATCAAACCTGAGTCCTTGTGGATATTAGTCGGGTTCATTACTGCTGAGCCACAATGGGAACCCCCAAGAACAGTTTTTATTAACGTGGAATTGTGGGTCCTTAGGGATTTTTTTCCTTCCATGAGATAGGAGTTGACACTTTATCATTGGCATATTTTGTGCCAAGCTTTGTACAAGGTACAAAAGAAAATAATCTTTGCCTTTGGGGGTAAGAAGACAGACACATAAATGGTCACTTCAGAGAAGCAGGATAAACATTCTTTTGAAAAAAATAATTTTTGCCCCTTTATTATGAAGATTTTCAAACATAATAAGAGAGAATCGTCGTGTAATGTACATGCACGTGCCCATTACATAGATCTAAGGATTTTCAAGGCCATATTTGCTTCATCTGCTGGAGGCATTTTACCGGGGACTGCAGGGAGGGCTGGAGGGCAGCTGGGCCAGGCTGGAGGGTGACTGGAGGTAAGAAGCACTGGGGAGCCCCCTCCCAAGGAGGAGGTGACCTTGGACCTGGTCTTGAGGATGGATAGAAGTTAGCCAAGGGGAATTGAGAAGCTGAGTCCAGGGAGGGAGAAGCAGGTGCAGGAATGTGGGTGGCTGGGTGGTGGGGACCTGGATTGATGGTTCTGAGGCCAGCGTGGTCAGAGAGGGAGGCAGTGTCCAGAGGGGACAGCATTATTTGGGGGATGGGCAGGAAAACTTCTTACAAAAAGGGGTTGCTGTCATCTAAGAGCGTGGTCTGAGTTCAGAGAAGTTAAGTGGCGATTCTGTGTTTGAGATATTAGTTGAACTTGCAGCCCAAATGCAGAAGAGACTCAAATAAAAGAGGTTAAACAGACAGTTTAACCAACAGGAAAGCAGACAGTTAAAGATATAAAGCATGATTTTCTCCCATGACTATTGCTTTTTTTTTTTTTTTTTTTTTTTGGCCATGGCCTGCAGCAGCTTGATGTTGGACCTCAGTTCCCAGGCCAGGGATTGAACCTGGGCCGTCGTGGTGACATCGCCAAATCCTGATCACTAGACCCCCAGGGAACTCCCCATGATTGCATATATTAACAGGCTTGTTGAGGTAGTATTGATATACAAAAGCCACACGTGTTTCATGTGCATGGTTTGATGAGTTTGGACACACGCAAGCACACATGAAACCATCACCGCATCCCGAGGACCAGGACACACGCACCACTTCCCGAGCCGATGGGCAAGCCTCTTGCATGGTGAGCTGCTAAGCCTGGGCTTGTTTCCAGAGCAGACGGCAGCCCAGCTCTGTACCAGACAAACCCACTTTACTTGCTCAGATTTTCTTTAAAAAATGCAAAGGAGGAGTTCCCATCGTGGCGCAGTGGTTAACGAATCTGACTAGGAACTGTGACGTTATGGGTTTGATCCCTGGCCTCGCTCAGTGGGTTGAGGATCTAGTGTTGCCGTGAACTGTGGTGTAGGTCGAAGATGCAGCTCAGATCCTGTGTTGCTGTGGCTGTGGTGTAGGCTGGCAGTTGTAGCTCCAATTGGACCCCTAGCCTGGGAACCTCCATATGCTGCGGGTGTGGCCCTAAAAAGACAAAAAGACCAAAAAAAAAAAAAAGTGGAAAGGACATTAACACAGTAAGTTCTGGTCATTAATGAGAAGAATGAATTACTTAAAATATCTATAATATTGTCTCATTAGTTTCTGGTCATTGGATTGCAATTTCCTTTAAAAATAATTCCTGGCATATGAAGAGCGCCTAGTTTTGTCTGTAAAATTTTTATTTTTATTTTTACAGCTGCATGTGAGGCATATGGAAGTTCCCAGAGTAGGGGTTGAATCAGAGCTGCAGCTGAGGCTACGCGTAGCTCGCAGCAACTCCTTAACCCACTGAGTGAGGCAGGGATTGAACCTGCATCCTCAAGGACACCATGTCAGGTTCTTAACCCGCTGGGCCACAAAGAGAACTCCAAAATTTTCTATTTTGGAAGGATTCTGGGGGGGGGAGGGAATCCTTTGGGGATTATGTTGGTGGTTCAGTAAAGTAGTGTGGTAGCAACATAGCCATTTTCAAAGCCTGAGGATGTCCTGGTCTGTCCGTCCAGAGTCTAACAGTGAAGTGAGTCTTCTGATCGCACCCCAGTGGATTAGAAAACTGACTGGGGCTCTGGACCACCAGCTACGAGGGTCCCCCGAGCTCAGCCAGCGCCACTGTCCTCAGGGTACAAATGCACATCTTCCCAATGAAAATGAGCTTGCAGTGTGAATCTGATTGATTTGATGGGTTTCCTGTTTCTTCTACAAGCCTTTGTGTGGTTTTTTGAAGGTAACTAGGTTAATCTCCTACACGTTCAGCTTCTTTATTTCTGTTTTTGTTTTTTGGCTTGTGGAAGTTCCCAGACTAGGGCTCGTATCGGAGCTATAGCCACAGCCACACCAGATCCAAGCCGTGTCTGTGACCCACACCATAGCTCACGGCAATGCCAGATCCTTAACCCACTGAGCAAGGCCGGGGGTCCAACCTGCATCCTCATGGATGCTAGTCGGGAACTCCCCTCTTGGCTTATTTCAAATTCAGTCCCATCCACAGATGTTTAGTGAGTCTAAGACTGTGTAAGAAATGGTACCCATGACAATAAGGATGGAAGAACAGTGAAAAACATCAGCCTCTTATTCTCCAGGACTTGTCCATGTGCCTTGTGTCTGGATGTTCAGATTTATCTCTGAGGCTGTAAATACCCTATAGTGTAGTGTAGCTCAGATGGTCACAGTCTGGGCCACCGGTGGTCATTAAGAGAGGAAAGGGGGTGTGGAATTGAGTGAGGCCTTGGACAACTGTTACTGAGTTTGTTCTTAAGAACAGACACGGTGCCGTCCTTGGGAGCAGGGCTCTGGGGGCTGTGCTGATGCCTGTCACCCGTCTGCTGTCTGTTGACTTTGTCGGCAAAAGTTCCTGGAGCTGAGCTGCCCGTTTAGAAGTTCTTTCTGGTTATAAAGCCCATTGGTGGTATATTCACAGGCCCGGGGACCCGCACATCATCATGATGCGTTTTCAGTCTGTTTAGTTTTTGCCAACCTCTGTTCACCCTACTCCCCCGAACCCTCTTTGGTGCTCTGGCCACCGTTTCTGTCCATCTTTTCAGGACTGACCCAGAGAAGGGCTTCTGTGGTTTTCTCCTGACCAGCCTCCTCCTCTTTACCCACCACCCTCCACTGTGTCCTTGAGCTGTGACGCCCTGGCCGTCTTCACTGTCCATCTGCCGGGGGGACATAAAAACAGGTCCTATGTCCTTTTTGGAGTATGGCATAGTCGGGCCAGTGATGGGCTCTGGCTCGTTTTGGGGTCTTTGGGGGCCTTAAGCTCAGCTGCCGAGAGAGAGGAGGGACTGCCCAGGTCAGTGCCAAGTGCACTGGGCACCACGGTTCAGAGAAATGTTCATGTGACAGTCCCCGCACGTCTCAGAACCCTGGGTGAGCAAGACACGCAGGTGGAGCTGGGAACTGGGAAGGGGCGCACAGAGGCGTGGGGGGATGCACCCTGGAGCCCAGAGCAGCGGTGACTCCCACGTGTGGTCCCAGAGCTGCCTCCATCCCTCCTCCAGCTCAGCAACCCCCACACACACACCACACACACACACACACACATAAAACTATTTCCAGCTCCTCAGCACCAGCTCAGTGTGAATCATAAATGTTGGTCAGATGTCTGGGGGTGTGCAGCTGGTCGATGCCCCTCCCCTTAAAGAACACACTTCTTGGCTTTCCTCGGGGACTGGGACAACGTGCCCTGTCAGTGTGCACATGCTCATTCTGGCCATGGGTCTGTCCGCAAGTACTGTGAGCGTGGACCGCGTGCCAGGTGGTGAGGGCGACACTGTGGTTGTGCTGTGAAACAGCCAACGTGGCGCTGCCTTCGGTGGGGGGATCTCAGAGGGACGGTCTTCTTCTGGGGGGGGGTGCTCCCCAGACCTGGGATGTTGTTTCCCAGTCTCTCTCTTGGGGACGTGATGGCTGAGGACTGGCGGCCCCAGCAGGCTGGAGTGAAGGGTCTGCTTTTCCCCTGAGCCTGGTGAGCAGGTGTGTGTGAAAATAAGGTACTGCACCTGCATCAAAATGTACCCCTCTGAGTTCGTGAAAGGTCAGTTTCTTTGATTTACTTGCATCCGGAAGAAATAGAAAAACGGCTATTTCCTAAATACTGCGGAAGTGTACTCAGCCAGTTTATATGGGTTTTTCTTTCTTTCATTCACTCAAGGAGTTGGAAAGAAGTCACGCCCTTGCATTTAACAGCTGTCTGTGTGACTCATTCTAAGAGCTGGTGGCCGCCCTGCAGATACCATTGGACTCCGTGGGGACTGCTGGCCCCATCCTTTCACTGCAGCTCCTCGGCAGCCAGGGTTGTGTGTATGGGGGGAGGGGGGCGGTGCTACCTCTGTCCATCCAACTTAACTGCCCAGTATGTTTATGTTGGTTGACCAGTTGGCTGTAGTGTGTGCGGTTGGATTGTTGAATATTTTTCTTTGTTCTACTAATGACCTGACCTTCATAACATGCTGATAAAAAAAAAAAGTCCCCAAATGTACAAAGAAAACTGGCAGAGGGTGTCAGTGCCTCATTGAACTAACTGGCCCTGGTCTCTGTGTAGGATACATGAGAGCAAGTTGGGGAGAACGGGCTCATCTCCTTAGACGTTATCTTTGCAGGAAGCAGGAGCCGTCTGTCTGCTTCTCAGGAAAACTCCAACTTGTAAACATTTGGAATGGGGAAAAAGCCCTCTAGGACTTTTTTGTGTGAGTGTGTGTGTGTGGGGGGGGGGAGTTGCTTTTGCTAACATGACTTGATAGGATGCAGGGAGTATCTTGGAAACCAGTCAAAACCATTTTTTCAATAATATTGAAGAAATCTTCTCCTTTGGCTAAAAATCAGTACCTTTGATTTTAGAATAGGTTTGTAGCTCAGACTAAGCCCCCATGTGAGTAAGCACATCGTGCAGACTTGTCTCATTGCCACATGGGCAGTGAGGGCTTAGCCCTTACAATTGTTTGGAACAATTCAGATTGTAATTTAATTTCTTTCTGTAGTATTTAATCATCCTCTCAGAGACGAACTGCTTTTTTTAGCTTCTATTACTTGTTTTACAATTCCAACAGATTATCTAGGATGTAAGAGACCAATCAAGGATTTCAATAGGATTTTGGTTAACTGAGAACGGCCCATCTGTCGGAGGGGGAGTTCGGTTTTTGGCCTGGTGCTTGGTGTCCTGTGACGTGGTTGAGCTTGTTTGACATGCGTCTCATACGGATGCGCAGCCATTCTCGTTAGCGTGCGGGACACCGATCAGGCTTCCACTTGCATTAATTACCTCCCAGCTGGGTTATGCGCTGCCTCGTCTCGCTGTTGGAAGACCGGTTTGGGGTCTGTGGATGAGGGAGTCCTTGCTCCCTGGTGCACGGTGCTCGGGGACGAGGCCGCGCTGGTTCGTCGCGTCTGTCACTTACTGTGGTCAGCAGCTGGCATTGCTTGCGGGCCCGAGGACCGAGTGGGCCAACCGCGTGGCTCTCATCCTGCAAGAACAGCTCGTATTGCTGCACTTCGGTCCTCAGCCGCAGGCCTTCCCCGTCCAGCGCCCCACTCCCCCGGGGAGAGCAGCCGCGAGAGGGGTGCTGGCGGAGACGGGGTCCTTCCTTCCTCGTGTGCTCTCCGCTGCGGGCGGACTCTGCGCAGCTGCGCACACCGGAACCGGAAGTGCTTCCTTTGCTTCTGCAGCCGGAAGTGCCTCGTTACACCTGCGGCCAGAGCCACGTGGGCAAAGAAGCTGTGGCCGTCGTGTGCGCAGCGCTCTGTTGACTGTCGGACAATTTGAGAGGGAGGCGTGGCTCGCCCTGCAGGATCTGGTGGTCCTGTTTGTGTGCACGTAGACACGTGTTTACTTAGGTAGACATATGAGTGTGAATCATTACACATGTTAATGCGTCGAAAGAAGAAAGAAACCCATTTCAAAATATAGAGAGAAACCCTACAATAAATCATACACAGGAACAGTCTGACAGGGAACTTGAAGGGCTGATAAATTCGGACAGGGGCACATCAGCCAAAATTTCCTTCTGATTCTCATCCCATCTCCATCTTGAAGACCCTGAAAGGCCCTGAAGCCAGGAGCTCATGGAGGACATTCCCAGCCAGGACCGGGGCCAAGCCTGGAGCATCCCCAGAGCAGAGAGGGGACGCCTGGTGCTTGGCGGTGAATCCAGGAATCAGGTAACACTAAGATGCAGGTTTTTCTCTTGCGATTTAGAATGTCCACCCACCTTTAGCATTTGTTTGGTCTTGGTGGCTGTCTTGTGAGGCCAATGGCAGAGGTGACATCCCCAGATGACAAGCAGCATCCTGAGGACCAGGGGATAAGGCAGCATCGTTGGCCTCTCACAGTGTTGGGGGTACAGGCCTCTTGCCTGTACCCATGACCCAGCCCAGTTTGGCCCATCGGGTCAGCAGAACAATGTGAAAGTTCCAAATGGTGTGTCCACAGCGGCCAAGGGTGCACCAGTGTGGCAAGAGTATAGACCCTGGGGAGATGGCAGCGTTTATCCTGGGTTTGTGACCCTGCAGCCTGAGGTGCCCTCCCTGAGCTTGGTCTTGTCACCCAAGAGGGGGGTCAGGATTCTAGTACCCTGCTCTCAGAGTTGCAGTGAGGGTGAGTGAGCCTGTGTGGGGGAGGCCCGATTACTGGCCAATAAATAGTACGTTCGAAATCAGCACTTGCTGCTTGTGCCCTTTCTTTACACAGACTCTGTGTGAGTGGGCACGATGCCAGGTGGGCCCACCAGCCCAGGAACTCCTGCCCTGTCCACTTGATGGCTAGAGATCTCTCTGGGCCGCCGTCCAGGGCTTTAGCAAATGTCTAGAACCATAAGCAGTCATTTTTGTGTTGCTTGGGGTGTCATAGAATGCTACTGTTATTTTGATTTCCCCAATAGCCTTACCTTTTTTTAGAATAGCTGTAGGTTCCTAGCAAAAATTGAAGGAAGGGGCTAGAGATTTCCCACATCCCCCCCACCCCCCACCAGACTGGCACATTCATTGCAGTCGATGAACCTATGTGGACTGGTCAGAATCAGTGAGAACCTACAGCCGCGGTAGGGTTCACCCTTGGTGTGGTTCATTCTGTGCATTTGACAGACGTTCCTCTTGGTTGTAACAGTTTCACACGTGTGGTAACACAAAAGAAAAGCATGATCAGTTTCTGCCGCTGAGACAGAGAATCACTGGCTTTTATTAAATACAGGCTCTAACTTTGAGAAGGGCGTGTGCTGTTTGGACGAAAGAGCTTTGTGGAATTTACCTCCATTCTCACCCAATACATCCCACTCTCAAAAAAAAAAAAAAAAAAAGAGGGGAGTTCCCGTCGTGGTGCAGTGGTTAACGAATCTGACTAGGAACCATGAGGTTGCAGGTTCGATCCCTGCCCTTGCTCAGTGGGTTAAGGATCTGGCGTTGCCGTGAGCTGTGGTGTAGGTTGCAGACGCGGCTCAGATCCAGCGTTGATGTGGGTGCGGTGTAGGCCAGTGGCTTCAGCTCCGATTAGACCCCCAGCCTGGGAACTTCCATATGCCGAGGGAGCGGCCCAAAGAAATGGCAAAAAGACAAAAAAAAAAAAAATGAGAGAGAGACATTTATCAGTGCACTGAGTCCCAGGCGTGGGATGTAGACTGGTCCCCGCTGTCCCCACACTGTCAGGGCCCGTGGCTGTTTGAATTGGGTCTGGGGCCAAGGTCGGAGGCGGACAGATTGCCTCTTTTCCCAGGGTGGAATGGCTACGGCTTGGCCTGCGTGTTTGGGTTGGTAACCAGGCGGCTTCTGTTGTGAGCGCAGGTGACTGGTGAAGGGGCCGTGTGATTCACATCATTCTGGGGACCCCTTGCTCATCATTAATCTTCAGCATTGCCTGAGTTCAGGATGCCTGGTCAAAACTTGCACAACTCAAAGCCCATGAGTTTGTTTTCTTATTTGTTTTGAAGTTAAGTTCACTTGTATCATTAAAAAAAGATACCACATCTCAGTGGCAACGAACCCAACTAGTATTCTTGGGGTTGCCGGTTTGATCCCTGGCCTCACTTAGTGGGTCGGGGATCCACTGTTACCATGAGCTGTGGCATAGGTTGCAGATGCGGCTTGGATCTGGCATTGCCTGGTGGTGGTGTAGGGCAGCAGCCGCGGCTCCGATTTGACCCCTAGCGTGGGAACCTCCATGTGCCACGGGTGTGGCCCTAAAAAAAAAAAAAATCCACATATAGGTGATATCATATGATATTTGTCTTGGGCCTACACACATAATGATAGTGGAATGAAATGAAAAATTAAAACAAAACTCCAGCCCTTCTCAGCTTTCCTGAGTGTTCTGTTTCATGTGCCCACCTGCCCAGCAGCAGAGGCCAGGCTCCCCGTTTTGAAACTGATGAAATTCACAGTGGAAAACAGTATGTGTATGTTAACTGCAGGGCAGGCAGACACTCCTGAGAGGGTCTAGGGGCCTTAATAAAGCATTTCAAGAAAGCTGAGTATCGAATTCATGCTTTTTGTGCTAAAAACATTAAGGCATTTAAATGTGTTATTCTAATCCCTGTTGCACCCTGGGAACAGGAGGATCCAATATCTTTGCTTTAAATCCCAGCCTTCCTAGACTGCGCCGTTCTTTCGAGCCTAGAACAGGAAGAAACAGACTGTAACCAGTCGAGTGCAGAGAAAACTGGATGTAATTCAGGACATACAACCTGTTAGAGTTTCTGTGAAATGTGGTTGCCCAGGTCTTAACCATTTCAACACCCTTTAGTGGTGACGTCAGGTTTTCAGGAGCCAGCCGGCCTCCTGAGCTCCGCTTGCATCCCTGACGTTCCTGGGATAAAATGGTCATGGACGCAAGTCCAGATGCATAAATCCTGAAGCCCTGAGCAGGGTATCCTGATTTCAAAGTGAGCCCTGTGTGGCTGCGGCGTAAGCCGATCCCCAGCAGGCAGGGCGTCCTCCCTTTACGGGGGCTCTCTGAAAGCCCCAAAGCTGCCCGGGCAGCATTTATGGCTGTCCTGCAGGATCGGGTTATAAGGGTTTTGTTCGGTTAATAAAGAAGATCAGGTTCCCTCGTGACTTGCACTGTCCGAAGGTGGGTCTGTCCCTCGGAGGCCAGGGAGGAGGGAGTGCCCCAGGGGCTGTGGGGCCACCCTGCACCTTGTCATCGAGGCCAGTGATAGATGGCCTCGTTTCCATGTCAGCTGGTAGCATCCTTCTCTTGAAAGTTCCTGCTGGTCGAAGAAGTTCTCAGAGTTTGGCATCAAGATGTGGAGGCCGTGTAAGGATCACTTCAGGGCACTGGAGTATCTGGTGGTAAAATTCTCCATCCTCAAATCTTGGGGATCGCATCTCATGACAGGGCCTGGGCGGGATCGTTTTTCGCCGTCCTGCACTACGCGTCGGAGAATCAGGACTGTACTGCGTGCAGTGCCTGTGTGTGTGTACAGCACTAAGATAGGCAGGGAGCCCTTCGAACTTTATGACTATTAAATATTAAATATTGAATGAGGTTAGTGAACCTTTTAAACAATAAGGAAATTACTAGTAGTAAATGTTAGTATACTTTCATAGCAGCAAATATAAGTAAATAGTATTTTTATTATTTTAAAAAATTTGGAGTTCCCGTCTTGGCGCAGTGGTTAACGAATCCGACTAGGAACCATGAGGTTGCGGGTTCGGTCCCTGCCCTTGCTCAGTGGGTTAACGATCCGGCGTTGCCGTGAGCTGTGGTGTAGGTTGCAGACGCGGCTCGGATCCTGCGTTGCTGTGGCTCTGGCGTAGGCCGGTGGCTACAGCTCCGATTCAACCCCTAGCCTGGGAACCTCCATATGCCGCGGGAGCGGCCCAAGAAATAGCAACAACAACAACAACAAAAGACAAAAAGACAAAAGACAAAAAAAAAAAAAAAATTTTATTGGTGGGAGTTCCCTTTATGGCTCAGTGGTTAATGAACCTGATTAGAATCCATGAGGATGTGGGTTCAATCCCTGGCCTTGCTCAGTGAGTTAAGGATCCAGTGTTGTGGTGAGCTGCAGTATAGGTCTCAGATGTGGTTCGGATCCCCTGTTGCTGTGGCCGTGGTGTAGGCCAGCAGCTGTAGCTCTGATTGGACCCCTAGCCTGGGAACCTTTGTATGCCATGGGTGTGGCCCTAAAAAAGAAAAAAAAATTTTATTGAGGTACAGTTGATTTACAGTGCTGTGTTTTAAATAGTATTTTTAAAGAGCCTCTCAAGTTCTCTTTTGCTTCCAGCCTTCTCCCCTCTCCCTCCCTCCCTCCTCCTCCCCCTTCCTCCTCCTCCCCCTCTCCCCCCCCTCCTCCTCCCCCTTTCACACATTTTGGCAGAGTGTGAAAATGAACTCAACTCCTGCTTTTGAACATTGAGTTACACCTAAAGAGTCTGTTCTGGAGTGTGGAATCATTTAACCTTCGTACTTTTGAAAAATGAATACTTAACACCACGTTGAAAATCGTCCTTGTACCTTGAAAGTGCCATGGAGATGCAGGTGTTCTGCAATTCAAGTTTAAGATATGCCCACATATTTATGTTAAATTCCTAAACCACCGGTAGAATGACACCCCCAGGATAGAAAGTACGATGACATGGAGTTCCCGTCGTGGTGCAGTGGTTAACGAATCCCACTAGGAACCATGAGGTCGCGGGTTCGGTCCCTGCCCTTGCTCAGTGGGTTAACGATCCGGCGTTGCCGTGAGCTGTGGTGTAGGTTGCAGACGCGGCTCGGATCCCGCGTTGCTGTGGCTCTGGCGTAGGCCGGTGGCTACAGCTCTGATTCAACCCCTGGCCTGGGAACCTCCATATGCCGTGGGAGCGGCCCAAGAAATAGCAACAACAACAACAAAAGACAAAAAGACAAAAAAAAAAAAAAAAAAAGAAAGCACGATGACAGGGCACCAGCCCGCTCCTCGCCCACCACGCGCAGTTGGATTTGCTGGCCTGAGCCCACAGCGTGAGGTCGACCCTCCCCGTCATCAAAGCGGGCCTGACAGCCTCACGGAGGAAACTGGCAGAACACGGGGAGTGTTGTCTGAACTCGCGCACGCAACCCACACACCACAGCAGGTCGCGCCCTGATACCTCTGGGCTCCCAGCCGTGTTTCTGAGCACATGCGGTGGCACACGGGCCTGCATTTCGTAGGTTTGGCTGGGTCACAGCAGGCTCATAGTCATCTCCTGAAGACATGCGTCACCAGCAATAAGCTACATGTCCATCCTTTCGCTCCATCAGCAAGCGTGTGCTCATTCCACTAGCTGGCCACTGTGCTGAATTGAATAGTTGTTAATAGGGCCGAGGGGAATTCTTGTCGTGGCGCAGCGGAAACGAATCCATGAGGACGCAGGTTCCATCCCCGGCCTCACTCAGTGGGTTATTAAGGATCTGGCATTGCCGTGAGCTGTGGTGTAGGTCGCAGACGTGCCTCGGATCTGGCGTGGCTGTGGCTGTGGCGGAGGCCAGCAGCTACAGCTCCGACTGGACCCCTAGCCTGGGAACCTCCACATGCTGCGGGTGCGGCCCTAGAAAGACAATAAATAAATAAATATTTTAAAAATAAAAAAATAAGTAGTGTCGTGGTGCTGAGGTAGTCAAGATTGTGGCGGGATGTGATGTCAGGCTTAAATCCTCGTGCAAAGAGCAAATGTACTGTGAAGTGCTTAAATAGAAAGACTTGGGAGGATTTGCACGAACCCAGCATCCCCGAGACCATTCGTGAAAATTCAGTTAAGCCAGGGTCTGCTACGCCCTCAGTGCTTATGCGAGATGATACGCAGGGGCGAACTGTTGGCTTCAACTAGTCAGAGCATCACGACTGAAAGAGCTGGGGTGGGGGGAAGGAAGAGACCAGGCTCGCGTGTCTGTCTTTCCCAGGAGAGCCCCACGTGAGGCCAAAGAGCACTGCCAGCTCTGTGTCATTAAGAGCTGTCACAAAAAGCCTGCAGAAAGCCTATAATGTTTCCAAGGATATTAGTAGAAAACAGAATCCAGAGCGTTGGCGTGTTGGGAAGTTTGCCAACAGAGCCCAGCCCTAGACGACAGGAGAAGTGGGATGCTTTTATCTACTTCCGAGGATGCTAAGTTCATACCTTCTAGACGTGCCTGGTCATGTGGGGGGTGGTTTGTCTCCTCTCCGTGTGAGAGTAGCGCCATCCTTCCCCATTACACAACAGTCCCGTGTTCCTAGGTCTCTTACTTATGTGGAAGTTAGTGTATTTTGGGGCAGGTCTACCCGTATTTCTTCCTGTTATCTGTAGTTAGCATTAGAGATGCCGTTAGTCGTAGCATCATGATCGTAGCAGGCAAGTCACCATTTACTGAATGTCCTCTGACTGAATCCCTGGAGTGGCAGTGAAGCTGGGGTGCGTGGTGGCAGGACGAGGAAGGAAGGGTAGAGAGACCAACACATCCCAAAAAATGGATGCGGTCAGTTACGCTGAATGTATAGCATTCGTAGCAGTGAACACACCTGTGGGAAGATTTCAGGATCCATTCTTAAAACATCACCCGTCCTGCTTGTGGTCTGTCATGCTTTCTGCTCTTGGCTGAGGCAGCCGTTGAGGTCGGGGAAGGAGGAGTAGCTTCGGTCATCTGACACCGTGTCAGATGACCCACCACCCTTTCTGTTATCATTCAGATGCGGTTTTGAAATTATTAAGGATTAAGAGAACCCTTCCTGAGGGGGTCTCCAGAACCCCTCAATCTTGAGAGGAAACACTGCAGCAGACCAGATCCTTTCACTGCTGAGGCAGCCATGGCCAGAAACCCTGACCTGAACCACGCCTGGGTGCTGCCATCTCAAAGCTGCCAGCTCCTGGATGGCGTTTTTCTCCACAAGGGGCTGTCTTGCTCCTTAGAATGTATTCTGCTCCAGCCCCGACTTGTGAGGGGCCCCTCGGCCAGGGGCTCCGCTGCGCTCGCCGTTGGTACCCTCTGAGGCACCATCTCCACAGCTGCTTCCTGTGGACTATTAGACCTGTAGGATTTCTGAGGAGGGAGGCTTCCCTCTGCTCTAGAACCACTGAGTCAGTTTCACTTCTTTGCACCCACAGATAAGCCAGGCCTCAGGTCCCTTCTGGGTTCACCTGGACACGCTCTCACCCTCTTGCTGCCCATCTCCCCTGAGTCCCGCCTCCCCGTGGGCTCCAGGACCCATCCCGAGCTGCCTTTGGAAGCTCGAGGCTATGACTGGATGCGCCCAAAATGGAGACATGAAATAAAGTTGACAGCCTTACACAACTTGGGTCAGAGCCCAGATGTAGGACCCTCCAGAAAGGGCCACCTGTCCAGGAGGCTGGCCCCATGTAAGTGCACTGAATGCATCTGGAGAAGGAACGCAGGGGTCAGCGCGTCATGGAAACCCTTCGGAAACAGAAATGTCTGCTCAACTCCCTCAAAGAAAAGCAGCAACTTCAGCCTGGGGTTCTCTCCGCAGCTTCCCTGTCCCCCCCCACCGCTCAGCCCTTCACCCGCCCGCGGCACCATGTGGGTGTGGCTCAGCGTCGCCGGTGGGAGCCCTTCTCTCCAGACATGTCCGGTCACCTTGCTCGGTCACCTGAGAATCTCCAGGAGCCGCAGCCTCAGGCCCGTGCTCTGGACGTGTCTGTTGACGCTCCCTTGGGATGGCTTTGTGGACGCAGCAGGAGGGATCGGGATGAAATGACGGCGTTGGGCGAAGCTCCACCTCGGGGGCTCGGTAATCGTCCTCGAAGAGTCGTGGTCACAGTCGCGCAGAGGTGTGGGTCGCGCAGAGCCTCTGCTCCCAGTACCCGGCCTCTTGCTCACTCCCTTTGAGTTTCTAACTGTTGAGGAGGCGAAGGCAAACGCTTTAAGGAGGATTGTGTCCTGACCCCTTAGCAGACGTTGGAAACGGTAGTGCGCATCAGCTGGGAGGCCTCCGGCTGCACGTCATCCTTAAGCGACCGTGACCGGGCGCAGGAAGTGACGCACCTGGAGGGCGCTGTTCCGCTTCCGCTCTCGGCCTAGGATGGGCGTGGCCTCCCTCACTTCCGGTTCGCACTGACCTCTCCCAAGGCGCGAACCTTGTCTCCTGGCAGCCGTGAACACTCAGCTTTGCAAAGACACGTCGGAAACGGGGGTGCACTGATGTGACACCCAAACTCCTTCCACTTCGTGTTTTCTCCCGCTCGAGAGACGCTGCGTTTCCCTTGCACAGTTGTAACTTCCCACTGCCGCCACCCCAGGCCCCCCACCACGGTCTGGGACTGTGGGTCAGACGGCGTGCACTTCTCAGGTGTGTCCATCTCTCCTCCAGCAGCTGAGGTTTTCGGGCGGGGTAGGACATAACATTTGTTTCACACCTGCTAGTGGACTTAGGGCTTCGCATAAAAACATCACAGCCATCTCACGATGTGGGTGGCTGTCATTCCCCCCATTTCACTGACGAAAAGACAAGAACTCACAAAGACTTCCTTGTTTAAATCCTTAGTATTAGTGAGGGCCCAGGAGGAGGTCATTCTCAGCCGTTTAAGTCTGAATCCTCCGTTGTTTTCTCTGTACCCTGTTTGATCTCTGCTTCTATGGAGTTAAAAAGTGAAGCAGGAAAGCACGTTTGTGTAGCAGATGAGAATCATGGGCTGTGTCTGCCAATAAGAAATTGACTGAGAAAGAAATGTGATGATCAGCCCTTGGATCCAAGTAGCAGTTGCTCAGACTTGGTGGGAATAGACGCAGCTTCTATCCCTAGATGCTCAACTGCCTGATTGCTTGTGGGTAGTTAACAGGAAGCTCAGCGATAAACAGCAGTGAGGCTTCCGGGCATTTCCTCTTTAGGCTCCATAAGTCTGTCGTTTGCAACCCGGGAGATGGTGATCTATTCAGCTCTCAGCTGTCTAGAAAATCCTCCTTGGAAGCTATTTTTAAGTCTTGCAGCTTGCCTCCTTAATGACAGGCAGGGGACCGGACCAAGCCAGCAGGAACTGGGCTTTAGGAGGAAGGAGCTGGCGGAGGTTGTCATGCTTCAGCCTTGTTAGTATTTGGAAGAAGCGTTGTCCCTGTTCTGTCCTAACCCAGAGGGTAGGATGAGTCTTTTCAAGTATGCTTATTAACAACAAAAAAGTAAGCATGATTTTGACAGGGAGCTCTACCCAGTGTGCTCTGACAAGCTGTGTGAAAAAAGAATCTGAAAAAGGATGGCTACATGTACCTGTATAACTGAGTCACTTTGTTGTACAGCAGAAATTATCACAACATTGTAAATCCACTCTACTTCAATTACACTTTCAAAAATGAACAAAAGGGAGGTCTATCATGGCTCAGAGGGTTATGAACCCAACTAGTAACCATGAGGACGCAGGTTTGATCCCTGGCCTCACTCCGTGGGTTAAGGATCTGGCGTTGCTGTGAGCTGTGGTATAGGTTGCAGATGTGGCTCAGATCCAGCATTGATGTGGCTGTGGTGTAGGCCGGCACCTGCAGCTGTGATTCGAACCCTAGCCTGGGAACCTCCATATGCCACAGGTGTGGCCCTGAAAAAAAGAAAGAAAGAAAGAAAGAAACAACAAAAAGTAATAATAATTTTCAGTGGCTGCAACAGCCCCGAGGAGGCGGTTCATCCCCGTTGTTGAAAATCTCCGTGAAAATGATCAAAAAGACAGTAGATTATATGATGTGGCTCCTCCAGCCCTTTCAGCCCTTAGATTCTGTTTTTCCCACTTGTTGGTCTTCATTTCTTTATTCCTGAGCAAAGGCTGGCAGACTCCCTGTCTTTGAGTTGAGCCTGCTGTCTCACCAGACACATTACCTTTAGGGTTGGGGTTTTTGTTGCAAACAGGAATTTCTGTGGGTTGGAGACCAGGGGAGAGGTTCCACCGAGAACGCCCTTGACCTTCTAGCTTATAAGCACAGCCCACACGTGTGTGAGACATTCTGTGTCCAGGAAACCAGCAAGGTCTCTGGCGGTGTGTATGTGTGTGTGTCGTGTAGGGTAGTGACTCGGATTCACCTGTGAATTTCACCAGTCCAATATCAGCTTCCCAAGTTAAAATTTAGTCTAGGTCAGTCCTGCGATAGTAGCTGTTGTATCCTGTTGCAGTAGCATCGGGTCTTGCTGGCCAAACAAATACTTGATCATAATGACTGTTGCTGTGGTCTGACCCCACAGATTGATCCCGGCTCTTTTCCTCGGGTGGGCTTATGGCAGACAGCCCACCCTCTTGTTTTCCTGGGGAGACACGGCTCCTTAGGCCCAGTTGGCCTTCCCCGCCCCTTCGGGGCCGAGCCTCTCTGCAGCATAGCTTTCCTACACCGCCTGCCCTGTGCCGCCTTCCTAACCCTCCTGCCTCGGCCACCATTCACACGCTGCCTCTGTCTCTGGGGTGGATGTGGGGCGGGGGGTGGGGGGTGTCCTTCTGTTTCCATCTCACCCTAGTTCTTCTTCGGCAGGTCTCCGGCCCTGCCAATGTTATTCCCCTTCCCTGAAGGCACGTTTTATAGCAAATTCCCTTGCCAACCCTGGGTTATATATTCTGTACAGCAGAGCAAAAACAGAGTCTGTGCTGGCTTTCTGGTTTAGCAGGATGACGGATGCCGAGACCTCTGTAACTGGCTTCGCGGTCTTTATCATTCAGGAGGCAGAGTCCGCACGGATGGGTCCCACTGCACAGAGCGATTTCACACGGGCTGCGTTTGCAGTTGGGTTTGAGTCGTGTGTTTCATCTGTGAAGTTGGCAAATACTTGAAAGCCACAAGCTACTGTTTTCTGAAAGCCTCTTTGCCCATAAGCATAAACTGTCTGTGCCGAATTTGGAACGCGTCCAGCCACTGCCCTTCCCACGCAGCTGACTGTCAGTTACAGCTGGTCCCTCGCGAAAGACATGCGTCATCGCCTCTTTCTTCTCCTGCAGGGTGTCTCCTCTGCAGAAGTCGGAGATAGTGGATGTGGTGAAGAAGCGGGTGAAGGCCATCACCCTGGCCATCGGGGACGGGGCCAACGACGTGGGCATGATCCAGACGGCCCACGTGGGCGTGGGGATCAGCGGGAATGAGGGCATGCAAGCCACCAACAACTCGGACTACGCCATCGCCCAGGTCAGCAGAGTGATAGAGTCCCCTGGGTGTAACGGCCTGGCTGGTCTTGACCGGCCGCCCAGCCCTGGCTTTGGAGGCTGTGTGTGCAAAGAACCACACGTACGAGGTTTCTCCATGGTCTTGAACTTGAGTGGTTACGGAGCCCTGATCTGTCGGGTGGGTTTCTTTTCCAGCTCTGGGGGTGGCCGGGCTTGCTGCCATCCAGGCAGGGTGTCGCTCTCGGCAGTTGGGTCCTGTGACAATAACCTCTCACCCTCAACTCTGCATTGGCTGCAAGGGCTTTTCCAGTGCCACCCCAAGCCCAAGGATGGCCGTGCCCATGGGCACCTGTTTTCTACAACGCCTGTGCTGGCATCTCCCTTTCCGGAAGGTGCAGGAACCACCTCTTGTATGAGGGATGTAAGGTCAAGGGAGTCAGTGATTCAGAGCTGCCGTCCTCTTCGGCTGTGCCCGGGAATGCCCAGGACCCCTGCTGTTAGGAGACCTGCCGGGGACATGCGCCCCGGGTGTGAGTGGGGATCCCTTGCAGTCAGCAGCACGCAGCCTCCGGCAGTCAGCATGCCCATCCCGTTCCTCTCTAGACCAAGCACTGTGCTAGAGGCTCCTGACATACGTCAGAGTTCCTGTCCCTGAGGGTGCAAGAAATGTGTGCTCCTCTGTGACAGCCCCCACGGGAAGGAACACAGCCAGCCACCTGCCCGTAGGTGCCAGACGATCCAGAAAACCCAGACCACGTGGAGAACACAGACCGTTTCCTCCTGTCTCCATCACCGTGTGCTGGGACTAAATGCCTGATCCTTTGCTGGAGTTCCCTTGTGTTCCTGCAGTGTCGAGTCTCTCGCAGAACACGTTAATCACACGAACACAAGCAAGAATGACTTCTTCTCCCGTCAGGCTGAAATCAGGGGCTGCATGTAAAGGCAGAAGAGCTTGCCCCAAGCTGGGGGCTGCAGGCCAGTCCTCCCAGCCTGGGGGCCCCGCCCCCCAGAGGGCTCACATCCCCTCCCAGCTTGCGATTCTGCAGACACAGGCAGCCACGGCACAATCCTCATGGCTCCAAAAAGCACATGAAATCAATCTTGTTCCTTGGTCGATTTCAAACAGCTCCTCCGGATGATTGCTAACGTAGGTAGGAGAAGGAATTCTGATTTCACAGGTGCGGGAACTGGGGCTCTTCACAGTGAGTGACCTGCCGCTGCCGGTCCCAGCACCCGGGGTCAGAGAACAGACCCGCGTGTGACCCTGGGGACCAGCCCCGCACACCTGCTCCGTTACTTTCCCGAGTCAACCAGCCGAGGGCCTGTGGGACGCATGCTTCCTGCAGTCTGTCAGCAGCTGTAGATGTTATACACCCCAGCATTATTAAATACTTGAGTTATAGCATCATACGGCTGGAAGGGATCTTTAGAGGTTTCCTAGGAGTTCCAGGCAAATATTTGTCTGTCTTTTTCGTTCAAATGTCTCGGGAGGGGGGATTCTATGACCTGCTTTATGGAAACCCTGCTCGTAGGATGTGGGGTCTGGAGCTATTGGTCTCTTCACATGAAAGGCAAATCAGAATCAGGGAAGAGCAGAGAGGGGAGCAGGGCTTGGTAACTCTTGTGTCGGGGTTCTCTGGCCCAGCCCACCGAAGAGTCACCTCTGCTAAAGAAGGTGACAGATGGCCCCTGTGTCTGCCACCCGTTGTGTCCATCATCCTGTTCCCGGTGGACAGAGAACCCATCATTTCAGGGCAGTGTCCCCTCTCCTGACCGCCTCCCGCCCCCTGCCGCCAGGCCAGCACGCTTGCTTGCTCTGCCTTAATGACTACGTAGGAAATGCTGCAGTTGGAAGAATTCCTTGGGGTGGAGTTAATAACGTGAGACAGTTCTCACGCTGAAGTTAATGCCTGTGCTTTATCTGTGTGTTTGCGCGTGGGTGGATCCCTTTGCGATGGGGTTTTGAGAAAGCGCCCTGGAGAGTGAGACGCGGTGGGTGGGGGGGGGAGCTGGCTCAGAGACGGGTCCCCGGGGAAGTTAGAAAGCAGGCGCAGCTCTGGTTGCATGTCCCCCCTGCCCTCCTGGGCTCATCCCCTGGGGCCTGCGCCTGTGCCCTGACTTGGTGGCCCATCTAGGGCTGACTTCCAGCCCTCAGCAGCCCACTCTCGCGGGAAGGGACGACCCCCACCCCCGCACCCCTCCCTCCCTGCTGTTTCTTGAGCGACCTCATGCAAACAGCATTTCAATTGAGGACGTCTTTTCCCTTCTGAGATCACATCACTGCCGCGCCGGCGGATGGCTCCACTCGATGTCCCCCCCGCGTCCATTGAAGTCGAGCGCCGGGGGTCCCGGTCAAGCAAACTTCCTCTTGATTCGTTTGCCTGGTTCTTTTATGGCTCCCCATTCCCCTTCGGAGTCCTTGATGAGCCTTTATGGGGAGTTTTATTTTTCCACATGCACCTCCTCCTGCCATGCTGGAGCCTCACTCCACTTTCAGAGTCCAGGGAGGTGCCGTGTGCCTTCCCGCATGGGATTCGTGTGGGATTCGCCACCCCCCCCACCCCGTCCTGAGTGCTGACGCACACTGTCGTGTGGCTTCCTCTTTTTAAAAAAAAAAAATTTAAATACGATTTTTTTCAGGCACTCTTTCTACAGGTTCGTTAAATATCATTTCAGAATCGGGAACGAACAGGGAGTTGACCTTAGCGGAGGCCCTGCCGGTGTCTGTGCGTGTTCTCAGCACCGCCTGCTCACCTCTGCCGGGACAGTGAGGGAGTTTGCGTTTGCGTCCTGCCCTGCGACTCACACGGGAGTTCAGGGTCTAGTTCAGGGCACCCGAGGGGGGATCAAGATTGGGATCAGTGCCACTCGAGGCCGCTTGGAATCCCAGGACCCATGGATTTAAGCAGACGCGCCGCTAACGGTGTGTGCACGCCAGAGCCCGCACCGACGGAGGCACCAAATACAGCTGTTTCCCTCCCTCTGGCTTCTGTTCGCACTTGGAGGACCTTAGGGAAACGGGACGCAGAAGGCAGAGCCAGGCTGCGGAGGGCCGGGGAGGCAGGACACACTGCCTCAGCGATTCAGGTGTTTAATTGAGATGTTGCCGAATGTTGCGGAAGATTGCTGAACACTGCAGACTGCACGGGCGGCTGTTGCGTCTTCAGCTTAGCATCAGCTGCGTGCTGGTGTTTTGTGTCGATGGAGAAGTGGCTAGTTCTCCAGCCGGAGGGCTCTGCACTTGTTGGAGGATGAAAAAGGGGACGGAAGTGGGGACAGACGTGGAGGCTGTGTGTTCGTGTGTGTGTGTGCACGCATGCATGCCCGTGTGGTTGTCTCTACCTGCAGTCTGACAGTGGGAATAGGGAGTGTGCACATATGCACATCCCTCTTTTTACAAGGATACTGGTGCCCGAGCGTCCCTTGTTGCTGCTGTCACCATGAAATCCATGATGGAATAGACGTCTCTGTTCCCGCTGGTCTTTCCTTTGCTTCCAGTTCAGATTGGTCACCTTCTTTTAATAATTTGCATTCCCAAAAAAGCATTTGCATGAACAGAATCTCACAAGAGTAGCCATTCGAGGTCCGGCCAGGTGTTTGGGGGAAAGAACAATGATTTCGCTTTAAGAGGCGATTTCAGTCACGCTCACCAGGCAGAGAGCTCAGCGCTTCGTCTCCTGAGGCGAATGGTTGCCCGACGTTGCCCAACGTTGCCGCCTCCTCTGCAGAATCGGGTCCCCTCCACCGCCTCAGCCCTCCCTCCCCCCAGGGGGGTGTGCTGACTCTCCCTCGTAAGTCGTGGGCTCGCCCGACCCCGTCTCCTCCCTTTTCCAGTTTTCCTTCTTGGAGAAGCTGCTGCTGGTCCACGGCGCCTGGAGCTACAACCGAGTGACCAAGTGCATCCTGTACTGCTTCTACAAGAACGTGGTTCTCTACATCATCGAGGTGAGCAGCCGCCGCGCTTCCCAGAGGGCAGGGCGGCCTCACAGGTACCCTCCGTAGCTTCAAGGGAGGATGTCACGCCCGTGAAACGGAAGCGGTGCCCCCGTGACCTCTTGAAACGTGGGACGCACCCAACCTCGGGGACCCCTTCCAGATCCAGGCTCTTTGGAGCAAAAGCCAGGAGTGCGAGGCAGCCTTCTCTGCACTGTGCGCCCTCCTCCCTCCCCCCGACAGACGGACAGACGGACAGGGGAAGGCTATCGCCCTTGCCTGTCCTTCCTGGCCGCGTAGAACGCGGTCACACCCACCCTCCTCCCCGGGGTGGCCAGAGCCTGGGCAGCAGAAGTTGGCATCCTTCTTGGTGGGCAGTGCGATTTGCCTGTGCAGGTGTGTTTTCCCCTTTCTCGAAGGAGAGGATTTCTTGCTGGATTTCCCTTAGAACCTGCAGGTGTCCTGAGCTCCCCTGGATTGCTTTTGGGATGTTTGGATGGGACCACTTCAGCGGGGAGGGTGTGGGAGTGAATGGGAAGTGAGCCAGGAATGGAAGGAAAAAGATCTCATGGAGTTGTCAGCCCGGTTTTCAAGACGCTGATCCAGTTACAAGCGCGATGAATGTGCTTGCTGGAGGGACTAGTGGGGCGGAGGTCGGGGGCAGGGGCGAGTGGAAAAGGCGCTTCACGTTTGGTCCCGGGGGGAACACCATCCACCCCCTTTCTTCCTTTTGAAGAACACCTCTGCCACGAAGGTGTGGCTATCGTGACTAAGGCATCTCCAGGTGTGTTTAGGAAAGAGGAAGCAGACAGGCACTCTGGGGAGCGAGAAAAGCCATGGCGATGGGATGTGGTACTTAGAGCTGCTCCTGTGGTGGGTGGTTTTGTGTCTAATTTCCGGCTCTTGGTAGAAATCATTCCCAAGGCAGAGATCCACTTCTGTTGCGAATCAAATCATAACGATCCTTGATCTTTCAGCTCGAACACAGTGCAGTAGCATGCAAGTATCTTTTCTATGTTTGAAGTATACTTCAGGAGCCCACGCTGATGCCCTCTGAGTCAGTGCTCTGTCTGGGCTCAGTCAGAGGTTTTGTTTCTTCGTTTGAAAATGAGTATCACCCAGCAATACTACATGGAACACAGGGCCCCGAGAAGCGGAGGCATGGTATTTGTTTGTTTTTAATTTTGTAAAGAGTGTTTGAAACGGCTGTTGACAGGAGACCATGGAACAGGTGGTTTGCGGATGTAACTGTGTGTAAACGTGTCTTGACCCCATGGTCAAGTCCTTCCCGTCGAATATTCGAATATTCGGGTCAGACATACAGGTTCATGTCATTCACGCTGGAAGGAAACTCCTCCCAAGTCATTTTCCCGCGTTGGGCAGGTTGTTCACTGCACAAGGCTGCCCTCGTGGTAAGTGGGGCTGAAACCTGGGACCACCTAGGAGAGGCCATGCCTCCGCCCACTGCGAGTGAAAACCTGCACATGCGACCTGCATGTGCTTTGGTGGTTTCCAGCTTCTTCTCATCCATGTTTTGACAATTCCCTTTTGGTGCTTAAAGAAGTTTGTCCCCGCAGCCCCTCCCCCACTCCGTCTGCCACTTTTGGCATCTGTGATAGGAGTCACTCCTAAGTGTCACTTGGGGTCAGGGGCAATTGTGCTGGAGCTCGAGGCCCTGTCCTCACGTGACATCCCAAGTTTCACATGCCTTTTCAGTTCTTGGCTTCACAAAAGCTCTCCACAATCTGGTTTTGCTGACCAGCAGCACATTTCAGATAAGTCTACACTTCTTATCACAGCTTTCTCCTTGGAGCTCCAGCCCCTGTGCTTCCCAGAGCTTCCTGCTCAGTCATTGACACCTACTATCTTGCCTTTTCCCTTTGGGCCGAGCCTGAGGTGATCACACTTTCAGTCTGTCTGGAAAACGCTGTTTGGAACGAGGCCCTGCAAGTGCTGGGTGAGTTCCTTAACTTGAGATTTCAACTGCAGCCGAGCCCAGGAGTTAAACGGTCTGCTGTAAGCAATGTTTTCAAACATTCTCTACAAAATTAAAAACAAACGAATCAAGAACTTGCCTCCCCACGCCGCTCCCTGCCCCATGTTCTATTGAGCATTGCTGGGCGATATTCCTTTTCAAACTAAAAAACAAAACCCTTGACGGAGCCTCCTCAGTTACAGCACCAGCTCAGATGGCATCTGCCTTCGCCAGGTAACCTCCGTGGCATCAGTAGACTTTGAGTATAATTTCAAGCATGCTTTTGTAGTGTGTTTGGGGCTGAAAGATCAAAGCTTATTGTAATTCGATTTGCTCATTTCCAGGGTTTTGTATTCTCAGGGTTACCTTGTAGCTCATTACTTACATGAGAATAAATTAAATATATCACCTCCTTTACTGCGAGCGTTTTCCTGTAACTCAAGGAGAAAGTCTTTGCAAGAGCTGGTGTGTTCTCGTCTTAAGCCCCTGATGGAGGTACCTCAGTCCTTTGAAAATACAAACTTAATCACGTGGTCTTGCTATGTTTCCTTTTCTGAGGAACCTCCATACTGTTCTCCACAGTGGTTCTACCAGTTCACATTCCCACCAACGGTATAGGGGCATCCTCTGTTCTCCACGCCCTCTCCAGCATTTGTTAATTTGTTAATGTGTAAATGATGGCCGTTCTGACTGGTGTGAGGTGGTACCTCAGAGTGGTTTTGATTTGCAAGTCTCTAATAATCAGGGATGTGGAGCATTTTTTCATGTTCTTCCTGGCCATCCGTATGTCTTCTTTGGAGAAATGTCAGTTTGGGTCTTCTGCCCATTTTTCGATTGGGTTGTTTGTTGTTGTTGAGTGGTGAGTGTATTTTGGAGATGAAGCCCTTGTCAGTTGCATCATTCGCAAACTATTTTCTCCCATTCTGTAGGTTGTCTTGTCACTTTCTTTCTGGTTTCCTTTGCTCTGCAAAAGCTTGAAAGCTTGTTTAGGTCCTGATTGTTTATTTTGTTTTTATTTCTGTTGCCTTGGGAGACTGACCTAAAAAAAACATTTGTACAGTTTACGTCAGAGAATGTTTTGCCTCTGTGATCTCTTCTAGGAGTTTTATGGTGTCTTGTCTTCTGCTTAGGTCTTTAACCCATTTTGAGTTTATTTTTGTGTGTGGCGTGACCTATCTACGAGACAGAAACAGACTCACAGACATAGACAACAGACTTTTGGTTGCCAAGGGGAAGGCAGTGGGATGGACGGGGAGATTGGGGTTAGTAGATGCAAACTATTACATTTAGAATGAGGAGCAATGAGGTCCTGCTGTACAGCACAGGGCACTGTATTCAGTCTCCTGGGATAGACCCTGATGGAAAATAATATTTAAAAAAGGAAAAAAAAGCTTAAAACAGTTTGCCAATTAAAAAAAGATACCACGCGTGCATACACACGTCTGTAGTCTTGGCTGTTATCATGAGGATCATTCCGTGATTTTAATTAGCAAGAAAGATTGAATGGAAAAGCTAGAGCCTACGACATCAGGCAGCCCACTCGCTTGGTGTACTAACCTACGGAATGGGCTTTCTCTTGGGAATAGGTGCATGGCAGTTTCTCACCCCCGTGTGGGTTTCAGCCTGGAGGTCCCTCCACCCCCAGCCCTGACCCCTATGTGCATTCTTTCCTGACTTCTCTCTCTGTGTTCATAGAGAGGTTTACATAGACGGACAAATCAGTGTATTTACATGTTTGTCACCATGGTTTGTGATGCGCTTCTGCAGTTCCTCTTTTGCTTACCGTGTGCTTTGAAATCGTTTCCCTCCCTGTGTAGTGACCCACTGCATGGCCTTTCGCTGTACGGGGTTCTGCCACCTGTTCGACCATCCCTGTCTTGACAAACAATCACCCACACGCCGCCTTGTGGAGTGTCAGCTTCCCTCTAGGCAGGCTGTGACCATTCCACCAGGATGACGTTGCTCCATTAGAACATTTTGCCCACAGTGCCCTGGGCAGAACACGTGCTCACTTTACGTACGGGTACCTGTGCCACAGGCTCTTTGTTGCTGACAGATCTTATTTTCTGCTTGTGTGATAAAAATTTATTCAGGCCAAAGTAGCTGTGGGTTAACGTGATTAAAAAATAAGAACAAAACAATGGAATCAGTGATTTCATGGTGGCCCAGTTATGGGTAAAACTAAAGATAGATTCACCCCTCGTTTACCATCCCCTCCGCTGCCGCCTTAACTTGCTGCTTGTTGCCTGGATGGAAGCAAAGACCCCTAGGTTCAGTCATTCTGCCGTCTAGAACACAGCCAGGTTGGACTTTCTGAAACATACCCTGACCAACTCCAATGCCTGGCACAGGGTGTGGAGCAGAGATGCCTCGAAATGCTGGCCACGAGCGGGCACATGAGTTCCACTGCTCTCTTCAAACTTCAGGGGTTCTTGCATCTTCTGATGAAATCCCCCCCACCCCTCGTGTTCCTGGTGGCCTAGACCCTGATCACCAGCTCCGTCTCCCCCGCATCCCTCCTGTTTTGTTTTTAACCCGTGTTTCTGAAGTATAATTAATACACAGTGAGATACACCCTTCTTAGGTGTGCAGGTCTATGAATTGAAACTGGATGTTTCTTTTTTTTTAATGGCCATACCCATGGCACATGAAGTTTCCCGGCCAGGGATTGAGTCCGAGACGCGGCTGTGACCTGTGTCAAGATCTTTCAACCCTCTGCTCTGGGCTGGGGTCCAAACCTGTGCCTGAGGACTGACCCGAGCCACTGCAGCGGGATTCTTAACCAGCTGCACCACAGCGGGAACTCCTAAAACTGGATTTTTATCATTAGAAACTTACTGGTAGTTTGCTGTCTCCCTCCCACAGACAATGACAAACAAGAATGTCACAGAGAGTTCTGTGGATGGAAGCTGGGGGCAGCACAACAGCGCGAATGTACTTAATGCCACTGTGCACTTAGAAATAGTTAAAGGGAGTTCCCTTGTGGCTCAGTGGGTTAAGGATCTGTGAGGATGCACATTTGATACTTGGCCTTGCTCGGTGGCTTAAGGATCTGGCATTGTCACATTCCACGGCCTGGGAACTTCCATGTGCTGCCGGCCCTGAAAAGAAAAAAAAAAAAAATAACAACGGATGAGATGATAAACTTTATGTGTTTATTGTCACAATTTTTTAAAATGCTAAAGTCTTTTTTTTTTTTTTTAATCTTTTTGCCTTTTCTAGGGCCCTTCCCATGGCATATGGAGGTTCCCAGGCTAGGGGTTGAATCGGAGCTACAGCTGCCAGCCTACACCACAGCCACAGCAACACTGGATCTTTAACCCACTGAGCGAGGCCAGGGATCGAACCCGCAACCTCATGGTTCTAGTCGGATTCATTAACCACTGCGTCATGACAGGAACTCCTAGAATGCAAAAATCTTAAAAAAAAAAAAAAAAAAAAAAAAAAAGGAAGAAGATTGTAAGCAAGTTGGCTGTTTCATCACCTTGAGGGAAACAGAAAATGCTCTGTGCTTTGGGGAGCTTGTTGAAGGTTTGAAAGACAAACTCGACGTGTAGTTTTGTGTTAAAACCAATTAGGGAGTTCCCTGGTGGCCTACTGATTAAGGATCTGGTGTTCTCACTGCTATGTTGTGGGTTGCTGCTGTGGCACAAGTTCCATCCATGACCTGGGAACTTCCGCATGCTGTAGGTGTAGCCAAAAAACCCCTCCAATTAAATGCTGTTTGTGGCCCTATTTCTCTGAGGGCGCAGCCTGCCGAGGGCTAGGCTAGGAAGGACTTGGCATGCTTGCGGGCAGGTGGGATTGCTCTTAGCCAGCTGGAGGAGGGAGTGTTCCGTGCGTGTGTCTGTGTTGGGGCAGGAAAAGGAATGGATTAGCAAAGGCACAGAGACGGGGATCCCGGAGTGGCCAGAGGAGGGGCCTGCAAACCAGACAGGAGCTTTGTAGCCGTCAGAAGCTGGGATGCCTTTTTCATGCTGGAATAGGCAAGTGACATGTCAAAGTGATTTCAGAAAATTTATCTATGAGTATGTCCAGCAGACAGTGAGCAGAGACCGTGAATGTAATTTTGTACTTTTAACCTGGGGCATAAATCATGGCCTTATGTAACCATCTCCCACGATAACCTAGAAGCAGTCAGGAAAGACGGATTTGGAAAAATGCTTTGATTTTTGACAACAGGAAGAATCTACCTAGAACTCAAAAGGGTGGGGGTGGGGTGGGAAGAAAGGGCTCCTACGAATATCTGGGGTCCTGACAGGACCACTCCATGGAAATTTCTCAAGAAAAAGGGTCAATTAGATTCTGTAAGGTTCCTACACCGTGGAACCAACTAGCCACTGGTCCTTCAGAATATCCTGCGCACAGAGTGCATGTTCAAGCCTGGCAGCACCAGCATTCAGAGCATTTCCTAGGTGTGTGTTTGCCTGCAGGCTTTCTGAAGCCCCAAGAAAAGGTTATTTGGAATGGATGAAACTTTAATGATAAAATTCAAGTCAAAAAATAATAGGAAAGTCACTTGTGATGAACCTTTTTTTCTAGAACTTAGGATGTGGCTGTCGTGTAAACTTTGGTATAACATAAAGAAACTGGGCCAAATGTGTGTGATTGGGTCACTTTGTTGTAGGACAGACCTTGACAAAACATGGTACGTCCACTGTACTTTAAGAGTAGTAATAATAAAAAAAGAAAATAGGCCAGATTGTCTTTGAGGTAGAGAGGAGACTTGGAAATTAGGATAGTTGTGTGTTGATGGTCCCTGATACAGAGAATAACCATAGCACATAGATATGGGTGTGAACAAAATCGGAATTTTATACTGTTTAGAGTGTCTGCTTATTTTTGGCAACACATATAAGAATGTACATGTTTTCTTGGGGTCCTTAAGCTGGGATACGGGCCAGGGAATGGGGTGCATATTAACCTGGAAATACTATCACTGAATGAGAAATAGAGATTTAAACCATATCAGGTTGGAGCCCAGATGAAACCTAAGCAATTTCGTGGAAAGCCAGCTAGAATTTGTCAGCACTTGAGAATCCTAAAACACACAGGCGAACAAAAGGCCTGCCCTCCGGAATATCGTGGGGTATGAGAAATAGCTTATTTACCAGAGTTTCATTTTCTGTGTCCTCAAACTAAAACGGCAGCATGAATTATGGTTCTTATGTAAACCGCCACTCTAGTCCAAAAAATTCTCACTAGGGAAGTATTTGAATTTATTTTTTCTGGAAACATGCAGATTCTTTTTAGCCATTTTACATTTTTAATTTTTTTTTAAACCAGTGGACCTCTGAGAAGTTTTGTTCTTCTCTCCTGTTTTCTGGTCCTGGTTGTTGGAAAATAGCTCTACCTAAATTGCTCGCAGGCCTCCTCTGTTTGATTTGCTATCCGGCCGTCGTCTTGCTGGGCAGCCCGAGTCAGGGATGTCAGTGTGCAGATGGTGGGGGTTTGGTCTGCCTTCCAAGCTGCTGTCCACTTCCCGGTGGTAACCCGGACTGCGGTGTAGACAGTGAAGGACGCACTCGCTTTGGGTAGATGTTGCTTTCACTGTTAGAATCAACGGAGAGGCGAGGCTTTCCATCGTCAGAAGTCTGTGCAGTAACTTTTCCCCCTTCCGGATGATAACACATGGTTAAAGACCAGCGTTGCGGTGGCTGTGCTGTAGGTCCCACCGCTGTGGGTTCCCCAGCCTGGAAACTTCCATATGCCGTGAGTGTGGCCATAAAAAAAAAATAATAATAATAAAAGGATTTCATTCTGGACACAAAAGAAATCTCTTTATGGTGAAAGATAAAATTCCTGATAGCTAAGCTTTCCTTTGCTGGCCCAGGCATCCACCCTGTCAGAGGTGGTTCTGTTTCCTGATTTTAGATGCATCATTTCAGGGGCCGTGTTGGCAGCCACGAGCTTAACGTGAGCGTGTTAATAGGTAACGGTCAACTGAACTGCTGGGTCTCGATTTGTCGTCAAATGGGACCCCATTCATGTTCTAGTAAAAGCTTTCATCAGGTATCGGCAGGCAGAAGGCTAAGACCTGGGGCCCTGGGACACGTGTAGCCCAATTTCCCATGTATGGGGCGGGGGTCGGGGGAAGGGGTGCGGCACAGCCCGAGGGGCATGCCGAGGTCACATGGCTCTGAGCACAGGCCCGGTGCCAGGCCATTCTGAATGCACGGCCACCTGCAGAGTCCGTGGTTTCCTGGGTGGTTCCTGTTTTGTGCCGATAGTTATCCAGCATAATTTTAATATGTTGAAAGGAAAGCCATTTCATGAGTGACGTCCCATTGGACAGCTGGGAAATGGAAGTTAAGTGGAAATGGAAGCATTCTGGGTGGGACTTTCCTTGTGCCGTGATCTTCACTCTCTTGGAGCGCTCTTGGGTCGTGGGATCCAGGTCAAGAAGACAGAGCCCTGGCTCCCAGAGGGCATGAGCAGGTGCAGAAAAGAACTCCTGGCATGCAGTTCCCTGCCGGGTGCTGGCTCCCAGGGTGGTGTTTGCAATGAGATGTATTAGACGTGGTGCTTCACAGCCGGGGAAAATGGGGGCCTTGGGTTCCAGGGTGAAGGGGGGTGAGACCTGGAGGAGGAGGAGGTGATCAGGTGCGGGGTCAGGCCAGTGTGCCAGGGAGAGCCACGCCTGCCTCCCCGCCCCACCCTCTGTGTCTGCCAGCTCCGTGATGTCAGGATTTAGTGGCCACGTGAACAACAGGGGAAAAGTGGCTTTGCTGGGGTTTGGCATTTCGGTAGGAAGGTGGCTGCGGAATGAGTTTGGTGGGTGCTTGGGAACCGTCTCGAAGCCGAGTTGGTTGCTGCCTGTCCTTGGAGCAGGGAGTTTGTTGGCAGAAGGCGAGGCAGTGGGTGACGGGCAGGAGCAGCCGCAGATCCCGAGAAGGCCTCACAGTCTGGAGGGACACCCCGCCAGATACCCGATCACTCTGAACTTTACAAAAATAGACTCACTGCCTTTTACGGGTGACAGTATATGCTTTTTTAATGATGTTTTTGCAGCTGCTTTGCCTAAAAGACTGGTTACAGAGATCCAACCTTCTTAAAAAAAAAAAAGCATTGAGGCATTGATGTTTGAAAAATTGAGTCTCTAACTCCATAAAATGTTTAAACCTCCCTGGAATAAAAAAAAGGGGGGGCGGAGGGCACAAGTCCAAAAACAAAATTGCTGCAAAGGACTCATGGGCCCCATGTGAACCTGGAAAGGCCCTCATGTGCGTTCCTCCAGATGCCTGCACTTGCCCTCCACGTGGTGCTGCGGCGAAAAAACAGTCCAGACCCAGCAAGGGGTCAGGTTCATCTCGCCTGCAGTAAAGCTGCAGGTTCCAGCTTCCTTCCTAAAGACCTTCCTTTAGGGGAATACGCCGCCCCGGGTGCTTGGTCCGAGCCCCAAATCGGTGGTGACTTTCTGGGCTGGACCTACAACCAGATAATCCATTGTGCACAATTCGGTAGAGGCCCCCGGTAAGAATCTACTGGGCCTTTTGAGTTTCGGGGTTTTTAAGAAGAGAAGATAACTTAAGTAGCACGTTGCATTATTTCTCTTGCCTTTTAGGAAAGGCCTTTCTGGTCTAACTTAAATCTTTCCTGGTGCTCATTTTACACAGAGAAGTATACCCTCCAGGTGTTAGAAGATAAATTCATTTGGCATGGTGTTTAATCTCATCTTTGGAGAAGCACGAAGGATAATTCTGATTGTGTTCTTTAAACACATGGCTACTTACATCGCCTTTGATTTCAATTGAAATTCTCAAATGGATTTCCACTCTCGTGAGGTTGATTTTACACCTTAGATTTTTTTTTTTCCTACTGGTTTTTCCTGCCTTTTAATGCTGTGTGTGTTGCTCTCCTGTATTTTCTCCTGCCCTGACTCTTGCCAGCAGAGACCAGGTTTCTTAAAGCTTTTGAAATCAGATTTCCTTTGACGTGCATGGTGAATTTGGAGGCGGCGTCTGGGCACAGATCCCCTGGAGGCGCCTGCCTGTCTGTGTCCATCTCTCTACACCAGGGAGCATCATGCAGAGCAGGTGGCTCTCTGTGACCTTTGATGAGAGTGCTAGAAAGTCCAAGAGCAGGATGGTGGCGTCAGGTACAGGATGAAGAAGAGATAAGGTGACACCAGAAAAAGCACCTTTTGCAGCAGATGAAGGTGGAGGTCACAGGAAGAAAGGGAATTGATCGATGACTCCAGTGGCAGAAAATTATGTGTTAAGTTCCTTTTCACATTCTTTTCTATTATCAGTTATTATGAGACACTGCGTATAGTTTCCTGTGCCGCACTGCAGGTTCTTGTTCCTTATCTGTGTGTACAGTAGTGTGTATGCGTTAATCCCCAATTCTTCATTTGTCCCTCCCCCTGCCTTTCCCCTTTGGGAACCATAATTTTGTTTTCTGTCTCCGTGAGTCTGTTTCTGTTTTGTAAATAAGTTCATTGTGTCCTATTTTAGCTTCCACATATAAATGATATCATATGATATTTGTCTTTCTCTGTGTGACTGACTTCACTTAGTATGAGAATCTCTAGGTCCATCCATGTTGCTGCAAATGGCATTATTTCTTTCTTTTTTATGGTCGAGTAGTATTCTATTGTATTATATGCACCACGTCTTCTTGATCCTTTCATGTGTCAGTGGACATTTAGGTTGCTTCTGTGTCTTGGCTATTGTAAATAGTGCTGCAGTGAACATTGGGGTGCAAGGATCTTTCTGAATTAGACTTTTCATCTTTTCCTGATACATGCACAGGATCGAGATAGTTGGCTCATAGTTTTAAAATACCTTTTTATAAACAAGTAAAATGTATTTATGATAATGCAATTCTTCTTTCTTTTGCTTGGACTTGAGACTTTTTTTTAGCTTTGACTTGTAGTGAAAATAGCTCCTATTAATAAGTATCACATCATGGAGTTCTTGCTGTGGTGCAGGGGTTAAGAATCAACTACAGGGGCTCAGGTCACTGTGGAGGTGCAGGTTCAATCCCCGGCCCCATGCACTGGGTTAAAGCATCTGGTGTTGTTGCAGCTGCAGTGTAGGTTACAGCTTGGATTCAGTCCCTGGCCTGGGAACTTCCATATGCTGTGGGTGCAGCCATAAAAAACAAATAATCAAACAGAAATAAGTATGACATCTGGAAGCCCACCTCCCCTCCAATAAATGTGCCTGTACTTTTTTTTTTTCCTGCTTTTTAGGGCCACACTCACAGCAAATGGAAGCTCCCAGGCCAGGGGGGGACAAATCTGAGCTGCAGCTGCCAGCCTACACCATAGCCACAGCAACTCCAAATCTGAGCTGTATCTGTGACCTACAACCACAGCTCATGGCAGTGCTGGATCCTTAACCCGCTGAGCAAGGCCAGGGATCAAACCCGCATCCTCATGGGTACTAGTCAGGTTCTTAACCTGCCGAGCCCCAGTGGGAACTCCAGTGCCTGTACTCTTAAGCAGTAGCTAATCTCCATGGCCTTCTGACAACACAGCTCATTCGAGCCCCTGTGTTGGTTTTCCAGCAGATGTCCTGGGAGCTTAGAGGCCTCCTCCCTTCTTAGCTCCAAGGTCCTGGCAGAGCGAGTGGACTGTAGAGAGAAGAGTCAAGAATAGGAGTGATGGATAAGCCCTCTTGCCTGGTCCTTGGAACCGAGGGCTGGGGGTGGGGCAGAGTAGATTAGTGCCATCAGATACTGCCAGGACCTTCAGAGCCCGCCCTTAATAGTGAGTAAAGTGTTGGTCTCTTGTGTGCAGGGATTACAAGATGAAGCCTGTTACTGCTCCTTAACTAAGCTGCCTGTTGCTTTGATCATCTTTTTGTTGGTCCCTTGTCTATTTGAAACTTGCTTTTTTGTAACATGAGCTGTTGACTAGAAGCTTTGCCCCTCATTCACCTCAGCTCATCGATTTCCTTTATCCCTTTGAAGGAGTTTCTTGGTAAGGAATATGCCATTCTCCTGTCGTGGAAGGGAGAATTGACAGGCACAGAATGACCACTTTTTAGTGTGCACGTCTGTGAGTCTTAACAAATATATTCGGATACAGTGTTATGCTGTCACTCCCCAGACCTCCTCCAGGCCCCTTTTCATCAGCCCCTACTGCCACACCCGTCCCTGGTGACAGCGGGCCTGTTGTCCGATGCTGTAGTTTAGCCTTTTCTTAGAATGTCATCAGCTTGGAGCTCTTCACTGTGTGGTCTGCAGATGCTGGCTCCTCCACTCAGCATGATGCATTTGGGATTCATCCGTGTTGTTCTGTTATTCTTTTTTATTGCTGCATAGTATTCCTTCATAGGAAGAGGGTTTCCCATAGTTGAAGAGTTCTGGAGACCCAGCACCAAGGGGTTGAGAAGCAGGGGCCCAGAGGTCAGTGGATGCAGGTGATACCGTAGCTCAAGGAGGGGCTTGAGTAGAGTTTGACTGGGATGACACTGGCCATCACCAAGCATGGCGGGTAGGTGAGCAGCCTGGTGACCCCGTCTGGGGAGAGAAAGGCCGGGAGCCCACAGACCTGTCCTGGAGCTTCTCTTCATCCATGACTGCATCAGCTGAGGGCAGCAGCATCATGGCCATGGCCATGGCCAGAGGCTCGCCAATCAGACCCCCTGGGAGCTTTGCTTCCAGCTCAAGCCATGCAGACCTGGACAAGCCTCTTGACCCCTTCCAGCCTCAGAGTCCTTCTCAATAAAATGAGGATAAGGATGTACATGCATCAAAAGAGCTGGGGTGCTGGGGCCAGCTCAGCAGGATGGGGCTGAAGAACGGGTGCTATGGAACTTAAGGAAAAAAAGTTAACAAAGCAAGACACAGAGACATTTATCTTTAGTAAAGGTGGGAGCCGGGGACTCAAGATCTCAGGGACCAAGAGCCCTGCCTCAAGAAACCATACTGCTTTTATTGTGCTCTTTAGATGAGATCAAGTGAGGAGTGGCTATGGGTGGATGATACAGGGTTTGTTTACTATTATATAAGTTCTTTTACTATTTAAAAAGCCACTTAGGTGGTAAAAGGTTAAGCTCTTGCTCTGACCTCTAGGCACATAACAGTTCTTCAGCTTAAGTCACTTACCAGCACTGTGACTGTTTTTCCAAGCAGGAAGATGGGATAAAGTAAGACGAGAAGATGGGATAAAGTAAGGAAGGACAAGATGGAGTTTTCAAGGAAACATGTCTTGCAACACTGGGGAGGATTAAGTGAAATCATATTGGAAAGCCTGTAGCATGGTGCCAGCCACGAGCGAGCCACGGAATGAGCCTGGAGCGTTACTGTAAAGTATTTAACATGTGACAGCCTTATGACTGAAGTGTGGTTATGGGCTTGGGGCTGTAGCTCTAGTCCCTGCTTCCTCCCAGAGTAGGCATCTGCCCCATGGTGGTTTTCTAATCCATCCTCTGCCAGAAGCCTCTGGGGGTTGGTCCTCCCTGACTGCATCTAGAGGCAGCTGTAGCTTAAACAGATCTCCTGCAGTGTAATCTAAGCTCTGCACCTGGGTGCCGTCACTGCCGAGCAGGATGGCCAGCAGGCACATGAGAAGATGCTGAGTGTGGCTCATGATCAGGGAGATGTGCTTCGAAGCCTCAGTGAGGCGCCAGCTCACACGGGTCAGAATGGCCATCGCTAATAAGTCTACAAATAACAAGTGCTTCGGGGTGTGGAGAAAAGGGACCCGCCCACACTGTTGGTGGGAGTGCAAATTGGTACAACCACTCTGGAAACCAGTGTGGAGGTTCCTCAGAAAACTAAATATTCGGTCCAGCAATCCCACTCCTGGGCATGTATCTGGACAAAACTGCAATTCAAAAAGACACATGTATCGCTGTGTTCATAGCAGCACTATTCACAGTAGCCAAGCTGTTCATAGCAGCACTATTCACAGCAGCCAAGCCATGGAAGCAGCCTAGATGTCTGCGGACAGATGAATGGATTAAAGAGGGTGTGTGTGTGTGTGTGTGTGTGTGTGTGTGTGTGTGTGTGTGTGTGTGTGTGTGTACATGCTGAAATATTACTCAGCCATGAAAAATAATGAAATACTGCTATTTGCAACAACATGGAAGGACCTAGAGCTGATCATACTGAACAAAGTAAATCAGACAAAGACAAATACCATCTGATATCACTTATATTTGGAATATAAAATGTGAGAGATATGAACTTATCCATAAAACAGAAACAGACGCACAGACATAGCACACTTGTGGTTGCCAAGGGGAAGGAGCAGGGAATGGGATGGACAGAGAGTTTGGGGTTAGCAGATGCAAACCATTTTTTCTTTTTTTTTTTTGCCATTTTCTTGGGCCGCTCCCACGGCATATGGAGGTTCCCAGGCTAGGGGTCGAATCAGAGCTGTAGCTGCCAGCCTACGCCAGAGCCACAGCAATGCGGGATCTGAGCCGCGTCTGCAACCTACACGGTGTACATAGCTCATGGCAACGCCGGATCCCTAACCTACTGAGCAAGGCCAGGGATCGAACCCGCAACCTCATGGTTTCTAGTCGGTTTTGTTAACCACTGAACCATGACGGGAACTCCCAAACTATTTTATATACAATGGATAAACAACAAGGAGCTCCTGTGTAGCACAGGGAGCTATATTTAATATCCTGTGATAAACCACAGTGGAAAAGACGATGAAAAAAAGTGTATATGTAGAGCTGAATCACTTTGCAGTACAGCAGAAGTTCCCACACCATTGTAAATCCACTATTCTTCAACAGAAATTTTTTTAAAAAATCACTGTAGACCAAAACAACCGTAATTGAATCTGTTAGAGTACTTGGCAGTTGGCTTGCCTCCTCTCTGTGCATTACTCATAATTGACGTGCTCATAACTTAATTGTTTTCCAGTAATGCGGGTCCCTCTGTAACTGGGAAGTAATTCCTCGAACATTATCTCTGGTCTCTCTTGCTCCCCGACCCAGAGGAGCGTTTACAGTCTTCATGAAGTAGCCTGGAACCCTGGGTGCTCACACTCTTGGCCCAAGTCACGTCAAGAGCCCTTCAATGAAATTTTAAAACTTGTCCCTTAAGAAGTTCCCGTTGTGGCGCAGTGGCAACGAATCCAACTAGCATCCGTGAGGACATAGGTTCCATCCCTGGCCTTGCTCAGTGGGTTAAGGATCTGGTGTTGCTGTGGCTGTGGTGTAGGCTGGCAGCTACAGCTCTGATTTGACTCCTAGCCTGAGAACCTCCATAGGCTACAGGTACGGCCCTAAAAAAAAAGAAAAGAAACTTGTCCCTTAAAACGTCAGCCCCTCAGCAGTCCCCTCTGCTGGAATTTGCTGAAAGGAATCCATGCGGGAGCAGTTCCTCTGCTCCCACAATGTGAGCTTTGCCGGTTTCTTTCGAAGCTGGGCCATGTCATGGTTTGCCTGGTGGCACTGGATCAAGAGGCCTGGCTGCCTTGGAGACCAGAAGTGCACCTCGTCTTGGTGTCTCGTGATTGCCTGAACACACACCTTCCTCTCTCCGTGTGTCCAGACGAGGCAGGACTTGTGTGTCAGCAGAGGTAATGTCAGTGCTTTCAGGCAGGTGCAGTGCTGTGTTGATCTTGGGTGTTTTCCTCCTGTAGCCTTAAAGGATCCAGGAGGTCTGTCACTGACACCTGCTTCAGGGTGCTTTAAAGTTCACCAGCTCTGAGAGCCCCTGAAAACTAGCAACAGTGAGCTAGAGCCTGGCTGCCTGTATGTTTTGGTGTGAACATGGAAAATACGTTTTCCTGGGCTCTTGTTGCTCTTCATGTTGCTGAGTGTATTTTAAATGTGCAAACGTTTGGGCGCATTTTTGTATGTCCCGACTTTTTTGATGGGGGAGGAGATTGGCCAGAGAAACTTAACCCAGAAGGCAGTGCTGTAAACATTCCTTTGCTAATAGTCACGGTGAAGCCACTGGGGTCTGTTCATAGAATCATCTGCTGATGCAAAACGTGCACTGGACTCAGTAAAAGCTTTCTGGAAATGTTAAAAGCTCATATTAAGTATTTTCAATATGGTGTTACTTTTTTTTTTTTTTTTTTTGGTCTTTATAGGGCTGCACCTGCGGCATATGGAAGTTCCCACGCTAGGGGTCCAATCAGAGCTGTAGCTGCTGGCTTACGTCACAGCCACAGCAACGCAGGAGCTGAGCTGTGTTTGTGACCTACACCCCAGCTCACGCCAGTGCCGCATCCTTAACCCACTGGACATAGTATCTTCGTGGATACTAGCTGAATTTGTTTCCGCTGAGCCACAGCGGGAACTCCCGGTGTTCCTTTCTCCTTGAATGTATCTGAGGAGACTGATGGAATAGTCCCCGCAGGGAAGTTATACAGCAGTGGGGGATTTTCCCTCCCAGCTGGGTGACACCAAGCAGTTGGCCGTTGTTGTCACTCTGGTCACCTGGCCCCTCTCTCTAGTCCTGCCTCCTGGAATAACCACTGCCGTAGACTTGCAGGAGCCAAGTGTATTCGTGGGCTTTTGAGGGAGGAGGGGGTTAATTTCCTGGAAATTGCTGGGGATGCCTCCCCTGGGAACTCTCGCAGGTGCCACTTCCTGCACCTGCTCCTCCTCAGCTGCTTCCTGTAACCACAGGCACTGCCGTGTTGCCCTGCCTCTCGCCCGAGTCTGCACAGGTAGGAGTTGCGACTGATCTTTGTGCTGCTCTTTCTTGGTTTCGTGCATCTATAGCATCAGCCACCGTCTTCAGTCCCACAAGTGAGATCTGCCCTATTGAAAAATGCTCATCAGGGCTTTCTGAACATTAAGCATAAGTGGGAAAAGACCCCAAGTTCTCTTTAAAACAGTTAAGTCTGTCTTGTTACTAATTAAGTTGGTAGAAGGAATTCTAATGACTAAAATGAAATAATGTATAAAATCAAGTTTTTCTGCCTCCAGTGAGTTACAAAAATATTAAAACATTCATCAAAAAGAATATTTAAAATGAACTTAAATGTACTACAGCTGCAGGAAGAAAAGTACCGCTATAAAAGTCCATGTGAATGAAGACACTCTCCACTCTTGATAGGAAAAATACACACACACAGAGACACACACATACGTATGTACATACTTACATGTATGCATCCGGGTTTATGTATAATATGTCACCAAGTATCAACGTGATTATTAGTGAAGGAAATGCTGACAATCATAAGAAGGTGTAAATGAAAGAGCGTGGAGGAGTTGCTGCTGTGGCTCAACGGAATTGGCAGCGTCTCTGGAGCGCTCAGACATGGGTTCAATCCCCAGGCACAGTGGGTTACAGGATCCGGTGTTGCCGAAGCTGTGATGTACGCTGCAACGCAGCTTGGATATGAGCTGATCCCTGGCCAAGGAACTCCACATGCTACACAGCGGCCAAAGAAGAAAATAACCAAAAAAGCCAAAAACATAAACATAAACAAATGAATGAATTAAAAAAGGAGAGAGAGCCTGGAAATTTTGGAAGCCATGCCAGATGTCAAACACAGTGTAAACGTGTAGCAGTAAAAGCGTGTCAGACTTGGGCACGGGCAGAGCACAGAGCTGCATAGACGGAACAGGGCCAGGTCCAAGGGCAGCTGGATCTTTGTGCTATGATGAAACTAGCGTTTGAGATGAGGGCGTCAGAGATGTTTTACATACATGCCGATGGTCAACAGGGGGCCATTTGGAGAAACTGTTAGATTGGATTCATAATTCTTCATTCTTTTCACCAAGATTAATTCCAAATGGATTTGAGGCTGGTGGGTTTGTTTACAAAATAACTCCATGTTGTGGAAATGTACTGCAGTCCTATGGTTCTGTGCTTAAAACCCCGTCCAAAGCTGAGAACAAAACCTGCCCATCTCTGCAATGTCCACGTTACCGCCCCCTGCCCTCTGGAGGGGGCCTTGGTAGGTTCTTCCAGTGTCTGCGTATGCCAGTACCAAAGCATGTGATTATTCATCATTGTACCTTCTTTTTCTTTTCTTGCTTTTTTCTTTCTTTTTTTGCCTTTTACGGCCCCACCTGCAGCCCTAGGGTGTTCTCAGACTAGGAGTCCAATCAGAGCTGAAACTGCCAGCCTCCATCACAGCCACAGCAACACCAGGTCCAAGCCCCATCTTCTCCCTACACTACAGCTTATGGCAACACCAAATCCTTAACCCACTGAGTGAGGCCAGAGGTGGAACCCACATCCTCATGGATGCTAGTCAGTTTCCTTACCGCTGAGCCACACCGGGAACTCTGCTTTCCTTTTCTTCTTTCTTTCTTTCATTCATTCATTCATTTTGCTTTTTAGGGCCACACCCGTGGCACATGGAGGTTCCCAGGCTGGGGTTGAATTGGAGCTGTAGCCGCCAGCCTCCACCACAGCCATAGCAATGCCAGAATCAAGCCACATCTGCCACCTACACCACAGCTCATGGCAACACCGGATCCTTAACCCACTGAGCGAGGCCATGGATCGAACCCACATCCTCATGGATACTGGATACTGGTCGGGTTCGTCACCACTGAGCCGCAGCGGGAGCTCTCTGCTTTGCTTTTCATGCAAGGTTACATTCTACGATTTCTTCTGCACCCACTTTTGTGACAGAACAGTAGCTCCTGGAAATCTCCCCACATAATGCCAGGGGGCCTCCTCAGTCTTTTTCCAGTCTCAGTGCTCAGTTAGGTAAATCCTTTCTTTAGTCAGGCCCCTACTGATGGACACTTGGGGTTTTTCCAACTTCAACATTTTCCTTCAACAAATTATGTTGCAGTGTTGGATAAATTCCCAGAAGTGGGACTTCCGTGTCAGAGGGTAAATGCATTAATAATTTTGATAAATACGGCCATTTCCCCCTTTTAAAAAAATGTCTAGCAGTTCTTTATAGATTGGGGGGATGAGCCCACTGCCGTTGGCATGAGTTGCGAGCATCTTCTTTTTCAGCGTGGTAGAAGATGGGACCCATCCTGCACCGTGCATTGCAGGTGGGGATCCCTGGGAAGAGGACCCTGGGATGGAGTTTGCATGAGGGCTGTTTGTTAGGAAATGCCCTTGGCATCAACCTCGACTGGTAGGAAGGACGGAAGCAGGAAGAAACGGGAGTCCAGATAATTGCGTGGCACCCCAGGTCAGGCAGTTTGCCAGGGGCCAAAGCCAGGAGGTGACCACAGACCCCTGCTCTTGGCACAGCACAGCTGCAGGCTGCTTCTTCTAAGAATGGTGACTTAGAGGAGGTTGTGGCTCAGGAGAAGCGATTCCTAAAGAAATCAGCGGTCGTAAGCAAAGTGAAGGAAGGAATATTTCCTGTGAAGCGGGTATGCAAGTTGCTCTGGTCAATTGCAGGTAGCTCTGAATGATTGAAAGTTAGGAATGAGAAAAATGTCCAGAAACGCGGAGGGAGAGAAACTGGGGTGACGTCAGGTAAGCCTTAGATGTGCGTGCATCATGGAGTTTTAACCACAGGAGCAGTGATGGGAGGACAGTTGCACGTCTGAAAGATCCTTCTGCTGGCTGTTCATCCCAGCGGCTCTTTCCAGCAAGAGGTGATATTTTCCAAAGCTGGCTCTGCCAATCTACATTTTAAGTCCCGAGATCCCCAGGCAGAGTGCTTCTGTCACTCCTCTGCTGCTCAGTGTGGCTGTGTTCCCTTGCCCAGTCAGGGAGGCCCCTTGTAGCAGCCTGTACCAGTAAATGTTACTGGGTCCAAGCTCATCCTCACTGCTCGCTGCGCAGCAGGCCAGTAAATGGAGAGATGAGTGGTTGGGGCAAAGAATAACAGCTTTATTCAGGAAGTCAACAGACTGAGAAGATGGTGGACTCACATCCCAAAGAACCATCTTCCCAGAGCTGCAATTCCGGCTTCCTTTGTACTAAAAGGAGAGGGGGTGTGAGTGGCTGTTGCAGACTTCGGGGTGTCAGAATCCTTTGTTCCTGCAGCTTTCCACAGAGGTCAGGTTATAATGTCCCTGTAAACGGTCCAACAAGACAGAGGTTTTTCTCTGTTCTGCAGCTTTTTATCTCTCTGTGAATGGACAAGTGTAACACCCTTAAAGGTCAGTCTTGAGAATGGGCTATCCTGTGTAGTGGAGGTTATAGGCAACATTCTTAACTTGTAGCAAAAGCAGTAGAACACAGGGGTTAAAGCAAATGAGTTCCAGTGTGGAGTCAGCTTTGCTCTTCCCTATTACACAGACACCAGCTGATGCCCAGGGGTAGGGCATTCAGGGGGTACCACCTTGGGACCCAGCTGTCCTGTTGTGGGAAGACCAGGGCACCTGGAGAAGACCCGTGGCAGAGAAGACAATGCGTAGAGCCTTCTGGCCCATAGATTCTCAGGCCTCAGCTGCCAGGCACAGGAGTGAGCATGCTGAGGGGACCCCAGCCTTGCAGCTCTTGCCAGGGCAGCAGAGATGTGACTCCTGCTGGGCCCTGCCTGGCCCAGGTCTGTGTGCAAAATTCACACCATCCTCATTTTGAGTCATGAAGTTTTGGGAGTAACTTGTTAAGGAGCCCCATCCATGGAACAAAGGGCTATGGGCTGGTCCTGATTTTAATTAATGTCCCATCCGGCCAGCAAGAGCTTCTTTATCTCTTGGTTCCTGTTCCTTTGAGCCCATCTCTTTGGGGACGGCTGTGTTATGTGCCAACAGTCGAGTCACTGAAGAGACGCCTAGGTGTAAGGACCTTGTTGCCAGGAGGGGGATGATCAAGTCCCAGGCGGGCTGCACGCCCCCCTCGCTACCTGCTGTCCTTCTCACCGGGACCTGCCGTGGCGCTAAAACTATCTGTGTCTGGATGACGGGGAAGTAACCGGTTTTCCTGCAGCTGTTGTCAGAGTTCATAGGACTGTCTGTTGCAAAGGGCCACTTTCACTGTGTGTGAATTGTGTCTAAAAATAGAGAGAAGCAGAGAGAGATTCTGGGAGTTGCTTCTTCATACTTGAATTAGGCCAAGGGCCATGTCGATCAGGAAGGCCTTTCATTTGCATTGAACAGCCCTCCCCGCCCGCCAACACACACACACACACACACACACACACACACACACACACACACACACACACACACACACACACACACACACACACACACACACACACACACACACACACACACACACACACACACACACACACACACACACACACACAAACACACACACTTTCTCTCTTAGTCCCACACACTTTCTTATAATCCTTTTCGATGGGTGGACCTGCCAAGCCTGATCTATACATCCAGGCCTTTGCTTTGCTGCAGCAGGTGGAGCTGTGCTCCGAATATTGGTTCTATGCCTAAAAGCCTGGGAAGCACCTGACCAAATGAAACGTGGTCTCCTTCGCAAGCACCCAAGCCTGGGAGCACCGTGCACACTTGGTCGAGAGTACCTGGGACTTTTCTCCTTCCTGAGAGGTGACGTGCTTCAAAGGTGCTGGGACAGCCGCTTACTTAGGTACCATCGGGTCGGGCTGTCAAGGTTTCATATTCCTCATCATTTTTTGAGTCATAAGAAGATAGTTCAAATGGTCGTATTTCTCTACACTTCCTTAGCCTCCAGATATGAATATTGTGGTAAAACATAAACTGGAATTCAGAAGTGCAGACACATTGAGCGTATTTAGTCAGTTTCCTTTCCATGCGCACTCAGGGACAGCCGAAGGAATTTCTTGAGGGTGACAGATTGTCACCACATTGGCAGAGATTGTTTTAGATGTATATTTTTAGTGGGAATGAATGATTTTTAAGTGAGCTTTTCTCAGAAATATAATAATAGGGAGGATTGTTAGTCCATGTGTCAAACTTACAGAATTTTTTTCCCTTTTTTCTGGGCTTTGGTCAACCCAGTTGGTAATTATTAACAAGTATTTTACGAAAGGAAATTTGGAACTCGCTGAAGAACATTCTTATAGCTACTAAAATAGACCTGTGGCTAAATAGTAAGAAAAAAAATCACCTGAATCTTCTTGGCCCAAGATAGAGAAAAAAGTTTTTAAATAGTTTAGAATCCCTTCTGGTCCTTTATTGCATTTTATTACTTGGATAATATTTGGAAAAAGGAACTGATCAAAACTTGGTAGATAGGGCCTTTCTTTATGCTTCTTTGTGAAATTGAACTAAGATCTGGAGTCGATGGGAAGATAGTTCCCTGATGTGTCTGTTTGCAGAAGTATGATGACTTTGTGAGAGCCTGGGTAATTTATCAGAATACTTTCTTTTTTGTCATTTGTCTTTTTAGGGCCATACACACAGCATATGGAGGTTCCCAGGCTAGGGGTCTAATCGGAGCTGCAGCTGCCTGCCTACACCACAGCCACAGCAACACGGGATCCGAGGCGCGTCTGCGACCTACACCACAGCTCAAGGCAACGCCGGATCCTTAACCCACTGAGAGAGGCCAGAGATAGAACCCACAACCTCATGGTTCCTAGTCGGATTCACTTCCACTGTGCCACGATGCGGACCCCTAGAATAGTTTCTTAGGACTGGGGGCTGGACTGTGTGGTTATGAGGCAGTTACTACCTGGAGGCTCCGGAAGTTGTCCAGTAAGAAGGATGTGTGTTGTTTTCTGTTTCACCACGTGGGACCATCTCACTGGAAATGGCCCCTGAGCTTCACCACACGAGGCAGTTGCCTGCCTTGATTCCGTTTAAACTGGTAAGATTTTAAAGGCGATCCTTAAGGACATGGCCTGGGGGAGGAGAAAACACCACAAAATAGGTGGTGACAGTGCCTTTGAGGAGAGGGGAAAGAAGTTTCCATTTTCTCTGGGAAGTAATGAACAGCCGCCAGGGACCATGAGTCCCTGCACAGCAGCCTGCACTCATGTTAGCTCCTCTGCGGGGTCATTAGCGGCGCTTTCTTGGGTGACTCCAGAAACGTCTTGTGGGAACGTGGCTCTTGCCCCGTAGAACTCCAGCCCCGGGTGCCTTCTGCACCCAGGGGTCTCAGGTCTCCACCTGCCCTGCACACCCTGGCCTCTCCTGGCTGGCTGTGCAGGAGGCTTCGTCCTACGCCTTAGTGCAAGGAGCCCCGGGGACTGTTACCTGACTGGAGGCAGGGGTAAGGGAGTTCTGACACGGGAGCATGAATACGTTGTGCCCAAGAACAGTTTCGTTTCCACTGCCGTCGCCTATGTTGTCTTTCGAGTCCTTTTACATTTATTGGCTCCTTTTCGGTTTAAAAATGTGCTTGGGTGTTTGCGTAAGGCTTTAGGAGTTCCCACTGTGGCACAGTAGGTTAAGAATCTGACTGTGATGGTTCAGGTCACTGTGGAAGTAGGGGTTTGATCTCCGGCCCAGCACAGAGGGTTAAAGGATCCAGCTTTGGTGCAAATTGCAGCTGTGGCTCAGATCAGTCCCTGGCCGGGAAACTGTCATATGCCATGGGTGTGGCCCTAACATTTTGTTTTAAAGACAGTTTTTAGAAAAAGTTTATACTGAGTGGTGATTCGTTATAATAATGAGTAGCATATTTACAAGTGTTTACGAGAAGCTTTCATCTGGATAAATTAAAGGAAACTGTTCCCTCTGCAACTGTATAGACTATTAATCAAGGAAACGGGCATATCTGGGAGAAATTTGATGAAGAGGTTGTCCTGCTGTAGCACTTATTCAAGTTCTATTTTCTGCTGTGTCTTTAAGTCTTAGAGGGTAGTCTTATTTGATGCCACAAGTGTTTAAGAGTAGAATCTCCAAGTGGCACATATTTCAAGGGCTAAAGTCATGTCTGAATCCCATGCTGAATTCATAAAACATTAAAGTCTTGATATTTAATTATAATCAAAAGGGAGAAACAGCATAGCAGTCACCAGTTGCTTCTGTTAACGCATGAATCATTGTCCGTGGGAAGGGTGCCTTGGTTAGTCCGACCTGTTTAGGATGCATGGGTAAGAGATGCTTCGGTAATTGACACAGACTGGATCCATATCCAGTAATAACAAACCCCTTCTTGTGTTCTACTGTTAGTTTTGCTTCGCAGATTCTTTAGCACATGTGTTCTCTTCTGTGTTTGGCCGAGGCTGTGATGCCCTCAGGTTCTACTTGGGGATCTGCGATTGATGGATATTTCAAATGGTTACCGCGTGTCATGTAACAAGGCTTCGGCCAAATATCAAACTGTTTGTTCCATTTGTACCGCAAGAAACAGTAGTTATTCTACGATGAAGAGACTTAGAAGATGGTGATTCCTGCAACTCTGAAGCTCCCCCGGGGAAGCATCTGTTATTTGTGCTTGTGTTTGGGGGCGAGGCATGGGCCAGTGGGATGGATCCACAGCTGCTGAAGGGGTGCATGGGGCTGTCTGGCAGTCATGTCCCAGCCGTCAGGTAGCACCGACCTCCTGGTCTACTGAAGCTGAAGGTTTCTCTCTGTCTCTTTTTTCTTTCTCGGCCACCGCATGGCTTAGGGAGTTCCCAGGCCAGGGATCAGATCTGAGCCACAGTTACGACCTAAGCCACAGGTACAGTGGAGCCTTAACCCACTGTGCCGGGCCAGGAATCAAATCTGTGTCCCAGTGCTCCCAGTGTACCCATCCTGTTGTGCCACAGTGGACTCTTAAAGGCTTCTCTTTTTATAGATAGCTTAAAATTGCATGTCCAGTCCTTAGTGGGGAAAGACTCTTTGAAACAATTTAAAATACTAAGAAAATGCTCTCAAGTTGCTTGCTGTGCATCAGAACGGTACTGAGTCCAAGCTTGTTCTGGTCGCCACACAAAGGGCCATAAATCAGAGACAAGGTGTTGGGGCAGGAATAATGACTTTATTTAGAAAGCCAGCAGAGGGAGAAGGAGGCAGACTAGGTCCTAGAGAACCATCTTCGCAGTCAGAACTCAGGCTTACTTTGTACTAAAAAGGAGAGGGGTGGTTGGTAGCTGCAAACCTCTTGGTGCAGGAATCCTTTGTTCTTGCACCTGCCCACTAGGTCAGGTCACGAGGTTGCTGTCAACCTCCAACAAAACAAACGCCATTCCCTGTTGTGCAATTTTTTATCTCTATGCAAATAGAAAAGTGTTGTACCTTAAAGGTCAAAGCCCTGAGAATGGACTATCCTGTATATTTCAGGCTATAGGCAACATTGTTAACTCCTGAAAGCAATAGAACCCAACAGTTAAAGACCCAGATCTTCACTTTCGATGGAACACGATGGAGGACACTGTGCGAAAAAGAATGTATGTGTGTATGACTGGGTCTCTGTGCTGCACAGCAGAAATTGGCAGAGCATTATAAATCAACTATAATAGACAAAATGGAAAAGGAAGAAAGAAGCAGACCTAGTACGGAGTCAGATCTGTTCTTCCCTCATACATCACAAAAGCTGAGCTTGAGGACGAAGAGGCTGGAGGCTGGCTTTGGACTCAGCCTCCTTTTGCATAATCTTCCTGCATTTCAGTGTCCTGTTGATAAAACAGAGCTTTATTGACCTATTAGTTGTGGCAGTTAAATGGTATGGGCCTACAGGCTCCTGCCAGGCTCTAAATTCCTACGTGCACTCTCATCTGAAATGCAGAGTCATCTGGCGAATGGTTATATTGGGCATGACAGATGTTCATCACTTGAAAATAATCTTAAGCCCGTGTGCTCCCTGGAGGGTAGATGGGGGCTGAATGGTAGCCTGGGTAAGAGAGGGGCCAGATGAGACTTGCTCCCATGCACAGCTGCGTTCAGATGAACAGGGAGCTTTTTCTCTGCATGTATTTTTAAGGACACCTCTCTACACAGCTCTCATGTTCAAGGATTTCAGTGGGTCTTAGTGATGGCAGATGAAGCAGTTTTAGGGTGGCGTTCGGGACAAAAAAAATGTCCTCCTCTTCAGGAAAACAAAATGTGGGCATTCAGAGAGCATCCAAATCTTCGGAAAAAACCTAACACGTTTTCTGAAGGAAGTGAAAAGGGTGGAATATTTTCTCATGACTCTCTGCTAAGGTAACTGCAGTCGTAAGAGCAGCCAGCATCCGCTGAGCCTCTGTCTGCGTCGCACAGTGTTAAGCGCTTTGACACGTGTTCATTTATTTCACACCCGCCACTATTAGATACTCCCTGATGTGAGCCCCGTTTTCCATGAGGAAACCAAGGCGCACGTGGGCCTAAGAGCTTGGGCACGGTCAGTGGCCCAACCAGCCTTTTTAAACCAGGCGTATTGACTGTAAAGCACCCGCACCAAACGCCTCTGAGACCAGTGGGATGAGGGCCGGGCATGGTGCTGACCTGAGCGGAGGGTAGTAAACATGGTAACGTGATTACAAAATCTCAGATTGGGAGTTGCCGTCGTGGCGCAGTGGTGAACGAACCCAACTAGGAACCCTGAGGTTGCGGGCTCAATCCCTGGCCTCGCTCAGTGGGTTAAGGATCCGGCCGTTGCCGTGAGCTGTGGTGTAGGTTGCAGGTGCAGCTCAGATCTGGCATGGCTGTGGCAGTGGTGTAGGCTGTCAGCTGCAGCTCCGATTTGACCCCTAGTCTGGAAACCTCCATGTGCCTCAGGTGCAGCCCTAAAAAGACAAAAGATGGAAAAAAAAAAAATCTCAGATTGGATAGCAGGTCCATCCTAAGAAGTCAAGTGAAAGAAGCGCCAGAATTTATGACACACGAACGGGACTCTGGTCCAGGTGTCTGCTGTCGCCCTTTTCCCCGTGATTTTCCGACAGCTCGTGTATGATTTCAGGTGTGGCTCCTCATTTTGACTTTAAAGCGGTTGAGTGGCAGGTTCCTGAACACCTGGAGGCACTCTGTGGATTATTTTTCCCAAAAAACCGTCGCTCTCCGGGGTGGCTACATGGAGGCCTGAGCTCTCCCGAGGGATGCGTGTGTCCGGAGGCCGAGAAGCAGGACTGCAGCCTCACAGTCGTGCGCAGCCTCCCCATCTCCACCCTCGCTTGGAACAGTCGCCCTTCGTCAAAGTCTCAGTGAGCGACAGTGAGAAGAGCCGCGGGATGGTGTTAGGATACGGTTTCAGCCGCCCCAGGCGGCTCGTGGTTCTCGGATCTCCCTGCAAAGCTGTCAAGACCGACTCTCTGTCAACCTTGGGCAGAGGCAGCAGAAAGCATCTCTCCAGGTTCAGAATTACTGCGATCTGGACCCTCGGCAAGCGTACCCATCCATTTGGCCGCTGAGATCTGAGCCCTAACCTTGCTCGGTTTTCTGAAATCTGTCTTGAAGGAGCACATTGGATCGTAGCCGGAATAAGATGCATCCAGTTACGGCCAGGAAAGAGATTGCCTGTGGGAGGGAATTGAAATGTGCCGGTGGACGCCCCGCCTCCGTGCAGGCCACCTCCGCCAGGCTCCGGTGGAATCTGCACTCCCTCTCCTGGGACGGCTGTGGAGCCCAGGGCATCTCTAAGGTGTTCTCTGTGCCCAGGAGGCTGTCCAGACACGCTCGCCCAGAGTGGGTTTGCGCTCTGACCGAATACAACTCCCCTTTGTCTCCCAGCTGCAGCCAGCTTCCCTACAGTGTGGGATTGCCACATCGGCTACATCACTCCAACCCAGTGGCCAAACACATCACTCTTTTGGAAGCTCCTCTGGGTAACCGTTACCCAGTGCTGCTCTTAAAGACCCACCTCCCCCGTCTCCGTGCGCGGGTGGCAGTCTCCTGGAGATGCACAGGAGCTTCGGGACGATCGGAGAGGAATGGCTTCCGAGTCTTGTTCCTTCTCCTTCTCAGGGAACTTGGACTTGCCACTGGGAGAATTTTAAATACGCTCTGAACCTTGACGATGATTAAGTGGCTGGATGCGAGTGAATGTTCCTTGACTCTTTATTAAAAATGTGATCTGTGTGGTAACCTACCTTCATGAGAGATTCCTCATCTGGATGGTAGAACTTAAAAAATGCCTTGCGTGAGAGACATCTCCCATTCTTGTTAAAAATAGGCGTGTGTCCTTCTAGAACTTGTCTGTACAAATACAGTGAACAATCGCAGTGCTGCATGGGATCAGGATTCAGTCGTGGAGGCTTGGTTTCTGTAGGACAAGTTCACAGAGACCCCAAAGGCCAGCAGCCTGTCGTCTTTCCCATTCCTCTGGGAGCAGCCAAGCGGGGTGAGAGATGGGGTGATGAATGCCCTGTCGGTGCCTGCTGACTCTTGAAAAATAAGCAAATCGAATGAAATAATGTCGTGGGCAGCAACCTGGAAGCACCTAGAGATGACCCACCGTATCACTAAGTACAGCAAGTCAGAGAAAGACAAATACTGCATGATGTCACTTGTGTGTGGACTCTAGAATATGATACACGTGAATGTACTTACAAAACAGAAACAGACTCACACGGCAAACAGGCTTAGTTACCACAGGGGAAAAGGGTAGGAGAGCTATGAGTTAGGAGTCTGGGGTTAGCAGATACAAACTACTGTATATAAGGTAGGTCAACAGCAAAGACCTGCCGTACAGCACAGGGGACCCCATTCAAGATCTCATGATAACCTATAATGGAGAAGCATCCGACAAAGAAAAAATGTGTGTATCTAAATCACTGGGCTGTACATCAGACGCTAACACAACATTATAAATCACTGTACCTCAATTTTAAAGATAAAAAGATAAATTGATGTTAGCACCAGGAGATGCAAATGGCATGTTTCCATGGAAAACAGTAACGCCGAGTGACCGTCCCTTCCTGCACAAAACGCAGGAGGACGGTAGGTGCTCATTGTACTTCAGCTTGAATTGAAATCGGCAGAGTGGGAAGCAGAGGGGACCACTGGACCTTTCATCCGTGTGTGTGCCAGTTCTGATTTTATTGGTAAAATAGAAGACTGAGACGCTGCTTAACTTAGCAGTAAAAAAAAAAATCTGAAAATCAACTTATTTTTAGCTTCAGCATAAAAAAATGAACCTCCAGCCTTCCCCATGGAAATTTTGTCTGCTCCAGTTGTGAGGGAGAAAAACAAAGTTCTGTTTCTCCTTCACTCTATGTGTCCCTCTCAGGGGTTACCGCCTTGCCAGGGCTGTGAGTTGTTTTCCGTGTGCGGTAGACGCTTCCACCAAGTGATGAAATCTACGTGCAGAAAGTAAGGGAGTTGTGTCGTTTTAGTGAGAACTAACTTGTATCCTTTGGAATGACTCAGAGAGGAGGTCTTCTTTAAAAGCTAATTGCAAATGAGTGAGACGACTGAAAACGGGTGGATTGAAAAAAAATTCATGAAGGATCTACACTGAGACGGCCTTGCAGATTTTCTCTCTGCTTTCAGAAAGAGTGAAACAGGGCATTTTGTAACCTTCAGAGTGTCGCGGTGTCAGCGTGTGATGGAGAAAACGGAACGTCACCAGGACAGCTGTTCCCGATTGAGGAATGGTGTTTGGGTCAACAAATTTACGTTTGTATATTCTAACTGAAATAAAATGTTTACGGCTCCGGTGCGACTTGCGTTTCGATGCACTCCCTGACTGCAGGTCTCAGTTCCGTCCGATGACAGGGTTGTAACAGGTTTACTAAAAGAAGTTTCATAATAGAATTGCAAGCGAATATCAACGTGATAGTTCAGTATTTGGGGACCAGTCAAATCCATAACACAGTAATGTGATAGAGGTTTCTGGGGGTCAATGCAAGGGATTTCCCGTAGTATGTAAATACGCATGTGTACATACGCATACGTACATATACACACAGGCATATATATATTCTTAAGTAGCATATCTGTAAAGATTTGGCCCAGGTATACCCTTGATTTCGCCACAGTCATTTAATAAATAAATATCACAGATCACATCTATGCCGCCTTTTTGCTCTTGTGACTCTGTTAAAATCAGTATCTAGACCCAAACGCCGCTTGCCTCTTCTGCGTATTTTAATACCGAAGTTCTACACATCCTCTGAAAACCAGCTCCGGGGTTGCCTTTCCCTGAAGGCTTTCCTAGGTTCCGCGTGTGAAACTGCAGTGAATCCATGACACTTGTCTGCTGCTGGTACATTGCCTCATGGCCTACTGTCTGCCTTCCTCAGAGTTGGTCCCCGTACTGTGACTTTTTGGACTCGTGTTCCAGGCGTCACCTCTGAGAATGTACTTACACTTGGGTGTGACCCTGCGGCCAGCACCAGGTCTCCAGTTTTCCTGAAATGCTGACCCAGCACTCTCCTTACCCGTTTGAGGAGCTCACTCGGAAATACTGCCAAGAGCAGCAAGAACCTGGGAATTGGAAGAGAGCAGATAATGATCCAGAGCAGGTACAAACAGATCCATCTCTTGAGAACAAAAAGCACGTTAAGAATATTCTGCTGCTGAGGTGATGGCCTGCACGTTAACTGCACTGTGTAGTTGGGCAAAATGTTTTGCTTAAATTTCGAGAGCCTTTTAGTCTTTGCCAGGATATTTTTTAAGTGCTTGTCATAATTCATCGTCGTTTTCCGAGGGAGTGTGATATTAGTATTGGATTCCTGGCTGGGAAGAAGTGTTAGTAAATATTGCAATTTCTGGGAAAAGCGTGAAGGTAGAAATAAGGGATGCCCGCTTGAAAAGCTACACCACTCAGCCCCTGCAAGGGCCGGGGAAGCTAATGGTAATTGTGAAATACAATCTCGATGTGTTTCGGAATTGAATTTTCTATACTAGCCAATTTCCTATAGTGAGTTTTGTAGCTTTGGAGTTGCATTGCTCTAATAATTAAATTTAGAAGTGGCCGTGACCTCATCTCTAGGGCTAGTCGATGTGGCTAGATTCCCCGTTATTACTGGGTTCCCAAATTGTCAAGAGCATTCTGTGAACACATTCTAAATTAAAATATCTTTAAAACTGAGCTTTTTCCCTTTTCTTTTTAAGACAGGCTTTCAGCTGGGCTGGCCTTCTGCTGAACTAGGAAGGGGCTCCTGAGGGGGAAGAGTCAGAACCCGGAGTGGCCTGGTTGCGCAACTGTCACCATTTACACGCGGTGGCCCTGCAGAGACTCCCTGGTTATAAACTACAAATCACAGCCCCGGGGGACTTAAAGGAAAGGCAGAAGGGATTAGATAGTTAGACATCAGCCACCAGACTTTGAGCATCGATTAGTAGTTCTGAGTCAGTGAGGTCTGGGGCCCAGAATGTAGCAGTTGCCACCTCACTGTCATTCAACATTCAGTCGCAGAGTTCCCACTGTGGCTCAGTGGGTTAAGAACCCAACATAGTATCTGTGAGGATACAGGTTCAATCCTTGGACTTGTTCGGTGGGTCAGGGATCTGGCATTGCTGCAAGCCGCAGTTTGGGTTGTAGATGTGGCTTGAATCTGTCATTGCTGTGGCTGTGGTGTAGGCTGGCAGCTGCAGCTCCGGTTCGACCCCTAGCCCAGGAACTCTCATAGGCTGCAGGTGCAGCCATAAAAAGAAAAACAAAATGAAAAACCAAAACTTCAGCTTCCAACTTCTGTTCTCTTGATTGTTAATTTCCAGTGACTGTGCTTTAGGTGCTTGGCAAAGGATTTTGTTAAAATACCTTCTCTTGTTTGAATCGCCTACAAAATCTGACTTTGCTTCAGAGATAGAAACGTTGAGTTAGCTTACTTTTTCTTCTTTCCCTTATGTAAGGGTTGTGAGGCAGTACATCTGTGATTTGATCAGAAAAATCTGTCATACATGTAATTTATTCGAAAGTAAAGAATGCTTCTTCAGTGTCCATGTGCTTGGAACCTAAAGCTCTGCCTGTAGGTATAGGCTTCCCACCTGTTCCACGCCAAAAAGAAAACCATCCTGGCCTTTCAGAAATGAAGCCCAAGTCGTGCTTATAAAATGGCACATGGCATTTCATTTTGAAACCGTGGAAGTATTTGTCTTGATGAAGGCCACAGCTGTTACAGCATGAAGTTCTTTTTTTTTTTTTTTTTTTTTTTATTTTATTCTCCCACTGTACAGCAAGGGGGTCAGGTTATCCTTACATGTATACATTACAATTACAGTTTTTCCCCCACCCTTTCTTCTGTTGCAACATGAGTATCTAGACATAGTTCTCAATGCTATTCAGCGGGATCTCCTTGTAAATCTATTCTAGGTTGTGTCTGATAAGCCCAAGCTCCCGATCCCTCCCCCTCCCTCCCCCTCCCATCAGGCAACCAATCATGGACTTGGAGAAGAGCATGAAGTTCTTACATCGATCTGAAGGCTTCCATAGAGGCTAAGTGATCGTTATATGTATGTATGTACAATGTATGCGATCACTCCGTATTAGCTGGGTAGTGTGATATATCTGAACAGCTGTATTGTTTTGTGGGGTGCTCTTTGATTCACTGTAGGTATGCCTCAGTACTTACAAGGAAGTGAAAAAATTGCAACACCATTTAACCTCAAAAACCGACAGAGGAGGTCCTGCCGTGGCACAGCGGCAATGAACCTGACTAGTATCCATGAGGATGCAGGTTCGATCCCTGGCCTTGCTCAGTGGGTTAAGGATCTGGCACTGCTGTGAGCTGTGGTGTAGGTCACAGATGCAGCTCAGATCCTGTGCTGCCATGGCTGCGGTGTCGGCTGATGGCTGCAGCTCCAGTTTGACCCCGAGCATGAGAATTTCCATGTGCCGCAAGGGCAGCCCTAAAAAAGACAGACAAAAAACCCCAACAGTGACAGCATGCATTTCCTGCACGCACCACCTGCCACTTGGAAGGGTATCCCCCAAGATGGATCTCCTGGGGTGCGATGGGAGGTTATCACGCATTTGTTTGAGGACTGAGTTTATTCAGACGCTGGAGATAACTCGCTTTACAAACACATAGAGCAAAGTTCCCTGCTTGAACTGCGTGTCCTAATTTACAGAACAAGAACGTGAAGGTTGGGGAAACCAAAGAAAGACATCCTAAAGAGCATCACTGGAGAGGGAGTGAGAAAGGGGGGAGGATGTCTTGAGCTCCAGGTCTTAAGCCTTCAAGTGGGGGCATCTAGAGGGAAATCGGCTCGGCTTAAAAGTGACAAGCCAATTTCACAGATGTTACAATTGCGGTGACGGGTTGGGACTTGGGGAGGGATGAGCAGGTGGGGCGCAGGGGATTTGTAGGGCAGCGAAAATGTTCTGGTACCACAGGGATGCTGAATACATGACGCCTTGCATTTGTCAAAGCCCATAGAACTTTCTAGATCAGTGTGTACCCTAGTGTACACTGTGAACTTAGCTAATGAGAACTGTCAGTATTGGCTCATCAGTCGTAACACATGCACCACACTGATAGATGATGGAAATAAGAGGGGAAGCTGTGTCTGGGTTTGTGTGAGTTGTGTGAGAATTTTGTGCTTTCTGTTCCCGTGTTCTGTGAGCCTGAAACTGCTCTCTAAAGTCTATGAATTATTTTTTTAATGGCAGTGTCGCCCTTGGGTGGTGAAGAGTTGAGGTTAGCAGTGTAGTTTGAAGGTACGCTCGTGTAAAAAGGCTTTTAGGGGCTTCAGGGGTCGGTGAGCTTCTAGCGCAGAGTGAAAGGGACAGCCTGATGGGCTGGCCCTGGGCCCCCTGATGTTCCTGCATCAGGGTCTGGTTCACAGTACAGAAACGACGAAGACCAAAAAGGGATGACACTAAAAATTGGAGAAGTGCTGTACTCTCATCACGTGGCAGCAGCCAAGCAGAAGATGGATTTGCACGGTCAGTACCAATGCCCCCAAGGGAGGGGGAAGAGGACATCAGACGGCCACTGAGTCTGCTGATGGGGTGGGAAAAACCTCAGTGTGGCCTCTGTCCCATCCGCGCCAGCTGGGCTGTACTGCTGAAGACCTCAGTGGATCTGGAAATGGAAGCTAGACGTACAGCTTCCTCTTAAAATAGAGATTCTAAAAGCTCTCCTTTTTGGGAGTGGAGGAATCGTTTTTATTCCTTATTTTTTAACTATGAAAGACAACCTGGTTACAGAAAGAAGCTGAAGGGCCAGCATTCTGGTAGAGGCTGGGCATTTGGGACAAATGGTAGAAAAAAAATGAAAATGAAGCCAGTACTCCGATGAGGACATAACCTTGAAAGCAGAAGGAGCTGGAAGACGGATGCACCCTGAAGTACACGAGCTGGTTTATGTGATCATTGCAAAGCGATGAGGTGGGAAGAGTAAAGTTGGATCATCTCTACACCTTAAATGTGGTAAGAGCTCAACTCTCTGGTTGGTCTTGGACGTTGAGGTGTTGGTGCCACTGGAGCATGGCTGCCGTGACGTTCTGAGGCATTTTCATCAGAAGCCCCCACAGGTAAGGGCTCTGAATATACACGGCAGAGACAGCATTTTTCATTTAAAAGCACCCTTAGAAATTATGCCGAACCCATTCTTTCTTCAAAGAAGGAGAACGGCTTTAAAAAAGGTTATGTAGTTTTTCTGATGTCTTGGGGCTACTTGGATGCAGAATCAACAAGACTCTGACGGACCGTGTCTCTCAGGCCATCTTGTATTTCTTACACATCAGCAAAGGCATACAGTGTTGGAGCTGATCCACTGGGGTGCCTGTGGGCAGCTGAAGATAGATAGCTGGCATTAGGGTGAGAGGCGAGAGCAAAATCAAATTTCTTTTTAAAATACAACTTATGTAGGATAAAAATTGCCCCTTGAAGCATACAGTTGAAGGTGTTTAGTATATTTACTTGTGCAGCTGTCATCTGTTTGTAATTCCAGAATACGGCTCTCCCTCCAAAAAGAAACCCCACACCACGCCCACTCCCTGTCTCTCAGCATCACCCCCATGCCCACCACCACCAAAGCCTCTGGTGACCTCTGATCCATGTTTGTCTCTGTGGCTGTGCCTGTTCTGGACACTTTACGCATGTGGAGTCGTGCAGTATGTGGCATCTTTCACTTTGCCTAAGGCTTTCAAGGGTTTATCCGTGTTGATGATACATGTTTGTATTTCATTTCTTTTTATGGCAAAAGAATACTCTGTTATATGGATGGGCCGCATTTTTTTATCCATTTATCAGCTGACAGACATGTGAAATATTTCCATTTTTGTCTGTTAGAAGTAATACTACCATGAAGACGCATATGTAAGTTTTTCTGTAGACATGTTTTCACTTCTCTCGGTGTATAGGATGGAATTGCTGAATCGTGTATCCATTTAGAAAGAGAAAGAGAGAGAGAGAGAGACATATATAATAACTCTGTGTTTTTAACTTTTAGAGGAACTGCCAGTTGTTTCCCAAATTAGCTGCACTGTTTGACCTTCCTACCAGCCGTGTCCAAGGGTTTCGGTTTCTCCACGTGCTCACCAATACGTGTTGTTACCCTTCTTTTTGGTTATGGCCGTCCTAGTGGGTGTGAAGTGGGAGTGAATTATTTTCTTGTGGTTTGGATTTGCATCTCCCTGGAGACCGATGATGCTGAGCAGCTTTCTATGTGCTTATTGACCATTCGTGTGTCTTCTCAGGAGCAATGTCTGTTCAGACACTTTGCCCGTTTCTTTTTGCCAATTGACTCATCTTTTTGTTATTCAGCTCTTCATTCTGAGTACAGATCCCTTATCAGGCATGTGATTTGTAAGTATTTTCTCCCATTCTGTGAGTTGTCTTTTTACCTTCTTGATGGTATCCTTTGAAGCATAAAAGTTTCTCATTTTCACAAAGTCTAATTTATCTTTTTTAAACTTTTTTGTACCTTGCTTTTGTGTCATAGCTCAAAAACCATTGCCTAACTTAAGGTAAAAAAACATATATTCCCACTTTTTTTCACCCTAGGTGTTCTATGGGTTTAGCTCTTACTAATCCTCTTACAATAGGATTATTGTCCATTTTGAGGTAATATTTGTATGTGCTGCAGGGTAAGGGGCCCGTTTCATTCTTTTGCACGTGGAGATCCACTGAGACCAGCACCGTTTCTTGGAAAGACAATTCTTTCCCTCCTCGAATCGTCTCAGGACCCTTGTTGAAAATCAGTTGATCACAAACGAGAGGATTTTGCTCTGAATTCTCAGTTCTGTTCTGTTGACCTCGATGTCTCGCCTCAGAATTCCTTCAGTAAAAGCAGAGAGTGAAGACAGTGAGCTGTCACATTACTGACTCTTCGCAGAAGATCAGAGGATGGAGAAACCTCTGCAGTCCTGTCACTGTGAATGTTGTGCCACATATCCCTTGAGTGAGACTTGGGCCATGTCATTCCTTTACAGTTGTTATTCTTACCTGTTTTTTTTTTTTTTAAACTCACCCTGCTCATATTGCTCATTTCTTTTCCTGCCTCCTGCGTAAGTCAGAGGGGACGCAAAAGGCAGCAGGATCCTAGGATGACTTGACACAAACGTGCGCACACACACACCTGCACACACACACCCGCACACAGGAGGGGGTTGTTAAATTTCCTTTAAATATTTTGTATTTGATTGTTTCCTGGTTCACCAAGGGCAGTCAGGCTCTGCATTGAAGTCTGCCTCTTCACACGCTTTTAGAAATATTTTCACGAGAGCTTTGAATCACAAGTTACCTTAATTGAAGGGCAAGAAATAAGAACATACTGAACAACACATAAACCTTTTTGAACCCAAGTTCACACTGGTTTCTTTGCTCCCCAAAGACTTTTTTTTAATACCTGGAATACCTACTTAAAGCATATTTCTACTTGAATTTTTAAAAAATCTTTCAGATACCTATACTTTACTCCCCATGAGTCAACTTTGAGAAATCTCTGTGACCTTCAGACAAAGAGATCTCTTGAGTACCCAACCAGGGGTCCATATTTTCAGAGAGCTGGGAGAGTTTTCTGAAGGTTGAAAGAGATCTAAGGACTTCACATCTCAGAAGGAGGGACCGCATCCTACTTAAGGACTAGACGTAAAACACATGTAATATTTTAAAATTTATTGTCCCAAGGAAGGGTCACATGCTCCATTTTAAATTGTGAGATTTTGACAGTGACGGGGCTCATTTGTGACCTAGTAGCTGAAAATGATTAGACAGTGAAATCATGCTCTTTAAAACTCAAATCGACATTGTTTTGCCCTCTGGAACTTTATCTGTCCACGACAGCTGTTGATGCTTCTCAAATCCCACTCCCGCTGTTCTGGCCCTCCCCAGGTCCCGCCCCGTGTCCCTCGCCCCCCCCTTCCCCCTCTGGTCTATCCTCATCTTTCAGCCTCTTCACACCACTCTTCTTGATAATTACTTACTAAGCATCAGCCGAATTGCCCTCTGTCCTGTCATCCTGAATAGATTAAGCTCTCCTCCCATCTCCCTTTGAAAGGCTGATGGTCCCGCCACCCCGTGTGTGTTCTTCAGAGCCCTGCTGACCTGCATGTTCACCACCATGTCCCCTGTGGGTCCCACTGGTCTGTAACGGCCTTAGAGGCAAGGGCTTTTCCTTCCTGGGAAATCTCCAGCCTGGGGGAGAGCCTGGTACGTGGTTGGTGCTCCATAAATACATGTCCGACACTCGGTCAGACGGTCAGCAGTGAGTTATAACCAAGAGCCAAACGCCTGGAGAAGCTGAGGGATGAACCTCTGTGTGGAGCTGTGTTTGACATGGTCACAGGAAGAACCATCTACACTGTAGGCTTCAGAACCGTCTACACCGTGAGCTTCCTGGGGAGCCCCTCTTGGACGGTCCCACCCAGTTGAATGTTGTAAAGGGGAAAGTCATTTCCGTCCTGTTCAGTTTTGTTTGCCCCTGGGCTTTGGACCCCAGGAAATATTGTCCTAACAGCTTTCCTGTTTGGATGGTCGTGGGAAGAGCACTTGCTCTGAATCGAGCCAGGCTTCTGATCTCCCTGCTGATGAACTGACAGAGGATTCTGTTCTTTAGATCGAAGTTAAAAATTGCAGTGTGAATAAGAGCGCTGACCCTACCTGTAGACCCCACAAGAACCATCACCCACCTCTCACACCATCCAGTTTTTTGGAAATATTACGGGATAGAATTATGATCATGTGTATATTTTATTTCGTCATTTTGCTTTCAGCTTGCCCCATCAATTTTGTCATAGTTAAGGGATGAATTTGATAGAGAATTATACAAAATTTGATAGAGGCCTCTCCTAAAAGAAAAAATAACCATAACCATATTAAAAGACCCTATCGTCTTAATTAAGAGGCAGATGTTTTTATGGTTTTTTTTTCCCTCTTAATTATATAAGCTGTGCTGAGTGGGATATAATAGCATGATTTTACATTGATTGTATATAGAAGGCACTTAGCAATGCAGTACACAGCAACATTGGTGGCCTAACTTTGGCAGTAGAAGAATAGAAATATAATCCAAATGTCACTGGAGATATAAAACCAATACCAGGTAGTCAGTGATTTGATATAATGTTTTGGGGAAATGCAGTCAATTACATTTTTTAAATCAGGATAAAACATGTAGTTCCCTTAAAACCTAGAAGTCATTGACCCTGGAGGCACAGGATATGTGTGTGGATGTATGGATGGATATACATTGAGAGTATGTATGTATTTACGTAACATTAAAAATGATCATCCTGGAGTTCCTGTCGTGGTGCAGTGGTTAACGAATCCGACTAAGAACCATGAGGTTGCGGGTTCGGTCCCTGCCCTTGCTCAGTGGGTTAACAATCCGGCGTTGCCATGAGCTGTGGTGTAGGTTGCAGACGTGGCTCGGATCCCGCGTTGCTGTGGCTCTGGCATAGACTGGTGGCTACAGCTCTGATTAGACCCCTAGCCTGGGAATCTCCATATGCCACAGAAGCGGCCCAAGAAATAGCAAAAAAAAAAAAAAGGGATCATCCTGGAGTTCCCAGTGTTAAGTCAGTTAAGAATCCCACTGCAGTGGCTCAGGTCACTGTGGAAGTGTGGGTTTGATCCCCGACCCAGGGCAGTAGGTTAAAGGATATAGCATTGCTGCAGGGGCTTGAATTCAGTCCCTGGCCTGGGAACTTCCATGTGCTTCAGGTGAGGCCATTTAAAAGAAAATTATCATCCTTTCACCGACTTGTGCTTCTCTTCTAGTCATGATTTAAAAAGAAAAATTATTAGATGTCTCTCTCGGAAATTATCTTGATACCTCTAACAAATGTGCTTGTGCTCTGTATTGGTTTGTCCATTTCAGATACTACCTTTGACCTTCTGTTTTGGTGGGTGAGAAATTCCCTCCTGAACAGTGCTGCCCTCCCTCCCCCACTCCTTCCAGTGTAGTTACAGCTCCTTTTTATCAATGCATGGATACATGTTAACTTCTTTAAAATCACATGAATAATGTTCACTCTAGAGCTACGAGGTATGTTAGGATTATTTGTCCTTTCTTGCTCAGGTGTCAATATTTCCTGCAGTTTCTAAAAGCTGTTCTTTTTGTCTCTCACCTTAACTGAAATTCCACATGCTTTGGAGACTCTGCAGAACACTCTCCAGATGCTCCACCAGATCATGTGTTTTCTTGCAGCTCCAGTCTGCCTTCCCCTCCCTCCTGAAGCCCCATCCTCCAGGTTCCCATCTAGACTGACCTTCCTTCTGCTGAAATTTTTTCCTAGATCCCTTGTCTTTATCCTCGACTTCTTTGCTCATGTTCCTGATGTAAAGATAGCAGTAGATTCTCAAGAAGTTTTACGTGGGTAGTGTATCTCTGAGGTGATGGATAACCACAAACACATTCTGTGATTGTATGTGGTTGTTAGATTGTTAGATTGGCTGGGTATAAAAGCCTAGGCTGAAATTCTTTTTCTCTAAGAATTCTGCATCCTTTAACTTACTTCTGGTTGACGGGAGAGAAACTCAATCCAATTCTGAGTCCCAATCCATTATATTTAGACTCCAGAGTATTTGTTCTGTCTTCTCTTTATGTTTAGCCTTCTGAAATTTGCAATGGCGTGTGCACGCACATGCATGCATGCACATGCGTCTTCTTTATGAGAAATCTTTTTCACCCGAGAAATTCGTTTTCTTTAGTCCTGGAAATTTTTTAAATTTTTGTAATATCCTCCTCCATTTGCTGCATTTTGTCTTTCTACAGGTTAGTCAAATTGAATCTTCTGGATTTACCTCCCAAGCCGCTTATATTTTCTTTAATTTTGCTCTGTTATTCTTTGCCTTTTCTCATTTGCTAGCCCCATTATTGAGGGTTTTTTAAAATGTTAATCTTTTTCTTTCTTTTTAATTTGCAAGAACTTGATTTCTTTTTCTCCCTACTTTTCTAGTAACATTCTCATCTTAGTTTATGGATCATATTTCTTTGAGGAAATGAGAGAAAATTTACTTGATGTTTTCTTTTGTTCCTTATTTATCTCCATTTTATCTAGGTTTCTTTTTCTGCTTTTGAAAGCTCTTCTTAGAAGCACCAGTATGTGGTTTTAGACTGTCTTTAATTAGCTCTTTTATTTCTTATTTACATATTTTAACATCAAGTAATGTGAACCTCAAAACACTGAATAAGTTAATGTGATTTAGATGATAAGAAAATTATATTCTCATAGTAAGTTGGCCCTGTGGTGAAAGGTGACAGCATTTTTCACTGTTTGTCTGATTTATTTTCCTCTCCTGAAAGAATTTCCCCAAAAATTATGAAAATAACAGAGAACAAACTTCTTAGCAAATCCAGCTGATGACAAACACTGTGCCTGTTCCTTCATATCCTATTGTGAAAAAGAGGTTTTTTTCATGCAGGTGTAAAGAATACATCATTATTACTATGTGTGTGTGCACATATTTGGATAGCAATCATGAGGACTTCCTCTGGAATGAGTTCTAGAATTTTTCCCAGATGTTAATAATTACTTGTGTTATATAAGATTCAAATTAAATTGTATATTAACTTATATCGTGGAAGGCTAAGATTGAGAAGTATCTCCAGTCTCCCTTTAGAAGACTCTCAGAATCATCCTTCATTCCTGCTGAATATTCTTTCCATCCAGCAGGACCTCTCGCAAGACTTGAGTTTGCACAAGTCTGTATGCCCAAGGCACAGTGAGGCCAAAAAAACTGCGGTCTTGGAGTCTGGAGCAGAAAAATGGTTTACTGCAGGGCCAGGCAAGGAGATGGGTGGCTTGTGCCCCCCAGATATCCCAAACTCCCCAAACCAAAATTGCAAAGCATTTATGTAGCTGTCCCCAGAGGTCTGGTCACGATGTTCCTATAAACCATTTAGCCACCAAAAATGAAAAGAAACTTAACTTTAAGTTCTATACTTTATCTTTGTGACATCTGATAGGGTGATCAATCAAAAACTTTCAAAAAAAATACATTAAATGAGGGTTAAATTATATCTGGGTCAAGTGGAATGGAAAACATGTTGAAGACAAAAAAAAAAAAAGATGTACAATTTGACTGTTAGTAAGTAATTGTTCCTGTATCTCTTAAAGTGGGTTGTGATGAACATCCACTGTGGTACTAGAATCCATTGGCTATGTTAAAGATGTAAATGATTTAAATTTATTTAAAAATGCCAGTATTTATAACATGCCAGAAACTGTGTCCTTTGTAACTCTATAACCTTATCCTTAAAATGTTTATATTACCTTAAATATATTGAGACCAAAGCAATCTACAGATTCAGTGCAATCCCAAAAATGCCAGTGACTTTTTTTTTTTTTTGTAGAAGTAGAAAAACCCATCCTAAGTTTTTTATGGAATCTTAAGGGACCTCAAAGAGTCACAGAAATCTTGACAAGAAGAATAAAGTTGGAAGAACCATACTTCCTGATTTCAAAACTTGCTACAAAGCTACAGGAGTCAAAACAGTGTGGTACTAGCATAAAAACAGGCCCATAGAGCAAGAGAATAGAGAGCCCAGAAATGAACCCTTCCAGATACAGCCAAGTGATTTTTAATTTATTATTATTATGGTGATTATTATTATTAGTCTTTTTAGGGCTACACCCAGAGCATATGGAAGTTCCCAGGCTAGGGGTCAAATCAGAGCTGCAGCTGCCTGCCCATATACCACAGCCACAGCAACTCCAGATCTGAGCTGCATCTGTGACCTATATCACAGCTTGCAGAAATGACAGATCCTTAACCCATTGAGTGTGGCAAGGGATTGAACCCACATCCTCATGGATCCTAGTCAGGTTCATGACCACAAAACTACAATGGGAACTCCCAAGTGATTAATTTTTAAAAAAACTTTTACTAAATTATAGTTGATTTACAATGTTGTGTTAATTTCTGCCATACAGCAAAGTGATTTAGTTACACATATATATTCTTTCCAGTTATAGCTTATCTTTGCTATCAGGTAGGACCTTGTTTATCCATTCTATATATAATGTTTTGCATCTGCTAATCCCAGTCCATCCCTCCCTCACCGTCTTCCCTTTGGCAACCACACGTTCATTCTCTGTCTGTGAGTCTGTTTCTTTTTCATAGTTATGTTCATTTGTGTCATATTTTAGATTCCATGTATAAGTGATATCATGTGGTATTTGTCTCTCTCTGCCTGACTGACTTTGCCTAGTATGATCGTCTCTAAGGGGTCCATCCATGTTGGTGCAAATGGGAACACTATTTCATTCTTTTTATGGCTGAGTAATATTCCAGTGTGTGTGTGTGTATCTCACATCTTTTTTTATCCATTCCTTTGTTGATGGATATTTGAGTTGCTTCCATGCCTTGGCTATAGTGAATAGTACTACAGTGAACATTGAGGTACATGTATCTTTTTGAATTTTGGGAGTGCTATTGCTGGATCATGTGGCAACTCTCTTTTTAGTCTTTTGAGAAATCTCCGTTTTGGTTTCCATAATGGCTGCACCAATTTACATTCCACCAAAAATGTAAGAGGATTCCCTTTTCAGCACACCCTCTCCAGCATTTATTTTTTGTGGACTTTTTGATGGCGGCCAATCTGACCTGTGTGAGGTGGTACCTCATTGTAGTTTTGGTTTGCATTTCTCTAATAATTAGTGATGATGCAGCCAAATGATTTTTGACAAGAGAGAAGACCTTTCCATGGGGCAAGGACTATCTTTTCAATAAATGGTGCAAGGAAAACTGGATATACAATGCAAAAGAAAACTGGATATACATGCAAAAGAAAACTGAATCCTCACCTTTTGCCATGTGGGAAAATGAACTCAAAGTATTAATAAATTTGAGAACTAAAACTATATACCCTTAGAAGAAAACATGGGGCAAAGAATATTAAATTGGACAGTGATTTATTGGGCATGACACCAAAAGCGCAGGCAACAAGAGACAATACAGATAAATTGGACTTCAAAATTAGAAATTTGTGTGTCAAAAAATACTATCAACAGAATGGAAAAGCAGCCTATGCTGTGGGAGAGAATATCTTCAAATCATATATTTGATCGACAAGGGATTCATGCCCAGAATATGTAACTCCTCCGACTTGATAACAGCAAAAAGAAAACCCAGTTCGAAAATCAGAAAAGACTTGTACAGACATTTCTCTAGAGAAGACGCTCAGCCTTTCTGACCACCAGGGAAATGCAAAGCAGAACCACGGTGAAATGCCACTTCACAGAGTCACCCCATCGGGATGGCTCCTATAACAAACAACACAGAAAACGGCAAGTGTCGGTGAGGCCACAGAGGAGTTAGAATCTTGGGGAGAAAGTCAAATGGTGCAGCCACTGTGGAAAAGGGTATGGAAATTCCCCCACAGGGTGAGCATAGCCTGTCATCCAGCAGTTCCATTTCTGAGTATCTACCCAGAAGAATCGAAAGCAAGGACCTGAACAGCTGTTGGGCCATCAGTAGTCATTGCATGAGTCACAGCTACCAAAAACTGGCAACAACCCAAGGATCCATTCGTGGGTGAAGAGAAGCAAAATGTGGTCTGTACATACGATGAAGTCTTGTTCAGCCTTTGAAAGGACTGAAATTCTCATCGCGGCTGGAACATGGATAAACCTTGGAAACATTATGCTTAAAGATATAAGGCAGACAGACAGACAGACACACATACTGTCTGATTCCCCTTACATGAAGTAACCGGAATAGTTAAATTCACAGGAAGAGAAAGCACAAGAGTGACCGCCAGGGACTGGAGGTAGGAGGGTCTGGACGTGATTGATGGGAACCGTTTCGGGTTGGAACCACGACAGAGGTCTGGAGGCCCGTCGTGGCGATGGGTTTGCAACGGTGTCCGTGTTCTTCCTGCCACCGAGTGATACCCTTAAAAATACTTCGAATGGTAAATGTATGTTATGTGTGTTTTACCGCAATAAAACAAATCAATCTGTATGGAGAGGGGTTTTCAGATTTTGTCGATCCAGAGCGCTCAAATGTCGCGCGGGCAGCATGTGCCTCGCCGTCCACGTCCTGGAGGAACAGCTGTCTTGGGTCCCTCACGGTCTGAAGCCAGCCCTCTCCCCTGGCCACCTGGAGATTCACATCTGTTGCTAGTACACACACGTCATGCCTCTGCCTCGAATGTCCCTCTCTGTCCATGAATTGGTGTTGGAATCGGATACTTCAAGACCCAGTCAAGTGCCTGCCACCTTTGGGAAGACGCGTGGTGACTCCTGGACAGAACCCATTTCCCAAAGAAGTTTTCCATACTTCTGACTCGTCTCAAACTTGTCCTCAGCCAAAGTGAGTTCATTAAGGACAAGGATGGTATCTGCTTCATCCTTGTGACTGCTACGCAGAGCACGGAGCATAATTCGAAGCAGGGTCTTGGTAAATAGTTGGCTTCTATGTGGAATCTTAAAAAAAAAAAAGAAAGAAAAGATACGGCGTGTCTGTTGTGGCTCAGTGGCTTAAGAACCCGACATAGTGTCAGTGAGGATACGGGTTCAATCCCTGGCCTGGCTCAGAGGGTTAGGATCCAGCGTTGCTACAAGCTGTGGCAGGGGTCACACATGCAGCTCAGATCCACTGTTACCGTTGCTGTGGCCTAGGCCTGCACCTGTAGCTCCAGTTCAACCCCGAGCCCGGGTGCTTCCTTATGCCATAGGTGCAGCCCGAAAAAAAAAAAATTAAATGATTCAAATGAACTTATATACGAAACAGAAGTAGACTCACAGACATAGAAAACAAACTTGCGGTTAACAAAGAGGAGAGGAGGAGCAGGGCTAAATTAGGAGAGTGGGGTTAAAATACACACACTCCTGTGTGCAAATTAGATGCCCAACAAGGACCTACTGCATAGCACAGGGAACTCCCTCAATATCTTATAATAACCTGTAATGGAAGAGAATGTAAAAAAAAAAAAAAAAGGAATATATATGGTTGTATACAACTGACTCACTTTGCCGTACCCGTGAAACTAACAAACATTATAAATCAACTATCTTTAAATTAAAAATAGTTCAATAAGTGAATTTTTAAAACTACCTGTGATTCTTCTAAAAGATGGCACAAATGAATCCATCTACAAAACAGAAACAGAGTCACAGATGTAAAGAACAGACTTGTGGTTGCCAAGGGGGAGGGGGAGAGGGAGGGAGTGGGATGGACGGGGAGTTTGGGGCCCATGGATGCAAACTATTCCATTCGGAATGGAGACGCAATGAGGTCCTCCTGCGCAGCACAGGGAACTCTGTCCAGTCCCCTGGGATAGCCCAGGATGGAAGGTAATGTAAGAAAGGCAGGGGGTGGGGGTGGGGGTGGGTATGGTTCACTTTGCTGCGTAGCGTAAATTGGCGCAAGGTTGTACATCGACCATATTTGAATTTTAAAAATTATGACTCTCATGATCCTTCTCTGAGAGAGTAAACAGACCTTCCCCGCACATTCCAGAATGAGCGAGGCAAAGAAAATGTCACACCTTGCCCAGGTTGCAGGTATCGGGTGGCCGACGGGGGTGGAGGGGCCCCCTCAAAATTCTCTGGCCTCCTTATAGCCCCGGCCTGTGGAGCCAGGCATTCAGCCTTTCTGTCCATCTGTTAAGAGCATTACTTTATTGGTTATAAAACACATGTTCTCAAGTCTTTGCCATAGGTCCCATCCATAAATGAAATGATCTGCATATTTCTGCTACCCCTTCTGTAACAACCCCCCCGCCACTGTTCCAGCTCCAGGAGGTTGGAAATAACTGCGTCATTAATGGACGAGAACAGATTCTAACCACAGTGACCCGCAGATGAAAGGCTCATTATTTGATTACTAGTCTCCAAACACTGGCGCACAGGACTTGGGCTGAGAGTCTAAGCCTTGAACTGCTAAAAAATGTAAGAAGTCCTTGACACAATTTGGAGCAATTACATTCCGTGGTGCCAAGAATTCCTTATTAAAAACCGATTTCATTGTGCATATACTCCATCTGGTTGGTATTACGGTCTTTTATGGGCAGGAAACACGACTTTGTCTTTACCTGATGGGCCATAATATAGGTGTGGGGTTTTTTTTGTTTTTGTTTTTTTGTTTTTGTTTTTTTTTTTTTTGCAGAAACTGAGGTATTTTGTAGCATTGAAAAAAATAGGAGACTTTGAAAGTGTTTACCAGGTGTCCCTTGTATGAACTTCTGTGACGTTTGATTCCACGTCTTGCATCATTTGGAGTTTTAATGGAAGAGAAAATGTTTAAAGTAAGAAAATTTATATGTGCACATCATATGCTACATTTATTTGCATGAAATAATTTTTTTTTTTTTTTTGTCTATTTAGGGCCATACCCATGGCATATGGAGGTTCTGAGGCTAGAGGTCGAATCGGAGCTGTAGCCTCTGGCCTACACCACAGCCACAGCAACGCAGGATCCAAGCCGAGTCTGCAGCTACAGCACAGCTCACAGCAATGCCGGATCCTTAACTCACTGAGCAAGGCCAGGGATCGAACCTGCAACTTCATGGATCCTAGTCAGGTTCCTTTCCACTGAGCACCAAGGGAACTCCCACATGTAATAATTTCTGTCTTATACTTTGGACATTCTCATCCCTTTAAATGTGACTTAGATGGTCATTTGTGTTTTTTTTTATTAAAAATATTTGGATAACGGAAGGTGAGAGCCTTTCTTTCCATTATCTTCTGGATCGGTTTCAACCATATTAGTGAAAAACTAATAGCTCAAAATATTGCAGGAGAATGTTTTTAAAACCCGAGTGATTGCATTTTGTCGTGTGACACGTTTTTCAAAACAAGTTTATGTCTTAATCTAAAAAGGAAGCCCTGGCTTCCTTCCCTGGCGTTAGAGGTTTGAGATTTAGATCATTTTGTTCCTACATTTTTTGAGGAGCTAATGTTCTGATAGGGTGAAGTCCTTTGTTTCTGTTAAAATCTGAAACTATTAGAGCATGGTTAGTAGCCATAAATACTGATTTGAATCTGGATCCTCTTAAGTTTGATGTGTTTTAAAAATCACTTTGTGGGAATTCCCGTTGTGGCCCAGTGGAAACGAAGCCGACTAGGAACCATGAGGGTGCAGGTTCGAACCCTGGCCTTGCTCGGTGGGTTCAGGATCCGGCGTTGCCGTGAGCTGTGGTGTAGATTGCAGACACAGCTCAGATCTGGCGTTCCTGTGGCTGTGGTGTAGGCCGGCAGCTGCAGCTCCAATTTGACCCTCTGACCTGGGAACCTCCGTGTGCTGTGGACATAGCCCTAAAAAAAGGCGAAAGAACAGAAAAGTCACTTATTTGTTAGGTAGGGTCTACTGTGATAACTGCAACACCCTATTAAACACCTGTTTGGTAGCAGCCGTAATATCTTGAATGGTCTCTGCACCCCAGTCCCCTCATTTGTGAATCATCCTCGTTTGTGGGGATGGCTCTGGGCTTTAAACGAGGTGCTCTGGAGTGTGCAGGCTTCTGTGCAGAGCAGGCGTTGAATGCACATGGGAACAGCAGCATCGGCAGCTCCGCAGCGTGCGGTTTTCTTTCCATTTATTCACAGAAACGAACTCGGAGGCCTTAAGGCAGCGGCCCTGATGGTGCCGCAGTTCAGTGAGTGGAATCCATACGACCTGACTGTGCACCTCTGACAAATGCTAGGGAAGACGGGCCAAAGCAGAAGTTACAGGACAGAAAATGAACGTGGCGGAGTGACAGGGCCTCTTTCCACCTCGCTCCTGAAAGGCGTGCTTATTCGTGCAGGATAGTGGTGTTTAAAGGAAAAATGACTCCCCTCCTGGCCTTTATTTCTACACTAGTAGTCGGTGTCTGGCGGGCTTGGCTTTGCCTCCATAAAAACATGTAAACCTGCAGCATCTTTGTTGTGGTTTTACAAGAAATGGATTCTGCGCATGTCACTCTGAAACCTTCATTCACCTTGAAAAAGCCCTGGCAGTTTAGTACGTATGCGGTGTTTGCTTGTAGCTTTGTGCCTGTCCAGGAATGACCCAGGAAGAAAAACTGAAGATTTCCGAAGCCCAGCCTGTTTACTGCCATCGCCTTCCTTGAATTCTGGCCACTCAAGCCCATGTTTATCAGACAGAAAGATACTGGGGGGCGGGTGGGGGTTGTTGGCTGTCTTGCTACTGCTACTGTTGTTTTTATTGCTGTTACTATGTTTCTTTCTTTTAGCTCTCACTCTGTAATAGCATCCCTGATTGCGTCCCTCCATTTCCCGTCTCCCTAACTACCACCTACATACTCCTTTTCTTTTGTTTTATTTTTTAGGGACAGATCTGCAGCGTATAGAGGTTCCTAGGCTAGGGGTCAAATCAGAGCTGTAGCCACAGCCACAGCCACACCAGATCCAAGCCTTGTCTGCAACCTACACCACAGCTCATGGCAACGCAGGATCCTTTAACCCGCTGAGCGAGGCCAGGGATCGAACCCGCGTCCTCGTGGACACTGGTCGGATTTGTTACCCCTAAGCCACGGTGGGAACTCCGTTTTCGTTTGTCAGCCTCACATTGTTTCTTTGGCGTTCCTTCGTTCACACGCATCTGGAGTTTACATTTTTAAAAGGCAGACTGGCTGCAGTCAGCCCCTAATGAAGAACTTTCAGGAGTTTTCCCCTATGCGCTTTCATTCTGTTTACTGCTGTTAACAGAACAGCAAAGCAGGATATGTTTGTTTGTTTTCCATACAGGTGCTCTTAGGAATTTCTAGAAAGAGAATGTCAAGATGAAATGGATGCTCATTGTTTAATCTGAATACATATGGGCACATCGAATTCCAAAAAGACCGTAGCCCTTTGACTTTTAAACAGGTACCTTGAGTCAGCTCAGACCTGACTGGACATCCGTAGATAGTCACGTGGCGGCCTCGGTGGGGGGAAACCGAATGGCTGATTTATTGAAGCATCCTGTTAAATAAGCATCCTCCACTGCCATCTCCTTGCCTGGGTCTTGAGGCACAGAGTGGACGGAGGAACAGATCATCCAGGGATGTGGGCTGGGAGGTGGGACCTGAGCACTGGCAGGAAGGGCAGTGGCAGGGGTGGGGGGTGGAGGACAGTGGTGGCTGGGACCTCCAGACCGGAGTCTGCAATTAGCCAGGACGGTTACTGCCTTTTTGGCAGTGAGGCAGCCGTGAAAGGAAAGAAGGATCTTTCTTCCAAGAAGGAAATGCTGTTTCATGAGCCGGGGTCAGTGTGCTCCTAACAGCACTGTGTTTGAGCAGAAACCCCAGGAGCTTGGCAAGAAGTCCGTGCTGGCCCATCTCCGCCCCAGCTCACCAGGGCTGAGGCCGTCCAGGCAGATCCTGGCTCTCTGCTCTGCCTGCATCCATTTAATAGCATTCCTAGTTAACAGGAAAGTGGAGGCAGAGGAATCTTTGCCCCCTTCATCCAGAAGAGTAAAATTCAGCGGCTGCAGGCAGCCCACCGTCGAAGTTACCGCGAGGCGGGAGGGGCGGGCATCCACCTGCCCTGAGGGCCGTGTGCTCGCGTGCGCGGCTTGCAGCTCTGGTCCTCCAAAAGCGACATGCGTGTTTACCCACTGGGCAGGGCTTTCTTCTTGTAGATGAATTAATATTTGTATGTGACTAACCAGTGTGGAAGTCGGAGTTTTATAGCGTTTGGCAAGCCATTGTATACCTGTCTCGTGAAGACATAAAGAAATAAAGTAAAAAAACTCAGTACATTTATGTAAATATTTTAAAATACAGTGTGTTTTCATGCTTTTTCCATTTCACCTATGGAGATCTTGCCAAGAGAAAATCAAGCTTGAGTGTTTATAATGTAAGAGAAAACCAGCTCGTGGGTTTGGAAATTAGGAGATGGATTTTGTTTGTTTTTGTTTACTTTGGTTTTAATCTTATTTTTTTTTCTCTCTCCCAAATAAATATTTCCAATGACATAAACAGGTCTGGTCATCTAATGATGGATTCTTTGAATGAAGATTGAAATGGAATTGGAAATGTTGAAAATAACCTTGCTTCTTAAACTTTTCAAAAAGCTGTAGCACCTGCAAGTGATAAAAATTAGTACAAACATATCTGAAATCTTTGAAAAAACACGTGGCTCACCAGTGCCAGCTCGGACAGAAATAGAGCACTGGCTGCGTGGCGGAGCTCTCTCGGCGTCCCGCTCATCAGGGTGTTAGTCCAAAGTGGGCATTGAAGATTGGGATGTGGCTCGCGCCTGCTCGGCGCACAGGCTGATGCTGGGGAAGAGACACTTGGTTTGTTAGGCTTTTCCCCCCTTACTGTATATTTTCAACAACTTGAATGTCAGCGTCGTGTGAAATTCACTCGCAGTCTCTAAAGTGACTTCTCGTTGGTGATTTACAAGCGTGCATTCCTGGTTTAGGGATCTAACTGGGTCAGATTCTGGATTCACATCCCCTCTGCTGCCACAGCTGCTGAAGAGCAGAGCCTGCGGTTCTAGGTGTGAAGTCAGGGCAGAAGGGAGTTACCCCAAAATACACGGTGGTTTCTGAACCCCCACCCCCACCCCACCCTGTGCACACAGATATCATCGCAGCGTCCTGCAGTCTGTCACGTGGCATGGCTTAGCTTATACAAACATGTTGGCGGCATTATTTCTGGGTTTTACCAGGTTGACCTCATGCTCCTTCTTTCTTCCAGGGTTTCTCAGTCATGATGCTATTGAGATCTTGGGTCAGATAATCCTTTGCTGTTTGGGGGATGGCTGATGTTTGAACAGGTGGTGTAAAAACATTCGGAATACAGAGCAGAGCACAAACCGGTGATACTTGCTTCTCCACAAATGTTTCTTCCCTGAGACGAGGCAGGCCTGGTGGGGAGAGGGTTGCAGTGAGGAGTGAGGAGGCGCGTGGAGAGTTTTGAAGGCCCGCAGGCTTATCGGAGGGTCCCTCGTGGTGTTTGTTTGTTTTACCAGGTTTTATGTTATTTAAAAAAATTTTTTAGGCGCGTTCCCATCGTGTCTCAGTGGAAACGACTATGACTAGTATCCATGAGGACGCAGGTTTGATCCCTGGCCTCGCTCCGTGAATTAAGGATCCGGCATTGCCGTGAGCTGGGGTGCGGGTCACAGACACAGGGCGGATCTGGCTTTGCTGTGATTGTGGTGTAGGCTGGCAGCTACATCTCCTATTCAACTCTCGCCTGGGAACCTCCATATGCCATGGGTGTGGCCATAAAGAGAAAAAAAGATTTATCATAGTTGATTTGCAATGTTCTGTCAATTTCTGCTGTATAGCAGTGACCCAGTTATGCATGTATTTTTTTCTCATATTGTCTTTCATCATGTTCCATCACAAGTGACTGGACACAGTTCCCTGTGCTACAGCAGGATCCCATTGCTTATCCACTGCACATGGAATGGTTTGCATCTACTAACCCCAGACTCCCAGTCTGGCCCACTCCCTCCCCCGCCCCGTGGCAACCGCAAGTCTTCTCTATGCCCCTGAGTTTATTGCTTTTCTGTAGATAGGTTTATCTGTGCCATAAATTAGACTCCAGCTATAAGTGATACCGCATCATATTTGTCTTTCTCCATCTGACTTATTTCAATTTGAGAATCTCTAGTTGCATCCGTGTTGCTGCACATAGTGTTGTTTTGTCCTTTTTATGGCTGAGTCGTATTCCATTGTGTATATGTACCACATCTTCTTAATCCACTCATCTGTGGATGGACATTTAGGTTGTTTCCATGTCTTGGCTATTGTGAGTAGTGCTACAATGAACATAGTGGTGCATGCATCTTTTTGAATGAAAGTTTTGTCCAGGTATATGCCCAGGAGGATTGCCTGGTAGTGTTTTACATGAGATGATGAAAGCTGGCCTGAGGAACCTTCCTCTGGCAGTTGAGTTGAGGTATTTTGTCTGATCCCACTGGGACATGGCGAGTCTCTGTCTGTACCAAGCATCCTGCGGGGGACACTTGTGGGCAGTTCGGGAACAATTCCTGTCTCAGGAAACTTAGTCTGATTGGATCAAGGGACTGATTTGGGAAAACTTGACTCAGCAAAACATCAGTAATGGAGCTGATCTCAGCTTGAACTGTGCCTTGCCAGGGCACTTCCTCCGTAGTAACAGGTGCGCTCTGTCCTGCTTTGTTGCCCTTGGTGTGGATTCTGTGATTAACGTGGGATGCGCTGACATCCACCCCCCGTCCCCAGGACCCTGTTGGCCGGTGTCATTCAGCTCGTCTTGCGTTGCGTGTCTCCTTATTTGCCGCCGAAGTCGGGTTTCCATCCATTCTTCTGATGGCTCGCCCTCTTCTCTTTCACGCTTGCCACCTCCCTGTCTCCTAATCACGCCCAGGTGACGGTTCTTTCTGTAAAGTATTTTTTTGCTTGTCATTCACGTGCCTGGCACTTGGCTCTGCCATTGTTTTCGTGTCCATCTTGCCTCACCTGTTAGAACTGTGGTCTGCTGGAAGCTAGAATCCGCACCTCTTTTATCTAGGCACTGCCTGTTACTCCAAAAGTCGGTCGGGCATGTTTCTTCCTTACTCCTGCATTTCTTATATCTGCTGAGCTGGTGGACCTTGAATTATGGAGGATTGATATTCTATGAGCTAAGAACGCATGACCAAGAGAGGCATTTCTGTGGGTTTTTTGGTTTGTTTTTATCTCTTTGCAAGTCCTCCAAAGATCAGTTGTATCTATCACGTCAACGTGATAGGGAAAAGAGCATGCAATGGAGACCCTTCCAGTCAATGCGAAAGTGGAGACACAAAACACCAGCTGTATGTGAAAATATAAATTGCTTTTCTGTAAATACGTGCATGCTAGCTCTTAAGATTGATGTAGGCCCTAAATAGACATTTTCCTTAAAATATCAGTATTTGTGATATTGGGAATCTGTATGTTATGAGAGAGCAACTGCCATGGTGCTCTGGGTCTTCATCCCTCGGCAGCTGTGTCCAGCCGGTGGTCCACCCCCACCCCACCCCCCCGCCCCCCGCGACTCCTTCACCGAATGGAAACTTTTAGGTCAATACTGATCTAAAACCTTGCCAACTCTCTTCTCTTTCAGCTCTGGTTCGCCTTTGTTAATGGATTTTCGGGGCAGATTTTATTTGAACGTTGGTGCATCGGCTTGTACAACGTGGTAAGCATTCCCCGTCTCTCTGCAGGCGTGTGGCTGTCCCCGCGTCTGGGGTGGGCGTCTGAGTCCCTCCTCTGCATCCGTGGCAGGCAGCACACACGCATCTTTAGGGCCTTTGTTGCTGCCCCGCATCCTGCAGGAGCCCAAACTCCCCACATGTGTTTTCAATCACAGCAGATCATTCCTGAATAACCCCATGAAATTATTAACCCATATATCTTGATAATGGACCCTTGTTACCGCCTCCCTAAATGCCTGGGCAACGTTTCCGTACGTTTAGCTCAAGAGAAAATTTCTGAACTACGTCTAAACGCACTCCACTTCGTCATCTCCTTTCTGAGTTCTTCAGCAGAGATGCCCTTAGACCGCGTGGCATCCAGTGTCCGCGTCGTCCTTCTTAAAAGCGTGCCAGTGTTTTCCTCTCCGATAATGAATTCTGACCTGCCGCTCCCACGGCGCATGGGAATCCACCTGTTTGGTACTTTCCATGATTTCAGAGTTCTCCTTTCATTACTTGACGGTAGTGGGTTCGGAAGCCGGACGTAAATAGACAGTGTAGGCTAAAGCGACTAAGTAACTACCTAGCCGTTTGTTTTCCTGGCACAGAGAATGAGGGGCTGTGGCTGGTGCTCTGGAGCTCAGGAGGGCACATTTCTGGAGACACTTTCACCCTTGTTTAGACCCTCGTTCTGAGGTTCTCTGCCCGGGGGCGAGGGTGGGAGTTTATACCCAGAAGCAGCCGTCATAGGTAGGCAGAGATGGCAGTGACCAGACACACGGCGCTGGAACGCACGTTGCTGTAAAAACTTACGGTTTGAATATACAGTCACGCTGGATACTCAAATGCTCCATCCACTCAGCTCCCTCTTTTTTTAGGCCACTCTGCCAGGTGCTCCGTGTAAAACGCTGCCTCCGACACATGGCTTCAGCCCTATGTGGCTCGACAGCTCAAGAGGGTCCCCTGTGAGGACTGAGATACTGCTGAACGGAGTTGAGATCTTGCGTTTAAATCACACGGGTCAGTGAGTAACGATTGCTCATGACAAAGTACCCGAGCACGTTTGTTGCTAATCCTTAGGTCCCCAAAGACCACAGTGACAGGTGGTGAGAGCAGGGCCGAACGGAGGGGCCTCTCTCAGACCTGTGCCGGAGAAGCTACCCTCACCACCCACCACGTGGGAAGGAGCCCAGGGCCCCCCCTTGGACAGACTGTTAACTTTGCAGGACCTAAAACTGCTTTGAGTTATGGGACCGTTTCAGGGGAAGTGTATTCACTGCTCCGTAGTGATTTAGTGCTGGAAGGGGCCAAGCTGTGTCCACCTACGTGTTTATAACTCGAAGGCCGAGACCCAGGAGGCTGTGCTTTCGAGCTAAGGATGGAAATTCATGTCACCCAGTTGCACCAGGAATGGACGTGAGCCCCCTTTTCATGCTCAGGCAGGAGAGCTGGGCTCTTTCCTTAGCTCCACGCGGTCCTGGGCAGTTCCCATTCATCCCCCAACTCACACTGAGTGTCTCCTACACACAAGATGCGGATCGGCTCCAGGACCACGTTGGCCACAACGCGGACCGCAGGCCACGTGCGTGAGAATAACCAGGATTTCTTTCTGGGCGCCACCCCCCGTTAACAGAGTTCCCCGGAGATACTGAGCAACAACCCAAAACTTTCAACACGCTTTTCCAGCAGCGGTTACTCACTCTAAGTTTCAGACTCACAACGTCCTTGGAGCCCCAGGTTCGGGCTTATTTTGTGTGCTTTGTGACTTCCGGAAGGTAGAGGAGAGAATACTGCAGCAGAGACGTGAATCCCCAGGTGAGATGGCCCCGTTGCCACGGCGCCACATGCTGGTGGGAGTCGGCGGCCAAGGAGCCGTGGCAGAGAGTTGGGCCGGTCAGGTGGAGTCAGAGGGTCGCGGGCCTCCGCAGTCCATCTCCGGCAGGGTCAGAGCTTGGGAGGACATGGCAGTCTGCCCCCATGGAACCTGCCTCGGGGACCTGCGCTGGAAGTAAATTGAAACTTATTTCAACACGTTCATTTCTGAGCCAGTTGAGAGAAGTTAAGACCCCAGGGCCCCCCTGCTTCGCCCTTGAGTACCCAAGTGGGAAGACCGTTCTCTTACATGACCCCAGGACGAGAACCAAAATCCTAAAACGGAAGCTGGATGCAGGACGGTTCACTGAGCCATGCTAGTCCATGTCCCAATGCTGTCGTGACTCTTCTCCTGAGCAAATCGCTCCCAGCCCAGGTCAGTCCACCTGCCCAGCGCGAGAGGCGCCTTGTGACAGCTGAGACATTGGCGGGGGACCCTCCTCCAGGCTGAGGCCTGCCTTGCTCCTTTCGACAAGCAGCATTTTCCTCTTTCGATCTTTCCTCTTCTCTGCTGAGCTCTTTGTGTTTGATTCCCCAAGCCAGCTACAGTCGCACGTCGCGTCTCCACCTCATTCTCGGAGCAGATGAGACGGCGTATTCCGGCGGGCTGGAAACGCCTCCATTTCCTCCGGCATCAGCGCCAGCCCCTGATATTCTCATCACATCCGTAGGCACATGTCTGCATCATTTTATTTTATGGGTAGAAGGAGACCGAAGGGGCCACCAGTGACAAAAGCGACCGTGATCACGTGCATTTCAGCTAAATGTTATCCGTCTCTAATGTCTTTGAAACGGTTTCAGAAAATCGATCCTACTTAACGTTATCATGCCAGCATCATTTGAAGAGAACTGAGCCAGCCTCGCCTAGAAAAATTCTAAACGAATCAGCAAATAGAGCTCAACAGTGTATCAAAAGAAACAAATACATGACAGAGTAGGAATACAGGAAGCTCAGATTCTTAAACAACTTTCTCAGTGTCACTGTGTCAGCCGAGTAAAGAGGAAAACCAGGATTCCATCCATAGATGCTGTGAAAGTTTTTGAGACAATTCAGCTGCCATGCCTAAAATAACAACTCTAAGTCATATAGGAAAGAAATGTCAATTAACTATAATGCAGACAATTTATATTAAAAAAACCAAACCAGTAGCATATTGCCATAAATGGTAAAATTCTAAAACTATTTCATTTTGAATAAGAAATTAGTCAGGGATTCCTGCCATCACTGTATAATCTGGCATTGTTTTGGAATTTTTACTAACTGCCAAGAAAATTAAATAAGTATTAAGCAAATACTAGGAAAAAGAGGAAATATATTTCTGTGCTTGTGCAAATATGTGCACAAAAAGTGGCCGTGTAAATACATTCGTATCTAACTGTATGTCTCGAAAACCCAGAGGATGTCAATGAAGAAATACTAGAATTATGAGAAAATTTGATAAGGTGACCAGATTTGCGATAGATATATAAAAAGCAATAGCTTTTTCTACCCCGGCAACCGCTAGCTTTTTTCCCCCTCTAGCCATGAGCGTTTAGAAATGCAGAGAGAGTGGTCATTTCTTTTGGAATAGCAGCTCAAATTATACATTTCATAGCAATAATTTTATAGTACCCTTAGGAAAAACACCCCGAGTCTTACTGAAATAGATAGGAAACAAGATTCGAACAAGTGGGAGGTCCTATTATTTTCTTATATGGGAAGACTTAGTATCCTAACAGAATCAACTCTTCCAAAATTAACATGTGAATGTATGTGACTCCACATCGAATCCCAACAGACTGTTGTTTGGTGGGGGGGTAAGGCAGTTGCACAAAATGACATTCACATATAAATGGAGTTAATAGGCACCTAAGGATAAATATGCAAAGTGTATTCTAGAAAGAACAAGGATAAGCGTAGACTTGTCTCATCAGCAGCCTGTAGTACTAAGCTCCCAGTACTAAGCTCCCATCCCCACATCAGTGTGCTGCTCACATAGAACGAGGCACAGGGGTCAGAGAACGTAGCCCTGGATCCCAGTTCTAGATTCTAGAGCCATCATACGTGAGGGTTTCATAAATGTCTAAGGCGGTGTTTTATTTCATATTTTTATTTTATTTATTTTATTTTTATTTTATTCTTGGGGCCACTATAGAGCTCTGACCTCCCAGGGCTGTTTCCCTCTGCTCTCGGGTGAAGGTGGAGCCGGGAGTTTTCTCAACCTCACCCCACTATGCCTCTGGTTGCTTTATCCGGACAGACTTGGGAACGGCTCACTTCTCTGGGCAGAGGCTCAGCCTCCCAGGAACCGGCGTGCAGTCAGAGCTCTCAGCCAGACACACATCCAGCTCCCACGGCCCCACGTGCTTGCTGGGCCTGTGGGTGTGGATTTGCTCAACGCCAAGGCAGAGCTGAGAGCCACCCCTGCACAAGAGCAAGGGCAGGTGGCCCGCGGGTCTGCCACACCACCTGGGCTGGCACAGCATGCTTGCCCCAGCCCTCTTCAGCATGTGGCTGGCTCTTTCTAGAGCACACTGCACAGCACAGTCCATGGCAGATGGTAAAAGTAGCAGTCTTAAGAAGGACCCCCTGCCCAAGAGCGTGTCATCCCGGGAGCCACTGGGCCTCCATCCCAGCCTTGTCTCCTGCTGTGTCCCTGGCCAGCCACCACGCTGAACATCCTAGAAGTGGCCCCCACACGTGCTGTGTGCCTTTGTGCCTCGAAGCTTTGTGATGGGTGCTGGTTTCCCGAGGATGCTTCCCCCTGCTCCCTCCGCCATATCCTAAGCTTCCCGCCCGGCCGCATCCTGCAGAGGCTCTTGAGTCCAGCATCCTTCCTTGACTCTCGCCCTCTTCCTCCACCCTCTCCCCCAGAAGTGCCCTGTTTTCTCTGTGGGTTCGTGTGCTGGTCACTGGCGGCTCCACCCCCACCGTTCCCAGAGGTCAGGAACCCCCTTCTTTGTCTTCTTCCTTCTCCTTAAATCTCTCCCTGGTGAGTCTCCTAATATCTGGCCTGCAGTTCATTCCCAGTCACAGTTTGTCCAACGAATAAGTGGGTGAATGACACCGTGTTTCCCCAAACTCGCGTGTAACCTCAGGATGGGACATTGCGAATGGCGCCTTGGGGATCCCAGGAAAACACCCCAGCTCCACCCAGAACTCACCGTGGAGGATTCCGGGTCACAGCTCGTGGGCAAAGGAAGGCACATGTTACTTGAGCAAGATGTCTTGGCCAATCACATGTTTATGATGTTTTATGTTCAGGGTATTCATTTCGTGCTGATTGAGCAGCGGTTGGTGATGGCTCATTTTCTTCGTTGGGAGGGTCTCCGGGGAGGCGTGAGTCACTGAACCTCAGGTCTGGACGTGACCGATGGTTGCCTGGCCCTTGCACACGCCTGAGCCAGCGGAACCGCGCGGGTCCAAAGGCGTCTCCTAACGGCGCCTTGTTCCGCACTCAGATCTTCACGGCGCTGCCCCCCTTCACGCTGGGCATCTTCGAGAGGTCGTGCAGTCAGGAGAGCATGCTGAGGTTCCCGCAGCTCTACAAGATCACCCAGAACGCCGAGGGCTTCAACACCAAGGTAACCGCGTGCGCGCAGAGCCTGGAAAGGTGGGGGCGCACTTCCGGTCCAGCAGGCAGGTACCTGCTCGGGTGAGGGGGGGGCGCTCGGGCTCAGAGGGGACATTGGAGGGGAGGAAGACCGCGGGCCGCTCCCAGCATCGCACGCCCTGTGGATTCGAGCAGCCCGATGGGGAAGGAACTGTCCATCCCTCCCAGGACTCCTTCCTCTTCCCCACCCGTGCGCCCCCGACGGCCGCACCCGCCCCCCGACAGCTGCACATCCCTGGCGCCCCCACACGTGGGCGCCTGGAAAATCCAAACATCCCTCTCTTCAAAGAGCCCCTTGCCTGGCGCAGCCCTCCCACCAGCCCTGCTGGTTCTCGGTGCCAAACAAACGTTCCTTTGGCCGGTGAGGATAACTGGCCAGGGCTGAACCCAGGAATCTAGGTAGGCGTGGGTGGTTTTTTTCAGTCTGAAGAATATGGACAGAGGACGAGTCTAGACAGAAAAGGAGTAGGCAGTCCTGAGAGGAGCTGAGTCCGGGCTGGCCTGGGTGTTGCTGGGGTCTCAGCCTGGGCTGGGAGCGCGAGGCGAAGGCCCCCAGCTGTCAGGGAGGCGAGGATGCCCTCACACCTGTACTGCTGTCTTTCCTCTCAGGTGTTTGTGCAGCAGGAGGCTGGAGCAGGGGCTGGGTGCCCCTCTCGGTTCAGACGCCCTGTGCTGGTTGTGTGTGCATTCTCTGGTGGGCACTGGCCGGGCCTTGGCAAGGATGACGCAGGGTCCTCCTTAGGGGGCACCCTCTGAGCCTCATTTGTTTGTTTGTTTGTTTGTTTGTTGTTTGTTTGGGGTTTTTTTTTGTCTTTTCTAGGGCCGCTCCTGCGGCACATGGAGGTTCCCAGGCTAGGGGTCTAGTCGGAGCTGTAGCCACCGGCCTACGCCAGAGCCACAGCAACGCGGGATCCGAGCCACATCTTCCACATACACCACAGCTCGCGGCAATGCTGGATCCTTAACCCACTGAGCAGGGCCAGGGATCAAACCTGCAACTCATGGTTCCTAGTCGGATTTGCTAACCACTGAGCCACGACAAGAACTCCTGGAGCTACGTTTTGAGCAGGTGTCACCTCAGTCTTCCTTCAGCGCTGCCTCATGTTTGCAGGACAGGCGTGTCCAAGCCTGTGCCTGTGTGACTGTCTATTGAGGTCTGTGTGCTAGAGTCACATTAGCTGGAGACAGCCCAGTCCTTTGTATGCGAAAACGAGGAAACCCGGGGTTTTGTGCCTTCGGGAGCTGGGCGTCGCCACGCCGCCCGGGTCCCTGGCAGTGAGACGCTTGTTAAACCAGAGAGCTCCAGGGTGTGAGCAGCTCCTGATTCCCTTGGTCTCTTTTCTCTTAGGTTTTCTGGGGTCACTGCATCAACGCCTTGGTCCACTCCCTTATCCTCTTCTGGTTCCCGATGAAGGCGATGGAGCACGGTAACAGCCTCACCGTTTAACCGGCAGCGAGTAGCTTTGCAGCCCCTCGGGTGCCAGTTGTTCGCAGTTTCTATTCCCGGTTCCACAGACCCAGAGCCCCCAAGAACTCGTTTCGGGGAAAAAAAAAAAAAAAAAAAAAACGCACCTCCCGTCTAATGAGAGCTCGTCTCGGGGTTATAGCTTAGGGGCTTCACCCATCTGGCTCTGAGAACCCCTTTTCTTTCCAGGTGCCTGCCGAGTTTAAATACTGGGAATTCTCCACTTGATTATTAATCACCGTTTGAGTCGAGGGTCTTGAGCAACAGCCCTGTAGCTGTAATGAAACATCCATGCCTCTTGTCCTGAGCTTGAAATTTTCTGCTAATTACTTGGGCTTCCATTTTGCAAGCCTGACATACCTCTCTGCCAAATAACTCGAATCCCTGGAGCGTTTCACTTTCTGCCCCGTTTTCTGCGAGGGTCTCCTTCCTTGACACACACTTTCCAAGCCAGCGTGTAAAGTTTGTGGGGGGCCTGGTTCTCTCTGCGGGGTTCAGTCTTCCCCGCGGCTGTGAGACACCAGGTCTGACCCTGTATGGGCCACGCTTCTCACTCCATCCAAAGCGTGGCCTCTTAATGAGACACCCCTTTGAGCCTCAGAACACAGAAATGTTAGCGCGAGAATGCCCCTCGTTCACCCTCTCAAATCACATTAAGCCCCCTGGGGAAAATTACTCCTAATGTTGATCAGACAAGGCCTTTCACTGTTGGGAGAAGCAAGGACTGTGGCTTCCAGGCTTCTTTGTTTCAGTGGTGGTGCGTTTTGTGCTTCAGACAAACCTGAGTGGTCCTTGCCGAGGTGCTGCGACCGATCACATCCTGACCGAGCAAAGTGCACGCACGCTCAGTTATACGCTGTGACCTCCCCGCTCAAGTTCATCAGCCCTCCTTTTCCTCCGAGGGTCCCTAAGTCTCTAAATCAGAAAACAAATGTTTCTGCTTCTAGCCCCACCCTCGCACCGAGGGGCGTTCTAGTGGCATCATTTTCTTTCATCTCGAGTTTTCCTGGAATTCATCTTCACCCGTAGTGGATTTAATTTCTTTTGAAACGGTTTTGCGGATAAGGGCTTACAAATATAGGCGTGTTGACTGTGGTTTGTTTTAGAAGGTCTGACAGTTGGGTGATAAAGCCGCCGTCATGGTGACAGGCGGGGCTGGTGACACGCAGCAGGGTGTCTGATGAGCCTAAGAAGAGCTTTGGCAGGTGCCCCCTGGTCCCTGAGCCCAGCCTGGCAACCTCAGGAGGAGACAGCAAACAGCATGGACCGACCATGCGTGCCGTCCCCAGAACCCCCACCCTCCCAGCTCGACACTGCCCCTGTCCCTAAATATGCAGCACTTGCCTTTGACCTACAGAAGTCTTGCAAATGGTTGTGTCCTCGCCCACCTCAGAAGGAGCGGGTGTGCCCCCCGCCCCGGGAAGCAGAGGTGCTGGCTTTCCGATCCGGAATCGTGCTGATGTTCTTTGAGTTGGTGGTTTGTAGTTTATGGTGGAATCGCTATGGTTTATCCAGATTCCATCACATGAATCCGTTTGCTCTCCTAATGTCAATCTCTATTTAGAAGGGGATGATGGGCTCCCAACGCTTCCTGATTGACCTAAGTGATATCATCGAGTGATTTTCAAGTTCGTCTCCACCACCCTTACCTGCTGCCCTCAGGTTAGCAATTCGCCCAGCAGCCAGACAGAAGGATGCTTTTTTCCCCCCATTTTAAAAACTCCTTATTGCTAACCTCACCAGTGTTGTTATTGCATCATCTGTATTAAGCCTTCTGCGTGGAGGTTTTCTTTTAGGTGTGTCGTAAGCAGTAACCTTTTGAGTGAAACTGTTGGCAGCGAAATAAATAGCAAACGTTGGCATATCTGGCAAAGTAGAGTAGAAGACGGTGTTAGGAATACCTCAGGAGTTGGCATCTAACAAATGGAATGAATATTCTAGAATCACTTTCTAAATTCTCACTATTCTAATGTCCACAGCAGAAATGATTACACTGTTTCTCCTTAGCCTTCTTCATTTACGTGGTATTTAAGGCCACGACACTGGTAGATTTTAAGGGCGATTGTTGCCCAAATCTTGGCTGCTCCTGTACACTGACGCCAAATAGAAACGCAGCGGCAGGGTTGGAGGAAACAGAAAAGGTAGCTTGAATTGCCAGGCACAGAGGGGAGCACAGCAGGCTAGGGCCTCAAGGACTGTGACCCCTCCCCCCCGGAGTGAGGAGTCTGGGCATGTTTGAGGAGCAGAGCGTGGTCAGTTCACATCTCTGTCCTGATTGGCTGATGGTGGGGTAACTGGGAGTCAGCGTCATCAACCTCGGTTCCCAGCAGTGTGGGGTCTCCGTGCTTGTGGGCAGCACCCACTCGACTTCTTCCAACCGGAGGGGCTTCAGCACCTGCCCGACCACTCCAAGGACACAGCTCAGGAGATTGTCTATAGTCCTGGAGGAAGAACTAAAGGTCCTTGACTTGGTTTCATTGTCTTGTTCAACCATTTTTCTTTTTCTCTGTATTTTCTCACTTCTCTGATTAAATTGATTCTTTGACTCAAGTTTTTCTCTAGATAAAAAGGCAGGTGGAGGACGTGAGTGGGGGGTCCCCCCTGGGAGGGCCTCCCGGGGTCCTGTTCGGTGAGACGATGGGTAAATGAATCAGTGTGGGTCTCACCTTCAAAGAGCTTGCAGTCTGGTAGGGGACGTGGATAATTCTAGAACAAGGTGGAAATCATTCAGGTAAAATATAGGTAAAGTGCTCTCGGATTGCAGTGGGCAGAGAGCGAGATAAGAGACTTTGCATGTGAGATTATTAATGGCTGAGATAATGCCTACGCTTAGCCCAGAAGTCCAGGCAGGTGGAGATGTTGGGGGCTGGAGGGTTGGAGGGCAGAGCCAACCGAAGTGGTGTGTGTTTCAGGGCAGATGTGGAGCGTTAGAGAAGTTCACCCCTTACAGGGTAGAAGGCAGGGAGAAGTTTGAGAAGGCAGGTGAGGGCTGGATCGCAGAGGGCTTTGCAGGTGATGTTGAGGGATCGGGACTTTATTTGGAGGCATTAAATAATCAAGAGCATCTAGATTGAGGAGAGTATTGTGTGCCGTCGGGGGAAAATGAATCCATCATCTCTTGTCAGGTGAATGGAGTCCTGGTTAGGTCCCGGATGTTCCAGGAGAGCCGAAGGGGAGAGGTTACCCCAGGGGCTGGGGCCGTGTTCAGGGAGGAGGGAACATGTTTTGAGAACTTATTTATTCAGCAGAATCACAGCAAACCTGTGAGGTGCCAGGCCCTGGGGGTGTGGTGGACACAGCGCCACCCATCTTGCTCTCTGGGGACTCGTGCCAGGTCAGAGCTAACCATCAGGTATTACATAAGTAATTGCTTGGTGGCCAACATGCTGTGTCCTACAGGCTGCAGGCTCATGGGTCAAGGCAGCGTCTTGTCCAAGGAAGCCATACTCAAGTTTTTGAATGATGAGTAGGGGAGTTTCCTGGTGATGCAGTAGGTTAAGGACCCAGCGTTGTCACTGCTATAGTGTGGGTTCGATCCCTCACCCAGGGGCTTCTGCGTTCCATGGACATGGCAAAAAAAGATGAGTAGAGGGGATCAGATGGGACAGGGGAGATGGGGGGCAAGGCAGGGAGAAGGAGTGTTCCTGGCTGGGACCAAGCAAGCCCACTGGGCTCGTGCTGCCAGGGAGCCTGGAAGGCCTGTGGGCTTGGCTCCCAAGGGGCGGAGCTGGACTCTGGACTCTGTTCAGCCTCTGCTGAGCATTTGCAGACACTGAGCCTCCCTGGCCCTGGACAGGGAACCTCTGCTCCTTTTTCCTGTATCCTCGTGCAGTTATGCATCAGAACATGCCTCATGCAGCTCCTGCATCCTCTCTGGCTCTGTGAGACATCCCTAGTGGGGAGAGCTGTACCAAGGGAACCATGTGGTGGCAGGGGGGCCTTAGGTCAGAGTCAGGTCCCTAAACCCCAGGTGGGGAGTTTCTTTGCTGAAGGGTTGGAAATAGAAGAGTCGCCTTTGCCTTGAAGAACGATAAGACCATCGTGGAGAGAAACACACAAGGTCCGACAAGAGCATGGTGGGTTTTGTTTTTTTTTCAGTGGAGGAGCGGGGAGGGACGGCCGAGGTGAAAATCAAGAAAGCTTGCAAGTTTGAGAAGAGCAGGATGTGGCACCTGCTCAGATTACCTGTTTATGTGCCGATGGTCCTAAGAAGTGAGCTCCTGTTACACACTGAGTCGCCCCTTAGAAGGGGCATTCGCACCACTCCCAGAGACGTGTAAGAATGTGGCGCCAATTTGAGACACCCTGGGGCACCCTCAAAGCAGAGGGACCCCAGTCTCTCAGAGCCCCCTCCAGCCCCCAGGTCCTGCTGGCGGCTGACCTCTGCCATGCTCCGTGCCCGAGTGATTCGCTGGACCAGGGGCTGAGATGCAAGAACCGTGTTGTGTTGTTTCGTGCTCTGTGAACGGGTCGCGAAGGGGATGGATTTTTCCCGGAAATTCTCTCCACCTTCCTTGAGGGAGGCCTCCATCCATACAGGGCTGGTCCTTCCCCACCGTCATTGTTGGGAAGAAGCGTTTTTGAGAACGCGCGGGTCTGTGGTTCATTCCGTAGGAAGCTCCCAAGAATTCCGCGTGGCTAGATTTGCATGCTTTGGATGAAGTTTTCACGGCACTCCTCTGCCAGCGAGGCTTGTGATGATTCATTTCAAGTTGCAGAATACATTTTCCCACCCCAGCAGCTCCTTAAATCACATCTCTCCCAACCGTCACACCCTTCCCCTTGCTGCCACGGCCTGCCTGCAGCTCCCCGCCAACCCCTGTTCATCTGACACGTGATTCCAAGCTAAAACCAGAGGTTTCACCTTTGCCGGGACCGAGACTTATCAAGAACTTGGGGTCAGGCTGCACTCGGTGAAAATATGTGTATTTGAGCAGCCTTCCTTGAAATGGAATGTGATGATTGGCAAAAGGGACATAAAATCAGGTTTGCTTTTTTGAAAAAGGAAATTTGGGAGTTGCCTTGTGGCTCAGCAGATTAAGGATCCGGTGTTGTCCCTGTTGTGGCTCGGGTTCAGTCCCTGGCCCGGGAATTTCCACATGCCGCAGGTGCAGCCAAAAAGAAAAAAAATACATAAATAAAGGAAATACTCAGATTTTGATGAAATTTAAGAAAGAGGTGATGGGGAAAAGATTAAACTTGCCCACAGAGAAAAATGCCTGAAAAAAAATTTATTCTTGATTTGTCATGGTCCATACTCTGAAAACATTCCCTTCTCTTTCCAGAAGAAATGGCTTGTGGATAGTTACTGTGTTGGCACTAATTAAACAGTGGGGTCTCTGAACATTTTTGGAGGAGGCTATTTTATACTTTTTGATAAATGTGCCCCTATCAGAAGAGGGCTGTTTCATACGCTGAAATAATATTGCGCATTTATAATAATGTATAAAAAGAAACACATCCATTCTGCCTGTAGCATTACTGGGTCATTTCGGCTTGAACTATTTATGACCTGTACCTGTTTCTGTAAATTTGGTCATTTTGTATCGTGTTAAGTTCCGCGGACTTGCACTGTTCCACATTAAGCTAAATTGGGGCATGACTGCCTTTGTTCTCTGAGATTGCACCTTCTTAAAATCAATTACTCATTCATTGAAAAAAATTTTTTTTAGGGTCACATCCCCAGCATGTGCAGGTTCCAAGGCTAGGGGTCCAATTGGAGCTGTAGCCACCAGCCTACACCACAGCCACAGCAACACCAGATCCAAGCCACGTCTGTGACCTACACCACAGCTCACAGCAACGCCAGATCCTTAACCCACTGAGCGAGGCCAGGGATTGAACCCTCAACCTCATGATTCCTTGTTGAATTCATTTCTGCTCTGCCATGATGGGAACTCCTAAAATTTTTAAAAAGAGATGAGTGCCAGGCCCATCCTGGTTTCTGGGCAGACAGGAGTGCACGTAACAGGCAAATTCCCTGCCCCCAGAGAGCTTGTGCTGGAGGAAGCCGGAGTGAACAAGCAGTGTGATAAGAACAGTCAGGGTGAAAGACAGTGGCTCCCAGGTCCCAGCCTTAAGGGTTGCCTGCCAGAGGATGTGACTGCATGGGCAGTGCTTGGATAGGAGGAGCCAGGAAAGGGCGTCAGGTATGGAAGAGCCTGGGATGAGGGGTGACTCACACAGGAGGCACCTGCGGGTGGAGGGCTGAGGACCAGGCTTGTGAGACAGATTCCTGTGGGTGCTGAAGTGTGGATGTGAAGGCATCAGACCGTCCGTAGCCTTTTGGGACTGATGAGCCTCTTGTATATAAGGGTTTTTTTTTAATTCATTTTTTTTCTTTTGGCCGCACCCAGGGTATGTGAGAGTTCTCAGGCTGGGGATCCAACCCACACCATAGCAGTAACCTGAGCCACGGCAGTGGCACTGCTGAGTCCTTAACTGCTAGGCCACCAGGGAACTCAATGATATAAGTGGAGTGGGAGCCATCCATGGGTTGTAAGCAGAGGGCCACAGATCTGATGAATTTTAATGTGACTGCTCAGGCCAGCATGATTGTTGGGGTCTGGTTGGTTGACTGTTGCCGCGGTCTCGTGTGGTGACAATGGCAGGGGACGAAGGGGATGGGCTAGAGGGCTGTTTCGGGGGTAGGACTGAAGGACCCAAGATCACATTAGTGAACACTTCGCTCGTCTGCCTGATCGTACTGTTCCTGAACCTGTCAGGACAATGTCCTGTTTCCGTCGCAGAGTTTACCAGCAAAGCACTATGTTTTAAAGTGAGGGAGTCCCGTTGTGGCGCAGCAGAAATGAATCCGACTGGGAACCATGAGGTTGCGGATTCGATCCCTGGACTCGCTCAGTGGGTTAAGGATCCGACGTTGCCCTGAGCTGTGGTCTAGGTCGCAGACGCGGCTCGGATCCTGAGCTGCTGTGGCTGCGGTGTAGGCCGGTAGCTGTAGCTCCGATTCAACCCCTAACCTGGGAACCTCCATATGCTGGAGGTGTGGCCCTAAAAAAATTTTTTTTGAATAAAAGTAAGATGCAGAAACCGTAAGCCAACATTGTGTTCCCCTTTAAAAGTCATTGACCATACTGTGTACAGATGTTTAAAGATTTAAAATAAAGGAAAAACAGGAATTCCCCGGTGGCCCAGCAGTTAAGGATCCTGTGTTGTCACTGCTGTGGTGCGGGTTCGATTCCCTGGCCTGGGAACTTCTGCATGCTGCAGGCACAACCAAAAAAATTAATAGTAAAAGAACAGGATGCAACTAGAGATTCTCGTGCTAAGTGAAATAAGTCAGAAAGGGAAAGACAGATACCAGATGCTATCACTTATATGTGGAATCTAAAATATGGCGCAAATGAACCTGTCTACAGAACAGAAACAGACTCACACATAGAGAACAGACTTGCTGTTGCCCAGGGTGGGGAGCAAGGGACTGGGAGGGACTGGGAGTTTGGGGTTAGTAGATGCAGACTATTCCTGTTAGAATGGACAAGCAGTGAGGTCCTGCCGTGCAGCGCAGGGAACTGTATCCAGCCTCGTGGGAGAGACCGTGATGGACATAATGTGAGAATGGGAATGGGCGTAGGTACATAACTGGGTCACGTTGCTGTAGAGCAGAAATTGGCACAACACTGGAAATCCGCTATAATAAAAATAACCATAAGCAATTAAAAATAAAAGAGTTACATTAAGTGAAAAAGACTGAAAAAGATCCAGAGATGAACACTGTGATGCAACATGGCACAGACGAGGGGGGTAGCAATTCCATGTGGCCCCTGCCACCCGAGGAACCCGCTGAGAGGACAGGGCAGTGTGGACGTTCCTAAAATCCTAACGCACTCGAAGGAAGCGCGTGGAACTTGCTCCCTGAAAACCAGAAGGGCACTTCCCTATGGAAGCTCCTTAGATGTGTAAAAACAAAACTGTAGCTAGCAGGTAGATGTAAATCACCACTTACTCATAACCCAGTCGTTGTTGTACCCTGAAAACCAGGTTTTCTAATCCAGAAATTGTTTTTTCCTGGTCTGATTTGTCTTCAGCATCATGACCAGGTCTGGCCGAGTCTGCCTCCTGTGCTGGCAGCTCTGTTCTTGGGAGCACAGAATGGGGCAGAAAGGCCCTTGGTTTCACTTGGTGGAATGAGTCTAGGTTTTGAAGGTCTCCCGTAGTAAACCCTGTCTTTGGTGGGTTCGAAACAGTTGGGTCTGGTGTACAGTGGTAGGAAGCGCGAGCCAGGATTTCACCCTATAACTCTATAGGGAAGTTGGATTTAGGGGTGTTAGGGTAGGAGCCGCAGCTACAACAAACAGCCCCCACATATCAGGGGTTTAGCCCAGTGAAGGCTTGTTTCTTCCTCATCTCACCAGCACATGGAGAGGTGCATTCGTTCTTGGGGGTGTTGACTGTATGTTCTTATTTTCTGCATTTGTGATGCGCTGCTGTTTGATCCTCCATCCTGGAGAGACTGCACCTTCTGAGGTTAGCTAATTCCTGGAGCCCCACCAGCGTGACTTTGATCCACAGCTTACCAGTCCAGCACCCACAGCCACAGCCACCTCTCTCTGACTCTCTGGCACCAGACCAACATCCCCTGCCCTAAATCACCCCAGGGCCGTTCTCACACAACTAGGGATGGCCCTGTAACCCAGAAGCTGTTGAAATTACTCACGCCCTCCAGCCCTGAGCTCGCACATGTTGCTGTTGTCCCATGAAAACTCTACTGAAGGCTCTGGGCCATGCTCTCCCTCCCCCCTGCTGCCTCCTAGTGCACCCCAGTGCCTCCCCCATGGCCCTGTCTGACATCCCTGCATTCTGGTTCCGGGATCCGTGAGCATCAGCTTCTTCCTTCGCAACCATCACGTCCATGTCAGTGTGTCTTCCAGCCCTGGATTAAAATGAGCCCGGGGTCCATCGGGTGCATGGACCCCGCGTTCTCGCGCAGCCTCCCCACCAGGAGCCGGGTCGGGGGAGAGTGCGGGAGAGGGACCATGGGCTCTTAACCTCAGGCAGGAAGCGATTCATCACGTCTGCCCACATCTGATAGGCAACAGCTAGTCACGCCCCCCTCCCAAGCACGGAGGAGGGCCGTGGAATTCAGCTACACCTTGGGAACAAACCAAGTCTGTGCCCTCTGGGGTGGCTGCTTGACCTGGGCCATCGAGTTTACTTGCCATCGTGTTTACGTCCTCTTAAATCTATTTTTAGTAAACAAAAGGGAAGAAAGAGAAAGGTTGAAATCCGAGTTTCATATCCTGAACTTCATCCATCAGAAACACCAGTAGGAGGAGAAAATCCAGCAAAAGGCTTATGTAACCAGAGCTTAACCCAGCGCCGGGGGTGCCTGTGATTGTGATCGCTAACACTTGTATACACTCTACCTTTGGCAGCCTTTCCAAGGGTTCATCCCACTCTCTGCAGACGAAGGAGCAAATAAATTTTCTCCTCATGGATACGCACTGTTGGAAGGAGAAAGCATCATTTTGTTTGTAATACAGACCGTTCAGGCATCTGGGCAGAATGCGGTCTTCGTTGATTTGTAAATTAGTTATTTGAAACTCGATGTCGGTCTCATCATAGCTGGTTGGCATAGTTTCTCCTCTGAGCCTCTGGGGCCCAAAGAGTGAGATGGGGAAAGGAGAGCCTGTTAAAGGGTGGGGGATCAGGGTGCTCGAACTATGCCTGCGGAAGGTTCTAGAAGCAAAAAGCCTAGGCGAAAGAAAGCGAGAGGAACTTGGCATCTGCTCTCCAGCCAGAGTTCTCGGCAGGTGCCCTGCTGTCGGGGGATGGTTCTGCCTCCCCTGATTCTCCCAATAAAGTCGTGTGTGAGCGAGAGGCCTGTGGCGCAGAATTCAGGTGCTCCACGGACCCTCGGCACTAAATGCATGCACTCACGCCATCTGTTTTCTTGATTGCTAAACCCTGTCTTCTCTGGCTGCAGACACCATAACTTTGTCTTCAAATTCTGCTTTTTGTCAGAGCCCTTTCTGAATACGATTTTGTGGTTTCGCTGGGCCATGATGTCATGCTTTTAATGAGCGTTTCGTTGAAGTGGCATCTTTATAAGATGTCATCAGCCTCGCCTTTGGAAGGGTCTGAGGTGAGTTCCTTGATCGCTGTGTCTGTTTAGAAGATGAGACGTGATTTTCGTACACGTGGTGGGCTTTCCCGCAGATGTTTTCAAAGCACTTTTTGCACGCGGCCCTGGGGGCTGTCACTAGTCCCGTGGTGGGCACCTGTGGTTTCTTCTCCCACTGTTCACAACAGTCTGTTTTAGTGGCTGCATTTCTAAACCTCACTTGGCTAATGCTACGTTACATCAGTCCCTGGATCCAACCAGATTTTGCAAATAACGCCAGTCTGGACACCCAGGCCCAGTGGCTGCTGTGGGTCGGAGGGTCCCGGCACCAAGGCGTTATTCTGGCCTCCAGTAGGTGGCTGGCTCTCAGGACAGGGCTTCCAGCTCCTGTAATAACTCTTCCGCCGTCTGTCATGGGCACCATTATTCCATTGGGGTTGATAGCACGTGTGGCCACAGCAGAGCCTCTGAGACGTGACTTGGTGTTTTAGCCCACAGAGCAGATGCGATTCTTCCTGCCTTGTTGGGGTCCTCCACTCTGGACCCCCTCCTGGACCTCCCTGGGCCTCAGGGTGGGGCAGTGACCCCCTCCTCTCTCAATCCACCTCTCCCCTGGGTGGATCTGGTCCTCAGTCTGCAGAAGGCTTGCCGATCTCCATCATGCAGTGAAATGCCGGCTGTTGTGACGCAGTGGGCAGCCTGACCCTCCTCCCTCCGCCCTGGCTCTGGGAGCCCTCGAGTGCCCAGCATCCTGCCGATTCACAGAGATCTGGTGAGAGCCCTCCCCCACATGCTCATGGCATGGGTCTCTTTTACAGGCACCCCTCTGGGACCTTGCACGGTTTGGCCCCTGCTGCCCTCACTGTTCTAGAACAGGCCACCGTCATGCCCACCCCCCAGCCCCGGCCCCGCACCACGCAGCTTCTGGTTCCACTCCAGCCAGGCAGAGGTCCACCTGCAGGCCTTTCCAGAGGTGACCTCCCTTCTTGCCTGACCTGGTCTTTCTTCTCTTTCTAGCCCCCTTCCTCCCAATTATCCATCTTGCCACCCCGTCTGCCTCTTCTGCAGTAACCTTCTAACTGTTTTTTATGGAGATGGTGGTTAAATAATGTCAGAGGCTGGCTTGGAGAACCCAACTACTCACCTTGGTGTGGGGGTTACTTTTTTCTTATCAAGAGAGAAATCACTGGAGGAGTTCCCTGGTGGCTCCAATGGGTTAAGGATCCAGCATCGTCACCGCTGTGGCAGTTCAATCCCTGGTCCGGGAACCTCTCCATGCCATGCGTGTGGGGAAAAAAAAAAAAAAAAAAAAGTCAAAGACAGAATATGAAGAGGAGAGATGGTGCTTCTAGAAGAAACTAGACAATCGAAATGGGCTTTTCCAGCCTTGACTGATGATCCATTCCTCCACAAGCCAGTGTTGAGGACCCAAGCGCCTCTCTCCAGGGGGTGTTGTGGGCCACTTTTAACGGGATGGTGCCCACAGGCCCTTGCCTCTAAAACAGCTCAAGTGCAACCTTGAGGAGAACCATCTAGTCCATGGGAATTTCCCCCGGAGGGTGTCAGAGGGACAACTCGTGGCTTGTTAGCAGGATGCTGTCTTCAAAGGCTCTTCTCGTGTCCCAGAATCTCAAGTTAGTTTGGGAGTTTCTCCTCCAAGGAATAAATTCTTTCCAGACGGTATTAGCTTTACTGGGGGCAGGAGATGCTCTTTCCTAAGCGGAAGACTAAAATGCCATGTTGAGTTATCCTTCCCAAAGGAGGAGCTGAGACAGCCGGGTTATCCTGGCTTCGCGCCAGGTTTCCTCGCGTACTCAGATGACCGCAAGCCCAGCCGCTTCCCGTAACGCCCAGGAGCGTTTTATTACCATGACGAGTTAGAAATCAGTGCATGGTAAAATGCTAGAAGCCCCCTAGGATGCATCATGTGCATCCCTTTCTACCAAGGCCGCACCCTGTTTCTCGGCTGATCCTGTCAACAGCGAGGTCCCCCCACACTCTCCGCTCCTCCTCGTCCCTTCGTACTGCGGGCTGTATTCGCTATACTTATTCCAGCTCCTCTGCTTTCGTTCCTCCAGTGCGGGGTTCTCAGTCGGGGGGTTTTGCCCCCAGGAGATCTTGGCTGTGTCTGGAGACATTTTTGGGTGTCTTTGCTGCCAAACATCCCACAGCACACAGAACAGTCCCCACAACTAAGAATGACCGAGAGAAGCATCAACAGTGCTGAGACTGAGCAACTCTGGGCTGATGAAACACCCGCAGCTACCTCGGAAAATCCAGGTGCTGCTGCTGTTCCACAGGCGTGTGGCTGCTCGGGAACCGAACCTCCACTCTGGGAGTCTTACCGCCTGGCCGCCTTACTTCTGTCCTAGAAAGTGCCTCCCGGGGCGGCGGTGGTATTCCAAAAGACTGCTTCTTTTTAGTGATTTTTATTTTTCCACGATAGTTGGTTTATAGTGTTGTGTCAGTTTTCTCCTGCACAGCATGGTGACCCAGACACACACACACACACTCTTTTTCTCACATTATCCTCCATCATGCTCCATCACAAGTGGAGCATGGATATACAGCAGGATCTCTTTGCTTATCCATTGCAAAGGCAATAGTTTGCATCTATTAACCCCAGATTCCTAGTCCATCCCTCTCCCTCCTCCTCCCCCTCCCCCTCGGCAACCACAAGTCCGCTGTCCAAGTCCATGCATTTCTTTTCTGTGGAAAGGTTCATTTGTACTGTATATTAGATTCCAGATATAAGTGATATCATATGGTATTTGCCAAAGGTACTTCTTAATCTCATTTTTCCACTTCAAGGTGTTCTCTTTTATTCTTTGTGGATCACTTTTCTAACTCAGTTAACGAGAACCTCTTTCTCTCTCTGTGTTTTTTTTGGGGGGTGGGGGGCTATACCAGTGGCATGCAGAAGTTCCTGGCCCAGGAATCGAACCCGCACTGTTGCAGTGACAGTGCTAGATCCTTAACCCCTAGGTCATCAGGGAACTCCCTAAAAACCTCTCATGTACACAATTTACAGTTTCTCACTAAGTATGTGACCTTTTGCATGTGATTTCACTTCTCTTTGCTGGCCCAGTTTTCTCAATCTGAGATAGGCAGGTGATAGTACCATTTCATATCATTGTAGAGTATTAAAGGGATATGATATATAACAATGTTTCGTATTGGTAATGATAATAATCACGTTAGCATTTCATGCAGTGGTTGGAAGTATACTTACATGTGTAAAGTGCTTAGAACGGGGGCCTGTCTTATAGTAACGTTATCAATTTCAGTGTTTTGTTGACAGTTTTCTGTTTATTATGTGTACATCTATAAAATAGGAAACACATTCTAAGCTCTCCAAGTTTGGACAAATACTTTGTATATTTCATTTCTTTTAGTACTGCAATCATACCAGCATTTGCAACATTACTCTCAGAAGGAAATTGGAAAGTTGTCAAACCATAATCGTCAACCTTGGTTGTCAGCTTAGTCTCCGGCTTCTTCTAACCGGTCCATCTGAGTGTGTTCTCTAGACCCCATTAGAGCATAAGGCAGGTGGACGTCCAGGGCCCTCCGTCCACTGCTCTTCTCAGTTAAAACCTTCTTCTCCATTCGTGAGACCAGGAATCACATCCTGAATGGAACTGAACAGGAGGAAGCTCTGAAATTCTCAAGTTTCGACCTTCGAATACCTGGGGCTGAGTGAGCAGCTAAGAACATGGACCTTAAACTCTTAGGATTTTCCCTACATGAGGACCCTTAGTGACAGTGCAGTCACCGTTGTCTGTACCTGATAGAACCCCCCTCCGCCCCATTTTGTGGGTGTGGACGCTGAGAGCCAGAACCTAAAGTGGCAAAATGCTAAACAGCAGAACAGCAAGGAGGTCTGCACACTCTCATCGCTGGGAATTTCTTCTACTAAACCAACTCCTTCCCGCCTCATTTTCCCAAATATCCTTTTCTCTTAATAGGATTGTACTTTCCTGCTGTCTCTTCCTCCTGTTGTGAATTTCAGATACTGATCACACAGTAGCAGGTGTTCAGGGCCACGCTTTGAACCAGTGCCTCTGTGTTCATGTGACCAAGTAAACGATACCACCGCCCACCTGGTCACTCAGACCACGAACCTCAACATCTCCTGGGCTTCCCCCTTTTCTCCGCCCCCATCCAAATCAAAACCAAATCCTGTCCTCTCTGCCTTTAGAATCTGTGCTAAATGCAGTCATTATTTTCTGCCTCTGGCCTGCAGAGTCCAGTGAAACTTCCGTGACAATGGAGATGTCTGTATCTGACCTCTGGAGAGTAGCAGCCGCCAGCCCTGTGGCTCCTGAGCATTTGCAATGTGGCTAATTACACTGGAAGAACTGAATTTTTCTTAATAACAGCTTCATTGGTGTATTACTTACATAGCATGCCGTTTGCCCATTAAAGTATACAATACTGTGGTTTCTCATAGATTCACCTGGAGGTACAGCTCTCACCTGAGTGATGAAGCATTGTCATCACCCCCGAAGAAACACCTTCCCTATCAGCAGCCACTTCCCACTCCCACCCAAACTCCCTCGGCTCCTGGCAACCACTGTTCTACTCTCTGTCTCGATGGATTTGCCTGTTCTGGACATTCCCTACAAATAGAATCATGCAACATGGTTCTTTCCCTTAGCGTGAGAGTTCCAGGGTTCATCCGTGTGGCCCCACGTAGCAGAACACCGAAGCGTCTTTCCTCTTAGGAGCTCAGTGATGCTGTCTTGTACGGCTCTTCCACGTTGTATCCATTCACCAGTGGGTGGACGTTTGGCTGCTGTGAGTCATGCAGCTCTCAACATTCATGTCAAGTGTTTGCGTGTTTCATTTGTATGTTTGCATCTCTCTTGGGCATGTGCCCAGGAGCGGAATTGCCGGGTCATGGGGTAAGCAGGCATAACCTGCTGAGAAACCGCCTGACGGTTTTCCAAAGTGGCTACACCATTTTACTTTCCTGTCGGCAGGGTATGAGGGTCGTAATTGTTATAATACACTATGTGCTTGCCACCTCTGGTTAGTACCGACTTTTTTTGTTATAGCTGCCCACGTGGGCATGAAATGGTATCTTGTGTGGTCTTGGTTTTGCATTTCCTTGATGGCGAATGATGGTTGAGCCTCTCTTCCTGCCCTTACTGGACATCTGTATATCTTCTTTGGAAAAATGTCTGTTCGGAGCCTTTGCTTACTTTTAACTTGAGCTATTTTTTACAATTGAGTTGTCAGAGTCCTTTACACATTCTGGGTACAGGTTCCTTACTGGATAAATCTTGGCAAATATCTTCTCCATTTTGCCGGTTGTCTTTTCACTTGGAGATGGTGTCTTTTGAAACACAAACATTTCTAATTTTGATGAGGTCTAATTGATCTATTTTTTGCTTTTGTCACTATGCTTTTGGTGTCAGAGCTGAGAAACTGCCAAATCTACAGTTGTAAAGATTTAATGCTGTGTTTTATCCCAAGAGTTTTGTGGTTTTAGTTCTATGATCCATTTTATGTATGCAGTTCAGAGGCATTACCTTCAGAATGTTGTGCAGCCTTCACTGTTATCTATTCCCAGATTTTTTTCCCCACGCTAAATTGAAACTCTGTACACTTTCTGCAGGAACTGAAAAAAAAAAAATTTTTTTTTTTGGCCACATTTGTGGCATACGGAAGTTCCTGGGCCAGGGAACAAATGCAAGCTGGAGGTGCGACCTGCACTGCAGTTGTGGTGATGCCAGATCCTTAACCCACCGCACCAAAGCAGGAACCCCAGGAACTGAATTTTTTATTGTGTTGGGAGTAATCTAAATGTCAACAGCAGTGAGAGGCTACTCTAGGGACACAGGGCCACACACCACCAGTATCCTCCTCCTGGATGGTTTGCTGCCATAGTTTCCGAACTGGGATTGCAGTTGTTACTATTCTGTTCTTGGTCCTCCAGGCTCTGTTCTCCCGTGAAGAATTCCTTAAAAGCATCACTCAGAGCATTTCACCCTCTGCTCAGAACCTTCCAGTGGTTTCCTACCATAGTTAGCAACGCAATTCAAACTCCTCACAGTGACCTACAGTCACCTACCCCCTCGAACTTCTGCCCCCACCCCCCCGCCAGAATCTGCAGCCAGACTGGCTCTGTGGTGGTGTTTGAGCACATCACCGCTGTCTGTGTTCAGACTGTCAGCAGTTCCTCTGCCTGGACCGCTCTCCGCCGGATGTTCCTTTCAACACTCACTCCCTCAAACTCCAGACCTGCACAGATGTTACCGCCTCAAGAAGACTTTTCCCACACTCTCTCTAAAACAGCAGCCCCATCACTCTCCACTGCGTGACCTTACCTTCTGTGTCGTGCTCATTACACCTGATGTTTTATTGTGTACCTATTTGTGTATTTTTGTCCCATCTCCCTCACTGTCCTGAGAGCTCCGCGAAGGCAGGGATCTCGTCTGCCCAGTTCCCATCACAGACCCCGGCATAAAGTAGACTTTAAATATTTGTTGTGTAAATAGAAAAGTGTTACCACTTTCATGGCTGTAGTCCATGTTAGAATCAAAGACGTGGTCTCCTGTCTAATCTAGTATTTCCTTAAAAGTGTCGCCTTGCAGGTCCCTGGTGGCTCAGTGGGTTAGGGATCCAGCCTTGTCACTGCAGCAGCTCAACTCACTACCAGGACGAGGGTTCAATCCCTGATCCAGGAACTTGCACATGCTGAGGGTACAGCCAAAACAAAACAACAACAAAAATTGTCATCTTTGTTATGAAAGCAATCTTAGGGCTAATTGCTAAAAAGGGAACCCTCACAGTTTTGAATAGCTATTGGCTGATTCACCAACTTTCTGCCTTTTTGAGCTTCGTTTAGCCTCTCCTGTACTTTTCTGAACTTCTTTTGCCCTTCTTTTCTATTTGATGAAGTCCTGTCTTCGCTTCCCATGTCTTTTCTCCTAAGCTTTGAGATTGGTCCTTTGCAAGTCAGCGGCATTCCTAGGGTAACTCTCATGATCCCTGGAAGCAATCCCTCAGTTTAGGTTGGCACCTAGGGCAAGCCCGTGCCATGACTTTGCAGGGTCACCTGTCCTTACCCACAGACTTACCTAGAGTCGGGAGGAAGGGCTTATGGCCACGACTGCCTGTGATGGCCGTGGCCGCGTCCCACCCATGATGCTGCTTGAGCATTATGGTGTTTGAGAAAACAAAATAGATCTTGATTCTTTAGTAAGAGTCAGATTCTTCAGCAAGCAGATGAGTGAATGGGTGAGCCCAAATCTGTGCGTGCAACAGCTGCTAAGCTGGCAATTTGAACACAGAAATCCCTGTATACTTGGTTTACAGGCCACGGATCGAATTTGGGTATAGCGAGAATGAAAAAGGATAGGTAGTGTCATCTGGAGTAACCATTTCTGATCTTCAAACAGGCTCTGGCCCTCAGGGTAAAGACCAGACTCTCCACAGCAGGCTGGAGAGCTGACCTACACCCGCCTCGGAGACGCGTCTGAGTCTCTTCCGCCTTAGTGATTGTTTTGTATGTGGTCCTGACAGTCGTCCTTCAAAAGACACAAGTGGAAAGGCTACGAAATCGACGCTTCAGAAACCGAGCTGTTTTTCCTAGGCGTCTCCCATTGGATGCTTTGCAGTTTTAGACTCCAGGAGGTCACGTACAAGTTCATAAAGGCCAGGAGTAGTGAATACCGTCCACAGTGCTTTGCGTTCTGCAAGTATGACCTCATTGTGTATCGTGTATCTTCTGCTGTTGGCCTGTAATTCCAGTTTAGAAAAAAATTAAAGATGATTAGTAAGGGCCTCATACTGGCACCCACAGAGGGAGGTTAAAATGCCCTTATTCTGTTCCTTTTTCTCACCGACAAAGGGAGGTTTTGATCTTCCTGAAAATGTAAATCTCAACACAGATCAAGTGTTTGTCGCTTTTGTTGGAAGCCTGATTTGGTTTGTTTGCTTCATGTGGGGAAAACGTAAGATGGAAAAATTCCCGGTTGGAAAGAGAAGGTACTAGAATCGCAGATAATGCAAAGGTCACAACTCCTTTCGTTTAGATAAATGTCTCTAAGCTTCTGTTACATCCTGAATAACAGCAGTGGCAGTGCTCAGCTCCAGAGGTTAATGCTCACGTCTTTGTTTTTCAGACACTGTGTTGGCCAATGGTCACGCCACAGACTATCTATTTGTTGGAAATATTGTCTACACGGTAAGTGTTTCTGTCTCTTGAATCGCTTCCAAAGGCACATGTGTGGGTTCTGCCGCTCTCTTTACACTCGACCTTCGTCTTTAGTGCTTATTTCATCTCCTTATCCGTTGGAGATTCCGTAAAGCTCAGAATGGTTGTGAAACGCTCACCTTCTGTTTCAGTGAAGGTTATGCCCAGATAAGATTTCCAGACAGAAACTTCCCATGTGGCTCAGCAGGTTAAGGATCCAGCAGTGTCACTGCTGTGGTTCGGTTGCTGCTGTGGCTGGGGTTCGATCCCTGGCCCGGAAATTTCTGCTTGCCCAAGTGAGGCCAAAAAAAAAAAAGATTTCTGGTCAGATGATCAACAGATGTCCTCATTCTTCAGATGATCACTTCGCATCTACTTATGGAAAAAGAATGGAAGGTGCTTTCTCACAGATCTTCAAGCTGAGAAAGGAGCACAATAAAATTACTTGTGAGAAGACAATCCTATTTATTTATTTATTTTTGCTTTTTTAGGGCCACATCCGCAGCATATGGAGGTTCCCAGGTTCGGGGTCGAATTGGAGCTGCAGCCACAGAAGGGTGGGATCCAAGCCACGTCTGCGACTTACACCACAGCTCACGACAACGCCAGATCTTTAACCCAGTGAGCGAGGCCAGGGGTCGAACCTGCGTCCTCACGGATACTAATCAGACTCGTTGCAGCTGAGCCATGAGGGCTTTTCTTAAACCTGCCCATATGTTTCCTAAAACGGACCCCTAGAGAATTAGCTACCAGGATGGTACCTTCAAAGTACAGCTTCCTGCAGGATCAACCTCAGGGGTCTGGGATTTCTGCTGGGAAGTGAAAATCAGAGAGGATAATGCATCTTCCAAACTCCTCTGTCTTTCGCAGTACGTTGTTGTTACCGTTTGTCTGAAAGCCGGTTTGGAGACTACAGCATGGACAAAAGTAAGTTTTCTCCGGAATTACTTCTCTATCCACTCTAGATGTTTTTATGGTATACTATGTATTTTTTTTTTCCCTTTTCTTTTTAGGGCTGCACCTGCAGCCCATGGAAGTTCCCTGGCCAGGGGTCACATCAGAGCTGCAGCCACCCGCCTACACCACAGCCACAGCCACTTGGTATCTGAGCCTCATCTGCGACCTACACCACAGCTCACAGCAGCACTGGATTCTTAACCCACTGAGCAAGGCCAGGGATTGAACCCGCATCCTCATGGATACTAACCAGGCTCTTAACCCTCTGATCCACAGTGGGAGCTCCTGGCATAGTGTCTTTTTAAGCCTCAGGAAACAGTAAGGAATGTTGAGCTCTTATATTTTGCATTTTGCGTGTAAAAATGGTGGTTTGATCTTTATCAGGGCACGTAGGCAATCCAGAGTTCCCGAATGATTCATTTGCTGAGCACTTAATATAGCTCTAAGCTACTAACAGTCAGCTCATTTCAAATGTGTATGTGCATTGTAAAAAAAAAAAAAAATACAGAAGGACAGAAAGGAGAATTTTTAATTTCCATAGTTTTACCCCCAGAGACAGTTTCTGCTAACCCTCACTGTGTAACGTTCCAGACTTTGTTTTCCGTGTTTTCAATAAGACAGTGCGTTACAGAACGTGGAGTATTGCAGATTTTTTTCACTTAAAAACGAAGTATACATTTTCCTCTACCTTAAAATACACTTCTCCAAATCACAGTTCGTGACTGAAGAGTATTGCATTTTATCAGCATCCCACCACTTACTTAATCAGTCCCTGGTTTTGGACATTTTGGAACTTTGCAGCTTTTGAAGATTGTACCCAATGTTTCATGGTTGCATCTAATGTTTAAATAGGTTTTTAATTCTGTGCCTATTAAATGGGGGGGGTTATGAGGAAGCAGCTGTTAAGGGACAGTGGCAGTTCATCCAGGTGAGCAGTGATGGTGGCTTAGCCTGGGCAGTGAGATGAGGTCAGATTCTGGTGTGTTTTTTGAAAAAGCTGACAGAGCTTCAGGGTGGACTAGATCACGGAGTGTGGCAGGAAGGAAGGCAAAGAGCGTCCTACCAAGAGGACAAAGGCAGCGTTCCCACTGTGGCTCAGCGGGTTAAGGACCCGGCATTGTCTCTGTGAGGATCCGGGTTCGATCCCTGGCCTCGCTCAGAAGGTTAAGGATCCGGCGTTACCGCAAGCCGCACTGTGGGTCACAGACAAAGCTCGGATCTGGCGTGGCTATGGCTGTGGTGTAGGCCAGCAGCTACAGTTCCGATTCAACCCCTAGCCTGGGGACCTCCATATGCCATGGGCGGGGCTGTTTAAAAAAAAAGAGAGGGAGAGAGACAAAGAAATTCCTAAGCATTGTCCTAAAGACTTAACATCCTTTCCAGGTTTTTGCAGAGTTCTTTGGAAAAGGAAGAGAACACTTCAGGACTCCAAATGATAAATAAAACCATCTTGGGGGTTTTGTCTGTCCGGCGCCCTCTCCCTAGATCACCAAGACCTTGTTTGTCCGGCTCCAGGCTGGAGCCGACACTGGGGACGGCCGGAGAGGAGCTGGCACCCTGGGGTGACTCTAGAGCAAAGGGCAACAGTGGTGGAAAAAGCAGTTTCATCTTCAGGGGAGTTTGGGGTCCCTGATTAGTTGGACTCACTGTTGGGCCCTCCAGAGAAGAAAATCAAGCTCTCCAATGACCGGAGAGTCGTCGAAGTCTTTCCCTAAGGAAAGGTGGCCTGGACCCAGGGGCTCCCGCAGTGGGTGGGGTTGAGGTGGCTCCCGGGCCCGCAGAGCGTCCTGCCTGAGCGTGTGTCTCCTTCCTGCAGTTCAGTCACCTGGCCGTCTGGGGAAGCGTGCTGATCTGGCTGGTGTTTTTTGGCGTCTACTCGACCATCTGGCCCACCGTCCCCATTGCTCCAGACATGAAGGGCCAGGTCAGTGCTCTGATTGCGGGTGCTTTGCGTGTCTCAGGACGGGGACGCGCTCCAGGACAGGTCCGTGTGGCCTGCTTCCATCAAAATGCATGGGGTGGGGCGGGGGGGGGAGATGGACCAAGCCGAGGCCTCCAGAAGAGGTTGTCCAGTCCGAAGAATCAGCACTCGACGTTTTAACCGTTACGGAGTTGGTCAGCATAAAGCGTCCAGCCGCCCAGAATGCCCACATTTCCATTACTCAGCCATGGTAATTACAGCTTTCCTGCGCCGGGCTCATGGCCTTGGAGACCTGGAGGAGGTGTGAGTGCCTCCCAAGCCCGTGATGATTGTGTCGATGGTCATTTCGACCTGGAGCGTCTCGACGCTTTGAGTCGTTGATGATTTGTCCCCTGAGAGATCGGTGCCGCTCTGTTAACCAGATCATGAACTAACCAGACCGTCTCATTATTCGTCTCTTAACTGGAGAGGCTGAGATGGAAGACTTTGGATTTTTCTCATCTTTTCTGCTTTTATGTTGTCTTTGGTGTTTGCGATTGAGCCGTGAGCAGTGCTGCACGGGATCTGAGAGGCCCCCGGGGTCGGGTCTGGGGAGGCACTTGGAAGCCTGGCTTCCGAATGTCCTCAATTTCCAGGTGAAGCTGTACAGGCCCTGCCTGCAGCCCACCCCACAGCCCCCGTGCTGGGGTCTCAGCCAGCACTGCCCCGAGACCCCAGCCGGGTCTGCCCAACTCCTCGCTCGCTCTGTCTCTCGCTCACACGTACACAGCGTATAAAAATCCATATCCACTCTCTCTATATAATTCTATTAACATACATAGAAATTCTCTACAGGAAAATCTTTCCCACTTTACCAAAGAGTGTGTGATGGGCAGTAGAAGACACCGAATGTCTGTGAAGGCATTTCTCTTTTCACATTTGATGGCCTGTGGAGACCCCCGCGATGACTGTCCCTTGCTGGCCGGGTCCCTCTCTGTGGAGTGATCAGTCGTGATGTCGGGGCAGCTCCCCACCTCTCGTCTGTTCCCTGGGTTCCCAGGACCCTGAGCTTCCCTCCCAAACAGCTGGAAGCCCCTCTTGCCAGCCTGCCTGGTTCTCTCCCCGGATTTAGGCAGGTGTGCACCCCAGGCTCTGGGATGGCTGTTGGCAGGGGATGGGCACCAGAGTAGCTATTGGCACCGGGTGGGCACAGGGTGGCTCTTGGCAGAGGGTGGGCACTGGGGTGGCTGGAGTTTGCGCCGGGAACTCCACGCACGTGTGCATAAGGATGCTCTCACCGGTCAGAACCAAGCGTGGGTCGAGGAGGAGCTTCCGGCCCCAGGCTGACATGTTTTAGGGGCAGGCCTGTGCCTGGCATGTCTGGCCATGACCTTCACCTTGCTTACTCTGCAGAAATGAGCCCAAAGTCCCCGTCTCTCCAAGACCAGGTTCCGTGTCCAGCAGCTGGTTCACGTGAGGTTCCCCAGGAGTGAATGGCTTGCCTTTTTCTTGGTGGATGCGCCAATGGCCCCCAGGGTGCCAGGACCTCCTCTGAGCGTGGGCGCTGAGTTGCACAGACGTGTCCTACAGGATGGCTTGTGCCTCCTGCACCACATCTTTGTCACCTGTAAGGCAGGACAAACACACGACACCTTTCTCAGTTCTTTTCCAAATCCAAGCCGGAGACAAAGTGCCAGCGCATTGAATGAGTCCAGATCTGTTGTGTAGCAAAGATGCCTCATACCCTTAAAGAAATCAGCCCTGTTTTAAAGCCAGACTGGCATCCGCAACAAGATGATGGCTGTTGGTGCCTCGTGTCTGTTTCCTGTTCGCTCTCGTTCTGGTCGAGGGTGGATGTGGCCTGATTGATATCACTCTGGGTATTTGTGGTGCAGGAACATTAAGGGCACAGCAGCCAGCGGCTGGGGACGGTTTCCTCAATCAGAGGAGAGAGACAGGTGACAGGATGGAGTCAGCCGATGGGGACAGAGCCCCCCGGAGACCCCCGCGGAGGGCTTGGGAGCCCCCCTGGGTTCCCCAGCACCAGTAACTGCGGTTCAGACGTGCCCGAGTTAGGCTGCTCACCAGCCCACCTGGAGGGGGACTTGCCAAGCCGGGGAGGAGTGTGCTGGCCCCTGTCGCTGACCTGTCGCATTTGCGCTGTCCGAGTCGCAGGCTGGCCTTTGGGGTTCGAAGGCTCAGGTTAATGCTGAAATTTCCATCGTTGGCCACTTTTCAGAGAATCAGTGAGCTCCTCCTGACACCCACTGTAGCAAAGGAACTGGAACATTCACTCTCATGTCACTTGGTTAAAAAAACCTATTTTTCATGTAAACCACATTGTTTCAACTTTTTTGTTGGATGGTCGGTATCCAGGAGGCAAATGAGGTTTTTGTTTTTGTTTTTAATTTTTACGCCGCACCTTTGTCACCTGGAAGTCCCCGGGCTAAGGGTCGAATTGGAGCTGCCACTGCCGGCCTACACCGCAGCCACAGCCACGCTGGATCTGAGCTGCGTCTGCGACCTATACCACAGCTCACAGCAACACCGGATCCTTAACTCGCCGAGCAAGGCCAGGGATCGAACCCCCACCCTCACGGATACTCATCAGGTTTTTAACCCACTGAGCCACAATGGGAGCTCCTTGTTTTTCTTTATTAATTAAAGTGTAGTTGATTTACAGTATCCAGCAGAGTGACCAGTGGCGCATACATATGCATCCATTTCTCCTTTCGTCCCCTGTCCCATTCCGTCCCGAGAGACCAGATGCTGTGCCCTGTGCTGTACAGTCGGACCAGGAGCTTAGCCGTCGCCGGCCAAGACTGAGGTTCCCTGAGACTTGGAGAGAGAGGTTACTTAGGGAGGCTTTGGGTGATGGGCTGCCTGTGTTTATAGACCTGCCTCTTCTCTCTTGCCCCAGGGCGGAGCTCTTAGTGGGACAGGGTGTGCGAGCAGTGTCAGGACCCACTCGAGCCCTCTCTCCCCTGGGGCCTGCCAGCCGGTGGTTCATTCATTCTTTGCAAAGGGGTAGGGAAGTTTTGTTTTTTTTTTAAAGAAGAATCTTAGGAAGAACCACCGGGGTGGAGAGTGGCGAAAACCAGGCTGTCGTCTCAGGCTTTCTGCTGCCTCCTGAAGCGAGATGTGTTGTCCTGAAGCAAAGGGTGCAGTTGGTGACAGGCAGTGGCTCCTTGGGAGAAACTGAAAATGTGGCCAAGCCGTGCCCGTCCCTTTGGTCCCAGGCCGGGGCTGTGGACTGACTGTGCTCCCCGCAAATTCAGGTTGAAGCGCTGACCCCTGGCGTGGAGGGGGGCTCGGGGAGGGAGGCGTGATTGATGAGAAGAGGGGGGACCGGCTCACTCCTTTCCTGCTGGTGAAGATGCAGGAGTCTGCACCCTCTGCCCGTCTCAGACGTCCAGCCTCCAGAACTGGGAGAAATAACTGGGCTGTTGCTCAGCCGCCTCCGCTGCGGTCTTTTGTTACAGCAGCGCGAGCTGACTCAGACAGGTGGCAGATGCTCAGGAGAGACAGGCTTCTGCAAAGAGCCTGCCTTTTAAAAAGTCCTGTTGTTATTGCTGTTACTATAAGACGTTTCTAGTGATTTTTATAAACCATTCTCTGTGGTTCCCGAAGCGGTCGGTTTTTGGCAAAGGCACACGTTCTCTGGAGCTGGAGAATTAACCCAGTGTCTGGGGGCACATGGCGTTTCTCACCCAGGAACCGGAGACAGGACCCGGCCCACAAAACTTTCTGTCTGTTCACCGCATCATCAAGTCTTGAAAAGATGCATTGTTTCTGCCGGGGTTCCCCCAACCCAGCTGATTAACTCTGTCTTTGTCTCAGCCGTGCTGTTTGGAGGTTTTCTCACGAGGGAGAGGCAGGTTTTCCCTTGAGGGCAGAGGGGAGGAGGGCTGTGGAATGGGGGCGACGGTCCCCCATCAAAGCGCCTTTTTCTTCCCCGAAGCTCCTCGCGAGGTGGTACGTGACAGCCAGCCAGGAGTCGGGGGGTCCCCGCGACAGCCTCTCAAATCAAAGGCGGCTATATCCTTCCTGCCCGAGGACACCCAGCATCTGTGCGCTCGTGGGGGCGTCCTCTCGGCCCAGTTTTCAGGCCCAAAGTGAGTTCACCTCTCCCTCGAATTAGGAACTCAGGGTGCGTCTACTGCGGATGACGCCAAAGTCCTCAGCTGGGAAAGATGCGTGATGTTTTTCCAGAGGGGGCCGGGTGTTTTTCTTTCCGCCGGTGGCATAACCATGGCTCGTAAGCATCTCCATGACGGGGCCTCGGAGCCCAGGCCTGAAGGTGGAAAATGGTAAATGTTCTTTGGCCCCGAGCTGCCTGCTGAAGCCAGGCTTGCAGTTAGAGGGGAGGAAACCTGGTCTGAAACTGGATCAGGAGGAGTTGCCCTCGTGGCGCAGCGGAGACGAATCGGACCAGGAACTGTGAGGTGGCGGGTTCGATCCCTGGCCTCGCTCAGTGGGTTCAGAACCAGCATTGCTTTGAGCTGTGGTGTAGGTCGCAGATGCGGCTCGGATCTGGCGTGGCTGTGGTGTAGCTGTAGGTCTGATTTGAGCCCTAGCCTGGGAACCTCCATATGCTGAGGATGCAGCCCTAAAAAGACCCAAAAAGTAAAAAAATAAATAGGAGTTCCCATCGTGGTGCAGTGGTTAACGAATCCGACTAGGAACCATGAGGTTGCGGGTTCTGTCCCTGCCCTTGCTCAGTGGGTTAACGATCCGGCGTTGCCGTGAGCTGTGGTGTTGGTCGCAGACGCAGCTCGGATCCCGTGTTGCTGTGGCTCTGGCGTAGGCCGGTGGCTACAGCTCTGATTCGACCCCTGGCCTGGGAACCTCCATATGCCTCGGGAGCGGCCCAAGAAATGGCTAAATAAATAAATAAAAATAAAGTAAAATAAAACTGGATCAGGAAATGGGCTTTTATTTCCTTCAGGTGTTTCCCAAGGCTTGCTGCTTTGGGGGCTGGGGATGGGGGCGCCTCTCACTTGACCTCTGTTGAGAAGTCCAGAGACCTGCCCCCACCAGCTTGGGCAGCTTTGGCCACGGCTTAGCCTGCATTCCCGTCCTGATCGGCAGAGTCAGAACCCTCTTACTCACCCTGCGGACCTCAGAGACGGGGAGGAGATAGGATGCGGTTACCTGTGGGAAACCTAAGGCCTGCCCACGCCTCTTTTTCTCAGAGGGATAAATTATGCTCTTGAACCTTTATACACAGGAGTGTCGTGACTCAAACTCCCAGTTCTAAAGAAGTTTAACATGTTACAGAGGCTTGATGTGTCTGAATCATTAGGGCTGCTTGTTAAAATGACAGCCTCCTTCCCCACCAAAATAAAAAAAAAATCTGTGCTTGCAACACACACACACACACAGACACACACACACACACACACACACACACACACAATATCAGAAGACAGGTGATGAACACAGAGCCCAGCCTCTGAATTTTGATACATCTCCAGACTGTTCTTCCACGTAAAGTTGGAGACCCTCTGCTCCCCACACCTGAAATATTACTTCATTACATCATTTAAGCCAGTGCTGGGGGTTCTGGGAAAAGATGGGTGTTGAAATATCCACAAGTGCCCTGTTTCCTTCAGCAGGGCTGCTGTGAGACCCGGCAGGTGCCGGGGTGACGGCTTGACGGTCTCGGCTTTTTCTAAATCGAGGATTAAACCCAAAGACATGACATCGTTCGCCATGGAAAAACCCTCCTCATAGACTCCATTCCTTTGCCTTTAAAGTTCTTTTCATTGCTAGTAAAAGAGGGTAAAAAAAAAAAATTGACTTCAAAGCCCACGAACTGCTAACTCTGTCTGCCGTGCCAGGCTCCAGGCTCCAGCCAGCTGCTGGCATCGGACAGCCTTTTTTGTTGTTGTTGTTCAAATCCTAAATCCAGGAATGAGTTTACTTGTGAGTTTTATGTACACAGTTTGTGTACACAGGGCAGCTCCCAGGGGGCTAAAATTGAGCAGGAGGGCTGGCTGCTGAGGTGCGGTGCTTGGATCAAAGCGCCTAATTACTCATCTTCCCTGCGTGATTCGTCCCCTGGACTCTGCAGCCCAGCAAGCTCTCAGGCCCAGGTATTTTCCATTTCAATATAAAAAGGGGGGTTTTGTTCCCAGGTTGCCTGTGCTCTAGGACGTAAGCCGAAAAGCAGAGACGAAGGCCCTCTCGGCTCAGAACTTCCAGAACATTCCAGAATGTCTGTGTTAGCCAGAGACCAGCCTGAGAGCCAGGAGAGGGCTTGTCCTCGGGTTCACTTTTGTGGCCTGGGGATATGGTTGTTTGTCCCCAGCACACACTCCCCCCGAACCCTCACCTTTCCTCTGCTCAGGGGCCAGTTTGTATCCTATTCCAGGCCTTGTGCCCCAGCCTGGCCGGTGCATGAGTCCTCTCCACACGAGTTCCGTGGGGAGCTTGACCCCATGCTGTAGCAGGTGGTTCAAAACCCCGAAGGAGATGGGGGCTGGGGGCTGGGGGCGGGGGGAACGTTTGTTGGGGGTTCCTGGCAAAGAAGTGTGTTTGTTCTGAAAGAAGCCCGTCAAAGATGTGGCCTTGTCTCGGGCACCGTGGGGAAAGCTGCGCCCGGCACGAGTCGCCAAGGCTGCTTATCAACACACCAGTGTCCTTCCCACCAAAAATCTGTGCTTGTGACAGACACACGCAGACACACACGCACAATCAGAATCCCTGAGCACGGAGCCCAGCCTCGGAATGCTGATACATCATCTCTAGACTGTTCTTCCGAGTCGGCAACCTACACCACAGCTCACGGCAACACCAGATCCTTAACCCACTGAGCGGGGCCAGAGATCAAACCTGCATCCTCATGGACACTGGTGGGCTTCTTAGCCTGCCGAGCCACAGCAGGAACTCCCATAACTGTGTTGTTTCTGAGCCTCAGTTTCATGAGGTCTAAGAAGCAGGTGGCATCTATCTTGGGAGGTCACAGGCCTGTAAGTCACAGTACGTGGTGTCTATGGAGAATGTACTGTGTCCAGACAAAAAATAGGCTCTGCCCGTGCGGCTGCCTGCATAAGGAGTTAAGCCTGAGCTCGTCTGACAAACAACTCTACGACCGTTGAGCAAATGGGGGCTTGGAAAGAAAGATCTCGCACCGCAGTCAGCAGGCTGCATGGCTGGGACTTCCCAGGCCCCAAGACCTCCGGATACGACCCCCACACCTTGACCATATGAAGGACAACCGGGGCATGCGTGGTGCAAACCAGAGGTCAGAGAATCGTGAGTCAGTGGTTCTTAAAAATTTTGTTTTTAGTAAGTTTTTTCGGAAGTAACTGGCCCTGCAGTTAAGTAATAGAATTTTTCAGACATAAATGTACAGTTAGATGCCCACACGCCCTTGGCATGTGGGCAGCAGTCTTCTGCCCATGAACCCCAGGGAAGCGGGTTTCAAACAAGGGCCTCTTTAAAGTACATGGAAAAAGCCCTGCGTTTTTGTTTTTTTAAAATCCCCGCTCTCTTCCTGCCTGCCCGGTTTGCTCCATTTTGGCAGTTTGTTTTATCAAGGATGCTGTGTGCTAATTAGAGGCCAAGGCGGCTTTGATGGTGAGTTTTTTTTCCTCTGGGGTGAAAGGTCTTGTTGTGGCATTGGCGTTTGCCATTCATTCCGATGTTAATTTTTTAAATATCTGTCAGCAAATTAATGTCCATGCTCCGTGCTGATTTTGTTTGTTTGTAATATTTATACTCCGTGGTCCTGGAGGAGGTTTGATGTGGTTTTGAACTTCTCCTTTCTCCAAACCTATGGACGTGTGCCCGGGGCGGGGACGGGGGGATGCTGGCGTTGAGATTGTCTGTGGGGCTTGACTTCCGCCAACATCTGCAGCGGGAGGTGCCTGGGTCTGGGGACCAGCTGCAGCCCCCTCCCCAACCCCCGCCGCCCAAGAGACACCAGTGTTCTTTAGGTTTGTTCTGTTTAAGAGATGGGAGTTCCTGTCGTGGCTCAGAGGTTGACGAACCCGACTAGTATCCATGAGGACGCAGGTTCAATCCCTGGCCTCACTCAGTGGGTTAAGAATCCGGTGTTGCCGTGAGCTGTGGTGTAGGTTGCCGGCTCGGCTCTGTCATTGCTGTGGCTCTGGCGAGGGCCCACATCTGCAGCTCCGATTCCACCCCTGGCCTGGGAACCTCCATATGCTGCGGGCACAGCCCTAAAAAAAAGACGAGAGAGAGAGAGAGATAGGGAGGTGCCTGAGAAAGACCCCCAGATGCAGGCTTCGTGCAAGAAAAGATAACAGGGTGGGTTCGCCTCGGAAGGGAGAACATAGAATCACAGCTCCCTCTCAAGCATGTGCCGCCGTTTGCTAGTTTGTGGAAGCGAGGATGCAGACCTCTTGCTGACGGCACCCGTGGGGACCAAAAGAGTGAAAGTAAGTGAGCGCTTCAGCTCCCTGCTGCCCCGGGGGCTGCAGAGTCAGCTGTCTGCAAGGGACCCGTCTGGCTTCCGAGCCAGCTTTCACCAGTGCGTGTCCTCCCTCTCCCTCAAGGCAGGAAAAGAGAAGTCTAGGACACCTCTGTCTTCACCTAGACTGCACGTTCATTCTCAAATGTTTGTGTTTAGGAAAATCATTGCAGCTTTTAAACAAAGTTTTAAGACTTCTTCTTGTGGAAAATTGTACACGTACACAAAGGTCAACACAAACCGTTAGTGCAGGACAGGGGGTCTCTCACCAGCACCCGCCGTTCCTTGTCTCCAGCCCTGCTCGCCTTTCAAAACCTCATACACATGTCATGCAGCCTTTCCCAATGTATCCCCCCCACCACCCAGTAACCATAAGTTTGTTTGCCATGTCTGTGAGTTTGTTTCTATTTTGTAAATAGTTTCATTGCGTCATTTTTTTAGATTCCACAGTGTTACATAAGTGATGTCATATGCTTTTTGTCTTTGTCTGCTTTACTTCACTTAGTATGATAATCTCTAGTTGCACCCACGTTGCTGCAAATGGCATTATTTCGCTCTTTTTTGTGGCTGAGTAATATTCCACTGTGTACATGTACCACATCTTCTTTACCCATTCATCTGCCGATGGACATTTAGGTTGTTCCCATGTCTTAGCTATCGTGAATAGTGCTGCAGTGACCATTTGGGTGCATGGATCTTTTGAATTAGACTTTTCTCTGGATAGACGCCCAGGAGTGGGATTGCTGGATCAAATGGTTGCTCTTTTTTAGTTTTTTTGAGGAGACTCTCTACTGTTCTCCATAGTGGCTGCACCAGTGTACATTCCCACCAGCAGGGCCAGGAGGCCCCCTGGTTTTGATAAAGGAGCGAAGCTGAGATAAGGGCATATTTAGAGGTGCAGGTCTTGCCCAGGGTGCTTTGAGGGCCACTCCCCCCACCCAGCCCAGCAGCAGCATCCTGGCTGCAGGGGCGTCTCCTCATCGGTCACTTCCAACATCCCTTTCCCCCTTTCCGAACAAGCATTCCAACAGTGCTGGAATGCTTATTAAGTTACAGACAGAAAAGGTCAAATGGGTCACCTCTGCTCCACCTCTGAGTCTAGACCTGCTGCCCAGGACCAGTTAACCAGGATCTTTATCTCACGGACCGTGGTGATTGATTCAGGAATGGCGACAAGCCCACTTAGAGATAATGCAAGGATTTTTTTTTTTTTTACATTAATAGAGAAAAGGGAAAGCTCTCTCGCTGATGGGTTTGCCATATAGGGGTCTCGTCAGCCTGGAGCTGCTAAGAGCCACCACAGAGAGGGTGCCTAGCTGGGGATGAACTGAGGAAGGCTGAACTGCAATATTTCAGCATTGAGGGCACTCCTGGATCCAGCTCTCCCTGAAGCTGGAATCATCTCTAAACTCTCAGATACACTAAATCAATATATTCCCATTGTTGTGTAAGACAATTCAAGTGGAATTTCTGTTACTTTTGAAAGAGTTCTAATTGGTGAAGAAATTATTAAGTTACAGACAGAAAAGGTCAAATTGGTCAAATTATGGTAGAGAGAACTCTTCCATCCCTTCTGGAAAACTGATTAGGTTGGAGAAAAGCAGCTGGTGAACTCTTCCTGTCGTGCATCTTCTAAGTCAGAAAGTTGAGGTACCGGGGGACTTTGCCTGCTTTCTATGGCCTTCCGTGTGCCTCTTCCTGCTGCATCCCCAAGAAAAAGAAGGCAGAACTGGGGAGAACTAACTGTTCAGAACAGAGATGGAAGGACGTAGAAGTTTTTCTAAGAGGAGCCTCTCTCTGTACCCAGCACTTCAACATGGCTCTGAATCACGTGGCCCTGAGCAGTGCTGTGTGGTGGACACATAATGGGAGACACGGTATCATTCCGAATTTTCTAATGGCCCCCTTAAAAAAGGAAAGAGAAACAGGATCAGTTAGTTTTATTAATGTATTTATCCCAGCATTCCCCAAATACTGTCACTTCCTGTAGTAGACATGGAAGGGAATTGTTAATGAGATAAGTGACACTGTGGTACTGAATCTTTGCAGTCCAGGGTGTGTCTTGGACCTAGAGTGCATCCCAAGGCAGATCGGATCAATTTCAGGTCCTCAGTAGCCACCTCTGGACGATGGCTGCTGTGTTAGACAGCCCAGCTCTTGATGTAGGATGCACTGTCCCAAAGCTGAATTTAGTACAAGCAAGATCAAGAGGCGGGAAACCCAGGTGCCGATAAGATGGGGATCGGGGAGAAGCCTGGCCCCCGGGGCCCTTCCCTGCACCAGGGTGTGGGTTCCTGACTTAGATTCCAGTCACCTGCTGTTAAAAGGGTCTGTCTTAGCTCTTACCCAGGGCTCTCCCTAAAAAAGAAAATCTGTCAATCCAGGCTTATCATTGCTCAAAGCAGAGTTTATAAACCAAGGTGTACGGAGTATGGACCTGACGTCAGGTAGTTTTCCCCAGGTGTTGGCTGATTCCCCAAACATCCCCTCCTGAATATGGGAGGGGTGAGGTCAGGAACTGAGAGATGGGGGACCCTTTGGTCTCATTTCCGTCCTGCTGCAGCCAGCTAGGCAGTAATAACCAGCGCCTCCAAAAATAAACTAGATGTGTTCCAAACAAGTGGTTCGTTTGTTGAGCAAGTGACTCTAAGTAAGAGTCTTAATTCCTAAGGTGGTGTGAACGCTTTGTCCTTTTTCTCCTCCTGGAGTGTCAGGCTTCTCCCCATCATTATGTCGCATCTAAGCCCTGTCATTTTACCTCCGAAAATATCTCCTACCTTTGTTTCCTTTCATCTAGTTCTGGTCCCACCCAGTTAGTTGGTGCTATGGCCTTTCTCGCCTGGACTGTTGCAGTAGCCTCGAGATGAGTTTCTGAGCATCCACACTCTCTGGACCCATTGTTCTGCTGTAGCCAACATCATCTTTCACACTAGAACTGTAACGGACTTGATCCCCTGGCTTCCTGTTGCCCTTGGGATGAAGCTCCAGGCTGTTTTCCAGGCTCCTTTGCCCCGTGAAGCCCTGAGCCTGCTCCTCCTCTGTCCTCCCCTCCTCCTCCCCCACCTGCGCTGGTCTTCCCTCACTTCCAGGCATGCCCTCTTTGTGTTGCCATAGTGCCGGTGCACCTGCTCCCCTTGCTTCCTGAATGCCCTGGTCTCCGACTGCCACGTCGCTAGGGCTCGCCTGGTTTTCAGACCTTGGCTGAGTCATGACTTCCTTAGCCTCCCTTTCCCATGTCTCTCCTAGCACCCGTTCTCGACACAACTCATCTCTCTCCTCTTGAGTGCTTAAAACGCAACAGTTATAGATGAGGATGGTCGTTAAAATGGCTACTAAAAAAAAAAAAAATGGCAAGTGTTGGCAAAAACGTGGAAAAGTGGAATCCTCGTGCATGGTTGGTGGGCACGTAAAATGGTGTGTTCACATGAGAATATAGCAGGGAGGTCCCTCGAAACAGTGTAAACACAGAATTACCATATGACCCATCAATTCCACGTCTGGGTATATACACCCAGAAGAGCTGAAAAATCAGGATCTTAGAGGCATTTGCACACCCTTGTTCGCAGCAGCATTATTCACAACAGCCAAGAGGTAGAAACAACCCAGATGCCTGCTGACAGATCCAGCGGATAAACACACGTGATCTGTTTATGCAGTGGAATATTACGCAACCCTACACACATGAAGAAATCCTGTCAGGTGCCTCCTTCAAGGCAGCACGGATGCATGTTGAGGGTGTTATGCCGAGTGGACAAATACTTGATGGTTCCACCCTATGAAGAACGAGGAGTTGTCAGATTCATAGGAACAGAAAATAGAATGGTGGTTGTCAGGGCTTGGGAAATGAGATGCTCCTGTGTGATGCATGCAGAGTTTCATCTTTGCCACGTAAAAACAGTTTAGCGATCTGGTGCACAACTGTGTGAAGATTTACACCACTGAACGTAAAGTGGTTAAGATGGTAACTTTTATGAGTTTCGGGTCACAATACTTTAAATGTTATATTTATGGGATTTCATAATTAAGGTCGGTTTCTTCCTCTAAATTGTTAAGTTCATGAGGAGCGTGAACACTCTTCATTATGTCCTTGGTACCTCCCTGTCCTCTGGGCACTCAGAAAGTATTGAAATGAATGAATTGGCGTCCCCGCGGTGGCACAGTTGATTAAGAATCCAACTGCGGCAGCTTGGATCCCTGCAGAGGGGCAGATTCATTAAGTAATTAAGAGTAAACACCTCCCCTGTAGAACTGGAGAATGCATTTGGCTTTGTGCAATAGATGCTTAATATCTGCTGAATTGGTAACAAAAGCAGATGCCAAACATCTGGAAATAGCCTCGCACAGACATGTGCACAGAAGTGATTAAGAAGTGAATTGAGCACTTTCTGAGGTGTGCTCGAAAGACCAGTAGCACAAATGATACACTTCTCCCACCCAAGGAACAATTTCGAGTTTAAAAAAAAAATTAGAACATTTCCAGTTACAGATTTAGTTGAACTATTTTTGCTACGTGATATCTGCAGTGTAACATCTGTTGTTGAAGTTGGTATTTGTAAAGGGTTAATAATCAGGTTTAGTTACTTAATGGAAATTATTTTTTTGGAACTGATATTAAAGAGGAGGCAAATATGGGACTGGGATGAATTTTTGAGTTTCTAGTTCAAGTTTCTACTAACTTAACCACTTTCCAGTGGTTTTATTCTGGGACGGAAAAGTGATGAAATGTAGTACATCATGTAGTTTTAGCAGAAATGTCAGTTGCCTAAACCAGAACATCCTTGGACAGCATTTTCATTATTATGTGGAAGGATTGGTATTTCTGGAGTAATAAATACAAGCACACAGTCAGAGAGGCGGTTTTGGTCAGGAAAATGTCAGGTTTAGGTAGAGTTTCATTAGCAGTTGGGGTGTGATAAACCTGAGACGATCTCATGGAAGAAACGGACCTTCTCTGGGGGGTTGTGCCTTAGTCGATCAGGTGGGAGAGCCTTCCTGGGTCACCTGAGAGGAGGCGCAAAGCCTCCGTGGGTCTGACAGCAAGAGCTGCGCTGGGGCGTAGGTTTTCGCATCAGGTAAAGTGATATCACAAGAAAACAAAAAGGTTGTTTTGAAACTTGATTGTACCCCATACAGCATCTTCAATAAAGGAAAGAAAAGCTGTAGGTAAAGTCATTCCACATGCAGTAAAAGCAGAAGAAGCAGACACGGGAAAGAGAGAAGGATGGAGGGAAAAGTGATTGATACAGGAGGGGCGTGAGACGCCACGGTGTGATGGAGAAGGCCAGGTGGGGCGATGGAACTGGAAGGAGAGGGTTTTAAAGTTTCACTGAGGAAATTGCGGTGTCGTTGAGACATTCTCCTAGACGGGACCTCCAGAGGACTGAGGTTGACCGTGAGGAAAGGTCCTATAACATAAGAAGTCAGACTTTGACCTTTTTATGATTAATGTGGGGGAAAAAATGTTTTTAATGATTTTTATTTTTTCCACTACAGCTGGCTTGCAGTGTTCTGTCCGTTTTCTACTGTACAGCAAGGTGACCCAGTCACACATATATGTACATTCTTTTTCTCACTTTATCCTCCTCCATCATGTTCCATCACAAGTGACTAGATATAGTTCCCAGGGCTACGCAGCAGGATCTCATTGCTTATCCATTCCAGAGGCAATAGTTTGCATCCATTAACCCCAAATTCCGAGTCCATTCCCCACCCCCACCCCTCCCGCCTCCTGGCAACCGCAAGTCTGCTCTCCAAGTCCATGAGTTTCTTTTCTGTGGAAAGGTTCATTTGTGCCGATTAATGTGGGAAAATTAATTCTTAGAAACAAAAGGAGATGGAGGGCATAGGCGTTTTACTTCGTGTTAACTTTCCGACAACTGAATCATTTTAAATGAAAAAAGTAGTCCTTATCTGTTCTGTAAAAAAAAAAAAAAAAAAAATGAATCGCCCTTCCACCACTCAAAAACAATTAAATATTGCATGAGAACATTGATTTTAATTGCATTTAAACATAATAGTTTTCTATAAGATGAACTGACTGATTCTAAATGAGATTTTAAAAATCTGAGATGGTCAAGATTGTGGAAAAATCTTATTAGGCCAGAATAGTTTGTCTTGACCAAGAAATATAAAATTGGGAAGCAACTTTTGATAGTTTTAAATGTTGTCTCTTTGGGGATTTGTTCATGTCATTAAAGGAACAACTAAACCTTTTTTTTTCCCCCCAAGATTTTCAGTGGTCCAAATTTGGTGGGAAAATTTAATGCAGATAATATTCTCTTATAAGGCATGAACATGAATTTGATTCAAGCCTTTTAAGAGCTTCTTCTGGCACAGGTCCTAGTGAGATGTTGCCACCCAGCAGATGTCATTTCAGGCCACTTTCTCCACTAAAAACTTTTTTTTTTCTTTAAGAAAAGTATTAGTCCTTTATTCCTCAATAGCATTTACGTGATTGGGGGTTGTCCTTTGAGAAAGTTGCGAGGGGTTAGGTGGTTACAGAATCTACCTGTTTATCCTCCAGGTCCTGAGAGGGTGAAATCAGCTTCCAAGATGCTCAACAGGGAACATTTGACTAAGAAAGGGATGTGTTTGGAGCTGTATTGTTTGTGAATTCCCTGTGACATTTTCCTCCATTTCCTAGAGAGTTGTCTGTTTTCATCAGTTTTATACGCATCCTGCCTTCTTTCAGGCTCCTTCTTGATTTTCCTTCTGCTGCCCTGTCACATCCGCCCCCCACTCTTCCACCTGACCCTGGGTCCCAGCAGTGGTGGTCTCTGTAAGATGTCTCTTCTCCTGTTTCTTAGAGCACGTGGCCTTGTAAACTTCCATACACTGCTCTAGTGGCTCCACTTTACACATCAGTTTATGCATCACCGTTTTGCTAAGAGAACGCTTCTAAAGCTGTCTCCGACCAGAATCTCTGTCACCACAAGTTCTGAGCCCTCCACCCCTCAGACGTGGCCTGGGGAGTACCCTTGCTCTTTTAAAGACTCAAGAAAATGCTTCTCTTCTGGTGCTCACAGGGCTGCTATTATACAGAGAGAGAGAGGGAAGCTTCAAGACCTGAGGTGCATGTCAGCCTTAGGAGATGCCCCAAGAGATAGAAGGGGCTCGGTAAATAGATGGCGAGCAAAGGATTGCCAGTTGAATCCTTCCGCGCCCCTCAGCCTTGGAGGAAAAGGGCTCTTCACTTACTCCCTTTAGATGGACGCACATCTCAAGGGCGTAGAAGGCGGTTTCGGTGAGTGTTTAAGGAATGGATGCTGGGGCTGGAGGCCCGGGATACAGACCAGTGAGCACACGCTCCCCAGGCATCACTGCCCAGGTCCCTCAGACACACGGGTGGACGTGTCATCTGGGGTGTGATTTGTATCACAACTCAGGAATAACGTGACGCCCAGGTCCCTCAGACACACGGGCGGACGTGTCATCTGGGGTGTGATTTGTATCACAACTCAGGAATAACGTGAAGCCTCGTCACCAGATGTGTGTCTCCGCACACCTAGTCGTCCAGCTCCCTCGACGCCGAGCCTAGAGGGGAGCTCCTTCCCATCTTCCTCTCCCCGTGGCGCATCTCCTGGGCGTCCCTGTGTCCAGTGGTGTCATCCGGCTCCGCCGTCTCGTGAACCTTTCAGCTGCTTCCCCCCGCCCATCCCCAGAGCCCCACCCAGCACTCGCCAAGCATCATAAACCCTCGCTTGTGCCTGTATGAGCGAGTGTGTCGTCATATGCGTGTTGTCGCACGTGTGGCCCTGGACCCCTGTCTCGTGTTCGAAGGATGACCTTATTTGCTGCAAGAGGGCACAGCTGTCTGCGCACACATCCGGCCGGTAGGACGTGTTGAAAGAGCAGGAGAGGCGCGAACATGTGGCCTTGAGCGCAGACGTGAAGGATGCGCAAAGTCGGGACTCTGCCTATTGCCTTTTGTCGTGGCTTATTTCCATGAGGAAGTGTCTTGAAACTTAACCTCTTGTTCCCCGAGTTCCCTTAAACTCCAGTGTCTCTTTGTTGAAATTCTTTACCGAGCACCCAGGAAATGGTGGTGTGAAATGAATGCTTCTGGGGGGAGCAGACTGCTGCCTTGGCCATTGGCCTGATCTTGCTGGTTAAGGGCTATAACCCACATATGCTAAACTTTGTTTTATGAATGTGCAGGTCAGGGTCTTTGGTTCCAGTGAACAAAAACAAACCATCCCACCCGGCTTGGACGGAACAAACAGGAAAAGGAATATGTACAAGGCAGTGTCATCCCACGGCGTGTATGGAAGGGCTTAAGAACCAGGCTGACAAAGCTGGTGGGACCAAGGGAGGCCTCCCCAGGACCGTGCCACCAGAGACAGGACCCGACACGGCTGCCCTTGGCCAGGTGGCTGTGCTAGTGATGGACTTGGGTCTCCACCCCAGGAATAAGCCTTGTGGTACCCAGAGTTCTGGGGGAGCACCTATGGGCAAGCCCAGGTCGCCTCCGTGCTCTAGTTGGTTCCTCTGCAGTCATTCTTGCAGATTTATTTGAATGGACCCAAAGGTGTTTGGGAAAAATCCTGACCATTAGGCTGCCTTCAGGCAAAGAGGGAGGAACGTCAGAGTTTTCTTTTTTCTTTCTTTCTTTCATTTTTTTAATTCATGCATTCATTCATTCGTTTTATGGCCACACCCACAGCATATGGAAGTTCATGGGCTAGGGATTGAATCCATGCTGCCGCTGTGACCTACACTGCAGCTCCATCAATGCATATCCTTTAACCCACTGCGCCGGGCCAGGGATGGAACCCGTGCCTCGACGGCAACCCAAGCCCCTGCAGTCGAATCCTCAACCCACTGCACCACAGCGGAAACTCCCTCATAGAGTTTCCTTGAACAGTTTCTCTCAATGAGAAGAGGAACCTGCCTTAGCAGAATAAGCTGAAGTTCAGTTAAAATATCCTTTTTGGTAGTGAGCATAAACCAAGCAAAGTCATCCAGGCAAGGACACTCGTAGAGGACCAGAGCGTGGGGAAAGGCAGCCTTGAGCTGACAGGCTTCCAGAAGGTACGAGGAAGTGGCTTTCTGGGAGCTGCAGCGCCAGGAGCCTGACCATGAGGCCAGGCAGGGTCATCAGGAGCAGATAACCCTAAAATCGAAATTAATGACCTACAGACGTATAATTATCTCTAACCGGTCAGTGTCTATAGCCATTCAAAGAATAAATTTCCTTTTACTTCTGCTTCAAGAGACACCAACAAGCAACCCAGAGAGTGTGGTTTCTTGGCAAAATTGCTTAGTATGGAGGAGCGGGACATTCCATCAGATGAAAAAGTGTAATTTCCTGATTTTTTCAGGATACCATCACATCAGGAGCAACCAAAAAAAGAGAAGAGAAAAGATGCAATTAGCCGTATCCCACCATGTGAATTAAAGCACCGTGGTGGCTTCAGCTGGAGCACATCAGATACTGAAACCAAGGGAAGTTGTAGCCCTATTGCTAATTCTTCCAGTGAGCCCCCGTGGCAATGAAAGGTTGCCGAGGAATTTCGGTTTTGCGGCGGAAGGCAGGCATGTTAGGGAATCTTTCTAGAGTACATTTCGTCAGTTTCTCGTGAGCTGCTGGAAGAATCTTGACACTAAGGAAACGATTGCTCAGCTCCCCACTTTCCTCTCCCAGGAGTTAGGAGTTATCCTTACAAACTCTGTGGCCCTAAATGGAAAATGCGATGTCATGTGTCCCTCCAGGTCCCCAGAGCCATTCAGGATATGTTAATCTTTTCAACAGAGCAGCCTTCTCTTCCAGCAAAGGAATTTGCCATCTTTGTGGTTTGGGTGAAAAGGTGGTTCGTTTTACCAGTTTCTCGGTGAAATCGGTTTCATGATAAATTCAATCTTTCCTCAAGAAAAAAAAAAATTCCCCAAATCTACTTTTCTGTGCAAAATTTGACATGAAAGCCTTTTTTTTTTTTTTTTCTTGACGCAGCCAAATGCGGAGTTCGTGTGGACCTGGGCAAACAGTTTTGGGTCCAGGGCGAAGGATATTTATTGCTGGAGGTGTTACACGTGTTCATAGCCAGGAAGAACCACCTCCAACACGGTGACAGTGGTTTTCAAATCAACTGCCTTTCTTTTGTCCTGGGGGGAATGTTTTTCTCGCCGCCTTTCTTTTGTCCTGGGGGGAATGTTTTTCTCGCCGCTCTCTGTTTTTCATCCTTTGCCACAGTTGGTAGAACTTGGAAGCGTCTGTGCCGGGGGCTGAGCAGCGAAGGAACACAGTGTGAGTCCACAGGAGAGCTGCTGGTTTCACTGCCGACTTCAGAGAAGGTTCCTCGCTCTCTGACTTTGGCATTGTGTGCAGGAAATTCCTCGTGGGTCTGCCCAATGCAGTAAACAGATCTCCTGCCTCTGACCACATCCACTCTGAAGTTTCTTCTGTGGCGTTCCTTTGGCTTTTTGTGCAAAAGTCAAGGCTCCCAGCTTTCCGTCAGCAGCCTCTTGAGCTGCTAAACGTTGGACTTGGTGCATGGTGGTGGTAGAGGCGAACAGGCCTTGGGGGAGTAATAGGAATTTGTTCCCTGTTATTTTTAGCTCACACGGTAGAGGCAGATCCCCTGTGGGATTTCCTATCTCTTCTTCTGGTCATCTCTTAAAAAATTTTATCACGTGCAGTGTCGTGTTAGTTTCTGGTGGACCGCAGTGATTCAGTTATACGCATGTGTAATCCTTTACCTCTACTGATCCCAAACTCCCGGTCCGTCCCGTTGTGTCGGAATTGGCAGAAGGCTCTCAGGGTCGATTGGCCTTGTGGTGACTCACGAAGGGACAGTGCCTGTTTCATCCCACACAGGTAAGCTTTGCGGGGACCCCTGCTGCTCACTCTGGGCCCCCAGCCGGCAGCCTCAGCAGCACCAGAGAGGAGGCTTGTTGGCAAGTCTGATCTCAGGCCTCAACCCAGAGCCACTGGACTAGAATCTGCATCTTAACCAGAGCCCCAGCATGTTCGCAGGACATGAAAGGGGAAGAAGCCCCCAGTCACATCCCGGCCACCAGAGACCCTGCCGGGAAGGTCTCCTGGGAGTGTGTGGGGGAGAAAGCCAGCCGGCCCGAGAGGAAGGAGGGCCAGGACGTCGGCTGAGTTAAATTATGCTCATTAATTCAATTTGAGGCAGGAATGTGTGTAAATAAACGCTGGCAGCTGCAGCGGCTCCGCTTCCTGCACGGCTCAGGCAGGAATGCAGGGGCCAGCACTGCGAGAGCCCAGCCGACTGCGGTCCAGTCCGTGGCCCTGCAACCGGGAGCTGATGATGGGGAAGCTGGTGTTAGAGTTACCGGGTTAACGAGGTTTTCAGTGCAGAGTGAAGTGCCAGACTGAGTGGAACTGGAGAGGCTGTGCTCACAGAGATAAAAATCTTAATTATTTGAAAAGATTAAGCTCCCTTGACTGCCCCCTCCTCTTCTTTTAAATCAACAGAGATCGGATTTCCAGGGGTTAAAATGAGTAGCACGGTGCCCGGTCCCACACAGCCTGTCAGCAAGTCCAAATAAATAAGCTGTTCCCATCCCCTCGTCCCTTAGGAAACCGAGTCCCCAGGAAACAGGGAGGGGAAGATGAGGTCTCTAGGGTCAGAGCATCTTTGGTATCTTAAACCCAAGAGATGTTTACAGGGTCAGTTTGAGCCACTTGACGTTCCTGAGCTGCTTTGGGGGCCAAGCCATCAATACCAGTTAAAATGTCTTCAACCCCACGTGGCATGCGGGGCAAGCCGTTTGCCTGACCCATGAAAAGGTGGTTCGCCTGCTGTCACCTGTAGGAGCTCCTTGAATGTGGCTTGTGTCAGAGACCTCTGTTTCCCAGCTAAAAACCAGCCACGAGTCCTTTGTCCCTTCTCAGCGAGGAACTGCCGTCCATGAGAAGAGGCAGGTGCTTCTCTCCTTTTTTCAGGAAATGTGTTCCTTCCTGCCTCCGAGCTCAGGGCCACCCCTGCTGCTGCTGCTGCTGCAAAGCAGCACACCCAGCACTGCGCCCCTGATTGGATGGCTCTTGAATCCTCACTGCTGTTCCCATTTCAAAGGCAGGCAGCCAAGTCCTGATGAGGTTGAGGAAGTGCCGTGGCAGCAGAGTTGGGAAGGGGCTGGGATTCGACATGGGGGCTGCCTCCAGGGCCCCAGACAACACTCCCCCCACCCGCCGCAAAGGGCGATGTGCCTTCTCTGTGCCAAGGCTTCAGCAAACTTTTGTCATGGGAAAAAAATACATATATTTTTATATATTTTGGTGTTTATTGCTCTCTTTTTAATCTCGTTAATTTCTTAATTAAAATTTTTTTCTACTACATATATTTAAGACCATTTATTTCTAATTACAGCCAGAGCTGCACCTCAGTTTTCCCACGTTGGTTTTTTGTTTTGTTTTGTTTTTGAAGTTCAGATAGGACTGTTTTTATATTTGTATAATTTCTAATTTGGCACCTTAGCTCTATAGTTTTCCTTTTTTTTCGGCAGGTAATATATTGACTGTATTTTTAATTCAACGATGTAAAGGATTTGGTCTTTATTCCATAGATTGTTTCGTATTTATCAGGACTTTCATGCATGTCTCTTTACTGTATCTCACGCTCTTCCTCTGAGTTCGGCTTTCCTTTTCGCTCAAGTGTCTCTCTTAATTGGTCTTTTTGCGAGGAATTATAAACCAAATCCAAGGCTTTATAAACCTAGTTACCCCAAGTCTCTTTAATACTATTTATTCTTGCAGACCAATGTGTGTTCACACCTCTCACTCCCTGGACCGCTAGGGGTTTCAGAGAAGGGACTGGCACGGAAGGGCCAGCGAGGAGCCGTGGTGACCCCTCCCCGGGCCTAGCCCCGTCCTGGGGAGATGATGGAGCAGCCAGGTGATGGGGCTTCACTGCTGCGTATGGTTCTGGGGAGTGGACAGCCTCATCCCTGGGCTTTGTCCCAGCTGCTTTGAAAACCTGGAGAACCCGTCCCCTTGGCCCCTCAGGGTGACACTGGAAAGAAGGTCACCAGCTTGTGGTCTGTGGCCGCATGGGGGTCGAGAGCCTCGCCAGCCTGTGCGCGTCGGTCGAGGGCATCTTGCGGGGCAGCGGGGCCCGACTGACGGGCTTGGCAGACGCTCTGCTCTGGGCTTGGGCGATCGGTCAGCTCCAGGGAGGGTGACAGGAGCCCGACCGAGGAGCCTTCGTGTGCAGTCACTTCACCCCTGGTTCCCTCGGCCATTCCTTTCAGGACAAGGAATTTCCTGGGAGGCGAAATGGTGGGAAATCAAGTTCTTCACACTCAGTGTCCCTCACCTGCCACAGCGTCAGGGTTGGCGGGAGATGAGTTAGCGGAAGCACGGTGGCTTCTCCCCCTGCCTTCTGGGACTGCCGCCTCCTGGAGGGCCACCCCCCGTGGCTCCCGCAGGCCAGGGCAGGGTGCAGGGGAGGGGTCTCGCTCTGTCCCCGTCATGGCACAGGGACTCAGCAAATGCACATCCACCCCCAGGGGCTCAGGATGACAGGTGCCCAGTGTTGGGAAGTCGTGTTTGTCACCTGCATTCCCAGCTCCCCGACGCCCGGGGCCCGAGTGACTTGTGGCCAAAGCATTTCCTGCTCCTGGCGCTGGGCACAGTCACTTGTGGGCCCTCAGGAGGCAGGCAGATCCCTGGCTGTGGTTTGAGTTTTAGGCAGAGGGGGGTTGTGCCCTGATGGGCCGAGCTGGGTCTGAGCACTTTGTCCGCGGACGTCTGCTGGGTGCAGACAGAGACAGCCGCTCCCTTCCCCATCTCGCCCCTCAGCTTGGCCTGAGAAGGTCCTGGATGCTCTCAGAAGTCAGATGTGAGGTGAATGGCCTAGTCAGATCCCTGGGGACAGAGCTGCCCTTCCCTGCCGTCCTGTCACCTGCTGGCCTACTTGAGTTTTCTTGGATCCGGGTCCCTCCTTAGCCTCCGTGTCACCTGCTCTGCTCACTGTGTGTCCCACGGGGCCATGATCACTCAGCTCAGAGACGGGAGGGCTCGCCTTTCTGGGCTGCGGGCTCGGGAGCAGGACATGCCGGCCGATCTCTGCCACCCCTGCCCCGCACCTCGGCCCCCTGCCCGGGACGCCCATCCTCGCTCCAGCCCAAGGCTTCCTTCCTCCCCTCTTCTCTCCTGCATCTCCTTCTCCGACCCCATCCTTCTCACCCTCCATCCTTCCCCCTGTGAGAGGCCCGTTCCTTCGGGAGGTGAGTGTGTAGGCTGACGGCGTCCCGGGTGTCACCGTCCCTTCCAGCTCTAGGACAGAAGAGAGGGCGGCTGCTCTTCAAGTTACCGAGTTAGTAGACCAGCCGCCCCCCCGGCCCCCGCCCCGAGAAGTCTTAGTGGCCCATGATCCCAATGGGGCCCTTTCGTTCCTATTAATTCTGTAGTGTGGTTTCCCCTAGAATTAAAAATGTCATAATAGGATGGGGGGAGCTTTGACCAGAGCAAGGGACTGTGGATTTGAGGCATTTTTCCCCTTTTAGAAGTGGCCTTGGGAGTTCCCTTTGTGGCTCAGCAGTTAATGAATCTGACTAGGAACCATGAGGATGCAGGTTTGATCCCTGGCCTCGCTCAGTGGGTTAAGGATCTGGCGTTGCCGTGAGCTGTGGTGCAGGTTGCAGATGCAGCTCGGATCTGTGTGGCTGTGGCGTAGGCCGGCGGCTGTAGCTCCGATTTGACCGCTGGCCTGGGAACCTCCATATGCCTTGGGTGCGGCCCTAAAAAGCAAAAATACATACATACATATATACATACATACGAACGCACATACATACATATGTACGTACACACACACAAGTGGCCTTGGACCCAGTTGCAGGGACTGTTCCCAAGCTTTAGTGCTGGGTGATGATACGTGAGAATCGCGTGGTGTGCTCCTTGCCCTGTCATCCAATATTCGCTGCTAATAACCAGGATTCCTATTGAAGGGATGGGTTTTTCAGGAAAAGCAGAGGGAATTGAAGGGTCAAAATTCCAGAGGCTGACTCTGAATAAGGTCCTGGCAGAGGGAGTGCGGGAGAGCCCGAATTAAAAGATCGATGTCCCAGAGCAGCGCGTGACCTGACCTTGAGGATAAGCCTTTGTTTCAAGTCGCACTTGATTTGAAAACAGTTTTCTCCCTAAGAATATTACAGTAGCTAGTTCTGAAACTGACAGGTAATGTCGTCTCTCAGATTAGGTCATATGTTTGTACTCCTGGATTAATCGACAATGTTAAGATTTCCACGTTGCCTAGTACGGCCCCTGTCCCACCCCCCAAAGAAGCTGGAATGTCGGGGTGATGACGGTGGAATAAGGTTTGGCTGGGATGAGGTCATAAGTCTCCGTTAGTTCTCCTTCTGGAAGGTTCCCAAAGTCGAAAAGGCGGCTTTTGGCTCCTGCTGGATCTGACTGCGTGTTTCGTGTGCTCTCATAACAGGTCATTCGGTGCCTCTGCTTCACATACAGTGCCTGTCAGATGTAGCCTGCCCTTTGGCCTAGTTTTGGTCACATGTGCAAGTGCCGTCTGCCCTTTGTAAACAGGGCGCTAAATCCAGACCAGGGGTGTGAAATGCAGCTGCTGCCACGCACAGCCTCACACACCCCATGTTCATCGGGTACCAACAGCGGAGAGGGGAGGCCTCGTGGGCAGAGTGCCTTCCCAAGCCAGACAGGGGAACCCATGCCAAGCAGCAGCCCCAGGCCTCTTTGTGCATCTGGGAGCTGCTGAGCGGAATGTAGGAAAAACGTTCCAAGACTTAAGGCCTTCTCCAGAGGCACCATCAGAGATTTACTGCCATGAAAGTGGAAAATTATGAGAAAAACATGATGAGGTTTCCATTTGCCAGGCCCTTGGCATTCCACAGCCTTTTACAGATGCAGCATTGCCGGGTGTTCATTATAGCATCGAATTTGCAGAGAAAAGGAGCTTCCAGTTAGGCCGTGGACGACACCTAATCAACGAGCAGACAGAACAAGCTTTTCCACGGACCAGTCAATTCTCCACAATATCTAAGTGGTCTCTCTAAACATCCATGCTGGGTGATTACCTTCATAGAAAGTTCAGAAACTTGCAAAACTAACTTATGGTGTTAGAGGTCAGGTCACTGGTTACGCTTGGGTGGAGGAGGAGTAAGAAATAGGAGAGGCCAGAGGCGTTTTCTGTTAAGTTTCTGGGGGGTTTCACCTGAGTGCTGTGTCCTCAGAACACATTTTGTGAAAATGAAAACTCACTTGCCATGCACCCATGTCATCTATGTACTTGGTCATCATATATGTATTTTCCTTTGATAAAAAATTGACATTTAAAATTATGGCACAAGAGCATAAGGAAAAAATTCTTTCCTAAATCCAGCTCGCATTGATAATAAATTCAGACAAGCGGAAGAGAAAAGAAGCTGCAAGTCTAAGTAGCTGTTTCCTGTGGCACAGGAGGTGGGAACCCTCTGGGGTGTATGGCTTCTTATGACTCTTTCTATTAAGTTTTGGCCTGTCTGTTGAGGGTCCCAGGTTGGTTTTTTGGCTTGTTTTTGTTTTGACAGACTGATAATAAGCATATCAATTATGTTTTTTGATCTCAATAGAATGCTTGAATAAATGTTTGTATTGCATCTTAGTGAATAATCTTAAAAATTCATAAAAAAAAAAATTCATGTAAATATGCTGGCTGGGGTCAGTCCAAGAAGAAGATATAATAGTTGTAAATATATATGCCCCCAATAGAGAAGCACCTAAATATATAAGGCAAATGTTAACCCACATAATAATAATACAATAATAGTAGGGGACTTTAATACCCCACTTATATCAGTGAGCACATCATCCAGATAGAAAGTCAATAAGGAAACACAAGCCTTAAATGACACATTAGACCAGATGGACCTAATTCATAGTTATAGAGCATCCCATCCAAAAGCAGCAGAATACGCATTCTTCTCAAGTACACATAGGACGCTCTCCAGGATAGACCACATGCTGGGCCACAAAGCAAGCCTTGGTAAATTTAAGAAAATTAAAATCACATCAAGCATCTTTTCCAACCACACCACTATGAGATTAGAAATCAGCTACAAGAGAAAAACTGTAAATATGCTGGCTGGACGTGACCACCATATGGGTGATGCCATGGACGTGGGCAGCATGATCTGTCATAAGTGGGCATGAAGACAAGAAAAGAACAGCACTCAGAACCCCAGGGGACACAACATTTACAAAGTGGATAAACAGCCTTCTCCTCACCAGAAGTAGTCCAAACTTAGCTAAGCAGTACAGTGATGGCTCCAGAAAGATGAGTTGAATAATTCAGTTCCATTTTCTCTTTATAAAAATAGCCTCAAACTGCTATGAGATTCCTTATCTGAAATTTTGGGTTAGGACCGAAACAATACCCAGACTGAGAGCTTGGTAGCACTATAGTCTCCTTTTAAAGAACTTTCAAGTGCTTTTTTATAAAATTTCTGAAACTGGATGATAAGGAGAATTTCTTCTCTCTCTCTCTCTTTTTTTTTTTTTATAAAGACGTTCATTAGAAAAAAGCTAAAAACAAAAGGAAAACAACCAAATACAGAGGCTGTGTGTAGCAGCCATGCAAGAGAGTTGATGTGGGGAGTGGATTCAGCAAGTTCAAGGGCGGGAGGTACTTTATTCAGCCAGCTTGTGTGTTAGCCTGTGTGGGTGCACAGAGCTGTTCCCACAGATGGGAAGTTTATTGGAATAGATCCATTTTTCCCCATGTATTTAAATTGACAGAAAAATAGTATTTCTGAAGCTTCCCTTCTCTTTTTTATCTTAATGTGGCATTTTTTTCTCTATGACCCATCAAGGACTGTGCCAGGAAGCAAAAGTTTAAGCTCCATCACCTAAGAGAGACGTCCTTCTACGAAGGAATAATTGAAAGTCATTTGAAAACCATTTCAGACAGTGATTTGTTTTACTATCCTGTTGTTGTGGCTTCTGTTCTGTCCTTCTTCTCTATTTCCCAACAGAGACCCATGGTTTTTTGTGACTATTAAATCTGCCTTCTCGTCATTTGTCAAATACGTCATTTAAAAGATAATAAAAGGTTTCACCATTTGAGGAAGTTGAAAGTCCCCTGGGCAGAGAATTGTATTAATAAGTTGCATTGGAATCACTTTTTCTCTTTCTTGGCTAGAGGACTCTTTTAGAAATGGTTTCCTTTCTCTTAAGAAAGTCCTTGCAAAGTGGTCTGACCGTAACTCTGTTCACACTTGCTTGAGGCTCCATGGCAGATTAATAAAGTGTTCTTTAAGAAGGACTATTATTTTAGGCTCAGCCTGGGTTTTCATGCAAACCCTAGGTCTTTTCCTGCTGGATGTTATCAATACTGTTTCACACCCTCCCTCCCTGATTCAGTAGCCTCTTCTTCACCTTCGTGGTGGTTGATCTCCTGGCCACCCTTGACCCCAAGGCGTCCAGAAATTCTGTCTTCTGCTTCTGAAACCTAATTCTCTCCTATCTCTCTGAACTGTTTCTTTGCCACTATTTCATTGGTTTGTCCTACCCCTTAAGGCTTATCCCTTCGTATAATTGGTTTGAAAGAATCTTTCATTTTCTTTTCCTTTCACTTTGTCTTACCAAAGCCTTCAACTCCAGCTAAAAACTCCCAACTCCCAACTCTGTATCTTTCAGGCAACACTTGAGAGTTTCCTACACTTTGCTTGACTCTGAAGAAGGAGGTCGTTTTTTCACCTTCTGTTACCTCTTTAAATACCTAACAGAGTATCTGGTACATAATAAATACCAGGTGGATGAAAAGCATGCTCACAGTGGTAAAAGGCTTTTCATTTTCGAGGTTCGATTTGACCACCTTATTCGAATGGCGTATTCCCGGAATGATGCTGGGTTGGAAGATGAATAAGGATGTTTCCTGCCCCTGCTGCGTAGTTACCTCCTGTAAGGACGCAACCCTCACCATCGGTCCGCTTTTAACTAAAGACTCCATGGATCAGACTTCCATGGAAGCACATCCCTGGCCCCGGAGGTGACATTTGGCAGAACCCTCTGTTGCCTTTATTCTTGTGGGACAGACTGATTTTGAACCTAAGTCCGTGGAGCAGAAATCTTAAAGCTTTGGGAACTTTTTTTCTTGACTGGGAGCATTTTGTCGCCGCAAGTGACTCTCCCAGAGAGCTGCAGACAGACCTGTGAAACGCAGCTTCTCAAAACAAAGCGGTGTTGAAAATCTGTGGCGACAGAAGGTATTGCTTCAGCATGACACGGCAGATGTTCTGAAAGTGTGTTTGAAAGCATTTCTGTCGGGCTAAGTCATGTTTGCCAAGTTGCAGCCTGGAACATCCCAAGGATTCCGCAGAGCTCGGGCACCGTGTGTGCTGCGGCCAGGCAGGCAGCGCCTCGGATCTGGTGGGGGCTGTGGGGGGAGCAAGGGGTTGGGGGGGGTCTGGGGGGTGGGCGCTCAGGTGTTTGACAGGCTTCACCCGCCTCTTCCTGAATCACGCAAGGTCCCTTTGCGATTGACTTTTGTCTAATGAAAAATGGGTTTAATAGTCACTCGGCTTTGCTCTCCCTGAAAAAAACCCATGGTTTTTCTTGAATGTGCATTTGATGCTCCTTTAGGCAGTTAGCCCCCCAAAAACGGTCATAGTGGAAGCCCACAGAGGTCAAGGTGGAGTCGAAATTGGGGTGCTTCTGAGATGTGAACCATTGGACTTCCGCCTTCACCCCATGCGTGAAACAGATCCCTCTGTCACGGCCAAACATCTAGGTCCTGCTGGACACGGCACCGGGCACTGCGTGCAGTAGCTTGGGCTGAACCATAATGGACAAGAATGTGTGTGCCTGAATCCTTCTGCTGTACAGCAAAAAGGAACACAGCGTACATCGACCACGCTGTAATACCTTTTTAAAAATAATAGACTCTCTCCACGTTGGGGTGGGGGCAGCTCTCTGGAGGGGCCATGCAGCCTCTGCATCTGCGCTCAAAGGTCTGAGTATTTTTCCAGGAAGAGCCAGAGTGTCCCAGGCTGGGAAAAGGATAAAAAGCAGAAAGACTGAGGATGGTTTTCTTTTGGCTGACACATTCGAGAGGAATCCCAGAGTCACGTATCTAATAGATTGATTGGCCTAGTGTTTGGTTTGCTCTGGTTTTGCTGGATATTGAGGCTTCGTGTCCTTTTAGAAAGTGACCTCATGTAACCGAACAGCTTTTTTCTCGTTTTTGTTGGGATGTGGTGTCAGTTTTGGGGTTCACTGTGCAGGCCCTGTTCCCGCAGGCTCTGGCCTCTCTTTGGTGATAAGAGACTTATTCCGGCTTTAGGAGAAGAATTTTTCTTGATGCCAATGGAAAATTAGTGCAAGGCAGTGGAAGCTTTCTTTTCACGCACACTCCTGGGTGACTTTTCTTGACTTTTCTTCCACCCGTGTTCTGAGATGCTTGGGGCAGCTCCTTGCTCACAGGGTGCGGGGCTGTCTTTCCTTTAGGTGCTTCCCTGTACCCCCTCCTCTGCAGCAGCTGACGTGCAGGGGGTCACAGGCGAGGCTGCTTTCCCATGAGGCACAGTGGTGATCCTCTGAGGGCTCGGTGGTTTTCTGCACGCCAGTGAGGCCTGGGTCGTCGTATGACTCCTAATTGGCAGTGTTCCCCAGCACTGTCCAGGTCTGCAGGTGTTTCACGCCAGCACAAAGCGTTAAGTGGCGATTGGTGTTAGGCCGGGTGTTGGACTGTTCTCATCAAACGTATTTGACCTTTTGATCAAGTATGTCTCTGTGTTGGTTTTTGGGGGGTGGTTCCTGATAAGCATGGATGCTCGCTTTCCTGGTTCCAGTGTAAACGCTGGAGCTCAGGGACCCAGGACCCGCCCCCCATGGCCCCGGACACCCGCCCCCATGGCCCAGAATCCACGCCCCATGGCCCAGGACACCTGCCCTCATGGCTCAGGACTGCCCCCCACCAGGGTGGCCCAGTGTTGGCCGTCTCTGCCCCCTGCCCTGTGACGTGCCCCAGCTTGGCTGACCTCCCTGGCGTGTCTGGTGGATGAAGGACAGGGGATCCCGTTTATGAAAGGTTTTGTGAGAAAACACACAGAGGTAGACTCCTGCGATGGTTGTGTGGTCCATGCACTTATTATAAGGTTCTTCTCCCTAGGGAGTGTCAACCTATCCCGAATCTCCGGGGACTGTTTTCTGTCGAGAACTCCATATATAGTCATTGAGTGCAAGTTGGTCCGTGGCTGTGATGCCCCAGGTGCCGACGTCAGGCAGGCACAAAGAATGGTCTACAAGCAGGAAAAAGAGCTGTGTCCTGTTACACAGAGGATGACAACAGCAAGTGATCCAGAGGGTGCGGTGTTCCTAGTGAGAGCAGGGTTCAGCGGGGCCCGAGTGGGTGCCGGGGAGGGCGGCAGGAAAGGGAGGCCATTGAACAGGGCAAAGTGAGAAGCCTGGGTTTTGTTTGATTTTATTTTATTTTATTCTCAGTGGGATGGAAAGGCTTTGAAGAGTTTTAAGCAGGAAAACTGCACGATCTAATACATGCATCTTAAAAGCTGAACCTGCTGCAGTGAAGGGAAGAGATAGCGCCCTGGAAAGGGCGGAGGTGGGGAGATACCTGCAGTGGTCCAGGTCAGCCCCCTGGACCAGGCCATGCCAGCCTGTGGTGGTCGGTGGTGGAGGGGAGGGAAGCGTGACCAGGATACACGGAGCTGGCACGGGGGTTGCCGCAGAGGCTTGGGGAAGGAGGCAACCCTTCGATGGTTGGTCTGAGCCGGCAGAGAGGCCACAATGTGTGCTGTTGAGTGAGATGGGGAGCTTGGGGAGGTGGGGGCTGGCGGGGGGAGTCAGCCCCTCTCTTCTGGCCTGGCGATGAGTGGAAGAAGCAGGAACATCAGAGAGCATCTTCGTGGAGTTTGCGTCCAGGTGAGAGAAAAAGAAAAGCCCACTCCCCTTTGAGGCCAGTGTCTAAGGCGAGGGAGGGCCTCCTGGAAGCCGCAGCTGGTGTGATTCGTGCTGTGCTTGGAGGTGCGGCCCAGGGAACGAGGAAGGGGGGGAAGGGGTGGGGCGACGGGGTGGTGCTCAGTGGCGGTGATGCCAGGATGGCAGAGAGTGCAGCCAAGGTGGGCAACTAAATGAGGCTGGTGAGGTCTGCTGGAGATGCCCCAGCTGGAGGCAGAAACATTTCTGGAGGCTTCTGCCAGCCTGGGTGGGACCGGAAGTGGCTGATGAGAAGGGATGGGCCCCAGGGATTTTGTAAGGAGCCCTGGGATGCGGATGCGGAAGCTGTGGGTTAGTTTGAAGAGCCGGAAAGAGAGCAGTGGACTGAGTGGAAAGGGTTTGGGAATTTCGTGGGCTTGGGAGCACTTGTCTTAAACAAGGAGCTCCCGCAGCATCTGTGTTCAGGGAAAAGGAAGTCACACATAGTACTTGGCATTGAGAAGTTTTTGATGCATGTGTGCCTTTGAGAGAATTAAATTTTATACTCAGTAGGTGTACATTTTATGTAAGAATGTATCTTAGCCATGAATATGAATTCATGGCTATATTATGTACAAATAACATGTGATTTTTAGAAGAAAACTAAGTCAACGAGAGAGGAAAAACTTAAAATGCTAATTATTTGTTTTTCTACTATTTTCATGTACAAATCTGTAGAAGCAGGAACGGAGTCATTTCACAAGTCTGTCTTTAGAGGTGCAAATAGCCAGGCTTTAAATTGCCATTGATAACAAAGGAAACTGCTAGGGATGCCTGAGGCTTCAAAGTCAGCTTAGGTTTCACTCCAGAGAGGCCTCTTCCAGCCTGTGGGCTGGGAAATGCTCTCCAAACAGGATGCGGTGATTATGGATAAATGCACATTGCCGTCCTGACCAGAGCTCACCACTGGGTCCTCAGAGGACCCGCTGTTCCTCTTAAAGCACACAGATGATTGGGACGGAAATGTCATCTGGGCAGGCAGGTCGAAGAGGGCTGACCTTCCCAACTGGAAAATGACTAACTGAAGATAATGCAAGAGAATTATGTTCTGTTCGCCGAGATTTGGGATCCATTAAGCAACTAGCCTAGCATTTATAGAAAAGGATAACACAATTACAGATTCCTGGTAGTCCAGGGAAGTGAGAACACGGGCTTTGAAAAACGACAATGGAAGAGTTGTCGGAGCGAGAAAGTGAGCTTCTAGAACAGACCTGCGAGGAACCGTCTTTCCCTCCCCCGCTCCCTCGGCGTTTCCGAAGCAAATGCCGTTCCAGCCCCGAGACTTTACTGCAGTAAGGCTCTGTTTTGGTTTTTTTGAGGGGGTGTTTGTGTTTTTTCTTGCACGGGAAAGCTTCAGTCATATCTGTTTTCTGTCCCCTCCCCAAAGCCTTCGGGGACATGGGACATATGTCTGTGTACAAGCAGACTGGGGATTTGTTCAAATGACAGGCCGTTTTGAAATCAGAAATCCAGCTTCTATAGATTTCCTAGAATCCCCATATCTGCTGGGCAAAGAGGCGTATAAATACGACTTAGCTGTATTTATGTTTTGAATCGTACGTGTTTGAAACACGTGGTGATAGCTGTTCATTTGAAAAGTTCAGTCACATGTGACAGTGGGGGTCTTGGATACTGACCCCAGTCCGCGTCCAGCCCAGACCTCGTCCTGAGCCTCAGGCCCATGCTGATTGAATGAATTTCCAGTTTTTTTCACCGGGTCACTTCCTTGTGCGATGTCTCTCAAAATCAGTGTGTCAAAGTAGTAACTAACCTTACCCCACACACACACACACACAGACACGTGTGCACACGTGTGCAACAGAGGTGGGAGACAAAGCAGAACTAAGCTTGTTTCTCATGCTGTAACTCCTGTCTTGCTTTCGAGTTACCCAAACCCGGGACTCGTTCCTGCCTTCTCCCTGGGTCCCCATAGGCGGGGCCACCCTGATCTTGCCTTCTGGTCATCTCTCCCTACGGGTCTGGCTGCCTCTTCTCTCCTCCCCTCTTCCTCTCCCTGTGCCATGTGTCCCGGCCCCACGGCTGTCACCAGCCCTGCTGCCGCCCATGTGGCCCCCCCCACCTCCATCCTATCTGTTGTCAGCACAGCAGCTGGGAGGATGGTTAGGAAGCTGGACCACTCATGCTCTGTTCAGAAGCCTCCACGCTGCCCACCTCACTCAGAGCAAGTCCTTGCGATGGTCCGAGCGGCCTCACGACTGTCCTGCACCCCCACTCTCTCCATCCTTCCCTCTTCACCCTGCGGGCACCATTCAACCGACCAGACTCGATTCCGTCCTCAGGCTTACAAGTGGGCTGGTCCTCCTTTCTGAGAAACCAGTGCGCTGGCCCCGTCACGCCCAAGTCATCCCTCAGGCCCTGGACCGAGCCTCCTCCACAACCACCAGGACGCGGTGCGTGGCCCCCTTCACCCGCCCCACGCGGTGGCATTCTTAGTAGCCTTCTTCCCACGAGGGATTTTTATTTTTATCCGCAGCGTGGCTCCCCTTCTGATGGTCTGTGTCATTTACTTTGTGTCTTTCACCTTCCTGCCTGCAAGCTCCATGAGGCTGCAGTCCTTGTCTGTTTTATGCACTGTTGAGTGCTTTGCTTCAAATAACAGGAACTCAATAGATAATTTAAAAATCATTGAAGGAACTCTATCCATCTCTTGGGAGAGACCCCGATGGAAGAGAATATAAGAAGGGAACACCTGTCTATATATGACTGGGTCACGTTGCCGTACAGCAGAAATGGGAAACAACATGAGGTAAATTGACTATTAAAAAAACAGTTGTGGGTGTTGTTGCAAATTCTAACACTGTTGAATTAGAACTTCATGGTTTGGGAACCTGAAGTTGCTGTTTTTACAAGGTCTCCAGGTGATGCGGGGCCCAGCCCAGGCTGAAAGCCATCAACTAAAACCCTCAACAGCGCTGCGTTTTCCCATGGAGTCATTGCCCACACTCCTTAAGGCGACAGCCGAGACCTCCTGGGGATCAGGCCCGCTGGGCACCTTCCAGCCCTCGTCCTGCTGCCAGTCTGTCTGCCCCTCCTCTGTCCCACGAAAACCCTGTGTCCGCCCCGGTCTGTCACGTGGCTTCCTGTGCACACGGCTAGTCTCTGCCCAAGCGCCGTCTCCCTGTCCTCTGATGGGCAGACTGCTCCTGGTTCAAGTTCTGATTCGTACTTCCATGCTGAAGGGTAATTTCCCCTTCGCCCTCTGTCTCCACTCCTATGCCAATAGTCACTGATGGTTTTTACAGGACATGGTATGTCCTGTGCTCATCTTCCTCCAGCATAGACTGCTCCCCCATCAGGCTCTAAACTCCTAAAGGATGAGAGCAACGTCCCATTGCTTTAACCTCAACTTCCAGCAAATGATTAAATACAGCCTTTAAGTAGGATACCAAAGCAGCAGTCATCCGGTGACACAAGGTACCTTTATTGGGTTTTCCTACGTATTGGTAGTTGGAGACGCGTACATACTCTCGCGCACGTGCACACGCGAGCGCGCACACACACGTCTAAGAAGTGTGTCTGGTCCTGACACTTGGTCCTAAGAGTGAGCCCACGTCACCTGCTGTCCTGTCACTGTCCATCGCCTGCCTTCCCCTTTCCCAAATCTCGTCTCTGCTGCTCCGTCTTTCAGCAGGTGACCTCTTTAGACCTCTTTAGAGGTCACCTTTTCACTAGAAACGTTTCTAAGGCAGACTCGCTAAGGGACACCGCTTGGGTACTGTATTGGAACAGATACGACCTCTCTTCCTCCCCAGATCCACCTTCTCCTCTGGTTCCCTGACCCTGCTTTGTAATGGACCTGGGTTCTGTTTTAACCCCCATTCATACACCCGCCCCTTCCCCCTCCCCCTCATGTCTTTTAATATTCTGGTTTCTCCTATTTAAAACCAAAGAAGAGTTAAAAACCCAGTCTCACCCCCTTTGCTGCTCGCTCCTCTCCACTCCCGTCTACTTGGGGAGCCCACAGGCTCTGCGTCTTGGCCTCTGCTGAGATTCTCAAGCAGGGCAAGTCCAGACTCTGCCGTCCCCAGGCTGGTGGCCCTCTGCCTGCGGGCACAGCTGCCAGCCCGCTTCTGGTCTGCTTCCCTGCAGGAGGCTGCTGGGCCCTGTCCCGCCTTTTCCAGAACCTTCCCCTCACGTGCACACCAGTGGGGGCTCACGTGTTCAGCGCACCCCATGTCTCGCTCGTTGCCCAGCGCCTTGCTGAGCCCCTCTGGAAAGCCTGTGCGCAGAGGTGCCCGCTGCCTCTTTATATCCGTCCCGGGCGGCCGGTGCTTGTTCTCAGCTTAACCTTGACCGTCTGAAACTTATCTGTTCTCTTCTTCACTCCCTTTAAAGCAGAGCCTCCCTCACCTCTGTTTTTGTCATCTACCCTCCTCGGGTCCCAAGCCGCTGGTCACCTCTTTGTCCTCCGGCATTACTGACCTTCACAGCCAGTCTGCCCACATCCTGTTGACGTTCCTTCTGGCCCCAGTGTAAACCTCCTTGTCCTACACTGCTCCCTGCCCCTGGGACACGCACAGCTCCAGCCTTGGCTGTTCTGACCGCCCGTGTTCATGATGTCACACTCTGCCCAGAACCCACTCACCTCCCAGGCTGCCCGGGACCTGCCCCCACCCCCGTGGCCTCCCTCCTTCCCCTCTGCCCTTCTCCGAATTCTCCTCTGCCTCCCTCCCGCCGTCTACCCGCTCACCGCCCTCTCGTCCTGCTCCTGGTGGTGGTGGGTATGTCCTACACACATTGCTGCTTTTTCTGCTTACTTTGAGAGCCTTGGGATGGGAGACGCTGGCCTCTGTACTGTGGTCCCCTGCTCACGAGCCCCAGGCCGGGCCACGCACCTGCCTGTTTCTCTGGGCGAGCGCACCTCTGCTTGGAGCGTAGCTCCTTAATCAGTACGTTCCGTCGAGCTGTTAAACCAGGGTGGAAGACCTTCGACAACCTGGTATAGCATCGCATTCCAGCGGATGGCAACTGTGAAGAGGAGCTAAACTGAGTCACGCCCGCATTTTGATAACCGTTTATACTGGCACTGGTTTGGAGTCCTGGCCCCCTCGGTGGGTTTTTCCAGGACAGAGGTCTGAGATTTCTTTATACCTCTTGCTTTTCTTATTTATACAGTAAAAGGGTTTATTGACCCAGCCATTCCGCAGTCATTTCATGAATATCTGTGATGGGGACGTGGAGGTTCTCAGGCCACCATTTTTTTTTTTTTTTCTTTTTACAGCCACACCTGCAGCATATGGAAGTTCCCAGGCTAGGGGTCTTAACTTGGTTAGCAAGCCTCTGAGAGTTTTTGATTCCCTTTTTGCCATTACAAGGTTTCCGCATATCCCCTCCCTTTTTGGGGGGGGATAGCCCATCTTTAGTTCCCATCCAAGGCTAGACCCGTGTTTTCAGCCATCAAACATCATACTACATTCTTAAATAAACACAGTAGGTTATGGAGTAAAAGGAGATTTTCTCAGAGTTGTATCATGGACCAAAGCCTACCATGGCAGAGCTGGCCCCAAACAGAAGTTGGATCTTGCAGGATCTTTTCAGGAATTAAGCTGTCCTTTTGTGTTGCTATGTCATTAGGACTTATTTCTGTACCTTGATGGATTTTTTTCAGATATTAGTTCTCTGATCACACATTAACTCCATGGTCTGGTGTCCCCTCCAGTCAGACTATCAAAACTAAAGTAATTTCTGTAACTGCCGTGATTTGAGATAAGCCTTAGAAATCTCCATTCGAGCCAGCTCCCAATGCCTGATGGTTTCCTACTGAGAAACACTTTGCTTCTGCATGTATATGGCAAATATTTCCATGTACCCGTTTCAAGAGTTTCTTTCCTTTTTAAAGCTGAACTCTAGTTGATTTACAGTGTTGTGTTGCTCCCAGGTGTACAGCAAAGCGATTCAGTTGTATGTACATCCATATCTACATTTTTCAGACTCTTTTCCCCTATAGGTTATTACAAAACAGTGGGTATAGTTCCCTGTGCGATAAGTGGGTACCTGTTGGTTATCTCTTTTATATGCAGTGGTGTGTGTCTCTTAATGCCACACTGCTGATTTCTCTCTCCCTCCCCCTTTTCCCTTTGGTAACCATGAGTTAGTCTTTCTCTTTCTAACTTTTTTTTTTTTTTTGTCCCTCTAGGGCTGTACCTACAGCATATGGAGGTTCCCAGGCTAGGGGTCTAATCAGAGCAGTAGCCGCTGGCCTGTGCCACAGCCACAGCAGCACCAGACCCAAGTCCTGTCTGCGACCTACACCGCAGCTCGTGGCAGCGCTGGATCCTTAACCTCCTGAGCGAGGCCAGGGATCCAAGCTGCGTCCTCATGGATGCTGGTCAGCTTCGTTTCTGCTGAGCCACAACGGGGCCTCCTAACTTACTTTTTTAGTGTGATTATCTCGAGGTCCATCCGTGTGGCTGCAAATGGCCTGATTTCGTTCTTTCTTATGGCCGAGGACTGCTCCGCTCTCTAAATACGCCATGACTCGGAAAAGATACCTGCACGTCTGTGTCCCCAGTAGCACCATTCACAATAGTCAAGATGTGGAAGCACCCTAAGTGTCCATCAGCGGGGCCTGGAAGAGGGAGGTGTGGTCAGCTCACACCAGTGATGGTTTCTCTCAGTCCTTATCCCATGTGCTCACCGCCTGGCGGCTCTGTTCTGGGCGCCCTGGGCTGTGGTCCCAGTGGCGCGGGGCAGCTGGACGGAGTTCCACCCACGGAGGTGTCTTGTCCCACTGGGGCTGCAGAGGAGCCGAGAATGTCCCCACTGGTCCTTAGCCTGCTCCTGGATACCTCCGTGTTGGCAGCCTCTTGTCTTGGAAGACGGAAAGGCAGCAGGGCTTGGCTTCCCTGTTTCAGAAGGGACGGGTGTCCGCGAGGCCCGAGGCCCCTGGGTGTCTGGGGACAGCATTCCTCCGCGGCTGTGCCCTCGTAAGGCTCATTGCACGCAACACATTCCAGACGCCCCACGGCTGCTGCAGCGCTAAATGGGGACTTCAGGCTTGACTTGATTTGGGCCTCGAGGGTGCTGAGCCAAAGCCGACATGACTTACTGTTCAGACAACAATTCCAAAGAGAGAAACCAGTGCAAATACCAACTAACCGCTGCTTTTCTTCCAAAGAAGCTGACTTGAGAGGAGCAGCTGTCAGGCATTCGGGATCCTGCTTCCATTGACTTACACGGCATTTTTGTTCTTGGCTCGTTTGCAGGGAGGACCGTGGACTCAGTAACTTTGAATCATTTTAGTGTGTGATACGTACTTTAACAAACCAATACATGAGAAACTATTATTTGGAAGATAAGAGAGAGATAAGAGGAGCAAACCGTGTTAAGGAGTATTTAAAAAAAAAACTAAATATTTTATACATGGCTTTAACCCGCATTTATGGTATCACATTTTTAGATTGCATAAAACAGACCTTGGCCTTTCAAGATTCTTCTTTACCAGCTATACCTGTGTCTTAAATCTTTCTTTAAATCTGACACGGCTAAGCTGAGTAGAAACGCTTTGCACATACACACGGAAGTCGTTGATTGATTTTTCTTGTGATTATCTGTTTACTTTCCCAAAAAAGGGACATCCTAAGTACACATGGATGTTAGCATAATTAAATTATTCCAGGGCTCTCATTTCGCAAGTTTAATGTGAGTTCCTAGCATAATTAGCTGGCGAAGTAGAAAAGAATCACGTAGTTAATATAGGCAGTGAAGTAGAAAAATACAGTCTAACAGGGTGGCTGGTCAAGTGAGAAAAAGTTGTAACTGAGACGCACTACGCACGTCATTTTGTTGAGATTAATTTTCAATCGTTTTAACCCTTTTGAAGCGTGCAGTTCAGAGGCACTGAGCATATTCATAATCGTAAGCCAGCCCCCCTGTTCCCTCGGAGGTGGTTTTCATCTTCCAAACACGAAATCTACACCCGTTAACTCCTCATCCCCCGCCGGCTCCCGGCTCCTCCAGGGCTCTGTGTTTGTCTGCATTTGTCTGGTCTGGGTCCCTGCTATAAATAGAAGTCCACACCATTTGTCCTTTGGGTCTAGCCCGTTTCCCTGAGCATGTGTTCTGGGCTCATTGTGTCACGGCACGTGTCAGGAGCTCATTCCTTTTTAAGGGTGATTGACGTTCTTCCGGCACATGCCTTGCAGAGGAGGAAAAGGGTTTTCCTTGACCCGCATTGAGTCTCCCTAGCTGGGTCTGAATGTGAAACTGAAAAACACAGATTAGCAGGAGCAAAGCATGCATGTTGGATGCGACTCAGGAACCTTCTTCATAAGCAAATGAGGACCTGAAGAAACAGTTCAACCCGAATGGTTATATGCTGAGTCTGGTGCTGCGTGGACAGTCGTGGAAAGATGTGCTGGGCAGAAAGTGTGAGCTCAGGGCGCTGAGTTGGGGGGGACTGAGCAAGGCCTGCCTGTGGGGCTCGCCCTGTGCCCACACTCTGTACTCTGGGTATGGGGGTGGGGGGAAGGGAGCCTCTCACGTGAAGGTCCTTAACCGACTCCCGGGGTGCTGGACAGGAGAAGATCCAAGACACCTTTGTCCCTCTGCCATTTTCTCAAACTCTTGAGGCTTAAATTATTCAGTCTGCCAAGGTGCCGCATCTGGGGGTCCCATATCCTGAACCCCATGAGCTTAGCCCGCATTTTCTCCGCTCACCCGTTGATGGACATTTGTGTTATTTCCTCCTTGCGGCTGTTGCGAACAACGCCGCTGTGAACGGGTGCATGCATCTGTTCTGGTTTGATGGATTTAGAAATGTGCCTCACTCTCTCGTGCTGAGACATACTTTTTGACCGGAAACGTTATCCATCTCTTCCAAAAGTCGCCCCGGCTCGGTCTTTCGGCTCTTCTCCAATGAAAGAATACGTCCACGGGTTTCGCATCCCATGTGGAGGTCTGGGTTGACTCATTAGAGGATCTGGTGAGGCTTCGTGCCTCCTTGTAAACACCGTTTCGGCATCGTAGCAGCCCCGTCCACAGCACAGAAGATGAGGCCAACATGAAGAGGAGACTAGCGATGCCCCTTTGGAGGAGGCGAGACCCTTGAGAGGCGTGCACATCAGTGTCATGCCTCACGGGGAAACACTTGAGTCTGAGACTGCGCAGTACACCTCGGACAGGACTTGAACCCACGGTCCTTCAGTTAGAATCACTCACCTGGTGTCAGGACTTGCTGAGGCTCAGGTCCCTTGTGTCCTGGTGCAGGAGGAATTCAGTGAGAGGCAGCGTGATAGGCAACAAGATGGGTTATGACTGTAGGATGCCGCGAAGGGTACAGGCAGTATGGGGAGGGGGCCCGGCCCCGAGAATTAGGCAGGCTACGTTTTTATAGTCAAAGCAAAGGGGGAGGGAGAAGAGCCCTCCTTCCTTATTCTTCTGGTAGACATCAGATTTATATCTTCAGCTCTTCCTTCACCTCCGGCATGAGCGTTTTGACCCTATAAGGTGACACTGGGACGGTCGCAGTGCTCTTGTGGTCGGCAGAAGGGTGGTAACATACGCTAAGAGATGTTAAGTCACCTTAGATTTGGGTAGCGCGAGGGCCTTTGGAATGTCACCCTTCCCTTGTGTGCCTGTCCTCGGTTCTAAGGATGGTTGTCCTGCTGGCCTCCCCCAGCAGGACACAGGGTTATCCTCTCACTAAAGAGCCGGGGGCACGTCTTGTGTTTCTCCCGACGGCGGGATCTGTCACTTAGGGTGGTCCTTCCGCCCGTCCCCTCTCTCTCTCTAAGCCCCTCCGGGGAGTCTAAACCCGTCTTCAAACTCTGCTCCTCTATCCCGATCGATGCCACTGTGTTTCAGAAGGTTCGCCTCCCAGACCTTGTCGGCTGAGAACCTCCCTGGGGTCTCAGCTGCTGGGGTCCTTTGCCCCTCGGACGGAAGGGCGGTCCTGCGGAGCTTGGCGGGCACACGTGTGAGCCCTGCCGTGTCGGGTGGAAAGCCGTGCAAGGAGCCAGCTGATCCAGATGTCGATTTTCCTCTCTGTTAACTCCTGTGTGTGAACGTCACAGAGCAAAGGGCATCTTATTCTCTACTGAGCCGGTGCTTCAGTCGGGGTGGGGACCTGGAGGTGCTGGTTTGATTCTGTTTTCCGGTTAGGACAACAGGGACTCTTGGGTTCCCAGGGTTGCAGGGAGGTGGCCGTCTTTGCTCCAGATCCTCAAGTATTAATACATTCACCACAGTTGAGCTGAGGACAAAGAGTTGTGACCTTTCAGATTATCTGAACTGTCTGCTCTATGTCACACTTTGCCTTTTTAGAGACGTGCTAATTCGTGTTAAGTCCGCCTGAGAGATTTGTTTAATGAGCAGATTAAGGGTATTAGTGTCCCTCTCTTAATTCTTTTTTTTTTTTTTTTTTTTTTAAAGGAAAGGCTGCTTGGGTTGCCCCTTTATTATTTGGCAAAGGAACACAGAGGGGTCTTTTTTAAATTGCCCCTGCAGGGTCACGGGGACCCAAGCTGTTTGCTTCATTAAACCCCGGTGGCTTCTTTAGCGAGGGGCCCCCTCCGAACAACCCGGACACAATTGTATCTAAATTAGCATCTGAGGGACCCCGTTTCCCTCCTCTGTTCAAGCCCCAGCTGACAGGGATTGGCAAAAGATGTTAATTGGTTGGGCCTGGCTCAGAACAATAGACTTGCCAAGCTGACAAAAGGACTAATGTGTCTTTCACTGTGCACCCAGCTTCACATAAGTACCGCTTTTAATTACCAGGAATTATTGTAACGCTTGGTCAGTGGAATAACTGACCCCTCAGCAGCGCCCCCTTCTTCTGGAAGCAGTCACCGCACAGGCCTTGGCAGAGTCACAGGTACCAGGGTGATGTGCGGGGGCTCCAAAGAGATTTTCTCAGCCCGTGTCCTGGGATGCCGAGCTGTGCCCTGGGGGGCAGGGGGCCCGTTTGGGCCTTACCCAGAGGACCTCTGCTGAGAGCCCTAGGGGTTCGTGCTTAGAGTCATAAAGGAGCCCATAAAGGGGTGAGTAGGGAGTCTGAAAGGTTGGCCTCAGTCGCTTGGTAGCTGGGGACCCATGGGGGCAGCAGTCGGATGTGGGTCAGAGGCCGCAGCCCAGGAAGGACCACTCCAGAGCCTCCTCTCCTACGCGGCAAAAACTCAGGCTCGTTTCCAGCCCAGACCTCAGTTCCCCGTTGGTAAAAAGGGGACCCTTTCATTTCACGGGGTACGCCACCTGGTAAAATCCTCCCCGTCCCTTTACATTTGAATTCGAATTGAGGCGAGTCTTTGAAACGAGCCTCCTTCCACCGTCACGCTACGGACGGGCACACCTGGTGTTCAGCAGGTCCCGGTTCGCGTGGCGCCTCTGGCGATCCTGTCGACCCCGTGCAGGTGTGTGAGACCACAGAAACGCTGCCGTGCCCCGGGCAAGGGGTGGCCCTGGGGTGGGACAGGGCCGGTCGCCCCTCCCACTTTGCCTGCATTCAGCCGTAGACCCTTAATTAAGCAAGTTCCTGAAATGCCCAGGCTCACGTTCCTGCCTCGAAAAAGGGGTAAAGGGATGAGAATGCCCACCTCCTAAAGTAATTGGGGAGCTCAGTGACATGAGCGCGTCTTTTATCTGTGCCCCTTCCCGGCATGCCTCGCTGTCAGGCGGTCACTAGAGTTTGAGGGAAGATAGGGTTATGCTTCCAAAATAGTGAGAAATACAACACGGATGCTTCTTTGCATTTTTTTAAAACAGGCACATGAGGGAAAAAAATGTCCATTAAATATACCTGAAAATGCCTAAGAAGCCTTCTGATCTTTTTGGTCAGGAAATTATTTCCCTTTCATGAAACTGGGGTTTACTTATTTCTGACAAGTTTCTAAGGGGAAGGAGAACAGAAGCAAGACATTGGTTGTACTCAAAATCACGGTTTCCCACAGGAAAAGGTGTTTTATAAACCAGGGTGCTAACGCCTGAACTTAAAGAATCTTCTAGGCTTCCGGTGTCTCCATCCGAGGTCTCTTCTGTGTCGGTTGTCATTTTGGATCTGGTGAGAAAGTTGTCTTGAAAGAATTAGGTTCTCTTTGGTTATTGGGGATAAATATTTTGTTTTGTTTTTGTCTTTTGAGGGCCGCACCCACAGCATATGGAGGTTCCCAGGCTAGGGGTCTAATCGAGCTGTAGCTGCCAGCCTGCACCTCAGCCAGAGCAACACCAGATCCAAGCCACCTCTGCGACCTACACCACAGCTCACGGCACATGCCAGATCCTTAACCCGCTGAGTGAGGCCAGGGATTGAACCTGCGTCCTCCTGGATGCAGGCCGATTTGTTTTCACTGAGCCACAATGGGAACTCCTGGGTAAATATTTGAAAAATGACTGCCCAGAAAAAAAAAAAAAAAAAAGAAACACCTCATATTTCTCGAAGTGATTTAGGGACTCAGTGTAGAGCTTGTCCAGCACATCCTTGGTTCTAATCACAGAGAGTGGACTTTTCAGCAAGACGTTCTGATTCCCTGTCAGAAGCCCACGTTCCAGTCCAGCTCTGCTGAGAAGCAGGCCTGAGCCGTTGGGCCGGTTAAGCCGTCGCCCGGGGCTGTTCCCTCCTCTGTAAAATGAGGGAGTGGGAGCAGAGGACCTCAGGTCACCGCTCAGCATGATGACACGTGAAATTAACCATCACAGCCCCAGACCAAAGACGCCGCAGTCAGCATCCCCGGAAGTCTGTGCTGCTCCGTCCTCATGGCTCCTCGTACCTGCGAGCTCTTCTGTGGCCACGCCAGTGGGTTCCCTTTTGCCTGCTGTCCCCTGGCATCTCTTCCATCCTGGCCTTTAAGGGTCATGTCCCTTGGAGTTCGATTCAGTCCTTCATGGATTTCGCATCTCTGCTTCTGTTCATCTCTTTAAAAAAAAAAAAAAAAGTGTTGTATTATGTACAGTGTTGTCTTAGTTTCTGGTGAACAGCAACATGATTGAGTTACACACACACACACACACACACACACACACACACACACACACACACACTAGTTTGCCTCTGCTAATCCCAAACCCCGTCCATCCCTCTTACCCTCCCCTCCCCCCTCCCCACCTTGGCAACCACACGTCTGTTCGCTTTGTCTGCGAGTCTGTTTCTGTTTTGAGGATAGGTTCATTTGTGCCATATTTTAGATTCCTCGTATAAGTGATCTCATATGGAATTTGTCTTTCTCTTGCTGACTTCCTCCACTTAGTATGAGACTCTCGAGTTGTGTCCATGTTGCTGCAAAGGCATTATTTCATTATTTGTTATGGCTGAGTCATATTCGATTTATGTATGTCTGCTTTTTTAACAATAGTACCTGATTCAGCCTTTTCATTATGTCTTATACTTCAGCACATATTTAATTGACAAGATAGGAAATACTTTGCAGAACAGAGCGGTGACTTGTGACTGCTGATGTATTTCACATGAGGTACTATCTTCCCTTGTTTATGTTACAATATCATTCCAGCTGCGTTTTTTGGACATTCTTTTTTTTTTTTTTTTTTGTCTTTTTGTCTTTTTGGTATTTCTTGGGCCGCTCTCGCGGCATATGGAGGTTCCCAGGCTAGGGGTTGAATCAGAGCTGTAGCCACCGGCCTACGCCAGAGCCACAGCAACGCGGGATCCGAGCCACGTCTGCAACCTACACCACAGCTCACAGCAACGCCGGATCCTTAACCCACTGAGCAAGGCCAGGGACTGAACCTGCAACTTCATGGTTCCCAGTCGGATTCGTTAACCACTGCGCCACAACAGGAACTCCAGGACATTCTTTTTTAAAAAATATTGTTTTCCATCATGGTTTGTCCCAGGAGATTGGCTAGAGCTCCCTGTGCTGTACGGTAGGACCTCATTGCTTCTCCATTCTAAATGGAATCGTTTGCCTCTGCTGATCCCAAACTTCCAGTCCATACCACTCCCTCCTCCTCCCTCTTGGCAACCACAGGTCTGTTCTCTTTGTCTGTGAGTCTGTTTCTGGGTTGTAGACAGGTTCATCTGTGCCATATTTTAGATTCCACATATAAGTGATATCATATAGTATTTGTCTTTCTCTTCTGACTTCACTTAGTATGAGAACCTCTACTTCCATCCATGTTGCTGTGAATGGCATTATTTCTTCTTTATGGCTGAGTAATGTTCCATTGTATATACGTACCACACCGTCTTGATCCACTCATCTGTAGATGGGCATTTAGGTTGTTTCCATGTCTTCGCTACTCTAAGTAGTGCTGCTGTGAACATAGGGGTGCATGTATCTTTTTGAATTATAGTTTTGTCTGCCTCTATGCCCAGGAATGGAACTGCTGGCTTATGTGGTAGTTCTCCTTTTAGTCTTTTGAGGCCCCTCCCTGCTGTTCTCCATAGTGGCTGCACCAGTTTAGAGTCCTCCCAGCAGCGTAGGAGGGTTCCTTGTCTCCACACCCTCTTCACTGTTTGTTATTTGTGGACTTTTTAATAATGGCCATTCTGTCTTCTTCTGGCCATCTCTTCAGTTCCCTTGTTTTTATTAAATATAAACACTGACACTGCAGGCATAAATCCCCAGCCTCCTCTCTTTCACCAGCATTAGACTTGCCTCTCTCAGACCCTCTCACACTCTCCACCTGCGTGTTTGCATGGTCGCCAAAGAGGCAACGTACTCAAAGGTCAAACTCGTTGCCACCTGCTAGAGTGCCCGTGGACCAGTGTGCATCTCCAGGCTCCCGCGTGGGATGTGGGAGTTTTCTTGTGCTCCTGCTACTCCCTAGGCTACACCTCCAGCTCTTTCCACCCGTCCTTTCCGACACCAACATGTCCCATAAATCCCCTCCTCTCCACCCTCTCGACTGCTCCCATGGGCTGTGTCACCTTCCGCTCACCTGACATGTTTTTATTTAAACTGCTAGAAGAACTTACTCTGCTCTGTCATGAACTTGTTGTACGTTGGTCAGGGTCTAACCCGGACTACAGACGCCAGGCAGTCATTTTCAATAGTGTTTTTTAATTCAGAGAACTGGTTGCAGAGGGAATACAGGGTCTGAAGCATAGCAGTGAATCCCCCCGCCCAGGCTATAGGGTGGAAGAGAAGGGGCCGGGTCACTCTGCAGAGTGGGAATCCTGGCGGGTCTGTCCAGGGAGGAGTTCCCTGGTGGTCTAGGGGTTAAGGATCCAGCATTGTCACCACCGTGGCTCAGGTTCGATCCCTGGCCCGGGAACTTCTGCATGCCATGGGCATGACCCCAAAAAAGCCCAAGAGAAACAGCCACTTCTGGAGGCCTCCAGGCAGAGGGCAGAAATCCTGGCATTTCCTGTCTCCCCACCCCCTGCTCTTGCCAGAACTTCCCACTTGGCAGAGCCCAGTTGGAGCTGTCAGAACGTGTAGCCTCCAGGAATCAGCTCCTGCGCGGTAGAGCAGAGCAGGGAGATGCAGGAGGGATTACAGAGCAGAAGGGACCAAGCAGAGGCAGAGGCCATATCAGTCTCCCTCACACACACACTGGAAGCTGCTTAAAAACAGGGACTTCATCTTACTTGCTTGTATAACCACGGTGCCTGGCACCCAGTTGGGTGTAATAACTATTTAGTGGATGGGCTCTCAGGTTTCCTTCCAGAACGAGAAGGACGCTTTCTCGACCGGAGCTTTACCTCCATTTATCACCACGGAACGTGGCCATGAAATTTTTCTTTACAAAATCAGAGATTTTGTGTCATTATTTACTTAAACCCATACTTGGGTTCAGTCTTGACACTGTTCCTTCGTTAAGCCAATGCTATTTATCAGCCCCGGGTTTAGTTTTGAAAACCAACCGACTATGAGTCAGATGAAAACACAGGAAGGGAGATGGAGACGTGGACCTCTTAAGTGCTGACCGAGTGAGACAAAGAGAAAAAACGATGTCGCCAGGACCTCATCATACACCTGCCTTCGACCAGGCTCTTTCCTGGGCAGTGGCCAGGCTCCCCTGGGCCGGTCACTGCAGTGCTTTCCGAGGGACAGCAGCCCTGCCGGGAGCACAGTGGGTCAGATGCAGAAGCTGCGTGACCAGACTGCCTGCCCCCCTCAGAGGGACAGTTCCAGGAAGGAAGGTGCTGGCAGGGCAGTGCCCGGGGCCCTGGCCTTTGGGGATCAGCCCCACCCCCTGAGGTTACCTGACTGCTGCCCATCCTATCGCTTGGGTGTCCGACCCAGGGTTCAGTTTAAAATGCACCAGGGACAAAACAGACACACCTGCAAGGACCTGCTATACAGCATAGGCAGCTACAGTCAATGTCTTGTAATAACCTACAGCCTCAAAGAGGCAGAACAATACACATGTAACTGGATCCCTGAAAGAATCGTGTGTATGTATCACTGAATCCCTTTGCGCTCCACCTGAAATGAACACACACAATATGGCAAAGCAGCTGTACTTCAGTGAAATAGATGCGCGTGGGCTTCTTCTGCTCTTCAAAGCACGTGGCAGAGCAAAGTTGGAGGGACGTTCAGAGACCCTCCCGGGCCTTTGATCCCAGGCGGAAATCAGAGGCTGGGCCAGGCGACGGTCCTGGCTGCTGAGGGGATGGCAGCACACCTGGCCCAGAACCTGACTGGGTCGTACACGTTCCAGAGGTGGTCTTTACACCTCAACCTGGAACCGCGAACTGCGTGGCGTTGTCTGTATGGGTGAATGTGCATTCGTTTTTCCCTTTTCCGTTTGTCTCCTCTTATTTCTGACTTCCCGGAGTTAATTTTTTTCTCCATACCTCCTCCATTCGCTCCTGTTAGGTCTGGGCTCCGAGATCGTGTGTGGAACACTGGCTGAGCTCTAGCCGTGTCGGACGGCGTGTCCGCGTCTTCCCATCCATCCAGTTGCTCTCACTCCTCGATCCTTGCATCTCATTCCGACCCCTTGGTACATGGCAAGTAGGACTCGACTCAGAAGCATTGAGTCTAGCTTTCCCTGCCTCAGGGAGGAGCCTCCACGAGTAGATGAGTGTCCACATCTTGAGAAACTCAAACCATCATCATAAGTTCCCCTTGGCCGAGCAGGGCCTCCTCTGGCCTGGACGTTGGTGTGGACACAGTTGATCAAAGCTGACCCCAGACAGCGACCATGCCCACGTTCTGTTCTCCTCATTTTAATTCCTTCCCTTTTCTTCCCTTCTCTTCCGCTCTTGTTTCCCCAGTGAGAGACTTTCTGAGGAGTTCCCACTGTGGTTTGCAGGCTAAGAACCTGAGGTAGGCTCCATGAGGATGCGCGTTGGATCCCTGGCCTCTCTCAGTGAGTTAAAGATCCCCTGTTGCCACAAGCTGCCGTGTAGGTCACAGATGCGGCTTGGATCTTGCGTGGTTGTGGCTGTGGTGTAGCCCGGCAGCTGTAGCGCTGATTCTGTCCTTACCTTGGGAACCTCCATGTGCCACAGGTGCAGCCATAAAAAGACAAACCAAACGGAAAAACGAAAAGACTTTCTGAATCCGCAGAGAACCCGTGTTCGCTCTGCTTCTGCAGGTTAGATTGGTGTCGAATTTGAGCCGAATACCGTGCTGGTTGTTCAGCGTTGTATCTGCTGCTCGCGGTAATCGGGAAACACCAGCCGTGTTGTCGGCAGTTCATGAAGAACTTGGAGACGAGACTGAGTCTCTTGCCTGGGCTCACAGAGCTGTTAAGATGCAAAGCCACGTTCTGTCCCAGGTCTGACCAGCTCACTACACAATGTCACTATGTGGCGTTAAGATTATGTAACCGTTGGGTGGCCAGACCAATTAGAATTCATTTAAACAGGAGTTCCCGTCGTGGCGCAGTGGTTAACGAATCCGACTAGGAACCATGAGGTTGCGGGTTCGATCCCTGCGCTTGCTCAGTGGGTTAACGATCCGGCGTTGCCGTGAGCTGTGGTGTAGGTTGCAGACGCGGCTCGGATCCCGCATTGCTGTGGCTCTGGTGTAGGCCGGTGGCTACAGCTCCGATTGGACCCCTAGCCTGGGAACCTCCATATGCCGCGGGAGCGGCCCAAAGAAATAGCAAAAAGACAAAAAAAAAAAAAAAAGACAAGAATTCATTTAAACAACCATAATTCCAGCAATAACCACTAATTAATATTGACAAATAATTTACTGGAAAATTCTGACTTGGTTTGAAAATGGCATGGCTTTCACAGTGCTGGTACATGTTCAAAGAAAGTCTCATCTTCCCCACCCCATAGTAGGTTTAAAAACAATTTCTTCCTAATGGATTATTTTTAAATGTTAGTTGACATATCATAGCACTGAACTGTAATAGCATAAGATGCTTTCTTTAATTCTAAAATTTCTTAAACGTTAGAAAATGCTTTTTTTTTTTTGCTTTTTTTCTTTTTTTTTTTTTGCTTTTAGGACCGCACCTGCAGCACATGGAAGTTCCCAGGCTAGGGGTCAACTCAGAGCTGCAGCTGCCAGCCTACCCCACAGCCGTAGCGACTCGGGGTCCGAGCCATGTCTGTGACCTACACCACAGCTCACCACAACGCTGGATCCTTAACTCCCTGAGCGAGACCGGGGATTGAACCCTCATCTTTTGGATGCTTGTCGGGTTTGTTACCCCTGAGCCACAGCAGGAAATCCAGAAAATGCGTTTGTATGCTTTGGGTCTTAGAGGCCTGGAAAGACAGTTGACCACGAAGAAAGAAGGGAGAAAATGCGAGGAGGTGGGTGTTTGCATAATTGTCTGTAGAGGGACATATGTTTTTGGATTCAGTGAATTCATCTTTTATGATGTGGAAATCCTGGCCAAACCACCTAAGTGGACTTGAGCTGCCTGCCAGATAAAGAGCATTTCAGAAACAAGGGCCCTGGAGCAGCCTGCTAGGGCAGGTTCCCCGAGGCCTCCCACTGAAGAGAGAAGACCGGAAGATGCTGGGGGTGCAGGAGTGACAGATGGGGAGAGCGGGATGGCGTTACTGAAATCGGGTGGTGGGAAATTTATATCAGGAAATGAAGCCAGAATCAATGTTGCATTTGTTCTTTGGGCTGTGTAAGCTTCCGGCTGTGGGATATTCCAGCCACAGAGGTTTTGGTGGCGAGGACATTGTTGCACCAAGAGCCAGGTTCCTAGTTAAGAAGAAGGCAAGGGCCCCTGCAGGGTGGACCATTCCATGGTGGGAAAATGATGTCCGTTACCCATCATCAGGGGCAGAGCCAGAAAGATGCAGCCGCTCTCCAGCGAAGGGAACGAGTGGCAGCGTAGGTGATAAATATCCAATGGCTTATTTTGCGGAAGTTTTGCTCTAGTTTGTGAAAGCCCCCCCCCCACCCCAAATTCATGAAGCAGGACCCAGGAGACTTGGGTGCCATGAAAGAGGACGGTGTGGTTCCCAGACTCACGCTTGGCGCCAGCTGCCCCTCTGTCCCCCAGCCCATCCCGGACAGTTCCTTTCGTTGTGGGCCCCACGTGAACCATGATGTTAGTTTGGAGCTTATCATATTTATTACTGTGATTATTTTAAATTAGTTTCCCATGTATTTTAAATGATGAAAGCAAATTGCGCCCTCGGTTTGGTAGTGGAATGGAGGTTCAGCAGTAGGAAAAAGAGGTTTAAAATACTTTTCCTCGGAGGCAGGCTGTTGATACATGTCTTCTTTTTATTATTGAAATATATAGTTAATTTACAATGTTGGCTTAGTATCAAGTATACCAAAAATGATTCATTTATATGTATATCTGTATCTGTATTTATATATAGAGAGATAGTCTTTTTCACATTCTCTTCCTTTATAGGTTATCACAAGATAGTGAGTAGAGTTCCCTGGGCTATGCAGTAGGTCTTTGTTGGTTGTCTGTTTTTTACACAGTAATATGTATATGTTAATCCCGAACTCCTAATTTATCTCCAACCCCCCTTTCCCCTTTGGTAACTGTAAGATTGTTTTGTCTGTGAGTCTGATTTTGTTTTGTAAATAAGTTCCTTTGTATCATTTTTTTTAGACTCCATATGTGTGTTATATCATATGGTATTTGTCTTACCTTCACTTAGTATGATAATCTCCAGGTCCATCTATGTCATCCATGTGGCTCCAGTGGCATTATATCATTCTTTTTTATGGCCGAGTAATATTCCACTGTGTATATGTACTGCATCTTCTTTATCCATTCATCTGTTGGAGGACATTTAAGTTGTGTTCATATCTTAGCTGTTGTAAATAGTGCTGCTATGAACACTAGGGTGCATGCGTTTTTTTCAAATCAGCGTCTTCTCCAGATACATGCCCAAGAATGGGATTGCTGGGTCATATGGCAACTCTGCTTTTAGTTTATAAGGAACCTCCATACTGTTCTCCATAGTGGTTGTACCAGTTTACATTCCCACCAACAGTGAAGGAGGGTTTTCTCTTGTCCACACCCTCTCCAGCGTTTATTAGTTGTAGACTTTTCATGGTGGCCATTCTGATGGATGTGAGGTGATACCTCCTTGTAGTTTTGATTTGCATCTCTCTAGTCATTTGTGATATTAAGCATCTTTTCATGTGCCTCTAATACATGTTTTCTTAAAAGTCAGTGTGCACGCCTGTGTTGCTCGAGACCTGTTAAGTTAATGAGTTGGAGGACGGGGCCAACCAAGATAAAGATTTGCTTTTTTAAGCCGAACTAAATGCTGCCTTGAACGTAAATGAAATTCACATTTAAAGAAGTGTGTATTTTTTGAGACATGAAGCCATCCGTGTTTGTAATATAATTCTGCTCCAAAATTATACGTTGTTCTTTATACGGGAAGGATTCAGGTGAGCTCATAGTCAAGATCAAGGCTTATAGAGAAAAACTACACTTGCTCATCTGGGGAAAACACCAAAAAGTCTTGCAAAAGTCTGGCAAATGGCGCATCCTTCTCTCGTCCTTGATTCTTTACCCTGGGGGGGGGGGGACGGACAAAAGGCCTCGTGAATACTTTTTCAAGAATAAACGAGGAAGTGTGACCGTACACATATGCCTGACTTTTAACTCTTTCTAGGTATTTTAAGAGTAGCTTTGAATTCTGTATGCATGCATACGCACACACACACTAGTAAAACAGAGAAAAGCTAGTCCACTTCCTGGGAGTATTAATGGCATATTCATAACTGGTGATTGGTCATTCCCAGGAGACTGACTTCCTGCCCTGCCCCCGCCCAGCCCCCGCCCCCGGAACTCCTGCCCCGCCCCCGGGCACTCCTGCCCCCAGACTGCTGATCTGACACTGAAAGTGCCTTGAGGGCTCAGAGCTTTGGCCACAGTTACAGTGGTTTCCTAAAATACACATCCACAAACATGTATTGTGTATCTCCTATTTCCCAGGCTCTGTGCTGGTTGCCCCCACTTGTGGCTTCGTTGACCCAGGATTAATTTTGAAGTATCAGACTTGGTTGCTTGTCGTCGTGACAGTTGCCTTGATTATAACCTTTTCCTGTATTTTGCATTTCGCTTTTAAAATAGTTTTCTTTCAAACGCTAAACTATCCTTGTTATAATTTGTATATGTCTGTCACATATTATTTGACGTATTATACAAATGACACTAAGGCCATCGGCCAGGGTTAACAACTTGTTAACATTTAGGGTCAGTGGGATCCTTAGCTGAGTGTTCTACCTCCTTTTGAACTGCATTCAGACCCCGTTCCCGGGAGATGCGGAGCCTTTGAGTTCTGGTTTTGTTTTTAGGATGTGCAGGAGGAGACGAGTCCAGTGCGGAGGGTACTTCCTCTAAGCTCTAGGTCACAGGAAGTGCTGGTGGGGCAGGGGCCCCTGGGTTTTCTGCCCCCTCTGCCACAGTCCCTCGAAACTCCAGGGTCTCGCTTTTAAGGAGGGCTTACTTTTACCCTTTCAGCCCCCTTTCTTACTTCCCGTTCACCCCTACCTGCTGCCCTCAGCATTCCCTGGAAAGTAATCTCACCCAGGTGCAGCCAGCTCCTGATGCCAGTTCCAGAGTAGTTTCCATCTCTTTCTCACAGACCTCTCTCCCTCCTTCCTCTGCTCCTTGAACGCCCTCTCCCCTGGGGAGCTCCCTGGTGGTCTAGTGGTTAGGACCTAGCACTTTCACCGCTGAGGCCTGGGTTCAGAAGAAAAGAAGCTGGCTTCCCCTGGGTGGCCTTCCGTTCTCCAGTCAGCCCTCCCCATGCTCCATCCGCCCCTATCCCTCCACCACCACCCCCCACCCCCCCAGTCAGATGCTTCCCCATGATGCCTCTGAAGCTCCTGTCTTCATTCAGCAAGATGCCACCGCTGCTTACGTACTGGTGACATCCGCGATGACTCCCCTGAGACTGGGTGACCCAGTGCCTTCTCGGCCTCCCAGCGTGCCCAGTACTCCCACACCCTGAGCCCAGCCTGTGGGAGAAAATCCTCTCCTCTCCCGCACGCCCCCACCTGTCTGCATCTCTGCCCCTGACGGTGGCTCCATCACCTACCAGATCAGGTGGCCGGGAGTCAGAGTGCCCCCTCTTACCAGGCTGGTCATCCCCAAGCCGGGGGATTCAACTTCTGAAACATTGCCAGGCTCCCCGAGTGCCACCTTCCTGGCTCATCAGAATCGCACCATTTCTGGCCACGGTGGCCCGGGGCGTCCCCATCATCCTGCAGCTTTGCTGTTTGCCCCCAACACCGTGGAGCTGCCGGCTTCTCCCTTACCTGCCACCAACTCCTTGTCCTGCGTACCCCCAGCAGCTTCTTGTTCTGCTTTTATGTATTCGTGCTGGGGGAGAACGGTGAGAATTCAGGTGACAGAAGCTCTGTCCGCCTTCCTGACGTTCCAGGAAGCCTACCGCCCTCTTTCCCCGCTCCCACATCCACCACGAAAACAATAACCCGTGAATAAGATCTGGCAAAGTTCAACCGCAAGACTGAAAGGCTTGGCTTCCAGTGGAGTAAGCTCATACTTGTCGGGAAATATCCAGGAGAACCGCTGACTCTTTTTCCTGTTTAAAATATGTAAAAGATTATCAGATACTAGAAGAACTGAACTGAAAGTCATTCATACCTGGGCGTTGTGTTTCATTTATTTACCTATAAAATCTTGTGCTGGCGGGAAAGACTTAAAAGCTGAGATGGGCTGTTTTGATGAATATGTGACATGTTGCAGAACAGTACACGATTTATAGTTTGAAGTATAGGTCTTGGTGTTTATTTGATCAAATGTTTGTAGAAGTGAAACATATTGAACGAGACGTCTAAGCCCGAAAGAAGTTAAATAATTTATCGAGGCAGTGAATATTTTTCCTTCCGTGGTTTATTTCTTCGACTTTTGAAATGTAAAAACAGCCTCAGCCTTGTTTTGGGCCGTTTGGAGAGTGAGGACTATAACTGCATCTCATTTGAACGAGTAAGAATTAACTGCATTTTCAGAGTTTTAGAATCAAACAGGAAAACCCTGGTGTGGTAATTGTGTCTTCTCTATAAAATAGGAGGTGGAAATCTATCATGGGGTCAGAGTTCTCTGGCTCTAAAATTCTACAAACAGGGCGTTCCTGCTGTGGCATAATGGGTTCATGATTCGGCCTTGTCTCCGTGGTGGCGCAGGTTCAATCCCCGGCTCAGCGCTGTGGGTTAAGGATCCGGTGTTGCCGCAGCTGTGGCGTAGGTCGCAGCTGTGGCTGGGATTTGATCCTTGGCCCAGGAACTTCCCTATGCCCTGGGTGCAGCCGAAAAAGAAAAAAAAAAAAATTCTCTGAACAGATCTGTCATCCTGATCAGTAACGTGCCATTTTTAAAAGAATCTCTGTGGTCGGTTCACAATGCTCGCGAAGCGTGTTTATGCCAAACATTCAGAATTTGATTCCGGCTTCAGAATTAGGACTGCTGAGTGATCCTGGGCGGCGTCGCCTGTGAACGCCGAGGCGTTTAGCAGAAAGGCTGGTTTTCCAGGCATCGGCGCGATGCTTCTTGTTGTCGTAACATTGTTCGAGGTATTAAGGGCGGCTGGGGACAAGGGGATGAGACCTTTGGATCCTGAAGCGCCGGTGAACCACAGAGGGAGGGAAATCAGTTGACAGCTCCCGCATGATGGACTTGCCGCTCTTCCCCGGGGCGACAGAAAGGAACATGTGTTTTCAGTCAGTGGGCAGGGCCGTTGGTTTCCTGTAGGCAGCTGCTCGCTCCCTCCCTGGACGGCCACCAAGTGCTCGGAGGTTATAAATAAGCAATCCTGGAGCCCCTTCAGAGAGCCCGGGCGGGAGGGTGGGTGACTCCTGGCATTCTTTCTTTGGCCTGCTGTGAGCATTTGGATGCCACACCCAACACGCCTGCCTGTGTCCAGCCATCCCGCTCAGGGTCCAGGCTTCCCAAAGCAAGAGGGGGCGGGATGGGCCAGCTGCACACATTTGGTGCTCATGTGTCATGTCAGGCCACCGCCAGCCAGCCAGGCAGCCCAGCGCTCCGCCTGTGCCCCGTGCCAATTCTAATCCTTGTAGCCTCGCTCCTTTCATTGTACCCAGAGCCTTGCCTGTTGGAAAGCCCAGGGCGTGCCTTCTTTTCCAGGGACCCAGTCTTGGACTCGGGGCCATGCTTGGTCCCGATCTGAAGTGGGGCCTCTCCTCTTTATTACCAGCGTGAAGGGGAAAAGAAAGCCAGACTCGGTTCCTTTAGAAAGCAAAGGAATGACCTAGAAACGCGTGTTTTGGAAGGAAGGCGGGGCAACACGTAGCGCCCTTCCGGACACGAGCAGAGGGCGGCAATTCTCATCTTCGGCTCGGCAGGCAGTGAAGTTTTCCCACAACCAGATCCACCAGCAGCGTCTGCCAAGAGCAGCAGCCAGAGATTTGGCCCTTCGTGAAGTCTGCTCAGAGAGCATTTTATTAAAGTCTTTTATTTCACGTTCAGTGAATTTTATGGTTTGCCTACCACAAGCCAGCGCTCTGCGAGGCACTGCAGACAGTTGGGTCAGTCGTGGCCACCACCGCCGAGTCCTGGTCCAGGCGCTGAAAGCAGGAAGTGCACAGGGCGTGGCATCCTCTGTGCGTTTTCACTGTTACGTTTTTCAAGTTAATAAAGGTTGTCCTTGGAGTTGCCACTGTGGCTCAGCAAGTTAAGAGCCCAACTTGTATCCACGAGGATGCGGGTTCGATTCCTGGCCTCGCTCAGTGGCTCAAGGATCCGCGTGGCCGTGAGCTGTGGTGCAGGTCGCAGGCGCGGCTCAGATCTGGCATTGCTGTGGCTGTGGTGTAGGCCGGTGGCTGTAGCTCCCGTTTGACTCCTAGCCTGGGAACTTCCATGTGCCATGGGTACAGCCCTAAAAAGAAAAAAAAAAAAAAAAAACGTCAAGAAAGAAAAGTTGCCCTCTCAATGTTGATGTCCACCCAGGCAGCATTTATTTTAGAACAATGGTTGGGATTGAAATGGCGTTGATCAAGTCCAGGTTCCGTGCAGCCGCCTACTTACACTTGTGGCCTGGGGAGAACTCAGCCTCTGGCCTCCATTCTTCCTCTGTGAAGTGGGGACGGCGTTAAGTCCTCTGGTACCTAGAAGTTAGCGGAACGGTGGCCGTGAAGTCCTGGGCCGTATTTGCAGTAAAGATGCCGCCCGCATCCAGGGCGGGAGTGCTTTCTGATGGCCTCGCCCTTCATCTGCTGGTCGACAGAGGTGGACAGAGGTGGACAGTTTAAGTCCTCTCTGGCTCTCTTCGTCTGCAAACACCATCTAGATGAGGCTTATGTAGTTCTAGCATTTTCTGTGAAGTCGTTCTCTGGCTGCATAAGTCATTCTGGAAAATGATAGTACAGTTACAGCGTCTGGCTGTTTAATTGACGGATTTACAGCATTATCAGAGGGCACTTCTTTTCCAGATAGCTTGGCAGGGTTGCAGAGACAAATGTTAGTCATGTCGTTGCAAGAACTGAACGGGTGGGTCCCCTACACAGCGCCCATCCCATCAAACACCACCTACTCCTTCCTCGTTGTTCCTGGGCTCCTCAGCTTGGAGGAGAACAGTGGAAGGCTTGACAAGAGCAACTGAACCTTGGACCACCTGTTAAAGTCTGTGTTGACTTCCTAGAGATGCTTTAAGAACGTACCCCACACTGAGCGGCTTAAACAGCATGGTCCAGAGGCTGCAGTCTGAGGTCAGGGTACCAGCAGGTTGATTCCATCGGAGGCCTGGAGAGAGAATCCGTCCAGGGCTTCTGTGTCCTCGCGTCGGGGCTTTGCCAGTGATTTTTGGCCTGCCTTGTCTTGGAGAAGCATCCCCCCGATTCCTGCCTTCATGTTCATGTGGGGTCCTCCCTGTGTCCACGTCTCCCCCTTTTTGAAGGACGCCAGTCATTTTGGATTAAAGGCCCATCCTAGTGACCTCATCTTAACCAATTCCATCTTCGAAGACCCCATTGCCAGATAAGGTCGCATTCCGAGGTACCGGGGTCAGGACTTCGACAGAATGATCGGGGGGGATGCAATTCAACCTGTAACCATCCCTTAAATTGACTTTTCATTGAGATTTGTTTTGTTGTTTTGGCTCCTACTGTGTATAATTCTCACTACGAACTAACCAGGTAAAAGACTGAATCGTGTGCTCTTTTTTTGGCAAATGGTATATATAGTACGTCTGTTTCTCAGAAGCATCTAATCTCAGCAAGGTTTGGGGAATCACAGGGACTCTAAAATGTCTGCTGTTTTTACTAAATTCAGATTAAAGAATTGTGTAGGGGGTTCCTTCCTTTCAGACATGGAGCTTGGTGCTGAGAATGTAACGGTGACATGCTTGGCCTTACAGACTTCGCGGGGGAAGCAACGGGTGGGAACTTTGTCCTGTGTTATGAATGAAAATCTGTACGTGGAACAAATTGCCTCCAACTGCAGGAGAACAGGATCGGCTTCGGGGCAGAGTCAAGACAACTGTGGGGACTTCTTGAGAATATTAGGGCAGGACAGTGTTTGAGTAGGAGGGAGAAGGTTCTAGGACCAGAAAGGTGAGAGAGAGAGAGAGCGGGGTGGGGACGGAGGAGGATGGGGAGAGGAATAAATGCACAGAGAGGAGGAAGAAGTGGGATCAAGAATTCAGGACCAGAGTTCCGGTCGCGGCTCAGTGTTAATGAACCCGACTAGCATCCGTGAGGATGCGGGTTCGATCCCTGGCCTTGCTCAGTGGCTTCAGGATCCAGCATTGCCATGAGCGGTGGTGTCGGTCGCAGATGCGGCTTGGATCCGGTGTTGCTGTGGCGGTGGTGTAAGCTGGCAGCTAGTAGCTCTGATTCGATCCCTAGCCTGGGAACGTCCATGTGCCACGGGAAGACAAAAAGGAAAAAAAGAAGAATGATTCAGGACCGAAAGGTAGCTTTCGGAAAGAGAGGAGAAATAAATACCTCGTCATTCAAGGTGAAAATGAAATGCCTGCGGTGTGATTGTGGGTCCGTTGGTATGTATAAACCAGACGGCAGGTTTGAGGATTTCAAGCTGAAGTTCTCACTTGCAGTGGAAACGCTTCCCTGGTTAGGTCAGCTTTCTGCAATGTCCATCCGAGGCTGTCCTCTTGCTGCTTAAAACCCCGTCAGAGCTTCGCCCGGCCATTTGGAGAGGGCGCAGATCCTGAACAAGATATAAAGACCCTGCACCGTCTAACTCCTGTTGAGGTTCCCCCTGCCATCTGCTCTGCTCTGCAAGTTCCTGGAATGTTCCAGGCTCTCCCCAGCCTCAGGGGTTTTGCCTGCCTGCCTTCCCAGTTACCCCATCAACTCCCAGTCCTCCTTCAAGCCCCTGCTCAAAGGGGCTCATTCAGGAGGGTCCTTCCTGATTCCTGCCCCCTCCCCTCAGCGGCCATCCACCCCAGGACATCCTGTTGTCCAGTGGGTCACTTTCCAGGCCCTTATCATTCACTTAGCATCTCTCTTTCCCAGTAGACAGGAGGCTCTGGGAAGCGTGACCTGGGTCCCCACCGAGTCTGCTCTCCTGCACGGAGACTGCCTGGCAGATAGGTGCTTGGTGCATATTTTACTGAATGAATGAGAAACACACGCATGAATGCATCATGTCAAAAAAAAAAAAAAAAAAGCTTGAAGTTAGGAAATAAAAATATTAGCAGTCACAAAAATTTATTTATTTTTCTGTCTTTTCTAGGGCTGCAGCCACGGCATATGGAGGTTCCCAGGCTAGGGATCTAATCGGAGCTGTAGCTGCCGGCCTATGCCAGAGCCACAGCAACACCAGATCCCAGCCTCGTCTGTGACCTACACCACAGCTCACAGCAACACCGGATCCTTAACCCACTGAGTGAGGCCAGGGATCGAACCCTCAACCTCATGGTTCCTAGTTGGATTCGTGAGCCACTGCGCCACAACGGAACTCTAGCAGTCTTAAAAATTTTAATTTGAAATGACTGCAGAGCTGCTATGGTTTCACTTAACTAAGAGATGTTTGGGAGTGCTCGTTGTGGCTCAGCCGGTTAAGAACCCGCCCAGTGTCCATGAGGATGCAGGTTCCATATCTGGCCTCCCTGTATTGCTGTGGCTGTGGTGCAGCTGCAGCTCTGATTGGACCCCTAGCCTGGGAGCCTCCATGTGCTGCAGGTGTGGCCCTGAAAAGAAAAGACAGATGTTTGGAAGGATGAGCGGATGGACTGAAGAATGACGTGGCACTAACTCCAGAACGCTGTGGGGGGCTGCAGGGACAGTGGGCGGTGTGCCTCCTGGCTCCTCCTGGGCCTCCCTCCCCTCCTCTTAGTGTGTGCTTCCTGTTCGTCCTGCCTCTTCCCTGCTCTCTCAGTTTCCTTCCTTCTCAGTGTGTCAGGCGCAGGGTTTGTTCTAATATCAGAACACTCCTCTGCCCGGCTGGTCCTTATGCTCAGGGATCCCCACGTCATCCTGTTTTTACCTCCGATACTATGTAACACACCCGCGGGCCGTGGGGGAAGCATTTCATTAAAAGGTTAAGGTTCTGTATTTCATGACTTCGGATGACATTTAATGGTGCCTTCATCTCAGAAGTGAATTCAGTGCTTGGTTTTTCTCTTTAAAATAAAAAAATCATGTAGTTCTGTCGTGGCTCAGCAGGTTAAGAACCCGACTAGTATCCATGAGACACAGGTTCGATCCCTGGCCTCACTCAGTGGGTTCAGGATCCAGTGTTGCCGTGAGCCGTGGTGTAGGTCGCAGATGTGGCTCAGATCCCAAGTTGCTGGGACTGTGGTGTAGGCCGGCAGCTGTAGCTCTGATGCGACCCTAGCCTGGGAACTTCCATGTGCTGCAGGTGCGGCCCTCGAAAGCTAAATCAGTCAATCAGGTTTGACTTGCGGCGGGGGGGATTCTGAATCCCACTCAGAAGCGGCCGAGCTGTCGAAGTCAGTGCTCTGAATTTTTTCGGTCGTGATGCTGGTTGGTGCTTCTCCGCCAGCGGGGCTGCTCCTGGACCCACGGGGCTGGCAAAAGAGCGGGTCTGACGCACAGCGCTGGGCAGGGGTTCGCTTGGGAGGCAGCAGTCTTGGCACGCGGAGATTTAAAAGACCCGAATATTCACAAGTCTTCTCGAAGCCCCTTGCCCGTTATTCGCCCTTCATACTAAGATTCGTCAATCCTCAGAGGGTCCCGGTATCTTCAGGCCAAGGAAGTGGGAACCCCTCAGAAAGAGCCGGTTCATTGGGTTTCCAGAACGCCGCCTGTTCCCTCACAGCACAGCACCGCCCTCGCCTGCAGGCCATGGCCACAGTGTGCCCACTGTGTCCCCAGCACTGTGCGTGGGTTGGCTTTGTCTTGGCACCGCGCCTCTGCTCCTGCCTGAGACACTTTCCGTGGGGAAGGCGGGCTTTGAGCGCAGAACCCCCCTCGCTGTCACCGCCTGCCTTTTCCTCCCATTTTGGCACCAATTACGGGGCTTTTAATATTCATGAAGTTTGAAAAAATAAACATCCCAGACTGTTTCCTATGAATGGAAATGTTAGGGTTTCAAACCCCAGAGAAAACAGCGGGGGACGTTCCAGAAGCCTACCTTTCCCCCTGACAGCTGGAAAGGAGCTCCAGCTTGGCAGCATCATACCTTCTGGATGTGCCTGGGCTTCCCAGAGCAGATCGGGGGCGGGAGGGGGGCTCGTTAAGGAAGAGGCCCCGAGTCAGCAGACACGCGTGTCTCCGGGCTCCCTTTGCAGTGATAGATCCTAGAATCCTTCCCATGGATGCAGAATCATGTAAGTGGAGAAGGGAGAATGATTTATTCCACTTGCCTCTCTGGGCTCGAATCGAGATTGTAGACAGCATCTCTCAGTGCTCTCTCCATCCTTTTTTTTTTTTTTTTTTTTTTTTTGTCTTTGGTCTTTTTAGGGCCGCACGCATGGCATATGGAGGTTCCCAGGCTCAGGGTCCAATCGGAGCTGTAGATGCCAGCCTACACCAGAGCCACAGCGACGTGGGATCCAAGCCGTGCCTGTGACCTACACCACAGCTCACGGCAACACCGGATCCTTAACCCACTGAGCGAGGCCAGGGATCGAACCTGCAACCTCGTGGTTCCTAGTCAGATTCATTAACCACTGCGCCACGATGGGAACTCCCTCTCTCCATCCTTAAAGCCTACATAGGTATTTACATCCCAAATCAGCTCAGCCAGTCCTTTAAACGTGTAAAGAAAGAGCAAGAGTTTCTCTCAAATGTGAATGGCAACCTTTTAAGGAAAATAAATTGAGGAGTTCCCACTGTTGCTCAGTGGGTTGAGGACCTGAAATTGTCTCTGTGAGGACTCGGGTTCAATCCCTGGCCCCATTCAGTGGGTTAAGGATCTGGCCAGTGCCATGGCTGCGGTGCAGATTGCAGCAGCAGCTCCTATTAGACCCCTGGCCTGGGAACTTGCACATGCTGCAAGTGCAGCCATTAAAAGAAAAAAAGAAGAAAAGGAAATTGGCAGTTCCCGTTGTGGTTCAGCAGGTTAAGGACCCCACATAGTCTCGTAGGGATGTCGGCTCCATCCCTGGCCTCGCTCAGTGGGTTAAGGATCCGGCGTTGCCGTGAGCCGTGGTTAATTCACAGGTGAGGATCAGATCCTGCGTTGCTGTGGCTGCGGTGTAGGCTGGCAGCTGCCGCTCTGATACAAACCCTAGCCTGGGAACTTCCATGTGCCCTGGGTGCCGTTCCAAAAAGACAAGATAATAAGAGGGGCTTGACCAGTCTACCTTCCAGACAGATAAAGAATAGGACCAGAGCACAGCAGCAGCACCGGAGCTGGGGCAGGGGCTAGGGGGTGAGGTGGAGGCTTGGGAAGGTGGCTCACGCAGAGGAGCAGGGGGCCAGAGCCCGCAGGCGTCGTCTCCCAGGATGGGTGGAAGGAGGCGTGCCAGTCTGCTCGGGGATCCCCTGGTGCCTGTTGTGTCGCAGCCTCCTGCGCGAAAGGACCCTTTCATCCCTCGAGGGATCACACCCCCTCCCCAAAGGAAAGGAAACAGAAAGCTCTCCCTCTGGGTCACCTCGGAGCATCTGCTGAGGCTGCTGGAGCAAACCAGAAGGCTTACACCTTGTGGTCCTGGCATCAAAGGCCACGATTTTCATGCCGCCAAATTTTAATAGGTTTGCGAGCCTTGGGAGGCCTCATTAAAACTGAAGGGCAGCCAAGGTCAACGTGCACAGGAACTGTTTGGATGTTTCAAAAACCCGAGCAGACAGAACCCGGGTGATTCAGCTGGGTGCGCTCAGAGGGTTTGTCCTGCGTCTGGGTTGCCCAGGGCCTGCTGGGAAGTTGGCCATGGGCCCTGGATCGGAAGGGAACCGTATGTAATGCCCCCAGACGTCCCTCTTCATCGGCTCAGCGCGTCACGTCGAGCCGTCCGTGAGCGTCTGTCTACTCAGCTTCTCCTTCCCCGCTACCAGATGACACGGCGGGGCCAGCCCAGTTTTTCTGCCTCGTTTGCCAGTTGTGTCCCTGGGTTCCCTCCCTGCTTTTCCTTAATGGTCTTTGCTTTCATAAGACACAGGGTTGGAGTTCCCTGGCGGGCTAGCAGGTTAGGGATCTAGCGTTGTCCCTGCAGTAGCTCGGGTCACTGCTGTGCTGCGGGTTCAGTCCCTGGCCTGGGAACGTCCACATGCTGTGGGCATGGCCCAAAAATAAAAAGAAAGTAAAACCTGGGCGTTCCTGTCATGGCTCAGTGGTTAACGAACCCGACTAGTATCCATGAGGACGCAGATTCAAATTCAGTACGGAGCCTGTGTTGCTGTGGCTGTGGTGTAGGCTGGCAGCTGTAGCTCCAACTCGACTCTTAGCCTGGGAACCTCCATATGCTGCAGGTGCAGCCCTAAAAAGACAAAAACACAAAAAATAAAACCCCAGAAACTCACAGGGCTGCCTGAGCAGCAGGAGAGCACACATTCTGGAACAGACGGTCTCCCAACTGGACTCTTCTTGTCTCCGTGGCCTTAGACAAGTTCCCACATCTATTCGTGTCTTGCTGTGAAAAGGGAGATGAGGGTGGTGGAAATTGTGCCCGCATCATATAGGGTTCACGGTGTTAATTCAACACGGCGTTCATGCCAGAGGCCCTGCATGGCGCCTGGCTGAGGATGGCAGCTCAGGAAGTGGCAACCGGTCTCAGGATTGTCCCAGGACACAGGCAGGCACATCCCCACGGCTGCAGCCCCTGGACCGCAGGAGGTCTGTGCCACCCAGACCCCCCCAGAGCTTCAGTGCCATGAGCTTGCCCAGCCTAAGAGGACCTCAGGGTCACAGGAGAGGTTCCATGGGCAGCCCCCCAAAGGCTGAGGCCAGTGGAGTATGTCCACGTGACCGGCCTTCCCAGAAGTTCTTGTCAGTGACCAGGACGCTGTGAAATTCAGCCGCTAAAGCTGGCTGGTTGCCACACGATGGAGGTCTCTCTCTCTCTGTCTTTTTTTTTTTTTTTTTTTTGCTTTTTAGGGCCACACCCGCAGCATAAGGAAATTCCCAGGCTAGGGGTCGAATCAGAGCTGCAGCCACTGGCTGACACCACAGCCACAGCCATGCCGGATCCAAGCTGCGCCTGCGACCAACACAGCAACGCCAACAGTGACGGTACGGTGCCTGAAAAAGAGTGGTCGTGCCAAAAATTGTAGCAGAACGTTCCACAGGGAGCAGAGGAGGGAGCGCACCATCGGGCCTGGATGCGCGGAGGCCGGGGAGGCTCACGCGAATCTTGGAGGAGGAGGCGGCGCTCTCACAGTCCGGACAGCGGCAGAGCAGGGCACTCTCCCCGAGCCAAGACCCACGGGGAGAAGTCCACAGCATAGAAACCAGAACCTCGGGGGTTTGGAGAAGTGGAGACAGTTCACTGTGGCCAATAGGTGGCCAAGACCAGGGTCTGGAATGAAAGACGGGGGTCGGACGAGGGAGGCCCCCCAGCGCCCTCCTAGAGAGATTGATTTTGCCTGGTTTCGCAAGGTACTAACCTTCCAGTGCCAGGTACTGTGCTGGGCTGCTTATATATGTGACCCGAGGCCCAGCATCCACCTTGCAAGGTAAGATGGGCACACACCCATTTTACAGATGCGTACACTGGAGCTCCAGGAGATTGTCACTTCATCAGTAAACTCACCGTATTAACTTCGGGAATTCAGCAGACTGCCCACTCAGAGCCGTGCTGTCTCACTTGATGCGTCGTGTGCTGTTGTGTTGCCTTTTTTTTGGTTTGTTTCATATTTACGCTTTCTTCCCCCTTGGATGTTTGGTAGGAAGCAATACCACAAATAAATACAACGCACCGTCTCCACTGATGAGTCGAGTCACCTTCCCCAGCTGGGCCGTCGAGGTTCATGTTTACTTTGGGTCAAGCGTTCTGTTAAAAACAGCACGTTTGATTTTAGTGGTTGGTGATAGATTTTGAGCTCAAAAGAAGGAACTGTGGGACGTGTGCTTGGCCTTGAAGCTCTGGATGTCATGAACTTGGGCGTGTCACCCAGAAGAGTAAGACGCAGACTAACCGCAGACGGAACATCCTCAATTAAAACATTGGAAAAGTGCATGTTCACACTGACCCCCGGAATTGGGGTGTATCACGCACCCGCAGACCCCAGCTCTGTCACCTGAACTGCTGCTGTCACCTCCCCCAGCCCCCCAACGTGCTCAGCTCACAGTTATGTTGGACAAGTTCTAAGCAGGTGTTTGCTCTCCGTCGCCGGTGGTTTGAAGAAGCACCTTGCCGCATTTGAAGTCTGTATTTGAGCCCGTCGACTGGTCAGGCTCGCCAGTTCCCACGCTGGTCTGCCCTGGATGTCGGACAGATGTTGGGGATGATAGGCAAAGGATCGGGAGGCCGTGAGCCCGCGTGTCTGCGCAAGTCATTCATTGTGGGGACACCAGTGGGCCCTGTGGACCCTTCAGTGAGAAGCACTTAGGAAATAAGCCTCAGTGGGCTGCCTGTCAGGACTCAGCACGTGTTTTCTTGGGGTCCTTTAGTTGAAAGAAAAATCATGAATCGTCATCTTTAAGTTAAGCCAAACAGAAAAGGGAGGAGACCCAATCCCGCAGGTCAGCCTTGAAATTCTCATCTGTGGGTTCATTCGTGGGGTCAGGACACAGAACCGTCAGAGCAGAATTCTCTCAAAGACTCCGTGTGAATCAGTAGAAGTCAGTTGGCAGAGCACTGCAAGGTTGGCTGCCCACTCTGGGCCCAGCTTCCAGGAGCATTCCTTAAGGCTGGGCTTGACTGACCACAAGAGAACGCAGAGCTCTTGCTCCCCAGCCATCCTGGGTCCAGCTCCTTTATTTATACTTTGTTTAGCAGTATTTGTATTATTCTCTAATCCTCAGCCTACTTTCCAAGATGCTATGAGTCAGCGGTCCAAAGTGTAGGATGCTGTAGGTTATGATGTTTTTAGGGCCTGCTCGGGCCCACCTGGGCCCCGCAGCTCCTTCTTAGCGCTGCCTGTGGAAAGTGAACTGGAAGACACTGCTTGAAGCGTCTCTGGATCGTCCTCTATGGAGTTAGTGCATTTCACAGTCCACTTGTGTCACCAGTCCATTTCAGTAAGTGTTCTCCGTCTTAAAAAATGAAGTTATTTAAAGAGTTGCACACAAAAAAAGAGGGTCTGGTTAGAATCATCTCAACCAGTAAAGGGTCATCGAGTAAAATTTTAGAAATAAGGCCAAGTCTGTAAATAGGGATTCTGAGAAGAATCGAAGTCAGAAAACATGTTTGCAGATTTTTCTCTGTCACCGGTTCCATTGCCAACGTATTTATAGTCTGGTAAGGATTTTTAGTAGAAAGAATTACGGACGAAGATGTATGTTCAGCTGTTACTGCCTTAGAGTGGATTTGAAATTTCTGTTTTTGTTTTTTCCAAGAATGTAGTATATATGTTGCTTTTTCTGGGGATAAACGTATAATATCTGTGCCAGGGAGAAGTTGCCGCAAGCTGTGGCATAGGTTGTGGATGCCACTCAGATCTGATGTGGCTGTGGCATTGGCTGACACCTGCAGCTCTGACTTGACCCCTAGCCCAGGAGCTTCCATGTGCTGCAAGTGCAGCCATAAAAAGAAAATAATAATATAGAGAATAAAGGAATGAAAATGCCTTACTAATAAATGTTTTAAAGAAAAAAGAGATAAAGGAGAAATACAATTTTCTATCATCGGCAGTAAATGCCTCAGTGAGTAAACAAGTAAACATATGAAGGAGAGCAAAATGGATCCTTGCCATAGATTGATTCAACGTGATTTAAAATCTCAAATGCATCAGTGGAAGGTATTCACACAGTCAGCTAGGAATTTCTTCTTTTAACAGCAACTCAGAGTCACCTCATTGGTTTTGTTTTGGGGAAAAAAACAAAAGGGGAAAGAACGCTAATTATTATATGTCGTTTCTCCTCTGAAAACATCCTCATGTCTCCAAAATTAATAGAAATATATAAGAAGACAGTCCTGAAAAGCAAAAGAAGTCCCTAAGCGCCTTCGACAGCGTTCAAGGGAACAAACATAGAAAACAAGAGGCCTCCATGCGTTTGTCAGGGGCACCAGCTGTCTGGAGAGTTGTTTATGCAACAACCAGTGTTACCTGGGAGAACAGTACAGCGCGGTAGGCCCCCTTGGAAGGGCCCATCCAGAGCACCCATGCGCGGTGGCATCTAAAAAATGTTTAAACTCCAGAAGCTGTATTGAAAAACATAAATTGAAATATATGGGAAAGGCAAACGCAGCTCACGTGTTCCTATTAGAATGGGATTGAAAACTAATTGGATCTATTTCCATAAACATAAATTTGCAACAGTGACCTGGTAAAGAAAGTCAAAGGTACATGAATTAAATTTACAGAGCCAAAAAATGTGCAGAGTAAAAAATACAGATGGACTGCGAGAGAGATGGGAGGAAATGGACAGCCTATTACAACGTGATACTCAGCTTGGAAATGCACGCGCAGATACGACGGGGAATACCAGCCCAAGCCAGATAGCTGGTGGAAAGAAAAAGTTAATAAAACATTGAGTCTGAGAAACGCTGCAGACCAAAGCCAGGAAATTACACAGTTAGGGATCCCACAGTAACTGTAAATTAACCTCCTTGCACCTACGTAGTATTTCATATTCCCGGACGTGTTCATGTTCACGCCTAAACATGCGTGCGCGTGTGTGTTCAGTCTGAATTACGGGTGTAAGGGGAGCCACGGTGCTAACAGGACGTGGGATGGGTCTCCTGCTCCTTTGGAAAGACACCCAGGAGCCTGGGAGCGCAAGGCTTTCTTTCCAAGTCAGTCCTTCACCAGAGGAGCTGGGCAGGTGGTTTCCGGCTGATTGTGCAGAGGCTGTGCGCGGCCAGCAGTGTGGAAGGATGCCCACGGCCCATCGCAAGAGGACACGCGGGGCTAAACACGTCCCCGCTCCGTCTCTCCCTTCCTCAGGTCAGCTCCCCGTCTGTCTCTAACATGCTCCTTTCACCCCTTTTTCTTGGCCAGTCACCATCCAATCATCCTCCCCATCACCCCCTTTCTCTTCCTGGCTCATTACCGTAAAATTGTGTTTTCCTGTGAAAGCATCCAGTCTGCTCATTGGCTGGTTGCTTTTTTTTTTTTTTTTTTTTAGGGCTGAACCCATGGCATATGGAGGTTCCCAGGCTAGGGGTCAAACTGGAGCTGCAGCCACCAGCCTACACCACAGCCGCAGCAACACAGGATCCGAGCCGCCTCTGCGACTTACACCACAACTCACAGCAATGCCGGATCCTTAACCCACTGAGCGAGGGCAGGGATCGAACCTGCATCCTCATGGATCCTAGGTGGGTTCATAACCTGCTGAGCCACAACAGGAATTCCTGCTTTTTTTAAAAACAAAACTTCTCCGTCAACTCACAGAGTGAACATTCCAGTAAATCTCGCACGTCACATGTAGGACCCACGTGGAGGCATCCACACGTCTCGCTGAAGCATTTCCTAGGCCGCCCTCTTCTGGTTTCTGTGTCCCACTTAGAGCCTCTTCCCCCCTCATTGTAGCTGCACACGGACCCTCCACCCCCACCCTTTGCTACCTCGGGGGTTCTTCTCCCTCCACGGACGAGTCCTCTGTTTCCTGGGTCTTCCTGCCCCTCCACCCGCTCATCACTGGTGGCACCCTTCTCCACAGCCGCCACCAGGCTCCTTGGCAAGGCAACACCTATTGGCCTCCTCCCCGCAGACCCTGCCTCCCACTTTCCTCCACACTGTTAGCCTCTCGGGAGCTCCCCCTGAGTGTACGTGTCCTTCACCAGTTCTCCCAGCCTTGTCTTCGTGGTGGCCCGCTGGGCTCCAAACTCAGTGATTGAGGTGTGGCCAGTTTATTCTTGTCCTCTTTCCTGGACCCGCTCCACTCTGACGCTTCTGCCCTGATCTCATCATCCACTTGCTCGGCTCCGTGCTCCCAGGCTGCTGTGTGGCATCTTCACAGCACATGGGAGGATCCAGGCTCTCATCAAGGTCATGCTGGCAGTGGGACTCTCACTGGTACAGTAGGATGTGTCCCTCTGACGTCCTGTCCTCTGAGCAGCATTTCAGAGTTTTCACTCCTCTGTGGCTCCAGGCTGCTTTATTCTGAATGTACGACCTGAGCTTCCACTCACTCATAGGGGTGGGGGTCCGTCCCCCTTGGGTGCTTCAGTGTCCTCCCTGGCCACCCGGAAAGCTCATCCAAGTGCCACCTACAGATGCTGCCTTCCTCCCACCTCTGAATTAACACCTTGCCCTTGACTCCCAAAGCCACACCTCCCACGTCATCCGCGCTCATGCTGTCCAGGACCACTCTGCACCCGCCCCCTTAAGTCCTTACTTTTCAAAGATTTTTCTCCTTCACCTCCCCTTCCCTCCCCTCCTCTCCTGACATTTCATCATTGCAGACAAGCTCCATCCAGCCAATCTCCTTCCCCCCATTTCTTCATGATATGGCTGCACGCACGCACATGCACACACACACACACACACACACACACACACACACACACACACCCCACCATGCTAAAATTGCCTCGCCTTCAGGACGTAGCTCCATTCTGGTCTTCCTCCCATGGACTAAGACGTCACTGAGTCCTGGCTCCTTTACCGTCTCCCAAACTCCTCATATAGGAATCACCTCGATGCTAATCTCAAGCATTTCCTTACCTCGTATTCCCTTTCTTTGGGACCTCATATATTTCCAAGTTCGCTCATCGCTGTGTACACATGACCCCCAAATCAATAGGACTAGCGCACCTCTCTTGTGAGCTGGGGTCGAACATCTGGGTGTGTTAGTGAGGCCAAGCTCATACTGCTTGCCACACAACAGGCCAATAAACCAAGGGATGAGGTGTTAGAGCAAGAAATTGTGGCTTTGTTCAGAAAGATAACAGACTGAGAAGATGGTAGACTCATGTCCCAAAGAACCATCTTCCCCGAGTTAGAATTTCGGCTTCTTCTTTTTTTTTTTTTTTTTTTTTTTTTTTGTCTTTTCTAGGGCTGCACCTATGGCATTTGGAGGCTCCCAGGCTAGGGGTCCAATTAGAGCTGTAGCCACCAGCCTACACCACAGCCACAGCAACGCCAGATCCGAGCCATGTCTGTGACCTACACCACAGCTCACAACAACGCCAGATCCCTAACCCACGGAGCAAGGTCAGGGATCAAACCTGCAACCTCATGGTTCCTGGTCAGACTCGTTTCCACTGTGCCACGACAGGAACTCCTCGGCTTCTTTTATAGTAAAAGGGGAGGCTGTAAAGTCCGGGCTCAGGCCAGGCTCCTGAGGGAACGGTAATTTCTTCCGCCTTCAGCCATTCCCACGTGGCCTGGTCTGGATGTTTCCTGTGGGCTGTGGGAAGGTGTTCTATCCTAACTGTCGTTACCTGGGAGGCAGGTGGGCCTCTGTTCCCACGGATGGGCCATTCCGTATAATTCAAGCTTAGAGGCAACAGCCCTTTAGTGATGACCTTGTAACAGAATACAAAGCTCTTCCCTGTTACAGGTTCAAGCTCTAGACCTTTCTGCCTGAGTGACCTCATCTGTAAGCCGGGGGTTCCCATAGTCGGCCTCACGGGGTTGCCGGGAAGATGGAATGAGCGCATGTGGGGAGAAGGCCAAGCACGTGGCCAGGCGTGCAGCAGGCCCCAGTCCACAGGGCTCTTCTCTTGCTGTCCTGGCCATTCTCACCAGTCCCCACGTGGCAGTTCATTGCTGTGAGTCTCAGGCTCTCTCCAGAAGCAGACCCTGCTGTGTGTTGGCCTCCTTCAGCCTCAGAAGCTGTGGGTGTCCCTTCCCCTCGCTGCCAGCTCCTGCTTCTGCATCAGGCGCCGAGCCTCGCCCCCCTCTGTTGCCCTCTGGCCGATGATCAAGGCTGTCCTGTCTACTGGCTGTGGCAGCCACGGTGTCTGCCTGCCGTCCCACCATCACATGGTGGCTCCTGTTGGCCAGAGCTTTGATGAGTCTCCCCATCTCCGATGCCGTCTGTGGCGTCCCCTCATCTCCCAAATGACGTCTGCACTCTCAGTCCGATGCTCCCCCTTCCTGTCCAGGCCCACCTCCCACGCACGCCCTAAACCCACGCACATCTTTTTCGGGTGGCAGAGCCTCATGTGGCGCTCACTGCGGTCTTTGTTCCTGCTCTTCTTCCGGCTGGAGGGCTTCTCGTCACCGCCCTCAGGGAGCCTCTCTCCTGTGGAGCTTGTGTCACCCTCTTGGCCTTCGCATGTCCTCTCTGCTCCTCCTGGGCTGCCCCAACGCCATTGAGGACAAGCACGGCCCCTCTTGTTCCCCGAGAGGTCCTGTCACATCTCGCACTGGACGGAACCTTCGTGAATTCGTGCCTGTGGACCCACCACCCTTTAAAGCCACCTTAAACGTGGCCTCTCACAGCCCTGCCATTCACAGAGCAGAGGAAGGAACTTGTCCACGAGGAGACAGACTTCACACGTACAGACAAAGAGGTGGAGTTAAAACCCAGCCCAGGCAAATATGGGCATATGCTGTTTCCTGTCTGTTTTGTTTTGTTTTGTTTTGCTTTGCTTTGCTTTTTAACGGCGTACCTGCGGCCTATGGAGGTTCCCAGGTGAAGGGATAAATTTGAGCTGTGGCCACCGGCCTACACCACAGCCACAGCAGCACAGGATCCGAACCACATCTGCGACCTACACCACAGCTCACAGCAAGCCCGGATCCTTAACCCACAGAGCAAGGCCACGGATTGAACCCACAACCTCATGGATACTAGTCAGGTTCTTAACCCACAGGGCCACAGTGGGAACTCTGCATCCTACTTTTTTGAAAGGAATATATATATTAGGAGTTCCCACTGTGGCACAGTGCGTTAAGGATCTAGCATTGCCACCCCTGTGGCATAGGTCACAGCTGGGGCTTGGATTTGATTTCCTGGCCTGGGAACTTGCATATGTCACAGGGTGGTCAAAAAAAAAACTACCTGTGCTGTCGAGTCCTCCTAGTTGCCTTCCCAGTCTCATTTCCCTTGAGACAGAAATACTCTCCTTACGTGCGTTTGCTGTGTTTGTGCGTGTGTGTTCTGTAATGTCTAAACCTGTAGAAACTATCAGCAGTACGCAGTGCTGAATGTGGCAGGGTTTTGAAACTTTATATAGATTGCATCATGTGTATCCTTCCCCCCAAAACTGAGTTGATTGGTTTGTTTGGGGTTTTTTTAAACTGTTTTTTGAAGTTTATCCCCAGTGCTCTAAGTGTACCTTACTCCTCTTAAGGCCCTTTTCTGTGAGATCAATACACCAAAATGTATGTATTCCCCTATTGATAAATATTTAAGTTTTCCATGGAGGGAGAAGGTTAGTCAGGAAGAATGCTGCAGGGAACATTAGTGGGTATATCTGCCCGTGGCCACGTGTGTTCCCCAGAGCCCATGCCCGGGGTTGGAATGCGTGTTGGAGGTCTCTCAACTGGCGCCTTTTCTTTAAACTGTTTATGGTGTCCTTGGGCGCAAAAGTGCTCCATTTTAATGCACTCACGTCTCTTCCTTCTTGGTTTCTGCTGTTCCGTGTCCTTCTCTAAAAGCTGGGCAGGGTTGTAGAGCCATCCTCCCCCCGTTTTCTTCCCCTGGTGTGAAGGTTTCACCTTTCGCCTTGAGGTCTTTGATCACCTGGAGGAGATGCGTGTCTGCGGTGGAAAGCCGGCGTCACTGGATTTTTTGCCCCTAGACAAGCCTCCTTCCTGCACTGATGCACAGAGCTCCTGACCGCCAGGTCCCAGTGTTGTCGCATGCGGGGTTCTCCATGTCCAGACGTGGGCCGTGGCAGTGCCAAGGGGCCGGGTCTGGGCAGCAGGACGCAGGATCCTCTGCTGGCCAGGCTTAGAGACCCGTGAGCCCCTGCCTGCAGCGAAGTGGCTTGAATGTAGAGAGTGTCTGAGATGGTCCCTGTCCCTGCGGGGGAGGCTTTGTCCCCCAGGAGAGTCCTGGAGTCCTAAGACCTTCTCTGTGGTTAAGGCGAAGCGTCTAGAAGCTGGGACTCTCTAGAGACATGGTGGACCATCCACTGGGGGCCTCCTCTTCTCATTCAGGTGACTTCCTTTTTATAACAATGACAGTTTCCTAACCTGTTGGTGTCACCAGGAGACTAAGGCCTGGAGAGGGTGCTGTGAAGACTGAGGCGTTGTTTTTGTTTCCTAGCAACCTTAATCAGGCCTGACCTGCAGGGGGCTGGGGAGGGCCTGCACCCACTCAGACCCTCAGCCTGTTCCGATTCTGCACCGTCGGTTGACAGACACGCCCCGTGGGGTCTGTAAATGGCCCCCCAATACAGCAAGCGGTGCCTCCTGAGTAGTGCTGCACACCTGCTGGCGGGGTCACCAAAACGCATCGTGCTCCCACGTGTTAAAAGCATCCTTTCAAAATGTTAGTTTCAGCAGAATAGAAAAAGACAAGGGTCAGAACTCTTGCCACAGGGGTCATGTGCATACGGAAAAGTCACAGTAGGATTTCGGGGCTGCAAGTGGAAGCTAAGTTACATGACGTTAAAGCCTTGCGAGGTATTAAAACAAAAGGTATTAAAACGCTAGGTAGTGACGTAGCGGAAGTGCTAGTACATGATGAGTAGACAGTGAAGTCACTGTTAAGAATGTGGGTCTCAGGAGCTCCCGTCATGGCGCAGCGGAAGCGAATCCGACGAGGGACCGTGAGGTTTCGGGTTCGATCGGTGGGTTAAGGGTCTGGCTTTGCCGTGAGCTGTGGTCTAGATGGCAGACGCGGCTGGGATCCCACATGGCTGTGGCTGTGGCTGTGGCTGTGGTGTAGGCCGATAACAGCAGCTCTGATTAGACCCCTAGCCTGGGAACCTCCATATGCTGCGGGTGCAAAAAAAACAAAACAAAACAAAAAAAACTGTGTGCGTCTCAGACCCTTAGGACAGGCCCCGGTCCTAGTCTGATGTCTGGGTTCCCGTCCTAACTCAGCCCCTTCCCAGGTGAGCTGAACTGGCCCTTTAGCCCCGAGCTTTCCTTGCCTCACCTGTAAAATGGGAACGCTCAGTATCTCTCTTGCAGTGGTTTTTGTGCGACTTAGAAATAATGCACATAAGAGTTCCCAGAAAGAAGTCCAACAGGAGAGGGCAGAGGCTGAAACCAAGACCCACCTCTTACGAGCGTCTTCAGCCGCTGGTGTTTACTGAAGCTCGGAAGTGCTAGGCGAGGGGTGGGTGGTTTCAGGCTGTGATGCTTGATGCTTGTGGCTGTCACTTGGGAAGCCCGGCGGGGAGTTGACGCAGGATGTGCCACGGGACCCTTCTCCCCATCCTAGGGCGGGATCCCTGGAGCTGAGCAGGTAACTGCAGGACACGCCCTGTGTTCTGGGTGTGGAGACGCCTGGTGACAAAGCTTTGGGGGCTGTGTATGCTTCATCTTTCTGTCTTTGCTGAGGGACCGGGTCAGCGCAGAACAAGCTCCAGAACCACTCAGAGGTTGGTGGGGAGGCAGATGGCTTGTTGCCATGACGTTTCTGGTTTCATGAAGGAAAGCAAGCAACCTTAAAAGTAGGACACGTTCTTCTAATTTCTCAAGCCGCTGCTTGGATGGATCATTTGCAGTGCTCACTGGGCTGTCGTAAACTCTATATGAAGTCCAGTCTTTTCTCCCCAAGAATCTTTTTGTCAATTAACTGAAAGCAGTCTGAACTTTGGTTGGAGGAGCCATAAAAAAAAGTAATAGCAAGAGTGAGAAAGAGAGAGAGCGCGCGCGCTACGCAGAAGGAGTCCCTGGGGACCGTGAGCCACTGCTCAATTTCAGTGGCAGTTGTCAAGAGTGAGAGAAAACAGTGGAGAAAATGTCTCATCAAGGGGTCCCTGACGGTTCTGCTCCAGGAAGGCAGCAGAGGGATGGCGCGTGGCCAGCTGGCCGGGCCCGACGCCCGGTGCCCCGCGCCAGGCCCTGAGCTCACCGCCTGCTTCGAAGTCATTTTACAGTCAGCGCTGTTTCCAGATCAGCACAGGGCCCCGGTGCAGACGCCTGGGGGCTGGGGGAGGCAGCTAGACTTCAAGGAAGGGAGAAATGTGTGCCTATTTTGGAAGGTTCGGCTCAGGGCTCCTTGGGGTTTGGTGACCAGGGCTGGCTGCCAGCACAGCTCTTGTCTGCGGGGCACCCAGCCCCATGCGGCAGGCGCTTCTGCCGTCCTGCTCCTACAGCGGGAGAGATGGAGACACGTGGAGGGCGGTGGCCCTGTGTAAGTGTCCCATGAAGGCATCAAGGCATGGTTTCACCCCAAGTCCCTCTGCATCCAGAGTGCCTGCTCTTCCGTCACTGCTGCCCTGCTGAGAAACCCCCCAGCCCAACAAGAGCTTGTGGTCCCAGGCCACTGTCTGGGCGTGAGACCCCTGCTCCCCACAAATGCTGTCTGTGACTTGGGGAGGGGACCACAGTGGGCCTGACTCCCAGGAGCTGTCTCTGCCCTGAGGCTCCTTCCTCTGACTCTTCTGTATCCATTCTGGGGTATAGATTGAGGAGCGCCCGAGAAACCAGGGGGCAGGAAGCTGAGCAAATCTTGGTCCAGGTCTCGTGTGAAGCTGTGATCTGTGAAAATTGTGGTGTAGTTGAAGCCTGATGACTCAGGGCCATTCGTGAGGCCCCCGACACCTGCTCCTATCCTAGTAAGCTCCCGCTTCAGCTCCCGTGCACATCCTGTGCCCGTGATTGCTCGTCAGGGGTGTCAGTTATTTTTGGTCCCAGATGTGTATTTGTGACTGTTAAATCCACTTTCGTTAATTAACTCCTTTCTCCACGAAATGCCTCGGACAGTCAAAGAGAGACACACACACCCTCCCCCAGGAGGCCTGGGGACCTAGCCTGCGGCATCTCCAAAATATGTATTTGAAGACTCTGGTTTTACCCAAAAAAAAAGAAGTGAGTCAAATTTATTGGAAAATTTGTCCTTAGTTTTAATAGGAAATGACCTTTTTTAAATCTTTGGGTGAAACGAAAGATCCAGAAGGATGTGTTCTGTTTATCAGGTGGGTTTTTTTTGTGTGTTGTTGTTGTTGTTTGGCCCTAATTTAGAACAGACACCTCTAGGTTCTCTTGGCATTTTTGCAGATATTCTAAATGCCCGAAGGAGTGGGGGCCGAGGCCTCTTCACTGAGATAAAGGATCTCACATTTAGGGTATAGGTGGGCGTGCCCAGAACCTGTTAATTACGTAGTAGTTCGTTCAGGTCGAGTCAAAAAGCTGGCGAGGTGGTCCTCCAGGGTCACTGCTGTCAGGCCACCCGAGGACTCTGCTCCTTTATCAGCAGCAAAAACCATGATTCGGTGTCTTCGGTTTGTGGTCCCTGCCACCTACGCATCTCAGAGGAGACCTGAGGCCAGCGTGGTTTCCGGGAACTTCCGGCTCTGAATCCCTCTTCACTCTGTGCTAAAGAGAAGCAAATGGCCTGAGGTGTGTCCACACACACACACACGAGACGTGTACAAGCTTTATCCCTAACAGTTGGCCCAAGCTGGAAATAACCCAAACATGCACCCACAGGAGACTAGACACACAAACTGCGACAAAGTCACACGGTAGATGCTGTTGGAAACATTTAGGAAGAGTTGCAGGTACTTGCAGCAACACGGATGACTCTCGGGGCATTAGCTGGGGTGAAAGGAACCAGGCGCAGAAAAACGAATGGTCTTTCCATCTATGCGACATTCTGGAATCAGCAAAACTTAGCTGCGGTGGCCACAGGCAGGGTGGGGAGGCCAGTGAGAGGTGGAGATTGACAGCAAAGGCACCACCTCTCGCTGGGCCGATGTTAACATCCTGTAGCTTATTTAGAGCAGGAGTTAAACAGGTGTAGACAGTTGTCTAAACTCTGTGGGGAGGGGTTGGGCCAGAGCCAGGCAGAGGCGGCAGCAATCGCAAGGTGGAGTTTCTTAGTCTGTCCACTGTCAACTCTGCTTATGGGTCTGCTTTGGTTTTGTTGTGGTTGTTGCTGTTGGGGCTGGAGTATTTTTTTCCTCCCACCTGTGCTTTTTTGTGTTTTTCTTGTCTTTCTTCTTAGGGCCATACCTGCAGCATGTGGAAGTTCCCAGACTAGGGATCGCATCGGAGCTATAGCCGCCAGCCTACACTACAGCCCTGCCAGATCTGAGCCGAGTCTGCAAGCTACACCGCAGCTCACAGCAACGCCGGATCCTTAACCCACTGATCGAGGCCAGGGATCGAACCTGCATCCTCATGGATGCTAGTCAGGGTTCATAACTTGCTGAGCCACAACGTGAACTCCCTGTGTTTATCTTTATAACTTTACACATCCTCCAAATTTTCTTTCCCTTGCTCTTGTTTTAGGGGACCAGTGTTTCAGGTGCGACATCTGTGCCTTGAGCCCTGCACTTTCTCTAAGCTCAGAGACATTCTCCTCTGCCTGGGAGAACCCAGCCTCGTGCTTAGGGAGGGAGTGGGTTTGGCTCTTGAGGGCCCTGCTCTCCGGCCCAGGTACCCGGGAGGTTGCAGGTTCTCTTGTGTGCAATGGACACTATGAAGGATTAAATGGGGCCCCTGCTGTCGTGGGGGAGCTGCTCCCCTTGCTTGTCTTCTCCGTCCCCATCCCTGTGTCTCAGATTCGCCCCCACCCCTACCCCGCAACCTGCCACCTGACCTTCCCCAGCTCAGTCCTTTCTAGACCCTTCCCTCATCTGTCACTGTCCGTGGGTGGCTGGTCCTGGGCACCGTGGACATTATGTGTGTGTGTGATGAGGAGCCCCCAGAAGCTACTGGGAGCGCTAATCCCAGTTCATGTGTTTCACAGTGTCCCTGCCTCCTACTCCCATGCTGTGCAGCATCAGGCCAGCCCTGACCCTCTCTGGGCTCCCACCAGCTGTGTCTTCATTGTGAAGTAACTGCACTCACCCAGCCTCACTTCCCTCTAATTTCCTGCAGTGGGTTCCTATACATTTGGCACCTAAGTGGTTAATAGTCCTAGCCTGCTAAAGACCTCTTAACTGGGGGGGGGGGGGCTGTGAACACTTCAAAAGGATGCTTTAAAAACCTCCCTCAATAGTACTTGGAGGGGGAGGGGGAGTCATTAAGTGCCATTTGTCACCTAGCCCAGCTCCATAAACATTTTCTTTGTTATGCTAAGAGAACAGGAACAATCTAACTACATTTAAATGCCAAAAGCCGCGGCCTTTAGGATTTCAGTACCTCGGTCCACCTGTGAAAATCGGACCAACCGCAGAAGCCTTCCTGGAGACATGCCTTTAAAATTAGTTCTGTCCACTCTGTCTTCGCGGCTCCAAGGTTTAAAAACCAAGGACAAAACCACAGCTTCTCCAGTCTCCTTGTTACTTGGGGCCGCTGGGGAGGGGGCTTCCTCTTTTCAACAGGCCCGTTCAAAGGTCATTTTCTCGATTTTCCTGAGCAAGAAGCAGTCTTACTGAGTTTCACCGTCTGCTTTAAATAGTACAGGATCGTTGTGAAATGTGGTTTTTAACTGACTGCATTCTTTGATAAATATACAGAGCACGTGGTCTCAGCTGTGACCCCCACGCGTAGCTAAGCAAGCCCCCCAGGTACCGCCCTAACCGGGGCTGCTGGTCCGCCGGGGATGGGCTGGACGTGAACACCTGGACCCCTTCGAAGGAGCCAGATAATCCTTCCTGGGGGTTGCTGGGCCCCGTGGGGGAGGGGGGTTGCGAGTCGCATTTTTCTTCTGTGTGAGGTGTTTGTGTTCTGAAGGAGAACCAGGGACTAGAGATGGCCAAAGCGGGGCTGGGGGATAAAACTGCAGACGGCGCAGCCTGCTCTCTGAGGGGCCTGACGTAGGCGCCCACAGCGGGTGCCGGGGTCATCGTCTCCACTGAGTCCACGGATCCAAGCCTGGACCACTGCACCGTGTCCGAGGCCCCGGAAGGTGTGTGTTTTTTAAGGGGAGGAAGTCCCCAAACAGAACGTATAACACCTCTCCATGTGTACTGCTGCACACTGATGTATGCCGATAACACACACACACACACACACTGCTTAACACTTTGAGCTTTGGGGGGGCACTGTTGGGATTTAAGTCCTCGGGTTTCATTCTGAGACTCGGGCCAATCCTGCTCCCACCCCTGTGGCCAGGGCGGGACCCCTTCAGATGCTGGCTCTGCCCCGTGCTTTTCCTCTGCGCTATCTCATCCCATCTCCCCACGTCCGGGGCTCCCGTCCCCTGCGCTCTTGGACGGTCCCGAGCTCTGTGAACCGTCCTGCTCTTGCGTCTTTACCTGTGTTCTCAGCGTGGCTTCTGAGAGGGGGACTGATGCGGCAGAGCGCACGCACGTTTTGCTAAGGCTGTGAATGGCCTGACCGTCCTCTCAGCCCTGGCGACCTGTGCTCCACGTGTGAGGTAGGAGGCAGCAGCGGCTTGAAGATCCCCGAAGGCCAGTAACCCCTTCACCCTCCTCCTCTCTGCCCTGCACCCAGGGGCTGGTTGCCTCAGTGAGCGCCAGGGAGGACCCGGAGCTGAAGCGACGTGGACAGGCGACCAGTGGAGGGAAGTTGACTGCGCTGGAGTCTGGGGGCGCCAGCATTTCTCGGGGGGAGGGATGGAGGGCAGCCTTCTGACCCACGCAGAGCTTGGAGCCCTTTGTAAAAGCGGGACATGGCTGGTGGAAGTACAAGAATTGCGACGGGAGCAGAGGGGGATCTGGGTGAGGTGTCACCCGCCGATCCCCTTACATCCTTCCAGGTGTATCTTTTTTTTTTATTATTCAATGAATTTATCACATTTATAGTTGTACAATGCTCATCACACGCCACCCAGGTGTATCTTTTAACTTGCACTGGATGTAACACGTTCCAGGGCTCTTGTGTGATGGGGGCGCTTCTCTTTTTTTGGAGGGAGAGCGTATTGACACACGTGTCGCTTCTCTGTCTCTTGCAGGCGGCTATGGTCCTGAGCTCTGCACACTTCTGGCTGGGGTTGTTTCTGGTTCCTACCGCGTGTCTGATGGAAGACGTAGCGTGGAGAGCGTAAGTGAGAGAAGCGGTACCCCACGTCTCCCCGCGTCCTCCCGCTGTCCCCTGCCATGGTCCCCTGCCACCTGCCAACAGCGATACAAAGGATGCTGGGTCGGGTTGGGTTTTTTTCTCTTTTCTTTTAACCTGTGCTTCACCTGGATGCGAGAAGACAGAAAGGAGTCAGCCTGTGTGAAGTCAGGAAGAATGTCGTGTGTTTAGGAGGATACGGGCGAGTTTCTAAGTACAGATCCATTCCATCGTGTTTAAGAAACAGCTCGAAATTCATTTTTCCTGTATCTAAAAACGAGTGCTGAGTGATCACAAGTGTAGCCTGGCTTTAAACCCCCTGCTTATGGGTGTGTGTGTGTGTGTGTGTGTGTGTGTAAGTCATTTCAAATCACCAAATACTGGGACTGAAGTTTTCTTCGTTTTTCCAAATAATTCACAGTAGGAATCCTTCTGCTATCATTCTTCTCATTATAAGAAGTTTACAAGTCTGTGAGAAGATTAATCACAAAGACAGCATTATAGGAGTTCCCGTCGTGGCGCAGTGGTTAACAAATCCAACTAGGAACCATGAGGTTGCGGGTTCGGTCCCTGGCCTTGCTCAGTGGGTTAAGGACCTGGCGTTGCCGAGAGCTGTGGTGTAGGTTGCACACGTGGCTCAGATCCTGAGTTGCTGTGGCTCTGGGCGTAGGCTGGAGGCTACGGCTCCGATTAGACCCCTAGCCTGGGAACCTCCATATGCCGTGAGAGTGGCCCTAGAAAAGGCAAAAAAGAAGACAAAAAAAAAAAAAGAAGAAAAAAAGATGGCATTATAGCAAAGATTCACTAGGAAATAATTGTGCTCCATTTTGATGTTTCCAAATATGTTGTTTCCTAAATATCTTATATACAACGTAAAAAAAATAAATAAATAAAGCTAAGTTCTAGGACCATGTAAATTTCACATCATCCAGGAGGAGAAGGTGGACCATTCCCCGTGTGGAGATGCTGACCTCCGTGCAGGGTAGATCTCACGCCCCTACAGCGGCCAGCTTCCTTGAAAACCGAGACCCCTGGATTGGCTTGACTTTGGGCAACGTGCAGTTACTCGGGGGCCCTGAGATAGAGAATGGAGACTTTAATCCCAGCCTTCCAAGAAAAGACATCGGATTTCACTCTCTCTCCCCCTTCCTCCCACACTGTGAGAGCTGTTCTTGCCCAGCGGTTAAGGATGTCTTTGGAAAGAGTTCATTTTGGCATTATCTTGTCGGCCGCGGATGCCTAATGCAGAAAGGGGGAGAGAGAGAACTTTAGAGCACATATGTGGGGTGGGTTTTTTTCTCTTCAGTAAGCTTTGCAACTCTTAAATTCAAAAGCTACACTTTCTTAAATGCCTTGATGTACCATGACTTCCATTTTATCTGCTAACACTGTATTCTATAAATAGCAGAAGCAGACTCCTGAGCCATGAAATGATTACCCCCTGATAACAGGGTATAATTTTATACCGAGGAAGGACGTTTTCTTAGTCCAACAAATGAACTGAAAGGAAAATGTTAGTTCTTTGATCTGCTCTCCTAGCACAGCCCAGTTGTGGCACAATGTATTACCTTGTCCAATTGCTTCAGTTTGGCGAGATAATCAAGTTAGTTTTAGGTAAACAGCACAGTTCTGATTATATCAGATCGCTTTTCAGTGTACACTGGTCGAGACTAGTAATTAGATTATAAATTAATCTCGCCCTATTTTAATTCCACTCTCTTAAATTAAGGTCGCAGAAAAAACTGTTTTTGTTGAGCCTGTGTATCTCCACGGGAAGGGTTAGCAGAAGTATCTTTCTGCCCTTTCTGAGAGTCTTTGCCCATGTCACTGTCTCTGCCTCCTTGTCTGTTTTCTGGCTCTTTCCCAGTACATTCCAAGTAGAAGCTCCCAGTCACCAAAAAGCAAATTATCTAGTGCCTCAAACAGGGCTTGGTGGGGGGGTTTCCTGGACTGTAAAATTAGCGCTATTTACATGTTAACAAGGATAAATCAAATGGCACTGCTTCCCGCTCCACCATATGGAAAGTGTAAAAGTCACTTCCTTTCCAAGAAGCCGGCCAGCCAGGTAGGAGCAGGGGCCTGCAAGGGCCCCGAGCACCTCTCTTCTTAGGAGTGAGAAAGCCCCCACCCCCCACCCCAATTCCAGAGGCACTTCCCGAAATGCATTTTGGCCTCATTTTCCTTGGGCGACCAGGAAGGAGGCCATCGCCAGCCTCTCACCTGGAGTGTCTGCCCAAAGCAAAGCTCCATTTGTAATATACAGCCTGTGTCTAAACTGTAGTCACTCCTCTCCTCGGAAAAAAAGAGTTGGGCGAGCGTATTCGGACATTTTCCCCCTGATCGTGGGGCCCATGTCGCATCTCCTGCTCTGCTCCCAGCTCGAAGAATTTGTGGTTGAGTCAGGTAAATTCAGAGGCATCTCCCAAGAAGAGAGTGCGCATCCTGAATTGCTCATCCCTGATGAGGCCGCAGGACCAAACTGTCCTTTCTCCTTCCGCCCTGGCGCCGTGTGAAACACGTCCCGTGTTCCCGAGCTGCACGGTGAACCCAAGTGTCCGTCCCCATGGGCCAGAAAACGGTCCGCCGTTTCTTGCACATCCTGGAGCGTTTCTTAGACGTGATGTGCGGGCAGCACCTCGGTCTTTGGAGAAGAGTTTAGTGATGGGGAGTCAGGAGGCCGCTGGAGAACGTGGCTGTGACAGGGCCGCTGGAGGCGGCATCTGGAACCTTCCGGGAATTGGCCAGGGTTCTTCCAACCTGCCTTGGGCCAGTCTTAATGATTCGGGCTTTTGTTTTGCATTTTGATGGCTAACTCCATCTTGAAAGAGCTTTTAAATTTGAGCACAGGCAGGCCTTGGATATTTCTATACATGTATATTTCGCGTATATTTCTGTACGGAGTAAGAAGGTGGGTTATTGCCTCTGCCTGCCTTTTCCGGCTTTTCTTTGCCCAATCTCTCTCCCGTTTCAGGACCTACACTGTTAAGGAAAAAAAGAAAGAAGGAAAGAAGGAAGGAAGGAAGGAAGGAAGGAAAGAAAACCTAGCTTGAGGCAATTCAGTCATTTTTTCCATGAAGTCTCGTCTTTCGGAAGGAAGATCCGTTATTACACTGTCTTAAGTCAGATTCGGGCACCAAGAATTACCTCCTCTGTTATTCCATTAACCGGAATTTTCATGAGGGGCCCAACTAACACATCTTTTATTAAAATCATCGACTGATTATATGTGATACCTGGCTAACGAATATTTTTATTAGAAGCATGAAGGTGAAATTGCCCAGAACTCTTTTAATATCCTTTAGCTTCCACACTTCCAAAATGTTTACCTAGGACAGCCTGTGCTTAGGTGAGCTGCCGTGTCCTTCTTCTCATCGAGGAGAGATTCATTTATTGTAAAAAGAATGTGAAGCTCAAGGTCACGGAACGCAGGACCCCGTCTCCTTTTACCTAAGGTATCTCCTGTGCGTTACCAGTCAGCACACAGTACGTTCAGCAGTTCCAAAATGACCTCATTTCCTGAGCATGATCCCAGGCAGGCAGTTAAGTGGAAATAAAAGGTAACAAGAAATTCCTGTGTACAACTGGGCCTTGGTTTTTTTTAAACTTTCTAACCAGACTAATTTCTTTTGAAACACGTTGTAATTTACCTTTTCATCCAGCTTTCGAATTTCGCCTCGCCTTCTGACTTCCTCTCCTTCCATCAGAAAAGCAACAAAGACACCAAGAAGAAACTTTCAGAAGCAAGAAGATGAAAAGTTCAAGATCCTAAGCCAAGTACTTATTTCAAAAATCCGTCATAACCTGGAGCGACTCTCGTCCTCCCTGAAGGCTCCCAGTGGCTCCCACACCCTCTTACAGAGGCTAAGCACCCCCACCTCCGCTCCCCCCGTGATCACCGGGCCTCTTGATGTCGGGTTAGGTGAGCAGCCCCGGAGCCCCGAGGACCAGCCGTCCACAGATCGTGAGTCCATCCGAGCTGTGACTCAGAACGAGCCCATGGTGACATCCCCCTTTACAGCCCGTGTCTGAGGCTTGGAGACTGGCTTTCAAAGCCTGTAAGTGTTAGGTTTTAGTCAATTCACACGTAGACTTTGACAGGGAAGTTCCTAGCAGCACTTGCCTAAGTAAGGCCTTATCATAAGGGTCCAGGTTCCTGAGAAAACGGGTTTGAATTGCTGGCGTCACCTCTGCTCCCTTGCCCCGTGCAGAAGGACTGGCTATGTCCTCTCGTGGCGGGTGGGCTCCTGGGCCGGCTCACGGGAACTGCTGGTGGGACTCCTGGAACTCTGCCGAGTAACTCTGGGGCGCGGATGCCCTTTCGGCCACCGAGAACAGGAGCAGCGCCGCGGGGCATCGAGACGGGCACCTTGGAAGGAGTGAAAACGGGCGGCTTCGGCACAGAGGGTCAGATGCCGCTTCCTCTTGGTCTGACAGTGCGCTGCTCCCGGGGCCCGGCCTTCCTCTCCCAAGCCTACTTCTTGGCATCACCCATCTCCCCCAACCCAGAGGATGACACCGGGGGCTGGCCAGGGATTGAGGGGTGGGGTGGGGCCGATGATGGCGTGTGGATGGTCCTCAAACAGTAAGCCACCAGCCAGACACGCTCCCCTGGACCCGAGCGGACGGGGGCTGGCCCCTCACCCAGGCGGCTTTTGTCGATACAGCCCCGGAAGCCCATGAGCTCAAAGGTGGAGTCTGGGTCCAGCCTGTTCATGAACACGGACCAGTATCGCTTGTCACGTTCTGTTTGACACTCTCTGCGCCAGCCAAAAGTTAAACGTTTTCTCGTATCATGTTTAAATTAAAATCCCGCCGTCTCCGCTTTGAACAGCAGTGTCCTATCAGGACCGGGTCTCAGGAACCGCCTGAGTTCTGTGGTTCCCTCTGGGGAGGGAGGGGCGGTGCGGGGCCCCAGTGCTGCTTCTCCATCAGGAACTCGAAGCCTCAGTGGACGACTTAACAGACCTTCTTTCCCAGAAGATGGAAGGTGGGAGGGAGGACGTGATTCCACTGGAACAGCTCGTGTCTCCAGAATGTTCTACCCCACGGTTCCATGTCCTTGCAGACACGCTGGTCTCTTCTTCTGCCTCTGAGTCTGGGGACTTGACAGGATGCCCGCGTGGGCTTGCACGCACGGGAGTGAAAGCTTGCAGAGCAGCGCCCCGTGCTGTACACTTAGGGCCCTTTCTCTTGTGACAGTTTTTCTTTCCCCTTTTCTAGCCCGTGTCTCCTTAAATGCTCTTTCTTCCCCAGTTCGTTTCCACCCAGCTGCTCTCTGTTGAACCTGCGTTTTAGGGAAGTCTTTGGTATCGACAGCTACTGACTGGAGCACTGTAAGGTCCTCCTTAGTTTAATCAAGAAAGGATGCAGGCACCTCTGGCTTTTTCTTGTTGTTTGTTTGTCTTTTTAGGGCCATACCGTGGCACATGGAGGTTCCCAGGCTAGGGATTGAATCGGAGCTGCAGCTGCCGGCCTCCACCACAGCCACACCGAGCCTCATCTGCGACCTACACCACAGCTCAAGGCAACACCGGATCCTTAACCCACTGGGTGAGGCCAGGGAGCAAACCCAGATTCTCACGGATACCAGTCGGACTTTTAGCCCTCTGAGCCACAGTGGGAACTCCTGCAGGCACCTCTTAATGGTGTTCCAGAAGAGGGCCGGGCCTGAGGTTTACAGGCTGGAAAGGCCAGCCTGGTCTGTTACTCTGCCAGGTGTTGGATGCTGCGTATGGGCTCTGATGGTGAGTCTGCAAGATGAGAAAGGCAATCTGCGCCCGGGGGTTTGTGTTGATCCGAATTTTGGGTCAAGGGCTTCGCACAGAAGGGTGAACTCCGGCGTTGTAGTCCATCCCAGTCATGCTGCAGCAGGACTGGTTTCACCCCAGAAGGAGAGAGAAGGCTGTCCCCCAGCCCAGGCTCCCTGATCCCCATCAGGTGTGGCGGGAGGGACCCACACATGTCCACGGGGTGAGGGTTGCAGTATCTTCTGAGTTGAGGTCCTGCAGGAAGAGCCTTAGAGGTAGGCCCGTGACTCTCCAGGAACCCGGGGCTTCTGTCTGCACGTGGGGGCCTCAGACGGCTCTGTGGCGACAAGAGGCTGCTGACCCTCATGGCCCGAGTCTGTTCTGCAGAACCTGGGGTGCTTCCAGGTTGCAGAGGTGGGGCCCTCACCAGGCCCAGGAATGGTGAATGTTCCACCGTGTCCCCAAGCCTGGGCCAGAGGGCACCAGATGTGGTCCAAGAGGGGACCAGCCGATCATCACAGCTGCATCAAGTTCATGGGTCATGTGCTTTCTGTCTTTGTCTTGTGACACAGGGTGAAGCACACCTGCAAAAAAACGCTGCTGGAGGAGGTGCAGGAGCTGGAAACCAAGTCTCGTGTGATGGGAAGAGCGATGCTTCGGGACAGCAATGGAAAGAGGTGAGGCTGCCTGACTCCCCCCACCCACCTCCCATCCCCGCCCCCCTTCCCCAGTTCCCGTTCCTCCTCTGAGTTTTCAGTGTGAGCACGGGATGAATGAGATGTATGTATTGTGCTCTCAAGGGCAAGGTGAATTCTGATGTTCTGGGCCCCTGGGCCTGCCCTCAGGGGAAACTGGGGTTTTTATGGGGTCCACACAAGGGTAGAACAACCTACATGCAGAAAATCGAAAAAATAGCATTGTGATCTTACGGTGGCGGCGAAGTTCTGTTTCTGCAGTATTAGCAGAGCGTGGAAGAGCCAGGCCTTTTGCTCTCAGGCCCAATTATACTAAAGGGTGAGTGTCTACCATGGAGGTTTGCAGGCTGAAGCATGCATGTCATTCGTGTAGAATTTGTTGCCGTTCGCTTCAAGTACAGGCGGGGCTGGTGTTGTTTTTAATGAGTTATTATTTGCTCCTGGTGTTGAGAGACCATCACACACGTACTGGCTGGTCCAGGGAGACAGGGCTGCGCCCCCATCACTGCACCCCCATTTCTCGTGGAGCCTTAGCCTCCTTCTCCTCCCACCGAACTGCTGGGTTGTGAGTAGTTATGTTTCACTGCCTGAGTTAAAATGTTATCAGGTTGCATGGGGTTAAATTTTACCAAAGAAAATTGACCTGGGCCGGAGGAGAATGTGCAGTGTGATAAGAAGCTGCCTTAGAGGCACAGACGTCTGGAAAGTTACGACTCCTCGAAACGCTTCGAAGGAACCCGTACACCTGCTTGGGAAACAGAAATCTGGAGGTCGAACCCTTCTAGGGACCCTGTTCTCTCTGGATTCTGTTTTGTTCTCCTTCTGTTTATGTGTATGATCTTTGAAAGCCGTGAAAACAAAGCATATTGTTTGTTTTGTTTGGGGGAAAGAGAAGCCAGCATGTTGAGAAGCATAGGAGTATCCTCTCAGATAACTGCAGGTAGTTTAGGAAGGGGGTGGGTATAGGGTGGATGAGTACAGAGTTGAAGCTGTGGTTTTTGTGTGTATTTATGACTTATTTTTAGTGAGGCCATTAGCATTTAGTGTGTAACAGCTATGCAGTCATTGTAAGAAGTTATCAATCAACAAGACAAAAATCATTGTCTTAGGAAGCTTATTTTTCTGAAGTTTTTATTAAAGTATCACTGATTTACAGTGTTATGTCAATTTCTGCTGTACAGCAAAGTGACCCAGTTATAAACACACACACACGCACATTCTTTTTGTCACGTTATCTTCCCTCACGTTCTGTCACAAGAGACTGGATATAGTTCTGTGTGCTGTACAGCAGGACCTCATTGCTTATCCATTCCAAATGTAGTAGTTTGCATCTGCTAACCCCAAACTCCCCGTCCATCCCACTCCCTCCCCCTCTCCCTCGGCAACCACAGGTCTGCCCATGTCTGTGAGGCTGTTTCTATTCTGTAGACAGGTTCATTTGTGCCGTATTTTAGATTCCACATATAAGTGACATCTTGTGGTATTTGTCTTTCTCTTTCTGACTTCACTTAGTATGAGAATCTCTAGTTGCGTCCATGTTGCTGCCAGTTGCATTATTTTGTTCTTTTTATGGCTGAGTAGTATTCCATTGTGTATATACACCACATCAGCTTAATCCATTCATCTGTCAGTGGACATTTAGGTTGTTTCCCTGTCTTGGGTATTGCGAGTAGTGCTGAGATAACACAGGGGTGCATGTGTCTTTTTGAATTATAGTTTTGTCCAGATATATGCCCAGGAGTGGGACTACTGGATCAGATGGCAATTGTATATTTAGTTTTCTGAGGAACCTCCATACAGTTTTCCATGTGGTTGCACCAGTTTGCATTCCCACCAACAGTGCAGGAGGGTTTCTTTTCGCCACACCCCCTCCAGCACGCGTTATTTGTAGACTTTTGGAGGACGGCCATGCTAACCAATGTGAGGGGGTACCTCATAGTGGTGTTGATTTGCATCTCTCTAATAATGAGTGATGTTGAGCCTTTTTCATGTGCCTGATGGCCATTCATATGTCGTCTTTGGAGAGCTGTCTATTTGGGTCTTCTGCCCATCTTTCAAGTGGGTCATGTGGTTTTTTTTGCTGTTGAGGTGTATGAGTTATTTGTATATTTTGGAGACTAAGTCCTTGTCAGTGGCATCATTTGCAACTATTTTCTCCCATTCCCTAGGTTGTCTTTTTAGTTTCTTTGTGGTTTCCTTTGCTGTTCAAAAGCTTGTACGTTTAATTGTGTCCCATTTGTTTATTTTTGTTTTTATTTATTTTGTCTTGGAGACTGACCTAAGAAAACATTTGTACAGTTGATGTCAGAGAATGTTTTGCCGATGTTCTCTTCTAGGAGTTTTATGGTGTCTTTTATTTAGGTCTTTAAGCCATTTTGAGTTTATTTTTGTGCATGCTGTGAGGGTGTGTTCTAGTTTCATTAATTCACATGCAGCTGCCCAGTTTCCCCAGCACCACTTGCTGAAGAGACTATCTTCTTCCCGTTTTATCTTACTGCCTCTTTTGTTGAAGATGAATTGACCGTAGACCATGGATGTCTGGGTTATTTCTGGGTTCTCTCTTCTGTTCCATTGATGTATATGTTTGTTTCAGTGCCAGTACCACACTGTCTTGATTACTGTAGCTTTGTAATATTGTCTGAAGTCTGGGAGAGTTATACTTCCTGCTTTGTTTTTTGCCCTCAGGACTACTCTGACTATTCAGAGTCTTTTATGGTTCCATATAAATTTTTGGCTTATTTGTTCTAGTTCTGTGAAAAATGTCATGGGTAATTTTATAGGGATCACATTAACTCTGTAGATTGCCTTGGGTAGTATCGCCATTTTCACAAGATTAATTCTTCCAGTCCAGGCACATGGGATATCTTTCCATTTCTTTGACTCCTCTTTAATTTCCTTGATTAACGTTTAATAGGTCTCAACATATAAGTCTTTTACCTTCTTGGTTAGGTTTATTCCTAGGTATTTAATTTTGGGGGGTACTATTTTAAAAGGTATTGTATTTTATATACCTTTTCTCATATTTCATTGTTAGTATACAAAAATGCAACCGATTTCTGAATGTTAATCTTGTATCCTGCTACTTTGCTAAATTCTTTGATCAGTTTGAGTAGTTCTTGTGTGGAGTTGTGTTTTTTGCATGTGTTGATGACATTTTTAGTGAGGCCATTAGCTTTAAGCACATGGCAGCTCTGCAGTCACTGTAGGAAGTTTTCAGTCAGCAAGAAGAAAATCACTGTTCTCAGGAAGCTTACAGTCGTAACTGGTGGTTGCAGGGCTAGGCCTGAAGGCTGTCTGGGTGTAATGTCACACAGTCACCCAGCCAAGGGTGGGCAGGGCTCTGTTCTCTGTTTGACACCAGGCACAGGGCTTAGCCCCCGCTAGACTGTCAGAGACCTACCAACTCCTCTGAGACCTGAAAACAACAGGTTCAGGGGCTCTAAAAATAGGGAGACGCCTGGGTATCAGTCCTAACAACTGTTACGTGAAATAAGGCCACTGTTTGATCCTATTTGAAAAACCCTTACAGGCCCTCTTAAACATCTCAAGAATTCCCCAGGATACCCAGTGATTGCCAAGAGATGGTGAACCATGTCTAAGGAAAGTGAGAATTTCTAAGCAAAATTCGAAAACTCCTTTTAGAGGAGAGCAGCCTGAACCAAGGCTCAAGTCGTCTGTCTGGTGAGGGGTGGGGGAGGGGGGAACCTCGCTCGGGATTTACAGGCCACATGTATCTGCCAAGCTCTGAGCCTGGGTTTGAGTTCCGGCTCGGCCGTGATGCGGTGGGTGGCCTTGGGTGAGAGATGGTCGTCCTTTGTTACAGGACGAGGACTGATTCGGGGCGAGGGGTTAGGGTTTGTGAAACCACGCATGTGACAGTGCTGGGACCCGCGGAGCCCAGCGAAGTGGCAGGGCTGGTCTTCAGTTTGGCAGGAGGCCATGAAACTGTCGAAGTCAGGGACTGTCAGCCTTGAGAGAGCTTGTGGGTTGATAACAAGAATGCAATCTTCAAAGGCACGTGTCCTGTTCAAAATTCACTGTTTCATGGGTCAGAAGATAACTAGAGTTTAAACGTGGTTTCCTGCCTCCTACATGTTGGAATCTCTGCTCACTCTGTAAACTCGCCGCCGCACTTGCTGGCGTGAGTGTCTGTGCACGTGCAGGTGCAAGAGGCCCCTCGGGGTCATGGCCTCCTTTCTCTCTGTCCTGGGTGTTGCCTTGTGTGTGCTCCCAACAGAAGACAGTCGGGGGCCCAACACTCCCGCCGTCCTCAGCATCCGCCCTGTCTCACGTCTCCTCCTCCGTCTCCCACCTTTCATGAGCGGTCCACGGGCAGCCAGATCCTGGCAGCTGCTCTCTGCTCAGAGGACTCGCCCTCACCACCGCCCCTTTATCCCCTGCCTGGCTCCTTTCACACCTGCCTGGATTCCTGGGCTCCTTGGGAGCTGCTGGGGGAGGGGCGGTCTGGGGAGGGGCCTCATCTCCTCTCACCTCTCCGGTTCCGGTTCATCTCTCAGATGGTGTTTGAGTTTGTCCCTGCGTCACTCTCCAGCCCTTAGTCTGGCGCGTAGCAGAAGCGCTGTAAGCATGTGACTGACGGGAGACGCAGAGATCCAGTGAGGAGCGGAAGCTGTGTGCGCAGCATCCGTGCAGCTGCTGCCTGGTGCCCTGGCTCCCATGCAAAGTGGCCTCAGAGGGATGCAGGCCATCACTTGGCCTTGGTGACAGGGCCCTTTATCCCATGGGTTGAGAGCAGAGCAGACCTGGAAGCCTATTTGGGGATGGTCCTTCCCGTGACAAGATGCCAGGAGCCGGGGGTCCTCCCTGCCCAGCCCCCAGGCATCCTGCCTCCCTGGCCACCCCGACCATGGCCGATCCTTAGCTCAGCTCTGCCCAGGGGCCCCTGGCTGCCAGGTCCTAAAACCCAGGTCCAAGTCGCCAGCCAACATGCTGGCCATTTTTCTCAGGAACGGACTCATAAGAAACAACAGAAAACCTTTACGGTCGACTCCCAAGATGCCTTTTGTGCCAAATTACCATTTCGAAATGGTAGCTGGCGATGCTAAGTGTCTCTCTGTGCCCTCAATTCATTCCATAAAATACGTGAACATTCTGTTGATCTTGTCCAAGCCTCCAGAGTCTGACAAGATCTGGGTCAACCTTCAAACTTCATGAACAGGCCTCTGCCCTTTCTCATTAGTAAATCGCCTTCCAAAATTAACCCGTGTCACTTATGCATAAATAAGCCTGTTCTCACGGCGCAGAGAAAACAAACTGATAATGAGAAAGGGCACGTCAGAGATTTCGACACCTAGAAAGCAGGTGGAGGAAGAAATGCCAAGAGAAAGACCAAAAATGGTTTTCTTGATTTTTGTCTGTCTTTTCTGGGTGGAGCATTTTTCCGGCCGTGTAGTTCACGACCTTAGAGACGCTGCAAACGTGCGATGTCTGGTCGTTCACAGCACCTTTTCCTGAGCCATTTTCCCAGTGATTTTCCCCAAAGCTCATCCTTTCGCTTGTAGGACAGAGTCGGACATGGACTGCTTTATACTCTGCAGCAACCAAAAAATGAGGAGTTAAGTGGAAGAATTCCTTGCCCCAGTGTTTCAGTAATATTTTTTCCCTTTTTTTTCTTTTTTTTTTTGTCTTCTTTAGGGCCGAACCTGTGACATATGAGAGTTCCCAGGCTAGGAGTGGAATTGGAACTGCAGCTGCCAGTCTACACCACAGCCGCAGCAACGCCAGGTCCGAGCCAGGCCTGCCACAGCTCACGGCAACGCCAGATCCTTAATCCACTGAGCGAGGCCGAGGATCGAACCCACGTCCTCAGGGATGCTAGTTGGGTTTGTTAATGCTGAGCCGCAACGGGAACCTTCCTTCTTAATTCCTCAAGGTAACTCATGAATTTGTTTTTTTTTTCCTGGAAGGAAATCTGGTGGCCACTTGCTTTACAAATGTAATTGCCTGCGATGTAAGATGACACTCTGTTTCCTTTTCCCGTGAGTTATCTGTCTTCCTGGGTGCATGGCACGGGGGTGCCCTGGTGTCTCGTCCATCGAGAGAATCTATGTGATGGGAACCCCCCGTTTTCCAGCTGTGCTCAGTCTAAATAAACAACGCAGAGGCCCTTGTCTGCTTCTGCTCCTCACAGCTGACGGGAGGGGAGCCGTGGGGCCCGGGCACTGATTTTCTCCAGTTTCAAGGTCACACGTTATGGTCGCCGCTCTGCCCTTGGCCAGCAAGGCAGTGGGATTTGCTTTTCCCTTAAGTGCCTCCCCTGAGTAAGGCCTCGCTGAGCCTCTGGTAAAGGAAGCCCGCGTCTGGTCCTCACCTCGCAGTGACCTGCCCCCCCCCCCCCGCCCCCCGACAGCATCTCTGTGTGGTTTTCTGTCCTGTGTGATCACCAAAGCGCAGGATCCGGGACCCCAGGCTGGAGCCGGTGCTCACGGGGGCATCCAGACGGCCCGACCGCCTCTTGGGAATTCCAGGGGAATCTGATCTGCTGTCTGTCTGGGTCGCAGCCTGTGTCCCCCGCCGCCGCCGCCCCCAACAAGGTCCATTTCATCCGGGCTACACTGCACAGCCAGGGCCCTGGTCCACGCCGGGGACCTGGGGCGTCTGATGGAGTGTTATCTGCGGAAAAGCAGAGGACGGATCCTGAAACACATCAACACGATTTTCAGACACACCGCAGCGTATTCCTCCAGCCCGGGGCCGCCGGCTCCCAGGCTCTTTTAAAACCAGTTAAATGAGAAAAGCAAACCCAGAGGCTCCCCCGTCCATTTTGTGTGTGTAGTCGACTGACAGTGAGGCATCACGCGTTAACGATAATGTTTAAAAAGCTATTTGGTACTGTCACACCTCCAAGTCAAAATTGCCGTAACTGCTGAGTCCGCGAGGAGGTGTAAGTAAGGCTGAAAACATGAGCTCCGCCAGCTTTACCGTGTATCATTCCTGCCGTGTAAGGTTTATGTCTTTTCAGGAAAAACCCTTTCTCCCTCCAGGTATTTGCTGTCAGCGACACGTGTCTCCATCCTCTTGTTTCTCTCTCACCCCCCCCCCACTTTTCCCCCTAAAATATCTATTAGCGTTTTTTTGTTTTTTTTTTTTTGGCTAAAAGGGTAGGAAACTATGGCATCACTTTCACGAACCTCTCCAGGCCAGGTGGCAAATGTCTGCCTCCAACACCTGGTTAAGATTTATTTCACTTCCAGCTGCATTTTTTCCAGCCATGTGTCACGAAGCCGAGGAAAGCCCCGACGGCACAGACAGACGGGCCTGACTTGGGCTCCAAGCCCTGCCACTCACTTAGCTGTGTGACCTTGGCTGAGTGACGAGCGTCTCTGAACTTTCGTTGTCTTCGCATAAATTTGGTGTGAGGCTGAAATGAAATCATCTATATATTAAATCTGTAGCATATGTGGATGTTCAGAAAGCCTTAACATCTGTGTGTCCCTAACTTAGCGGAATCACAGTGACATTTTTGCTGGCCTTTTGAACACAGATGGATTTTCCCAGAGCACTTTTGTTCCCCCCACTCTCCTAATACCACCTGGGCTTCTCTTAATACATACGTTTTTAAAGTTTTAAAAATTATCCAAGGAGTTCCCATCGTGGCACAGCGGAAACAAATCCGACTAAGAACCATGAGTTTCGGGTTCAGTCCCTGGCCTTGCTCAGTGGGTTAAGGATCCAGCGTTGCCGTGAGCTGTCGTGTAGGTCTCAGACGTGGCTCGGATGCTGCGTGGCTGTGGCTGTGGTGTAGGCCAACGGCTGCAGCTCCAATTGGACCCCTAGCCTGGGAACCTCCATATGCCTCGGGTGAGGCCCAAGAAATGGCAAAAAAAAAAAAAAAATCCAAATAGTCAACGTACACAGTAATAGCAAGATGAGCCTAACAAAGCTGATACATTCATTGCACAGCTTCAACACTTACCAGGATTTTGCCACAGTTAACTTCCCTTAGCCTCCGTGCCCCTATTTTTTGCAAATCCTAGACATGACAGCATCTCACCCTTACATGCTCTGGCGAGTAATTCCAAATATTCTACATGAGGACATGTCTGAGCCTAAGGCGTCTCATCCTTGCTTGTGTGGTTACATAGAAACACTAACTCCAGCCTCTCTGACCCCGTCTCGTAGTCAACAGTAATTCCTCCTCCTCAGCTGATACCCAGTCCATAAACAGATTTTTCTGGATCATCTCAACCCTTTCGTCTTAGGGTTTTTTTAGGTTTCTTTCAGGATCTAGGGGAGAGCCACACATAATTTTTGCTTTTAAGTCTCATTTGATCTCAGGAAGCTCCCCCTTCCTTGTTTTCAATGCCGTGGGCTGAACAGGAGTGACGCCCTGTTTGATTTTTTGCATCATGAGCAACACGTGCAGTGCATGGAAGTTTCCTCCTGTGCAGGAGAGGAGCTTGGCTCTGGGAGGGGGACTCACCACCTGCTCCAGCCCGTCCCCAACTAAGCAGGGGCTGGATCCTGTGTCCCAACTCCAGGCCTTTTTGCAAGAAGCCAAGATGTTGAGAGTCACCCAAGTGCTTCCATTTCCAACTTGACCTTCATTGGAGACTTAGAACAAAAGTTACGTGTGGGTCTCTCCTAGGTCCCGGGAAGTTGCGGAGCCCCAGAGGCCAGGAGGGAGTGGGGTGCGGGCCACAGCCCAGCCCTGCGGGAGCTGGGAGACATGGCAATGGTGGCTCTGGGACCCCAGATGTAGCAAGACCGTGGAGCAGACTTGCTGAGAAAGATGACTTCCGGCCAGCATCACCTTGGCAGGGACCAGTGCACTTGTCCAAGACACTAACTGAGCGTGTTTAATCCTGTGTGGGAAGGATGTGCGCCAGGCTGCACAACCGATATTTTAGTTTAGAGAACAGGGCGCCTTCACAAGGACACAGCGGGAGTCGGCACCTCTCCGAGGCCAAACCTGGGAGGAAGGACCTCAGCGGGACAGAGGGAGCCACTGGCCCAGGGAGTCACTGGAGGGCTGACCAGATCCCCACACCAGGTTTCGGGGGACTGTTCACATCACGGGCACAGGAGGGAGAGGATGAGGGGACAGACCCTCAAGGAGGCCAGAGGCCTCATGAGCACGTGGTTAATGGACACCTCGCCGCCTGTGTCAACGGAAAATAATTGGCTGTTACTTTATGGATGTTCCATCCTTGTTGTGGGTGGTGTTCTGGCCTGGCGCTTATAATGCAAAACGACTTTGTGACTGCCATTTGTCACGCGTTTTGAAGCGAAAAAAGGACTTCTCTCCAGCTTTGCGAGGTTCGTGAGCCGCGCTAGACTCTTCCCGGAGCCCACCCCCTGCCCACCGCCCGATGAGACACGACGGCGTCCTCGTGGCCCGCCTGGAGCGGGCTGGGAAGGCGCTCATCTTCCCGCGGTGGAGGAGGTGGGGTGATGGGTGGGAGGCAGAGTGGGTGTTGCTCTGGGCCTGCTGGCCACAGCCCTCACCCTGCTTCTAGGATACCGTGGATAAACCCACGTTTTTGGATCACGGCTTGAGTTAGCACACGGTCGACTTGCTCGGCCACCAAGACCCCTTTTCAGAAACCACTGTCACTCCCGAAGTTAACATTAGTTACTAACTGGGGCTGTTGACTCATCGCATCATGAAGTATTTCAATCCCTTTTTTTTTGGAAAGTTGGTTGTATTTAAGCCACTCGGGCAACAATACGGAGAGTCCCAAGTAGACTCGAAGAATGTTGTTTTTGTCCTGTCGGTCATGTAACTTGAATAATGATGTCTCACATTCCATGCCCGGATTAGTTCTTCAGCAGATTCTTAGGAGATCTTGGCTAATTGCTTTCCTTTCATTATCGGAGAGTTGTTTGCTTTTCTCCTTGCATCCCCTGGCTTCCCTGCCTCCAGCTGGGATGGGAGCAAAACATCCCAGCCTCGGGGGAGAAAAAACAGAGGGCCGGGAACACCCACTTTGAAACTGAGTCACAGCTGAGACGCTGCCCGGGAGGAACCAGTTGCTACTGCCTAGGTCGCTCCTGAGAGCTCGGGGAGGCCGAGGGAGGTGTCGGCTCTCGGACACCCGCGGAGCACAGGGAGTTTGTCGTGGGTTTTGTAGTGTAGTCCCCAGAATTACTGGATCCCCTGCACGGATGGGACTGTCAAGGGAAAAGAGGAAATTGAGGAGTGAGGTCTGGACGTGTTGCACTGATATTCGACGTGTGAACATGCCGCCTGGGTCCCGGGCGTGGTCTCCCATGGTGGCTCCCATCTCCGTAGCTGGCACTCGGAGGCCACTGGGGACCAGTTGGTCACAGGCAGCTGAGAACTTGGAGAAGGCACAGAAATTGCAGCTGGAAGATGCTCCCTGTAGTGGCAGTAACCACGCTTGGCCATAGGGTTATTTGTGGCTCGGGATCGTGCGCCTAAGGGTACATCCTTCCCTGGGCCAGGACCCAGGACACAAGAATGGCCACTTGTCATAGTGGCTCGGCTTTCAGCCACGCAGGGAGCCGGTGAGGTCTTCCCTTCCTGACACGGCAGTGCTGACACGATCTTTGGTGTTGATTCTCTCTCGTGCAGTTAGGACGGGCGCTGGGCACCTTGGGTGTGGTCATTAGGAGTTCACACTCGCTAACGAGCAAGAGAGAACCAGCAACCAGCCTAACAGGGAGCATGTTGGCTTCACAGCAGAGAGAACCAGCAACCAGCCTAACAGGGAGCTGACAGGTCGTGGATGCATCTGCACAACAGACGTTATGGGCAGGGAGGAGGCACCAGGCCCGGGTGTGGGGCAGAGTGGGAGCAACAGGCACCCGTGTGCCAGGGCTCAGGTTCCGGTGGGGGTCCCAGACCGTGAACACGTGGATGGACAAGAGGGAATGAGGAGAGTGAGGCAGGGGTCTGGGCCGGGGAGTGAATGGCGGGGCTGGTGTGGTCAGGATAGGCGTTCCCGTCGTGGCCCAGTGGAAACGAATCCGACTAGGAACCATGAGGTTGCGGGTTCCATCCCTGGCCTCGCTCAGTGGGTTAAGGATCTGGCATTGCTGTGAGCTGTGGTATAGGTCACAGACACAGCTCGGATCCTATGTTGCTGTGGCTGCGGTGTAGGCCGGCGGCTGTAGCTTGGATTTGACCCCTAGCCGCAGGTGCTGCCCTAAAAAGAAAAGAGAAAAAAAGAGCGATAGATAATTACAGCCTTCCTAATAAATCAGGTATTCATAAGATCAAATATAAGAACCCTTAACCTGAGAACTTGACAGAAGCAAGTTAACTTGAAAACAGTCGTGGTTTACTGTTTATTAATGCAAATCTAACACAGTAAGATTTAAAATTAATTATATGGAATATTTGTATGTTCTTGCATGTTCTTATTTTACATATGAAAAAGAACATGTTATATAGTCTTATTTTATACATATAACATGTATTCTTATTTTAGTTAAATATTTTTAAAATAGTTCATATATATAGAACGTCATTTCGGATCTAGTGCTCGAAAGAATAGCAAACAGTGCCATAACCTTAAAAGCACATTTTAACCTCATGTGTCAATTCACTCACCAAATCCAGACCTATATATCATTCAAAAAATTTCAACCGTTTATAAGAATATACTTTATAGAGAGTAAATCACTAGTATTTTAATCTTACTTATAAATCTAATTTAGGAATACAAAACGAATAGCTTAAAATTGGGGCATTTGAATTACAAAATATAATTTAGGCAAGAGTTTTATGTGCACTCATTAAATTTACCAATAAACACATTTCATTACTAATGGGATAAAACCATTTTAAATTCTACCAAATATTTCTCATTGGCGGTTCATCAGAAAGAGTCACAATTTCTAGGTACTCAAGGTAGTTCTAGAATGATAGTGGTTTTGTTTAATAAAGTACTGATATGCCACCCTGGCCCTTTGTCCTCCTGGCTCTGTCCTAGCTACGCACAAAGCATTTGCCTTTTTTTAAAGTGCATGGGACAGGAACAAGCACTTCTGTCCCATGGAACTTTGGGCTCCTGGTCCAGGCTGCATCTTTTCGCCACCCTCACAAGTTTGTTGAAAAGGGGAGAACTCTCATTTCCCTTGTGGTGCCCCGGGTTTAGGATCTGGCATTGTCACTGCATCAGCTTGGGTCGCTGCTGTGGTGTGGGTTCGATCCCAGGATCTTCCACATGCTGTGGGTGTGGCAAAAAAAACATTAGTTCAAAAACAGGGGGACTTTCCAAGCTACCTGAGGCAGGAGACGCAGCCTCTGCCTGCTCCATCCCGGCAGCGTCTTGCAGGCTTTCTGGAAGCAGATGAAAGATGCTGCAGCCCTGGGAGACACAGGCGTCTGGCTGGGCTGTGTGCAGGCCTAGTGGCCACCTGTGCTGATGGGCCATGCGTCCTTTGAGCAGACATCACAGGTACTGTGTCCTGGGGCATCTGGGACCTAGTGACTTTGCAAGGTACAACCCCGCAGGCTTCTGAGGTGCTAGGCCAGCGTAACGCTGCAGCCACGTTTCCGCTCCCTTTTGGCCTCTGCTGCTCGCATCCGTAAACTGTGCCGTCCCAGTTCAGGGGCCGAGGACCTCATTTCCGCCGTCCCTCAGTCTTTCACTTGCGCCTCCTCAGTGCTTGGAGAGGAAAACACCCTTTGGGCCTCGGACACCCTTGATCTGCATCCATGCTGTTCTGGAAGGAATGACTGCGGGCAGAAGCACCGGCTGATCCCGAGGGAGAGCGTCTGTGGCGCCTGGGGGCACGGGCCCATTCAGCCCAGCGGGCATCCCCGTCTCCTCTCTGCTCCTCACCAGCCAGCTGTCCTTCTTCTTCCTTTTGTGTAATATTCTCAAAGGACGGGGCCCCATCATCCCATCACAGCTGTGGGACTCGTAGCTGGGTCACCACTCTGCTCCCTGCCTTCATGTCTTTCGGGAACGCAGTGGCTTAGACCCTGCATAGGCTTCATTCACGGTCTCTGACTTTTGTTCTTTTAAGCTCTGCTGGAGCGTGTCCAACCTGTGACATCACGAGACAGAGCGTGTAGGCTCGGAGAGACGCACCTGCTGTTGATCCATTTTGATTTTCTCTGCTGCTTTCATGTTCGTGTCAGCAGCAAACATTTTCACATACCTAACAGCTGAGTGATACATATTAGGTACACACACACACACACACACACACAGAGCAGCAGCAGCATTTCTCATCTGCCTCTGCCGTTTATAAGAACAACAAAAGAACATCCATTTCTGTTTCTTTTATTGAAGTATAGTTGATTTACGATATTATGTTCATTTCAGGTATACACCATAGGGATTCAATATTTGCATAGATCATGCTCCTTTTAAAGTTATTATAAAATAATAGTTGTAATTCTCTGCTATACAGTACACCTTTGTTGCCAATTTATCTCATAAACAGTCGTTTGTATCTCTTAATTCCGTCTCTCTATCTGGCCCCTCCCCCTTCCCTCTTCCCTTTGGTAACCACTAGATTATTTTCTGTATCTGTGAGTTTGGTTCTGTTTTGCCGTATACATTCATTTGTATTAACTTGTAGATTCCACATATAAGTGATATCATATAGTATTTGTCTTTCTCTGACTCATTTGAGTAAGTGTAAGATTCTCCATCCACCCATGTTGCTGCAGATGGCATTATTTCCTTCTTTTTGATGACTGAGTAATATTCCATTGTGTACATGGACCACATCTTCTTTACCCATTCATCTGTCCATGGACTCTTAGGCTGCTTCCATGTCTTGGCTGTTGTAAATTCTGCTGCTGTGAACATAGTAAGTATATCGTTTCGAATTGGTCTTTTCATTTTCTTTGGATATATACCCGGTAGTGGAATTGCTGGGTCATACTGTAGTTCCATTTTCAATTTTTTCAGGAACCTCCGCACTGTTTTCCATGGTAGCTGCACCAGTTTTCATTCCCACCAACAGTGAACAAGGGCCCCCTTTCTTCCATATCCCGAACAACACGTGTTATTTGTGTTTTTGATAATAGCTATTCTAATAGGTGTGAGGTGATATCTCATTGTGGTTTTGACCTGCATTTCCCTGCTGGTTGGGATGTTGAGCCTTTTTTTTCCCCCGTTTCCTATCGGCCGTCTGCATACCTTCTTCGGAAAAATGTCCAGGCGTTCCCGTCACAGCTCAGCGGTTAACAAACCCAAATAGCATCCATGAGGACGTGGGTTCCAGCATTGCCGAGAGCTATGGTGTAGGTCACAGATGGGGTTTGGATCCCAAGTTGCTGTGACTGTGGTGTAGGCCGGTGGCTACAGCTCCAGTTGGACCCCTAGCCTGGGAACCTTCATGTGCCACAGGTATGGCTCCAAAAAGACAAAAAAAGTCCATTCAGGTCCTCTGCCCATTTTTGGATATTAAGCCCTTATCTTTCATATCATCTGCAAATCTCTCATTCTACTCAGTAGGCTGTCTTTGCGATTTGTCGATGGTTTCCATTGCTGCGCCAAAGAACATCGATTCCTGCCCTTTACAGAAACAGCAAAAGCAAGTGAAGTAACGACAATAATACCAGAAACAGTCATGGCGTTTGCAGTGACGTTTGTCATTTGTTCTCTCAAAACCGTGTTCAGCCGTCTCTGAGCAGCGCGCAGTGTGGGACAAACCACTCCCTTAATTTGTCTTCGTCTCTAAACCATTACCACTGACCTCCAAAAGACGTTTTGCATGAAACACCCGCTGAGCAAGTGGCATCAGGATCTTTTTTTAAAGTGCCTGTCGTCGAAGTTCGTGTTACAGGAAGAGGTTTCCCTGACAGGACCTTGACTTACAACGAAGGAGCGTTTCTGAGTGTTTTCCCCCAGGGCTGCTCGTATGCATTTTGCTCGCCCAGCGATGCCAGCGGTGGTGCCTTTCCTGCGGATGCTGATCCAGGCAAGAGCGTGTGCGGAGTCCTTGCCTCCTGCCAGAGGTGGTCCTGGGCAGTAAAGGCGTGGAAGAAGCGCGAGCGGCGATGGCAGAGGAGGAGACAGAGAACGCGAGTACCGTGGGAAGTGCTGAGCGGCGGCGTGATGGAGAAACTGCGGGGACAGCGCGGTGCAGACTAGAGCTTGCCACCCTGGTCACCCTGGGGTGGGGCGGGGGCGGGGATTCCGGGGGCAGGCGTAGTGAGTTATCCAGACCCACTGAACAGTTCAGTGTGAAGGGCTGGGAGTCCAGCACGGCGATGAGAGGTTAGGTTGGATAAATTCAAGGGCCAAAGCACAGGACCTGCAGTGAGGCTCCGCCTTTATTCTGTAAATGACGCAGAGCCCTCAGAAGCCTCTCTCAGGAGAAATCGCCATAGAAGCAGATGCTCCGAGGAGAGTATGAAAAAGCCACCTGACCTCTCTTCATCCCTCTGCAGTTTGTCCACACAGAACGGAGGGCCTGTGTCCCCAGGAGCCCTGCCCTGGGACAGGTGCATTTCATCTGAGCGTGTTTCAAGGTCACCCTCACCCCACTCGGGGACAACGTACAGCGTAGGAGGGCTTTCTCCATTCTTTCCTTCCTTTCACTTTATTCCACCCCACCTCTATCGTGATCACAGAAAGCTCTCTCCGTGTGCAGCCCTGTTCTCGCGCGGCCAGTGGGAGCAGTCTCTCTGCGGGGAAGCTGGGGTGTGGCTTCGCCTGCTCCTGGCGGGGAGGGAGGAGATGATGCTGACGCTGGGACCACACTGGCAGGTCTCCTCCTGCCTCATGCCCCGCCTCCCCAAGCATCACTTTGTCTTCAGTCATCAGGGGTTCCCAGTCCCCTGAAGACTTGTCCTTTATCTTAGAAAAACAGCAGTGCTTCCCAGAGGCAGAGACACGGCTTTTGCTCTGAGATTTCAGCATCTCCTGGATGCTTTGTCTGATCAGGAAGTACAGGCGTCACACACGGACGCTAGGCTATGGTTTACGTTGCTATTGCACACTTTTTAATGGCTGACCCGGCACGAGTCCAGGTTATAACATATAAAGGATCCATGACAAACATTCAGTGCAGTCTTTAAGAAATTCAGAATCCAGAGGGGTTTGTTTCTGTCTGGAAAGGCAAGGAAAGCAGGTGTTAACTCTCCCATGCCCCGTGTACGTTTAATTTTTGTCACATCCCACATGCTATCTCAGCGTCAGCTGCAGAGTCTTTCTGCAGACTGTCCAGCCAGACCTGTCAGCACAGCCTCACGCGGGGATCCAGGTGAGTCTTTTCAATGAGGGCTCTTCTTCAAACTGGAAAATGTGCGCCAGCCATGGCACAGAGCCAGCAGTGATGCAGAGCCAACAGTGACATGCGCAGTCGTCGTCTTTAGCCAAAAATCCCAAGCAGGCTTAGCAGCTCTCCTCCTGGGAAAGAGACAGAGCCTCACCTCTGGAAGTGTGTCTGCAGGTTCATCTGTTTTCAAGAAACCCTGCTTTAAAAGTCATGAGTGAAGGAGTTCCCCTGTGGCACAGCAGGTTAAGGACCTGGTGTCACTGCTGTGGCAGGGATTTGATCCCTGACTTGGGAACTTTTGCATGTTGCAGACACGACTGAAAAGACAAACAGACAAACAAAACCTTTTTTTTTTTTTCTTATAAAAAGGTAGTGAAAAAAGGCCTGGCAACATTTTTATGGAGCTGCCACAATGCTCTCTGCACCTCACCTTGAAGACACTTTTTTTTTGCTTTTTAGGGCCGCACCCACAGCATATGGAAGTTCCCAGGCTAGGGGTCTAATCAGAGCTATGGCTGCCGGCCTACATCACAGCCACAGCCACTCGGGATCCGAGCCGCGTCTGCGACCTACACCACAGCTCACGGCAACGCTGGATCCTTAACCCACTGAGGGAGGCCAGGGATCGAACCCGTAACCTCATGGTTCCTAGTAGGATTCATTTCAGCTGTGCCACGACAGGAACTCCCTTGAAGACACTTCTTTAAAGCCGAGGCTCAGAGCAGGCTTGACGCACGGCCTGGACGCACCCTGGCCACCGGCCAGGTGGAGCTGGGGTTGCACCCCCTGGGGCCAGGGTCTCCATGTGGACAGCCTTCAAATGACACCAGACAGCTGAAAGCCGGGTCTCCCTTTCTCTTTCCCTTTGGGCTCAACAATCAACCTAAAATAGGAGGCCCCCTGCTGTGCAGCCCCCTCCTCTGCTCATCTGTGCAGGTGTGGCCTCAGGGGAAGGTGACCGCACAGGTGCGGGCTTCTCCTGGCCGAGCCGACCGCCCGCTGTTTCCAGCCACCTTTGGCTGAGGAGTGTGGGTTCAATGTTTTCTGGATGAGGCGGACGATTTGCAGGAGACGTTTCCAGGTATTCAGCCCCGCTGTTGGCCGTGGGAAGCACAGCTCTGTTTGCAGACGGAATTCTGAAAAATGGAATGTCAGCTCCCACTCCAAACCCACTCCGCTGGTGATGGACTCCGGTGGGGGGGGGGGGGGAGCTCAAGGCCAAGGGTCCAGGGCGGTTGTTTAGTAACCAATTTCTTGAGGTCCTCCGGCCCCCTGCAGGGGCTGGGCTGAACGTGGAGTGACTTGCCTGAGGCCTGAAGTCCCAAACACACCCCCCAGGCTGAGGCTACGGGACTGTAGGGCCATTCTTCCCCCCAGGAGTGTATGGGCTCCCCACCCATCCGCAGGGAGGCAGGGGAGGCTGGCCCCACATCCGCTGTGCTTCCCCAGGAGCCTTCCGTCCCCACCCATCACCTGCCTGCAGACACCGGAGGACGGACAGCTGTGCCGGCACCGCAGTCCCTCGGTAGCCCTAACTGGTGCTCAGGAGGCTGGTGGAAGAGAAGCTGGTCTTCCTTCAGTGACTTCAGCAGATGAGGCATTTGTCTGGAGGCTGATGACACCCCGCGGGCACTGGAAGGGGTGCTGGGCAGAGAGAGCGGTGGGAGAGAAGTTCCTCTTGCGGTAACTCATTGGCAGCCGAGCGGGCCTACGAGAACGTTTGCTACTTTAAAAGAAAATACTACGCGGGTCCACCCTTAATTCAAGTCTTCCTAAGCTCTACTGGGCGCATTTTTCCTAAGTCTTCATTCCTCTGGGATAAATGTCCAGGGGTGTAACTGCTGGGTTTGTAGCAGTTGCATAGTTAGGTGTTCTGTTTGTTTTATTTTTAATAACCATTTATTGAACTCCTCTGTGGATTGGCAGTGTGGGCCACACATTCGCCCAGGCTTATCTGATCTTTTTTTTTTTTTTTTGAGATACAACTGAAGTGCATAAACTTCATTGTTTTAAAATGCGAATTCAGTGGTTTTGGTGTATTCACAAGGATGGGATATGTTTGGTGTTTTTAAGGAGCTAGTGGCCAAACCATTTTATACTTCAGCCAGCGACGTGCGAGCCATCCGGTTTTTCTGCATCCTGCCAGCATTTGGTGGTGTCACTGTGCTTTTTCCTGTTACCCATTATGAGATAGATGCCATAGAGCGTGGCTTTAATTTGCATCCGCTGACATGATCGGTGTGGTTTTCCGTTATTTTGTCTGTTTTAGTGTCTGTTGCTGAGAAAGGACAGTAATAATTGCGAATGTGTCTGTGTCTCCTCTGTCCACTTCTGTCGGTGTTGGCTTCACACATTTTGCGGCTCTGCTGCTTGATGCACAGGCGTTTGGGGTTGCTCTGTGTTCTGAGTGGATGGACTTTTTCGTCATTACACAGTGTTTGTCACTGTCTCTGGTAATTTTCTTTGCTCTGAAGTCTCCTCACTTTCTCTGATAGTAACACAGTTCCTCCTGCTTTCCGTCAATATTCACGTGATACCTTTGTCTATCCCTTTATTTTCTGTCTTCCTGTATCGTTATATTTGAAGTGTTTCTGGTAGACAGCGTGTCACATCATTGGGTCATGTTTTGCCATCTTCTCTGCCAGTCTGTGTCTTTTCATTGGTACCCTTAGAGCTTTTATTTTTTTTTTATTTTTTTTGTTTTGTTTTGTTTTAGTCCACATTATTTATTTTTTTTTTTGAGAGGGCCCAAAGATAAGGCCTTTTTATATATATATATATATTTTTTTTCCACTGTACAGCAAGGGGGTCAGGTTATCCTTAGATGTATACATTGCAGTTACAATTTTTCCCCCACCCTTTCTTCTGTTGCGACATGAGTATCTAGACATAGTTCTCAATGCTATTCAGCAGGATCTCCTTATAAATCTATTCTAGGTTGTGTCTGATAAGCCCAAGCTCCCGATCCCTCCCACTCCCTCCCCCTCCCATCAGGCAGCCACAAGTCTCTTCTCCAAGTCCATGATTTTCTTTTCTGAGGAGATGTTCATTTGTGCTGGATATTAGATTCCAGTTATAAGTGATATCATATGGTATTTGTCTTTGTCTTTCTGGCTCATTTCACTCAGGATGAGATTCTCTAGTTCCATCCATGTTGCTGCAAATGGCATTATGTCATCCTTTTTTATGGCTGAGTAGTATTCCATTGTGTATATATACCACCTCTTCCAAATCCAGTCATCTGTCAATGGACATTTGGGTTGTTTCCATGTCTTGGCTATTGTGAATAGTGCTGCAATGAACATGCGGGTGCATGTGTCTGTTTTAAGTAGAGTTTTGTCCGGATAGATGCCCAAGAGTGGGATTGCGGGGTCATATGGAAGTTCTATGTATAGATTTCTAAGGTATCTCCAAACTGTTCTCCATAGTGGCTGTACCAGTTTACATTCCCACCAGCAGTGCAGGAGGGTTCCCTTTTCTCCACAGCCCCTCCAGCACTTGTTATTTGTGGATTTATTAATGATGGCCATTCTGACTGGTGTGAGGTGGTATCTCATGGTAGTTTTGATTTGCATTTCTCTTATAATCAGCGATGTTGAACATTTTTTCAAGTGTTTGTTGGCCATCTGTATATCTTCTTTGGAGAAATGTCTATTCAGGTCTTTTGCCCATTTTTCCATTGATTGATTGGTTTTTTTGCTGTTGGGTTGTATAAGTTGTTTATATATTCTAGAGATTAAGCCCTTGTCAGTTGCATCATTTGAAACTATTTTCTCCCATTCTGTAAGTTGTCTTTTTGTTTTCTTTTGGGTTTCCTTTGCTGTGCAAAAGCTTTTCAGTTTGATGAGGTCCCATGGGTTTATTTTTGCTCTAGTTTCTATTGCTTTGGGAGACTGACCTGAGAAAATATTCATGATGTTGATGTCAGAGAGTGTTTTGCCTATGTTTTCTTCTAGGAGTTTGATGGTGTCCTGTCGTATATTTAAGTCTTTCAGCCATTTGGAGTTTATTTTTGTGCATGGTGTGAGGGTGTGTTCTAGTTTCATTGCTTTGCATGCAGCTGTCCAGGTTTCCCAGCAATGCTTGCTCAATAGACTTTCCTTTTCCCATTTTATGTTCTTGCCTCCCTTGTCAAAGATTAATTGACCACAGGTGTCAGGGTTTATTTCCAGATTCTCTGTTCTGTTCCATTGGTCTGTCTGTCTGTTTTGGTACCAGTACCACACTGTTTTGATGACTGTGGCTTTGTAGTATTTCTTGAAGTCTGGGAGAGTTATGCCTCCTGCTTGGTTTTTGTTTCTCAGGATTGCTTTGGCGATTCTGGGTCTTTTGTGGTTCCATATAAATGTTTGGATTGTTTGTTCTAGTTCTGTGAACAATGTCATGGGTAATTTGATAGGGATTGCATTGAATCTGTAGATTGCTTTGGGTAGTATGGCCATTTTCACAATATTGATTTTTCCAATCCAGGAACATGGAATATCTTTCCATTTCTTTACATCTTCTTTGATTTCTTTGATTAAAGTTTTATAGTTCTCGGCATATAGGTCCTTTACCTCTTTGGTCAGGTGTATTCCGAGGTATTTGATTTTGTGAGGTACAATTTTAAAAGGTATCGTATTTTTGTATTCCTTTTCTAATGTTTCATTGCTGTATACAGAAATGCAACTGACTTCTGAATGTTAATCTTATATCCTGCCACTTTGCTGAATTTATTAATCAGTTCAAGGAGTTTTGGGGTTGAGTCCTTAGGGTTTTCTATGTATAGTATCATGTCATCTGCATACAGTGACAGTTTGATCTCTTCTCTTCCTATATGGATGCCTTTTATTTCCTTTGTTTGTCTAATTGCTGTGGCTAGGACTTCCAAAACTATGTTGAAGAGCAGTGGTGAGAGTCCCTTAGAGCTTTTATAGTTAATGTAGTATGAATATGTTGGCGCGTAAGTTGACCATTTTATCATTTGTTTTCTGTTCGTTCTCTTTTTCATTTCTCTGTTTTCCTCCTCCTTGTGGGTTATGTGAACATTTTTTAGGATTTCCGTTTGGATTCATGTGTTGTATTTTTTAGCGTGTCTCACAGGATAGCTTTTACACTGGTTGTTCTAGGCGTTGGTGTTACGTACACGTAACTAATTAGTCTACTGCTGGTGTCATTTTACCAACTTGAATGAAGTACAGAAACCTTACCTCCTTTTATATCTCTTTACCCACTGACATTTGTAACACAATTTTCTTAAATATTTTTTCTTCCTGCATACTTAGAGCCAAATCAGCAGGGCATTTTTGCTTCAACTTGTCAAACATAATTTGGAGACTCTGCAAGGAAAGGGTGTTTACCCATGTTTTTGCTTTGCCTTGTTCTCTTTTCTTTCCTGATGTCCACTCTCCTTAGGCTTCTCCCGACGTCTCTCCTGACACCACCGGGCGCCAGAGACTGGCAGGAATTAAAATCCCAGATCCCTCCTTGGCCTCGAGTGTCACCGCCCCAGTAGGGGCTCTGGGGCCCCTTGTGGCAGCTCATCGGGGTGGAGTCTGGGCTCCCCACGTGGTATTGGCCAGCACGGATGGGAGCGGAGCCACAGTGTCTCGGGGGTGTTTGGCTGGAGTAGACTGATTCTGGTCTAAGAGATTTTTGCCGGGCAAAGCTGCCACTTTCCTGCTCCTAAAGAAAAGCTCTTCCTGGGCTTCTCTGGCCACATCCGTGGGCACTTCTGAGTTGCCAGGCCCTTCGGCTCCAAGTCTGGAAAACTCGGGTGTCTCCTGGTCCAAGATTCCTTCCTAGCTGCTGTTCCTTTTCCCTCCACCCTTGCAGCGTCATCTTATATTGGTTTGACATGCGAGGCCCAGGGTTGTCAGTTGGATTTAACAGGAAGAATGGAGAAAACACATCACCCCCGTCTTCCTGGAAACCAAAGTCTCTCCAGACAGGATTTTTTGAAACCTTTTAAAAGTAGGTACGATATGGTACCAGCCATACTCATTTTTGGAAGAAGCCATTTTTGCCCATTTACCCTTTCCAGGTGAAAGGACAGCGCAGGCCATGAATTTGAAGGGGAAGGAGCAGCTCTGCAGCCTCACATAGGTGGGATCTGTCTGGGGACAAGCGGCCTGGCCCAGAACACAGGCGTGTGCACGAGGTACCTGGGCTACTGCGCAGGTCGCCTGGGAAGCCCTTCACCAGAAGGCGTGTGTCTGCCAGTGGGGTGGTAACTGAAGGGAGCCAGTGAGGCAGGAGGAAAGCTGAACAAGAAACAGGAACTAGCAGCCAGCAGCTACGCGATCCTAGCCTCAGCCAGACCCGCCTCCAGCTGAGGCCCGCAGTCTGCATCCTTAGCGACACGCGGTGTCCCGTCTCTGCAAGGCCCTCGGAGGTGACTTTGCCTTTGCGCAGAGTATTGTCCGCAACTTGGAGGGGGCTTTCCTGCTCTGGGAGGGAGTCGGGATGCGGACTCTGTTCTCCCATTTTAGAGGAGGATTTCTGCATTCAGCCGGGATGTCCTCGGCTACTGTCCTGAGCTCAGTGCTGGGCAGTGGGGACACACGATGCAGGATCCAGTGATGGCGACACACAGGAGTAAGACAGTGAGTCGCACGTGACCCAGCACTGTAGAGGGCCGTGCAGTGACGTGTAACCACGTCCTGTGTCCAGCCTGCCGGGCACGGTGACTAAGGCAGAGAAGGTATAGGGCCCGGTCCCTGGGGACGAACATTCTAGGTGAACACACAGAACCACGTTAGCGTTTCTGGGAATCTCCACGTGCGTGGCCTCCCCGGTGTCTCAGAGGCCACTCAGAGTCTCACATTGACACCTGGACCACTGTCTCCCCGCGACATGTCACCCTCCGACGTGGCTCCATCTGCGTGGCCGGCAGGGAGTGGCCCCTTGGTCAAGATACAGACTCGATGCCACACCGTCTTGGAGCCTTCTCGAACTTTCTCTGAGTTGCTCCCTCCTCTCTGGTGTCACTGCTGGGGCGTGTAATCGCCGCAGTGGCATGCATCCCCTTGTTCCTCGGTATCTGTCTACACGGCGGGACTACCTCAGAGGCTGCGGCTTTGCAAGGGAGTGGCTGTGTCTTGGGTGGTGTTTTCAGCATCAGATCCACACGCTAGAGGAAGAGCATAAACACTGCCTGGGTGAAAATCAGCTTCTAAAATGCGGGCTGTGGAGTTCCCATTGTGGCACAGTGGGTTAAGAACTCGCCATAGTGTCCGTGAGGATGCAGGTTTGATCCTTGGCCTCGCTCCGTGGGGTAAGGATCCGGCATTGCCACAAGCCTTGGCGTAGGTCACAGATGTGGCTTGGCTCTGGCATGGCCGTGGCTGTGGTGTCGGCCGGCAGCCACAGCTCCCATTCAACCCCTAGCCTGGAAACTTCCCTATGCTGCAGGTGCAGCCCTAAAAAGAAAAAAAAGACAATTAAAATTTTTTAAAAAATTAAATGCAGGATGTGCGCAGGTGGGCAGAAGAGGAGAATAACTGACGACCATCTAATAGAGTCTACAAAGGGCGCCTCGTCTCCAGGGTGGAGCTCCTTTCTCGTCGGAACCTTAGGCTGGAAAACCTCTCCTACTGTGTGTTACTCTTGCTGTCTCCCCCGTGACCTAAGTGTATTCAACTAAGGTGAGGTTTTTTGTCCTTCAGAGGCCTGGGTGGGTCTGGACGAGGCTCAAGCCCCGAGTTTCTCCTCTCATGTTCAGACTCTAATGAGGTTAAAGTAAGTTACCAGTTGAGGCCATGAAACCTTGTCCCCAGGGTCATTAAAAGCAGGTTAGAATTTCAGCGGTGCCATAGCTCGGTAGAGGCTTGGCCTCACCTGAGGAAAGGGAGCTTTGCTGCGAGCTTTTATCTTGCGAAATGTAGCAGCTTTATGTTTTGAAGGCAGTCCTGCAAGGCATTTAAAAATAAGTTTCTAAAAACACTTATTACTTTTTGGCTGCTTTATGGTGTCAGCTGCAATTCCTACCACCTGTAACCACTGACAAGCCCTAAAAACAGATTTGTAATTATTTGCTACAGTCTCACATCCTGCTATTTGCCAGTTATGCGCGTGTGATTTTAGCAGGGACAGCCTCCCGAGAGAAATGTGCAGGTGAAAGAGCATTATTCCCCCAAAGAATGCGCACCAGCTCTCTGCTCCCTCAGACAGGAGCGAGCTGTTGCTCCTAGGATGCGCCAGCTTCTTCGCAGAGCCTTCCTCTGACGAGTCGCCTGAGCTGGGCTTTCACCGCAATTACAGGACAGGCAGCAAGCGTGCAGGTGCCTCTGGAAGTCCTGGTACCTGCACCTGCACCCTTCATATCTGGGGATGGAGCTCAGGCAGCATCCGCATCGCTGCCTCAGCCAGGAGGGAAAGAGATCAAGGAAGCGCCTAACTCCCGCGTCCCTGCCGCTGTGAAGATGACATCATTTCCAACCATCAGGTGGCGGGAGGGACTTGACCTGCATTCGGGACCCATTCCCTCTCCTTTTGGTTTTTCACAATGTTTTTTAAATTGCAAAATTTATGAAGGATAAGATCTACCCTCCCCCCCCTTTAAGACTAGTTATACATTTTAATTCTCCAGTGGACGTACAGTTGGTTTACGGTGCTGGGTTCATTGCTGCTCTGCAGCAGCGCGGTTCAGGTGCATGCGTTTCTCTCTCTGTTCTTTCCCATTTTATCCTCGTGCTGTGCAGTGGGACCCGTTGTTTATCCGTTCTGTGTGTGAGTCACCTCTGTAAGGCGTCTCATTCAGAGGTATTGAGTACTCTCACGGTATCGCACAGCCCTCGCCGCTGCCTCGTCCCACCCTCCCGCAGACATCTGGGGTGCTATAAGCAGGCCCCCTCTCCTCCCTCCCCACCGCCTGCCCTCCAGGCCCCAGTGCCCACTGCTCTCCTGTCTCTGATACCTGCCCGTTCTGGACACTGCATGTAACTGCAACCCTGCAAGACGCAGCCGCTCGGTTTCGGCTGCTTTCACCTGCGGGAGGTTTTCAGCGTCTTCCCACGTTGTGCAGGATCAGTGCTTTGTTCCTTTCGTGCCCGAATACCACCCCCATGCGATAGTCCACGCGTGTGTCTCCGTTCGGCTGATGGACGTCTGGTTTCATTTTTTGTCTCCTGTGAATAATGCTCCTGCAGATACCGGAGTATACGTGTCTGAGTCCATTCTCACTTCTTTTGGCTGTAAGTCAGGAGTGGAACTGCTGGATGAGACGGTCATTTTTTTTTTTTTTTTTTTTTTTGTCTTTTGAGGGCTGCGTCCACCGCATATGGAGGTTCCCAGGCGAGGAGTCCAATCAGAGCTCCTGGCCACAGCCACAGCCACGCCAGATCCTTAACCCACTGAAAAGGCAAGGGATCGAACCCACAACCTCGTGGTTCCTAGTTTGGTTCATTTCCGCTGCGCCACCACGGGAACTCCGAGACAGTCGTTCTTGTTGCACTTACTGAAGACACCGCCTTACGGGCCCCCGCCAGTGTGGCCGCGTTCCAGTTCCTCCGCGTCCTCTCGACACTGGCTTCTGTCTCTTGCTCTTTTACTCACCGCTGTCCAGCCAGATAAGTGCTGTCTCTTTGTGAATGTGATTTGCATTTTCCTCCTGTTTAAGGACACTGAATACCTTTTCATGTGCCTGCCGGCCATCGTGTTTCTTCTTCAGAGAAGGTCTCTTCAAATCCTTTGTCTGTTTTTGATGTGGTTTGTCTGTCTGCTGTTGAGTTGTTGGGACTATTGATACAGTCTGGATGCTAGACCTTCACCAGATAGAGGACTTGCAAATATGTTCATTTGTGGTTGTCTTCTCACTTTCTGGGTAGTGTTTTTTTGTTTTGTTTTGTTTTGTTTTTTTGGAAAGCATTATTCATTTTTTCTACTGTGGGTAAGGTCTTTTGATTTATAAAATTTTTGAATTTCTTTTTTGGTCTTTTTTTTTTTGGCCTCGCCCTCGGCATATGGAGGTTCCCAGGATAAGGGTCAAATCGGAGCTCCAGCCGCCAGCCTGCGCCACAGCCACGCCCAATCCTTGATTAGTGAGGGAGGCCAGGAATCAAACCCGCATCCTCATGGGTGCTCGTTGGATTCATTATTGCTGAGCCACAACAGGAACTCTCCAAAAGTTTTTAATTTTGATGAAGTGCAATTGATCTGTTTTTGCATTGGCTGCCTGTGCTTTGGGTGTCATGTCTGAGAAACAAGGTCAAATCCAAGGTCATACAGGTTGATACAGTTTTGGCTCTGATATCGAGGTCTCTGATACATTCTGAGCTACTTGTTATGTATGATTACAGGTAAGGGGCCACCTCATTCTTTGGCAGGTGAAAATCCAGTGAGGGGCGCATGCGCTCAACAGACTGTTCTCTCCTCATGAATGGTCTTGGCGTTGGAGCCAAACGTCAGCTGACCACAGATGTGTCGGTTCATCGCCAGGCTCGTCACTACACTGATTTATATGCCGAGTCTTCTGTCAGTGCCACCTTATTTTTATTACTGTAGATTTATATGAAGTCTTGAAATCAGGAAGTATGAGTCTCAGAATTTTGTTGTTCTTTTTTCTTTTTTTTTTCATTCTAACTTCAATATTTTATTTTTTTATAATTTATTTTTTTCCCACTGTACAGCAAGGGGATCAAGTTATCCTTACATGTATACATTACAATTACATTTTTCCCCCACCCTTTCTTCTGTTGCAACATGAGTATCTAGACAAAGTTCTCAATGCTATTCAGCAGGATCTCCTTGTAAATCTATTCTAAGTTGTGTCTGATAAGCCCAAGCTCCCGATCCCTCCCACTCCCTCCCCCTCCCATCAGGCAGCCACAAGTCTCTTCTCCAAGTCCATGATTTTCTTTTCTGAGGAGATGTTCATTTGTGCTGGATATTAGATTCCAGTTATAAGTGATATCATATGGTATTTGTCTTTGTCTTTCTGGCTCATTTCACTCAGGATGAGATTCTCTAGTTCCATCCATGTTGCTGCAAATGGCATTATGTCATCCTTTTTTATGGCTGAGTAGTATTCCATTGTGTATATAGACCACATCTTACGAATCCAATCATCTGTCGATGGACATTTGGGTTGTTTCCACGTCCTGGCTATTGTGAATAGTGCTGCAATGAACATGCGGGTGCATGTGTCTCTTTTAAGTAGAGTTTCGTCCAGATAGATGCCCAAGAGTGGGATTGCAGGGTCATATGGAAGTTCTATGTATAGTTTTCTAAGGTATCTCCAAACTGTTCTCCATAGTGGCTGTACCAGTTTACATTCCCACCAACAGTGCAGGAGGGTTGCATTTTCTCCACAGCCCCTCCAGCACTTGTTATTTGTGGATTTATTAATGAGGGCCATTCTGAGTGGTGTGAGGTGGTATCTCATGGTTGTTTTGATTTGTTGTTCTTTTTTCAAGAGTATTTTGGCACTTTGTCGTCCCTTGTGATGCCATATGAATTTTAGGACAAGTTTTTTTTTTCATTTCTGCAAAAAAAGACTTGGGATTTTGCCTAATCGCTTTGGTTAGAACTTCCAGTAAATCCGTTGAGTAAAGTGGTAAAGGCAGGCATCCTTGTCTTGTTCCTGATCAGAGAGAGAGAGCTTTCAGTTCTCACCACTGAGGGTGACGGCAGCTGTGGGGTTTTCATAAATGCTCTTTGTTATGTGGAAGAATTTCCTTTCTTGTCTTAGTTTGCTGTGTATTTTTATTATAAAAGAGCATTGGATTTTTTTTTTGGTTTTTTTTTTTTTTTTTTTAGGGCTGCACCCACAGCATATGCAGGTTCCCAAGCTAGGGGTCAAATCGGAGCTGCAGCTGCCGGCCTCCACCACGGCCACAGCAGCATGGGATCCGAGCCATGTCGGCGACCTACACCACAGCTCACAGCAATGCTGGATCCTTACCCCACTGAGCAGGGGGCCAGAGGTCGAATCCAACCCCTCATGGGTGCTAGTCAGGTTCATTCACCACTGAGCCACAGTGGGAACTCCAAAAGAGCATTGGATTTTGTCAAATGATTTTAATATAGATGATCATTGATGCTTTTCCTCCAATTACTGGAGTATACTGGTTGTTTGATTTTTGTATGTTTAACTACCCTTGCATTGCTGGGGTAAATCCCATTTGGTTATGGTGTGTAATCTTTTTATTCTACTGCTGCATTTGGCTTGCTAGTGTTTTGTCAAGAGTTCTCTTTTTTAAAACCAAAATCTCATAGGTCTCCATTGTTCTTCCCTGTGCTAATTTGTATTCTCTTCTTCTCATTAACCAGAATTAGCCAAGGTAGCTATTTGGTTGTCTTTTCTTCAGCTTTTTTTCCTACGTCTTTGTGAGCAGATGGCTTTCAGACCATGTCTAGACAATGGAGTGCTATAAATTATAAAACATTGTCATCACCCCTTTCTCTCTTGAGCTTCTCCACCATTTTACTGTGGAGGAGAGATTTTAATAATGTTCGCACCCAGTGGTCTTTGTGCCTCACATGCCTCCAGTGGAGTGCGTTTAAAAGCTCTGATACCCTTTTCATCACCCAAAGCTTTGTCCAATCCACTGCTGTCTTAAAAGTCTGCAGAAAAGGTGGTTTCTAAAAATAGCAAGCCTGGGGAAGAACAGTTCTGTGGTCTTGTTCTGGAGCTGTCGTGTTTTCTAATAACTGGGTCACAGGGAAACATAAATTATTCATGGAGTCCAGACAGACGCAGCGAGGTAGATGAAGCTGACTCGTGGGGACTTTTCCACATGCGCAGAAATGCCGGGTGAAAAGTGAACAAAAGAAAGACTCTCAGTGCATCATCAGGTTCAAAAGAAACTCGAGGAAGCCTCGGTACCGTCACGGAGAGACATCCAGGCCAGCAGGGTAAGGGGGGCTGCATGGGATTCAGGCCCCAGGAAAGGCTGGGGTGGGGTGGCAGTGCAGGTGCAGGCATTGCTGAAAGGAGATAAAACCTCAGTCCCATGTGAGATGGAACACAACCCTGTTCATAAGGCCACAGGTTTTGTAGGGCTGCTATTTTGGTGAAACTGAAGCTAGAAAAATTGTATGTGCCCAGGGAAATGGATGGAAGAATCACCCACCAGAAACTGGCATACACCTCATACACCTTATGTACGAAGTCCAATTTTAGACTATTCCCCGTGCTATAGGAACTAAGGTAGTAATATAAAAATAGGGCCCTGGCAGAGGCAGAAGGAAAGTAACTCTGGAGAGAGAGTCCATAGAGAGCACACAGTAGATGAGCCCAGGAAGAGAGGTGTTGACTGTTTATGTATCAGCTGCCCAGGAACTGGAGATGCAAGGAAAGTCTGCGGACATGGAAATCAAACAGTAAGAGTAGCGTAGTGTGTGCCAGCAGGTGCATGCAGAAGAGAAGGAAGATGTTCGGAGACGGCACAGGGTGGGAATTTAAAACGAAACACGCTGGTCAGCTGATTTCACGGATATAGAGTTGCCTTACAGTGTGTTAGCTTCTGTTGTACAGAAAAGTGCGGGAGGTGTGTGTGCTCTTGTTCCTGCTCTTTTCCAGGACGGTTCGTCACAGGCCATCAAGTGGGTTCCCTGTGCTGTATGGTAGCACCTCATCCATCCTCTGTGTTCGCCTCTGCTGATCCAAACGCCCGGTGCTTCCTCCCCCAACCCCACCTTGGCAAGCACAGGTCTATTCTCTATGTCTGTGAGTCGGAGTGTTTTGTAGATAAGCTCATTTGGTCATTTTTTTTTTTTCTTTTCTGGCAGCACACATGGCATATGAAGTTCCCAAGCCAGGGATCAAATCCCTGGCCACACCTGCAGCAGCACTGAATCCTTAACCCACTGTGCCGGGATCAAACCAGCACGCCCACAGAAATAAGCTGCATCATTAAGCCGCTGTGCCACAGTGCAAACTTCTGGTTCTATTATAGATTCCACATATAAGGGATATCATATATGGTATTTGTCTTTCTGACTTAATATGATCATCTTTAGGTCTGTGTTGCTGCAAATGGCATTGTTTTGCTTTTTCATGGCCAAGTAATGTTCCTGTGTGTGTGTACACACTACATCTTTATCCGTCCATCAATGGACACTTAGGTTGTTTCCATATCTCGGCTACTGTGAATAGTGCTGCTATGAACAGAGAGGGGCATGTATCTTTTCGAATTATACTTTTGCCTGGGTATATGCCCAGGAGTGGGGTGGCTAGAACATGTGGTAACTCTACTTTTACTTTTTTGAGGCTGGTCAGCTAAATAATAATGTAGATACAGCCAAAGGGAGAAAGGAAGTAGAAAACAGGAGGAGGTTTTAAGATGTGGAAGATGCATGTATAGTAGAAGCTCCTGAACAAGAAAAAAAACAACAGAGTTGGGGAGAGGCAGTATTCAAAGTATTTTTCGTAAGTGAAAGTAAACGTTCAAGGTATTGTAGCTTTCCAGATCTGAGCAGGATATAAAAACAAATCTACACCAAGTCATAGGAAACGCTGTACGCTTCACAACACCAGAGAAAGAGAGAATTACAGAAGCATCCAGAAGGAAAAGGTGGGTTCATCTGCAGAGACCCAGTCCTCTGAGTGAGTAGATGATGCAAAAGAAAATCAGGAGAAAAGAGGGAGCAAAGGAGGAGGATAAACTGGAAACGTAACGAGACCTTTAGACACCGGATTTCACTGAAGTGTAACTGGTTTCCAGCGTTACTTTCTGCTGAACAGCGACGTGCTTCGGTTCTGCATATATTCTGTTTAAACTACTCTTTTCCATTACGGTTTATTCCAGAACAGTGACTATAGTCTTCTGTGCCATACGGTAGGACCTTCCTGTTCACCCAGCCTATCCATGATAGCTCCCATCTGCCAACCCCAGCCTCCCCGTGTCCCCTCCCCCTTGGCAACCACAGGGCTGTGAATCTGTTTTGCAGATATGGTCATTTGTTTCATATTTTATATTCCACGTATATGTGGTATCATATGGTATTTGTCTTTCTCCATCTGACTGACTTCACTTTGAGAATCTCTAGTTGCATCCGTGTTGCTGCAAATAGCATTATTTTGCCCTTTTTTATGGCTGAGTAGTATTCCATTGTGTGTATACACCACATTTTCTTAATCCATTCATCCATCGATGGCCATTTAGGTTGTTTCCATGTCTTGGCTGTTGTGAACAGTGCGCCTGTGAACATAGGGGTGCATGTATCTTTCTGACTTACAGTTTTGTCCAGATATGTGCCCAGCAAGGGGATCGCTGGATCACATGGCAGTTCTGTTTTTCCATCTTCTGAGGAACCTCCATACTGTTCTCCATGTGGTTGCACTAACTTACATTCCCACTAACCGTGCAGGAGGGTTCCCTTTTCTCCGCACCCTCTCCAGCAGGTGTTATTTGTAGACTCTCTAATGATGGCCATTCTGACCAGAGTTCAAGTGGTACCTCGTTGTAGTGTTGATTTGCAGTCTTCTAGTAATTCAGGACGTTGAACATCTTTTCATGTGTCTGTTGGCCATCTGTGTTTTTGGAGAAAAGTCTAATTAGGTCTTCTGCCCATTTTTCAACTGGGTCGTTTGTTTTGTTGTTGTTGCGTCGTCTAAGCTGTTTGTATATTTTGGACGTGAAGCCCTTCTGGTCACATCGTTTGCAGATACTTTCTCCTATTCCATAGGATGTGTTTGCATTTTGTTTAGGGTTTCCTTTGCTGTGCAAAAGCTTGTAAGTTTGATTAGGTCCCATGTGTTTATTTTTGTTTTATTCCTATTGCCTTGGGAGACTGACCTAAGAAAGATTTATGTCAGAGAATGTTTCCCTGTGCGCTCTTCTGGGAGTTTGATGGTGTCATGCTAGTTAGACAAGTTTTAAAACATGATTATACACTGTGAATACACAGATCAGCGAGAAAAGCATGACGTGGGAATGAAAGAGTTCTAACTGTGCTGTAGTACAAGGGAGAATAGCATCAGCACAGAGCATAAGAGGACTCGGTGAGCCTTCTAGTAAAACCCGAAGTGGATCCCACACCTGGGACCTTGGCAGCGCTTGGTCCACGAGTAACCAGCGGAGGCCGTGTCCGAGTGTGTGAAAGTCGTACGTCAAGCTAATGAATAACTGTGACCTCAAGTGTCATACCTGCCGGCAGCCTGCAGTGCCCAAGGCCAGGGTCTCTGGGCCCCGCAGCCCTGCACCGAGAGGGATATGCGTGGCCGTCCGCATCCACACAGCCCGTGCTGGAACCACCCTCCAGCCGCCCCACAGGCCTCGGAGTGGGTACCCTGGCTGCAAGATCTACTTCTAGGGAGACAGAGCTGGGGGGATCAGGATGGCTTTGGATCCCAGCGTGGGGTGGGGGGGTCACCGGGCAGGGACTTCCAAGGCCTGGGGGAGAGGGGCAGGTGTGGGCTCTCAGTGGGCTTGTCTCCTGGGCTCCATGGACCCCTCACCATGGGGGAGGAAGGGCCGCAGGACGGAGTGGGCCCCTCTGAAGCATGGGGTCAAAGGATGGTGCCCCCGCTGGCTGAAGCTCAGCGGGTTGGCGGGTATTCGCTGTGCCGGTTTCTGCGTTTCGAAACATCTCTATTTAAAAAAGAAAAAAAGAACACAAGCCCCTTTCCCCAGGGGAAGTAGAGACATCTGCCCAGCGCACGTGTCCTGTGACCTCTGTGTGTGGTGAGGCTGAGGGCCTGTGTCCTCGGCCGCCCAGTGAGCGACCAGGATGGCTGGTTTCAAAGCGGCCCTCCCGCCCAGTTCTGTGAGAGGGCAGTTGTTCAGAAAGTGCAGTGAGGTTAAGTGGCCCCTGGAAGAAAAGAGGAAAGGGAGAGGCAGCGTGTGGGGATTGGAGAAGGGGGCGTTCTCACGCGCCCTCAGCCACCGTCCCGAGGTGGTGACGAGGCCACACCGTCCTTCCAACCAAGACAGAAAACCCAGGTGCACAGTGACGCCAGCTCCCAGGACTACTGGGAGCAGCCAGGCACTGGGGGACCGGGAAGTGGGCCCAGGGCAGGACAGAGTCGTCCTCGGGCTCAGGCCTGGACAGGGTCCGGGGGAGCTTCGGTCCACACGCAACCCCCGCCCCTGCAGCGACTCCCAGCCCTCTAGGTCCCACAGGCGGCAGATTGGGGCCTCAGATGCTGCCACGGCAAAGCAGCGCACACCGGGCGCCTGCAGCCGCAGAAGTATTTTCTCAGGGTTCCTATCTGCTCTCGCCCAAGGCCACCAGCCAGGTTGGCTTAGGGTCACCCCAGTGACCTCATTTTCACGTCATCACCACTTTAAGGCCCCAGCTTCGAACACAGCCCCATTCTCTGGTCCTGGAGGGTGAGGCTCCCAGCGGTGAAGGAGCACACCCGCAGCCTCTTGGGGCAATCCCAGCGACACCCCACCAGGAGGAAGTCAAAGCGCTGTGCCCACCTGGCGACGCTGGAGCCTCGGCCTGCCCCGCTTCCGTTTGTGGGCGTAAAGCAGGGCGGTCCGCCAGCCCCGGAGGCGATCGTGTCCGGAGTCCTAGTCCTTGGGTTCGCAAAGAAAACGCACCTTCGTTTTCACTGTGATTCAAAAAAAAGCATCAGGTTCTGCAGAAAGAAACTTGTCTCCTGCCGGTCCCGGGCACCTGGGCGAGGCCCGGCCTGGCGCAGTTTACTGGCGGCTGCGGGTGGGATGGAGGCTTTTCAGACAGTCGCCCGAAAGACAGGCGCTCCGGGAAGCCGAGGGCTTGGCGGGCACGAAAGGGCACGGGGCGGGACCCTTCGGTTGGAGGCCGGCGGGCTGCGAGCATCTAAAGGGGGTGGACCGCCAGCTCAGCAGCCTTTGGGAGAGGGAGCAGGGCATGCAGTGGCCGGGCGGCGTCTGCTGGGAGCCCGATGCTGCTCTCCGTGGGCAGCAGCTGTGCCCAGGCCTGTTTTGCTTCGCCCGAAGCCATAGACGGAGCCCTTTGCGAGGCATCCGTCCTCTAGGACGGACACTGACCCCGTGTGTGATCTGCCCGCAGGATGAACGAGCGAGACCGGCTGCTGAAGAGGCTGAGCAGGAAGACACCACCCACCCTATTCCGGGCGGGCTCCTTCCAGCAGTCGGTGCCTCGTGAGTACCCGGGGGCGGGGCCTGGCCGCCAAGGGGCGGGACCCGGGCGGGGCCAAGCCGGGAGGGGCGGGGCTCACAGGGAGGAGCCCTCCGTGGGGGGCCGCAGCAAATACAGCTTGGGAGGTAGGTGCTGGCCTCGAACCCAGTCCAAGGCCTGAAGGGCGCAATCCGTATCCTTAAAATCCCGATGCAGTGAAGATCTTGAGTCAGCTCCCCACCAGGATTCTAAGATTTAAGTGGTACTACTTTTACCTGGTTCCCCCCAAGGTCAGCCCAGTGCTATTGGAATATTCATTACAACCATGAAAAAAACATGTTCCCATCATGGCTCAGTGGTTAAGGAACCTGACTAGGAACCATAAGGTTGTGGGTTCTATCCCTGGCCTCACTCAGTGGATTAAGGCTCTGGCATTGCCGTGAACTGTGCTGTAGGTCACAGATGCGGTTCGCATCCTGCATTGCTGTGGCTGTGGTGTAGACTGGCAGCTACAGCTCCTATTCGATCCCTAGCCTGGGAACCTACATATGCCGGGTGTGGCCCTAAAGTAAAAAACAAAAATAACAATGACAATCCCTGGGGGTGGGGGGGGGGGGAGGAATCTGTGCTTTTCCAGGAAGGCTGTGCCCTGCCCCCACCTCTGCAACTGGAGGCCAGGCCTGGTTTCTGCTAAGCAGGGGTCCCTGGGAACATACCTGAGCCCAGAGGGACAGGAGCTGGTGGCCTTACCTGCCAGTCCAGCTGCTGCACTGCACAAGGTGCCACCCGTGCAGGTGCCCTTTGTGTGGGCGGCCTCTGCCCCCCGCCCCCAGCCAGCACTCCCTCTCTGGGCATGCATGTGCCATCTCTTCCACTTTCCTTTCTCTCCCTGAGGCTTCGAGAAGGACACCCCGCGTAGACAGGGAAGGATCAGGAGAGCGAGAGAAGGAAACTAGAGGACATTCAAGTCAGGCACCCACCCGTCCTGCTGGGACGTACTGAGAGCAGTTGCGTGAAAACGTCGGGGGGAGCCTCATAAAGGGGCTTAAAAAAAACTACAAAACGTTTTCTGAACTCTCAATATTTTGAAAGACAAGTTTCCAATGAACAAGTATAAAAAATGAGAAAGCTGCTACCATCACACATTTTAAAGGCATCCAGCAGCTAGGAGTAAGGCCGGGACAGAACAGGGGCTGTTTCTGTCACTGGCCACCAGAGAAGGCCACCAAACACCCAGAGGTGCCCTGGGGCCTCCGCGTGGCCCTCCTGGGTTTGCTCCTCAGCTGTCTCAGGCATCAAGAAACCAGAAGGCAAAACCCTCATCTCAGGGCCACCCGCGTGCAGAATCTGTAACCGAGCCCAGCGTTTCCTAAGCGCGCTGATCTCCTTACTGTTCCCGCGGTCTTCCCAATCTCTGCTGCCCTTAGCCGTCTTTTCCCAGACAGGAAGTGGCTACCTTCCTAAGATGTGATCCAAGTTCAGATTCAAAGGAATGCTACCTAAGCTCCATCCCAAAATAATAAAAAAAAGACATGATTTTAAGTGCTTCACCAGCTATCGTGCCAGGAAAAGACAAGACCACTAAGAAACCCACTTGCCATCCGCCTCCCTGCCTCTGTCCCCCATCGTGGCCGTGGCTGAGCGCCCAGGAAGCAGAGCAATGGGAGGCCGGCCAGGGAAAGTCCTTCGGGTGCTTCCTCCGGGCCGTCACTCCTTTCTGGCTGTCGGGACTTCCTGAAGCCAGGAAGGCGGGAGATGCTAAGAGCCAGGGGCTTCCTCTGCGTCCCCGTTTGGATGCAGAGGGCAGTGAAAGGTCCAGCAGGCGGGAGCTGCTGAACTGATGGTGCATCTTTGGCAGGCAGGCTGGTGGGCTCTGGTCCCACTGTCCTGGGGAAACTTCTTACAGTGGGGCGCTAACCCTACCAGGCCCGGTTTCTGCCAGGAGGATGTTTATCTGAGTCACAGAGCTACCCCTGCCCGCAGGACAACCCCAGCAGGCCACCCTCCTTTCATCCTGGAATTCAGAGTCCACTAACCTCAGCTGAGGCTCGGAACCTCCTGCTCCACATTTTGGAAACACAGTGGACACGACTGGGGGACCTCTGATTGCTCCACTGACCCGGCGAGGAGAGACTGGCCGGGGGACACGAAGCTTCCCTGTGCGTCTCTTCTGACGACTCTTAGAGACCCCTCCCACCCCAGAGTGGCTGAGTGGCCCTGCCCATCGGCCCTGGTGCCAGGGACACAAATAGCAGCAGCAGAAACCAGGGAGGCTGGCTTCGCGTAGGTGGGGCCTGATGGAGTTGAACTAAAACCCGGGCCGCGTGCCCTCCGTGTGAACAGGGCGGAGACACGTCCAGGGGCTCAGGAACCTTCCCGAAAGGCCGTTCCCAGGCCACGTTTCCTTCCACGTCTCAGCGAGTGCCCTTTGTTCCTTCCCTCCGCCAGCCCCGGCCCCGCCCCCCAAAACCACGCCTGAAAGACTGGGGAGCAGTGGTTCTGTCCCGGCCCAGGGTCAAGACAGGCCCCTCCTTTCCCAGCCTGGAGCCGAGGGGGAATCGGTGCTGATGCAGGAGCGCCCTGCAGCCTGGGCACCCCTACCAGGACCCGGCGCCCACGTGGGGGGTTGCAGCTGAGCAGAGCCGGGCCCCACCTGGTCCGGGCTGTTCATTTTACAGAAAAGGAAACCAAGACGGCCCAACAGCTTAAAGGCCCTGGTTCCATGGTGGGGTCACAGCCCAGCAGGGAGAGCAGGCAGCCCCTGGGCCCCGTGCCTCTGCTGCGATGAGAGCTGAGCCGTGGGAGGGTCCGCTCCCTCGGTCACCTCCGCGCCACGTGGGGAAGTGCACGCACAGCAGCTGGGGTCAGAGGCCCTTCTAGGCACTGAGAAGTGTCCCCCAGGCGGTACAGTTAGTTGTCCCATCCCAAGCACGTCGGATCCAAGGACACTACAGAAACATCAGGTTTGTGAAGTGCCTAGAAAGGTCCCCTGCAGGCGACAGGGGCGAACACTGTCCAGGCAACCCACGCAGCTCTGCCTGGTCGCCAGGGGAGACGGTGCCATTTGCTGCATTGGCTCTGAAACACCCCCGGGAAAGGCAGCTGGTCTGGCGGGCAGCAGCGACACTGCTCGGAGGGCACCTGGTGGGACTGGCCCGCAGGAGGGAGCCAGGTCTCCGCATCCTCTGCTCATCACTGGCGACCCGCAGCACAGAGGCCAGAGGAGGCGTCTCCCCTTCAGCTCCCAGGGAGCTCAGGTCACCTGCGCCCAGGGGCCCAGGGGCCCAGGAGCCACCTGCCTCCATCCGGCAGCCTGGCTGCCCCACACCAGCTGGAGGGGCTGCTTCCCCGTGGGGGGACCCTATGGTTTGGGGGTTTGGTCTCCCTAGAAAAGCAGGGGAGCAGCTAGACCAGCGAGCCAAGGAGGCTTCTCTATTCTCCTCTGCCTTTACTCCCAAGGCCACCAGCCCCCCTGCCCCCAGCTGCCGGCAGGGGCTCCCAGGCCACATTGGCAGACAAGCCCCACCTCCTGGGGTGCCCCTCCTGTGCCCTGGGGTCCTCTCAGGCTGAAGGCATGCTCTCAGGAGCAGCTGGGAGGCCAGTCCCCGCGGGCTGGAGAGTCAGTTTACAGCCTGGCCCGTCCCCACGAGGACACTTGTACACATCGATCTTGTGAGTGTGGCTAGTCCAGAAGCTTCCTTTTTACACGAAGTGGGTAAAATCATTCAGAACCCTAGGCATCATTTCTTCCCTTTAAAGGGTATGAGGACCTGACAGCACCAGTGCTAAGTCGTAAGTACACGTGGATGGGAGGCAGGCTTTTGAGTGTGTCACTGCTTGGTGAGAAGGTGTCACCTGAACCCCTGACCCAGAAGGGGCAGTCAGCAGAGAGGGAGTCTTAGAAGTGTCCTCCTGTGGGAAGCGCCCGCTGGGAGGGACGGCCCCCGCCCCGGGCTCACGGATGCTCATGCCTCCCACCTGCCAGGGCTTGGCCCCCGGCTTCACCACCTTGGGCACATCCTGAGACACCTCGTGCCTCAGTCTCATCACCTGTGCAATGGGAAGAACACCTGCCTCCTGGGGCCATGGGCAGGAATAAACGAGCTGCGTGTGCCCAGGTCATGCCCCACTGCCCCCTTGATGGCTCTGGGACAACTGTAAACACCAGTCTTTCTGTAATGTGGCCACTTTTAATGTGGCCAATGGGGAAATCCCTCTTGACTTCATCTTGGGATCTTTCTCTTTGTTCACGCACGACTAAAGCCCCTGTAGTCTGTCACTAGTCCCGGTCCGTCCCGTTTAAACTGGACTGTTCCCAGGACAGGGCGCCCCTCACCAGCCTTTCCTGTAGCCTGTGTTTGCCTGGCATGTCTGCAGTGTCATACGTCACGCCCTGACCTGCCGCTTTGAGGGGCATCCCCAGTGCAGAGCAACTTGCCTTTGCCCTGATTGGTGGTGGCAAAGTGGGGCCTGCGGGTCAGCGACCCCCTGTCTGTGCCTCACAGGCTGGAAGCAGCGCCGGCCGCCCCCGGGCCCTGCCCGGCGCATCGCATCGTCAGCACGGCGCTGCCCTAGCTCTGCCCACTCGGCGGGGTCTGGGCCCTGGACCCCCTCCCAGGCCAGGAGGCCGGAGTGCAGACACTCGGCTGCTTCTACACCCCGCGTGCCCTCCCCCTAACCAGGCCCCTGTGCTCCTCTTCCAGACGGGTACGCCTTCTCCCAGGAGGAGCACGGAGCCGTCACCCAGGAGGCCATCGTCCGCGCCTACGACACCACCAAGCGCAAGTCCAGGAAGAAGTGAGACGCGGCGCCCGGGGTCCTGAATGCGAGGCAGTTTGGTTACCCCGCCTTTGTCAGAGGAGCCCGGTGTCTGCAGCCCAAGCACCGGAAAACACATCCCGAGGCCGTAGCCCCCCCCTCTGTTGGTCATCTGCTCCCTCGCCAGCCTGGACGCGCCCCGCAGGGGAGGCCCTGTCCCATCCGCGCTGCCGCCGCGCTTGGCCCGACCCTGGTTTCTGTTGTTACGAAGCGTTCGACTGTGCTCTGCGAGGCGTGAAATTAAAAACACGCCGTTTCACCCACATTTAAACATCAGTCCCCGTGGTTCTGGGAGAAAGAGAAGAGTTTTATGGCGCGTGAGAAACGCAGCCCGGGGACCGGAGCGGGGCGCGCAGGCTTCCTGGTTGCTGATCACAGATGGGAGTCCGCGGGCAGCACGCACACGGCCCGCGAGGCGGGCTGCTGGTTCGCTTTGATTCCCGCTTTGTTTGTATGAATTGGCATAAACTTGATTGCAGTGAAATCACAAAAATAGGTATCTGGGTGGTAGGCCTGAGAACGATTCTGTGAACCGCTCAGTCACATTCCCTGCTTGGGGGGGGCACATGGTGTCCCCACTGTCCCCTGCACCCTGCGCCCTGGTCAGGTGCCTCCTGGCCCGGCGCCCCGCCCTCAGACCCCCCCCCACACACAGGCCGGCCCTGCGCTTGGTGCGTGGCAGCTGCGGGGACCCCCCAGACGCACACCCTCCTCCTCCTCCTTCTGCAGCCCCCAGAGGGACACGGACGCGAGAAATCCCCTCGCCTCTGCCTGGAGCCGCATGGCCCTCCTGCGTCTCTGTCCCTTTCTGACAAGGGAAGCCTGCACGTCAGGCTCGCATTTCTGGCCCCCAGGCCCTGGGACCTGGGCTCCCGCTTCAATTAGAACCCAGGCTTGTTGGCCCAGGAGCTGAGCACACGTTTCGGATCCGGAGTGAATCTGCAGCATGTCTCCCCACGAAGGCACAGCCCTGACCCTGTGTCCCCCTGGGATGTGAGGAGGAGTGACCAGGTGGGTGGCGAGGGCCCGAGGGCGGGGAGGGGACACGGGCGAGGAAGCTGGAGCCACAGCCGCAAAGGAGGGCGCTTTCCCGCACACCTCCCCGCAGAAACCTTCGAGTCAAACCGGACGCCCAGACAGCCTCGCCCTCAGCCCACGGCGACCTTGGACGCGCGGTTCCCCGGGAACAGAGCGCCACGCTCTTGGAGGCCACGGCCTCTCTGACCTTGACCGGTGTTCCCTCCTCCCCCGTCAGCGCTGGAGGCCGGCGGCTCTCCGGACACAGGGGCCCTGAATCCAAGACGGCGACGGGGGCGCTGCCTCGCCGACTCCCCAGGGCGGAGCCCCGCGGTCCAAGCTCGAGGGAACGCGGCTGCCTGCCGGCGGGAGGGCAGCACCTGCCGCAGGCCCTCTGCTCCCGCTGCGGTCGCCACCCCCGATTCTTGGCCGCTTGAACGCACGTGCTTCTGGGCAGCCGTGGCCGGCTCCCACCGCCCATTTCCTCCGGGGAGGGCCCGGCTGTACGAAGAAGGAAAACAGCAGGCCTTCGGCGTCCTCCCGACCCCGCTGCCCCTGGGAACACCCGCGTCTTCCGGGGCGTGGGGATGACTTGGGGCGTGATGTGCGCTGCCTGAGGACAGGAACCCCTCACTCCCGAGGTCACCCGGACCCAGGGAGGCTCCGGGGCCCACAGACCAAGGCAGGGAAGTGCAGGGCCCCCCTCCCCGAGCTGTAGGACACGTGAGACACCGGAGCACCCGCAGGATGAGTGGTCGGGGGTGAGGGTCATGCAGCCGTCACAGCGACACGTGCTCCTGCGGTCAACCCAGCGAAGCCGGGCGGGGTCTTCCCCGCACCCGCGGAAGGGTGCCGGCCTAGGTGCAGAGCGGCCGCGGGGAAAGCTCCACACTGAGCTCCGTTGGGCACCCTCACCACTTGGCTTCCCCCGGGAACCAAGCCCAGCTGGAGAAGGGGCTCCAAAGTCAGTCCTCCGTCCCACACTTGGCTCCTTGCACGGGAAGCCTCCAGGCTCAGATGTGTGAATCCCAGCGTGTGTGTGCGCACGCGCGCCTGCTTGGGGCTTTGGGGGGTTTATTTTACACATTCAAATGTAGTTCGGATCCTTCAGAGGTTGCAGTGTAGTTCCCAGTTCTTTTGAGAAGGAGACTAAACAGACTTTGCCGCCGGGAGAGGTGCGCAGAGAAGAGCGCGTTCCTCGGATGCCTTTCTCCTCGCCTGGATCAAGCGCGTTCATAGCCACGTGACTAAGGTTTCTAGCAGGAGCACCTGTCACTCCGTGTGACGCCTGATATGTAGCTGGGGCTGTCTCGGTTGTCCTATCTTTAAATTGAGGTCAGGGTGTCACACACAAGCCCTCTCGGGGGAGCAGGGTGGACAGGATTGAGTTGCACTCTGTCAGCTCCGTGGAGATGCCACATGGCACTTGTCACTCAGTCACACGGTGACACAGGGGCTGGCAGGTCGGCCCTGCGGGGCCCGGCTCCGCATTGGGCTCAAGAGAAAGATTCCACTCAGGCCCAGCCCTGGGCTAGTGCTGCAGAGACGGCCGACTCTCGCTGGAGTGTGTCGCCGTCAGGCTGACCCTGCAGAAGAGTTGCCTCTCGGCGCTCCCGGCCGTGAGCCCGTCGGGCTCCAGCACAGGCAGGAGGCTTCAGCAAGGACAGGGAACGGAAGGCAGGGAGAGGAAGTCGGCCACGTCTGCTGGGCTCTCTGGGTCAGCATGTCATTGCCATTCCGGACACTGTGTCATCATTCTGGGTGTCGGTGAAATGTCTGGCCCATCTGTAGGCGGAACATCCCAGGCTTCTGAACCAGTGTCACAGTCTCCCATCTCCCGACTCCCTCGCACAACCTGTGCTTTGGAAAAAGACAGTCTCTCTAACACTTGGAGTCTGGGCTTCAGCAGATCACAGGTGGGAATTCTGGCCTTTTCTTTTTGCTGACAAGGCTTCAGGTCTGGCTGCAGGGAGCTGGCAGTGGCAATCTATGATTGCTTGTCAAGAAAAAGTGAATAAGGAAAACAAAGGGAGCATAATTAACGTCTGAAACGCTATGGACAGGTGGTAGAGACTTTACGGTTGAGGCTGCTTTGGGTTTTTTGGGTTTTTTTTGTAAGAAACTCTATAATTTCCATTTGTCATAACAATGACCCTTCATCTTTTTTTTGAGCCACGTGGAAGCATATTTTCCATCCGATTCCTGCTCCTAGAGATTGATGTCTTAAGGTGACGGGTTGAAGAGAATGTTTGCAAACACTGCTGCAGGATATGGCTGTCTTTAGTTTTGGACAAGCCAAAGAACGACACCCATGGCAGCCAGGGTTTGAATGAACGCTGAAGGTCATTGTCTCAAAGGAATTCAAGGACTGGTTTAGCCTCAGCATTCAGAACGCAGCCTTGGACCTACTGGGATCCATACAAAATTGTGACCCAACTGTGGTGCAGCAGAGCCTGAAATAATAGCGTGCGTGGCGAAGCAGTGAGTTTATCACAGGTCAGGCTAGAGGAGGGAGTCTCCCATTCAATGCTTTCTTCAGGCAGATGCTTCCGTGAGAAAACCGAAGAGTGATGGAGACGGAGGAAATAAGGCGTCCCCTCCAGAACAAGAGGGGCGTCGCGGAGCGGCTGGCCCAGGGCAGTTCTTGGTCCTGGAAGCCTGGGGGAGGCCCTGCAGCCTCAGGCGAGCCATCTCTCCCCCTTGAAGAGCCATATGCCACGTCAGGGCCCCCGAACCCGTGCGACGGCACACGAATCCGTCTTCCCAGCAGGAACACAGGCTCGTGCATTAGCTTTCTCAGCATCGCAAACCCACCAGCCTCTTGCGCAAGAGCTTCCGTTCACGCCAGGCCCCCACTCGTGCTCCGTGCGAAGCGCTCTCGGTTTGCTGGTCTGAACGAGTTGCGACGGGGACCTTTTCCGTGGGAAGAAAGGCCCTGCGCACACAAGGCCCTGAGTGGGAACAGCGAAGGGGGGAGCACCCCCGTTTCCCCACCCCAAGCGGCCCCCACGGCTGCTCCTCCACCGAGCACCTCTGCTCCCCGGACGGACAGGGAACAAAAGAGCGATTCTTCCCACACCCAGGCCGGCTCGTTTTCAAGCGACTGTCTCTCCCCCCAGGCGCCTCAGAGACACCCACTCCCAGGCATTGGACCAAGAAAAACAAGCCCCTGCCATCCGCCCCCTACACCCTGGCTTTTCTCCTGATCTGGCCAAAAAAAGAAAGGGGACCTGTGCGTGGAGAGTCGGGCACAAGTGTCAGGTGGCTTTGATTTATGACAGGAAGAGGAAGGAGGAGTTCAAGGACCGGCGCTGTCCAAATAACCCGCCCAGGAAACGCAGGGCTCAAGAGAGCCCATCGAGTGCCCTTCAGAGGCCAGCGCCGTAGTGGAGGGCAAAGGGCCAGGGGCAGGCAGGAGCCCAGTCCCACGGGACTGCTGGCAGGTGAGTCCTTGAGGTCCTTGGGGCTTGGCACACACCTCCGCAAAGCAGTCAGGGCCAATTCCAGAACTGAGAAAAAGACGCCTGCTTTGTCATTGAGTTTCTCTCGTTCCAACAAGATCCCTGCACAAGGAAATACTTTTCCAGGTTTTCCTTAATAAAAGCCACCCAAGTCCTATTCCCCCCCACCCATGACCCTGACCTCGGGTGCTGGGCAGAGAGCCCCCCAGCTCCCCATCCAGGCCACCTCGGCAGCCGGTCACCCTCGTGCTGTTCGAAGGGCCGGTCCTGGTGGTATCTTTCTCACGCGGGCGCAGCCACGTGCTCTGCTGTCACATCTGTGCCCGATCGCGACAATACCATCTGCGCCACGGAGGTTTTAATCTGCTTATGCAGAGAGGAGCGGGCGGCGGGGCGCGTTTAATTGGCTCCCAGCAGAGCAGAGAGCTGTTCGGTGGAGCACGGGGTTTTGTTCTTGCCTCGAGAAGTGTTGCCATTTTCACGTCCTATTAATGTCCCCTGGTCGTTAACTTCGAGCAGCGCCGTGTAGCGGAGCCGGGCTCCCTCCTGGAGTGAATACAAATGAAGGGCATTTCCTTGGATTTCGAGGGGGTTTGCCAAGCGCCGTGCTTCCTGGCTTTGATCAATCCTGTGGACCGGCGTGTGTCTGCAGAAACCTGTCTCAAATAAACCTTTTGTTAAAGGATTGGCCCGTAGTGCTTTATTTCGGAACGTCTTTCCCGCTAATAAGACGCTCCTGCCGTGGGGACTTGGGGCTGTCACACGGAGGTCTGCGAGCAGGTACAGGCTGTATATACACACAGCCGCTCTGTCCCCGGAGCGGACAGCCGGAATCGCTGTTAAGTGGCAGGAGGGCATCTGCACGTCTGCAGAGGCACCGAGGCCAGGCCCCCCTTTGTGAGAGGAGGCTCCAAGCGGCTACACTGGGTTCCGAAGGATCAGGCAAAGGGGAAGCCTGAGCGGAGAAGGTCGTCTCCTCCCTCAACTACTTCATTCCCTTTGGTTCACCGCAGCCTCCCTGCACACTGGGCTGTGGGAGATTCACATTCCACCGGCACGCGTGGCATCAAGACGCTGTCATCGAGGGGTTCGGAACATGCCACCCCCGGGTGCACGGTGCTGGCAGGGGGGTTATTTTGAGCTGAAGGCACCACAGAAACAGCAGGTGCAGGAGGGGCTCTCAGCCCGCCCCCTGCCCCTGAAAGCAGCTCCCAATGTCCCCAGGAAAAAGGAGCCTCCCCGCCGCGGGAAGAAGGGGACATCCCCCCTCCCCCCAGGCGGGCGTACAAACCACCCACAGGAAAAACAGGACCTTCCATGAGCCTCCCCGTCACCGTCCCTCGGCCTGCGGCCCCCAGCGCAGCCCCATGGTCACAGCCCACGGTTCTCTGTGTAAACGGGTAGATAAGCCGCTGGACCCGTGTTGGTGGCCAGGGGCCTCGTCTTCCTCCCGAGGGCTCCCACGCACGCAGGCCTCTCTCCACTCACCTGTCCGAGGGCAGGGCCACTCCCAGACCAGCCGCAGAAGCTCAGACGGCAGGTGGACACGTGTCCCCTCCCCCATCCCCCGCTCCGTTAAAGCCCAGTGGCCAGACCGCTGCTGTTCCCGTGGGCGGGTGAGGCTCCATGGACTAGGGGGGGCCCCCCACCCCAAGATGCACAGGCCATAGGGCAGAGGCCACATCGAACCAGGGGCCCAGTGGCGGGTGGGAGGAGCTGAGGGCCCAGAGCCGGCCGTGGCCGTGGCAGAGCAGCCTCCCGAGGCCAGCCTCAGGCCCTGGACCCCGGCCCGCTCGCCCGGGTTTGTTTGGGCGGTTCCACACTTCACCCACTGGTGGCGAGGACAGAATGAGGGGGGCAGGAAACAAAGAGGCCTGGGGACAGTTTCCGGCGGACGCTTGAGTCTGGGACCCCCAAAACCTCTCCATTGGCCACTGTTAGTTGACTGCAACGTCCCTCCGCAGACGCCAACCTCCAGATAACCCCTGTCCGGTCAGAACTGAACGTGGCCGGCAGTTGCGACCTTGGTGGCCGCAGCCCCAGGCATGGCGGGGCCAGGAGGCCAGGCTCCAGGCAGTGTTCCGCTGCCTTTCCTCTGTTCTTCCTTTTTTTTCCCCTTCTTTTTGGTCTTCTGTCTTCTCAGGGCTGCACCTGCAGCATATGGAGGTTCCCAGGCTAGGGGTCCGATCGGAGCTGTAGCCACCGGCCTACGCCAGAGCCACAGCCCCAACGTGGGATCTGAGCCGCATCTGCAACCTACACCACAGCTCACAGCAACAGCAGATCCTTAACCCACTGAGCAAGGCCAGGTATTGAACCTGCATCTTCATGGATCCTAGTCGGGTTCGTTAGCCACTGAGCTGTGATAGGAACTCCTGGCCCTTTTTTTTTTAATAAAAATTGCACACAATGAAATTATTTAATACGATCAACAGCAAAGCATTAAACCCCAACCTCTGCCATCTCTTGGTCGTGTCTACAAACTCTGCCTTTGCCAATGTGCTCACGGAATGAACTTGAACCACCAAGAGGCCAAGAGCCTGTGAAGACCACCCGCTGACCCGACATTTCTCCCTAAAGCAATGTCCTTTAGATTCGTTGTCTGAAAAGGACTCAGGATCCCATGAAAAATCATTCAGGTTCGGCTGTTTTCAAACTGTAAGACAACATGAGAGACCAAAGCGCAGTCACGGGAACGGGACACGTGGCCCAAGCCCACTCCCGCCTCTAGTGTCCTGTGCCGACTTTCTCTCCCATGTAAGAGCCTTTTAAGGGAACCTGCCAGCCACTGTTGAAAAGCCGAGCAGTTGTTATACCTGGGACCGCAAATGGAGGCCTGGGACGTGACCTTATCCCCGAGGAGGACAAAATAAAACCCCTCCACCTACCAAAGCACCAAACACACAATCCGACTCCCAGACCTTAAGCTTTTGCTCACAGTGGGCCACGCACATAAACAGAGTTACAATTCCTGACAGTTGGCCACCAAGCTCCGCCTTCAGCGTTGTCTCTTTTGGCAGCGCCCTGTCCTTGACCTCAGAGTCCAGGGTGGAGAAAGGGAGCAGGGCTGTCACGAGAGCCTCAGTCGGGAGGGTCAGGCCCGGGAGCTCCTACGAAACCACAGGTAGCGTCCTGACGAAGCACAGCACTACCTGTTTCCTCCCCTAACTCGGAAGAATTCTGCTCTGAGTCAACATCCTTTCATTGCTGAGAAACTTCCTGATTTTCTTCCAGCGAAACAGCTGGGCATACATGACATTTTGTTTCACTGGAAGCCCTTCTGCCCACCTGGCCACCTGGCCCGTGACCAGGGGCGACAGGTGCTCGCCCCACTGCTTTGCAGGTCACCTTGAATGCAGGGTCTGAAGAGCGGCTGGGAGCTGAAACACACCAGCCCTTCGGCCGCTAACAAAGCTGCTCGGGCCCCTCTTATCCCCTCCCAGTGTTCTTAAGAGAAGCTGCAGCGTGCAAATTACTTGCAAAGATGCTGCAGGAAAAGTCCTTGAATTTGTTTCCCTATTTCATTTAAAATGGGATGGGGGTAGGGAGCCCCTCGTGCATAGGTAAAGAAACCACCTCCAAGCCAGTTTAATCCCTGAGCTGGAGAGCGTTTTAATGGAATCCTGCTTTCCAGTGTTTGGTGACAGGCCCTGAGACAGGCTGGGACCTGAGACCCTGCTGCAGTAGCCGCAGCACTTGCGCCAGAACAAACATCTCTCGAGGAACAAAACACAAAGAAACTATAAGGAACTAAAAATAACTGCATGCATGCAGAGTTGGGGCAAATTATGGGCAAGAAGGTACCCCCCCAAAAAAAAACCCAACTGTGCCTTCTGGGGAGCCAAGAGCAAACACAGGGCCCTGCGCATGCCCCCTGCACACCCCCGCCTCCCTCTGGCCTGACTCCTGGACTCCCTCACCCCATAGAAGGAACCAGCTCACCTCCCATCAGGGAGCAAGCGAGGAGGGGCGCCTGGTGTTTGTCAACCCCTCTCAAGCCGCCGACCGCAGCAGGGGCTCCATGAACCTTGCCTTAACTTCCCCGTCTGGCCTCTTAGCCATTTCTATTGATTCAAGAGGCCAAAAACCTTAGACAGGAGCAGCCCCAGTGGGCTGCTGTGGACCCAGGGTCCGGGGGCGCGCCATGACCCCCTGCCTCAGCACGAGGGGTCCCCAGGCAGACGCTGGACGCTTCTGGAATAGGCTATTGGGCATAAGGGCAGTCACTGGATGGTTCTGGGAGAGGGACCAGAGTCGACAGGGCGGTGCAGAAACACGAAAGACACAACATCGTAACCTGGAGAATTTGGCAGCAGCTCCAGCAACGCCCTGGAAGCAGGTGAGGGCTTCGCCCACTTCTCAGCCCTGGAGAGAGAACACCCACTCCTGGCGACTGCGTGTCAAAGGGGACCCACGCACGGCCCTCTGAGTCCCTGCTGCCCAGACAGCTGGTCCAGGACCAGAGCCTTTCTGCCAAGCTCCCCGGAAAGGCCACGGCTGCCCGCAGAGGCGGCAGAGCCCAGGCCCCACTGTCCACGTCAGCTCCCGGCCAGCCTCGAAGCAGGACCGACAAGGACCTTGACCTCCGCCCTCCGGGGCCTTCAGCCGGGAGGCGCCCCCACAGCCTTCCTTGCTGCCCCTGGGCCACCTTCCCGACCTGGAGACGCCTGGTGAACCTAAGGCCCAGCCTCCCGGACTCAGCTCCCGGGGAGGGGGTGACACACCCCGAACAGGAAACACAGGGCTGGACGCCAGAGGCCCAGCACGGGCCGGGGACACCCCAGCCCCGGGCGGCCCATTCATGTCCTGTGGTTGTGGGGGCTGGAGTGGAGATGCGAGACACGGGTGGGAGGTCTGGGGCAGGCTCCCCCAGGTCACTGTCCCCTGGCTGCGTCCTCATGCACAGGTCGGTCTGTGGAGCACTGGGTCTCCTCTGTAAAAGCCCCCATCCCACCTCATGGCCTCATCACCTCCCCAAGGCCCCCTCCCACCATCATGGGGGGGCATTTGGGGCAGCAGCGCTCAGTCACAGCAGAGGTTGACCAGGCCCCTCGGCCCCGCAGGTGGCTTGGTCTCACTCAGCAGACGCCACGGTCCCTCTCTTCTCAGATAACCTCTGAAACCTTAGGTGACTCGATGGCCCCGCAGCCATACACACAAGCACCCAGAGAGGCGCCCGCGGGCGTCTCGCCCAGGGACAATGGCCACCTCAGCCAGAGCTCGGGGTCTCTCCAGGCCCAGGCCCACCCACCCCCCAGCTGTCTGCTGCCTGCCCCCCTCCCCAAAGCCTACACCTTCCTGCCACCTTCCCCAGCCCCCTGCCCGGGGCACTTCTCAGATGACAGTCTGGCATCCGCGGGCTCCGTGATGTGCGATGTGCGTTTACACCCGAATCCCCTCCCTCCAAGAAGCCCGTGAACTTCCGCAAGGAAGGCCACGCTTCCCGTGTGCGGGGCAGCCAGTGTGGCAGGAGAACACAAAGAGTCACAGCCCCGGCTTCAGGTATCAGCCTCGTGACCTTGCGGAAGTCACTCGACGCCCCTGCCCCTCCATCTCTGCACCTGCAGGACCACACCCCCTGCCTCTTCACGGTGACCGTGCCCTCGCCTGCCTGTCCAGAGCTGAAATACTGCCACGCCAGTCGCGAAAAGCCGCAAAAAGCCGCATCCCCGGCTGCTCAAGGGCATACGGGTACCCGCAACATCGCTACTTCTGGAGCTTTCCACAACCCAGCCCCTAAAGGAAACACCTGCCGGGGGAACAGATGTTCCCTGACCCTACAGGGCTCTTGCCCGCTGTGAAGGGTCGGTACCCGCTGCCAGCCAGGTTGATGAGTATTTTTAAAATCACACCTGGTCCTAAGAGTCTCCTTTCACTCATTCTAGAACCACGTTCCACACACACTGCCCTGCGCTATGGAAGCCACTGCATGCAAATAAAGCATCGGAGGAGCTCAGCCCAGCGGCGGAGACAGACGAGAAAATGAACAGAATGCTGCCGACCAGTGATGCAGGCATAGAACAAACCACCTCAGAACCGAGCGGCGGAGTAACAGGAACCTCGAAAACTTTTACAGACGCACAGTACAATCCAGAACTTTCACTTGTGGGAACATATCCCAAAGAATTGAACGCAGGGACTCCAACCGCTATTTACACACCCATGTTCACAGCAGCCTCATTCCCCACAGGCAAGCGGTGGAAACAACACAAATATCCAAGGGATAGATGGATGGACCAACAAAGCAGCCCATCTGTAGAGAGGACTATTTATTCTTAAAAAGGAAAGGCATTTTGACAAATGCTCCAATACGGATGAACCTCAAAGACCTTCTGCTAAGTAAGCTAGACACGAAAGGACACAGTGTATGATTTTATTTATATGAAATCCCTACAATAGGCAAGTTCAGGCAGGGAAAAAGTAGAAGGCTGTATCAAAATACTCATGATATTTTCCCACAGAACAAGAACAAATTATCCTAAAATTCATACGAAACCACAGAAACTTCAAATTGCCAAAGCCATCTGAGAAAAAAAGAACAAAGCTGGTACTATCTCCCTCCCAGACTTCAGACTATACTACAAAGCCACAGTAATCAAAACAGTAAGGGGCAGGCACAGAAACAGACACATAGAGCAATGGAACAGTACAGAGAGAGCCCAGAATTAAACCCACGCGGCTATGGTCAGTTAACCTATAACAAAGGAGGCAGGAACATACAAGGAAGAAAAGACAGTTTCTTCAAGAAGTGGTGCTGGGAAAACTAAACAGCTTCATAAAACAATGAGATTAGAACATTCTCCCACATCACATACAAAAATAAACCCACAACGGATCAAAGACCCAAATGTAAGACCTGAAACCATAACACAGAGAACACAGGCTAAATACCCAACATAAACTGCAGCAATGTTTTGGGGATATTATGTCCTCAGGGTAAAAAAACAACAAGCGAAAACAAATAGGACATCATGACGCTTAAAAGCTTTTGCACATAAAGGAAACCATTGACCAAACGAAAAACAGCCTATAGAATGGGAGAAAATATTTGTCAATAATATGACTGACAAGAGGTTAATACCCCAAATAAATAAATAGCTTATAGAGCTCAAGAGCAAAACAAACCAACCAATCAAAAAAAGGGCAGAAAACCTGCGTAGACATTTCTCCGAAGAAGACATACAGATGGCCAAGAGGCACGTGAAAAGAGGCACAACGTTGCCAATACAAGAGAAATGCACGTTAAAACAATGAGCTGTCACCTCACACCTGTTAGAATGGCCATCATCGAAAAGTCTACAAATAATAGATGCTGGAGAGAATGCAGAGAAAAACGAACCCTCTTATACTATTGGCAGCAGTGTAAATTGGTTCAGTCACTATGGAAAAGTTTGCAAATTTCCTCCAAAAACAAAAAACACAACTCAAACATGACCCAGCAATTCCACTGCCAGGTGTGTATCCAGAAAAAAATGAAAACACCAATTGGAAAAGATCCACGCACCTCACAGCAGCGCTATTTACAATCCAAGACATGGGAGAAACCCAAGTGTCCATCAAAATACAATTGTGTGTGTGTGTGTGCACGAGTGTATATATATACACAGATACACATCTTAAACCAGTGGAATATTATTCAGCTATAAAAAAGAAAATACTGCCATTTGTAGCAATGTAGAAAGACCTAGAGAATATTATGCTCAGTGAAATTAAGTCCGAGAAAGACAAGTACTGTACGATATCACTCATGTGGAATCTAAAAACTAATACAAATGAATTTCTATAGCAAGACAGAAAAAGACTCATCCATACAGAAAACAAACTACTGGTTACCAACAGGGACAGAGGAAGGGGGCGAGGCAAGATGGTGTCGGTTACTGAGCAATAAAAACCACTGTGCATAAAACAGATAAGCAACAAAGGTATACTGTAAAGTATAAGGACTTAAAGCCATTACTTGGTAATAACATTTAATAGAGCACGATTAGTAAAAATACGGAATCACCTGCCACTAATATTACACATCAACTGCACTTCAATAAAAAATAAACGAAATAAAATACAATCTTCCCAAAAAAGTGAAATGGTGGGCGTTCGGGTCTGGGGGAAGGGGCACAAGAAGTGCGTGGTTAAGGAACAGGCTTGAGTTTGCGAGGATGAAAAGGTTCCAGCGGCGGAAGGTGGTGGGTGCTACAACGCTGTGGACGTAATTCCCGCCTGTGACCGGTACCCTCCACGTTAATTAGAACGGTAGATTTTACGTATGTTTGACCACAATAAAAAGAAGAAAAAGAACTATCATTTCTTTGGCTCTTAAATCGCTGATGTGGGGAACGCTCAGCAGGAGTGCCCCCCCCCCCCCCGTCCCCCGCGCTGGGTGACGCTGGACCTCACCTGGGATGACTTGAAGGCGGGGACCGCAGGCAGGTCCATCTTTTCACCGAGTCTTCAGGGCACCCCCCTCGGGGGGGGCCCCTCCACCTGGTCTCCCCTTGTGAACAATGACCCTCGACGTGGGGACGCCGAGGTTTGCATCAAAGCGAGGGCTTATGCACAGGCAGCAGAGCCCGCAGCGAGCCTCCGACCGGCTCCCGGGGCCGAGGAAGGGTTGAAGCGGAGCCCGATTGGAAGCAGGGGTGAGGGTCTGCGCAGGCGTAACTAGGCTACCGGCCCCTGCGCTCGGACCTGGGGGCGGGGCCACGGGCTGAGGGTGGGGTTTCGAGGGAGGAGGCCGTCCAGGGACGCCGGCGCATGCCCAGGGGAGGGTCCTGGGGTCCTGGCCCGTCTTAACAGGCTCCGCGGGAGCTGGACCCAGCTGATCCCAAGTTTCTAGAGAAACACTGCTTAGACTGCCTGCCACGTGGAGGGCACGCAGGGTCTTTAAGGCAACAATTAAAAGGACCTTGGTGAGTGAGGGCAGGTTACAGGTGAGATGGATTTAACCAGTGGTTACCCAGGGTTTGACCTCAGCTCAGCCGGCCGTCCTCCGCAGCAGCCCAGGCTTCCAAGGTAAAGGAAGTGAGAGCCCCACTAAGGCCTGGGCCTGGAGAGGGCACAGCATCACCTCCCAAGGTTCGGCTGCTGCAGAAGCCACGGAGTCACCCAGATCCTGGGGGCGGGGGAGGGGAGCTGACACCCCCACTTCTCCAGGGAAGGCGTTTCAGAGAACTCGTGGCCACAGTCATCCCAGCCCAACGTGGCAGTGTGTACAGGGGCTGAGGTAGTGTGGACACGCGGTGCTTCTGGGAGATTCCGGGAGACTCTGAAGGAAAAGGGGACGGTCTCAGCCAGGGTGAGGTAACCACGTGAACACATCTTACAAACCATGAATTGTTCCCCTGGTGCGTTGTCCGTGATCACGGCAGTAAATGCTGCATCAAGGCAAGGCTTTGCAGCTTCTTCCCAGTTGATAATGATGCAATCAAGCACCGAAGCCAAGCTCGCCCTATGAAGTTCATCAGGGACTCTAGGCTACCAACCTGGGAACACAAGGAGCAGACCCCACGGAAAGAGAGGTTTGCGCCCTTCGGGAACCAAGCCTCCTGCCAGGATACCCACTTCGGGCCACCCCCTCTGTATTCCGTTTCTGGCCACCAATATCCATGGAATGCTGCCATGTGCAGTGCCCTCCAAGGAACTGCAGTCTTGAGCTCCCTCCTGTCTGGTTCATTTTCTGACCCTTGTAGAGATGGATGTGGGTTCAAATACCGTTTGTCAAGTACATGTTTTTCTCATAATCGCATTGTGACAAAGACACGGCACTGAGTCAAAGGCGATTCCCAAGTATCCATCAAGCACCAGGAGCAGAGCCATGGATGAGACGCGTCATGTACTAAGTTGTTCCTGTTCCGAATTTCCCAGTGCACATTCTGTACACGTATGTGTCCACACATGTGGCAATTTTATATGCATGTCACAGATGGCAACCAGTCTTCTAGAGCCATCATGCCTACTGTGTAAAGACTGTTCTATGTAACCCATGACTTTCCTAAGGGAAAGACCTACCCTCCAAGATGGTTGAAATTAAGATGTCAGTTTTATGTTGAAAATCAGTCTTATGGCTGCCATTCTAAAATTTGTACCCCTTTTTATCATCTCTCATGTCAAAGATTCTTTCAAAACAGTCATTCTAAATTTCTTTTTTTTTTTTTTTTTGGTCTTTTTGCCTTTTCTAGGGCCACTCCTGTGGCATATGGGGGTTCCCACGCTAGTGGTCTAATCGGAGCTGTAGCTGCCAGCCTACACCACAGCCACAGCAACGCGGGATCTGAGCCACATCTGCGACCTACACCACAGCTCACGGCAACGCCGGATCCTTAACCCACAGAGCAAGGCCAGGGATCGAACCCACAGCGTCATGGCTCCTAATTGGATTTGTTAACCGCTGCGCCACGACGGGAACTCCACAAATTTCTTTTCTTGATTGGAGTTTAGGGCCTTCAATTTGGGGTATAAATGTTGAAGGTATTCTGTAGATTTGACCATGAAAAGTAAAGTGGCCGTCGCGGTTCACTTCCTACATAGAACTTCGTCATTTGATCCCCACGGAACCCCCCGCATGCTCGCTTTCTGTCCTAATGACCGACAAGGTAGGGTTTCTGGGCCGAGGTAACCCCTCTCCCAAGATCCTGCCGGCCCCCCACAATAGGCCGGGAGTAGCAACTGCACTGGCCCATTACTCAACTCAAATGCTGCACCTCTGACACTGGAGAAGGACCAGGCTCCGTTCCTAAGAAGTCACCGTGTTACAGTCCCTTCAAAAGCAACACCCGATTCCTTTTAAGCACTTGGGAAGCTGATGCAACTAAAAGCTGAAGCATCTGTGCATTACCTTCAGCCACTTTAATCCTCAGCTGAGCGACCTGTGAGGCGTTGTCAGCTGTAGGCAAAAGCCAGCCGTGAATCTGCAGGAAACAGACAAAGCAAGGAAAAAAGGGACGAAGTGGGGTCCTGTTACTAGTACAGGGCCAACTGAGGACAGAAAGCGGATTCCTAACTTCCTGACCCCTCTTTCAGCATCCCTAGAACTTTCCTCGCCCGTGTCCTGTCTGTATTCACGAACGTCTGTCCCGACTCCGTTCTCACCTTCACGGATTCCTCTGGAAATGCTTCTGGAGGCACCTTAAATGCTAAGTTGTAACAAAACAGTGAGAAAATGCAAGTCACAGAATTCGTGGAATAAAATGGTGCCATCCTGAAAAAAGTGAGCTCAGGATGAACTTAATCAGTGAACTATGCCACCAGGCGAGCATCTGGGAGCCCACGCAGAAGCGGAAGGCTCGCTTGAAGGTGAGCATCGCAGAGCAAACACGACAGAAAAATGCATTTATTTGTCTTAATGGTCCTCCCGCCACTCCCGATGTTGATATTCTTGTTAAATTTTAACTTTCCCGGCGGCAGTAGAAGCGACAGGCGATGCGGGGTTTCCAGGTTCTTAAATGGACGCAAAGAACGAGTTCAGCTCTCCCTTGCGATCCAAGGGTCTGACTCCCTCGCACACGGGCACACAAAACGCCCCTGGCACCATCAGGAACCAACCAACGCTGCAAGTTTCCATGCAGGAGACAGGCCGAGCGAGCTATGCTTTCTGTCCGTACCGGCTCCTTTTTTTTCCACCAGCTCACGGTATTTCTAGGCGGTGCATGTTACACTTTATAGGTTCTGATTTCCTGACGGGAAGGAAGGTATAGCGAAACCAGGTGTTTGAATGTTTTTATTTTGTCAGCTAAATTTCTCCAGTTCTTCCCAAATTTGAAAAGATCTGAGGTTGCTTCTAGGGATGTTATATTTTTTGGAAAGATCAGGTGGCAGTCAGTAAGGGGAAAAACTCATTAAACTGCCCTTTAGCTCAGATCATGACAGACACCACGGAAAGAAGGAAAGTTAGGCCTGTGTGGAGAAACAGAACTCTCTCTCCCTCTGTTTATTATTAATTTTTATAGAGCTGCACCCAAAGCAGATGGAGGTTCCCAGGCTGGGGGTCAGATCGGAGCCGCAGCTGCCAGCCGACGCCACAGCCACAGCCACAGCCACAGCCACAGCCACAGCAGATCTGACCTACACCACGGCTCACAGCAACGCTGGATTCTTAACCCACCGAGCAATGCCAGGGATCGCACCTGCATCCTCGTGGATACTCGTCAGGTCCTTGACCCACCGGCACTCCCTGTGTTTAGAAAAGGCGGCTGAGAACATCACAGGCAGATTCCAGCAGTGGGTAAGGGTGGACCAGATAGATGAGGGACTGAACCATGGCTTTTACACTGACATTTTAAAATGTGACATCTGAAAATTATATGAAGTTCAGATTTGGGGTCCATCCTCAGGTTTCATTGGAACCCAGCCACGCTTGTGCATGTACCTTCTACAGCTGCCTTTGTCCTTCGGTGACAGAGCTCAAGAGCTTGAGGAACAACAGAGCCTGCAAAGCCTAAAATATTTACTCTTTACCAAAAAAAAAGGTTTGCCAATCCCTAGGCCGGGTGATCTAAGGCCCCTTTCACCTCCAAATTCCTAGGAATTTTACTGTAGATAAGCTGGAGTCCTCCACCAAAGACAATGGACAGAACACACATCAGCATGATAAAATAAGGACCCCAGCAGAACCATTGGTCTTAGGCTGTCACCATTTCCCAAGGGACAGTAAAATAAGACCCAGTGACTCAGGACACATTGTAACTTCCTAGATATGAATTACTTTCAAAAATAGGCTCTTGGTTCTAGAAAGCAATGTTTAGGATTCTCAGCAATTCTATGAACAGGTTTTGCAGACCATTCGAAAAATTACCAAATAAAAAGAAAATGAACAAAAAAAAACAACCAATTCAGGGGTTCCCGTCGTGGCTCAGTGGAAACGACTCTGACTAGTATCCATGAGGACACAGGTTCGATCCCTGGCCTCTGCTCCGTGGGTTAAGGATCCAGTGTTGCTATGAGCTCTGGTGTAGGTTGCAGATGCCACGCAGATCTGGTGTTGCTGTGGCTGTGGCGTAGGCCGGCGGCTACAGCTGGGATTAGACCGCTAGATTGGGAACCTCCATATGCCACGGGTGCAGCCCTAAAACAAACAAACAAACAAACAAAAAACTCAACTCCCCAAGGAATTCATACCATAAAATATTTATTAATAAGTAAAATGACTTTCCCTTGCCTTTGGTTATTAAAACAAATTTGATGGGGTAGCTTTGTGGGTACCAATTGCCAACAATGGTTTGACATTATCCAGCCACGAGACAGATGGGTGACAGAATGTGTGCATTGATGTCCGATGACAGACAGATAACTACAGACACAGATATAAATATGGAAAAGACCACACCTGACAACTGCCTAATTACACAGCGTGGTTTTGGTGGCAATTGGAAACCTACTTGGACATACTTCAGCTTGTTTATTGTAAGTACACAGGACACAAAGAAATCCCCTCGAATTTCTTAATTCAGAGCACTGGTGATGACCACAGTGCTTGGTGAGGACGAAAAGAGAGGAAACCAAAAACGAACTTTGTGGGGAAGAAAGGCAATATCTCCTTGAAAAGCTTTTCTCAAGGTAACAGTCCCTCTTGCTCGAAAAATAAGCCATTTTGATAACAACAGTCCAAAAAGCCTAGGATTTGCAAAGTCAATCGTATTGGTGGTTTTAAATTTCATCCCAAGTCCCAGACTGTGGCTAAGGAGCTACACTAAATAGCTTTGTAAAGCAGGTCTTTGAATTTGCCCGGGGAAGCCAAGAAAATGCTTCATCTGATCTGGGCAGAAAAGCCGATGCTCCTGCATAAGGAGAGTCACGACCTGCATTCAGTTACTGTGTGGACAGCGAGGTCGGAGCACAAAGAGAATGAGATGCCAAGCCACACCACGTGGCCACACTAAAAGGACCCTGGGGAAGTAGCAGGTGATGAGAGTTTGCGATTTCAATATAAAAAGTCTAATTACGTCTTCTCAGACGCCCCTCTAGGTCAGAAATTCAAAATATACCACCAAGAGGGGGCACGCGGTTTCCCTACCGTGCCACCCAGCACACGCCACGGCTAAAATCCCAGAGGTCGGAAGCCTCATTTAAGTCACGATACGGATTTCGTCCGGTCGCTTTTTACAATGTAGAAAACCCCTGTGTGATAAGATCTCCTCGCAAGGTAAAAAAGCACCCAAGAGACCCCCCCCAAGCATAAAAATAGACTATACATATATCTGTTTACAATGCGATTAGGACGTGCCTGTGAAACGCTGAGATCAAGGACTGACCTCGGCCTCCGAGTCGGGGTCCTTTCATGGTGACCGTGCTCTTCCCCCCCAACACCAAGGATGCTGATTAGACACCGGCCCAGGGGAAAGGGAGGTTAGAGCTATTCCGTCCAGACTTCTACAAGGACAAACGAGAAGAAGCAATAATAGCAAAAGAGTAAACACCCTTCACCTCTCAGTTTACAAAATCCTCTTGCCAGCCATACCTCAAGGGCACTTCAGGGCTCACACCTGTCACACAGCCATGGGCAGCATCCTAAATCATCCGTGAAACCGCATCCAGAAGCGCGAATTGGGAGACAGGCGTTTTCACGCAGTCTGGGGGCCAAGGAGGCCCATCCAAAAAGGATGGGGTCCTATTCGGCGCTGAGACGCCTCCCCCGCCCACAGCTTCCGCCCTCCGGGGCGGCGCGGGCACCGGCCCCGCCTGGCGCTACACGGTCACAGCTGGGAACATCTTCTGCTCGCTGCTGGTGTGAGGGAAGGGGGCCTGGATCTGGCGGTAGCCCGTCTGCAGGCCGTCCAGGAAGGGCGGCACCGGGGTCAAGGGCACCGAGTCATGCTGCACCGTGTACCCCACGTAGGGGGCGTGCAGGTACTGGCCCTGGTGCGGCACGATCTGGGTGGCCTGCTGGCAGTTGAGCACCGAGAAGTTGGTGGGCATGTTGACGTAGACGTTGTTCAGGGGGCCCTCGGGCAGGCAGCAGTTGGTCTGCGACCTCGTGGGGGGCGCCCGGGCCCCCGAGTTGGCGCTGGAGCTGGAGCTGGTGGCCGTGCTGGACTGGCGGGAGGAGGAGCCGCGCGAGGTGCTGGCGCTGGGGATCATCGGGATGGTCTCCGTCAGCCGCGGCCCGCCCGGCGCCCGGCTCTGCGGGGGCTCCTGCTTGGGCCGCAGGCAGCGGCAGCAGCAGGCGGCCACCAGCGAGCCCACGATGATGAAGGCGACAAAGACGGAGCCGACGATGAGGAAGGGCACGTAGATGGGGACTGAGGGAGAGAAACAGAACCCGATGACTTCCCGGAAGGAGGCGGTGAAACCGGCCACGCCCGCACGCGCGCCGGGCGATGTATCACCCAGACCCCGGGAAGCCAGGCCGGGCCGGTGTGGGCGCTCATCAGCAGCCCCCCGGGCCCCACGGTCCTTCGGCATGTGCTCCCTCACGTGCTGGGGAAAGGCCAGCGGCTCGGCCCCCACAGCCACGGTGGGGACACCACCCGCGAAACACACGACCTGCCATCCATGGAGGCAAAGAGCCAGCTTGGCAGAGTGGGAGCCTGAGGGTTTCAGACCGGCCGAGAATTCCTGCAGTAACTGTACTGCCTACACCTCGGTCCGCTCTCAAAGGCAGGTGGAGAGTCTACACAGAAACGGGGTGAAAATATGTAAAAACCCCTCCCCCGCCCCAAGGCAGTTATTTACATTCCTTGCAAACTTCTTTTACTGGGTTTTTTTTTAAGTTCTTGTTTCATAGGCAAATAAATTAAAAAAAAAACAAAAAACTGAGGTCGGACCCTAGACACAGCCACTTCCAAAAAGAGTCTGTAGGACACGGACGTCAAAAACGGGAAAAGAAAAGAAAAAAGAAAAGCCCTCCACAGATGCTCTCCAAAGCTGAAGGCTGGTCCTTGGGAGGGGGGCCTGGCACCGGCGAAGCTGCCCAGCTCAGCATGAAACAAGGTACCAAGGAGGGCACTTGGAACATTAGTTCCAGGAAAAGAGCCTCCCCTGAGCCAAGGGGCCAGGCGAGACCAGGTGGCTGAGGGCACCCACTTCTCAAGTGAGGATTACTCTGGAAAACAGAACTGTAAAGATAGAAATGAAAACTACCAAAAATCGGTAACGAGCTCCTCGGTTCAACTGTTTTACTTAAAAAGACCTTCGGGGAGGAGCAGGCAGAGCAGGCACGACTGGGGACAGAGAACCAGCCGGGAGGGGTCTGCAGAACCCCGCCCTGTGTCACCAAGCCCCTCGGCCATCTGGGTTCTCTGGGCCACCTCCCTGACTATCTGACCAGATGCCACATGAGGGCAGGGCCCAGCCTCGCTCGCCAAGCCGCTCTCCCTGTAATCCCGCTCCTTCAGTAGGTCTGCAATCAGTGTTTGTAGAACATGGTCCCACATGGAGCTGGAGAGAAATGATGCCTTGTCAGGAAAACGTACTGGAGACGTCTGTGGGCAAAGGCTGACAGTGAAGGTGGCCTTCCCCTTCGATGCTGAGCAGAGTAAACAGCGTGCTCCTAAGAGTGCCCCCTGAGCGGGCGGCCCTGCCCTGGTTACACTGGCTCGTGGGGTAACCGCGGCGTGTGCCAGGCCGCAGGGCCGGGTGCTGTGGGCTCACTGTCTAAATTAAGAGGCCAGCCCCATAGGTCAACAAGAAGTGAACAAACAAGAGTGGGGGAAAAAAAATACCCCAAAGCAGTCCAAGTCCATATGAGGGGTTTGGGGGAGGAGTAACTTCCCTTTTCAGGAATTTAATTGGATTTTAATAGAGAAGACACACAGACTCGATAAAAAGGTGCTTCTGTGCGTCGTGGGCACTGCTTCATCAGCCACGGAGACCATCACGACTGCACAAGACAAGTGCAGAAATTTTAGGGAAAAAAGATTCAAAAGTAGAATTGAGAAGGTGCCCTCACATGTCACTGCATCCCGAGAGGTCGGTCTGACCGGTCACCCCCAACTCTGGGGAGACCATTGGCCGCCCAGCGTGGCCGCTGCAGAGTAAGCAGCCTGTCCTGGGCTCAGCCCCGGGTTTCTGCTGGGGCCACACACCCTGCCACGCTGGGCCTGCCTCTCGTTTTGAGACAGGACCACTTCAGGCATTACCCACCCTCCTCCTCTTCAGAGTCCGGGCGGCGGCGGCGGGCCAGGAGGAGTAGCTAATAAAGTGCTCGACCGCAAGGGGAAGGGCCCGGAAAGGAGCGGCCGCTCAACCACGCCCCAGCCGGCTCTGCCAACACCGACCGGCAGAGCCCGGCGCTGGCGGCTGGAGCCCTGGGCTCGGGGCGGAGAGGGTCCCCTCCTCCTCCTGACCAGCCGCGGAAACAGACGACACGCCCCCCTCTGACGATGCCACGTGCGCCCCTCCCCGACCCCGCACCCTCCCTCCCGCACACTCCGGGTGACTCTGGGAGAGGGGGGCTGAGGCTTGTGACAAGGGGTGGAAGTGGGACCTATCACACGCTTTCCCGCATGTGTTTATTTTTCCATCTCTAACTTGGGCAATTTCAAAAAAATTCAATTAAAAAAAAAATCAAGAGCCACAAAGCGCAGGGTTGGCACAGCTCTGATGTCACACCTACCGACTGTGACGTGGTAAGGAGACCCGAGCGAGGCCCGGGCCGTGGCGGGGAACCGCCTCTTAGGGTTCGAATCCCCCGGGCTAGAGTCTGACGGAGCGCATCCCGCCAAGCCCGGAGGAGCTGCCTTCCCTCTGAGAAGCCTTCGAGTGCCCCTGCAGCCCCCTCGCGGGGGGCGCCCCAAGACCTGAACCCTTCTTAGGAGGAAGCCCTGTGGAGACAGGAGACTTGGGAGGGGAGCACAGAGGCCCCCGGGAGGGAGGTACACGGGGCTCCCCCTGTGGCTCGCTCTGCCCTGGATGTGAGATTTTCTTCGGAAAATCCAGGCCGTGCCACCCTTAGCAGACAGATGGGGAAACTGAGGCCCAGGGCAGCGGGCTGGTGCCCCACTTTGCACAAATTAATAGCCAGGCCAGAAGGCAAGCACCGCCTCCCGATCCAAGACCCTTTTCTGCAACTTCAGGCTCCTTTCCCCTCTCCAGGCTCCCGGTCCTTCCTCCCCTTTCCGATCCGCCCGGCCCGCCTACCTGCGGAGCCGTCGGGGCCGTCTTTGTCCGCGCGGCCAGGCTCGCCGGCGCCCTGCTGGCGGTCGTTGTCGCAGCCGCCCTGGTCCAGGCGCGCCTCGGCGCTGGAGCAGCAGTAGCGCAACGCGCAGCTGCCGCAGCAGATGGTGGCGTCGCCGCCGTCGAAGCGTTCCGGGCACTGGAAGCCGATGCGCCAGACGCCCTGCGCGTCCAGCCAGCCGTGGCAGTACTCGCCGCTGGCCCGCGCCCCCGCCGCCAGCAGCGCGGCCAGCAGCAGCCGCAGGAACGAAGCGGCGTCCCGGGAGGAGGCGGCCGGGCGGCGTCCGCCCCACATGGCACCACCCTGGGCACCGGCGGCGCGTCTCCAGAGGGCGCAGCGGCGACTCCGGGCGGTCGCGGCCCGGAGCCCCGGTCTCCGCGGTGCTGAGGCCAGGACCTCTTCGCCGAGTGTCCCTTCCGCGGCGCCTTCCGCGCGGGCCACCGCCCCCGCCGCCAAGTCCGAGAGCTAAGCCATGCCCTCCTTCGGCCGGGTCCCAGCAGGGGCTGCCTTGAATTCCTGGGCACTCGCCAACAGAACTCTGAGGGAGCGAGTCAGAGGGCCCCCGGAGGCTGCGCCCGCGACGGGACCCTCCCCGTGCATCCCCGAGGGGACGCTCGCTGGAGCCGGACGACCGGTGGGCGCTGCAGCAGAGTTTAAGCCTCAGCGTCCCGCGCGCGAGTCGGGGCGCGTCTCCCCGCCTTTATTCCGCTCTCGGGAGGCGAGAAGGGGCCAGGAAGGGGGACAGCGGACGGAGGTCTCCGGGCAGCAAGTGCAGCGGCCGGCCGCGCTCAGCCTCCGGCGCTCGGAACTCGGTCCGCATGGCTCCGGCCGCGCCGCCCGGGCAGCCCCCCCGGGCGCAGCCCCCACGTTCCGCTCCGAGGGCCAGACGGTCGATCCTCCAGGCGCACGCAGGCGTCCAGGACGAGGACGGGGGGCCGGCGCGCCCTGCCGCAGTCCCGGGAGCCGACCGGGCTGGCGGCGGCCACGGCTGCTGCTGGGCGCGGGTCCAAGCGGGCGGCTCACCCGCTCCCCTCCACCGCTCTCCGACCGCCGCGCGCTGGGTCTGGCTCCCCCTCTCCCCGGCTGCTGCGCCCTCGGAGGTGCGCGCCGCTGGGCGCCTCCCACGGAAGTTTCAGCCCCCGGGGCTACGGAAGAAGCCTAGCGCTGCGGCCGCCCGCACCCCCGCGCGCCCGGCTCCGACTCGCCCGCCGCGCCGCTGCGCTGCGCTCTTAAGAGAGGCTGGCGTGCGCATGCGCGCTGGCGGCCGCCCCCTCCCCCGGACGCCCCCCCCGCGGGGGGGGCGCAAGCCCTTCGCCTTTGGACTTGGGCGGAGCAGAGCCCCGCGGCCGCGGGCGGTCAACGGTGGAGCTGATCGCTTGCGAGGCGGAACCGAACCTAGGCAGCCTGGGCCTCGCTAACACAGTAACAGCACTAACGGCAAAAAGGCCAAACCAGACTTGCTTGTGGACGGTCTTAGGCATTCGGGATTTGGTTGGATGCTCAACACTTTCCGAAGAAGGAGTGTAATTCCGCGCCACTTTAGAGACACGCAAGTTCCACTCAGCCTAACTGTCCCTCTCGACTCCCAGCAGAGAGGCCACGGCTGGTCCCTGGCCCCGCCGAGGAAGAACGCCTGGGGCTGCGGGTTGGGCTCAGGCCCCTACCAGGTGGAAGGATCGCGTTCCGCGAAGACTTGCCAAATTTGGCCGCCGTCTGGATGGTTGGTGTCGCTTCTCTTTCTATATTTGGGCAGAGCGATTTATTGGATTCAAGCGGAAAGGTGCCTCCGCTCAGCATTTGGCCCTGGCGGTGGAGACAACTGCAGCGAACGAGCAAACAAGGTTCCGACGGACCAGCGACGCGGCTTTGAGGAAGAGAAATTAATAGCTCCTGTCTGGCGGAAGCTGAAACCACAGGTGCTGATGCTATTAAAACAGCAGTGATTATTTTTAAAGGAGCTAGTGACCCTCCCGACACGGTCTGGAAGTCAGCGCCCTGAAATCTAGGCCCAGCCCTACCAGAAAAAGAATCTTGCTTTTTGTTGGCCCGGGTTTCTTCCCCTTTAAAGGGGAGCATGAGATGTGCTGGCCGCGGAGTTCCCTTGTAAGTCCACGGCCATGGAACACAAGGCGGTTTTACTCAGAGCCAAGACACTGCTGTTCAAACATCGTCGGACACTTGGGCGGGTGGGTCACCGCGGGGAGTCAGGCCTGGGGATCACTCTTCCTCTCGCCCCACAGAATCGAAGGAAAAAATAGCCATTCTTCAGGAAGCCTCTTTCCAAGTACTGAGCTTCATTTCATTGCACTTGGAGGGGGGTATTTTCAGCTACATAAAATTATGTATTTTTAAAAGCACCAGCCACCAACTTTTCTTAACCTAGTAAGTTAACATTTTAATATCAAATTATTCGTTCCACAAATACATGCTACTGGGTTACAGTGTACTCTGCCCTCTGTTGGCTACTGGGGATTCAGCAAGAAGCCAGACTTCCTGGCCATTTTCTTCCAGCAGAACCGAAAGGCTCTGGAGTAAAACAGAAATTGGACAGAGAAACAAAGAATTGAATAAGCGAAGCCAGTACAACGACCGTAAAGCTGTGATGGGTTGATGTCCAGGCTCAATTTAAGTGTATAACCTGGGAGAGGGAGGTCAGAAAAATCATCAGAGCACTTAGAAGAAGCAGAAGGGCGTTCTCGTCATGGCTCAGCGGTTAGCAAACCAGACTAGTATCTGTGAGGATGCGGGTTCGAGCCCTGGCCTTGCTCAGTGGGTTAAGGATCCAGTGTTGCTGTGAGCTGTGGGCAGGCTACAGATGTGGCTCAGATCTGGCGTTGCTGTGGCTGTGGCGTAGGCCGGCAGCTGTAACTCTGATTTGACCACTGACCTGGGAACCTCCATATGCCACGGGTGCGGCCCTAAAAAAAAAAAAAAAAGAAGCAGCAGCAGAAGGCAGACTCAGTTTTGCAGATATGAGTCTTTTTCTTAGAAGATACTGTCAGCCGACGTTGAGTTACTGGGGCTTCCTGTGTGCCTGGCACCGTCCTGACTTTGTCCTGCAGCGTCTGGCTTCATCCTGACAGCAACCCTATGCAGGAGGCAGGATCGCCCCCCACCTTTCTGGTGAGGGTAACTTCCTTACAGACAGCAAGTGGCCGTGTGCCTGGACCCCAGCGTCCCCGGTCTCCTCTACAGGAAGTCCAGGATGAACCGCAGACTCCATACCAATCACCGCATCCTTATCTTCCTCTAACCCCATAAAATGATGTGAGTGGGAAGTGTCCGTGTGTTTAGGGGGTACCCAGGCCGTACCTCCTCACGCTGTCCACATAGCCTCTGCTCCGTGACGCCCACGATTGGTCAGAGTTTGTGTATAAGAAAGCGGTGTTGCCCCCTTTCATACTGCACTTGGTTTAGTGACCTGGTAAGGCCACAGCTGAAGCACAGCAAGTTTAGAAATCGCTCACAGTTTCGTCCACAACCGGCGAACTTGGCAGTGCGCAGCTGGGAGCAAGTTCATCCTCTTGTTTACAGCTGTGTCCCTTGATTCCTTAGACGTTGAGGGGCCTGTTTCAAAGGGACTCAATAAGATGCTTCACTGTCCTCAATGGTCAGAGAGCCGGCTCCTCTCTCTTTGACTGGATCTTACTTTTTCTCGGTGTATCTAGTATGTGGTACTGAGGTTTTATAAAGTAAGTTGTCAGATGGTGAGCATCGCTGCGGAAAGTGCCACCGGGAGATTTTAAGGTGGTGATATTCCTTCAGTAAGAAATAAAGGAGTTCCCATTGTGGCACAGCAGAAACAAATCCGACTACTATCCATGAGGATGTGGGTTCGATCCCTGGCCGCGCTAAGGGGGTCAAGGATCCGGCAATGCCGTGAGCTGTGGTGTAGGGCACAGATACGGCTCAGATCTGGCGTTGCTCTGGCTGTGGTGTAGACCGGCAGCTGTAGCGCTGATTCGCCCCCCCCCCTCCCCCAGCCTGGGAACTTCCATATACCATGGGCGGGGACCTAAAAAGCAAAAAAAAAAAAAAAAAAGGAAGGAAGGAAAAATTCCTTTACCAACCTTAATAGCCATAAACAATTTTACTAGTCTCTTCTGAGAAACTGTAACTAGTAATCATGAGGTACAGGTAGTAGTAACAGTCATTTATCGTAGTCAAAACTAAACGTCAGGCAATCTGCCAGTCTATTTAAATTCCTATGCAGGAGCGGCCTTCTCACTATAAAAGAGTTGAGTTCTAGAGACATTAACTGCAGAAGGATATTTTCAGGTTCCTTTGCCTTTCCGTTTGTGCCTACATATATATGAAGAAAATGCCCCTGATTTAAACACTAACTTCGGACCTTTCTTCAAGAGTAGAAGTCACAGAACTAGAGGAACGATGCCTTAAAACCTCACTGGCTGGAGGTGATACAGATCATCTGGAGGTGATCATAGGCCATGTGGCTGGCAGTTCCAAAAGCTGCAGGATCTGCACTGTTCTGCTGTAAGTTTCAGCGCGAGCAGGAGGCTCTTACCATCTGCGCACCAGTCAGCAGTCTGTTTAGGAAGAATGGTTTTCGCTGGGTTCATTCATTTCTTTTCCTCCTCTTTTATAAACAGGAGTGCTATTGAAAATTCACATTTGGTTTACCAGAAGTTCTTTTAAGTTCAAGTGTTTGTGTTAACAAATGAGACCTCAAACCCAAACAAATATGTTAATTTACAATGCTTTTAATTTTGTCTTGTGGTCACTTAATCTCATCTGAAAATAAAAATGGTCATAAAATTGGGGGGAAAAAAATCTTCCCTGGTTAACGTTTCCCATTTCATCTTCCTGATTTTCCCCTTGTAATTAATATACTGACTTTCAGAAAAGTAATTTCCATATTTAAAATTCTTTTTCTTCTCATCTATTCTTATTTAAACATTTGACATGCTTCTCTTCCTCCTCCATCCTCACCCCAACCCCAGAGTTTTACCGAACCATTTTTATGTTGCTTTTGATGTTTAGTATTGGTATATTTTCTTTTGGACAATATGGCATTAAAAACCACGCAGGACTTCTTCCCATAAGAAGGGTGGCACAAACAACATCCATAGGACATCAAAGAGCCTGCAGCAAGTTTTTGCAAATCATATATTTGGGAAGGGTCTAGTATCCAGAATATATATACAATTCAACAACAAAAAGACCAACAACCCGATCAAAAAACAGCCAAGGACTTGAATAGACATTTCTCCAAAGATACATCGCAAGCGCATGAAAAGATACTCAACGGCATTAATCAAGAGGGAAATATAAATCAAAATCACAACACTTCGCACCTACTAGGTAGCAACAGGAACACTAATAAACAGAAAATAACGAGTGCTGGAGAGTATGTAGAGAAATCAGAACCCTTGCACATGGCTAATAGTTGGGCATAAAACCACTGTGCAAAACAGTTTGACAGTTCCTCAAAAGCTAGACATAGACGTGCCCTAAGACCCCCCGCAATTCCACCCCTAGGTGTATTTGCCCCATAGTTAAAAACCATTCATTGTGTACATGTGTGTACACACGTGTTCATAGCAGCACTATTCATAATAGCCACAAAGTATAAACAACGTCCACCCACTGAAGAACAGATAAAGAGAATGTGGACCAGCCATACAACTGGAATATTATTTGGCCATCAAAAGGAATGAAATACTGACACCTGCTGACACACAAATGACCCTGGAAAACACGAGTGAAGGAAAGAAGTCAGACACAAAAGCACACATTGTATGATTCCATTGATAAGAAATGTCCAAAATAAGCAAATCCATTGAGAGCAAAAGGTTAGCGGTTGCCTGGGCCTGGGGGGGAAGGGCAGAGGAGGAAGTGAGGGCTTAATGAGTACAGGCTTTCCTCTTGGGTTGAAAATGTTCTGGAACTAGTCACAGTGATAGGTGCACAGCACCGTGATGATATTAAACCATGTTAATGGTAAAATTTATCTTCCGTGTATTTTACTACAATAAAAAAGAACCTTAAAAAAAAAAAAAAAAAGACTACAGCTGTGAAACTGACCACCTGCCCATGATGCCACATGCAGGTTCTGAAGCAGGTTCACCAATCTCAAGGCTGGATTCTCCCAACAATGAAGAGCATCGAAAGGTTGTCAGTTTAAAAATTCTGTGACACAGTCGGATGCTTCTGAATATAATCCCAAGCCTCTAAGACGAAAGTAGCACATCCTGTTATGACTTCAATGAGATCCCCTCCAAATTCACGGGTTGAGGCGCTTACCCCGAGTGGGACAGCATTTGGAGGCAGGACCTTACAGAGATAAGACTACATGAGGTCATAAGGATGGGGCCCTAAACCCACAGGACTGGTGCCCTTAGGAGAAGAGGAAGAGATGGGGGGGCACCCACAGAAGAGTGAGTCCCGACTCTGTGGACCACGGAAGGATGACTTACAGGGACAGGAGAATGTGCTCAAAACAGTATGAAGAAACTAGATGACCATCTAGAACAATACTTACGGTAAATATGTGCTGATTCGAAGCGGTTGGCCAGTGGCTTTGGATACTGCGCAGATCCAGGCTCAGGTGCCCCCCAGACACCATGATCATGTCTCTGCTGATATAACGGGGATTAAGATTCCGTTTGTCTTTCCATCCAGACCACGACCCTTTGAAGGCAGAAGCAGACCTTACTCATCCTTGGCAGCCCACAGTATAGACCTGGAGTAGGCTCCGTTTCCCCCGACCATAAATGTTTATAAAGCATGTGCTACATGCCAGGCACAAAACTACTAAATCGCACATGGAAGGGTTAAATTCAAGGAACTGAAATCAACAGAAGTCGCTGAAATATGAAAGCCATTCTGAGTGCAGCAGTTAGGGTATTAATATCTGCTGACACGAGGGGCCCAGACCTTGGAGAGCAGGTTCAGAGGGAGGAAATTCCTTGCTGGAGCCCCCCATGGCCCTGCCCGGCAGACCCTTGAGGCTTCAAGTGAGAGCGGTTCCCAAGGAAGGAAAGTGCGAAGAGGAACAAGCCCTTCCTGGGTGTCACCAGGTGAAAGAAGTGTGCTGTCCACAGAATCAGAGGATGCTCACCTCCCAGCCTCTGGGAGCACTGGGGTGTTGAGGGCACTGCCAGGCCTCCGAGGCTCGGGTTATCGCTGACAGCAAGGGCTGGCCCAGGATGCTGCCTCCCCTGGGTACCAGAAAAGGGAGTCAGAAGCACAGGTCGCTCTTCTGGGATTCCCACAGCTGAGAGGAATTTCCGGGGGCGGGGGCTGCTCCCCAAAGAACAAAAGAGGGCGGAGTTAACACCTAATCGTCCGTCCTGCGAAAAGATGTTGTTTTACATAGGGTTCAAGTATAACTTCATATTTTTAATGGAAATAATTCAGAAGGCACTTTGGGGTCAGAGGTTCCCTGGGATTTCTCACGATTAAGCTCACTGTTTTTATAGGACCGGGTCATAGGGGGAAAAAATCCCATTCATCGTGGGTGTTTAGATTTGACAGAAATAGGAATTTCCTCCATCAAAGCTGCCTCGCCAGTCTCCAGGGAAAAGCATAACGAGAGAAAAGAACCATTGTGCTTCGCATCTGAGCAGAAGCTGAGTGATGGAATTCACAGCCCTCCTTGTTAACCCTGCTCAAATACTTTCACTTTCCTAAACCAAGCCCTCCCGTCTCACCGTGGCAACCTCTTTGGGGGGGGCACCTTTGGGGCTGGTCAGCGATGTTCTTTGGCTTTTGCAGGAGAAGTCAACCTCTTGGGAAACCACTGAATTAATCTTCCCACTTGTGTGAAAGTCCTGGGATGGCATCTGACACTGTGCCTCGAGATGTCTCCATTAAATAAGAAAAGGGAGGATATTCTGCATGGGATGGTATTCAAATGAGCAGGAAAAGCCTTGATGAGTTTCATGGCCCGCGAATGCTGCAGCCCAATTACATCGTAAGACTTGTTAGGCGCTTCAGACCATTTCGCAGCTTTGCAGCACTGGGGATGCTTGTTGCTGGCTATCGTTAAGTTCTCATATAATGTAACCGTTCTCTGGAGAGATTCCAACTTGCTAGCCTTCGTTACCTAATTAGAAGGGCTTTTTTTTTTTTTAAGTGTTTTTATGTTAGAAAATATGCTTGAATAGCTCCAAGACTGAAACTCAGTTAATAACGACCACTGACTATAGACCGTCTGGTATGTGCCGGGCATTGTGCTAAATTCTTTCACAGTCATTACAGTGTCTCTTCTCATAAGTGCGATATTAAGTAAGCTTAAAGGAGGGAAATGCATCCACTTTTCTAAAATTTCTGTGTTAGTTCAAAAGGCAGGTCCAGCCTTTGCCGAATGTCGTCCAATTCATTTTATTACGAGTACCGTTAGTATTGCTTTCCTTTATTTTCAATGAACTGGTTTCGAATGTTACACAAATGACATGAGATGTCTTAGAAAAAAACTAAGACACCAAATACTGACATTCTTAATTTCTATCGCCAATTTCCTTTTTGGTGCACGGCGGTTTGATTCTATAAGGTGTGCATAGTTTTAGCTCTTTTTTCTGGAAGTGGGTCGGTTTACTTGAGAGACAGAAGGCAGAAGAAAGTGGGAGAAAAAAATGGAAAGAGACAGAAAGGCCTCGGTCGTGAGGTATCCTGCCTGAGGAGAATGAGGGGACGGAGTTTGCTTGCAAATGACCTTCCACCACGGGAAGGCTGATTTTACAAAAGGGCCCTTAGTCTCCAGCACAGAGAAAGCACAGCAAGTGGAGCTGGATCCTAGCCAGTGCTTTTTAAAGCACATTCTCGGGCGTTCCCGTCGTGGTGCAGCGGAAACGAATCCAACGAGGAACCATGAGGTTGCAGGTTCGATCCCCGGCCTCACTCAGCGGGTTAAGGATCCGGTGTTGCTGTGAGTTGTGCTGTAGGATGCAGATGGCTTGGATCTGGTGTTGTGGCTGTGGTGTAGGCTGGCAGCTGTAGCTCCAATTAGACCCCTAGCCTGGGAACCTCTATATGCCACAGGTGAGTCCCTAAAATGACAAAAGACAAATAAATAAATAAATAAAGCGCATTCTCTCACCAGCGTAGACGCAGAAGCAGTAACGCAGAAGAGGAAAAGAGGGGGTGAAATTCCTCAGCCCCTTCGTTCCTGAAGAACTTGTTAAATAAATTCCAGCCTCGGGGAGTTCCTGCTGTGGCTCAGTGGATTAAGAACCTGACATGGTGTCTGTGAGGATATGGGTTCAATCCTTGGCCTCGCTCAGTGGGTTAAGGATCTGGTGTGGCTGTAGCTGTGGCGTAGGCCGCCAGCTACAGCCGTGATTCCACCCCTACTCTGGGAACCTCCAGATGCAGCGGGTGTGGCCATAAAAAGAGCAGAAAACCAAAAGACAAAACACTCCAGCCTTGGAAGGAGGAGGGGTGTCTTCAGATAGCTGTGCTGTAGACAGGGCCAGGACTAGTTAAATTCTTGGGATTCCTTACTAGTATTCCTTGACTCTCACTATGCAATGGAGACGCATTAGGCTTTATAATAAAGAAAGCGGCAAACGCCACCCATCTTTGCTCTTCTGATGTTGGTCAAACCTCCTGACCCCCTTAAGGAAGGTACACATTTTAAAACAAGACCAGGTAGTTGCCCCTGTCAAGGTAGCTGACATCCCATCCCTGTGAGATTTTAATTAAAGTTTTGGAATAATATGCATCCTGAGCAGTTGTGAGAGTGGGGGGTGGGGGAGTGAGAAGGTGACCCCCTGCCCGAGGGCCACCTTCAGACCTGCTCGCCTGCGGGGGCAGAGGTGACGCAGTTCCAACTCCTGCGCAGTGGAAAGCCAGGCAGAGTGCGTTTCAGACGTGGACTATTTACGCTGATAGACGAGGTCAAGCAAGCTGGACGTGTGCGTGAGCACTGCATGGACTGGAACCTGAACACGCCGGGGCCGATGAATGGTCCTATTCCTAGAGGGAAATAAAGCCCGCATCTCTCACTGCACTGGGAGAAGGCTTGCCAACCGGATTGAACACAGGGGTCCCGCTATGAAGTGCTAAAACCACAGGAGAGGCCAACGCCGCTCTTTCAACTGAACCTCCCATTTCTGCCAGACTAATGCGGATGCACTGGAACATTCAGTATCCTCGCGGTAGAGTCTCAGAACCAAGTGCTAAGAAACGAAACAAAACAACACCAGCAAACAAACAAGCCCAAAACCTATTTCCTTCTAACTCACCCATACATTTCCAGAATCTGTCCAGGGCTGCCAAATGCAGCCCGATCTTTGAGAAAATATAAGCCATATGTTGTTTGATAGGAAGAGAGGGATTAAGACAGACTCCAAGTAATAAAATAAATGGGTTACTGACTCCAAGACACAGCTGTCACTGCTGTTTTCTGCATTATGGTGGGTCCTATTTGGGAAGTCTCAGAGGGGAAGCTGACGAGGGGCGTTGGTTTACTTGAAAGTAAATAAAGCCAGTGAATAAATCGAGCCTCCCAAATACAGAGGCACAATCACTCGTTGGTTCTGTGAGGAGCAGAGTGACACAGGCTGGTATTACAGTGGCAGAGTTATGGATGAGGAGCAAGCTCACTAGGCTGCAAGGTTCTTTTTGGAAGACAAAGGGAGTTCCCTGGTGGTCTAGAGGGTTAAGGATCGGGCATTGTCACTGCTGTGGCATGGGTTCCATCCTTGGCCCGGGAACTTCTGCATGCCATGGGTGTGGCCAAAAATAATAATAAAGACGGAGACAGCCAAGAACCAGCGCCTCATCCTTCTGCACGTGACAGAGTGAACACTGCCTCTGCAGGCAATTTTGGCACTGCTTGCCCTGTCTCCAGCTCAAGATTCCTCAGATAATGAACACTTGGAATTCTTTTTTGTTTTTCTTTTTAGGGCTGTACCTGTGGCACATGGAAGTTCCTGGGCTACGGGTCGATTCAGAGCTACAGCTGCCTGCCTATACCACAGCCACAGCAACGCGGGATCCGAGCCAAATCTGTGACCTACACACAGCTCATGGCAACACTGGATCCTTAACCCACTGAGCGAGGCCAGGGATCAAACCTGCATCCTTACAGAGACAAGTCAGCTTCTTCACCCACTGAGCCACAAGGGGAACTCCAACACTTGGGGTTCTGATCACTGACACATACTGAAGCTTTAAACTCCCTTAATTGATGAGCATGATGTATAATTTCACAACTGGTGGCAGATTTCAGCCAATTCCAGTCAGTTATTTCAGTGCTTTTTTTTCCAAAGACGTAAGCTAAGGGCAGTGTAAGTGCCGTGTCTGATTAACTAACTAAACTAGGAATTCTGGTTTGGGGGTTGTTCTTCCTTTGTCCCGGCAAATAATTTCAAGCCTGGAGAAGGGGTTGCATGAATAAGAAGAGCCTAAAACACACCTCTACACTCCTTCCCGGGAGTCAACCTCCGTTAACATTTGGGCAGCTGGTTCACAGCCAGACGATGACTCATAAACACAGACTAACCCTGCTCCTCGGATCTGGGACTGTGCCATACAGACATGCAGACCAACGCACCAACATCTCGAATGACACCCTGCTTGTTCGAACAGCACCAAACCCATTCTCTGACGCCGTGATTTGTGCTTTTTCCCTGCTCTCAACAATTATAAAATCTAAATCACCAGCTTGTTAAAACACATGATTTGAGGGCTCATGCCTAACAGCTTGGCTAGCTTTATACATATTTGGATGCTGAACTTTGGGCTCCAAGTGCTAAAATGAAGAGCATAGTTCTAAACTGTTCAAAACAGAAAACGAGAGGAAAGCCATAAACTTCCCGCTTTCGGGTCTTTGGCTCTTGAGCGCCATCTTCTGGCTAACAGTCTGCCGTGAGCTGGTCACCCTGAACACACCAGTTGTCACACTCAGTGACATCACCTAGCGCCTCCTGGGCACTAGATTGACATAAAAGAGAGGCACCGACGTCATAGCAGGAAAGTGGACTACATCCACAGGGGGAAACGTCATCTACAAGATCAGAAAGAAGATGCCCAGGAGGGAGTTCCCGTCGTGGCGCAGTGGTTAACGAATCCGACTAGGAACCATGAGGTTGTGGGTTCGGTCCCTGCCCTTGCTCAGTGGGTTAAGGATCCGGTGTTGCCGTGAGCTGTGGTGTAGATTGCAGACGCGGCTCGGATTCCGCGTTGCTGTGGCTCTGGCGTAGGCTGGCAGCTACAGCTCCGATTCGACCCCTAGCCTGGGAACCTCCATATGCCGCGGGAGCGGCCCAAGAAATAGCAACAACAACAACAACAAAAAGACAAAAGACAAAAAAAAAAAAAAAAAAAAAGATGCCCAGGAGGCTGAAAGGACCCCACTGCTTATTGGAAGCCCCCTGCAGGTTTTATGACCGGTGGGTGATGGAGGAGGAGGCAGGGATGAAGTTGGGGACCAGTCTTGGGGAGCTATCAGCTGACCACCGTGATTTAAAATCTTAGCTCTCCTCCAAGTCACAGCCCCTAAATCTAGGCTCCTTGAAGGCAAGACTCGGGTCCAATTTACCTCTGTTTCATCCACAGACTGTACAGTTTCTTGCTGAATGAGTGGAGTAAGGATGAGAAAGATTTATTTGCCCCTGTTCAACATGCAGGGGCATGCTGCTAAAGTGTGAGTCTGAAACACACAAATATTAAAGTAATACATTATTAGAGTACACAATTGCAAAATACCTAGGAACTACAAGCTTTTCAGCAGCCAAAATTATACACCTCTTTCTGTATAGTAACGTTTTAAATTTGTCCCTGAAATCCAACCTGTTTGTAGACGCCCATGATCCACTTAGAATCCGAATATTCTAGATGTGGAATGGGCTACATAAGTTGATATACTTTCCATCCCAAATAAATCATTATCCTATTGGGTTTGAAACGTCATCATAAATAATTACACAGATTGCATACACTTTGGGAGCCTGTTCTGGATTTGATTATATTTGCAACATATCCTTAAAACACGTGAAATCACTGTCACGATGCTATTGGCTGTCTGCTTGCAACAAGGCGTGGAGACAGCCTTCTATACAACATTAAATCCGTTCTTTGTAGCAGAGTGGCCCAGGCACACATACACATACATTCTTTTGCACATACTACCTTCCATCATGTTCTGTCCCAGGGGACTGGACGTAGTCCCCTCTGCTGGACAGGAGGACCTCATCTCCCACCCATTCTAAATGTAATAGTTTGCAATCCACTAACTCCAAACTCCCAGGCCATTCCACTCCCTGTCCCCTCCCCCTCCCCCTCCCCCTCCCCCTTGGCAACTACACATCTGCTCTTCATGTCCTGATCTGTTTCTGTTCTGTAGACAGGTTCATTTGTGCCATATTTTAGATTCCAGGTGTAAGTGATATCATATGGTATTTGTCTTTCCCTTTCTGACCGACCTCCCTTAGTATGAGAATTTCTAGGTGCACCCATGTTGCTGTGAATGGCATAATTTCATTCCTTTTTATGGCTGAGTAGTATTCCATTGCGTCTGTGTACCACGTCTTCTTAATCCTTTCCTCTGTGGATGGACATTTAGGTTGCTTCCATGTCTTGGCTGTTGTGAATAGTGCTGCTGTAAACATAGGGGTGCGTGGATCTTTTTTTTTTTTTTTTTTTGTCTTTTTTTTGTCTTTTGTCTGTTGTTGTTGTTGTTGTTGCTATTTCTAGGGCCGCTCCTGCGGCATATGGAGGTTCCCAGGCTAGGGGTCCAATCGGAGCTGTAGCCACCGGCCTACGCCAGAGCCACAGCAACGCGGGATCCGAGCCGCGTCTGCAACCTACACCACAGCTCACGGCAACGCCGGATCGTTAACCCACTGAGCAAGGGCAGGGACCGAACCTGCAACCTCATGGTTCCTAGTCGGATTCGTTAACCACTGCGCCACGACGGGAACTCCCGCGGATCTTTTTGAATTATAGTTTTGTCCAGATAGAGGCCCAGGAGTGGGATTGCTGGATCTTATGGTAGTTCTATATTGAGTTTTCTGCGGAACTTCCATTGTGTTTTCCATAACTGTTATTTGTAGACTTTTTGATGATGCCCATTCTGACTGGTGTGAGGGGATACCTCATTGTAGTTTTGATTTGTATTTCTCTAGTGGTGATGTTGAGCATTTTTTCAACAATGTTAAATTTAAATCCTCAAGGGATGGGATCCTTTTGGCATACACATTCCCCATCCTTAACTCCGTGTCTGCTTTGACTAAAGAAGCTTCGATGATAAGTTTCACCAGGGGTCAAAATATGATGTCATAAGGTAACAAATCCTGACCAAAAGGCAAAACAGGAGGAAACAGCATGGCCTTTGTTGAGACATACTCTGTGCCATATTTTGTTATACACGCTGCCTTATGGAGTCTTCTTTAAATTTTATTTTATTGAAGCATAGTTGGTTTACAATGTTGTGTTAATTTCTGCTGCACAGCAAAGTTACTCATCTATATATATATATACATATAGTCTTTTCCTTATTCTTTTCCATTATGGTTCATCACAGAATACTGAACATAGCTCCGTGTGCTGCACAGTAGGACTCTGTTGTTGATCCATCCTATGTACTCTAGTTTGCATCTGCTAATCCCAAACTCCTAATCCATCCCCCTCCCACGCTCTCCCCCTTGGCAACCACAAGTTTGTTCTCTATGTCAGTGGGTCCATTTCTGTTTCATAGATAAACTTATGTGTGTCCTAGTTTAGATCCCACATATAAGTGATATATGGCATCGTCTTTCCCTGTCTGACGTACTTAGCTTAGTCTTATCATCTCCAGGTCCATCCATCTTGCTGCAAATGGCATGATTTCATTTTTTTAATGCTACCTAATCTTCTAAAACCCGTTTGGGAGCGCAGTCACACCCAGAGCTCAGCTTTAGTCCTGGTGCTCAGCTGAAACCTACCATTCGCCTTTGGCTTCAGCTTTGGAAGCTACTTCCATGAAACTTCTGGTGTCCTTGGACTTGCGAATGATCAAGGGTCACCTGCTTGCACAGATTTACCACTGTTATCTAATCACTTTAACAACATCCGCAGTATGAACCTGCTGTGATATTTAGATTATTGTTAATATTGAAAGACATACAAACAACTCGTACAGCTCAACAACAAAAGAACAAACAACCCAATGGAAAAATGGGCAGGAGACCTAAATAGACATTTCTTCAAAGAAGACATACAGATGGCCATGAAAAGATCACCACATGAAAAGATGCTCAACATCACTGATTATTAGAGACACATGCAAATCAAAACTACAGTAGGCATCACCTCACACCAGCCAGAATGGCCATCATTGATGAGTCTACAAATAACAAATGGTAGAGAGGGTGTGGAGAAAAGGGAACCCTCCTACACTGCTGGTGGGAATATAAACTGGTGCAACCACTATGAAGAACAGAGTGGAAGTTCCTCAGAAAACTAAACCTAGAACTACCATATGATCCAGCAATCCCACTCCTGGGCAGATAGCCAGACAAAACCACAATTCAAAAAGATACGCACACCCCTATGTTCACTGCAGCACTATTCACAACAGCCAAGACAGAGGAAAAGATTAAAAAGATGGGGTACACAGACACAATGGAATACTACTCAGCCATGAAAAGAATGAAATAATGCCATTTGCAACAACATGGATGCACCCAGAGATTTTCATACTAAGTGAAGCAAGTCAGAAAGAGAAAGACAAATACCATATGATGTCATTTATATGTGGAATCTAAAATATGGCACAAATAAACCTACCTACAAAACAGAAACAGACTCACAGACATGGAGAGCAGACTGGTTGCCAAGGAAGAGGGGGCAGGGAGTGGGATGGACTGGGAATTTGGGGTTAGCAGATGCAAACTGCTACATTTAGAATGGATAAGCAATGAGGTCCTGCTGTACAGCACAGGGAACTATATCCAGTCTCTTGGGATAGAACATGACGGAAAACAATGCATGACAAAGAATGTACATATATGTATGACCAGTCACAATTTCTATGCAGCAGAAATTGGCACAATGTAGTAAATCAACCATACTTTAATTTAAAAAATTCAAAGGAGTTCCCAACGTGGCGCAGCAAAAACGAATCTGACTAGGAACCATGAGGTTGCAGGTTCGATCCCTGGCCTCACTCAGTGGGTTAAGGATCCGGCATTGCCATGAGCAGTGGTGTAGGTCGCAGACGCGGCTCGGATCCTGCGTTGCTGTGGCTGTGGTGTAGGCCAGCAGCTGTAGCTCCGATAAGACCCCTAGCCTGGGAACCTCCATATGCCGTGCCATGGGTACAGCCCTAAAAAAAGACCAAAAAATAAAAATAAAAACATTTAAAAAATCAAAAACATTATTGAAAGGTAGTATTTAATTTCAGAAATAGGTAAGCATTCCTCATGAAGCTTGGAATGAAAATCTCTTATGTGTTTAGAGGTTGGAATTCCATCGCTCAGTTGAATTATAAATCCGTATTCGCTATAGCAAGACCACGGTGAGTGTGAAAATTGTGAAGGTGCTTTAAAAGGACGCATGGAAGCTTCACGATACATATCCTTTTTTGCGTCAACAAACAAAATGCAAATTTAAATGATAATATGTGGCAGAATAATCAAGATTAATAGATTACATCACAATTCTAGACCTTGGAGAAGGGCTTTGGTAAACCAGCATTATTAACATTAAATAAAGTGGCATTTAAGAACTCTCTGTATTGTTCTTTTTAATTCTATGTAAGTCATGATGATCCTTAGAAGAGAAAGTACTTTTTGGAAATTCTTCAGTTTTTGTAAGGATGCTTTAAAATCAGTAACATTAATCTTGCCACTTAAAATTTCACAAGGAAAAATTCCCAAATCATTCTACAACAATGCCCGTGCGGTAAATGAGCTCTAATCCAGATGTAATAAAGATTAAAGGAAGCATAATATATACATCTTTTTTTTTTGTCTTTTGTCTTTTGTCTTTTTAGGGCTGCACCCTCGACATACGGAGATTCATTCCCAGGCTAGGGCTCTTATGGGAGCTACAGCTGCTGGCCTACACCACAGTCACAGCAACGCAGGATCCGAGCCGCGTCTTCGACCTACACCACAGCTCACGGCAACACCGGATCCTTAACCCACTGAGTGAGGCCAGGGATCGAACCCGCAACCTCATGGTTCCTAGTCGGATTCGTTTCTGCTGCGCCACGATGGGAACTCCCAGAATATATGTATCTTAAAATGAGTTATTCAAATCCCTTGCTTCTCTACCAACCAGAGGTGAAAGTGGGTTCTACCTAGAATTGTAAAGAGGTAGGTAGCTACCAGAGAAATCAAGCAGCTGGCAGTGAAGAAATTATTGTTTCTTCCCCATGATGCCAAATTTATAACATTACATTTGAAGAAATTTTAATAACCAAAGCATGTTCAGGTAGTCGGTTGACTGAAAAAAACTCTGATTCTCTACCCTCCACATATGCATGGCCTTTGCGGTGCAGCTTTGAAGCCCTTCCTCGCAAGGGGTGGGGTCTCCTACCACCACTGAGTCTGGACGGCTCTCCGATGTACATTAGCCGGCAGAAGGCAGCACAAGTGACCGATGTGCCGGCTCTGAGCCTCAGCCTGGGGCCTCGTGGCTCAGTTCTCACTCTGTAACCCTGCCACACCCCGAGGACACGCTCCACCATCTGCTGGAGGATGGGGGTCCACATGGCGCAGAGATGTGCTCTGGAGCTGATGCCATCCTGTTCCGCCAGCCCCACAGCTGCCCTCGCAGGTGACGGCCACCATGTGGGCAAGCAGACGTGAGCCAGCTGAGAAGCCCCGGGTCTGGCCCGATCCGCACCACCTCCCAGCAGACCAAAACAACAGGGAGCCGTCAGTGCCTGTTATCGTGCGCCCCCCCAAGTTTTGCAATACTGGTGACACAGCATTATTGTGACAACAGACAACTGATAGAGGTCGGGATTCTTCCCTAATAACAATATCTGGGGTATTCTTTTATTCCAGAAATCCACTTTGTGGTGGTGATATTTGGCTTTGCCACAATGACCATTTAGGAATCCCAACATTTGGCCCAAGCAGAGATCTGGTGCGTCTTGATGGGACAAGAATGACCGCCTCCGATCTACAATAACAAGCACGCGTACACACACACCTGAGGCCCAGGAGGGTGTGCAAGCTGTCTCAAGTCCAAGTCAGGTTGATCTGACTCCAGAACTCTCTTAAGAGTGGGCTACATTCTCCCTCTCGCACAGCCTCTGGGATGAGCTCCAGCAAGAATGAAGGAAGTTGCTTTACAAGAAGTCACCTTGTGGCCTGATGGACGGTTTCTTCTCGGTAGGAAGTGAAGAGACGCTTGCATTTGAAAACAGATATCCATATATGGAAACCAACTGGATTTTCTGGGAAAAGGGAGTCTGGAGAGAAGAGAGTGTTACAGCCCACAGCACACACTGGCACAGACGCAGTAACAGCGCATTGAGTTAATGAAACTTACACACCGATGTTGCACATTCAGAGACGTGTCCCAAGAGAGGACAGCTCTGAAAATGATGGTTTTCTAACGCCATCTTTCGGTTATTCTCCTGACACATTTACTCTAAAACTAGGCAAAGGATTGTCTGACCACACACCTCTTGGTCTAAGGCCCTCCTTCCAGGAGGTCAAAGTCTCCTTTGAGGGAACGGGTGAGTGAAGCAGCCTTTGTAAGAGACACAGGGGACAACCTCTCTTATATAACATTATAAATCAACATAGCAGAAACTGGCAGGGCATTGTAAATCAACTATAACAAAAAAAATTAAAATCTTTTTTTAAAAAAAAAAAAAAAAAACAATCAACGTTATGGCAGTAAGTTTCCCAAGCACACCATGTTTCGCTGTGCCCTGCGCCTGTGCCCGCGCTCACCACGAAACGCCGTCTCCATCTGTCACGACGCAGTCCACACCCTTGACCCACGACCCCCTTTCTGGACCCCACTACTCTGTCCTCTGGATTTGCTTTTGCTGCACAACTTGCTTGCGAGTACAAATTCGAGTGAAAGAACGCATACGGACTGGACGGAGAAGAGCAGTGGTTCTAGTGGTGGTTTCAGGACGGTGCTGGAAATGCAGATTCCCAGGCCTGGCTCCAGACCCACGGAGTCAAAATCTGGATCGAGGCCCCAAAACTCATGTTCCCACAAACCCTGCTGTGGTTCTGATGCCCGCGGAGCGCACGGAACAGCGGGGAGGAGGAGGTGTCCTTCCACGTGGCCTTTGTGTCTTCATACACTTGAAGTCTGGGTCCTGTGCTCACGTCTGAGGGGAACCCACAGGGCTGACCTTCCTAGCTCTCTGCTCCCGGAGCCCCCTGGAGGAGCCGGGGCCCCCTGGTCCCCAATCTCTGCTCCCAGAGCCCCCTGGAGGAGCCGCGGTCCCCTGGTCCCTGGCTGGGTTTCTGCAGATCGGGGACAAAAGTGGAAAGGGGCAGTAGGAGAAGGAGCCAGCTGGCTGCTGGTGGCCTCCTCACTGGCCCCAGCTCCCCTACTCCTAAAGCTTAACCCTCCGCTGCTCTCACAAGTCAAAGCACCTTACATGTCATGCGAAAAATATTCCCCAGCAAAGTGCTTTGCCTCCAGCTGTGAAATTGATTAGTGGCCTAAAGTCCCTGAAGAGTCTCTACTGGCAGCTGGAGCTGCTATTTTAAAACTGCAGAGGAAAAGTGTGTGTGAGAGAGGAAGAGAGCTGTGTATTATGTACACGGAAAAGTTTGGGGAAAAAAAAAAAAAAAAAACCCAAAACGTTTTTCCCCCTGAAAGTTAAGGAATTGCACACTCAGGAGAAGAAACGTGACTTAATTTTACCTTCTATGTGAGAGTTTTTGTGCTGGACTAGCCTAAGTTTTTAGTTAATTGTTCCAAAGCTACTTCGAAGTCAGCACGAAATTCACCTGGTTGGGATTTAAGAGACTGTGGATGAGAAGGCGAGAAGCAGCCAGTGCAGATTCCGGGGAAGGTGTGCACTTGGCTGAACGCCTGGCCAGGGCAGCTGCTGCATGCATTCAGAAGCTCTGCCCCAAGCCCGGGACGCAAATCAAAAGTGCCTGATGCCATAAACGTGATGGACTCAAATAAGCAGGCAGATCTGGATTGTTTTTCCTCTGAATTCGTTGCTTTCCCTGAGATTTATTTAGTTTTAATTTTATTGGAATATAGCTGACTTACAAAGTTGTGTCAGTTTCAGGCTGTACAGCAAAGTAAATCAGCTGTACAGATACACGTATCCATTCCTTTGTGGATTCTTTTCCCATATAGGTTATTACACAGTATTGAGTAAATACCCCTGTGCTACAGAGTAGGTCCTTGTTACCTTTTTTATATATAGTTGTGTGTATATATCAATCCCAACCGTCTAATGTATCCCTCCACCCGCCACGTTCCCTCTTTGGTAAACCAAAATTTGGTTTCGAAATCTTTGAGTCTGTTTCTTTTTTGCAAGTTCTACTGTATCATTTTTCTTAGATTCCACATATTAGTGATATATGCTATTTGTCTTTCTCTGTTTTAAGATGATCATCTCTAGCTCCATCCATGCTGTTGCAAATGGCATTATTTCATGCTTTTTATGGCCAAGTAATATTCCACTGTATGTACATACCACAGCTTCTTTATCTGTTCCCCTGCTGATGGACATTTAGGTTGCTTTCATGTCTTGGCTATTGTAAACAGTACTGCTGTGAACACTGGAGTGCATGTATCTTTCCAAATTATAGTTTTTCTCTGGATAGACGCCCAGGAGTGGGGCTGTTGGATCATGTGGTAGTTCTATATTTAGGGGTTTTGTTTTGTTTTGGTCTTTTTAGGGCCACACCTATGACATACAGAGGTTCCCAGGCTAGGCTCAAATCAGAGCTGCGCCGCTGGCCTACACCACAGCCACAGCAATGTGGGATCCGAGCTGCATCTGTGACCTACACCACAGCTGATAGCAATGCCAGATCCTTAACCCACTGAGTGAGGCCAGGAATCGAACCTGTATCCTCACAGATACCAGTCAGGTTCGTTACTACTGAGCCACCCCAGGAACTTCTATATTTAGTTCTTTAAAAGTTTAGTTGAAACCTGTGGATCATTCACTGCTGGAGGACGTGAGGACACTAACCCTGCAGAAAAGTCCCGCTGTGGGCTTGGCCAGAACTTTACCCAGCATGTGCTTATGTGGAAGACGTGCATGAAGCATGTTATCCACAGGATGGAGACAAGATGCGTGATGCTGAGCAGAGCTCGGAGGAGACAGGAAAGGAAATGAAGCTCTAAGCTGCGCGAAGGAGAGGAGAGGGCAGCCTCTGCAAAGACACAGGGGTCTGCAAAGAGATGGGGGAGTCGTGCCTGGAGGAGCCCTGGAGAGGGGCTGGAGTCCGGGGCAGGGAGGAGAGGTCAAGCGGGGCCAGCAGGGGGACCTGGTGTTCAACTGTCTCCAGCGGGGTTGCCAAGGTTACATCGCTGGATGCTAACTCTACCGGGAGCCTGAAGATGGCCCGGACGGGTGAGAGGAAGAGGGCAGAGGGCTTGGTCGGAGAGAATGAGAAGAGCAAACTAAGGTTTGTCATTTTTCTCCTGATAGTTACACAACACGTCCTGGCTGCTCCCACAACCAAAGCTGTTCTGTCCCTGAACCAAAGCGAGCAAACACGTCAGGATTTCTGAAGGGGGAGCATCAGATTCACTGCTAGGAGATCACTGCCAATTTGGAAAGTGAAACCACTTCTTTTGAAATGTCCCAGTATCATTCAGGAAGGGACGGGGAAATTGGTTTTGTGTTTTGGGTTTTGGGGGTTTGTTTGTTTGTTTGGTCTTTTTAGGGCCACACCTGTGGCATATGGAGATTCCCAGGCTAGGGGTCAAGTCGGAGCTATAGCTGCTGGCCTACACCACAGCCACAGCAACACCAAATCCGAGCCACATCTGTGACCTACACCATAGCTCACGGCAGCACAGGATCTTTAACCCACTAGCGAGGCCAGGGATCAAACCCGCAACCTCATGGATACTAGCCGGGTTCGTTAATCCCCGAGCCATGACAGGAACTCCAGAAAATGAGTTTTAATCATTGGCTAGATGGGGTTAAAAATGTTGAAAACCACAGTTCTTGCTGTGGCGCAGTGGGTTACGAATCCAACTACGGCAGCTCAGGTCACTGCTGAGGCACGGGTTCAGGCCCCGGAACCTCTGTATGCCATGGGTGCAGCCATTTAAAAAATGTTGAATACTACTGCTCCTAAAGTACCTTCCACAAATTTATCCAGGTAACAAATATTGGTGAAACAATATGATGCCTACCATTTACGTTTTGTTTTGTTTACTGGTGGTTGTTTTCCCAGTTAGTGTTTTCCAGGGACTGCCTCCTTCTCTGTGCACAAGGCACCATATTTTTTTCCTACAGCTCCTTTTGAACACATCCGAATATTCTGCAGGGGAAGGATGCTGCCTGACAGAAGGGGGAGCCCACTTCCAGGCCTCAGCTTCTGTCTGGGAGCAAATTCTGTGAAACAAATATTCATCTATTGGCCCAGAGGTTTATTTGTGGTTAATACATACCCAATCGATTTTTCCCCAGTGCATTAGGAAAACCAAGTTTAAAACAGGAAAATGTATATACTGTGAAAAAAACACAGATCTCATAGGTGGAAAAGAAAGCAACAAACATTCAACTTTGGAAGTGAGTGTGTTCTTTAGACACTAGGGAGCCAGCTGGCCAGAGGAAAAACTCTCTCCTGCCCCCTGGTGTCTTTTGGTCTGACTTGCAGCATTCTTAAGATTTTTCAATTATTTCAAAAGAAAAGATTCTTGTAGTTTTCCCCCTAATTCAGAACAGTTCCTATAACAGCAAATGAATTCTAATTCCCCATCCTTACTTATGAGATAGCTTATTAATTATTATAATGATTATTCAAACATCTATTTAAATATGCCAGAAGGCCTGGTATTTGCCGGTGGCGGTGTAAACTTGGCAGTTTTTTGGGTTTTTGTTTGTCTTTTTGCTGTTTCTTGGGCCGCTCCCGCGGCATATGGAGGTTCCCAGGCTAGGGGTCGAATTGGAGCTGTAGCCGCCGGCCTATGCCACAGCCACAGCACCGTAGGATCCGAGCCACGTCTGCAACCTACACCACAGCTCACGGCAACGCCGGATCATTAACCCACTGAGCAAGGGCAGGGACCGAACCCGCAACCTCATGGTTCCTAGTCGGATTTGTTAACCACTGCGCCACGACGGGAAGTCCAAGTTGGCAGTTTTGAATGCTGCTCTAACCTAGCGCAGATCTAAGACAATCAAATAAGCAGCTAGCAAAACCAACCAACCAAAGAGGCCATTAAAGAAAGAAACCCCATTTCAGAGAAATAGGTGATCAGAAGAGTGGAGAGAATGGCATACGTACACATATATATATATTTGGTGTTACCCCTTGTACCAGAACCTTCTGAAATTGGATGTTTAAAAAAATCATCCTAAAAAGCATTAACAAAATTAAAGGCCAGACGGCAGACTTTGGGGAAGCATTTCTCACCCATGTGACTTTTGCTTGGAGGAGGAAACAGAACACAGGGCTCAGAGAATAGATTTCCTTACTTGCTGTGTCCAGAGCCAAACGTCCAACTTCTCAAGCCTGAGGCTGAGCCCCCAGCACCCCACCTGGGGCACATAAGATCCCAGCAAATGTTTGTTTTTTGCGCTATTCAGAATGAATAACACAACGTGACAGGGCCTCAAAGACGTGATACAAAACAGTGACCCCATCACAACGTCACTAATCAGCATTGCAATCAGCAGCAGGTTGGGTCATTTTGAGACGCTGACTCCTCATGCACTGGGGTAGATTTTGCTGCGATTCACCCACAAAGCCCTCTAAGACAGTCCTACAGGGGGACCTGGCTGTCACACACCCCTCCTTGCTTCCCTACACCCAAAGTCACAAGGCACCACTTCTTAGAGACCAATTCGTGTGGTTGCTCAAAAGCTTTCTAAGGCTTAAAGGCTAGTGAAACTGGCTAATGAAACAGAGCTCATCATGATGAGATGATGACTCAACTGTCCTCAAAGAGAACCTGCTGGGAGCCCGGAAAAGCCCAGAGGTTCACGTTCCCCACTGCAGGTGCAGCCTAGCGGCTAAGTTAACCCAGGCTGACCCGTCAGTCAGGCTGCAGGGCCCGGGCACAGGGAAACCCAAACCCTGTAAGGGTGCTCTGAGTTCAGCATCAGCTCCGTGTGGGGACGCAGGCTTCTCCATCTTAGCGGTCCTCACACAGCTCAGCCAGACCTGGGCGTATTAAAGATCAGCTACACCGACGAGTCAACCGACAGCGGCACGCAGGTGCCACCGGCTTGCGGATGCGTCCGAGGCCCTGTGCGCTGCCCACGTGGACAGTTCAAATGCACCGAGGGGCGCGGGACGCGGCGGGGCGCACTGGAGCGCGCGGGAGCCCCGAGGAGCTGTTTGCGAACACCGACCGGTGGGAGAAGCGACGAGTTTCCGAATCCTCGGACCCGGGGCGCACGGCGCCCCTGCGTCGTCTCGAGGAACAAGTCTCCGCTACGCCGCGCTGCCAGCCGCGCTGCCAGCCGGCGCGCAGAACGGCCGCCCGCGTTGGGGCGGAGTAGGAGGAAGCCGGGTTTAGAGAACACGCCTCGTGGCGCTTCTGGCCTTCGAGCTCTACCGTAAAGGCGGCTCCAGCTGACCCAGCCTAGATGGCCCCGTTCCCGTGCCCAACGGGGTCTCGGGGAGCCTCTCCCCTCTAGCTGATTCACATACACGTGCCGCGCGGCGCACACAGCCATGCACACACCTGTGTACACACAGCCGCCCACCTCTCCCTCGGCTCCCTCCAGCCGCGGGCAGCGAGCGGATCCGCCCACCGAGGTGTCGGGCGGCCCCGCCACACCAGGCCCCGCCCCTCCCGGCTCCGCCCCTCCCGGCTCCAACTGCTTGACCCCAGCCCGGCCCCGCCCCTCCTGAGCCCCGCCCCAACGAGCCCGGCCCCGCCCCTCCCGCTCCCCCGCCCCCTGCACTCACCTGGAGCGGCTCCAGAGGGTTTCGTAGTAAGAAGGAACCAATAGGGAGTTCCCACTGTGGCTCAGCAGTAAAGAACCCGACGAGTAACCATGAGGATGAGGATTCGATCCCTGGCCCCGCTCGGCGGGTTAAGGATCCAGCGTTGTGTAGGACGCAGATGCTCCAATTCTTCCATATGCGCACATGCGGCCCTGAAAAAAAGAGCGGAAGCCTGATAACTTGGGTGGTTTAGCAGGAGCTAGGGTGGCTGTGGTTGGCGGGGGCGCAACCTGCCGTGGGCTTTGGGGCCACTTTGGGCGGCTTGCTTTCTTCCTCCCAGGTGCATTTCGGTCTGAGCGAGCGGGAGGGTAGCGCCGGGTGGGATCAACCGCCAGACTCCACCCTGCGCAGACCACCACCCAGCCGGCGCCCTGCTCCCCGCTCGGCCCCGCCCCCGCGGTGGGGCCTGACTCGCCGAGCCTCCCTCCCGGTCCCTCCAGATTGCCCTGCCCGCCTGCAGCGGAAGGAGTGCTGACAGCTCAAGCTCCAAGGGACTCTAGGGACAGCCGCCTTGTTCTACAGCAACGAAGTTCTTGAGCAGTGACTTGTCCAAGGATATCTTAATCAGTTTTTGTTTGTGTTTAGTTTTCAACATATCGAAGGTGGCAGGTCTCTCTGGGCACAGTTCATAAATGAAAAACTTTAAGGAAGTTTCCTTGTGTCGCTGCGGGTTAAGGATCCAGCTTTGCCACAGCTGTGGTTCAGGGAGCAACTGTGGTGCCGGTTCTATCCAAAACCTCCACATCTCCTGGGAGTGGCAAACACAAAACAAAACAACACCACCACTTTAAAATAACTGGACAAGGAGTTCCCGTCGTGGTGCCGTGGTTAACGAAACCGACTAGGAACCATGAGGTTGCAGGTTCGATCCCTGGCGTTGCTCCTTAGGTTAAGGGTGCAGCGTTGCTGTGAGCTGTGGTGTAGGTTGCAGACGCGGCTCGGATTCCACGTTGCTGTGGCTCTGGCATAGGCCGGTGGCTATGGCTCGGATTAGACCCCTAGCCTGGGAATCTCCATATGCTGAGGGAGCAGCCCTAGAAAAGGCAAAAAGACAAAAAGACCAAAAATAAATAAATAAATAATAAAATAAAATAACTGGACAAAATGCCAACTGGAGGGGTAAAAGCCCGAATTCAGGGAAAACCTGATCTTGCAGTTGGTACATGACCGTTTGTTCCTGCTCAACACTGCATTTTATTCTATTTGGTGGGGGATCAGTAGTGGAACAAATGCAGACGTCAGCAGAATGGACCAAACCCCCCAGGGCCACCTGTGGCTGTGGCCGGCCAGCAACTGAGAGGAAACGGACAGACCACGGGTTCCATCTAGTGTCCTAGTTCCTAAGAAACCCAGCAGCACAACAGAAAGCCTGAGCACCGTATTGGGAAAGGCAGGCTGGTAAAAAAAGACCACATGTCTTTAATCGGTTTCTTTCCTTTTCTGGAGCTTCCTGAGTAGAAGTGAGTCTTTAACAAGGTGCTTTGGAAAAGAAATTTTCCCAAATAATTTACCTCGGATAGTCTGTAGTTGCGTTAGATTTCATGTCAAGAAATCTTTTCTTGGCGAGACTCAGTGGCTGGGGAAAGGATATTTCAAGGGCTAGGCAAGACTGTCAAGGTAAATTTTGTCATTAATAGGTTTCCCTAACCAGATTGTGACCTGTATAAAGTCGGGCAACTGGTTTTTCTTGCTTTCTGCTGTCCCTGGAGGGCCTTGCAAAATGTGTTGTACATCCTATCTGAATAATGAATATTTACGACAAGCACATAAAAAGCATGCATGAACCGCGGAATGGGTCTCGTCGTCCCGCAGTCACTCACGTAACCCACGTATCAGCAAGGGCACCCTATTTACCCGCATTTAGTTCACGCCAACGCATTCCCCCTCCACCCTCCCCTTCGCCTGCGCCTGCTCAACTAAATCATCGACAAGGACCTGGGTTTTCGCCGTCTCTTTCCTCCACCATCCTCTGAGGGCTGGCTTGGCCTCCAGGTAGTGGGACAAAGGCCGGTACATTTCGAGAAAGCCACCAAAGACGGGACTCGTCTTTCCGCTTACTCATCTCCAGCATGTGCTTGTCTAAACACGTGGAGATGACTTCTGTCCTTCTTTACACCATCTCTAATGCCTCCCAGCAATGCTTCACGATGTTCAGTGTTCAGGACCACTTTGCTCATTTATTCCCGAATGTAAATCCCTGCTGTAAGTGGTATTTCCTTTTTGGTTTTATTAAGATTGTATTGATCAGTCTGGGGAGAAGTGACATCTCAACAATAATGACCGTTCCAATCCATAAACATAGTAAATCTCTTCATTTACTGTCTTATTAATTTTTTCCCATTTTTTTCTCAGTGCCTAGATCTCATACATATATATACACACACACACATATATATATTCTAGACTTATACTTATTTCCTGTTGTTTAATGATAGTGTAAATGTTACCTCAAAAGAAATTTCGGAGTTCCCGCTGTGGTGCAACAGGATCAGCAGATCAGTGGTGTCTGCAGCACCAGGACACAGGTTCAGTCCCCACACTAGCACAGTGGGTTAAAGGATCTGATATTACCACACTTGCAGTATAGGTGGCAACTGTGGCTCAGATCTAATCCTTAGTTCAGAAATGCCATGTGCTGCAGAGCAGCCAAAAATGAAGGCATGAATGAATAAATAAATAAATAAATTTTAAAAAGAAATTTCATTTTCTAACTGTTGCTAGCATATAAAAATGCAATTGAGTTTTATATGGACCTTGTAGCTTCAAAATCTCTTAATTTTATTAGGTGATTTTAAAACCCAACAGCTTTACTGAGATGTAATTCATATACCATAAAATCCACCCTTAAGCATATAATTCATTATTTTTAGAATATGACAGAATCATGCAAACTGTGCCACCGTCTAAATGTAGGACATTTTCATCATGCTCAAAAGAAACACTGTGCCCACGGGCAGTCACTCCACATTCTGGGCGACATCCACTCCCCCCAACCCAAAGCGACCGCCAGTCTATATGGATAGACTTGCTAATGAGTTTCCTGTAACTGGAATCATATTGCATGTGGCCCCTTAAAACTGGCTTTTTTTACTTAGCATAATGTTTTTAAGGTTTATCCATGTCATGCATCTTCCATTCTTTTTACAGCCAAATAACATCCCATTGTATGGATATAGCAGATTTGTTTATCTGTTTGTGGGTAAATTTTTGAGATATTTATCAGGCTTTTCTCCTGTTGTTTTCCTTGTTGCCTTAGCTCCATTCTAACAAGTGTCAGGCTTTTCAGTTCATTTCCTCAGAGGAGTCATCTAATGGCACAGTAAACAGAAGCAGCCCTCGAGAATTCTTGGCCTTTGCTTCTTAAAAACTCACTAAGGAGAATAAGGCTTGAGAAAGGGGCCTCTCCCCTGGGCTACAGGACGGGATTGAAAGACCCGTCTTTGTGCCTCCAAGTGCACTGAGGAGGCAACGCATCCTAGGAGAGAAATGTTAGGGTCTGAAACCCTGGGAAGTTTGCACTCGCCTAAGGCAGAGCCACAAGAACGGCTGAGGTGGAATTTTCCACCAGCCCTGGTGCACGGAGGGATCAGAGGGAGCATAACGCGATGTGGTCATTCTGAGGCCCAAGGTTAGTCTGTGCCACACACGCTCGTTGTGTGAGTTCCTCGAAATCAAGAATCCGGTGCACCTTTCAGACACACACAATACAACTCAAACACGATAGGACTTCCGCGTCGAAAAGTGCTTTATATCCCGCCTTGTGCCCTTAATCTGTGAGTTTGCAAAAGATAAAGTTGCTGCACCCCCTTCCCATCAAGCAAGACAAGCTCACTCTGTAACTTCATGTCCTTTACCTTTTTTCCCAAAACAACCTGGACCAAAATTTAAATCTGGGGGAAACATAATGCTTTGAATTTTATCCTTCAGACTGAACTGATAAAGTGGCTCCTCGCCACAGAAAACTAAATACAGAACGTAAAACACTGAGGACAAACTGAGAAAAAGCAAAGAGGGGTCCCCATCGTTTATAGCCAAGGATCACGCCTCCATGGATACATACGTAACCACCCAGCCAGAGCCGCGGGAAGCCGTGTGGAGACACGCTGGCTCGAGGACTCGGTCTCAGGGAAGGACGTGAACGTGCAGGATGCAGGGCCCAGACCTTACTCGAAGATGGACTCGGAAAAGGCAGTGGAAAAAGTCCTCCTGGTTTTGCTTTTGGTGGTGTCATAAGAACGGACCAGTTCTTCCTGAGAAATCACAGCGTGCTCGACTTGAGAAAATGCATACCCTCCTGCAAGAGCAAAGCACAGGGACGCTGTGAGCGCACACAGAGCATAGAGAGAACATTCCGGCGACAGAAACTCAAACTCCTGCTGGACTGGCACACACTGGTCACAGCCAGGCCAGGGACCGAGGCAGGGAACGTTCCTGGCAGGCACGGCCAGGGAGCGGTTTGCAAACCCGGCTGTATCAAAACCACTCAAGACACCTCTTCTCCATCCTTACTGCTGAGGCAGGCGGTAGATGGGCCCCAGGGCTGAGCAGCTGGAGTGTGTCAGGCTGAGCAAGCACACCCGGTCTCCCCCTGATATTTCAAGGAAAAAGGTAACGGCAGGAGCGGAGAGGAGCTAAGCTCTGCTGGAGGTAAAAGATAAGGCGACCCCATCTTTCATTCGTGAAGTCAGAAAGACACCCCCCCCCGACTGCACCTGCACAGAAAAATTCATCAGGGCTCAACAAGGAGGGGGCCCTAGCCCATAATATGTCCCGTCAACCTCCCAGAGACCCTTGAGCAACAATCTCACTGGGCTAAAAGATGGGCATGCCCGTGGAGGAGGGCCCCGAGTCAGATGAGATGTGGGCGAAGAGCGAGACGATGGGCCAGAGGAAGACAAAGACCCGGAAAACCGCCTCCAGGGAAATGATTCAAACACCCCCTAACGCCCCTCATTAGGGAGGGCGCCCACACCCTTCTCCGGGTAGCTGCGCTTTGCTTCTGCCCTAAACAAACTGCTTTTCCATGCTCGCTGACCTGTACCGTGCTTCCAATAAACTCTGGGCCTGTTCTGCAACCTCAGTCTCTTCATAAAGTTCTTTTTTTTTTCAGAGAAGACAAGAGCCAGGGCTCTTCAAGCCACGGCAAGCCACTGTCACCCCAAGATCATTTCTGGGGCCACAACTGATCTGTGGCTGGCTGGACAAGGCTATGTACTTTTTCCAGTTCTCCCGGGGATTCTGATGTGAGGCCACACCCTACCTGAGAACTGTGTCCTCGTGGATGCAGCCTGGCGGAGGGGCTGGGGACTCACGCCTGTTTGATATGGAGCTGTGGCTGAGCCCAGGCTGCACAGCTCTGACAGTGGCCCGTGGGTCTCTGAGTTCATTTTCCCACCACCATTCAAGAGGACAGTCCTGGGACGGTCTGTATCTTGAAACTGAAACATACCTTCCCAGAACCCAGAAAGGTAGCTGATGAAGCTGAAAACCTGCGGCTGGACAACACACAATCTTAATCTCAAGCCTGGTAAAGAATCCACATGTGGGAACTACTCCTGTTTTTATTCAGCCGATTGGAACAGGCATTCGAAGTGGTTTACTCAAGTTTAAGTGAATAACAAGGTCATGGCTGGAAATTCCCAGAGGAATTAATTCATTGATCAGCGCTCCCTCCCTGGAAAAATTCATCTTCTAATCATCTTTGTAAGCTGTGCTGGCAGCACAGGACCAGGCAGAAAGCGAACAGGTCTTTTCATTCTTCTCGCTTGACCAGGTTAGACAATAAAGCAGTTGTGCACCTGAGTAATCCCTTCAGATTAACAGATGACCCAGGAGTTCCCGTTGTGGCTCAGTGGTAAACGAATCTGACTAGCATCCATGAGGATGCAGGTTTGATCCCTGGCCTCGCTCAGTGGGTTAAGGATCCGGCGTTGCCATGGGCTGTAGTGTAGGTCACAGATGCTGCTCGAATTTGATGTTGCTGTGGCTGTGGTGTAGGCCAGAGCTACAGCTCTGATTTGACCCTTAGCCTGGGAACCTCCATACACCGAGGGTGCAGCCCTAAAAAAGCAAAAATAAAATAAAAGATGACCCAGAGCCAGCAAATGCTGCTCGCACCCACATATACCTAAGGTTTACCACGTGGCTCACTAATGAGAGTGGATTTACTTTGAGGGGCCAGCTCTTTGAACGAAGAAGAAACTCGTGTCCACCTGTTATGCACTGGCTTATTCAGTGTGGAAGGAGTGGCCCCCAGCCTTCTCAATACGGTAGAGTCACCAGGCAGCTGGCAAGAAGGCCAGAAATCAGGCCCACATGCAAGACCAGCAGTTCTCAAACTTGAGTGGACACCGCCTGCAGGGCATCTGATTCAGCGAGTCTGTGGTGGGGTCAAAAGCTGGTATTTCCAGCAACTTCCCAGGCGGTGCTTCTGCTGCTGGGCTAAGGACAGTCTGCGAAGAACCACCATGTTCAGCCATTTTCACTGCAAGCTCAGGATGGACCAGGTGTCAATAGCTTCCGGCCCCCGGGGATGTCCCTTCTTCCCACTTCAGAAGGATTCGATCAGAATCTCAAGGAGGAACTTGGGGGTTTCCTGCGTGTAGCCCCAGATGCTGTGAGTGGCTGTGAAGACCAGGAGGGAGCACTCTCCTTGAGAAGGGGGTGCGGGCCCACAGCTTTGGCAGAAAAACCCAAGGCTTACTGAGATCTCAGAGGGCCCCCTTTCCAAGCTTAAGTCCCGGCTGTGTCAGCCATGCGAACAACCAAAGGTGGGAAAAGAGGTGTCTCTTTGCTTTATTTTAAAGGGTCTAAACATAGAAACAAGGATGGCTGCTACAAAGCAACATATAAGAAACTCCCCCACCCTTTTAAAACAGAAGACCTGTCCGAACTTTCAATGGTTTTCCTCCCCACTCGGGTGGAGGAAACAAGCCTGTCTTTCTTCCTGATTTAGTTCTTGACCTCAGGCCTCCAGGGGCAGGAGGACGGCCGGCGGACTCAGCCCAGAAGCAGTATTTCTCCTTGGGTCACGGCCAGACCCGCACACGAGGGGATCTTCTGTGATGTTGCAGCAACATCGCCCCATCGAAGGCCCTGGCTGATGCTTTAGAAGTTGCTTTCAGACATCAGTGATTTGTTGTAATTTCTGTGTTCATTCCAAATAAACATGTGCTTTGGAACCTAATTTTGCATCTGTAGTTTTGTACTCTTTTCCTTCAAAGGGTTCCGCAAATGCAATGAAGTTCTGGCCTCACACACTGGGCTGTGCTCTTGTTCAGGAGCAAAATACACCTTTTGGGAACCTGGGCTGGTTTTCCTCTTTGCGGTGTTCCCGGTTGTTGAAGTGGGCCAACAGGGACCCCAATCTTCCGCCTGCCCAGCCCGCACCCCTCAGCAACAAAGAGGCACCATCAGTCCAGCAGATCCCGCTTGCTGGACCTTTAACTGCCATTTGCATCCAAACAGGGGTGCAGAGGGAGCCCCTGGCTCTCAGCATCTCCTGCCTTCACCATCTTCAGGAAGTCCTGACAGCCAGAAAGGAGTGACGGGTCCGAAGAAAGCAGTCAATGGACCCCCTCGTGGACTCGCCCTGGCTGGCTGCCTAGCGCATCCGCTTCCTAGACACTCGGCTGCAGCCAGGATGGGCACAAAAGGGCAGAGGCAGGAAGCGAAGGGGAAAAGCGGGGTGGGGGAGAAGGAGGTGGGAATTTTCAAGTCGTTTTTTTCTTCAACCTAGTAAGACATTCAGCGGACTTCAGAATCAACCTTGTCATTTTGTAAGCAGCTCCATGCAGGAAACCGCCCTCAACCACAAGCCTCTTTGTGGCCAAGCTACACAGCAACTAGCTTTTTTTTTTTTTTTCTTTTCTTTTTAGGGCCACACCTGTGGCATATGGAGGTTCCCAGGCTAGGGGTTGAATCGGAACTGCAGCTGCCAGCCTACACCACAGCCACAGCAGTGCAGGATCTGAGCCATGTCTGTGACCTACACCATAGCTCACAGCAATGCCAGATCCTTAACCCACTGAGCAAGGCCAGGGATCAAACCTGAAACTTCATGGTTCCGAGTCTGATTCGTTTCTGCTGAGCCATGATGGGAACTCCTGCAACTAACTTTTAAGGTGGACACCCCCTGAGCGCTGCAGCATCTCTAGCCCAAGCTCACCTTTCAAATCTTTTACTCTACAACACCCTGCCCAACCTGCTGGTTCTTTCCATGGACCGAAGAAGCAGAGTGAGGACTCCGAATTAGCAGGTGACTGGTCTCTTCCCCAACTTCCCTTCTATCATCCTCTGAACAGTGTGACCAAACCGTGTGGGCCCCCCGCCTTAAAGCCTGAGATCACCGCCCTGCTCCGCTTTAAACCATTCCTGGCCCCTGGCTGAGCGGAACCTTCAGCAGTGGTTTTGGGGAGACTGCCGGCATTCTGATTAAAGGAAAGGTGCCCTCTCACCATTTGTGAGTTTTGATTTTGTGAGCGGCAGGCAACAGGGCCCAATTTGGTAACAGTTCCTCAGAATTTTACCTCATCCGTTGGCTCATTTAATTCACTGTATTATAAATTTGGGACTCTGATAAAATCTTTAAGAAAGTCAGTCTTATGTTTTAAGAAAGAGTTGGTATTTTGCGATTCACAGAGAACTCCCCCCGCCCCGCTCCCCGTTTCTTACTTGAGGCGCTCAGAGTACTTTATCCCAGCAGAGAAACACACGGGGCCTAAAGAGCTGCAGACTGGCTGAGGGACTTGGCCTCAAGCGGCAAAAGATGATGGGAGTGGAGGAGACACCCTAAGACCTGGGGTAATTCAGTAAGAGCCCTGACCAACCATGGGCTCCTCTTTTCAATATTTAAAAAATAGTGAGTCAAGAAAATAATTCTTCTTACATATTTTCCTTTTTTTTTCTTCTTTTCTCTTTTTTGTCTTTTTGCCTTTTCTAGGGCTGCTCCCGCGGCATATGGAGGGTCCCAGGCTAGGGGTCAAATCAGAGCTGTAGCCGCCGGCCTCCACCACAGCCACAGCAACGTGGGATCCGAGCCGCGTCTGCAACCTACACCACAGCTCAGGGCAACACCGGATCCTTAACCCACGGAGCAAGGCCAGGGATCGAACCCGCAACCTCATGGTTCCTAGTCAGATTCATTAACCACTGAGCCACGACGGGAACCCCTTACAAGTTTTCAAAGTAACTGAAATTTATCTTTCCTATTTTTCATATGTATCTGATGAGAGTCCGAGGTCATTCCTAGTCTTGTGTATGTGAAAGGTTTTGCGGGGATTGATTTCGGAACTACAACTCCTGTAGAAAGCAGGTGTCCCTCAAGGTGAGTCCAGACCCTCCTGGCCCTTCACACCCCGTGCTGCCTATGCTGAGCCCGATGGCAGGAAGTACCGAAAAGACAGAGAGGCTGCAGCTCGGAGATGCTGACTGCGGTGCCCTGGGCCCCGCAGCAGGTTCAGAGGCAGAGCTGGGATGCAGCGGCCCCTCCGCCTGACTCCCATGTCTCTGCTCTGGACTTGAACTTCGCAGGGAGGCAGACTGGTTAAAACACATGATCTACAGGAGTTCCTGTTGTGGCATAGTGGGTTAAGAACCCAACTAGCATCCATGAGGACATGGGTCCAATCCCTGGCCTCGGTCAGTGGGTAAAGGATCCAGCATTGCTGTGAGCTGTGGTGTATGTCACAGATGTGGCTCAGATCCTGCGTTGCTGTGGCTGTGGCACAGGCTGGCAGCTGCAGCTCTGATTCAACCCCTGGTCTGAGAACTTCAGATGCCATGGGTGCAGCCATAAAAAGAAAAAAACAAGACAAAAACAAAACATGAGCTATAAAAAGAAAAAGGGGGGGTAAGGTGATATTTGGGCAAAGACTTAAAGGAAGTGAAAGAGGAGCCTCCCAGGTATAAGAGGGGTTTGCTTTCTAGGCCGAAGTGCCGGCAAGTGCAGAGGGCCTGGGGCAGAAGCGTTCCTGGCGCAGTGTGAGAGGAGCCCAGAGGCTGGAGTGGAACGCGGGAGGAGGAGGAGGTGACACCAGGAGAGCAACGGGGTCCAATCGTGGACATTTGAAATGGTACATTGGGCACCTGGCCGAGGATTTTAAAAACATGAGGATTTTCCACTTGGAAGCACGAGACCAGGAATCACCTTCCCTCAACCTGTGCCTTTTGCTTTAGGCCAAGTGCACACATTTCTAGCTGAGCCCTCTTTCTCTATGAGATGACCTTAACTTTTTTTAAAAAGAGACAATAGTAGTCTCTTTTGAAAGAAGTGTTACCCTTCGAAAAAAACAATGTGGTAAAATACACGTAACATACAATTTTCTGCCCTGCTGTTAAGTGCGTTAAGTTCACACACATGTTGCGCACCCATCACGCCTTCCATTCCCAGGAACCTGTTCTCTCCTCCCCCTCCCCCCGGCCCGCAGACACCTCCCCCTCCCACTCTCTGGCTCTAGGGACCAGGTCATGACCCGTGGCGTCGTACAGTCCTTGTCCTTGTGCATCTGGCTTAATTTCATTCAGCGTCATGTCTCCAAGGAGAAGGACCTGCAGTTTAGTTACCCGTCCTGCTTGGGAGTCCAGGGAGTCTCAACCCGTGACTTACGTGGGGCGCTCAGATCCACAGAGCTGTTCCGGAAGATGATCTGGCAGGGCTGGGAACTCAGGGGCCCTTGGAAATTCTTGGCTTCCACCCTGGGACTAAACCAAACAGATGGACTTTAGTTCACCAGAACAGATTTCAAAGGAGTTTGTTGGGAAAAAAAAAAAGTTGTAAGGTAAAAGTAAGAAATTGACCTCGTTTGGAGAACGTTCACATATTTAAAATAAAATGGATACTATCTGGACACTCTCAGCAAAAGGCTGCATCTAAAGCGGCATTTTGCAGTGAGCATCCCTTATCGTCATAACTTTCTTTTCCAAAGAGTTGAACTGGATAGTAAGTGTCCCCCTTGTCCCTGAAGATTTTTATGGCAGCTATTTTTAAAATCTTTGTTCCAGCTTCCTTTTCTTACAGCAAAGCCATCGCCTGTACTGGTCCAAGACACCTGACCATGAATGTCAAAACTTTACTTTACTTTACTTTAGCTGGTTGTCCTTGTTATTTCATGTTGTGGGTTGTGCTTTTAGCTCTATGTTATTTACTCCTGAACATGCACATGTTTCTGTTGCACCACGACAGGAACTCCGGAGTGTGATTAGTTTTAACAAAGGTATTTATTTATGTATCCTCTCCAAGATCTGTTTTTATGACAGTACCATACTATTTTGATTACCACAGCTTTGTAATATCATTTGAAATCATAAACTGTGATGCCTCCAGCTTTGTTCTTTTTCATGACTGCTTTGGCTATTTGGGGTTTTTGTGGTGCCATACAAATTTTAAGATTGTTTGTTCTAATTCTGTGAAAAATGCCATTGGAATGTTGATAGGAATTGCCTTTAATCTGTATTTTGCTTTGGGTGGTATGGAAATTTTAACAATATTCATTCTTCCAATCTATGACCATGGAATAATTTTCTATTTATTTGCGTCTTTTCTTTCTTTTCATCAGTGTCTTACAGTTTTCAATGTACAGGTCTTTCACTTCCTTGCTGAAATTTATTCCTAGGTAATTTATTCTTTTTGATGCAATGGAAAATAGGATTGTTTTCTTAATTTCTCTTTATGATAGTTCATTATTCACAACAGGTTTTACTGTGTTGATTTTGTAACCATGAAGATTCACTGAATTCATTTATTCATTCTAACAGTTTTTTGGTGGAGTCTTTAGGGTTTTCTATATAAAATATGTCATCTACAAATAGTGACAGTTGTACATCTTCCTTTCCAATTTAGATGTCTTTATTTTTCTTGCCTAATTGCTCTGGCTAGGATTTCTAATACTATCTATGTTGAATAAAACTGGAAAGAAAGGGAATCCTTGTCTTGTTTCTGACCTTGGAGGAGAAGTATTCAGCTTTTCCCTGTTGAGTATGATGTTATCTGTGGGCTTGTCATATATGGTATGGCCTTTAGTGTGTTAAAGTGAATTCTCTCTATACTTGCTTTCATGAGCGTTTTTATCACAAATGGATGTTGAATTTTGTCAAATGCTTTTTCCGCATCTATTGAAATGATTACACAATTTCTAGCCTTCATTTTGTTAATGCAGTGTATCATACTGCGTGATTTGCAGATGTCAAATCAATCTTGCATCCATGAACAAATCCCACTTGGTCATGGTGTCCAATCCTTTTAATGTACTGTTCAATTTGGTTTGCTAATATTTTATTGAGGATTTTTTTGCATCTATGTTCATATGGATATTGGCATGTAATTTTCTCTTCTTGTACTGTCTCTGTCTGCTTTGACCTGGTAAAATGAATTTATTTATTTATATTTTTGTTTTGGTAAAATGAATTTAGATGTCTTCTTTTTTTGGATAGGTTTGAATAAAATTGGTAGTAATTCTTCTTTGAATGTTTGATAGGACTCACCAGTGAAACCATCTAATCCTGGACTTTTGTTTGTTCAGAGGTTTTTTTACTACCAATTTAATCTCCTTACTCAATCTATTCATTTTTTCCATTTTTTTTTCCATGATTCAGTCCTAGTAGGTTGCATGTTTCTAGCAATTTATTGATTTCTTTAGGTTGTCCAATCTGTTGGCATACAATTAGTCGCAGTAGTCTCTTATGATCCTTGTATTTCTGTAGTATCAGTTGTAATATTTCCTCTTTAATTTCTGATTTTATTTATTTGAATTCTCTCTCTTTTCTTTCCTTACTGAACCTAGCTAAAAATTTGCTTTTTTTTTTGTTTATTTGTTTTTTTTTTTTGTTTATCTTTCCAAAGAAAAACCAGCTCTTATGTTCACTGATCTTTTCTACTGTCTCTATTTCATTTATTTCCATTTTGATCTTTGTTATTTCCTTCCTTCTTCTAAATATAGGCTTATTTTATTCTTCTTTATCTAGTTCCTTGAAGTGTAAAGTCAGACTGTTTATTTGAGGTCTTTTTTTTGTTTCTTAACATAGGCATTGATCACTATGAACTTCCCTCTTAGAGCTGCTTTTTCTGCATCCCATAAGTTTTGGAACGTGTATTTCCATTTTCATTTCTCTTAAGATTCTTTTTAACTTCTTTTTTTGATTTCTTCGACCCTCTGGCTGTTCAGTAGCATGTTGTTTAATCTCTACAGATCTGTAAATTTTCCAGTTTTCTTATTGTAAGTGATGTCTAGTTTCAGACCACTGTGGTTGGAAAAATGTTTAATGTGGCTTCAATCTTCTTAAAACTACTGACATTTGCTTTGTGGCCTAATCTATGATCCATCCTGGAGAGTGTTCTATGTGCACTTGAGAGGAATGTGTATTCTGTTGCTTTTGAATAGAAAGTTCTATAAATATCTGTTAAGTCCATCTGGTAAAATGTGTCATTTAAGGCCAATGTTTTCTTATATTGTACTGCTATTTTTCCTCTTAGGTCTATTAATATTTGCTTTATATATTTAGGCATTCCTAAATATAACCTGGGTGCATAAATATTTACAAATGTTATATCCTTTTGTTGGATTGAACCCTTTGTCATTATGTAATGTTTTTCCTTGTTTCTTAATAGTTTTTGTCTTAAAGTCTGGAATATTGAAGTTGTCATTGGCTGAGAAGAAGACCACAAGGGGAGCTGATGAGAGAGGAGCCTGCACTCCTGGGGATGTGAAGCATGTTCTACACGCACTAATGAACCTGAGAAATTACAGAGAATATGGAAGCACCTGGGAGGGAGGGAAGGGTAAGGAAAACAATAGGGAGAATGGGTTTTTAATAAAAATTAGGATAAAGAGAACAGCCTTACTTCTCTTCAGTGACTCCAGAACAATCAAGTTCTTGACCTCTGCTACTTTCCATCTCCCGGACCACCTCTAGCAAAGTTCTGCTGCAGGTATTTCTAATCCTGTATCAGATGGAAAGATATTTTTAAAAACATAATACATGACAATGCAAATTCATTTGGCATTAAAAAGGGAATGAAATGCTTATATAGGCTATGACATTGAGGAACCTTCAAAACATGTTAAGTGAAAGACATCAATCAGAAGGGACCACAAATAGTTGATTTCTTTTATAAGAAAAGTCTAGAATAGGAAATGGATAGAGACAGAAAGTAGATTTGCAGTTAACTGAGGTTGGAGGTGAGAGGGAGAAAAGCAGGAATGGGAAGTAGCTGCTGATGGATGGAGAGTTTCTTTGGGGTATGGTGAAAATGTTCTGGAATCAGAAAGAGGTAATGATTGCACAACTCTGCGAAACAGAAAAAAAAAGCAATGAATTGTACACTTTAACTGGATAAATTTTATGGTATGTGAATAACATCTTAATAAAGCTGTTTAAAAAAAAAAACATAACACATGAGCTTTGCAGACTAGAAGCAATGCTTTCTCCCCTCTTGGATCATAGCTGGACATCCCTTAAGTACAGGAGAGGATCCCTTGGTTGGGTGGGGTGCAATTCCTCACGCCCAGTCAATGTGGAAGCCAGACTACTTTCCTAGCAGCTGAGAGCATCACCAGAGGGATGCTGGACAGGGCTGGGCAGTGTGCATCGACAGCCACCTACCCCAAACGCTTCTGACTTTCTGTGAGAGTCTATAAATCTCACCAGGTGTCTGTCTAGGCTGCAGAGGACCCTGACTCTGGGGGAGTCAATTGGCTCAAACCAAGCCCTACAGCTGAAGATTCCTGTAACTGAGACATACAGCTTTTCCACCATGGTTGTCATTCCAGAAGCTTGGAGTCTAAATTCTCATTCAGCCGTGAGCCACCTCCATCCTTTACTTCAATCAGTGAGCCCCAGGGCTGGCAATGCCATTTACAGCAATGATAACTGTGCACTGGACATCCCAGTATTCACACATTAGGTGTGCATACCTGAAACATACAAGACAACCTAGATAGATGCTTGCCCTTCTGTGGAAACTTGTTTCCAGTGGGGTCTGTGTCTATATTCAGGCATTGGTCTCCATACACTCATGCATTCCTTAAACATCTTTCTTGAGCCACAGTTAGGTACCAAAATCAGACATCAAATCTACTTTCATAAACCTTCCAACATATAAGGAGAGACAGGAGACAGATGAGTGAATGTCAGGAAGGAATGGGTCTGATGGTTGGGGCCCCACGTGATGTCAGGACAGCCTGAGGCAGGGGTGCAAGTTTGCCAGGAGTGTCAGCACAGGCTCTTACGAGGAAGTGGAGTTTGAGCCAGGGTGAGGGAAGAGTAGTAGGGGAGAGCATTTCAGACAGAAGGAACCTCACACACAAAAGCCCTGTGGTTGGAGGAAAGCAACGAGCAGATCTGAGGAGGCAGGAGAGATGGGCCTGGAGCAGGCTGCCCATGGCCTTGGGAAGGATTTGGCCTTTGTCCCAAGAGCAAAAGCAGGTGCAAAGAAGAAGAGCAGAGGGCAGCACATGGATTTATGGGTTAGTCGTGGCTGTTTTGCAAAAGTGTTTAGGATGTTAGTCGGACTTGACAGTTTATAAATTTTAGGCTAGCTGAGATAGAAAATTATAAGAATAAAGAAAACTGGTGGATTGAGAGAAATCAAAGAGGTCAATAGTCAAGTTTTAGAACAAAAAAAGTTAAAGACTAAGATGCCACATACTTCAAAATAACATTATTAAAAATTAACAAGCCTAAATGCTAACGTGCATCTGAAGAAAATCCCACGTATCTAAGCCGTGTGCTCCAATTTAAGGAGTTTTCAAAGCTGCTCCCTAGAAAAAGGAAGCTGTCATTTCTCCCTGGACAGCAATTCTTCCACCAATATTTTAACTTAAAACCTATGCTGTCACTCTGTTTGCACTGCAATTAATCTTTTGCAAGCCTTTCTGAGTAAAGTCAAATTATGAACAACATATAAACAAATTAACCCTTTACCATGCTCTTCACAAACTGATCAGGTAAACTGATGGTTTACCTGCCATCAGGCGTGTTACTGATTCCTGTTACGGATGGGAACTAATTTCACAACCAAAAAAAATTGAAGGAAATGCAGCTAACAAACAGTGTATGGTTTAGACCTTGGAAAAATAACCCATACTTTATCTTTCAGGTTCAAATGCCTGTGATTATTCATGATAAAAAAGTTCTACGTAGTGTACGTCCATCGAAAGACTCTGCTGGACATCACAACATGAACAAGAAGAGAAACAAGGAGAAACATTTTATAGAGCAGCCAAAGTAGAGGCGTAGGACATATTGGCTATTTATTCTAAAATGAACAGGAGTTCCCGTCATGGCGCAGTGGTTAAACGAATCCGACTAGGAACCATGAGGTTGCGGGTTCGGTCCCTGCCCTTGCTCAGTGGGTTAACGATCCGGCGTTGCCGGGAGCTGTGGTGTAGGTTGCAGACGTGGCTTGGATCCCACGTTGCTGTGGCTCTGGCGTAGGCCGGTGGCTACAGCTCCAATTAGACCCCTAGCCTGGGAATCTCCATATGCCGCGCACGGGAGCGGCCTAAGAAATAGCAAAAAAAAAAAAAACCCAAACAACAAAAGTAAAACGAACAGTTTTTGTTTTAAAGTTTAAGATAGATTATAAATACCTTCTAACATCTGGGAATAGATTATAAATAATAAGATATGTTATTTATTCCTTTTCCACAGAACAAGAGAACTACATTATAGATGCTTTACACATGATCAATCAATAAACTGGCAGATCAATAGAGGAAGTAAATAACACTATATGGTAGGTAATTTCCTGAGCACTTTTTATATTATTAAGTAATTACAACATAATTCCAGTTGATAATGTGCTATTTAAAGTGTACATTTTTAAAATTAAAGTATAGTTGATTTCCAATGCTGTGCCAATTTCTGCTGTACAGCAAAAGAACCCAGTCATACCTATGTTTATATTCCCTCTCTTGCATTCTCTTCCATCCTGGTTTATCACAAGAGACTAGATAGAGTTCCCTGCGCTGGACAGTAGCACCTCACTACTCATCCATCCTAAATGGGACAGTTTGCATCTACTAGCCCCCAACTCCCAGTCCCCCCCCAAGTCCCTCCCCCCTTCTCCTTGGCAACCACAAGTTTGTTCTCTATGTCGGTAAGTCTGGTAAAATGCATATATTTAAAATGTATTATGTGCACATTAATATGAGATGAAGGACTTTATAAATTTTACATGAAATGGATGTTAAAAGTACACTAAACCATATTACTTTCCACTACCATGTGTATTTGGCGCTTGGCAAGCTCCGTCTAAATCACAGACATCTAAAGCTATCTAAACCCATCTGTTAGCTGCATTTCCTTCATTGTTTTGTTGTTAAACTGGTTCCCATCAGTAATGGGAGTCAGTAACATGCCTGACGGTAGGTAAACCTTGAGATCAGCTGTGTGAAGAGCATGGTAGAGTGTTTATCTGTGGTTCACAATTTGACTTTACTCAGAAAGGCTTGCTAAGGACAACTGCAGGGCACACAGAGTGACAGAACCACTCCTGACTGTAAATCATACAGAGAAATACCCAGGTTGGCTGGACAGAAAGGACGCCCCTAGACAATCAGAGTGTCCCTCGAGCCTGGGTATCTTCTTCTCACGGCACAGGAGGAAGCCACACGCCAGGCAGCAGTTCGAGACAACTCGCAGCGTTAAGTCTGCCATCCTGTCAACCAGGTCCAAGCAGAGTTCCTCAGGGGGAGCCTTGGGATGGTCGTTCTGGCCACAGGATCTACGAGGCAGGGTCTGAAGCCTCGTCTTAAGCAGAGAGAGCCATGCCTGGCTCCCCTTGCCCCGAGCCCCCACCCCATCTCTGCACCTGCACCTGTGGTCACAGGCCCCCCGCACCTGACCACCCGCCCCAGCAACCTCCCTTCCTTCTCAGATCCCAGACTGGGAGAGGGGTGTTTCCAGCACCTGTGCGCACCACAAGGGATTTCTCAGGAACGGAAATACTGTTCGTTTCCAACAGCACTGTTTCCTTCTGAAAATATTTTCCATCTATATTACCAAATAAACAGGCATTTGTGGCCCTGATTTTTTTTAAAGTGCTATTTATATTTCTTTGAGAAAAATGTGCCCTTAAATCCAAATAGATGTGCAAGTGAGTGTTTGGAAGCTGGGACCACCTACGTGGACTCTTCGGGAAGTGAGGGCAGAGAGGCATCTGCCACTGTGGTCCCCAGGAAACTCTGTCCAGGAAGTTCCACAGTCATGTAAATGATGCCAAGTTTCCTCCTGAGGATGTGTGGCTGAGATGGCCAAAATTTATTACTCACAGCTCCGAAAATTATTTGGTCAGTGATCAGCGGCATTAAATAGGTCTTAGCGTGGACTCTTTTAAAACCCGCGGCTTCTGTGAGTTGATTCCTCAGTGGTAGCTTCATCTGGCCGTGGATGTTGATTTCCAAGGAGGGGTGAGGGGGAAGCTAGGTACTGAGGGGCCCCCCTGCATCATCACCTGAGTGACTCCACATAACTGGGGGAATGGCTAAGGCCAGCGGCAAGTGACCAGTGCACTTCAAAGGCAAAGAACAGTAAGCCCATGAGTTGCATGATCCAGAATTCGGGAGACTAGGGCAAAGGCTGCTAGAGGAGAGTGATAAGAGCCTGCCTCTGCCCCTGAAGCGTCTTACTTTCAGGACAATGTGAAGAAAGGTCAATATCACAAACCTATCGGTACTTTCTCCCCACTCCCCACCGCCAACATCGATTGATGATTAGGACTGTTACCAAGGGTTTCTTCAACGGCTTTTTTTTTTTTTTTTTTTTTGTCTTTTTGTCTTTTTGTCTTTTAGGGCTGCACCCAGGGCATATGGAAGTTCCCAGGCTAGGGGTCGAATTGGAGCTACAGCTGCCGGCCTACGCCGCAGCCACAGCAACGCCACATCCAAACTTCGTCTGCGACCTACACCACAGCTCACAGCAACGCTGGATCCTTAACCCGCAGAGCGAGGGCAGAGATTGAACCCGCAACGTCATGGTTCCTAATCAGATTCATTTCCGCTGTGCCATGACGGGAACTCCTCAAAGGCTTCTTAAACTTTCAGACAATTCTTGCTGAAGGTGGAATGCATGAAAAGACAACCCTCTCCCCACACACAGAGGACCTGATATATTTTGGGGGGGAATTTGAGAAATTTAAGTCTTCCACTTTGGAGACTATAAATAATTATGTTTGCCTCAACACAGAGAGGAATTAAGGAAGAACTGGACATTGAAAAGAAAAATAAATATCATCCTTTATAAAATGTCTTTCTCTGCTTATTAGTTAGTTGGAAATTTATAAAGTTCTAGAGCTCTACTGTTTACAATGCAGAGTGTGTGCAATAATTAATATTATGTATCAATTATTTACACTTTTAAAATCTTATAATCTCGTGGGTTCTTTAACGTTACCTTTATTACCAGGGACTACAGGAATTTCTAACACCTTGGGTGGGTTTTTTTTTTTTTTTTTTTTCTTGGTAAAAATAACGTGAGATTTTCTAATCTATTATTTAAATATTTGGAGAGAATTATATTTGAAAGAGTCTTACTTCAAATTTTGAAAATAAAGAATGCCCTTCTAATATGAATATCTCCCTCCTATTTCTTAGTTTATCACTAGTTTTTAATCTGTGATCCTCTAGTATCATGTTTTGACTCCTATAAATTAGATAAAAGCTACATAAGTCAAACCTCTAAAGAGTGAAGAGATGGACCACTCTTCAGGAAAAATTATCAGCTCAGTAATTTCACTACCAGATTTCCCTCTCATGCATTTTTATCCTATCCTTTTTTTTTTCTTTTTTCTAAACTGATTGCTAGCAAATCTCCAGTGACAAAAAGCAGAGGGCCCTACTGTACAGTGCAGGGAACTATGTCAAGTCTTTTGGGTTAGAACATGATGGAAGACTATTAAAAAAAACTGTAAGACTGAGTCACTTAGCTGTACGGCAGAAACTGAAAGAACACTGTAAATCAACCATAATTTTAAAAATAGATGAAAAAAATCAGAGGACATGTACTTCCTCTAAAAGCCCATGACCTTCAATATTCATAAAGGGGCACTTAGTTTAATTTGAAAGTCAAACAACTGGAAAAGGGTCATTAACTATGACAGTATATTTTTTGGTTACCACCTCATTTTCCAACTTACGATTTCCATATTACATTTTGGATCAGGCACACAATGGGGACCAAGAAAAAACCCAGCCAAAAGTATGGACAAGCCAGGACCATACTGGCCTGCAAATAAACAGAAATAAAGAGCACTTAAATGAGAATCTTTTAGTTTGCCAATACTGAATACCAAGTGAAGCTTTCAGTCTCCTACCCTCTACAAAAACGTGAAGACACCAGAAAAATCACGGATGCAGTCATATGAATCTAGAGCTACTAAATCAACAAAATAAACTGGCATACAAACCTAAATATAGTATTAAAAAACTTAATTTAATAAAGTGTAAACAAACAATCAAATAAATATTTTGATCAAACAGGTTTTATCTCAGGAATGCAAGGACGGTTCAACACTCTATTACCTGGCAGTACGACTTTGTTTAACTGCCAAACATTTTCTGTAAGACAGTTATCCCATTATATTCTCCTGGGAGAACTCACTCTTCTTTCTGCCTAGCAGATTAATTAGTGACTGGCTGATCACCTTAGTTCAATTAGGATTGTACTGATTTGAAACTGATTAAGGCTCCATATTGTATATATTTAAAATTTCCTGTATGTTCTGATAGTTTGACATCTTAAAAACCTTTCTATCTGGGGAGGCAACGCTCCTCCCAGGGCTAGTCAATTCCTAGAGATAGCAAGTTCTCACTGGGAACGTGTCTTTGATATGCAAACCAACCAAACCAGTCATGCCTCCCCTATCTGGTCCATACACTAAGAGCCAGGTACCAGGCAACGACTGAGCAAATAGGATGAGTGCTCATGGTCCCCCTGGTTATCTGTCCCAAACTCTGCAGAGTCTCTAATTTCTTTCTCTGCCGATTTTGACATGTATTTCTTTGAGGATTTGTCCATTATTGTGCAAATGTATTAATAAGTCCATACATATTAATAATGTGATGCACTTGGTAAGCACTGTGGGCCTACTCCCCAGTACGCATAGGCAAAGTAGAACTTAGAAATTCGTAAATGAGTGTGAAAGACTAAAAGATGCACAGGCTCTGAGAACTAACATAAACGAAATAACGGCTTCCATGTAAATAAAATATTAGAAGCTAGAGTTTCTGGAGCTCCAAGGAATGTCTATTCTGGTGAAATATTTTATTTTATTTTTTCTGGTTAAATATTTTAAATAAAAGTGTTTTCTTAATTACTATGCATGCATTATCAAATACCAAATTATGTAAGCACATAGTACGTTACATGAAAAATATAATTATGATATTAGCTATTTTGGATGATTCAGAAATCATTACAGCTTTTATCAGTTACGCACAAAAGAGAAATTTTGGAAACAGGTGTTCATACAGATAGTTTAAAATAATGAGATTTTAGCTGAAGCGATATAATAACTGAAATGTCAGCCAGATTTTAGCAGGACCAACACCTACCTCTAACTGCATTAGTTTTACCTTTTCTTTCCAAATTATTTTTAAAGTAGGTCATACTAGCTTTTATTGTCATTGAACGTAAGTTTTCATGAGGACTGTAAAGCCCACTTACCAGCAGCAGTCAAACTAACCTGTCCCGTCATTTCAGGAGAAATGGGAATCGTGGGCCAGAAGAAAGAGTAAACTGTAAAAAACACCAGCCAGATCAGTATGCTTCCCCAAATTGCCAAATGACTAAACTGCAGAAAGAAGAACATCATGGAAACACTTCAGTTTTTTTCCCATTTAAAGGGGAAAATGATTTAATTCTACCAATCAACTAACAGAACGCATTTATCCAGACTAACGTTCTTGTATAGAGATATTGATGATTTTTCAATGCCTTGATATCTGAGACTTCCTTTCTAACATGCTTCTAAGACTCTTTTGCTGTGGACTCAAGGCACCACTGTCTAAAGTATCTAAAACAGCTGTACCTTGGTGACCCAGGCCAAGCGGTGTTCAGTATCTTCGGTGAAAAGATAAGCTCTCCATCAGAAGTGTTTCATACAACTGATGGGTTACTTAATGAGACTTGAGCTTCTGTATGCTGATTAACACAAAGTTCTTTTCAGGGAAAAAAAAGTTTACACACAAATCATTAAGGGGACTAAAAAGCTGAAATGTGTCATTCTTGTTCTGTGTGAACAACTGTGGGACAAGGGCAGAAGTTCTGTTTTAGACTGACTGGAAATGGTGGCTTTGCATCCAACTTTCTGTACATGTCAACTGTACACACCACTCCGGTTGAGACTGGCGGCTGAAGGATCACTGGTCACGTCTGGGCCTGCGAGTGTGTACCAAAGTCGGTAATGGTTCCTGCTAAGACGGGAGACCCTTCTGTGGATCTGACCTGTTGCTTTGTGCAGCTGGTGCTGGTGGAGGAACAGTCAAGAAAGTGACGGGGAGACCTGTGTCCTACACTTGGCTCAGCCTCGTCGTCTATATGTAAGAAGGTGACGAGCTGGACCGGATGACTTCTTAAGGGCCCGAGTGCGTTCATCCTGGGGGGTATACTCATTACTTAATTACTTAATTACTGAACAACAGAAAATACTGAGAAAAGACCACAATCTGCTGCTTCTCAAAGTCTTCTTTGTTCAGGAGTCCTTTTCAAAGGCAATTTTTCATCCTCGTTAAACACACCCTCTTACTCCAACAACTGGGCTCCTGAGGGCTCTGCCTGGTGATAATGCGAGGACGGAGAAGATCGGCCCAGGAGGGGGTCCGCTTTCAACCTTTCCAACCTGCCGCGCAGCTTCCGCTCACAGTTCCCTTGCAGTAACCTAACACGTTATCTGCAATGCGAGGCGTTTCTGTAGGGCTTAGAGAGTATTTTCGCCCGGGACTCTGTTCGCACGGTTCCCTCCACTGCTGCCTGGAGATGTGCTCGGACGGCTCTCCGCCCTGGCTCGTTCTCTGCGCCCCATCACCAGCTTCTAGTTCCTCCTCCGCCACAGTGAAGAAGCCTCCTCCTCACCCCCCCCCCCCCCCCCCCGCACAGAGCAGGGCAGGGCAGCAGAAGGGCAACAGCCAGGGAGAACCTGTCCCTTCTTCTTCCTGCCTCAGCCCCAGGCTCCTCCTGAACCCCCATGTGAGCTTGGGGGCAGGAGTCTGATACGTCAAAGGCCAGAAGAGAGGCCTTGTTTTGCTAAGTCTGCTTCGGCCTTGAAAGTTTGCCTTGCGCTACGTGCAGATAAGTGACTGCGGATCTAAGAAACACTCTTCCTGGAGAAAACTGCACAGCAATTAAAAAGAACCATAGAAAGTAACTGCTGGCAAGTTTATGTTCCATTCATGCGGTATAATACTATTCTAACAATTAGGATGCCTTAGGAATTGCTAATAAAATATTTTTGCTCAGGACTCCTTGGTCCCAAATTAGTGCTGATGTTCCTCGGGACAGGAGTACTCAGAACACTGAATTGATGGCCTCCAAAAAACAGTACCTCATAGCGACACAATCCTAGCTCTCTCAAAGTGACAAACTAAAAAAATGCATTTTCTCTCAGAAATTTTTTGAATTCGGAGTTCCCGTCGTGGCGCAGTGGTTAACAAATCCGACTAGGACCCATGAGGTTGCGGGTTCGGTCCCTGCCCTTGCTCAGTGGGTTAACGATCCGGCGTTGCCGTGAGCTGTGGTGTAGGTCGCAGACGCGGCTCGGATCCCGCGTTGCTGTGGCTCTGGTGTAGGCCGGTGGCTACAGCTCCGACTGGACCGCTAGCCTGGGAACCTCCATATGCCGCAGGAGCGGCCCAAAGAAATAGCAAAAAAAAAAAAAATTTTTTTGAATTCAACCTGAGAAACAATCCATTTTTAGCTGAAAATGGTGTGTGTACGTATACGTACATATTCACTTAAATTGATAGGGTCAAAAAATTTTCTGCTTAATTTTCCCCTTTAAATAATATCTGAAGGAAATCATTACTTATATCTGTAGGTCAACAGGTGTATCTGTGCTCATAACAGTATTGATTATACACTGTTGATACTAACAAAACTTAAAATAATGCAAATAATAAGCATTCAGTGATGAAATATTATTCTATCAATAAATGAGGCATGAAAAATATATTAAAGATCTATTTTTTTAGGGCCGTAGGTGCGGCATATGCAAATTCCCAGGCTAGGAGTTAAATTGGAGCTACAGCTGCCAGCCACAGACACTGCAATGCCAGATCTGAGCTCCATCTGCAACCTACACCACAGCTCACAGCAATGCCAGATCCTTGACCCACTGAGCAAGGCCAGGGATTGAACCCGAATCCTCATGGATACTAGTCGGATTTGTTTCCACTGTGCCACTATTCTTAAGTGAAAAAAGCGAGTTATAAAATATCAGGTACAATATAACTGTATTTTTATGGAGGCAAAAAAAGCATACATAGAACAAAAACAAAGAAGAAAAGCCAAAATGTCAGTATCACCGACGCTAAAAGAAATGAGCTAAAGTGTTTTCTTCTTTTTCTGTATTTGCTAAACTTTCTGTTATAATTGTGTATTTGCAGAATAGTGAGTTAAAGGTGTCAATTAATGTCATGGTCAATTGAATCTATCTCAAGTGTAAGGCAGGAAAATGAAAAAAGACATTAGATGGCTAATACTTCTTCATTCAGTTTAGCTCGTCACTCGCACAGGCAAAACAAAAGAAAGTAAAAGACAGAGACCAGAAAGAAGGCTGACGACTTTTCTAGAGCTGAAAAGGAAAACCGGCACGCAGACAGCTCCACCAAATTGAGGGAAGATCCTCCAGATACTCACTTTATTCCAGGACATTGTCTCCAAGCCAGCTTTCAGACAGACAGTCACAACCACGTACTGTGCGAGGTGAGACGGGAAGGGGAGGAGATTGGAAAAACGAGTTACGGTTTCTATCAGAAGCCACACTTCCCCTACTCCCTTCCTCCTCCCCCCCCGCCCCCGCCCCGCCACACACCCCGGTTCTCCTCCACTTCTGGTGAACCCGAGCCGCATTAGGTTGCTAAGGGTTTTGTTATAGTTTAGTAATGGAGAGAATGCAGTGCTTCCCAGTAAATGTTCCCTGTTTAGCAGTGCTTTAACATAAGATGAACATCCATGCTTATGGCTTCAGCTCTCGCATTTACATTCTTTATAAGTAGCGTGGAAGATTTGGTTCTGATTAGAAATTCAAGTGCTAGGAGTTCCCGGTGTGGCACAGTGGAATGGGTGGTGTCTTGGGAACACTGGAACACACGACGCAATTTCCGTCCTGACACAGCTAAGATCCCAGCATTGCCGCAGCTGTGGCCGGGATCAGATCCCCGGCCTGGGAACTCCATATGCTGTAGGGCGGCCAAAAAGAAAAAAAAAGAAAGAAATGCAAGGGCTACTGATTTTAAAAACAATTGAGCAAGGCAGATTGAGATGACAATAAATCAAAAAGCCTCATGGGTTATTCTTGGTCTTTTGCAAGAGCCTTCCAGTCAATGACTATGGCCTAGTTTTCCATTAGCTGTTTGATTGTTTGTTCTGCCATGCCTGCAGCATGCACAAGTTCCCAGCCAGGGAGCAAACCCACGCCACAGCAGTGACAAGGCCAGATCCTTAACCCCGAGGTCACTAGGGAATTCCCCATTTAGACGTTCTTAACGTCGCTCTTAAAGTCTAATACTTTCCCGCAGAGACCCTGAATATCACTTGTTAGACTTATTCATGTGTCTTTCACATGACTGATGCTAGAGTAAGCTATTATTTAAACTTTCTATATCTTCTAAATATCTGCTGCTGGTGTATAAAAATATAGTCGATTTTAAAACAGTGATCAAACCCAGAAAATGCTAACCTCTTTTATTAATTGTAATCTTTTATCTGTAGAATTTTAAACTTTTTTCTGTGCACACACTCATATCATCTATTATTTAAAACAGATTTTTTTTCCCTTTCCAAAGCTTATGCATCTCATTTTATCTTGTTGCTGTACTGATTAGTAACTCCACTACAATGCTGAGGACAGGTCTATAATACTGAGCATCTTTGTCAAGGCAGTGACCCTACCTCCCACCCCAGGTTCACCCCTGCCATCCCCCGAATCTCCCTCTCCCAACACGTGGTTTGTACTCTTGCTCTAGGTCCAGTGGCCTAAGAGCACCACGGCTGATTCCACCTTCCTGGAGGCTCCTCCATCGCTTTGGGGGCTACCTTCAGCTTAGCATTTTGCTCCAACTAACTAACACTGGGAACGGCGTGTCAGGAGTTGGGCTAATAATCTTACCATGTTGAGTCTGCCAACGCTCCTCCTATTTCTCCTTTGGCATCACATTTGGAAGTTTTTTGCAAAGCTCCCTCTCCATTTTTAGTTGCTTTGGTGAATTTACCTTGCTATGATTTTTTTTGTTGTTGGTTTTACCATTTTTTGTTTGCCTAGAGAGACTGAGATTCCACAAGAGTGACTGACTCTGGCATCTAAAGTAGGAATCTGTCTGTTTGCACGTATGTACACATGTGTTTAAGGCTATTCTGTCGCCTTAGAATGTAATTTGCGTTGAGGGCCTCACTGGGTTTACGACCATATGTCCAACATGTAGCACAGTGTTCTGCACATGACAAAGCCTAACAGATATCGATGAATGAAACAACCAAATCCTATCGGGTTTTATTTTTTTCCTGAGTTTGAGAAATGGGGAAGGCCTGAAGGGGTGGTAGGGGGCTGGAAAGAAGGAAACTTCTTCTATGCATTTGTCCACATAAATAGAAAGCATTAGTTAACCATAGTTCGTGTTCAGGAGTAAACAACATAAAGTTAAAAGCACAACCAGTAACATGAAATAGCAATGACAACCGGCTAAAGTGAGAAGAATCAATATGCCAAGAAGGTGTTTCTTACACAGAAGAAAAAATGGTTTCAGACTTCGTTGTTCCAAGACATGTTAAATGCAGGAAAAACCACAGACCAGTGTTTCTCGTTGCTTACAAAAGGGAGGTATGCCTATGCAGTATAACACGCAGTCACAATTTTTCAGAATTATAAATAAGAAACTTCTAACAGCAATTCCAGACACGACACAGAATCCATAAAGAAAAATACTGACACGTTTAACTACATGAAATTAATGTGTGAATATACACAGGACAAAAGTGCCATGAAAAGTGAAAATGTGAATCCGAGAACGTTTGTTCGTAAGAAACATGAGAATTAACATATAAATAATTGTGAATAATTAATAGGAAAAAGCCCCCATAGAACAACGGGTCAAGAAAATCAACAAACATTTCATAGAAAAAGACATTTCCGTGTACCATCATGTGACTGTGCTTCCCCTCAAAGCAAACACTGCAGTTGGCTCTCATTTCACCAACTACATCGAGAGGTGAGGTAAGACTGTACCTGGGAGCTTGGGGAAACCAATACTTTTATCACATCTGTGCAACCTGTACTGGGGATATTTTGGTAAGGTGTTTCAAAATTCACAAGGCCCTCTGATCCGGCCGTCACGCTTCTAGAAAGTCATCCCAAGACATACTTATTCGTGGGCATAAAGAGTCACCCCTGCAGCCCTGTTCATAATGGCAAAGGCCCCGAACAACAGCCTTAATACCCACTAATAGGAGGCTGGTTAAATAATGGGGAGCAAGGAGTTCCCGTCGCGGTGCAGTGGAAACAATCTGACTGGGAACCATGAGGTTGCGGGTTTGATCCCTGGCCTCGCCCAGTGGGTTAAGGATCTGGCATTGCCGTGAGCTGTGGTGTAGGTCACAGACACGGCTCAGATCCTGTGTTGCTGTGGCTGTGGTGTAGGCCAGCAGCTGTAGCTTCAATTCGACCCCTAGCCTGGGAACGATGCTGTGGGTAAGGCCCTAAAAAGAAAAAGAAATAAAAAAAGGGGAGCTATTCATACAGGCGGCCCTGAAAGAATGAGGTGGATATTTATGGGCTGATCTGAAACCATCACCGAGGCATGTGCTAGAGAGTCACAACCAGATACAGAACAGCACCTCCTACTTGGACAACAACAGCAAAGGCATACGCAGCTTACACTTCTAGAAACGTATGTATGTATATGTGTGTGTATATACACACATACACACAACCATTATAAAAGTGACTTCTTGAAAATATACTGAAGCAGGGAGGAAACTTAAATGTGATGGAATGCTGTTTTAGAATGCTTTAATTTTTTAAATTAAACACGACAAAAAGTGATTATTTACATGGGTGATCTTACCGTATAAATAAAATTTCCAAGAAACAAATAGTCTGTAGTGTAACCACCTGGTAAGACCATATCTGAAAAGTGAAAAAGTCATTTTTTAATCTTTAGACAGTTTGAAACAGATTTTTTGCATTTATTTTTACGAAAGATACCCATACTGGGCATCAAAAACATTTATCGGTTATTGGTCCCATCTCCCAAGAGTGCTGTCAGTGACAACAAGGCTGACTTTGCCTGCCACGGCTGTGACGTTTTCTCCACCTCTAACTCCCTCCAAAGATGTGTTTAACAGGTAAACACATCTCAAAGAATACATGAGCGTGATTATTAAATCTAGTTTTACATGCATCTAAACCACACGGCAGGAGTTCCCCAGTGACTCAGAGGTTAAGGATCCGGCACTGTCACTGCTGTGGCTCATGGTGCTGCTGTGGCACGGGTTCGATTCCTGGCCCGGGAACTTCTGCATGCCATGGGTATGGCCCCCAAAATAAATAAAGACACCATATGGCAGCATCTATAAACTGAAAGTCCAAAACAATCCAGTGAGTGGTGCTACGTAACAAGACAGGGATTTTAAGTATTCTGTCATCACATCTTCCACACTACTCCTTTTCCAGTATCACTAAAATGATAACTTTAACAGACAACTTGAAATCAAATAGAATTTCACATTCTTTTAAACTACTGCTAAGTTTGCTACAAACTTACGAATTTCATTATAACAAAGGTCAATACCATCTCAAGTTAAGGATGATTTCTTCAGCGCGTCTGGATTTTTCAAATTCTCAAATAAACATTGGTGGTTCTGGTCCTGGTTGGTAGGGAAATTTTGAGGTCAAATTCCTGACTCTAATAGCAGCTCAGGTAGCACGCCCATGGAGTTGAAGCCCGCTTATTCCCTGGATTTATGTTTTCTCTTGATTTAGTACTCAAGAGAGAATATGCAAGGCTTATACCCTTTCTTAAAGCTATAGGGAGCAGAATATTAGGGCACTTGATTGAAGGAAACTATCAATAAATATGTGGGTCAGGTCAGACCCGCTAGGCAAGTGACAACCATGGCTCTGGAGGGTATATGGACCCAGCTTGCTGAGTTTTATCAGGAGCTGGGTGATAGTATAGATGAGAATAATTACGGTAATTAATCCGAAAGGGGACGAACAATTGCACAGGAAGGTAACACGGGGTTTACCCTGTCTAGTTATATATGGACGAGGAGCCAGAAAAATTACAAGCTCTGTTGCAACAGAAACAAATATTCCTTTCCTTCTGTATATTATACAAGATCAACTATGCAAACAGAGAAAACCTCCACAGAATCTATGTTAGTGAAGCTAGAAGACGAAAAAATCTACAGACTCGGAAAGCTAATGAAGGCTTCCAATCAACAAATGTGAGCCTAGAGGCTATGTTTGGTAAGTGATAACAAAAGCTCTTGAATAAAGTAAATTAGGGCAGCAGACCTCAGAAAATATCAGAAAAAAATTTATATACATATACACATATATACATACACACACACACACACACACGCACGCAATCTTGAAAAGAAACTTCTTGAAATAGCTGGGAAAGAAAACTATAACTAATTCCTTGAAGAATAACATAAAAGAAGCAGGGAGAGCATCCATAAAGAAACCACAAGAAAAAAGGCAGGATGTCCTATTTCATGACCTGTGGCTATTCATTAGGCTATAAACTTTGTCTAATGAATACAATGTGTTTTTAAACGGTGCAAAAGCAAAAGGAGTGTCGAGAGCAGCAAAATTTAACAGATGAAGAACACCTACCAGAGGAGTTTGCAACAAAACCCTGTTACAGCCAATCGGCAAAGACATGATCAGAGAAGCCAGAGACTTGTCACGAGCATTTGGTGTACTGAACTGCAGCATGAAAACCAGAAAGACAAAAATAAATGCGATGTCAGAATGAGCGACCTGATTGTAATTACTCTGTGCCAAGACATGCAGCAAAGATGCAACTGGTATAAGAGGGGGGAGTGGGTGAAACAGATAGGAGGTAGGTGGATGTGCAGACAGTGTCGTCTACAACAAGGGGGGTCAATGAAGAACACTCAACACTAAGGAATCAAGTAATGGAATCAGAGGTGTATTTAACAGGGTCAAGGGAGACCGCGTGCAAGGTCAAGGTCGTGTGATGCGATGCCGATACAGGAAAGGGAAGGGAGATGGAAGGGAAGGAAGTGGGATAATCCTATCATCCTCAGAGACAAATGGATTTGTCCAAAGAGAGAGAGAACTGTTTACATAAACTGATAACAAAAATTCAAACTCTGATGAATATCAGAAAACAACACAACACAAAAAGGCCAAAGAAAGCCAATCACATAATTAAAGGTTAGAAAAATACATCAAAACGGGAAATGCAAAGTCAAGGGAGAGATCACAAACAAAACACTTTTTTAAATGAGCTTCAGATTGTATCTCAAAACAAAACTCCATCTTACACTGTACCCAAGCAACACACCTAAAAAAATAATGCATAATATTGGAAAAATAAAGGGCAAGGAAAATACAAATTAAAAGCAGGAGACATGATATTAACATTAGTCAAGACGAAATTGAAACCAGAAAGAATTACACAAGAAGGGTACTTTATAAGGCCAAATGGTACAATATGAAATATTAAGAGTACTGGTGCAGCAAATAATAAACATTTCTAAAGCATAGATTATAAGAGATAAAAAGAGAAACAAATATATCAGTAGTAGAAGACTTTCACTCAAGTTCCTTAGTACATGACAAGATCAAGTGACCAAAAATTAGCATGGCCAGGACTTCTGCTTTCATTCATGGGGAAGAAACAGGACTTTCCCTCTTGCCATAACCAATTAGGAAATTGAACAAAACATATGAAATAATGTTTTCCAGATGCTGAGTAAAGAGCAGCAGAGAACAGTACTGCCTGAGAGAGAAGACTGAAAGGTGAGGGGGCCCTACCACTGCCCTCGGCTCACACCTGGTGTAAGGCTGGACAGCTGTGCAGGGACCAAGAGCCCAAAGCCAGGTCAACACGGCTGCGGAGTCGATGAGACAGAGACAGGACTTTAGAGAGGCCAAGGTGGCTGGAATTTGTGAAGCAAACACTGGAAATGCAGAGACTATGCAGAGAGTGAGATTCAGAAATTCACGTAGGGGTCCTCATGCGTCTCTGGCTAAATGCCATTCTGCATATGTACGCTGAGAAATGCCACAGGGCCAGCAAAGAGCAGCTTCCCTGGACCATCAAACCACCCCAGAACTACAAGCCCCCGACCGGCAGATCTAACATGGAGCTCGGAATGGCTCCAACGCCCAGGACCAAAGTGAGGAAACCTCGTTCAATATACGAAGCAGTCAGTAGAGAGCCAAGGAAGGGGTAAACTTAGTAGAGGAACTAAATTAGCCTGGGAGTAAAAGATACCCTAGACTCAATTTTTAAAAGAAGAGAAATCAAGAGATAAAACTGATCCACAGAGAACTTAACCGCCTGCCAAAACCAAGTCTAAGGACTTATGTACACACACACAAGCATTCAGCAACATGCAATTCACAACGTTCCTCTCTCATTATCAAATACATGATGTGGAGAAGCAAAGTATTTGACCCATAACCAGAGGGAAACTGGCAATAGCCACCAACCCAAAAGCAGCAGAGATGTTGGCATTAGCAGGGGAAAAAACCTCTAAAATAACTATTATAAATCTTGTTATTACATCCAAAGATTTGAAAGAAAAACATGAGAAAAGAAATGAAAGATGAAGAACTAAATAAAGTTTCTGGAGATGAAAAATATTTACACAGAAAGGAAAAATGTCCCGTGAATTGCAATGAACAGCAGAGAGATACTGCTAAATAAAAAATCAGTGAACTTAAAGGCACAGCAAAAGAAACCAAAGAGAGAACCAAGGTAGGACAAATGAACAGAGGTGTGGGGAAATGTCAAGGAATATAGCATATGTGTAGTTGGGACCCCAGAAGAGGAGGAAAGAGGAGACAGTAAAAATATAAAGAAATAAGGAGCAAGTTTTTCCAAATTCAGTGAAAACTATAAATTAGCAAACCCGGGAGTTCCCCTTGTGGCTCAGAAGAAATGAATTTGACTAGTATCCATGAGGACACAGGTTCAATTCCTGGCCTCACTTAGTGAGTTGGGGATCCGATGTTGCTGTGAGCTGTGGTGTAGATTGTGGATACGGCTCAGATCCACTGTGGCTGTGGCTTTGGTGTAGGCCAGCGGTTACAGCTCCAATTCAATCCCTAGCCTGAGAACCTCCATATGCTGCAGGTGTGGCCCTAAAAAGACAAAAGAAAAAAAATTAACAAACCCAAGAACTCTAGTCATCTCAAGAAGAATAATTTCAAACCAAACCATACCAAAGCACATCAAAATAAAATTGCTGAAAATCAGTGATGAAGAGAAAAATCTTAAAATCACAGAAATAGAAATAATATTACATAAGGATGGAGTTCCCGTCGTGGCGCAGTGGTTAACGAATCCGACTAGGAACCATGAGGTTGCGGGTTCGGTCCCTGCCCTTGCTCAGTGGGTTAACGATCCGGCGTTGCCGTGAGCTGTGGTGTAGGTTGCAGACGCGGCTTGGATCCCGCGTTGCTGTGGCTCTGGTGTAGGCCGGTGGCTACAGCTCCGATTGGACCCCTAGCCTGGGAATCTCCATATGCCACGGGAGCGGCCCAAGACCAAGAAATAGCAAAAAGACCAAAAAAAAAAAAAAAAAAAAAAAAAGAAATAATATTACATAAGGAGAAACAAATGCAAGAAACATCATAGACTTCTCAACAGAATAATGCAAACAAGACAATGAATCAACATTTTTTAAGTGGTGAAGAAAATGAATGACCAATCTAGAATACTATACCCAGCAAAAGGATTTTTTTCCAAAATGAAGGCAAAGTCTTTTGACAAATAAAATTTGAAAGAATATCATTTGCTTTAAATTCTTATGTTAAAAAAGGAAGAAGCTATACAATCAATGACCTACCTTCCAACGTCAACTAGTTGGAAAAGAAAAGCTAATTAAACTGCAATGAAAGAGAAGGGAGGGAAATAAATATAGAAATGAATCAAATAGAAAAATGGAAACTATATAAAATCAATGAAGCCAAAAGCTGGTCTTTTGAAACTATCAATAGAGCTGGCAAACACCTAACTACCCTGATGTTCAAGAAGGACAAATGCAAACAAAACCACACCAAGGCACACATCAAAATCAAACTGCAGGAAATCAATGATGAAGAGAATTCAAAACTACGCAATATAAGGCATGACAGAGGAGCTATCAGCAGACAGTAATACGGATCTCACAATAATAAGGGAATATTATAAACACATGTGTGCCAATAAATGTGACAAGTGGAGGAATATCACAAGTTTCTGGAAGATACAAATCAACAAAACGAATTCAATAAAAAAATGTTAAAGACTGAATAACCCTAAATATAGTAAAGACATTAAATTTATATTCAAAAACCTTCCCGTGAAGAACACTCAAGGCCCAGGTGGCTTTATCAGTAAATTCTAGCAAATATTTGTAAAGAAACAATATCAATCCTACACAAAGAAGGAAACACTACCCAAATCGCCTCATCAAGTATTATCCTGATCTAAAACCCAGACGGAGAATATCATCCAGTCAGACCAAGGTCTCTCATGAGCATAGACGCAAAAACCCTCCAGAAATCAATCCAGCGATGTGTAAAAAGGATAATAGTAACATCATTATCAACAGGGGTTCATTCCAAGAAGTTGCTGACAAGTCAAGGACCAATGGGTAGAGCTCATCGTATTAGCAGAATAAAGTAGACATACGTGATCACCTTGACAGGTGCATTAGACACGTGACCAAACCCAAACTCTATCTGTGATAAGGATCCATAGCAACCTAGAATAAAAGGCGATTTCCTCAGGACGATGACGACAATCTCTGAAGAAGCTTCCACATGATAATGCACACCGTAGTGCATATGCTAAAAGCACATGAAAATTAATGGTAAAAAGATGGATTCCTTCCTCCTAAGATTAGGAAAAAGGCAAACATGCCGCTCTCCACTTCTACTTAAAATTGTACCGTAGGTCCCAGTTTCTGCATTAATGCAATAAAAACAAATAACTAAAGGAAAGAGTAAACCTCTCTTTACCCACAGACAACATGGTTGCATAAAGAAAAAATCCTAATAAAGCAAAAAAAAAAAAAAAAAAAGCTAATAGAATTAGTGAGTTCAGCAAGTCACAAGATATAAGGTAATTATAAAAACTTTATTTCAATATTATAACAATGAAAACTGGAAAATGAAAATTTAAAATTTCATTAACAGGAATATCCAAGACTTGAATATTGAGGGATAAATTTAACATGAGATGTAATGAGATTATCTATCAAAAACTATAAAATATTCCTGAGACAAATTAAAGAAACTTAAATAACGGTGTAGGCCGGCAGCTGTAGCTCCAAGTCGACCCCTAACCTGGAAACCTCCAAATGCCATGGTGCAGCCTTAAAAAGAAAAAAAAAAAAAAAATTCTACCATCTTGGAGTTCCCATCATGGCTCAGTGGTTAACAAATCCGACTAGGAACCACAAGGTTGTGGGCTCAATCCCTGGCCTCAGACAAAAAAAAAAAAAAAAACAACTTAAATAATAGGAGAACTATACCACATTCAAGGACTTGAAGACTCAATAATGCTAAAACGTCAATTCTCAAATTCTCCTCAAATTAATCTACAGATTAAGTGCAACACCAATCCAAATCCCAGCAGTTTTATTAGAATTTGAAGAGCTGATCTTAAAATTTACATTAAAATTCAAAGGACTTAGGATTGCCAAAACTTTTTTTTTTTTTGTCTTTTTCTAGAGCCACACCCAGGGCATATGGAGGTTCCCAGGCTAGAGGTCTAATCAGATCTGTAGCAGCCGGCCTACCCCACAGCCACAGCAACACGGGATCCAAGCTGCGTTTGCGACCTACACCACAGCTCAAGGCAACACCAGATCCTCAACCCACTCAGCAAGGCCAGGGATAGAACCTGCAACCTCATGGTTCCTAGTTGGATTCGTTAACCAATGAGCCACAACAGGAACTCTGCTAAAACTTCTTCAGAGTAGATATACTACATGGTGAAAGACTGAAATAAAAAGTACAGTAATCTAAACAATAGGCCCTAAGAAGAGATGTACAGATCAGTGAGACAGAACAGAGATTCTAGATACAGATCCGTACATATGACTTCAACTGATCTATTTCACAAAGTTGCCAGGGTAATTCTATGGGAAAAGCATAATCTTTTCAATAAAAAATACTGGAGCAATTGGACATCCATATGCAATAAATAAATAAATAAATAAATAAACGTCAACCACAACAAAAACTGACTCAAAATAGATCAGAAAACTAAACATAGAACCTAAGAACAGAAAACTTCTGAAAGAAAATAGCATTAAGTCTTTGCAACTTTGGATAGGCAAAGATTTCTTAGGACAAAAAGAAAAGCACAGATCATGAAAATGTTTGATAAGTTGGACTTAAACTTTAAAACTTGTGATTCAAATAGTATTAACAAAATTATACTCGAGCCACAGATTGGGGAGTGGGGATTACAATTTTTACACAACAAAGGACTTTTGTCCAGAAAGAACACTTGCAATTCCACAAGGATAATTCAATTTAAAAAGGGACCAAGTGATTGAAAATAAAGTTCCCCGAAGAAGGTATAAAACAGCCCTAGGAAGGGAGGCTCTGTGTCATCAGTCATCAGAAAAATGCAAAATAAAATCATAATGAGACAGCGTGTCATATTCTGGTGCGGTCATAATTGATACATGACATGCAATAAAACTTTGGGGCTGAGTTACCTTACATTCCTCATTTAAGATTATTTGGTAAGAAGCAGTTAATCATACATTTAATCAGTCCCTGATTTACACAGATGCAAATTGTAAACAGCCTCCCCGCAGATTGGCTTCTGTGGCACCAAAACCCTTCCAAGCCCTTCTGGAAGCATCTCAGGCCCAGGTCTTGACTCTCCCCTGTACCCCACCCTCACTCCCCAACCCGCACCCCTACCCCCCTCGGGGAGAGCCTTTCCTACCACGGCCACTGCAGATCCTCAGCTGCAGCTTGCACCCAAACACCTCACTGTCTGAGAGTCCAAGAGGTTAAAAAGCAGCGCCTCCGAGTAGGTCAGTGACATGGGTGTAAGCAAAATAAGAGGGAAAGGCACCCAAGTTCCAAATAACTGCTAAATGGCCTTTTAGAATACAACATTCCCCCCAGCTGCCAATCACCAGAAATAGCATTACTACTACTCCAAGCGAGCAGGACCTCGTGGGGCCTCCCTCCATTCTTCCCCTGGCCTTTTGCTGGTAGAAGAGCTTTAGCCAAAGAATGAATTCAATCAGAGACGTGAGAAAACGCAGAGAGAAAGGAAGACAGTCAAGCAAGACAAAATAGTAAGAGTTTAGCCCTTCGACAAAGTCAAGGACCTTCAGTTCCTCCTCAAAGACTACAAACCGTATTCTGAGCCGTGTCCTCTGAGGTGTTTGCAGATACTGGAGCCCCCACGGGGTGGAAGAAGTTAACTGTGAGCTGCCCACAAGCTCAGAGACCCCTGACTGGTGGGAACCAAGAGGCTGAAGATGCTGACACCCAGTGACCTCATCACCAACCAATCAGAAAAACGGCCACAAGCTGACACACCCTGCTCCTGGAACACTGCCCCCTCCGCCCCCTCCGGGGCAGGACACAGTTTTGAGGCACCCGCCTCTGCCGGCCCCCTGTGCCTGGCAAAGCAATAAAGCTATTCCTTCCTACCTCACCCCAAACTCCAGGTCTCGGTGTTTTCTGTTCGGCAGGAGTGAACAGAGGCTGAGTTTCAACAACACCACAGAATATGAAACACATTAAAGTCCTTTTTTAAGGGGGAGGGAGTGGGAGGGATCGGGAGCTTGGGCTTATCAGACACAACCTAGAATAGATTTACAAGGAGATCCTGCTGAATAGCATTGAGAACTTTGTCTAGATACTCATGTTGCAACAGAAGAAAGGGTGGGGGGAAAAATGTAATTGTAATGTATACATGTAAGGACAACCTGACCCCCTTGCTGTACAGTGGGAAAAGAAAAAAAAAAAAAAAGAGAGAAACTATACAAAAAAAAAAAAATCCTTTTTTAAATGCCCCCATTTTTAAAGTACTGAAAGCTGCTTCTTTTCTTGAGCACTTGTGCTAGAGTTGTGATTCACAAACTTTTCTGCACGTGGGAGCCTGCAGAAGAAATCCATCAACCACCAATGCCTGTGGCCTCCCCACAGTGCTTGTGACTCAGCTGACCTGGGGTGTGGCCCTGGCTTCGGAATTTTAAAAAGTCTCCTGGTGATTCTAGTGTACAGATGCGTTTGGAAACTGCTATACGAGAACATGGTTTACAAGCTTTTGTGCAGACATAGATTTTAATTTCTCTTGAGTATATACCTAGGATTCCTGGATCACAGGGTAACTCTGCTGAAGCACTGACGGCAATGCCAGACTGCTTCCCGCAGCAGCTGCATCCCCATGGGCAGTGTTCGAGGCCCCCCATCTCCCGCATCCCTGCAACACTAGCTGCCTTCCAGCCAGCCCCACCTAGGATGGGGGCAGGGAGAGAGCAGGTCAAGGTCAAACCCAAGACTCCTGATGTTCTTACTGAGTTTTAATAGGTTGATGAATAAATGTTTCTTCATTCGTCTGTTGGATAATTTCCAGGGGAGTTAAAGAGATGTGTTTTTGCAGTTTGACCAGCTTGGTCTTTCTGGGTGGGGAGCAGTGCCTCACTCTGCCTTCCTGGAAGTAGAACCAACTCTCTGTCTCCATCTGACTTTGCTGTAAACATTGTCATCATTTGCAAGTTTTACCTTTTTTTTTTTTTAACAAGGAAGGTTTTTAGCAATATAATGCCAGGGTTACTCTTTTAAATACAAATGAACATAAAACACAGGCAACCAAAACTCGATTTTAAAAATGTCCGAGATTAGGACACGTTGTTAGTAATACTCAGCAAAAATTAAATCTGGTTAAAGGAAAATAATTATATTTCACACCTTAATGTGTGGCTGGGAGCTCACCACACACTGAACATGCTTCATACATCCACCTCCTACTTCAGGATGTTTCACCCATAAGCCAGTTTGGTAAAACAAACAAAACGGAAACAAAAACAAAACTTCACATATAATGTGATTTGGAAGATTGGCTGACAGTCAAAGGGGACTGTCCAATCCCAAAATCCAAGGTTCAATTTCCATATAATCTTAGATTTGTATAAGAGTTTAACTTGAAGCATGACCTTGGAGACATGAAAACAATAAAGATAAATTTCAGACTCACTACAGAGAGAATCTATGACCTATCAGAACAGCTGTGCTTTCTATCAGGCCCCTTGACTCAAACATTTATTAAAAATTAACAATAGGAGTTCCCGTCGTGGCGCAGTGGTTAACGAATCCAACTAGGAACCATGAGGTTGCGGGTTCGATCCCTGCCCTTGCCCAGTGGGTTAACAATCTGGTGTTGCCGTGAGCTGTGGTGTAGGTCGCAGACGCGGCTCGGATCCCGCGTTGCTGTGGCTCTGGCGTAGGCCGGTGGCTACAGCTCTGATTCGACCCCTAGCCTGGGAACCTCCATATGCCTCGGGAGCGGCCCAAAGAAATGGCAAAAAGACAAAAAAAAAAAAAAAATTTAACAATAAAAGCACTAATTCTCAATTCATACAGGTCAGAGGCCATTTGTTAAATGTTCAAACTACTGTTAACCAGAGTATATTATTAGATTTAGGTGTGTGAATATTTTTTTTCTTAATCTTCTTGTTGAGGTTTTTAATTCTTTCTGTAGACACACACACACTGACCCTAATGCGAATAGCATGCTCTTTGACAAATATTTGAAACAATGAAGCTATTACCATGCTTCAGCATTTTTGTGGGCAACCAGAAGAGAATGAAGGAATGGACGAAAGCATTTATACACTGAATCCAGAGCACCTAAGGAGAAAACAAAGCAAGAAAGTCCAGACAGTATTTTGGTCTAAATCTAAAAATATGTGACATTATCAAGTTACAAAGCTAAAATGTTTTCCCAGACACTGAAAAATACCATTTCTGTATTCCCCTTTTTTCTTTTCTTTTTTCTTTTTTCTTTTTTTTTTTTTTTTTTTTTTTTGTCTTTTGTCTTTTGAGGGCCATACCCATAGCATATGGAGGTTCCCAGGCTAGGGGTCCAATCAAAGCTGCAGCTGCCGGCCTCCACCACAGCCACAGCAACGCCAGATCCTTAACCCACTGAGCGAGGTCAGGGATCGAACCTGCAACCTCATGGTTCCTAGTAGGATTCGTTTCCGCTGCACCACGACAGGAACTGATGTATTCTACTTTTAAAAGAACTTACTATGAAATTAAAGGCTAATAGTATTTGAAAAAGAAATTTATTAAGTATAAATGCGTAGGACTCAAACATAGTACATTTCTTATAAAAACTGTAAAGGCTGAAACGATCCAGGAAAATAGAACTAGGAGCAATTTTTAGAAGAAATAACAGCAATGCTTTCAATCCTTGAGGTACTTTAAATACAATTTAATACCATGTATTATATGATACATTCCGCACCTTTATATCTACACCCGGACCCTGGACAAAATAATTTTTAATAGACCATATACAGGCAAGCCTCAGAGATACTGCGGGTTTGGTTCTAGACCTCTGCAATAAAGCAAGTCACATGAACTTCTGGTTTCCCAGCACCTAAGAGTTATGTTTGCCCTATACTGCAGCCATTAAGTCTGCAACCACATTATGTGTAAAAAACCAAGGTACACACTTTAATTAAACTGCTAACCATCATCTGACAATGCAGGGTTGCCACAAACCTTCGATTTGTAAAAAAAAAAAACGGTATCTGCAAAATGCAGTAAAACAAGGAATGCCTGTATAGTTTTCTAAAAGAAAATCTCAAGAATACAAACATCTCTCGGATCAGTCAAACAAGGGTGAGGAGATGAGAGAATAACAAAAACAAGTCTTTGTTCCTTCGATGGGAAACATACCAGTCATTTTCACGTGAGCCAGGAAGACTTACAGATAAAGGGTGACGGAGAAATGGATGTGGAAAACAAATACCTGGCCTGTGACTCAAATCTCCTGGAGTAAAGCAGTTTTTAGGAAAGAATGTAAGAAATTCATTCAAAGTCAAAGCTAATGCCAAATTGGAAAAACCTTAGGATTCATACCATAAAAAGACAGCATGGGGCTGTGTTCCTTGTGTTTTCTGTTTTGTTTTGTGGCCGCTCCAGCGGCGCACGGGAATTCTTGGGCCAGGGATCGAATCAGCACCACGGCAGTGACCAGAGCCACAGCGGTGACAAGACCGGACCTTAACCACTAGTCCACCAGGGGACGCCCTGCCTTACGCTTTCTAAATTATTCTCCCTAAAGCGCCAGAAAGGGAAGAGACCAAAGGAACCTTTGGAGGGAAGCTGAGCGGAAAGAACTGCAATAAACCTTCGGCTTACCTTTATGTTGAAAATATCACCTGTCTGAGAAATGGTGTACAGTTGTGGATACCTAAGCAGGCTCTCCTGACTGCAACACTGTTCAAAGATTCCCAGAGTGATAGTGGGCAGTGACGTGAAAATCTGCATGAGAAACAACAGCCTGTGAAAAAGAGCTTTCAGCCTGTATCTGAGTTAACAGTGTGCTGACATCATTCTCCTGCCTTTGATAATGGAATTCCAAGTTAACGAAGATATCATTGTGGGGGAAACTGGGTGAAGAGTTCACAAAACTAATTTAGCAAACTCCTGGTAAGCTGTAAACTTATTTAAAAACAAAAGCCATTGACAAAGAAGGAATTGTTGAGTCACATCGATTGAAAAGATCAAATCATGACAATTTTTCGAATCGATCCAGTCTTTGGATTCAGCACCTTATAACCATAGAAACATTGCTTTTTTAGCATCAAATAGATAAATTTTATTTTCCTGATTTCAATAAGCATACAATAAATTGAGTTCTGTGTACTTAAATGATAGGCATATTTACTATCGTAACCAGTATTGTTACAGTGGTCAACAACTACAGCAATAATAGCATCTATATCCCTCACGAGAAGCAGTTGTTTTATAAGCTAATTCACTTGCCAGGATTTGGCACATAGTAGGCACTTGGTAAATACTGTTAAGGAAATGTTAGATTAAATTTTTTTTAACGTACAAGAGTTCTTTATCTGATGATACTTATCATCAGAAACAGAGATGTTTCCTATTCATTTATTATTTTAATATTTATTGAACAACCGTTACGCCAGGAACCACATGAAAAGAAAGAGCTTTTAAAGAGCTCCAGAGGTGTCAAGGAGGAGACCCTGGAGCAGAAGGCATGATGTGATGATAAAAGCGCAGAAACAGAGAAGGAAAGGAAGGAGAAAGCAGGAGAGGCGGGGAAAGGGAGAGACAGTGAGAGAAGGAGCAGGAAGACGGAAATGCGTGAACCATATCCACTGACCAGTTTTGTCAAAGACTTCTTGGAAAACTGCACCCTAAATGACCTATTTCTGCCTATTTCTGCTCCAGGAGGTTTCCATGTCTGTGGCTGTTTAACTGGGGAGTTTCACAAAGAGCAGCAAGCGGGGGAATGCTTCAACGAGACAGCATTTTTCACATCTCTGCTTTTCTTAGGTTTGCTATTGTTTCACGGGCCAAAAAAATCCCATGGCCAAACCCAGAGCCAGGGTGGGTATAGACATCGAAAGGTGCGGATTAGAGCGGCATGAACAAACTGGGGGCCATTGTGATAACAACCCCACACAACATAGGATCTCGTTAGATCCTTAGAATTTTGTACACAATGTTGACAACAACTAAAGAAAGCTTTACTTCTTTTCCAATCTGCCAATTTGCCGGGGGCGGGGGGTGGCCTCGGGGACACAGGGTCTTCTACTGGCCAAGAACTTACAATGTTGAAGAGCAATGGTAGGAATACACATTCTTGTTGGGTTCTTGACCTTAGGGAAACCCGCTGTTTTGCCATTTGGTATGATGTTAGCTATACATTTTTCATAAAAATGATTTCTAAATGCTCATCAAGCACAGATGATGAGAAAAAAAAAAAAAAAGAACAGATGATAAGGAGTTCCCGTTGTGGCTTAGCAGAGACGAATCTGACTAGTGTCCATGAGGACGCAGGTTCAATCCTCAGTCTCTCTCAGTGGGTTAAGGATCTGGCATTGCTGTGAGCTGTGGTGTAGGTCACAGATGCGGCTCGGATCCAGCGCTGCTATGGCTGTGGTGTAGGCTGATGGCTACAGTCCTGATTCCACCCCTAGCCTGGGAACTTCGATACGCTGTGAGTGTGACCCTAAAAAGACAAAAAAAAAAAAGTGATGAATTTTCACAAGTGTATTTATTGCATTATTGTGATGACTATATGGCTCCTCCTTTTCAATCTATTAACAAGGTAGAATTCACTGATCGAATGGCTGTGGCGTAGGCTGGCAGCTGCAGCTTCAGCTCCAATGTGACCCCTAGGCTGGGAACTTCCATATGCTGCAGGTGCACCCTAAAAAAGAAGAAATAAATAAATACATAATTCTACCATCTTATTTGTTATTATTTGCTGCATTTGTTCTTCCTCTTTAGCTTATTTGTTGACTTCTGGACTAACTGAGTACTTTTAAACATTTTATTTTATTCCCACTATTGGTTTATTAGTTATATCTGTTCTGTTTGGGTTTTTTTTTGTTGCTGTTGTTCTTTACAGTTTACTATACACACGTGCAATGTATCGCAGAATTAAAATAATATATTCTGATTCCTCCCTTTTATTCATTTTTCTGTAGTTTTCTACATAAATATAAATACCTATAGTTAGCCATCTATATTGTGGTATAGTTATAAACCATACAATATATTAATAGTTTAATTTAAAGAGCCAAATATCTATTAACATGATTGAAAATGGGCTGGGGTCGGGGGGGGGTAAGTTCATTCTTTTCTTTTTTTTCTTTCTTTTCTTTTTTTTTTTTTTTTTTGCTTTTTAGGGCTGCACACGCAGCATATGGAGGTTCCCAGGCTAGGGGTCTAATCAGAGCTGTAGCCACTGGCCTACGCCACAACCACAGCAACGCGGGTTCCGAGCTGCGTCTGCAACCTACACCACAACGCCAGATCCTTAACCCAAGTGAGGCCAGGGATTGCACCTGCAACTTCATGGTTCCTAGTCAGATGCATTAACCACTGAGCCACGACAGGAACTCCAGGTTCTCTTATAAATGCCCACATAATTAACATTTCTGTTGCTTTACATTTCTCTGGATAGATCCAAATTTCTTTCTGGTAGACTTTTTCTTTTGCCTGAAAAGCTTCCTCTAACATTACAAGTACTACAGGCCTTCTGGTGATGAATTTTCTGACTTCTTGGTTTGAATTAGTTTTTATTTCACCACAATTTTCAAAAGACATTTTTGCTGGGTATACAATTTGGGGTTAAAGGATTTTTTTTTTTCTTTTTGTCTTTCAGATCTTTAAAGATATTCCATTGCCCTCTACCCTGCATGGTTTCCAATGAGCAATTTACTTATATTCATATATTTATCTTCTGTGTATAGTGTTTGTTTTTTAACTGGTTAATTTAAAGATCATTCTCTTGGTCACTGATTTTCAGGATTTTGGTTATAAAGAACATTTCTGTGTTTTTCTTTAGGTTTATTCTTCCTAGAATTTGTTGAGATTCTTAGATCTGGGAGTCCATAGTTTTCATCATCATTTCTTCAAATATTATTTTTACCTTTTTCTTTTGAAACTTTAAGTTTATGAAAATCAGAAGGCTTAATACTGTCCTAGAATAAAATGAGGCTCTATTAACTTTTTCTGTTTTTCTCTCTGTGCTTCTCTACTGCTATGCCTTTTTTTTTTTTTTGAAAGTATAGCTGATTTACAACATTGTGCCAATTTCTGCTGTACAGCAAAGTGACACAGCTATACATACATGTTTGTTTATATTCTTTTCCATCATGGTCTATCCCAGGAGACCGGATAGAGTTTCCTGTGCTGTACTGTAGGATCTTACTGTTTATCCATTCTAAATGTAATAGTTTGCATCCACTAACCCCAAATTCCTAGTCCATCCCACTCCCTCCCCTTTGGTGACCACACTCTGTTCTCTACGTCTGAGAGTCTGTTTATGTTCTGTAGACAGGTTCATCTGTGCAATATTCTAGATTTCACACATAGGTAATATCATATGGTATCTGTCTTTCTCTTTCTCACTTCAGTTAGTATGATAATCTCTAGCAGCATCTATGTTGCTGCAAATATCTTCATATTTAGTGATCTTTTCCCCCAAAGTTTCTAATGTATTTTTAATACCATCCAGAAGAATGTTCATTTCAGCGATTGTATTTTTCATCATAAAGTTCTACTTGGTTCTTTTCTATATCTTCCGTTTTCCTCCTCATTATATTCATGTTTTCCTTTATATCCTAGAACATGTTTACAAGGTCTTTATCTACTAATTCCATCATCCTTATAACCTCTGAACCTGGTCTTATTGATTTATTTTTGACTTTTTGTGGATCTTACAGTCCTACTTCTTTCTATGCCTGATATCTTTTATTGGATGCTGAAACACAGTTAATTTTCTGTTGATGACTGCTTCATTTTGTTTAAATGAGTTGTCATACTACTTCTAGACATCATATATTATCTCTGCTATACATGACTAACTGATATAGGAATTACCTTCCTGCCAGGAAAAAAAAAAAATATAGTGTCAGAAAACAACATATACAACAGTGGTTTTCAGGCATTAGACACCAGGCTGCTCACTGCTGCATCCCAGAGAGCAGGCTTATTTCTAGGCCACAGTCAAGGAAGATGGGCTCAAAGGAAAGCCCAGCTAACTCACTGAATTGAAATACAGAGGTTGGAGGTCAGTAGGCCAGGACAGCTGGATAATTGCCAGACAGAGAGTCAGAGAAGAGCAAACTTACTGAGAGACGGAGAGAGAGAAAAAGAGGTGCAGACACAGAGAAATATAGACTGTGTTTCTGGAAATTTGCATAGAGCCCCCTCGAACCTTTGGCTGAGGATTTGTCTGTGGGTGTTTGGGAGAAAAGTCAACCCAAAGCTAAGGAAAGAATCACCAGAAAGCAGTGGGGATTCCTGGAGCTCATGCGGGGCTGGGAACAGTCATCAAATTAGCAGACAGAGTCTATCTCTGGTATTGCCACTAACTATTTGGAATGTCCTGGGCCTCATTCTTTCATCTGTAAAATATACTTGTAACGGGATGTGACTGAGTAAGTCAATGGCGATTTCGTTAAGTATCTCATCCCACTTTATCCTCAATTGTCCATAACTGTCATATTATCCTCAATATGTCCATAACACATAGATGTAGATCCACTGGCTGCTTGTAAAAATGCCAGCATCCATGTTTTCCTTTATTAAAAAAATAAGATTCCGTGGACCACTATCTGCGGCTTTTGCATTCATGGCGATTTTTCTAACACAGAGGAGAAACCCTTCTGCTCCCTACTTCTGACTCTAATGAAATTCTAAAGAAAGTTTATCTGTAGTGTCCTCTGTGACCATGAGCCAGGCAGAGACAACTCTAGGTAGGAGCTCGGCTTCACTGGTGTAGTGCTCTCGCCAAATACACCTAGCCATTGGCACACACGCAACTGCAAATATCCACAGCACCAGACATTTCCCTATTAGTGGGCACCCAAAGACTTCTATCCGGAAGCAACTTCTGTCTCTGCTGTCTGTTTTAGAATTTAAACTCCTAGAAGACAGAATTTTAGGAGTTAGGGCTCAGAGCATGCAGAGTATACTGTGATTGTGATAATGCAGAGGAGAGGTAATGATATACTTGCAAGGAAGCCAATTTTTATACTAGGTTTTCTAACATCTAAGCCTTAAGTGGAGTAATAATACAACAAAAAATAAAACAAAACAAAAATGAAAAGGCGATGTGGCTCACAAGCCAGTCAGCCTTACTGTTTAATTCGTATCTGGTTTATGAATTCAGAATAATTCAAGTAATGGTAAGGGATTATCTACTGTTAGAAAATACCATTAAAATGGAAAACATTATTTACTATATAGGCTTGACATAAAAATTCACCGTTTAGTACAAACACAGTGTGTTATATTTCCACAAGCACAAATTTTCTACCAGGAGGCTAAAAGGACCTGGAGTTACCTACAAACACATGTACACACACAGAGATACAAAGATAAATAAATCTGAATTATATGTAATTAATGGAATGGGTTTAGGTAAACTTCAACAATTTTTACTTGGCTTTAAAATGTGAAAACACTGGACAGGCACAGAGTTAAAGAAATTTCAAATACATTATCAAGATACACTGGGTAGAAATGTCATGTAATCATTCTAGAATGATCTGCTATGATTGAAAACACAAGTGGGGAGTTTGGGCTCCTGCAGGATGCGTGGCAGCGACACAGGCCCTAAAGATGTGTGTGTGCTGCCTGCCAGGGACACAGAGCATGGACTCAGAGACCCATCCCGGGCACAAACAGGGCCGTCTGCATGCCCAAGGAGAGACGGGAGGTGCTTACCACGTTGTACAAGCTGATGCACCAACGTTCAAATAAAATCTGCCCCGAAAATCCATTAACAAAGGCGAACCAGAGCTGAAAGAGAAGGAAGCCGAGGGAACCATCGTATTAGTGCTGCCGAAACATTCCCGCATATCCTTTAAAGGGGCACGGGACGTGCGCCTCAGCGGGCACAACTATCAGGGAATAAGCAGAGGGGCCAGGAAATCATTCTTTCATAAATTATGAATTTCAGATGTCACGTTACTGATGTTAAAACAATACTGATGTGGCGTTCCAGTTGTGGCTCAGTGGTAATGAGCCCGAGTAGTATTCATGGAGAAAGTGGGTTCAGTTCCTGGCCTCGCTCAGTGGGTCAAGGGCCTGGCGTGGCCGGGAGCTGTGGTGAGGGTCGTAGATGTGGCTCGGATCTGGTGTGGCTGCGGCTGTGGCACAGGCCAGCAGCTGCATCTCTGATTTGACCCCTAACCTGGGAACTTCCATATGCTGCGACTGCAGCCCTTAAAAAAAAAAAAAAAAAAAAAATCCTTTACCACATTTCATAACTGGGGATTTTGAAGATATTTTTCCCAATTCCATCCCTTCAACTCTGAGAGGTCATCTTTCCGTGCATGCGATTCACAGTCAGGGATACCTGGGTTTGAATCCCAGTCCCCTCGCTCCCTCGCTCCCCTGCTCTCACTGCAGTGATGCGAGACGGCTGATGTAACCTCTCTAAGCCTGTCTCTCACGTGATTTGCAAGTTTTAAATAAGGCAATACATAAAAATGGTTATCGAGGTGCTTAGCATATTGATAGCATCAAGTAAGTGCTATTTCTGTGATTTAACCACACATGCAGACTACAGCATAACTTCAAAACTATGCCTCGATAACATTTACTTATCATTTACTGAGGATATAGTATATGCCAGACATTGTTAATTAGTTTACATACATATTGACTTTAATCTTTACAATCATCCTGTGAATTAGCACAATATTCTCCATTTAATAGAAGAGAGATTTGAGGCCTCTTGAGATTAACTTGTCTACAGGTATTCAAGTTCCAGTTCTGGATTTTTTTTGTTTTTCTTTTTAGGGCCCTACCTGTGGCATGTGGAAGATCCCAGGCTAAGGGTTGAGTCAGAGCTGCAGCTCCAGTCCTACATCACAGCCACAGCAATGGGCAATCTGAGTCACATCACAGCTCAGGGCAATGCTGGATCCTCAACCCACTGAGTGAGGCCAGGGATCAAACCCGCATCCTCATGGATACTAGTAGGGTTCTTAACCCACTGACCCACAACAGGAACTCTCCAGAACTGGAATTTGATGCCACATTAGTTTGACTCGCAGACTAAGCTATAACCCTGTGTATTCTCTCAATTAATGCCTCATGAATAACTGGCTTCTTTCCTCAGCTCTCATTATTGGGAAGAAGAAAAAAAAAAAACTATTCCAAAGTATAATCTATGACTTACTGATGTCTGAAAAGTTAGTATAAAATAACTTGGAATTTAACAACTGTGGTAATAGGTAAACTAAACAACAACACTAAATTGGAGATTAGTGGTAGATATTTTACTAAAAATAATACATTTATAAAGAACTTAAAAAGAATAGTCAAATATGGGAAATGTATGGCAAATCATAATATTTTTTACAAGAAAATCTAGAAAACTGTTTCACATGAAGAGTAATTTCTAAACAATGGAAACTTTTTTTTTTTTTTTGGTTTTGGCTTTGTCTTTATGTTGATAATTTGCTACAATTACTCATCCAAATGGTTACACATTATTTCCCTATTTGTATAATGAGAGAGTATTTTATCATCTCAGATAGATGTACCTGATTAATAGGTGTATTAATGGTATCAGTCAGTGATTCTGGTAGTACCAGAACGGCATAACTATACAGTAAATACTTATAGAATGAATACATATCTTTCAGTTACTTCCTAATCCCATGTATTCTTCAAGGTGTACTCGAAGCCTCACCTCCATGAAGTCTCCCTTGATTACTCAAACTGTTTGAACTCAAAAATAGTACAGTAATTACATGTTATCTTTAAATACTGCTTAGTAATTTCACCTATGGAAGTCATTTTTTTTTTTTTTTGTCTTTTGTTGTTGTTGTTGTTGTTGTTGTTGTTGTTGCTATTTCTTGGGCCGCTCCCGCGGCATATGGAGGTTCCCAGGCTAGGGGTCCAATCGGAGCTGTCGCCTCCGGCCTATGCCAGAGCCACAGCAACGCGGGATCCAAGCCGCGTCTGCGACCTACACCACAGCTCACGGCAACGCCGGATCGTTAACCCACTGAGCAAGGGCAGGGATCGAACCCGCAACCTCATGGTTCCTAGTCGGATTTGTTAACCACTGCGCCATGACGGGAACTCCTGGAAGTCATTTTAAAATAAATTGTAAATCAATTTGACTAAAAAAAAAAAAAACAAAAAAAAAAACTACGCCTCGAATCCTTCCGAGAATGAGATGGAATTATCGACAAAATCTATTTGTAAAATGCAGCTCATACCCAGAAGTATCTTGTAGCTTAATTGGTTAAAACATAATCCTATACAAACAATCAGATGGTAATAAAATGAGTTTATAATTAAGTATATTTTTAGAGGAATAAAGTCAAGAATCACCCCTACGTGCCAAAACTAGGCCCCATACACCCAAGTTGTTGAAAGACACAGATACTTCAAATCTAGTCCCGTTTGTCAGGATCAGCAGTTTAGTACCAGATAGTACTAGACGTGATGCGAATTGTATGCCCCGCATTTGAAATACCACCCGTGACTGGCACACATGTGTGACATTTGGACAGCTTCTCTAAGTAGCCCCGAACTTAGCAAGATGTTTCCGAAAACTCTTTTGATGGGCCGACCGTAGATGTTACTAGTTTGGGGTGTTGTGATTTCCTAAAGCCATAGTCAAAGTCGTTTCTTCACAGTTCTGCAGCATTCTTTACTGAAACAATGCATCACTGCGCAAGGGCATTTCACTGTATGTCACTGAAACGCGGTGCAGAAAGAACAATAACAAAGCATTAAATAAAATTAAATGGACCGTTTAGTTCAACCACTTAAGCTTGACTGCCTTTACACATCGGCAAAACCCTATCTGATGACATGAGAAAAAGAATGAGAAAGTACAGTATATAAACACTTTTAAAATTTACTTGCTCATGTTATTTCTTCAAAACATACAATTTAGCTTTTCAACATAATATAAAATCTGTCTTTCAAACTCAGTAATGCCAGGCATCTCCAAAAATGCAAGTACAGTACAAGTAACCACAGCTTGGTGACCTTCAAATAGAAAAAGAGACACGCTCAGACAGAATCCCTAAGCAGATGATGTACAGCTGATGAATAGCTGTTTATAAAAGTTACGTTTTACTCTTTAAATATATGGTGGGAACAATACAACTAAATATATTTAAAAGTGGGAAAGCCACAGTCTAGCCAGAGCTAACTCAGATTTGGTGAGTTGGTAGAAAAATTTTCCAGGTGTGGCTGGCTTGCCAATCTCCTCAAAATTTTCCCAAATAGAGTATTATTTATGAAAAATGGAACCGAAGTCATTAAGCATTTTTTAAATTCCTTCAAAAAGGAATCTTGTTTACTCTGCTTGTTATTGGACTGCCAAAAGTGCAGGAAGAGTACTAGCAAAACCCTCAACAAGATACTGGCAAATCAAATCTACCAATGTATAAAAAGAATGACACACCGCAACCAAGCAGATTTTATTTCAGAGACAGAAAGCTGGTCCAATATTTGAAAATCATTTAATGTAACCCACATATCAACAAGCTAAGAATAAAATTCACGTTTATAGCATCAAACAGAAAAGGCATCTGACAGAATCCAATGGCCATTCACGATGGAAACCCTCAGGATTCCAGGAACAGAGGGAAGGTCCCCCACTTGCTGGGGGGCGTCCACAAACCCCACAGCTAACCTCCTACCAAGTGAGGAGAAACGAGACGCTCTTCCGCCAAGACTAGGGACAAATGAGGACATGCCCTCTCACTCGTCCTGCAGCCTAGGACGGGAAGTTCTCGTCAGTGCAAAAAGTCAAGAGAAAGAAAGAAAGCTCCTACGGATAACTAGGGAAGAAACGAGGCAGTTTCTTTTCATAGATGCCCTGACTGTTTACAGAGAAAATCTCAATGAATAAAAGACAAAACAAATGGACTAAACTGACTTCTTATGACTAAGAAGTGAGCTCCAGTAGGTTAAGGGATCCAGAACGCTACGCAAACGTCGATCACATTCCTATGTGCCAGCAACGGACGAGTGGACACCGAAGGTAAAACCACCATGCCACTTACTTGCTCCAAAGAAAATGAAATACTCAGATATAATCTAACAAAGCAAGCACAGTATCTGAAACAGAAAACTATAAAAATGCTAATGAAAGAAAAATAAAAGACAAGTAAACGAAGAGGCATCCTGTGTGCAGGGACTGGAAGCCTCAATACAGAGAAGACAACAATGCTCCTCAAGCCATAGGCTTAATGCAATTCCTACGAAAACCTCGCAAGGCTTTCAGAGACAGCGATAGGCTTTTTCTAAACTGATAAGAGCAGATACAACTCTTGATCTTAATTAGCCAAAAGGCCAAGAAGTGGTAAGATAGATGGGCTCATTTTAAAAGGAACATGAAAAGGCAAAGGGCCTAGAATAAACGACAGTTAAGGAGTTCCCGTCGTGGCACAGCAGAAACAAATCCGACTACGAACCAAGAGGTTGCAGGTTCCCGTGAGCTGTGGTGCAGGTTGCAGACGTGGCTCGGATCTAGCGTTGATGTGGCTGTGGTGTAGGCTGGTGGCTACAGCTTCCATTAAGACCCCTAGCCTGGGAACCTCTATATGCCGCAGGTACGGCCCTAAAAAGACAAAAGACAAAAGACAAAAAAAAAAAAAAAAAAAAAGACAGTTAAAAAATTAAGTGGGAAAAATCACCCTACCTGATATATGTGCTACAGAATTTAAGACAGTGGGGTATTAGCAGAGGAGCAGACATGGATCAACAGGTCAGATTACAGAACCTAGAAAAGAGCTATAAAAATACACCCAACTGATTTTACTTTATTTCTAGTTTGGGTAAGAAATATGTAAGATAAAATTCACCAGGCTAACCACCTGAAAGTGGACATTTCAGTCGTGTTTATTCACACTGTCGCACAGTCAAGCTCCAGAGCTTTTTCATTACGCAAAACGCAAAACGGAACCTACAGGCACTGAACAAAACCCCACGCCCCCCCGTCCTCGACCCCGGCAACCCCCGTTCTACTTGGACTCTACAGATTTGACTACATTAGATATTTCGTAAGAGTAGAATCACACTGTCTTTGTCCTTTTGTGAGTGGCTTTTTTCACCTGCTACAGTGCCCTCAAAGGTCATGCATGTGACAGCAGGAATCAGAATTTCCTTCCTTTTAAAGGCTGAATAAGACTCCACTGTATGCAGGTACCACGATTTGTTTATCCTTCGTCCCTCTCGGACACGTGGGATGCCTCGACCTCTGGGCTGTTGGGAACAATGCTGCTGTGAATAGGTGTTAAGTGTCTCTTCAAGGTCCTGCTTTCGGTTCTTTCGGCTGCAGACTCAGAGGTGGGATTGCTGGATCCCAGGATCACTGTTTGACCTCAGGAGGAATTGTCTTTCTGTTTTCCACAGCAGCTACACCATTGTGCACTGTCACCCACAGTGCAGGGAGTTCTGACTTCTCCACAGCCTCACCAACCTTTGTTATTTTCTGTTTGGGTGGTTTTTTATTTTCGTTGTAACCATCCTAATGAATCTGAGGTGGTATCTAATTGTCGTTTTGACTTACATTTCTCTAATGATTAGTGGTGTTGAACATTTTTATATGTCTGTTAGCCATTCGTATATCATCTTCAGAGAAATGTCTATTTAAGTTCTTTGCCCATCTTAAAATCAGGCTATTTGTGGTTTTTTTTGTTGTTATTGAGTTGTAGAAGTTCTTCACACATTCTGGATATTAGCTTCTTAGCAGACATATAATTTGCAAATATTTTCTCCTGTTCTGTAGGTTTTTTACTCTGTTGATTGTGTCCTTAGGTGCTCAGATGTGTAAATTCCTTTTAATGTACTGCTGAATTCAAGTTGCTAGTATTTCATTGAGGATTTTTTGCATCAATATTCATCAGGGATATGGGTCAGCAGTTTTCTTTTCTCTTTCTTTATTTTTTTGGTTGTGCCCACAGCATGCCAAAGTTCCTTGGTCAGGGATCGAACCCAAGCCACAGCAGTAACAATGCCAGATCCTTAACCCACTGTGATACCAGGGAACTCCAGTAGTTTTATTTTCTTGTAGTGCCTTTGACTTTGGTTTTAGAGCAATGCTGGTCTCATAAAATGACTTTGGGAGTATTCCTTTCTCTTCAATTTTCTGGATGAGTGTGAAGAGAACTGGTGTAAATTCTTTATTTATTTATTTATTTATTTATTTTTGGTCTTTTTGCCTTTTCTAGGGCCGCTCCTGTGACATATGGAGGTTCCCAGGCTAGGGGTCAAATCAGAGCTGTAGACACCGGCCTACACCACAGCCACAGCCACATGGGATCCAAGCCGTGTCCGCAACCTACACCACAGCTCACGGCAACACCGGATCCTCAACTCACTGAGCAAGGTCAAGGATTGAACCTACAACCTCATGGTTCCTAGTCTGATTCATTAACCACTGTGCCACGACGGGAACTCCCCCAAATTCTTCAAATTTTAAGTAGGATTTACCAGTGAAGCCATCTAGGCTTGAGCTTTTCTTTGTTGGGAATTTTCATGTTTGTTGTTTGTTGGGAAGTTTTTGTCTACTGATCCAATGTATTAATTGTTATAGGTCTGTTTGCATTTTCCATTTCTTTATTATTTACCCAACTTATTTTTGACAAAGGTTATAAAAGAAACCTTGGGAGAAGAATAGCCTTTCATCAAATGGTAATGAAATAACTAAACGTCCATGGGCAAAATAATTATAAACAATATAAACCTGCCACTGCACATAAAAACTAACTGAAAATGGATCATGAAATTAAGTGTAAAATATAAGACATTTAGAAAAACGCATACAGGAAAATCTTTGGACTCTAGAGCTAAGCAGAGTTTTTTTGACATGGCACCAAAAGGATGAACTATAAAAGGAAAAACCTATAAACTGGGTGACATTAAAAGTGAAAACTTTTGCTCTCTGAGAGACTCCATGAAAATACAATATGACAAGATACAGACTGGTAGAAACTGTTGGCAAAATTCATTTCTGACAAAGCACTAATATCTAGAATATGTGAAGAAGTCTGAAAATTTGACAGTGAAAGAAGCTAACGATCATTAAAAAAAACAAAAGAGGGGAGTTCCTGTCGTGGCTCAGTGGTTAACGAATCTGACTAGGAACCACATGGTTGCGGGTTCAATCCCTGGCCTCACTCAATGGGTTAAGGATCCAGCATTGCCGTGACCTGTGGTGTAGGTTGTAGACGCAGCTTGGATCCCATATGCCACAGGAACTGAGGCCGTACACCACAGCCAAAAAATGTTTTTTAATTTTTGGAGTTCCCTTCGTGGCTCAGTGGTTAACAAACCCAACTAGCATCCATGCTGCTGCAGGTTTGATTCCGGACCTCGCTCAGTGGGTTAAGGATCCTTCGTTGCTATGAGCTATGGTGTAGGTTGCAGGTGAGGCTTGGATCCCGCATTGCTGTGGCTGTGGTATAGGCTAGCAGCTGTAGCTCCAATTCAACCCCTCACCTGGGAACTTCCATATGCCTCAGGTGCAGCCCTAGAGAGAAAAAAGTTGTTTTTAATTTTTAAAAAAGAAAATGACAAAAGATATGAGGAGACATTTCACTGAAGAAGAGATGCAAAGAGCAAATACATGCATGAAAAGATGTTCAATGTCATTAGCCACTAGCAAAACGCAATTTAAAACCACAGTGAGATCTTACTATATATACATCTATCACAATGGCTAAAATAATGAATAGTAGTAACGAACTGCTGACAAAGATCTAGAAAAGCAGAGTAACAGATACTTTGCCAGTGGGAATTAGAAATAGTGCAGTCACTCTGGCAAACGGTTTGGCAATCTCCTTAACGACTGTATGACCCAGCAGTTATACTCTTGGATCCTTATCCTAAATAAGGGAAGACTTGTGTTACCACATACGCCTGTACACAGGTTCCTAGCAACTTTACTCATAACAGCTCCAAACTAGAACCAACATAAATGTCCTTCAACAGGTGGACGATAAACAAGTTATGGCCACCCATGCTGCGGAATACTACCAGCAACAAAAAGGAGAAACGACTGTTCATGCAACATCTTGAATGGATCTGAACAGAATTAAACTGATTCTAAAAAAAACCCAGTCTCAAAAAGTTACATACTCTATGATTGCACTTTTATGACAATTCTTGAAAGAACACGGTTACAGGAAAAGAGAAGCGACTGTCACTGCCAGGGGTTAGGGATGGGTGTGGATGTAGAGGGGGAGCAGGAGGAGAGCCCATGGTGATGGGGCAGGTTTACACCCTTCTGTGGAACAGGCCTATGTCTTGATCTCTGTGATGGTTCTGTGGGGTCTACATAAGGATAAAAGTGCATAGAGAGTCTCTCTCTCTCGCTCTCTCTCTCACACACACACACACACACACGTGCGTGTAAAGCTGCTGAAATCTGAGGAAGCTCTGCGTGTGCACCAATATCAAGTTGTGGGTTTGGTAGTGTCCTTAGTTTCACAGAAGGTGTTTGGTTTGGGGGAAACTGGGTGAAGGGTTCGGTTCACAAGATCTCCTTTAAATATTTTTTTGTAACTTCCTATGAATCTGTCATTATTTCGAAATAAAATGTTTAAAAATATATCTCCACAACCCAATTTAACACTTGCACAGGTATTTTTTAAGGCAGGGTAGTAGGTAGAAGAGTCGCTCCCATATCTTGGCTGTGGTAACTAATGTGCCCACCAACGAAGGAATAGACAGATAAAGAAGGTACGGCATATACACACGACAGAGTATTGCTCAGCCATAAAAAAGGCATGAAATTCCACCATGCAACAACATGGATGGACCTAGAAAGGATTATGTTGAGTGAAATGTGTCAGAGAAAGACAAATACTCTGTGATCTCTTGTATGTGGGATCCAAAAAATAAAACGAATGTATCTAACAAATCAGAAACAGACTCACAGGTCTAGAGGACAGACCAGTGGTTACCAGTGGGGAGGCACGGCAGTGGTTCGGGATTAAGAGACGCAAACTAGGATGTATTTAACAAATAAGCATTTACCACCTGAAACTAACACTGTCAATCAACTATACTTCAATTAAAACTAAGAAATAGGAGTTCCTGCTGTGGCTCCATGGTAATGAACCTGACTAGTATCCATGAGGACGAGGATTCAATCCCTGGCCTCGCTCAGTGTGTTAAGGATCTGGTGTTACAGTGAGCTGTTGGGTAGGTCGCAGACCTGGCTCTGATCCTGCGTTGCTGGGGCTGGGGTGTAGGCCGGCGGCTGTAGCTCTGATTCAACCCCTAGCCTGGGAACGCCCATATGCCACAAGTGTGGCCCTAAAAAGCAAAAAAAAAAAAACAAAAACCCAAGACATAAACAATTTTTAAATAGATAAATAAGTAGCAAAGATATACTGTACAATACAGGGAAATATAGCCATTACTTTATAATTTTAAATGTAGTATAATCTGTAAAAATACTGAATAATTATGTTGTATACCTGAAACTAATACAATTCTATAAATGAGCCATACTTTAATTTTTAAAAAGAAGATTCATTCCCATATCCCCATAAGCCTTATACACGACACACTAGAGAAAACAAGCTTTTTCAGAAGCAATAAAGGCATGACAGACCTGCAGATTCCATGGAAAATGCAGTTACGGGCCTCTTCTTTGGTCCCCGCTCAGGCAAAGAGAGGCACTGTCAGCGTGGCTGTGAAGACGGAAGCCAGCGGGGGGGCGGGGGGCCGCTGCCCTGGTGGAGCCGCAGCCCAGCCACCCAAACAGCAGGAGGAGAGCAGGGACCGAGTTATTTCATTTTATTCTCTTGATGTGGAAACAATGCTAGAGAAAAGTTTTCTTTCTCCATTCGCTTTAACCACCCAGGCTAAATACAGCCCAGAGGAAGTTCCGTCACGGCAGAGCGGAAACGAATCCAACTAGGGACCATGAGGGTGCGGGTTCGATCCCTGGCCTTGCTCAGGGGGTTGAGGATCTGGCGTTGCCGTGAGCTGTGGTGTAGGTTGCAGACGCGGCTCGGTGCCTTTAACCACCAGAAGAGCTGGAGAGGGCAGAGACGCCCTCTGGTTCCAAAAAGGATATATATATATATATCTTTTTTTTACCACAGATTAGGTCAGTAAGTCATTATGATGTCATAACATATTTTGCTTAACGCAACATTTTTACTAAATAGATTTTACCTGAGCAAAAACGTAAAGTAGGATTAGGTGACAGTGCTTTAAGTGCAAAAAATATGGGGGAAAAGGAGTTTCTGCCATGGTGCTGTGGCGAAGAGCCCGACTAGGAACCATGAGGTTGTGGGTTTGATCCCTGGCCTCGCTCAGTGGGTTAAGCATCCACGTTTTCTGAGCTGTGGTGCAGGCCAGCAGACGTGGCTCGGATCCCGCGTTGCTGTGGCTGGGGTGTAGGCTGGCAGCTGTAGCTCTGATTCGACCCCTAGCCTGGGAACCTCCATATTTCACAGGTGCGGCCCTAGAAAGACCAAAAAAAAAAAAAAAAATACATATATATATGAGGGAAAAGCCCCCTAAACTCCCAAGCCGTACGTCACAGAGAAGACCTAAGGCCTCAGGGAGGGTCTCCTCACCTCAATGATGTAGAGCACGACGTTCTTGTAGAAACAGTACAACACGCACTTGGTCACCCGAAAATAACTCCAAGCGCCGTGAACCAGCAGGAGCTTCTCCAAGTGGCTGAACTAAGAGACGGAAATAACAGTCAAGGAACTTACCGCTTGTGACAAAAGCCACGAGATGACATTTCCCCGCGTTTCATGCCCCCGAGGCTCCCCCTGTGGAGGAAACAAGCAGGGTGAAACCCATCCCCGGACCACCTGGCACCGCTGTTTACAGCAAAGGAATGTTTTCAAGTTTTGTAAAATGAACTCCTCCTATCATTAAAAAAAAAAAATTAAACATCGCTTTCTCGCCCAGCCAAGGCTGCCTGAATTTTCACTTGTCACACATAAGGCTGTGCCTTTAATCCCCCAGGATCGTAATCATGAGAAGCGCTCAGAAGTGTTTACTGAAAGGAACATCACGCTGGAAACCAGAACCTCAGCCACTGTTTTTCTGCCTGATCAGGGGCACGTAACGAAGTCTTACAGGAATCAGTTCCCCATTTCCTGTAGCAAAAACACAAAAAGAACGACTGAAATTGAAAAGGAGGTAACCTGTGATTTCTCCAGCTCTCCTACGCTGCCCTGCCCTCCTCTGTTTTCCTTTTCCATAGCACTTAGCACTTTCCAACAAAAGACTTCACTGCTTACATAATTACTGTTTATTTCTTTCTTTTTTTTTTTTTCCATCTTTTTAGGGCCACATCCACGGCATATGGAGGTTCCCAGGCTAGGGGTTGAATCGGAGCTGTAGCCACTGGCCTACGCCAGAGCCACAGCAACACGGGATCGAGCCGTGTCTGCAACCTGCACCACAGCTCAGGGCAGCGCCAGATCCTTAACCCACTGAGCGAGGCCAGGGATCAAACCAGCAACCTCATGGTTCCTGGTGATTCGTTTCCACTGCGCCACTCCGGGAACTCCCAATTACTGTGTACTTCTGTCTCCCAGAACGGAAGCTCTGTTAGAGCAGGGCTCACTGTTTATCTCCTTCACGGATGAGGCCCAAACACCCAGAAACAGGCCTAAGGTGTGGGAGGCACTCAGGAAACATTTCTTGAATGAACTAATGTTCGGGAGAGTTATTCCCCGAAACAAGGCAACTTGGTAATTTAGTGACTGTGAAAATGAAGCAGTGACTTCAACGTGGCATAAGCTGATACATACGGGGAGAAAACAGCCTTTCAAAAAAGACTGCTTAAGAGTTCAGAGCATGACGTCAGGATGGGGGGGCAGAGTCATAAAATGCGCAGCTCCGCTGAAAGAAGTGAATTCAAGAAGGACGGCTTGTTTTTACCTAGAACTTGATATGGAACGAGCCTGTACAGACAACATTTCTACAGCCTCAGTTTCTAGCTTTGCACTGATTTATCTGCAGGGAGGGAAAAAAAAAAAAAAAAAAAAAAAAAAGACGTTCTAAGTCAAAGTTGTATTTCTTGGGATGGTTTCAGACTCTTAAGAAGCTGAGGGAGGAAGAAGCCAATGATGTTTATTAGGCTGAGAAGAAAAGGATCTCGGCCCAAGCCGGGTGTTCCACGGCTCCTCTCTGCGGAGGGAGCCGTGTGTGAGAAGAGGCGGCAGAGGAAAAGGCTGGCCCCTCGGGTACAGCCCCCCTGAGGGCGGGAGAGTGTCCCCCGCGGCCCTGGGGACAAGACACATTCTGGGGGAGAATAAGGGCCCCACTGCGGCGGAAGCCCCCCTCCCCGCCAGCTCGAGTCTAGGCTGCTCTCGGGGCAAGAGCAAGACGGAAAGAGTCGATGCGTCTCAAAGCGCTATCATTCAACACAAAGGGGCCGACGCCCGAATCAGATCAGCCTCCCGCACGAGTGCCTGGCTCGGTGTGGACACTCAGGGTGGAAGGGAGGAGAGCGAGCCTGGAGCCTGCACGGCCTGCCGATCACAGCTGCCGCCTGGAAAAGCGGGCCGCGAACAAGGGCACGGAGGCGCAGGCTGGGCTTCTGCTGCCGAGGCCCACGGCCGGCCGGGGGCTGGCCCATCACCCTGCCTGCCTCTCTCCTTCCTTCAGACCTTAGCTTGGAAGAGTCTGCCGATTCTCCACCGCTTTACGAAGTGGTTTAAAAAGAGAAGGCTGGATTCACCCTCCCTGGGCGTGCTTCAGGTGATGGCACACTGCATTCCTGCCCGCGGTGGGTCTGTGGTGGTGGACAGGCCAGGGCGTGTGCCACACGGAATCACCGAGCCCGCAGGAAGCGCGAAGAACCCGGCGGCCTCTGGCAGTGAAGGGAAGGAAACGGGAGTTTGGAGCGGCCACTTCCGAAGCTACAGGCAGGGGCCCTGCGGGTGGTCTGCAGAGTTTCCTTACCCGAGACCCCTGTACACAGGAGCCCCGGGTTTCCCACCTATAAAGCCACAACACTTAATCCTGAGTAAGAAGAAGACTCTAGAACTGATCGGATTCAGACACTGGGGCCACAGGCTTTCTGTCTATGCGGCAGAACCCGAACAATCCATGTTGTGGCCTCTCTAGTTTGAGGCACCCACTTACCTGCGGACAGACAACTAAACCCCCGGCCTCCCAGAGAACAGCCACCTGAGAGCAGCCCCTCGGGGACTGCCTAGCCAGAGGCCGGGTTATTCCCAGGGGTCCTCAGTCCGGCAGGAGTAAGAGAGGTACTGAGCATGGCTCAAACGTGATAAAGTGGTACATCTGTGAAAAGCCAACATTAAACTACCGATGAAGGGGCTGTTCCACAGTATCGCCGTTGTTCATGAAACTGTTCTTCAAAGGGAAATATTAAAATGCAGAGCCGGGCATTCTTGTGGCATAGCCAAGGACGGGCATACAAACACACAGGAGGGCTACATCCCAGGGCCACGCACTCCTCTTAGATGCCCTCCCCCACACGGGACAGCCACCGCGGGAGACGGCTTGGCAGTCTCCTCTGAAGCAGAACACACTTCTGCCATACCATCCAGTGACTACACAGCTGGGTATTCGCCCAAAGGAACTAAAAACTCTGTCCACACAAAAAACCTGCACGCAGGTCTCCACAGCAGACCTGGGCGATGGCGTAGTCCGAGTTGTTGGTGGCCTGCATGCCCTCGTTCCCGCTGATCCCCACGCCCACGTGGGCCGTCTGGATCATGCCCACATCGTTGGCCCCGTCCCCGATGGCCAGGGTGATGGCCCTTACGTGGCTCTTAACCAAGTCCACTATCTCAGCCTTCTGGAGGGGAGATAATCTGGAAGAAAAAACAAAAACAAAACAGAAGCAACCACTTTTTAGTGCTTTGCTTTGGTTCATTTTACAGCAGTCATCTCCAGGCAGCCACATTTAAAGGGCAGTTATTGGTAAATTTCTCAATTCGTGAACTAAGCTTTTCACAGAAGTAAGAAAGCTCCCACCGATCTGCACCAAAAACAAAAAGAAAAGCAAAACAAAAACATAAAAACAAAAGAACAGAGTTTAAAGCAACAACAAGAAGCAGTTCCCACTGTGGCTCAGCAGGTGAAGGACCCAACATACTCTCGACAGGACTCACGTTCAATCCCAAGCCTCATTCCACAGGTTAAGGATCTGGTGTCGGCAAAAGTTACAGCAAAGTTCACAGAGGTGGCTCGGAACCAGTGCTGCCCAGGGCTATGCTGCAGGCCGGCAGCTGCAGCTCTGATTCCACCCCTCACCCAGGGGCTTCCATATGCCGCAGGTGCAGCCATAAAAAGAGGAAAACAAAAACAGAAAAACACAGAGCAGCTTCTTTAACGCCCACGATACTGGCAGCCCCACTGCCCCGGAGATAAACTCTTCCTTTGCCACCTTCCCCTCCGCTCCCCGGCGTGCAGCACCAGCACGGGGCTGCGGTATCAACTTAGGTGCCTACGTACAGGAGGGGAAGACGGGATCGGCCGCTGCTTCTGAAGCCAAGTGAAGGCGTTTAACCAAAGCATGGAATATACAGCAGCCTTTGAAAACCAAGCTGCTTGAAAAATACAAGGAGACACAAACACAAAAAGGCTCAGTCAGGAGCACCAAGGTTGTGCGGAGGCAACAGCAGCAGAGAAAAGCCGAGTGACTTCAAGCGGCAGACGTGTCTCTCCCTTTCGTGTCCAGTGCAAGTGAGGACACATCACTGGTGGGTTTTTCTTTTTTTTTTTTTTTTTTTTTTGAGACAAGCTGTGAGAGCAAACCTAATACTCCTGACGAATTTCAGGATAACAGACCCTGCCCTACCCATAAAATATTTAGGGACACGCCAACGAAAGAAAGAAAACCTTTATCTCTTCATGTCTCACTTATTCATCCTCTTAGCAAATGAGACACACACTTCTATCAAAAGGTTTTATTTTCTAGTAAGCAAATGACCTCACTATCATTCTTTTCCCACAAAAGAGCTCCTAAAAATGACTTATGAGAAGTTTCCAGGAGTTCCCGTTGTGGCTCAGTGGTTAATGAATCTGACGAGCATCCATGAGGACGCAGGTTCGATCCCTGGCCTCGTTCAGTGGGTTAAGGATCCAGCATTGCCATGAGCTGTGGCTTGGATCTGGCATTGCTGTGGCTGTGGTGCAGTCCAGCAGCTACAGCTCCAATTCCACCCTTAGCCTGGGAACCTTCATATGCCATGGGTGCGGCCCTAAATAAAAAAGAAAAAAAAAAAAAAGAGAGAGAGAGAGAGAGAGAAAGTTTCCAAAGTAGAAGATGTTAGAAGCCATTTGTGAGTCTAGGTTCTGTGAAGAGATAGCGGTTCTTTTACCAGATCCCTGCAATGATGACAACTTCACCACTGAGTCTGATGACCACTTTCATATGAGACTGTGGTATTTGCGGGCGGGCACTTAAGACTGGCGACACAGGGAAGGCAAGGCACTAGGTCGCATAACCTGGATAACTGAGCACTAAGGTCACAGCTGTGCTGGCTGGTGAGTGCCCCCTGCCCCCTGCAGAAGCTGGAAAGGGAGGAGGGTAAGGTCAGGCTGGTCACCGCCTGGCCCTCCCTGCAATGCCCCCTGCAGCTCACCTGTCCAGCACAGTGCCCTGCTCCTCCCCTGGGGGCAGCCCACGCTGCAGGGCTCTCCTTCCAGGTTCCGGGACCACCCCCTCCTCAGATCCCTATAGACGTCACGGGTACGGCGGCCCTTTCACTGTTACCAGCAGTAAACAACCCCTTTGTTTCGTGTCTCGTTTTAGGCTCCTGACAGCAAAAGCATTTAAGTTCAGAGCCAGTGAGAGATGAGGTCCTATGTGCTGAGATTTCCGGGAGAGAGCGTTTGCAAATCTTCCTACGGATGCACTCCTACGAGGATGTGAGGCTCAGACCTGCCACCCCCAACCATCTGCCCAAAGGGGAGCCCACCTGGGGACAAAGCCTGCACCGCGAGAATCACAGAGGAGACACTGTCTGAGCCCCACATCAAACCATGAGTGAAGCCAGATCTAGGACAAAGCACCAAGAGCTCACAGCAAGCTGCCTGCTGGAGAAACCGTCCCTAGTGCAAAACCAGGCCCTCCCTCTGCCTCTCCGCTATATCCCGCCCTGCCTGACCCTCCAGGGCCCCCCAGCAGGAGGAGAGAGTTTGAGCAGAGAAAAAGGGGGACATCCTTAAACTGTGGTTCTGATGCAAAATGGAAACTGGTTAACTGAATCTGAATAGTTAAACAAGTCCGGTGACTTGATTACTGATGAGTTTGCTTGCTTCTCTGGAAGTCAGTTCTACTCAGAGCCCTCAGCTCTGTGAGCTCATCAATGCCCTTCTCGCCTAAGCCGGGTGTGAGTCCAGCTGCCATCATCTCTGTCAGTTCTAACTCATAAAAGACTAGGTCACAACGAATCCTGAAGGCCAAACTACAGACCTCTCAAGCGAGAAGCGTGAAGAACAGACATTGCTGAGTGTTTTTGTAGATGCAGAACAAATGTGAACACAGCGAGACCCTTAGAGGAAACACGTGAAGCATGGAGTGGATCTCAGGGAGGGAGGAGTGCGCCTGAAACAATAGTTAGAAGTTCAGGGCACAATATGTCTTAACAACTGGTCCATTTATATCTTTGAGTGGCAAAGAACAACTATTCTGTGCATAGTTTCGTTATTTTCTCAGTTCCAGCTGTCTTGACTGTAGATGATCTGCTTTATTTTATTTTATTTTATTTATTTTTTAGGGCTACACCTGCAGCATACAGGCCTGGGGTCCAATGGGAACTGCAGCTGCCAGCCTACACCACAGCCACAGCAACACCAGATCCTTAACCCACTGAGCAAGGCCAAGGCTCAAATTTGCATCCTCATGGATACTAGTTGGGTTCTTAACCCACTGAGCCACAACAGGAACTCCAGATTTGCTGCTGCTGCTGCTTCTTTTCTTTTTTCTTTCTTTTTTCTTTTTTGGCCACTCTGCTGCATGTGGAGTTCCCAGGCCAGAGATCAGATCTGAGGCACAGTTGCAACCTAAGCCACAGCAGCAGCAACGTCGGATCCTTAAGCCACGGTCTGAATCTGTGTCCCAGCACTCCCAAGATGCCGCTGATCCTGTGGCTCCACAGCGGAACACCTGGATTTGCTTTTTAAAATAATGTTTTCACTTGCACTCCCCCTCATAACTTCATTTTCCTCCAGGTGTCAGGGAATTTGTTCAAATGTGCCCCTCCCTGTGAAGAAACTGAGGGCCTTTGTTCCAACCAAAAGACTTCTTTCGTTTGGCCAATACATTGATAAACAGAGTACCGCTGAAAAATTATAAACTGCTTTTGAGTAAATCTTAAGCCTGACCATTAGAATTAAATTCAGAACTTTCATTTCAGTTTCAGCATATACTTTCCCAGTAAGGAACTTTGTCTCTACAAAACCTTCTATTTTCAAATTTATGGGGTTTTTTACATAAACAATATTAAGTAGAGCAGGAAATAAAACAGCAGTGACTGTATTCTTACCTACAACATAACACTGCCCTGCACGAGAGGGCCAGATTAAGGAAGCTCTTCTTAACTTCAAAGTGGAGGGCATGCTTCAATGTTTTGCCATCAATGATTAGGGCCAGGTCATTTTCTTTACCTAACAAGGCCCCAAGATCTTGGCAGTTCTGATCAATCATTTGCTGTGTTGCCTGAAACAAAGGGGGGGGGAATCACTTTATTTCTATCATTTTAAATATAAATGAAGAGACCTTTTGAGTCAAAACGGTAGGCTAAGGCATATGTTTCCCTCTTTCTTCCCTTTGAAAATCTCACAGGAATGAAATTTAAGGAGTTCCCATTGTGGTTCAGTGGGTTAAGAACCTAACTAGTATCCATGAGGATGCAGGTTCAATCCCTAGCCTTGCTCAGTGGGTTAAGGATCTGGCGTCACCACAAGCAGCAGTGTTAGTCACAGATATGGCTGGGATCTGGTGTGGCTGTGGCTGTGGCTGTGGTGTAGGCCAGCACCTGCCGCTTCTATTCAATCCCTAGCCCAGGAACTTCTATATGCCACAGGTGTGGCCCTAAAAAGAAAAAAAAAAAAAAGACATGAAATTTAAAAGTAAATAAATAACATGAATACATGCTTGGCATCATTGGCCACCAAGTAAATGCCAGTCAGAAGCACTTCATGCCCACCAACGTGACGAGAATCAACAACTGAGATAATTACAGGTGTTGATCAGGATGTGCAGACTCTCAGCTGCACACTGGTGGTGAGGACGTAAAGCCGTGCAGCCCTTCTGGAACACAATCTGGCAACTGCTCACACAGCTAAGCACAGAGCTGCTGGATGACCCAGCAATTCCACTCATTCCACATACAGTCAAGGGAAACGAGAACACATGTCTGCACAAAAACTTGGACAATCACAATTGCCTAGAAGCAGAAACAAGCTGATGAATGGATAGATAAAATACAGTCTGCCCAAACAATGAAATATTCTTTAGTCATAAAAAGGCACAACATGGATGAACGGTGAAAATGTACTGGTAAGTAAAAAGAGCCGGTCCCAAAAGGCTGCGTGAGATATGACCTGACCTACATGCAAAGACCACGACAGGCGAACCCACAGAACTAGAAGGTCGATTAGTGTTGCGGAGGGGCCGAGGCAGGTGGATGAGGGAGGCGGCGGCTAAGGCCACAGCGTCTTTTAGAAGATGATGAAAATGTTCTAAGATTGATTCTGGCGATGCTTGCATGTATCTGTAGATACATTAAAATGTATTGAATTAGGTACTTTAAACAAATGAATTTTATGCTACATGAATTATATCTCAATCAAGCTGCCTTGAAAAGGAATATGAGGAGGAGTGAATTCTTCGTCGGAAGGGTGCTAACAGCAGATGAGGAATTTCAGAGAATTTTTGGAAAAATTTACAAGATGGGGACAGACTAAAGGGGTGAACATCTATAACGCTGGGTCTCAGTTTAGGCAGGATAAACGAGTTCTAGAGATTTGTGTGCAACACCGTGACTATACTTAACCACGCTGCATCGTGCACGGAAACATTTGCAAAGAGGGCAAATCCTGAGTGTCCTTCCTACAAGAAAAGGAGGCAGCACAAAGAGACACTCGGAGGTGATAGACACGAGCTACCTCGACTGTGGTGATGGTTTCATGTGTTTATGCCTGTGTCAAACCCTCCAAACCGCATACATTAAATATGTGCATTTCCTTGTAAGATGTTTTAAATTTAAGATTACATACACATATAATATATATGCGACACCAAGAACTACAATAAGACCTTTCATACTGTTCGCTCCTCTAAAAAGCTTGACTACTGTCCATTGTACAAACTTAAATTATTTACAATCAAGGTGAAAAGGGGGAGGGAGTGGGACGGACGGGAAGTTTGGGGCTAGTAGATGCACGCTATTCCATTTAGAATGGAGAAGCAATGAGGTCCTACTGTACAGCACAGGGACCTACATCCAGTCTCTTGGGCTAGACTACGATGGAAGATAGTGTGAGAAAAAGAATGTGAGTGTGTGTGTGTGTGTGTGTGTGTGTGTGTGTGTGTGTGTGTGTGTATATACACGACTGGGTCACTTTTCTGTACAGCAGAAATTGACAGAACATTGTAAATCAACTATACTTTAAAAATTTTTTAATAAATACATAAATTGAAGGTCAAAAGTTAGCCTATGGCACTCGGATTTCAGCAATGATATGTAAAGAACTTGAATTTGCCACTGCCGTTCTTACAGAACAAAACCTGGACACACTGAGAGTCAATTCTGTTTGGACCCATCTGGGTACTGCAGTTACAGGACAAGTGCCACCCCAAAATCTGGAGAGACATATGAAGACAGAGAATTGCAGCTGAGCTCTGTTTATCTGGAGCAGAAGCTGGAACTATAAACTAGTAGGAACACTTACCTGGTAATTCTGAAGAATTGTTGGAGACTGTGGACCAGCGTGAAAAACAGAAACTCTTTGGGTTGCAATCTTAGTGGATGGCCCTGACACTTTTGTGGGTTTACCTCTAGGAACCTCACCAGGTTCTCATGGTAAAAAGTAAAAAAAAAAAAAACAAAAAAAAAAAACTCCCCTCATGGCTCAGCAGGAGGAGGGGGAGAGTAACCATTGAGAAATATGCCCAGACCATGTACCATTATAAAAGCCTGGTCTCTGAGGTTAAAGAGTATACAAGCCTTATCTATCTAGAGGGAAGGGCATTTACCCAATTCTAGCCCCCTCCAGCCTCCCTGGCTCACCTAAGGGGAGAAAGAAAGCACTAAGAAACACTAATGAAGACACAGGGGCACGGTTTCACTTAAAGACCGAGATTTAATCGTAAGATCATAGAACACTCCCTCTCCAACCTAACTTACCACCACACCAATATGGCCGTGAAAACTCTGTAAAAAACACACTGTAACAGAAATAGTGAATGACTTTTATGGATTAAAAGTAGACTGCACACAGCTGAGGAAAGAATTAATGAGCTTAAAGCTATTTAACAGAAACTGCCCAACTGAAATTCGAAGAGAAAAAAAAAAAAAAAAACCTCAGAATAGAATATCTGAGAACTGTGGGACAATTTAAAAGGTTTAACACACCAGTAATTGGAATGCCAAAATGAGGAGAGAGAACAGAACAGAAAGACAAGTTTGAGTACTAATCAATAGTACACAATTAATAGCAGACACAAAAGCAAAAACCCAGGAAGCTCAGGAAACACCAATCAGGATAAATACCAAAAATCTACACCTAGGCATATCATGTTCAAACTGCATAAAACCAAAGACAAAGAGGAAATCTTGCAAGAATCCAGAGCAGGGGGTTGGTAAGGGGACCACCTTACCTGTAGAGAAATAAAGACAAGAAATAGCACACTTCTCATCTGAAACCTTACACTTAAGAAGAGAGCGACATATTTAAAGTACTGAAAGCAGAAGAAAACCAATCTAGAATTTTATATCCAATGAAATTATCTTCTACAGTGAAAGAGAAATAAAGACTTTCTCAGACAGACAAAAGCAGAAAATTCATCACCAGCAGACCTGCCTGTAAGAAATAATTTTTAAAGTTTTTCATAGAGAAGAAGAATGATGTCAGAAACTCAGATCTACATTTAAAAAAAAAAAAAAGGACATGTTGGAAAAAGCATAGGTGAAACCTATTTAAAATTCTTTAAAAATGAGTCTAAGAAAATTACACAGTAAAAAAAAGTAATTGAAAATAAATACTAGCCATTTAACTTTTAAGGGCAAAGATATTCAATATTGGATTCTAAATTCGTTTCATTCTTGCAGTTTAAATGCCATCTATCTTCTCAAACTGTTAATAAAGACTGCTATATAGACAGATTTTTTTCCCCCTCTTTTTTCCATTTTAAAAACGAAGGATCTGAATGCGGAATTTGGTCTGACACCAGCGGGGAGATAAAGGACTAGCCTCAAACAGAGGGAAGAATAAGTGGGAACCAGAGGTGCCATAGAACAGAAAACCAGAATTTTCAGATTCTTCAGAAAGAATCATGGGGGATACCCAGACTTTCCAATGGACTAAAGTAGAAGTTGAAATCTTACGTAGATTTTAAGGCGCTGGGTAACCCTCAAGTAACAAGTTGGTTACAATCATATTAAATAATAATTTTTAAAAATCACTTACCTCTAATGAATTTGCATTCAACTGAATATGAAGCATGTGACCTGATAACAGTTTACAGGAATACGCTACAAAGACAGAAATAAAGATGTCACATATTGGAAGGCGCAGTGCCTTCCATAAGCTCATTTTTAAAAAAAATCTATTTGTATGCTTCCTTTATCATACTTTCTGCCTCATGACAATTTCAAAGCCCCATAACTCATCACAAAAATGGAACAAGAGGTTGTAAAAGAAAAAGGAATTTAAAAAAAATAGTTCATTTAAATCTTAAAAGGCAACTTAAACAGAAATGGTTGGAAAGGTGCAAATAACTGATATTGGTACTTTTCAATGTTGGTAGATTTTTATTTTATTATCTTTTATAACATGAGCTTCAGTTGATACTTTATAATAATTCTGAGTCTTTAAGGAAAGCCAAGTTCTGCTGTATCAAATCACTGCATCGGCAGTATTTTTTGGAGTTCCCACTGTGGAACAGTGGTTAATGAATCTGACTAGGAACCATGAGGTTGTAGGTTTGATCCCTGGCCTCGCTCAATGGGTTAAGGATCCGGTGTTGCCGTGAGCTGTGGTGTAGGTCCCAGATGTGGCTCAGATTCCGTGTTGCTGTGGCTCTGGCGTAGGCCGGCAGCTGCAGCTCCAATTTGACTTCTAGCCTGGGAACCTCCATATGCCGAGGGAGTGGCCCTAGAAAAGGAAAAAAACAAAAACAAAAAACAAATAAACAAAACAAAACAAAAAAAAACAGTATTTTTTTTCTTTTGGCTGCACCCATGGCATGCCAAAGTTCCCAGGCCAGGGATCAAACCTGTGCTAGGGAAGCAGTGTCAGATCCTTAACCCATCAGGAAACTTCTACATCAAAAATATTATACCTTGGAGTTCCCGTCGTGGCTCAGTGGTTAATGAATTCAACTAGTATCCATGAGGGTGTGGGTTCAATCCCTGGCCTCACTCAGTGGGTTAAGGATCCGGTGTTGCCATGAGCTGTGGTGTAGGTCACAGACGCAGCTCGGCTCTGGCATTGCTGTGGCTCTGGGGTAGGCTGGCGGCTACAGCTCCGATTAGACCCCTAGCCTGGGAATCTCCACATGCCGCGAGTGCGGCCCTAAAAAGACAGGGAAAAAAAAAGAAGTATTATACCTAGAATACAAATATCATTTAAAATACGACTTAAAGAAATAAATGTGGGCAATTCTAATACATCTCAAGAAGCATTTTCCAATTTGAAAATTTTAAGTCATTCTCACTTTTAAAATTAGACTGAGAAATAAATATATACATATGTAAATATATATACATAGGCGTAGCCTAAGGGGCCCAGTTTCAATCTGTGTCTAGAAGAATGATACCATCTTTGAGACAGATGAGCCCTCAGCAACAAGTTTGAGTCTTCCTAAAAGCAGTCATTCTAAAGCTTTGTGAAACTGAGGAAACATCCACTAATAAACAGACGGTTCGATGGCAGGTCACTTTCTTTGCCTCCCAAAGGATCAAAAGGGGCATGATTTCAAAGCCATCAGTTAAATGGAAGGAACTGAGCCAGCTGCGGAAAATAATGGGAAGCAGTGATTCGAAATGAAGAGGAGAGCCCTGCACAGGTTGAGTCTACCAGGACGGTATTTTTCTTCCATCTCACAGCTTCGGGTTTTGTCTCTGAGCATGAATGGGCTTCCTGAAGACATGGTGTGCGCATTGAACTCAGTAGCTGCGCCCTGGTCCACACACACTCCCTCTGTCCAGACAACCATCCTAAACTTTCCCCTCTCCCCACAAATCTTCAGTATATCCGCTCCAGCCTCCCTCTCAGCAAAATGAAAATGTGGTCCCCTTGTTTAAAAAAAAAAAAAAAAAAAAAAAAAGGGCAGGAAGAATCCCATCACAGACACTAAAATATGAAGTTTTCTTTAAAAGTATTTTACACTTATAAAACATAACAGGTATAATAGTGAATAATAACCTAAACTTACAAATTGCAAGAAATTATCTTTTTGGTGCCATAATTTTATATGATGCAAAAATACTTGGCTAATGTAAAATCTTGATTGGTCATAAGATTATTCTGCCTTAGTTTTCTGAAATTCATTTATTAGATCATCAAAATTTACATTTTTTTCAAACAATATAATTGAAAGCAATGTTAGTTGCACTTGACAAATGCAAGATTGTAAGGAATTTTTAATTTTGAGCAGAATCTTTCCACTGATGTAACCATTACTGGAGCTATTAAGAGTGTTTCATAGGCTATAAGACCTCTGTGATATAGTTCAGATAAATAATTTTGAACATTAAATTTTTGTACATCTATAACTGATGATTATGAAACAAATTTTCTAAAATGAAATGATTTCACTCTTCAGGCAAATAGATTTTAGGTAAGTTGGAATTTAAATGTAAATTTGTACACTATCATTTTAATGTTTCCTTTGAAATTTCCTGAAACTCATGGGTGTCACACAAAGTAGCAAAAGTAGCTTCATGATTTGTACATGATTCAAAACGCCTATTTATGTACGTATGTATTGTGTCTGTTCAAGTATAAGGATAAAGTTATTTTAAAATGGTCTTTATTAATGATTGCTTTATCTCATGTTTCCTAGGTAAACAGTGTTTTCCATAGAATATGATTTATCTTTAACTTAAAATTCTGTTTCAGAGCCTGTGGATATTTGCTTTGCAAAAAATAAATCAGAGATTCTAAACTTTTCAAAGAATTCTACTAACTTCCTGACATATTTTATTTTAACATCCATGTGTCCACCTACATTGTGTAATAAGTCAGTGATGAATTCAACTGCCTGGATGCTGGCAGCTTCTGTCCCAGTGCTTAGGTTGGAAAGTTAATATTTGTGCAGGGGCTCAGGGACAGAAACCGGACACAGACTCTCAAGCCAGCCTCCCACCACAGGTCCTGGTGCTGCCCCCCAAGGACCCTTCCTCCCTCCCAAAGCCACGCTGCCTCTGCTGGTTGTAGCTAAACAAAGACTAAAAAGTCTCTATGTATTATCATGAAAATGCAAATCAAATCAGTATGCAAGTTCTGAGTGCTTGTCGTACTAAGCATTATATTGCGTGCAAAGGAAGATTTACCACAGTGTGATAAGCCTCTTAAAAGCTAAGGAAACTAACACAAAAGACAACAAACTATATACATTTTTATTGGTAAACCAAATATAACAGTATATGTGCTACTGAGGTCAAGAGGCAGCAGATCCATATCAAATTATGTTATCAGAAAACTCTCAGAAGGTAAGAGAACTAGAAGCTGGTCTTAGAAAATACGCAACAGCAGCAAAAAGCAGTCCTTATTTTCAGCTGTGGCTGTGGACCATAAAAACGGTCCTGACATACTGCTTCCTGACAGTACGCCTCCTGCCAAATCCTTAGGCAATTTTTTTTGGAACTAGTGTCAAGATTATCTACGGTCTTTTAACTGTACCACGTTGGCCAACAATAGCTCCTGGAGAGACGATGGTGATTTAAACTGCAACAACATCCAGAAAGGCAGAAGCTGACACTGACAAAGTCCTCACTGTGCCCGACACACCATCTTAGAATGAGCTTCACAGACCCCCTCTCCTGTCCTCATCACAACCACCTGAGGCATCATGATTATCTCTGTTTCATTCATGAGAAAACGAGGGTTAGAAACGCCCACAAAGGCACCAGCTCATAAATATAGAGGCAGACGATTCAGGCTCTAACCCTGGCTCGTCAACCGCCATGCACTGCCCTTCTCTCCAGAGATGTAAAGACGTCAGCTCTCAGACACAGCTCTCTTGATGGTTCTTCTCTTTGAATCATGCTCCAGCCATTCAAACCCATGAAGGTAACAGGAAAGCTCTCTAACCCAAGGCTATTGCTTTTCTGAGAAAAAGCAAGAGCGCACAAAGCCTCCAAGAAAAATTGTCAGCATAGTCTTCTGTTTATGCCTCACAAAGTTCACTGATTCTGTTTTTCAGCTGGCCTCCTCTGCTGGAGTAGCCTTTAAGGGAAGACAATCTGGACCCGGTCCTAGGAGAGGGTCAGGGGATGATGGCGAGCTGCACTCAGCCAACAGACATGATTTGCTTTGCCCTTGCAATATTTTATGTATTAAACAACAATTATAAATCAGAATACTTCATATCAAAACACAGAATTCCTGATTATCTTTTTAAAACTAAAAACCTGTGCCAATGGTGGATTCTCATTTCCAAAAGGCATGGATGCACTGGCTGCCCCTTCAGGGTCCCCTCTCCAACATGCACGTGTCACCCTTTCCCTACACATACACGGTTGCTCTATCCCCATGACGTGTGTGTTTTGCCCTTTGTTCTAGTCTTGCCTGGTTCTTCCCAATGTTTTCAAGTGCAGCTGTAAGAATCTGTGTCCTTTCTTCTTTAAAGTCCACCACAGTTACTAAACACTTGTTTGAAATGGGGGCAATATAGAAATTACCTAACCCAATTCAGTTATTTTTTTTTTCTTTTTAGGGTCACGCCTGCAGCACATGGAAGTTTCTAGGCTAAGGGTTGAATCGGAGCCACAGCTAGCTGCCAGCCTACACCACAGCCATAGCAATGCCAGATCCAGGTCAACTCTGCAACCTACACCACAGCTTGTGGCAATGCTGGATCCTTAAACCACTGAGCAAGGCCAGGGAGTGAACCTGCACCCTAATGGATATTAGTCAGGTTTTTAACCCACTGGGCCACAACAAGAACTCTTCCAATCCAGTTATTCTGAGCAAAGGGTCCTTCAAGTGAATTGTAGACTTCTGGTAACAAAAATAAATCTCATTCAATAAGGATAAAAGTTCTGCTATTAGGAATAACTGCTATGTCTCATCTAGGCTGGGTTTCAGTCCTGAGCTAAAAAGGCATTTGAAGGCCCAGGTGAAACAAACAGTCTCAGGTAGTGGGCCTGGCAAAGATGTAATTTAGGAAGGTGATGGGAAAGTAATCATGCTTTTTTACGGTGCTGTATTAGCTGAGCCTCTTCACAAGACAATAACTAAATTACTGTGGCCCTTGAGTTTGTGGTTATCAAGAAATCCAGCCAATGACATTAAAGAAGAAATGTGGAAGAGCTAGAAAAAGGAGCAGATAGGCCTGATAGGTTTCCAAATGCTCGTCAGATGGATAAACGAGTGCCTCTGTCACGGCTGGATTCCTTTCGAGAGTCTTTGATCATTATGTTAATATCTAACTTTCATGGAGGACTTGCTAAGGGCTTTGCACCAAACTAAGCTCTTCACAGGGACCACCTCAAAGTAGCCTCTCTTAAAAATGCTACGAGGTAAAAACTATTACTATCTCCATCTTATGGACAAGAAAATCGATGTCAGAAATAACCAACCCTTCACCAACTCTGTTTTCTTCCAGCGACCACCCTACGTCGCTGGTCCCCTTCACAGAAAAAGGTTTTGAAAGAGCCGCCTACACTCTCTGCATCCACATCATTGAGGGCTGACAGATCAACCTAACAAATGCATCCCAAGTTTACAGCTTGGCTCTTGAAAAACGCTGAGGTTAGGGTGCTAACCCTGACACAGTAAAAAACCCACGTAAAACTTTGCAATTAGCCCTCCCCCCTGTGGTTCTGCATCTGCAGATTCAAATAATCCTGTGGTAGAGTAGTATGTACCCCTGAAGAAAATCTGAGTGTCTAAGTGGACCCATGCAGTTCCAATCAGCTGGAGGCCCTCCCCCACATTCCCCACCACACCCTAACACATGTCACCGCCATCCCTTGTTTAGACTTCTAAAAGCCTTTCTGGGTGATGGCCTGGCTTCCGTTCAATCTGTTTCCCCACAAGAGCCAACAGAATGTTTTTTAAACATAAATTAGATCATATCACGCTCCTGCTCGAAACCCTACACATTTCTCACCGTGGCCTGACAAGCCCTCCTCTCTTTTCTCAGCTTTGCCACACTTACTCCAATCCCGCTGGCCTTTCCACTGTTCCTCAAACATGCCAAGCATGTTCCCACAGCAGGGTCCTTGTGCTCGCCCTCCCCTTTGCCTGGAACTTTCCCAAAGCTTGCCCCCTCTTTCCATTTGGATCTCTACCTCAACTGTCACCTCCTTAACACATTTTCTAATTACCCCTCCACCTATGGCTATGACCTGCTTTTATTTTTTATTTTATTTTATTTTATTTTTTTGTCTTTTTGCTATTTCTTGGGCCGCTCCCTCGGCATATGGAGGTTCCCAGGCTAGGGGTCGAATCGGAACTGTAGCCACCGGCCTACGCCAGAGCCACAGCAACGCGGGATCCGAGCCTTGTCTGCAACCTACACCACAGCTCACAGCAACGCCGGATCGTTAACCCACTGAGCAAGGGCAGGGACCGAACCTGCAACCTCATGGTTCCGAGTCGGATTCGTTAACCACTGCGCCACGACGGGAACTCCATGACCTGCTTTTATTATTGTCTTAGCACTTGTTGCAATCATATTACAACAGAGTGACTTGCTTCTTAATTTTCTGTCTTGTCTACTTGGATGTAAGTTCCAGGAGGAAAGAGAATTTATTACTCAATTTTCATTCCCAGATCCTACCATTTTCTGGCGCATAGTAAGTGTTTAGTATTTATTAAATGAATAGAGTAATAAATAAATCAGTAGCGTCATCATTTAAAGGTTTATCTGGCGAGTCATTTTATCTTATGTGTTAATCTAACCAGAGCTGGCTACCGTGATGACCATGGAAAAGACAGTAATTTCAATTCCCTCGCACCAACAAGATCTACGTATCCACAGCTAAGAGTTGATATTTCACCTGCTTTTCTGCCCAACTCAACTCTAACATACAATCGAACAGTTAAATTAAAAAAAAAAAAAACTATAAAGGCAAAGAAGTGGCATCAAAGCTAGGTTAAAAAAAAAAAACAAAAAAACATTAACTGAATATTCTCACTCATGATGAGAACATTTACGAATAAACATACACAATTCAAAGAGAGGTATATACATCACTGGGGGGAAATGCCTTAAGACAACTAACTCCAAGTAGCAAAGAAAAGGAACAAGAAAATACTATTACTCGTGTGGGCATTCTGCAGTTTATATTTCAAGAATGTGAAGGAGAGAGAACAGTTTGCTTGGCTTAGCCTGTTCAAATTCTCTGCCATACGATGGCAAGATTTCATTGTACGACATTTTCCCCAAAGACATATAAAACGATTACTTGTAGGAAGCTCAGCCATACATTTTTAATTGTAGGATATATTTAGGATACATGTACAACCAGATTTAAAAAAAAACATTCTTTATGTCTATTACCTATGTTAACTGCAGTTTCTTCTTTATCACCTGTCAAGAGCCATATTCTTATGTTTGCTTTCAGTAAATTTGCTATTGTCTCGGGAACACGGGCTTGAAGACGATCTTCAATGGCTGTGGCTCCAAGTAGCAGGAACTTCTAGATATTTTTTGAAAGAGGTATTTTTGATTACTAATTAAAGAGTTAAAATATTTTAAGATGGAATAAATAGAGCAAATTTTGACAAAAGATATGTAGTCTAATAATTTATTATGTGAGGTCCCGTATATGTACACGCCACACACACACACACACACACACACACACGTTTCCTTTTTTTTCTTTTTTTTTTTTAAGGCTGCACCTGGGACATTTGGAAGTTCCCAGGCTAGGAGTCAAAGTGGAGCTACAGCTGCTGGCCTACGCCACAGCCACAGCCACGTGGGATCCGAGCCTTGTCTGTGACCTACACCACAGCTCACGGCAACACCGGATCCCCACCCAACTGAGGACTGAACCTGCATCCGCAAGGATACTAGTCAGATTCCTTTCCGCTGGGCCACAACAGGAGCTCCAACACACACACTTGTTTTCTAGTCCTGTCCATTGGTCTGTTTGTTTGTCCCTGTTTCACCACAGCATACAGCAGTGTAGCATGATAGCTAAGAGGTAGGCTGTTGAACTCAGGCCCTAACTCTACAACTTACTGGATATGGGATCATAAGCAAACTACTTAAACCTCTGTTCCTCAGTCTCCTTGTCTATAACTGGACAAGTGGGGAAAAGAAGATTGCTCATGGAATTATTGTGACAGTCAACATCTGGAACATGATGAGAATAATATCTAGCAGGTTATAAATGGTCAATAAATACTATCTATTATTTTAATTACTGTAACCTTAAGGTAAGTCTTGATATCGTTCTCTTCAAAAATTATCATGATAATTCTTAGCCTCCCCCTAATTCTGTATGAATTTTAGAACAAACTTGCCAAGTTCTGTGAAAATTCTGTTGGGAATTTTATGCATTCCTGCACTGCACTGAATTTATAGACTTACTCTGAGGAGAAATGCCACTCTTATTACACTGGTTTTTCCATGTATTATACACCCTTCTACTTACGTAGATCCTAACTTTTGTCCTTATGAAAAATTTCATCATTTTCTCCACAAATTTCTTACCACAGAAGGTTTATTTTATAGTTTTTATTCCTACTGTGAAATATCTCCCTAGAATTGGAGAAACTCAAACAGAGGCTTGAGGGTAGACAAAGCGGTTTACGTAAAGAATAAAGCCAGATGACCTCTCACAATCTGGGATAAAGGTTCAAGGGTATTGTACATTACTATTCATTGCTAAAGTGAAACAAATACATAAGACAAGTTGATTCTGTGCTGACAATTGACATAATTTAATTGAAACACTATAATATGTAAACTGTAAATTACAACTTTAAAATAGTCATAAGGGAGTTCCCCCGTGGCTCAGCAGTTAACAAACCTGTCTAGCATCCATGAGGACGCAGGTTTGATCCCTGGCCTCGCTCAGTGGGTTATGGATCTGGCACTGCCATGCGCTGTGGTGTAGGTCAAAGACGCAGCTCGGGTCTGGCATTGCTGTGGCTGTGGCATAGGCCAGAGGCTACAGCTCTGATTTGACTTCTAGCCTGGGAACCTCCACATGCCGCGGGGGCAGCCCTAAAGAGACAAAAAGACAAAAAACAATAAAAAATAAAAATAAATAAAATAGTCATAAAGTTTTCAGTCTTCTCAGTGACACGCCGAATTTTTTCAATGCTAAATACTGAAGTCATACTGATCACACTAGACCTCTACTTCCATTGTTCTACTTTTGTGTCAATTCTGCTATACTTTCAAAATATTTCTATATTAAAACTTTGATTTTGGAGTTCCTGTCGTGGCTCAGTGGTGAACGAATCCGACTAGGAACCATGAGGATGCATGTTCGATCCCTGGCCTCACTCAGTGGGTTAAGGATCCGGCGTGGCCGTGAGCTGTGGTGTAGGTCGCCGATGCAGCTCGGATCTGGCGTTGCTGTGGCTCTGGTGTAGGCCGGCAGCTGCAGCTCCAATTAGACCCCTAGCCTGGGAACCTCCATATGCCACAGGAGCGGCCCAAGAAATGGCAAAAAGACTAAAAAAGAAAAAGAAAAAACTTTGATTTTAACGTAAAATTTCTCACAACTAGCAAAAAGTATATTTTAGTAATGATTTATGAAATGTGACACAGATATGAAACATGGATTGTATTTTTTAAGAGAGAACTTTAAAAGTTTTTATGATAAAAACACTCAACTAATCAGGAATAAAAGAGATCCTTTTCAACCTGATAAGCAATGTTTATGAAGACCCACAGTTAGCATCCTACTTAATGGAAAAGACTAGATGCTTTCATCTTGAGATCATGAAAAAGACAAGCGTGTCCACCGGTTCTAGTCAGCATTGTTCTGGAAGTTCTAGCCAGGGCGATTAGGCAAGAAAAAGAAATAAAGGAATCCAAAATGAAAACTAAGCAGTAAAGCTATCTCTCTTCCCAGGTGACATGACTTTGTATGTAGAAAACCCTAAAGAATCCTCTAAAAATGATTGGAACTAATAAGTTCAACAAGTTTGCAGGATACATGTTCAATATTCAAAAATTAATTATATTTCTGTATACCTGCCATGAGCAACCCAAAGAATGAAATTAAGAAAACAATCCCATTTACAATATAATAGCATCAAAAAGAATAAAATACCCAGGAGTAAATTTAACATAAAAGTGCAGCATTTATATTTGTTGCTGTTCTGGCTGCAGTGCACAGTGGCATAATGTAGGATCTCAGTTCCCAGACCAAGGATTCAAGCAGGGCCGCAGCGGTGAAAGCACTGAATCCTAACCACTAGGCCACCAGGGAACTCCCAACAATATTTATGCTTCTAAAACAACTAAAAATTGTTCAAAGTAATTAAAGAAGAGCTAAACAGTTTATAAACATCTCACGTTACGAATTGGAAGACTTAATAGAGGCAAAAATGACAATATTCCCCAAATTGATCTATAGATTCAACACAATTGCTATCAGAATCCCAGCTGATTTCTTTTCAGAAACTGACCAACTGACCTTAAAATTCACATGAAATTTCAAAGAACCTGAAAATTTCAAAGAATCCAACACCATCTTTAAATAGGATAAGTGAAGAATCACACTTCCTGATTCCAAAATTTATTACAAAAAATAGTAACTAAGATAGTGTGATACTGTCAGAAGGATAGAAATACAGATTATACAATGGAAGTTAGAGTCCAAAAATAAATCCTTGTGTCTATGGTTAAATAATTTTCAACAAAACTGCTAAGATAATTCAAAACAGAAGAATGGACTTTTCAACAATTAGTTCAGGGACCACTGGAGAGTCACTTACAAAAGAGAAAGAAATAGTAAATAATTGAAAAAATTATTGCTGATAATTTTTTTCAAAATTAATGAAAGACATCCAGCCTCAGACCCAGAAACTCGGAGAACACCAATCATGATAAATACCAACAATCTAAACCTACTCAAACTGCTTTCAAGAGAAAAATCCTGAAAGAAGTTAGAGAGGAAAAAAAGAACCCTTACCTATAGAATAAGGATAATAATTACATTGAACTTCTCTTCCAAAACCGTGAAAGCAAGAGCAGAATGGAGTGAAATAATTAAAGTGTTAAAAGAAAAAAAATACCAGCCTAGGGAGTTCCCGTGGCGGCACAGTGGGTTAAGGATCCGGCGTTGTCTCTGCGGAGGCGAAGGTGTGATCTGCAGCCCAACGCAGTGGGTTAACTGTCACAAATGCACCGTAGTAATAAGCGAGTTAACAACAAGGGAAAGTCTGTGCAAGGGGGAGAGAGGGTCATATGGGGATTATGCGTACCTTCTGTTCATTTTTTTTCTGTAAACCTAAAACTATTCTAAAAAATAAAGGCATTAATTTTCTGAATGGTCAAGGGATTCTGACAGACATTTCTCCAAAGAAGATACATGAAAAGATGTTCAACATCCTTGACCATTGCAAACTGAGATCACAGTGAGGGACCACTTTGTACCCCTAGGACGGATGTAGTCGGTTACAGATGGTAACAAGCATTAAATGATGAGGTGGAGCAACTGGAACCCTCACACGCTGGGGGTAGAAATGTAGAATGTTCCATCCATTTTGGAAAATAGTTAGGCAGCTAACTATTGCCTCAGTAGGTTAAACAGAGAGTTACCATGGGGGGCGGGGGGCGACCCAGAAATTCTACTCATAGATCTACTCCCAAAATAAATGAAAGAAAGTGTCCATGTGAAAGCTTGCGTGTAACGCTTTCAGCAACACTATTCATAACAGCCAAGTGGAACAACCCAAATGTCCATCAGCACATGAACGGATACACAAACTGCATATCCTCACAATATTATCTGCAGTTGAACAGGAATGCGTCTCGTCACTTACGACGGAGCGCGATAATGGGAGAAAGAAGAATGTATACATGTATGTGTAACTGGGTCACCCTGCTGTACAGGAGGGAAAAAACTGTACTGGGGAAAGAACAGTAAACAAAAAATTTTTTAAATAGAAAAGGAATGAAGTACTCATGCCTGCTACAACACGGACTAATCCTGAGAACAGTAAGATAAGTGAAAGAAACACGTCGCTAAGGCCACATGTTGTATGATTCCATTTACCTGAAAGATCCAGAAGAAGAAAACTTATAGAGACTGAAAGTAAGTCAGGGTTGCACAGGGCTGGGTGAGAGAACGGGGGTACACTAGACAGTGAACAGGAATGGATACGGGTTGGGGGGGAACACAAATCACCATTTCCAGGTGTATAGTACGTATGGCTGTAAAACCGTGAATGTACCAAAACCACTTCAGATGGGTGACCTGTATGGTATGTGCGTTACATCTCAATAAGGCTACCACATTTTGTTTAAAGAAAGGAATGTTTCAAAGGAGCTACGAGGCCAAGGAGCCTCAGAATCAAGTCTAATTTAGTCAATTTACTAATTCATACTTTACCAATGGCGCACTCTTGGTAGCATGAGGGTTAATTACTTGAGCACTTGCACTCTGAATCACGCTGTTCTCGACTGCAATCCAAATGCAGACATCGTCTTTCTTACCTTTACTCATCGAGCAAGAAAGTTAAAGTCTTATGAATCCCCAAAGGGAAAATGTTCAAGAAGCCGAGGCGTGCTACTGGCCTGAAGAGCCAGGAAGAGGGGCAGACGATACTCCTCTAACGGAAAACAAGCAGGGCCGTGCCCATACGCATGGAATTCCTAAGAGCTGATTGCACAGAGCGGGTCGATCCCACACTCTTTGGTGTCAGACTCCAATGCTTACCTGCAGGTGTGCAGAAAGCAGCTGTGTAACTATAACTAATACGACATCAGCTAGAAGTGTGGCAATTAACACAGCCATGAGGCGGATGGTTAGACAGATCCTGTAGTGGCTAACACAAAATAAGAAACACGACAACAGAAGGACAAGACTCTTAGCTTTTGTAGATGCCATGCAGGTGTTCCAGGCCTAGAAAGAGTCCATCACATAGATTTTTTTTTTATTTTATTTTATTTTATTCATTTATTTTGTCTTTTGTCCTTTTAGGGCCACGCCTGAGTCATATGGAGGTTCCCAGGCTAAGGGTCTAATCGGAGTTGTAGCCGCCGGCCTACTCCACAGCCACAGCAATGCCAGATCCAAGCCATGTCTGCGACCTACACCACAGCTCAGGGCAACACTGCATTCTTAACCCACTGAGCGAGGCCAGGGATCAAACATGCAACCTCATGGTTCCTAGTCAGATTCATTTCCACTGCACCACAATAGGAACTCCACATAGATTTTTTTAAAAAGCAAAATTAAAGTCAAGGATCATAATTTTTGGCTCTTAGAGCTTGAAAGGTATATCTTTTAAGAAAATCCAATTCCTGGAGTTCCCGTGGTGGTGCAGTGGTTAACGAATCCGACTGGGAACCATGAGGAAGCAGGTTCGATCCCTGCCCTTGCTCAGTGGGTTAAGGATCCGGCGTTGCCGTGAGCTGTGGTGTAGGTTACAGACGCGGCTCGGATCCCGAGTTGCTGTGGCTCTGGCGTAGGCCGGTGGCTACAGCTGCGATTCAACCCCTAGCCTGGGAACCTCCATATGCTGCAGAAGCAGCCCAAGAAATGGCAAAAAGACCCAAAAAAAGAAAAAAAAAAGAAAACCCAATTCCTTCTGATAAGAACCTATGTAGACTGAATGATCCTGTCTTCTCCCACTTGCCCTGACCTGGAGGGTCTTTTTTATGGGGTACCCTTCAGTGGGGTACCAAGTTCCCCAGGCAGGTCTCCCCCGTGGAGCTGTACTGAGTAGGGAGGTCGAGTCTCCCTCCCTCCTGAGGTCTGCCCTGCCTGACTCAGCGCCAGGAGCTCCTCACTCCTGGGTGAGCTGGAAACCACGCCGCGGAGTAAAGGGAGACATGAATGAACACATCTGCCAATGACCTGTGTGATTTCAGCATCACAGGGCCCGATCGTGTGCATAAATGACAGGGCTAAAACTCCTCTCATTCACACTAAACAGAGACAGTCAGTATTTTTGATTCTTTTTTTTTTTTTTTTTTCCTGTCTTTTTGCCATTTCTAGGGCCAGTCCTGTGGCATATGGAGGTTCCCAGGCTAGGGGTCCAATCGGAGCTGTAGCCGCCGGCCTACACCAGAGACACAGCAACGCAGGATCCTAGCCACATCTTCGACCTACACCACAGCTCACGGCAATGCTCGGTCCTTAACCCACTGAGCAGGGCCAGGGATCGCATCCGTATCCTCATGGATACCAGTCGGATTCGTTAACCACTGAGCCACGACAGGAACTCCAGTATTTTTCATTCTTGCACTTCTTACCCTCATAGTCATTAGGAGAAAAAAATGCAGTATTTTGTCAAATAGTATGAGTCTGCTTTGTTAATGTGTCTAAGACAGTAGATTTCCACCCAGACTTTTAAAGCACTAAAAGGTGCTCATTGGCAGCTCTGGGTATACAGATGCTGAGTGATCACCGTGCATGAAGGCTAGGGCGTCGGTGTGAGGCTAGGTTAGGTTCCTAATCTTTTGATATTCAACTTTGAAAAAAAAAAGATGGGGGAGTTCCCGTCGTGGCGCAGTGGTTAACGAATCCGACTAGGAACCATGAGGTTGCGGGTTCGGTCCCTGCCCTTGCTCAGTGGGTTAAAGATCCAGCGTTGCCGTGAGCTGTGGTGTAGGTTGCAGACACGGCTCGGATCCTGCGTTGCTGTGCCTCTGGTGTAGGCTGGTGGCTACAGCTCCGATTGGACCCCTAGCCTGGGAACCTCCATATGCCGCGGGAGCGGCCCAAAGAAATAGCAAAAAGACCAAAAAAAAAAAAAAAAAAAAAAAAAAAAAAAAAAAAAAAAAAGATGGACCCAACGGTGTAAAAAACAAACAAGCAAAAACCCCTTTAGCCTAAATCTGTTCTGGACAAGCTGCAGGAATGAGATGCAGAGTCATGGACCAAACGGCAAGAGACACCAAGCCAAGAAATTAAGACAAAAGTTGACCCAGGACCCGTGAAACCCCTGAAGCCTCAGCTGAAATTCCCAGGGACCCTCAAGGGACACCTGACAGCCCAGGATGCATGAGATTCCCCTGGAAAAGTAACGGGCAGAGAACAGAGGGCAGGGTTACACGTGTACCCATCCACATAAGAAAACCATCAAGTAAGTAATCAAGGATGAAAACAGAATATCCAGTGATGGGAAACAAGTCCCAACTCACCACAGTGAAGATTTCAGGATTCAAGCAGTACTTTCATGAGAAAAATTCCAGGGGGATTTTTACTCGTAATTTTTATAGGAAAAATTTCTGTGTGGTAAATACATACAATTCAATACATTCAATACACATGTATGAAGAGAACTTAGTCGCTAGCCCAACTTTACAGATGACTGTCATTTATCATTTTAGCCTACTTCTCTACAATAAACAGGTATTTCTTCTGAAATGGGAATAGTTATACCAGGACAAGAAGATTGAAGTGACCAGGATATGATTCAAAAGAGGGAGAAATACCTGAATATTTTAAAAGATGTTTTATGAATTTTCAATGCCGTAAGACAGATGCATACTTCTGGAAAAAAATTTAAATGGAGCTTTTTAAATGCCATCAAGTTAGGTGTACACGGATAAGTGCGTTTCCTTCACACGTGTGTCCTGGCACGTAGACTGCACGTGGGGTGCGTTACCTTTTCAATAGTGTCATAACAGTGTTCCAGACTTTGAGCTCTGTCTTGGACGACTGTACAGACTTCCTCGTACATCGCCAGCCACTGCTGATACTCCAGCTCCGTTAAATCTATGTAGGCAATACAGAGAGTTCTCAGACCTGCAGCAAAGACATGACCTGGTCAAGCGTCCCGTGATCCGGGAGGAGGAGAGAAGCTGAAAACGACATGCACAAGCGTTGCAGTGGCCCCGGCTGAGCTGCAGGGCCTCCTTCCTGCTCCTCCCTCCGCCCCTGCCCCCAGCTCCCCTCGGCAGCCCTGCTGGGCCTCTTCCTTCCCAGCCCTGGGACTGGCTCTTCCCTCTTCCTGCAGGACCTGCCCCTGGAGCCACCCCAGTCTCTGCCGACTCTCCCACCCAGTCTCTGCCAACTCTGCCGCCTGGGCCTACACGCAGAGCGCCCCGGCTCCGCTCCCTCCACCCTGCTGACTCTCCCTCCTCAGCACTCGTCTATTCCAGGCATCACCTATTCTAGGCACATTCCTGCAGGGCGTGAGCTTTCGATGTTTTGTTCATTTGTGCCCTGGAAACTGCGAACAGTGCATGGCACTTTAGGAGCCCCATCAACCATTTGTTGAATGAAGGAAAGAAATGAAGCTTCAGTTTCCAGGTTCAAGGCGAGCCCCTCAGATCGCTAAACTAACAGAAAACTAATTTAACTCCCATTTTGCAAGGACGCGTCTGAAAAAATGTTTTAACCAGACTATAATGTTTTAGGCTAACTCCTTACAAAACACTCAAATACTTGAGGATTCCCTAGGGGAAAAAAAGCTCTCTGCAGAAGAGTTACAAAAGTTGTTATTCTGTTTTGAGCTCAATTATAATAGAGTTCCTGTATGTTTCTACCTACTGTAGTCGGTCTACAGCACAGACAGATTTTCTGATGGCAGGAAAAGGCCCAAAGTGCAACCTCACAAATACCTATACTTTCAGACAAGACACATATGTGTACAGGAGGTAACAGCTTATAAACGAAGGAGAGAAAGCGGGCTACAGGTTCAAGGTGTTATTAGCTTTACCCTTACATGATATGACACCTTACTTTTCAAAGCTTCTAGAAATCTTTCCATGGATGTTGTTCTTATTCAAAACTCACTCATGGAATTTTATTTCCTCAAGAGTGGATGATAAGTCAAAATCAGAAGGCTAACAAGACAGCAGCAGGGAAACATCAATTATGTGAGCATTCTAAGGCACAGGCACAAAACAACTAACTGCAAAATACACAACACAAACCAGAGAAGCCACCCTTCTTCTCCAACTATGGGCGCAGTTCCTACTATATCTTGACTAAAAAGTAACACTTAGCTAATAGAAACAGGTAAGAGACTAAAGACATTGCTCTAGTAATAAAAGAAGAGCCTCACAGCAGCAACATACAGTTTACTGCTTGGGCATAAGCACAAGGTACTGTTGGAGATGGAAAAAAGGAGGGTTTGTTTGGGGAGCCATTTATTTTTAAGCCAGTGGGAGACACACAAGGTCACCCTTACAGCAAGCTCCACCTCGCCCACTACGGGCCCCAACAAGCACTGAGGCTACAATTTCAACATTAAAGAACAGCATTATAGGAGTTCCCAGCGTGGCACAGCGGAAACAAATCCAACGAGGAACCATGAGGTTGCAGGCTCGATTCCTGGCCTTGCTCAGTGGGTTAAAGATCCAGCGTTGCCGTGAGCTGTGGTGTAGGTGGCAGACGAAGCTCCGATCCCGCGTTGCTATGGCTGTGGTGTAGGCCGGTGGCTACAGCTCCAAATGAACCCCTAGCCTGGGAACCTCCATATGCCGTGGATGTGGCCCTAAAAAAGCAAAGCAAAAAAAAAAAAAAAAAAAAAAAAAAAAGAACAGCATTACAGAAGGGAAGCATATTCTAAACAATTTTCACTTGCCTTCTCTGGCAAAACTTTCCAGATGCGTTAATGTCTCCTTTACAAAGAGAGAATCTTCTGAAAGTCTCTCATAAATCACCGAATCCTACAGAAAACAAAACACCATGATTAACACCTTATCCAAGCCTGATGATCTGAATTCTAAATGCCATTTTCTAATTTTACTGTTACATCTAACAGATGTGAAGGAGCCCAGGCAGCCCCCGTGAAGGCACAATTCCAGAAAAAATACGACACAGAGAGAGGAACAGAGACAAGGATGACAGCGGGTTTCTCTTTGAGACAACGCAAGTGAGAAGCCAGTGAAGCAAAATCTTTACACACTGAAGGAAGAAGTGCTCAGCCTAGACCTCTACCCTCATCAAAAATTCATTTCAAAGGTCAGGGGAAAAAGAAGATGAGATAGAGATTTTTTTTCCAACTTAGACTGAAAAAATTTATCAGCAACAGATCCAGGCTACAAGATATGGTAAAGGAATTTCTTCAGATAAAAGGTCACTATACCACATGGGAATGTGGGTCTGAAGATAAAATGGTATTGACGTGAGCATACATATATACATTATTTTTCCTGTTACCCAAGTCTTTTTTTTTTTTTTTTTTTTTTTTTTTTTTGGTCTTTTTACCTTTTCTAGGGCCGCTTCCTGTGGCATATGGTGGTTCCCAGGCTAGGGGTCTAATTGGAACTGTAGCCGCCGGCCTACTCCAGAGCCACAGCAACACGGGATCCGAGCCGCGTCTGCCACCTACACCACAACTCACAGCAATGCCAGGTCCTTAACCCACTGAGCGAGGCCAGGGATCGAACCCGCAACCTCATGGCTCCTAGTCGGATTCATTAACCACTGCGCCATGACGGGAACTCCACCCAAGTCTTTTAATTGAAAAATAATTGACTGCTTGAACAAAATTGATAACCACGTAGTGTGGCATTTACAACATCTGTAAAATTAAAATGTATGACAACATTGTTGAGTTTCTGCTGTGGCACAGCAGGATCTGCAGCATCTCTGCAGTGCCAGTATACAGGTTCAATCCCTGGCCTAGTACGGTAGGTTAAGGATCGGTGTTGCTGCAGCTGTGGCACAGGCTGCAACGAAGGCTCAGATCTGATCTTTCGCCCAGGAACTCCATATGCTGCAGGGTGGCAAAAAAAATGCATGAGCACAAAAAAAAACCAGTAGGTCTGCATACACATGACAAAAGTGCAAAGGTAATGCAGCAGAGAAAGAACAGACATGGTGTGAAAAATTAGATCTATTCAGATGTAAAAAATGAACTTCTAGTCTTGCCTCAAACCACATGCACAAATTACTCAAGATTCCTCAGAAATAAGTAGAAAACCTAAAACCATAAAAGGAAAAAACATAGGATAAAATCTTTGTGACCTTGAATTAAGCAAAAATCTCTTGAGATGTGACACTAAAAGCATGACTCATAAAGGAACAGACTGGTACATTGGACGTGATCAAAATTACTAACGTCTATTCTTCAAAAGACACTCTTAAGGGAATGAAAAGTAAGCCATAGGCTGTGTGATAACCTTTGTAAATCAAATATCTGATAAAGGACTTGTATCTAAAATAAATAAACAGGGAGTTCCCATCATGGCACAGTGGTTAACGAATCCGACTAGGAACCATGAGGTTGCGGGTTCAGTCCCTGGCCTCACTCAGTGGGTTAAGGATCCAGTGTCGCCGTGAGCTGTGGTGTAGGTCACAGACACAGCTCAGATCTGGCGTTGCTGTGGCTGTGGTGTAGGTGGGCAGCAACAGCTCCGGCTAGACCCCTAGCCTGGGAACCTCCATGTGCTGCAGGTGCAGCCCTAAAAAGACAGTAAAGTAAAAAGTAAAGTAAAAAACAACCTTGAAATTCAATAGGGAGAAAAAGTTATTTTAAAAAAATGGCCAAAGGGTTAAACAGACATTTTCACAAGGAAGATAGGTGGACGACGGTGTGCAGAGGAGCTGACAGAGCAGGTGGAGACCGCTATCCTTAGAAAGACCAACTTGCAAAGTTGGCCCTTGGCTGGTAAACAATTCTCTAAATAAGTGACACCAACTTCCCCTGTGGGACTCCCATGGGATCCCTCTGAACATAACCCACGTCTTTTTCCTTGGTGACCCAGCTCATACCCTTCCTACATTACTGTAATAAATCTCAGCCAGGAGCACAACCAGGTCTGAGTCCCATGAATCCTTTCAGAGATTCACTGAAAGCACAGAGGTGGTCTTGGGAATCCCCATCGCAGGGGGCAAACACCTGAAAAGCTGTTTGCCGTCAGTCAGCATGGAAACATAAATTAAATTCACAATGAGATACCACACACCTATTAGAAGGGCAAAATTAAAAAGACTAACTATGCCAAATGTTGGTGACAATTGCTGGTAAGAATGTAACCATAATTTGGTGGTTTCTTAAGCTGAAATACACCTACCACATGATCTAATAATTTTACTCCTAGTCATTTATCAAAGAGATGAAACTGTATGTCCATCCAAAGAGTTGCACACAAATGTTCACAGGAGCATTATTTGTAGTTGCCAAAACTATAAGCAAAATGTCCATCCACAAGAATTCCCATCACGGCTCAGCAGTAATGAGCCCGACTAGGATCCATGAGGATGAGGGTTCAACCCCTGGCCTCACTCAGTGGCTTAAGGATCCGTCATGGCCATGAGTTGTGGTGTAGGTGGCAGACCCAGTTCAGATCTGGTGTTGCTGTGGCTGTGGTGTAGGCCAGCAGCTGCAGCTCCAATTCAACCCCTAGCCTAGGAACTTTTACATGACACAGATGCGGTTCTAAGAAGCAAAAAAAAAGTCCATCAACAGATGAATGGATAAACAAATGCAGGTATATCCATTCAATGGAAACTACTCAGCAATACAAATAAATGAACTCATGACACAAGCTAGAACACAAATGAGTTTTAAAATAATTTTCAATGAAAGAAACCAAAAAATCATATATACTGTATAACTACTGATATTAAACTTCAGTAAATGTAAATGAATCTCAGTGACAGAAAGCTATCAAAATGTACATTTTCAATATGTGCATTTTAGTTTATATCAATTTTACCTCACGAAAGCTGAGGTTGTTTAAGTACATATGGCAGTGAACAAACACCTAAGTGCTTTACAAAAAAATAAAAAGAATTCCTAAGACACCAGATCCAAGCACTTTGGGCTTGGAATTGGGATCAAACCTCCCACTATAAACCCACAGCATCAACCATCTAAGCATGAACTCTCAGAAACACAGCTGAGCGAGAGCACGTTTCCACGGGCATCACAGCTCAGGAAACACTCTGGTGCGAACCATCGCACCTTTGAGCAGGTTCGGCCGTGGGGAGCACTCTGAGCCACCTTGAGATGGACTCCGAAATCTTGGGTGATGCTGCCAACCACAGCGACAACAACACGTAAAAGCACCCACATTTTAAAATATTGTGAAGATGCAAAAGGCTCCCTGCAAGTTGTCAGAGCAGAGAGCGCAGGCGTTACAGGAGCAGTGGATCGCGGTACTTACGGCCCCTTTGCAGTACAGCCGCAGCTGTCCGGTAGGAGTTCGGACGATGACAGACATCCTCTTTCTATTGCTACAACAACAGCCAAAGCATCGTTAGTTTCTGGTTTTTTCACTGCGTCGTGCTGACAGCCACACAAAACCTCAACATCAGAAGAATTCTGATAGTCTGAGTCCTCAGCTGCCCATTGGTGAAAAGGTCAGCGTGTTTCTTGCCAGCCTTTTCCTTTTCCTTTTTCTTTTTTTGTCGTTTGTCCATTTAGGGCTGAACCCATGGCATATGGAGGTTCCCAGGCGAGGGGTCGAATCAGAGCTGTAGCCGCCGGCCTACGCCAGAGCCACAGCAACCCGGGATCAGAGCCGCGTCTGCAACCTACACCACAGCTCATGGCAAAGCTGGATCCTTACCCCACTGAGCGAGGCCAGGGATCAAACCTGCAACCTCATGGTTTCTAGTCGGATTCATTTCCGCTGCGCCACGACGAGAACTCCCTTTTCTTTTTTCTTTACCTACTTTCTTTACCTGAGATTCTAACTATGAATCTTCTTCTACGACTACTTTTCTTCCATAGAAATTCACTGACCCAATATATACATATAACAAAGTATATGTATATATGTTGTATGTTGTATGTTTATATTACATATCTTTTACATCACCATGTACTATTACAATGTAATACAGTACATGACTTACACATAATGTAATATACCTTTCTTTTTTTTTTTTTTGGTCTTTTTAGGGCTGCACCCACAGCATATGGCGTTTCCCAGGCTAGGGGTCTAATCAGAGCTGTAGCCACCGGCCTACACCACAGCCACAGCAATGCAGAATCCGAGCCACATCCTCGACCTACACCACAGCTCACGGCAATACTGGATCCTTAACCCACTGAGCTAGAACAAGGATCAAACCTGCGTCCTCATGGATCCTAGTCAGGTTCGTTTCCACTGAGCCACAGCAGGAACTCCTAACATACCTATCTTAAGTATTATGCGTGCGCATGTATTACTTATAACACATACACTTTTATGCATGTAATATATTTAATATAATCAGTCAGAACTGGCGTGCAAAGAGGAAAGCAGCCCTGGGTCTGTGCATCGTTCTTTATCAGGAAGGCCTTCCTGGAGTTCCCATCGTGGCGCAGTGGTTAACGAATCCGACTAGGAACCATGAGGTTGCGGGTTCGGTCCCTGCCCTTGCTCAGTGGGTTAACGATCCGGCGTTGCCGTGAGCTGTGGTGTAGGTTGCAGACGCGGCTCGGATCCCGCGTTGCTGTGGCTCTGGCGTAGGCCAGTGGCTACAGCTCCGATTAGACCCCTAGCCTGGGAACCTCCATATGCCGTGGGAGCGGCCCAAGAAATAGCAACAACAGCAGCAACAACAACAAAAGACAAAAAAAAAAAAAAAAAAAAAAAAAAAAAGGAAGGCCTTCCTGTCTCCATTTTACTGCATAGAGATGTGAAATTACTGGCTTGGTAGATGCCAGAGTTTTTTGTTTTTGTTTTTGTTTTTTTGTCTTTTTGCCATTTCTAAGGCCCCTCCTGCGGCATATGGAGGTTTCCAGGCTAGGGGTCTCATCAGAGCCGTAGCCGCTGGCCTACACCAGAGCCACAGCAATGTGGGATCCGAGCCAAGTCTGCAACCTACAACACAGCTCACAGCAATGCCGGATCCTTAACCCACTGAGCAAGGCCAGGGATCGAACCCGCAACCTCATGGTTCCCAGTCGGATTCGTTAACCACTGAGCCACGACGGGAACTCTGATGCCAGAGTTTTTTAAATGAATAGTTCAGTCTCAAAACCCCCTGGATTTTGTGTTCCATTTTTCACAGCTGTAGACAGAACTTAAGCTCATTGCTTTTCTCCTGTTATGAGCCCACGTCAGCCTGGAGGCCTCTCTCCGCCTGGTCCCACATGCTGCCCCTTGGCCAAGGCCGGCCTTCCCCTTCGTGCCACTCACCAATCTCAACCCTCCTCCCATCTTTCCGTTTCCAAACCGAACCCCACCTCCTCATCAAGGCTCCCAGGCCCCTCAGAGGTAAACCCCTACCACCAGTGGCACCACGGTCAGCCTCCACCAGGCCAGGCTGTCCAGTCTCCTTTACCGCACTTGGCCTGAGCTGGAGTGACCTTGCCTGTGTGCTAGAGCAGAGGGCCCACAGTCAGGTGGCCATCACGGTGACACTGGCCCTCCAACTGAGACTGGCCTGTGGCAACGAAAACACCTGGAGCCGCATAGACCATGGTCCACCTCGTGGAGAGGCAAAAAGGGGCTGTTTGATTTTTTTACATTCTCCAACTTTTTTTTCCAAGTACAGATTGGTTGAAGATGCCAGGGATTTGGGCCCAGAGAGAGCTGGATTTGAATCCTGATGCTGCCCCTTATGTGCTCAGTGAGGACGGAAAGGCCCTTGGAATGGAGCTCCAGGCCCCTGTCTCTCAGGGGGACGGCTTTGGGCGTGTCCAGCAGACCAGCTGGGCTCTCAGTCATGGGTTCCTCCCTGTTTTCAAGCTCTTCTAACAAAAAGAATTGTATCTTCCCTCAGGAATACGACTGATCAAGAAAAGGATGATCAAGAGCTCCCATCAGGGCTCAGCAGGCCGAGAACCCGACAGCTGCCTAAGTACTGAGGACAACATCCTTCATCCCCATCAGAAAGTACCTCCTAGCTCAAGTGTTGGCGTGGGAGTAGGATTGCCGGGACTGTCCTTGGAGGGCGGGAGCTTTGGCGCAGGCTGTTCGGAGTGGGGGCGGGACAGGGGAAGACTAGGTTTTAAGTAGGCATGGCCGTGGGCCTCCCTGGGGGACGGGAGATGCCTTTTCTTGCTGGCATCCTGTGCTTGGTGGCCTGGCAGAGCTGCCATGCTGGTGGCTTATTTTGCTACCCGGTGGCTATGTAGACGGGGGCCAGCGGGCCAGAAAGAAGGACAACGGTGGAGAAGGGAGATGACAAGCAGTACTGTCCCACTATGCTTTGGGGAATCGGGCCACTGCTGCCGGAGCATGAGAGGGGGGAAGGACTGGGATGCACATGGGTTCCTTTGGGGAAAAGTAATTAATTCACCGCCCATTTGTAAAGAACCAGTTTCCTTGTTCATCTGTGAAAATAATGTTCAATATCCGCCTGTCAAAAAAAGGAGACAACAGGCCCCAAATGGAGTCACAGGCGCTCAGCCCACGTCCCCAAACTGAGACTCGGGCCCCACCTGACTGCAGTTTCTGCCTCTCCCAGGAATGCGATCTGAACCAGTCAGTCTGGAACCTCCAGGTCAGCCCTGATGACGTAATCTGAGTGACAGACCCCAGTGGTCCCTAAAGGAAGGTGACCTCGCCCCAAACCATCTGCTCTTTGCTACTAACTTCCCTGTCTCACCACTTTCTGCCTATCAAAGTTTTCCACGTTGCACAGCTCCTCAGAGCTCCCTTCTGTCTGCTTGCTGGGAGGCTGCCCAGCTCCTGAATCCCTGAATTAAGCCAGTAAGAGCTTCAAAATTCACTCGGTTGAATTTTGCTTTTTAACACATTCATTCATCAAATATTTACGGAGCATTTACTGGACACCAGCCCCTGCAGGAGGTGGCCCCTGCTCTCTGGGAACTTACAGTCTAGTTGGTGACACAGTCGTGAAGTAATAACCCAGAATTAAAACGCAGCCCTGACTGTGACAAGCGCTAGAAAGGAGAAGCTGAGAACCCACACCACCTGCAAAGGGAATTAGGCCTAAGGAGGCCGGGAGAAGTGGAACTGAGTTGAGATGAAAGCGTGCGTAGAAGCAGACTAGAATTTCAGGATTCTGTAACAAGGTTTTGATTTACGTGGCCGAATCTCAACTGAATAGTCACAGACAGGGCCCTGGGAAATACACAAACACACTGAAAAGGTAGCTTACCTAGAAAACTCCAGGACATTGAGAATTTGAAACGTGAATTCTTCTCCCATCTACAGGAAGATAAGACAACATATTCTTACCTGAGGAAAAAAGCATTCATCTCGCAAAACACCCTGCTCCCCCGTCACAAACAAGTTTTACCCTCCAAATACACATCTTTTTCAAAACGGAAACCCTCCTGCACGTCTGACGGGATGATGGCGCCCTCGTCTGGTAAGAACATCGTTTGCAACCTGGGCAATAGTAGGGAAAGTGCTTCCCCCCCCCCCCACTGTACAGCAAGGGGATCAAGTTATCCTTACATGTATACATTACAATTACATTTTTTTCCCCACCCTTTGTTCTGTTGCAACATGAGTGTCTGGACATAATTCTCAATGCTACTCAGCAGGATCTCCTTGTAAATCTATTCTAAGTTGTGTCTGATAAGCCCAAGCTTCCGATCCCTCCTATTCCCTCCCCCTCCCATCAGGCAGCCACAAGTCTTTTCTCCAAGTCCATGATTTTCTTTTCTGAGGAGATGTTCCTTTGTGCTGGATATTAGATTCCAGTTATAAGTGATATCATATGGTATTTGTCTTTGTCTTTCTGGCTCATTTCGCTCAGTATGAGATTCTCTAGTTCCATCCATGTCGGCTGCAAGTGGTGTAGGTTGCAGACGCGGCTCAGATCCCGCGTTGCTGTGGCTCTGGCGTAGGCCGGTGGCTACAGCTCCGATTGGACCGCTAGCCTGGGAACCTCCATATGCCGCAGGAGCGGCCCAAGAAATAACAACAAAAAAAAAAGACAAAAAAAAAAAAAAAAAAAAAAAGAATCCAGTGCTGCCATGAGATGTGGTATAGGTCACAGATGCGGCTCAGATCTAGTGATGCTATGGCTGTGGTGTAGGCTGGCAGCTGTAACTCCAGTTCAACCCCTAGTCTGGTAACTAACTTCCATATGCTATACCTGCAGTCCTGAAAAAAAAAATTAAAAAATATATATATCAAAGGAGTTCCCACTGTGGCTCAACAGGTTAAGAATCCAACATAGTTAGTGTCCCTGAGGATGGCGGTTCGATCCCTGGCCTTACTCAGTGGGTTAAGGATCCAGTGTTGCATCAAGCTGAAGCATAGGTCACAGATGTGGCTCAGATGTGGTGTTGCCGTTACTATGGCCTAGGCCTCAGCTGCAGCTCCAATGTGACCCCTAACCCAGGAACTTCCATATGCCTCAGGTGGAATAAAAACTTTTTTAATAAATAAATTAAAAAATAGATATCAAAGCCTATGGTTAGGGCTCATCAAGACAGAATATATATATATATATATATATATATATATATATATATATATATATATATATATAGCAGGGTGAATAAATCAATATAATGAAAGAACTCACCAAAAAATAGAAATGTTTTGATTCTTCATAGGGAAAAAATAATGTATTTCTTGAGAGGTTGATGATTCTAATTCATTGGAATGGTTCACTTTTATTGAGCACTTTCTCTGCATCAAGCACTAATTCCAGTGACTTTATTAATTCATTTAATATCCACAAGGACCATATTACAAGTGTGATGAGAAAACTGGAGCAAACACAGAGAAGTTAAGGAGCATGACCCAGAAAAGTGGCTGGGTGAGTGTGGGGCGAGGCAGGCATCCCCGGAAATGGACTCCGAGCACCTACTCTGAGCTGCTGTGTATGTGCATCTCTATGGAAGAGCAGGTGTACATACCCCTGTGTTCACTGCAGCACTGTTCACAATAGCCAAGACACGGAAACAACCCAAGTGTCCGTCCACAGACGAATGGATTAAGATGAGGTACATATGAACAATGGAATACTACTCAGCCATAAAAAGAACAAAATAATGCCATTTGCATCAACATGGATGGAACTAGAGAGTCTCATACTAAGTGAAGTAAGTCAGAAAGAGAAAGACAAATACCATATGATATTACTTATATAGAGAATCTAAAATATGGCACAGACAGAAAAAAATATTCCAAGAGATAATAGCCGAAAACTTCCCTAACATGGGGAAGGAATCACTCACTCAAATCCAGGAAGTGCAACGAGTACCATACAAAATAAACCCAAGGAGGAACACAAACTAATCAAACTGACCAAAATTAAAGACAAAGAGAAAATCTTGAAAGCAGCTAGGGAAAAGAAACAAATAACATACAAGGGAACCCTGATAAGGTTATCGGCAGATTTTTCAACAGAAACTCTGCAGGCCAGAAGGGAGTGGCATGATATACTCAACGTGATGAAAGGAAAAAACCTCCAACCAAGATGACTCTACCCAGCAAGGCTCTCCTTCAGATTTGAAGGAGAAATCAAAACCTTCTCAGATAAGCAAAAGCTGAGAGAATTCAGCAACACCAAACCAGCCTTACAACAAATACTAAAGGAACTTCTCTAGGCAGAAAAGAACAAGAGAAGAAGGAAAGGAAAAAGAGCAGCAAAAACAAATCCAAAGTAATTAATAAAATGGCAATAAGAACATACATATCAATAATTACCTTAAATGTGAATGGACTAAACGCCCCAACCAAAAGACACAGACTGGCTGAATGGATACAAAAACAAGTCCCATATATATGCTGTCTTCAAGAGACCCACTTCACTTCTAGGGACACATACAAATTGAAAGGGAGAGTATGGAAGAAAATACTTCCTGCAAACGGGGATCAAAAGAAAGCTCGAGTAGCAATACTCATATCAGACAAAATAGACTTTAAAATGAAGAATATTTTCAGGGACAAAGAAGGACATTACATAATGATCGAAGGAGCAATCCAAGAAGATGATGTAACAATTTTAAATATCTACGCACACAACACAGCTTCACCACAATATATAAGGCAACTGCTAACAACCTTTAATGGACAAATGGACAATAACACAATCATAGTCGGGGACTTTAACACCCCACTGACAGCAATGGACAGATCAACCAGACAGAAAATCAATAAGGAAACACAGGCCCTGAATGACGCATTAAACCAGACGGACCTAACAGATATTTATAGGACATTCCATCCAAAAGCAACAGAATACACATTCTTCTCAAGTGCACATGGAACATTCTCTAAGATTGACCATATCCTGGGCTATAAATCCAACCTTGGTAACTTTAAGAAAACTGAAATCATATCAAGCATCTTTTCTAACCACAATGCTATACGACTGGAAATCAACAACAAGAAAAAAACTGCAAAAGACACAAACACGTGGAGACTCAACAACATGCTACTAAACAACGAATGGATCACTGAAGAAATCAAAGAGGAAATTAAAAAATACCTGGCAGCAAATGACAACGAAGATATGACACTCCAAAACCTGTAGGATGCAGCAAAAGCCATTCTAAGAGGAAAGTTTATAGCAATACAAACCCACCTCAGGAAACAAGAAAAAGCCCAAATAAACAAGCTAACTTTACATCTAAAGCAGCTTGAGAGAGAAGAACAGACAAGACCTAAATTTAGTAGAAGGAAAGAAATCATAAAGATCAGAGCAGAAATCAATGAAATAGAAACAAAGAAAACCACAGAAAAGATCAATGAAACGAAAAGCTGGTTCTTTGAAAAGATCAACAAAATTGATAAACCCCTAGCCAGACTTATCAAGCAAAAAAGAGAGAGGACTCTAATCAATAAAATTAGAAATGAAAAAGGAGAAGTAACAACGGACATCACAGAAATACAAAGGATCCTAAGAGACTACTATATGCAACTGTACACCAATAAAATGGAAAACCTAGAAGAAATGGACAAATTCTTAGAAAAGTACAATCTTCCAAGACTTAAACCAGATGAAATAGAAAAGATGAATGAACCAATCACAAGAACTGAAATTGAAACTGTGATTTTAAAACTTCCAACAAACAAAAGTCCAGGACCAGATGGCTTCACAGGCGAATTCTATCAAACATTTAGCGAAGAGCTAACCACCTCTCCTTCTGAAACTATTTCAAAAAATTGCAGAGGAAGGGATACTCCCAAACTCATTCTATAAGGCCACCATCATCCTGGTACCAAAATCAGACAAAGATTCCATAAAAAAAGAAAACTACAGGCCAATTTCACTGATGAACATCAATGCAAAAATCTTCAACAAAATACTAGCAAACCAACAATACATTAAAAGGATTGTACATCATGATCAAGTGGGATTTATCCCAGGGATGCAAGGGTTCTTCAATATCCATAAATCCATCAGTGTGATACACCACATTAACAAACTGAAGAATAAAAACCATATGATCCTCTCAATAGACGCAGAAAAAGCCTCTGACAAAATCCAACACCCATTTCTGATAAAAACCCTTCAGAAAGTGGGCATAGATGGAACCTACCTCAACATGATAAAGGCCATATTCAACAAACCCACAGCGAACATCATTCTCAATGGTGAAAAGCTGGAAGAATTCCTGCTGAGATCAGGAACAAGACAAGGATGTCTGCTCTCGCCACTACTCTTCAACATAGTTCTGGAAGTCCTAGCCACAGCAATCAGAGAAGTAAAAGAAATAAAAGGAATCCAAATTGGAAAGGAAGAAGTAAAACTATCCCTATTTGCAGATGACATGATACTATACCTAGAGAATCTTAAAGACTCTACCAGAAAACTGTTAGAGCTCATCCACGAATTTGGCAAAGTTGCAGAATACAAAATCAATACACAGAAATCAACGGCATTTCTATACACTAACAATGAAAGAGCAGAAAAGGAAATTAGGGAAGCAATCCCATTTACCATCGAATCCAAAAAAAATAAAATACCTAGGAGTAAACCTACCTAAAGAGACAAAAGACCTGTACTCTGAAAACTATAAGCCACTGATGAAAGAAATCAAAGATGATGCAAAGAGATGGAAAGATATACCATGCTCCTGGATTGGAAGAGTTAATATTATCAAAATGACTTTACTACCTAAGGCAATCTACAGATTCAATGCGATCCCTATCAAATTACCAAGGACTTTTTTCACAGAACTCAAACAAAATATTTTAAAGTTTGTTTGGAAGCACCAAAGACCCAGAGTAGCCAAAGACATCCTGAAAAAGAAAAATGGAGCTAGAGGTATCAGGCTCCTGGACTTCAGACTATAGTACAAAGTAACAATTATCAAAACTGCATGGTACTGGCACAAAGACAGAAATATAGATCAGTGGAAAAGGATAGAAAGCCCAGAATTAAACCCACACACCTACGGCCAACTGATCTAGGACAAAGGAGGCAAGAATATACAATGGAGAAGAGACAGCTTGTTCAATAAGTGGTGCTGGGAAAACTGGACAGCCGCATGGAAAAGAATGAAATTAGAACACCCTCTAACACCATACACAAAAATCAACTCCAAATGGATTAAAGACCTAGATATAAGACCAGACAATATCAAACTCCTAGAGGAAAACATAGGCCAAACACTCTATGACATAAATGACAGCAACATCTTCTCAGATCCACCTATCAGAGTATTGACAACAAAAACAAAAATAAACAAATGGGACCTAATCAAACTTCAAAGTTTCTGCACAGCAAAGGAAACCCTAAACAACACAAAAAAACAACCCACAGAATGGGAGAAAATCTTTGCAAGTGAATCAACTGACAAGGGATTAATCTCCAAAATTTATAAACACCTTCTGCAGCTCCATACCAAAAAAAACAAACAACTCCATCAAAAAATGGGCAGAAGATCTAAACAGACATACAGATGGCCAAGAAACACATGAAAAGATGTTCAACATCACTCATTATTAGAGAGATGCAAGTCAAAACCACTCTGAGGTACCACCTTACACCAGCCAGAACGGCCATCATCCAAAAGTCTACAAACAATAAGTGCTGGAGAGGGTATGGAGAAAAAGGAACCCTATTACGCTGTTGGTGGGATTGTAAATTGGTGCAACCCCTGTGGAAAGCAGTATGGAGATTCCTCAGAAAACTAAACATAGAAATATCATTTGATCCAGCAATCCCACTCCTGGGCATCTATCCAGAGAAAACCACGACTCGCAAAGACACATGTACTCCGATGTTCATCGCAGCACTATTTACAATAGCCAAGACATGGAAACAACCTAAATGTCCATCGACAGAGGAATGGATCAAGAAGATGTGGTACATATACACAATGGAATATTACTCAGCCATTAAAATGAACGAAATACCAGCATTTTTTGCAACATGGATGGACCTAGAAACTATCATGCTAAGTGAGGTCAGCCATACAGTGAGACACCAACATCCAATGCTTTCACTGACATGTGGAATCTGAAAAAAGGACAGACTGAACTTCTTTGCAGAACAGATGTTGACTCACAGACATTGAAAAACTTATGGTCCCTGGAGGAGACAGTTTGGGGGGTGGGGGGATGTGCTTGGGCTGTGGGATGGAAATCCTGCGAAATCAGATTGTTATGATCATTATACAACTACAGATGTGATCAATTCATTTGAGTAATAAAAAAAGTAAAAAAATAAAAATAAATAACTAAATAAATAATTTAAAAAAATAAAATATGGTACAAAACGAACCCGTCTACAGAAGAGAAACAAACTCATGGACATGGAGAAAATACTGATGGTTGCCAAGGGGGAGAGGGAGGGGGTGGGATGGACTGGGATTTGGGGGTTAGTAGATGCAAACTCTTGCCTTTGGAGTGAATAAGCAATGAGGTCCTGCTGTACAGCACAGGGAACTATATCCAATCATGTGTGACGGAATATGATGGAAGATAATATGAGAACAAGAATGTATATATATATGGAAACTGGGTCACTCTGCTGTATACAGCAGAAACTGACATAACACTGTAAATCAACCACAGTTTAGAAAACTTTTAAAAAGAAACATATACCAAAAAACGAGCAGGTACACACCAACCCTTGGAAAGCACACAGGGTGCTACTCACAGCTTCGATGGTGACAGAGTACGGCGTTCGTGCAGTGAAAACAAAGCCAAGTTTCTTCGCCCCTTTCACTAAAGCTGCTTCATCTGTCAACAGAACGTCCGGATCAACGGAGACTGAGCACATGTGTTAACACCGAATTTGACTGAATTGAGATTTCTGTTGCCCAGCACTAAAATATCATGTCACTCTTTAAAACATGGCTTTTTTGATGCAAATGCACTTATGTGTGCCTCTAGGTAAGAGACAGTGTTCACAGGAGAGGAAATTTGGTTAAATAGGGCCTCTTTCAGTGGGATGAAGAAAAGTTCACCCTCCTGGCAGTGGCACGTTTTTGTGCTGAACCCTGTGGTCCGCCCTGCTCTCTGCACCACTGGGAGCACCTCCTTCAAGTGCTGCAGGCCTTCCGCTTCCACTGCCTTGTTACTGATGATAACGGCCACCTGCTCCCGGCCCGAGAGCCACGCCTGCCAGCCTTCTTGGGCACATTTCAGGTGTGCGGACGGTGGAGCCCTAGAGCTGCAGAGTGGCTCCGGGCTGCTCTGTCCCATGAGTGCCCCTGACTGGTGAGAATTTCAGGGAGACACCAGAGAGGATCCATCAGGGGACCAGTGAGGGCATCACCTCTTCTGCGGGCCCATCCCTGCCAGCTGCTCTCCAGCTCACAGCACCTACCTGGAGAGGAGGCCTGGTAGCTTATATTATTTCCATCTCTCTCAGGAACAACAGTGTGGCACACGCTTAACAGGAAGAGAAATTCCTTTATATATTCTTTCGTGGGCTGCAAAAGAGAGACAGCACTAGTGAGTCCCTTCCCATGTCCTGCCACATATGTGAGTCATATACAACCAGAAATCAGTACCAGCTGTTTCACTTCAGGTCCAAAGAGAGTCAGGCACTAGCTAAAAACCACTCCATGTGTTCAAAGTGTGTCTGGGGAGTGGGCACTGAGTTGGGGACAAGGCAGGGGGCTGGGGAGACCTCAGGGAGCAGGGTGGCCCTGCTCTCTTGGAGCTTCTGTTCTCCTTGGGGATTCAGGTTCTCTCAAAGCTGCAGGAAACAAAGAGGGCTGTGAGAGAGAAGATGGGGGCCTAGTTTAGGTAGGTGGTCAGGGAAAAAGAAACATATTCAAATGTTTAAATTAAGCCCCAAGTGGAAAGGTCAGTCATGGGTGTGGGTTCTCATGTGTCAGCGGCACACAGGAGGCAAAGGATGTAGCATCTTCCCAGGCCCCAAAGTCAGGACATCGATACATTGTGGAGCTTCAAGACAAGAGTGACTCCAGGCATTCCCGTCGTGGCTCAGTAGTTAATGAATCCGACTAGGAACCACGAGGTTGCGGGTTCGATCCCTGGCCTTGCTCAACGGGTCAAGATCCAGTGTTGCCGTGAGCTGTGGTGTAGGTTGCAGATACGGCTTGGATCCCGTGTTACTGTGGCTTTGGCATAGGGTGGCAGCTACAGCTCTGACTCAACCCCTAGCCTGGGAACCTCCATATGCCACGGAAGCAGCCCAAGAAATGGAAAAAAAAAGGCAAAAAAAAAAAAATGTGACTCCAGCATCTTGACCGTGGGGACCAATCACAGAGAGTGAGGCTGGGCAGAGACAGCACCACAACACTGAGGTCAAGATTTTATCTTCAGTGTGGTGCCAGTTCTCAGAAGGGTCTCGAGCAAAGGAGGAACATGTATCGATCTGTGTTTTTAAAGATCACTTTTATTTTTAAGAAGATAAGATTTCAAATCAGATCAGTACCTTAAAATAGGTAAGTGAGAATACTGGTAGCATGTGATCAAATCAAAAAGTTTCAAAGCGGATCGAGACAGGATTACACAGCTGGCTACACAGCAGAGCGTTCGTGTGTGTCTGAAGTCATTCACACGCATGTTCACGGCTCGGCTCAGAATACGATGTAAAACCTCTTGCTTACTATGTGGACACCAAAGATAAATTTCAAGACTCTGAAGTTCCTGTCTTGGCGCAGCAGAAACACATCCCACTAGGAACCATGAGGTTGCAGGTCCGATCCCTGGCCTCGCTCAGTGGGTTATGGATCTGGCGTTGCCATGGGCTGTGTTGTAGGTCACAGACGCAGCTTGGAGCTGGCATTGCTGTGGCTGTGGTGTAGGTCGGCAGCTGTGGCTCCAATTGGACCCCTAGCCTGGGAACCTCCATGTGCCACGGTATGGCCCTAAAAAGACAAAAGACAAAAAAACAAAACAAAACAAAACAAAAGACTCCCTCTCTCTTCCTGTGCTCAGAAGACCACACCTTTTAGGAAACCATATGTAAATTTTCAAGGTCTATAGCATTTCCCTGCTGACTTAGAGTGAACACAGCAAACTTACATGGTCCTCTTCAAAGTTCTCCAGTAATTTTGGGTCACTGAATTCAGAGGACTCTGTGATGGGACAAGGACGATCACTGAAGAAGAAAAAATAAGATTCATTTTAACTGAAAGTTCCTGGTGGCACCCGTCAGTCATCAAACAGATCTATGTTGACTCTATGCCCATGTTCTGTTTTCACCAAGTCACACTTACAACTAGAAAATTCTTAGAGGTCTGCAAAACTATCCATTCTCCCGGGCCTCGGGCTGCAAAATGGCATCTGAAGACACCTCACCTTGTGTTGGAGACTCTATGGTTTTACAGTTTGAGGTGGAGTAACCTGCCACCAAGGCAGTCAGCTGAGGTCTAGATTTCAGGTTCTTTGAATACCACATGGGAAAGATCTACGCAGGGGAACCTCCTGGGAACTTGCCACTAAGGTCAGGACAAGGAGGCTGTGCTAAGTGTACATCAGACTGATTTAAAAAAAAAAAAAAAAAAAAGTCCATTGCAAGGGAAAAGGAACACAGGCAAAGGAGAAAAGGATGTTACCTCCTTACCTCGAGTTTTCCTCATCAACGTCATTTCTGTCTGACTGGTTTCTAAGGGAAATGAGGGAGGAAATATGATGGTTAAAAGGCCATAAAAACAAAACTCTTTAGGAATTCTCATCATGTGTAAAAGCAGATGTGAAAACAGTTTTTAAAAAACTGCATGTTTTCATTTAAGGTGTAGGAAGTTGCAGTCTCATTCAGATATAGCTACAGGATTAGAAGTTCAGGTAAGTTCTGGAGTAAGTAAAGGCTCATTAATTTTTCAAGAAAAAAACGAGACTTTCTAACAGAGTATGGCAATAAAAACACTTACCCATAAATTATACCCGCAATGGTACACTTCTTAAATGTCATAATATTACAAGTGAGGGTTCCTGTCTTATCAGAGAATAAGTATTTCACCTACACAAAGAAGAAATACATTTTAAATTTAACTAAAAAGATACACAATGGAATATTACTGAGCCATTAAAAGGAAAGAAATAACCGCATTTGCAGCAACATGGAAGGACCCAGAAATGATCATGCAAAGTGAAGTCAGTCAATGAGAGACCAACATCAAATGCTACCACTTACATGCGGAATCTTTAAAAAAGGAGACAACGAACCTCTCTGCAGAGCAGATACTGACTCACAGACTTTGAAAAACTTACGGTTTCCAAATGAGAAAAATTGGGGGGGGGGAGTGGATTCACTGAGGGTTTGGGATGGAAATGCTATAAAATTTGGTTGTGACGATTGTGCACAACTATAAATGTAATAAAATTCATTGAGGAATTAAAAAATAAAATACATGGCAAGATTTTTAAAAAGAAAAAAGAAACAATTAACATGATAAGCAACATAAATGTGTACCTGGGTCACCATGCTGTACAGAAGGAAAAAAACAATAAAAAGTTTTAAAAACAACAAAATCAAATAAAATGGATTAAGAGAGAGCAAAGATAAGACAGCATTCTTTCCCTTTAAATCCTCAAAGGATGTGACTTTTTAGAAAACAAGAAGTCCAGTCTATTAGAATCCTATCTTTAATACTTATACTTCCTTCAGAGGCCATATTCTTCTCTGTTTTACACGAGAGGCGAAATTCTATAGAAATACGCCAAGTAAACCTCAAGGCATCAAACCTAAGAAATTCAGAAGTCCAGGTTCATTCTCCAGCCACAAGAAACCTCATTAAAAGAATCGAGAGAACAGTAACTGGGTAAGGAGATGTTGATATATGGATGCCTATGTATACCCCAGATGAGAGCGAAAACCAAATTCGAAGCCATCTGAATCATGACAACAAGAGCAATGCTCAGCCTGCAGGCGATCCTTTCTGTCCAAGGGACACTGCGAAGCAGTGTGTAGTTAAACAGTTTTAACTTCGCAATGTCTGGAAAGAAGAGATGGATGCTAACTACTGTTAAATAAAGTCACCCAAAATGCTAACAAAAGGCAAAAGCCTTCATGCACATTTACCTGTTTTTATTTTTAGGAACACAACTGACTTTTGTATACTGCTTTGGTAGCATGCACCTTTGATGGATTCGTTGATTAGTGCTTATAGGCTTAGGGTTTTCTATGCATGTTATGTCTTCTGCTAAAAGAGACAGCTTTAATTCTTCCTTTCTGATTTGGATGCCTTTTACTTACTTTTCTTGCCTAACTGCTACGGCGAGGACTTCCAGTACTAAGTTGAATAAAGGTAGCAAGTGTGGGCATCCTTATTATATCTGTGATCTTACAGGGAAAACTTTCAGTTGTTCCCTGAGTGTAAGTTTAACTGTGAGCTTGTCATATACAGCCTTCATTACTATGCGGAGGTGTGTTCCCTCCATACTCACTTGCTGAAATTTTTATCAGACACAGATGCTGAGTTTGGTCAAAGGCTTTTTCTGCACCTACTGAGATGACTACATGATTTTTACCCTTCATTTTATTAATGTGGAATATCACATGAGCTGATTTGTGCTGTTGGACCAGCCTTGCATTCACAGAATAAGTCATCGTGAGGAACGATCCTTTTAATGTGTCACCGACGGGTTTGCTAATACTTTGCAGAGGATTTCTGCAACCAAGTTTATCAGGGATATCAGTCTGTAATGTTCTTCTCTTGCGGTATCGGTGCCGCTGCTGATAAATGGTGAAAGCAGGATTCACACTCAAGAAGTTTAATTCCAAAATTCTGCTTTTGACCATAATTTATATGTGACCTCCAACTAACTGAAAGAGGGAAAATTATAATCTAGTAAACAGAGAGAGAGCGAGACAGAGGCAGAAAGAAAGAGACAGAGACAGACAACAAAAAGTAGATAGGAAAAAATAACAATTGTAAGTCTTACTCCTTTAGGTCCTATACAACTGTGAGAGTTGTTGTCATTTTTTCCCAGCTTTACTGCAGAATAATTGACAAATAATTGTGGGATCTTTTAAAACTGAATTTACACTCGTAAAGACGCCACTGTCACTTAAAGGGAAACCAACATCTGTGTCTTGGTAATCCGACACTACTCCCACCTCCTTCTCTTGTATGGCAGGGATGAGAGGCCCAAGGCTACATTTCTCCCAATCTCTTGTCAGCACGTTAGATTCCACCACTGAGAAGAGTTTTTAGAAAAGAAATAGAAGCTCGATCACTTCCCTTCTGGCAGCTGTGAGCAGATACATGGCCTTGCCAGATGTGAAATTTTGTTACAGCTTTTGGATGCTTCCCTCTGGGTCACTTGCTTAGGGAAGCAGGAATATGGCCACCCCCCAGGTTCCAGGGTCTCTCTGGCTCCCTGAAAGCCAAATGAAACCCTGGGAGCTCCCAGCAACTTCTCCTGCCTGTCCCTCTAGCTCTTTCACTCCTTCGTAAGCACACAATAACCTATATTACGTCTGTCACTTGCAACACATGATGCAATATTATCAATATTTTGAACAAATTATATTTCTGAACTTCCATGTGGATGTGATATTACCTACAGACCATGGCTGAATTTGGAACTTTAACTCTGTACACACCCTCCCTAGATTCACCTTCTGTGAAGTTCCTATCACACTGCCCAGCCCTTAAGGGGCTCTCACCTGCCCGAGCTCCTCATTAAGACTGGATGTTCTGGCCATGGCATAGACATCGTTTCTCTCATAATGCATATCTTCATCCTGCAGGGAACAAGACAGCCAAGCTACACAGTCAGAACTTAGCTCAAAAGGTTTCCAGAAAGGCTATACTGCCCACTGATCTCCCAAGGTGCCTGGTATTTAGAAAGAATTCACAATGGAGAGTCTAAAATACTTGGGTTGGGACCCATATGTGCTAGTTTTTCACATATGTTGGCAGAGTCACTTCAGGAGAAGCAATGCCAAGTAGAAAGAAAGATCAAGGTGGTGGGATTTGAAAACCACAGCTCTGCCTCCGAAAGACTGTGCCTCAGCCTTGAGTGTGTCTCTGGAACTGCATGTATCAAACGGGAGCAGTAACAGGGATCTCACAGCACTATTCATACAGCCACTGCAAAAACTCAATGGGAATGCATCTGAAAGCTCTTTGTCTAATTTTGTGGTTCCTAAAATAATATTCCCGTGAAAATGACGGTAGTTCACTGACATCTTGTGGGTATCATATTCATGTGACAGCTAGCCAGAATTTTATTTCAAGGAAAATATTTCACAATACAATTAAAAGTTGTAACCCCACATTCAAAATGGAAAATTCATGCAGGCACAACTTACAATGTACTAAATTCAGTCAACACATGGTTGTCACCTAAGAAAACCTTTCCTTAATTTGAAGGGATACAGGAAGGGCTTTGTTTGTCATTCTTGCCAAGATCTGTAAACCTACTGTAAGTCTACTGGGCTCTCCTCCTTCATAAGCATTTTAAGTTTTAATGGTTGACTATTTCCCTACACTTGCTATGAGGCCACCAACTCCTAAATCTTTCTTTTTGGCTAGGGAAAAAATATGGAAAAAACTACATTGTCCTCAAGCAGGAAGCAGAGAGGCCCAGGCACTGCTTCACACCAAGGCTTGGCATGCCTTGCAAAGGTGCAGCTGGCCCATCAGCTGCATTGATCCATCGTAAGAACCTAAACAGATTCTTGAAACCAAAGCCAGAGCTCAAGAGAGATTTTTTTTAAACTTCCTGATGTTAATACTCACCCAGTTTATAAACATGGCCTGAATGGATTTCACAATTTCCAGAGTGACCAGAAGACTAATGGGGATGAGATTGTGGTACAAGATAATGAACATCAAAATGTCAAACCAAAAGCTGGGGGAAGTGTGATCTGTGAAATAAAATCAGAGGAACCATGTTACCTTTATTCACTGTTGTTTGCATTGTTACATTTCAAGATTGTGGGGGTCTTCTCCATGGAAATTATTGTTAACAGTATAATTATATGGACATAGACATAAAATGGTTTTCAAACTATTAGTTAAGCACCGACCACCCACGTAATAGGTGGTATGGGAAGCATCAAGATACAAGATCTACTAAGAGATGGACCCTGTCCTCGGGGATGTAGGACTGGATGCAGCTTGAGAAAGGAGGACAAGTCAGAAACCACAGCACGATGAGCTCCATGATGGTGCTGAACACGAGCGTAGCGGCAACAACACAGGGTGGGGGTGCAGGAAGGGGTCGCAGAGAGACTGCTGAGCAGAGTATTGAAGAAGGATTTTGTTAAATGCAGGAGATGAGGAGGAGGGGATGAGGAGGACTTTTTATCTGGAAGTGAGAGTACGTTTCAAGTCAAAGAGATACTTATTGTAATGACTCTTTAAACTCAGGGAAAGAAGAAAAGGGAACCTCAGAAAAATGAATATGATGCTTAAAATGTAGTGATGTATTCATTTTCAAAGAAGTAGTATGTTTGAGGGAATAATTCTCCAATATGAATCCAACCTAATTTCATGCAAATTTACTTTAAAATATCTAGAAAATGCTCATGGGATCTATTTACACTGCTTTATATACCTGCATCTCAGGCTTACATGTTAAATTAATACAGTTGAGTTACGGGAGGAGGGTTGTAACTGAAAAGAGCTTCTCTGGGTGGAAGAGAAAAGCCCACAGCCAGAAACAAGAAAATTAGAAATGAGATGGCTCACCAGTAAAACCAAACACAGTAAAGATAGGAATTCACCCACACACGGACATGATATCAAAACCAGCAATCATGAGAAGAGGAGGATACAAATGCAAGAGGTTGGAAACGCATTTACAATTAAGAGACCAACAACTTAAAACAATCTTGTGTGACGTGTGCACACGTGTGCGTGCGTGTGTGTGTGTGTGTGTGTGTGTGTATACCCACACATGTATCAAAACCTCATGGTAACCACACCCAAAAATCTACAATAGGTAAACAAATAAGAAAAAGCAATTCAAACAAAATACTAGTCATCAAACCAAAAGAGAAGAAAACAAAAGAGAAAAAGAAGAAAAAAAAGACCAACAAAAACAAATCCAAAACAATTAACAAAATGGCAATACGGGAATTCCTGTCATGGCACAGTGGTTAACGAATCCAACTAGCATCCATGAAGATACGGGTTTGATCCCTAGCCTTGCTCAGTGGGTTAAGGATCTGGCATTGCCATAAGCTGTGGTGCGTGTTGCAGACACAGCTCAGATCCCACGTTGCTGTGGCTGTGGTATAGGCCAGCAGCTACAGCTTCAATTGGACCCCTAGCCTAGGAACCTCCATATGCTGAGAGTGCAGCCCTAAAAAGACAAAAAATAAAATAAAGTAAAATATTTTTTAAATTGCAATAAGAACATACTTATCAATAATTACCTTAAATGTAAATGGATTAAATGCTCCAACCAAATGACAAAGACTGGGTGAATGGATACAAAACAAGACCCATACACATGCTGTCTTCAAGAGACCCACTTTAGTTCTTGGGACACATATGGACCGAAAGTGAGAGGATGGAAGAAACTATTCCATACAATCAGAAATCAAAAAAAAAAAAAACTCTGAGGTAGTAATACTCATATGGGACAAAATAGACTTTAAAATAAAGATGATTATAAGAGACAAAGGAGGACATTATATAATGATCAAAGGATCAACCCAAGAAGAAGATGTAACAATTGTAACAATACATATGCACCCAACATAGGAGCACTTCAATATATAAGGCAACAGCTATCAGCCAAAAAAGGAGAAATCAATAACACAATATTAACGGAGGATTTTAACGTCCTACTTACAGCAATGGACAGATCATCCAAACAGAAAATCAATGAGGAAACAAGGGCCTTAAATGATTCATTAGACCAGAAAGACTTAACTGACATTTATAGAACATTCCATCCAAAAACAGCAGGATACACATTCTTCCCAAGCACAAATGGAACATTCTCCAGGATAGATCATACTATAGGCCACAAATCAAGCATCAGTAAGTTTAAGAAAACTGAAATCATATCAAGCATCTTTTCCAACCACAACGCTGTAAGACTAGAAATCAACTGCAAGAAAAAAAAAACTGTTAAAAAAAAAAAAACATGGAGAGTAAACAACACATTGCTAAACAATCAATGGATCACTGAAGAAATTAAATAGGAAATCAAAAAATACCTAGAGACAAATGAAAACAAAAACACAAAGATCCAAAACCTATGGAATGTAGCAAAAACAGTTCTAAGAGGGAAGTTTATAGCAGTACAAGCTTACTTCAGGAAATAAGAAAACTCTCAAATAAACAAGATAATCTTACACCTTAAGCAACTACGAAAAAAAAAATAAAGACTGGAGAAGGAATAAATGAAACAGAGACAAAGAGAAGAATAGAAAAGATCAATGAAACTAAAAAATGGTACTTCTCAAAAAATTGACAAGACTGATAAGCCATTAGTCAGACTCAATAAGAAAAACAGAAGAGTTCCCGTCATGGCACAGCATAAATGACTCCAACTAGAAACCATGAGGTTGTGGGTTTGATCCCTGGCCTTGCTCAGTGGGTTAAGGATCTGGTGTTGTCGTGGGCTGTGGTGTAGGTCACAGACGTGGCTCGGATCCTGCATTGCTGTGGCTCTGGTTTAGGCTGGCGGCTATGGCTCTGATTAGACTCCTAGCCTAGGAACCTCCATATGCCACAAGCGCAGCCCTCAAAAGACAAAAAGACAAAAAAAAAAAAAAAAAAAAAAGAAAAGGAAAGGAAAAAAGAGACAGGGCTCAAATCAATAAAATTAGAATGAAAGAGGAGAGTTACAACAGACATCATAGAAACACAAAAGATTACAAGAGACTACTACAAGCAACCATACGTCAATAAGTGGACAACCTAGAAAAAGTGGACATGTTCTTAGAAAGGTACAATCTTCCAAGACTGGACCAGGAAGAAATAGAAAATATGAACAGACCAACCACAAGTACTAAAATTGAAACTGGAATGGACTGTTCCACAGGCAAACTTTATCAAACAGTTAGAGAGGAATTAACACCTATACTTCTGAAACTATTCTCAAAAAAACTGCAGAGGGAGGAACATTCCCAAACTCATCCTATGAGGCCACCATTACCCTGATACCAAAACCAGACAGAGATACCACGAAGTAAGAAAATTATAGGCCAATATCACTCATGAATATAGATGAAAAAACCCTCAACAAAACACTAGCAAACTGAATCCAACAATACATTAAAAGGATTGTACATCATGATCAAGTAGGACTTATCCCAGGGATGTAAGGATTTTTCAATATCTGCAAATCAATCAGTGTGATACACCACATTAACAAATTGAAGAAGAAAAATCATATGATCAGCTTCTCTTGTGGCTCAGTGATTAAGCACCCAACTAGTATCCATGAAGATGCAGGTTCAATCCCTGGCCTTACTCTGTGGGTTAAGGTTCCAGTGTTGCTGCAAGCTGCAGCATACATCGCAGATATGGCTTGCATCTGGCATTGCTATGGCTGCATAGGCTGGCAGCTGTGACTTCAATTCGATCCCTAGCCTGGGAATTTCCATATGCCACAGGTGTATCCCTAAAAAGAAAAAAAAATGATCATTTCATAGCTGCACACAAAGCTACTGACAAAATCCAACACCCATTTATGATTAAAAATCCCTCCAGAAAAACGTGCATAAAGGGAACATACCCCAACATAATAAAAGCCATAAATGACAAAGCCTCATTTTCAATGAAAAACTGAAAGAATCTTCGCTGAGATAGGGAACAAAACAAGGATGTCCACTCTTGCTACTTTTATTCCACATACTTTTGGAAGTCCAAGCCATGGCAACCAGAGAAGAAAAAGAAATAAAAGTAATCCAAATTGGAAAAGAAATAAAACTGTCCTGTTTGTAGATGACATGACAATATACATAGAAAATCCTAAAGAAGCTATCAGAAAATTACTAGAGCTCATGAATGAATTCAGTAAAGTTGCAGGATACAAAATTAATACACAGAAATCTCTTGAATTTCTATACACTGATGAAGGAACAGAAAGATAAATTAAGGAAACAATCCCATCACAATAAAAAGAATAAAACACCTAGGAATAAACCTACCTAAAGAGACAAAAGAATTATACTCTGAAAACTATGAGATGCTGACAAAAGAAATCAAAGATGACACAAACAGATGGAAAGATACAACATGCTCTTTGATTGGAAGAATAAATATTGTCAAAGTGACTGTATTACCCAAGATAATATACAAATTTAACACAATCTGTATGAAATTACCTATGGCTTTTTTCGTAAAACTAGAACAAACTATTTTAAAGTTTGTATAGAAACACAAAAGACTCTGAATAGTCAACACAATCCTGAGAAAGAAAAATGGCGGTGGAGGAATCAAGCTCCCTGACTTCAGACTGTCCTACAAAGCTACAGTCATTAAAACAGTTTGGTACTGGTACAAAAACAGAAATATAGATCAGCAGAACAGGATAGAAAGCCCAGAAATAAAACTCATGCACTATGGTCAACTAATCTACAATGAAGGAGGCAAGAACAAAAATGGAGAAAAGACAGTGTCTTCAATACGTGGTGCTAGGAAAACTGGACAGCTACATGTAAAAGAATGAAATTACAACACTCTCTAATACCATATACAAAAATAAACTCAAAATGGATTAAAGACCTAAATATAAGACCACATATTATAAAATCTTAGAAGAAAAACTAGGCAGAACACCCTCTGACATAAACCACAGCAATAGCCTTTTGGATCCACCTCCTAGAAAAATTAAAATAAAAACAACTGGGACCTAATTAAACTTAAAAGTTTTTGCACAGCTAAGGAAACACTAAACTAAATGAAAAGACAACCCACAGAATGGAAGACAATATTTGTAAATGAAGCAACTGACAAGGGATTAATCTCCAAAATATACAAAGTCACACAGCTCAATATATAAAAAAAAAACCTAACCCCCCAAAATGCATAAAATATATAAATAGACATTTATCCAAAGAAGACATACAGATGGCAAAAAAACACATGAAAAGATGCTCAACATCAGGGAGTTCCTACTGTGGCTCAGTGGGTTAAGAACCCAACTAGTATCCATAAGGATGCAGGTTCGATCCCTAGCCTCACTCAGTAGGTATAGGATCTGGCACTGCTGCAAGCAGGCATAGGTCAAAGATGCAGCTTGGATCCAGCATTGCTACAAGGCTACAAGCTGCAGCTGTGCATGGACCCACAGCTTAGGAATTTCCATATGCCACAGGTGGGGCCCTAAAAAAAAAGACGCTCAACATCACTAATTATTAGAGAAATGCAAATCAAAACTACTATGAGGTACCACCTTAAACCAGTCAGAATGGCCATCATCAAAAAGTACAAACAGTAAGTGCCGGAGAGGGTGCAGAGAAAAGGGAATGCCCCTACACTGTTGGTGGGAATGTAAATTGGTACAACCACTATGGAAAACATTATGTAGGTTCCTCAAAAAACTAAAAAAACAAACAAACAAACAAAAAAAAACTGCCATATGATCCAGAAACTACACTCCTGAGCACCTAACCAGAGAAAACCATAATTTGAAAAAGTACGTACACCCCAATGTTCATTGCAACACACTATATACAATAGCCAAGACATGGAAGCAACCTAAACATCCAACAGAGGAATGGATAAAGAAGATGTGGTACATATATACAACGGAATATTATTCTGTCATAAAAAGGAATGGAATATTGCCATTTGTAGCAATGCAAACAGACCTGGAAATTACCATATTAAGTGAAGACAGAGAAAGATAAACATCATATATCACTTATATGTGGAATCTTAAAAAAGGATACAAATGAATCTATTTGCAGAACATAAACAGATTCGTAACAGACTTTGGAAAAAAAAAACTTACGGTTACCAAAGGGGACATGTGGGGGTTGGGACGGATCAGGGGTTTGGGATTGGCACACGCACACCGAGGTATATGGAATGCTTGGCTGACAGGGAACTGCCGCGTCACACAGGCAATGCTACCCAGTATTCTGTGATAATCCACATGGGGAAAGAATCGTTTCCAGAAAAGAATGGATGTGTGTATATGTATAAATGAATCACTTTCTTGTACAGCATAAGTTATCACAATGTTGTAAATCAATTGCACTGAAACAAAACTTTATTTAAAAAAGAATATCATTATAAAAGCCAAAGAAGGCTCCTAACTGGAAAAATGAGGGGGGCAGATAAGACACAGGAAATGCTACCAGAGAAGATAAGTATCATCCTGGTCTGCAAGGTATCCAAACACACATGTGAGGCAGGAGCACTAGACCAGAGGCCTGGAGATGATGAAGTGGCTGGTGGAGGAAAGCATCATGAAAAAGACAAAAGCGGTCCTCTGTGAACAGACACTAACTGTTAAGGAGGAAACGGTGAGGTATCAAGTGATGGAGACAGGGTCAGGTTCCAGTAGTCCTGACATGCCACACAGCAGGAGATTTATCTGGACCCTGTAGGCCAGGGTTCAAGAAAACACTTCGTCAAACAGCTGGAGGGTAGGTATTTTAGGTTCTGCAGCCCATAGTCTTGCTGCAACTACTTAACTCTGTTGTTGGAGCATGAAAAAGCAACAGATTATAAATAAAGGAGTAAACATGGTGTGACTGTGTTCTAGTAAAACTTTATTTACAAAAACAAGCAGTGGGCCATCAGACAGTAGTTTGCCAGCCCAGTGCAGGCATTAGGACATCCCTGCAAATATGCTACGTGTCCATGACTACTTTTTACATGCATCCTTCTGGAAACTATATGAAGGATAAACATGAATAGAACATGACGAAGGGCTTGGCTAGTTAGGAGACTATGGTGATAGCTCAGGATGAAGGGGAAAATATCTATAGAGAAAATATTGGAAACACAGAATCAGCAAGGCTTTGACACTAATTGGATGATGAAGGTCATGGGATTAGAACTGAGGGATAGAGAAGGAAACTAGGAGGTAAGGATGACCTTTTTTTTTTTCTTTTTGGCCAGCCAGAGACATACGAAGTTCTTAGGCCAGGGATCAAATCAGAGTCACAGGTGAGACCTAAGCTACAGCTGTGGCAACAGCAGATCTTTTAACCCACACTGCCAGGGCCAGAATGGAACCTGTATATGGCAGTTTCTGGACCAGGGACTGACCCCAAGCCACAACCGCGACCTGAACTGCTGCAGCTGGATTCTTAACCCGCTGTGCCACAGCAGGAAGTCCTGGGCTAGAGAAATTAAATGAGCCAATTTAAACTAAGATTACTTTTGGGAGTTCCCTCGTGGCTCAGTGGAAACAAACCTGATTAGTATTCATGAGGACGCAGGTTCAATCCCTTGGCCTCACTCAGATACCTCTCAGATCTGGCGTTGCTATGACGATGATATAGGCTGGAGACTACAGCTCCAATTCAACTCCTAGCCTGGGAACCTCCATATGTGGCCCTAGAAAGACTAAATAAATAAATAGATAGAGATTACTTTTAAAAACTCATCTAAAATCTAGAAGCCTGAAATCAAAACTGGACAAGTAACATCTAGAAACCCAGACTGCACAAGAATGAATCCTTGGTTTTTGATCCAATTTACAAAGTATACTTTAGTTTCTTTATTCCTAAAATGCTCTTAAACAGATCCTCTCAAAGGAAGCTACAGCAATATAGAATCCCCAGGTGATGGATGAGAAAAGACAGAAAGATGCTTGATGGTTTACTCTGAAAACATGGAAAGACATAAACAAACAAAAGAATGCTAAACTTTTAAGGCCACGTGTCAGTTTACCTTTAAACCTCACACTAACAGAAGGACATTTTTTTTTAAGTTTTGGCCACACCCACGGCACACAGAAGTTCCCAGGCCAGGGATCAAACCCGTGCCAAAGCAGTGACCCAAGCCACAGCAGTGACAACGGCAGATCCTTAACCACGAGGATGCCAGGGAACTCCCAGAAGGACACTGGAGCTGCCGCATCACCCTCAGTGTTCCTTGTCCTTACTTCCTTGGAACCCTTCACTGTACGTGGAACGCGGTTCTGACCCAAGTCGGTCAGCATCATCCTGACTGTCAACGGAGGGAAGCAAAGCTCAGAGAAGGGAAAACTCTGCCCGCGGCTGCTGGCAGCTGAGGGGAAGATGCACAGACGTGGTCCTCACCCATCTGACCCCAGACTCACGCCTCTGCCCCGACTCCTCTCTCTGCCTGATTCCGGAATGCCAGGATGATGTGACACTGGCAGAACAATCTTCTAAAAACATCTTAAGAAGGAAAGGCTCTGGTTCTAAAACTCACCAATCCTCAGTTACTTCAAATACACACACACTCACACAAACACACACCAGTTAGAACAGGGGTCTTCCTTTTTCGGTAGAAACATGGGACATCTTAAGAGTCACTTTTAAGAGCAGCACAATTTCCAAAAACGGCAGCTTCTTGCCACGCTCTGGCGCTTACCCTTCTTGCCAATGTACCAGGTGTTTTCTCCGTACGTGCCGTTCCAGAAGGCAGCTCCCACACAGCTCACCAAGGCCATGACCAAGAGCATCAGGAACAGCACCAGGATCTGCACGTTGGTGACCTTCTCAACCCTGGATCTCTTGAGAGGTGACTGCACTGCATTCTGCACAAGAGCACACAACCACACAGCAAAAAGGACAAAACAAAACAAAACACGAAACAAGTGAATGAAAGTGGAAAGCATCTTGATGGGGAGAGGCGGTCAAATACCTCAAGAGGTAGAAAGTAGAATGAGTCCCTTGCCAAATACCTAACAGACTGTAGGTGTGCCCGTGGCTAAATGAGCACAGTTTTCCACCTCGCTTCCCGGAGCATCATTCTCTAGTTCATAGAAAATGATGCCCGGAGTTCCTGTCGTGGTGCAGTGGTTAACGAATCCGACTAGGAACCATCAGGTTGCAGGTTTGATCCCTGGCCTTGCTCGGTGGGTTAAGGATCCGGCGTTGCTGTGAGCTGTGGTGTGGGTTGCAGACTCGGCTGGGATCCCGCATTGCTGTGGCTCTACGTGGGCCGGCAGCTACAGCTCTGATTAGACCCCTAGCCTGGGAACCTCCATATGCCACAGGAGCAGCCCCAGAAAAGGCAAAAAGACAAAAAAAAAAAGAAAAAAGAAAAAAGAGAAAAAGGAAAAAAAAAGAAAAAGAAAATGATGCTCATAGCTCTATTCACATAGCCTGTCTATCAGCTCAAAGTCCCAGGGTCCCTAACAAAACAAACTGGTAAATCTGATAGTCTAGATGATCTCCCGAATAGGAAAAAAAAAAAAAGGACCTAATTTATTTTCCAGTTTAAAAATCATGGACAGTTCCCAAGACAAAAGAAATAAGAGCAAAAAAAAAAATTGGACCTAATCAAACTAATAAACTTTTGCACAGCACACAAAACCATCAACAAAATGAAAAGACAACCTACAGAAGGAGAGAAAATATTTGTAAATGATGCCACAAGGGATTAATTTCCAAAATATACAAACATTCATATATATATATACAAAAATATAATATATATGAATCGGCTCAATATAAAAAAAAAAAACACAACCAAATCAAATCAATGGGCCGAAGACCTAAATAAACATTTCTCCAAAGACATAGAGATGTCCAGTAGGCAAATGAAAAGATGCTCATTATTGCTAATTATTAGAGAAATGCAAATAAACCTATAAAGAAGTACCACCTCACACCAGTCAGAATAGCCATCATTTTAAAAGTCTACAAATAACAGGAGTTCTCTTGCGGCAGAGCAGGTGAAGGATCTAGCATTGTCACTGCAATGACTTAGATCACTACTATGGCACAGGTTCATTTCCTGGTCCAGAAATTTCTACACGCTGCAGGCGCAGGCCAAAAAAAAGAAAAGAAAAAATGTCCAAATAACAAATGCTGGAAAGGATGTGGAGAAAAGGGAACCCTCCTACACTGTTGGTGGGAATGTAAACTGGTGCAGTCATTATGGAGAACAGTATGGAGGTTCCTTAAAAATCTAAAAACAGAACTACCGTATGATTCAGCAATCGACGCTTGGGCATATATCTGGAAAAGAGAAAAACTCTAATTCAAAAAGATACATCACCCCGATGTTCATAGCAGCACTATTTCCAATAGTCAAAACACGGAAGCAACCGAAATGTCTATCAACAGAGGAGTGGATAAAGAAGATGTGGTACTTACACACAATGGAATATCACTCACCCATTAAAAAGAATAAAATAATGCCATTTGCAACAACACGGATGGACCTAGAGATTCTCACCCTAAGTCAGACAAACAGTACATCCTATCATTTATATGTGGAATCTAAAAAAATAATAAAAATGAGTTCCCGTCGTGGCTCAGCAGTTAATGAACCTGACTAGCATCCATGAGAAGGTGGGTTCGATCCCTGGCCTTGCTCAAAAAGACAAAATAAAATAAAATAAAAATACAAAAGAACTTATTTATAAAACAGAAACAGACTCAGGAGCTCCCACTGTGGCTCAGCAGTAGTGAACCTGGTTAGTATCCATGCAGACTCAGGGGGTTTTTTGCTGTTGTTTTTTTGTCTTTTTGTCTTTTTAGGGCCACACCCACGGCTTACAGAGGATCCCAGCCTAGGGGTCGAATCTGAGCTGTAACTGCCGGCCTACACCACAGCAATAGCAACACAGGATCGAACCCGAATCCTCATGGATACCAGTCAGCTTCATTAACCCCTGAGCCACAACAGGAACGCCAGGACTCCAGTTTGATCCCTGGCCTCGTTCAGTGGGTTAAGGATCTGGCGTTGCCATGAGCTGTGGTGTAGGTCACAGATGCAGCTCAGATCTGGTATTGCTGTGGCTGTGGTATAGACCGGCAGCTACAGCTCTGATTCAACCCATAGCCTGGGAACTTCTATATGCCATGAGCACGGCCATAAAAAGACAAAAGGAAAAAGAAAAAAGAAACAGACTCACAGATATAGAAAACAAACATGGTTACCAAAGGGGAAAGGGGGAAAGGATAAATTAGAAGTATGGGATTAATAAATACATATTACCATACATAAAATGAGCAATAAAGATTTACAGTACACCACAGGCAATTATATACCTTTTCTTGATGGAAAGATACCTTTTACCTGAGTCTGTTGGGAACGTATTCAAGATTTTTTCTCAGTACAACACTTGCTTTAACACACGTATATCTTAGAGAAACCAAAGCTCTGGGTTAGGGATACAGTGAGAGCTTTAAATGGTAACTTTCTGTTAACACTCCGGATTTGTCCACACATGTCTGCATAATTGTCTGCAAAGGTCTACTGGGACACTGGCAAATATACATTCTTTTCTTCGGAAGTATAATTGTCTTACGACACAATATTAGTTTCAAGTGTGCACTGTAGTGATTTCAATATTTGTGTACATCGTGAAATGATCACCATGACAACTGGTTACCATCTGTTCCCATACTAATTAAAAAGCTTCTCTGCCCATTGAAGGAAACTACCAACAAAATGAGAAGGCCGTCTACTGAATGGGAGAAGATGTTTGCAAACAATATATCCAATAAGGGGTTAATATCCAAAATTTATGAAGACCTCCTACAACTCCACAGAAAAGGCAAACAATCCAACTGAAAAATGCCAGAGGACCTGAGTAGACCCTGTTTCAAAGAAGATACAGAGATGGTCAAAAGCATGGGGAAAGATGCTCAACATCACTAACTGTCAGAAAAATGTGACTCAAACTACAATGAAATATCACCTCACACCTGTCAGAATGGCTATTATCAAGGCAAGAAATGACAGGAGCTGACAAAGACGTGGAAAAGAAGGAATCCTTTTGCACTGTTTGCACTGATTGTGGGAATGTAAACTGGTGCAGCCAAAAACGGTATCAGGAGTCCTCAAAAAAACTAAAAATAGAACTACCACACAATCTAGCAATTCTATTTCTGGGTACTTATCTGAAGAATACAAAATCACTAATTCAAAAAGATAGCTTTACCCCTGAGTTCACTGCAGCATTATTTATAAGAGGCAAGATCTGGAAACAACCTAAGTGCCCACCTATAGGTGAATGGATAAAAAAGTCATGACAGAGAGAGAGAGAGATTTCAACCCACAATGAAATATTACTCAGCCATGAAGAAGAATGAAATCTTGCCATCTGCAGCAACATGGATGGACCTAGAGGGTATTACGCTAAGTGAAAAGTCTCAGAGACAAATATCATATGATTTCACTTCTATACAGAATCTAAAAACAAAACAAATGAACAAACATCACCAAGAAACAGACTCATAGATACAGAGGACAAACAGGTGGCTGCCAGGGGGGATGGTGGCAGGGGGACGAATGAACAGGAGAGGGATATTAAGAGGGACAAACTTGCAATTACAAAATGAATGGGTCAGGGAGATGGAACATGCCACATGGGGAAGAGAGGCAAAAAAACACTCCTAGCTTTTCAATCACACTCTACCATGTTAAATTCACCATTTCTATGTTTTATTAAAATGTGGAAACATTCATGCTCACGAGTTTACAAGGAATGAAAACACGAGTTAGTAATCCTAATTATTCAACTTTCTTACAAAGCACAAAAAGAGGTAAGGTAAAAATCCTAGGCCTGATTGCATTAAGCACACTAGCAGAGCGTGTGTGTATATACAAATGAAGAGAGGATGAAGTCATTGTGCTATTTCTTCTCGTTGGCTAACTTGTATAAGTAATGGCTTCAAACACTTTAAGATACAGAACAGTGTTCAGCTAAGTATGCTGGCTTTAAAATCTTTGGGTGAGGAAATATTTACATGTACTAGTTGTTTCTTTCCTAAAGGCATAAAAAATCCCTCTGAGATTTTTGTTCTTCTGCAACGACAGGCAGCATGTACAAAACCCCTGCAATGACGCAGATCCACAAAATGAGGTGACAGAGCAGGTGGCACGTCATCACAAGCTGCAGCACTGACCCATCACACCAGAGGAATAATGCCACGGGTTTCAAGTCACAGCAGGCATTGAGACCTCAGCTGAGACGCTGCCATGCATCTAACTGGGTAATAAGCGTTATCCTTCAAAGACAACGGAAGACAAGGACAGATCGTGCTCAAGAGCTGAGCATTTGTACAACTGAACTGCAAAGCCAGGATCGCACGCGTTCTACGACAACCTTGGTTCCCCGCACGAATATGCAGGTCTGTCTGTGGACAGCCTTGTGTTTACACCACTGTCTTTGCCTGGGTTCCTGAGAAAACAGAGTTTGAGGAAGGCTTGCAGGGCGCAATATCCCAGGGGACAGAGCGGAGAGGGGAGAGGGTGGAGAGACCGAGAATGCAGAGGAAAGTGGTCAAAGCTTTACCAGAAAACGCACCCACTTCCTCCTCCACGCAGGCCCCAGCATTCCTCCGACCAGCCTGGCACCACCCCACGCTTCTTCCTCTGCAGGCGCACTCCGGTCACACGGGGCTGTGCTCACCGAGCAGCCTTTGGACACATGCCAGATTCTGGGCCTGGAGCTTTCTTACCTGCCTCCCCGTCTGTCTCATCCCACCCCCACTCACACCCTTGACATCTGTTCTGTTCAACCTCCAATCACCCTTCAAGTCTCAGTTCACCTGTTCCTTCCCCCGCGAGAGCTCAGCATCAGGCTGGATGGGCGCCCATGGTACACAGGGCACCCTAGACTCACCCTCCGCACAGACCTCTTGGTATTAGCTACCTTGACTGCCTTCGTTCACAGACTCTAAGTAACTCAAGGATAGGAGACAGGCCCTGTCTTCCTACTGTACCCCAAGGTGTGAGCAGCGTCTGGCACTGAATGGGGGCAAAAGACATATTTGTGGAAGGAACAGTCAAAGCCAAATGCTGTGTTTCAGCAAATGGAAAAAGAGGCAGACTAGTTGTCAAGTTCCTTGTTATTCATAATAACCATTCCAGAAATTCCTACTCCGAAACAAAATGTCCTGAGGGGTTCTCAAAAGACAACAATTGAGAGGAATGATACCGGAGAGGAATAACTTATGAAGAATTTTTATGCCATTTTGTCAAAAAAAAAATCTTACCATAAATGGGAGCCATACACAGATTAAAATGCAATGTGGGCCCCTTATCAAAGTTCAGGTTAATGAGTGCATGTGAGCTTCCTCAATTCAAGAAATACATATTAAACTCCCTCACTACATAAAAGCAGAAGGAATAATCTAGAAGCAATACTACTTGTTATCACAGACTATTTACCTGCATGAATTTGGTTTCAAATCCAGTATAAACAACTATGCCAAAGATCCAGTCAGTGTTTTTGAGCTGTGTACCTCTTAGCAAGACCTGGTCAGGCCCAATCGAAACAGGGCTAAAAGTGAAAAAGAGCACATTTAAGCTACCAAAAAGTTTTTCTTTTCACAATAGAGACAAACCTAAGTGTTCACCTACATATATCTTTCCTTTGTCAAGTTCAACTTTTGGGGCAAACAGCAAGAAAAACAAGTGTGTCTTCAGAGAAAGTACCTATTTCTAAAAAAAAGCATAAAAAAATTGCTTTGTCTCACTTCTCACCATTCCAAAGATATGGTGATTAAAAATTTTAAAGAGAAAAACATCTCAGAGTTCCCATCATGGCTCAGTGGTTAACAAATCTGACTAGGAACCATGAGGTTGTGGGTTCGATCCCTGGCCTTGCTCAGTGGGTTAAGGGTCCGGCATTGCCATGAGCTGTGGTGTAGGTTGCAGATGGGGCTCAGATCCCACGTTGCTGTGGCTCTGGCGTAGGCCGGTGGCTACGGCTCCGATTAGACCCCTAGCCTGGGAACCTCCATATGCCTCGGGAGCGGCCCAAGAAATGGCAAAAGACAAAAAATAAGAAAAGAAAAATATCTCTTATACCGAGGGTGACTATAAAAGTTATTGTCAGGGAAGATTAAGGGGGAGAAAATTGTTTGAGAAGGAAAAGACGATACCTTTTACCATTTAGATACAAGGTTCCAATGAAGTTGTTGAAATGACAATTAGGTCCTTCACATTCTATTTTTCCAGACAGGCTTGACAACTGCTTTTCTGTTTGAATCTCAGCTGTTTCTAACAATGCCTGCAAAATAAAATCAAAGGGAAAAATGAAAACAGAATTCTAATGACAAAGTTCAATGTCTCTAATAGTCAATAAAAGAAGATTATGAAAGTCAGTATCTGAAGTTCCCACTGTGGCTCAGTGGTTAAGAGCCCAACATAGTGCCCGTTGAGGATGCAGGTTTGATCCCTGGCCTTGCTCTGTGGGTTAAGAATCTGGCACTGCGAGGGATGGGATTAAGATGGCGGAATGGAAGGACTGGAGCTCAACTTCTCTCCTAAAAACAACAGAATTCACAGCTAAAGGCTGAGCACTCTCCACCCAAATGGACTGAAAACCTTAAAAAGATACCCTACTCCAGAAGAAAAAGAGGAGGACACATCAAGACGTAGGAGGGGTGATTTCACGATATAAACAACCCCATACCTCCCCATGTGGGTGGGAAGCTCCACAGACTGGAAACTAACTGGTTCACAGAGACTCACCTACAGGAGTGAGAGTTCTGAGCCCCACATCAAACCCTCACGTGCGGGGATCTGACACAGGGAGAAAGAGCCCCAGAGCATCTGGCATTGAAGGCCAGTGGGGCTTGTGTGCAGGAGCTCCACAGGACTGGGGGAAACGGAGACCCCATTCTTAAAAGGCTCATGCAGACTTTCACTGGGTCCCAGGACAAAGCAAAGTCTCCACGGGAATCTGGGTCAAACCTGATAGCAGTTCTTGGAGGACATCCTGGGAAAATAGGGGTGAACGTGGCTTGTTGTGAGGGAAGGACACTGAAGGCAAAGCTCTCAGGAATATTCAGAAGCAGTGCCTTTCTCTGGAGGGGGCCATTTTGGGAAAATCTGGCCCCACCTGTCAGTCAGCCTGAGAAGCCCCAGGGCAAACAACAACCCAGGTGGGATCACAGCCCTGGCCCCTCAATAAACAGGCCACCTAAAGACCCCTCAGGCACACAGTTGCCTCTAATCCCATCCAGAGACTAAGCCCCACCACCAGAGGGATTAGAATCAGCTCCACCATCAGGAAGCCTACAGCAAGCCCCCCATACCGACCTCAGCCACAGGGGGGAAGCATCAGAAGTAAGATAGGCTACAACTCTATTATCTGTAAAAAGGTCACCACACCAAAAACCTATAAAAATGAAAAGACAGAGGACTATAACTCAGATGAGAGAGAAAGGAAAAACCCCAGAAAAACAGCTAAGCCATGAGGAGATTCTTAGCCTCCAGGAAAAAGACTTTAGACTGTTGATGCTGAAGAAGATGCAAGACATTGGAAATAAACTGGAGGCAAAGATGGATAACTTACAGGAAACACTGACCAAAGAGATACAAGATATAAAACTTAAACAAGAGGAGATGCAAAATACAATAACTGAAATAAAAAATTCACTAGAAGCAGCTAACAGCAGAATACAGGAGGCAGAAGAACGAATAAGCAAGGTGGAGGACAGATTAGTGGAAATTACGGATGCAGAACAGAAAAGAGAAAAAAGATTGAAAAGAAATAAAGAGAGTCTCAGAGAACTCTGGGACAATGTTAAACGCACCAACATCCATATTATAGGGGTTCCAGAAGGAGGAGAGAGAGAGAGAAGGAGACAGAAAAAATATTCCAAGAGATAATAGCCAAAAACTTCCCTAACATGGGGAAGGAACCACTCACTCAAATCCAGGAAGCACAACGAGTACCACACAAAATAAACCCAAGGAGGAACACCCCGAGACACATACGAATCAAACTGACCAAAACTAAAGACAAAGAGAAAATCTTGAAAGCACCTAGGGAAAAGAAACAAATAACATACAAGGGAACCCTGATAAGGTTATCGGCAGATTTTTCAACAGAAACTCTGCAGGCCAGAAGGGAGTGGCATGATATACTCAATGTGATGAAAGGAAAAAACCTCCAACCAAGATGACTCTACCCAGCAAGGCTCTCCTTCAGATTTGAAGGAGAAATCAAAACCTTCTCAGATAAGCAAAAGCTGAGAGAATTCAGCAACACTAAACCAGCCTTACAACAAATACTAAAGGAACTTCTCTAGGCAGAAAAGAACAGGAGAAGAAGGAAAGGAAAAAGAGCAGCAAAAACAAATCCAAGGTAATTAATAAAATGGCAATAAGAACATACATATCAATAATTACCTTAAATGTGAATGGACTAAATGCCCCAACCCAAAGACACAGACTGGCTGAATGGATACAAAAACAAGACCCATATATGTGCTGTCTTCAAGAGACCCACTTCACTTCTAGGGACACACACAAATTGAAAGGGAGAGGATGGAAGAAAATACTTCATGCAAATGGGGATCAAAAGAAAGCTCGAGTAGCAATACTCATATCAGACAAAATAGACTTTAAAATGAAGAATATTTTCAGGGACAAAGAAGGACATTACATAATGATCAAAGGATCAATCCAAGAAGATGACATAACAATTTTAAGTATCTACGCACCCAACACAGCTTCACCACAATATATAAGGCAACTGCTAACAACCTTAAAAGGACAAATTGACAATAACACAATCATAGTCGGGGACTTTAACACCCCACTGACAGCAATGGACAGATCAACCAGACAGAAAATCAAAAAGGAAACACAGGCCCTGAATGATGCATTAAACCAGGTGGACTTACTAGATATTTATAGGACATTCCATCCAAAAGCAACAGAATACACATTCTTCTCAAGTGCACATGGAACATCCTCTAAGATTGATCATATCCTGGGCTACAAATCCAACCTCGGTAACGTTAAGAAAACTGAAATCATATCAAGCATCTTTTCCGACCACAATGCCATACGACTGGAAATCAACAACAAGAAAAAAACTGCAAAAGACACAAACACGTGGAGACTCAACAACATGCTACTAAACAACGAATGGATCACTGAAGAAATCAAAGAAGAAATTAAAAAATACCTGGCAGCAAATGACAATGAAGATACAACACTCCAAAACCTATGGGATGCAGCAAAAGCCATTCTAAGAAGAATCTGGCACTGCCACAAGCTGTGGCATAGCAAGCTGCAGCATAGGTCACAGGTGCAGCTCAGCTCATGCGGTGCTGTGGCTGTGGCATAGGCCAGTAGCTGCAGCCTCGATTCGACCCCCAGCCTGGGAACTTGCCACAGGCGCAGCAAAAAAAAAAAAAAAAAAGTCAGTGTCTGAAAATGTATTGTACTCAACAGAACAATGTACATCAAACTTTAAACTTTCTTAGACTTTGCCTTACTAACATTTTGCAAATAATTTTAGTAAGGTCAAAAGAGGTAAGAAAGTTATGTTTCCCTCACCTTTATATGAAACACCATTTGTAAAAGTATAATCTCCATAATCAAATACATGTAATATTTGACACACTCATGTCTGTAGCTGGTGACGCTGAACTACAGATCCCGCTTTAAGTAGCAAAGACCTAAAATGATGATTCCAAGCTTTTATGGGCATCAAATTCACCTGGAGGTCTTATTAAAATATAGATTGCAGGGCTGTGCCCCCAGAGTTTTTTTATTCAGTGGGTCTAGGCTAGGGCACAAGAATTTGCATTTCTTTTTTTTTTTTTTGTCTTTTGTCTTTGTTGTTGTTGTTGTTGTTGTTGTTGTTGCTATTTCTTGGGCCGTTCCCGCGGCATATGGAGATTCCCAGGCTAGGGGTTGAATCGGAGCTGTAGCCACCGGCCTACGCCAGAGCCACAGCAACGCGGGATCCGAGCCACGTCTGCAACCTACACCACAGCTCATGGCAATGCCAGATCGTTAACCCACTGAGCAAGGGCAGGGATCGAACCTGCAACCTCATGGTTCCTAGTCGGATTCGTTAACCACTGCGCCACGACGTGAACTCCAGAATTTGCATTTCTAACAACACCAAGAGGATGGTGATGCCACTGGTCCAGGGCTCACACTTTGAGAATTATGTAGAAAATGCCTCCTTCCTATAAGATAACTTCAATCTTTCAGAGAGAAAAGGCAGATCATCTTCAAGAGAATTAGGAATCAAATATTTCTTCTCAGTTTTTAGTTTGTGTTTTCATCCTTAAAACAAGCAGAAAATAATTTTAACATAATTTTCTTAAGTTGTTTTTTACGGATGAAAATATAAAACTGTACAGCCACTTGGAAGACATTTTGGCAGTTTTGTGTAACTATCATGCAACTATCATATGACCTAGCAATTACACTCTTGGGCATTTCTTTTTTTTCATATTCCACATATAAGTGATAGCATATGATGTTTGTGTCTCACTGTCTGACTTCATTTAGCATGGTAATTTCTAGGTCCATCCATGTTTCTGCAAATGCCATTACTTCATACCTTTTTATGGCTAAGTAATATTCCATGATGTATATGTACATATTTATCCACTCCTCTGTCGACGGACATTTAGGTTGCTTCCGTGACTTAGCTATTGTACATAGTGCTGTATTCCATAGTGGTTGTACCAATTTACATTCCCACCAACAGTGTAAGAGGGTTCCCTCTTCACACCCTCTCCAGCATTTACTATTTGAAGACTGTGTGATGATGGCCATTCTGACTGGTGTGAGGTAGTACCTCATAGTAGTTTTGATTTGCATTTCTCTAATAACTAGTCATACTGAACATCTTTTCATGTGCCTACTGGTCATCTGTATGTCTTCCATGGAGAACTGTCTGTTTAGATCTTCTGCCCATTTTTTTTATTTTTTATTTTCCCACTGTACAGCAAGGGGATCAAGTTATCCTTACATGTATACATTACAATTACATTTTTCCCCCCACCCTTTGTTCTGTTGCAACATGAGTATCTAGACAAAGTTCTCAATGCTACTCAGCAGAATCTCCTTGTAAATCTATTCTAAGTTGTGTCTGATAAGCCCAAGCTTCCGATCCCTCCTATTCCCTCCCCCTCCCATCAGGCAGCCACAAGTCTTTTCTCCAAGTCCATGATTTTCTTTTCTGAGGAGATGTTCATTTGTGCTGGATATTAGATTCCAGTTATAAGTGATATCATATGGTATTTGTCTTTGTCTTTCTGGCTCATTTCACTCAGTATGAGATTCTCTAGTTCCATCCATGTTGCTGCAAATGGCATTATGTCATTCTTTTTTATGGCTGAGTAGTATTTCATTGTGTATATATACCACCTCTTCCGAATCCAATCATCTGTTGATGGACATCTGGGTTGTTTCCATGTCCTGGGTTGTTTCCATGTCCTGGCTATTGTAAACAGTGCTGCAATGAACATGCGGGTGCATGTGTCTATGTTATCCCATTATGAGGTTTGTCTTCATTTTGTTTAGGGTTTCCTTAGTTGTGCAAAAACCTCTAAGTTTATTTAGATCCCATTTGTTTATTTTTGTTTTTATTGTCATTACTCTAGGAGGTGAATCTGACGAGATACTGTTGTGGCTTATGTCAGAGAATGTGGCCTATGTCTTCCTCTAAGAGTTTTATAGTATCCAGTCTTATATTTAGGTCTTTAATCCATTTGGAGTTTCTTTTTGTGTATGGTATTAGGGAGTGTTCTAATTTCATTGTTTTACAAGTAGCTGTCCATTTTTCCAGCACCACTTATGGAAGGGACTGTTATTCTCTATCATATATTCTTGCCTCCTCTGTCATAGATTAGTTGACTGTAGGTGTGTGGGTTTAATTCTGGGCTTTCTATCCTATTCCACTGATCTATATTTCTGAAAGTTTATGGTCCATTTGGTTGAAGACTGCTCAGCATTTGGTTGCAAATTTTGCTGTTTTTAGGGGAGAAATTGAGCTCTAGTCCTTCTATTCCGCCATCTTAATCCCATCTCCAATAAATTTAATCTGATCTATATTGCTGGGTTTGTGCCAGTACCATACTGTTTTGATGACTGTAGCTTTGTAGTATAGTCTAAGTCAGGTAGCCTGATTCCGCCAGCTGCTTTTTTTTTTAATTTATTTTTTCTTTTTTTATAATACTTTTTTATATATAAATATATTAAATTTAAATATATTTTTATATATTTTCATATGTAATACTCAATGAATTTATTACATTTATAGTTGTACAATGAGCCATTTTTCTTTCTAGAGATGGCTTTGGCTATTCTGGGTCTTTTGTGCTTCCAAACAAACTTTAAAATATTTTGTTCCAATTCTGTGAAAAATGCCATTAATAATTTGATAGGGATGCACTGAATCTGTAAAATGCCTTGAGTAGTACAGTCATTTTGACAATATTGATTCTTCCAATCCAAGAAGTCTGTAATTACATTTTTAAAAATCCGGTAGGTACCAAACTATTACTATTAGCATGGGGGATGAAGGTGGGATTTGGAAAATGATGACAGTAAATTAAACTATCTAATTGTCTAATTTTCTGTATTTTCTAACTTAATTGTTTGAGGTATAGTTGATTTACAATGTGTTAATTTTTGCTGTACAGCAAAGTGATCAGCATATATACATATATATTCTCTTTCATGTTCCTTTCTATTATGGTTAATTAGAGTATATTGAATACAGATCCCTGTGCTATACAGTAGGACTTTGTTGTTTATCCATTCCATATATAACAGTCTGCATCTGCTAATCCCAACTCCCAATCCAACCCTCCCCACACCCCTTCCCCATGGCAACCATAAGTCTGTTTTCTATGTCTGTGAGTTTGTTTCTGTACCATAGATAAATTCATTTGTGTCATATTTTAGATTCCAAGTATAAGCGATATCATATGGTATTGTTTTTTCTTTCTGACTTATTTCACTTAATATGATAAACACTAGGTATGTAAACACTGCTGTAAATGGTGTCATTTCATTTTTTGTAATGGCTGAATAGTAGTCATTGTATATATATATATATAATTTCTTCTTTATCCATTCATCTGTCAATGAACATTTAGGTTGCTTCCACACCTTGGCTATTGTAAACAGTGCTGCTGCGACTATATTATTTTTACAGAGAGATCATATACTTAAGAAATTCTAAATTTATTTTCCATTTTCAATCAAATTAAAGTTTTCAAAAGAGATAGCAACAGACATGCAAATAATCAAAAGTAAAATCAGGGGTTTCCTTACTTAGGCAAACTAATGGAGCAAAATCAATGCCTTTCTTTCATTAATAAAAAATTAATGGAAAAGCTATTTCTTCCTGGGAGTTCCCATCATGGCTCAGCAGTTAATGAACCCAACTAGGATCCATGAGGATGCAGCTTCGATCCCTGGCCTTGCTCAGTGAATTAAGGATCCAGTGTTGCCGAGAGCTGTAGTGTAGGTCACAGACATGACTCAGATCCTATTTTCCTGTGGCTGTGGTATAGGCCAGTGCCTACAGCTCCTATATGACCCCTATCCTGGGAACTGCCATATGCCATGGGTGCAGCCCTAAAAAAAAGACAAAAAAAGAAAAGCAATTGTATACAAGATCACCCAGAGTTCATTTAGACATCCTTTCAACCTAGTTATAATATTTAGCCATGACAATAGTTTTATCACAAAATCATTAATAAAAATATTCTCAAAACTAAATACATAAAGATGTATTATCCTTTATGACCTGAATTTTATGGGACATAATTTTTCTTGCAATAGTGAGTGACACATTCATTTAGTTCCTGCTTATTATTTTAAAAGTACATTTTTTTTCATTTTTAAAGTTTCACTGAAATATAGTTGATTTACAATGTTGCGATAATAAAAGTACCTTTTAAATATCTGATGAGGGAGTTCCCATCATGGCTCAGTGGTTAGCGAACCTGACTGGCATTCATGAGGATGTGGGTTCAATCCCTATCCTCTCTCAGTGGGTTAAAGATCAGGCGTCGCCATAAGCTGTGGTGTAGGTCACAGACACAGCTCAGATCCTGTGTTGCTGTGGCTGTGGTGTAGGCCAGCAGCTGCAGCTCTGATTTGACCCCTAGCCTGGGAACCTCCACATGCCGCAGGTGCAGCCCTAAAAAAGACAAAAGACCAAACATCTGATGAGGGAGTTCCCATCGTTCCCATTCCATAACAAAAATTTTATTTATTTTGGTTTATCTGATGAGGATAAACCAAAATAAATAACATTTAAAAAATAAAACTAAATATCTGGTAAGGATAAATTACATCCATTCAACAGAGGTGAGAGAATTTTCATCATGAAAAAACAACTGGTACCTAACAAAAGCTGACATTGTGGATCAAGAACAACTTTAGGAATTAAAAAGACGTCTTTACCTGCCGTATTTTTAGATTTGTCTCTCCATCCAGATTAGATGTTGCAACGTAACATGTGGCCTGAGGTTGGCTAAGGAAAATAAAGCAAGTAATATTGAATCAACATCTTTCCAACAGATTAATTTCCCAAGAATGGTAACGACGGAGTGTGATCTACATCAGTACCAGTGCTTCAAAACTGAAAGGTTTATGACAACTACTTTGCCAGAGGATATTAACAGCCTGATCCTACGAGCCCAAAGTTCATCTTGCAGGAAAGCTCAGCGAAAAAGTTCCCGCCCTTACAGACTTGTGTGATTACTCTTCAACCTCCCCACCCCCACCAGAAAAAAAGGGCTGAGGATGAATGGAGATTTTATGTAGTTCACAACTGACCAGAGGTCAAATATACAATTCTTAAAAATTTAATTTTTAAGTAAATTATAGTTGATTTATAATGTTGTGCAAGTCTGTTATTCTCTGCAGTGGGTCCACTGCAGTCCCTAAGGACCCAGGCTTTACGCCTTGAGAATGAGGGTGTATCCTCCAGGACATTTCTACACAGAGCAGAGCTCCTGCGACAAACATAACAACTGGGGCCTCTGTATTTCCATCTAATAACCTCAAGAGCTAGGGAGTCAAGGCACGGAATCAGCAAACAGTTGTCTTGCCAAATTTTATTCCTTGTCAAACGCAGCTCATTTATGATACTTAACTATTTGAAAGAAAATGCCATGAAGAACAACAAAAATTGACAGTTAACATGTACTTAGTCTTAAACTCGGCCACGTCATTTGACTCTATCATGTGCTGAAATATCAGGCTAAAAGTAAAATAATCTGTATTCATTTGGTAACCAAGACCTTATACCCCAAAATAGAAAGACAGCTTCACTGGGGATCCAGAGATATAACAGAGTAAGGACTTCCAAAAGCCTCTCCTCTGTAACAAACAATGAGAAAATGGGCAAAAATTATCACAGTTAACTTTTTCAAAACTCCGAAAATTAACCAAAGGCTAAAAACAGCCCAGGGATACTTTATTCAAGACAAGTGGCTGAATTTTGACTTTTTTTAAAAAATAGTGAGTTTGGTGATATTTTAAGTTGCCCTAGCCCCACATCCTCCTTTTAGCTCAGAGGCAGCTCAGAGGAATAAGTCTACATTCCAAGTCCCAAGAGAGAACAGCACAGAGCTGGAGCTCTTTCCAATCCTCATTGCCAGAGAAGCACAAGCTGACCTGTCCGATGGTTCTCTCAAAGAGCCCACTTGAAAGGCCTGTTTTATTTGGCCTGACTCAGAGCTCACCCGAGGCTGAAAGCCTCTCCCTTGGGGAAGTGGGGAAGGGGAATTTGGTTGAAAATATTCACAGGGCAGTATTTAAATGTCATAGCTGGCCGGGGTAATGTATAACAGTTGAGGTAAACAACAGACTAAACAAAAAGCTTAAAAAATTGGTAATGAGCAGTAACAAAAATAGATCCCGGGGAAGAGAGAGAATCTAATTGCCAGAGGTGCCAAATTTTATTACCCAAAAAAGTTCAGTTTTCAACAAAAACATCATGAGACATGAAAAGAAGCAAGTAAGTATGGCCCATACATAAAGCAAAAGGCAATCTAGAAACTCCCTGAGGCAATCAAGGCATTGGACTTAATGCACAAAATTTAAATCAATATGCTAAATATGTTCACACGGTGAAAGGAAACCATGTTGAAAGAAACATCATGTGAGAAATGTCCCATGATATAGGGAACATCAATAAAAATATCCAAATTATTTAAAAAAATAAATAGAAAGTCTTGTGTTGAAAAGTACAGGAAACGACATGGAAAATTCACTAGAAGGGCACAACATCAGATTGTGAGCAGGGAGAAAAAACACTCATTCACCCTGAAGATAAGTCAATTGAGACAATCCGGTCTAAGGAAGAGAAATTTAAAACAATGGAAAAAGTGCACAGATTGTCTGGAACACAATCAAGCAACCAACATGTATAGAACAGGAGTCCCACAAGGTGAGTCAAGAAAGGAAGGAGCAAAAAGAACATTTAAAGTAATAATGGCCCAAAATTCCTCACACTGAATGAAAAATATCAATCTACCTACACATCCGAGAAGCTCAACAAAATAAGTCTCTAATTAGTATGTACTCAGAGACCCACACCTAGACATATAACCACACTGTTGAAAGTTAAAGCCAAAGAAAGACTCTTAAAAGCAGAAAGAGAAAAATTCCTTCTCACATTAGAGATGCTAAATAATATTAACACATCGTTTCTAAGCAGAAACCTTGGAAGACACTGGGATAACATATCAAGGAACTGAAAGAAAAAAATTATCAACCAAAAATTCTATATCCATCAAATCTACCCTTCAAAAGTTAAGGCGTTAAGACATTCCCAGATAACTAAAAACTGAGAAAGACTGTTAATAGCAGCCTTACTTTATAATAAGTACTAAAGGGAGTTCTTCAGGCTAAAATGAAAGATCCTAAGGCAGTACCTGAATCCACAAGAAAAAAAAAGCAGAGCTCCAGCAAAGGTACTATATAGGTAAATATAAAAGACAGTGTGTGTGTGTGTGTGTGTCTCCTTCTTTCTCCTGATTTAAAAGCCAACTGGTTAAGCAATAATTATACATCCATGTTGATGGTTACACTGCGTATGAAGACGTAATGTGTGGTAACAGCAAAAGGAGGGGGTGGGGGAAGCAAATTTGTATACAACTTTGGAAACGACATTGGTATTAATCTAAAGTAGATTGTTACAAATCAAGGTGCTGATGGTAATCCCCAAGGCAACAGGATATAAATCATATATACAGTAAAAGAAACAACAGAGAATTAAAAACATACCAGAATGTATTGTATATACCAGAATATCTATCTATTTAGCACAAAAGAAGCCAGTGGAAAGGAAGTGAAGAAGAAAAAGACACAGTATATAAGAAAACAAATAGCAAATGGCACATGAAAATCCTACCTTTTCAGTAACGCCATAAGCTGATTATATCCCCCATTAGAAGGCAGAGAGTGGAAAAAATGGATTTAAAAACAAAATAAAAACATTATACAACTATATGCTTTCTATAAGAGATGACACCTGAGACTCAAAAACACAGGTTCTCGTCTTGGATCAGTGGAAACGAATCTGACCAGCATCCATGAGGACGCAGGTTTGATCTCTGGCTTCGCTCAGTGGGTTAAGGATCCAGTGTTGCTGTAAGCTGTGATGTAGGCCGGCCGCTGCAGCTCCAATTCAGCCCCTAGCCTGGGAACCTGCATATGCCACATGTATAGCCCTGAAAAGCAAAAAAATAAATAAAATAAAAAAATTTTTTAAAAAGATTCAAAGACGCAAACAGGTTGAAAGTAAGAGGATGGGAAAAGATATACCATGCAAACAGTTAAAAGTGTCATTGTGGCTATACAAACATCATACAAAATAGACTTTAAGATAAAATCATTACTAGATAGATATTTTATAGTGATAAAAGGGTCAATCTGTCAAGAAGATAGAGCAATGATAAATATATACACACACTGAACAACACAGGTCAAAATAAATGAAGCAAAAACTCAAAGAACTGGAGTTCCCATCGTGGCTCAGCGTAAATGAATCTAAATAGCATCCATGAGGATGCAAGTTCAATCCCTGGTCTTGCTCAGTGCGTTAAAGATCCAGTGTTGCCATGAGCTGTGGTGCAGGCCACAGATGCAGCTTGGATCCTGCACTGCTGTGGCTGTGGTGTAGGCCGGCGGCTGCAGCTTGATTCAACTCCTAGCCTGGGAACCTCCATATGCCATGGGTGTGGCCCTAAAAAATACCAAAAAAGACACTAGAAAAAAAAAGATATTCTAGATTCTCTTACAAATAAAAATTCCAAGCTTGAAGAATACAAGAGGAGACTATATATGCGTGTATATACGTAAACATAAAATACCTCCAAAATTATACACAAGAATATAATAGTATTGACTGTCTGATGGTCAGTGGGGGGGGGAGTCACTGTCTGTCTTTTCATACCTTTTCTTTCTTTCCTTCTTTCTTTCTAGGGCCACACCCGCAGCATATGGAAGTTCCCAGGCTAGAGGTCGAATCAGAGCTGCAGCTATGAGCCTGCACCACAGCCAGAGCAGTGCGGGATCCGGGCTGTGTCTGCAACTTACACCCCAGCTCACATCAATACCCATCACCAGATCCTTAACCCACAGAGCAAGGCCAGGAATCAAAGCCGCATCCTCACAAACACTATGTCAGATTCTTAACCTGCTGAGCCACAGTGTGAACTCCTCTTTTCACACCATTTCAAACTTGAAACATAATGTGAATTAGCTATTTCGGAGTTCCCGTCGTGGCGCAGCGGTTAACGAATCCGACTAGGAACCATGAGGTTGCGGGTTCAGTCCCTGCCCTTGCTCAGTGGGTTAATGATCCAGCGTTGCCGTGAGCTGCGGTGTAGGCTGCAGACGTGGCTCAGATCCCGCGTTGCTGTGCCTCTGGCGTAGGCCGGTGGCTACAACTCTGATTAGACCCCTAGCCTGGGAACCTCCATATGCCATGAGAGCAGCCCAAGAAATGGCAAAAAGACAAAAAATAAATAAATAAATAAATAAATTTAAAATGGCCTATAAAACTTCTCTTCTAAATTATAAATGCTCTATGTTTTAATGTATTCCTATAACAATCACTTTACCATTACTCTATCCAAGTCCAGACTTGCTCACAACCTTGTATTAGTGTTTCTACTTTCACAACACATCTGCATGCTCATCACCATATCATCATCCTGTTTTTACAACTACTGTGTGAAAAAAGACGAAATAAGGGGGATATTTTTCCTGAGAGATGAAAGATCTAAGAACACAACAAGAAAAGCTGTTTCAAATAAAAAGGCTTGTTCATATACTTCAGATTTTTTTCCATTAGACCAATAGCTCTCACTTTTAAAAATTTTGGAGTTCCCTTCATGGCTCCGCGGTGAATGAACCCGACCAGGATCGATGAGGATTCAGGTTTGATCCCTGGCCTTGCTCAGTGGGTTGAGGATCCAGTGTTGCCATGAGCTGTGGTGTAGGTTGCAGACATGGCTCAGATCCCATGTTGCTGTGGCTGTGGTGTAGGCTGGCAGCTGCAGCTCCAATTCGACCCCTAGCCTGGGAATTTCCACATGCTGCGAATGCGGTTCTTGGGGAAAAAAAAAATAAAAGGAATTAATCTAAAAATTAGGACAGGAGAATGTATAGGTGAATTAAAGAAAAGCGAACACAAGTACAGAATAGCAGTTGTCAAACTATGACCTAAAGACCAAATCTGGCCCCTGCCTATTTTTATAAATAAAGTTTTATTGGAACAGAGCCATACCAATTTTTTATATATTGCCTATGGCTGCTTCTGATGTTACAAAGGCAGAGCTGAAAGCTACAACAGAGACAGCATCACCCCCAAAGCTGAAAATATTTACTCTGTTTCCTTTTGTAGAAAACATTCGCAGTCACCGGTTTACCATCTAGAGAACGGCAGGGTGAAAGGGGTGAGAGAGGGAAACGCCTGTGGTTTTCTTACAGTTTCTGACCCCAAGCGAAAGTGCCTGCAGCGCTCACCCGAGTAACTAACCTGGAAGAGATGAGGACCACGTCTGCAGGGAGGAACTGCCCGTCTGTGGCCTTCACAATGTCACCCACATTCACCTTTCGAGTCAGGAGAGAACACACGGAATCATGCATTTTAAAAAGGACAGACGAAGGCACAATGTGTCAAATAACCTCAAGAAAAAGGACAGCGTGAAAATCCCGGAGCCGTCCTGATAAGTTTCAGCTACGTTACAACAATGTCATTTCCTCTTTTTTCTCTTCTTTTTCTCTTTTGCGGCTGCGTTCACAGGTTCGCAGCACGCGCAAGTTGCTGGGCCACAGCAGCGACAACCATGCTGGATCCTTAACCTGCTGAGCCACCGGAAAACTCCGAAGCACCTCTATTTCCCGATGTCTTCACTTCTCTAAAACTGCTGTTCCTAACTAAGGGCTATTCTGCCTTCCACATCCGCCAGGGGACACTTGGCAATGTCTGGAGGTATTTTTGGTTGTCACAGTGGTGGGGGTTTTAGGGGATGACTCTATCGTCACTGAATGAGTCGAAGCCAGAGATGCTGCTAAACTTTCCGCAATGCGCAGGACAGCCCCGCCCTCGGGAGTCATCCAGCCCAAAGTGTAAACAATGCCAAGGTGGAGACCCACTCGAGGCACCACATTTGCAATGCTGTGCTGTTCGTACACCATCACACTATCATTGCTTGCCTAGCGTCTGCCTTCCTCTGCCGGTCTGTGAGATTCACAGAGACTCAAGAAAATGCCTGTCTCACTCCTAGATGAAGCCCCAGTGCTCACACCAGTGCTTCTACTGTAGTAAGCACTCAAGAAATACTTGTTGACTAAATATATGAATGAAATCTAATTTTTAAATGAGAAAAAGCAAGAGACATAAATTCTAGGAATCATTCATGGTGAAAGCGTCTTAAGCTCTTGACAATTTCTCCTTGGATACTGAGCCTTTAACAAACTGAGAATTGACGCTGTGCTAAGTGCTAAAGGCATAGCTCTTAAAGGGACAGCCCTTCCCTGGGCAGCTGGAAAAGCCAGGGGTCTAAATGCTTTCCTCGACCAAGTTCTGGGCCTGCATTTAAAAAATAAGTTCTAACTGGAGGACGAGGAGACTGTGATTGCCATTGATTCACTGTATGATTTATGATGACAGATGATTCCCATATGAACTGAGCCTCAGATTAATTAACACTTCAGATCAAAGTTAGGAGTGAACTTTAGACGCTACAATGTGTCTTTATAAACAGCAAGCACAACCCCTAGGGGAGGAAAAAAAAAAGACTGACAGGACAACCTTCACAACTTGCACAAAGTCCACAAACACAACAGACAATAAAGCATTTATAACATATAAGCAAGCAACTTACAGCAAGATCTAAAAATGGCTAGAATAATACAAATGAGAACCGTGAAATTAAAACTGGAATTTCCGCAGAAGCAATACTGATGTAGGAAGTGAACATACACCCGCGGGCCTGAGAGCAGGAAGCCATCTCCCTGAAGGGCAGTCGCAACCCTCACATCTCCCACCAACCGTCTCTTTTTCTCTTTGACCACAGAGCGTCCATGAGTGTCCTTTCCTCTGCTGAGCACGGATGTCCAGAGCGCTCCCCTTGGGCACGTGCGCAGAAAGGACGCAGAGGGACAGAGTTCGAGCCCCCGGCTCAGGCTGCCGGCCTGGATCTTGCCGCCGAAGCCATGGGGTAGATTAGACCTCAATCCCGCCGTCGCCTCTGCTCAGTCAGAAGCCCACCGCGGCCTCACGCCACCCGCCTGCTGTACTCACAGCTCCCCCTTCCCAGAGGCGCGCCATCGGGCACAGAGGGCCCCCCTGCCATTCTTCTTGCCCTTGGTCCCAAAGAGAGGAGCGAAAAGCGGTCCCTCTCGACTCAGCTGGCTTCTCTCTCTCAGGGCAGGAAATAGCGATGATACTTAGAAATGGACACATTCTGAGAGTCGGCTCTCAAAGGAATTTGACACTGGTCACCAAGTAGCTATTGAGGAGCACACAGTCAGACACTAGCCCCTGGACAGCTTTACTTCATCCCCGAAGGGCAAACGTTATGACAACACTGCCCGGGATGTTCTCCATGGGTCATCTTGTGCCCAGAGCAACTGTGTGTGAACCACACAAGGACACCTGCCAGCTGTGTCACCTTGAGCAAGAGACTCACTCTCTTTGATCCTTTGCTTCCTCATCTACAAAATGGGACAATATGATGCTTCCTAAAGATCCGCTTCCCAGATCAAAAATCTGCAGCTTTAAATACCGTGGGTGCTTATGACTAAGTTAAATACACTCTTACCTCTTTCCACAAAACCACCTGCCACACATTCCGTCTTAACACTGAAAAAGAAACAGTTGTGTATTCATTGTAATTATTGCACTGGGTAAAGTCCAAAATAATAAAAGATACCTCTTCCCCAAAACTGCAGGCATTTATTTATAAATTATTGTTTTGTTAATTTAACTTTTGTATAAACTCACAGAGTATGTAATTCTGTTCATACGCACTAACCCCAAAAGACAGCGACACACTGGGCTTGATGGGACAGCGGTGAGCGTAGCTGCCTTCCAAAATAGAGCAATATGGGGAGTTCCCGTCGTGGCGCAGTGGTTAACGAATCCAACTAGGAACCATGAGGTTGTGGGTTCGGTCCCTGCCCTTGCTCAGTGGGTTAACGATCCAGCGTTGCCGTGAGCTGTGGTGTAGGTTGCAGACGCGGCTCGGATCCCTCGCTGCTGCAGCTCTGGCGTAGGCCGGTGGCTACAGCTCCGATTCCGACCTCTAGCCTGGGAACCTCCATATGCCGCGGGAGCAGCCCAAGAAATAGCAAAAAAAAAAAAAAAAAAACCAAAATAGAGCAATATGTAATAAAATGCAACATAGTATGATACGGGATAGAATATAGACAGACAGATAGACAGGCTGTATTAAGTCACTTCCAGTCCCAAAGAGAATACAGTCTGCTGCTATACGCTAAAATACTGGCTGATGGCCTGGAAAGCATCATAAGATATTTCTAATCAATACAGAGATAGCACACATCAGAACGAGGACGGAGAGAGGTATGCAATACCCAGTCTTCTTTATGGACGTGAGAGCTGTTAGTATGCTGGATACCCATCCCCCCGTCTTTTTTCTCTTTCTGTATTCTAGTCAGCATCATTACTGACTCTGAGCATCCTTCTAGTTTTTGTTATTTGGTTTTACACGTCTTTAAATTAAAAAATGTTACAAAACATACTGCACGCATCTACTTGCTGAATCTGGATATATTCTCAGAGTGAAGGAGTCATAAAAAAACTCAATCTAATATCTTACCTATTGTGTTCTTCGAGTTAACTAATCTGTCTGCCATATGTCGTTTCTGTTATAGAAAAAAAAGCCATGATGTCAAAAGCTCCAAATGAATCATTCAAATCATAGTACAAGTCACAGCAGTTTTAAGGAAGAACAGAGGCAGCAAACCTAACCATACAGTCTTTTGTTGGCTATAACTGATCTCAATTTTGCTTCTCCCTTACACGCCTCCAGAAATGGAGATGTGACCTAAGAGAGGCAGTAGAGCAGTGGGCTCAGGTGTGGGGCCCCCAGGGCCTGCCTGCCTTGGTTGATATCCCAGCTCTGCCCTTTACTAATGCAGCCGGTCAGGTCACTGACTTGCCTGCGCCTCAGTTTAAATGAATACACAGGGGTTCCCACTGTGGCAAATCGGGATCAGCAGCGTCTTGGGAGCACTGGGATGCAGGCTGGGTCCCTGACCCCGCACGCACAGTGGGCTACGGATCTGGCGTTGCCGTAGCTGTGGCTTAGATGGAACTGATGCTCGGATCTGATCCATATGCCTCGGAGAGGCCAAAAAAGAAAATAAATAAATACATACACACAGACACACACCCTCACATGCATATAGACACATGCAGTTCAGAGCTTACTACATAGTAAAGTGCTCTTGAAACATTAGCATTTTATATGATGCGTAATGACTGTGTTTCGTTAAACACATAGTTAGCAATTCTGAACATGGCCCCACTTAACGGACGGCTTTTGAGGTTGAAAAACTCTTTCACATTATAAGCCAATCAAAAGGCCAGCAACCAAAGAGACCTTCCTGGCGACATGGCAAGACGGTAGGAGTTGGGCAGCAGCATGCCAAGGACCTCGGCCGGCCGGTGATTCTGGAAATGAGCCTCCCGATGATGAGCGAGGAGGGAGGGACTGCAGAAGTGTGACCCCCGCTGCGGCAGGGGGGGTCGGAGCAAAAGCAAACACTGACAACGAGCTCTCCTACGTCTCCCCTGAGATCAGCAGCCCGTGTGACCCCGCTGACAAGGTTACAGCACAATTTGTGTGCACATGTGTTTCTGCCATTCAGGATTTTCTCCTCAGGCTGGATTACATCCCCGAAGACACTATCATGGGTCTTATGACAGCTATTAGGTCTTACTGGTCTCTCAAATATATATGTAATTTAAAATTTGAAACCTCACAACTGTCACTCTTCACATCAACTACAGACTTAAAGAATCATACAGTTCCAACCAACAGCCTGAAAAAAAAGAGTAAGAAATGCACCTCTCGGAGTTGCCATCGTGGCTCAGTGGTTAACGAATCTGACTAAGAACCATGATGTTGTGGGTTCGATCCCTGGCCTCAATCAGTGAGTTAAGGATCTGGCACTGCCATGAGCTGTGGTGTAGGTTGCAGCCGAAGCTTGGATACCGCGTTGCTGTGACTGTGGCATAGGCCGGCGGTACAGCTCTGATTAGACCCCTAGCCTGGGAACCTCCATATGCCACGGGCGGGGCCCTAAAAAGGCAAAAGACCAAAAAAAAAAAAAAAAAAAAAATACACCTCTTATATTCAAGGCAGTGTTTTTCTGGTTTTATTTTTTGACTACACCCGTGTCATGCGGAAGTTCCTGGGCCAGGGATCGAACATGTGCAACAACAGTGACAATGCTGGATCCTTAACCACTAGGCCACGAGGGAACTCCTAAGGCAGTGGGGTTGGGAGCATTTAGTAGCAGTAAACTTACGTAATCTTCTACAATCTCTTTGATGCCTGAAATTACAAGAATAATCAGCAAAGGCAACAGAGTTGTATATTTTCCCGTTGGAGACACATCTGGAATTTGCTGCAAAATAGAGTTACACTATTAATTTTATAAGTCCTTGGTATATTTTGCATACAAAGCAAGTTACATTACTAGCAGCAAGTTACACTACCAGTAGCAATGTACGCTACATGACAACACAGATGCAATATAAAGGGGAAGGAGATGCAGCATAACCATCCCTGTATAAAATACTAGCTACTGCGTAGCACAGGTAATTATATTCAAAATCTTATCATAACCTATCATGGAAAAGAATCTGAAAAAGAGCATGTATGTATAAAGAATCGTTTTGCTGTGTACCTGAAATTATCAACTATACTTCAATCTTTTAAAAATCCCTCAAGTGTGACCCTAAATATTACATAATGTGTAAAAGTACCCAGTTCAGTTGCTTAATAATTGACTTTGGTCATTGTGTCACCTTTTTTTTTTTTTTTTTTTTTTTTGTCTTTTGTCTTTTTGCCTTTTCTTGGGCCGCTCCCACGGCATATGGAGGTTCCCAGGCTAGGAGTCGAATCAGAGCTGTAGCTGCTGGCCTATACCACAGCCACCGCAACATGGGATCAGAACTACGCCTGTGACCTATACCACAGCTCACAGCAACACCGGATCCTTAACCCACTGAGCGAGGCCAGGGATCGAACCCAAATCCTCATGGATCCTAGTTGGGTTCATTACTGCTGAGCTACAACGGGGACTCTGAAAGATGCTATTTTAAACTAACCTTCAGGGTTGGTTGTTTGTTTTTTAATTATTCCTTTCAAAATACAGCAGAGCCATCCTACCATGGAGGTGGCACAAATGACAGGAGTCATTCCAATAATATCTCATGAATGATCTAAACCAGGTTGAACTGAAGACCAGTTAATTCATCTACTGTGCAACAACCCATCTTTCAGCCCAGAAGTGGACTTTCGGTGTCTCACTGAATAACTTAAACATTGGATGAAGAGATCTCTTCTCACGGCGTTTAAATTTATTCCCTATATCAAACTCTTACTTCAGCTAAGTAAGCTTTTTATACCTTACTTTTTGCTTCCTAAAAATCTCAGCCCACCACCCTGTCCAGGAACGTTACCTGCAGTATCGTGATGAAGAGGAAGAAAGCGTTGGCCGCTTTGCTGAACTGCAGGTACAGATACCGCGGGAGAAAGGACCACAGGCTGTACTTGGCTGTGCTGTGGGTGAAAAGAAAAGTGCATCTCAGCTAACGCTGTGAACTCATAAAACACTGACGCAGGACGCAGACATTAGTTATAACCCAGAAGTGGATAAAGCAGTGTTTTAAAATGCTGACCCTTTTCTAAAGATATTTTGTCTTTTTCACAGCATTCGTTGTCATCGAAAACATACCTAGGATAAAAAAAGAATTTTCCCCACTTCCGGAAGTACTATCAATATGAATACAGGCATAGAGAACCAAGGATCAGAAAGCAGAAAGCAGCGTGTTACCTAAGCATATGGAAATGAGAAGGAGAGGAGTACATCTTTCATTTCATTAATCATTGAGATCGTTTATTCACTCAGCAAACATTTATTGAGCAGCTGCTATGTGCTAAGGAACTATTCTAGGTGTTTGAGATACATCAGGAAAAACAGAAAGATTCCTGCCCTTATGAGGCTTACAATCCAATGGAGCAAGACAAACAATAATCAATAAACATGACAAATCCGTTACCTACAGCTATAGATATATGTTAGAAGGAGATAAGCAAGATTCAGCCTCCATTTTCTAATTGCCTGTAATGCTTATAGCAAAGCTTCTCGGGAGCTCCCATCGTGGCACAGCAGAAACAAATCCAATTAGTATCCATGAGGATGCGAGTTCAACCCCTGGCCTCACTCAGTGGGTTAAGAATCCAGCACTGCCGTGAGCTGTGGTGCAGGCCAAACACTCAGCTCAGATCCTGGGTTGCTGGGGCTGTGGTGCAGGCTGGCAGTTGTAGCTCCGATTGGAGACCTAGCCTGGGAACCCCCCTATCCCGCAGGTGCAGCCCTAATAAAAATTAAAAAAAAATTCTTAGCAACGTCCGTCTTATAGGCCACCCTTCAAAAACGTTCTGTCACTAAACAATATCTCAAACCCAATATCCACCCAAATGCCTAGGACCTGTCAGGGACAAAGAACACCGTCGAAGGTGTGTTTCTTTTCTTCCAGTTAATCTACATCATCTGACAAGTTTCTGGTTTAGAAACTGGAAAGACCAAAACCAAAACCACCTGCATTTCCGGGGATCTGAGAGGAGCCGGAGGCAGAGGAGACGTCAAGGACACATTCAGGATGAACTCCCAGCGTCAGCACCGCTCGGCACAAGACCGGGGAACGGACGAGGCTCATCCGGAGAAGGCCCAGTCCTGATCCTGCCGCCATCCGTCCGAGTGGCAGGCCAGGGCCTGGCACTGCCACTGGACAGGCAGTGGGTGTGAAGGGATCCCAGCCCACTGAGGCTCTTCACTCCAGTAGGAAAGGGTGAGAGGCACCTAGTCAGCAGGGGACGAGGCAGACACTTGTCCCCAGGAGTCGGGGCTCAGGCATCCTCTGTTTCCATGGGTTACGTGTGAAAGCTGCTGCCCAGTACCAGGTGCCACCCTTCCGCTGGGGGAGGAAGCCCACAGAGTGTATTAAATAGGCCACAAGTCTAGCAAGCTCCCTGACCGTGCTGACATCATTCTGCTCATGGTGCTCCAAAAGTCGACGAGAAGAATATGAAAACTATTTTTTAGAAAACACACACAGTGAGAGTAAACAAAATGCCAAAGGCACAACGAAGATACAAGTGTCGCAAACTATCAGCTACTGATTAATATCTTAACAGACCACACAGGGTTAAAAACTATAGGAAACACAGGAAAGAACCGAAAGACACATGCTAGTAGAAATACTAGCGTAATTCTCTCAGTCTCGGCCCCCAGTAAAAGATATTGAAGATTTGGTAGTATAGTTAAAATGCTTATCTGTCAAGAAATAGGTAAACTGATAGAGGTGTACTTATATTAATGTGTTTTATGAAACTCTGTGCTCTTTATAGAGGATACATATTCTTTCAAGTTGGAATGCTTACAATGAACCAAAATTTTAACACGAATTTTCAAATAGAAATAACTCACACCATATTTCTCTGACCAAAATGCAATAAAAACAGAAAATGGAAGTAGAAACAAAAAGAAACATCTACTTAGAAAACAGAAGATTCTCTTGCTTTTTAGGTGCTTAAATAAAGTAGAAATCAGAGCTATAAGGAGTGAAGTTTTAGTGAAAGAAAGACAAATCAGTAAGCCAATAATAAACTCTCCAAATCCACAAAGAAACAGAAAGGAATTTATAAAACAAAAGAAGCACTACAAACTAGTTGGAAATGAAATGACTGATCAGTCAATGGGAAAATAAATTAAGCTGGCTGCCCACCTCATTTCTCACACCAAAAGAGTCCACCCAGGTAAAGATTTAAAGTTAAGGCGTTACCGTTGTGGCTCAGTGGTTAACAATCCAACCAGGAACCATGAGGTTGCAGGTTCCATCCCTGGCCTTGCTCAGTGGGTTAAGGATCCAGCGTTGCCGTGAGCTGTGGTGTGTGTTGCAGATGCGGCTCAGATCCCTCGTTGCTGTGGCTGTGGTGTATGTTAGAGGCTACAGCTCCGATTAGACCCCTAGCCCGGGAACCTCCATATGCCATGGGTGCACCCCTAGAAAAAGGCAAAAGGACAAAAATAATAATAATCATAAAATAAAGTTAAGACAAAAATACTGCCTCAGGCTAGTGCAGAGATGGGAGGTGACTACTCAAGAATACAGAGTTTCAGAGTTCCCATCGTGCCTCAGTAGAAACGCATCTGACTAGGATCCATGAGGTTGCGGGTTCGATGCCTGGCCTCGCTCAGTGGGTTAAGGATCTGGTGTTGCTGTGAGCTGTGGTGTAGGTCGCAGATATGGCTCGGATCCCTCATTGCCGTGGCTGTGGTGTAGGCCGGCAGCTGTAGCTCCACTCTGACTCCTAGCCTGGGAATTTCCATATTTCCTAAAAAGGAAAAAAAAGTTCTATAAATATTAAACCCAGAGCCGAAATGAAGGGAGGTTACATTTCCTCATTCTGTGCCTTTCAAAAAGCACATGTTTTATTCTCCCTTCGCTGACAGAAAGCAGCCTTCCAGAGACCCAGGTTTGCGGTGCTGGGTCTCCGATCCTCTTGTCCACCAGGTGTGGGCCTTTGTCTTGAGTCTGCCCTTCCCGCAGAGCATTACAACCCATGCCCTGGTCACCAGAACTGGGCAGATGTCCTCGGCCTCTGGATTCCCACTCCGCCTTCATCTGGGGCCTCAGAGGCATCCTCTTTCCTTGCCTCAAGGCGCCGGGGACCCCTCACCACCTGGAGCGTCCCTCACACAGGTGCGGTTTCTGCTTCCGCCCTCCCGGCCCAGCGCACCCCCGCCTCACCTGATGGAGTTTTTGCAGAAGCTGTTCCTGTGGGGTTCGTTGAGGTAAATGGTGCGGGCTTTAGTCACATCTGTCCTTTGCAGAGGCCGTCGCCAGCCCATGTTTCCTCCAGTTCTGACGGCTCACAGAGACGCACACAGGTCCTGTGGCGAGAGGGCACCAAAACGTTACAGAAGGGCAAACGAGGGCAGGCTCCACGGAGGGCGGCAGCTTCTGTGCGAGGGGGTGTGTCTGTGGGTGTGGGTGTGTGCGCGTGTGTGCGCGTGTGTGTCTGTGTAGGGGAGCATCACACACAGCCTCTCCCAAGACCCCTGCTCCCTGCACCAAGAGGAGCTGGGATTCCGCCACCGCTCACACGCCCGCATCCCAGCCCCCGCACAGCCCAGGGAAGGGCCTGCGGCACATGAGTCAGGACCCAGCAGGGCCCAGAAAGAGGCGGGTGGAGAGACAGAAGAAGCAACAGGAAGGATGGGCTGGCCCCCACGCCATCCCCAGAGTGTCCCGGCTGAAGAGCCGTGGCCCCAGGACCAGAGAAGGGACCCCGACCCAGGGACCTTCAGTTTGACTAAACCCCAAACAGCTGCCGGCCTGCCCGTAGGCCCTTGGCCGCCCCTTCCTTCTCTCTAAGCGGAGCATTTACTTTAGAAAGCGTGTCCTTGTAAATTCTCACCCTACTCCCCTTAGAGCGTACCGAGGTCTCCGCAAAAGCCCCCCTGCCAGCTCTGGGACCAGGGACTCTTTCCCCGACCGTCACCATCCAGGAGCAGAGAGCCCTAACTTCAGCGGGCGCCCTGCCCCAGGCTGTGAACTCCCTTCTGTCATGAGAGCAGAGAAACGACTTGTCCTTGCGGTGAAGCCAGTGCCCGCGCACAGGCGGCCCGCAACCCTCCCACCCCCATCCCAGCTCCTGAAAACCCCTCCAGTCCCTCCCTCCTGCCGGAACCGTGAATACAACCTTCCCTGCCTGCTTCACTTTGCCAGGTTCACTTTGACACCTCCTAACCCCCAACACACATAAGGTTTTCGACAAAAGGGCCAAAGAGAGTTTTATTTGGTTGGGGTGAGAAATCCAAGTCAGCTCGGGGAGAGGAAGGTCAGTGTAGACCACTGGCACTAAGGACGTAGCTTTGCCCAGAGTCCAGGGCCCCAGATTTCCGAGACGTGTCAAAATCCCTCCATTTCAGGGTGAACGCAGGCCTTCAGATCCTTGGGGACAGGAATTCTTCCCCATCACTGTCGTTTAGACCGGCTGTTTCTCCGCTGCATCCGCTAACCACCCACCCATGTGAGAGGGGAGGAAACAAAAGACAAACACAAGGTGAGAGCCCGTGACCTCGGCGGCTGCTGATGAGACATAAAGCTGCGGCTCATCGCCGCGGCTCCAGGGCTCCGGCCTGAAGCCCGCTGCCCCGCCGCTGCTCCCAGCAGAAAGGCCCAAGTCCCAGCGGAGGTCCCAGCGCACACACGGTGCCACGCTCCTCAGCAGGCGGCGGAACAGCAGCCCAGCAAACTGAGTAACAGGAAAAAATGAGGCGTTCCCATTGTGGCTCAGCAGAAACAAATCTGACTAGTAACCAGGAGGAGGCGGGTCTGACCCGTGGTCTCGCTCAGTGGGTTAAGGATCTGGCGTTGCTGTGGCTGTGCTGTAGGCCGGCAGCTGCAGCTCTGAGTCCACCCCTAACCTGAGAACCTCCATGTGCCTTGGTGCGGCCCTAAAAAGACAAAAAAAAAAAAAAAAAAAAAAAAAAAACAGTAAAAAACGAGCCAGCAGAGGATCCATGCAAAGGCGCAGTGGATCAAGGAGCCCGTGGTGGAGGTTGCAGCTCCGGCTCAGATTCAGTCCCTGGTTCAGGAACTTCCACATGCTGTGGGGGCAGCCAAAAAAGAAGGAAAAAAAAAAAAAGTCAAAGGAATTTTCTAAAGTCATTGGAAAGAGCTAATGGAAGAAATGAAAGAGAATAGCTTCAGGAAATGAAAAGCCACAGTGAAGCAACAAAAGCAATAGTAACAGGAGAGTGTGGTTCACATACGCAGAAAACCACGCAAGATAAAATGTTGTTTTGGGTTTGGGGGGATTTTTTTGCTTTTTACGGTCGTACGCACGGCATATGGAGGTTCCCAGGCTAGGGGTCCAATCAGAGCTACGGCCCTAGCCACAGCAACGCCAGATCCGTAACCTACACCACAGCTCACGGCAATGCTGGATCTGCAACCCACTGAGTGAGGCCAGGGATGGAACCTGCATCCTAGTCGGATGCATTTCCGCTGTGCCACAACGGAACTTCCTAAGCAAGATGAAATGAAAAACAGCACAGAAGATAAAGACCTGGAGAAAAATTATAGATTGAAGACAAAGGATACTCAATGTATGCAAACTGTCATCCTCGAGGAAGAAACCAAAAAAAAAAAAAGAAAGAAAAAGAAACCGATAAAAATATTCAAAGCCGTTAGAACACATTTTCTATTAAAGACCTTTCTTTAAGGAGCACAATATGACTAAGGAAAATCTGATACAAAACAATCAACGCTGAAGAGCTTCCTGGTGGCTCAGCTGGTTAGGGATCTGGCTTTGTCACTGCCAAGGCTCTGGTTACAGCCGTGGTGTGGGTTTGATCCCTGGCCCAGGAATTTCTGCACGCCATGGGTGCAGCCAAAAAATTTAAAAAAAAACAGGAGTTCCCTGTGTGGCGCAGCAGAAAAAAATCCGACTAGGAACCATGAAGTTGCAGGTTCAATGCCTGGCCTTGTTCAGTGGGTTGAGGATCCGGCGTTGCCGTGAGCTGTGGTGTAGGTCGCAGACGCGTCTCAGATCTGGCAATGCTGTGGCGTAGGCTGGAGGCTGGAGACTATAGCTCCAGTTCGACCCCTAGCCTGGGAACCTCCATATGCCGCAGCTGCAGCCCTGAAAAGACAAAAAAAAAAAAAAAAAAAAAAAAGACTAAAAAATAAAAAATAAATAGAAAAATCAGTGCCAAGACACTTCCTAATAAAGTTTGTTGGACTTCAAAAATAATGGAAAAATCATTATTCTTTTTTTTTTTTTTAATCTTTTTGCATTTTCTAGGGCCGCGACCCTACATCACAGCTCACGGCAACGCCAGATCCTTAACCCACTGAGCAAGGGCAGGGACCGAACCTGCAACCTCATGGTTCCTAGTCGGATTCGTTAACCACTGAGCCACGATGGGAACTCCAAAAATCATTACTCTTAATCACAAACCAGTTGAATCGCTTACACAGGTTGAGGGGAGAGGGAACACTAAAGCCACAAACTTGACCACTGAAACATTCAAACTAGAGGCAGAGTACCCTACCAAGAAATGAATGAAAAGCTCCCATAACCAAGATTAGTAGGAAGCAGTGATTTATTTAGACACAAAAGTAAGGGTTTAGATAATGGTAGCCTGTCTTATTGTGACCAAACTCTCTGTTGAAACATTTCAAAATGCTGAAATTTAAAAAAAAAAACAGCTTTTTAAATGCATTGAATACTCAAGGTAAGGGCTATTATGAGACTGGAATTTAATCAAAAACAAAAAAATCAAGAGAAAAACATGAAAAATTCAAAAAATGCTTTTCCCCTGAAGAAATATGCCAATTCCTACTAAAGTTAGCTGTAGAGAAACGGGGGTGGAGGGAGCTCCTGCTGTGATTCAGAGGGTTAAGAACCCAACACTGTCTCTCTGAGGATGCGGGTTCAATCCCTGGTCTCACTCAGTGTGTCAAAGATCCAGTGTTGCCGCAAGCTGTGGCATAGGTCGCAGATGCAGCTCAGATCTGATGCTGCCATGGCTGTGGTGTAGGCCAGCAGCTGCACCTCTGATTCCACCCCAACCGCAGGAACTTTGATATGCTGTGGGTGTGGTTGTAAAAAAATTAGATAAAATAAATTTCAAGAAAGAAAAAGAACCGGGGTGTTTAAGTCAAGGCTCTGGTTCTGCCCAAAGTGGGGAATCTGCAAAAACATGGTCACACAGATGTATCTCAGTGTCACGGGGAGCTGGAAAGAAACCTGCTCCATCCTCACGCAACCTCCCCCACAGGTGCTCTCCCACCTGCCCTGGCACTGCCCCGAGGAAGGACAGAGACAGAGGAAAGGGTGAAAGGACGAGAGAGGAGGAGAGGGATAGAGCGAGAGAGAGGAAGGAAGGATGGAAGGAAGAAGGAAAAGAAGGAAGAGGGGTTGAGGCAGGGAGGAATGGAAAGGAAAGAAAAATGGGAGGCGGGGAGGAAAGGAAAAAGGGAGGGAAGAAAGGGAGGGAGGATGGAAGGAAGGAGGAAGGGAGAGAGGAGGGAAAGGAGGAGAGAGAAAGAACCCTTCCTAGACGTCTAGAACATCTGATGGGATGGCTCTGTAGCAGAAGAACCCCAATTAACACCACCAGAGTTGACCATGAAACCTCAAGCTTTGTTAGCTCAAAATGGTTCCAAATTGGTAATGATACAAGCGACAGGCAGAAACAAATAGGCCTCCACTCCAAAGAAAAACACCCTCATCCTAGCCCTCAGAGAATCCCCACAAATTATTGATCGAGGGAAAGAAGTGACATACACAGCCAAAGAGGAAGCAGAGCACTGCGAAACAGAGCTTTTACAAAGAAAAGACTGCATGACTACCCACTAGAGATTTCAGATGCCTGAAGCAGAAGATACAGATTTCCTTAGAAAGAAAATAATCATACTTATACTATGTATGAAAAAAAACAAACCCACAGGCTTTAACATGCCTGTATGGGGAGAAACTACGAAAAGTGACCCAACAAGGAATCAAAGAAAGGAACCAAATAAAACCTCTAGACATGGGGGGGGGGGCGGTCATGGTCAAACTTAGAGATTCAGTGGACAGTTCTGGCCACGGACAGGATGCTGCTGAAAGGGAAAATAATAAGATGAAATACAGATCAGAGAAATTACCCAAAATACAGCATGGGGAAGAACAAGACGCACTGTACATGAAAGAGCTGAGAAGACCAAGTAAACGAAGCGCAAAGACCTAACGCGCTTTCGCTGGGGTCCCAGAGGGAGAGAGAAGGGGAAACGGAGCAGAGGCAACCTTGCGGAGAAAAAATGGCTACGGATCTTCCACAAGGGCAAGAAAACCTGTAAATCTTAGTAAGATAAATGAAGGAAAATCACACTTGGCCTTAGAGCGAAGACAGAAAACAGAAGTCAAAGAAAAATCTTAAAATCAGCCGAAGAAAAATAAAAGAAAAAGGAACACTTTCCAAAATACTTTATGGAGCCACATGATAATGATATCAAAACCAAAATCATTACAAGGAAAAAATGGTACAAAACCTTCTATAAATCTGGGTATAAAAATCATCATCAAAGGTTTTAAAATCTACCAATATATGAAAGGACGGTACACTGTGACTTTTATAGGTTGAACTGTGTTCCCACCAAAGAAGCTATATTAACACCCTAACCCCGGATCTTAGTGTGTGCATCTCTGGAAATAAACTGTCTCAGTTTAGTTTGGGCTGCTACTTAAAAAAATCATAGATAGGACAGCAGGTAAACCACAGGAATCTGTTCCTTACAGTTTAGAAGCTGAGAAGTTCAAGACCACGGCATCAGCATGGTCCCGTCTTTGTGCGGAACACCTGCGTGGTGCACGCCTGCCGCCTTCTGTGTCCTCACCTAGAAGAGAGCCCTTGGATCTCTCGGGACCCTCTTTTATGAGGCAACAATCCCAGGATGAGGGCTCCGCCTTCACGCTGAAGCACCTCCCAAAGGCCCCACCTACTGACACCATCACCTTTGGGGGTGAGGATTTCAACACGTGAATGGCGGCACGTGGGCACAAACACTCAGACCTAAGTAAGTTCTTTGCAGATTTAACCAAATTAGGATGACGTCATTAGGGTGGGTCCTGACCCAGTATGACTACTGCCCTTATAAAAGGGGAAATTTGAGAGTTCCCTGGCGCCTCCGCGGTTAAGGATCTGGTGTTGTCACTGCTGTGGTACTTTTGGGTTAACCTCCTGGCCTGGGAACTTTCACCTGCCGCCGCACGGCCAACAGCAGAACAAAACAACAACAAAGGGGCATGTGGACTCAGAGGCAGACACACACATAGAGGGCAGACGATGTGAAGAGATGGGGAGAAAGTCGTGTGAAGATGGAGAGAGAGGTGGGACTTCGCTGGCACAAGCCAAGGAATGTCTGGAGCCACCAGCAGCTGGAAGAGCAAAGAAGGATCCTTTCCTACAGGCGTCACGTGGAGCTTGGCCCTACTGACACCTTGATTTCAGATTTCTATCCTCAAGAAACGGGAGACAATAAATTTCTGTTGTTCTAAATCACCCATTTTGTGGGGCTTTTCTACAGCAGCCTTCGGAAAGTAAAAAATGACCGTGTAGGGTTAGGGTTACGGTCAGAAGTCAGGTTGAATCATTTCAAAATAACATAACATCAGAAGATTAAAGAGGAAAAGCTCTGAGATAATCTCGATAGATACAGAAGAAGCCTTTGACAGAATTTAACACGAATGATTAAAACCCTCAGCAAAACAAGAAAAGAGGGAACTTCTTCATCCTGGCAAAGGCTACTTACGAGACACCTGCAGCAAGTGTCTACTTCACTGTGAGAGACCGAATGCGTTCTCTGTAAGACTGGCAACTATGCCACATCTAGAAATACTGTGCTGGAAGTTTTGGACAGGGCAATAAGGCGAGAAAAAGAAACAAGAAGAAAGGAGAAAGGAAAAAAGAAGAAATAGAACGGTATACAAATACCACATGACGGCCTATGGAAAACACCCTCAAAGAATCTATTAAAAATTGTTCTGGTTCCACGTAAAATCTTTAGAGGTCAAGACATTCATTCTTACAAAGGGTAAAAAGCCGAACAGACTGCAAATCAGCAACTCTTCTCAGATCCATCAGAGAACTGAAGTCACAGGGCAAATTACCACCCTGCAAACTAGAGAGATGTGTGAACTCAGAGATTCACAGTTTATCTCTGGAGTCGGCACTGGTAGAAGCACTTAAATGGTAGCTGAATGATTCGAATGGATGAGCTGAGCCATGAACAACCGTGGGAGGTAAAAACTCCTGGGGAGGGAGCCTCTGAGGGAGCCCCACACTCTGCTGAGTTTAACCTTGCGTAGCACCACCAGATTCTCAGGGTAAAGATCAGAGAAAAGGCCCCTCACGCTTCCAGCAAGGGAGGGGAAAGCCATTATTAAGAAATATGCCCAGTGGAGTTCCCATCGTGGCTCTGCCGTTAACGGACCTGACTAGCATCCATAAGGATGCAGGTTCAATCCCTGGCCTCACTCAGTGGGTTAAGGATCCGGCACTGCTGTGAGGTGTCGTGTAAGTCGCAGACACAGCTTGGATCCCAAGTTGCCGTGAGCTGTGGCGCAGGTCAGCAGCTACAACGCCAACTTGACCCCTCGCCTGGGAACCTCCAAATGCTACAGGTGCAGCCCTAAAAAGACAGAAAAAGAAGAAAAAGAAAAAGAAATATGCCCAGCTACATCTCGTCCTCCTTAATACAGGCCTGCACTCAAGGAAAGTCTTTTATCGATGCCAAACCAACCTGGATGAAGGGAAACACTTAACTCCAGCCCACTCTAGCCTTCTTATCTAAAGGGACGGGGAAAAAACAGAAAAGTACTAACGAATGGCAAGACCAGGAGCACAGGCACATAAGAGACTGAAACCTAATCACCGTTTTAGAGAAGCCCTCCATCGCACGTACCGTACCACCACGTCAATGGGTTCCTGTATAACAGCAGAGATTTACAGCCGAAAGGACTACACGGCTAAGACCCTGTTTAAGAAGGAGTCAGAATCCCCTGGGAGCCTAGCAGCTTCCATCCCGGGCCCGGGAACTTCCATGTGCTGTGGGTGTGGAAGAAGAGAAGGAGGAGGAGGAGTCTCTAGGAAAACCGAAAAAACAACAGAGGAGGGAAAAGTAAGGACACCAGGGGGCAACTTTAGCCTCTGACACCTACAGCTACAGCAAACAATAAGCACAGCTTAACTTCTAGGCAGAGAAACATGAAAGCTCACACTGAAGCACTGTTTCCTCTTACCAGGCACATACCTGACTTTCAACAAAAAATTACCGGGCATAAAGAGACAAAGCAAGCAACAGGGCCACTCTCAGGTATGGTGGAGATTTTAGAATTACGATTATGATTAGACACTAAGAACTATGATTAGACACTAAGAACTCTAACAGGGAAAGTGGACAAGATGCAGGAACAGATGGGTAACGTGTAAACTCCAAGAAAGAACCCAAAGGAAATGGTATCATGAAAAACACGGACTTCCCGTTGTGGCTCAGCGATAACAAACCCGACTAGTATCCACGAGGATGCGGGTTCCACCCCTGGCCTCATTCAGTGGGTTCAGGATCCGGTGTTGCTGTGAGCTGTGGGGTAGCCCGGCACCATGGCTCCAGTTCGGCCCCAAGCCTGGGAATCTCTATACGCCGCAGGTGCAAAAAAAAAGAAACAAATAAAAACAATAAAAAAATGAATTTCGTGTATCAAGTACACTGTCAAGAGAGTGACAAGACAACATGCAGAAGGGAGAAAATATCTGCACGTCAAATGGCTGGTAAGAGATGAGTTTCCAGAGCACATAAAGAATCCCTAAACTCAACAACAACAACGCCATTCAAAACAAGGGAAGGACTGGGACAGACACTTCTCCAAAGAACACATACAAATGGCCAGTGAGCACATGACGAGACCCTCAGCATCATCAGTCACAGGAGAACCACAATGAAATGACACGTCACACTCACGAGGGTGGCGATTGTTCTCCTAAGAAAAGGAAAACCACAAGTGTGGGTAAGGAGGTCGAGAAACCGGAAATTGGTAGTGTATTGCGGACAGGAATGAAAAAACGGTACAACCTCTGGGCGAAACAGCACGGCAGCGCCTCAACAAGTTGTACACAGTAATTACCGTGTGATCCAAAATTCCACTTCCAGATACATATCCAAAAGAATCAAGAGCAGGGACTCAGAGTTCCCGTCGTGGCGCAGTGGTTAACGAATCCGACTAGGAACCACGAGGTTGCGGGTTCGATCCCTGCCCTTGCTCAGTGGGTTAACGATCCAGCATTGCCGTGAGCTGTGGTATAAGTTGCAGACGCGGCTTGGATCCTGTGTTGCTGTGGCCCTGGCATAGGCTGGTGGCTACAGCTCCGATTCGACCCCTAGCCTGGGAACCTCCATATGCCGCAGGAGCGGCCCAAGAAATGCCAAAAAGACAAAAAAAAAAGGAGCAGGGACTCAATCAGAAACTTGGGCATCAGTGGTTCACAGTGGCAGCATCCACTATAGCCACACACAATGGGATATTACTCAGCTTTAAAAAGGAAATGAAATTCTGATACATGCTACGTGGATGAAACTTAAAAACAGTATGCTACATGCAATAAACCAGACACAAAAGGACAAATACGATATGATTCCACTTATGTGATAGGGTCACTCTTTTTAACATTTCCACAATATTTCATTGAGACCGTCAAATTCAATGAGACCAAAAAACAGAAACAACCTGCGGATGGGGAAGGTGAAAAAAGAAAGTTATTGTTTCATGGGTACAGAGTTTCTCTTTGTGATGACAAAAAACTTTCTTGAAGTGCGTAGTGGTGACAGATGCAACACTTTGTGAGCATACTTAATGCCACTACATTGCGTACTTTAAAAATGGTTGAGGAGTTCCCACTGTGGCGCAGTGAGTTAAGAATCCAACTGCAGTGGCTCGAGTCACTGCAGAGGCACAGGTTCCATCCCTGGCCCTGTGCAGTGGGTTAAATGAGCTGGTGCTGCCACAGCTGCAGCTTAGATTCAGACCATGGCTTGGGAACTTCCATATGCCACAAGCGTGACCACTTCAAAAAAAAAAGTTAAAACGGTACATTTTATATGGATCTTTTACCATAATATAAAACATACAATAGATACTGTAAAAGTATTACAATGTATAACAATGACTAGGGACAGAAGAAACCAAGAAAAAATGAGCATACGCTCATACACAGCCCTGGTGAGTAGCATTTACAAGTCTTTAGGGAATAAATAGACCGTTCTGCACATTATGCTGGAATAACTGGTCAGTGATATGAAAAAATATTGTTCATCTTACCTTACACTACTCACAAAAATATATTCCAGATTGGCTAAAAGTCTAAATATGAAAAACAAAATTTTATTTAAAATAAAATATTAGAGAAAACTGCCACCTTTCCTGAGAGCAAGCCAACGTCTCCTATGCAACTAAATAGGAATATACACAGATCCCAGCCATTCTACTCTAGGACACAGTTACCCAAGAACCCACAGGGCAGGTTCCTAAGAAGCTGCGAACAGGTGTGTGAAAGGAGGAGCAGCTGGGAACAATCTAAGCATCCAAGGCGAGGAGAAGAGACAAGCTATGGCAGTGACCCCAGCAGAATCACCCACGTGATTCAGAGGCCGTTCCACAAAGGGACACAACAGGTCTTGAAAAAAAATTTTATGAAAACTAGAAGCTCAATGAGATTTATACCACATAACACTGATATGAAATTTTAGCACTTATATAAAATAAACATAATGGAGTTGCTGTTGTGGCTCAGTGGTTAACGAACCTGACTAGGAACCATGAGGATGCAGGTTTGATCCCTGGCCTCGCTCAGTGGGTTAAGGATCCAGCGTTGCTGTGACCTGTGGTGTAGGTCACAGATGCGGCTCAGATCTGGTGTTGCTGTGGCTGTGGTGCAGGCTGGAGGCTACAGCTCCCATTCAACCCCTAGCCTGGGAACCTCCATATGCCACAGGTGCAGCCCTAAATAGACAAAAGACAAATAAATAAACATTATTACACAGTTTTTCAAGACAATATATTCCAAATCTAGAAGACAGCTTGGAATTACAAACTTTGCAGTAGGGAATGAGGAGAACAGAATTGCAGGCAGGAGATGAAGAAAAACTATTGAGGGAAAATGAAAAAGAACTTAAGCGCAATCTGGACAAATGATGGTGTGTCATTAATAGGGTCTGATCCATCACTGACTCAATTCTCAGCATCTGAGATCCTTAAAAAATATAACAATTAATTCACATGAGCAGAAAGCCTGTTAAGACTTGCTGAGATTGGAGTTTCCGTTATGGCACAGTGGTTAACGAATCGGACTAGGAACCATGAGGTTGTGGGTTCAGTTCCTGGCCTTGCTCAGTGGGTTAAGGATCTGGCATTGCTGTGAGCTGTGGCTCAGGGACACTGTGTCAGGTTCTTAACCCTCTGATGTAGGCCGGCGGCTACAGCTCCGATTCGACCCCTAGCCTGGGAACCTCCATATGCCATGGGAGCGGCCCTAGAAAAGGCAAAAAAAGACATGCTGAGATTACTTACACATTTCTGTAAACGGGACAGCTATTCGTTGGACATAGTATAGTAAGTGCCCCACAGGATTGATGAGTTAGCCGACCTTAAACAGACCATTCTCTTGGGATTTAAAGTAGAATTTTAAAAATACTATACAGTGGAGTTCCCACTGTGGCACAGCGGGTTCAGAATCCAACTGCAGCAGAGGCATGGGTTCAATTCCTGGCCCAGTGCAGTGTTTTAAAGGACCCAGCATTGCCACAGCTACAGCTTGGATTCAATCACTGGCCAGGGAACTTCCATATGCCACGGGTGAGGCCTTAAAAATTAAAAAAAGTAAAAAAAAAACTATATAGTATGAAATGACACTTCAAGACAAAGCTGAAAAAAAATTTCTGAGTTGAACTAATATCCGTGTTTGGTTTTTCTTTTTCTTTTTAGGGCCACATCTGTGGCATATAGAAGTTCCCAAGCTAGGGGTTGAATCCAAGCTGCATCTGTGACCTATGCCACAGCTTGTGACAATGCTGGATCCTTAGCCCACTGAGCAAGGCCAGGGGTCGAACCTGTGTCCTCAGGGACACTGTGTCAGGTTCTTAACCCGCTGAGCCACAACAGGAAATCCCTCCACTGTGTTTTTCTAAATTAGCTTGTTCTGGTATAGAGCAAAATAATTTAAAATTCCTTTCTGGGCAAAGAAGAACAAGGAAATGAATTCTAATGTTTAAATTAAATATGTGTGAATCTGGAATTTTATAGGATACAAAAAGCTTAAATACATATGGAAAAATTTACAAAACATAACTGTCACATCATCTTACATAAGATTGTTCTTTGTATTATATATACGACATTTTGTATATATTTATGTTATATATTATGTCATCTCCTCTGCTCTGTTTGGGAGGCTCCAGAACTACCCTATTTCCTAAGGAAGGAATAGAGAGAGAGAGACCAGAGCAGATGACAAGGGTACCTGTGAGTTCTCATCCGATCAATTCGTATTTACTGAGCACCTATAACATGGGCGCTCTGTTTCAGACGCTGTCACAGAGTGACACACGCAGCTTCGGTGGATCCTCCACTCTCGGGCGGCAGGAAATCTTCCAGGCCACTTCGGAGCCCCTCAGTGAGCAGCTCCACACCACTCACCAGCGGGCCGTCCGGACTTCGCCAGTCTTGCCTTCTTTTCCATCCCAGCTCCGTGACCTTCCCTGAGTTCCAAAGGGCAGCTTCAAAGAGTTGCTCATCTGGGAAGGGAGGGGATGCAGAGACCAGGGAGGAGCCATCAAGAGACAAGAGTGCAGCCTCGGGGCGGGTCCTGGTCCCCCCTCAAGAAAAATACGTAACAATATCTTTGAGTTCTTCCGCTGAACCAGAACCCCCAACAAATGAAAGACGTTAACTACCTGATGAAGCATTCTTCACTCCAGAAAGGAGGCGGAGCACCAGACCCAGTCCCGGGGCCACGAAACACCCGCTGTGAGGACCGCAAGCGTGCATCTACCCTGATCCTCATCTGCGGCTCTATCTTCCGCCCCCAAACTCTAAGACCACCTCCTGTGCTCTCCCAAAGGAGGGCACAGCCTATAAGGCCTCAGCTCGTTGTGGCCTGCCCTGCCTGGCAAAGCAATAAAAGCTATCTTTTTCTCCTTTACCCAAAACTCTGTGTTTCTATTCAGCACCGATGGGGGAGGCTGAGTTTTGGCAACATTATCCCTTGAGTTTTGGCAGATAATGAAAGGTAGGCAGAGGAGTGGGAAAGCTTGATAGGAGAAAAAAGGTAAGGCTCCAGGCGCGCCCTGACGGAAGGCTGTTGGCATTGGGCTCCCTAGAATCCGGGCTTCCCACTGATAGGGATGGAGGAGGAGAGTTACACGGGTCGTTGTAGGAGTCCCAGGAGGAGACCACAGACAGAGCGGGAAACCTAGGGAACTTCGGGAGACCACAGTAGGTTAATAACCACTCACGAAAGCCATCAGAACATGCATGGAACGAAGCAGCATGCTTAACGATAAAACCATAGAGAAACGCACGAGACACGGCTCAGGTCACTAAGCGAGAGAAAGAAAAAAAACGAAGCCCGCATTCAAGTTCAGGAAGATAATGGTCCTTAGGACCAAAGACGGGAAAGTAAGAGAAAGACGACGTTCCAAAGTCGGAAGTCTCTCATTACAGGGAAAGCTGAGAGGTTCCAACATATTGTCGCACACCTGTCACCACCCTGCTGCCGATGTGCACAAGCACCTCGGGTGACCTCACAGGGTCAAATATCCTCTCGCCGGATGTGAAGGGGCTAGGGATGAAAGCCTGGCGTTGGCCTGAAGAACGAGAAAGAAAGCAGTCTTTCCCCGTCCCCACTCTCCTTGGATTATAAAAACGTAGCCACCTGACCCTCAGGACAGAGCTCCCTTGCCTGCCCGCTTGCATCTCTCACAAGCATCCTCTCTGAGTAAACCTATTTCTTGTCTATTGCTCTGCCTCTCGATGAATTCCTCCTGTGCTGAGACACAAAGAACCTGAACTTCAGTGAGTCCGGGCACCAGGGGAGTGGTGCTAATTAAAAAACCATGGGGAGTTCCCGTCGTGGCGCAGTGGTTAACGAATCCGACTAGGAACCATGAGGTTGCGGGTTCAGTCCCTGCCCTTGCTCAGTGGGTTAACGATCCGGCGTTGCCGTGAGCTGTGGTGTAGGTTGCAGACATGGCTCGGATCCCGTGTTGCTGTGGCTCTGGCGTAGGCCGGGGGCTGCAGCTCCGATTTGACCCCTAGCCTGGGAACCTCCATATGCCGCGGGAGTGGCCCAAGAAATAGCAACAACAACAACAAAAAAAAGACAAAAGACCAAAAAGAAAAAAAAAAAAAAACAACCGTGGGTTCCAGTCCCAATCTGGGTTCTGGCTGGCTTCGAGTCAGAGGTGTTTTTTTGGGTTCACTGTGTGATCGGTTAGGGGTACACTTGGTTTTCTTTGGCCCTAAGGTGGTAGCAGAGACAAAAATTAGGGAAGGTGTTGGTTCTGAATCAAGTCCTGGCTGTTTGGGGGCAGCTGTTACAGAGGTTAGGGTGTGGCCCCTGGACTGTTAGCAGGTGACATCGGTGGTTTAGTAGTTGGATCTGCAATACTCTGAAAAAAATCCACATCAGGAGCTCTGATAAGATTTGTAGCTTAAAACAAATTCCAATACTTGGAAACTTTAAAATGCACTCCTTAGAAACTTGGAGTTCCTGCTGTGGGTTAAAAATCCAGCTGCAGCAGCTCAGGTCACTGCGGAGGCATGGGCTCAACCCCCAGCCCAGTGCAGTGGGTTAAAGAATCTGGTGTGGCCACAGCTGTGGCACAGGTCACAGCTGCAGCTCAGATTCAATCCCTGGCCCAGGAACTTCCATGTGTTTTAGGTGCAGCCATAAAAAATAATAATAATAGAATGCACTCCTAAGTAACTTGAATTAAATGAGAAATTATAGGCGTTCCCGTCATGGCTCAGTAATTAACGAATCCGACTAGGAACCATGAGGTTGTGGGTTCGGTCCCTGGCCTCGCTCAGTGGGTTAAGGATCTGGGGTTGCCATGAGCTGTTGTGTAGCTCGCAGATGAGGCTCAGATCCCGCATTGCTGTGGCTGTGGTGTAGGCCAGCGGCTACAGCTCCGATTGGACCCCTACCCTAGGAACCTCCATGTGCCACAGGTGTGGCCCTAGAGAAGACAAAAAAAAAAGAGAGAGAGAGAGAGATTATAAAATATCTAGAATAATCATCAGTCACTGAAACTCTGGTATCCAAAGCTGTTGGGTGAATAAAGAAAATGTCAGGGCATGAACACTCACCACAATCAGTAGGAAGAAGAGAAATCTTCAGAGAGCGCGGGACTTGGGCTGGTTTTCCAAACGAGAGCGCTCTCGAGCCCGAGTCCTCAGGAATCCTCCGCGTTCATTTGCCGGGGCCACTCGGAGTAGGACATCCAACAGTGAGCCGAGGGAGAACACAATGGAGAGTCCCTATCGGTGCTGGGTGCTCTGAAACCAAAGCCATGATGGTATCAGTAAAAACTCTCTAACGTCTAATGCCCAACAGGTACAATTTTCCACTCTCTCCATCTCACAGTCCCTGCTGTGGCGCACGGGGTTAAGAATCCAACTGCAGCCGCTTGGGTCGCTGTGGAGGTGTGGGTTGGATCCCCAGCCTGGCGCAGTGGGTTAAAGGATCTGGCATTGCCACAGCTGTGGCTCAGATTCGAGCTCTGGCCCAGGAACTTCCACATGCCATGGGTGTGGAAGTGAAATGAAATGAAATAAGAGTATGTACTTGGAAATAAGGCATCGTGTGTCCAAAACCCAGTTCAGCCACTTCTTTTGCAGCTTTGGATAAGTTTTCTTAATTTTTCTGAACCTTGGTTTCATCTATATAATGTGGATAACACTTACTGCTATGGGTTGTTATAAGAATTAAATAAGGAGTTCCCGTCATGGCGCAGGGGAAACGAATCCGACTGGGAACCATGAGGCTGCAAGTTCGATCCCTGGCCTTGCTCAGTGGATTAAGGATCCAGTGTTGCCATGAACTGTGGTGTAGGTCCCAGATGCCGCTCAGATCCCACACTGCTGTGGCTGTGGCAAAGGGTGGCAGCTACAGCTCCAATTCGACTCCGTATGCCATGGGTGCAGCCCTCTAGAAACAAAACAGAACAAAAAGAATTAAATAAGAATATATATGTAGAGCAACTACAGTTTCTGATAAATGTCTTTACTAAATAACACTATTACTATTACTATTATTATTATCATCTCAGGCCATTTCCACTTTCCAGAAGGGTTAAGTAAATTGCCCAGAGGAGACAGAATTGGAGCCGTGGCCTCCTGAACAAATCCTGACTTCGTGGGTATGTGTAGAGGTTATGATTTACAAACCCAGGACAACATAAACACACCCACACCGTTAACCATACATAGTCAAGAGTTTCTTTTCCTCTGGCTTGGTCTCCTTACATCTGCACACAGACTGTGAAGTTACCCAGCTTTCCCGGTGTGTGGCGAGCCGAGGCGAGCATTTCTCTTTAACACAAATACTCTGAGGCCAGTATGGCCACTGATAGGCTGATGGTGACCTCATGGCTTTGACACGGACATTATCTGACTTATATTTCTACCCCTGGCAACTCAAACCAAAGAGAAACACCTGGATGGTTGGGCTGGAGCCACAGGACTCAGCGTCACCAAGTCAGTTTCTACACCACAAAGTCAAGAGTTCCAAGAAAGGAAAGAGCATCAAAGGGACAAAAACTGGTATCAATGAATTCCTTGTTGCATAGATTCAGAGATCTGTTAGTTTCCTGAATTAACGATGCGTTTCCTGTGGCTGCAGTAGCAAATTATCACAACCTCAGTGGCTTAAAACAAGAAATGTATTCTCTCACAGTTCTGAAGGTCGAAATCCAAAAATCCATTTCGACGGACCAAAATCAAGGGGTCGCCAGGCCAGGGCTCCCTCGGGAGGCTCTAAGGAAGACTGTCCCTTGCCTCTTCCAGCTTCCGATGGCAGCCAGCTTTCCTTGGCGTGTGGCTCTGCCCCTCCAGCCTGTGCCTCCGTCTTCACACGGCCTCCTCCTCTTGCTCCCTCTCGTTCTCCCCTGTATCGAGTCACCTCTGCCTCTCTCTTATTTAAGGACACTTGTGACTGTATTTAAGGCACACCCAGCTGATCCAGGATAACCTCCCCATCTCAAGATCCTTAACCACATCTGCAAAGACTTTTTCCAAGTAAGGTAGCATTCGAGGTTCCAGGCATTAGGGTGCGGATATCTCGGGGGGGGCTGCACTTTTCAGGCTATCAGAGTGGACCCACACTTCCTAAAGCATAACTCTGTACTCCCTCAAAAGGTCTTGGTTCTCATGTGTAAAAACAGGTCCCTGTAAAGCACAACTGGGCATTCTTTACCACGATGTAACCAGAAATGCCTGAAAACCCAACCAAGAGCCCTAAAAAGAGTCTAATATTTGCTCCCACGGTTCTTCATGTGAAAATGCCACCTGCCTGGTGCGTTGTCTGCTGTCCAACCATTTACTATTTCCCTGAGGAGTCTTCTCACATGCACCCCAGTAATTACCCCTCATTTCCTCTAGCACAGAAATTACCCAAAGAAATACATTAGAGGAAAGCAGAAGCAATGCTTTTGAAATGGGCAGCTTCAAAGAACAGAGCAAGTCTCATAAATGACTGACCTCTGGGTGAGAGGAGCACCTGGATGAGCTGCCCCCCCCCCCAGCTTCCTCGGGGAGCTGCTATCTGGGTTCCTCAGATCCACCGACAGCTGTAGCGACAATTTCCTCCAACGACGGGTGACCCAGTGGATCACAAAGCTTGGGTCTTGTGAGTTCTGCAGCTGCCTTGTGTTGCTCACGTATGTTTTGACTGTGGATATCATTTCACACCTAAGAAATGCAGTTCACACCTTGGCTCAGCGGGCAACGAACCCAACTAGCATCCACCGACTCGGGTTTGATCCCCAGCCTCACTCCGGTTAAGGATCTGGCCATTGCCATGAGCTGAGGTTTAGGTAGAAGACACAGCTTGAATCTCCCATTGCTGTGGCTGTGGTGCAGGCGGGCAGCTGCAGCTGGGATTTGACCCCTCGCCTGGGAATTTCCATATGCAGAGAGTGCGGCCCTAAAGAGCCAAAAAAAAAAAGAAAAGAAAAGAAAAGAAAGGAAAAGAAATTCCTACAACTGGATTGTGCCATAGATCTGGCTGAGAAACATGCACAGGAATCTCATGAGCCCCTGCAGTTTTAAGATCCACATAGGACTGACGGATCATAGACTCCATCTTATTTACTTCCTAATTTAACAGAAGGGCCAAAAAAGAAAAGAAAAAGAGCCTGGAAAAACATCTAAAATCGCGCTCCTTGGTCGCCGCTGTTGTAGCGCCTTCAAGCGCGGAGTCTGGAGGCCACGTGCTTCGCTTTGAACTCAGCCAGCACCGGGCTCACTGGCCCGTGACCTTGGGGGACAGAGTCATTCTTACAAGCTTTAAAGAAAGGGCTCTGCGAGGTTAAGGTATTACAACAGGCGCGTGGCACTTTCGGATGTCAGGCACTCCGATTTTTTTTTTTTTTGTAATTCTTGACTATTCATTCAATAAATACTTGGACTAGATCCATCAGGCCCAGAGCCGACAGCGAGGGCCGAGAAGAAGCGCCGTCTCCGCAGGAAGCCAGGCCGCCCGCAGCCTCATCCCCGGGGACCGGGCGGCGCACGCTCGGCGCCTCTCCGACCGGAGGCGGCACGGGTCGCGGCTGCCGGCCGCTCGCCGTGGCCGCGCCTTTTCCACGTCCCCGCCTTCGCCGCGAGCCGCTGCCACGTGGCTCCGGGACGGGCCCTCGGGGCAGGAGCACAGACGAGGAGGCCGAGGCCCGAGGCGCGCCCCCGAGCTCGCCTGCGGCTCAGCGCCTGGGCGGGGCGGCTGCCCCCGCGCGCCCCGCACGCTCCCCCGCGGGTGCGCGGCCGCTGCGGCCGCACACGCCCCCAGCCCCGCCGGGTGCCTCGCGCCCGGGCAGCGCCTCAGGGGGCGACGCCGACGGAGGGCAGCGACGCACCAGCTCCGCCAGCCGCGCGGGTCAGCCCGACTCTGCGCCTGCGCAGCCGGCGCCGGGGGGGGGGGGGCGGGGCCGGGGAGTTTGGTCCTCGAAGGCAGCGCCCTCTGCCGGCGCTCGGGGGTGCCGCCTGGACGCCGGGATCCAGGTACCCAGACAAGGGCACCCCACGACCAGGTCACGGCACTGCCGCTCAGCACCTACTGCGGGACAGGCCCTTCATCTAGGCCAGGCCACCACCCCTGGAGGGTGTAGGTCGCAGACGCGGCTCGGATCCCGCGTGGCTGTGCCGCTGGCGTAGGCCAGGGGCTACAGCTCCAATTGGACCCCTAGCCTGGGAACCTCCATATGCCGCGGGAGCGGCCCTAGAAAAAGCAAAAAGACAGAAAAAAAAAAAAAATTCACGTTTGACTTTATCTTACATGTTTCACTCCTGTTTCTTAGAAAAGGTGCAGCTTATTTTGCTGGAAATTCATACATAGATCTATAATATATTTGTAAGACTATAGTATGATTAATCTCCCCCACTTCCCTCTAATAAAGGCATTTGAAAATGTGTTCAAACACTGAACTATTTAAGTCAAAAAGACATGCCTTTTTATAGAAATCTGTTATGCTTTTACTCTAGAAGTCCTTAAGCCCCAAAATATATAAGCTGTTATATATAAATATATAAGTATAATGTAAAATATAAATATGTTGTAAATTTATAGTATAAATATAAAAAATATAAATATCAGTAGGGAATACCCCACCATGAAAACTACCATCATAATATAGAGAGTTCCCTGGTGGCCTAATGGTTAAAGACTCAGCATTTTCACTGTAATGGCTCAGGTTTGATCCCTGGCTCAGGAAATTCTGCATGCTGCTGGCACAGCCAAAAAATAATAGTAATAATAATAATCTATGGTACTATAATTTGGTTGTCTTCGAAGGGGACATTTTTGTAAACTTGAAACATGAGAACAGATTATTTTTCTGTTTATTGAGTACTGATCATAGTTTAACAAAGATGGATGCTTAGTTTTGAGACATTCATACGTAAGGATGTTCCAATGTTTCCTGGTCCATTATGACTGCATAGTACCACTACCTTTGCCTTTTAAAGATGTGCTGGCTTAAAGAAACAAATTCATGGACATTGAGAACAGACTTGTGATGGCCAAGGTGGGGAGGGGAGTGGGAGGGACTGGGAGTTTGGGGATAGTAGATGCAAACCATTGCATTTGGAGTGGAAAAGCACTGAGAGCCTGCTGTATAGCCCAGGGAACTCTATCTGACCACTGTGATGGAGCATGATGGAGGATAATGTGAAAAAAAGAATGTATATATATGTGTGACTGGGTCACTTTGTTGTACAGTAGAAATTGATGGAACATGGTAAATCAAGTATAATAAATTAAAAAGATGTGCTGGCTTAGAAAAAAATGCCTTGCTGTATATTTTCCTTGAAAATACAAGGTCACAAAATGTTAAACCTGTGAAAAAGCCTGACAGGTCCAGGCCATCCAAAGCAAGTGTCTTCAGCTGCCCTCTACCAGGAGCGGGCAGCCATTTTTCTCACAAATTTCCTGCATAATGGGCTCCAAAACACAGTGCAGGAAAAAAAATTTAGAACTTTTATTTATAGCTATTATTTTTATCTTAGCTTTTAAAAGCTTCTAATTGGTGGTATGTGCTTTATTTTTTTGTTTGTTTGTTTTGTTTTGTCTTTTTGACTTTTCTAGGGCCGCTCCCATGGCATATGGAGATTCCCAGGCTAGGGGTCTAATCCGAGCTGTAGCCACCGGCCTATGCCACAGCCACAGCAATGCAGGATCCGAGCCACATCTGCAACATACACCACAGCTCACGGCAACGCCAGATCCTTAACCCACTAAGCAAGGCCAGGGATCAAACCCGCAATCTCATGGTTCCTAGTTGGATTCATTAACCACTGAGCCACGACGGGAACTCTGGTGGTGTGTGCTTTATAATAATATATAAATATATGTGCGCATGCACTACACTTTTATAATTTATAAATAAATATATATTGGAGCACAAGAAAAAGTAACGTGCCATGGAAAAAGTTTAGAGGCTGCAACTAAGATGGTCTCCTCTAGGACAACCTGCAAATCTTGCACCTTCCCAGAACCAAAGATCTGTCATCATATATGGAAATTTCTCTCCTACATAGGGAATATCCACTATATCCCAGCCCCTGCTAGGTTCTGAAAATACAGTAGTAGGCAAAGGAGATATGGTCCTGCTTTCATGAAATTTACAGTCTATGAAACCTAGACATCGAACAAAGAAACACAACATGCAGTTTTTAAAATTATACATTAGGTTAAGTGCCAAGGAAAACAAAGTGCTGAGATGAGTGAAAGTTCTTCCGAGGAAGTGCCATTCGATCTGAAATCTAAAGGTTGAGAAGGCAGAGAGTAAGTAAGAGGAGGAAACTTTCTGCCATGGGAATCTACGCAAAAGTCTCAAATGACCTGGGAGCTGTCTCCCTGAAGAACCTTACCCTGTGCATGAGCCAGGAGCCTACCCGGAGGGAATGAGGAGGGGAGGGAGGGAGGCTGGGTGGCCGGGGCCCTGGGGACAGGTTAGGTCAGGCAGCGGCGGGAGACGATGTACCCGAAAATGCAGTGGGGGAGCCAGCCACCGGGGGTTTTTTGCTTTCGTTTTTTCTTTCTTTCTTTTTTCATCAGTATGTGTGGCATAAGGCAATTCCCACGCTAGGGGTCGAACAGGAGCTGCAGCTGCCGGTCTACACCATAGCCCCAGCAACGCCTTAACCAACTTAGCCAGGACAGGGATTGAACCCTATCCTCATGGATACTAGTGGGGTTCATCACCACTGAGCCCCAAGGAGAACTCCCAGTCACAGGTTCTGATCAGGAGTAAAAATTCAGGTTCATTTATGGACACTTCCATCTCTATTTTTCATGCCCTAGGTTGCCTAAAGCGTGTCCTAGAGCCAGGACATCACACATTGCAGATCAAAATTTCAAAGGAGCAGTTCCCGCCATGGCTCAATGGTTAACGAATCAGACTAGGAACCTTGACGTGGTGGGTTCGATCCCTGACCTTGCTCAGTGAGTTAAGGATCCGGCGTTGCTCGGACCTGTGGTGTACATCGCAGACTCGGCTTGGATCTGGCGTTACTGTGGCTGTAGCTGTGGCTGGCAGCAACAGCTCCGATTCGACCCCGAGCCTGGGAACCTCCATATGCTGAGGGTGTGGCCCTAAAAGGCAAAAAGACAAAAAAAAAAAAAAAAAAGATTTCAAAACAGAGTGGGGAAAAAAAACAAGCAATCAAGACATTTCTGGAAATCTGACAGATGCGGCTCGCTGGGTCCGAAGAGACCGGAGGCGCGCAGCTTTGAGCCGTCCAAGCCCCAGCTGGCGAGCAGGGCGGCGCTGCGGGGCGCGGCAGGAGACCCGGCTCTGCGCGCCGCCGCCTAGACCCGCCTATCAGGGCGCGCGCGTCCCCGCAGAGACTCGCGCATGCGCGCGCCCGAGGTGCGGACACGGACGGGGCCGGGCTTGAGGTTGGGCCTCCTGGGCCGCCGTCGCCGTTTGGCCGTCGCACCTGTAGCGGCGCCGCGCTCCCGGACGTGGGCGGTGCGCCAGGTGCGCCGATTGCGCGTCCTCGGTTGCTAGAGCGCAGGCGCCGGGAGGACGTGGGAGCGCGCGGGTGGGGCCCCCGCTCGCCCCCGGGCTCGCGACCCTCGTGCACAGCTTTCCCGAGGGCCTCGTCTTGCCCGAGGATCGTGGCCGCGAGCCGTGGGCGTGGTGACCGCAAGTCCCGCCGCCGCGGCCGCCTCTGGCCTGGCTGCGACGTGAGGGTCCAGCCTTCGGAATGAGAACCTGGTGGGAGATGCGTACGAAGGGGAAAGAGCTGGAAAACTCAGCCCGCTCAAGAAGGGTTGGACATTTGGTGGTGGGGCGAAGCTGATCGCCTTGAGGATTGAACTGTAGTTCTCAGGGTGTCTGGGCTGCAAGAAATATCGTGCCTTTTAATTTTCTGGATCTCAGTTAACTTCTAACTTCTCTGAGCCACCTGGCAACCCACCCTTCCCTGGCCCCATCTGATGGACTAGTTTGAAAAGTTATCCCCGTTCTTCTTGGGGTCCCTTTCCCAGGGATCAGGCCAGAATCTGGAAGCAGTGCCTTTGCGGGTACATTTATGGTTAAGTTTCTTACCCAAGGTGGCACTGCCACAAGTGGCCCTCAAGATTCAAACCCAGACCTCTTAGATTCCAGAATCAGTGCTGTCAAGCAAGATGCTAGATCCCTCCCTGAAATGTTTCACTTTAGCCCTGTTTGAAGCCAGCTTGGACCACAGTGCCCTGAAGTATAAGCACACTGGACCAGGCATCAAAAATAGAGCTAGAAGTCAGCAGGTGACCTAAAACAAGACTTGTTTCCTCTGGAAGAAATGGGGTTGATGGGTCAACATACTGTAGAGTGTAACTGGTCGTTTGCAGGCCACCATCCCATGGCGGTGATGCAACAGCTCCAAGGTGAAGTGACCTCATCATTGCTGATGGGGAAACCAGATTCTACACCAGTTAAATGGTTGGTGGGTGAGGACAGAGGAGAGATGCTGGTGGTGCAAGGGAGACAATTACAGCGTTAGCCACCCCCCCACCCCCGACACCCGTCATCCTCCCTTTAAACAGATGTAAACAAGAACTTGTGCCACACAGAAGGGGAGGCTGACTCTTGGTGGAATCTATAGTCCAAATGCTACTGATCACTTACAGAGAGAGCCTTTATGTCACATATGGCTGAGCACCTACTCCTGGAATTACCGGCAATCCCACTGAATGTACCGTTTACTTTCCAAAACAAATGTAGCCCCTCAAAAGAGCAGGACCTTCCAGCCTCTGCTTAAGACATGCCTGCTGACTTGACACCACGCCTGCGGAGGACACAGACCAGGGGAAGTTTTAAGTGAAATCTGTAGAGATTTTTCTCCCCCTTCATGGCGGTCTTAGTTGGGCAAGTCGGAACAGATTCCCAAAGAGGATGTTGGCTCTGTGAGAATTGACTTGTAGACTCAGAGGACTGCACTCCCCTGACGTAAGAGGGAGTTTTCTTAAATTTAAGTTATATTCAAAAGGGTTCCTATTGTAACAGACCCTTGGATGGAAATATGCAATCTTGTTCCATCAAAATCAAATGACAGGCTCACTGGGCTTAATATCAATGGCTACATTGTTTATGTGTCTGTACATTCATGAGAAATTTCACCTCTCATGCCAAATAGGAAATGGAGGCTTCAAATTGCTTCAATTTGGACATTTTCACCTAATACCCCAAAGCTTTCAAAAGAGAAATTGTTTCCTTTTAAAGGCAATTTGCCCCCATCTTACAGAAACCCTGCCTCTTCACTTCTCCCCTCTCATAGACTCCAGAGAGTAGGAATTCATTTAGCTCATCCCCGGAACTGGGATGATGAAACTAGACGGAGTTCTAGACAGGTCGCAGTCCTCCCTTCCCATCTTTAGGCTCCGTGGAGAGGGGGATTTCACAATCTACTTAATAAGCCACCTCCATGTTTAATAACCCTCCCTTTTGGAATTATTTCCTGGTTCTAATCCAATCCCTCCTCCTGCAGTTTAGCATTATGGAATCTCAGATCTGAAAACTAAAAGGTCCTTGTCTTTAATTTTCTAACAGACTTGAAGGATTAGAACGCAGGAAGTTAGTATCTTGGAGCTCTGTTCATTAGAATTCCAACAGAAGTCAAAAACTGAACACAAGTCGAAAAAAATCAGAGCAGGGCTGGTTCATTTCTGGAGGCTTTTTCTGGGCGCATCTTTTCTTGCCTTTCCTACCTTTCAGAGGCTAACTGTATTGCGTGATGTGTGTCCCCTTTCTCCTTCAAAGCCAGCAGTGCTGCATCTCTCTGACCCTTCTTCCCATCGTCCTCTGACTCTGACCTCAGCAGGGAAGGGGTCTCTGATTTTAGGGACACATGTGATTAGATCGAGCGTCCTCACCTCCCCCACCAGTGATCCAGGATTATCTCCCTGTTTGAAGGTCCTTACCTTAAGCACGTCTCCAAGTCCCTTTTGCCTTGTAGCACGCACAGCTTCTAGGGATTAGGACATGGATGTGGGTGGGGTGGGGGGGCATCCTTCTGCTTGCTCCTTTCCGTAAGGAGTCCCCTGACAGACGCTGCCCTAATTCTGAGTGCGTCCACGGATGAGGAGAGGTCACTGCTTTATGAGGCTGCCAGGGGTCATGTTCAACACTAATTAACGCTAACTAGGGGTGATGACCAACTCTAAACGTCAGAAACCTTACGTGTTCAGTCCCAGTAGTTAGGTCTTTGTCTTAAGAAGCACAGGAGATGGAGTTCCTTTGCGGCGCAGCAGGTTAAGGACCTGGGGTTGTCACTGCTGCGGCTCGGGTCACTGCTGTGGTTCAGGTTCCACCTCTGGCCCGGGAACTTCCACATGCCACCAGTGTGGCCAAAAAGAGTAAAAAAAGGGGGGGAAGAAGAAGCACAGTGGGAAACCCACCCCGGTATCCCCACTTGCACATCCACCACATGAAGTTCTTAAATAACTGAAGACAGCTAGAAGATGGCCCTTTTATTCATTCGGTGGGACGCACTGAGAACCTGTTTCACGTGGATGCTGTTCTGGGCTTCTGAGATGCAGTCATTAATCAGCCAAAGTTCCTAATGGTCTAGTGAAGGAAACAGGTGGATAATCCAGCAGACGGCATTGTCAATGCCTTGAGCACCATCAAATCAAGGCTACCAAAATATTTTTATATTCTTTGTGTGTCTTTTTAGGGCGGTACCTACGGCATATGGAGGTTCCCAGGCTAAGGGTCAAATCAGAGCTGTAGCCACCAGCCTATGCCACAGTCACAGCCACAGCAATGTGGGATCCAAGCCACGTCTGCGACCTACACCACAGCCCTCGGCAACCCCGGATCCTTAACCCACTGAGCGAGGTCAGGGATCAAACACGCATCCTCACGGATGCTAGTCAGGTTGGTTAACCACTGAGCCACAACGGGAACTACTAATTTTGATATTCTTAAAAAATCATCTAAATAACAATTATAAGATGTTTGTACACAAATTTTATATGTGAGGGTTGTTTCTGTTTTGCATTATAACAGAAGAGCACAAAAACCTTCTCACATCCACTCCTCTCCTCCCTAGTGTAGCCCCGAGGGGTATAAAATTTAAGCCAGAGAGAACAGTTTCGATTGGAGTAAGCAAAGATGGCATACCCGAAACAGTTGAGCCTTCCAAGATGAGTGGATTTAGATAAATAAAGGCTGGAGAGGAAGACAGCCTGTACATTTCTGCTGACACCGTGGCAGCGGGGTCAGAGGAGAACTGGGGCAGATAAGACGGAGGTTGGGCAGCCGGCTGTGGGGAGGGCATATTCTGGGTCACCCTGGTTTTAAATAGAAATCCCTCCAAAGGCACTGGGAGTACCAGGAGTTCAAGGGCCGTGGGGTAGCCCACTTTGGCAGCTCCCCACTCTATCTGCCAACAGCCTGTACAGCAAGAAAGAACCACCTCTACAGGCTACAAACCTGGAGCTTAACACCCTTCAGCGCACTGCTGAAACACTCTGGGACTGAGTTTACCTGGGTCGCCTGCAGAGCTCCACCGGGTGGCAAAGTGAAATCTGCATGATGCGCCCGGCAGGTGAGGAACAGCAGGGCATTTGCTCTGGTGCACTTAAATTCTACCCTTTTCCTCCGGGTCTAACTGCAGCCTCACCACATGCGTTCTGGGCACTCGGAATAGGACGATGCAATTCTCACTTACAGTCTATCCCGGTCCTTCCAAAATGCAGATGAACTGAAATCCTATAAACAAAGGTAACTCATTTCCACTCAAATTTCCTGACCAAAATGAAAACTGCTTCTCCAGCTGGGTTTTCTAGAGGCTCTGCTGCCAACACTGTAAGGTAGAACGTTCACTGGTGGACTGAATTATCTGATAATACCACCGCTCCATTGTTTGGAAATTGATGCATTTTGTAGTTCATATTTGAGGTCGCTCCTTCCGTTCGGCTTTCCTGTTGGAAAGCTTTGTTGCAAACTGATCATTTAAGGTTGTGTATTTTTTTTTTTCCTTGAGGCGTGTTTGCCTTTAAGACTCAGAATAATTGTGACTTGTTTGGCTGCAGGTCAGCATCAGCCCTCTTTCCGATGGCCTCCTTAGTGATTGCTGCAAGTGTTTCTGGCATCGTTTCTGTTGGAACCAGACTTGTATCCTGCGCTGGTATTTCACGCTCAGTGATGCTTGGTTTGAAATTGTATTTGGTCCCTAAGGGGGCATGCTGAGTTGAAACTTAAAATTGTAATATAAGTGGGCAGGGTCTAAAATGAGAACAGAAAGCTGTACGATGCTGGTACCTCTGAGTCAACACTGGTGTGACATCCATATTTATCCCTTTTCAGTCTCTGTAAGGTTCTGGAGAAGGCTAGTCACCCCATTCTTGGACTACCTGGACCAACTCGGGGAACTTGGCAAGACTAGCAGCAGCGATCAGTGGCTCCCATTCCCATGGAGCAAAATCTAATCTTTCTGGGCAGGTGACAGTGACTTGGTTCCTTTCCTTGTTTGTACATAGGTTTGGCTGTTTGAAGATGTAACAGGATGGAGACAGTTTGAGCAAACCAGGCCCTACCCATTTAATGTCCACAAATACTGTAGAAAAGGAGTCAACCCTCCAAGTCGGCCCTTAGGGGAAGGCGTTTGGGTGCAGTTCCAGAGTTGACGGATCTAAGATTTGACCACCAGGACGAGAGATCCCTATGGATATTGCAGCTGCAGACAGTGGGTGGGGCCTGAGAGCTTGTTTGCAAGCACAGGTGAGACGCCTCACCTGTAGAAATCAGCAGGAAAACTTGGAGACGAGCTGGAGATCACACATGCGATGGGGGCAGGGAGGGCTGCAAAAAAGAATGGCTTTACCGCTGTCAAGTTTACCAGATGTGTCATTGGTCACCACCTCTCTTCCCTAGGGGATGTCTTGGCTGGTGGGTTCGTGGGTTCAGCCTCAGCGTCGTCAACATCGTTCTGATTCTTGGTTCATTTAGCATGAAACGAAGAGCCAGAAATCCCAAGAAATCCAAGGCCTGTTTCTGGCCCCTGCCCCTGGCCTTTTGGTTGATTTGGGCAAGTGATTCACTTCTCTCTACTTCAGTTTCTTCCAAAAGAAGCATAAATAATTCTTACCCAACCTACTCTCAAGTTGGTTTGAATATAAAAAGTGAGACAGTGGGCATGAAATCTCCTTGGGCAAGTAAATGCCACAGAATATTCACATGATGTGCTGATTATTATGATTAACCTGCCAGAGGGGGGCCGGCACCCTCTTTTTCCCTTCCGGTGGGAGGGGATCAAATGAGGATCCGAATCAGATCGCAGAACTCCCGTCACCTTTCAGTATGTTGCTTTTCATGAAACAAGGATCAAAGAGTTTTGTGGCTACGCCAGCTTCCTCGGAACTGCTAGGAATCCAGAAGAGGCGTCTGCTAAAGCTCAGAGAGGGACTATTTCAACAATGGTACAAAGCAGCTTCTTATCTCTTGCCTCACAGCATCCCTACAAAACCAAAACGCCAAAATGGAAACCTTTAACTGATTCCCAGAAGCAGAGACTTTGCAGAAAAGCTGGAGGAGAGAGAGGGTCAATGCGCAAGAATAAAAATAGTCGTGTGCATTCAGGAAGGAAAAAGGGAGACATCAGGATCACACCGGCAGATACTGAGAACACACAATGAACAAATATACCCCAAGGCTGAGCCAAAGGGATGTGAGCCACATTGGATAGGAGTCAGCAACAGAAGTCCTTTTATTAATTAAGCTCAGGACTGCAAACAACGTTAGCAATATGTCAGGCCAATGGTGGTGCATCGCCTTGTGCTGGACGTTTCGGGCGGACGTGCATCCTCTCCTTTGACCCCACGAGGTAGAGGTCATGGCTACCCGTATTTCACAAACGAGCAAGAGGGTGGCCAGACAGATGAAGTACCTGCACAAGGCCCCCAAGCCGTCATGTGGCAAATGTGGGACCTGAGCCGACACCCGTCACCCCGGTCTGTGTTCCCCGTCGCCGCTGTGGATCGCCCCTCAGAGGGCATAAGCTATTGGAGGAGCACACAGGCTGCACTTCTGGGCCTTGGCAGAGGGGCTTGGCAGACCTTCAGAGGCTTCTGGGCGGAGAGTGAAAGGAGGAAGGTGATGTGAGCTGAGAAAGGGAACGCTAATTGGAGCCCCATCCGGAGACGAGATAAGAAGCCGCCTGTACCGTTGTTAAAATAGTCCATCTCGGCGCTTACCCGGTTAACCTGCCTGAGGGCTGCTGGGAGCAAGGCATAGAAAGTGGTTACAGCTGGGTTTGGAGCGCATCCTCGGATTCACAGTGAACCAGGATCAAACTGTGACTGTCTCTGGAATGAAAGATGCTACAGAGTCGTGGTGGTCACGCAGGGCCGCTCAAGAGAAACTGCGGTGGGGGCACAATTGCCCGACAGACAGCCCCCCGTTGTCACACCTTGGGGCCCACTAAGACACGCGGGCCCAGGCCTTGCTTCCCAGCTGCCCCTGCTGGTGACGGGCCTGAGCCGGTACTGACCCCAGGCTATTCCCACCCGGTGGGGGCTCCACCATCACTGAGGTGCTCAGAACTGCCCGGCAGGCTGCAGCTCCGCCTCCGCAGCCTCCTTCCTCCCTCCTTTCTCAGGTGTCACACCTGCATCAGAGCCTGGGAATGCTCACCTTCTCCCGCCCCCCCCCCTTACCCCCGACAGGTGTTTCCCAGTAAAGTCTTGTATGTGTAATCCTGTCTTGGTGTCTGTTTCTCAGGGACCCCAACAGACATACTATCGAGTGTGTCGTGAAAGAGAAAAATAATGGCTTTTGTCTTTAAAAGTAGGCTTGACAGGAGCTCCCATTGTGGCTCAGTGGGTTAAGAACCCGACCATTATCCATGAAGATGCAGGTTCGATCCCTAGCCTTGCTCAGTGGCTTAAGGATCCGGCATTGCTGTGAGCTGCAGTGTAGATCACAGATGAGGCTGGGATGTGGTGTGGCTGTGGCTGTGGCTGTGGTGTAGGCCAGTAGCTGCAGCTCTGATGCCACCCTTAGCCTGAGAACTTCTATGTGCCTTGGGGGCAGCCCTAAAAAAAAAAAAAAAAGCAAGCTTGGCAATTAACAGAGAAACCTGAAGTGCAGGTTCTCGGGGGCCCACAGAGAATGCCCTTGGAAGACTGTTCGTCTCCTGGGTCTGAAATTCTATGGGCCTGTATTTTGGGCTTAACTGTAACAGAGGTGAAAGGTTCCTAGTTTATTAATTTTATTAGTTTATTAAGTTCTCTGGTGCTCAGCAGGCAATGTCACCACTATGGGTTGGGTTCCATCCCTGGTCTGAGAACTTCTGCATGCCAAAGGTACAGCAAAACACACACACACACACACACACACACACACACACACCTATCATTGCAAAAGTGAATAGAGACTCATTCGTAACAGAAGGCTGCAGATTGGAGGAACACCTTGGGAACTGAACTGAATCCCTGCAGCAACCTGACCAATGAGCTCAAATCTCCCCAAAGTCCTAAAGAGCCAGCCCAGGGCTCAGAACATTCATCCTGAAAAGGTTAGAAGAGGTTTTTCCCTTTACTGAGCGGAATCATTAGCCTTGTAAGACCAAAGGTTAGACAAACTTCTTTGTTTGTTTTTGCTTTCTAGGGCCGCACTTGCGGCATATGGCATTTCCTGGGTGAAGGGTCAAAGCAGAGCCGCGTGTGCAACCTACACCACAGCTCACGGCAACGTCAGGTCCTCAACCCACAGAGCAAGCCCAGGGATCCCACCTGCATCCTCATGGCTATTAGTTGGGGTCGTTACCCCTGAGCCACCGTGGGAACTCCCAGTTAGCCATCTTTTGATGATGAACACAGGGGGGCAGAACTGTGACCAAGTCTTTGAAAGAACAAAGTAAGACATTTTCAAGCCTTACGAGGCAATGTGGCCTTGCTTCTAACCACCCATGTGACCTGGGAAACTACTGAAGCTCTCCAGGTCACCAACAAGACTGTGGGTGTTGGGAGTCAACACTATAAAATCGCCGAGATTAAACCTCTCCGTGTGCCAAGGGGTCAAGGTTATTTGTTTCTCCTGCGTTCTGGACTTAGCACGTTGCATGGGGGGACAAGGTAATTGTACCATGGGCTCGATCAAGACAAGTTCACTCCTTTCTCACCCGGGCACACGAAGAGCTTCGTGGTGGTATCGCATGAAGGTGTTAGTAACATCGGCTCCCAAGACACAAACAGCTTTCCCATCAAACAGTCATGCAGAATACACACCCTCTAAGGTGAAACCTGAATCCTTTTTCTTTGCCAAAAACATCCGAATACAGTTCATGCTGAGGCGCATTCAGAACTACACTGTAAGGGGGTTACCCTCTGCTGAGATAGGGACACCACCAGGCTCCCAGGCTCCTCTCCCTCACAGCTGAGTGCTTCTCTTGCAGGCACTTATGGGCACCAGGGTCCGCCCCTGTTAGTCTGGGGGTGCCTCTCCCCCTCCGTGGTTGGGGGGGGCATCAGTGGAGAGGTTGAGGGCAGCAGGGAGGGACAAAGAGGGCAGGACACACACAACGAAGCCACCATTCTCCAAGCACGGTGGCAGAGCCAGACGCGGACCTGGTTTAGTCACAGTGGTTCAGAGAACACAGCGCTGGCCCTAGCTGGTGAGGGGAGAGCAGTGTGAGAACAGCAGAAGGAAGCCTTCCTGTCTCAAGTGCTGACATTCAAGATACTTTTGAGGGTTTTTTTTGTCTTTTTAGGGCCGCACCTGCGGGCATATGGCAGTTCCCAGGCTATGGGTCGAATCGGAGCTGCACCTGCCAGCCTACGCCACAGCCACAGCAATGCCAGATCCGAGCCACATCTCCAACCTACGCCACAGCCACAGCAACACCAGATCCAAGCCGCATCAGCAACCTACACCACAGCTCATGGCAACGCAGGATCCTTAACCTACTGAGCAAGGCCTGGGATCGAACCTGCAACCTCATGGTTCCTAGTCAGGTTCATTACCACTGAGCCACAATGGGAACTCCCAATATACATTTTGTTAAGTATTTCTTCAGTTTCACTCTTGCTCTGTTTTGTTTATTAACTTTCAGGAGCAATGGGTTTTTCGGCTTTTGACTATACTTGTCGTATTTCCGGAACATTCTGGGTAAAGTAAATTTTTGCCGGCTGGCCTGGGAGTCTTCTCCCTCTTACCTCAGACCATTAATGTATGATATTATTTCAAAAAATAAAAATCCTACAAATGAGCTTTTAATGTATCAGCTATTTGTAAGCCAGTGTCTTACCTACACACCGAAACCTTGATGCACCGCTTATTAAATACACATTGAATGAGCCATTGTGTAGCAGGCATCATGTCAGGGGCTGAGCAGAACTTCAAGGAGAAGACACAGTCTAACTGCAGCTCCCAAGTGCGAAGTGACAGGGTCCACATGCGACTTCAGGCTCTCAGCACTGCTCTCTTGACGGACCCCTTCCTCCAAAGCAATTATCCAAATTATATTCTACTCCTGTGTTGGGATTAAGCTAAATATGATAAAGGTTTAAATATATATATACTTATTTAAATATATATATACTTTTTTTTTTTTTTTTTGCTTATTTTAAGAGAGTAAAACACTTTCATGGGCCCCTAAGAGGAACACAGGTCCGGGGGACGAAACAAGAGGCGGACTTGCAGGTGTGACACTGGGGTGAGGGTTCAAGGATAAACAAGAATTAACCAGATGAGAGGACGGCAGGGGCGTGAACTTGGAAGTGCGAAGGGCAAGGTCAGGTCCCCACGAGGGACCCGAAATGGGAGAAGAGGAGGTCGCAAGAGGTGGACAGACGCCAAAACAGAAAGATCTTGTTACTGTAAGAACAGTGAGGACAGAGACATGGGACCCGCCCAAATGCACTTGCAGAGAGCCCGGCAACGGGAGGAGGGCCAGGCCACCTGAGGCACGAGGGACCGTCAACGGGAGACGTGAGGACAGCCCTCCACGACACGAGAGAGAACTGGTGAGGATTCCCAAGGATGCGGGCTGGTCGGCCGACGTGAGCAAGGAGGCAGGCGTCCGGGCTCTTCCTCCCTTGGCAGCCCTTCCTTTCATCTTCTGGCCACGCCTGCAGCAGTTCCCAGGCCCGGGAGTGAACTTGCATCATCACAACTTCTCCCACTTCAGGCCAGAGATCGTTCTAAGGGGGAGACGCGGGATGATGAGCAGCTCACGGTAAGGGCTTGTGGGACGGTCACGGCCAGGAAAGCGCCTCAGCCTCAGCCTGCCTCTGAGCCTTGACGCAGCATCTTTGATGCCTCGTTATCCCTTTCCTGGACGCGTCCTGATGAATTGTTTTAAATCTTTCAGGAGCAGCCCTTCTCTCTTCATTCTTTCTTTTTTCTTTTCTTTTTTGTCTTTTTGCCATTTCTTGGGCTGCTCCCGCGGCATATGGAGGTTCCCAGGCCAGGGGTCGAATTGGAGCTGTAGCCGCCGGCCTACACCAGAGCCACAGCAACGAGGGATCTGAGCCGCGTCTGCGACCGACACCACAGCTCACGGCAACGCCGGATCCTGAACCCGCTGAGCAAGGCCAGGGACCGAACCCGCAACCTCATGGTTCCTAGTCGGATTCGTTAACCACTGAGCCAAGAAGGAAACTCCTCTCTTTGTTCTTGAGACAGCAGAGCTGGACTTGCATGTGGAAACCAAGACGGGATAGAAGAGCGTTAGTTACAGAACTGCCTTGAGGACGGAAAACTTCCCTCGGCATTCCTGCTTCTCCAGGAGGCCTGTGGCCCGTGACCGACTCTCTAACCTCCGCGGCCTACCACGTCGGGTGGCAGTGATACTTCAAGGTCATGGGAGGTTTCGATTATGAATTGATGTTCAATACGGAAGGAAAAATCACCTAAAAGTGAATGAAAGATAATCAAATACAGGTCATACTAGGACCAGAGCTAGTTGAAATTACAGAACTCGGAGTTCCATCGTGGCGCAGCGGAAACGAATCTGACTAGGCACCTTGAGGTTGTGGGTTCGATCCCTGGCCTCGCTCAGTGGGTTAAGGGTCCGGCGTTGCCATGAGCTGTGCTGTAGGTCGCAGACGCAGCTCGGATTCTGCATTGCTGTGGCTGAGGCATAGGCTGGCAGCTGTAACTCTGATTCGTCCCCTAGCCTGGGAAACCTCCATATGCCACGGGTGAGGCAAAAGCAAACAAGAAATTACAGAATTCAGGGATACAAGGGAAAGCAGGTAAAAGGATGTACTACATAGGAAAGCAGCTGGGAAGCTGACAGTTTAGAAACAGAAGTTTGCAAGAAAGAACCACACTCTACAGAACCAGCTCCAAGGACGGGATATGGAACATGAGATTCAAACGAAGAATTTTAAACGATTTGTTCCTTTCTGTAGTGGAAGCACAAAAAGACAATCATTGCCAAGTAGAAGCTGGAAATAGATCATGAGCCTTTGTCTTTGTCATCAGTCTTGTTTATGGGGAGATGAATGAAAACATTACAAAAACATTTCTTTGTGCCCAACCAGGACACCCATTTAGAAAATTCCTTAAACGTTCCTGCTGCTTTCAGGGAACTGTCCAGGCAGCACCCACTCTCATTCCATTCCCCATCCTGCGCGGGCTCTCTCCACGTGCTGGTCCTCCCATGCCTTACAAACGACTGAGGGTCAAGGTGCTTTGGTTGCATCTCTACCCCTGCTGGTTTCATTTCCCCTTTTCTCTGTTCTCCCCTTGACTTTCCTAACTCATCACGCCAGGGGAGGTAGAACTTCCTGAGGAAGATTCCAGAGAAGCAGTAACTGCTGCTGGATTTAGTCTCTTGTCATACTGGGGACAAATGGTGACACTAAAGTGAGTGCGACAGGTGAATACGGCAACATCTCAGACAGATGTCTAAAGTGGCAGAGCTGGTAACTGGTCCCCTTCCCCGCTCCTCCTCTCAGGAGGCTCTCCATCTGTCAACACGACCCTCTCAACCAGAAACCAAACAATAGTTTTGTTTTCCAACATTTTTAGACCCTTTTCTTCCTTTGCAGTTCCGCTGCCATCACCCTGGGTCAGATGATAACTGACAATGAGTCACAACAGCTCCTTCATTAGCTTTTGCTTTACGGCTCCCTCCACTGCATTCTGAACCCTGTGCCACCCCAATCTTGCAACAGGAAAAATGCTCTTACCAGGTGCCACTAAAACTTATCAAGAGACACTTAAGATCTGTAAAATAAACATTCCTCAGTCTGGTATTTAAAGTCTTCAAATCACACCTCCCAGTCCGGAGTTCCTGTCGTGGCGCAGCGGAAACGAAACTGATTAGCATCCATGAGGACCCAGGTTTGATCCCTGGCCTCGCTCCGTGGGTGAAGGATCCGGCGTTGCTGTGGCTGTGGTGTAGGCCAGTGGCCACAGCTCCGATTGGACCCCTAGCCTGGGAACATGCATTTGCCACGGATGCCACCCTAAAAAGGTCAAAAACAATAAAAATAAAAAACAACCTCCCAGTCCTATGTCCCATAAATGACCAACAGAAACCATTGACTGCAAAGTCACCTCCCATACTAAAACCTCTCACTCCGGGTGCTAACGGCAGGCACTGCCCAGCAACTCCTGCGTGCGCCTCTTATGGCGTGAACTACACATAGTCACTCAGCAGGAAGAAAACTGAATCCTGAGATATACCCAAATCTCACAGAATCGGCCGCGAGGTATTTGTTCTTGTGATTTTGTCCAAAAGCAGTGTGACCACAGGACGCTGTGCCATTTCTTCAAAAACAATTTTATCTACTGAGTTTCAATTTCAAAGAGCAAGTGTGCCTTTCCTGTGAAGAGAGGGACTCTTGTTTGTCCTCTAGCAAACCTCGACACCTGTCGCCCCGCCTGGTACCGAGAAGGTGTGAAAGAACTGCTTCCTTTGGCACATAAACCGCAGGGGACCAACAGAGAAGGACCGTTCACGTGTTTCAGCATTTATTGATGGAGACAAATCTTCAACACATACTTTGTGTTCATATAAATTCTACATTCTCTTAAGGTGTTTCTTTGTTTGTTTCTTTTATTTGGAGTTTTTGGCCTCCAAGTGAACTTAAACATATTATCTATGCATTTGAATCTTTATAGACACTTGTTTTATATTTTAAACTAAATCTGAGAAACCATGCATACTGTATATCTTACTGAACATAATCCAAAAAATTGCACTTTCAAAAAAGTCACAGAAAAGCAGAACTCAAGTTAAATAATCTCTACATCCTAAAACGTCCATGTTCCATTTCTGAGAAAAGAAATAACTTGTTCAGTGTTATATATTGCTTGCTGTCTAAGTCAGATTGTCAGAGACGCTTCATAAATTATCTTTAAATATCTATTAATTCACTTCCTCCCAGAGATGATCCTGTAAATATTAAACACGGTGCCATATGCAGTAATAGCCCAAAAGTTTCAATAAGAACCAAACTGGTAATTTTTAGACTGAATATTTTAACCTTAAAATTATATACCTATATCTATAGACACATATGATATGCTGCATATTAAATTTAACGTTTCAAGTAACTTAAATGCATTTAGCAAACATTCAGCCTAATACTCTTCCATGAAAAGATCCTGCCCTTAGAATAAAAAGTTAAAGAAAGGCTCACTTAGGCCCCAAGGTCTGGACATGGCCTGAAGCCTATGGAACGTGAAAGTCTAAGCAAAGTCTCCTTTACTCTTCACAGAAAGAATATCGATTTTTAACCTACTGCCTTTGTGCAGATACAAAAGTGCTCAGCATGACAAAATTACCAAAATAAAAACATGTTAAAGGTTATTTGGTTCTAGCCATATTAACTATTCTGTACTTTCAGGATACTATAACATGTGCATTTTAAATCTTTTATAAATTTTCTCTTTTTAACAAGTTAAAAAAAGCACACAAAAAAATAGTTCAAACTAGAATAATCTGTTATTTTTTCATCCTGGTTAGCTCATCACAAATAATTCAACAGCAGAATGCCTGACCACTCAGCTCTCCTAAGATGCGGTATTGGAGCGGCCCCACCACGTCAGCCATCGTCTGCTGTGCTGGACCCTAGGACAGGCTGCCGGCAGATGGGACACGTGCAATTCTCTGAGAGCCACCGGTCAATACAGTGGATGTGAAATTCGTGCATGCAAGGAAGCTGCCTGAGCTTGTTTCCAGTTACGTAGTCACTGATGCAAACGCTGCAGATTCTGGCGAGGTCGCTGTCGCGCCCGCTGTGCTCATAGTGCCGGGTGGACAGATTGTCGATCTGCTCTTTGGTTAAGCCGCGGATGCGCTCGGCCCCGTCCGCTTCGTTCAGCAGGAAGAAGTGAGCCAGGCGAAGGATGGGGAGCATCCCTGTTTCAACCAAGGTACTGGAATGTGGCCCCGGCCTGGCGGCCCTGCCCTCGCGGCTGCGGGCCCGCCTGCCGGGAGAGGAAGCGGCGGCCCGGCGCTGGCTGCCCGCCCTCCCCGCGCCCGGGCGCCTGGCGCCGGAGGGTGTCGGGGGCAGGTGCTGAGCGTCTCCCGGCCCCTCGGCCTCCGCCTCGGCCTCCATCAGAGAACTCAGCTCGCCAAGCCCGGTCATGATCTGCCTCAAAATGGACCGCAGCACCGCCGAGGACGGTTCGAGGCGCTGGGTGCCGGCCAGCCTGCGCAGGGGCACCGTGATGGTGCTCACGTAGGTGCGCATCCCCGAGCGCTCCAGGCGCGAGATGGTGCGGCGGAAGCCCCCGCCGCCGCTCTCCAGGGTGACCGCGTTCTCCGCCAGCCCCACCCTGGACCGAGTCCTGTGGGCGATGCTGTCCCGGTCTCTGCCCTCTCCGGGGCGGAGCCGTCTCACTTGCAGGTCCAGGGTGATGGTCGGAGGGCGCCGGGCGGCGGCCGGGGGGAACCGGCTGGGCTCTTCCTCCTCCAGGGTGATTCTGGACATGAGTCTGGAGTTGGAGAACCAGGTGTACGCGGTGCCCCTGCGGTCTCTGTCTTGCTGCAAGAAGACCCGAGTTACACCTCGCCGCCTCACCGACCGCCCAACGCTTTGCTCCAAGGGTCTACGCTCGCTCTGGGGAGTGGGACGGACCGGGCCGCTCTGCCTGCGGATCGGGGAGCGGCTGCGACTGGTGCCGGCGGAGCGCAGCCTTATGGGCTCCAGTCTCTGGTTTGTGTTCCGCACCGTGACATTGCTTCCGGCCCCGAGTTCCCACACGTGGGCGGCTCCGAAGCGCTGCCCCTCCCTCGGCCTGGGCGCCCCCCCCGCGGGCGGCCCCGCGAAACCCGCACGAGGCGCGCCCCGACTCGGGCCCCCAGCCCCGGTTCGGAGTCTTCCCGAGGCCGCCAGAGGTCCTTCTACGGGATTCCGGCCCCTCGAGCCACGCCTAGTCCTCGGAGGGGTGGCGCCACCGCCCGCGCCAGCGCCCGCGCCCGCAGCGTGGCTTCTCGTCCGCCGGGCCACGGGACTGCTGGCTCGCCGCTGCCCGTCCCGGTCTGGCCTGGGCTCTCGGCCGACAGCCGACAGGGGCAGGCCCGGCGCGTCCTCGCCGTCCATCTCCAGGCCTCTGTTCTCGTGGTTTATGTGGATCTCCAGACTGAACCGAAAATCTCCGCTGTGGGGGTTTGTTCGACTCACGGCTCGCCAGCTCTGGTTCCCGCTCTGGCCGCTTCGAGTCGCGTTGCCCGAGCGACGAAAGGTGTTCAGCCATTCCAGCAGGGGATCTTCGTTCGAACCTTCGCGAGGGACTCCCGAGTCTGCAAAGCAACCAAACCAACTGAGGGTCCATCCCGGTCATCTGCGCTTAGAATGTTACTGAAAGCTTGTAAGATAAAGAGTTTTTATTAAATGGGAGTCCAGAACACCTGTGCACCTCAACGAATGAAAAACGGCCAAAAATTGAACTTTCTGTATTTTTTTAAATTTTCGTTTTATTTTTCGGGCCGCCCCTGTGGCGTATGGAAGTTCCCTGGTCGGGGACTGAAGGTGAACTGCAGCCGTGACCTATGCTGCACCTACAGCAACGCAGGATCCTTTAACCCACTGCACAGGGCCACGGATTGATCCTTCTAAAAGAAAGGTATATACTATGAGCATACTATAATACACATTATATGTGCATTAAAATTATAAAATTTTTTTTTTTTTGTCTTTTGTTGTTGTTGCTATTTCTTGGGCCGCTCCCGCGGCATATGGAGGTTCCCAGGCTAGGGGTGGAATCGGAGCTGTAGCCACTGGCCTACGCCAGAGCCACAGCAACATGGGATCCGAGCCGTGTCTGTGACCTACACCACAGCTCACGGCAATGCCGGATCATTAACCCACTGAGCAAGGGCAGGGATCGAACCCGCAACCTCATGGTTCCTAGTCGGATTCGTTAACCACTGCGCCACGACGGGAACTCCAAAATTATAAAATTTTAAACAGTATTTGTGCAAAGGCGTGAAGAAATCTTGACACTTGCTCTCCATATGCCTGTCACTGGCAAAATATTAAGGCACATGAGAAACACATCCAATATCAAAACTGTATGCATTTAAATTGCTTTGTTCATATGGTAATATCAATAAAATACAATGACAAAACAGAGACCCTGAATCTGTCGGACCCTTTTGGTAAGGATAAAGCAATCACTGTTATAACTAGGTATTTTGGTAACCTTAAGAATTCTATCCCGTTTCTCAGCAACTGTCAAAAATGGACAACTCAAGGAACCCTGGCTTTATGACTCAGCATCAGAACTACAGTATGTCTTTTATGAAGATGGGAGACTTTACGCATGTTACTTAAGATCTCGATAGCTGATGGCAGGAGTTCCCATCGTGGCTCAGTGGTTAACGAACCCAGCTAGTATCCATGAGGATGTGAGTTCGATCCCTGGCTTTGCTCAGTGGATTAAAGATCCAGCACCACTGTGGCTGTGGTGTAGGCCGGCAGCTATAGCTCCAATTCGACCCCTAGCCTGGGAACCTCCATATGCCGCAGGTGCGGCCCTAAAAAAAACAAAAAACAAAAAACAAAAAACCCAATGGCTGTATCCTTATCTGTAAATGGGAAGTGACAGTAAAGATGCCCAAAGGCTCATCATGAGGATAAAATACGACACTGTGTATAAAATGATCGGCCCATTATCTGGCACACAGGAAGTACTCAGTACAAGCTGGCCGTTACATATAATGTGATGAATAAATACATTTGCGGTTCATTTAAAATGCGAGCTCAATGAAAACAAAGAGTTTTGTCTTGTTTTATTTATCCCAACCTCTACAACAGTATTTGGTACAAATTAGACTCTCAATATTTTTGAATGAATCAGTTTAGAAATAAATGTCCCCCTAATAAATTTCTCTAACTGTGACAGTGCTACTGTGGGAAGCTTAAGTTTTCAGGGTTTTTTTTTTATTTCTTTTTTGTCTTTTTGCCTTTTCTAGAGCCGCTCCCGTGGCATATGGAGGTTCCCAGGCTAGGGGTCTAATCAGAGCTGTAGCTGCCACCCTACGCCAGAGCCGCACCTACACCACAGCTCACGGCAATCATTAACCCACTGAGCAAGGCCAGGGACCGAACCCGCAACCTCATGGTTCCTAGTCAGATTCGTTAACCACTGCGCCACGACGGGAACTCCCATTTTCCGTTTTTAACCAGTGGATTATATAAAGTGCAAAACTCACTGAAAAGTGTTCTAATGCACATTAACTATACAGACTTTACCCTTAAAGTCTGCTCTACTCATAAACCGTTGTTAAATGAGATTGCTTTGATTTTATTTCATTAGTGCAATCTCTCATTTTAAAAAATGCTTTTAAATGTTAAAGTTAAACCTGTTAACCGGCTGCTGGTATCTGTAAAATAAACAGCGGCTTTAGCCACAGTCTAGAGGATGAGCTATTTCACCTGTGATGAGCAGCGTTTCCATTAAAACACATTCACAGGATCAGCTATACCAACAGAGTACAATTTACATATCTCAATATAAAGCAGAAAAAGGGCTACCATTCACGTTCCATTTTAATTTGTACGGGATATGAGGAAAGGGCAGGTAAACAATAAGTCACTCTAAATGCCACTTCCTTAATTACTAGAACGCAGTGATGCTGCGTGTGAGAAAGAGGCCGCTGGCTATCCAACAAAACCTGTCCCACCCTCTTCCAGGGAAAGTGTCAAAAAGGTCCTGTGAACAGGCTGGCAGCTGGGCGTGGCCGTGTCGCTAAGTTCCCAACAATGGAATGGGAGTCAAGGTGACAGATCTCACTTTCAGGACCTCCCTCCGGAACCCAGAACTGCTGGCTGGAACCCAGATGTGGTTGCGACTTAGCTTGATCAGGCGACCACCACCCTGGAGCGGCAGGGTCTCAAAAACCTGCTTGGAACTGCGGTTCTGTATCTGGGCTGTTCGATACCAATGCCCTCACCACGTGTGACTATTAAATGACCGGATGTGGATAATTTGGCTGAGGACATGAATTTAGATTTTATTAAATTTAAATAGTCCCATGGGGCCAGTAGCTACTGCACTGGACAGTGCGGCTGTCCCAGCGCTCTGCTGGCTTGGAGGGGGTGGGGGGCGGCCAGAAGGACTTATGGAGTCAAGTGAATCGTCCCCGAACTGCCAACACGAAAAAGAAACTTCTGCCTTGAGCCAATGCAATATGGGGGTTTTTTAACAGTCTTCACCCTAACACAACGATCCTGATGCAACACGTGAAACGGCTAACAAATCCCTCTGGGAAAGGAAGTGGAACCGCTAAGAGAGACATCAAAGTTGGCTTTCCTTTTAACCCTGTATACTTCTGTTTACTCTGAGCTTTTTTTAACAAAGCAATTTGTCTTTTATAAGAACTTCTTATATTTCGACTTAGCATTTGTTTGGTAAATGACACAACAAACACAAAAACAAAACAAGGCAAAGTTTAGTTATCTTAACTTTTAAAAAAGCAGTGTGGGGAGTTCCCATCGTGGCTCAGTGGAAACGAATCTGACTAGCATCCAGGAGGACACAGGTTTGATCCCTGGCCTCGCTCAGTGGATTAAATATTCGGCATTGCCATGGGCTGTGGTATGGGTCGCAGATGAGGCTCAGATCCCGAGTTGCTGTGGCTGTGGTGTAGGCCAGCAGCTGGAGCTCTGATTCCACCTCTAGCCTGGGAACTTCCATATGCCGTGCGACCCTAAAAAGCCAAAAAAAAAAAAGCATTCTGTAGGCTCTAAGATGAAAAAGAACTCTGCTGGTGATTAGCTGTACACCGTTTCATATGCAGGAGATCCCTGAGTTATGCTATCTTTACGTGCAACCCCTGTCCTGGGCTGCCTAACTGGACTGCTTTGCATTGGCTATGTACATACTATCTGAATATCACATTACATCTGGAACACGTTAAAAACAAACACTGGACAAGATCCTCTAAGTTCGCTTCTTCAGCTGCTCCAATCAAACCGGTTCAAAACGGTTCCTTACAGCAAGGAATGCACAGTACCTCTGCTGTTTGTCCCATTTCTCAAGTCAGGCTGAGATGCTAGACGTTCCTTGAGGCCATCTAACCGCTGCTGTAATTCTTCTGATGTTATTTCTCCTAAAATAAGGGAAAATTGCTCACTGAAAGTAAAATTTGTAAATTACTAAGTTCTATGAAAACTCGCAAAGGGTAAGCCTAATCTTAGCAATCTGTAGGAAAAAAAATCACATTGTTTTCATGTTCTGTAAATTGAAGACAGTTAAAAATGTTTGATGCTGCAGTTCCCGTCGTGGTGCAGTGGAAACGAATGCAACTAGGAACCATGAGGTTGCAGGTTCAATCCCTGGCCTCACTCACTGAGTTAAGAATCTGGCATTGCCGTGAGTTGTGCTGTAGATCACAGACTCGGCTCGGATCTGGCATTGCTGTGGCTGTGGCAGGCTGGTGGCTAAGGCTCCAATTGGACCCCTAGCCTGGGAACCGCCATATGCTGCAGGTGCAGCCTAAAAAGGACAAAAGAGAAAAAAAAAAGTGTGATGCAAATATGCATCATTTTCATTGTTTCATTTATTAATGTTTTATTAAAATTAAAATAAGATTTAATTTGAATAATAAAGTGCTCCCAGTTAATACACTTAGTAATCTATACTTCTGTGAATTTTTGTCAGCATTAAAAAGAAATTAAGAAGGGAGTATTTCTAGAGAAGACGTCAAATCTTCACTTGAATTTTACTTATATGGATAATCAATGTACAATACACAGATATATGTTTCAATTAGTTCCTCTGTGAAATTACTGTGTAAAAAATTTATGGAGCACATTGGACTTTTGGGAGTTATTAATTCAACCAAATAAATAATACCTCAAATGAGTTAGAATTAGGTTTTAAGTAAATAATATTTGTACAAATATTACTTAAGAGAAACATGACCACATCTGTAAATATCTGACACTACTATGTACATTAAACTGTTGGTTAGTTGACTCTTGTATAACTGTGCTTTATGTCCAATATTCTTACCGACTTATAAAATACAGAAATAAGCCAGTGATTTTCTGTGTTGTTAGGTTAAAAAGCTCTTAAAGTCACAAAAACTGTACACTTTATTTGGGGAGAAGCAGATGGGGTAAAAAAAACCTCCTTAGGGGTTCCTTTGTGGCTCAGCAGTAATGAACCTGAATAGCATCCATGAGGACACAGGTTCGATCCCTGGCCTTGCTCAATGGGCTAAGGATCCGGTGTTGCTGTGAACTGGGGTGTAGGTCACAGACGTGGCTTGGATCTGGTGTTGCTGCGGCTGTGGTGTAGGCCGGCGGCGACTGCTCCGATTAGACCCTTAGCCTGGGAACCTCCATATGCCGCAGGTGTGGCCCTGGAAAAAGACAAAAAGACAAAAAAAAAAAAAAAGGCATTTCCTCTTTTCCCCATCTCTTACCGGGGGTGCCTAAGAGGTCATGGTCTCTCATCAGCCGATAGTCTTCGTCACTGAGGTCATTCATGAACTGATAGTAGGCTTCTTCTCGACGGAGACGCTCCTGCTGCCACCTTCTCTCATTTTCCTGATGATTCTGGTCTCGAGATGAGCTTTCTTCCTCACCACCGTCTGATCTAGACCTAGCCTGATTCATGCTGAGACCCCTGGCTTTGTGTTCAGACAAGACATACACAAGTCAAGGTGTTAGCCATGGACTACACATGGCTTCCTGTTTTAACGTGTCCTTTTAAAATTTTCATTCAAAACTTTTACCCACTACTCCAGTACTTCGTATGGCAAATCTCGCAGTGAAGAACTTACATATAAAATGAAAAACCGGAGTTCCCGTCATGGTGCGGCGAAATGAATCTGACTGGGGACCATGAGGATGCAGGCTGGATCCCTGGCCTCACTCAGTGGGTTGAGGATCCGGTGTTGCGGTGAGCTGTGGTGTAGGTCACAGACCCAGCTCACATCCAGTGTTGCTCTGGCTGTGGCGTAGGCCGGCGGCTGTAGCTCAGATTGGACCCCTAGCCTGGGAACTTCCATGTGCCGCAAGTGCGGCCCTAAAAAAAAAAAAAAAAATGAAAAATGAAAAACAGCTCCTGGGAGACACAACGCAAATGGACCAACTTCTCTTCCCCAGTCATCAGCTAAGGCAGCCTAGGTTTGGTTTCGGCACACGTTTCCCATACCTGAAAACCAAAGTGATTATCTCACTCTTTGACCTCCTGGCTCTCTTCTACAAGCCCTCACGGATGTTTCAACCTCTGGATACTTCATGTTCGCCTACAAATTTTAAGCTTAAACTATGCACATTCTTTACCTAATAAGCAAACGGCTACTGGGTGTTGGAAGGGTATCACGTGTATTTCCAGCAGGGGTATTCTTTCCAAAATAAAGTTCATACAAGTAATAGCACCGCCCCTGCACTTTGTTAAGGTAAAAATAATTTAGCCAATTATATCTGCTGAATGGTTTTGGGGTTGCACTCTCTTAAACCTAACAAGAAACAATCTCCATGCACAGCTCTGGGAGCCGTGAAAGCACATCAGAATCAGAGCTGTTGGGTCTCCCCAGATGAAACCTTGTCCCAGAGGTTTCTGAGTACCAGTGAAACTTCCCTTCCATCCTGCCTAGGCAAACACCGCTACACTGCTTTTGAATTATATGGAAATGTCATTCCTGAGAAACCCTTTTTTTTTTTATTTAAGGGCTGCACCCACAGCGGATAGAGGTTCCCAGGCTAGGGGTCAATCGGAGCTGCAGCCGCCAGCCTACACCACAGCCACAGCAACGCCAGATCCCTGATCCACTGAGCAAGGCCAGGGATCGAACCCGAGTCCTCATGGATACTAGTAAGATTCATTTCTGCTGCGCCACAACAGAAACTCGGAGAAGCTTACTCTTAAACCATAAGGAAACCAAGGGAGAAAAATGTTTCATAGATATCTTAGAATTTCTTAAAGACACCATTTACTAAAGTCATAGCAGCTATGGTTTTCACCTGGGAGTGCACATCCAACTCACTTGAGGAAATTTTTTAAAATACAGGTACCAGGATCTCATCCCCAATTCTAGGCCAGAATTCTCCAGCTAATTGGGGTGCTCTGGGCTGAAATAAACCACTGCCTTGACAATGTCTGGTATGTCACTAAAGGGAATATGTAATATAGCACATGACTTAATAAAGGCTGGAGGATCAAGTGACTAGGTGGCCAGTGAAGCAACTGCTGTAAGTATGACTCAGTGTGTTAATAAGCAAATTACTTTAAACACAAAATAAAATTAGCCTACAGGTTTAAACTATGATACAAGTTAGCAACTATCCAGTCTCATGCACCTTCTACAACTTCAAGGATTTTTTTTTTTTTTTTTTTTAACAGTGATGACTATGTCATTCTCTTTTAAGGAAAGATCTAGGAGCACCATCCAAGCAAACGCAAATTAACACAGTTAAAAACTCAAGATTTCTTTCCATTTTCAGAATCATCAGGACTAAATCACCACCAGCCAGGTGGATTTGCTTGGTACAGTAGTAACATGATTTTTGTATTAACTTAAAATTTTGAAAGCGCTCATAAAGTCAAGCTACCTTAATTCAAAACTCGAAGAACTTCCCCTGAAAAGGTAAGCTTCCTGTACAATAAACCACAATTAAATCAAAGTGAATACCTTATTTTCCTTTTAATATGCTTTTAACATATGCAATGGTATCCATCCTTCCGTTGTTTGTGCTTTTTTTGGCAGCTGCCCATCTGAAGCAATAAAAGAGAGTTAAATGATTCAGTAAGTTGCCTCTTTGAAGGCTAGGAATGGCTAGTCGTCTCCCAACTCTGCTGCTGCAAAGTCAAAGCGAAATCTCCCGTGGATTCTCATCTGGAAAGTCAGATCCCGGAACAATTAGGTCACGAAAATCTCCCGCAAGGCCCAGTTTCTCCCACAACAGAAACGAGGCCCCTCCTCCCCCCGCCACGGCTCCCGGGATTACAACTCCCCTCCAAAGGCCTGCCTTCCCACCCCGCTCCCACGGTCGTCGCCAGGCTTAGGTACCTCCAGCTGACTTCTAAACCTTCACTTTCTCGCCACCCCCGCCCTCCGTCCCGATACTGGTTCCCTTCCTGGCCGTTGCGACGGAAGCCCGCGCGGAGGGACGAGCCGCACCTCAATAAACAAACGGGGCTCCCGGGCCCAACCAACCGCTTCCCAACCCGGCCTCGACTAACGCTTCCCCTAGCGCCCTAGATTCCCACCGGGAGGCAGGTGACCGACGGGGCCCCGGAGCCAATCGCCAGCCAGGGCAGCCCATCTAGAGCGCAGGTAGCCAATCGGAGGAGAGGCGGGGCCGGGGCGGGCCCGCAACTCCCGGAAGTGCCGGTGGGCGGAGAGCGTTCCCGGAGCTCACCTCGCCGGGAACCTGGCCGTCCTCCCGCTGCTCGGAGAGAAGCGTGCGGCCCCGGAGGCTGTGTCCGGGCGGCGGGCGGGACTCGCATCCGCGCCTCCGGAGGCTGCCAGGTCCACTGATGGTCTGCTGAAGAGAAGCCTGTGCTGCAGCGGGTCTGTCCAGCCCGAGCGGAGGCTCTGGAGGAGGCACGGCTGGCCCCACCCTTCTCTCCCTACGGCCGGGCCGCCCCCTCTGGGTGACGGGAGACGCTCCGCCGCCGCCGGGCGCTCGCCGGTGCGTTTGGAAATGCGTCCGGCGGGATCCAGGAGGCGGCGACCCGCGTTCCGGGCCCGGGCCCGCGGCAGCGCTGGAGGTCACCGGGCCGCCTCTCCCGCGCCGAACGCGGAGTCCCGGGCCGCAGCCCCTCCTCTGCGCTTTGCTGTCGCTCGTTTCTGAGCCGGCTCAAGTGCAACCCGACAGTGTGCTCCTGTCCCTGCTACGCCCGGCACCGCGTAGTTCCCCAGCCTGGAGCCTTCCCCTATTGCGCATCAGACCTGGGAATTACAAACCCGCATCAGTTCTTAAGTGTTTCTTCACCTTCCCGCTGGGGATGCACTTTGACCCCCCCCCCCCGTCCCCACGTCGTGTCTCTGGTTTTATTTCTGAGAGGTGACGCTGACCAAACTCGCCTTACCACGAGTTAAGCCTCTAAGTCTCTGCACAGCTTGTATGGGTGCCCGAACTTCCCTGCCGTCCAGAAGCCGCCGTCTTGGCACGGTGCTCCCACGGCAGTTCTGCATTCGTTCGTTCGTTTATTCATCCCCGCCTTAACCCGGAGGAGCTGCTCCATCCCCGCCATCATGCTGAGCAGCGGGGTGACAAACAGATGCATCCCGGAGTGACCAGTGGAGCAGGAATAGAGGACACGTTGTTAACAGGTCAGCATACTGTTATAGAAACTAAAGTGGAAATGTCTCCAAGGCCCTTCCCTCTGCGCACGGGTCTATTCTTGGCATCCCAAACCTGTTCCCAGAAGTTCCTCAACGTCACGTGGGAACTCCCAAGCAACCCCCAAGGCCACTTTTACCTCATTTCCTTTATTTCCCGGGACTCACTGCATAGGCCATCTTCCAGGAATTTTTTGGTGATATCTCTGAAGGGACATCCCACGCTCCAGCCACACATAAAACTAGGCAGAGGCCCCTATTATGGGGGCTCCCTTAGCTCCCTCTGTATAACGATCTTAGCATTTAGTCATTCACTTAAGAAATACTGAGTGCCACTAGGAATTAGACAACAGCAGCCAGTAAAACAAACAAGGCCCCTTGTCCTCCTTTTCAGTGGAAAAAGTCACTGATTAAGTACCTAGAACGCTTTTCTGTTCATTTATAGGTCGCTCCCATCTAAAAGTCTAAACTCCTTGAGTTCAAACAAATGGTTGTATTCCTTTCTACAGTTCTGGCACAAATGCTGCCCCTCAGCCCACTGCATGAATGAGAGGAAAAAATGCAAATTTTTGCAAACAGAATTAATGCATGTTTGGACAGTGACTTCAGGAATTGTGAGTACCAGTCAGAGACAATCACATATGAAATATCCAAAATGCAAGCAGAAATCCTTTAAAATCCCTGTGTGAATTTTAACGAGTATCATACGTCAAGTGCAACCACTTTTACATGTTAAACCAAAAAGACGGGTATATCCTAAAAGTCAAAAAATACAAAGCCCAAGCAAGTTATTTACCTGGTGGGAAGCTGCAGATTTCTGTGAGTAGGTAGGCAGGTAATATATATATAACTTGAATCCAACACCGTGCTTCAGTTTTTGTAGTCCAAGACAAAGTGATTATAGAAAGGTTCTAGACATGATATTTGGGACAGAAAGATGGATCATTCCAGATGTCCAGATTAATCTAATTTGGATTAATTAGACCAAAATCTCTGGTCTAATTAATCTCGTTTACTGGGATGGTACCTGGCCTTTTTAGTATGTATGCATCTTTTAACTTTTGGACTTTTGGCAATTAAGAAAATAAAGTATACAATAATAAAAACCATAACACCTATATATCTGGTGTTTTATGTACCCATAATGTTTAAGTGATGAGGGCTTCTTAGCATGACAGCCTTAATTAAAATTTAAAATTCAAATTGAGTAGTTGATTTAGACTTCTAAGTTGCAATCTCACAAGGTTGATGGGCAGTGTATGAACAGATAAGGATTTAGGCTCATCATATTAAATTTTATAAATTTTAAGACTATTATTTAGGGATTCAGGAAGGCATTACAGCCAACACTTGAAGTACTTATGAATGAAATAAAATATTACATGTATAAATAGTTTAAAATGTTTGAAGATGATTAAGTATGTGAATGACATCTAAAGTTCATCAAAGGCTAATTCCAAATGATGCTTAAAGTTCACTTTACTTACCATTAGAATAGTAAGAACTGAACTAGATTTAAAAGCTTAAGGTTTAACGAGGACATTCAACTGGAATTTGATAAATTAAATATTAACTGTTTAAAAGCAAAGATTTTTTTTTAAAGTTTTATTAGTCTCCCCTTAAAAGATCTTTTGAAAAGCTTTACTGAACTCTAATTCACATAACCATAAAATTCACCCATCTAAAGTGTGCAATTCAGGAGTTCCCATAGTGGCTCAGTAGTTAATGAATCTGACTTGGAACCATAAGGTTGCGGGTTCGGTCCCTGGCCTTGCTCAGTGGGTTACGGATCTGGTGTTGCTGTGAGCTGTGGTGTAGGTCACAGACGTGGCTCGGATCCTGCGTTGCTGTGGCTGTGGTGTAGGCCGGCAGCTGTAGCTCTGATCTGACCCCTAGCCTGGGAACCGCCATATGCCACAGGTGTGGACCTAGAAAAGACAAAAAATAAAGAATAAATAAGAATAAAGTGTACAATTCAGTGCTTTGTGGTATATTCACAGAGTTGTGTAGTCATCGCCACAATCTAATTTTGGAACATTTTTATCACCCTCAAAAGAAACCTCACCCCCATTAGCAGTCAGCCCATTCCTTCTCACCTCACCTCCCCAGCCCCTGGTAGTCACGAGTACACTTCCTGTCTCTGAGCACTTGCTGGTTCTGGACGTTTCCTGTAAATGGAATCGCGCAATGGGTAGCTTTTGACGCTTGGCTTCTTCCACTCAGCATCCTGTTTTAAAGAGTCGTCTACGTTGTCGCATGTGTCAGTACCCCATCCATAAAGGGAAATTTCTTTGTTTTTGTTTTGTTTCGTTTTTTCTTTTTAGGGCCACACCTGCAGCATATGGAAGTCCCAGGCTTGGAGTTGAATCAGAACTTCAGCTGCCAGCCTATACCACAGCCACAGCCACAGACACACTAACTCTGAGCTGCACCTGCAACCTACATGGGTCCTTAACCCACTGAGTGAGGCCAGGGATTGAACCTCCATCCTCATGGATCCTATGTCAGATCCTTAATCCTCTGAGCCACAAGGGGAACTCCCTGAAGGGAACCGTCTCTATAGTCTCTTTCTGCATATAAAAACCACCTTCAAGAACACCCCCTGTTATGGGTTGAATTGCGTGCTCTTATTCATACTTCAGAACCCTAACACCCCCCCCCCCCGCCCCCGTATCTCAGAATGTGACTTCATTTGGAGACAGGGCCTTTCCTTCAGGTTAAATTAGGCCATTAGGCTGAGTCCTGGGAGTTCCCGTCGTGGCGCAGTGGTTAACGAATCCGACTAGGAACCATGAGGTTGCAGGTTTGGTCCCTGCCCTTGCTCAGTGGGTTAACGATCCGGCGTTGCTGTGAGCTGTGGTGTAGTTTGCAGACACGGCTCGGATCCTGTGTTGCTGTGGCTCTGGCGTAGGCTGACGGCTACAGCTGTGATTGGACCCCTAGCCTGGGAACCTCCATATGCCGCGGGAGCGGCCCAAGAAGTGGCAAAAAGAAAAAAAAAAAAAAAAAAAAAGGATGAGTCCCAATCCAACTTGACCAGTGGCCTTATGTGAAGAGGAAATTCAGACCCACGAAGAGACATCAGGGATGTGTGGACACACAAGAAACGCTGTGTACGGGCACAGGGAGGAGGCAGCCATCTGCACGCCAAGGAGAGAAGCCTTGGAAGACACGAAACCTGCCGACAGCTTGATCTTGGATGTCCAGCCTGAGGAATGGAAAGAAATATATTTCTGTTGTTTAAGCCACTCAGTCCGTGATATTTTGTTATGGTAAAATATCATACCCTAGCAAACCAAGGTACCCCCTACACCAATAGCTTCGAGATTTACCCTATCAGAAATTCCTCCAGAGAGAAGCATGAACCCAGGGAAACAGAGGACTCGGTCTCCTAAACCCGTGTCCTACAGCGATGCAGCATTTCTTTCCGAGAACCTGCCCACTGCTTAAAAAGAGCCATTCTAGGAGTTCCCGTCGTGGCGCAGTGGTTAACGAATCCGACTAGGAACCATGAGGTTGCGGGTTCGGTCCCTGCCCTTGCTCAGTGGGTTAATGATCCGGCATTGCCATGAGCTGTGGTGTAGGTTGCAGACGCGGCTCGGATCCCTCGTTGCTGTGGCTCTGGCGTAGGCCGGTGGCTATAGCTCCGATTGGACCCCTGGCCTGGGAACCTCCATATGCCGCGGGAGCGGCCCAAAGAAATAGCAAAAAGACAAAATAAATAAATTAATTAATTAAAAAAATAAAAATAAAAAAAGAGCCATTCTAGGCCATGTGACCCAGCCCCCTCCCCCACAGCTACTGAAAACAAGGTACATGGCCTAGATTTTCTGGGACTTTGGAATTATGTCATGGAGACTTTGTTGGTTAACTTTGAGTAAAAGAACTGAAAGGTCTTACAGACCAAAAGGCTCATAAGACCTCTCAGATGGAGGCTACGAGCACGTAAACAGTAATTAGAAAAGGAGCAGAGACCTTGCTAGTTCCCAAGGGCCCCGTTACTTTATCAGCAAATGGGCGCGTGGTTCTCCTGGGCCTTTACATCGTTCTCCGTCTTTAATTAGGTGCTTTTACTGGGGTTCTGGCAGCTTGACTATCTTCCTTTGAACCAGCCAGGATTCAAAGCAGGGTGCAAAAATTCACTCTACATTTTTAAAGCAGAAAGCTATTTATTCCAAGGAATTGGGCACCTACAAAATCTTTGCAGTGGGCAGAGAAGGGGCCTGTGGGCTGAGCCTCAGACCAACTCCCACATTCGTTCAGGACTGACCTCAGAGGAGAGCTACCACCTCTGAGTTTGCCACTGGCGTCCTGAGTTCTGCAATGTACAGCATCAGCTGCCGAAAGACAGTGAGCTGGAAGCCAAGAGCAGACACCTCTGCCCCCAGAGCCATCGGTTCTCTCTGAACACCATGGAAGCTGGTAACTGTGCAGAATCACTTCTGCAGAAAATCCTCACTCTCCAAAGCTTTGCTTCCTATCAGAGAAACAGCCAAAGGCCGGTAGAAGTACAGCTTCTGCTTCAGTTCAGTTTTCCACATCTTGGTGAATGTGTCTCACTGGCAGAACCTAATTTGCATCCAGAACTGTGGTTGCAAGAAAGTCCCCTAGGAGTTCCCTGGTGGCCTAGCTGTTAAGGATCCAGTGTTGTCACTACTGTGGCTCAGGTCGCTGCTGTGACTTGGGTTTGATTCCTGGGGCTGGGAATTTCCACATGCTGTGGACGTGGCCAAAAGAAAAAGGATGGAAGTTGAGCAAGAAGGTCCAAAGTATCCAAAGCTATTCTCATCAATCGCACCTATCCAGAGCCGCCAGAGGCTGTCTTGGGTCAGGTTCTCCAGAAACAGAGCCTGAGACAGGATTCTTATCCAAGTGCCTGCATTGGGGGAGTGAGGAGGCAGGACTGGCCAGGAAGACAAGCAGCTAAGACTGAGCTTCAGCTAACCCCACACCACTCCCCAGCATGTGGTATCCCAGACGGCCAGCTTTTTGTTCCCCGACGGCCTTGGATGAGGTCTGTGGGGCAGGAGGACAATGCTCCAAATAAGGTGGCATCTGGAATTGTTATCCGAAGCTGGCAGCAGCTGGGGCACGGATGCATCAGCTTAAAAGTGGGCGTGGGCTGGGCACTACAGTCCACCCTGTGTAATGCTTAGATGGCTCGCCTTTTGCATTAAGGTACTCCATCCAGAATTCTAGAGTCACAGTTTCTGGGAAATGTTACAGGATGGCAGTCCCGGCTGCTGCAGCTGGTCCCAGCGCCATAACCGACACTATTATCTCCCTCATCCACCACCCTTTCTAGGGCGAGTCCCTGCCACTGTGCTCAGAGTAACTGCTTCCTCCATATCCACCCAGCGCCAGACTTGAAACCAGCCAGCGCCTTCACTCCCTTCCACCTGCAACACACACCAGCTCCCCGCTGCACCACCACCGCCCCGTGACCGCCAGCGCTCCACCCAGGGCTCCATGGCGGGTCCTTCAGTGATGCTTCAGCTCCAGGAGGCCAACCTGCTTCCCAGGATTCCCTGGGTACCAGCTCTCTTGGGTCAGGTTCCTTAGAAACAGAGCCGGAGTCAGTGATGTATGGATGGGGGAGTCTGCCAGAAAAACCTGCCTGTGGAGAGGGGACATAGGACAGGGAAGAGGCGGGAGCTGGGCCAGGACCCGGGGACATCCAGCAGCCTGGTTCTTCTTGGGAAAACCTGCCCCATCTCCCCGGCTGGGCCAGCGCTCAGAAGGCACCAGAGCGGACATCTCGTTAGAAGATGCACTGACCTCCTCGGCTCTGCTTAGGTTTTCCTTCTGTGAGCCCTACAGGAACCCATAGTAATCCGTGTCCTTCATTTAGCACACAATATGGCGATTGTCTGGCCACTTGTTTCAGGGAAGAGAAGCATTTTCCAAAATACAAATGGTTCATGTGTCCTCTATACGATACACATGGATATCTTAACTCCCAAGTGATGAGATATATTTGAAGCCCCACCCTAAACCCCTTAATGTCCATTAGTCCAGTGGTTCTCAATTCTGGCTACATATTAGACACTCAAAGGGGCTATTAAAATTCTTGATGCATGGGCCTAATTGCCAAAACATTCAGATTTAATCAGTCTAGGATGAGGCCTGGGGAGCCATGATTTTTTTCTTTTTACAGCCGCACCTGCGGCACATGGTCGTTCCTGGGCCGGGGGTAGGATCCAAGCTGCAGCTGCCTGCCTACACCGCAGCCACAGCAGCACTGGATCTTTAACCCACTGAGCGAGGCCAGGGATCCAACCCACATCCCCATAGAGACAATGGAAGCTCTGTAACCCAGTGAACCACAATGGGAACTCCATGATTTAAAAAAAAAGGGGGGGGGGAGTTCCCATGGTGGCACAGTGGAAATGAATTCGACTAGCAACCATGGGGTTGAGGGTTCGATCCCTGGCCTCGCTCAGTGGGTTGAGGATCTGGTGTTACCATGGGCTGTGGCATAGGTCGCAGACACGGCTCAGATTCTGCATTGCTGTGGCTCTGGTGTAGGCTGGCAGCTGTAGCTCCAATTGGACCCCTAGCCTGGGAACCTCCAAAAAACAAAAATAAATTTTAAAAAAACCTCCCAGTTTATTCTAAAGTGCAGTTAGGACTGAGAACTGCTGGACTAGACTATGATGTCACAAGAGACAGGCTTCTGCTCTCGCTCCTCTCGCTTCCCAGGGTCCCCCTCAGAATCTGTGGAAGGCTTGTGATAATACTGAATAAATGATGACTGGTGAAGGAAGGTACAGAGATAAGGGCAATTTCTCCCCTCTGTGTGACATAAACGGAATTTAACAATATTAACTCACTTTTATTCCCCATGCCTAAAGGCAGATGTATTCAGTTCCTTTCCATGCAGCACATAATAGGGGGTCTTAAATGCCTGTTATTTCTTTTCCAAATCAAGTTTGGCGCAACCTTTGAGGATCCACCCACCCATCCCCCATGGCGAGCCCCTAACTCTGGGGAGTCCCTTATGGAGAAAGGGGTGTTCTTGCTGAGCTGCTCAGTGGGAGTGTGCCTTCCAAGAGCTCGCAGTAGGGCCAGCTCACCTTGGAGCAACAGATGCCTGCAGAAGCCCTTCAGATATGCCGTGGCGGGAAGGAGAGGACAGCCTCAGCATCTTGTCACGGAGTGGAGAGGCTGCTGGATGGAACACCCAGGAAGAATGGAAATGAAGTCATGCCAAGCGGAAAGCCTCTGAAAAACCCGCCAGTCACTAGAACATTCTTCTTCACCAATGACACCACCTCTTCTGCTTTGCTCTTGTCCTCCGTGGGTATCTGGTTCCTCTCACCCATCTTCAGCTGCTCCCTGGCTTGCTTCCTGTCCTTTACCTGCTGCCTGTCAACGCTGAGGTACCCAGAATGGTTTGCCAGCGGAAGGAGGAAAAAAGTCCACCTCTCCCAGCTGTTGCAGTCAACTCTCCGACCTGCTGGAAGATGAAACCTGTGCACCCTCCAGTGACAACGTGCAGTTCCAGGCTGGGTGACTTTTCCCCCCCAAAGGCCCAGATTCCTGCCCCGACAGCTTGCACCACCATGGCTGCTTTTTAGAAAATTCTGCAAGGTCCAGTGACTCAAAATTCCCCTGTTGTGGTCATTTCGGCAAGGTCTTCTCGCTGTAACACCTGAATGGGCTCAGCGCAAGGGATGTGGGGTGGGATGCGGAGTAGGACGTGGGTGGGGACGCAGAGTGGCGCGGCCCAAGCTGGATTCCGGCCTTAAATCACATTTTAAATAAGATTGACCTCAGCTAACTTTCCATTTTGATAATAACAAATAGCTCCAGAATCCAGACCCACAGGTGAGTAGCAGCTTCAGGTAACATCCGGAAAACCCTGACCTGCCCTGGCTTTCAGCCTCCAAAGATACTGACTTTGGCCCTTTACACATTAAAAGCAGCCCCAGGGGCCCAGCTTACAATCGGAACTCAGTAAACAGTCGTCTGAATAAAGGACTATTACACAGGCCACCAGGGAACTCCAGAAATGAACTTTCTGCTCTACAAACTGATTGCGTGTGAAAGTTTGTAAATTGCTTATCAGAACTCAGAAGCCATTTAGTTAAAACAACAACAACAAAAGTATATACATGGTGATTGCATTCCTAACTAGCCCCTTAAGCTTAAGGGGTCATTGATTGAAATTATTTTTAAATTTTATTTGACCCCCTACTGGTTATCCTTTTTTTTTAGTTCCATCTTTGGTTATCAGTGTGATCTTGGGTGAATTCCTTTAATTTCTGCACGCCTCAATTTCCTAATCTGTAAAATAAGGCTCGCCAATGGTCCCTACCCAATTCTGAGGATGAAATGAGTTAATGCTTTGCATGTCAAAAATACTCAATAAAAAAAGAAAATATGCAATCCATATTAGCTGCTATCACTGTTATCATATTCTCATCACCTGTCTTAGGTTGGTTTGCCACCACCACTGCCAGCACCCCCAAAAGCAGAACTTCAGGCAAGGACTCCTGTGAAAATGATTGAGGCAGTTTTCCCAGGAAAAGAATAGGGGAGCAGAGCTGGGAAGAAAGGAGCCTAAGTCAGGCTACAAGACCAACTCAGACCTAAATTCAGGGCGACGAGGAGACGGCACAGGTCACCCCAGTGAGGTCCCAAATCAGAGGCCACGAGAGCCGGAGCGCTCGTGCTTGTGCCCAGTCATTAAGTTAAGGTGGGGGTCGCTTAATTCCCAGGTATTTCAGTTTGGTATGTGAAGAGGGCTTCCCGGAGCCTAAAGGTGGTACCTGCCCAAGGAGAGAGAGGAAGGTGAAGCGACGCGGTCAGAGCAGAGCGCTGACGCGCCACCTGCTACGTCACCATCATCTCACCATCCCTCTCCCGTAAAACACAGCCTGTCCATTGGGCACAGCCAGTGAACTACCCTAGCTGTTCTGGTACAAGGGATCTGGGCTACAGCTGGGCACTGGGCGTTTTAACACTCCCCAACCTTGCAGGAGAGGCACTGGGTTAGGTTCTGGGGAGAAAAAGAGCTATAAGCCACGGGCCCTGTCCTTCCATGCCTTTGAATCCCATTGAAGAGACAGGATAAGCGCACAAAACGAAGCGTATGCTTAGTGTCTAATAAGTGTTGGTTTTTTGGTGTTTTTTTTTTTTTTTTTTTTTTTTTTTGTCTTTTCTAGGGCCGCTCCCGCGGCATATGGAGGTTCCCAGGCTAGGGGTCTAATCAGAGCTGTAGCCACAGCCCCACAGGATCTGAGCCAGATCTGTGACCCACACCACAGCTCACGGCAGCGCCAGATCCTTAACCCACTGAGCGAGGCCAGGGGTCGAACCCGCAACCTCATGGTTCCTAGTCGGATGCATTAACCACTGCGCCACGACGGGGACTCCAAGTGTTGGGTTTTTTTTAATGATTTTTATTTTTTCCATTAGAGTTGGTTTACAGTGTTCTGTCCATTTAAGTGTAAATGAGGTATAACTATGGGAGTGTTTGACCCTGGGGGATAAGGAGAGACCCCAGCAGCACCTGCGTCGGCTCTCCAAGAGGGGCAGGGTTTCAATTAGTAAAAGAGAGAAGGGGGGTGTGGCTGGGGAAGGAGTGGCATGTTGGCTGTTTTCGGGAGAGTCAATAAACTTGTCCTAACACAGCCGTTCTCAACCTTGACCGCTCATTAGGATCGCCAGGGAGCGAAAACTCCCAGTGCCCAGCTGCGGCCCAGATCAATGATATCAAGTGGGCTAGGGTAATTCACCAGATATTTCCAATGGACACCCAGGTGAGAACCCCAGTTTTACTGGGTGAGGGGGGAAGAAGTGAGGAGAAGCTGGTTGGAGCGTTACTAGGGATACTGGAGAGCTCAGATTGTAGGGAACTTAGCTTTGTGGAAACCGAGTTCTAACGTTTCTGTTGCCAGCTGCCTTAAAGTAGTCTCACAAGTCAGGCTAAAGTAAACACAGAGCTTGGACTTAGCTGAAGGAGTCTGAACTTCATGCTTGTAGGCAATGAAAGGTCACGTAGGGTCCTTGAAGATTTCTGAGCAGAGTAATGATGTAAATAAAACAGCATTTTAAAGTTTAAACAGGATGTAGGTTGCAGAGCCAGGAGGACAATATCTGATGGAAATTGACCTTGGCTGGTGGGGGGAAGGGCTACTAAGGGAGAAAAAACTTCCAAGGTTGTGGGCATGGAGTTGCATGGAAACGAATAGCCTCAGGTATCAAGTGTCAGGTGGTTGCAGAGGTGACCTGACCGTGTTTATGTTCCATGGAAAGAGAGCTCTGTGGCTCACAGGCGATCCATGGTAGAACAGGAAGCAGCCAGAAAAGACTCGGCTTTTCTGGTGACTCGGTCTTAATCACAAGGCCCAGCTTGCGGGAAGGTGAAACCTACTGGAATGAGAAGGCAGAGTTCAAAATTAAACCTTGGAAAACTGATCACGAAACCAAACTGGGCTCCTGTAGGTGACTTACTTGTTTGCTGTACTGCTGCTGTGTGGTCAAGTATATTTTGAACAGAAAATTAAAGTAATATGCTTCTTCGAGCAAAAAGGTAAGATTACAGAGGAAATCAGGACAAGATCATAGGACCGAATGTCATTTAAAGGGGTGAATTTTCTGTAACACTTGCAGAACATGGGAGCGGAATTCATCACCAACCAACGGGGGAGACTTTCAGCTGGGGCTCTTCTCATCGCTGTATCGGGAATCCATTAGCTGAGAAAAGGAGAAATGGTGTTGTCATATTAGCTTTTCCGCTGTTTCACTTAGCAGGTATTTGACGGACAGGTCTTGACCCCATACACAGATGTTAACGAAGCAAGGAACGAGGGTAGGTATTTATTTTTTAAGTTGTTTTGCGAAAAAGTTAAAAACTTCAACCTAGTATTTTAAGAGAGGAAATCCTGTCTTCATTTTCCTGCTTACCCAGCTTAAATGTCATGGTCTGTCACTGTAATTACCCTGCTGCCAACAAGCCTCACCTCCTGCCCCTCATCTTCTTTTGATCACACCCAGCGGGCAGGCCCTAACCCTGGATGACTCCAACATCTGTCTTTGGCTGGTCTCTGCCTGGGCTGCTGAGTGCTGGTGGTGAAAATCTCACGACAGGGCAGATGGATACTGATGGAACGCAGGCTGCACCTGCAAACGGGCCCTTGACATTGGCTAGCAGTCCTGCGATGACCCGCCAGTAGGTATCTCTCTGATTCTGCCCAAAGGTTGTTTTCTTTCTTTCTTTGTTCTTAGGGCCGCACCTGCAGCATATTGACATTCCCAGGCTAGGGGTTAAATCAGAGCTGCAGCGGCTGGTCTACGCCACAGCCAGATCTGAGCCACATCTTTGACCTACACCACAGATCATAGCAACATGAGATCCTTAACTCATTGAGTGAGGCCAAGGATTGAACCCGCATCCTCATGGATACTAGTCAGGTTCTTAACCTGCGGAGCCCCAACAGGAACGCCCAGGTTTTCAACCTGCAGTCTTTTGAGATATGAAGTCACGGTTTTCTCTTCTTCCACGCCTGTCTCCTCCTTCACAGCAGGTGAGCTTTTCGAGAGAAAACCAAAGCCATCTGAAAAGGAGCTGCTGCGACTTTGACCCAGTCTGCGGGTACACAGACATCCAGACCTGGATAGACCCCAGAGCATGGCCGTGATATTTTGCATTTCCCACCAGTGAGAGGCAGCGTTGACTTGCCGAGACTTCAAAGTTGGGCTCATCCTGAGTCTTGATTTCGCCAACAGAAGGTGCTGGGAGTGAGGCTGAGTCAGTTCCAGAGCCCGGGCCTCCAGAGAGCTCACATTTTTACCTTGGCCCTTTGAGAGCTCCCCCATGCGATGGGAGGAAGCGTAGGGTTGACTGCTGAGTGGAGAAGCCCATATGGAGAGGACTGTGAAGGGCCAGCACCAGGGCTCCAGACACGTAAATGAGGTCATTTTAAACTATCTGAGACCTTCCAGCCCCAGTCTAGCCTCTGCCTGCAGCCCAGATGAGACCAGCAGAAAGAACCAGCCAGCTGAGCCCACCCGGCGTAAAGAAGGGTGAGAAATAATAAATCGTTGTTTCACACCACCGAGTTTTGGGGTTGACTGTAGGACAGTCAGACCGGATTCTTGGCCTGTTTTCCTTCCCACCTGTTAACCACAGAGCGCAAGCCTCCTTCCTCTGCTCTGCTTCAGCCTCTCTTGCTAGTTTAGGGTAGAGAACTCTTCATTGTCCTCATATGTCCCTTGTAACTGCTTCCGTCAAATCAAGGAAATATCTCTGGTCTCTTCTAATAAGGCTTCATTCAGCCCCGTGTATTTCCAGGGAGAGCCCGGATGCTGTAAGGCCCTAGGTTTCATCTCCCCTTCACAGCTGACATCCTGAATGAGACTGGTAACAGCCAACAGCTACAGAAACTTCACCGTACGTTAGGCACAAATCTAAATACGTGTCTTGACGTATGTTATTAACCCCCTTAGCCATCACAACAAACGTATGAGGTAGTTGCTACCGTAATTCCAGTGTTACAGATGAGGAAACAGGCACAAGGAAGTAAAGCCAGGTGCCCGGTTGCAGGTGCAGGTACTTCTAGAAGCTGGACCACATGGCTGTGGGGTCAGTTCTCCCAACAGTTTTGCTATAAAATGTAGCTACACTCACTGTTCCAGTTCCTTAGTTGACATTTACACTTCAATTCAGTGCAGGCTGGTTTTGAGCCCCCACCTCACCACCAAAAGTACCATCAAAAATGACCTGTATGAGGATAGAGCATGCATTCTCAGTGAGCGCACCCGCCCACCCCAAGACTTTGGCTCTTAAGAGGCCTAAAAAATTCTTAGATATTACAATGTCTTGTGGCCTCCAAAGGGCCCTGGGGCACAGACAGATCGACTGTGCACCTGTGGTTATTAACACTTCATAGGGGTGGGAAATTAGGAAAAAAAAAAGAGTCTAGGAGTTCCCATCGGGGGCAGTGGTTAACGAATCCGACGAGGAACCACGAGGTTGCAGGTTCGACCCCTGGCCTCGATCAGTGGGTTCAGGATCCTGAGTTGCTGTGGCTGTGGCGTAGGCCGGTGGCTACAGCTCCAATTCGACCCCTAGCCTGGGAACCTCCTATGTCATGGGTGCGGCCCTAGAAAGGCAACAAAATTAAAAAAAAAAAGAAAAAGGAAAAAAGAGTCTAAGGATGTTCCTCGGGGGGCATGTTGGTTGTAACAGAGGTTGGGAAACACCGGGTACGTGAAACACAACCGGTCTTATCTTGCTCAACTTCTCGGGAGCATCCCACGCCATCGACCCTCCTTTCGCAAACCTATTATTCCCTTGGCTTTTGTGACGTCGCCGCCCAGGACTCCTCAGCCCACCCTGCTCTCCGCCTCCCTTTCTGGCTCCTCCCCTCCTCAGCCCTGGAATGCTGCTCGGTTCTCACTGTAACAAGGTGACTGCATGATCTCATCAGTCTGCGAGCTGAGGTGTCCACCTTTTATCTCCAGCCCTGAGCGCTCTCTCCAGCTTTAGATTCCCAGAGGCACTGGCCCAGGAGACTCGTTCACTTGGATTCCTGAGACATGTCCCGGGGCACGGGTCCAAAATGGAGCTCTTGCTCTTTCTCCGAAACTTGCTTCTTTGAAGGTCTTCCCCTCTCAGTAACGGGGAAGAAAGGAATTAAGGGAAAAAGGAAGGAATCAAGATGACAATCAGTCCTGACAGCCGCTCGGTGGCAATGTCTTTGCGAGTCAGCTTTTTTTTTTTTTTCCCCCTAGGGCCGCACCCACGGCATATGGAAGTTCCCAGGCTAGGGGTCGAATCAGAGCTGCAGCTGCCGGCCTACACCACAGCCACAGCAACGCCAGATCCTTAACCCTGAGTGAGGCCAGGGATCGAACCTGCAACCTCATGGTTCCTAGTTGGATTCGTTAACCACTGAGCCACGACGGGAACTCCTTTGGGAGTCATCTTGATTCCTTCCTTCCTTTTTTTTAAATGTAGATTTCTATGTTTTATTTTATTTTTTGGCTGCGCCCTCAGCACGTGGAAGTTCCCAGGTCACGAATTGAACCCAAGCGTCACAGCAGTGACAATGCCGAATCATTGCCTATAGGCCATCAGAGAATTCCTATTCTTTCCTTTTTAAAACTTTTTTTTTTTTTTTTTTTTTTTGGTCTTTTTGCCTTTTCTAGGGCCGCTCCCGTGGCATATGGAGGTTCCCAGGATAGGGGTCTAATCGGAGCTGCAGCCTATGCCACAGCCACAGCAACGTGGGATCCGAGCCACGTCGGCGACCTACACCACAGCTCATGGCAACGCCGGATCCTTAACCCACTGAGCAAGGCCAGGGACCGAACCCGCAACCTCAAGGTTCCTAGTCGGAGTCGTTAATCACTGCACCACGATGGGAACTCCTTTTTTTTTTTTTTTGTCTTTAGAACATTTTTAAAATTTATTTTTTATTTTTTACGGCTGCATTCACCTTGCATGGAAATTCCCAAGCCAGGTATTAATTCCAAGCTGGAGCTTCAGCAACGCCAGATCCTTTAACAGATTGCCCTGGGTGGGGGAATCAAACCTGCATCCCGGCAGTGACCTGAGCGGCTACAGTAGGATTCTTAACCCAGTGGAGCACAGCAGAAATGTCTCCTTCCTCTTTTTACTCTCAGTCCAACTGATCAGCAATTCCCCCCCCCCCCCCCGCCTCTCTCTCTATCCTATAATCCATTCATAACGTAGCAGCTAAGACGTTCTTTTCAAAAGGATATCTGGTCACTCCCCTCCTGACAACCTTCCAATCACCCCAAGACCCAAGCCTCTTCGTGGGCTAAAAGGCTCTGTATAAACGTGTCCCTGCCTACCTCTTTGTCCCTGGCTCACACAACCTCCCCTCACTCATGACTCTGCTATCACACAAGGCTTCTTTCTGCCCCTTGGCTCCCAGCTCAAGGCCTCTGCCCTTGCTGTCCCTCTGCTCCATCCACCTGGACCACTCTGCTGCATCATCGCTCAGGCAGCATCACTTCACACAGTCCTTGGCCATCCATCCCATTTTCTTTTTTTGATTGTTTTAGGGCTGCACCCTCTGCATATGGAGGTTCCCAGGCTCGGGGTCTAATCGGAGCTGTAGCCGCCGGCCTACGCCACAGCCACAGCAACGCGGGATCCGAGCCGCATCTGGGACCTACACCACAGCTCATGGTCCCACTGGATCCTTAACCCACTGAGCAAGGCCAGGGATTGGAGCTTCATCCTCATGGATGCTAGTCAGATTCATTAACTACTAAGCTACCACGGGACTCCCTATCCATCCAGTCCGGGTAATCTCCTCCCAGACCCACTTTTTTTTTTTTAATTAATTTATTTTATTTTTTGTCTTTTTGCCTTTTCTTGAGCCACTCCCACGGCATATGGAGGTTCCCAGGCTAGGGGTGGAATCAGAGCTGTAGCCGCTGGCCTACACCACAGCCACAGCAACGTGGGATCCGAGCCTTGTCTGCAACCTACACCACAGCTCACAGCAACGCCGGATCCTTAACCCACTGAGCAAGGCCAGGGATTGAACCCCCAACCTCATGGTTCCTAGTCGGATTCGTTAACCACTGCGCCACGACGGGAACTCCCCAGACCCACTTTCAATCACATTATCCTGACTCAGCTGGTCCAGAGCCCTTCTTAGGATTTTTAGAACTGGAATTGAGAAACCCAGTTAATCTTCTCTCATGCCGGGCATCTTAGATAAAATGCAGCAACTGTTCATGGTCATGTGTCCAGTTAGATGGAGGAAATGACTCTATAAGAACAAATGACACTTACATGATGAATGGGAGAAAGTTATTTTTGAAAGAGTTTTTCAGTTCTGGATGTTTCTAGGGTCTTAATTAGCTTCTGGGGAGTCCCCAACATGGCACAATAGTTTAAGAATCTGGCATAGGTTACAGCTGCAGCTTGGATCTGATTCCTGGCCTGGGAACTTCCATATGCCTCAGGTGTGGCCAAAAAAGAAAAATAAATTAATAAATTAATTAAACTTTGGATGCTTATACAGTTAAGAAAATTTTGCATCACTATTTTCTTTGAAAAATTGTAAAAGACTAGAGAACTTGTTGATCTAACTTGCTACTTCTTTTTCTTTTTTTGCCTTTTCTAGGGCTGCTCCTGTGGCATATGGAGGTTCCCAGGCTAGGGGTCTAGTTGGAGCTGTAGCCGCCAGCCTACGCCAGAGCCACAGCAACACGGGATCCGAGCCGCGTCTGTGACCTACACCACAGCTCATGGCAACGCCGGGTCCTTAACCCACTGAGCAAGGCCAGGGATCGAACCCGCAACCTCATGGTTCCTAGTTGGATTGTTAACCACTGCGCCACAGAGGGAACTCCCTAGCTTGCTACTTCTTGTGTCTCACACTATATTCAAATGTAGATGCTTTTTTCTTTTTAGGGCCACACCTGTGACATATAGAAGTTCCTTGGGCTGGGGATTGAATCAGAGTCGCAGTTGCCAGCCTACTCCACAGCCACAGCAACACCAGATCCAAGCCGAATCTGTGACCTATGTCACAGCTTGTGGCAACGCGCTGCATCCTTAACCCATTGAGTGAGGCCAGGGATGGAACCCGTATCCTCATGGATCCTAGTTGGGTTCTTAACCTGCTGAGCCACAGTGGGAACTCTGGCAGATGCTTCACATGTGCTCAATGCTTATGTGATGAAGGCAATGGATATTCCATCTGCAGAATGGGAAGACTGCGACTTTCCCTTCAAAGCACACTTTCAATTTGAATGAGAAACTGAATTAAAAGTTGTAGAGACAGCAAGTGATCAACTCTGATAAGACCCAGTAGGAGTTCCCTGGTGGCTCAGTAGGTTAAGGATCCAGCATTGCCACTGCTGTGGTGTGGACTTTTATGCTATATATCACAAAGCACTAAATCCTTTTGCACACTGCAAAAAATATAGGTTCAGAGGCTGGACTGAGGCAAAAATGCCAAATGTTACAAAAGGACCGCCCCTCTTTTATTAATATCAAGGTCATTTCAATCTTTATAGAAATTATTCCAGTGAAACACATGCTAGGAGTTCCCGTTGTAGAGCAGTGGAAACAAATCCAACTGGGAACCATGAGGTTGCAGGATCAAACCCTGGTCTTGCTCAGTGGGTTAAGGATCCAGCTTTGCTGTGAGCTGTGGTGCAGGCCGGCAGCTACAGCTCGGATGAGACCCCTAGCCTGGGAACCTCCATATGCTGTGGGTGCGGCCCTAAAAAACAAAAAAAAACAAAAAAAAAAAGAAAAGAAAAGAAAGAAAGGAAGGAAGGAACATTTTAATTGTACATAATTGTGCAAACTATGTCCTGGGCGCTGTAGGGAGGGAGACACAGAGATAAGTCAGAGACTTATTAAGGTGTTTATTAGCAAAGAAAAGATTTTTTTCAAGTGTATAAAGTAAATGACTAGAAAACAATGTAGCTGTGATATTTCTACCTTGAGTTACAAATAAAGCGCTATGGTTCCAGGGAGGGGGTTGGAGTTCATGGTAGAGAAAGGTCATATTCAGTTGCAAGAAGCAGGAGAAGCTGCGTGATTAAGTCAGGCATTTGAACTGTACCTTGAAGCATGGGTAGGACCGCAAAGGTCAGTGATGGTATGAGGAAGCTTCCAGCCTTTGAGAATGGGACAGACAAAGGCATATTTGCATGAGGATGGACGACAATGGGCAGCTAATGAAGGCCTGAACGCCTAGGGCTGGCAGGAAAACAAGAGCACGTCTGTCTACTGGCAGCGTTCTTTGCAGGAATTGGGAGGTTCAGGCCACAGCATGGTATGTTTGGTTTCAGAAATTCTGTTTGAGATGACAGCACAGTATCCCCTTAGGCTGCACAGGAGGCAGCTGAAATGTGGGGCTGGGGTTTGCGAGGCATGTTTAGACTGGAGATGGTAAATTTAGAAGGTACAGAGCCACACTTTAAGAAAAGAAGCATGAGCGTCCTTTGCTCATTGTTTGGAATGTGTCAGTGGAACAAAGTCATTGTGGAGCAAAGGGACCTGCGACATCGGGATGAGCGGGGTTGAAAATCAAACGGAAACGGCAGCTCTTACGTCCCTGATACGTTCAGTTCATGCAAATAACAGCTGAGTCTGAACCTGATGCTTTGATCTAGAGGAAACCCTTTCTAAAACCAGGTCCCCTTCCTTAAGTTTTTGGAATCAAGCATGCACCACAGGGGCTTCCCAGCTCACTGCTTTGGCTCCGCAGGCTACTTCTTATTTTCCACAGTTGAGTGTCTGGCTGCTGCCCTTTTCTCTCCTCCAAGCCTGGACCGAAGCTCCACAGGTAAGACCCAGCTGAATTCCTGGGGCTAACAGAGGGGAATAAACACACCTTAAAGAAAAACCTAAAGCTGGATATTAGATATTAGCACTCCTGACACATTAGCGAAGCTCCCTCTAAGGGTCCCCGCTGGCTCTCTCTTCCTTCGCTCCCCTTCCTGATGTTTCTTTAAGGGGCCAGCCTACCTCACACCACCAGAGGTCCCCAACCTGGAGTCCAGATCCCTAACTCACACCATAGCTTCAGAGAGATAAGCAAGTCCTTCTCTTCCCCAGTCCGAGGCTGGCTTCCTTTCCTGCTCCAGCATTACAGTAAGAACACTTAGTTAGCAGGACTATAGAAATCCCTTCACTAGGTATATCAAAACATTATGTTGTGTTTCTTAAAACTATACAATGTTTATTTTAAAAAAAACTTTTTTTTTTTTTTTTTTTTTTTAAATGGGAAGTCTTACCTTCATCCACAGGGTGGATGGAGTCAAAGCAGTAGTCAAAAGTACATTTGAAGTCTGGGACCGTCAAGGTTGAGGAATATCCTACGCAGGGGGTGGGGGTAGGGGGGGGTAGGCTCAGTCCCAGGCTTCTTGGCTTCTTTACAACCTTTCCTCTAGGGGCGGTGGTTTGGTTTTCCAAGATCTATGAGTAAATACTTGGACGAAAGGACACATGCCTCAACAAATACAAAATATGGAGTTTCTAGAGTTCCTGTTGAAGCTCAGTGGGTTAAGAACCCGACTAGTATCCCTGAGGAGGCAGGTTCCATCCCTCGCTCAGCGGGTTAAAGGATCCAGTGTTGCTACGGCTTGGGGTGCAGCTGTGGCTGGGATTCAATCCTGTGGCCCAGGAACTTCCATACACCATGAATTCGGCCATAAAATTTGACAAACAGGAGTTCCTGTCGTAGCGCAGTGTTTAATGAATCCGACTAGGAACCATGAGGTTGTGGGTTCGGTCCCTGCCCTTGCTCAGTGGGTTAACGATCCGGCGTTGCCGTGAGCTGTGGTGTAGGTTGCAGACAAGGCTCGGATCCCACGTTGCTGTGGCTCTGGCGTAGGCCGGTGGCTACAGCTCCGATTTGATCCCTATCCTGGGAACCTCCATATGCCGCGGGAGCGGCCCAAGAAATAGCAAAAAGACAAAAAAAAAAAAAAAAAAATTGGCAAACAATCAAATAACAAGCAGGAGCTCCTGTTGTGGCTCAGGAGATTATGAACCTGACTAGTAGCCATGGGGATGTGGGTTCAATCCCTGGCTTCCCTCAGTGGGTTAAGGATCTAGTGTTGCCATAAGTTGTGGTGTAGGTGGCAAATGTGGCTCAGATCCCAAGTTGGCTGTGGTGTAGGCTGGCAACTGCAGCTCTGATTTGACCCCTAGCCTGGGAACCTCCGTATGCTGGGGGTATGGCTCTAAGAAGACAAAAAAAAAAAAAAAAAAAAAAAAAGATTCAATCCTAGGCCCACCTAATCAGTCAGTGTACTCAAACACTAAATAATGATATACTAGGTAAAAACAATTTCATTAACATTAAGTAATGTTCGATACTTAAGTTTGTTTAAACCAGTGGTGAAGTCACCATTTTCTCCAAGTAAATCTGTATAAAAGAGGAGTCCTTCTGAGGATTTTCATAACATTGTATCATGGTCAACATTTGTACATAGATTTTTTTTGTGTGTGTCTTTTTGCCTTTTCCAGGGCCGCTCCCGAAGCATATGCAGCCTCCCAGGCTAGGCGTCCAATCGGAGCTGTAGCCACCGGCCTCCACTATAGCCACAGCAACTCGGACCCGAGCAGAGTCTGCGACCTACACCGCAACTCACGGCAACTTTGGATCCTTAACCCACTAAGCAAGGGCAGGGATCGAACCTGCAACCTCATGGTTCCTGGTCAGATTCGTTAACCAAAGCGCCACGTCGGGAACTCCTGTACGTAGAGATTTTTAATGTCAACATTCCTACCCATTAATTCAACAAATGTTTGCTATGAACCACAATCAAGGCATGATACCAAGTGTTATGGAAGACACAAATATGACTTCCTATAGGAGTTTATACTCTAGCAAGAGAGAGGAAATAGAAGGCAAAAGAGAATTTGATGACCACCGTGGGAAAGGCATAAAAATGTGTTATGGGGGTTAAAAGCGGGAGAGATGATATGTCCTTTGGGGGGTGGAGAGCTCTGGTGGAAACCGTAGCAACTGGGAACAGTAAAATGGATAAAAATATAAAACGAAAAAACAGACGTCTAAATCAGAGAGAGAAAATGAGAGATGATTATCAAGCCTTCAGGACTCCTTCAGCCACAACTTTCCTACCTTAAACTTATTGACAAACGGTTTCCATGGATTTAGACCCACTGCTGTAATCTGGCTAAAAACCGCTGTTCTTGTAGGCAGTGGTGCAGAAGGCTGTCCTCAAAATAATGTCACCTCTGAAAGGATGGGACGCATTTGGACGGTCATCTGTCACCAGAGCGACACTCTTTGGGAGCGGCGTGGCCACTCCTTCTTGACTCACTTTTACTGCTGTCTGCAATGTGTGTCAGCACGTCGCTCATTGTGCAGCCCGTAGGAGACTGGGAACGACGAGCACACATTTAAGTGACAGCCGGTGAGCTGTGGACCAATACCCAAGAGTTTTTTCGATAATGATCATGCCCTTTAAACTCTAGAGTTCGGAAGTGGGATACAGCGTGATTCTAATACAGACTAGCCTTCCTCACACTGGAATTTCCTTGGTTAATTCCCCACCCCCCAAATCAGACTCTGGCTCAGAGTCTGATTTTTCCGTCGCTGTAAAAAAATTTTTTTCTCCCCAAGTGGCTGCAACGACTCCCCTCCCTTGGACTACTAATCCCATCATGCAACGCTCCGACATCGCCACTGTGGGGGGGGGGGGGGTGGAGCCGCAGGAGCGGCGGCCACGGCGGCGGCCGGTGCATTCTGGGCCCTGTAGTCTGGCGCTCCGGCCACCGCCGGGACGGCCCACGTTGTGCGTGGGGCAGCAGCTCCGGGCAGCGGTTACCGCGCCTGGGCCGCGCGGCCCCCGGGGAGCGGTCTCCGGCTGGGGCTGCGGGCCGGCCGGCGCGGGGCGCGCTGCGCGGGGCGCCGAGCCGCCCGAGGCTTCGCGACGTTTTGCGACAGCGCGGCCGTGTTCCGCGAGTCCCCTCCCTCCGCTCGCTGAGGAGGTACCGGCTGTTGTGCGGCGCTGCCTTTCTGTTTGAGTGTATGGGAGAGCGAGCGGGCTAGTGAGTGAGTGCGAGCGTGTGTGAGCGCGGCGAGGCGCGAGCGCAAGCGCCAGAGGGGAGCCCGCCGCGCCGCCCCGCCGCTCCCCGCCGCGGGGGCAGAGCGCGCGGCCGGAGCCAGGGGCCGGCGCCCCGGGAGCCCGCGGGGACAAGGGCAGCGACAGCGCTCCCCACCCCCAGCCTCGTCGCTCGCTCTCTGCGCCGGGGACCTCGCCGTCCCCCCCCGGCCGGCCCCTGCCCGCCGCCCCCCTGGATGTCCCCGGCGCCCTCGCGGGGCCGCCTCCTGCTCCTGCCGCCGCGGTCGGGCCGGCGCTGCGGCCGCCGGGCGTAGCGCGGGCGGGTTCCCGGGGGCCGCGGCTGCCGGAGCTTCGCCGGTCCCCACCCCTGCCCCCCGGCGCCCCGGCCCCGCTCCCCGGCCTCGCAGGCTGTGACAATGGACTATGACTTTAAAGTGAAGCTGAGCAGCGAGCGGGAGCGGGTCGAGGACCTGTTTGAATACGAGGGCTGCAAAGTTGGCCGAGGCACTTACGGGCACGTCTACAAAGCCAAGAGGAAGGATGGGTGAGTGTCCGCGTCGCGCCGGCGGCGGCGCCGGGGCAGGTGGTCAGCCTCCTGCCGGCCGGGCTCGGGAGGAAGTGGACCGCGGGGGACCCTGCGCGCTGCTGCCCTGGGCTCTCCTGGCGCGGCTGCTCGGGAAGAGCAGCGTCTACTCCCCGGGCCGTGTACTTTGCAGGGCTTTCGGCCCGGGGTTTCCTTACATTTTCCTCGGATGTGTCAGTTTAAGTGATCTTTAGGGGGCTCGGTCTATCATGGTAACCTTCCGGGGCTTTGCTCATCCGCCTCTGGAGTGACATCCAGCCGTCTGGATGGGAAGCTGGGATCCTCTCCCCCACCAGCTTGTGACTGATTTACGATCTCATTTGGATTTTATTGGGGTGGGGGAAGAGAAGGCAAAGCAGCAAGTCGGTGTGGTTCTCCAGAGTTCCTTCTCCTGATCACCTGCCCCAGAAATGTGGCAGTTGCGATTTAGATACCGTGAGCTGAGAGTTTTACGTAGAACAATGGGGGTTTGGTACCGGGTGGGTGGTGGGGAAAAAGGCGAGTGATGAGGGGTATCTCGTTCAGGCCGTACCCCCCCCTCCCAATTGAGCAGTTGGCAGTGAACTTTCTCTTTGCTTTAAATATTCTTCCCTAGAAATAACTTAAGTCTATGACTGGTAATGCTCCCAATTTAGTTTCCTAAACAGGCAAGTGAAATGTTCATTTTTCCTTTGTCAGTCGATGGATGTCTTGTAATATTGACAAAAGAGAAGGCATTTCTTAGTTGAGAAAATATATTTTTTAAACTCCTTGTTTTCCTCTTGTAAAAACGGATGTTGTCTTTATTGCCTTGGACATTATAGAAAATTGCTGGAAAGATAATGTCCAAGCTTATTACATGATCTTTAGATTTTATTATAAACAAAGTGAGTTTATTTGCGCTTCACTGGTGTTTTGATTAGCTGCTGTTCAACGTTTAAAATAATTGCTTTCCCCCCAAATTAGATAGGAAGGTATGTTCAGAACTACATTAGCGCTAAAAAAATGACACCATTCCTAAAGCTGAAGTTACCTGAGATGAGAGGGAGGCCATATTTATAAATACTTGGTATCCTGAATATGGGAAAAGGAAGTATATATTTATTCAACTTTTTTCTTAGATTTCCTGAGATATCTTTCTAAAATAACTTAGAATGGACTCTAACAGGAAGAAGACAGTAGTTCTCATTTATTTGGATTGTGCAGGTCAGGGCTTCAGTGCAGCAGGAAAGCAGTACCGGTATCTGCCAAAGGTAGGGATTGGAAAACTTGATACTTGGGGTGCCTGGTGTATTTAAAAGTACTTTTTAGCAGAAGGATAGTCTGGTGACATTTGAGAAATCAGTGTCTGGAGATAGTGTTGACTGTGTAGTTTAATTATATTTCTCATTGAAATATTACTCTCTAGTAGCATACCTGTTTTAAAAATTATCCTTATTAACTTCTCATATAAGATTTTTCAGAAGTCTTAAGGCATCTCCCTGTCCCCCCCAATATTATGTAATTTGGGACGTATAAAATCCGTGATCCCGTGAGCTTAGACATTGTAGTATATTTGACCCATCTGTCATCTGTATTATGAAATTCTGGTGACTTTAAATTTTTTTGATCTGAGAAAAGCTAGTTCTGTTTTCATAAATGACCAGTTTAAGCTAATAAGACATGTAAATTATATTGACTTTGATTTTATATTAAAAAACTATAATACTGTTTACTGGCAAGAGGTACTTTTGACCACATTTTATATCTCATGGTCAAGTTTTAATGTAGGCCGAGAATAATTTTAGAATTATACAATTTTAAAACAGCTGGATGTATAGTATATGAACATTTCTTAGTCATTCATGATAGGCAAAAAATAGCATTGCATTTTGGAAAAATTAACTTTTTGTTTATAATTCTTTGGGCTTGTTTTCCAGCAGCCTTTAATGATTTTGTTTATAGGAAGAACTTCTTTTTTTTTTTAATGGATCAAATGTCAAGAGAGTTTTAAAATTACTTAAAATGGTGTTTGTGTTCCAGAGGGAATATTTTTTGGTTTGGCTTCTTATAACCTCACTCTGGTAAAACGCAGCATTGTATTTATGAGGTTCTTTTGATCTTATGTCAGTGAAATGTAATTTAATGCATTTTAGTCCTGGTAAAATAAAATTTGTGGCTGTTTAATCTTTTATAAAAAGATGATGATTAAATAATTTGTATTAAGTATTGATTTACTTTCAAATGAAATCATATGTTCTGCAACTGAAATTTCAGAGAGCTCTAGGAACCCAGACAGTAACACCTTCAAAGAGACTGAGATTTACAGTAAAATGAAGTAAATTTTGTTTAGAGGTGTTTGGCTGTTAAAATGAATGTATGTAAACGTATTCCTTCACTTGTCCAGCGAGCATCACAGGCATGAGTAATTAGTAAAGGAATTTAGACCAGAGCAGTTGGCTTCTTAAACTGCGGTTTTAGGAAGAAATAAAACAGCTCGAAAGGTCATTCCTTTGATATTAAGAATTCGAAATACCCTACTGCTGTCCTCTGCTTTTGATAAACCTGGCGTTTTAAGGAATGTGGGGAGGGACATTATTTGAGGCATAGTTCTGTACGTGGAAGAGGGGCCTTTTATGGCTGTGTTCATTTCAGATTGTAATAGAGTTAAAACAGAAATGCACAATAAATCTTGGGAATAATTTGCTCTCCCTGTCGCCAACAGTGAGGTAGAGAGTGTCCTTTGTGTCTGAACAGTGAAAGGTACTGAGTGGTCAGCAAGGGGACTTGTTTTCCTTCTGAGCCAGTTGCACTTCTTCTTTGCTGAATTTGGGCAACCAAACTCATCCTGGTTGAAGGCGTGAAAACGTGTGAGAAAAAGAAAATGAGTTGTGTCTGTAAATTCCGAATTCTTCTTATCGGCACTGTGCGTTGTAGAATTTAAAAATTAATTTGGGGTAAGAATGTGATCTCTGCAAAAGAAAAGCAGAAAGTTTTCTTGATGAGGGTTCTTCGTCTGCTGTACTCTCTGTTCCAAAGAGCAGATGCTGAGTAATCAGGATTATGTGTGTGTGAGAAAGAAAGAGGGAGAAATATCCAGAAAACTTCTCTTGGGGCACTTTTGTAGACAGCCCCGAGGTGAGTAGGCAGCGGTAATGGTAATAACAGCTCGGACACTGAGTGAGGATTGGGTCCCGGGCAGAGCCCCTTCCAGTCGTCTCTGGGATCCTCACGTGTACCTACCAGTCAGTTGTGTTTTTCCAGTTTTCCAGTTGAGGAAACCGAGGTTTAAAAAGCTTAAGCAGATGTGTCCAAGGTTACGTGACTCATTAAATGTCAGAGCTGGAATCGGGGGATTACAAGCAGGTCGTCCATTGCCCTATCACCCTCACGCTTCATATTAAAATAAATATAAATGTCGACACAGGGATTTGGTGTTTTAGTGGGGCACGCAGACAACACGAGTGCCTCATCACAGGGCCAGCCTTTTCGGTTAACAGATACCTTTTTAGTATGTTTCTGAACAGCCCTCGCTTTTCCTAGAGCTGTAAAAGTATGTAAACATGTGGGTGTGTCTGTATACATAACGTGTGTGTGTGTGTGTGGGACCAGACTCTAACAAGACGTGTTACCAGAGGAGAACGCTTCATGTTGTGGCAGGAGCTCTAAGCCGGGCAGGCTAGAGGCCCGACTGAGTTCAGACTCTGCCTCTGATCATCAGTATGCCCTTGGACAAGTCCTGGCCCTTGTAGACCTTGGTGTCTTTATTTCTGAGATTGTGGGTTGGAGTTGATAAATTTTAGGGCCTCTCCTAGTATTATAATTTGAGGAAGTAAAAATTAGGAATATAAAATGTAAGATTTGCAAGATGAGGCAAACAACCACTAAAACAAAGACTTGCTCCCGCCTTCCTTAGGTGGGTTCCAATCACTGCCAGAAACACTCAGGCAACTTCCAGAGGCTTGGCAGCACCCTTGCCCACCCTGTCTTAGACGCTGTAGCATTCCCTCCTATTTATTCTCAAAGCGTGCGGTCGGTGTGGCTGCTAGCACAGGGGACTCCTGTGATTCAGTGTGCTTTGGGCTTTCATTCCTTAGCTGTGGTCAGAACTTGGTTGGAACCCTTTATTTCCCTGAAGGGTTCTCGTAGTTTTCCTTCTAAATATTGCGGAACCCTGTGTCTAGATTCAGTTGGAGGTGAACACTTCTTCAGATGTCAGAAATGCCAAATAGAAAATGTAATAATCCCCATCACTGGGGATTTTGTGTGCCCAGTCAGGGGCGCCTTCTAACATTAAAAAAAAAAAAAATGTGATGCAGAGGGGCAGGCAGAATATTTACTGTGCATGTGAATTCATCTGCCTTGGCTGTTCAGTGTATTCAGAGTCACTGGTTCGATGACTTTGAGGTTTCCTGCTTAGGCCCCATTTTCTAAGGAGCAAGACTGGCAGATGACTTCATTTTGGGTTTGTGCATTTGCTTATTTTTCTGTTCCCTCATTCGGATGTTCCCTGGCCCCTTCTCTCTGCCAAGCACTGTCCAAGGTATTGAGAATGCAGAGATGAGTCAGGTGCTCCGTTGTTGGAGAAGATACCGACTGGGGAGCAGTCGTGCCAATAACTCTTACCAGTCTCTTAGGCACCGCGACAGTTAACACCCAGTGCCTTTGGGACACAGGCTGGAAGCGCCCAGTTGCTTCGGGTTCTCAGGAAAGGCCTCTCATAGATGGCAGCACTTCTTTGACTCTTGGAGGACAGGGAAGACCTCATCCGAAAGCGAGTTTCAAGAGGAATAGGACAGAGGGGTGCTTCTTATTTGTGCTCTTCCAGACCCCAGCATGTTTGGCGTGTTGAATTATTTCCTCCCATACACCCACTGGCTGTGGTGGGGTCTCTGCTCTTCAGCAGTGAGGACAGGTTTAGCAGAGACCCTAAATGCCTCTGTGGCAGTTTCCTGTCGTAAGAACATTGGTGGGAGTTCCCTGGCGGCCTAGTGGTTAAAGGATTCGGCCTTGTCATTGCTCTTGCTTGGGTGTGGTCCCGGACCTGGGAGCTTCCGTGGGCTGGGGGTGTGGCCAACAACAAACAAAACAAAAGCCTTGGAGAAGGAGGCTGCCGGCAGCCTCTGCTTTAGGCACAGCTCTGGTGTGCACCTGCCACGGCAGCGCTGCACTTTGATTATGGCTCTGGAGAGCAGATGCTTCTCCATTGGCCTCACCTCCTTGAGGAGCAGGGAGCCAGAATTTTCAGAGCTGCTGAGATGCATGGTGGCAGCAGATCGGAGCGGGAATTCCTCCTGTTGGGACGCTCTGATGTGTGAAGAGATGGGAGGGAGGTGGCTGCCAGCGTTCGAGATTTCAGCTGGGAAAGTACAAGTAGTGAGTGATTAGAAATTATGATAGGTCATTTGCAATCTTACCTGCTTTTTCAAAAATTATTTCTCTTGGCAGTTGCGTTCAGTGTTATGATTTACAAACATTTGAAATGTGTTCCATATATAAGTTGGGATATATATGCCAAATCACTGTTGATAAATATATTTTCTTTCCTGTGGCTGGTCTTTCTTCTAGTGCCTTATACTGTTGCATTGAATCCTTGTCGTCTCTCTCTTCTTTTTTAAAAAACTTTTGTTGAAGTATAGTTGATTTACAGCGTTGCCTTCGTCTCTGCTGTCGAGCACAGTGACGTAGTGATGTATCTACTTCATGTTCTTTTCCGTTGGGGCTTATCAGTGGGTATTGAATATAGGTCCCTGTGCTGCACGGTAGGACCTTCTTGTTTATCCTCTTTTTACTCTTTTTCTGTCCCAGCTGCTGTGGGAGAATGAAAACCCTACTGTCCGTCCTTTCTTCCTTCGGAACAGCTTATAAATCCTTTCCCTCCTAGTGGCTTCAGGAGGCCTTAGCTGTCTCTTTGTTACTTAGAAACTACGGTGATTGTTTTTTTTTTTTTGTCTTTGGGTATGTCTTGTCACCTCAAGGTAGTTTTTGAAGTTGTCACTAAAAACTCACTTTCACCTGTTCTTTTGACCTTAATACGCAAAGGCATGTTACTATGGTTTTTCCTGGGATTCTTCACTTGATCTTAGCCAAAAGGCCGAGAAGCGATTTTTCCTGGGATTCTTTAGTACGGTGATTGTCAGAGTCTCAAAACCAGTCCCTGGCGTCGTAGTAAGCTGCTTTTACTGATGGAGTTATGCCGTGTCCTTCAGATGTATTGTCACCAAAACCCACCGAGAACCCCCCTTTTTAAGATGGAGAGATATCCCATACCATAAAAGTCACCCTCCAAGGAGTTCCTGCTGGGATGGAACGCGACCAGTGGCATCTCTGCAGCGCTGGCTCGGCACGGGGGTAAAGCCCTGGTGTTTCCCCAGCTGTGGCGTGGGTCACGCCTGCAGCTCAGATCTGATGCCTGGCCCAGGAGCTCCATGTGCTGTGGGGTGGCCAAGAAAGAGAAAGAAAAGTCCACCCTTTTCAAATGTGTCGTCTCCCGGTATTAGTATATTCAGAGCACTCTGCAACCGTCACCACAGTCTAATTCCAGAAGATTTTTGTCACACCAGGAGAAACCACCTCAGTGAGCAGTCATTCTGAAGTGCTCTTCCCACCTCCGGGCAGCCACCAATGTCCTTTCTCTGCGGATTTGCCTCTTCTGGACGTTTCGTGTCAGTGGACTGAGCCAGTACGTGGCCTTTTGTGTCTTCTACTTAACTAGCCTGATGCTTTCAGGGTGGGTGTTGAGCATGTGCCAGTATTTCATAGCCTCCGAAGGTGGAAGAGTCCCCTGTTATCAGTTGGTGGACGTCTGGGTTGCTTGCGCTCTGGGGGCTGTCGGGAGGGACCGCTGTGAACCCGGGACTTGCTGTGCGGATGTGTGTGTGTTCTCCGTCTCTCGGGCACACACCCGCTCCTGTGGTAACGCTGTGTTTAGCTTTGAGCAACTGCCAGCCTGTTTCAGAGCAGCCGAGAATCACTGTGGAGTGGCTTCGCCTTGACCTTGGTTTAGAACCAAGCTTTGCCTTTGTCCCCAAGACCAGGACCCTCTGTTACCTACCACCCACCTCATCCCAGGACAGCGTCCGCACGCTGGTCTCACGGGATCCTGAAACCCAGAAGAACACCCGTCCCCCGTGCAGTCGACCACCGTCCCGACCGTGCTCTCGGGGCGTGTGCTGGAACGTGTGTTCCCAGCTGGAATCAGGTCTAGCATGTAGCTTGAGAAGTGCTGGCTGCTGGGCCCCAGTGTGCAGCTCCAGCATTTTTCTCTTCACTCATCACCCCGCAGAACGTAGTTCTTCATAGATGTATTATGTAACCACCGTGCGCGCTGTATGTGGGGTTCGTGTTTACAGGTCCTCTGGGGCTCTCCGGTGAGAGTTGATGGGTTAGACGCAACAGAGTTCCTCGGGGGCGGGGATCGTGTGCCCTCGCTTCCTGGCGCATAGCCAGATGTTGTCGGGTATCTCATGTTTTTTTGTTTTCGGTGTACCTAAAATTCATATTTGAAAGTTCTTCCTTTTAAGCTTGCTAAACTTGAAAACTCGAGCAAGTTACAAAAAAATAGAAAAGCAGCGCCTCGCAAACATACCTAGAGAAGCACTGTTTCATGGGCTGGCTAATTGGATACCAAGAACAGAATTGAACAAAACCAGAAGCCAAAGGCAGACGCAAGGCTCAGGTATTTAAAATATTGAGCCACGGCAAAGAATAAGGTATTTTCTAAAGTGTGTCTTATAAATGAATCTGTTTAAATGTGGATCAGACCTGTATTTTAAACTTAAGGAAGATATAGTCTCTGAACCAGAGTTGGCATTTAATTTTGTTTAAACTGTGGTTGCTTCATATTTGACGCTTGCTTTTGTTATGTGAATAAAAAAATATTTAGGTTAATGACTCAGGGTAACTCAGTTACTTATCTCTCTAGACAAGCTCTTTCAAATCTCTAACTTCAGGAGTTCCTGTCATGGCGCAGTGGTTGATGATTCCGACTAGGAACCATGAAGTTGTGGGTTCGATCCTTGGCCTCGCTCAGTGGGTTAAGGATCTGGCGTTGCCATGAGCTGTGGTGTGGGTTGCAGACGTGGCTCGGATCCCGCGTGGCTGTGGCTCTGGTGTAGGCCAGTGGCTACATCTCCGATTCGACCCCTGGCCTGGGAACCTGCATATGCTGCGGGAGCAGCCCAAGAAAAGGAAAAAGACCAAAAAATAAAATAAAATCTCTAACTTCATTACCACCTGTGAATTCTAACATCGTCATCTTAAGGAGAAGAATTCTTCCTATCATGATGTCAGGTCGGCTGTAGGTGTCTGTACCCCTGAATCTCATAGGTGGTCTAGAGAACTAAGGGATTTAAAAAACCCCCAAACTCGTCGGACAGTGGTATTACGGTTTGTATGAAACAAGTCATATTTGGGGAAAAAGAGGAGGAAGATATTGAAAAATTAATTCTATGAGGCTTCTCTTTTTAAGGAAAGGCAATAAATCCTGTGAAAACCTAAGCTCGTGTGGAATAGATAAATTTGTTAGGAGGTTTTTCACTTTATGAAAGAAGCCCCTTATATAGAGAGCTCTCCTAGCCTACTCACCGTGGGACTCAGTTTGCAAAGCACTCCGTTTATCCAGTTTCCGAGGAAATGTTAAGCCCAAAGTAAGGCATACTTGTTATTTGTTTTCTAATGCTCACTTCACCGGAAGGTTCTTTTAAATGTAGAAGTAAGTCATTTAAATATTTGATATCCCAGTATCGTTGCCCTTTAGCTGTAGTTTATTTGGCAAATTCATGTATTTATAATTTATTTGCTAGCTATTCACGGAATGTCTGTAATGCTCCGGGTTCTGTGCCAGGTGTAGGTGACTGAGCAGTGAGCAGGCCATGGTTTAAGTCCTCAGGGAACAAAGACTTGGAGGGGCTCAGGCAGGTACACAGGTAATTATAATACAGTACAAGAGGGCTGTGGCAGAGACGATTATAGGTTGCCATGGGGGTTCCTGGTCTGCTCTTGGGGGCGCAGGATGATGTTTCAGTTGTGACTCGAAAGATAATTAGAAGTCACACACTTGGATGGGCTGTGAGTGAGAGTGAAAGGGGGTGGGGGCCAGAGGGTAGCATCTGGCTCCAGAACCTCTACACAGTCTGGTCCAGAGGGGGTGTGGCAGGGGTTGGATGACGTGCATTAGGCAAATTGTAGCTGAAATTGTTTATTTGAGGTGGTTTGGGGAACTTGTTTGTTGTAGGGGGCAGGCTGAAGCTCTCCCGGGTGCCCTTTGGAGCCTCCAGGGAGTAGCATTTACAGAGATGTGAGGAAAAACTCTAGTATCAGGGAGAATTAAGGATTCCAGTGACAGAACGTAGGAGTAATGGATGGAACCCATTTCGAGGATTTTAAACAGGTAGTAGCAAGTTCACTTTTATCGTTTAAGAAGATTGCTTGGCAACACAGGATGGCTTTGGGGAACTGGCTTAGGAAAACTAAACAGGAGTCCAGGTGAGAGTTGCTGGTGGCTTGAATTAGGCAAGTGACAGTGGGGCTGAGGAGGAAGAGTCCCCGGAAATTGGTGATTTATTGGGCGTGAGAGAGGAAGAAGTGGGAAGAACCAAGGCTGATGCCTTTGTTTCTGGCAGCAGGATGTTCACAAAGAGTCAGAACAACAAGGGGAGCAAGCGTGAGGGGAAAGACGAGGAAGTGAGTTTCGATACACTGAGTTTTAGGCACCTGTTCAACATGGAGGAAGAAGTGTCCGTTAGACAGATCCCTCAGTCTGGTGTTCGCGGGAAAGGTCTGGATAGAGACAGACGTGGGAGTTAGCAAGTACGAAATCACGGCGATCCAGAGCTTTCCTGGAGAGAGTGCGCAGTGAGAAAGCTGTCTGTCCAGGGGGCCAGGATGTTGAGTCCTGAGGAGGAGGAGGAGCCGGGCCACCCGTTTGTGCAGCGGAGTGTACAGCACGCAGCTGATTGGCTGTAACAGCAACTTGGAGACAAGCCAGGAATCATAACCAGGGAGGGAAAGTTTCCAGAAGGAGTGGTGGCGATACCATAGCACCCACAGAGGACCGGGGAGTGGTTCCCGGCTGCATCACTGAAGCTAAACCCGTAGATGTCTCTTTTTTTAATTCCATGCTATTCAGGAGGGTTATTATTTTTTAAAAAGAAAATAACTTTTTCCTGATCATGAAAAGTACACATTCATTATTAAAAAATTCATAGTCCAGAAGTGTATACAGAAATGAAAAGCCCCAACTCTGCCACTAAGAGACCAGGTGATTTTCCTTATCTTTCTTGATAATTCTGTGAGTATGAGTATACATTAATGAATCTATGATCTTATACTTTTTTCATTCAAGAATATTATGCACCTTTCCATGTTGGTAAATATAGCTCGAAATCATCACCTTTAATTGTTATAGGTAGGTATCACGTTGTATATGCACATGTAGGTATGTATTCAGGTAACCAGTTCTCTAGTGATAGACAAAATTTAGTAGTCTCTAGATTTTAGCCCATTAAGGTTAGGAAAGCATCTCCTGCTGGAAAATACATCTGCAGTTCTCCAACCTAGTGTCAGGTTCTTGCAGTGGAATTTTAGAGTCAAAGATTGTGCACTTTCAGCAGCTGCGCTTCTATTATAAAGTAAGATTGGACTGTGAAACTAATGAACAGGATAAAAATTCAGATAATACGTAAAGATACACAGGAAAATCTGTTTCCCTCCTTAGAGCTAGTGCTTCTTAGCCCCCTGTGTGTTTGCATATAGAGGCGTGTGTATGTATGGGTAGGCTTCAGCATTTACTTTAAAGCTTCATTCATCTTGAGCAGATAATGCATGCATGTAGAACAGAGGTGAGTATACGCAGGCAGTGAGCACTTACGTCTCCTCCCTCTGTCTCCTTCAGCCAGTCACCACGTCTTTCAGAGCTGCCCAGGAATTGCTTCTGGCGTGTGCCTGGTGGACATCAGCATCTTTGGACTTTGTTTATGGTATTATTTCTCATGGGCAGCTGTTTCATTTTTATGAAGTCACACTTAGCAGTCATTTTGCTCATGGCTGCTGAGTTTCGTGTAAGAATTAGAAAGGTCTCGGAGTTCCTGTTGTGGCTCAGCGGTTAACGAACCCGACTAGCATCCATGAGGACACGGGTTCAATCCCTGGCCTCGCTCAGTGGGTTAAGGATCCGGCCTTGCTGTGAGCCGTGATGTAGGTCCAGACACAGCTCGGATCTGGTGTTGCTGTGGCTGTGGTGTAGGCTGGCGGCTGCGGCTCTGATTTGACCTCTAGCCTAGGAACCTCCATATGCTGCAAGTGCAGCCCTAAAAAGCATAAAAAAAAAAAAAAAAGAATTAGGTCTGTATGTCATCATCTTTAAGCACAAACTGTGCTAGCGTATATGTATATCCTGTTCCTTGCTTTTCTCAGTTCATGTTTTGGACAGCACGCATAACGCAGTTCATGTCATCAGCTCATCGTTCTGTTTTATGAGCGTAGTGTGATAGAGCCAGTTAGAGGACTTTGAGATTGTTTTCCTTTTTTTATTGCCTTAAATAGTACTGTAGTTAGGGTCCTTTATATCCGTCTTTGCAAGCACCGTTCTCTCAGATGGAGCGAGAGCTGCCCAGGTCCCCCAGGTTCCCTCAGGGACATTGGCTGTGCCTGATACCACTGGCAAGGAGCCAGGTCTTGTTGAAGCAAGAGAAGCTCCTTATGGCCGCAGGGCTTGTAGCCCTCCTGGCTGCCCAACTGTTCCAGAGACTTGATCATCACGGCCAAGCACAAGTCACTGGTCATGACCCCAGCCCATCCCTGCTAGACCCTGAAGTGCAGGTCAGTTTCTCAGGGATGTCTTTTTAACAGGCCTGGGCTTCGGGCTCTTGGGAGCCCAGTCCTCTGTTCTCCGCAGAGGTGGCACCAGTTATACTCTCACCACCCTGCCCCCGCCACCCCCAGCAGAGCGTCCGTGGCGGGAAGGAATGGGATACAAAGGACATTGACCTGCTCTTCCGCAACCACTTAGTCCGCACGGATGGTTCTCTTTCTCTCTTGCTCAGGTGATACCGCTCTCCATTTCTTGGGGCTCGGCTTTGTCATCCTTTCACCCCATCACCCCCTCCCCCTTTTTGGCTTGTTTTCTCTGTTGGTACTGACTTTGGCTTTGGTCTCGTTCCTTGTCACCTTTCTCTCGCATTCACCTCTGTCTGGGCTTGCTTACCTCCATAGACTAGAAAGCTGGAACCCCTCTACTGCCAGTGGAATTGCTTGACTCTGCATAAACAGCAGAGGTAATTATTTATGGTAGCTAAGCAGACAGCTGATTATCTGTAAAGCAGTTTGGAGGTATTTTGTTAATTTTGAAGAGATGTTTTAAAAAAAATTTTAAGTACTCCTAAAGGTAATTCTTCATAGACATAATTTCTGCTCAACAGAGTTTGCAAAGTGCTTACTGCTTATAGATAGGTAAGAAGCTGCAAAAGTACATAAACATTTTATGTTTTTATCTGAAAATCTATTTTAGTACAAATGAGTCCAGCTCTGCCTAAGAGTTGAAGTAAATCACATGCTCTGTGGCTGAAGGTTACTCTTGTCCTGTTTGAGCCAAGATCAGCTGCCCTCTGCACAGCCCCTTCAGGCCTGTGACCTCTGCGAGGCTTGGATGTGCATAAGTGAAAAGCTAAGGAAATCTGCGGGGGAGCCTGGGCTGCTCCTGTTGTCTCTCTTCCTCCGCTGGATTTTTTTTTTTTTTCTTTCCTTGAGATGGGATCATTCAGTTCTAAAAGGTGATTCAACCTGAGGTTCTTTAAGTACTTGAAGTTTTGAATTCAAGCAAAAAATAGTCACCAGGTGTACCACTTTTTGACCTTTTTTTTTTTTTTAAACTTGGATTATGTAGCAATTGCTATTTATGTTGCACATGGTAGAACTGGACTCACCACGTTTCAGTATGCTTACTGGCTTTCAAATCAGAATGCAGTAAATTATATTTTTCCCTGTTGAAACTCTGTGCTGTGATTATCCCTGAAACATTTTTGGAATGTAAGGTAATGTTTGCCACTGGTTACTTATTTTTAAGTGTTAAAAAGTTTTGATTTAGTTGCAGTGTACTGAGTAGGGAAATTAAATACCAGTTGTCTTTGTGGAGAAAATATTAGTAATACCTTCTAAGAACTTATACAGTTATAGCTCATAAAATTTCTAATAGCTTTGTATATAATTTGCGTGCCATACAGTTTACCTTTTTAGAGTGCCACTGTTTCTCAGTGTATTCACCGAGGAGTTGTGTTGCTGTCACCACAATCTAATTTTATTTATTTATTTATTGGTCTTTTTGTCTTTTTTTTTTTTTTTTTTTTTTAGGGCTGCACCTGCGGCATATGGAAGTTCTCAGGCTAGGGTCTAATTGGAGCAGCAGCTGCCGGCCTACACCACAGACACAGCGACTCCAGATCTGAGCTTCGTCTGCGACGTGCACCACAGCTCACGGCAACGCCAGATCCTTAACCCACTGAGCGAGGCCAGGGATCGAGCCTGCCACCTCATGGTTCCTAGTCGGATTGGTTTCCACTCCGCCAGGAGGGGAAGTCCCACCACAATCTAATTTTAGAATGTCCCCCTCCCCGCTCAGGGAACCGCGTACCATTAGCAGTGATTCCTCTTTCCCTCCAACCCTCTGGCCTTAGGAAACCACTCATCTGCTTTCTGCCTCTGGCTTTGCCTATTCTGGACATTTCATTTAAATGAAATCATACAATATGCGGTCTTTTGTGAATGGCTTCTTTCACTTAATATGATGTTTTCAAGGCTCACTCGTGATGTAGCATGTATCACATTTCTGTTCAGTCATGCATGAGTTGTTGGCTATTTTGGGTCGTTTCCACTTTTTGGTTACTCTGAATAATGCTGCTCTGATCATAGGTGTACAGGTATCTGAGTCCCTGCTTTCAGTTCCTTGTGTGTATAACTCGGAGTGGAATTGCTAGATGATGTGGTAACTTTGCTGAACTTTAGAGTAACCCCCAAACTCTTGCCTCTGTGGCTGCACCATTTTACATACCCACTAGCAATGCACAAGGGTTCCAGTTTCTCCACAGCTTTCCCAGCATTTATTCCCCTCCCCACTTTAGACAAATATAGCCAATCCTTATGGATATCAAGTGGTATCTCATTGCGGTTTTGATTTGCATTTCCCTAATGATGAATAGTATGTCTTCTTTTTTAATTTTTTTTAATTTTTTTTTGATCTTTTTGCCATTTCTTGGGCCGCTTCCCGTGGTATATGGAGGTTCCCAGGCTAGGGGGCGAATCGGAGCTGTAGCCGCCGGCCTACGCCAGAGCCACCGCAATGCGGGATCCAAGCCGCGTCTGCGACCTACACCCCAGCTCACGGCAACGCCGGATCCTTAACCCACTGATTGAACCCGCAACTTCATGGTTCCTAGTTGGATTCTTTAACCACTGGGCCATGACGGGAACTCCATGAATAGTACTTCTTGTATCACATAGTATCGTTAAGTAGTTTTCATGTACTTTTTGATCATTTGATTATCTTCTTGGAAAAACACTCAAATCCTTTGCTTGTTTAAAATTGAGTTGTTTATCTTTTTATTATTGAGCTGTAGGAGTTCTTTCTATACTTTCGATACTAGACCTCTATCAAAAAAATGATTGGCAAACGGCCAATAAGTACATGAAAACACGCTCAGCATCACTAACCATCAGGGAAATGAAAATCAAAACTGAGCCACCTCTTCACAGCCATCAGGATGGCTGCTATAAAAAAGAAAAAGGGAGTTCCCGTTGTGGCACGGTGGTTAACGAATCCGACTAGGAACCACGAGAGTGGCCCAAGAAATGGCAAAAAGACAAAAAAAAAAAAAAAAAAAAAAAAAGAAAAAAGAAAAAGAAAAGAAGTTTTGGTCACTTGTGTATCTTCTTTGGAAAACTATTCAGGCCCTTTACTCATTTTTTAATCTGGTTGTTTTCTTATTGAGCTTTAAGAGGTCTCTGTATATTCTGGATATTAATTCCTTATAAAATACATGATTAGTGAAAAATTTCTCCCATTCTGTAGGTTGCCTTTTCTCTGTGGATGTTTTCTTTTGATATACAAACTTGAAAATTTTTCATGAAGTCCATTTGTCTACTTTATTCTTTTGTTTTTCTTTGCCTTTGGTGTCATATGTAGGAAATCATTGCTAAATCAACATCATAAAGCCTTTGCTCTAGGTTTTCCTCTGTGAACTTATGGTTTTAGGTCTTAGATTTAGGTCATGGATCCATTTTGACCTAGTATTTATATATGGTGTTAGCTTCACCCTTCTGCATGTAGATAGCCACTTTTCAAGCCTTTGTTGAAAAGGTGTCTTTTCCTCCATTGAGTGGCCTTAGCACCCTTGTCAAAAGTCATTTGATCATATATGTGACGGTTTATTTCTGAACTCTATTCTGTTGGTCTGTGTTTGTCTTTGTGTCATTGCCAGACTGTTTTGATTACTATAGCTTTGTAGTAAGTTTTGAAATCAGGAAGGATGAATCCTCTAGTTTTGTTCTTTTCTCAGAATTACTTCGACTCTTCACTGGTTCATAAAATTCAAGCTCTGATTGCATCTGATAACATCTTAAACTTTGTTGATAGATTGGGCTTTTTTTTTCCTTTTTCTTTTTGGCGTAGCATGTGGAAGTTTCTGAGCCAGGGATTGAACCCCTACCACAGCAGCAACCCAAGCCACTGCATTGCCAACACCAGATCCTTAACATGCTATGGCACAGGAGAACTCTTGGGCTGTCTTAGAAATGTATGTATATGTATAGTTCTAGGTTACTGAGTTTTCTGGGTTACTGGTTCACTTTTTATTCACCAGACTTTTATTTTAATCATTGTGGGTGAAAATTATCTTCAAATGTGTCATGTGGCGGGGGGTGGGGGGTGTTTGTGTGTGTGTACGTACTGGCTCCTGTACTGAATAGCTGTGTCTTGAGAGGCTTAGAGTTCATCTGCCTGTTGTTTTCCTTCACCCTTCCCTGGTTGTCACCTGTCTATTAACAAAGAAGTTTAATGTTTTTTAAATTACAGGAGTAATAAGTATCAATTGCAGAAAATGGAAGTAAATTCTAAGAAGAAAATAAAATTCACCTTATTTTGGCCACTTAGACTTTTTTCTGCACATGTTTTAAAATCACATTATATTGTGCTTATTGTTTTGAGTTGAAACCTCCTTCAATTCCTCAACAATAGATTGTGTATATTCCATGTTATGAACCATATTTCTATTAAGTTTTAATATGTTGTGTGGGGGGTCTCTCCTTTTTTTTGTACACTCTATATTTACATTTTGCTTTTTCATTCTGGTTTTTCTTTGCAATTAAAATTTTATTGATACATTTTTACAGATACCCATGATTTTATCCTTAGGAATGATTTCTCAAAATGAATTGGCCAGATCAGTTTTTCAGGTTTTTGACACATAAGGCCAACTTTTCTCCTAGAAAGTTTGAACTAATTTGTAATATCATTCATAATGAACGGGAGTAGGTTTGCCACTTCCTTCATCAGTTTTTTTATTATTTAATCTTTAAAATAATTTTCTTTTTTTATTTTTATTATTATTATTATTTTTGTCTTTTTGCCTTTTCTAAGGCTGCTCCTGCAGCATATGGAGGTTCCCAGGCTAGGGGTCTAATTGGAGCTGTAGCCACCAGCCTACCCCACAGCCACAGCAACACGGGATCCGAGCCGCGTCTGCCACCTACACCACAGCTCACGGCAATGCCAGATCCTTAACCCACTGAGCAAGGCCAGGGGTCGCAACCTCATGGTTCCTAGTCGGATTCGTTAACCACTGAGCCACGACGGGAACTCCTCCAAAGTCATTTTCTTGTAATCTTTGTGAATTTGATAGGAAACCTATGGAATCACAGTTTTATTTATATTTGTTTCATTAATATTTAAATTTAGGAGTTCCCATCATGGCTCAGGGGAAATGAATCTGACTGGTTTCCATGAGGACACAGGTTCGATCCCTGGCCTCACTTAGTGTGTTAAGGATCTAGTCTGGCCACGAACTGTGGTGTAGGCTGGCAGCTGTAGCTCTGATTCAACCCCTAGTCTGGGAACTTCCATATGCTGTGGGTGTGGTCCTAAAAAAAAAAAAAGCCAACAAATATTTATAGTTTCTTCTTTTTTCATTAATTACTTTTTTGTGTATTACCCAGTCATATTTTACCCATTTTCCTATAATAGTCTTATTTTAAATGAAAATATAGTTGATTAACAATGCTGTGCCAATTTCTGCTATACAGCAAAGTGACCCAGTCCTTCATACATATATATATTTATGCACATCCTTTTTCTCATATTATCTTTCATCATTTTTTATCACCAGAGATTGGATATAGTTCCCTGTGCTGTACAGTAAGACCTCACTGCTTATCCATTCTAAATGTAATGGTTTCTGTCTACCAGCCTCAAACTCCCTGTCCCTCTCACTCCCTGCCCCTCCCCTTTGGCAACCACAAGTCCGTTCTCTAACTGCGTGGGTCTGTTTCTGTAGATAGGTTCATTTGTGCCGTATCTTAGATTCCACTTTTGTGATATCATATGGTATTTGTCTTTCTCTTTCTGACTTACTTCACTTGGTATGGTAATCTCTAGTTGCATCTGTGTTGCTGCAAATGGCATTGTTTCATTCTTTTTTATTGTTGAGTAATATTCCATTGTATGTATGTACCACATCTTAATCCATTCATCTACCAATGGACATTAGGTTGCTTCTGTGTCTTGGGCCATTGTGAATAGTGCTGCAATGAACATAGGGGTACATGTATCTTTTTGAATCTATAATAATCTTTAAATTTTTTTTGTGAAATGCTTTGTTTATTGGGATATTAAATCCTTTTATTCATGTTGTATTTCCAATTTTTTCTTTTTTCTTTTTAGGGCCACACCCATGGCATATGGAAGTTCCCAGGCTAGGGGTCAGATGAGAGCTGCAGCTGCCAGCCACAGCCACAGCCACAGCCACACCAGATCCTACCTACACCACAGCCCACAGCAACTCCGCATCCTCAACCCACTGAGCGAGGCCAGGGATCAAACCTGCAACCTCAGGGTTCCCGGTCAGATTTGTTCCCGTTGTACCATGACGGGAACGCCATTATTAGGGTTCTAACTGTAATTTTCTAGCGTTGTTAATACTACGGAATAATTCTTACACAGTTGATTTGAAATGCCACCTTCATCATTACCCTGTGTTCTCTTGTATGCTGACATACTAAAAAATAATTCCTTAGCTATTTGCTACGAAATTTTAAAAATATGCCCCAAAGACAGTTCACTACTTCCCCACTAACCTACCTTTCTGCTCTGCTTGTCTAGTTAAAATCTTTTATTGTATTTTTGACTCTTTTCATCTTCTATTTTTAAAATAGTTATTTTCTCATGTATTTATATTTAGTTCTGAACACTTTTAGCTCAGTGTTTTGTTTTTCTAGGTATATATTCCTGACATCTGCAAATACTAATAGTCGTATTATTAATTCCTTTCTGATACTTCAGCTTTAGAAAATCTGATGTTATTTCATTGCCTGTATCTTTTCAGTAACCTTTTAATAACGGTAGTGTTGGGGATATTTGTGCCTTACTTTTGACTTTAAATGGGAGTGTTTCTAGTGTCTCTGTGTTAAGTAAAGGCTTTTATTAATTTTTGTTCTCATGGCATTATTAGACATGAGATCCACATGTCATATACTAGCTGCGTGAGCTTGGACAATTCATTTCATCTCTCTGAGCACTTCAGACTTCTTGTCTGTAAGAGAAATCCACCCCACAGAGTTCTTCTTGTGTATAACATAAGGTGACAAAGATGTAAAGGAAGTTTTCAGTCTCTCCTAAGGGCATGCAAGTTACCTGTGTTTTAATGCGTCTGTAGAATTAATCTCATTTGTTCAGTCATTTGTGCTTCTCAATTTCTCCACTGCGCAATTATGCTAATTGCTGTTTTTCAGGGAGAATTTGTGATGTTTATTAGTAGATGATTTTCTTAGTCTGTTTGCTTTTGCCTGCAATGTCATGGTTGTGTTTCTGAGAAATCCCTTGTGAAAGCAGCTGTTTCGCTGAGGTTAGGGTCCTGGAGAGTTTCTGTAGGACTTGCTGTGATGTAAGTATTTTTATGGTTGTAATCTAAAAGGAATACTTATGTCGACTAAAAACGACAGAAATAAACTGAATCTTTCTTTCTTCACCATTTAGTCTGCTCATGTGGAAGGTTTTTCAATCCCCTGTTACCTTTGTCCTTGACCATGCAGTCTTGCTTGTAGTACTGTTACCGCTGCCAGTGGTAAACAAAAGAATAAAAGAGTGGGTAAACAAAACAGCTCCATTCGGGAAGAACACCCAGACACTCAAACAGTGCATCTGTGCGCGCCTGTTCTTCGCATGCAGCTACTATTTTTCCTGTTTATTCTGTGCTCATTCCAGTCCGCATCATAGTAATAATGCCTTTGTGTGGTGATTTTCCCCCAAATTAGTTGGTGATATTATGACCACATAGTGTTATAAAAACTCGTGCCGTAAGAGACTTGCCTGTACCTGCCAGTACAGGGGAACTAGTCAGTACTGTGGATATTAATGGCAAGTGACTGGATGACCCATTTCATGGATGAAGGCACGGTCATCGCTCTAGCTCAGCGCAGGTGTTCATGCTTGGCTCCATGAGCTGTGCTCATTGATAGGATCTGGTTGCAAATACAGTTGTTCTTGTTACAGGCATTTGAGTGGGTTCCAGAATTTTGCAGGGGAGGGTTTCTCTAGAAAAACACGTGCGGGGTGGGACTGAGCAGATGAAACATTAGTCCGCCTTATCCACAGGGCATTTGTGCGGGCACTCCTGCCTGGGCCATGAACAGTACCGTAACCCTGCGTTTACTGGACTTCTTCCTGTGCTGCCACACAGCACGGATACACTGGCCAGAGGAATGGTTCTCATCCTTGGCGGGACCCGAGATGTCATCATGCTACTCAGAATGGCATTCAGCTTAAAGCTTGGAAGGTGTTTATTTCTGGAATTTTCCATTGAATGTCTTCGCTGTGGTTGATCGAGAGTAACTGAAACCACAGAAGGTAAAACCACTGGGAAGGGGGGACTGCTGTATTCACTGTATCACTTAGACCTCGTGCTGAAAACAGAGTAGAAAACGTAATTCTACCGTTGATTGTACAAAATCGCAGTCCCTTTTCACTCTTGACGAGCGTCGCTGTGTGGTTGGAAGATTAATCACTAGAATGGTTTGGAGAAAGGCAAATAACACGACTGGAAGAAGGTTACTATAGTGTATAGCCTAAACAGATGTGGGTCTTTCAGTTGGAAATCCGAGGGATGGATTCGAAATGTAGTTGGCACTTGGTGTGGGGGTGTCGCTTCTAGGGCCCTCCTGGACATCAGGAGTCAAGGACCCTCACCTCTTAGGTTGGAGTTCCTGCTGTGGCTCAGAGGGCTGAGGACCTGGCGTTGTCTCCCTGAGGACGAGGGTGGGATCCCTGGCCTTGCTCAGTGGGTTCAGGATCCAGCAAGCTGTGGTGTAGGTTGTAGGTGAGGCTCGGCTTCGGTGTGGCTGTGGCTGTGGTGTAGACCACAGCTGCAGCTCCAGTTTGACCCCTGGTCCAGGAGCTTTCGTATGCCACAAGGGTGGCTGCAACAGCAACAATAAAACTGGTATAGTATTTGCACATAACCCTTGCAACTCTCGCAAATACTTGAGATCACCTGTAGATTATTTAGTAGTACTGACTACAATGTAAGTGCCGTGTCAGTAGTTGCCAGTGTGCAGCAAATGCCAGTTTTGGTTTTTGGAACTTTCTGGAATTTTTTTCCTGAGTTTTCTACCCATAGTTGTTTGACTCTGCAGATGTGAAACCTGCAGACACAGGGGACCAACCATCGAGAAAACTGCCTGTCCTGGTAGGCTGGATGTGGGCTTATTTCCAAATCTCAGGCTTAGGAGCTGCTGTTTCTTTCTTTCTCAGTCTTGACCTATGGCAGTCGGATAGAGGCTCCACAGTCCTTTACTTTGCTGCTGAAAACGTACTGACTTTGCAGAAGGGCGTAGGTGTATTGATGAATGACACGCGTAAGCCTCCTTTCCCGTCCGGGTGTTGTTTCAAGTACGTGGAAGAGAAGCAGCGCCTTGTGACTCGCACGTAGGCCTGTGACTGAAAACGCAGAGACACGCTCGGGCGCCGTGGCTTGGGGAGCGCCTTGTGACGGAGAGGTCCACCCACCCATGGAAGGCAGAGCCTTCTCTCCTCTTGCACGTGGCTTCTGGATTCCCTGAATAACAAAACGATGGCGTTGTTGTAGAGGAAGCGCAAGCACTGGGCTGGATGACCTGTATGGTTCTGCCAGCTCTGAGGTTGTGTAATAAAATCACTGGGAACCTTTATCAAGTGGAGAACATTGGGCCCAGCGGGCTAAATCTAGAAAAGGTGCACTAAGTTAGGCTGAAATCTTGGTTTACCTTTAAAAGTTAGCGAGCCACAGACTTGCTTTACGTTTTTTAAACAGTGTGTCAAGACTTCGGAAAAATAGTGAAATGGTCGTGGAGCGAAGGAACAGTACATCCATAGCACACAGAAGAGCGTGAGGCGGCAGGCCCCCGGGCAGCGCTGCCTCCTCCGCTCGTCAGAGGAAGGCAGCGTTGGGAAGTGTCCCATCCAGGGTTTCTGGCCCGAGCGGCTGACGGTGGTGCCGATGATGACGGGCTGAGGCGGGACTTGGAGGAGCAGGAAGCGTCCGTGCGGGGCGTCTTGTTAAATGAGCTCACGTGGTTTGTCGGCTTTACTTAGGCATCTTCTCAGTTCTGATTGGCCTCGGAGATGTCAAGTCATTTCAAAAGGAGTGGGCGCCAACTTGAAGGGGTTTTCGCTGGACACGTTTGGGACAAGTGGAGCATCAAAAAGAATAGCAGATCGTAATGTGTTACATGAAGAATCCATGAGTCCCAAGTGAGAGGGAAAAACGGGAGGAAGAGGGAGTTCTTTACAGAACACCAGCCGAAAAATGTGGAAGGAGTGCTAGAGCCAGAAGGAGCATTTTGGGAGTTCGCTTAGTGGCTCAGCGGTTGACGAATCTGACTAGCATCCGTGAGGACGCAGGTTCGATCCCTGACCTTGCTCACTGGGTTAAGGATCTGGCGTTGCCGTGAGCTGTGGTGTAGGTTGCAGACGCGGCTCAGATCTGGTGTTGCTGTGGCTGTGGGGTAGGCCGGCAGCTGTAGCTCCAACTGGATCCCTAGCCTGGGAATCTCCTTATGCTGCAAGTGCTGCCCTAAAAAGCAAAAAAAAAAAAAAAAAAAAAAGGAAAAAAGAAAGCATTTTGTAACTCTAAGTGTAATACTTTATTCAGGCAAGCATGATCTATGGATATTAAAGTCATTTGGTAAGTTTGTTGGGAAATAGAATATTCCTTTTGTCTCCAGGTATCACCTCACCAATTATTAACTAATTGCAAGGAGAATATTCCTTTTGTCTCCAGGTATCACCTCACCAATTATTAACTAATTGCAAGGAGAAAATGTACCTTCACATACAGAGAGATCTGACAGCCACCAACTTAACAGAATTGTCAATCTCAGCGTCACAGATAGTGGAGGAACCAGAAGAGACATCATGTCTCTTCTGAGGTGAGGCAGTAAGAAGAAAAAGCACCTGTGATGCATTCTCGCCCCAGTGTTTAACTTCAGTCTGTAGGTGTTTATCATACTATTCCTTCAGTTTTTCATAGGTTTAAAATTTTTCAAAAGTAAACTTTTTGAAAGTGTTGACCTTAAAAATGAAACAGTCATTTTACCAGCAAAATGGGTTTACTTGGGAACAGTAGAGATGTGCACCGCGGGACAAGGAAACCATGGGAAAACCCAGCACAGAAGAAGCACGTTATAGAGAAAAAGGAGGCAGTTTTGAATGAAAAGGGGTCGTTTTGAACCAAGTCCGTCGGAGGACGGTTATCGTTCAGAGTAATGACTGTTTCTCCTCGGGGCTGCGGTGGTTGATTTGATGCAGGAGACGCAGTCTGCATCTGTGCTGCTGGGGCCTGTACTTAACTCTTTCCCTGCTGATGAGTATTCTTTTGGGGTCTGTGACTGACAGTTCCTCTGTTTGACGTCGGGTGGTACCGGGTGAAAGCTCCCCTTCTGGCTTCTGACTTCATTTAGTAATGTTCCCTTTCTCACTTTGCACAAGAGTGTGGCTTTTAATGACTGCATTGTCATCCTCTATGTGGTAAATAAAGGTGCATTTTTTCAACTAGGTTATTTAGGGATGCTTTTATAAACGATGATTTAGGACTTTAGACTTTGAGATATGCCTTCCAAACCTCGAGCGCCTGTGTGGCTTTGTGAACATCTCACTTGGTTCTCCTTGGAGCCCGCTGCTCTCATTACAAGTTGAATTCTGAGTGTCTCAGAAGACTGAGTTGGTAACAGAGATGGAATAGCAAGGTGGAGGCCCTAGCATCTGTACAGGTCCCGTGGTTCTGCAAGACTGCGTGTTTCAAAGGGAGTTCCGAGGGCACTGGGTTTATCTGTCTGAGTTAAGGCACTAAGCCCCTGCTGGCGTGTAGTGGTACCTCAGTGTGATTTTTTTTTTTTTTAGACTGATAACTAGTGCCTGTGAGCACCTTTTCATATGCTTAATGCCGCTTGAATATCATCCTTTGTGAACTACCATTCAAATCTTTTACTGGTTTTCCACTTGTTTGTGGACCTTTTTCTTACCGACTTGTAGGAATCCCGACCTTTTTGAATGTTTATGTATCGCAGACATTCTCTATCGTTCTGTGACTTACATCACAATTCCTTTTGATACACAAGTTATTTTTAGCACGGTTTAATGTTTTTTTCTTTTGTGAGCAGCAGTTTTTGTGTCCTGTTTAAGTGATTATTTCCTACCTCAAGGTTACTTTTTCAACATTTAGGTGTATGGTCCACTTGGGATTTTTTTTTTTTTTTTTTTTTTTTTTGGTCTTTTTGCCTTTTCTAGGGCCACTCCCTCGGCATATGGAGGTTCCCAGGCTAGGGGTCTAATTGGAGCTGTAGTCGCTGGTCTACACCACAGCCACAGCAACACGGGATCCGAGCCGCGTCTGCAACCTACACCACAGCTCACGGCAACGCCGGATCGTTAACCCACTGAGCAAGGGCAGGGACCGAACCCGTAACCTCATGGTTCCTAGTTGGATTCGTTAACCACTGAGCCACGACGGGAACTCCCAGGGATTGATTTTTGTACGTTGTGTTAGATAGGGTAAAGATTTTATTTTACACACTGTCTTACCACTAGAACTTTTTTTTTCCTTTTTTTAGGGCCGTACCTGCGGCATATGGACGTGCCCAGCCTAGGGGTCACCTCGGAGCTACAGCTGCTGGCCTATGCCACAGCCTCAGCGACGCGGGACCCGAGCTGCATCTGTGACCTATAGCATGGTTCCTGGCAAGGCTGGATCCTTAACGCACTCACTGAGTGAGGCCAGGGGTGAAACCTGCATCCTCATGGATACTAGTCAGATTGGTTTCCACTGCGCCACAATGGGAACTCCCACTCTAACTTTATAATAAGTCTTTATCATCTAGGCTTAATTCAGGTAGTGTAAGCCTTCCAGTTTGTTCTTTAAGATGATCTTGGCCATTCTAGTTCTTTTTTATTTCCTTATATGTTTTAGAATTAGTTTATCAGCTTCTACCAGGCATGCATGTGCACACACACAAGACACTGCAAACCCTACTAGATTTTGTGATTGTTTTGAATTTATAGATCATCTTGGGAGAGAATTAACATTTTAATAGATACTGAACCTTCCAATCCTTCCATTTATTTAGGACTTTAATTTCTCCTAGTCTTTTAATGCATTACGCAGTTTGATTTTAATATCTACCAGTTGTAGTCCACATATTTTATTAAACATGATTTCTTATGTGTAGCAAAGTTAGAGAAACTAGACCCAGGAAGATATAAGCTCTTACCATAAGCTTTCTTCTAGGAATAACTTCAGCTTAATTATATATTAAAGAGTATTCACTAAAGCAGTTTTAAAAACTATAATCTGGGAGTTCCCGTCATGGCGCAGTGGTTAACAAACTGGAACCATGAGGTTTCGGGTTCGATCCCTGGCCTCTCTCAGTGGGTTGAGGATCCGGCGTTGCCGTGGGCTGTGGTGTGGGTCTCGGGTGCAGCTCGGTCCCGCGTTGCCTTGGCTCTGACGTAGGCCGGCGTCTACAGCTGTGACTGGAGCCCTAGCCCGGGGACCTGCATGTGCTGCAGGAGCAGCCCTAGAAAAGGCAAAAAATAAATAAATAAATAAATTTTAAAAAATTAAAAAAAACTATAATCTGATTTATGAAGTTGTGCTCATTCGTACTTCCCAGAAATACTCATTTTCTTTCACTTATTATTCATTTATTAAGCATTTTAAAGAGCCTGTTGGCCAGATAGTAAATGTTTTAGGCTTTGTGGGCCACCTAACAATCTCCGCTGTGTATTCTGTATATATTTATGTTTAAACAATCCTTTAACAATATAAAAATTATTCTTCGCTCATGGGCAGTGTGAAAACAGGTTTGGGGCTGAATTCGGCCCATGGACCATAGTTTGTTGACCCCTGAAGTATTACAGCAACGAACAGAAATGTGGGGGGAATAAAGTAGTAGAATTCACCTGAGCTGAGCCCTCGCTGAGACATGTTCTGGCTTTTGGGTGAGTAATAAAGTATAGGGTGAGGACCTTGGAATTGAAAGAAGCGCCTTAAGCCAAGTGGACAGAAGACTTTGATGACTGTGGCCATTCTCAGTCAGGCTGGATGGTCTTTGGCAGTGGCTCACGAGAACCCTCAGGAAGCTCTCGATCTTGTAGGGTTCCCATGAAGGTAATCAGGTCCCCCAAGGCTCGTTCAGCTCTCTTGTGGATGAACAGGTAGAAAAGTTTATGACGATTAGGTAATCTCAGAGAGGGAAATTGCTGAAGTGCTCATTTTAACTTGCAGAAGATCCGTTTACATTCCCAAGGAAGAGCTTTGGTCACTGAGGACTTGATTAAATCCTTTAATAATCATACAGGTGTAGAAAAATGGGAACCCGTTGCCTGCAGTAGTCAGTGAGATCTAGGAGTCTTTGTCTTTTAAACCCACCTTGAAGAGTTTTGAACAATTTGTAATCTGTCAAGAGTAAGGGATTTACCTCTTTGGGATAAATCATGTGAGAGGCAGGGTGCCTTTTTTTGGTTTGTTTTTAGGGCCGTACCTGCGGCATATGGAAGTTCCCAGGCTAGGGGTCAGGTCGGAGCTGCAGCTGTAGGCCTACACCACAGCCACAGCAATGCCAGATCTGAGTTGCATCCACCACCTACGCCGCAGCTCATGGTAACACCGGATCTTTAGCTCACTGAGTGAGACCAGGGATCGAACCTGCATCCTCAGGGATACTAGTTGAGTTCTTAATCCACTGAGCCCCAATGGAACTCTGGTAGTGTACTTCTGGTAGGATAACATCATACCTTCTCTTTGGAAGTCTTATCTCCTTCCTGAGCTAAAATAGAGAAATATAATCAATCTTAGATTTTATCCCATATTTTGAATACAACAAAAGGCCGCCCAGATATTAGACTAGACTAGAAACCCAGGCATATTTATGGTCCTTGAGGTACTGGTTGAGGGCCTGTTGAAAAATCGGAGGGTGCCTCTTTGAACTATTGGGTGATTGTCCCGAGGCAAACAAGTGTTGACTGTTTTGATCTAAAAGAGCACTATAGACGTGGATCTTCAAGTGTGAAATATATAGCTTTAGGAAGCAATGAAGATAGAACAATATTTTGGTTTGATTCTGTAGGAAATGAGGCGGGAGGAGAGATGAATTATCCTCTGTGTGGCCCTGAGATCCTGAGTAGGTTTGTAATTCCTTTCCACTGTGTTTTTGTTTTAAATCCTGAAGATGGGAATATTGCAGGGATTGGTGTGAGGTGTGATGAATCCTTTGTAAGGTTTTCAGTTGTTGGTTTTAGTCCTTCTTTTACCTTATGCTTTTGGAGAGTGTTGTTTAAATTGGGGTAGGTGTTTGGTAGAGGAAACCAAGCCTTGATGGGTTCAATCCCAGTAAGGCTGCCAATATCAGAATTTTTTTTTTTTTTTTTTTTTTTTTTTTTTTTTTTGGTCCACAAAAAGTCAGACTCCTACAGTGTTCAGTTTGGGCTTGATTTAAATAGATTTCAGTTAGTGACCTGACTATTGACTAGGAAGACCTGGAGGATTTCAAAACACAAGCCGTGGGAACACTTCATCTGGTAGTTCCTTTTGCCTGCACACCCTCCTACTAAATTCCCGGGGGTGTTGTCACCCAGAAGGTAAAGAATGTTTCGGTTAAAGGCCGGCCAGTGAATGGAGGGAAGTACTAGGGACGTCTGAGGGTTATTAGACTCGCCACCACTGAAGCCCTTTGTCAGATGCAAGAGGGCTTCTGTATCAGCAGTAGGTTTAAGATGGTTACAGCTCTAGTTTAGCAGGGATTTTGCAAGGTGGCCCTTTAATATTTAGACAGATTTCTCTATCAAGAGACTCACTTACTAACTTGGAAGTTCTACCTTCTTGCTGTTCCTTTAATTGTTATTCTAGGTATTAACACATGTGCTTTTGACTTCACAGTGTGTAATGTTAATTGGCAGACAGTGCAAGAGTATCGGAGTGCTTCAGCTCCCTTTACTCCCCCATCCCTGACTTAATACGGCAGCGTCGTCGTATCTTTTAATTCTGTGTGTTGATACTCTGTCAGATGTGACCACTGTTGTGTGCATTTAATATTCCTGCAGATTTAACCATCCTGTCCATTTCTTACCCCTTCCTGCCTATGGTGCTTCCTTTTTGGATCCTGTTCTTTCAACCTGAAGAACACTTTAGTATTCTGTTTGGTGTAGAACTGGTAACAAACTCTCTCTTTTAGTTTGAAAGTGCCACTGTTTCTCTGGTGTAGATTCTAGATTAGCAGTTCTTTTCTTGCAGTATTTTAACATGTTCTTACTACTCTTTTGTTTTGTGTTGATTCTGTTGAGAAATCAGCCGTTAGTCTAATTAACTGTTATTTGCAAGTAGTGTGCCTGCATTTGTAGACTTCCTTCTTGGATCACTTTCTGTCTACCTGAAGCCCACGTGTTTACTTAACATGCTGCCGAGATTTATAGTGCCTTTTTGGGGGTGGGGGCATGCTAGGACCCGAGGAGTTCCTGGGTCAGGGATCAGATCTGAGCCTCAGTTGTGACCTATGCCGCAGCTGTGCCGGATCCTCAACCCACTGTGCTGAGCTGGAGGTTGAGCCTGTGTTCCAGTGCCCCAGAGACGCCAGGGGTCCTGATGTGCCACAGCGGGAACCCCTCATAATGCTTCTTGAATCTGTAATTTGTTGTCATTATTAGCTTTAGAAAATTCTCAGCCGTTGTCTTTTTAAATATTGGTTGTGCCCTCTGTCTTTTTCATTTCTTTCTCTTTTCTTGATGGGATCCAGGCATATGTGTGGTAGCCCTTCTCATCTGTACTATGTATTTATGTCTCTTATTTTCCCCTTCTTGGTTTTCATCGTTTTGTCCTTCTGTTGTTTATTGTGAATGTTTTCTTGTGGTATCTTTTCCAGTTCATTAATAATGCCTTCTGCTGGACTTACGCCTTTAAACCCATCCACTGTATGATTAGATGCAGTTATTTTTGTTTTGGGTTTGTCTTTTCCCTCTCAGAAATCCGTGTCCTGTTCTTGGGCTTTTGAGGCCGTCAGAATTCTCCGTCTGTCTTCGTCTTGAGCGCTGTACGCAGAGGACGGGGCGGCAGCGGCCGTCTGGAGCCTTTGTGCCTCTTTCCACTGATCACGGCTTCTGCTCGTTGTTTTGCCTCCTCATGCGCCTAGTTATTTTTAATTATGTTTCAGACGTTGCGTTCGAAACTTTTCTGTAGGAATCGTTTTATGCCTGGGAGGTCGTATCTTCTGACAACGGGGACTTCTCTCTGGTACCGAAAGGAGCCAGCAGTCTGGGACGACGTGAATCCATTTTCAGGCTCTGCTGCTTGAAGCTGGGCTGCGGCCCTCCTGACAGGCAGTGTGCTTTTTGTTCACACCAGAGACTGCTCTTTAGGGGCCCCGTTAAAAGGGCGTGGGTCCTCCTGGTCGCCCGTTCCTCTTCCTCTGTTGGCTTTAGTGGTCCCTGGACTGTAAGTTTTCTCTCTTAGCCTTGGAGGACTGTCGGAGGCAGCATCCTGCCCTCAGTAGCCCCTTTGTAGAACTACGCTTCTCTCTTGGACTGTCGTTAAACCCTGAATTGGCTTGTTCATCGTCTACTTCTTGTACCATATACATTGCTTTTGTTTTAATACCGTTTTTTCTTACAGTCTCAGGCCAGTGAGAGTCTCCTTTTGTTTGTTTGTATAATTGGAATACTTTTTTTTTTCTTTTCAAATAAAATGTTTTGTGGAAAAGTCAAAGGCAGTAAGAAGAGGATCGGTTTGGGTTGAGATAGGGCCAAGGCCTTGATTCTTCCGCACTGCTTTCCTTCACCCCGACCGCTCCGGAATGGGCTCGTGAAAGTTTGAAGGCTCCATGAAAGTTTAAAAACTTGTGTTGGAAGAAAACCTTGGATCAAAAGCTTTTAAACATATTTGAGGCATGAAAGGAGACGTGATGACACGACGAGCACCTTCATTCTTCTGCCTGAGGAATAAAGCATTAGAAAGTCAAAGCTCCCTTGTGTACCCTTTATGGGAGGATAATATTGCCCCCTCCCAAAAGACGTCCCTGTCCTCACCCCAGAACTTTTCAATGTTATGTGGCAGAGGGGAGTTAGATTTGCAGATGAAATTGAGGTTTCTTGTCAGCTGACCTTAAAAATAGAAAGATGATTCTAGATTGTCTGAGTGGGCCCAGTGTAATCACAGGGGTCCTTAAAAGTAGAAGAGAGAGAAGGGTCACAGGGGTATGATCGCAGGAGCCAGGTTGCAGTGATGTGATGGCGTTTTTGGCTTCGAAGACGGAGGAAGAGGCCCAGAGTAAAGGGATGTGGTGGTTGCCTCTGTGGGCTGGAAAAGACAGGGAAACTGATTCTCCCCCAAGGCCTCCAGAAAAGAGGCTGGCACCTTCACCTTAGCTCACTGAGACCCATGTTGGACTCGCAGCTTATGGATCTGTGAGATAATAAGTTTGTGGGTTTTTTTTTGTCTTTTGTCTTTTGTCTTTATAGGCCGCACCCTTGGCACATGGAGGTTCCCAGGCTAGGGGTCTAATCAGAGCTGTTACTATCGGCCTACCTCAGAGCCACAGCAACACCACATCCGAGCCGCGTCTGCGGCCTACACCCCTGCTCCCGGCAACGCCAGATCCTTAACCCACTGAGCGAAGCCAGGGGTCGAACCCACAACCTCGTGGTTCCTAGTCGGATTCATTTCTGCTGTACCATGACGGGAACTCCAAGTTTGTGATGTCTTAGGCCAAGTTTGTGGTAACTTGTTAGAGAAGCAATAAACTGATACACCCTCCCTGATCAAATGTACATCTCCCACCTTAGAAGTAACCAGCCTGTTGGCATTAAAATTCTTTTTTTTTTTGTCTTTTTGCTATTTCTTTGGGCCGCTCCCGCGGCATATGGAGGTTCCCAGGCTAGGGGTCGAATCGGAGCTGTAGCCACTGGCCTACACCAGAGCCACAGCAACGCAGGATCCGAGCCACGTCTGCGACCTACACCACAGCTCACGGCAACGCCGGATCCTTAACCCACTGAGCAAGGGCAAGGACCGAATCTGCAACCTCATGGTTCCTAGTCGGATTTGTTAACCACTGCGCCATGACGGGAACTCCCTGGCATTAAAATTCTTAAGGGAGTTTCTGTCGTGGCTCAGCAGATGCAAATCCGACTAGGAACCATGAGGTTGCGGGTTCGACCCCTGGCCTTGCTCATTGGGTTAAGGATCTGGTGTTGCTATAAGTTGTGGTATAGGTCAAAGACGCAGCTCAGATCCTGCATTGCTGTGGCTGTGGTGTAGGCCTGTGGCTATGGCTCTGAATTAGCCCCTAGCCTGGGAACCTACATATGCCACGGGTGTGGCCCAAAAAAAGCAAAAAAAAAAAGGAAAAAAGAAAATCCTGTGGATGCCTTTCTCCTTCTACACCACATATGTTCCGTAACGCCATGCATGCGTTTAAACCTCACAGAAATGGTAGCGACTGGTACTTACGCTATAACTTTGTTTTCAACATTGTTTTTGAAATGGACATGTCGATACATATACAGCTGCACCTTATACATTTTATCGCTATAAATTTCTTGTGAAAATGGTGTATCTGTTCTCTTGATGGACATTTGAATCGTTTGATAAGCAGTTTTTTTTTTTTTTTTAAAGGGAACCAACATTTTAAAATTAGAACATTTCACATCAGAATCTTCGTTTCTGGCTTTATTTGATTTGATTTGATTTCATTCACTTTTAGGGCTGCACTTGCAGCATATGGAAGTTCCCAGGCTAGGGGTAGAATCAGAGCTACAGTTTCAAGCCTGCACCACAGCAACACAGATCTGAGCTGCGTCTGCAACCTACACCACAGCTTATGGCAACGCCAGATCCTTAACCCACTGCAGGGTGAACCTGCATCCTCAGCGCCAGTCGGGCTTGTTACCGAGGAGCTGCAATGGGACCTTCCTGGCTTATCTTTAAATTAGTATGTTCAGTAACAGTTTTCCAGAATGGTGGTCTCCACTAAATTAGCCACTAGCTACATGTGGCTGTTTAAATTAATTAAAGGGAAATAAAATGTAAGGTTGTTTCTCAGCCTGGCTGACTGTATTTCGAGCGCTCAGTACTCAGGCGAGGTTGCTGGCTGCCTTGTTGGACAGAGCAGACGTGGACATGTCTGTTTCCGAGCAGTCTGTTGGATAGTGATTGGCTATGGTTGGAGCCTTAGTTACACTCTGTAGAGGGTACCCCAAAGCCTTCATGATATCTTGGACATTGTCCCAGGAGCAGCGTCACCGAGGTTTGAATCTCAGCTAGCAGTTTTGACTTTGGCCAACTGCTAGACCTTCCTCCTCTGTAAAATGGGGGTCATTGGCCCTTCCTGGCCTCATGCGTGTTAATGTTTACGAAACAGTTGGAAGAGTACCTGGTGCATTGTCGATAGGTGGGGGCGCTGGTCGTTCCTCCTTGTACATTACCACCTGATCTCTGCAGGTGTTTGAGGATGTTACCCCTGCCTGCAGTAACACGTTCAGTGACAGAACTTTCTGGACGTTGCATCCCTTCCAGTTTTTACTGTCTTTCCCCTTTCCTTATGGGCACGTTTCTTAAGAGAATTGCTTGTTCATATTACCTTTAGTTGCTCACTTCCTGTCCAGTCCACTCCAGCCTGGCTTCTGCCTTCACCACTCCATTAACTCCACTTGCTCATGTTACCGTTCTCTGCGTTGCTTAACTGGACACTTCCAGAGCCGGGGTCACAAGATGGTAAGAATCAGATTCCAGGTCTGCCTGGCTTGCTAACTGTGTGGCCCTGAGCAGGTTACTTACCTCCCTGGGCCCTGATGTGTTGAGCAGGCTACAAGCTTTTCTCCAAGATCAGGGTGGCCACTCTCCTCGCCCTCTTCAGCGTAGCGCTGGTGTTCCCAGCGGAACAGTTAGGCGAGAAGAAATGAAAGACACCCAATTCAGAAAGAAAGAAATAAAACTGTTTTTGTTTGCAGGCAATACGATCTTATATAGAGACTATCTAAAGCCTCCTCCAGAAGCTGTTGGAACTAATCAGGGAATTCAGTGAAGGTGAAGGATACCAAATCAGCTGGTAGAAATCAGTTGCATTTCTGGACCCTGGCAACATAGTAACTGAAAAAGAAATTAACAAAGCAGTCTCTTTTAAGATAGCCTCAAAAACAATGAAATATGTATGAATAAATGTAATTAAGAAGCTGAACATATATGTAACGAAAACTATGAGACATTGATGAAAGAGGTTAAAGAAGACACAAATCAGTGAAAAGCTCTCCCCCGTTTGTGGGTGGAAGAATTAATGTGGCTAAAAGATGCATGCTTACCCAAAGCCGTCTGTGGATTTGATGCAGTCGCTATCAAAATCCCAATCCATTTTTCACAGAAATAGAAAAAAATCCTAAAATTTGTATGGAACCATAGAAGACTCCACATAGCACCAAACCAGTATCAGTGTCCATCATTTTAACCTCTTATTCACCAGATATTGTGCAGTTTAGTTTTTTAAAATCCCTCTATCACATTTTACTTTGGACGCAAGTCTTAAGGAGTAATTTATTTTTCTAAGACTTCCTATATATAGCTTTTAACAGATCTATTCTGAGAAATAGTGAGGAAATACAAGCCAAAGAGTATTCCCAGTGTCTGTAAATATCATCAGTTTAAATACTCTGCTTTTAATTCAGTCTCCAGAAAGAAATCGGACTTTAAATATAAGCTAATGGAAGCCGAGGCTAGTGCGTTTTGAAGAACTGGATTACTGGGCTGTTGTAGCTCCGTGGCAGTTCTTGCTAGGTTTGTTTCGTAGCTAGAGCACTGCTCGGGATTCACCATGCATTTATAGTTAATGGAGCTGCCGTTCACACGGGAATTCTCAGACATCAGGTTTGTAAGGGATGTGTGCGTGTGTTCGTCTGGAGATACTTGACAGTGCTGGAGGTGCAGGCAGGCGTTGTCCATGGAGCCACCGTTGTAATCTTGCCAGTGCAGTCCTGAGTAAGACGGGAGTATTTGTCGTGGCAGTAGCCCATGCTGTTCCTGTTCCGTAGTCGCAAAAACATATTCACTTTTCACTCTCATCAGGCAGCCGTCTTCTCACAATTGATCTTTTCTCCAGATGTCAACTCAAAAACAATCTCACCGATGTTTAATCACAGTTGTATCAACTGACATGGTACGTAACACAGGTGATGTCACAAAATCATGTGACCTATTGTTTTGTATGACAGTTGTCATTTAGAAATATTCAGCTTACTAAAAGACCAACGTGGCTCTACTCGCAAAGCTTATCTAACGTGTAGGAGATGTTGAAGGTTTGTTGTATTTGCGAGCTGGTTGGAAATTAATTTTTCCCACAGCCTTTTACATTTTGGGATTAGCCTAGTTCCGATCATTACGGCTGCTTCCCCCTTTGTTACAGTCTTGTTGTGCCTTTTCTCTTAGCTTCAAACCACTCAAAATGTGTAGTTTGTTAAATCATAGTTTTTATAGACAATGTAAATTTGTTCATCTCTTTGCTGTATTTTAGTTTTATGTAGTTGAACAATTGTAGATCTGTGAATGCAGCAAATTGAAAAGTTGAAAGTTAGGTGGTCTTTTACAGTACTGGGTGCTTTGCAGTTGCTGCTGTTGTTCGTAGAAATGTGTGTGGTAACAGCAGCTTTACATGCAAAGTTGCTGATGCACGATGTCTGCTCATTGCCACATCAGCTGTCAGGGGTACTGACAGGAGCAGAGCTTGAATCTGTGTGTGTGGGGCGGGGGCGGGGGGGGGGGTTAAAGAAAAGCGAAAATAATGTTTGTAGCTTGTGTAGCTAGAGGAGATGTGTTCCTTCACACCTGACCCACTTTTGCTGTGGCTAAACTGCCTGAGAGTATTTTATTTAAAACATTTTTTTGAGGGTGCCGTACCTATAGCCTGTGGAAGTTCCCAGGCCACGGATCGAACTCGCACCACAGCAGCCGCTCAGGCCGTTGTAGGGACAACACGGGATCCCTACCCCACAGTGCCATAAGAGAACTCCTACCTGAGAGTATTTTAAGTCTCATGCTCTACTGACTGAGCTAGCAGGGTCTGCGCCGAGAGTATTTTAAATGGAAGCACCTTGTGAGAGTATTTTCAAGTCGGCAGCCACACTTCCGGAGCACATCTCATAGAGCCGTGTGGGAAGATGTTTTCCGGAATTGACTGCCTGTGTTTGGGGTCAAGGTTTGCTGCCCTCTGGCCTTGTAACTTTGGATTCTCTGTCCCCATAAGTAAAATAGGATGGTGACCACGTGTTGTGAGTCATGACTAAATAGCATTTGCATATAAAGGATGATCCGTCCTAAGCTGTGTAAACTCTGTAATCATGATACACTTTTTTTGGTGAAACACCTGTATGATGGTTCTCATGGCTGTTTAAGTTAAGACAATACTGCGGCCAGTCAGTAACAGCCACACTCTCTGTCTTCCTGCACATACACACACACAGACGTATATTTGGTTGTATGTGTGTGTGTATATCTTTCTGTATTTCTGCCTTTATGTGTTCACGTACACATGTATGTGCATGTTTCCACATGTATTTTAAATATATTTATGTGTACACAAATATTTATACAGAGAAAGCATGTATGCATCCTCTTTGTGCTAACTGCACTCATGGAAGATACATGTTTTATGTAAATAATCCTAGAGCCTGTGGGGCATGGACTTGAACGAGCGTTTATCTTCAGCGCTTAGTGTAGCACTTGGCTGTGCAAGTGCTGATACATCTCCTGGGAATCCCTGTCCTGCCTGCCTGTCAGGGAGCCACGTTTGTCCAATATCCATTTGTGGACAAATGGACCTTCTGGCATTTGGGGAAGTTGGTGACTTTGCTCCCAGAATTAGGAGAACATGAGGCTTATAAATCTAGTAGAGTGGTTGGTGTTTTTTTTTTTTTTTTTCCAGAATGGTACAAAAGTGCTAAATATAAAAGATTAATGTTGATATTCCTACAAGACCTAAGGTTCTCTAGTCTGGCCCCACCCTGCCTTGTGAGGAGAGACTTGCTGGCTGCCCTCTGGAATATACTGCAGCTTTTCTTGGGGATGTACTGCAGTGTTTCTCGGGGATATACTCTGGGATGTACTGCAGCGATTCTCGGGGATATACTATGGGATATACTGCAGCGATTCTCGGGGATATACTCTGGGATGTACTGCAGCATTTCTCGGGGGTATACTCTTTGGGATATACTGCAGTGATTCTTGGGGATATACTCTTTGGGATATACTGCAGCGATTCTCGGGGATATACTCTGGGATATACTGCAGCGATTCTCGGGGGTATACTCTGGGATATACTGCAGCGATTCTCGGGGGTATACTCTTTGGGATATACTGCAGTGTTTCTCGGGGATGTACTCTGGGATGTACTGCAGTATTTCTCGGGGGTATACTCTTTGGGGTATACTGCAGTGATTCTCGGGGATATACTCTTTGGGATATACTGCAGTGTTTCTCGGGGATATACTCTTTGGGATATGCTGCAGCGTTTCTCGGGGATGTACTCTGGGATGTACTGCAGTATTTCTTGGGGATATACTCTTTGGGGTATACTGCAGTGATTCTCGGGGATATACTCTTTGGGATATACTGCAGCGATTCTCGGGGGTATACTCTTTGGGATACACTGCAGCGTTTCTCGGGGATATACTCTTTGGGGTATACTGCAGCGATTCTCGGGGGTATACTCTTTGGGATGTACTGCAGCGATTCTCGGGGGTATACTCTGGGATGTACTGCAGCGATTCTCGGGGGTATACTCTTTGGGATACACTGCAGCGTTTCTCGGGGGTATATTCTTTGGGATGTACTGCAGCTTTTCTCACTGTGTATAGCCATCGCATTTCTGGTGAGATGTTACATTCTTACCTAATTGCAGTGAGCCCCTACCTAATTTCCCTTACCTGTGATTGGGGTGGGGCGGTGGTGGAAGGAAAATGAAAAAGAGCCAGGTTTCTTGCCAGTTTTGAAATCCTGTGAAACACAACACCTGTATCTGGGACTATGCTCAGGCGACCAGCATGAGTTTATCACCTGTTTTTGGCCAGGCTCCATGGCACGTAGAAGTTCCCAGGCTGGGGATCGAACCAGCACCAAAGTTGCCACCTGTGCCACAGCTGTGGCAGTGCCAGATCCTAAACCCACTAGGTCACAAGGGAACTTCCAAGTTTATCACTCTTTATTTCCATTGCTATTTATATATTTATTTATTTTTTTGTCTTTTTGCCTTTTCTAGGGCTGCTCCCGCAGCATATGGAGGTTCCACAGGCTAGGGGTCTAATTGGAGCTGTAGCCACCGGCCTACACCAGAGCCACAGCAATGCGGGATCTGAGCCGCGTTTGCGACCCACACCACAGCTCACGGCAACGCCGGATCCTTAACCCACTGAGCAAGGCCAGGGTTTGAACCTGCAACCTCCCTTCCTAGTCGGATTCGTTAACCACTGCGCCACAACGGGAACTCCTCCATTCTTGTTTATTTATCTATTGAAAATAGCAACATGTATAACTTTGGTCCTTTGCTATTTGACTTCTGTGTGATTGGCAATAGCTCCCTAATTATCATTCTCGCTCCAGTCTTGCTCCTACTAGTGTGTGTTAGTGTTATGTGATCTTTAAGTCTGGTCTCATCAGTTCTTGGTAATTTCATTGTGTCTAACAGTGTCAAAGATGTATGTAATTCTGTTGACATTTTGGTAAATTTTACATATCTTTGGCATTTGCCAAATTTAACTCTTCTCTCACATATTTTTTCTCCCGTAATTTTAGGAAATTTTATTTTTGCGTTTGAATAGGACAAGAGTTAACTGATTTTTTTAAATTTGTTTTTTGTACCTAGAATTGATTTGAAGATACTGCTCAGTACATGGTATACTGTCATGGTCAGTCTGTGCAAAACCCTATGTATTTTTTATCCTCTAGTCTCTGTCCCATTCTTTTCTTCGTTGTAATAGGCTCCCATTCTTATGACTTTAAAAGGTAGATTAGCGGGAAACATTTAAAGGGTGCCTTACTAGCTTATCGGTCTTGAGTACTTATTCGCAGTAGTACTTGGAATATAACAGGTTTGAGGAATGTTCAGGTGTATTCACATGCCCGATGTAATGCTCCTTTTAAGGAGAAAATGTTTGGGGCCAATTAGAAATAAATTAGGCGTATTTGTGAAGCAGGAAAAACCAGTCATTAGGGAGAAAAGTATTACCCATTAGTTTCTGGTTTTAGTGTTGCCAATTTCTTTTTTTTTTTTTTTTAAGGGCCGCCCCCGCGGCACATGGAGATTCCCACCCAGGCTAGGGGTCACATTGGAGCTACAGCTGCCGGCCTGCACCACAGCCACAGCAATGCAGGATCCGAGCTGCATCTGCGACCTACACCACAGCTCATGGCCATGCTGGATCCTTAACCCACTGAGCGAGGCCAGGGATCAAACCTGCAAATGGTTCCTAGTTGGATTCGTTTCCACTCCGCCAGGACAGGAACTTCAATGCTGCCAGTTTCTCCTGGCGCAAATGCCAGAACTCCCCCCGATTGCCCCTCAAATCTAGAATTAGTAGTTTTAATAACCTTTTAAGTAAACTTCTATAAATGACCGGGGTCAACATAGTAATTCCTGAAGTTAATATGTCGTGATTACAACTTTACTCCTTGTAGAGCTGTGTTCAGAAAAGTGACACTGAGTAAATGACTTAAGAAAGGTTGGTTGGAGCAGAAATTGGCACAACATTGTAAATAACTGTAATTTAAAAATTAGAAAAAAAAAAAAAGAATGGTTGGTAGTTTACTTTGATGGAAAATCCCGGCATTTTAGTGATATCTGATCATATTACTGTAATCTTGTAACTGGACAGACAGAAGGACCAGGAGTTTCTTTCCAGTCTCCAAGGTTAAAAGTTCTGCATAGCTATTCGTTCAGACAGAGTAAAGACATGTTTGAAGTATGAGCACATTTAGCTTGAATCCCATAAGACAGTGCAGAGGAGAGAGCTTCATGGCTAGGTTCACAAGAAGCTTTGTAACTTCTTAGAGCTTGGCATGTGGAGCTGCCAGGAAACTTGAAAGTGACTCCTGCTGGGTCTGTCTTGTTCAGTGGTGCACCTCGGGGACTCTTAACTGCGCCAAGCACAGGAACTCCCCTCGATTGCCCCTCAAATCTAGAATTAGTAGTTTTAATAACCTTTTAAATAAACTTCTGTTATTAACAAAAGACTTGTGGGTTTCATTTGTCAGAATGATCCAAAGAACAGAACATGTTAATATGACAAGAGATTTTAAGCAGAATATAACATGGCTAGCTAGAATGTGTTCTCCCAGAGCAGACCTGATATAAATAAAAGTGTTTCAATTTGCGTTCATGCGTTACAGCTTTGTGGAAGATATTTGGGCATCAGGGATGATAAAGGCCACTGTGATGCACCTGTTCGAAAGTTTATTGGCCTCTACAGCAGCAGGTGTCCGGGGAAGTGCCAGTGGGGCTCCAGGTTGGGCTTCGGCTGAATGATTCTAAGGCAAAGATCGGGAAGTAGACCCGTCTGGGTTGGATGCTGTCGTGAGATGAGGCCAGTTTGGTAACTGGATATCGCAGCATTCTGTTCAAGAGTAGGAGGAGTGAAGCCGAGCTGGGGCCTCATTGATAAGAGAGCAGTAATCACTCAAAAAAAAAGGCTTGTGGTTGCCAAGGGGGAGAGGGGAGGGAGCGGGATGAACTGGGAGTTCAGGATTAGTAGGTGCAAACTATTCCATTTAGGATGGATGAGCACTGAGGTCCTGCTGTACGGCACAGGGGACTCTCTCCAGTCTCCTGGGATAGACCATGGTGGAAGATAAGACAGGAAAAGGAACACACACACACGCACACACACACACACACACACAATGACTGGGTCACTTTGCTGTACAGCAGAAATTGGCACAACATTGTAAATAAATTATACTGAAAAAACTTTTTTCAATAAATCATTCTTTAAAGGGCATTTTAGTCATTTGCTCTTGTGTTGCCTTGGGCAAAACATTTCCTGTTTGCCTTTCTCCTGGCCTCACCACTCATCTGTTAGGACTATGACAGTCTGATTACCAGTGGGGTTTATTTTCACGTTCTCAGACCCACTTGGCCAGATGCAGCCAGCGAGGACATTGTTCTGTGAAATCCAGATCTTTACTGTGCTGGAATTCCAGTGACCAGGAGGCTCTTCAGAGAGCCTCATCTCGGTTCTTTACACCTTTGTGTCGTTGTAAGGTGAGTTACTGTAGCATCCGAGGCAGAAATGGCTGTGCTCGCTGGAGACTGCATTTGAGCTCCAGAACACTGACGCATGGGGAGGGGTTTTTAACAGTTTGTAATCTGCTTCTGCACGAAGAGCTAAAAGTCCAAGTGTGCTTTTGGTGTAGATCGAAGCCTTCCCTGGGTTTGACATCATAGGGCCTCTCTGTCTTGTTCACTGTTCTTAGTTGATTGTTTTGAGGAGTGGCTTAGCAGCCGAGTGTAATTGCCCAAGAGCTGGAGAGGGCTAGGTTGCACCCAGAAGCGAGATTGGGCTACGGTCTCAACTGCTGGCTTGTTTGCATATTTTGGTGAACTCCTGAGCAAAGTAGAGCCAGGTACGAGACTCAGTCAGGCATGACTTGTGATGCGAGAACAATATCATGGGCAGTATTATGAGAGATAACTGGTGTCTGTTAACATTTCATAAATTTAAACCTGTGTCGAGGAAAGGAAAGAGTTTCAGGGGGTGGGGAGTGAGGGGAGGGGGTGGACAGGAGCTTGCAGATTAAAGCCGACAGTCTTTGGTTCTGGCCATTTAGGTCCCGGGGGCAGGGTGGGGGGGCTGTCTCTTTCATGCTGCTTAATCCAAAGCTCTTGGGTAGACGCCTTTTCATTCTAAGATCATCTTCTGAACGATTCTTAGCAGTCCTCCATTTGAGGTCTCTGGCTGGACAGTCTTCCAATAATTTGAGGAAGTGTTATGTCACTGTCATCGAGAGCCGTGGATCCAAGGAGTTTTACTGCGGAACACGGCAAGGTCATTTCCACGAGGGTTCAAGTGCAGCCTTTCCCTAATGATGCTTCAGAAATAGCCAAACGCCTGTCTAATCTGAGAGCATGTAGAGCCCTGAGTATCTGGCGAGGGATGACAGTTGTTTACATCAGTGGTAAGATTGAACAACTCTGGAAAATTACCATGTGAACCAGAATTATTAGAATGGAGGGGAACGGCTCCTCTCTTGACATATAACACACAATTAATCCGTACAGATTCAGTCAGTGGTTACCCAGGGACTTAGACCATACTCTGAGCAGTGCGGACTTGGAAACCTACCTGCACAGTGCTTGTCCCTGGTGGACAAGGATTCTGGAACCTAGAAACAAAATACATCATGAAACAGTTTGTGCTGGTTTTTGTGCAGGAACACGAGTCTGCCTCGTCTCAACTTAAAATCCATAATCACTGAACATGTTTAAACATTAATATATTTTATTTTCACTTAACTAATGTATAAAGACTGAGCTTCTCCTTTGATTTGTCGGTACATCATTGTGGAAAGGACAGTTCTCACAATAGGAAATCCGGAGATATTTTAGGTGCAGAAGACATCGTGTCAGTTGTAATTTTGATTTTGGGACTTAAATGCACAAAAGGCAAAATCAAGCAGAGTATCAAATGATATAATACATGAACCTAAGTCATATTGTCAGCAGGTGAAAAATAGTTCCAGGCCATGATAACGTTGTGATTATCAGGATCTTTAATCTTTTTGGATTTTTTTAATTAAAAAATTTTATTATAGTTGATTTACAATGTTCTGTCAGTTTCTGCTGTATAGCAAAGTGACTCAGTCATATATATATAAATATATGTATATATAATTTTTCTCACTTTATCCTCCATCATGTTCCGTCACAAGTGACTAGATATAGTTCCCTGTGCTATACAGCAGGATCTCATTGCTTATCCATTCCCTATGCAATAGTTTCCATCTACAAACCCTAACTCTCTGTCCATCCCACTCCCTCCCCCTCCTCCTTGGCAACCACAAGCCTGTTCTCCAAGTCCATGAGTTTATTTTTTTTCTGTAGATAGGTTCACTTGTGCCGTATATTAGATTGCGGATATAAGTGATATCATATGGTATTTGTCTTTCTCGTTCTGACTTACTTCACTTAGCATGAGAGTCTATAGTTCCATCCCTGTTGCTGCAAATGGCATTATTTTGTTTCTTTTTCATGGCCTAGTAGTATACCGTCACATATATGTACCGCATCTTCTTAATCCATTCATCTGTCAGTTGTTTCCATGTCTTGGCTGTTGTGAATAGTGCTGCCGTGTAATCTTTTTAAATAAATAAATTTTATTAAAAAGGATTTAAAATGTGGCTAAGGCCCAGTAATATATATTTAAGAGCATCCTTTTGCTTGTTGGAAATATTAAGCGTATTAAAAATTCCAAACCTCACACTGCTGCAGGTTGGCTGCGTCCGTTCGTGTCCCCAGAGCTTGGGACGCCCTGGTTGGTTATCTTGCACAGTCGCTGAGAGTCCATTCTGGAGTCGAGCATCTCCCAGGCCTTTGTACCCTCCCTCAGCATATGGTGACAGCGCTTGCGATTGGTTTCCAGGTCATCGTATATTAAAGATAATTAAACCTTAGATATAACACATCAGCCTTTATGTAGCTCACAGTTTCTGCTACCTAAGCATAGTGATTAGTTCAGCTGGATTTTTTTGCTTTTTGTTTTTTCCCCTAAAGCGTGGATTTTTCCAGGAAGGAAAGAGTGTCCTGATTTCCATTTTGGTTCAGGCTCCTTGGTCTGGCCGACTGGTCCATCGGGCCTTCCCCGTCCTTGCAGCTTACAGCATGATCCCCAGAACTGACTCCTACCCAGGGCTTAAACCGCTGACCACATCTATTGCAGTGTCCTCAGGACCTCACCATTTTATGCAGAGCTAGCCTAGGCCTTGTAGCTCTTTGTTTAAATTTGCTTTTATTGAGATAGAAGCGACATGTAGATTGTCCGAGTTGAAGGTGTACAACTTGTTGATTTGATAGATTTACATACTGCAGTGTGGTCGCCACTGTAGCGTTAGCTAAAGCCTCTGTCACGTCACATAATTATCATTTCTTTTTTGTGGTGCACATAATTAGAGTCTCTTAGCAACTTTGGAGTTTATAGTACGGTATCCCTGTATATAACCACTTGCTGTGTAGTAGATTTCCAGGATTTTTTTATCGACTGGTTGCAAGTTTTACCTTTAAACAGCATCTCCGCAGCCCCCCGGCCCCAGTAACCACTGTTCTACTCCCTGTTCTCAGGAGAGACTGCTCCTTTAAGTGGTAGGCAGTATGTGTCCTTCTCTGATTTACCTCACCCAGCATAAAGCCCGCAAGAGCCATCCAGGAGCCGTGTTCTCACAAATGGCAGGACTTCCTTCTCGTGGCTGGGTTTACTGATCCGTCTTAGGTGGCCTGTTACCATCTTCTCTGGAAGCTTGTAAAATCTACTGCTCGCCTCCACTTTTTTGTCTAAAGTTTATTATTATTATTATTTTAGGGCCGCACCGGCAGCATATGGACGTTTCCAGGCTAGGGGTTGAATCAGAGCTTTAGCTGCCAGCCTACACCACAGCCACAGCCACGCCGGATCTGAGCTGCGTCTGCAGTGCACACCACACAGCTCACGGCAACACGGGATCCTTAACCCACTGAACGAGGCCAGGAATTGAACCCGTATCCTCATGGATCCAAGTCAGGTTCCTTAACCGCTGAGCCATGACAGAAACTCCCTAAAGGTTCTGTCTTGATGGGGGTCTGTTTTCATCCTTTTTTTTTTTTTTTTTTTTTTTTGTCTTTTTTGCCATTTTCTTGGGCCACTTCTGTGGCATATGGAGGTTCCCAGGCTAGGGGTTGAATTGGAGCTGTAGCCGCCGGCCTACTCCACAGCCACAGCAACGCAGGATCCGAGCTGCGTCTGCAACCTACACCACAGCTCACGGCAACGCTGGATCGTTAACCCACTGAGCAAGGGCAGGGACCGAACCCGCAACCTCATGGTTCCTAGTCAGATTTGTTAACCGCTGAGCCACGACGGGAACTCCTGTTTTCATCCATTTGTGATGAAAACTCGTTGAACCTTTCCAGTCTTATAAATCCTGTCCTTCACTTGGGGAAGTTTCCTTGAATTCCTTTGTACGTTTCATCCTTCTTTTCTGTTCGTTTTTTCCCCCTGAAACTCTTCTAATGATTTGTCTGCTGGATTTCATTAGGACTGGCTCTTAATATTCCTATTTTTCTTTCATGATAAAACTATCACCCCATTTTCTAGGCTGTCTTTTCCGTTTTTCTCCCATCCAGCCAGGTCTGTGTCCCGGGGAGCTTGTCCTCTCCAGTCGGTGTGTCGGAGCGTCTGCCCTGCCAGTGTCAGTGGTTGGCGGCTTTCTGCACGATCAGCTTGTGATCTGGTTTTCTCGGATCCTCATGACCAGCTGCTGTTTGTCCACTTACATTCTAGTTTCCAAATTTTTATGCTATCTTCTTTCTCACTTTTCATTTTTATGGGCTTATTTTGTTATTAGTTTTCCTTTTCGGGGGCTGCATCCCGGGCCAGGGATTGAGCCTGCCAGCAGCAGCTACCCGAGCCACTGCAGTGACAGTGCCCAGTCCTTAACCCTCTGAGCCACAAGAGAACGCCTAGATTTTTTTCTTTACTTCCGTCTTACTGGGGTTTGAGGAGTCCTCTGTTTTCCCGAAATGCTACTCTTTGACAGCCAGTCCCTATTTTTGCCTCGCCCTCCCATCTGTTAAAGGCACGTGTTCCCCATGGCTGCTCCCTCTTCTTTTTGGTCTTCTTGCACTTCCTCAGCCTTATGTGTTTGTTTTCAGATGTGCTGCTTTTTGGTCATACTCGGGGACAGCTGGCATAGCAGACCCCCTCGCATCCTGCCTCTGCCCGTCTCCGAGGTGAGCCGGCCGCAGGGCTGTTGGCGCGCTTCCACCTTGCTAAACAGCCGCTGCCCCTCTCCGCTGAGCTCCGAGCCTGCCGACCCGACCCTGTCTGGGCTTCTGTGGTTTTGTACGTGCCGTTCCCACTGCTGGGATGTCTCCTGTAACTACCGATTTCTTTCCCCACCTCCTCCTTCCTTTGCTGACAGACTCGTTGAAGTCGTAAGCCTCTGCTTACGCAGGCGCTTTCTGAAGCGTTCTTGATCTTCCTCAGCCCCTGAAGGTGTAGCCGGTCGCAGCCTCTGTTTATAGCACAGTTGTACGGATTGCTGGGGTGCAGTTGTCATCCGCACAACCGACTCCTTCGACCGGGTCGTGGCCGAGGCTAGGGAACGCGTCTTTTTCCTCTCCAGCGTGCCTCTTTACTAAAAGTGACTGTGGATGGCTGGATACGTAGCTGTGCTCTGTAAACCACACGGCACTCTTACATCATGATGGACATTGTTTATGTCAGGTGATTTTCAAGAGGCAGTTGTCTTTTGGTAATCCTACATCTTAAAAAGTTTTGTATTCTCCCATTTTACCTTTCCTCCTGATAATTTACTTGTATAAAATAAAGAACATGTGAGTACTTGGGATGAAGGAGATTAGAAATTTTTAGTTCATTTTGAAGAAATATGCAGATGGCCATTTTTAGTTTAAATTTTTTTCTTGCTTTTCAGGGCCTCATGGGCGCCATATGGAAATTCCCAGGCCCATGAGGGAATCAAATTGGAGCTGCAGCCGCCGGCCTACACCACAGCCACAGCAACGCGGGATCCTGAACCCACTGAGCGAGGCCAGGGATTGAGCCCACGTCCTCATGGTTCCTAGTCGGGTTCATTACTGCTGAGCCACAGTGTCCCTCCCCACATGGCCATTTTCAAAAAAGAGAAACTCCAGGGGTGGTTGTTAAGGAGGCGAATGGGTAAGTCTTTGATTTACTTCCTTTCCCACCACTCCCTCTGCTTAGGGGGCTCAAGTCTGGGCAGTTATTCTCAATAGAGGATGTAGCAGAACCTCTTCTACTCCTGGGTTGGCCGAACGGCTAAATCAGTACTGAGCACGTGGAAGTGTCTAATATCTAATAGATTTATTTTGATCCCAATTTCATTTTATTTTTGTGTCACTCTCTTTAATGTCTCTTTTAAGTCTTTCAGAAATCATTCAGACTTGGCGAACATTAAATGCAGATATTCCTAATGTGTTTTTAATATGATGTGTGCCGGTGGTGCTTTACTAGAAAGCACCTGCAAATCTGATTGTCATAGAACACATTTTTTTTCCCCGGAAAAATAATGTAGTTGGTACTTGTTTTAGCAACTAAGGATTTGGTAAATATGTTATAAAAACAAAGATAAAGTTATGTAAGCTTTATTAATGAAAATAATAGAGTATTGAATAAACATAGTTTGTTTTTACGAAGAGTTGCCCATTTGTTCAGTCCCACTTTCACATTATTTAGAGCTCCAGCTCATCACTCTTCCCTTAGACTTGGGGTGTTTGACCTCCTTTCCAACATCAGAAAAATATGAAAGCCGTCCCAGTGAGCTCTCTCCTGGCTTTTGCCTCTAAACCAGCTTCTTTGCACCTGTCTCTGTCCTTCCCTCTCCGTCTTCCTCCTGTTTCAGTGGCAGATGTGCGGTCCTCCTCCTGCCTCTGAATCTCTCTCTTCCCAGCATCTCTGTCTTCGCTCTGCTCATCTTCCCTCTCAGCTCTTGCTCTGGGTCCTTCTTCTCGGTACTGAATATACTCAAGTCTCTTCCATCTTAAAAAACAAACAGACAAAAAACCGTTACCCTTGTGTATTCCTCCAGCGGCTACCTGCATCGTCTCAGTTGACTTTCACCCCATCCATTCCCCAGCCTTCTGCAGTGTGGACGCCGCCACTACATCCCTGCAGCTATTTTTGCTGGGTCTGGCGTCCCCTGGTGCCCGTCGTCACCACCGTCAGTGGACGCTGCTTCATGCCCAGCTCGCTCGACGCTCTGCAGCTTTTGGTGCTCTTTGCTCTTCTGCCGTCTTTCTTGGCACTCTTCCTCGGGCCTCCCCTCGGCCACTCCTGGCTTGCGTGCCTGCTGTCCCGTTTAGGGTCTCACGGGCACCGCAGACTCGACCTGCACACAGCAGACCTGTCCGCTTCCTGCTCCCTCAGATCCTTGCCACCTGCCGTGCGTCTCATGTCAGCCAAGGGTGTCTGTGCTCGGCTGTTGCCCAGGGCGGGAAGCATTACCTCTCCCTCCTGCCCTCCCCCGCCCCAGGAGTGTGGCAGGTGCTGCTGGCTCTGCCCTGCCTGGCTCCAGTCTCTCCGCCCTGCAGCCGCCACCGCCGTCGCCCATCTCCCACCTGGGGACGTTGAACGCTGTTGACCTAACCGGCCTCTGCCTCTGTCCTTATCTGCCACCGCCACCCCCACCAGCTTTCACAAGGCAGCCAGAGCTGTTCCTCCCCAACAAAGTGGAAGTGATGGTCTCCTATTTAAAACCCTTCAGGAAGCGCTTCCTCTCGTCCTCGGGGCAGAGAGACTTTTATGATCTGGTTCCTGATTATATCCGCAGCCTCCTCTCCTCCCCAGTTGTTTCCTGTGTCTGTGCTGCAAATGCTTTGCCTTCACCCCACGTGCCTCCCCACTGCGTTCCCCTCTTAACACGCGCACACACACCCCTCCTCTACCTCAGCAGTCCTCAAAGTGTGATCTGGGAAGCCCTGGGTGTCCCCAGAATCCTTTCAGAGGGGCTGCAAGGTCACCACTATTTTCACAATAACCCTCCACCATCTGCCTTTTTTCACCGTGGGTCTTATGCGCGTACAGGGTTTTTTATGTTGCTTGTGCTCCGGTGGCTGCTGGATGTGCTTCGTAGGCTGTGTATTTGAGTTCCCGTGTTAAATCCTCGGAGGGTTAGTACTGATCCAGCAAACCGGAGCGCCTCTGGGTCCTCAGGGACATCCCAGAGCGTGGGGGCCTGAGTGCAGGGCGTCTAGTGATGCCACTTCCTCTGGGAAGGCTTTGCGTGGCCCCGCGCTTTCTCCTTGCCCTGATGGGCCCCGTGTCGCATCGCCTCGTGCAGGAGGAGCTGTTCCTCTCTCGGGGCCGGTACACACAGAACTCTGTGTAAAGAAGGGACTCCGTTGCGTCCCCAGGACTTAGCTCCATTCTGGGGACACAGTAACTGCTCAGTAACCACATGGGCAGTCAGTCTCTTTGAAGGTGTTGGGGGTATGAGGACTGTAACGTGTTTTAAATTGTAACCGTTTTGTTCTTTGGCGATACACTCACCTCTTAGTTTTTCTGGCCCCTGATACCCGAATGGGTTTGAAGAAAGCACGTTTTATTTTATATGTGTTGTGTACACTCGCACACGTAGAGAGGAGCTGTGTGCACAGTAGAGCAGAGGAAACTAGCTGCTGGAGATGAGGAGCTTCGTTTCTTTCTTTCTTTCCTTTCCTGTCTTTTTAGGGCTGTACAGCGGCACATGGAGGTTCCCAGGCTAGGGGTCAAATCGGAGCTGCAGCTGCCGGCCTGCGCCACAGCCACAGCAACTCGGGGTCTGAGCCACATCTGCGACCTCCACCACTGCTCGTCGCAACGCGGGGCCTGAACCCACTGAACGAGGCCAGGGAGCAAACCTGCGTCCTCATGGATACTAGTCAGATTCATTTCCACTGAATCCGATGGGAGCTCTAGGAGCTTCATTTCTGAATCTTATCTTCTGCAAATAACCACAGAGTCTTGGACAGTCTCTCTATTTCTTTGAATCTAACTTCTCCTTATCAAATAATGGGACAGGACTATGGTATCTGCAATGTTTTCCCCATATGAAATAATGTGATTATATGTGAAACTTGTTGAAGTATATGTGATTTATATTTTTTATTTATGTCTTAATTTATTAAAAATGCACATGCATTTAGATTTACCTGTATATTAAAATAACTTTGTTTTTGCAGGAAAGATGATAAAGACTATGCTTTAAAACAAATAGAAGGAACCGGGATCTCTATGTCGGCATGTAGAGAAATAGCAGTAAGTGAAGCTCTTTTTATCATCGTTCTTATCCACTGACTTATGCGATGGCAACTGCGTAGGTCTCTGAACTGTGTTTGTCACATATACACATTAATAGAAAGTTGAGAAATAGGGGAAATAGATATTCGTTGTTTAAAGAGAAGTAAGGATAGCCTGTAGTTCTAGAAAGTTTTCTATGTAAATTCATTTATTTGGGATTAAAGAAATCTCAGTTGTTTATATAAATATGTATTTTTCCAAGAAATGTAACTAAATAGTTAAGGGTCCATTTATTCTTATTGTTTCATTGAGTACAATAAAAGTGGTGTATTAGTTCATATAAAATTAATATTTCTGTTTTAATGAGATTAATGTCATTACTTATGAATTTAAAATGAGGTTGTTATTTGATATTCATTTTGTCTGTTCATTTGAATATGTAAAATACATGCCTTTTCTTTTGGAAGCATACCGCTGTCCTATGATAATTAGAATCTCATTTTGGTTCTGAAGGAAGATATTCTTCATGTTAAGGCATTACTAAATAATTATTCATAGATTAAATGTGAGTATTCTGTGAGATTTTTGCTTCAGTTTTTCCTAAGGTAAAACTGTGGTTCCAGACTTGTCTTTGTCTTTCATCAGAGGATTCTAGCATGTATCTGATAATCATCTTTACTTTTATTGCTTTCAGCCCTCTGACGACACAGATATAGGATGTTAGGACCTGGAGGTATTAATTTAAATGATTTTAATCATTTCCCAGATTCTGTGCTACTGGGTTTTCAACTGTCAGTCGTTTATTGTGTGACATGTTGACAGCGACTAGACCCAGTAAAAGTACAGAAACACCGAGCACGTCAGGGTCCCTGGGCTCAATCAAGCATTTCCACACTGACGAGGAAGGGACTTAAAACTCCCCGAGTAATAAGAAGAGCTGCCGGCCTCCGTGGTGCAGCATGCGGAGGGTGGGAGAAGGGTGGACATCGAGAGAACTAGGAAAGGTTTCAGATTGGGAGGCCGTGTAAGAACTCCCTTTTTGCGGGAAAAGCAGGAGCGAGATGGAGAGCATTCGAGATGGAGAGAGTGCCGAAGTGGAAATCGTGTTTCCTACTTTTCACTCCTGAGGCAAGCTCTCTGCAGATGAACTGTCAGTTGGGCCGTGTGTCCTTCTCTCTGTTCCAGCTGGTGTAGACGAAGTGGTTGGCGGTGTTGGGCATTGTGGTCGCGACCACCTTTGAGGAGCAGGGGCGACTGGGAGTTTTTAGGATGCTGGTGATGCTCTCTTTCTTGGTTTTGCTCTGGGTCTGAGCGCAGGGGTTTCACGTGTGAAAACTCGCTGAGCTGTGTTCATGTACTCTTCTCTGTCTCATTTTTCTTCTTCAAAAAAAAGTTATAAATATAAACAAAATTCCATTTCAGGAACAGCCATTCTTCCTTAGCTTTTTATATAGACTGATAATTGTAAATGCAGTTAAGCTCAGGAGGGAGTATGAAAACCTATTTGTGATGTACTGACGATGGTTCTTCGTCCTAAGGTGCGCAGAAGGTTTTAGTTTTGATAAAGTCTAACTTACTAAACTCTCTCCGTTTATGGCTCTCGTTTTCTATGTCTGGCGAATTGTGAGGGTATTTCCCTCTGTTTTCTTCTAAAACCTTAACAATTTTAGCTTTACCTTTAAATCTGTGGTGTACTCATTTCATTGCTGTTTGTAGCCTGATGCAGTGTTGAAGCCTCTCCTCTCGTACCATTGCCATAGCATCTTTTTATTTTTATTCTTTTGGCCCCTTTGTACAAGATGAAGTGACTGAAAGTGTGGGACTGTTTCTGGGCTCTCTTCTGTCTGTTGACCTGTTTGTCTGTCCATAGCCACTACCAGATCACCCTGCTTTATAGCAAGACTTGAAGTGAAGTGGTGTAATGCCACCAGCTTTATTCTTTTGTTTCATGATTATTTGGGCTATTTTAGGTTCTTTGCTGTAGCACACACATTTTTGAATCAGGTAGTGATTTTTAATTCTAAAAGATGCCTGCTGGAATTATAGTTTGCATTAATTTAGGAAGAACTAACATCTTAATAATGAATCTTCCAAACCATGAATCTTAGATACACTTTCCATTTTTTAAAGGTTTCTTTAATTTCTCTCAACAGTGCTTTATGGTTTTTTAGTGTGGAGGTTTTCTACACTTTTTTGTTAAATTCATTCCTAAGGAGTTTTCTAATAAATGGGATTCTTTTTAAAATTTTATTTTTTACTTGTTTGCTTCCGTACTTAAAAATAGAATGGATTTTTTAAAATGTATATGATATAAATCATGATTCTAAATTTGCTGGTAGGTTTGGTGATAACTTGAGAGTTTCTGTATAAATAATTATGTCATCTGTCATTGGGAATAGTTTCACTTCTTTCTTTATGCGTTTAATTTTTTTTCTTTACCGTTGCCTTGGCAGTGTTGAATAGTGGTGAGAGCTGACATCTTTGACTTGTTCCAAATCTTGGGGGAAAATGTTTTCAGTGTTCCCCATCCTGTAAATGCTAGCTGTAAGTTTTTTTGTTTTTTGTTTTTGTTTTTTGGTAGATGCCATCAGTCAGGCTTATTGCTGAGCCTTTTTTTTTTTTTTTGGTAATTGGTAATGACATTTATCAAATGCTTTTTTCTGTATGTGCTGAAATGACTGCATAGTTCTTTTCTTATTCTGTTTCATTGGTAGACTACGTTGATTAATTTTCTAGCATTTATCCAGTTTTGCAGTTTTTAAAAAATCCTTGCTTGATTATATATCACTAGATTTGATTTGCTCATGTGTCATTGAGGAGGTTTAGGTCTTTGGAAGAATGTTCTCTCTTTGTCGTTCTCATGGTTTGAGAGCTGGTACTGCCCTCGTGGCAGGTCAGCCTGCCTCTCCTCAGCCTCTGCCTTCTGACGGTTTCCGTGTGTTGGTGGTTGTTCCACTTTAAATGTTCAGCAGACTTCACCCATCATTATTATTTCCTTAAAAGATACACGGCGCTCCCCATTCGATATTGCGTCTTGTGTCCGAGAAGTTTTTTTTAATGTGATGTGTTCATTTTGTTTCGGTTGTCGGACCTACTGGCGCCGAGGTGTTCACAGTGCCCTCGGCTCGGCGCAGCGGGGCTTCTGCGTGATGTGCTGTTTCGTTGAGATGTGGTCGTTGGTGGGCTCCATCATTGATTTTTGCTCTTTATTATTTCGTTCCTTCTGCTTACTTTGGCCTGCGTTTCTGTTTTATCTTCTTAAAGTAGACCGTTAGTGGAGCGGCTGTTGTGGCTCAGCCGAAGCGAATCTGCCCGGGACCCATGAGGACGCAGGTCTGCTCCTGGCCTGGCTCGGCGGCGCGGGGCTCGGCGGAGCTGTGAGCTGCGGCGCAGGTGGCGGAGGCGCCTCGGTCCCGCGTTGCTGCCCCTGTGCTGCAGCTCCGATGGGCCCCTGGGCCCGCGAGCCTCCATGTGCCGCCTGTGCGGCCCTAAGAAGACAGAAAATAAAATAAAACGGACCATCAGGTCATTGATTTTTTTTAAACTTTTGTTTTCTCGTCTAAGCAGTGAAAACTATAAACTTCCTCTAAGCTGTATTTCACTTCTGTTCCACACATTTTGTCACACTGTATTTTTATCATCATTTAGTACAAAGTCCTTTTAGTTTTCTCTGTGAGTTTTTTATTTTATTCATGGATTATTTAGAAATGTATTGCTTAATTTTTAAATATGTGAGGCTTTCCAGGTAATTTGTTGTCGTCAGTTACTAATTTTTTCCCCTGTGGTCAAGAGAAAGGAAGGGTCATTTTAGAGGTCCACACTGGAATATCGGTAGGTAAAGTCATATGATGGCTGGGATTTACCTCACATCCATCCAGGGCGGGTGTGAGGAGCGAGCGGGAAGGTAGGAGAGCTGAGAGAGGCTCTGAGTGGGTAGCGTGTGAACGGACACGTGGGGGTCACTTTACTTTATTTTCTCTGCTTTTGAAAATTTTTCTGTAATAGTAAATCAAAAAGAGGGGAGTTCCCGTTGTGGTGCAGTGGTTAACGAACCTGACTAGGAACCAGGAGGTGGCGGGTTCGGTCCCTGCCCTTGCTCAGTGGGTTAAGGATCCGGCGTTGCCGTGAGCTGTGGTGTAGGTTGCAGACGCGGCTCGGATCCTGCGTTGCTGTGGCTCTGGTGTAGGCTGGCAGCTACAGCTCCGATTCGACCCTAGCCTGGGAACCTCCATATGCTGCAGGAGCGGCCCAAGAAATGGCAAAAAACACAAAAAAAAAGGAAAAAAAGAAAAAAAAAAAATCCCGGGGCCGTGCCTCTCATGGCGCTTGGTGCAGGTCGTGGCTGTCGGGAGTCTCTCTCGTTTGCTCGCTTATGTCAGGCCGGTGTCCCCAGCCCTGCCTGCGTGGACCGCGTTTCTCCAGGCTGGGCTGGCTCTCCCCGGCTTTGCCCAGGAAATAGCTGTGCAGGGAGGGCTCGGGAAAGGACGCCGAGAGGCTCTCTCCCCGTCCTCCCTGTGTTCTCAGGGGCCTGTTGTGTGGCCCAGGCCTCAGAGCCCAGCAGTTGGCACACGGCCTCTGCGGGCTGTCGGGACTCCAGGCCTGGTCACTGGGCGACTTTTAAACACATCTGCTTTAACCTAGGCACTTCGGTTTTGTTTTTGTTTTTGTTTTTTTAATCAATTTGCAAGAATTCAATTGAAGAAAAGTTTCCACAGATTAAAAAAAAATGAAACAACTTTGGAATAATTTTCCTGATGCCTTTATGGTACTTTCTTTCTTTTTTCTTTTCTTTTCTTTTTAATCTTTTAAGGGCCACACCCACAGCATACGGAAGTTCCCAGGCTAGGGGTTGAATAAGAGCTGCAGCTGCCGCCCTGCACCACAGCCACAGCCACACGGGATCCGAGCCCAGTCTGTGCCCCACCCTGCAGGTTGCAGCAGTGCTGGATCCTAAACCCACTGAATGAGCCAGGGATCGAACCTGCGTCCTCATGGATACTAACTGGGTTCTTAACCCACTGAGCCACAATAGGACATCCGCTTTTATGGTAATTTCAACTCAACTATTCCTCATACCGAGGGTATAAATTTATAATTTTTTTTTTGCTATACTGTAAAATTTTAATATTGGAAACCAGTGTTGTTTTGAGAATATTAGAGATTTTCTTAGCTGTTTTCTCACCACTGTAAGTGATATTTATTGGCAAGATAGTTTTAAATGTTTATTTTTTATTTATTTGTAAATTTAGTTCAGATTAGGTATGCCTTTGTGTGGCACGGTTGGAATGATGAAGGTCGTGGTGAACGAGGTTTTAAAACATTTGTATTTTTCGTGGGGGTCTTAGTACTCAGGAAATTCAGATTGTTCCCAGTGTAATTAGGAACACTTAGGTGGTTTCTGTGATGAAAACCACTGTATAAATTTATTTAAACTTTTCTGTTAAACATTTTAAACATAAAATCTTCGAAAGGGCACAAACACCTTCTACAGTGCTCAGAGTTGGGCATCTCCATGGGCTCTGCGTGGGGGACGAGGTCCGGCAGGGGCGGGAACGGCCAGCGCCCTCGCCTGTCTGGGCACCGGCCTCCCGGGCTCACGGAGCGCCGGGCCCGAGCCGCGTGGCCTGAGCGCGCATCCTGGCTCTCCCCCCGACGTGCGGGGGGCCCAGAGCAGGTTCTAGCCTCTGCGTTGGTGTCCTCTTTGTAAAGGTTTTTGTGGGTGGGGAGCTGAGGTCACCTAGGGACACAGTGAACTCTGCATACTAGCCACTCAGGAAGTGTCCCCTGTCACTGCTGCAGCCTCAGTGAGAGAACCGCCTGCTCACCTGTGCTTGCTCGCCTCCTGCTGGGGGACCTCGGCACATTTTCTGCCCTGGGACCTAAGGCAGCGTCCACCGTGGTGCCTGGCCTGTCGCAGGCAGCTGGTGGCTGTCAGCCTTGCTCGAGGTAGCACAGCTCCCTGGCCCTTTGGAAGTACTTCGTTTGCCTAGAGCGCTTCCCCGCTGAGGCTCGCAGCTCCGCCTCCAGGCCCGCAGGGACCCATCTCCTGACGTAGAGAGTGGTACTTGCCCAGTGGTAGTAGCTGTTTACTGTCTTAGTTTGCCAAGGCCGCCACAGCAAAGTATTTCACACTGGGTGGCTTGAACGGCAGACACTTCCTTCCCTAGTGGTGGAGGCTCTTGCCCAGGGTCTGGGCACCCGCCCCGCTGGTTTCCCGTCAGGCCTCTGTCCTTGCTGCAAGTGGCCACCGTCTTGTGGCCTTTTCATGTGGTCGTCTGTCGGTGTGTCCTACTCTCCTTTTATTGTAAGGTCACCTTTGGATGAGGGCCCGTCCTGCTGACCTCATTGTATCTTAATTGCCTCTTTAAAGGCCTTAACTCCCAACAGTCACATTCTGAGGTGCGGGGGGCGGGGGGTGGTTAGGGCTTTAACATTAGAATTTGGGAGGACACGTAACACTTACTCTTACTGCTGCCATAGGAAACTCATGGCCCTCAAAGACTTATCTGACTAATCGGATGGATTTTTTAAAAAATAGAAGTGGGTTAATTTTTTTTGATGAAAGCAGCAATCTTCGGCCAAGTTCCGAAGCCTGAGGGTGTGTTGTGTGATGCCTTTTAGTTGGTGTATTTTGTTTATTCGTGGATTTAGTTGTTCGTATGTTCAGCAGATATTTAATAAGTACCTGCCAGGTATCAGCCCGTGTGTGCTGGACGCCAGCAGGGAATGATGAGCCAGACCCAGTGCCTGCCACTGTCCAGCTCACGCCAGGTATGTTTTAACATACCTGTGTCCCTGGATGGTAAGGAGAGCTGTTCCTCCTGGTTACGAGGTCTTGGGAGGTGTTGGTATTAGACCAGAAAGTACTGGCTTTGTAGTTCAGAAGTTAATTAATTTAAAAAGCATTTAAGTCCTGGTTCCAACCGCTGCCGAGGAATGTGACCTTGAGCAAATAGTTTCATCCCCTTCCAGCACTGTTGCCTTTTATAAGGGAGGAGCAGCATAAATGGTTCCTGGGGCCGTCTCGATGCAGCGCGAGAGTACGTGTCAGGTTCTTGCCCCACGCTTGGCACCCAGCAAGAGCCTGTGAAGATGGGTGCTGTGGTTTTCCCTCTAGTGCGGCCGCTCGCCCTCATCGTGGAGGTGAGAGGGAGGCAGTGTCTAAGAATAGCCTTCTGTGTAGGTCTCTAATGATTAGAGCTTTTGCCAAAGCTTTGGAGTTTGCTTGCTATCATTTCTACCCTGCTGGCTTCCAGAAAGGGTTCGAAATAGCCGTCCAGCTGGGCCGTGTGTTCCAGTTGTGAGGTAACACTGACCAGGGCTGGCTCTTGAGCCGCCCGTGGTCCTGGGCGACCCCGAAGGCCAGGCTTTGGCAGGGCAGGGCCTTTGTTTATTCCTCAGGAAATGCTCCCTTTTAGATAGTGGCCTCAAGTTTCTGAGGAGTTGTATATGATCGCTTGAGTCTCGTCAGTTTGAAATTATATTCTAAAAGCAGAACTATATATCAAATGTCATCTTGCTCCTGAATAAAATAATCATCACTTTCCAGAGAATAGTTTTTTTTTTTTTTTGTCTTTTGTCTTTTTAAGGCCACACCCGCGGCATATGGCGGTTCCCAGGCTAGGGGTCTAATCGGAGCTGTAGTTGCCGAGCTACACCAGAGCCACAGCAACGCAGGATTCAAGCCATGTCTGCGACCTACACCACAGCTCACGGCAACACCGGATCCTTAACCCACTGAGCAAGGCCAGGGATCGAACCCGCGTCCTTACGGATGCCGGCTGGGTTCTCTAACCACAGAGCCACGACAGGAACTCCTCTTTCCAGAGAATAATTTTTAACTGTAAGTGACTTAATAAGTAGTCCATTCATAGTCTTTCCTTTGCTGAATTCGTTTCAGAGCCCGTGATATATTGATAACAGCTCATTTATATTGGTCTTGTTTTGGTGACGGTGTTCTCGGAACAGGTACTGAAGTCCTAAGTTCTGAGACCTTGGCTTTCTCACATGGCTGTCAGGTATTGGCAGCACATTTGCAGGGCACCATGTGTGTCAATTCTGATAAAGACAGGCTTCATGAGAAGAAGACTTCTCTCATCATTGCTGCTGTTGTTTCTCTTTGTTGCTGCTTGATGGGGTGGGAACGCTTTTCACTGGAGGGATTATTAGGGCCACTTGTGTTATTAAAGAAGGAAATAAGGAGATAAAAGATTTTAAACAGAAGACTGTCCTTCTTGAAGATGACAAAGCTTACTGTATGCATGGAAATGTATGCTACTTAGGCGTTTCTGTCTGTATGAGCTCTTTATTATTTTATGAAACGTTTATAGAGTTTTAATCGACTTTCCTTTATAATTTAAATACCTGAAAAAAATAGGTACTGTCTCTCTCCGAGTTACAGATCTTCATTCTCACTGATACTTGATGGTGATGGATATTGTATTCTCTAATGTTGTAGTTACAGTTGGCCCTTTGTATTGATGGATTCAGCCAACCACGGTTAGGAAAGAGTTGGGGAGGGGATTTCCGGAGAGTTCTAAGAACAAAATTTGAATTTACTACGCTCCAGCAACTGTGTACGTAGCATTTATGTTGTGTTAGATTTTGTAAGCCATCTGAAGAGGGTCGCAGTGCAGGAGGACATGCATAGGCTGTTTGCAAACATGATGCCATTTTATAGAAGGGACTCGAGCGTCGGGATTTTGGTACCTGCCTGGGATGGAGGGCTGGGGGGTGGTCCTGGAGTCAGTCCCCTCCGATATGGAGGGGTGACCGTAGTTAGGTTTTTGAAAGAATTTTAAGCTGCATGTTTGTTTTAAGCTCAGGTTTTTTTTGTGATGTCACAACATAAGACGACTAGTAGAATGGGAGGAAATGTTTGTAAATCATGTATCTGCTGAGGGATTAATATCTAGGCCATATAAAGAATTTCAACTCAAAAGCGACCAAAAAAGACCCCAGTTCAAAAACAGGCAAAAGACTCGGATAGACATTTCTCCAAAGAAGATACACAGATGACCAGAGAAGCACACGTCGTGCATCATTAGGGAGTTGAAGCTCAGAACCACAACAGGATAACACAGCGTGCCTGTTAGGATGTAGCTGTTATAAACATTTTTAAAAGGAACTGTTGGTGAGGGTGTGGAGAAATTGGAACTTGTATGCAGCGCTGATAGGAATGTAAACTGGTACAGCTGCTATGAAAACCAGTTTGGTGGTTGCTCAGGAAGTTACATGTAGAGTTATCCTGCGACCCAGCCGTTCCACCCCAGGGTATTTACTCGGAGAATTGAAAGCAGAGACTGAGGTACCTGTCTGTACAGCCGTGTTCAGAGCAGCATTATTCCAGCGGTCACAGCGTGGAAGCAGCCAGTGTCCATGAGCTGAAAAGGGGACACACCAGTCGGGGTGGATCCAGAGTGTGGAATGTGCTCATTGGTAAAAGGGCGTCAAATTCTGACCCAGGCTACAACGCGGAGATACCTTAAAGACGATGAGCCAAGTGAAACAAGCCAGACACAAAAGGACAAAGGCCGTATGGTTCTCTTATGCCAGGTACCTAGAGTAGGCACATTCGGAGAGACGGAAAGTGGACTAGAGGTGACCAGGGGCTGAGGGCAGAGGAGAGGGAAGCATTGGTGTTTAGTGGGCACCGAGTGTCTGCGGAGAACACCGAGGCGGTTCTGCAGTGGCTGGTGGGGCTGGTTGCCCAGCACTGTGTGTGTACCCGTGCTCCCGAGTTGTACACTGAAAAATGGTTAAAATGGTCGTTTTTATGTCATATTTTTACATTATATAAAAAACTAAAACAAAGAAACCAACCAAGCAATAACGACTGTACAGACAGATTTACTAAGTTATATCTTTTCCCACAGATTTTTTTTTTCCTCATTTGTTACCAAAGCACCTCTTTAGTATCTCAGAGTTGTGGGGGTACTTTTAGTATTGATTCGCATTAGGTTTAGTATTGCCTTAGAATTGCAAATGGGGTGGGGGTTTTAAAGTGTTATCTTTATGACAAAGATTTTTAATGCATCGCCTTTGTTTTGCAGCTACTTCGAGAGCTTAAGCATCCAAATGTCATCTCTCTTCAAAAGGTGTTTCTGTCTCACGCAGATAGGAAAGTGTGGCTTCTGTTTGACTACGCGGAACATGACCTCTGGGTAAGGTGACTTGCTGGTGGCCGTCGACGTGTGGTTTCGGTCAGGGATTGAGAGGGACTGAAAACAGTCTTAGGAGCTCATCTTACTCTGCGAGGCCCACTGTTAGAGTAAAGGTAACCCCATAGAACGCGGTTGATGAGTGACCCAGGCCAGAGCATGGCTCTGTATCGTTACCTCTGATCTTAGCAGCTTGGTCTGTGTAACACACTGCAGAAAACAGTAGACCCTGAAGAGTGTAAACAGCTCTCTAAGAATGGTTTCCTAGCTGTATTTTGCATTTATTCAGCAGATTGTTTTTAAAATGGGATTTATACAGGTCTTAAAAATTATAAAATTTACTCCTTTATTAAATATAAGTTACATTAAAAAAAAACCTAAAGTGCTAACTTGGGGATAAGACTTTATGGTATATATAATGGAAATCTATAGTAGGATAGCTGAAATAATTTTGAAACATACTCACAAAACTTATATCGTGATCGTTTTTGTATTAATGTGTTAGCAAAGATTTCAGTAGAAGAAACAAAACAAGTAAACAAGTTTATTCATTAACAATTACTTTGCTACTGTGAAATGTTTTTTTCTTTATATATTTTTTCTGATATTTAATAAGTAATTAGGTCTTTGAATATTTCACTGTGTTTTGCATACCGGTCTGTATTTACCAAAAAGCATGACTGAGTAATTATTGAGCTAAAAAAAAGGGAAAACTTAAACTGATATGCATGGGGTTGTAAGTATCTTGGTTCAGTTTCACAGTCTTCAGAATGATTTTTATTTTCATTGAGCTATAGTTTGTAAATACAAATTCAAAATTTTGAAATAAAACCAGCATGAATTCCAATAAAACTATTTAAAAGTAAGTTCACCTTCTGAAGATAGTAAAATAATAAAAACTTTTTTGCTTATTTCCAGAAGTAGCTCCATTTACATGATTTTAACTTTAACAGATTTCAGAAATTGAAACTTATTTTAGTTTCATTTGCTTTCAGATTTATAAAGAATATTTTCATCCTGTTTGTAGAGCCCTATTTTCTAAACTAAATGTGATTTGATTCAAGTTATTTTTATTTTTCTAAGTTATCTGGAAGGAATTGTTCTCAAACAGAAAAAAATACACATGAAATCTTCTGTTTTATGAAACTGTTGTCGAAGGTCCGTGATGGTTGTAAATGTCTTCCTTTTTTTTTTTTTTTTTTTTTTTTTTCCGGTTGGCTTCTCTTCTTTTAAAAGAAATCTGATCAAATCAGATTAGGTTTCTATTAATAAAAATTCATTCAATCAGGGTGGCCAATGTTGAATTGAGCACTCATCATACTCAAATTTAACAAAATTATATAATCCAAATTATGGAAGTATTTCCAGGCCGGTTTATAAACATGATTTGTAGTCAAAGGTAGTGGAGCAAAGGAGATGGTATGGTATTCAGTGTGGCTTCTCGCCAGCAGGTGTGGAATATTTAATTTTACATGCAGGTATCGTAACTGCTTTCACGAGCTACTACGCTGCCTGTAACACACTCAGAGATGGTCACCACTGACTTCATCATCATCTTACCGACACTTAAACCAGATAAATACTTTCAATGCTCATTTTAATAAAAACGCAGTAGTGGAGTTCCCGTCGCGGAGCAGTGGTTAACAAATCCGACTAGGAACCATGAGGTTTCGGGTTTGATCCCTGGCCTCGCTCAGTGGATTGGGGATCCGGCAACGCCGTGAGCTGTGGTGCAGGTCGCAGACAAAGCTCAGATCTGGCGTTGCTGTGGCTGTGGTGTAGGCCGGTGGCCACAGCTCCGATTGGACCCCTAGCCTGGGAACCTCCACATGCTGCGGGAGCGGCCCTAGAAAAGGCAAAAGACAAAAAATAAAGAAAAACCCAGTAGTAATTCAGTTTACTAAAACCTACCCTTTTTCCATTTTATTTTCTTATTTTAATTGGAATATTGAAATGAATTTAGCTGGGTCAGAGGGTAACAAAAATAGTTGCGGTAAAAAGAGTCAAAGAAAGATTCTGTTAAAATCGCTTAGGTGTTGGTGACATTTTATGGTATCCATATCCCATTTGTTTTAACGCCCTGGAATAAAAATAAAAGGTAAGGAATTCCCCCCACTGTTTCTGTACTTAATTGGTAAAAAAAAGCAATTTGTAATGCCCTAATGAAAATAGTAATGAAAAGAAATGTATATGGCATCAATTGATTATTTTACCTTCCTTACGTATTTGTTCCTTTTATTCTTTCTTTGTCAGGCTTTAATTGTTTTGTTCATGTATTTCCATCTTTTTTGTTTTCAAAGCTCTGGGAGCCACTGGTTCTTCTTAAGGTGAACAGGCCTGATTGGCACTGTCATTTCTTAGGACAGGTGCCGAAACACTCTAGATCGCTAAGAGTTACTGTAGCTCTGTTTTGTTTGCCTGCTCGTACATACTCTGAAGAAAATTAAAATCATGTAATGCTGCTCAGAAAGTACAGATTAATCGTGCTCCATCTCCCTTACCTGCCTATCAGGTGGTTTCTGCTCCATGTTTTTTCTGTGCAAAGTAAAATTCTGTCACTCGTTCATCATCGGTTAGTCTGTACCATTTTCTACCTTTATAAAGAGAACAAGAATGAAATGGTTAACCCACAATGTCAAATATCTCACTACTGTTTTAGCTGTTTACTAAGTTTCAGAATATGCCTAATAGTCGCTCCCAAATACCGGTCAGGAGTCTGCTCTGGTGCATATTAGATGCCAGGCCTGTGCACAGTGGGGCACCTGGCCCAGCTCCCTGCAGCTGACTTCTGGATTTCCTTGCCCTTTAAGAGTGCTTTAATTAAAATGAAGACACCTGTCGAGAGAGTGTGAAACATTGGATCTTGTTTCTGTTGAGGGACATTTATTGATAAAATGGTTTTTCTATGTATAAAGTGAAATTGTATTTATCGGATTTCCATTTACATATCTAGAAAGCTTTGATGGGTGCTATAAGGCTGTCCCCCCCCGCCCCGCATCTGAATCGTTCATATTTCTAAGTATTTCCAGTGTGAGCTGGTCATTTATTTACATGTTATTTCTTGTGCTTGCATGTACTTAATTGAAGTACTTTCTCATTTGCTTTCTTTATAACTCATGTATCATAAATAGGTACCACGTCTATGCTACATCAACCAGCCAGAACTCTCTCTTAAAATTTGCTCTTTTTTTTTTTTTTTTCTTTCTTTAATCTCTGCAGAATAAAAAATGCTCTGTTCTTGCAAAGTTTCACCAGATAAACAGGGGTCACGTCACTCTGAAAGTACTTTTAAATGATACTTTAAAAATTAAATGGGAATTCCTGTGCGGTGCAGCAGATGAAGGATCTCGGCGTCGCTGCAGCAGCTTGGGTCAGATCCCTGGCCCGAGCACCTCCACAGGCCCCGGCGTGGTTACCCCCTCCCCCAAATCCCACTGCTTCCTCTTTCTCTGTTGTAATCATTTGTTTTCTGAGACCCTCTCATGTGCTCAGGAAATGAAATTTTAGCTCTGGTTATTTGGAAATTTTAAAGTTGTTTTTGCTATCCAGCTGAATGTGAAATTATATTTTCAACATCTTTGGAAGTCCTTGAGTGTTTCTTTTTCTCTTGGGAAAATATGCCATATCAAACTGTCCTCCCCTCTTTTCTTTTTTATGCTTCTGGTGCTGTTTTTCTTTCTTTCAGCATATAATCAAGTTTCACAGAGCTTCTAAAGCAAACAAGAAGCCGGTTCAGTTACCTCGGGGAATGGTGAAGTCACTGCTGTATCAGATCCTGGATGGCATTCACTACCTGCACGCTAACTGGGTGTTGCACAGGGACTTGGTAAGTTGAACGTAGTTAGGCTTACGCTAGAAAGATGCACGTAGAGCTGGCTGGTTTTCTCGTTGCCTCTGGACATCCGTGCTCGAAGCCGCACGCCTTGGAGAGCAAGGAGGAGCGTTGGCGTCTCGAGACGCAGCTCAGCCTTGCGCTTCTGGAGAATGCAGCCTGCGCCTCTGACACACGCTAGCTGGTGCCCGCTGAGGAGGTGAAAGAGGGCAGGTTTCGCCAGCTTTGGGGTTGGTTTGTATTTTAAACCTGTAAATGAAGCATCGTTTTGATGTATATTGATTATTAGATGCCAGGCAAACTTGAGTAATTTGTGAGTAATTTGAAAACAGAATCGTGGCGCCTACTGCATACAAAGCTGTGTATTGGAAGAAGAGATGTTAATCTGCTTATTTTTAATTTAAACCCCCGCTGTGTTAGTAGCCGTCTCTCGGCCACCAGCCTTTACTAATCATGATTGGGTACCTTATTGAGAAGCTTTGCCATGTTAAGGTGCATTCAATTTTGAAGAATTTAGAAACTTCAGAAATTGACCTTCTTATTTTTATTGTACACGGCAGAATAGTTTATGCCCTTTTAAAAAACTCCATATAGCATTAAATTACTGATTAAATTGTAATGAAATCTTCATAAGCTTAAATCCTTTCACTCTCAAATTCCTCTTTCTTACTGCATAACATCGTTGTGCTTCTGTTGTTCTTTTCTTTGTAAACCCGGTGCCTCTGGTAAGGTTTCGGTCGATCGTGAGCCCAGCGCTGGGAGCGATGGTGTGGTCGCTAGTCACGTGACCCCGAGGTGGGCAGTTCTGCCCGGACGCAGGGGTCCTTTCCAGGCTGCTCGTGTTGAGTGCAGTCGGTCTCTGGCCTTCAGTCAGGTGTTTTAGTGCCATAGTGTGTAGTTCTTCCATCTGTCTTTAGTAAATCTCCTTGAAATGCGCTTAGTGGTAGGTTTTTGTTGTTGCTGCTGTTGTTTTTAATCTCCAGTTTTCAAACCTAGAAAAGCATTTGGACTATAGGATCAATACCACGTCAGAAATTTGGTTTGAAAGAACTTTTTTCCTTATGCAAACTTTATTTTTAGTAGAATTATTTTATTTATTAACAGTGAATTTATAGAACACAAACAAGACAAATCCTTTGGCTCTGTATGAAGCTGAAAATAAATGTCAGGTTTTAGAGGTAGACTCTAAAGGAATAAAATCTGAATTTGGGATATTTGGGGGGCATGAGCCATCCATCTCATTTTGTGGCCCTACGATAAACCTTTATCTGCTCTAAAAAAAAATAAAAAATAAAAGTAAAGGAATAAAATCTGGCTAAAGGGCATTTTTCCCTCATAGAGTTAATTATGTGAAGCTAATGCTGTATTTTTTTTCTTTGTGAAACACTGAGTATTTTATTTTATTTTTTTATCATTTATATATTTTTCCTACTGTACAGCATGATGACCCAGTCATATATACATGTATACATTCTTTTTTCTCACATTAAGTGTTCCATCAAAAGTGACTGTAGACAGAGTTCCCAGTGCTGCACAGCAGGATCCCTGTTTTGTTTTTAATGTAAATATTTTTTCACCACTAAAACATATATGTTCATTAGATGAATAAAAGCTGATGTTTAACCAGTATTTTATTTTTATGGTAATTATAATATACCTGAACTACTCACATTAGTATTAACTACAGTAGTGAAAATAGTTTTGAAGTCTGACTTCTTGGAGAGCTCTTCCTAGTGATACAGCCTGAACAAGTTGTCTTTGGCTTGGGGACATGTAGACAGGTCCTTTCAGAAGTCTCTGTTGGTGGGGCACCAGGAGGTGGGTGCAGTGCGACCCGTGCACCTAGGTGCAGGCCACAAAGGGTCACGCTCTCTGGAGCTGACTTTAAAATAACGGTGAAGCAGACTAAAGCTAGTCACTTTTTATTGTCACCACATGCTGCAGTCCTGAACAGTAGCACCGACAAAATCTTCCTGTTCAGTGAGGCAAACCACTGCACCCTCGTACCCTCTTCAGAGGCCACTGTTTTGTCTCTAACAGTCTGTCTGTGCAGACTGTTTTCCAAACAGGGATCCCCTGCTGGTCGGCTGCTGCCTCCTCCGACTCTGTTTGGAGTGCGGCCTCTCCTGTACTGTCTCTGCGTGACTTCTGAGTACCGTCCCGGCAGCTGGCCCCTCTGGGCGTCGCAGGCGCACGGAGGCACACTGGACCATCACCTCTTGGAGTGAGAGCCTCTGCCCCTAGTCTGGATCTCTTGGAATGAGAGCCTCTCCTAGTCTGGTTCAGGTGCCTTCCTCTTTAATTATTCTTCAGTTCTTTTGCTTTTGCCTTCCCCCACCCCCCGCCAGGGCTGGATTTGTGGCGTATGGAAGCTCCCAGGCTAGAGATTGAATCAGAGCTGCAGGCCACAGCAACGCACGATCCGAGACACATCTGTGACCTACCCTGCGGCGTGTAGCAATGAGGGATCCTTAGCCCACTGAGTGAGGCCAGAGATTGAACCCGCATCCTCATGAACACTGGCCAGGTTCTTAACTCACTGAGCCACAATGAGAATTCCTTTACTCCTCCGTTCCTGAAGGAAAGATTCATTATCATAGTTTTTAAAAAAAATATGCCCACCTTCTTGCCAACTGAAAATTAAATTTTGGAGTTTGATAATAATAGGTGGTTTTTCAAGTATTGCTGTGTAAGATATTCATATATGTAGTGATAAGGTATTTACTCTGAAGAACATTCTTTAGAAGCTACATAACCTTGGAGTTCTCTGTGGCACAGTAGGTTAAGGATCTGGTGTTGTCACTGTAGCAGCTTGGGTCACTACTGTGGTCCAGGTTCGATCCCTGGCCAGGGAATTTCCACATGCCACAGCATAGCCCCCACCCCCCCCAAAGGCTAATATGGCTTTTTAAAACCCCTTCTCAAATATTCGTTATTATTTGCAGATGAAACATTTACCCTGTGAGAACAATAGAATTGCTAATTATGGTCTTTGTTCCTTTTCAGTCAGGTTTAGATGAAATGAGGCAATACGGAACTTAATTGATCTACATAGATTTCTAATGTTAAGAGTGGACAATTTGTGGAGTTCCCGTTGTGGCTCAGCGGTTAACGAACCCGACTAGCGTCTATGAGGATGCAGGTTTGATCCCTGGCCTCGCTCAGTGGGTTAAGGATCTGGCATTGCCATGAGCTGTGGTGTAGGCCAGCAGCTGCAGCTCCGATTCAACCCCTAGCCTGGGAACCTCCATATGCCGCTGGTGTGGCCTTTAAGGGAATTCTTTTAAATAAAAAAATAACGAATGAACAATTTGTTAAGTTGCTGATTTGCCACAGGAAGCTTGGTATTGAGGTAGACATTTGCATAAATGGTCTAAAAATACCATTTGATAATAGCCCAAAATGTTATTGAAGCTTTTGCTTGATAAAATTGGCTTTATTGTTCATAGAAATACTGATGAGACTTGATAGTTATGAAGTTCTTTGGTATGTAGAGTTGAACTTTAATGATTAATCTTAGTTGATAAATAAAGATTAGTTTTGTCACTATTAATCATTGTGTAGTAGCAGATCAGTAGCGGGGGTCTGTCATCCTTGGTGGAAAATGGATTTAACAATTCTGGAACTGGAACTCTCGTTGGGCTGAAAGTGTGAAAAGCGCACATGTGTGGATGTTTTAAGGAAAATGGACTGAAAAGGAAAAACATGCAGTATTTACTTTGTGGGATAATTTGTGAATCCAGACTGAACTTTTTAGTTTAGAGCATTAAAATACGTATGTGTGAGTTGGTTTGCTGCAAGTAGACATAAGTAAAAACGAAAGTGTGTGTAAGTCAGCTTTACTCTTTCCTTTGCCTGCACACTTTCTCTTTCTTCTTTTATTCTCTTCTCCTTGGAAATGAAAATGGTTTCACTACCAGTCTGCAGTCCTGGTTCTGACCTTACTGTCTGTCTGAATCGGTTTCTCCAGAGAAGCAGATGCATTTATACAGAAAGAGTGAGATTCCTTTTAAGCTGTTCCCCCAGGCATCTGTGGAGGCGTGGTAAGTCCAGAATCTGCAGGATAGGTGGGCAAGTTTGGCAGACCCGAGGGAAGAGTTGCTGTTGAGTCCAAGGTCAGTCTGCTAGGGAGGCTGGTCTTGGTTTTATGAAGACCTTTAGCTGGTGGATGAGGCCACACGACAGAGGGTAATCCGCTTGACTCAGTGTCCACCAGCTTAAATGTTGATCTCATCCAAAACACCTTGGCGGAAACATCCAGAATAATATTTGTTTGTTTGTTTGTTTTTTCTTTTTAGGGCCACACTCACAGCATATGGAGGTTCCCAGGCTAGGGGTCCAGTCAGAGCTGCAGCCACCCACCTACACCACAGCCACAGCCACAGCCGTGCCAGATCCGAGCCACATCTGCGACCTACGCCACAGCTCACGGCAATGCCGGATTCCTAACCCACTGAGCGAGGCCAGGGATCGAACCCGAGTCCTCATGGATGCTAGTCGGGTTTGCTAACCACCGAGCCATGACACGAACTCCCCAGAATGATGTTTCACCAAATATCTAGGCACTGTGGCTCAGCCAAGCTGACACATAAAATAACCATCCCTCTAAAGATGGGTTAACCAAGGCACAAGTTGAAGTACTGTGGGAAAAGATATTTCACTGTTCCCATTGTCTGTGTCTATAAAATAATAGTGTTGGACTAAGGATCATTAAGAGTTTTTGCTGGACACCTTAAAGAGGAACTAAGTGTGAAATATTATGAAAGCTTCAAATTGAAATGTGCTGTTTAAGTGACTCAAAATAAGGAAAGGTTTGAAGTCTGTTAGCCTGATTGGATTGAGTTTGGTGATTTTTTTCCAAGCCCAGTCTAGTAAAAAACTTGAAACACCAAAATCGTATTGATACTTTTTGTGTAGAAGCCAAGGTGTGACTTGGCAGTGGTGGCTGGACCCCTTGCTCCGAGAGAACACCCTCCCGCACTGAGTTAAAGCACAGACGCTCCTACCACCCGGGCCTCTGTTGTGACCTGTTCCAACACATCCAGCCAGTTCACTCTATCTGGCCTCTTTGAGTAGAACTAACTTTTTTTTTTTTTTGGTCTTCTTAGGGCCTCACCTGGGCACATGGAAGTTGCCAGGCTAGGGATTGAATCAGAGCTGCAGCTGCCAGCCTACGCCACAGTCACAACAACTTAGGATCTGAGCCGTGTATGCAACCTATACTGCAGCTCATGGCAATGCCGGATCCTTAACCCAGTGAGCCACAGTGGGAACTTTCAGAGCTGATTATTTTCTATAAAACTTTATACATTTAGGAATAGTTTTCTTGTGCAGTTGTGAAATCTCAAACTCAGTTGATTTGCTTTTCCTAGGAAAAATTCTGTGACAGGTTAAAAATTTGAAAAACACTGTCAATTGAAGACTAAAAAACACCACTCCAGCCTGGCTCCAGACTCCTTTATCTCATTCTTTATACTTATTTTCCAGCCAACCCTGAGGTTGCCCTGCCTGCTTGAATCCCCTCCTCCCCTCATCTCCAGCTTTTGAAATTCTATTCATCCTTTAAAACTCCTGCTTCCTCATCAGTAAAGCCACCCCCCGCCCCCCCAACACACTAGCTAGAAGTGAGACTGTTTACGTCTGAACCCTGTAGCAGTTACTTTGAACCACCCATGGGGCACTGAGTAGTTTTGGTAATTGTAAGTCCTCTCTTTGATGCTAAGTTCCTGGGGGCGGGACTGTGACTTCTTGTTATATGTTTGAATCCTTGTTACAGTATTGCTTATATTTGTGGAATGAATGAACCAGCCCCTTTGTAGCAGAAACAGAGTGGCCGCCAAGGTTATTCTCCATCGGTTCTCTCTGCTACTGCCCGAGGTTTCCTGTCTGCAGGCGCAGGGTGCTGTGCTGCATTTCTTCTCTTCACTCCCTCTTACGTCTGCTGTGACTTAGTGGAGCAGTGCCGAGAAAGTCCTCGGTTCATGGTACGCGTTGAGTCCTTTCAGCAGCCTCCCTCTTTCCGCCTAAGGAGCTCGGTCGGCTCTTGGCAGTCGGCTCGGGGACCCTGTTCGGCGAGGGATCCTGGCCCGCCCTCTTCCCCACACGCTGCTTCCTCTGCTCAGGGTTTCCCTTCTGCCCGCTGAGACCTGTTCTCCTGGCTCTTTGCCTGTTCTGATGTTCTGTCATTCCCCCACACCCCCGTTTTTTCCCTTTAATCTTAAGGGTAGAATGTTTCCACCGTAGTTCCTTTACATTCCTCACTGTATTTCAAGAGCTTCTTCACGTCCCTGCTGTCTGAATTGTTCTTTAATTGTAGCTGTGAGCGGCATACCTCTCTTTTCCTAAACATCCCAGCTGTCCGAGCTTGTAGCGCTTAGATTTCACTTGAAAACTAGGTTTAACTGACCAGTTCATTACTAATCATAAGGTAAATATTTTAATTTCTAGTGAATAGTTCATTTTAAATTTTCTAGTGAACTCAGTGTTGGCTGAATTTTGTGCTTTTTGTTGAAAATATTCATGCAGCCAAATCAGACATACCGTAGAAATGATTTACGCTTAAATCAGATGTATTTAAGTAAGCATTAAAGACTTGGGCTTTTGATATGTTTCCTAAGGAACCTAATAGAAAGTAGATTTGCCGTTCATTTTTGTTAAGTATATATCAGGTTCTCATATGGTCATTAAAAAATCTAATATCCAACGTTTCATTTGAATTATTACCTTAATAGTTTTATCATCATGGGTAGTTAACTTGGAACTAACCAGGCACATGGGTTGTATTTTCATCCTGTTGCACTAAATGGAAGATAGTATTAAGTGAAACTTACTATAACTTTTCATCGTAGTTATTTTTTTTGTTAGAATCTTTTTTATTCAGAAAAAAACAAAAACCAAAAAAGTTTTCCCACCACAGGCAGGAAGGGGTATGGGTTGGGGGAGGTGTCTGTCCGTCCAGCCCTGGCCTCCAACCCATGTGGTTTTGGTGTGGGGTAATGGCCCCCAAAATAAAAAGGGTGGATGTGGGGGGGCGGAGGAGGGGAGGGGTGCAAAAGCAGTGGGGAGTTTAGGGGAGGGACAGACCAGGTCTGTGCCAGGAGCGCCGCGCGTGGGAAGCCGCTTCCTAGCAGTTCCTGTTGATCCCGCTGCCGTGAACGCCTCCTTTGCCTGTCAGCAGGACGAGCGAGCGTCCTGGCGGTCACGGTGACAGTGGTGTTGACGGCAGGGCCCTGCCCAGCGCTCCTGGTACGAAGATCCACGGTCAGTTCCCGCCCTGCGGCCGTGAGTCCCGCATCACAGAACATTTCTGGCCCCCAGGCGTAGCCCCTTCACGAAAAAGCTTGACTGGTCTCTGCCACCCAGGACACCAGCCTCAGCTGGCGGGGTGGAGATGAAGGTTTCCTGGGAAGGCAGCCCAGATGGAGGTCGAGTCCGCGGCCTGATGGGTCCACGGCTGCTGCTGGGGCCGTGGGGCGGGGGAGGGACAGACGGACTCGGGCTGCCTCTGGCTTGGCCGGTGGGGGAGGCCAGGAGCTTGGGGCACGGGCTGCTGCCGCCCTCGTGCTGCCACTTCTCATCAGAGTGGGTTTGTTTGTTTTGTTTTGTTTTTCATTTAGGCTGAATTACAAGGCTGTATATGAGATTGGAAGTGTTTCGGAGTATTGTAGCTATATAGGTCACTTCTGCCCTAAACCAATTTACAGTAGTTGAGGGGGAGCTCAGTGGCAGAGCATTTGGCTACAAAGCAATTTTGTCTTTTTGGTGGGGGGGTTGTTTTTGTTTCTTTGCAACGGTAATATTTTCTAGAAAATAAATCTGTAGAGATTTCCTTGGGGAGTATCCCAGTGGGGACACGCTGCTGTGCAAGATGTGAAACAGTCCAGTGGGCCGTTGCTTAAACGTATTTAAAAAACTCTGGAGCTGTTTCAGAAAGCTTTAATCTGACTTAAAAAAAAAAAAATCTGGTGGTGCTGCTGCCACGAAGTGTGTTTTAATTATACTGGGTAACTTGGAATCACTTGGTGGGGTTTCAGCTGTGTTTGGTGAAGGATGAGTTGGTTTCTTAGCAACTGTTCAGTAAGATTAAAATCTCAGAGTGAGCCGTTGACTCAAACTGAATTTCACCGAGCCTACTTTATGAAGGTGCCTTATTAGGTATTGATTGTAACAAGATGAATTTTCGGGGTCTTTTGGACCCGATTCTTACACGAGTTTTCTTGTTGACCGTTGAGGGCCATGCAAGTAAGTAGAACGACTGAGAAGCAGAGGGGTTACGTGTCCGGATTCTGGTCACTTGGAGAAGTGTTTTCAAAGCTGGGTCCCCAGCTTTGGGATTTTTCCTCTAGGTCAGTGGTCTTCAAATTTCAGGCTGTAAGCCGTAAGTGAGTTGGGAAATCACACAACACAGCCAGCCTTCTTATTTTCCTAACGGAGTAGAGTAGAATAGAGAAAATATTAGAGTACATCATGTCTTAAAGGAAATTATTGCTTTCGAGAAACTTCTGTTTCCGCTGTGTGTATTCATATTGTCATGAACTATTAAACGATTTTCTTCCTGTAGGTTGTGTTCAAAAAGGTGTGAAAGCCGATACAGTGGGCCGTTTCCCAGAGGTACTTGATAGGGTTGGGAAAAGAGAACATCAAGGAGTCAGATCTTGAGAAAATACTCTGTCCCACGTTCTGAGTACTTTAATGTTTTCTGCAAATTTCTTGGCCTTGGTGGTGCAATCACTTTGAATAGCAGTAGCCCTGTAGGGAATGTATTTTTCTAGGTGGAGTTTATATTTCGGTGGGAGAATTTCAGGAAGTTGCACCTTCCTCATTTAATCCCTCTCCAAATACTAGAATGGTTTGCAGTTAACATATGTTATTGCTGTAATCACATAGAAGTGTTTCCTCCGGACCAGGAAACTGAGGGAAATGTCTCTCTTGTCTTTTATTAAAGTTCACGCATAATCGATGTGATTTGGCGTATTTTATCTTATGTGGGTAGAAGATGATGGCTATTTAAGAAAAAAAAAAAAAAAAAAAAAAAAGCCATGCGTACACTTCTTTTTCTGCCTAAAAAGAGAAGCCAGTACATCCTTTGGCGGGAAGGTGGGGGACGGGAGAGCAGAAGGGAACCTGACATTGCCCAAATGCTGACAGAGGCAAAGCAACCAAGGCATTGAGAGCTGAGAAGAAAGGAGCCTGCCTTGTCGGCTTCTGTTATAACTACTGTTGCCTCTTCTTTGTGCTTTGGCTTCCTTCACATGAGTGTTAAGCCTGTTTCTTTAAAACAGAGCTTTTTCTGAAGAAAAATACCTTGTGATTGTCAGGTTTAATCACTGCTTATTACTTGAGATTTGCTTCATTTATTGGGAATAAATGAAAATAAGGAAACGTCCAAGGGTTTATTCTAATTTTTTATTTGCCTAATTGTATAATTATTAAAACGTATGAAATTACATCCATAAAATTTAAGCTTGAAGATGAAACATAGGTTCTGTTGATAAGAATGGATTAAGGCAAATCTGAACAAGGTTTGAGTTAATGTAAGTTAACCAAATGAACATTGTGTTTATTCTATAATGTGTTTACTTAAATGACCAAAGGTCAGTTTTCCTTCTTGGAAATATTTTTTGTCCACAGTCCATTTGGTTTCTTGGTATGTGTTACAATTGTGTAATTTTGATATTGATGTTGAACTTATGCAATGAATTGCACTTAATTGTTTGTAAATAATGAAAATGAGGCTAACTGAATTTTACTGAATAGTGTAACGGCAAATCTACATGCTAATATGGGCAGAGTTCACGTCAGTTATAAAAATATTCTCATTGGGTGTGCATCTTGCTTGTAGTCTGCTTCTCCTTAGATTCTGAAGGAATCTTTTCAGATACTTTATCAGTACAGTGCTCGAGTTTTTATAGTCAGATTTTCCTCAATCCAGAACAGATATTCTGGGTAATTTCATCAAGCTTTTTTTTTTTTTTAAATAGAGTATAAGATAATAGTTTTGAGTGACCCTGAAAACCGACTGGAAGCAGAAGGTTGTCAGTGTTAAGTCACACGTGTCCTTTCTCTGTTTTCAGTGTAAATGATGTGCTACACCTTATGTCTTTTTTTTTTTTTTTTTGGTCTTTTTGCCTTTTCTAAGGCTGCTCCCTTGGCAAATGGAGGTTCCCAGGCTAGGGGTCGAATTGGAGCTGTAGCCACCGGCCTACGCCAGAGCCACAGCAACGCGTCTGCAGCCTGCACCACAGCTCATGCAACGCCGGATCCTTAACCCCCTGAGCAAGGCTAGGGATCGAATCCACAACGTCATGGTTCCTAGTCGAATTTTTAACCACTGAGCCACTATGGGAACTCCCCTTTATGTCATTTTAAATGCTCCCATTTTTATAAACAAATTTACTATCATCCAGAGCAGGTGTTTCTAAAAATAGGACTGTTTGGGGAAGGCTTTGTTTAGACTTTTGCATCATGGTTATGGGCATAAGAATTCACCAGCTCTCTGGTTGCATCTGGTGAGCCTCATGTGTTTGTCTTCTGGCCTTCAGACTTTTACATTAGAAAAGGTGAAATAAAGTGTCTCTAAGTGAGAATACCAGGAAATGGTTTTTCCAAAAAATGTTTCTGAATTGTCTGAATTACACTCTGTAAAAGCATACAAAAATTAATATTTCCGTCTTTCTAATAATGTTAGGCTTAGAATATTGTATAACTTTCCATGTTTCTGAAGGTTTGCCAAAGTAGTTTAGTCTTTAAAGACATTGTGTTGGGTAAGGTTTTCTCTCACCTCAGCTAATGTTCTTGCCTAAACCTGGTGTGAGTCCCCGGTACCCATAGCCACACACAGCTTCCATTCACTGTTGAGCTTGATGACAGTATCTGTACTGGATGCAGGCAGTGAGAAGTGTTCAAAGAAGAGGGCAGACGTGGGAACAGCACAAGCAGCTGGCTGCTCCTCAAAGCCAGTTCAACCCGAGAGTGCAGCATTTGGTGGAAATTTTTGTAAACGTTGGCCTAATGAACACAGGATTTTTTTTTTTTAAGATTTAGTAAAACTAAGAAAGTTTCCTTAGGTACAATTACATATTAAATCAGCAGTGGTTAGTGAATTAATTATTGAAAAAATAATTTATTAATATTTCTTACCTTCAGTACAGGTGGATTTTGCTTCTCTTTCCTAAGATGTCACTTTGTTGTAATTACCTATGTCCATTTAAAATTATATATGTATAATTTACCCTCAGATTTTTGTCATCCAGAGATACAATACTCTTCGTAGGTATATAATCTGAGGATTTCTAACCCTTTGTGCCAAAATAGCTGTCTGCTTTTCTAAGATTAGTTTCAGCTCTCTGGATTTCTAGTCTTTTCAAATCACAGATAGGCTTGTAGTTTAGGTTAGTACAGTTTGAGATAATACTATTTAACAATAATAAAAGGTGGAAGATAGTTTTTTTTTATTTTTTTAACTACGTTCACAAATCTGTTTAAATAGGAGTTCCTGTCTTGGCGCAGTGGAAACGAATCTGACTAGAAACCATGAGGTTTTGGCTTCGATCCCTCGCCTCACTCAGCGGGCTAAGGATCTGGCCTTGCCGTGAGCTGTGGTATAGGTTGAAGAGGCGGCTCTGATCTGGCATTGCTGTGGCCGTGGCGTAGGCCAGAGGCAACAGCTCCAATTGGACCCCTAGCCTGGGAACCTCCACATGCCGTGGGTGCAGTCCTAAAAAGACAAAGGACAGGAAAAAAAAAAAAAGTTTAAATAAATGCCACGTGCCGTTTTAAATGAAGAGGGAAGTTGGAAGACACCTTAGAAGTGGCCATTCCCATTCCTTGCGTGGTGGTGGTTCTTGTCACACCTGCAGCAGGTGGCCATCCTGTAACTGCCCTGCATTTCCAGCACTGGCTGTCACTCTGTCCCCTTAAGGCAGACTTGTTGCTACACAGCTGTAAGCCTTGGAAGATGAGTCCGAAATTGGGGATTTGTGACACTCTCCCTTTGGCCCCCTCTCTTCTTTGACTGATTTTGGGTTTTTTCCCTCTGATTAATACCAGCTGGTAAAATCAAAAGTTGTCTGGGCCTTCGTGGTTAAGAATGAGAAGAGAATCAAAAGATAAGAAGTAGGTGAAAAGTGGGGAGAAATGAAAAGTAGCAAAAGGAAAAAGGAGAAGGTTGTTGATGGTGGGAGCAGGGAGGATCTGAGGTCTTCTTTCCTGAAAGGTGGTTCTGTTTCCGGCGGCGTGAGCCAGAGGAAGGACTGAGGCCTGCTGCAGCGGGCCTGAGGTTTGTTTACATCCTGGCTCTACGGATTAGTTACGGGACCTTTGGAAGAATTAAGTGTCACCTTCCTCATCTGTGAAATGGGGCTCGACCCATAGTGTTGTCCTTGTGGTCGAGATGCGCCGAAGTATTCGGAGTGTCTGGCGAAATAAGTGTTCGCCAAGTGCAGCTTAGCTCCAGTCCATCATCAGGTCGCCCTCAGACCTGGAGTACCTCGGGGCGGGAACTTTCTCCCTTTCATTTGCCGCTACGTCACTAGTACCCAGAGTAGCACCTATTAGATAGACAGTAAATATTTATCGACTGAATACATGGAGTCTTATCAGCACTCTCTTCAAAACCTATCTCAGAGTGAACCACAGTGAGGCCCTCCACAGTTGGCCATTGGTTCCAGGCATCTGACCAGTGGCTTTTCTCAAGGCATAGGGAACTGTTGAGCTTGCTTCCCGGGGGAAGAGTAAACCACGAAGGAAGGACAGGTTCAGCAGAGATGCTACAGCCTCCTAGCTCAGTGTCCCTGGATCAGTCCGATAAACAGGAGCCAACGAACCAGGAGATTCCAGAATCCCTCGCCACCGGGACATGGATTTAGATTGTCCAGGTGAACTTTCAGGTCTGCTCGTTCATTTTCGTCAATTTCTGTTCATTGGCCCTGATAACCTGACCTCCTGTTTCACACAGTTGTTTTTTTGCCCTCCGCTTACTGCCTCATGGCTTTGCTTCTTACCATTTCTTGTCTTTTCCTTTTTTTTTTTTTTTTTTTCTTTTTTTTAGGTGTGCACCTACAGCATGTGGAGGTTCCCAGGCTGGGGGTCCAATCAGAGATACAGCTGCCGACCTACACCACAGCCACAGTCACAGCCACTCAGGATCTGAGCTACATCTGCGACCTACACCACAGCTCATGGCAACACCTTGTCCTTAACCTACTGAGCGAGGCCAGGGATTGAACCCGAAACGTCATGGTTCCTAGTCGGGTTCGTTAACCACTGAGCCATGAAGGGAAATCCAACTTCTTATCATTTCTATCACTTCTCTTCTAATCCAGGGTATACTTGGATTCCTGAAAAAATGCCCAAGCGCTCTGCCCCACTTAGAGTCATGTCTCTGGGGTCCAGTATCGCCATCACAACCAGAGTGGTCCCTCTAGAAAGCAAAGCCCATTGTGTTACTACCCTGTGAGACCGCCATGCTCAAATCTGTCCAAAACATGTCACATATGTCTTTTTACTGCAAAGATTGGAAAGCTTTGAGGAGTCGTCTTAGGTGTGAGAAAGAAGACATGCTGCCAGTCGGACTGTCATAACCCAATGACAGAAATATTAAAATTTAAAAAGGAAAGTAAAAAAAGGAATCTAGGGAGTTCCCATTGTGGCACAGCCGAAACGAATCCGACTAGGAACCAAGAGGTTGCGGGTTCGATCCCTGGCCTCTCAGTGGGTTAAGGATCCTGCATTGCCATGGCTGTGGTGTAGGCCAGCAGCTGTAGCTCTGATTAGACCCCCAGCCTGGGAACCTCCATATGCTGCTGCGGGTGTGGCCCTGAAAAGCAAAAATAAAGGGGGGGGGGATCTATAAAAGTACCTTATCTTTTCCTTGTCATTTGGTAAATAGCTAGGACCTATTGTGCAGTGGCAAATAATTGAGGTGACTGTCTTTTATAGGGACTGTGAAATCTCATCGTTAGGTGTGATGTTTCTTACAGGATTTTGTTGGATACCTCTTATCAGGTTAGAGATATTCCTTTTCTATATCCGATTAAGTTGTTTCTAAGTCAAGAATTGAGTTTTTTAAATGCATCTTCCGCATCTTTTGAGATGGGTGTATAGCTGTTTCCTTTAATCTGTTAATGTGCTATCTTACATTTACAAGGTTTTATTTGGTTTTTCGTGTTGAGCCATCCTTGCATCAATAGGATCAATCCTACTTGGTCTTGATTTCCCCCCCCCCCCAGTCATTTTTGGATTCCCCTTGCTAATATTTTATGCTGTCTCTTTTCTTGAGTGGAGCTGGTCTGTAATCTTCTGTTTGCATACTTTGTGTTGTTATCATGATTATATTAGCTGTAGAAAATGATTTTCGCTTCTGGAATAGCTTGTATAATGCTGGAATTATTTATTCTTGAAAGGGTAGGAAAAGTCATCTACAAAATTGATGCTGGTGCATCGAACTGAAGATGGATGATTTTTGACCACCGTTTAAGTTTAATAGTTGTTAAAATATCTGGTATTCTGCAAAACCCTGGTTACAATAAACACTTAAAAATAAATACAAATTACCATAATTGACCCTGGAAGAGATAGAAAGAATAAACAGACTAGTGACAATGGAAAACTTAAAAACATTTGTCACTGGCTACCTTTATAAAAGGTAGTAAAGGCAAATGGTTTCACAGTTGCCTCAGCCATGAAGCAACACATAATCCTACAGTATATCAAGTGTTCTAGAGTAGTGCAAAAGAAAGTTTCCTTAATAACTTTGTAGGAAGAAAGCATAACATTGACACAAACCTAATAAAGATAATAGATCGATGTCCTGTATAAATATTTATATTTATATATATACACATCTTAAATAAAATATCAGCAGGTAGGATCCAGAGGAGTGTTAGAAGAACACTGAGCTCTGAGCAAATGAAGCTCATTTCAAGAATGTGAGTATCTGGGAGTTCCTGTTGTGAATGTGAGTATCTGGGAGTTCCTGTTGTGGCTCAGCAGAAAGGAACCAGAGTAGTATCCATGAGGATGTAAGTTCGATCCCTGGCCTTGCCTTGTGGGTTAAGGAACTGGCATTGCTGTGAGCTGTGGTCTGTCTAGGTCACAGATGCAGTTCGGATCCCTTGTGGCCGTGGCATAGGCCAGCAGTTGCAGCCATGATGTGACCCCTAGCCTGTGAACTTTCATATGCTGCAAATGTGGTCCTAAAAACAAAAGCAAAAAAAATAATAATAATAACAGTATTTGGAAACCTATTAACAAAATTCATATTATTTAAGCCAAGAGAATAATGCTATGGTTATCTCAATAGTTGTAACTGTAAGACTTCTACAAGATTTATTCAATGTTTGACAGAATTTAATATTCATTTCTGATTGAAATTCTTTATAACAATAAGAGGGAAACCTCTAAGCATGAAAAGTAAATATACCAACTCAATAGCTGTCATCATTCTAACCTTTCTGTTACTACCACTCTTATTTGACAATGTCCTGGAACTCTTCTAGTCTAGGAATAACCTGAGAAGCTGTAATAGAGGAGGCTAAATAAAATAGGATAAACGCAATAGTTCTATGCATTTCTTATTTGTTTACTGTTGAGTTAGCAAGTACAGGAATCAAAAGAGCCTTTATTATTTGCATAAATGTAAATAATAAAGATTTAGAGAAATATGGAATTAACGTCCACCAAAATGCTTGTAATGACCTAGTCCTGTGCAGTGAGGTTTTAGGTGAATTTTACTTCCTTTACACTTTGCTGTAAGAATGTGTGTTTTTATTACTCTAATTTTAAAACGTCTGTTGCTAATAATAATTTTTTAATTAATAAAAGACATACGTGACTGAAAGTTAGAAAGACGATCAAAAGCAATTGGGGCATCTCATAGAGTGTTGTGGAAAAGTCATCTTGGGGGTTACCTGTCGTGCATGGGTCCCCTGCCCTCCAGGAGCTTGTTGCTCGAGAGTCATTTCCGTGGTGAGTTCCTACTGACAGATTGTAGTGTTAGCTGTAGTTATGCCTAGGGCTTTTAGTCTACCAAGCATCATACTGTCTTTTATGTACGTTAGTAACACTTAGCTTTGCAGCACTAACTTCTCGTGATTTTTTTTTTTTGTCTTTTTGCCTTTTCTAGGGCCGCTCCTGCGGCATATGGAGGTTCCCAGGCTAGGGGTTGAATCGGAGCTGTAGCCCCTGGCCTACGCCAGAGCCACAGCAACGCGGGATCCGAGCCGCGTCTGCAACCTACACCACAGCTCACGGCAACGCCGGAACCTCAACCCACTGAGCAAGGGCAGGGACCGAACCCGCAACCTCATGGTTCCTAGTCGGATTCATTAACCACTGTGCCACAAAGGGAGCTCCATCTTCTCGTGATTTTGTCTGCGTTTTATAGATGAGGAGATGGAGGTGAAGGTCGCAGGGCTCATGGCTGATGGCATCCCTAATTTATTTTAGCCTTGTTCTTAACCACTTAATTATTTATTACTCAAATGAACTTATCACATCTGTAGTTATATAATGATCGTAGCAATCCAGTGTCACAGGATTTCCATCCCATAACCCAAGCACATTTAACCATTTAATTTTACATCCTTGTCTGTAGAAGTCTGTTGCCTTACTCAAGTGTCAGGGGAAGAAAAAAGTTGAGAACTATTGGTCTGACGTCTTTATCTATTCAAATATTGAAAAAAATTATAGTATCAGATAAAGTATATTTTATTTCAAAAGATCAAAACACATTTTATATCAGCAAAATGATTGAAATAGTGAATATTTAGTGGAGAACTTTTGGTTTCTTCACTTTGGTGGTTGCACAGGAAGACAGAAATACCTAATTAATGTACCCGGACATTCTTTAAATTAGATTTTGACAAAGTTTTTAAACTAAAGAACGAGTGAAGGCGTTCATGTTGTGGACTGGTAGTGACAAACCTGACTAGCATCCATGAGGACGCAGGTTCGATCCCGGGCCTCCCTCAGTGGGTTAAGAATCTGGTGTGGCTGTGACTGTGGCGTAGGCGGGCAGCTGCAGCTCTGATTTGACCCCTGGCCTGAGAACTTCCATACGCCGTAGGTGTGGCCTTAAAGAGGAAAAAAAAAAAGAATGAGTGAAAATGGTAGAATGAATCAATGTGATAAATAGAATTGCTTGGCTTTTAGGGCTATATCAAGGGGTATATTTTTTGAAGTAAACATTCCCTGGAGTTCCCCCCATGGGGCAGTGCTTTGACAGCCTGACTGCAGCGGCTCAGGTCACTCTGGTGGCAAGGGTTTGATCCCCTGCCAGGTGCAGTGGGTTAAAGGATCCTGGTGCCCTGCATTAAATGATCCCGTGTTACTGCGGCTGTGGCCTGAGTTGCCGCAGGGGCTTGGATTCAGTCCCTCGCCCCGGAACTTCCATGTGCTGTGGGTGTGGCCATTATTTAAAAAAAAAAAATCACTAAAAAATGTATGTCTTAAGAAGTTCAGTGTGTACTAGAAGATAAAGGTGCACATGAGAAGTATTCACAGAGATGCAGATTTTACATTACTCCGTCAGAACACAATAAAAGAAAACTAGAAATTAAAGCAGAATTCTGTTTTCCTAACTATTAGACATCATCAGATGGCAAACGTGCCGTTTGAGATACAGATCAGTGTGTACTGCAGCATGAAATGGTTAACAACCAAACAGAAACGAAGTCATTGCATGTCTAGGACGTGTGCCGCCAGGCTGTGTTGTGTACAGCGTGTGAGTTCCCAATGGATCTTGGGAACTGCACTCACCGTGGTTTCTTAGGATTTACTGTCTTTTTTTCATAGGCAGATTCTGTTAAGAATCAACTTTTCTTTTCTTTGTTTTCAGTTTGGTTTTTGTCTTATGTTAGAGAATACTTGGTTTACAGTGTTGTGTTAGTCTCGGGTGTCCAGCAAAGGGATTCATTTATACGCAGACATGTATCCATTCCTTTTCAGAAGAGTTTCTCGGAGTGGTATTGCAGAATTTTGAGTCGAGTTCCCTGTGCTCCACAGTAGGCCCTTTTTGGTCCTCTGTGTTGTGTGTAGTGGCGGGTGCATGTCAGGCTCCTCATGTGTCCTTCTTCTCCGTCTTCCCCCTTTGGTAGCCACAAGTCTGTGCTCCGTGTCTGTGAGGCTGTTTCTGTTGCGTAGATGAGTTCAGTTGTGTCGTATTTAGATTCCACGTGTGAGTGATACAATGTTGGTCTTTGGCAGACTTACCTCACTTCGTGCCATCGTCTCTGGGCCCGCCCATGTTGCTGCAAATGGCGTTATTTCAAAGAACCAGCTTTTCTTGTTGCCTCAGAGTCTCCACTGTGCCTCGATAACACAAGTGAACACATGAAGCCTTTGGCTTCACCGCTAGAATAGAAAGTTCTTGCGGTGAACTTGACATAGCTGCCACCATTTTGCACTTCTGTGCCTCCGTGAGAGACCTCCAACTGATAGCGGCCGTTTCCTGACCAGCCCAGTTCCCGTCTTTCTCAAGATGTGGCTCCCTGCATCTTTTCTTCCAGAGTTGGCCTCTTGGATGAAACCCGTTTGCTATCCCGGCTGCACGTCGGAATCACCCGGAATCACCCGTGCGCTGTTTGCCAGCGTGACGGTCTGGGGGACAGGAAGCCTCTGCAGGAATGGCTGTGTCTGAAACCCAGACGTCTCGCTTTAGGAAATGGCAGCAGGTGTGTGGGGGAGCACAGCAACATAGAGCAGGAAGAAAAGCCGGGAGGCTGTGAAACAAGGGCATGTTCTCTTAATTATAGTTTTTTTCTGGAAGAAGTGAATTAAGAGAAGGATCTCGTAGTTTCCCATGATCAAATAAGTGTACTTCAAACAAACATCTCAGCGGTTTGTTTCATTGTTCAGCAGGCAGCACACGTGTTCTGTGACCGTTTCCGTGCATAGGATAACCGCTCTTGAAGGTGTTTGTTTCCGTGGTGGCATGACACTTTTAAATCACGCTGGACCTCTGCTCTCTGCAGCCGCAGCCGCGAATGCTTTAGTGGAGTATAGGCCTCGTCAGAATGTCCGCAGCAGAGGTCTGTATGTTGCTTAAGGTGAGGATGTTTGATGGCATGTTAAGAGTCACAGACTAGAAGTTCCCGTGGTGACGCAGTGGTTAACGAATCCGACTAGGAACCATGAGGTTGCTGGTTCGGTCCCTGGCCTTGCTCAGTGGGTTAAGGATCCGGCGTTGCCGTGGGCTGTGGTGTAGGTTGCAGACGCGGCTCGGATCCCGCGTTGCTGTGGCTCTGGCATAGGCCAGGGGCTGCAGCTCCGATTCGACCCCTAGCCTGGGAACCTCCATATGCCGTGGGAGCGGCCCAAGAAATGGCAAAAAGCCAAAAAAAAAAGAATCACAGGCTCTTGACCAAAGTGATGGTTGTTACTAGTTATTTCCTGCATCATCACCAACTAGTTGGCATGTTTTGACTCTGTAAGCTAAAACTGCTAAATTCACCAACCGATGGACAGAGAAGAAAGAAATTAGCTTTTCAACGTGGCATTAAATACTGGAGCAGAAATTACCCATCACGTCTTGTGAAGCCTCTCCCTTACTATGGATTAAGCCTCAAAATAAGTAGTGGCCCGAGTAGTCATGATCCGTGTGGGCTTCTGCCGCTTTCTCTTGAGCGTTTCTTTAGGTCGCATTTACGGAAGAAATGTGTGTGGCTGTGTCTCCTAGATCAGAGTATCGTGCCCTGGGCACGTGGAGTGCCACCATGGAGCATGAGGAGGGGGCCATCGTTTCCAAATGGTGTTCTAGAAACAGCGCTTAAACCCATGCTCTTTTGTTTACGACTGTGCAGCATGCCCCACGTGGACTTAAATTCCCTTGGTTAACTGTGGGTAGTGACTTTCAGCCCCAAGACCTACCTCAGATCATGTGATAGGCAGCAAATGCCTAGCCAGATCTTTTTTTTTTTTTTTTTTTTTGCTTTTTATGGCTGCACGCATGGAATGTGGAAGTTCTCAGGCTGGGAGTATCAGAGCTGCAAATGCTGGCCACCGCCACAGCCACAGCAGTGTGGGATCCTTAACCCACTGAGCGAGGCCAGGGATCGTACCTGCTACCTCATGGATCCTGGTCGGGTTTGTTACTGCTGAACCATGATGAGAACACCCACAAAGTAATTTTTCATTTTCAGCTGGAGCTTTGGCTCCAAACCTCAGTACCAGGCCTGACCTTTACAGACGAACTGTTCCCCACCAGTGCTCAAACCCAGGCTTGGGACTTGGCTGGTCCAGGAGAGAGAGTTTTTCCCCCTTTGCCTAGTAGCAGGCTGACCAGTACCACCCACCCCAGGCCTCTCAGATCTGGGCCCAGCTGCTGAATGAGTAAGAAAGCACGAGAGAGAGAGAGCGCATGTCCAATCCCTCTAAGATGGGAGGCGGACAGAAGATGCCCGTGTGTCCTTGTGCTTTTGGCAGACTTGGACGTAATCCTTCAGGAGCACTTTAATACTAGAAAAATCCATCACAGCAGACGAGTTAATGAGCTTGTAGCTTTGGAGAAGCGGTGGAGTTTGGGAAGGGGTGGAAGAGGCCTGGGAAGTGAAAGCTTCGTCACCTCCGCCTGTGACTTCAGAGTTTGAATTGTTGATGGTCAGACTACCTGTGTATCACTCCCAGCATTAAGGGGGGCATCAGATTTTGCCGGGCAACACAGGGGAAAGTTGTGGTGGCAGAATTAATTAATGGGCTGCACGGATGTCGTTGCGAAAGGCTTCGTCACAGAACCCTGCGACAGACACCCCGAGTGCGGGGAGGGTGGTGGTGGGCGGCAGAGGCCAGCGGGGCGAGCTCGCAGGAGCCCGGGCCCCGTTCCAGAGGCTCTGGTCTTCCTCAAGGGCCGCCCGGGGGCCAAGGAAGGTGAAGTGTGTTCGTGACAGTAACGCACAGCAGACACTTCAAAGGAACTTTTGAAAAGGTTTGTCCTGCCTCTGTCACTCTAACCACCTCTGTCCTCACTCCTGGCAGTTTGTTTTTAAATCTAGCTGTAATCGCAGTCCGGGTGTGGCTTTCTCTTCCACCCTTTGCCCCTAATTTTCTCCCCTGTGACTGTGGAGGATTTGAAGCAGGGGAGGGAGGCGATCGGCTCCTTTGTGGAGCTCCCCCTGCAGTGACGCACGACAGCGGTAGGCCGGTAGGCCGTCCCGCCCCGAGGACCGTGCCGAGATCGCCGGAGCACAGACACCCCCGCCGGGCGAGCAGGTGCCCCAGCCGAGGGCATTTCACCCTGAGGCTCCGCGGGGTCGGTTCTTTTCACTGAGGATAAGAACACAGTTTGGTCCTTGGAATTTGGTAGGATAATACACTGTGAGTTACGTTTTGTCAGTCATAGCACAGGGGCTGTCACTGCCTGTGGTCAGGAAAGCCTGTGAACTGGTTTCCGCTGTCAGCGGCCTTCGGGAAAGTCTTTGATTCTGAGACGGCTTTGGTCCGTGTCTGAACGGCGTCGTGATCCGGTGGCACCGAGCAGGTTGGTGGACCTGCGGTCAGATCAGGGGCCCGGCCGGCCGCCCGCGTGAGCTTCGGGCTTTGCCTCCCCTCCTGTCCCTCCTCCTGCACAGGTTAGTATACAGTTGGCACCGCCGTTAGTCCATTCAAGATGATTTTAACTTTAGGTTTTAGTTAATCTCAATATTTTTAGGGATGTTAAAACTCTTCGAAATAAGTGCTTGTGTAAAATCTCCCTTTAAATGTTGGTTTCCTTTTTTATTTAAAAATGAACACCTCAGCACTGTTGAGGCCATGGAAAAGTCCTGTCTATTACTTCGCTAACTCATTTAGAAAAGACTTTATAAATCGCTTTTTTAATAATTTATTTGAAACACAGGTGCATACTCTGCCGTTTCCCCATCATTACATTGCTACCTAGAGTTAAAAATACTTTTGAAGGTTTGTTTTCCCGTAAAATTGCAGGACATTTGATGTAATTGGAAGAGTTAGAGGGAAGCCCCTGAGGCTTTCTGCCGATGTTCCGCAGTGGTGAGAGCAGACTGGGGGCCGCACCGACAAGGGCCTTAGCTCCACGCGGAGAGAAGCAGCCCCGATCGGGGCCTCGTCACGTTTGCTTATTGCTTTGCATATATACACATAAAGCTTCTTTGGTGACGTCCTGTGTTTGATTTTAATTTTTGAGTAAATATGGTTTTTTAAAGGTGGATTTATGTTGTATTGACATATTGTCTATTTAAAAGAAACCTCTACTGTCTACTGAAAAAAAACACTATTTTGTTTCCACAGAAACCTGCTAATATTTTAGTTATGGGTGAAGGTCCTGAGCGAGGAAGAGTAAAAATTGGTATGTTATATCTTTGATAAGTCACAGTGTAGCTCTCTTTAAAACTTCTGCAGGCAGCTTGATCACTTCTCATTTTTGCTGTAATAATATGCATATATTCATGGAGTTCCATATGATCGAAGCCATTTCTAAAGATTATACGTTAAAAGTGAAAAACGTTTCACACTCTTGAAAGGTGTCAGACAATCTTTAGAGACTGAAGTGTTCTAATTATAAAATGAGCCATGCAAATTTCTTAGAAATTTTTGCCTCCATTAAAAATAGCCTGTAGAGGTGAGTGGCTTCTGTCCTTGTTAGCAGCCAGCCTCACCTTTGGTCACAAGGGCACACAGCAGTACCAGGAAGTATGCCGTCAGTTCTGACCACCTGAGCCAGACTAGAGCAGAACATATGCCTCTGTCAACCCCCTTGAGCTTAGGAATTACCACCTGAGAATGCCACTGAGGCTGGGTGGGTTCTAACAAGCCTTTGCCTCAAGGGAAAGACAGTTACTGAGCATTCTCTACCTCGTCATGTTTTCTTATATATCAAAGCCGAATTTTACCCATTTCTGGTCTGATAGCCTATGAGGATATAGAGGACAGAGCTAGATTTATTTATCCTACCTGGTTGTTTTTTCATTGTCATTTCCAAGTTGTGTTTGTCACATTTACTTAGTTTGTTTGTGTGTGAGTAGAAGAAATGCAGTAACTAAGTTGCACTAAGTTAAAAGGCAGAGGCTTATGGGAGTGTGTGTCACAAAGTAAATAGGAATTTCTGATGGCAAGATTTAACACGACCTAGAATTATCAGCCGATTTGTACCATTTTACCAACAGAGAAAAACCGAGGTGTGCCTGATGCTTCTTCCTTTTCCTCCCGTATAAATTCCCCAGAACGCACTTTCTACTTCTAATTAGACTCTTGAAATACTCTTGATATAAATTTTGCACATTTTTTGGTAGTGTGAACATTTGATACACCTCAGAATGCTCCTGCTCATTGACTTCCTTTGAGAACCAGGCCCCATCCGGACTCACCATAGGATCAGCAGATGCCTGTTAAGGCCTTCCCTGTGCTTGTCAAGGGTTTTGTCCAATCCGGCTTGGTGGCATCAAAGTCAAATATAAGTTCAAAGCATCCAAAATAAAAAAGACCGAGCTGAACGGGATGCAGATGTGTCTTCACTGTAAGATTTGGGGAAGGCTGATCTATTGCAAATAACCTCCTTTGGGATTAGACGTCTGCATGACACGTATGATGTTGGCAGGTGGGGGACACAGTGATTTAGGGCACTCACCACATAGAAGAAGAAATACTACCTCTTCTGTAAACCAGTACTTAGTAACCTAACTCATGGGTTTAATTCTGTCCTGAATTTCTGTGTTGGTTTTTTTGAACCGCTATACTTAAGTAGATTAGGTGAGGGCCTACTTCTTTAAAAACATGTATTTGGAAAACAAAACTAAAGAAATGTGAATGAATCTTGAAATCCTTGAATAGGTGGTATAGGTGGCATAGGGATTGTTCATTCAACACGCATTTTTGGCAAAAGCTGTTTGGGATGACACTGCGCTTGATGCTAAAAGGGATAGCGAGATGCAAAATACACAGTTCTTGCCCATGAGAAGCTTACGGTTTCGTAGGTTACACAGCCAGGCGCGACTAACTGCAGCGCGTGTTCAGCTGTGCTCGACGCCGTGAGTGTATCTCAGCACAGCTCCAGCCCCGAGACAGGAGTTCGTGACATTTGTCAGATGAGTTCATTTCTTCTAAAGTCAGTTTCCTCCTTTGAAAAAGGAGGCGATTGAATTATATGATCTTTAAAGGCTTTTCTAGCTTAAAAAAGAAAAACAAAAAACCATGATTCTTTAAAAATAAGTTAGTAAAGTTCACCCCAAATTAGTGGGGAGGAGACAGCGATATTATCAGACTCTGTAGTCAGTTTCTGGTTATACCAGTGAACATGCTTCTCGATGCACAGAGTGGGCAGCCTTCCTCTAACTGATCTAGTGTCTTGGTGCATGTGACCAATAAAAAGAATCAAAATGCAGTTTGACCACCCTGCCCGATGCTGGTGAGACAGTTGGAATGACATCTGCCTGGAGGGAGGCGTAGGGTCACCCGTGACCCTGGTAGCCGGCGTGTCTGTGACCCAGAGGGAGAGTGAGTGACGGCAGTTTGCAGCAGGTGGAGATCTCACACTTGTCTTATTAGCGTGGGCCTTCTGACAGGGGTGAGAGAGGTTTTGCTGGTTTTCTCCCCCCAGAATTGACACTTTTTGTTATCTTACTAAAGTAGTAAAGTAGTAAAGTTAGAGTAAAAAATGTAGTAAAAATATGTAAAAATCTTTTTACTTAACATTGTCACTGTTTTTTTCCAGCTGATATGGGCTTTGCCCGATTATTTAATTCACCTTTGAAGCCTTTAGCAGATTTGGATCCGGTAGTCGTGACATTCTGGTACCGAGCCCCAGAATTACTTCTTGGAGCAAGACATTATACCAAAGCTATTGGTGAGTAGAGCTCGTTAAAATTCCATGGCCTTTGAAAAGTGGCTTTGTGGTGGTAGAGTATACGTATTTCTGTATATTTTTAAATCAATTAATATAAAAAAATTCTAAAAGGAAGAGCAAAAACTACCCTAAAATTCCACTATCTAAAAAATACCATCATTAGCATTAGGGGTGTACCTTTCTAGACATCTCTTTCTGATAGGTAAATAGATGCTGAAAAAGTTTTTGAGTGTATGGGATCATACTATGAATTTTAAGTAAAACGTATTTTAAGTTTAATTTTACTTGAAAAGAGAAATAAACACAAAATTTCTTAATCATTGAACTTTAGACAACTATTTCTTCATAAAAAGAAATATGCTAGAAGAAATCTTTTAGCTGCTAAAAGATCCCCTTAAAATTAAGGACAAAAGATTATGCAGATAAGTAGGAGCTGAGACCCTCTTAATTCACTTTGCAGTTTTTGATAGTATTGATTTTCCCCTTTTGCGCAGAATGAGGACGTTAGTGCTCTTCTGCTTCCTCCTCCACCAGCCTCTCGGTTTGTCAAGAATATGAGTAAAGTCACCATCAAGACACATACTTCCGTCCTGTGGGCGCACGTCATCCCCGCCCTTAGTTGCCCTGAGCGTGTGTGTTGCGGTGGGTTTGATGCGCACCGCCTCCGTCCTTTGCTCACCGCGTTCCCATTTCTGACATCTTTATGCCGCTTCATGTTACTGGCAGAATTTTATCACCAAGTCGTTTTTCCTTCCTGTGTCTTGCCTTTTTCCCTTTTATGAGGGTCTTCGTTGCTTATGTTCGCTGTTCTCCGGGGGGGTGGTCACCCCGCGTCTGTTGCATTAGCTAACTCCACCCGCAAGTCTTCTCTCCTCTGCTGTGCTCTGGATTGGGTTTCATCCTGGCCTTTGCCTTTTCTCAGGGTTCGATCCGTTTCTTTCATTTCATCCCTTGGCTAAGGAATTTATCTCAGAGGTAGCTTTTCTGCTTGTTGTATTTCAGGAAAAATGCCGTCTTCACGCTTTATGGTTGGGCAGGGCTTGAAGTTCTAGAGACAGAACCGTTTGCCTCAGGACTTCGCGATGCCCTTCCGCGGTCTCCGAGCACGAGCGTTGCTGGTGGACAGTCTGGTGCCAAGCATTCTTCTCTCTCTGCGTTCCCTGGGCCTCTTCCTTTCTCCTTGCTTTGCCCAGCAACGTGCTGGGCACTTGGTGGGCACATTGAGTGTGAAGGTCACGTCCCGTGCCTGGAGAATGCTCTGCTCCAGGTCTTCATTTCTGCCCCTCTGTTTTCTGTTCCTCTCTTTCCTAAGCTGAGTCTAGGCAGATGTTAGATTTCCTGGATTGGTCCTTTATACCGCCTTTCTTCTCATGTTTTTCTGCTTTCGTCTCTTTTATTTCTATGAATCCCTTCTCGTTATCTTCTTATTATTAGTCTTCATAGCATCTCATTTTACGGAAAGAAAAGCTTCCTGAACACCTGTGAGGACAGTTGTCAAGGTTCCTTTTAAATTGTAATTTGCTGTATTCCTGGGATCATCTCCTGTGTTTTGTTCGTAGTCACTTTTTATTTATATGTCTTGGTCTCGTCCCATAACGTGGCGAGTGTCCTTCAAGTGTTTGTCGACCCTTGAGGTCTCTGACTTTTAAGAATGAGGTTACAGGGAGATCCCTTCATGGCTCAGCGGTTATCGAACTCCCACTGGTATCCAAGAGGCTGTGGGCTCCATCCCCAGCCTCGCTCAGCAGGTTAAGGATCTGCATTGCCACGAGCTGTGGTGTAGGTCGAAGATGCAGCTCAGATCTGGCGTTGCTGGGACTGTGGTGGAGGCTGGCAACTGCAGCTCTGATTGAACCCCTAGCCTAGGAATTTCCATATGTCGCAGGTGCAGCCCTAAAAAAAGCAAAAAAAAAAAGAAAAAAGAAAAGTGAGGTTACAGGAAGCTGCTTGGGCACTTTGTGTGCATGACTGGCGGGCTTTATTGAGGGTCATCCAGCAGAGAACGGCCTCAAGCTGGGGGCCCCCGTGCCGGGGCGCACGTTTCTGCCTTGAGGACCTTGAACTTCTCTAACGGGAGAATCCTTCCACCTCAGGCCCACGCTCTTTAAGGCTGGCAGGGCCGGGGCAGTAGATGAGGGGGTCGATGGGGGATCAACAGGGCAAAATACAGACTCTGTAGCTGGAATTTCCAGGTACAAAATGTGCCCAGATTTGCACAGGACAAGGCTGCTTCCCTCTCGGCCGTAGTGCCCTGGACTGGGGCCTTCTCTCAGCTGGCCTTGCATGTAGCTCTGCCAGATGCGGTCTGCACGAGACCAGTCTCTTCTCACCCTGATCTTAGAGTACCCTCTTAGAACTTGCTGGTCACACAGTCTAGAGCCGCCACTCTGCCTTCCCCACCACACTTCCAGCTCACACTGTCTTGACAGCGTCCTTAGGCGGCACCTGAAATCCCCTGAAGGGGTGGGCATTGCCAGCTGTTGACCCCTGGAAGCCAGTGCTGGTGTGGACATAGTGCCGACGGCCCCTTGCTGGGTCAGTGAACGAAGCTTGTCCCCGTGGCTCTCCTGCCCTCTGACTCCTGTGCGTTTGTACCTGCATTACTTGGCTGCCAGCTCCGTGTCGCCTCAGAAAGTGGAAAGAAGAAATACCTGGGCTCGTTCCCCACGTTAGTCTGGAATCCAAGTGTCTTTTTCACAAGCTCTTTCATGCTCACTCATCTTCATACCTGCTGGGAGAACACATTCTGCTGTGTGCAAGAGCAAGGGTAGGTTCAGGTACTGGATCTAGGACTTTGCGGTTGTGGGGCTCTAGATCGCTTTACAGACCCAAAAGTATTCCAGAGTACAAGCTGTTTGCAGTCAGTTAGAAGGAAAAGTAAAAATGATTGAACCTAGTCCTGTTTTCGAATGTGTGTTATTACGTAAGCACACACTTGGTTGTCTTTTTTGCAAGTGTATGCTAAATGCTTAAGCACGTAAACTCATATGATATGTAGGTATTTTTTACACCTAGAAAATGAATATTTAAAAAAGCACTGTTACTTTTGGAAAGACATATTAATAGACTATACAAATGAGGGAGTAGTTACCTAATCTTAGCTTCTCTTAACAGAAAATTGGAGACTGAACTGATTTAAATTGAGGAAAAAGCATACTATCCCACAGGCTTTTTGGCTCTGGCTCATTACTCATTATCTTTTCCTTTCTTCACGAGAAACCTGTATTCGATCGTGCGCATCAAGATTCATACCACCTGTTATTCTGCAGTCCAGCACTTGTAGGCCAGGGCTGTTTGTCACAAAGCTGGACTCCCCGCTGTTGGGTAGATCCCTTGTTCACATGGCGCTCTAATTTGGGAAAGAGAAGGCCTTCGTATTTTCCCCCTTTCTGCTTTTCATCAACATTAGAATCTGTTGGGTAACTGCTGGATACATTGTTTAAAGCTTAAGAGACGCCAAAGTAAGTGCAGATTATGTCCTTGGCCCTCAAGGGATTTCCGTCCAGTCGAGAAACCAGTGTGAACATGTGCGCAAGGTACCACTGTCCTCTTTGACCAGTGGAGCTATAACCGAGATGCGCACGCTGACATGTGGCCTTGGCTCTGCCACCAGGGTGGTGCTGGTGGTGGTTAGGCCTTGAGTCCCTTATAGCCTGGTTTTATGAAGGCGCGAGCTTCGCCTGAATCATCTGTAAGATCCCCCTCAACTCGAAACGTTCTGTGGCCTTAGACAGAAACCACTGCTGCTGCAGGAGGACCTGGGGGCAGACGGCTGGAGCCAGAGTCTCCGCAGGCCCCACCCGCAGGTGCCTGGCTCAGCCCAAAGCATCCCTGGAGGATGCTTTCTTTCAAAACATTAGCTCAGGAGGTCCCATCGTGGCGCAGGGGTTAGCGAATCCGACTGGGAACCATGAGGCTGTGGGTTGGATCCCTGGCCTTGCTCAGTGCGTTAAGGATCTGGCATTGCCATGAGCTGGGGCGTAGGCCGGCGCGCTACAGCTCCGATTCCACCCCTAGCCTGGGAACCTCCATATGCTGTGGGTGCGGCCCTAGAAAAGACAAAAAAATAAAAAACCCACTGGCTCAAAAAATGATAATATGGGTACCTTACAGACTGCTTGTTTGTTTGCGAGAGAGTCAGAAATCATACATAAACCATTTTGAAGAGAAGTGTTAAAAAGTAGAATAAAGGAGTAAAAATCAACCTTCTTCCGTGGTTCCCGTCTCTGCCACACCCTCCGCGCACGCCACCACGGCGCAGCCCCTGTCCTCACGTCCTGACCGCCCCATCAGACAGCTGTAGTGGGTGCAGAGGGCAGGACCTCTGTGGCTGCGTTTGCGTCTGGTTGCCGAGTGTGCTCGTGTGTCCACGTCAGTGGCGTCCGTGAGAGGGCCCGGCTGCCAGCGGGGGTGGCGGCTCATGTCAAACCGAAGCTAAGGGGCAGCGGAAGAGCGGAGGGGAGATGGACCACGCCCGGCCCGCATCCCCCACCCTCATCACAGGCAGGTTTCAGCGCTGAGGTTGTGCACACTCCCTTGTTCAGAACTGCCTGCTGAATCGTTAGGCCCGGAGGGCAACTGATGGGTTAGTCAGCCGTGTCCCGTGTCCCCGGAGACAGTGGGATTCAGTTCAGAGTGTGGGGCGCTTGGATTGACCTTGCGGCGAAGGCTGCAAGGAGGTGTCAGGCTTAGCAGGCCCTGGGGCACTCTTACAAGTCGAGTCACAGTGGGGCTTTTCAGCTCAGGTGTTTGTCCCTGAGTGGCTGCCCACCGATGAGGTTCTGTTAAATGGGAGGTGTTGATGAAACGGGGAGTGAGGACTGGCTCTGTCGTTAGGGTAGAAGCACACTTGCTGCTTGGCCGTTATCAGCACATCTTGCCCGTGTGGGTCTGTGTGGCCGCCCCTGACGGTCCACCTTGCCTGCTGAGCTCACTTGCTACACACTGGCATCCCCGGTTCTGAGAAGTAGATGGGATTTATGTGTTTTTATTTGCCGAGTCTTTCTAGAAGGAGTTCACCTCACAGGTAGGTGAGCAGGAAGGGACTTTCCATGAACTCAGCACAATCTGAAAAGCTTGGCAGGGTCGGAAGAGAGGCTTGTTGACCGAGGTTTAGGTCTGAAATACGAGCCTGATCAGCCAGCTCACACTCTTGATTAATGTCTGGAGCAGTCCGAGGAAGGGAGGGATGGTGGGGTGAGAAAAGGCGAAAGGTAATGGAAAAGCGCCGACGAAAGAGGTTGTTCAGGTGGGGTTAAACACGGTTCAGTGAAGGAGTCTTTCCTTCTTTCCTGACCCCCGCCCCCGCCCCCCGCAGTGAGGCTTAAGGGCAGCTGAAGCGCTGGTCCCCTCATCTTCCTTGGCGTATTTGTCTTCTTTGTTAGCGTTTTCCACAACCGCGATGAGTCACTGCAGTGCTTCTTGGGTGCTGGGAGCATTGCCTTAGAGCTGCAGACTGACCCACAGCCCAGTCTGTGCCCCCGCGGAGCCGCCTGTCCTCTCTTGGGTTAAGATGATCCGGGTCAGCTTTCGATGGAGTACCCGTGTGAAAAGAATAATCACAGAATAATTAATTTCCCCATTTACTCTCGGATGCTAGAAAGAACATAGCTCGGCCTCTGTTTCTTGGTGAGACGTGGGTGATGTTGGCTAGACTTGGTTCTCTGAAGAACCAAGGGGAGAAAAATGAAGAGCTAGCATGGTGTCTTTGTTAAAATCCCTTGCTTGTAGCCTTAAAGCCAGTAGAGGTTAAACTTGTTACTTTGAAATGTGATGATTTTACATTAAATTAAATCAATACCTAGATCCAGTTTTAGGAATTCTCAGTTATTAATAAATTCAGTTTTAAACTCTGTTTAAGTGACCATTATTGACACACCTGAATAATCGGCGTTACTAAGAGTGATTTTGATTTGTCCTTCTGGAGTTACTTCTCTTTCCCACGGGTATTGGTTAGATCAGTTAAACCACTTACTGAGCGTCCGCTGTGTGCACAGCCTTGTCCTGAGTGTGGAAAAGTTATTCTTGTCCGTTGAGGGATTTCAGAGTGGAGACAGAGGACTTTCAGCTTCAGCTTCTAAATTAGCATCTATGTCTTTCGTCTACTAATAGTTCTGTTGAGTAAGAATTTAATATGAATGAAAGTCAGCCAGTAACTTAAAGTGAATGAAGAGAATGTGTTGTTTATGAAGGAATCCATTTGCCTGGCATTTATTAGAAATGAATTTAGAGGGAGTTCCCGTCGTGCCTCAGTGGCTAATGAACCCGACTAGTATCCATGAGGACTCGGGTTTGATCCCTGGCCTTGGCTCAGTGGGTTAAAGATCCAGCGAGGCCGTTAGCTGTGGTGTAGGCCGGCAGCTGCAGCTCTGATTCAGCCCTCAGCCTGGCAACCTCCATGTGCTGCAGGTGCGAACATAAAAAGACCCAAAAAAAAAAGGAAAAGAAAAGAAAAAAAGAATTTATAGCGTCTGTGCTTATTTAAAGGTGCCCCATATTTTCTTGCTTTTATTAAACACCTAACATGCAAAAAGTCTGAGGCGTAAAGCATAAACACTGAACAAAAAGCTGTTCCAGCAGAAACCCTGTTTCATAGGATATTTGAGGCCAGGCCTTCTTGTCCTTTTCTGGTTGGAATAGCCCTTGCTGACTGCTGCTCACATGGAAGGATAATTATTAGGCTTTATAAATTAATAAGTACCTAAACTAGATAAAGATAAAAAATATTTTTTCCCTCAAACAATGGTGGTGATTGTTTTTGGCAAGTATGCCCAATTTCAAAAGCTCTTTGGGTTTTCTGTTTGTTTATTTTTTTTTTGTTGAGTTTTATTTATTTATGGTTCCCATGCTCCATGTGTAGCTTTGTACGTATTTTACAGATAAGGTAATGTTGGAGGCACATAAACTCACCAAAGATTTTAGGTAATAACTTTGATTTAAACTGGGAGTGAAGCCACTGGGTGGGTTGGAGGTATAACAGGGAGTGAAAAACTGGGGTGGGTGGGGTGGGAATATATATTTACAAAAAATATTCCTTGATATTTATAATCGCCTAGGAATTAATGTGACTTATTGGGGGGGAAAAGAACGAAAAAACACTCCCTGCCAAGATAAAAATGCATTTTCTTTTGGAAAGAACCACTTTATTTTCCTCCTTTTTCTTTTTCCCTTTCCTTTTTTTTTCTTTTCTTTTCCTTTTTTTTATTTTCTTTTTGTTTTAAAGATATTTGGGCTATAGGGTGTATATTTGCAGAACTACTAACGTCAGAACCAATATTTCACTGTCGACAAGAGGACATCAAAACTAGTAACCCTTATCACCATGACCAGCTGGACAGAATATTCAATGTAATGGGATTTCCTGCAGGTACACATTATGTTTTTGTTTTTGTTTTTAAGTCACTGTTATTTGAACTTGGATATCTTCGTTGGAAAGGTGTCTATTGCTAGCTAACAAAAGCTCCTCTTTCTTGATTCTTTATGATTTGCATTAATCATAGATCCACAGAAATAGCAAAATTTGTAGAGTTCACGTCTTAGCATAAAAATATTTAAGGGTTTCTTGAATTTAAGGAGTGTATTTTTGTTTGATTTTTGTTTAATGTTTGACCTGGTACAGTATTTGCAGTCTCTGTATTTAACAAGTGCCTTTGGTTCCCAGCATCGACAACTATGAAGGAAATTCAGTGGTATGTGTTTTTGGCTGGCAGCACGTGTGATGCGGCCGTTACTAGGTCTGCGCGTGCACATTTTGAACGCTCAGGCGCTGTGCGGAATCCGGGTACGGGACAGCCTGCTGGGTGCTCTCTAACCCCCATCAGTAAGGACAGTGGTTTAAGTCCGCACAGTGCGATGGGAGGAGCGCCTCACGGCGACCGCAGCGAGGACGGCCTCGGGGTCTCGCCACAGCGCGGCTCTCCAGCTGGGTCCCAGCCCTTGTCCCCCAGAACCACAGACCCTCACGCACCAGAAGCCGCCCAGAGGTCCCGAATAATGAACATGTGTTGAAAAACACCTCTGTTTTTGATAGTCAAGTACTTATGAGACGTTATTTCGTATTAGAAGGTTTTCTTAGTAACTCAAAATGAATGGAGAAAAATCTGGGAGTTGTAATTCCACACTCCCTTGTAAGGGGTTCATTATCAGTCAATACCGAATCACTGTCTTTCTCCAAAACCGGCCCCCGTTTCTGCGAGGACTGCTTTGTGGAGATGGGACTTCATGTGGCCATTAAGCATGTGTGTGTCGGGCACTGTGTTAAATAGATGGCCGGTGGCACAGACACGACTCTCGCCCTCTTGGAGTTGTCATTGTTCTGCTCTAAACAAGTAGGATGTTGAAGGAATAGGAGTAGATTGAGTAGAGGGAGAAGAATGGCCTTCCTTCCCACGTCCACAAGCCCTCAGCCTTCCGGAGGCCCCTGGGCGGAGCGGGGCTTGGGGTGGCAGCCTCTGTGAGAGGTGGTTCTGAGGTGGTCGCCAGCGTGCGGCTCGGCTTAAGGGGAGCCTGAGAGCGGGCGGCAGCCTTTAGACTTGAGGTGCTGACGAAGGAGGACCTATGATGAGCTCCTGAGAGCTGGTGACGTGGTTCTGTTCCATTTGAGAAGGAGGAGTGTGGCAGCGGTGTGTAAAAATCAATTTAGAAGAGAGAACGGAAGGCAGGGAGCCAGCTGGTTATCTGTAGCAGGTGGAGAAGTGATTTGGAGGAGAAGAAAGGAGAAATGTGTAATTTTTTTGCAGGAAGCTTGTGATTAGGGGAAGATTAAAAGATTATCTCAAGATGTCTAGCTTGAGAAATTGACAAAAATAGAGAAATTGCAACAAGGAAGTAGTTAAGGAGAAAATTGCATTTAGGAGTTGAGCGTATATATTTAGTTTACAATATGTGATGTCTGTGGAGGTTAGGTAGCACATATTTTTACAAGTAGGTTGGAAGAAAAGCAAGCCTGTGAAGGTCCTTGAAAAGCGGAGGTGCTCTTAAGCTACCTGCCAGAGTGCGGGTACCTGTGGACTCTCCGTGACACCCACTGATGGTGACAACAAGCTTCTGAAGTAGCAGGTGGTGTTGGAGTAACTCTGACGCCAGCAAAGCCTGACGGAGACATTTCCCCCCTGATGTACCGCTGTCTGGTTATAGTAACGTTGACCCAGCCAGCGCACCACCAGCTGACTTATTACTATTCCAGTTAGAGCCGACTGGGCTCCACTGCAGACAGCTGTTACTGCTTCCGTTGATGCCATTCCAAGCGGTGTATCTAAAAGGTGGCAGGAAGGAGGCCGTGTAAAAAGAGGTGCGCTTACAGCCGCCAAGGGGAAGGTGGCACGTTTATTGTTGAAGAGATTGGGTGCTGAGGTAACAAGAATTTTGGTGTGTGGAAAAAAAAGTGACTTTGCACATAGAAATAGAAGCACTTAATAATAGAAATACTTGTTTGCACCTTGTTCCCTTCTTGTTACGGAAATGAAGGTTCCTTAGAGGAAGACGTACAAAGTAGGCATTAAGAAAACAAGTTCGAAAGAGAGGGATCTCATCGAATGCAGGGCGTGGGGAGCTGCCTTTACAGCTTGAAGATGTTTGCTCTGGCTGACCGTGCGTTTGAGGACTGTGCTTTCATGTGTAAGACATGTAATGAGAAGGCTGAACCGCTTGAGAATAGGAACCTAGACAATATAAAATTTTATCAATGTATTTCACAGATAAAGATTGGGAAGATATAAAAAAGATGCCTGAACATTCAACATTAATGAAAGACTTCAGAAGAAATACGTAAGTTGGAAAGAAACTTTGTTGAATTTTGCTTTTCTAGAATACTCGGTGTAAGATTGAATGCTAATAGAATACTCCACATAAAATTATTAAGTAGTTTATTTTATTTACTCTGATAAATATTTTTACATTATGAGAGTCTTCATTTCTGAAAATGTTTAAGTGGTGATATAAAGAAGGTGACTCTCTGGTGTGAGCAGCTGAATTGGGTATGAAAAAAGTCAGTTCATTTCTTTCCATATGTCTTCCTTTCTGGAAGCCATGCATGGGTGGGAAGTAGCTAAAGCACTTAGAGGCTGAAATAAACAAACCTTGCTGACGGCCACCTGCCTACACGCCTAGGTCGTGTTGTAAATTTAAGCAAGTTGTTATGGAGAAGAAGGAATATTTCATTTATTCTCAGTGGAAGATCAGGGGATTGGAGAGGTAGTTTATAGACCTATGGCAAAATGTTTAAAAATGTATTCTTTTAAACTTGCTGGTAAGGCTGAGTTAAACTCTTGACCCATCTGTTATTTATAAGGTGGCCGTTGACGTAGCGTTCGTGTGAACAAGCTAAACAGTGTATTGTTATTCATGAGATTATCTTGCATTTAATCAGGGGTATCCATTCAAAAGTGACTGGGTGAACACTGAATAAAATTGGCTTCATACCATTTTCAGTTTACTGCCTCGGTGATGATTAAAACAATTCTATTTGGAAAAACCTTAGCTGCTGTAACATTAACGTTAAATCTAGTAGAGGTAGTTCATAGTATTTCTCTTTCAGGTATACCAACTGCAGCCTTATCAAGTATATGGAAAAACATAAAGTTAAACCAGATAGTAAAGCATTCCACTTGGTAAGCTTTACGGAACGGTACTAATCAAATGCATTTTTCCCCTCTCTTATGCCCAACCGGAGGCTTTTTCGAGTAAATGTGTATGGTTTCTCACCACTCTTAGAGCGGTTAAATAGCAAATGCGGAGATCTTTCTGGTGCATACTAGTAAAAGTAGCAAAATACAAAAAGCCCGTAACGTGGTTTGACAGGTAGAATGTTTGGTTGCATTAGATTTTCTAAAGATCATCATTGTACCAAGCCTGTCAAGTCATTTTCTGATTTCCATTTATTGGTTTTCATCAGTTATTTAAAAATTTCAAAGAAGCAGCAAGATGAAAACAGTCCCACGATTCAGAAATAACATTTACAGATTATTTTATACTTCAACTCTTTGAAAGATGGTTTACAAAAAAAAATTTTTTTTTGGCATTTTAGGGCTGCACCCATGGCACATGGAGGTTCCCAGGCTAGGGGTCAAGTTGGAGCTGCAGCTGTCGGCCTACACCACAGCAACGCAGGATCCAAGCCGCATCTGCAGCCTATACCACAGCTCACGGCAATGCCGAATCCTTAACCCAGTGATCGAGGCTAGGGATCAAACCTGTGTCCTCATGGATACTAGTTGGGTTCATTAACCGCCCAGCCACAAAGGGAACTCCTGGTTTACAAAATTTTGACTCCCAAGGTGTACCTCTCATAAACTTGGCTTGCGGGGACAGTATGGATTACTCACTTTTCCTGGAAGAGTGTGAGAAATGCGGTTTATAAATAGTCTATAATGGAAAAATGATTTGACCTAGAATCTAAATGAACCCATGTGCTATCAAGGTAATTGCTATCAAGGTAATTAAATTTGTTTACAATAAATTTTTCATTTTTACATCATAACAACTGAAAACATTTTTTAGTTTTAGGTCTTTAAAAAATAGTGTAAAGGAGGAATTTGGTGAAGCAGGTTGTATTTTGCTTGGCTTAAGTTTCTTTAATCCTTTATTCCCAGTATTTTTAAATGAGTTCATTAAATAGGATTTTTTTTTCTAACTTTAAAAGGATTAAACTTTCCTTTATTATAATACCAGGCCACTTGGCAAATATTTCTTCTGTTTCTGCTTCAACTTCTGCTTTTTCTTCTCCTCCTGCTCTTCTGCTTCTGCATTTCCTACAGTAATTTTTTATCATGTCGTGTATCATATATTTCATATCTAATCAGCAATATTAAAAAATGCTTAACTGCTCATATTACCATGCAATGTATTATCTAAATCATGGTTTCTTAAAATGTACTTCACATAGTACCCAAATCAGAAGTTCGATCCTTCAAAGTTACGGCCGTATTTATTCTAACAAAATATTGTAGTAGTGGCGGACCAGAAGTCACAATTTAGGGGAATTTTTTTACACCGCCACCCAGTTCACTGCTGCTCAGTTTAGTCTGAGGCGACTTTGACCGCTACCACTGAAATTCTAGAGCAAGGCTTCCTTTATTGCATATTTGCTTGTTTTTACCAGGGTGACAGGTCTTGGGTGGTCTCGTCTGAAAGCTCTAATACAATTGCTTTAAACCTCTTGAGTACATTAAATAGCAAATCTGTGTTTTTCCTTTCAATCTCAAAATAAAATTGTGCTTCCACGGAAATATCAGCTCATTTAAATTAAAGTCTCACCATCCCAGCATTTCATCTGCATTTTAAAATATTCCACCTCCTTCTGTTTTCTAATTGTGTCATCTCTCATGGTCTCACATGTCTCCTAGTTTCTTGGTTTCCATAGCGTGGTCCTAGCCCAGCAGCACCGCAGTCACCTGGGCAACGCTGCAAGTGCAGGTGCTTGGCTCCTGCCCAGATGTGCTGCTCAGCAGCTCCGGAGTCACTAGGAAGTGCTCCGGGGACGCCTCCGATGTGCTTCAAGTCTGAAAGTGCTGCGTGTTAGGCCAGAGGTGGTGGGCTGAGGGCGCACCTGTTAGAGGGCCTCTTAAGTCACACGTTAAAGGCTCTCGTTCCTAGAATCCTCAGTCCCTCATATTTCAACGAAAAAGTGCTGAATTTTGACATTAGTTTCACCTTTCGGTATCTCATTACAACAACAGTAATAATACCAACACCTAGAGAGCGCGTTCCCCACGCCTGGCACCACTGTAATTGCTTTTCGTCATTCTGAAAAGAAACATGATAAAAGGTACTGTTTCTAAGCTCCATTTGGCAAATGGGGTTACAGAGGGCTTAAGTAATTTGTTCACAGTCACCCGACTCATAAATGTCAGGTCAGGATTTGAGGCCAAGCAGCGTCTCTGCAGAGTCCCCGCCGATAGCACCTGGCCTTGCTGCACAGGTTCTGTACCGGGTGCCGTGTTTACATAGCCCCGGGCGGCAGTGCCAGAGATGGCTGTCTGAGAGCCGTGCTGTTGGGAGGGTAGCCGCTGAGCTCTGGAAATACACCTGATATGACTGAGAAATTGACTTTTTTTTTTTTTTTTTAATTAAGAAAAAAATTTTTTTCTAGGGCCACAACTGCGGCTTATGGAAGTTCCCAGGCTAGGGGTTGAATAAGAGCTGTAGCCGCCGGCCTCCACCACAGCCACATCATCTCGGGATCCGAGCTGCGTCTGCGACCTACACCACAGCTCACGGCAACGCCGGATCCTTCACCCACTGAGCAAGGCCAGGGATTGAACCTGTGTCCTTATGGCTACTAGTTGGGTTTGTTTCCACTGCGCCACATGGGAACTCTGAAAAATTGACTTTTTAAATTTAACTTGGTTTTAATTAATTTGGTTTTAACTCTAAATAGCCACATGTAGCTAGTTTATTCTTTGGGGTATAATGTTTTCCCCTTAGTAGAAAACACAGGCATTTTGGTCCTGTTCTAAATTGGACGTGGCAGTTCAGATGGTGTAGGAAAAAGGTCTTGGTTGAGAGTAAGAAGACGTATGTTTAGTTACTTCTTATAGGAGAACCGGGTGAGCTGATGATTATTAAAATGACTCGTGTGAATGACTACATGAAATTGAAAGGTTTTTAGTTTTTAACTGGGGGGAATGAAACCCTCTGAACTGTGGTGTTATTGATCAAAAACCGTGTACCTCCCACAAATGTGCCAAAAGGTAAAACTTTGAGAAGTAATGCAGTGATGTTTTTATGATTTATGGTTTCAGCTTCAGAAATTGCTTACCATGGACCCAATAAAGCGAATTACCTCAGAACAGGCTATGCAGGATCCCTATTTCTTAGAAGACCCACTTCCTACATCAGAGTAAGTGATCAGTTTATTAACTCACCAGCACAATAGAATTTTTTGGTGCGTGCTTTTTTTTTTTTTCTTTTTTAAAGCCACTTCTGTGGCATATGAAAATTCCTGGGCCCAGGCTCAAACCCATGCCACAGCAGCGCGGGCACTGCATCCTCAGCCCACTGTGCCGCCAGGGAGCTAGCTCTTGGTGCGTGCTTTTTTTTAGCTGTCAATGCCAGGTTGCTGCTGCTCTTGTTCGGGGACTCAAAGAAATCCTTATGACAAGCAGAAAACGAGCTGGTGACTGAGAGCCGTCAGGCTTTTACAGCGGAGAGACGCTGCTGCCCTGCTTGCTGCCCGCGGCCGGTGGCGGCGGTAGTCGAGGGCGGGCTGCTCCCACGCACTGGCACTCCCTGGGGCTCTGAGCCGGCGCACTGCTTGCACTTAGTTCTGTGTCCCAGTTGCAAGCCCCACCCCAAAGAAGTGTGTGGTCCCCATACATTCCTTCTTTTTTTTTTTTTTTTTTCCGTCTTTTTGCCTTTTCTAGGGCCGCACCTGCAGCATACGGAAGTTCCCAGGCTAGGGGTCCAGTCGGAGCTGTAGCTGCCAGCCTGCACCACAGCCACAGCAACATGGGATCCGAGCCACATCTGCAACCTACACCACAGCTCACAGCAACGCCAGATCCTTAACCCACTGAGCGAGGCCGGGGATTGAACCCGTGTCCTCATGGATCCTAGTCGGGTTGGTTAACCACCGAGCCACGGTGGGATCTCCCATTTCGTGCATTTTGGATTCAGTCTGGAGGGTAGAATGCAGTTTTGTTGAGTCATGACATTCCAGCTGCGATCTCTGCCTTGGTTGTGGTGCTGAAGGAGCAGTGCCGACATAAAGGAGAGCCGAGGCCCTTTGGATGGTGCCTGGGGGTGCCGGTGCTTTTGTTCAGTCACTGGTTGGGAGAAGACACGCACTGCCTCGCGGCTGCACCGGCAGGGAGGCGGAGGCTGTGTGAACGGTGAAAGCGCGTTTGAGACGCTGATCAGCGCGCCGGAAATCGTTGTTGTCTCTTCTCTTTCCTGGGTCAGCGTTTTTGCCGGTTGTCAGATCCCGTACCCTAAAAGAGAGTTTTTAACGGAGGAAGAGCCCGAGGACAAAGGAGACAAAGTAAGTGTCAGGGTGCGGGGCGGCTTCGTGCGTTTCTGCTGGGGTGCCGCCTGCCTTCTGCGGCCGCGGCCGCGGTTTGCTCCCCTCTGAGTTGCTCTCTCTCTTTCCGTTTCACCAAATTGAGAAGAACCAGCAGCAGCAGCAGGGCAATAACCACACTAATGGGACTGGCCACCCCGGGAACCAGGACAGCAGCCACACGCAGGGCCCCCCGTTGAAGAAAGTGCGGGTTGTTCCTCCTACCACTACCTCAGGCGGACTCATCATGACCTCAGACTATCAGGTACGGCCGCCCGCAGCCCTGCATGGGGGTGGTGGCCCCGGGGCCGCGGCGGCAGGAGCACAGCGCCAGCCTCTGCTGCTCGGGAGACGTTGGCCTGGGGGGTTGCTGGCCTGCAAAGCGCCAGGCGGTTCTGTCGAGGAGGCTTAGCCAGGCGTGGAACGGTCGGACCGAACGGCGCCCCTGTTAACCCGGTGGCCTCGGTCAGGTCCTAGACAGGGCCTGGCTTTGGCGTCTCCTCCGGAGCACGAGCCGCGGGAAGCCACGTGGGGGCGGGTGGGCCTCAGCGCCCAGCGTCCAGGAGGTGCCCAGGAAGTGCCGTCTGTCGTCTGAAACCACGGCAGCTAGGGACGCGGTTAGGCCTGTGGGCAGCCTTGAGTGGGAGGCTGGGGCCCTCGGCTCCCGCGTTGGTAGGATGCGGTTGGTGGTAGGTGGTAGGTGAGGCTGTGGTCGGGTTAGAGGAGAGGGCGCGAGCCGGCCTGGCAGGCGTTTGCTGGATGATCGCAGCCCCTTTCGTCATCGTCGTCATCGCGGGAGCTCAGGCCCGCGGCCAGCACTCCGGTGCTGGAGCCTGTGGTCAGAGCACTTCACGTGTGCGCTGTCCTGCCGAGCCTGACACAGACGTGGTTTCCTTCCGACGCGATGGCAGCCCGAGGTGGGTGTCAGCGGCCGCGATCCTCCCCGGGTTCGCCCCGCGAGCCGGGGCGATGCAGGACAGACCCAGGCCCACCAGAGGCTCGAGGCTCCTCTCGAGTGACGTTGTCGCCTCCTTTGCACACAGACCTGTTGAACGTGGAAGCACCGCCCTGCAGCTCCTACCCCTGTTCCCAGGCCCCTGGGCCTCGGCGTGGGAGGCATGCTGACAACCTGACCCCTTCCAGTTAGTTACCTGCTAAGAGAGCAGAGGAGGCTGTTCAACTGAATGTGCGGCCAGAGGCTGCTCCTAGTCTGGGGGCTGGTCAGTGGGAGGTCCAGCCCCCCCCCCCCCCAGCCTGGGAGCAGACGCCCATGGCTGTGTCTGCATGGGGGGGGGCTGCCTCCTGAACAGGCAGTGCCCCCCGCACCGTTCCCACTGCCGCTGCCACCTGCCGGGAGGTGGTGCTGTGTTCCTGGTGGATGTTACGGTCGTGGTGGTCTTGTGGGTGATTTCAAAAATAGTATTTCTGGAGTTCCCGTTGTGGCGCAGCAGAAACGAATCTGACTAGGAGCCAGGAGGTTGTGGATTTGATCGCTGGCCTCTCTCAGTGGGTTAAGGATTTGGCGTTGCTGTGAGCTGTGGTGTAGGTCGCAGATGTGGCTCGGATCCTGTGTTGCTGTGGCTGTGGTGCAGGCTGGCAGCTGCAGCTCCGATTTGACCCCTAGCCTGGGAACCTCCATATGCCGCAGGTGCGGCCCTAAAAAGACAAAAGACAAAAACAAACAAACAAAAAATAGTATTTGTGACTACAGTTTCATGTGTCCACTCTTCCTGAAATGCTACTTGAGCTAGGGTTGGCAGAATTTTGGATTCTGTGATTTATTAACTATGCTTTGAACGAGGAAAGTATTAAATTATGGTTACTCTTCTGTAGTGATTGTCTTAGGAACTAATAGTGCGAGAAAGAGGCAGGAGTGAGAAAAGGACAGACAGAACTAGTGGACTCGGAGAGACAGGACTGGCAGCACAGCAGGAAGACGCAGCCTCGTGTGGTTTTAGCAACGGCACTTCCCACCTGCCCAGATTCGGGGGGCGGGGTTGTCATTTTAGCGCTAAAGCCGATAGTAGCACAGGACTCTTCTAAGCCCCAGCTGCCTCAAAGTGAAGGGCCTTTCCAGCCCACGCCCGCCTCGCTGGCTCAGCGCGCCTGCGGCGTGGGAACACCCGAGTCACGTCTCTCCCTCGGCCTCCTTTGCAGCGTTCCAATCCCCATGCTGCCTACCCCAACCCCGGACCAAGCACATCGCAGCCGCAGAGCAGCATGGGGTACTCAACTACCTCCCAGCAGCCTCCCCAGTACTCCCATCAGACACACCGGTACTGAGCTGCGCCGGACACTGTCCATGCACTGTCGCTGCGCCGCCGCGGGCCTGCCGCCGCCCCCGCGGAGCCCGGGATGGGCCCTGAGAATGTACTGTGCAGCCACGGCGTCAGATGTCCAGCAGCCAAGTCCCGCCGCTTTTCACAGATTGGGGTAGTGGCTTCCAGGTGGTTCCTGTTTGGCGTTAGACTCGAGAAGAAAGTCCGAGCACAGTTTGTGTTGTGGGTTTGCTACTTCCCTGGTTTACTTGACGTGGTTCGCACTGACCAATGCATTTTTTCAGTGACAGTCTGTAGCAGTCGAAGCTGTGAAGTGTGCTGGGGCAAGCCTTTGTCGTTGAGTGTGGTGAGTTCTTCCAGCGTAGCAACATGATCTGACCAACAGTACACACACCCCCCACACGCAAAAGTTTAACTGGTACTTGAAACAGACAGCCTGTGTTAACCCGACAGAGTAGCAACCAAGACCCAAAAGGAGACTCTTTCGGTACAGTTTTCATTTCAGTGTCTTAGCAGTGGGCCGACGCATTTTCTACATTAATCAGTGTTTCTGACCAAGACCATCGCTTGGATTTTTTGAAAGTATAAAAGCCACATAGTTTCTCCAGAAGGTTTCAAAACTCCCAAAGATTGATTTCCAACTTCTAAGTTTGTTTTTGTTTTCAAGCTATGACTTGACTGGTATTAAAGCTGCTATTTGATCGTAATGAAATATGTTGTCATTGATATAAACCTGTTTGGTTCAGCAAACAAACTAAGATGATTGTCATAGACAGTGTTTTATTTTTCCTGTTGGTGTTGCAGATTTGTGAGCATGCTTTAAGAAGACAAAAGCATGAATGATAACTTCCTTAAAAAGGTGCGGCATCCAATTGAGATATTTTGTCCTGATTTTAAAGCTGGTTGGTGTAGTACTACTAAAATTTTGTTCAGTTCATTTTCTTTTTTAAAACTTGTTCGCACGGTGTTTAGGGTGCCCTTACTTCAGCCAAGGAGAAGGAGTAGGAGAGCCTTAGAATTTTTGAGGAAAAAAAAAAAAAACCTATAACATACAATGTACTGTATCAAACTATTTTACATGAATGACACAAGTATTCTGAATTTAAAAAAAAATTGAACATTGTTAAAAACAAGGTGTTATGTAATAAATTTATTTTTCATAAGTCAAAATACGGAGTCAGCTGTGTTTTTACACACACCAAGGTGTTTTGTTTTATTTTCAAATGTGCCTTAACAAGCGGCCTCTGAGTAGACGCGACGGTCGTTGTCCGTGACGACACCTGTGTCTCCTGCCCCGGGAATGAAGTAGAGGGACGCGTGTGATTTCGGTACAGGTTCTTCTCTCTGTCACATGTAGTCCTGTCACACGAGAGGTGGCGCAGACGGCTTTCTCATTGAAAGCGTGGAGCCCTCTGTTTCTAGAATCACGCCTAATTCTGTGTTATGCTCAGCCCGTGGTGGCTGTTTTATTCCAAGTAATTATTTTTTCCTCCCTCCTTAGGCACACAATACGGAACACTTAAAAGCAAACACAATTTTCTTAAAAATTCAACTCATCTGTGTAAAAACATTCTGAACCATTTTAAGAACCAGGGCGTTCCGTTGCTGAGCAGCCTGGACCTCGTAGTGAGGACAATTGAGGGTGAACTCGGGCCTCCGTGTTGTCTGTTGTCTTCACTCCCCGGTTGGTTTGCGATTCTCCATCAGTCGCACCCTGTTTCCCGTCCACGCGCGTCCCCTGCTTTTCGCCCTGACTGAGCGCAGCACCTGCCAGCTTGGCGAGCGTGGCCGGCATCCGGACGTTTCTGTTTCCTCGGGGTCAAGTCCCAGAGGTTGATTCGGGCCACACCCGCAGCACATGGAGGTTCCCAGGTGAGGGGTCGAACCGGAGCTGCAGCTGCCGGCCTGCACCCCAGCCACGGCAACGCCAGATCCTTAACCCACCGAGTGGGGCCAGGGATCGAACCCACGGCCTCGTGGCTACAGGTCGGGTTTGTTACCGCTGAGCCAGGACGGGAGCTCCGGCATCTTCATTTTTAACGCAGCCCTCCGTGGGCTCAGCTGCAGAGGTGGGGAGGAAACCTGCCCCCCCAAGCCGGTGGAAAGGCTGAGCAACCGGGAGAGAGGGCCGCTCGGGCGTGTCTGCCCCCTGCGTGAATTTCCAAATGCAGAGCCCGAGAGGACGCGTCCGCTCTGGGCGCTGGAGACTCCTTCATCCCCCATCCTCTGAGCGGCCTGCCCGTCTCCCAGAGCCACCCACGTTGGCCACGGTCACAGTCACAAATGCAGCCTGGTTTCTCCCTGAGCTTCATGTATTTAACCAGATCTGTGACAAGGGACACACACGCCACTGCCGTCCCTCTCTAGCCTGTGGCCTGGCTCGGCGTTCCTGCTGGCCCGTCTGGCACACATCGGCGCATTCTCTGTCTCTCCCTCTCCCACCTTGGCCGCCCCTCTTCGCTGCCCCCACCTCATGAGCGCCCCCAGGCGGCTGAGAGGCTGCCGGTCCCCCGACCTCTCTGCATGTCGCTCGTCACTCACGGCATCTCTGGACTGAATATGCATCCAGACTCACGCTGTGCCCGGGGCCACTCGGGGCCACAGCGCCATCGTCTTGCACACCCACGCAGTCCCTGCCACTCTCAGCTGTTCCTTACGTGGCTTCCCAGCTCGCCCACCTCCCTGCCTGCCTCCGCTCGCCTCCCTCTGTAAAAGCCAGAGCCTCACCGTGCCCAGCGAGTCCCTGCGTGCCCAGCATCCAAGCCTGCCAGCTGCAGTGCTGTTGGGCCCCTCTGGGGCCTGCCCTGCGTGCGCCGTCTTTGCCATCCGCCTCCGTCTCCCTCCAGCCAGCTTCCCGGCTTCCTCGCTCGCCCCTTCCCCGTCTGCTCACCTCTCCCCTCGGTAGAGAGCCCCTCCCCGTGCGCTCTGCTCCCACACCCGCCAGCATCCTCTGTCCCTTTGCCCTGCCTCGTTATCCTGCGCAGCCCTTACCGTCACGGACATACACTTGCCTGTTGGTTTTCTTTTCGTGAAGATAAACTCCACAGGGCAGGGTTTTTAAACACTGGAGTAGAGTTGACTTGTAACCTTGTGCGGTGTGCTGATCTGATGCCCTCTTACTGGCAGTACCATTGTCGCCCAAGTGGTAGCTCTGGGCCGTCCTAATTAATTAATTCCAATAGTCCCAACAGCTAGAAGATGCCCCCCAGCCACATATGGTCTGTATCGCTCATCCTGGTGCAGCTCATAAGTGTTGAATGAATGAATGGCTTTCTGTTTGGATGTCAGAGAGCCTCAAACTCAGCGTATCCAGACGTTTAAGCTTCTGTCCTGCCACCACCCGTTTCCAGACCATCCAGCTGCCTGATTGGCCTCCCTGCTTCCGCTAATGCCATCCTATAGCCTGCCTTCCACGCGACACGGGTCCTCTGCCCTCGCAGCAGTGAAGGCTCCCTGCCGTTTTCGTCCGTGTGTGACGTCTTGGGTGTGTATGTTTATGGTCAGCCTCCCTGAGGCCAGGCACTCTGGTCCTGTTCACCATAAGCTTGAGTGGTGGCTTCATCCTTTGTCCTCTGCGCTTCCCGCACGCAGCATGCGTTGTAGAACAGGTGGACAGGAGTTCCCCATCATGGCTCAGGGAAAACGAATCTGACGAGCATCCATGAGGACTCAGGTTTGATCCCTGGCCTCGCTCAGCGGGTTAAGGATCTGACGTTGCCATGAGCTGTGGTGTAGATCACAGATGAGGCCCGGATCTGGCATCGCTGTGGCTGAGGTGTAGGCTGGCGGCTTTAGCTCCGATTCGGCCCGTAGCCTGGGAACCTCCATGTGCCACCATTTCGGCCCTAAAGAGCAAAAGAAAAAAGAAAAAAAAGTGGACAGCTTCTCATATAGTTACGCATACCCTTGTCATATAACTTAGCCATCCCAAGTGAAACAAAGACTTGTGTTCACACAAAAATCCTGTACACAGATGTTCATAGTGGCTTTATTTGTAGTTGCTGGAAATGGAATCCATCTACTTTTCCATCAGATGGTGAACAGACACCGCGACACTCCCTTACGGTGACAGGGAGCGAACCACTGGTACACATAGCAGCATGGATGATTCTCCTTGTGCCTCCTGGAAGACGTCACGCTCCAAGACCGCAGACCGTGTGACTCCGCCCATGTGACAGTCTGGAAAAGATAAAACCGTGGGGTCAGAGATGAGCAGGGCTGCCGGGGTCAGGAGTGAGACAGGCTGGGAAAGGACACAGGCGGGGTTCTGTCGGGGACGAGATGGTTCTCTGTCTTGATTTTTGCTGCACAAATCAATGCCAGAACCCACCCAGCTGTGCAGGTGACTCTTCATGGTTTGGTTTGATTTGATTTTTGATTTTTTTGTCTTTTTAGGGCCACACCCACGGCATATGGAGGTTCCCAGGCTAGGGGTTGAATCGCAGCTACAGCTGCTGGCCTCCACCACAGCCACAGCAATGCAGGAACCGAGCTGCATCTTCAGCCTACACCACAGCTCACAGCAATGCCAGATCCTTAACCCACTGCGTGAGGCCCGGGATTGAACTGACATCTTCATGGATGCTAGTCGGGTTTGTTACCATTGAGCCATGACGGGAATTCCCTCTTAATGGTTTGAAATTCTGCTTTAATAAAAAACAAATAGGAGAAACAAGACCGGCAACATCTAGCGTTGGCAAGAATAGGGAGCACCTGGAACTCTCAGCCCTCGCTGGTAGGAGTACAGACGGAGCAGCCACTTGGGAAGACAATCTCGTGGTTCCTTATAGAGTGAAACACGTACTTAGCAGCTGACCCTGCAGTCACACCCTAGGTGTCTACCCAACAGGACTGAGAGCATGTCCACACCGTGGCCTGTGCATGCGTGTTCAGAGTGCCTTTATATCACAGCCGCAGCTGGACATCTGGTAATAGATAGGTAGAGAAGCTGTGGGATATCCATACGGTGAAATATATTACTGAGCAGTAACATTGAAGGTTCAGGAATCTTGATCGTGGTTACATGTGTGCCTGTGTGTGTGTGTGTGTGTGTGTGTGTGTGTGTGTGTGTGTATAAAAGATTTTTAAATCAAGGTTAAGGCGTAATTTACACACAAACTACCAATGTAAAGCATTCAGTTTGATGGGTGTTGAAAGACATGTATAAATGGGTGCATGTGCATCTGTGTGTGTATATGTAAATGTGTGTATATATACATGTATGTATATGTATATAGACGTGTGTGTATTTTTATATATATACACATGTTTTTCAAAATCCATCAAACCGTATGCTTTACATTGGTCATTTGAGTGTAAATTATGCCTTAAGCTTGATCTGTTTAAAATTCAGTGCTTAGGAGTTCCCGTTGGTGGCTCAACAGATTAAGGACCTGATGTTGCCTTTGTGAGGATACAAGTGCAATCCCTAGCCTTGCTCACTGGGTTCAGGACCTGTTGTTGCTACAAGATGGGGCGTAGGTCATGGATGCAGCTCAGATCCTGTGTGGCTGTGGCTGTGGTGTAGGCCGGCAGCTGCAGCTCCAATTCAACCCCTAGCCTGGGAGCTTCCATATGCTGCGGGTGTGGCCATACAATAAAATCAAATAATATAAAATCTAGTATTCAGAGACTTTTAGCACATGCCTAGATATAAATATATGTTGCAAATGTGTTGCTAGTGTTCTCTCCACCTGGAAATGCAATTTTTTTCTTAAGACATAAGGTCTCCTAGCCTCTGGTGAATCAGCTTGGTGTGTTTAAATGAGCATATGTGGAGGGTTAGAGCATTAATAATCCCAAACCTGAAATACTTAAAGTTTCCTCCGAATTCATTAATCTTCATTAAGCATTTTTTTTAATTTGCAAACTTTTTTAAGTTTTATTGAAGTATAGTTGATTTGCAATGTTGTGATAATTTCTGCTGTACAACAAAGTGATTCAGTTATGCATATACAAGCATCCATTCTCTTTCATGTTTTTTGATAGTCACATCCTTTTTATTCAAAACATATTTTTATAATTTAATTTGATGAGTTTTTTATATTTATAGTTGTACAACCATTATCAAAGCCTAATTTTAGAACATTTTTATCCCAAACTCCCAGTCTTCCCTGGACAACCCCCCCCCCCCAACCTGTCTCCTTTGGTAACTGTAAGTTTTTCAAAGTCTGAGTCAGTTTCTGTTCTGCAAATACATTCCTTGTATCCCTTTTTTTAAGATTCCACATATAAGTGAGAGCGTATGTTTGTGTCTCACTGCCTGACTTCACTCCTATGAGAATTTCTAGGTCCATCCGTGTTGCTACAAATGCCAAGGTAGGGGCGTGTCCTTTTCTGACAAGTTCTGAACAGTCTTCCTCTCACTCAGGGACCGTGGGGAATTTTCTCACAGCCTGAATGTTCTTGAGGGGGCAGTCGAGTTGAATTCACTGGATGTTTCCTGAGCATTTGGTACGTGTTTGACGGTCCGTTAGGACTTGCAGCCAAACAGAACCAGAACAGACCACAGTTCCCGTCCTCAGATACTCAAGAAACTTCATTTAGTGGCGGAGTCTGGATACACATGTAGGGAAGCAGAACAGCAGAAGCCATCGGTAGACCGCGGGCTAAAGAGGGGCTGGGACCCGCACCTGCTCTCTCGAGGAGACAGTAGCTTGGTGGGAAGGGCTTTCTGGGGGTGAGGATTGGTGTGGAGCGTCAGAAGGACAGGGGGTTTGGGATCAGAAGCCCCAGGTCTTGTCCCTGCCACTTACTTGATAGAAGGCCTTGCTCATGTCATTCAGCTTTTCCAAGCCCCTGTCAATACTAAGAACTGTAGTCACGGTGGAGGCGTTGTCACCGTCACAGAAGTGCTGCCGGGCCCCGTGTAAGGCAAACCCTACATCACTTCTCAGAGGCCCATAACCATCACCTCAGCTGGACCCAAAGTAACCCCAGATGCCTACTGTGTGCCAGGCTCTACGCGAAGCATTTTGCATGTACAGGATCCTTCCTCCCGAGAGCTTTTTGGGTTCAGTAGTATTTTCCCCGTTTCCCAAATGAGAAAAACAACATTTGGAGAGGCGGTGTCCTGCTTGAACTCACTCAGCTGTGTGGCTGGGGCAGAGTCACTCCCCGCGGCTTCCAGGCCTCAGAGGAAGAAGCCTGGGACGGTCGTGCATGGTGAAGTGGCCCCTCTGTCCAGAGCACAAAACATGGCCTGGGCAGCAGGAGCCAGAGATGAAATTAATAAGCCTGTGATCTGTCAGTGAGGCTTATTTCTTGACATGCTTTGCCTTTTAAATTACAAGGTCCAAAATGAATGTGTCTTTTTACTAGTCACTGATAATGTCTGTTGAAAATGTCTTCAGGAGTTCCTGTCCCGGCGCAGCGGAAGCGGATCGGACTAGGAACCATGAGGATGAGGGTTCGATTCCTGGCCTTGCTCAGTGGGTTAAGGATCTGGCATTGCTGTGAGCTGTGGTGGAGGTCGCAGACGTGGCTCGGATCTGGCAATGCTGTGGCTATGGCTGTGGCCGGCAGCTGTAGCTCCTATCTGACCCCTAGCCTGGGAACCTCCATATTGCCATGGGTGTGGCCCTAAAAAGGACGAAAAGACACACACAAACACAAAGAAAAGAAAGCGTCTTCAATGATGTAATGGATTTAAAAATGGATGCTGGTTTAACGGTAATTGGTAATTGCTTTTCCAGTTGAGTTTCTGCGTTGGCACAAAGTATGATTTTCTCTGATCCAGTCAAAAGCCTTCACATGCCAAGTTATCCTGCATTCCTCCTGCACCCTCAAAGTCCCTTTGGCCCCCTTCTTCCTTCTGCCACCGCCGCAGTGCCTCTCCCACATGGGCTGCAGCCACGTTTGGGCAGGTACGTTGCCCTGGAGCCCAGGTCAGTATTGTCCCACCCTGCCAGTGAGCTGCCTTCATGCCTCAGTGCTCGAAGAATGCCCTCTGAACTCAGGGTATGAGGGGAACTGATGTCGTAAGGTTACCCTGGGCCAGTGGATTAAAAGAATCCGTAGAGGGAGGGAGTTCCTATTGTGGCTCAGCTGGTTAAAAACCCAAATGGTATCCATGAGGTTGCGGGTTTGATCCCTGGCCTGGATCAGTGGGTTAAGGATCTGGCATTGCTATGAGCTGTGGTGTAGGTCTTGGATGTAGCTCGGATCCTGTGTGGCTGTGGTTGTGGCTGTGGTGTAGGCTGGCAGCTGTAGCTCCGATTGGACCCCTAGCCTGGGAACTTCCATATACCATGAGTGTGGCCAAAGCAAAAAAAAAAAAAGGTAATCAGCAAGGACTTACTTTATAACACAGGAACTATAGTCAATGTTCTGTAATAACCTGTATGGGAAAAGAATCTGAAAAGGAATGGATGTGTTTATGTATAACTGAAACTTTGCTGTACCCCTGAAAGTAACACAACATTGTAAATCAGCTCTACTCTGGTAAAATTAAAATTTAAAAAAAGGTGTCAGCAGTGAGGAACCCATTGCTGGTAAAGTGGGTGGTGCAGTAGCATCAGCATCGCTAAGACTTCCCCGTGGTAGTTTGGGATGAGCTACAGGTGCACCATTGGGTTATGAAGAAGCTGGGGCCCTTGAACAGAATGGGAGCAATGGTATTTGAAAGACTGTGGGATCAGCTGGCTTTATTAATTGCCTTGGAAGACTTGAAAAACTAAGATGAAAAGCTCAGGTCTGCCAATTATGAAGACATGCCATGACGGTCACAGTGAGTGGTAGACAGATGCAAACTTGGCATAAACTGAACCAAATCATTGCCCCAAGTGTAGCTGCCAGGCCAGATGTGTCAACTTCACTGGAGCAGATCGACAGCCCCTGGCACTTCTTAGGTGGCTTTTGATTTGGCAAACACATTATTCCTAATCCCCATTGATAAAAAAGATCAATAAACATGGTGTTCTGGTGGGAAGGACAGTAGCCTTGCTCGAGGCTGCGTTAACTCTTTGCTGTGATGGAATCTGCGAGGGAATGTTGGAAGGGAGGACAGTGGAATTGGCAGCTGCCAGGAATCTCTCTCTGCACCCCAACAGCAATTGTACTGGCAGAAACCTTCTCAAGTGGATATTTTGAAACTCTGGAGTTTATTTGAATTCCCTCAGCTTCCAGGGGACAGCTTCGCTGGTAAACTACAACTTATTTGACCAGTGAGCGTGTTGGTAGCAGCCCACCCTCCATCCGTGTGGCCGGAAGTTGGGGGCACAGCAACCCACATTTCTGTCACACTTTGCTAGAGCTATGATGGGTAATAAGGACCTTCTCTTTCAAATATTGGAGTTCTGAGTTTTCATTATGGATTGCTGCTTGGATCACTGAGAGGTAGGCAAGGAGTCTGCAGGCCACTGTATCAACCCCACCAACCAAAGCAACTTCCAGAAGATTTAAAGGCACTAAAGGTAGACCTGCTCTTTGTTTGTTTGTTTGTTTTGTGGCTTGGCAGAGGCAGGGTTTAGACATTCAAAAACATCTGCATTTATGGGAGAATTTAGAAAGTCGCCGTACATGCCCAGGGAAAGACAGGCTCAGGAAAACCTCCGAAGACCTTAAACTTTTACCTCCAGCTGACCCTTGACACAGAGCCACCCCACCACAATTAATAACAAAAACACAAATTCTGGGGATGGGAAAGGATCTGATTTCCTGAGTTTTCATATTATAACATTCAAATGTCCAATTTTAACAACAAAATCACAAGGCATGCAAAGAAACAGGACAATGGCTCATTAAAGGAATGGAATAAATTGACAAAGTGTAAGTGAAGAAGCTGAGACATTAGACTTATTAGACAGACTTCACAACTGTCCTAAGGGTGCTCCAAGAGCTACAGGAAGTCAAAGGCAGGAAAGTAATGTGTGCATAAAGCGAGAGTATCAGTAAAAAGAAATTATTAAAAAATAATAACCAAAAGGAGATTCTGGAGCCGTATGAACCCCACCAACCAAAGCAGCTTGTATTAAAAAGTACAACAACTACAAGGGTTCAGAAACTGAGCAGGCAGAACAAAGAACTGGTGAACTTGAAGTTAGGGCAATTGAAATGAACAAGTCCAAAGAACATTTCCTTTCGGAAAAAGAATGGAGACAAGTGAACAGAGCCTCAAGGATCTGTGGGACAGTCTCAAGCAGACCAGAAGGAATCCCAGAAGGAGAGGAGAGAAAGATGCAGAGGTTATTTGAAGAAATAATTGCTGAAAGCTTCCCAAATTTGATTAAAGACATGAATATCACATCTAAGAACCTCAGCAAATTCCAGGTAGGATGAACTCAGAGAGACCCACACCAAGACATAATCAAACTCTCCAAAAGCCAAAGTCAAAGAGTCTCTTGAAAAGCAGTAAGAGAGAAGTGACTCAAAACATACAAGGGAACCTTATTAGGATTATCAATCAGGAACTTTAGAAGCCAGAAGGCAGTGGATTGATATGTTTTAGATGCTGAAAGAAAAAAAAACCTGAGACTATTATATCCAACAAAGCTGTCCTTTGAAAACAAGGGAGATGTGAAGATATTCCTAGATAATCTAAAGCTGAGAGAGTTCACTACCAGTCCTACAAGAAATGCTAAAGGGGGCCGTTCTGGTAGAAGTGAAAGCACACTAAACAGTAACTTGAAGCCACATGAAGATACACAGCTTTCTGGTAAAGGCAGATCCCTGAACCAGGATAAAAGCAGCATGACTCTATATTTTCCATACATACCTTCTTTATCCATTCATCCACTGATGGACACTTAGGTTCTCTCCATACCTTAGCTATTGTGAACAGTGCTGCCATAAACGTTAGGGTAAACACGTGAAGACGAAACAACATGCTACTCAACAACCAGTGGATCACTGAAGAAATCAAAGAGGAAATTTAAAAATACCTAGAAGCAAATGGCAATGAAGATACAACACTCCAAAACCTATGGGATGCAGCAAAAGCCGTTCTAAGAGGAAAGTTTATAGCAATACAAGCCCACCTCAGGAAACATAAATGTTAGGGTACAAATACCTCTTTGAGATACTGATTTCATTTCCCTTAAACCCAGAAGTGGGATTTCTGGATAATCTTCATTTTTTGAGGAACCTGTTTTCCACAGTGGCTGTACCAGTTACATTCCTGCCAAGAGTGCATGAGGGTTCCCTTTGCTCCACATCCTTGCCAACACTCATGATTTATGGTCTTTTGAGGAGAGTCATTCTAACAGGTGTGAGGTAATATCTCACTGTGGCTCTGATTTGCATTTCCTGATGAGTGGTGGTGTTGAGCACCATTTCATATACCTGTTGGCCATTTGTATGTTTTCTTTAGAAAAATGTCTCAGTTCTTCTGCCCATTTTAAAGTTGGATTGCTTGGGGGTTTTTTTGAAATTGACTTTTATGTATTTAAATATCTTGGGGAGTTCCCGTCGTGACTCAGTGGTTAACGAATCCGACTAGGAACCATGAGGTTGCGGGTTCGATCCCTGGCCTCGCTCAATGGGTTAAGGATCCAGTGTTGCTGTGAGCTGCGGTGTAGGTTGAAGATGCGGCTTGGATCCCGTATTGCTGTGGCTCTGACCTAGGATGGTGGCTACGGCTCCGATTAGACCCCCAGCCTGGGAACCTCCATATGCCGTGGGAGTGGCCCTAGAAAAGGCAGAAAGACAAAAAATAAAATAAAATAAAATAAATACCTTGGATATAAAACCCTTACCAGAGTTAAGATTTGCAAATATTTTCTCCTGTTCTGTAGGTGGCTTTTTCATTTCATTGATGGTTTTCTTTGCCATGAAGAAGCTTTTTAGTGTGTTGTCATTCTGCTGTGATTTTGCTTTTGTTGCCTTTGCTTTTGGTTGGTGTCACGTCCAAAAATCATTGCCAAGACCAATGTCAAGGAGGTCATTTTCCCTCTCTGCTTTTCTTCCTCTAGGAGTTTTATAATTTCATGTCTTAAATTTACTCTTTATTCCATTTTGAGGTGATTTTTGAGCATGGTGTAAGATAGGGGTCCAGTTTCATTCTTTCGTACGTGGCTGTCCAGTTTTCCTAACCCCTCTTACTGAAGCATAAGTGGTGCTTCTATCCTTTTCACATCCTATATTCTTGACTCCCATGTGGTAACTTAGTTGACGGTTTAAGCCTGGGTTTATTTCTGAGCTGTCTCTACTGTTCCATTGATTATGGCTGTTTATGTGCCAGTCCCATGTCGCTGTGATTACCCTAGGTTTGTAATATATTTTGACTTTTTGTCTTTTTAGGGCCGCACCAGCAGCACCTGGAGGTTCTCAGGCTAGGGGTCCAATCTGAGCTATACTAGCCTACGCCAAAACCACAGCAAATAGGGATCCAAGCCACATCTGCAACCTATACCACAGCTCATGGCAACACCAGATCCTTAACCCACTGAGCAAGGCCAGAGATCAAACCCACGTCCTCGTGGATACCAGTCAGGTTTATTAACCCCTGAGCCATGAGAGGAATGCCTGTCAGATATTTTGAAATCAGGATGTGTAATGCCTTTAGCTTTGTTCTTTCTCAAGATTGTTTGGCAGTTTGGGATCTTTTGTGCTGCCATACAAATTTTAGGATTATTTTTTTCTATTTCTCTGAAAAATGCCTTTGGTATTGTATATGTATGTTAGGTAGTATGGACATTTTGACAATATTAATTCGTCCAAACCGTGAGCATGGGGTATCTCCATTTATTTGTGTCGCCTTCACTTTTGTCAAAGTCATTTAGTTTTCACTGTACAGGTCTTTCACTTCCTTGGTTAAATTTATTCCTAGGTCGTTGTTGTGGAGTTTTTGTGTTTGTTTTGGAGGGATTTTTTTATGCATTCTAAGTGGAATCGTTTTCTTCATTTCTCAAACTGATAATTTAAAATTTTTTTCAAAAATCTTTATTTCTTAATTTCTTTTTTTTTTTTTTTTGGTTCCCATAGAAGATTATTTTATTTTGCTTTTCTCTTTGTGAGGAACATAGCTTTTCCCAGAGCATTTTCTTGAAAGGGAAGAAAAAGAAAAGCCAAAGTGGCTAAGGATTCGATGGGCTGAGTAATAGTTTATTTAATTTTTCCCTAACATCATTTATTACAGCTTGGTTAAGGAAAAGCTCAGATTTTCCTTTTTAATTTCTTTTTTTCTTTTTTGGGCCACACCTGCTGCATAGGGAAGTTCCTGGGCTAAGAACTGACTTGGAGCTGCAGCTGCCAGCCTATGCCACAGCTGCAGCAACGCTGGATCTGACCCGCCTCTGTGACCTACACTGCAGCTCATGGCAGTGCCTGATCCTTAACCCTCTGAGCAAGGCCAGGCATTGAACCCGCATCCTTATGGACACTATGTTGGGTTCTTAACCTGCTGAACCACAACAGAAACTCCAGTTTTTTCATCAGATGCTGTATGTGTTGAATTTTCCTTCGTTGGTTGCTAGATCTGGCTCTGTCTCTATGGTGTTGGCTTTTGTTTTGGCACACTGTTAAATTACCTGGGTCCCTTCTATACTTGTTTTTAAGATTATGTATCAAGTCCAGACCTGCCTTTAAGTCTGGCGCTAATTAGGCCCCTTCTTAGGATTCTGCCAGAAGCCCCAGCTCCCACTCCGAAGGGTAGCAACCCAGACTGTTCTCAGCCCTGCATGAGCTCCAGGAAGTGGCTCTGGATTTAGGTAGATCCTCTCACGCTTGACATATCAGTGCGCAGACCGGGTGGCGGGAGCCGGGTATGCTGCCCATCTCAAGAGCACGCCCTGTGCACCTGTCACCTGCTCAAAGCACCGCATCCCCTGGATTTTATTTGGCTTCCTCTTTCTTGTCCTGGAACTGCTTTCAAGCCACAAGCTCAGGTGACAGTACAACTCACTTTCATTTCTCAGGCAAACAGCCCCATGCTGTCCATTGTCTAATGTCTGAAAACCAATTTTTAAACGTATCTCGTCCCCTTTTTATTGGTTTAAGGGGGAAGGGGGAAGCTGGTCCCATTACTCCAGAGTCACCCCCGGAGGCAGCTTGTTAGGTGAGCAAAACTTCAGGCAGATTCACAAGATGTATCGGCGGCGCCGTGAGATGAGTGAGCTTGATCTTGATAAGACAGTCAGTACGTTTTCCTAAAATGTGTGTATTCTGTGTCGTATGTGACCAAACACGAGGCAGCCTGGCATGTGGTGTCATGCAGTCGTTTCCCAATGAGCAGCCTGACAAAGGAAAGACTTAGCTGGGTAGTCAGACGATCGGTAGATGGATAGATATTTAGACGTTGATGCAGACAGCCTGCAAGAGATGCAGTGCTAAATCTCCGCTCGGAGTGGTCAGTTTGTTACAAATATGTAAAACCGCACATCAGGTAAACTCATACGTTGTTTTAGAATATTGCCTTTCCCACTCTAGCTCACATGAAATAATTTCATTCAGTCCCTTATACACATCTTTGACTTTAGTAATTTTGCTGTGCCATAATTTCTTTTCATCTAAAACATCATTTTTCTTCTTTTTTTTTTTTTTTTCCTTTGGCTGTAGCCACAGCATGTGGACAGTCCTGGGCCAGGGATCGAACCCATGTCACAACAGCGACCTGAGCCGCTGCAGTGACAACACTGGATCCTTAACCCACTGCACACAAGGGAACTCCTAAACCTTCATTTTTATGTCATCAGCGTTGTATGAGCCACAGCCCTCCTGATGTCTTACATGCGCTGCTCACACTGGGAATTCCACCCGGGCTACAAGCATTTATTTACAGTCAGGAAAATGTAAATAAATGGCTTGTTTTTCTGTGCTTGTCCTTCTTTTGTTTGTTTGCATTCAGCGGTCACCTCATGTAAAACGCTTATTTTGTGGCTTTTGTAAGTGACTTCCATAAGGCTTGTTTGCAGTATGTCCAGCAGTGGTGCTTGTGTGTGTGTGTGTGTGCCACACCCCCAAGAATAATTACTCAAGACTAATCCTGTTCAGTTTCTTTGTTTTTAAAAATCCATTCCATCAAATGACCTCCATAATCATCCCAAGCTAGCATTTTTAGGGTCATTTTAGACCCTGCTTGCAAGATAAAATAGAGTGTCCACTTCAATTTGAATTTCTGATAAGTAATAAATCAATTTTCATATAAAAATGCCCCAAATACTGTTTGGAGCATAGTTACACTAAAAGAAAAATGTGTATCTGAAATTCGCATTTAACCACGCATACAGATTCCCAGTTAAAATAAAAATACAGAGGTTTCTTTGCTAAATCTGACAACCCTACTTTAGACCGGGGCCTGCTTCAACTATCTTTCTAAGATGTGGCTGATCAGGTGATTCCTGCTATTTTGAGTGATAATAGAGAGAATCTCGCTCTCTTCTTAGGCATTAACAGGAACTTCCTCCATCATTTTCTTCCCAAGTATGTCATACCAGAAGCGCTCTCAAATGTATTTCTGGGTATTTTTCCTTGGTGGGAGGTAGAAATTAATTCAGAAAATCAAATATTAAAAGACTGGGTTCACCAATTCTCTTAATGTGCCGCCAGAACCCACATTACTGATTAAAATATGATATTCTTTTTTTAATAACTCAATGAATTTTATTGCATTTATAGTTGTACAGCGATCATCACAACCCAATTTATGGCATTTCCATTCCAAACTCCGAGTGCATCCCCCTACCCCCCAACCTGTCTCCTTTGGAAACTGTAAGTTTTTCAAAGTCTGTGAGTCAGTATCTGTTCTGCAAAGGTTATTGTGTCCCTTTTTTAGATTCCACATGTACTGATAGCACTTAATGTTGGTGTCTCACTGTCTGACTGATTTCACTTAGCATGGTCAATTCTAGGTCCATCCATGTTGCTGCAAATGCCATTATTTCTTTCCTTTTAATGGCTGAGTAATATTCCATTGTGTATATGTACCACATCTTCTTGATCCCCTCCTCTGCCGATGGACATTTAGGTTGTTTCCATGTCTTGGCTATTGTATAGAGTGCTGCAGTGAACACTGGAGTACCTGTGTCTTTTTGAGTCACGGTCTTCTCTGTATTCTTTTATTTTTTAATTTTTTTTCCTTTGTCCACCCCTGCGGCATATGGAAGTTCCTGGGCCAGGGATCAGGTCTGAGCCACAGCTGCTGCAAAGCCAGATCCTTAACCCACCGCGCCAGGTCGGGGATTGAGCCCGCACCTCCACAGTGACCTGAGCCTCTGCAGTCAGGTTCTTAACCCACTGCTCCACAGTGCGAACGCCTAAAATGTGATTCTTCTTAACACAGGTTTGGCCTGATGTGTTCATTTTTCTTTCCCTATTTTCAGCTGTGTTTTTCCTGAGTCTTTGGACACTTCAGTATTTTTTAAAAGCACATGTCATCTTACTCACCACCATCCTGACCCCACAGAGTTCAGGTATTGCCCAAGCCACATGTGCTTGCCAGGCAGCTGGAACAGCAAATGGTAAGATCGAGGAAGAAATCTAGGATTAAAGAATCCCTTTCATCAAATTGACTGTTAAAAAAAAAAACGGACGTCTTAACTGAATTTCTTCATAAAACGGACTGTGTTTTCCTCATTTATTCTCGGGCGTGGTTACAGTCAGGCTTTCATCTTCCCCGGCTGCATTATTTAGAAGGAGTAATTCAATTTACCCCAGTGCTCAGGAATCCTGGCGGGGCATCAGATCTTCCGTAACTTAACTTGTTCTGTCACTTTATTCAGTTAGGGGGGAAAATTCCGTTTGCCACTTCAAATGCCACTTTCGAACCTCTGAGAAAGCGCTCGGTTCATCTGCGGCTCCTGAGCATCCTGCGTCAGTATCAAATCGTAGCCAGCTCGAATCGTTTCCGAGGATTCAGAAAATCATTTTTGGTCTGTCCCCAAGGGTACAGATTGGAGGTAAAGTGATAAGACTTGGAAGTAACACAATAAAACGTCCCTAGGCAGCATGCTAATCTTAGATGAACCAGGAGGGTGGAAGCCCTTGCCCAGAGATGTGCTAGAAATTATCCTTCCCACGCGGTGACCGGATTCAGTGCCTCTCATGCCATGATTTTCTCTTGCTTGTTTGCTTTCTTCTCCTCCTCCTCCCGTTTATGTAGAAAAGCAGCTGCTGCTCTTGTTGGCAGATGACCCCGTGGGTTCCGAGGAAAGTTGGGGCGCTCCCGGCCTTGGGGGCGGATGTGGTGCAGGGGCCGAGTGCTCGGTCCAGGGCCGTCTTCACGCCCTGAGGCTTAAAAGGCCTTTCTCCCCGCACATTCCTATCTCTGTAGAACGTCCCTGCTTTTCTTGCCGCCGCAGTCCGGTCTCTACCAGCCAGACAGCTGACATGAACCAGAACGTGGCCAGTCCCCGCCACCCTCTCCCACACCCGTTTGTCGTTTTATGTCAAGGAAGATTTCCAGTGTGCTAAGCCGAACATGCTTTCTTTTCTTTTCTTTTTTTTTTTTTTTTTGTCTTTTGAGGGCCACCTCCGAGGCTCAAGGAGGTTCCCAGGCTAGGGGTCCAATCGGAGCTGTAGCTGCCGGTGTCCACTACAGCCACAGCCACGCCGGATCTGTAACCCACAGGGTGAGGCCAGGGATTGAACCCGTGTCCTCATGGATACTAGTCACGTTCATTAATGGCTGAGCCACGACAGGAGCTCCCAAGCCGAACATTCTTAGAGAAGGGATTTTGAAGATGTGAACACACGGCATTTCCTTGGCAGGCTTTTTTTCCATCTTTCAGGGCCAGGGCGCCCGGGACAGGCGTTTCCAGGGTCCCCGCCCCCCCGTGACGCCCATGCCCGCTCGAGAAGATTCCCAGCGGGCTTTCCTTGGTCAGGAGATTTCTTTCACAGTTTTTTGTGCTGAATGATGATGTTCCGAGTCAGCCTGAAACGAGCCTGCAGCTCTGTGCCCGAGGAGGCGGCCTGTTCTGGAGAAAGAAACGTGGAACTGAGGCCTGAGCCACGGCCGTCTCAGGGCGGCGTCGGGCGGATCAGTCGTCCTCTGGGGCTCAGGTTTTCCTGCAGAAAGCGGGGAGCCTGCGGAGGAGGCAGGCTCCAGGGCTGCTCGGTGAACTTCGGGCTGGGCTGGCGTCTCCAGAAGGTCTGGGTCGGGGCTCCCCATAGCCCACAGCATCCCCCCCTTCGCTCGACCCACCCACCCACCCTCCGCGAGCCTCACAGGAGCAGGAACCCGGCCTGATGCACGACCCCAAGGCACCAGCCCCTGGACGTGGTGACCTGCCTGGGGCTGGCGGCGAGGAGGCCCCTGATGGTCAGTTCACATGTTCCTCTGGGGAGGTGATGATTAAAGCTAATTTCTCTCTCTCTCTCTCTCTCTCTCTTTTTTTTTTTTTTTTTTGTCTTTCCAGAACTGCATCCGTGGCACATGGAAGTTCCCAGGCTAGGAGTTGAATCAGAGCTACAGCTGCCGGCCTACACCACAGCCACAGCCACACCAGATCTGAGCCGTGTCTGTGACCTACACCACAGCTCACGGCAACCCCAGATCCTTAACCCACTGAGCAAGACCAGGGATCGAACTTTCGTCCTCATGGATGCTAGTCAGATTCATTTCCTCTGAGCCACGAGGGAACCTCCTAAAGCTAGTTTCTGGTTGACTTTTCCCCACAGTGAGCAGAACTTGGGCTCAGACTGTAGGGAGAGAGGAGCAGTAGATGCAACTAAACATCCTACGAGGTCAGCTGCCTTCACTTTTATGGTTTGTTTTTCCTCTTTTTTTTCTTGGCCGCGCCCATGGTGGATGCAGACGTTCCCAGGCCAGGAATCGAACCCCTGCCACAGCAGTGACAACAGCAGATTCCTCACCGCTGAGTCACCAGGAAACTCCCATGGTTATTACAAGTAGATTTTGATTGCTTTTTCTCTTCCGGGGGGAAGTTGCTTAAAGAGTAAAAATTTCAGTTTCTTGATAGCTGTTAAAAGCATTGAACATTTCCAAGCAGAGTCAAGTACTTGCCGTGGCATCGCCCAAAATAACTAACCAGGGACGTGCTTTCCCTGCTCCTGTCACCTGGCTCAGCTCTGCACCACACAGGTTCTATGGGCTTGAACAGGCTGTGGTGGATTTGGTTTAGTATCCACGAACTAGTACCCATGAGGATGCAGGTTCGATCCCTGGCCTCCCTCAGGGGGTTAAGGATCCCACGTGGCTGTGGCCGTGGTGCAGGCCAACAGCTACCGCTCTGATTCAACCCCCAGCCTGGGAGCCTCCATACGCCTCGGGTGTGGTTCTAAAAAGCAAAAAAGTAAAATGAAAAAGCGTCTTCTGCTCCTTTGAGTCAGCAGAATTCCGTCTTGCTTTCCTCTTGAGTCTGTCCTGCTGCCGTGACGCCAGCGCACAGGCAGACCTCGTTTAATGGCGCTTCTCTTTGTCGCGTTTCACGGACGCGGCGCCTTTTGCAAGTGGAAGGTTTGCAGCCACCCTGCATTGATCAAGTCTGTCCGCGCTGTCTTTTCCCACAGCATCTTCTCACTTGGTGTCTCTGTGTCCCATTTTGGCGATCCTCGCACCATTTCACATGTTTTCGTCGCTGTCAGGTTGGTTATAGTGACCTGTGACCTGGGATCTTTGATGTCACTGCTGCGACTCATTGAAGGCTCAGGTGACAGCAAGCATTCTTTAGCAATAAAGGGTTTTTTAATTAAAACGTGTCCATCTTTTATAGACGTGGTGCTGTTTTAGTGCACAGTTAATAGACTACGGTATGGTGTAAACATAACTCATGCACTGGGGAACCCCGAAATTCAGGTGACTTGCTCTGCTGTGACAGTCACTATACTGCCGTGATCTGGAACCGGCCTGCGATGTCTCCGAGGTCTGCCTGGCCCTGGCTGGATTGGAAATTAGATGTGAGGAGTTCCCTGGTGGCCTAGGAGTTCAGGACTCAGTGTTGTCACTGCTGTGGTTCAGGTTTGACCCTTGGCCTGGGAATTTCTGCACGCCGTGGGCGCGGCCAGAAAATCAAATAAAACAGAACTCACATCCATGCTGAACATCCAAGAGCCTTTAGGCCTAAAGCAACACTGGGGCCAGGGTCCCTTCCTCCCCGTTTCCCTGCTCACCTCTCCAGGTTGTTCACCAGGTGCCGGTCCGACAGGTCCCCGATCTTGCCGGTGGGGATATCAGGGTAGGGGCCTGCCCACCACGCACCACCTCCTCGTCTGCTCTCACGCGCCCCCGGCTCCGTCAGCCAGCATCCTGCCTGACGCCGTGCGAGCCTGGAAGATGTTTCATCCAGACTGAGCGCTTAGGTTTACACGCTTGCTCCGCGAACAAGCACGTGGTCTGCTATCTCGCCATCGTGTTCACGGCTCACAACAACCTTAGGACACAGACCCTGTTACTCTTATTCTTCCCACTTTCCAGGTGAGAAAGCTGATGCCTAAGAGGTTCCCATTTTGCCCTGGATGCACAGCTCGGGCAGAGCCAGGGTTCAGAGGGGGCTCAGCGGCCCGGGGGGCGCACGTGTTCCCCTCCACAGTGAAGCAGTGTTCCCGGTGTTCTGTGAGGTCAGGGGACGGGCAGGGCGTGGAGGGGGCAGCAGCAGTCTTGAGGTGAAGCTGTCTCTGGTGGTGGCAGAGCAGAGACCACAGGAAGCCTGGAAGCAGCCCCCTCTGGACTTTCAAGCTCCGCAGCAAATAAATCGCCGTCCTCCTGAAGCCATTTTGAGCTGCTTTTTGGGCGTTTGCAGTGGAAAGTACTCTTACTGATGCTCTGGGCAAGCTGGGTCTGGGGTCCTTCGCCCGCTGCTACCACTTCCGCTGGCTAATTACTTACGGATGGACTTCTTTCCTGCAGGAACATGTTAATGAAGTGTGAACGGCCATTTATCTCACGCCGCTGGGAAATCAGACTGCGTCACTGGATGATTAAAAATGCGTTCCCATGCTTTTGTTCTCCTGAATGTGATTTTTCCTGTTTATGTTTATTTCACGCCCCTGAGAGTTTACGGCCGGCTGGCTCGGGGAAAGAGGCGACACTGGTTTCTTGGTGGTGCATCGTTGCAAGCCTGCTCTCTGGTCCCAAAGCCCCCTCACACTCACGTCCAAGCTGCTTTCTTGCTTTGCGAGCCGCACAAGCCCGGCCTTGTGGGAAGAGCCCCTGCGTGGAGACGGCGGTGACTGGTTTAGTCTTTGTCCAGGGTCCAGTCTCTCCTGCATCCTTGGTTATGGCTAAATGACGCTCTTAGCCTTAAACGGACCCACGTTCTCAGCCCACCAGGAAGCACTTGATTTGTTTACCAGCCCCCAGGACAGGAGGAAGCCACCGACTAAAGGGCTGTCATACAGCCAGGTGAGCTAGGGCTGGGAGGAGATGGCTTTGAATGCTGCCAGCGTTTGGTATCGTGCCAGCGCGTGTGCGGAGGCGTCTGCTCGGCTCGGCCTGGGAAATCGGGTGAGAAGGCCAGAAGGGATTCCATCCACTTCCTACCAGGGACAGTCGGGGTAGCTCTAAATGTCCTGTGCAGGGGGAGTGCCCGTGGTGTCCAGGACCAGGAGGGGGTGACCTGGGTGATGGGAGGTCTGCCCAGCAGCCCATACTGGGGGGCGGGGGGGGTTGCTGGGGCTCCAGTGCATGCAGAGCACTGATTTCTCTAGTGCTGTGGCTTAGGTTTGCTGAAGTGACAAGGACAGCCAGCAGACAGGATGGTGGGACCAGGTGTCCCGGGAGGACAGGTGCCTGGTGGGGTCTCGACCAAGAGGGATGACCCTGGCCTGTGGCGTCCTGACCTGCCCAAACCCCTCTGTGGGCTGAGGAGCCCTGGTCCCCGCGGTCAGCTGGGCTCTCAGGAGGACGGTCCAGGCACTGGCTGTGACGTGAGAGTGTCCTGGGACTGGTCTCAAAACTCCGCTCACTCATGGAGGCAGCTGGACATGGCGTTGGGGTCCAGGGATGAATGAGAATAAGCGTGTGTGTGGTGGGGGGAGTTCCCATCGTGGCACAGGGGAAATGGATCCGACTAGGAACCATGAGGTTGCGGGTTCTTTCCCTGGCCTCACTCAGTGGGTTAAGGATCTGGCGTTGCCCTGAGCCGTGGTGTAGGTCGGCAGCTGTAGCTCGGATTCAACCCCTAGCCTGGGAACCTCCATATGCCACAGGCACAGCCCTAAAAAAGCCAAAAAAAATTAAAAATAAAAATAAGTGTGTGTGTGTGTTGGGCGGGTGCGAGAAGGAGGTTTGTGTTGCAAAGCGACTAACGTTGAAGTATGCAAAATTGGCCTCTTAGTCACAGAAAGGTTGTCCTAATTCCTTTCCTCAAATAAGAACTCTTAGAATTTTAAGTTATTCCACTTGTGAACGCGGGGGTCTTAACTTTAACCTCTCGGCCCCCGGAGAACACCAGCATCAGCTTTTCCGTGGCCTTCAAATGATTGCTGTGTTCGGTCTGTATTTGAGCTCCTGGACATGAGGAAAGTCTTGGTTGCTAAAGCTGTAGATCTAGTATTGTTCACTCCCAACCACACGCGACAGACACTTCCATACGTAAAATGCGCAGATGATCTCCAAACCCAGGGATTGCCAAGGACTCCAGAGGTAGACCCTCCAGACCCTGGGGCTCACAAACACTAAACAACACAGAACAGGGCAGGAGGGGCGTTCTCGATGTGGCCCAGGGGGTTAAGGGCCTGGTGTTATCTCTGTGAGGATGTGGGTTCAATCCCTGGCTTCGCTCAGCGGGTTAAGGATTTGGCATTGGAGTTCCTGCTGTGGCATAATGGGATTGGCTGCGTCTTGGGAGTGCTGGGATGCAAGTTCGATCCCTGGCTGGGCACAGTGGGTTAAGGACCCAGTGTTGCCATACCTGTGGCGTAGGTCGCACCTTTGGCTCTGATCTGATCCCTGGCCCAGGAACTTCCATGTGCCGCAGGTACGTCTGTAAAAAGATAAAATGGGGCAGTTCCCGTCGTGGTGCAGTGGTTAACGAATCCGACTAGGAACCATGAGGTTGTGAGTTTTATCCCGGGCCTCGCTCAGTGGGTTAACGATCCGGCATTGCCGTGAGCTGTGGTGTAGGTTGCAGACACTGCTCGGATCCCTCATTGCTGTGGCTCTGGCGTAGGCCGGTGGCTACAGCTCCAATTAGACCCCTAGCCTGGGAACCTCCATATACCTCGGGAGTGGCCCTAGAAAAGGCAAAAAGACAAAAATAAAAAAATTTAAAAAAAGACGACACAACAAAAGCAGGCCAGAGAGAGCGAGAGAGAGTTCGGGTATGGTGCGAATCAGATTCCTAGTCTCCACCCCACAGATCTGGATTCGAGGCCACACTCAGGGATCTCATTTTAAATTCCTGGGTGATTCGGATTCACCAGGGCTTGAGAGCCCTGGCCTGAATGGCCCAGAAATCAGCCCTGCGCCCCAGGTCCCCACAAAAAAAAATGGGGTGGGATTCCACGTGTGGCTTGGCGTGTTGAGGATCCAGTGTTGTCACTGCAGTGGCTTGGGTTTTGGTCCCTGGCCCAGGAGCTTCTACATGCCTGGGGCATGCGCCCTTGCCCCCCCAAAAGGGGGCAGATGGCTCGGGCTGCACAGAGCATTGGGCAGAGCCAGGCGGGCGGGGGAACAGTGCTGACACAGCCCTTAGCCCGGGTGACTTCGGTTTTCCTATCTGAGAAGTAAGAAAATTGGATGAAATAATCTTGAACTCTGTCCCGTTACGGATTTATCTGATTCCGTGAGTCCTGACTTTCTTATTACTCACCGAGGGTGAACAGGCTCAGTCCCCAGAGGGGGTTGTCATGCTTGTAGTATCTCTTCCTGATTCGGCCAAGGATTTTGGCGAGCCCGTCCATCCAGCCCTCCAGTCTTCCTCCGCTTCTGGTCAGAGGGCCAGCTGTGCTGGTGGCCGCTGACCCAGCGGCCTTCCGCTCTTTGCAGCTCTCAGAAGTCCTTCCTCTGACTTCCCTGAATTGCTGGTTTCAAACCCGGCTGTATATTAGGATCACGAGGGGGTGTGTAGGATTCTCGTGCAGAGAGACGGGCACCGAGGCTTTTTTGCCAGGAAGCAGCGTTTATTCGTGCCGGCACCGCTCCGGGGGTTCACATCCAGAGCCGAGCCCCGAGCGCAGCGGGGCGCTGTCCTATGTACCCTCCCTCCCTTAGTTTTTCTTTTGCGCTTTGATCCCTTTGTCCCCCTTATGAGATAGCATCCACTCTGTAATTCTGGTTGGATGGCTGTGTCGCAGAGACGCACACGGATGCGGGGTCTCTCTTCTGCCGCAGAGTCACGCCTGCGCGCACAGATGCGGGCTCTGCCACGTTGCCTCCTGTTTGTTCTGGAAGCGCCCTTCCAACAGGAGCTTTTATGAAATATCAGGACTTGGGCTCTACCCCTGACCACTGAATCCAGACCTTGGGAGTCAGGCTTAGGCCTCTGCATGTTTACAGCTCCCCACGGGTCTGAGATGCACAGGACAGTGCGAGCCAGCTCCCCAGGGCTGGTCTGAACGCCGGGGTGACGGGGTCTCCAGCCCCTCTTCACCCAAGTCCAAGGGAGCGGATGTTTGAATTTGCTCTGCTGCCAGGTTTCTTCGGCCTAGGCTTCCCTGCCAGCGATTCTGATCCACCATGTCACTGCGGGGTCAGGCCAGTGCGATGGGAGATGGGAAGTGGAAAAGCTGGGCCAGCTGGCGCCACCACATTCTCATCAGTGGACCCGAGTCAGGTCCCCCGAGGTGCCATTTCGCATTTGCAACGTGAGGCCAGCATTGCCCTCTGGTTATTCAGCAGATCAAACAGGCAAGGTTTGTGACCTGGCTTTGGAGACTGGAAAGTGCTATAAACTCCAGTGGGTCTAAGCATCTTGGATGTAGCGGTTCACCTGTTCAGCTGAGGTTGTCCATTCTTCCCAAACTGACTGACCGACGTACTCAGTGCAGTACCAATAGCAATCAGAATCCCAGCAAGCTTTGTTTTAAAAACTAGACATCACTAAGCTGATTCTGTAATGTGCATGAAGAGGCAGAGGCCCTGGAATAGTCAACACAGTTCTGCAAAAGAAGCACAAGCGTGGGGGGTTCACATCCCTGGTTACAAACAACTGTGATCAAGATGAGGTCGTGTCAGCATGAAGACGGGAAGGAGCTCAGCGAGAGAGAGGGGTTCATGCCAAATAGATCCACATATGCGTGGCCGCTGGACTTTTGAATAGAATTGCCAAGGCAGTTGTACAGAGAAGACATAACGTTCAACAAATGATGCTGGAACAGACAGACAGCAACACACACGCACACACACACACATACCCAACAGACAGCAACACACACACACACACACACACACACACACCCCTTGTATCTTTCACAGAACACAGATGCAGAGTTCCCCTCGTGGCTCAGCGGAAACCAATCTGGCTAGTATCCATGAGGAGGCAGGTTTGATCCCTGGCCTCACTCGGTAGGTTAAGGATCTGGCGTTGCTGTGAGCTGTGGTGTAGGTCACAGGCACGGCTAGGATCTGGCGTTGCTGTGGCTGTGGTGTAGGCCAGTGGCTACAGCTCCGATTGGACCCCTAGCCTGGGAACTTTTGTATACCAAGAGTGCAGCCTTAAAAAGCCAAAAAAAAAAAAAAAAAAAAAAGTAAATAAAAGATGAAAGAGCCAAAATTATTAAACTACTAGAAGAAAACAGGAGAAAAATCTAAGTGACCTTAGGCTAGGCAATGATCTATTACATAAGACACAAGAAGCAAAAATTAGTAAGTTAGATTTCATCAAAGTTTAAACTTCTGCTCTTCCAAAGACAGTGCTTAAAAATTAAAAAGCAAGCCACAGGCTGGGAGACACTATTCCCAAAACATGTATCTGATGAAGGACTTACATCCACAATGGTGAAGAGTGCTTACGACTAAATGAAAACAACCCAACGTTTTAATAAAATGGGCAAAAGACTTAAAATATGCTTATCAGTGAAGATACACGTGTGGTACTTGAACACATGAAAAGATGCTAACTTTATCTGCCAATGAGGTACCCACTAGGGGAACTAAGATTTCAGAGTCTGCAGCAAGGATCTGGGGTCGCTGGAATGCCTGTGCATCAGTGATCAGAATGAAAAACATTCTGGTCACTTCAGAAACAGCTTGACCATTTCTTACAAAGTTAAACATACATTTCCATGGGATCCAGGACATCCACTCTGGCCAAATGTCCACAGCAAATTGCACTCATATGTTTTTTGTTTTGGTTTGGTTTTTTGGCTGCATCCATGGCATGTGAAAATTCCTGAGCCAGGGATCAAACCAGCACCACAGCAGTGACCACACCAGGTCTTTAACCCGCCGAGCCACCAGGGAACTCCTGCATAAATGTTCTTATCAGTTTTGTTCATAACACCCCCAACCTGGAACTACCTCAAATGTTCATCAAACTGAATGGATCAACAAATTGTGGTACATCCATACAGTGGAATACTACTCAGGAAGAAAAAGGGCTGAATTAGAGACTCACGAGTGATGAATCACTCAAGTATTATACTAAGTGAAAGAAGCTGGCTACAAAGCCTGTGTGCTATTTGAGTTCACTTAGATGAACTTCTACAAGAGGCAAAGCTATAGTGATAGGCTGGAGGTTGCCAGGGGCAGCGGGTGGGAGGAGGGGGTTGAATACAGAGGGGCCCGAGGGCACTTTTGGAGAGATGGACACATGCTCCTGATTGTGCTGATGGTACCCAACTGTGTGTTTGTCAGTACTCGCTGACTTGCTTCCTTAAAAATGCTGAGCTTCACTGCGTGAAAATTATATTCCAAGGAAGCTGACCAATAAAGTTGACGTCTGCTGATGCTGTGCTGGGACTCTCAAGATGAACCACATGTGGCCACTGCCTCAAGTGCCTGCAATTAAAAAAAAAATCTAGAACTACCATATGATCCAGCAATCCCAACTCCTGGGCTTGAATCTGGACAAAATAATTCGAAAAGCTACTTGTACCCCAGTGTTCATAGCAGCACTATTCACAATAGCCAAGAATGGAAACAACCTCTGTGTCCATTGACAGGGGAATGGATGAGGAAGATGTGGTACATATACACAGTGGAATACTACTCAGCCGTAAAGAAGAATGAAATAATGCCATTCCCAGCAACATGGGTGGACCTGGAGATTATCATACTAAGTCAGTCAGAAAGAGAAAGACAAATACCATATGATATCACTTATATGTGGAATCTGAAATGGGGCACAAATGATCCTACCTGCAGAACAGAGACAGACTCACAGACAGAGAACAGACTTGTGTTTGCTGGAGGGCAGAGGCGGAGGGAGGAGTGAGATTGCCTAGGAGTTTGGGGTTAGTAGATGCAAACTATTACATTCAGAATGGAGAAGAGTGATGTCCTACCGTACAGCACAGGTAACTACGTCCAATCTCCTGGGACAGACCAAGATGGAAAATAAAAGAATGTGCGCGTGTGTGTGTGTGTGTGTGTGTGTGTAAATTGAGTCACTCTGCTGTACAGCAGAAATGGGCACGTTATAAAATCAGTTGTGCTTTGGAGTTCCCACTGAGGCTCAGCGGTTAACAGACCCGACTAGTATCCATGAGGACTCTGGTTCAATCCTGAACCCCTAGCCTGGGAACCTCCACATGCCATGGGTGTGGCCCTAAAAAGACAAAAATAAATAACTAAATAAAAAAAATTTAAAAATCAAGTGTGCTTTAATAAAAATTAAATAAGTGCAACAAAGCGTTGAACGTGGTACATGGAGTTCCCATTGTGGCTTAGTGGGTTAGGGATCTGGCATTGCTGCAAGCTGTGGCATAGGTCACAGACGCGGTGTGGGTTCCATGTGGCTGTGGCGTAGGTGGGCAGCTGCAGCTCCGATTTGATCTCCAGCCTGGAACTTCCATATGCATGTGGGTGGCCATAAAAAGACAAAAACCAGTTCAGATAGGATGTGTGTACACAGGATGGAGACTTTTTTCTAGCCAGGGGAGGGAGAGCAGGCTAGAGTGTATTTGAGCCAAGACTTGGAAGACAGCTGGCTCGCCATTTCCAAGCAACAAAGGCGAGAACAGGGTCCTAGGCAGCAGAGGCAGAAGAACAAACCTCACAAGCTGGGAAGAGCTGCACATCTGCCAGGAAGCGCACGTTGCAACCTAAAGCTCCAGGAAGAGCTTGTCCGGGGGCTTAAATGCGGGTGGCAGGACAGCTTGGAAGGTACTGAGGCACTTAGGTTTTATCCTGTAAACAGAGAGAACTTGCTGGATAGCTTTAAGCTGTACTAGACCTATTCAGTGTTGTGTCTTATAAATACTGCTCTGGAAGCACAGAGGAAGTCGGCTTGGGAGGCACAGCAAGGTTGGAGGCTGAGAAACAGATGAAAAGACTAGTAAAACCGAACAAGAAGCAGACTCACAGATGCAGAGGACAGACTAGCCGGTGCCAGTGGGGGCGTCGGGGAGGGGTGGGAGGTACAGATTACTGGGTGGAAGACAAGTTCAAGGATGCGTCGGAAACCATGGGGGCTATTTTGTAATGCAGATATTGGGTAATTACAGTCTTTGGTAATAACTGTAAATGGAAAGTAACCTTTGAAAAGTGTACATAGAAAAGGACCACTGCCGTCACGCAGATAAGTCAGACCACATGCTTTGTCCTGTGGGGCAGAATGACGCAGAGGGAAGAGTAACGCGAGGCATTAAGGGGATGGAACTGGACAGAACGTGTTGGGGGCGGGGGTGCTGCGCTAAAGAAGCTGCCAAGTCAAAGAGGACTCCCTGGATTCCGGCTTGGGTGACGGGGTGGCTGGTGGTGTCATTTATCAAGATTGTGAACACAAGGAAGCATGCGCTGGGACCCAGAGATGAATTCATTTGGGGGCATGGTGAGTTATACGTGGATTTTTCTAGCGGAGTATCTAAAAGGAAATCGAACACCCAAGAATAAAATTCAAAAGAGAGATGGAGACGACGTGTGGTTCAAGGTCACGGCGGCTGAAGCCACGGAGCGAATGAGGGGCACGTTATGAAAGGGATGAGCGGAGAATGGGAGGCCTTCGTGGGATCTGAGAAATAACGGTCGGAGACATAATGGCACATTTGAACCCCAAAGAGCACGATGCGGAGCAGCAGAGGAACAGGAGCTTTTAGAGAAAGATGCTCAAATACTGGGCAATGCCAATTATAGGGCAAACATAATGAAGACAAGAAAGGGTCCGTTGGAACTGCCAAACGGGAGGTCCGAGGTGTTTTAGGCCAAAGCGATCTCTGTGACGTTATGACGGCAGAGCCTGAAGGCCAAGCAGTGAGTGAAATGGAAGCAAATGGTAGAAAGTCAACAGGGAGAGGTGTAGGCGCAACGTATTTGCTTTATAAGATATTCAAACTTCCCAGGCTGTGGAGAAAAAGCCAGTGGAGGAAAAGTTGAAAATCTAGAAGAGTGATCCAATCAAGAGAGGTCTTAGTCAAGGAGGAGACCTCAAGGGTAGAAACAGGAAGAGAACACCTCTTCCTCGGGAACACAGGGAGGACGCAGAAGGCAAGTACGGGAACAGATAAGGTTGAAGGTTTGAGGGTGGAAGGTGAAGGGGTTCATGGCTAAAGACTCATCTCGCAGTGGATTTGAGAAAAGAAGGTTGCAGTGGCTGTGGCAAGGTGTTGGGAAGCAAGGGAAGCTGTGAAGTGACAGGGCACGGAGGGTCAGGCTGGCTGGCTGTCTCTAAGGGTTATGATTTTCCTGCCTCAGCATCACCCTGCCTGCGTGTGACAGGTGAGAAAACAGATGGTTGGATGGAGCCAGTCAATGGCCAAGGCTTCCACTGTGGCTTAATCAGTCTTGCTCAGGTAATGAAGACACCACATAGACCCAGAAAGATGGGGTGTGAAAAGTTTCTAGATTGGGGAACCAAACCCTTCTTTGTCACACTTTGTTGGGGACCTAGCCCTCATGTATCCCTTTTTTTTTTTTCTTTTTCTTTTTCGGGCCACACCCATGGCATATGGAAGTTCCCAGGGTAGGGGTCTAATCAGAGCTGTAGCTGCTGGCTACACCACAGCCACAGCAATGCCAGATCCAAGCTGCATCTGTGACCTACATCACAGCTCACAGCAGCACCAGATCCTTAGCCCAGTGAGCAAGGCCAGGGATCGAACCTTCAACCTCATGGTTCCTAGTCGGGTTCGCTAACCACTGGGCCACGATGGGAACTCCCCTTCACTGGCTGTTGATTCATACCCTTTAACATCCTCTGTGATTACCGGTCATGCACCGAGTAAGCAGGCTTCCTGAGCTGGGTCAGCCAGTCTTGCAAACTCATCAAACCGAGGAGAGGGTTGTGGCAACCTCTGGTTTATATCCAGTTGGTCAAAGACACAGGTAACAGCCCAGATTTGTGATTGGTGTCGGAAGTGGGGGGCAGTCTTGCGGGACCGAGCCTCTCCCCGTGGAATCTGATGTTATCTGCGGGCAGAAGGCATAGAATGAAGTTAAATCCAAGGGCACCCCGCTGGTGTCCAGAAAATTGCTTGGAGGTGCTGGGGGAAGCTCCTGTCCACGCACTGGAATTGGGTCCAGAACCTCATTGCTGGCCTGTCCCTTAACTAGATCGTAAACGCTTTTCATGCTGTATCCATGGCTCCCGGAACAGTGGGAGGTTCCCAGGAACATGGTGATGACTGAACAAGTGAGAGGATGAAAGGACACGTGAGTGAGATCCCGAGTCGTGGATTCTGACCCCGTGGGACAGCGCGTGTCCTGAGTCACACGCGGCAGGTGCTCTTTGCGTGGCATTTCGCTGAATCCTTCCGGTAGCTGCCAGGTCAACACCGTAGTTTACTAGTTAGTCCTCGCTTTACAGATAAAGAAACTGAGGCTTAGAAAAAAGCAGTGACTGTTCAGGGTTACCCGGAGTGTCATTTGCTGAGTGGGGGCCCGGGATGGTCCCTGTCTACGCCGCATCTGTACACCCAGCTCTTTGAGGCTCAGGGTCTCAGGAAGTGATTAAATGCTTGGATTTTGAATCAAATAAGCCCAGACTCCAGTCCCAGCTGTGCCTCGGAGGAGCAGCTGTCCATAGACAAGTTCCTCGACCTCGTGAAGCCTCGATCTCATTACCTACGCGTGGAGGTGATGACGGGGTGGGGACAGGGTGGCGATGCTGGCATAAGCGGTAGCTCTGCTCCGGGGTTAAATGAGACCAGAGGACACAGCTCTTTGCATAGTGTCTGGCACATTGGAAAGTCTTTGTCTGTATTAACCATAACTTTGATTGCTTTTTTAAAAAATTGATCCAGCAATTTTCTTGCAACCTCATCTGTCCAAATCCTGGTAAACGGATCCTTTATAAACTAGGATGCCAGGTTATTAGTTCACAATGAGAATGCCAAGGGGATCTATGAGAAGTCATGTCACTTCCCTACCTCCTCCCTGGGGACAATGCCATGGACTTACTGAGAAATTCTCATTCGCCACCTTGCTTTTTTTTTTTTGATTCTGTTATGACTCTTGTTCCCATCTTTGTAACATCATTCTAGCTTCTTTGCCTGGCACGTCATGTTTCCAAGTTAATTCACATTGAGCTAACAGGGAATGTCCCCTTAATTTAAACCTTCAGTCAAAGAGATGACCTGGGGAGTTCCCTGGTGGCTCAGTGGGTTAAGGATCTGTCGTTGGAGTTCCCATCGTGGCTCAGCAGAAACAAATCCGACTAGGAACCATGAGGTTGCGGGTTCAATCCCTGGCCTTGCTCCGTGGGTTAAGGATCTGGTGTTGCCATGAGCTGTGGTGTAGGTCGCAGATGCGGCTCAGATCCTGCATTGCTGTGGCTGTGGTGTAGGCTGGCAGCTGTGGCTCCAATTCAACCCTTAGCCTGGGAACCTCCATGTGCCATGGATGCAGCCCTAAAAAGCAAAAAAAAAAAAAGATCTGGCGTTGGCACTGTAGCAGCTCATGTCGCTGCTGTGGCTTGAGTTTGATCCCCGATCCCCTGGCCCAGCAACTTCCACATGCCACAGGTGCAGCCAGAAGAGAGAGAGAGATGACCTGTCCCTGACCTTTGCACCCAAGCTCCTGGCTCCGTGTTCCTTTGAGAAGTGAAGCATGTCCTCCACCCCCATCCGTTGGTGACACTGTTTATCCTCAGAGGAAAGAAAAGCGGGTTTTTCTTTATGGGCCGGATGATGTGTCATAGGGAGGTCTCGGCAGCAGAGGGCCAGGCCAGCGAGTCAGAGACACCGCTATGCAGGGGACAGACCCCAGTGTCCTCAGCTGCCCTGCGGGGGCTCTTTCCAGACATAATGGTCTCGGAGTCGGTCTGACATCTCTGACTTGAATGCAGGGGGGCCAGGGGGACAGCTGTGCTACGTGAGGAAGCAGCTGGTGACCTGCTCCCCCAGGCGGCCCCCAAATGTTGTGAAATTCCTTTGTTTTCAGCAGCCCATGAGGGGCCCCGAGGGATGTAACATTTTTTTCGGAAAGCTCTTAAATCATATCTGGATCCCGGTCCCGGAGCTGTCAAGCCTGCTCTGCTCTGTGTCTCTGTCCTTCTCTCCCCCCCTCCACCTTCCTTGCACTGTGTGTGTGTGTGTGAGATCCTACACCGGCCGCTTCAATAAAAACCACTGTGAAGGTTAAATACATTTAGGAGGAAACGTACGTTAATCCTCACTCCCTTTAAAATTAAATACAAACGCCGAAAGGTCAAGGAAAATGCCATAGAGAATCAGCAAAGAGCAAATCTCGAAATCCTATCTGAGGAAAGAAACTTCCAGTCTGGGTTTTAGGGGCACAGCCTCCACTGAATCAGGTTTCTGATCTTAGCCGGACATTCGGGTGATGGTCTGGCTGGACGGCTCGTCTTCCCACGGTGAGGACGCGTTAGGTAAGGTCACTTTCACCGGCACCATCGTGTGCCTTCCTGCCACGTTCTGGTTCTGGTGACTGAGCTGCTGTCCCGCTGGGTGGCTGAGGGGTCCTTCAGACGCAGGGGTCCCCCACAAGCCTCAACATTGGCAGTGATGACACTTGAAAGGCCACAGACACAACAACGCAAAGATATACACACCACAGTGAAGGCGTGGCTTTCCAGCTTCAGGTAAAGGTATTTCGCCCTCAAGCCTAAGCTCCTTGCAGTTTGACCTAATTTCTTCTTGGCTCCGAAATGGAGTTGATGCTTCTCAGCCCACTGGCTGAGTCGGGGCAGGTTGGGGTTTTTCCCCTCCTTCACCCGAGGCTGCACGATGCTGCTTCCGAGATTCCATCCTCACGCTCCCGCCTCCTCCGGAACCTCCACCTCCCCACCTGTCACAGCGACACCTGCGTCCCACCCTCGGCCCGCCTCCCGCCCCTCCACCTAAACCCACTCACCCATCTCTGCCTCCATCGTAGTCACTGCCCAGCCTAGAAACAAGCTCGCCTTCCCCGCTGAACAGCGGTCACGTGTTTAACCACTGCTGGGATCAGGGAGCGGCAGCCCATTTGTGGCATCTGCCAATTTCTGTGGTGTAAACCCTCCCAGCGTGGGAGTATTTCAAGCCAGTTTAACCAAAGCTCACAGGATTCCTGAGAAGTTAATAATCAGCCGTCCCCAAAATAGGGGAGCTCCAGGGCATCACTGCACCTGGCTCTTCCCTTACCTGAGCCGTCTTCCCTTCTCTTGCTGGTGAAACTTCGCGAAGAGCCATCTCCAGCCTTCCTTTATGCTTCCTGACTTTGTGCTCCCCCAAGTTCTTTTCAATCGGAGCAGTTTCACTTGGTCAAGCTTATTAGTAATTTGTTGTTATGATTGTGAAAGCTATCCATGCAAAATCCAAAAGCAAAACATTTTTACATCACAGCAAAAATGGAGTTTGAAAGAATTACCATCGATGAGCTGTGATATGCAAACCTATCCTCTTGTTCCCCGTTTTCTTTTGGGGGCATATGGAAATTCCCAAGCTAGGAGTCGAAATGGAGCTATAGCTTCCAGCCTGTGCCACAACCACAGCAACGCCACATCTAAGCTTCGTCTACAACCTATACCACAGCTCACGGCAATGCCGGATCCTTAACCTATTGAGTGAGGCCAGGGATCAAACCCATGTCCTCATGGATACCAGTCAGGTTCATACCTCAGAGCCACAATGGGTTGTTTTCTTTAATGTTTTCTCGGCACCATTGGTCGCTGGTAACCAGAGGTCCCCTCGCCCACTGTTGTCTTCCTCTGCTCCCACCTCTTCCTCCCCCACCCCCACACTGACCTCATCCTCAGCCATCTCTTCCCTTCATTAGCTCAATCGACCTTGACCTTGGTGACTCACCAGCAGATCTTTCACCTCGGGACTTCTAAGCAGGTGCTTTCAGAATAGTCCAGAGTACAGCCCACCTGCCTGACATCCTCACCTTCTCTGCTGTCTGCGTTGCTCCTGTTTCTGTTAAAGGGATCTTGGCCCTCCGGGTCTCTAAGATGCCAGCATCGCAGGGTTCCTCTGTGCTCTGCACCCACTCGCCCTGCTCACTGACTCTCCCAGCTGCTTCTATTCCATTTCCCCTGCACAGTTTAGATCACCCTTACGTATAGGCATATACCTTCTAGCCTCTAGAGTTGATCAGAATTCCGCTCCAGCTGATAAGAAGCCCAGCTCTTAGACTCCGAATTACGAAGCAAAGCTCCGCCAGTCTCACCTTCCTGCTCACATACCGTGGATATAACCGAGGTTTAGCCTAGCATCCAGGCCGTCGATGGCAGGACCCCTGGTTATCTCCTGACGTTAATTCCATGCCCGCGTCCGCCTCCTCCTGGACCTTGCCCACCTTGGTGCCTTTGCCTGAAACTCCTTGTCCCCTATTTCTGCGTTTCTAAATCGATCCACCCTCAAAGCCACGTTTAGAGGCTACCTCGTCCATGAACTCGTTTCTGAGCTTCCCTAGCTGTAAATAACTGCACCCCCGTTCTCTGAATTCTCAGCCCACTTTTCTTTCCCGCTCATGACCCGTCATTTTGTGCCTCGAATTAAAGCAGTCTGTGGAAGGAGGAAGACTAACACTCACTAGATCAGTCATTGCGTTGGGCCTTTTTATTAGCTCCTTTAATATTTACCCGGCCCTGGGAGGCCTGTGCTCTCAGCCCTTGTCGCAGGAGAGGAAACAGATGCTCAGAATGGCACCAGGAAATTGGCTTCTGCTGCCAGCCTTTACAGGTCTGTGCTGTTTCCACTCCCTCTCCTCTGGATGGTGCCTCCTCGAGAGTGAGGACGGTAACGTTTCATCTTTACACCCTCAAGGCTCCCGGGGCAGGGCTTGGCACCCGGCCAGCACCCTTTCCGCTGCGGACTGGCTGCCCTGGGCGTTGCTCTCTCCCAGCTGTGCCGCGCACTGCCGCTGTGCCTTCCAGAGTCACACATGCTGTAGGCCTCGCCACCCATCCACGCTGAGATGTTTTTCCTGTGCTCCGGGGCCTGTTTATGCGTCTCCCTTTGATTGGCAAGCTTTGAAGCAGGCAGAGATGGAATGTGCAGGACTCTTTTGTCCAGATCCTGAGCATAACAATCACATGATTTCTGGGGACGAAAACACGTTGTTTTTCAGGATGATTTTGTGCTGTTCTTTCAAACCAATTCTAGTGCGTTTCCTCCACCCCTTCTAACAGGCAGAAATTGCATGCTGAGTCCCCTGTGACATCGCCTTTGTATGAAAATTATTTATGCTCAAGACCCCAGCCTACTGCCACCTATTTTATCCCTCTCCCCCCGCCACCCCCCCTAGTTGCTGGGAGCACTCTTTCTGCCGTCTGCGCAGGCGCAGGTGCGAGGTTTTCCCCCAACCCCGCCCCCGCCAGCCACACCCATGGTCCCGAGTCCCTCCCACCAAAGCTCACCTGTCCTTGCTCTCTGCTAGGTAACCCGTAAACTGGGACTAGACAGCTGTTCCCGGGATTCCTGCATTAACTCCTTGCTCCTTCCACTTGAGTAATTTAATGGACAAAGGAACATAATGGCAGGAACCAGGCCACTTGCTCTCCCGTGGAGAGAGGGTATTTTAGGGCAAGGGGACTCTTCTGAGGGTCCGCCCCTGGCACCAGCAGCCCGCGTGGCTGATCCCATCCACACATAGCCCCCACCCCCAACACTGCGCTTGATTGCGGCAGGAAGTGGCGATGAGCCACGCTCCCAAGGCTGCCTTCTTACCGTCTGATGCCAGTGACTCACACACCAGGCTGGTAAGGCTGGTGCCCCACAGAAGTGTGATTCCCCAAGAGCACGGGTGATCCGCGGCTCCTGTGGGGCTGGGAAGGCCCCCAGCATCCGTGTGTTGTCAGAGCTGGCTGAGGGAGCCCTGAGAGCCGGGGGCGGGGGGCTGCTCTCCCGCAGACTCTGGCCCTGGGCAGTGCTCTATGAGACCGCGGAGGGGCCGCACCAGACACCTGCGCTCAGGCGGGGCGGGGGCGGCGCGCACGTGTCCACTGTCCTGAGCGTGGCAGGTGCACGTGCTTTTGCTTTTTCAGGAGCACCAAAAGGTCTCTGACTCCCTCGGTGTGGTGCTTTGATGTTAGAAAATCCTTGTTTTGCCTCCAAATTCATGCACAAAGCCTTCCAAGGCCCTGGATTTATGGTGGTGGATTTCATGGGCATCCATGGCCCTGAGCAGCTGTCGTGGGATTTCTGCCGTTTGAATGCTCGCTCATTCCCATGGAGAGCTCCGGGGACATCTAAGCCCTCGGATGGTCTGGCGCGGCTTGCCCTCTTTCTGTCCCCAGCATGTAGGTGGCTGCAGCTATTGCTGCCATTTGCTCTGGGTTCCTTCAGGGAAAGGTGGCCCTTTTTAATCCAGGGTTAATGAAATGTGTTCTCGTTTATTTGTGGGTATTTATCTGAATCTCAGTTGTGTCGTCTATGCAATGAAACACTAAGAAGTGAAACTCTTCTCCTAGGACGGAGGATAGTGCCATTACTAACGTCTTTTGGGACATGAGGAAAAAATTTGTGTCAAGTGGTAGGTATATTGCAAAAAAGTGCATGCTTCTTATGGAAAAGCTAGGAATTGGCCAGATAAATGTCAGCTATTACATGATAGGTAGACAGGTAGCTATACAGATAGAAGTGTATATTCACATTATATATATTCATATATATAATTATATCTTCAGATATATAATTATCCATATGTCTATAATTAGCCAATTTCAAGTGCTAAATGATGAGAGTTCAAACTTTCTTTTTCCTTAAGAAAGAGGGCAAAGCCAGGCCAGGCCGTGGGAGAGGAGGATGGGTGGTTCTCCCAGTGGAGACGGGGTCTGATTTCCTGCACGATTAGCCAGAGCAGTTGTCCTGCGCTGGCTCCTGGCCCCTGGCCCCGACTCAGTGGAGTCAGCCACAGGCTCATCAGTTCGAGAGGGAAGCAGATGCTGAGGGCTGTCGCCAGCGCTGGCAGAGGCAGGCCCTGGCGGGGGCGTGCTCCCACGGCAAGGCCATGCCGGTGCCCCAGGGACTGTTCCCCTAAAGTCCAGCCGAGCGGCCTTTGGCCAGGCCTGGCCCTTCTGAAGTGGACCTTCCTGGCGAGCCCCAGCAGGAGGTAGCCCCGAGCTGCAGCATCCTTGAACTTGAAGAACAGCCGCGTTGACTTTGCCGGCAGCGTCAAGGGGCGAGAGCAGCTCTGCAACTTGGCTGTTTAAGCTCTGACATTTTGAACAGGGTCTTGACCGCGCAGAGGCATCGTTATGGAAAAGCACAAATCACTTCGGAGCCAAGACCAGTTAAAGCTGAGGCCAGCCTCGGCCCAGCTGCCTCACATAGTCCGGCGAACTTGCTGAGAATACAGATCCCCACCTCCCACGCTGGATGCTCCCATGACGGGTCCGCAGTGGCCCTGGAATCTGCGTTCGGACCAGCTGCCCTAGGCAGATTTGAGGCCCTGGCCTGGTCTAACGCCCCACGTAGAATCACAGAGGTCCCTTCCGCCGTGTTCCTGAGCTCAAGAGTCTTAACAGCGTTGTTTCTCTCCCGCGCTGCCATCTGCAGCGGAGAACTCTCCCTCATCTGCCCTGGCTTCCTCCCTTTGGCACAATAAGTGAGAGCCTGTGGAATCGGAGGGATTGGGAGAGCAGCTGCGGGCAGGGGAGTCGGTGGGTTGTGAATAGGTGTGTGTGTGTGTGTGCCTGAGTGTGTGCACAGCAGCACGTGCTTGTGTTAGTGGGCATGAAGCAGAAGGGAGGTTGATATTCAGATCAGACGAGGGCTTGGCACATCCAGGGCCAGCAGCCATTGAGATCGGTGTGTGCCAGGGCAAAGCATGCCCACACAAGACCAGCTTATCCAGAGGCTCCGTCACCTGACTGGCGGGGGAGGAGCCGAGCCTGATCTTCGGAGATGGGGGTGGAAGAGGGAGCAGGCTGCCAGCATCAGGCAACCAGCGGAAGTTAAGGAAACGGGTCCAGGGAACAAGCTCAAAATCCCTGGGAGACCTGAGCAGAAAGAAGCCAGCCATTCTTCCTTGCAGGGGAAGAAGGTGCCAGAAGAGCCTTTCGCTGTAAGAACGATTTCTAGAGCCCATTACCTCCTGGGATGGGCTGGCCATCAGCCCAGGCCCCTTGACTCTGAGGAAGGGGCAGGGTCTGTGAAGAGGGTTGGGTCTCCTTCGGGACGTCTTGCTGCCAGCACGGGGTGGGTCCCAGGTCCTCAGGTCCCCTGCTGCCTGTCAGGTTTCACAGGCTCTTTGCCACCCCAGGTGAGAATCTTCTGTTAGTAAAGCAGACTATTCCAGAAGCCGCCTGATCCGTATGGAGCAGAGTGGAAGCTCCTTTGTTTGGACATTACCGCTCTCGGCCCCCAAGCGGCGCTGAGCAGTCCTCACATAAGACTGGTTTACACTGACCCTGCAGAGGCCAAACCCTCTAGAACCTTTTTGCAGAACTTCTCTTAAAATCAGATCTGGGAGTTCCCATCGTTGCTGAGCGGAAACAAGTCTGACTGGTATCCATGAGGACACAGGTTCGATCCCTGGCCTCACTCAGTGGGTTAAGGATCTGGCGTTGCCTTGAGCTGTGGTGTCGGTCTCAGATGTGGCTCGGAGCTGGTGTGGCTGTGGCTGTGGTGTAGGCTGGTGGCTACAGCACCGGTTCGACCCCTAGCCTGGGAACCTCCATAGGCCGCAGGTGCGGCCTTAAAAGAAAAGGAAAAAAAAAAGACAAAAAAAAAAGAAAGTCGATCTGAAAACAAGTGGAGACTTTGCATTTTTCCTTTTTCAGATTCATCTTTTAGCTCCGACACAGCTTTTTTAGCTTTAGGAGGTTTCTCTGAGTCCTGGCCCACAGCCGGCAGACTTGCTGTCCCCCACAGCTGATGTCGCTGGCAGACTGATCACAGCAGCTTCCACGTCTTCCTGTGAGGGCTGCAAAAGAGTGTGGACAACATCGAATTGAGACGACTCTTTGGGGGGAAAGCCACATAGAGACCCTCAATGTGGAGTAACTGGCGCTCCTCCGCCAGCGACAAAGTCACCCTCTTGGACCGTCACACCCAGCGCTTCGTAAATGACCCAGGGACAGCATTTATCCCAGTGCATCCTAGTCACTTCTTTTCTTCTGTCTTTTTAGGGCCGCACCCACAGCATATGGAGCTCCTTGGCTAGGGTCGAATCGGAGCTACAGCTGCCAGCCTACACCACCAGCCACAGCAACGTGGGATCTGACCCGCATCTGCAACCGACACCACAGCTCACGGCAACGCCGGATCATCAACCCACTGAGCGAGGCCAGGGATCGAACCCATGTCCTCACAGATACCCTGTAAGGTTCTGAACCCGCTGAGCCACAGTGGGAACTCCCCAGAGTAATCGCTTCTTTGCACGGCTGTCGTACTCACCAGGGTGCGTTTCTCTAAGGCGAGGATCGCATGTTATCCATTTTCGTGATTTCGGCGTCTCGCTCAGCACAGGAGGGGTGCGGTGTCTGGGGTGTGGATGACTGGTCTGGCCGATGTTTCCCCAGCTCGTCTGCAGAGATACGTTTCAAGAAGATGCGTTTTAAATCATCTTGCCAGAAGGAAGACGCTCGTATCCCGCAGCGTTTCAATCTAGCCAGGAACGTAACCAAATATGAAGCTGACGGGACGCAAGCGATCTCCGCAGAGTCATTCATTAATTCTCCTTGAGGGACGCGAAACAGCAGCATAAACACGCCAGCAGGCCTGGTCTGGAAACTTCCTTATGCTGTGGGTGCAGCCAAATAATAGAAGAACAGCGGTAATAATAACACTAGCAAGATGGGAACACGCCATCGGTTTGTTCATCTAACTGAGACACAGTTAGTGCTCAAGGTGACGCCGTGTCTGTAGCTGGGGTGTCCGCCTTCTCCTTGTCCCCCAGTATCCCTAGTCCTTTTGCTTCTCCCCATCCCCGAGTTTTCTCAAAGATCTCTCACCATCTCCCCCCGGCTCCACGGGAGGTGCTCGCATGGACCTGCCTGTCTGACTCCGCGCAAAGCCATCAGGGCCAAGTGCCTTTTCCCCTCTTTCCTGGACCACCCTCCCCTGTTCCCCAGAACTGCACATGGGTCTCTGCGGCCAGGTCTGGGAGAGCAGGCGACAATATTGCCTGGGGCCCAGGCCCTCTCTGTACGGCCCAGGGCAGAGCCAGGAGACACAGACAGGGATCCCCAGGGCTCTTGCACAGCCCTGCGGGGAAGCGGCCTCCATGTCGTTGTGGACACTGGGTCTCCTCCTCATCCTGGAAGCGGGTAGGAGGAGGCTAGATGTGCTGGGAATAAAGGAAGAAAGTGGTGCGTCTCCTCTCACGAGCATCTCAGAGCTGATGTACACCGGCGCACAAGCCTTTTCTCCCTTCTGGTTTTCAGATCATTTTCCCTGCGAGACAAGACAAGGGGGGGCCTGGGGAGGAGGATTTCTGTCCCCTCCACGCTCCCCTCTGCCCCAGGCCACCTGCCAAGCACTGCGACAAAGCTCCCAGGCTTGTGCTTCCTGAACCTCAGCCATAGTCTGTCTGTCCCGTATGTCCTTTCTCACCCATGGGCTGTGACCCCACACATGCCCTTGACAAAGATTTATGGAGCACCTGCTGGGCCTTGGGCACCAGGGTGACTGGGGGTGCAGCCCCGAAAAAAATGGGGAGAAACAGCCATAGATCTGCTCTCACGGGGCCTACGTGCTACCAGGAGACAGGCAATAAATGGGACAAATAAGTAGTAACTAGTATGTGGGAGCGTTCCCGTCGTGGTGCCCTGGAGACGAATCCAACTAGGAACCATGAGGTTGTGGGTTCCATCCCTGGTCTCGCTGAGTAGGTTCAGGATCCAGTGTTGCTGTGAGCTATGGTGTAGGTCTCAGATGTGGCTCAGATCTGATGTGGCTGTGGCTGTGGTGCAGGCCGGCAGCTGTAACTCCAATGAGACCCCTAGCCTGGGAACCTCCACATGCCGCAGGTGCAGCCCTGAAAAAAAGCAAAAAAAAAAGGTATGTTACGGGGCAGGGCCTGCTGTGGAGGAGACTAGGTGGAGAGAACTGGATGCTGGAGCGTGAGGCGTCGGGCCTGGAGACCAAAAACAGCCCGTCTAGGGCGGCTTCCCTGGGGGTGGCGGGCAGGCGCCGTCTCGGGGAGAGGGGAAGGGGGAGGGCAGGCTGTGCAGGTGCCAGGAGGAGGGGGAGCCCCAGGCCTGGAGTACAGCCCACCTGCTTTTTCAAGAGGGCTGACTGCCTGCAGTAGAGGGTTGGCACCTACTCTTTTTTTTTTTTTTTTCCGTTTTTTCATCATTATGGTTGATTTACAGTGTCCGTCAATTTCTGCTGCACAGCAAACTGACCGGGGCACACGTGTCTGTCCATTCTTATTCTCACATTACTCTCCATCGTGCTGCATCTCAAGTGGTTGGATAGAGTTCCCTGTGCTGGACAGCAGGACCTCATTGCTTGTCCATTCTAAGCAGAATAGTTTGCATCTATAACCCCAAACACCCCGTCCATCCCACTCCCTCCCTCTCTCCCTTGGCAACCACAAGTCCACTGTCCAAGTCCATGAGCTTCTTTTCTGTAGAAAGGTTCATCTGTGCCATGTTTTAGAGTCTACAGATAAGTGATAGCATCTGGTATTTGTCCTTCTTTTTCTGACTTCCTTCACTTCGTATGAGAATGTCTAGTCCTACCCATGTTGCTGCAAAGTGGCAGTATTTTGTTCTTTTTTATGGCTGAGTAGTATTCCACTGTGTATATGTATTTCATCTCCTTAATCCATTACGCTGTCGCTGGGCATTTAGGTTGCTTCCATGTCCTGGCTATTGCGAGTGGTGCTTCTGTGAACACAGGGGGGCCAGAAAGATGTCCTATTAGGGTTGGATCCACCCCCGCCCAGAGACCCTGCTAGTCTCTCCTCTGTGTCAGAAGAGACCGGCCTTGGAGTTCCCATCGTGGCGCAGTGGTTAACGAATCCGACTAGGAACCATGAGGTTGCGGGTTCGGTCCCTGCCCTTGCTCAGTGGGTTAAGGATCCGGCGTTGCCGTGAGCTGTGGTGTAGGTTGCAGACGCGGCTCGGATCCCACGTTGCTGTGGCTCTGGCGTAGGCCGGTGGCTACAGCTCCGATTCAACCCCTAGCCTGGGAACCTCCATATGCCGAGGAAGCGGCCCAAGAGATAGCAACAACAACAACAACAAGAGACAAAAAGACAAAAAAAAAAAAAAAAAAAGAAGAGACCGGCCTTGACTCGGAACAGGGGTGTTTTATGGGCCATGCATGGGAGTGACCAGGGCTCTTTGTCCCAGTCTGGGTGGCCCCAGATGGCTTTTTGAGTCCTTGATAGCAGGCCGTCCACTGTCATTTCCTTCACTTATTACACACGTAACCACCGAGGGCCCCTTATGTGGCCCTGGATGAAACATCCCCAGCCCTGGCCTCATGTGCCTGAGGATGCCAGGAATAGCAGCCCTTGTTCCAACGGGGGATGCAGGGGTGGGGACATGTGCAGAGGTCCAGGTGCCTTCTGGTGGGACACGATCCCCCCTCCCCCCAGACACAGGACAGGGAGGAGTGGCCCGGGCACAGCAGTGGGGAAGAGCTTTCCACGGAGCGTGCCTGGGGCACCGGGGGTGCTGTGCACGTTCAGGGCGCTGGCTGAATGGTTCCAGGTGTCCGGGGGGGATGGCCTGGGGTTGCTGAGGGTTGGGGGGTGGCAGGGGGATGGGAGAGCCTGGTCATGTTGGGTCTTGTCACAGCTGCATTTTGAATGGCGTGACATCACCCAGCAGTGTGACAAGAGGACACAGTAAGGGAGAGACAGGGTCTGGCTTGGTCAGGTGATGACACGAAGGGAACAGACTGGGGAAGAGCACAACAGGCAGCAGCCAGAGCCGGGGCGGCGGGAGCGCAGCTTCTAGACGGAGGCAGGTGACCGAACGCGGTTCCTCGCAGAGGCACCTGGCGGCCGAACTGCACACACGCGCTCTGTGCTTCTAGGAGAGAGGCCAGCACATTTGTTGAAATACTTACGTCTTCAATAAAATTCCCAGGGAGTTTAGACAGTGAAGTAATCCGGAGAGAGACACAGTCATTCGTTGGCGGCTCCCCACTTCGGATGTCCCTGCGCCAGGCCTGGCTGGCTCATTACGTTCCCGGGTTGGAGCCTGGGGTCAGAATCGGGGTCTCCCCAGCGTAGGTTAGAACCCAGAGAGGGCGCCCCATCCAGGGGAGCTACCCCCAGACTCCCATTCCCAGCCTGTCCACAGGCTGGCCCAGGGTCTCAGGAGTCCGGGGACTGCTTCTGGTCAACAGCTCCCCAACCCTGACCAGATTCATCCAGAATGACTTGTTCTAACTCTCTTGATAATCTAAACAGACTGCTTGTTAAACAGTTTTTTAAAAATTTATTTTTAGGGAAGGTCCCATTGTGGCTCAGCAGGTTAAGAACCCGACATAGTGTTTGTGAGGATGCAGGTTCGATCCCTGGCCTGGCTCATTGGGTTAAGGATCTGGTGTTGCTGTGAGCTGTGGTGTAGGTCTCAGATCCTGCATGGCTGTGGTGTAGGCTGGCAGCTCTAGCTCTGATTCGACCCCTAGGCTGGGAACTTCCATATGCTGCAGGTGTGGCTCTAAAAAGAAAATAATTTCTTTTTATATTTTAAATTGAAGTATAGCTAATTTACAGTGTTTTAGGTGTACAGCAAAGTGAGGCGGTTTTGTGTGTATGTGCTTTTCCAGCTTCTGGTCCATTATAGGTTTATTACAAGATACTGAGTCTAGCTCCCTGTGCTTAAGTAGGTCCTTGTTGATTATGTGTTTTATACATAACAGTGTTTGTGTATTAATCCCAAACTGCTGATTTTTCCCTCCCACTCCCCCTTCCCCTGTGGTAACAATAAGTTTGTTTTCTATGTCTGTAAGTCTGTTTCTGTCCTGTAGATAAATTCATTTGTATCATTTTTTTGGATTCCACCTACAAGTGAGATCATATGATATTTCCCTGTTTCTGTCTGACCTCGTGTGAGAATCTCTAGGTCCATCCACGTTGCTCAGATGGCGTTGTTTTGTTCTTTTTTATGGCTGAGTAGTATTCCGTTGTATATACGTACCACATCTTCTTCCTCATTCATCTGTCTGTCGATGGACATTTAGGTTGTTTCCCTGTCTTGGCTGTTGTGAGTAGCGTTGCTATGAACAGCAATAGTGTGCATTAAAGAGAACACTTCCGATTTTCCTGGGGTCCAGCCTCCCTCCTGCTTTGCCACAATCCCCAGCCAAGCTCAGGAAGCACAGCCAGTGGGGACATTTCCCCTTTGTATTAAAAAACCGGAGTTCCCATCGTAAACGATTCCGACAAGGAACCATGAGGTTGCGGATTCGATCCCTTGCCTCACTCTGGTTAAGGATCCAGCATTGTCGTGAGCTGTGGTGTAGGTTGAAGATGCGGCTCAGATCCCACCTTGCTGTGGCTGTGGTGTAGGCCGGCGGCTACAGCTCTGATTAGACCCCTAGCCTGGGAACCTCTATATGCCGTGGGTGTGGCCCTGAAAAAAAAAAAAGCAAAGTAAAAAACGAAGGTGAGTCCAGTCACTGCTAGAGTTTAGAGAGGCCTGGAGTGAGACAGAAGCGGTGAGTCAGACAGCAGCTGCGGCTCTCCTGGAGGCCAGGCACGGTGGGGACTCTCTTTAAAGAGATCCCTTAGCCCCAGTGCCCTGTCCCAGAGTCTGGGATTCAGTCGGTCTGGGGTGGGACCTCAGAGTTTGCTTTTCTAACAAGTTGCCCCGTGGTGCAGACGCTGCTGGCCAGGGACCACACTTCACCCTCGCAGAGTAAATTCCCCCGTGGGAGTGTCCCACCATCCATGTGTCCATGGGATGGGCACGGATGGGCACTAGGGCTTCGGGTTTGGGACAGTTACACATTGTACTTCTCCAGACAACCTCGTGTGTGCCTTTCGGGGAACTATGCCCACACTTCTGTTAGATGCACCCCTCGGAGCAGAACCGCTAGGCTTTAGCAAATACGTACGATCAGCGTGAGGGTCATACAGCTTCTTCCAAGGTGGCTGTGTCCGTTTCTATTCTCACCTGCGGTTTACAGGTTCCTGTTGCTCCAGGATTGAGGTGCAGGCGGGGCGGTTCCTCCTGAGGCCTCCCTCCCTGCCTTCTCCCGGGTCCTCGCCTGCTCCCTCTTCTGCCTCCACGCCCTGGCATCTCTTTGTGGCTCCTAACTTCCTCTTGCTGTGAGAACAGCAGGCAGATTGGATTCGGGCCCCCTGCCAGCCTCATTTTAACTGAATCCCCTCTTTAAAGGCTCTCTCTCCAAGTACAGTCACTTTCCCAGGCGCTGGGGTGGGGCTTCGGCATATGACGGTGAGGGGACACTGCGCAGCCCCTGGCAGCCGCTCCCCTGAGCTCAGGCGAGCCCGGGAGGCAAAGGGCTGCCTTAAGGGGTCAGTCAGTCAGTCAGGCATCGCGGTTTCTTATCATTAGACGCACTTCTACCTTCGTCCACTAGAGGGCAAACTTTAAAAGTGCTCCTTTTAAAACCATCGCCCCTGATTTTTAACCCTTTATTGCCTCGTTTCTTTTTTAAATTAAAAAATTGGTCAGAAACAGACAAGATTTGCACTGTTTATGGACATCATTTATTAACAGTTCAAGTCTTAGGAGTTCCTGTCGTGGCTCAGCCATTAACAAACCTGACTAGTATCCATGAGGACGCAGGTTCGATCCCTGGCCTCGCTCAGTGGGTTAAGGATCCGGTGTTGCCCTGAGCTGTGGTGTAGGTTGCAGGTACAGCTGGGATCCCAAGCTGCTGTGGCTGTGGTGTAGGCCAGCGGCTAGAGCTCCGATTCAACCCCTAGCCTGGTAACCTCCATATGCTGCCGGTGCGGCCCTAAAAAACAAACAAACAAGCAGACAAATGAAAAAAAAAACCCAGTTCAAGTCTCAAAAGGCCCTTCTTGCCTCTCTTTGACAGTTCAGGATCACACACTGAGGTAGTTTTCTGTTCCTGGGATGAGGATGGCTTATCAATTTACAGATCAGTTCAAAAAGGCAACTCTTTGCCATATCACCTTTTGTTATACGATTTCATTTCATGATTTCATCTTCTGAAATTTTATAGGATAATCCAACAGTAATCATTCAAGAGTGGAAAGACAATGGAATTTTTTTTTTTTTTTTGGTCTTTTTAGGGCCACACCCGAGGCACATGGAGGTTCCTGGGCTGGGGTAGAATCAGAGCTGCAGCTGCCAGTCTACACCACAGCCACAGCAACGTGGGATCCGAGCCGCGTCTGTGACCTACACCACAGCTCACGGCAACACTGGATCCTTAACCCACTGAGCAAAGCCAGGGGTCGAACCTGCATCCCCATGGATATTAGTCAGATTAGTTTCTGCTGAGCCATGATGGGAACTCCAGAAAGACAATGAATTTTGAAGTCAGTACTGAATTTATTTCTTTTTTGGTTTATTCAGTTATTTATTTGGCCAGCAAGCTCCTACTGCTATTATGCAAGGTAGTGAGCTGGGTGCTGGATTCAAGTCCTAATTTTGCCACTTGGTGGCTGTCAGGACCACGGGCAAGTCAAACTTTCTGTCTTTACACTTCCTCACTTGTAAAAGGAGTGTGATTCTGACCCTCGAGGTCTGTTTTAGGACTCCTTGCCGCCAGGTGCTTGAAACAGTTTGGAAAACTTCAGGACACAAAGCCCCCGTGACTTGCTTCATAGTTGCCAAGTTTAATGTCCCCAGGGGAGCACCTGCTTTTGTATCTGGGTGCGTATCCTGGGGTGGAGGTCTCACCCCAAACCTCCCCACTAAGACTCTCTTGGGGGGGGGGCTTGCTCAGCAAAACCCGACTGGTAAGTTCACGGGCCAGAGCAAGGGCACAGAGCGCTGCCGCACCCGCAGGGCTTCTCAGCCTCAGCTCCTGACACTGGATAATGCTTAGCCCTGGGGGCCGCCCTGTGCCGTGCAGGAGGTTGCGCAGCATCCCTGGATCCACCCAGCAGCACACCCCGCCCCCCGCGTGCCCACATCCCACCAGCACACCCCCTCCCCCGTGCCCCCTTCCCCCCAGTGGTGACAGTAACACCCCCTCTCCAGACATCACCCAATACCTTGGGGCCCACCTGCCCCTGGAGGAGGGCGCTGAGACGGAGAGTGGAGCCGCGAGCATCGCCATCAGCCAGAGCCACGGTCCCATCCAGACGCTCTCGGGGCAGCTCCCTCGGTCCAGCCTGTGGCATCCAGTCCACTGTCCACTCGTCACAGCAAACCTACACGTGAGCATGGTCACCCTTCCTCACGTGACCTTGTGATGCTTTGCAGAAATGAGCTCCGTGAGCCCTTAGAGCCCCCAGAGAGGCGTTATTAGGAGTTCTGGTTTGTAAGTGAGGGGCCCAGGGTCGCAGATGAGTCCAGATCTGCCTCTGAAGTCACTGCTTTCCGCGTCTCTACACCCAGGGACAGTTAGTTACACCACTTTGCAGCACACGCCTACTCCGCTGACAGGCTCTTCAAGGCCAGCAGTGGTGTTCTGGAAGCATCCATACCTGCCCACCAGCTGATGCCTGATAAATATTGTCCAGGGGGGTGACTAAGCACTTTCTCTGTGTACTTAGCTTTTGAGAATCGTTGGTGAATTAGGGAGTCCGTCTCTGTGGATCCTGTGTTGCCTCCGCTCCTAGAAAGGGTCATTATTACCGTCAGAACCATTTGGCACATTTATGGTGACAGCCTGTGTCCTGGGGATGCTATGGAAGCCCTCACCCATGAGGCTCTCAGGGATCCCCTGGGGGCTTTCTTATCACTTCGTGGACAGAATGGAGGTAGCATTTCAAATCAGATGCCAAAGGTTTCATCTTTTTTTTTTTTTTTTTTTTGGTCTTTTGTGTTTTGGGAGCTGCACCTGCAGCACATGGAGGTTCCCAGGCTAGGAGTGGATTCGGAGCTACAACTGCTGACCTACACCACAGTCCCAGCAACATGGGATCTGAGCCACATCTGAGACCTATGCCACAGTTCATGGCAACACCGGATCCTTAACCCACTGAGAGAGGTCAGGGATCGAACCTGCATCCTCATGGATGCCAGTCAGGTTCCTTAACGGCCGAGCCACGACGGGAACTCCCCAAAGGTTTCATCTTTTGATGCTCCTCCATGTGACACGTGTATATCAGGAGTGGGGCTGAGCACCTGCTGGGATTGACGCGAGGAAGGAGAGAACTGATGTGTCAGTCCCGGGGGGGAATAGCTGAGAGTCAGTGGGGAGAGCTCCCAAGTCAGCCCAGAGCACGAGTGCTGCAGAGGCTCCAGCGGTCCCAGGCCTCGGGGTTCCCATCTGTGCAGTGGACACAGTGCCCAGGCCCACCTGGTGGCCGGGCTGGGCGGCGCCCTGCGAGAAGCAGGGGCTGTGAACCCTCGCGGTCCCCTCGTGCGTCGCCTTCTGGCCCCGGGTTTTCCTTCGGCCGGGAGGGCCTTCCCGGGCGCGCCCTGGACGGAGTGTGTGGAGTCCGTGAGGGTCGAGCATCCGGGGGCCTTTGGGGAACCGTCTCCCCCCCGGGGCGCTGAGCCTCGAGGCAGACTCGGGCTGATGGGTGGCAGCAGCCCTTTGGGACGGCACGTCCTGGGCCCTGGCGGGCACCGTAGGGGGACAGAGTGGCCGGGCGGCCCAAGGGCGGGTCCTGGACCCCAACCCGAGGCCAGAGGGAGCTCCAGGGTCTCACCCCGGAAACCGCCTGGCTGCTTCTTACATTCAGTCACCTTCACCTGAACAGCCTGACGTTTTTCATTCTGTTTGACCATATTTTATCACTTTGCAGGTAAACTCTTGCTTGTTTTCTCTATCGCTCTAAGTCTCTAAGGTTTCTGGTCTTTAGTTTATAACTTTATCCATTTTAAACGGCCTTAATTTCCTTCCTGCCACTGTGTATAATTTTTCTTTTCTATATTTTTGTCTTAACTTTTAACTTTAAAAGCTTCCTTTTGCCCTGACTTATCAATCAGTTCAGTTTCAAGCCAACACCCTTTGGGAGCCACGTTTTCGTTTTGATCTGTCTCACTCGTATTTCCCTAAAAACATTTTTTTTGTCTTTGTCAAATTCCTCCTTACATTTTGTCCTAATTTCTTTTTGTTGTTGTTGTTTCTCTGAATGTCTTAGTTGGGGATAATTTCTGCTCCTTTTTTTTTTTTCTTTTTTCTTTTTTCTCTTTTTAGGGCCACCCCTGCGGCCTATGAAGTTTCCCAGGCCAGGGGTTGAATCAGAGCTACAGCTGCCGGCCTACACCACAGCCACAGCAACACCAGATCCGGGCCGTCTCTGTGACCTACACCACAGCTCACGGCAACGCCGGAGCCTTAACCCACCGAGTGAGGCCAGGGATCGAACCTGCGTTCTCATGGATGCTAGTCGGCTTTGTTAACCTCTGAGCCACAGGTGGGAACTCCTCAGCTCTATTTTTGAACTCTGGTTTATCAATTGTGAGCGGTGTGTGTGTGCAGAGTGAGAGTGCGGGGGGTCAGGGGGGCAGGTGATAAGGTAGAAAACACTTCTAGGGAGTTCCGTTGTGGCGCAGTGGTTAACGAATCCGACTAGGAACCATGAGGTTGCAGGTTTGGTCCCTGCCCTTGCCGTGAGCTGCGGTGTAGGTTGCAGATGCGGCTTGGACCCCTAGCCTGGGAACCTCCATATGCCGTGGGAGCAGCCCAAAGACATAGCAAAAAGACAAAAAAAAAAAACACTTCTGATCCTTGACTTATACTCTGTCCATCCTGGGCCCCAGCAGGACCCTCGGTTTGGATGATCGAGGGGGGTCAGTGATGGGATTGTTGACAGGGATCCCTCTGGGCGGGGTTGAGGGAGACCCACAAGGTCATGGGGACAGTGTCAAGGCTCCTCAGCCCACCTGCCCTCGAAGGACACGCAGCGGGGAGCAGACTCCAGGATCCGGAGAGGGTTCCCTGGGCACAGCTGCCCAGCCTGAGCCGGCTTCTGCAGGAGGGGCAGCAGAGGGGGAGGCCTGGGGAGAGTCAGTCAACTCGCTTCCTTCCCCCGATCCCTGCCAGTGTCACCAGGAGAGAGCCTGCCATTGTCCCCAGGACCCAGGAGAAATGCAAATGGACTGGGGGGGGCACTAACCCAATCCTCTACTTCCAAAAAGAAAAAATGAAATAAAGGTAATTAAAGCCAAAAGAAAACAGAAAAAAAGGAAACATTTTTTAAAAATCAAAACGAAAACCACAGATTGAAAGCTAACCACAGGCCCTTGAGCAGAAAATATCTCCGAGACTATTTGATTGAGCCTGGCACATGCTTTACACACATTTTAATTTATTGCCAAGAGTTAAAACCCGGGGAGATTTTACCCAGAAATCTGGATTTCCTGTTTTTCCTGTTTTTCTGGAGCAATCCTAAAATCTGGTGCAACACCCCCCCCCCCGCCCCCCGCAAAAAGCTGGAGTGGAGGTTCTGCTGCCCCCTGGAGGCCAGGCGGAGACGTGTCCCCGAGGTCCCGCCCTCCACCTGCTGTGACCGCTCACCGCTGCCCCAGGCAGCAGCCCCCACTCACACCGGCCAAAGAGAGGCTGATGGAGCCCAGCAGAAAGCCGACTCCAAGCTTCCTGGCACCCGAGGCCGGGAGGGAGGCCGCTCAGGGCTCCCATGTAAAGCTAAGCGCACGGATGCATCAGGAGAGGAACGTCCTTTCAGGTTTCTGCGGAAAGGCCGGGCCCGCCACCTCCTTTTTCTTCTACAACTTTTGAGGCTCACAAGAAGCTCCCCCTGAGGAGGGGAGGGGGTCGGGGAGCAGCGTCAGAGGGAACGGCCAAGCCACCCGGCCTGTGGACTTCCCTGCCCGCAGAGCCTTGGTGCTGCTCAGAACTCTCCCATGGCTCCCCATTGCCCCAAGCAAGGGTTCTCAGCAGGGGGAAATTTGCCATCCCAACCCAGCCAGCGGGGACATGTGGCAATGTCTGGAGACATTTGATTGCCACGACTCGGGAGATGCCACTAGCATCTTGTGGGCACCAGCCAGAGACCCGGCGGAACATCCCTCACTGAGCAGGAACCAGCCACTGCCCTGCGGCATGAGAGCCATTCATCCAGCCCCACATCTGTGTTGCCGAAGTCGAGAGACCCTGCTTGGAATAAAGTCCAGGTTCATTCATTGCACTTTTAAGACCTCTGACGCTGCCCAGCTGGTATCAGCCACCTCCTCCCTCACCTCTCCTCACTCCCACCCTCCACCCCCCCCAAACCCCAGCTCCCTTGCTCACGCCTTCCGTGCTCTCTCACATCTTCCCACATGCTCCTCCTGCCTGGAATGCAGACACACCTGCCTTCGGGTGCCAGGGAGAGTCTGCACCCTTCAGGGATCCCCTTAGATATCAGGGCATTTCCTTTGGGGAGCTCCCACGGCCTCCCCAGGCTAATAATAGCCGCAGTCCGTCAGTACCCTCCTGTCTGTACTGATTCTAACCTATGGTGACATGTGTACGTGTCCATGATGGCCAGGGATCAACACATGGCCACACCCTCACCTCTAGTCATCTTAAATCAAGTTCAAGGAGTTCCTGTTGTGGCTCAGCAGGTTAAGAACCTGATGTAGTGTCCATGAGGATGCAGGCTCAATCCCCGGCCTCACCCAGTGGGTTAAGGATCCAGAACTTCCGCAAGTTGCAATGTAGGCCACAGCTGCAGCTCGGATCCCGCATTGCTGTGGCTGTGGTGTAGGTCAGCGGCTGCAACCCTGATTCGACCTCTAGCCTGGGAACTTCCATATCCTACAGGTGCAGCAGTAAGAAGAGGCGGGGAAGGAATAAGGAAGAAAGGAAGGAAGGAAAAGAAAAGAAAGACGATGGAATAAAATAGGGATTTTTTTTTTTTTTTTTTTAAATCAAGTTCAAGTCCTATGTAGCTCGAGTTCTGTCCCTGGCATAACCAGTATGAAGCAAGCAGCTCCCAGGAGAAAGTGAATGCGTTCGAAAGATTCACCAACTCATTTCCCAGCAGGAGCAGGCTCTGCCAAGCCCTCGCAACCCCCCCACGCCAGGAGAACACATTTGGTTTTTAAGTTGTTCTGACTTGGCTTTGAAAACCCAACAACGCATTCAAGTTCATTCCCATTCGGCGTGAGTCAGCGTGGATTCATAGAAGTCCTTGCTCTACATATTTATTAAGAAATCCATCGACCTGCATTTTCTAGACAGAGCGATTTCAGACACTTCCTGTCTCCAAGAAGTCATTCCTAATATCGAATTCCAATAGTATGTGAAACTGTGGCTGGCAGCCAATAAAAGATGCTTTAAACTCCAGCCCTCCCTTGATGGCCCAGCAATTTGCGAGCAACTTAACAGGCAGCAGAATTCATTGAACTCAGCCGTCTTCAGCCTGAATATTCGCGGGGCAAGGACTGAGTGCGGGCGGGCGGATGGCCCCAAAGGAGCCACTTTGGAATCAAAGTCACTTACATTCATCCACCCCAGTGTTCACAGCAGAATGGTATTTTTCCAGAAGACCCGAACATGAACCTGGAGTGACATGGGGACATGCTGGAAGGCAGTTGCCATTTCTAGACCTGAGCCCAGCTGGGCGGGCGGGGGCTGGCGGCACCCCTGCCGGTGCCGGACCTCAGGGCCTCGGAGACGAGCGAGCCATCTGGTCGCCCAGCACGGCCTCGCCGCAAGGCGTACGGCGGGTACCTTGTTCTTCCTCTCTGTGGGGATTTAATGGAATGTCTGTCGGATGCAACCAGCATCTCCAAAGCACGGAGCCCTGGGGAGAGAAAGCGCCTCAAGCTGTAAACAGGAGCAGAAAGAAACCGTGTTTTCTGTTGATGGCATTCCCTGGGGAAGCCCACCTCCCAGGAGGCGCAGCACCGGCCCTGACGGAAGGACGCAGTGGTCCACGGAGAGGAGCGGAAGTGACTGCTCTGTTGTTACAGTGGGATGGAAAGTGGGTCTTGCTGTCAGGCGCAGGAAGACGCAGCAGGGATGCTTGTTTTGCTTTCCGTGGAGAACCACCCAAGCTGCTGGGTTGTGCGTGGTCCCTGGAACTAAGTCCATTGTGCGTTAACAACTGGTTTCACAGAATCACAGGCTGTTGCAGCTCCAAAGCGACTCGGAGGCCACAGGATCCAGCCCTGGCTCATCGGATGAGCACCCGTCAGCCTGACGGCCTGAGTGACATCCCCAGGGTTACGGAGGTGCGAGAGGCAGAGAGGGGACCAGCTCAGCCTGTTACACCCTCCGCTCTCGGCCACCTCCCACCGCTGCCCTGAGGACACAGCCCTGCACGCGTGGGGGCTTAGGCATTGCGCTCGGGTTTTAAGTGTCCATCTGAGTCTGTTTGAGCTGCGGTAACAAAAGCACCATGAAACCACAGACATTTGTTTTCCCAGTTCTGGAGGCGGAGAAGTCCACGCAGTGTCTGGTGACATTCTGCGTCCCTGGTCACAGATGGTCACCTCCTCCCTGTGTCCCCGCCTCTCTGGGGCCTCGTTTATAAGGACACTGATCCCACTCTTGGGGGCTCCCTCTCACGACCTCATCACCCCCTCAAGGCCCCTGGGAGTTAGGATTCAGCATAAGAAGTTTGCGGGGACACAGGTGCAGGAGGTCCCTCGGTCACACAGGTGCTCAGTAGGGGACAATTCTGGGGCTGTGGCTCTGCCGCCTCCCCGCTTCCTGCCTGCCTTTCTTTTCTCCTAAATCAAAGACAGAAAAGCAAAGGGTGGGAAGGCTTCCAGCCTCGCAGCCCGAGCGGTGACAGTCTGCGGCTCTCTGCCGCCTGCAGGTTCCCTGTGCAGCCCTTCCCGCACGCCTCTTTCAGACACTGTGACCCGGGCTCACAGGACTTCAGCCAGTGCCCCTTGCCGAAGTCAGTACCTGCGAGGGAGCAGAGTCAAGGGGGCTGAGAGGGTCTGGGGGCGGGTGGGGGATGTCACACATTCCCGGATGAAGGGCCAGGAAGAACAGGGCCCGTGGGTTTCCATTCTCAGAGGCACAAACGGTGTGACAGCTGGTTTATTTCCAGTGGCCGGCTAGTCAAGGAGCATCCAAGGAATTAAAACTGTCCCTGGGCTTGGGGCTGGGGAAATGAGCTTTCCTGCAGCCCGGAGCTTGGGGGAGGGAGGCAGGGGGTAGGGGGACTTCCGGTTGGATCTGGGAGGCATGTCTGGGCAGGGAAAGGTGATGCGATCCCCAGGCCTTCCCGTGTCTGGAGGGACAGTCTCCAGCCCCTACGGCAATCGGCAATCCAGTCCTTTGTCCGTTACTCCGACGCTCATTAAAACGCGCTCTTGGTGATAAAGTGGGGGGTGCGGGGAGCTACACAGAGGGCGGACCCCGAGGATCTATCAGTCCCTCTTCCTCGGCACCTTGGCGGGAAACGTACATGGTGGGTGGCAGCTAAGAGAGAAAAGGCCACATTCACCCTCCTTCCATGTATTAGTCAGGAGTGTGGACGGCTACCTGCTCCGATCAGGAGCCCAAAAGCGTGGCTCCCAGTTTCGTGGAATTCTGCCCCTCATGAGCCTCCCTGAAAACATTTGCCTTCCTAGAAAAATGTTTAAATAATACCAATGATTTTAGGGCCTCCCTGGAAATGGGTAACTTGAGGTTCTCGCAAAACAGCTTAGCCCGTTTGGTCCTGGGTGAAAAGGTCAGTCTCCTCCGGAGTCCAGTGTGGCAACTACGTCTGCCCAAGTGATGATCCTAAATCCCGAAAAATCTGCATTCACTGCCGTGCTCATGACAGCCCTGCTTATTAGCATGAAAGAACAGTAAACACTTTAAATACTTAATGATAGGATAAATCATTACGGGTAAACCCTGTAAATCCCCTGTGAGGAATATTATTCAGCGATTACGAATGACTAGAAGATGCTATATTCACAGGAAAATAGCAGGATGCAAACCTGATAATATGCGTGCCCTCTATAAAGACAGAGAAAAAAACCTGCCATCGAATTTGCTGAAACAGTAACAGTGATGGCAGAATGGTGGCAGAATCGCGAGGGATGTCTTTTGTTCCTTTTCTAAAATTTCACTTCAGTAGTTATGATGGAACTATACTTTATAGTTTATATAATGGAACTGTATTTTAGAATGGCAAATAGGAAGGTAACTGCCCAAAGGAAAACATGTTCCCCTAGCCCACGAAGGCAGTTCGTTCTCCTGGACCTGGGAGGTAATTACCTGGCTTGAAAGACATCCGCGTGGCGAGGATTTGGTAGTTGAGCGACTCAGCCTGAGTCCTCCAGGAGTTGACCCAGTGTGACAGCGGCTGCTTGTCAGGTGGTGGTAACAAAAGTGTGGTTTCTAGGACTCCTGCTGTTCGCCACGCTGGCCAAAGCGTGCAGACTCTCCCATCCAGAACCACAGGCTAAGACAATCTGAAAGTAGGAGCTGGGGGGGGTCAGGCAGTGAGGAGTCAGAATCACGGGGCGGGGCAGCTGAGCTTTGCCCTGGGTGTGCGGAGCTGGGGAATAGATGCTGCGGCTGGCTCGTGGTCCTCAAATCTTTGGGAAACTGGAACCTTGTTTTGTTCTTAACATCTAATCCCTCTGCACTAGGGAATTGATATCTTTATCTAGGAGTGACCGAGGAAGAGTCACTGTTCCTATCTGTTGCCCTAATTCTGATGCTCTGTGCTGTGCACTGTTTCATGTCCAGTACCAGCCCCGGTACCAGTTAGATGATAGGATCTAACTCCCCTCCATCAGTGTGGATTTGCTAATCACAGATAGAATTCTTCCTTTGTAATTGCATAAATTCAGTCATTACCTGTGAAGTCCTCATGATTATTTCAATATATATACCCCTTCCTACTATGCTACTGCACAGATCCATGCTGTGCTAGAATTGGTCATTCATCCATGCCACAAATAGTCTCTCTCTTTTTTTTTTTTGAATGTTGAATCAAGAAATATTTATTTATGTTTTTATATGATCTTTGTGTTTTTCCATTACAGCTGGTTTACAGTATTCTGTCAATTTTCTGCTGTACAGCAAGGTGACCCAGTCACACATACATCTATACATGCCTTTTTCTCACATTATCCTGCTCCATCGTAAGTGACTAGATATAGCTCCCAGTGCTATACAGTAGGATCTCATTGCTTATCCATTCCAAAGGCAGTAGCTTGCATCTATTAACCCCAACTTCCCAGTCCCTCCCACTCCCTCCCCTTCCCTCCCCCTCCCCCTTGGCAACCACAAGTCTGTTTTCCATGTCCATGATTTCCTTTTCTGTGGAAAGGTTTCATTTGTGCCATATATTAGATTCCAGATGTAAATGATTTCATATTATTTGTCTTTCTCTTTCTGACTTACTTCACTCAGGATGAGAGTCTCTAGTTCCATCCATGGCGCTGCAAATGGCATTATTTTGTTCTTTTTTATGGCTGAGTAGTATTCCATTGTGTATATATACCACATCTTCTTAATTCAATCATCTGTCGATGGGCATTTGGGTTGTTTCCATGTCCTGGCTATTGTGAATAGTGCTGCAATGAACGTGCAGGTGCATGTGTCTTTTTCAAGGAAAGTTTTGTCTGAATATATGCCCTAGAGTGGGATTGCTGGGTCATGTGGTAGTTCTGTGGATAGTTTTCTAAGGTACCTCCATACTGTTCTCCACAATGGTTGTACCAGTTTACATTCCCACCAGCAGTGCAGAAGGTTCCCTTTTCTCCACACCCCCTCCAGCATTTGTTATTTGTGGACTTATTCGTGAGGTGGTACCTCATAGTAGTTTTGATTTGCATGTCTCTAATAATCGGTGATGCTGAGCATTTTTTCATGTGCTTGAGGCCATGTGTATATCTTCTTTGGAGAAATGTCTATTCAGGTCTTTTGCCCATTTTTCCATTGGGTTGTTCATTCATGCCAAGACATTGTCATGAGCGCTCACCACATGCCAGTCCTGAGCGCGGCCCTGGGACACTGCGCTTCCCTGCAGACCGCACCTTCGCCTCAGTGAGCTTAAGCTCTGGGGGACCATGAGGAGTGACCGTTAACCAGGGATGTGCATGTATTCATTTGTTTAATCCTCATGCCAACCCTATTGGATCAGGACTCCTATTATCCCCATTTTAGAGATGAGAAAGTGGAGGCACAAAAGTGATGAGCAACCCATCCAATGGAACCGAGGGTCCTCAGTCTTTCCCACAAGCTGGATTTGCCTCCGTGGCGCAGGGCAGGGGGAGCTTCCCGAGGCCCGTGCGTCTCAGATGCAGCTGCGCGGTTCTGTAGCAACCCTCTCCTGCCTGGAAACTTCTCTCACTCTGCAGGGAGGCAAGAGGTATCAGGACTGGGTGTGAAAACAATGACTTCAAAGTCCCGTTTGGTCACGGATGACTTTCTGTGTCACGTGATCATGAGGTCTGTGTCACAGCCTCCAGCTCCTTGGGACCAGCTCGTGAGCATTTGTTTTTTTAGAAACTTTTTTTTAGAGTTGAGTTAGGGATGCTTTTGAGAGTTCATGGAAATTAAGGTTTTCCTTTGAGTATAATATTTTCTCACACGTACCACAGTTGGGGAAATATTGCCTTAACTAACTGGATAACAACTAAATGCAAGCTACAAATCAGCTATGATAAAAGTGCCCCCCCAAAACAGGAGATGAGGGCAGCCGCCTACAAGGGTTAGAGGGGATTTGAACTCGCCGATGGAGAATTTTTGGTGACAGTGTAGTTTTCATGGTAGCCATGACCCTTATTGACTTTTTAAAATCATGCATCTAGTAGGAAATGCTAGATGCCCTGTTAATATTATGTTGCCTGCAAGCACTTTTATGCTTTTCTGCTGCAGGTCCAGTCTAAGATTTTGCAAAAGGTCTGGAAGAGGAAGAGTAAGTGTCGCTTAGCCTCCGGTGTCACACCAAGTGAGAAGGCGTCCTACTTAGGGCGCTCCTATAGAGCTATTTTCTCTTAAGGGTTGTTTACACTCTTTTGCTTTTTTTTTTTTTTTTTTTGTCTTTTTTTGTTGTTGTTGTTGCTATTTCTTGGGCCGCTCCCTCGGCATATGGAGTTTCCCAGGCTAGGGGTCGAATCGGAGCTGTAGCCACCGGCCTACGCCAGAGCCACAGCAACGCGGGATCCGAGCCGTGTCTGCAACCTACACCACAGCTCACGGCAACGCCGGATCGTTAACCCACTGAGCAAGGGCAGGGACCGAACCCGCAACCTCATGGTTCCTGGTCGGATTCGTTAACCACTGCGCCACGACGGGAACTCCCTCTTTTGCTTTTTAAATTAACTTATTATTTTTCATCAATCTACTATTTCTTGTATGCCTACTCTATGCCAGGCTTTTTTTTTTTTTTTCCTGAGCATGAGGCAGCAGAGATGAGTAAGGCCGGCGAAACGCCTCAGGGGGGGTTATATATTTGGGGAAACGGGCAGTAAATAAATTTGAGTAAATGTGTATAACATGGTCTCAGGGGGTGGCGACCCCTGGGGGGGAGTCACCTGCTAAGAGGAGACCGTGGGAGGGTAGAGGCCGCTGTAGGCGGGTCACCAGCAGCTCGGGAGGTGACGCCATGTACGTTTGAGTGACAACAGCGTGAGGTTCAGACTCAACAGTCACCAAGGCCACTTCCCTACAAGCGGTGTGACTTTGGGCAACGTACAGAGCCTTCTATCTTCTCATCACTCAAACAAGGTAGGAATGGTACCTGCAGATGTGGAATTCTCCTTGCCTTGTCTGCCTGTTTTCCGTACAAAAGGATGGTGACGCTGTTTTCTTTTTTTTAAGTTTTTATTTTTTTTTCATTATAGCTGGTTTCCAGGGTTCTGACAATTTTCTGCTGGACAGCAAGGTGACCCAGTCACACATGCATGTGTACATTCTTTTTTCTCACAGTGTCACGCTCCATCACAAGTGACCAGATAGAGTTCCCAGGGCTACACAGCAGCATCTCATTGCTTATCCGCGCCAAAGGCAGTAGTTTGCATCTATTAACCCCAAACTCCCCCTCCCTCCCCCTCCCCCCAGCAACCTCAAGTCTGTTCTCCAAGTCCGTGAGTTTGTTCCTTTCCTGTAGAAAGGTTCATTTGTGCCCTAGATTAGATTCCAGTATGTGATCTCAGATGGTATTTGTCTTTCTCTTTCTGATTTCCTTCACTCCGTAAGAGAGTCTCTGGGTCCATCCGTGGCGCTGCCAATAGCGTTATCTTGTTCTTTTTTATGGCAGCAAGCAGTGAACACAGCTTTTCCACGTGATTTCTCTGGCATGCGAATATAACACTGTTCACTATCATCTGGAAATAAAAAGCTTTTGCATTTGAAATGACTCTAAACTTACATCAAGGAGCAGAAATAGGGCAGAGACCCCTGTACCCTTCATGCAGCTTCCCCGAGGTAACAACCGTGTGGCTTGGAAAGCACTCGGGGAGGGGCCGTGGCCGTCAGGGGTGGCGGGACTTCTGTGGGTCAGTCACATCCCACATTTGAGCCTGACCATGGTTCACTGGGTGTTTGTTCCTTAGGTGTTACCCTGTACACCAGTTGTGTGTCTTTTCCAGTGAGTTCTTTTTTTTTTTTTTACTTTTTAGGGCTGCACCTGCGCCATATGGAGGTTCCCAGCCTAGGGGTCTAATCGGAGCTACAGCTGCTGGCCTACACCACAGCCACAGCAGCACAGGATCCAAGCTGCGTCTGCGACCCACACCGCAGCTCACGGCAACACCATATCCTTCACCCACTGAGTGAGGTCAGGGATGGAACCTGCAACCTCATGGTTCCTAGCTGGATTTGTGTCCACTGCACCACAGCGAGAATTCCTCTTTTCCAGTAAGTTCTTTTGTACAATGCGTACAGGGTTAAAAGAGCATGAGGATCCAGGGATGAAACCTCCTGGTGACTTTTTCTCCATCCCTTCATGAAAGCACTAAAATGACAAAGAAATTTGGGGGGGAGTTCCCGTCGTGGCTCAGAAGAAAACAAATCTGACTAGTATCCATGAGGATGTAGGTTCGACCTCTGGCCTTACTCAGTGGGTTAAGGATCCGGAGTTGCTGTGGCTGTGGTGTAGGCTGGCAGCTGTAGCTCCGATTGGGCTTCTAGCCTGGGAACCTCCATATGCCGTGGGCGTGGCTGTAAAAAGCAAAAAAAAAAAAAAAAAAAAAAAAGAGTGGAAGCCAATTTAGCAGATTGGGAAAGCCTGACACCTCACCATAAACCTCCCTCCCTATAAAGGCAGGAGAGAATGAGGACAGGCCAATAAGACGCAAAAAAAAACCCCAAAAATAGTTACTGGTAGGGGGAGGGGGAAGGAGTGGGCGCGGAAGGAGCCAGAGGTAAGACTTCTCAAAATATACACCTTTTCACAAGTGTTTGGATTTTTTAATAACTGATTTTTTTCTTTTTAAATTGAAGTATAGTTGATTTTCAATAGGATATTAGTTTCAGGTGTACAACATATTGATTCAACATTATAGTGATTTTTATACATTTTACTCCATTTAAAGTTATCACAAAGTAATGGTTATATTTCCCTGGGCTGTACAGTGTATCCTGTGGCTAATTTATTTTATAAATTGTAGTTGGTATCTCTCAATCTGCTTCCCCCATCTTGCCCCTCCCCCCTCCTATTCCCCACTGGTAACTACTAGTTTGTTCTCTGAGTCTGCTTCTGTTTTGTTATATTCATTTATTTGTTTTATTTTTTTCGATTCCACTTATAACTGATAACACGGCAGCTTTGTCTTTGTCTGACTTATTTCGCCAAACAAAATACCCTCTAGGTCCACCCAGACAAGTGTTTGGGTTTTGATACAGGTGATTGGTTATCCACAGAATGAAGAGAGGAGAGAAGGAGGGGCTGCAGGTGAGGCAGCAGGTGATTCCTGAGGCGGGTCAGGTGGGCAGGGGCAGGGTTAAGAGCAGAGGTGGGGAAGGCAGGATGGAGACGGTTAATCCCCAGGCGCCCTGACCTTCTCCCTCTGCAGAGCCAGAGGTCTCAGGACGCTCCTCCCCTGGGGTGAGGTGACACTGAGCGCAGGGGACCACCTAAGTGTCCGCTGGCGGAAGATGAGACGCTCCCCAGCATCGTTCCCTGCCTGGAGGCCGGTCGCACCCTCACTGCCGCCCACCCAGAGGGGCATCGCAGAGCTTCTCTCCAGGAGAAGAGCCCTGTGGGAGGGACACAGCCCCAGCTCAGGGTGACAGTCAGCCTGCAAGGGGCCGAGTGCCCCCGGGGTCTGCAGAGCAGTGGCTCCCACCCCCCCCCCCCCCCCGGGGCCGTGCCTCCTGCCCACTGCGCACGCGCGGGGGCTGGGGCGACAGGTCCTCTCGCCGCCTTGACCTTCCCGCCCTCCCCCACCTGCGGTGAGCCTTCCAAACAGCCTTTAGTTTCCCTCCTTTTTCGGCTCCGTGCTTTTGGGGTTAATTCATCTTCTTAATAATTGCACTGATTTTTAGAGTGGTTTCAGATTCACAGCAAGAGGTGCAGAAAGTCCAGAGCTTTCTCACGGACGCCCTGCCCCACGGGGGCAGAGCCTCCCCCGTGGTCAACACCCCACCGGACGGGGGCTCGCGTTCCAGTCCGCGAACCTCCATCCACGCATCGTCACCCCGAGCCCACAGGTTACACCAGGGTTCGCTCGTGCTGGTTACCTGTCGCGGGTTTGGACAAACGTATGATGACACGTAGTGGTCGGGGTGATATCCTACGGACCAGCTTCACTGCCCTTCAAACCCCCGGTGGGCTGTCGACATCTCTCGCCTCCCCCAAGCCCCAGCCACCACTGATTGTTTTACTTCATAGGTTTCCCTTTTCCAGAATGTCTTACACTTGGAATCATTATTAATATGTTTAACAATAATTTTTAACCATTCTTACTGCCTTGCTGTCATCTGAGCAGGGTTTGGGAGAAAAAGGAGATTAAAAGGTTAATATGTCACGTTTAAACGGAAGGTAAGTGAACCCCATCTTTCTTCTCACTTTTAAAATTGACGATGGAGTCCTTGGCAAGAAAGGATCTCCCATAGGTGGAGTTCAAACCTGCGGGAGGGGGTTGGCTGTGGACCGACCCAGGGCCCCCCGAAACTTCAGCCCCGCGGCCTCAGGCTGGTCTTCCGGACACGTGGGGGCGGGGTCCTCTCTCGGGGTGGTCACAGCCTCCATGGAAGCAGGTCAGACCAAGATATCACGCCCCCATTCCCTTTCTCACCCCAAACCCCATTATACGTTAATCGTGAAAAAGGTGTGTTGTACTAAACCCCTAGGGCCTCAGAACATGACCTTGGCTGGGGACCAGGCCTTTATGAAGGCGATGGAGTCAGCGCGGGGCCAGGAGGACGGGCGCTGTAATCCTGCAACACTGGGCACCTGGGGCGCAGACCCACGCAGAGGGAAGACGGCGTCCCTGAGCCTGGAGCCCTAAGACAGACGCTCCCCCAAGGGCCCCCGGGGGAGCCCGGCCCTGCTCACGCCTGGATTTGGGACTTCCTGCCTCCAGAATTGTGAGCTAGTACATTTCTGTTGTTCTGTTTTTAGCGGCAGCGTTCAGCAGCTCCATGTGGGATCTCAGTTTCCAGAGCAGGGATTGAACCCAGGCAGAAGCAGTGCACGCGTGGAGCCCTAACCTCTCAGCCACTGGGGACTCCCACTCTGCTGGTGTTCTGAGCTGCCCCTTTGGGGCCCTCTGTATGACATCCCTGGGAATCTAAAAAAAACCCGGGCAGGTGGAAATTCCACGTGATGAATTTCCTAAGAAGTTTGTTGACTTCCTGATTGAAGATCAGGTGAAAGAGGTTTTGGTTTTATTTACATGGCATATAGGCTTTTAAAATGTACACGTTGAACGGTATACTAAAATATACCCCTCGCCCCCCAGCCCCCGTGTCCCTGCCACTCTGGAGAATTCCTTACCATTTTGGTTAGGAGAGCCCATCATGGTTCGGCAGAAATGAATCTGACTAGCCTCCCTGAGGACGCAGGTTCGATCCCTGGCCTTGCTCAGTGGGTTAAGGATCTGGTGTTGCCATGAGCTATGGTGTAGGTCGCAGACACGGCTCAGATCCAGTATTGCTGTGGCTGTGGTGTAGGCTGGCAGCTGCAGCTCTGATTGGACCCCAAGCCTGGGAACCTCCAAATGCTGGGGGTGGAGCCCTAAAAAAAAAAATTTTTTTTTTTGGTTAAACAGGGTTTTCTCTCTCTTTGGGAAAAGAGGGGAAAAAAAGAAGTCTTTAAATATCAAGGCCTATCTTCCTGAGCTTTGAAGATGAAGAAAAGCAGCTTAATTGGCTCTGGCCTGTCTTGGGGGTGATTTGATATTCTCTTTAAAAATAGATAGCAAGGAAAATTGCCTCATATTGAAATGCAGCTCCCTCAGCCTCTGGTTTTTGAGGCCCTTCCTGAACCCCCCCCGCCCCCAGCTTTCCTTGGAGCCCTCTGCTGAGCTCTGCCAGTGCCTCCTCCACTCCCTCCTCATTTTTTAGGATTTTCCTCTTTCAGCATCTATCTGAATCCCCAGGGATGTTTGGAAGAAAAACTACACAGCTCTGCCCTAGCCACGTGGTCCCTAAGCCCCGCCTGGTCCTTGCCTGGGCTAGAGGGCACCTGCCTGCCTCCCCCCATTGCTGGCAAATCCTGTCTTTGAGGCTCCCCCGCCCCCACCCGGGGGAAAGGCCAGAGATGCTCAAGTGTGTGGTTCCAGCGTCTGAAACTCTGGCTTTGCCGTTCATGGTATTTGTTCCAGACCGTCTGCCGGCAGCTTTAGTGGAGCAGGACCCTGGAATTGGAAGAGGAGGGGAGCCTTTTGAAACCTTATTAGCTGCTGTCGTCTTTGCTGTTAGAAACTTGGGCTATAAAATTGCCTCATTTGGGTGTTTTTTAAATGCCACGTTCTTCGGTGCCCTGAGATGTCAGGTCACCCGCTCTGCATACGCAATTGAGTTGTACTCAGGTGAAACACAGAAATGATTCTATATGGCAAGATTTATTGATAACAAAAGACCACCAAAGGCAGAAGCTTCTGGTAGCATGGTCTGTCTGCTTGTTTTAGACATTTGACCCCAATGGCAAGACGGAGGGCCTGGGGGAAATTTTAAAATTTTTCCTTGGAGAGTTCCCGTCGTGGTGCAGTAGAAACGAATCTGACTAGTAACCATGAGGTTTCGGGTTTGATTCCTGGCTTCAGTCAGTGGGTTAAAGATCTGACATTGCCCTGAGCCGTGGTGTAGGTTGCAGATGTGGCTCGGATTCTGCGTGGCTGTGGCTGTGGTATAGGCCGGCAGCTGTAGCTCCGATTGGACCCCTAGCCTGGGAACCTCCACGTGCTGCGGGCGCGGCCCTAAAAAACAACAAAGAAAATAATAATGATCATAAGTTTCTTTGGTTGTTTTCACCGGAGATGCTAACTTCAAAACCAGGACTCCTCTGTGAAGGTTTGTGTCACAGGGAAGACGATACATAAGGAAAGAATCAGAGTATTCCTACCGTTATCACAAATTACAGACCTCTTTGGAATTGTCTGATGTGAAATTATAGTCTGTCTCCAGCTTCCTTTTTGCAGCTGTGAGTTGTTTACTATTTAACCAGGAAACCTTAAATTACAGAGAAGATGGGGTGGGGGGAATCCCTGTTGGGGACAGCGTGTGCCCTCATCTTGGCAAATATTGAGCATCACACGACCTTTCTAACAGTGATTACACAGGTTAATTCCAACCACTTCCTGGTAGCTTGGATCATTTCAAAAGTAGTATATTCATATATAAGAAAAATCTGGACACTCTGGAAACATTTGAGAGCTGCAATAACGTGGTAGTGATCTGGAAACAAAAGCCAGGTTTTAACCTTTAAGAAGACGTCATTGTTAATTTCCCTTCAGACTTTTCCCGGGATCTGGCCAAGGAGAGCGGCGGAAAGGTCAGCCAGACTGCAGAGGCGGAGGCTGCTTTAGACCATGTGCTCACGACCGACGAGCGCTGTTTGGAAATCCAACATCAGTACTGCCGAGGAGTTAGGACGGGGGAGGGACCGGGCTGTCTCGCAGTGCCCACCCCAGATCCCAGGTGCTGAGGGTGCCCAGGGGTGCTGAGGGTGCCCAGGGGTGCTGGGGTCCAGGGCCGCTTCCATCACCCAGCAGCTGGTGATCCCTGGAAAAGAGCTTCATTTTGGAAGCTTCAGTTCCCTTATCTATAAAAAGAGATGAGTTTTAAGATTCCTTTCAGTTCCAAAAAAAGGCCATCTTTTTTTTTTTTTTTTTGGTCTTTTTAGGGCCGCACCCCATGGCATATGGAGGTTCCCAGGCTAGGGGTCAAATTGCAGCTACAGCTGATGGCCTACAGCACAGCCACAGCAACATCAGATCCGAGCTTCGTCTGTGACCTACACCACAGCTCACGGCAATGCCGGATCCTTAACCCACTGATCGAGGCCAGGGATCAAACCTGCAACCTCGTGGTTCCTAGTCGGATTCGTTTCCGCTGTGCCATGACTGGAACTGCTGCCCTCTCTTGATTTATTTGCTGACGGTGGTTAGAGGAAGGCTTGAAGGAAGGAATGAAGTTTGAGCAAGGTCATGAAAATGTGGTCCAGGAGTTCCAGGCATCCGAGGCTGGAGACCGTGTGATGGATGCCTTGGAGGGAGCAGGTGTCCATCAGGTGGCCTTGAACAGGTGAGGCCGACTCCTGTTCCTGTTGGACAACAATAAACATTTAATCGTTGACGGGAAAGTGGACACCGTCCTTGAAGGAAAAGACTTCAGGCAGGGAAGGGCTGGGGCGTACTTTAAAGGCAGAAATGTGTCTGGAAATGTGTCTTCTCTGACTTGCGGCCCCACAGCCCGTAAAGCCTCTCTGAGTCCAGATTCGCCCCCACTCGAGCCACGATCGCATCCGGTCCCTGCTCAGAAGCTTTCCAGGGCTCTGTGTCGTGTAGACGTCAAACCCCAGGTGCTTTGTTGGTGGAGCCAGTTTGTCCCGGCACAGCTGTCCCCAGGCATCTTCTACTTTCTTCCAGGAGCCCTCCTGGCGGGCCAGCGCGCCCTCCTCGCCAGCACTCTGGTGCCTGTGTGTTTCTGCTTGTCCCTGGCCTGCAAAGTCCGTGGTCCCCCCACCTCCAGCCCTCAGGGCGGACTCCCTGCCCTGCTCACGCCTGTCCCTGGTCTTTGTGGATTTCACTCACCCACACGCCTTTCCTTTGGTGACGCCAGCAGTCCCCTCCCCACCAGATCAGATGGTAAACGCGCTGCTGGAGGGTGAGAACTGCATGTTCCCTTCTCCCCCCTGCCCACCCCCCGCCCCTGCCCCGAGTACCCAGCATTGTCTGATTGATAGAGGGCTTTATTGCCACTAGGGAGGTTTCTGAGGCGCTTGTGAATGTACCAAGCCATTTCAAAGACGTTTTATTAACGTGAAGTGAAGCCACCTTTCTGAAGGCTATAGAAAAACAGACTTTTAAAATCAGAATTCCCATCTGAGTAATAAATTCAATTACATTTTTGGATTAAAAAAAGAAAAGAGGTGATATTGGTTTTGCATTTCTTCTCCGCCCTGTTTCCAGGCAACCTTGAACTTGTCCAATAAAAAAGTCGAAACAAAAGACTGTGAGATGCACGACCTTAGCCCGAAAATTCCACCCTTAGCTGGCCAGACACATGACTTGGCGTTGTAACCAGGCGCTCCTAAAAGGCCAGCCCCTCTTTTCCCATATTAGGGGGGTTTTGGGGGGGTGATTTTAGGAAGAATGCTTGGTGTCAAGGACATAGGCTTTAGAGTTACATACTCTGAGTAACTTGAATTTTGAGGTTTTTGCTGTGAAATTGGGAAAAATCCTTGAAAACTTTCTGAGCTTTGGTTTCTGTGTCTGAAATGATCGGCCAAGCAGCCTGCTCCCCCACGGCGTGACTGCAGAGTTGACAAAGTAACAAAGATGCCTTTTGTCCCATGTCATCACCGCCACCCCCGGAAGCAAGGGCAGAGCAGCAGAGGCGGGCGCTCGGAATTTCTGCCCCGCCAGGCACTCAGTAGCACCCCGGAACCTCCCCTCCCCGGGCACGGCTCTGCCTCTCAGAGCCACCTTCCCGGAGCCAGAGCCAGAACCCCTGCTGGGCTGGACCTTCTTGTCGTCCGACTCCTTCATCCGTGGGCAGCGGTGGCTCACGCCATCCCACCCCCCACCTTGGCCCTTGACGTCAGATTACACTCCTTTCCAGCCAGTGGGGCCAGTTTGGGGGTGACCCTGGGATGACAGCAGGTAGGGTGCTTCCAACCCCACTTCTGGGGTAAATCAGAGAGAGGCCTTTGCGCCTTGTTCTGCGCCGCAGGTTCTGAGCCCTGACACTCAAGGCGCTGCATGTGGCCCTGTTAACACGGAAAGGGACAATTATCATCCGTGAAAACCGCGAGGCCTCTTTCCCCTTGTCTGCTCAGGCGGCCCCAGATGGGGTCAGGTGAAATAGGAAAACCACAGGGGGCCTTTAACTTCGACCAGCACCCCCCTCGGTCTCCAGACTAATTCTGAGCATCACCGGGAGAGAATTTCTAAATGAAAGCAGGGAGCGGCTGGTTTATCAGAAAGCACCTGCTCCCCCCTCCCCCTCCCCCTCCTCTTCCTCCTCCCCGCAGGCTGGAAGGGGTGGCCTGTCTCCCCACAAAACCTGCCCTTTCAGAAGAAAGCTACTGCTTTTTCCTCTTGGGGCAAAATGAGCTGTTCCTTGGTTAGAAACCTGTAAGCCTCGGGAGAGGGCACCCTGCCCTGCCAGTGCGAGGCGATTCTGTGCTCTCTGCCCACTGTAAGGTGGTTCGGGTCCCTCATACGAGAACAACAGTGGGGGACAGGTCTTCTGAAGAGAGATTTTGGAAACGGCACATAAGCCCTGAAGACCAGCTCCTGGGGCAGCATTTCTCTAGGAGAACCAGTTAGTCATTCATTAGGAAGCATCATTATTCCCCATGAAGCTTCTGAGACAGGCCCCAGTATTTTTTTTTTTTTTTTTTTTTTTTTGGCTGCCCCCACGGCCTATGGAAGTTCCCAGGCCAGGGATCAAACCTGTGCCACAGCGGCGACTGGAGCTGCTGCAGTGACGGCGTCAAATCCTTGACCCGGCACGCCGCGAGAGAACGCCAAGGCCCAGGGAAGGAGGCAGATGGCAAAGAGAAATGTGGGTGAGCAGATTTGGATTCCAGGACGCTTTAACAGCCGCAGGAAGTGTAACCCTGACCGTGTCAACGACCAGGCGGGCGGCGTGCTCGCGGGAGCCGGACGTCCCGGCTCACGGGCTGGGGTATTGCGGGAGCTCTCTTCCCAGAGCAGAGGTGTTCAGGCAGCTCATGTGTTCGGTATATTCTCTGCTGTCCATTCTTCCGTTTGGCCATATTTCTCGTTTATCGTGTCCCCACCCCCTCTCAGATCAGCTTTGTTTTACAGAATTCTTAGGGCGTGTGCTCCAGGGGGACTGTATATCAAAGGGCTTTTTGTTGCTTTTTGAACATTTTCTTGTTCACTTGCAGGAGTCTCCTCCACGGTCGGAGGGAGGGAGTGCGTGCCTTCCCTGAATCATTGGAAGGGCCCAAGCTCACAGGCTTTGCTCAGCAGAGGGCTGCCACACCCTTGCCGGGGAGGTTCGAGTTAAGTTAAAAGCAACAGGAGCTGGTTCTCAGCTGGGGGACCGGGGCAGGGGGCTGAGCAGATTTCCCTCCCCTGCCCTCACCCCATCCCCAGTCTGCTCATTCTTTGCTTTTCCTTTCTTTTTTCTTTTTTTTTTGTCCACAGCTCACGGCAACGCTGGCTCCTTAACCCACTGAGTGAAGCCAGGGATCGAACCCATGTCCTCATGGATACTGGCCAGGTTTGTTACCACTGAGCCACAGAGGGAACTCCCTGCACTCTGCTCTTTCTTCCTCGTTTCTTTCTCGGCCTTTCCTCTCCCCCCTGGACCAGAGCAATTAGTTCGGCTCGGAGGTGGGAGGAGAGCCGGGAAAGGACGAGCCCAGGAGGTGAGGTCCCGCTAGCTCTCTCCTGTCTGGACCGGAGGTGCCTGAACACATGGACCACTCAGACGTAAAGGGACCCAACTTCGTTCCCATCGGTCGGTCATGTGAGTGTCGCCTCCCCCTCCCCCCATCACGCCCCCAGCAGCCTCCTCAGAACAGTCGTTTTCTGGAAGCAGCGCTCCCCTTAGGGAGATGTTTGATCTAGGCTCCAATTAAGGTCGCCTCTGATTGCACCAGACAAGCCCCTGCTGCGCAGAAAACAGGCTGAGCCATCCCCGAGTCAGGAGGTGGTGGAGGAAAGCGTGGATCAGGACCAGGAGGTCACACAAGCCTCCTTCCTGCGAAAATTAGGTGAGATGGGAATGATAAAAGTCCTCAAATAGAGACTCAGTGAAGCCACGCCTTCCTGAGCAGGAATGGAGATGCAGCACGGGGCCAGGGGGCTTCTAAACGTCAGCTCCGCCTCGAATGAGGGTGGGGCTCCCTGTAAACCAGCAGCAGTGACGGTTCTGCCACAGGCGGTGCAAAGAAACACGGGGCCAGCGTCCCTCGATCTAAAGAGGGACACCTGGGGTTTGCTTCTCCTTCCGGGGCCCAGGTCTGACGGCGCCTGGCACACTCTCAGCCCTGCCCGCACAGGCCACGCTGCAGTGAGGGCGTGACGCTTAGCGTCTCGAGCAAGCGCTTCAGGTGTGAGGTGATCCCAGCTAACCTGGGCGACAGGCCACACGGAAGGTCGGGGCGGTCCTCCAGTAGCTGCTGGATTAAATCACACGGATAGGATGGCTTGAATGAATGAATGCCATCTTGCCAGGACCAGCTCCCGGCCCTGCTGGGGCTTGACCTCCAGCAGAGGCACCAAGACAAACACGAAACACAACGCTCACCCCCACGTCCCACCCCGGGTCAGCTGATGGAGAGGTCACCCAGGCGGGAGGGCTTCCTTCTCATTGGCCGGAGCCCAGGAGCCCAGCAAGGCCGAATGGCTTCTCTGGGCCACTGTCCTCCATGAGCCGACCCGGTGCAAATGTAACAGTGTAGACAGGGATAAATACGTCCACGCCAGGATTTGTTCTTCGGCAGCTTTTAATTTGAAATCACACAATTTCAAGTATACAGAACAGTTGCACGAATCAGAATAGTTCACAGAATACCTGTGTCTTCCAGGTTCACCTGTTGTTAACCTTTGCTCCATCTGCTTTGGGATTTGCACACTCTAATTTACATATATGCCATATTCCCTTACTTTAAGTTACATCATATAGGAGGAAGAGAGGACTTTTGTCTGAAATATTTGAGAGTCAGCAGCATGTATTTGGCCCCGTGGCGTCTGAATACGTCCGTCAGTGTGTATTTGCCGTGAATGAGGCCAGGACCTCACCCCCACGTGGCTGATCTGGGCTCCCTCAGAGCAGGAGGTCTCCAGTACCGTCTTGGCTTTTAAGAGGGAGCATTTCAAGCAGACCAGCTCAGAAGGCACGTGGCTTCACTGTCACTCATTCTCTTGGTGCAGGTGAAGCCACAGGACCAGTTGGCTTCAAGGGCAGAAGAACCCAACCCCGCCTCCAGTGGGCAAGAAGTAGTGGCCATCGTTTTTTTTTTTTTTTTTTTTTTGCTTTTTAGAGCCACACACACAGCATGTGGAAGTCCCCAGGCTAGCGGTCAAATTGGAGCCGTAGGTGCCAGCCACGGCAACCCAGGATCCAAGCCACACCTGCAACCTACACCACAGCTCACAGCAACGTCGGATCCTTAAACCACTAAGCGAGGCCAGGGATTGAATCCGTGTCCTCATGGATACTAGTCAGGTTCATTACCGCTGAGCCACAGTGGGAGCTCCCTGTTGGCCATCTTGAATCCACCACAACACCCACCACCTTCTGTCTCGTGGTGTCTGCACTTGGTACGCCTCTCTGTCCCTGCTGAGCTCTGAACAGCACCTCTTTGGAGGCAGGGCTCCTGTCTGACTCAGGGACCTCTCCTGGTGCTCAGTCAGTGCCTTGCGCATAGTAGGGGCTTACTCTCTATGGGATAAATATTGATGAAAAACAGACTTGACCATAGCATAACCTCCTCGCATTGTTTCTGAGACCCTGAAGCCCTCTGAAGACTCTTTGATAGCCTCCTGATCACAAAGCCCCATCTTGTTCGGGTTTTTTCTTTAATTTTTAAAAATTGAAATGTAGTTGGTTTACAGTGTGGTGTTAGTTTCAGGGGTACAGCAAAGGGATGCAGGTTATAATTCTTTTCCAGGTTCTTCTCCCACATAAGTTATGATAGAATACTGAGTAGAGTTCCCTGTGCTCTACAGTAGAGCCTTGGTTTTTGTTTTTTTGTCTTTTTAGGGCCCCACATGGAGGTTCCCAGGCTAGGGGTCAATTTGGAGCTGTAGCTGCTGGTCTACACCACTGCCACAGCAACGCCAGATCCGAGCTGCATCTGCAACCTACACTACAGCTCACGGCAACACCGGATCCTTAACCCACTGAGCGAGGCCAGGAATCGAACCTGCACCCTCATGGATGCTAGTAAGATTCATTTATGCTGAGCCACAACAGAAACTCCCCAGTAGCTCCTTGTTGATTGTCTATTTTATACATAGTAGTTAATCCTAATGGCAGACAGTTCCGTGAAGCCACATTTCACGAGGGAGCTGTGACTGGGGCCTAAGAGGCCACTAGGGGACCAGTGGGGACATGGCCGGGCAGGGATCATTGGCTTTCTCTCTCATTTGGTGCCTGCAGTTTTGAGTAAAACTCCTGCCTTGGGTAGTTCATTGGCTTATCTGGGCCATAATGGCTGCACGAAATAAACTGGAAACATTTCTTTTCTCTGTAAGAGTAAGGACATCAGATTGAAAATAGCAGGGGAGGGGGAGTTCCTGTTGTGGCGCAGTGGTGAACGAATCCGACTAGGAACCACGAGGTTGCGGGTTCGGTCCCTGCCCTTGCTCAGTGGGTTAAGGATCCGGCGTTGCCGCGAGCTGTGGTGTAGGTTGCAGATGCGGCTCGGATCCCGCGTTGCTGTGGCTGTGGCGTAGGCCAGTGGCTACAGCTCCGATTAGACCCCTAGCCTGGGAACCTCCATATGCCGTGGAAGCAGCCCTAGAAAAGGCAGAAAGACAAAAAAAAAAAAAAAAAGGAAAAGAAAAGAAAATAGCAGGGGAGGACATGGAGGGTGGAAGGGCTGTGGTTCTGGAAGCAGCAGTGAACACGGCTGGAAGGATGACCCGTCCACTCATCCTTCTCCCTGGTCCACTGTGATTCTCCCTAAGGATCCGCCATGCGAGCTTGGTCACCGAACAGGCCGGGGTTGGCGAGCGCTCGGCATCCCTAACCCAGCTCTCCTCAGACTTAAGAGCGGTGACTCGCTGCCTTGAAACTGAAGCACAGGATGTTCCTGATGTGGCCCGGGGGGTTACGGATCTGGAGTTGTCTCTGCGGCAGCTCAGGTCCCCGCTGAGGCCCAGGGTCAATCCCCAGCCTGGCACAGCAGGTTAGGGATCCGGTGTTGCCACGGCTGTGGCGTAGGTGGCATCTGCAGCTCAGATTCAGTCCCTGGCCCAGGAACATCTGTAGCCATGGTGCAGTTGAACATTAAAATATAGTAAACTAGAGCACAGAGGGGTCAGCAGCCTCCTCTGGGTACCAGCCCAGCCCCAGCCCCCACGGGAACCACAGCCACACCCGAACCAGTGACGGTGGCTTCTGTCTCCTGGGCCAGTTTGCTCAACGTCACTTCTGGTCCTCAGGACAGTTTCTGTTTTGACATTTGAAAAATTGCCCTGCCAGTCTGTGGGCCCTGAGTTTTGTGATGGTTCTGAATGAATTCTGACAAATTAGTGTATCCTTCCGGATGTGTGTAGGGCTGTAGGAAGATAAATTGCACCTGTCTCGTGTGAGAGTTACAAATTCAGCAGAATGTCAGGCTGGGAGGCGAGGAGGGAAGCATCCCCGACAGTGGCTCATGGACAGCCAGCATGTGCTGCAGGGCGGGCTCTCCGACAGACGGACAGAACCAGCCTAAAGGGATACATGACCCTCGCGCTCGGGGCCCTGGGAAACCATGCAAACCCACGGAGGCCTCGCCGTCATCCCGCCCAAAAAGCAGCCTCTCACTTATCTGGGAGTCACTTAGATGGCCATCTCAGTTATCCGGGATGCTGCCAGTACCGAGGAGGGAAGGCAAAGCCTGGCTGACAAGTTGAGAGATGTCACAAAATTTGTGACAAAAGGCCATGAGTTTTTAGATAGAATTCCAACAGGCCTGGTGATTTGGTGTTCGAGGCACAGCCAGGAAGAAGCACCTTTAGGAAGAATGCAGACGGCTCCTAAGAGCAAGAGAATTAAAAATGGGGAGTTCCCGTCATGGCTCAGTGGTTAACAAATCTGCCCATCATTCATGAGGATGCAGGTTCGATCCCTGGCATCACTCAGTGGGTCGGGGATCTGGCGTTGCTGTGAGCTGTGGTGTAGGTCACAGACGTGGTCCGGATCTGGCTGTGGTGTAGGCTGGCAGCTACAGTTCCGATTCGACCCCTAGCCTGGGAACCTAAAAAGACAAAAAACAGAAAAACTGACTGACTTGAACTTGAGTCCTTCACATAATTCGTATAAGATCACACACGTTGTTGCATGTCTCAGCCAGGGTTTCTTTTCATCGCTGAGTAGTATTCCATTTTATAGATGCCCCCCCAGCTTGTTTATCCATTCCCCAGGTAAGGGGCCTTTTGGGTTGTTTCAGGTTCTGGCAATCATGAATGAATCCAGTATAAACATTTTTACATAGGTTTCTGCGTGATTGCAGGTTTTTATTTTTCTGGGGTAATTATCTATCTAGGAGTGGGATTGCTGGGCCTTAGGGTAAAGGTATATTACCTTTATGAGAAACTCCCAAACCATTTTTCCAAAGTGGTGGTGCCATTTTGCTTTCCTGCCGGGGATGTATGACTGTTCCAGGGGCTCCACATCTCACCAGCGCCTGAGAGCGTCAGCTGGGTTGCCCTCCTTTTAAACCACGCTGAAGTGTCTGGACTGAATGCTGGAGGCAGCTGGAGCCCAGCTGAAGGGGTGTGAGCAGAAGACAGGCAAGCTGGCCCTCATCAGGGAGACGGGGGGACGCTGTCACTCAGGGAGGCAGTGATGAGGGTCAGGGTGCAGGCAGCTGCAGGAGGGAGAAGTTCCAAGGATGTTTCAGAAGGACCATAGGAGCTCCCACTGTGGCTCAGCAGGTTAGGAACCCAGCGTAGTCCCCATGTCAACATGGGTTTGATCCCTGGCCTCACTCAGTGGGTTAAGATCCAGGGTTGCCGTTACCTGTGCTGTAGGTTATAGATGCAGCTCGGATCCCACGTTGCTTTAGCTCTGATGTAGACCTGCAGCTGCAGCTCCGATTTGACCCCTAGCCTGGGAACTTCCATATGCCACGGATATGGCGCTAAAATGACCAAAAAAAAGAGAGGAAGAGGTTCCTGTCGTGGTGCAGTGGTTAATGAATCCAACTAGGAACCATGAAGTCGCGGGATCCCTGGCCTTGCTCAGTGGGTTAAGGATCCGGCATTGCTGTGAGTTGTGGTGTAGGTCATAGCAGCTGTAGCTCTGATGAGACCCCTAGCCTGGGAATCTCCATATGCCATGGGTACGGCCCTAGAAAAGGCAAAAAGACAAAAAAAAAAAAAGAGGAAGAGACGCCAGACATGCACAGAGATGAGGACCCAGGGAGGAGGTGGCCGTCTACACCCCAAGGAGAGAGCCCTCCAGAGAAAGAACCCCTGCTGACACCTTGACCCTGGACTTCCAGCCTCCAGACTGTGAGGAAATAGGTTTTTGTTGTTGAAGCCCCCCCATCCGTGGTAGTCACAGGGTCCTGAGCAAAGACACCCCTCGTACTTTCTATCGGTTTGGATCCCCGGGTTCGAGAATCACGGGTCTTCCTGCCTCCCCTCACTGGGTCGTGGGCTCCCAGAGGGCGGTGTGACCTCGTGCACTCCCTGTCACCGCGCAGTGCTGGACCTTCATGTTCGTAGAATGAATGTGACGAGGCAGAAAAGTCCTTATCTCATTAGGTATCCCGGGGAACTGTGGCTGCTGCTGCCATCGGAGGCTCAAGTGAGAGAAACAAATTTTGTGAAAACCATATTCAGGAACGCAGCTTCGCTCTGTCAGTGTGTACACCGTAGGCGACACGGAGCCCCCGGAGGGAAATTCGGCTTCGTGTTAGTTACCGACAGCTCCCGCCTCTATTCCAGATCTAAGTCCGATTACGCTGTGCCTTGATCATTATGCTCTATTAAACATTTTTCTGCTTCCTTGCCCACCTCTGTCCCCAGCCACCCCTGCCCACCACACGTACACACAGCACGCTGTGCCCCGGCCTCCACACCAATCCCCACTTCACCCTGATAATGCTAATTCACCTCCTGAGACTTGGCCAGCATCACATCTCCTCCAGATTCTCCCATGACTGCTTCAGACTAGACCAAATGCTCCTTCTCAGTGCTGGCTTGACGCGCTGGAAAGGCGGCTGTCACACCATTTGCCACGGGACCTCGCAGTCACCCTTCCCAGGGTCGTCTCACCAAACACATCCTTTCAAACCCGGGGCCCGTCTCTTCCTTTTTCAAAAACCTTTACCCGGTGCCTGGCTCAATGCCTGGCTCCTAAGTCACGTAATGCAGGACAGCTCTTATCCTTTAAAATAAAACAGTAGTGCATCATGGGAAGGAAGGCTAGGCTGCTCTACGTTAGCATGCATTAGTTATTCGGTAAATATTTTTCCTTTTCCATTTCATTTTTTCTTCTGATTTCTTCCTAGCTTCACTTGCTTTCCAACTGCTCATCTTTAAGCCTGGTGAGAAGAATTAGGAGAAAGAGAAGAGAAATAAAGTTAAAGAGAGTGAGGAGAACACACACACACACACACACAGTGAGGATAAGGATTTTACGTGCTGAGATAAACGCCTTCCATCATGAATTCTCCTGGTGCCCTGAGGCGAAGTGTGTGGAGTCCTGAGTCTCTAAAAATAGAAATCCAAAGCCTATCTCTTTCAACAAGGGGCTGAAAGTATTAATTAATGCTTGCAGAGCGCTTCGAGGATGCAAACGTGGACACCAATCCGTGTCAGCACTGGACATCCTCTGTGTAATGAGGCTTAGATGTGCAGTGATGCAGCACATCAGGTAACATGGCTGGAAAGTAGAAAAGCACTGCAGTCCGGGTTCAGCACCCGCACTAACCACGTGATCCAAAACTCCCCAATCCTCACTCCAGGCTGGACTGCCAGTCACCCAAATCTGAATCCTTAGCATGCATCCCAGTGTGGTGGTTGGCACAGAGCAGGGCTTGGTGCTGTAGATTTTGATGTATTTCTAGAAGAGTCCCCTTTTTGTGTTAAGAGACATGAAAAAGACCCCATGTTGATGTTTTTTCCAGTGAAGGAAAAAGTTGACAGCATTAAGAATATTCATTATGTTTCATGGTTTGAGGTTTGAAATGCTGGGTTTTGCCGATGTGCGGCCATCGTAGAGGTGGCCACCCGGCTCTTGTAATGATACTGACCTCTTCTGCCACTGGTCCTCCGTTTGGATGAGTGTCTTTTATAAGGAAGAGCTACTTTCCACTCTCTGAAACAGGGAGATCCTTACAGGGGGTAACTGCTGCTTCAGGGTGATTGCCTCGTTAATGTCTGTCTTCTCCCTGGGATGGTGGCTTCATGAGGCCTGGAGCTCTGCCTGCCTTCTCATATGATACCTGGCACACAGCAGGTGCTCAGCAACCCCACCCCCACCCCCACTCCACACACACGCAAAGGATGGACGGAGGAGGTAGGTGCGCAAGAAGGATGGATGGATGTCAGTGACGTTAATACCACCTAAGCGAGGGAGAGGCTGATGGAGAGGACAACGTCCAGAAGGCTACTGAACAGGCCTCGAGGTTAAACAGAGGGTCCCAGCTTGCCAAGCTTGATATATCCAGGTTCAGATTACTCAATTATGATTGCATATTTTGTTGTTGTTGTTGTTGTTGTTGTTGTTTGCTTTTTAAGCCCACACCCGTGGCATATGGAAGTTCCCAGGCTAGGGGTTGAATCGGAGATGCAGCTGCTGGCCTACAGCAACTGGATACTCAACCCACTGAGTGAGGCCAGGGATTGAACTCATATCCTCATGGATATAAGTCGGATTCGTTACTGCTGAGCCATATGTATTTTTTTTTTTCTTTTTGCCGTTTCTAGGGCCACTCCTGCGGCACATGGAGGTTCCCAGGGTAGGGGTCTAATCGGAGCTGTAGCCACCGGCCTACGCCAGAGCCACAGCAACACGGGATCCGAGCCGTGTCTGCGACCTACACCATTGCTCACGGCAACGCCGGATCCGTAACCCACTGAGCAAGGCCAGGGACCAAACCCGCAACCTCATGGTTCCTAGTCGGATTCGTTAAGCACTGCGCCATGAAGGGAACTCCTGTATATATGTTTCTGCTAACACTTGACGACCTGAGGCAGAAAGAGTGTGGTTGTCTGTGAATGGCTTTGCGTTGAAGGACAAGTATGTGCCTTAAACTAAATCAGCTGGAACCCTGGGCTCTCTGGAACTCAGTCTCACTCGTTTCTGGGTGCCACCCGCACACTGGGGGGTGTCTTGCACTTATTTTTATTCTCAGTATGGTACATAGGGTGTGCTGACTTTACCCCTGGCTCTCGTTTTCGGAGGGCTTCCTCTTTGTCAGGTTGGGCTCAGCGTTGTATATGCCTCAGCTCTGATCCTTGCTGCATGCAGCGCCTAGAAAGCATCCTGACACCTGTTTTACAGGATGAGGAAACTGAAGCCCAAATCCTACAGAGCTGCTAAGAGGCAGGATGTGGATTTAAACCCACTTACTCTTAAGTGATCCTTTCCCGACATGATGCTGTGTCGGGGGAGAGTCTGCTTTGGGGGTTTAAACAGGTGACGAGAACGGGCCATTAAACTTCCATGAGCATCCGCTTCCTCGTCTGTACAGTGGAGGTGTGAAAATGGTTAATCTTTCAGGTCTATTTTCCTCTAGAATTCTGCCCCTGGAAGAACAGAGGCAGGGAAGACCTGCCCGCTGTGCTGGAGCTGTCCGTGGTCCTGACAAGGCTGGCAGCAATAAAGCCATAATCAGCTTATCAAAGGAAGAAGCACAAGAAGCCAGAAGCACGTCCCTTAATAAAGATCTTGCTCTTATTCTCTGGGTCTCTTAAGTAATTAAGCCTGCTGTCTTCTACTGCTGGGTGTATGGATTAGGCTGGGAACCAAGCCTCTGCAAATTAAAGCAGCAGATAGACGTCCACACACACGCCTTCCCCCCATACCTGAAACGCCCGTGCGTCCCAGCCAAATGAGCTCTAGTACATCTTGTCTCCGTGTGGTATTCTTTTGCCTTGAACTAGAGATTCTTTTTCTGGGGAACAGGTGTTCTTGAACCTGATTTTCCAGGCTTAACCACCCTAAGAACCAAGTGAAATTAATTTAATGAATTCGCAAAGAAAGCAAAGAAGTTCCCTTTTTTTTTTTTTAAATTTATTTATTTATTTATTTATTATTTGCCTTTTTGTCTTTTGTTGTTGTTGTTGTTGCTATTTCTTGGGCCGCTTCCGCGGCATATGGAGGTTCCCAGGCTAGGGGTTGAATTGGAGCTGTAGCCACCGGCCTACACCAGAGCCACAGCAATTCAGGATCTGAGCCGCGTCTGCAACCTACACCACAGCTCACGGCAACACCGGATCGTTAACCCACTGAGCAAGGGCAGGGACCGAACCCGCAACCTCATGGTTTGCAGTCGGATTCGCTAACCACTGCGCCACGACGGGAACTCCAAGTTCCCTTTTTTTAAAGCATTTTTTTCATTGCTTCTTCCATTTATGCCCATTGATATGTTTGTATCAAAGGACATATATTTACTGCATAAGCAGTGTTATTGATGTCATTTCCAGAAAAAAAATGTGGCAGATACAGGAATGTTGGGAACCTGACATGAACCCCCACTCATGCTTGAGAGCTCTGGCTTTGGGGTCAGGCAGGCCTGTTTCAGACTCTGATGGCCACTTACTAACTGTGTGTTCGTGGGCAACTCCTGAATATTTTTTGAGCCTCAGTTTCTTCATCTGTAAAACGGGATCAATAATACTTACCTTGCAGGGTCCTCTGCAAACGAAAGGAGATAACGAATGTGAAGCCTTTAAAACACTCAGCCGAGGCGAAGGCCACATGAAAGATATGCACGTGCCAAGTGTTCAGGGAACTGCAAGCAACTTCACAAGCCTGGATCTGGCCACACACGTGTCAGCCAAGGGTAAGGAGACTGGAAGAGGGCAGGGCCCTCTCGAAAGAGCCTCGTAGGTGAGCATTGTAGGCTCAAGTCCAGAGAGAACCAGCGGAAGGTCTCACTGGTGTAGGAGTTGAGCGGGATGGAGAGGGAAGGGGCACAGCTCCACCCTTGGGCATTGAAGCGTAAACTCAAGGAATCACAGTTATTTGCTGTAGGCGCCTCAGGGGACCAGAAGAGAGAAGACAGCAGTCCTTGCTTCCCAGCCCGCAGGCAGCATCCAAGGTCTCCTGGGGTTTTGCCAGCCTTCCATGTACAAGTCTTCACAACGTGCTGGGCTTTGAATGCACAGAGTGGAGATGAGGCTGTGGAGAGGATGCTGGCCAGCAGGTGCACACAGGGTGCTGTCGCTCAGTTGGGCCCCTCTGCTCACTGCGTCTCCCACGTGATGTCGAGGAGCTCTATGAAGATGCTTATCTTCCAGCTTTCCTGTAAGCTTCCGAGGTGAATAGAGAAAGTGTGGGAGTACAAACACCAACTAGGGCAAAACAAAAACAAAAACAAAAACCTCTCCAAAAACAGAGTTCACCACACACCGGCGCCTGGATCCTGGAGGAGTTACTGGACCTCAGTTTCTCCATCTGTGCAATGGGGATGGTGGTACCCACCTCTGTCGGGCTGTTGTGAGACTCGTGAGAGGGGGTATTTCAATACCCCCTCCCACACTTGACAGTGATGGTGTAACAGAGCCTAACACCTGCCAACGAGGATTCAAAGGGGGGAGCTTCAGACGGAGGAGCAACCACTGTAATATATTGCTTCCTTCTGTCTCGCAAAGAAAAAAAAAGAACAAAACAAAAATAAAACCCCAAGTTTTTCATTCAGGGCCTGTTCTGTGCAAAATTTCAAAATAGGCCAAATTTATTTTTGGCTTTCACTACCCTTTCCTTTGAAATAAAACTGTGATAACATACACATAACATAAAATTTCCTCTTCTTAACCACTTTTAAGTGTACAGTTCAGTAGTGTTAAATATTTCATACCGGAGTTCCTGTTGTGGCTCAGTGGAAACGAGTCTGACTAGTATCCATGAGGATGCGGGCTCGATCCCGGGCCTCGCTCAGTGGGGTTGGGGATCCACGTTGCTGTGAGAAGTGGTGTAGGTCACAGACGTGGCTCAGATCCGGTGTGGCTGTGGCTGTGGTGTAGGCCGGCACCTGTAGCTCCGATTCAACCCCTAGCCTGGGAAGCTCCACATGCCTCGAGTTCAGCCCTTAAAAAAAAATTCATATTGTTGGGGAACCCACCTCCAGAGCGTTTTCCGTCTTGCAAAACTGAAACTCCATGTTCACTAAACCCTGGCTCTCCCTCGCCCTCCCCCAGCGCCTGGCAACCACCACTCCTTCTACTTTCCATCTCGGAGGCCTCGATCAGTCTGGGCACGTCATGTCAGCGGAATCATACAGTATTTTTCTTCTTGTGCCTGGCTTATTTCCTGTGGCATCCTGTCCTCCAGGATCATCCACGGTGTAGCCTGTGCCAGGCTGTCCTTCCCGTTTAAGGCTGAATCATACATACTCCATTGGATGGATGGACCACATTTTATCCGTCCATCTCTCAGTGGAAACTTGGGTTGCTTCCACGTTTGGCTGCTGTGAATAATGTTGCTCTGAGCATAGGTATATAAATAACGCGCGCGCTCTCTGTCCCTCTCTCTCCCTCTCCTTCTTTCTGATTTGTAAGCCAAGTTTCTGTGATTTTACCCTTTGTTCAACATTCTGTCATCAGGAAAGGAGATCTGAGAAATCATTAACACGTTGGTGCAAATGTGCAGAACGTGTTATCTGGAAGTGAGAGTGTCTGAATTTTAAAAAGAGAGCCAAAGGGGAAGGAACTGCAGGAAATAACTAGCCACCTGTTGAGGTCCCTGAGGCGGGAGCAATGCTGTGTGGGACTGTGGAGCCTCCAGAACATCTCAGAGCCAACCGGGAGTTCTCCACCAATGAGAGCGTGGCTCTGTCCCCATCCGACCAGACCTTCCTGTGTCTGTGTGCTGATTCCAACCCGAGTCCATCTTAAGCATGAAACTCACAGAGGAAATCTAAAAATTAAGCATTCATACCCCTCTTTTTGGTTCGGTTTAGAGCCACACCTGCAGCACATGGAAGTTCCCAGGCTAGGGGTCGAATCAGAGCTACAGCTGCCGGCCAAACCACAGACGCAGCAACGCTAGATCCGAGCTGCATCTGCAACCTACGTCGCAGCTCACAGCAATGCCAGATCCTTAACCCACTGAGCCAAGCCAGGGATAGAACCCGCTTCCTCAGAGACACTATGTCATGTTCTTAACACACTGAACTCCAAGCATTGACTCCCTTTAAAGGGGCTGAGAGGAGAGAAACCTCATGCAGGAGAGACTCATTCCACTTAAATCATGGCTCAAATCAAACTCGCGAAAGCCACCTGCACGCTGAGCCTGGGCCTCGCTCTGGCATCTCAGGAGCTGGAGCTCCCGCCTGTTTCTAATCCTCGCCACCATGGGTTTGCTAATCTCCTATGATCTTTTCCTTACGACGGGCTCCTGCGCTGCTCTGCGGCACCTGTCAATCCACCCCCCCCCGCATCGTAACCACCACCATCGCGGGGTTGCCGGAAACCCAAATCCCCCTCCAGCCCAAGACGGGCAGCCTAGAAGGTCTTATCCCTCCTCCAGACTTGACACTCCGTGTTCTCAGAAAATGGTAAGAAGCTGCAGGAGTTGGTGATTGCTCAATGAAATCTCACTCTTTCTCCTTCACTTGCAGCCTCTTACCTTCGACCAGCTGCCGAGACCGATGTGTTTTCTTTTCCGAGCCTCTCAGATCCGCTCCACGCAGCCCGGGGGGTGTGGGCCGCGGGGAGGACAGTGGTAAATATCACGTCAACTCCGGAGGCACAGCCAAGGTTGATGACTGAGTGTCGGGATGACCGATCAAGAGTCAGGTGAGTGGGGTGGGGGCTGGTAAGAAGGTCGGGGAGGCGGCAGGGCGAGGGCGGGGGTCAGATTCAAGAACTAACGCAAAAGACACGAGCAGGAACCAGAGACCCAAGGAGGACATAGAGCAGCGAATTGAATCCTGGAAACAGGTTTCCGCCGCTGGCTGCTTTTAGAAGAATGAGGAGACCCCCCTCAGCAGCCTTTGGGGGCGATGTCCTGTCTTTAAGACTCCCCACTCCCCGTGGAAACTCTCATGTCCCCGGCCGGTCACACCAGTCTCTGAAGCTGAGCCTTAAGTGAAAATGATCGGCTTCCCAGGTGACTTTGGAGAAGCCAGAGTCAGCGGCTCCTTGAGTGTCTCCCCTGCACCTCCCTCCTCCACACCGCTGTTTCCAGACACCCCTTCCCAGGCGATGCTGTAGAACCCTCACTGGCTCTCCCTTTATTTCTGAGTTTGATGGGTACCACTCGAGACAGAGGGTGTCCTGGCCCAGCCCCCCTGCAGCCTCGCACCTGTGACCGGCCTGCCTTCCTCTCGCTGCCCGCCTTGCTGTTTCTCCTGTGATATCCTTGGGCATGACTGGGGGGAGCCCAGTGGACCCCTGAAATGCAGAGGCCCCAGGGAGGATGGGCCCAGGTGAGGCCCAGGTGTGGGAAGGACTGATCTGGCAGGAAGAACTCAGTGTGTGCGGCCATGTGAGCCAACACAGTGGAGCCCAGAGCAGGGTTGGAGGGGTCCTGGGGCGGGGTGTGTGCATGAGGGGCCCTGTCCAGGTTCCAGTGGACAGGAGGACAGCAGAGCAGAGCGGGCTCCCAGCCGTCAATCTCTGGTCCTTCTGCCCTAGAAAGAGGCTCTGTCAAGTCTAGTTGGGCCATGAGAAGGCAGAGGGAGTTCCCATTGTAGCTCAGCAGGTTAAGAACTCAACATAGTGTCTGTGAGGACACGGGTTTGATCCCTGGCCTCACTCTGTGGGTTAAGGTTCTGGCATTGCTGCAAGTTGGGGCATAGATGCGGCTTGGATCCCACTTGCTGTGGCTGTGGTGTAGGCCAGCAGCCTCCTGGGCCTCCCTGCCTCCTGAAGGCCCACGCTCTCTTCCTTGATTTTTTTTTTCTTTTTAGGGCCACTCCCACGTCATACGGAGGCTCCCAGGCTAGGGCGTCAAACTGGAGCTGCAGCTACGGTCTATACCATAGCCGCAGCTCTGGTCTACACCACAGCCACAGCAACGCCAGATCCAAGCCGTGTCTTCTTCCACCTACGCCCCAGCTCGCGGCAACGCCAGATCCTTAACCCCCTGAGCGAGGAATCAAACCCACATCCTCGTCATTCCTAGTTGGATTCGTTTCCACTGAGCCGCAATGGGACTGCACTTCCTCGCTTTTTGAGCCCCTGGCTGACCCACCTTTGCATCCCTCACACCTGTCCACTCTGCTCGGCTCTTCTGCCCCCTCATCCTGGGCAGGGGGCGGGCCCTGATACCGCCGCCCTGGCTCCTGCCCCAGCTCTGGGTATGGTTGACTTTGCCACCTGCCTCTGCCCCATCCAGACTGGGTTTACAGTCCGAGCCCCTTTCCCAGGCCACCGCCTCTGCTCCCTCTTCATCCTGGTTTTGGTCAGCTCTGGGGCCTTCCTCCCTGCTCCAGACCCTCCCCCATCTGTGTGCTCTGCACCAGCTCCCTATTAGGAGGCAGCCTTGGGAGGAAACGAGTTCAGATCAGGTCACAGACAAATATGTATTGACATAGATGTCTGTGTTGGTGCTAAGTGACCAGGCCAATCGCAGGAGAGTTTGTGTGTGTGTGTGGTCACCCCTGGCGTGCAGTGCACACAGCACAATGGTCTCGCAGGCAACTCAGCCATATGTTACAAGTGCTGTTTCTGGGGGTGGAATTATGGAAGCCTTTAAATTTTCTTCTTTTTGTTTCTCTTATCTAATTATTCTACAGTAACTAAATATCATGGGTTTAAATAAGGAGAACAATAAAAAGACATGATTTTTTGAATTAAAAATGTACGGCAGCTCCAGGGGTCTTGGCTTTCTGAAGCAAGGCAGAGGTCCTGCTGAGGACCCTGGCCCCGACGTGGAGTCGAGTGAGGTCGGGAGGGTGCAGCCAGGTCCCAGAGTGTGGGGCTCCAGGGCAGGGAGAGGGATGCTTAGGTCTACAACCATGAGCAGGGTTTGTGCCCTGCGTTTGAATCCAGCCCATCACCTGATAGCTGTGCAACCCTGAGCAAGCTGCTTAGCCTCTCTGTGCCTTGTTTTTCTGATTAAAAAAAAAAAAAAAGACGGGATGAGATTATTTTACAGATAATCTTGTAGGAATGTTTTGAGGATGAAATGGATCGTGTTACATAAGGAGCACTTCAGATGGTGTCGGATACACTATAAATGCACCATCAGTGTTAGCTCCTCGGGGAGAAGGCAGCAGGGCCGTGTTGACAACCGCCTGGCCCTTTAACACCCTTTGGGTTCCTCCTTTTAAGATTCCTGAAGTCCTACCTCGCCTTTCAACTGCATCTCAAACGCCACGTCCTTTCCCAGGCTTCCTTCTCCAAGCCTCCACTCAGGCGTGGCCCCGCTTTCCCCTGCATCCATCTGTTACGCTGCACCAGGCGCCCCGAATGTGTCTGCCTCCTGCCAGGGAATCACACACTTGCTTTAGTTCTCGTTGGAATCATAGGCCAGGAAACTGTGCCGTGCCCTCCACACCAAGGTCAACGTGAATTATTCGAGTTGAATTGCACTTCTTTGTTCTTTGGTTTATGGTGTAGATTTATAGTGTTCTGCTATTTTCTGCTTAGTTATACACATATATGCATTCTTTTAAAAAATATTCTTTTCCATTCTGGTCTATCCCAGGAGACCGGATATAGGTCCCTGTGCTGTGCAGTAGGATCTCATTGCTTCTCCATTCGAAATGCAATACTTTGCATCGACTAGCCCCAAACTCCCAGTCCATCCCACTCTCTCCTCCCTCCCCCTTGGCAACCACAGGGCTGTTTCCTATGTCTATGGGTCCGTTTCTTTTTTGTAGATAGATTCATTTGTGCCATATTTTAGATTCCTCATTTCATATGGTATTTGTCTTTCTCCTTCTGACTTACTTCAATTAGTATGAGAATCTCTAGTTTCATCTATGTTGAGGCAAATAGCATTAGTTTGTTCTTTTTTATGGCTGAGTAGTATTCCGTTGTGTATATGTACCTCATCTTCTTAATCCAGTCATCTTCTGATGGACATTTAGGTTGTTTCCATGTCTTGGCTATTGTGAATAGTGCTGCAATGAACACAGGGGTGCATGTATCTTTTCAATGAAAGTTTTGCCCAGATATATGCCCAGGAGTGGGATCGCTGGGTCATATGCTAGTTTTATATTCAGTTTTCTGGGGAACCTCCATACTGTTTTCTTTCTTTCTTTCTTTTTTTTTTTTTTTTTTTTTGTCTTTTTGCTATTTCTTTGGGCTGCTCCCTGCGGCATATGGAGGTTCCCAGGCTAGGGGTCGAATCGGAGCTGTAGCCGCCGGCCTACGCCAGAGCCACAGCAACACGGGATCCGAGCTGCGTCTGCAACCTACACCACAGCTCACGGCAACGCCGGATTGTTAACCCACTGAGCAAGGGCAGGGATCGAACCTGCAACCTCATGGTTCCTAGTCAGATTCGTTTCCACTGAGCCATGATGGGAACTCCAACAAATGCGTCTTGATTTGGGGAGGCGATGAGTGGAGCATAGATAGTGTCTGCACATGAGGAGCCTGTGGGTTTAATGGGCCAAAGAATGTCTGAATTGGGTTGGAGAGATGGGAGCCTGGAAAGTCGGTAAACAGAATGACGTCATGGCCTGTGGATTCCTGTGTCGAAGGCTGAGCCCTGCTTCTCTGAGTCCTGCATCAACAGTAGGATGTTGGGGTGATGTGAAGGTGTTGAGGAGGGGTCTTCCTGTATTTGACAGGGGTCTTAGATCTTCTGGAAGCATTCCTACCTTTCTGCTGGGCTCTTGGGATTCCTCTACATGAGTGGGAGAGAGTTAAGTATGGATGGATGGATGGATAGGTGGATGGATGGATGGAAGATGGATGGATGGAAGATGGATGGATGAATGGATGATGGATGAATGGATGGATAGGTGGATGAATGGATGATGGATGGATGGATGGATAGGTGGATGAATGGATGATGGATGGATGGATGGATAGGTGGATGAATGGATGATGGATGGATGGATGGATAGGTGGATGAATGGATGATGGATGGATGGATGGATAGGTGGATGAATGGATGATGGATGGATGGATGGATAGATGATGGATGGATAGGTGGATGAATGGATGATGGATGGATGGATTATGGATGGATGGATTATGGATGGATGGGTAGATGGATATGGATGATGGATAGATGATGGAAGGATGGATTATGGATGCATGGATGGATAGATGGATGCATGGATGGATAGATGGATGATGGATGATGGATAGAAACTTGGGGAACTGGTAAACTATGTGGGCCACATGGGCAAAGTTATTGGGAATGAATATAGATTTTTTTTTAAATTCAGAAAGCCTTGAGCTTCCAGTTATAATTTTAAAAGTACCATAGGGATCATCAAAAGAGACAGTGACTTGACTTTGAATCATTTGAAGAGAAATATCACTACTGCCTCTGGGGATGAGGTGGGAGAGTAACAGATTCATGCTGTTTTAAATTTCAGATCTAAGGACCCAATTCTGGGGCAAAGGAGAGCAGAGGTGTGTGGGCACGAGGGTCGGAAGATCAGGCAGCGCCAGGCAGAGCTGCCCAGTGCCCAGAGCCTCCAGGTGTCTGGAGCCATCTTTCAGGCACCTGCCTGAAGGTTCTTTCTCCTTCAAAAAACCAGAATTACAGGAGTCTATGGGGCACCGTTGGTTTCTCTGGCCTGCTGGAGTTTGACCTCCTGGTTTCCACTGGTAATTGAGTGGGAAACAGCTTTTATAGGGCAACCCTTCACCGCCCCCACAGTAATCTATAAGTCATTAACTGTAGCTATATTTAAACCCACCAGCACCAGTCTCTAAGATCCCAGCAACTGTTATTGACATAAAGGCCAGTTTCACAACCAGTCCCTAAAAAACAACGATTCTAGATCTAGGGGTGGAGATTTTCACTTCACTTCCTTCCCCATCCTCCAGTTCTGCTCTGTTCCCTGGGGCTGGAATGTACCACCCCAGGCCTCATCACGTCCTCCACAAGCAGGCCTTTGCTGTGTCTTCCATGTGAATTGGGGCAGATTCAAGGCTAGAAGCTACTGGATAAATACCGTGTAAGTTGAAGCCAACATTTTCCAGACATTATTCATGATGCTGTTCTGGGAATTGTGTCCCTGCCCTGGTTTCATGTGTTGAAATCCCAAACCCAGGAGCTCAAGATGCATCTGCAGTGGGAGGCAGGTCTCTAGAGGTGTGATTAAGTCAAAGTGAGCCCATTAGGGTGGGGCCCTAATCCTACAGGCCTGGTGTCCTTGGAAGAGGAGGAGATGCCAGGGGGCAGTGGACAGAAGGAAGAGAGGGTGAGGACACGGGGGGCACGGCTGCTCCCAGGACATCACGATGTTGGGCTTCCAGCCTCCTGAACCGTCGGAAAATGTGTTTCTGTTGTTGAAGCCCCCCAGCCTGTGGTCCTTGGTGAAGGCAGCCAGAGCTAAGTAGGACGGAGGCTGAATAGCTTCTGGGCATGTTTCTAGCTAAGTGTTAAACGGACATCACTTCCTGGTAATTATTTTGGGAGGAGCAGGAAGGGTTTCAGGCTTGGTCCTTTGAGAACCATGGTATCCGCCCAAGGTGTGGCTGGAGATTAGTGAGGGGGGGATTTAGGGGCGGGAGATGGGGGGCAAAGCTGAGGGGACTGGCAACAGCCAGCCCATCAGCACTGGCTGCCAGGCTTCGGTGTGTGACCCTGGTTTACTCCCCCGATGGCAGGAGAGGAGCCCACACAGCACAGGGTGGGGGGTGGAGGCCTGGCTCCTGTCTGGGGCCACAAACCAGGATGTGCCTCTCAGGATGGTTCTTCCCAGACCTCTATCTGTCCGACCTCCACGCTCCGGTCAGCAAGGCTTAAGGAAGCCTTTCTGCATTCCAAGCACTGCTGTCTCTCTGAGCAAGTGGATTCTTTTTATTGAATAGATGTTGTGAGTCTCGTTTTCTTCTTCATGTTGGCAGCTAGGAAGCTCAGCGCCAGGTAGGTGGTCTACGTTCCCTACTCGGGGTTTCAGCTTTATCTCACATGTGTCCCATCCTCAGATGTTTGCTCTCTGATTTCCTCCTTAGTTTTTAATCCTGTTTTGTGGAGTACATGTTGTGAGACACCTTAAATCTTCTTTGCAATTATATAAAGTATAAGCAAATAGTTGATTAAATGAAGAGGTCCTGCCTCAGTTTACTTCCTCCATCTCTTTTCTTTCTTTTTTTCTTTTCTTTTCTTTCTTTCTTTTTTTTTTTTTTTTTTTTTTTTTTTTAGGGCCACATGGTGCAGTAGATGGAGGTTCCCAGGCTAGGGGTCGAATTGGAGTTGTAGCTGCTGGCCTATACCACAGCCACAGCAACTTGGAATTTGAGCCTCGTCTGCAACCTACACCACAGCTCACGGCAACGCTGGATCCTTAACCCACTGAGCGAGGTTGGGGATTGAATCTTCGTCCTCATGGATGCTAGTCAGATTCGTTTCCTCTGAGCCACAACAGGAACTCCCATCTCCTTTCTGTATAAGCTTTTCCACACATCTCTCCTGCCCCAGCCAACACACACACACACACACACACACAGACACACACAGACACACACACACCACATACATCTGTACATCACTTTCCTGGGCCTGTCCAGGGTCAACAGTGATGTTTTACCGGAATTCACCCTATGTTCTTGTGCCTTTGCATTTGGCTCAACTTTGCCTGGAGGTGGCTCTGTGCGCCAACCTTCTGTTTCCTACTCAGCCTCAGGGGCTTGAATCTCCTCGTCAAGAAGCCTTCTTCCGTCACTTTCCCTCTCTCAGCCTCTCTGCTGAAAATGCTTCTCGTAGAACCCTCTAGAAGTGTGTGCATCCCAATCACAATGGTGTGTTTGCCTCTTTGGATCTTCTGCACTAAGCTGTGAGTTCCTTGGCAACTGAGGGTTTTAGTTTTTTGAGCCTTTCTGTTAGGTGCAGGTAAAATATGCCCCAGGCTCTTGCCCACATGGAAACGAGTGACGAAACGTCAAGGAGAAACGGCGAGAGGCCTGCACAGCGTGCACCTTTGTTCAGGTGAATTAATATAGTCTGTGTGGATTCGATGTAGTCATTTCATCACGCATCGGGTCAGTCGTGATGTTACCTCAAATTGCTTGATTTCCCCTGGAGAGCAACGTTTTACTCTGCTAATTGCTGTAATTAGAAATCATTGGTGGAGTTCCCGTCATGGCTCAGTGGTTAACGAATCCGACTAGGAACCTTGAGGTTTCAGGTTCGATCCCTGGCCTTGCTCAGTGGGTTAAGGATCCGGCGTTGCCGTGAGCTGTGGTGTAGGTCGAAGACGTGGCTGGGATCCCGCGTTGCTGTGGCTCTGGCGTAGACTGGCTGCTACAGCTCCGATTGGACCCCTAGCCTGGAACCTCCGTATGCCGTGGGTGTGAACTTCTGAGCAAGAGCTGATGACCCGATGGAGTTAAGACCTAATCTCTCCTCCGTCTTCTTCACCACCCTGTCCCGTTCCTCCCTAGCTCTGCGTTCTGCGCACCGGGATCCCTGTCTGCTTGTCGAAAGCCCATCTGCCCTTTAGGCTCCCACTTAAACGTCACCTCTTCCGTGCTTCCACCGGGATGGATCTGTTTTCTCTCTGCTCCTAGAACCTCCTGCCTTTCTTCCTTGACCGACACTGTTTTGCATTGATAACATGCCTCCGCCTCCCCTTCCGTGCGTGGAGTCTCCTCGATGGCAGGAAGAAACGGGATGCTTGGCTTGGCATCCTCCGGAATGCCTTGCGACCTCTGTCTCCTTTCAGAAATGTTTGTTCCATATAATTAGCTTTTATTTCTCCTTTTTGGCCTCCCCACGGCATGTGGCGTTTCCTGGGCCAGGGATCAGATCTGAGCTGCCGTTGTGACCTGCAGCACAGCTTCAGCAACACCCGATCCTTAACCCACCGTGCCAGGAGGGGATGGAACCTGCGTCCTGACATTGCCGAGACACCATAGATTCCATTGCGCCGCAGTGGGAACTCCATGTAATTAGCATTTGGTAATAACTAAGAAAACTTGATTATCTGTGCGTGGTGAGGGCTGGCGGATAGGATGTGAGACTCACAAAGAGGAAGAGAGCTCTTTCCACCAAAAATGACGCAGAGCTCAGGCAACGAGGAAACCCTCTGAGATGTGTTTAAATATCCTCTGTGAGCCCAGGCAAGTGATTTAACTTTCCTGAGTCTTAGGTGCCTCGTCTATCAAATAGCTTATCTTCAGGGGCTTTTTTAAGGAAAAACAAATGTTTACAAACACCCCAATCTGTCTATTTGATAAGAAAAGCCCCCACATACTGATCCACGTATACATGGGTTTGCAGTGGGTGACCCGCAAAACCCCAGGCCCTGGTGGGTGGAGGGGAGCGTGATAAGGAAGGCACGTCGCTCCGCTCCGGTGGTGGGTGGTGGTGGTGGCAGTGGTGGTGACCTGAGGGCCGGGCTTCTCGGTGCCTTATCGGACTTGACCTGCCGACACGTGCAGATGAAAGCTGACCGGGAGCTGTGGTGGGTCACTCTGCGGGCTGTGCATCACAGGAGATGGCTGTACGGTCATTTTAGGAGGAAATTAGGAACAGTAACAACCCAAGCAATTAAATGAAGACTCTCATCGTTTAATAACTGAATTTGGAGCACGTCCTCTCCAATTTTTTTAACAACCTGCAAAGAAGTTACATGTGGTTCTAAAAGCAGCCTCAGGAGTTCCTGTCGTGGCGCAGTGGTTAACGAATCCGACTAGGAACCATGATGTTGAGGGTTCGATCCCTGGCCTTGCTCAGTGGGTTAAGGATCTGGCGTTGCTGTGAGCTGTGGTGTAGGTCGCAGACTCAGCCTGGATCCCGCATTGCTGTGGCTCTGGCATAGGCCGGCGGCCACAGCTCTGATTCGACCCCTAGCCTGGGAACCTCCGTATGCCGCGGGAGCAGCCGAAGAAATGGCAAAAAGACAAAAATAAATAAAAAATAAATAAAAGCAGCCTCAGTCCTAGATAGGGGTGGACACATTGTCTATGGAGTCTCTAAGGGACCAGCACGGAGTCAATGCAATCAGTGACATCAGGATTAACTCCTCATTGCAAAACATGGGACCATCCTCTATCCTAGTTACTGCTCGTTCAAGTAAGTACAGGAAACTTGACTCCATGTTTTGGTTCAGTCATTTCCAGTAGCTCTTCTGCATTGTTTGTAATTCCTGGCTTAAAAACAAATTCCCTTTAGGAGTTTTTGCTGCAGCACAACGAGCTCTTTGGTGTCTCTGCAGCTCCGGGGTCCTGCAGGTTCTGCCTCCGCCCGGTGCCGCAGGCTAAAGGATCCTGCATTGCTGCAGCTGCAGTGTGGGTCACATGTGGCTCAGATCTGATCCCTGGCCCGGGAACTCCATATGCCTCGGGGAGGCCAAAGAAAAACAAACACGATTCCCTTCCAGCGAAGGGAACAGAATCAGCAAGTGCTGTCTGGACAGACAGAGGGTGGAGCAGAGGAGGAAAGAACATTCCCTGGGTACTGCCAGTGGTACGGCCACTTTCAAGCTCATTTTATTGGAGGCATTGGGGCCTCAGGGACACTGAGTTCCCACCCTAAGTAAACAGGGGGCGTGGAGTGGAGCTCCTGAGTTCCCATCGTGGCTTAGCTGTTAACAAATCCGACTGGCATCCATAAGGATGTGGGTTCAATCCCTGGCCTCGCTCAGTAGGTTAAGGATCTGACATTGCCGTGAGCTGTGGTGTAGGTCACAGACACGACTCGGATCTAGCGTCGTTCTGGCGATGGCGTAAACCGACAGATACAGCTCAGATTGGACCCCTGGCCTGGGAACCTCCATATGCTGCAAGTGCAGCCCTAAAAAGACAAAAAAGACCAAAAACAAAACAAGACAAAAACAGAAAGAGCTGACGCTGTCTGCAGCCCATCTCCATGCCTCCCCATGTTGTGGTTGGAGTGAGCAGACAACCAGTGGCGTCTAATTATGGCCCAGGCATCTCTGCTGGAAAGCGTTTGGCAGCTGTAACTTCAGGTCCAGGTGCTCTCTGGCCCTTTCCCCACAGCGAGGTCAGACTGAGTCTCTTGAATGAGGGTCAGGAGCAGCCGATTGTGTCTGGGGCTGGGGCCGAGGGGAGCAGGCAGGCCACCCGGCCATGTGGTGCCAGGCGGCCAGCCCCATAGACACCATCGCTCTTCCATCAGCTTCAGGCCTTCGTGGGGGATGGAAGCGTGTTTTCTGCACGCTCACCATGGAAATTTCTAAGCCTCAGCCTTAGAGCCCTCTGTCTTTAAGTGCTGTTTTTTTTGTTGTTGTTGTTGTTGTTTTTTGGGGGGGGTGTTTGTTTGTTTGGTTTTTACAGTTGCACCTGCAGCATATGGAGGTACCCAGGCCAGGGGTCAAATCAGAGCTGCAGCTGCTGGCCTATGCCACAGCCACAGCAGTGCCAGATCCGAGCTGTGTCTGCGACCTACACCACGGCTTGTGGCAATGTTGCATCCTTAACCCTCTGAGCCACAATGGGAGCTCCTGTTTGTTTGCTTTTTTTTTTTTTTTTTTTTTTTTAAAAAGGTTTATTGAAATACAGTTGATTTATTGGAGTTCCCATCATGGTTCAGCGGAAACGAGTCTGACCAGCATCCATGAGGACACAGGTTTGATCCCTGGCCTCGCTCAGTGGGTTGAGGATCTGGTGTTGCCGTGAGCTGTGGTGTAGATCACAGATGCTGCTGGGATCCCGCTTTGCTGTGGCTGTGGTGTAGGCTGGCAGCTACAGCTCAGATTGGACCCCTAGCCTGGGAACCTCCTTATGCTGCGGGTGTGGCCTTAAAAAGGCGGAAAAAAAAAAAAGGAATACAGTTGAGTACAATGATGTGATAATTTCTGCTGTACAACAGAGCGCTTCACGTACGCATGTGCACACATCCATTCTTACTCAGATTCCTTTCCCACATAGATGATCACAGAATATTGGGTAGAGTTCTCTGTGCTGTACAGCAGGTCCCCGTTGGCCAGTCATGCCATGTACCATGGTGGCATTTAAATGCTGTTTGGATAGCCGGGATATTAGTTATTCCTCCGATGTCATGAAATCCATTCAACAAATGTTAGTTATATGCCTGGCACGTGCTGGGGGCTGGGATTCAAGACAGATGAGAAATAGCCTCTACCATCTAGGGATTCTCTGTGTGGTGGGGGACCAGGCAGGTGGAGGGGTATAAGGTGAGGCGGAGGTGGCCGTGAATAAATGCAGGGCCGCTCTGGAAAGGGGGACACGTGAGCTGCCTGGTGAGACGTTGCCAGTGCAGAGGAGAAGGGCACCAAGGTATTCAGGCTGCCCAGGTCCCTGAGGGGCATGTCAGTGATGCAGGATGCTCTAGGACAACTGCTCGGAGCTGGAACATGATGAAGGGCTGCACTTGACCCACCCTGTAGACGGGCGGAGACCCTGCAGGTTTCTGAGCAGCAGAGAGGCGTAATCGGATCTTTATGAATTTTTTTTTTTTGTCTTTTTGCCATTTCTTGGGCCACTCCCGTGGCATATGGAGGGTCCCAGGCTAGGGGTCTAACTGGAGCTGTAGCTGCCAGCCTACACCAGAGCCACAGCAATTCAGGATCCGAGCCGTGTCTGCGACCTACACCATAGCTCACAGCAATGCCGGATCCTTAACCCACTGAGCAAGGGCAGGGACTGAACCCTCAACCTCATGGTTCCTAGTCGGATTCATTTAACCACTGCGCCACGACGGGAACTCCAAGGATCTTTATGGATTTTAAAAAGCACCCTTAACATAGTGTGAAGACAGGCTGACGGGGACTGTGTTAGATGTCAAGGGGCATGAGTTAGAAACATTGTCACAGCACAGGAGGTGGTGGTGGGGACCTCAGCGTGAGGAGGGGCAATAGGAAAGGGGGGCAGGGGACAGATGGAAATACTGGCTGTGGGCTCAGGAGAGGGTGTACACATGGGAAGTTGCAAGGCAGTCCTGGTTCACGGGAAGAACAGCCACAATATCACCAACTCTTGCGTGACCCTGGGTAAATAATGTGATTTCTCTGTGCCCCATCTGTAAAATGGGCATAATTCTACGTATGGAGTAGACTTTATGAATGTTAACTGTAGCAAGGGTGTTATATTCAAACTATGAATTGTCAATCTGTGTCTGCTATCTTCACCTTTCCATCATTTTCTTCCTTGATAATAAGGTCGATATCAGTACTGCCCTATGTGAGCAGATAATTGGGCTACTCTTCCAACTTGAGATAAAGCTCCTCATTTTTCTGGGGTTGGCTCTATTCTCCTGAGATGCGGGTATATGGATGTGCGTATTTATTTCACTCAAGTGTCAAGATAAAAATAGATAATACCCTTCAAAAGAAAGCTGGAGTAAGTGAAGCGTGTTTATAAAGATTTATGTATGGAGCTAAATTAACTCTTGAGAACTAAGGTATTTGGAGTCATTATTTCACTTCGTTCCGAGAACAAGTACAAATGAACATGTCAAAAAGGCTGACAATTATTATGCTTTTATAATTTGATTTCTTACGTATTCTAATTATGTTCTTTTAATTAGTTACCACTCTTGTTCTTTCGCTTCCCCCAAAGTGAGACTGAACGCGCTTCCGAATGCAAAACAGTTTGTAATTTTTATGTAAGATGACATGCCATTAAGTAAAAAGAATGACAATTGTTTCTCCACTAAAGACTTAATAATGATAAAAGAGAACTTAAGTGAATCACTGAGCAAAGAGCTCATGTCTGAAGCGTCTGGCAAAAGGCACCATGTCATCGCCCTCGGATTCATGTGATTCAAAGCAAAGATGACACTAAAACGGCCTACGTTTTAACGCTGGGAATTTATCCAAGATTCTGACCAGGCTAGGGTAAAGAAAAACAGAGATGGCACACTGAAAAGGTTTAAAAAATAGGGTTGTGAGCATCTCATCAGGAAGATGCTCGGGAACTTGTTCCGTTGTGATAACCCTGGAGAGCGTGTCTGCAGCTCACTGTCGGGTCCAGGACTGGCCGCACCAGGAGCTTCACATGCATCGTTTCACGGACCATGCATGACTGGTCACCTCCCATCCCCAGAATTCTCTTTAGCACGCTGCTCTGTCACCACCTCCTTAATTTTAGTGCTTTAGCATAATACCAGCTCCTGGGGACAAGGGCACTTTACATCGGGGGTGGGGGGGAAAAAGGGAACAATAAAGCCTTGAGTAGTCAGAGGGACTCAGTCTCTGTGATACCATTTTATAGACACTACCCATCCCTTTCTTTAATTTGTATTAAAATACAGTTGATGTACAATGATTACAGTGTTTGCTGTTGTACAGCAAAGTGGCTTAGTTATACACACATATACGCTCTTTTTTGGTTTTAATTTCCTTTCCATTACGGTCTATCCCAGGAGACTGGATATAGTTCCCTGTGCTGTACAGTAGGATCTCGTTGCTTCTCCATTCTACACATAATAGTTTGCCTCTACTAACCCCAAACTCCCAGTCCATCCCTCCCCCTCCCCCTCCCCCTCCCCCTTTGCAACCACGAGTCTGTTCTCTATGTCTTTAAGTCTGTTCTGTGGATAGGTTCATTTGTGCCATATATTAGATTCCAGATATAGGTGATATCATATGGTGTTTGTCTTTCTCTTTCTGACTTCACTTGGAATGCTAATGGCTAGTTGCATCCACATTGCAGCAAATGACATTACTTCATTTTTTATGGCTGAGTAGTAGTCCATTGTGTGTATGTACCACATCGTCTTCATCCATTCGTCTGTCGATGGACATTTAGGTTGTTTCCATGTCTTGGCCATTGTGAATAGCACTGCTGTGAACACTGAGGTGCACGTATGCTTTTGAATCATTGTTTTGTCCAGACATATGCCCCAGAGAGGGACTGCTAGATCATATGGTCGTTCTATATTCACTTTTCTGGGGAACCTCCATACTGTTTTCCATAGTGGTTGCGAGCTCGTCTCTCCCCCCACCCCAGAACAATCAGGACACTTTTGTTCTTGCAGATACATGCTGAAATGTTTAGGGTAGAGTGTCCAGTGCCTGCAATTCACCTTCAGTGGTTGAGCGGAAAAAAAAAAAAAACAGAACAGTTTTGTGGGCAGAGAGATACAGACAGATACAGAGATGAGGGAGGGGAGAGAGGCTGATAAAGAATGAAGAAAATGTGGCAGAGTGTAGACAATTGGTGAATCTTTTACCCAGAACTAAAACTAAAAAGAAAAAAAAAGTGTATGTGATGCAGAACTTTTTAAGGTCTTGTAATAATAGAAGGGCAATAGAAATTTTTCCCCATTTATTTATTTATTTATTTATTTTTCACTTTATTAAAAATTTTTTTTTACTTTATTTTTTTATTACTCAAATGAATGTATCACATCTGTAGTTGTATAATGATCATAACAATCTGATTTCACAGGATTTCCATCCCACAGCCCAGCACATCCCCCTACCCCCCAAACTGTCTCCTCCAGAGACCACAAGTTTTTCAATGTCTGTGAGTCAGCATCTGTTCTGCAAAGAAGTTCCGTCTGTCCTTTTTTCAGATGCCACATGTCAGTGGAAGCATTGGATGTTGGTGTCTCATTGTACGCTGACTTCGCTTAGCCTGATAGTTTCTAGGTCCATTCGAAGGGCAATAGAATTTGTCCGTGGATATATTCAAGGTCCGAAAATAAAACACAGGGGACTCCTCCAAAGCAAATTTTTTGTCTTTATTATGGTAACTTCCTTATGTTGACATCATTATAACTAGGGTTCCTATTTTAAAGAAATAATGAACAGACTTTATTTTTTAGTACAGTTTTAGATTGACAGACTAATTGGGCAGATCGTCCAGAGTTCCACACACTCATCCACCCCCCACCTCCACCCTCTCGCCCAGTTTCTACTGCTATTAATATCTGGTAGTAGTGTGCTTACAATGAATGGACCAACATGGATACATTTTTATTAAAGTCCTTAATTTACAGTAAGGTGCACCGCCCTAGAAATCCTCCCTCTGCCAATTGAGCCCTCCCTCCTCCAATCCCTGGCAGTCTTTTTATCATCTCCATAGTCTTGCCTTTTCTAGAAAGTCATACACTATGTAGCCTTTGCAGACTGGCTTCTCTCATTTAGTGATATGTAGTTTGAGTTCCTCTATGTCTTTCCATGGCTTGAGAGCTCATTTTTTTAAATTGCTGAGTAGCATTTCATTGTCTGGATGTACCAGTTTGTTTAGCCATTGACCTCCTGAAGGACGTCTTGCTTCCTTCCAGTGTTTGGCAATTATAAATAAACATTTGGGTGTAGGTTATGCGGACCTAAGTTTTCAACTCATTTGGGTGAATATCAAGGAGCTTGATTGCTCCTTGATGACGTGGCAGGATGCTGCTTAACTTTGAGGAGAACTGCCATGCTGTCTTCCTAAGCACTGGTAGCGTTTTGCATTCCCACCAGCAAGTGAACGAGCGTTCCAGTTGCTCCCTATCCTTGCCAGCATTTGGTGTTATCAGCTTTTTGGATTTCAGCCATTGTAGAAGGTATGGTGTGGTTTTCCACGGTATTAATTTGCAATTCTCTGACACGTCATGTTGAGCATGTGCTTATTTGCCATCTGAGTATTGCCATCTCCATTCTGGGGAGGCATCTCTTCAGATCTCTTGCTCACTTTTAAACTGAGTTGTTTGTTTTCTTATTGAGATTTGAATTTTCAGTGGTGTCATCTCATGAATAAATAAATAGAGTGAGGGGATAGAGAATGTCATTTATTTGGCAACCATGGCAGGAACTGCAGTCCCCCTTCTCCATTGCTGATGCAACCCTGACTGGTGCAGACAAAGTCCCTGGCTTAAATTACTTGGTATTTCAGACTCTTCTGCATTTAAGGGTCGCCAGTGTCACACAGGTCTGGTCCCTAAGAAGCAAGCACAAGGTGCTCTTTGAGGCCTCACAGAAAGGTTGTGAAGGGGAAGACTCAGTGGGTGGCATTTATTTTTTCTTAAGTCCTTTTCCCATCCACCTACCATTTTCCAGAATGTGATACAATGTCCAGAAGGGGCACAGCCATCTTGCAAGGAGAAGACAAAGTCACGTGTCAAGGAGAGCAGAGCCAATGGGTAGAAGAAGCCTGAGACCCACTGACACCCCAGAGATACTGCAGATGCCCCAGGCTGTCTCCAGACTTCCTGTCCCGTGGTAAGAAGCACCCCCTGCAGGTATGCACTTTACAGGCAACCAATTCACTCCCCGATTTGGCAACATTTTTCTAGCCACTTAATGAAATTGCTCTGAGCACTTTTATTTACAGGACTGGTTCCCCAAAGGACCATATCGGAAGAAAATTCCCTATATTATGGACACAATACTATGGAGAGGGTTACATTTATTACATGTTTAGCACTGCGCTAGACAGAATGGGGGAGGGAGGACACAGGAGGATAAAACAAGGACCTTACCCTCTGGGAAATTACCATCTACGTAGAGACAAGACTGACCTTTAAGAAACAACCCTGGACACTTGAGGACAGTATGATTAAGGGCCAGGAGCCAGCGTGCACTAAGCGGAGTAGCAGTTCATGTAAGGGGGAGGGGGAGGTCCCCGAAGAAAAAGCAAGGGGAACGTGATAGCAACCCTGAGAACACACTCGCCATCCCTACCCCTTCACATGTTGGGATTCTAGATCAATGACTGGAATACAGACATGGAAGCTGTTCCCCTGGGTAAATGAAGACAGCATATGAAGGAAAGCCATTTTAACTAGGAGGCCAGTTCAGAAGTTTTGAATTCAGCAGAAATTGAGCCCTCTCATATCAACATGTCAGATTCAGAGCCTTACAACAATCCACTAGCATCCCGTTTACCTTATTAGTTACCAGACTATTTCATATCGACATGATATGGAGACTAAGTGTACGTCCCCTTAAAAGAGAGCTTTAAAAAACCCTTCCTGTGGAAGGAATGTAGGTTAATAGGTCACACGTGAAGAGGGGTGCTGGCTTTCTCTTCTGCATTTCTGGACAAGAAAACTGCTGAAATCGTTAGCAACTGCCATTCATGTTTTCTAGCATTCAGTTGCTGTTACTTGGCTGCAGTGGGTGTGGGTAGCTCTCCCACGTCGGTAACGCCCACCTGAATTCGTTTTTCTAGGCCTCTTTATGGGGATTTGAACTTACTTCCTAAAAGTGTTTCAAGTTAGTGATCTTATTGATAAATCAAAAAGGAATAAAGGCATGCAAGTACAATACGGATAACATTTCTATTTTATGTTTTTAACCCCCCTTTTCTCCAGAACCTAGGAGAACACACTTGGCGTTTCTTCTGCTCCTTTCCTTCCTTTTTGAAAACTCCTTCTTTTCTTCCCTTGTTTACCCCTGGGCCGTCCAGTTCTACTGCCAGGGAACCTGGCTTGGTAGTTTCAGAGATTCCCGGGGTTGAGCAGCTAGTGGATTCTCTCACATCTGAGTGGAGGGAGACTAGAGTTGGGGGGAGTAAGAAGTACAGTATTTGTAGAAGGAGATGAGAAGATTCTGCAGGCAGAATGTTAACGGCTTTAAGAAGGGCCTAAGACCAGTCAAGGGCACGACTCTAATCCTCTCAGGGCTGCTAACCCTCAACTCTGCAGCGCACAGATGGACCTCTCAAAACCAGGTAAGGCGAAGGTATCGGGTGGGAACCCAAAGGGACTGCAGTGGATACATCGGAAGCAGACATGATGCAGAGACCGGTTGGAGAAACTCTGCCCAAAGTGTCCCTGTCTCTTCCCTCCGGGAGGGACGCTGGCTAAAGCCTGGTCCGAAGCTGGAGGCGGAGGATCTAGGGTGAGAGCCACCTCCTCCGCAATCCCCCGCCCCTCGGCGCCGGGGCGCCGCGCCCCTGCGCTCCCCCATTGGCTGAGGCGCTCGCCAATCCAGGAGAGGCGGCCGGGCGAGCGGGCCCTGGTTGGTGGAGCCGGCGCTGGGCCCCCCTCTCGCTCCGGCCGGGCCCCCCGCTAGGAGGGGGCGTGGCCGCGGCCGTGGCCGGGCCGAAGGCGGCGTCGCTGGCGCCGCTGCGTGCGGGGCGGTGCGGGGTGGGGGCGCCGGACGGCCGCGGCGCGGCGGGACCATGGAGCTGGGAGCGCGGCGCCGGCGCAGGCGGCGGAACCGCGGACCGGTGAGTGCGGGCTGCGGCCAGCGGTCCCTGGCCTTGACCCCTGTCCTGCTCGGCTGCAGGCCGGGAGGCTGCCCCGCGGGGAGAGGCGGGCGCGGGCCTGGCCCCGCAACCCTGCCGCCAAGTGAACTTGCAGCATGGCCCGGGCGCTCGGCGGGGCCCACTGCGGCCGCGCCGCCGCCTGCGCCTGCCCTGCAGCCCGGCGCATCCTCCGCACCGGCTCCCGCGCCGGCCTGGACTTCCCGCCGTCGCCGCGCGGCCCGGCGCCGTTCTCGCCACTGCCGGCCCCTGGCCCACGGCCTTCAGCCCCGGCACTGCCCGGTGCGCGCCGCTCGGCTGCCGGGCAGGCGCCCACCATCCGGGCCGCAGGTGGCGCCGGGGCCTCGGCCCGCGCCGCACGGTCGAGCCCGGGGCTGCCCCGCGTCCGGGAGCCTCGAGTTCCTCTGGGCTGCGCGCGCCCTCGCCGCATCTGGCCCAGTCCTCGCGTACCCGCCGCCCGGGTCGGGCCCTCTCCCCTCGGTTTCGCCCTCCACGCCCGATGCCCCCTCCCCTGGGGCTGCGGGCGCGCGGGGTCCGGGCCTCGGCAGCCTGGCTGGGCTCCGAGTGCCTGAAGGGGTCGGCAGCCCGCGAGCGGCGGGGCGCGGGGACGGGGTGCACGCCGGGACCACCTGGCCGGGATGCGTCCTCTCGGGGATGCTCTCCCGGCGCGGCCGGTGGGGCCGCGGGGCCCGGCTCTCGCGCCTCCTCCGCGCCGGAGCTTCAGCGAGTGGAAAGCCTTTACCTCTCCGTGTGCGGTGCTTACGGGCAATGGCGATTTCTTCTTGTTCCAGCCTCCCTGCAAGGGATGGTTCCCTGGTGGAGAGCACAGTTCTTAATTATTAAGAAACTAAGCCGTGGGCTCACGGATGAATGGACCTTGCATTTCTTAGCTGCTATTGGGCGGAATAGGAATTCTTTCTCATTTGGGGATTAATTTTAAATTCGCAGTTACTACCAGTAGTAGTTTTTGAGTTTTTAAAAACCGACAATTAAAAAGGCCCGTTTTTGCTTTGAAGCTATTCAAATCAAATGCATCGTGGGACCTGTAATATTAACTTAAGAATTGGAATCCACATTTTTAAAAGGGGAGGATCCAGCCATTAGAAATGTTAAAAATTAGGCTTGTCTGGAAGTTAAAATGTTTGCTTCTCTATCAAAACTAGATTCAAAGTATTATAATTGACTTACTTTTCATTGCCTCTAGGTCAAGTTCTTTTGAAAGTGGGTTGCTTCTTTTTGTGTTTGCTTTACCCAACTTAACTGGCGGTGGAACAACGCAGTGATTCTTTAAGGCTAGTTCTTTTATCTACTTGAGAGGTTAAACAGAAGAAAGCTGGGTTTGGCCTTTCCCATAGGCACTTCTCATTGTGTGTCTGGTCTCTTTACTCATTTTTCTTCATTTTTAAAGACCTCCTTAATTTATATTCATGAGAGTCGTCTTTTCAGATGTTTCAGGCTCACTAGGTTGGAAAGTTCGGTTGGCTTTATGTAGTTAGCGTCTGACCTGTAGTCGCCGTTTTCTTAAAACAGTGCAAAGACGCCTGTTCTAGAACTCTCTGCATATAAACATTGTACTTCTGGTTGCTGACAGGGAGTTGCTGTATAGCATCATTTTATCTGTTTGTCTCAGATGGAGGATCTGGTGGTCAGTGATGGACTACCCCATTTTTACAAGCCAGGAAACTAAAGGTGGAACAGCCCCCTTGCTGCGTGGTCCTGCCGTCCCTGCAGCCTCTCTTTGTAGACGTGCCTTAGAAGCCCGCAATGGCACGTAACCTTGGTTACTGGGACGTTTCTTTTAAAACACTTGCCTGTTGGAAGTATTCAGAGAGGTGTCGGAGCTAGCGGGCCAGTGCTAGTGGGCTTCTGTGGTTCCCAGAACTTTCCCTGAATACTCACAGATGCTGTTTTTCACTCATAGGCTGTTATTCTTTAAATTGGGGGGCGGGGGAAGCCCCCTCACGGGGCTATACAGACATCCAGAGCGTGTCTTCCCGTTTCAGTCCTTTTGTCTCAGAGCCCAGTTTGCCTCTTTAAGGTCCGGTCTTCTTGAGACCTGCTCCGGGCATTTGGACTCAGGCGGGTACCCCGACTCTGTTTTAGGCTGGTAACATAAGAATATCGTAGACCAGTAAGACGCAAACGACGCGTGCTGGAGAACAGATTTAATGTCCCTCCAGGGATAAGTGGAGTAGAAAGTCTCCATTCCTCTCTTTTTACCGCCGCCCTAGTCTCGTCCTGTTTCTTTCTGCAGGGGTAACCACACTTACTGCCGTGGTCTTTTTCAGTAACCTTTCTGTTCAAAAGCCATTTAGGGAAAACCTGCAAGGTCCCGGGTCCTGTTTTCGTTCTGGGGTTGCAGAAATGAGAGATGACAGCTTTGAGAGCATTCACGGTGCCCTGAGTCTCTGCGCAGCGCTGTAGGTGCTGGTGCCGTCAGCAGAGTGCATGGCAGGAGTGGCGGGACCCGCTGGTTCGGCTGCTCTGCTCACTCGGTGCACCTGGGCTTGATGGTGTGCTCTGGGGGCACCGGGGTAGCGAGGCAGAGACCTCTGTCGGCCCAGATGAGCTCCCTGTGAGCTGGGTCTGGGACAGTGGTGGCGTTTGGTCACAGCGCAGTGTCCAGGACGACGAGAAACCCGAGCGTGGCGCGGTCCGGAGAGATGAGAGAAGCCTGGCAGAGACGCTCAAGAGGAGACCCGGCGTCCGGGGAGGAGAGGGTCCGGAGGCTTGTCCGGGACACGGGGCATCAGAGCAGCTAAAACCAAGGCGGGGATGGCTGCGGTGGAGGGCGGGCCGGGCCTCCAGGGTCTCGTGCGTCTGGCCTCCTCCTCTGTGGGTGAGCGGAGAGGCTGAAGAATTGTGAGCCTGAGAAGGACACGCTGAGATGTGCCCTTGGAGGGTGGATAGAGGGCAAAGCTGGAAGGAAGGGAGCCTGGGAAGGCAGGACGTGGTTCTAGGTCGTGTGTGTGCATGTGTGTGTGTGTGTGCACGTGTGTGTGATGGGGGCACTGGGAGAGGGAGGGGACAGGGTGGGCAGGTGCTGGAGGGGCTGGCATCCTTTGGCAGCAGGATGGGGAGCAGCAGCCCCGGGTGGTGGTGGGGAGATGGTGGGTGACCCTTGGCCTTGTCAAGGTCAGGGTGCCTGTGGGTGACGTGGCTGCCTTGGGATCCGGATGTGGGGGGAGGGGCCGGCCGGGAGACACACGTGTGAGTTCTGAGCGCCGGTTTCCGAACTGCTGGCCGCCGCGGGGAGCTCACAGGGATATCAAATTGTTGGAGGAAGCCCAGGAGCGCGAACACCTGGCAGCGGCTGGGAGCCGCCCGCCCCGAGCAGCCCCGGTCCCTTTCGACGGCGTCGTCTCTGCGCAGCTGGGGTTTCTCGGGTTGCTGTTCTGTGTGCAGATCCGAGCTGAGCCGGGAGCGGGGCGGTTGTGGCCAGTCTGTCTCCCCAAAATTGTGAGGCGCTGCACACGTGCACCCATGCCGTGAGGGGCTCGTTAAAGAGTCACGTAAAAGACCCATTTCCTCTCAATTGGAGTGTGTTTTGCCAAACGGGACTAGATTGTTAGGACGTAATGTGTGCTATGTGAACGTATCTAACGCTTCCATTACTCAGGCGCTTTTCATCGCATTCGGGGTGCAGTGAGCAGGTGCAGTAAACGCAGAAAGTTCTGGAACCTCTATTTTTGCCTCCGTTTGTTCGTGGAGGCCGTAGAGTAGATCAGGGTATTGGAGAAGCATGGGTAGGGTGAGGAGGGAGTGGGGCCAAATGGATCTGAGGGGCTCTTGTGAGTGAGCCAGGCTCCTGGCGTTCCTGTCGTGGCTCAGTGGGTCAGGAACCCGACATAGCGTCCGTGAGGATGCAGGTTCGATTCCTCGCCTTGATCTGTGGGTTAAGGATCCAGCGTTGCCCCTGGCTGCAGGTGCGGTTCATGTCCGATGTGGGTGTAGCTGTGGTGTAGGCCGGTGCCTGCAGCTCCAGTTTGACCCCTAGCCTGGGAACTTCCATGTGCTGTGTGTGTGTGGGGCTGTGACAAGAGAGACAAAAACGACCGTCTCCCACGCGGAGGGTGTGGGGAGGCACGGGCTGTGTCTGCCCAGGAGAAGCTCAGCCAAGAGGGAGGGTGACGGCCAGGTCATGGCAACGGGGGACGGCAGTAATGACACAGTGATGGGGACAGGGGGGGACGGCCGTTGGCGAGCGGGTGTCTTAGCGCACGGGAGCCGGGAGGTGAGAGGTGATGGGGGGAGAGGGACCTTTCTTGTTTCACCCAGGGGCGTGAGCGTGTTTGAGGAGGGGGAGGTGCTCGGGAGACGTCCCTTTAGGAGCGGGCTCCCAGGTCCCGGGGATTTAGCCCTGGGATGCGTGACTGGTTGGGGCACGAGGTGCCCGGGGAGCCTAATTGCTGTGGATCAAGGGGCGACGGCCCTGAGTGGGGAAGCCGGGGTGCGGCTGGCTCTTGAAGGGGAGAGCCGGGCGTTCCCCCGAGAGGGGCCTCTGGTGCCAGGTGAGTTTTTTTTAACAGTGTCATCATTTTCTCATTAAAAGCGTTCTTTAGAAGCTCCTTGCGCCTCGTAAGGCCTGCTTTTCTTCCGGCGGGTGGTGCGTCTAAGGGCAGGTGCCTCTGCGCACAGCCTGCTCTCTTCCCAGGCCCTGGCGTCCTCGGGCGTCCACGCCGTCTGTGACCCTAACCCTGGGACGTCCTCTCTGTGGCCGTCCTGTCCTGGCAGAGCTTTCTCGGCCACGCACCTCAGGGCGAGTCTTGCTTGTTTGCTGTCAGAGCCCGACCTCCCGTCTGAGTGGATGTCCCTGCATGCGGATGTTTTTCCAGGAGTTCCTGTTATGACTCAGCGGTAATGAACCTACCTGACTCGTATGGGTCGGGATGCCAAGGGTTCGCTCCCTGGCCTCGCTCAGTGGCTTAAGGATCTGGCGTTGCCATGAGCTGGGGTGCAGGTCACAGATGCTGCTCGGATCTGGCCTAGGCCGGCAGCTGCAGCTCCAATTAGACCCCTAGCCTGGGAACCTCCAAAGATGCGGCTGTAAAAAGCAAAACAATCGCGGCTCAGATTTCACTCCCGGCCTTTGGAGCCGTCCTGTTCTGTTCTCCTTCCCTGGGACCTGACCTCTTCTCTGAGCTTAGCTCTCCGCTTCCGTTGACTTTTTTTTTTTTTTTTTTTTAAGCATCTCAAACATCTCAGGGTGTTACTGTCTCACCTTTCAGGTCTGCCAGAGCCTCTGGGCCTGACTCTGAGCTTGGCATCTGCGATCATTTCTCAACGTCTTAGGGGTGACCCTCTCCCTCGGCCCTGTTCTCAGGGTGCCCTCTGACCTCCTGGAGCCACGCTGTTGGAATGGAACATGTCTTCTGTAGTGTTGAACGTTCTGGAGCTTTTTTTTCAGTGTTTAAATGTTTTTCTTTTAGTTCTTGCTGTCGCTTTCTTTTCAGGAGGTCCACAGGTGTTTGAAGGCCTGCTGTGTATCATCTGAGTTACTGCTGATAACCCTGTTGATAGAGCCCAGCTCCTGTCCTCCCAAGCCGGAGGTGACACAGAGGGGCCATTGTCTCGCCCACTACCCCCCCACCCCCACCCCCGGGGGGCAGGAACCAGCTTTGGGGGAGAACCTTGTCAGGTCCTCGCTTTGGCTCGCAGGGTAACAGCCGTTACCCAGCCGTTGTGGCCTCTGGTCTTTGAGTACTTCCGTTTTCCCAAAACCGTGTTGTTTTAGAAGCTCTGCTCCATTTTTTCAGTGGGTTTTGTTGTATGAGCTGTTTGTCTATTTTGGAGGTTAGGCCCTTGGTGGTTTCATCATTTGCAAGGATTTTCTCCCATTGTGCGGCTTGTCTTTTTTGGTTTTTTTAGTGGTTTCTTTTGCTATGCAAGAGCTTTAGCGTTTAACTGGGTCCCATTGGTTTGCTTTTGTTGTTATGGTCATTATCCTAGCAGCTGGATCAGACAAGATGTGGCTGTGATTTAGAAATTGACACAACAATGTAAATCAACTGTAATAAAAATAAAGGTGTGGCCCAGTGCTGGTACCTGTTTTGGGCGCACGAACTGTTCATCGAAATTCTGTTGCAGTGTCAAAGCATGGATGTGATTGTCTCTGAACCACAACCCATGTGGCCGTATTTTATCAGCTAAGTGGATGAACTAGTATATTCTTTGCACATAGGAGAAGCTCCACAAGTATTTTTTCATTGACTGATGAGTTTTGATTCATGACCAGAAGCAGAGCACTGTCCCTCTTTATATAATTTTAAAATCTTGATCTGAATCATTTTGCCCTACGAATCAATAGCACACTTAATTTTTTCAGCTCTTCTGAACCTGTGCGCAGTTGTTTCTGGTTTTGCCTCTTGTTTCCTGCATAGGGAGTGGCCAAGGTAGATTTCAGCTTTGAATTAACCTTGTAACTCTTCGTGCCTAGGATTCTTTCCTCAGTTGAGAAGGAGCAGCTCATGGAGGCTCCTGGCTTTAAATTACTCCCTGTGGTCCATGGAAAGAAAGCTGTCTGACTCTTGGGGAATAGAGTTTCTGGTTCACATGGAAGGATGGCAGGAACCAGAGAGTTGCAAGGAGAGAGAGGGAGCAGCCTGAGCCCACGGTGGTATCATCCTGGGAGAGGCTGTCGGCAGCCCAGGGAGAGGCACAGACTCCGGTTCCACCACTGCTGCAAAGGAAGATCTTAATTGGGGGGTTGAGTGTAATTTACCAAGAGGGGACTTTCAGCTGTTTTCAATGGAAATAGAAAAACACATGGGCTTTATAACCAGTCCTTCACATTTAAAACATATCTTGGTTCTTGGTTCTTGGTTTGCCACAGGATTTGTCTCCCATTTTTGCACATCTCTTGAAGTGCGTTACTGTGGTTATTGATTTTAAAACACACGGAAACCCCCAAGCCCCCAGTCACCTGTCTGCAGATTTTAATTACACACTGCACGCAGCTCTGTTTCCAGAGGCTTTACGAAGGTGGGAATTGTTCTTTGAGCTACCCCAGGGAGGAAGAGTACGAAAACGTTACTCCTTTTAAAAAGCTGGCATACGGCGTTCCCCGCCGTGGCTCAGTGGTTACTGAACCTGGCCTGTCTCCATCCCTGGCCTTAATCAGTGGGTTAAGGATCCCGCGTTGCCGTGGCTCTGGTGTAGGCCGGGTGGGGGCTACAGCTCCGATTTGACCCCTAGCCTAAGAATGCCCATATGCTGCGGGTGCAGCCCTAAAAAGACCAAAAAAAAAAAAAAAAAAAAAGGTTGGCGTAATTTTTGAATGGTTACAAGGCTCATCAACAATAGTGAAGTTCCTACCGGAGCTGTAATTAAAATGCACAGCTTCTGTGCTGTTTGTCCATTGCATCACATAGGTTAATTTAAAATGTCTTCCAGTTCTCATATGTCCAGTTCCTTCCATACTACCCCTCCAAAAAAAAAAAAAAAAGAACACGACAAAACCTCAGGGCATCCTTTGAAAGAATTCTGTAGGGATTAAGCATTAAAAGGTTTAGAGCAGAATTTTCTTTTTAGCTACCTTTATGGCTACTTGTCTCTGTTTTAGTTTAGAAATGTGTGCTTTTATTTCTTACGCTTTTTGATTGCTAATGGTTGTCAAATTTCATTCGAGACAAACGCTGTTGCCCTGCATTTTAATATTTACTCAGCATTTTTTTCTTTTTTTGGAAGACCTAGAGCAACTGCGTGTAAGTAGAAGTTCAAGTACAGTTTTGTTTAAATGGATTGTGTGCCTTATCCAAATCTTTCTTGTTGGAGATGGTTATGATTTTATTGGACATAAACAGTGGGGGTGTGTCTCTCTCATTCCCCATTACATAAAGATTTGATTTAATGTATAGGAAATGCTCATAATAATAAAGCTATAAATAAATAACAAGAATCAAAACCAAGCGAGAATCAGGAATTAGAACAAAACCTGTGCTTTGAGCAATGGCCAAGCCTCCCAGGTCAGTGTCCTAGGAGCAGTGGGCTTACTTGAATAACGCACAGTGTCAGTGACTCAGCATGAGAAGCATCTCGTAGGCTTGCAGTGGTGCGTGTTGAAATTGAGTTTGTTGGAATTCAGTTTGTTCCTCTACTTACAGGTAATTTGAAGGCTGTTGGGTTCTGCCTCCTATTAATGCTTGAAAGCACAGATTTTGTGCTCTCCTTATAGGTATTTTGGAGGGAGGATGTATGGGGAGATTTGGAGTCAGGTGGACAGTATCCTCTAAGCCTGGAAGTCCTGCCAGGTCAGCACAAGCTCAACATCCAACATGGTCAAGGATGTTAGGCAAAAAATTGTAGGATGGCTCATTCATGAACATGCTTGCAGAAATCCTAAAAAAAATCACAGTTAGATCTTTCAGTATAAAAGGATAATGTGTCATGAGCAGTTTGTGTTTATTCTAGAATGTAGCTGGTGATTTAACATCTAAAATGCAGTGTATCTTACCATTTTAACTAAGGAGAAAAAACTATAAAATCATTGTTCGATGCATAAACATCGTTATGAATAGATCAAAGTAATATCTATTCATAAGGAAGATTTTTAAATTTTTTTAATTTTTTAGGGCCACTTCCACGGCATATGGAGGTTCCCAGGCTAGGAGGCAAATTGGAGCTACAGCTGCCAGCCTACACCACAGCCACAGCAACAGAGGATCTGAGCCGCGTCTATGGCCAACACCACAGCTCACAGCAACACTGGATCCTTAACCCACTGAGCAAGGCCAGGGATCGAACCCGCAACCTCATGGTTCCTAGTCGGATTTGTTTCCATTGAGCCATGACGGGAACTCCCATAATGAAGAATTTTTAAGCACACGAAGAGTGTAAGAAAACTGGTGGCAAATATATTAATGATGAAATAATAATAATATTATTATTTTCAGTTTTTTTCTGAAATTGGAAATGAGATGAGGATGCTTTTTAGTACCACATTTGCTCACCATTATTCTGTAAGTTGTAGCCAGTGTAGTAAGATAAGAAAAAAAAGAGTTGGGAGAAAAGAAAGAATTCATTGTATGTGGGCAAAATGCTATTGTGCATGTCGAAACATCCAGAATAATCTCTGTCCGTTATTAGACTTAAGATGTGTGTTTAGCATGGTTGTTTGATGCTCTCCCGCCTGAAACAATCAGAAAATGAAGTTAATAAAGGTCCTGTTTATAATAACATTAAAAGTCTGAATATGTAGAACTAGAACTACAAGAAATTTACACCTGTCTTCCGTAGGAAACCGCAAAGTGTTCCGAGACTTTGAGGGAGCAGTAAGTAAAGGAGCATACCATGTTCATGGAACGGCAAGAGCAAATGTTGTAGAGATGTCCGTTCTCCCCAAATCGATCCGTGGATTCTGTTCAACCCTGGTCCCTAGCCTGAAAAGTTTCTTTTGGGGGGAGAGTGAAAATTGACTGTTTCTAGAATTTATATGAATGTAGAAGACTGCAGGACACTCTTGAAGAACAACAGATGGCAGGACTTAATCAGGTGTCAAGAGTTTATAAAATCATAGTATTCAGAACAGTGTGACCCCGGCATACGTGTAGGCAAACAGCTTGATGAAACTGCAGAAAGTCCTGAAATAGACCCACACGTGTATAGACATTTGATGATGTTAGGTGCACATCAGTTTGGAAAATTGTCACAATGTTCTCTTTGATCCTTGGTGTGTGATCCCTGAGATGGCTGTCCATAAATGGCATTTGACCCCCACCTTATAGCATACACACAGAATCAATGCCAGACAGACCTAAAGGTGAAAGCTGAAAAATAATACAGGGCATCTTCATGGTCTAGAGAAGGGAACATGTCTTTAACAGAAAGCCCTGACCATGAGTGAATAGATGCTAAATCGAACTAAATTAAGAACTTCTGCGTGTTAAACTATGCCATTAAGATGAAAAATGTGATTCATAGACTGGAAGATAATCTTTGAATCCCATGTAAACTGACAGGTCTCCTACTTAGAAAATTGCAAGAAGTAGCAGAAATCAGTAAGAATGCCAGATAATCCAACAGAGAAGTGGGTAAGAGATTTGAACAGAGATGCTTTAGAAATATGCAAAGAGGCAGACATGCAAATGGCCAGTAAACATATGAAAAGAAGCTTAAATCAATTATAATGGAAAAAATAAAAATTATAAACTTTAAACAAAAGAAGCTTTAAACTCATTGGGAATCAGGATGCACAGATCGAAGTAATGCTGAGATGTCAACATAGAGTCACCACAGATGGGCCCAGGTTGGAAGAACCAGCAGCCTCTAGTGTAGAGAACATGGAGCAGCGAGCTCTCTTCCTTCGAGCTTCTAGTGTGTAGACAGATGGCTTGTTTGGAATGATGATATGTCATATGCTTCCCTAACTTCTTCCTGTCTTGAAAAAGGTATAGGACAGTGGTTCCTGAATTTGCACAAAAGAATCACCTGAGGATCTTAATTTCATTTTCAATTGTGTTCTTCTATAGAAAAACACTTGGATTTTTTTTTTTTCTCTTTTTTAGTGCTGCACCTGTGGCATATGGAAGTTCCCAGGCTAGGGGTTGAATTGAAGTCTCTGCCACAGCAACTTGGGATCTGAGCCTAGTCTGTAACCCACATCACAGCTCAAAGCAATGCTGGATCCTTAACCCCCTGAGTGAGGCCAGGGATTGAACCCACATCGTCATGGATACTAGTCAGGGTCGTTACCACTGAGCCGCAATGGGAACTCCAGAAAAACACTTGATTTAAAGAAAACAAAAAAACTTTATCTTGAAACAGTTGTAGACTCAGGAAGTTGCAGAAGTAGTGCAGAGAAGTCATGTGTACTTTTCACCCAGGTCCCTCCAGTGGTGGCATCTTGCTTCACTGAGGTCTGCTATTAAGACCAGAAGATCGACGTGGGTACAATCTATAGACCTTACTCAGATTTCGTGTGTTTGCGCACACACTCCTTTGCGTGTCTAGTGTACCTGAATCTCAGAGGGAGGTTCGTGTAACTACCCTTGACTTGTGGGCTCCCAGTCCCCACGGAGGCACCCCTGTGTGCTTCCTCTTTGTGGTCACTGCACTTGACTGTCATGTATTGACTTGCATCATGTGACCTTGTGGAACCTATCTTTGGTTCTAGGAGTGTCACTGTGGATCCCTATGCATGTAGGGTCAGGACATGCAGGTGGCATGAAATTGACAAGCAGGACAGTTTTACTTCTTTTTTCATCCGAATGTTCTCCCTTCCTCTCTTCCTCTTTTGCCTTCCTGCACAGGTGGAGCCTCCAGTCCAGTGTTGGGTAGAGGTGCCAAGAGAGGGCATTCTTGCCGCATTCCTGACTTGAAGGGGAAAGCATTCAGTCATTCCCCATCAAGTATGATATTAGCTCTGGTTTTCACAGATGCCCTGTATCAGGTGGAAATTCTTTTCAGTTCTTAGTTTGTTGGGAGTTTTGCATCACCAATGGGTGTTGCATTTTGTGAAACACTTTTTCTGTCTCTTGAAACAGTCATGTAGTTTTGTCCTTTATTAATGTGGCATATTGTACTGATTGATTATTGGAGGTTAAACCAGCTTTGCATTCCTGGGATAAATCCCATTTGTTCATGGTGTGAAATTCTTTTTATATGGTCCTAGGTTTGGTTTGTTAATTTTTTTTTTTTTTTGAGGATTTTTGCATCTAATTCCTTTTTTTTTTTTTTTTGCCTTTTCCAGGGCCGCTCCCTCGGCATATGGAGGTTCCCAGGCTAGGGGTCTAATCGGAGCTGTAGCCAGTGGCCTACGCCAGAGTCACAGCAATGCGGGATCCAAGCCACGTCTGCAACCTACATCATAGCTCACAGCAACGCCAGATCCTTAACCCACTGAGTGAGGCCAGGGATCGAACCTGAGACCTTACAGTTCCTAGTCAGATTCGTTAACCACTGAGCCACGACAGGAACTCCATGCATTTAATTCTTGAGGGATATTGATGTGTAGTTTTCTTGCGGTGCTTTTGTCTGGCTTTGGTGTCAGGGTAAAACTGGCTTCATAGAATGAGTTAGGAAGTGTTTCTTCTTTTCTGGAAGAATTTGTGAAGGATTAGTATTTCCTTTTTATTTTTTAATTAATTAATTAATTAATTAATTTTTTTTGTTCATACTCACAGCATGTTGAGGTTCCAGGCCAGAGATTGCACTGCACCACAGCAGGCACCCAAGTCATTGCAGTGCCAGTGCCAGACCCTTCACCTGCTGAGCCACAGGAGAACTCCCTGTATTTCTTTTTTAGACATTTCCCTGTGAAGCCATTTGGGCCTGAACTTTCCTCTCTGGGAAGATTTTTAATTACTAACTCAGTCTCTTAACTTGCCTTACATTTGTTCGTCTTTTCTCTTTTGTTTTTAGTCGCTTGCGTGAATGTTTATGTTTCCAGGAATTTTCCTTTTCGTCTCAGTTGTCTGGTTGTCTAGTTTGGCGGCATAAGCAGCCCCTTGAGTCCTTGTGGTCAATAGTGATCCCTGTTTTTTTCTGCCAGTCCTGCTTTTACTAATTTGTGACCTCGCTCCTCTTTTTCCACGGTCAGTCTACGTCTGAGGGTTTGTCGGTTTTGTTGCTCTCCTACCATCCAGGTAGGATTTAACCTCAAAATTGTTAAAAATTAAACATTTAGAAGGACGATTGTTTGTGACCATCTTTCTATTGGGAAAATGGTAAAATGACAAGGAGAGAGAGACCAGGTTGAGGGTGATCACAGTGCATTGTAAGCACACTCTTTAACTGTAAGAACTACTTTTTTGCCTCCCTCTTATTGAGTAACTCTGGATGATAGGCAAATGAAATGCCAGTATTGGAATGCTCCGTGGATTGTATAGGTGAGGAGTCTGACTCCAGACAGATGCTAAGTTGAAGCGCCAACAGTAGGGAAGAAGGTTGGGAATGATAGTTCTCCTCTCCTGAGGAGACATTTGGATTTTGGATTGTTTTGCAGACATAACAAAATCTCACACATACCATCACCTCGCCTATTTTACCGTTACTTTTGCTTTCTTCCAACTTGGGGGAGAAAATGAAGGAAAAACATGATTCTCTTTGCATGCCGCCCCCCTGGCTCTGCACCTCACCGTGACCTTCAGATGCGACCTTCAGACCTGACCTGTAGCCTTGAGTGACCTTTTTCCTCTGGGAGACAACATTCCCAGCTGTTGGCATGTGCGCTGATTGCGCCCAGAAAAAAATGAAGGTGCCTCATGCCGAAAAAACACGTGATTGCAAGATTGACTGCATTTCTGAAACCTTAGCGTCTGGACATTAGAGCTGCCTCAATTTCCAGTAATTGCCTGTGTATTTTTGGCTTTCCAGTACATAAGATTGCATTTAAAATCACCTCTTGAGTTGTTCCTTTTAGAAAACATTAGGATAGATTTTTACTAATACGAGGGTGTCCCAAAAGTGGGCTTTCGTGTTGTTGTTTTTCCCTCAGAAGTGCTGTAGCGCAATGAAGCTTAAAAAGATGTGCAGTTTCTATTTTTGTCAGGAGCATCCGAAAGAACCTCGTGAATGGTCTCCCACTTTAACAGGCTTTGTGGAGAAGCGGCCAAGCATCAGATTCGTATTCTTTTGTAGGTCCAGTTAGCATTCAGCTTATTATTTCTCAAGTGCTAATTTCATAAAGTACATTGTACATTTTGGTCCTTTTGTTTTGTTTTGTTTTTGCTTTTTAGGGCCGCACCTGCAGCATATGGAAGTTCCCAGGCTAGAGGTGGAATTGGAGCTGCAGCTGCCGGCCTACACCACAGCCGCAGCCACACGGGATCCGAGCCGTGTCTGTGATCTACACCACAGCTCATGGCAGTGCCGGATCCTTAACCCACTGAGCCAGGCTCATGGTTCCTACTCAGATGCGTTTCCACCGCGCCACGACGGGAACTCCCCATTTTGGGGCTTGTTGAATCCCCCCACCCCCATGATTCAGCCTCAAACTATTTCTGATAGTTTGGGCTCCCTCCCTCCCTTCTTTTCTTTTCTTTTCTTTTTTTTGAAGATTATGTTTGTGCTGCAGGCCTTGGCTGGTGGCGAAATGAGGAATTCTTCCTTATCTGGATGGATGGAATGTGATTTCTGTTCTAAACTGAGTGAAAGTTGATTTATCCTGGTCTCCTCATGAAAGTACTAAAATAAGCCATAAGATTCAGCACATTTCCTTTAAATTTAAGTTCCCGGATTTCTGAAGCATTGGGGATGTGAACACAGCTGGTTAAACCACGTCTTAGGAACGTCGAGTGAAAAGAGACCCAGGGGAGTGGAGGGACGAAGCTTTTTGATGTGCCCTCCCCGCTTCCTGATACACAGTCCGTGCTCTGTCCCACGGCTGGGTTTTAATGCTCCCGCTGTTGAGTCTTGCATAGTTTTAGAGCTTTTATTTTTTGGTCACTAATACTTCCTTGCTGCCAGATGTCCGTTCCTGCAGTTAGTTTCAGTTTTCTGAATGTGCTGAGATTTCCCGAATGCATATGTAATATGCATGCATGTGTTTAATCGGCTGCTACCCTGAGTTTTGCTTTTGCTGATAGTTGCTCCTCCTGGAAGGAGAATAAGGGATAGACTTTCCAATTCATAGGGTGGTCAAAGGAACCAGTAGGAGATGTGGCTCAGCTGAAAATGTCACGGAAGGACAAGGAATAGTCCCCATGGGACCTGCCAAGGGGCAGAGGAGTTAGAGACCCCAGTTAGAAGCCTTCCTTCTGGTCCTAACCAGTGAGTCCCTTTCTAGTCCCAGCTTGGTGTGCTGGTGAAAATTTCGTTTAAATTTTGTTGTTGTTTTTTTGTCTTTTTTTTGTTGTTGTTGTCCTTTTAGGGCCGTACCCGCGGCATATGAAGGTTCCCAGGCTAGGGGTCTAATCGGAGCTGTAGCCACCGGCCTACGCCAGAGCCACAGCAATGCAGGATCCAAGCCACATCTGCAACCTACACCACAGCTCACGGCAACGCCAGATCCTTAACCCATGGAGTGAGGCCAGGGATCGAACCCGCAACCTCATGGTTCCTAGTGGGATTTGTTAACCACTGAGCCACGACGGGAACTCCCAAAATTTTGTTTAAAAAAGGTTATAGAACCCACTGCTCTGTGGCAAGGCTCCAGGTTAGTTATCAATGGAGGACCGTCAGAGCTTCTTGGCTTTTTATTTTTCATGACCATTGACTAGGGGTTCTTTCTTTGACAGCCCTTGGCTTTGACTCTCTGGCAGCTACGCTCTGGTATCAGAAGATCAGAGGGCCCTTGTGGAACATTGAAGAAAGGGGCGTATGCAGGGGTGATGGTGCAGCCCCTGTGTGTGGTAGGATGTCTGCAGCTGTGGGCTCCAGTGTGTTGGCTGAGATTGCTTTTGGGTCTTCGAATCAGGAGTAAAGCCTCTTTCTTTCTTGCCCTTTTTTTTGGTCTTTTTAGGGCCACACCTGCGGCATGTGGAAGTTCCTAGCCTAGGGGTTGAATGGGACCTGCAGCTGCCGGCCTACACCACAGCCACAGCCACAGCCACGTGGGATCCGAACTGCATCTACGACTGCACCGCAGCTCACGGCAACACGGGATCCTTAACCCACTGAGCGAGGCCAGGGATCGAACTCATCCTCCTGGATTCTAGTTGGGTTCATTCCTGCTGAGCCACGACGAAAACGCCAAGACATTCTTTGAGTCGTTGGTGGGCGTGTGGCTCGCGGAGGCCGAATTCTGTAACCCCCCAGCTTCCCCTTTGCAAGTTCTTGGGCCCGTCTGGGGTCCCGCTGAAGCAGATGCCCTGGATTTAGGGAGGCCTCATGCGCGCGTCTCAGTTCTAGCTCCTCGACGGCTGCTTTTCTTTTTCTCCCTCTCTTTTCCCCTTGCTTCCAACCCATGCCGCGCTGCCCTCAGGAACGCGGTGGACTGGACGTAAATGCAGACCTGAGGCGGCGGAGCTGCGACCCAGGCAGGAGCAGGGGTTTGGGGCCAGGCTGATTTGGGGTCACCTCTTGGCTTTGCGGTTTGTTAGCCATGTGCTCTGGGGGCCGCTTCTCCACTTCTGTGAGCCTTGATTTCCTCCTCTGAAAACAGTGCCGACCCCGCGGAGCAGGTGGAAGGGGTAAAGGCGGGCGGGATGGTGAATAAGGGTTGGGTTCTGCGCTGAGTAGAAAGTCATCCACGAATTGACAGCCTAGAGGACAGCGGCAACAGCAGGAGAATTCCCAGGGCACCTTCAGACCTGCGCGGGCATCCGGGGACCACACCTTGGAGGGGGGCTCAGCGGCCTCGGGTCCTCTTGACGCTGGCGGGGGTGGGGGGTAGGTCGTAGGGTAGGTGCCTTGAGGGTAGAGGCAGTCACTGAGAAAGGGTGACCGGCACCTCTGGGGTTGTTGGAACACGGGCCAGAAAGAAATGAATGCCAAGTGAGGGATGTGCAGCCCGGGGTCTTTGAGAAGAGGGTGGCAACTCTGACAGGTGGCGCCGACAGCATTAGGTTCGTAACGCAGGTGTCCGCGGTCGTCGGGGTGCACGTCTCAGGATTTGCCTGGGAGGTGTCTTCATCATGGGATCGGGTTTGGTGTTTACAGCCCCCCTCTAAGGGGGCTTTTGATTCAGATGTCCTGGTTCGAGCAGGGTCCGGGTCCGGTGGCAGCGGAGAGGCACACGGATTGGAAAAAGTCGGATTCTTTTCCCCAGTGGGTGAGACACAGCCGGGCTCTCCTGGGTCACACGCAGCAGGTGTATAGCTGGGGTGGTTCTTGATCGGGGGGGGGGGGGGACGTCCGCTTCTCCTGTCTGTGCCCCGGATGGGTGCACGGAAGATGCAGAGGAGAGGGTGAAGCAGGGCCCAGTGATCCAAGACCTAAGCGGCGTTCCTCTCTGTTAGGTGGTGTTTTCACTACAGATTCCTTATTCACTTGCAGAGTATTTTTTAAAATTGTGAATTGGAGGCATTCCCGTCGAGGCTCAGTGGAAACGAATCTGACTGGTATCCATGAGGCGATCCCTGGCCTCGCTGAGTGGGTTAAGGTTCCGGCGTTGCCATGAGCTGTGGTGTAGGTTGCAGACGCAGCTCGGATCTGGCGTTGCTGTGGCTGTGGTGTAGACCGGCAGCTGCAGCTCCGATTGAACCCCTAGCCTGGGAACCTCCATATGCTGTGGGTGTGGCCCTAAAAAGCCAAAAAAAAAAAAAAAAATTACAAATTGGATTCTTGTTTCTTTGAGCAATTTTTCAGAAAAGTGGCCCTGAAAACACTGGTAGGTGGGCTTGGGCAGTCTTTAAACGACCCTTGGGTGTTACATTTATAAATATCTCTTTCCCCATTCTTAACGCTGTGACAGTCTTTTGAAGCCACGTGTGCTTTCTTGACGTTTCCTCTCAGAGTTGGGAGGCTGTGTCAAGACCTCAGTGTCCTCAGGTAGAAGGAGCCACAGATGGTGACAGGCCTGGGGAGCGCAGAGGCCCAGAAAGGTTTGTGTGCAGAAGCCCAAGGCCCACAGGGACGGGACTCGCTCAGAAAGCTCCAAGAACTCAGCGCATTTTGGGCTCAGAGCCCTGAGTTCTGACCTCCTGGAAGCTGTTGCATTGCGGCCTCATGTTTACTTATATCTCTTCAGCGGTACCTCTGATGCTCTCCTGCCATCCCCCCCCCCCCCGAAAGAAAAAGACACACTTGGTTTTGCAGGATGATGGAGATACAGCGAGCATTCCAACAAAGGCACTTCATCAGGGAGTCGTCACAAGGGACCAGTAAGTGAACAGACGGGGGAGCCTGTTCCTCGTCCGTGGTGTGGAGGCCTGGTGGTTTCTGCTGGAACGCAAGCGAAGCATCTCAGGATTTTAACCATCTTTCCTATGAAAATCCCTGACTGTGGCAAATGAGGACGTCTTCTTACAATTCACAGGAAATACGTGCTAAGAGTACTTCCATGGAGTGCTTATTTCTAGAGTGAAAGTGGAACTTTAACTTCCAGTCCCAGGCAGTGAACAGTAGTCCTAGGATCTGGAATGAAGACTCTGCGGCCCCTGTTAACCTAAGCTATGTTGTCTGTATTTTCTGCAGTCTATTGAAAGTCCTGATGGTTAACCAAAGAATTATTTAGGACAGAAATGATTAAGAATGGCTTATTGCAGTTGACTTAAAATTTCACTCGTTTCTTCCTAATCACAGGTAAAAGGAGGCTTCGTCTTGAGTTCACTCATTTTCTCAACTTACAATAAGGAACCTGTAAAGTACATTCAGTTTTATGTTCCGTTATCTGGGGAACCCGCATGGGCAGTGCAGACACACGCGAGGTAATTATGGGGGCATTTCACCTGCTAGTACTTGTGTGTTGAAGGTTCACAGAGGGCACGAGGCTCTGGAATCTCTTACCAAGTCAGAATTGCCCTGAAGAGGACCGAACAGGAAGTCAGAACTGTTTCAGAGTCTTTGTGAAATGAAAAAATGGTAACAGGTCCTCCTTTGATAATTCTGAGAGTACTATCGAAACAGAGGCGGGGAGCAGACTCCTCTGAATCAGCGCTTCCAGCATAAAATACACACTCTTCTCCCAAGCGGTAGCGTGGGAGGCAAAAAAGGAAGACAAACTGAAAAACATGGACAGAAGTGAGCGAATGTGTAATTGTAACAGATAACGTTTTCCTGTCAGGGGGAAAGAACGGGTGCTAAGAACTTGGAGAAGCATCAGAGTAAAGGGGTCAGTGGGCCTGAGCCCTTTGCCCGGTTTCGGGGCCAGGAGGGTGCTGAGCAGTGGTCCGAATGGGCAGCTGCCTCCCCTGCCCTGTGGCCAGAGCACCCCACTCGGCTGAAAGGCTGTTACCTGGAACCTTCTGGTTGGGATGCGTCACGTAGCTGTACCCATCCACTCAGCTTAAAGAGTCACGTGGTGAGGTAGGATGTGCTTGCAGCCCTGTGTTAGATAACGTCATTTCGCTTTATTCGGTCGCACGAGGAGGTATGAAGATTGAGACATAAGGCGTTGCTGCTGTTGCTGAGGGCATCCTTTCCTTAGGGTTTTTTGGGACCAGTAGGTTAGAGCGCAAGCTTCTGGAAGTCGGAAGGCTGGTCCCTCCTCATCTTAGCATTTGGCGCGACAGCCTGCATACAGCAGGTGCCCAGTGAGGTCCGTTGACATTGGTGGCTGTGCCTGCACGCTGACTTGTGGACCGCACGACCCGGGGGCGAGCTGCTTCTGACCACGTGCTTGTTGCTTTGCCATGTGTGTGTGTGTCGCTGGAACGAGGCCGTGGCCCCAGCTGCCTGATGAGAGACGTAGCGCGTGGCGGGTGGTCTCCAGTGTCCGTGGAGGTGGCCACGGGGATGGTGCCGGCGGAACCTCTGGGCATCGGCCGAGGCAAGAAAGAATGGTTTGAGGTTGTTTCCGTGGATTCGGTGAGGTTTAATTGTTGATGGTTCCCCACTCCCTTGCCAGGGCTCTGGGGTTGTGTGGCACGCAGAGGGCGCGCGGTGCTCGTGGCAGAGAGCTTAGTGTCTGCGCCGGTTACAGCGGCCGTCGGTCCTCCGAGGGCTGCCCTTCGCGCCCGCTTGTGGCTCGGTGGATAGAATTTTCTGTGACGAAGTCCTTGCTGATTTTTTTCAAGCAGTTTAACATTTGGCTTCTATTGTTCAGTCATGATTCAAAAGATCTTCTTCCCATGCCAGGGAAGTTTCTGAAACATTTTCTGTTTCTTCGGGTTTGGAACTTCCTTGGGTATCAGGGGTTGGCAAGGCCTCGATTTTGCTTTTTCTTTCTCCCCTTGGAACGAACTGCTCCAGGGGCATTTAATGAATAATCTTTGCTCCTGTGGTTGGAAACACCGCGTTCATTTCGCACTGAGTTCCTGGGTGTGTGCTTGTCATTTTCTAGTCTGACCCCGTTAGAGGTTTATTTCCGAGGAAACCAGCCCCATACTGTTTTGATTACCGTGGCTTTGAGGCATCTCCGTGTCTGACAGGGATGCTCTCTGCGTCTTTGCTTGTTTTCCCATCAGAACTTTCGCATCGGCTTGTCTTGTTCCCAAGAGGATTGTTGGGGAGACTTACAGAAAACCCCCCTCTGTGGTGAATGGCACTCCAGGTTCTTACAGCCCCCTGTGTATCTGCATCACAGATGTGGTTTTCTGACATTCACTGGCTCTGTAATAATAAAAAAAAAAATTTAGACTCGTGACTTTACTATTTCGCAGGTGTTGGCAGGGGCTTTTAAAGAATGCCCATGTACTCACAGCTTTTTCTTTCTCAGTCACTAGACACAACTCTTGTAAGAATCCTTAACATTTTTTAGCTTTGCAGCGGGGCCCCCCATCCTTGCCAATGTTGGGAACCACCGAGTTAGAGTCCTCTAAGCTCTTTTTTGTTCTGCGATTCAGTTCTAAGTATATGAAAGGTCTAGCATCAGTCCCATCAAGGATTGAATTTAAATCTTTGTAGCGGCTGAAAGGGCCACTCCACTGAGAAACTACCGAAATGGTTCTTGGCAGGATCGTGTGTCTGTTTCTTTCTTTTGCTCTGTAAGCAGTTGGTGTTTTGAAAGGAAGCATATTGTCTAGATTTTCAAAGTCCTCTAAAAACAGGATGGGGGAGTGCGTTATTTTCGAAGCACGTAGCATGATTGCATCTTCAGCAGAATTAAGTGCTGTGAAAGCTTGAATTCTTTGTGTTGCCGTAGTTGCCAATTGTGATTAAAATAAGGATGTATGTTTTCTTCTCCCCTTTCGGAGTGTTCATTGTTAGGTTGGGCGAGAGGCTCTGGACCGAATGATTTGGGAGAAGACAGTTTGACTTTCTCAGAAGTCAAATTTTACATTTTCAAGGGCAGATCCCATTGATAGTCGGTGTCATTCTGTCACAGGTTGGAAAATCGTAGAACAAATAAATGACGAGAGAAAATTGGGCTTCATCTGTTGGCGAAGGGCAGATACCATTAAATTTATTGTTAAATTAACCTGAGTTTTTCAGATGAGGAGACGACAATTTTTTTTTTTTTTTGGTCCCCTTTCGAAAATTACTTTCAGGATTCATAGATTTTAAAAATTGTTACAGGACTTAAAAGAATGACACCTACAGATTTACCAGGAAGCCTCTAATCCTGTCGGGGTAATATTCCGAAGTAGCGGGGGAGGTTTGGGATTCAATGACTCTAGTTACCCCGACTCAAGCTGTTTAAAAAATAGAGTTCATGTTTTTGCACAGGAGTAAGTACCAGATAAACTGGTTGAGATCACCAGTATGAAATCAGAACGATTAGAGAAGGGAGTTGAGGAAAAACAAGAATGTAAGTAGAAAATAATCCTCGAGTATGAATTTGAAAAATTGCACTTGAAAGACGGTTTAGGGAACGCAGCTGCCGAGCCGGATTGGAGTAGGATGGGCCGGGAACACGGGGCTCGTTTGGGTAAAGCCCTGGTGGGGAGCTCTCGCTCCCCTCGCTCCAGCACGTCAAGAGTCAGCTGGCATCAGTGTCAGATGCCCATGCCAGGGAGGGAAGCCCCCCAACCCGTTGGGGGTCCTGTTTGCCCTGTGCCATGGGCTGTGGCCAGGAAGTGGGGGGGTCGGGGGCTCACAGAGTCCAGGGCTTAAAGGGCCACACTGACCCTGCCTGTTTCCACTGAAGATGAACAGCACCCCAGACGGCCCTCTGTTTCAGCTTGTCCATCTCAGATGACGTTTGGGGAAATATGTGTTTTTTCCTTAGGTTCTCATGGGCTCCTGAGCACCCTCTGCAGTCTAAAGCCGCTCAGTTTATAGCTTGTACGTGTACCAGTAACGGGAAAGAGTGCCTGTGCCTCCCATCCTGGCACCTTTGCTGATACCGTAAGTGAAAAGAGTGTATCACACCTTCGGTGGCTTTCATGGGCATGCATTTGCATTTCATTTGCATGCATTTGCATTTCCTGAACGCGAGGTCCAGGTTCCTTTGCATGGGCTTCTCTTCCACCGAATGGCTGGGCTGCAGGGAGGCTTCTGCTTCGTGAGAGGAGTCGTTGGGGAGACGTTTGAGGTGATTCTGTCAGGCATCAGATACAGCACTGGAAACGCTTCAGCTCGGGACTGGCGTGGGCTGCGGGCGCTGGCAGGTGCCAGCAGAGCTCAGAAGGAAGCTGGGTGTTGGGCGGAAGTGTCCTGACAGCGCTCGGAGCTCCGCAGGCATCAGGCACAGTGTGGCCTGGACGCCGATGTCTCAAGGGGCCACGTCCGGTGAAGGTTAGAGATGCCGGCCAGGTGGGGTGTTGTGCAAGGTGCGCGGGTCCCAGGCGTCTTGTTTTCGGGATAGTTGAGCAGGTCACATTGGTACCTGATGACACCTTGGGATGGTGTGCACGGATCTGGTATTTGAATCTTCCATTCCTTTACTTCTCCAAAGCCCCTCAGGGCTGGGCCGGTTTCTCTGGGTACTTCTCTGGAAACTCAGTGAAGAATAGTCCCTTGGGGGAGGTGGGGGTGGAGTCGGTCCTGGTGCCCTGGACTGCCTTGAACCCAGACGAGAGCGCCCAGCTTGGCCAGGTGTGCCTTTGGATTTCAGCCTCAGGGAGCGGGCACGGTGGCCGTGCCTCGGGGGCTGAGCTGGGTGGAGGGGGGTAAGGCGGCGTCCTCTCGCTCCTGCCCGCGTTCCCCGGCCGGCCACCCTCCCTTCCTGGGTCTCCGCCAGTGCTGCGAAGGTGACCTCATTAGCTCAGGTTACAGGAGTGAATGGAAGCTGTGCACACGCCTTTGTTCTCGTGTGTGTAACTTTCCCTCCCCCGTGACTGAGGCCAGTTCCTTTGGAAAAGCTGACGCTCAGGGCCCGTATCCGAAGAGCTTAACAAACAGGCTTTCGCGTTAATATGCCCGGTCCGTCTGCAGCTCGCAAGACACTGGGGGATGTTCCTGGTTGGAAGCCCAGATGCCTGGGGTTTCCCTCCTGTTCATTCCTCATCCGTGGTCCTCTGCTGAGAACCCCCCTCCCCGCCCTTTTAATCATACTCAGAAAAAAGGGTAAAACTTATGATACGTGTTTTAAACTGTTTCTGTACTGAGAAGATGGCTGTTTCTCACTTTCTCTTTAAAGGTGTGACATGCTACTAACTTTTGCTTCAGTCTTTTTTTTTTTTTTTGAATTTCGACCTTTTTCATTTGAGAAGAAAACTAAAGGAAGGCAAAAGGGGGACTATTGATGATTCTGGGTTTTTTTGTTTGTTGTTTGTTTGTTTGTTTGTTTTAACCAGGCCGGTGGTTAAAGTTCTCTGGCCAGGGATCAAACCCGGGCCATGGCAGTGGCAGTGCTGGATCCTTAACCTGCTGAGCCATCTGGGAACTCCTGAGGATTCTTGTTAAACATCATTTTTTTTTTTTTCTGCAGATGTCAACTGCATATGTAGATCTTAAACCAGAAGCTGTATCTCCTAAAAAAATCTCCTGGTAGAACACAGTCTGGCTGAGATGAAAGTACAAGGCAGATCTGGATGAGAGATCAGCAAAGAAAAGTTTCAGTAAATATACCTAAAATCTGGTCATCTTACAAGGAGCGAAATGGCGCACAGACTTGCAGCAGGTAGCCCTTGACTTCCTGTTATGTGCCAGGGACCATCCAGGCCCCGGGGACACATCAGTGAACGAGATAGTGCAAAGCAGCCTGCCCCGCCCCCTCCCTTGTTGCTATGGTAACGGGAGGACTAGGTGGTGAGGGAGTAACTTAGTCACACACACACACACGAGCACTCCAGGAGATGGCAAGCGACGTAGAGGACGAGGAGTCAGTCATCGAAGGATAAGGAGCGGCCAGAGCCGGACGGCAGAGACCGGCAGAGCGGGGAGGGCGGGCAGGTCAGGTGCCTCTCGGAGGTCGTCCTGAGGGTCCTGGCTTTTACCCGAGTGCCGTGAACCGCTCTTGGAGAGTTTCGGGTGGAAGGGAGACGTGATCCAGCTTCCCTGGTGACAGGATTGCTCTGGCTTCCAAGTGGAACAGGCTATGGGAGTGAAGGGTGGGGGTGGGAGAGCAGGTGGGGGACTGGCGGAGTCATAGGTGAGCGGGGCCGAGTGGGGGGCTGGAGGAGAGCTGCTGGTGGCCTGGGTTAGGACGGAAAGTGACTTGATTTTAATGTCAGGGAGCTGGAATCCCCAGTGGTTGCTGTGGATCTGATGTGAGGTGTGTGAAGGGGGGAAGGTACGGGTGCCCCGGCCTCTGGACCCGGACGTCTGATCCAGGGCCGTTGTCACTCCCAGAGGGAGACTGAGCCGGCCAGACTGCAGGTGGAGACGGGTTCGTTCCCAGGACATCTGTCGTCGTCCTGGGAAGTTGTTGGGGTGGCTGGTGGGTGTCCTGCTTCGGCATCAGGGCAGCGGTCTGGCGGCCATGAGAACGGTCCATGTGGGTACACGTGGCATCGAGGACAAGACTGGGCGAGATCCTGACAGGAGGGGTGATGGGAGCAGAAGAGGTGGGATGAGTGTGGGCCTCGGGGGCAGAGGCCTTGGGGAGGCTGGGTGTTGACCTGGGTGCTTCTGGAGGGGCCGCCCTCCGCCTGGCTGTGCCCCGGGTCGACCCGGGTGACCAGCTGCTCCCTCAGGATGCTCGGCGGACCCGCCGATGGGAGGAAGTAGCGGGTGTCTGTTCAGTGGGACCTGGAAGGAGAGGGGTTGTTTCCTTTGCTTCCTGTGTCAGGGTGATTCTGGGTGGCGCTGGGCGTCGCACGGTCTCCATCGGTTAGGCTTTGCTATATTGTGGTTGTCATGGAGGTTATGGTGTCACCAGCCTCTGCACAAGTGCTTCATTTAACCCATCTCGGAGAGATAATATCTCATTCTGAAAGCCGACTTTTGATATTATTTTTTTGGCCATGCCTGTGGCAGGAGGAAGTTCCTCCTCCTGCCAGGAATCGAACCTATGCCACAGCAGTGACAACGCCAAATCCTTAATCCCTAGGCCACCGGAGAACTCCAAAGCTGACTTTTTAAAAAGCAAGTAATTAAGATGCATTTAAATTGTAGTTACTTTTCAGGGAACATTACAGAATACTGCGAATATTTTTGCGGCTTTTTGCACAGCGAATCCCAATAGTTTCCCTTGTGAAATGACGCAGTATTTTTACTTTTATAATGTTTTCTCAATTTCCCCGTGTTTGGTATGAAGACATGCCTAGCAGTTGTCTGCTGAAGGGTAGTTTTTTGGAGGGTAAATGTCATTCAGGTGTGTGTGCTTTTGTATAGAGTCATTATTTTCAGAGTGTTTCTGAAATAAATTGTACGGCTTGGGTCGGTATTTTCAGTGCTTTCCTTTCGCTTAGGCTTTTCACAAAAGCTCAAGCGGTGAAACATTCTGCATTTGGGGAGCTGGTGCTTAGGTTTCTGTCTGGGCTGTTGTGATTTTAAGGGTGTCCCCGCCGCATGAAGTAGGTTCAGCGCATGTGTGAGCAGACTTGGTTGAATGTGTGTGTGTGTGCGTGTGTGTGTGAGAGTGTATGCACGTGTGTGTGAGCTTGTGCTGCCATGAAAATGAGAATGTGCAAGATACCGTCTCAGCTCGTGTTGCGAGGGCTCCCTCGCGGTGTTAACATTTTCTGCCCTTAGCGAATGTTACCGAGGAGGTGCTCGGGTCCGGAGCAGCCCAGCGGGAGCATGGGCTTCTGCAGGTGGTTTGCTTTCCTGTGCTTTTTGAGTTTCATGCTTGAGGCTGAGAAGGGTGAGAGCTTGTGAAAACTGCCTCCTGAGGTTGCTGAAGGGTAAGCCGTCAAAGGGCCCAGCTGCTTTCCAGTTCTAAAGATGCCATTCCCGGCTCGGCTCTGTATTTGTTTTTCTGTTTCCTAAGCTACCTTGTTTTTATTTTTAATTTTATTTTCCATCATATTTATATATAAAATATATTGATATTTTTGTTTTGCTTTTTTCTAACTATTATTATTTTTTTTTTTTTTGGTCTTTTTTTGCCTTTTCTAGGGCCACTCCTGCAGCACATGGAGGTTCCAGGCTAGGGGTCGAATCGGAGCTGTAGCCACTGGCCTATACCACAGCCACAGCAATGCCAGATCCCAGCCACATCTGGGACCTACACCACAGCTCACGGCAACACTGGATCCTTAACCCACTGAGCAAGGCCAGGGATCGAACCTGCAACCTCATGGTTCCTAGTCAGATTTGTTAACCACTGTGCCACGACGGGAAGTGCTTTTTACTATTAATCTTATCATTTAAGTAAATTCAGGTATTTTTTTTATAGCTGTTTAGAGTCTTATTATTTTACCTGTTGCATTTGCCTTGTTAACATTTATTTCGTAGGAGCTTCTCTTGCAGACTGATTTCTCTACCCTTTCTGACACACGTGCTCCGTAAAAACAAGGAATCATTTTCTCTTGCTGCGTTTTGTTCCTGGTTCCGAGGTGCTAGAACAGAGTAGGTCGTCAGCAGGTGCCTCTTTCATAGGTAGATACTGTAGATCGGTTTTGTGGGCTTCCCCATGTAACCTCGTATCCTGAGACTTTTATCATGTAATTTAAAACCCTCCTCAAGCGGACATAGCTGGTTGCACCTTCGTTACAGAGCCAGCTTAATTTGCTTTCAATTAATTCCTTTGCTTGGCATGTGTCCTGTCTTGTGCGTTTTGTTCTGAATGACACCGAGGGAGGACATCCTTTTGTGTAGATCTTTGCCCACGTTTGCGTTTATTCCTCTGGGGTAGATGACCAAAACACTGACTAGCTGGAGTCATTGGAATAACGGAAGGCTCTTGCCGTCCTGGGACAGCGCCAGTGTAACCACGGTTTCTCCCTCTGGCATTTGAAGGGCGCCCCTTCCCTGGAAGTGCGTCTCTGGTGCTGTTTGCGTCTCCTTTTGTGTTCCTTCCCTTTGGCTCCTGTCCATCCGTCTGTCTGTCTCTGCACCTTGGCTGCTGAGCGCGCACCCCCGGCTCAGCTCTGTGTGTGCCGGGGATCCCGAGCTCCTCCTGCGTCTCAAGTTCAGTGTCGCCAGGCGAGTAGTCACGAGCTTTCCATCGCAGTCTCTCCCGGCTGCTCTCTCCCCTTTGGAGTGAAGTGAAGGTGGGGGCGTGGCAGGGATTCTCGGCTCTTCCCTTTTCCTCTTAATTTAGTGGTCACGCGTTACCGTCTGGCTGGCTCAGGTTGGCCTTCTCCCTGGCGGGGCCCCCTTCCCTCCTGCCGCCCCCGCTCCTGGGCTGGGCTCTTCTGCACGTGCTCAGCCGTTCCCTCCCTCGTCCTTTAGACACAGCACAGCTGCCGGAGGGTGTGAACGGGGCCGGGGGTGGGGCCGGGGGGCCGTGAATGTCGAGGCATCCGTGTATGTCAGTCCTGTTTGAACACACGGGCCCCCTGCCGGGGAGGTTGATGGACCCGTTTGTTACAGCGCTGCTGCTCTGCTTTATCCTCGGGGAGGAAAGTAGCTGCCATTACTTGTTGAATTGCTCTCGAAATCATTTTATATCAGGTTTAGCGTTACCCAGAGAGCTTTGAAATAGATTCTGATTCTGGAATGTGTAAAGATTGTCAGGGTAGTTAAAAAAAAACAAACCCCTCTGCAATGCAGCATTTACATCTGCTATTTCCATCTGATAATGTGCAGATTTCCTGAGTATTTTTGTGCGTTTATGTAATAACTCTTTGGGGCCAAATTGAAGATTCAGCCTGTTTGGTGCAACGAAACGATACTCCTCATGTGGTTACGATCTAGTGGGCATCTGACAGCGTCTTGCTTGCTGCCTGTAGAGTCTCTTAGGAGGTGGTTCCGTGGGGTGGGGTGACCTGGAAGAGGAAGGATCCTGGGTCTCGGGCAGGTCACCCGTGGTCCCTGTGTCCCTCCCTTGGAGGCGCCATGGAGATGTGGGCGTCCAGGGGACGAGCCGGAGGTGGAGAAAGCTGCCTGCCTTGTGTGGTCGGGGGTGGAAGCTCCACGCATCCCCTGCACAGGCCCCTGTGGTTGAGGCGAGGGTGGGTTAGAAAGTCAGGGTCGGCCGGCGTGGCTCCTGCCGTGAACAGAAGCCGGGTGAACGTGGGAGTCAAGGCGGGTCCTGCCGGGGAAGCCGACGGCACATCGATACCCAGGGGGTCGGGGTCAGAGGGGCTCAGAGAGGCTCAGAGACCAGGACTGTTGGCAGCTGGCGGGGAACAGCAAAGACTCAGAGTTAAAGCTGTGAGATGGAGGAGTCAGAGAGAGGTGGCACGACTTGAGTCACTGCCAAGAAATTTGCATTTATTCACTGCGGCCCGGGTCAGACTTGCAGGGTCTCCGACCCTCGCTGCAGCTCAGAAGGTGGGGCCAGAGCTGAGAACAGGCCACAGCCGCGATGCAGGTGGACCTGGGCCCCCTTGATGGTTCCTTGATTAGAGGCATCGTGACCCCACCAGGCGTATCCGTCGGGTGCATGGTCTGCGGTGGGCGGCGCGCGATGCATGGTTCCACTTCTCCCCTCCAGGGCTTCTGTGTGAGCGGAGAAGACAGAGCCTGTGCATCCAGAGCGAACCCGCAGTGGAAGGGGAACCAGGCAGGTGTCACCTGGCTCCTGCTCAGCCCGAGTCTGATGGAGTCGAAGGCAGGGGTGATGGAGCTGGGCAGGGCTGCCCGGGAGCGTGTGAGTCCTCGAGGGCGCTGCCCGGGACCAGCAGGAGTGGCTTCAGGCTGGCTGGTGTAGGGGACCGCCTCACCCACCTCGCGGCGCTGTGTCACTCATCACTCGCCACTCGTGGAGCCCGTCTCCTAATTTGTAAGACGGTTAAAGTAATTGGTGCCTTGCTCGTTTGCATCAGGCTGGTTGTAGACATTCAGCAAGACGGTTGATGTGAGAGGCCTTTGCGAGTGGCACCATGGATTCCACTGTGAGGGGTTGTTAATAATTTGCCGTTTGCAGTGGGAGCCTGTTGGGTCACAGCCCTGTTTGAAGTCATTCATCATATGTAAATGCGGTTATGTTCTTGCAATCAAAGGTAGTTAGTGGAAAGGTGTTTGGGTGATTGGATGGAGAGTGAAAGAGAGCCTGTGTCTGAGGTTTTACTTCCTGACTTATGTAATTACTACCGAACACCAATGTTTAATGTGTACCTGAAGTAGTCTGTGTTTTTTTGGTTGATAAAAGTAGGAAATATATTTCAAGAGTAAGTCACTGAGCTGGGGAAAAAACCAGGAGTCCATTTAGTAGCAAAATTGCCTGATGCTTCTCATTCCACATTCTGGAACAGACTATTTTTAGCATCTCTTTGAATCTGTGATGAATTCCAGTTACAGGATTCAGTAATTAAAGCAGAGAAAAATATAACATTGTTGAGGGAATAAAATCTTTTTGCTTGGCTTGGATCCGTTTCAGGGTGTAAACTGTTACTTCCAGGGTCCCCCAGAATCATGGGTTTGTCCTCTCTGTTGGGGTCACAGCCACAGGGAGACGGCTAGGACCTCAGCCAAGGACACACTGTCCCCTTTTCAAGAAGGGGCCTTTAAAAACCCTGGGGTTTCGTAACGGATAAGCATGCTGCAGTTGTGTTGTCTGCGGAATTCTGGAGGAAGTGTCCAGGGATCGCAGGGCCTCCCCCTGTTTTCCTGTCCTCAGACCCTCCGTGTGGGTCAGTTTTGTCCCTCTGTCTCCTGCGTCTGTCCTGCTGTTTTTTTCCGGTCTCGGGCCGCTTCTGAGTATTGCGAGAGCCAGCGGCGTGAAGCCGCCAGTTGGTCCCGCTCCACGTTTGTGTCGAATGGTGGTAGATTGTTCCATGATGCTGCCGAACAGCTTCCTGAAAACTTGCTCCTCGTCAGCACTTTCCTCAAGCTGGAAGCCTTATTTTATCTCGTGCAAGTTATTATTATTTGATCTTTTCATGCCCATCCCGCTAAAGCTCATTAACGGTTTGGTGGCTTCGAAACGGGTGTCGTGTTGACCCAGATTCTCCTGCTTTTGCCCTGGGTGGAGCCGGGTCCTGGACGTGGTGCTCCAGGGCGGGCAGCAGGTCACCGGACACCTGGTGGAAGCAGGTCGGGAAGATGCAGTATGATTTTTTTCAACGGAAGCATCTGAGAAGGTTCACGTGTTTGACAAATGTTTTTGAGTGTTGTTTGCATGCCAAGCATTGAGCCAGGTCCTAGAATGTAAGAAAAAAGAAAATGAAAGAGATTTTCAGTAGCAAAGAGGCAACTTACGATGCACGAGGCTGCCCGGGGCCAGGCCCCTCTGCCATGAGCGTTCAACCGTTTTGTGTGTGTGTGTGTGTGTGTGTGTGTGTGTGTGTGTGTGTGTGTAGATATACGCTTAAGCATCATATACCTAGGCGATCTGCTTTTCCTTTGAAAACCGATTCTGTTTACTGTGAACTTCCAAACATTTTCCGCCTCTGCGTTCTTTCTCTCTCAGCGGCTCAGTGCTTGCTGTTGCAATAATGAATAACCAGGTAAACATAACCCAGAACCAGATCTTCGATCGTCTTGGTTTTAGGCTTTCGTGTGCTCGCTTACTGAGTCACTGTTTGTTTTGTTCTGGACGCTACACTGTTGGGGAGGTTTTGCTGAGCTCCTCTCTGTGTGAAGCCCAGGGACGGAAGCATGCCAAGTGCCTGGGGACAGGCAGGACCAGCGCTGGGGAGCAGAAGTGGCAGTGAAGTGACAAGTATAGCCCGGGCTTGCTGAGCACGTCTGAGGCCAGGCTTGTCCCGGGATCAGCCTCTTCGATTCTCACTGAGTCTTGTTTGGGGAATTTGAGCTTAAACAACCTGCCTTAAAGGGTGTAAGTGGGAGGCCAGTTTGAGCTGGACTCAGGCTTGGGAGCCCACCACACCGTGGCATCCTTGTGGCCTGGCTGGCTTGGTGCGCACGGTGGGGGTGGGGGGGGCTCTGCCGGAGGCTGAGCAGGGCTTCGCAGTGGAAGTGACTGGCCGCTGATCAGAAGGGCGGCCTGGAGGCGCAGAGGCAGGAGGGCAGGGGGAGGTGCAGGTGGGAGGGCGTGGGCGTGATGGCAACGTGGGGAGGAGTGGCAGGGGAGGATGCCAGTGGACCCCGCCCAGGAATTGGCCTTGGCCACCCTGGGGGGTGGGACAGTGGCGTCAGGGACCCCAGAGTAAAGCCGATGGGCGTAGACCGGCTGTGTTAACAGGTGGTGTGCTGCTTCCCTCGGCCCCCTCTGAGGTTCCTGCGGCTGTGGAGGCAACCAGAGCACCCAGGGAAGGTGGCATCCTTCAGATCCTGGGAGCTTCAGGGGCTGCCGTCAGATCCTGGGAGCTTGCGGGGCTGAAGGCTTTGGTGGGTCCCATTTGGTCCCAGAGGGCAGAACAGAGCACATTGGTGTGACGCGTGACCTTACAGAGGCCCCTTCCTAACACGCTACAGACTCTTGTCCCCGAGTGGTGTCCCCGTGAGAGCCACAGGGACAGGACGGGGGGGCTGGGCCCGTGGCAGGGGGACCTCTGGCCCCTCTGGCCTGGCCCATGCATTTGCTGTTGCTTCCCAGACGCTGGCAGGCGGGCCGGACTCAGGAGGAGCTCTGGACCTGGCGCTTGTGCAGCCCTCGTGGCACCTGCTTAGGTGGTGATGCAGCTCTTTCTCTGTCTTAACCTTGCATCCTCTGTGCGTCTCAGAGGGCAGGCACCTGTCCCCTGGTGTCACTTCGTTCCGCTCGCACCTTTCGTCTTGTTTCTTGAGGCTCGTCCTCTGCTCCCCTGTCCCTGTGAACGGTCCCCTCTTGCCCTTTCTTTGTGTGTCTTCACCTGCCCAGCGTCGCCTCTGCCTGATGCGGGGTTGGTGCTCACGCATCCAGGAGGCTGGTCCCTGTGCTAGTGCAGGTGTGACCGGGGTGTGATGCGCTGCCCTGGGCCGGATCTCGACCCAGGTCGCGGACTCTCTGGCCAGGGGCTGTTGGCCCAGGGGTGTGCCCGGCCATGGCTCTGCACGGCCGCGTGGTAGCGGGAATGGCTTGTGCTTGTGGTCCATGACGTGTAGGGGCAGAAACTTTTATTGTGAGACCCTAGTATTTAGGTCTGTGATACATACTTTTTAAATGAACAGATTATTTTAAACTGGGAGTATCTTTGTTTATCGGCCCCCTCATAGAGGAGTTACCGTGGTTTTATTATTAAATGAACGTGTCTGTAGCTGGGAGGGGGCTGTAGGCGGGATTTCAGTGCGCCTTGGCTGACACTGTTTTTGTGTTACTTACCGCGGTGTCTGTCCTGCTGCTTTACGTGCACACATGCGTACACGCATGCACGCACACTTACTCTCACCAGATAAAGCTCTCTGGGCACCAGGACCTTGTCCTGTCCCATCTGAGAGACACCGAGAGCACACTTATGTGTCGATGCGCTGTGGGCCACCTCGGCGTCTCTGGGCCCCTGATGGGAAGCTGCAGGACGATTCTAGCCGGGGGAGCTGAGGCTCAGGTCACCCACCTGAGAGGCCCAGGAGGGCAGCGCGGAGACCGCTGTCTCACCCTGGTGTTAGACATGCGTTTCCAGCTGAAAACAGTCCCGTCAGATGTCCCGAGGAGGCGTGTCCCTCTGACCCCAGCACCGTCTGCATTGCCAGGGTGTCCTGCAGCCCAGGAGGTGGCGCTGTCTGGGCGCGTGGTGAGGGACGCTGGCGACACTGCCCGCTGGATGGGGGGGGGACTCGGAGCTGCGTCTGGTGAGGAGGTGGCCCTGGCGTGCAGGGCACAGCGGGCCATCCTGGAACACGTGTGCGTGTCGTGGGCACGCGGCTTCTGGTTTCTGGAAAACCGGATGTCAGGGCGTGGGTGGCAGGGCAGGGACCCGGGCAGTAAACACCCCCGACAGCGTCCGATCGGGGTCGTGCTGGCAGATGCCAGCAAGTCGTTGCGCCGCATCCGGGTTAAGTGTTTTCATGTCACAGGGTTATGACTTGGATGCTGGTGTGGATGCCGTAGGTCACGAAGGGAAGAGCCTATTCCTGGGGAGGATGTTGTCACCAGCGACCTTTGAAAACGCCCTCTGGGCCGCAGGGAGGTGGCCCTGCGACGATTCCGTCACGTCTGTCCGCAGAGGACACAGGCACGCAGGCTGAGGGTCAGCCGCACTGCGGAGGCCGGGACGTGTCTGAATGACCCGAGCTCACTGCAAAGCTGCGGGTCCTCTCCGCCGCCTCGCTGGCTGGCTTTTTCGAGAAAAAGACGTGTTTTTTAGGCAGCTCTTCGCCCTGGTGTGGCCTTTGCTCTGTGATGATGTCTTGGTGATGACCTGCGGTGGTCTCAGAACACACGGTGTTTCCTTTCTTTCTCTCTCGTGCTTCGCAGCGTAAGGAATTTCTTTTTTTGTCTTTTATTTTTTTTGAGGGCCGCACCCACAGCATGTGGAGGCTCCCAGGCCAGGGGTCGAAGCGGAGCTGTAGCCACTGGCCTGCACCACAGCCACAGCCACATGGGATCCGAGCCACATCTGTGACCTACACCACAGCTCACGGCAACACCGGATCCTTAACCCACTGATTGAGGCCAGGGAGTGAACCTGTGTCCTCATGGATACTAGTTGGGGTTGTTAACTACTGAGCCATGATGGAAACTCCTTTTATTTTTTATTTTTTCCACAGTGTAAGGAATTGTACATTCATGGTAGTATTTTAAGAGTCAGGCTGAGGCCTGGAGACGGCAGAACACATTTCTGTGCCCCACGTTGCGGGCGTTATTGGAAACCTGACGGGCAAGGAAGGACAGGCGGCTCTGGGCAGGATTTAAAGGGAGGCGCCCTTACAGTCACACAACTTTGTCTTCTTTTAAAAAATTTTTTATTATATTGATTTGCAGTGTTCTGTCCGTTTCTGCTGTACAGAAAAGGGACGAAATTATACATACATACACACTCTTTTTCTCACGTTGTCCTCCATCCTGTTCCATCACAAGTGACTGGACAGCGTTCCCTGTGCTACACAGCAGGACCTCATCCTAAAGGGAGTAGTTGGCATCGGTCAACCCCGAACTCCCCGTCCATCCCTCCCCCTCCCCCTTGGCCGCACCCGCAGTCTGTTCTCTTGTCTGTGGTCTGTTTCTGTTCTGTAGACAGGTTCATCTGTGCCATATTCTAGATTCCACGTGTAAGTGATATCATCTGGTGTTTGTCCTTCTCTTTCTGACTGTCTTCACTTAGTATGAGACTCTGTAGTTTCCTCCGTCTTGCTAAATGTTTTTTTAAACTTTCTTTTTAAATTTGATTGTATTGGATGATGGCTGACTTAGAAGGTTGTATTAGTTGCAGGTGTACAGCCAAGTGACTCAATCATACACATGAATATATCCATTCTTTTTTTTTTTTTTTTTTTTTTTGTCTTTTTGTCTTTTTGTTGTTGTTGCTATTTCTTTGGCCGATCCCGCGGCATATGGAGGTTCCCAGGCTAGGGGTCGAATCGAAGCTGTAGCCACCGGCCTACGCCAGAGCCACAGCAACGTGGGATCCGAGCCGCGTCTGCAACCTACACCACAGCTCACAGCAACGCCAGATCGTTAACCCACTGAGCAAGGGCAGGGACCGAACCCGCAACCTCACGGTTCCTAGTCGGATTCGTTAACCACTGCGCCACGACGGGAACTCCCCCATTCTTTTTTCTGATGTAGGTTATTACGAACCACTGAGTAGAAACTCCGGTGCTATTTAGCAGGTCTCGTTAATCATCTGTTTTATACCATAGTGTGTATATGCTTTTCCCACCCTCACAATCTCTCCCTCCCCCCCAAACAGTGTAACTTACGGTAACTGCAAGATTGGTTTTGAAATCTGGAGTCTGTTTCTGTTTTATAAATAAGTTCTTTTGTATCATTTTTTATTGGATTCCACCTGTAAGTGACAGCATATGGTATTTGTCTTTCTCTTTCTGACTTCACTCAGTACATCCATTTCTAAGTCCATACAAATGGCATTTCATTTTTCATGGCTAAATAATATTCCGTCATGTATAAGATCACCCTCTTTGGCCCTCTGTCCATTGACTTGTTGGTCCATCCCTTCAGCAGATATTTGCGTGTCCACATGCCTTTCTCTTGCTGTTCCTTTTTCCGGGTGACAACCCCTTAGCTCAGAGTCTGGAGCCTACGGTATTCAGTATTGTGGCCATTAGCCATGTGCTACAATCCATTGAACATTAATTAAAAGGAAATACAGTGAGAAACTCAGCAACTCAGTCTCACTTGCCACATGTCAGGGGGTCAGTCGGGTGCTATCTGTGGCTGCAGCTGCCATGTTCTTGTGGGGGCTGAGCCAGGCAGTGCCGCCTGTGCCCCTGGGCTCTGCCACGGACATATCTGTGGCCACGTGCTCCATCACCCAGCGACTACCTCTCTCTCTTTAAAGCATCCTCTTTGTCATCGTGGGTATTGGTCATGTGTCATGCGAGTGAAGCCTGCAGTGTCAGCAGGGCTGGGAAACCTGCCCTGCCTGAGCCCCCCACTCCCTCCCCTGTGCTGTCGATAGCACGAGGGCACACGCTCTTATCACAGGAGTGTCGTTCCTTGTTGAGACCATCTGTCTTTGGGGGACCAGCAGGTTCTTGGGGCTGCAGAATTGGGCTTGAGCTTGGCAGGGTAGGGACACACGAAGCTGACACATCACTACAGTAAATAAGTGCCCCCCGCACAGAGGGAGGCAGGGCAGGCTGGTGAAGGGGCTGCCTTGGGTTGCAGTGGGCAGGACGGAGCCAGTGTGGCTGCAGGGAAGCAAGACGAGAAGGGCCCTCGGCAGCGGGAGAGCCTCACAGTCGCAGGCTCGTTGGGAGGGAGTTGAGGGCAGCCGTGCACTGAGGGGTGGCCAGAGGGGGACCCGTCAGCACCTTTCAGGGCGTGACCGCAGGACAGAAACCCGTGGAGTTACACTGCTGCGTGGAATGTGTTTCCCTGGGCTCACACGACACCTTAGAAGAGGTGCCGAATTTCACACGTAATAACCTGAGCCTGCAACTCCAGAGGCGTGAAAGATAAGCTTCCCTCTGTGCAATGAGGCAGACACCCGCCAGGTCTAGTTACTTCCAGAGCTTCCTGGCTCTTGACTTAGGGTGGACGTGTTGGCAGCTTTGTAGGAGAGGAAAGGCCCGTGTGCACGCCCAGAGCAGGCCGTGTGACAGTGGCAGGGGCCAGACAGCCCTGTCCTGACTCCGCCTCTTCCAGGCTGGCATCTGGGGCAAGTCACCTTTCCTTCCCCTATTTCTGCATTTTTTAGTGGAGCTGTAGCCTGAGTCCGTTGAAGAAAACCTGAAAGCTACAGGCTGTGTTTTATTGGGGGACCTCACTGAGGCTGTAGCCCAGGAGACAGCTTCTCATGTATTCTGAGAAGCTGTGCCAAAGAGGTGATGGACGCGCCAGAATATGTAGGCGTTTTGGGTGGGAAAAAAAAATGTGGTCAAACATCGGTACGTTACTGTTGGGAGTTCCCGTCGTGGCTCAGCGGTAACGAACCCGACTAGATCCATGAGGTTGCGGGTTCGATCCCTGGCCTCGCTCAGTGGGTTAAGGATCTGGCGTTGCCATGAGCTGCAGTGTAGGTGGCAAGATGCAGCTTGGATCCCGCGTGGCTGTGGTGAAGGCCGGCAGCTGCAGCTCTGGTTTGACCCCTGGCCTGGGAGCTTCCAGGTGTCCCGGGTGCGACCCTAGAAAGGAAAAAAAAAAAAAAAGGGTTAGTGCTAATCCCTAGACACACATGCACTGTTCTCAAGTTAATGAATTTACTGCTTTTCTAAGTGTGGGCAGAGGCAAGCGTCCGGGCTCATTGAAATTACTCCTTAGCCGAGCGTCTCAACTGTCTGGGGCTGGCACCGCGTCTTCCTCCATCCCCTGCCCCTCAGCGTGCGGTCGTGGCCGCTGGTCTGCTGGCGGCAGCATGGGTTGCTCGCGGAAATGGCAGGCGTCATTTTTCTGTCCTGCTCTGTGAAGATTGCGTACAGTGCAGGTGACAGGCTGACAGTCCGCTCAGTCCTCACGAAGGCTCTGGCCGGGTGAGCGCTCGTAACAAAAGACCGTAGCCTTTTGTACAGATGGGAAGATTCTCAGCTGTGTTTCCCCCAGGAAGAGGCAGCACGCGCTCATAAACATCCGTGGTCCAGGACACGCCTTGGGGTCCTTGCTGTGCGTCTGTTCACGGTTCCTGGATGGAACTGGATCTAAAGGGATGCGTCCAGCTCTGCTTCCTTTCAGAGTCACGCAGATAAGGGGATCTGGTTCGGGGACCGTCTGGCCTGGGTCGTCTAAAGCCCAGGGCTCCTTCTCTGTCTTGCGGAATGGAGAGGACTTAGGGAAAAAAGCCCCTTTTCAGTTCTACGTAATCAGAAGCGGTGCAGCTGCTCCTCGGGAAGGGGAGGAAAATCCTGCTGCTTTTAAGTTTAAGTGAGCAAGCTGGGGGGACGCGGATGAGTGAGAGTATCATTGAATGATCTGGTTTTTTCACACTTGCCAAAGGACGGCGACAGTCTTAACTGTGGTCTCATTATCCGCCGCATCCGTGTGGTTCGCACGCAGCCAGACAGCTGGACTGCGGGTCGCTTCTCTCCCGACTGGACTTGGCACGCTTTCCTTTCCTGAGGCTTCCTGGCCTCCCCCCGGCCTCCCCCCGCCCCCTTCCTTGCAGCTCTTGGATAGACCCAAGCCTGCTTCCAGGCCGCCGGGCCCTTTGGTGCACCTGCCGCTCATAGTACAATGATCCGCAGGCCTCAGTCACCCCCAGGAGATTGAGTTCTTTCAAGAGCAGGTATTTTCTCATGGGCGACACATGCAAGATGCTTGGGAATGTTTTGCTTGATGAATGAATGCTCGTTCACTACTTTTTTTTTTTTTTTTTTTTTTTTTTTTTCTTTTTACTATTTCATCCACGGCATGTGGAGGTTCCCAGGCTAAGGGTCGAATTGGAGCTGTTGCTGCCAGCCTACACCACAGCCATGGCAATGCGGGATCCGAGCCGCATCTGCGACCTACACCCCAGCTGGAGGCAACGGCGGATCCTTAACCCACTGAGCGGGGCCAGGGATCGAACCTGCATCCTCACAGATCCTAGTTGGATTTGTTAACCCCTGAGCCACGATGGAAACTCCATTCTACATGTTTCTTAAGTGTATTCTCCTGAGTGACTCGTAACTCTGCTTGGGTAGCAAAGGGTGCTATATTTTGGTGTCTCAGCTTCAGCGCATTGGTAAACAGTACCTATCTTTAGATGGCTCCTCAGGCTCGCTCTTAATATCCGTTATCCCGGAAACACTTGCTGCTGTCAACGCAGCAGGTCGGAAGCCTTCGTTACCGCTGTATCCTCACAGGTACTATTAAAATACGTGGGAAGTGGTCACCCAGATTTTATTGACTCGAAACAGCCGCCTTGTGTGAGTGGTCCGTGGTCAGTTCATTGTGGACGGTCCCGACAGGTCCGCAGCGGGAGCCTGAAAAGTGTGTGTCCTTGACTCAGGGAGCGGAGCCGTGCCCGTGCGTAGTCGGGGGACCTACTGGCCGGAGGTAAATGTACCCTGATGTACTTTTTGTTTTCCTGCTTGGGCCGTTTTTTTACTAGAATCCTTGAAGTTCATTTGAGGGCCGACTCCAGGAGAGGGAGAGGGGATTCTGGGGGAAATCACATTGCTTATTAGGGCCCTGCTTACACTAATTAAAAAAGAGCTAGTGCGGGGACTGGCGCTCCCTGGATGCAATTATCGATTTGTGAAATTTGAATTGAAGGCTTTCTTGGAGACGTGGATGCCTTTTGCTTGCCAGTATTTAATTTTTTTTCTCCTTTCTCCTTAGTTTTAATTTTGATTGCTGATACTTCCGATATCGGAGCCCAGGTGGCGATGTTACCTGAGGGACAGTCCTTCGACCCCTGAGTCAACAGCGACGAGGTAAGAGTGTCTGCTTTTTACCTGCAAAGCCGTTCAGTTCTATGATGTCGTAGCTGAGAATTTTTATTTGAAATAGACTAGGCTGAAATGGGTTGCTCTTTCTAAATGTTAATGTGTTTTAATAAGTAAACACTCACAGATTTTATTTCAGAGCTTTGGGTCCTAGTCAGCAGTAAGAATTTGAAAAACTAATGTAATGTAGCCATCGCCTGTTAATTTTTATGGGAACAACAAATCAAGTAGGCAGCTTCTGACTCATTAAGCGGAGGTCTCATTTTCTTCCCTCCGTCCTCTGCCTCTTTCCTTTTTATTTCCTGGGGTTTCACCACTTTTTATTTTCTGGATCTTGTTAATAACACGTGGGGCTGAGAAGCCAAGATGACAAAACTTGAACCTCCTTGGGTGTTACGATAACACACTGGGGACGGAAGTGGGGGTTCCAGCAGTGGCTCAAATGAGGTTTTGAATTATTTACGGGTTTAAACGATCTGTGTGGCTCTCTCCTTGAGGAGTGCGTTGAGAATAACCCGGAAGACAGACCAGGAAGGCAGGGCCTCCTCTGAACGTCACCGCCCTTCTGTACAAGACGCTGCCGTCTGTCTCACCTGCTTTCCGGGGTGGCGAGCATCACCTGGTGTCGGGGGGACTGTCCCATCCTTTGGGGGGGGGGAGAATAACAGGTCCTTTGGTTTTGAGGTGTATTGAGATCATATCCTTGAGAGGATGCTGGAAGGCTTGATGCCTAATCCTGCCTCCCCTTGACCTTGGTCAAGGTCATTCTCCTTAGAGGAACTCACTATTGGGAAATTTGATTTCCGTGCTTTCACTTTACAAGTAGTTTTTCAGGAATGTGTCTGTATTCTTAGACCACAGTGAGACTAAGCTGGAAACTGTATCAGATATCTGGAAAATTTCCCAATATTGTGAAATTAAATATCACATTCTAAAACTCCCATGGGTCCAAAAGGAAGTCCCAAGGGAAATGAGAAAATAGTTAGAATTGAATGAAAATGAAAATGCATGTCATGAGTAATCACCTCACCGCAGTCAGAATGGCCATCATTAATAAGGCCACAAAGAACGAATGCTGGAGAGGGTGTGGAGAAAAGGGAGCCCTCCTGCACTGCTGGGGGGAATGTACATTGCTCCAACCACTCTGGAGAACAGCATGGAGGTCCCTTAGAAAACTAAACATAGAACTACCACATGACCCAGCAATCCCACTCTTGGGCATCTCTCCAGACAAAACTTTCCTTGAAAAAGAGACATGCACCTGCCTGTTCACTGCAGCACTATTCACAATAGCCAAGACATGGAGACAACCTAAATGTCCATCAGACAGATGAATGCATTAAGAAGGTGTGGTACATGTACACAATGGAATACTCCTCAGCCATAAAAAAGAACAAACTAAAGCCATTTGCAGCAACATGGATGCCACTAGAGACTCTCATTCTAAGTGAAATAAGCCAGAAAGAGAAAGACAAATACCATGTGATTTCACTTATATCTGGGATCTAATATACGGCACAAATGAACCTTTCCACAAAAAAGAAACTCATGGACTTGGAGAACAGACTTGTGGTTGCCGAGGGGGAGGGAGTGGGATGGATGGGAATTTGGGGTTAATGGATGCAGACTACTGCCTTTGGAATGGATAAGCAGTGAGAGCCTGCTGTATGGCGCTGGGAACTATATCTAGTCACTTGTGATGGAGCATGATCATGTGAGAAAAAAGTGAGTATATATATATGTGTGTGTGTGTGTGTGTGTGTGTGTGACTGGGTCACCTTGCTGTCAGTAGAAAATTGACAGAACACTGTAAACCAGCTATAATGGAAAAAATAAAAATAGTTTAAAAATCACCATCTGAAAAAAAAAAGAAAATATGGCATATCAGAATTTATGGGCTATTCCTAAAGCTGTAGTTGGAGGGGAATTTACAGCGTCAGAGGCTTACATTAGGAAACAGAGGCTTTGAAACAATAATGTAAACTTTCACTTTAGGAAATTATGCGGCAAAGAGCACATTAAACCCAAAACAAGCAGAGAAAAAAGATTGCAAAAAGCAGACATCAAAGAGATAAAAAACAAAAAAGGGGAAAAAAATCAGTGTATTCAAAAGCTATTTCTTTGATGAATCAATAAAATTGGTAAACCTATAGTCATACTAATCAGGGGAAAAAAAAGAGGAGAGAAGGCAGAAATTTCCAGTAACAGAAAAGAGAGGCCGATATAGTCCTTCAGATATTGAAAGGGAGATAGAGGACTATTGTGAGCCACCTAACACATTGGATAAGTTAGGTAACTGGACGTGCATCAGCTTCCATCCAAGATACAAGCTGCTAAAAGCTCACTCAGGAAGAACGGGATCATTTGTGTAGCTCTTTATTAACGAGATTGAAGTTGTAGTTAAAAATCACCCCAAAAAGATAGCTAAAAGACCACATGGTTTCATGGGCAAATTCTACCCATCTATTAAGGAAGAAATGATACCAACTACATAGAAACTCTTCAGCAGACAGATGGTGGGGAACATCATGTTACGAGATCAGTATCACTCTGATACTAAAACAGACCAAGACGGTTCTCAACAAAAAAGCAGCAAATTGAGTACAGTTTATGTAAAAAGGATACTGTATCATGCCGGAGGGCCATTTATTCCAGAAATACAGCATTGGTTCATCGTTTGAAAATCCATAAATATAATCCACACTATCAACAAACTAAACAACAGAATTTACATTTTTTTTTTTTGCTATTTCTTTGGGCCGCTCCCGCTGCATATGGAGGTTCCCAGGCTAGGGGTCCAATCGGAGCTGTAGCCACCGGCCTACGCCAGAGCCACAGTAACGCGGGATCCGAGCCGAGTCTGCAACCTACACCACAGCTCACAGCAACGCTGGATCGTTAACCCACTGAGCAAGGGCAGGGACCGAACCCGCATGGTTCCTAGTCGGATTCGTTAACCACTGCACCACGACGGGAACTCCTACATTTTTTTTTTAAATTCCCTGTGATCATCTCAATAGATGTAGACAAAGCATGTAACAATATTCGTCCTCCAGGCAAGAGAAAAACTCAGGAAAATAAGACTAGAAGGAACCTCTTAGGGAAGATGAAGTAGAAAGGAGCTTCCTCAAGCTGATGCGAGGCGTCTATGACAAACCTACAGCTGGTGTTGCAGGTGCTGGTGAAAGACTGGGTGCTTTTGGTTGATGTTGGGAGCGAGGCAGGACCAGCCCCTCGACATCCCTGGGCAGGACTGTCCTTGCCAGTGCAGGAAAGCAAGGAGAAGAAATGAAAGGCACATGGAAAGAAGCGAAAGCAACAGCAAAAAAGCCAACAGCCCAACTGAAAAATGGGCCAAAGACCTGGCTAGACATTTCTCCAAAGAAGCTATGCAGATGGCTGACAAGCACATGAAACAGTGCTCAACATCCCAGATTGTTAGAGAAATGCAAATGAAAACTACCACGAGATACCACCTCACACCACTCAGAACGGCCATCATTAATAAGGCCACAAAGAACAAATACTGGAGAGGGTGTGGAGAAAAGGGAACCCTCATGCACTGTTGGTGGGAATGTAAGCTGGCACAACCACTGTGGAGAACAGTATGGAGGTCCCTTAGAAAACTATACATAGAACTACCATATGACCCAGCAATCCCACTCTTGGGCATCTCTCCAGACAAAACTTTCCTTGAAAAAGACACATGTACCTGCATGTTCACTGCAGCACCATTCACAATAGCCAAGACATGGAAACAACCCAAATGTCCATTGATAGATGATTGGATTAGGAAGAAGTGGTATATCTACACAGTGGAATACTACTCAGCCATAAAAAGGAACAAACTAATGCTATTTGCAGCAACATGGATGGAACTAGAGACTCATGCTGAGTGAAGTCAGTCGGAAAGAGAAAGACAAATACCATATGATATCACTTCTATCTGGCATCTAAGAGATGGCACAAATGAACCTTCCCACAGAAAAGAAAATCATGGACTTGCAGAATAGACTTGTGGTTGCCGAGGGGGCGGGAGTGGGATGGATGGGGAGCTTGGGGTTAATAGATGCCTTTGTAATGGATTAGCCATGAGGTGCTTCTCTGTAGCACTGGGAACTCTGTCTAGTCACTTACAACAGAGCATGATCACATGAGAAAAAAGGATGTATACCTATATGTGTGACTGGGTCACCTTGCTGTCCAGTAGAAAATTGACGGAACACTGTGAAGCAGCTGTAACGGAACAAAAATAAAAATCATTATACAAGCTAAAAAAAAAAAAAAAGTGAAAGCAGATGCCGAATTCCCAAAGCAAGGGGCCTGAGAAAGGAAGCCCGTGAGCCTCTGCGGTACAGGACAGAGGCCGGGAGGAGCTGTGAGTGGACACCGACGCCACTGCACCATTTCTCCTCCATTTTGGTTTCTGTGGTTTTGATCTAAAAGTCATAAAAGCAAGGCAACATGTATATCACTTGTGGTTTTAAGTGACTGTTTTCTTTAAAGTTAAAAGTCAGCATAATTTATTGGGAGAGTCTTATTTTAACCTTTTCTTCTTTCTGTTAGTAGAACTGGAAAGCTGTGCCTGGGTTTAAACTTCATTAAATAGCTTTTGGTTTTTAAAGAAAAAGGCTCTGAAACAATGTTAAGATGTCTTCTGAAATTCTATGGGGCTGGAGTTCCTGCTGTGGCTCAGTGGAAACGAATCTGACTAGTATCCATGAGGACGCAGGTTCGATCCCTGGCCTCACTCAGTGGGTTAAGGATCTGGCGTAGCCGTGAGCTGTGGTGTAGTCGCAGATGTAGCTCAGATCCCGCGTTGCTGTGGCTGTGGTGCAGGCTGGCAACTGCAGCTCCGATTCGACCCCTAGCCTGGAAACCTCCATATGCTGTGGGCGCAGCCCTAAAAAAGCAGGAAAAAAAATTCTTTGGGGTCAAATCACATTATTTGTTAAATTGGTTACATGTCTCATTGAGCCTGGAGGCGTTAACGAGCAGCTGTCTTGTATGCTTGCTGTCATGTGTTGGAATATATTGACCTGTTTTGTATCATAATATAAGGCCCGTATTATTCCTAATGATTCCTGCTATGTAATTTCCAAATACTTGCTTATTTTTAAGGCGGCTGGCCCTGCGGAGCAGACGAAGTCTCGAGTCTGGCTCCCCGTTGCCTGGGCTGTGCTTACAGGACCAGCTCTCTGGGTAGTTGCCCAGGAATCATTTCTTAGTCTCTTGCAGTGAAATCTCTCTCTCTCTCTTTTTAGCCGACGTAGAATATTTAGCAATTTAAACAAGTGATTTAATAATTACGTGCGTTTTAGTACATGTCACTGGCCCCGTCTCTTGGTGCCGTGCCCTTGGTGTGGCTGAGTCGGGTCGTAGGGACAGTGAAAGGCTAGAAGTCATGGAAGATCTTGGGTTCAAATGCTACACACATACCAGCTTTAAGCTTTTGAGCAAAATCCACTTAAATCCTTGAACCTCATTTCCTTCGTCTCTAAAAGGAGGAGAACAGTTGTGATGAGCTGCTGAAAACATTGAGAGTCCCCAGAGCGCCCAGGAGACTGTGGGCCGTCCGGGGATCAGCTCCTGGCAGAGGAAGCCTTTGGAGTCCGACGGGGCTGGTTTCAAGTTCTCACACTCACTCCTCATGTCACTTGGGAGAAGTTATTTTTTGAGCCTTGATTTCTTTGTCTGTTAAGTGGGGGCGGTGCCACCCTATAAAGTTGTCAGTGACCTGAGGGTATAAAATGCTCACGGGTGTAAAATGTTCCCACTTATCTTCTTTAACCCGTTTGCCGCCCTTGGAGCTGTATGGGGATGTTTCTTTGGCTGATTTCCTGTAAAGGTCCCGAGAAACATGCCCGATCCCTTTGGGGTTGCTCACGATTCCCTTGCGGGGCTGTGTTCTGAAGAAGGGAGCTGGCGTCAGACTGGAGGTTTTGAGACCAAGGGCGTAGGTTGCAAATCTTGGAGGTTTTACTTCGGGTTTCTCTTCGCGCTTTTAGTGCAAGCCTTTGGGAACAGTTAACTACAGTGACTATTCCTTTTATTTTACCTTTCTTTCGTGGGCACAGCTTCTAGTTGCCAGAAACACTGCCTCGAGGATGCTGTTTGTTTCTAGAAACACAGAGGCTCAAGGTTGGGGGCGTGCAGGCCGGAGAAGAGTTGGAAGGGTCTTCAGCTTACCTGCTGTTGTGACCGTGTTGCATGAGGTCATTCGTAAGAATCGTCAGCCTTAGGCTGTTCTGCCCAACCAAGCGATCAGGTCGTGTGGTTCGTGTTGACATTCCGGGGTTTGCCGAGAGTGTTTTCTTGACTCCCTGGCGAACCTTCTCCTCTGGGATCTTAGAGCTTGTTGTTTCCTCTGGGAGCTTAAATTGGTCTTCCGTCTACTTAGGTTTTCTTTGTGAATTTGTCTGGTCAGTGCCATTCTCACATAAGTGGTGCCAGAGGGTTAGGGAGAGACAAATGAGTGAGCCATCTTTCCTAACAGAAAGAGGAGAGGCTGACTGGTCTTTGAGAAGCCCTTCGATTTACGGTCAAGAAAATAATTAGAAACCAAAGCTAGAATCTTTTGAGAATTAAACTTTAGACTGTAGGTTATAGCAGATAGAGTCTGAATACCTGAAAATTCCTTGAGATGAGTGTTTGTCAGAAAGACCTGTCCTGTCTCCCTAGCAAGCGTTAAAGCACCTAGTGGTGTCAGCTTCAGAGAGCTTATCACGTGTTTCATGTTATGGAAATAAGGCAGCCTTCTCTATATATTTCTTTCTTTTTTTTTTTTTTTAAACTGCACCCACAGCACATGGAAGTTCCCAGGCCAGGGGCTGAGTCGGACCTACAGCTGCTGGCCTACACCATAGCCGCAGCAACGCCAGATCCTTAACCCCCCGAGCGAGGCCAGGGATCGAACGTGCACCCTCATGGATGCTAGTCAGGTTCATCACCTCTGAGCCACAACGGGAACTCCCTTCACTCAGTTTAATGTTGCATATGTAAAGTGTTTATAGGACTTGCTAAATATGAAGGCAACAGTTTTAGTTTTATTTAAAAGAGCGGTGGAGTTCCCTCGTGGCTTGGTGGCGTTAGATCCCAGTGTTTTCACTGCTGTGGTGCAAGTTTGTTTGATCCCTAGCCTGGGAACTTCCACATGTTACAGATATGGCCAAAAATAAACAAACAAATTAATTAATTCACATAAATTGCTTTATGTAAATAGATACTGGGTGTGGACTGTGCATAATGACAGCACGGGGCAGGCAGCCTCTGAGCGTGTGTGAACACAGCCCGACTGCAGTGCCGATGGACAGCTTCTTCCTCTTCCTGCCCCATCAGAGGGAAGAGGGGGCTGTGCGTAGAGTGAGTCCGGGCCAGGGATAGAAGCCGCACCGCAGCAGTAACTAGAGCCGCCACTGTGATCATGCTGGCCCCGTGACCCGCGGAGCTACTCGGGAACTCCTCGAGTTTGCTTTTTCACTTGTCAGGTGAGTGTGGATGCCCTCGTAGAAATACCTGCTGCTTGCGATCCCTTCGCCCTCTTGGTGGGCTGGGAGATGGACAGTCTCACCGCAGCCCCTGGACGTGAGCAGACGGGCGTCGCTGCTTCCGGGCTGTAACTGAGGATGGGGGCTTGGGGGGGGCGTTGAGCTCAGGACCTCGGTCTCTGCTCGCCCTTGTCCCCTTCCCTGGGTGGCTTGTACGGCGGCTGGGCCCTCTCAGAAGGGCCATCTCCTTCCTTGGAGGAGGGGCTGTGTAGGAGGCCGACTTCTCCTGGGAACTGAGCCTCTCTCTTTGCTTGTTCATCGGCCAGTGACCCTGGCCTTCAGTGAGTACCCACCTGTCGAATTCATCTCCTCTCTGCGTTTCCTGTCGTGGTCTCTGTCCTGTGTCCGGGGCTCCCAAGAGCTATTTCTGCCTGACCGTCAGGTTAGAAGCTAAATGCTCCATCAGTTGTCAGGCCTCTCCCGCTTTGTGTTCTGCTCCTGTCTCTCACCCGCCTCCATGGGTCTGTTAGAAACAGCTGTATTCAGGCGTAATGGACCAGCGGGAAGCTCTGCGTGTTCAAAATGTACAGGACGACGCGCTCTGATGTGCGCACAGGGCCTCGAAACTGTCACCACACGCGATGGTGACACGCACGCTGTCACCACAGAAGGCTCCTCTGGCCTTTGTCCCTCTCCCATCTCTCCGCCACCTCCAGGCAGCCACCGGTCTGCGCTCTGCTACCCGAGGTGGGTTTGCGTTTCCAGGGGGTCATCAGAAAGGAAAGCTTTCCACACCGAGGAAGCAGTTCGGTGGCCCTGGCCGGGTGGCATGCAGTTCAACCCCCGCCCAGGGGAGGGGGTCCCCGCCACCGGATCCCCCCGCCCGGCCCACGCCCCTACCTGAGCTGGGCCGGGGGCGTTGGGCACGGAGCTCCGAAAGCCAGTTCACACACTCGATGGACGACCAGGTTGTCACAAAGGACCTTCCAGGGTACGATGAGCAGCTGGCTGAAGACACACAGAGGGCGGGTCTGGCAGGCCCCCAGCCGCAGCAGGTTCTGTCCGCCTGGGTCTGCGGTGCCCCACCCTCCTGGCACGTGGCTGTGTCCCGTTCCCCAGCCTGGAAGCTCTCGAACCCTGTCCTTTTGGGGTTTCCTGGAGACGCGGTTCTTGAGATCCTCGGCCGGGGGTGATGGACTCAGTGTCCCTGTCCTCTGGGGCTGGGAAGGAACGCGCCGGCCTTCATTGACACACTCAGCTGGGGCGCCGGGGGCTTGGCTGGTTGGTGTCAAACACGCCTTTAGGAGGGTTAGGGTTAGCATTAGGGTTAGGCTGTGCCGTGAGAGGTGATGAAGACCAAATCTGTGTTTTATGCATCACAGAAGCACAGGCACTAGGTGGAGTCAGACGGCTCGTCCTCCTCTCTGTCTGGCTTTTGCTCGGCATAATCATCCACGCTGTTTCCTGTATCAGTAGTGCAGTTGGTCTTCCTTCAAAAATAATTTTATTTCTTCAGTGTACATTTTAACAAATCCAAACAGAAGAAGGACCTAGCACAGCTTTAGAATCAGGTTACCTATAGATGCCTGAAACGGACTGGTGGAAGGTTCTAGAACAGAAGCTTTTGGAGCCCACCTGTGATTCCAGGAGAGGACGGTGCCGGCAGGGGTCTCGGGTTGTTTCTCACTTAGTGGCTGCTTCGCGCCGCTTGCTTCTCCTCATCCCACGCGTGGTAGGTGGTCTTCCTCACTTGCCCTGGCTTTGGTGTTTCTTCCCAGCAGAACAACAGGGTGACGTCAGGTGTGAGCACCAGGTGTCAGTGGACACCTTGCATGTCTAGGTGCTGTTTTGTAGCCTGCGAAACACCCATGACCACCTTAACTGAGTGTCCTCCAAAAATAGGTACTTGACAGAGGTTTCTGATACGAGACATCCCTGTTACTTCGCAGACATAAATCTGCTTTCCCCCCCGGAATCCTGAATGTATAAGTTGTGGAGGTTGTTGAGCAAAGGCTAGATTTTGTTTGAAGTGAGGAACGCTGCTTGCAGGCCTTGGAGGCGAACTGCATTCCTCCACCCCCTGGTGTTTATTGAGTCGCCTCCAGCCTCCACGTGCCAGGCCTGGCGCTGCAGGGTCAGCAGTGCAGCGGGACCCCGCTCCCATGAAGTCTTTGCAGTTGTGAGAAATACCTAAGTGAGTGCCCGTCACACTGGATTCTTTTTTTTTTTTTTTTTGTCTTTTTTGTCTTTTTTAGGGCCATACCGGCAGCATATGGAGGTTCCCAGGCTAGGGGTCTAATGGGAGCTGCAGCTGCCAGCCTACACCACAGCTCACGGCAACGCCGGATCCTTAACCCAATGAGCGAGGCCAGGGATTGAAACCACAACCTCATGGTTCCTAGTCGGATTCGTTAACCACTGCGCCATGACGGGAACTCCTCATGGTAGTTTTGATTTGCATTTCTCTAATAATCAGGGATGTTGAGCATTTTTTCATGTGCTTGGTGGCCATCTGTATATCTTCTTTGGATAAAGGTCTGTTCAGGTCTTTTGCCCATTTTTCAGTTGGGTTGTTGGCTTTTTTTTGCTGTTGAGTTGTATAAGTTGTTTGTATATCTTAGAGATTAAGCCCTTGTCATTTGCACCGTTTGAAACTACTTTGTCCCATTCTGTAAGTTGTCTTTTTGTTTTCTTCTTGGTTTCCTTTGCTGTGCAAAAGCTTGTCAGTTTGATTAGGTCCCATTGGTTTATTTTTGCTTTTATTTGTGTTCCTTTGGGAGACTGACCTGAGAAAACATTTGTAAGGTTGATGTCAGAGAATGTTTTGCCTCTGTTCTCTTCCAGGAGTTTGATGGTGTCTTGTCTTATATTTAAGTCTTTCAGCCATTGTGAGTTTATTTTTGTGCATGGTGTGAGGGCGTGTTCTAGTTTCATTGATTTGCATGCAGCTGTCCAGGTTTCCCAGTAATATTTGCTGAAAAGACTGTCTTTTTCCCATTTTATGTTCTTGTTTCCTTTGTCAACAGATGTGGAGAGGGTGTGGAGAAAAGGGAACCCTCTTGCACTGTTGGTGGGAATGTAAACTGGTGCAGCCACTGTGAACAGTATGGAGGTACCTTAGAAAACTATACGTAGAGCTACTGTATTACTCAGCAATCCCACTCTTGGGCATCTCTCCAGACAGAACTTCCCTTGAAAAAGACACGTGCACCTGCATGTTCATGGCAGCACTATTCACAATAGCCAAGACATGGAAACAACCCAAATGTCTGTTGACAGATGATTAGATTAGGAAGAAGTGGTATATCTATACAATGGAATACTACTCAGCCATAAAAAAGAACAAACTAATGCCATTTGCAGCAACATGGATGGAACTAGAGGCTCTTATGCTGAGTGAAGTCAGTCGGAAAGAGAAAGACAAATACCATATGATATCACTTCTATCTGGCATCTAAGAGATGGCACAAATGAACCTTCCCACAGAAAAGAAAATCATGGACTTGCAGAACAGACTTGTGGTTGCCAAGGGGGATGGGGAGGAGGAGGGAGTGGGATGGACTGGGAGTTTGGGATTAATAGATGAAGACTGTTGCCTTTGCAATGGATAAGCAATGAGATCCTGCTGTGTAGCACTGGGAACTATGTCTGGTCACTTATGACGGAGCGTGATCATGTGAGAAAAAAGAATGTATACATGTATGTGTGACTGGGTCACCTTACTGTCCAGTAGAAAATTGACAGAACACTGTAAACCAGCTATGATGGAAAAAAAATTGTTAAAAAATAAAACAAAACAAAAAGAGAAAATTTAAAAAAGCAACTTGCACGGGGTCACGCGGTGCTAGTGGCAGAACCGAGCTGGGACCCCGGGACCTCTGGTTCCTAGACAGTGTTTCTCTGTGCCTTTCTGCCTCTCATCCTGCCGAAGCAGACAGACCACATTCTTTTTTGAAAATGCTTCGTTTTTCAATTTAATTTTTATTTTCTCGTGGAGGGTGGCTGATTTACAGTGTCGTGTTAGCTTCAGGGGCAGAGCAAAGTGATACAGAGGCAGATCGCTTGCTCGCTCCCTTTTTCAGACTCTTTTCCCATGTGGGTTAGTACAGCATCCCGAGTGGCGGTCCCTGGGCTCCGCAGCAGGTCCTGTCACTTATCTGCGGGGGTACTGAGTGTATGTTCTTCTCAAGGGCCTGCTTCATCCCTCCCAGCCACCCTTCCCCGTTGGCACCATACGCTTGTTTTCCAAGTCCGTGGGTCCGTTTGTGTTCGTAAATCAGTTCATTTGTCTCCTTCTTTTAAACAGTCCGCATTTAAGACCAGGTCCTCGGGAGCAACGTCTAAAACATTTTCTCAGGGAAGCACTGTGCTTACCTCGCAGGTGGGCTTCCCCCCGCCTCGGCCCCCCACTTCACCATGACTTTTACTGACGCTTAGCTGAAAGAGTGAGGCCGGAGTTCCCGTCATGGCTCAGCAGGAGTGAGTCTGACTAGTAACCATGAGGACGCGGGTTTGATCCCTGGCCTCACTCAGTGGGTTAAGGGTTCGGCGTTGCCATGAGCTGTGGTGTAGGCCGGCAGCTGTACCTCTGATTCGACCCCTGGCCTGGGAACCTCCTTGTGCCACGGGTGTGGCCCTAAAAAAAACAAAAAAGAAAAAAAGGGAGGCTGCGTTGCCCTAGAGGGTCGCAGACCAGGTTGTGCGTTGAGGATGCCCAGGCCCTTCCTCGGGCTGTGGGCATGTGACCTCAGTGGTGGCACCTGCTGGGGGTGTCAGCAGGCAAGCAGGGTGCTGAGGAGCCAGGGCAAAGCAGGCTCGCCCTGCCCTCCAGAGTGGCAGGGCACCGTGCAAGGGACGGCTCTGGGTGGGCTCGGGGCCGGGCTGCTTCTGCTGGGACTGCTTGTGTTCTGAGGACAGAACCTACAAGTCAGAGGGATTAAAGACCCAAACACATGCAGCAGGCACATGTGTCGTTTGCTGCGTGTGTCAGAGGATGTGCTGTGTGCTTTGCCCTGCCACCTGCTGCCTGGTCACGGCCAGGCCTGCGGCCGTCACCAGCACGTCGCGAGCAGAACAGAAGCATCATGAACACTGGCAGGTCCCGAGAGCCATGCGTGCTCTCCAGACTCGGCAGGTCTTCATGGCTACAGAGTGGCGACAAATCCGTCACAGTTGTGTCAGTTTTGTACACTCACCCAGGGCCGTCAGTGATAGAATTTTAAAATATGTGATAAGGACTTAATGCAACTCGCATTGACTGCGTTCCGTCAGCCCTTTCTGTAATCACCATATAAACCACATACTGATCACAGTCACGGGTTTCTGTTTAATTTATTGTGCCATGCAGTGAATTCTGTGCATGAAAGGTCTTATCTACACTGATTCAGTCGTTGTGTTCTTCTCTTTCCAAAGTCGTTGCCTCACTTTGGGGTCTGTGCACACAAATGCTTAGAGGACACTCCAGTGTCCCCTCATTAAGAATGTCAGCTCAGGAGTTCCTGTCGTGGCTCAGTGGTTAACGAATCCAATTAGGAACCATGAGGTTGGGGGTTCGATCCCTGGCCTCGATCAGTGGGTTAAGGATCCCGCATTGCCGTGGTGTAGGTCGCAGACGTGGCTTGGATCCCACGTTGCTGTGGCTGGGTGGAGGTTGGCAGCTGCAGCTCCGATTTGATCCCTGGCCTGTGGAACTTGCGTGTGCTGTGGGTGCAGCCCTAAAAAGACAAAAAAAGTAATAATAATAATATGGAATGAAATAAGAGAATTGTCAGCCGACTTGCTTTTCTCCTTTGCGAATGTCGTTAGCTCTTTAAAGTCTTAATGAAAGAAGAAGCCGATCCGTTCATCTTTTTATTACTGTGGTGCCAGAGGGTTTGTCTCCTAATTAGAACGCGACACATTGCAAGAGGACATGTCCTCTTCCATTATGAAGACAAGCTGGGAGTTCCCGTCGTGGCGCAGCGGAAACCAATCCGACTGGGAACCATGAGGCTGTGGGTTCAATCTCTGGCCTTGCTCAGTGGGTTAAGGATCCGGCGATGCCGTGAGCTGTGGTGTAGGTCCCAGATGCAGCTCGGATCTGTGGCTGTGGCTGTGGTGTAGGCTGGCAGCTGTAGCTCTGATTAGACCCCTAGCCTGGGAACCTTCATATGCTGCGGGTAAGGCCCTAGAAAGACAAAAAAAAAAAAAAAAAAAAAAAAGACAAAAAGAAAGAGAAGCTGGAGTTCCCATTGTGGCTCGGCAATTACCAAACCCAACTGCTATCCATGAGGATGCGGATTTGATCCCTGGCCTCACGTAGTGGGTTAAGGATCTGGCACTGCTGTGGCTGTGGTGTAAGCCGGCAGCTACAGCTCTGAGTCAACCCCTAGCCTGAGAACCTCCATGTGCCTCAGGTGCAGCCCTAAAAAGACAAAAAAAAAAAAAAAAGCTGGATGATCTACAGAGTAACAGCTTTCCTTGAATTCTCGAGAATCACAGCCCTCCTGCAGAGAGACCAAACACCTGAGCTCTTCGCTGTGCATCAAGTGGCCACGGTGGAAGTGGGTGAAATGGATTCTCAAGGGTTGAACACGAATGAACACATCTGTTTAGCTCAGCCCAGAGATGGGGGGAGTCCACACTCACCCCCAGGTTCTCTTCTCCAGGCCCCACCATGCGCTCCTGAGAAAGAGCAGAGGGGAGTAGACAAAGCCCCCCTTGGGGTGCAGCTATGCAGGAGGAAATTGGCTGCCCCTGGGGACAGGCACCGTGTGGCATCTGCTTCCCCAGACCCTTCTCTCTTATGACACAGACGTTGCTGGGAGGGCAGCAGATCCTCTAGCCCCCAGGCCCTAGGCAGATAGCTGCTGCTTCTGGAAAAGGGCTAGGAAAGCCCTTTTTCCTGCCCCTGTCGCCAGCAAAGATCCCCTGCTTCCAGGGCAGAGCATATTAGCAAAAGCAGAACAATCTCTTAGGCCCACCATCTCTCACGGATGCGAAGCAGAATTCTGCTTCTGCAGCATGAGGGGCAGGAAATGCTTGTTTAGCCTCTAATAGAAGAGACAGTGATGCTGATAGGTCCACTCAGAGAGGCAGGTACACAGGTCCTTCCTGAGATTTAGGCTGGACCCGCAGAAGCAAGGAATTTCCCTATTCCTACCATGAAGCTAGACTGAGAAACAAAAGCAGCTGCTGTGTGGAGAGGGACCACCTTTGGGACACAAGCCAGAAAGGACTGACTGCAGGGTGGAGCAGGAACGCTAGGAAAAATCCGGCATCTCGACTTTGCACCAGATACAAGGTAGAAGAATCCTCCCTGCCAGGGGATTTCAGTGGTTGAGGAAAAGGTAGACGGTGGTATGTGAAGCATGTATTGTAAGCCCTGGAACATTCACTTAGAAAAAAAGTTAAAAGTGAATAAAAGCCGGATTTCCCTTGGTGGCGCAGTGGTTAACAAATCTGACTAGGAACCATGAGGTTGCGGGTTCGATCCCTGGCCTCGCTCATTGGGTTAAGGATCCGGCGTTGCCGTGAGCTGTGGTGTAGGTCGCAGACACGGCTTGGATCCCGAGTTGCTGGGCTCTGGCGTAGGCCGGTGGCTACAGCTCCGATTAGACCCCTAGCCTGGGAACCTCCATATGCTGCAGTTGAGGCCTAGAAAAGACAAAAAATAAATAAATAAAAGCCAATTTGGAAGATAAAATGACATGATAAAAATAATTAAAAGAGAGTAGAAAGAGAGCTTAAAGGAGCACAAAACAGATGGGACAGATAGAAAACCACTTGCAAGACGGAAGGTTTAAATTCTATCGTATCAGCAATTACAGTGAACGTAAATGATCTAAACACACCATGGAAAAGTCAAGAGATTGTCAGATTGGGTTCAAAAGCAAGACCCAACTATATGCTGTGAAAAATAAACCCTCTCTAGGTGTACAGTTGCAGAAGGGGTAAAGTTAAAAGGAAAACTGATCAAAGGAAGGAGTGACCGCGTTGATGTCTAAGTAGCCGCCGGGAGGTCGAGCCGTCTCCCAGGGTAAGTGGAGCGTCCTGGCGGGATCATGAGGTCATTTCACCGAAAAGACAAGCAGTCTTAACTGTGTGGACACGTTCCACAGCAGACCTTACAAATGTGTAAGCAAGAGCTGCTAAGAGTTGAAGGGGGAGCTTGACAGATTCGTAGTTGTCATTGGCAGCTTCACACTCCTCTCGGTAATTCGTGGGAAGAATGTATTGAAAACCAGCTAAGAATGCATATGCCGTCTCGGCGTCAGCAGTCACTGCAGGTGATGCACGTTCCTCGGATGTGTGCACGGCTCGGCCACCAAGGTGCGCTGTCTTCTGGGCAGTAAAACCAATCTCAGGCAATGTAAAAGCGTTAAAATCAGACACGGAGTTCCCGTCGTGGCGCAGGGGTTAACGAATCCAACTAGGAACAGTGAGGTTGTGGGTTCAATCCCTGGCCTTGTTCAGTGGGTTAAGGATCCGGTGTTGCCGTGAGCTGTGGTGTAGGTTGCAGACGCGGCTTGGATCCCGCGTTGCTGTGGCTGTGGTGTAGGCCAGTGGCTGCAGCTCCGATTCCACCCCTAGCCTGGGAACCTCCACATGCTGTGGGTGCGGCCCTAGAAAAGGCAAAAAAGCAAAAAAAAAAAAAAAAAAAAAAAAGAATTAAAATTAGACAAAGCATGTCCTCTGAACACAGTGAAATTACACTGAAGTTTTAAGCAGTGAGGCATCTGGAAGACTCTGCTGATTGTGTTGCTATCACTGAGACGGCTGCTCACCCGGAAGAGGTCGTCAGATGGTCCACGCGGACAGGAACAGGGACAGAAAGTGACCTTCCGAGAACTTGATACTGTTTTAAACATCTGTTGAATTGCTTCTGTAATTCTGGGGGGAAGAAAGCATTTCAGTTAATCATGCTCTAGGAAAACTGAAGCGTTTCCAAGCATTTGGAATTTTAATAAGGTGAAATAAGTTATTGGAAGACAGGAAAGTGGCCTTAAGAGTAGAAAGCACATTGAGATGATTCTGAAAGGCTCTACTTGTTTGCTTTGATTAGAAGGGTTCTGTTTGGAGAAGGTAAATGCCAAGGTGCAGGCGTTTGTTGCATAATAAGCACGATTCCAGGAAAAACTCAGGTTTGGGTTAATTGTACAGTGAACACAATTAGAGGGAAAACATTAAGTGTCCTATGTGAGTCATGAATGGGATATTAATATTAAAGTAGTAAGGTCATTAGTATCTTAGGACTTGTTGCCCAGCACACGTTGTCACATGCGCCTCCATGTAGCCTGTGTGTGGAAGCCACCAAACGTGTAATGAATACACGCAGACTCGGGGTTGTTCTGAAAAGGTGATACAGGAGTTTCCATCGTGGCTCAGGGGTTAACAAACCAGACTAGGAACCATGAGGTTGCGGGTTCAATCCCTGGCCTTGCTCAGTGGGTTAAGGATCCAGCATTGCCGTGAGCTGTGGTGTCGGTCGCAGACGTGGCTCGGATCCCATGTGGCTGTGGCTGTGGTGTAGGCCAACGGCTACAGCTCCAATTAGTCCCCTAGCTTGGGAATCTCCATGTGCCGTGAGTGCAGCCTTAGAAAGAAAAATAAAATAAAGCAAACAAAGAAATAATTTTAAAAAAGAGAAGAGGCGATACGTAAGTCTGAGTCCACTGTCCGCTCTTGCTCTGTCTTTGACATTGTCTGCCCTGTTTTCTGGACTCAGATCTGCTCTGTTTGAGCCATTTTCTGCTTTTCAGCTTTTCTTCTTTCGGGTTCTTGCTATACTCAGGGCTCTGCACTGTGTCTTTTCCCACTGCAGAGACCTCTAACCATCCAGGGTCTCTGGGTCACGTGGCCTCCGCAGCCAGGGTGCCTGCGGCCCAGCTGGGCCTCTGCAGCCCTTTCTTGTTCCAGACACCACTCCAGGCTGGGGCTGCCCTGTCGCCCCACTTGTGAGCCAGAGCAGTATTCTGAGGGTGGTGCTCCCAGGACCCAGCCTAACAAGCCCTGTGCTTCTTGCTCTGTGGCGGGGGAAGCAGGATGCAGCATCTTTCACCCTGGAGGGTGTATCCAAGCCTGCCCCGAGCACAGGGTTTTTAGAAAGCTCTGTGGCCGCCAGGCCCTGACTCTCCCGTGGGTATCTCATGGGACCTCCAGGGCACTAACCCCCACCCGCACCTGCTCGTCTGACCGCTCCGATGCGGTCAGCTGCTCTCCCCTCTCATCGGGCCCAGCGCGGATACGCTGGGTTCGTGTCTGGTTTCCAGCTTGGCATCCAGGATGGGCGTGTGCGTGATGTGGGGGTACCTCCTGGCCTGCGGGGAGGGTCCTCAGCCCCGTGGCGTCTTCCAGCACGTTCAGCACCGCAGGCTTTCCCTGCCACAGCCCAGGCCTCCGTCCTAGACGCACCTTGACCAGGTCCAAATGCTTGAGCTCTCGCCTCTCCCTGTCGGGTCTGCCTCCTGCTGTTCGATGCAGAGGGTAGGGGGGCACTCTGTCCCCACCAGGAAGGGCGGGGTTCCCCCCACTAGCCGTCGACTGCGGGTACCCGCCTTCCATGCCTCATTCTCCCTGTTCAGGCGTCGGGGCGGCCTGGCCTTGAGGAGCCAGCTCGGCTCCATCTGGAGGCGTCTTTGCTTCTGTCGCTTGGCCCTGGTGTGCCTGTCGGGGTATTTCCCTCCCCTGGGACGTGGTCCAGGTCACTGCCGGCAAAGTCGTCGGCCGCTGATCAGAGGACGGCCCTGGGGTGCGGTTAGGTGACATCCGTCTCCCCTCGGGTTTGTGAGCACCCCGTCTTCCTCCTGTGGCCTTGGGCCCCACTTCGTTGGGTCCTTAGTCGGGGTCCCGCCTGCGAGCGTTGACAGGGGCTGCAGGTAAAGAGGAGGGAAGCTGGAGAGGCTTAAGGGCCACGGCGTGAGGCCCGCCCGACCCCGGGGCGGGGTGCAGGTCTCCTCACAGTTGGATGAGGTCGGGGACCCTGGGCAGAGCCGCCAGCGTCCCCTGCGTCTCTGGTCTTTGCCGGTTCCCGTCCCCTGCCTGGTGCTCGTTTCTGCTGCTGTGACTGTGGCGAGCATCCTCGTCTCGGGGGCTCCGGGGAACAGGCTGCTGGGGACATCGTGGTCCCGCTGCCAGCTTCCCGGGCGGTGGGCGGGTGGGGGGGGGGTTTGGAACTGAGTTCACAGTCGTGAGATCCAGGGCGTGTCCACATGCGACGTTTCCCAGAAAAGTTGGGCAAGAGGCCGGCTTCACGCTGATGCCTCATGTTACCTCTGATGGTTCTTGAACATTGGATTAGCGGAGCCTGACTGTTTCTCAGCACACAGGGCGGCTTTGAGGAAAGATGGGCACAGGCCTGGGAAGGGATGGGAGGCCCCGGAGGCCATGTGTCGGGGGCTGATGGGCTTTGCTCATTACAGGTCCGTTTCTGTAATTGCAAAGCATTGTCAAGAGCGAGCATTTTCTCATTTACCTCTTCTTGCTCTTCGATTTATTCCGACCTGGATGTGTTAGAGAAAGGATGTCTGGGAAGAGAATACACCTGCTAGGGTGCCTCACGCTGATGGCAGAGCCGTGAAAGTCACTGCTGGGTGATTAGAGCTTTAAAGGGGGGTGTGCTTGCCGTGAAATGCAGTCCTTCTGAGATGGTCCAGCTGGCAGCACGTCCCCTGTCTCTTGTCTTCTGTAGTCAGGCAGGTGCGGGGGCGTCATGCCATGCCATCCTGATAGTGAGAAGTGAAGGCTTGGGTTAATTAGAGCTGAAATCCTGCCCACCCAGCCAGGCGCCCTGGGGAGGGGTGGGTGGAAATACGGGTGTGTGAGGGGGGCCTGGGTTCAGCAGACACCGTGGAGGGCTCACGCCGGGGTGTGGGCTGTGCAAGGCGTGGGGAACAGAGTTGATGGATTGGGCCCCCAAGTCTGGGCAGGTTACCGTCCACCCTGGGGGGAGAGACGGCGTCTCTGCCGGCCCCCAGCAGGCCCCCAGGCTCCTCGAGGTGCCCGGGTAGAGAGTGGGGAGGTGCAGCGATGGCTGCCTCTTAGGGAGCCTTCTCGGACCTCTGTGCTGTTTCAAGTGCCTCGAGGGGCAGTGGGGCCAGCAGGGCCAGAGGCAACTGCCACTGACAAGGTGCTCCTTCCCCCCGGGCCCCGAGGAGGGGGGCACACGGGGATCAGGAGGCAGAGGGGTTAAGGGGGCATCAGGTCCTGGGGGCAGTGGCCTTTGTTAGGGTTTTCCCTCAAAGGCACGGGGGAGGCAGGAGAGCGGGCTGAGGATTGGCTCACGTGAGGGATTTCAGGATGCAGAGTCGTCCCTGGTGCCTGGGTCTGGGTGGTCGGGGCCGGTGGATGGCAGCCTGGTGAGAGGATGGAGGTTGGGGTGGACCCGGGATGGGGGTTTGCATGGGAGAGGGGGTGCTGGGGATTGGGGCAGGCCTGAGAGGGGCAGTCCTGTGGGGTCAGCGCCGGCTCACCTGCTGAGTCCAGAAAACAGAAGGCGTGGTTCATGCATCTGTGCAGACCTGCGTTTTTTCTCTTTTGTGCTGAGAGCATCTCAGGGGAGGCTCCAGGTGGGCACGTTAGCAAGGCTGTCAGGTCACAGGCAGCTCCCTGACGGGGGGATGTCTCAGGTAGAAACTTAAAGGCCTTTGGCAGGGGCGGGGTGTGGAGCAGTGCCCAGCAGCGAGCACCTCTGAAGTCCTGTGTGGTTCCAGGGCTGCGTGGGGCATGTGTGAGGGCACGTCTGACATCAGAGACCCGCCCAATCTTGGCCGGGTTTTGGATGTTCAGGTGGGACAGGTGTGGGATGCGTGTACAGTTAGGATTCTGTATATTGTCGTTGTTGGTTCCTTTTAGGGCCGCACCCGTGGCATATGGCGGTTCCCAGGCTAGGGGTTGAATCTGCGCTGCAGCTGCTGGCCTACACCACAGCCACAGCCACAGCCACAGCCACGCCAGATCTGAGGCCGTGTCTGTGACCTACACCACAATTTTCAGCAATGCTAGATCCTTAACCCACTGAGCAAGGCCAGGGGTTGAATCTGTATCCTTACAGACACTGTCAGGCCCTTGACCTGCTGAGCCACAATGGGAACTCCAGGATTCTGTGTATTTGAACAACTGTAGTTCTAAAGAAATGTGGGAGGGGGGCTGGGGAGGTGTCGGACGAGCAAGTTGCTGGGTGTGTCCAAGGTTGAAACATAGGGGGAAAGAGGGACAGTTCATCTTGAATAAATACAAAGGGTCTCAAAAGAGTGTGTCATATATGCAGCGTTGAGTTCTGAAGTCATGTGTTTGTCCCAAACCCCTGTCGAGCCCTCTTGTGAAGTTAAGAGCTAATTCCCCTGTGGGCTGGGACACAGACCAGTGCCATGGGCAGGTAGAGTCAGGGCCCTACCGTGCCCGGGTTACGCTTACCTGCTGGCCTTAGACGCTTTGCCCCCCTTCCTCCCCCCCCAATCCCCTGCCCTCCCCCCTCCCCCTCCCCCATGCTCTGTGCTGCTTTATGCACGCTGGTTTTTGTTGCTGAATTTCCTGCTAGTTCTCATGAGTCTCTGCTCATGGATTTTCAGTATTTTTCTTTCGTACCCTTTATGCTTTTATTAAGTTTGCTAACCTTTTTTTTCCCACTGACCTGTGTGTTTGGACCAACCTCACTTCCGTTGGGGGCGGGGCCCTGCCTGTCTCACACCCCGCGGGGTCCTTGTCCCCACTGCCCGGGCCTGGCCGGTGCTCAGAGGTGGGTCTTGGATGTGTGAACAGCGGTTATGGAGGGAGGTAGGAGGAGGGAGTGAGTACGAGCCTCACGCATTCCGGGGTCTTCAGGTGAGTTATTGGACCCGTTGGGAATACGTGTTATTTCAGTAACGGAGAACCCGAGGGCAGTGGCTTAAACACACGGGATGTTGCTTTCCCACGTGACCAGAATTGCACACTGGCCTGCGGGCGGCCTGGCGGCTCGGGTGCTGCGGGGCCCCAGGCTGGGCGGTGTTTCTGCTCCTGCAAGTTGGGCAGCGTGGCTTCTCGGGAGGTGGGCGCTGTTGCCCCGTCACGGGGTTCCCACCCCTGCGTGTACAGTGGATCGTTGCCAGGTGGTGGGTGTGCAGTTCCCTGGGCCTCCTGAAACAGAAAGGTGAGCCTTTATTTGATGTATAAGGTACTTTTTGAGGCAAGAAGTGGATTGAATCCCCAGGATGATGGGGAAGGCTTTCCGGCGGGTCTGGGGCAGATAGCGACAGGTGTTGCTGCGGGCCACCGGGTGGCAGTGTCAGTAGGGGCCCTGCCCTCCCGCCCACGCTTGTCAGCCTTCTCTCTGCAAACACCCTGAAGGGTGGGGTGTTAGGGGCTCCTTGGGTGCAGAGGGAAAGCCAGGCTGTGGGGTCTGGGATGGGGCAGGTCTGTATGTCGTGTGGTGTAGGCGGGTCTCAAGCTCCTGGTTTCAGTGATTCCTCCCCCAGCCTTTCTCTGTGCCTGGTGCTTCAAGCCCAGATCCTCTCATTTGCCTTTTCCAGAGAGAAAAACACTCTGGGCGGGGAGGAGGGGACACCCAGGCAGGGAGAAGGAGTGTGTCACTGGGTGTTAAAAGCCAGTTCTCCAAGTTCCTGTGTGGCTCAGCAGATAACGAGCCTGACTAGGATCCACGAGGATGTGGGTTCGATTCCTGGCCTCACTCAGTGGGTTAAGGATCCTGCATTGCCGTGAGCTGCAGCATAGGTCGCAGACACAGCTTGGATCTGGCTTTGCTGTTGCTGTGGTATAGGCGGGCGACCCCTAGCCTGGGAATCTTCATATGCTGCAGGTGCAGCCCTAAAAAGCAAAAAAAAAAAAAAAAAAAAAAAAAAAAAAGCCAGTTCTCTTCTCATCCCTCCGTAGCTTCCTGACACCTTGGCCCTGAGCCTTGTGGGCCGTGGGCCGGGTTCTGTGGCCCAGATGGGTGGGCCCCGCCTGCCACCCTGCTCCCTCCTGGGGGGTGAGCCCCACCCCACCCCCCGCTCCCTCCTGGGCAGCCCGGGATGGCCTTTCCCGTGTGCCGTCTCTAAGCTCTGCCCACGGCTGGGGCTGTCTTGTCCTCTCCTCTCTCCTGTCATTTTGGGGAGGGGGCGGTGAACATGCACGTCTTTGGACCCTCATGCTTGACCGGAAACCCCGCCCGCGTCCTTTTTCTGGAAAAGCAGGGCTGCGCTGTGAAATCCGGGGCCCCGTTAGGTCGTGGAGCTGGCGCTGCGTGTCGGGCCGACCCTGCCACGGGGCAGCGCTGGGATGGGCAGCTTCCTGGGAAGGAGCCCCTTTTCCGGGGGGCTCGCCCTCGGGGCTTGTGCAGCTGTGCGACACGCTCTCCCTGTCTTTTCCGTCCCCAGGTCGTGAGCCATGCCTTTGGTGAAAAGGAACATCGAGCCCCGGCACCTGTGCCGGGGGGCCCTGCCCGAGGGCATCACCAGCGAACTGGAGTGTGTGACCAACAGCACCCTGGCCGCCATCATCCGCCAGCTGAGCAGCCTGAGTGAGTCCTCTAGCCCTCAGACCCCCGTTGCCCCTTGCCAGGGGCATGTGTGTTACTTCTGACAAATCCAGAAGCGTGGTTGCAAGTCGGTAGTCGTGGGCTTGCCCGAAGGAGACCCTGCAGCTTAGACAGAAGGTCCCTCCGCTCCCCGCCTTGAATTGCCCCGCATGAAAGCAGCCGTTGCCCCTCCCTGGGCTGGCGGTACCCACTCTGTGTGATGACGTTGGAATTGACCAGTTCAGGGAGCTCCCCTTGGGGCTCAGTGGGTTCGGCACCCGACGAGTATCCGTGAGGATTTGATCCCTGGCCTTGCTCCATGGGTTAAGGAGTCGACGTTGCCATGAGCTGTGGTGTAGGTCACAGATTTGGCTCAGATGTGGCGTGGCTGTGGCTGTGTGTAGGCCAGCAGCTGTGGCTCCAGTTTGACCCCTAATCTGGGAACCTCCATCTGCTACAGGTGTGGCTGTGAAAAAGGAAAAAAAAAAGAGCGACCAGTTTACAAACTGCTAGAAATGACCAAATGCGTAGATTTTAAATAATGTTGATTTTTAACATCCTATGGAAAAATGAGGTCAAAGTACTGTTTTTTTGTGTAAAACATGAATTATTCATTGAATTGGACAAGACTAATTTTTTTTTAATGTAACCAATCAAAAACTAGGTCACCCTGTAACATGCCTGGCATAGAGTAGAGGCTGCATGGATGTTTGTTGACTGAATGACATTCCAGATGAATCAAAGAAAAAGCCCCAAACCAGTCACACTTGCTGCTTTCAAGCTGCTAAAGGTAAAAATGCAGCTTCTGGGAGTTCCCATTGTGGCTCAGCGGTAACAAACCCGACTAGTACCCATAAGGATGCGAGTCCATCCCTGGCCTCGCTCAGTGGGTTAAGGATCCGGTGTTGCCATGAGCTGTGGTGTAGGTCGCAGATGTGGCTCAGATCCTGCGTTGCTGTGGCCGTGGTGTAGACTGGCAGCTGCAGCCCCGATTTGACCCCTAGCCTGGGAGCCTCCACATGCCTAGGGTGTGGCCCTAAAAAGACAAAAGGAAAAAAAAGCCTGCAGGTCCTGACTTCCAGATTGAGGTTAGCAGATGAGCTGATGTTTACATGCACGCTCTGCCACATACACGTTACACACACAGGTTGTAAAAATTGAAGGGAACACAAGCACATGGAAGACAGGACTTCCTGTTATTCTAATTTGGTCTGAACATTAATATGAAATACCCAAGGGATGTTCCATTTCTCAAGATGCAGATATGCCTGAGAGAGAATGCTTGGCCGTCTGAGCTTTTGGAAGTCGCAGAGTTTCTCCCTAACTTTTACATTTATGTCGTGGTCTTATGTTCCCACTTCCTCCTACTCCTTTTCAGTTTAGATGGTTCACGCTGCATTCTGGGTGACAGGTTTTCACAGTTAAAATTTCAGAACCTCTGTTAATAATGAGAAAAATCGTGCCAGAAATTTCACATCCTGCTTGCCTCACACATGGAAGAGTGACTTTTTTTTTTTTGGTCTGTTTGTTTGTTTTAAACTCAAGTGCTTTTACTTATTTTGAAGCAGCAGCACTATGGATGAGTAGTTCTTTTTTCCTTTAAAAGAATTGTGCTGTGTCATCATTGATACATTTTTGATATATCTGTAATCATTGGCTAAGGCAAAAATAACTTGGAAGTTACTTAAAGGGTGTTTTAAAATGAACTAGTTGATTTTTTTTGGTGGTGGTCGTTGATAAAATGTATGTGTTCGTAGAATTACAGGAGGATACCTTTTAAGTGATTGAAGGGTAAACATGTTTCTGTGTGCAGTCATTTTTGTAAGAAGGCTCTCGTCGCTTTTTTCCTTGCTTGTTTTTGCATCTGCAGTGTCTCTTGGCATAGAGGGTCCGAGTGATGTCACATGAGAAGGGCCCACCGGCCGTTGCTTCTTGGAACCTGGGAGAAGGGGCCTGGAGCTGAGGCGTGCAGCTGGCCCCTGGGAATTGCAAGAGGCAGGGAAGTGGGTTTCCCCCTGGAGCCTCCAGAAGGAGCCGGAGGGAACTCTGCCCGCGCCTGGGTTGGAGCGCAGGGACACCCTTTCAGACTTCCCACCTCTAGAGCTGCAGGGTAGTAAGTTTGTGTGGTATTGGTCTGCTGCCGCTGTGGCGTTTGGGGGCAGCAGCACTGGGAAACCGCGCACCACCGGCGCCGTGGTTACGTCTTGCACACAGACCATGCTCCAGCCTCCCGAGTGGACAGGGATGGGACCTGGCCTCGAGGACAGCATGCCTCAGTCACACTGCCCTAGCGGACATCACTGGGGGAGCTTTAAACGAAGATGCTAGGGGAGTTCTCAGTGTGGCTCATCAGGTTAAGAACCTAGCTAGCATCCATGAAGATGCAGGTTTGATCCCTGGTCTCGCTCAGTGGTTTAAGGATCCAATGTTGCTGTGGCTGTGGTGTAGGCTGGCGCAGCTACAGCTCCGATTAGACCCCTAGCCTGGGAACCTCCATAGGCTGCAGGTGTGGCCCTAAAAGGACAAAAGACAAATAAATAAATAAATAAATAAAAGAATGTTTATAAATAAGTAAAGCGGTGTTTTGGTGTTTTCTAATTTTGTTAATCATTCGTAGGGTATTTTTATTTTTAATTTTGTCTTTTGTCTTTTTAGGGCTGCACCTGCACAGTGTATGGAGGTTCCCAGGCTAGGGGTTGAATTAGAGCTGTAGCCGCTGGCCTCCACCACAGCCACAGCAACTCGGGATCCGAGCCATGTCTCCCGACCTACACCACAGCTTGTGGCAACGCCGGATCCTTAACCCAATGAGCGAGTCCAGGGATCAAACCTGTGTCCTCATGGATTCAAGCCAGGTTTGTTAACCACTGAGCCACAATGGGAACTCCATCATTGACGGGTATTTTAAAGTGCAGTTTTAGGAATGCCTGAGTCCGTCGTTAAGTCTTCTGATGCTGCGTATTAATTTTCAAGTTAAAATCAAAACAGTCTTTTTTGTTATTCCCTGGAGTTCCTGACCATTATTCATAAGGTCCCTGCCTGCCCCCACCCCCACCCATACTGTCCCTCCCCCGCCCCCCCCCCCCAATACCTCTGCCCTTCAGTTAGGGGTCAGTGATGTACAGTCACCTGTGAGTGGTACAGGGAAGGCTGAGCTTCGTCCACGAATGCCATCTTGGGGGAATCCCAAGGGGAACTTGGGGGATTTGCCTTGACCCTGGACTGGCCTTAGCTGCTTCAGCAGCTCACCTGCCCTGGGAGAGCTTGGTGGAGACGCAGAGTAAGTAATTCTCCAGGGAGCTAGAGGAAAAAGACCAGACCAGGGTGCAGAAGGAGTTTCTTTGTTTTTTTTCCAACAAGGAAGACTAGCAGTTGATACCCTGGTTCACCAGGTCATTCTGATCCTTGTCACAGCTGTGGGGGACCAGTTCAGGGTCACGAGTGTGTAAGTGACTTTACAGAAAACGAGAATCTGCTCCGAGATGCCAAGTAGGCCTCTGAAGCCCCAACACTCTACACAGCCTTGGAGAAATCTTTAGGATTTTAGCAGTTAGCATGCTCCCACTGCAGCCAAACGAGACACTTGTCTTTAAAGGGCCAGAAGTTTTGTCAGCGTTAGGTTTTGACCAGGCTTTGCAGGGAATTGTGTCTTTGCCGCGAGAAAATACTGATTATCGGTATTGAATTTTGAAGAACAGCCATAGAAATGAAGAAGAGGAGGTGCGTAACCCAAACAGCCTTGGGGCTCAAAGAAAAAGGGTCAGAAGCTCTCAGAGCTTCAGCCAGAAAATACAAGGTGAGTGCCGAGGCACGTTCAGGCGTTTGAGTGGTAGCGACTTCCGACGTGAGTGGCGGTGGCAGAGGCGGCGGGCGAGCGAGAGCCCCTTTTTAAAGCGGTGTGTTCCTGGTGTGTTACCTGTCGGCCGTCTGTGTGTCTTCTTTGGAAAAATGTCTCTTCAGGGCCTCTGCCCGTTTTTGAATCGGGTTGTTTGTTTGTTTTGGTCTTGGGTTGTGTGAGCTGTCTCTCTATATTTTGGACATTACCCCCTTGTCAGTCATATCGTTTGGAAATATTTTCTCCCATTCCATAAAGAGTCTTTTCATTTTGTGAAGGAAGGGGTTTCTTTTGCCGTGTCAAGGCTTCTCAGTTTAATTAGATCCCATTTGTATTTTTGCTTTTGTTTCTTTTGCCTTAGGAGACGGATCCCCCCCAAAATACTGCTGCAACGTATGTCAGAGAGTGTTAGGCCTCTGTTCTCCTCTAGGAGTTGATGGTTTAGGTCTTATGTTTCGGTCTCTCATCTGTTTTGAGTTTATTTTTGTACATGCTGTGAGGAAACATTCTAACCTCACTGTTTTACGTGCAGCTGTCCAGATTTCCCAGCTCCGCTTGCTGAAGAGACGGGCTCTTCTGCATTGTGTGTGTTCTTGTCTGCTTTGTTGTAGACGAATTGACCATAGATGCATGGGTTTATTTCTGGGCTCTTTATTTTCTTCCTTTGATCTGTGAATCTGGTTTTGTCCCAGTCCCTGCTGTTGTATCTCTGTAGCTTTGTAGTATAGTCTAAAGTCTGGGGAGGTGATAGCTCCAGCTTCACGAAATGTTAGAGAAATGCAAGTCAGAACAATGAGATGCCACCTCACACTTGTCATCAAAAAGTCTACAAATCAGTGTTGCTGAGGATGTGGAGAAGCCTCCTACATTGTCAGTGAGAGTGGAAATTGGTGCAGTGCCTGTGGAGAGCAATACCGAGCTTCCTCAAAAAAGGAAAAACAGAAATGCTGCTTGATCCAGCTGTTCCATTCCTGGGTATATAATCAGAAAGAAATGAAAACACTAATTTGAAAAGATACATGCATCCCAGTGTTCATAGCAGCATCATTTACAGTAGCCGAGATACGGAAACAACCCAGATGTCCGTCAGCAGATGAGTGGGTAAAGAAGCGAGACATACCCACACAGGAATATTACTCAGCCATAAAAAAGAATGAAATCCTGCCACTTGCAGCAATGCGGGTCAACCTAGAGCATATGAGGCTTGGTGAAATAAGTCAGAGAAAGACAAATACTATATGATGTCACTTATAGGTGGAATCTAAAACAGAAATGAATATATGTAGCAGGAGAGAAATACACTCAGTTGTAGAAAGCAAGCTAGTGGAGGAGTTCCTGTCACGGCACAGCAGAAATGAATCTGACTAGGAACCATGAGGTTGCAGGTTCAATCCCTGGCCTCGCTCGGGTTAAGGATCTGCTGTTGCCATGAACTGTGGTGTGGATCGCAGATGTGGTTTGGATCCTGCGTTGCTGGGCAGTGGTGTAGGCTGGCAGCCGTAGCTCCTATTTGACCCCTAGCATGGGAAACTCCATATGCCAAGGGTGCGGCCCTAAAAAGCAAAAAAAAAAAAAGAAAGAAAAAAAAAGAAAAAAACAAGCTAGTGGCTACCAGTGAGCAGAGGGGATGGGTAGGATAGAGGTAGAGATTCAGAGATACAAATTACTATGCCTAAATTATACTGTACAGCACAGGAAATGATGCCCATTATCTTGTAATAACTTTTAATGGAGTATGTATTCCATAAAAAAACTAGCGAATCGTATTACGCTGTACACCTGAAACTATAATATAATGTAAATCAACTCCGTCTACCACAATAAAAAAGTAAATCATGTGTGCCTTGGTTTTCCAGCCATGGGCTCTTGATATTCTTTCTTCAAATAGCAACGGTGTAGTCTAGGAGTGAACATGAAATCAGGAGTGCTTTCTCATCGTTTTCCTTGGTGAGTTTCTGAGCGCTCTTGTACCTGTCCGCTAGTTGCTCAATTAAAATTACAGTGTCTTGCAATCAAATTCCTACTGATGTTATAATGTAATTTTAATATAATCTGCTTGAAAAAGGAAGTAGAGCTTTCGAGCCAAGGATGGCACCAGTCCTTTTCAGCACCCCACAGGCTGGTGTCCCCGTCTCTTGGTTCTTGGGATAGCAGCTGTCTTTCTTGTCTGTCTTAGGAATGCCCCCAAGGTGTCACACTGAGAAGAGTCAGGCCTCTGGCACATCACTGCTCTAAGGCTTTTGGTTATATTTGATGGTTATAATGAGACAATATAGAGAAGTTAGCATAGTAAAAAATTACACAATTTTTGTTTATCAGAGGAAGTCATTGATAGTGCTTAGTACATATCTTTATAAAAATGGTATCTCATATGTGTGGTTTTGTAGCCCCTGTGCACTTGAGACATCGTAAACATCTTTTTTTTTTTTTTTTGTCTTTTTTGCCATTTTTGGGCTGCTCCCGTGGCACATGGAGGTTCCCAGGCTAGGGGTCCAATTAGAGCTGCAGCCATTGGACTACGCCAGAACCACAGCAATGCGGGATCTGAGCCACATCTGCAACCTACACCACGGCTCACGGTAGTGCCAGATCCTTAACCCACTGAGCAAGGTTTGTTAACCACTGAGTCACGATGGGAACTCCGAGATATCATAAACATCTTTATTGATTCTTCTAAAACATTTTTTAATAGCTAGAGATTACTGTTTTAAATTGATATACCATCATTAGCCAGTATCTTGCTGTTGGACGCACACGCACACACACACACACACACACACATACATATTTTTCTTTGTTGCCATAAACTCTTGTCTAAACTTGGTACAAACATCTTTGGTCTCTTTTGGCACCTTTTTTTTTTTTTTTTTTTTTTTTTTAAGATTTCTCATGTCTTACAAGTCATTAAAGTTCCTCACAAAGAGCTATGGTCATTCTTACAAATGGTGTAAAATTCTAAGACTCTGTTAATTTTAAACACGAGTCTCTTTCAAAAAAAATTACTGCAAAATCTATTCTCCATTAATTTCCACATTTTGAGTACTTTGTATATATGAGCAAGTCTGTTTTCTTCTCAGATTTTAATTAGTGATTAATATTTTCATTACTACGTCTTATGCTCTGTCTTGCATCAAATCAGGTGCCAGGTCAACATAAAAACCCTTCCCCGAGGGCTTGCCATGTAATACATTTGCTTTAGGTAATTGGATCGGAAATTCAGGGCTGTATTAATTGATTATACCCAGTGCAGTTCTCCTCAGAGTAGAGATTTAAATATTTTGAAGGCATGCCCTGAATAGATTTCTTGGATGTTGTTAGTCAAATGGGATTTTTGACGAGAAAGGGAAGATTTAAACACAGTCTGTGCAGGAAAGAGACCTCAAGTTCATTTCCATGCAGCTAAGGCTGGGCTCAGGGGACTTGAAGAGCCCATGTATTAAGGAGCTGGACAAAGGTAACTGGAAGAAACAGCAGTAATTTTTTAAAATTTCCTGCTTCAAACTGAGATAAGTATTCACCATTCTTGGGGATAAAAATAGAAAGCCGGTGAAGTGTACCTGGACCTTGCGTCCTCGGAAAAGTATGAGCTGAAAGCATTGTCAGCCATGGGACTGGAGGCCACTATCACAAGTCCCCTCCCCACAAAGGCGGGATTGTGGGGTCGGGCCCTGTGCAGCCCGTTATTTGCCTGGGACAGCGGAAATGCTTCCTCCAGGGCGTTAGAGGGTATTGATGAGCAGGTGCTTTGCCCCGGATGGAGTGCAGCACAGCAGAACGGCAGTGTAGACTCGCTCCTAAGAGCACAGGCGGGAGGGCCAGCCACGTCTGAGTGTCCAGTCATCACCTGCCATCAAACCTCTCTGGTTTTATCATCTGTGTGCTTCCCATTTCCTGAGTTTATAGACCTAGGATAATAAGTCCTAAGAGATTTATAAGTGTTTCTCTGATTGCTGTGGTTTACACGGTTTTTATCATCTAAACACTGTGCGGGAAGATTTTAAAGGTTTTCCAGTGTTTTTTCTAAAATTGTTCTCACCTCGACCGCTCTAATATCAGGTCCTTGACTGTGATTATCAACAGCCTGAGCTTAGAAGTGTTCCCTTTGGAAGGAGGGCCTTTTATTGGTGTGAACATTGTCTGCTTCAGTCTCCATCTTATATACACACTGTCCAGCACAAAATAAAAATAGGAGGCACATGGGAGAGGAGAAAAGCATGACTCATAGTCAAGAGAAAGAGAAGTTAGTGGAAGCAGAACCCACGGATGACCCCGATTTTGGACCTAGCTGATGAGCGCTTTAAAATAGCTATGAAAAAATAAAAATAACATAAAGTAGCTATGAAAAATGTATTGAAGGGACTTCCAGTTTCCACCCTGCCATTAGACGTCACTCCTATTGACACACCGAGAAAACAGCTGGCAAACCAAAATCCAGCAACGTCTCTCAGATCCGTCATGTTGCTGAGCTCACAGGTCAGACTGCCTCCCTGAAATCTGGAGAGGCAGGCAGACAGACAGACAGGTTCTGAGACTCATGCCGTACTGGGGTGAAGCCCCAAAGAGGTTCGGGGGATCTGTGCCTTGTAGGAGGCCTGAACCGAAATCAGCGAATAACCAGGGGTTCAGGGAGAATTCGTTTTGAACCAAAGCAGGACCCTGTGGCCCTTCTCTTCCCCGTCTTCCACCTGCCTTTTGTCTGTAGAAGAACTTCAGCCAGAGAATAGGTTTAATCAGAGATGTGAGAACCGATGCAGAAGCAAAGGAGAGCAGTCCAGTGAGACCAGCTAATCGTTCAGTCATTAAACAGAGTCGGGGACCTTTGGTTCCTCCTCGAGGGCTGAAGACCATATTCTGAGCCATGTCCTGCGAGCTGGCTCCTGGATGCCGAGACCCCCACCGGGTGGAAGGAGTCACCTACCCGATGACCAGACATCAGCTGGTGGTCAGGACATCAGCTGGTGGTCAGGACATCAGCTGCCACAATTCTGAGAACCGGCCTCAAAGAAATGAGAACAAACTGACTCTAGAGAGAGCCCCCCGAATAGGGGACAATATCAAACGGTCTAAACCATACATAGTCGGAGTCCCAGAAGAAGAGAGAGACAAGGGCAGAAGTAGTAATGGATAGGGATTTTTGAATATTTATGATACGTGTCAACCAACTGATCCAAGAAGCTCAGCGCATTTCAGGATGTGTAAAAATTAAAACCACATCCCATCGTGTCATAGTAATCCTGCTAACTGAACAAAGATACAAAGAAAATCTTAAAAGAAGCAAGAGGAAACAAGTTCATTAAGTACAGGAAGGGGGCACGGTTAAGAATGACAGCTGACTTCTCATCAGAAACGATGGAGACCAGAAAACAGTGAATGAAGTGCTGAAATAAATAAATCTTGGAGTTCCCGTCGTGGCGCAGTGGTCAACGAATCCGACTAGAAACCATGAGGTTGCGGGTTCGATCCCTGCCCTTGCTCCGTGGGTTAATGATCCAGCGTTGCCGTGAGCTGTGGTGTAGGTCTCAGATGCGGTTCGGATCCTGTGTTACTGTGGCTCTGGCATAGGCCAGTGGCTACAGCTCCGATTCGACCCCTAGCCTGGGAACCTCCATATGCCGCAGGAGCGGCCCAAGAGATGGCAAAAAGACAAAAAAAAAAAAAAAAAAAAAGAATTAAAAAAAAAATCTTGCTTTGATTTTATAACCAGTGAAAAGATCCTTCAGAAATGAAAGTGAAATAAAGACGTGTTTTATTCACACAGAATCTGAGACAGCCTTCAGCAGACCTGCACTACAAAAGTTGCTCAAAACACCCTTTAGGCTGAAGGGAAGTGATACTAGATGGTAGCCTGGCTGTGTAAGAAGGAATAGAGAGGAGGTCCCGTCATGTCTCAGCGGAAATGAATCTGACCAGTTTCTATGAGGACGCAGGTTCGATCCCTGGCCTCGCTCAGCAGGTTAAGGATCCGGTGTTGCTGTGCCTGTGGGGTAGGCTGGCAGCTGTAGCTGCTATTTGACCCCTAGCCTGGGAACCTCCACATGCCAGGGATATAGCCCCTAAAAAAGAAAAAAAAAAAAAAAGGGAATAAAGATTCCCAGAAAGAGTCAAAATGGGAGTAAATGGAAATCTCACTACAGTTACACATTTCTGTCTATTTAATAGATGATTGATGGTTTACAACTTACTGCAGAATTCATAACCTATGTGAAATTCACATATATGACCATCAGTGACCGTGGACTTAAACTGTTGCGGTTTTCAGTGCTTAGAACATGCTTCATTATTTGAGAGGACAGTCTGATGCCTTACGGGTGCATGTTCTAGTTCCCAGGGAGCTCTGAGATAACACGGAAGGCAGATAGACTGGAATCCTAGGAGACTTACTGGATTATCCCAGAGGAAGGCAGAGACAGGAGGGACAAGGGAACAGAAGGCAGCACAGACGGAGAAGCCAGGCCCAGATGCGGAGGCTGGTTTCCTCTCGCATCTCGCAAACCGGGGTGGCGGCGCTACGTGTATGTGGAGGTGCCACGCGTGTGTGTGTTAACCTTTCTGAAGGGCCTCTTCTGCCGGGTTGCTTGTTCCGCAGAAGGGGGGCCCACCGGCACACCGATTGTTTCCAGCAAATCTTAAATACAGTTGAAATTCCGCACAACTCTGACGCGTTGGCAGTTGGGAGGTGACCTTCTCAACTTGACCTTCGTGGACACAAGGTCACAGTGGTGCTAATTAGTCCATGAATGGATTCTTTGGTCAGCGAAGCACGAATAGATTGCATGTACCTCCATGTGGTTTTTAATTCAATTCGGAATTCTCTTAGTGTCACTCTGAATGGACCTGCCATTGGACGAGTGAAACGAAGCTTTTCAAAGAAGTTGCTGTTTGCAAAACTGAGCAGTGCGATTACAACCCTTCATCCGTGTTCATCAGAAAATCTCGTTCCTTCCATTTTCTTCTCTTGAGTCACTTGTCAGCTTTCAGCAGCTGGCACAAGAGGAACTGTGCACATCTGTAATTTCGGTTTCTTTTTATAAATTGAGAACTTCCAATGCGAGTGTAGTATCAGTTGCTTTTGTCTTCAAAGAGGATTAAGCATTGAAGGTAGAGGGCATCCTTCTCAACTTTCGGCATCCAGCAGTGTCTGCTTCTCAGCAGCAGCTGCTGTGCTTCAAGGATGCTGGGGTATTGCTGCAAGAGACTGTGGTGTATGTGCCCGGATTCTTGGTGGTATTTGCTGTCCTGTTAACTAAATTTCTGCAAAGCTGAAGGGAAAAGGATGGAGTTGCGTCTCCCTGGACCATTCCTGTCATCCAGGTCTAGACCCAAATGCCATCCTCTTAGGGAGACTTTCTCTAGAAACTCTAGCTAAGTGGCATCACCCCCCGACACACACACACACACACACACACACGCATGCACACACACATACCATCCCCTTCTTTACTGTGGGATGGAGTTTTTTGGAGTTGAAATGGAAAATATATAACATGAAATACATATATATGTATATAATATGGAATATAGCTATAACGTGGAATGCATATATATATAATATTAAATGTATAGTATGGAATATATATATGTAAACTACAAATAGTCAAGTAGAAAAACAAAATTTAGTTGGTAACATTTTGACTGTCTGGCATTCCAAATAAATAGCCGCTAGACTTGAATTTAGAGCCTTGGGAACTTGGTGTTTTGTCTACAGATTGTCCAGCTAAACAGACAGCATTTTCCTGTATGGGCTTTGGAAAATAGTCCTTCCAAGAGGCATTACTAGGTGATTCCAGACCCAGTCAGTTTGAAAATGTGTGTGGTGTGCTAGGTGCTTCTCCTGAAGCATCCTAACCCACACTAAAGAAGTACAGCAGGGAGGGGATGGTGTGTGTGTGTGTGCGTGCACATGTGTGCTTGTGCATGCATGTGTGTGTGTGTGTGTGTGTGTGTGTGTGTTTGGGGTGATGCCATTTAGCTAAAGTTGGTAGAGAAAGTCTCCCTAAGAGGATGGCATTTGGGTCTAGACCTGGATGACAGGAATGGTCCAGGCAGGAGGGACAGGAGATGCAAAGGTCTGAGCAGGGGCAGCCTGGTTGGCGTCTGAGCACCAGCAGGGCCAGTGTGATTGGAGGGGAGCATGGGAGGGAGAGTGACAGGTGATGGCAGGGCAGCAAATGAGCTGCATCCCATAGATCCTTCTGAGCCGTTCTGGTCTTAGGCTCTTCTTCTGAGGGAGGTGACAGAGTGCAGAAGGGATTTGAAAATGCAGAGAGCGGCAGTGTCTGTGAGGAAGTGGGGCAGGTTTAGGCTGTGCCTTCTGGCTGGGGCACAGAGGAAAGGTGAGACAGGTGCCCAGGGCCTTGTGTGTCCTGCTGAGAGGCTAAGGTTTTGTCTGAGATGATGGCAGCAGTGAAGAATGGGCATAGCAGCAGCGTAATGAATGGCAGGGGGTGAGTCTGGAGGCAGAAGAACAAAGCGGTTGGTGTAATTGAGGAGAGAAGCAAGGAGGGCCAGAGCCGAGGGTTAGTTTCCTTCCTGGAAGGTTGCTCTTCCCTGTTGAGTGATGAATGGATAGAATGTGCAGATAAAAAGAAGTCGTAGGTCTGTACGGTCTTACACCTTTCACAGAAATGGTCAGAATGGGTCCTAGACCTGGCTGTAAAAGGATAAAACTCCTTGAAGATCACGCAGGGGCAACTCTGGATGATGCTGGGTGTGGCTGTGACAGTTCAGATACAGCACAAAAGGCACGACAGTGGAAGAAATAATCGGGAAGCTGCACTTGGCTTGAATTAAAATCTTCTGCTTGGCAAAAGATACGGTTGAGAGTCAGAAGACAGACCAGAGACGGGGAGAAGATGTTTTCAAAAGACATAGTCTGATAAAGGATTGTAAATCCAAAATACATACCCATAGCTGTTAAAACTCAACAATGAAAGAAAAAAAAACCTGATTAAAAAATAGAGGCACAAGATCTGAAAGTCCCCTCACCAGAGAAGGCGTCCCGATGGCAAATAAGTTCATGAGAAGATGCTCCACAGCCTCAGTCATCGGGGAAATGCAAATTCCAGTGCGGTACCACGGACCTGTTGGAAGGGCTCAGTTGCAAAATACTGACAGCATCAAACGCTGGTGAGCATGGGGAGCAGCAGGAACTCGGGTTCATTGCGGACGGAGATGACGCAGACACGCAGGTAATAAACATATTCATGCCAGGGATTCTAGCAGTCCTGCGCCTTAGTATTTACCCGAATGAGTTGAAAACGTAGGTTCACGGAAAAGCTGCACCCAGATGCTTATTCATAATCACCAAACACGGGAGGCCACTAGAATGTCCTTCAGGAGGAGACTGGATCTAATTGTTACAGTTGGACAGCGGGGTGCTGTTCAGTGGTAGAAAGAAAGGAGCTGACCAGGCCACGAAAAGACGCGGCGGACCTTTGAATGTAGTTCTGATAGAAGCCAATCTGAAAAGGCTACACACACACACCGTGATTCTAGTGATAAGACATTCTAGAGAAGACAGACCGGTGGAGACAGTTGGGAAAAAAGAAAAGCTACGTGGTTGCCAAGGTTGGGTTGGGAGGGGTGCACGGGGGAATGCGGAAGGTTTTGGGCCAGTGGGACTGCTCTGTGTCAATAGTGTAATGGCAGATACGTGTCATTACATGATACACGGCAACGTCCATAGAAGGGCTAACACTAAGAATGAACCCTAATGTGGATGATGGACTTGGGGTGATGCTGACATGCCGCGGGGGTTCATCCCTAACAAGCGTACTGCCCGGATGCAGGAGGTTGACAGTGGGGGAGGCTGCGGTGTGTGTTTGAACTCTGCTTTCTGCTCAGTTTTTCAGTGAACCTAAAACTGCTATGAGAAATGAAGTCTAGTAAAAATAAAAAAGAGCTGTCCCTGTCCAGGAGGAGATGATTCAGGTGTGCCTTGCACACTTGGGAGGCAGTTTCAAGTGTTTGTTGAGTGACTAAAGGAATGCTGTTAGGATTTGGGAATTCAGTGTAAGCACATACTGGTTCCTGTTTTGCTTATTAAATTTTAGCTTTTTTTCCTTTCTTTCTTTTTTTTTTTTTTTTTTTTTTTTGGCTTTTCAGGGCCGCACACGAGGCATCTGGAAGTTCCCAGGCAAGGGGTCCAATTGGATCTGTAGCTGCTGGCCTACGCCACAGCAACACTGGATCTGATCTGTGTCTTTGACCTACACCACAGCTCACGGCAGCACCAGGTCCTTTAACCCACTGAGTGGGGCCAGGGATTGAACCCAAGTCCTTATGGATACTAGTCAGTTTCATTACTGCTGAGCCACAGTGAGAACTCCCAGAAATGTTATTATATGTATATAATTTAAGAAAAATCAGATGTATGTCTAGCACTCACAAGACTGATAAGACGATCCATAGAGAAACATTTCACTCAGAATTCAACATTGATTTTTAGGGAGGGCCAGAGCCAGCGCCGATATGTAGATACCTAGATTTTCCTTTCTCTTTTTCGGCCACACCTGCAGCATGCAGAAGTTCCTGGGATGAAACCTGCACCGCAGCCGCGACCAGAGCCACAGAAGTGTCAACACCAGGTCCCTAACTGCTAGGCCACCAGGAAACTCCCTATACCTAGACTTTTCAAATATGAATTAGAAGAATTTAGTGCCATTGGAAAGTGTTAGGCACCATGTAAGATATCTAATGGTGGATAATTAATTAGATAAGATATCTAATGGTGGATGAGAGAAAATCCTAAATTTATTTATTTATTTATTTACTTACTTTTTTCTTCTTACAACCCCACCTGCAGCACATGGAGGTTCCCAGGCTGGGTGTTGAATCGGAGCTGCAGCTGCTGGCCTGCGCCACAGCCACAGCCACGCCCGATCCCTGATACACATTTTCAGCCTGCACCACAGCTTGTGGCCACACTGGATCCCTAACCCACGGGGCGAGGCCGGGGATCAAACCTCCATCCTGATGAAGATTGAGCCATAACAGGAGCCCTCGAAAATCCTGAGTTTGGAAACCAGCATGATTGAATTACCTTGGGGAATAAAAGGGAAAGTTGAGATCTTAAGATGCTTACACAACAGGAGAGTCATTTTTTTCCCAGCGAAGTTTAATTTAAAGGAAAGCACCTTCTGGAGTAGCTGGTCTAACAGATAAGGCAAAATTCTATCCCATTGGGGCATTAAAAAAAAATCCCCCCACTTTGGGTCCATCTCAGACACGTGCAAATAGTCCTAATACATTCTCAAAAATTTGGATGATGCTGTATTTCTGTGAGGGTTCGCACGCGGTCCCGGGCGTCGATGGTAAGCGGCCCCAGGGGACAGTGCTCTGACCCGGTGGCCCTCCCGGCTCGTTCCTCCTGCAGGCAGACACGCCGAAGACATATTTGGTGAGTTGTTTAACGAGGCCAACAACTTCTACATCAGAGCAAATTCTCTCCAAGACCGAATCGATCGCCTTGCCGTCAAAGTCACCCAGCTGGATTCGACCGTGGAGGAGGGTAGGTGATTGCAGGAGAGCTGGAAGTGGTGTAGACAGGACGGGGGTGATTCCTCACAGGGAATTCCTGCCACCTCCTTGGGGTCGGGTGCTGATCTTTCATCTTCTCTTTTCCTGGAAGAACAGAGGGGGAAACCCTCAACTTTCGGTGAATTAGTCGTTAGGAGCCACGTCGTGTCCACTTTATGTGCCAAACGCTCTTTTTAAATCAGCTACACGTGCAGTATTTGTTTTAAGGGCCTCTGAGTGCATCTGTGTTAGAAGTCCCAATGGAGGTTATTAGTAGTTCTTTTAAGGAGCTTTTCTTACCTAAAAATCACACAGTCACTCCAAGACACCGTCCAGCAAAGGGGGAGGGTTGCACCCACGCAGCGTGATGGGGTGAGCCCTTCCTCCCCCTGCTCTCCTTAGGGCCCTGGCTTGTAAGGAATCGTGTTGATCCTGCACTTGAACTGCCCGGGAGGGGAGTTTACCAAAGGCCTCTGGGCTTCGGGGTTTTAGGACAAAGTTAGTATCGCCAGGCACTGGGTGGTCATTTTGATGCTACAGTGGCAACAAAATGAAAATTCAAAAATTCCTTTTCAACATTTGCACCTGCTTTATCTTTTGAATTAAAGACTGAGATTAGATTGGAAAAATCTGCCCCCCCCCGAAAAAAAAAAAAGCCAAGATGGGCTGTTTTCTATTTACTTTGGAAAGTGTTCAGATTAAAAATTATTGGAGTTCCCGTCGTGGCTCAGTGGTTAACGAATCTGACTAGGAATCTTGAGGTTTCAGGTTCGATCCCTGGCCTTGCTCAGTGGGTTAAGGATCCAGCATTGCCGAGAGCTGTGGTGTAGGTCACAGACGCAGCTTGGATCCTGATTGCTGTGGCTGTGGTGTAGGTTGGCAGCTACGGCTCCGATTGGACCCCTAGCCTGGGAACCTCCACATGCCACAGGAGCAGCCCTAGGAAAGGCAAAAAGACAAAAAAAAAGAATTATTTTTTTACCTTCATTCATATAAGGGTAGTTTCGATTTCTCTCGTTGCATTAAAAGGATCCTAGCTTCTGATACTTCTCCTCGGCCTGTGATTGTAGTATTTATAAAAAGTGAGGGTTTCCTTTTTTTAAAATGTAGAAATTTATGTAATTATCCCTCATTGTTTAAAAAAAAACCTGTTTTCTTGTGTTCAGATCTTTTTCAGAGGTCAAAGTTAAATTAGTGAACTAATAATTTAACAGCAATGTAACATTGATATTTAATATTTGTTATGAACGTTCTTTTGCAACAATAAGTAGGAAGCTGAAGACATGCTCTTTTTAACCCAATTTTTAAAATTTATCTTTTCTTTAAAAAAGGAAAAGTTTAAGAGTTCCCATTGTGGCTCAGTGGTTAATGAACCCGACTAGCATCCATGAGGATATGGGTTCGATCCCTGGCCTCACTCAGTGGGTTAAGGATCTGGCGTTGCTGTGGCTGTGATGTAGGCTGGCAGCTGTAGCTCCGATTAGACCCCTAGCCTGGGAACCTCTATATGCCGCAGGTGCAGCCCAAAAAAGACAAAAAAGAAAAAGGGGAAAAAAAGCATATAGCTACTTGGTCTGTTCAGATAAGGAATTTTTTGCCATCTTAAATCAGTCATTCACTTTTTGAATTGGTATTACGATAGCTTTTTTAAAAAGGCATATTCGTCTTCAGTTTTTTGTTGGCTGTTATGATTGTAAATCTCGTGATAAACCTCACCCGGGAAAAGGTTTACCTTTAGGTTAAATCCCATGAGATTCTACAGTGTTATCTTGTATCCTTAAAAATCCCTTTCCGATCAAGATTCTGCCTTTTTCCCTTTCTTTGGCATGGCTGTTAATGTAGAAGAAACACTTGACCAAGGTAGGAGCTCTGTGCTCTGTTGGGGCTGCCACTTTTCTCCTGGGTCATCTTGCTTGGGGAAGGTCATTCAGCGGTTAATGCACCAGCTCGCCCACCTCAAAAGTCAGGGTCGAGGTCAAGGTCAGATTGATACTTGAGATGTAACATGTTGCACAAACTCAAGAAATAAGTATCATTAGCCAGTCCTCTCCCTTCGTGGTATAGACTGCTATCATGCCGCCTCATTTCTAGGACGAAAGGTATGTTGGAAAGTTCTGGCATCTTTCCTTAACCTGCGTGTCGGGAAACGTGAATGCGCTTTTTGCCTTCGTGTATTTTTTGCAGACCTTTTTCCCACGTGTGTTGTAATGAAAGTGGTATGAACGGTTTGAGCGCCTCCCCCCCACCTCCCAAGATGCCCAAACCTTTGTGTTACCTGCCTGTTCTTGTCATAACGCTATTCCCGGGTGGTTTCTCAGAAACACTGTGTAAGAACGATGCTTCTCATACCAGGTTCAATGAAATAATTATGTCGCTACGGAAGAAGGCAAGACGTGGTTTGTAGAGATTGCTCGTTCATCAGAGGGAGGGACCGCTTGGACTGTTTACACCTGGAGCTCCCCCAACGATAAAAGACACCCCTCAGCTGTTCTAAGAGATGTTAGGGTTGGGAGTCAGGTTAGACTTGTGTTTTTAAACAGTTGAAAATATTTCCGTATAACCCACCCCGGGGGGCTTTTCTCTAAATAGTGTCGCTGCAGGATATCAACATGAAAAAAGCTTTCAAAAGTTCCACCGTCCAAGACCAGCAGGTGGTTTCAAAGAGCAGCATCCCAAATCCGGTCGCTGACGTTTACAACCAGAGCGACAAGCCGCCGCCGCTGGACATCCTCACGCCGTACAGGTACGAAGGGACGAAGGGACAGGGGCGGCGCCCTGGGTCCCCACAGCCTTTCCAGTCCGGAGAGGACGGAGGCGGGCAGCGCGGCGAAAGCGTTGTCTCAAACTTGGGAAATAAGCATTTGCCGAAACTCAGCCTCTGTCCACTGGTGCCGATTAGAAAGGGAGACAGGTGGGGGCAAAGGAGAAGAAAACAGCTTTTACTGCTTTGCCAGGCGAAGGCGGCCACAGCAGGCTAATGCGCTAATAAACACGTTAGCCTCCTCTGGGGCAGAAGTGCAGGGAGTTTTCTTTACAACAACCGTTTTTTTTTTTTTTTTGCGTGTTTGTTTGTTGTTGTTGTTGTTGTTTTGTTTTTTGTCTTTTTAGGGCTGCTCCCGCAGCCTATGGAGGTTCCCAGGCTAGGGGTCAAATCGGAGCTGCAGGTGCCTCCCTACGCCAGAGCCACAGCAACGCCGGATCCCAGCTGCATCCTTAACCCACACTCCAGCTTGTGGCAACGCCAGATCCTTAACCCACTGAGCGAGGCGAGGGATCGAGGGATCGAACCTGCGTCCTCATGGATCCTAGTTGGGTTCATTACCCCTCAGCCACGACAGGAACCCCGTTCAGGAAGTTTTATAGTCTAAAAGTAGAAAAACAGGGTTTCAGGCAAGACTCAGGCTTAGGGCAGACATGCATCTTTCTTCCTTTGGGGGAATCTTAGTCATGGAAGCTGGTGTCAGGGGATCTCGGCGTGAGCCTGGCGGTGGGCTTCGGGGTTATTGCCTAGAATAACAGTGCTTGTGAAAAGGGCATATTGATCAGAGATTTGAACAAACTAGGAATGTTCCTGAAAAAACGTCCTGTGCTTTTCATCTTTAACCCACAGGCCATTGTGCTCCGGGCGCCTCATCTTCAGCGCGCAGGTGATTGTGTTTAGGGGGCGACGAAGCCAGGGGGGCGCACAAGGCGGGGCTCCCAGCTGTTCCATTTTCAAGTATTTAAGCTGCTCATTTCTAGAAGCAGCAGCAGGACGAGCACTTTTCTCTGAGGTGCACAGGATGCTCCATCATGACTGCATCCCTTGAGGGGGAACCAGGACCCTGCCCCAAGGCTGCGCTGCTGTTTGTTGACGGCTCCTCCCTGGTCTCTGCCTCCCACCCCCACCCCCTTCCGTGATCAGCAACGCCCAAAACCTGCCCCTTGGAGCTCAGGGAAGGGCATGGAGGCTGAATGAGGCCCGTTTCCTAACAACAAGAAATGGGGGACCCAGAAAGGCTTTTGTGCCCAGGAACCCCTCAGGGCTCTGCGTGGTTTCATTATCCACCACGAAAGTAGTTATTTGCAGAATTGCTGAGGTCGGCAGTATTTCAAAAGGTAGATGAACTTCCCAAGAGACCCGTGAGCTCTGGTGTTACTAGTTAGCCTTCACCCACACGTCCCTTAGGTAGGAGTGGGCACGTCACATGGTAACCACGTGTGTGGTTGTGTCGTTCCTCGAGTTCAAGGTCAAGTCTAAAGGAGCGGCATGATTCACGTGTCATGCACCTGTTGCAGCCTCTCAGCCCCGCAGAGACGTCTGTTGTCTCCTTCAGAAAAATACATTCTGCAGCATGAGGGGTTTTTCTTAGAGTGAGTCTCTAGTCAAGAAATTAACCTCCTGTTGTTGTAAGGTGGTAGAGGACATATTATCAGGACCGAACTTCCAGGAAAAAGAATGGGAAATAAATTGCGCAACAAAGCAACATTAAGAAACGCACTTAGATGCAGACTGTCACCTTTGGAATGGATGAGCAACGAGATCCCGCTGTGTAGCGCTGAGAACTATGTCTCATCACTTAGGGTGGAGCAGGAGAACGGGAGACAAAAGGGTGTGTGTAACTGGGTCACCGTGCTGTACAGTGGAAAAACAATTGTACTGGGGAAGTAACAAGAAAGAAAGGAAAGGAAGGAAGGAAGGAAGAAAGAAAGAAAGAAAGAGAAACTAATTATGCCCTTTAGAACACCTCTCCGTTCTCCTGCCACACAGTGTGTTCTTTCCAGTTTTCAGGCTTGTTCGCTGTGTCCCTCGGGGCATGTGCTGCCCCACCATCTCTTTGTCCCCTGCTGAGCTCGCTCCTTTAGCCTCTGATGGGCTCAGACTGTGGGGTGGGCCTCGCCGCCCCCCAGGGCCAGCCCTGCTGCGAAGGCCTTCCTGAATTCACCGAGTCCTTCTTCACGTCCACCCCTGCCCTTTCCGGGACGAGCCCAGAGGTTTACTTGATCTGCATTCCTGTCCTTTCTCAGGGTCCAGGGGAGATGTTTGGATCTGCCCTTTATTGCATCTCTGCTGGCAGAGCAGTAGTGCAAACTGCATCCTTTCTCGCGGGATGGACAGGGAGATTCTCCCGAAAGTGTAACAGATTCCATGGCAACTGTGATGGGAGAGGCCCGACATGCCACATTTTTCTCTCAAACACAGACTTTTCTGGAGGGTTTAGCACACTCAGAAATTAATGATACATACGAACAGTAGTAATTGTAAGCCCATCATTTTAACTTGTGTTTTTCCTTCTGTTCATTAGGCATTTTTCTGGGGCGGGAGTTCCCGTTGTGGCATAGTGGAAATGAGTCTGACTAGGAACCATGAGGTTGCGGGTTCGATCCCCCACCTCACTCAGTGGGTTAAGGATCCGGTGTTGCCATGAGCTGTGGTGTAGGTCAAAGACAAGGCTTGGATCCTGCCTTGCTGCGGCTGTGGTGCAGGCCGGCAGCTGTAGCTCCAATTAGACCCCTAGCCTGGGAACTTCCATAGCCGCGGGTGTGGCCCCAAAAGGAAAAAAAAAAAGGAAGAAAAAAATTTTAGTTTTCCTTAGCACAGAGCCATGAGAACTCGGTAAAATTTTCCTAAGAAACTCTGTTAAATATTTTGTTCCAAAGGGGGGAAAAAAAAACCCAGAAAATTCAGTGAACCACTTAGACGTGATTAATCAAGATAATGACTAAATGTTTGTGGTGACTTAAAAATTTTAATTGCATAAAAAATGAGGCTGTTCATATGTATTGTGTGTGGATTCAGTTTTATGGAAAAGCAAAATGTTTCTGACTTTTAAATACTGTGTCTAAAAATAGTGCCAACCCAAATCTACTTATTATTAATACGGAAATGTTTTGTGTAAAAAAACCCTCGAACTTTTATGTTTGAGCTTAAATATGACACAGTCTTAAGTGTGAAAGTAGAGTGTGACTGAGGCAGCAAGCGTTTAGTCATGCTAAACGTGGGCATTCTTATATTCTGATGTCCAGTTGAACATTTGTTAAGCATATTAGTCCCATCAAGTATGAGCTCATCCACCAAAGTGTCAGCTCCATTTTTTTTTTTAAAGAAGATGCATTTTAGGGAGTTCCCACTGTGGCTCAGCGATAATGAACCTGACTAGCATCCATGAGGACTCGAGTTCGGTCCCTGGCCTCGCTCAGTGGGTTAAGGATCCGGTGTTGCCGTGACTTTCAGATGGAGCTCCCAGCTGAGCTTCCTGGGAGCCTGGCTTGTGTTATTTGACATTGAGAAGCGTGTACGCTTCTGGCCACGCACAGCAGGAGCTTCAAAGCAGAACCCCCCTCAGTAATTCGCGTCACTTTCTTTGACTATTTGGCTGTGCACTCTTTCCTGTACTTTTTTCTCTGATTTTTTTCTTTCTCCCTGTGCCTTAAATGACTAATTGAAGTGCTCAGTTGAAATAGAAATGTTCTGCTTCCTCCCGAGGGTAATACGCAGGCGAGGCGCTTTAAGGCGTTAGCAGAATAGGGTATTCAGTTGTTCTCAGGATTATTTTGAGGCTTTGCTATTCACTGATTTGTAGATATATATGACAGCTTTAGGTTCATATTGGCTGAGTTATTACTGCCTTTGTGACAATTGAATAACTTACACAAAAACATGAAATATTTCTTAGAACATCGTAATTGTAGCAGTTCTTGAAAATGAAATGCCTACAGGTAAATTTTCTTGAAAACGACCTAGGTTGCCGCTTTTTATTCCTAGGTACATTTATGCACCATGAACATTTTTGCTTCTTTCCTGATGGAATTGTAGATGTTGGGCAAACCTGATTGAGAAAAAAAAGGACAGGGAGTTTCCATTGTGGCTCAGCAGGTTAAGGGCCTGATGTTGCTGCAAGCTGTGGCGTAGGTCACAGATGCGGCTCAGATCTGGTGCGGCTGTGGTGGAGGCCGGCAGCTGCAGCTCTGATTCACCCCCTAGCCTGGGAACCTCCATGTGCCGCAGGTGTGGCCCTAAAAAGACAAAAGGACAGAGTATTTGCTAATTTTTATCCTAAGGACATTGTCATTCCAGGGTAAAAGTGAATGTATCTATACGAAGATGCCACCCGACTCTGTGTGCAGCCCCCATTGGAAGAAACAAAACATATCTCGAAATAACAGCAACATTAAATATCGCATGTTTACGGGGTCGCACTTGTCTGTAGCTAATCCGAAGTTGCAAGAGCAGTTTTTACTTAACTCTTCAAGAAAAAATTGCTGTTCTTATGTATCTACGTATTTTTTCAAGTACGGAAGACTGAGAGAATTACCAACATGATAGGACGGTTTCTAGAGGCTCATGCAGGTGGCATCGTCTCCTGAGTTACAAGGAACATTTAACCCCTTACAAAAACCTCTAACTTTTTTTCTTTCTCACTTGCAATACGTTGACTTACAGAGATGATAAAAAGGATGGGCTGAAGTTCTATACTGATCCTTCCTATTTCTTTGACCTCTGGAAAGAAAAAATGCTGCAGGACACAGAAGACAAAAGGAAAGAGAAAAGACGCCAAAAGGTAAAGGAATCCTAGTGCGGAAAGCGTGCATATCCTTGTGTAAGTGGGATTCCCACTTAGACCTTTAAGCTCAGTCAGTCCTTTATTTAAAGAGTTCAGAAGTTCCCGTCTTGGTGCAGCGGAAACGAATTTGACTAGGAACCATGAGGTTGCGGGTTTGATCCCTGGCCTCGCTCAGTGGGTTAAGGATCCGGTGGTGCCGTGAGCTCTGGTGTAGTTTGCACACGTGGCTTGGATCCTGTGTTGCTGTGGCTCTGGCGAAGGCTGGTGGCTCCGATTGGACCCCTAGCCTGGGAATCTCCATATGCCATGGGAGCAGCCCTAGAAAAGGCAAAAGACAAATAAATAAATAGATAAATAAATAGATAAATATACAGATAAATAGTTGAGATGTTCAATGCTTAAGTTTCTGAAGAGGTTGCATTTCACACGTGAAGATACTGACTGATCTAACACAGTGATGCTGTTTTCAGCAAATACTGTTGATTTGTTCTCTGATCCTTGCTTTGCTTTAACGAAAGCAGTGGCTAAAATCTCACTTTTGGGCGTTCCCGTGGTGGCTCAGTGGTTAACGAATCCGACCAGGAACCATGAGGTGGCGGGTTCGGTCCCTGGCCTCACTCAGTGGGTTAAGGACCCAGCGTTGCCATGAGCTGTGGTGTAGGTCGCAGACGCGGCTCGGATCCCGCGTTGCTGTGGCTGTGGTGTAGGCCAGTGGCTGTGGCTCTGATTCGACCCCTAGCCTGGGAACCTCCATATGCCGTGGGAGCGGCCCTAGAAAAGGCAAAAAGACCAAAACAAAACAAAACAAAAAAAAAACACCTCGCTTTTGTTTGAAACTGTGTTTTGTGACCTTTCTCCTCCTGTTCTTTCAAATGTTGTACAAAAGACGCATTCCACATCAGCTGGAATGATCTGCCTCGGCCTTTTTCACATTATTGTCGGGCTGCCACCCACCTGTAAGGAAGACCTTGGCGAGATGTTCCCATGGGGTTGAAAAGCGTGTGTGAACTGCCCGTTCAGAGCATAGGATTTACTAACCATGGGCGTCCCCTTCTGAGGTTGAGAAGCAGCCTCGTCACAAGCCCCTCGGGAGGGCGGGCCCACCCGCAGGTGGGGGAGCTTCTGTTTTGAACACTGGTCCTTTGGGTGGGTCAGCAGTGAGATCCTGCCGTACAGCACAGGGACCTACGTCTAGTCACTTGTGACGGAGCAGGATGGAGGATAAGGGGAGCGAAAGAATGCATATGCATATATGTATGACTGGGCCACTTGACAGCAGAAACTGACAGACCATTGTGAATCACCTACAATAATTTTTTTTTAAAAAGAACCTTGTCCCTTTGGGGCTCAGAAATTAGACTTAATTACAAAGCAGAGTTGAGTGTTTAGAGGCAGGTAAGACCTTTCTGTGCGAGCTGTGTTTTGAAGATGACTGCCTGGTTGGTGTGACACATTCTGGGGTGTGGTAATTACACGAAGAGCTGGGCATTTTAAGGGCTGGCTGCCTGGAGCGTGGGAGGCGCGACGGTGTGTTGGCCCAGTAGCAGTGACTGTTGGGGGTGGAGGAGAACTTGAGGTTTGAAGACAGGGCTTAGCAAAGGCCACAAGGAACACACAAGTGTAAGCGGTCACCACTGATTCCAGGAGAGTCCCCAGCCTTGGAAGAGCCGTGCCATGCGTGCCCTGCTCAGGCTGGCAGGTTGGGGAGACTTAATGGAAATTCTTAGAAGAATGGCTGAGTATTCACGTGGAGAAAAGGAAGATGCTAGCCCCTTGAAAAGGAACAGAGATTTCAAGGCTTGTGGGTCTGAATCCCCAAACCTTTTTAGGGGAACAGGGCAGAACCCCGAAGCTTTAAAGAATACTTTATCCTTTTAAACGTAGCTCCTTTAAAATGGCCTCACTTCTGCCTAGAACTGTCATTGACACGTGTGGCAAAAATACTTAACTGTTTTGCCATTGTTCTTCAGGGGAAAGCAGACTTAATCTGTTATTACGTTGTGAGCGCCGTGTCTTCGGAATTATTTGTCGTTTCCTTGGCAGTTTTGTCTCGTTCCATATTCCTCCAGCACATAAAATTCTGATGAGAATTTCTCATTCATTCATGTATATGATGGTTGTTTTTTGCATGCCTTCGAAAAGCGGTGGTGAAAAGAAAGGATTTTCCCCCTCGTGGAGGTGCCAGCATTCAATAATCCTGCCCTCCTTTGGAACTCACAAAGAGGGAACGATCCTTGACATTTTTTAGTACAAATCTGCTTGACACCGGAACCGAAAGCGAGGAAAAGAAAAGATAGCCAGGGTTTTAGACACCCCACAGCCACGTTCACTTTGGGACTGACAGGTCTGACTGGAGGAAAAATTAGCTCAGAAAATTTGGGGATAAGAATTCATTGTTTCTGAACTTTCAATCTCCTTAGTTTGATGGTTTAAAAATATCTTAATTAAAGTTATGCGGATAATGATGTCATCGTAAGGATACAGTTACAGTGATGGAGGAAGCCTGGGGGTGGGTACCCGGGAGCGGCAGGGGGTGGGGGTGACAGCAAAATGGGGTGGCCCATTGAAAAGCACCCCCCGAGCTGCAGGGGCAGAGAATACAGTCTCAAAACTGTGTGTGTGTGTGTGTGTGTGTGTGTGTGTGCGCGCGCGCGCGCGCGAGCATGACGGGGAGGTACAGGAGGAGTGCGGGGCTTATGGGGCCTTCAGGATGGAGGAGCCTTGTCAATAGAAGAAGCAGCTGAGCTCATCCTGGAGTGGGAACCAGTTGGGAATAGCCTCGGGGCTTCCGGGTAGGCAGCGTTGTTGGGATATAAGCATCGTGGTTAACGGTCTGTCGCTGTGGGCGGGGGGCGGTGTCCGGTGCGTGTTGATGGGTAGATTGGAGGCTAAACCACTGTGAGGAGGTGGCAGGTGTTGTAACGTCTTCTCCCTAAATTATACGCCACCATACATCTCTTAAAAGCAGGGGTGATAGGTACTAGTTTGATAGAGTGGTTCTTAATCAGGATGTATATTGGAATCCGTTGAAATCTCCATTTTTTTTTTTTTTTTTGCTCTTCTGGTTTTAAAAGTGTGCAGACCATACCTGGGGCTGTACCGTGCCAGCCTACACCAAAGTCACGACATGAGTTGAGAAAATTGGGGGCTACGTCCCCCCTGGCCTGGGCAGAGCTGCCCTCTGGTAGCAGATGAGTTAGTTACACGTTTCAACCCTTTAAGCATTTGTGAAACCTGCGTGTTTCACAAAGTAGGTTTTATTCCTAGAATTGTACTGCACGTGACTTCTACACGCGTACACAGACTTCTGCAACTGCACAGTGACATAATCCAGAAGCACTTCCTTTTTATTTTTAATTTTTTTGTCTTTTTAGGACCGCACTTACGGCATACGGAGGTTCCCAGGCTAGGGGTCCAATCAGAGCTGTAGCCCCTGGCCTCCACCACAGCCACGGCCACGGCAACACCAGATCCTTAACCCGCTGAGTGAGGCCAAGGATTGAACCTGCAGTCCTCCTGGATACTAGTCACATTCGTTTCTGCTGCGCCACACGGGAACTCCACTTTTTAATAGTTGTGTCGTATTCTGAAGTTTGGAAGCTGCATACACGCTTCACCCATCACTGACTTAGAGTATTTACATTGCCTGGGTCCCCAGAGGCAGATAGTTCCGCAGGCTCAGTTTCCCAAAGTGCAGTGTGAATTTAACATCTAAAAGACTGAACCAGTTTATACACTCCCGACAGGCCTCCTCCCGTCCTGATGAAATTTTTTATTTTTGGCATTATCTTCATATAGTTTGTTCCCTGTATCGATGCGCTTCTTTTTTTGTATTATTCACAAGTGTGTTACACTTTTTGGATGGCACATACAAGTGATATCTTTCTCTGAGTTATTGCACCTAGCGTAATGTCTTCCAAGTCTATTTGTAGCAATGCAAATGGAAAATTTTTGTTTTTTTATGACTGAGTAGTTTTCCATTGTCACTGTGTATGTACCACATCTTTCTCTATTCATCTGCCAATGGACTATTTTTATTTTTTTAATGACTTTTATTTTTTTCCATTATAGCTTTTACAGTGTTCTGTCTGTTTTCTACTGTACAGCAAGGTGACCCAGTCACACATACATCTATACATGCCTTTTTCTCACCTTATCCTGCTCCATCATAAGTGACCAGATATAGTTCCCTGTGCTAGACAGTAGGATCTCACTGCTTATCCATTCCAAAGGTGATTTTCTTTTCTGTGGAAAGGTTCATTTCTGCTGTGTGTTAGATTCCAGACATAAATGACATAATATGGTATTTGTCTTTCTCTTTCTGACTTATTTCACTTCGTATGAGAGTCTCTAGTTCCATCCATGTTGCTGCAAATGGCATTATGTCATTCTTTTTTATGGCTGAGTAGTATTCCATTGTGTATATATACCACATCTTCTTAATCCATTCATCTGTTGATGGACATTTAGGTTGTTTCCATGTTTTGACTACTGTGAACAGTGCTGCAATGAACATAGGGTGCATGTGTCTTTTTCAAGGGAAGTTTTGTCTAGATATATGCCCAGGAGTGGGATTGCTGGGTCATGTGATAGTTCTGTATATAGTTTTCTAACGTACCGCCATGCTCTTTTCCATAGTGGTTGTGCCAATTTACATTCCCACCAACAGTGCAGAAGGGTTCCCTTTTCTCCACACCCCCTCCAGCACTTGTTCTTTGTGGATTTATTAATGATGGCCCTTCTGACTGGTGTGACGTGGTACCTTGTGGTAGTTTTGATTTGCCTTTCTCTAATAATCAGGGATGTCGAGCATTTTTTCATGTGTTTGTTGGCCATCTGTACATCTTCTTTGGAGGAATCTCTATTTAGGTCTTTTGCCCATTTTTCAGTTGGGTTATTGGATTTTTTGCTGTTGTTTAAGTTGTTTGTATATTTAGAGATTTAAAGCCTTGTCAGTTGTGTCACTGGAAACTATTTTCTACCATTGTGTAAGTTGTCTTTTTGGTTTTTTTTTTTTTTTTATGGTTTCCTTTGCTGTGCAAAAGCTTGTCAGTTTAATTAGGACCCCTTTGTTTATTTTTGCTTTTATTTCTTTTGCCTTGGGAGTCTGACATGAGAAAAGATTTGTAAGGTTGACGTCAGAGAACGTTTTGCCTGTGTTCTCTTCTAGCGATTTGATGATCTCTTGTCTCCCATTTTTGTTGTTGTTGTTGTTGCTATTTCTTGGGCCGTTCCCGCTGCATATGGAGGTTCCCAGGCTAGGGGTCGAATCGGAGCTGTAGCCACCGGCCTACGCCAGAGCCACAGCAACGAGGGATCCGAGCCGCGTCTGCAACCTACACCACAGCTCACGGCAACGCCGGATCGTCAACCCACTGAGCAAGGGCAGGGACCGAACCCGCAACCTCATGGTTCCTAGTCGGATTCGTTAACCACTGCGCCACGACGGGAACTCCTCTTGTCTCCCATTTAAGTCTTTGAGCCATTTTGAGTTTATTTTTGTGCATGGTGTGAGGGTGTGTTCCAGTTTCATTTTTTTACATGCAGCCATCCAGTTTTCCCAGCACCACTTGCTGAAAAGACTGTCTTTTTCCCATTTTATAGTCTTGCCTCCTTTGTCGAAGATGAATTGACCATAGGTGTCTGGGTTTATTTCTGGGTTCTCTGTTCCATTCGATTGGTCTGTATGTCTGTTTTGGTACAGGTACCGCACGATCTTGATGACTGTGGCTTTGTGGTGTTGCCTGAAGTCTGGGACAGTGATGCAGTTGGATAGGGCTTGCATTGAATCTGTAGATTGCTTTGGGTAGCATGGCCATTTTTACAATATTAATTTTTCCAACGCAGGAGCATGGAATATCTTTCCATTTCTTTGAATCCTCTTTAGTTTCCTTGATTAATGTTTTATAGTGCTCAGTATGTAAGTCTTTTACCTCTTTGGTCAGGTTTATTCCCAGGTATTTGATTTTTGGGGGCACAATTTTAAAAGATACTGTATTTTTGTATTCCTTTTCGAATATTGTGTTGTTAGTATACAGAAATGCAACTGATTTCTGAAGGTTCATCTTACGTCCTGTTGCTTTGCTGAATTGCTTGGTCAGTTCGAGTGGTTTTTGGGTCGAGTCCTTAGGATCTTCTGTATGTAGTATCATGTCTTCTGCATACAGGGACAGTTTTGCCTCTTCTCTTCCAATTTGGATGCCTTTTATTTCTTTTGTTTGTCTGATTGCTGTGGCTAGGACTTGCAGTACTATGTTGAATTAAAGTGGTGAGAGCGGGCAGCCTTGTCTTGTTCCAGATTTTAGAGGGAAGGCTTTCAGCTTTTCTCCATTATTACGTTTGCTGTGGGTTTGTCATAAATGGCTTTTGTTATGTTAAGGTATGTTCCCTCTATACCTGCTTTGGTAAGAGTTGTTATTGCGAATGGATGTTGGCTTTGTCAGATGCTTTTTCTGCATCCACTGAGATGATCATGTAGTTTTTTACTTTGCTTTTCTTAACGTGGTGGATGACACTGACTGACTGGTGTCTGTTGACCCATCCTTGGGAACCTGGGAGGAATCCCACTTGGTCGTGGTGTATGATCTTTTTAATATGTTGTTGGATTCGGTTGGCTAAAATTTTGTGGAGAATTTTTGCGTCTATATTCATCAAAAATATTGGCCTCTGGTTTTCTTTTTTGGTGGTATCTTTGTCTGGTTTTGCTGTTAGGGTGATGGTGGCGTCATAGAACGTTCCTTCTTCCACCTTTTGGAGAAGTTTGAGGAGGATGGATATAAGTTCTTCTTCGTATGTTTGGTTGAATTCTCCGGTGAAACCATCTGGTCCTGGACTTTTATTTGTAGGGAGTCTTTTAATGACATATTCAACTTCATTTCTAGTGATCAGTCTGTTCAGTTGATCTATTTCTTCTTGGCAGGCGGTGAGTCTCTAGAAAGCTGTCCATCTCTTCTAGGTTGTCAAATGTGTTGGCATACAATTGCTCATAGTATTCTCTTACGGTTTTTTGTATTTCTGCAGTATCCATTGAGATTTCTCCTTTTTCATTTCTGATTTTGTCTATTTGGATTTTTTCTCTCCTCTCCTAGTGGGTCTCACCAGAGGTTTGTTGCTTTTGTTTACCTTTTCAACGAACCAGCTCTTGGTTTTATTGATTTTTTTCCATCATTTTTTGAATCTCTATTTTATTGATTTCCGCTCTGATTTTTATGATTTCCTTCCTTGCTGCTGACTTTAGGTTTGGTTTGTTCTTCTTTTTCTAATTCATTTAGGGGTTGGGTTAAGTTGTTGGTTTGAGATTTTTCTTCTTTTTTGAGGAAGGCCTGAAACCTTACGGCTTTCCCTCTAAGCACTGCTTTTGCGGCATCCCATAGATTTTGAATGGTTGTGTCTTCCTTCTAATTTGTCTCCAGGTATTTTTTAATTTCATCATTGACCCATTGGTTTTTTAGTAGCATGTTGTTTAGTCTCCATATAGTTGTTTTTTTCTCATTTCTGTTCCCGTGGTTGATTTCTGGTTTCATGCCATCATGGTCAGAGAAGATACTTGAAATAATTTCTATACTCTTAAATTTGCTGAGGTTAGCTTTGTGCCCCAGTATGTGGTTGATCCTTGAGAATGTTCCATGTGCACTTGAGAAGAATGTATATTCTGATTTTTTGGGTGTCATGTCCGGAAGATGTCAATGAAGTCTAGCTTTTCTATTGTGTCCTTTAGCATCTCTGCTGCCTTATCGGTTTTCTGTCGAGAGGATCTGTCCATTGATGTGAGTGGGGTGTTAAAGTCTCCTGCTGTGATTGTGTTCCCATCAATTTCTCCTTTTTGTGTCTGTTAGTATTTGTTGTGGGTATCTGGGTGCTCCTATATCAGGGGCATATATATTGACGATTGTAATATCCTCTTCTTGAATGGATCCGTTTACCATTAAATGGTGTCCTTCTTTGTCTTTCTTTATGGCCTTCATTTGAAAGTCTGTTCTGTCTGATAGGAGTGTTGCAGCTCCTGCTTTCCTGTCTCGTCCGTTGGCATTAAGTATCTTTTCCCATCCCCTCACTTTCAATCTCTGTGTGTCCTTTGCCCTAAGGTGAGTCTCTTATAGACAGCAGACTGTGGGTTTTTGCTTTTTTATCCAGGCTGCCCTCTGTGTCTTTTGATTGGAACATTCAGTCCATTGACATTTAAGGTGATTTTCGATAGATCCGTGTTTATTGCCATGTTAAACCTTGCTTTCCAGTTGATTCTCTGTTTCTCCTTTCTTCCTTTCTTTTTTTGGTTGGGTGATTTCCATTTATTTTATGCTTGAGTACTTTTCTTCTTAGTTTTTGTGAATGTAATGTTTAGTTTTGATTTGTGATTGCCCTGTTTTTCGAGTATCAAAAGTTAACCCCTTTTGATATCTGCCTGCTTTATAGCTTGATAGTCATATAGGCTCAAACACATTATGTAAGAAAAGAAAAAGTCAATTTTCTTACTTTCCTTCCCCATATTCTATGATTTTGAAGTCTTTTTTTTTTTTTAATATCTTCATGTTTGTTTTTTTGCTGCACCTTGTGTTTATCATTGCGTTTCTTCTGCCAGCGTTCAGTAGATGTTCTGTGTGAATCGTTTTCCTTGGAGATGTGTTTTTTTGATGTGCTTGTGGGAGAAGGTGAGGAGACGTCTTACTCCTCCACCATCCTGATCCTTCTCCTGTTTTCTGGATGCCTCCCCCATCCTCCAAAAAAGAGTGAGCCTGGGGACATGAAGGCCTTAGGTCGCCTCCTTAAAGAGGAGCCGATCTCAGGCTGGAGGCAGGAAGAACATACAAACCACACCCAGGAATAACCGTCCTCACCTTTAGAGAAGCACCTGCCTAGGACCCAAGTATCTCTCGCACACGTTCTTGCTGGTAAAGTAGGGCTGGAGCAGGAATGCTTCTTTGTACGGAAAGGTAAGTTCTTGCTTTTGGTTTGTGTTAAGCTCATTGCAAGGTTCACTTAAATATTCTCGAATAACCTTTTAGGAACAATTGGAACAGTTCAAATTATTTTTGAAAGACGATTGCCTGGCATCAAGTCAGACTTGGGTGGTGGTGGGAGAGGCTTCTCAGCAGGGTGTGGCCAGATGTGTATCTGTTTCATGGAGAGCCGCGAGCTCCAGTGCACTGAAAACAAGCTCAGTCCTCGCGGAGTGAGGTTGCTGTACCAAGGTAGAGGTACGCAGCTCTGGCAGGGGCAGCACAGTCGCTTGTGTGTGTTCGTGTTGCATCGTTAAGTACCTGTTGCCTTTGTTGGGGAAGAGGAGCCCGTGCTTTGCTAGAATGTTCTGGGCCAGGGAGCGCCGGGAGCGGGCCTGCCCGGGCTGCCCCGCAGGCGTGTTCCCGCCAGGGCGGCTGCACTAACCTGCTGTTTTCCTTCCCTTCTGTCTCGCCACGCTTGCCTGCCTTCCCGGACGTCAGGAGCAAAAGCGCATAGACGGCACAACCCGGGAGGTGAAAAAGGTTAGAAAAGCCAGAAACAGGCGCCAGGAGTGGAATATGATGGCCTATGACAAAGAGCTTAGACCCGACACCAGGTTGTCCCAGAGCGCGCACCACGGAGCATCTTCTGAGGGATCCTTGTCCCCAGACACTAGGTGTGTGCGCGTGTGCGTGTGCGTGCGTGTGAGCAGGGCGTGGCTGCCTTGCCAATGGAAATGCACGTGTAGCTTGGTGTTTACGTGGCCCACGATGAGTTTCCAGACGTTCCTTAAAAAGTAACGTTACGTGCTTTTGACTCTGAAATAATTTTTTTTAGTAAAAAATGTTTTTTTTAATTTTGCATTGGGTTCCTTTGTGTGATTTTTCCATCTCGCTGACTTAACGTTCAGTTCATCTGGTCGTAGTGTTTTAACGTCCATTCCGAGTTTGGGCTCAGTAACCGCCAACGACTGACACTTTCATTTTCATCCTCATCGAACTCCTTCTCTGCCTCTTTCGCTTCGCAGATGGCATTTCCTTTGCCACTTGGTGTCGAAACAATGGGTAGCTGGTAATTGATGGGACGGAGGAATAACTTCGTTGTTCCTTTTGATAACCTTTGCCAAAAGCGACGAACAAAAGAGCTTTTTGCTTCAGTTCAGTAATCGTGTGCATTCCAGTTGCAGGAGGAGAATTCCATTGGAGTTTACTTGAAAAACCTGTTTAGCAATGAAGTAAAAATATTTCTTGCAGGTGTGAGAGATGCGGTTCCTAAGCTGCATTTATCACAGAAAGGCCTCACTGGTCAACAGGAACTGACCAGTTTTAGCTTACGGTTAATTTCCTACTTCTGCTTCTGTAAAGTTGGAGTCTTCCATCCGTTTACAGAACGTGAATCAAGGATTCTTACGTGATTCAAGGGTGTTTCAAAAACAGCAACAACCTGAACCCTGTGTTGCATCTGTTTTTTTTTTTTTTTTTTTTTTAATGTTTCTCTTTCTGACCTCAGCGTTCAGCCCAGACGGACATACAGAAGAGGCTTATTAATGTTTGGTGGTTACAGCCCCCAGGAACATTCTGGGAGGCAGGGTCAGGTGATTTTTCTGCACAAGCTGTTCCTGGCTAACTGCTGGGCCATCACTGGACCTGCAACTGAGCGGCAGCCTCAAGAGTGGGTCTTTAAGTCAGTTTATTTCTATGGAAAGTGAGAGCGATGATATGCTTCTGCTCATGGCTGTTTGGGTGGGGGGAGGTCCTTGAACTTGACAGCTCCCAGGATGTTGACTTGCTTCTTGGTTTTCTCCAGCTGAGTGGCGATTGTTTGCTCATGCAAAACAGGCACTTTCTAATAATCCCCTACCTCCTCCTTCATTTCAGGAGGTGCAGGTGGGAAGGTGACCTTTTGCATCCCGCAGTTGCATAACTGAGAGGCATTCTAGCATCTGAGATGAGACTGTTCCAAGTTGGGTATAAATTTGGCGGATTATATTCCTGAAATTATTTTGGAAATTTTTGTTTTTTTCTTTTACTAAAGCTAGTCACGTTTTTCTTATTATGAAATGAGACAAACTTTTTACACTCGGATATTACAGAAAAAAATTACAAGTATTCATGATCCTATCCAGAGAAACTGCTATTTGCATTTGAGTGGGTTTCTTTGCTTGGTCTTTTTTTCTGTCCATGTGTGTGGTTTTTTTGGTTGTTTTTTTTTTAACAGAACTGAAACCATCGCCTGTGTTTTCTATCTTTGGATTTTTTTATTCTCATATGCACGTAAAGGAGTATTTGGAAATGTGGTTTTAATGGGTGTGTTCAGATAACAGAAGTGTGAGTATCAGGTTTCGTGGTGGGGGTGCACGTTCATACACGTCGCGGGCTTCGGCCGAGCGTATAAACTCATCAGAGTTCTTGCTCTTCGTGGATGGTCAGGAATGGTTTGACTCTTAAGTGTAAATGTAGGATTAGACTCCCTCTTCCTGCACCAGAAGTACGATGCCCCTGTGGCCACGGTCCCTGTGCCTTTTCCCCTCGAGTTCTGGTGTTGCAGCTGCCCAGGGTCACCGGCAGGGCGCTGAGGGGTCATCTGAGCCTCACCGCTTGCATGGGCCCCTCTCCCCATTGCCAGATAGCATCCCTCCAAGTTCTCTTTCCATAACAGATAATTACAATGATCACGGCGCCTCAGGACCAGCCGCTCTGCCCGAGTTGGTACCGAGTCTTGTCTGGCTGATTTCTGCCTTCCGGGGGCGGGGGCGGGGTGGGTCCTGTCTCTGAGGGGGTCCCCTGCTCCTCTCTCTTCTCCAGCCTGCAGGCCCCTCTCCCGCCCACCCTTCATCAAAGCCGCCCCCCCCCCCAGGCTCTGCTGCTGTGACTCTCAAGACACCAAGCGCCCTGTCGCGTGCCCTCTGTAGTGGCTCCTTCTGGGCCTGCATCACCAAGGTGCTTTACACGCCAGCTCACTCCAAACGTGCCAGAGTATTTCCACGTCATGGCACCTCCCTGTTCTGGAGATAAGTGTGTTTCCCTTGGAAAGTTGGACCCAGTCTTTGACGCAGCCCCCCACCCCCGCACAGAGCCAAGCGCAGGTCATCAGGGATTCCAGAGTCTCAGGTGTTAACAGTTAAAATTTTTTTTTAATTGCTAACTCTCAGGGGACTCTATCCAGTCTCATGAGCTAGACCATGATGGAAGGTAATACGAGAAAGGGGATGTATGTATACCAATGCCTGGGTCACTTTGCAGAAATTGGCACACATTGTAAATCAACTGTACTTTAATTTTTATTTGTTTAATTTTCAATTTTTTAATTTGTATGTTTTTGCTTTTTACGGCCCCCACCTGCAGCATATGGAGGTTCCCAGGCTAGGGGGTCAAATCGGAGCTACAGCTGCCGGCCTACACCACAGCCCCAGCAACGCAGGATCTGAGCCACCTCTGCAACCTACGCCACAGCTCACAGTAACACCAGATCTTTAACCCACTGAGCGAGGCCAGAGATTGAACCCCAAACCTCACGGTTCCTAGTCGGATTCGTTTCCGCTGCACCATGACAGGAGCTCCTGTACTTTAATTTTTTTTTTAATTATTTAAAAAAATGAGAATCAAGAAAATGTGCTCAACTTGAATGCAGGTCAGACTCTTCCCCCGTTAAAACTAGTTTTAACTCCTTTGCTAGCAGTGGGCCCAGTAGAGAAGACTGAGGCCCATGCAGGGTCGTCTGGAATTCGTCCCGCAGTCGGGGAGGAGAAAGCCCAGTCCCTTGTCCCCTAGGGAGCTTTTCGCCCCGGCTCTGGGAACCACCGTCTGACTTCCAAAGACCCGACGTGTGTTTGCCTTTTCCTTCAGAGAGAGAGACACAAGCTGAGCCCTAGCAGGAACCCGCAGATAAACGTGCGAAAAGTAAGAACGAGACGAGAAGAGTGGGAGAGACGGAAGATGGGCGTTGAGTTTATGAGCGACGCCGAGAAGCCGGAGCAGGCGGGGAGCGCGGGCGAGGCCGGGACGCCCAGAGGGTTCGTGGCTCGGCGGGGTCTGGGGTGGCCGCCCCGGCGGCCCCCGCCCGCTTGGGCGCCGGGAGAGGCGGTGCCCGCTGCCCTGACGGCGCGGCCCGGTCGCCCGGGTGCTGATGCCCGTGGCGTTGGCCCGCCCGCGGCGGCCGGGGACCAGCATCCTGCCAGACCTGCCGACTAATCCCGTCCCGACTAACCCCGTTCCTTTCAGAGGCTCCCAGGCGCCTGTGCCTTCCGACGCCACGAAGGCCTCTGCCCGAGGCCCCGCGTCCCCCTCCCTGGGCTGAACCCCGCGTCTTGCGGCGCCTGCCGCGCTCTCCATGTCCGTCCTGCTCTTGCCCTCAGGGTGCGCGCGTCGTTACCCGTGTCCGTGCCTCGGCCGCCGACGCCTGCGTCTTAGACGCCTGTGGAGACCCCTGTCCTGTGTCGCGCGGCTGCTCCCGCAGCCGCAAGCGCGTCGCGAGGGGGAAGGGGCCTCGCGGTGGCTGCCGCGGCCCGGGGTCCCGGCGGCGCCGGAGCTCGGCCGCTGAAACCGCGACGGCCGCGGTGCTCGGAGCCTCGCGGGGCCGCAGCCTCGTGTCTAGACCAGCGGCCGAGCGTGTGGTTGGTGTGCTGCGTGCAGACGCGCGCGGATGCCCGGGAGCCGGCCGCGCGTCCCTCACGCGCGCTCTCGCCCCCTGTTCCTGCCGCCAGGTCCCACGCGTCGGACGTCACGGACTACTCGTACCCGGCCACCCCCAACCACTCTCTGCACCCGCAGCCCGCGACCCCCTCTTCGTACGGGGCCGCTGAGGCGCCGCCGCACCAGGCCCCCGAGCACGAGTACCGGCCCCCGTCGGCCTCGGCCCGGCACGGGGCCCTGAACCGGCCTCAGCAGCCGCCGCCGCCCCCGCCGCAGGCCGCAGATGGGCCGCAGGCCTCCGCGCCGCTGGCGCCCGCCGACTACGGGTAAGGGGGCGTCGGGGCGCCGAGGGCGCGGCGCAGGGGCCCTGCCGTGTGGGGCGGGGGAGTCTTGTCTCAGGCACCACACTCTGGAGGCCAGAACGCAGCCGGGACAAGTGCGACTCACGCAGGGACAGAGCTCCCCTTGTGGCTCAGCAGGTTAAGAACCCGACGGCTATCTGTGAGGACCCAGGTTGGATCCCTGGCCCCACTCAGGTGGGTTAAGGGTCCAGCATTGCTGTGGCTGCGGCGTCGGTTGCAGACGCAGCTCCTCTTTGACCCCTAGCCTGGGAACTTGCACGTGTTCAGGGCGCAGGGCCCCGCTGCCCCCTTCATTATTCCAGGTCAGGCTTGGGCTTGCCTGTCTTCGTGGCTCAGTCCCTCTCTGTTGGAATGGGTGACAGAGCCAGGGTATCTCTAGGACACAGTCCCAACTGGTGAACTGGTCCCCCTCCCCCCCGACACCCCCCCCCCCCCCCCCCCCCCCCGCCTTCTCCATGAGGTCCCGGTGAACCGCGGAGACCCTGTGTCCCAAAGGACACGGCTGTGCAGGGCAGCACTTGGACCTGCGACCTTGGCATTACTCTGCCACCAGGTCCCCTTGTTTTCTGTCATTCGGGAACACAATCAGACACCTCGTAAAGAAGAGCCTCGTGTTAGGTGTTTATTACTTGAGCTCCCACCTGCACTTTGAGAGGTGGCCGTTTTGGCATCACCTTGGCCTTGGATGAGGCAGCCCCTCCCAACCAGTGCCCAGGGCAAGGGAGCCCTCTGTCCGTTCAGGGTTCCCTTTACCCCAGAGCAGCGTGTGTCGCTTTCTCAACCCATGTCCCTCAGCCTCCTGAGGTGTTCTTGTCTTCCTGGCCACACGGTCCTGGATGTGGCTTGTGGCCGGGGCTCCGTAAGTCGGGATTCCTGGGGGGCCAGGGGCTCTTACCAAGTGTCGGGTGGAGAGGGCCTGTGGGCCTGGTTGGGGTGCAGCCCCCTCGGCTGAGTGGAATCCAGCAGATGCCTTGGCCGGAGGGGTCTTCGGAGCGTTGGAAGATCTGTTGGGGGGCACTGTGGGCGTGGGGGTTTCCGTGTCCACCGGATAGAAAACAGGATTTCCATCCGATGGGCCACAGGACACTGGCGAGGCGGGCGTTGGCGCCGCCTCTTCCGAGGTGCCCCTGCCGCCAGGCCGCCCGAGCCCTGCAGAGCTGCCTGCCCGGTGTTCGCTTCCTGCCGCGCAGAGCAGATGAGCGTGCATCCCACTTGTGACCAAGGCGAGGCTGTTTGCATCCTGCAGGGATTCCGTTCAAGTGACCATGCAGGCGTGTTTGGGGGTGGCCTTTCTCGGAGGCGGGGGACCCTCCGTGGCCCCTGCTGACTGCTTGGTCTCTTGGCCAGGATGCTGCCGGCGCAGACCATGGAGTATTACAGCCCGTCGGGGCCCCCGCCGCCCCCGCCGCCGCCCATGATTCCTTCGGCGCAGACCGCCTTCGTCAGCCCCCTCCAGATCCCCATGCAGCCCCCCTTCCCGGCCTCCGCTGGCTCCTCCTACGCTGGCCCGCCTCACGCTCCCTCCGGCGGGCTCGTGGTCACGGCCCCGCCGCCCCCAGGCCCCCCGCCGCCCCCGCCGGGTCCCCCGGGGGCGGGCTCCTCACTCTCCTCCTCCCCGATGCACGGCGCGCCGGGAGCCGAGGCCAAGCGGCAGGAAGCTGCCCAGCCGCCCATCAGCGATGCCAGGAGTGACCTCCTCGCTGCCATTCGGATGGGTGAGTGTGTCCTGGGAGCCAGGCCCGCGGCCAGCCCGCCGCAGCTGGGACTCCTCTCTGCGCAGGGTGGACCCTGGAGTCGGGCGAAGGGGGCCTTGTTTGATTTTCTTTCAATGAGAGTAGATGAGTTTTTGCCAGTGCAGAGTAAACAGGTGATGCTAAAGCACTAAGACTGCAGAAAGGTTTGCTAGCCTCAAAATAGACAACAAAAGTGATCAGTAATTAATTGGATCTTTTTCCCCTGCATTCTGCTCTAAGAGTATCATGACAGCATGTCTCAGAGTGTTCATATTTTTAGTTTGATGTGCTAAGCCAGTAGTTTTGCAACATGTAAGCGGCAAAGTGCCTGTCACATGAACAGCCTGCGCTGAACCCCAGAACATGAACCCTCAGGAAGCAGAGCATCTCCAGCCAAGGTGGGGTGGGGGAGCCCTGAGCCTCCCTGCGTGCCCCTCCCCCTCGAAATCCAATAAAAAATGTCTGTTCCGCGTCACTTAGTTCCTTGGCTGAGGGTCACCAATAAGATGCAGGAGTGTTCTAGGAGCTTCCGGACCCTGGGGAGCCACACTGTCTCCTGGTCACAGTGTCACTGTTTCAGGCCAGAAGTGGCTGGGGAGGCATCCAGCTGGGGCATCCTCAAGGTCCTTCGTGGGGCACGGGGATGTCACCGCCTCTGCTTCTTGCTTGAGCACCCTGGAGCCAGGCCCCAGAGAGGCACAAGCCCTCCTGCGGGTCCCGGGGCTCTTATGAATGCTGGGCACCACGGGCTGCTGATTCTGTCCAGAAAAAGTCCCAGAGCTGTAGTAACCTTGGTGACCACGAATTTGGGCCCTGATAGGAGGGGCTTTGACACCCGTGAGCCTCATCCACTGAGAACGACCCGTAAGCTGGGTCTAATCCGGAGGAAGCGCTGAGGCGCCCACACAGAGGGACCCCCTGCAGAAGGTGAAGGTCAGAGAACAAAGACCGAGGAGCTGCCCGGGTTAAGGGGCAGGAGAGAAACACAGCTCGCGGAACAGGTGATCCCACGTTAGATCCCAGAGCTGGTGGAAAACGTTTTTCATTCATTTATCACAGTAGGCCTGTTTGCAAATTTTAAAGGAAATTTGTAGGCTAGGCGGTACTGTTTTCTCTCTGCTAACCATCTGATTTTGAGCTTTTTTTTAAGGAAAGCCGTATGAAGTATTTGGGGGCAGAGGGACATTCTGTGCCACTTCCTCTCAAATGATCTAGGGAAGAACATGTGTGAATGAGAGTGCGAGAGGAAGGCGCTGCCGCAGATGTGGTCATGTGTTACCAGTTGGGAATCTGAGTAGGTTATATGGGAACGTTTTCCTACCAGTCTCAGAGTATTTTATAAATCCGAAATTAATTTGCAAGAAAAAGTTAAACAACACCTTAAATCGTCAGCCCATTTTGTCACTCACAAAAAAAGCAGGAGAGAAAGGCACCTGTATTTCACACCCATTTTCAACAGTCGTGGTTGAAACAAAGCCTCCTCTGTTACCTCCCAGCTTAGCCAGGCCTTCTCGGCTGTTTCTCAAGCCTCTGGGTCCCAGGCATCCAGGAGCCTCTAATGACAATAGAGATGCTCGTGCTGGCTGGTCCAGCGCGACAGCCTCTGGCCACCATAAATCTGCCTTGAAACAGCCTCATGGGGTCAGTGCCTGCTGAATCAGGCTGTGCGGTTCTAGAGTGTTCCTTTCCAGTGTTCACGTGTGCTAAATCATAACTGACTTTCTTATATTTCAGTGCATGGCTGCGCAGAATGTTGCAACTCTGAGTACCCATTTTTTCCTTGGTTGGTGACTATGAAACGTCTGTTTCCCAGGCTTCTCCCCTCCCACTGCTGAAAGGGTTTCTTCTAGTGGCAGGAGGGGGAAGACAGCCGTACCAGGCCGTTGCACGCAGAGGGATCTCGTTCTAAGCTGCGTCTCGTGTCTCTAGGGATTCAGCTGAAGAAGGTGCAGGAGCAGCGGGAGCAGGAGGCCAAGCGGGAGCCCGTGGGGAACGACGTGGCCACCATCCTGTCCCGGCGCATCGCCGTCGAGTACAGCGACTCCGACGACGACTCGGAGTTTGACGACAACGACTGGTCTGACTGAGGCGGGTGCCCGGGGACCGGGCCTGGGCAGCGTCTCCACCCTGTCAGTGGTCCCAGCACCAGAGAGTGGTGCCGTCCCCCCGTAGCTTAGCACCTTTTGTATCAATAATGTGAGATTGCTTTTGCACATCCCCCAGTTCTGGGTTTTTCAGTCTCGACCGTCTAATACTGAAGTGCCACTAAGCGTAGCACCCCGTGCTGCCCCCCGAGGTGAGCTGTAGCTACCGCGTCGTCCTGGAAACAGCCCTTGGCTTCCTGCCGCTGGGGTTCACCCCCCGTCCCCGTCGCCCCGCAGACCCGCTGTCTTGGTGAAGGCGGCAGGGCTTTGCCAGATGCTGGCTGAGCGTGAGGGTCGCGTGTGGCAGCTGTCGCCCACACTGCTCCGACATTTCGTGTGGTCTCGGTGCGTTTCAGACGAAGAAGCCGGTTCAGAGCGGGCTGGCCGGGGACGGCAGGCGTCTGTCTGTCGGCGGTGTCTTGCACTGGAATGTTCGCCTGCTCCTGCTTGTGAGCTGGGACCCCGGCCCTTGCTGCAGCCCCCCCCCCAGCCCCGAGGGCACGTGCAGAGCCGGGCCGGAGACCAGCCCTCTGTCCTCCAGGGGCCACTCGGCAGCCCCCGGCCTGGGAGCAGCCCCACGGGCCGGGCGGGCCTGAGCGCCTCCCCACCGCCGCTCGACCACTTCTCGCCTCTCCCCCCGCCCGGTGCTGTGGCCAGTTCGGGGTCCAGCACGCGCAGGGCCTTCGCCCTGTCCTAGAAGCACACGGGTCCCCTTCTCACGTGGCCGTGGGCACACGAGACTCCATGGCCACCTCGGATGGGAGTCGCCCCCCCTCCTGTCTCCCTCCCGGGTGGTGACGCATGAGCCGGGCGGGTGGTCCTGGCTGGGCCGAGGCTCTCAGGCTCTCGAGGGAGGGCTTGGGTCCTGTCTTTCTGGAGGAAGGATGACCGCTAGGCTGCAAGAAAGCACCTTTGCCCCGGGCTTTGATCTGAGACGTAACCTCGCAGGTGTAACCCCCACTCACGTCTTCGCAATGCCGCCTGGGCCGAGGGTCCCTGTGACTCTCACCCTGACCGAGGAATCTGTGGCTAAAAGAAAGTCGTTTGGGCGGAGGGCAGGGGTGGGGATGGGCCGGGGGTCCTCTTAGGACATTCCCGCCCCCGAGTCACGTCTGTGTCCCCGAGGGACATGGACAGCCTGTGGGAGGTTGTGGTCTTTGGGTCGAGTCTGTGTCCTGGGCTTTTAGTCACCAGGTTTAGAGCTCCAGAAGCCTCAGGTCTGTGTCCCTTGTCCAAGTCTGTGCTCAGGCCAGGGTATCTGAGTCATTTCAGCTAAAACCCGCTCTTTGGCACACGCTTCTTGAGTTTCTGTTTCTCGGAGCCAGTCACTATAATTTTATCGCCTGTAAGTAGCAGTTATTAATGAGCGTTTCAGTTTCTAAATTCTCTTCTTTTTTTTCAATGTGGAGGCCAACTGTGTTGGCTTTTTTCTTGGGAATCTTACCAGTTTTAGTCATATTTTGTGTTTTATAATATTTGGTCTTGAGTGTTACTTTTGGCTTAGAAATCACTTGCGTAATTCTAGAGCTTATAATTGGTGATGCTTCTTCGTTTTACGTCCTTCTGTTCTCAGGATGGAGAGAATGCATAAAGCTACTATCCATGTCAGGATTCTTCTATTTATATCTTATTACAATAAAAATTAGTGGCACTTTATTCATAAATATTCATAAGCCTGTTAATTATCGGTTGTCTTCCTGTGGGTTAATCAACAAGTTATTTTCAACTTGATTTTCTGACGAGTGAGAAAGCTTTTGCCCTGATGTGTTATGTAACCTTTAAAAGAATGGAAAAGGACTAAAATCCAGTTTAGCTTATTTTTTGCAGTATTTTTCTCAGCATATTTGATTTATTCTAAAAATGAAATCCAGACTTTTTCTAATACGATGTTACATGAAAAGGAAGAAGTGACTATTTTGAATTGTCAGTTGTCGTTTTCAAATGTACAAAGCAAAGGGAGAAAAAGACATTTAAATGCATACTTATCTATAAATTTTACATTTCGAAGTAGTTACATGTTTGTTGTAAGGTTATTTTAAATTGGCCCCAGTCCCATTCCCCCCCCCCACTGCCATGTATGTTTAGTTTAATTTTTCACAAGCTTTTTTGCTCGTGTCTCAGCTACACGGAGGGGAGAGTTCTCTACCGCGAATCATCTGCACACCCCGTGATGTGGTTGACCTTCCGTTTTAGCCCCAAACCGTAAGAGTCGGTCACTTAGGTTTCTCTTCGGTCAGAGTTGGAGAATTAGCCCTTTCATTTCAGGGAGTTTTTAGGATATTGAGATGTTTTCTGAGCACCAAGTGGTTAGATTGTGCAAGCTTTGTAATAATTTGCAGCTGAAACTCATGATACATTTTAATCCATTGGAGACTCATGGGAATGTATCAGCCAGAGTAGCAAGTACTTTTTGTTTTTCAACCGGAGTCTGTCATCTTGCAGTATTACTGATGCTATTGTAAATTGAATTTAAAGTGGTATTTAAAAAAACAACCTCCTGGTAAACAATTTTTATCTGTTTGTATATCTTACTATAGATTATGTACAAGTAACATCTGAATAAAATTACACTTTTAACCCTAAACCGGTTTTGCTTACTTATAACAGTGTTGTATGTTTAACCCTTTTTGGGGGGAGAAGTTGGGGGTTGGGTGGTGTTTTAAAGTAGCTTTTCCATTATTAGATAACAAAAGATACCACTCTGACTTCCATTAAAAAAAAAAAATTTTTTTTTTTTGGCTGTCCCCATGGCATGCAGGAGTTTCCGGTCAGGATCAAATCCACGCCATAGCAGAGACCTGAGCCAGAGCGTTGACAGTACTGAGTCCTTCACTGCTAGGCCGCCAGGAGACTCCTCCATTTAAATTTGTACACAGCTTCTGTGTAACCAGGGGTGCAGGCTGGATTCTGTGAGTGACTCAGGGAAGCAGTGGTGGAGCCGGGAAGACAAAGCCGTTCCCGGAGCAGGAAACAAGCTGTGCCCAAGACGGCGTCCGAACCCCGCCTGCCTGGTCTCCATCATCGCCGTGACTCCTAGACTCGGGAGCAGTGACCGCTTCGCAGATGCTTCCCGTGAATCCTTAAAATAATCCTTGCAAAGAGGTGTTCCTTTTCCTACCTGGGAAACGAGAGTGAAGCCGGGCGGCTGGCGGAAGGCTCTTGGGGGACGGGAGCTGCACGTGGGCGCAGCAGTAAAGGGGGGCAGAGGGGGCTGGAAGGATAGGCTGGCGTTGAGGCTCCCACAGCCACTGCCCTGAGCTGCCCTGCAGGCTGTGAGCGCTGTGGGTCCCACGTTTGTCTCTGTCCCAGGAGCCTCAGCACAGCTCCAGCCGCTTGACAGTGGGCAGCTGTGTGTGGGCGATGGGCTGGGTGATGGGTTCAGAGTTCCTTTTTTACCAAAAGTTAATTGTGTGCAATTTTAAACATATGGAATGTTTTTTTACCCAGTGCCCCCAGTTTATTACCTCTTGTCTCTGGACCTCGGCTCCCACCTTGTTGGGTTGTTGCCAACAGACTGAGTGATGGGTGACGGGGCCATATTCACCGTTACGGCCTGTTGTCAAGTACAGGGCCTGGCACGTCCCAGGGTCCCCTCGTTTCCCGACTGTCATTTACAGAGCGGAAGGGGAGGCTCCGACACCACGTAGAAGAAGCCTTCGGAAGAAACTGAGGACACTAACCCGGGCCACGCGGGTACGATGGTGCCGGGCCCTGAGCTGCCAGCGTCTGCGGGCCCCTTGCTAAGAATGAAGGAGCAGGCCGGTCTCCGCCCTCCCGCGTCTCGTCTCAAGAGGAGGACACGCAATGTCACGTAAGGAAACGCGATCCTTTCCGCGTGCTTGCCTTGGGGGCGGGGTGGGAGGGCCATCGGCTCTGGGCCCAGGGAAGCGGAGGTCAGGAACCCAACAGAGGGTCCCCCCAGGGCCGCAGGAAGGGGGCTTCTGCAGAGCGGGACAGCCTTGGAGAAAGCCAGTGAGGTGGGACCATGGACAAGGATCAGTGCGGCGGAGCGGGAAGAAGAGGCGTGTCACCAGTGGGGGACCTTCCCAGGGCAGTGCTCGGGACTCGGGGTGCTTTTTCAGCCACCACGGCTGCAGCTTCAAAGGTACAGAAAACCTCTCCGTATCTGCAGCTCGCTGGCTGTTCACTGGCCCTGACACCCTCCTGCCTTGGGCAGTACTTAGACTTCGACTTAAGAGGGCATCTTAGGTCTGTTTTACTTCTTTCTATTCAGAAGGCACTTGAGAGCTTCATGCAGCTCGCCAGCATTAAAGATGGGGAAGCTGGCCACTGCTTAGTTACAAAACGTGGCCTCTTAACTCTTGAATTTTCGAGCTGTGGTCCTCTTGTTCCACAGGAGACTTCTCAGTAAGTGCTGTGCACCTGTACCACCCACCCATCCATCCCCTCACCGTATTTTGTGCCGTTCACACAGTTCCAGTGTAATCCACCCCTGAACACTTCAGTATATCATAAATTAAGAGTGTAATATTTGTATTTAATATTTTTAAGGTAAGAGATACTTAGACAGGAGTTCCCTGGTGGTGCAGTGTGTTAAGGATCTGGCATTGGCATTGAGCAGCTCAGGTCATTGCTGTGGTGTGGGTTCAATCCCTGGCCCTGGAATTTCTACGTGCTTATGGGCATGACCAAAAGAAAAAGAAAGATACTTAAGAGTGAAATGCACACATCTTTGCATGCGTGGATTCGCATCCATGAATTAATGTAGCCTTTTTAGAACTTGATGTACACAAAATAAAACAGCATGCGCCCTTTGGCATCTGGCTCCTTTCAGCATGTTTTGGAAACTTGTTCATGGTGCTGCCTGTGTCTGTTTGTTCCTTTTTATTGCTGAGTCCTGTTCCTTTGTATGGATATACCAGGGGGGGTTTCTGTCCTCTCAGATAAGTTCGTTTAAGTCCTTCCTGGACATATGTGTTCATCTATCTTTGGAGAAGTAACTAGGAGTGAAATGTCTGTATCGTAGGTAGGTGTCTGTCTGGTTTTGTAAGAAACTGCCAGACTTTGCAAAGTGGATATACTGTCTTAGATCCACCAGCAGTGTCGCTCCACATCCTTAGATATGATTTTCTTTGTATTTATCCTGCTTGGGGTTCGCTGATCTTGAATGTGGAAATTTACATCTCTCATGAAATTTGGGGAATATTTGGACGTGAGTTTTTCAAATATATTTTCTGCCCCCTTCCATACTTAACTTCTATACTTGCATTACAAGCAGATCTCGATTTGCTGTGATTCGCCTTATTGCACGCCACAGATACTGCACTTTTTTCAAAACGGTTTGTGGCAGCCCTGCCTCAGACTGGCTTATCAGTACCATTTCCAACAGCGTTTGTTCACTTCGTGTCACAACGAAGTATTTTAAACTTTTCATTATTATATTTGTTATATTTGTGATCAATGATCTTTGATTTTTTTTTTTTTTTTTTTTTTTTTTTAGGGCCACACTCACAGCATATGGAGGTTCACAGGCTAGGGGTCCAATTGGAGCTACAGCTGCCGGCCTACACCACAGCTGCAGCTAAGCCAGATCCGAGCCACGTCTGTGACCTACACCACAGTCCATGGCAATGCTGGATCCTTAACCCACTGAGTGAGGCCAAGGATTGAACTCATGACATCATGCCTCCTAGTCGGATTCATTTCTGCTGTGCCATGACGGGAATTCTCATGTTACTATTGTAATTGTTTTGGCACTTTTAGCTATAAATATTTTGAAATTAATGTTTATACATTGTTTTTTTAAGACACAATGCTACTGCACACTTAATAGCCTACGGTATCTTGTAAATAGTACTTCTGTATATGCACTGGGAAACCAAAAAATTTGCATGACTCATGTTATTGCAGTGATCTGCAACCAAGCCCACAGTCTCTGAGCTCTGCCTGTACACATATGTTAGACCTTTTGATGTTGGCCCAAAGCTACTTGAGACTCTTGACATTTAAAAACTCTCGGGAGTTCCCGTCGTGGCTCAGTGGTTAACGAATCCGACTAGGAACCATGAGGTTGCGGGTTTGGTCCCTGCCTTTGCTCAGTGGGTTAACAATCCGGCGTTGCTGTGAGCTGTGGCGTAGGTTGCAGACGCAGCTCCGATCCTGCGTTGCTGTGGCTCTGGTGTAGGCCAGCGGCTACAACTCTGATTCGACCCCTGGCCTGGTAACCTCCATATGCCGAGGGAGTGGCCCAAGAAATGGCAAAAAGACAAAAAAAAATTTAAAATAAAAACTCTTTTTCTGTCTAGCAGATTGGGTAATTTGTATGTATCTGTCTTAAGGGTCACTGACTCTTCACCTGTCATTAATGATTTTCTCTTAAGCTCACTAGGACATCTTTTATTCAAACTTTTTTTCCATTCTAGAATCAGCTCTTGGCTCTTTCTTATAGTATGTTTCTTTGCTGAGATTTCCTACTGAGTGCATTTATTAAAAGCTATTTTCCGGAGTTCCCGTCGTGGCGCAGTGGTTAACGAATCCGACCAGGAACCATGAGGTGGCGGGTTCGGTCCCTGCCCTTGCTCAGTGGGTTAACGATCCGGCGTTGCCGTGAGCTGTGGTGTAGATTGCAGACGCGGCTCGGATCCTGCGTTGCTGTGGCTCTGGCGTAGGCCAGTGGCTACAGCTCCGATTGGACCCCTGGCCTGGGAACCTCCATATGCCGCGGGAGCGGCCCAAGAAATAGCAACAATAACAACAACAACCACCAAAAAGACAAAAGACAAAAAAAAAAAAAAAAAAAAAAAAAAAAAGCTATTTTCCTTTACACCTTTGGACATAGTTACACCAGCTCTTTAAAAACCCTTGCCTGCTGATTCCAACATCTGGATCTTCTCAGGATCAGTCTCTATTGATTGCCTGTCTCTTGAGTGCAGGCCTGGTAGTATTTGGACTGTAGCCCACACTTGGTGAATAGTACAGTTTAGAGACTCAGGATTTTGTTTTGTTCCTCTGAAAAGTGCTGTTTTTAAAGAGAGGGACAGTTCACTGGCTAGAATTAAGCTTCCAGCTCTTCTCTGCATCTCTTCCTTGTCCCCTTGGGAAACAGCAGAGATCTTTGAAGCGCCCTCAGCTTAGCCGGGCCCCTTGGAGGGCGCTTTGCTTGCGCCTGGTTGCAGGATCAACCAGACCTTGGGCACTTACACTCAGTGTTTGGATTCCCTCTCGGCCCCTCTTTCCTCGGATCCTCCCTCACGTTCCTTCTGCTCTGGTCACGCTGAGCTCGGTCCTCTTATTTTTTCAGTCAGGAGACGCTGGGATGAGCCGCCAAGACTCTGGGCTTCCTCTTCAAGTTCAGCTGCCCTGCTTGGCAGGATGGAGCCTGTCCTCAGGCAAAAAAAAAAAAAAAAAAGAAAAAGAAAAAGAAAAGAAAAAGCCATTAAAAACAGGAAAGGCACCAATCTTTTTTCCTTCCAAGCGTCAACTTCCTTTACCGTCTTTGTTTCTGAGTCCTCTCCATTGCCTCCAATAGTTGTGAAGTATATTTTAGCCAGCTTATCATGTTTTTCTCTAAAGCACTGGGCTGGAATGGATTAGTTCTCCATCCCCAGGAGCCTCATTCTATAAATATTTGATGTAATGTTTATTTTAAAAATATTTTTACATGTAATTTTTAAAAAATGCAGACTGTTGTTGAATACCCAAATCTAACAGAAAACCAACAGTTTGATTTTTCTGCCAAGGCAAACTTGTTTTTGCAAGGACCCTGCAAGAAAACTTGTGATGTCTTTATTTAGGTGGCACAGAAGGATTGCCCGCATGGTGAATTCTGTACCATGTCCTATTTGCATCTCCTTATGTCTGTGAATCAGGATGGAGCCTAAGGTGCAAGCAAACCACAGCATGTAAAGAATGTAGCAATTGAGACTTTAACAAACTGCCAGCCTTAACCCCAGTCTCAACTCTCTATGTTCCCTGAATAACATACATTCACGTGCACCCCGAGTGCCAGACTCTATTATTGGGGGTTCACTGGGGAAAAAAAGTTCGCTTTCTAAACGTTTCAAAACCACTGTGGGACATCATCCCTCTCTGATTTTCTGATCTTTACACCAAGAAGTATTCACAGGGTGACAGCACGTTGTCCTGTGCACTAATTGTGTATCCTGCAAAGACAGCGCGAATACTGAGGTGTGTCAGAGCTTGCGAAGAGCTACCCAGTGAATCTGCAGGTGTGAGCAACTTGGAGAGGTGTGTTGGCAGGGACCTGATGGTAACGAGATGCGCCTTCAAACTACACTTTCTCCACAGAGCTGACACCTGCTGGACGGTAATTTGCCAAAGCACGGTCGCTCTCTTGTGAATGTGCACCCATGTCATGTTCCTGAACGCCCCCCCCCCCATATTCACCCTGTGCACGCGGGATGCGAACAAGTAGCTTCAAACACAGAACCGCGGTGAGCGAGAGGAGGTGGGTTGGTGGATGACTCACCATGAAGAAAATCTGTGCTTTGCAAGTAACTTAAAACCTACCCAGTGGTGCTTCCCGTGAAGCGACATTTGAAAGCATTTAATATTCTAGGATGTGCTGCCTCTGGTCTGGCTGAAAACCAGTTTAAACAGAAGTCAAGCAATTTAAGAACAGGGAGCCTCGGCGACCTGCTGGCGCGAGTGTAACTGAGCATTTGCGCGGGCCAGACGTTGCCTCCTGTGCGCGTCCGCGATGGTGGCTGGAAACACCGTCTTGAAATTCAGCCTTTACAGTCTTGCTAAGTAATTAAATTAGGATGTTAACTTCCGGCTCCTTTGATTTGCAAGTTAGAGAGTTTCGATGGCACGTGCACGGAGGCAGAACTTGCATCAAGAGCCCCTGGGTCCCCCACTTCACCCGAGAGTACCCCCACCCCCCTGCGGCCAGCTTGCAGCTCCTCCATTCCCTGCCTGGCCAGACTCTGCCATACTAAGTCTTGAGGCCACACTGAGGGCACAGGAACCCAAGGCAGTTAATAAAGGAATTAAAACAGTGGGCCCCCCCCCACCGCTGCTGCTCAGCCCCCACCAAGTTTCTGGTGATGGGTCTTGGCTTCACAAAGCACGTGGAGGCTTCTCATGGTCCCGGAGCAGGTAATGTGTTGCCTGGGGCCGAGAAATGCTGGGGCCTGGTCCTGGCCTCTGGGCCATCTGTCCCGTTCCCCACCCCCGGCCTTTTTTTTTTTTTTTTTTTTTTTTTGTCTTTTTGCCATTTCTTGGGCCGCTCCCGCAGCATATGGAGGTTCCCAGGCTAGAGGTCCAATCAGAGCTGTAGCTGCTGGCCCATGCCACAGCCACAGCAACGCAGGATCCGAGCTGCGTCTGCAACCCACACCACAGCTCACGGCAATGCTGGATCCTTAACCCACTGAGCAAGGCCAGGGATCGAACCCGCAACCTCATGGTTCCTAATCGGATTCGTTAACCACTGTGCCACGACGGGAACTCCCATCTGTCCCCCTTGATGTCACTCACTGGACAGGCCTTCACCCTTCCCTGGCTGGCGTGGAGATGCTAGGCTGCTTCTCTGCTGTTTCTATCTCCATGGGGTCCCCTGGACGTGCGAGCACTCTGCTCTCCAAGGTTCCCTGTCTCCTCTGTGGCCGTGTCTTCTTCCCCGACCCCTCCCAGCGAGGTGGTAAATGCAGGTGCAGGGCCTGACCTGAGGCCCCGCTGGGACAGGCAGCTTCAAAGGCGGTGTGGAAAAAAGTCTCGGTTTTCCGTGGGTCACGAATTCGGCAGAGACGCTCTGGCGGGACTGGCAGTGGTCTGTCACGGGGGGGGGGGGAGGGGGGCGAAGGGGCTTCCTCTCACTGAAAGCAGCCGCTCTGCAGAGCCCACCCAAGCAGGTGGCTCCCCAGCCGGTCCTCGGTCGGAGGGCACCCTAGGGCATCCTTCCCCATGTAGTAACCAGCTGTTATTTTCTATTTTTAGGGCCGCACCTGTGACATATGAAAGTTTCTGGAGCTGGAGCTGCTGGCCTACACCACAGCCACAGCAACCCCAGCTCCACGCCACATCTGCCACCTACCCTGAAGCTGCGGCAACGCTGGATCCTTAACCTACTGAACGCGGCCAGGGATCCAACCCGCATCCTCTTGGACACTGTGTTGGATGTTTAACCCACTGAGCCACAGCAGCAACTCCAGTAACCGACGTTAAAGGAGAAATAGAGTCCACAGTCTCAGGTTGGCCCCACCCCTCGTGACATGGTCATCTGCCCTCTGCTGAGACCAGTGGCCAGAGACTGATTTACAGCCTGGGGGGCCCTCGACCTCAGTACGAAGGAGACTGGGTTCAGTGCGGTGGCCCGGGGAGCCTGCCGCAGCCCCTGCCCCGCCACCGCCGGCTCTGCGCTGGACCGGGTCCCAGCCTCACACAGGAGGAGGGAGCAGCACTGCTCTGAGGCCACTGCAAGAAAGCGGCTCTGGAAAGTAGGTTGGCACAGATGCCTCCCTTCGGGGCGAGGGACGGGGAGGGGGGCTTGCTGTGTTCAGACTCCGGAGTGGATGTGAACTCGGGGACCGTGAGAAGCCTGCCGGAGCGAGGAAAGGGGGACATGCCACTTTTGTTCAGCCTGAGCCACCAGCCCGGCGGCCAGGGGAGGTCCAGCGTCCCGATGGGGAGGACACTCAGACTGTCCCCCTCGGCAGAGCTGATGCAGGAGAAGCAACTGCTGTGTCTCCGAGGCCTGGCAGTGGGAGAAGCAAAGTGTGGGAGCTGGCGGGAGGCCCCGCCCCGTCAGCGTTCCGCCGAGTCTCAGCCTGACCCGTCTCTGCTGCGAGAGCGGCCAGCACAGCTGCATTTCCCAGCTGGACGCAGGCACTCAGGCTGGAGCTGTAAGGTCAGGGCAGGGCCAGGGTGGTGGGACCGCGGGCGAGGCTGTCCCCCTGTGCCAGGCCTCAGGCTAGGACGGCTGCACTTGCTGTCTGACCTAACACAGCGATCCACTTCTCAGATGAGAACACTGAGGCCATGTGATCTGCCCGGGGCCATGTGATCTGCCCACACCAGATCTTGAGGCCAGTCTGCTCTCCCTGCTTCAGGAGGACTGGGCGGGCAGCTCCGCCAGGCAGGACCGCAATGTGGAAAGTGGGGGGCTGGGGCGCCGACAGGCCCCAGAGGTAGATGGGTCCATGCAGGTGACAGTATGGCCACTGATGGTGGCAGGACTTAGCCAGAGCCCTGCTGGTCCCCTGATTTGGACTAAAAGCAAACTCTTCAGCATTCAAAGGCCTTGCTCCTCCGGGATCTTAGTGGTTGAGAACATCCAGGCAGGATAGGGGACCACCCGCTACTCCCCCTGGCTTTTTGGAAACTTTACACAGAGTGGAATCCGCCTGACCCCAAAGCTGCGTTGTCAGGCTCCGAGCCCTGCCCAGGTCAGCAGCCGCGTCTAGGGAGGCAGGGACCTGGTCGCGGACCTGCCTGGGGAGCGGCACCACCCGGGCGCGGCTGCGCTGCTGTGAGTCGCTGGCGGCTGGGACACAGGCCCTCTCTGTGTTCTGGATGGGCAGTGGCTGTAGTGGAGCACAGACTCTGCAGGGCTTTAGGGCAGAGGTGGGGGTGTCAGAAGCGGCATCCGTGTGACCTAAGAGCGGGCCTGCATCTCAGGATGGGAGGTTCCGCGTGGACAGGAGGAGGCAGAGTAAGCGCTGCGGCCCTCGCGGGGGAGGTGCGGTCTTGGGCCTCTGATCTTGGGGTCCATGTAAGTGACCAGGGTTCCGCCCGCGGGAGGGCGGGGCGAGGAGCGGCGCCCCTGCCATCACCGAGTTGGAAGCCTGAGCTTCCACAGGGCCTCTGCCCCGCGGCAGCGTCGCCTGTTCTCCCGGGGCGTCCCGGCGCCCGCGCGTAGCACCGAGGCTGTTTGTACATCACGGCCTTCGGCGGAATTACATCACCCCTGGGGGCCCTGAAGGGGACGGTGGCTTCTGAGCCCCGGGCCGGTGGTCCTGGGCGGCCTCCGCCCCGGAAGAGACGCCCCGTGGACAGAGAAGCTGGGGTCCCGCTCCCCTCCTCCGTCCAGGTGCAGTGGGACCCCGCGGCGCGGTCGGCCTTCCTCTGCCAAAGCCGGTGTCGCCAGCGGCTAAGGGGCCCCCGGCGGGCGCCGCCCTGCGCTTCGCCGGGGAAGCACCGCCCCCCAGCGGCCAGAGGGCGGCGCGGCGTCCCTCCCGCAGCGGGTCCTGGCGCCTCGGTTCCTTCCATCCAGCCTGGGCTCCTTCATCAAAGGCGCGCGGGTTGGCGCGCGCCGCTGTTGGGAGTGAATCGGGACACGGTCTCCGAGGGCGACTAGCAGACATCTGTCAAAAGCGAAGACTGCACATACTTGGGTGGAGCAAGAACTTATCCAGACTGGATTTTCCAAAAGTGCAAGGTTGGTCTTTGTGGGCCAAGTGCTCCTCCAGGGCTTTGCCTCCGCTGGCAGGAGTGGATTCCTGTCCCCTGGGGGCCGCCTCGCCGCGGGCCTGACTTCCCAGGTGACCACGTCACCAACGTAGGGAAGCCCCGGGTCCCTCTCAGAACGGCCACCTCTGGGGCTCAGCCACCCAGTTGTCAGGGAGCCCAGGCGCCCCAGAGGCCACGTGCAAAGTCCAGTCCCAGCCACGGTCCCAGCCAGCAGCCCCTGCCAGCCCCGTGAGCAGGCCAGGCCTCTAAAAGAGGCCCCGAGTTCCCGCCATGAACGGCCACCACCGAGGCCCCTGGAGCAGGGCCTGTGCTCCCCACCTGCCCAGACTGCACAGTTGTGAGCCAAGATGAATGCTGCCATCGTTGTCGGTTACTCAGATTTGGGGTGATCTGTTACCCACCCGGAGAGGCTGAGACAGATTCCGGTAACGGCACCAGGTACGCGTTTCGGACTTATCTGCACACACGCAAAATGGCAAATTTCCGCCAGTTTGGTTTGCAGCAACCAAAGACTGGAGACCACCTACTGTTCCGCCAACAGAGTATGGATCAAACTACAGTCCATACACAGTGGAGTCCTTGGCAACTAGACAAAGAACGAGCAGGTTTCAAAGGAATTAATACGCTTTTCAAGATAAATCATTAAAGTGAGAAAATAAGCAGCAGGGGAACGCGCACACGTGCTGTCCTTTAGGGAGAAGGAAAATAACGCGTCTCTTTAGATGGGGATGGCTTTCTGAAAGGACCTGGGCACCCGGGCGCGGAGGCAGGGCCTCGGCTGCTCCCTTCTCCACCCGCCAACGTTGTGAGCAAGTAAACATCCACCTGCCTAAAAAACCAACCAATCATTTCCAATGTATAAAGGCCTTCTGATCTGCTGGACAGGATGAGAGAGAGAAATGTGCCTTATTCTTCTACTGTTTAGACAGAGTGAAGCATGCCAGTGAAGAGGGAAAATCTCTAGTCGGGCTGCGGGGGTTCAGGTCCTGCCTCTGCCCTTGACCTTGGGCAAGTTACTCAAATGACCAGGTTTTTTAGCTGGTTGACCTTAAGCCTGCTCTTCTTTTTAAAAAGTTGTTCTTGACTGACAATGTTGGGTTCATTTCTGCCGTACAGCACAGTGAACTCGTTATGCGCATTTATCTCTTTTTAGGATACTCTTTTCCATTCTGGTTTCTCGTAGGACACTGGCCACAGTTCTCTGTGCTGTACAGTAGGCCCGTGTTTACCTGCTCCGGGTATAACAGCTTCTATCTGCTGACCCCAAACGCCCCGTCGGTCCCACTCTCTCCCCCTTGGCAGCCCAGGTCTGTTCACCTTGTGTGTGAGGCTGCTTCTGTTCTGGAGGCAGGTTCATTTGCGCCACATTTTAGATTCCACATAGAAGTGCTCTCATACGCTACGACCAGTTCTTTCGTTTCTTGTCTGTACAGTGGAGCGTGATAATGCATTCAGTTCAAGATAGCTGGCAACTTGTGTGAATTATTTAGAAACAGTTTCCAAACATATGAGGACCCGGTAGGTTTTTTGGTTGGTTTTTGATTCCTAGCTTTATTGCATTTCTTTGTAGTTCTAGAACAGGCTTCACATGATTTCGCACAGGCTGGGTATGAAATCTGATGAGACTGACTGCGAGACTCGGCATAGGGCACATTTTGGGAAATTACATGCAGGAAGGAAGTAGATGCAGTGTCTTCTATCTGTCCACTACTTTAAGGTTTTGTACTGTCAGCTCTTCTATGTTGTTACTGATTTTTTTTTTTAATCACGAAGAGGACGTGTTTAAAATACTCCACTAAGCGTTTGGACTGGTATCTATTGATTTCTATGGTTGTATTTAACTTTCCTTCCCATATTCTGATGCACGTCTCTAGGGTTTGTGATCTCACGCCCTCTGTGTGTAATGCCTACTATGTACACACATGGCGGGCATTGTTCTAATTGAAATACACGCAGCTCGGTTCGCCTCTCAACCACCCTACGAAGAAGTTTCTTTAGTATTCATCGTGCACGTGGAAACTAAAAAAGTCAGAGACTAGGAATTTGCTGAAAATTACACATACAGGTGGTAGCCGAACTGGGACTGGAACAGGCTCTGAAATCTGTGCTTTTAACCAAAATTTTACATCGTTCTCATGAATGAGTATCTGTCACTATGATAAGAGCTTCTTTGCCTTAGATCTCTTCTTAAACAAAATATTTGTTTAATATTAATGTGACTTAATATTTACTACAGGTAAATATTATTTTAATTTAAAGTTAACTTATTAAATATTTGATTGACTTGTTAATATTCACGTTACTAGTATTAGTCATGCGCCAGCAGCTCTCTGTTCCCATCTCGCGGTACCTTCTCCCGTCCTCTTCCTCTCAACCGTCTGTATTCTTCTCCTTTATGTAGACCTCGTTTGCAAATAGGACTTTTTCCTTTATTCTGACACTTGTGTGTTGTTGCCATTGGAAAAACGTTAACGGGTCATTACTCTTAAGAATTACAATATGAAAACTTAATCTATCGAAGTCTAAAGTTAGTCAAGAATTTCCCCTGAGGGATAAAAAGTATTTGTCTTCTGACACACCCACGGGCCGGTCAGAACCCGAGTGGCCGGGTCCCTGGGGATGACGGTCAGGTGCCCGCAGCCTGGATGCCGCCCGTCCCTTCCCTCCTTCGGGACCGAGGGCCTTCGCAGCCTTTGTCCCGGCTCAGTTGGCTCAGCTGCCCTAAGCAAGGACCAGAGTGTCAGGGTTTAAACAGCAGAGATGTGTGTTCTCACGGCTCCAAAGGCCTCAAGTCCACGAACAGGGTGCCCGCGTGGCCGGATTGCCATGGGGCACCTCTTCCTGGCTTGCGGCCGCCACCTTCCCCGTGTCCTCGGCCCACTGCAGGGCGGGGAGGACTCCGGGGTGTCGTCTCATGAGCGCACTGGTCCCATCACGAGGGGCTGAAGGCGGTCGGTTCTGCGTCCGGACCTGGGTCTGAGCGGGCAGGTCCTCGGAGGCAGGGGGCCGCTGGTCTGCTCTCTAGCGGCTGCCGGATGGGCTGGAAGGACACTTCGGGAGACCCCGGGGAGGGGGCAGACCGTGTGGACGGAGCTGTTCAGTGAAGGTGGCTGTCACCTCTCTCACCTGGCAGCTCTCCCCCGCAGCATCCTCAGCTCCACGGAGCTGGGAGAGCCACGGAATCGGAAACACAGTCACAGAAAGGGGTTGAGAGCTGTCTGGCTCCCGTGAAACAGAAATCGAGGCCAGAGGGAGCTGGACCAGCCACTGGGGCCAGGCGGGGGTGGGGCTCTGCGGCTCGGCATCCTGAAGGTTCTCACGGGGGCGGGAGACTGGGGGTACCAGAGAGGGAGGGGGGCTGTCAAGGGAGGGGCACTGGCTCAGCCGGCGCTCCCGAGGCTGGTGGCCAAGGAGAACTGTGACCCTGCCTCACAGCACGTGTCCTCCGCTCCCCTCACCTCCCAACCATCCCTGCGGCACCATCCCTGGGCCGACAGGCGGGGAGGGAGGGAGACCAGCTGCACCCTGGAAGAGAGGGGACCCAGAGCAGGGCCCAGGGAATGGCCAAAGGCAGTTCAAGCGACAGAACAAACGGGCCACCCCCACGGGTCTAAGACTGTGGTCCTACACTGTGACCTTGCTGCCCGCAGCTTCATCAGGCCCTCCTGGTTTTGCCCTTCACCTGTTGAAGACTCGGGACCACGCGTCCCCGGAAAGAGAATTAAGGACACACGTACCACCAGCCAATCTGATACTGCAGGTGAGTGTCAGACGCAAAGCAACTCGGCAGGGGGGCTGTCCCGTGGAAGGTTTTGGAGAATTGTTTTCTGAGGCAACGGCTTTGATTCTAAATACTTAATCTCTTCCAAGGTGCAGTCTCCTCTGAAGCCAAGATCCACCTGTAAGCTCCACAAGCACCAGCAGGAAGCTGTCCTGCCTACATCTGTCCCACAGGTTCCCAGGGCCTGGTTCTAGGAGGCAGACATCTCGGCTCTGCCCTTGACCATGATCTGGGGCCGAGCTGAAGCAGAGGGTGCAGGTGGAGGCCCCCAGCGCCAGAGTAATGATCGCCCGGGGCCGGGTCTCCCGAGTCCTGTCTCCGCAGGCTTCGCACCAGGAGTGAGAGCTGTCCGGGTGCAGAAGCGCCGCTGTCTTCATGTCCCTGGATTCGTCACAATTCCCCAGAGAAACAGAAGCCGGGCGGCCGTGGCTTCCCGGTGGAGCCTGCAAGTCAGCGTGGAGCTTCTAGGAAGAGCCTGACGTTCTGATAACAGACTGGAGTTGCTTAGGGTCAGTATTAGTAACTGACCTGTATTTTCTCCACTCAAGACCGCACCTCATCTCCAGCTTTGTATTGTATTTTAGCCTGAAGACACCTTGGCTGTCTCCCTTCTCATCCTGTGACAGTGTCCTGTGAAGACAAAAGTTATGGTGGCCACTGTCCATGAATCGGTGACTTTGCAGGTGGGATGAAGTATCCGACTCTTCCCAGGTCTTTTTTTTTTTTAACTCACTGGATCTTAGTATAATTACAGTTGTGCAAAAGCATCATCACAACCCAGTGTTACATTTCCACTCCACACCCCCAGCCCATCCCTCTCCCGCCCCAACCTGTCTCCTTTGGTAACCACAGTTTTTCAAATTCTGTGAGTCAGTTTCTGTCCTGCAAATAAGATCACTGTATCCTTTGTTCATATGCGCTGCATAAGGTCACATGCTGTCCACATGTAAGTGATAGCATATGGCACTGGTGTCTCACTAACTTCACTTAGCAGGATAATCTCTAGGTCCATCCATGTTGCTACAAATGCCATTATTTCCTTCCTTTTAATGGCTGAGTAATATTCCATTGTGTATATGTACCTCATCTTCTGAATCCACTCCTCTGTCGATGGACATTTAGGTTGTTTCCATGTCTTGGCTATTGTAAATAGTGCTGCAATGAACACTGGAGTACCTGTGTCTTTTCGAGTCATGGTTTTCTCTGGATAGATGCCCAGGAGTGGGACTGCTGGATCAAATGGTAGTTCTATTTTTAGTTTTTTGAGGACCCTCCATACTGTTTTCCATAGTGGTTGCACCAATTAACACTCCCACCAACAGTGTGTATGTAATAAGGTTCCCTCTTCTCCACACCCTCTCCAGCACTTACCGTTTGTAGACTTTTTGATGATGGCCATTGTGACTGGTGTAAGGTGTTAGCTCATAGTAGTTTTGATTTGCGTTTCTCTAATAACTAGTGACATTGAACATCTTTTCATGCGCCTACTGGTCATGTGGTTTATGTCTTTTTTTGAGAATTGTCTGTTTAGAGCTTCTGCCCATTTTTTGATGGGGTTGTTTGTGTTTTTGGTATGGAGCTGCAAGAGGTATTTATATATTTTGGAGATGAATCCCCTGTCAGTCACTTCACTTGCAAATGTTTTCTCTCATTTTGTGGGTTGTCTTTTTGTGTTGTTTAGGGTTTCCTTTTAATTAGATCCTATTTGTTTACTTGTGTTCTTATTGTCGTTACTCTAGGAGGTGAGTCTAAGATGTTGTTGTGGTTTATGTCAAAGTGTTCCGCCTATGTTTTCCTCTAAGAGTTTTATAGTATCTGGTCTTATATTTAGGTCTTTAATCCATTTTGAGCTTATTTTTGTGTATGGTATAAGGGAATGTTCTAATTTCATTCTTTTACATGTAGCTGTCCAGTTTTCCCAGCACCACTTATTAAAGGGACTGTCTTTTTCTCCAGTGTATATTCTTGCCTCTTTTGTCAAAGATTAACTGACCATAGGTGTCTGGGTCCCATTGGTTATTTTTGTTTTTATTGTCGTTACTCTAGGAGGTGGATGTGAGAAGATACTGCTGTGGTTTATGTCAGAGGGTGTTCAGGCTATGTTTTCCTCTAAGAGTTTTATAGTACCTGGTCTTATATCTAGGTCTTTAATCCATTTGGAGTTTATTTTTGTGTATGGTGTTAGGGAATGTTCTAATTTCATTCTTTTCCATGTAGCTGCCCAGTTTTTCCAGCACCACTTATTAAAGGGCATATCTTTCTCCATTGTATATTCTTGCCTCCTTTGTGATAGATCAATTGACTGTAGGTGCATGGGTTTAATTCTGGGCTTTCTCTCCTGCTCCACTGATCTGTGTTTGTGTTTTTGTGCCAAGGCCATACTGTTTTGATGACTGTAGCTTTGTATATAGTCTGAAGTCAGGGAGGCTGATTCCTCCAACTCCATTTTTCTTTCTCAGGATGGCTCTGGCTATTCTGGTCTTCTCTGTTTCCAAACAAACTTTAAGCTATTTTGTTCTAGTTCTGTGATAAATGCCGTTGGTAATTTGGTAGGCGCTGCACTGACTCTCTAGACTGCCTTGGGTTAGTACAGTCATTGGAAATAATGACTCTTCCAATCCAAGAGCAAGGTATGTATCTTTCCATCTGTTTGTGTCATTGATTGCTTTCATCAGCATCTTATAGTTTACACAGTACAGGCCTTTTGTCTCTTTAGGCAGGTTTATTCCTAGATAGTTTATCCTTTTTGATGCAATGGTATATGGGATTATTTCCCTGATTTCTCTTGCTGATATTTCATTGTTATTATATAGACATGCAGTTGACTTCTATGTATTAATTTTTTATCTTGCAACTTTACCAAATTCTTTGATGTGCTCTAACAGTTTTCTGGTAGCGTCTTTAGGATTTTCTAGGTATTGTATCATGTCATCTTCCTTTCCAATTTGGATTCTTCTTATTTCTTTTTCTTCTCTGATTGCTGCAGCTAGGACTTCCAAAACTCTGTTGAACAGTAGTGGTGAGAGTGGACATCCTTAGTGGGAATTCTTACAGTTTTTCAGCATTGAGAATGATGTTATTACCTATGGGTTTGTCATATATGCCTTTATTATGTTGAGGAAGGTTCCATCAATGCCCAATTTCTGGAGGGTTTTTAATCAGAAATGGGTGTTGTAGTTTGTCCAAAGCTTCTTCTGCATCTAATGAGAGGATCATGTGGTTTTTATTCTTCAGTTTGTTAATGTGGTACATCACACAGATTTATTTGTGGATATTGAAAACTCCCTGCATCCCTGGGATAAATCCCACTTGATCATGATGGGCAATCTTTTTAATGTATTGCTAGATGCAGTCTGCTAGTATTTTATTGAGGATTTCTGCATCTATGTTCATCAGTGATATTGGCCTGTCATCTTCTGTTCGTGTGGTATCTTTATCTGGTTTGGGTATCAGGGTGATGTTGGCTTCCCAGAATGAGTTTGGGAGTATTCCTTCCTCTCAGGTTTTTTTTTTTGGGGGGGGGGGATAGTTTCAGAAAGATAGGTGTTAATTCCTCTCTAAATTTGATAGATTTTGCCTGTGAAGCAATCTGGTCTTGGAATTTTTGTTTGTTGGAAGTTTTCTAATCACAGTTTCAATTTCACTGAAACTGATTGGTCTGTTCATCTTTTCTATTTTGTCTTGGCTTAGTCTTAGAAGACTGTACGTTCCTAAGAATCTGTCCATTTCTTCTAGGTTGTCCGTCTTTACTGGCATATGGTTGCTTGTAATAGTCTCTTATGATCCTTTGTACTTGTGTGATGACTGTTCTAATGCCCCCTTTTTGATTTCTAAATTTATTGAGTCCTTTTTCTTGTTAACCTGGCTAAGGGTTTATCAATTTTGTTGATCTTTCAAAGAACCAGCTTTCAGTTTCATTGATTTTTTTCCTATGGTTTGTTTCTATTTCATTGATTTCTGCTTTGATCTTTATGATTTCTTTCCTTCTGCTAACTTTGGGTTTTGTCTGTTTTTTTCTCTAGTTGTTTTAGGTGTAAAGTTAGGTGGTTTATTTGAGATGTTTCTTGTTTGCTGAGGTGGGCTTGTATTGCTATAAACCTCCCTCTTAGAACTGCTCTTGCTGCATCCCATAGGTTTTGGATTGTTGTGTCTTTGTCGTCATTTGCTTTTAGGTATTTTTTATTTCCTCTGATTTCTTCAGTGATCCATTGGTTGTTTAGTAGCATGTTGTTTAGTCTCCACATGTTTGTGTTTTTGCTGTTGACAGTCACATAGTGTTGTAGTGAGAAAATATGCCTGATACGATTTTAGTTTTCTTAAATTTACCAATGCCTGATTTGTGGCCCAGAATGTGATCTGCCCTAGAGAATGTTCTGTGTGCACGTGAGAAGGATGTATTCTGCTGCTTTGGGATGGAATGTTCTATAAACGCTATTAAATCCATCTGGTCTAGTGCATCATTTAAGGCCTGTGTGTCCTTGTTGATTTTCTGTCTGGATGATCTGTCCATCGCTGTAAGTGGGGTGTTCCAGTTCCCCGCTCTCATTGTGTTACTGTCAGTTTCTCCCCTTAAGGTGGTTGGCAGTTGCCTTATAAGTGAGGTGATCCTCTGCTGGGTGCATCTATAATTGTTACATCTGTTTCTTGGGTTGATCCTTTGATTGTTATGCAACGTCCTTCCTTGTCTCTTATAATAGTCTTTAAGGCCTCTCTTGTCTGACAGGAGGATTGCTCCTCCAGCTTTCTTTGGATTTGCATTTGCCTGGAATATTGTCTTTCATCCCCTCACTTTGAATTTGTCTGTGTCCCTAGAACGGAAGTGGTTCTGTTGAAGACGGCACACACGTGGGTCTTGTTTTTGTATCTGTTCAACCAGTGCATGTCTTTTGCTTGGGGCATTTAGTCCATTTACAATCAAGGTAACTACTGATGTGTGTGTTCTTAGTGACACTTTTATTGTTTTGGACTTGTTTTCATTGGTCTTTTTTCTTCCCTTCTCCTCTTGTGGTTTGATGACTGACTTTCGAGTTGTGGGTTTGGATTGCTTCTTCTTGTTCGTGAGTGTATCTATTGTGGATTTTTAGTTTGCGTTACCGTGAAGTTTTGGTATTAGGAATGTATGAATACACACACACACACGATGAAGTTGCTGGTGTCTTAACTGCAGGTGCATCTCCAGCATCCTCCCTCGAGCCCTGCTCGTCTCGTGATCCCTGGTTTTGGCAGCATCTGTGTGTGTGTGGGTGATTTCCTGCATTTACCACGTTGATGCCTTTACCGGTGAGCCTTATCCCTTGTAATATTTGTGCTTCTAGTTGTGACTTTTTCTTTTCCCCCTAGAGAAGGTCCTTTAGTATTTGTGGTAAAGCTGGTTTAGTGGTGCTGAATTCTCTTTGCTCCTGCTTGTCTGCAAAGCTTTTGATTTCTCCTCCAAATCTGAGCGAGAGCCTTGCTGGGTAGAGTAATCTTGGTTGGAGGTTTTTTTCCTTTCATCGCTGTAAGGATCTTGTGCCGCTCCCTTCTGGCCTGCAGAGTTATTTTCTCTCTTTCCCTGGCTGCTTTCGGTATTTCCTTTCTGTCTTTAATTTTGGTCAGTTGGATTCATGTGTGTCTGGGAGTGTTCCTCCTGGGGTTTATTTTCTATGGCACTCTTGTGCTTCCTGGATTTGAGTGACTGACTCCTTTCCCGTGTTAGGGAAGTTCTGAGCTGTGATGAGTGGGCCCAGATTTTCCCAAATGACCACCGCTAGAGGCGTTCACAGTGATGAGCATCCCGAGACCTTTGCCTCCAGAGCCCTTCCCCCCAACGAGCCACAGCCACACCCGGTTTTCCCAGGAGATCCTCCAAGAACCACAGGCAGGTCTGACCCCGATTCTTGTGGAGTCTCTGCTCTGCCCTGGGACCCAGTGCACACGAAACCCTGTGTGCACTTTTCAGGAGTGGAGTCTCTGTGTGCCCCAGTCCTCTGGAGCTCCCACTGACCCTCAACCCCAAATGCTTGGGGGGCTCCTCCCCCCAGTGCCGGATCCCCAGGCGTGGGCACCTGACAAGGGGCTCAGAACTCTCACTCCCGTGGGTGAGCCTCTGCGATACAGTGCCTTTCTAGGCTGTGGGCCGCCCACCCGGCTGGCATGGGGTTGCTTATACCACAGAATGGCCCTCTTACCATCTCAGTGTGGCCTCCTCTTTGTCTTCTGGAGTAGGACATCTTTTTGGATGGTTTCCAGACTGTTTTGTTGAAGGTTGTTCAGCAGTTGGTTGTAATTTTGTTGCTTTTATGACAGAAGGTGAGCTCTGGTCCTTCGACTCTGCCATCTTAATCTCGTCCGACCCGCTTTATACTTTGGGCATATAAAGAATTACTGCATCTTTCTGGTATGTTAAACTTTTCATTATGAACTACGATAGTTCTGATTCTGCTTTCATCCTAAAACACAGTATCTAATATTAATAGAGCAGTACTAGCTTTCTCTTGGTTAGTGTTTGCATGCGCTCTTTGAATCCTTTCCTCTTGAACTTGCTAGATCTTCCTTGTATTTTAGCTGTGTCTCTTGTGAACAGCCTATAGCTCGGTTGTGTTTTTATCCAGTCTGGTGAACTGTGTATTAACGGGTGCTCTGCTTCCTGTCCTTTGGGTCTTCAGTAAACAAGTCCACTTGTAATCGTCAGTTATGCTGAGGGCGGTGGGAGGAAAGAGCAGGAGGTGGTGACGAGGCCGGTGTGTGCGGGGAGAGGGGCTTGCCGGGCAGAGGTTGCTCTGTGCATGAAGGACCTCAGCCCGGAGAGAACGTAGCAATTTCAAGGATGAAAACCAATGGCCAGCAGGCATGAGTGCAGTGAGCCAGGTGGAGGGGGTGCTGCCCGTGGACGGAGGCTGCCCAAGGAGGGAGGTGCTGCCATGGGTGCTGCCAAGTATTGGGGTGTGTGTTGAAATGTGTTGCATGAGAAAATATACCAGGATTTCCAAGACCTGGGGGGAAAAAAGGTCAGCTCTCTCAGCAATTTTTATTTTGATTTTGTGTTACAATATTATTTGGATATACTCTACTGGGTTAAATATATATATATTGCTTTTTAGGGCTGCACTTGCAGCATATACAAGTTCTCAGGCTAGGGGCTGAATTGGTGCTACAACTGCTGGCCTACACCACAGCCATACTGGATGCTCAACCCACTAAGTGAAACCAGGGATCGAACCAGCATCTTCATGGATACTAGTCAGGTTTGTAACCTGTTGAGCCACAACGGGAACTCCAACATTAATTTCACTTTAAAAAAATTTTGCAGTGTGGCTACTAGAAGTATAAAGTAACACCTGCAGGTCACATTCGCAGTCTGCATTGTCATTTTTCTGGAGGGTGCTGAATATTGCAGTGGTTTCATGTGGGGGTGGTATGCAAATCACGAGGCCCTTGGCAAGGGGCAGATTTCAGGGAACCCATGGGACACCAAGAGGTCAGTGAGAAGGCAATGCCTCACCTGACAGAGCGGGAGAGACAGCGGGGAGAGAGGCCGATGGCATCCACACGTGTCTTGGAGGGTATGTCGCAGGCTCCTGCTCCTGAGCCCCTGGGAAGGAGCCTGTGGCCATGTCCTTGTCTCCTGTGTGTGCCACGTAAGTATTTGCCTCCGTCTCTTAGCACATGTTGGTAACTGTGCCAACCAGAGAGCCACCCACTGTCACCTTTAAGATACGGACAAACCCCTCACCTGAGCATTTATACGAATCATGGGAACAGTTCAATTTTGAGCTGGAGGGCAAGGGATCTAATATCCAATGTCTTGATCGATCCATCAAGAGTTTAGCTCCTTGCACACGTTCAATAGTTAATACAACTTCGTTGGTTATTAAAGCTCTGCTTATTTTTTTACATATGCAAGTATATTTATTGCAGCACCGAAACAGTCTATACCTCCGTAAGACACTGGTTAAATTACAGTGTATAGACACACTGGAAACTACACGTCATAGGTAAAGCGTGAGGGTGCTTTCTGTGCATGAACACGGGACGCTCCGAGGCGTGCTTAAGTGAAGAAAGCAAGACGCAGGCCCTGTGCTGCCGACGCAGATGCTCTGAAAGGCGGGTGGGTGGAGGAACAGCTCCGGGAGAAGAGGCCGCCCTGTCCCACTGGTTCCCGCAGGGAGAGTCGGGCTGGCTGGTGGAGCAGAGCGGCTGGGACAGGTTGCCTTATACCCTTTCCGTCGATGAACCTCTGCCCCCCCGACCCCTTTTTTGCTTTTTAGGGCTGCGCCTGGAGCATGTGGACATGAGGACATTCCCAGGCTAGGAGCTGAACGGGAGCTGGAGCTGCCGGCCTACGCCAGAGCCATGGCCACGCCAGATCCGAGCCACGTCTGCGACCTACCCCCCCAGCTCACGGCATCGCTAGATCCTGAACCCACCGAGCGAGGCCAGGGATCGAACCTGCGTCCCCAGGGATGCTAGTCAGATTCGTTTCTACTGAGCCACCACGGGAAGGGTTTGCCCTCTCCTGCCGGAGTCCTGGGAGTGGGCGATGCTGCTCACTCTGTGACCATGACAGATGGTCTCCTGCGTGTGGGTTCCTCTCTTTGTAAAACTGCACTTGACTGCGACAGATCCACGTGTGATGGTTTGAAAAATGAACAAGTCCCAGGTTTCAGGAGAGAAAGATCTCCGTATAACCAGTCTTTGTAAAGAGGAGACACAGGAAAGCTGTGGGCCAGACGCTAAGTGTAGGCAGGAAGGGCCGGGGCCCCAAATGGAGAGAGTGCGAGTGCTGGGGTCACCTTCAGCATGGCCCCGGGACTCACGAGGATGGGGTTCCCACTCTCACTCGGCCTCCGACCGTGACACTGACAAGTGAACTCAATCCTCAAAACAAGCCCCCCCCACCCCCGTACAGATGGGGAGACTGAGGCACAGAGACGTTAACGTGCGGAGGACTCAAGATTTCTCAGCCCTCGGCGAACCCAGTATTAATGTCAGTTCTTCAAAAACTGGGAGCGCCCATTGTGGCCTAGCAGGTTAAGAACCCAGCATAGTGTCGGTGAGGATGGGCTTTTGATCCCTGGCCTCGCTCAGTGGGTTAAGGATCCGGCGTTGCTGTGAGCTACGATCCAAGTCGCAGATGTGGCTTGGATCCCGAGTGGCTGTGACTGTGGTGTAGGCCAGTAGCTAAAGCTCAGATTCAACCCTGAGCCTGGAAACTTCATATGCTGCAGCTGCGGTCATACACAGAAAAACAACGGCAACAACAGCAAAAAAAAAACCAAACAAACAAAAAAAAAACCCTGGCAGCTGGCTAAGGGCTGCATAGGAGATTTAGGAGAGGAAGCTTATTAACTACTAGCAACAGTAGCAAGGCTGCGGAAGGCAAGCTTCGTGCACAGAGGTCCACAGGTTTCCTATCTACCAGCACCACCTGGACACTGGGACTCTGAGCATCCCCCCAGATGACCCCTATGTGCAGCCCGCACTGCCGCACGGCCCCAGGGCACCCCTTACTTACCAACCTCGGGCAGCTCTGAATGATCATAATACCAAGTGTGCATCAGGCCAAGAAAAGCCAGCTCTCTGGCTGGGTTGCCATCCTACTCATGATAAAATGGTACTGCAGTTGCGTGTTTTGGAATCTTAATGAGAACTGCTTTCTTCGTCTTCATTGGATTCCAAGTTACATTAATTCTTCATAAAAATCTCTCAATATATTACGCTTACTAAGCCAGAAATATTTTGTTAGCACTGCATTTTAAAAGAGAGAGAGGAAAAAAAGAACACAGCAGATCGCTCATTTTAAAATACTCTAAAAGGCAAAGCAGCCCTTCACACGCCAGCACAGCAGTCAGGGATTTAGTCCAAGCTTGCGTTGTAGCAACAAGACTTCTGCTCACAGGAAACAGAAAACATCAGCCCGGGAGGCAGCATGACAGGGACGCGACCTGCCTATCCTGAGGCCGCCTGGCCTGAGCCCCCGTTTCCTCAGGCTGGGAGAGAGCAGCAGCCAGCCCTCGCCCCCTGTGTGCGTGTCAGGCGCTGGGCCGGGCGCCTGTGCTTGCAGCTTCATGAGATAAATCGTGACTCGCTTTTACTCAGGTTCCTTAGGTCAACTGTCCAAAACCACACAACCAGGAAAGGCAGAGACAGGACCCAAGCCGGGTCCCTCTGTGTCCACTCTTTCTGTTGACAGCCCGATAGGCCTCTGGTCGGAAATCGACTGAAATTTAAAACAACGGCAGCAAAACCAGCTCAGACTTGAAGACATCATGCCGGTGACATAAAGCGCACAAAAGGACATTTACAGAGTGACTCCACTTACCTGAGGTGCCGAAAGCAGCCAGGTGCACAGAGACGGGGGGCGGGGCCCGGGGGCCGGGAGAGCAGGACGGTGGCGTTTAAGCGGGACTGAGTTTCCGAGCGGGACGTGCCAGTGAGAGCGGGGCGGCTGCACAGCGGTGTGAGTGTGTAGGGCGCCACTGAACCGGACGTGAAGATGGCTAAGATGGTACATTTTAGGTTACCCATCTTTTACAACAATGAAAAAGGTACATTTTTTTAAAAAAAGCACAGAGAAATGAGCAAAGGAAGGGACTGCGACCACTCAACAGCATGGTAAGCAGTGCAGGCCCCACCGTGCCTGCCTGCCCTGCAGGTGGCTCCACCCACCCAAGGCAGAGACCTGCAACATGCCCTCCAAGGGGGGCCAGAGCTCCTGCTGTCACATGCAGGTGACCGGGGTGACTCAGTCACTTCTCCAAACCGCACCCAGGGGCGGCTGCACGGGCTGCCCTGAGACCCAGTAAGATGGGCGCTTAGTCCCCGCCCTGCAGGGCGAGGGGCCGTCCCTGAGGAGGCGACCCAGTGATGCAGGACAGGTCTGCTCCACCGGGGCCCGACCAGGTGCGGCAGCAGCCCCAGCCCCGCCCACGCCGACTGAATCAGGAATCCGGGGAGCCCAGCCACCTGGATTTGCACACACACGCCCGTGGGTCTGACGGCCCCTGATGCCTGTGGTCGGACCGCCCCCCTGACTCCCCACCCGACTCCCCAAGAGGGAGACACGGTCACCTCTGTGCTCCCGGAATCCCCCACACAACTTTTACCAAATAGTGACACCTGAGGTCCAGCCCCAGGCCTGACCTCCTGGCGCTGCAGTGGATGCTCTGATGGGGGCAAGGGACGCCTGGACCAAAGGCCCTTTCATGCTGCCCTGGCCCCACCTCCCCATAAGCCTTCTTCCAGCCCTTCTTGGGGAGGGGGCTGGCGGGGGCACTGGCCTGCCAGGTTTGGATGAGCAGCAGCAGAGCCAGCCTGGCCTCTGAGCCGTTTCCTCGCACAGTTGTTGCTCAATTCTGGGCATCACGCAGGAGCCTGGCCTGCTGACCTAAGAGACAGGGTTCAGAGAGAGGGGTTTATCCCCCAGGGAAAGATGGGCAGATGGGAGCACTCGGCTGCAAAGATGACTGAGCTGCACACAGCCCAGGGAACGCTCTGGAGGAAAATGAGGAAGATGGCTAGTTTGCTGGTGGCACAGTGTAGCAAAGAGTCCCCGAAGATAGAAGTTTATTCCACAGAGACAGGAGCTTTCCCAAGGGATAAACAGATCCTTTACCTCCTGCTGTGAGGAGCCAGAGAAACAGACGAAGAAGGGTGGTCATCAGTGGAGAGTCCGCGTGGACGGCGGGGGTGGCAGTGGCACAGCTCAGAGTAGCTGGGACAGTCCGTGTGGTCAGCGCTCAAGACAGAGGCGTGACTCAAGAGGCTGGTGACGGCTTCTGAAACCCTGGGGGGACCAGGGTCTGTCTGTCCTCAGAGAACAGGGCGGATGAGAAGCGTGGGACCCTGAGACAGGACGCATTGAGCAGCATCGGAAGTGCACAGAACGGGGGTGGAGGTCCGTGAGGCCACACAGCACGCGGATCACAGGGGACAGGGAGGTGGGGGACGGCGGCAAGGTCGGGGGTAAAAGTCACAGCCAGCCCTTCCCAGGAATTGCTGCAGGTCGAGTGCTGTTGGTATCAGACCCTGAGCGACCCAGACAGCGAGGGGCCCTTAGCCCCGTGGGGGCCGCAGGTGTGGCTCTGGGGGAGAATAAGTCTGCACATTTCAAAGCACGGAATGAGGCACGGAAGCTATGATGAGAATGATATACATCAAAAAATTAAGGGATAAAGATGGTTTTCCTTTTTGTATCGTGTTTTGCAAAGCTTCTACAATAAATAAACATTATTTTTGTGCCCAAGGAGAAACCTGCCATAACTCTTTTTCCGCCAAGGGAGTAAAAATGCACCTGGCAGAATCCATGCTTGCTTCCTGGGCAGCACGAGCGAGGGACGAGGGGTGGCGGGGAGCAGAGAAAGGGAGCCAGGACCCCTCTGTCACCTCCACTTTTCCCTCTGCTCCACCTCTGATCTCCCTGCGTCTGTCTCAGAACGCCGTTAGAATGCTCTATTGGCCAGTGTCCAGCTGCAAATAACCAGAACGCTCTCTAGCTAATTTAAGCAGGAGGGATCCATTAGGAGTTATTAGCGGCTGCATTCAGTCACTGCAAGGCTGGAGAGGCAGGCGGCAGGTTCCCCTTTCAGGACCCTCCTGGAACAGCATCCCCCAAGCTGCCCACAGGATGCTACCACCCTAACTGGTATCAGGGAGGTGAGTGCAAGGCCGACTGCTGGCTCCATGTGGCTTTTCTATGACCCGTGGCTCCACGATGCATGCAGCCACGGAGCTGAGGACGACACCAGCACCTCTGCACCCACATCCACACACACGCTCAGGGCCTCCACCTCCCCCCCCCGGAACGTAGAAGGAGCAGCAGCAGCCGCAAAATGGTCTCCATCTCAAAATGTTCACTTTCTCCTACAAAACCCTGCAAGTCTAGACGGCAGAAGCGGAGTCCCCATGCAAAATTCAACCTATGTCAAATTCCCCTGAGTTTGGGGAATGCAGCCTTGAGCTTTGCAGCTCATAGCTGCAACAAGGTGCATGGCCAGGGAGGGATAATCGAGTTGACGAAGCCAGCCCCCCCCCAACACACACACCTCCCACAAAGGCCTCTGGCTGCAAGACAAGCGATTTCTCAAAGGAGAGTAGCTTAACTTGTGAGGACCTGGCAGTTGGCAGATGCATGAACTCCGTGGCTCAGTGCATACCAGGCTCCTGTCAAGACCTGGGAAGGGGAGACCTGATTAGGACTGCGGAGGAGAAGCACCTGCTCTCATAAAAGCAACAAAATTACAACCGACTGCTGAACAACCTTCAACCAGACTGGAAACTATTAAAAAACATATCCTACTACAGACACAAAGAGGAAGCCATATCCAGACAGTAGGAGGGGTGATGACATGATATAAGCTGTCCCATACTCCCCAGGGGGTCGGCCAACAGACTAAGGTAACTGTATTGCAGGGACCCGCCCATGGGAGTGACGGTTCTGGGTCCCTGTGCTGGGCAAGCCGCTCTCACGGACCACACCATCCTAGTCATTCTCTCCTGCCCTCTCCTCCCAGCCCTGAATGGAACTGACAGTTACCAGTGGCCTTGTCTACTGAAGGCCCAAGGGACAGGAAGCAGGGCACAGCAGAAAGCAGCAGAGCTCCCCATTAATACTGGACTTTGACGCATCTGGAATGTGGTTGTGATCTCCACGGTAACCACTAGAAGAATATGAAAAATTTATAACGAGACCATAAAAATGAAATAATAAATAGAAATAATAAAAGTAATCCATAATACGCCATGTTATTGATTGTAAACATGATAAATGTTCTAATTAATACAAAGTGCGCCAGACTGGATAAAAACACAACCGAGCTATAGGCTGTTCACAAGAGACACAGCTAAATACAAGAAAGACAGCAAGTTCAAGAGAAAAGGATTCAGAGTGCATGCAAACACTAACCAAGAGAAAGCTAGTATTGCTCTATTATTACTAGACATACTAGGTTTGGGGATGAAAGCAGAATCAGTACTATCATAGATGCAGAGGGGTAGTTCATAATAATGAAAAGTTTAACATTCCAGAAAGAGACAATAATTCTTAGTGTACGTGCCCCAAATAACACGGTGGTAAAGGATATAAAGCAGGCCAGATGGGTGAGGATGGCAGGGGGGTCGGCCACCTTCTCTCATAAAAGCAACAAAATTACAACCAACTGCTGAACAACGTTCAACAAAACAGTCTGGAAACCATCCAAAAAGATGTCCTACTCCAGAAGACAAAGAGGAGGCCACACTGAGATAGTAAGAGGGCCATTCTGTGGTATAAGCAACCCCATGTCAGCCGGGTGGGCAGCCCACAGACTAGAAAGGCACTGTATCGCAGAGGCTCACCCACGGGAGTGAGAGTTCTGAGCCCCTTGTCAGGTGCCCACGCCTGGGGATCCGGCACTGGGGGGAGGAGCCCCCCAAGCATTTGGGGTTGAGGGTCAGTGGGAGCTCCACAGGACTGGGGCACACAGAGACTCCACTCCTGAAAAGTGCACACAGGGTTTCGTGTGCACTGGGTCCCAGGGCAGAGCAGAGACTCCACAAGAATCGGGGTCAGACCTGCCTGTGGTTCTTGGAGGGTCTCCTGGGAAAACCGGGTGTGACTGTGGCTCGTTGGGGGGAAGGGCTCTGGAGGCAAAGGTCTCGGGATGCTCATCACTGTGAACGCCTCTAGCGGTGGTCGTTTTGGGAAAATCTGGGCCCACTCATCACAGCTCAGAACTTCCCCAACATGGGAAAGGAGTCAGTCACTCGAACCCAGGAAGCACAGGAGTGCCATAGAAAATAAACCCCAGGAGGAACACTCCCAGACACACATGAATCCAACTGACCGAAATTAAAGACAGGAAGGAAATACCGAACGCAGCCAGAAAATGACTCTGCAGGCCAGAAGGGAGCGGCACAAGATCCTTACAGCGATGAAAGGAAAAAACCTCCAACCAAGATTACTCTACCCAGCAAGGCTCTCGCTCAGATTTGAAGGAGAAATCAAAAGCTTTGCAGACAAGCAGGAGCAAAGAGAATTCAGCACCACTAAACCAGCTTTACCACAAATACTAAAGGACCTTCTCTAGGGGGAAAAGAGAAAGTCACAACTAGAAGCACAAATATTACAAGGGATAAGGCTCACCGGTAAAGGCATCAACGTGGTAAATGCAGGAAATCACCCACACACACAGATGCTGCCAAAACCAGGGATCACGAGAAGAGCAGGGCTCGAGGGAGGATGCTGGAGATGCACCTGCAGTTAAGACACCAGCAACTTCATCATGTGTGTGTGTGTGTGTGTGTGTACATTCCTAATACCAAACTTCACGGTAACACAAACTAAAAATCCACAATAGATACACTCACGAACAAGAAGAAGCAATCCAAACCCACAACGCGAAAGTCAGTCATCAAACCACAAGAGGAGAAGGGAAGAAAAAAGACCAATGAAAACAAGTCCAAAACAATAAAAGTGTCACTAAGAACACACACAGCAATAGTTACCTTGATTGTAAATGGACTAAATGCCCCAAGCAAAAGACGTGCACTGGTTGAATGGATGCAAAAACAAGACCCACGTGCGTGCCGTCTTCAACAGAACCACTTCCGTTCTAGGGACACATACAATTCAAAGTGAGGGGATGAAAGACAATATTCCAGGCAAATGCAAATCCAAAGAAAGCTGGAGGAGCAATCCTCCTGCCAGACAAGAGAGGCCTTAAAGACTATTATAGAAGAAAGGGTGGGGGAAAAACTGTAATTGCAATGTATACATGTAAGGATAACCTGACCCCCTTGCTGTACAGTGGGAAAAAAAAAAAAAAGACTATTATAAGAGACAAAGAAGGACGTTGCGTAACAATCAAAGGATTAACCCAAGAAGCAGATATAACAATTATATATGCACCCAGCATAGGATCACCTCACTTATAAGGCAACTGCCAACCACCTTAAGGGGGGAAACTGACAGTAACACAATGAGAGCGGGGAACTGGAACACCCCACTTACAGCGATGGACAGATCATCCAGACAGAAAATCAACAAGGACACACAGGCCTTAAATGATGCACTAGACCAGATGGATTTAATAGCGTTTATAGAACATTCTATCCAAAAGCAGCAGAATACATCCTTCTCACGTGCACACAGAACATTCTCTAGGGCAGATCACATTCTGGGCCACAAATCAGGCATTGGTAAATTTAAGAAAACTAAAATCATTTCAGGCATTTTCTGACCAAAACACTGTGACTGGAAATCAACAATAAGAACACAAACACATTGAAGACTAAACAACATGCTACTAAACAACCAATGGACCACCGAAGTCCAAGAGGAAATTAGGAGTTCCCTTTACAGCTCACCGGTTAACAAACCCACTAGGATCCATGAGGACGTGAGTTTAATCCCTGGCCTCGCTCAGTGGGCTAACAACCCGGCACTGCTGTGACTGTGGTGTTGTTTGCAGATGTGTATCGGATCCTGCATTGTTGTGGCTGTGGAGAAGGTCGGCAACTGTAGCTCTGATTCACCCCCTAGCCCTGGGAACTTCGATATGCTGTGGGTGGAGCCTCGAAAAAGGGCAAAAAGAAACAAACAAAAAAAAAGGATACTTAAAAATACCTAGAAACAAATGACAACAAAGACACAGCAATCCAAAACCTATAGGATACAGCAAGAGCAGTTCTAAGAGGGAGGTTTCGAGCAATACAAGCCCACCTCAGCAAACACAAAACATCTCAAATAAGCCACCTAACTTTACACCTAAAGCAACTACAGTAAGAACAGGCAAACTCCAAAGTTAGCAGAAGGAACAAAATCCTAAAAATCAGATCAGAAATCAATGAAACAGAAACAAAAAAACCATAGAAAAGACCAATGAAGCTAAAAGCTGGTTCTCTGAAAGGATCAACAAAATTGACAAACCTTTAGCCAGATTAAGAAGAAAAAGAGAGGACTCAAATCAATAAACTCAGAAATGAAAAAGAAGTTACAACGGACATCACAGAAATGCAAAGGATGTAAGACGCTGCTACAAGCAACTGTTTGCCACTGAAATTGAAACTGTGATTAGAAAACTTCCAACTTGGAGTTCCTGTTGTGGCGCAGTGGTTAACGAATCTGACTAGGAACCATGAGGTTGCAGGTTCCATCCCTGGCCTTGCTTAGTGGGTTAAGGACCTGATGTTGCTGTGAGCTGTGGTGAAGGTTGCAGGTGTGGCTTGGATCCCATGTTGCTGTGGCCCTGGTGTAGGCTGGTGGTTACAGCTCTGATTGGACCCCTAGCCTGGGAACCTCCATATGCCGTGGGAGCGGCCCACAAAATGGCAAAAAAAAAAAAAAAAAGACAAAAAAAAAGAAAAAAGAAAACTTCCAACAAACAAAAGTCCAGGATCAGATCACTTCACAGGCGAAATCTACCAAAAACTGAGAGAAGAGTCAATACCTATTCTTCTGAAACTATTCCAAAAAATTGCAGAGGAACATACACTCCCAAACTCATTCTATGAGGCCAACATCACCCTGATACCAAAACCAGATAAAGATACCACACGAACGGAAAATTACAGGCCAATATCACTGACAGATACAGAAACCCTCAACAAAATATGAGCCAACTGAATCCAGCAATACATTAAAAGGATCACACACCATGATCAAGAGGGGTTTATCCAGGGATGCAAGGAGTTTTCAGTATCTGCAAATCAATCAGTGTGATGCATCACATTTAACAAACTCAAGAAATACCACATGATCCTCTCACTAGATGCAGAAAAAGCTTTGGACAAAATGCAACACCCATTTCTGATTAAAAACCCTTCAGAAACTGGGCATCGAGGGAAACTTCCTCAACATAAGAAAGGCCATATATGACAAACCCATAGGTAATAACATCATTCTCAATGCTGAAAAACTGAAAGAATTCCCACTAAGGATGTCCACTCTCACCACTACTGTTCAACAGAGTTTTGGAAGTCCTAGCTGCAGCAATCAGAGAAGAAAAAAAAAAAAATAAGAGGGGAGTTCCCATCATGGCACAGCGGAAATCAATCTGACTAGGAACCATGAGGTCACAGGTTTGATCCCTGGCCTTGCTTAGTGTGTTAAGGATCCGTCATTGCTGTAAGCTGTGGTACAGGCTGGCAGCTGCAGCTCTGATTTGACCCCTAGCCTAGGAATCTCCATATGCCGCAAGTGTGGCCCTAAAAAGCAAACAGCAAAAAAAAAAAAAGGAAGAAAAGAAATAAGAGGAATCCAAATTGGAAAGGAAGATGACATGATATAATACCTAGAAAATCCTAAAGACACTACCAGAAAACTGTTAGAGCTCATCAATGAATTTGGTAAAGTTTCAGGATACAAAATTAATACGTAGAAATCAACTGCATGTCTATATAATAACAATGAAATATCAGAAAGAGAAATCAGGGAAACAATCCCATTTACTGTCACATCGAAAAGGGTAAAATAGCTAGGAATAAACGTCCCTAAAGAGACAAAAAGTCTGTACTGTGTAAACTATAAGATGCTGATGAAAGCAATCAATGACACAAACAGATGGAAAGATACATACCTTGCTCTTGGATTGGAAGAGTCATTATTTCCAATGACTGTACTACCCAAGGCAGTCTAAAGAATCAGTGCAGTGCCTACCAAATTACCAAGGACATTTTTCACAGAACAGGAACAAAATAGCTTAAAGTTTGTTTGGAAACAGAGAAGACCCAGAATAGCCAAAGCCATCCTGAGAAAGAAAAATGGAGGTGGAGGAAGCAGGCCCCCTGACTTCAGACAATACCACAAAGCTATAACCATCAAAACAGTATGGCCCTGGCACAAAAACACAAATACAGATCAGTGGAACAGGATAGAAAGCCCAGAATTAAACCCATGCACCTACAGTCAAGTGATCTATCACAAAGGAGGCAAGAATATACAATGGAAAAAAGATATGCCCTTTAATAAGTGGTGCTGGAAAAACTGGGCAGCTACATGTAAAAGAATGAAATTAGAACACTCTCTAACACCATACACAAAAATAAACTCCAAATGGATTAAAGACCTAAATATAAGACCAGATACCATAAAACTCTTAGAGGAAAACATAGCCTGAACACCCTTTGACATAAACCACAGCAGTATCTTCTCACATCTACCTCCTAGAGTAATGACAATAAAAACAAAAATAACCAAATGGGACCTAATTAAACTTAAAAGTTTCTGCACAGCAAAGGAAACCCTGAACAACACAAAAGACAACTCAAAGAATGGGAGAAAATATTTGCAAATGAACTGACAAGGGATTATCTCTAAAATTTCTAAACACCTCCTGCAGCTCCATACCAAATACACAAACAACTCCATCAAAAATGGGCAGAAGATCTAAACACAATTTTCCAAAGAAGACATCAGATGGCCAAAAAACACATGAAAAAAAGATGTTCAACATCACTAATTATTAGAGAAATCAGAACTATACCCGTCAGAATGGCCATCATCAAAAAGTCTACAAACAATAAATGCTTGGAGGGGTGTGGAGAAAAGGGACCCCTCTTTCACTGTTGGTGGGAATGTAAAAAAAACTAAAACTAGAACTACCATTCAATCCTACGCCCGGGCATCTATCCAGAGAAAACCATGACTTGAAAAGATACAGGTACCCCAGTGTTCACTGCTGCACTATATACAACAGCCAAGACATGGAAACAACCTAAATGTCCATCAAGAGACGAGTGGATAAAGAAGATGTGGTACACATACACAATGGCATATTCCTCAGCCATAAAAAGTAATGAAATAATAGCATTTGCAGCAACATGGGTGGACCCTGAAATTATCATGCTAAGTGAAGTTAGTCAGACAGTGAGGCACAGACGTCATATCCTATCACTTACAGGTGGAATCTAAAAAAAAGGATACAACGAACTTAGTTGCAGGGCCGAAACTGACTCATGGACTTTGAAAACTATGTTACCAAGGGAGACAGGTTGAGAGGAAGGGAGAGGCCGGGGGTTTGGGGTGGAAATGTTGCAAAATTGGGTTGTGATGATGGTTGTACAACTATAAATATAGTAAAAATCATTGAGTTATGGAGTTCCCATCATGGTGCAACAGAAAAGAATCCGACTAGGAATCATGAGGCTGCAGGTTCGATCCCTGGAGTCACTCAGTGGGTTCAGGATCCAGCGTTGCTGTGAACTGAGGTGTAGGTCGAAGACGTGGCTCAGATCTGGTGTGGCTGTGGCTGTGGCTCTGCCGTAGGCCGGTGGCTATAGCTCCAATTAGACCCCTAGCCTGGGAACCTCGATATGCTGAGGGAGCGGCCCTAGAAAAGGCAAAAAGACAAAAAAATAAATAAATAAATAAAATAAAGTATATAAAGCAAAATTCACGATCATTATGGGAGATTAAAACATCCTCTTCTACTAAAACAAATAGATTAAAAGTTACTAATAATATAGAATAATATATAATAAATTATGAACAATGCCTTATTAGCAAACTTGACCTAAAAAATATATGTAGAACACTGCACTCAAAAGCTGTAAAACATACAGTCTTTTTCAGAACATACTGACACATGGGCCATCTGCTGAACTGTCTGTATCTCAAAATTTTCAAAGGATTAAAATCCTACAGGAGATATGTTTTCTCAAATTAATAACAAAAATATAATTGCATTTGATGGGGCAAATAATAAAAATTAGAAATTTTTTAAAGTTAAATAATTATTAAATACTATATTCAAAATTTTGGAATGCATCTAAGGCCACGCTTGAAGGAAAATTTATAGCCTTAAATGTTTCAATTAGATGACAATAAATGCAAAAAATCAATGGGCTAAGAGTCTATCTCTAGAAGTTTGAAAAAGAACAGAAAAATAAAGCCAAAAAAAATACAGCACCTTCATGATCAGAATAAAAGCCAAAAACAATGACTCAGAAAATTAAACACGCAAAAAGATCAAGAAAGCCAAAGTAGAGTAATAAAAATCACCACCCCTTGTTAAAGAAAAAAGGAAGTAAAAAAATTAACATCAGGAATTAAATAAGGGATTTTTGCTAAAGATCCCACCATCATTAAAAAAAATAACAAGCTACTCCAGAAGAAAAAGAGGAGGCCACATCAAGAGGTAGGAGGGGCAATTTCACGATATAAACAACCTCATACCTCCTGGGTGGGAAGCTCCACAGACTGGAAACTAACTGGTTCACAGAGACTCACCTACAGGAGTGAGAGTTCTAAGCCACACATCAAACTCTCACGTGTGGGGATCTGGCACAGGGAGAAAGAGCCCCAGAGCATCTGCCATTGAAGGCTAGTGGGGCTTGTGTGCAAGAGCTCCGCGGGACTGGGGGAAACAGAGACCCCATTCTTAAAAGGCACACACAGACTTTCACGTGCACTGGGTCCCAGGGCAAAGCAAAGTCTCCAAGGGAACCTTGGTCAAACCTGACCGCAGTTCTTTGTGGACATTCTGGGAAAACAGGGGTGAATGTGGCTTGTTGTGAGGGAAGGACACTAAAGGCAAAGCTCTTGGGATTATTCAGCAGCTGCCTTTCTCTGGAGGGGGCCATTTTGGGAAAATATGGCCCCACCCATGGCTCTGAGAAGCCCCAGGGAAAACAACCCAGGTGGGATCACAGCCCCACCCCTCAGAAAACAGACTACCTAAAGACCCCTCAGGCACACAGCTTCCTCTAATTCTATCCAGAGACTAAGCCCCACCCACCAGAGGGATTAGAATCGGCTCCTCCTACCAAAGGGCAGGCATCAGCCCCTCCCATCAGGAAGCCTACAGCAAGGCCCCCATACCGACCTCAGCCACAGGGGGGAAGCATCAGAAGTAAGAGAGGCTACAACTCTATTATCTGTAAGAAGGTCACCACACCAAAAACCTATAAAAATGAAAAGACAGAGAACTATAACTCAGATGAGGGAGAAAGGAAAAACCCCAGAAAAACAGCTAAGCCATGAGGAGATTCTCAGCCTCCAGGAAAAAGACTAGACTGTTGATGCTGAAGATGATGCAAGACATTGGAAATAAACTGGAGGCAAAGATGGATAACTTACAGGAAACACTGACCAAAGAGATACAAGATATAAAACTTAAACAAGAGGAGATGCAAAATACAATAACTGAAATGAAAAATTCACTAGAAGCAGCTAACAGCAGAATACAGGAGGCAGAAGAACGAGGTGGAGGACAGATTAGTGGAAATTACAGATGCAGATCAGAAAAGAGAAAAAAGACTGAAAACAAACGAAGAGAGTCTCAGAGAACTCTGGGACAACGTGAAACGCACCAACATCCGTATTACAGGGGTGCCAGAAGGAGAAGAGAGAGAGAAGGAGACAGAAAAAATATTCCAAGAGATAATAGCCGAAAACTTCCTAACATGGGGAAGGAATCACTCACTCAAATCCAGGAAGCACAACGAGTATCATATAAAATAAACCCAAGGAGGAATATACCAAGACACATATTAATCAAACTGACCACAATTAAAGACAAAGAAGATCTTGAAAGCAGCTAGGGAAAAGAAACAAGTAACATACAAGGGAACCCCGATAAGGCTATCGGCAGATTTTTCAACAGAAACTCTGCAGGCCAGAAGGGAGTGGCATGACATACTTAACGTGATGAAAGGAAAAAACCTCCAACCAAGATGACTCTACCCAGCAAGGCTCTCCTTCAGATTTGAAGGAGAAATCAAAACCTTCTCAGATAAGCAAAAGCTGAGAGAATTCAGCAACACTAAACCAGCCTTACAACAAATACTAAAGGAACTTCTCTAGGCAGAAAAGAACAGGAGAAGAAGGAAAGGAAAAAGAGCAGCAAAAACAAATCCAAAGTAATTAATAAAATGGCAATAAGAATATACATATCAATAATTACCTTAAATGTGAATGGACTAAACGCCCCAGCCAAAAGACACAGACTGGCTGAATGGACACAAAAACAAGACCCATGTATATGCTGTCTTCAAGAGACCCACTTCACTTCTAGGGACACATACAAATTGAAAGGGAGAGGATGGAAGAAAATATTTCATGCAAACGGGGATCAAAAGAAAGCTGGGGTAGCAATACTCATATCAGACAAAATAGACTTTAAAATGAAGACTATTTTAAGGGACAAAGAAGGACATTACATAATGATCAAAGGATCAATCCAAAAAGATGATAGAACAATTTTAAATATCTACGCACCCCACACAGGTTCACCACCATATATAAGGCAACTGCTAACAACCTTAAAAGGAGAAATCGATAATAACACAATCATAGTGGGGGACTTTAACACCCCACTTACAGCAATGAACAGATCAACCAGACAGAAAATCAATAAGGAAACACAGGCCCTGAATGAAGCATTAAACCAGATGGACCTAACAGATATTTATAGGACATTCCATCCAAAAGCAACAGAATACACATTCTTCTCAAGTGCACATGGAACATTCTCTAAGATTGATCATATCCTGGGCTACAAATCCAACCTCGGTAACGTTAAGAAAATTGAAATCATATCAAGCATCTTTTCCGACCACAATGCTATATGACTGGAAATCAACAAGAAAAAAACTGCAAAAGACACAAACACGTGGAGACTCAACAACATGCTAAACAACCAATGGATCACTGAAGAAATCAAAGAGGAAATTAAAAAATACCTAGCAGCAAATGACAACGAAGCTATGACACTCCAAAACCTATGGGATGCAGCAAAAGCCATTCTAAGAGGAAAGTTTATAGCAATACAAGCCCACCTCAGGAAACAAGAAAAAGCCCAAATAAACAAGCTAACTTTATATCTAAAGGAGCTCGAGAGAGAAGAACAGACAAGACCTAAATTTAGTAGAAGGCAAGAAATCATAAAGATCAGAACAGAAATCAATGAAATAGAAACGAAGAAAAGATCAATGAAACGAAAAGCTGGTTTGTTGAAAAGATCAACAAAATTGATAAACCCTAAGCCAGACTTATCAAGCAAAAAAGAGCAAGGACTCAAATCAATAAAATTAGAAATGAAAAAGGAGAAGTAACAATGGACACCAAAGAAATACAAAGGATCATATGAGACTACTATATGCAACTGTACACCAATAAAATGGAAAACCTAGAAGAAATGGACAAATTCTTAGAAAAGTACAATCTTCCAAGACTAAGCCAAGATGAAATAGAAAAGATGAATGACCCAATCACAAGAACTGAAATTGAAACTGTGATTTTAAAACTTCCAACAAACAAAAGTCCAGGACTAGATGGCTTCACAGGCAAATTCTATCAAACATTTAGAGAATAGCTAACACCTCTCCTTCTGAAACTATTTCAAAGAATTGCAGAAGAAGGGATACTCCCAAACTCATTCTATGAGGTCACCATCACCCTGGTACCAAAACCAGACAAAGACTCCACAAAAAAAGAAAGCTACAGGCCAATTTCACTGATGAACATCGATGCAAAAATCCTCAACAAAATACTAGCAAACCGCATCCAACAATACATTAAAAGGATAGTACATCATGATCAAGTGGGATTTATCCCAGGGATGTAAGGGTTCTTCAATATCCGCAAATCCATCAGTGTGATACACCACATTAACAAACTGAAGAATAAAAACCATATGATCCTCTCAATAGACGCAGAAAAAGCCTCTGACAAAATCCAACACCCATTTCTGATAAAAACCCTTCAGAAAGTGGGCATAGAGGGAACCTACCTCAACATGATAAAGGCCATATATAACAAACCCACAGCGAACATCATTCTCAATGGTGAAAAGCTGAAAGAATTCCTACTGAGATCAGGAACAAGACAAGGATGTCCAGTCTCGCCACTACTCTTCAACATAGTTCTGGAAGTCCTAGCCACAGCAATCAGAGAAGTAAAAGAAATAAAAGGAACCCAAATTGGAAAGGAAGAAGTAAAACTATCGCTGTTTGCAGATGACATGATACTATACCTAGAGAATCCTAAAGACTCTACCAGAAAACTGTTAGAGCTCATCCACGAATTTGGCAAAGTTGCAGAATACAAAATCAATACACAGAAATCGATAGCATTTCTATATACTAACAATGAAAAAGCAGAAAAGGAAATTAGGGAAGCAATCCCATTTACCATCGAATCCAAAAAAATAAAATACCTAGGAGTAAACCTACCTAAAGAGACAAAAGACCTGTACTCTGAAAACTACAAGCCACTGATGAAAGAAATCAAAGATGACACAAAGAGATGGAACGATATACCATGCTCCTGGATTGGAAGAGTTAATATTATCAAAATGACTATACTACCCAAGGTAATCTACAGTTTCAATGCAATCCCTATCAATTTACCAAGGACATTTTTCACAGAACTTGAACAAAATATTTTAAAGTTTGTCTGGAAGCACAAAAGACCCAGAATAGCCAAAGACATCCAGAAAAAGAAAAATGGAGCTGGAGGAATCAGGCTCCCAAACTTCAGACTATACTACAAAGCAACAGTCGTCAAAACCGCATGGTACTGGCACAAAGACAGACATATAGATCAGTGGAACAGAATAGAAAGCCCAGAATTAAACCCATGCACTTACAGCCAACTAATCTATGACAAAGGAAGCAAGACTATACAATGGAGAAAGGACAGCTTGTTCAGTAAGTGGTGCTGGGAAAACTGGACAGCCACATGGAAAAGAATGAAATTAGAACACTCCCTAACACCATACACAAAAATAAACTCCAAATGGATTAAAGACCTAGATATAAGACCAGACACTATCAAACTCCTAGAGGAAAACATAGGCCAAACACTCTATGACATAAACGACAGAAACATCTTCTCAGATCCACCTATCAGAGTATTGACAATAAAAACAAAAATAAACAAATGGGACCTACTCAAATTTCAAAGTTTCTGGACAGCAAAGGAAACCCTAAACAACACAAAAAGACAACCCACAGAATGGGAGAAAATCTTTGCAAATGAATCGACTGACAAGGGATTAATCTCCAAAATTTATAAACAACTTCTGCAGCTCCATACTAAAAAAAATAACAAGCAATGATGCTAACACATTTGAAAATGTAGGTGAAATGGACAAAGTCCCGGAATCATAGCAGGGGCTCTATAGTTTTTACCATGCCCGAGACCACGACATGCTACCTGTGACGGTCGCCCATCTGCTGCTCCACTGCCAGACCCATGTGCTTTCGAGAGTCAGTCTTGGTACCAAATTCATCCCAACAGAAGGGATGTGGTCGGAATCCTCCAGATTCTGAGAGGCAGGGAGAGCACCCACTGCTCCCTGGATGATCCCTCCGTATAACCCTCTGACCTCAATATCCATAGCGCTTTACCAAGCCAGGCAAACCACCTCGAGTAAGTCAGCTCCTCTCTGGGAGGTTGCCTGTGCTCCCAGGGGCAAAGGCTTCAGGTCCCTTCAGCTAAGTCAGGGCCCTTTCTGCCTCCAGATTGTGCTCTGACACCACCCAGCCCCTGCTCAGCCCCTTGTGGCGGCTTCAGATGGTTCCAGGAACTGGGTGTTTATTAGACTCCATGCAAAGCCCGCTGGCAAAAAGCATATAAGCATATGCATGGCAGAGCGTCTCTCCAGAGGGCACGTGCCCAGCAGCAACCTCTCCCTGTTCTGCAAAAAACAAAACAGCAGTTCCTGCGGGCTCCCCAGGACAAGGAACATCAAGTTTGTGCCTGGCTGGTCCCACCCGACTCCTTATGGAGGAGGACCAGGCGGGGTGGTGGAGGAGGACTGGGTGGCAGCCTGCATGGCTGCTCCAGCTCCCACACTTAGCCTCCTACGGTGGGTTCATTCAGAAACAGAGCAGACCGAGTTCTAACACTGGTGACGAGCCTTTCAGGCTCGTCTGCCTCAAAACAGCTCTAACGTCGAGACCACCACTGACCAATGGACCACACGCCTGGGAACACCGTGCGCTGGCGGTCAAGGAGGGGTGGGGGACTGCACTGCCAGCAATGTGCTGATGGAGGCGACTATTTCAAACTATGCTTCCTTTCCCTCTAAATACAGTATTTAGACGAGCTTGGCTGTAGTTGGTCTGCCTTCGCAGCCCTGTGCCTTTATGTTCGTCTCTGTAAGAGTCAGGGAAATTCACTCTTTCCCCCAATCTTTGGAACGTCCATTTTTTCCCTCAAGTCACATACAATGATACTGTTTTCGGCACCTGCTATGTGCAAGTCCTACCAGAAAATCCGATTTTGTGTATCCCCTTGCCCCAAGAGCCTCCCCATCAACGGAGGGCAATCTGACCCTAATCAGAGGCATGTGCTTAATGGGTATAATAGGTACAGACTGGCATGGGACCACAGATCAGGGACTAGATCCTTCCACCTTAACGCTCAGTAGGTGGATTTCATGTCGCGGCTAAGCTGGCTGTTGACACTGCAGACACTGCATTCCCCTGAGAGAGAAGGAAGCAGGGGCGAGGGTGTGTTTCTTCCTTTTAAGGACATTTCTATTCCATGCCCACCCCCAACCCAGGGGCAAGGCAGGTACATGTAGTTTTTATTCTGTAGGCACATATTTCAGCTAAAATTTGGGCATAACACTAAAAGGAGAAAACATACTAGAGGATAAACCTCATCACAGCATCCTAAGCAGTTTGGGGGGGTTTGGGGGGGTTGTTTTTTGTCTTTTTAGGGCTGTACCCACGGCATATGGAGGTTTCCCGGCTAGGGGTAGAACCAGAGTTGTAGCCACCAGCCTACACCACAGCCACAGCAACGCCAGAGCCGAGCCACATCTGTGACCTACACCACGGCTCAGGGCAACGCCAGATCCTTAACCCACTGAGCGAGGCCAGGGATCGAACCCGAAATCTCATGGTTACTAGGCAGATTCGTTTCTGCTAAGCCACAAAGGGAACTCCCTAGGCAGTTTTTTGTTTTGTTTTGTTTTGTTTTTAATACCAAAAGGTGTGCGGGACCTCAAGAGACCCAGCTCATATGCTCAAGGTGAGCTAAGCAAGGTCACACCTTAAAACTCTGAGGGATTGGGGACATTCTCAGCTCATTCATCATTTCGGATATTCTGTGCCACAGCTTATCTTAAAAGCATTGTGCCTTCAGAACTTTCTGGAAAAGATGATCACGGAATATGACCTCAGGCTGATTTTAAATTCCCTTATTTTCTTTTCCTTTTCTTTCTTTTTTTTTTTTTTTTTTTTTTTTTTTTTTTGGTCTCTTTAGAGCCACACCTGCGGCACATAGAGGTTCCCAGGCTAGGGGTCAAATCGGAGTTACAGCTGCCAGCCTACGCCACAGCCACAACAATGCCAGATCCAAGCCTCTTCTGCGACCTACACCACAGCTACGGCAACAGCGGATCCTTAACCCACTGGATGAGGCCAGGGATCAAACTGTCATCCTCATGGATACTAGTTGGGTTCTTAACCCGCTGAGCAACAAGAGCAGCTCCCAAATTCCTTTATTTTCTAATCTCAGGTACCCCTAAAGAATTCTTGTCCGTGGCCACCGTTTTATTGACATGATAATGTTACCTGAGAACCAAACTAGAACTAAGGAAAATAGAGTAACTTAGACACACAGCTCTACTTTAAGATAACCTTACGGGAGCAGAGGGTACCTGGGCTCACTTTGCGTCTATTCTCCACCCCCCCACGCTGTTCCCATAGCAACCCTGAGCTGCGCAGAACTTCGGAAGCCCCTCCCCAGAGCAAGCCCACCCCATAGAGCACAGCTGAGCGGCGGCGATTCTTGGGGGCGGGGGAGGGTGTGGCCTCACACACGCTACAGCCACCGGTTCAATTCCTGTTGCAGATTCCGGTTTTCTCACAAAGCTCTTCAGAGGCCGGTTCTTGGGCCTCACTCTTCCCCATTCGCCCCTTCCCCACTCAACCTCTGAATTTCGCCGGGGCCACCCCCCTCGTTATGCAGAGCACTTAAACCTGGGCATCCGCGGGCTTCCCAGCCGGCCATCACCGACTCCAACCCCAGCAGCTCTCCTCTAGAGAAGATGCTGCTGCAACATCAGTACTTCCCCAGTGTTTGCTTCCAACTTAGGACCAACCCGAGAAGGCCACATACGTCCCCCTAACCCGTGACAGGAAGCCTTGCTCCCCGCAGCCCGTCTCAGGCGTCCCCACGCCAGCAGCCGCCCGTCAGCGGCCACCCGAGGCCTGTCTGTGGGTGGGGGGTTGGTGATGGAGGCCAGGCAAGCTCCGCATAGATGCCCTCCCTTGTTCCCCTCTGGCTGGCCTTCATTTATTCCCCACGCGGCTTAACATGAGAGACGCCTGATTATTCCATATCTTTACGGAAGAGCTGCCTTTTTAAACTGCAATGACTGCGCTGTGTTCCACTGCACGTACTGAACTCTGATTTACTAGGCGACATTTAGCTCGTTTCCCCCCCACCGTGTTTTGGAATTGCCAGTTTACGCCTTTATTTCCCACGTGTGAATCTACTCAGAGAAGAGACAGGTGGGCTGGCTCTGCGGTGAGGGCGGAGGAATCAGTCGACAGCCGCTGGGGAGCCTGGGTCCTCAGGGGGCCCCGGGTGGTGCAGTGCCACCCGGCACGGGAGGGAGAGGGACTCGGGCCCAGTGCCTGCACACCTCACAGTCCTCTGGGCAGACGGATGGGTGAGGGACCATCACGTGCCACCTGGGCTGGGACAGGGAAAGCCAGGGCTGGGGGGAGACTCCAAGCACATTGTAATCGGGGGTCGGGTCCTTCCTTCTCTGGGTAAAGGCAGGACCCAGGCTGTTCCCAGAGCCCAGCAGGGGGCCGGTACCCAGGAGGCCTCGCCTCAATCTGACATTTAGCAACAGAAACCATCCGAGCCCCGGGCAGGAGCCGGCAGTGTACCAGGGCAGCGCTCCTCTGGACCCAGCAAATCACTACATCTCCGACAGCAAAACACAAGCCCCCACCCTGGCCCGCCCAGAACAATTTCCTATTTACTTGCCTCTTTGGAAGAACAGTAAAGCAGATTCGACTCGCGAACCCACGGCAAGACGCCGGGCACAGTTTCGTCCACGTCTCCGGCTGCCGCGGGGGCCTCCGCCCCGCCCGGGCCACGGCTTCTGCCTGCCTTCTTCCCCACACCGCCGGCCTCGGCGGCCCTGCAGTCCGGTCCCAGGAGGCGCTCCGGGCTGGGAGCTGCGGGCGGAGGAGGCGTCCAGAGAGCGGAGGGCGCACGGGCCGTGGGCCGGGCCCGTCACCACACAGCAGCTCCCACGTCCCCGGCACCCACGCCCGTCTTCTCGGATGGGGGCGGATGGGGGCGTCGAGGCCCAGGAGCCGACCGACCGTGGCCGAGAGGGGCCCACCCCCTTCCCAAAACTCCGGCGCTTCCGCTTCCGGGCCTGACCCCACCCGTGCCCTCCCCGCCGCCCTCCGCGCAGCACCCACGCTGGCAAGGCAAGGGTGGAATCTGTCCCTCCCGGTGGCGGCGGAGGCTCCTTCAGACCTTTACTCACCATGTGACATCCCGCCCTGTGTCTTTGGCCAGCTGGGCCCGACAGCCTGAATGATTTACCCTCTCAAACCCACTTTACAGCACATCCCGGGTTATCTCCAGGTGTTTCCATCCTCACTTGTCTGCCAGTGTGTTTTCTCGAGTGAAATGGACACGGGAGGGGTCCCAGCCTCTGTGTGGAAGGCGGGGCTCAGGGGTGTGTCCTACCCCGAGTGCCAGCCACTGTGGCGCCCCAGCCTTTTGACCTGTGCCTATGCTTATGATGAGCGCTGATGGGGGGACCAGGATTTCGGTCATGTTTGCAGGGAACAGCTGGTGTCTAGGTTACAGTGATGCTTTAAAGAGCATCAGGAGTTGACTGTGCACTGGGGGACAGCGTATTCCACAGCGAAGAGCACCAGCTTTCAAGTCTAGCAGGCCTGGGTTCAAGTCCTTGAGACAGAAGTCAATAAATATGTGGTTGGAGTTCCCATCGTGGCTCAGGGGTTAATGAATCTGACTAGGAACCATGAGGTTGCGGGTTTGATCACTGACCTTGCTCAGTGGGTTAGGGATCTGGCGTTGCCGTGAGCTGTGGCGTAGGTCACAGATGTGGCTCAGGTCCCATGTTGCTGTGGCTGTGGCATAGGCCGTCAGCTACAGCTCCAATTCGACCCCTAGCCTGGGAACCTCCATATGCCGCGGGAGCGGCCCCAGAAAAGGCAAAAAGACTAAATAAATAAAGAAATAAATAAATACGTGGTTTACTGACAAATTCTTTTGCAGGCATAGTGCTGGGGGCTTGGGCATCCACCAGAGACTTGAATACAGCTGTGGGGCCTTTAGCAAGTTAAGTCATTTCTTTAAGTGCCCGGCTCTAACCTGGAGACCATACATACACAAGATACCTCCAAAGACACGCCCACATCAAAAGGCTGTCATCGGGGTTAAATGAGATCACGCATTTAAGGCATTTCATGGTATCCAACTGGGAAGAAACCCCAGGGTAATATGATCACCCTTATTCAATATTCCATTACTACTAGAAGAACACACTCCCTTTAAAGTTCTTTATAATTTTAAGGTAGTAATCAGGTCACTAACTGGCCTCCATTCCTCCAGGACACACAATTCCTTTCATCTTTCCTCACTGACTCTATTTCCTGACCCTTTATAATCACCTTTTAAGTGGAATTTATTCCAATTTATCTGTAATCACTTCCAAAGGTGCTGTCCCCAAAAGGGCACAGGGACAAAGAGAAATATGCTGGGGGCAGAGCAAGGGGGGAGGGTGTTCTTGGCCCACCCTCCACGTCTTCGCAGACGTGGCCCTCCCATCTCTCCTCTCTGTGCCTCTGGGTTCCAGTGGGGCCCAACATTTCCCTGGGGTGTGACCTGCAAGGCCAGACACACATTCAACAGGATCATCCAGGCCAGGCTGCCTTCCCTATGTCCCACCTGTGCAGAGTACCTAGAAGAGAACCACGTCTACTGGGACGTTGGCAGGCCTTCCTTCCAAACCGTTACCTGGAGGGCAGTTTGGAACTTTGATGCAGTAGGTCCTCTTCTAGGATTGTGACAGAGACATCCTTAAGTGTAGGCAAATGACTACACAGGCATAGTCCCTGAAGCATGCTCCCAGTGATAAAATTGAAAATGGCCTGGATAATCCATTAAAAGAGAACTGTAAACGACAGGCTTTTCATTTGATATCATCCTATAGAGTCATTAAAAAATATGCGGAAGGGGTTGCTGCCATGGTGCAGTGGGTCAAGAATGCAACTGCAGGGGCTCGGGTTGCGGCAGAGGTGCGCGTTCCACCCTCAACCCCCGTGCAGCGGGTTTAAAGAATCAGGCATTGCCACAGCTGTGGCCTAGGTCGCAGCTGAGGCTTAGGTTCAATCCCTGGCCCGGGAACTTCCCTGTGCCCAGGTACGGCCATTAAAAACAAAAAAAAACAAAAAAAACAGGCACGTGGTTGAAGACCAGCCCATGTCTGCGGAAATGTGTCCACTGCACATCAAGGGACCAAACAGCATGTTAAAAAATGATGTTATGAAACAGAATGCAGGTGAGGCCCTTAGCGCTTTGCCTTGGCTCTCTCTGTACGTGTCAGCTGTCCTCACTTTGAACAGCATGATCCGAGGTTTTAGAGACGCATTCATGAATAATGGAGGAAAATACATAACTTCAGGTGGTTACCAGTGGGTGGAAGAATTATAGCTGGACGGTCCTCCTTTGTGCTTTTCTGCAGTTTCTACCGTGCCCGCAATGAACCAGGACTTGGGCTTCGGTGTTAGTAGAGTCTCCCTGAAATCTACACTTGCCGCAGCCCCATCACTTCCAGAACCTGTTCAGAGGGAGCGTCACGCGCATGCGCTGGGAGAGCCCTGGGGGGGGCGGGGAAGGGAGTCGGGGCTCGGCAACCCGACTCCGGCTCCTCCTCGAGCTGTGATGATGGAGCCCCCCTTCACCTCGCTAGGTCTGATTTACCCGTTTGGGAACTAATACCCGACTTTTTTGGGGTTCGGGGGTACTCGCTTATGCTGACACACGAGGCCTTCCATTCACAACAGCAAAAATCGCTGCCGTCGAGAGTCCATCATCTCACTCGCCAAGGAGAGGAGCTTAGAGAAACGAAATGACTCACCCGAGGGGACGCAGATGCAGACAGAAAGCGAGACCCCACGACGCCGACAGGCGCCCGCAGCTGCTGGCACCCAACCGCCCCAGCGAGACCCCGGGGCCAGGTGTAACCAGTTCAGGGGCATGTCTTCCACCCCGATGGTCTAAGGAGAAAGGCACGGAAAGGGTGGGCGGGGATCCAGGCTGCGGCTCCATCTATAGCCTAACCCACCTCGTCTTGTGTGTCTCAGATCGAGTGCACTTTAAAATATAGGATATGCGAAAAAGCAGTCTACTCAGGATTCTAGAGAAATCTGATTAAATGAAATTTTGTTACTTTTTCAGGGTTTTGTTTTCCAGAAACCTAAACTTCTAGAGTCAAACCTCTGCGTTCTGCACACAGGTGATCTCCTGTTTCTAAGAGGCACATTTAGAAAGATTGAACAGAATCAACAAAGGTATCCACTCAACATCAAGAAATGCACACTCTTGGAGTTCCCGGTGTGGCTCAGCGGTTAGCAAACCTGAGTAGCATCCATGAGGATGCAGGTTCGATCCCTGGCCTTTCTCAGTGGGTTAAGGATCTGGCATTGCCGTGAGCTGTGGTGTAGGTCGCAGATGCGGCTGTGGGTGTGGTGTAGGCCGGTGGCTGCAGCTCCGATGAGACCCCTAGCCTGGGGACCTCATATGCCGTGGGTGTGGCCCTAAAAAGCAAAAAAAAAAGAAAAAAGAAAAAAGAAATGCACCATCTTTTTACAAAGCAAAACTTGTTATCCACACTAGGCCGTATAAAATGAAACAAACTGTCGTAGACAACTGATTTGGTTTTAAATAAAGTTTAACAACATGATCAAAAACCATCCATTTTCAGTTCAGCCACAGTTACAGCATAGTGCAGATTGTGATATTTGACCAAGAGTTACTTTTGCCGTTTGAATAAGTGATGTTCACGAGTTATTCGAATCACACAAAGCTGATTTTAATCCATGGTTGAAACCCTGAAGATACGGAGGAAAGGGTTTAATCTGTTTTCAGTATTTGACATTTTAAAGATGAGGTTTTAAAGAGGCCCCATCATTTCTTTAGAGGTGGTGGAAGCTAATTACAGGCTTCACGTAATCAGCCAGGGGCGGGCGTTGCTGTGGGAAATCAGGCCTCACCACCCGTTATCACCCACGGATGGCGGGTCAGGCTGTTGCTTGTGGTGGAGGCAGGGCTCACACCCTGTGAATCTCAGGCTGAAATCATCCGCTGGGATTAGAGCAAACTACATCCTGCAGGGAAGATGACATCCGAAAAACGACAGAGAAAGGAGACCACTGTCAGCTGTCCTATACCTTCCCCTTCCTCCTCCTCGCACTGCACAATCGGGAGGTGGTAGAGGGAGAACTGGAGGCGATGAAAGCATTTTTCTAGAATCTAGGAGATACAGTGAGGACAGTCATTCTGCTGCCCTGGGGGAGGCAGAAACCTGACCTCTGTTTTTTTGCTTTTTTTGGGTTTTTTTTTTTTTGCTTTTTAATGCCACACCCGTGACATATGGAGGTTCCCAGACTAGGGGTCTAATCCGAGCTACAGCTGCCGGCCTACGCCACAGCCACAGCAATGCCAGATCCAAGATCCATCTTCGACCTACACCACAGCTCACGGCAACACCGGATCCTCAACCCCCTGGGGATCGAACCTGCGACCTCATGGTTCCTAGTTGGATTCGTTTCTGTTGCGCCACGACGGGAACTCCACCTGCCCCCTGCTTTTATTCAGGTCCTCTGGTCTGGCCCCAGCTCCCCCACCACACCTGGGACACAGATATTTCACGACTGAAGGCACTGTTTCTAATTCTAACCTAGCCCTTCAAAAATGCCTAAATTTTCTGTTTTTTTTGTTTTTTCCTTTTTACAGCCACACCCACAGCATATGGAAGTTCCCAGGCTAGGGGTCGAATGGAAGCTATAGCTGCTGGCCTACACCACAGCTCACCGCAACGCCGGATCCTTAACCCACTGAGTGAGGTCAGGGATGAAACCTGCGTCATCCTGGACACTGCTGGGTTCTTAACCCGCTAAGCCACAATGGGAGCTCCAATGTGTGAGGTTTTTAAGCCAAAATTAACCTCTATAAACTCCATCTTCACTCTCTCCCACCCTCCTGCCCTGCCCACCTCCAGGGACCAGACAGGGCAGGGGGACAGCTTATGTATAAGGGATTATGTCTATAGTTTAATGTTCTTTAAACTTGATGGTGCAATACATTTTATTTATTTATTTAACCACTTTACGGAGACAGGAGGGAAATGCAGAAAGCCGTTTGTCATTAATGTCTACAACTTCATGAGCTTGGAGCTAAATGCCTACCTGTGAAACCACCACAGTCGATGTCATAAACCTACCCTTGGCCGCCAAATGTCTCCTCCCACTCTCTCTTTTTTGGCCACACCCGTGGCCCGTGGAAGTTCCCAGGCCAGCGACCAAACCTGCGCCACAGCAGTGACAAGGCCAGGTCCTTAAGCTGCTGAGCCACCAGGGAGCTCCCTGCTCTCTTGTTTTTAAAATATTATAACACTTAACATAGTATTTACCCTTTCAGCAAAATTTTTGGAGTAGGACACGGGATTGTTGACAATAGACTCTGTGCTGTGCGATAGGTCTCTAGCACGTGCTCATTTTGTATAACTGAAATTTTGGACCCTTGGACTAACTAATCCAAGAGAAAATGAATTACGTTTGAAAGGCAGGAGAAAAAAAGAATAGTATTTTAGTAGCGTCATGGGGAATCTTATGGAGTAAAATTATTGTCCCAAGTGATAACTACTTCCCATGTTTTAGTTTCACCCATTTCAAATTTACACACATAGATTTTTCTAAAATAGGGAATAATATGGTGTATAATTTAAAGCTAGTGGAGGAGTTCCCGCTGTGGTGCAGTGGGTTAAGAATCTGACTGCAGCAGCTTGGGTGGCTGTGCAGGCGCGGGTTCAATGCCCCACCTGGTGCCCTGGGTGAAAGGATCCCGCGTTGCTGCAGCTGCAGCTCAGATTCAATCCCAGGCCCGGGAACTTCCATATGCTGAGGGTGCGGCCACAAAAATAAATAAAAAGCAAATAGAATATAGTAAAGAGGACAGAGGAACAGAAACTTGAGCTCTAAAAACAACACCTGCAGTTATTTTTAAATAGCCTTTCTTGTGGTTTCTCCATGAGAAATGTGCTATCTAGACATGTGCTGCCCAGCACAGTAGCTAAGAGCCACAGGTTGCTTTTCAAATGTGATTTAAATCTACTGAAATGAAACAAAATAAAAAATGTAGTTCCTAGAGTTCCCATCATGGCTCAGTGGAAACGAATCTGACTAGCATCCATGAGGACCCAGGTTTGATCCCGGGCCTCACTCAGTGAGTTAAGGATCCCGGGTTGCCGTGAGTGGTGTAGGTCCCAGATGAGGCTCAGACCTGGCGTGGCTGTAGCTGTGGCTGTGGCTGTGGTGTAAGCCAGTGGCTACAGCTCCGACTTGACCCCGAACCTGGGAACCTCCGTATGCCTCGGGTTTGGCCCTAAAAACAACAACAACAACCATAACAAAATTTAGTTCCTTAGTTTCACGGGCCATGTTTTAAATGCTCTGTAGCCACAGAAAGTTCTATCAGCCCCACTCCAGAGTTTTTCTAGGAGGTCAAGAGATAAATCCACATAGGAAGCAACAGAAATACAGCTGATGGTTATTTTCTTTGACTTCTCTTAAGTACCATTGATACAGCTTCCACTTTTAGACTTGATAGTTCTGTAGTAAATATTTACCAAACAAAATTATACAATCCAAAATATGTAACACTGACATTAAGAATAACTCACTAATTACTGAGTTGTGTGCTTTTAAAAGCATATAAAAAGAAGTGGTTGGAAAAACTGAGTCCACATCCTTTTTTTGTGTGTGTGTGTCTTTCTGCTATTTCTTTGGGCCGCTCCCGCGGCATATGGAGGTTCCCAGGCTAGGGGTCTAATCGGAGCTGTAGCTGCCGGCCTACACCATAGCCACTGCAAAGTGGGAGCCGAGCCGCGTCTGCAACCTACACCACAGCTCATGGCAACCCCGGATCCTTAACCCACTGAGCAAGGCCAGGGATCAAACCTGCAACCTCATGGTTCCTAGTCGGATTCATTAACCACTGCGCCACGACGGGAACTCCTCAGTGAAATCTTTCATAAAACATATAACCCATCTTAGAAAGCCTAGAAACTCGTCAGACTGGAAAATAGCCAATCTGTTTTCCTCCCTCAGTAAAAGCAAGACAGCAGCTGTCCTGCTTTAAAAAAAAAATAAAACAAGATTCCTGTCTTTGTTGGTTATTGCTTATTTTGAGAGTTTCTTCAGGTTACATGTATTTCTGTAATTTCAAATGTCCTCTATGCTTCCTTTTAAAAACAACTGAGACTTAACAGCATAACCTTGTATTACAGGGCCCAGGAGAACCGGCCGGAGGGAGTGGGCTGGAGCTGTTCCCGGTCGCATCATTAGTGCAGCTCACTTACCTTGTGTCAGCGGTTCAAGCAGAGGCGGGGTCCCCCTCCGACTCACGGGAGAAGATGCTCTTGGGTTCAGCGGTGTTATAAACAGGAATCCTGAGCCGCCCCGTCTGGCAGCAGCCACCTGCAGTACCACGCAGACAATCTGCTGAGCACAGACCCTCGGGTGAATCCTCGAAGCAGATCAGAAGGAAGAGTGTCTAGTGGGCAAGACGGTGGGGTGGCCGTGGCCTTGGCTAGACCCGCCACTTGGCAGGTGACTTAGTCTCTTTCACTCCTTCATGTCCTTGCCTGTAAGATGGGCATCATGAAAGCGCCGAAGTGTCACCGGGTCACTGGCAAGGCTGAAAGAGCCAATTGTATACAGTACCTGTGCTCACTCTGCTGCAGGACCCCAAACAGCGACCGCCAGACACATTCTGCTATTTGCTGTCGCTCTTAGTGATAAACGGTGGTATCATGACATGTCCACAAGCTTGTCACCCACACATATGGAATCCCCGCCCCTTCCCATAATGGCTAGAAAAGCACCCGTGTAATGTCCAGTGCCAGCTGTGCCCTTTCTGGCGGGACAGAAACAGCTTCTGCATCGTTGCAAATCCCTCTTCCAAGCCGGCCAGCCCTGCTGTGACAAAGAATCGCAGTGACGAGTGTGTCTGTCAAATTTTATACTGATATCTGGGGCAAGCAAACGTCACAGAACCTGTACTGAAAATGCAATGGCTTCTGAAATGCAATGTCGCTTGTTAAGCTGGTAAATCATTGGGAGATTTGGGCCCAGAAGCGTGTTAAGCTCTACGGCGTGTGGTGTGCAGAGCAGGGGCCCCAGAGGAGGAAGCTCGTAGGACCCGCTGTCCATCTGCCTGTGTCGACAGACCCTCTTGAAGACTGGTTTTCAAATACCGCCTTCAAGGATGTGAAGAATAAGTAAGTCAATACATGTATCAGCGGCACCAATAATAACACTAATGCAAAATGCCGACCAAGGAGACCTGTGCAAAGCCCTGTGTGCTGACCCCTTCCAACGCCCCACCTCAGCCAGCCCTGCTCGGCCAGCTCTCACGTCCCGGTCCTTTCCCAGAACCCGGACATGGAGGTGCAGAGAGGGTGACACGTCCCAAGCCCCGCTATCAGGAGTGACCTGGGTCCAGGCGTCCCGTGTCCGCAGCACCTGTTCCCAATCGCGTCACCGATGAAGAGTAGGAAACCACACTGTCGTCTTTCCCACCTCCAGTCATAAACCTATTTTCACTCCCATAGAAGCGGCACCCGTGGTCAATGCTCCTGACTCAAGCCACGTCACTCTGGCAGGTCTGAAGGTAGAGGGGGCACCTTGAAGCCAGTGGGTGAGGTTTTCGTTCCCGAACGTCTTCAACCCAGGGGGGCTTCCCGGAGGAAGTGAGTAAGAGCCGGCGGGTACCTAGAGGAGGAACGCAGTCCGAGAGACAGAGGAAACCACCTTCACACCCACTGGGAGTGAAGGGCCAGGCGGAGCGAAATAAGCTTCAAAACATACCACGTGGGAACACCTGTCAGGCTTTGTCACCTGTCCCAGACCCGAAGCAATGAGCTAATGCAGAGCGATGACTTTTGAATGAGAACAGCCTGAAACAGGCTGCCGCAAGTTGGGCGGCTCTGCTTCTCCCTCCAGGTGGAGGTTGTTGACAAGGTGAAGTTTGGGCCGGGAGGAGGCGGGGGGGGAGGGGGGCTGTGAAGTGGCCAAGAGGAAGCCCTGGGTCAGGACAGGTTTGCAGAGTGGACACCTTCAGAGGGAGCCAGGTCCCCGGGCTCCTGGAATGGTGCTTGGGGCTGCAAAACCAGTGCTTCCAGTTACCCTCCGTCATGACCTCCAGATGCAGACCTTTCCAAGGACCTAGCTTTTCACTCGAAGACATGCAAATGCTCACATACCCCCCATCTGTGAAATGTTTGGTCACTGGGCTGGGAGAGCAGCTGCCTTCATCCCAAAGCCTCCTGGGGGGAAAAGCCCCTCTGGGTCCTTTCTTACCGCTTCCTGCTTCTTGTTAAAATTATTTTAAACATTTGATCGGAGTAGAGTTGATTTACAATGTTGTGTTAGTTCCTGCTGCACAGCCAAGCGATTCAGATAGACACGGTCACACGTCCATTCTGTTTCAGATTCTCTCCCCATATAGGTCATTGCAGAAGACTGAGCACAGAATTTGCTGTTTCTTATACTGGATCCTTTAATAATCTTTTTTTTTTTTTTTTTGCATATTTATGTTCGCCTAGCTCCAAACATTCCTAAAGTGACCAAATCAGAGCAGTGATTTGCAAGGATGAGCAGCCATGAAGACAACGTCCTTCTCTGCTAAGTGTTACCATTCATTTGCAACTGGGGTCTCACCCCCCGGCGGTCCCCAGAATCCGCGAGTCCTGCTCAAAGTCTGGCTATTGCTCTTCTTTCCTGATCTTTCTGGACCCTGAGCGACAGGGTGGTGAGGTCAGCGTAGGGTGGGAGTGGGGGTGAGACGGCAGCCAGCCTGTATCCTAGGAACTGCGCTCTCTGTGGGGTCACGCCCGTGTCCTTGTCCTGACACCATGGAACTAGCCTGAGGGTCAGACACACATCAACCGCCCACCAGATGCTCATCCTCTGGGCTTCCAGACCCGGGCCCTGGAGAAGGAAGACAGAAAGACGGCGAGTGAGAGAGGACGGGCCGGGTGTGGGCAGCGAATCGTGTGGCTGAAGATGGTGGGTGCAGATAGATGATGCATGGCTGGAGGGCTGCCCTGCCTGTGGAATATTCTGGAAGGTTCACAGATAGGGCATGTGCAGGAAAAGCAACAGACTCGTCTCCATGATGCCAGAAAAGAGGTCTGGGGAGTTCTCTCGTGGTGCAGTGGGTTAAGGATCTGGTGTTGCCACTGCTGTAGCTTAAGTCATTGCTGTAACTCGGGTTCAGTCCCTGGCCTGGGAACTTGCACCTGCCTTGTGCTTGGCCAAAAAAAAAAAAGAAAAAGAAAGAAAGAAAGAAAGAAAGAAAGAAAGAAAGAAAGAAAGAAAGAAAGAAAGAAAGAAAGAAAGAAAGAAAGAAAGAAAAAGAAAGAAAGAGGTCTGGTTGGACTTTTCCCCTCTCATTAAACTGTCTCTACCTGCAGTAAGCCATCATCTAGCAGCACCTATGTGCTGGATGACAGTGATACGCTCCTGATGGAAGGGGCAGGAGTTCAACTGAGCCTGACGAATTAGAAAAGAACCTCAGAAACGGTGACCAGTGCCACGGTGATCAGTGCAAGGCAGCAGGCCACGAACTGGAAGCATCCATCAGAGCACAGGCAGCAGAAACGCCCGAGAGGCCCTGGTCCTGCTGAGATTTCAATGCTCAGTTACATCCGCTGGGTGTCAGGATTCGGGCAGAGCTGCACGGCACGGCTCTCCGGCTCAAGGAGGCATCAGAGTCATCAGGAGGGTTAAAAAGACGGCAGGGCTCACCCCCAAGCTTCCGAGTCAGAGGGTGTGGGCTGGGGCCTGAGACTCTGCATTTTAAGCCTGTTGCCAGGAGACCCTGACGCTGCTGGTTGTGGCCCCCCCCTTGAAGGCCCAGGGCTCCCCCGCCAGCAGAAGCGGAGGGTAATCAATCGTGCTGCCCGGGAAGCTCTAGGCTCAGCAGGCCACGTCGCCTAGTTTTCATTACTAGAGGTGAAGAGGCAGCAGAGAACCGGTAGATGATATGGGAACCAAAGGATCCAAAGGCTCTGAAATAAAATAAATCAGGAAAGTGATTGAAGTCACTGGCATTACTTTGTTTGAAGAAGAAGAGCGTCCCGTGTAATCGATATTTTCAATATATAAGTGTTGACTGTGGCCAGGGCACTCTGCCTCTCCGGGGCGGGGCCACGGTAAACAGAAAGAGAGGGTAGCAGGGAAGCCTGCGGTCCGGAATATTAAACACCGCTGAGCACCCGGGAAAGGGAGGAGCTCCGTTTCCAAAGACAAATTGAAGGAGACGACTTAGACTCCGCGTGGGAAATTCCACTCTGGACATTCTCTTCCCTTTGTTCAACTCCAGTGTCCAAGAACGAGCCTGCACTTATTTTTAAAGGGTCCTGAAAGGAGGAAGGACAGAGTTGGATCCAACCCATTTTCCCTGAGGTTTCAGCCCGGTAACCTTGACGCCTGTGGCCTTGCAGAGAATGCCACTAAGATGCTAGTTTTCCTTGTGAGATATTCTACTTGTAACTGTCTGTTCAACAAGTCAATTGCCAGGGAATTCTGCGCCCTAGTGTTTTCATTTCTGCTCCAAAATTAGTTTCAACGGAAAGTTTGTTCACTGCTATTCTGATGCTATTTGAATATTTATAATTGAAAATTATATATCATGTACAATCTATTTCTATACTAATATATAGCACATAATATATTATATATTATATGACACACTACGTTTTTCTGTAATATTTAGGGCTAGGGAGGTATTTAAGTGATATCTTAAAATCCACTTTAACTATGTACTTTAACATACTTCTATTGGATAAAAAAATGCTCTTACCTCCTCGGGCGGAGAAGAAGTGCAGTGGAGGTAATGACCACTATAACCATTGACATTAATAGCACTTTTGATGCTGAAAACGACAGAAAACTACAGATAAATGTCAAAAATCAAGGTGAGGTATTTTACAGTTTCTCTGATTTGCCTGGCTAGGAAAGGGGCTGCTTTAAGATGAGTTTGATGGAGGAGTTCCTGCTGTGGCTCAGTGGTTAGCAAACCGGACTAGCATCCACGAGGATGTGGGTCCGATCCCTGGCCTCACTCGGTGGGTTAAGGATCCGGCGTTGCCGTGACCTGCGGTGTAGGTCGCAGACGCGGCTCAGATCCCGTGTTGCTGTGGCTGTGGTGTAGGCCGGTGGCCACAGCTCCAGTTGGACCCCTAGCCTGGGAACCTCCTTATGCCGTGGGTGCGGCCCTAAAAAGACAAAAATAAATAAATAAATAAATTTTATTTGAATTTTAGAACATGGAGAACAAAAGTTTTCATCTCAATTATAACAAGATGAAATCGTGCAAGCCCACACTGCTCCCCAAACACAAACCACAGGGGTGTCATAGGGAAAAGTGTCCTTCTTGAAAAAATGGAAGTGAAAAGCCTTTGCTGCTGTGTATATGCATATATGTAAACACATTGCATTGTGCCATAAAGTTTCTGAAAGAATTACCTTAAGGTAACGGTAATACGAATTTTAAAAGTGAGAGCATTAACATGGAAAAAATACAGATTTTTACGAGGTACTGAGAAATTCTCAGGAAAGTTCAAAGTTCATATCCATTAAACTCAGATACTTATCTACTAACTTCTGACAAGAATAAACACTTCCGGGAGTTCCCGTTGTGGCACAGCAGAAACAAATCCAACTAGGAACCATGAGGTTTCGGGTTCGATCCCTGGCCTTGCTCAGCAGGTTAAGGATCTGGCGTTGCTGTGGCTGTGGTGTAGGCAGGCAGCTGTAGCTCTGATTCTACCCCTAGGCTGGGAACCTCCCTATGCTGTGGTGGCCCTTAAAATGCTAAAAAAAAAAAAAAAAGAATAAACACTTTAAATATATATATTTAAAATATATTATGTACAATTTACATTTTATTGTGTGCATTTATATAAATTAAATATATATTATATTTGAATTATATATTTTAAAGTTTTTATCCTTATCAGAGGTTTATATATATCTATTTTAAGAATGCTTGGAGTGCCTAGTGAGTTAAGGATCTGGCATTGTCACTGCTGTGGCTCAGGTTAATCCTGGTCTGGGAACTTCCACCTGCTCTGGGCACAGACCCCTCTCCCCAAATTTCTTAGGATGTATTGTATATGTTATCATGAAATAAAGCCAATTATTATTTTAATAATGGATTCAGTGTTTCTCTAAAAACAAAGGTTTTTTTTTTAGGACCGCACCCACAGCATATGGAAGTTCCCAAGCTAAGGGTCGAATTGGAGCTGTAGCCACCAACCTACACCACAGCCACAGCAACTCGGGATCCGAGCCGCATCTTCAACCTACACCACAGCTCATGGCAACACTGGATCCTTAACCCACTGCGCAAGGCCAGGGATGGAACCTGCGTCCTCATGAATGCTAGTCAGATTATTTCTGCTGAGCCACAATGGGAACTCCTAAAAACAAAGTTTAAGATGTCCACAAAATACTTTTATTGACACAAAACATATTTATTTCTCATTTTCTCCCTTAAACTTGTTTCAGTCTTGCTTTGAATTCCAGGGGCCCCAGCCTACTCCTGCTTGCCCAGTTAGCTAAAGAACTCTCCCCTCCTGAGCGGGTCTGTTCCACCTTGGCCTTCCAGGGAGGAGGTTGCTCTCCCTCCTCCCCTCCACCCGCTTCTGCCTCCAGGGACCAGGAGAGAAGACGGCTCCCTTGACCACCAAGGAACAAACGTGACTGAGACAAAGAAATGGAGCTACAGGGATAAAAGGAAACCAATCCCCAGAAAGCCACAACCTGGACAGTTGCCTAAGGATTCCAGTAAGGTAACTGAATTGTCATAGTGACAAGGAGAACTCTTTCAAGTGGAAATAATACAAATTTCTTTGCAGCTAAAAGACAATTTTTTTGGTCGAGCCCGTAGCAAGTGGAGATTCCCCAGACCAGGGATCGAACCTTTGCCATGGCAGTGACCGGAGCTGCAGCAGTGGCAATACCGGATCCTTAACCCGCTGAGCCACAAGAGAACTCCGGGAGCTAAAAATTTTAATCATACAGAGTAAAAGATTACCTGTTACCTTAGGACTGTTGGAAATATGACCATTTTCCACAACGTTTTTGGGTCTGTTGGGAAGTTCGTGTTATTGGCGTATATATGCAGATATACTTCATATACATGTATACACACAGCGACGTACACACGCATACCAAGACACATGCCCATTTCAAATCATTAACCCCCTAGGAATAAAGAAGTTCTGAGGAAACCGCATAAACATCCAGAAGGCTTCCCAACCGAAAGTAAACAGTAAGAACATGTTATCGTTGATTGAAACATCTCATCTGCAATCAGATGCTTTAAAAACAGGAGGCAAAAGCAATCATTTAACCAGTATTTATGAGACCACGACACACTGACGTAAGCGTATAATAGGGAGTTTAAAGAGTAGATGAGGGGAAATCTCTGAATCATAAGGGCACCCTCACCTCAGTGCCTTAACGCAGTGCAACATGTCTCTGGGGGCCAGCCTTGGCTCCAGACGGGGGGAAACGCTTAGGGAAGAAGAGGACTAAAGAGAACCAGAGCTCTTTCATGTAGGTAGGACCATGCTGAAGTCACATCACATGTCATTTTAAACAGGAAGCTTTGTGTCTAATTGTAGAGCTAAAACTCAGTGACGATGGCTTGTTACAGATCACGGACCAAAGCCAGCCCTGCGTAGGAAAGGAGAGAGGCATAGACTTTGGAGAACCTGGATTCAGATCCAGGCATTACCCTCGAAGTTCTGTGGCCTCAGACGCATGTCTTAGCCTCTCTGAGCCTGTTTTCTCAACTCTAAAACTGTGGTTTTGTGATTAGAGCTACAGAGCGTAAAGCACCCAGCATGGCGCCCGGCACACAACACGTGGTGAGTAACAGTACTTCTTAGTGTTGTTACAATTACTATCAGAGAGAGGCGAATGGCAACCACCATTTCTACAAAAACACCCTTTATTGCTTTCCAACCTCGTGATGGATATTTCCCGGCCCACGTCAAATCCAACTTACTGCAGTCATTTTTTCACATGGAGATGCTAGGCACCTTCAAGTGATGAGAAACACACAGGCTCAACCTACCCACTCCATCACACGTTGAAGAATTTTTTAAAAGGCATCAACTTGATGAGATTGGTCATCCAGGGATATGCACTCAAAATCCTTTCCCACTTCAGAAACAGTTCCACCCCTCTCCCGCCTCCATAACTAACCTAAGGAGGGAGACACAGAGCCAAGGGTAGGGCTGATTCACAGCCCTTGTGCTACACTGATGTCCCGGGACCCTGGAATACTGCTCTCCCACCATCTGGATGGGCTAAGTTGATGGGCCATCCAGACATTCTTCCACGGATGGTACAGACCCAGCTCGAAACGCATGGCTATCAGAGGGAAGGGTATCCATGTCCAGAGCATCTGTCTGTGCCAAGAGAAAGGACGATCAGACACCATGATTTTACAATAGGCTAAAATTAATTCTTCTGTGTCACTTCCAGACAAAATCCTTGCTCTCTGAAAACAGGCGAGACAGTCTTTGTTGAATTTAAGTTGTTTTTTGGTGAAAAGGAAGAAAAGCAGTTCAAATTTAACCGTCTATGAACAGTCACTTGGTCATTCTGTTTGTAAACTTACATAATCTGGTAGCTATATATCACATTCAGATACACATGTTATGTACTCACGAACTGAATCAGTAAAAGAGGAGACCCCCTGTTTCAAATGCGCTGACAACACAGACAGCATGAACCAAAAATGCTTGGTCCTACCATGTTTAATGCTATTTGTCTCAACCAAGAATAACTATGAATACGTTCTTAAAGAGAGAGATGGGGAAAGTGATGCTTTTCACATTTTGTGATCGCTTTACATTGATTTATTTTGTTTAAGGATGCTAAAATAAATTTAATCTACTTTGAATAATGTTATTATTTTTTTTCCTTTTGCTTCCTGAATGCAATCTGATGGTAGCTTTAAAAAAAAAAAAAAAAAAGACCACAGGGTACCGAATCAATTCTACTGCAGGTGTAAATCAAAACACATTTTGTTAAGTCATTTTAGAAGGACATATGGAAAAACTGTGTTGAAAAGTGACTCCTTTGATTCTGGATTTACATGGCAACATTTGAAACGAGTGGTCTAGCAGACACAGGCAGCCGTGCAGAGAGAGTTACAACATTCAGAGAAATATCAAAATAATTATTGTGAACAGTAATTGCTGTAAGGAAAGAATGACTAACATGGTCTCAGTGTTGGTAACTTATCACCAAGTTCATGTTAATAAAATCAGGTCCCTTCCAACTATGTCCAGTGGCTTAAGAATGATTGTAGTCTACGAGATACATGCAGTATTGAAAACCTACCTTGACGTCAAAAAAAAAAAAAAAAAAAAAGTTCCAGAAAAAGTAATTTCTCCCTTTTCCTCAATAACTCAATTTGATTTTAAAGTCCAGGGAAAAACTCTGGGACCAGTTTACTGTTTATAATTTCATGGCCATGGCATGTACCTCTTCCTCTGCCCCCACACTACCCATCCCTCAAACCACATAAAAAAAAAAAAAAAAAAAGTGCCTCCAAACAAAGTACTTTAAAAAAAAAAAAAACCCACTGCAAACAAAATGAAACAATATTGAGCACGGAACTCATTTTTCTTTTAAGGGTGAAAACACTGGTAACGTTATTTTCACTTCAATGACTTAACTCATCCAAATGAACGCTTCTCCAATGTTAAGTGCTCCTGGTGGCTGGAGAGAGAAGCCGGCAGAAGGAATTCGAGGAAAGCATCTCAACTGTTTGCCCGGGCAGTGGGAGCGCTTGGTAAACGCCGGATCCTCCTGAGCGCGGGGCTGCTACACATCACTGGGCGACCGCGCTCTCTGGGAGAGGCTGGACGGGATGCAGCCGCAGCAAATGAGGCAGAGCGCTTTCTGGATCTCTTGGTTTCTGAAAGCGTATATGACAGGGTTGATGATGGAGTTGTAGGTGGCGGGCAGGAGGGTGGCGTAGGTGTAGATGGACGGGTAGGTGTAGTCAGCTATCAAGGAATAGAGGGTGAAAGGCATCCAGCAGGCAGCGAAGGTCCCCAGGATGATGGCCAGCGTCGAGACCCCCTTCCGGGTGGTCACGTAGTGCGAGGTGGCCAGGAAGTGGTGCTGCAGGGCTATCTGATGGGCATGCCGCATCACAATCTTACAGATCTGGATGTAGAGCTGCAGCATGAAGGCGAACATGAAGAGGAAAGAGATGGAGAGGATGGCCGCGTTGTTCTTGGTGAGGGGTCTGACCACGCTGCAGGTGGACTCGTCCCGGAGGCAGTTCCAGCCCAGGACGGGCAGCAGTCCCAGGCAGATGGACGTGCCCCAGAGCATGACGAGCATGACATAGGTGAAGGTGACCGTCCTCTCCGAGTGGTAGGTCAGCGCGTAATACAGGGAGAGGTACCGGTCCACGGTGATGGCCAGCAAGCTGCAGACGGAGGCCGAGAAGGAGGCCACAATGAGCCCGATGGTGACCAGCTTGGTGGCTTCTGACTGAAGCAGGTAGGCAAAAACGAAGTTGATGATGAGTCCGATGCCCGCCAGCAGGTCTGCCAGAGCCAGGCTGCCTATCAGCAGGAACATGGGTGCCCGCAGGCTGGGGTTATGGAAGATGATAAGGACCACGATGGCATTTTCACAGGAGATGAGGGTTCCCGAGGTACACAGGACAATGTCCCAGGGGTTGACGACGAGCTCCGGCTCGGGCTCGACCACGGGACCCTGGGAGGAGACGGCAGCCGAGACGTTCACCGCAGCACCGGCATCTAAATAGTCCCGAGGCGGCCGGCTTCCATTGACCTTCAGGTCTTCATTCATTTTAACCCCGTCCTCTTCAACGACAAGACAGGCTGCTTAACGCTGGGATACGGTAGGCGGGCTGACGATCCAACATCATGCAAAAAACAAACAGAGAGCCAGCCCTTCCTCAGACACTGCCACCGAATGCCACAAGCTTCCTGAATTACACACTGATAGGAAATAAAAGCCAAAGTCTCCGTGGCTTAAAGCCCATCATAAAAAAAACAAAAAACAAAAAAACACGCCGTTTGGCTTCGGGGGGAACGGAGGAGAGGACTTGAACACGCGAGCGGGAGCAGGGCGGGCACACGCGGGACCGCGGCGCCGGCTTGCTAAAGTGCGGGGGACGCACACGTGAAAATCCATCCCGCAGCCTGAAACCCAGCAGCCGCGCGGCTTCGGGGCAGAGCCCGGGGAACCACGCCGCGGCGACGGAGCGCGAGCCGGGCCGCCACCCACGAGGGGACATTCAAACCGCCCTCTTCCCTCGAACTCCCACCCTGCAAGCCACCGGCGCGCGTGCACACACTCACACCCCGGGCAGAACAAAGAGGGGTCCCAGCCTCCCCCGTGCGCACCCGGCAGTCGCGGCAGGGCCCCAAAGGCGGGCGTGCGCGACGGCGGTGTGGACACAGACAGGGAGACAGACAGATGCCCGGCACCGCGGCCGCTGCCCTGGCGGCGGGGGCGCGGGGCGGGCGAGGGGACACGCGGGGCGCCAGGACAGGCGGCCCGCGGGGGCACGAGGGGGGGTCACCTTGGCGCGCCCAGGCCGGGGGGCTCCTCCGCTGCTCCCGAAGCGCGCGGGCTCCCCGGGTCGCCTGTCGGCGCCGGGCCCGCGGAGCGAGGGGCGGCGGCCGCTCCGGGCTCGGACGGGAGGGCGGGGGCGCGCTCCGCGCCAGGTGAGCGGCGGCGGCAGGTGAGCGGCGGGCTCGGCTCGCGCGCCTGGCGTCCCCGCCCGCGCCCGCGCCCGCCCGGCCGCCCGCCGCCAGCTCCCCGCCCGCCCGAGCGCGCGCGCGCCGCCGCCGCCGCCGCCGGAGCCCCGGGAGGCCGGCGCGCGCCCCGCGGCCGGGGCTGCGCGGGCGGGCGCGGGCGGGGACAGCCCCCCGCCGCCCTCCGGGATCGAGAGGCCCGAGGCAGGGAACTGCACTGTCACCTCGCGGCCGCGGCCCCACCTCCCACCCCGGCTGGCGGTCGGGGCCGGCACGGCGCGGGGGCGGGGCAGCGCCGCCTGGGAGCCAGGTGACCCATTTCGTTCCTGAGGTCCCCCTGCGGAGTCCCCGCCTCCAGCGGCCCGCTTCTCCACGCCTTTCCCTAAACTGCTACATTTAAGGTCAAAAGAATCGCTCCGGGTGGTGGTCAGGATTAACTGCGGGTCTGGATGCGGGGCGAGCAGGTTAGGGAGGCAGATCTTTGAGGCAGCAAAATGCTCAGCCAGCTCTTTCAGAATTGCTTTGGCCACACTGCATCCTGCTCCCAAAGGGGCCCCCTTCCGTAGGTGTGTCTTGGACCTGGTTTATTATTACTATTCCCCGGGAACAGCTGCTTAACTGGCTATAAGGTGCTGCTGCGGGAATCACCATTGTCATCATCAAATCACGCTTATTAAGTGCTCCTTGAGCTGTGTGTTCCAATGGAAATCATTCACTGAGTCCCTGCAGAAGCAGATGCCGGCCAAACCCCCATTCATTGAGGTCCTGAAGTGGCAGCGTTGATGTATTTTTTCATTTTAACACATCAGTAGTTTCTAAGAATGGAATTCCCATGGTGGCTAAGCGGAAACCAAGCTGACTAGCATCCACGAGGACACAGGTTCGCTCCCTGGCCTTGCTCAGTGGGTTAAAGATGTGGCGTTGCCATGAGCTGAGGTGTAGGTCACAGATGCTGCTCAGATTCCAAGTTGCTGTGGCTCTGGTGTAGGCTGGCAGCTACAGCTCCGATTGGACCCCTAGCCTGGGAACTTTCACATGCCACAGATGCGGCCCTAAAAAAAAAAAAAAAAAAGTGTCTAAGATTAATAAACTGATTCCTGTGTGCTTTTATAAGCCTGCCTCCTCTGGCTACAAAACCCAGAGCACCTGGTAGAGCTTAAGTTTAAAGATGATCTCTCTGTTTAAAGATGGGCCCAGAAAAGCTGTGATGTTTTGCTCTTTCCCAGTGAAGGTTTTCCCAGTTGCCTTTCTCCACACTCGAGGAGGGGCTCCTGTAGGAATAAAGATGGTCTGTAGGATACAGAGCTACCTTCCTCCTACAGGGGTATCATCCCGCCACCGGCCCCTCAGAGTCATTCTTCGCTCCAGCCCTGCAGGCTCCCCCAGCCCTGACTCCCCCTTCTCCTTCTCCTCCCCTGCCCCCACTCATCAGCTCCAGCCTCTGCAAGATCACCGGCCCTCCATGGACACCAGGTCTCGACTGCAAATCAGCAGTTCTAGGGTGGGGCCCCCTTCTGCATGTGCAGCCCCCTTCCTTGCCCTGTGATCCTGCTGCTGCTGGTCCATGGGACACCCTTTGAGAAGCAAGGTTCCATGGAGTTTGAACAATCCCTTGTTCAGAGAGGCATCGAGACACTGCACCTGCCACAGACCCACGCGAAAGCCTGGACATGTGAATTCAGTACGATGTGGTCTCCGCTCACAGGTAGGTACTGCCTGGTACTGACGACGGATAAAAAGCAACAGTGATACCAGGCAGCAGATGCTGGAATGAGGGAATGTGCCTCTTTCTCTCAATTTCCCTGTGATGAATCAAAGCATTTTTAGAATACAGTGAGAAAAAACAGTCACTGAAACATACACGCGGCTGTTTCAGTATGACACAGTTCAAACTACCTGCCCACCTTTTAGGAGCCTCACAGGATGGACACGTGAGGGACAGCGCCGGCCAGACACCCTTCTTGTCAGTACCTCGGACACAGGCCCTGACCTGCGGAGCTTCCAGCAGTGGAATCTGTTCTCTCGTTAATGTGTCTGGGAAATAAGATAAAAAGGAGTGCAGGGCTGGGAAGAGAAAGGGGAAGGAGCGGATGGCAGATGCGCAGGGCTCTGCAGTTTTGAGACCTGGGAAGAATTGAAGGAAGAAATGGAGAACACTCACCTGGGCCTGGATACGGCTCAAGGGCAGAAGCTGGGAGCTGGGGGCCAAGGCAGTGCGGACCCTCGTTTCTCCTGACGGCCAAGGTCAGCTGTGCACGCGCGGTCCTGCTACTACCCCCTCCTCTCGAATGATTAGTTGTTAACAAAAAGAATTTAAGCTGTTCCTGTACTCCGCATTTCTATATTTATTGGTGTATGTGTTAGGATTTTTGTTGCCAAGGGGCGGAAATGCGATTCAGGCTGACTTAGTTTAAAATGGATGTCGCTGTCTGGCACGGCTGGCAGCGATCCTGGACCAGGCTCAGGATGAAGAGACGCTCCAGGAACAGTGTCCTACCCAGGGGCACACGTCCCCAGAGGGCAGGTGAGGAGGGACCCGGCAGTGCGGTCCCAGAGGGACATCCTGTGAAGCTTGGGCTCCGAGGGCAGATCAGGAGGCTTTGCTGGGCCTTCAGTAACAGGCAAGGCTCTCTCCTCCACTCCGTCGCCCCCAGCCCGGTCAGGAGACGCCCTCCGGGTGTGACATTATCGCCTTTTCATCACTGGTCTTTTAAATCATTTCTCCTGTAACGGCGGCAAGACACTGCAGGAGATAAAGCATCTTCCTGCTCCTTGACTCCTTTGGCAAGAGGTTGGGGAGGCAAAATTGACACCCAAAGCTCTGCAAGGTGTGTTCAAAGGGCTGTGACAACACGTGGCCAGGAGCCCTCTGCCAGCGTCTCCTGAGCAGTAAAGGCGAGTCACTAGCTCTGGGCAGCAATCAGTGCAGAAGCGTTGACCTGGCCTAACGCTGGATGCCTCTGCGTTTGAGGCCCACATTTCTGATTGATTTATAATCGATTCTGTAAGATCAGTGACACCCAGAAATATGGACGTGGGAGACTGGTACATTTCTCCACCAACGGTAACAACAACAAAAAGGAGAGACGGCCCGATTAGCTAAGATGCATGATAAATGCAAACCATGAAGCAACTCTATGATGACAGAATTAAAATATGAAAAGGGAAAATAGTACCACGTCTCACCTCCTCCGCTGCTCCCGCCTTGACCCAAATCACGGCCACCCTCTGCTGGGTTATCCCAGGGGCTTCCCAGCTGGTTCCCCACATCTGTCCTCCCTCTGCCCTGCCCCTGTTCCCAGGGCATCCCAGTGGGATCACGCTTCTCTGCGGCCGGAGCCCTCAGTGGGGTCCCAGCTCACCCAGAGGACAGCCAGAGCCCTCCTGCTGCCCTCGCGGTCTGTCCCTCCAGACACCGTCCCTCCCCCCAGCACCGGCTCTTCCCACTGCCCCGTCGCTGCCCCGGCAGGCCCCGCCCATCTCAGAGGCCTTGTGTGTCTTTCAAAGGACTCGCCTTGATGCCAGTGGAGGGGTACACGGTGTTAGAGGCCCAGCTGTGTTCCCCCCAAACTCATGTGTTGAAACCCTCGACGCCAGTGACTCAGAGTGCGACTGAATTCCGAGGGACAGCCTTTCGAGAGATGGTTCGTAAGGTAAATGAATTTCAAAGCCGTCTTTGGGGGGGGGGAGCTAATGCAATATGAGTGTCCTTACAGGAAGAGGGGATCGGGTCACAGCAAGAGGGGAAACCGCGTGACGACAGCGAGAAGGCGGCCGTCCACACACCAGGGAGAGAGGCCTCAGGAGGAGCCCCGCCTGCCCACACATCCATCTCGGAGTCAGAGCCTCCAGGACTGAGAGAAAAGCAATTTCTGTTGCTTGGGCCGCCCAGTCTGTGGCACGGTGTTGAAGCCCCTTGCTGAGCAGGACGGCCTGTGGTGGGGCAGGCTCTCTGCACGGCCTGGAACTGGTCCAGAGCAGAACTTTCTGTGGTGCGTCAAGGAACATCACTGATCCGCAAGATACTAGCCTGAGACTGAAAAGTGAGCCAGGCGCCACCGACGCCCCGCATGTCCCCAGGCCCCGCAGGGCACACCGACCACTTCCGGCAGCTGCATCTTTGGCCTCCACGCTGCGGGGCGGCACTGCCAGGAAGCTCGTGGCCCTGGAGCAGCCGGCCGCCAGTGGCTGACGGGACCTGTGTGCGACCCCAGCTCCGGTCTCCTCTCTGGGTCTCAGTTAACGGGACTAACAAGTTGGCATCATCTTTTCAGACGGAAGAAGCCGCCACAGCCCAGATGCCATGGGTTACACCGCCCACCCGGCTCCAGGGATGCCAAGCCCTGCAGCTCACTCTGTACCCTCTTCCTGTTCGGAGATTTCAAACGCTACCTCCCCAGGTTGCTTCTTTGAGGTTTAACCGAGTCCCCAGGGCGTGCGTGACTCTGACGCTTAAAAGGCAGGCTTAAGCGCGTTAATCATGGCTCGGCTATTTACTCAGCCTGGGAGTGATAACAAAATGCCAGCGAGATTTGATTCCTCATGGTCCTGGATGTGGACAATTAAGACAGAGCTCAGTTTCTGGTGAGGATTCTCTTTCTGCCTTCACACTAAGCCCTCCCATGGCTTTTTCTTTTTTCTTTTTTTTTTTTTTTTTTTGTCTTTTGTCTTTTTAGGGCCACACCCACGGCATATGGAGGTTCCCAGGCTAGGGGACAAATCGGAGCTGTAACTGTCAGCCTGTGCCACAGCCACAGCAATGCGGGATCCAATCCTGTGACCTACACCACAGCTCACAGCAATGCCAGATCCTTAACCCACTGAGCGAGGCCAGGGATCAAATTTGCATCCTCATGGATCCCAGTTAGGTTCTCAACCTGCGAGCCACAACGGGAGCTCCCTCCCATGGCTCTTCTTGCTGAATGAACTGTGTGCGTGGAGAGAGCCAGCAAGGCGTCTGCTGTCTCTTCTGATTAGGGCACTAATCCTGCTGGATCAGAGCCCCACCCTGACGGCCTCATTTAGCCCCCATTCCTTCCAGAAAGGCCTCATCTCCAAATACAGCCACACCGGGGCTAGGGCTTCAGTATATGCCTGGAGCGGGTATAAACATTTAGTCCCTAACAGGCAACCTGCTGTAAAATCCTGCTCTCACTGCCTCATCGTCCTTCCTGTCTCACTCCCCTACTCCTCCCCCCCAATGTTGTCTGGGCTCACATCCCAAATAAATTATCTGCAATAAATCTTCGTCTCGGGGCCTGCTTCCAGGGAACTCAAACTAAGGCAGAAAAGCTGAACGCCATACGTGCTTCTAGGAAAATTACAGCCCTTGGTAGCATGTTAGAGGCTACGAGAAGTTTTCCATAAAGAAACATTTCATTGCGTTTAAACCAGGGCCTCCAAAGGTTTCTTAGCCTGGGGTCCCTTTCTTCACCCTTGGAATGTTCTCAGACATGTGCCAGAATTTATTTGCAGCTATAGGGTTGGCATGAGCTGGGGCGGGGGGCAGAGTCCGTTTATTTTATGATGGCTGCTGGGGGCCGGTGAAGCCTTCGCCAGGGGAGTGTGTGTGGGGACAGAGATTGGGGTCTGCCCGTGGCAGTAACTGGCCATCAGCACTACTACCTCGTCCAGAGCCACTGGACTGTCGGCTACTGACGCAAGGTCCCAGACGACGGGGGACGTGACCCTGCCCTCACCAGGCTCACGGGTCGTGAGGGAGCCAGAGGAGTGGGCAGCGGTCACCGTGGGGTCACCTGGGCCATGATCCCATCCCACGTGCTCTGCGTCTCACCCCGAGGATGCTGATGATGGAAGGAAGAAGGGGTCCCACACCTGCCTGAGCTGAGCCTCTAGAAGCTTCAGAGATGCTTAAGCTCTTGCTGTTGGTTTGGGGACAATGTCTTATGCGTCCGTTCCCAGGTTTATTGAAATTTCAGTTAACCACCTCTGCGGCCACTCAAGAGGCCACCTTCGTGTCCCCGGAGACAAATCAGGTTAAATGATGTCGAAATAATACCCTCCGTTCAACATCGAATCGCATGTATTCGTATTCCAACCATTTGAGAGTGTTACTGATGGGCTCACATTCTTCCTATTAAAATTAAATGGCATGAAATGTGAATTAGCTCAATTGAATTCATTTCCTTCGCTAACGCACTTATCCGTGACTCAGAGGAGTCTGGGCAAAGGCCATCTTGGTTTCCTTCAATAGGACACATCCAGCTCCACGCGCCCTAAGTGGGACTTTGCAAGGGCCACTGGGCCCGAAGGAAGTGAAGACGCCCCCTCCACCACGCTTATTCGATTTAGCTGGAAACAGGGATAAAAACGGTGCCAGTTTCATAGGGCTTTGCTTTGGGAGATGAAGCTCCTGGCAAGGCCTGGCACAGAGCAGGTGCTGATGACATGCTCCGTAGTGAGGTGCTGTTGTCACTCCCGTGAGCCTCCTTCTGTTCAGACACGAGGAGCAGGTACCAGAGGGTGAAGCCAGGAACCCGGGGACCTGGAATCCTGCCCCTCACTTGAGAGTAACCTAGGCCTGCTTTTTTTCCTCTGTTCCAATATTCTGATCCACAGAGGCAGCCACAGCTTTCCAGCCTGGAGGACGTGCCGGGCGTGGCTGTGGCAGGACCTCTGGGGCTGTGCTGTCGGCTGAGCCTCGGTTTCTCAACCTCACAACAAAGAAAAGCTCACGGAGGCGCCCAGGATACAAGGGAGACGAGCTGCCAGGTTTTCCTGCTCAAACTGCTCGACGGTCCCAAAGACAAAATCTAGGCTGTCTTGGGTGGTTCAGCCCTGTCCTGAGATGCCCATGTTTCTCGAACCTGCGTGTTCGGGGCGGACAGGAGGGGCGAGCAGCAGAGTGGGCTGCAGTGGGAACCTGCAGTTGTCAGTGCCCAGGAAGTTCCAGAACCTTCCACAGGGCAGGGGGCAGGGATGTGCAAAGCTAAGGACCGTGATCGTAGGCGTGTGCAGCCCCAGATGCACGACAGCAAGGAAGACCCTTCCTCAGTCCCGCCGCCAGCATAGTCCGCGCCTCGGGCCTGCCCACCTCTCACCTCCCTGGCGGGAAAGCCGACGGGGCCTCTGGGGGCCTTCAATTATTCTCAATCAAGCAGAACTGCCGCCATTCTAGAATTCTCTCTTAATCAGAAAGTTTCAGTGAACTTTATAAGAATGAGGCAAATGACAAAGAGAATCCAACGCTTAGCTTCCACAACAACAAACAGGGGTTCATCGAGGTTCATCGAGCCTCAGCCAGTGCGCCGAGGATCCTAAATCTGGGGGGTGGGGGGGCGGTTTCCACACTGTTCTTGCCCTTCATTAGCGGGCCCTGAAGTCAGCAAAATTTCTTAGAAGATAAAGTAAAAAAAAAATTAATGTTTCACAAAAGCGTAGGTAATTTCTACTAAACTTTGATTTTCATTTCTTTTGGGGGCCACACCTGTGGCATATGGAAGTTCCCAGGCTAGGGGGTCGCCTTGGAGCTGCAGCTGCCGGCCTACACCACAGCCACAGCCACACTGGATCCAAGCCTCGCCTGGGACCTACCCCACAGCCCAGGGCAACACCAGATCCTTAACCCAATGAGCGAGGCCAGGGATCGAACCCACATCTTCACAGACACTGTGTCAGGTTCTTAACCCACAGAGCCACGACCGGAACTCCTAAATTCATTTTAATCCTAATAAATATACACACACATACAAATGTCTGTAGGAACGCTCCGAGTCCCAACCAACTCAAATGTGGGAAGCCGTCAAAGGGGCAAACGCCGAGGTGGTCCAGCACCATCATTTTCTAGACGGAGACACGCAGGTCCGCGTGGGTTAACTGCCCTCCTCCTGCTGAGCTGCTGCGTGTTCGAAAGAGGTTGGGCTCGACCTCGGCTCTGACCCCGAGGGTTCTCTTCCGTGGACCTGGTCTCCAGCATCTCACCCCGGCAGCGCTGGACCATCAGAGCTCCCGCCTCAGTGGCCCTGCGGCATAGTCTGTCATCACCGAGAAACTAGGCCTCTTGCGGCAGGTCGTATCTACTGCTGCAGGAACGTGGACTCATCCATTTTAGGCGGATTTACCAGGAGGGTTGGAATCGAAGGGGCTTTCTCGCGACTACGTCATCCACGAGGGAGGGGACCTCATCCATGAACCCCCATCTCAGCCCGAGGGTTCCAGGAGACGATACATTCTCACAGCCTCCTGCCCCGCCTCCCCCGGTCCTCGGGCAGCAGCTTGGACACACAGAGCAACGGGAATCTGTCTTCCACCTGCCCGGGGGGAGGAAACAGTGCCATCTCCCTGCTGCGCTGCAGGCATCCCAGTGAGGAGTTACAGGAGCCCTGGGGTTTCGATCCAGTTCCTGGAGCTCTGTGCATACTGGATTAATCCAGACATCCCTGATGGGGATGGGGCAGCCCACCTGACTTCAGTCCGCAAATTATGACATGTTCTGACCTCTGGCATCCAACAGACTGGGTTCACGCCCCAGCTCTACAGCAAAATGACCTGTACTCTTGGGAAGTTCAATGTCATGAGCCTCAGTAGTTCCAGGATTCATTCGACAAATGTTTGTTGAGAGCCTACGATGTGCCAGGCACTGCGCTCTGACAAGGTCAGAGCAAGGCGGCGTCTGTTCTCATCGAGCTAAAAATACACCAGGCAAGAGATTCACCACACAAATACCCTTTCAACTCTAATTGAAGAGAACCATCAAAGAGATACTAAAGGGTCAATCGGAAAAAATTCTCGCTATCACAGGGCTCTTCGGAAAGGAATGCTGTGGAGTCGATCAATAGAGGCAGGCCATTGGGAGCCGTGAGACCAGGACAACCTGGTCTCTGTGACCCTGGACGACAAGAGAAGCCACACTGGAGAAGTGATTTTTGAGGTGATGCCTGAAGAAGGTCAAGAGTGGGGGAGGTGAAGAGAAGACGTGTGCAAAGGGCAGCACGTGCAAAGGGCCTGTGGTCACAGCATGTTTGATGCAGGCAGAGGAAGGACAGAAGGTCCACGCAGCCTGCGGAACGGAGCCAGAGGAAGAGATCTGAGGGGTTTCAGGAACAGGAAACAAACAAAACAAAACAAAACAAAACAACCCACGCACCTACACTGCTGTGAGAACTAAAAGCCTTAAAATATCTAACCCATCTAAAGCGCTTAGAATACAAAAACTAAATAGCTCTTACAAGGCGAACGTTTAATAATTTGCAAAGTATAGTTGGAAGCCCTTATTCTGGAACACTCACAATTTCTACAGCCAGTGTTTCTCCCCATAGAGTCGCAGGAAACAGGGTCCACATCGACTCACCAAGTTTCTCAGGCTCCACGCCCAGGAGGAGGCATCCGGGATTCACAGCGCACGTTTCATCCATCAGCGGGTCCCCAACCTCTCCACCTCACCCATCTCCGCTACGGCCACCCTAGCACCCATCGCAGTCTGGGGGAGGGCGCCCTGGGACACTGTCAAAGATGAGGGTTTGCACGCGGGTTGATTATTGGGGCCACCCCCTGGGGAGGGGGCGAGTAAGCAGGACTGACCAGGCAGGATTAGGGGCAACAGAAGCCTCTGTCAATCCCGGATTGGGGGGGGGCGCTCGGGGTTGGTCCCGAATGGAGGCAGGAAGACCAGGGCACACACTCACGCCTCCCAGGGTGGCCCCGGGTGCAGGCTGCCCTGCACACGGCGGCTCCTGAGAGGGCCTGAGCTGTGGGTCCGCCAGCAGGAAGCTAAGTGTGTGGCCCCAAAAGGGTCTCTCTGGCTCATCTAGAAGGTGATGAGGTGCCAGGGAACTGGCAAGTTGTCTTGCCCACCAGAGTGTCCTGAAGCATAGGTGCTTAACTATTTATTCATCGGGAGCCAATTGTTAGATTATAATTCAACCTATTATTCTGAGACATGAGGCAGGAGGCGAATGGATAGAAAATTCTCTCCACTTATAGGTGAAATTTTCAAAGGAAGGCGCATAACAGGATAGAAAACAGATGATGTGTTTTTAGGGCACTGTGTATATAGCTGTTGTTACTCTGGCCGATGCCATATAAAGAATTACAGGGATAATGAAAAACCGTGGTCTCAGACTCTGATTTCGTGGGCCAGGCCCTGGGACTTGAAACATCTCCCAGAGACGCTCTGCACAACCCAGGCTGGAAACCAGGGCTGCAGAAGGTGAGGAGGGCATGACAACTGTACCCGCTCAGCAGGTACCACCTGGGAAGCAACCCAGCACACGGGCCAGTGACCCGCCTCAGTCTGGTCCAGCACGGATGCTGATGATGGAGCGAGCGGGGCCCACAGGGCTGGAGTTAGGTCCCCAAGGCATCGGAGGTCAATGCGGTGGTCATGGAATTTAGCAATTTGCCAGCCCCTATAAACAAAGTTCCCCGGCTCATTGGACATGGTGTCTGCTTTTATTTATTGTGAAGAGAGTTGGGAAAAAATTTTCCCAACAAGACCAGTTGCACCTGTTTCTATAAATGACACTGTGCCCTAGTTTCCTTAGAGCTGAGAGTCACTCAGTTCCCTCTTTGCAAAGTCATGACTGCTGGGAATTCAAATGTTCACACACAGAACCGAATGGTCCAGGCTACACTGAGGTTTTTCTCAGTGGAGGGAATCCATTCTAATAGCTTCTCTCGCTTTTCTGTTTCGGGTATATGCGAGTGCTTTATTCCACCCTTCAGGCTCATGGTAGGACCTGAAGCAGAAAAGGCTTCTGCAAAACAAGAGCTGTCTTTGTGTGCACTAGCCATTCGCTACCTTATTGTGTAAAAATATGTAATATAAACTGCACCACTTAGATGGTTCTGAAGTGTGTGGTTCAGTGGCGTTTCTTCCGTTCACCTTGCTGTGCAAACCGTCACCACCAGCCATCCCCAGAATCATCTCATCGTGCAAAACTGAACCCTCTCCCCGTGAAACAGCAACTTCCCGGTGGCCCTCCCCCCAGGGGCTGGCACCCACCACGCTTGGCGTCTGGATGGCTCTGGCTGCTCCTGGCGCCTCATGTGAGTGGAATCATACAGCCCTGGTCTTTTTATTTCTGGCTTATTCCGCGAAGCATCACGTCCTCCAGGCTGCTCCGTGCTGCAGAGTGTGTCAGAATCTCTTCCCTCTGCAAAGGCGGACCAACACCTCCCCCTGCATGGCCGCGCCCCTTTACTGATCCCGCTCCCACCTGTCGGCTGTTGTGAATAATGCTGCTGGTTTGGGCGCACAAATAAGACGGGTAAGTCTTGAGCGAGCTGCATGAAACGCGGAGCCACCACTGAGGCTGCCCAGGGTCACCAGCTCCACTGGGCAAAACGTCACACTCCACTGGAAACAGCTGATTATATTCTGTGGGACCAGAATATAGCATGTTGGAGAATTTCTTTCCGGGCATAAACAGTCATGTAAAACCTCAGAAAGTCACCTGTTCTCCTGGAGCCCCGTGAGATCGGCGGCTCAGGAACCACTGGACGGCCTCACTGACTTACCCGGTGACTGAGGGACGGAGGAACTGCTCGGCGCCAGAAATGCTCTTTTGCGCACCAGCTCCTCAAATGCCAGGGACTCCATGGTTTTTTGTGAGTCGCTCAGCATGTGGAGTCTGTAAAGCTGTACAAGACCCAACCCTGGAGTTCTCGCGGTGGCGCCGCAGGTTGAGAATCTGACTGCAGTGGCTCGGGTCACTGCAGAGGTGCGGGTTTGATCCCCAGCCCAGCGCAGTGGGTTAAAGGATCAGGTGTTGCTACAGCTGCTGCAGCTTAGACTCAACCCCCGGCTTGGGAATTTGCACGCGCTATGGGGGTGGCCATAAAATTAAAAAAAAAAAATAATAAAGACACAAACCTGTTCTAAGAAGCCTAAAATCTGAGTCTAGATCTCTTTTTTCCCTTTGAGACCAAATGTCCTCTGTGCACAAAGGGGTCGTGGCGACAGTGTTGAAAAGTCTAGACGGACAGTTATGCTGAGATATTTGGGGAGCACGAGACTGGGGAGGGATGGGAAAAGCTCCACTCTCAGACCTATGGCAGGAACGAAGAAAGATCTGAGCGCAAGGAGGAAAGATGTACTAACTGATTTTTTTTGTGTCCCCATGCTGCACAGCAGGAAAAAAGTTGATAAATTAATTAATTAAATAAATACTTAGAGGTGAAAAAAAAATTGGAAGATAGGCCCATAATCCACTATCTATAATTTGAATGTCCAAACACCCAGAGGTTGTTTTTATTTTGTCTTTCATGTTTGTTGATTGATTGATTGGTTGATTGACAGCCATGCCTGTGGCATGTGGAAGTTCCCATGCCAGGGATCAAACTCATGCCACAGCAGCAACCCAAGCCATAGGAGTGCCAATGCTGGGTCCTTAACCCACTGAGCCACCAGGGAACTCTTTGTCTTTCACATTTAGAGGCAAAATCCTTCCTAAAACAACATGAGGCAAATTAGGATCTTAGTGGCTTTCATACCCTTAGCTACAGAAATGCTCCTGAGTTCAACTATGAGGTGCTGTCCTAGACCCCAGGCTGTTACATCAAACATGATACCAACACTATTCCACCTTCCGGAAATCTGAACATTCCGGAAACCTGCAACACATCCGGCCTCAGAGGTTTTGCATCAGGGACTGTGGATCTGCTCAGCACACCCAAGAGGCAGAGCAAATAGCTACAAAAATGACAAGAGAAGGAGGAGCCCCGACTGCTTCGGGCATGCTCTTTTATCTGGGTGGGTCTCTCTGGGAACAGTGCTAACCTGGCGAGAATGAGGCCCACTTCTGAGCTCGTTTTCTGGATGAAAAGCCTTCGACTGTGTTGTTTTCCTGCGGCACCGAGTTCTGAGCGGGAGCAATGGATGCGGTGAGGGATGGGAGAGGTGAGCTGGCTCAGGAGGTCTGCGTGCGGCCAGCAAGAGAAAGTGCGGTCCTTCCAGCTGCACTGTGTGTGTGTGTGCAGTGTGAGGTTTGTGGGGTGAGTGGGGGGGATGGTGTGGTGTGATGTGTGAGGTATGTGTAAGTGGTGCGGTGTGTTTACGTGTGTGGTGTGTATGTTGTGTGTTGTGATGAAGGGTGTATGTATATCATGGTAGGGTGGGTGTGGTGTGGTGTGTGTGTGATATGTGTGTGTGGTGTGTGGTGTGTGTACACATGTGATGTGTGAGGCATGTGTGTATCTGTATATGGCATGTGTGTGTGGGTGTGAGGTGTGTATCTGTATATGGCATGTGTGTGGTGTGTGTGTGGGTGTGAGGTGTGTGTGTGTCTGTATATGGCGTGTGTGTATGTGTGGTGAGGTGTGTAGTGTGTGGGTGTGGGGTGTGTGTATGGGGTGTATGTGCGATGTGGTGAGGTATGCGTATATGTGTGTGTGTGTGGCGTGTGTGTATATGCATGGTGTGGGAGGTGTGGGTGTGGGTGTGTCTGTACATGGTATGTGTGTTCGTATGTGTGTGGTGAGGTATGAGGTGTGTATGTGTGTGTGTGTGTGATATGGTGAGGTGTGTGTATGTGGTGGTGTGTGTCTGTGTTGCTGTTTATCCCCCTCCGCCTGCGAGCACAGCCCACGTCCTAAGGACAATGAGAATGGTGTCCGATATGCGCTTCACGCAGACACAGGTGTTGTTGAAGACCAGTTCTCTTACTGCGACACCTGCTGACCAGTTCTCTTACTGCGACACCCACTGACCAGTTCTCTTACTGTGACACCCGTTGACCAGTTCTCTTACTCTGACACCCGTCTCAAACAACACAACCAATGCCCTCTAGGCTCTGTAGTCTTGGAACCTCAGCTAAGGCCTGAGAGCTGAGGAGATGAATGACAGGAACTCCTAATCCCACAGGAAGGCTCTAGATCCATCTGTTAGTTACAACACAGCTGGGTAACCCAATCACTGCTACCTCAGGCTTGAAGAGAAGTCCATGAAAGGAGTTCAGGGAGGGGGTTCAGTGGGGTTTCCATGGCCGAGCAGGATGCTGCTTCCACCCAACCGCCCCAGCAGGTGAGGGGCCCCAGGAGAAGGTGTCATTGAGACCAAGGCTGCCTGTTGGCACCTCACTCGCTGCCAAGTGCTTGCTGAGCCAGGGAACACTATGAGGCTTGGCCTTTGCTGCTACCAAAGCAGGGGGTCTTGAGAGGTGGGTGTCCCTGGGAGTTTAGGGTACACACCAGGAGGGAGACTGTCCCTGTCTCTCCTCCAGGTATTTCTGAAAGGGATGTGAGCTGGGAGCAAGGAGAGAGGGCCCCAGAGGGGGCTGGCTGCCCTGAGACAGTGTGCAGTGTCCACTCACTTCTGAGTAATTTCTTTGGGTTTAATTCCTAATTCACAATTCTCTCTTCAACTGTGTCTAACCTGCTGTTTGACCTATTTGCTGAGTTTTTATTTCAGGATTATAGATTATTTATAATGATTTTTATTTTTCCACTATAGCTGATTTACAGTGTTCTGTCAATTTTCTGCTATACTGCAAGATGACCTAGTCACACATACATGTGAATATTCTTTTTTCTCACATTATCATGCTCCGTCACAAGTGACCAGACATAGTTCCCAGTGCTACACAGCAGGATCCTATTGCTTACCCATTCCAAAGACTATAGTTTGCATCTACTACCTCCAAATTTCCAGTCCCTTCTACTCCCTCCCCCTTGGCAACCACAAGTCTGTTCTCCATGTCCATGTGTTTCTTTTCTGTGGGAAGGTTTCTTTGTGCTATATATTAGATTCCAGATATAAGTGATATCATATGGTATTTGTCTTTCTCTTTCTGACTTACTTCACTCAGGATGAGAGTCTCTAGTTCCATCCATGTTGCTGCAAATGGCATTCTTTTGTTCTTTTTTATGGCTGAGTAATATTCCATTGTGTAGATATACCACATCTTCTTAATCCAATCTTGGCTATTGTGAATAGTGCTGCAATGAACATGCAGGTGCATGTGTCTTTCTCAAGGAAAGTTTTGTCCGGGGATATGCCCAAGAGTAGGATTGCTGGGTCATGTGGTAGTTTTGTATATAGTTTCCTAAGGTATTACCATAGTATTTTCCACAGTGGCTGTACCAGATTACATTCCCACCAACAGTGCAGGAGGTTCCCTTTCTCCACACCCTCTGCAGCATTTGTTATTTGTGGACTTATTAATGATGGCCATTCTGACTGGTGTGAGGTGTTACCTCATAGTAGTTTTGATTTGCATGTCTGTAATAATCAATGATATCTAGCATTTTTTCATGTGCTTATTGGCCATCTGTATATCTTCTTTGGAGAAATGTCTATTCAGGTCTTTTGCCCATTATTCAATTGGGTTGTTGGCTTTTTTGCTGTTGAGTTGTATGAGTTGTTGTACATTTTAGAGATGAAGCCGTTGTAAATTGCATCATTTGAAACTATTTTCTCCCATTCTATAAATTGTCTCTTGGTGTGTGTGTGTGTGTTTTTATGGTTTCCTTTGCTGTGCAAAACTTGTCACTTTGATTAGGTCCCATTGGTTTATTTTTGCTTTTATTTCTTAGATTTTTTTTTTTCATTTCTAGAATTTTGATTTTTTTTTTTTCTGGTCTTTTCAGGGTCATACACCACAGCCATAGCAATGTCAGATCCAAGCCACGTCTGCAACTTACACCACAGCTCATGGCATGCCAGATCCTTAAAACCACTGAGAAAGGCCAGGGATAGAACATTTGTCCTCAAGGATGCTAGTCGGGTTCGTTTCCACTGAGCCACGATGGGAACTCCAGCTAGAATGGTGATTTTTAAACATCCATCTGATTATCCCTAATCATGCCTTGATTGATAATCGTGGCTGCATTTCTGATTTATTTTATCACTAAACACAGCTCGTCTATATTCTGCATCTGATGGATCCAGTGTGGGTTGGTTGCACTCACGCTCTCAGTCCCAGTGCCCGGCTCTCCTGCGTTTAGTTCTCTTGGATTGTGAGCTGACTGTGTGATCTTTTTTTTTTTTTTTTTTTTTTTTGTCTTTTTGCTGTTTCTTTGGGCCACTCCCGTGGCATACGGAGATTCCCAGGCTAGGGGTCCAATCGGAGCTGTAGCTGCCAGCCTACGCCAGAGCCACAGCAACGCGGGATCCGAGCCGCGTCTGCAACCTACACCACAGCTCACGGCAACGCCGGATCGTTAACCCACTGAGCAAGGGCAGGGACCGAACCCGCAACCTCATGGTTCCTAGTCGGATTCGTTAACCACTGCGCCACGACGGGAACTCCTGACTGTGTGATCTTAATTGGTGTGGGTACTGCGGGGCTACACGGGGGTTTGCGGACGCTCCCTCCCCTGCAGAGAGCATCTGCTGTGTCTGTTGCTATATGCCAGGGCACACTCCCGGCTGAGGATGTGGAAGCCCCTGACTCTTGTCTTGATCTCTGCCTGGCCCATGTCCCCCCGTGCGACAGCTCTCCATGATTCTGAGAGACGACCCCATCCCTCCCAGCTTCCTGCCACCTGGCCTGACCCCCTGCCCAGCTCGACCGACAGTGAGAGCTTTGGAGATCCCTCCACCTCTCGTGAGACCAGGGGGTGCCAACTGCTGTGTCTCTTCCAGGCTTTCGCTGCTGTTGGCGGGGCAGGAGGAGTTCCTCGGAGCTCTTCGGCTTCCATCCCAATTAACCATCTGAGTTAATGTTTAGAGTCACAGAGAAGCATTTAAAACGTGTGTACATCTTAGCAAAAATCCCCAACAACAAAATCCTATGATTCTTGCCTTTGCTGTTGGTTGTTTTACCAGTTCCTGTGATCTTGGGCAGGTTAACGTCCTCAAGCCAACGTCTCCTCATCTGTGAGTAGGAGAGTTAATACCCACTTCATGGAATAATTAAAATGAGACAGAATAAAACAGCTGGCACAATGCCCGCTATACATTTTCTAACAGACGGAAGCCCATTCTGGTAATAGATTTGCTACCGCAGCAAAGATATAAATCTATGAGTTTTTTTTTTTTAAATCCAGAGTAAAATCAATCTTGTATGACAGATTTATGCCTCATCCTATTGTACTTCTTTAGAAAACTATTCACACTGCTTGGTGGAAAATTAATCACTGGTGTGGAAGCGTGACTTGCTCAAAAACTATGCGGAGTGCAGCCTGCCAGGGCAAGGCCCCCTGCTCAGTGCTCCTGGATGACAGGGGCCCGGACCAAAGCAGAGCAGAGGAGCCGGGAGGCTCCTGCCACAAGGAGGGTACTGGCTATGCCCAGGGGCCGGGCAGGCTTGAGGAATGTGGAAGGTCAAGGTGGTGGCAGCCCGGCCTAGACAGCCGCACGTCCAGGGCAGAGGTCCAGGAGCACCAGTTTTCAGGTCGATGTTCTCGGCAGCTCGTGTGTACCTCGTGGTGGCAGAGGCCCTACCACCTCGGGCAGCACTCCGCAGACACGGCTCCTGCCGAGGAGGGACAAAGCTGCCGGCGGCCCCTGGACCAGCCCCGCACCGTCGGCTAAGTGCCTGCTGCGCCAGCCTCCCAGTCACCTGGGGGTCGGTGAACCAGCTCCGTGGGCAGGCGGGACCCTCTGCGCCTTGTGAACCCGTGCCCCTCTGACGCCGGCCAAGCAGGTGCCGGGAGAAGTCTCGGATTCCCCCGGGGGAGGGCAAGGCCTGCGGTTTTCAACGTCTGGGGGGTTTGCGATGACCTGGAGCCCATTTAATTAATTGCTCGGGGAAGCCAAGGATCCCCTTGGGTGTTGGGGCTCCCCAGCAGGGCTCTGAGGGGAAAGACCACGGGGGCGCGTGGGCATGGGGGCGGGGCGGCCAATCCCGGAGGAGCTCGGGGCCGCGGGGTGCTCGGGGGTCTTGGACTGGCTGTGATTCAACCCCCTGTGTAATGTACATTTCCTCCAAGGGGGCAGAGGTCACCGCCAGAGAGGTGCACGTGAGTATGGGAATGACAGGACTCGGAGACCTGGGCTGGTGGCTTCTCTTTGCACCCCAAGCACGTCCAAGCATGGACATCTTGCTCCCGAATTAAAGTCTGAACACGGAGGACAAAGGCGACAATAACAGCATAATATGGACTCTAAGCACAGCCAGCACGTTCTTCCATCAGAAAAACAAATACGTGAGCGTATCATTCTCTTATATCATGACGTCTGTGAACCTCCCGCTCTTCCCCTGGGGGGCGGCGGGGGGCAGCTCTCCGGTTTTAACAAACTCAGATATGCAGAGGCCATAAGGGCCAGAAGGCGAGGGGCAGCCGCTAAAAAGCATTTCTCCCAGTGGCAGGGTTGCGGTGGATGTTGTGTTTGTGAATACAGGCCTATTTACCACCTACTGTGGCTGCAAAAAGCCTTACGCCTTCTTTTGCTTCTCAAGCCTGCACACTCATCTTCCGAACACAGTTCTAAAAGCCTTGTTCCAAAGCGGTTAGGGGAAAACGCCCCCCAAGGCCATTCACTGTGGGGAAGAGACGCCTTTAGACACGCGCACCTGCGCTGCGGCAGGTTCCATCCGACTCCGGAAGCGTGGGGGACACCTGGGTGTGAGGGATGGGCTGCAGCAGCCCCCATCCTGTCAGAGGACATCAGCGTGTCACCTGGCATGGGGGTGGGCAGGGACGAGGGTAAGTGAACCCCAGCTCCTGCTGCAGAGGGGCGAGGTCGGGAGGGAGAGTCTACAGAGCAGACCCGGGAAAGCGCCAGTTCCACCGCGCCGCCCGCACCTGATGCCACACACCCCCCTGGTCCCAGCCAGAGCCCTGACCCGTCAACAGCCACGAGGTGGCCTGGATTCCGCAAGGCGGCTCGGCACCCTGCCTGAGCCTGGAGGCCACAGCGGCTCTGGGGGCGCAGGCACCCCAGTCCTGGCCCAGGCCCAGGCACCCAGGCCCCATCTCCAGTGTGTTGCCTGAACGGCTTCCAACAGCTCCCCTGCTGCCTGGCACCATGCGGCGCCTACAGCCTTCTCACACCACTGCCAGAGAGACGTTTTCAAGCTCCGATGTGATCCGCTCCCAGCCCTGTGCGCCTTCCCGTTAAATCCTCTTCGGTGGCTCCCCATTGCTCAGAGCGCAAAGCCCCGATCCTGGAAGTGTTTCCCGGCCCGCATCCTGGCTTCATGCTGCCCCATGACCCGCCTCACTCTCTGAGCTCCATCCCGCTACGCTCCCCCTCCTCTCCTGAAACACCCAGGTCCCTTCCGTCCTCGTCCTGAGCCTTCTGCACACGCCACCCTCCCGGGAAGGCCCTCCCCTCACAACCAACGCACATCTGTCCTCAGGCCTCTGCCAGCCCCGCTCCCCGGGGCAGCCTTTCCTGAGCCGCCTGCCTGGTCAGAGGCCACACTCCGGCCACACTCTCAGGGGTGGTGCCCCTCTGCTTCGAGCGTGTGTCACAGTCGGACGTTACACGCGTGACCTGACTTCGTGAAAGTCCTTGCTCCAGAGACGCGAAGCCCCACGTGGGCAGGGACCCCGTGAGCCTTTCTGCTCAGGGCCTCCCGCTGCGGCCAGAGTATTAGGTCTTCCTTCCTGCTTTCATCAAATGAAGGAATGAATGAGTTTAGGACCCTGAGCGTTTATCAACAGGTGGCCCACGGGCCCTGCTGAGAAACTCAGGATCCAAAAAGGCCAGGGGGTTCTCTAAGGACCCATAAAAGGACATGACATGCGAGAGGATTTCTAGGCAAATGAAAGAGGCCACGGGAGGAAGAAAACCGTCACACGGCCCAGAGGTGTTTGCTCCCCGAGCTGTTTGCAGGGATTTCGGCGGCACTGAGGTCCAGGGCCGGGTCTCATTTGTCTTTACGTCCCCAGCGTTCAGCCTCTCCTGGGCGGCAAAGAGTAAGTCCTCAATGAATGCCAGTCGCAGGCAGAGAGCAGTACATCCCGTGGTGACATTATTCCCCCCATCCAATCAGATTCTACATCCCCAGTGGACTGTGGCCACTGCGTTCCTCTCCTGTGATGTGTCACTCACTGCTCGGCAGTCCGGGTGCTTGTGCCACCCTCCTGGCCTCTTCCGTGTAATTGCACATAGTGGCTCGAAAGGGTTTGGCATGACGCGGTTAGAGCGGATCTGTGCCCTCAGATGGTCTGCAGTCCCCGAGCCCCAGTCTGCTCTCTTCCCAGCGGCGGGTCCTTCCTGCTCCGACCCCAGGACCCCCCACCCCCACCCCGCACCAGCTCAGTTCCTGACCCCCCCCATAAGTCACGATACAACAACTACTTCAAGAAGGAAAAGAAGGAAGCAGGTAGAAGCTTTGGGGGTGACCAGCTCTGCATCTCTGCAAATTATTTTTTAGGATCAACTCAGTTTGTCCCTACTTGACGTTGTTCAGAAACGTCCCTACTTTCTAGATGGTTCCTTAAAAGGGTTTCAAGAGAACTTATTTAACCGTTACCCAGAAACCCAGGCCAAGGGGTCTGAATCCACGAATTTGTGAAGTGCATTCGGTGGGGAGTAGGCTGTTGGCAGGGGTGCTGTGTTGGCTCACACTGCTCCCTCTGCCTGGAGAGGTTCAGCTCATCCTTGGAGTCTCGGCTTCCAGAAATGCTCTCCTCGGACCCTCTGAGCCCGACCAAGGCGCTGCTCCACTCAGCTCCCAGCATCTGCCGGGCCCTCGGAACCAGTTTCCAAGACACCGTATTTATCTATTTCTACCTCCCACCAGACCTAAAGCTGAGTGAGGCCACTGCCAACTTCCCCGGGACCTTAAATACTGCCTGGCACACGGGCGGGACTCCATAGATATTTGCTGACTGTCAGGTGAGCCGGTCCACTGTCCCTGGGAATAAGGCTCCCTGAGACACAGGACTCGGATAGAGCCCACGGTCCCCTTGGGGCCAGAGGTGTGGGGCCGGCCTGGCATTCTCCCAACCCGTGTGTACACAGCCAGTTAGGTAAAAAAGTGACCTGTCCATTATTTCATTAGAAACCTCCTTTATAACAATTTTTAAATTCTGCCATATGCCCTGATGACTATCTGAATGCTTAGTCTCATTCACCATCATAAAAATAACAGATAAAGCCGACGGTGAAATGTCACCTCAATTTGATTAACGTGACCCCATCCTGAGAGAGCGTTTCTTATTAGCTGTAACCTAGATTTTTCCAAAGAGAATACCTCGCACGGTTGCCATTCAACTTAAATATCTTTCTGGAGATAATTTATATCAGAGTTTGTGTGCTTTTTCATACAGCCTCCATCCACATTCAGGGTTTAGGAAAAACCTCTTCGCAGCTGATTCCACCATCTTTCTGGCTCAGCACTCCTGACACTTTACAATTCAAATTAACTTGCCTGAAGGCTGGAGACGGCCATTTTCATAATTTTAAAAGGGCAAGGAATTTCTGCTCTTCACATATTCTGACCGGATGCTTAGCTTTCGGGCGGATGCCATGCCTCGGATTCATTCTGCAAACGGCACTGACCTGACACGAGGGCCACGTGGACCAGCCCAGGACCACGCTCCAGAGAAGGCCGTGCTCGGGTCCTGGTCCCACCCCAGCAGCCTCGGCTTTCAGGACACAGGATGTATAGTGACCATAACAATGGCCTCACCCCCCTCCTTTTTTGGCTACTGCACCTGCCACATGCAGAAGCTCCTTGGCCAGGGATCAAACCTGAGTCACAGCAGGGACAACACCGGATCCTTAACCAGCTGAGCCACCAGGGTACTCTGTGCTCACCCCATGAATGGCAACGGATGGTGACACTATGCCTTTGGGTTTCTTTCACATGAATTGTGTCTTTTGTGTCATCTGTAAACTCTTTTGAACAGCCGGGTGTGCCCTGCTCATGACAGAAGCAGGAAGCGGGCATCGCCCTGGAGAGCAGACGCACTGCGGCCAGCTCAGGGGACCGTCCCATCCCCAGCTGCTTCCTGCCATTCCATCCACTTTCCCTCCAGGGAGGGACGGATGGTTTTTATGGTGACCGAGCTTCCAGGGAAGACAGACCCCAAACTCACTCTCAGTCCAGGGACTGTCACGGTGGCCTCATTGCCGTTAAGAAAAAATGATCCGAGGAAGCCCAAGCAAAGGAATGGGGTCTGTGTCACCAGAAAGGAGCCTGTGCTGCTTCTGAGGTTCCAGTGAAATTTCTGGGGCCGCAGGAAATGAGCCTGACCCCTCACTGGAGCGCAGGGACCCAGCCCAGGCTCTGAGCAAGGGTGGCTGGGCGCTGGGGTGCCGTGACCTGGACACCTGCCCTGCCACGCATATGCTGGAGAAGCGGGGAGGGACTGGGACAGACACGGTGTAAACAGAGGGCAGGACCCCGGTGCAGGCTGGTTTGGTCTGAGCCAGGCCCCTGCAAGCGGGCATCGCCGTGGAGAGGAGACGCACTGCGGCCAGCTCAGGGGACCGTGCCATCCCCAGCTGCTTCCTGCCATTCCATCCATTGTCCCTCCAGGGAGGGACGGATGGTTTTTATGGTAACCGAGGTTCTAGGGAAGACAGACTCCAAACTCACTCCAAACCCCTCAGCTTGGATGCCCTCCCAGCCAAGAGATGACTGCCCAGCCTCGGATGTCTGCAAAAAGGCCATCTCAGTCCTTTCCTGATGACAGCCTCCCAGACTTACCCTGTTCCGGGCTCGTCCCTCCTGGGATCCCCTACCTCCGCGTTGTTTCGGGCTGAGGGTCCAGGGCAGGGTAACTGATACTGATATTGTTCTTCCTGTGACATCACTGGCATCTTCTAATTATTATTATTATATATATTTTTTGCTTTTTAGGGCCACACCTGCTGCATATAGAGGTTCTCAGGCTAGGGGTCGAATCAGAGCTACAGCTGCCAGCCTACACCACAGCCACAGCAACGCCAGATCCAAGCTACATCTGTGACCTACACCACAGCTCACAGCACTGCCAGATCCTTAACCCACGGAGCAAGGCCAGGGATCGAACCCACATCCCCAGATACTAGTTGGGTTTGTAACCCACTGAGCCACAGTGGGACCTCTGGCATTTTGTAATTCGCACCCACGTGTGCAGTGTTGCTGTGCTTTCTCAGCAACTCACGCCCTGGGTGCCGTCCACCAGCCTCCACAACCGGGCTGGCTCTTCCTCGTCCTTCGAGACCCTGGATAGATGTCCGCAAACACCGCTCCTTCGTGGCAGCTGCCCGGGCTCCCCGCGGCTCCCCACAACCCGACACCCCCCATGCGAGTACCTGCGCGTCCCTGCCCCCCTCCTCCTATTCCTGGGGGCCCCAGAGCTGTAACCCAGGACCTGCCCCGGAGTGGGCCCCACAATTACTCTTGAAAACAGGGCGTAGAGAGTCTAAGCCCTTTGGGAGCAAATGAGCCAGTGCAGCAGGAGGGTGGGTGGCTTCTCGACCAGGTCACAGGGCTGGGGCTGGCAAGGCCGAGGCTCCCGAGGGTCACGCTCCGCCTTTGCGGTGTGCCTCTTGGTAGCTAAGCCCGGGCTGTTGTGAGTGCGACGATGTTGGCAGGAAGGCTGCACGTAGAGGCTAGTAAGCAGGCTCTAATGAGGACCAAAGACAGACTCCTAACGAGGATTTTTCTGAGCTCTAAAACCAGCCCCAAGGATTTGAGAACAAATGCCACTCAGGATGGGTAACTTCGATGTGTATAAAAGGACACAGAATGGTCAAGTTAGGCATTTAGGGCTCGGGAGGGGGAGTGTCCCTTCCTTCCTGCCCCGGCCTCAGACTCACGGACGGGCTAGCCCAGTGCGCATGCGCCCTGGTGGGGACGGCGGACGACGGTGGGGAGCTTGGGAGGGGGGGGCCTGGGCGCACAGGGGGCCCTGGCCCTCGGTCATTATTTTCAAATAAGTAGAGTTAGCTGGAGAACCTGGGTGGCTTCCCAGAGCGCTGGGACCTCGGAGGGTGGCGGAGGGGGGTGGGGGAAGGACATGTCGGCTCCGAGAGGGGGTGGCACGGGTGCTCCGTGCAGGGCACACGGAGGCCTGGAACTGGAGGCAGCTGCTGGGCATGGGTTAGCGTTTGGAGGTATTGCTGCAGGTGCGGCGGGGGGGCGGGGGGGGAGGCAGTTAGGAGGTTGGACGAGTGCCAGCGGGGCTGTTGCCACCCGGGCCTGCCCAGTGTCCCTGCAGGGCTGGAGCCCTAGGAGAGGGGCCCTTTTTAAGTGAAAACTCCCTTAGTTTTACCACTTATGAGCCAAGTACTGTTTTTATTCTTCACTGAAGCAGACAGAGGTTACCCAGTGTCCTGATTCTGAAGGGAACTTTCTAGAGACCTCAGCTCAGCTAGTCTCGGTGCTGTCACTCGTCGGTGAAGCGGGTACAGGCCATCGAGGTCTGTGACAAGGGGCGGGGGAGGAGGCCACCCCACAAACCTGAGCTGAGGTCCCCGCCCTGCTGGACCACCAGCAACCTTCCCATCGATGCATGGAACAACGGTACAAACCACTAACGTTACTTTTTTTTTTTTTTTAACCGAATTTAGTACAGATTTGACTTGTTTCCGCCAGTCCTAAAGAGACCTTAAGACTTGCAGGGCTTCTGGACCCCAAGTCCCTGGCTCTGTGACCCGCACGCACCTTCCCACGGGCGCTTAAACGCCGCCTGATGGCTGCTCGGGCTGGGCGTGCAGGGCTCTGCCTGGCAGCCTGTGTTTATGCCGAGTTCAGGCAGGTCTGGGCGTGCGAGGCCGTTTATAGCACAGGCTGCTGGAGCCTATTTACGCCTCGGAGCCTGGCGGCCCCGCTGGGACAGAGCAAATGCCGGGGAAGGAGTTCCGGCACCCAAGGACCAAGGACCAACGTGGCGAGTGGGCTGCGGGCAGCTCAGCAGGGCCGGCCGCGTGGCAACCTCCTGCCTGGCCCCTGAGTTTGTTCCACTCTTGCTTGGAGCCCTGGGAACCGGCGGGGGTGGGGGCCACACCAGGAAGAGCGGCCGCCCCCAAACCATGACCCGACACTGGGAGAGGGAGTCTCCCGGATTGAGATCCCGGTTGGGTTTGATGCACTGAGGACTCCAGAACATTGCACGGCGGCCCCAGCACCACCAGAGGCTTCGGGCTCATGGGGGCGGGGGGACTCTGGGGGCAGCCAGCGCTGACCCGGGGGACCTGGCCACCAGCGGTAGCAGGAAGCAGCCGCGGTGATGGGTGTGGTTTCCGTGATGGGGCGTGGTTTTCCGTGATGGGGCGTGGTTTTCCGTGACGGGGCGTGGTTTTCCGTGACGGGGGGCGGGGCGCTAGCTGGCTTTTTGGTGCACTGGTAACCTCAGAGGCAGGCGGTGGGCAAAGTAGCCCGGGCAGGGACACCCCCCCCCCCCATGAGAGGGAGAGCGGCGGGCATGCCGTCTGTACTACTTCTGTGATCCTGCTTTTCACCCCGGGCCTGGGGAAGGCCACGTGCTACAGCAGTCTAAATCCACGGCTGGGGGACATTCTTCCCTCCCTGGGCTCCAAGCAAGAGTGGAAATCCCCACGACACAGGCTCCAGGGGTGATGAGATCCTCTGGGTCGCCCCTTCTATGACAGTTTGGGCAAGACCAAGACATGGATGCCGTGGGCAAGGCGGCCACTTGGTGCCCTCCGGCAGGATAGCGTATCCCCCCTTCCAGCCAATTTTCTTTAAATACACAGTCACCGCTTTGTGGGGAGACTGAGCAGAGGCCACTGCTGGCAGGAGTCAGCATCCCCTCCTACCGTCAGCCCTGGGGGGACAATTCTCCATCCTGCCGACTTTCCTAAACTTGGCAGAGGTCCTAGCATCCCCAGCCACTGTCCCCTAAATGCTACTTGCGGCCCCTGGTCGCTGGCCCCAAGGGCCCCTAGGGAGGCGGTATGGCCTTGCTGAAAACCTCTGGCAGACGTTGTTAAGCAAAGCAGGACCGCTGCAGCTCAATATCGTACGGGGAACGGCTGGTCAGCGGGGTCCTGCTGTAGAGCCCAGGGAACTGTACTCGCTATTCTGTAATAACCTCTATGGGCACAGACTGTGAAAAAGAATGGACGTGTGTACGTGTGTAACTGAACCACTGTGCCACACGGCGCAAATGATCACAGCATTATAAATCGACCATACTTCAATAAAACTTTTAAAAACGGAAGAAAAATTTAAAAGAAAGAACACTGTTAGCGACCAACCAAAAAGAAAGAAAGAACGAACGAACGAACCTCTGCAGGTAACCAGACCCATTTCCTTACACCCGAGCGTCTCAAACAGGTGAGAATGGTCAGGGCATACCTTTTCGGGGCCTGAGCCCCCAAAGGGACTTATCAGAACTCTCCCTTCAGCCCCATCGAGGACATGCTAACCCGAGAGAGCTTCTGGAAAATAAAACATTCTGCACTTTATTACATTCAGTGCAGCCCTGCCGAGCCTGGCTGCCTGGCTAATCCGCCCCTTATCCAGCTCTTAAGAGGTCGTTACCCCATCAGCCAGAAAGCGCGCTGGTTAATTTTCCGCTCACTCTCATTCTGCTTTTGCTGATTGGTGAATCCATAGCCTCCGACTCAGTTTCTGGTTGAGGATCATGCTCACTGCTTTTCAGGGCAGTGCACTTTAACCAGCGCTTCTTTAGCCCTTGTTCTCATTTTCTTGCACCTGGTCATGGATCAAACTTAAAGCCCTTTTATCAATTGCGTATGAAATAGTTTGCTCAGAGCTCAGACCAATGAAACCACTGAATGTTTGATCTGATAGAACAGCATACTCATCTGATGCCTATTTTTGCCACATTTACTCCAATAGGTTCTGAAAGCACCTCACTCAATGAACACCAGCTCGCTTAGTTGTCTGGTTTCTTTTTGTTTGTTTTGTTTTGTTTACAGCCATGCCCTAACCTGGAAGTTCCCAGGCTAGGAGTCAAATCAGAGCTGCAGCTGCCAGCCTACACCACAACCACAGCAACACCAGATCCCAGTTGCATCTGCGACCCATGCTGCAGCTTGAGCAACGCCAGATCTTTGGCAATAGCGGATCCTTAACCCACTGAGCAAGGCCAGGGATTGAACCCACATCCTCACACAATGTTGGGTTCTTAACTCGTGGTGCCACAATGGAAACGCCGCTTTCTTTTTTATTTTTTTCCTGGCTTTGCCTGTGGCACTCATAAGTGTCCAGGCCAGGGATCGAACCCATGCCAGAGCAGTGACAATGCCAGATCCTTGACCACTAGGCCACCAGGGAACTCCTCGCAAAGCTGTCAGTGCTCATCCTCTTTCAGAGAACCCCCAGCACCTCTGTGATAAGAGCGGGATGAGAGGCGTGACAGCCAGGCCTGGCCTGACCAAGTCTCACCCTCTTTTCCACCTTCCACTCCGAGGACCCGCTTCATCTGCAATCACGCTGAAGATGAGAAGCACAGCAGTAGCTTTTCAAGGTTACAAAACTAAAACCTCTCAGAGACAGATGCCCCCTTGTCCAGCAGACTCCCAGTTCACTGAGAGGACTTTTTTTTATTATTTTGTTTTGTTTCTCTCTCTCTCTCTTTTTTTTAAAGTTGTTTTTTTGTTTGTTTGTTTTGTTTTTATTTTATTTTTTTTGCTTTTTAGGGCCACATCTGCAGCATATGGAAGTTGCCAGGCTAGAGGTTGAACTGGAGCTGCAGCTGCCAGCCTACGCCACAGCCACAGCCACAGCCACGCCAGGTCCAAGCCTCATCTGTAACCTACACCACAGCTCACGGCAACACCAGATCCTTAACCCATTGATCGAGGCCAGGGATCGAACCTACGTCCCCATGGATGCTAGTCAGATTCATTTTTGCTGCACCACGACGGGAACTCGCCTATGTAGACGTCTTGATGCACTTGGGAAGACAACAGGTGTGCTGTCTCTAGCTCCACACTGAGTACTAGACACTGACGACGCACCGTGCACCAAGCCCAACGCATGGTTCCAACCATCCTCAGCCTCCTTGGTCCTCTCGCCCTTCTACCTCTGGCAGTCACACGAAGCAATAAACAGTGAGAACCCCCGACAAGGGATGACGGCATCAACCTTGTGTTGGTACCCTAGGGTCCCTGCTATTTCTAGTCCTTCTCTCCTCAGCCCCTGATGCGCTACAATAAACAGGCCTCGAAAGCCCCGCGTGAACTGGGATGAGGCTCCTTCCACACCAGCTGTCCTGATGCAGTCACAGAATGTCCCCCGGGCTTAACAAGTAGAACACCGGGGAAGACTCACGACGGGAGAGCTCACGTTCACTGGACACGACGGGAGAGCTCACGTTCACTGGACACGACGGGAGAGCTCGCGTTCAGCGGGCAGCACAGGACACTGTTTCCGGAGAAGGGAAGTTCATGAGTCAAGCCCTACCGCTGCCTGGAGGGTTTCCAGGCTGATGTTCAGAAGGGGTCCGAACAGAGAGTGGTAGTTGCGCTCAGCTGAGAAGACAGAGGTCAGGACCTATGGAGGCCAAACTGGTTAGAATGTCCCAGGCAGACACTAGAGGGGAGGAAGCTTCCCGGAGCGCACTCCAGAAACCTGCAGAGGGTCCCACGGGGTGTAGGGGGGAGGGCACACCATGTGGGCAAGGAAGGAACCATCAGGAAGGAGCAGGCGGAGTTCCCCTCGTGGTGCAGCAGCAACAGATCTGACTAGGATCCATGAGGGTGCCGGTTCGGCCCCTGGCCTCACTCAGTGGGTTAAGGATCGGGTGTTGCCCTGAGCTGTGGTGTAGGTCACAGCATTGCTGTGGCTGTGGTATAGGCTGGCAGCTGTAGCTCAGATCAGACCCCTAGCCTGGGAACTCCAGATGCCACAGGTGTGGCCCTAAAAAGCAAAGAAAAGAAAGAAAGAAAGGAATGGGCAGAAAAATCAACGGAGTTCCCACGGGACTGGAAATAACCTGGGTTCCATGAGCCGGGGTGGAAAGACCGCACAGGACACGGGATACTGAGACACTGCCTTAGTGCCGAGACAAAATTAGCCCCAGATCTACCAAAACAAATCATAAAAGCAGCCTTGAAATGATTCACTTTCTCCCCAGAACAAGCCCCAATGACATCCACGACAAACCACAGAGCAAACGTGGGCAAGGATCTGTGTCTGTCTGCCTCACTGCAGCCTCGTCGTGAAACGCCAGGACAAGGTGTTCTAAGATAGAAGAGAATTCGGGGTGTCACCGCCACCACCAACCTCAGAAAAAGGCTCACGTGGGAGCTCCCTTTGTGGGGTAGCGGAAACGAATCCAACTAGTATCCGTGAAAATGCGGGCTCGGATCTGGCGTGGCTGTGACTGTGGTGTAGGCCGGCAGCTGGAGCTCTGATTCGACCCCTAGCCTGGGAACCGCCACGTGCTGAAGGTGCGGCCCTAAAACGACCAAAAAAAGAAAAGAAAAGAAAGACACATGTTGTTAGCAAGTCATATTGACCGTCACAGAGGATGTCATTCAAAGACACAGAGAGGGAGAGAAGTTCAGGCACCCCCTCTGCCTTTTCCCTTTTGGCTGAGGACTCACCTCTAGATCAAGCCACTTTTATTTCGAGTATCCTTTAAGAAAAACTCTCTATCACAGCCCCCTCGAAGTTACCCAAGTCCACGCACACACGCATAGGTTCCATCTCTCCTCTGCCTACAACGCCCTGCCCTGTCTTGTTTCCCTGGCAAAGTCCCAACCGACCTGTAAGGTTCGGCCAAGGCATCAGCTCTTCTCTGATGCACACTGCCTGCCATCCCCAGGGACAGCCCCTGGGCTCCCACAGCCTCTGGAGCCCAGCTCCAGTTTAGCGCTTATCACGCAGCACAATTACATACTTGCCTCTAGATGAGTGTTTCTCAACCTTCGGCAGGCATGAAAGTCACCTGCAGGGCACGTAAAAGCACAGATCCTGTCACCTCCTCCCAGAGCTTCCGATTCAGTAAGACTAGGATGGGGCCCAGGAATTTACATGTGTAACAGGTTTCCAGGCAAGGCTGAGGTTGGTCCAGGGACTCCACTTGGAGAAGCATCAATCAAGAGAGTAAGTTCCAGAGTTCCTGCTGTGGGCCGAGTGGGTTGAGAATCCAACCGCAGTGGCTCAGGTCGCTGCAGAGGCATGAGTTTGGTCCCTGGCATAGTGGGTTAAAGGATCCAGTGTTGCAGCTGTGGCGTAGGTCGTAGCCAAAGCTTGGATTCGATCTCTGCCCTGGGAACTTAACGAAATACGCTGCAAGTGTGCCCCCCCGCCAAAAGACAGTAAGCCCTTATAGGACACAAATAATATTATACTCACAGAGCAGATGCCTCATATACATGTCTGTAGAATACATAGGTGATAACACAAATAATTAAAATATAGTCTACTAGCACCCCTATGAGAAATCATTATAGCTTCTTTACCAAACACCATAATGCAGCAGAGAACCTATGTAAAACACCATCAAAGAAATATTTAGCTATATGTCAGTGATACCCTGTTGCCTTACTCTCCTACAAAATAACTCTGAGATCATTTTAAAAGTTAAAATGTACAGTATAGTCGCCATGCTGTACATTTAATCGAGGAGGTGAAAGACCTCTACACCAGAAACTCTAAGACACTGGGGATAGAAATTAAAGAAGATATAAGGAAATGGAAAGATATTCTGTATTGCGGGTTGGAAGAATAAATATTGCTAAAATGTTCATGCTACCCAAAGCAATACAGAGATTCAATGCAAGCTCTATCAAAATTCCAATGGTATCTTTCACAGAAACAGGGCAAATAATCCTCAACTTTGTACAGAAGAGCAAAAGGCCCTGAATAACCAAAGCAATCTTGAGAAAGAAGAACAAAGACCCTGATTTCAAGCTATTTTACAAAGCGGTAATAATCAAAATAGCATAAAAACAAACACGCAGACCAATGAGGCAGAAGAGAGAGTCCAGAAATGAGCCTACACATAAATGGTTAGTTCATTTATGATAAAGGAGGCAAGAAGATACAGTGGAGAAAGGACAGGCCCTTCCGTAAATGGTGCTGGGAAAGCTGAACAAGCACATGCAAAGGAATGACACTGGGCCACTTTCTTATACCTTATGCAAACCTTAATTCAAAATGGATTAACGATTTGAACATAAGGCCCAAAACTATAAAACTCCTAGACGAAAACATAGGCAGTTAAGCCCCTTGACTTGGCGATTTTTTTTTTTTTTAATTTGACACCAAAAGCAAAGGCGACAAAAGCAAAAATCAGCAAGCAGGACGACAGCAAAGTAAAACCTCTGCGTAGCACAGGCAACCACCAAAAAAATGAAAAAGCCATATATTGATAGAGAGAAAAGATTTGCAGTGATACATCTGACAAGACGTTAATATCTAAAGGATCTAAAGAACCCATACAACTTCACAGCAAAAAAGCAAACACTTTGATTGAAAAATGGGCAGAGGATCTGAATAGACATTTTTCCAAAGAAGACACACAGAGGGCCAACAGGTTCAGGAAAAGATGCCCAACATCGCTAATCGTCGGGGAAATGCAAATCCAAACTGCAGCGAGATATCACTCCACATCTGTCAGAATGGGTCTGGTCAAAAAGAGGAAACATAGGGAGTTCCCGTCATGGTGCAGTGGTTAGCGAACCCGACTAGGAACCATGAGGTTGCGGGTTCGGTCCCTGCCCTTGCTCAGTGGGTTAAGGATCCGGTGTTACCGTGAGCTGTGGTGTAGGTTGCAGACGTGGCTCGGATCCCGCGTTGCTATGGCTGTGGTGTATACTAGCAGCTACGGCTCTGATTCGACCCTCTAGCTTGGGAACCTCCATATGCCATGGGATCCGCCCAAGAAATGGCAAAGACAAAAAAAAAAAGAGGAAACATAACAAGTGTTAACATGAGGATGTAGAGAAAAGGAAACAAGGCTGAGAGGTGGCCACTGTGGAAAACGTAGAATGGAATATTACCCACCCAGAAAAAAGAGGAAGCCTGGCCATCTGTGACCACCCGGATGGACCTTGAGGGCATTATGCTTAGTGAACTAGGTCAGACCAGACGAACATCATATGATCTTACTTATATGTGGAATCGAAACAAACCCAAGTCGATAGCTCCAGAGAACAGACTTGGCGGTGGGGGCGGTGGGGGTGGAATTCAGCCAAATGGATGAAGGAATTAAAAGGCACAAACTTCCAGTTAGGAAATAAAGACGTCCTGGGGATGTTAGGCACAGCGTGGTGACTGCAGTCAATAACGCTGTTTGCACATTTGAGAACGGCTGAGAGAGTCAATCGTAAAAGTTCTCACGAAAGAAAAAAAAGTGCCTAATGATTTGATGGTGATGGATGCGAACCAGACTTACTGTGGGATCCTCCTGCAATACCTGCAAAAAGCAAATCCTTATGTTCACCTGAAACTAATGCAATGTCGTCTGTCACTTAGACCCGCATATGAAAACAGAAGGTAAGTGAAGAAGACAGATGAGCCTTACACGCAGACAGAATTCAACTCCACAACTCCTCTGATGAGAGTCATGTGCTGAGAAACCTGTCGCACTCGGCATCTTACGAAATGTCCCTTTTCATCAAAAGAGCTGCCACTAATTTCAGGCCAGGAGAAGTAATGGGTAAATTAACTTTATTTTTCAAAGAGGCTAGATTTTTTGCTTACGCATCAACAAATGGATACGTATTTAAGAGCAGAATTAAGATGATACTTCAGGTTGTAGGTTTCTGTGTCCTATAGAATATATGGAGCGTCTTGGCGTTTTTCTCGAGGTTCTGTTAAGAGGAAGGGATCTGTCCTTCCATCCCCCAGGAGGAGCAGGACTCCGTGCAGGGGAGCGAGCTGCCCCCTGGCCTCAGCCGCCGCCACCTCCCCGTCGATTGATGGAGATGTGCAGGGCCCCGGCTCCAGGGCAGCTGGCTTCAACCTTTCACGATAGAATCCATGTTGTCCGTTTCTCTGCTTTACTGATCACACACACGTCTCTAAATTTCATGTCACATCATCAGACAGGAGAGCTGACTGTTCACCACTCCCGCCCTCTGCACCAGCTCCCATTCCGCAGCCTGTGGTCCAGGTCAGGAGGCGCAGAAACCCACCGCCGTGTGGTCTGAGATGCAGTCATCACAAGCATCACAAGGACGCTTGGAGCCACACTTAGAAGCACAGGGGGTGGAGGTGGGGGGGCGGGGGGGGCATTTACACCTAGACCACCCTCGTGTTTTCCTTGGCAAATAAGCAGCTTATTTCTCTCACTAACAGCGATTCTTTTTTTTTTTTTTAACTGAAGTACAGTTGATTGCCGATGTTGCGGTGGTTTCCAGTGTACGGCAGAGGGAACCGCATTCTCGTTCGTCTTCTTTTCCATCAGGGTTCATCACCGGATCCTGAGCAGAGTTCCCTGTGCTGAACAGCAAGACCAGACCCGAGGCGCCTCTGCGACCTCAGCCGCAGCTCACAGCATCGCTGAATCCTTCACCCGCTGAGCGAGGACAGGGACTGAACCTGCCTCCTCACGGACACTGCGTCGGGTCCTTAACCTGCTGAGCCACAGCAGGAACTCTCATCACCGGGATCTTGATTAGACAAGAACAACAAAACAGAGCCTGCCAGAGTGGGCGACCCCCGCTTACTAAGTGCACCCCAGAACTTTCTCCCTCACCAGTCTTGGACACTTGGGGGGTTTTAATCCCGTCTGTTCCGTCCCGGCAGAATTCGCCGGCACAGCCCTAGGGAGAAGCCCGCGGTCCTGGGAGAGCCTGGCGGGGCAGCAGGGTGGCCAGCGGGAAGGGGCTTTGAGGTCGCCCAGCCCCCGTGCCGCCCAGGGCTGCGTGTGCGGTTAGACTGTGTCAGAAAGGGCAGATGCGGACACCAGGCCCTCCGTGACCGGGTCCCTAAGGATGTCACCAGGTGGCGGCTGGAACTGAGGCTTGTCTCTGCTCAGGTTCCTCGCCCCCTGCCACACCCAGGACTCAGGCCAGTGGTTCCCAGCAGCAAAGCACAGGGTGGGACCCTCGGAGCCCCCAAGGAGCCCGCTGCCAGCCGTCCAAGGGGACCTCGAGCCCGACCTGGATGTGCAAACTCTGATGAGCAACTGGACGATATAGACGACAGGCCCCCGGGGGTTGGTCCAGCTCCTGTGCAAGGGCCACCGCGGCTGGACAGGAGCACAGCACAGGCGTGGCGGCCGCTTCCTCAAGCAGCCAGCAACAGAGGAGCTGAAAGCAAGGCCAGAGTCCTGGGCAGGGGTCACAGAGCAGGCCTGGCCAGTCTGCCAGGCTGCCACCTGGCTGGAAGAACAGAAACGCATGGTCTCGGTCCCTGGGGAGGGCTGGACCCTAGCTTCCAGCTATTCCCCGCCTTGCGGCAGCCAAACTCCAGCCTTCATGTGGTCTCAGCCCTGCGGTGCAAGTCTGCGTCCAGATTTCCCTTTTAGTAAAGACACCAGGATGTGCAATTATAATAAAGGACCCTATTTCCAAATAAGGCCCCCTCTGCAGTACTGGGGAAAGGACCTGAACATACAAGGTTTGCAGCGGCTGGGTACACAATTTAGTCCCTAACAAAGTCCACCTCTGGACAGAAAAAAGCGTGGGTCAGAGGGGGAGGACCGGCAGCACACGGGCTGGATGGGTCAGGGTGGACAGCTCAGGAGTGAGGTACACTGTCCAGAGGGGCCTGGGGGCGACGCAGGGGGCACAGGGACACCTCACAGAGCAGCCAAGGGTCGGTCCTGACATGTGCTCCAGCTCAATGGCATTTAACGAGTGTTTCCTGAGCGCCGTCTGCTGGGCTGGGTACACTGCGGCTGCCCCCGAGAAGCTCACAGGTTACCGCTCATGGTAAGTTTTTAGAGTTCAAAACCAGTTCTGCTACCTTTCTAGCTGCACCGTCATTGCCCTGAGCTAGACAGAAAGCTAAAAAGCTGCGAGACCTTCATCCAGGTGCTACAACTGCAGAACCAAGTTGTGAGCTGTCAGTTCTCGGCTGGTTTCCGAACAAACAGTAACAGGCTGGGAGGAAAAAGGCAGCTGGGGGGCCTGGGGCCGCACAGAGGTAGGATGCGGGCCATAGCGCCACCTCCGCGCATGCTGGTCCCTTTAGAGAAGTCCCCTTTTTGAGGCCCTGCAGGTGCCAGGCGATAGCAAGTGTGTCTGGTTTGAGGTTCAAGGCAGAGCCTCTCTGCTCAAGGCTTCCACATGCATGAGCATTCATTTGCAGGCATTCATTTTATACAGTCTCTGAAGAAGAACAGAGTTAAATTTAATACAGAGCCTTTTGCTGGGATGTGGGAGCTAGACACGCCTGGCTCCTGTCTGCCATCACTCTGCCGCGACGCCACCTGGTTCCGGAGATGGGACCTGCTGTTTCTTGTTGGCAAAACGGGAAGAATAACGACCTTCTAGATTGATGATGAGGCCAGGACAAGAATGCACACTAAGGCCCCAGCCCGATCCTGGCACACAGCAGGCATGTACAGAAACCCGCCCTGGGCTTGCACGTGCAGCCCCACCTGTCCCCACCCTGGTTCCACAGGAGTTTGGAGGAGCCAGTGCTGGGACGGGGAGGCGGGCCTGGGGCCAGGCAGGAGATGGGTGAAGATGGGGGCAGACTCGGGGGGCAGAGGCCCAGGGAACCCAGGGTGAGCTCAGCGCCAGACCTGTCAGAACCACGTCCGAGCGAGGCCAGGGGAGCAGGGAGGCTGTGCCGGGCGGGTGTGGCTACTTCCTAAAACCTTCAGCCGTCCATTTCTATCAACCCACGGCCACTGTCTCAGATCTGGACTCGTGGGCTCCTTCAAGGCCTCCTGACTCGCCTCCCATCCACCCACCTGCTCCGCCCTCTGAGTAAGAACGATGCTGCGAGACGCAAGTCCCATCACACGCGCCCGGGCTGACAGCCCCTCCAGGACTTGACTACAAAGTCGCGTTTCCTCCGTGGCTTGCAGTCCCCAGGTCTGGTCCTCCCCACCCCATCATCCTGCTGCCTTGCGGACAACCGTGTTGAGGAAATCTGGTTCTTCCTCCTTCTCCCTTCCCCGCAGCCTGTGGGCCTCGGCACGTGGTTTCCTAGGCTTGGAACACCCGTACCCTTGCCCTCATTTTCCAGACTCCGGACATAGATGTTTCTTCCTCCAGGAAGTCCTCCTTGCCTAGGGCCCAGCCCAAGACTGAGCTGCTATCCCTGCTAATCCCCATGGAGCACCTGCACGCAGTGACATCCTGTGACAGTTTGCGGACTGCACAGATCCAGCTGGCGGGCGAGCTGCAGGGCAGTTGGTGATAATGAGAGAACTCACCCGGCAGCTCGCTGAGGCCTTTCCCTCAGGTGCGCATCAGTCAGGCTTCCCGCGGGAAACAGAGGGTTCACTCAGCCGGGGTCATCGAGGAGCGTGGGCCCTAGTGACTTTCTCCAAGGCTGGAGACAGAGTCCAGGCAATCTGACGAAGGAGGACCAAGCGTCTGCTCCCACAGCCCTTGGCCAGGCAGGACAGGAGGGGGTGACAGAGTCTCAGGGCTACAGCCGAGGGGGGCTGCTGGGCAGGAGCTGCGGCCTCTGGAAGAGGAATAAGGCCACTGCCTGCAGATGCCCCCCGCCCCCCGCTCCCACCCACGCCTCCACTGGGCACATCAACCCAGTGGGCAGCAGGGGACAAGGAGCCCGGCCCGGGGCACAGCCCTGTGGGCTCCGAGTAGAGTGGAGAAGCGTGGGGTGGGATCGGTAGGCAGCAAAGGACTATGCAGCTGTTCCAGGAACTACTAAGCTGTTCTGATCACCCTTCTAAACTGTCACAGCAGCGGATCCCACCTGCTCCCGTGAGCGCTTCCCGCCCTCGCAATGGGATGCATCGGCCTGATGACTGAATAGAGATTGAAAGTATTTTCACGGAATTTAAAAAACGGATTCTTTTTTTAAACTTAGTTTAATTAGGACTCAGCATTCTCTTTGTAATTTAATAGAAGTCGTTTTTAAATGTTAAGTTTGAAAAATCTGCTTGGAGATTTGTCCTGAACTGGGACATAACTCAGCCTCCAACCAGCGGCTCAATCTGCCCATTACTGAAGAGTTGAGGTCTGAGCAAGGGCCTCTCGTGTGGACCAGAGGCGTCCCTTCCCCGAGGTGTGGGGCGTCTCCATGGAGACAGCGTGACAGTCCCCCCCGCCGTCTGCCCACCAGCTGTCAATTAGATGTTGGACGCAGAGAGAGCCTGCGACTCAAGGGTTAACATGCCGTCATCTGCAAGATGTCCACGCGGAGAGAGGAGGCTTCCGCCTGAACAGACACACCTCCTGCCCATCCAGACACAGCCTCCTGTCCCCCGCGCCCATGCGCTGCGACGCCACGTGGAGGCCCCTGTGCGCCAAGGGCTCCAATGCCATCTGCTCTCGTCTGGATTTAGGTGCCCAATTTTTGGCTCTAAGTCAGCAAGTGGGGGCTGCAGGGCCAGGGCCAAGCCTGGCCTCATCCCTCCCTAAGGAAACGGCATGGAAAACAGCAGCAGAGGAGCCACAGCTCGGGCTTGTGCACCTGAACCTCCTCCTCTGGGAATCCAGCTCTGGCGGCCACACACTTGTGTCACACAGTCCATGCCATTTCAACAGTGCTCTGGGGGGGCGAGGCAGGGGGAGGGAAAGAAAGAGGGTTGTCTCTGGGCACCGGCGGTGGTGGTGATGGGGGTGTCCCTCTGAGCGGCTGCTGCAGAAGGTGGCACCTGGGTGGGGGTGGAGGTGGCTAAGGTCCCGCCTGAGTGTGGGGCAGGACGATGTCAGATTCAGCATCCCCAACAACAGGGTGCCGGCTAAGCTGCGCAGACAAGCGTAGGAAGCCAAGGATCGGGGGCCTGGTGGGAACCCACGGAAGTGCCCAGGGGAGAGCAGACCCTGGGGAATTGCGGCTTCCTGCGCCGGAGTCCCGACTTTCACCCTGAGCAGCCGGGGCCGACTCCAGCCACAGGTCTCCCTTGAACCTGCTTCTTCCTCCGTGAGGGTGGGTACAACGGTGCCGGCCCGCAGGTTTCCGTGAGGCCTGAGGGTGATGAGTGCAAGGCCACACTCTCTCAGTAACAGGTGGCCAGCAACAAGTTAACGCAGGGTGAGCGGGGTGGGACAGCACTTCCAGAATCCACATGCTTGCTGACACAGGGTGTATTCTACGGGCATTTGCTGTTCAGCATCGCTGTGTCTGGTGGGCTGTGAGCACAACCACCACCGAGCCCAGGGCTTCCCGGAAGCTCCACAGGCAGGGGGACAGGCCTGGGGGCCACAGACACCCCCGGCTCCTCCTCCTCCCAGAGCTGAGCAGCGTCTAGAGAGATGGGCCGAGGGCGGCAATGAAGAGCTAAGCAATAAACAAACACGCACCCACTCACTGATGGTTTGGTTCTGTGAGGCCGCCTGGCCGCCAGTCCCGACGTCAGAGTAACTGGAACTTCCTTTCACCACCGCCTCCTCCGAGGGCCTGGGCAACCTCTGCACCCCAGAAAGTGCACCTCGGCTCTCACGGGAGACTGCACTGCCCCCGCGGCCCGCAGCCTGGTCTGCCCGGGCCAGCGAGGCGCGGGGTCTAGGGCGGTGAAGCCGGCTGGGCGGGGTCTGAGCGGGACCTGCCGCCTGCGAACCCGCCGGTGCTCAGCGCAGCGCAGAGCCTGGGGGCTGCGGCCCTGCAGGCACCCGGAGGTCCCAGGATGGAGAGCTGCCTGCATCCAGCGCTGGAGAGCAGGAAACACGTCTCTCCAGGACCCGCCAGGAGGTCGTGGCGCCGGAGCGCCCCTCCCCTCCCGTGGACCCTGCTGCGGACCACCCCGCATGTCCCCGACGTGCGGAAGGGCAGCTCCTCCAAGCGCAAGGGCGTCTCTGTCACTCAGGCCCCAGCGCCCGCGCTGGCCCAGGGCACCACTCTCCTGCCTGGGGCCTCCGACTCTGTGCAGGCTGGCACCAGGGAAGGGCGCTTCCTCAAAGTACCCGCAGCATTTGAGCTGCGGAAGCTTCGAGAGAAGAGGAAGACAAATTAATTACCTTGTCAGTTCCTTCCCCAGCATCAAGGATATCGATTCTTGCGCAGCAACGACTCCTGTCCCCCGAGGGCCGGCTCACCTCCCTGCTTCTCCTACCATCTGATCTCTGGTCCCGGGCACACAGGCCAGCACCGCGTGCACAGCAGACGCCGGGGTCCCTCTCCTGTGTAGACGCGTAGCTGGAAGCTTAACATGTGCCGGACGGGGACACAGAATCCACCTCGGCTCCGAGGTGATCACTGACTGCTTGAGTGGTACACGGCACCGTTTTTGTAAATACTTGATAAGACTTAATTATCTTTTCAAAAATATAAGTAGTAATTACAGTTTCACTTAAATAATTTTGACCAATACTTTGGATAATCATGAATTATAACCTACTTGTCCTGAAAGTTTCATAGATGACTTTGTACGTTTTTGTGGCAAAAATCAATGCTTGGAAAACACACACTAATTTTACATTTCGGATATGAATACATTCAATTCTATACCCAATTATACATATATTTTCAATCTTTTGAAACGCTGAGCATGAGTGCAGGTGAAATTGGGACGGGTATAGGAAATATAAAAATGGAGCTCAGAAACAGAAGGAAAAAAGATGAGAAAACCAAAAAATCTCCAAAGGGAGAGTTGGCTGTCTGTCTACCATTAAAAAAAAAAAAAAAGAAAGAAAAGGAAGTTTAAATCTCTGTGAGCACGGACTGCATCAAATTTACAAACAGAATGTAACCCATTCTTTATTTAATGACTTTTTTTTTCACCTGCAGCATATGGAGCTTCCCAGGCTAGGGGTCAAACTAGAGCTGCAGCTGCCAGCCTACCTCACAGCCACAGCAACGCCAGAGCCGAGCCGCACCTGTGACCCACACCACAGCTCATGGCAACACCAGGTCCTTTAACCCACTGAGCGAGGCCAGGGATCCAACCCACATCCTTATGGATACTAATCGGATTCTTATCCTGCTGAACCACCATGGGAACTCCTGTTTAATGACTACTTAACCGAAATGACAGAAATGGAAATGAGAAATAAAACTATTCTAACTGCATCGGTGACTTGAACAGATCAAATACGATCTCCGAAACGTCATACTCTTCAGGAAGGTTCTTCTTTTTACAGCTGCACCTGTGGCACACGGAAGTTCCCAGGCTGGGGGTCGAATTGGAGCTGTCGATCTCCACCACAGCCAGAGCAACGCTGAATCTGAGCCACATCTGGGACCTACACTGCCACTTTAGGCCATGCTGGACCCATAACCCACGGAGCGAGGCCAGGGCTCAAACGTGCATCCTCGCGGAAAGTTCGGGTCCTTAACCTGATGAGCCACAGTGGGAACTCCTATATGAAGATTTAATTAATAATCAAAACAGTGAGAGAGGAAGTGAGCCCTCTGTCTGCTCTGGTTGGGGCCCCAGGCGCGTCAGGGGAGCCGGGGCCACTGAGATTCTCATAGCAAACCTGCCCTGCGGGGCCGGGGCACAGATGCCCAGGCTCTGAAGCAGGGACTTGCCACCAGGCCACAGCTCACTGGATGGGATCCCTTCTCCTGGGCAATTTCAAATCAAGACACAGAGAGCATCAGTTAGCCAACAGCACCATCCTGTAAGAACAAGGAATGATACCTAATTCCAAAGCTCCTGGCACGGTGGCTTGCACAAAAGAGACTTTCATTAGATGCTTGAAAAATGTACTTGAACTGCCAAGGGGGAGGGGGAGGGAGGGGGATGGGCTGTGAGTTTGGGGTGAGTGGATAACAAAAGCATTGCACTGGGAGAGGATAAGCAATGAGATCCTGCTGTACAGCACTGGTAACTAGGTCTAGTCACTTGTGATGGAACATGATGGAAGATAAGGTGAGAAAAATTACATATATATATATATGTATGTATGACAGGTCACTTCGCTGACAGCAGAAATTGACAGAACACTGCAAATCAACTATAATGGAAAAAATTAAAATCTTTTTTTTTTTTTTTTTGTCTTTTTGCTATTTCTTTGGGCTGCTCCCGCGGCATATGGAGGTTCCCAGGCTAGGGGTCGAATCGGAGCTGTAGCCACTAGCCTACACCAGAGCCACAGCAACGCGGGATCCGAGCCGCGTCTGCAACCTACACCACAGCTCACGGCAACGCCGGATCGTTAACCCACTGAGCAAGGGCAGGGATCGAACCCGCAACCTCATGGTTCCTAGTCGGATTCGTTAACCACTGCGCCACGACGGGAACTCCAAAAATTAAAATCTTAAAGAAAAAAGACACTGGAACAAATGTACTTGAAGAGCATGGACAAGCTCCCCCCTCCCCCACTACGGGAGGCGGCGTCATCTGCTCCATAAATAAATAGACGGTGGGCCTCGGTCAGCGCTGAAAGGGGCTGGAGGTGGAGGCAGGGACCCTGGCCTCGGGGAGCTTGTAATCTCCTGGAGAAGGCGGTGAGGCAGCGTCAGGCACGGCGGCCCCCGAGAAGACCCCGCCTGCTGGTGGCGGAGAGGCATCTTCCCGCTGCCCTGGCCAAGCAGCCCTGCGGGCTGGGGCTGCCTCGCCCACCCCCCTCCCTCTGTGGTTCTAGGTGGGGTGACATGGGAAAATCTTATTAGGAACCAACAGCAGGCAAATGCATGGAAAGTCAGAGATGAGGGCACCGGCCAAGCTTATGTTTAAAAAATCATCATCAGGACCAACGTGTCCTTTCCCAGAGAAATAAGCTTGCGCCGCAGGGAATGAGAACCGGCTGCCTGGAGCATCTGCCTGTGAGGGTGTTTTCCTGAGATGGTAGCTGGTGCTGTTAAAAAAAAAAAAAAAGGCTGTGAGATGAGAGTTAGAAAAAATAGGAAGCTGGAGCCACAGATGGTTGGAAGTCTCACTGATTCCTATAGAAATCGAGCGTTTAAAATTAGCTCGGAATAAAAATAATCAGGGGTGTGGAGTCACTTACTATCTAGTCCCCACTGCTGATTTGATTTCTGTCTTTGAGAAATTTGTCCTGTCTGAGGTTCCTCCGAGTCTCAATCGTGGCTCTGGCCTTGCTAACTATGACTGCAGCCGATTGCCGGGGTCCACAAGTCGGCTGGCAGGTGCGACCTTGGACGTCCTTGCAGCCTGACCTGTGACCTCAGACTCCTCTGGCTGTCCGTGCTTGTCTGGCAAATCCCCTGCTTGCTTCCTTCCTGATATGTTGTCGCCTTCCTACAGAAGGCGTGGAGCCTTTTCATGTATGGATTTACTTTTCTTTGACTTGATCTGTTTTTCTTCCGGGAGACTGACTCCTCCAGCCACGCAAGGGAGCCCAGGCTCAGGTCGTGACAATTAATAAATAAGCACGTCGGTATCTGAACAAAGTTGAAAGCTGAGCGTCTCGATCAAGAAGAGAGTGACCTTCTGGTGATCACACATCTTGTGTTTATAGAGTAATAACATGGGTATAGTTTCTTCCAAGACCCCTAAGAGCAGGCAGTGGGCATTCCTTCAATCTTAATCCCTCTGCGCATGGCACAACCCCCAGCATGAAAACTTGGGAAAGCAGAGCCCTTGGCGCCTGCCACCTTCTGGAGAATCCCTGCCTTCTTCCACTCCTCTACTGGGGCCTGGGGTCCTTCTTTTTTTTCTTTTTCTTTTTTCTTCCTTTTTTTTTTTTTTTAAGTACCACACCTGTGGCATATGGAAGTTCCCAGGCCAGGGGTCGAATCAGAGCTACCGCTGCCAGCCTACACCATAACCACAGCAACGCGGGATCTGAACTGCATCTGCAACCCTACACCACAACTCCCGGCAACACCGGCTCCTTGGCCCATGGAGCGAGGCCAGGGATGGAACCCACGTCCTCATGGATGCTCGTCAGGTTTGTAACCTGCTGAGACATGACGGGAACTCCACCTGTCCTTCTGAAGGCAGGGCGGCGCTGCCTGGCTCCAGGCAGCACATGAGGAGGCAGAGGTAAAAGCCAGCGACATCCGGCATGCGTGCGGGGCGGGTGGAGGGGCAGCCTGGTGGTTGGTGAGAATACGGGCACCACCGACAGTCGAAGATCACACGGGGGGGGGGGGCTTGGGCCGTCCTGACGATCACGCTGGGATGGGGGCTCTGAGTCCTGCCAGCGTCCCCCCCGGGCCTAGACGTGTGTTTCTCGGGACCCCATTCAGACTCTCGCAGACGCACAGGGCTCCCTCCCAGAGGCTGCCCAGGGATTTAGACGCCTCAGCGCCCAGGGCATGAGGACGCGCTGTGACCTACAACTGTTCCTGTCTCTCTGGGCACAGGTGGGCATGGTGGCGGGCTGCCACCCTGGGCTTTAGAGCTGCATGACTGAGGTGGCCACAGAGCTCACTGCCCCGGCCAGGCCAGACGCAGGACAGCTTTCCCTGGGGCTTCGAGGTAGCACACCGTGCTTGTGTCACACGCCCAGTCTCCATCACCCCGGGCGCCCCATCAAGGGAGATTCGAACGTCAGCCCTCAGGATGGCTCCAGAAATGACCCCAGCCTCTGAAACCGAATCACGGCCTCTTCCTAAGAACCTCACACTGGAGCTAGAAGGAATCTGCACACTTTTCCCATCGCGTCGTTTTACAGATGAGAAACGGCAGCTGCACGTACCCACGGCTACTCCGTGGCAGAGTCAGAGGAGACCCTATCTCCAGACCCTCAGGGAAGCTCTTTAGTCGTGGATGCTATTTTTAGGATGTCTGTTCACGCCGTGATTCCCGTCACCTCATCTGTCTGGCAAGTTGGTGTCCACTCATTATTCTTTCATTTGTCAGCTTAAAAACACGAGCTCCTGTGTGGGGTGTGAGCCAGGACAGGACGGTGGCGGCAAGAGCAGGGACAGCTCTCGGGGGGTCGCGGCGGCCGTGACGTGTGAGCCGAACCTGAAATCCTGAGCAGGCTTTCCGTCTGTCCTGGTTACAGCCTAGATCGGATCTCAGGCCCACTCCCTCTGAGGCGCCGAGGCAGCGGAGAAGGGGGGCAGTTAGGAATTTAGAAGTCAAGGATTATCATTCCAGTTTTTCAAAGACCATGCTTTAAAACTACATGCCAACTAGTTCAACACTGAGCTTTATTTAAAACTCTAGGAAATTTAAGCGCTGACGGGGATGGAAGGCCCAGGCTGTAAAGTCAGAGGGCCCTGGACGCACATAAAATCTTTCTGCTTTTGCATCCAGGGACAACTTTTTTTTTTTATTCTTTTAGGGCCACACCCGCTGCATATGGAGGTTCCCAGGCTAGGGGTCCACTTGGAGCTGCAGCTGCCGTCCTACACCACAGCCACAGCCACGCCAGATCCAAGCCGTGTCTGCGAGCTACACCTCAGCTCACGGCCACGCCCGATCTTTAACCCACTGAATGAGGCCAGGGATCGAACCCGCATCCTCCTGCATGCTAGTCAGATTCATTTCTGCTGAGCCACAACCGGAACTCCCCTGGACGACTTTTTGAAGCTGAGTTTTATTGCCTGTAGACAGGGGGTAAGAATATTTATCTCAAGAAGTCATCGTAAGAACTACCTGAAAATGTGAAAAGTGCTTCACGCAGCGTGTCCAGCACAGAGCAAATACTCCCTAAAGCAGGCTGTTGCATGGTTTATAACACAGCATGTAGAAAATGGACAATGCAGACAATTTACAACGCCGTTTGCTGAATAATTAGGGATGAATTTGGGTTCCCTGAGAACGCTAGACTAATTTCATTTTCATGCTGGTGTTGTTACAGCTACAGCCAGGGTAGATCAGCATTTTAGTAGAGAATTTGACAACAATTCCTAGTAACTTCCTTCCGGTAGTGATGGGGATTCTGGAAGGCAGCTACGCTGAGCACCACCAGCCACGCCTGGAACGCCAGAGAGTGGTGGCCTCCTGGGAGGGAAGGACCAGGACGGGGAGACACTGGATCCGCACCGTTCTATCGTTTAAATACTTCTAAGGAAATAGGACAGAATGCGGGAGAAAGCTTCTCTTCTGACCCATGGCTGGCTTTTCTTCCAGCAAGGCCTTGTCCCCTAGAGACTCTAAGAGCCCGCATCCTGACTGACCTGCCCGCCTTAGTCCATTCAGGCTGCTCTAACAGAGCACCCGGCGGGAGGGCGCTAGGAGCTTGTTTTTGCTCATCCATCTGGAGGCTGGAAGCCCAGGATCAAGGTGCCTCCTGGCTAGAGCCCTTTCCCGGTTCACAGGGCCTTCTCCCCGCTGGGTCCCTACGAGGTGGAAGGGAGAGGGGTTTCTCCGGAGCCTTTTTAGGGCACGAATCCCACTCCTGCGTGCACCACCCTCGTGACCCACTCGCCTCCCAAAGCTCCCCCCTTCAAATGCCACTATATTTGGGCACCAGGATTTCAACATACAAATTTGTTGGGGGCCCAAACATGCAGACCACAGCCCTGCTGTGGTTGAAACCACTCCCCGAACAACCCTGGATCTCGTGTGACAGGTCACGACATTTGAACCATGTCTTAAAGTGGGACACGAAGGAGGTTCAGCACGTGCCATCGCAGAGCGAGCAGCAGATCTGGGGCCGGAAGGGAAAGGCAAGTAGAACCCTCCCAGCGCAGCCTGTGGGCTTCCTCCCAGGGCGCCCTCTCCAGACTCACACCAGGGAGAAGGAGGCTGAGCCCCGACGGGCCGAAGCCCATCCAGATGCACATCCCTGCCTGCCTCCACGAACCCAGGCCAGAGTCTGCCTAGAACGCAACCAAGACCTTCAGGGGACCCACGCCGAAAAATTTGACCCTGACATGTTATTTCTTTATTTTCTAAGGGCCACCCCTGCAGCATATGGAAAGTTCCCAGGCTAGGGATCGAATCGGAGCTGCAGCTGCCACTCTACACCGCAGCTCACAGCAACGCCAGACCCTTAACCCACTGAGCGAGGCCAGGGATGGAACCCGCATCCTCATGGACACTATGTTGAGTTCTTAACCCACCGAGCCACAGTGGGAACTCCTGACCCTGACACTTTAAAACGATTCTGTTGAAAGTAAAGTCGGGTTTTAGTGTTTCTGTTGCCGACCACATCAGGCCGACTCTTGATTTTAGTTTCTTTTCTTTAGTAAGTAAAATGCAGGTTAAGTAGATCTAAATTATATGAACTACAACCCTGGCTCACACCAAATCCAAGTAATATTTTACAATGTAGTGAAAAGTTAAGTTGCAAATCCCGCTTATACCTAGTCTAATTTGAAATGGCTAAAATAATACCTTTTCTTCCCCAGTACGGTTGATATCAGAAGAAATAAGCTTTGTGCAGAAACTGTAAGATGGGGTACACCTGCTGTGTATGTAGCTGTACCAGTCAGCTATTGCTGCGTAACAAACCACCCCCAAACTCAGTGGATTATAAACAGAAACACTGATTATCGTTCATGAGTCTGCAGGCCAGCCAGGCAGTTCTGTTGATCGGGTCTAAGCTCTGTTGACCTTGGTCAGATCCCTCATGCTTCTTTCATTGGCTGTGGGTCAGATGGGGCAGGTGGGCTGGTCTAGGATGACTGGCAGGTGGCTGGCTGTCAGCTGGGGCACTGAGATGACGGAGGGTTGCACGGCGTGTGTGTGTGGGGGGGTGAGGAACAGAGACCACCACCAGGGGAAAGAGGATGTCACGTGTAACAGGACCACGGGAAGGTATGTAGGTGACCTGTTCTGAATTTTTACCCACAGTCCTGGAACCTCAGAGGTTAAGCAAACAGGCTTTGAAGTCAGAAAGGCTTGTGTTAAAGCCTAGCTTTGGAGCAAGATCCTAAACGTTCTGAACCTTAGTTTTCTCATCCCTAAAATGAGGACAGAGACACCTGCCTCTCAGGGGTAAGATTGGGGGGATGACTACACAAATCACTTAGCATGGCCCATGGCACAAGGCAGATGCCCGGTAACTGGAGGAAAACGTTAGATTTGTGCCCTTTTAGGGATGTCACTGACCTCGTGACTTCAGGCCTCCCTGGGTTCTCGTCTTCTGCATGTAGATGCGGGTACCTTGCGTGGTGCTGGGTAAAACGAAGCCCGCGCTCACTTTATAGCATCATCAACAAGGGGCAGGACAGGGAGCAGTCCTGCTTAGAGAGCTTTGTTGGAAAGACACTGGCTCCACTCAGCACTTAGACTGGCTCCCCAGAAAGATGGGACGGGGGCCTCGGCCTCAAGGGGGTCCCTGCTTGATGATAGTCCAGCCCTAATTCCCTGATGCCCTTCAGGAAACTCTCAGCAAAGAGAGGCCAACGTGCCAGCTATTCCTAGAAGAGCAGAGCGACAGTTAGGTCTGGGGTGAGTGCTGGACACGGGCCTGTGGGGGCCCCGGTCCAAGGTGCTGCTCCATGGGGCTGGGGCCCGAGGCCCCCAGACCGCCCTTGCCTATCATCTCAGAGGAGGTGCCCCCCCTCCCCCCGCCAAATGCCTCTCCTCCATGTAGGACTGTGATCCCTAGTGAAACACAACAGTCCTTGGGAAAGGCCGTGCTCGGAGTAAAAGACACCATCCATCAGCACAAGTGAACGACTGAAGATCTGCCCCAGAGCTGCTAGAAGTCTACGGAGCACGGCTCGAAAATGACTAGAAACGCCCATCTCTCAGACTCAGCTATAAATCTAAGGTCCTCTCTGCAGAGCTAAGGGCCCCGGGACTCACTGAGGGCTCCACCCAGCCTCCCAGATGCCACATCCTGGCTTTCGTGCACATCTGGTCCACAAGCATCAGCCCTTAGACCTTCCTTCCTACAAAGCACTTCCCACTGGACTAGAAGCCGCTTCCCCGGGCTGGACAGAGACACCGGAAGGGGTCCAGAAGAGGGGACAACGGTTTGCCTTGGGCAGAGAGCCGCGGGGTGGTCCACAGCATGGTGCCAGCACCGCGGCCGAGGACAGCGCCCTCGCCTTCTCAGGCACACGCTCAAACATACGCAGTCTGGAACCTTCCGCCCTGCCACCCTGGCTGGCGCCAGGCCTGCCATTGAGCTGGCGCCCCGAGAGTTGCGAGCACATGGCAGATTGGGGTTATTTTTAAACACCCTTGCTGGGAGGCAGCCGTGACCTTAAAGTAGGTTGTCTCTTTTTCTGGCATTTCGGTTTTATTGTAAAAGCATTTATTTGTAGAAGTAGAGAATGCCAAGCTGCAAAGGCACACACGTTATGCAAGTGGCAGATGTTGTCCTGTCCCCGTGTCGGCAGAGGGGACGGAGACCAGCTGTGACACCCTTCTGGGGTGAAGGGGGCAACTGCCCCGTCTCGAGAACAACCCTCCTGGGGAACCACTCCTCCTCAGACCTGGGGAGCCTGGGGGCCCAGAGGTTCCTGAAGCCGGGGGTGGGGGGGGCACCCCCAGGCCCTTCCAGGCACAGGGGGTGGGTCTTGTGGTGGGAGGGCGCCATCCCCCTCCCCCTGCAGCTGCCTTGCAGCCCACAGCTGCCCGAGAAAGCTAGTGGCATTTCTCACTGTCCCCTGGCTAAAGCGACCACGCCTTCCTCTGTCCCATCAAAGGACAGAAGAGACGAAAGGGACTCGAGTTCCACTACAGAGAGCCAAGAAATACGATGGACGCCTGAAGGTCTGCAAGAGACCCCAGGAGTTAGGTCTCTGAATAATAATAATAAATTATACCAGTATATTATTATACTAAACATACCCATATATGACGCTAGTATTAGTATTACACTAATCATAGTAACATATATTACTCGTATATTAAAATATTAAATAATACATGGTTTCTAATATACAAAAGTAAATAATTATGTCTTTTGTTTCTTTGTCTTTTTGTCCTTTTAGGGCTGCACCGGAGGCATAGGGAGGTTCCCAGGCTAGAGGTCCAATCGGAGCTGTAGCCACCGGCCTACACCACAGCCACAGCAACGTGGGATCCGAGCCACGTCTGCAACCTACACCACAGCTCACAGCCATGCCGGATCCTTAACCCACTGAGCGAGGCCAGGGATCGAACCCGCAACCCCATGGTTCCTCGTCGGATTCGTTTCCACTGCACCACGACGGGAACTCCGAAAATGAAGTAACGACATCTTTATAGGATATGTAACACAACTATCACCACCACTTCAGTGAGCAGTTCTGCACAAACGGACCCGCTGCCTGCTGCATGTCAGTCCTGCCCTGGGCACTAAGGGTCCAAACCTCGGGCTGACAGGCCAGCGGGAGGGAAAGACGCACAACAGAGGGTTTGGCTAAAGCTGCGAGTGGGGCCGAGGAGGTGAGCAGGACCAGGGGGGCGCACGGGCAGCCGCGGGTGGAGTGGAGAATTCACGGGGAGGTTCCAGGGCGACCGGGTTATCGGAGGGGTTAGAGGTCAGGTAAACCAAGGGCCCAGGACATGGAGAGTTTGCTGCAAAGCAGGCCCTGGGCTGTTCCGCCCTGCGACTGGACGCCCCTGCCGAAGTCCCCTCGGGGGCCCAGCCTGACTCCCCCGGGGAGCCGGCGCTCGGTGCTGTGTGCCCCTCACTCAGCACACGGCAGCCTCTGACCCCTTCACCCCACTGTCCCGCCTGGACCAGGGGCCCCACACAGTGTGCCTGTCCGCCCTGCGTCCCCAGAGCTGGGCGCTGTCACGCAGAGGGTCATCAGCACAGGCATCGGGGGTAAATGGGTGAATGAAGACGTGAAAAGCACGGGAGGAGGCCAGGCCGCCTGCCGCTCCGTCTGCAGAGGAAGCCCGGGTTCCTCCAGATGCACAGAGCAGGTGCCCCGGCTTTCGGGCCTCGTGCCAACCAAGACTGGTTCTGCATTCAGGGGCAAAATACGGAGCATGGGGATTCGGCGATTTGCTCAGAGGACGGTCGCAGCTCTGCTCTGAAGTGGGAAATCCATGCACACCTTCAGCAGAGCCCAAGAGTTCACCTCGAGACAGACAGAAACCCAGGGTCTCCGGCCCCGACCCCCGGGCCGCCTGCAAGCTTTGGTGCAGCTTGATTTATTTTTCCAATGTCCCCGAGGAAGGAGCGAATGGATCCCAGCGATGCCTACGAACTTTCACAAAGTCACAGCCTCATCCCGATTCTTCGGAAGCTGCGTGAGGATGAAATCCACACCACGACACCAACGGGAAACTGGTGCTGGGGAGACGGGACGGCGGAAGCCCTGGGAGCTCGACCGGAAGAAGGAATCCGTGCCACGTCTTTCCTGTTTCAGATTTTCTTCTGGCCCAGATGCCCAGGGCCTGCTTTCTGGAGCCACGGACATGAGGAGGTAATAAAAGCCAAAATAAAAACCCAATATTCACCCCCCCAAAGCAGTCTCTGCCCTTTATTGCACTGGAATTTCAACTGAGCCAGGAGCTGGCACACAGACTGCCAATCTCCGGAACGTGAGCTGTGGGTCCTGAAAATGCTCCTTTTCTTCCCTTCACAGAGATGGATCAAATACACTTGATTCCAGCAACTTCACTCACCGACTCTTATCATCTGAAGATTTCCTGGGTTAGGCACAGCAAAGCCAGACCAGGGATGTAGCCGTCTGTGAAGAAACGAATGCCCTTCCTCCCCGTAAAGAGAGGCGCCCACCAGCCCTTGGACTCTGCATCCTTCTGTGTGACTGTACGCCTCTCGCAGGGAGCTGGGATTTCGATGCTCCGAGGGTAAGTTAAATGCCCAAGACCCTGGCCTGAGCATGTCTTTACGCCTGGACGAACTGAGAAGGGCATTACTTCTTGCCACCTGGCCGTCAGGATGGAGGCGCAGAAGGACCTAAGGATCATTTCTCACCCTTCTTCATTTATTGTCGTGGGTTTTCTTATCTGTTTTTCTACTATTTAGACCCAATAGTTCCGTTTCCAGAGATGCCGCTTTCAGCAGCTGACATTAAACAGCAGAGATGCTGTGAGGGAAACACAACAGACAGAGCCTACAGTTTTGAGTCCTGGGGCCTGAGTTCAAGTCCCAGCTCTGGGCTTTCCAAGTCACGGACCACCCAGCGCCACTCTCTCCTCCAGGTAAAGTGGAGGTGATGACACCTTCCTTGTAGGCTCGTCCTCCTGGGTGTGTAGCAGGGGGTAGGGACACGGCCACAGTCACTGTTACCTCCTGGTGACACATATCTTCCTGTAAGGCACCTCTGTGCCACGGCCCTTTAACAGCTGCTCAGACTTCCCTGCCAGCCAGGGTTCTGTGGTCGCCTCCTCACTCTCCGCCTTGCCTCCAGAGTTCAAGCTCATTGAGAAGTCGGCTTGAATCCCAGAGGAAATTAACATACAATATGCATTCAACTGTGGATGCGGTTCCACTGGAAAAAGCAGTGGCTCTGCCCCAGGCTGAGGCAGCTTCTCTCCGTCTGGTCTCTGCTGGGCATCCAGGCCCCCAGACTGTACGTGTGGATAGAGTGGGGTCGGCGTAGCCTCACCCACGTGAGAACTGCAGCCACCTCTGACCCAGGGGAGGCGGAATAATAAAAATGAGTTCCGGAGTTCCCGTCGTGGTTAACAAATCCAACTAGGAACCATGAAGTTGTGGGTTCGATCCCTGGCCTCACTCAGTGGGTTAAAGATCTGGCGTTGCCATGAGCTGTGCTGTAGGTCGCAGACGCGGCTCGGATCCCGTGCTGCTGTGGCTGTGGTGTAGGCCAATGATTACAGCTCTGATTCAACCCCTAGCCTGGGAAGCTCCATATGCCGCGGGTGTGGCCCTCAAAAATCAAAAAAAGACCAAAAAAAAAAAAAAAAAAAGAATGAGTTCCATTCAACACGTGACATCCCTCCACTCCTTCAGAAATGGAGATCAAAGAATGTCACATCTTCAGCATTCTCGGGGCGGGGGCAGAAACAAGCAAACAGACTGACTTATTCCCTGATTCCCCCCCGCCCCCCGCCCTGCCACAGGGGCAAGGAGTGTTGGGGACATGCCCGCCTTGCTGACCAGGGCGAGAAGAGCAAGGGAAAAGAGACTGCTTCTCCCTTTACTGGCTACTGGCTTTAAGGTTTAAGACAAACTTTCCCATATATTTTAAGAGGCGCTCCTAAAAGCCATGAGTACATCAACTCAATTCAGCACCTGAGTGGCCTCTGTACTGTATTTGGGGCCCCACGGCTGAGTCCCCTGTACACATACGTGGCACAGCGTCCCGTCAACTTGGAAAAGATGGTGTTGGGGCCAAGGTAACCATCCCAAGGCTTCTCAGAGCCTTGACTCGTCCGGGGAGGGCTGCGAGGTTCCCGTTTCACTCGGGCACCACGAACCCCCTGCGGTTCCTTCTGCCAGCTGGTGAGACCGCACCGTCAGCTGGGCGCTCAGGCCGCGCTGCAGGGTGAACTGCAGCGTGCGTGTGGACGGGCCACTCAGCACAGGCAGCATATGCACCCAGGCTCGGTGCTGCAGGGCTTACTTGGCACAAGAGGAGACCGAGGGCCCAGAGCCGACCCCTCGTGACGCGTGGCTCCCCGCGGTCAGAAGGCCCATTCCTCAGCTGATGCGGGCAGCGTGGCCACATGAACCCCGCTTTGTGCTGCTGTGGGAGGACCCCGGCCCCTCCTCTGTGGGCTCTGAAGTGCAGGAAGCTGGGGGAGTGTCTGAAGGCCACCAACCTGTACACTTTAGCAGATGCACCTTGGAGCCTGAAACGGGACAGGATCCACCCTCCCAGGAGACCAGCCAGCCAGGCGGGGAGCATGCATCTCTCAGGAGGAACGTTCAGAACCAAGGCTGATGCTTGTACAGCCCAGTGGGAGTCAACAGACTGCGTGGGACTGCCTTTCCCAACCCAGCGCAACTAAAATTCTGATTGGAAAAACTACAAGAAATAACGCCCAAGGACTGTGACCGTGAAAGCGGATAAAAGCGGGTGGACTGCAGAGGGGAGCCAAACTCTGAGACGGGGGCCCCCATAGGTCGGTTTCCAGCTCTGTCTCACAGCTTTGCTCTGAGCACGGCCTCCAGTCACTGAGCCACGTGACAGGCGTGGTCACACAAGGGCTACGAAGCCAGGAGAGATCACGTCTTACAGTCAGGAAGCTGGGCAGAGGCGTCTCCAAAGGCTGGAGAGCGAGGGGCAAGTCCAGAGCAGAGAGAGCCGGAAAGACACCCCAATCCTGTGTGTAAACCTCTCAAGTCCCAGGATGACCCCCACACGCACACACGCCCAAGACAGCCCGAACCAGCACGGAAAGTCCTTGAGAACTAAACTGGGTCATGAACCACAGAAGCTGAGACAGACCTTGCAGTCTGAAGCTAAGCGCGGTGACTGCCTGCCAAAGCAAAAATATCGGCATCTCCATAGCAATAATGATAACGGGACTCAGAGTGCTTACACCGTAATTCACAATGTGCAGGATACAATCCAAAATTGCCTGACAGACAAAGAACCAGGAATTTCAACCACTTCTCAAGGGAAAAGTGCCAGCCCCAAGAAGACCCTGATGCTGGGGTTACTGAAGACTTTAAAGCAGCATTAACACTATGCCCCATGAGGTGATAAAATCATACTTGAAAATGGAAATAGACACGGCTTGGACCCCTCGTTGCTGTGGCTGTGGTGTAGGCCGGCATCTGTAGCTCCGATTAGACCCCTAGCCTGGGAACCTCCACATGCTGCGGGTGCAGCCCTAAAAAGCAAAAGAAAAAAATAAAATAAAACACATAATGAAAGTGTTAAAAGCCAAAGATAAAGAAAAAAAATCTTGAAAGCAGCTAGAGAAAAATAACATATTGTGTACAGGGAACAATAATTCTAATAATTGTGGATCTGTCTTCAAAACCCATGGACATCAATGAAAAACATCTTCAAAGTGCTTCAAAGACAAGAACTGTCAACTGAGAAGCCTGAATCCTGCAAAAATATCCCTCAGGAACACAGTGAGGAAAAAAGACATTTTCAGAGGAAGAAAAGCTACGAAAATCCATCATTAGCAGACTTGCTCTAAAAGAAATGCTAAAGTAACTTCTGACTGTTCCAGAAATTATACCAGAGAGAAACCTGGGTTTTTAACAACAAAGGAAGAGCCACGAAAACGGGAAACTAAAAGACCGTTTCCCCCCCCCTTGAGTTTTTTAAAATATGTGTGACTGTTGAAAGCAGAAATCATGCAATTACCTTTGCAGTTTATAACATACGCAGATGTAATACATATGACAACATAACATAAAGATCAGTGTAGGGAGATTAAAGCTTGCAAGTTTTCTTTTTTCTTTTGTCTTTTGTCCTTTTAGGGCTGCACTCGTGGCACATGGAAGTTCCCAGGCTAGGGGTCTAATCAAAGCTATAGCTGCTGGCCTACGCCACAGCCACAGCAATGTGGGATCCAAGCCGCGTCTGCAACCTACACCACAGCTCACGGCAACCCCAGATACTTAACCCACTGAGCGAGGCCAGGGATCGAACCCCCAAGCTCATGGTTCCTAGTCGGATTCGTTAACCACTGCGCCACAATGGGAACTCTGCAAGTTTTCTAACTGAGGCTTCAATATTAATTCTAAGTAGACTTTGAAAGGTACAGATGTCTATTTTAACAGCAATGTAGCCAAAAAAAAAAATCCAACAAATAAATTAAAATGGAATATTTTTTTAAATAATTCAAAAAAGGTAGGAAAAGATGAAAGAAAAAATAGAAGCAACAAAAAGAAAATAAATAATAAACCAGTAGACCCAAAGCCCATCGTATTAATAATTATACTAAATATTAATGGTTTAAACTCTCCAGTTAAAATTAAAAAATTAACAGCGTAGACTAAAAAGCAAGACTACTATATTCTGCCTTCAAGACACAAACTTCAAATACAAAGGCACAAAGAGGATGAAAATAAAAGACATACCATGCAAACAGGAGGCATTAGCATGCAAGAGTGGCTATTTTCACATCAAGTAAAAAAACGTCAAAACAAAGGGCATCACCAGAGATAAATCCAGGCGTTCCTGAAGGATAAAAGGGAACACGGAACAGAGACACGCGGGGGCCTAGGCTCTCACCGAGGCTGCCCAGGTTCAATCCCTGGTCTAGGAACTGAGAAGCCACATCAAGCTGCTGCAAACCACACCCAACAACAACAAGAGAAGACACAACAATTCGAAGTGGAGTTGCCATCCTGGCTCAGCAGTTCACAAACCCAACTAGCTAGCATCCACGAGGATTTGGGTTTGATCCCTGCCCTTGCTCAGGGGGTTAAGGATCCGGCGTTGCCGTGAGCTGTGGTGTAGGTCGCAGACTCGGCCTGGATCCCGCATTGCTGTGGCTGTGGCGTAGGCCGGCGGCTACAGCTCCAATTTGACCCCTAGCCTGGGAACCTCCATATGCCGCAGGAGCAGCCCTAAAAAGACAAAAGACAAAAAAATAAATAAATAAATAAAAAACCATTCAAAGCATGCATGTAATCAATAATAGAGCTTTAAAATATATGAAGCAAAAATAGACAAAATTAAAGAGAGAAACAGGCAAAATCAAAATAATATAAAGCAATTCATAGAACTGGCCAAAAAAATCAAGAACTACGCAGACTCTGCACACCACTGATCTTGGTAACATTTTTAGTAACTGTGGCCACTCACTGCAAAATAAACACTCTTTTTCAAATGCTCCTAGCATATTCATCATAAAACAAGTTTCGCACAGATTTAAAATCACACAGTGTATGCTGTGAACACATCAGGATTAAACTGGAAATCAGTAACAATACGGTATCTAGGAAATCCCTAAGAGCTAGACATTAAACTTCTAGATAAGTGAGAAGTCAAAGTTCACCTTAAACATCCCAGAGAAGGTATCAAGGCTGCAGTGCTTGCCTAATTTCATTGAACACAAAAGTTTTTTTGTTTGGGGTTTTTTGTTTGTTTGTGGCGGCTTTTTTGCCCCCGGGGGTGGGGGGGCACTTCATACGGCTAGTGCTTCGTGGAAGCACATTCTGGAAAACTCCCCAGATGGCGCCCCGACACTATGTGTCGTCTCTTTTAGGGACAGAGTGTACGTTCATCTGTGCTCGGGCGCTTAGTGAGTCCACGCGGATGGGGACACTTCCCGCGCGTCATCCTTGTCCATCTACGTTGTCTGCCCTTTTGCCGTGGCTTTTCCTGGACTGAGATTCTTCTGCAGGAACGTAGAGGCTTTGGGCCCCGAGGCAGCTTTTCACTCTGCAACTTCCAAGTGAACAGCGGAACCTGGTCTTTCTTGTGCGTCGCCAGCAACCCAACGCCAGAGCAGGTGGGGTGCCCAGGGCGCCCCGAGGCACCCCTGAGACTCGCTCTGAGCAAGGGGACCCGAGGGCAAAAGCAGAGCAGGTGTTTTGCACAGTCCACTGGGCTCCTCGGTGTGGCCAGGAGACTGGTTTTCCTCCTGGTAATCGATGGTCCGGGCACCCCTTTCCCAAGGTGGCGGGGTGCACGGAGGCTTACAGTCAGGACATGACCGGTCCAGGATGAGAGATGCTTCAGGCTGGAGCACAGTTTTCCTGTTCTGAGTAGTTCTTTTCCAGCAAAAGGCTGTCATCTGGCTTGGGACGGAATCCAATCTTGGGCCAGTCTGTGTTCTGTGTTCTCCGTTAAGCAAGGTGTCCTCAATTCCCTCCAGATGGATAATTTATTACGGTGTCTTGGATGGTCCTGCTTTGAATGGCCAGCTCATTCCCCTCAAACCTCGTGGGCTTCAGGACCCAGCTATGTGTCGGCACTGGATCACAGCTTCCAGAGAAAGGCCAGAGCTGAGGTCAGCTCGCTAACGATGACCGCCCGAGCCACGGCAGCAAAAGCCCGTAAAATAAACCGCTCCGGCTGCCCTCGTGCCGTTTACCTTTATTGCTCGGAGAAAATTCACGGAAAGAGGTCCTGAGCTCGCTTGTCATCAGGTTTTTGCGGCTGGGCCTGTGTCCCTCTTGCAGTTGGGCATGTGGCCGGGATCTCTCGTGGTCACCTTTTCAGATGGCGCCGTAAAGTGAGATGACAGATAAAGAAGGATCTCCAAGTGATAGAATCTGTTAAAGATACAGTTTCTGGCTTCCATTTTTGGCAGGCCGCCCTCAACTCTGTGATCAGCCTCTATAATTCATTTGCTCATTCAATTCCTCCTCATACGAGGTCCCAAGATAGATTCACTCTTTTTGCCTTGACTGTGGTATATTTCCACCACAAAGAACCAGGCAAGCTTCTTTGTGCCTTGGAGAATTATTAACAGAAGGCCAGGCCTGTTGACAAACCCTGCCGGCAGAAGCAGTAGAAAGGGGTTTCTGGATTCTAAAAGACACAGGGGTTAGAGTTTGCATTTTGGTTGCAGGACACCAGCCGCTGATTAGTGAGGCTCAAACCTACAGGAAAGAGCTGATAAAACTTATTGCAAAACACTGAGAGTTTTAATGGAGTTAGGAAACTACATGCAGGAAACCATGGAACAAATCCATGAATTTTTAAAAATTTCTTAGAAATACAGCAAATTGGGATCTCATTATTTCTCTGAACTCAAGAAAGGAGTCAAGAATTCAGTTTTCCTTAAAGGCATGATATGTGAAGCAGTCTGCAGACACAGGGAGTACCAGGCGTGCCTTTCCTGTGCTGCAGGAAGGAACGCCAGCCCTGGGAGGTTAGAGCCTGGATGTTCCCCCTGCAGGAAGCTCTGTCCTTGGTACTTAACCAGCCCGGACAAATGCCAGCTGGTCCATGAAACACGCAGAGGGTTACGGCGAGACCCTGGGGTGGGGGGACAATCCAGGACCTGGGCGCTGGTCCCCACGGGGCTCTCACGTGTGTGAACCTGACAGATCACTGAGGCTCTCCAGACCCCATCGACAGAGAGCCCGAGCTCCCTCGGGTGGCGGAGGGGATTAAATGAGGGGCACGTGATTGAGAAAGGGGACTGGGTGACCACAGCTTGCGGCTCCCCAGCCACGTGTTAATGCCTCCATGTGGGGCCACGTTCCCTGCAGACGCAGGGGTTTCTCCGTGACACGTCAGCTCCCTTCTCCCTCTAACAAGCGGCAATACCTCTACATGGTGAATTGACGGTATCACGTTCGGTGCTTTAAAAAAATGTTTTTTCCTAGACGGAATTAAGCGGGGAGGGGGGAGGAGTCAGGACAAACCGAAGACCCCCGGCCCCAGGGAGTGAGAGGCAGGATGGAGAGTCATACTCTCCAGGTTTGTACCCTGCTTCCGCCACGTCTTGGCTGTGTGACTCTGGGCACGATACCTAACTGCTCTGGGCTGTTTTTTCACCTGTCCAGTCATGATTCTAGTGGCACCTACTTCCTAGGGCTGAGCGAGAGTTAAAGAGATGGTGCGCTTAAAGCAGTCAGCACCGTGGCTGCCTTATGGGAAGATCTCTAGAAGCAAGCGCTGTGACTGCCGGCCACACCGCTGGTCCTAATACAGATTTGTTGAATAATCGATCCATAGATGAATTCACCAAGTAGTAAATAAAAAACCAAAACGGAGGAGATTAAAGTCGCCTGTGAATCTCAATAATGGGAACTTGCAGGACAGTCAACAAGCGGGTATTGACCTGGCCTCTGACGGCCTTCGAGCCCCCTCCCCCACCCCGTTCCAGTTTGCCAAGCGCTCCGAGGCACCCGTGTTGGTGATGCTGGCCTAGGAGCTGTTCTCCCTTTACCCACTGACTGAACCCTAACTCTTCAAGGCTCCGTCCACATAACATTCTCATCCGCGAGTATTTCCTGGATCATCCTGAGTCTAATTGAACGGTTTTTCAAAAACAGGCTGGCAGGATTTTATGAATGCTGTTACGGACGTCTGTTTGTTTCACCAGCTCCGACATCTCCCGTTCACTCCCGTTTCTCAGCAGCCCCGTGGGCCCCACGTCCTGCGGGTCCCCCCACCCCAGCACCAGGAGGGGCACCCCCACGTCCTGCCAGGCCGTGGTTTCCCCCTCAGGGTGACAGCAACCCCGCATGGTGCAGATGGCATCTGCTTTCTTGTGTGCGGAGAGAAGGGGCTGGGCGGGCCGGCTGAGGCCCCTCCAGGCTTCAACTCCTATTGAAGGTGACTCCTCGGTCTCAGGGACCCACAGAAATTAGTGGTGGGTGTCTCCACAATTCCAGCCCATAATCTCCAACTCTCAAACACTCAAGAGACAACGAGAATTCCTGCCTTCCTTCCCAACACACACTCACGCAAAATGTGCGACTCACCCCGCAGGGAGCTGCCTGAGGGCCCCCTGGGACTGCCTGGCTAGGGAACCCTCAGCAATTTTCAGGTTTATAAAGATCCTCTGGGATCCCCGCTAGGGCCTCAGTGCCCCAGATCCAGTGTGACCTCGGCGTGATCGAGGGACTGCAACGGAACTGTTCCTCCGCCAGAGGGGCTGCGACAGGCAGCGGGCAGGTGACAGACACGTGAGCACCATGCCATCTGCCGCACGCACATCTCAAGGTGGCAGGTTGCAGGTGTCATTCTTTGTTCAGTGAAAAATTCATTCCATTCCCCGCCATCATCCCCCACTTCCACGCGCCACACACAACATGCAGGGCAGCCATCAGTCTTCAGTCCTTCCGCACAGAGAGCACATGATCGTGGTTAAGTTCCTCCCCGCCCGGCAACTCGTCACGGGATCAAAAGCCATTTTATTAGGCTGTGACGGTGGGTGTGACGACGTGGGACACTGAAAGGGGGAAAGATGACCGAGCGGCACACTGCAAGGCAGTCACACTGTTGCTGGAGGTTCCGCTATTCCACACCAGGCACCACGCTGTCTTCCTACTTGCCATTCCGGAGCCATTGCCTCGGACTATAATTCATCCGACTACTTAATTCAAACAGTCTAAGTTTATCGTTCTGTAATTAAGCTGCTTCTGGAAGCATGCTATTTAGCCATAAAAGGAAAATACTTCCTTTCCCATTTGCAAAATTTGTTGCGCAAGACAAGGAAAGGGAGTCATAGCCACTTAACTCTATATTTCCTTTGAGCAATCGTTCTTCTCATGGACCTAAAGAACTGATAGATCAGTCCAGAAAAAGCTTTCAGGTATAAAATGTTTGCAGCATTCTTTGTCCTAGAAAGACAACAGTCAATCCGTCAATATTGATCAAACACCTTAATCACAGCTTTGCAGCGAAAGGAGAACAAACAAGGTTTCCTTAGCAGCCTGTCCAGTCTGAGGTTGCTCCTGGCCTCTACCGTATCCAATATCCTGTGACCGAAATGTGGGTGGAAGGTACCAGGCTGAAGAACTACACTTCCCAGGCTCCCTTGCAGAGAAGGATGGTCAGGTGACCAAAACGGGCCAATGAGACATAAGCAGAAGTTGTCAGCAGAGGCTTCTCCAAAAGATTCTAATAAGCAGGGTGGGCACAGCTGGAGGTGTGTCCTTGGCACGCCTTCCTTCCAAGAAAAAGAACTTGATTACTGGAGCTGAGGCAGCCTCCGACGACCATGAGGGAAAATCCAAGAATTTGGGGGCAGCGGGGGCAGGTCTCAGCACTCGTGTCCTTAAACCAGTAAACCAAGCCCAGCAGGTGCTGGCCTCTGGACGTTTTTAGTTTTTGGGTTTTTTTATAATTATAGTTGATGTATAGTGTTGTGCCAATTTCTGCTGTACAGCATAGTAACCCAGACATACATATATACACATTCTTTTGCTCCTATTATCGTCCATCAAGTTCTGTCCCAATGGACCGGATATAGTTCCCTGTGCTACATAATAGGACCTCACTGCTTATCCATTCTAAATGCAATGGTTTGCATCTACCAACCCCAGACTTCAAGTCCATCCCACTCCCTCCCCCTTGGCAGTCACAAGTCTGTTCTCCGTGTCTGTGAGTCTGTTTCTATTTTGTAGACAGGTTCGTTTGTTCCCTATTTTAGATTCCACACGTACGTGATATCATACGGTATTCGTCTTTCTCTTTCTGGTACTTCACTTAGTATGAGAATCTCTAGTTGCATCCATGTTGCTGTAGACTTTCCATTGTGACGGAAAAATAAATCCCTTTGTGGCTTAAGCCGTTCTAATTTGGCCACTTGATTCCATGCATGCTTCTGTTCGTTTCTATGTCTCTCCTCATGAGAATATAAATCCACAGGGCCGTCAACCTTGCTCATTGCTGTTTGCAGCCTTAGAATATAAGAAGCACTCGAGAGTCACTTGCAACTACTGAGTGAATGCAGCTGAATGCCTTCCTGATACAGTCTGCTGGCTGGTAAAAGCTGGAGGTTGTCACTGGTTCTTCTCCCGAGCCACACCCTACACTTAGAAAGTCCTAAAAATTCAATTCACTGAAAACTCTTCCTTCAAACCATGAAATCTTAATGCTATTTCTACACAGAAGTAAAATTTCATTCATTGTGGATGACCTCTCGTTGGCACACCACCAACATACACAGTCTTAGAGCAAAAGGGGGATTTTAGAGGTTTCCCCTTTAAAACACACCCCTGCCCATGACTAAGCCACAGGGTCCAGTCTTGGGCCACGGGAAGCGCTGCCCTCGGAATCCTGAAGGCCAGGCTGAGGCTCTGCGGGGTGGCCCTGGGGGAGGGCTGTCACAGCTGCTGTTCCACAGCTGTCCCACTGCGAGGCCAACAACACACCAGGAGTCCTCGCCTCTCCGCGTCTAAGCTGAAGGCAGGTGGGATGGGTGCTGGGCTTGGCACGTCTGCTCGCCAGCACCTCAGTGAAGCCCCCCGCCGGCCAGGAAAGCATATTCCGTGGACTCGGACCCTCCGTGATCTTTCTGGTTAAGCTCCTCCATGTGCGTATCACGTTCCGGGGACACAGTGTAAACGGAGGAGCAGGGGGACCTGTCACTCAGATCCATCTCGCCTCTGTGACATCTACATCATTCTGCACTTGCAAAGCGAGCAAAGATTCTCAGAAGTCCCGTAATTCTAAGAATTTTGATAGGAAATTCTCATGCGTTCCCAGCTTCTGCTGCTTCTCTCTTTCCACATACAAAGTGAGGTTTCCCGACACATGACAAGCAACCCCCTCTCAGTTGCCCGTGGGGAAAGGGACACTTAGTGATGATGCCAGCCATGCCAGCTAGAGGCCAGGGTCCTTCTTCTGGGGGCAGAAGGGAACCTCAGGGCTCCCTTGTGGCCCAATCTGTCCAAAGAGGTGGGAGAGGGGACAGGCCGGTCCTCAGCAGGACTGTGCCCCTGGCCCCCGGCCTGACTGTCCCCCTGAGCTGAGCACTGGTGTCTACCCAGTGTGCAACTGACATGCTGGATCCAAGCGGGTGAGAAGCAGGCAGGACTCAGGACCCCACCCACAGCTGAAACTCCACACACCCGGGTCCTGCTGCGAAGGTTTCCCCTCCTGCATCTGTCACTGCTGGTCACTTTGCATGACAGACTCCTTGAGGGCAGGGACAGGGACCAAGGGCTCACATGTGCTCTCTGAACACCAAAGGGCTCAGTGCCACTGCAAGAGGAGGAGGATGCTGCCAGGGAGCTCGGGTATTGCCGGGGAGAGCGCCTGCTCTGGCCACGTGCTGTCCCAAAGTGGACCTGTCATCTGCTAACGTGTCCTACTTTAAAAGCGGAAATTAATGGGCCTTCATGTCCCTGGCCTTTAACAGGTGATGGAAATGACGTGACCCTGAAGAAGGTACACACGTGGGTGGCTTCCGAATGGCCTCCCGGCCTCCTGAAACAGGACAGAATACAGAAGGCAGCAGGACTGAAGAAGCCGGCTTCCAACCCGCAGTGCTGAAGGCTTCTGGGGGTGCTCACCCTTCTGCCCGTGCTGGGGGGCTCTCTGACACCACCAGGCTCGAGCTGGGCTCCCTGAGCCACCCTTCCTGCAGAGGCGCTGGGGGGCAGGGGGCTGCCAGCTGGACTCCGGGCTCTGACGTCACAGCTGGTTCACAAGAGAGAAGGGGTGCACTAAGGCTGCAGCGTCAAGTCGGGTGGGAGGAAGACGCAGTCCCTCAGGAAGGGGCCCCTGGGTGTCCAGACCAGTGCAGGCGGGGCCTGTGAAGGGTGCAGGGAGCACCCACCTTCCAGGCTGGAGCCTGACTTTCCAGAAGCAGAGCCCGCAGTACCCCACCTCCTCTTGGGCAGACTCCCCTGCACATGGCCCAGCTCGGCTCAGAACCCCCCACCTCCAGGGGTCTCTGCAGCCCTGCCCCGTCTCGCTCCCTCAAACAAAGTCTTCTGCCCTGGGTCCGGCTGCAGTTCTGCTGTGCCCCACATGGGCTCGATCTGTGACTGTAACCCACTCCCCAGATGCGTCCCCTCCCGTGCCCTCGGCCTCATGCCCCCCCGCCCCCGGAGGCTGGGGTGATGGGTGAGGGCAGGGGGCACCTCTGTGCAGGTTACTAAGGCCACCTGAAACCCCAGTACCTGTCCTGGACCACTGCTGGACAAAGGGACAGCATGGGCCTTGTGGCAGCCACGCCCGAAAGCCATGAACAAGAGAAACAACTGGATTACTGCTGATCTGACTCCGAAAATCAGGCACATCCTCAAACCTGAGAGTCAGCTCCTCTGCTATGGAAGTAATGCCTAAGACCCACTGCCGGCCAGCCCTCCCCAACCCTGCTGTCCGGACGTGGCTCTTCCACCCAGAACCTTAGTGGCTCCTCTCTGAACACGGCTCCCCTTAGCAGGGCAGCTGAGACCCTGGCCAAGCCTGGCGCCCCCTTCATCCCCCAGCGCCAGGCCCCACAAGCTTCATCCCCGTGAGACTGCCCTGCCGGCTGTCCCCGAGCACAAATGCTCACCCCTGCCTGCAGGCTTCAGGCGCTGGACACCGTCTTCCCCCCCGGCCACTCCCCACAGGCCAACTTCTACCCACACGCCAAGGCCCTACCCAGCGGCCACTTTGCCTACGAGTCCTCCCTGAGTGTCCCACCTCACAGGGACCCTGACTACCCGCAGACCTAGGAGACTGACAGTGTCTGCTCTCACGCGACACTGCAGTTCTGTGGTCCGGGACTGTGGCCATGCACCATCAAAGCGCGTGTGTGGGACTCCTGCTCGGGGTAAAGCACTGGAAGCCTCTGTGCTCCGGCTCTCTGTGTCCCCACCTGCCTAGAGCAGCGCACACCGCCTCCTGGAAGCTGGCCGAATGAATGACTGAAGGGCCGAGACTCCTTCCCCTCCTCCCCGGAGAGGCTGACCAAAGCCTGCCAAGGCTGCTGGGAGGAGAATCGGAGGAAAGTCCTGGGCTGTGGACCCGGGGAGCAGCCAGAGTGCTGGGGGGCCAGCACTGCGCTGAGCTGAACGGGGTAGAGGCAGATCCCCGGCAGGCTGGGACGTCCCCACTGTCGCAACTCACAGGAGCGGCCCCCTGGGCGTGCCACAGCAGGCGGCACAGCTCGGGGCGCTCGGGGGCTGAAAAGTGAAGGGCTCCGGGGCGAGCCAGGGGCCACGCTGCCAACGGTGTAGCCAGCGGGGCTCTTCTCCCTAAGGATCAGTGTTTCAGAATATCTTGTTAAATGCGGATTTGTCCCTCAACTCTGAAAACACGATCTGCCGCTTGCGTATCCAATCTGCTGGCTTCGTAACATCTCCGGCCAGCAGAGTTTCCAGGAACACGTCTTTAAAGCTCCTCTGGCAAATGTCTCCAAACGGCACTTCCCCATCGAGGAGCCTGCATTATCCTTACACAGCAAATTGATTTTCCTTTGAAGTTGGCGTACAAGTAACTATCACAGAGAGAAAGGACACGTGATGTGCCATGATACATAATGTCATTATTATTAATGCCTTCCCTCTGTTGGTTACTGAAAATTGAGAAGGCTCTGGCTCGGTCCTGGAATTTCTCCAGCAGATCATGGGCCAGGATTTTTCCCTTGAGATTGAACAAAGAGCTTCAGGATCCACTCTTCCCATTTTATTTTATTTTTTTATTTTTTATTTATTTATTTTTTGGTCTTTTTGCTATTTCTTTGGGCCGCTCCTGCAGCATATGGAGGTTCCCAGGCTAGGGGTCGAATCGGAGCCACAGCCACTGGCCTACGCCAGAGCCACAGCAACGCGGGATCCGAGCCGCGTCTGCAACCTACACCACAGCTCACGGCAACGCCGGATCGTTAACCCACTGAGCAAGGGCAGGGACCGAACCCGCAACCTCATGGTTCCTAGTCAGATTCGTTAACCACTGCGCCACGACGGGAACTCCCACTCTTCCCATTTTATATAGCAGGAGAATGCTTGATTTTAAGCTGGGCGCAAGACTTCCTGGCATAGATAGCACACTTCTAGCCCCCTTTCGAGCTGGGTGTGCTTGTGTGACTAAGGCCTGCCCAATAAAGGAAAGTATTGTGTGTGACTTCAAATAAGTGCCTTTAAAGTAAGAAAGTGTGCTCCTCTTTTTTCCTTTTCTTTCATCTTCCTGCATGCTGGAATGCCAGCATGATGTCTGGAGCTCAAGCAACCATCTTGGACTATGAGGAAATATGCTGAGGAAGTGGAGCATAGTGGGGTCGAAGGAGCTGGGGGCCCCAGTTATTGGGAGTGGACATATCAACCCTGGACTTCATTTACTTAAGAGAAACCTTTAAATTATTGAAGCTGTTGTTATCTGTATGTGGTCTGTCATTGCAGCAAATCATAACCTAATTATTATGGTGGTTGCTTTTTATGTCTATTTCTACCCATGTCCCAAGGGCATTATCACTTGTCTCCCTTGCCCTCTGACTTTGATTAGATTTAGCACTAGCATAAACAGAGGGTGAGAGTCAGGGGTGCAGGGAGTCAAGGGAAGCTATTTTCCCTCCTTGCTTCCTCCATGCTCCAGGGCCTCATGGCAGCACAGTCTATTCTTCCTTACGCGACAGTTCCTGCCCGGGGACCTCTCTCCTTATCTCCAGCTGTCCTTGGGCTCTCTTTCCTCTCTTCCCTTTGGACCTGGGACGGTAATGCCGCCTCAACACTGCTAACCTCTGGGACGCTCAGCAGCCTTAGCAGGTTCCCTTCACTGTACTCATTCCCCTGAAACAGTCCTTTGATGAATCTGCCTTGAGGCACCTCTCAGCAAAATTCTGTTTTCTTCTAGGACCTTGGCTGTCAGACCAAGTGAGGCAGGACCCGTGGGAGAAGATCTTTCCTTACGAGTCAGCACCTTCACGGCCAATCAACGAATAGCATTTTACTAGTTTACTCTGCACAGACGTTTACTGCGTGACCCGGGAAACCCCAGCCTGGAAGGGCCACCCCCCATCAGGGCAGCTGACCACCCTGTGAGCTACACAGGCGTCTCCCATGGGCTCACCTGTTGTGAGACACACTTCTGTTCTCAAGGAGTTCTCAGGCCAAGCAGGGGCTGTGAGGAACGGGGAGGGGGTTAATGTTCATGTGAGCGGCAGAGTAAACCACTGTCACCACTGCGGTGGCGCTAATGGGCTGGACGGGGCCTTCGAAACCAGGCTGAGAAAACGGAGTTAGGACCCATGGAAACTGGTGAGTGTAAGGTGACCTGACAAAGTCCTGCTTCATCAAATGTGCCTGATGAAAGCGAAGCGTCCCTTCCGCGTGCCTTCTCTCTGCCCACTAGTGCTGTCGGGCCTCGAAACTGCTACTTGAATTCACCTCATAAATCCAGCCCTGCTCCTGTCCTGACGCCACCCCCAGGCCAAATGGGCAAGTCCAACCTCCTTTAAAGGACTGAAAATGCCTTTGCCACCCGGCTCCAGCGAATCTCGCAAGAGGCATCTCTGGACACCGCTATGCACCTGCCTGCTGACCCAGCTCCCATGAGCGGTCGTCACCTCCTGAACAAACCACACACACAGGCAAGATTCTGGGCTCCCTCCAACCCAACGCTGTCCCACAGAACTCTGGGCCGTGCTGGAAGCTCCATGACTACTCCGCCCAGTACGGTCACCACTAGTCATCTGTGGGTGTGAAATGTGGCCAGTGCGACTGAGGAACTGAATTCCTAATGTCGCTTAATTTTAGTTCATGAAATTTAATTTCAATATCAAGAGCCACACGGGGCCAGCAGCAAGCATACTGGACAGCATCGCTCTGGCCGAAAGGCCCTCTGTCCTTCTTTCCTCCCCGAATTCCCCCAAGAACTGCCCGTGGGTCACCAAGGACCAATTTAACGTGGCTGCCTCACGAAGCTTTCTGTCACCTGACCCTCCTCCCATGAGGCCGAACTGCCCCTCAGCTGTGCTCCTCTGGCTCTTTACACGGGCCTTTATCACACGGCACCGGGCCCCTCTCTCTCCCTCCTGGCTCCTTGCTCCTCTCACACTTGAGCCTCAGGGTGCTGCCTGCAGCTCTCCGGGTGAGCCATGCCCTCGTCCTCGAGGCCTCTGCAGCTGCCCGTGTCGCATGCACTCTCCCCACCCCCCGGGACAACGACTGCCTTAGGATTTAAACCAAGACGGCGCTCCCGCCAGGAAGGCTTCCCTTCTGCCATCTCCCAGCCCAGCACCAAACGGGGCCCTTCCTCCCCACGCAGGCTCCCCGTGTCCTCTATTTACTCATCCGCGTCCTCCACCCTGAACTTGGGTTTGCAGCCTGTTTCCCCCGTGTGCTTTAAGTCTCGCTGAAGACAAGGATGGATTATTATTCAAACATGTCTTACAGTGCCTGTCACACAGGGGCACGTGCTGAATACGACCACAAAATACTCCTGCGGGGACCCAGTGGCGAGAACGTGCAGGGCTGCTGTCCATGGTCCTAAAACAGTTCCGCCGGGTCGTGTGCGTGCCTGGCGACGTAGAAACCAGGTATATAGCACGCGTCACAGGGAGAAGAGAGGAGATTTAAGACACAGATGGCAGGAGGAAGGGAGAGAAGGGGCGGAGGGAGAAAGAAACACACACAGAGAGAAGAGAGACTCCCCGGGAAGATAAAATGTTGCTGTCACATCCAAATCATTACTCTCTTAACAAGAGAGAAGCCACGACCTCAAATGGACGAACCCGTTTACCCCTGGTTAAGGGGACTGTGTGTGCAAGTGTCGCCTTGAACAAGCACATTCACACAGGCTGGCAATGCCGACTGTGTGGCAGAGACCATTCTAAACTCTTTCCAGGGATGACTCACTGAATCTGCACAGCCCCAAACGAAGGCGTGACTACTGTCCCCCTCTTACAGATGAAAATACTGAGGCACCGAGGTACGAGTCACCCCTTACAGGCCCCCACTCTAGGAAGCAATGGAAGCAGAGTTTAAACCCAGACAGTCGGCTCTGAACGCGTCTTAACCGAAGCCCAGGCTGGGGAGGTCACGTCTGCTCAGCTGTCAGCAAGGACCCCTTTCCTCTAGTGGCAGCCCCAGCAGGGCTGCTCTGGGCTCTGAGGAGGGGGCCGGACCTGCACCACTTGCAGGCTGTCACACACCTTTTGTTCAGTCCACAGCTGGACCTGGGAAACGTCAGTAACACTGTCAGTTTGGATCTTCCCCGTCTTCAACCCTCACTGACGATACACTCCTAAGAAAGGACAATAACGGACCAATACCTGGCCACCTTCTTTGAGCCCAGGGACAGCTGGGCACGCAGGACGCTTGGGAGCCATCACCTGCCAACCGCATAGACTGGGCACTGCGGGAGCAATTCTTGTTCTCAAGCAGAACTGCTGGGTCCGAATGCAGCCCTCAGCCCCGCTCCATAGCCGGACGCTGCCTCTGGTTCAGGAACATGGTAATTCTCTCCCAGAAACCCCTATTTGTTTGCATCACGGAGGTTTATTAATTACAAAATTAGTAATTTAAAAAGTATTACTAGGCATGTGCTCTCTCTATATAAAACAGTGATAAATAATTGGGATGCAGGAGATGGCGTGGAAAGCGCTTTGCTTTCGTGCCTTGCAGGCCGGGAGTTCGTTTTCGTCTCTGCCCCTCACCGCGGTGTAATCTCAGGCAAGGTCATTAGCTTCCTTGAGCCTTGGGTTCGTCCCAGTCTCAGTATTGCTGTGGGCATCCGGGTAATGACCAGAAAGTACTTAGCACAGCCTGGGACAGAGCAGGGCAGACAGATGTGGGCGTTACTATCGCTGTTAGAACCATCAGCTTGGAGCCTTGCAAAATCGAGCTGCCAAGGTTCCGATGCCCACTCGCCCTGTGCACACAGATGGCTACCTTCTCAGGTGAACAGCAGAAGGCCTTTGCAGGGGGGCGGGAGGGAGCAGAATGGCCCAACAGAGGAAAAACAAAAAAATCACATCAGAGGTTTCTGAGCCCTGCATGAAGCTGTTCTGCAGTTGAGATCTGTACATTCCTGGGTGCACGGAAATGCCCACAGCTCCCCTCCTCTGCTTTCTTCTGGGATGCTGTCTCCCTGCTCAGCTGAGCCTGAAGCCTTTTTCCTACCAAGCCCTGTCCCACGTGAGACCAACTTCTGCAGAGGAGAGAAGCAGAAAGGGCCCATCTAAGCAGGCAACCCCCCGGGAAATGGCAGCCTCTGGTGCTGGCTCAGGACCCGTGGGGCTGCCTGGGAGCTGCCCAATTTCACCCTGAGAGCCACGTCTCTACAAAGCAAAGCTTTTATGGAAAGACCGGGTTTGCAGAAACCCTTATCTACCAGAGGGATTTTCTGGATGAAATGAACTGTGCCTTCAAGGCGGAGGGATGGAGTTCTCTAGAAGTGGGCTTTCATCAGAGGCATCGCTCTAGTGGGCGCAGGCACGGACCTAGGTGTGGCCACTGGGCACCTCAGAGCGGAAAACAAAAGCCATGTAGTGTTGGGGGAGGGAGAAACATGCCTCCTCCATCTCAGGGTCTGTCTGTCTGTCTCTCTCTTTTTTTTTTATGGCCGCACCTGCGGCATGTGGAGATTCCCAGGCTAGGGGGTCCAATCGGAGCTGCAGCTGCCGGCCTACACCACAGCCACAGCCACGCAGGATCCCAGCTGCATCCAGACCGACACCACAGCTCACAGCAACGCCAGATCCTTAACCCACAGAACAAGGCCAGGCATCGAACCCGAGTCCTCACGGATACGAATCGGGTTCATTACGGCTGCGTCAGCATGGGGACTCCCAGTCTCTCTCTCTCAAGCCATTTGCTCTGATACTCCAAGAGGTATTTTCGAAGAGCAGAAGTGACCCTCTTTCCCCAGCGAGACAAAATGACACCCAGTCCATTTTCTCTTACGCTGGCCTTCTAAGCTCTGCCCAGAGGAGGCAGTTCCATGCACGAGCAGCCGGCCAAGTCCAGGCTTCGAATCACACCACGGACATAAACGGCCCGGGGCCTGGGGGGCAGGCCCTCCCTCCCTCAGACGAGCTATTGGTTAGGTGAGGAGGGGCGTGGAAGGGGGGCAGTGTCCTTGGCTCTGGGACACGCCACTTCTCTGCCTTCTTTGTGTCCTGGCAACCTCAGGGACACGTCAAGGTGACGGTCAGCCCAGCAGAGCCCACCGGGCAGCGCCGTTATCAAACGGGGCCATGCGGACTGCTTTGTCCTGTGCTTCTATTTCGGTATTTCCACAACCAGGAAGATGTCACAGAGACAGAGGTCCTTTCTCTGGGCTTTGTGGGCTGAGCCGCAAGTGACCCCGCAGGGGCAGCTCTGTACCCGGGTTTCAGAGGGCGTGACAGCATGACGAGAGCCAGTTTAATAAGAGACTTGACACCGAACCTCGGGGTGCCTGGCAGCCTCAGTTCCTCTGGTTATTTTCCTTTGCCCTGTGTGGTCTGTAGCCACCCTTGCATGCAGACGTTGAGCTGGAAAATTTGGATTTCCTATTTCCAACTTGCCCCCCAAAAATGTCCCCGTCTCCCACCGTACAGCCTGTGTCTACGGTACAGAAATGCTGCAGATGGCCTAGCCCGCGTCTCAGCTCCTCGATCCTGCGTGCCTAATTATTGTTTTCTCTCTTAATTGCTAACAGGGATCTGGCTCTAATGCACTTGCTAATAAGCACAGCTTAGAAGCTCCACATGGAAAAGCCTCGAAAAGTGGTACTTTCATTATTGTCGCTGTATATTCTCATTTCACATGTGCGCAGGCAGAGTCATGAAAACGATAAAATTCCACAGAGAGAAGAGGAGGTACAAGGTTCATACAGAGGAAGCTGTGGCTTTTGCTTAGACTCCTAAAATGCTAGTGTTCCAGGGACATGAAAAGATCACATCCTGAGACCCCTTGTACATATGAGGAAACAGCCTCAGAGAAACCCAATGCCGTGTGCTGGGGTCACACAATGGCAACGTGGGACCAGAACCCAGGCCCCCCAACCCTCCACCCTGGAAGCTCCCGCACCAGAGATCCTTCAGCCTTAAGGATGCATCTGCATATCCTGCTCCTGGATGGAGCTGCCACAAATACATGGACCAAATGTTCACGGCAATATTAATTATAACAGTGAAAATCTGGAACCAGTCTAGTTGGCCAAGAAAACTGTAAAATACATGATGGTATGCTTTAAAACATCACCTAAATGTGATACAGTTATATACTGCATATTGTAATTATATATTACAGAAACATTATAAATCATTTTTGGAAGCCAGCTAGTCACCTGGTAGAATACTCACAATATAATATTGAGTGAAAAAAAAAAATCAGGCTGCAACACTGAATATGCTGTGTTGGCAATTTTGTTTCACACACATAGTAAAAGAGCAGAATATATCAAAGAGGGCTCTTTTTGAGACGGGAGGATTATGGGTTAAATTTGTTCTCTCTCTCTTTTTTTTCTTTTTTTTTTTTTTTGGCCCACGCCTGTAGCGTGTGGAAGTTCCCGGGGCAGGGCTCAAACCTGCGGCACAGCAGCAACACTGGCAGAGCCTTAACCTGCTGAGTCACAAGACAGCTCCCGATTGTTCTTCTTTTAAAAACGTGTCCTTTTTTTTTTTTTTTTGTTGTTGTTGTTGTTGTTGTTGTTGCTATTTCTTGGGCCGCTCCCGCGGCATATGGAGGTTCCCAGGCTAGGGGTTGAATCGGAGCTGTAGCCACCGGCCTATGCCAGAGCCACAGTGACGCGGGATCCGAGCCGTGTCTGCAACCTACACCACAGCTCACGGCAACGCCGGATCGTTAACCCACTGAGCAAGGGCAGGGACCGAACCCGCAACCTCATGGTTCCTAGTCGGATTCGTTAACCACTGCGCCACGACGGGAACTCCTAAAAACGTGTCCATTTTTTAAGATTTTCTACAATTTGCATGTCTTTGTTAAATTTATCATTAGAACTAACCTGTGGGTTTTTTAAGAGAAAAGATATCACCAAGCCTCAGGAACGTGAAAGAGATTTTTCTCAGCCTGAGAGGTGGCAACTCCAGAGGATTATAAAGGGATTCCTAGAAGCTAGAGAGCCATTTGCACAACTGCCACTGGATTATTAAATTGCAAACTCCAGCCTGGGTGAGGAAGACAGCTCGGCTCCACTGCTCTGACGCCTCCTCCTGCGCCTTCTTTCCTGACAGTTCAGAAGCTGTTGCTATGAGCCTGAGCCACTGTGTGTGTTGGCAGCTGTAACGAGGTGGACCATGGTGTGTGTGTGTGTGTGTGTGTGTGTGTGTGTGTGTGTGTGTCAGTGACATGGAGCACCAGGCTACCCTGTGTGCCCAAAGCACTGCAACCCTCCAGCCTAATAGTCCACTTCTTAGAAATAAAACCAATTTAAATTAAACCAACCTCATCTTTGTTTGTGTATCAAATAGGAAAGAAATTATTTGTTGACACCCAGTGTTTGAGAGGATACAACAAAAAAAGCATAGGATATGAAATAAAACCATTGACCTGAAATTCAAGTGGCAATAAGATTCAGGGCCATAGATTACTTAGTCTTTGATCCAATAATCTTATCTCTGGTCATTTACAGAAAAGAAAAAAATAAAGAAGAAGAAGCAGCTATATGCCTCAAGATACTCGTTCCCAGATTATACCAAACACCATAAAATTGGAAACAACAAAGAGTTCCACAAAAGAGGAAGAACTGCTTTAAAGCTAGAGCACATTTGGAATGATACTATAAAGAAAAGCACTACAAAGAAATGCTTGTGATGTAACATTTTAAAATCAGAGCATTAAAATGTATACTGTTTGTCATTATGAATATAGTTATCTAAAACACATGCAGAAGAGTTCCCATTGTGGCTCACAGGGTTAAGAACCCGACTAGTTTCCAGGAGGATGTGGGTTCAAGCCCTAGCCTTGCTCAGTGGGTTAAGGATCCGGCATTGCTGTGACCTGTGGTGTAGGTTGGCAGCTGCAGCTCCGATTCGACCCCTAGCCTGGGAACTTCCATATGCCACACACGTGGCCCTAAAAAAAATAAATAAATAAAAGCAAAAATATAAAATAAAACATATGCAGAAAAAAGTTACTATCTATTTTGGTAGCACAGCAGCGTTTTACTTTCTCTATTTACCAATTTTTTAATACAAAAAAATTGATGACAATTGCTCCATTGCTTGAGTGGGAGGTGGCAGGGGGGGTACCTCCTATTGAGCCTGACCATTTACAACTGTCAAGTAGAACACCTATAATATGCAGTGGTGGAAAGGCCATCCCTGGAGTCAAACTGTCTGAGTTCCCATGCCTGGTTCTCCTTGGCAGTTTACTTAGCTTCTGTCTTCTCATCTGTAAAATGGAAGATCTTAAAAGTAAGTGAGCTCTGTAAAAAAATTTTAATGGTTCACATCTCCCAGAGTGAGCTGGATGGTAAGGTCTCCACCACAAACCTTTGTGGAGAAACATACTGCACTCTAAGCTGTGGAAGAGGCCAAAGTCAAAGGTGCAGGCAAAGCTGCCAGTAGGGGTGGAATCCTAGTCAACACATTAGAGAAGCAAGTCCAAAGACTTCACCTACCCCAGGGAAAGGATGAGACTCTGCCAGAGAGCAGCAGAATGGACAAACTGAGAGAAGCAAAGTGGGTGATCTTGAGGCAAGCCCCAACACAGATTTTTTTTTCCTGTATGTTTGTCTATCTATCTATAATATATCTGCGTATTTTAAACTTTTGGACAATTTCAAAGCTGTCCTAAGTAGAAAGATATAACAATGCACTCATTACCCAGGGTCAACAAAATGACTGTTTCATCTATTACCACATCTACACCCCCTCCCTGGATAATTCTGTAATAATTTTATCTGCGCATCTGTAGATACTTTGGCATATACCACTAAAATATACAGGCTCTTTTATTTAGTATGTGCACAACATGATTATCATAGCTAAAAAGCTGACAACAGTTCCCAAGGATGCTGTTTGAGGACTCATCCCACAGAGAGGTCAGCGGGAGACCTGGTGCATTAAACAGCTGGGGGCAGCCAGGAGCCCAGGTCCATCCATCCGACGTCACCCCTCCCCACACTGCAGAGCGGGCAGCCCTGAGAACCTCCCAAGCTGTCATCCACCTGGTGGGAGGCTGGCAGGTCTGGCACAGGGCTTTGCACTATGTAAGTACTCAAAGACCAAAGGCAGGGCTGGACTCCGCAGGAAACTTCAAACAGACCCCAAACGAACCGCCTAAGAGGATGCTGTCAGGGGCAGTTCTCAAGCAGAGTCCACACGGCCAGGTGATCACTCAAGAGGGAGGAGAGAGGAGAATGAAAAGGCTTTGTCCCCCACCACTCACTCAACCACGACTCCACTGACAACCTCCTTCCCTACTGGGCTTCTAGAACAAGATTGTGGGAGGAAACCTTGCCGCCGCCAAACAAAGCTTCTGCTGGAGAGTCTCTTCTGCTAGTCGGGCAGGCACCTGTGCCAAGGTGTGCAGAGGTGGGAGAGCACAGGACAGCGAGCCCGAGACCCACCTCCACCTGACCTCACCAGCCACGTCCCCTCACGCATCACCCGCAAAGTGAGGACAACACTGGTCTTTGCAGGTCGGAGGTGAACTTGGCTGTGGGACACGACAGCCCAGGCTGGGGAGTGAGTGCCTCTGCATTGATAGCATCCAAATACATCTACCAAACTCATGAACTGCCATACTGAGATGCTTACAAGATATTACTTTTCAAGAAGTTTGGGAAAATGTATTATCACATTTCCGTGTCCTGCAGCACGTTCATTTACATAGCTTGCCCTCAGGCGGTCCTGATGACCTAGTTCTAAGCCTGTGGAATAAGCTACCCTCTGGCAAGCACGTTTCAGGCCAGCGATGCAGTTTCTGCAGTGTGGGCAATGACACTCTTCAGCAAAGGAGCGACATCTAAGGATTATGAGCACGATGTAGCTGCAGGTAAGGGGACAGAGTGACAAGCATCACAGATCCTGGGCACGTTTGGTGGCCCTAAGGATGGGATTCTTCCTCCATATGTATCTTTCTTTCATTGTTTTATCTTGGGGAAATTAAACTTAGAATCATTTTGAAGTGTGATGCATTGTGACTCCATCTGCATAAAATCAGGGCTCAGAGCACTGGTCTCCAGAGAAAACGTTGTGTGACATTATTTGCTGTGATTCAGCAGTGCACATCAAAGAGAAAAGACGGCCCTTCTTGGGGGGGGGGGGGTGAGGCAGAAAGGGAAAGAATGAGCAAGCGGGTGAGAGAGCCAGGAGTCCATGGGCTGGGGCAGCGCTGAGGTCCGGGGAGGAGAGGGTGTGTGTCTTTTGCTGAAACACAACTGAGCTCAGCTCAGACAAACAATAACCTTGGATGTTTCTGAGTGTCTTTCCCCTTTTCGCTCTCCCCGGCAGAGGGAGGGGATTTTCTGGATCTTTCCTCCTCCCCAGGAGGGCCACTCTCTGCTCCCCCAGGTCATGGGCGGTGATTTTTGCCTGATGAAGTAGCCGCTGCTTCCCAGATCTCCAGAACAAAATCTGGCTCTTGGCACGAAAATGGACACTCCCACCCCCGTTCCAAAAACAGGAATGAAACGTTTGCCTGGCCCTTGTCAGCCCAGCATTCTGACTGAGTGAATGTCTTTACTCCTCTGTTGCCATGGAGACGTGGAAATGGGAGCCGCCAGATCCGGCGCGCGCAGGTGAAGCCGCAGAAGACGGGCAGTTGCTTTGAGCTGACCGCATCCTCTGCTCCTCCGACTTTAAAATTCAGGCTGGGGAGGGCTCCCGTTCCACACCCACCACCCTCGCAGACCCGCTCAGCCTAGCGGAGACCAGATCACCCCAGCCCGTCCTAAATCCCTCATCCTCTTTCTCCCAACACGTCCTCACGCACACTCCACTGCATCTGACTGCTGTTAATTAGGGGTTTGGGGATGAGCTCCCAGCTCCCTGAGAGCTGCCCATCCCTGATAGCAAAGGAGCCCTTGGTTCTCTCTAACCTCTTCTTAAACAAGGGAAGAAAGGAGAATTCCAAGTCCTGCAGAATGTTCTCTCTGGACACTTGAAATAGTTAAGAAGTCCATTCCTGGGGGCAGGTGATGGTTGGAGGATTCTGTCTGGGAAAAGAGCAAACTTGCCACCTCTGGGAGATGGCAACTGCTTCCAAAGGCAATGCTGGTACAGCCAGGAAGCCGGTGGAGGGCCATAACCATTCCTCGGGGCTCAGCTGAGGCTGGACCAGGGAACTGAGATGGTAGAAGGCAGCCCCTAAGGCTAAATGAAGCTGAGACACCCCTGGAGAGTGGCCGGGGACGTGGTCTAAGGGCTGGGGGGTCGGACGTGCCCACATTCATTCAGGGTAGGCCATCCAACGGGCAGGGAGGCAGTCCTAGAAAAGAGGCTCAGGTTCTCATCTCAAACGCAACGGGATCCAGATGCAGCTTCGCTCTTGCCAGTTTCAGGAGGTCAGGGCACAGCCTGGTGGGCAGGTCCCTGGCATTCCTCCCGCCCACTTTGCTTATGTTTTGATGGGGCTGCTTCTTCTTCTTTTTTTTTTTTTTTTTTTTTTTTTTTTTGGTGTTTTTGCCTTTTCTAGGGCCGCCCCTGCGGCATATGGAGGTCCCCAGGCTAGGGGTCTAATTGGAACCATAGCCACTGGCCTACGCCAGAGCCACAGCAATGCGGGATCTGAGCCTCATCTGCGACCTACACCACAGCTCACGGCAATGCTGGGTCCTTAACCCACTGAGCAAGGCCAGGGACCAAACCCGCAACCTCATGGTTCCTAGTTGGATTCGTTAACCACTGCGCCACAACGGGAACTCTGTTGATGGGGCTGCTTCTGATGCTGTGAGTGACAGAGAGAAGAAAAATACCCTTGACCTCAAAGGGGCGTGCCAGTCTCGGGGGCAGACAGAGGCTCAGTACCCTGGGCAATGGAGAGGCCGAGGGGCTGCCTTGCTGTCCACATCTGCTCTCATCTCGGCTCTTGGCTCCAGTCTCCATCCTCAAGTCCGCCCTCCCCTTGGAGGGTTCTTTGTCTAGCTGGTCGTCCCTGCATCCCTGGACGTTTTGGCTGCACGTCAGCTCCCGCCACGGTGCTCCCTGCTCTCCCAGCGCTCCCTGCTCTCCCAGCGCTGCTCCGTCACAGCCTGTGATGCCAGCATCCCACCTGCACGCCGACCTCTCCCCTCCAGCCTTTTCTCATTCGTACTGCCAACACCTTTCTTCTCCCATCTCAGCACAATGTGCCCTCCTAGACGAGGCACTTTCTTGCTTCCTTCCTTCCTCTTCACCCCAGGAGCCCAGCCCACCAGCGTGGTTTTTCCTCTCCCCAACTCCTCCTACGGTCCCAACCTTGCATCACATCTGCCCCCTGGAACCCCAACCTTAAGGCAATCCAGCTATTTACTCCTTCAGCCCTTCCCCCAGGACTCCCCTACCTGAGTCCTACTGGAGAAGATGCTGGCAGGTACACGGTGCCACCCCACCCCCAGCCAGGCTCTGGGTACAGCCTCCTCCATCAGCTCCCCCCACCGAAACGCTCATTTTTGTTTCCTGTGGACCCAAACCCTCCACCCCAAGTCCTCCCTCTTCGTTTCTGGCAGACAACTCTGCCTCCTACTGTACTGAGAAAGCGACAGTAACCCCTCAGTAGTCACAAGACAAGGACAGCGAAACAGCCCCTCCCAGAGTCTTACGAATGTACCCCACCTCCTGCACCCTGCGTCTCCTGCTCCCGGCTGGGTCAGGCAGGTGCGTGCTTCTTCCTCAAAGGTGTAATCTCCCACCTGTGCTTTGGGACTCCGCCCTTCGTGCTTCCTCCAAGGCCTGTTGAAGGAACTGTTCTGCTCTTTTCTGAGGCCGCAAACGTCTCTCCCTAAAGTCTCTTTCTGCAAAGCATGGTTAACATTCTCGCCTCTGCCGTCTTTTAGAAAAACCAAACAACCCCAACCCCAAATCCCCCCTCCGACTCATTCTTGAATGTATTTCTTCTCAAGGTGGCACATCACTCTCCTGAAACTGCTCCCTCTAAATTTATCAGTGGTTTCCAGCTTCCACATAAACCGTCTCTTTTCTTACTGGACACCTGACCCCTTGCCTTGCATTCAGCACTAACCACAGCTCCTCAGCTGGAAACCCGTTCTTCCTTCTGCTTCAAGATGCTCCTCCTTCTGAGGGGTCCTGCTGCCTCTCTGGCCACTTGAAAGCACTCGTTAGGGGTTTCTTCATGGCGTTTTCTTTCTCTATTTACCCCTTAATACCCACGGCTATGACGTTTTCCTCTGGCCTTTGCTTTTCTTCGTCTATGTACTTTCTCAAGGTCAAGGTCGTCTTTCCAAGCCCGAGTTCTAACCGACACTGACATTCTTTTTCTACCTTTAACTCCATTTATTTATTTTTTGTTCTTGATGGAGGGTGGATTTACAATGTTGTCATAGTTTCGGGTATAGCAAAGCGATTCAGTTACATACATGTTCTTTTTTAGATTCTACTACAGGTTATTACAAGGTATGGAATATAGGGCCCTGACCTTGTGGTTTCTCTATTTTATACATAATCCTGGGTATAAATTAATCCCAAACTCCTCATTTATCCCTGCCACCTCCTTCTCCCCTTAGGTAACCATTAATTTCTTTCTATGTCTGCGAGCCTCTTTCTGTTTTGTAAATAAGTTCTGTCTGCATCGTTTTTTAGATTATAAGCGATGTCACAGGGTATTTGTCTTTCTCTTTATGTTCAACTTCTGATACTCCTGGGTCCTTGCCGCCTGCTCTGATCACGCGACAAGACCGATTTTGCGTCTTCTCCTCAATGTCTGCACACATCCTACTCGTCCGGAGACCCCAGACCGGACTGTGGGGAACAAAAGAGGTCTCTAAATTGCTGGGTGTGAGTGACTCACTCAGAAGGTTTTGTTCTTTATTAGTTATACTCATTTGCTCTGCTTTGTCACTGGTTAATGGATCCCATTTTAATTTCACCTTTTTTCCCCTTCTTTTCAGTGCTGCACCCGAGGCACAGAGACGTTCCAAGCTAGGGGTTGAATCAGAACTGCAGCTGCCAATCTACACCACAGTCACAGCAACGCCGTATCCAAGACGCATCTGCGACCTACACCACAGCCTGTGGCAACGCCCGATCTTAACCCACTGAGCCACAAAGGGAGCTCCTTAATTTCACCTTTTTATACAACCACGTTCAAGAAGCAACAAGAACCCCAGGACCAGCACTGGAAGCTGCCTTCTGGGTGCTGCTCTTCCACCGCAGGCTCTGATGAGCAGGGTGCCCTGTTCCCGCGGATGAAGAGTCCGTCCTGGACTTAGGAAAGCTCCCCAAATCAACTCAAAGTCAAGATCGAACCCTGTGGTGCGTGAGTCCAATGAGGAGGGTGGTTCTACAGGAATCTGGGCAGATGTGAATCCTAGGACCTCAGACAGGGACGGGCCATCTCTCACGGGGATTGGATTACCCAGGGGTCCCCTCGGAATTTCAGCTTCTAGGGTCTCTGTCCCCAGACCAAAGGTGCCAGGCAGGGGAAAGCTTTGTCTGGTTTCTAATTCTAACCACAGGGAACATGTGCTCCCCGACTTTGTGAAGAGAAAATGAGTTCCCCCAGCAGAAGAAAAAGGATGGAAAAAATTAATTTTGCTGCCCACTTTTTAGTCCTTGAGTGTGGATAAAAAGATGACGGTGATTTTTTTTTAATTAGAGGAGGATCTGGAATTCTCTTACTGGAATATTAATTTCAATATGAAAAATAGCTCTGAAACAGAAAGACACTATTTTAAGCAGCGTGGTTTTTTCCCCCACTGACTTTTTTTTTTAAGTGTGAAGCTTACTTACAGACAAATGAATAGAACTGCTTGATGAACAAGTGAACCTTCAACTAATTTCATCAATTTTTATCCTTCTCTGGTGGCCGGGGTTTTTAATTCATGTGTGTCTTTGATGGTATTGGCAATTTTGATGTTCGTTTACAATTTAAACAATTTAAGACAAATGTTTCCTGAGAACAAACCCACAGGGGGGCCAGAATTTTCTCCAGGCCCAGAGACACATCAGTGGTGTGGACACACAAATCCCAGCCTGGTTGGAATGGACGGTCAGCGGGGAAACCTACTCGACAACCTGCGGTCACTTCTAAGGGGGTGGCTCTGTGCGTGTGTGTAACTGAACCACTTTGCTCCACGGCAGAAATGAACACAACAGCGTAAATCGACCATATTTCAAAAAAAATTTAAGAAATCTACATCCCTGTGAGACTTAGCTCCATCCAGTAGGGAAGACAGACAGACAGAGAATGAACAACTATATTATCGATGCGATATAACTCGAGGCAGGAAAAGGACTTCACAGGTTCAGTTTTAAATGCCTGCAGGCCGACTGGCCGAGCTATGACATGCGATCAGGTTGTTCAAGTCTGCGACGTCACCTTTATAGCCAGAAGGCCACCTTCGGAGACACAAACCCCTCAGCGGTGCCCCCACCACGGCTTCCAGCACAGGCAGCTCCTGGGCGAAGTTCTGTGCAGGGCGGGCCGAGGGCCAGGCTGGCGGTGGAGGGGGACTCGGCTCCACTTGTTCGAGGCTGGGCTGGGGGACGGAGATGCAGGGGGAAGGGCAAAGCTGCAGAGGATGCTCTGGGCGGGGAGGGGGGCTGGGTCGCAGTCAAGGGCCCCAGAGCCCTGAGAGAGCACAAGGGCCTGGGAACCAGGGCCCGGGAGGAAAGCCACCTTTTTATTCTACTTTATGTTACTGGGTTATTTTTTTGCTTTTTTTTTTTTAATTGAATGACAGATTCTTTCAAGTCTATAGTGCTTCACGATTTTCAGAAGCTTCACACACATGATTTCATATCCTTGTATAACCCTTCCCCCACCCCATATGCCCCCTGCCTAGGACGGGCAACCACTAACTTGTTCTCTGTGTCTGTGAGTCTGTGGCTGTTTTGTTAGAGTCACTAGTTTGTTGTGCTTTTCAGATTCCGCGTCTAAGCGCTGTCACTACAGTATCTGTCCTCGTCAGACTTAATGAGCACAAACTCCCTCCACGTCCACCCGCTGCAACCGGCAACGCCCTTCTTTGTCACGGCTGAGCCACAGGGAGTCAGCCTTCTTGGGGGACCAACCCCACGAGGAGACAGTGAAAGGCTGGGGGTGGCCAGCACCCCGGTGACGTGAGGACAGCAGCCCTGAGCTCCCAGCTCTTCTCTGGGGACCAGGAGGTGAGGATGGGGGGTGAGGGTGGGGGGAAGCCTGGAACTTTCCCTGTGGAGCATCTGAGAGTGAGGCAGCTCCACTAGAGCGCCGGAAATCCTTCTCGACTGAATCTGTGTGTGTCATTTGGGAAACTCCCAGCTGCCTTTTAACTGCAGGAAATTCAAAATAACAAGCCCGGCTCCCACCTCCTGCCAGCCTCCCTCAGGAGCTGCAGTAACAGGAGGTTCTGTTCCCGTTAGAAGTAACAAGCGGTGTCTGGGCTGCCCTGGCCTGCGGTTCGGCTGCCTCGAGGGCTGGGTCCCCGCAGGGACGGGGTCAGGCAGTGTGGTCTCAAGACCACGGGCCCGCGCCGATGCCGACACGGGGCGGGCAGTGAGCACAGGTCCAGGGCACAGAGCCTGGCTCCTGTGTTCAAATCAAGCAGCGGGGTCCCCTGGGCCCTCGGCCCCGCAGCAGTGCACACACGGTAGCTCATTAGCAAGGGAAAGCCCTCGAAAACAGCGCGTGCAGCCGGTAAAATGCTTAATTAGAGGGAGCCTTCAAAAATCTCGATGGTTGATTCCAAGGCATGAGCAAGGCTATATTTATCACTCCCTCCAGTTCCAGGTAGCTCATTAATAAGAAAAGGAAGGCTTCTCAAGTTTCACCACCTTCCCTGCTGCAACGCTCTCACGGTGGACCCCTGAACACAGTTCCATCGGCCTGAGCGCCAAGCCTTCCCTCTGCGCCGCGGGCGGGGGGCCGAGGGCTAGTGGCTTTCGTGGCCGAGGAGAGGGAAGGGGACGGGCCTTTCTCTGTGACCCACAGTTGACAGACCTCCTATTTCTCTAGCTCATTTCACCCTCAAAACCCCCGCCAACAGCAGGGATCCTTCCCACACGTCCTCCCCCGAGGCCGGTGGCCACGACCGGCTCCCCGGGGGCCTCAGGCCATCATGCCCGCGGCTTGAAGATCCAGAGAGACGAAAAAGACCTTTCCTGTCCCCAAAGCCAGCAGAGTTTTTAACGACCGACACCGCACGGAGGCCCAGAGTGGGAAAGGTGGTTGTAAGACCATCGGCCTGTGCGTGAGCTGGTTCCGATGCGTGGGACGCGCTCTCCATCAGTAAAGACGCCCAGGGGCCTGCTGTGCCCAGCCCGGGCCAGTCACGTGTCAGAGAAGAATAAGCAACGCTTCCACCTGCTGGAGCTCAGGGAGCCCCACCGCTACCAGGCATGCCTCCCGGAGCCAGCGCTGTGCCAAGAGGAACCAGACGAGGAAGCTGAGTGGCTGCCTTCCGGAGCGTCACCGCGGAGAGGAGACATCGGCCGGCACGCCCAGGCTCGGGCTGACACCGCACAGGCCCGCAACTCAGGTGTCGACCTGTGTGCGTTAGCAGCGCGCTCCCCGGTGGCTGGGCGGGGCAGGGGTTTCTGCAGGAACTCAGTCGTGATGAGGTGATGCAGCTGCTGGGGCTGTGGGGGCCCCCCTAAAGGTGCCTCGGTGGGACATCGTGCGAAAGTAACTGAGCCGCGAGGCCTGCCAGCTGCTCTCGGCTGGTGGACCTTGACCTCGGAGCTCGGCTATTGCTTCCTTCGTCACCTGAGGACGCGGGTGTGAGGAGCCGTTTCAACCCCGGGGTCGTCTGGCCCACCAAGGAGCATGGGTCCATCCTTTCAGGCCACCTTGGACTTGGACTTTTCAGGTCCGTGTCATTTGTAAAGTCAAGGAAGTCCCAGGATTTGCGGCAGGATGGTAACACAGGGGATAAAGTGAGAGGAACGTTAAAGAGGACCAATTCGGGGACCCCCCCCCCGATATCTGGCTGGCGGACAGGCCCCCTAGAGGCAGTGCAGGCGGAGAAGGAAGTCGGTGACTGAGAGAGGGAGATTCCCTGCCCTGATGGAATAGAGCAGTTTTCACGGTGAAAGGACCCGCTGAGAACCAGGCAAAAAAAACAATGTTTGTGGCTGCACCTGCAGCATCTGGAAGTTCCCGGGCCAGGGATGGAATCTGAGCTGCAGCCACAACCTACATCACAGCTGTGGCAGCACCGGATCCTTAACCCACTTGCCAGGCTGGGGATGAACCCTGCACCTCGGCAGCCACCCGAGCCGCTGCAGTCAAAATCCTTAACCCACGGCGCCGCAGAACATGCTGGAAGTCCAGAACAAGGCCACTTTTATGACCACAAACAAACTGCACGTCTTACCCTGGTAAAACTACAAGACCCCCGATGATGGAGAGAGAGAGTCAGACGACTTCCTGACGGAGAAAAGCAAGTGGTTTACATAAAAACGAGAATAAAACTGTCCATCGTCTTGTTGTCAATGACAGCCAAGCAATCCCTTCAACGTCTGGAAAGTTCTTTTGAACCTGGAAGTGTATCTCCAGTCAAATGATCACGCAAAGGCTGAGTGGCCAACACACCCTGGAACAGGTGTTCAACACCCTTACTTCACAGAGACATGCAAACCGAACCCACGGGAAGCTACCCGCTTGAAAAGGGCTGGCGATCACCAGTGCTGACGAAGTGGCTTGACCGCACCTCTTATCCTTTGCTGTTAGGAGTGTGAATGGCTCACAGGCAAGTAAGAAGTAGACACGGACTGAACTCAATTTCTATGAAGTGCTACAACAGGCAAAAGCAATCTGGTGTAGAGACCTGTGTTCTGTGTCCGGGCCACTGCCCCAGAGAGGACACGAGGCAAGCCCTCTGGGTGAATGGAATGTTCTTATATCTTTTTTTTTTTTTTCTTTTAGGGCCGCACCTGTGGCATATGGACGTTCCCAGGCTAGGAGTCAAATTGGAGCTGCAGTCCCCAGCCTACACCAGAGCCACAGCAACATGGGATCCGAGCCGCATCTTTGACCTACACCACAGCTCACAGCAACGCTGGATCCTTAACCCACTGAGCCAGGCCAGGGATCGAACCTGTGTCCTCACGAATACTAGTCAGATTCGTTTCTGTGGAGCTGCGAGAGGAACTGCTGCTCTGTGTCTTAAGATGGGTGGTGGTCACGTGCAAAACCCATCCTGCTGGACCCTTGAGATCTGTTTTCTCTGCAAGTGCAAAGTATACCTCGATAAGTAACTAAAAAAAAAAAAAAAAAAAAAAAAAAAAAAAAAAAAAAACACACACAAAGCAAAAATTGGTCAAAAAATGAAAGAAAAAGAAAGACATCTGAAGGACTGCAAAGACTCAGAAAACATTGCACGTTTTCACAAATTTTATACCCACAAAATGGTTCCAGAATCCGCACCAGCAAAATGATGGAAGGAATCAAAGAAAAAGAATGATATGGAAAAAAAATCAGCGGTAGCCACTGGGTTAGATGTGGATTAAAGAAAAACTGTTTTTTGCTTTTTAGGGCCACACCCACGGCACATGGAGGTTCCCATGCTAGGAGTCAAATTGGAGCTACAGCTGTTGGCCTACACCACAGCCACGGCAACACAGGATCCCAGCCACATCTTCGACCTACACCACAGCTCAAGGCAACACAGGACCCTTTAACCCACTGAGCGAGGCCAGGGATCGAACCCACATCCTCAGAGATACTCGCCGGGTTCATTTCTGCTGAGCCACAGCAGGAACTCCCAAAGAAAACTATTTTAACTTTATGCTTGGATGGTCCTCCTTGAAGGGCAAGATTCTGAGGGAAACAAATCATATTTTCTTCTCTAGAGATTCAATAATATTCGCATTTGTGCAATTTTCTAATCTCTATAACTTCATTCAATTATCATTTTACATAATTTGTGTAATTATAATATTATAGATCAATTTAAGCCATTTCAATGTTTCAAATCAACTTAAAGATGAAGTATGAGACATATTTCGTCCCAAAACTGAACGTCACGCTGATGAGGCCAGGCAACGTCAGACGGATGCAACCAGCTGGGGTAGAGACTGGGACGCATTTCATCATCTTTTGGCTGGGAGTCCACAGATACAATCTAAGGTGAATAAATCAAACACTAGGTTTGCGCATGGTATTTAGAGCCATAGAGGCAACTAGGTATTCGAATAAATAAAACACTACTAGAATAAAAGTGGCAACAGGGCGGAGGAGACGGTGAGAGCGGTCTGAGAAGAAGTCCTTATCCTTCAGGGCAGAGTCCAGGGATTCTGTTTCTCAGTCTGAACACTCTGCTCCGAAAGGTAAGAAGCAGAATTATAAGTGATCACGGTCGGAGCCTGAACAAGTAAAGAGAGACAGTGTTCGCGTCCTGAGAATGAGCCAGAGATGTATGGATAAAGACAGGGAGATTCACATTTTGTTTTGCTTATGCCCTTCTGTACGCTGATTATTCTGACATTTATGGATTACGTTAGGGAGGAGAGAAGGCAGGAGGAGAGACAAGGAGACAGCAGACAGACCACACCTTTTCTGCCTGAAAAGCTAAGGCAACAGAAGTGGGTCAACTGAGCTGCAAACCCGGGCTCCTTAGAAATGCATTCAAATGGCCCTTCGGGCGGAAAGGCAGAAACAGTCCCATCGGCAAGGACTCACGGGGAGAAGCGGGCTTGGCAGGCCAGAGAACTGAGATCCGGGAAGAGATGGGGGGCCCCCCTGGAGGGAGAGAAAGCCCCCCACCGAGGGGAGCACGTTCTCCGTGGACAAGTTTGGTCTCTGCAGCCCTTTCCTGTTCAGACAATACTTGTGTAAATCAGACACCATCTGGGACAACCGAGTCCCTTAACCCATCGTCCATCTACAGAGCCGTGTGGAGCCTGACTCCGGCCAGGCACGGCCGGGCGTGGGTACACTGATGCCGGCGGAGCCTGCAGAGCGGAGAGGCCGGGATGGGACGACGGGGACGGAGAGGCTCGGGGCAGGACGAGCCAGTGCGGGGACCTGCGGGGGCCCAAGGGACAGACTTCCAGGCCCAGAGAGCCCCTTCCTGGGGAGCTGCCCTCCATCCGTTCCCATCTGTAAAACGGACAAGAGCTGCCAGGCACCCAGAACAAGGCCCAGAGGCCCACAAGAAGCGCTTCCCTGAGTTGCAGTGAAGTGCAGCTCTGGCCAGACCCCTCCCCAAGGAGCTAAGACCAGCCCCTCGCTTCCCTGACAGGTTCAAGACAGACCGTCGGCTGGGCCAGCGGTGCGGGCTGAGCACCAACAGCCGGACTCTGGCGTCCGCCGCTGCGGGGGAGCTAGGTGGCAGGGCGACATGGCTGTGCCAGGGTAGAGGGCCAGGCTCAGGGGGTGGCAGCTAGAGCAGAAGGCGCAGACCCTCACTAAGAGGGAGAGTCTGCAGGGTGGCAGGGCGGCCCGCCAGGCCTTCCCGGGGTGTCCGGGGCTGGGTAGATTGGGGCAGAACCAAATGCATTAGGAGCGGACAGGTTAGATGCCTCCTCAGGGCTCTGGTTTCAGCACTGGCTGTATCCTGGACTCACCTGATGCTTCTAAAATATTGGTACTTGGGTCCTGCCCCCAGAAATTCAGATGCAACTGGTGTGGGCTGTGACCTGGGCTCAGGTGTGCAGCCCGGGTGGGGGGAGCCGCTGGCAGAGAAAGGAGGTGAGGGAGCAGGTCAGTGGGAAGGAGCCATCTCTCTGCTCTCAAAACACAAGCCAGGCTTCGGAAACGAAACCCTATTTAAAGGCCCCTCAGACCCCTTAGGGCAGCCTGGCTGCGGATCCCCCAACGTGCTCACTTAGTGTCAGGAGACTGGCACTCATTGCCACTCCTTCCTCGGGATGTTCCCTTGGAAAGTGGCAGAAGGCTGAGAGTCCCCAGGGATCAGAATCATGGGAGCCAGCCCGGCACTCAGAGTCTCAGACTCGGTGCCAAAAAAGTTTGTTTGAAGTGCCAACTCCTCACCTCGGTGCCTGGAGATCTGAGGGCAGTGAGTCTGGGGTGGGCCGAAAAGGCGCATCTACCAAACCCACAGCCCCCGTCGGTGTGCGGCAAGGGCGGCCTGTGGGAGAGGCTGACGGAGAGCCGGGATGAGGCTTTCATGCATCTGGTTTTCCTAAGAGCGCTCCAACCCCCGCCCCCGCGCCCCGCGTGGAGCGTGTTCACAGTTTAATGGAAGCTGCCGCGAGGAGAATCAATTCCCGCCGCTCCATCCAAGCGTGGCTCCGGCGCCAGGCAGAGGACACCCCAGAGGATGTGTCCTCACGTACCCCGGGCTGACGCGGGGCCTGTGCCCAGCAGCATTTCACACGCCGCAGCTCACGGCAGAACCACATCTGGAGCTGCCAGAGCCTTCCAGAGCCTTCTGCCTGAAAGGGGGGGGGGGGCGCGTGCACGGGGCAGCTGGCCCCGGCTCACCTTCGCGGGGGCCCTCGGGGTCCGAGGGGCAGTCCTGAGGGTGGAGGGCTGCCCAGAGGTCCCACTGAGGGGCCCTCCGTGAGGACGCGCTCTTGAGCCAGGGCTCCAGGCTGGCGATGCGGTGATGCTGCAGCCTGCAGGGCGGAGAGCGGGCCCCGCGCAGGCGAGACCTGCTTTGGCGAGGATCGCCCTCCAGGCCTCGTCCCGTCTTCCTTTTAGGGTTGGCGCTTCTTCTCACTGCTTCATCGGGCAAGCTTTAACCCTAAGCGCCGGGAGGGAGCCCGTATCCCGCACGGTCCGGAGCGGAAGTCCGTGGGGCGACCGGGAGGGGAGAGGAGAGGATGGGAGGCGCCCGGCGGAGGGGCTGACTGGCCACACCCAGCAGGAGCCTGGGAAGGGGACCCTCCCGCTGAAAGGACGCGTGGGGCCTGTCTCTGCTCCATCAGGGCGAAGGAGATGACACGGGCCTCCAACAGCCGGTTCCGCTGCCAAGAATGGGGGCCGGATGATGCGCTGTGCGCTGGGGAAGACCCTCGCTGATCCCTAACTCTTGCTGAAAGATCAAGGGACGGTGTCAAAGCAGCAGAATCGCCTCGAGAGCACACCAGGCCTCTCAAGAGGATGGAGGGACGAAGCAGTGCCAGGAGGAAACTCCGGAGCTGATGCGGACCGAGCCCTGGCCAAGGCCCCGCAGGAGGCCAGACCGAGGGGACAGGGGTCAGAGCCAAAGCCCGGACATCCGACGTGCAGGGACATGAGCAGAGTCCGCTAACCAAAGGGGTGACCTCGAGAGAATGGGGGACCCGGACGCGCAGCATTCCAAGGTCTTCCAAGCCCCTGCCGAGCGGATAATTAAAAGGCAGCAGTGATGAGGAGACCCCTGAGCTCGGTAAACAAAAGGGCTGAATGAAATCTGGGGGAATTCAACTCAAATAGGAACTCCAAGATTTGAAAGATGGCTTTCAAACTCGACGCATGTTTTAGCCGCATAAAGGATGGTGCCTGAGAAAGTACAATTTTTGTTAAGCATCCATCTCTGTCCATTCCTGTCATGTGATCTGAGTCTGAGAAGCTCTGGAAATTTCTGTGACTTGGCACCAAAGGACTCCTAGGGCTGGTCGGCTCTAATTAATTAGTTAGTGACTGGAATAGTAGGAAGTTACTCTCCCAATCAGCCCACTGCTTATGACTCTCAGTTTATGTGTAATATGCCGCCAAATAACACGTAGAAGACAGCTCTGAAAAACGCATAAATATGGGTAGGCTTTATTCTTACTAAAATGTAATTTTACAATAATCCAACAGCTGAAGAGACGAGAGGCCCTCATGATGACGCCACAGGATAATCCTACATTTGCCTTTTGGAAGAAGTGCTGTCCTCCGAGGTGCTGCACCTTGTGCACCCCCCCAACCACCCACAGTGCACAAGGCGCCCAGCCCTGCCTCGTCCTGCTTCTCTCCCCAACTCCAGCCGTCCTAGTGGGCGCGAAGCAGCATCTCATTGTGGTTTTCACAAGCACATCCCTAAAGACCAATAACACTCTGCATACTTCCCCTGTGGGTCCTGGCTTTCTTCGTCTATCTTCTTTGGAAAAATGTCTGTTCATATCCTTTTGAAAGGGAGTGTGTTTAAAAACGAAGTCAGGAGTTCATGGCACAGCGGAAACGAATCCGACTAGGATCCATGAGGTTGTGGGTTCAATCCCTGGCCTCACTCAGTGGGTGAAGGATCTGGCATTGCCATGAGCTGTGGTGTAGGGCATTTTAGGATCAGCTTGTCCATCTCTGTAAGAAAACCCACCTGGAACTCTGAACCTGGAGATCAGTTTGGAGAACTCTGCCCGTTTTAACAGCGCAAAGTCTGAAGTCTGAGCATGGCAGCCGCCAGATACACTTAATACACGTGCTCATCATGGGTCACCGACCACCTGAGGAAGGACACAGAGCTCAAATCTGCAATTTTCCTTCCATCTAAATGCAGGCTGCAGGATTGAAAAAGCTACAAAGGCATCACGGGCTACAGTAAGCAGACTGTGCTTCAATTTTTAAAAGACATCTAGAAAGAGCATTTGAAAACCCTCAGCCTTTTCGTCATCTCCATCAGGTGTGCTTGGGCGGGGTGTGTGTGTGTGTGTGTCTGTGTGTGTGTTTAGTTCCCATCCGTGCTGATACCGTGCAGGCTGCTACAGAAAGCCAGGTTACAGACACGCTCTGCCTGTCCCCGTGGTTGCTAACAGGGGACGGCTGGTGCCCTGGAAGGACCACATCAGAGATGGAAGGGTGGCTGTCCGCCTGACTTTTTCTCCAGATACTGTCGTGCTGGTTACTAGTTTGTTTCAGGTCAATGTCTGTGGCTCCAAGGAGAAAACTGCTTTCCCTGAAAACTCAAGGGCCCTGGACAAAAACGACAGCCGGAGCGAGCACGGCGGAAAGCTCCCCCCAGCGGAGGTTAAGGTTAAGACACATGTCCATTTCACAGCTGCACTTGGGGGGGCGGGGGAGGGACAGGGGGAGGGGGTGCTGGCACACAGCGGAGGGGACATCAGCTCTTCTTACCCCAATCTTAACGGATCAAGGCTCTGAGATACAGGAGGTGCACATTTGGTTTAATCGGTAGAAGCCACAGTTGCTAACCCCACCGGGAGGTGCTGAGTCATGTCCGGACCTGCCAGCATCAGCTCACACGGTCGGGCACCTAGAGCACAGGGGACTCCTTGGCCTGGGGGCCCCTTAGCCTGGCTCTGTGCTGGGTGCCCTCTGATGCTCTCACCCCCGACCCCAGCAGGGACGCTTCCTGACGAGGCGAGGCCTCGCCCTGTGACCTCCTGGGCCCCCTTGAGGGCTCTGCAAGGAGGCTCCAAGGTGGGGCCATCACAAAGCACTGGAGGCCCAGGGCCGAAGCCTTTAGGTGGAAGCCAGCAGAGCCGCTGGGGGACCAGGGTCGGGCCTCTGTATAAACACTGCTGGTTCTGCCGCGAGGTCTCCGTTGAGCTGAGTGTTCAGGATTTGATCACAAACACCCACTCGAGAATGTCCACGTGTTCTGTCACCGAGGCCGTCTGTGCTGTCAGCTTCCTGGTTTCTGCCACACAGGATGATCACCCCCTTTGGCACTCTGGGAAGGAGGGCTGGACAGTCCGTGAGGGCTGAGGGTCAGAAGTCGGGCCCGGGTTCCTCTGAGCCACTCAGTGCTCCGTGGGCTGCTCAACTGCAGTTTAAAGGAGGGAGGTCGGGCTGTCAAGAAAGTCCAGACCCCCCCGAAGTCTGCAGGGCTTGGGGGGCGGGGTCATTATGAAAGGGAATAACTAAGACATTCTAGTAAAGTAGAATGTTTCAAACAGAAAGAGAGTCGATGTACAATATTAGGTGCCTTTCGGGTGGGCTACATGACGATGGGCCATGTGCACCCACTAGGAAATGATCACGGGATCCCGCACCCATCTGTCCCCACACAAGGCTAGCACAATACTCCCTGTGCTGGCATGGCACCCCTGGGACCTGTCTGTCATACAGCCCAATTCCCTACACCTGTTTCACCCATCCACCCACCCCGCTCCCATCTGGCAACGGCCTGTTTGTTTGTTCTCTGTATCTACGAGTCTATTTTTTTTTATTTTGTTCTGTTAGTTTGTTTCACTGGTGGGTGGGCTTTGTTTTTTTTAGATTCCACATATACGTGAGTTCATGTGGTATCTGTCTTTCTCTGTCTCCCTTACTTCACTTTGCAGAATTCTCTCTAGATCCATGCATGCTGTCACAAATGGCAAGACCTCATTTTTCTGGCTAAGAGTCCACTGTGGAATATACCATGTGATATCCACTCATTCATCCATGGACACTTAGGGTGTTTCCATATCTTCGCTACTGTAAATAGTGCTATAATGAATGTGGGGTACACGTATTTTTTCAAATTAGTATCGTTATTGTCTTCAGATAAATACCCAGAAGTGAAGTGGCCGGGTCACAGGGCAGTTCCGCTGGGTCACAGGGCGGTTCTCTTTTTAATCTCTTCGGGACCCTCTATACTGTGGCCCACAGTGACTGCACCAGTTTCCATTCGCACAGCAGCAGGAGGGCCCCCTTTTCTCTGCATCCTCGCCGGCTCTTGCGATTAGCGTCTTTTTGGTCACAGCCATCGGACAGGAGTGAGGGCAGGTCTCTGCGGGCTTGCTTTGTGTTTCCGGGGTGACTGGTGATGCTGACGATCTTCCTGCGTGTCTGTGGACCACCTGTAAGTCCTCTCTGAAAAGATACCTCTTCAGATCCTCCGCCCATTTTTTAACTGGATTGTTTGTTCTGATGTTGAACTGTATAAGTTCTTTGTATATTTTGGATATTGAACTAAGTTCAACTGTATAAGTTGAACTGTATAAGTTGAACTGTATAAGTTCTTTGTATATTTTGGATATTCTAAAGTAGAAACTTTTTTTTTTTTCTGTCTTTTGAGGGCCACACCTGCAGCACATGGAAGTCCCCAGGCTAGGGGTCCAATTGGAGCTGTAGCCGCCGGCCTACGCCACAGCCACAACAGGGGATAGGAGCCGCATCTGCAACGTACACCCCAGCTTAGGGCAATGATGGATCCTTAACCCACTGAGCGAGGCCAAGGATCGAACCCGCAACTTCATGGCTCCTAGTCGGATTCGTTAACCACTGAGCCACGACAGGAACTGCTAAAGTAGAAAGTTTAATTATGCCCTTTCAGCTGCCAACCAGTAATGTGAGCACTGACAGCACTAACTTTTTTATAAAAACTGCACCTTTGTTTTCATAAAACCAAAGGTTTCTTAGAAAGGACTAGATTACTCAGTAAAGAGTGAGCGATTCATTACTAGGCATCAGGTACCGTTCCAGACACCGGTAACAGTGGTGAATGAGAGACAATCGCTGCCCTCTGGGGCTGACATCTGGCTAAGGGACAAAGACAGCAGAGGTGGCTGTGAGCACAGGCGCTGTGCGCTGAGCCCCGAGGCTGGGAGGCCAGAGGTGGGAGGGGCTGCGGCCACAGCGGCAGAGCAAGGCGAGAACCTGTGTCTGCGGAGATTCGGCCACAGGTGGCTCCTCCAACCCCTGGGGGAAGGTTAAATAGACACACAGCCAAGTGGAGGCCCCGAAGCTCAGCGCCCGGGGCTGTGCAGGGAGCGACTGGGACAGGGGCTTCACTATGGGGCCATCTGAGGGCGGAGCACATCCTGTGTTCTCTCCCTCGTGTTGCCTCCGACACCTTCCGCGGTGCCCTCAGCTGCAGCCGGTCCTGGCGAGCTGCAGGGAAGCTGGGAGGAGGCAGTGAAGACGGGCTGCAGGCCGAGGGTCCAAGGAGGAGTCAGGGAGCAAGACCTGGTCCCAAGGTCACGGTCAAGGAGACCCCCGCTGGTCCGTCTATCCTAACAAGGTGGTCCTGGCCGAGGAGCTCCAGGGCCGCGCCGAGGGTGCCGGGGCCGGCTCCCCGCTCCCTCCCTGCCAGCCCGCGGCTCCCAGGCTGCCAGTCCCCGTCACACCTCGGGGTCATCTCTGTTTCTGAACTCCCCGTCTCTGTGCCCTCTTCATCTGACAGGTGAGGCCCGGCCATCACATTCACACTCACGTGCATTATTCACTCTCCGCGGTGACAGGCCTCATTCACTCCCGCGCGCCCCCTCCTCCTGGGCCAGGCGGCCTTCTTCATACCTGCCTTTGACCTGCAGACACAGGACAGGCCTGCGTGTCTGGGGAGGGAGGGGCTCCGCCGGAGGCCTTTTAAACACTGGTCTGCAGTCTGGGCTCCGATTCAGTGCCCAAGAAAGAAACCGCTTTTGAAAACATCTGAGGCTGTCAGGTCGGCAGCCAGGAATGGTCCTGTCTTGAACGAGGCATCAAGTACAGAGAGCGACTTCCGCGGATAATCAGGGCTGGTGAATTCAGTGTGTGCAAGAAACTCACATCTCTTAGAGGACCCTAAGTTCACACGGGTTTAACGTTACACACGGGAGCACCCCTGCCATCCCTGGCAGAGCACAAACCCCTCCCCGCCACGAAGCCCCTTGCTGCGGCACCTGCGACGCTGAATTCAACCCAGGCCACTTTTTGAGAGCAGGTGCCTCCCTCCTGCCGGGGCCTCGGTGCCCCAAGGAAATGTTGACGGCGGCTTTTACCCACCCAGCGCCGGGCATCTGCCTGGTGCTTTGTAGAGCACCTGCACTTCCACGCAAGCTCGCAGGCGCCGGCCGGGGCACAGAGCGGGCACAGCCCCGAGGCTGCTCGCTTGCCTGGGGACAAGAAGCCCCAGGCCCAGTGACGCTGGGACCCTGCCTCTCAGCCTGATCTTGGATCTCAAAAGAGCAAACATTCATCAGCCTGCTTCCCAGGCTTGATCTGACGGTGCAGAAACAGACTTGAACTTCACACACTGTGCTCTTATGTTTGCCAGCCGCAGAAATAGCACGGGGGGCGGGGGGGCGGGAGCTGGCAAAAGCGACCCAGTTCTTCCGAAATCTGTTCCTTCCTGGCTCCCCATTCTGGTTTTCCCTTCTCTGCCGAGGCCCCCGTTGTGGATGCGGCTGCTCTGTGTAGGACCCGCGGGAGAGCTGTGGGCTGAGGAGCTTGTCAGGGACCTGGGTGCTGTCTGCTTAGAACGTGGGGAGAGGGGAGAGGTGGCCGTCCCCTGTGAATGTCCTCAGGGCACTGAACCAGATCAAGGCCGAGGGGCCAGCACAGAGCTGACCAGAGCGATGCACACAGACCAGCAGAGGGCAGATCGCAGCAAAGGCAAAGCCCTGCAGCCCACGGCTCAGCAAGTGCGGTCGCTCCATCCATCCTTCTGGCCTCTGATGACCCACAGGTGTGGGATCTCTCTGTCACCAGGTGACAGTGACCTGTGACCTCTGTGGTGTGGGCCGGGAAGAGCGCTCACAAGCAGAGGCAGCAAAATGATTCGGACATTGTCTTCATGTTGCATGGGGGGTATGCGTCTCCGTAAAATAAAAACGAGTTGGTGGTGCCCACGTTAGAAAATGCTATTTGGACTCTTTTCACGTCTGCATCTAGAAATGAAATCCAAACAGTAAGCGACATCTGGTCACTCAATCAGTGCTTTTCCTGCAAACAGAGCCCCCGAGGTCGTGGCCGTGCATCTCCGTGGCCACACAGTGTCCGGCAGCTGCCCCACAGCCTGGGGGCGAGCCGAGCCCCCACACGCTCTCCTGCGTCCACTGGCTCTTCTGCTGTCACTGTGACAGGGAAAGTCCCCTTGGCTGCGGGCCCCCCTCGGGCATCAAGCTGCCCATAAGAAGTGGCATCAGGACACGCTGAGCCGCACGCCGCGGTTTACAGAGGGCAAGCTGCTCTGGGCGCCTCCTGCGACATCCACCCGGGAGGCCCAGCCACTGCGCTCCATGGCCCCCCCGGCTGCTTGCCTGTGGGAGGAAGAGCTAATATCTACAGAGTCCTACTCCTGCCTTTGAACTTCCGTGTAACCTCAACATCAGGAGCCAGCTGTCGCTCCCACCCATTCTTCAGACAAGGAAACTGAGGCTTAGAGAGGCCAGGTGATTTGTGCAGGGGACACTCTGACAGAAAGGGAGGAGCTGGGACTGGAGCCAGGGCTTCTGGCTCGGAACTTGCCCCTTGCGACACCTGGTTTTCTAGGGTGGGAGACAGGAGCCCAGGGAGCCCCCTAGTGTGCCAGTGAGACGCGTCAGCATGAAACCCCCGCCTTGCCCACGGCCCCCTCTGGGGCAGGTGGCTGCAGGTGGCCGCTCCACCCTGAGCTGTAAGTTACGCACCGTGTGTCTGTCAAAACGAGCTCTGCTACCCTGAGGGCAACCGACTGGGCCACCAGCTCCAGGACAGCGAAACAGTGCCTCTTCATGTTGGTGACGCTCCGGGACCCAGCACACAGTAGGTGTTCAAGAAAAACTTGTTGATTGAATAAATAAAAGGGTGGATGGATCAGAAACCGGCCCCCAAGCCTAGGGCAGTCGGGTTGGGGTTATCAAGCATGAGGTCTCTGAGGGGGACCCACCAAACTAACACGGGACCTTTGGAGCGGGAGGTCAGGGGCGCCCCGAGAGGGCGGGCCAGCGTCCCCTCTGTGAAGCCTGTTGCTCGCCCCAGGCGGGGAGGCACGGGAGCCCCGAGGGACCCACAGCGAGGAGCCGATACCCCGCGTCTCAGGTTCCTGGGATCTTTCACTTGAACCCCTGGCGTCAGGGGGGTCTGAGATGCTCGCCTCCGTAGGACGTGAGCGAGCTGAGCTTGGCACATGCAGAACTTGCCGCGTCCGTCCTGACACCTGTGAGAGCGCGGTGCCAGTGTTTGCCCTGTGGGCCTTCCTCCACCTGAGCTGGGCCAACCCACGGCAGGAAGCAACACGGCTCCAAGGGAAAGCGAAAGGCCAGCCAAGCCGCGTCTCACACACAGTTCGTGAGCGACCCTGCGGTATGATGATCTTTCCTTTCTGTTTTTCTTTTTTTAGCCTTTCATCAGGATTCCTGAAGCCCCGTTAACGTTTGTCTTAGGTAATCTGGCTGCGTATTTCAGAACCACGAGTCCTGTCTGCAATTAACGCCATGGACGCCTTATTGTTATTGATCCCTGGGCCTGACATGCTCAACAAATGGACGGGTCACGAGGTCACTGTGCAGCTTGTTTCCGAGCCTGTAGGCTGTTGCTTTCTGGAGCAAAACATAAAGCCTCGCCCTGCAGGCCCCCCTTCTGGCAACTGCCAAGGCCTCCCACCCAGGAGAAGCTAAATGTCACATCCCGTCCCGTGACGGCTGGCTCGTGTAGCCCCTGGCACCCGCCTCGAGGTTTTGCCCAGAGGCAGCCCAGGGAGTCACCACTACAGCCCTGACACCCGGCAGCTCTGCAGCATCCTCCCCTTCCTCAAGCTTCCTGGTGGTGACTGTGCGTCCTAGTGAAAGACTGGAGGAGGCGTTCCCATCGTGGCGCAGCAGAAACAAATCCGACTAGGAACCATGAGGTTGCAGGTTCAATCCCTGGCCTTGCTCAGTGGGTTAAGGATCCGGCGTTGCCGTGAGCTGTGGTGTAGGTCGCAGACGTGGCTGGGATCTGGCGTTGCTGTGGCTCTGGCATAGGCCGGAGGCAACAGCTCCGATTAGACCCCTAGCCTGGGAGCCTCCATGTGCCTCGGGTGCGGCCCTCAAAAGACGAAAGACAAAACAAAAAGACTCGAGGAATAACTGTGTTGTGACTACGGCATCACCTGCAAAGGCGGTAACCAGCTGACACGCGCTCTCATCTTGTTTTTCGAGTGTTGAGAAGTGTAAAGTGTGGCAGTGCCATAGCTGGGACGGCAGAGGGGTTCCATCTTGGCGTCATCCCTGAGGTTTCGTGGTGGCTGCCTGGAGAGCTCACGAGAGCAACTGTCAGGCTCAGTCCAGGCCAAGCCAGCTGGAGCTCAAGATGGATTAGTCATGTCTGCCATGGGAGCAGGCATGGAGACAGTGGGGCTGATGTATTTTATATATATAAAACCTAAATATATATATATATATATATATATATATATATATATATAGCTTTTTAGGGCCGCATCTGCGGCATATGGAGGTTCCCAGGCTAGGGGCTGAATTGGAGCTACAGTTGCTGGCCACACCACAGCTCATGGAAATGCCAGATCCCCCACCCACTGAGCAAGGCCAGGGATCTAACCCATATCCTCATGGATACTAGTCAGGTTCATAACCCCTGAGCCATGATGGGAACTCTCAGCTGTGTAATATTTTGCCAACTTAGTTTATAGCATAGATTTCATAATATGTCCTGAGAGGCAGCAACCAAAGCCCATTTTCTATCCCATTATGAAAACATTCCAAAGACTTTCCTCATGAGTCAAAACCGAATCCTTATTCACTAACTGCCCCCACAAAGCACAGAGCAGGCAGAGATCAGCCCCAGGAATCGCAGTTATGTCTGTGATCCTGTGAAATTCCTCAGTGGGGCCACGCAGGCCACTCAAGGGCCGTCATGATGGCAGGGGGCAGGAGCATGGCAACTGAATCCCAACCCACACTGGCCACCGAGCGACCTTGGGCGGGGGGGTTACGTCCCCTCTCTGGGGTCTGTCTCTTCATCCCTCACACGGAGCAAACAATCCCTGGCCTCCTGAATTTGGACAAGGAGAACGGGTGCAGGCTCGGCTGAGTCCTAGCAGGAGCACAAAGCCGTGAATGGCTCAGGATGGACACTCCCGACAGCTGGTCTCCCCACTGGAACTGAATAACCCCCCTCCTCTGGGCCCTTGTGTGTGTAACGGGGAGAACCACGGGGTGACAGTGCCAAGCTGAGTGAGGCTCAGGTCCCCTGTGGCGAAGCACAGCTAATGATAACATGCCCACCGCTAGGCTGACTTCCACCATAAAACCCCTCTGATTTGCAAAAGTGGCTCGAAATTGATACATCAAGCCTTTCATTTCTTTTAGCCTTCAACTGGTAGTAGATTTTCTTTTTTTGAAGTTTTACAAAAAGATTTACCAAAAAAAAAAAAATGGTTTTGGCCATGCCTGTGGGGTGAAGAAGTTCCCTGGCTGGAGAGAACCCAAGCCAGAGCAGTGACAAACACTGGATCCTTAACCTGCTGAGCCACCAGGGAACTCCATGGTTTATCAAAACACCGAGAAGGTAGTTCAGCGAGTTCCCAGCCCCCAGCCCACAGTGTCCCCATCGCTGACACCTCATGTGGGAGGGACACCTGCTCTCATTAATGACCCCTGTGGACACATTATTATTAACGAGCGTCCATAATTCCTTCAGACGGCCTTCCTTTGCACCCAACGTCCTTCGTTAGACATTTCATCTGGTTTCTCAGACTCCGCTTTGCCTCACACGACCTTGACAGTCGTCTGGACAACTGTTCAGTGTCTGCGAGGGCATCTCTCTATTAGGCTGTGTCTGCTTTTTCTCACGGTTACACTGGGGTTACGGGTTTGGGGGCGTGGGGACCCCAGATGGCAAGGGGCACCCTCACTGTGCCACGGCGGGGACACCGGTGCCGTCTCACCATCCGCGTGGACCTGACCGCCTGCCGGAGGTGGCGCCTCTCAGGTCTCTCCGCTTGGGCTTCTCCTTCCCTCCCCGACCTCACTGCGCTCTTTGGAAGGAAGTCACTCCGCAAAGGAGTGGAGACTCCGCGCCAAGCCCTCGGGGTGGAGGACCCACGCACACTATTTAGAGCGCTCCTACAAAGGAGATTCGTCTCTTCGGCCCCATTTATTTTTGATCCACTTACTTATATGACTAAGGACTCACGGATATTTATTTCACACTTTGGCTCACACTCCAGGGCTGCTTTATTCTGTTGCTCATGCTGTCCCAGCTCCGGCCACTGGGGGCGCTTTCTGCCGGCTTCCCACCCCTTGACATATTCCCATCAACATACACGTATTTTCAGCCCCTCCGTGCTTTCTGACACACGATGCCTTTAACGTTTTAATTTGGAAATAATCAGAGATTTGTAGGAAACTGCGAAGAAACGTCCAGGAAATCCCCTGCCCCTTTCCCCCAGCCGCCCCCTAAAGTTCGCATCCAACACACAGGACAAGATAAAAGCCAGGAGGTCGACGTGGTGACAATCCTCAGAGTTTACGCTGGTTTCTCCAGGTGCACATCACCTGTCGAGGGCCTGGGAGGCGGGAACCCTATGCGACTCCATCAGGTGTGCAAGTGAACGTAACCATCACCCCCCCAAGACAAAGGACCACGCGGCCGGACTGTCGTGAGCCACCCTTGCAGAGCCTTCCTCCGCCTCCTGTCTCGAACCCCGGGCAGCCGGGCATCTCTTCCCCATCCCTGTAGTTTCATTATTTCAAGAATGTTATAGCAATGGCACCCCCGCCCCGGGCACAGCTGCCAGTCTGGTGCTGCCACGTCCCCCAGGGGCCACACCGTCTTCTGGCAGAAGGATGCACACAGCAAACCACCTCGCAAGACGGCGGGAGGGTTAAACGGACAACACGTGGCAAGGACTTTCCACTCGAAGGAAGTGGCGTCCGAGGACAGACCTGCGTCCTTCCACCGCTTGTCTCTCTGCAGCTGCGGGACCATCTATGTGCCGTTGGCCACACAACACAAGTGTCGAGACCCAGTTCCCTCACCTGGCATAGTAAGAGAGTGGAGAGTACTGTACACATTATAAATGTCACAGTGACTCAAAGATAGAAACATCACCATATAGGAGTGCCCGTTGTGGCTCAGTGGGTTAGGAACCCAGCAGGTACCCATGAGGACGGGGGCTCAATCCCTGGCCTCGCTCAGTGTTTTAAAGATCTGGCATTGCTGCAAGCTGCTGCACAGGTCGCAGATGCGGCTCAGATCCTGCGTGGCTGTGGCTGTGGTGTAGGCCAGCAGCTGCAGCTCCAATTCAACCCCCAGCCTGGGAACATCCATACACCACAGGTGCAGCCCTAAAAAAATTTGTTTTTAAAAAAAGAAAGAACGTCATATATGTGAAATACCTGGCTCGTCAAACACACCTATTAAATCATGGCTTTTACTATTACTATTACCCTGACTCAGAGCCTGAAGTGTGGGCTCTCATTTTGGGGGGCAGGATCTTCAGGAGGGCACCTCATCGGTGCCCCCTGGAGGCCCCTGAGGGTGACACCAGCTCCCTCCCCTGCCTCAGAGCCCCACCCTCACACGCACCCCAAAGGCCTGAGCGCTCTCACCCACAGTGACCGGCGACACGTTAGGTCCCCCTTTTCCTCGGCGAGGGAATGGGGCTCCCTCTGTTCACAGGTGACTGAGCCGAGACCCACACTCAGGAACTTCTGGCTCCAGACCCGAGGCCCCCCCTTCCAGCAGGCTGGCTCTCCCTGTGCGCATCTGGTAATAGATTGGTTTGGATTTTGTTTTTAATAAACTCATGATGATTGCATCTTCTCTAGCCTCACAGAGTCTCATACAATGAAAAGGGGGTGAGAAGCTGCCAGATCCTGACTGAGAGGGGGCTTCGGCGGTTTCCTTGTGTGGGTTCGTTTCCATTTCACTGCAGCCCTGGGTCTCCCGCCAAGGACAGCCTTAGAGACGGGGTCTCCTTTCCCTACTATCCAGGGTACCACAGGCAGCGCAGCCTCCCCGACACCGGCACCCAGGACCCCGGCGAGAGAACAATCTGAAAGTCTCGCTTCTCTTGGCCTGGAAGCGCCCTGTGCCTGGGGAGATCCACGCAGCTCCGCGAGGGGGAGAGAAACCCCCGGAGCAGCTGTTCCCTTCCGGCCACAGGGCCGTGTCCTTGTCGGGTCTGCTCCCCACGCTGTGCCAGGCAGTGCAGAAATGGGGCATCAACGTACTCATTCGTTCATCTGTTTATTCAATGATGAATCTGTTCACCTGTTGAATAATGAACTGACTCAATATGCCATTCACTGAGTTTTGTTTGTTTGTTTGTTTGTTTGTTTTGTCTTTTTGTCTCTTTAGGGCCGCCCCTGGAGGTTCCCAGGCTAGGGGTCGAATCCGAGCTACAGCCACCGGCCTAGACTACAGCCACAGCAACGCACAATCCAAGCCTCATCTGAGACCTACATCACAGCTCACGGCAACACCGGATCCTTAACCCACTGATCGAGGCCAAGGATCGAACCCGAATCCTCATGGATGCTAGTCGAGGTTCACTAACCGCTGAGCCACAAGGGGAACTCCTTGCTAAGCCTTTTTACTCCATGGATAACTCAAATTATTGTATCATGGTAAACGAATACAAATATTTTGAAGTAGGATGAAAATTCCACCTTAATTTTTAAAACGACGTACCTCTAGATATTAAAAACATTTCTCCCTACTTTCTTTCCTTCCTTCCAAGCTATGCACCAAGTGTGGTTCTAGGTTTACAAATAAACGGAGAAGATCATTCTCAGAAAAGGTAAGTGCTGTAAAAAAACAAACATCAACTATAATAGAAAAAATAAAAATCTTTAAAAAAAAAAAAGAAAGAAAGAAAGAAGAAAGAAAACAAAACTCAGCCAAGGCATAGACAGTGACTGGAGGAGAGATGGTTAAAGCAGCTGGGTGCAGAGAGGGGGTGTCATTTGAACTTAGATATAAATGACCAGGAGGTGGCGTCCCAGGCAAGAGAACAGCAAGTGCAAAGGTCCTGAGGTCTGCAGTGTTCCAAGGGCAGGAAGGAGGCCAGGGTGGCCAGAGGGTCACGCACGGGCAGATGAGGGGCAGGGATGGCAGCAGGGAGGCAGAAAGAGGCCAGCCTCTGCAGCTTTTACAGAAAGCTGTAGGGAAGAGCCCCATGTGATAGGAGGCCTCGGGACGGCTTTTAACAGCAGAGCTACTGTGTCTGGTTTATGCTTTTAAAAGCAACCTGGACAAGGGTTCCCGTTGCAGTAACGCACCCGACTAATATCCGGGAGGTTGTGGGTTCGATTCCTGGCCTCACTCAGTGGGTTAAGGATCCAGCGTTGCTGTGGCTATGGCCGGCAGCTGCAGCTCTGATTTGACCCCTAGCCTGGGAACTTCATATGCCGCAGCTGCGGACCTAAAAAAAAAAAAAGGCAAACTTTTCCAATAAGAGTGAAGGCAGGAGACCAGTTAGGACCCCGAGGCTGGTGCGTATGGCTGTCCCTCCAGCATTAAGGGGACCTGGGTGGGAGGCTGACTGAGAAGCTCAGGCTCACATAGATCCTGGGGCCCAGGTGGGACGACCCCCCAGGATGCCCGTGGAGAACACGGGGGCCCAGGCATCCCAGAAAAGGATGAAAATACACGCCGGGCCTTGCAGGCACCCATCAGCCAGAGGCCGTCAACAGACGCTTGAGGAGCCTTAGGCCGGAAGTGGCCTTCTAAACAAAACAGGCGCGACCTACCATCCCCCGCCGGGTCCTCCTCTCTGCCCCCCACCACCACCCAGAACATCCGACGGGAAGCAACATCTGACCCAGCTGTACAAGCCACCTGAACCCACCTGCCCAACAACACAGTGAATGGGGAGGAAGAGCTACCAGCCAAGAGGAGGAGAAACCAGCCCAGCGCCTCACATCCAAACAGCACAGAGACGGCCTGGGTGCACGGTCTACGTGGAGACGCAGGACTTGGCCCTGAACTGCCGGAAGGCACAAACTGGGTGGGGGCAGGACCGAGGCATCCGAGATGCGGATCACAGACTCCCAAGGTCCTCGGCCCCGCGGGGAATGGAGGCTGAGCTCAGCCCTTGTCCTGGGCAGCCACGCGGCCGAGGGTCAAGGTCAGGGTCAGGGCCAGGGGCTGGGCCACAGCCCTGAGTGGAGCAGCTGCCGGACCCTGGCTGTCCCAAGAACACCCATCTGCAGCAAGGCATTGGAGGGGCCCCACAGAAGCCTCCCAAGGCGGAGGGTTAGGGGGCACTGAAGACGGGGGGTCTCCACCGCCCCCACCAGGGCTGCTCAGGCCTCGGCTCGCAGCCGCCCAGGCAGCCCAGGCCCCTCCGCTCCGCACAGCCCGCTCATGGCTCTCTCCTCCTCTGTTCCTCTCTGCTCTTCCCCTAATGAGTCCTTCCCAGTCTGTTAAAGGGCCTGCGTGGTTGTTCTCGTTCTCCAGGGAAAATGCACGCAGTTTAGCTGAGCACCCAGGCCTGCAGGGCGCTGCCCACTCGCCTCCCGCTCGGAAACCGTCACCTCCCCGCCCAGTTCTCTGTCCCCTGGGTCTCAGCTGCCCAGTCACGCACGAGTCATGCGCTGCAGGTGCAAACAACACCCGCTCTGGCTCGTTTGTGAACAGGCAGGCAGGTACCGAAAGGATGTCAGATACCCAGACCGAAGGGACGCTCAGGGCGAGGCCGGAGCCAGGACGGCCAGGCGGCTGCGGTGACGCTGAGTCCACACATCGGGGAGGTCCGCAGGGACGCCTCGCCTGCTGGTGGACCCGAATCTGTGTCACAGCTGCCGCCGCAACCGCAGCCTGAAGCCCATGCCCCTGAGTCTCTGCCTCACTCATTTCAGATGCGAGGTCCCACTGGGAACATCTGGCTGTTGGCGTGTGTGTCCTGAGACGGCACCTGCGACCCTGATTCCTGTTCCCCAAACATGAGGAGGGCTCTTCGACCCTGAGCTGCAGGGAAAGTTAACGAATGCCCGCTGTGGCCACCAACTGCTCTGTGACATCCGGCAAAACCTTTTAACGCTGTGGGTCCACTGGTCCTTACTTAGCAAAGACACACTCAATTGAAATGACAACAAGTTCTGAAAATGCAAATCACTATTCCACTTAGAATGGATCAGCAGTGAGGTCCCGCCGTACAGCACGGGGAACTCTATCCAGTCTCTTGGGATAGACCAGGATGGAAGAGAATACGAGAAAAAGAATACACACACACACACACACACACACACACACACACACACATAACTGGGTCACTTTGCTGTACAGCAGAAATTGGCACAACATTGTAAATCAACTATACATTTAAAAAATACTTTAAAAAAGTATTTAAAAAAAGAAAATATAAATCAGTGGGCTAATTCCAGGTACTCTAGACTCACCATGTCTACTTCTCAGCATGTTTACACTTTTTCATTTAAAAAAAAATTTTTTTTCAGGAATAACAAAGGGGAAAAAACCTCCGAGACAGGGTGGTTGTGGGAATTAAAGCTAATGAATGAGGGGTGCTTAATTACTGGTCCTTAGTGGTGCTCAACCATTTCCCACGCTTTCCTCTGAGAGGCAGAGCACAGCAAGAACAGGAACAATGAAGCGATGAAACGGAGGCCACAGACGTAGAGGCTCGGAAAGTGTGCCTGACCGGGTGGAAGTTTACTCCCTGCCCTGCGAGCGCTCTTCTCTGAGAAGGAGCTGGAAACCTGGTCCCCGCCCTGCCGGGTGTGGGGCGCCCTCCGGCGGTGGCACGTGGTAGCTGGTCTCTGCTCTGGCCGCCGCAGCGCCTGGCCTGGAAAAGGAGCCTCCTTAAGGAAGGGCCGAGGGGGTCCGTTCCAGAGCGGATGGTGGAGCCTTGCGGCTGGATGGGCCTCCTTCCCAAGAACCTCCTGCTAACGACCACGGTGTAAAGCACTGCGGAGCAGCACAAGGCGGAGAAAGGCCTCAGCACCGCGGCGCCGACAGGAGGCATTTGGGGACCTGCCAGGGGTTCCAGTGAAATTACAGTATTCGAAAATACGGCAGTGATGGGAGCTGCTGGCCTATTCCTAGCAGCTCTGTCCTTAGCGGAGGGCGCCGTCGCCATCCCTGTAGACCAGCACGCTGGCCGTCTGATCAGGGACACCAGAGGGCACCTCGGGGGAGAGGGGGCGACACCAACAGGACAGGGTTATTTCATGATCACAACAGCAGCAGCATCGATTGGGGAGCCTTCACTGCGTGCCAGGCCCCGGATCCGGCACGGCACACGGATTCTCCCGTTTTCTCCTCACGACAGCCCTGTGAAGGAAGCACCGCCATTCACCCCACTCTACAGACGAACACACTGAGGCAGGAAGGAATTGGGTCCCTTGCCCAAAGCCCCATGGGTGCAGGCGGCAGAGCCGGACGCATGTGTATAATCACTGGGTCTCTCTCTTTCTTAAAGTGCTGACGTACAGCTGACTCACAATATCGTTAGTCTCAGATGCAGAGCAAAGTGATTCAGTTATACACACATATACACATCTGGGCCATGTACATATATATTCTCTTTCAGACTATTTTCCCTTAAAGGTTATCACCAGACAGTCAGTAGGGGTGCCTGTGCTCTAGAGGAGGCCCTTGCTGAGCATCTACTTCATATACAGTGAGGGGAACCTGTTCATCCCAAATTCCTAATTCACCCTCCCTCCTACCATCCCCCTTGGTCACCGTAAGTTTCATTTCCATGTCTGCCGGTCTACCTCTGTTTTGTAAATAAGTTCACTTGCATCAGTTCGTTCTTAGATTCTACCTACAAGCACTACCATATTTGTCTTTCTCACTGTGTCTCTTTTAACTGACGAGGCTTCTCCTTGATCCCATAATCCCTGCCCAAGGAATCCCAAAAGAAAGCAAACACCCACCCTGAGAAGTTCCGTGTCAGCAGACCACCCCACCCCAGGCGGCACCCCGGGCCGGCGGGATTTGCGGGGGATGGATTCTGGTCCTGGGGGCAGGGACGCTGCTCAGTTTGCTTATGAAGAAGAAGGTGCCCAGGGTACTTCCTCCAAGGACCGATGCGAGGAGTCAATGAATCCCCAGGTCAGGTTCCCAGTGAAAGATCAAAAAACCATGCTCGCTGCCCCGCCCTGCAGCCAATGCTGCAAAAAAGAGGCCAGGCAGGGGTCAAAAAACGAAACACACTCACGGGGCAGCTTCCCTTAAAGACAGATGCTGTCCAGCTCTTCAGGGAGGAGTTAGAGAGAAATCGCAGAGCCCGGTCTAAGCAGGCCCAGCAAGAAGGGTGAGGCCTGCAAGGGGGCACTGGCCAGTTGCAGAGGCCCCGAGTGGAATGAGCTCACTCAAGGCAAATTCAGACTTTAGTGTGTGGTTGCCCCCAATAAGACGAGCTGCTGTGAAGACATCAGGGCCTGTCTTCCAGCCAGAGAAGCGACTACTGAAGGATACAAATGTTAAACATTTTTTCAGGCGAGAGGCCTGGGGAAGCAGCTGTTGATCAGTTTGTTGATCTAATATAGACATGTCTTTAGAGTCATCGACATTAAGCATAATACCTTATTGTACCTAGGTTTAATGGGGGAATGTAACTGCATTTTATTAAGAGACTTACAGCTTGTTATTTTGAATGGAATGATGGGGGACAGAGTAACAGGGATACAGAAAGTGATGGAAGGTTTGTGGGTAGTGGGCAATGAGCAAAGAATTTTGTGCATGGTTGGGGCTAAGTTTAAAATTTCAGTAAACCGATTTTACGTGTACAGTTGTGCAGTACGTGCACTGCACAAAGACGCCAGAGGGGGAACGTCTCAGCATGTGCTGTATCCCAAGTTCTGTCCAAAGTGGGCATGGCTTTGAAGTTTGCACAAAAAAGACGATAGGTGATTGGAGTTCTTGCCGATTTACACCCTGAGGATTCTCCCACATGGCTCTGTGGGCCTGGTCTTTGAAAATTTTCATCAATGGTGCAAAAAAAAAAAAAAAAAATCAGTGCAGTAAAGAACACTCTTTTTTTTTTTTTTTTTTTTTTTTTTTTTTAGGGCCCCACCTACGGCATATGGAAGTTTCCAGGTGAGGGGTTGAATCAGAGCTGCAGCTGCCAGCCTACACCACAGTCACAGCATTGCACGATCTGAGCCGCATCTGCGACCTACGCTACAGTTTTCAGCAATGCTGGATCCTTAACCCACTGAGCAATGCCAGGGATCGAACTCGCATCCTCACGGACGCAATGTTGGGGTCCTTAACCCACTGAACCACGACGGGAACTCCAAGCACGTTCTAAAACTGACTGTGGTGATGGCTGCACAACTCTGTGAAAACATGAAAAGCCACTGGATTATATACTTACATGTGTAAATTGTTTGGTATATGAATTGTATTCCGATAAGGGGGTTATATTTCTCTAGGGAGGAAAGGGAGGCAGCGAGGTTCTGCCCATTCTAGACCCTCTGAGAGCAAAGACTCTGGGGCGGGAATCCCAGGCTCAGACGTTCCCAGCCTGCTTTGTGGGTGGCGTGGGAGCCAACCAGGCTCCGGCCAACGCCCGGGCTCCAGTGGAAAGTCCCCTCCGGGATGCAGTTTGGGGTCAGCAAGGGGAGCAAGACTGGATCTGCCATTGTCTCTGTCACTCGGGGCCCTAACTCTGCCTTTGGTCCCCCTGCAGCAAGAACGACTCTTGGAAAAGAGTGGCTTTTTACGCCCCTTGACCAAAAACAGACCTAGACAGGGCTGGGAACAGAAATCCCTGCTCCCAGCTTTCGGACAAAGTTGCTACAGGTGCCAGGGCCGCATTTCCAGTTCCCACGAGGGGGCACTGTTGTCATGCCCCAGCTCTCACACGCGGCCCTGCTCCGGGCCCTGGGGAAATACGAGAGACAGAAACGCCGGGGATTCTGGATTGCTGCCCCTGAAAACACAGCCTCTGCATGAGTTTTATTTGAATAAATGATTACAAGGTAACTATTAAACTACTAGCTGGAAACGGGAGAACCATGGGTTATTTAAAATGAAACAACTCTTCTCAATCACACCTCCTCACTAAAAATAAAAACATTCCTTTCAAGAATAGATTTCATCTTGATTTCGTCTTTAGACCGGACGGCCCCCTTGCAAATCGGAGCTGCCCTGCTGCCCCGGAGGCTTTTGCTTCCTGGAGTGGAAGGTTCCCTGAGCAGCCTGGTCAGCTGGGGGCTAAGGAGCAACGAGGCCCAGAGGGAGGCGCTCTGGGGCCCACGGATGTGGGTGTGACTCCGCCCCACCACCTGCTAACTGTGCAGCGTTCACCCACCTCTGGGCCCGAGTTTCTTCTCCGCAGAAAGGAGAATGGTTCCCGTCTCCCCATGACCGAGGAGGGTAACGGGCACTCAGATCAGCGCCTGACAGCGCCTGATAACCGATGGCCTGGTACTTGCTGGTTCTCAATTCTGGGTGCTCACGGGCACCCTTGGGGAAGTATTTAAATGCTTCATCTCCAATGCAAATCAAAACCATAACGAGACATCGCCTCACAGCCATTAGGATGGTTTTCATCAAGCAAACAAAACCCACACGAACAGAAAACAGAAGCCGTGGTGAGAAGCGTGGGAAAACTGGAATCCCTGAGCTTCACTGGTAGCGACGTGACACAGCGCAGCTGCAGCAGAAGACAGAGTCACGGGTCCCTCGACGTCACACATGCAAGAACACAGGGGCCAGCAATTCCACTAGATAGAGAAACTACACAAGACTGAAAGCAGAGCCTCAAGAGATGTTTGCACAGCCATCGTCACGGCAGCAGCATCCACGACAGCCAAAAGAGGAGCACAACCCAGAGGTCCATCCGCAGACCCAGGGATGAACAAATGTGGGACAGACGCATATGGGACCATCACTCACCCTTCAAAAGGCAGGAAATTCGGACCCACGATGCACCACGGATGAACCTGGAGACAGGCTGGACCAAAGAAGTCAGACGCTGAAGGACAAATACCATACAGCTCCACTGGCACGAGGCCCTACCGCTGTCCGCACGCGCAGAGGTGGAAAGGAGAACGGTGGCTGCCGGGGGCTGTGGCAGGACGGGGGGTTCCTGCTGCCCGGGGACAGCGATCCAGCTGTGCGAGATCAGCATTCAAGAGATGGACAGTGGTGCCGGCTGAACAGCAGCATGTGTGCTTGAGGCCACAGAACTAGAGACCCTAAAAGCCAGCAAAATGTGAACTTCAGGCCATGTACGTTTCAACAGATTGTTTCTTTCTTTTTTTTTTAAACGTTGTATGATTTCTATTTTTCCATTTTGAGAGGGCTTTTTTTAAAAAGTGACTTTTACGAATTTTCAGAAACATTTACAAAGGAGAAAGTCGGCTTACAGATCTGGCATTGTCACCACTATGGCTCGTGTCACTGCCATGGCGGAGGGTGCCATCCCTGGGGCGGGAAGTTCCGCATGCCGTGGGTGCGGCCAGAGGAAATGAAAGAAGGAGAGAAAGAAATTACCCGCACAGCAGACGGCCACATCTCCAGGGCGGCGGCCAGGCAGCAGCATCTGAGAACATGCACGGGGACCTGAGGAGTTCCACGTGCGACAGCCGGGCGGGGGACGAAGCAGAGGAGGGAAGGTGCCGGAGGACAGGCTCCCGACGCCCGGGCTGTTGGAGCCGCTGCCTCGGCCTCCGCTGGCCTCCCCGTGGCTGAGGCTGAGGGCTGCTCAGGGTGAGCCCTGGAGTCACCAAAAGCCAAGCTGGACCGTGGCTTTGGGACCAAGGGCAGTGAAAGTGTCCGTTAGGACAGAAATCCAGAAGTGAGTGGTACCCGGAGAGACCAGCTGCATTCCCCCAGCGCTGTCACCGCTCCAGCAGCCCCAGGTGAACACGGTGGCACTGGCTGGGGCCCCCCCCAGGTCTCTGAGCCCCAGGAGCACAAACTGACCCTTCCAGGCCTAAAGAAGGGCGGTCAGGCCAGGGTCAGGGGACATTTCTCTGAGGAGACTGCAGCTACCCCAGTGCAGGCCCCAGGGACGCAGAGCTGCTGAAGACACCCCCCCACAGCTGCCCTCCTGTGGAGGCGGCTCGGACCCACGTGTGGCCTGTGGGACAGGACGACCCAACCAGGGGACAGGCTCCAAGAAATGACAACAACTCTCAGTGGCGGGGCCGGCCAAAGGCCATCCTGAGCAGGAGCGCGGCCACCCAAGCCCCCTGTGGTTGTTCCACCCAGCCCACCACCCGGGCCTTGGCCACGGGAGCCAGGTCAGAGGTGAACTCATACGCAGAGGTCCAAGCTCCCTCCCAGAGCGGCTGTCACACACATGTGCACATGTGCCCACATTCATCTCACTCACACACACACACACACACACAGAATGCCAGCAGGATCTCTACTGGGTTTTCTTCTGCCTTTTTTTTCTTTTTTAAGGGCCGCAACCACAGCATATGGAGGTTCCTCAGTCATTGAATTGGAGCTGTAGCCGCTGGCCTACACCACAGGCACAGCAACGCAGGGTCTAAGCTGTGTCTGCGACCTACACCACAGCTCACGACAACGCCGGATCCTTAACCCACTGAGCGAGGTCAGGGATCGAACCTGCATCCTCATGGATGCTAGTCGAGTTCGTTAACCACTGAACCACGAAGGGAACTTCAGGGATCTCTATTTTTAAATGATGTGTGGGAGTTTCCCTCATGGCTCCACGAAAAAGAATCCTACTAGGAACCATGAGGTTGCAGGTTTGATCCCTGGCCTCACTCAGTGGGTTAAGGATTCAGTGTTGCTGTGACTGTGGTGTAGGCTGGCAGTTGTAGCTCCGATTTGACCCCTAGCCTGGGAACCTCCATATAGCATGGGTGCAGCCCTAAAAAGACAAAAAAACACAAAAATAAAAAAAAGCCCATGGAAGGCCCCGGGATGCTTGTGCAAAACGCCCTCCCAGGCTGTGGCTCATATTTACACACCAGCACTGGAATGGCCAGGAGGCCAGGAGGAGAGAACTCATTAGATAAACCCCGTGCTCACAGCCAGCTAGTTAATGGAATCACCGCTTTGCTGTGCCGAAAGGGAGCTGTGAGGCCAACCCGAGTGTTGTCAGCTTTATGGGGTCTGCGGACTCTTTACAAGCTTCCTCTGCGCACAAGTGTCAAATTGGGGCTGTACGGACAGATAAAAGAAAAACCGGGCTGCTGGGACGGCGGCCTTTCCCTGCGATATCTTTATACTGCGCTATAAAAGCCTATCATGCTTAATTTAAAGAGTGAAAAGTGTTGACATCTCTTTCAATTGCTAATCTTTAGGAAACAGCGAATGGAATATGATTGGAAACGAATAACTGCTCGCTTTATTGGAGAGTAGTAAAAATCTAATAGTTGGCAAAACACGGCGGTGTTTGCTCTTGCAGATAGTCGGGTCTATCAGCCGAGCGCCGCGCGGGCAGCTCAGCGCGCCCTCCCGGGCCTTCACCTGGCCTCGCGCTGGACCTTGGTTTGCCGCGTCCTGTTCTTTTTCTGTTCCTCCCCCCCGCCCCCCGGCGTGAGGCGATGCTTCTAAAGACGTAAGAGCAAACGTGGCATGTGTTCAGTGAATGGAAAAACACTCTTTGAGAGGAAAAGGTGCTTGTCAGATGTGAATTCTTTGCTTTCTTTTTTTTTCTTTTTTTTTTTCTTTTTTTTGCAGACAGGCAGTGTTTTTAAGAGAAGCATCAGACATAGGTTAGAACTTCCTACATCTGGGAGAAAGGATTAAAGGCTGCAATGGGCAGGGGGGGTCGGGTCTGCTTATTTATTTATTTAGGTCTTTTTAGGCCCCCACCCGAGGCATATGGAGGTTCCCAGGCTAGGGGTCCAATCGGAGCTGTGGCCGCCAGCCTACACCACAGCCATGGCAACGCCAGATCCTTCGCCCAATGGGTGAGGCCAGGGATCGAACCCGCATCCTCATGGTTCCTAGTCCGGTTCGTTAACCACTGAGCTACAATGGGAACTCCCAGATGGGAATCCTTAAAGGCTGTAGTTTCCCAAAGTAAGAACTTTCAGGTCAGGAGGCTAGATGTTCAGAGACGTGACCAGGGCTGGGAGCAAGGCTGGTGGGTTTGTGTGTTCATGCTGCCCACACGCATGTGCGTGCACACACAAGCACACACATACACACCCACTCACACCCACACGGGCCTGGCGGGCACGAGGCCCTGGGCCTGTGCTCCGTCCCCACGTCTAGCGCCGGGTTTGCCAGCCTGGCTCCTCTACTCTCCGGGGCGCCTGGGGGGGGGGTGGACACAGTGTCACTTAATAAACCCTGAAAACAAAACGAGGTGCTAGACAAGAGGACCCGGAACCAGAGAAATCCCTTTCCTCCCGCGTTCTGGGAAGACGCTTTCTATGCTAACGGCACCTGCCTCTCCTGCCTCGAGCCCTCAGCTCAGCCCCCAGTGTCCCGGCCCGGGGCCTCCGTGACGACGGGGACACGCTTCGCGCAAGCAGGTGTCTTGGGTGCCACGCGCGGTGTCCCAGCGGAGCCCTCAAACCCGCCGAGAGGGGCAGGGCCGCGCCGCGCCCACCTCCTGGGCGATGACAGGGATTCTTCAGCTGGAGACCCAGGCTCTCGGCCTTCACCCCAGAGCGTCGCCGTCGAGACCGAGGCCACTTCTCTGGGAAGCATCCCAAGCAGGCAGGGCTGTTCAGCCCTACGGCGGGTTCGGGGCCCCCCGTGGGCAGGCGGGCAGCCGAGGTCAGCTCTGGGCAGGACCCTGCCCCCCCCCCCGGTTGGCCTGGCCTGTCTTGGAAGCAAGGCCAAAAGTCACATCCCCCGTGTACACGCTCCAGGTGGAGCCCAGGTGACACACTCCCGCTCCCTGCTGCTGAGACCGTGAAACCCGGGGGGCTGGGCCCCAAGTTCAGAGGTGATGAGGCCTCTGGACCAAGCCCCTCCCGGGCCCGCCAATCACTCATGCCAGGGAGGCTCCTTATCTCCTGAACTTTCAGCCTGCTAATGGCAACCAGGTACATATCGCTTCGCTTTGGGCAATAAAAGGGGAAGAGTGTGTTTATCTGCTGTGGCCGGAGCCAGCCTCTCCCAGATGACTCCTCCGAGGGGTGGTTTCCTCGTTCTCCGTGTTCCAGGCGTTCCCGGTCAAGGCCAGCCGAAGACTGAGGCTCGCCCAGTGGCCTGAGAGCCTGGCCTCGTCACCAGAGCAGTCAAGGGCCTGACCGCAGTTCCCTGACTCAGGGCCACTGCCAAGGTCAGGAGAGGGGCACAGAACAGCGCTGGCCCCCAGGCTCTCGGTTCCATAAATGATGAGGCGAAGCCCACGGGGGTTCCAAAAGCACCGGGGGTATCTAAGGAAATCCCTTTTTAGGCCAGACTGCGCCAGGAGACCGACACCCCCAGAAGCCACCCCCTGATTCTGGGTGGTACCTGGAGCGCCACAGTGGCAGCCAGGTCAGGCTGGAGACAGAGAGCCCACCCCAGCCACCTCCCAGACAATGGTCCGTGCCCTGTGGTGGAAGGGAAGTGGACAGGCGGCAGGCACAGAGGTCACTTCTTCCCAGGGCCCTGGAAAGAAGGGACCAGATGTCCCTAGGCTGGGCCCAGGCCGTGGCGGAGGCTTGGGCCAGCTGGTGGACCTGTGGAGGGTGGGGTGGGGATCAGGGTGCCCCACTAGCTACTCCTGAGCATGGCCGCCCCAGAGACACATCCTGAGAGGGAACTGGCCCCACGGCCCCCCTGCCCTGGCGCCAACCTGCTCTGCTCAGCCCTGGGCTGTCCCAGCCTCAGTGGCAGCAGCAGAATGGGTTTCTGGCACCCTTTTCTGTGGAGGGAGCGCCCTGGCCAGGCTGGAGCTGCTCAGATTCAGACCACCCAGAGACCCCCCTCTCAGCGTGACACCTGTGAACAGTGTGTGTGTGTGTGTGTGTGTGTGTGTCTGCTGCCTCCACTGAGCCGTGGTTTGGCAGTTTCATTTTCCCAGGAGCAGTATTATTGGGCCACAGATGACACCATCTCTGCAGAGAGCAGAGGCCCCACAGGAGCTTCTAGAAAAGTGTTGCAGTGAAGGGCATCAGAAATGGCAGCCTTTGGAGAGCCGGGGACCGGGGATGCTGCGGGCTGGACCAGAGGGGCGAGGGGCTGGGGGGACGGCTCAGGCTGGACCAGAGGGGCGAGGGGCTGGGGGGATGCTGCAGGCTGGGCTGGCCCCTGGGGAACAGTAGCCGCGGCGTGGGGCCTCTGTGGAGAGGCCGGGGCTGCCGTAGGGAAGGGGAGGGACAGCCCGTGCCAATCTGGAGACACATCTAGTGTATCTTCTGCCTCCGCTCTGGGCAGCCTGCAGCACCCACTTCTGGAGCTGCTTCTGCCAGAGCATTAATGACGCTGTAAAATAATGAGGCCGGGACGGCCCGCACGAGAGCGAGCCCTTGATAAAAGGGAGATTTACAGCCACGTTCATCAATTTAATTATCTTTTACTAGGGTTTAAACGTAGTAGTAACACTAATCTCCATTTAACACGGTTTACAGGATCTGTGGACACTTTACAATCTTCCTCTATTCACAAGTGTCAAATTATGGCAATATTGATAAAACGGTGGAGTAAACAGCTAGGGAGACAACCCCAGGACCGGCTAATATGCTTTTTACTGCACCGTAAAAGCCTATTACGCTCTGATTTCGGGTGAAAATTTGTGGCCAATAATCTGAGTTGATAATAAAACAATTGCACAGATAATAAAAGCCGCTTTCTCCTTCAACACCCCCCCACCCCGCCGCCGGCCCCAAGCCGAGCCCAGCCTCCTCCTCAGACTTGACCATAAAAAGCCAGGCCTTGAGGGCCGAGGTGGAGGCGCCTGGCCATCAGCAGCCTCTGCCCCCTCCTCGGCCAAGGGCAGGTCCGGGAGGCCTCGGGCGGCTGACGCTGAAGCACAGGGAACCACGCCGCCCCGGGGTCCAGGCTGCTCTCCTCACAAGCATCCTGCCACCCCGGGCCTCCTGCAGAGACAGCCTGGCAGGGGGTGGCAGGCCTCTGTGCCCCCCCACTTCTGGGGGGAGAGCAGGCAGGAGTTGGCCCTGGGTGTCTCCGGCTGAGGCTCAAGGGCCAGTGGCGCCTCTGGGCCCGACGCCCCCAAAGAGCCGGGGTTCTTCCTCATGTGGGCTCGCTGTCCTAATGCCCTGTGCCCAGAGGGCTGTTTAGGTTTTCTGCATCCAGAACACACCGTCCAAGCCTCTGGTGCTTCCTGGCCTGAGCTGCTTGGCACCCAGAGTCCCAGGCCGCGGTGGCACCGCTTTGAGACCGAGGCTCCCTCGGGACAGACGCCGCTCACCAGGAGGGAGAGGCGCGAGCCGCCGCTCAGCCCCGACCCCCAGGGCCCTGGGTCCGCACGGGCTCAAGGGGATTCCACCCCACGCCCCCCACCCACCATGAGCGCGGGGCCCAGACCCCAGACCTGCCTCCAGGCCTCTGGTCCCCGGTGCTACTCCCCTGCCTGGGCCCCGATTCAAACAGGGAGTGGTGGCTGGGGACATGCAGGCAGGGCGTGAGGGGACAGAGGGAGCAGGGCCCCGACCCCAGCACGCAGCCCTCCCCCAGCCAGCCTGCTGAGGACACCCTGGGGGCCCCCGCCTGGCCCCGGCCCGTCACCATGAGGCCACCAGACACAGGGGACTGCTGTGGGCGCAAATCGCCTCGACTGACACAAACCCCGATCCTTGCGTAACAGGAGCCTCTCCCACCACAAACCAGACACCATCCGTGGATCAGAGACCAGCCCCAGCGCAGCGGCCGAAGAAACACGCTCCCGAAACCTCTCTGGGCCACAATTATGTGACGTGCACGAGGGAATCCCTGCCTTCTCCAGGGGCTTCATGACAATCACGCAAACATGCAGCACGCATGGAAGCGCTCTGTCAACTGCAAACGCCCCCGACCACGGCAACAATACCGACGCCACTAAACCGCTCTGCGGTACATGCCAGGCACCAGGAAAAGCATCTCACGTGTCTTGGCTCCTTCATCTACGCCCCTCGAGGCTCTAGGAGGGGGGCACCGTCATTACCATTCCCAGTTAATGAAGCAGACGGTGCGGGGGGCAGAAGCAAGGGGCTCCGGGTGACGTGGCTGGTAAATGAGAGGTGGCCCAGCCCCAGGGCTGCTCACAGAGTGCGGGGGTGAGGGCTGCACAGCCTGGATGACAGCCACGCAGTCAGGGTGCCCAACAGGCCCGGTGGCTGCAAGGACCAGGGTTAGGGTCAGACGGGGGTCTGAAGCCATGGGGCCGGGGTGGGGCCAGCCCTCTGCCAACCCGGCGTCGGGGACCGAAGTGCAGACACGGCCCTGTTCAGAGCTCTGGCGTCCCCAGGTCTGAAGCAGGCGAAATGCCCAGACACTAACCTAGATTCCCCGGATGCTGAAGCTGGTGGCGGGGGTGGGGGCTCTAAGGGGCTGGTGGTCCAAGGTCACGTTGCAGAGGAAAAGCTACAGACTCCCCTCCCAGCTCAGGGCTTGTCCACTGCGCCAAGTCTGCCTTGCAAGGCGTGAGCTGCATTCCCGCATCAGGACCCGTGGGCACATCCGTGCTCAAGTGCAGACGCCGAGGCCCCCAGGCTCGCTGCTATCCCTGCGTCTGCCCCTGAACGGACGTACACCCTTCCGTGCCCCCCGTCATTCCCAAGGACACGAGGGGCAGCCAGCGCAGTCTCTGGAGGCAGGGACCGGGCTCCAGGGCACTTATTCTGCCCACACTGGACGTGTGGGACTGGGGATGCGGCTGCCTCCAGAGGGGGTTAAATCTACTCCCGGGCACACACGCGTGTTTTCAAGCCACCTTCCCTTCTAGGCTCCCAAATCCTTTCTCTCACTCTCTTCAGGCCTGACCCAACACACGGCTGGCCCTGCGGTGCCCCTGACAATACCCCGCCCCCACCGGAGGAGCCTTACAGGCATGGGGGTGTCTTTACCCTCCCACTGCCTCTCAGAAGCGGCCCATGCTCGTGCCCACAGCTGGGAAGGGCCGTCTTTCCACACGGGAGCGTCTGCACGCACACCTGTGCCTGGATCCAGGTGCCAGAGGGTGGCTCAGAGGACAACGGCACGTCACAGGGCAAAGGTCGGGCTCACCGCGTGGGGGTGGGCAGCAGGTGGCGGGAGCGCCACTGCAGAGACCACTACTGCTCTGCGACCAGGCACAGGGGGAGGGGCTGTGAAGGCGCGGTGACAGGGACGAGTTTGTCAGCCTGCTTTCCCTGAAGCCTCGGGACTTGGAGCAGGTGCTTTTGAAAGAGAGAAGGAGAAGAGCAGGCCTGTGGGGGGAGAGGAGGGCACCCCAGCAGAGAAAAATCAGGGCGCTCAGGGCAGAAGGGGACCCTGGGGCTGGGGGCAGGGAGCCTAGAGCGGCGGAAGCAGCAACCCCGGTCAGCAGAGCCGGCTTCGCGGGCTTCCTCGTGCTCTACAACCATTCCGGTGCCACGTGGATTATAAGGTGGCCCCTGGTTATCCTGTGGAGGACAGGCTCCGGCCGCTGTAGAGACCTACCCGGCTGTGCGCGTCACCATGGGACATGCCTGCTGTTCCCAGAGTGGATCCTGACACAGGCAGAGGCCTCAGGGCCCCGCCACCTGGCCCAACACCACCTGCGGGACGAGGAGGAGAAGGGCCAGGTGAGCTGCCAGGAAGGCGAGGAGCTCAGGTGCTTCCGGGAAAATCAGAGCACTTCCCTGGCTCAGGAAAAAATCCTTTCCTCTGTCTCAAAAAAAAGGGGGGGGCGGATTTCGAGGGCTCGAAGCTTCCAGTGTCTACACCACTAATGGTGAGTAAAAGGCCGTCCTCAAAGGCTGTCACGGCAATTGCGCTGAAATGTCAACAGCAGCTGGAAATAAAGTCAACATAATTTCTCCACCTGAAATAGAAACATTCTGGAGGTGACTGATGCGGCCACATGTTACTTTCATGCACATTTTTCCTCTTCTCCACTGCACGCATTTTAAAGTCATTGTCCGTTGTGTGAACAGAGTGGGCGTGGAGGCACTCAGGTAATTTTCAATCTGTAAAGCACACATTTTAGGAGGTCCTGTCGTGGCTCAGCAGTGACAAATCTGACTAGGATCCATGAGGATGCAGGTTCCCTGGCCTCACTCAGTGGGTTGAGGATCCGGCCTCACTCAGTGGGTTGAGGATCCGGCGGTGCTGTGAGCTGTGGCGTAGGTCACAGACGTAGCTCCGATGTGGCGTGGCTGTGGCCGTGGTGCAGGCCGGCAGCGGCAGCTCTGATTCGACCCCGAGCCTGGGAACCTCCATATGCCGCAGGTGCGGCCCTAAAAAGACAGGGGGGAAAAATACGTTTTTAAACATTCTAAAAACAAGGAGAAACGGTGATGGGCTTGAACAGTGACTGGGCCAGAAACGGCTTGGGAGGTGCATTTGGTGGGTCCCACACATGATGCCAGAAACAAAAGAGCCCCAGGCAAGGACTGAAGAGGCAGCAAGTGCAAAGAGGCGAGAAGTCGGCCTATCTTATCCGCCCCATCTTATCAGGTGGTACATCTGTCCTTTGATCTTGTCAACAATGTGGAAAGCTGGAGACAGCTGCCACCACCCCTCGTCAGCAGGGCCCCTCATAAAACATTTATGAGACGTGTAATAAACGGGCCTGATAAGGAAGGGGGCTCAAGATTTCAAAACTCAGCAGCTCCACAGAAAATGCCCTTCTCTGCCTCCAAGGCTCCTTTATTTGAAGAGCAAACACAAACCATCAATTCCCACTGGCCATAAAGTTTCTGAGCAAAGAGTTTCAGCAAACCCTGGGATTAGCCGAATTTGTTTGGAGGCTTCCCCCCCCTCCCTGGCCCCGAAATTCCTTGCGCTGATATGGGGCTCCCACCGGCGAGGGAGGGAGGGGCCGGGCAAGACAAAGGGCGGGGGCCAGAGACCATAAAAATTCACTCACAGAGAAGTCAAGAGTCATTTGAAGCCACAAAGTAAACTAACATTCTGTAACTGAGCTTAGAAAAGAGAAGAGTCGCCTTTTCGCAGCACATCACGAAATGTAACTTTGTTAATATTTATTTTAACTTCTGTTTTATTTTCTGGGAAACTGAGTTCTCTTGAGTTTAGCAGAAGTCGACAGAATCCTAAGGATTCCCCGCCACACACACACTCCAGGAATTTTCTTAGTTGACTTTTCTGGGTGAGTGAGTGTCAGGTGAGCCGCCCAAACCAGAGGTCTTCAGAGAATCAAGAAATAAGAGACACATCCCTATACGTGAAATAAATAAGCAAGGACCTACGTCTATATAGCACAAGGGAGTATACTCAATGTCTTATAACAAGGCCTAATGGAAAATCACCTGGAAAAGAACACACACACACACACACACACACACACACACGTGTAGCTGAAGCACTCTGCTCACACCCGAACCTAACACAGCACTGTAAATCAACTACATTTCAATGTGTCTTCAAAGAAGGAAATTAAAAAGAAAGAAAGCCAACAGAAAGAAGGAATTCCAGTGGGAATTATGGAACCTCGGGGGGGGGCGCAGGCACTGTGAGCATCTGGGGAATGAGGAGTGGGAGCTCCAGGGTTCGAGGAGCCGTAGGACCACACGTGAGCTGGGGCGCAGAGAGACAGGAGCAGACTTGCACAGCACGGATGCAACGCGGCTCACCCAGGGCCTGGGAGGGTGAGCAGCTGGAGAGAAGTGAGACGGCGAACCCCAGGGGGCCGCTGAACACCCCCCCTCCCCAGGCTAAGCAGCTCCCCTGCACAAAAGCCTCTCTCTCGGGTTCCCGGGCCAGAGGGGTGTGCCCAGGATCCTCCTCGCCCTCCTCCTCCTCCTGGGCGCCCACCTGGCGGGGCGGCGCATACCCCTGCTCACCGGCGCCCCCTCCTCGCTGCCTAACGCACAGGGAACCCTTACGCCGCCTCGCCCGTGGGCCCCTGCGGGTGTAGTGTTCTGTGTGTCCTGTGTTTTCAAGTTTTCTGTGTTCAGAGGGAGGAGGCCACCTTGACTGACCTTGGGAGCACCTGCTCCAGCACAGCACCCGGCTGACAGTCACGGTGCTCCAGCGAGCTGCGCTAAAGGATGGGGACCTGGAGGCCCTCTCCCACCCCTGGGCAGCTTCTGTGCTTCCCAGGTGCCTAAGCTGCCCAGAGCAATGCCCAGCGGGGGGCTCCATGGGCAGGGGGGCTGTGGCACCTGTTCAGTGTTCCAGGCACTGGCAGGAGGATGGTGAGGCAGGTGGAAGAAGTGGAGACGGGGCTCGGCTGTGACTGGGGACCAAGGAGACGCAGCTGGTGGCATCTGAGATGTCCCCGAGTGCTGGTCATCAGCACTGGTCCATGGGGGTTTGACCACAACCCACTAAAGTAAGGGGAATGAACTGAGGTCCGCTGAGACCTAGGATCCCACAGAGAAGAGGCCACGTTACTGAGGTTCACAGCTGAGGTGTCCCCAGATGCCTCCGGACCAAGAGGCCACAGCCAGATTTCCAGAGCATTCAGTCCTAGTGTTCTTTCCAGAAACCCGCTCAGGTGTGCATTTCCCCACCCGCGCTGTGCCCACGTGCCCTGAGCCACATGGCCTCAAGGAGAGGAGGGGGCTGGCTGTCAGGGGGCTTTGCAAGAGAGATGGGGGCTCTGTGCCCCGCCTGGGGAAGGGACACAGCTTCCCAGGACGGGAGGCAAGGGGGCACACTGGTCGAGAGCACACGTTCCTGCCAACCGCCCAGATTCCACGCCCGCTCTCACACTTCCTACTCCTGTGACCTTGGGCCCCAAGCTGTGTGCCTCGGCATTGTCGTCTATAAAATTAGGATGATAAGACCACGGTTCCTGCTGGGCCGCTATGAGGAACTGATGAGACGATGCGAGGGCGGTATTTAGAAGACACTCAACTGTGAGCTGGCATCAGGATCATCTGGGGACACGGCCAGCACTTTTCCTCATCAGTGCTCAGAACAGGGAGTTGGTCATTTTCATGCACTTTTCACGTCCACAAATGATTCTGTGTGAGGTCTGGTTTTGGCCTTGAAGGTTGGCACTTCCTGCTTCTTACCCACGCTTACACCTCCCACCTCGATCCCTTAAACACGGCAACTGCCTTTCTCACAGCGTTGCCCGGTTAAGGCCCACGGGAAACACATAGGGGGGATGCGGGCCGTCATCCCCATTTCACTGGCCAGGCCACTGAGGTTTGCAACGTCCAGGGTTTCAGAGCATGGCCAGCAGGGTGGGAACCTCACCTCTGAGGCCCCGAGCCTGACTCTGCCTGGCCCTGACTGGGCAAGGGGGACGGGGAGGCAGAGGCAGGGGTGGAGAGGAGAGGCAGGGCAGAGCTCTTACAGCAGGTCACAGAATGCCCGGGACACAGGGACGTCCCAAAGGCAACAAAGACCCCCAACAACCCCAGGCCAAGGTCAAGGCGGCCAAACCTGCCCGGAGGTCGTGGCACGTTCATCTGTGCAAGAGGGGCTGGCGGTGGCGGGGGCTGGCCGCCCCCTTCCCCCAGACCACATGTGCCCCAGTGCTGAAAGCTTCCAACCGGTTTCAAAGTTCGGCTGGTGAACATGTGCAGAGCCACGCCGAGGGCAGCACTCTTCAGAGAGCCAAAGGGCAGAAGCAGCCCAGGTGTCCATCAGCAGACAAATGGATAAACCGAACATGGTCCCTCCACACAAGGGAGTATTACTCAGCCCTGAAAAGGCAGGGGATTCTGAACAGGCCACAAGGGGGATGACCGTGAAACAAGCCAGTCACCAAAACAAACTCGGTATGATTCCTCTGGTATGAGGTCCCTAGAGTGGTCAGGTTCACAGAGACAGAAAGGAGACGGGTGGGGCCAGCAGCCAGGCCCGGGCTGGGGGCTGGGGCTGGGAACTATTGTTCTGTGGGAACGGAGTTTCCGTTTTACAAGATGAAAGGGTTCCAGACAGCGCACAGCAACAGGCGCGGACTTAACGCTGCTGAGCCTATGCTTTAAAACAGCGAAATGGTAAATCTGATCATATGTGTATTTTATTACAATTTTTTACAAAGTTTGGTTGTTGTACCCTGGCGCCTTCAGACACAGTGGGCTGCCGCGGTCTGTGTCAGGGGAGGGAGCTCCAGACGCTGTCCCCCTGCCCGGCCACCTGCTCTCCCCCGAGCCCTGTGTGCACAAGTCCCAGGGGGCTGCCTTCTCCAGAGCCCAGCGGCCATCCGTCTGGGCAGCCCGTCTGCACTGGACTCGCCCAAAGCAGGGGCCACCCCACTTCTCTCTGTGTCCCCGGCTGCTCACGTGGGCCTTGCACACAGTCGGTGCTCAATAAAGACGTGGAAAGAAGGAGGAAAGGCAGGAGGAACAGAGGGGGAGAAACGGAGGGGGAGGAAGGCACACGGAGGGCAGACCTCGAGCAGCTGCGTCTCCATCTCCCCATCAGGTGCGTGTTCATGGCCTGAGAACTTCTGGGGCCTCCGACCTTGCCAGGGCCTCGTCTCAGGACCTGCGGGGCCTTCCCGCAACCCCCTGCCCAGAATTCTGAACCGCCCGTGCGCTGCAGGTGTTGGTCTCGCTTGCCCTGGCTCTCGGGGCCTCTCCGTGCTCTGACGTGAGCAGGGCGCTCAGCTGCCCCCTGGTCCACATGCATGGCAAACAACACCCAGGAGGCGGCAGGGGTCAGACGCGCCAGGCCCCTGTCACTGCGCTTCACCTGGGCCTTAAAGACGCTCCTTCGGCATCTTAGTGCAGGAAGCCCAAAGGCTGCCTCGCCTCCCTCCCACCCTTCTGCCCCCACCCCCATCCCACCCCCCATCCCTGGGACCAGCCCACCCCTGGCGGTCGGTCCGTTATCTGCACAGACCGTTCCCAGGCGATAATGGGCCCAGGTCAGGTGCAGGGAGCTTTGTGGCCCTGCTGGGGTGCAGGGATTTTCCTGGCCCGTCGCCCCTGCTGTTTGCTCACCTGTCATCTGAGCTTGGTGACAAGGCTGACATGAAAAGGGGGAGCGGGTGCATGTTTGGCAGGAGAGGTAATTTATTGGGAAGCTGCCGGCTATAAACACACCCCGGGGCTTTCGATGGCGGCCCTGGGCTGCCACGCGGCCAGTCCCCTGTTAATGCATAACCAGCGAGCACCCCTCTCGGGGCAGGTGCAGGGATGTAGTTTTGCCCAGGCCGTTCTTCCCGCTCCTCCACAGCCTCTCATCCTGTGCTCAGCACAAACCAGACAAAAACTGAAGGCCCAGAGAGCATCTGTAGCCCCCAGTCTGCCCCAAAGGCCCTGCTCCTCCAGCCCTGGCAGAAGGGTGACCAGACGGGGGGGCCTCTCCATGCACGACCTCTGACCCTGGAGGACAGGGCATTGGGGCCAGGCCTGGGGGCCTCATGCTGCAGAGAAGCGAGGTTTGAAGGCTAAGGGATGTGAACCTTGCCACCAGGTCCCACTTCCCGCACAGCCCTGAGGCCACGGGAACCTGTGCTGCACGTACTCTCAGGACACACGTGTCTGGTGGGCGCACACTCAGATGGGGAAAGGGCTGGACTCGTCCTTTTCCTCCTGAGTCAAGCAAGCCATGAGTATGAAAAAGGAATGTCTATACTGACCTTTTCTTTTTTTTTTTTGGCTTTTTAGGGCCGCACCCGCAGCACTTGGAGGTTCCCAGCCTAGGGGTCTAATCGGAGCTGCAGCTGCTGGCCTACACCACAGCCACAGCAACACCAGATCCGAGCCACGTCTGCGACCTACACCACAGCTCACGACAACGCTGGATCCCTAACCCACTGAGTGAGGCCAGGGATCAAACCCACAACCTCAGGGTTCCTAGTCAGATTCGTTAACCACTGAGCCATGACAGGAACTCCTGCACTGACTTTTAATGAGAGCGGGTATCCAAGCCGGTCGAGAAAGAGACTGTGTTACTAAGATGCAGGCCAGTGACAAAGCTCTCACGGCTCCCCCCAGGGGTGCAGAAACGGGGCAGAAACAGTGTGAGTGTGGGAGCCTCTGGGGGGCGGTGCCGGGCAGGACGGACCCCAGCAGGGACCCCTGTCCCAGGCTGCAGGAAGGGCCAGGCTGTGCGAGGGTGACGCCAGCCCCGCCCCCGACGGGCAGCACCTGCACCTCTGCCTGGCTGCCCATCGCCGCGCCCCGCCCCGCCAGGCAACCCTGCTCCGCGTCTGCCCCCGCCCCCAGCACGTGCACAGAGCATGGCCAGTGGACGCCAGGTCAGCCATCCTAGGGTGAAGGGGACCTTGGGGACTGGCCCGCACATGCAGTCCCAAAAAGGCCCTGCTCACTCTCTCGTCTTTAGTAGGAAGGACACCCCTTTTTAAAAACGTCGCTTTGCATATTCAGAGTTAGCTGGGGCGCGGCTGGGGGGGTGAGAGGAAGGAGAAAAGAACCACAGGCAGCACGTCCCTCTGGGAGCCCCGGGGGGCACTTTAAAGCTTCAAGAAGAGCAGCCTGGTGGAGGGCCCTTCCTGGAGGCCTGTCTGAGGCCCGGCGACAGCCAAAGCAGCTAAGGTCGCGCCTGCACCAGCACCTTTCGTGTTCCCGGGTCCCTCTTCCAATCAAACCCGCAACCACCCAGGCGCCAAAGCCAGGTGGGGACCGGCCAGCCGGGGCAGCAGGGCAGCGGCTCTCCTGTGCTTAGTGGCTGCCGCTGGACCAAGAGGGATTCAGCTCGTGCTCCGGCTGCTGGGACGAAGGGTGAGCTGTCCCAGGCCCAAGACGTGGCCTTCGCTCTCCTTCCGTCTGAAGGACCACCCGGCGTGGCGTGGCAGATGGGCGGGCAGGCAGGACACTAAAGAAAGGGGGTGGGATGAGGTGGCTCCTAAGGCAAATCGGGGGCTTCCCAGGTGGGAGAGCTAAGCTGACCGGAGGCGCTGTCCCCTCGGGGCTGCCTCCAGGGGTCTGTCCATTGGTCGGGTCCTCACTGAACGTGCCCATGCGCCCGCAGGATGCTCAGCGCGGCGGTGGGTGGGCTGCCTCTGCTTCTCGCCCACCAGCCGTATCTCCCCCGGCCCTCGGCTGTGAGGTTTATGGTCAGAGAGGACTTCCCTGCTGGGAGCTCCGGGTGAGCCTGGCGAGGAAACGGGCCATCACCATAAGCACCGGAGGCGATGCTGCCGCACAGGCGAGCCCCCGCGCTTGTGCCCAGCGCCCCTCACTCTGCGGAGCAAAGCGCCGTTATCTAACTCATCAGAACAGACCTCCCAGCAACACTTCACCCACTTATTATTTTACGAGATGGTTATCACCCGTGGCCACGGGATTAATAAAAATTGAGGGTAATAAAAGAAATCACAGAGGAAACTAACGCCGTCAACTTTGTAATAAAAGGGACGAAGCAGCCTTCGTTTGCAGTGACAAATTCTCCGTCTCACAAACTCAGAAATAAGGGCCAGGAGGGAGGACACCGGAGGCGGTTTAGGCAAAGACCACACGCGGTCCAGGTGCCCGCCTGGCAGTGGTACCCTGTGCTCTGCGTCCAGAACTCGGGGGTGGACAGGAAGGGAATCCCAGTCGAGCCTCTGTCCAAGCCCCTCCCCAGAGAAAGATGCTACCGTCGCCGGCACCCCCTCTGCCCGCCTCACAGTGCTGGAGAGCGAGGAACCCCAGCGTCCCCCCGGCTGCACGAGGGCAGAAAGGCCCCCGCAGCCCGCACAGGAGCGAGGACGCGGCTCTGAATCCCGAGTCCCCTCCAGTACCGTGCTCGTACCAAGCCCACCCCAGCCCAACTTCCCACCAACACAGATGTGGCCCAGGACCGCTCAGAGCCCAGGGTCACCGCTGTGACCTGCCTGTATTTGCCCCCCAGGAGCAACGCAAAGGAACGGGGAGCCAGCCCCAGGCTGGGCACCAGCTTCCAGAAAAACACACAGTCCACTTAGGTCAAAGGGCACAGGGCGTGCAGTGCAGGGTGGCCCGAGTGCCGCGGGCAGGTGCTCGTGGACACGACGACGGAGGGCCCTGCGGAGAGGAGGCCCTCCCAGCAGAGAGCAAGAGGGGCAGCCCTGACGAGGCCGCCAGCCGGACGGCAGACCTAGGAGGCGGCCAGTGAGGGAGGAAGTGGGAAGCGGACGAGGACAGGGGGCAGAGATGGGCGGCGTGCCCATAACACATGGGCACGAGGTGACGGGTGAGACGGGCACGGAGGGCGAGAGGACGCGGCGGGTTCTGTAGGAGTGACCTGAGCAGCGCCAGGCATTCCTGTGGCACCTGATTCCTTTGGGGGAGCCGTTAGGGTGGAGGGCTGGGACCCTCCCCGACGTTATTTAACCACCAAGGACTTAACATGGTCACCAGGAAAGCTCGCGGGTGCCTCTGCGGACAGTCCACTTGCTTTTGCAATAGATGCACGACCTTCCGGCCGCCTCACTCCTCAGAGGACAGACAGAGGGCTGGAGGCGGGTTCCCCGAGGAAGAGAGGGTCTCAGAACAGGAAGCCCTATCGCGCCCAGCCGCCTGGACCCTGAGCAGCGCCCCCCAGGGGCACAGCCGGGACGCATCCGCTCTCGGCTTTCCAACGCTGGTGTTTCTTCCTGCGCCAGCTTCATCTCAGGCTTTCTCCAGGAGGGCACGTGGGAAGATCAGTGCCAGGGGCTCTCAGCGGCTTGGGGGCTGGGGGGTACCTTCCCCCGCCTCCGAGATGACCCAGTTTCCCTAGAGGAGAGTGTGTCCTGTATCCAATCCCGAGAGAGCCGAGCTGGAGCCAAACGGCCGCCTATCAGCACGCAATCCAAACACCCGCCAAGGCCCCTTGGCCAGTAATAAACCCCGGCGGCCGCAAAAACAGGCCGAGAGCCGGGGAACAGAGCCCTGCCCGTGTAATGATTAACTGGCAGCGAGGGGGCCCTGGAGGTCACAGTGACAATGCGAAAGTCTCCCCGAGCTATCTCAAGTGCAGAGGGCCCGGGGAGGGCCCGGCTGGCGCCCAACGCGCAAGGGCTCCCTGCCCCTCGGGGGCCTGCTGGCTGCAAGATCCTGCGTGGCCCCTCCCAAGGGGACAGGGTGGCTGACGTCACCAGCCTGGGGACACGGGCCCTGGTAAAGTCCACGGGGACGATGCCAACAGGGGCGTCTTCCCGGGAGGCGGCTTCTCCCCACACCAGCCACTGATAAGCCTTTCCAAGAAGAGGGAGGCCCGGCGCTTATCTTTACGGCCTGGCCGATCCTCAGACTCTGCGGGCGGCAGGGCCGGAGCTGGGCTTTTGGGCGGACGCTCTGCCTTCTGATCTCTTTCGTACTTTGGCATCTCGCGGGGAAATTCTCCAGCAGCTTTGCTGCGAGGCTCCTCGATAGCTGCCGGTGCAGAACCGGGCCCTCGGTTTACACGCGTGAGGCCGGCTGGGCCCCCCAGGGGGTCCACGGTGCTGCTTCCACAGCGCCCCAGGGAGCCCTCTCACCAGGGAGGCGATGCCAACCCGGAGAAAAGAATGACAGTAACGAGGACTCTGGGAGGAAGGGCCTATAAAGCCTGTGTTCCAGGGCGTCACGTCGGTGAAGACAAACGGGCTCTCCCAACGTGCAGGGCGGAGTGAAAACACTCGAGGGCCCGGCCAGCCAGGGTCAAGACGGTGCCTGAGCTGCCCCCGCGGGCCTCCCCGCTCGGCTCCACCACTTGGACTGAGCCTCGTACTGGTGTTCACACCCGCCAACGGGCTCCCAACTCACAGAAGTTTCACACCGTCTGCCACCCTCCACCCTCCAGCCCCCCACCCCCGGACCAAAGGCGGCGGTTGGAAGCCCCTCTCCTAACGCCCGCTGATGCTGGAAGAGCCTTCCCACACGGCGCGAATTCTCCCCGCAGAACAGGAGCCCAAAACAGCTGGTCCCGATTCCCGCCAACACACCCCTCCCGTGGCTGTCGCGGCGCAGGATCAAATATTGACATCCTGTCCCGGAGAGCCGGGGAAGGAAGACCAGCCCCCAGATCTGGGCTCCTCTGACTCCCGGAGGCCAACCAACCAGCCGTGTCGTTATATTCCTTTATGCGTAACCTCATTCTTCAACTAACTTGTCTTAAGAACCCTTCCAGAATAAATCACTTTCTTTTCCAGTCAGTGTCTTTTGGGTAAATGAGTTTTCACCTTTTCCAGCCATGTATGATAACACTGGCCTGCTTTCGCTTTTTTTTTTTTTGTCTTTTTAGAGACACAGACGCGGCATAGGGAGGTTCCCAGGCTAGGGGTCGAATCACAGCCGTGGCTGCCGCCTACACCAGAGCCACAGCAATACCAGATCCGAGCCGCACCTGCAACCTACACCACAGCTCACGGCAACGCCAGATCCTTAACCCACTACGCGAGGCCAGGGATCGAACCCGCATCCTCACGGATACTAGTCAGGCTTGTTACCACGGAGCCACGATGGGAACTCCATCAACGGTCTACTTTCAAATATGTTATACTTCACGAGGCCCAGAACATGATGGGCTCTTGATGGAAATAATAAGTAAAAATTCTTAACAAAAAACAAGCCAATTAAGTTTCCAGATCTAAGTACTAGATTACAGGAAACATGGGACTAGGGCAAAAAGTTCAGCGACACCCAGGCTGCACCTGGCAAAATCCAGGACGTGGGAAACCGCACATCAGCTCACGTCCACTGCAGCTGGGTCATCGCACCATTGGCTCCGCTTTTATGAACGTGCGAAATCTTGATAATAAAGGCTGAAAATACCTGCACGTGTTTTGCACATACACACAAACACAAATCCAAAAGAACACTCGATCAGACACCTCTTGGCGCTCCTGCTGCGGCTCACAGAGGGGCCCTTCCAGGATCGGAAAGGCCAGGAGGGGGCTCTGCAGAGCTGGGGGCAAAGCCCATTCTGACCTCACCAGACCCCGGGCCCTGGGGGGTGTGGGCTCCAGGAGGCCTCTGCTGGCCACCCCGGCCCCTGCCACTCTGCCCGCCGCAGGGACAGCTTTCCGAGTGCAGAACCCACGATCACATGAGCCATGTTCCACTGTCACACTTCCTGGTTTGCCAGTTTTCCCTGCTGGCAGCCACGTGCCAGTTAGGAAGGCTGCATTCTAGAATGTTCCTGCTCTGCACCCCCCTTCCCCAGCACTCCCCCTCCCTCACCCTCTACTCAGCCCTTTCGTCTTCCCCCTATAGTCTCCCATCATCAGCCACACTTATTGAGAAATCAGACGGGGCGACCAGGTGGGCTGTGAGCGAGGAAAGGCCAGGCCCAGCCACCCCCTAAGTGGGCAGCCTGGCTCCGCAGGCCTGTTCCGGCTCCTGGGCCGGCCCATCCCAACGTCCCAGGCAGGGGCCGAGCTGGGACGGCAGCCCCTTCCAGGAAGGCCTCCACACCCACACAGGCCACCTCCCTAACAAGGACAGGCCTCACCGTCCATTTATAATGCTAACCCTTTTCCACAGAGGCCTCCTCCTCATCATTTAAACTGTATTCAAGGAAAAAGAGCTGAGTGTTCAAAAGCCCAAAGATAGCAATAAAACCAAGCAAGATAAAAATCCAGAGGAAAAGTGGTTTACTCTGGTGTGTTTTTCACCTTACAAACTGCTAAATAAACAGAGCACACCAGCCCCAGGAGTGTTTTATTGGGCTCCGGTGTGCATTTCCTGAAGATGCTTCTCCGCATATCTCAGCCTCCACGATTCAGCTGAAGCTGCAGAGGTACAACGCAGCCGGGCCATCTGTCCCCACGTCAACCTGGGAGTCTCGGGGCTGTTGCCTGTGCTTCTGGGAGTCACAGCCCTTCAGGGCTGGCGAGCGGACGCTGGGGCCAGCGAGTGGCCACATCACAGGCAGCTCCTGCGCGTGGCCGGCGGGCTGCTCTCGGCCCTGTCCCAGCAGCTCACAGGGCTCTGCTCCCAGCTTCTATCTGTTGGTTCTCACGACACCTGCTGCACCCCGTCCTTCAACCTAACAACTGGCGTGTCACACCAGCCTCCCTGGTCCCGGGCCACCACGAAGGAGTCAAGTGATTCTGACCCCATCCGAGGCATCCCTGAGCCATGGCGAGCTCACCTTGGACTGAAAGAGGGTCCCTCCACCGCCTGGAGTGAAATGGTGGGACTCCGAAGTGCCCGAGTCCTCGGATCCTCCGAGTGCTTGAAGGACTCTGTGGGATCAGGCCTTCACCGGGTTCCTGAGGCAGCAGAGACACCGTCAGGACACAGCCTAGGGCTGGCGGCATGAGGGACTGGGCAGGTCATCCCCCAACACAAGCTCGCTGGCAGGAGGCGGGCTGTGCAGAGGGTGCCCAGACTCTGTGCCTGGTGCGGGCGTGGGGTGGGGAAGGGCAGCAGGGGCCAGGGAGAAATGGATGCCGATTCCTGCTGAGTTCTAGTTGGTCTCGTTCACAGCATCAAACATATAAGGATCCAAAAAAAAAAAAAAAAAAAAGGTAAGGATCAGAGTTCCTGGCTTGGTGCAGTGGAAACGAATCCGACTAGGAACCATGAGGTTGCAGGTTCAATGCCTGGCCTTGCTCAGTGGGTTAAGGATCCAGCATTGCCGTGAGCTATGGTGTGGGTCGCAGATGCGGCTCTGGTCTGGCATTCCTGTGGCTGTGGTGTAGGCCGGCAACTGCTGCTCCAATTCAACCCCTAGCCTGGGAACCTCCATGTGCCGCGGGTGTGGCCCTAGAAAGACAAAAAATAAAAAAAGTAAGATCCGGAAAGTCTTGTCTGCAGCCTACGATCAAAGTCTTACCTGAGGGCGAGGCTCTCCCCTCTATGGTCCCATCTCACTCGCTCCTCAAACAGCAAACCTCCCGCCCGGGGCCAAAGCTACAGAGGCTGAGAATTGAAATCAAATAGAGGGACTCTGCAGAAACAGACTCGTCACCTCTGTTCTGTACACAACTGGAGATGGACACTTTTCTTATACCAAGCCCTGAATCTACATCCAGAATTCCTGTCCAGTTGGGTTCAGTGATTTTCAAACTTATGTGCTATTATGCAGAACTGTTCAATCAGTTTAAGCGAAACAATTTCAGGATGCTTTATGGAGGACTTGAGGGAATTTCAAAGGCAATGTTTTTTGGTTGTGCCTGCAGCATACCAAAGTACGGACGGACAAGCAATGAGGTGCTGCTGTCCAGCACAGGGAACTCTATCCAGTCTCTTGGGATAGACCAGGACGGAGGCTAATACGAGGAAAAGAGTGTATATATGTGTGTATGACTGGATCACTCTGCCGTACAGCAGAAATTGGCACAACATTGTAAATCAACTATACTTCAGTTTAAAAAAATTTTTTTAAGTTCCTGGGCCAGAGATCGAACCTGAGCCACAGCAGTGACCAGCGCCACAGGAGTGACAATGCCGGATCCTTAACCACTAGACCACCAGGGAACTCCTCAAAGGTAGTTTTGCTGGGTGACAATTTTTGCCTTTCACACTGATGTCAGAAACTCAGCTGCGGGGAGACGCCCCAGGCCTCTGCTTGGGAGATGCACGTGCGACCGCCCCGCTCCCTCAGCTCTCCTGGGACACACGCCCCAGACCCCAAGCCCAGACTGTCTGTCCTACGTTCTCTTCTACTTCTGTCATCAAATGCAGAGGAGAAAACAGCAAAGAAAATAGCAGCACATCAACAGGATTCTCAGGGACTTAGATTTAGGGGATTTTTTTTTCTTTCTATATTTTACATAAATACTTCCAGGTCAAAAAGCAATGATCAGGAGTTCCTGTCGTGGTGCAGCGGAAACAAATCCGACTAGGAACCATGAGGTTGCGGGTTCGATCCCTGGCCTCGCTCAGTGGGTTAAGGATCCGGCGTTGCCATGAGCTGTGGTGTCGGCCGGCAGCTACAGCAACAATTTGACCCCTAGCCTGGGAACCTCCATATGCTGGGGGTGAGGCCCAAAAAAGACAAAAAGACAAAAAAAAAAAAACACAAAAACGATGATCAGCCTACAGTGAGAAAAAAAAGAGAGAAAGGAAACGCAGCACGAAGGCCGCCCAGGCGCCGTGCAGTCTCAGGAGGCCCACGTTTGTCGCTGACGGCCACCATGGTTTGAAGCATTACAGCTCCTGATCACTGGCCGTGAGTGGGCACGACGGCCGTTCAGAATGTCACCCGAAGCGCATCGCAGCGGGGCCAGTGGCTCAGGAAGGGAACGTGCGCTCCGCGGCGTCCCGCTCCCTCCTCTGCGCTCAGCTGGTCCAGCCCCAGGCCCCGCCCCTCCCGGGAGCTGGGGCTGGGGACCCGCAAGTTCCCAGGCCGGTTGCTCAAAGCTGAGCCCCACAGGTGCTAGGTCAGAAGCCGGGCTGCTGCTGTCTCCGAGGGGCTTAGGCTCGGGGGCTCCCTGGGCAGGGGTCTCCCCGGGGAAGGGGGTCTCCCCAGAGGGCCCGGCCCCGGTCAGGGCAGAAACCCCCCACCCGGGAAGGTGTCCTCCGTGAGGTCACCCTCACGGGGACAGACAGTGATGCCCAGTTACAAACAGTATCTCGGGGGAAAGGTTTTGTTTGTTTCTTTTAATTTTATGTACTTATTTATTTATTTTGTCTTTTGTCTTTTTAGGGCCGCACCTGCAGCATATGGAGGTTCCAAGAACAGGGCTCGAATCGGAGCTGTAACCGCCGGCCTACACCAGAGCCACAGCAATGCAGGATCCAAACCACATCTGCAACCCACACCACGGCTCACGGCAACGCCAGATCCTTAACCCACTGAGCGAGGCCAGGGATCGAACCCGCAACCTCATGGTTCCGAGTCTGATTCGTTTCCGCTGTGCCACCTCGGAAACTCCAAAAGGTTTTAAATTAAGGGCTAGAATGAGATCCCTCGGCGACTGCCCCCCCCAGGTCCCCTTGTCGCTCACACACCCAAACCCAGGCCTGGCACTTTTGCACACGGGCCTTCCTCACAGAGCGCAGGCTTCTGGACAGGGGCCATGACCTGGCTGCTGCCCTTCCTCCCGAGATGCCAGTGGGGGGGCAGGAAGGATGCTTCTTGACAATACTCATGCCTGACTTTCCCTTTATTTCTTTTCAGTATAATTTACAGATAGAAAAACACATGACTTGCAAGAGAGCCTTTGCATCTGGACAAACCTGTGCAACCACCAGCCGGGGGTGCACAGAGAGCATGTCCAGTCCCCAGAGGCCCCCGCCCCGTCCACATGGGGGCGCTCTGCCCTCCGTCACCCACCGTAGGTTTGTTCTGGTTGTGCTGCTTTCACACACTGGGTAAATGGAATCCAAGCACCCGGCGTGTTTCACGCCACCTCCCTCTGTGATACGGACCCCGCTGGTGTGTGTGGCTGTGACTGATGCTATTCAGAGACGGATTTCTTTTTAATGAATGAGGGTTGGTCCTTGCAGCACCCTCGCCCCTCTGTTCAAATCGGTGTGTCAACCCGCCGTCACCAAGTGATGTGTTAAAGAGGGGGTGCCGGTTACGAGCACCCAGGATGCCACAGAGGACGTGAACGAGCACGGCCCCTCCCTGCACACCGGCCCACACCTCCCTCGGCCGCCCCGAGGCACTGGGGACTCACTCCTAAGTCAGGGCTTCGCTACGGTTCCGGGAACAGAGACAGGCGAGAGGTTTCTGGAAGCCTCCTGGGAAACACCTTCCCTGAAGAGGGTTGACCACCGGGAGGAGCCCAGCCCGTCCTGGGCCTGGAGGAGGGCTGCACTCGGGGCTCAGGGCTCGGATTCGGATTCCGAGCCGCTCTGGAGGAGGGCAGCACCGAGAAACGCTGCCAGGGGCTGTGAAAGGGCCAAAGGGCAGCAAGAGGGGATGAGCGACACAGAGTCAGAAAGCGGGCAGATGCCCCTGTGGCCGAGTGCAAGGAAAAGTCAGCGAATGGTCTAGAAAGCAAGAGTGGGCAGGGCGTCCCAGTTTCCAGGATCTAGAGGAAGAGAATGACCAGGCAGGAGGTGGAGGTGGGAACCCAGAGAGACTGGATTTTTTGTCTCTTGTATCTTCACGGCCACGCCCACCGCATGCAGAAGTTCCTGGGCCAGGGATCGAACCTGAGCCACAGCATCGAGCCAAGCCGCTGCAGTGACAATGCCAGATCCTCAGCCCACTGTGCCATGAGGGGACGCCTGGATTTTCAAATTAAAATTTTAATTGAATTTCACTTATTTTAATAATGTAATTTAATTGTAAAATTTAACTTAAAATTTAATTTAAATTTTTAATTCACAAATCCATTGAGTCCTCTTGTGGCGCAACAGGTGAAGGATCCAGCATTGCCGCTGCAGTGGCTTGGCTTGCTGCTGTGGCTCAGGTTTGATCCCTGGCCTGGGAACTTCCCCCTGCCTCAGGCATAGCGAAAAAATAACAACAACGATTTTTTTTTTTTTTTTTTTTTTTTTTTTTTTTGCTTTTTGCTTTTTGCTTTTTAGGGCTGCACTCGTGGCATATGGGTCACATGGGAGCTACAGCTGCTGGCCTACACTGCAACCACAACAACGCCAGATTGGAGCCGCGTCTGCGACCTACACCACAACTCACGGCAACCGTGGAACCTTAATCGACTGATCGAGGCCAGGGATCGAACCCACAACCTCATGGTTCCCAGTGAGATTCGTTTCCGCTTCGCCACGAAGGGAACTCCCAATGATTTTTTTTTTAATTTAAAAAATAAACATTCATCTATGAAAGCAAAATCACATTAGAAATAAAAACCATGTTGGAGCCCGGATCTGTGCAAAATAGGATACAAACATGTAGCAAACAAGCAACCACCAGGCCGACCAGCAGATGTCAGGCTAAGACAAGCTATTCTCTGGGAAGCAACCCCATCCCGCTGATTAATTCCCTCTCTGAGCCCAAAGCTGTTCAGGTATGACCGGCGTGTCCAATACGTCAAATCCCTGTCATCACGCGACATGCCAGTGAGCAAGGGCTGCGGGATTTACAGCTCCTTTTCTCCACGTGCTTCTTGTCCTCTCTTGACCCCAGCTACGTTTTACACGGGTGTGGAAATCAGAAAAAATGCTCAGTTAGAAAAACACCGTAATTTGAGACGTAGTGCTTTTAAAATTAAAAAAAAAAAATAGCTAAGATAATTAAACTGTGGGAGACAGTGCGTGGCATGAAGTCCACAAACTCACAGCCTTCGCTGTATTATCCGGAAACAGCCGTCGAGGTCCCTCTGGTCCTGGGAAGCGTGCTGGCCAGCACACGAGCCCCAGGGGTCTCCGCTCTCCAGCGGATTCTTCGCTCTGAGCGCCTGCACCAGGGCGTCCCTGCCCCCTCTCCCGCAAGGCCAGTGGCTCCTTGGCCAGGCTGCTGCAGGGGCTCTCGGGGGACACGCTGTCTTCCCCTCGCCCGGTGTGTCACTTCTGGCCCTTGAGACGAGCTTGCAGTGACAAGACCAGCTCCTATGGGGCTGTCAAAACCTCTAAAGCGGCCTGTTTACACTTCATGATCAGCCACTGCAACAAGGAAGACATAAATTCCAGAGGCGGGATGTCTCTGTGGCAAATTGAAAGAGGCTGGAAGTACTGTTAAGAGCTGGGCCCCCAGAGCCAGAATGTCTGGGCTCCCTTCCTGGTTCTGCCACTTACAGCTGTGTGGCCTTGGATAAGTCACTCAACCTCTCTGCTTCGGCTTTCTCGTCTGTAAAAAGGGAATGAGGAGGAGGCGGACTGCATCCTCCTGCCAGAGTTGCAAAGAGGACTCAAGAATGAGCTACCACGTGTAACGCGCTTAGTGGAGCACGAGACACAACCCACTTGTGGATTTTCCACCCACACGGAACCCGAGTAGAAGAACACAAACCTCTCGACTTCTGCTTTGGGCTCCTCGAGGGCGGCTCCCTGCAGAGCGACTGCTCATGGGAGCACATGTTTGAGAGCAGGTGGAATATGGAGCCGAACATACGTCACGAACTCAAGGGAGGCTTCCTTCCTTCTCCTCCGAAGACAGGTTAGGGTTTTTTGTTTTTTTATTTTTTTGTTTTTTGTCTTTTTTTTTTTTTTTTGCTATTTCTTGGGCCGCTCCCACGGCATATGGAGGTTCCCAGGCTAGGGGTCCAATCGGAGCTGGAGCTGCCGACCTACGCCAGAGCCACAGCAACGCGGGATCCGAGTCGCGTCTGCGACCTACACCACAGCTCACTGCAACGCCAGATCGTTAACCCACTGAGCAAGGGCAGGGACCGAACCCGCAACCTCATGGTTCCTAGTCGGATTCGTTAATCACTGCGCCACCACGGGAACTCCAGGTTAGGGTTTTTGGGTCTTCTTAGGACCCGTCACTCTTCTCTGACCCTGCTTTTCTCTGACCTCTGATACTCATCAGCCATCGGGGTCGCTTGTCCGTTTGGCCCTGTTTCTGACCATCGTTGTCTTCTAGCTGCGCTTAAACACGCGCTGGCTCCCACGGCGACATCAGTTTAGTTCAGGCCAGTGAACCCGCGTGAAGCACCGGCCGGCCGAGGCACTAAAAGGATGCAGGGATATTCCCATCCATCCCATCCCATCCACCACCCCCCACACCCTGCCGTGAGCTTGGCAGCTCGGGGCGTCATCGCAGGGCACCCAGCTGAGTTCTGGCTGAGACCCAGGACACCGGGCAGGAGGCGCCTCCCAAGGAGGTGACCTTTGAGCTAAGCCTTAAACCGTGAGGGTTCAGTCGGCGAGGCCCAGGCGCCAAGCTTGGGTGGCACAAGGAGTTTACTCCTCATTCAACAAACATTCCCTGAGGGCCCCCGCGTGCCAGGGACGGGTCTGAAGGCTGCTCGGCCGCCTGCCCCTAAGCGGTGTGGGACGCTTCCCCCCACGGCTCTCTGGGCCCCGTCTCCCCATGTGTAAGACAGGGGACACCAAGATGTCCAGGACACTGCAGGCCTGCCCATGTCAAGGGCTCAGGCAAGTGATGCTTGTCCTTATAAGTCGAACAAAGAGTTGCCATAACTACACCGTCTGCCATCAGAAGCTCCCACGAGAGCCCAAGGCCCGCACGGCCATGTGCTCTGCTCTCTGGGGAGTCACTGTCAGCTTTGTGCCCCCTCCCAAATTTCCTGCCAACGCAATGTCTTCCCGCGCCCCTGGCCTTCTCATAAATCACACGAGCAGAGCAGGGCAGGGCGGGGGCACACAGACATCGCCTTCCCCAGGCAAGGGGGGGTGGGCACGTGTTGACTCCACACATCTGGGGGCGGGGGCAGTCACTCGCTTCATCTGCTCATTCATTCCCCACACACCTCAGACCCCAGGTCTAAGAAGAGGCCACTGCATTTGGGAAAACAAACAAGGGCAGAGGAGAGGGGGCGGGAGAAGCGGGTCCGAGGGCAACTGGAAGAGATGAAGGGGGAGCATCTCAGGTGCACGCGGGGCGCACTTGGGCGGGAGGCGACAGCCCTGCGGCGTGGTCTGCAGTCCAGCGCTGGCCCTGCCCTGTCTCCCGCCCACCTGCACCCACATCACTTCAACCACCAGTCCCTCCAAGACGTGCGTCTCCAGCCTGGACCATCCATGAAGCTCCCAAACCGTACAAACTGTGAGAACACGAGGGTCCTGTGTCCCACGCCACCGTCCCCGTGAACCCCCAGGCTACCCAGGGGCAGGGGCAGGGCGGGGGCACCTGCGCGGCTGTGCAGACGAGGAAGGCGAGGCAGGCAGTAGCCAGCCCTCCTGTGGTCCCGAGGGGTCCTGGCTTGTCCCATCCCCAGCCCCCCCTCCCCCATGCCCCGATCCAGCCCTTCTGCCCTCAAGTTTACAACCTGTGGGGTCAAAAACAAGAACACACACTTTTCCAGGGACACAGGTGGGGTCAGAGGGAACCAGGCAACAAGATAAATGGGATAAAATACAAGAGGATACACCTGGATATACCTCCAGCCAGGCAGCCTCCTCCCCACCCCAGAGCTTCCTCATGCGGGGTTTATGCGAACAGCTACCCTCCCTGACCTTGAACTTGGATTCTAGTCTACTTTCCATAGTCCTCTAAAGTCATTCCCCTTCGTGCGTCATGAAAGTTCAAGCGACAGGAGAGAAGCCAGGGTCTGTGGGTAAAGAAGGCCCAGCTGAGCCAAGTCACAGAACCCCAGACCCGGGGCCCGCTGGCCAGGGCACCTCTGCCTCCAGTCCCCAGTCCCTCTCCTGCCCACACGCGTGCCACGAGGACCCCTCCCGACAGCGGGGACTCCTAAGCGGGGGGCCGGGGAACCCCAGGGTCTGTCGACCGATTCCCGATGTCCGCGAACCTGGACGAAGAAAACGTTTCCGTCTTTATCTTCAGTCTCCTCTGACCGCAGCTCAACATCCCTTAGACCGTGGGCAGAACCCACGAGGGCACAGGGCACCGTGACGGCGGTGGCCGTGACGCGTCGCCACCAGGAAGCCGTCATCTCCCATCAGGGCGGCACCAGACGGCGGCACACCCGCCCCGCGCTGCTCCGGGGCCACCGCCGCTGGTCCGCCCGCCGCGGGAGCTGGACGTGTTCGCAGGGAAGCAGGTGTACGGCTATTTCACAAGCTCACTTCAAACATACTTTCCTAACTGCGTGCTCACAGCGCCAGTTCCCGCTGTCATCGCAGGCATCCTCTCTTATGGCGTCAACACCTGCTTCCAGACGGGTCAGCGGGCGTCGCCCCCCGGAGGTCAGAGGCCGAGGCCCCTGCCCGAAGCCCGTCTTCACCCTGACCTTGCTCCATCCTGCCTCCACCTGTCTGCTCCTCCAGTGCCATCACAGGGGCACTACGTTAACCTTCCAGAAGTGGGGGCTCCTCGTGGCCCACACCACGGCCAGAGGTTCCTGCGGGGAGCCCCGTTTCTAGCTCTGCGAGAGGTATCTCCCTGGTGACAGGGCCCAGCTCATGGAAGCGGAGTCCTGGGGAGACTGGGCCACCACCAGGAACCTCAGGGCCCCTCAGGGAGGAGTGGGGTCGCAGGAGACTGCTGGGAAGTTTCTGGAATCAGGAGACTTGAGAGGCTCTCAGTGCCTGTCCCCAGGCCTGGGGGACACCGTTCCCTCGGGCCAGGCTGCAGGGCTGAGCATTAGGATAAAGGTGCATTTCCAGCAGGTAAGCCCCCCCCACACAGGCACATTCCCAACCACCTGAGACCCTGGCCAGCAGGCAAGGACCTGGGGTTCAGAGCCTCATCTTGTGGGCACAGCAGAAAGAGGGAGCCATGCCTGGCGGGGGCCTCTAGAAAGGAGCGCCCCGCCCATGGGAGGAACACCAGACAGACGGGGCTGGGAGTGCGTGGACAAGGCCCCCTCCTGGCGGCCCCAGCTGCCTGGGTGGGGACTCACCCAGTGCCCACGCTGCTGCTGGCAGATCCAGGGACCAACGTTCCATCCAGCTGCCCCAAAACGTGATCTGGATGAGCAAAGGACTCTCGGGACCCTGGAGTAGCATCTGTTAGTTTTCCCACAGGGTCAGGGAGTGGCAGGGGGACATGCAGCTCCGCACCCTCCCCATAACCCACAGGTGCCCGGGGCGCTCCCTGCAAGCGCATTTCCTTCGTCCACAGTCCTTCTGGCCACGGGGAACTCCACAGTGCACACCCCACGGTGAAAACCAAACCCCAGGAAGCCTCGGCTTTGCTCACGGTGGGGTTTGATCTCAGGACAGCTCCTGATGGGTGATACGTCCATCTGCCTATGGACGCGTTAAATCAGACAGCAAGGGCTGCTGCTGAGGTTCCGAAAGACCTGCCCAGGTCCAGTGAGTTCCCAGGGCCATGGCACCGTGACCAGGGCACAGGCGTAGGGGCTGGTCTTTGGGGGCCGGGCTGAGCCCATGTCACACAAGCCGGGATGGAGGGCTCTGGGACGCCCATGACGGTCCTCACACAGCTCGGTGTAGACACACCAAGTGTGATGGTTGTTCCTGGACCCGAGGAATGCAGCCACTGATGCAGCACCACAAACACCCACTGAGCGCCTACTGTGTGCCCGACGCCGCACGAAGCAAGCATCCAGGCAGCCAGGCGATGCCGGGTGGGCCCAGGACGAAGCCCTGAGCCAGACAAAGCGGGGTCTTAGGTTCCAGTGATGGAGACAGTAAGTGAACACACGAACACAAAACAAGGTGCTTTCAGCCACGGTAACTGCAGACGAAAACAAGCAGGGAAATATCGTGGGCACAGCCCGGTGTGGAGCTGGACTCCAGATGGTGGGACACCCAGCAGGTGCTCCGAGTAGCCACCACGGAGGCCAGGTCTAAGGACGAGGAAAGGCCAGGCCGGGAAGACCAGGGGAGCAGAGCCAGGCCGTGGATCAACAAGTGCAAAGGCCCAGGGGTGCAGCAGGTGGCCAGGGCGGATGCAAGGCAGAGAGCAAGCCAGCCCGGCTCCACAGGAAGCAGTCCAGGCCGGAGGCTCTGATGACGGGCTTGCATTTTATCCTCCATGCAAAGGGAACCTTAGGAGGGTTTAAGGAGGAACCTGTCACAACCATTCGTGCTCTCAGAAGAGGCCATCTGGCCCAAGTTCGGAGGCTTTGGGCAAGAAACCTGGACGCAGCCAAGCTGCTGAGTCGAGAGACTTGGCTGGGCCCCGGACACAGCCCCTTGGCCACTAGACATGTCCAGGTCACCGGGCAAGTCCTTCGCCATGGCCACAGGGTCTTCACTCATGAACTGTGGACAGACGGGGTGGACCTCTGAGCACAAGTGACCCTATGACGTGGGGACCCTGCCGGAGAGGGCTGACGACCGAGGTGGCCCCAGAGCCCTCTGCCTCGAGGCTCCCTGAGTGGGACGGACGACCAGCTGCACCCTGAGCTTTCCCTGGACCCCTGTGTTCTTGGGTGGATGACAGGGACAGTGTGACCTGCCAGCACAGGTACCCACAGGAGCCATGCCACCTGGGCATCTGGTCAGCCCTCCACCAGCCCGAGGTGGGAGCTGGCTTCTCCTGACCGCCGGGTATTTGCACAGGACACCCTCCACCTGCAGCCCCTCTCCCGCTGTCACTGGTCCCCAGCCACTCACCACGTCTGACCCTGGACGCCGCTCCTCCAGAGCCCTCCCAGAAGCCCTGCGTCCCATGCAGGTGCGCCTGCCAGGCCACCCGGACTCGCCCGCAGAGACATGCCCACTTTTCTCCATGGAGGGCGGGGCCGCCCCTGCCACCCGCAGTGCCCTCCACGGGACCCAGCACAGGGCCAGACAAACACCTGCTGAAGGAACGAATAAGTGGACCCTTTTAAAAGGCATCGGCAGCTGGGCTGCTCAAGCCCACGAGGAGGATCAGGGCTCAAAACCCCTCAATTCCCTGCTTAAGCGACAGACTGACAAGGGGTTCTCTGCTAAGACCACTCAATCTGCAGGTTCTGTTCAGACTCAGGGGTTCATGAGTTTTCAAATTCATGAGGTTCATCCTGAGCAGAGAGCAGCAGGGCACTGACGGCGTATCAGCCTCCCAAGCAGCTGAGCTGTCTGCCCGAGCTCAGGGCCTGTATCAAAGGATGCGAGCATCAGGGAGGGCCATGGCCACGGTCCACGGTGCCCGGGTGCTAAGCCAATGACCCACTAGCCTTTATGTTCCTAATAATATACTTAAATTAAAAAAAAAAAGAATATACTTAAATAAGTAGCCTTGGGTACTGATTTTTTTCAGCATTTATCTACTTTTCTGTAAGGTATCTTTAAGTCCCTGTGTTTTCAGAACAGCCGGGATGGGCCGATCTCAGAACACCAGCTGGCGTGTGGGTGGCAGTCGGTGCCAGCCCAGGAGACTGAGAAGGCTCCAGGTGGTGCCAGCTCCATCCCTAATCACTGAGGCGGGAGACAGGAAGGCGGGGGTGCCAACCTGCCTCACCGCAAAACCCGGTTTCCTTTCTCCAGTGGCCTCTGCCTCGGGTCAGCAGCCCAGGTGAGAAGGCAGGTGGCGATGCTCGGGCAACCCCAACAAATTCTCTGAAAGCCGCATCCGCATCCGTAAGCAAGGCCACAACCATAAGGAAGGCCACATCCGTAAGAAAGGCCACATCCGTAAGAAAAGCCACAACCATAAGAAAAGCCACATCCATAAAGAAGGCCTTCTGGCAGTTCCCACCGTGGCTCAGTGGGTTAAGTACTGGATGTCTCTGTGAGGACGTGGGTTCGATTCCTGGCCTCACTCAGTGGCTTTGCTGCAAGCTGTGGTGTAGGTCACAGACCCAGCTCGGATCCTGCGTTGCGGTGGCTGTGGTGCAGGCCAGCAGCTGTAGCTCCAATTCGGCCCCTAGCTTGGGAACCTCCATATGCCGCAGGTGCGGCCCTAAAAAGAAAAGCCCTCTACCTGCATCGAGAGACAGGTCTGGTGTCTCTGGGGAAAACGGACAAGGCAGCCTTCCGCCAGCAGGGCACAATGTCCTCTAAACAGAGAGGCACCCTTCAGTCGCGGAGAAGCTCCCCAGGTCAGGGCTGCCCAGCATGGCCCTCACGAGGGGCTCCCCTGGCCACCACGGGCACCACCGGTGGTCCCCACACTAGGGACCGAGCGGGCAAACAACCCAAATAGAGACCTCTGTGTTTCGAAGAGGAACCCACGTGCCTGGACAAAGCTTCTGGGTCATTTGTCCTCAGCAGGAACGCTCTGCCCACCAGATGCATGTGCGTGCGGGGTTCGGGGCGACAGGGAACAGGAGGCCGAGAGATCAAAATCCACCCACGGGCTTCAAGCTGACAGTTTTCACAATAAGATAGCGATTGATACAGCCCTCCTGCTTTCAAAGCTCTACATCCAACCAAGACGATGCCAGCACTTGGGGCATTCAGTGTACAACGAGAGCCTCCCCCAGGAGCCGAGGACAGGCTGACCCCAGGGCTCTGAGCACCCAGGACCTCTGTCCAAGATGCTTCCTCAAGCTGGGCCTCTCCCTGGGTGCCCCTGCACCTCCTACTGCAGGCCTGATGTGCTGCCACCTAAGCTAAGCCCTGCCCAGCCCGCTGCTCTCCTTCCAGGTAGACCAGAGGGCGAGGTCTGCCCATCTCCGGCCACCTGGGACCACAGCCCGGGAAGGCAGCGTGCGGAGACAGCCTTCGGTGGCCAACCACCTGGGGATGAAGGCTGCCGCCACCACGTGCTGGCTCTGGGCACATCACTAAACTCCCCTGAGCGTCAGTTTCATCATCTGGAAAATGGGTATAACCCTCGTTTGAGGGTAACAAAAACCCACTTGAACTGGCTTAAGCCAAAAAAAGAATATAAAGGTAATTCACTGAAGGGGTTCTGGGGTCCATCACAGATGCCAAGGCGAGCTGAACCAAGGAAGGCGAGCAGGCTACGGGGGGCAGCCCCCGCGACGATGAGGAGAGCCCGGCCCCCGGCACCGTTCCTTAAACGTGAGCGGCTGTTGTGAATAAGCTCCCTGCACCCTGTCCCTTGAAAAGCGAGGGTGTGACCAGGGACAGAAAGAGCCCGTCTTGCCGGAACTCTGGGTCTGGTCTACTGGCATCCTTTGTTCTCATTAGACGTGCAATTTTCCAGGCAGAGTAAGGGGTCTGCTCTGTCTCGTTTGCTTCACTTTCCCCCCCAGAGCCTGACTTCTTTCTCAGGGGCTCTGCAGCAGGGGCAGAGGCAGCGCTGAGCTAACAGAGGGGCTGGGACTGCGGGGGCCTCCAGGCTCTGCCCACAGAAGGTGGCCTGAGGGAGAGGCCTTGGTCGGAGAGGCAGTGGTGACATCAGAGGGGCCCATGCCCACCGGTGAGTGCCATCCCCATGGCCTCTCCCCACACATACGGGGGGTTGCTTCCCCAGGTTCTCGGGGCGCTGGACCACGAACAGCCACCTCGACGTGGGCCAAATACCCACAGAGCAGCCCGTGATCAGCCCCAGCCACAAAGACAGAGCCAGTGTGCGGCGTTTGGCCAGAACTCCGGAATCTGAAGGATCCAACTTTCAACCTGAACCCCAGCGTTAACTAGTCGTGAGACCGAGAGCACATCCCAGAGCGTCTTTTTCCCAATTTTTTTATGGCAGGAAAATACACATATCAAAAGCCACCATTTCAATTATTCGGGGGCACACAGTCGAGTGGCATTCGCACGCATTCATGCCCCCATGAGGCCTCCATCCACCTCCAGACCTCTCCCCGTCGCGCAGAAGGGACCCCCTACATCCATTTGTGCCAGTGGGGGCTCCCCAGAGACACAGAACCCCGGCCTCGCAGACACCCCCAGAAATACTGCTTAACCAGACACCTGGGCCCCGCCGACCCAGGCAGGCAGATGCCCCGCACCAGCCATCACACCGTAAACAAGCACTCCCCATCCGGCCGCCTCCCAGCCCTTAGGCTCTACCTCCTGTCTCTGCAACCTCGACTCTGGTGCCCCGCGGAAGCACCTCCAGGCTGAGGGAATCCCATTCTCTAGTTCCTGTGCTTTATGTTTGACCGCTGCATCCTTGCTGACCAGAGAGGGGCCACCGTCCCCAGGGTCAGCTGGTTCCTGGAGAAGGCGAATGCTGGCCCAGAGCCCACAGTCCATCACCTCATAAGTAGAACATTAAACAAATGGAGAAGAATTTTCTCCCTTGCAGTGAGAACTCTTAGGATTTGTACTCTTATCAACTTTCGTGTGTAACATGCAGCAGTAGTAATTATTATTGTCATGTTGTATGTTACATCCCTAATCTTTTTTTTTTTTTTTTGCCTTTTTTGGGCTGCACCTGTGGCATATGGAGGTTCCCAGGCTAGGGGTCGTATGGGGGCTGTAGCTGCCAGCTTACACCAGACATCCCTAATCTTATTCATCTTATAACTGGATGTTTGTACATTTTGATCACCTTTGTCCACTCCCCCCGCCCCTTCTCCTCACCTCTGGAACCCACAGATGTGACCTCGTTTCCTTTTCTTTCTTTTTTGGCCACACCCAATAGATTTGTGGGTACCGGTGCTCACTGACCAGAGAATAAGTCTCAGCATCCTTCATGCCTATAAGGCCCTGCATCACTTATCTCCTAGTCTTCACTCCATCACACAGTCCTCCCCTCCTCTCTTCCCCTGGTAAGTCCTCCTCATCAGTCAGGTCAGGGCTTAATGTCACTTCCTCACAGGAGCCTCCTTCTATGGCTGCTGTAACACAGTACCACAGCCTGGGTGGCTTAAATAGGAAAAATGTGTTGTCTCAATTTCTGGAGGCCAGAAATCAAGGTAGCAACTGGGCTGTTTCCTTCTGAGGCCGTGAGGGAGCATCTTACAGGTTGGTGTGCAGACGCTGTCTTCATGTTCATGTGGCTTTCTCCTTGTGTGTGTGTGTGTCTCTGTGTCCAAATTTCCCCCTTGATAAGCACAGCAGCCGTGCTGGATTAGGGCCCCACCCTAATGAGCTCCTCTTAACTAATTACACCTGCAGTTATTACATCCTGTTTCCAAAGTCCATTTCCAGTCTGCTGTTCTGGAGGTTAGGACTTCAGTATAGACATTTTGAGGTGGGGGACACAGTTCAGCCCATAGTGGTCAGGTTCCCAATGATTACCTGTCGTCAGTCTCCATGTCAGAAGTGGTCAGCACTGTGAGGGACAGTACGGGCATCTGGCTGGTTGCTGCTTGTCCTGCACCCAGACCGTAAAATCCATCATCTGGGGAGATGTGTCTGCCTTGTTGGTTGCTGTATCCCCCATGCTTAGCACAGTGCCTGGTGTTGAGCAAGTGTGCAAAAGGTATTCGTTGAATTGGTAAAAGAATGAACCGATGAATAAATAGTGATTGTAGTAGTGAATGAAAGACCCGAGAGGCCCATGGCAGACTGGTGGCCACAGTGACCAAGACATGGTTGCCTGTTATACAGCTGTTACAGTTGTTCACTGCACTGCTACTGGAGTCTGTTTCTGAAGAATTTTTAGCAATATGAGGAAATGCTTACGATTTGTCATTCACTGACATAGTAGAATGTAACTAGTCACGCAATATTTGAAAAAAGAAGAGGAAAATGAGGTGGGGTCCAACAGTGAACCTCACAGTTCCTGAAAGTCCTGCTGTAAACGCTGATCAGGTTTGTCACTTTCCACACTGAATTTATTTAACTCCGTTTCATTTGCTCAATGCCTTCATGTCAGGGATAAAGAATGATGAGCGTCTTTAAAAATCAGGATCTCATTAACTGGCATCTATTCTTTGGGGCATAAAAAATGAGGATATGAGGAAATAAGTAGGGCCTCAATGTACTTCTTTGGGGTAAGACAGTATTATTTTTAGTCACTCATTCTGCCATGAATAAAACCTTATCTGATCAAATGTAAAAATTATAGGTTTAAACTTATTTTGCGTATCTCTTCTTTAGAATTAAAAAAATTATTTTTTCTGGAGTTCCCGTTATGGTGCAGTGGAAGCAAATCTGACTAGGAACCATGAGGTTGTGGGTTCAATCCCTGGCCTCACTCAGTGGATTAGGATCCAGCGTTGGCATGAGCTGTGGTCTGGGTCGCAGACGAGGCTTGGATCTGGCATTGCCATGGCTCTGGTGCAGGCCGGCAGCTGTAGCTCCACTTAGACCCCTAGCCTGGGAATCTCCATATGCTGCGGGTGGGGCCCTAAAAAGCAAAAAAAATTTCTGATTTCAGAACTAATGCATGCTGATAATCATGAAGTTAGATAGCCAAGTAAAATAGAAATGTAAAGTATCCTAAGTCTGCCTCAATGACAGCAATAACCATGAATTACATTTTGGCAGTATTTCTAGAGTTTGCTCTCAACACACACATACGTATGTATTAACACATAGAAACTTTGTGCAGAAATGAACCCATGCTATGTGACAGTCTACAAATAGCTTTTTCAGTTTAGAACATTTCTTGGTCATTCGTGTCAGAGAACACAGGAAGGTGGCTGGTCATCTCCCCAAGGACAGAACGGTCAGGGTCCAGAGGCCTGGCTTGGTTCATCCTCTGTTGCTCATTGCTCCTCTTGGAGTCCAAGTTCGTGATCCACACGTGCTGGATGAGGAGATGAACCACATATGGGGTCCTTTTGGATGGAAGCTGCTGTGTAAGTAGCAGAAGAACAGAACCAGGGCTGCCCTCCGCTTCTTGGAGTTGAGACTCCCTCCACTTCCAGAATTCTCTAAAGCCTCCAAAGGTTAGTGGAGTTATCTCGCCACCATTCAGAGCTGTGACGGAGTGTGAGACGCTGTGTGCTGTGGCTGGAATACAGATGAAATATCTTGGAAGTGGTGTGGCGAGGGTGTGGGGTGTGGACTTTGTGTGTGTCTCTCCGTGTGTCTGGGTGTTTTACTAACAATTCAGTAAATCTCCGTCTCCACATCTTGTTGTGCACCTGTGGTCTTCCCGTGTCCTCAAAGTGTTCTAGTGATTTATAAACACTTTTTGTGTCTTATGAATACAATTTGTATCTCTAAGTCTACTGATACATCAGTATACCTGACTCATGAGTTTTATCTTTTTTTTTTTTTTTTTTTTGTCTTTTTGCCTTTTCTTGGGCCACTCCTGTGGCATATGGAGGTTCCCAGGCTAGGGGTCTAATCGGAGCTGAAGCCGCCGGCCTACACCACAGCCACAGCAATGCGGGATCCGAGCCACATCTGCGACCTACACCACAGCAACGCTGGATCCTCAACCCACTGAGCAAGGCCAGGGATCGAACCCACAACCTCGTGGTTCCCAGCCAGATTCCTTAACCACTGCGCCATGACAGGAACTCCCCGCATGGGTAATATTTGGAGGTGTCTGATGAAACGTAGAGGTTACTGCAGGGTCTGGACATAACCTTTCCCCCTAAATTTGGAGCAACACGAGGTGCCCGTTTTCATCAGTGTTTCAGGGCTGCTCTTTCGGAAGGAGCCCTTCCCTGCTCTGTTTTCCAGCCTCTTCTCGGGTCGGGCTCGTGCAGGGAAGGCTCGTGTCGCCTGCCCAGGAGCGTGGGTCCCTCGCACATGGAGGATGGGCAAGACATGGGCTTCGGGAAGCCGGAAAACGCGTCCGCGTGGAGAGGAAAGCTGCAGTTGGAAGGTCTTTTGAAAGTGGCTTCGTTGTCTGGAATTACAGACTGTTGTGTCAGATAATCTATCCGTTAACTCACACCTAGGACAGTGTTTTCCCGGAGGCGACAGCACGACCCTGTTCCCCTTCTGTCCCGGCACCGTCCGGAATGTAACAGCCATCAGCCCAGAGAAGGGGCCCTGGGAGCGTCAGCCCTGCCCGCGGCGCGGACGCCGCCCGGATTCCTGGGCTTCGCCTTGAAAGTAAGCACAGACCCAAACCCGCCCTTCGGGATCAGAACCCGGAGATGTGTTTCCTCTCGCTATCCAGTCGCAGGCTGTCTCGGAGATGGGGGCTTCGCTGGAGCCTGTGACGAGGCGACGTGGAGAAGGGCTGTGCGCGTAAACCTTGCTTTGAACTGTCGGCGGCGGCGCCTTCCTTGTCTGAGGCCTGGGCGGCCGGGCGGAGGGGCCGGCTGCGGGCCCATCAGGCCCAGCCCGGGTGGGAGAAAGGGTTTGGCGCTTGGCAGCGGGTCTGCAGCCTGAGCCAGGGGACTGAACGCAGCAGGAGCGCACCTGGCAGACGCTGCTCTAACTGGGCCCGAGTTCCCTGAGATTTTGTTCTTTGGTCTTTTTCTGTTTCTCGTGTGCTTTCTGAAAGCAGCTCAGCAAACAGAAGCAGATTGAGGCTGGTGTGAAACGCAGATCCGTCTCCAAGGGAGGCATTTGGGGGCCTGCATTTTTGTATTTGCTGCCTTCCCAGGAGGGCGGGACGTCGGTGGGCACGAGCCTGGGTGTTAGCCCCTCCGTCTGTGTTTCCTGATGAACAAACAAATGCCAGCGTACGCAAACCATCTCCTGGGTTGAGCCGCTCCTTGCAGTCTCCCGTGCCCGGCGGACCCCCTGCCCATGGGGCCTTTACTTTTTCCTTTTTAGAAATTGTATCGGAGCGTAATTGATGTGGAAAGGCGTGTTAGTTTCCGTGTGCAGCTGAGCGAGTCGTGCGTGTACATACGTCCATCTTCCTCGGATCCTTTCCCAGGCAGCTTAGCACAGAGTGCTGAGTGGAGGTCCCTGTGCCCTTTGGCAGGTGCTTCTCACTCACCTGCTTCCTAGAGAGTTGTGTGTGTGTGTCACCCCCAGCGTGCTCGTTTGTCCCTTCCCACAGTCACCTTTAGACAGAATGATCTTTATCTCCAGCTCTTACGGACTCAGGGCTTTCTTTCTTTTTTCTTTTTCTTTTCTTTTCTTGTCCTTTTAGGGCTGCACCTGCGGCATATGGAGATTCCCAGGCTAGGGGTTGAATCAGAGCTGCAGCTGCCGGCCTACACCACAGCCACAGCAACGCAGGATCTGAGCCGTGTCTGCAACCTACACCACAGCTCACGGCAACACCGGATCCTTAACCCGCTGAGCGAGGCCAGGGATTGAACCCGTGTCCTCATGGATGCTAGTTGGGTTCATTGACTGCTGAGCCACGATGGGAACTCCACTCAGGGCTTTCTTGAAAGGAGGATATGGCCTTGTTTGCCCCTGTTTTGGGCAGACAAATGTTTCTTGTTTCATTAAAGAGGTAGCGCTTGCGTCAGAGGTCGTGGAGCACCTGTGTTTCATAGGAAAAGCAGCAGAGCAGGTTCTTCTGTCGGGCACCAGTCACAGCACAGGGCTCTGGAGGTTCCCTGTGACCTAAGGTCAGCTGGGCAGCCTCCCTGAGCCTTGGTCCCCATCTGTGCAGGGTCATGGGTTCTGCAGCCAGCACTGTCAGTCTCCTCCTCGCCAGCCTTGTCCTTCCAAGAAGCGGCCCAAGTGTCCCTTCTCTGGGACACCTTTGACCGCTCCCTCCCCGTGGTTGCCTCTATCTCAGCACTTTCCGCATCGGATTGTCCATCTGTCTCCCCTGCTGGGCAGGGCGCACTTGAAGGAAGAAAGAGGTCCTCCAGCCCCGACTCCTGAGGGTTCACCCGCAGACAAGCAGAGCAAATGGATGAATCGTGGCTTTGCCAAGTCCACTGCTGCCCAAAGGATGGTCCCTGTGGGCCCCTCTGGGAACAGACACTCAGTCCTCACTATCAGACCAAGTGGCACATCTAGACATCAGCCTGCAGGCACCCGCTCGGGAGCTGGGCTCCCAAGCACCCCTGACACGGCAGATACACAGGAGCCCCGCCAACAGGCCAGGGCCCCTCCTCAGCCGGGAATCAGCAGCACAACCTCCCGTCGGCTTCCCCGGCCCCTCCTGGACATCCCTCCCGTGTCCCCCGGCTCCCCCGGGAGTCCTGCCCCCCCGCAGCGACCTGAGGCTCATCCAGGATTAAAGCCAGGCTGCTTCAGCAGAAGGCCTTGGGGTGCAGAAACAGAGGGCGCTGCATGTAGCAGAGAGAAAGACCACGTTTCTAGCCATTTTTCATAATGATGCACCAGGAAGCACACCTGCACCCAGTGAACGAGCAGAGGGCGTCGCAGCTCCGTCCTCCCTGGGTTTTTATTACCACTCCACTCTGCTCTCAAAGCGACAGCCGGAGCCTGAGCGGCTTGGTGGCCTCCACAGACCGGTCCAGGGCCAAGGGGCGGGCGGGAGCGCGACCGGCTCCAGCTCATGTTTGCGGGCTCTCCTCTGCCCCATCGCGGCTTCCTCAGCTGTCGCCTGCCTTGTGACATTGTTCCCGGGAAAGGGGAGGGGCGGGAAGGGCTGGCAGCTGCTCTCTGGAGGGCACGCGGGCGGGACGGCGGGCAGACGGCTGCGGGGCCAGCAGGCACTCCTCCCCTAAGGCCACCGGCCTCCCGCTCCCGGGGCGCCCTGGGCCCCAGAACCTGGGTGGCGTAGGACCTGCGCTAGGAGCGGGCCGGCAAAGCACTTTTCATTCAGCCTTTCAGAAGCTCTTCTTCAGCTGCCAGCCCAAGCCGACAGGGGACAGGATTCAGGGACAGAGGACAGATTTTCCTCGAGGCGCCCGGCTTCTATTGAGTCAAATAAGATGCAAATAAAGCAGGACACCCTGAGCCCTGCAGGGAGTGCTCAGGAATCTTCCAGGGGGAGGCAGGTGGGCTTTGCAGAGGAGGTGATGCCTTAGCTGCGACACATCAGCCACGTGGAAAGGCGGGAGCGAGGGACAGAGAGCAGACTCTCCCAAGGAACAAGCGGGGCGGGGGGGCGGGGGGGGGGGTCCTGTGTGGTCGGAAAACCACAGAAGCCACACATTCCCAGACTTGAGTGTGGAGATTGGAATGAGGTGACATCCGTAATATCAGGATGCGCTCAGGGGCAAAAACAACAGCACCCAAAGTCCCTCCGGCCAGGCACACAAAACCACCCAGGGCTCTCATTAAAATGAAGATGCTGACTTTTTTTTTTTTGGTCTTTTTTTGCCTTTTTTAGGGCCGCTCCCGCGGCATATGGAGGTTCCCAGGCTAGGGGTCTAATTGGAGCTGTAGCCACTGGCCTACACCATAGCCACAGTAACACAGGATCCAAGCCAAATCTGCGGCCTACACCACAGCTCATGGCAACGCCGGGTCCTTAACCCACTGATCAAGGGAGGCCAGGGGTCGAACCTGCAACCTCATGGTTCCTAGTCGGATTCATTAACCACTGCGCCACAACAGGAACTCCAAGACGCTGACTTTTAAATGATTAAACTGTTCAGATGACAAGACCTGGCTGGAGCCGGGGGTTCTGCCCATGCTCCTTAGAAACGGGGGGCCTAAGGACAACGTAATGGCCGCTAGGATGGACACACAACCCACGTGGGCTGTGGACCACACGTTTGGGAGCAAGGACCACACTCCCAGGAGCTGCCTGGACCAGGCTGTTCCATGGCACGGTGGGTCTGGTGGCCCAGAAATGCCCCCGAGGGTCAGGCCTTCTGTCCTTCTATCCTGCTTCCCCAGCACAGCTCACCTCATCCTAGGTGCCTGGAATCAAAGCTGATGCCCAGCCTCCCACGGCAGAATCAGAGACGCTGCTCAGGAGGAAAACGCTCCCCAGAATATGCACAGCTACGCAACTGCACACACACAGCTATCTGTTTATTGAGAGACAAAGAGAGAGGTTCCCCACAAGGAGCTGGCTCGTGCAGTCAGGGAGGCTGAGAAGTGCCACCGGCTCGGGGAAATACCCGTTGCCTGGGTTGCCATGACACTGGATTTAGGTCATTTGTGAGACATCCTGCCCAGCCCAGCCCCTGCGGTTGTTGTTGTTGTTGTTGTTGTTGTTGTTGTTTTTAGGGCCCACCCACAGCACACAGAATTTCAAAGGCTAGGGGTAGACTCAGAGCTGCAGCTGCCGGCCTACACCCACAGCCACAGCAATGCCGGATCCTTAACCCACTGAGCGAAGCCAGGGATCGAACCCACATCTTCATGGATGGCAGTGGGGTCCATTATTGCTGAGCCACAACAGGAACTCCCCAGGCATGATTGCATGACAGTCTTGGATTCAAGGAAGAAATGCAGGTGGGACAAAACACAAAATCAGGAGTCACCAAGACCTTAGCTGAAGTTATCTGTACGCATAAGGTTCCCCGGAAATGAGAAAAGCGGCCGCTGAAGACAGAACCGTAACGCAATGCTTCCGGCTCACGCTGCTCACGCTGCTTCGGAGAAGGACCCTCGGAAGCAGTGGCCTGAAAAGGAGGAGGCAACCAAGTCACAGGGAGCAGCTCAAGAAGGATGTTCTCAGCGAACACCTTCCACGTGGCACGTGCCGTCCTGGGCTCCAGCACGAGGGATCGGCTCCTCAGAACCCACTTGCAGGCTTTCTGGGGGGGGGTTGGTAACCAGAAAGCGGGCCCCCACCGAGAGGCTGAGGCTGAGCCAGAGCTAGAGGCCGGCCCGGAGAGGAAAGTGATCGGAGGTCAGAAGCTAAAGGAAAGACGGGGACAAGCCCCCAGGGGAGGGGGCTGGTGACCTGGCTGGAGTGGCCTGGGAGGGGGTCTGAGCACCCCACTGAGGAAGGGGCCCAGGTGTGTTCTCTTCTCTCCAGAAGACCCGGGGGCGGGGGGCGGGGGTAACTGCCAGCCTTACAGCTGCTGTGATGAGAAAACGCCACAGTAAACGAGTGACAATAACAAGGACCAGCAGGAAGCACGAGTGGAGAGATGACAACCCAGGAAAACTGACAGGCCCTGAGTTCCCCCTTCTTCCCCGCCCCCCGGCCACACCCTCGCGCCTCAAGGCCTGGGCACACGTAGCAGGGAGAGAACTGCTCCGAGGCCACAGGAGATGCACAGGGGACCCTCTGAGACCAGGTCACCTTGCGAGGGGCGCTGAACAGGCACCGTGACATTTTTGTTTGGTTTTGAGGTTTTCTTGGTCTTTTTGTCTTTTTTTAGGGCCAAATTCGAGGCATATGGAGGTTCCCAGGCTAGGGGTCGAATCAGAGCTATAGCTGCCAGCCTACACCACAGCCACAGCTATGCCAGCTCCTTAACCCACTGAGCGAGGCCAGGGATCAAACCCACGTCCTCATGGATGCTCGTCGCGTTTGCTAACAGCTGAGCCACGACAGCACTCCTGTGACATCTGTTCTAAGGCACATTTCAGCACCGTAAGCCAGCAGGGTCACCACCAGGAGCACTCTACCCGGGCAGTTGCTAAAACAACAACAGCAATCCTCAGGCCAGAGAAAATGTTTGGTTTGGTTGAGAAACAGCAAAATGCAGCCTGTCCTTGGGGTGAAATGCAGTCCATACACGACCCGGCTCTGAGTAGAGCCAGATGCCGCATTTAGTAAACAAAGTTTCAACCTGGCAATTCTGAACATGTTCAAAGACGTAAAGGAAACTATGTGAAATAATTAACAGGAAATAACTACAATGTCAATGACTATAGGGCCTGAGTATCTGGGTCCCCGTCCCCCAAACGCCCATGTGGAAGCCCTAACCTCTGCGTGGAGACAGGGCCTGTGAGGGGTGGTGAAGGCTGAATGAGACAGTAAAGCCTCGCCCTTCTGCAAAGCCGGTGGGACCCCCGTTCCCCCCTCTCTCTCCACCAAGTAAGGACACAGCAAGACCACCACCGTCTCCCAGGCAGGGGGAGCTCAGCAGGCACCAAGCCTGCCAGACCGCCACCCCCCAGCAGCCAGGCTCCAGAACTGCATTCACGCGCGGCAGGCTGGGCAGAGGCAAAGAAATGACTTCGCATCTCAACCGAGAAGCAGAAAATAGTTTAACGCACTCAGCCATAAAAAAGAACCCATGAACGCCATCTGTAGCAACGTGGACACAACCAGTCTCTTCCTAAGTGAAGGAAGTCAGAAAGAGAAAGACAAACACCATGTGATGTCACTCAAATGTGGAACCTAGATTACGGCACAAATGAACCTGCCTGCAGAACAGACACGGACTCGCAGGCAAGGAGAACAGCCTTGCGGGTCGCTGAGAGGGAGGGGGAGGGGGGAGGGGGAGGGAGGGGGAATTTGGGGTTACTCTAGAAGCAAACTATTGCACTTTGAATGGATAAGCAATGTCATCCTGCTGATAAACACAGGGACCTATATCTCGTCCCTTTGCTGGAACACATAGAATATGAGAAACAGAGTGTCTACACACGCAGGACTGGGTCACTCTGCTGGTACAGCAGAAATTGGCACGACACAGAAATCAACTACAGTAAAGTAAATAAAGGAGAAGTAGAAAATCGTTGCAAAATTCAAGAGGACCAAAACACAAGGGGACACACTGTATGATACCCTTTATTTAAAACTCCATAAAATGTACACTAACCTAGCGCGACAGAAAGCTCATCGCCAATGAGGCAGAGGCCCGGGGAGCGGGAGAGGGCGCGGAGCAATGGCTTCCCAGCACACGGACATCAGAAGGCATCCAACCGCAGAGGCTGCAGCACGTGCCACCTGTCGTCTGTCACCTCTACCTCCATAAACCTACCCTAACATCTTCAAGGGAAACACGTTCGGGGGGGAACACGTCCAAGGCAAGGCATGGACCGCCCGCTGCCTCACGGCAGCACGTCAGTAACATCAGGCTGTCTCTTTATTTGTGATGCGAAGCTTTGAGAACGTGCTAAGGTGGCGGCTGCCAGACCCTTCCCTTTCAAGGCACCCTCTCCTGTCTGCAGTTAGACAAGGGTGGATAGAGCGGAACGTGGCACCACGCAAATCTTCTCCTCCCCAGGCCCCGTCAGCAGAGCATTTTTGTTAAGTTCCAGACACGAAGCAATGCAGGCTTTGCGGGCGATGCCGTCTCTACCCCAGTGACAGTCTGTCACTGCAGCACCAATGCAGCCCCAGGAACGCGTATGAATGAGTGGGGCTGTGTTCCATAAAACTGTACTTATGGACACTGAAATCTGCATTTATGTGCACATCATTTGTCTCTCTTGGACTTTTTCAACTATCGTAAACTACTGAAAGCATTCTTAGCTCGTGAGATACAAAAAATCAGGCGGCGGGGGGGAGGGTGCTGAATCTGATTTAGAGAATCCATTTACCGCCTGAATCAATTATTCCACTAAGGTCTGCAAAACAGTAATTTCTAATTCAATCACTCTACCCACATATATTAGCTGACATCCTTCTGTAACGGACTTCTCATCACTTAGGAATGACATGCACCTTCTCCTCCAAAGGTAAGATAAACGCTTAATTCTTTCCCTCTAATACAAGTGTTCAAGAGAAAGATACCTGTGTGGCTGTCATAACCCAGGTAAATGATTTCCTCTCTCTTTCTCCATAAAACAATGTAGCCATGGATTATTTAATTCAAACATTAATAAATTATTTACTTTTTTTTCTTTTTAAGGCCGTACCTGCAGCATATGGAAGTTCCCAGACTAGGGGTCCAATTGGAGCTGTAGCCACCTGCCTACACCACAGCCACAGCAACGCGGGATCTGAGCCACATCTGCAACCTACACCACAGCTCATGGCAACGCCAGATTCTTAACCCACTGAGCAAGGCCAGGGATCGAACCCGCATCCTCATGGATATTAGTTGGGTTCTTAACCCCCTGAGCCACAACGGGAACTCTAACATTTACTTACTTGTCATCAGTCTTGGTCTTGTCTTTTCCCTTTTGCTCAAATTGTCCCAAACTTGGCCACGAGAATACTGGCTGGCTCCCGTATGTTTTGACACAACCCCATTAATCGGTGACAGCTTCCTTACCGCTGGGTACATGACACATGACACATCAGGCTCTGCCCAGATCCAGAACACACATTTCTCCCAAAACCCTGATTCCTTTCATGAGGATTAGTATCTGACTTAATTATACAAAAGTGGCAATTTCACGGGTTTCAACCCAATACGAAGACACCAAAGTCTGGACCCTAAGTGTGTCCACTGTTACTGTTACATCATTATTTTCAAGCCTTTCAGTGGCCAGAGCCAGAAACTACTTTTTTTAAAATCACCAATTAGTATCAACATCGCCAATTCAAAATTAAAGCCAGACATTTTCTTAACTTGAATTTTATATTCGTACGTCTATTCTCTCACCTTGAAAATCTTGACACGTTACATCAACAAATTCCCCAATTTATTTCTTCCTCCCGTGCACACCAGTTTCAAAATGACTACACCAAAGTTACTACAGATAATAAAACTGAACGAAATTTAGGGTTTCTCTGCTGCTTTTTTGACCTCAGAATCTACCCCCTGGTCACAGACAGGCTACATTTCTAGAGGCTGAGACACATGCAACAGGGTCTTAGTAACAGAAACTCGGTGGCTGTGGGCAGGACACTCAAAGGGGCCCATGGAACAGAGCCGTGGTTCACAGGAGAGCCTTGCGTGTGGGACTCTAACCAGACATTTGCCATCACCTTGGGGTTTTAGGCGAGGCCTGGCTGGGGACCACAGCTGACAAGGACCCACATATTCTAGAGATGCTGGACCATCAGCGGTATCAGGGCTCAGAGGCGCCCCCGACAGTCTCCAACAGAGGGCGGCTGGGAGGTGGTGGGTGGGAAGGAAGCGTTTCCAGTGGGGAGGGGGCAGGGTCCCGTGGAGGAGGGGTGCTGCCTCCTCCCATCACCTCCCATCCAACATCCAGGGGACTCAGCCTCCGCCCTGAGCAGGACGCAAAGCCAGGGGTGAGGTCAGACCCTACAGAACATGGGGGAGTGGGACTGAGCCGCTGGGGGACTATTCCCTGGATTCCTACCCATTCCCCCCGCTGAGCCGGCCAGGACCTGCAGGGCACAGGCTCCTGGGGGTGCGCTGTGTTCAAGGGGAACCCCTTCCCAGCCTCTGCAGTCAGCCTCCCCCAGGATAAACCCAGGCAGACGTCAGGGTGCCAAGAGGCCATCCTCCCTCTGGGCTCTTTCTGTCCCCCTGCCCGCACACAGCCTCTCTGAGCCTGGTGTCACCTTACACAACTAAGTCACGCCCTTTGCTCCCTCCAGTCGTGGATTTGGTGGCTTTGATGAGGGCATTGTGCACTCTTTCTGCTGGATGGACCAAGGACAGCAAGCGGCTGTGTGGCTCTCAACTGCTGACGGACAGCTGGAGACGTCGGCGAAGCATCACCGACAGAGCCGAACGTGGAGAGCCCCCAGGGAGTTGCTGGTGTCAGAGGCTGATGCCTGGGGATCCTCCTCCTCACGCCCAGGCTCCTGCTTGAAACTCGCACCTCCTGCAGCCCCCTCAGTGCTCTCAGCCCCTCTTCCCCAGGATACCTTCCAGCTGACGCCTATCTGCCCATGGACCTCCCTGGGGGCATTTTCTCGAATTGCCTCGGGTTGGTGGGACCAGCAGGTCCCACCTCCCTATCATACTTCTGAGTGCTTCTGCCCCGACGTCTTTTCTGCCTGCCAGGCCCAGGGCTCTCTGGCGTTAGAAGCTCCAGGTAGGTAAGTGTCAACATTTAAAGCAGTAGGAACATGGGCGTGTGTTTAAACAACTGTGCACTAAAAAGGCCATTCATAAGAAACGCCAGGCTTCTCCTCCGAATATGAACGCAGGTTCAGCCCCCCTGCCCCGCCCTCCCCCACAGTCCACGAGTCCCCCCCGCTCCACGCATCAAGATCACGACGCCTCGATAAGGACTGCAGCTGACAAAGCACCTCCAAATACAGCCCCTTGTGCTCTGACGTGACGTGTGTGTTCCTAAGAATCGCCACTGGACGCAACACCACTCCACAAACAGCACGGGGCCTAGGGGAGTACATGGGGCCAAGGAACAACTCTAAACGCCACCAGGGACATGTTCACAAAACAGGAGCCTAATAAAAACGACAGCAGTTTCAACACGACAGACTGGTCAATAAACCCCCAAATATGACAATGAAGATGGCACCTTACCTTGAGGATGACCGGAAGCTGGCTGGTGGAGGGGGCTGGGCGAGGTGGCAGCCTGCATGTCCCTGTGGAAACTGTGACACCCACGGGGGCAGGTGGGGCCCGTTGACACTGAATATCAAAGCAAAGCAATCTTCTGGCCTTTTCTCCTGAGGCCTGCTGTTCAGCCTGGGAGAGGTGGGTCCTTGCAGCAGCAAGGGAGTATGGTAAATTCCTGTTTCATGGAAATCGAAAATCGAATCCAATCTTATAGACGCCTACAATTAACTTGGGAATCACTGCTGGACATGTGCTCTTGACCTTCTCGCTTTTCTCACAGGCGCTCAGTGCTTTGGAAACCGCAAGGCTTGACTCCACGGAGCCCGCCAGGACTGCACGGAGCCGGGTGGCTTCTGCAGGATTCGGCGATTTCCATGAAAAGTCTTCACACACGCACACAGTGTCTTTCCCGCACGCCCTCGCTAGAACTGTCAACCCGGAGCCTTAGACGCGTGTGCGGCGCTGAATGTTTCGTTCTTCTTTTTCAATTCAATGTAGAAAAGCTCCCAGGTGCAAACGCAGAGCAAAGCGCAGCCCTGCGCGGCCACGGCTGCAGGGACCTGAGCTCGCCGGAAGCCGCGGAGCCTGCGGACGCGCGTGCGCATGCGCCTGCTCGCGCCGAGCACGTGTGCACGTTCTGTACACATGGGCAGGCGCGCGCTGCACACGACTGTGTGCGTGCTGTGCGTGCGTGTGCACGTGTGCGCCTTGAGAATTTCTACCCCATTCAGTGCAGTGAGAGGCAGTTTGAAACTCGCGGGCAAAAGCCGCCGTCGTGATGCGCGCAGGTTGTGCCTCAGTATCAGTTGCTTTGGAACAAACTCGCGAGCCGTTCCGACAAGACCAATTCTAGGTGAAAACTTAATCAGAGACGTCCTTTCTTCTGAACACCACGCTCTCTTCGGTACATTATTTATTGATTTTGATCAATAAATCGTTTATTTCATAAACACGTACAAGACTCCTGAATATAGGTTTCATCAACTAGAAAAAAATAGATGTTTAAAACACTTTAAAAAAATAGAAAAGGCGAACATGAGGAAGAGGAGGAGGAGCCAGGAGGAGAGGCTGCCCCTCTTGGCGGTGGCTGGAACGTGATCCAGGGGTGTGCGTGTGTGCTCTCGTCCACCTCTCTCAACATACTATGCGTAATCCCAAGGTGCTGATGGGAGCTTGAAAAATGCTCCTTGGTATGGACGGGGCACACGTAAGAGATACTGAAGATGGCATTAGTCGTGTCTGGATCACATTCTTTTACATCAGGGGAGACTTCTCAAGTCATATTCAATGTCAGCCCTAAAGTTAACATTCGAGGAGTTCCCGTTGTGGCTCAGTGGTTAACGAATCTGACTAGGAACCATGAGGTTGCAAGTTCAATCCCTGGCCTCGCTCAGTGGGTTAAGGATCCGGCATTGCCGTGAGCTGTGCTGTAAGTTGCAGATGCGGCTGGCATCTGGCGTTGCCTGGTTCTGGTGTAGGCTGGCAGCTACCACTCTGATTCGACCCCTAGCCTGGGAACCTCATGTGCCGCGAGAGCAGCCCTAGAAATGGCAAAAAGACCCACAAATTTTTTTTTAATTAAAACAATAAGGTTAACAACTGAGAATGCTAGGATGTGAGCTTCCAGATCAAAACCATTCACCCGGAGTTCCTGTCGTGGCGCAGTGGTTAACGAATCCGACTAGGAACCATGAGGTTGCGGGTTCCGTCCCTGCCCTTGCTCAGTGGGTTAAGGATCCGGCGTTGCCGTGAGCTGTGGTGTAGGTTGCAGACGCGGCTCGGATCCCTCGTTGCTGTGGCTCTGGCGTAGGCCGGAGGCTACAGCTCCGATTCGACCCCTAGCCTGGGAACCTCCATATGCCGAGGGAGCGGCCCTAGAAATGGCAAAAAGACAAAAAAATAAAATAAAATAAAAGAAAATAAAAGAAAAATAAAAGAAAACCATTCACCCAGAATATAAGACCAAGCATTCTGGAAATGCTGGCTCATGGGTGTGGAGGCACACACGGAAGCCCCTGTTCCAGACACACACCCAGCACCCAGCGGAACCAGGCATCCCAGAAGTGGCCGCCCTCAGCGTCTGCTTTGCAGCTCTGAGGACAGCGCCAGGCTGTGGAGCTCTTTGTCCGCTGGGAGCCTCCCCTGCTGACCCAGCCTCCCTACCAGCCTTCCAAGCTGTACCTCGAGTTAGGCCAGTTTCTAACTCTGCCCATTCGAGGAAGGGGAAGACCTGCAGCTGGGACCAGTGTGTCCAGACCCCCCAGGACGGTCATGAGAGCAAGGAGCTGGAGGGGTGGCCCAGAGAGGGACAGGGCCCAAGAGAAAGAGAGGCACCATGTAGGGAGAGTGTCAAGTACAGTGTGTGAGGCAGAGACACACTGAGGGGAGCAGACCCCCACCGAGTGCTGGCTTCCGTAATGTGGAGACAAGGACTCCAGAGAAAGCCAGCTACACCACCCCTCCCAGCCTGGCAGCCAGCCCTGCACTGGGAAAACTGGAAGGAAGCAGGGGGGAGGGGGTCGTTAAGGAACTGATTCTCATATCCCAGGTCAGAGTGAGGGAGCAAGAAGTGAGCGTGAATCCCCTCGCCCCAGGCCACCTGCACAGGACGCTGCCCCAGGGCACCTGATGCGGGATGCCTTTCCCCATCTCCATGGCAACGCTGCCCCTCCACTCCCAGAACTCCCAGAGCCACCTGACCTGCGGAATCCAAGCTCACCGGGGGGTCACCACAGAATCCCTGAGAGCTCCAGAAGGGGCTAGGGAGACCCCCCTGAAGAGGTTCAGAAGGCAGATGGGGGCCACCCAGTGGTGAAGAACCGATGACAGTCCTATGCGGTGCGGCCACACATTTAAAGATTGTGCAGTGGTTTGGAGGGTTGGTTTGTTTGGGGGGGCTTTGACCGAGTCTGCGGCAGTTCCCAGGTCATGCATCGAATGGGTGCCACAGCAGTGACAATGCTGGATCCTTAGCCACTAGGCCACCAGGGAACTCTCCATGCAATGTTTTTAAAAAGATCCTTCGAGAATTTTTATAGCAGGGAAAAATTTTATGATACAGTATTAGGTCAAAGATCAAAAAGTAAAATTGTATTACCTTCACACATATTCACACATCAATAAATCAATCAAATATAGGAGAATGGTTTCCTTGCTGATGTATGTATTTATTTATTTATTTATTTATTTATTCATTTATTTTTGCTTTTTAGGGCCACACCGCGGCATATGGAGGTTCCCAGGCTAGGGGTCGAATCAGAGCAGCAGCTGCCAGCCTACACCACAGCCAGAGCAATGCAGGATCTGAGCCATGTCTTCGACCTACACCACAACTCACGGCAACACCGGATCCTTAACCCTCTGAGCAAGGCCTGGGATTGAACCCGAGTCCTCACGGATACTAGTCAGATTCGTTTCCGCTGATCCACCACTGGAGCTCCTTTTTTTTTTTCCCCTCTCTTGGTGCTATTTTAAAATCTGTGTGCTCTATAATTAACATGTGATCTATAATGATAAATAATATAAAATTTAATCTATAGATATACTTATTAACTAAAAAATATATACTAGAAAGAAATATCAAAATGTAAACAGTGGTTGCCTCTGGATGGTGGCATTAGAAGTGGTCCTTATTTTCTTTATAATCTGCATTTTCCAAGTGTCGTAAAATAATAACAACAGCCATAGCAACTTCCTCTTGAGCACTTATTGTGCGGCAGTTACCATTCCAAGCCCTTCAAAGATAATAATTCATGTTAACTTCATAACCTCCCTAAGGTAAGCACTACTGGTCTGTTTCTCAGGTAAGTAAACAAAGATACAGAAAAGTCAACTTCACAGTCTAATAAGTAACTGAGTGTATTCTTTTAATTTAAAAAACAACCTCCTGGAGTTCCCGTCGTGGCGCAGTGGTTAACGAATCCGACTAGGAACCATGGGGTTGTGGGTTCGGTCCCTGCCCTTGCTCAGTGGGTTAACGATCCGGCGTTGCCATGAGCTGTGGTGTAGGTTGCAGACGCGGCTCGGATCCCGCGTTGCTGTGGCTCTGGCGTAGGCCGGTGGCTATAGCTCCGATTGGACCCCTAGCCTGGGAACCTCCACATGCCGCGGGAACGGCCCAAGAAATAGCAACAACAACAACAACAAAACAACAACAAAAAAGACAAAAGACAAAACAAAAAAAAAAAAAAAAAAAAAAAAACCTCCTTAGGATTCCCCGTTATGGCACAGTGGTTAACGAATCCGACTAGGAACCATGAGGTTGCGGGTTCGATCCCTGACCTCTCTCAGTGGGTTAAGGATCCAGCACTGCCGTGAGCCATGGTGTAGGTGGAAGATGTGGCTCGGATCCCGAGTTGCTGTGGCTCTGGTGGAGGCTGGCGGCTGCAGCTCCGATTAAACCCCTGGCCTGGGAACCTCCATATGCCGCAGGCGTGGCCCTAGAAAAGACAAAAAACAAAGAAACAAAAACATCTCTTTAAAAGGAGCTGCAGAGTGAGGGGCTGGCTGCCCCCACAAACAGCCAGGTGCTGAGCTGAAAGGCAGGCTGGATGGGTGACCTTGGGCAAGTTAACCTCTGAAATCTGTTTCGTAATCTGTAAAATGCTGATGGTCATTGGGTGACTGCGAAGATTAAACGAGATATCGAGCTCTTCTCCCAGAGCCTGTCCCAAATCCACGACACAGCAAGTGGCAGCTGTGGATGTGACTGTGCTTGTTGTCACCAAAGCACCTGCCGCAAGGACAGTGTCTTCACCAGGAGACGGCCCCGCACAGCAGGAGTCAGCTCACTCCTGGGTCAAGTCTGCCTGTGGCCCACACTAAGTCCAGGGTGGGGGAACTCTGCCACGTGCACCTGCTTAGGTATCCATGATGTCTGCGTTCACGTGACAACAGAGGGGGGCTGTTGTGACAGACTGGGTGGCCATGAAGCCTGACACAGTTCCTTCTTGGCCTTTTAAAGAAACGGGGCCGGCCCTGCCCGTTAGGAGCGGGCAGAACAGGCTCCATCTGCGGTACCAGGAGGCCAGGGAGGCCAGCACTCTGGGGACCCAAAAAAGGACCCATTGTTTGCCTGCGTCCAGGAAGCCCCCTCCCCTCCCTGACCCCCTTTGGTCCCTGATTGTAAGGCTGATGTCAGAGAATGTTTTGCCTGTGTTCTCTTCCAGGAGTTTGATGGTGTCTTTAAGCCATTTTGAGTTTATTTTTGTGCTGGTGTGAGGGTGTGTTCCAGTTTCACTGATGTGCATGCAGCTGTCCAGGTTTCCCAGCACCGCTTGCTGAAAAGACTGTCTTTTTCCCATTTTATAGTCTTGTGTCCTTTGTCGAAGATTAACTGACCGTAGGTGTCTGGATTTATATACCTGGGTTCTCTGTTCTGTTCCATTGGTCTCTTTGTCTGTTTTGGTACCGGTACCACACTGTCTTGATGACTGTGGCTTTGTAATACTGTCTAAAGTCTGGGAGAGTGATGCCTCCTGCTTGGTTTTTGTTCCTCAGGATTGCTTTAGCAATTATGGGTCTTTTGTGGTTCCAGAAATCTTTACTAATGTTTGTTTTGGCCTTAGTGGTGTAGGTGGCAGGCTCGGCTCAGATCCCACGTTGCTCTGGCTGTAGTGTAGCTCTGATTCCACCCAGCCTGGGAACTTCCACATGCCACAGGTGCAACCCTAAAAAGCAAAAAAAAAAAAAGAGAAGGAAGTGTCACAGCCCAACCCAGAGCAGTGCCACAGGATGACAATCCTGGAGGCAGGGGCTGGCATCTCCTCTCTGGCTCCCTGGCACCCACATGACCCACGTGGAGGAGAAACTAGTTCTAGATCCCTGGGAAAAACACACAGACAGGAGATGAAACGTCCTAACTACTTGGCTCATGGCCTCTCACAACCTGTTTTTCTGCTCTTTTCTCGTTTTATAAGCGTCTGTCTAAACACTCTCCTGCTGTCACACCAGCAGCCCTCAGGCCTGGACAGGCCTTCCCACAGCTGCCCCCACCATACAGGTCCCTGCAGACGGGTCCTGGCTCGTCCACAAAAGAGCCACAGCAGGGTGGGGTCTTACAGCCCCTCAGGAGCTAAGGCACCTCGTCTATAAATTCAAGATGGAGAATAAGGCCTGGAGTGAACTGCTGACCTGCCAAATAAGTGCTCACTGCACAAAAGCGGCATGCAGGCTTGCACACCACTCAGTGACACCGAGAGACAGAGCGGGGGGGCGGGGGGGGAATGACACAGCAGGCACAGCCACAGGGCATTTAGGTCCTTGGGTGGAGATGTTGTTTTGAAATCATGCCTAGGAGTTCCCGTTGTGGCTCAGTGGGTTAAGAACCTGACATAGTGTTTGCGAGGATGCGGTTTGATCCCTGGCCTTGCTCAGTGGGTTAACGATCTGGCATTGCTGCAAGCTTCATCAGAGGTCACAGATAAATCTCGGACCCAGGGTTGCTGTGGCTGCAGCGTAGGCCGGCACCTGCAGCTCCAATTGGACCCCTAGCCTGGGAACCTCCATGTGCCGCGGGTGCAGACCTAAAAAGACAAAAAAGAAAGAAAAAGGAAAAAAAAAAGACACATTGTAAATCAACTATAATAAAAAATTTAAACAGAAAAAGAAATCATGTCTATAGTCCTGTGGTTAATTTTTTTTTCCCCAAATTTGGTCTTCTGAACAGGATCCTGGCTGTTGGGGCCAAAGCACAGAGGGCCTGACTCAAACAGTGTATTTAGGGGTTTAGGCTCCACATCAGATTTAAGAAGATTAAAACCCCTGGAACTTAGTCAATAAGAGTAAGACAGAGGTGGCTGATGACCTACGGGGAGCATGGTCGACTGTGGGACCAAGGGCTTCTGGCCTGGGGACTGGAGCCCTCAGATAGGACGTTGCTTGGCCAGCTGGAAAGCTGGGCAGATCTGGAAGCTTCCCACTGGCCAAGTACACATACACAAGTGGTCTTTCTACTGACCGGCTTTAAGGCAACAGGAGGCAGAGATTAGCAAGAAGGTGAGTCAGAAGCCTGCCTCAGCCCTGGTGCTGCCTGTGACATTTTGGGCTGGGCCAGCTCCATTTCTGTCCTGCCCCTGGGTCCAAATTCCAGAGTCCATCCCGCCTCTCGAGTGAAGGGGTGCAGGCTGCTGTTCACGTCCAGGGATAGCGGCCCCCCTCAGTCCTGGCTCCCGAGGCCCCCAGAGCAGAGACAGCCTGGAGTGATGCAGTCACTCCAGCATCACAAAGGCCTTCGCATTTCAGATCTCCTCTGAAACTACTGACAATAACTACTGAGCACGGAAACAAGAGCCTTAAAACCAAATCTTGGAGCTGGGCACCTCCCCTAATTTCCCTAATTCTGGCAAAAAATCTGTGAAGCCCAGACACTCCCTGACCTTCCAGGAACACATGTCGGTGAGGAGCGGAGGCCGCTGTCATGACCCCACGGACTGTCCACCCTCGGAGAGGCCGGGGCACCCTCCGGAGCTGGGAGGAAGGACCGCACCCTCATGGGCCCTGGACCACTGCCGCCACCCCACCCCACCCCCGCCTCCTCCGGCAGGTGTTCCACGGTCAGTGCTGTCCTCAAGGCTCTGCTCCACCTCCCGCCCCCTTCCAGTCCCCAAGAGGGAGTGAACTGGGGGCCCTGTTTCCCCGAGCCCGAGGGCCCCGCAGCTGGTGGGCAGGGGTGGGAATCTGACTCCCTCTCCCTGTAAGGTTCACTCTTAGCACCTGCGCCCTCTCCCTCCGACTCTGTCTCCCGGGATTCCGGAGGCCACAAGGTTAGAAGTACCCAGCAGACCTGAAGGCAAAAAGCATCAGCAGAGGTGATGAGGGCACTTGGTGGTAGTAACATGATAGCATCTGGCGGCCTCCCTCCTGGGGCTGCTGATCTGTGTTGTTGGCAGAGCACAACGCTCTTCTCAACATTCTCTGTTTTTTTTTTTTTTTCTTGTTTTGGCTGCCCCACAGCATATGGAGTTCCTGGGCCAGGGATCAAACCTGAGCCACGGTCACAACCTAAGCTGCAGCAGTGGCAATGCTGGATCCTTAACCCGCTGCGCTGGGCCAGGGACAGAACCTGCCTCCGTGCGCTCCCAAGATGCCCCCAATCCCATTGCGCGGCAGCAGGAACTCCCTTTGAAACATTCGTGCATTTAAATCAAAGTTGTTTTGGAATTCCCGTGGTTAATGAATCGGACTAGGGACCATGGGGTTGTGGGGTTGTGGGTTCAATCCCTGGCCTCGCTCAGTGGGTTAAGGATCTGGCATTGACGTGAGCTGTGGTGTAGGCTGCAGACGCGGTTCAGATCTGGCGTTGCTGTAGCTCTGGCATAGGCTGGCGGATACAGTTCCAATTGGACCCCTCGCCTGGGAACCTCCATGTGCCGCAGGTGCAGCCCTCAAAAAAGAGAAAAAAAAATCAAAATTGTTTTGAATATGATCAATTGACCAAGAAGATATAACAATTTTATGTATCTAATAACACAGATTCCTTTTTTTTGGCCTCACTTGCAGCATAAGGAAACTCCTAGGCTAGGGGTCAAATCAGAGCTGCAGCTGCCAGCTTACACCACAGCCATGGCAACACCAGATCCTTAAGCCACTGATCGAAGCCAGGGATCAAACTCACTTCCTCATGGATACTAGTCAGGGCCGTTACTGCTGAGCCATGATATATCTAAAGCAAAAGCAAAAACAAAAAACAAAAAAACCCTAAAATGACAGACAAATCTACAAGGCTAGGAGTTTCCATCGTGGCACAGCAGAAACGAATCTGACTAAGAACCATGAGGTTGCGGGTTCAATCCCTGGCCTTGCTCAGTGGGTTAAGGATCCAGCGTTTCGGTGAGCTGTGGTGTAGGTCGAAAACTCGGCTCAGATCCCGCATTGCTGTGGCTGTGGTGTAGGCCAGCGGCTACAACTCCAACTTGGCCCCTAGCCTGGGAATCTCCATATGCCATGGGTGCAGCCCTAAAAAGCAAAAAAAAAAAAAGATACACCTAAGAGTTATCAGACTATTAAACACAGTAAAGGGATGGTTATCACACAGGCAGGTTGATGGTCACTTTGAGGGGTCAGGGGAGTGACCAGGGACATGAGCCCAGGGGGCTCCTAGGCTGCAGATATTAAACTGATCATATACTTTTATGCAACTTTATGTATGTCGGTTGTTATTTACCAGTAAAAGCAGTGCTTTTATTTTTTTAATCTTTTGTCCTTTTTAGGCCCGCACCTGCAGCATATGAAGGTTCCCAGGCTTGGGGTCCAATTGGAGCTGTAGCTACCAGCCTACGCCAGAGCCACAGCAACGCCAGATCCGAGCCGAATCTGTAACCTACACCACAGCTCATGGCAATGCTGGAGTCTTAACCCACTGAGCGAGGCCAGGGATCAAACCCTCAGCCTCATGGTTCCTAGTCAGATTCGTTTCCGCTGCACCACTTCGGGAATTCCAAGCAATGCTTTTCAACTTTCTGTCCTGCCGGGGGAAGCTCCGCCCTCCCCTCTCTGCCCCCTTCAGTCTCTGCTCCTGCTTCCAGCCTCAGCCCCTTCTCCCACAGGCCACCCAGGAGGCAGGCAGCCTGGTGCACATCGTGGGGTGACCGCTTGGGACTCTGGCCTCTGGGGGGTGTGCAGGCCCTTCCTCGACAGGAACGCCTATTTCCTACCAGGAAAGTCTGGGCTGGGCCACACAGCCTGCTTTGGTTCTGGGCCCCGACCTGGCTCCAGCCCAGGAGAGAGGAATTCTGCACAGAGATCACAACCCGTGTTAGGATCCACATGGGCTTTGTTGTTGTAAAAAGCACCTATCTGCCTTCACCTCCCCGTCTTGGGCTCATCTCAAGGGCCAGGAGGAGCAAAATTCAAAGATTTAGGATCTCCAGCCCTTTGGCATGGTCTCTCCCCAAAGGCCGGTACCCAGAGGTGGAGGCAGAAATGGCCGAAAATTAAGCCCAAGTTATTGGCCTAAAACCTCCGAACCTTCTCCTTCCTTCCCTCGGGAGAAGTATCTGGTCCCCAAGGGTGACCCGAGGAGGATGTCCCGTCTGTGCCGGGGACCCGGCTGGGTCCTGAGGCTTCCCAGAACCTTTTTATAGGTGGCTGACACCTGTATAAAAATAGATTCCCATAAACAGACATTTTCCAAGAGCTTTGCAACCACAGAGCGGCTGCCTAAAGCCTGAGAAATGCAAGCCTCGGGCTTATTTTCCCTCCGCAGTGGGAACCCAGCCCAGCAGCATCCCCGCGGCGGCGCCGCCAAAAATGGGCAAGAGCGGGTGAGCGGGCGCCCCACCGGCTGCGGAGGCGGAGGAAGAGGAGGCGGCGTCGTCTTGTCGTCCTCGTCAGGGAACCAGGTCCTGCCTTCTCCACGGACAGGAACCTGTCGTCGCTCTAATGAACTCAAAGAACGTCCGCAGCATCCCCCCCACCCCCACCCAGGGCGCTCCCGCTCCCCCACGACCCCGGGATGCACCCACCCCGCACCCCTGTTCCCTCCCTGCGCTCCTCCCCCTCCCTCCTGCGTCCATCAGGCCTCTTGTAGGGTCACTCCCTCTGCTTCCACCTGCTCCTCTCACCCCTGCGGCCCTGGGCATCCTGTCCTCCCCGCAGCCCTCCTCCCTGCCCGGCATCTCTGCTCTGCCCTGACCATCCCATGCATGACTTTTTGCTTCCACCCCTGCTCTGCTGTCTCAGTTCTCCATGCAGCAGCAGAGCGGCCTTTTAGAAATAGAAATCAGGAGTTCCCTGGTGGCTCAGCAGATTAAGGATCTGACATTGTCACTGCTGTGGCTCGGGTTCGATCCCTGGCTGGGGAATTGCCACGTGTCCCCCGTGCAGCCAAAAAAAAGGAGTGGTCTCTCTTGTTTTCTGGAAAAGGCCCTAAGTCATCTTCCAAGGTGACCTGGCCCTGCCCGTGTCTCACCACAGCCCTAAGTGCTCACCTTCCAACCTTCAGGTTCCTTGAAGACCCCGCCCAGGCGCGGCTGGGGGTCTTGCCCCTGGGGTCCCTGTGCCCCCAGCCTTCCCTCCAACATCCACGTAGCTCCCCGAATGACTCCATCGCTGCTCCAACTTCTCCTGACAGAGGCCTTTCCTGCCTCTGGCTCTTTGCCCATCACCAGGTCTGCTTGCCTGCAGGTTGGCAGAGGTGCCTGGCGGGATATACACCACGGGCAGCAGCTGACTCAGTTTGCTGCCGTCTCCTGCACTAGCGTGTTGGTTCTGGGCACAGGGCCTTGTGGGTCTTAATCACGCCTGAGTTCCCAGAACGGAGAGAACACTGACACATAGTAGGCACTCAACGAGTATGTTAGGAGCTCCCCTTGTGCAGGGGAAACGAATCTGACTAGGAATCGTGGGGATTCAGGCTCCATCCCTGGCCTCGCTCAGTGGGTTAAGGATCTGGCATTGCCGTGAGCTGTGGTATAGGTCGCAGATGCAGCTCAGATCCCATGTTGCTGTGGCTGTGGTGTAGACGGGCGGCTACGGCTCCGATTAGACCCCTAGCCTGGGAACCTCCGTATGCCACGGCAGCGGCCCTAAAAAGACAAAAAGGAAAAAAGAAAAATGTGTTAAATGGCTGAATCAGTGATTTAAAAATATATATAACTATTTTAAACATTTTATTTTACCTTAAAACACACATATGGTCAACTATTTGCCAATATTTTGACGCAGGACCAAAGCCTTTTCTTTGACCACGATGCCCTCATTGTGGGGATTTTTTTTCTTTTCTCCTTTTCTTTTTTTCTCTTTTTCCACCACACCCACAGCATATGGAAGTTGCCAGGCCAGGGTTGAATCCAAGCCGGAGCTGCAATCTACACCACAGCCGAAGCAACGCTGGATCCCTAACCCACTGCGCTGGGCCTGGGATCCAACTGGCACCCCCACAGAGATAAGCCAGATCATGAACCCTCTGTGCCACAGCAGGAACTCCCTCACTGGGGAATTCGTGCTGTTTCCTTTTTGGCATAAATCACATGTACAGTGTGTTACATACAACTTCAATTTTTTTATTTCTTTAAAGAGGCAGGAGGGAGTTCCCTGGTGCTCTACTGGTTAAGGATCCAGTGTTCTCACTGCTGTGGCTCGGGTTTGGTTTCTGGCCTGGGGACTTCTGCATGCCATGGGTGGGGACAAAAAATAATAATAATAAATAAATAAAGAGGCAGGAGGCTTTGACTGTTGGAAAACAATTTCAGTACAGAATCCTCCTTTTTTTATTATTTAAAAAGTAATTTTAAAATTATTTTTCCCCAGTCTCTCCTACACTTAATTTAAAGCAAATCTTAGCCAACTTACCTTTATTGAATCTTTCTGAATCATTCAACTTAGTTTTCAAACAAGCATCTCTCTCTTTACACCTATTATATTTGCTTCATAATATTTATTTATTCTGTCTTTTTCTCCTTTTAGGGCCGCACTCGAGACATATGGAGGTTCCCAGGCTAGGGATCCAATGGGAGCTACAGCTGCTGGCGTACACCACAGCCACAGCAACACTGGATCCGAGCCGCATCTGCACCTACACCACAGCTCATGGCTATGCCAGATCCTTAACCCACAGATCAAGGCCAAGGATCGAACCCACAACCTCATGGTTCCCAGTTGGATTCATTTCTGCTGCGCCACAAGGGGAACTGCATTTCATAATATTTAATGGGTTGACAAGGTGTGTAATCAAATTTAAGTATGGCTCTATGGACCGTGAGCATAACTGGTTTAGGAACAAACTCGGCTCCCCACAAAGGTGAGCTGGAGAGATGCCAGCCAGCGTCCCTGCACCTGCCAGCGAGTTCGCTCCAGTGAGGCCTCAGAGGAGGGCAGAAAATAGGCCTCCTGTAGAATTCAACCCTTGCCACGAGTGCGGGGCCATTCTGATGGAGACCCGTCTGGGCTCCACAGGAGAGAAGGAGGAAAAGCAAAATGAGGGGAGCTAAAGGCAGCAAAGATCCAAACGCAGCCTAAGCAAGGACTGTCCTGCTGCCCCTCTTGGCCAAGGAACTATCATTCATGAGAAGGAACCTCAGTATCAGAGCCATGGCGGATGCTGGGTTTCAACAGGTGCAGGTGTCGTGTAGCACTGGGTAGGAAACTGGGTCTCAGCCTCTTGCCAGAATGACTGGAGGGTCATTCTCACTTCTCTGGTGGTCCCCTAAATTCTAAATAAATTAATCTCTTCTGTCTTTTATTTTTTTATTCTTTGGCATTTCTAGGGCCGTTTCCCAAGGCATATGGAGGTTCCCAGGCGAGGGGTCTAATCGGAGCTGCAGCTGCCAGCCTACACCACAGCCACAGCAATGCCAGATCCAAGCCATGTCTGCTACCTACACCACAGCTCATGGCAACGCCGGATCCTTAACCCACTGAGCAAGGCCAGGGATTGAACCCATGTCCTCATAGATACTAATCGGGTTCATTACCCACTGAACCACGGGAACGCTGCCTCTCAGCCTTTAATGATTGTAGGAATCATATCTGAATATTTAGATTAGTAATGCTTTTGCCCAAAATTCCACCCATCGAAAATCCAAGCTCAGTGGATCGTTCCTCCAGAGACATCAAGCTAGAGGGTAATATTTCTTTTGGCTGCCCCTGCAGCATGCGGAAGTTCCTGGGCCAGGCATCGAACCCGTGCCGCCGCTGTGACCGTACCAGGGCCGCAGCAAAGCCAGATCCTTTAACTTGCTGCGCCACAAGGCAATGTCCTAGAGGTTAATTTTGAGCGAAATTGTATTTGTATTTTTCATCAAGGGGCCAGCATTATTGGTTATGTGATAACCCAACGTCTCTGTTTATTTTAACCCTCGGGGAAGTAATCATTCCCCCGTGAAGCTGGTCTCACCCTGATGTTGGAGCCTCAGGGCAGGTCCCAGCCCGAGAAGACTCTCGCACGGAAGAGCGGCAGCAGGTGCAGAAAATACCAGAATGAAGAGTCCTGGGGGATAAAGGGGCCACGGGGTTCGCTCCAAACACTCATGGGAAAGGCCGCCACACGGCCAGGCTGACAGCCGTTTCGGAGTCATCAGCGGATCAGAACAATTGCTAGGAAACCAAAGAGCTGGGCTGACTTGTGTCCATGCTGCCCTGCCTGGAACGCCCATCTCCCCGGACCTGGCTCATGAAGCACATATCCTTTCATAAACTGGCCCATCAGGCTTCAGCGGTCAGGGTCAAGGGCGTTAACAGTGCAGGGGGTGCTGGGGGTCACTGGGGGACACGGACATCCACGGTGTAGGTGCAGGAAGGACCCTCCTACCAACACAGATGGATGGTGCTGATGGGACGTTTTACTTGGCTTCGCAAGGAGGATGCTCTCTTCCTGGTGGTGCACTTGAACCTGGAGCCACCCCGCCCTGCCCCCGCCCGGCCCCCGCCCCGAGCCCTGAGATCGAATTCCGGGGAAACCAGGGTAAATGCGACATTCAGCACAGTGCCTCCTCGGGAGGTGCGTCACTATTTGCTGAGCAGATGAGGGAGCAGAGGGCGGAGGTGGCGCCCCGGCACTTTGGCGGGGGGCCTGCCTGGCAGAGTCGCCTCATAATCGGCACGACGCAAAGGGAGGGCCCGGAGCTCTTGAGTGACGGAACCAGTTTCCTGACGAGTTCTGTCTGCCTCTGAGCTCCATACTCTCCTTTCTGTCCCCCTGCCGGGGAGAACCCCAACAGAGGGCCCCCCGACTGTCCAGAACGGTGGGCTCCGGCCTCTGCTCAGCTGTCCCCGTGGGAAGGGTCCTGGACAGTCAGCTTGATACATGCAGTGATGCTCCGTCCTGCAGGGGCGGAGCCTGTGCTTGGGGACTGTCCGCCCTCCAGGAGGTTGACATCTGCTGGCCAGGGGAACCGGGGACACAACTGCCCAGAGCAGCTGTGACATGTGGGTGAGGAGTCAGTGGGGCTTCAAGGAGCAGACGGGCCTTGAAGGAGGCTTGGGATGAGGGCAGAGGCCGAGGCCTGTGCCAGGGGTGGGGCAGAAAAGCTGCCCCCCGGGGGGTGTGGGGGTGGCAGGTCCTCTGTATGGGCTGCAGGGCCTGGTTCCCCTGGGTCAGATCCCAGCCTCCCCGCTTTGTTAGCAGCTGGGAATGAGAACCCGCTGGACGAGGGGGCTCCCCGATTTCCTGCACTCGCGGAGGGAGGTAACGGGCAGAGCGAAGGGAGGTCGAGCCCTGGCCTGCCTGTGAAGCACCAGGCCTGAGCCTGCTCAGAAGTGCCCCTGAAACAGCCCCCGCCATCAGTTACTGGGGTCCGCGAGGCTGAGGACAGGATGTGGGGAGAAGCATCCTTCCACCCCAGCCCTTCGCCCTCTGCTTGCACCTGCTGGACTTGGGTCAGAACACAGTCCCTTGGCCTCTGAGGGATGCAGAGGGCAGGACACCTGCTCCAAAGGGTTGAGATGGGGATGACACGAGACGGGACGCCGGGAGGCTTTCCGCACCACCACGCCTGGCATGGGCCCCTGCCCTCCTCCAGGGTCAAGCCCAGGCCTGCTGGTCCTTTCTGAAGCAAGATGTACAAGTTTGGAATTTCCCAAACAGAGCCGAGGGACCGCCTGTGTTCTGCAGGACGCCGGTAGTGTTCAAGGAAAAAAAATCAGGGCCCATGTACTTTCTGAAACGTATTTAAATAGTCAGACGAGGAAAACACTGGACAGTCCTGTATGCTTGTCTGGATTATTTTTTCTTTCTAGGGCCACACCCGCGGCATATGGAGGTTCCCAGGCTAGGGGTCTAATTGGAGCTAGAGCTGCCAGCCTACACCACAGCCACAGCCACACCAGATCCAAGCCTCGTCTGCAACCGACACCACAGCTCACAGCAATGCTGGATCCTTAACCCGCTGAGCGAGGCCAGGGATGGAACCAGCGTCCTTGTGGATACTAGTCAGGTTCTTAACCCGCTGAGCCACAATAGGAACTCCTGCATTATTTTTTGGTGAGGTGCTGCTAAGACTGGAGGACCCAGTGTCACACAGCACAGACCTGGGAGCAGGAGTAGATGGCAGGTGTGGGAGCTGCAGACAGGCCCCAAAGAGCTCCAAGTTCAAGTGGGATTTCAGTACCTGAGGGATGGCATTTCTTCCAACCAGTAGGGCCAAGAGGTTTTACCCAGTGAAGAAATGACACTGGGACAACAAGCTAGTGGGCTGATTTCCTCCTTCACTCCTTCTACAAGACATTCTGTGATACACACAGGAAACGGATGTAAAAAAATGTCAAGCCATTTAAAAAATCCCTGCCTAATGAATATGCAAACTTTGGCACTCAGGACATAGCCACGTTCAAGGCGCAGCAGGAAAGCACCTTGTGTCGAGCAGCCCCCGTGAACCGGCCGTGGGACCTCGCTGTGCACCAGCAAGCCAGTCTCTCCCGTTCAACCCACAACTGGGTGCACCGAGCCCGAGCCCTCAAATTTCACCGCGGAGAAGGGACGCACGGAGGCCAAGGCTGGAGGCCGAGAGGTTCGTTAGGAGGCACCAGGTGGAGGCAGGCTGACCGAGGCCCGGAGGCAGGAGCGGCAGGTGGTCCCGAGGGAGGGCGCTTCCTCCCTGGGGCCTGCTGAACCTGGGGTGGCCCAGAGGCCGTCCCCAGGCTCCGAACGCACCGGGTGAGGGCAGGACGGGGGTGCGGGAAGTGAGTTTGAGGTGTCTGCGTCCCAGCTGGGTGGAGCTGCCCAGAACACAGCTGGATGCAGGGCCGGGAGCTCAAGGCACCTGGGCCAGAGGTGGAGGTGTCACTGAAGTCGGAGGACGACTGAAGGCCCAGGTGGCTGCAGCCACACCCTGCCCCCGCCCTGCAGGAGTGCGAAGAGCAGGGCGCAGGTGGCTCCCAAGAGACCCCGAGGCCCAGCAGCCAAGTCCTCGGTCATGGCCGAAGGATTCCGTCTCAGGGTCGTGCGCCCCAGCCCCCCACCCCCTCCCCAAAGCCATGGCCTTGGCCGGGCTCTCAAGCCTTCTCGGCTGAGCGACCCCAGCCTTCCCTCAGGTCCTCTCCCAGGCAGGAGGAACCTACAAGAAGCATCTTCACAGCCCTTACGCGGAGAAATCAGGCCTTGACTTAAAATCCTCCCAAGGCTCCCTGTCCCCATTTGAGCAAAACCCAAACTCCTTACCCGAACTCAAGGCTCCTGGACTTAGAGTCCCACCTTCCTCGCCCCTGCTCTGGCCACCCTCCACCTGTATCTCCCCGGCAGTGATGCTCTCTCTGTCTCCCGTTCCTCCCCAGGTAGAGCTTTCTTCAGCCTGGAACCCCCCTCCCCAGTCCCCCGCCTTTCCTTCATCGACGCAACCCTCCTTTCTCCTTGACAGCTCGAGAGGCGTTTCTGCTGGGAGACTTCCCTGCCCAGCAGGCTGAGAGGCTCTTCCGCTGCTGCCACCCATCCTGGCTCTCCGCCCTCCGTAGCACTGCAGTTCAGCACCGATCTGTCTGCTTCCTTCAGACCTGCACAGCTTCACTCATCTTTGTGTTCTTGGAAACTGGCATGCAGGGGGCGCTCAATAAGGTGGGCTGAATAAATAGTGCCCCCTGGGGGCACTGACTGAACACTTGAGCGAGTAACCCTCCCCTCTGGACCCTTGGGCAGCATCCGCAGTGGTGGCTCCGTCACAGGTGAGGTCCTGAGTGAAGCCCAGGTGTTTGCGCAGCCCAAAGGCTGGGATGCACCCTAAACCATGTTAGGGTTCTTTTTTTTTTTTTTGCTTTTTAGGGCTGCATCCATGGCACATGGAGGTTCCCAGGCTAAGGGTCGAATCGGAGCTACAGCTGCCTGCCTACACCACAGCTCACGGCAACGCGGGATCCTTAACCCACTGAGCGAGGCCAGGGATGGAACCAGTGTCCTTGTGGATTCTAGTGGGGTTCTTAACCCGCTGAGCTACAATGGGGACTCCATAGGCGCCTTCTAACACCTTCTGACAACTCCTTCGGAACCCAAAGAACGTTTTACTCACATTTTGTCTTTCCTCTTCAAATATGAGCTTATTTGCTACATGGTAAGTTCCGTGAGAACAGAAATGGTGGCCGGGCCATCATTTTATCCCCTGCCACATGAAGTGATGCTTCTCACGTAACACCTATTCACTAAATACCCAAGAAATTAGTGCTGGGTTTCTGCTGAAGTTTCTAGCCAGCACTTTCGGGGACTGTCGCCCTGAACTCCACCAGCCGCATCTCACGTGTATCTCAATTCAGTTTCATGACATCCCTACAAGATAGCATTACTTTTGCCATGTTATTATTTTTGTCTTTTTGTCTTTTTTAGGGCCGCACCTGCAGCTTATGGAGGTTCCCAGGCTAGGGGTCGAATAAGAGCTGTAGCCGCTGGCCTGCGCCACGGCCACAGCAACGCGGGATCCGAGCCGCATCTGCAAACTACACCATAGCTCATGGCAATGCTGGATCCTCAACCCACTGAGCGAGGCCAGGGATCGAACCCACAACCTCATGGTTCCTAGTCGGATTTGTTTCCGCTGTATCACGATGGAAACTCCACTTTTGCCATTCTATAAATGCAGAAGCTGAGATTAGGGGCTAGGGAACTGGCTCCAGGTGCTGAGCCTCTGAGGGGCTGGCTCGCCGTCCACTTCAAGTGTGTCTGATCCGCTCGGTACACAAAGGAGAAGGCAGAGAGCATCACGGCCACCAAGTGATCACCAGTTCTGGTCTAGACGGGGGCTGGGAAAGCCCGCAAGAGACGCGTGTCAGAGAAACACGTCACCAAGTATCTGACAAAAGAGTTTCCCCTGGAAAGACAGGCAGCACCTTTGATGGCAGTGAACCATCGCACCCCCGGGGGGCTGCAAGGCTGCCCTGGAGACGGCCGCCCTCCGATGGGACCAAGGCGCCTGCATCTAACAGAGCGGCGCCTGGGCTCTGGGGCAGGTGCACCCGATTCCCTGGACCAGGCTTCAATCTGCCCAGCAGTAAATTCACTTAACGAAATTTTGAAAAATTTTCAAGTTCCCCATCAAGGGCATTTTTTTTCTTGTCCTAAAGCCTCTCTAGGGGCCTTCACATATATCATTTTTCCATAGAAGAAAGGAAATGTTTTTATGCCGGAGCCAGTGATAGGTACGATGCATTTCTAGGAAAAACTTCTAGAAGACACCCAGCATCCTTCAACAGGAGGCCACCCACCTGATCAGTCTGTCCTCAGTTATTAGACGCCACAAAACCACTGCGGACTTTCTAACACGGTCTGGGGGCTCACCAGAAACAAAGACCGCAGTACAACAGCTGTTGCAACTTTGCACCTAATCTCAGGTCCTAATGTGAGAGCTTTGCCCTGTGGCACAGGGGACAGAGTGTATATAGACCTGAGAGTGTGAGCTCCCCGGCCATCACAGCAGACACCCCACACCCCCAAACTGCCAGGCAAGGTGAGTTTATTAAGAGCAAAGGCTTGTTCTGCTTGGTGGTGTGTGCATGCCGCGCAGTATGACACCTGACACCACCACCCCCCGCCCCCCGCAAACCCCCGGCCCAGTCCTCCCCCTGCGGGCTCAGCAGAGGCTTCTGTCTCCCAGGCTGTGCAAGCTCCAGAAACCCAGGGATCCTCCCGACGTGCTGGCCCTCCACCCCCGCCAGCCCATGGCCGAGTCCCGCCGTCCCGAAGCCCCATCACACCCACTCCCCCTCCTCTGAAGCCCCCTCTACACCACAGGCCAGGAGTTCCTTCTCCGAGTACAGAGCTCCCTGCCCCTGTCTGACTGCTTTGGCACAGGGTCATAAGCCTTATCTCAGTTTACGACTTCACATTCAGCAAATTAACCTAATTTCAAGTCAGTTCTCACCGATGGCTTTATAGTAAAATTGAGAATGTGTATAACGCATAGAAGTCCAGATACGACATAGCCCATCTTTGTGTTCATGCTAAGAATCTAAAAAATACATCTGTGGAGCAGAGTGCAACAACTGAGAGGGCTTCTGGAATGATGAATACACGCAATGCTGGGAAAACAGGTAAGATGCTTACCTGAAGTTATATTTCCTAAAGCTTCCACTATTCCATCCAATACTCTAACCCACTGACAGGCAATCTGATAAGTGTACTTCCTCCTCATGCTCTCACTTTTTATTTTTCCTTAAAATAAGGACAACACTCTGGCAGGTCATTAAAAACTAGCCAGTAAAGGTCCAGTCAAGAAAACATATATTTTTGCATCCTAAAATAAACACCATTTGGAAAAGGGTTGCTTCCCGAAGGGAAAAGCTAGCAGCCATCACAGGTTTCAGTAAACAGGATACAAACAACACAAACACTTCCTGTGTTTATCACGCTGAAGCGTGGGGACAGGATGCTATTACCGTCTTGTCCTTTTTAGGGCCCCACGGGGTGTGTGTGTGTGTGTGTGTGTGTGTGTGTGTGTGTGTGTGTGTGTGTGTGTGTGTGTGTCTTGTGTGTCCAGTCACATCACAACCCCTCGGCCCCACGGGTGTGTGTGTGTGTGTGTGTGTCTTGTGTGTCCAGTCACATCACAACCCCTCGGCCCCACGGGGTGTGTGTGTGTGTGTGTGTGTGTGTGTGTGTGTCTTGTGTGTCCAGTCACATCACAACCCCTCGTGTGTGTGTCTTGTGTGTCCAGTCACATCACAACCCCTCGTGTGTGTGTGTGTGTCTTGTGTGTCCAGTCACATCACAACCCCTCCTCTGCCGTCTTGTCAATGACCCAACACGCACCTTCTGAGAGCTACTGGGTGAGGGTCATACGACCACACGAGGGCTACACAATCACACAAGGTGAGCAGTCATCCTGTCACTTTTTGAAAAAGTTTATCTTTTGGTCACGCTTGCAGCATGGAGAAGCTCGAGGGCCGGGGATCAAATCCGAGCCACAGCCCTGATCAACCCTGGATCCTTAACCACTAGGCCATCAGAGAATTCACCTCCTTTTTTTTTTTTTGGCTTTTTAGGGCCGCGCCTTCAGTGTAAAGTTCCCAGGCTAGAGGGCGAATCAGAGCCGAAGCTGCCGGCCTGCACCACAGCCACAGCCTCGCCAGATCCTTACCCTGCTGAGCGAGGCCAGGGATCGAACCCGCATCTTCACGGATGCTAGTCGGGAAATTCTCACTTTTTAACGTCTTCTATCAAGTTGGCCATCATTCAGAGGTTCCCAAAGCTAAAGGGCCAGACTCTCCACCCAAGGAAGGGAACTTGAGAGATGGCGGAGCGTTTCTCACACAGGATGCAACCACCCAAGGCCGTCCTGGCTGCTCAGCCTGAGGGTGATATAGACTCAGCTGCTGCCACCAGAAACCCTGAGGCTCCCCCCTTTCAAGTCAGGGACAGGGGGTGGCCTGCCTGCCATCCTAACGGCCACCGGAATCGAATCATTCCTGTAGTAAATGACAGACTCTACGCCCAGCCATTTAAAAAGACACAGGGCGCTGCTGTGGAGCTAAGAGTGCGCCCTGGCTTCCTGCCGCCCTCTGTCCTCGCTGCCTCATCTGGGGAAGAAGCTTGCTGCTCGGACACAACCTCCAGGCGCGTCTAGACACCCCACCTGCCAAGGGTCAAGTGCATCAGCTTGATGCTCCACCTCCGAGCTTCTCTCACTGCTCGACACACAGAAATACGGCGTCCCGGCCCTGCCCACCACTCCGACCCAACTCAAGCCTAGAAGCCCAACACCCTCCAGCTGGCATGCCTTCGAGTGCTGGACACGAAGACAAACTTTTCACCCCTCTCAGGTGTCCCACAGCCATCCCTTAAAGAGGTTTCTGACAACGCTCGCATCAGGTCAACTCCAGATCGGCAGGGACCTTCTAGAAACGTGCTCGCAACTTGAGAGGAGTCCTAACACAGGCCCAAGCCTGGATGAGGAGAACCGCCTGGGAGCCTTGAGACCTAGACCTCTCGCCTCCAGCGAGTCAGAATCCTCCAGGATGGATCTCGGGAATCCAAACAGGTGAAAAGCGCCCCTGGTAACTCTAATTATGCAGACTTGGCAGTGGCTCATCGGCAGAGGAAGACTAGTTTCTTGATCTTCGAAGCGTTCTGCTTATTTGAGGACGATTACAAGGTTTGAAGTTTCCACTAAGTCCTGCATCAGTTTCCTGAGCGGGCAGATCACTTAAGAATGCGCCCCTTTATTACGGTGGATTATAGGAGTTCCCTTGCGGTGCTGTGAGTTAAGGATGCCGTGTCGGCCCTGCTGTGGTGCGGGTTCCACCCCTGACCCAGGAATTCCCACACGCCGTGGGTGCAGCCAAAGGAACACACAAAAAAGGTGGGTTGTGGTAAGTGGGATATGACGAACAGTGGCAGCTGGAGGGAGAATTCCGGAAAGTGACTTAGAATCTTCCTCACGGAAATAAAGGGGTTAAGAGCTTGGCAATGAAGCTGCAGCTCAGTGACACTGGGCTCTACCACCTTCCAGCTGAGTGACTTTGGGAAACTCCCTTAACCTCTGGAGGCCTTAGTTCCTTCTTTTGTAAGGTGAGGGTATCATTACCTCACAGACACACGAGAAGAGGGACATCTTTTTACTTTTATTTCGGCTGCACCTGTGGCATATAGATGTTCCCAGGCCAGGGGTTGAATCCCAGCTGCAGCTTCCACCTACACCACAGCTGTGGCCACACGGGGTCCTTAACCAACTGTGCCACAGTGGGGACGCCCAAGAGGAATGTCTTTTAAAAAGGTAAAATGCTGAGTACAGGGCCGATCACAGGTTCAACTCAAACATGCTGGGCTACTTCAGCGGCTCTGGAGAGTTTTCAAAAAGGTTATCCCAGAAAACCTATCAGTAAAGAAGGGGGGGGCTGTTTAAGTCACACGCAGGCCCGGGCCGATTAGGGAACCGGGGCAGGGCAGGGGCAGTCCAGGGGCAGTCAGCAGTGCACGAGAAACTCTCTTAACTATGGACCGTTCCCTTGACTCAAAGTGCAATACGATACAGACGTTCAGAAAAGCGAAGGCACCCTTAGGTCCCCACGGCGGCCCGGCTCCCATCGCCGGGCCGACTCTGAGAACAGACCTAAGAGACATGAATACACGAGATGCTTCCAGGCTGTGCTCCCCAAGAATGGTGAGGATTAAACAAACAGCGACTCCCATCACCTAACAGCGGGACAGGCTTCAAACTCTCACATTCATGCACTGATTTACAGGACGAATTACCACCCTGGAAGGGAGGTGTGTGACGGGGTGGGTGGGGGTGTGGGTGGGGATGTGTGTGTGTGTGTGTGTGCCAGGAACAGTGACTGTTGAGGTATCTCGCCCTCTAAGAGTCCATGATTCTATGGAATTCCTGTCATGGCTCAGTAGTTAACGAATCGGACTAGGAACCATGAGGTTGCGGGTTCGATCCCTGGCCTTGCTCAGTGGGTTAAGGATCTGGCATTGCTGTGAGCTGTGGGGTAGGTCGAAGACGCCGCTTGGATACCACGTTGCTGTGGCTCTGGCGTAGGCCAATGGCTAGAGTTCCAACTAGGCCCCTAGCCTGGGAACCTCCATATGCCTCGGGAGCAGACTTAGAAAAAAGGCAAAAAGACACACACACACACACACAAAAAAGAGTCTATGCTTCTAGGAGTTCCCGTCATGGCTCAGTGGTTAATGAATCGGACTAGGTTGCGGGTTCAATCCCTGGCCTTGCTCAATGGGTTAAGGATCCGGCGTTGCCATGAGCTGTGGTGTAGGTTGCAGATGCAGCTCGGATCCCTCGTTGCCGTGGCTCTGGCGTAGGCCGGTGGCTACAGCTCCGATTCGACCCCTAGCCTGGGAGCCTCCATGTGCCACGGGTGCGGCCCTAAAAAAACAAAAGTTAAATTTTGAAACTTGGGATTTTTGGAAAGACCCTGCCACTACATAAAGACAAATAAATGCCAGGTCCGTGCTGATGAAACGCGGGCACACGTGGAATGGGATGTGCTGTGGGACATCCTCTTCGGGCAACACAAGCGACAAGTGGAGCAAAGCCAGTCAGCCTATTTCCCAAGTATAAACTTCGAGCTCGCAAAGGCCTTTTAGAAAAAAAGGAAAGAAACACACAAAAACCCACAAGCACAAATAAACCAACTTTAATAGATATTATTTTATATTTCTCTAGCGCCTTCTTCAAGAACCTTAGATGCTTTACAGACATTATATCTAATTAATCCCCACAACAACCCTGTGAGGTAGGTATCACTCCCATTTTACAAGATAGGGAGAGTGAAGCACAGAGAGGTTAGGTGACCTGCCCAAGGTCACACAGCTAAATTCACTGAAGAGCCAGGACCTGAGGGCTCCCAGGTAAATACCTCACGAGAGATCTTTAATGAGAAGTATTTCTAAAGAAAGGATCAAGAGTAATATGTAATGGAAGGGAGGTCATTCTCCTGCCATCAAGGAAAGAAAACACCCCACACGGAGGGTGAGAGGCACAGGGACCCATATATTACACACTCCCCTCTGCCCAGTTGCATGGCTCCCGTCTTGAGCAAGCTTCTCAAGGGAAGAGTGCCAAGACAGAAGCCATGCGACTTAGAAGTGAGACTTAATTTAGAATATTTACTTTCAGTTACGATAATTTATAGAACTTTTTACTCCAATATACAAAATACGGGACAGCCATCCCAACAAACACATATATAGTGAGAGGGCGCTCAGCCACCATTTACGACGGAGACTCGCCCTCATTTCAGCCGCAGCCCATCGACACAGCCTCGCGAAGCTTTCCGTACGGGTCACTTCTCCTCTCCCATCTGCGCTGCCCCCCAACCCCAACCCGAGATGTCTTTAAAGTGTACTGAGTTTCTGATAAGCTTGGAAACAATGTACGTGGATGCAGCTGCACGTAGAGCCCAAGGTCGCTGAGAGCCATCGTCCCAGAGCCCCCCCACCCCCGGCAAGCCGTCCTACCTAAGAGCGTGAAGATGTGCGGGGTGTGTGGCCGCCGTGGACCTCAAGAAAAATGCCAGAACTTGCTTCAACAGGAAAGTTAACCTTGGCTTTAATGTACTGCGTTTTTTTTAAAAAGGCAAAAATGTAAAAACAAACACATTCCATCCCAAAGGCTGTACCTTTATGCAAATGACTTCATCGCCCTTTCTCACACATGCTCTGGCCCAACACAGTTCACACTGGTCCCGCTTCACGTTCTCCCCGTACGGAAAGCTGCAGAAATACAGCTTTCACTCCCAAGACAATTTGGTGGAAGCCCTCAAAATACAAAAATGAATCCACCTCCACAGCTACGACCCTGCCCATGTGCCTGTGGTGGTCGTCTGTGCGATGCTGGCAGGTGAGGCAGGCCCTGTCGTCTGTACAAAACCACCGCAGCCAGGGGAAGGCTCTGGAGACGGCCTTCAAAGGCAAAAGCTGTCCAAAGAGATCCTCGTCCTCTCCCAGCACACCTGTTTCCACCGCCCAGGAGCTAAGTGACCCTGTTAAAGATCTATTCACGGAACGAAGAGGGGAAGTCATTTCCTGAGCTGAAAGATACTGAAAATAAATGCTAATAATAGCAGCAGACAACACATTCTTTTTTTGTTGTTTGTTGTTCAGATTCAACAGCATTAGTCAAAGAAGTTTAGAAAATGACAGCAATTAAAAAAAAAGATTACTGCCTGAAAGGACTTGGCTAAGGAGCATCTAAGACCGGATTGCTATCACCTTGAATACCTATTCCATTTTCTGCCAGCTACACCTGGCCACTGGCAGACAACTTGCTGAGGCGTGAGAAGCGTCAGCTGCAGCGTTTACAGACATCCCACATGGCCTGCGTCACTTCCGAAAACGCCCGAGGGAGTCACGTCTTTTACAAACACCAAGTCCACTTGCGGGACGCTCTTCCAGGGAGATCCGTCAAGGCGGAAGGGGAGCGGGGACTCGCGGGCGCGGGCTCCCGGGTGTGGTCCTCGCCCGATGCCCCGCTCCTCGGGCGCTGGGCCGGGAGGGATCACTTCCTGCGGGATGACCGACCCCCGGAAGCGACGGAACTGCTAGGACAGGGACGGGGACGGGGACGGGGACTTCGCAGACGCGGCCCCGACCCGACGCCGAGCGCTCAGGGATTCTCGGACCCGCACGCCACCACTGCCCGCGCTCTCGTCCATCCTGCCACAACCACACCGAGATTCTGACAGTCCTTTATTTTCCTGAAAGTAAAGCTGAATCAGATGACTGACTTTACAACGAGGACGAATGTGTAGCCGAGATATCAGTTCCTCCTGAAAAAAAAGAGTATCTACCTCCTCTCACTGCAATGGGTCTTAAGGTAACTTACGATTTAGAATAGTTTAAAATTCACCTTAAAAATAGGAACAAACAAAAGGATTAGTTAAACCGACGAAAACTAATAAAAATATGCTCCAAGTCACTGGCAGAATCATGGGCACTTCATACAACACTTGGACTCTACCAGTTTTAAGGAAAATAAATAAGGAAACCAAGTATAATTACAAAGCCAGTCTTTCCCCTTGGGGAAACAAAAAGCCGCTTTTGACCAGTTGTTCCCTAGATATACATATACTGTATATGATTAAAAGCTTCTTCAGAGAAGCAAACATATTTGTCTTCCTGACACTGGATTCTAGCATCTGTTAGTTTCTTTACATCAGGAAGGCGACTGCAAATGTTGGGCCCAAAAGTGTTTCTGGTTTACGCTTGGAAAGACCACCCAGGATTCCTTCTCAAGGGGTTCGACCCAGCCAGGCGGATGCGGTGTGCTCAATGCTGGGCCCGCGGCCTCCGGCCAACCTCACACGGACTCCTATGCTTTCTACTGCACCCCCGAGGAGTTCAACCACGACGGGTGCCACGGAGGAGGAGAAGATGCGTGTCAATTACTGGAAGGCTGCTGGACAAGAGGAGCTGGTACCTCTGCTCTCGCTTTGTGTGCAGCTGCGCAGACAGCGTGATACCTGAGCAAACCCAGCGACCGCCAGGACGGGAAGAGCATGTCCATCCACGGTCTTCGCTTTACTGTGTGCAAAGGGCGCCACTGCCCCCAGAGCTCCCTGCGTTTGCTTCTCTCGCCTTGGGAACATCCGTGCTTGATCCTTGCCCAAACGACCAGAGAAGACATGAGGCAGAAAGTCTCTGTGACGCTTCCCTCAGTCCCGAGACTGGTAGAAAAGGATGTAGCCAGACTCCGAGTTCTTGGAGATATCGGATGTCAACCCGTAGAATTCTTCAATAGCTTGTGCATCTATTTTCTTCGAGGCAAAGCATAAACATTAGGACAAGAATGAGTTCTCTGAACTGCTTAAACCGAGCAAAATCCTCAACATTTCTTAGAATAAGGCCTTTCCTCTTATGATTTTTTTTTTTTTTTTTTTTTGTCTTTTTAGGGCCACACCCTATGTGGCATATGGAGGTTCTCAGGCTCGGGGTGGAATCAGAGCTGCAGCCGTTGGTCTACGCCACAGCCATAGCAATGCGGGATCCGAGCAGCATCTGCGACCTACACCACAGCTGACTCTGGATCCTTAACCCACTGAGCCATGATGGGCACTCCAGAAAATACACTGTTTTGTCATCTGGATGGCAGCTGTGTGGGGTGTGTGTGTGTGTGTGTGTGTGTGTGTGTGTATACATATGTGTATGCATTCACGTGTAAAAATTTAAATTGTTGCTTAAGATTTGCATTCTCTACTGTATGTAGGTTACAGCTCAGAAATGATTTATACATTCTGTCTTTCTAGGGCCGCACCTGCAGCATATGGAGGTTCCCAGGCTAGGGGTTCAATCGGAGCTGTAGCTGCCGGCCTACTCCACAGCCACAGCCACACCAGATCCAAGCTGCCTCTGCGACCTACACCACAGCTCATGGCAATGCCGGATCCTTAACCTACTGAGTGAGGCCGGGGATCGAACCTGCGTCTTCATGGATCCTAGTCAGATTCATTTCTGCTGAGCCACGACGGGAACCCGCCTCAAAAATTCTTTTTTAATAGTTTAAGTTTTTCTAAAAAAAAAAAAAAAAACTACCTCTGCTGTTAAAAGATTTCCCTTGTCTTTGATCCTGAACATTTTAAAGGTTCGCCAACTATGCCAGCACTGGAACTGGCTATTAGGGAGTAAGAAGTAGGAGTCAGACCACGATCTGAACTCGGTATTTGTCTGACATTCACCACCCGTATATACAAATAAGAAGCTGGGAGACAAACATGAAGAGCAAAATATATACACGATTTTGAAGAAAAACACGAAATTCGGAAACGACTTACTTCTACAATGTCGTCATCAAACAACAACCAAAAATCGTGACTCTTAACTATTGCAATATAATGGCCTCGATTGGGACCACTAAAACAGAGAGAAAGAGAAGTTAATTTTATTCGACGTTTATTAATATCATCCCTCCGTGCCCCAAATTTCATGTTCTATAAAGCAGAGCAACTCAAACAGATAAAAATACTCCTTACCTATCCTTCCCCCCAAAGATCAGGCTGCACTGATTTGAACTGGCATTCAATTTTAAAAGCAAGTAATTAGTTCTCTGAGACATATAACCAGTTAGTCCACTTGTATAAAGGTGTACTATTAAAATTCTTTGTTACCTTTTTAAATTATGTTTTAAGTTAATTTCAAATTTGCTTCTATGAAAAATTTTAATAAAATTTTGCAGCATTTGGGGGATGGAGGGGATAAGAGAGGCAATCACAGCCAGAACATGCTGAACTGAATACACAACAATGCATATTTTCGAGCCTTACTCCCTTGGCAATAGTTTCCTCCAGGAAAGAATCCATGTGATATGCTTGAAAAAATATACCGTATCCATGTTCTGAAATCAAGTTCAAACTTGATCAACGTCCTTAAGAAAATGACATTCTTGGAGTTCCTGTTGTGGCCCAGTGGAGACAAACTCGACTAGTATCCATGGAGATGCAGGTTCAATCCCCAGCCTCAGTGGGTTGGGGATCTCGAGTTGCTGCGGCGGTGGTGTAGGCTGACAGCTGCAGCTCCAATTCGACCCCTAGCCTGGGAACCTCCATATGCTGTGGGTTAGGCCCTAAAAAGCAAGCAAGCAAGCAAGAAAGAAAACGGCAATTTCTTTAGTATTAGCAGAGCTATCTTTTTAAGTATTTAACTCTTAGCCCCACCGTAATTATGATAATTGCCTCTGCATCTCATTTTAAACAAATCTGGAATATAGAAATCCAGGAAGGTATTAAAAATAAAGGTGGGATTATTTCTTTCAAAATAAATTCTTTGTGGCGTTCCCATTGTGGTGCAGTGGAAATGAAGCTGTGGCTGTGGTGGAGGCCGGCAGCTGCAGCTCTGGTTCGACCCCTAGCCTGGGAACTTCCATGTGCCACGGGTGCGGCCCTAGAAAAGACAAAAAATAAAATAAAGTAATAAAATAAAATAAATAAAATAAATTCTTTGTAAAGAACACGTCAAAGATATTAACCTCTCCCAGGTTGAGGAGGACTCATCCTAAAAGCTTACATATGTCATTAAATTATAATTCTAGTACAATTATTGTATTATATTATTTGAAATAATTTTCAACACAAATTACTCTTTATGGTGAGTATTACGTTAAAAGTAGCAACCTCAGGTGTTAGAATAAGCCACTTCCAAGTTTCCTACTCAGATCTTAGATCCCACAGTTAAGATAAACATCCTAGGCAACAAAATGACACAGAGGACTTTTTCGTTATGGAGGAAAATATCTCAAAATTTAAAAACAACTTTTAATGGTAAAATAAGTCTTTTAATGCTAAAAGTTTCTGTTTCTACAGAATTCATCTAAAAAGTTTTGTGTTTTATAGTGAGAGGGTAAGAAAGAAAATACACTTGTTTTAAAGGGGTGCAAGAGAGAAAAATCACCGAAAGGCAGAGAACCCGCCCAAAAGGGAAGGGAGCTGGGCTGAGGACAGGCAGGTCTAAGACTGCGAAGGTCGGGCAGCTCCTCCTCTGGCCCAGAGCTTCAGGCCGAAGACAGCGGACAGAGGTTCACACCACAACTGAGACCAGTTTAGCCTTAATAACAGGCTCAAGAACGGACACCTACGAGAGCCGTTTCCTTCCTGCTCTGGGGAAGATGAAACGTGCTCGGTCCGGCCTGTACGGATGCCCGAGGTGCCTGATGTGTGCAGGAACTGCTGCTGGCTGTAGCAGGACAGAGTACAGCAGAACACTGCTCCCAAACCCCCAAGTTGGGGAAGAGAGGTGGCGAAAGCCAGGCCCCAGGGCAGGGACGAGTAAGGACCACATCCAGGGAGGGGAGGGCAGGGCAGGTGCGTGTGGAGCTGGGTCCGAGCGGGGCGTGAAGGTTAACAGTCAAGTACGGAGCCAGTTTGCTGGGAATCTACCGCGTCTCAGGCACGCGGGTCGGGAGGGAGCTGGCTGCGCCGGCACAGGCTCACTGCAAAGGACCCTCCCCATGGGCAAAGGTGCAAAGGCAAGCCCTCTAAAATTCTCACGTGAAACACACCTACGAGTACATCGGGAAAATAAAAAAGGAGAAAAGATTTTTTATTTTTCTTTTGTCTTTTCAGGGCCACACCTGCAGTATATGGAGGTTCCCAGGCTAGGGGTCCAATCGGAGCTGTAGCCACTGGCCTACACCACAGCCACAGCAACGCCAGATCCGAGCCGTGTCTTCGACCTACGCCACAGCTCATGGCAACGCCAGATCCCTAACCCACTGAGCGAGGCCAGGGATTGAACCCGCACCCTCATGGTTCCTAGTCGGATTTGTTTCCACTGCGCCAAGATGGGACCTCCCAAGAAAAGATTTTTTTTTTTTTTTTTGGTCTTTTTGCCATTTCTTGGGCTGCTCCTGCGGCATATTGAAGTTCCCAGGATAGGGGTCAAATCAGAGCTGTAGCTGCTGGCCTACACCACAGACACAGCAACATGGGATCCAAGCCGCATCTGCGGCCTACACCACAGGTCATGGCAATGCCGAATCCTTAACCCGCTGAGCAAGGCAAGGGATTGAACCCGCAACCTCATGGTTCCTAGTCGGATTCGTTAACCACTGAGCCACGACGGGAATTCCCGAGAAAAGATTTTAAAAGAGCGCTAGTCTTCTGTAAACAAATTAGTTCTTGTTTTAGGAAGGGCCCGGTCTCAGGCAAACTAACAAATCTAAGACAATACAAAGCAGTAACTTGCAGCCAGAACATGCATCCAGTTGTGAAGTGAGCAGAGGCACAGCAGCCTGAAGCCCAAGAGAAGGGCAGCAAGGAGGACTTCCAGAGCCGGGAAGGCAGGGGCACTCGCAGCGGGAGCAGGAGGACAGGGCCCTGGCTGGGGTCAGGAATCTCAGAGTTTGGGATCCTATGGGCAGAGCACTTCTCCAAGATGCAGCACGACTTAAGGAAAATGGTCAATCTGAAGAGGCTAGAGAACTGCAAAGTTAGGACGTGAAAGGGTAACCCTTTATTAATCTATTATCATTAAAACAGGAGATGAGCTAAGTAATTTACACTTTCCTTTTAATCCTAACAACGTGGTGGGGTAAATATTATTTCATTGTACAGAAGAGAAAGCTGACGGGCAGGCAGTGCTGTACAGAGTCACGCCAGCTGTAAACGGCAAAAACCGAACTGAAACCCAGCTGCTCTGCCTCTCAAGCCTCCGGTCCCATCACCACCCCAGGCTCCGTACGTTCGGATAATGCTGTCCTCCGTTCAGGGGTCACCCCTCGTGCTTTAGAAAGAGAAGGCGCCAAAGGTGGGACAGAAGGACTGCTGCCGAGGAGAGAGGCGGGAGAGGCCCACGTCCGTGGATGCGGCCAAGGGACTGAGGCGGAGACCCTCCCAGCCGTCCCACGCCATCTGAGCCCAGGGCCGGCAGGGAGGGGCAGCTAGTGAGAACGAGGCCCGTGCCCATTTGCTAAACCGTGCTGTCAGCACTGCTTTCCCCGAACCAGAGGGAAAGGAGGAGCGCGCTGCCTTCCAGCCACTCCAGGAAATGCCCAACAGTCGACGAAGACGGTACGTTCCGAATCCAAATGTTAGGAGATGCTCTTATGGTCTGAGAATGTTTTGAGCTATTTTATTTCACTATTTATTTGTCTTTTGTCTTTTTAGGGCCGCACCTGTGGCATATGGAGCTTCCCAAGTTAGGGGTCTAACCGGAGCCACGGCCGCTGGCCTACACCACAGCCACAGCAACTCAGGATCCGAGGCGCATCTCTGACCTACACCACAGCTCACGGCAATGCCGGATCCTTAACCCACTGAGCGAGGCCAGGGATCGAACCACAACCTCATGGTTCCTAGTAGGATTCCTTTCCACTGTGGCACGAGGGGAACTCAGAGCTATTTTATAAAGTAAGATCTATAGATGAGATAATACACTAAGCTGGTTGACAGGAAATCAACACGTGGCTTTTACAATCAGAAAACTTACCTTTGCCGATTATCTCCAAAGCCTTTTTTAGGCGTTTTTCATCAACAGGTGAACAGAGCCAGTTAATCTCAGAAAGTGCTTTGGAAAAGCTCTTAAGCAACATCTTTTTGCCTCGAGGTGCACTGCCCACCACGGGCACCTCGGGCACCTCGGGCGGGGCGCGGTCGGGGACCTTACCTCCCACAGTGAACCACGACGGCCACGAGGTCGTACATTCTGTCAGGATTGGTTGCGTCTCCTGAAGTGTTAAACAGACGAAGTTCCAAAGGAAAAACTACCCGGTAAGAAAGTTTTGTGTATCGATGAAGTTGATCCATATACTTAAACCTTTTCAGATGTAGAGCCAGAATCATGGGCAGCTTTTTAACTTTCATCCTATTAAAAGAAACATGAAAACAAAAGGTCATCAACGATATTCACCGTGTCCGTGTCCGTAAGAGAATGATCCAACCTTGTGATTCCACGAACAGCTGACGGTCAGTTTTAACAGCCCAGCGCCGCCCACGGTCCCGCATTACGCTGCTGTCAGCAACGTCCTCAACGTCCTAAGACGCCGCCCCTGCCCCCATCATCATCAAGCCCCAGGTTCTGACGCAGCACGTGGTGTGAGATTTCACTGAAAAATCTGTGTTTCTGCACGGTGCTGTACAGCAGAAATTGACGGAACACGGTACATCAGCTGTAATCATTTGTTTTAAAAGAACGATGTATTTCTCAAATGTAGGCCCCTACGATCAGGGATGTGCACGATGCCTCCGCCTGGGGGAGGAAGCCCCACTTTCTTAGAGCTGCTCCCAGCTGAGGAGGTGAGGGCAGAATGAACTCCTTTTGCTCCCTTCATCCACACGCTTCGGCTGCAGACTGAGAAGAGCAGGAGAGGAACGCGTGGACGACCATTCTCTGAAGGTCTTGGCCAGAAAGCAGCGACTCGGGCACCTCGGGCGGGGCGCGGCTCCCCATGAGCAGGGCCCACTGCCTGCGCCCCGGAAAGGTGATCAAACAATCTGGAACCGCAGGAGTGAAGTCTTCACCCGCAAAGCACAGGGCTCCGTTCCCGCCCTCGACAACGCTCAGGACCCCACGCCGTCTCCCCGAAATGCCTCCGCTCTCCGCCGTCACCCCGCAAGGGTCTGCTCTTCTAACACCCAGCCCGAAGGCTTTATCTGCTGCACGGATAACTGCTCCCCTCAATCCCCCGTCAGCACTTTCCAGAGTCACTTGGGGCCTGTAGAGTTTATCACACTACATAAAACCTTGTGGTGATTATGGGTCTCTGTCCCCTGTGGGGGTCTGGACTCCGGGCACACAAACGCTTTCATTCCACTTCCCTGCTATCTAGCAGCACACCCGGCACAAGGCAGGCACTCACAGACACTGCAGACCTCAATTCTGTCTGTGTTCAGCGAAGCAAAACACGTTTCATAATGAAAAAATGACATTTACTAAGCCATTGCCTCTGATAAGGTGAAAAAAAAAATCATTTTATAGCATTACCCTAAACCTGCATTCTACACATCTTAAATGTGGTGAGACAGCTTGTTATTCAAGAAATAGCTATTGTTCTGCTAACGTGGCCTCTGCAAAACATTAGTGAAAATAAATGTAAACATTTAATCATTCCTGGAAAGCAGTCTAACAATATGAAGAGTCTTTATGGCCTTCGCCTCTGTAATTTCATCAGAGTTATTGTATGTTGTGAAAAACTGAGAATCCGAGCTAGTCAGCAACAGGAAATGCTCGAATACACTGCAATACAAATACAAGAAAATATGATAAAACTCTATACAACGCTGATAAAAGTTTTTAAATGCACGCATGGGAAATACTTAACGGAAAGTAAAAAAGATATAAATATATATAGATGTCAATTAAACTCATGTAGAGTTGCTAAAACAAATTCTTTCAAAACAACAAAAGCAAAGCATCCTTTGAACATGTGCTGTGGGGTGCAGACCCTACCTGTCAGTGTATGAGATGCAGTGAGTTAGGACTAGGAAGAGGAGACGGATGCCGCCTGGTGCTTAGGAAAAACCTGCTCTTAGAAATCCCTCAGGAGCGGAGGAGAGAGAGGTCCCCGGGGCCGGAGAACTCCCGGGCAGACCAGACGCTGGCTGATAAACACGGGCGGAGCCTCAGGGCAGGGGCAGCTCCAGGGGAGGAGCTGCCAGCCACCCCCAGGAAACCCGACAGAGTCAAGGCCAAGCCTGAACACTTTAAAGACGACAATTTTCTGGAAGAAACAACACACACACACAGGCGGAGTCGAGTTCACGCGGGAGACGGTGCCGCAGAGCAAAGCAAAGGGCAGCTGACTGCCTGCTGCCAAGGCCAATGCCACCGACACACTGGAGGCTGACAGGGCCCTGGTCCTCCTCCCTCAAACTCAGCGCAGAGGCGACCTGAGGGGGCGCTGGACCTCCGTCGCTGCCTCTACAGAAGTGGGCTTCGGACGCGACGCTCTCTGCAACAGACAAACACGCGGACAGAGAACATTCTTTCCTCTTTGGTTGAGAGTCTGAATCAGACGTGCTGTTTCTCTCCTGTACACTGACTTCTAAGTCCTTGCAGGGCGGTTCTCTTCTCAACGTCCTGGGGCCCCTCCGGCGCTGCCCCAGCGCCCCTCCCACCAGCAGTGCCCTCCCGGGGCTCCTGCTCCACACCCTCGCCCACACGGAGTTCTGTTCTGTTCCTTTGAAAGGGGCCGTCCTAACCGCGTGACAGTGGTTTTGCGGTGCATTTCCCTGAAAATTAGTGGTATCAGTACCTTTCCATATGCTCACTGGCCGTCTCTGGGTCTTCTGGGAGGAATGTTTACACCAGTCCTCTGCCCATTTCTCAGCCTGGTGATGGGGTTTTCTGTTGAGGTGCCTGAGTGCTTTTTACACTCTGGATATTAAAGCCTTACCAGAGAGCTGGTTTGCAAATATTCTCTCCCACACATGCCTTTTCATTCCATCGCTTCCTTTGCTGCACTTAAGTTTTAAGGTTTGCTCTGGTCCCATTTCTGTCTTCGCTCTTGCTACTTGCACCTTTGGAGTCACATTCAAGAGCCCACTGCCAAATTCAACGTCATGAAGCTTTTCTTCTAAGAGCTTTATAGCTTCGGGTCTTGGTTTAGGTCTTGAATCCACTCTGAGTTTAATTCTGTACCTGGTCTGAGCTTAGGGCCCAGCGTCCATCTGGGGCAGGCAGATACCCAGTGACCCCACCACCGTTTGTTCAAGGTCATCTGACCAAACACCTGAAGGTTACTTCGGGGCCATCTCTCCTGTTCCAGTGGCCTGTGTGTCTTTCCGTCGGCACCATTTGTTTTGACTCTGACAGCTTGGTAAAGTTTTGAAGGCAGGAAGTGTGAGGTCCCAGCTTTGTTTTTCTTTCTCGGGGTTGTTTTGGATGGTCAGTCTTTAAAGCTTCCCTGTATGAATTTAAAACTTCTTTTTTTTTAAATTTCTTCAAAAAGCGCCATTGAGAACAGATGCTGACTCGCAGACATTGAAAAGCTTATGGTCTCTGGAGGAGATAGTTTGGGAGGTGGGGGGATGTGCTTGGGTTATGGGATGGAAGTCCTGTGAAACTGGATTGTGATGATCATTATACAACTACAGATGTGATCAGTTCATTTGAGTAACAAAAAATAAATAAATAGAATGAAAACAAAAGTGCCATTGAGATGCTGATCGGGATTGCAACCCTGCCGGTGGCTTTGGGTAGCACGGCCACTTTAACAACATTAAATCTTCTGGGGTTCCCATCGTGGCGCAGTGGTTAACGAATCCGACTAGGAACCATGAGGTTGCAGGTTCGGTCCCCGCCCTTGCTCAGTGGGTTAACGATCCGGCATTGCCGTGAGCTGTGGTGTAGGTTGCAGACGCGGCTCGGATCCAGCGTTGCTGTGGCTCTGGCGTAGGCCAGTGGCTACAGCTCCGATCAGACCCCCTAGCCTGGGAACCTCCATATGCCGTGGGAGCGGCCCGAGAAAAGGCAAAAAGACAGGAGGAAAAAAAAAAAATTAAATCTTCTGATACATGAATACAGAATATGTTTCCATTTATTTGTATCTATTTTTAAAAAGGTCTTTCAATAATATTTTATAGTTTTTAGTGAACAAGCCTCTCATCTCCTTGGTTAAAATTTATAAATGTTTTATTCTGTTTTTTTTTGGCCACCCCTGAGGCATGTGGAAATTCCCAGGCCAGGGATCAAACCAGTGCCACAGCAGTAACACCACCAGATCCTTAACCACCACCAAGGGACTCCCTAAGTGTTTTATTCTTTTTGATGGTATTGTAAGTGGACTTACAACCCTCGGGGGTCTCTATATATAAGATTATGACATCTGTGAACAGAGATGATCTGACTTTCCAGTTGGGGTACCTTTATTTCTTTTTCTTGCCTAATTGCTCTGGCGAGGATTTTCCGTACTATTTGAATAAAGGCAGTGAATGGGCATCCTTGCTTTGTTTCTTATCTTAGAGGAATTTCACCACCGAGTAGCATGTTGGCTGTGGGCTTTTCAAACATGGCCTTCATTATGTTGAGGTAGTTTCCTTTTATTCCTAGTTTGTTGAGGGTTTTTTTTTTTAATAATGAAAAAAAAAGTGAAAGCATTAAATTTTGTCAAGTGCTTTTTTTGTGCATCTACTGGGATTGTGTGTTTTTTCTGTGCTTCATCCAGATTATAACCTTTTTTTTTGTTGTTGTTGTCCGCCCCTTGGCCTAAAGAGTTCCCAGGCCAGGGAACAGATCTGAGCAGCAGCTGCAACCTACACCAGAGCTCACAGCAATGCTGGAGCCTTAACCTACTGATCGAGGCCAGGGATCGAACCTGCATCCTCATGGATATGAGTCAGGTTTGTAACCCACTGAGCCACACCAGGAATTCCAAAGCTAACATCAAATAACGTGAAAATCTCATGGATGCCTTCACACAAAGAGGGTGACTGTGCAGACAAGTCCTAATTCCTCAGGCGCAGCTACTTGTCCCAGGCGTGGAGGCCAGCCTTCCCTCCCTTCCTGCGGTCAGCGCCGTCCGGGTGCTGCCTTCCTCCTGCCACGTGCATTCTGTGACCCACCGTCTCAGGTGCTTCCTATGCCACTTTCAGGATTACTCTAACGCAGTGGCCCTGTGCCCCGTCAAACGTACCGTGAGGGGCTCCAGCCACCCGCACCCAAGGAAGGGAACACGGAGGAAAACCGTGTTCATTACCTGTGTCCATGACCCAAAGCGCCTCCCTTCCTCGCACACACACCTATGTCCGGACTGACACCACAAGCCTCATTCCTTAGCTGTCTAGTCCTTCCCCTTCCCTCCCCAACGCACCAGCTCAGCCACGAGATGAGAGCACACAGGGTCACATCTGTGCAGGGAGGGAGGGGACCCCAAGCAGAGCGAAGGTCACGTCTGCAGGCGAGAGAACTGGAGGGGGTGGGGCGGGGACAAGCTTGGCTCCCTCCGGGGCACCGACCAAATCAGTAAACCTATGAGGATAACAGGAGCCAATTTCTACCGTCAGAGGCGGGACGACAAATGTCTACAACAGGGCCGCGGCCAGGGACAGGCCTGCTCGATGGGCTCGCGCCGGCCCAGGCAGGAGAGTCTGAAGGTGAAAACCACAAGGACGTAAGACACCAGGGCCCGAGGACAGGAACCGAGGCCTCCCCGAGACGGAGGAAGCGGAACGTCTGATGAGAAATGGGGACATATTTACCATCGCTACACAGCTGCACACAAAATATGTAAAGTGACAGCTGGGGACAGCAGAGGCGCACAGCGAAGAGCCGGGAGGCGGCCCCTCTGTCCCCGCTGCCAGCGCGAGGCCTGGCTCCGCGCGGGAAGGAGAGACTCCCCTGTGAAAAGACAGCTCATCAGTGACAAGAGGGCGAGACCTGCTCCCAACACGTGACACCCAAATCACGCGCCTTCCAAGAGAACACAACGAGCAGAACACACCACCACTTCTGCGGGGTTCCTGCCCAAAATACGTAACCCGAACCGTATCATACGGTAAATGAGAAAAATCCAGAGAAGGACATCCCATGAAATAACGAATCCGTGATTTTTCAAGGGTTGAGATAACGAACGTCAAGAAAAGACGGAGGAACTGTTCCACGTGGGGAAAGGCTGAAGGGCCCTGAGTACCAAGGGCAAACGTGTGATTCTGACGGGATCCTTTTTTCTCTAAGGACACTGTTGGGACCTGTGGTGATACTCAAGTAAGGCCTCCGAGGAAGGCCACGGGTCAGGGTTACTCTCCTGAAGGGGATGGATTGGTACCCAGGACAGGGCTACCCACGTGTCCAGGATCATGTGACATCACCTCCAGACGCATTCTCTTGTGGCTTAGGGTAGAAGAGCACTCCTGGTATTGTTCACACAACTTGTCTGAGTTTGAGGTTGTTTCAAAGTAACAAGCAAAATAATCAGGATGGATTCCCTGATGCCAAAATACAGTCTTTATAACAATATACAAAGAGAAACTACAGGAGTTCCCGTCGTGGCACAGCAGAAATGAACCCGACTAGGAACCATGTCGTTTCGGGTTCGATCCCTGACCTCGCTCAGTGCATCAAGGATCTGACGTTGCCGTGACCTGTGGTGTAGGTCACAGACGAAACTCAGATCTGGCATTGCTGTGGCTCTGGTGTAGGCTGGCAGCTACGGCTCCGATTAGACCCCTAGCCTGGGACTCTCCATACGCCGTGGGAGGGGCCCTAAAAAGCAAAAAAAAAAAAAAAAAAAAAAAAGAGAGAGAAACTACAAACTCCTATGTAGGAATGGTGGAAACTGGGGTGGGAGTGAGGAAAGTGTTTTCTCCCTCATCCTTCGGCACCCAGAAAACATTCACCGCATCAGGAAAGCTTCAAAGCAACACAGTTTAACTGTATCGGTTTATGATTGTTAAACAATCACTAAATGCAGAAAATCACCCAAGGGTACCTACCGAGTCGAATACTGTTTATCTAGTAATTACCTAATGAGTCTCAACTGTCGGTGATAAAATTGAGACTGTTGACTCACTGTCAATTGCCACTTCATCACTTTCAGCTAGAAAAGCCAGCTCACAGCACCCACTGCCAAACAATCACCATAAATTTCAAAAACATGCAATTACCGTTTGTGTGCTTCCTGTTTGCTGCGACATTCTTCACAGTAATATTTGTATTCACTGCATAGAGTTTCCGTGTTGCTAAAACCCCTGTGTAAAATTCAAAATTAATTAATTCTGTCTCTATCAGAAAATTACGTATTCATGGAAAAATATTCTGAACCAAAGATAGTCATCAAATGTCAAAATAAATAACTCGACACCTACCGTAAGCAGTGAGTAATTGATGTGTTTTGTTCCACGTCAACAGAAAGGTCTAAAAAATCTTCATCTTTGCTGCTTATCTGTAAAAATCGGGAATTACCTTTGATTTCTTTAATATCAGTCAACTGTTCCAAAATGATAGAATTACATGCATTCTATCAGCAGTAGTATTTATATAAGGAATTCTGTTTCCCGGAGTTCAGAAGAAAACGACCTGATGGGACTTAGCCAGGACTCTCTCATTATCCGCGGAGGAAAACCAGCAAAGGGCGCCTGGCCGGACTTGCCCCACTGCACAGGCTGCGTGACGGGCTCCCGTCACCTCCCTAACCTGGTAATACTGTCACGCAGAAAACAAAGGGCACCACACACGCTCGTTCCTCAAAAACACAGGCCAAGACTGAACGAGAATGTTTGGCAAAGGACATGATATCTGTATTGTTTTATCGTTTAAGAAAAAAATTTAGCCCCAAACACCAAACTACAATCTTCACTTTATGGACTTCTTTCATCCCTCCCCTGAAAGTGTAACAACATCCTGAATTACACATTAAATTACGTGTTGTTCTGGATTACGACGACATCATCTCATGAAAAATAAAGTTACCACTTACTGGTTTGCACTGGAGCAGGCCGGAACCCTGTGCGTCCCCTTCCTGGCTGCCTCCCTCGCTGACTCCACGCAAGGCTGAGTCAGTCGCCAGCGTGTCCCACCCACGCCTCTGCACCCAGCAAGCCAACGCCTCCCTGCCTCAATCCTGGACCCCTGCTACCAGCCGGGGGTCATCAGCTGGTGGCTGTATGTTATATATACTTAAGCAAATACGAGCCAACAGAAGGCTGTGTATACGAGGTACTGCGACACTAAGAGAACCACCTGGGGCCCCCAAGATTCAGTGACAACGAAGGGGAAGAGAGACCACTCAGAGGGAGGAAAGAGAACAGGTGCTTAAGGAAGCGGCCCCCGGGCTGTAGGAAAGTGAGGTGACCTGACGGTGCAGGATGGGGGCCAAAGCCAGGACAGGCCGGGCTGCGCATGCAGGCTCGAGAGGGGTGACGGTCAGGGCCTGTGTTTCTCACAGTGAGGCTGTGTCCTCCAAGGTCATCCAAGTGGGGCAGCAGTGACTTTTCTCAACACATCTGGTTGTTGCTGGACAGCTCCTTCCTAACACCAGCCCCCTACAGCCTGGGGCTAACGCTGGTGCAGAGGTTGGGGCTGGGGAACCGTCAGCACAGGCAGAAACGGAGCAGGAGTGGGCCTTCCCCAACGCAGCGGGAGAAGCAGCAGCTCGTAGCCTTAATTCCTGGCGACGGGCTGGGAGGGGGGACGTGACAGGCCCCAGCAGGCCCTGCACCCACCCGCTAGCGAGGGGCAAGGGCGGCCGAGGCGCTCTGTGCTCACACCCACCTAACCCTCACTCCATCCCTCTAAAGCCTCAAACCCGACCCTGTGCCGAAGCGGGGACGGTCCACAGGGGACATGACTGGCTCAGCTGGACGGTGGCGCCAACTACGAGTGTGAGCTTTCATTCCTCAAGGGGGAAGAGCTCAGAATTGAACAGGAGATGCTGCATGGAAACTGCTTCCAAGAGCCGGACTTCCCGCTCATCTCGAGAAACTCCATGACCGGACGGAGCGTGCTCCAGGGCTCATTCCAACCACAAATAAGGTCACTGCAGGCAAAGGAACATCAAGGGAGTAGCCCTCCCTGATCTGCAGGTTCCTCGTGAGCTTAACTAAGGCTGTAACTTCCAGAACAGGGCTCTATGGCCTCCTGCGCTGAAGCAAACTCAAATAATTCAACCTGCAGCAGGTTCCCTTCTGCCACCTCATGTTGGCACGTTAACGTGCAGGAGACGCCGTCCAGCTGACGGGCACAGCTTTGCACTCGGACAACAATCAAGTTCCACCCTCCCACGCCTCCTCCGAGACCCTCCAACACAACGGATCAGATGTGTTCTCAACAAAACTTGATGATATACTTACGGTTTCGCAAGTAAGACATCTGGTTTCATTAGTCAATGTTCCCTGAAAAATCTCATGAACCCACGTTGGGTCTGGTGTGCTGTGGTTATTTTCAGTGTCAATATTACCGTTAGGCAAACGGCCATTCTGTTTTTCCTGCTTTCGCTCTTCTTGTAAAATATCAGCAATCGTATTTAGCAGGTAATTTAAGAATTCATGGGCATCTTGCTGCATGTAGTTGTCAAAAAGCTCTAAAAATTAGAATATAGAGAGAATTCTTTCAGAATCAGTACCTTCATTAAAAACCAAATTGAAACCACTTAGTATTCTATCAGAACTAAGGACAGGTGTTTGGAATGGGCTAGTGATGTACGAGAAATAGGTATCTTTCACACATACAAATTATGACAGAACTGGGGGAAAATAAAATTAAAATCGATGAGAATCTTAAAAAAGCAATTGATCACTGAGAAAAAGCAAAACCCGTCTTCATACAGAATGTACCGAGGAGATAAGAAACTGCTTTTAATAGCTCATCGAATCTATTATGCCCAAATATATACAACATGGCAAGTTTTAAAGTAGAAGCTGGACAACGTCCTGGCAGTGCCAAGCCGCATGCAGACGAACAGCAGCGGAAGCGGTGACATCATCAGTTCGGGGACACACATCCCAGGACACAGCCCAGCACACCCTGTGACTGAGTCGGTCAGAGACCAGGCCTGGAACCTGCGCTTTTCAAAACCGCTGCAGGTGACTGCCGTGCAGTCAGGCCCGCGGACTAAAGGCACTGTGAACTATCTCCCTACTCCGGGTGATCGCGAAGGCGTCTTCCAAAGGCAAGACTTGACGCCGCGGAGGGCTCCCTGTAATTCCACTAAGGAGCAAGTGCCCTGGCCCCAGGACAGTAAGCATCGGCCCGAGTCGCAAGAGGATGGGCTTGGGAGGCAGGGCCTCACCCCGTCTTCCTCGCGCCGGGTGATGCCCCTATGACCGTGATGTCACAGCGAGGAAGCGGGACCAGGGCAGTGAAGTCACGCTGCCAAGAAGCGGCAGGGCCGGGGCTCAAGCCAGGCCACTGGACCCACCCAGCCGCACACAAGCAGCATGGCCTCCCAGCCTCACAAGGGGACCGAGGTCAGTCAGTAAAATGCACTGAGACAACCACCCAGTCGGGAAGCTTTATCTTTGAGCCCCCAAGCACACTTAACAAGTTCCAGAAAGTTTACCTTTTTAAAATGGTTGAACAGAAATTAAGAAAATTTAGGTCAAAAAGACCAAAAAAAAAGAGTTCCCGTTGTGGCTTAGTGGTTAACGAATCCAACTAGGAACCATGAGGTTGCGGGTTCAATCCCTGGCCTTGCTCAGTGGGTTAAGGATCTGGCTCAGATCTTGCTGTGGCGTAGGCTGGCACCTACAGCTCTGATTAGATCCCTAGCCTGGGAAACTCCATATGCCTCGGGAGCGACCCAAGAAATGGCAAAAAGACAAAAAGACCAAAAAAAAAAAAAAAAAAAAAAAGGAAATTTAGGGAAAGCCTTCCTAAGATAAAACGAATTTAAAAATTGTATTTTAGAAAGGCTATAGATATGCCTAAGTTCTATGCATTAGAAATCATTTAAAAAGGTTTAAACAGTGAAATCTGAAAATTAACACCTTCAACCTATAAAAAGTTTATTAAAAAGAAAATACAAAATAGGAAAGCACTTGAAATCAACAATTTACAGTAACAAAATTCAAAAGGTTAAATAAGACACATGAAAAACATCCAACCCCAGGGTAACCAAAAACGCCTTCGCCTCCGTCTGTGAGATGAAACCCCGTCTTCCACTGCAAGGTTGTTAAAAGACCAAATGGAAACAAGTGAAAACAGTCATTTTCAGGAATATTAAAAGAAATGACTTAAATCTTGGTGGCAAAAAGACTTTAAAAAGCATCCCACTCAAGGTGCAGCTGCTGGAGCAAGACTGGCCGCAGCCCCGACCACGCGGGCGTCAGAGGCACCGGGCTGCAAAACCCGGGGACCCTGAGAACACACTGGGGCCCCCCTCACTCCTCTGCTCTAAGTCTGTCCCGGGGGGGTGATGAGCCCTAAACGACCCCCCCATGTTATACTTTTAAGAACAGTAAAAGCCCTGAGAGTCACTGCAGAGCTCACGCCGCCCTAACCTAGCGGAACTGGACCTGGAAATCCTGTGCGTCCACTGGCTTTGCCCGCGAGGGACAGTGGATCCGATCCCACCGCCACCCACAGGGCGAGGCGGCCGAGCCTCTGCAGGACCTCCTGGCCCCCACTGTCTGAGAGCAAGCCAAGCCCCCTGGGAACCCTCACACGGGGCCACCACCGGACCGGCGAAGCCGAGGTTGAGCTCACGGAGGCCAACACCTTTGACCGTGTCTTCCATCCCCACTCCTCTCATTCGCCTGCTGCACCTGTTTCCCTCCCCGGCCGGTCTGCCATTCCTTCTGGGAGCTGCCTTCTGCTCTCGACCCCCCAGCGAGTCACCTTCAGCATCTCCCTGCTCCCTGCTGCCACCTGTAACGCACCGTCCCTTTTCTGGTACAGAAAACCCACCCTCAAGGGAGAAAGCTCCCAGTCCTGGCCATCCGGACCTCAACCGCACCTTTCTGCCGTCACCTGCCAGCACCCCACCCGTGGACGGCCTGGTTCATGGTCTCTCCACTCACCCTGAGTTCTGCGCTAACCTGCTCCATGACCCGGCAGCTTCTATCAATGAACGCGAACCCCTAAAAATAAAGAGCCCTCATCTCTCACTTACCGCCCCCCCCAAACCAGGACACAAATCCAGACCCACCCAGCTCAGGAGGTGGACTGGAAGGAGATTTTGCTGGAGCTGACTGGGGGTCTTGAGCCAAGAGGAAACAAATTGGGGAAAACATGGAAATTCTAGAAAGAGGGATAATGACGGTGTACCTGAAACAAGCTTGCTTGTTTGTTTGTTTTTTGTCTTTTTGCCATTTCTTGGGCCACTCCCACGGCATACAGAGGTTCCCAGGCTAGGGGTCCAATCGGAGCTGTAGCCGCCGGCCTACGCCAGAGCCACAGCAACTCGGGATCCGAGCCGCGTCTGCAACCTACACCACAGCTCACAGCAACGCCGGATCCTCAACCCACTGAGCGAGGCCAGGGATCGAACCCGCAACCTCATGGTTCCTAGTCCGATTCGTTAACCACTGAGCCACGACGGGAACTCCCCAAAACAAGCTTTTATGAAGGCTGCTAAGGGCCTGGTTAAGGTGAGGGTTAAATAAGTCACGGTGGATCCCTACGTGGCGGCTTAATAACCTAAACTCCCTTCTCCCTCCTAAAAAATTGTTTTGGCATATGGACATGTTTCCAAAATAAATACTTTTTTGGTAAAGCAGAAATATGCAAATTTTTTTTTTAAAGCTGTGACATCTTTATTTGGATGTTGTTTTAACACAGAACAATGACTTCATAGTCACAGAAATACCTCAAATGATTTGAATGCTCTGGAAATGAGATGTGAAGTGGATCAGAGAATATGCCATTTTGCGATGACATTTAAAATAGTCTAGTTTCTATAAACATAGTATACCTCATATGCCAGAATCCTGCAGAGCCTAAGCTAAGAGCAGCCACTACAAGTTTTAAACACCCACTAAGAACACATAAACGTTGAAATTACACCAACTAAATGGCCACACAACAATCCCTGTATGTTATATTTAATTTCTAAACTCTTGCTTTTTCCCTGGGTTGCTCTCTTCTCTGCTAAGCATAATGGGAAAGGCGGACTTTGAACCTGCTTTGGCAAGGAGTTCCCATCGTGGCTCAGAGGTTAATGAACCCGACTAGCATCCATGAGGACGCAGGTTCCATCCCTGGCCTTGCTCAGCAGGTTAGGGATCCGGTGTTGCTATGAGCTGTGGTGTAGGTTGCAGACCTGGCTCAGATCCCTCGTTGCTGCGGCTCTGACACAGGCCGGTGACGACAGCTCCGATTCGACCCCTAGCCTGGGGACCTCCATATGCCATAGGTGCGGCCCTAAAAAGACAAAAAGTCTAAAGAAAAAAAAAAAAAAAAACTTGCTTTGGCAAATCAAACAAATTCACTCCTTCGACAAATGTTTAGCAAGCACCTACCACGTGCCAGGAACTAGATTAAGTGCTGGGAAGACAAAGGTGAGGAAAAAAACAAATGGCTCCCGACCCCAAGCAACTGACAGTCTAGTTAGTGGGAGAGGCAATTTCATTACACCAATAAGACATATATGAGCTATCAAAGTCCTGACACGGCTGCAAGATTACTGACCAAAAAAAAGAGAAAAAGTGAAATCACCGCCTAAAAGTTAAGTTTTCTTCATAATTCAGAAATAGCTACAGCTTTTCATTATACAAAATATCTTACACGCTCTTTGGGGGGAAAAGGATGGATGAATATGACAAGCTGTTTCCTAGGATCTATTTCAGAGCTGTTACCTGTGAACAACCAGTACTTCCTCACCCGAGGAAGACCCATCGCCAGGATGCTCTTCGGTTCTGTGCCCGTCTCTCTGCACACCACGCCCGTGCAGCCTCCCGAGGGGCAGGGCGGTCCCGGCCGAGCCCCGGCACTCAGATCGGTGCCCGCCTCGCAGCAGACGTGCTGCCGTCTCTTGAAGGGGTGAATGAATGAACGGGCCAGCAGACAGCAGGGGTGCAAACAGCTCAGACGACAAGCGAAGAGCAAACACGGCCCCAAAGAGCTGCACACCGCGCACTGCTGAGAGCCCGCGGGTCTGCCCGCCAGGCCTCTCGCTGGGCCACGCTGGCCGTGGAGTTAGGTCCCCAACCCGCGTGTGAGTCTTCCACGCGGGAGAGCCGCGGGCAGGCGGTCACGGTCGACAGCACCTCTGCAGGGGCCTCCCGGCCAGGCCCCGGCCTCTGCTCGCGCTGCCCACGGGCGCCCCTTCCCCCCGCCAGGCCCCCGCGGCCAGTGGACCCTCCGCCGCAGATCAGAGCCCTCCTGGAGCCCCTCAACGGCTTTCAGAAGGACCCCCGAGGTGCCGGCCCGGCCCTGCTTTCTCGCCAACTTGGTCTTCATCGCACGCCGCTCCGGCCACGGTCGTCTTCTCACTGTTCTCGAAACACCCAGGGCAACTGCAATTTCTGCTCTACCTGCCTGGAAGCATTTTGCCTCGGCTCTTCAAACACCTTGCTTCTTACCTCGGGTTTCTCTTTCCCCTCACTCATCAGCTCCCTCATTCTCAACCAGCCTGTCCTGCTTACTCTTCTCATAGCACTGACAGTATTTCATGTAACTGCCTGTCTGTCAGCCCTCTGAAGGCACAGGTTTGTCCTACTGCACTGTCCCCAGGTCCTGCACAGCGCCTGGCACACACCGCAGGGATGACACGCAAAGTCACTAATGCCGTGCCGACACTGCCGGTCAGCAAAGACAGCACACGTGTGGAGCATGTGTTAGCAACTGCGTGTGAGCACGGCGCTGTAGCAGCTGCTGCCACGATTAGGTAACAACATTTTAAAAATAAAAATCCATAATTGAAAGTAAAATCGATTCTTTTCCAAGGGATATTTATCAAAATGATTAATAATATAAAGCTAGAGTGGTTAAAACAGTAGAGCTAATGTCCACTCAGAGTACAGAATGTGAGGTTTTCAACATGAGCCGGAAGGAGACTGATCTAAGACGCACCATCGAACAGCGAAAGCTACTCATACAGGCAACAAACTTAATATTCAGATTTAAAGTAAACCAGCCAGTAAAATCTCAGGAGAGTTATGCAATGGATAACTTATTAAATCTTCTTTGATTTGTATGCTCTCCCTTAATTACTGGGGGGGGGGGGGGGACAAAAACCCAAAAGCCAAAAATCAAAACACAACAAAAGCCAGCAACATCAAGTAATAAACATGCTTTTCTATTAAATATTGTTTCTGAAGTATAGAAAAATGAAACAAAGCTTATGAAAAGATGGGTTTGGAATATTCATTCTGGAATCGATTTCTTTCAGAAAGTAATTAAGAAGTCTACTGTGTATCAACAGACTCTGCCTAAACACAAAAAAAAATATACAAAATACTGAGCTATTAAAAAATAAGAAACAGGGAGTTCCCATTGTGGTGTAGCAAAAACGAATCCAACTAGGAACCACGAGGTTTCGGGTTGTTCAATCTCTGGCCTCACTCAGTGGGTTAAGGATTCAGTGCTGCTGTGAGCTGTGGTGTAAGTCACAGCTAAGGCTCAGAGCCGGCGTGACTGTGGTGTAGGCTGGTGGCTACAGCTCTGATTAGACCCCTAGCCTGGGAACCTCCATATGCCATGGGTGCGGCCCTAAAAACAAATATAATAAACAGCAAATTCCCACTATGACTTAATAGTAACGAGGCTGACTAGTACCCATCAGGATGCAGGTTTGATCCCTGGCCTCGATCAGTGGATTAAGGATCGGGTGTTGCTGTGAGCTGTGGTGTAGGTCACAGATGCAGCTCAGATCCCACAGCGCTGTGGCTGTGGCGTAGGTTCGCAGCTGTAGTTCCGATATGACCCCTATCCTGGGAACTTCCGTATGCTAGAGGTGCAGCACTATTAAAAAAAAGTTAAAAAATTAAATTAATAAAATAAACATTGTACAGATATCCCAGGTTTGATAAGCTAACGTGTAAAACTGCAGATATTGAACCACAAAGAACTTTCAAAAGCAGTAACCTGAACTCTGTGTTCAGCTAGAGCATCAACATGAATTAAAAACGTATTGCGGAGTTCCTATCATGGCTCAGTGGTTAACGAACCCGACTAGTATCCATAAGGATGCAGGTTCGATCCCTGGCCTCGCTCAGAGGGTTGAGGATCCAGGGCTCCCATGAGCTGTGGTGTAGGTAGAAGATGTGGGCTCGGATCCTTCGTTGCTGTGGCCGTGGGGTAGGCCGGCAGCTGCAGCTCCAATTCGACCCCTGGCCTAGGAATCTCCATATGCCGTGGACGTGGCCCTAAAAAACAGGCCAAAAAAAAAAAAAAAAAAAACGTATTGCTCACTTAAAGATAACGCCATGGACGGCATGCACCTGCCCCCCAAATCCACAGGCTGAAACCCTAGTCCCCAAGGCGATGTTGTCTAGAGATGGGGCCTCTGGGAGGTCATTGAGTCCTGTGGGCTGAGAACAGTGATCAGATGACAAGAGCCACGAGAAAGCCTGCTTCTCCCTGTCGTCGCCGAGAGGACCCAGCAGGAGGGTGGCCGTGTGCAATGACCCTGCTGGTGCCTTAACCTGGGACTGGCCACCCTCTAGACCGGGAGGAATAAGTCCTCTATGGTTTAAGCCACCTCGTGTCCGGGATTTTGACCACAGCGGCTCTAACTAAGAGAGAACACGTACAATCCACTATTCAACAAGGTCAAGAAAAACGTCCTGTTACATGGAAAGGGAAACAGTGGGTACTCACATTCTACGTTTCATGTTTCTGACGTGGAACGTTTTCTGAAACACTCATCGCCCCGAAAGGACAGCATGTTCGGTTACCGTGTACAGCTGACCCTTGAACAAGGAGCAAGGACTCGCCACAGAGACCCAATCCCCTGTACCCGAGGTCCCTGGTCCCGGTCCCGCGTCTGTGCTTGTGAGCCAGTGCAGAGGGCGGAGTTCTGCGGGATCTACTAACGAGCAGACCCCAGGCGCCGGGCCCACGCGAGTCAGACCACGCCGTTCAAGGGTTAACTTACACAAACTTTCTGCCAGAACAAACATTTTTAAGTTTCTTACTAATACGGGCAAAAAGACGTGAATCACTCAGTCCACATTCTAACCGAGTTGTACTTGGCTCTTTTAAAACAGAAGATACTATGCAGGCCCGTAGTTTACATCAGTGTTTAGTTTTAATCAGGGAAACACAACAGAGATGTGTGTTTTGTGAGCAGTTAATCAACTGCTCTATATTTTTATATAGAAAAAGTGAAGAAAATCTTTAACACGGGTATCAGATTCAAGAATAATCATCTACGGCCCCACCGTTGCAGCGTCTTTGTGCGCTTCAGGAAGTTAAATACGACCCCCGCTTAATCATGTGACGATGAACAGGTCAGCAGAGCCGAGGGCAGGACGCCCCACTGGTGTGTTTAACAACCAACCTTAAAGACGTCTCAAGTCATATGTCCGCAGACACCACCGCATTTTTTTCATTTTTTCAAGTTTTATTGAAGCACAGTTGATTTAAATGTTGTGACCACTTCTGCTGCACAACAGAGTGAGTCAGGGTGTCCGCGTCCAGCTGGCTCGCTCTGTTGTGCAGCAGAAACGGCCAAGCACTGGGATCCCTGTAGCTGACAGCTAACAAACTAAACCACCACCCGACTTTATTTCTACAGGGGTGGAAATGCCTACATCCAACAGAACGGAACCCAGAACCCTACGCGTCCCCTAGACCCCTCTGAACTCAGGCAGCAGAGCCCAGTGGACGGCTGTGCTCCGCCCTCAGGACCAGGACGGAGCCGAGCTCGCCACCGTCTCTGAGCACCAGTGATGCACGTGAAGGGAGGGAGCCCATGTCTAAGGTGCGGGCCGGCCGTGGAAACGGAAGGAAAGCATCTTAAGAGAAAAGGGAAGTGGGGTGTAATCAGTAACTGTTTAAATTTATTTACTTTTATTTTTTAATTTTTTTGGTCTTTTTGCCTTTTCTAGGGCCGCACCTGAGGCATCTGGAGGTTCCCAGGCTAGGGGTCGAATTGGAGCCATAGGTGCCGGCCTACACCACAGCCACACGGGATCCGAGCCGCGTCTGTGACCTACACCACAGCTCATGGCAACGCCAGATCCTTAACCCACTGAGGGAGGCCAGGGAGTGAACCTGCAACCTCATGTCGGATTCGTTAACCACTGCGCCTCGACGGGAACGCCAGTAACTACTTTCAAAGGGAGGAGGACGGGGTAAAACCGCCTACCCTAGGCCGGGACGTTCAGTTTAATTTACTGTTGGCTTTTTCTCGTCCCTGGGGTGTGACTCCTGGCGAGTCCCTTAGCACCTGTTTTTTTCATGCCAAAACGGGGCAGTAACATGCTCCCCGGATCCGGTTACTGTCAGGATCACATGAGGTAGCACACACGAAAGCGAGATGAAAGCCACAAATGTACAATAATTGGGCCCCAAACCAAACTTTTCTCGAGAGGAGAAGCCTCGCAGGCCAAACGCGATGCCAGGCTTCCTCGCTTGCTGGCACACAGACCCAGATCTCGGAACAGCGCTCAGCCCTCCCCGAAGCGGCACCTCCTCCGACACGGGAAGGCTCCCGCATCCCCGCCCGGCTCCCGGCCCGCGAGCGACGCGGCCCGCAGCCCATTACCATTCTCCTTCCGTAACCGCGTTATGAACTTCTTGGGTGGGATGACCCCAACCTTCTTCTTCTGCGTGGCGATGCTGTGGAAGAGGTCGGCCAGGCACGTGAGGAGGCTCTCCTTCTTCCGGGGCTGGCTCTTGTAGGCGAGAACTTTCTCCCGGAACGGACGGCAGAAATAAAGTGCTTGGAGGACGGAGTTGCAGTAGCAGGTGTTCCCGAACTGGGGTGAAAAAGACACGGTTTGTGAAAAGGGGGAACGCGCAGTCCCGAGAACAAATGCGCACGTGGGTGGCGGAGAGAAGAGCAGGGGGCCTCATGATCCCCGTGAACTGAAACTGCCTCGGCCGCTGCGACATTCAGCCGACGCTCCTGGCATCCGCTTCCGGTCTTGCGGTTACAATGGAAGCAAACACATGCAGTAAGTTTGGCCTTAACGAAAACAGATTCAAGGAACCCGGCAGTTTGGGGCGTTCCTGCCGTGGTGTAGTGGGATGAGGATCCAGTGTTGCTGCAGCTGTGGTGTAGGCGCAGCTGCAGCTGGGATCTGGTCCAGGAACTTCCAAAAGAGAAAGGGGAAAAAGAGAGAGAAAAGGAAACACACAAAAAACCATACAGTTTAAACCGTGAGAATAGGTAAGCTTTAGGATTCTGGAGAATTTTTCTTTTTCAATTCCCATAGTTAATATGAATTATATACAAAGCACTTGATATACTATATATTTTAAAATATAACTCTCAGAGTTCCTGTTGTGGCTAAACAGTAACGAACCCAACTAGTATCCATGAGGATGTGGGTTCGATCCCTGACCTCACTCAGTGGGTTAAGGATCCGGTGTTGCTGTGAGCTGTGGTGTAGGTTGCAGAGGAAGCTTGGATCTGGTGTGGCTCTGACTGTGGTGTAGGCCGGCAGCTGTAGCTCCGATGAAACCCCTAGCCTGGGATCTTCCATACGCCATGGGTGAGACCCTAAAAGTAAATAAATAAATAAAAATAAATCTAACTCTCAAAAAAATTCTTTCCCACATAAGTGAGGTTTACTGTCAGGTTCCTCAGTGGCATCCAAAAAATGAACAAAAAGGAGAGACAAGGAAAAACAAGACCCTCTGAAACATGAACTGAAAAACCACCAGTGCCAAAGCATATCCACCAGGGACGCGCTGAAATGGCAGGTCAGACTACTCTTGATCTACGGGAAAGACGTGGACTCAGCTCCTGAGCTCAGTCCTGAACCACGACCTCTGTCTTACTGGCCATGTGACCTGGAGAAGGTCCATACCACTCACGGAGCCTCAACTCCCTGCTCTTTAATAACAGGAGGAAACACTCCTGCCTTACAAAGAAAACAGCACATAACTGATAAATATGTTCTGCCTTCATTTTCCCTTACCATCAACGGACACTGGCTCCCAATGCCAACTAATAAAACACCTAAAAGTCAGTCACTGAAGCTGTGGGGAGCGCCTGGAAATTGTGAAAAAAAAGGAATGAGGACGGTTCTCACAGTCCTGCCAGGGACAGGATCCGTAAACATTAACCCTAGAAGGCCACAGAGAGGAGTTCCTGTTGTGGCTCAGCCGAAATGAATCCAACTAGTAACCATGAGGACGCAGGTTTGATTCCTGGCCTCACTCAGTGGGTTAAGGATCCTGCATTGCTCTGGCTGTGGTGTAGGCTGGTAGCTGTAGCTCCAATTCAAAAAGACGAAAGACAAAAAAAAGAAAAACACTAAAGGCACACCTTTCTGTAAATCTTAAAGTGTGTTTGCACACGTGCACAAGTTCTCAAGTCCTGTCCACTGAAAAGGCCTCCAGAGCAATAAGTTTCCCACACACACAGGCTGTGGCCTCTAAAAACCTTTTTTCCACAAAAAGAACTCGGACAACTTACAGATGCGGCTGCACGAGGTATGCAGACACTGTGCAACGAACAGCGTTAGCCTGGAAGATCTTTTTGTGTGGTTTTGAGAGCCAACTTTTACCAAAGAGAATCACTGCAACGGATAAGAACATCGACTATGCAAAAATTCACAGCCTATGAGTCTCCAAGCGGAGGTGTAAATATATAAAAAAGGAAAGCATCAAAGCTTTACCCTGCCCTTCCTACAGAAACCATATTTCAGGGGCACTGAAGTTCTTGTTTAGAGAATAACTCCTGCTAATAAACTCAGACGAAAGAGTTGGAAGCAGTGGGTTAGGCAACAACTATCAACGGATACTAAAAGCATTAAGTTAAGGGGGGGGGGGCAGAGCTGAGCCCCCAGGGCACACATTGAAAATGAACCAAACTTTCACATCTCACGATGTGATGCTCCAAGAAGCATGTAGCAATTCCTAAAAAGTTTTCTTGTCTTAAAAAACAAAACAAAATCACTAAACTTTAAGTGTCCAGACCTAGCTACTAATTTATGAGATACTCAGGGAACAGAAGAAGAATACCCCAAAAAAGGAACAGGGGAGTTCCCGCTGTAGTGCAATGGGATCAGTGGTGTCTGGGCAGCGCTGGAACGCAGGTTCCATCCCTGGCCCGCTACAGTGAGTTAAGGCTCCGGTGTTGCTGCAGCTGCAGTTTAGGGTGCAGCGATGGCTCAGATCTGATCCCTAGCCTGCCAACTCCATATGCTGCAGGGCAGCCAGAAAGGAAGGAAGGAAGGAAGGAAGGGAGGAAGGAAAGAAAGAAGGAAAAACGAGTAGGACGTGAGAGGCGGTGAAGATTTACGGCATCTATGCTGACAGTGCTAGCTGCAGCCGAGAGCTGACTTCATAAAGACAGACGCTTTAAAAGCTTTCCGGAGAAATGCTCGAACAGGTACACACTGATGGGGCATGGCTATCATCGAGCATACACGTAACAGTGACACACTTCAGCCCCGAAGCCTGTCCAGGGACTAAGCACAGCTGCAGAAGACTCTCCGGTTCTTCAGTCTGAACAGCACGAGTAACTGCACTCGTCATGACCAACAAACCACGGCTTTGCAAACCAAGATACAATGCCCGTAATCTGGACGTTTTATTATAGAATCAACACCAGGAAAGTCTGGCAACTTCCATGGAGTCGGTGGAGGAAAACACAAGACAGCATCTCACGGCTTATTAAAAGCACTTATGATCACGACCCCTGACCTGTGAAGGACAAGCCCGGGGAGCAGCAACCCGCGGTCCGAGGCCGGGGCCAGCCCCCCACCCCCCGCTCACCTCCGGACCCGGACGGGGCGCACAGGCCGCCCGGCCGCGGATTCTGAGCCTTCTGTTATGTGCTCTTCACTCGCCTGCCTCAATCCCAGCAGGGAAAAATGAAGAGTTGAAACGACTGTTTCTCCGGAATAAGCTAACCCTCAATCTTCTTCGTAACTTGGGCGCTTTTCCTTCTAGTTCCCTGACTGTTAATGGAAACTTTCACCGAGGTTCCTAAACCCGAAACACGCATCCTCCAAAGACAGAGTTTTCCGGCAAAAGACCGGGATGATTTCCTCCACGTTCGTGTCTCTGAAATGCTCAGTTTCTAAAAAATACATTGCTGGGGGGTTAAAACCTACCCTGTGTTTTTTTCAGCTCGTTCTAAAGATCAAAGATATGACCAGGTTTAAACTCGGAGGAAACAAATACTAAAAGCTGCCATCCTTAAGGTATGACCATTGATTTTTCTTTTTTTTTTTTTTCTTTTTGGTTATGTCCATAGCGTGCAAAAGTTCCCAGGCCAGAGATGGAACCTGAGCCACAGCAGTGACCATGCTGGATCCTTAACCACTAGGCCACCAGGGAACTCAACTGTTGACTGAATACAATGACCTATCCCTGGCTTTCTCTAATGTCTTCTTCTCCAAGTATTAAAAAAAAAATTTCCCCCCCATCAGTAAGATCATTTTTGGAGTTCCCCTTGTGGCTCAGTGGGTTAAGAACCTGACATAAGGTCTGTGAGGATGCAGGTTCAATCCTTGGCCTCACTCAGTGGGTTAAGGATCCGGAATTGCTGCCAGCTGCAGCGTAGGTCACAGGTGCAGCTCGGATCTGAGTCAGATGTGGCACTGCTGTTGCTGTGGTGGTGGCATAGGGCAGCAGCTGCAGCTCCAATTCAACCCCCAGCCCAGAAAGTTCCATATGCCACAGGTGCAGACTTAAAAAGAAAAAAAGAAGAAAAAAAAAGATTTTCAGCACATATCCCTAATATACACATATGTGTTTAGAAATAATAGATGTACTACATTATGTATGTTAAAAATATAACAAATGTGGAGCTCCTGTTGTAGCTGAGATGTAGCAGAACTGACTAGCATCCATGAGGATGCGGGTTCAACCTCTGACCTCGCTCAGTGTGTTAAGGATCTGATGTTGCCATGAGCTGTGCTGTAGGCCACAGACACAACTCAGATCTGGCACTGCTGTGGCTGCAGTGTAGGCCGGCAGCCATTGCTCCAATTCAGCCCCTGGGCTGGGGACTTCCATACCCTGCATGTGCACCCCTAAAAAGCAAAACATACACACACACACACACACACACACACACACACAAAACGAATGTGGAGTTCTCTTGCGGCAGAGAAGGGTAAGGATCTAACATTGCCACTGCTGGGTTGCTGCTGTGGCACAGGTTCCATCCCTGGCCTGGGAATTTCCTATGCCATGAGCACAGCCAAAAAAATTTAAAAATGTACAAATGTAAGTAAGATGAACACGTGAATTATTAACGTTGCATGAGAGCAATGAGACTGGGTTTTGTTTTGTTTTTTGTCAACTGTGGGTTATAGATTTGAATGCAGTGATTTGACAGTTCAATTATTTGGATATCTAGTTTCCATGGCTCTCAGAGCTGAAAGGGTACCTTCACAGAGATACACACGTGGGCCCAAGGGGAGAAGCGTCTCCTCGACAGCCTTTACGTCCTACAAGATGGTATTAAATTTTCAATGTCATCTGCCAAGTTTGTCTCAATTCACTTAAGTAATTGCCTGTCTTTCTAGCAGCAAAGCATGGCAACTAAGCACAGAGGATCTGAAACTACGCAGGTTCAAGTGCAATCTGCTATCTGACCCTGGGAAGTTACCAAGCCACCGTTCATCAGTCTCCTCCCCGGTAAAGGAGGTTTGCAACAGCACCCGCCTCTAAGACGCCGTAAAGAACTAAATGAATAATCTGCATGGAGAACTCAGCATAGTTCAAAGTACCTCACCACTACAGTTTTTTGGGGGTTTTTCTTGTCTTTTTTGCTATTTCTTTGGGCCGCTCCCACGGCATATGGAGGTTACCAGGCTAGGGGTCGAATGAGCTACAGCTGTCAGCCTACACCACAGCCACAGCAACACGAGATCCGAGCTGCATCTGCAGGCTACACCACAGCCATAGCAACGCCAGAATCAAGTCACATCTGCCACCTACACCACAGCTCATGGCAATGCCAGATCCTTAACCCACTAAGCAAGGCCAGGGATCGAACCTGTGTCCTCATGGATATTAGTCAGGTTCATTACCACTGAGCCACAAAGGTAACTCCCCTATGCAATTATTTGAGCCACTCGTCCCTTTTGAAGAATTAGATTAGCTGAAATGAAATCACAGTTTCTGAATCTACACTTCAGTCGTAAGAGAACACAACAGCACAGAGAGTAAGAGGAACAACTGTGGGTAAAAGAGAACCACCTCCCACAGACAGAGTGTGGGCGCCAGTGTCATCAATTTATTAAGAATTAGATAAAAATAAACATGAAAAATGCTAATTTTTTCCTCCCAATGAATCAGTTTACATATTTCATTTGGAGACTCTGGTTTTAACACCATTATGTCAAGAGCACCATGTTTTAAAATGTTTAAATGCGCCACTGTCCCCATGCTGGCTGGCAATGGCACCTGTCCTGTGGAACAGCCCCCTCTGGGCACCCCCCCGGCCACCATGTCTCGCTCAATGGCCCTGTTTCACATAACATGACACCACCTGCCTCTGCCCACTGGGCTCCCTGCCGCCAGGAGACCTGAACCAAGGGCTAGTGGGCCATCTTCAGTCCTAGAGCCTCACCCCACGGCCTGTCCCTCCTCCTGCGAGGGGGCGGCCACAAGGCCTCCTGCAGGCCCTGCTACGGCCCTGGGCACTTGATCCAATCTGGCCAGAGACATCTGCCTAATCAACTTTATAACCTACAAATGGAAAGAAACATTCATTTTTACGTCGCTCCTTCCTCCGTTCCCTGAATCCAGAGTTCCAACTAATGACTTACCAGCAATTCAGGCTAAAAGGCCTTTGATGAGACGGTCTAGCCTCACAAAGAGATTTATGAAGCTCAACCTACCTGTGTTTGAGGGCCTAGTGTGTCAGAAAATTCATATAAAATCACACAATAAAATGATGAAAAAAGGCTATTAACAATGGAGAGACTGCATAAAAGTCAGAAAGAGATGGCACTAGTTCAAGTCAGCCCCTGCTATCACCTTTGCGCGGTAAGTACTCAGGAGCTGTGAGAGAGAAAGGAAAAAGGCAGGAATTCCCATCGAGGCTCAGTGGTTAACGAATCCGACTAGGAACCACGAGGTTGCAGGTTCGATCCCTGGCTCAGTGGTTAACGAATCCACGAGGTTGCAGGTTCGATCCCTGGCTTTGCTCAGTGGGTTAAGGATCCGGTGTTGCCATGGGCTATGGTGTGGGTTGCAGACATGGCTCGGATCCCGCGTTGCTTGTGGCCATGGCGCAGGCCGGTGGCTACAGCTCCAATTAAATCCCTAGCCTGGGAACCTCCATATGCCGCAGGAGCAGCCCTAAAAAAAGGCAGAAAGGAAAAAAAAAAAAAAAAAAGAAAGAAAGAAAGGAAAAAGGCAGTCTGGCCTATCAGATTAGGGCAATCTGTTTTCAAAGCATCCCGCTAACAGTGTAAACAGCGGACAGGTAGCTAAGTGGGGTATTTCAGAGCAGGAGAAAGCTGCCCAAGGCTCCTGTGCCTCAAGAGGGCTTGGACCCGCCTCACAGCAGGGCTCCTCCTCCCCGACTTCGTCATCAGCACCAGAATCCCCAAGAGTTAAGGCAACAGGCACCACCTGCTCCACGAAAGACGCCAGTTATAATGGCATGTTAGTTATTTTCTCATTAAGAGTAAACATTTCAGCCTCTCCATTTTGCATCTAACTTCTTTGCAGATGGCCCCAGAACAAGTAAAACATCATCCTAGGTAAAGTCATTTGAGTCCTATAGTATTTTTTTCTGCTGTTGTTTTTAATTTAAAATAACATCGGTATTTACCATTAAGAATAAACTGCCATAAAAGCTATCATTTGTGAAAATACTCTTCCAAGATAAAAATAGCTACAACTGAAAATAGTGGAAAACAGGCTGTTATGAACCAACCAAGTGAAGCGTAAGCACTTCACTGAATTTCTGCTAAGGTTACCTTAAACTGTGTCTATTTTCCTTCTCTCCATGAAAAAAGAAGTCTCGTGCTATCTGCCCAAGTACATGCACTACTTCCCAAAAGCAAGTGCTACTGGGTGATTCTACCACTTACTGGTCACAAAAAGGGAACAAATCGAGCAAATCTAATAGGAACTCTTTTCAGTATCAGCCTTTTGTGAAGAGCAGTGAAAATGAACCTGGACACCTAGCTAAGAACAGGCTGATGAGAAGAAACCGGGTGCCTCACTTTAACAGGCTCCGAGGGTCAGGAAAGATGAACCACCGAGTTCTTAGAGCATCTACACCCCATGCTGCCTAAAACACTAACTACAAGGCAGGCAGGCAGAGATGGGCGGAAACGTTAAAACGCTCATCTCTGCATTAATGAAGCCACCCTCCCCAACCCCTCAAGGCTCCAACCTTAATGTTTAAGAGACTTTATAAAGAGTGTGATAACTCCACAAATAAAAAAGGGGGAAGGAAATGAGAGAGCAGCGTGAAGATAATTTAAGAGCTGAAAACAGGACGCAAGGGAAGACAGTTAAAGGTACAGAACACAGCTGCCAAGCAGCCCGAGCGCCCAGGTCCCAGAGACAGGTCATCCCTGCACTAGCTCTGCTGCAGCCACTCTGACCACCAACTCATCGCTGAGTGCAATTCCAGGCGCTCCTCGGTCTCACAGCCGGCGTCCTGGCCACCTCACAGATCTCCATTCTTGATCAGGATGACCAGGCACCGAGAAAGCACCTACAGCGGAAAGTTCTGTTTTCCTTGGTTTTACTGGATCTCAGTTCCTCAGCTTTAGGGAGAAACATAAATTCTAGCTTCTGCATTTAAATTGATGCCTACGGAGTAATAAAAATGATACCTTCTTAGAAACTTTATTTTTGAACACCATCAACACTGCTATGTGGACACTGATGTTATTTTTAATTAAAAACAACAGCAGAAAAAATATGATAGAACTCCTACGATTTTATCTAGGATGTTGTTGACTTGTTCTGAGGCCATGTGCACACAAGTTAGGTGCCAAATGGAGACTGAGATGTTTCTGCTGGAGAAGGTCAAGGCCAGACAGCCGTCCATGTACACGACCCTGCTGTCTGTCCTCAAGAAAACGGGTTCTTCTGGGATCCGAACGACGGGCACCCCTTACCTCAGTTCCAGACACAAAGCAGCTTTGGAATCTGAACCAAATACTGGTGACACCGAAGAGATGGAAGAAACGGGGGTTCTGCCACCCCCAGCACTGAAACGAGGCTTTTTTCCACTAGACAACTGTCTGTGAGCACAAACATTTCAGATGTCACAAGTGGAGGCCAGACTTCTCGATAAAGGAGATTAAATATACTCCTTTAACTCTCTTCCCTGTGAAACCCCAATAAAATGATGGTAATACAAGAGATTAGGCAAAAACTCAAAAGGCCACAGAAAACCACCGCTGACTACAGTTATCAGCGAACTTACAGGAAATAGAAGCCCAAAGGCCTCTAGAGACAAATGGAAACAATAGACTCGCGGCTACAGGGTCAGGGACTTTTTCCGTGGGCTGCGAGGGACATCTGAGAACATAAGTCTGGGTGTGCGGCCTTATGAGAATCATTTCAATCCCGGGCACTTAGGCTTCCTTTCTTTTTTTTTTTTTTTTTTTTTGTCTTTTTAAGGCTGCACCCTCGGCATACGGAGGTTCCCAGGCTAGGGGTCAGATCAGAGCCACAGCCACCAGCCTACACCACAGCCACAGCCACACCAGACCCGAGCCGTGTCTGCCACCTATACCACAGCTCTCGGCAACACCTGATCCTTAACCCACTGAGCAAGGCCAGGGATTGAACCTGAGTCCTCATGGATGCTAGTGGGGTTCACTAACCGCTGAGCCACGACGGCAACTCCAATTTACGCTTTCTTTCAGCTGCAGGTTTAGTGTCCACAGAAAATGACTAGGACACTCCAGGTCTGAGACTTCAGGACAGCAGTGAGGCACCACACAGGAAGCAAGACTAAATAAACACAGAATGAAGCCACCCTCGACTGGCGCAGGAGGGCTCCTCCCCGCAGAAAATAAACAGCCCAGAGAAGTGGCTCTAGCTACTGAATGGGGTGGGGCTGCAGGAGGAAGGCACTGGCCAGGGGTCACTCTAGGGCAAAAGGAGAGCACCCCCCCAAGACGCGCAAAGCCCCAATCCTCCTTTGAGATTTCACTGTTACAGGTGAATAAAACTTGAGGAAAGCTTCAGATAGTAGAGACAGTAAAGTTTAAAACAGAGGAGTTTCCTGGTGGCTCAGTGGGTTAAGGATCATTGTCACTGCTGTGGCACAGGTGTGATCCCTGGCTAGAACTTCTGCATGCCACAGGTGCAGCCAAAAGAAAAAGAAACTTGAAGGTCTCAGAAACAATCAAATACCCTGAGAAAAATAGCATAAAATATTGCCTCCATTAAACAAGATAAAAAAAAAAAAGTAACATTCTAAGAAACACAAAGTGCAATGAGCTGGACAAAGTGGAAAATACAGTTTAAAATGTAGAGTACAGCAGATGATCAACAATGGGAGGAAAAATAATCAGTCTAAGTGTTTCAATATGTTTTAATATGCAACTAACCATATTGAAAAAACAGAACAGAGAAACTACATTGACCGGAAGAAAACTATCCCAATAATAGTATGAGAAATGTTGTAGAAATAAGGGAAATAAAAGATCATCGGTCTGAATGGGTCCATCAACACCCAACACAATGACGGGGTGGGGGTGCCAAGATCCATGCAAAGGTTCCAGAACACTGTGGATATGGAGTTCCCGTTGTGGCTCAGAGGGAACAAACCCGACTAGTATCCAGGAGGATGCGGGTTCAATCCCTGGCCTCACTCAGTGGGTTAAGGAACTGGTGTTGCAGTGAAGATCGCAGTGAAGATCGCAGTGAAGATCGCAGATGCGGCTCGGATCCTGCACGCTTGTGGCTGTGGTACAGGCCAGCAGCTGTGTAGCTTCAATTCCACCCTTAGCCTGGGAACCTCCATGTGCCACAGGTGTGGCCCTAAAAAGACAAAGAAAGGAACACTGTGGATAGAAAACACCCTGAAGGCCTCTCAAGGTTTTAAACGGGGGAAAAGCCGAGTACCCGAGATCAAGCATCCGAAAGGCGTCAGCCCCGCACCGACGGCAGCCAGAAAGCGAGAGGACGAGCCCTCACGCGTCCTGAAGGGAAAGTGACGGAGGACGAGCCCTCACGCGTCCTGAAGGGAAAGTGACGGAGGACGAGCCCTCACGCGTCCTGAAGGCAGGCTGGGGCCTCGGACGGGTGGATGTCCAGCTCTTACAATGGCCAGAACATTCTTAAAGAAACAAGACCTCAACGTTTATCTCGCACGCACACTTTCTAAACCCGGTGCTCAAGGGCGTGTTCCACCAGCGAGGGAGGAAGAAAGTGAGAAGACGGGATGGAGGGAAGGAGACGCGAGAAGAGAAGGTGATGGAAGAGAGCCGGCTGGCCGCCCGGGCACAGGCCGCCCGAGGCACAGGACGGGCAGCAAGAGAGAGGGCGGCGAGCAGGGGGCCGTGACACGCGCCTTCGCAGGGAAGGGGCGGCGCACCGACCTGACGGCAGGGCTCGGGGGAAACTGACATGGGGGACTTTTTTTTTTTTTTTTAGTTCTGTTGAAAACTTGGGAAGAATAAATGAAAACTGAAGCCGTACCGAGAAGGAGGGAAAGTGAGGCTGGACAGGGACGGACCAAGTCTCTTATCTACCAAAACGGGCCAAGTCTCTTATCTACCAAAACAGGAAGTCGGTGGAGTTTTTTTTAATAGGAGTATAAGCACTTTCTTTAGACTGTAAGGGCAAATTCCAGAAAAAAATAGCCAGGTTGCTGTGGCTGGGGTGTAGGCCGGCAGCTGTAGCTCCGATTCGACCCCTAGCCTGGGAACCTCCATATGCCGTGGGTGAGGCCCAAAAAAGAAAGAAAAAAGCCAGAGGACTGAAGAGCAGCGTCCCTCGGGGAGGGAAGGACAGAGGAGAGGGTACCGCTGAGCGCGTGTGATCAGCTCCCGCCCAGTGCAGACAGGGACGCGTCCCCGACAAGCACACACACAGCACGACCCGCCCTCGTCCAATCGCACGGGAACTCTTATCTGCACGTCAGTTACACACCAGCTCTCAGGGACACGCCGATTTGTTCAACATAACTTACTTGCCTGTGTGATCATCGGTACATATTTATTTTAAAACTCTCGCATGGATCCACCTAACAGTACAGGACAACAGCGTAAACAAACGCTGACAACTATGTAACAAAGATTTGATAATTCAGGAAAGAGTTAAAAATTCTCGAGAGGAGTTCCCGTCGTGGCGCAGTGGTTAACAAACCCGACTAGGAACCATGAGGTTGCGGGTTTGGTCCCTGCCCTTGCTCAGTGGGTTAACGATCCGGCGTTGCCGTGAGCTGTGGTGCAGGTCGCAGACGTGGCTCGGATCCCGCGTTGCTGTGGCTCTGGCGTAGGCCAGTGGCTACAGCTCCGATTCAACCCCTAGCCTGGGAACCTCCATATGCCGCGGGAGCGGCCCAAGGAAATAGCAAAAAGACAAAAAAAAAAAAAAAAAAAAAAATTCTCGAGAGAGTTCTTTTGAAGTTTTAATAATTGTAATTACAAGAATCACATCGACGAGGATGGGGCTATGTTTTTTTCTTATATTATACACTCTTAAATGGATACCACGGGGACAGGGCCAGAGGCAAACTGACAAAGACTCACAGATGCAGGAGGTATTTACAAACCATCTTTATATCTGCACATCTGGACCAGATACATTCAGACATGTAACTAATTCTCAAAGAACCGGGGGATCACTGCTTTTCGGCCAAATGAAATTCTGGTTACGAGAAAAGTCTGACACAAAATAGGAAAAATCAGGCTGACAAGTTAGATAATGTGCCAAAATTCTGAAGACATCAGGTCACTTTGTTTCTCTATTAGAGACGATGCTGAAATTCCAAGTCAGGTTTCGTGGCATTAAGCCTACTGACACAAACGAACCATTTTCCTTGAATCAACTGCGAACCGCATTCATCATTCTTAAAACTACTTCCAAGCATCACTTTGACGGCTAAGTGTCGATGGATACTTACATTGACTAACCCAAAATAGTGCTCGTTGACAGGAAACTGTTCTGGACCAATCTCTTTCTCTAATGCCGAGGCATTGGCGCCCTGTAAAGTGAAACACAGAAATCTTAGTATTTACGGCATTTTCATGATGCTGTCATAATTATATACACATTACAGAGAAATCCTTGTACCTGACATTATGGAAATACGATAAAGGATGACAGTGACGAATAAAGGCTTTTACAATATGACTAAAAACCAGCTTGCAGGAATGTTCTCACGGAGCCAAAGGCTGGATCAAGGAATTATATATTCATACCTTGTTCTTTTTTCTAAGCAATGCATGAAACGCCTGCTGTGTCCTGCAGCCTAACAGCAACATAACCTCATAGAAGCCATCTCGGAGAGCTAAAATTCTGTGAAATTAAAGGCCCATCTAGTCAGTGACCTGACACCTCCTCAGAGGTATACACCTGAGCGTTTCTCACAGAGGACTCCAGGCGACAAGAGCACTGACTGAAACAGCACGGATGACCTCACGGCTGACAGCAACCCAGGTGAGTCACAACAAATGAACCAGATTTACATACAAAAACATGGCTATTTCTCAAAAACACAGTATTAGATAAAGCAAGCAGGCGATTTACCCAGGCGGCCACCACACCTGTACCCAAGGGCGGCATGGCAAAGGGGCCGAAGACCCCACACGGAGCGCAGCTGAGCCGGGGCGGGAAGGCGGCCGGGACGGGCAATCGAGGTGAAGGAGCAGAAGGAAAAAACAAAACGAAGCCCGACAAAAAAGGGCCTTGCTCAGACGGTAACTGTGGGTCACAGCGTCGGGAACACGACCACCTCCGTTCTGTGCATCCGGGTTGGGGGGGTTCCCCCCACCACATGCCAGCGATGGACGCAGGACGAAGGCAAGTAAAAGCAACTCCGAAAACACGGTAATGCTGCCTAAGCTTAGTGAAAATCCCCAAGAACACATACCACCAGGTAGACTTAACTCATTCTACTCACAAAATAGCTGACGGCCGCCTTGCAGAGCTGCACACGGGACGACACACACACCACCTCCCGAGGGCACGGCCGTGGTCAGCATCACCCGCGATGCCCAGGAGCCCGCCCTGCCGTTCCTGGGCCTGGGAAGCCCGGACCCTAGTGGACCAGACCTCCCAACTTCCTGACGAGCCAGGCCCGAAAATAAACACTGATGCAAGGGGCTGGGTGCACCAGCAGGCAGGTTCCAGCAAAATATTTCCTCTAACATCCGCCAGCCGCCCAGCACTTGCACGGAGCACGCCACTGCCCTTATTCTTCTCAATCTAAGAATTACCACTAGGGTCCTATCAGGTCTATCCCTGCCACGTCTTTACTTTCACATAAAGACCGTGATGCAATCACTAGTTTACATATGCTATTTACCTCTCGATTTAGCGATCCACCAACGGTTTTTTAACACCAAACTCAATGATCACAGCAACTGTGCGATCCGTTGAAGACACCGTCTTGGTGGAAGGCTGCAAGCCCCACTCCGCACACCCTCCAGCTCAGGGGTCCTGGCCCGAGATGTCCTAGCACGCGCGGAAAATCAGCACCAGGCCAGATGCAAGAGTGTAGACTGACAGCGCTGTATTCACAGAGCACAACCCTTCCCCACAAAAAAGGAACGAAAAAGCACTATTATCCCAAGTCCGGCCTCTCACACCTACCTGCTTGGAACAAAATGCCAGTACACACACCTGGGGGAGCCTTCCTGGCCCCCAGGATGAAGCAAGAGAGCACACCAGGCGAACACTCTCCCGGGCGACCCCAATCGCATCCACGCACCGTGGGCCCTGACCTCCCCGATGGCCCACGTGTCCTCCGTCACCCTTGCAGGTGCTGACAGAAGGCCCTTCCCCGCCCGGGCCTCAGGCCCCTAAACCTGGAAGGAAAACGGCACCAACCCTTTATGGGGTGGCTACGAACTGGCAGAGCTGAAGCCTCTGCCAAAGCACCTGGCAGAGCCTTGTCCACAAGCTGGTGTCCACGACACGCTTCTCTTCCCTCCCTCCGCCTCAATTCCAAGGTTCGCAGGGGAAAAAGCTACTCCTATTAGCCGCCCCCACCCCACCCCCAAAGCCAGACAACAGGCAGAACCACGACCCGGAGTGGGGGCTGGGAGGAGGGGTAGGCGGGAGTCCGCCTCCGGCCCAGTCCCGACTGCGAAGGCGAGGGGCAGGCTCGGCCATCTGTCGCCGATGAGCGGTTTTTTACTTAAAAGCGGACTCAACACTACAGTTAGATGTACCGTGGGGGAAAACCGCCACCAAGCCGAAAATTCGCCACTCGACTCCGAGGACGTTCACAGAAGGGCTCTCCAACATCACCCCTGAGGATTTTGCTGAAGGCTGACAAACCCTATCATGTCAAGCAACAGTCAACCAGGCACCCCAAGATGAAGCTGAGCCTAGAGGAGGGACGGCTCCGGACAGCTTTGCAGCCCCGCACGTGGGAAACAGGACCCAACTGCAAGCAACAGTGCTGTACCGGATAAAGCGAAGAAATGCTGGCGTTCTCGGGCAAGCATGTCTGCTCTAAAGCTTTCATGGGCACCAGGTTCATTTGTTTTGTCTGAGAACACAACAAGCACAGAAGGAAGAAGACTTTCTGGCTGTTCTGCCTCCCTATTTGTAACCTAGATACCATTAGTTCAGGCTCAGTACCTAGTTCTACGAATTCATGACCCTCCTGATGAAAGGAGCCACAAGGTGAGTAAACGTTTTATTTGAAAAAGTAACAAATAACTGAGCTGCTGAGAAAATAAGGAATCTAGAGTTCCCATCGTGGCGCAGTGGTTAACGAATCCGACTGGGAACCATGAGGTTGCGGGTTCGGTCCCTGGCCTTGCTCAGTGGGTTAACGATCCGGCGTTGCCGTGAGCTGTGGTGTAGGTTGCAGACGCGGCTCGGATCCTGCATTGCTGTGACTCTGGCGTAGGCCGGTGGCTCCAGCTCCAATTAGACCCCTAGCCTGGAAACCTCCATATGCCGAGGGAGTGGCCCAAGAAATGGCAAAAAGACAAAAAAAAAAAAAAAAAGAAAAGAAGGAATCTGCAGAAACCAAGAAAGTAGTGATAGGAGAACTCTGGGAGATGAGCAAGCACCACAGACAGACTTTACCTGGAGGGCACCTGCCAGCACCGTGACCCTTATGCCTCCTCTGACGGCCGGATGCAGCAAAGCACGGACACTGGTGCTGAGGCTGAGGGCCCACCCAAGACAGGAAGGCCTAAGAAGACCCCAGCACAACAGGGTCCCAGGAGGGCTATGTCTTCAGTAAGGGGCAACAAGACACAGCAAAGAAACCTGCCTGACTTGTCTTTGGCACGGAGGAGAGATGACAAATACCTTCCCAAGAGTCATAACCCCAAGTTGGTCCCCATGAAGGTTTGTGACCCAAATTCACACATGCTCTATGATCTTACAAACAAACAAACAAAACTCAGGTAGAAAATGTAATTCAGGGAGTTCCCATCATGGCTTAATGGTAATGAACCAAACTAGGATCCATGAGGATGCAAGTTCGATCCATGGCCTCGCTCAGTGGGTTAAGGATCCGGCACGGCTGTGAACTGTGGTGTGGGTCACAGACGTGGCTCGGATCTGGCATTACTGTGGCTGTGGTGTTGGCTTGCAGCTGTAGCTCTGATTTGGCCCGTAGCCTGGGAACGTCCACATGCCGGGGTGCTATGCCATGGGTGTAGCCCTAAAACAAACAAACAAACAAGAGAATATGAAATTCAAAGAGACCCCGAGTTGACAGTGCCCTCACCCCCCACAAACCAGAATTATAAATTCACTCCAGAAGACAAATTCAATCTACCCCATAATGAATCCGCCCAAATAAAACGTCAAGAGATTTGAGGTCACAATCAAAAATCACACATATACAACAACAGGGAAGCAAAGGACTATGAATAAAAGCCAGAAGCACAAACAGCAGGATGAGACTCAAGATATTAAATACCATAAGTATTTCAGATACGCTACAAAACAAACGCTTAACACGTGCCAAGAAATAACAAAGACTTGATTATAAGAACAAAGATGAGAACTTAAAGCCTAACCAGACTTTTTTAAAGAACCAAGCAAAACTTCTAAATATTACAATTGAAAGTAAAAAACTCAATGGTAACTATGGAGTCAGTAAACAGAACAAAGGACATGTCGTTACCCGTGTCCAAACCTACAGGATGCCCACCAAGAGGGACCTGAAAACTCCGGACTCGAGGGCACTATGATGTGTCAACGCAGCTTCCTCAGCTGTGGCAACTGTGCCATCTGGGGGTGCTGACAACAGGGAGGTGGGGAGGGGCGGGGCGGGGGGGGGGAACACACACCTGTACTTCCCCTCAATTTTGCCGTAAAACTAAAACTGCTCAGGAAAAAAAAAAAAAAAACCCAAGAGTCTTAAATAAATCATCGGCGGGGGGGAACTCAATGTTTGCTTGAGAAATAAGGTTAATATTGCTGATACACTTTATATAATGCTATATAATGCTACTAATTGAAACTAAATTTTTTTAGAAATAGGGAGCACTGTTTCACAGGAGAAAACGCAGGCAGACTGGCTCCACTGTGGAGCTCCGAGAGCGCCCTTTCTCCGTCAGCTTACACCGTGTTCTTGACACCTCAGCACCTCCCACCCCCACGTTCCCCGCAGGGTGCGACGCTACTGGCTCTTCCAGTCTTCCAGAAACGGGAAGGATGAACAGCCGCCCCGGCTGTGCCAGGGCCGACGTTAACCAAGTTCTGGATGAAAGCGGAGCAGCACCTCTGCAGAAAGAGTCCCGCGGAGGAGCCAAGGCCTCCTCAACCTGCCTCTCGCGGTCCCTGCAACGCTGGGGAACCAACTGCTGCTCTTTCATGCCGAGAAGAACCAGCCAAGAGAACGAAGAGGCAGCTCGAAGTGCAAGGATACCTTTCATTTATTGATACGGGTGCCCGTGTTGTGAAGATACCATCTGCAAACAAGGAAAAAGAAAACCACTTGGGGGACGACTGCTCCTGGTTAAACCACGTGTACACAGTCGACCCGGAAAGCACACATCCGACTGCCCCGTGGTCTGCCCTCATGAGAAAGAAGCAATTACACAACAGCAAACTGACACCCGGGACTGTTTTCGGGAGAGTAAATTAAGGAAATTGCCTCCACGGTCTAAAGCTAGACTGGGGATCTTAAAAAGAAAAAGCTAACTATTTTGAAAAGCTAATTATGTTCAGTATATACCGCTGAAGAAAACAGTGAACTGAATACATTTCAGCAAGAAATAAAAAAAGGTGAAAATGCTGAAGAATGAACATCTCATGCAGAAAGTGTCCTGAGCAAGAACGCCGACGTGCCAGAGGGTGTGTGGGAAGGGGTTCCGGGATGGGCGCGGACAGAACCCCGAGGACGCTCAGGTCCTTCCAGCACCCGGTCGGGCACCCCCAGCGAGCTGCCCACACAGCCCCCGCGCACTTCGGCTCAGGTCTAGTTACTTACGGCACCGAATGCAGAGCAAGTGCTGCGCAAACAGTTGCCAGCATGCAGCCACTTCAAGCCGTGCTTTTTGGAACGTTTCGGGATTTTTTCCCCCAAATACCTTCAGTCCTTGGACTTGGAACCCACGGATACGGAGGGTCGCTTTCCCTTCTTTAAACTAGTTTGTGTTTAATACAAATATGAGAAAATGTAATATTTTCCCCCACTTCTGCGTTTCCAGTCATATCTTAGAAGCCAGCACTCATCGTTCCAAGTTTAATACTGAAAAGGGTCAGACCAGGTCGGAAGCCAGAGTAGAGCTGCCAAAGGCGGCAGGAAAGGCTTCCTGAAGATCAAAGCAGGACCCAAGAAAAGTTCTGGAGGCGCAGGAAGAGCCGCCGTGAGGATGTGGCCGCGCCGAAGCGCGACTGTGAGCAGTCAGGGAGGCCCCCGAGCAAGACCACGGGAGAGACCAGCCTCCAGCTCCCAAACAAGAAACCGGAGCAGAAACGAAGGCCAACGGCCCCCGCACCCCTGGAAACCAGATCAAAGACAACACACATGCTTGCGAAAGCACGAGCCATTTCCATACCCGGAGCTGCGGGCATCATCAAACAGGCTCCTGCCGCCAAAGACGCCCTTCAGGAAGTGCCTGGGCAGAAACGCTGGAGAACTTGGCTTTTAAACTGTCACACTCGTGAGTGGAGGTGAGATCAATCCAGTGGATCACAACCTTCTCCTGCTCCTTTTTTTTTGGGGGGGGGGGGGTGGCTGTGCCTGAGGCATACAAAAGTTCCCAAGCCAGGATTCGAACCCATGCCACAGCAGCAAACCACGCCACAGCAGTGACAAGGTGGGATCCTTACCCCCCTGAGCTACCAGGGAACTCCCCCCACCGTTTTCTGGTTCAATAAAACAGATGGGATTTTATACCTCTCCCTACCAAGAGTAAATGATGCTTATATAGGTCTGCCGAACCTCTTTCTCCCTATGGGCTGAAATCAAAAATGTTTTGATAAACATAAGAAAGGGTAAAGAAAAACGGCCAATCCAAGTACACTGAATCAAAATGAGCTTTTCATGACACACAGGCAGAAAATTAGTAAAAGATAAATCTAAGATGACAAAGGCGAGAACAGCTACCCAACTGCTGTGTGACAGCACGTTTGCGCTGCGGGAGGACCTGAGAGCCGGAGAATTTGGAAAGGCGCCACAAACAGATGGAACCAACAGAGCCAAGCCGTGGCTCCGCCATCAGAGGGATTTTCGGGCGGTGAAGCGAGAGCCTGGAGGCACAGGAGGGCCCGGGGCTCTCACACGGGCCACTCGGCAGGGCCCCACCGCCCACTCCCCTCACAGCCCGGCCGGGAGCCCAGACTTGCGGCACCTGCAGAAAATCAAAACCCGTGCGTCTAGCAGCAACACACAACCACGTTCAAGGTGGGGATTTAGGGCAGATGTGCCCGCCTCTGCGCTCCCACTTCCCCAAATCTCCAACCCTGGGCAAAGAGCAGCCCCATGGGGGCCTGTTTCTAGACGCCCAGAGGACGCGCAGAGGGCCGGCTGGAGCAAAGGCTGCCAGGATGCAGCTCCTTGGGCCCCTCCTCCTCCCGCCCCAGGCGAACCCCTCCACAAAGTGCCACCCCACAGTAACACAGGAAGCGTCTGGGGTCCCCGTGACGTGCAGCCATCCTCAGAAACGGAGGCCCTCACAGTGGAGGTTTAGCTCGGCACAAAGTACAAAGGGTTCTCAGCTGGCCCAGGCCCAAGCCGGGCACCCCACAGAGGGAGCGGGGTCAGCAGCGCGGGGAGGCAGGATGCTGCCTCTGGGGGGAATCAAAGGCCAGCTCGGGCCACCACGGGCCTGAAGGGCCTTGCCCGTGATGACACAGCTCTTCTGAAAGCCACCAATTTCTTTTCGATGGGAGGTGTGTACAGGTCAGCGCGCCCACCTCCTCCCTGCTGACCACCCCCCCAAATCCTCAACCCACCAGGCAGGAGGACTTCGGCCAGGTTTTTCAAGTTTTCAAGCTTTGGTTGCACCTTACCTACAACCCCCCAAAAAAGGGCAAGATTTGGTTTTCACAGCATCTCTGCATGCCTTTCAACAGAGGGATTCTTCTGTTTTGCCAAATTACAAAAGAATTCTTCCCAGAAGAAATTAAAGTAGCTTACTTTCTCCTTTCATCAACAGGCAACACGGAAGCGCATATTAAACACGGAAAACTCCTCATCAGAGTAATTCGGGGAAACTCAATTCTATGACTAATCACTGGCCAAACGCTAAAAATTTAAACTTACTCAGAGGTCGGCACTTATGTAATCCTTTTCACCCAACAGTGACACATACACAAACATACCACGCAAGAAACAGAAGCTAGAAAAGAGCTACATATCTGCATCATTGCTGTAAATCAATGACAAATGACCAAACCAAAAACAACAGGCATGAAATTCAGATACCCACTAGAAACTCAATGGTCCTATCGGACAGGTGCTAAATACTACAACCTTCAAATTATTTGATCTAATATCTCCAGTGAAAAGTTTGGTTATCTAATTTATGGCTAAATATGTGTTACTTATACAGAATATTTACATGAAACAAATAAAAGACGACACAGATTCACTTTAAATCACTGGAAAACTGTTGCACTCACCTGGAGCCAATAACCAAAAAGCCCATGCTTTTGACCTGTGTGTGACCAGGAGACAATGAATTACTGAAAAAAATCTCATTAATTTACCTCTGTCATTGTAACAGCAGTGATGCTGGGCTTAGCAAGAATTACTCTGGAAAACCTTCACAGTAACCTTAGTAACAGCATCAAAAAGAAAATCCTCAAGCAGGAGCAACATACTTAACAAAACGATTTGAGGGGGCACAAGGAATTTTACAAACCCCCCTCTTCTACCAATACAAACCTTTATCCAAACAATTCACAAAATACTTTCACGGGTGGTTAAACATTTAAAACACAACCATGAGAGTTCCCTGGTGGCCCAGGGGTGAAGGCGTCAGCATGGTCGCTGCTGTGGCACTGGCCTGGGAACTTCCACATCCACAGGTGCAGCCAAAAAGACCCCAAAACACAACCACAGCCGACCTCCACCACTGGCACCGTACTTACAACCAAAAGAAGGGCGAGACTTGGTTCTCGCAGCATCTCTGCCTGCTTTTCAGCACAGAGATGCACCTGCTTAGCCAAATTGCAAGAAACGGTTGGTCATTTCAAGCCCTTTCTACCACATTCTTGGCATTTTTACATTCCTTGTTACCAAGTAATGTCTCAGTTCTATTTAAAAAAAAACGGAGCCCTGGACTCCTTTATTTTTTTTTTTTATTTTTTATTTTTTTTGTCTTTTTGCTATTTCTTTGGGCCGCTCCGCAGCATATGGAGGTTCCCAGGCTAGGGGTCTAATCGAAGCTGTAGCCACTGGCCTACACCAGAGCCACAGCAACGCGGGATCCGAGCCACGTCTGCAACCTACACCACAGCTCATGGCAATGTCAGATCCTTAACCCACTGAGCAAGGGCAGGGACCGAACCCGCAACGTCATGGTTCCTAGTCGGATTCGTTAACCACTGCGCCACGACGGGAACTCCCCTGGACTCCTTTAGACACTTGATCTGGATGACGGATCGCGGTGGTGCCTGATCAGAAAACATGCGCTCGATGCTTTTCCGCTTACAAAAACATCAACACCTCTATCTTCCCCAAGTCCTGGGTTACAGTAAGTGAACTACGTGAAAGTCCCTCACACCCGAGGGAAGAAAATCACCCTGCAGCTACGAGGCACGGCTGGGGTGAAGCGAAGCCAAACCTCCGGACATGACTGACGTCATGATTCTGTTGCTATGACAACAGATTCCTGATTCCTGATTCTAGGGACTAACTGTAATCAAAACCGTCGTCAAACTTAAACAGTTGTGTCAGATACAGAGAGGAACTGACTGACGGCCGTCAGCACCACGTGGAGTCACGTCCCAAACATCCCCGAGGCGGAAAGACGCCACAGGAAGGATGAGCAGCAAGTTCCAGGGGTCGGTCCCTCCCCCGGAACCACCCAGCTGAAAAACCCATCAGCATCAACTCGGTCACAACACTCACAACCAGGGGTTGTAAAACTGCCCAAAAACCTGAACACTAACTCGTTTTATGAAACCAGCATTATCCTAACGCTCAAGCCAGACTATCTACAGACCAATATTCCTTATGAATATAAATGCAAAAACCTCAAAAAACACAAGCAAACCATAACAGCAACATATTAAAAGGATTACTGACCATGGCCAGGTGGGATAAACAGCCAGAATAAGGAACTTCTACAGGAGTTCCTGCTGTGGCACAATGGGATCAGGGCTGTCTGTGCAGCAGGTTCGATCCCCAGCCCGGCACAGTGGATTAAAGGATCTGGTATTGCTGCAGCTGCGGCACAGGTTGCAACTGTGGCTCAGATCTGATCCCCGGTCCAGGAACTCCGTATGCCACAGGGAGTCCAAAAAAGAAAAAAAAGCAAGAAAAAAAAGAACGTCTACAACTCAAGAACAAAAAAACAGCCCAATTAAAAAATGGAGAGGTGACTTGAATTGACATTTCTCCAAAGATATACCAGTGGCAAAATAAGTACATTTCAAGATGCTCAGTATCACCACTCATTAGGAAAATGGCAATCAAAATCCCTAGGTACCACTTCACCTCCATCAGGATGGCCAGAAACGGGGGTGGGGGGGTGGATGGAAAATAACAAGCATGGTGAGGTTGTGAGGTAATCTGGAAGGCCCTCAAAACCTTAAGCATGGCCTTACCATACGGCTCAACAACTTCAATCCCAGGTACATATGCAAAGGATTTGAAAAGAAGAAATCAGACGATTATATGTCTATGTTCACACCTTTAGTCCTAGTAGCCACAAAATGGAAAAAACTCCAAATATCCATTAAAAAATGAACCAACAACCACTATGGAGAACAGTATGGAGGTACCTTAGAAAACTATACATAGAACTTCCATATGACCCAGAAACCCCACTCTTGGGCACATACCCAGACAAAACTTTCCTTGAAAAAGACACAGGGACCCACATGTTCACTGCAGCACTGTTCACAATAGCCAAGACATGGAAACAACCTAAATGTCCATAGACAGATGACTGGATTAGGAAGATGTGGTATAGATACACAACGGAATACTACTCAGCCCTAAAAAAGAACAAACTAACGCCATCTGCAGCAACATGGATGGAACCAGAGTCTCTCATAGTGAATGAAGTAAGTCAGAAAGACAAATACCATACGATATCACTTATATCTGGAATATAATATATGGCACAAATGAACCTTTCCACAGAAAAGAAAATCACAGACTTGGACAACAGACTTGTGGTTGCCAAGGGGGAGGGAGAGGGAGTGGGATGGACTGGGAATTTGGGGTTAATAGATGCAAACTATTGCCTCTGGAATGGATAAGCAATGAGATCCTGCTGTATAGCACTGGAAACTATATCTAGTCACTCACAATGGGGCATGACAATGTGAGAAAAAAGAACCTGTACATGTATGTGCGACTGGGTCACCTTGCTGAATAGCAGAAAATTGACAGAACACTGTAAACCAGCTATAATGGAAAAAAATAAAAATCATTATTAAAAAAAGGGAGATGAATGAACAAGTGTGGAAAGACATAACGGAAATGGAAAGCAGTGATTCATGTGATTCACGCCGCAACATGGGTGAGCTCTGAAAACATCACGCTAAGTGAAAGCAGCCAGACGCAAGAGGACAAGTAGTGTACAATTCCACTTATGTGCAATGTCCACACGACAGGGAAACTGACAGAAGACAGAAAGCAGACTCTCAAGCAAAGTCTGCAGACAGGGAGAAGAGGGTGTTATTACTGGAGGGCTACAGAGCTGCTGGTTCGGGTGATGAGAAAGTTTTGGAATTAGTGGTGACAGCTGCCTAACATGGCGAATGTAATTAATGGTGCTGAAATCTACACTTAAAATCAGTTAAAAGAGCCAATTATATATAGATAAAACCCACAATTTAAACAAAGAAAAAGACCGCGTGATCCAAGGTCAAGGATGTCTCACTGGGATTTTAGGAGTTAATAAATGTGCTTCCTTCCCCACCATCGTTTTTTCTGGAAAGCCAGTCACTGGCTGAAATCCATCAATTCTCGGGTAAAATACATAGCTGCAGGAATCAGCGAGGGCCAGATGTTGCTTATTCAGTATCACAAACCCTAAAAGATATGATAATCCTTGAAGCAAACAACACCGGCATGCCACTGCTTTGATTCAGCAAGCTACAACGGTGCAAAACAAAGACACCAGAAAAATGCTGGGGGGCACCCATGTCTGTGACCAGATCTGGGGTAAGGAGTAGGTGGCCAGCGGCTGGAACAGCAGGAAGCTGAATGACACCCAGTGTTTGTGAGTGGCCCTTCTTGAAAACTGCAGTTAAAATTCCTCCTTCAAAATAAACACAGATGTACTTTTTTTTTTTTTTTTGCAGATGTACGTATTTTTGAGCCCATTTATTTTACTTTACTTAGGGCTGTACCTGCAGTATATGGAAGTTCTGGGGCTAGAGGCTGAGTCAGACTTGCAGCTGCCAGTCTACACCACAGCCACAGCAACCCCAGATCCAAGCCGCATCGGCAACCCACACTGCTTCTTGTGGCAAATCCAGATTCTTTAACCCACTGAGCTAGGCTGGGGATTGAACCCACATCCTCATGCATACTAGACAGGCTCATAACCTGCTGAGCCAGAATGAGAACTCCATAGACGTACGTATTTTAAATACAACTGGAACACAGTTTTCAGGAGGCAGGGGGTAATGAGCCTGTCACCTGAGTTTGAGTGACGTGACAAAGGAGGGAGGCACTCCAGGCATCGGGAACAAGCAAGGAGAAGAGCAGGGACCTGGGATGCGGACAGAGTTTGAGCCCGAGCCTGGCCCCACTTCACAGCCACAGACAAGTCACTGTCCCAGCCTCAGTTGGCCCACCTTCCACCACCGGGAACCATCCACTCGGCCAGGCTTACGGGTGTGGAGACCCAGTGAGAGTGAAACGCCACTGGGTGAAGGTACTAGAAGCATCAGCCACTTAAATTTTCCTGAGTGATCATTTTACCAAACTGACTGATACAAGAGAAAATTCCAAGAGAAGGCAGCGAAGTAGTCAATGAATTTATTACACTTATAACTGGACAATGATCATCATAACCCAGTTTTATAGCATTTTGTGCTTTGTTTTTCAAGCCACTGTGTAAGTAGAAGGAAAACACACAGACCTTTAATCTCTCCCAAAGTCTGAGGTTAGCTCCCCCTGGAGACTTGTAATAAATACAAGAACAAGCAGCAAATCCTTCTGTGTGCCTTGTGTAAAACTTGACTGAATAAGCACGGCATGCCCACACGCTTTTGAAAACAACACAGAGTGCAGAGGATAGAAAGCAAACCGAAGTGTCACCTGCCACTCCCTGGCTCCTGTTCCTTTCCCCAGAGACCCAGCCGCCAACTGAGTGCTTTGGGTTTTAGGGATTATTATCACAACTGTAAGTAACATATCTCACCAAGAGCCTTGAAATCTGCTCTGCAAGATGAGAACCGGGCACACTCCTACCCGCCGCTCCCACGGCACCTCCGAACTCTCACTCCCAGTTCCGGGCCGGACCCTGGGTCAGAGCCCCCATCCCTCTGTATCTACATCTGCCCCTAGATTGAGCAATTTCAAACCCTATGCAAGTTCCCGCCATAAACCCCATTTCCCCGTCCGCCCTCCTCTCCTTCCCCACAGGCCAGGACTTGTTTACCCACTCAGGTGCCACCGCCACTAGCTTCTGTCATTATAACCACACCTGCCACGTTCCACTCCAAGCAGGCACTAACAGAGCAGCCTGGAGGCGGAGAACGCTCTCGAAGCAGCTTGACTCTGAGGGAGACAGGGAGGGATGCTGCTAACTGCCCCGTGAGAAAAGGTCAGTTACGTGCCCCCAAAACCGAAGAAAATATCGCCACTCCAACAAAAAGCGGTTCAGGAAAGCCGCGGAGGAAAAGGAGGCGGCGGAGGACCAGAACCACGGCCCTCGGTCAGTCAACCGGCAGCTGCCAAGTTTCCCGCTGCCTTGCCAGCTCCGGAGTTTCTTGAAGTGTCTGGAAGTGCTGGTGAATGAAAGGCGATCGGGGCCCCGGCTGGGAATCCTGCGCGTGTGTCCCCAGGAGCCGGCTCCAAGTTCCAGGGCGCAGGGAGGCAGGTCCACAGGGGCAGGGATGCGGCCGAGGGCCCCACCCTCGGCTCTACCGGCCTCTCAGCCCCCAGGGAAAAGGTGACCAGGTGTTACACCCCTCAGGGTGAAACCTGGCAGGCCGGCCCCGCGGCTGTGACCAGGAAGAGAGACGGGCCCAGCAGCTAGCCGCTCTTCCAAACGCACTGAGCTCGGCCATCGCCATGGTGACGCGTCGCGGCCACGCCCCAACCAGGAACTGCAGATCCCAAATCCACGCTTCCGAGGGGCTCGCCGGGGAAGACTCGGGTCTGTTGCCCTGGCCTTTTTAATCCTCTGGGGTTCCCCAAAAGGGCCTGGGCCACGGGCAGCACCGTTGACCCTCTAGCTCTGCGGTAGTTTAATAAACTCAGCACAACAGCACTCACCGCACGCACGCAGACACAGCTGTCACTGCCACAGACATGGCTGGAGAAGCGGCTCTCCACGTGCTCGGCCGGGCCGCAGAGTCCTTTATGACAGATTTCTTGTAAAACAAGAGTTTTTATTTTCACGAGTATAACACGACTTCAAGTGGTCTCCTCTCTCCAGAATGCAAATGTTGTCTAAATCATATGAAAAGCTTTGTGAATAAACATCTACAGTGATGCAAGGAGAACCTCCAGTGTTAAATCAGCCTCATCACTGACCCAGCCTGTGCCAGGGCAGTTTCACTCAGACCACTGTTCCCTGCAATAATTTCCAATGTCTTCTTAAGTATTCATATAGAAACATAAAAAGAAATTTACAGATTATGTGTTTCAGAAAAAAATTTCAAATTCTGTCCTTACACAAACATTTTATGAGCCACACATTATGACTGAACTGCGTCTCCAGTCAGATCAAAGGGAGTAAGGAAGTTCCCTTTACAGAGTTACTAAGGATCCACAGGACAGAACCTGGCGAGAGACAACAAACGGGCAAGTTTTTTGTTTTGTTTTGTTTTTGCTTTTCAGGGCCGCACCCAAGGCATACGGAGGTTCCCACGCTAGGGGTTGAATCTGAGCTGCAGCTGCCAGCCTACACCGGAGCCACAGCAACGCCAGATCCAAGTCATGTCTGCGACCTACAGCACCACTCGTGGCAACACCGGATCCTTAACCCACTGAGCAAGGCCAGGGATCGGACCGCCATGGTTGTGGATCCTGGTCAGGTTCATTAACTGCTGAGGCACAGTCGGAACTCCCAGGGAAGTGTTTTGATCAAAAGCAATTCAATTTCTAAAATTTCTTTAGCACATGCGGCTTGCCATCTAGACCCAGCTTCTGTTATACTTTTTTTTTTTTGGTCTTTTTAGGGCCACACCCATGGCATATGGAACTTCCCATGCTAGGGGCTGAACTGGAGCCGGGACTTTGACCTACACCACAGCTCACAACACCACCAGATCCCTGACCCACCGAGCCAGGCCCGGGATCGAACCTGTGTCCTCACAGATACTATGTCAGGTTCTTTACCCAATGAACCACAATGAGAACTCCTCTTCTGTTACATTCTGAAACTGCCCCAGGAAAGCAGAGAACAGGCCATCCTTTCCATCCGAGAGGAGGGGCAATTAGAGTCCCGTGAGTCCAGGGCAAGGACGCACACACCTGCCCGGGAACACGGCACACTCAGAGTCTCCGAAGAGGGACTACCTCTCTCTGCAGGTCCCCTGGAGGCTCTCCCACCACCAACGGCACTCTCGCAACCCCTTCACTCAAAACAATAGTCACCCGAGGAAGCCTGCGACCGAAACCACCCCAAGAAATGATCCTTCTAATTCCTTGAGAGAACGAAGGAACTGGAACCCATGTGTTAATCAGGCCAGAGATTTGATCTCAGTAGTGTGCATGAAGGCTGTTACAACAAATGAGGCTTTAAAATCACTTTCACAAAGAAAAGAATAGGTCGGAAATCAGTGATTTATGACGTGGGGATATCAGCAAACAAGCCAACAAAAACCAATGGTCAATAGTATAAAATAAGAAATGCTGCCCAGCCAAGCATCTGCAGGGCGAAAAGGTGCTGTGCGGAGGGACGCACTTGAACCAAAGGAGAGACGATGTGCTCTCCGAACCGCCGGGGTCACAGAAGCAAGAAGGAAATGCTGACGTAAACGACACCCGCGAACAACCTCGACGTGAAGACCATTATGTCGTAGCGAGAACGTGAAAACATTCACATTTTTCACCTCAAATCTCTATGTGTGACAACATTTATAAATTAAACATAGGGAGGCACAGGACCTGTGGTGCAGGTCACAGGCGCGGCTCGGACCCCGCGTGGCTGTGGCTGTGGTGTAGGCGGCAGCTACAGCTCCAGTTCGACCCCTAGCCTGGGAACGTTCATATGCCAAAAAAAAAAAAAAAGTAACCCTTTATTATACCAGCTAATCCCTAAACATTTACATATACAAACACTAAGTATTAAGGTCTAGGAAACATACAAATGATCAGACCTCTGCTGTCTTCTAGGCAGGACACAGACGCAGAGCAACAGTGCTGCGGGGAGCAAGCCGGGGAGGGGGCCAGGGACACATGCTGCCTTCATGCTGAGCTGGGGAGATGCCCCACCCGGAACGCAGGAGCTTTGTTTCCACAGGGCTGCCTCCTTCTAGCATTCCAGCAGATTCCACCTAGAATTCTTCCAGCTAGAGGCCTGGGCTAGGGAGGGGCGATGTCACCGGAGGCCTGCTCCCAGCCCGGGTCACCGCAAAGAGCAACCATGAAGAGCGGGCGAGCACCCGGCCGCCATGGGATCCTGCAAGGACACTTAGGTGTGCCTGTGGCGGGCCACCTACGAGGGCCCCTAGGACAAAGTGAGCTGTGGACTGGATGGTCCAGATCCTCAGGGAACACCCAGCCTGAAAAAGGAGAACCGCGAGCCACAATATCTGCATCATACGATGAGAGCTGGGATTGGCCTCCAACTAACCTGGGAGTTTAAAGTGGGTGGGAGCCCAGAAGCCAGGCAGGTCCAGAGATGCTGTGACTGCGGCCGCCGGGGGTGGGGGGGGGGTGGCCACGGTGCCACCATACTACTCGTCTACCTTCTGTGCTCACTTTTCTGTAAGGAAAAAGTCTAGGCTTGGTTAAAACAAAATGCAAAACATGATGAACCGCCGAGTAAGTGAAACCAACCACCGCAGCAGTTCAGAAAGTGGCGTCCCGGGGACATCACAAGGAACATGTTCCAGACCAGGCGAGAATCGGCCTCAGTGAGACGGTCCCTGTCTGAGAAGCCACCGCGAACCCATCCCGCGCTGCGCCCGATTCAAGCCCGCCCCTCACGTGTGGGCGGGGCCTGTGACTTGCTCCAGCCAAGAGAAAATGCCAAGGGCGCCGGGATGGCAGAGCGGTGCTTGGAGAGGCCTGGGCATTGCTCGCAGGCTTGTTCACCAGCTCACCAACTGACACCTTATTCTTTACAGTTTGCTCGGAACGCACACATACCTCTCTTCATTACTGTTAACATTTGGCAGGACTTTTCCCAGGGTGATGATTTCTTTCGCAAACAAGTGCAGCATGCAGCACAAAGCACAATATTTAAGGAGTTCCCTGGTGGCTTAACAGGTTAAGGAGCTGGCGCTGTCACTGCTGTGGCCTGGGTTCAGTCCCTACCTGGCCAGGGAACTTCTGCATGCTGTGGGCACAGCCAAAAAAAACAAAAACAAAACAAAACAAAACAATGACTGTGATTATCACATCAACTGTACCTGATGATAAAACCTTCAGGTAAGACTCCATCACGATCCTCAAAAGGAGGAAAAGAGCGACAAGAGGGAGAAAGACTCATCAGAAGCACGGCGGCGCAGCGTCGTACTGACACCTCGTTCTAAAACCCAGCACTGAAGGCACTTTCTCTGCCTCTCTAGGAAGAACTACACCTCAACTCCAGCGAAGGAGAGAAAATTCTTTATAGAAAAATGCCTGCTAGTCAACAGGGAAGGAGTAACACGATCAGAAAAACACCACTTGGTAAAACCCCGAGGAGTGGAGGCGCCCTAGTCGTCAGTGGGGGAACGGGGAACAGGACGCAGGCAGAGCCCAGTCCTCCAATCACTCGGCAACTGCAGAGGGAAGGGAGTGACAAGTTTCCACGCTGAGGAATCAAACTCGGCGTCACTCCCAGTGACACAAGTGCCATCACCTTCCACGTGGCATGCCACACAAGGTCCATGACACCACTTACAAATGACGCTTGTCAAAAATGTCTCACCGCAGTCTAATCAGGCCCTAGGATCTACTCTCTATAGGAAATAGAAGGGATAGAGGAGCAAATTAAAGAAATGTGAGGGTCACTATATGAAACCACCTGTCTCGTCTGTTCAAAAAGTCAGTGTCAGAGACTGTTCTAGACTTAAAAGACTACCAACACAGGAGCTCCCGCTTGGCGCAACGCGATAGGTATCGGTGGTGTCTTCGAAGCCACCGGGACATGGGTTCAATCCCCGGCCTGACACACTGGGTTAGGGATCTGGCGTTGCCACAGCTGCAGCCTAGGTCAAGACTGCCTCTGATCTGATCCCTGGCCCAGGAGCTTCATATGCTGCAGGGCGGCCAAAAATGACAAAAGAACAAAAAGACTATACAGACAGAACAGCAAATGTAAAAGCATGACCTGTGATCAGACTGTCATTCAAAAAAAAAAAAAAAACAAACAAAAAAAAAAGCAAAAGACCACATAAGACATCTTTAAGCAAAGTGAGCAAATGGAATACATTCTAAATAGCAGACAGTATTAGAAAGCTGCTACGGCTCTTTGTGAGTGAGCAGGGCTGCCGGGCGGACGCCCACCCTGATTTTCAGATGACCCATCAGAGTCTGCTCCCTACTCAGTCATTCCTTAGAACACAATTTCTTCCTCAAGTGTGTAACTTTTAATCTAAAGGTTGACCTTTTTTTTCACTGGAACCCGAATTAGGAAAGAGGTAATAAGCATAATTCAAAACTACAGCGTTTCACTGTGGCTCAGCAGGTTGCCAACCTGACTAGCATCCTCGAGGATGCAGTGCCATCCCTGGCCTCAACCAGTGGATCAGGTTATCTGGCGTTGCCGTGAGCTGCGGTGGCAGATGAGGCTGGGGTCCCACATTGCTGTGGCTGTGGCACAGGCTGGCAGCAGCAGCTCTCATTCCACCCTAGCCAGGGCATTTCCAGATGCCTCAGGTGCGGTCCGAAAAAGCAAAGCAAAACTGCAAAGACAAGGCCCCTAGCTCCCAGCGGTTCACTTCCGTGCGGGTCAGATCCTTCCCGGTGTCTGGCCCTCCCCCTTTCCATCGCCCCGAAACTGCCTACATCGTGACTGGGGGATGTGCCCCTGCAGGAGCAAGGTAATGTGCAGACAAATCAGGAGCGGTGCTGTGTTATTAACACCTGGTTTTGCTGACACGGGGAACTCCTGACGGTGCTTCGGCAGCCAGCCGGCCACCAAACTGCAGGGTTCCTCGCAGACGCAGACGCCTGGAGTTGAGGAAAGGAACTAACAGTTGCTGAAGCGGACCCTGACATGCTCTCTTATTCACCCTCCTGGGAGCTGAGAGCAGTGTTTTGGACAAGCAGGTGAATGTGACAGTTCGGAAGGAAGACTGGAGCCGGCCCTCAGGAGGGGAGTCCAGCTCCCCCAGCTCCCTGTGTCTGTGACCCTGGGACAACTCTGCAGGCCAGCAGGGCCGTGCTGGTCTCATTCTAAGAGACACCCAGAGTTTCCGCCTCACTGAGTGAGCACGTGCAAAGGGCTTAGAATAAGGTCGGGCGCGCAGCAAGCACTGCGCAACGGTTACGCACACCCTTTCCGGCCCTTTTTATACACAAAATAACCCCAGGGCTCAAGGCAACAGGCCCACTAATAGCTGGCCGGGGGAACCTTGAGCGCAGGTCTGTGGCAAACACAGAGCTCCCCCTTTTCGTCACGCCTCCCTCCTAAATGCCACCTTCTCCTCGAGTAGCTATCCAGGGTGAGATACCCCCCAGTGAGTCTCCTCCCCGAAGAATGAAGAATGCGGGTGGCAGAGGACATGAAATTCCTGGCCCTCCCCTCCCCATGTGGCAGGAGTAGCCCCCGTAAGTGAACCACACGCCCTGACTCTGCTGAACCAGAGCAACCCCCGTGCTACAAGCCACGGGCCGGCCTGGCTGCGGAGCTGAACTCACACACTGCCACTCGCAAAATGCACGCTGAGCGCCCGTCAACCGACTTGGGAAAAAAGACCCTAGGAAATGAATCTGTTAGTTGACGGCCTCCTGCACACCCACTTTCCTTCGACGCTTGTCATTCCAGTTGGGCAACTTTTCCGAAGGAAGGCCAAATTAATAATAACATAAACCAGTTCCCACGTAGCTTGAATCTAAATTACCACGTTCAGAAGTTCTCTGAGCGTGTGCGCATCACCGCGAAAGGCCGTGATCTCAGCGGGCGCTCCCCTGTACTATTTACTTGTCACTCTAAAGGGCTACTTGTCATACAGTCCTTTAACACCCAAACTCTGCAAACCCACAAGCCAAACTTTTGTTGTCAATAGAGAAAATGAGAAACCACTAAAATTAAAAAAACTGTCAACCAAGAACACTCAATCTGGCAACGCTTTCAAACTAAACATAAAACACAGACTTTCCCAGATCAGAAAAATAAAATAACCCCAACCATCTCTTGCTAGCAGCCCTGACTCACAAGAAATACTAAAGGAGGTTGTTCAGGCTGAACGCAAGTGACCTCAGACAGCAAGTCCAGCCCACAGGAGCGAAAAAACAGGACTCGTGACGGTTACCGTCTCACTACAAAGGACACACCATAAACACACGGTTTCTTTCTTCTCTTCGCTGATTTAAAAGCAACTGCATAAACTAAGACGCCTGCATGTAAAACATCACCGGGCACACACTCTCCGTAACTGTGACGCACAGATCACACATTTCCCCATAACGGCACCCAAGGGGTGGCAGCAAAGCTGCAATGGGCTTAGCAAACAGAGATGGCCAAGCACTAACTGGAGCAACCGGTGCTGTCCTTGTAACAGTGACAGATGCAGTACATATAAGACTAATGTCACACAAGGGGAAAAGGGAACGGGCCGCCAGAGGAGCAACGCTCCTGCACAGCCCTGGAATGAAGCTAGTATAAAGCTAAAGCTGATGCTGGCCAGCGAAGATTATATGGTAAAACCTAGAGCCAAAATATACAGAGAATATACACATATATATATGTATAATATGCATGTATTTTTAATTTGATTTGTATTTTATTTATTTATTTTTGCTTTTTAGGGCTGTACCCACCCATGGCATATGGAGGTTGCCAGGCTAGGGGTCCAATCAGAGCTACAGGTGCCCACCACACCACAGCCACGAGAGGGATCCAAGCAGAGTCTGCAACCTACAGCACAGCTCACGGCAATGCCGGATCCCTGACCCACTGAGCGCGGCCAGGGATCAAACCCGCATCCTCACGGATACTACTTAGATTTGCTTCCACTGCACCACAACGGGAACTCCCTAATTTTAGAAAATTTCCCCTGACTCCTGTCTTTTTTCCCCTCTATTCCTGTTCCCCCTTTATTGCTTTCTTTTGCATTAAGTGAATGTTGTCTCATGTAGGCTTTTCTTTCCCCCCTGCTTTTTAGGGCCACACTTTCAGCATGTGGAAGTTCCCAGGCTGGCGGTCAAATCAGAGCTGCAGCTGCTGGCCGACACCACAGCTCATGGCAACACCAGATCCTTAACCCATTGAGCAAGGCCAGGAATCAAACCCAAATCCTCATGGACACTAGTCGGGTTCTTAACCCACTGAGCCACAATGCAAACTCCAATGTAGTATTTTATTTTCATTATTGATCTTTCATTCATTCAAGCCCTTTAAGGACAAAAACTGGAACTTAAATGCAACTCGAGCGTCCGTGCATAACCCTACTTGACAAACATTCACTGATGCTGACCGTAAAAACGGACCCCACCGCCCACTGGTGTGCGGGATGAGCCGTGGCTCCCAGCAGAGACATCAGCAGGCCTTGCCCCCAGCACCTCAGAACGGGGACCTTGCTGGGAAAGAGGGTCTTTACAAGGGCAATGGAGTTGAAGGTCATTAGGGCGGGTCCTAACCCAGTTCGATGCGGACCTGCCCAGAGGGACGGCAATGGCAAGACGCAGGAACAGAGGGCAAGACGGCAGGAGAAGATGAGGGCGAAGCCTGGAGGGATGCAGCCGCACCCCAAAAACTGCCTGGGGACCCCGGCGCCAGGAGAGAGCCAGAGAGCGGCCCTCTCGGCCCTCCCCAGGCACCGCCCCCGCCCACCCCCTGCTGGTGGACCCTGCCCCCAGAGGTGTGAGACCGTAAACCTCCTTTATCTCAAACCACACAGTTTGGGGAAACTAAGACAACTGATGGTAAAGAAAATGAAAAGTGCCAACAGTACCGTAAAACCCGGCCTTTCCAACACGACGCGGCACTGATGACAACGACGGAGAATTGAAAAGAGCACAGCTGTGACCCAGAAGGAAGCAACTTAATGACAAAGAAAAATGTCCATCCCGCATTAAGTGAAAAGAGCAAGTTGCAAACAAATCTGCACAGTCCGCTGGGGGCAGGGTGATGACCAAACACAGACAACAGCGAGTGTCTGCCTGTGCCCGGGCCGCGTCCACCCACCCGCACCCCCACACACTCTGACAAGAAGTGAGTTCTTGGAGGAGGCTGCCCCCTCCCCTTTGCAGGAGATGGATTTTGCTCTTGGAGGAGGCTGCCCCCTCCTCTTTGCAGGAGATGGATTTTGCTCCTTCACACAATTCTGTACTTTTTAAAATAACAAATGGGGTTTTTTTTAACTTTTTAAAAATGAAGAAATAAAAGAAACTACTGTTTCCAAGGAAATTAAATGTCATAGTATTCTGTAACAATCCACAAAGCTAAACCTAAGTTTACTTCACTTTTAAGATCCTAATTTTCCTAATTCAAAACAATTCATTATTTACAAACTGCAAAGGCACATCAACCACCTCATTTCTCAAAGTGACCACGTCGTTTTATTTCAGCGTCAGTATTAACCAGTTTGTTTGCAAAAATGGCCAAAGGAAAACATAACACTTACCAACCATATCGTGTCTACCAGGAATTCCATCCTGGAGGTTTTACATTAAATGTCATTTCTCAGAGTTCCCCTTGTGGCTCAGCAGAAATGAATCTGACTAGCACCCAGGAGGACACAGATTCCACTCCTGGCCTCGCTCAGTGGGGTAAGGCTCTGGCGTTGCCATGAGCTGTGGTGCAGGTCACAGACATGGCTTGGATCTGGTGTTGCTGTGGCTGTGGTGTAGGCCAGTGGCTTTAGCTCCAATCTGACCCCTAACCTAGGAACCTCCATATGCCTCAGGTGCGGCCCTAAAAACACACACACACAAAATTTCATTTCTCACCTGGGCCACACCTACTCAGCCCAGCCTTCCCCCTGTCACGGCCCCACATGACACTCAGCCTCTGTCAACCAAAAACGGACCCAAATACCTCACCTCTTGTTAATAACCCACTTGAGAATATCATCCATCATTTTACTAAGTCCATCTGAAAAGCACACAGCACCAGGCCACTAAGAGCCACATCTCAACACATGCTCCCAGGAAGCTGAGAATTACAGAAGTCACCTCCTATCTCACCAAGTCTGCTAAGATGGCCAGTCACCATTCAGGGAACACGCTGAAGAGGCACGACCACCACAGCACAGCTCCAGGCGTGAAAGGGAAAGACGGTGACATCTGGAGAGAAGCCCTGCAACCAAGGGAGGGGGCAGGAACCAAGGGCAGCGCCCAGAGACAAACCCACAGAGACAAAAAAGGTGACAGCATCATCTTCTATTTTTTCGGTTAAAAAGGGGCAATCTCTGTTTCCAAACGAGAAGACATGGGTGCAGGTGTGCCAGCGCGGGCACAAGGAGGCTGGACTCCCACAGGGACGTGGGAGGGCTGTGGGAGGGGCCTTGCAGCAGCTGTCCCACGCGGGCACCATCCAGGTGTCTGCTGCAGCCGGGGGGGGGGGGGGGGGGGGGCACTCCTGTCTGTAAGCCAGGCTCCCTGTGAGGGAGACGAAACCTCTTGGAATCTGAAATATGCAGTAGGAGTTCCTGTGGTGGCGCAGTGGTTAACGAATCCGACTAGGAACCATGAGGTTGCGGGTTCCATCCCTGGCCTCGCTCAGCAGGTTAAGGATCCAGTGTTGCCGTGAGCTGTGGTGTAGGTCGAAGACGTGGCTGGGATCCTGTGTTGCTGTGGCTGTGGGGTAGGCCAGCAGATCTAGCTCTGATTGGACCCCTAGCCTAGGAACCTCCATAGGCCACGGGTGCAGCCCTAGAAAAGACAAAAAGACAAAAAATAATAAAATAAAATCTGCAGTAAAAACAAATGAAACTACAACACTCGAGAAACTTTTTTTTTTTTAAGTGAACTGGTTTTTTTTAGGAGTACCCGTTGTTGCGGCTCAGTGGAAACAAATTTGATTAGCATCCATGAGGACGTGGGTTTGATCCCTGTCGCTCGGGAGGTTAGGGATCCTGTGTTGCCGCGACTGTGGTGTAGCCCGGCAGCTGCAGCTCCGATTCGACCCCTAGCCTGGGAACCTCCATGTGGCATAGGTGCGGCTCTAAGAAGACCAATTAAAAAAAAAAAAAAAAAAGTGAACTGTCTTTTTAAAGAAACACATGCAAATAATGACAACAAAAATAATAAATTTGCCTTGCAGAATCCAAGCACAGTATTGTAGGTTTTGTTTTTGATCAACTGTATCCAATTTTGAGCCTTTGCCATTTCAAAACTGTCCCAACCTATGTTCACCTTTAAAAAAACCCTGATGCCCCTGCTGTGTAGCACTGGGAACTGTGTCTAGTCACTTACGATGGAGCATGATCATGTGTGAAAATAGAATGTGTACATGTATGTGTAACTGGGTCACCATGCTGTACAGTAGGAAAAAAAATTGTATTGGGGAAATAACTATTAAAAAAAAACCTAAAAAAAAAAAAAACCCTGATGCCATCAGTCAGGAAATCACCGCTCAGTCCAACAAATAATGAACATCGAAAACACCTGTTTCCATTCCACACCTGCTGCTAAAGGAATCAAAGCTTCCCCACCCAAGGCCAAAGGCTGAAACGTTCTCAACATTCAATCTTGTTCTGCAGAAACAAGTACCTCCTTCCTCTACTACTGAAGACACATCTTCCTCCTGCCAACTGTGAAGTGCCAATGGCCACCCCAGGCACTGCCGGTCATCCTGCCCAGGAGCAGTGTCACGAGGCAGGTGCACCACCAGGAAATCCCCCCAGCATCGGGGAAAACAGAAAACCACGGGACCACATTCTGGAGAAAAAGCTAACTTCTTCCAAGGTACCGGGCACAGCTTTTTGAACTAAGCACCAAAGCAGAATCCATGTTTTTGTCTACGGGATCTCACATTATAAACATATTTGCCATTCCATAGAACACAAGGCTTTTGTTTTCGTCTCCCTTGCCCCCAGGACTTACTCGACTGCTTATTTTATTTGTGCCCAGATGGGATTAGGATCTAATTTGAAAGAATTTCAAAAGTTCTCTTTTCAGGGATCCCTGAAAAACACAGGTAGACCAAGACTCAGAAATTATCACAATTTAGTCACTGTAATTTTAGACCTTAAACAAGTTACTAGAAGGAAATGACAGGAAGTTTGCTAACGTCTGAGGTGAACTGCTCTCTCTCAGCAAAAATGTGGCAAAGAACTGCAAGTCAGTAAGAGCACCAAGCCCAGCGATGACTTCTTAGAAAAAGAAAAGCGCTATGAACCAGAAATTTCTAACAGGTTAAAAAGACTTAAAAAAAAAAAAAAAAAGAGTAATGGGAAACTTGGCTTCATCAATTACATGAGCACTCCAGACCGGGGTCCCGAAAAATCCCCATTTTCAACTCTGAAATGACTCGCACTTTGTCCAGGGGAACCTGAGAGCCCTGGTGCCCCTGCCAGACGCCGTGGCTTCGGACTGAGCCGAGGCCTCACTGTGAGGACACGGAGTCTAAGCAGTAACAACCGAGTGATGATCTGAATTTACGTTTACTGCGCAAAGGACGCTCGGTGAATCACCTCACTCCACATACATCCCCTCATTTGATCTAACCAGGCAATTACTCTTCCATTTCACGACTGCCATCAGGTCCATCCAAACGCAGATAAGCAGTAAGTGAAGTGGGACTCAAAGCTACACACACACAGAGCTTACAAACTGGGGACAAAAAGAATTCCCAATTCTTCTTTAATAAGGAAGGCAAAGCAACTTAGTCTCAACCATGAAGGCTGCAACATACTGGCTGGCAGCTATCATCATGCACTCGGGAGTCGGGGATTTGAACCCCAGCCCCAGCCCAAGGCGGGGGGCTGCCCTGGTGCTTGTTTCTCCAGGCTGTGAAGGTGGGCCTAACATTTCCTGAGTGTCTCTAGCTCCACAAGGATCTTAAAGATGACGGAGATGAGAAAGACGGAGATTCAAAAAAAGAGAGAGAGAGAAAAGGACTAAATCATTCTGAAACATCTGAAAAGCTGTTCATCTATTAAGTTCTCAGAGGTGACAACAGGGGTGTGCTGTTACACACTGTGCTTTTGTCTCAGGCGGGTTTGCTGATAAGCCATATTTCGCTTTTTATGAAATCTGATAGTTCCTTCAATATAATACAGATAAATTTAATCCATTTAGATTTATTTTAATTAATAAATTAGATAAATAAATTGATCTTTTTAAAAATCTTCTTTCTGCCCATTTTCCTGCCCTCAGAGCTTGAGTGATAGAAGTTTATGTCTTCTTGCTGGTTTAGAAGCAAGAAAATTCATTTCTTGTGTCGTTAACTATTTAGCCTTAATTTTTTTTTTTTTCCTACTTTTTTTAGCTGCCCAGTGCATATGGAGTTCCCAGGCCAGGGATGAGATCTGGGCTGCGGCCTTGACCTATACCGCAGCTGCGTCAAAGCGGGATCCTTTAACCCACTGTGCCGGGCTGGGGATTGAACCCGCATCCTGGTGCTGCAGAGGCACCCGTGCTCCCACTGTGCCACATTGAGAACTCCTAGACTTAATTTTTAACATTCACATACAACCTTAAATTTTCTAATACTGGGTTTTTGGGGGGAAAAACTACTTAATAGGTTTTAATGACCACTTAAATAGTCCCTTCTACCCCACCCCATATTGTCATCTTTTTTCAATACAACTTTTTAACAATCAACGTAACAAAATTTACCAACATACTTTTTATCGACTCCACTGTTTCTGTATCTCAACTTTCTTCTGGACCCACTTTCTCGGGCTAAATACTTGATGACACTTGAGTGAGAGGCGAGAGTTGGGAAACTCTCTGGCCCTTCCTCCCCCCAAGACCCCTTCCCCCAACCACGTCCAGCGCCTCAGAGGAGCACCTTATCCCACAGGCTGGCCTCTGCTCACCTCTGGACTCCCCGCTTCCTGTCCACACAGTGAATGACCTCGGTTCACGGAGCTCTTCCGTGAGGCTCTCTCTCTCCCAGGGAGAAAATGCCCACTTCTCTTCCACCTGCTCCCCATTGCTTGTTAATGTTTTCTATGTCCACCCTCCACGCCGGCCTTTTTCTCGCCATGGCACACACAGACAATGCTAAGAACACACAGACAAGCCCATCCTCGCCTGGACGCGACCGGCCGAGGTCTCTGGTCCATCCCGACACCTCCTGGCTGCCCGGGGCCAAGAGGGTTCCTTTCCCTGCAGGACGGTAACCCACTGCACACACTGACTGGGAAGCCCCTCGAGACCAGAGCGTGTCCTGGCCATCTCTGCCTTCTCAGGGCCCACGTGCCCCCCGACAGCGCACAGGGTCCAAGAATACTTCCTCAGAGGGCTCAGAAAGAAAAGGCCTTTACAAAAAGAACACATCCTATTACCTTAAAAAGGATACACCCACCCCTTCCAGGAAACGCACTTACTACACTCATTCACCACCAGACAGAAGGCTTCCTCAGGTCACCGAAATCTAATCAGAGGCGACAACATCCTCACTCCCTCACAAGACACCGTGACTAAATCACCACTCGCAGGCAGAAAAGGCATGGTGGGTCCCGCACCTACGAAGCATTTCAATAGGAACACCTGTCAGTTACCACAGAAAAACACCCACTCCTTGTGTAGTTGGAAACACATTTTTACTGGCTCGCAGCTTCAGACGGGCGGCGAGGCCAAGCACGCTCCTCCATCGCTCGGCGCTCACCACGCGCTTCTGCGAAAGGGCTCGTGTTCTTTCTTCTGCAGCAGCAGCAGCAAAGCAGAAAGCAGTGACCGCCCGGGACGGGGAAGACCCACAGCACCTCACACGACCACCTTCCCCGCCTTCCACATTCACCACCGCGCCTCACAGGGCCACAAAATTCTTGACCGAGTACTTCTGTGAAAACAAAGAAACTTCCGGGTTTTTCTTCCCAAACTATGTACACTAACTGTCTCTCCCAATCTCCTTTTTTCTGTTTAGGGCCGCACCTGCAGCATATGGAGGGTCCCAGGCTAGGGGCTGAACGGGAGCTGTAGCCCCCGGCCTACACCACAGGCACAGCAACACAGGATCCGAACCGTGTCTGCGACCTACACCACAGCTCACAGCAATGCTAGATCCTTAACCCACTGAGCGAGGCCAGGGATTGAACCCGTGTCCTCGTGGATCCTAGTCAGACTCGTTTCGCTGAGCCTTGACAGGAACTCCCCAAAGTCCTCCTAACACAAATTCTGGGCATCAGGTCCCCAACGCCTAAGTCTCATGTACAGGTCCTTTCAACAGCACTGGGTGTCTGCATGTTTAACTCAGCAACCCGTAAGGCCTCGCGATTCCCAGCATTTAGCTTTTTCTTCCAACACCTTACGGTACTTTACAGACATATAAGCAATCCTCTTCTAACAGCAGGCTGGGCACCTGCACCTGGGGCCGAGGGCGGGACCACGGCCCCGGGGAGCCGGGGAGCCGGGGGACCGCCAGGAAAGCCGCGCTGCAGCCTCACGACCACAGGAAGCTGTGCGCGTCTTTCCGTATGAAAAAGACGACTTTCCCTCTCGAAGCGGCATTCCCGCCTTCCCTAAGCTTCAAAACATGTCTGCACAGAAGTTTTCTTCCCAGACAATACAATCTTTTTTTGTTGTTGTTGTCTTTTTGCCATTTCTGGGGCTGCTCCTGCGGCATATGGAGGTTCCCAGGCTAGGGGTCCAATCGGAGCTACAGTTGCCAGCCTATACCACAGCCACAGCAACGCGGGATCTGAGCCACGTCTGCAACCTACACCACAGCTCACGGCAACGCCGGATCCTTAACCCACTGAGCAAGGCCAGGAACCGAACCCGCAACCTCATGGTTCCTAGTCGGATTCGTTAACCACCGAGCCACGACAGGAACTTCGAAACAAATAAAATCTCTTTCTACAAACTATTCAAAACAGGGGGGAAAAGACCAGCTACCTTCTTAGCATGTAATCTTATAATCTAACCTACTTCACTTCAAAATAAATGTGTGCTTTCACAGAGGCATATGCCATTACTAAGTCGCTTCTCGTGATGAAAATGAACTAAAATAACCGCCCTTTTTTTTTAAATTTTCCATTTTGGTTGCTAGCACTTGCTGAGCGGACGCTAAGGAGCAGTGCCACGAGTCCTGCTCCGTGCCCAGACGGGAGCAAATCACTTGACCAGGGTGATCGGAACCACCAATGCTACCGAGTGACAGTACCACTCCACGACCCTACAAATGGGTTCTGATTTCACCCCCGCTGTGCAGATAAGAAAACCGCGGCACAGGGAAGTCACGTGTCCAAGGTCACACTCACACCCACAGAAATAAAAGTGGAATCTCAAAAAAAGGACACCAATACACATCTTCTTTTGAAATAATATTGGAAAAGAAAAAAAAATGTCAAAAATAAGTACATAGCTATGTGGGTCAGCCTGTCTGTGAATAAAATGGTGACAGCACTAACCGTCACTAAATGCTTTTGAAGGAAGAAATCTGTCTACTTTGGACCATAATTTTCCACAATCCTATGACACTGGAAAACCTAGGAAACCAAGTACAATTCATGTTTAACTATATCTAAATCCATGCTCCTGTACCTCTTAAAATATGATTAGATGTAACCTAGTGATAAAGGACTAATATCCAAATACACACACACACACAAACCCATAGGATCTGGTAGAAGAAAAAAAAAAATTTAAAACGGAGAAGATCTGAACAGACATCTTTCAGAAGAAGACCTGCCAATGGCCAACAGGCACATGAAAACATACTCTACATCACTCGTCATCAGGGAGATGCAAGCCAAAACCACCCTAAGGTATCAGTCCACACCTATGAGACTGTGCCAAAAAGACAAGAGAAAACAAGTGTTGGCGAGGATGCAGAGAAAAGGGAACCCCTGTGCCATGCTGGTGTGGCCACTGCGGAAAACAGCATGGAGAGTCCTCAAAAAACTAAAAATAGCACTATAATATGATCCAGCAACGCCTCTTTGGATATTTACTGAATAAAATTAAAATACTAATTCGAAAAGATAAATAAATGCGTTCCTGTGTTCATTACAGCATTATTTACAATAGTCAAGATATGGAAACAACCTAAACGTCCATCGACAAATGACTGGATTAAGATGTGGTATGTACATACACAATGGAATACTGCTCAGCCGTAAAGAAGAACAATAAATGCCATTTTTGACAACATGGATAGACCTCAAGGGCACTCTGCTAAGTGAAAGAGTCAGAAAAAGACCAATACCGTATTACCTCACTTAATTGTAGAATCTTAAAAAAAAAAAAAAAAAACATAGGCTCATAGTTGCAGGGGACAGACTGGTAGCTGCCAGAGGCAGCAGAGGTGGGGCAGGGGGTGGAGAGAAATGGGTGAAGGAAGTCAAAAAGATAAAAGAAAAAATTTAATTAGGGAGTTCCTGCTGTGGTGCAATGGGTCAAGAACCTGACTGCAGTGGCTCAGATTGTTACAGGGGTGCAGGTTCGATCCCTGGGCCAGCACTGTGGGTTAAAGGATCCGGCACTGCTGCAGCTGCAGCAGAGTTCACAGCTACAGCTCAGATCCAATCCCTAGCCTGGGAACTTCTGTATGCCACGGGTGCGGCCAAAAAAAATTAAACATGATTAGCGGTCCCAAAATGATGATATCAGTAATTATTTATAAATTCTCCAAGGATCAGAGAATACTGAGTTTTAGATCTACAAGGAAACAAACACAGAAGGAATATGTATTAGTGTCTAGTCCAATCCCTTTATTTTACAGACAAGAAAAACTCAGAAAGGTTTAAGAGACTTTCCCATATGCACCGATCTAAATGTCAAAATCTGGACTAGAGATTTCCTTCTGGTCCAACTGCTCTTTTGAATATACCATGAGGTAGGACACATTATAAAATACTATATTAAGCTTCTGGAACTGAGCTCCTGAAAGAGAAATCAAAACACAACTAGATTACTTAAATCTAAAAAAATGAAGGTTTCTGGAAAATAATTAATGCTAGGTAAACGAATGCTTAAATAATCTTTCCGGAGACAGAAAACATTTCAGGAGAGCTTCGGTGACACACTGGCCTGAAAGGCAGGAAGAAAGAACCACACAACAGAATGGAAGTGGACTCAGCGTCCGGGGGCCTGATCAGAAGCCCCACTAAGACAGGAACCAAGAAAGACAACCAGAGGAGTTCCCGTCATGGCTAAGTGGTTAACGAATCCGACTAGGAACGCTGAGGTTGTGGGTTCGATCCCTGGCCTGGCTCAGTGGGTTAAGGATCCGGCATTGCCGTGAGCTGTGGTGTAGGTCGCAGACTCAGCTCAGATCCCGCATTGCTGTGGCTGTGGCGTAGGCTGGTGGCTACAGCTCCACTTAGACCCCTAGTCTGGGAACCTCCATATGCTGAGGGAGCGGCCCCAGAAAAGGCAAAAAGACAACAACAACAAAAAAGACAGACAACCAGCTATGCTGGGACAAAGTCTGGCTGAACTGGCCACATGGATCGTGGGAGGCTAACTAACCCGCCTTGAGAGCTATCATCAAAAGATGAGCCAGAGGTGGAAGGAGAAAACCCCCAAGAGGGAAAGCAAAGCCAACCGATATAAATGAGACCGGAGTCTTCACACATGTTTCTCATAATTGAATACAGTATTTAAAACCATACTTTTAAAGCACATTAAACGTTTCAAATCCAGGAGTTCCCATTGTGGTGCGGCAGAAATGAATCCGGCTAGGAACCATGAGGTGGCGGGTTCGGTCCCTGGCCTCACTCAGTGGGTTAAGGATCCAGCATTGCCGTGAGCTGTGGTGCAGGTCACAGACATGGCTCAGATCTGGCGTTGCTGTGACTGTGGTGTAGGCCGGCAGCTACAGCTCTGATTGACCCCAGCCTGGGAACCTCCATGTGTTGTGGGTGCAGCCCTAAAAATAAATACATAAATAAATAATAAAAAAATTTATAAAAGAGGTTTCAAATCCCAAAGGTCTCACCTTTATTTGCGGTATCAACGATTCACGGGAAACTAAAACGTGAAATGTCAAAAGCTCTGGGAAGCAGAGCACATTATTTTTTGCTTCCTTAATAGTTTCCAGACTCTTTTTTATAGACTACTTTCCAGGAGGTCCCGTTGTTGCTCAGGGGTAACAAACCCCATGAGCATCCATGAGGATGCTCGTTCGATCCCTGGCTTTGCTCCGTAGGTTGTGGGTTAAGCATCAGGTGCTGCTGCAGGCTGGGGTACAGGCTGCAGGTGCGGCTTGGACCTGGCGTGGCTGTGGCTGTGGCACAGCCAGCAGCTGCAGCTCAGATTCAACCCCTAGCCTGGAAACTTCCATATGCTGCAGGTATGGCCCTAAAAAGGAAAAAAGAAATCTTTTCCAAATTTCCTATAATGAGAGTGTGTAATTTTTAATGTCCAATATGTATTTTAGCCAAATTCAAAAGATCAGCAGGCTTATGTAAAGCTTATTCTAAACATTCTCTCCACTGAGGTTTTCAAACACAAGTTTAAACAGTACTTATCGTTATTTAACCATTTATGATAGAAGACTTATTTTTTAAGTTTTCTCATCAGAATGATTTGTGGTGCTTTTTTTTATTATAGTTGATTTAAAATGTTTATTTTTGAAGTTTTCATCCCTCCTAAACTAACATTAAAAACAGCAAAATTAAGAGTTCCCGTTGTAGCTCAGCCAATTAGGAACCCAACATAGTGCCCATGAGGATGTGGGTTGGATCCCTGGCCTCGCTCAGTGGGTTAAGGGTCCAGCAATGCCACAAGCTGCAGCATACATTGCCAATGTAGATCTCCAGATCTGGCGTGGCTGTGGCTGCAGCGTAGGCTGGCAGCTGCAGTTGCAATTCCACCCCTAGCCTGGGAACTTCCATATGCCAAAGGTGTGGCTGTAAAAAGAAAAAGGAAAAAAAGAAAAGAAAAATGGGAGTTCCCGTCGTGGCTCAGTGGTTAGCAAACCTGACTGACTAGCATCCCAAGATGGGGGTTCCATCCCTGGCCTCGCTCAGTGGGTTACGGATCTGGCATTGCTGTGAGCTGTGGTGTAGTCACAGACTCGACTCAGATGGCTCAGATCCCACGTTGCTGTGGTGGAGGCCGGCAGCTGCGGCTCGGATTGGACCCCTCACCTGGGAAGCTCCATGTGCCGTGAATGCAGCCCTAGAAGGCAAAATAAAGACACATATTTTTAAAAAAAGAATGAAGGCAAAATAAAAACGCATGTTTTTAAAAGAAGAATTACATCCACATCACTTCTTGAGAAGGAACAGAGAAAGTTATTACTCAGTATAACCCTCCGACTCTATGAAGACACTACCCCCACCCCCACGAACAAGGCAGGGGCTTGGAGGGTTTCCTCTCGGCCTCTTTCTGGAGAGATAAGCTGCACCAACCATACAGACAGCTGACCCTTCGTCGGTGACCCCGGGGAGACTCAAATAGTAAGAAAAGACCGTCAGTCTCACCTGGGACTTGTCTGCAGTAAGTACAGTTCAAGTCACCACCTCCAGCCCCTGTGCTAGACACAGGCTTTTCAGAAACAAACCTGTCGGACCCACGGAGCAGCTGACTTGTGGCCTTGACCTCGCTGCCACCATGTCCTGGGGGACGGAGCTGACTCCCAGGGGCTAAAGGCGGGCAAAGAGCCAGGCCAGGGCTTAAGCTCCCCTGTAACGACTTCTTCCTTACCCAGAGTGTGAGCCCCCCCAACACCCTCTTCCCAGCTGGGACTCCCACAACCCAGCAGGGAGAAAGGACGGCCCTCCCACCCCGCTGTGCCATCTAGGGTCACGGTCACTTTCCAAGCGGCTCTACAACTTCCACTGTGATTTCAAAGCATAGGCCCCACTACACGTATTCGGTTGCTTTCCCCACTATTTCACAACTATGAAGTATAATATTAAACATTTGGAAGCTACTCTAGGCCCTGAAATCTGAAGCTACTGCAGTGGCAAAACAAGCACCTTGGGATACTGAAATTATTTCATGGACAAATAACAAGAGCCACTTCTAGAAGTACCCTGCAAATCCATCCACTGCCGTCTAAACTTAACCACACTCACTCGGGTGGAGCTGTTAACACTTTAGAGAAACAAACTAAGGTTCCCAAATCAGCAGAGCCGGTGGCAGACCACAAGAGGCACCTGAAGAGCTTCCCTGTTCACAGTCACTTAGCCCAATTAAAGGGCTGCTGATTCGCCCAGGGGCCTTATGTGGACACATGAAAGATTTACGTCAACTTTATTATTTATAGAACAAAATGTCAACTCATTACAAATGTGTTCACAGCTGCCGATTCTCTGAAAGATCATTCTCTTCAGGTCCAGCCCCTCTTCTCTCCACCGCCCCACACACAAGCCCAAGCTCACTTCCCCCAGACATCGGGGAGCAGAAACCAAGGACCCAGGAACGCTGTCCTGCACACAGGAGTTAGTGCTCCACCAAACCGCAGAAATAAACGAGAGACCTTCCACTTAGGGCCTCCGCAACCTAATAAGGAGATAAGAGAAAAATGTACAACACAGCAAGTGTGGTAAGCGCTGCTGAGATTACAGAAAGGCTGTGAAATTAGACGGGGAGGGGGGGGGACGGACGGACAGGCCTCTGATGCTTCAAGGCTACCCGCTCGAGAGACAGCCATGAACTTGCCAGACATCTGTACAAGCGCAGAGGTAAGTATCTCTGCTTTTCTTGATTATCAATCTTGTCATTCTCAGACGACAGACGGCGGTTCTCTTGAAGAATAAACTGCAGGTTACTTTGAGATGTTCAACACTATCTTGGGAGCGCATCAGAATTTCTTCTAGTGAGAACACAGACACACCCAATCTGAACACTACTTCTGGAGCAATCTCATTTGGCTGGGCACCGATGTTTCTGTATCTGCCAACAATACCCACACACCACATGCAACTAACGCACCCCGAGCGAAAGCCCTAGAAAGAGTTTTGGAGTCTACAATTCTTGAGATCATAATCCCACTTACTCCGTATTTGACGTGGCAAATCCCTCTGCGCCTCATTTTCTGAATCTGATTAGAGTATATATTAATATGGTTATGTGAATACAGTTTGTCTTCCTTAACTAGGATGTCAACACCAGGAAAGCAGAGACTGGCTGGACCACTGCTGTCTCCCCAGCGCTCTGCATACCCTCTAGCACTTGGCAGGTGCTAAACGGGGATGAACAGGCAGCAAAGGGTAACACATCACTCCAGAAACTAGACTTTGACAGTGAACCATGACCTGACAATCTGTGCAGCTCAGCAATCCGGCAACATTATCGCTTTCCAAGATGTAATTATCACATTCTTTTTGAAGCAGAATAAGATAATAATTGGCCTACCTAAAAATAATTAATGTACATGACCCCCCGAAATCCCTCTAACATCGTCCCTTTAATATCAAGGCTTTCCTAAAATGTGACTTGTGAGAGAAAAACAAACATCCGTTTGAGGAAACGGGTTCTTCAATGATTCATCCTTCAGTGTGATTTAATACTGTAGACTTTAATCCCACCTGATTTCAGCCATTTTTTATACGGTTCCTCGGCGTGCTGTATAGAATCTGCTTCTAAAGCCTCTCTCCTATCTGATTCACCATTCAGCACTTCTTAAAGGTATGTGCAAGGTCCCACCCCTAATTTTAAACGGAAGATTGTTTGGGGAACCTGCTATAAGCGTTGAAAAGGGTTGGTAAGACGTAAAAAAGAAGGAAAGATATCAGAAGTCTTTGATAACATAATCACTGGGCCCGCGTTGCAAAGGATAACTTTTCTGTGATGACTCATAATTAAGAGCGCTAGATCTAAGTCCTAAGGAGCTAATGAAACCAATCTGCCCCACCGTGTGGAAAGCTGGTCCTTCTGCTCGAGCACCGAGCACCGGATTGAAACGCACCCAGGTTTTGCTTAACTCGGGACTTTTCAACAGGCATTAGCACTTTCCCCTTAAAGTGGATTTCAGAGCTCCGGTGAAACACACACAGCAACCCTCGCCGTCAGCTCCTGCAAAGAAATACTTCCAGCCACACACGGATGCGTCTGGGGCATTAAAGTAAACAAATGACAGGAATGCTGAAGCCGTTTCCAAGGTTTACGTGGATTCCCCACGACAAGACCGCCACCTGGGCTCAGGGTTGCAAATGGGAGCTCGTTCCTCTCAGGAAGGGTAGAAAAGGGGGGGGAATTTCACCAGCACTTATTTAAAGTTTCCACCTTCACACACACCCCCTTCCCCTCGGCACCGGCGGGGGGCTCGGCCTCGCCCGCGGCGCGGAGAGGAAACCTGCGCCCGACTTCCGTCCCCTCCGGGCCGGGGAGGAGACCCTGCCTTCCTGCCGCAGCCCCCACGCCCGCCGGGGACCCTCCCCGCCCGGCCCGGCCCGGCCCGGCCCGGCCCGGCCCCGCCGGACGGAAAGGCGGGCGCTCCTCGCGTCCTTCCCCTCCGACCCCGGCCGGGCCCGCGGCCCCGCTCGCGCGCCCACAGCCCGGGTGCCTCGCCGCTCCGCCCCGGCGCCGCGGGGACCGGGGGCCGAGCCCCAGGCGCCGACGACCGGCGCCCACCCCGCCGGCCACCCGCGCGCCGCCGTCCCCCGGGGCCGCTCCGCTCGCGTCCGGCCGTCCAACCGCCCCCGCCCGGCCCGCGCCGCCCCCGCCCGGCTGCGGCTCCGCGCTAGGCCCCGCGGGCGGCGAGGGGCGGGGACCAGGGCCGCCGGCGGGGTCCCGGGCCGCCCGCCGCCCCCCCGCCGCACCTACCATGGTACAGATGGAGGCGAATTTGGAGACTGTCATTAGGATTTCCATCCGCCCAGCGCCATCTTCCACCCAATCACAGCGGCGGCGGGCGGGGGAGGAGGAGAGCCTGGCCGCCCGCTCGCACCGCAGCCCGCGGGCGGACCCCGAGCCGCCGCCGACGCACGCACCGAGCCTGCTCAGCCGCCGCTGCCGTCGCCGCCGCCGCCGCCGCCGCCGGCACTCCCCGCCGCGGGCCCTAGCCCCCGCCTGCCGCCCGCCCGCCCCCGGCTCCTCCCCGGCGCAGGGCGCAGCCGCTGCCTCGGGGCCCGCGCCTGCCCGCGAAGCCGCCCGCCGCACACCCCGCCCAGCGCGCTGGGGAGCGGGCTCCGCTGAGGCCCTAATGCCCGGCCTGCCCGGCAGCTGCGCGGCCCCGCGGCGCGCCCCGCCCACCGCCGCGCGCCCCGCCCACCGCCGCGCGCCCCGCCCACTCCCCCTCCGGCCCCCGCCCACTCCCCGAGGAAGCCTCTCCAGCCGCCGAGCGCGCGCGAGTCGGGGAGCTCCGGCGTCGGCTCCACCCCGCGCGCGGCCGGGGAGGGGCTCGCGCGGGCCCTGCCTCCCGCCCGCGTCCTCCGGGTCCTAGAGCGGGTGCGCGGGGAGAGGGGCGCCGGGGGCGATGAGGGCCCTCGGCGGCCGTCGTGCAAGGGGCTGCCCCGCAGCCTCTACCGAGGGCCCTGTCCAGACAGAAAACTGAAGGGGCGGTCTCAAAATTCTGGGTGCGGCGGGAGGAAACGTGCTCGTACACGGTCAAAATAGCCCAGGTCATCCAGAGTCCCAAACATCTAAAATGTAAGGTGGTTTGTTTCTTTTTACGCACATTGGGTGGATCACCTAGGTCAAAATACCGAAATGTAGCAGAAGACAAGTTCATTACATAAAAATGAAAGCGGCAAAGAAGAAACTATATACGCTTAGTTCTTTGAATTAAGAAAGGTCAATTATGGGGAAGGGAGCAAAGCTGCTTTTCCTGTCTGCTTGTCGGCCATAAATTTAGAATATGGTTATAAATATAGTATCTAAATATACTGGTTCCAAAAGTTGAGTCGCAAAATAGGGAGGATGTCAACCCCGCGCTGATGATGTTCCCAGAGACGAGAAGTCCCGCAAGTTGAGAACAATGTCCTGTGAGAAAGAGAGATGGTGTTAGTCAGGGGGATAGTTCCTATGTGCCGTTTTTATAAAATGCATCATTGCACCCTGTTCTTTGTGCCAGACAGCTAGGCTTTATTTATTCCTATTTGCGAAAGAAGTTCAAGTTAGTAGCATAGCTTTACCAATTATTATATTAGAAAGCTTGTGATTTTTCACTGTTGGAGAACTCGTGGCGAGGGGCTTTTTGGGGTTCCTCGGTTTCACTGGGGCAGAAATTCAGACAGATCTCTAAAATCAGATATGCCTTAACTTGCAGGTTTAAGACATTCAAAAAACAAAACATTCAAACAAAATTTAGATGAAGAATAGATTTCTGGCACATGAATGCTGTTTCCACAGTGATTTCCACTATAAGCTTGCTTGGGGAGGGGGCGATTGCAAATAGAATATACCCAAGTCCCAGCGTAGCTGGCCCACTTCTCTAGGCACCTGCCTCCTTGATAGCCAGGCCCTCCCTCTATGCACTGATACACGCAAGCCAGTGCTAGAATGTGCCAGCACCACGCATTCAGGTACCTGGAGGGCTGGCCTCCCTATTCGCTGCCTAGACTTGGACTGGAGTAGTGCGTTATAGCCACACGGAAAGGCACAGGTGATACCATTGCAGAGCCTAACGGCAAAACTCACAGTGCCTCCTCCTCCCTGCGTAAGTTTGACTAGAAAGGCACAAACATAAAAAGAGAGGCTTCCACGTCCTAGGTGCTGTGCTGGGGTGTTTTTTCTTTCTTTTCTTTTTTTTTTTTTTTTCCGCCATATATAATGCAGTTGAAGATAAGATTTAGCTGAAATGTCATACTTTTGCCCCAGAGCTTAAAAGGGATCATCTGGGGTTAGAATCGTTTTTAACCCGTAGTGGTATCAGCTTCACAAAGAGCTTCATTGTACGTAGGGAAAGATGAGTTTGTGTACAACCGCCTTCTTTGGGGCCTTCCTGAGTGTATAAGCTACAAATTATACTCAGATAAATTTAGGGACCAAGGAAGTAAACAAACTAGGGCCGAGTTTAAAATGGTTTCACTTGAATAATTGTACACAATCCTGTACTGTCCACTTCCTTGCAGGCCACTTCATCTTTTCCGTTATTCTCCCAGTCTCCAGTTAACCACGTGTTGCTGTGTATATTTCTTGCCTATGATGGAGGGGGAAGAAGTGAGGGGAGGGGTTGGAGAGGCATCCCTAAGGACAGGGAGTGCTCATCGAGGACTTAGCCCCATGCCCCAAGCATTTTCTCAAATCCCCATAACAACCCAGGAGAGGAGATGCCATTATCGTCCCCATTTTCTAGATGAGGAAACAGAGCCACGAGGTAAATTTCCCAAGGTTGCACAACTCGTAAGCAATGGAAACATGATTTTAACCTGGCTCCAGAGGCCACATCTGTATCCTTTCTGCTAACCAGCTCAGGTCAAAGTGCTTCATTTTGATTCTAGTAAAATGGGATTGAAAGGCACTGACTCTTTGGGGACCCATGTGCAGGTTTTAGCTACAAAATATACTCAGACAGCTATTTCTTTGTCTTACTTTCCTCCTCTGGAAAAGAAGGGTAATGACTATGCCTACCCCAAAGGGGTGCAATGAGGATAGAACACGGAGACAAGTTTCTAAGACGGCTTGCACGCAACGCAGACAGGACAGCGCTGAATGGACATTCGGTGTCAACATTTTAAAAGTCAGGATGGGCTAGTACAGCTCTCAGGGTGCCGGTTTCCTTCCTCCATACATGTAAAGAGCCTCTGCTATGTGCCAGTCACCTGATTTAAATGCATTTTCTTTCTTTCTTTTTTATTTTATTTTACTTTATTTTATGGCTGCACTCAGGCATATGGATTCTCCCGGGCCAGAAACAGAATCTGAGCGGCAGCTGTGAGCTGTGGCAACACCGGATCCTTTAACCCACTGTGCTGGCCAGAGATTAAATCTGCTCCTCCACAGCAACCTTAGCCACTGCAGTCAGGGTCTTTTTGCCTTTTTTTTTTTTGAGGGCTGCCCCCTCGACATATGGAGGTTTCCAGGCGAGGGGTCCAATTGGAGCTGCGGCTGCCGGCCTGTGCCACAGCCACAGCAGTGCAGGATCCAAGCCAAGTCTGTGACCAACACCACAGCTCACCACAATGCCAGATTCTTAACCCACTGAGGGAGGTCAGGGCTCAAACCTGCGTCCTCAAGGATCCTAGTCAGATTTGTTTCCACTGAGCCACGACAGGAACTCCACTGTGGAGTCCCCAGGTTCTTAACCCACTGTGCCCTGGTGGGAACTCCTTAGATGTGTTTTCTTATGTAACCTTCCAGCGCCCTAGGAGCTGGATCGTTCTGTGCTCATTTCACCACATTCGCTGCAGCACTGCCCAGCCAGTGCAGGGCTGGGCCATGCCCAGACCCTCTGACTGGAAAACCCATGGTCTCTCGCCTTTGCTGCCCTGCCCAGTGGCAGGTGAATGAACTAAACTTCTCGGTGCCATGAATTAATATCATCCAGCCGTCCCAGGGGATGGCCATCAAAACAGTCATATTCTTGTTGGTTTGAATCGACAAATCAGAGACTTATTTTTCAAGGCTGACTTTTTTGTTTTCGCTCATTAAAGTGTCGTCATTTTACAATATTTTGGGTGTAGAAAGTCTGCTTTCTAAATCACCAGTGAGGTCAAATCACACGCCCTGGGGATATGTGGCCGATTGGCTGGGCAGGATGGCATCCAGCTAATGTATCTACAACGCTGTCATTATCCTTTTAATTTTTTACTTTTTGTCTTTTTAGGGCCACACTTGCAGCATACAGAAGTTCCCAGGCTAGAGGTGGAATCAGAGCTGTACCTGCCGGCCTACACCACAGCCACAGCAACCCTAGGATCCTAGCTGTGTCTGGGACCTCTGTCACAGCTCATGGCAACGCCAGATCCTTAACCCACTGAGCGAGGCCAGGGATCGAACCCGCATCCTCATGGATACTAGTCGGGTTCATTACCACTGAGCCATGACCCGAACTCCTGTCTTTATTTAAATCTAAGCTTTCAGCTAGGAGGCCAAAGACACAGCCCCTTTATAGTCTATTAAACCTGAAAAGTGAGTTCATTCATCAAAACAAGTGTCTATCCATCATCTACGGATGGTCAAGAGAAACCTGGGCCCTCAGGGATCACACAGTCCGTTGGGGTAGACAGATGATTTTTACGGCAAATGGACTGAAAAAATGAAGAGCTAAGTGCTGTCAACTGCGAGGGGGTTGAGACGCTGCGGGCAGGAGGGACGAGCTGAGGACAGGTTCGCAGGATGAAGACTCTGGGGGAGGGGAGGGCTGAGGCCCTCGCGGCTTGGACCGGTGGGAGCCTGGGGTACGTGTACGGCTGCGCAGCTGAGCGGGCTGTGGATTTGTGGAGACGAGTGTGGAATGTTAATCCGACCCAGAGGGACGCGGGCAAGGGTGTTGGGGGTAGAATCAGTGGTACAATCAGCCTACCTTAAATAAAACCTCTTGTTCTCCGTAGTGTCAGCCTGGATTCCCAGCCCTGGAATTTGCTGAGGCCGAGCGGTGGCCAGAGAATCTCAGACTAACAGGTCTGGAACCGGGGAGCACACCTTGCCTTCTGGGGAGCACAGAGGGAAACCAGAATGTTTTCTTGTGTGCTTCGCTCCTCACCCAGCAGCGCCTGACTCCAGGAGGCTGGGGAGCATCTGGCTGCTTAGAAAAGATGCAAGAGTTGCTGAGCTTAACTGAGATGGGGACGCCTCTTCCAGGGCTAGCAGCAGGCACCCCTTTATTCTAGGGGAGAGCAGAGAGAGACAGAGCCAGAAAGTGCCAGCCTTGGATGCAAACAGGATCCGGTCCCGTCCTGCGAGTCCCCAGTGATGAGCACCGAAACCCCATTTTTTCAGTCGGTGCTTATCCCTTGAGTGCCTCCGACTCCGGAAGGCTTGTGGGAGCCCCTTGAGGAACAAGAAGCTTGTTCCATCACAAAGCTTGCCGCCAAGTTGAGAGAGGAGACGTGTACACAAATCACTTTTTTTTTTTTTTTATTATTTTCCCACTGTACACAAACCACTTTAAGTTAGATAAGTACCAATTGCATGATTCACAGTGTTATATGGGCTCAGAGAAGGGATTGTTTATCCTGTAGGTCATCCTAAAATGCCACGGCTGGAGAGGGGGCCACCTGATCCAAAGAGAAAAGCTGAAAATCTCCAAGGGTAACATAATTAGAGCTTTAAGTAACACTTGACTCCGTCCTGTTCCTCACACACCATCAAGCTCCGTGCCACCTCCGCACCGCACACCACCTGTTCCTGTTCCTTCTCCCGGGGACACGCTTCCGCCTTCACATGGTCACCTCCTCCAGGAGGCCCGCACTGATGCCGCCAGCTCCTCACCTCTCGCACTCTCACGTGAGCTCCCGAGAACTGGAACCGCATCTCTCTGCAGTTCTATCCCCCAGGCCTGGGAAGCAGTGCAAATGCTCAATAAATAAATGATAGTGAATGATCGGAAACTGATGAACACCTACAGTTTAGGTATGTCCACCTCCGGAGCAAATAAAAATAGAATTCTGGAGTTCCCGTCGTGGCGCAGTGGTTAACGAATCCGACTAGGAACCATGAGGTTGCGAATTCGATCCCTGGCCTTGCTCCGTGGGTTAAGGACCCAGCATGGCTGTGGCTGTGGCGTAGGCCGGTGGCTACGGCTCTGATTAGACCCCTAGCCTGGGAACCTCCATATGCCACAGGAGCAGCCCTAGAAAAGGCAAAAAGACCAAACAAACAAAAACAGAATTCTGCTCCATAGAGGTGTTTTACGTTAACTAATCAACACAATTTAAGTCTCCCAAAGTGCTCACAGATGCTCTGCCGCTTGACTCTCTTCAGACTGGAGTTTCCCATTCAGTATTTGCTCAGCTCTGCTGAGAAAATTCATCAGAAAACAGGAGGGGGAACAGGAAAAGGTACGGGGAGGGGAAGGAGGTGGAGAAGGAGGAGAAAATTCACTTTCTGGACTCCAGAAAGCCTCAAGCACCTACACCTAACCTCCCCAGTCAAAACTCTGATTTTCTTTTTTGTGCCCTAGGGTTTTTTCCCCTATGGAACCAGCTTCTCACTTCGTCCCGCCATTTCCCTATGACCCGTTTCTCAAAAATGTCAGGCTGGTTTTTCCACATGAGTTTAACCATATGCCTGGAGTTGGTATTGTAAAAGTTTGGCTCTAACTTGTGATTTTGCTGGAGTTCCCACTGTGCTGCAAGGGGATCAGCAGCCTCTTGGGAGCGCTGAGATGCAGGTTCGAGGATCCAGCACAGTGGGTTAAGGATCCATCATTGCCGCAGCTGTGGCTTAGGTCGCAACTGCGGCTTGGATCTAATCCCTAGCCAGGAATGCCATATGCCTCAGGGTTGCCCAAAAATGAGGAAAAAAAAAGGAAGGAAGGAGGGAGGGAGGGAGGAAGAAAGAGAGAAAGAGCTCAATATAACTTGTGATTTTACTGTCATTTTTGCATCTTGGCACCACCAGGCCTCCTTGCCACTTGACCGAATGGCCCCGTGTAAGGCACTAGTGTGGGGCCCCAGGGTGTACCCCCCGGGGGTTTCCTGAGATGCACAAGATCTGTCATCACTTGAGAGAAAGAGCATGGCTCCCACTTCTTCTTTTTAAAAAAAGACTCCATTAAAACAACCGAGAATTGCAATGTTAAACAAAAGGAAAAATTCCAAAATATATTTAGCAAATAGAAACTCCTGTTGAACATACAAGAAACTGTTCATGGTGATTCCCTGGATTGAGGAAGTGGGAATGGGTAGCCTGGGCAACAATGTTGAAAAAAGAATTTTTCTTGTATACTTTTTATCCTTTTGCATTTGGAACCGTGCAAACGTATAACTATTTTGAAAATTAAGTGAACTGAATTTTCTAAAAACTTAAAAGACATATTCATGTGAAACTATTTTTTAAATTACTAGGCACTAGCTAAACAATTTTTTTTCTCTTTCTTTTTTTTTTTCTTTTTAGGACCACACCCGCAGCATATGGTAGTTCCCAGGCTAGGGGTCTAATCGGAGCTACAGCTGCTGGACTACAATCACAGCTCACGGCAACACCTGATCCTTGACCCACTGAGTGAGGCCTGGTATAGAACCCGCAACCTCATGGTTCCTAGTTGCATTTGTTTCAGCTGCGCCGCAACAGGAACTCCAACAATTTTTTTTTTTTTTTTTTTTTTTTTGGTAATGCAACTTAGTCCAAGCCTAGTTCTTCTTGTCTGAATCTGCCTACACAGAACACATACTCGAACTCCAATACTTCCTTAGGACTCTCTTTGGGCTTTTCTGCCTGCATTGGCTCAGACTCAGAGAGTTAAGAAAGAGAACAGTCTCTTTACAGAAGGGCGAGCTTTTTTGGCCTGCCTCAAAGGGCTGGCTATGGGTGCTTTTCCTGCTCTGTCAAAAGGAAGAAGTTGCGAAGGAAGTGAGAGATGGGAAGAAAGGAAGTGAACCCAGAAAAATCTCTGTTCTCATGTCCCTGGAGCTCCATCCTCCAGGCCCAAACAGAAAAGAGATGAAAGGACCGCAGTGCCTCACGTGATCATGTAAGCAGTGATCACATGACCACCAACACTTGTCCTCAGAACAGTCCTGGGCTTTTCCCAGCACAAGAAGAGTGCTCTTCCTCCCAGGCACCTCTGCATCCTAACCTTTGCTGGGGTTGTTTGATAGGTTTTTCTTTCTTTTCTCTTTTTTTGGCTTCAGACTTTCCCAGTTCCCTCTGGTCAATTCTACCAAGCATGGTTGAAAATTTACTTTTTTTTTTTTTCTTTTTAACAACAATTATGCACAAGAGCAGATATAGCTGCTTTCTGGCATAAACCTTGAGGATACACAATGATAGGTGAACCAGAATGTCTGTTAATAGGTCGTTCAGAAAAGAAGGAAACACAAGCCCATCTTTCCAGGCCTCAAGTCTGGGCCTGCTTCTCCTGACAACATACAGTGTCCCCAGAGCCACTGCTTCCTCATCTTTGCTGCCTCTAAGCAGTAAGGTGTTTTTTATTTAAGGATTCCATTGTCAGTCATTACTAAGAAATAGGAAATAGGCAATGAAAATAATAAATAAGAGAAAACACATTTTATAAAGGTCTGTGGTCGTTAGCAATGCTAGAAACACTAGCGGGTTGCAAGTGAAGAATTAGCGGCTAAAGGCTTGGCCGAATCCCTCCCCTCCTCCCCCATGGGATGTCCAGTTTGTGATCCCGAACAAGCTCTCACCCTCTAAGCTCCGGTTTCCTCATTAGACAAAGGGGGAGACCCCTACTTCACCAGGCCGTTGGGAAGATTAAGGGAGACACTGCACACAAGGACTCAGAAGCACAGGCAACCCCCAGGATGGATGAGATAAAAAGTGCATGGCTGTTCTGCTGGAATCTTTCGTCTCTTCTCAACAGGATAATTCAGTCAGAACAGTGCATGGCTGCTTTTTCAAAGAAGAAGAAATCCACAGTAGCCAAAGGTAGAATCAACCCAAGTGTCCACGATGGATGAATGGATAAACAAACTATGGCAAATACATGTAGTGGAATATTATGAATTCCTGGAAAAGGAACACATTTCTGACACATGCTACAGTATGGATAAGCCTTGAGGACACTGTGCTAAGAGAAATAAGCCTAAGCCAGTCACAAAAGGATAACTAGTGTATAATTCCACTCCCATGAAGGACCTAAAAATAGTCAAATTCATAGAGACAAAAAGTAGGATGGTGGTTGCCGGGGGGCTGGGAGGAGGGGGAAAGCAGAGTTAGTGTTTGATGGGGACGGAGTCTCTGTCGACGAAGATGAAAAGGGTTTGGGTACAGATGGCGGTGATGGTGGCACAACAGTGCTTAAGGTCATTGAACTGTATGCTTAAGAAGGGTTAAAATGGTAAATTTTATGTTATGTATATCTTGCCACAATAACACCTGCAGCATATGGAGGTTCCCAGGCTGGGGTCAATCAGAGCTGTAGCCGCCGGCCTACACCACAGCCACAGCAACGCCGGATCCAAGCCACATCTGCAGCCTACGCCATGGCCACAGCAATGCCAGATCCTTAACCCCCTGAGCGAGGCCAGGGATCGAACCCGCAACCTCGTGGTTCCTAGTTGGATTCGTTTCTGCTGCTCCAAGAGGGAACTCCCAGTGTGTTCATCTCTGCTGAGTTCCCTCGCCTTCCCGTCCCCAGAGCACAGATGTCTTCGGTCGGTCGCCACACTGATTTGCCTACACGCCCGCCTCTTCTGCTGCCCGCTGACGCTCCACCCGAGGCATGTCTTCCCAGAGCTCCCACGCGTCTGCCCAGGCGCCCCTGCTCTGTTGTGAGTCGCCACCAGGACGCAGAGGCTACAGATGCACCAGGCACATCAATGGGTCAGCGTGAAACCGGGCCTCAGGCCCCGGTCCCCGGCCTGCCCTTTTCAGTGCTTCTCCTTCATGGGCTTCCCTGGCCCCAAGAGTCACCTGGACTCCCTCTTTCCCACCAGTGCTGACCCTCTGGATGGAGTGACTCGGCTTTTGGATGGCGCACGAGGCTGGGCGCTTGGCCCCACGAGACTCCGCTTCCTGTCTCTGCTCCCTGACGACTCTGGGTCTGCCAAGCGGCTGAGGTCATCCTCTGCTTGTCGCCACCTACGGCCAAGGAGAGCAGGAGCCACCAGAGCCTGAGGCTGGAAGGCTGAGCGCCATCCATTTCTGCCTTCCCTCCTCCGGCCCCCGTCAGTTCTGCCTCGGGACCTCCCAGGGTATGTCTTTCCTTCCGAAGCCGCTCTCCCGTCCTGCTGGTCAGGGCCGTGGTCCCCTAATGAGCCACTGCGCCAGCCTCCGCTGGCTCTCCTCAAGTCTCTGGCCCACCTGCCCTCACCCCGACGCAGGCCTTTCTCGCCACGACAGCCGGAGCCGTTGTCCCCAGATGCAAACCTGGTCCTGGTGCTCTCCTGCTGAGCCCACAGGCCCCCGGTGCTGCAGGACCAAGGTGAAGTTCTTTGCCAGAACAGGCCCCTCACTCGGCCCCCAGCCCCTCCCCCTCATCATTCCCACGCGCAGAGGGCTCCTCTCCCCACCGCCTTCCACCCCCTCTGCCCTGGCCCACGCTGCTCCTCTGCCCAGGGGGGGACATATGGCCTGGCCTGCCCAGCGCAGTCTCTGTCTACACTGGTTCTGTGCTATTCATAACAGCCTGCCTTTCATTCTCCAAAGTGTCCTGCTTTGGGCAACAAGTGATGGGGCCACACTGCGTTTGCCCTCGTTCTTCACCTGGCCAACTTCTGCCCATCCTCCATGACCTGCTGGAGGTCGGGGGCCGGGGGCGGCGGGGAGCCTTGCCCGTCTCCTGCAGGGGACACCCCTCCGCCTTCCCGGGCAAGCGTGTGACAGTGTCCAGCAAGGCGCACTGTTAGGGAATTGTCTGTCTGCCCTGCTGGACTCCTTTGGCCTCACATACCTGCTCAGCCCCAGCTCTCAGGAAAGTCCCTGACATAAAGCAGGGGTCAGCTTGCATTTGCTGGAGAGAATGGAGAAGATGAGTTCCTTTATTAAGTGCCCGGAACACTTTCTTAAGTGTTCCAGGTTCTTGGCACAAGAGATGAACATCCACTTTCTCCTGGAGTTCACCCTGAAGTGGAGGGGACGGGCATGAGTTAGTTTCTGAACAGAGGACGGGCGCAATTTCACCCCCAGAGCTGGGCTGGGGTGAGCTCCCCTGGAGGCACCAGGCTGTCGAAGGAATGAGGGCCACTCTGGCCGAAACAAGCATTCAAGCAGAAAGGAAGAGGCACAATGCCATGAGCAAAGCCGGGTCAGAGAGGGGCGGGATGCCGGCTTTTAGGATGGCAGAAGCGGGCCCCTAGCCAAGGAATGCGGGTGGCCCCTCGAAGCTGGAAAAGGCCAGGAAATGGATCCTTCCCAGAGTGTCCAGGAAGAAATACACTCCTGTCCAGACCTTGATTTTAGCCCCAAGACCTGGGTCAGATGTCCCATCTTCAGAATAAAAAGATAATACATTTCAGTTCTAAAAAAGAAGATGCGGAGTGCCTTAGTGGCTCAGCGGTTAGCAAACCTGACTAGCACCCATGAGGACTCGGGTTTGATCCCTGGCCTTGCTCAGTGGGTTAAGGATCCGGCGTGGCCGTAAGCTGTGGTGTAGGTTGCAGACGCGGCTCAGATCCTGCGTTGCTGTGGCTCTGGCGTAGGCAGGCAGCTACAGCTCGGATTCGACCCCTAGCCTGAGAACCTCCACATGCTGCAGAAGCGGCCCAAGAAATGGAAAAAAGACAAAAAAAAAAAAAAAAGACAAAATAATAATAAAAAATAAATAAATAAAAAAGACGCAAGGAACAGATGCTGGGCAGACACATCCATCTGGGGTAGGACCAGGGACGGATGACCCACATCCAGGCCAGAGCCACCTGTGGTGATGTCTTCTTTCCATCCCATCAGCTCACCTCTGGGACAGTGTGTTAACGTAATTCAGAATGTTCTGGTAAAGCCGGGGATGAGCAACTGCGCGCACACATCACGTCAGAGCCTCGTCACCTTTGCCCCAGTACGCGGTCCATCTTGGCCTTCCTTGCTCCCTAACTCTAACGTCAAGCACCCCGGTAGTCATGTTGAGTCATCACAATATCAAATCTGTAGAAAAAGAGCTACAGGCAGATGGTTACCATTCAAATTATTAAAATAAAAACTAATCAACAAACCCGAAAGTGGCAATACGGTCTGTTCCATGAACAGCGTTCCAGCAGAAGTCGGCACCCTGCGGACGGTAAGCAGGGCGCCAGAGCTCTTTCAGATTAGCTCCACCCGGGAAAGGCCTCAATACCTTTCTTTCTGGGACTATTGTTAAATGGCCTGAGAACGTCTCAATCCTATAACCAAAGCACTTGGTTTTTTTAGGGCCGCACCTGCTGCATATGGAATTTCCCAGGCTAGGGGTTAAATCAGAGCTGCAGCTGCCAGCCTACACCACAGCTCATGGCAACGCTGGATCATTTATCCACTGAGCGAGGCCAGGAATCGAACTCACAGCCTCATGGATACTAGTCAGGTTCATTACTGCTAAGCAACAAGGGGAGCTACCCAGAGCACATTCTTTTTCGTTGTTGTCGTTGCTTTTTAGGGCTGCATCCGTGGCATATGGAGGTTCCCAGGCTAGGGGTCAAATCGGAGCTGTAGTCTCTGGCCTACACCACAGCCACAGCCACGGCAGATCCGAGCCACATCTTTGACCTACACCACGGCTCACGGCAACGCTGGATCCTTAACCCACTGAGCAAGGCCAGGGATCGAATGCACAACTGCATGGCTCCTAGTCAGATTCGTTTCCACTGAGTCATGAAGGGAACTCCAAAAGCACATTCTTAAAGACAATTTCTTCTTAGTTTTTTCCTTAAGAGATGACGGATTAGCTGCTTTCAGACGAGAATATCAAGCAGGCATTTTCACGATATCGGCAATGAAGTTGGTTGGAGAAAGTGAGAACTACATCAGGAAACACCGAATGAGTGATTTTGTGATCTCTTCTAACGCCTAGGTCCAAACAACCCAGCCCGCCTGCAGGATGGCAACCCCCTGGGAGTGTTCCCATGAGGCCGGACCCAATGGTCCATCACCTGTTTGAACCTGAAAGGCATCGCTTTTTTTTGGGGTACAGGTCTGCAGTATGCAGAAGTTCCTGGATCAAGGATCAAACCCACCCCATAGCAGTGACAATGCCAGGTCCTTTACCCAGTTAGCCACTAGAGAACTCCTAAAAGTTGTCACTCTCAATCGGTCCCCGTTCATTCCCCTTTCATCCTGCCACCACTCTAATTTAAATAATTGTCCTGCTCCCAATACTGGGGCGTATGTCTTTCTTCTATTTCTTTTCTTTCCTTTTTTATAAAAACTTTCAAGCATACAGACAAGTAGAGGGGATTGGAAAATGTAACTAATTTACTCATCACCTAGTTTTTCCACAAAAAAATTCACATGTAGTAAAATGCACAGATTTTAAGTGTACAACATGTTTTGATAAAAGTATATACTTGTGGGGAGTTCCTGTCATGGCGCAGTGGTTAACGAATCTGACTAGGAACCATGAGGTTTCTGGTTCAATCCCTGGCCTTGCTCAGTGGGTTAAGGATCTGGCGTTGCCGTGAGCTGTGGTATAGGTCGAAGACGCGGCTCGGATCCTGCGTTGTGGCTGTGGTGTAGGCTGGCAGCTGTAGCTCTGATTTGATTCCTAGCCTGGGAACTTCCATATGCCACAGGTGCTCTGTAAAGAAAAAAAAAATTATTGAAGGAGCTCCTATGTGGCTCAGTGGGTTAAGGATCCAGCATTGTCACTACAGGAGCTGGGATCACTGCTGTGGTGCAGGTTCAATCCCTGGCCCTGGAACTTCCCCATGCTCCAAGTGGAGTCAAAAAAAAAAAAAAAAAGATTAGTTACGTTAAAAAAATCACCCACGGACTGCCAACCTGAACCAAGTATTTAAGGGAACGTATGTGTGACACTTTTCAACTCAGCACAGGTGACTACAGTGCCTCAAGTACGCTCGGGAGAAAAGTTCACCTGTGAAGTAACTGGGAATTGGCCTGGAGATTAAGAGGCTGTACCCCAAATTTTGCCATCTTTTAGTTATTTTGTTCCATTGTGGTATGTTTCTGAACTTGGCATGGGGAATTAAAAAGCTGATTTTCCAGTAGAAAATTGACAGAACACTGTAAACCAGCTATAATGGGAAAAAATAAGAATCATTAATAAAAGAAAAAAAAGCTGATTTTCTACAGTCAGAAATTCTTAAAGGAGTTCCCTGGTGGCTCAGTGGATTAAGGACCCAGCATTGTCCTAGCCTGAGGAACTTCCACATGCCGCAGATATAGGAAAAAAAAAAAAAAAATCTTTTCTGCGATTATAAAATTTTGAAAAGGCATAAAGGTGTAAAGAAAGAAATTGAAGTCATCCACGATCCACCATTCAGACAAAACCACTGTTAACATCTGGGTGTATTTCCTTCAGTCTTTTTTTCTCTGCAATTTGAACAAGATTTTCTTTGCCCTGGGGCCCTGGATTTGGCTCTGGTGCTGACCCTGCGGGGACTCACAAGGAGAACGTTCTGGTTTCCAGCAAAGCAGCGTTGTCTTCTGCCTTTGCTCACAGATGACTCTGCTTCTCTTTCCTTACATTGTGTTCTAGCCCCGCCCCCACGGAACCCACAGCTATGGTCTTGCGACCCTACTTCAAGTCTTCACTCAATCTCTGGTCCCCTCATCACGTCCTGATCAGGATCTCCGAGCCCTGGCACTTCTAATCCCTTCACTTCATCAACTGGACGCTGAAACCAAATTCCTGGAGCAGATCTGATCTTTACTGTACCTTTCCCCCAGTTACAAGCACTCTCCCACAGCATTAAGAAGCTTCTGTAAATTGAAATGCAATGGTTGCATATTATTCTTTTTTACGTTTGGCCATAATTATCTCAACCATTCTCCTCATATTGACCTTATGCTAGCTTCAATTTGTCACTATTATGAATAACATTCCAATGAATATTTTTGTAAATAAATCTTTAGCCATATATCAGATTACTTTCTTATGTCTGGTGCATAGAAACAAAAGTATCAACATAAAATATGGCATAAAGTTATTTGATACATATTGCTAACTTAATTTCTAGGGAGAATGTGCAGATTCCCACAGCAGAATATCATGTGTCTGTCTTGTTGCATTGTTGCCAGTCTTGTGCATTGTTGTCAAAATAAAGAACAAAAGGGAATTTAGGAGTAGAAAGGAACTTTCTCAACCTGATCAAGAGCCTCTGAAAAATGTACAACAAGCACCATAATTAATGGTTTCAGATCAATGCTTTCCTCCTAAGATCAGATCAAAGCAAGGATGTCCACTCCAACCGCTTCTATTTAATGATGCATTATTTTAAAATATTTTCCAATATGAAATATTTAAAATCACAGTGCATTTTAGTTAGTATCTCTTTGTTTCTGAGAGTAGTTTATGTTTATTAGCTCTTTGTATCTCTTATGAATTATGTATCTGTAGTCTTTGCCTATGCTTCCGTTGGTGTTTTTTTTTAATTATTTCTGTGAGCTCTCTGTTTTTTTGCCTTAAAGATTTATTTCTACATAAACCAGCTATAATGGAAAAAATAAAAATCATTGTAAAATTTAAAAAGATTTATTTCTACACATTTGTAGTTTGCATTTTGAATGCCATATTTTTGCAATACAGAATTTAGTTACATTTTTAACTACTGAGTTTGTCTCTTTTTACATTGCTTTTATGCTTAACCATTTCTTTTTTATGGTACTACCTGGTACAACAGAAACTATACTGCTTCCATATTCAAGAACTAGTGGGGTAGTTCAAAGCCCTATTACCAATTTTCCTGTGAAAAATTTTTTTCTATCTTGCAACTGATGTTATTTGTGTCATTTTAGTGCATCAGCACGGAAAAAAAAAAAAAGCTGCATAGCACAGAGAACTGTACCCAGTATTCTGTGATAGTCTCTGTGGGAAAAGAATCTGAGAGAGAGTGGATATGTGTGCATGTATGGCCGGGACGCTTTGCTGCACAGCTCCAGCGCAGATCCATCCCTGGCCCCAGAACCTCCCTATGCTGTGGGGGTGGCCAAAAAAGAAAAGGGATAGATAAAGGAGACTAAATAAGAAGAATGGTTATTCTCATGTCCCATCAATCAGTACTTTATTGGATATACTGAGTATTGACGTCTCTAAAGGTCGTTAGTCTAAAAGGGAAGGATGATGATCTTTGTTTGTTTGTTTGTTTTGGCCGCCCCGTGGCATCCGGAGCTCGCAGGCTAGAGATCAGATCCAAGACAGAGCTGCAAACGAAGCCACAGCTGCAGCAATGCAGGATCCCTCACCCACTGTGCTGGGCTGGGATTGACCCCGAGTCCCAGGGCTCCCAAGATGCTGCCGATCCCATCGGGTCACACCGGGAACTTCCTCCGAGGATGATATTTTAACGATACTCTGTTAGTTTGTAAAAGTGACACTAAAGAATCTTTTATTTGACTATTTGTGGTTTAAGTCATGTATAGTATCACCAGGTGACTAGCTGATAAATTACTGTATTTTTATTATAGTTCATATTTTTTTTGTCTCATAATCAGCTTGGATGTGAGTCAGTAAGACAAGATGTACCTCAGAGTAACTACTTTCCAGAATTAATATAAGCATAAGATGAATAATAAGATTTTTATGATGTCAATGTCCTTAACATAAAACAAAGGGAAAGTCCAGATGAAGCAATTTAAGAGACTAATTTAGATCAAAGAGCAAGAAAGAATCCCAGATTACTGAGCTTCCAAAAAGAATTCATCCATCAAGCACAATTTCAAAATACATCAGTGGAAAGAGAGGAAAATTGCGCTACACAGCACTGCTGAAAGGCAGTCTGAACTGGAAAAGGCTTTAGCGCAATCTGAGCCCTTAGCTCCCTGGCCTGCTCTGCTTCCCCTGCACCCAGTTCAGTCCAGGCTTTCCAGAATGTGCTTTCTGTCCCAGCACAGTGCCTGCACGCAGCAGGGACTCAATGAATGGTAGTTCTTATGAACAGCTTTTCAGTAGGTTCTTGGGGAACAGAATCAACACTCTCGTGAATACCTAACCCTATCCCTAACCCTAACCCTAACCCTAACCCTTACCCTTACCCTAACCCTGGGGCCAGGCTGTCTGGATTCAAATCCCACATCTGGGAGTTCCCATCATGGCGCAACAGAAACGAATCTGACTAGGAACCATGAGGTTGCTTTCAATCCCTGGCCTTGCTCAGCGGGTTAAGGATCTGGTATTGCTGTGAGCTGTGGTTTAGGCCGGCAGCTGTAGCGCCAATTCAACCCCTAGCCTGGGAACCTCCATATGCCGAAGGTATGGCCCTAAAAAGGAAAAAAGAAAAAAAAAATCCCATATCTGTTATGAAGCAACTGTGTGACCTTCTGCGTGGTTTTCTCTTTTTCTCTTTCTTTTTTTCTCTTTAGGGCCACACCTGCAGCATATGGAAGTTCCCAGGCTAGGGGTTGCAATGGAGCTGCAGCTGCTGGCCTATACCACAGCTCATGGCAATGCCAGATCCTTAACCCACGGATCAAGGCCAGGGATCAAACCCTTATCCTCATGGATACTAGTTGGGTTCACTACCACTGAGCCACAATGGGAACTCCCAGAATGATTTTCTAACTTCTGGGTGTCAACGTACCCTGATTGAAAACGAAAATAACAGCATCATAGGTTTATGTCAGGTTGAAGAAAGACATGACATGCAAAATACCTGGTATACAGTAAGCATTTGAGTGAGCTATTCACATGCAAGGGAGAGCAAAGCACAGTCAGCTGGATAGTTTCGGTCTGTATCATTCCCTCCAAGTAAAACAAAACAAAACATATAAATACCTTCCACTGGCCACTGAATCAGGTTCAGCTGCACGAAATGATTAAATAACCCCTCCACACACACATACACCAGCAGTTTAGGAAAACAGAAATTAATTCCTCTCACAGATAAAATAACCCAGAAAGTAGGCAGCCCAGGACTTTTCCAGTGGACACATGATCTGGGTCCGGGGGCCTTTGGTTGTACTGCCCTCCCTCCACAGAGAGCGGCCTCATGGCCCTGGAGGTGCTCTGATCTCCTGTTCCAGGCAGTGGGGAGGAGCGGGGAGGGGGCGGGGAAATGGGCTTGCCCTTCCCCCTTTAAAAACACCTGTCAGTAGGGGCACCCAACACGTCCATCAACCCTCCATTGGTCAGAACTGGTCTCAGAATCCCATTGAGCTCCGAGGAAGCTTAGAAAATAGCCTCTCTTCGGGGGGGTCAGGTGCCAGCGGATCACTGCGGGTCCGAGTACGAACCCAGGAGAACGGCCATGGGGGAGGCAAAGGGCGCTCCCCAGCAGAGCCTAGCAGCCAGCAACTGCTCCGAGCACGAAATAAAATACTATTTAAGAGAAATGAGGGCAACCCGCAAAGGTGTTCATTTGCTTCCTTATTTGTTAGGCCGCAGTTGTTGGGAGTTTACGGCGTTTTATGTTTTAATCCTAAATTATGGAGAGGTTTATGCTCCCAGGCTCCCGAAAACGCTCGCCAGCGAGTGTCCACCCCATTCCCACCTCCACGCTCAGAGAGCAAAAGGACTCAGGGAGGATTTCAAAGAAAAGCCACCAGACGGCTGACAGCTCCGAACGCTAAGACCTAGCGCAGACTTTAAGGAAGGGGCGTGAGTCAGGCAGGGCAAGAAACGGCTAAAGGTTGACAAATAGTCGTCTCCTGCGGCACAAAGGACTCTGCCCCCGGGAGAGACGGGAGCAGGAGCGGAAGGAGGAGGGCCGGTCGTTAGCGCCACTAAGACTGAAGGCAAGGGGAGGAGAGGCAGAGGTGACCTAGGTTGACCTGTAAGGAGCAAGGGTCTGGCAGGAAGGCTGCTAAATACCGCAGGTGGAGGCCACACACGGACGTCCCTGAACGCGGGGGTATTTGCATATGCTCCTCCCCCAAGGCGGGGCTGGGGCGGAGGGGCGGGGCACAGGTAGGGGGCCGGTGAACGCTTGCACCTCACGCGTTTCCTTTCCCGAGCCCGTTTCGCTCACGGAATAACGACGTTTCAGGGTTCAGAGACGGGGTACTGTGTTGATCTGAAAGACAAGTCCTAGGTTTGCATGTATGGAAGAAGTAATAATTACATACTTTCAGTAGATTGAAGAATAGATCCTACAGAGAGGGAAGAATTTTCCGTGTTTTAAGATACCGGTAAAGGAGTTCCTGTAGTGGCGCAGCAGAAACGAATACGACTAGGAACCATGAGGTTGCAGGTTTGATCCCTGGCCTCGCTCAGTGAGTTAAGGATCCGGTGTTGCCCTGAGCTGTGGTGTGTACATCGCAGAGGCAGCTCAGATCTGGTGTGGCTGTGGCGCAGGCCGGCAGCTGTAGCTCCGATTAGACCCCTACCCTGGGAAGCTCCATAATGCCACTCTCTTTTTAGGGTATGGTCCTAAAAGCAAAAAAAAAAGATATCATTAAAAAAATTATAAATTGTAACACAGTGGCTTTCCAGTCAAGGGTACAGCAAGATGCATTTCATCCTCTGCAAAACATTAAGCAATGCCAAACAAAATATACCCAACAGAACATACACAGAGTAAAATAAAAAAGATAATAAGACAATGACTTAGGAGGACAAAAAAGAGGAAAGGCAGGAGCTGATGGGACCTGGGCCATGGGTCTCCAAACAGGCAGTGGTTCCAAACAGGCAGGGGTAACTGAGAATCCGGCCCCCTGTGGTGATGGTGATGGGGACAAAAAAGTGCCCCACCTGAGACTAAAGACCAAAGCCAAGGTCACTGCCGAGGCCCTGGGCTGGGACACAAAACCCCATTCCTCCTCTTTCCTCTCTCCTTCTCCAGACCCCAGCCCACAGGGGGAAGCCCCACCCCGACCCCGGGGTGCCCTGCAGCTCCCCAGAGCTGGGTAAGATGCGGCCGCCCTTGGTGAAAGGGGGATGCAAAGGATGGGCAGCCCTTTCCACTTCTCTCTCTTCCCCTCTCTCTGCTCAAGTTCAAGTTTGCTGTTGCACTTATATCTTCATTCCGTCTGTAACGGTAAAAGAAGTGCCTCGTAGAGCGGTTCACCACAAAAACAGGCAATGTAACTGACCCCTTAGAAAAGGAAAAGCATTTTGTCTCATGACACCTATGCCTGATCAAGTAGAGTATTTTCTAGTCTCTATATCACTCAAAATCCTATTTTAGTTGAGTTTTCTATTTGTTCTATGACTTCCTTGTACAGCATTTGTTTTCCTCAGTTTCTGGCTTCCTTGTGTGTGCATGAGCGTGTGTGGGTGCACACGCATGTTTATATGTAGTTATGCAAATATCTTCATTTTGTCATTAAGTACTTCCAAATTCTTAAGTATTCAGTGCGTGTAATGAAATCTATTTTCTCCCTCAAGACGATCTTCCGGGAGCCCTCTGACTTCCTCTTTCCATGCGAACCGACAGCTTCCCAGGCCTGTTACACACGTGACCCCCGCGCTCTCTGCAGTGATCTGGGCTGACTCCCGGCTTCAGCTTCCTGGGCGCACAGCCCCCTCTTTCTTAGATTCCTTCTCAGTCCCGGAGGAGCACATCCTCAATTCATTTTCTTTTTCAGAAAGGGAATATGTAGCAGTAAACTCTGAGTGCTTAACATTTTTTGTTTGTTTGTTTGCTTTTTAGAGCCTCACTTGCAGCATAAGGAAGTTCCTAGGCTAGGTGTTGAATCAGAGCTATAGCTGCCGGCCTACACCACAGCCACAGCAACGCCAGATCCTTAACCCGCTGAGCAAGGCCAGGAATCGAAACCGCAACCTCCTGGATACTAGTTGGATTCGTTTCTGCTGCACCACGGTGGGAACTCCCCCAATACACTTCCTGAAGTTAAAAAAAAAAAAAAAAATCATTGTTTTCTATACTAATCGATTTTTTCCATCTGAACACTTGAGTTTTTCTTCAGGGAAATTATCATTAGTTGTTTCTTTAAACATTTTCTTTCCACTCACTGTTCTCTCCTCCTGAAACTCCTGTGATAGACTCTGAATCCTCCTTGTCTCTGCACTTTCCCTCCCTTTGCTCCATGTTTCCACATGTTTCCACATCTGGAGCTCCCCACATGGCACAGCCCAAACGAATCTGACGAGGAACCATGAGGTTGAGGGTCCGATCCCTGGCCTCACTCAGTGGGTTAAGGATCTGGCGTTGCTGTGGCTGTGGTGCAGGCCGGCAGCTGCAGCTCCGATTAGACCCCTAGCCTGGGAAGCTCCATATGCTGCAGGTGCGGCCCTAAAAAGACAACAACTACAACAACGACAAACCAAAATGTTTCCACATCCATAACCCCTGGATTACTGTTTGATCTTCCTTCAGACCTTCCACTTTTGACTTTTCAGCTTAGCAATGATGTTTTTAATTTTTGAGAATTTTGAATTTCCTGAGTTCTCTTTTTTTCATGGCCATCTGTCCCTATTCTTTTTTCCAATAGATAAATAGTATATCTTTTGGAGCTCAGATTAGACAGTTCTTTTTTAAGTTTTGTTTCTCATCTCCCACTCTCTGAAACCATGTGTTTTACTTATTCAGACTGGTCTTTCATAGCAGTAGTTGCTTCTAAATGTCTTTCCATCTCTGCTTGACGTCGCTTGCCTTAGGAGTGATGGGATATATTGATTTTTTACAGGCAACTTAGATGTGTCTCCTTTGCAAACAGTAGGTCCATTTATCCCAAAGGCCGCTCTCTCAGCCTACTCCCACCCCAACCCCACCCCCACCAGAATAGGGGGTGGGTACAAGTCTGTGTAAGTGGGCCTGTCCTCCCCACCGGCAGGCTTCTGGGAATTGCCGGAACAAACTGGAATCCCTGGGATCTTGAACACCTGTGCCTGGGACTCCAGGTGGGGGTCCCAAGTCTCAGCTCCCGCCCTGCCTCAATCAGCTTTGACCCCAGACCTTCACCGTGGGGTCTCCTCAGGCACAGCTTTGCCTTTGACACCAGGGCTCCCAGGGCGGCAGCTGGCCAAGCGGTGCTGCTCCAAGTACCTACTGGAGGGGGAGGGCGCACCGACCGGGCCGCTCTGTGGCTGGTCCTTCCCATCATCGCTCCTCTCCAAACCTGCTGACTCCACGTCCTGGAATCCCTCCAGAGCTCTGCCAGGAAGAACAGCCATCACACCCATGGTGGCCTGGCTTAACGTCTCCTTCTGCTGCAATCCACTTTCCACCCACTTTCTATCGTCTGTAAATACTCCATAGTGTCTTGTCTGTGGATGGAGCTTTCTTATTCTCAAGGTCTCCGTGTCCTTCCACTGTTTTCCTATATCCTCTCCCATTCCACTGGGATCTGCTGGGCTCTGGGCAAGAAGAAGACAGACACAGACACAGCCTCTCTTCTCATGAGGTTTAGACTCTTGAGTAGAACAGACAGCTCAGGGCGTTAGCAGAGCACGTGTTGCAGGAAGATGCCCCGACCGGATTTTCGGGTGAGGAAAGGCCTGCAGAGGAAAGGCTGCCCAAGCTGAGATCTGAAGGATGACCAGGTATGATGTGGGGGCCAGAGGATGGGTGTAGGGGATAGAAAGGAGGGCGGAAAGGCATTCCAGCCTGAAGGAAGGGCATGTGAAAACGAGTGCTCCCTGCGGGTGAGAGTGGGCAGCACGTAAAGGGCCTGTAAACATCCTTATGCCTCACAGGATAGACTGGCCCGAACAAGCTTCCCCAGAGAACTGCCCACCTGTGGCCTAAGACCACCTCTTTCCTGCGCTTTTGTTTCAAAGGACGGAAGGGAATCGGCATCTACAAAGGGCTCCTGCTGGAAACGCTGATGCTGATTACCTCCTAATTCTCTCAATGGCTGAGACGGACAGGAATTATCAGTGCCAATTTAGAAGTAAGGAGGAAATCAAGGCCCTGAGAAGTTAAGCAACTTGGCCAAGGCCACACAGCTAGGAAGCGGTAATGCTGGGACTTTGACCTGTTGTCTCCGTGGGTGAAGCATACTTTGCTACAGCAGCTGCCAATATCTTTTCTTTACAATTTTAAAAGTTGTGCTAAAATACGCATAACATAAAATTTAACATCTTAACCATGGGGTTGTATTTGCTTTTGTCTTTTTCGGGCCACGCCTGTGGCATATGGAAGTTCCCAGGCCGGGGTCGAATCCGAGCTGCAGCTGCCAGCCTACACCACGGCTACAGCGATGCAGGATCCAAGTCGCATCTGCAACCTACACCACAGCTCACGGCAAACCCAGATCCTTAACCCACTGAGCAAGGCCAGGGATCGAACTCACATCCTCATGGATACGAGACAGGTTTGTAACCGCTGAGCTACAACGGGAACTCCTCTTAACCATTTTTAAGCACACAGTTCAGTGGCGTTACGTACGTTCATATTCCTATGCAACTATTACCTCCATCCTTCCCTAGAACTCTTTTCATCTTTCAAAACTGAAACCCTGGGAGTTCCCCGATGGTGCAGTGGGTTAAGGATCTGGCTCTTACTGCTGTGGCTTGGGTTCAGTCCCTGGCCCAGGAACTTCTGCATGCTGCAGGTGTAACCAAAAAACCCCCTAAAACAAAAAACCCTGAAACTCTGTACCCGCTGAATAATAACTCCCCATTTTCCCCTCCCCGTAACCCATGGCAACCACCATCCTACTTTGTTTCTCTCGGAGTTTGATGACTCTCAGCACCTTCGTGTTCTTGGAATCGGGCAGAATTTGCTTTCTGTGGCTGCTTTATTTCACTTAGCATAATCCCCTCAAGGTTTAGCCATCAGCACCAATATCTTTTTAATACCTCATACTTCCTGATAATATCCAAAAGCAAGAATATGCCCCAACTGGAGCTGAAAGTGGGAAGAATTAGGTTGTGATAAAACTCAGCATCATTAAGGAGATTGTTGAAACAGTGGTGAGTCAGCAGAGGACAGGAGAATTTTCAAAACCTCAAATCCTGCGCTCACTAGTGTGCGTGTAAGAGCTCTGACTCCGCTGTATATTCAATAGCCGGAAAGTGCATCCTGTCCTGGCAGCCGAACTTTAATTGATCCAGAGAGCTTCCTGCCCAGTAACATGACTCCTAAATTCTCTTCCTAAGAAAGGAACCCTCTCTTAACATTGGAGCAGGACCCAATTATTCACCATTTATCAGCTGTGCACTGTCACACACCAGTATGGTAACTCTTTCCATTTGCATCTCTGACCCAACCTCCACCTTCTTTTCTCTGCCTTGGGTCCCACAGGCTGAGCGATAGGATTGGTTTTTAGTTGGACTTGGCTAATTGGAGGCACCAGCAGGAGATTAGAGAGTGTTTGGCATATTTATTACCCTGGCTTTCTCTCAGCAGGGTTGCTGTGGGTTGGCTGCTCCAGAAGCAACAGTTCCTGACACCTAGTATGCACCTGCTGATCTGGAAAATGCTTTCACCACCCCCTTCTTTATCAGCAAAAGAAAAAAAAAAAATTAAAAGTAGTTTGTTTTCACATGTCAAGGACGGCACTCTATCCTAACTTCCTGCCTCAGGGCTGGGACACATCCTGTTGTCATTATCTGGCGGGACCTTGTTTGTCCTAATCGTGTAGAGAGCAGGAGAATTTTCCAGTTGGTCCTTACTCTGATGGCATCATGCTCACTAGATTCAGGGAGCAGGAGGTGGCCAGCGCCCAGTGCACTGGTAGAATAAACACACTGTGAGCTGGGAGAAAAGCCCGGGAAAGTCCAGGGGCTGCCACACCAGTGATGGTCCTGGGGCCCAGTACTCTGGGACATGCTGGAATATCCCCTTCTACAAGTGAGGGACAGCTGTGGCACCCTGCCCCACGTACCACGTAGGAGACACAATATTTAGGATTTTATCTTATTTCTTGCTTTTTAGGGCTGCACCCACAGCATATGGAGGTTCCCAGGCTAGGGGTTCCCAGTCACACCAGAGCAACGCGGGATCTAAGCTGAGTCTGCAACCTACACCGCAGCTGAGGGCAACGCCAGGTCCTTAACCCTGCGGGGCTGAGATCTAATCTGCTGGCAATGGATCCACACTGAGACCCTGAATCAGCGCCGCTTCCCAAGGGATCAGCCAGAGACCTGATAGAAGATGACATCAACAACGGCCCGAACCAGCCTCAGAGACATAGATATTTGCTACCCTGATGGCTTTGCCTTCCCTGCACGCCCCCGCCCCCTGCGGCCCCCGCAGACTTCTGCCCGCACCAACTCTCCCGAACTTACAGAATGCCTTATCTACGACCACACTGTTGCCGCTCAACACCTCCTCCCCAAAGGAGACGCATTTTCAGAGGTGATGTAATTTACCAGTGGGAGTCACTGGCGTTATCACCTGCTTCGCTCCTTAGAAAGAGACTGCTTAACAGAGTGGCTGCAGGGCACAGGTACGGAGCCAGCAGGGAGGCAGTCCCTGCAGAGGGGTGCTCTCCTGCTGGATGCAGTCAGTTCCACAGACCAGCAGCCGCGCCATAACCAGACTGCCGTGGTCTGGGAACCACAGGGTGGGGCAGGAGTGGCCCTTCTTACCACGACACCAAACAACCATCAAATAAGACGTGCTTCCTGTGTGACCTTGGGCTTAGCAGCCTAGGAAGGCTATTTCTGTCAGGGAACACAGACTTCCATCCCGTTGGAAGTTGAAACCGAGTCTGATCCTCAGCCGTTTGGGGCTCCTCGTGCATGAGAACTTTTAAGGTCTACTCTTTTAGCAACTTTCAAATATAGGACACAGAATTATTAACTCTAGTCTCTGTGATGCACGTGGCGTCCAGGATGTCACGACCACCTTCACCGGGGCCCACTCCTCCCCTTCCCTCCCCCTCCCGGCCCACCCCCAGGCCGCCCCAGGAGAGTAAATACCATTTGTACTCTGTATCTATAAATTTGCTGTTTTATTTTTTAGATTCCACATGAGTGATATCATATGGTATTTTTTTCCTCTGTCTTATTGCACTTAACATAATGCCCTGATGTTTCACCTGTGTTATTGCAAATAACAGGATTTCTTTTTTATGACTGAATATTTACATGTATGTATGATCACATTTTCTTTAGCCATTCTTCCATTTCTTTGGGTTGCTTCCATGTCTTGGCTATGAAAAATAATGAACATGAAGCTACATGTATCTTTCTGAGTTAGTGTTTTGTATCCTTTGGATAAACACTCAGGAGTGGAATTGATGTATCATACATATTTGTTTTATTTTTAAATTTCTTTTCTTTTCTTTTCTTTTTCTTTTTTTTTTTTTTAGGGCCACACTGGCAGCATGTGGATGTTCCCAGGAGGCTAGGGATGGAATTGGAGCTGCAGCTGAGGCCACAGCCACAGCAACACTGGGTCCAAGCTGCATCTACAACCTATGCTGCAGCTTGCAGGAACTCCAGATCCCTAACCCACCAAGTGAGGCCAGGGATTGAACCCACATCCTAACAGAGGCAACATCGTGTTCTTAACGGCTGAGCCACAATGGGAACTCCAATTCTTCATTTCTAAGTAGTTTTTACATCTTCTAGAAATATCGACATTCTTTTGGCTGGATTTTCACTGGGTTACTAAATAATAACATTAACTTCGAATAGCATCCTTCCCACAAATTTCACACTAAGCTGCTCCTTTTGGAACTAGACAACAGCAAAGGAGGACAAAATTAAATAGTCTAGACAAGGAAGAAAAAAATCTATTTTCAGTTTGTATTTTATTAGAGGTGACTTGCCAGCCTGATGATAAAATTATCCAAAATAAAAAGGGAATGAGTAGCTCCACAAAAATCTTCTTTATTTGTTCTTAAGCCCTTCCCTGACTTATGCATAGAACTACAATTCTTGGTGACTTCAGCCAGAGAGGCAGAATTTGCATCTAGCTAATGCTCGCAGAAAAGGCAGAAGTACTGTTTCAGTCTTACTGTGAATGTCCTTATGGATGTTTCTTATGCACTTGTGCAGAAGCTTCTGAAATTTTAGGTTCATGTGTCCTGGGTTCGGCAAGGGCAACTTCAAGTCCTCCTCTGAGGAGGCTCGCAACCCGGAATCCGAGCTCCAAAGGCATAGAGAAGCTCCCTGGACAACATCAGGCTCCATGCGGACACCCAACCCATCCAGCCCGTGACTACCATCCTCCAAAGTGGCAGCCAGAGAGAGGGGAAGCGGAGCCGGGACGCGAGCAGCAGAGAGGAAAAGCCACCTCCTCGGGGCTCTCTGCCCGGCTCTGCCGGACACCCTGCAGGTCGCGGAGAATCCCAGCGAGTGGCCAGTGGCAGAGGCTGGATGCAGACCAAATTCACACGGATTTCTGCACCTGGCGGCGCCCACTTGGCACAGACGCTAGCTGGCCGACCTCTGCCTCCCGGGCCGCACTGATCTGACCCTCTGTGCCTGAGAGAGAGTGGAAAGCCATCCCCGATTCTCTCACCAAATGCCCGAGGCAGGGGAAGCGTGAGCGGGGTTTGCAGGATGTCAACAGGGAGGGGTCTTCAAAAGAGTCCAGGTGAAAGGAAGAGTGGACACTTTGCTGATTTTCTGCCCTGGTCACGTAAACCTCCATCCCAGGGCCCCCGTCCAGTGCTGGCCTTTGGGGGTCGGACACGCCGAAGAGGACCACCACGTGTCGCAGGGCCAGGCTGTCCTGGATTTACCTATTCCGAAAGAACTGAGAGCACTCGGGGCAGATGAAAAGCCTTTTGTCGGGCTAGCACCTGAGTGGGAAGCTGCACCCCTACTTCCAAGGTGGTCCCACGAAAGGGGCAGATTAGCAGCTTCCAACTCTGAAGACCCGCAGCCAAACCTGAAGGGGTCTGGACTGGATGCTGCTTATTGATGGGGACCAGTAATATCACACCCACGTCACCCACTCCCCCGCCTTGGACAGAAATCAGTGCAAACAGCAGAGCAGAGAACCCCAAACTCACAACAGCAGTGAAGACCCGGCAACAAAGATCGTGGTGGCCTTGTTCAGAACCCTAAAATCTACTTTTTAAAACTAACAGTAACAAGTGGAAAGCTTAACAAAGGAAAAAAAAAAAAGCTAAATTTTGGCAAAAGAGCTCTATGGCTTTATTTTTTCTTTTTTTTGGCCACAGCCATGGCATGCAGAAGTTCCAGGGGCCAGAGGTCAAATCCAAGGCACATCTGTGACCTACGTCCCAGCTGCGGTAACCATGGATCCTCAACCCACTGCGCCAGGCCAGGGATGGAACTCACAGTCCCACAGTGACCTAAGCCTCTGCAGTGGGATCCTTGACCCACTGAGCCATGAGGGAACTCCTCTGTTGCATTTTAACTTACCTTGCTACCTCCCCCCCCACACCCCAACACAACTGCAGACTTGAGGCCAGAAGCCCAGTTTCCTGGTGCAGGTTACTGGTACCAGAGGGCCCAATACTGACCTTATTCTCAGAGAACTGTGGTTCTGCACTCGACCCCTATGGTAGCTCCTTGAAGGATCTCTTTAAGGGTTGCACACAACTTCTTGGGTGACATTTACCGAAAACATTTAAAGGCAAATGTATTAGCTGCTGCCACCTGCAATAAAGGATAACCATTAGGTCAGGCAATAGAAAGACCAAAAATCCTGGGAAGAAAGAAGGGCATAGCTCAAGGAATAAAGGCTTTGAAAAGCTTCTGTGTTTTCAAGGAATCTAGAAGCCCCCATGCGTGCCCGGTCTGCACGTGTGCTCAGTAAAGTCTTGACATTAATAAACTAGCAAAATATGTTCATTACTAAAGCTGAAAAGGTCAACATGTATTACTTATATAGCAAATTGTTTAGAAAAAAAAATCTACATGTCCCGGAGAACCACAGAAATTTGTGGGTCTTTTTCCTAGACCATGTATCATTGAGTCAATATAACTTACAATTTGTATCCCCTGCTAAAATGCATACTTCTCAGGGGCACGGATGTGATTATCAAGTAATGACCAAAAACGGCGTGCTGAACGCCTCTGCCCCATGCTGGTCCCTTACTGCTCCCGCTGTGTGAGTCCATCTCCTCTGGGAAGTCTTTGTGGGTCTCCCAGAGGAAGGATTGTGCCGTTGGTGCTTTCACAGCCTCAGCTGGTGCTTCATGGCCCAGATGAAAATTATTGCTAAATAATCTTCTAATTACTAGTTAGGACTCTGTCTCCCCCGGAGAATGCGTAATTTCCCTGAAGGCACAGACTTTGTTCCCATCTCAGGAAGAGGTTTCAGTATCAAAAGGCACATTACAAATAGTTCAGTAAAAGATGAATGAATACATATGTCCTACTCTAGAGGATTTTAGCAAGAAGGTACCCTCTAATTTTGTAGGTGTTGTGATTCTGGTCTGCATGGAGAATGATGACGTAGAGGGGTGCATGAGGAAGGCACTGGGGACGAGGTGCTGGCATTCAAAGGTTTCCTGTCAAAAGTCAATAACGACAAAGTATACTTTTTATTCCGAACATTTGTAGTAGTTTCTCACTTTGGTGTCCTAGGTTTCAAACACATTGGCTTAAAATTTTCCTTCTTGGGGGGTTCCCATTGTGGCACAGCAGAAACAAATCCGACTGGGAACCATGAGGTTGAGGGTTCGATTCCCGGCCTTGCTCAGTGGGCTAAGGATCCAGTGTTGCCCTGAGCTGTGGTGTAGGTTGCAGATGCGGCTCGGATCTGGCGTGGCTGTGGCTCTGGCGTAGGCCACCAGCAACAGCTCTGATTAGACGCCTAGCCTGGGAACCTCCATATGCCTTGGGTGCGGCCCCAAAAAGACAAAAACAACAACAAAAAAAACAAAAAACAAAAAACAAAACAAACCATGTCATTTATTTATTTATTTTTGGCTGTACCACAGCATGAAGAAGTTTCAGGGCAGGGATCAAACCTAAACCACAGCAGTAACAAAACCAAATCCTTAACCCCCTGAGCCACCAGGGAACTCCTAAAACTTTCCTGATTAAAAGATCCCGTTGATAAAATATCCCTCAAATGGAAAGAGACAACAGTCTTTCAATAAGCGAATGATTAAACCACCTGGGGGCATCCATACCATGAAATACTACTAAATATTAAGAAGAAAGGAACTATTGAGAAACACAACTTGGATGAATCATCTGAGTAAAAGAAGCTGACCTAGGAATTCCCGCTGTGACGTAATGGTCTCGGTGGCGTCTCTGCAGCTCTGGGAAGCAGGTTCTACCCCAGGCCCAGCACAGCGCGTTAAGGGTTTGTCGCTGCTGCAGCCACAGCATAGGCCGCAACTTCGGCTGGGATCAGATCCCGGGCCCATGAATTCCATAAGCTTCGGGGTGGTTTAAAAAAAAGAGAGAGAGAGAGAAGCTGATCGGCTGTGTGATTATTTAACATCCTGGAGGCGGTAGATTCTATGGCTGAAGGACAGGTTGGTGGCTGCCACGGAAGGTGGGTGGAGGCTGTGGGGAGGACAAGGGGCGGCGGCAGCAGGGAGACTTTGCCGGGCTGGAAGGGCTCTGGGGCTTGACCGCAGTCGTGGTCTGGGAACCTCTGCAGGTGATAAAATGGCATGACACCACCCCCGCACAAGGCGTCCGTCACCTGGCTGGTTTCCACTGTAGCTCTATGAGTTACTGCCACAGGGGGAGACCCGGTGAAGGCACTCGGATCGCTTTGTACTTGTTTTACGGCTTCCACAATTATTTCCAAATAAAAAGTCAAAAAGAAAGGAGGAAAAATGTTGGCGCGGGGAGCTACGTTTCCCACAGGAAGGCCTGCAAATCTGTCGCACCGTCCCAGACACACGTGGGAGGACACGTGTCCCAGGAAGGAAGCGCATCTAGAGGAAGGTCCCATGGGACTCAGCACCCCGGCAGCAACCTGCATTGGCTCCACCGTCCTCCTAGAGGCAGCCGCTGCTTTGGCCGCCGGGTACAGAACGGACGCCACTTATCACGTGTACTTGGAGAGGCAGGAGCCTGAGAGAGGCAGATTCCTAAGGTTCCGCCTAAAAAGTCTGGAGGTTGACAAAGAATCTGCCTCTGGTCATCCACGAGGCTGACCGTCTCCCATGACAGTCTTTAGATCCCGAGGTCGAAGTCTGTCCCACCACCCCCTCTTGTCCTCAGGAGTAAAATCCTTCAATTCTATACATGAGAACCATAGACTCCGTTCTTTGATCACGAAAATAAAATGCCACCCACTCAAAATTCTAGAAGAGGAAATATTTTTTTTCCTGTTGAAATGTGAATAACACAGGTCCTGCTAAAGAATTCTATTTATCTCTTCTATGCATTTCATAAGAATTCATTAAAATATCTGAGGGGGGAAAAAAGGCAATGCTGAAATCCATTATCATGCGAGCATAATATTTGGTCTCCACGGCGACCTCAGTATTCTGTCACCACAGTCACTCAGGGCAGAGGCCTCCCCAGACAAGAGCCAGTGTTTGAAACAGCTTCACCGAGACGTAACTTACACGTCGTAACCTTGACCCATTTCAACCTTATTTACTGCATTCCCACAATCTAATTCTAGATGGTTTCCTTCCTCCTCAGACTAAACCCTCTGCCCAACAGCTGTCAACTCTCCTCCCAGCCACTAATCCACTTCCCATCCCCACAGGAGAGTCTATACGAATTGAATCACACGTGTTCTTTTGTGTCTAGCGTCTTTGAACATGTTTATGTGGCATGTATCAGTTATTTTATTTCTTATTGTCAACGAGCTGTCTTTGATACAGATTATATAACATTTTGTTTATCCACTCACCAGTTGATGGACATTTCAGTTGCTTTGACTTTTTAGCTACAGCGACTATGGGTGCTCTGAATATTCAATGCGAAAACTCTGTGTGTGAACATGCATTCATTGCCCCTGTTAGCCACTATAGTAGGTGTAAAGCAGTAGCGCCTGTGTGTGTTGTGTGTGTGTTTTCTTTTTTATCCTTTTCCGACTGCCCCGAGGCAGATGGAATTCCTGGGCCAGGGATCAGACCCGAGCCACAGACGCAGCAGCGCTGGATCCTTTAACCCACTGTGCTGGGCCGGGGATTGAACCTGCGTCCTGGTGCTGCAGAGATGACGCCAATCCAGCTGTGCCGCAGTGGGAACCCCTCCCACTGTAGTTCTGACTTCCACTTCCTTAATTACTAGTAATAGTCAGCATCTTTTTATGTGCTTATCAGCCGTTGTATATCTTCTTTTTAGAAACATCAGTTCAAATCCTCTGCCCTTTTAAAATACATGGGGTCATTTTTAGTGAGTCGTTAGAGTTTTATGTTCTTAATGTAAATCCCTTACTGAATACATATGATTTGCAAATATTTCTCCCATTCTGTGGGTTTTTTCACTTCCTGGCAAGTGTTTTTTGAAATGCAAAAGTTTTAAGTCTAATTCATTATATTTTCTTTTACCCCTGTGCTTTTGGGGCTATTTCTAAGTAATCACTGCCAAAAGCGACCTTGCTTTGTTCTAAAATTTACCGTTTTAGCTCTTACATTTAGGTCTATGATCCACTTTGAGTGAACTTTTCTGCGTGGTGTGAGGTTGAGATCTAAATTCAGTTTTTTGCCTAAGTGGATCTTCAATTGTCCCAGAACCATTTTTGAAGGCTCCTACTTCCCCATTGGGTTTTCTGGATACCATTGCTAAAAATCAATTGACCGTAAATGTAAGGGTTTATTTGTGGGCTTCTTAATTCTATCCTATTGATCTATGTTTATCCTCTTGCCACTATCACACATTACTGTAGCTTTGCATTAAGTTCTGAAATGGGGAGGTGTAGTTTCTCAAGCTTTATTCTTCTTTTTCAATATTGCTGTCTGGATCCTTGGCATTTCCATGAGAATTCCAGCTTGTCAATTTCTAACCCCCCCCAAAAAAGCCAGCAGAGATTTTAATAGAGTTTACACTGAATATGTGGAACAATTTGGGGGGGGGGGGCATCTCTACACAATATTAAGTCCTTTTTAATCTATGGACAGAGAATGTTTTCCCATGTATTTAGGTCTTCAATTGCATTCAACAATATTTTGTAATTTATAATGCTGTAGTCTTGTATTTTTGATAATTTATTCCAAAATATTAACTAGACCTATTATGGTCATTTTGCAGTATATACAAATATCAAATCATTATGTTGTACGCCTAAAACTAATATGTTAATTATACCTCAATTTAAAAAAAGAATGTACAGCTGAAATTTTCCTCTAAGTACAGCTTTCATTGCAACCCATAAATTTTGGTATATTTCATTTTCATTCATCTCAAAGTATTTTTAAATTTTCATTATGATTTCTTCTTTGATCCATTAGTAATTTATAGCATATCATTTAATTTCCACATATTTGTGATCTCCAAATTTTTCCTTATGTTTCCATTGTGGTTTGAGAACATACTTTGTATTTCAATTATTTTGAACTTTTTGAGACTTGTTTCATGGCCTAGTATCTAGTCTATCCCAAAGAATATTCCATGTGAACTTGATATGTCTATTCTGCTATTGTCTGAATATTCTATAGATTTCAGTTAAGCCTAGTTGGTTGATATACACATTTTTTTTGTTTTGGTTGATATCTTCTTCTAATTTTCTGTCCGAGTGTCCTATCCATTACTGATAGGGAATCCACCTATTATTTTTGAATTTTATAATTCTCCTTTCATTTACCTTCTGTTTAGTCTTAACACTAACCTCGGAGTGAACTTTTACAAAAAATAAGTCAGATTATGTCACTCCTCTTCAAAATTCTCTAATGCCTTCCCACCTACCCCACCCAAAATTCAAGTCAAAGTACATACAATGCCTAAAAACCCCCTTATCTTTCACAGCATTCCACACCAGCTCCCCCTCCTCCTTGGCCCAGCCCACTGCCAACACGCCAAACCTAACACTGCTTTCATGCATCAGACACTCTTTGTCCACACTTGCTGTTGTCTTTGCTTGAAAGGCTCTTCTCTCAGACATCTGCATAGCTTCCTCCACTTTTTCAGATCTTTTGCTCAAATGCTCTTCTCAGTGAGGTCTTCTCCGAACACCCTATTTTAACTAGTGATGTTTCATCATTTCCCCTTTCCTGTTTGGTATTTTCTCCACAGCACTCATCTCCATCTGTCATAATATGGATATTATAACATATAGAAATAGTGTATTATTTCTTATACGTCTTTCACCTCTTAAATGTAAATTCAAGAGCACAGGGATTTTTGTCTGTTTTACTGCCACATACCTCCAGCACTAGATCAGTGCTGGTCACAGAGCAGATGCTCAATGAATGTCTGCTCCCTGAATGAATGAATAAATGAATGCCCTGAGCACTGCTGAGGAAACCAGTCAGCTGAGCAGCAGACTAAGTTGGACCCACTGTCAATCTCAAGTGGCCATAAATCCCAATTCATTCTGTTACTCTAAGACTCTGCAAGTGTGAATGATCATTTTCTTAAAATCCCATCATTTTCTTTAAATTCCATTAATACTATTAAAATTATTCGAATTAGGAGTTCCTGTTGTGGCTCAGCTGGTTAAGAACCTGACTAGTATCCATGAGGATGTGGGTTCAATCCCTGGCCTTGCTCAAAGGCTTAAGGGTCTGGTGTTGCCACAGGCTGCTGTGTAAGTTGGGGATGCAGCTGGATCTGGTGTTGCTGTGGCTGTGGTGCAGACTGGCAGCTGCAGCTCTGATTCGACCCCTAACCTGGGAACTTCCATATGCCCTGGGCGTGGCCCTAAAAACTAAAAAAAAAAATTACTCATATTAACAATGACCCAATTGGATCACCCTGTGGCTCCCTTCCACTTCCATCTTTTCCAGCTCGGTTTCCAAATATTTTTAAAGCATTCACTATATGCTAAGCACTGGAATACAGAGTAGTACACCTATAAGGACTAAATCCTAACCTTTATGAAGCTTAGGTTAAAATTTTCTGAAATGCACTGCGCCAAAGAAATCAGACCACTCTCCTCAGAAGTTCCCCGTCTATTTTACTCTCTGGTTTCAAGTACCTTCTCCTAGATCAACTAAAATTAAATAGAATTCTAGCAAATGCTTTAAATTGAACCTTACCAGTTTCATGCACATAAATCGGTTTTCAGATACTAGCAAAACCAAGTTTTAAGCATCACAGATTCTTGAAAACTAGTTTGAAGAAAGTAGTTGGCAGTGGAATTTGCAAAATTTGAAAGCTTTGTAAAATTAGCAGCATTAAACTAAGGTCTGAAAAAGGTTATTTGCATAACATTTTATGCTTCAACTACAAACTCCAGTGCTAAAACTTTCTAAAAGCATTTCGTATCAGTTATTTTGCAGACGCATTTTGATGTCATTGTGGTTCATTATAATGGTTAAAGCTATTGTCCGTTTTCCAAAAAAGTCTATTTCAAAAATTCCTGGCATATATGAAACTGTAGCCAGAGTAATTTTTCTAATGGCTAAAAAGGTTTTAGTCTTTTGTCAGCAAGTCCTGTAGTCAAAATATTTCAACCACAGATTCTTCTTTATTCCATCAGACTATAGCCAAGTACCTGAATGACAGCAGAGAGGCAGAGACAGGACACTGTGCCAGTCAGCAGAAAATTCTGAAGCTACTCAGAGGACAGAAGCCTAATTGCTTACCTATTTCATTTAACAACCAGTTTTGAGAAACTTCTGTGGATTTCTTTTTAAAGTTTCTCCGAGAGCAATTTTAATAAGCATAAGCAAGTCCTAGCTCCATACCTATCTGATTTTCCCACAAATCTGACCTGCTGGACTAATACGCAGTTCCACTAGAAATCTACAGTCATGACAAAATAACAGTGAAGCAAATCTAGCTTACAAGATAAATTAAAAATCCAAGAACTTCACTTCCAGGCAATTCAGCAAAGTTGTACAGTTGCCATTGGAATTGTGATAGGAACTGAATTGACTCTATAAATCGTTTTGAATAGTATGGACATTTTAACAATATTAATTCCATCCCAATCCATGAGCATGAAATATATTTCCATTTATTTGTGTCCTTTTCAATTTCTTTCTTTAATGTCTTGTAGTTTTCAGTATATAGGTCTTTCACTTCCTCGGTTAAATTTACTCCCAAAGTATTTTATTCTTTTTGATTTCAGTTCAGATTTCAAGTATCTAAGTTGAAGTCCCCAGGCTAGGGGTTGAATTGGAGCTGCAGCTGCCAGACTACACCATAGCCACAGCATCGTCAGATCTGAGCCGCATCTGTGACCTACAGCAGAGCTCAGAGCAACACCAGATCCATAACCCACTGAGCGAGGCCAGGAAACAAACCCACATCCTCATAGAATACTAGTCGGGTTTGTTACTGCTGAGCACAACAGGAGGACTTCGAATGAAAATTTTAATGTAAAAAAGATTATTTTGCATAATTATACTTCACAATATGTTTTTCAATTATTCATCGTACTTCTGCCTCATTATTTTAGCTATCATTACAGTGACATTTTCCTGGAGACATGAATTTTCATTATATACTTTCTACACTAGAAACTCCTCATCGGTTCTTACCTGAACTTGTCTTCCTGCCAGTCCATCCAGACGACGGGCAAATCCAACAGAGTTGACTGATGTCCTATGTGAGTTCCCAACTAAAGCCCCACACCTAAGAGGGCAAATCCATCTTTTTTCCAAGCTTAGAAAACTTGCCCTGCTGGAGATAAACTGCCAAAGTCACCTGAAAAGCCAAAATAAAGCAAAACATACTCTGTTAATACTCTTCCGCAGTGTAAAGTACAAAAACAGAAACAGAGATGTGAATTTAGGTTTTTTTTTTCTTTTTTTTCATTTTTGGCCACCCCATGTCATATGGCGCTCCACGGCCAGAGATCAGAGCTAGTCTTGACCTAAGCCTCGGCTGCCTAACCCACTGTGCTGGGTGGGGCTCGATCGAACCTGCGTCCCAGCGCTCCCAAAACACCACCGATCCCAGAGTCACAGTGGAAACTCCTGAATTTACTTTAATGACCAAAAGTCGTGGGGTTTTTTGTTGTTGTTTTTTTTTTGTCATTTTAGGGCCACACTGGCAGCATGTAGAGTTTCTCAGGCTAGGGGTCAAATCAGAGCTACAGCTGCTGGCCTACACCTCAGCCACAGCCACGCTAGATCCGAGCTGCATCTGCGACCTACACCACAGTTCATGGTAATGCCGGAAACTTATCCCACTAAGCGAGGCCAGGGATCGAAACTGCGTCCTCATGGATACTAGTCAGATTCATTTCCACTGAGCCATGACAGGAACTCCAAGTTATGGGTTTTGATAAGTATTTTACTCAAGTCTGAGGCAAGATCAAATTTGCTTCCTTTTAGTAAATCACATTCCTGCTCATGGGCTGAACTTATGTTTTAAAGCTACTGGATAACTTTCATTTGTCCGAGTTTTTAAAGTCGTTATCCATTTCTCTGAGTTTTTTTTTCTTTTTAGGGCCAAAGGTGTGACATATGAAGGTTCCCAGACTAGGGGTTGAATCGGGGCTACAGCTGCCAGCCTACACCAGAGCCACGGCAATGCGGGATCCTTTAACCCACTGAGGGAGGCCAGGGATCAAACCCACAACCTCATGGATACTAGTCGGGTTTGTTTCCACTGAGTCACAATGGGAACTCCCCTCTGAGTTGTTAAAGTTGAGTTTTTAAAGTTGTTTTAAACAGAGACTTTCATTTCTCTGAGTGTTTAAAGTTTTTGCATATGTACAATGCCTTTACATAAGCAAAACCTACTTTCTTGCAGCTCTGATTCAACCCTTGGCCTGGGAACCTCCATATGCTGCAGGTTTGGCCCTTAAAAAAAAAAAAAAAGTTCAAAACCCAAAAAACCTACTGTCTGCCTGTAATATCCTTACCACTTATCCTCTGGTGGATGGCTGCTGTTTCATCAAGTTCAACCTTTTTTTTTTTTGCTTTTTAGGGCCGCACTCACAGCATATGGAGGTTTCCAGGCTAGGGGTCCATTGGAGCTGCAGCTGCCAGCCTACACCAGAGCCACAGCAACTCAGGATCCAAGCTGCATTTGTGACCTACACCACAGCTCACGGCAACACTGGATCCTTAACACACTGAGCAAGGCCAGGGATCGAACCTGCATTCTCGATACTAGTCAGATTCGTTTCTGCTGAGCCACAAGGGGAACTCAACTCCTTTTTTCATGCAGGGGTTCTTCTCTCCCACTCCTTCCTCTAATACAGGTGCGCAGCCCCCACACTGCTCACAGCCAGCACCCGTTTCCCGTCTCCTTAGCACACTGTAGCACCCTCTTCCTCTGCAGACTCCTTGTGGAGCCTGGAGGGCAAGGATCATGTTTTACTCACGTTTACAGTCTCATCCCTCAGTGCAGTATGTGATTTAATCTAGGGCCTTATAAATACTGAATGAATTTTGAGTTTTCGTACTTTCTACATTTAATTTACTTCCTATTTCCATGTTTCAATTCTTTTCTTATTCTTTTTACTTAATGCAAAGTGATCTCAAACGAGATAAACTGACCGTTAGACACTTAAGAAACCACTTTGGTTTTCATATCTGTAGATGGAGCTGGTGATACAAATCTACTTTAAAAACCTGTCGTAAAAATAAATGCCTTACTATCTTCAGAGGAAAATGTTAAATAAATTTTTAAAAATATATTGGGAGTTCCTGCTGTGGCTCAGGGGTAACCACCTGACTAGTATCCACGAGGACGCAGGTTTGATCCCTGACCTTGCTCAGTGGGTTAAGGATCCAGCGTTGCCAAAAGGTGTGGTGTAGGTCGCAGAAGTGGCTCAGATCTAGCATTGCTGTGGCTGCGGCATAGGCCAGCAACTGCAGATCTGATTTGCCCCCTAGCCTGGGAACTTTCATATGCTGCAGGTGTAGCCCTGAAAAGCAAGAAAAATAAAATAAAATAGGGTTTACTCTGGAAAACCGTTTGGCAATTTTCTATGAAGTCAGACATATCTTATGATCAAGCAATGCTCTAAGTATTTACCCAGAGAGATGAACATATATTCACAAAAATATTTATGGCAGCTTTATTCATAGTACCGTTAAATTATGTTTTTTTTTTTAATTTTTTTTGTTGTTGTTGTTGTTTTTTTTCCTAGGGATGCACCCTGGGCATATGGAGGTTCCCAGGCTAGGGGTCTATCAGAGCTGTAGCCGCCAGCCACAGCCACAGCCACAGCAATGCGGGATCCGAGCCACGTCTGCGACCTACACCACAGCTCACGGCATCGCCGGATCCTTAACCCACTGAGCAAGGCCAGGGATGGAACCCACAACCTCGTGGTTCCTAATCAGATTCATTAACCACTGAGCCATGACGGGAAGTCCCCAAAACCCCCCAAATTTCTATCAGGAGGAGAATGTGTAAGTGAACTGTGGTATACGCATATAGTGGAATACTTCTTAGCAACAAGAAATAAATGGAACTACTGGTATAAGTAACAACATGACTGAACCTCAAAAACATTAAGCTGAACAAAAACAGCCAAATAAAAGAGTACATACTGTACAGTACCATTTATATTAAAGAATAGGCAAATCTAGGAGTTCCCACTGGGGTGCAATGGATTAAGGATCCAGTGTTGCCCTCAGCTGTGGTGTAGGCTGCAACTACAGTTTGGATTCAATCCCCGGTCCTTGGGAATTTCATGTGCCAGGGATGTGGCTGAATTTAAAAAAAAAAAAAAAAAAAAAGAGGAGTTCCCGTCGTGGCGCAGTGGTTAACAAATCTGACTAGGAACCATGGGGTTGCAGGTTCAATCCCTGGCCTTGCTCAGTGGGTTAAGGATCCGGCGTTGCCATGAGCTGTGGTGTAGGTTGCAGATGTGACTTGGATCCTGCATGGCTATGGTTGTGGCGTAGGCCAGTGGCTACAGCTCCGATTCGACCCCTAGCCTGGGAACCTCCATATGCTGCGGGAGTGGCCCAAGAAATGGCAAAAAGACCAAAAAAAAAAAAAAAAAAAAAAAAAAAAGAATAGGCAAAAACTAATCTATGGTTATAGAAATCAGAATTGTGGATGGTTCTAGAGGCGGAGGGGGATTAACTGGGAAGAAGCATCAGGAATGTTTTCTTTCTTTTTTGGCCGCCCAGTGGCATATGTAGTTCCTGGGCCCTGATCAGATCTGAGCCTAAGCCGCAGCTGTGGCAACGCTAGATTTTGGAAAGGAAAAAGGATGTTAAGAAAAAATGTGAATTATAGACTTTAGTTAACGGAAACACGCAATACTGGTTCACTAACTGTAACAACTGAACCATTCTAACGTGGACTGAAGTTTGGGATTTGTCATCAGCCTCCACACAGAGTAAAACATGACCCACTGCACCTGCCAACCACGGCACCGACAGGCGGATCTCGGGGTGGAGATCAGGAGGGAGGTACTCTGTGCTCTGGGGACACTGGAAGAGCAGGTCTTCAGATACATTTTCTTTCTTTTTTTTTTGGTCTTTTTGCCATTTCTTGGGCCACTCTCGCGGCATATGGAGGTTCCCAGGCTAGGGGTTGAATCGGAGCTGTAGCCCCCGGCCTATGCCAGAGCCACAGCAACGCTGGGTCTGAGCCGCATCTGCAACCCACACCACAGCTCAAGGCAACGCCGTATTGTCAACCCACTGAGCAAGGGCAGGGATCGAACCTGCAACCTCGTGGTTCCTAGTCGGATTCGTTAATCACTGCGCCACGTTGGGAACTCCAGACAGATATTTTTAGGACATTTTATGAGCCCACTTCTTGCATCCCCTCATATCTAGAAAAACACTAACACCTTTCATGGTGACATCTGCCCCATGTGACAAGAAGTAGCCTTCACAAGACCAGCAGCAAACTTTGTAATATTCGTGCATGGCTGCACGCACCTCCCCCTCCCCCTTTATCACTTACATCTTGATAGTTCCCCTTTCCTCCAGGCGGCAGTATTTCAGAGCTGGCTGAAATACTGCCTTCTGGGCTGTACCTAGTGGACAAAACAAAAGATGTCAAGGTCAGTCACTCCAAAGTTGGGCCAGTTAGCCCTGAAGGAACTCAAGAAAGAAATACTGGCCCAGGGCTGGTGCATATCAGAGGAGTGATTCCTGTAAGCCCAGACCGTTGCATCTTTCCAAAGAAACTGGTTTTCTGTAAAACTTTTTCTGCAAATCTGGTTTTCTGTAAATCTTTTGTTCCTCATACTCTCTCTTTGTTACAAAAACTCATATATCCTTGCTCCCCCCCTCACCTCTTTGGAGTGGTCTCCCAGGCTTAACTCCTAATTTAATCACCACCCCCCCAGCCAGGTATTCAATACCCAGCTCAAAAATAGTCAAGAAAGTTAAAGCCTCCCTTCTACCCCTTTCTTTATAGTCTCCTCCCTATCAGACAATACCACACTTCTAAATTAGATTTTCAGTTCCTTTTATTCCTGGACTAGTTTCACTACATATGCATGTATAACAAAAGCAATATATAACATTGTTTTACATGTTTTAAAATTGCACCTACGCGAATTCCCACCATGGCACAGTAGAAACGAATCTGACTGGGAACCATGAGGTTGCAGGGTTAGATCCCTGGCTTTGCTCAATGGGTTATGGATCCGGCGTTGCTGTGAGCAATGGTGTAGGTCGAAGACGCCGCTCGGATCTGGCGTTGGCCACCAGCTGTAGCTCCAATTAGACCCCTAGCCTGGGAACCTCCATATGCCCCAGGTGTGGTCCTAAAAAGCAAAAATAGAAAAAAGAAAAAAAAACTGTACCTACATAAATCTCCCTCTTTCTGCTTCATCACATTTCTAGGTTCAGTCTTGACTTACTGGCATATAATATTGCGTCCTGTGAATATCCCATGTTTATGCTCTTATTGATGGAAGTTTCCAATTTTTTGCTCCTACTCACAGTGGGGCTATGGACACCCTTGTCTACACAGCAAAGTTCCTATAAAATACACAGTTAGGAGCTGAATGCTGGAATTTGCTCTTTGGATATTTCGGTTTTACTAGAGTTTGCCCAATTGCTTCAAGGTGGTCTTAACATGTACGCACCTACCAGCAGGTGCGGAGGATGTTTAGACGCGTGGAGGAAAGAGCTGACTGAAAGACATACAAATTGGATAATACACTCTCTCCACCACCACTTGACTTCTGTGCCCACGCAGTCAAGTCTACAAGCGGCAGCTAAGCGCTCAGAGGAAATAACCAAGCGCTCCCAGCGGCCCCACAAAGCAAGCACCCGCCCGCTTCCGGCGTGGCGTCTGTCGCAGGCTTGACGTCAGCACGCTCGGGGCGTCGCCGCCCGGGTGGCGCCCTTGAAGGCCCCTTTCCGGGCTGTCTGGCAAGATCCAAGTGTCCGCTTGCGTGGGTCGAGCACCTCTTTTTCTCAAGAAAGGAAACCATTCTCACAGGCTCTTCTGGTTCCTGGGGACGCTACCCGCCCCCAGAAAAGAGTGGCTGCGGGCCGGCGTCCCCTCAGGCAGCGCCGCGGGCAGCCCGCAGGCCCTTGTAAGGCGCGCGCGCGGCCCCGCCTCCTCCTTTTCGGCCGGCACCGCCATCTTCCAGGTAGGGCCCGCGCGTGGCTCCCGGCGCCCGGCGTGCCACCGGCGTGAGCGCCAGCGCGGCGGCCGCGGCGGCCGGGCGTTGGGGTTCTGGAGAGACTGTCCAGTCCGCTTCGGGCCCGCTGGCTTAGGTTGGGGAGCTATGTCCGTCCGCGGCGGGCTCGGGCCTGGGCCGCGGGGCCGAAGGCCGGGCTCCGACGCCGCGGCCCTGCTCGGGGGACATGCGCTCGAAGCACCGGGGAGAGACACGTGGTTCTGTAATGTTTTCGGTGTGGTGTCCTAATCCCCGTTTGGGAACTTGCAGCGTCATGCTGTGGGGTAGAAGTTTAGGGTAGTGGGAGCGGGTTTAAAGTCAGCCGCCGGCCTGAAGCTCCGGTGAGGCCTGCGTGTGTCTGAAAGTCGGGGGTCGTGTGTCGGTGAACCACACAGGTGCCCACTGCGTCGATCGGCATAAGGAAGTCCCGGCCTTTCGTTGGTGATGCAGGAAATGATTTCTCGCGGCTTTAATTCTGGGCTGGGATCACAGTTGGACAAAGGGAGTAAACTGTGCTGCGGGTTCTGTTTTCGTAACGCCTGGACAAGTGTTGAGCGGAGGAGGGATTCATGAGTAGCCGAGTCAGACCTAACGTGAATAACCACTACATCTGAGTCTGGTTATGCAAACTGCGGGTTGCATTCCGTAGTGGGTCCCATTTTTGGAAGTATTACAGAATTTAAAGCATCGTTGCTTGGGACGTTAAGTATTATTTTTAAAAACGCGTTCGTTTGTGTATTCAACCATGTTCAATTTCTAGCTCAAAAAATGGGTCTAGTGGAAGGAGCGTGGATTCTGGAGTCAGAAGTGACTTCCATTACGGATTGTGCCACTTTGTGACTCCACATAGTGAGGTGGACCTGCAAGCATGTCTCCTTGTTTATGAACTTAATACAGAGTTGAGAATTAAAGCTGAACTTGTGCTGCATAGATGCTTAATGCCTTTTAAAAGGAAGGCTGCATTTGTTTTAACAATGGTTTGCTTCGAATGGGTTGGGTGAACCGTTCTTGTGTGTCTTCTTGCCACACAAGTTAACCTGAAAAAGGTACTTGGGTGTCACTGTTCTTTACGGTTAAGGGGTGGTAGGTAAAAAGAGACTGGTTTATGTTGGAACACTCTCAGAAACCTAAGCTGGCCTTCGGTTTATTTTGCCTTGTGGTAGGAGTAGTTGCTGGCAATGGTATGTTCTCCACTTGGATGATTTGAAGCAATGAAAACCATTTTCTGACCTTTGGGGAAATAAAGTGAAAGGTTCAACTTGTGAAAGCCTATTGATGAGTTCTTTGACTACTATTTACTAGTGATAATCCCTTTCCGAGTGCTAGGAATTGCTCCGTGTTTTGTAGACATTACCTTAGTTGTAAAAGCATTAACCCTATTTCACATGGGAGGGTCAGAGTTTAAGAGTAGGTCTCCCAGCAAATACTGGGCAGAACCTATGTCAGAATGAGTTCAGTGATTTTAAAGCCTACTGTATGTCCTCCTGTCTTATGTTTCCTTGTAAACCTAGATGTATGAAGTGAGCTAGTTTTGACAGTTAATAGATGTTGTATAATGAAACCTGTAGGTTGATAAGAAAGGGGCTTTAGTCTGTTGTGTTAAAACGCAAGACTGAGTTTTGTCATTGTCATGTCCCCGAACAGTACGTATATCTTCTAGTTAGCAATCCCAGTGCTCTTAGCAGTCTAGGCTGGGTTCTCCTGATTAGTGTGGCACAAGTCCTGTTGTGTTTTTATATTCTAATAGGAAAAGTACTGGTTTGGATTTTTAAATCCAGTTCGGCTTTTTAGGAGTTTTAAAGTTATAGAACTTAGGTGGTTTTGGCAGAAAGCTTACTTGGTAAAATAACTTGAGTTTGTTTCTGTTTTGTTTTTACCCTTTATAAGAACCATGCTGAACCGGCTTTTTAGATACTGGCTTGATTCTGATGTTTCTACCGAAATGCATGCATTTGTAATTACACGTTTTTTTTGGTTAAGGGGCAAGTAACAACTTTGCAGTTGTATTTGACTATTTTATGTTTTCTGGTTTCAGTAATTCGCCAAAATGACAAACACGAAGGGAAAGAGGAGGGGCACCCGCTATATGTTCTCTCGGCCTTTTAGAAAACATGGTGAGCAGAGTCACACTCCTTGGGGGCAAGCATGGCATACATTCGTGTTTTGTTTGCTGTTTGTTGTGGTTCGTATATATATATTTACTTCTTATTTTTAGCTTTTCAGTCTTAATATTGACTATCAGGTTTTTTGTTTATTCCGCAGGAGTCGTTCCTTTGGCCACATACATGCGAATCTACAAGAAAGGTGATATTGTAGACATCAAGGTAAATTATAAGATTGAGGAAATGACTCAAACGAGTTTGAGAGTGTAGCGTGGCTACTTTAGTTTTACTTGCAGAAACCTGAGTTTTAAAAGTGCTGTTTTGAATCTAAGAATGTTCTCGTTGTTCTTAACAGCTAATGGGAACAACTAGGGGAAAGGGTGGTGAGAGTTTGTGCGGCGCCTGTCCTGGCGCTCTGGAGCTTGATGATGATGCTCTTTTTGATTGCTTAAAGCAAAGTGAAAATGACATTTCACCGGCTCTGAAAGCTCTGGAGTTGTCGTTTAAAGCAAAGGAATCTTAGGCTGTCTTTCTTTGGGTTTAAAAGGAAGGGGAAATTGCTGGCATAACATTTATCTCCTTTCTTAACAGGGAATGGGCACTGTTCAAAAAGGAATGCCCCACAAGTGTTACCATGGCAAAACTGGAAGAGTCTACAATGTAACCCAGCATGCTGTTGGCATTGTTGTAAACAAACAGGTTAAGTAAGTGACGTCGTAGGATTCTTTGTGGCTACTTAGTCTTCCCTCGCATCCCCTTTTCACTTTGCCAATTGGACTTGTGTCTTTATTGGTCATTCAAATGGGGAAAAGAAAATAATCCTTTTAAAACTCAAGCGAACTGAGTGTTTGTCTTGTAACCTGTCAGAGGAAACAAGTTGTGATAAACTAACTACAGGGTCTTGTGGAATGTGTTACTAACAGCCGTAGTTTTCAGAGGATACAAAGTTTAATAAGCTGTAAATTTTATGAGCAGTAGAGTTTGAGTTCTTTGGTGTGCTTCATCAGAAGAGAGCCTATGTGGTGTAGGCCAGCAGCTATAGCTCTAATTCCACCCCTAACCTGAGAACTTCCATGTGCCGCAGGTGTGGCCCCAAAAAGACAAAAAAGAGAGGGCCCCATTTTTAATGGGGATGTTGCCTCAAGGCCCCATACAGTAAGGGTTAGTAAATAATTATAAATTTGCTATCATCTTGTTGGTTTTTCCTGTCTGTGGGTAAAAAGTTTCCTGGTTTAATTAGTAAATGAAATTGCCAAAAGAATTTTCTGAATTTCAGCTGTGGTTTTTTTGTTTTTTTGGTTTTTTTTTTGTTTTTTTTTTTGTTTTTTTTTTTTTGTTTTGTCTTTTTTTGCCATTTCTTGGGCTGCTCTCGCGGCATATGGAGGTTCCCAGGCTAGGGGTCGAATCAGCTGTAGCTGCCAGCCTATGCCAGAGCCACAGCAACGCAGGATCCGAGCCGCATCTGCGACCTACACCACAGCTCACGGCAACGCTGGATTGTTAACCCACTGAGCAAGGGCAGGGATCGAACCCACAACTTCATGGTTTCTAGTCAGATTCGTTAACCACTGCGCCATGACGGGAACTCCTCAGCTGTGGTTTTGAAGAAACATTTAAGAGTTTTTTTCTTTTCTCCAGGGGCAAGATTCTTGCCAAGAGAATTAATGTGCGTATCGAGCATATCAAACACTCTAAGAGCCGAGACAGCTTCCTGAAACGTGTGAAGGAAAACGATCAGAAAAAGAAGGAAGCCAAAGAGAAAGGGACTTGGGTTCAGCTGAAGCGCCAGGTAAGTGACTGGCAGGGGTTCTTGGTACTGAGTAGGTACTTAGCTCTGGGAGCACTTTGAAATTGAGTTGCAGTACTCTACATAATTATTCCCTCACCCTTTTTTCTTCACTAGCCTGCTCCACCCAGAGAAGCTCACTTCGTGAGAACCAACGGAAAGGAGCCTGAACTGTTGGAACCCATTCCTTATGAATTCATGGCATGATGAGTGTAAAGAAAATAAAAGACTTAGATTGTAAAAACGTTTCTCTTAATTGAATGGAAGTGTTTTCTCCTCCTCCAAAGAAATATTTAAAGCAGGTTTTGTGTTCAAATTCAGTGGGTGGTGTCTTTACTATTCCAAGTTTAATTTTTTTTTTCTTTCTGAAAGTTTGAGGTTGTTGAGCAATATAAAACGGACTCCTTGATAAGTACTGCCAGGTACTTGTTTATAAAACATTTGTACTAGTTTGAAAATAGTCTGAAGAATTACCTATTGTATTATAGTTAAACCCAAGGAAAGTTGATTACTCATAATTGCATCATAAATAGCTATGTTTCAAAGATTAGAAACTGAAACAGTTTATTTATTTATTTATTTATTTATTTTGTCTTCTTGACATTTCTTGGGCCGCTCCCACGGCATATGGAGGTTCCCAGGCTAGGGGTCCAATCGGAGCTGTAGCCTCCGGCCTACACCACAGCCACAGCAACTCGGGGTCCGAGCTGTGTCTGCAACCTACACCACAGCTCACGGCAACACCAGATCCTTAACCCACTGAGCAAGGGCAGGGATCGAACCCACAACCTCATGGTTCCTAGTCGGATTCATTAACCACTGCGCCACGAAGGGAACTCCCTGAAACAGTTACTTAAAAAACATTGTTTAAAGTACCCTCCTGCTTCTTTGTGAGTTATGTGCTGGTTCTTAGTTGTTGGTATCTTTCCTGCAGTAGTGTTCAGAAAAGTGTTTAAAATAACTATTTCAAAAAATAACTATTTCAAAGGCTAAACAGCATTTAATGTTCTGTGGCATTATAAGCACTTTGCTTAATGTACTTAAAAGATTGGAGGGGTTCCCCTGTGACACAACAGGTTAAGGATCAGGTGCCTCTACTGCTATGGCTCCAGTTCAAGCCCTGCCGCAGGTGTCACCAAAACTTTGAATAGGTATCTTTTGCCCATTTTACATAAAATGAAGCTAAAGCACAAATAACTTGCCAGCAGTTACAGGTGCAAAGCGTTGGACAAGGATTTGAACCCAGGCATCTTAGTCACTGGTGCTGTATTGCTGTCGTTGCCACCTTCCCCCCACCCTTTTTTCTTTGCTTTTTAGGGCTGCACCTATGGCATATGGAAGTTCCCAGGCTAATGGTGGAATCTGAGCTGCAGCTGCCGACTTATACACCACAGCTCACAGTAAAGCTGGGTCCTTAACCCACTAAGGCCGCGGATTGAATCCAAATCCTCATAGATACTAGTCAGATTCGTTACCGCTGAGCCACAGTGGGAATTCCCCTATTTATAACTTTAGTAAAGGCTGTGAATAGTTTAAAACCTTCGGTTTTATCTAGTGAACTTCAGTAGTAGTAGAGCTGCTTTGGAATCCAGCAAACCTGGTTTTAAATCTTGGTAAATTCCTATCCCAACGTAACTCAATAAATGGTGGTTATTAATTGCCCTTAAAAACTCACAGCATTGGGTTAAGAATCCTATTGCAGCTGTTCTGGTTGCCGTTGGGAGGAGCAGTTTAAATTAGTGGCCTCGCATTGCCACAGCTGTAGCTCAGATTCAGTCCCTGGCTGGGAACTTCTATATGTTACAGGCGTGGCTATTAAAAAAAATTCACATCCAGTGGTAGAGGGTTGTGTTTAAGTCTGCATTAGTCACTTTTATTTGCTACTACCACAGAAAATGAGAACCTTAGGACCTGCAGCAGTTGGCATTCCTATCTATCCTGTTTTTCAGTCTAAGTTGATGGCACCACTTAATGCACCCAATTGAAGTCATTTTAAACTATGGTCAGTCACTGCATGTTTTAAGAATTCTGTTTCCTGGAGTCCCGTCGTGGCTCAGCAGTAACAAACCCAACTAGTATCCACGAGGAGACAGGTTCGATCCTCAGTGGGTTGAGGATCCAGGATGGCTGTGAGCTGTGGCAGCTGCAGCTCTAATTTAACCCCTAGCCTGAGAACTTCTGTTTGTATAATCCTATTTCCTAAAGACCTTTCATAGCCATTTCTGCTTTCCTTTCTTGCCCCTTTAGTCTCACTCCATTTCTCCCTTAAACTACTATGGCAACTTCAAGGCTTATTGGTCCCCTTATTATGTTGTAAATTAACTATCACCCCCACCAAGGGTGGTTATGCAGATTCCGTAGGAATCCATGTAAAATGTGGTGTCGCAAATCCTCAGTAGCTGCCAGCTTTCACTTCATGATCTGCTCATGGAGAACTTGGCAGTTGGGGTTGATGGAATAAAATGCTCCTATCTTTGTTCCAAGACAGGGGTGTTTGCGTCCTTTCCTGGGCCTGAGATCAGGGGCTATGCCTTGTATTTTACACATAATAAAATACAAGGCACATAAAAACCTCTCAATGCTTCTTTTTTTTTGGGGGGGGGTCTTTTTTGCTATTTCTCGGGCCGCTCCCGTGGCATATGGAGGTTCCCAGGCTAGGGGTCCAATTGGAGCTGTAGCCACCGGCCTACACCAGAGCCACAGCAACACAGGATCCGAGCCGCGTCTGCAACCTACACCACAGCTCACGGCAACGCCGGATCCTTAACCCACTGGGCAAGGGCAGGGATCAAACCCACAACCTCATGGTTCTTGGTCGATTTGCTAACCACTGCGCCACGATGGGAACTCCTCAATGCTTTTTTTTTTTTTTTTTTTTTTTTTAATGTATAGGCATCTTTATTTTATGTCCAGTTTTATTTTTCTGTGAATTTTCTGAATTTTGAGGAGTAACCATTTTGCTCAGGAGTAATTTAGATTATTAAATCCCTCACGATGTGGAAAGATCAAGAGCTCTCACACATTTCTTTCTTTCTTTTTTTTTTTTTTTGTCTTTTTGCTATTTCTTTGGGCCGCTCCCTCGGCGTATGGAGGTTCCCAGGCTAGGGGTCCAATTGGAGCTGTAGCCACCAGCCTACGCCAGAGCCACAGCAACGCAGGATCCGAGCCGCGTCTGCAACCTACACCACAGCTCACGGCAACGCCGGATCGTTAACCCACTGAGCAAGGGCAGGGACCGAACCCGAAACCTCATGGTTCCTAGTCCGATTCGTTAACCACTGCGCCACGCCGGGAACTCCTCTCACACATTTCTTTGTTCATTCTCTAGCAAGTCATGTTATCCTTGCTTTCTGTTGCTTCTGTAAAATGCGGGTATCATGTATGAGTTAGGAATTGGACCAAGTGCTTCCTAGATCCTTTAGCGAATGTCGAGTCTGTAAATTCATGTTTAACTGATCAAATGAAGTATAATTGTGACCCAACCCGCCAAAAGGATATGGGCGAGCAGGATAACCTTTGGTTCAAGAGGGCTGCTGAGGCTGCACGCGCCCGGCTCAGGGGAGTTGGTCAGTAGGGCGGGTGACCAGAGTGGGAACTCTCCCATCTGGTGTGTAGAGCAGCAGTTTTGTAAGACATCAGCCAATGGCAATACTGCGAATATGCATAAAACATGAGATTTCTCACACACACATTACTGAGTTTAAAAGGTGTTTTTCAGATTCTTGGTTCATTTTGATTGCTTTCCTAAAGGGTGGTAGCAGTTTGTATCCCATGAGTGAGTGAAAATGCTTGTCTGGGCACTCCCAGCATTGCTTATTAGAATTGGGTCTTTGCTAATCTGGTAGGAGAAAGTGTTGCATTATTGAGCTTGGCTTCTGGCAGCTTCTGAAACAGTGTCCTGGTTTCCTTTTACCGCCAGTGTAGTCTTTGTGGGGCCTTTCTGACCTCCAAATACGAGGTCCCTCTGTATTCCTACAAAGTCCTGTATCATCTGGCCGTTAATGTTGTACGCTTTCCAGTCCAAAGTCAGATTCTCTATGTTAGGGGATATTAGTGGCTCTGCCCAGGAAAGAGGTGGAGGTCACGCACCACTGAGGAAGTTGCAGTGCAGGAGGAGCAGCACAACCGCACGTCCTGTTTAAATCAAGGCAAAATGAGGCACCATAGAGTAAAAGGGAGAGTGGATGTTCACAGGGTTCTTGTTTTCCATTATTATTCACGGTCTCTTGTTTCCTTGACTTCCTCCCCCTACAGACTTGTGGGCGTCAGCAGATTGAACAAGTGGCTTCTCCTGTGCTTTCCTAATTTCTTTAGTAGCTGAATTTCCCAGGCCCCCACTGCAAATCCGGCTACCGCCGACACTGCCATAAAGGAACTATTCCGAAAGGTTTCCCGGTCTTCCTTGATGTTCCACGTCTCACTCATTTGGAAAGCTCTGTGCACTCGCACATGGATGGAGCACGATGTATGGAGGCCCCTGATGGATGTCGAGTGCCTGGATCGGACAGTAGTTACATTAATTTTTTGAGGAACCTCCATACTGTTTGCATAGTGGCTGCATCAATTATAGGCCCACAAGCGCACAAGGAATCCCTTTTCTCCATATCCTTACCCACAATTTTTTTTTTTTTTTCTCTTTTTAGGGACGCACCTGCAGCATATGGAGGTTTAAGAGTTACTACAAAATGATGGCTGTAATTCCCTGTGATGTGCCATGTAACCTTCATAGACACAGTTGTTTATTTTTGTGTTTTTTTATTTTGGTGGCGTCTTTTGCTATGTGGAAGTTTTTTAGTTTGATATTGTCCCATTTGTTTTTGTTTCATTCTTTTGCATGTTTTGGCTTTCCCAGTGCCAATTATTGAAAGGACTGTCCATTCTCCATTATATATTGTTGGTTCCTTTGTCATAAATTAATTGTCCATACATGTTTGGGAAAAAGAAAAGGTATTTATTTTATTTATTATTACTTTTTTTATCTTTTTGCCATTTCTAGGGCCGCTCCCGCGGCATATGGAGGTTCCCAGGCTAGGGGTCTAATCGGAGCTGTAGCCACAGGCCTATGCCAGAGCCACAGCAATGAGGGATCCGAGCCGCATCTGCAAACTACACCACAACTCACAGCAACACCGGATCGTCAACCCACTGAGCAAGGGCAGGGTCCGAACCCGCAACCTCATGGTTCCTAGTCAGATTCGTTAACCACTGCGTCACGACGGGAACTCCAGAAAAGGTATTTAAATAGAAAAGTAAGAAATAAAACTATTTGCAGATGACGTGATGCTATACATGGAAAGCCCCAAAAGCTCCATCAGAAACTTTTAGAATAAAATGTATTCATTGGTTTAGGATTTAAAACCTATGTAGAGAAGTTATGTTTTTATAGAAGAAATATTGAGAGTTCCTGTTGTGGTTCAGCAGTTAACAGATCTTGACTAGCAACCATAAGGATGCAGATCCCATCCCTGGCCTTGCTCAGTGGCTTAAGGATCCGACGTTGCCCTGAGCTATGGTGTAGATCACAGACTTGGTTCGGATCCTGTGTTGCTGTGGCTGTGGTGTAGGCCAGCAGCTACAGCTCCAATTCGACCCCTATCCTGGGAACCTCCATACACCGCAGGTATGGCCAGAAAAAGTGTAAAAAAGAAAAAAAATTCAGAGAATCCCACTTAAAATTTCATTTAAAAAAAATTTAGAGGAGTTCCCGGCGTGGCGCAGTGGTTAACGAATCCGACTAGGAACCATGAGGTTGCGGGTTCGGTCCCTGCCCTTGCTCAGTGGGTTAACGATCCGGCGTTGCCGTGAGCTGTGGTGTAGGTTGCAGACGCGGCTCGGATCCCGCATTGCTGTGGCTCTGGCGTAGGCTGGGGGCTACAGCTCCGATTCGACCCCTAGCCTGGGAACCTCCATATGCCACGGGAGCGGCCCAAGAAATAACAGCAAAAAAAAAAATTTAGAAATAGAGGAGTTCCTGTCATGGTGCAGAGGAAATAAATCTGACCAGGCTCCATGAGGTTGAGGGTTTGATCCCTGGCCTCCCTCAGTGGGTTAAGGATCTGGTATTGCTATCAGGTGTAGGTTGCAGATGCGGCTCGGATCTTATGTTGCTGTGGCTGTGGTGTAGGCTGGCAAATGTAGCTCCTATTGGACCCCTAGCTTAGGAACCTCCATATGCCACAGGTGTGGCCCTAAAGACAAAAAGCAAAAAAAAAAAAAAAAAAAAAAAAAAACCCACTAGAAATAAATGGAAGGGGGTAGAAGACATACATTGAACTGAGACGTAGGTCACAGAAATTGAAGACACAAATGAGAAGATAGTTCATGCTCATGGACTGGAAGAAAATACTGTTAAAATGCCTCTACTACCCAAAATAATCTACAGATTCTGTGCAATCCTGATAAAAATTACAATAGTATTTTTCTTTTTTTTTTTTTAACAGAACTAAAATAGTTAATTTCTGATTATCAGAACAGTGTGGTGTTCATATAGGAACAGATGAGAGATCAATGGAACAGAATTGAGAACCCAGCTATAATCCTGTTCAGATTAAGTTCGTTGCAGTTGTACCGGAGTTCTCACCCCAGCCTGCTCTTGTCATTCCATTTATGGGACCAGTGTTCTCTGTCTTGCTCTCCACACTCTGGTGCCAAGATTTGAAATCAGAGGGCTTGCTTTTGGATAAGTGACTAAACTTGTCCAGATCTCAACTTAGAAGATAATTTTTGGAGTTCTCTTGTTGCACTGCAGGTTAAGGATCTGGCTTTTTTTTTTTTTCCTTTATTGCTGTGGCTTGGGATCATGGCTGTGGTGAAAGTTGGGTTCCTGATTTAGGAACTTCGGCATGCTGCAGGCACAGCCCCTCGCCCCCAAAAAAGGACACTTTTACCCATTACACAGGATACGGATTAAGAATTAAGATGGAGTTCTCTTGCGGCACAGCAGGTTAAGGATCCAGCGTCACTGCAGCAGTTCTGGTTTGATCCCCGACCCGGGGACTTCCACAGGCTGTCCCTGTGGGTGCCCCCGCCCCCCAAAAGGGAAGATAATTGAGAAATTTTTTTGTGTGAACTCAACAGCAATGTATAAACGTTTAATTCACAATGGGGATGTTTGTGAAAGCAGGCAAGAGTGTCTTACATGTTGTCCTCTCAGTAAATGTTTGATTAATAGCTGTTCTTCGTGTTCTGTACCAGCCCTTAAAGCAGAGAGTAGAGTTTCAGTGATTTGTGGCTTTTGAATTGAAATAAAGTAGGGAGCAGGTAGAGGACAGAGGCACATTTTTTTTTTTTTTTTTTGGCTGGCGAAAGTACCTGAAGGCAGAGTCAGAGCCTTCAGCATCAGTATTCAGGGATTGAGGATAGACAGAGATGGTTAATGTGGGGTGATAAATGGTGCTAAAAGATATTAGCCCCTGGGAGAGTTTCGACTGAGGGCTAGAAATCAAGTTTATTCAACTAATGAAGAGTTAATAGCTTGCCAAGCCTGATGCTATTTGCACATTACCAAATTCTACCCTGCAGACTCATTCTAAACACCCACAGATTTGTGTATTCATATCTGTGCCTACACATTTCTATTATCTTTTTAAAACCACTTCAGCATGCCTGTGTTATATTGTTTGCACCACAATTTTACGTAACTCTGGACACAAACCCAAAATGAAATGGAATGCAAGCAGCAACAACTTAGAAAAGGCTATTTATAATTCCACTGTTGAGTAACAATGTCTGCATTAAAAGGTCATAGATGATCTTGTATGTTTGCAAATGCAAAGAACTTTCCAAGAGGAATGGATTAGCATGGATCCCGATTGAATCCAGTTGATTCCATCGTGCGTGATGCAATGGATCCCGATTGAATCCAGTCTGAGCAAAAGGGCAGTATAAGTGCAAAATGCAACATAAGCATCACCCGGCAGGGGACAATCTCGGGCATCTTCCTTATGAGGCCTCCGCAGCCTAAAATGATCCTAAGGGACTGAGGTGAAGAGAGAAGCTCCTGATTCAGCCAAGAAAGGGCTCTCTTCCCTTGAAGTTCTGCGTTTTTACTTCAGGAACGTGAAGGGTGTTTGTGGAGGATCCCAGCGACTGTTGCTCAGCGGGGGATCCCCTCTTCCACTGCTTGGTTTCTAAGGGGTAGCAACGCGTGTAGCCTCCAGGGAGATGCTGGGCTTCAGGTCTTTCCAGTCAAGCTGGAGTTGAATGGGACACTGCCTTGGGAACAGCCAAAGGGCAGTGCAGCTGAAACAAGCAGTTCATCTCAGGGCAGCCCCTGGACCACTTTTTTTTTTTTTTTTTTTTTTTTTTTTTTTTGGTCTTTTTTTTCTAGGGCTGCTCCCACGGCATAGGGAGTTTCCCAGGCTAGGGGTCGAATTGGAGCTGTAGCCACCGGCCTACACCACAGCTCACGGCAACGCCAGATCCTTAACCCACTGAGCAAGACCAGGGATCGAACCTGCAACCTCATGGTTCCTAGTCAGATTCCTTAACCCCGAGCCCCAACAGGAACTCCTGCTGGACCGCTGATAAAGTCAAGGTGTTAGATACTGGTTATGCACGTGACTTCTGTCTTCTCCAGTTCACAGAGTGAAGACACCATCCATCACTGAGTCGGTGTGAACTCTCAGTAGGGACCTCGAAAGGCTGAGGTATCACTGTGAGCTGGGCACCCAAGACAAACTCTAGAGCCCCTGCCTCCTGGGAGACAGACAAATAAATACTCCACCAGGAAATAAGGACAGCTGGGATCAGTGCTGCTGACGAGAGGGCCCTGAGAGGGAGTAACTGCTGTGGGGTGGCTGCAGTGAGGAGAGCGCGCTTCCCCGAGGGAGGGACAAGTAAACCAGTCCCCATCTGTTTCTTCAAGTGAGAAGTGAGAGCAGGAGGGCTGGAGAGGGAGACGGAAATGGAGGCAGTAGGAGTGACGGAACTTGGCCATCAATCCCTGTGCAAGCGAGAGGGGTTAGAGTTCAGGCCTCCGGTGGCCCGACTGGGACTCTGGGCTGGAGGAGTCGCTGGGCTCCCGGGTGGGCAGAGGCGCATTCGTTAGTGTGGTGGATGCAGAAGTGGACTCTTCTCCTTGCCCGTCTCTGCCTCTCAGCCTTTCCTATGAGACCTTGCAGCTCCGTTCGCCAAGGAGTGCAGGGCGTTTCCCCAGCCCTTGAATTTGGGCTGGCCCTGTGACTTGCTTTGGCCAGCCATGCAGCAGGGCTGATGGGTCCACACTGGAGCCTAGGTCTCTGGAGGCCTGGTACACTTCCACTCACGCTCTTGGGACTCTGCTCAGCCTGCATGATTCTGGAGAAACATGTGACTCAGACACTGCCCGCCCCCACCCCCCACCCCCGGCCCCGCCAGCTGACTATTGGTCAGCTGTATCAGGACAGCTGTTCTGGAGCCACTAGCCAGCACTCCCTCTGACCCACCATCCTGCACTCTCCCCCTCCTCCCATTCCCAGCTCACCACAGCCAGCTCTCTGCAGATACACGAAAGGATGAGTGTGTCAACATCAGCCAAGCCTGGCCTGGGTGAGGTCGTCACTGACCCACAGACTTGTGAGCAACTGTGAGGGGCTGTTTTAAGGCATTCAGTTTAGTGCAGTTTGTCAAGCAGCGAAGGCTGATACGAGCAGGATGGAGAGGGGCCAGTAAGGATGGGAATGCCGGTACCGCAATTGGACCTGTGAGGCTAGAGCAGGGGTGGCCAGAGGCATGAAAGCGTTCCAGCCCAGCAAGGATAAAATCCCAAGATTGTTTTTGCCCGGCCACGGTGGGCACCAAGACAGCCGGGATTTGACTTTGGTGTCCTCTTCCTCGCACCTCCACGCCCACCCTAAACTCCACTTTATACCTTGAAGTAGGTGCTTGAATAATGAAGCAAATGCACGACTCAAGTCATAGGACTGTATTTGATGGAGAATTAGTCTAGGGCCAGCGCCCTCAGTGGATGGATGGAATGCCTAGAGAGCGCTGAGTAATGAGTCCAGTCAACCAGCGCCAGCAGCCAGGGCCTGCGCTGTAAGCAATTACTGCCCCCAAGGAGGGGGGGGTCTTCGCAAATCTGGAGTCAGGGCTCTTTCCCACTCCTCTCTTTTAGCTAATAATGTCACCCCGCAGCAGCTTTCCAAAATAAAAAGGTTAACACTTGGCAGGAATTTATCCTTCCTATCATTGCAAAAAAGGCGGCTGTCTGCCCTTTTTCCTCTTTGCTTCGTCCCCCAGCTCATAATTCTGATCTCAGTTTCTCCCACTGGTCTAGTGATCCAGGCTCGCCTCTGTGGGACAGAGGGGGCCGCCAGGGCTCTGCGGCACAGTGGAGGCTGGATCTCTAGGGCCCGGGGGCTGGAGCCGCGCAGGTGCCCGCAGAGCGCGTCAAACGGCTGGGCGATACGCACGCCGCGGTGACGGTACCTAAGCTCTGCGGCTCCGCCCCCTCCGCGCCGCTGCGGGAAGGGGAGGAGCCAGAGGCAGCTCCCACGTCCCCCGCCCCGCCCCGCGCGCCCAGCCCTTTAAAAGAGCCGGCCTGGACAGCGGCCCGGGCCGCCGCGGTCCCCGCACAAAGGTGTCCCTGCCTCGGACCGTGCGCTCCATGCGGCCGCCCACCATGTCCGGGCACTTTCTGCTCGCGCCCATCCCCGAGTCCTCCTCGGACTACCTCCTGCCCAAGGACATCAAACTGGCCGTGCTGGGCGCCGGCCGCGTGGGCAAGAGCGGTGAGTGCCCCGGGGACAAGTCAGGACTGGGGGAGAGCCGGGCTCCCGGCAGAGGGGAGGTCAGGGCGCAGGGAGGACCCGGACGTGTCTGAGACCGTGCCGGCCTCCCTTCGTCCACCCTCCCGGTCTCCCGCTGCTTCCCCGCAGCTTCCCCTTAGGGGCGTTCGCCAGGTGGGCACCTGTTGAAGAATGGGGGCTGGTGCGGCAGATGGCGCACCCACCTCAAAACCCGCGGGAAGCCATGGCCCCATCCGTGGCTTTGCAGAGCCTGAGGCTGCGGGCAGTAGCCGCGGCCTGGCACGCCCTCATCTCCCCGAGACCGTCCGGGTTCGACCTTCTGGTCCGAGTCCTTGAGGTGATTTTCCTATCTTTCCAGCAATGATCGTGCGCTTCCTGACCAAGAGATTCATTGGCGATTACGAACCGAATACAGGTTAGATTCATTTCGTGCTATTGAGGCTGCTGGCTCTGATTTTCTTTTTCCCGATGAGCGTGTGAGAATTGACAAACCAAACTCTCCCTCTTTCTCCAGGCAAGTTGTACTCTCGGCTTGTGTGCGTGGAGGGAGACCAGCTCTCCTTGCAGATCCAGGACACTCCCGGGGGCATCCAGGTAGGGACAGCCCGGAGCAGATGCCTCTCCCGCTGCCCCTGAACCCCTGAGCCAGGTGTCTAAACACGCCTGTTGTGCGTGTAGGTGCAGGAGGCGGCTGTCCCCAGGTGGGGCCAGTCCTTGCGGTGTTAGAAACCCTCCGAAATGCGGGGCGGGGAGGGAGAGTGGGTGGTTAGAGGCCGCCTCCACTTGTCCGCCACCTCGGAAAGTGATGCTTAATTTCTCTTTGCAGCCCTGGCCGGGGGCATCGCTGGTTACACCGGTCTCACCACCTGTCAGAGCTCAAACCCTGAACACAGCTATGGGGACGGGCCTGGGGAGAGGGTTTTCTCTCCTAGCAAGGGCAGCCCAAGTGCTCCTGTTTCTAGCTGTTCCTCCGCAGTAGTTGCTATTGGATAACCTCTTGGTGAGCAGTCAGGAATGTAACTTGATTAACAAGTTACTAATTGCTCTCCCTTCTAGGGCTTGCGGAAGGACAGAAAAGAGGAATTTGTTTCTGTAACATTCTCAAGAAGGACATGCTAAAAATATTTTTATGGGCTTGGGAAGAGATATTTATCTTGGCTTATTTTCAAAGTTTTGTTTATTCTGAATTGGTTCCCTAAAAATTGCACCATCCTGAGTTGAAAGTTCTCATTGAAGTCATTCTTCAGTCAATCAGCCCCTTGGTTAATCACAGACTACCTGCCAAGCAAAGGGGTTAAAAGAAATGCATTGTAACAGCTAATAAAACCATCCAGGCAGGGAGCTTGCCTGAGAACTGGCCCTTCCATCTCCGAAGCGTCCGTCCTTCTGCAGAAGCTGGAGAGAACCTGACAACTATATTTAGTGATGTCTTTTTCAAATATTCTTTCAAGAGCGGCTTTGATGTTCTCTCTAGTCTCTCCCACCGAGGGCTTCCTTGATCCCAGCTCTCTGTGCTCTTTTCAGGTCCAAGACGGCCTCACCCAGGCAGTGGACTCGCTGTCCAAGTGCGTGCAGTGGGCAGAGGGCTTCCTGCTGGTCTATTCCATCACAGACTATGACAGCTACCTGTCCATCCGCCCCCTGTACCAGTACATCCGGAAGGTCCATCCCGACTCGAAGGCCCCCATCGTCATCGTGGGCAACAAGGGGGACCTTCTGCACGCCCGGCAGGTGCAGACGTGTGATGGTGTCCAACTGGCCAACGAGCTGGGCAGCCTCTTCCTGGAAATTTCCACCAGTGAAAACTACGAAGACGTCTGTGATGTGTTTCAGCATCTCTGCAAGGAAGTGAGCAAGCTGCACAGCCTCGCCGGGGAGAGGAGAAGAGCCTCCATCATCCCTCGGCCGCGCTCCCCCAACATGCAGGACCTGAAGAGGCGCTTCAAGCAGGTTCTGTCCTCCAAGGCCAAAGCCCCCTCTGCCCTGGGGTAGACTCACATCCCAGGAACAAGGCTCCTCTTGGTGACTCATTCATGCAGCTACAAAGACTGGGGGTCGCCCTTTTTAACCACCCATTCAGAGTTTATTTTTATACAGACTGTTGGTTTTCAAGTGTATGTGTATTTCTGAAAATTCAGTGATCGCCTAGAAGTTGGATAGTTTTTTTAATAACATTTTTTTTTTTTTACTGTAACTGCTAGCCACTTTTCCATTAAAGGCAAATGGCAACATTGCTCCTTGTTTTTAAATGTCTTTTTATAGAAATCATACTTGCACTAGAGCCCAGAACTGCTCCCAGCTTGCCCTTGGTCTGAACTGTGATTGGTGGCTTTGGCAGGGAGGGCTGGGGGGGAGAGGCAATCTGCTGTGGGAGAGATGAGAGCCTGTGGGGGAGGAAAGGAATTTGAATAACTGCAGGATGTCTTTAATGAGGGCACTTTGCCAGGCATGAAGTCGACACCCTGTGATTTTCAAGGGAAGGGGTTTATTGTGCGCAGATGCCAAAAAATTATAACATGAATAACATTATTTATGGGTGCAAATGGAAATTTATCCTCTCTACCCATATTAAAAAAACAAGCTCGGAGTTCCCTGATGGCCTAGTGATGAAAGGATTTGGTGCCCCTGCTGTGGCCAGGGTTCCATCCCTGGCCCGGGGACCACTGCATGCCACAGGCATGGCCAAAACCAAAAACGAACAGGAGTTCCCATTGTGGCTCAGTGGGTGCAGCCCTGGAAAAGACAAAAAACAAAACAAAACAAAACGGGAGTTCCCACTGTGGCCTGCGGGATCAGCGATGTCTCTGCAGCACTGGGATGCAGTTTTGATCCCAGGCCAGGCACAGTGGGTTAAGGATCCAGCATTGCTGCAGCTGCGGTTTAAGTCACAACTGTGGTTTCTGTCTGATTCCCCCCCCCCCCGCTCCCGGGGAACTCCATATGCCTTGAAGCAGCCAGAAAAGAAAGCAAACAAACAAATCTCTTTTCTGGCATTTCTTTTCTTTTTTTTTTTTTTCCTTTTTCTTTTTTGCTTTGCTTTTCAGGGCCGCATCCGCTGCATATGGAGTTTCCCAGGCTAGGGGGTCAAGTCAGCTACAGCTGTGGGCCTACACCACAACCACAGCAAACCAGATCCAAGCCACATCTGTGACCTATACCACAGCTCTCGGCAACACCGGATCCTTAACCCACTGAGTGAAGCCAGGGATCGAACCAGCCACCTCACTGTTCCTAGTCGGATTCTTTTCCACTGCACCACAATGGGAACTCCTCTTTCCCAGAATTTCCCTTGTCAGCAAGTGCACCCTCCCTGTCTCCCTGAGCCTCAGCAGTGGGATGCCTGTCTCTCTGCAATTTCTCCCTAAAGCATCACTCAGCCTTAGTCCAGGCCTTTTACAGCTCTTGGCTGGACTGGGAGGCAAGAGAGGTGGCCTCTGACCCTTTGTTCACCCAGAACCGCCTCACCCAAACCCACCATGATCCTTCATTGAGAAAACGCAGCAGGAGTTCCTGTGGTGGCACGGCGGAAACAATCCGCTTAGGAACTATGAAGTTGCAAGTTCAATTCCTGGCCTCGCCTAGTGGGTTAAGGATCTGGCATTGCCATGAGCTGTGATGTAGGTTGCAGATGTGGCTTGGATCCCGTGTGGCTGTGGCTGTAGCCAGCAGTTGTAGCTCCGATTTGACTCCTCGCCTGGGAACCTCCATATGCCACAGGTGCAGCCCTAAAAAGTTAAAAAAAAAAAAAAAGAGAGAGAGAGAAAACGCAGCAGTTTCCCCTTAGGTACTGGATAAAATATAAACACGAGGCGTGGAATCAGGAGCATTCACCCACTTCTCCAGCGTCTTCCTCCTCTGCTTCCATCCATTCCAACAAGCTCTGCCTTTCCCACGCTTCCCAGCGCTTTCATGCCTTCCTGTTTTGTCCTGGTCTCCACCAAAGCATCTTTCAAGTCCCGAGTCACGTGGTGCTTTCAGCGCCTTCTCTGAGTCTTCCTCTATTCCTGTAACATTTGGGTTATAACCCAACCTCTTCAGGAAGCTATTTGTCACCCCCGTTGGAAGGAGCACTCTGTGAGGGCAGTGACAACATTTTGTGACTTTGTATTCCAAGCTTCCAGCCCAGGGCTTGCACACAGACTAGTAGGTTTTCAGTAAATATTTGATGAATAAATGAGTGACCACAGGATTTTTGGTGCCAAGGACAATAGTGGCAGGTTACACATGAAAAAAACATGTCAATTCACTTCTGTAGAAAGAGGACAGGCGTTGTTCTGAATAGTTTTCTGTGTTTGTCTTTTTTTTTTTTTTTGGCTGTGCTCAGAGCATGTGGAAGTTCCCAGGGATTGAAACTGAGCCACAGCAACCACCTGAGGCACTGCTGTGATGGCACTGGATCCCTAACCCTAGGAGCCACCTGGGAACTCCTCCATTACCTTTATTTATTTATTTATTTATTTTCTGCCTTTTGTCTTTTCTAGGTCACATCTGCAGCCTATGGATGTTCCCAGGCTAGGGGTCTAATCAGAGCTGTAGCCACCAGCCTACACCACAGCCACAGCCACGCCAGATCCGAGCCACGTCTGCGACCTACACCACAGCTTACGGCAACACTGGATCCTCAACCCACTGATAGAGGCCAGGGATCGAACCCGCAACCTCATGGTTCCTACTCGGATTTGTTAGACACTGAGTCAGGGCGGGAACTCCTCCGTTATCTTTTAAATGCGCCTAATCCTTGCTCTTGGCATATCCTCGGAACAAAAAGAGTTCTTCTTATCATTAGCCGCTCCTGCTCCCTGCTGCCCATCTTAACATCGAGTGTGGACAGAACAGCTGACCCTCCTAACCCTGGCCAAGCCCACAGGGTGCTCCAATTGCACCTGTGCCGGGGCTCCTCTGCAGCAAGAGCTGAGCTCAAACATCCCATGGGAAAAACGTAAATCACAATGGAACAGCGCAGGAGGTTTCCCAAGGCGGCCCCTGAGCCAGCTGATCCAAGTGAGTGGCCTTGCGGACAGGAAGTGCCCTTGAGCTCTCCAGGGTCCAGAAGGACTCGAAGGGTCAGAAGATGAGTCATGGGGCAGTTCCCGAGGGAGGAGCAGCCTCTGTGCTCCAGCAGCTGGAGAGCCCAGCAGAATGCGCGCCCCAGGCCGCTCTCCTCCTTCGGCATCGCGGCTGATCATTTAGGCCGCATGGCTGATCATCCAGCCCCGCACAGGACCTGGCCTCCCCATCTGGGGGGACCGCAGTCTCTCCCTCCTGGCTCTCCTGACAGCAGCAGGACCCCTCGAGGGCCAGGTGCTTGGAGAGCATCCAGAAGGTTCCTGAGGTTGCAGGAGAGGGACCACGGGGTGTCAGGAGGCGGCTGGGGGCGGATGTTGTGGGATTTCTGTGTTGGGCAGTGGCTCTGAGGCCTTGGGCTTGACTGGGCAGTGCGGGAGCCCCTGGAGAGGAAGCTGGGTGCGGAGGCAGGCCCTTCTGTCTGGGTGGGCGGCGTCATCGGAGCCCTGAGCATCGTTATACTAACGCTGGGGTCAGAGCCGACACATCAGGCAGAACATCAAACCCTTGGGCGGCTGTGGACAGGACAATTTATACGTTTCCATCTAGCGGTTTTGCCTCAACGCCAAGGGTCCTCCTCAGCGCGGGGTCACCTCTATCCTCACGACGGAGGAGGAATGGCAGCGCCTCTGGTCCATCTTCACCCTGCCTCTCTTTCCATCGCCACCGCCCATCCTCCTGCTCAAGGCTCTGCTTTAATTCGGCCCTTAAACTGCAGACTGATTTAATTAATGCGCCTATCAGCGAGGTTCTGGAGGAATGGACAGGATCCAAATGGCCAAATTGTACCTTCCCTCTGCAAACATTCTGTGCTTCGCATGTGACTCAAGAAAAGCAAATGTAACTGATGGAAAAAGAAATCAATCGTAACAGAAGAAAATAGACTTGTTTGCCTGGTGTTGAGGTGAAGGGTACAATGGAAGTTCTAAAGTCTATCAATATTCATTTGGAGAAATAGATGAACTAGCAGGGGACGGTGAACAAAAGACCAAATAGAAAAGACCAGATGACTGTTCAGGCATGAATGTGGGACTCCAACAGCTTTTTTTTTTTTTGTCTTTTTTGTCTTTTCTAGGGCCACACCCACGGCATATGGAGATTCCCAGGCTAGGGGTTGAATCGGAGATGTAGCCGCCAGTCTTCGCCACAGCCACAGCAACATGGGATCCGAGCCGCGTCTGCGACCTACATCACAGCTCATGGCAAAGCCAGATCATTAAGCCACTGAGTGAGATCAGGAATCAAACCCGAAACCTCATGGTTCCTAGTCGGATTTTTTTTCCATGGTGCCATGATGGGGAACTCCCATTTCACTTTGTGGTGCAGAGAGACTGGCAGAACCTCTGCAGTGCCAGGATATAGGTTCAATCCCCTGCCCAGCACTACCTGGTGTTGCTGCAGCTGCTGTGTAGGTCACAACCTTGGCTTGGCTCTGATCCCTGGCCAGGGAACTCCGTATACCGAGGGACGGAATTAAAAAAAAAAAAAAAAAAAAGGGAGATAATACTACCCATCAGGCAGAATTGTTGGCAGGGCCTGGCATATACAAGGTACCCAGATAGTTGTGTTGTCTCATGATCATTATTTTTTAAAGGTACATTTTTACATAATGAAGATGTCTTAGGAAAAAGAGAGCTTCTTGTGCTTGCTTGTGTCCACTAAAAGATATGAGCAATTGCTTCAAAAGATGTGATTTTTCCCATTTCGTATCTGGGAAAAAGAAGGTTTGCAGAGGAGCAGTTATTCCTTCAATAATAATGCCTAAGAATGATTGATCTTTAGTATGTGCTTATTCCTTGATTTTCTCAATAATCCTTTGGGTACAGTTATCATCACTCCCATCTTTCAGATGCAGAAATTGAGGCTCAGAGAGTTCACACCATGGCCCAAGGTCACATAAGCCAGGAAACTAGAAGGCCTGGCTTAAGGAAGAAGAAAGGATTCCTGCCCAGGCCTTTGGGGGGGTGCCAACATCTGTGGGAGCCTCCCAGGGATTCTGTTGCCAGGCACTGGAGCCCTGGAGGCGGAATCTGCATTTTAACGAGCTCCTGGAGAGGTCCGGTGGCTGGATGTCTCCTATTTGGAGCTTCTTGCAAAGTCCCAGTCTGGACTCACCTGAGGCCTCCTGGGAAGTCAGACTTGATGGAGGAAGGGGAGGTTGCCACACAAGGAGCAGCCAGGTGCCCCTGCTTTGGGCTTGGTGCTGTGGCTGGTGAGGCTGGTGACGCTGACCCAGGGCTCATCAGCACTGCCTGGCAGGGCTGTCCTTCTCTGAGGGCTCCCTCCCTGAGTCGCCGCTTTGAAAACCACCTTGGGTTGGGGGCTCTGGGCGGGAGGTTTGGTGGTGGGCACTACAGACACCCGTGGACCCCAGGGGTGCCCTCCCACTGGCTGCACTGTCGCCGACCAGCACCTGCAGGAAGAGCCGCCTCCGCCCCAGCCGCTCTGCTTTCTTTTCTCCTGGAGGCGGGAGGGCAGTTAGCATCTCCAAGGGGACGAGGAAGGGTAGCGAAGGTCACCTCCCCCTCCCGGGGGGGCTCTGGGAGTGAAAGGTTTCCCGCTGAGTGGGAAGAAGCCGGGAGCAGAAATTCACAATGCGCACTGCGGGCTCCGCAGGCTCAAAGGAGGCCGAGAAAGTAAGTATCTGGCATTTGCAGCATCTGCTGTGGTAGGTGGTCCTCGCCTGCTCCCAGACCTACATAAGGTGAAGCTCACTCCAGATGAGACCCAGCCGGCGAAACAATTGCCAAAGGCCACGACACAGTAAATGATGACAGCAGCAAGGGCCGGGCCAAGGCGTGTCCTGGGGCCCCTTAAAAATGAAACCAATATGTATCTGACACGGGGGACACTGGGGCTCTAAGATATTAGGCGAACCCCCAAATTCTGTTAGGAAATAGCGTGCCATGGGTCGAATTGTGTTCGTCCAAAAAACGATATAGTGGACGCTTATCTCAGAAGGCAATTTTATTTGGAGACAAGGGCCTTACAGAGATGATGGAGTTAAGATGAGGTTATTAAGGTGAGCCCTCATCCTCAGGTCAGGGGTCGAATCAGAGCTGCAGCCGCCGGCCTACCCCACAGCCACAGCAACTCAGAATCCGAGCCGCTTCTGCAACCTACACCACAGCTCACGGCAATGCCGGATCCTTAACCCACTGAGCGAGGCCAGGGATGGAACCCGCAACCTCATGGTTCCTAGTCAGGTTGATTAACCACTGCGCCACGACGGGAACTCGACTGTGTCTTAACAACGAAGGGAAATCCGGTTATGGGCGGACATGCACGGTGGGAAGGCGAGGTGAAGAGTCAGGGAGAAAACCACACAAGGGTGAAGGCAGAGACTGGGTGCGGGCCCGCCAGCCAGGGAACCCAGAGCTGGAGGAAGGCCTGGAGCAGACTGCTCTGCAGGATCTTCAGAGGCGGTTTGGCCCAGCCTTCAACCTGATCTTGCCCTCTAGCCTCCGGACAGGGAGACAGTGTGTCTGTTGTGTGAGCTCCTGGTTGTGGTGCTTCGTTCCCTGAGTTAGGAAATGGCTGAGCCCACACAGAAGGGGAATCGCTCTGCACCCAGACTGGGGCCTTACCCACTGCACACCTGGCAGCCAGCCCTGGCAGAGCAGAAGGAAATAAAACTCTGCATTCCATTCTTGAGTTCTGGATTAGTGGGGTTTTTTTGGTCTTTTTTTGTCTTTTTAGGGCCACACACGTGGCATATGGAGGATTCTAGGCTAGGGGTTGAATCGGAGCTACAGCGGCTGGCCTACACCACAGCCACAGATGCAGGCTCTGAGCCGTGTCTGCAACCTACACCACAGCTCACGGCAATGTCAGATCCTTAACTCACTGAGTGAGGCCAGGGATCGAACCCACGTCCTCATGATTCCTAGTCGAATTCATTAACCACTGAGCCACGATGGGAACTCCCTTGAGTTCTGTATCAAGACGTGGGGCTAGCAGCCATCAAAGCCTTGAGTGACAGCCTGTAGCCCTGTCCTTACTGAACACGAAGTATCTCTAGTAAGAAGAGCTGCCCTCAAAAGTAGGGTGGCCTTAAACACCAGGAGACACCTGCACCGTTATCCAAACAGAATGCTGTGTGTTCCTCCCTGATGAGTCTGCTAATGTAGCATCTTTATTAAATCACACGAGGGCACAAGTGACTCCCCGAGTGATCTGATTCTCAGGCTTCATAAACAAGAAGGGGGCACCTGACTGGCAGGTTTGGACAGAAAGGCCTTGGTTGCTCGAATGGTCCAGCTGCATCGACTTGGCACAGTTAGAGCCCATCAGTCCTCACAACTCCCCAGGAAGGGACAGTCTGGCCGCCATAGACACCTCTCCTCATTGTCCCCAATCCCCCGCATGCTTTGGGAAGCTACACCTGTGGTGCTCACCTGTGGTTCTGCATCAGGGGCACTTGGGGGGTTATGGGGGGCTTGCAATAGGCTCTCACTGGGTCTCAGAGGCCCATCACAGGCCACAGGGTCGGCTTCTCTCAGCTCCAGGCCATCCCAGGTTTGAAAAGCAGTATCTGTGTGAGCCACCCGCATCCCATGAATGGTTACAATAAAGTCATTCAACTGGTGACAGATTTACATGCTCAAAAACAGGCAGTCACATCACTTCTCGCACTGACATGCAAATCCGAATGCCCCCTAGGATGATGGGCAGGCCCAGGGCAGCACAACCTTCCAAGTGGAAGAACACGTGTGCTGCCTCAGCCAAGGCAGCCTGTCGCCACCACTGCTTCCTTCCTTCATCCTTTCCCAGGAGGAAGGATGCTGTGCCTTCCTCCAGCCCTTCTGCCTTCTCCTTGATCTCTGCAGGTTGACTTCGAGCTTGTCAGAGGCAAGGGGCAGGTGGTGAGGTGGGGTCCTCCCCTCAGGCAGCGGCAGTCTTACCTGCCCGCCTAGAGGGGCAGCCCGCAGGTCTCCAACAGAATCCTCTTGGATCCTGTGAGACCTTATCTACACATAGACTCTAAACCTGGTTTGTGTGTTCTGTTTCCTGGTCAGATTCGTGTGTGTTCCTCCATCTGGAATTCCTTCTGCCCATCAAGCTCTTAGCCTATCTGCATGTGCAAACTCAAATGCCCCTTCCTCCATGGAGTCCCCTCTGACCTGCTCACGCCTCCACCCTGGGCACCCATCGTGTGGCAGGTGCTTGATCGATACTGTTAAGTGAGTGAGTAGATGAACGAGAGGATGAAGGGTTCATTGCCTCTGATGCTCTTTGGGACGCTGGTTAGAGTCACAGGATATTAGAGCTCAAGTGGGCCTGGGGGACATCTGGTCCACAGGACAGCTGGTAGTTGCCAGAGGTTGGATTCAATTAATGTGAAGTTTACATCTTCTTATTCTGTCTGCACTGGGAGGTTGGGCTGCGAGAGGTCCCTTGGCCCGGGCTCTTCGCTTTGACCCAGTCGAGGGTGTGCGCTTGCAGGTGCAGTGTGCTCAGGAACCAGGAGTCTGATGTTTGTAAATACTCCTTTACACGGAAGCATTAAGGGGAGAGATTGTTTGTATAAGTTCTTCCTGAAGAGTCTAAGGGTCATGGGATTGGCCATGCTTCTTGGACCTTGGAAGCCCTTCTGGAACAGTCCATGTCACTGGAGCCAAGCCACCCTCTGCCTCCATCCCCAGCTCCCTTTCCCAGCCATGGAACTGCTCGGGGGACTCAGAGAAGTTGGTCACGCCCGTGACTGTCGCTGCGTTTCTGTGGTTGTGCTTAATTCCACTGGGCACTTACACCGGGGGCAGGTGTTCTCCAGAAATGACACCCTTTGTTCGGGGCTGAATTATGTCCCTTCCAAATCATATATGGAAGGCTTGACCCCCAGGACCGCAGAATGGGGTGCTCTTTGGAGGCAGGGTCTCTAAAGAGGTGATTCAGTTAAACAAGGTCATTACAGCAGGTCTGAATCCAATCTGACTGGTGTCCTAACCGGAAGAAGACATTTGAATAGAGACGCACCCAGAGGGACGCCCATGTGGGGACATGGGAGAAAAAGGCAGGTACAAGCCAAAGGGTGAGGGCTCTGGGGGAAACAGCCCTGCCGACCCCTGCATCTTGGACGTCTGGTCTCCAGAGTCATGGGAACTAAGATTCTCTTTGAAACCACCCAGTCTGTGGGGCTTTGCTGGGCAGCCTGCATAGACGAATGCCTCTTCTCTTAGGTCCAGCTTGGGGAGGTGCATGCGGGCTGATCTGCTCAGTAAGACAGGCAGGCGGTCCCTCCGTCTTCCCCCGGCCTTGAGATCATAATCTGGGGCCCTCAGCCGTGTGAAAACAGCCTACTAGCTGCGAAGGGTTACACACCCCTAATTCGTACCCTGGTGGAGACCAGGCCCCATGTCTAGGCTTCTCTGTGATGCCCTTGGCATCTCCTGGAGGGTGAGGCTCATGGTAGGTAGGTGCCTGGTAAATTTGGGGTGGCCAACTGAAAAGCAGTAACAGAGGGGCTTTCTGCACTGCCTCAGGTGCTTTGGGTCCGATGGGACAGTCCACCTCCCGCCTGGGTGTGGCAGCTGCCCTGCCCTTAGCTAGAGTCCTAGACTCAAGTTCTGTCTCCGTCTAGGTGGCAGAGAATTCCATCTTTGTCCATCCACGTCCCAGCTCCTGTGGAGCTGCACCAGCTTTCGGCAGTCCTGGGGACAGTCCCCCAGAGTCACTGATTCCATCACTGATCCAGAGGGCCTGGCTTCCCTGCCACTGCCCACTCCACCATGCAGCTCCATGTCACACATGGCCCGTCTGGCCCATGGCACCCAGGCTCCCACCTCAGGGCCTTTGCCTTAGCTCTTCTCTTGGCCTGAACGCCCCGCCTGGTTAAATCTCACCTTCTGGGTGAGGCCCACCCTGACCGGGCTCCTCACCAGCAGAAGCCTCCTACCCCACCTGGTGGTCCTGCCTTACTTCCTCCACAGCATCGTCCCTTATAACACGCTGTGTATGTAACTCACCCAGCGCTGATGCTTACTGCTTACCCTCCGTCTGCCCTCTAGGATGTTTACCTAGGCACTGACATATGCCAAGTGCCTAACCCAGCACCCAACCCAAAGCAAGCATAGAGCAACTGTTTGGTGAAAGAATGAACGAAAGAATGCTGAGGAGGACATGGTGGTGATATTCCTTCCTTATGGGAAGGATGACATATTCAGCCCAATGGATTTTTTGTTTGTTTGTTTTGACCACGTCCAGTGGCACGCAGAAAGTGTCCAGGCCAGGGATCGAACCTGAGCCACAACAGCCACAATGCCGGATCCTTAGCTCACTGAGCCAGAAGGCAACTCTGGATTGTTTGTTTTTTGAAACAGAGAGAAGCTGTAAGATTTTTGCCGTAAGCGTTTAATAATGGTCACAGGTCTTCCTTATGCATTTTTATATGGGCTTATTGAGATTTAGTCAGCTGAAAACAATACATGCTTCACTTTCCAGCTCCTACCTTCTTGGCTGGTTGAATGCTTTCTGCCATCCATGGTCTTGACTAGCTTGTTTTATCCCCCCATGTTGACCCCCAGCAGGGGACAAGGGGAGCAGGAGCCTCAAGACTGAAGGAGCAAGGCTGGGGGGGGTGGTCATCGATCCATTGCCCACAAGGGCAATCGGCAGAAGCAAAGGTGTTTCCTACTGGTAATTGCCGTTTGCTTTGGTGTAGCTTTCTGGGGACTTCACACAATTTTCGAGGATGTTCCCTAACTCAGCCATCAAATTACAGTGAGTGAAGCAATCATCCACCTTTAGGAGAAAAGAGGCTCGGAAAGATCACGTGCTTTGTCCACATAACTTGGGTGTGCTAGCACCTGTGGACCAGAGCCCTGTTGTAATGACCACTCCTCCACCCTCTCCACGCCACACGCTGCCTCGTGCAAATGTTAAGAGTTTTGTGCCGGAGCTCCCATCCTGGCACAGTGGAAACGAATCTGATTAGGATCCATGAGGACGCAGGTTCCATCCTTGGCTTCTCTCAGTGGGTTAAGGATCCTGTGTTGCTGTGAGCTGTGGTGTAGGTCACCGATGTGGCTAGGGTCTGGTGTGGCTGTGGGTTGGCCAGTGGCTGCAGCTCGGATTCAACCCCTAGCCTGGGAACCTCCATATGCGGTAGGTTCAGCCCTAAAAAAGACCAAAAAAACAAAAATCCCCCAAAAAGCAAAAGAGTTTTGTGCCAACAGCCATTCCATCCACAGCGTTAAGGTGGCATCTTCGGTGATATAATGCAATGGTCATAGTATACTATATGTAGTATATTTATACCTGCATATGTTGTATACATATCATATGCTGTATAGAAATAGGCATGGTTCTAAGTAATGCTTTACGTGTATTAATATTACTGAACCTTTCAAGTTGGGCCCCAGGGGTCCTCCCGCCGCGCATTACTTGTGTGGACAGAACAGGGCTGAGTTTGGTTCAGCAGCAAAGGAACTCCTCGCCTTCCGACTGCTCAAGCAGACGGGCAAGCCCACCGCGGGGCGCACGCTCTAGGCGGGGCTGCTTTATAGGCTCACTCAGCTGAGAAGGGGCGGGGTTCTTGCCCCGCAGGCAAAGGCGCAGGCGCAGCTGTGCGGCTTTCCCTCCAGATTGCAGTGCCGGGTGCAGCCTCTCTGCACACGGCCCGCCGCCATCTTGGCTTGAGTGTGGTGGGCGGAGCTTCTGCACACGGCCTCGAGCTGAGGCGTCCTCCCTCTGGTTCGTGGCGCTGTGTCTGGGAGGCTGGCTTCGAGGTGTCTGCACCCGCGTCTGTGCGCCAGGGAGGCTAGAGCACAGGAAAACCAAGGTCAGCCTTTACTGTATCAGCCAGATTCTATTTTCGTTCCTCGGGAATTGTTAAGCGGCTTTGCGGGTGGCATTGACACCTCTCGACCTCGGGTCCTGTTGTCATCACCCCATTGCACAGATGAGGAGACTGAGGTACAGGGAGCCGGCAGGTTTGCCTGGCTGGTGAGAGGCAGACCCGAACTCCCGGCCGAGCTGGAGCCGCCCCTCGCCGAGGTGTCTGGTTGGAGATGCGCCGGCTGTTTGCCTCCTTCTCCGCTGGTTGGAGGGTGAGCGCTGGGGCCTGGGGGGCGCAGCGAGGGCTCCCCCGCCGGGGTTGGGGTTTCTCGTTCCCTCCCTGTGGGATGGTTTCGGGTCCCCAGCACAGCGGGCACGTGGCAGGTGCTAGTGAGAGGGAGTGGCCCGAGCTTCCTGCTGCCTGTCGCTCCCTGGCCGCCTGGGCATCCCCCGGTGCTGCTGGGAGGCTCTGCGGATGAGGGCGGTGGGTCGGGCCGCTTTCCGGGAGGGTTCACACGGGCCCCGTGCCTCTTGGCGTTCTGCCTGCTCCTTTGTGCGTGTCAGGGACCGTCGCCGTGTTGGAGAGGTTTTATCAAGCTCGCGGGAGCTGTCGGGTGGGTCTCTGGTGTCCCCTATGCAGACTGGCACTCATCGCAGGGGCAGGTCTCCGTGCAGCCGGGGACCTGGGGGACGAGAAGCAGCTTGAGTGTAAACGGGCACAGCCCCAGGCCTGCGTCCTCACCAGCCATGCACCCTCCTCAGTAGCAGTAACAATGACATTCCTGGGCCCTCCCCGTGGGCTGTTGATCCTGTTTAAGCTGCTGGAGATACTGCAGTGAACACAACACAGGCTCCTGCCTTACTTAATTAACCAAACCAGCACAGCCTCCCACAGAGACAGCTTCCTCCGTGAGGCCTTCCAGAGTCTACCCTTGGCTTTAGATGCATTCAGAGGTGTGCAGGTTGAGGCTGAGAAGCCTGCGGGCATGTGAGCTGAGATACTGGGCCCTGGGATGCACTCTTTGAAGCTTGGGGAGAGATTTGGGAGTGAATGTGTTTGTCCAAAAGGAGGGGTGCAGTGGGAGGGCCAGAGGGAGGACAGCCAGGGATGGAATCAGGGGTGGGTGAAGAAGAGAAGCCCATGGCAGCGCCAAGGGGATACGTGAGAGGCCTAGGGGGAGCCAGAGGGGTGTGGTGGTCTGGAAGTCGAGGATGGCTGGAGTGCCAGGGCAGAGGGTGTGCCAACAGCAGCACCTCTCAGTGAACGTTTGGTGATGCTTCAGCAACAGCTGTTTTGCCAGCACACTTAATTCTTTTTTTTTTTTTTTTTGTCTTTTTAGGGTTACACCCACAGCCTATGAAGGTTCCCAGGCTAGGGGTCCAGTCGGAGCTGTAGCTGCTGGCCTACACCACAGTCACAGCAATGCCACATCCAAGCCGAGTCTGCCACCTACACCACAGCTCACGGCAATGCCGGATCCTTAACCTGCTGAGTGAGGCTGGGGATCGAACCCACAACCTCATGGTTCCTAGTCAGATTGGTTTCCACTTCGCCATGACGGGAACTCCCAGATTTTTCTTTTTACTCTGTTGGGAGGGAAAGCATTTCCAAAATGTGCAAGTGTTAACGATGTTCAAACAACCTCTGAACAAATTAAAGTGACGAAGGAATAGTCATCCTTGACTCAGTCCCTCGAGGGCTTTGACCCAGTAGACAATCTTCCCGTTAGATTTCCAAAGGGCATTTAGTGGCCCAGGTTAGGATTCGATAAAGGACATGAAATGAAACATTGTATCTGGGCTCCCAGCTGGTTTGAGTTAGGGTGTCACTGTTCTGGTGCAAAGTGACATGGCAGAGTGATACAGAGGGCCAGTGGGCAGAACAGCTTCTTCAGCTTCAGATCAATACCTATGGCAGGAGCGCCTCAAGTAATTTAAGTTTGGCTTTTTAGTTTCACAAAGGAATAATTTCAGTGATGCTAAAAATGGGAGTTCCTGTCCTGGCACAGTGGGTTAAAAATACAACTGCCGCAGCTTGAGTCACGTGGAGGTGCGAGTTTGATTCCCCAGCCTGGCGCGGTGAGTTAAAAGGATCCAGCGTTGCCGCAGCTGTGGTGTACGTTGCAACTGTGGCTCAGACTCAGTCCCTGGCCTGGGAACTTTGATATGCCGTGGGTGAGGCCATAAAATTAAAAAAAGGAAGACTGGGAAAATAACAGAACATGTCAGAGAAAGGGTCACACAAAATATACCACTAACGTAGCTGAAAATGAATTGTAATTAGTGCTGAGGCCTCTTCCTTGCTGAGCAATGTCTGGTTGCAATGAAGGCTATGGATTCCAGCAGAATCCATGTTCAAGGGCAGCAAAAGCGGCTGACACGTGGAGGCCATCAGCCCAGCACGGGCGCTGGAACAGCAGGGAGTGGACAGACCCTGCCCTGGAGGCTGATGAGCTGAACCCTATGCAGGCTGACCTGGGAGGGGCTTTTCTGAAAGCCTCTCTCTCCCTTTTGTCCCAGGATGAAAAGGATTAGAATTGATTCTTTCCTCAGCTCTCAGTCTGTAATTACGTACAAGTCCTTTGATACGCGCTCCTGTCAGTTTGCATCAAGTGCCAGTGGGAGCAGACTGGGGTGCCTTATCATCGCGTGAACCCCACTGGGAAGGCAGAGAGAACGCACTTTCAGAGAAGTGAGATGGGAAATACTTGTCCTTTTTCAGTCATGCAAACTGGGGTGCGTAGGCAGGCAATAGTCAGCTGCAGAGGGACTCCGGCAGATGGGGAGCCTTGTGCTGTCAGCCAGTTATCGGGCTGGTTTGACTACTCTGAATCAGGAAAGCAGTTGTCTCCATATTTTCAGTGAGGTCTGAAGGAAAAGCTATTTGAAGTTTTCACCACTGGCAGCTTCAGAAACTCTCAGTTTGGATCTGTGGGCCCCCGTTCCAGACACTGTTATTCATTTGATGTGCTTTTTAATAAGCACCCTAGTTGTTCCCTCTGCAGAAGTCTCCAGAACATACTTGGAGGAATGTGGCCATAGGAACCCAGAGTTGATCAGAGTGAGACTGAGCCAGGGAAGTTCCCACTGCTCTGTGGGCCTTGTGCTAGTTCCAGTTACTTGGCAACTAGCTCCTGCTGGCATTAGGCAAATCTAGGGTAGAATTCCCTCACCACCCCTTATTATGTAACCTTGATGGAAGAACCCAGCGTCTCCATCCCCTGTTCATAGTTTTTTTTTTTTTTTTTTGTGAGGAGGAAGTGAGATGGCACGTGACGTGTGTAGCAAGGCATCTGGCATGTCTGAGCATCGGAGAAATTTGCATTATTGTTGTTGTTGACCTTGTCTCTTGAATGACTCCTGCTCATCTTCATATCCATAACGTGTGTTCCGACAGAAGTTTTATCACTTGGCTGTCATATAGAGCTTAGTCATGCAGGATAGGACGTTGATAAAGGTTGGTAAATCCCTTCCAAGAGAGTCTGCTCTCATTTGGCACCAGTTTTGCTCCTCGCTGGGAAAAGTCTTACGGAGGCTCTGCCAGTGTTATTTTTCAAAATATTCTACCTGTTGCTTTTCCTTGCCTCATACAGCTTCGGGCTGACGTACCACTGCTGGTACCAGGATGATATAGGACAGTGGTCTGAGGCTCTGTAGGGTGAGAAACCAGGCGTGAGAGGGGAAAGTGGCCCAAGTTCATGCTCCAAACACGCCAACGTTGGAGATGAAACAGGTAGGGGGCGGTAGTATGGTTGGAGTGGGCAGGTGAGAATACGTGAGAGTGTGATGAGTCAAGGGACCAGCTAAGTCAGTGGAAACCAGAGCACTCCACAGACCAGAAGCAGACATTTGAGGGGAGCCAGCACCAGCAGGGCTGAAGGGGTCCCCAAGGTCTGAAGCGTTGGGAGGTGTGAGCTTGAGAAGAAGTGAGAGGCTTCAGCACCTAGAAGAGTTGTGGTAGGGGAGGTCACCCCTTGCCCAGGCAGGGAAGCCAAGGATTCCTGCAGGAACCGTTAGAAATGATTGGACTGGAGCCAAGACGAAGAAATGGAAATACCTACCTGGCCGGTGACTTGCCAGGGGGAGAGCAGGTGCTCCAGGAAAACCACTGTTCGGTGCCTTGAACAAGTACGAATTATAAGACACAGAAGAAACACTCTGCTCAGTGCACAGGGTGCAAAGCACATAGTAGGTGAGCTGCAGACACTGGCTGGATTGGATCTCATCCAGTTAGGAAAATACGTTTCAGGCCTCTTTTTCACTTGACTTCTCTGTGGTGAGGAATTTGGGTTTGGAGAAACCTCTGTTTTCTGTGCAGTGTGAAGTGGAGAAAACACAAGCACTCCTAGTTCCTTAAGCCAGGCTGTGTGGCCTCCCTGATGAGTGGGAGTGCGCTGGCAGTGCTGATGGGGTTTCTGTCTGACAACACTGCCCTGACCTTCCTGTGCGTCAGATGTCCTGCTAATTGCTTGAAATGACGGCACAGCTCCGGAGGGCAGAGCAGCAAGCGAGGCTGTGACAGGGAGGAAGAGCAGGGGAGTCATGCCTGGAGACGCTGGGTCAGAGCAAACCCGTGGTGTGGGTGGTGCCTCTGTCCTGCAGCCAGTTAATGGGGCGAAAACCACTGTAACTACGCATCAGTGGCGGAGATGGGGGTGGGTGGGGGACCTCTGAAATCCCAGCCAGGTGGAGGGGTGTCTTCTCTGTCTCACCCTTTGCTGCTGACCATGCCTTGGCTTGGGAACCAGCGCCCAGATAATTAAGGTCTTGTCCCCTTTTGTGTGTGAGGAAAACACTTTGTTTTAAAACCACTATAGGAGTACTCTTGTAATAGTAGGTTAAGGATCTGACATTGTCACTGCAGTGGCTTGGGTTGGATCCCTGGCCTGGGAGCCTCCTCATGTCACACGTGCGGCCAAAAAAATAAAAATAAAACCACTATACATCTGCTTAAATATACAGTTTGTTACCAGGGTAGGGCCAGAGCGTCTTAGAAATGGTTTCAGCCACAGCCCAGGATTTGAAAACCATAGGAGAAGAGAGGAAATTGATAAATGGGATAGTTTTTTTTTTGTTTCGTTTTGCTTGTCTTTTTAGGGCCCCACCCACGGCATATGGAGGTTCCCAGGCTAGGGGTCCAATCGGAGCTGTAGCCACTAGCCTGTGCCAGAGCCACAGCAACAGGGGATCTGAGCCGCATCTGTGACCTACACCACAACTCACGGCAACACCAGATCCTTAACCGACCGAGCGAGGCCAGAAATCAAACCTGTGTCCTCCTGGATGCTATTCAGGTTCATTAACCGCTGAGCCACGCAGGGAACTCTGATAATTTGTATTTATTAGTAGTTATTTTGTGTTTATGTGTCAGATGACAGGAAAGAAGTTTAAGGTAATTTGGTAGAAATGCCAACCTGTTACAAAAAGTCACTGTTGCAAAGTGTTTTTCTTCATCCATTCAGAACATACCTTCTGAATATTTGCTGTGTGCTAGGTGTTGTGTTGTCTTGCTGCACAGGGGCAGGAAGATAAAAGGGAGTTTTGGAGTTCCTGTTGTGGCTCAGCGGAAACGAATCTGTTAGTATTCATGAGGACACAGGTTTGAGCCCTGGCCTCGATCAGTAGGTTAAGGATCCAGTGTTGGCGTGAGCTGTGCTGTAGGTCGCAGATGTGGCTGATCCGGTGTGGCTGTGGCTGTGGTGTAGGCCAGCAGCTGTAACTCCGATTTGACCCCTCGCCTCAGAACTTCCATGTGCCATGGGTGCGGCTCTAAAAGAAAAAGTGAAAAGAAAAAGGTAGTTGCAGGCTGGGGTCATCTGATCACCAGTTACCTATCCTTGCTGGTTACTGCTGAGATGGCCACCATCGTGGGCTGCCTGCAGGCCTCTGGAGCTTCCTGCTGGGCGTTTCTTCTCTGCCTGCAGTCACTTCCCTGAGGCAGGGCTGCAGCCCTGCCGCCCACTTCTTCCAGCAGGAGAGACTCTCCCTCTAATCCTGGGATGAAAGAAAGCCTGATTCAGGAGTTCCCGAAGTGGGCTGAGGAGCTTGTGTTGCCGCAGCTGTGGCGTAAGTCACAGCTGTGGTTTGGATTCCATCCCTGCCTGAGAACTTCCATAAGCTGCAGGTGCAGCCAGAAAAGAAGAAGAAAAAGAAAGCCTGATTCTCACCACACCCCAGATTCTCCTAAAGATCTTTGGTGCATCCTCAGTCCTCTCCCCATTGTAAAGATACAATACGTATGCTTCCAACTCTGACATTTATGTCTGTCTATGGGATCCTCTAGAGGCCCTTAAGGGCTTACGCTTCTGGGACACCAAGCCAAGAGACTTGGCGGTGGGGTGTCTCTGCATCTGTTCTCTTGCATCCTTCATAGGGCAGATGGTATTAGTTGGCTACCAAATATCCATTTCAGTCTCCTTACAGGGCTTGTAAGGGTGCTGTTGTAAGAACACGAAATGGGAGGCCACAAAAGTGTTTTTAGATCATATATGCATTTCCAGGCATTTTGGCTGCAGTGTGATCACTGAATCAGGATATTAACTAGGGCTGGAGCAAGCTTTGGCCACTGGGAGGTTGTAGGTGAGTCAGGAAGATGAGTTCTTTTTTTTTAAATTTCTTTTTTTTTTTATTTCTTTTTTCTTTTTCTTTTTCCATTATAGGGTTCTGTCAGTTTTCTGCTGCCCAGCAAGGTGACCTGGTCGCACATACATGTACACATTCTTTTTTCTCACATCATCCTGCTCCATCACAAGTGGCCAGACGTAGTTCCCAGTGCTATACACAGGATCCCGTTGCTTATCCATTCCAGAGGCACTAGTTTGCATCTATTAACCCCCAATTCCCAGTCCCTTCCACTCCCTCCCCCTCCCCCTCGGCAGCCACAAGTCTGTTCTCCATGTCCATGAGTTTTTCTGTGGGAAGGTTCATTTGTGCCATATATTAGATTGCAGATATAAGTGAAATCATATGGTATCTGTCTTTTTCTTTCTTTCTTTCTTTCTTTCTTTCTTTCTTTCTTTCTTTTTTTTTTTTGCCTTTTGTCTTTTTAGGGCCACACCCATGGCATATGGAGAGTCCCAGGCTAGGGGTCTTATCAGAGCTACAGCTGCCAGCCTATGCCAGAGCCATAGCAATGCCAGATTAGAGCTGTGTCTATGACCTACACCACCGCTTACGACAATGCCGGATCCTTAACCCACTGAGCAAGGCCAGGGATTGAACCTGCAACCTCATGGTTCCTAGTCAGATTTGTTTCCACTGTGCCATGACAGGAACTCCTGTCTTTCTCTTTCAGACTTACTTAGTATGAAAGTCTCTAGTTCTATCCATGTTGCTGCAAATGGCTTTAGTTTGTTCTTTTTTATGGCTGAGTAGTATTCCATTGTGTACATGTACCACACCTTCTTAATCCATTCATCTGTCTGATGGACATTTAGGTTGTTTCCATGTCTTGGCTATTGTAAATAGTGCTGCAGTGAACAGGCAGGTGCATGTCTCTTTTTCAAGGAAAGTATGGTCTGGGGATATGCCGAAGGGTGGGATTGCTGGGTCATGTGGTAGTTCTATGTATAGTTTTCTAAGGGACCTCCATGCTGTTCTCCAGAGTGGTTGTAGCAATGTACATTCCCACCAACAGTGGTGGAGGGCTCCCTGTTCTCCACACCCCCTCCAGCATTTGTTATTTGTGAACTTATTAATGACGGCCATTCTGACTGCTATGAGGTGGTATCTCATAAGTAGTTTTGATTTGCATTTCTCTAATAATTAGGGATGTTGAGCATTTTGTCATGTGCTTGTTGGCCATCTGTACATAGGAAGATGAGTTCTATTCATTCATCAGGGGAAAACCAGGTCTAGGCTATGAAAATGCAGATCATAACTGGAAATTATCACAGTATTTGTGAGATTTTCACTTTAGTTAGCTCCAAGTCGTAAAGGACTTTAAACAACATATCAAAAGTATTGCTGATTGGCAGGTTGAGTTCAAGATTATAATTGTTTGTTTTAAACAATGATTTTGGACAGAAAGGACGCTCCTCTCTTGTCTCTTGGTTCACAGTGCCTGCTGAACCCCGTGAGGCCAGTGAGCATGGGCACCGCGTTAGCTGACCTTTATCTTCGTCGTTAGTGCTTACGCTTAGGGAGATGCCAGGCAAGTGAGTGGTAGGCTCAAACCTCACATCCGTTCCTTGGTGGTAAAGCCCCCTCTGCGCTGTCTTCCTTGGGTGACTGCAGGAATGTGAATGTACCTCTTTGGAAACTGCTCGGCCTGGTCCTGGTCCCTGAAGGATGTTTGTCTTTCCGGAGGGAACAAGGACAGACACCAGTGACAATGGGATGAGTCTCAGAGAGCCCCAGCTGGCATTGCGCTTGAATTATTTAAAGGGCTTTTTGTTGCTGTTGGAACGCTTTTAAACATCCTGCGGAGAGGAAGAGAAAAAGAACGGAAAGAAATGTAGAAATGAATGAGAACTGAATTGCAAAATCATAGAGCAGTAGTTCTAGCTGCCGGATCTGCCGGATCTGCCACGCCAACCCAAGATCTCCCTGAACAAAATGATTTCCTTTCGTATCACTCTGTGTTGCTGTTTTTATCACTCATTGTTCATCTTAAACACAGGCTGGGCAGGAAGTTCTGTCTCAAAAAAAAGCTGCCTTCTGTGGTGCCTGGAGGTTTATGTGAGGGTAATACTAAGGTGATTTTCCACGACTGTCTTGGGTGAAGGAAACTGTTCATTGTGGATGATATAAGCAAATGAAATTTTACAGGCTCATAGTACTTAAACAGTTGTTTTTCATTTGTTTGTTTTTTAGCTGCTGTACCTGTGGCAATATGGAAGTTCCCACACTAGGGGTCGAATCAGAGCTGCAGCTGCTGGCCTACACTACAGCCGCACCAGATCCAAGCCATATCTGAGACCTACACCACACCTCATGGCAACACCAGATCCTTAACCCACTGATTGAGGCCAGGGATCAAACCTGTGTCCTCATGGATGCTAGTCAGGTTTGTAACTCGCTGAGCCGTAATGGCAACTCCTCTTTGCTCATTTTAAATTCAGGGTTTTTTGTTGAGTTTTAAGAGTTCTTTGTATACTTTGGCTATTAAGTTTTTCTGTCTTTTAGGGCTGAACCCATGGCATATGGAGGTTCCCGGGCTAGGGGTCTAATTGAGCTACAGCTGCTGACCTACACCACAGCCGCAGGAACCCCAGATTGAGGCGTGTCTGTGACCTATATCACAGCTCACGGCAATGCCAGATTCTTAACCCGCTTAGCAAGGCTAGGGATCGAACTGCATCCTCATGGAAATAGTCAGATTCAATTAAGCTGAGCCTCAACAGGAACTCCTGGATATTAATTCTTTATTAGATAGGTGTTGTGCAGTTCTTTTCTTCAAGTTTATGGCTTATCTTCTTATGGTCTTGACGTTTTTCACAGAGCAGAAGTTTTACATTTAACTAAGTTCAGTTTACCGATTGTTTCTTTCATGGATTGTGCCTCTGGTATTGTACCTTAAGTCATTGCCAAACCCAAGGTCTTCAAGACTCTCTCTGGAGTTCCCGTTGTGGCTCAGCGGAAATGAATCTGACTGGCATTCATAAGGACACAGGTTCAATCTCTGGCCTCGCTCAGTGGGTTAAGGATCTGGCGTTGTCATGAGCTGTGGTGTAGGTCACAGACTCAGCTTGGATCTGACATTTATGTGGCTGTGGTGTAGGCCAGCAGCTACAGCTCTGGTTTGACCCCTAGCCTGGGAACCTCCACATGCCGTGGGTACGGCCCTAAAAAGACAAAAAAAAAAAAAAAAAAAAAAAAAAAAAAAAGAAGACTTTCAGTTATGCTATCTTCTATGAGTTTCATAATTTTGCATTTTACATTTAGGTATACGATCCATTTTGAGTTAATTTTTGTGAACTGTATAAGGTCTGGGTTTAGATTCTTCTTTTTTCTGTACAATGTCCAGTTGTTCTAACACCATTTGTTGAAAAAAACTATCTTTCCTCCATTGAATTACCTTTGCTTCTTTTTCAAAGGTCAATTGACTGTGCTCTTATGGGTCTATTTGTGGGCTCTGCATTCTGTTCCATTGGTCTACTTATCCTTTCACCAATATCCCACAATTTTGATTATAGTAGCTTTATAGTAGGTTTTTTTTTTTTTCTTCTTTTTAGGGCTGCACGCATGGCATATGGAGGTTCCCAGGCTAGGGGTCTAATCGGAGCTACAGCTGCTGGCCTACACCACAGCCACAGCAACACAGGATCTGAGCCGCATCTGTGACCTGCACCACAGCCCATGGCAACGCCAGATCCTTAACCCACTGAGCAGAGCCAAGGATCGAACCTGCAACCTTGTGGTTCCTAGTCAGATTCGTTTCTGCTGCGCCATGATGGGAACTCCTATAGTAAGTCTGAAAGCTGGTTAATGTCAGTCTTCTAATTTTGTTGTTCTCCTTAAATACTGTGTTGGCTATTTTAGATCTTTTGCCTTCTTCATATAAACTTCATATAAACTTTAAAATTGATTTGTTGATATCTGCAAAATAACCTTCTGGCATTTTGACTGAGATTGCATTGAGTGTAATAGGCATGCGTCTTTGTTGAGTGTCTACCTAGTAGTAGAATTCCTGGATCATAGTGTAAATATATGTTCAGTTTTCCAAAATGGTTTTGCAAATTTACACCCCTACCAGAAGTATGTGGGAGTTTGAGTTGCTGTATATTCTTACAATATTTGGTGTTTTTCCTTTTATCTATTTTGGTAGCTGTATAGTTTGCATTTCCTTGATGCTAATGAAGTTGAGCACTTTTCAGATGTTTATTGACCATTTGGATATCTTCTTTCCTCAAGAATCTGTTCAAATCTCTTGTCCATTATTTCTACGAAATATTCTTTTCCTTATCAATTTGAAGGAGCTTTTTCCTATTCAGAATGTAAGTCCTTTGTTGAGCATGTATTACAAATGCTTCCTCCAATATGTAGGTTCTATTTTTACTCTGCTAATGAATAGAATTCTTTTACTATTATCCAACTCACTTTTTCCTTTTATTATCAAGGTTTTTGTGTCCTAAGAAATTTTCTTCCTTCAAACATCAATGTTCAGAGCAAAATTTAGTTGTCACAGTGGGGCTGTATGTGGTGGTGAATTTATTTATTCATGTATCCATTCACTCCATGAATGTTTATTTCCTGGTGTCTTTATATAATGGGATTCTATACATCAGTTTAAAATAAATGAACTATAGCTGCATGAATTAACAAGAATGTATCTCAAAAGCAAAGAAACAATGAAGTTCAGAGTGCCTAGAAGATTCAAGTAATACAAAGTAAAATAGTAGGCAAAATTAAACAACATGTTCTGTAGAAACTTATGTAATTGTGGTGGCCCCTCAAGGAAAATGAGGGATTTATTGATATAAAAGCCAGGCGTCTGGGTACCTCTTGGAGGGAGGAGGCGGGGAGAGCACACAAGAGCTTCTGAGAGACTGGTGAAGCTCTTTCTCCTAAGTTGGTTGATGGATCCAGGTGTGTATTTTACAACTCTTACATCTGTCCATATAAAGACTGTGCACTCTTGAATGTAGGACACAGTTACAGCAATTTTAAATAAAAAGATGAGCATTTAGATTGAAGGGACAAACCAAGTCTTAAGCAGAATAGATAAATACATGTCCTCACAGGGACATGGCAGAGTAGAACAGCAGAGCATCAGCAGGCTGGAGAAAATCTTCCAAGCCGCTAGAAGGACAGGTACCTAAAAAACAATGATACTTTTTGGTCTTTTTAGGGCCACACCCAAGGTATATGGAAGTTCCCAGGTCAGGGGTCAAATTGGAGCTGCAGCTGCTGGCCTACCACAGCCACGGCAATGTTAGATCAGAGCTGCAGCTTTTGGCCTCACCGGATCATTAACCAACTGAGTAAGGGCAGGGATTGAACCTGAATTCTCGTGGAGACTATGTCAGGTTCTTAACTTGCTGAGCCACAAGGGCAACTCCAAGGCTCTGATATTTTCAAAGAAGAAAGGTTGAAAATGAAAAAACCAGAAAAGGATGCAAAACTTTTACACAGAAAGTGGGCATAGCATGGACTGCATGGAGGTGGAAGTACCCCAGACTGATGGCCTCAGGAGGGGAGAGGGGTGGAGGCCTGATGAGGAAGTGACGTGTGATTTGAGGTGAAAGTGACGAGGGTTAGTGGCTGTGCACAGACCTTTAAGCAGAACATTCCGAGGGTCCTAAGGGAGGAAGAAGCTGAAGATGTTTGAGGAGTAGACAGGTCGGTACACTGCTGAGAGAGGTGCAAGAACTATGTCAGGAAGGCTCTTGGAGGATGTTTGCATTTTATTTTGAGTGCAGTGAGGATCAATTGGAGAGTCTCTAGCAGGCGAGTTCCAAGATCTGTCTTTAAAAAGGTCCTTCTGGGGAGTTCCTGTCCTGGCTCAGCGGTTAACGGGTCCAACTAGGAACCATGAGGTTGTGGGTTCCATCCCTGGCCTTGCTCGGTGGGTTGGGGATCCGGCGTGGCCGTGAGCTGTGGTGTAGTTTGCAGATGTGGCTCGGATCCCGTGTGGCTGTGGCTGTGGTGTAGGCCGGCAACTATGGCTCCAATTCGACCCCTAGCCTGGGAACCTCCATATGCTGCGGGAGCGGCCCAAGAAATGGCAAAAAAGACAAAGTAATAATAATAAATAAATAAATAAATAAATAAAAAGAATCCTTCTGGGTGTTCCCATTGTGGCTCAGCGGGTTATGAATCTGACTAGTATCTATGAGGATGCGGATTTGATTCCTGGCCCCTATCAGTGGGTTAAGGATCTGGCATTGTCTTGAGCTGTGGTGTAGGTCACAGACGCTGCTGAGATCCCACAATCCTGTGGTTTTGGTATAGGGTGGTGGCTGCAGCTCCAACTCGACCCCTAGCCTGGAAACATCCATATGCCGCAGGTGTGGCCCAAAAAAGCAAAAAAAAAAAAAAAAAAAAAAAAGGATCCTTCTGGCTGCTGTGTGCAGACTGCATTCTAGAGAGTTACAGAGAAGCAGGAGGAAGCAGGGAAGTCACTTGGTGGCCAGTAGAGTTATTCAAGAGGGGGGAGAGGGTGGCTCGAACCAGAGTGGGTGGAGTGGACTATGAAGATGTAGACAGGCTGGAAATAGGTTCTGACAGTTAGGGCGGTGGGAGTTGTGGTTTATTAATTGCCTATACAGTCCACGACAGGGAGGAATCAAGGCTGACTCTCAGCCCAGGACTTGAACAACTGGGTTGATGTCGGTGTCTTTTTGTTTGTTTGTTTCCGTTTTTTTTTTGTTTCCGTTTTGTTTGTTTGTTTGTTTGTTTGTTTTTTGCTTTTTAGGGCTGCACCTGATGCATATGGAGGTTCCCAGGCTAGGGGGTCGAATCGGAGCTACAGGTGCTGGCCTACACCACAGCCACAGCAACACCAGGTCTGAACCGCGTCTGTGACCTACACAGCTCATGGCATCACTGGATCCTTAACCCACTGAGCGAGGCCAGAGATTGAACCCACAACCTCATGGCTCCTAGTCGGATTTGCTTCTGCTGTGCCATGACGGGAACTCCTATGTCAGTATTTTTCACTGAGATACAGAAGATAAAGGGACTGCAGTTTGGATGAGTGGGTACCAGAGATTGCAAATTAGCAATTCTGTTCAGGTTTGAAATGATTATGAGCTATGAAAAGAAAATTATCAAGTAGGAAGGTTAGAGCATATTTCAGCAATCATCTTCTAACAATAACATTGTCCTACTAGTGAGAAATCACCGTAAGAAATTTTCAAAAGTCTTCAATACGATCTAGTCTCCCCTCTTTGTTTAAATTCTCCTGGTTATTCCAAGTGTCTTCCTTTTTTTTTTTTTTGTCTTTTTGCCATTTCTTGGGCCGCTCCTGCGGCATATGAAGGTTCCCAGGCTAGGGGTCGAATCAGAGCTGTAGCCACTGGCCTACGCCAGAGCCACAGCAACGCGGGATCCGAGCCATGTCTGCAACCTACACCACAGCTCACGGCAACGCCGGATCGTTAACCCACTGAGCAAGGGCAGGGACCGAACCCGCAACCTCATGGTTCCTAGTCGGATTCGTTAACCACTGCGCCACAACGGGAACTCCCCAAGTGTCTTTCTTGGTTGTTCTTTTTTTTTTTTTTTTCAAGCCTGGATTTACTGTTTCTCTCATTATATGTGGTTATAATGGCTCTTTAGTCTATTTAAATACGGACCAGTTTCTTACTTTTTTGTGTGACACTGATAAATTTTTTAAAGTCAACTGTATTTGAGATATAATTTAAATTTAATAAGCTGCAATCATTTCAAGTGTACTGTTCATATGTTTTGACCAGTGCTTACATCAATATCATCATCACCCCAATCAAGATACAGATTTCTCTTATCCCAAAAAGCTCTTTCATGCCCCTCTGCAATTATCCCCCCTCTGCTCCTGGTCCTGGGCAACCATTGATCTGCTTTCCACTATCATATTGATTTTCCGAAGAGACGAGGTCAGTTTGTCTTGTAGAATGTCCCACGTGTCTGTCTAGCTATTGAATTTCCTGTGTGCTGCACTTAGAACTGAAGACTTCATTAAATGCAAGATAAACAGATCTGGGGAACATACTTCAGAGGTGACACGAGTACTCCATGTTGCATCACACCAGGAGGCTCAATGCCAGGTGTGCCGTCACTGGGGACACCAAGTTTGCTCCCCGGGTTGCGCCCTTGACCCCAAGGGCTTTTCTTTGTAAAGGTGAATTGTTCCCTTGAAGTTTGCAAGTCATCTATGGGGTGGTACTTTGTTTCTTTTTTGGGGTGGGTCGAGGTGGTACTTTGGAAATGACCAAATATTCTCTCTCCCCACAGCCTTTACCCAGTGGTTATAGGATTCATGGATGGTTCTTGCCTCAATCACTTAGTTCATAGGGAGTGAACCAAATGATGATTTACTAATTCTGCCACTTCTGTCTTTGTTATCTAGTGTTCTTTGGTAAAGAAGACCATTCTTTCATGAACCAGGGAGGAACTGCTGCTCCTAAAAAGGCAGAGTAAATACTTCTTTACTCTTAACTGCAGTTAGGGAAAATGTGAGCATCGAAAAAGGAAAGAAAACAAACTGTAACTGAATGTAAGATACTAAACAAATAAAACTCTGATTTAATTTTATTTTCGGATGTGTAATACAAGCGTTAAAGGTGGTTTAATGCAGGAGTTCCCGTTGTGGCTCAGAGGAAATGAATCTGACTAGTCTCCATGAGGATGCAGGTTCGATCCACGGCCTCGCTCAGTGAGTTAAGGATCTGGTGTTGCCATGAACTGTGGTGTAGGTTGCATACTGCTGAAGCTACAAAGTTTTAGATGAGGCCGCCAGAGCCAGCTGTCCCAGGGAAAGAAGCAGCCTTTTCTTGTACCACATACAAGGAAAAAGCCAAGTATATCTGAAGAACATCACATTGTCAAAGTTCTTGTTGCATTAGTACTTGCTAACAAGCGCCAAGGAAAAGCCTGTCGATGTGGGGAACTGTCTGGGAACAGTTTAGTTGACCTTGAGACACAGTCTTGAGGAGGAAGAAGGTCTTCAAAGGTGGCCTTCTGGTCCATGAAGCATTAGACATTCATCACAGTCTTCTTGCTGACATCGTAAGTGCACGTGGGTTGAGGGCTTTCACTTTCCTGTGTGTGTGACAAAAAGATGTGTATTCAAGAGGGCAGCTGGCCTTGAAGGTGTCAGCTGGAGCGATGCTGTCTGTTGGATGCTGTGAATCTGTGTGCTTTTGACAGTTCTAACATGTTACTCAGTTCTTGGTTGGTACGATTTTTTTTCCCTCTGAGAATATCGGAGGGTCCAGATCTCTTCGTTCTACCAACATAAGTCACTTACTTGGGTGCTTTGAGGACAAAAGGTCAAACCAGACATAGATGCTACCCTTGAGAGGCTTCCACAGTAAGACAGGGGTTCTCAACTTTATTTTTTATTCATTTATTTTTATTTTTATTTTTTGTCTTTTTGCCTTTTCTAGAGCTGCTCCTGAGGCATATGGAGGTTCCCAGGATAGGGCTCTAATTGGAGCTGTAGCCTCTGGCCTACGCCACAGCCACAGCAATGTAGGATCCGAGCTGAATCTGTGATCTACACCACAGCTCACATCAACGCCGGATCCTTAACCCACTGAGCAAGGGCAGGGCTCGAACCCGCAACCTCATGGTTCCTAGTCAGATTTGTTAACCATTTCACCATGATGGGAATTCCAGGGGTTCTCAACTTTGATCACGCGCTGAAATTGCTTTGGGAAGCCTTGAAAAATGCTGAAGCCAGTCTCGCTCAAAGAGGTCCTGACTCACCTCATCCAGGATGTGGCTTGGGCATCAAGTAATACCAATGTGCATTCAAGGTTGGGAATCATTTCAGTAAAGACAGAGGCTCCCGAAATCCATCAGCTAAAGAAGAGGAACACTTTCCAGCCTAGAGGAGTGACATTGCTACTCATTGTGCAAGTGAAATTAAAGTTACTGCTCTCTTTGAAGGTCATGCACACTTACTCATGCACGTATGTGTTATGTGTGTGTGCACGTATGCATATACCACGGAAGTCATACACTCTCGCGATGGAGCCAGTGACATAGACGTAATCAAAGACAATGTACCTGCCCTCACCCCCCACTCCCACACCAGCTCCCTAGCAGGGTGCTCCCCACTGTAAGTGCCCCCCACCCCCCACCCCGTGCAGGCACCAGGCTCCTTTCTATGCATTTTGAGCACCATTACACATACGTACCTCAATTTCTACAAAAGTGAGATCAGGTTATGTAATTGGATTTTTTTTTTTTTTTTTTTTTTTTTTTTGTCTTTTGTCTTTTGAGGGTCACACCTGTGGCATATGAAAGTTCCCAGGCTAGGGGTCTAATCAGAGCTACAGCTGTCTGTCTACATCACAGCCACAGCAACGCTAGATCCGAGCTGCATCTTTGACCTACACCACAGCTCACGGCAACACCCGATCCTTAACCCACTGAGCGAGGCCAGGGATAGAACCCGCGACTCCATGGTTCCTACTCCGATTTGTGTGGTTTTTTTTTTTTTTTTTTTTTTTTGTCTTTTGCCATTTGTTGGGCCGCTTCTGCGGCATATGGAGGTTCCCAGGCTAGGGGTCTAATCGGAGCTGTGACACCAGCCTATGCCAGAGCCACAGCAACGCGGGATCCGAGCCGCATCTGCGACCTACACCACAGCTCATGGCAACGCCGGATCCTTAACCCACTGAGCAAGGGCAGGGATTGAACCCGCAACCTCATGGTTCCTAGTCGGATTCGTTAACCACTGCGCCACGACGGGAACTCCCCCTACTCAGATTTGTTAACCACTGAGCCATGACGGGAACTCCCAATTTTTCTAAAATTTTAACAATTTTCATGGCTGCATTTTTTTTTCCTTCTTACTTATTTATTTATTTATTGTCTTTTTGCTATTTCTTGGGCCGCTCCCGCGGCATATGGAGATTCCCAGTCTAGGGGTTGAATTGAAGCTGTAGCCACCAGCCTACGCCAGAGCCACAGCATCGATGAATCGTTAACCCACTAAGCAAGGTCAGGGACCGAACCCGCAACCTCATGGTTCCTAGTCGGATTCGATAACCACTGCGCCACAATGGGAACTCCTCTTCTTTTTTGGCAGCTCCACAGCACATGGAGTTCCTAGGTCAGGGATCAGATCTGAGCCACAAATGCAACCTGTGCCGCAGCTACAGTGCTGGATCGTTTAACCCACTGTGCCCCACTGTGCTAGGCTGGGAATTGAACTGTCGTCCTCGTGCAGCAGAGATGCCATGGATCCCATTGAACCACGGTGGGAATTCCTGCAGCTACAGTTTTTAATGGCTGTTCAGTGTTCCTGGCTGTTTGGTCTGGGTTATTCTCTGGTTAACTTAGTCTCTCCTGATACGGACATCTTTTTCTGGTTACTTTTGTTTTAATTGATATAAAAACTCTTAGAGCATTAACACAACAACAGAAACAGTTAAACAAGCAAAGTTAAAACTAGGAGTCAGAATCTCATTCAGATTTAGTGAAGGATTTAGTCATTGATGTCTTATGAAAATCACAAACCTTTGTTTTTAAACCTGGGACCACTTCTGACTTAATTAAATGCTCATGCTTTAGGGGAAAAAAAAAAGAAATATTGTTCTGGAAAATAAGTATGGTTTCTAGTGGAAACTGTGAGAGGAACATGAGTGTGCGAATTTTTGAGTGGGAGGAAGACAATTAACCACAGCTCGTTAGACTGAACCAGGAGGGCGCAGTGCTGAGCAGACAGCCCTCCCTCCATCTCAGATCCCTTCCTTACTTTCGTTGACGCCCAGGCTGGTTATGCACGTACATCACTCGGGTGACTAATCAGATGGGGGCCTGGAAGGCTCATCTCTCCTCCTGTCAGTGGTGTCATCAGCAAGCGATGTTGAAGGGAAGCAAATAAGGAAACACTTTCACGAAATCGCCGCTGCTATTGTGGGAAGTGTCACCTGCTTCTGAGAAGTCCCAGCTGGCAGTGAAGCCCACAGGTAGATTTTCTAGGATAGAATGCACACGTGTAAGCCTTCAATTAGATGTTCGTTTCGTCTCAAGTAAAAATCACACCGTGCCCTGGCCCCCACTTCACCAGCTGCCTGGAGCACAGCGTGGAAGGGAGGTGTTGGTTTGGAGCTGAATGAAAATACCGAGTCACCCTAGAGGTAACAGCAGATGAGGTCCTGAGAGCTTAAGAGGGCCTGAGAGGAATTCTCTGATGCTCGAGCCTGGCCCTCTGCTGGCCCCCGGCTAGTCCTCGTTAATACTGTAGTTTATCAGGCTTCTTAGACTAAATGTGCTTATTGAGAAACATAGCTTCTTGGGGTTTAGTAATGGACCTTTTCCTAGGAAACACATGAGAGAAAGAAAAACAATCAGCATTCCCAGTCAGGCAGCTCAATTTCCCCAGAACGTTTTTCTCTTCTAGTAAATAATTGTAGCAGGGAATTTCGGGAGATATGTCTGGGAATATGCCCAACATACATCATATGCTAATCCTAACGGAGCCAGGAGCTCCCGAAGCGTCTGCCTGGGTGATGCTTTCTTGGCCCAGTTCCACGTTCACACAGAGGGCTGCGCCACAGGCTGCAAAAAGACTCCGCTGGAAAAACGTGGACGTGAGCACGAAGAGGTGATGCCAGACCTTCATTTCAGACATGTTTTACATGTCATTTTTTCCTAAACACTTCTCAGGCGCGCCCACAGAAATGTAAAATGTCTTCGGAAAACACGCTGGGCAGCGGCGCGAGGTCGCAGGTGGTTAGGAGGGAGAGGAGATGGGGAGGCAGAGCGCCTGTGGGTGACCTCGAAATCCCCTGCCTCTGGAATGTCACTGCCTTGGTTCATCCCGGACGGTCTCTTTAATCTCATCCCATCTCTGCCGGATGATGCCAAGGGCTGGGGTGACAGCAAGGTGGTTGTGACCCACACCCAGGGCTTGGTCCCACGCTGGAGAGTCCAGCCCTGTTACCAAGGTCTCTGATGGCCTCACTCATGTTCCTGGTATTGGGGCTTCCTCAAGCTTTGTTGTTTCAGTAAGTCTGGAGGTAACCGTGACATACTGTTGAGGGTGTGAGTGAGCATGTGGCGGCTTCAGTAGCAGCCTAGGGGATTTTCCCTGTCAGTGACGGCTGTTCTGAAACAGGCCGGCCTTGAAATGGGCGATCTTGGCCCAGAAGTAGTTCAGTGTCCACGCAACGCCCCTTTGGAACCTCCCGACCGGGTACCCTCCTGACATCACCTCCCAGGGCACAGGATGGCCTCTCTGGGAGGCTTCCCCCGAATAGCACACAGACATTTAGAAGGTCCCGGCAGCAGACAGCAGGGACTGTCTGGGGAGGGGTGTTTTACCCTGGCCAGCAGGCTGGTGTGCGAGCAAAACCTCGAAGTAGAGTCATCGAGGAGACGGCAGGATCTCAGGCTCAGGAACAGGACAGCACCTCTCTGGGGATAGGAAACTCCACTTAGCACACAGTAGCTGCTCAATAAATCCTTGCAGAATGAATGAAGAGCCAGGAAGCATCTTGGCCAGCAAAACAAATAAGGATGACAGCAGATATTCCCATAAAACAAATGCTGTGCTCAAAACATTGCTGCTCAATATTTGCACCAGAACCTCCCTCCCAAGGGAAGGGTGGGAGGATGCTTCCCCAAGGGGCACCTGCTGTGGAGCCCAGGGGACGGGGAAGACGTGTGCCGTGGACAGTTACCAAACAGCCGCACGTGTTTGTCTCAGGTCCTTCTCCCAGCCTCGCCTTGGACCAGCTCCTGCACACTCTCCATGAGATGGAGGCCTTTTGTAACTCCTACCCTCTGGGCGTCCTCTAAGCCTGTGTCGGTCCTGATGGCCAGAGCTGCCTCCTCCTGTCCTTCCATGTTCTTCCAAAGGAGATGCTGGCTGGCTGCTTCTGAGGCATGGCCCTGACCTGGGGCCACAACAGGACAGCAGTATGAGGGATGCCAAGGAGAGAGGCAGGGGCCATTCAGGGTACAGGTTGTGGAAATTAGGGCAACAAGAGGAGGGATTTCTTACCAGTCTGTTGACTATCAGAAAACCACAGGAGTTCCCGTCATGGCGCAGTGGTTAACGAATCCGACTAGGAACCATGAGGTTGCGGGTTCGGTCCCTGCCCTTGCTCAGTGGGTTAACGATCCGGCGTTGCCGTGAGCTGTGGTGTAGGTTGCAGACGCGGCTCGGATGCCACGTTGCTGTGGCTCTGGCGTAGGCCGGTGGCTACAGTTCCGATTCAACCCCTAGCCTGGGAACCTCCATATGCCGCGGGAGCGGCTCAAGAAATAGCAACAACAACAACAACAACAACAACAACAAAAGACAAAAAGACAAAAGACAAAAAAAAAAAAAGAGAGAAAACCACAGACCTCTGCTTGGAAGGACTGTAAAACGAGAACAGCCCCTAATCTGTGCAGACTCCATAAACATGTGCTTGTCTGAAGGTAGAGGATGCTCCAGGCGAGCCCATCAGGCTTCTGAGATGCCATGATTCTGTGGCCCCAGCCTTACACAGCACCCACCTTTCGCGATGTTATGTGGCCCAGTTTCAGACAAGTTGTTTGATCTTATTTTTACAGCTGAGGAACTAGGTCATGGCATGTTGAACCATTTGCCCAAAGTTAGACTGAAAGCGGCCTTTTCAGCTGTCTCTGTCCTCTGAAGAGATTCCAAAATTGGTGAAGTTCTGGTTTTAGGCTTGTAATTAGCCCCCAGAAAATGATGACAGATCACCCTGCTACATTGAGGCCAGTCTTCTTTCCCCAGGAACTTCACACTGTCCCTACATGAGCAGTGCATGGCCCCGTTTCTTGTTCTCATAAATGGGGAGATCTGGCGCTGCAGAAAGAGCGGATTGTGGTTGACAGGAGCCCGGAGCTCGTGCCCATGCTCCCTTAGAGCATAGTTTCTGTGGGGAGGGGAGGTGTTGAATCTGACAGAAGTCCACAGGCTTAGCTTTTGGAGGTCACCGAACCTCGGCTTGCACACCTGGATTCTGATGGAACTCGGAGGTTGCATTGTGGAGTGTTAGTGGCCCCAAGTGTCTTTGAAACCCAGGAAGATGTGTCAGTTTAGGGGTTCCGATGACTTCTCCTTATGTCTTGGGTACATTCCCTCATTTCAAAGTATTCAAGGCCATTTGGTTGGCCCTGGATTTTCTGGGTTGACTCCTGGATTGGGAGGGACCTTAAGCCCAAAAGTAGTCAAGGCCATTCACTGCTCACTCTGGTCCAAAATCTGGGAATCCACACCTTCCCAAAACACACACCCCATCCACATTCTCAAATGTTTATAAGGTCTTTCCAAAGCTGATGCAAGCCTTGACTTCTGGTGAGTACCCAGGCTCTCCAGTGTCTGCAGTGCCACCCTTTGGCCACCAGCAACAGAGGCCACCGTCATTGTTGGGGTCAAGGTTGGAGGAAGGAAGTCCAACTTGAAGACATAGTTTGATCCATATTTCGATCAGTCAGAACATTATGTGAATTGTATTTTCTTTGGTGCCCAATTCTTTCCATATTTAACGTTATATTAGGATCTAGTGACACAGAGGAAAGAGCATAACCTGGGTTTGAATCTTGGCTCTGCCACTTGCAAGCCACCTAACCTTGGACAAGTAACCCAATTTCCCTGGAACCTCATTTTTTTCTCTCTGTAAAATAGGAGTAATTACATCTGTGTCAAAGGGCTGTAGTGATGGTAAGAGCTAGCACATTGTAGGGCACTGGGTTTCCATCTGGCAAGTGGTGGGTGCTTAGTGAATGGTGGTGTAGACAGAGGAATTGGGTTGTTTGGTGAGTGTCCTCATCTCCCAACGAGAGGTGCTGCATCGTTTTCAACTTCCATTGGACAGAGTAGGGGTTCCCCACTTCACCCAGGAGCCAGCACTCCTCTGAATATCTGACACCTGAGCTCACACTGCTGGCACCTGAGGCACCAAACTGTCTACCCCATGAAAAGGCCACGGGGGAGTTCCCATTGTGGTGCAGTGGAAATGAATCTGATTAGTATCCGTGAGGTTGCAGGTTCGATCCCAGGCCTCTCTCAGTGGGTCAGCAATCCAGCGTTGCTGTGAGCTGTGGTGTAGGTTGCAAATGCTGCTCGGATCCTGTGTTGCCGTGGCCATGGTATAGGCTGGCAACTGCAGCTCCAGTTCGACCCCTAGCCTAGGAATTTCCATATGCTGCAGGTGTGTGCACCCCCCCCCAAAAAAAAGGCCATGGTCATGTTCCTCTGACGCTGTTGGAACCTAAGCCCTCTGCTGAGGACCAACCCTTTTCGGACCTCCCTAGGCCTCCTGCCTCTCAGCTCTTTCTCTGGAGCGGGCAGAGAGGACGGAGACTCATGCAGTCTGGCTCCTTCTTCTGCCTGAGTCCAGCATACCCAAGTGAGGGATGACTGAGATTGCTGGTTGTGGCCCACGGCGGTGGGTTGGGGGGTAGGCAGTTGTAGCATTATTAGTAATGGCAGTAGCGTCGAATTACTTCTGAGGATGTGTAAGCTATAATTACATCTCTTTGTGGAATTGATGCATGTTTTTAAAAGTGACCTGTGGAGTGAATTTTGGATCGTCACATCTTATTTTTCCATTGACTTGTGTTATTAAATAGAAATTTTTCCTTTAGAAGAAAAGATGGATTTTAATAAAATTCCATGAAGGAATCCATCACCTACACAGATTATTAAAGTATTTGTATGAAATCCTAATAAGGATACAGAAAATCGGTTACAAAATAAGCAAAAGCTTTTGAGTGTTGTTTTCATGTTTAACGCAATTGTCTAATGCTTTACAAAAGAAGCAACAGAGACAGCCCAGCTCCAGAGGACATTCTGGACAGGAAGTCAATTTTCATGAGCTCTTTTCTGAAACCATATAGCAGCATAAAGTGCTATTACTCTGTTACTCAGATTCTGTAGTCTAGAATTTTGAGAATCTAATCTGTGGCATAATTACCTTTGATTTTCTTAGCGTTTTGGGTCCGATTGAATCCAGAAGGAGAAACAAACGTATGATGTAGTCAGGAGCATTGTATCAGTCAGGATGGGCTAGGTTTTGCTGTGACAACCAGCAGCCCCAGCGGGTTCTTTGTAAATTGACCAGGAGCTGTACTCACTAGAGCCATTCAGGGACCCAGGCTGGCAGGGCAGCTTCGCCTGGCACGCTGCCAGCTGCTAAGAGGGAAACAGAGCTCTGGGGGTTCACGCCAGCTGTGAAGTGCTCCGCCCACGAGAACCAGAGACCTTCTGCTTTTCATTCAGTGCTGGAGCTAATCACACCGTCCCCCTCTGCAGACAATTCCGATGCACCGCCTGTGCTGCGCCTGGGCGGGGAAAGGGTGTTTGGGGAGCAGCGCTGATGTCCACCCGTGGCATTTGCTGATACTGTGTCTGCCGTCAAAGAGGCTGGGAGGAGGCAAAGCAGGGACGCATGCCCGAGGAAGGCAAAGGCAGGAAGCAAGTCTCCAGAGAACGTACATGGAACCAGCTTCCTAATTCCCAAACAAAACCTGAGAAAGGTCATCACCAAAAGACCTTCAATGAAGAAATTCATTGCGTGCTCAGTGCTGGGTGTAGGGAGGCTTCAGTGGGGCCACTCTGGTCCTTTACTTCAGGCAGGAGTAAGATGCTTTCAGATGGAAGGTCTGAGATTAGAGATATGATGAATGTGGAGTCTGTTGTTTGCCTGTTGCCGCTCTAACAAAATTCTGCAAATGTCAGGCTTAAGACAACACAGACCTATTTTCCTACAGTTCTAGAAGTCAGAAGTCAAAAATTAGTTTTCTTGGGCTACCGTCAAGGTGTGAGCAGGACTGGTTCCTCTGGAGGCTTTGCAGGGAGAATTTGTTTCCTTGCCTTTTCAGCTTTTAGTGGACACCTGCATTCCTTGACCTGTGGCCCATTCCTTCACCTTCAGGGTGCATCAGTCTGACCTCCGCTTGCGTCACCACGCTGCCTTTTCCTCTGCTCCAAATCCCTCTTGTTCTGACCATTGGGAATACACTGGGCCCACCCAGATCATCCAGAGTAATTTCCCATCTCAAGATCCCTCACTTCATCGCAACCTTCAAAGTTCCCAACTCCATGTAAGGCGCCACGTTCACGGGCTCCAGGGATTCGGCACAGGCATCTTTGAGGGGAGGGTGTCATTATTCTGCCTGCCACGCCAGGTAAGTCTGTACCAAAACAAGGTTGGAGCAGACAAAGTAGACCTCAGGGCAAAAATCATTCCTAGAGATAAAGAAATACACTACTTATTTGCCCATCATTTGTTGGTGAAATTGTCAGTGTACCAGGAAGACACAGTAACTTGTAACATGTGCGTCCGTCATGGAGCTTGTCGACATCCTTCAGCCAAAGACCCGCACATAAACATTGGGTGCCGGCAGTTGCATGTACAAGTCAAGGAAGTACAGCCTGAGGAGAGTTAGCTCTTCATGCATGGTGGCTGCTCTGCCAGGTCCCGCTGCGCTGAAGAGGCTGTCAGTAAACAGCATTTCCAGGCCGTCGATCCGTGGGAAGGCCCTTCCCCGCTTTGAATGGCTGAGCCTCGTGTAAGCCTTGGTCCCTGCTCAGAGCTTCTGGGACTGCGTGTGGGGAGGGCTGTGTGGACCTCATGCCTCTGCCTCTTGGCTGACCCTGGACTTTCTGTGGTCCCCTGTGGAGGGGACCTCACTGAGGCCACTGGCTATTTCCGCATAGGTCCCCCTTTGTCCCTGACTGGTCAGGCAGCCCTCTGTCACAGCCCACAGGCCTGGATGACACTATAGCCCGCTCTGGCCCATTGTCCAGGACCAGAGCGGCCCCACTGAAGCCTCCCTACACCCAGCCCTGAGCACACACGCTCCTGGTGCTGCCGTCCCTGACCAGCCTCTCTGCCTCCTCCCTCCTGCATCCTCAGCCTTGCATGCCGTCCACTCTTCCTGCACGAGGGTTGCAGGGCCTGTCCTGATGCCCGCACCTCAGAGCTGGCATCACACAGCGCTTCACCATGCTGTCTGGTTTACAGGCTCCTCCCCACGGCTGGCAGTGTTCGTGTCCTCATTTTGAAGCTGAGGAACAAAGCTTCAGTGGTTGCATTTCCCACTTTAGTGAGCTGAGAGGCCTGGCCACTGCCGGTACCACTCACATTTCACCCATCCTGGGGCACGTTCCCTTCTTTATCCATTTACAGGTGGTTCGAGTGATGAAAATGTGATGAGAACCAGGCCAGGTCAGGGGACAGAGAGTGGCAGCCTTGGAAGAGTAGGGGGCAGTCAGGAAAGGCTTCTTTGTAGAGGCAGTGAAGGCGACATTTGGGCAGAGCCATGTGACAGCTAGGAGAGCAGTTTCTGCAGAGAGAACAGCAAGTATAAAGGCCCTGTGGTGGGAGCCAGCTTGGCGGGCTTAGGGGACCTTTGGTAGGTATAAGGGGACTGTGTGGGCTGAGCCCAGACCATGCAGGGCTTTTTCTAGTGGAAAGGGGTTGGAATTTTAGCATAACTCTGAAGGGAAGCTGGGAGAGGGCTTCAGCAGGTAACTGATGAAAACTTGTGTCTGGCACAACCTGAGAAGAGCTACGTAATAGGGCTTAAAGATGAATGGAAATTCATAGATTTGGAATTTGCAGTGTGGCTAGAAAAATGCAGCAACCACACACAAGGGCCATGCTTGTGTGGGGGCATGATTCCGTGCGTTCTCTCTCTCTCTCTCTCACACCCCCCCACAGTCTCCCCACGGGTGGGGCTTGGGCTCCCTGCTGCTGCTAGTTGTGGTCACCCCACTGCCCTCTCCTTGTCATCCTGGCACCTCCATCCCTCAGGTTGAATTCCTGCTCTAAATCATGGGGATGGGAGCCTGTTTTCACAGTTGGATGCTAAATTGTACCAAACTGGAGATTTCTACCCACTAGTGTCCAGTGAAGACTCAGACTGGGCCACATATTCTCACTAGAAAGGGGCATGGAAGAGACAGAGGGACAAGTCGTGTTTGAAGGAATGACTCCCAGTGAGGCTGGAGAGTGAGAGGAGAAATTCAGCAGGGGAGGCAGGAGCCCAGCAAAGACTTGACCTCAGGAAAACATGCTGTGGAGCCTGGCCTGGCCCCTCCTGCGAGCGCTCTGGGCCTGAGACCCCTGGCGTCGTCCAGACCGAAGCTGTGCCCGGCAGTCACTTCACCAGAGCCGGGGAGCTGAGGCTGCAGTAAGAGGGGACCCGAGGGACGGTTCGTGGGGAGGGAAGAGGAGGGGCGGGCTCTTGCTGTGCTCAGGGGCGAGATCTCTGTAACTTGGCAGAGAAATAACGCTTTGGCTTCCTCCAGGCTGGAAGGAGACCCTGGAGAGCAGGGCCCAGCTCAGTGCAGGCAGAGAAGGGCTCAGAAAACCCCTGCCGAGCCTGGCTCCCCGTCACCAGGTCAGGAGGTGTCTGGGCCCCGCTGATTCGAGGGTGTTTGCTCTTGGGTTGTTTGAGCTCAGCAGGTTGAGGACCCACCATTGTCTCTCTGAGGATATAGGTTCAATCCCTGCCTTGCTCAGTGGGCTAAGGATCGGTGTAGCCATAAGCCACAGCATAGTTTACAGATGTGGCTTGGATCTGGCATTGCTGGGACTGTGGTGTAGGTCAGCAGCTGCAGCTCCGATTTGACCCCTGGCCTGGAAACCTCCATATGGCACAGGTGCAGCCCTAAAAAGAACAACAACAACAAAAAAACCACAGAAACACACTTGGCAATGCTGCTCACAAAGCAGTCTAGGTTCTGCAGGTAAATTAAGAGTTTCTGGATCCAAGATCAACCTAAAAGCAATTGCATTTTGATACAATTGCAACAAACAGAAGATGACACAGGAATGTGAAAGTTTGGGAAAACAGCTATTTACAAGACTTCTGTGGTCTTTATGGGGCATGAAAGAGGACCCAGAGGATCAGCTGTGAACAGTATACACAGAGCAAAGACTCGATGGTTTAAAGATGTCAAGCCTCCCTAATTCATCTAGAGTCGCAGCAGCCTCTATAAAGACTCCAACTGCATTCGCCCTGTGGGGCCCTAGAATCTGATTCTGGAATGTACGTGGAAATGGGAAAGCCCATTCAGGGTCAGGGTTGTGGTTCCCTCTGGGTCAAGGAGTGGTGTTCTGTCTTCATCTGGGCGGTGGTGACTCTAGTGTGATACATGTCACATTTTAAAAAGCATGAGAAACCCAAGCAGCAGTAGAGAGGCTTGTCTGAAAAGGAGCAGGATCGCAGAGGGCAGTGATGAGCGGGCTACTCTGTGGTCCAGGCAAGAAGTGACAAAGTCTGAACCAAGTACTGGCTGGAAAATGGCGAGGTGAGGGCGGCATCATAAAGCCCTGGGCGGCTGGACCCCAGGGCATCAGCGCCTGATGGTGTGCTGATGAGGGCGAGGGAATTGTCTCGAACATCCAGCGATTCCCAGGTTTCCAGCTAGGAGACTGGATGGTCCGTGGTGGGCAGGGTAGCAGGGGTGGGTTGGAAGCGGTGATGCAGTCCGTTTAGAGCAAGTCGAACTCGGGGAACTTGCGGGAACATCTGAGTGGGTTGTCAGATACGAGGATTGCAGCTCCACAGAGCCAGAAGCCAGCTGCCTTTGAAACGCCCTGCTGCTCAAGATTGCTCCAAGTAGTTACTTCCTCTTTCTACTTGTCAGAGGGGCCAGGCTGGTAGTTTTGCAGCCTGAGTCACTGGATGCCCTTTCTCTGGTGGTTCATCTTTCTTTCCCACAGCACAGAGTTTAATGATTTTTCAGGTTCCTTTTCCCTCAGTTGTAATGTGGAGGTGCTCAGTCTGGTACTTAAAGAAGCTTATTTCCCATGTAAGCCTTATTAGAAACCAATTCCTTTGCTATAAAATGGCCATGAAATAAGCTCGGCTTCCCAAGCTAAGTGGAGGAGTGAGGCACAGGAAGCCCCAGGTAGGCAGGAAAGGCGGGGCGGGCGTGGGGTGAAGGAAGGCATTAGGTTTCTTTCGGCTGCCGGGGAGGTTCTGTCCGCTCTGTGGGCATAGACTGCCCCTCTGCAGCCGTGTCTGGGGCAGGAGGACCTTCCTTCACCTATCCAGTCTGGCGCCCTCTGTGTGAACAGACAGCCCAGGCAGGTGGAGTGACAGTCAGCTGGGGCTGGGGGCAGAGGGGCCCGAAGCCCACGGTTTGAGGAGCACTCAGCTTCCACTTTGATGACCCTGGGAGGACCACCTCATTGGAGTTTGCACCCTGGGCTCCCTCTTGCCTTGGCTAGCAGTGGCCAGCAGGGCTGCAGACTCAGGATGAGAACTCGGACGTCCTGACGCCTGGTTCAGTGCTTTCTGCAGTACTGCTCTCTTTGGGCTCATCTTTCGCAGTTTGGCTCAAACTTTCTCCTCTGTGAGGCTGTCCCCCTTTACCCCAGGCCCCCTCTCTCTCCCTGCACTCTGCTCATACTTGGAGCATTAGATTGTGTCACTGAGAGGGGAGGCCCCCCTTCCAGGAGTGCCCCAGGCAGCGCCAAGCAAGGAGGGACTGAGAGGGCACCGCTCCGAGCAGTGTCTCCCTAACAGGGAGAGCGGGGGTGTGGGAGAAGTCCGGGCCCGCACTCGTTTGCTTCACAGCTTGTCTCTGTGGACTTAGAGGGTGTGACTGTTGACTAGACCTTCTATGAATCACATGCCCAGGGTACAAGCAGGCTTGAGCTCATCAAAATAGCCCCACAGCAGCAACCTCTAAGCTGAGTAACCAAGCCCCCCAGCTCTGTAGCCTGCCTCTGCTGGACTGTGTTCTGGTGGGTGGTCTTCCTGTTACCTGCTTTTTAGGAACTGCTCCACCCCCACTCCATCCAGCCTTCCATCCGTGGTGACCACCGTGTTTTTACTTCATTTTATTTTATTATTTTTGTTTGCTTTTTAGGGCCACACCTGCAGCATATGGAAGTTCCCAGGCTAGGTGTGAAATTGGAGCTGTAACTGCTGGCCTACGCCACAGTCACAGCAACGCCACATCCAAGCCGTGTCTGTGATCTACACCACAGCTCACAGCAACACCGGATCCTTAACCCACTGAGCAAGGACATGGATCAAACCTGCAACCTCATGGTTCCTAGTTGGATTCATTTCCTCTGAGCCATGACAGGAACTCCACGACCACCATGTTTTTAATAATGCACCCTGGCTTCCCCACTACAGTCCACTAGCCCGGGGGCGGGCAGACAGCAAAATCTGAGCCAACCGCTCTCACAGGAGTTTAGAATTGGGCCTGACAGAAACAGAAAGTGGATCTGGAAGGGAGAGGAATGAAGCAGAGGGCAGGGGGGAGCAGAGATGAGAGCCGGAGAGGTGGAGGGCCGTCTTCCTGTGATTCCATCCCTGTCTCTTCCTGGGCACAGTGTCCATGGATAGAATCCGTGGGCTTCCCTGGGTCATGAGGGTTGCTCCTTGTGACCGGCAGAGGCCTCATGAACTCAGAGGTCAGCACAAGGGCCCTCAGTGGTCCCTCTACCCTGACGCATCCACCTGGCCTGCAAGGAGTCTAGGGCCTGGAGTCTGCCCTGCTCCCGCCTCCACTGTCCCAGAAGGAGGGGGGAGTGGGTGTTGAGAGCAGGTCCATCATGCCCACCTGCCTCCCTCAGCTTCCTAGGTCGATTAAGCAGTGGCCCTCCTAAGAGTTCAGATGCGTCCCGGTCCTGTGCCCACCTCACCTCAAGCAAATCCAAGAAACTGTCTCTTTTGTAATGAAAGTTCCAGCCATCAGAGGGAAGCTGGCTCTGAGACCATCCTTACAGCTCACACCTGAGGGGTAGCTTGCGACTCTGCGCTTCTCTCCAAATGTGTCGTTTTGGGAAAGTAAAGCCAATAGGAGAAGCAATCTCTTGGGGTTATGATGGCTAAAAAGACTCGGCAGGTGAGGATTTAATAGAATGCAAATCAAAGGGAGAGCCCAGCCCAGGAGGGTAGAAGGCACCTGGCTCAGCATCCAAGCCTGAGGCTGCGCTGGCTCTGAGTTCCTATTGCAGAGGCATTGCTGGGGCTCTGAGCAGACTGCACAACAGTGCAGAGGGCAGCTGGGGCCCAGGGGTCTAGGCAGGAAACCACTGCTGACAGATGGGATGGTTCAGAGGCCAGCCACTCCCATTTTGGAATTCTCCAGACTGGGTTCTTTCTCCCAGCTCCCTCGTCTCCCTCCCACCTTTCGGCAGAGGGGCTGGACTGGTGAAAGGTGGGAGGGAGATGCGGGAGCTGCCTTCGAGGGAAGCAGCTTCCAGTCTTGGCTTTGCCACTTGATAAGTCATCTAACTTCCCCACCTACAAATATGAGGGATCATTGTTGTGACTGGCTTTTCTTAGCTCCACTTTAACTCCACATGTACTGTAAGTGGGTCATAAACATTAAATACAAAGACGACACTGAATGGCGACAGGCTTGCGAAGGAGCCTCGCCGGGTGCCTCCGCCATTCCTGCCGTTGCCAGGGCACTGCCACGCTGAGGACCGCTCAGTCAGAATTCCCCAACACTGAAGATTCTGGAAGAGAAAGCTCAGTCACTGCTCACAGCCTCACCACTCCCAGTTCTCATCCAGGAAAAACTACTCATGCCGCAATTATTTTCAAGATGGGGAAGAGAGGAAGGAAATGAATAATTAGGAGGAATTGAAGAGATGCAAATTTCCCTTTGCTGGGAGCTGGTAGATGGCTTTTTTCATCCCATTTAATTTGCTTTACTTTCCACTGAGGAGAGGAAGGAGAGGGGGCTGGAGGTCAAGAAAGCAGAGAGAGAAGAGAAAAAGAAAAACTTGCTGCTCTAGGAAAGGCAAGTTCTTGCTATTCTATCAGAAAAATAAAACTGCAGGAAATTACTGTGGGCGAGGAGGGAGCCATAATCCTGTACGGAAACCGCTGCAAGGGACGTGTGCCCACCTGTCTCCTGGGTCCCCGTCCTGGGGCTCTGTTCACTGCGCCTGGGTCTCCCGCCCCCGGCTTTCCTAAGCGGACTGTGCCTTGAGAGCAAATGACTACAGTCTAATCATACCACCCCTGATCTTTGGCTAAAAGCCCATTTAGCAACCGCTTTCCCCTTTGCTGATTCACGCAGAGCCAGGCACCACAATGGGTGCTTGGCGTGGACTCAGGCTTCCTGAGGGAGCCTACGCAGGGCTGCCCAGGAGGAGGGCGCCGGCTTGCCTGAGGATCTGGGGACCCTGGCAGGCAGTCTCTTTGTGGAGGGCTCCCTGAAGGAAAGAGCTGCTACTCAAGTTGGGCGAGCCTCCCGGACCCATGCTGTTCCCAGCACGTAAAGCAGAGCACCCCAGGCTCCCCATCTCGACACTTACTGCAGTGGGTTACACCTGTGCCCTGCTAGCCTGTGCTCCCCAGGAGGCCAGCTTGGCTTTTGTTCTATTCACCACTGTAGGCCCCGCATGAAGGGTGAATAAATAGAAGGTATAGAAGACTCATTGGTTGGGAGTTCCCGTCATGGCTCAATGGGTTAACGAACCCGACTAGTAAGCATGAGGATGCGGGTTTGATCCCTGGGTCAGATCCTGCGTTGCTTGGCTGTGGTGTAGGCTGACAGCTACAACCTACAACTCTGATTCAACCCCTAGCCTGGGAACTTCCACATGCCGCCAGTGCGGGAAAAGACATCTAAGACCCCCTGGGGCCTGTCGCCTACCATCTTTTTGCCCACCCTGCACTTAGCTCTGTGGAAAAGTGCACAAAGAAATGGCCAATGGAGGAGCTCCCGTCGTGGCGCAGTGGTTAACGAATCCGACTAGGAACCATGAGGTTGCGGGTTTGGTCCCTGCCCTTGCTCCGTGGGTTAACGATCCGGCATTGCCGTGAGCTGTGATGTAGGTTGCAGACGTGGCTTGGATCCCATGTTGCTGTGGCTCTGGCGCAGGCCGGTGGCTATAGCTCCGATTGGACCCCTAGCCTGGGAACCTCCATATGCCGAGGGAGCGGCCCAGAGAAATAGCAAAAAGACAAAACAAAAAAACAAACAAACAAACAAAAAGAAATGGCCAATGGGGAGTTCCCATTGTGGCGCAGCAGTTAACAAATCCGACTAGGAACCATGAGGTTGAGGGTTCGATCCCTGCCCTTGCTCAGTGGGTTAAGGATCCAGCATTGCCGTGAGCTGTGGTGTAGGTCGCAGACGCGGCTTGGATCCTGCGTAGCTGTGGCTCTGGCGTAGGCCGGTGGCTACAGCTCCAATTAGACCCCTAGCCTGGGAACCTCCATATGCCCTGGGAGCAGCCCAAGAAATGGCAAAAAGACTAAATAAATAAATAAATAAAAATAAATGGCCAATGGGAGTGGAGAGATGTGTCCTCTACGACCAGGACGGGGCTCAGCAGGTGCCCTGGGAGCCAGCAACTGGAGCAGCCATGGTGATGGACCAGTGTCCTCCACAGCATCGGGGGTTTGGTTTCTTCCACGGTGTCCGTGTTGCGGTTCTCCAGGCTTTGGGGCAAGCGCCAAAGGTCTCCTCTTCCCATCCCACCAAAGTGGGCCAAGGCAGCAGGGGGAGCTCATGGGGATGTGGGGGTCCAGCCCGGCACGGCCAGGGCCAACTGGGAGAGAATTGGGTGGAGAGAGAAGGCCTGTGCAGCCCAGGCCTTGGGGATGCCAAGACGAGGTCTCGTGGGCACGGCCTGAGGAACTCGGGAGCAACAGTTTGCTCTAATTAGCTGGACCACCAGCAGGCAGCTTTTCTTCATCATCTCACTTTGCTGATGGAAAAGTGGCTGAGCGGCTGGGTTATTTGCGCCGGGTCACAAGGCTGGTGCCTGCCCGACACACTCTCTCGATGCCACTACATCTGCCTGAGTCCTGTGTGACCTTGAGGCCCTGAAAGGGGACCTGGCACTGGGGAGACTTATGGAAATCAGTTGAGCAGGCCCAGGAGGCCACCACACCTGTCCAAGGACGTGTCCTGAGAAAGGAGCTCTGGCTCCGCCATATGGTGGGATGTATCTGGCTGCCCTGGGGTTGTGTCCTACGGGCAGAGTCTTGGTCAGAGGAGAGAAGTTTGCAGCCAGGAAGGCAAGATAGGGTGTCTGCTCACACACCAAGGAAGGGGTCTGCCAGGCTCCGCCCGCGCGGGAGTGGGGAAGTGAAGGGATGCTGCCAGTACTGGGCACGCTGCTTCAGGGGTCCCGTAGCAGGGCCGTAAAAAGAGGTGAATTGTCAGAGGCAAAAACCCACGAAGGATGTTCTGCCACATGGAATAAGTCCAAAGTAACTGGTTTGCTGAGCATTACCCACCACAAGGGAAACCATAACACATCTAGCTTAAAAAATATACAGAAGATAAACACAAGCTGACTTGCCAACTGGGGCCTTCATGGTTATTTTTCCAGAGAGGGCTAGAGTCAAGGGCCAGGCCATCAGTTCAATAAATATTTACTGAGTCCTCGGGTTTTGCATGTTCCTGATGCTGCCTTGGCCCAGGCACCGCATGGCTGCTTGACATCCAGCCTCATCGTCATGTTGTTCTGCCTGAAACCCAAAAACAGGTCATCTGGGTTTGGAAGGATACATGTCTCTCTGGGAAGATAGGGGTTTGGGAGGCAAGACCCAGACCTTTTAAGGACAGCTGCAGAGAGGTCTCTCGTGCTCCCGCAGGAGGGTGGAGGAAGGCTGGGGTTATTGCAGGAGAGTCCCTGACACTGTGACTCATGCTTGACAGTTGCTAGAGAAGCCACTTTGCAGGTCTGCTGAAAACCTCATGTGTCCTACTTAAGGGACTGTGTTCTGGGTTGATGGAGATCTGATAACACATAGTAGTTCTGTTCAGCCCTCACTCTGCAGCATCCAGAACAGCCTCCTCCTGGCTGAGGCCCAAGCATTCCGAGGCAGGGTTGGAGAGGCAGTTGGAACAGCTCTCCCTTGGAGTGCTTTGCACATGCTGTCTCTGTCAGGTGAGACACTGACTTAATCCGACAGAGGACAGTGCGCAGGCTCAGGGAGGTTCAGTGACTTGCCCAAGGTGACACAGTGAAAGAGGAGCAGAGCTGGGATACGAGGCTCAACCACTCCACCCTCTGGCCTCTCCCAGACAGGGAGGCTTCAAAGCTGGATAGTCTGGGAAACAGCCATGGGCTTGTGCTCATTAAGGCCACATCCAGGTCTGGAGCTTCCTCCTTGTGGTGTTTGCTTCTCCCCAGAGAAGGAAATGCTGCAGGTGTCAGCTGCAATTTCCAAGGCTCAAGGAGCATCCATTAGACAAAGCATAGGTACCAGCAGATGCAGACTGGACTCACTGATGGAGAACATTCAGATTTGTGAGAAGCCAGTAACACAGTTTACAAATGACAATGTCTAAATGGTGATTTATATGAAGCGGAGTTGATACAAGGTACAGGTGGTTTATATATGTCTCCTAAAAAAATCACTTGTTCAGAGGTAGAAAACTCAGGTGGCCTGTGGCCCTGGCAGGTGGCACAGAAGTAATAGAGACGAGCCGGCTTAATCAAGGTGCCTCTGCAGCTCTGGGTCCTGGGGGGAGAGCGGCCCTCGCAGGCGCTGCAGTTGCAGGCAGGTCAGACAGTCCCTGCTGTGAGACCAGCCGCACCAAGAGGGCTCTGGCGAGGCTGGGAGGATGTCAGGCGGGGGAGGAGTGCCGTCCACGCTCTCCTGTCCTTTCCCTGAGGTCCTGCATCACGGTACTACTCAGGCTTGTCGCCGAGACGTTCGTTCTCTTGTTCAGCCAGCCCCTCTGGTTCATCCTCATCCTTCATTTTCTGCTCACAGCCTGTCGGGTGTCATGCTGAGCTGACATGCTGGTGATAAAACATGGAGAAGGCAGCCCCTGTCTGCAAGCTGCTCAGTGTCTAGGAAGGAGATGGACCTGTTACAGAAGTTCAGTTCTGTGGGTTGAGCGTGGGGCTGCTGCGCCTGGGAGCGGGGTTGGCCTTCCCCAGAGAGGAGCGCCTCCAGCGGGGTCCTCAGGATGAAGGGAGTGTCGCCGGGTGGGGGCGGCGGGCAGGCAGGCAGGGACAGCTCCGTCAAAGGCAGCGGGCAGCCGTCACGTGCGGTTGGCTAATTCAGCACTCCTCTGGCCACCCCGGTGTCCAGTCCCCTGATCAATCCTAAATTCACCTTGGGGTTGTTTTTCTGAAAACCTGGTTACTTCCCTGCTCCAACCCTTTCATGGCTTAGGACCAAAACCCCAGTGTCTTTTTATTTTTATTTTTTGGAATTGGAGAATATATAGTAATACATTGATTGACAATATTGTGTCAGTTTCAGGGGTCTGAAAGCTGACATCACCTCAGGTTATTTTTCCATTATAGGTTATTCCAAGATGTTGCATAGAGTTCCCTGTGCTGTATTGTACACGCTTGTGACTCGTCTGTCTTATGTATCGTGGTTTGTATCGGTTGATCCCACCCTTCTAATTCATGCCTCCTCTGCCCTCGCCTTCCCCTTTGGTAACCATCCCTTTGTCTTCTGTGTCTGTGAGCCTGCCCACAAACCCAGGAATCGCCTCCGTAATGGCTCTGAGCAGTGATCTTCGAGATTATCGTCCATCCTTCTCTAACTGCTGACAAATTCTGTTTTGTGTGGTTTCCCAGGCCTTTCTTGTTCCTCTCACTTTAGCCACAGGATGGGTCTCATCCCTCTTATGAACGCATGTGCCATTATCTTCGTCCCCTTCCTCGGCTTAAACATCCCTCAGGTGTGTTTTAGGTGACATTCCCATGATGTCACCAAGCTGCCTGCCTCTTTTAACTTGTTCTGGTGCTTCTTAGATCTAAATTCCACTCAGTTCTGCTCTACAAAACCTTTCCTGAAGTGTACTAAGAAGCAGAGTGTCAGGATAATCACGAGCATGACTTCTGAAGGCAGGCTGCCCGGGGTCAGGTCCTGCCTCTTCCACTTCCTGGCTTTACAGCTCTGCCCTTCAGTTTTCCCATCCCGGACCCGTGGGTCAGAACTGCGGCTCGGCTCTAATCCCTGGCCTGGGAACTCCCCGTGCCACAGGGTGGCCAAAAAAGGAAAAAACCAAAGACACCGTATCTGAGGACTTTGTCTACTTGCCATTCAGAATGAAGGTATGTATTGATGGACTGTGGGGGTGGCACAGGTATTAGGACTGTATCTGATCCAACTTGGACTCGGAGAGATTTATCTAGTAGGTACGTCTGGGAAGAAAAAAAGATGTGATTTGAAAGCTGATGATTACTGAGACTAAGTGATGCATATATATGGGCTTATTAAACTACTTTTTAAGACTTTATGTATATTTGAAAATTTCTATGATAAAATTAAGATTTTAAATGTAACATTACATTCACACAATGGAATTTTATTCAGCCTTAGAAAGGAAATTCTGATACGGGCTGCAGCACAGATGAATGTTGAGGATACGGTGCCCAGGGAAACAAGCCAGACACAGAAAGACCAGTACCGTGTGATTCCACTTACACGGGGCACCCGGAGTAGTCAGATCTGAGACAAAAATTACGGTGATTGCCAGGTGCTGGGGAAGTGGAGGTGAGGAGTCAGTGTTTAATGCCGTCGGAGTTTGGTTTTGCAAGAGGAAAAGAACTCGGGAGATGGATAGTGGTGATGGTGACGTAGGGACGTGGCTTTTTTTTTTTTTTTGTCTTTTTGTCTTTTGTTGTTGTTGTTGTTGCTATTTCTTGGGCCGCTCCCTCGGCATATGGAGGTTCCCAGGCTAGGGGTCGAATCAGAGCTGTAGCCACCGGCCTACGCCAGAGCCACAGCAACGCGGGATCCGAGCCGAGTCTGCAACCTACACCACAGCTCACGGCAACGCCAGATCGTGAACCCACTGAGCAGGGGCAGGGACTGAACCCGCAACCTCATGGTTCCTAGTCGGATTCGTTAACCACTGTGCCACGACGGGAACTCCGGGACGTGGCTGTTAATGCCACTGAGCTGTTCATTTAAAATTGGTTTAAACGGTGAGCTTTATGTTATGCGTATTTTACCACAGTTAAACATAAGTGAGATTTGGCGTTCCTGCTGTGGTACAGTGGGTTAGGGATCGGTGCTGTCTCCTCAGCGGCTCGGGTTGCCGTGAAGGCTCGGGTTTGCTCTCCTCCCCGGTGCAGCGGGTTAAGGGTGTGGCGTGGCCGCAGCTGTGTGTACGTCGTAGCTGCCACTCAGATTTGAACCCTGACCTGGGAACTTCCACATGCCATGGGTGTGGCCAAAAAAAAAGTTTAAAATTTTCTTAATAAGGTAATTTGACTTTACTTAATAAGTTTAACTAATAAAATTAATTTATTAACTAGGTTGCACCTAATTAACACCTGGGGGAACAGAAGTGAACACAGCGTTCCTGCCATCACTAAGGGCTCGGTAACTAGGGGAGTTTAACTAGGGAAGGTGCCGGTGTCGGTGCACCATTGGGACCGGGAGTAGGTCAGCAGTTACCAGGCCGTGTGTGAGTGTGTGTGTGTGAGAGAGACACACACACACCTGCCACACACCGGGGTGGGGGCAGCTTGATGTCTCAGGGAGGGCCCCTCCTGGCTCCGCAGTCAGAGTGTCTGCTTTCAGTATGTGACTCCACTGATCTAACCTCTTTGAGCCTCGCTTCCTTATCTGCCTCGGGGCCAATAACAGGCCTTCCTCACGGAGCTGTGGGGTCAGCACAGCTCTGACCTTGCCAAGGGCTCGGGGGACCCCGCTCGGGCTCCTGGGTACCCCTGTGGAGAACTGCTTCTCCATCGTGGACGTGGCGCCCAAGCCTGACCCTGGGACCAGCCTCCCCTGAGGCCAAGTAGGACTAGAGCTCCCACCCTTCCCCTCCTCTGCCAGGGACACGGGCCAGGGACTGGCTGCTGCGGTGGAGACCTGGGGACACAGAGGAGGATGCGAAGGAGTTCATGTTCCGTGAAAGGCCCAGGCGGGAGGTGGGGGGAGGCAGGTGTTTGGCAGCTTCCCTCCCTCTGGGGACAGAAAGACCGGTGGGTGCCGCTTCTGCAGGTTTGAACCAGGCCCCACTTCTGAGGCCACAGCCCCACCTGGTGGCACCTCTCCATGCCATCACCTCTCTTGCCGGAGCCAGACTGTCACTGTCTCCAACAGACAATCTGCTTAGGATTTCAAAACCCAACACCATATCTGGTGTCCTTCCTCCGCAGTCAGCCTTTGCCACTGGGAAAGTCATACTCACTCCTGTCCCAGTGAGACTTCCGTCTTGGGCAGAGTGTTCTTGTCTGAGGGGAAATGCCACTTCAGTAACATAAATCCAAGACACTCTGCCCCCTGGATTGTTGAGAAGTGCCCGTTTCTCTAGGATAAAAAGTCACTTTCCAGGAGTTTCCGCTATGGCACAGTGGGTGAAGGATCTGGTGGTGTCACTGCTACAGCTTGGGTTGCTGCTGTGGTGCAGGTTCGATCCCTGGCAGAGGAACTTCCACATGCCTTGGGCATGGCCCTCAAAAAAGTCACCTTCAGAGTTCCCGCTGTGCGGTACTCAGTTAAAAATCCAACTGCAGCAGCTCAGTTTGCTTAGGAGGCACAGGTTTGATCCCCAGCCAGCACTGTGGGTTAAGGATCTGGTGTTGCTGCGGATTGGAGTAGGTCGCATCTGCAGTTCAAAATCCATCCCTGGCCCAGGAACTTCCATATACCTCAGGTAAGCCATTACAAAAAGTCACCTTCCAGGATGACACCTGCACAGGTGGCCTCTGCCCTCAGCACATCTCCTGCCTCATCCTGTGCCCACTGCTCCCCCTCAGCATCCTGCCACAGGCTGTGCACCTGCCGGTCCCTCTGAGAACGGCCTTCCCCTCCCTGGCTGGCTCCTCAGTGTCATTCCAAGCCCCACCCAAATGCCACCAACCTAAGGTGGGCCTTCACACTGTCCCTCTAGGACAAAATCATCACTTGTCCTCTCCCTTACGATGCCAGGAAGTGTCTGCTCCTTATTTGTTGTCTGTCTCTTTCCCACCTACAACACGAGTGTCGTTCGTATTTCATGTCTGCCATCCTTGTCTTGTTCTCTGCTTTCCTGGCAGCAGATGGTGCCTGGGCTGTAGTCAGCCTCCAGACTGTTTGATGAATGAATCCTAATTTGTCTTTCAAGAATGACAAAGTTGGGAGTTCCCCTCATGGCTCATGGGAAACGAATCTTACTAGCATCCATGAGGACGCAGGTTCGATCCCTGGCCTCGTTCAGTGGGTTAAAGATCCTGCGTTGCCATGAGCTGTGGTGTAGGTCGAAGACGCGGCTCAGATCCCGAGTTGCTCTGGCTCTGGCGTAGGCCGGCAGCTACAGCTCTGATTTGACCCCTAGCCTGGGAATCTCCATGTGCCACTAGTGCAGCCCTAAAAAGACAAAAAAAAAAAAAAAAAAAAAAAAAGAATGACAAAGTTGGAGTTCGTGTCGTGGCTCAGTGGTTAGCGAATCCGACTAGGAACCATGAGGTTGCAGGTTCGATCCCTGGGCTCGCTCATTGGGTTAAGGATCCAGTGTTGCTGTGAGCTGTGGTAGATGTGGCTCGGATCCTGGGTTGCTGTGGCTGTAGTAGGCTGGCGGCTGCAGCTCCGATTCCACCCCTAGCCTGGGAACCTCCAAATGCCGCAGGAGAAAAGGCAAAAAAAAAAAAAAAAAAAAGAATGACAAAGTTGTGCATGCTCTTCTTTAATTGTGCAGAAAGCAGTGAGGTCACTGAATGTTTGGACTGGCCTGTCTCCCAAGAGATCCCTGACGTTGTCAACTCACTGAGCCAGCGGCCTGTACCAGTGTGGCTGGGTCTCCCTTTGCAAAAGTCTTTCCACGTATCTCAGCCATCCTGTCTCTAGCATGGAGTTTTGTGTCTGTGCACATGCTTGCACGCCTGCCCTGGCTCCTGTGCCCTCTGTGCAGGGTGAGTCAAGGAAGGGTATTTTGGTGTGGGCCCTTCTTAGGATATTTTTGCTGCTTAGGAGACTAAAAGTGCCCTAGGAGGGTGGAAGGGCAGTGATTAAGAGCCTCCCTCTTGTGCTTACACCATTCCCGTGTGCAGAACCTCAAAGAATAAAGAGGCCATTTAATTTCTGAGCTTTGGCGCCTGCTAACCGTGACTGCCAGCAGGTGTCGCTGTCCCACAAGGCATGAAGTGGGACCAACTGGTAAACCTGGGTGGGGGGAGGGAAATGGGAAGAGGCTGGTCCTAAAGCAAGAAGGTGAGTGGCGGCCTCTTCCAGGTCACTTGTATCCTGGTTTACTGCCTGAAATTAGCACGTGTGTGGTCTGCTAAGCTCCCAAGAGGGTTCACCTTTCAGTTAGTTTAGTTAGCTTATTAGTTATGTTTTACCCTTATTTTTGTTATTTGTTTTCTTTGCACTTTCTCTGTTGGTGATCAGCACCAAAGCTGCTAGGGGTTGTTTTGTTATGATGAATGACATGGTTCTTTTGGCAAATATGTATTAGATGTGTACCTGGGGCCAGGCCTGGGTGATCCGTGGAGGAGCAGGTGTGGTCCCTGCTCCCAGCCTGGGGTCCTGCCCTGTGGGAACCCACTGCAGGAAGTCAGTGAACTGGTGGCGCCAACCAGAACTTTGGTCAAGGGGGCGGCAGGTCTCCTGGTTCGCAAATAACACTGTTGAAGCTCTCCCCTCTTTAGTTCCACCTGTGCCCTCCTGCCTCTCAGGGCCCCGGGGTTCCATCACCCTGTGTCACATGAGATGTTTTGCCAATGCCTGTGTCTTCAGGGTTTGTCAAACATAAACGACAGTGAGACCAGACTCCAGTGTGCAGAGCGCAGGAAGAGGGTTTTCTTCTCCCAGGTCCCCCAAACACCCCCCACGCCCTCCTGTCAGGCTTTCTGCTGGGCCCTGAATCAGCCGACCTTACGGGGGTCCTGCCTGCCACATCCGGGTGAGAGACGCCCCTTTGCTCTCGGCCCCACCCCAGCTTCAGTCTCTTCTGTGTTTATCCCACCCTTGCTCCTTTGAGCTCATCCTTTCCCTGAAAGGGGGAAAAGAGGCGAGACAGCTGAGTAGTGGGGCTCCTCTCAGCCTCCTTTCTGGGGTTCGTTAGCATTCCCAGCATCTCCCGGCATCCTTACTTCTTTACGCACAACCTAAGAAATGCTCCCTAGGGAATCCCTTCCTGGTTGTTTTTCAAACTACAGCATATGTTAAGCCTGTGCTGATTTGGGCTGATCGACAGCACTTCCATAAACTGTTTGGGGCCAGTGGGTTTGGGCTCAGTTGGACCAAACCGGGACCTTTCCGCCAGAGCAGGTGATGGACACCCTCGAGGGGTTTCCTCGGCCCCTCTGGTCTCCAGCACTCAGCTTCCCTCCTTCCCTGCTTCCCACCCTGTGGCCCTGGCTTTTTTAATAGCATTTTGAGCTAATCAAGAAGTATAAAATATGAAAGTTATTGAGAGGGAAAAGTCTAAACTGCCGCCTTCGTACAGCACTATCAGTCTTGGTTTTCAAAGCGAAGGTCCTTTTGTTAAGAGCTAGTTTTTAAAAAATTATAGTTGGTTTACAATGTGCCAATTTCTGCTGTACAGCAAAGGGACCCAGTCATACACACATAGACATTCTTTTTCTCATCTGATCTTCCATCATGTTGTAAACTAAGAGACTGGGTGTTCTTAAAGGGATAAGGCCCAGAGAAAATACTTTTTCTGAAATAAGAAATGTTTGACGAAATCCTCAATTCCCAGTGACTCTCATAGAGATGAACTTGCTCCAGGTTATATCCCAATAGGCTGCTGTGTAAATCCGTGTTTTCTGGCCCCAGCGGCTGTGCTCAGCCCTGGCCGTGTCTCGCGTGTGCCCCTACAGCTGACCCTGTGACTTTTCTCCGGGTGTCCGTCTACTGGCTTTGCGAGGCGGCGCCGTGGGGAGGGAGGTGTCGGTGTGGAGTGTGCATGGTTTGCTTCTTAGCTAGTCCATCCCTGGACCCGCTGCCTCAGTCCTGCCTCACGAGCATTAGTTTGTGGCGCCTCCTCTCGCTCCAGAGCCGCTGTAGCCCCCCTGATTCATTCAGATGGGCAAGCTAGTGGCACTGCCACTGTGTGCACCTCCTGAATCCATGGATCAGTGCCCGTGGAGGCAAAGATCTCACACACTGGGGCTTTCATCTCTGTCCGAAGAAATTTGACATTTTCAGAAATTCAAAAATCAATTGGCAGGGAGCCGGCTTTGTCCGTCAGATTATTAATGGCCCCGGAGCTGACTGACTGTATTTGCACAGCCCTTCAATAAACAGCTTCGACAACAGCTAGGGTGGGAAAGACAGCACACCCCCCATCCAATCAGGACAAGCGTGAAGTATTGATTTCACCACCCCCTCCCCCTTCCCCCCCCCGCTTTCAAAACATACTTAGAGTCTTATAGCAGGGGAGTTGATCATTGCCAAGCCCCTGTGTCACCAGGTCTTGTCTGTTTTGCTGCCATTGCTCCATTAGCTGGAGTCACTTGCAAGATTTCCTAGACCAGGGATGCAGACAGCTGACTCCTGGGGAAGGGCAGACATGAAAGGGACACCTGGCTGGGCCCGGGAACTCCAGGTAGCCCTTCCAGATTGATCACTTCTTGGTCCTTGGAAAGATGCTGCCGTAAACCTCCCCGGGAGGCTCTGGCCGTCCCAGAGCCCCTGCTCCGAAGGCACTCCTCCTGGGAAGGCAGGGAGCAGCGCCTCAGTCGGAGCCTTCAAGATCTTTGTTAGGCTGCTTTCTGTCTCAGACTGTCTTGTGTGTGGGAAACGGGAGGGATTTCACAGGAAGGTCTTCTGGTCAGCACCCTGGCCGTGCTGCTCTGCTGGCCTGACCGCCTTCTCGGGCCAGCTGCAGTGACAGGCCGGCAGCGGGCAGACGTGCATCTTCTCCTGCCTCTTCATTGTTCCCAAATGTGATGTTTCCACACAAATTAACTGGCTCAAGTCCATCCGCTTTAATGACTAATTAAACCTGTTTTGTGTGTTCTTTTCCTCTTTCTGGTGTTTTTAGCTCCAGTGTGACGACACTGCCACTCTAATGTTTGGGGCTGAGGATAATCTCTTAAGGTCTGTGGGACACCTGCCAAACAATGACAGGAGATACGGTGGGGGGGGGGCAAGAACACGGAGGCTGTAGACAGATGGGTTTGTGTTCCTTCATTCATTCAACAAACACTACACACCAGGCCCCCAGCTGCCTCAGTGTCTGCCACTCGCCCCGATTCAGCAGCGGGTGGGGTGGGGGGTGAGTTTGGACGAATTCTTTAAAGCCCCTGAGCCACAGCTGTCTCACCTTAGCCACGCAAACACGACCCTTCTGGGTTTCCATGAGGTTTTAAGCGGATGACACAGAGCCAGTGTTTGGCAAGACTCAATAATTTTTTTGTTTCTTTTTTCCTAAGGGCCAAATGCATGGGAGGGAAGCAGTTTTGGAGGATAATTTGATCATAAAACCTCAATTTTTTAGTCAAATGAACCCCGTGGAGACATGGCCACTCTCCTGTAGTTAGCACTGTGTAAAAAGCAAGGCCTCTGACCCCTCTTCGTATCTTTAAAAAGTTTACTTTACCTGGGCAAACACGAGGTATCAAAGAAACAAATAGGAGCAACACAAAAGTTTGGTTCTTCCAGGCGGGAGTTAATTAGACTTAAGCAGCCCTCAGATGGCGTCTGGACTGTCAAGTTTTAGGATAACAGTGGGAGCCGTCTTGGATGAGGGACCCCAGCGGGGCTCACTGCTTACCTAACCGAATGAAAGCATGTCCCTCTGGGCTGAACTTCCCTCCACCTGAACAAGGAGGAGTTACGTGCGGGGTGGCCTCCCGTCTCCCCTCTGCTGGCCTCCTTCCCTCCCCCCACACCCCCGGAGCCCTGCCTAGGGGTCAGGGCCGTGCTGCACCCTGAGGCACCTGCCCTTGTGGAGGACCACGGTGCCCTGCGGGAGCCCCAGGGTGTGGGAAGACACAGGTGGCTTGTTTCCATTCTGGTTGCGGCCAGTGTGGCCCCCACACGACATCGACGTTCTGTGAGCTCAGGCTCGGAGTGGTTGCTCATATTTTTCTGCTGGTTTTCCGTGTGATTCTGGAAAGGTGGACGAGGAGGAGAGAGACACAGCTCATCAGAAAGGGCTTCGTAGGGGAGACGCATCAGCGCAGATGTGGTCCCCGAGTGAAGCTCTGGGGAGACCTGGCCGGGAGGCTGGTGCCAGGACAGGCAGTCAGCACTGCCTGTGCACTCGGGGCTGGGGACCTGGTTATCTTGTCATCTGCTTCCTGGTACTAACTGATGTTTTAAAATCATGTCTCCGGTAACTTCTTAGTCTTAGACCACGGGATATAACATGACTCTGTGCCCTTAGATCTAGACAATAGCCTTCCTTCCTCTTTTTTAAGAATTGTGGTGAAAAACACATGAAGTTTGCCCCCGAACCACTTTAAAGTGTGCAGCTCCGTGGCCCTGAGAACACTCGCCCTGAGTGCAGCTGTCACCTCCACCTTCTCCAGAGCCGTCATTTGCCCCAGGTGCACCCACCATTCTACTCTGTTTCTATGACTCGGACTGCTCCAGGCTCCTCCTGCAAGTGAGCTCACCCAGCAGCCCTGTTCCTTCTGCTGTGGGTGGAGGGAGGGTGCAGGTTCACCCCGGACCCAGCCCTTCACGGGGAAGGAATAATGGCGTGACCACTGGGCACCTAACGTGTCCGGACAGCACCGTTCCCAGGGCAGCCTCGTGTGCAGGCTCTGCTGCCACAGAGATTCTGCCCAGGGGTCGCCTCGGTCCTCAGGAGGAAAGGATTAGGGGTAACTCTGGAGCCAGTCACCCCTCCCCTTGGTCACTGGCTCTAGAGAGTCCCTTGCAAATCATCCAGCTCACTTGCCCTCTGAGCCTTGAAGGGCTCCCTCTCTGGGCCGCACTCCCTGCGCCCGGGGCCGCCTGGGTCAGGGGCCTCTCCCTGGTGAGAGCCTTTTCCTGCATCGGCCCATCCTGTGAGCCTCTACGCCTCCCCGCCCCGGCATTAAGTCCGTGGAACTTCTTACTCGAATTCACTGGCCCTTTGCGGGTCGCTCTCCGGGCACAGACCCTGCTGGAGCAGGGACCGCTGCTCACTGTGTCTCCCAGGCCTGGCCGGAGCAGACGCCCAGGTCTGAGAGCACCCCCGACGGATGGAGGGCGTGCTGGGCGAGGGGCGGCAGGCGGGGGAGAGCCTGAGCAGGACTCTGCCTTCCGCTGAAGTGTAGCCTCAGCCGGATCCCCGGAGAGTTCTGGAACGTCAACAGCACCGCAAAGCCGTCCCGCTGTGGAAGCGGGGGCCAGGCTTTTGTACCTATAGTTGGCGTAAGCTTCCAGGTACTTCCGGGGGATGTGGTGCCCTTCGGAGGAGGGCAGCTGTGTTAGCAGCCAGCACGCTCACCCGGGGCTCGTGGGGCGCCACAGCGCAGTGTTTGTCGAATGAATACTTGTCGAAATTCATGACGAATCTGCTGTCTCGCCAGCGTTCACCGCGTGTCTTCTCCCTGCACCGTCTCAGTCCGGCCGGGAGCCGCGCTGGGAAGCGGTGCTGATGGTGCAGGGGAAGAGGTGGACGTCCAGCAAGGCCGGGCGACGTGTCCAGGACACACGGACAGGGTTGGCCGCCAGGAGGCGCACCCTTAGATCCGCTGACCTGTGTCCAGGCGAAAGGCATGCGCAGTACCGTTTGCGTTGCACGGGCAAGACCAGGTGCCTTCAGCCCGCGCGCGCGCGCTCTCTCTCTCTCTCTCTCTCTCTCTCTCTGTAGTCAATTTTTATTCAGAGCAGGCGTATCCTGTGGTTTCCTTACCTGCGTGCTTTTCTGAGGTTTGGGCCTGTGCTCACCTGCAGGGCTGCTAAGCGTGTAAATAACAAACCTGAGCAAACCCCGCCCCCTCCCAGGTGGCCTTTCCCTCCCCTCGGCAACGCTGTGAGCTGGAAGGGGGCCTGAGGTTGATGTCTCGGTGGGTGCTAGCCGGCGAGTCCTGCCGGGGCAGCCCGGCCGCTCCTGTTCCACAGCCCTGCCTGTCCCAGGCTCTGGGCCGCCTGGGTATTTGTCCAAATTAGAGTTCGTTTACTCTGCAAACCACGCTCATGCTTCTGTGGACACTGAGCAGCTGCTGCCCTTGTTTGCACGGTGTGGTCAGCAGGCCGACAGCCGCCCTGGACAAGCCCTGGGAGCTTCCGGCTGGAGGGAGCAGCAGGCATGCGAGGAGCCTCGGCTCAGCATTCCAGAATAGTCCCCAAGAAATAAAGCATTCGTGCAAAAGTGTAAACAACCCCAAGACACCCGCGAGGGGCAGCCTCTGGGCCCTGACTCCACCAGGTGCCCTCGTTCTGAGCAGGCAGAAGCTTGGCTGGTGGTTTCTGAGGCAGTCCATACAGCAAGCCTCCTGGGTTTATTTACATCCTGTCCCCCTGAAAGTGGCTTAACCTCTCTGCTCTCAGTTTCCTCCCCTGTAACATGGGGCTGAGGATCCTGTTGGGAGGATGACTTCCGCTAACGATAGAGGGGCTTCCAGCAGGATCCGCTACACGGTACATTCTCAACATAGAAAGTGAGCATTTATTTGTCTTTCTCTGGCTAAGAGAGTGCCCAGTGGTGAGGGTTTGGTGCTGGGAGTGGTGCGTTATTTCCAGTGTAAAGGATCCTTCCAGGCAGGAAATGGGCAGCATGGAATGCTTGTCAGCACTTCACAGCAGAGTTTGTTTGGAGCCAAGAACCGTGGCTGCTGGATGTCCTGAGCTTCGGCTCAGGTCTGCTTCCTGTCGCCTTATCCCTGATGAGCGTCTGCCATCCCACCGCACGTTGCAGGGACCCTTCAGGTCTCTCTTTGGAGACACTCACTGTGGGGCTAACCCTTGCTGGCCCCGTGGGGAAGTGAGCATCAGTCCCTCTGTTCATGCCCGACGGGGCTCCTCGAAGTTTGCACGTGGTTTCCTTACACATTCATTTGTTCCATCTTGAAAGTACTAGGCAGATATTTAAATTTTAGTGCTGAATTGAGTCTTTGTGGGCCCTCCAGGGTCAATTTCCAGGGGTCTTGCCATGTGAACCACAAGCAAAGTCTCCTACAGCTGCTTAACTTCCATCAGCAGCAAAATAAAATGCTATTCCATGAACAAGGCCCACAAGGATGGCGAGCTCCTTCTCAGACTTCATTGCCCGCTATGCCGCAAGCTGCACCCCACGGGCTTCTCCCCGGTCAGGCCAGCCACGTCCTTGCCTGGCCGTGAGCTGCCGTGCCCACCGTGAGGAGTGCCCTGCAGAGCCCTGACCTGGCAGTGGGGTCTGGGTAAGGGAGGGGGCTTTGGGAAAGCCCAGGTGATTCTTCTTTGGAAAGGCTGGACAACGAGGATCTGTCAGTGAGCAGTAGGCTTGTCACACCCCTGTGTCCAAGCCCAGCCCTAGACATTCTGGTGCCTAGCAGGGCCATTTCCTGGCAAAGGTGAAGAGAGGGTTGGTTGCTATCTGCCGTTGCTGATTCAGTCAGCTCTTGACCCAGTGAGCAAACACATGCCCGGCTCTTGGGCAACAATTAGTGTCTCCCTGACGCCCAGCCCAGCCCCACTCTGGTGGAGTCAGCATCTGCATGAGCCTCCCTTTTTATTGGGTGGCTCCCAGTCAGTAGGAATTTATAGACACAGCCAATCCTTCCAGGTACGATTATGCTCATAAGGTACAGGGGAAATTGTCCAGCCACACCCTCTATTTCTCAGCAAGCAGCAGGGCCCTGTCCTGATTTTGCTGCAGGTTTTCTGTTTTCCTGTCACGACCAGCAGGGGGCACTGTGTAACCACACAGCACCTTTCCAACAGCATCATGAACAGGTTCCCCAGGTCCTCAGTGACCTGGCCATCCCTCTACCTGCAGAGAGCGGTGCCAGGCTGTATCGACTCTGGACATCTAACCTACCTCTGACCTGCACCAGGACACCTGGTTGTGTGACAGCAGCACCTTCACAAGATCAGAGAAGTCTGTTTAGCAGTGTCCTTTTTCATTGAAATGATAGATGTCTTGTGCTGAAGTGACAGTGAATTTATTGACTTGGGTTGAATCACGAAATGATATTGACACCAGCTCTTTACACTTTTGCCCTTCCACAATTTGAAAATTGGTCTGTTTGCTCCAAAGAGGTTCAGAGCATACATCTTTAATTGCATGTGTATGTTTAGGTACTGTTAAGAATTGAGGAAAGAATTGTGTAAAAAGAAAACATGAGTATTTTTTAAAACTCAGATTTACTGAAGAAAAATAGAAAACAATATTTAGCACTTTTGTGTCTAGTTCTTACATTGACCTAGCACAGAATAGGAGAAATTTTGGTATCAATAACAGCAGTATTTTGGCACCAATAACAAAACTGAAAAGCTTTTTTAAAAAAGCTATTCTGTCAAAAGATAACTGATGCACCCAGAGATGTACAGAACAAACAGTAGCAGAAATAAAATAGAGTTAGATTTGTGGGGAAGGGTTTTGCAAACTGTAAACTGCTAAAGCCGGGCCATGAGAGGGGAGTGGTATTTGAAATAACAATATTTTCCAGAGTTCCTGCGGTAGTACAGGGGGTTAAGGACTATTGCCGCAGCTCGGGGCCCTGCTGAGGCATGGGTTTGATACCTAGCGGAGTGGCCAGAGAAATGGTAAAAATAATAAAGCTGCTATAAATATCTATGTACAGGTTTAAAGAAAGAGAAAGAAATAACAACGCTTTCTAAGATAAAGGCTAGCTCTGAAATATCAGCTCTCTGCTGTTTCCAGGTAGCGATATGCCGTATCCACCAATGAGCCTTGGCTGCCCAGACAGCCCCTACCCCCTTCCCCCACCAGGGGGCTCCCTCCCCTCCTCTTTTCTGCCTGGTTCTCTTTCCCGACCCTTCCTTTCACCTGGAGAGGCCCCCATCCTCCTTATCCTTCCCTTCCTGTCCCCGCCCCCAGCCTGTGGTGCAGCCATGAAGGCCTTTGGGAGCAGCAGCTGAATAAAGCGGGCCTCCAAGCCCAAACCCACCGAACTGAAACTCTTTCTGTGTCTGTCGCCTTGATTAAGGGGAAGGTGTGGGATTAATTTGTGTATCCCGACGCTCAGCACAGTGGGGTAGGTCAGAGGCATTCGGCAAATTTTGTGAGCTTCTGCTACACTGGAACCTCAAAAAAGGGTGATCAAGGTTGCATGGAAGCAGTACCTCGAGACTACATTGCTGGTAAATTTGGATAATTTAAAAATCACCAGAGGCCTCCGCCGTCAGGTTTGACACAACTTTCTCTTGCGTTTGCTTTTATTTTAGAGCTCTCCTTCCCCTCGTCATGGCAAAGGGAGTACTTGGCATAAACCATGCTTCTCTAATTATTGGAAAGCTTTTTATTTTATGTATTTTACTTACATATATCTATCATATATTCGCTCACTCAGTGTTGGTGCTGTTATAAGTTACACATGATTGGCCTCATTTTCAAAAAAGGAAACTAAATTTCATGGAAATAATAAATGACATTGAAAGCCATGAGATAGAGAAGTGAATTTTTTTAGAATAAGAAAAGAAGGAGTTCCCGTCGTGGCTCAGTGGTTAAGGAATCCGACTAGGAACCATGAGGTTGCCGGTTCGGTCCCTGCCCTTGCTTAGTGGGTTAAGGATCCGGCGTTGCCGTGAGCTGTGGTGTAGGTCGCAGACGCGGCTCAGATCCCGCGTTGCTGTGGCTCTGGCATAGGCCGGTGGCTACAGCTCCAATTCGACCCCTAGCCTGGGAACCTCCAGATGCCTCAGGTGCAGCCCTAGAAAAGGCAAAAAGACAAAAAAAAAGAAAAAGAAAGAAAAGAAATGACAAAATTTTTAAAGCTGACGATACCATAAATACTTCAAAAATCTAGGAAGATATACAATACTACCTGATATACCTCTATAAAAGTTTTTCTTTCATTATAAAAATCGTAGGCTATACTAAGACAAAATGTACATTTTAACCATTTTTATTTTTTATTTATTTATTTATTTATTTTTGTCTTTTTGCTATTTCTTGGGCCGCTCCCATGGCATATGGAGGTTCCCAGGCTAGGGGTCGAATCGGAGCTGTAGCCACCAGCCTACGCGAGAGCCACAGCAACACGGGATCCGAGCCGTGTCTGCAACCTACACCACAGCTCACGGCAGCGCCGGATCGTTAACCCACTGAGCAAGGGCAGGGACCGAACCCGCAACCTCATGGTTCCTAGTCGGATTCGTTAACCACTGCGCCACGACGGGAACTCCTGATGAAGTTCTTAATTCCTATAGTTGGGCGTGTGTATTTCCTTTATGGTTGATGATTTTGGTGTCCTGTTGAGCAAAAGTGTCCCCAGCTAAAAGTCGGGAAGATATTTTCCTATTTCGGTCTAGAAATTTTTAGTCCATCTGGATCTGATGTATGGTGTGGGGGCCAAGATGTGTTATGTATGTTTTATACATATTTATATGTATATGTAAAACCAGTTGCCCTAACACCAATTATTGAGAAGTCCATCCCCTGCCCCCCTCTGCACTGGAACTTTTTTTTTTTTAACTAATAATTCGTTTGACCTTCCCCCAGTCTACTTTTTTTCAGCAGCTGGTGTGCCCTCCCTTTCCAAGATGAAATCCCTCAGCCACTCTGTCTTCCTGTTTCCCCTCCCTGGGACTTGAGATCTTCCTGCTAAAGCAGGGGTAGGCTAGGGATGATCGTACTGAGTGAAGTCAGTCAGAGCAAGACACGTCTCATATGGTATCCCCTGTACGTGGGATCTAATAAAAAAAGACACAAAAGAACTTTTTTATTAAACAGAAATGAACAGAAATTCACAGATTTCAAAAACCAGTTTTGTGATTGCTGTGGATGAAACCATGGGGGGAGGGAAGAATCGGGAGGGCGGGAGTAACACACACACTATCGTATAAAATAGCTGATTAGTGAGAATCTGCTGTGCCGCACAGGGAAATCTACTCAATGGCGTGTAATAACCTGTATGGGAAAAAAGAATGGCTATATTTATATGTATGACTGATTCACTTTGCTGTACACCTGAAACTAAGACACATTGTGAGTCAGACATACTCAATTACGTTTGGAGTTCCCATTGTGGCGCAGTGGAAACGAATCTGACTAGGAACCATGAGGTTTTGGGTTTGATCCCTGACCTCGCTCAGTGGGTTAAGGATCCAGCGTTGCCATGAGCTGTGGTGTAGGTCACAGATGCCTCTCAGATCTGGTGTTGCTGTGGCTGTGGTGTAGGCTGCAGCTCTGATTCGACCCCTAGCCTAGGAACCTCCATATGCTGCAGGTGCGGCCCTACAAAAAGCAAAAAATAAAAAATTAAAAAATTAAATGAAAATTTAAAAATTACATGTGTATGTACGATTCGTATTTTCCCCTTTGAATTAAAATGGATTTTCAGAGGAAAAAATAGGCCGGGGTGGGGATGAGGAGGCAGTGAGGCAGTGGGTCCTCATGTGGTGGTGCATTTATCTGATGCATCTGCATGCTGGGCTTCTCTTCATCCTCTCAACCCCCTGGAACTTTTTTTTTTTTTTTGTCTTTTGTCTTTTCAGGGCCGAAACTGCGGCATATGGAGGTTCTGAAGCTAGGGGTCAAACTGGAGCTACAGCTGCCGGCCTACACCACAGCCACAGCAACATGGGATCTGAGCCATGTCTGTGACCTACACCACAGCTCACGGCAACGCCAGATCCTTAACCCACTGAGCAAGGCCAGGGATCGAACCCACAACCTCATGGTTCCTAGTCAGATTCATTAACCACTGCGCCACGACGAGAACTCCCCCTGGAACTTTTGATGTAAATCCAGTGTCTGCGTATGTGTGGATTTATTTCTGGACTCTGTTCTGTTCCATTGGTGGCTTTTCTTTCTTTGCATCAGTACCACATCGTCTTAATTATCTATAATAAGTTTTGGTAACCGGTACTGTAGAAACTTTGATTTTGTTCTTAGCTATCCTTGGGCCTTGATAATTTCCCCATGAATTTTTTTTTTTTTTTGTCTTTTTTGTTGTTGTTGTTGTTGCTATTTCTTGGGCCGAACCCGTGGCATATGGAGGTTCCCAGGCTAGGGGTCTAATCGGAGCCGTAGCCACCGGCCTACGCCAGAGCCACAGCAACGCGGGATCCGAGCCGCGTCTGCAACCTACACCACAGCCCACGGCAACGCCGGATCGTTAACCCACTGAGCAAGGGCAGGGACCGAACCCGCAACCTCATGGTTCCCAGTCGGATTCGTTAACCACTGCGCCACAACGGGAACTCCTCCCCATGAATTTTAGAAGCAGATTGTCCATTTCTAAAACAAAATAAGTGGCTGGTATTCTAATTTGGATTACGCATGGGTCAGTGGATCAGTTTGTGGAGTAAAAGTCACTTGACTTTTCTGTGTCCCAGACCCTCTCCTGAAAGGACAAGGTAAAAACGCTCCTCGAGCCGTCATGAGCATCGCATGAGCAGTAGGTCTGCAGACTGAAGGAGGAACCGCGATAGAAATGCTGACTTTTTTAATGAAATGGGAAGGCGCACGTGTGAGGATTGGGGCACAGTCTTCCGACAACAGGTTGTGGGAAGGCTGAGCAGCCCTGGAGTGGAGGGAGGAGGGGGCAGAAGCTCCCACTGCCCCCCGGCCTCAGTGGGTCCTCTCGGGGTGACCGTCTGCTGCTTGTCTTCTCATGTCTTTTACGTTGTAGCCTGGAAGCTGAGGATGGAATCGTGTTTTGATTTATTTGTCAAACACGCCTGCTGAGTGTCAGGTCCAGTTCTGTATGGAGTGTCCTCCTGGGGAGGGGGTGGCCAGGCACCACTGATGGGGAAAGATCCCTCTCTGTCCCCTGGCGCGTGCTCTGTTGTGTGTGCTTGTGTGATCCGGGCAGGATTTAGGGGCCCTCCTTCTCTCCCAGTCAGCCTGTTCAGGAAACGCTCCCAGCCCCAGCGCTTCCTTCAAAGGCTTTCCTGAGAATCCCTTGAACGAACACCTCTGCAAGGAGGACTCCCCTGGCTGAGGCTCTGCAGCATCCTCTCATGGCTCATTCTCATTCCTTTGGCTGCCGAGCCGTGGAGGGTGACCACGTCTGTGCCACAGGCCGAGTCCCTGCTCCCAGGGCTGCTTGAGCCGGGGGAGCCAGAGCTCTCAGGGCTCCAAGAAGGGACGGCATTCTGTGTTCTCAGCCCTGCCAGCTGGCTCTGCTCTTCTGCCCTATCTAACCCTGGGGGCGCAGGGGGGTGCAGGGGGCCGAGGAGCTGAGCAGGGGGACCCCTGACCCCTGGGAGGGGAGACCCGCTGAAGCCTGAGCTCGGGCTGGGATGCTCCGTCTGCGGTTTGCTCCCCACCTCCTATCAGAGCAGCCCCCCTGAGGGGATCCAGACCCGGGCGGGCCAGCGGCGGGCAGGCCTCTTAGACGACGGGTACCCGGCAGTGGGGGTGAGGAGGAAGGAAGACAGCGAGCGAAAAGGGACAACCCCCCCCCCCATAAAACCCGCCGCAGGCTGTGATCAGCGGGGCCTTTGTTTAGAGCGGGTCTAAACAAGCGGCGAGCCTTTGCGCGGGAGCCATAAACTGAAGCCTCTGGCGGCGGCGAGGGAGGGACGCCGCGCTGGGGCCGCGGAGCTGCGCCTGGCCGGGCTCCGAGTGGCCTCCTCGGGGTGCCGCCCAGCCCGGGTCCAGAGATCGCAGGCCCACACGGGGGGAGGGTTGTGGGTCCCCCTACTTGTTGCAGGGGCCCAGGGACAGTCCCACGTTGCCGGCTGGGGGAGAGAAGAGGGCAGGGGGCCTGGGCTTTGTGACATCCAGAGAGCCAGCGCCGCCGGCGGCTGGGAGACCCCAGTCAGCCTCCCCCCTCCTCTGCGAATTCCTTTATAAAGGACTCCAGGGCCTTACGCTAATGAGAGGGTTGGAGGGCAGTCGTTTCTGGAAGAAATGCCTCTTAGGCCCGACTTATCACCTGGAAAGGTGTCAGGAGGCAGGTTTCACCCTAGGGAGTGACATTCCTCAGGAGCGCTCCATGCAGATGTAGGAGAAGGTGGGGTGAGCTGGTCACACCTGACGGTCCAGGGAAGCAGCCCTGAGCTGTTCCTGTGGTCACGGGATCCCTGAATTCAATGGGCACCACGGCGGGGCTCGCCAGGACATTGTATCCACATAGGTCCTCCTGCTTCTCAAAAGACAGATTCTCTAGGGTTCCCATTGTGGTGCAGCAGAAACGAATCCAGCTAGGAACCATGAGGTTGTGGGTTCGATCCCTGGCCTTGCTCAGGGGGCTAAGGATCCAGTGTTGCCATGAGCTGTGGTGTAGATTGCAGACGCGGCTCGGATCTGTTGCTGTGGCTGTGGTGTAGGCCGGCGGCCACAGCTCCGATTCAACCCCTAGCCTGGGAACCTCCATATGCTGCAGGTACAGCCCTTAAAAGCCAAAAATAAGTAAATAAATAAATAAGTAAATAACAGATTCTCCCCAGGAGTCCGCGTAATGGGATACTTTTGGAGAATGGCAGGGTCACTTGAAGCCAAGGCAATTCTTGGAAAGGGTACCATGCTCATGTCATGGGGCATCATTTGTTGTTTGTGCCCGGAAGGAAAGGCTGCCAGGCTTTTTTGAAAAAAAAAAAAAACAAAAAACCACATAGGGAGTGCCCGTCGTGGCTCAGTGGTTCACAAATCCGACTAGGAACCCTGAGGTTGTGGGTTCGATCCCAGGCCTTGCTCAGTGGGTTAAGGATCCAGCATTGCCGTGAGCTGTGGTGTAGGTTGCAGACGGGACAGGGGTCCCACGTTGCTGTGGCTCTGGCGTAGGCCAGCTGGGAACCTCCATAAGCTGTGGGAGTGGCCAAAAAAGGCAAAAAGACAAAAAAAAAAAAAAAAAAAGAAAAAACCACATGGAAGTCATATTCGTACTAATAAGGAAGTGAGTTATGAGAGGCACCTGAAAGATGCGCCAGGTTTTCCCTTTAGAATTTTGTGGGGACTCTTTGGCTGGCACCATTTGTGGAAGGGGTGCTAAACTCAGTCCTCCCAATGCAACGCCCACATGGAGGGAGTCCTCAGACGGAGACAAGGATGCCACCACCACCAAGACCGCGCAAGGCTGTCAGCTTCCCCGCTCCGGGGATCTTAACAGAGGCGAGTCCCTGGGGATCGTGTGCCCTGGGTCCTGAAAACCAGGGCTTTTTTGTGCGGGAGCAAACAGGACCTGGAAGGATGTGGGCTTTGCGATTAGGCAGTTGGGTTTGAATACCATCTTCTCGACGTAGTAATTGGACGAATGGCTACACGTCCAAACATGTTTTCTCACCTGTAAAGTAGGGGTGATAATCCCCTCCCCGCCCCCGCCCCCACCGCCCTTGGTGTGAGATGGTGGCGCTCCGGGCATGACTTCGCTACCCCTCCATCCCTTCCTTCTTCCCAGTGAAGCGAAATTTAGCATCACCCCTAAAATTCTGGAAAATGAGAAACTGTGGTAACAGAAGTACCAAAAGCGAATAGGTGAGCTCTCTGTCTGCCAGGAAACATCTCAGCCCTTCTCCAAGGACATGCAGTTTCAAGTGTCCACACATCCTGAGCAAAGCTGGTTCAGGACTTTTGTTCATTCATGCGGTACGTGCCGGGTGCTGGGCCCTGGCCAGGCCATGGGGAGACAAACGGATGACTTGATCCTTAGCCACAGGACAGATCCCAGGAGCGGATAAGCTCCCAGGCCCAAAGGACCTGGGGGAAATAGAGCCCTGCTCTGCCTTGCTTGGGGGCGGGGGTGGGGAGAACATGGTTCCTGCTTAAGTAAATCTGGAGAAATGATGCTTTCTTAGAAAATAAGTCTCAGAACTGTCAAAATGTGGCAACCAAGTACCAACAAGAGTAAAAGGAAGTAATTGGTGGTAGATTGGATGACTTTCAATAAGAGTTATTTCAACAGTAAGTTCTCTTGTCAAACATGTGTGAGGTGTCCATTTGCAGAACTGCACAGATATGAAGACACGGAGCCCGGAAAAGCGTAACAGAGAAGCTGGAGGTGGAACAGCCAGGGAGAACACTGACTCCCTCCAAACAGCTGACACTAGGCTGGAACCGTTAAGAATGGAATGAGAAGCAAAGCTTTTTGTTTCCCAAGTGCCCGTTTTTGAGCCACTAAATTATTTTAGAGACCGTTCTCCCCTGTAGGTCACGTTCCTTTCCTGATCCCCCGCCCCCGGCCAGGTAGCAGGACCACAACGGAGGCAGCAGCACTTCTTGGTGAGGAAATTTGCACTGGTGCTGGCGGTCTCCATGGAGAAGGGAATGGGGTGCCTGTCGGATGAGCAGGTCCGGAGAGAACGGGGAAGGTTTGGAAGCGGCTCGAGATGTACCTGTGTGCTCGAGTTGGCCAACTTTCTCCCACGTTTTCACGGTGATTTCTTGGGTCCCCTGGGGGGTCCTGGCCGCGCAGTGCTGGGGCCTGAGAGAGGAGCCCAGACGAGAGCGGGAAATGGAGAGGTTCCATGTGTGGTGAGCGTCGACTGAGAGGCAGGCAGGACATCGGACCGCCAGGGGACCTGGTTATGGTGGCCAGGATGAGCGTGGTCCCTGTCACAGCCAGGGAAGCTGGGGAGTCAAGGCCAGACCCCTGCACACTCTGCAGCTCCTCTGTTTCCCAGGCAGGCAGGATATGTGCTTGGTGGGGTGCCGGTGCTGGGGACCCAGAAACCAGCCAGCCAAGGAGGGGCCTGGTTCAGTCAATGCTTTTTTTTTTTTTTTTTTCCATGTGGCATATGGAGGTTCCCAGGCTAGGGGTCAAATCAGAGCTATAGCTGCCAGTCTACACCACAGCCACAACAACAGCAGATCTGAGCCACATCTGCAACCTACGCCACAGCTTATGGCAATGCTGGATCCTTAACCCACTGAGCAAGGCCAGGGATCGAAACTGCATCCTCATGGATCCTAGTCGGGTTCGTTTCTGCTGGGCCACGACGGGAACTGCAAGGTTTCCATTCTCTTTTCATTCTGGCACACAATAGAAACCTAAGTTTGACACTAAAGCAAACATGAATTTTTTACAGATTAGAATGCAACCTGTATGTGGATGTTAAAAAAAAAAAATCTTCACAACATTTTAAGTTTGCCTGGGACTCTCTCAGGCCAGCCCTTGCTGCACTCAAGGCCTCTTTATGGTCCCATCTTGGGGTCCTCTGAGTCAGCTCATCATCCACTGTGCCTTAAGCATCACAGGACACCAAGAGGGACTGAACATGGAAGGGGACTGCAGGGCTCAATGATGCCATCAGCATAGAAATACGGCGGGTTTGGGAGAGAGAGCTCAGCTCTGCCCCAGGAGGAGAGGGCGGGTGGGGCGGCAGGCCGGTGGGAGGTGGTGGGGTGGGGTGTAGGGGGTGGGAGGAACAGGAGAGAGACAGGCAGGCTGGAGTCAGGAGAGGACAGTCTGGGGGGAGGAGCGTCTAATGGCAAAACTGGGAAGCTGGGCATGGAGTTTGGGGCTGATGAGGGAGGCACTGGGGAGCCATGGCCAGCAGTACAGTTCAGCGGCATGAACTCTGGACAAATAGCCGAGTTCAAATCTTGGTTCAGCCACTTCCTGGCGCTGTGACCTTGGGGTGTTACGTGGCCTCACTGTGCCTTAGCGCCCTCTTTTGTAACAAGTCCCTACGTGGCAGGTGTGTTGCGGGGCCAGTGCACAGCACCCTGTGGGGCAGTAACCAGCAAGGCTGTGGACGTGCTGGTGGGCAAACAGCGCTGAGGGGCCAGAGGTGGGCAGGTGCTGGGAGTCTGCAAACTTAGAAACTTTAGTCTAAATTAAGGGACATGCATCTGCTTCCCTCATATCACCTTCTAAGTCATGGGCATTCGGCAGCTGTCAGTCTGCTCGGGCGGCTCTAACAAAGCACTGCAGACTGGAGGCCTGAACCGCAGGCCTCTCCCTCCTCACAGTTCTGGGGCTGGATGGCTGAGATGAAGGTGCTGGCAAGTTCTGTCCCCAGAAGGCCTCTGGCCTTGGCGTGCGGACGGCCATCTTCCCGCTGTGTCTCATGCTGCCTTTTCTCTGTGTCCGTCTGTGACCTAATCACCTCTTCTTATGGAGACACCATCTCACGGGACCAGGGCCCATCCTAACAACCTCACGTTAACCTAACCCCCCCTTTAGAGACCTGTCTCCAAGTACAGTCTCCTTCGGAGGTCCTAGAGGTTAGGACTTCAGGGTGTGCATTGGGGGGGGACATAATTCAGCCCCTCAGAGTAACTGTAAGCTCTCTGGGCGCACCCACCAGTGCGTGGAGATCTGGGGAGGTGGGGGTGCGCTGTGGGGGCCTCCCAGCCCTGTCCCTCTGCCTGGCCCTCCACCGCCTCTGCTGGACAGGGGCTGGAGTTGGGGGGCAGCGTTCCAGCTCCATTTCACGTCTTAAAGCTCCTCACGGTGGCTCTTCAGAATCTGCTTTACTGAAAATTTGTAACATGTATGTCCCAGCTGCAGTCACACCAGCAACCCCCAGAAAAGAAAAAAGGGGACGTGATTGGGGTTCCTAGATCTGTTACAGCCCAAGGTAAGTTTGCAGAGATGCTGGAGCAGGGCAGCTGGGTTCTTGAAACTTCTAGGAGACAGATAGGTACAAAACCAAAGGGAACAGAGCAAAGACGACAGCCCTTCCAGTTTGTGAAACGTGAGCTTGAGCCGCTGGCCCAGGTGCAGGAGGAGCTGTGGGAAGGGGCGCTGCTTGGTGCCCTGACAGCCAGGAAGCCCTTTGAACACAGGACGGTCGCAGGGCCTGGGAAGGACCCAGATGCTGGCCAGGGAGTGGGGAGAAGGGGTTGAGAAGAGGAGAGAGGACAGGGTTGGGGTGGGGTGGGAGGCACAGCTGGGAGCAGAGGGAGAAAGCTCGGTTTCTAGCAGATAAAAGCGAAACTGAATTTTTGACAGCTTCTCTTCTTAAGGCAACTGTGGCCTATTTTGCCTCATCTGCTTCTGCTATCTAAGTGATGCACCTCAGGGCTGAGCTGAGATTGCTCTCCAGGTATTTAAGATCTGTTATCTTCTGCTTGGAAGATGCTAGGTGGGTTTCCTGTTTTCTTACGCCTGCTCCCTCCACTCCAAACATGGCTTGGTCATCCCTGCGGTCAGTGAGTACTGCCTGTGTGCGCCAGGCTCTGTGCCACCCGCCACACTGTGCAAACACAGCGACCTCCTTCCCGCCGTCAGAGGGAACGCGCAGACCGCCCTGTGCTTCTGTCTAAATGCTCCCCTCCCCGCCCCAGGAACCAGTGCCACCAGCTGCCTTGCTTGAGTCATTGAAAGTCTTTTTCGTTTTCGTCTTTTTATTTTATTTATTTATTTATTTATTTTGAAGTACTTTTATTATTTTATTTAAAATTTTTTTTTAGTTTTAAAATTTTATTTATTTATTTATTTTGCCTTTCCTAGGGCCGCTCCCACGGCATATGGAGGTTCCCAGCCTAGGGGTCGAATCGGAGCTGTAGCTGCCGGCCTACACCAGAGCCACAGCAACACCAGATCCAAGCCGGATCTGCGACCTACAGCACAGCTCACGGCAGCGCCGGATCCTGAACCCACTGAGCAAGGCCATGGATCAAACCCACAACTTCCTGGTTCCTAGTCAGATTCGTTAACCACTGCGCCACGACGGGAACTCCTGTTTTTGTCTTTTTAGGGGCACACCTGCGGCATATCAAGGTTCCTAGGCTAGGGGTGGAATTGGAGCTATGGGTGCTGGCCTACACCACCGCCAAGGCAGTGTAGGATCCGAGCCAAGTCTGCAACCTACTCCACAGCTCATGGCAATGCCAGATCCTTAACCCACTGTGCAGGGCCAGGAATCAAACCCGTGTCCTCATGGATGCTAGTCAGATTTGTTAGCTATGAGTCACAACAGGAACTCTTCACTGAAAGTCTTGAGTAGGTGGGCGGATAGAAGCTCCACTGAGGAACTCCAGAATATTCCTAAACTCGAGAACAGTGTAATGACCCCCATTCCCCCACCCCCATCTTCCTCATGGCTAAGCTTGTGTCTTTTCTGACACTACCCCCGCTGCCAGGTTATTTTGAAGCAAATCCCAGATAGCTCATCCTCTGTAAATATTTTAATAATTATGTCTCTCTCTCTTTTTTTTTTTTTTGTATTTTTAGGGCCGTACCTGCGGCATATGGACATTCCCAGGCTAGGGATTAAATTGGAACCATGGCTGCCGGCCTACACCACAGCCGCAGCAATGCCAGATCCTTAACCCATTGATCGGGGCCAGGGATTGAACCCTCTTCCTCATGGATACTAGTTGGGTTCGTAACCCACTGAGCCACAATGGGAACTCCTAATAAGTATTTCTAAATGTAAAAGACTCTAAAAACTAACCACAAAAATATCACGCCTAAAAAATGAATGATCATGTTCTCAATTTCATTCGGGTATCCAGACGATGGCCCCCTTCTCTGATTGCCTAATCATTGCTTGAGCAGTTTGCTTCTCTGATTGGGATCCATATGAGACACAAGGTCTGTGCCCTGGGATATATGCCTTGCGTACATTCTAATCTGTAGGTTCCCCCATCACTACCCCCACCACCGAAACGGGGTTTTCTCTTAGCGTTTCCGACAGGCTGAAATTTGCTGATCAAATTCTTGAACATCTGCTTCTATCCCTTGTATTTCTGTGGGGTTTTTGTTTTTGTTTTTTGTCCTTTTAGGGCCGCACTGGTGGCATATGGAGGTTCCCAGGCTGGGGTCGAATCGGAGCCACAGCTGCCAGCCTGCACCACAGCCACAGCAACACCAGATCTGAGCCGTGTCTGCAACCTACACCATAGCTCATGGCAATGCTGGATCCTTAACCCCCTGAAGCAGGCCAAGGATCAAACCCGCATCCTCATGGATCCTAGTCAGATTCGTTTCTGCTGCACCACAACGGGAACTCCTGTCCCTTGATTCTGGATCCAGGGCTTGGTTAGGGTGTGTGTGCATGTAAGACAGCTTTAAGGTGTGGTGTTGGTTTCCATTAGCAAGGGTATACTGTTTTTCTCTCTTTTGGAATGTTACTGATCCTTGTCTAGATTTATTAATTTGTTTGGAGTTGCATCATCCCCTAGCTGGAATACTGTAAAGTGAAACTCCCTTATAAATTCTTTGGTTGGGAGTTCCTGTCGTGGTGCAGTGGTTAATGAATCCGACTAGGAACCATGAGGCTGTGGGTTCAATCCCTGCCCTTGCTCAGTGGGTTAAGGACCCAGCATTGCCGTGAGCTGTGGTGTAGGTTTCAGACGTGGCTCGGATCCTTCGTTGCTGTGGCTCTGGCGTAGGCCGGTGGCTATAGCTCCAATTCGACCCCTAGCCTGGGAATCTCCATGTGCCGCGGGAGCGGCCCTAGAAAAGAAAAAAATTCTTTGGTTACCCTCAGGTCCAGATCGAATAGGAAAAGAGGGGCTCAAGTACCTGGTTCTTGCTGCTGATTTAGCCAATCAAAACCGAATGCGGTTTTCATTGCTTGACGTCATCCAAAGGTAGTCAAATGAGTTGTTCCTGCTTTGATGGACTTTTGTGTTACTGTGAACTCAGGGGCTTAAACATATTTGACGTTTTTCAACCCACTGCCCTTTTCATCCTTTTTAAAAATGCTTAAATTGTCCTATCTTTGATGAATAAAATTAATCAAATAATAAAAAAATAATAAATTCATTGAGTTAAAAAATAAATTAAAAAATAAAATGTGTAAATTGTCCTATCTTTGATGAATGAGAGCCCCCTCAAGGTTGACTCAGAGTCCTTTGCTGCTGCCTGAGGAGCCTGTGACAGTTTCCCAGCTTCCTGGTGCAGGTTTTCTGACCCAAACCTAGTGGGGGCCATGTCTGCAAAGGTTCCTGATTGTTCCTGGTGGGCAGTGCTCCATGGAGACCACAGTCTGAATGCCGGGGAGCGCTCATTACCACCAGGTGGGCTGTTGTTTCTGCACCTTTTCCCTGGACAGAGCTAGAGAATGTGTTTTTTGTTGAAGATTCAGTTAATTCTAAGGTGATCTTTTGATACATGGATTTGAGCCCAAGGTTACAGGGACTTAGCGTTGTCAGTCTTACAGCGTATCTCCTCTGGCCACAGTGACGACTTCACAAAGTCGCCGGCACAATGACTCATGCGATTCGTCGAGTGTTATTACCTAGACACGCGTCTCAGAAGGGCCGTCCCAATGTGACCACCCACAGCCTGCTCGCCGAAAGCCACGCACGGCCTGGTTTCCGCTCTGTCCGTCCTCCGGGCACACCCCCTGAGCGGGCACGTCACCGAGGGCTTTAGGTCATTCGCGCAGTTCCCGTGTGCGTGGCACGCGCTTCAGTCCGTTTGTTTCCAGTTTTAGGCATCGCTTCTTGGTGTCATTTTGTTTCGTAGCGTCCCGTGGAATACTTAGTGGCTCCAAAGTAACTTCCGAGGAACATGGTGTGTGACCAAAGTCTCCCTTTATCCCTTCAGCTTATCTACCGCTTTCCTCTATTAGTTCGCATTTTTAAAATGACGGCTCTTCTTCCGTTTTTTTTTTTTTTTTTTGTCTTTTTTTTGTTGTTGCTGTTGTTGCTATTTCTTGGGCCGCTCCCGTGGCATATGGAGGTTCCCAGGCTAGGGGTCCAATCGGAGCTGTAGCCACCGGCCTGCTCCAGAGCCACAGCAACGCGGGATCCGAGCCGCGTCTGCAACCTACACCACAGCTCACGGCAACGCAGGATCGTTAACCCGCTGAGCAAGGGCAGGGATCGAACCTGCAACCTCATGGTTCCTAGTCGGATTCGTTAACCACTGCGCCACGACGGGAACTCCTCTTCTTCCGTTTTAAAAGGCTTATGTGTATCTTCGTAAGAGCTGTATTGAGATATAATTTACACACCATAACATTAATCTTTTAGAAGTGGCTGTGTCTTCTTTTCTTAGGCAAGCAATGGTCTCTGTACCATAAGCGCTCTTCTCCGCCTTGCTTTCTGCAAACCGTGTGCCTAGAGACCTTCCTCGTTCATCTGTGTGGCTGCACAGCTTACAAGGACTGTGCTTTATTCAACCAGTCCTCTCCTGGTGGGCATTTGGGTTCTTTTCAGATTTGTGTTATTGCAAGTAGTACAGGTATTTTTTCCTATTTTGGCCACTGTGCTTTGGGGCGACCCCTTCAAAGAAGGACAGTTGCTGGGTGAAGAGTGAGTGCACAGCTCACCCTGGGAGACGTTGTCCAGGTCCCCTCCCCCGTAAATGTGTAGCCGGCGTTTCCTCGCAGCCTTGCTGGCGCGGGATCTGGTCCATCGGCGGCGTTTCTGCCAGCCCGTCTGCAGAGACACCGTGTCTCATGTGATTTTACTCCGGGCTCCTCTCCACGTGAATGAGGTGGAGGACTTTGTCCAACTGGGGGCCTCTTACAGCTCGTCCGTGAACCGTGTTCTGATTTCTCCTCTGTTTCTCTGTAGGTTGGTTTGTCGGCCTTTTAAACCCTCTGTGATATGAGTGCGAGAGTTTTCCTAATTTGTCTTTTGTCTTCTTGCTTTGTACCAGGACTCTATGCCATGTAAAAAATATTTCATTGTTGTTGTTCTTTTATATGAGCACATTTATCAACATGTTCTGACTTCTGATTTTGAAACATAGGGCACATTCCCCGTTTCTGGTTTATGGCTTTGAGCAGTCTCCTTTATAGCATACTAAATTCTCTATAAAATAGGTAACCAACAAAGACTCACCGTAGAGCACAGGGAATGATACTTGATATTTTGTAATAACCCATAAGGGAAGAGAATCTGAAAAAGATATGTATATATAAACCACTGTGCTATATACCTGAAACTAACACAATATTGTAAATTAACTATACTTCAATTAAAAAAATGTAGTATAGTAAATCTTCATGTGCAGTTGAGTCAATATCTGGACTTTTATTCTGGTCCATCTGTCTGTTCTTGGGCCAGAATTAAACTGTTTTAATTATGGAAGCTTTTTTTTTTTTTTTTTTTTTTTTTGCTATTTCTTGGGCTGCTCCCTCGGCATATGGAGGTTCCCAGGCTAGGGGTCCAATCGGAGCCGCAGCTGCCAGCCTACGCCAGAGCCACAGCAACGCGGGATCCGAGTCGCGTCTGCAACCTACACCACAGCTCACGGCAACGCCAGATCGTTAACCCACTGAGCAAGCGCAGGGACCGAACCCGCCACCTCATGGTTCCTAGTCAGATTTGTTAACCTCTGCGCCACGACGGGAGCTCCCTGGAAGCTTTTTGATACACTCTTATATGTGGTAAGACTATCTCTTCTCTTCATCATTGCTCTTTTTGAGGTTTTCCTAGTTCTTGCTTGTACACAAACCATGTTTTTAAAGTTTTAAGGAGGATCCACACAATTGCAGTACATAGACATTGTTTAGATCTGCATTCACACAAAAAGTTATTTTTATTTTTTTTTATTTTTTTGTCTTTTTGCCTTTTCTCCCGCGGCATATGGAGGTTCCCAGGCCACGGGTTGAATCGGAGCTGTAGCCACCGGCCTACGCCAGAGCCACAGCAACGCGGGATCCGAGCCGCGTCTGCAACCTACACCACAGCTCACGGCAACGCCGGATCATTAACCCACTGAGCAAGGGCAGGGATCGAACCCGCAACCTCATGGTTCCTAGTCAGATTCGTTAACCACTGCGCCACAACGGGAACTCCAAAAAATTATTTTTAATAAAGGTATGTATCAAAGCAAAGGCAATACTCATATTACATATTTGATAAAATTAAGTGCTTATAGTTAATGTGTGGTAACTGATAACGGTATTGAGGGGTCTTTTTTTTTTTTGAGTCCTTATCCTTTAGAGATACACAAGGAAGCGTCACAGATTAAATCATAATTTGTATTTGCTTCCACGTAATTAGGTGGTGGCTGGAGGAGATATAGATGGAACAAGATGATCAGAATTGATGATTACTGAGGCTGGATGAAGGGTCCTTGATGTCCATTTTATTAGTCTGTTTACTTTTATATATGTTTGAAATTTCCCATAATAAGTTTTAAAAAGAGAAAGGGGTTTCAAGTTCTAAACGTTTTTTGAAATGTAGAGTAGGAGTTCCCGTTGTGGCGCAGTGGTTAACGAATCTGACTAGGAACCATGAGGTTGCGGGTTCGGTCCCTGCCCTTGCTTAGTGGGTTAACGATCCAGCGTTGCCGTGAGCTGTGGTGTAGGTTGTAGATGCAGCTCAGATCCGGCATTGCTGTGGCTCTGGCCTAGGCTGGTGGCTACAGCTCTGATTCGACCCCTAGCCTGGGAACCTCCATATGCCGCGGAAGCGGCCCAAGAAATAGCAAAAAGACAAAAAAATAAATAAATAAATAAAATAAAATCATACCCCCCCAAATAAAACTGACCAAAAAAGGTGAAAGATTTATACACAGAGTACTATAAAATATTAATAAAGGAAAATTTAAAAAAAGAAATGTAGAGCAATATGAAACTTTAAAAAGAAGAGTGTTAGCAGAGAGTGAGTGCTTTGCATCAGGAAATTTGCTCTCGGAAGGGGCACTGCAGAGCACGGAAGTGGGGACAGGAGTTTCAGTGGCTACGAGGACAGACTTGGCTGAGGGCCAGGCGCATGTGCTAATCTTTTTCTCTATTAAACATTTACCTGCAACTGAACTATATCCTTTTCTGGGACTTCAGGGTTCAATATAGGTAGGTGTGCCCTGATTTACACACCAGATGAGTTCCCGAAAAGTTGGGTTTAAAAGTTCTCTGTGGTAATTGGCAGCCTAGCACGTTGTTCAGAGTCCGCTTCAGGCCGTTCTTGACATTCTTAAGTGTTCCCAAAGGCCGGTACAGAAGGATACCACAAATGGCCCTTTTACAGGACTCCTTTTATTTTTAAGAAATGTGGTTTTTCGAAATAAAGCAGTATTATAGGTTACCGACTATAGACTCCCCATTTTGCCCCTTCCACCCTTCAGCACTTACAAGGGGAATTTTGTTCAGGGTTTAAAACTAGCCCTCAGTGTTGCAGTTTGAGTTCCTCTGTTGATTTCCTATCTGAGGACAGGCAGATTGGGCTCCTTGCTTCCCGGAAGTTAGCACTTTCTGTAGTCTTTTATAAAACTTGAGTTCCTGTCGTGGCTCAGTGGAAATGAATCCAACTAGGAACCATGAGGTTGCACTTCGATCCCTGGCCTGGCTCAGTGGGTTAAGAATCTGGCGTTGCTGTTGTGGTGTAGGTTGCAGACGTGGCTCGGCTCCTGTGTCGCTGTGGCTGTGGCGTAAGCCTGTAGCTACAGCTCCAATTAGAGCCCCAGCCTGGGAACTTCTGCATGCCGCAGGCACGGCCCTAAAAAGACAAAACACACACACACACACACAAAATAAATAAATAAAGACTTAGGAAATTGGGAAAGAGACAAAATATAGACAGAAAAGCTGGGGTGTCAGGGTGAGGGAGGAGGGAAGCCAGCATTCCTTCATTCCCTTGCAATTCGGTACTGTCTACATATATTGCTTGTTAAACATCAGTAGAAATAACTCCTTGAAGAAAACAGTTCTGCAGGGACTGAGATGAAGATGGACTCAAATGCCGCAGCCCAGAAACGGAGCTCCTGAAATGTCCTTCAGAGAAATGCGTGTGCACCTGGACACCAGCACAAACTGCAGCAAGACTGTTCACGGCAGCCCTGGAAACAGCTAGCGGATAAACACAGAGCTGAGTGTTGACGGACTGAATGATCAGACGGCAGTGAAGATGAATCACACGTGGCTACGTTCAGTAACACAGAGGAACACTGCAAAGGAGTGTGGCCAAAAGACCAACGAGAACGCATGCGTTTTGTTTATAAAGGATGTTGCAAAAGGAGGCGTCCGTAGATGTTACACGATAGGAGCAGTGACAAATAGGAGTATGTTAAACCCTTCGGTCGACTGCAGAGAACCGGACCATCGTCAAAGGCAGGACGGTGGTTATCCTGGTGGGGAGCGGGAATAAGTCAGAGGGACAGAGAAACGTCTGGAGTCTGGAATGTTCTGTCAGCCTGATTGGCGAGTTTGCAACCTAAAGTGACTTCTTAAACTGAGCATGTATTTACATACTCTTTGCTGGATATGTTTTACCTTTCTCAGTGTAAAAGGTTAAAATAAAAAGTTAAGTGCTTTTAAACATTCATGGGAAATAGGATATGTTTTATTTTATTTATGTATAATTTGATATATATATATATATATATATGTATCACTTCTAAAACAGCCATTGTGGGCATAATTGTAATGTCACTAAATTGCTCAGCCGTGTCACTCACACTTAGGGAAAGAATGTTGGAGGCGTTCCCGTCGCGGCGCAGTGGAAACGAATCTGACTGGGGTCCATGAGGACCAAGGATTCAATCCCTGGCCTCGCTCGGTGGGTTAAGGGTCCGGCTTTGCTTTGAGCTGTGGTGTGGGTCGAAGACACGGCTTGGATCTGGCGTTGCTGTGGCTGTAGGCCAGCAGCTGCAGCTCCAATTTGACCCTTAGCCTTGGCAACCTCCACATGCTGTGGGTGCAGCCCTAAGAAGAAAAAAAAAAGAATGTTGGAGAAACAACTAGAGATATATAAGGGGATAAAACATCTAAATATGTCAACAGCAGTGCTTTTTACTGAATTAACAGTTCGGAAATGCACATCTTGAGTCCATAAGGGAAATTTGTAAAGAGAAAACATAAAATGGACAAAATAGTAGCTCACAGGGGGAGATTGAGAAGGTCTAAAAACCAGCAAACCCCATGTATATATATCTATATCTATATCTATATCTATATATATATATATATTATTTTTTTTTTTGGTATTTAGAATACTTTTTTTTTGGTCTTTTTTTTTTTAGGGCTGTGCCTGCAGCATATGGAGGTTCCCAGGCTAGGGGTCCAATCAGAGCTGTAGCTGCTGGCCTACACCACAGCCACAGCAACACGGAATCCAAGCCTGTACCACAGCTTGCAGCAGCACCAGATTCTTAACCCACTGACTGAGGCCAGGGATCGAACCTGCAACCTCAGGGTTCCTAGTCGGATTGGTTTCCACTGTGCCACAACGGGAACTCCACACTCCTCTTTTCCACTCTGTGTGTGTGTAGGGTAAGGAAGAGGAGACGGTTTTGAGTAACGAGAAGTGTCTTGACTGTTACGGCAAGTGCAGGCTCTGGAGGCCTTAAGGATTTGCCGTGTGGTCAGCAGCCAGCAGAGCCCTTTCTAGGAAAAGATTATCATAGCTATCAGCCAGTCAGAAACTAGCATAGGATGCCTTTCTAGATTTTAACGTTGGTTAAGGGAGTACATGCATATTAGCTACATTAGGGATTGTTAGCGCTATGTAGTGCTCCAGGTGGCTCTGGGTTTGAGAAGGGAGAGCCACCTGCAGAAATGCAATGACGATTCCACATATTATCACCGTAAGTAGCAGAATCACTCTGAGCAAAGAGAAAGGAGGGAGCCCCTGATCTTTATTGCACGCCTGGTACCGTGCTCGTCGCTTTCATGTATATCCTCATGCAATCTCATCAGCTACTTCCTGCAAAGCAGGTCCAAACTCCAAAGGGCGGACTCTTTGCCCCCATGTCACAGGTGAGGAAACTGTGATTCAGAGCAGGAAATTAACCTGCACAAAGAAAGTGGCAGCACCTGCAGAAGAGGGTGAATTTCAATCAAAAACTTAAATTATGATAATAGACAAGGTATCAAGAAAATGCAGATGCTTTATCTAATACATTTATAATAAATGAGGACTAACTGCTCAGCCGAAGTAGATAAATATTCAAAATGTGACCCACTGCAGTCTTCCTGACTTTAAGACTTACTACGTAGTTAAAATCATCACGACTGTGAGCTCGGTGGCGGGATACGTCTGTCGATCAGTGGAATAAAATAGGGAGCCCAGTGTATTGGATGTATACTAATACAGTCAACTAATTTTTTTTTCCTTTTCTTTTTTTTTAGGGCTGCACCAGGGGCACATGGAAGTTCCCAGGCTAGGGATCGAATCGGAGCTATAGCTGTTGGCCCACGCCACAGCAATGCCAGATTCAAGGTTCTTCTGCGACCTACACCACAGCTCACCACAATGCACCTTAACCCACTGAGCGAGGCCAGGGATCGAACCTGCATCCTCATGGATACTAGTGAGATTCATTTCCACTGAGCCATGATGGGAACTCCCAAATAACTAATTTTTGATAAAGGCATAAAAATAATTTAATGGAGGAAGGATAGTCTTTTTGAAATATGGAGCAATTACACATTCACAGGCCAAAAAAAGAGACCTTGACCTGATTCGCACGCCTTAAACAAAAGTGAAATGGATAATGGACTCAGGTATGAAATAGAAAGAGGTCCCGCTGTGGAGCAGTGGGATTGGCGGCATCTTGGGAGTGCGGGGACGCAGGTTTGATCCCCAGCCCCGTACAGTGGGTTGAGGATCCAGTGTTGCTGCAGCTTTGGCTTGGTTTGGAACTGCGGCTCAGATCTTATTCCTGGCCCAGGAACTCCATATGCCGTGGGGCGGCCAAAAAAAAAGAAAAAAAAAAGTAAAACTGAAACTTTTAGAAAAACCGTGGGAGAAAATCTTCAGGATCTAGGACTAGGAAAAGTTCTTAAACTTGACACCCAAAGCATGATCCATAAAAGGACAAAGTGATAAATTTGACTTCAAAATTTAAAACTTTTGTTCAGTGAAAGACCCTGTGAAGCAGATGAAAAGACGAGTTACAGGCCAGGAGAAGATATTTACCAAATATCCAAGAAAAGACTACTATGTAGAATATATAGAGAACTCCTAGCCTCAGCATGAAAAAAAAGCAAAAAAGCACACGATTCAATTAAAATACGGGCAAAAGACACTTCCTGGAGAAGGTATGCAGATGGAAGTAAGCCCATGAAAATGTGTTCCCATTATTAGCCATTAGGGAAACGAAAATTAAGACTACAAGACCACACCCCGCATTTCCCAGGATGGCAACAATAAGAAGCAGTGCCAACACCGGTGCCAACGAAGTTGCAGAGAAACTGGATCACACATACATTGCTGGTGGGAATATAAAGTTATACCACCACTCTGTAAACAGTCTGACAGGTACTTAAAAAAAAAAAAATTAAAGGGAGTGCCTGTCATGTCTCAGTGGAAACAAATCTGATTAGTATCCGTGAGGATGTGGGTTCCATCCCTGGTCCTGCTCAGTGGGTGGAGCATCTGGCATTGCCGTGAGCTGGGTGTAGGTCATGGACGCAGCTTGTATCCTGCATGGCTGTGGCTGTGGTTAGGCCTGTGCTGTAGCTGATTCAACCCCTAGTCTGGGAACTTGCAGCCCTAAAAAAAGGGGGGAAAACAACCACAAAAAACTAAGCATAAATGTACCACACGAGCCAGCAACTGTACTCCTGGACATTTATCCCCGAGCAGTAAAGACTTGCCATTCACACAAAAACCTGTACACCCGTGTTTATTTGTAACAGCCCCAAATTGCCACCAACTTCGATGACCTTCAGCAAGTGAAGAGAGCACCAATGGGAGCCCGTCCCCCCGTGAAACACCCCTCAGCAGGGAAAAGGAGCAGATGCTGATCCACAGCACCACGCAGGTGAAGCTCCAGCGACTCATCTCGGGTGAATGACTATCTTGCGTCTCTGCCACGTCCCTGGACCCAGGGGCCGTCTGCGGTTCTGCAGTCTTTGTCCGCCACGGGTCTTCCATCAAAGGCTAATTAAGGCTTTGGCCTTAGAGGGTTTCATGAACAGTTTGAGGACAATCAATATTATTGTCCAAACAAGTCAGCCTGCGGCCTTCCAAATGAAGGGTTAGAGAAATGAGCAGTGTTTACAGTTAAGGATTTTCCTGTCTTCCAAGAGCAGCAGTTCTGACACTTTTTGATCTCAGGATCTCTTTACATTCCTGCAAGTTATTGAGGCCCCAGAGTTTTTGTTTGTGTGGGTTATATCTATCCATATTTACTGTATTTGAAACAAAGGCCCAGGAATTCAACAAGCATTTTATTAATTCACTTAAAAACAGTAATAAGGGGTTCCTGTCATGGTGCAGCGGAAATGAATCTGACTAGGAACCATGAGGTTTCAGGTTCTATCCCTGGCCTCGCTCAGTGAGTTAAGGATCCGGCGTTGCTCTGAGCTGTGGTGTAGGTGGCAGACGAGGCTCAGATCTGATGTGGCTGTGGCCCTGGCGTGGACCGGCAACCATAGCTCCCATTGGACCCCTAGCCTGGGAACCTCCATGTGCCACGGGTGCGGTCCTAAAAAGCAAAATAAAAATAAAAACAGTAATAAATCCTTTACATGTTAGCATAAATACTTTATTAAAAATAATTTTATTTAAAGAAACAACAAAACAGTGAGAAGGGCATCATTGCTTTCCTTTTTTGCAAATCTCTTTAATGTGTTACTTTCTAGTTCAGCCAGGTTCCCATGTCTGCTTCTGTCTGTTGTAATCTCTTGGTTGGGGTGAGGCATAGAAGAAAGCCCAGCCCTTCCCAGATATGTCCTTAAAAAGGGGCTCAGCCCGCCCCCCCCCGGATCTGTAGACCACACTTTGAGATTTAGTGATCTGGTGGATTTCCTCTGATTTCATGGAAGTTCTCCTTTCCTCAAGTTGCAGAGGACGTGCAGAGCTGGACTATTTGTTCAAGTCTTTGGACGATGTAGTCCTCGCAGGCACCCTGGGGAAGAGTAAACTGAGAATTGAAGGTTGAAGGAAAGCAGTGTCTCCGGCAGGCTTTTGTGGGGAGGGGGTAAGGTCTGTTTTTTCTTAAGAAGAGCCCTCTGAAGGCAAGGGTTCAGTGAGCTTCTGGGGACTGAACAAAGCTCCTGACCCAGCCCAGTGCCCAGGCTACACAGGTGACCCGGCCCTGGGAAAACGGGGCGTTTGCAGCCGCTCTGGAAAAGCAGCGTCCCTCTTAGCTTTCCTTTTAACGAGATTAGTCGTGCTTTTCCCCTCCTTTTTATTTCACTGTCTGTGGGCCCCTCTTGGCGCTCGTGGTAATGTGATTAGCTGGCCTGTGGCCCACATGGAGGCCACTGTCACAAAGATCTCTGCTTACTCGAGTGCACCTCTCTCCTGAAAGCAGCATCTCGTGTTTGTCATCACGGGTGTTGTGAACCCCCGGATGCCAATGGAAGGGAATATTTATGACACCCTCCTACCTCCCCCACCCCCATAAAAGTTGATTCAGGGAGACAGTTAGGGAAGGAATAGACAGAAGACAGATGTGTTTCCTTCCCCAGATGCCCAGGAGCTTCAATTGTTCTGCATATGTCATGACTTTTTACGGCTCCCTGGAAATGCCTCTTTTGACTTTTAAAAAGGTGCCAAAGTCAAATATAGGTAGTTTTAGTAATCTCACCGGATGCTCCAGCTGGCTAGAAATCCTCTGTCAGAGGATATGCACAAAGCGTACCTTCCTCCTCTGTCTGACGGACGGAACTGGGATTTCTTTGCGTTTGTATTTAAGACTGATCGTGCACATGCAAGAATCGACAGTGTCTGGTTTAGACAACAGATGTCTTTCATAAATATTTAGTGGCTCAGTAATTGTTTTAAAGGCAATTTATGTCCTTATAACAAAAAGACGATGAAATGAACAGAGAACGTGGACTTTCGTGTAAAGTTTTTAAACACATTTTAGTCTGTATTTCTGATTTTGTATAGTACTTTACAAAGCTTTTTGCTGTACAGTCAACTCATTTGATCTTTACAGCCACATGGTTTGGAAGAAGCTTTTTTTTAAATTTTATTTTTTATTGGCATACAGTTGGTGTAGAGTATTACATAAATTACAGGTGTACAATATAGTGATTCACAATTTTTATAGGTTATACTCCATTTATGGAGTGTATGTAAAATATTGGCTATCTTCCCCGTGTTGCACAATGTATTCTATTTTTTTATTAACGTCAGTTGATTTACCATGTCATGCCAACTTCCGCTGCGCAGCAAAGTGACCCAGTCATACATATATATACATGCTTTTTTTCATACTATCCTCCATCATGTGCAATATAATTCTTTTTTTTTTTTTGGTCTTTTTGCTATTTCTAGGGCCGCTCCCGCGGCATATGGAGGTTCCCAGGCTAGGGGTCGAATCAGAGCTGTAGCCACCAGCCTACGCCAGAGCCACAGCAACTCGGGATCCGAGCCGCGTCTGCAACCTACACCACAGCTCACGGCAACGCCGGATCCTTAACCCACTGAGCAAGGGCAGGGACCGAACCCGCAACCTCATGGTTCCTAGTCAGATTCGTTAACCACTGCGCCACGACAGGAACTCCTGCAATATATTCTTGTAGCTTATTTTAAACCTAAATAGTTTGTACCTCTTCCTTCCCTATTCCTATAGTGTCCCCAAAACTTCTTTTTTTTTTCTTTTTGCCATTTCTTGGGCTGCACCTGCGGCATATGGAGGTTCCCAGGTTAGGGGTCTAATTGGAGCTGTAGCCGTTGGCCTACACTACAGCCACAGTACTGCGGGATCTGAGCTGTGTCTGCAACCCACACCACAGCTCATGGCAACGCCGGATCCTTAACCCACTGAGCAAGGCCAGGGACCGAACCCGCAACCTCATGGTTCCTAGTCGGATTCATTAACCATTGCGCCACGAAGGGAACTCCCGATACTTCTTTTCTTTCAATGCAAATTGATAAATCTGATAATCTCTGAAGATCAAGATGGGTTTTTGTGATTTTGATACTTTAGGTTAAGCTGAACAGGAAAATGTCCAGGATTGGAAAATTTTTCAGGCTGTGGTGCTGCATTTTTATCCATTCTCGCTGTGCTCCTCTCTCTTTAAAGACTGTCTGCTTGGAGTTCCTCTCGTGGTGCAGTGGAAATGAATCTGACTAGGATCCATGAGGACGCAGGTTTGATTCCTGGTCTCTCTCACTGGGTTAAGGATCCAGAGTTGCTGTGAGCTGTGGTGTAGATCACAGATGTGGCTCGGATCCTACGTTGCGATGGCTGTGGTGTAGGCCAGCAGCTGCAGCTCCAATTCTACCCCTAGCCTGGGAACCTCCCTATGCCTCAGGTGTGGCCCTTAAAAAGGAAAAAAAAACAAAACAAAAGACAAAAGCAAGTCTCTCCGTTGGGAGTTGAACTCACATCAGATCATCACGGTGCTCCTGTGTGCTTCCGGCCTGATTTCAGAGAGATGTGTGGAGGATGCTGGGTGTCTTAGAGACCTGCTCCACTGCCGTTTCTCCTTCAAAACCTGGAGCCAAGAAACAAATCCCTGATGGACAGGAAAACGACCAAAGAGAGCAGAGCCACGAGGAGATGTTTCAAATACAAATATCACAGAAGTGCGAGGCCCAGTGTCTTCTCCTCTGGGAATGTTCTTGGCACCCTCCATCTAAAAATGTTCATTTCTGGGCTCTCACCTCAGCGAGGCATCCTCAGTGGTTTGCTGGTAAACGTTCAACAGGCAGCTCTTTGGCGGGTGATGAGTCCGGATCTGTAGGGTTTGTGATGCCCTGGCTGATGGGGCCATGACCATGACATGGCTGTGCCAGGGGCTGAGAGGAGAGGCCTCCCACAGGCTCGGGCCCACCCTGCCCCTGCTCCAGCCCCCCTCTGCCCACACTTCTGCACCCGCTGTCTCTCCAGGGAAGTCACAGGCGTGGTGAAGGCCAAGAGTGACCTGTAGGGTTTAACATCATCCTTAGGGCATGGCAGCCACAATAGCAAGTCCCCCGTAAGTTGTCACCAAGTTGCATCGTTATTACTAGTTTTGTCATTGCTGTTGTTGTTGTTAGTTAATATATATTGAATTTAAATCTACTCTTGTAAGAGCTTCCTTTTTATCATCTCAAGTGCTGCGGATGAAAGTAAGTGTACTAGAGACCTTGGGAAACGGTGTAGCAGTTTCCTCCAAAAGGAAAAAATGGATTAAAACCTTTGAAGGATATACTTAGACAATTGTTAAGATGATACATTTTATGTCGTGTGTAATTTTTTAGCCACAGCTAAAACATTTTTGCATACAAAATTACCATACGATCCAGCAAGTGCACTTCTGAGTGTGTTTACGCAGAAGGATTGGAAACTTGAGCAGCTGTCTACACCCGTGTTCATGGCAGCTTTGTTCTTAGTGGCCAAGAGCTGGAGGCAGCCCAAGTGTCCATCGACAGATGCACGGATACATAAGATGTGGTCTGTACAATGGACTATTTATTATTCAACCTTCAAAGGGAATTCTGACCCAGGCTGCACCGTGGATGGACACTGGGCACACTTTGATCAGTGAGATAAGTCAGTCACAAAGGAGCAAATATTGTATGATTTCACCTACGCGAGGGGTGTAGAGTGAGTCAGACCCACAGAGACGGAAAGCAGAACTGAGGCTGCCAGGGGCAGGTGCGGGATGGGGACGGGGAGCTTTTGTTTAATGTCCATGAGGTTTCAGTTTTGCGGGATGAAAAGAGTTCTGAGGGTGAATAGTGATGAAGTTTGCATAACAATCTGCAAATACTCATCACAACTGATCTATACAGACTAAAATGATTACGATGGTAAATTATGTTATTCGTATTTTACCATAATTTAAAAAATGTTTAGGAGTTCCCATCGTGGCTCAGCGGTTAGCCAAGCTGACTCGCATGCATGACAATGCAGGTTCGATCCCTGGCCTTGCTCAACTGCTTAAGGATCTGGCGTTGCTGTGAGCTGTGGTGTAGGTTGCAGGTGTGACTTGGATCCCGCATGGCTGTGGCTGTGGTGTAGGCCAGTGGCTACAGCTCCAACTGGACCCCTAGCCTGGAAACCTCCATATGCCGCGAGTGTGGCCCTAAAAAGACCAAAAGACCAAACAAACAAACAAAAAAGTTTGATGGCTGGGAGTTAGGGGTTGGTGGATGCAAACTGTTACATTCAGAATGGGAAAGCAGTGAGCTCCTACTGTCGATCACAGGAAACTATATCCTGTCTCTTGGGATAGAACACGATGGGAAGATAATATAAGAAAGGGAACGTGTGTGTATGTGTATATATCTATATATCTGACCGGGTCGCTTTGCTGTACAGCAGAAATTGGCACAACACGGTAAATCAACTATACTTTAATCAATAATTTTGTAAAATTAAAAAAATATATAGAATGTATTATAGGAGTTCCCTAGTGGCTCAGGGGTTAAGGACCTAGTGTTGTGTCACCGCTTCGGCTCTGGTTGCTGCTGTGGCTCAGGTTCAGTCCCTGGTCTGAGAACTTCGTCATGCTGTGAACATGCCAAGAACTTCCCACCCCCCCATAAAGGAATGTGTTAGAATAAATATCTTTAATGAAAGAATCGTTATCAGACTTACACTCTTTCTGTGTCTGGAAACCAGCGAGTGATGTTTGCGTCTCTTCATCTCTCCTCCTCTTGCTCCTTCTTGCCCTCCAAGCGTCTCATCCTCTGAGCGCCTCGTCCTCCCTGTTCTCTCTTTTCATGCTGCTCCTGTCTCCATCCTTTCTTTCTTTGTTTCAATTGAACTGTAGTCGATTTACATTGTGTTTCAGGTGTACAGCAAAGTGATTCAGTTATACATACATATACATCTAATTTTTTCAGATTCTTTTCCCTTATAGGTTATTACAAAATACTGAGCATAGTTCCCTGTGCTATACAGTTGGTCCTTGCTAATTATCTATTTTGTGTATAGCAGCGTGTTTATGTTAATCCCAAACTCCTAATTTACCTCTCTCCTCTTCACATTTGGTAAACATAGGTTTGTTTTCTTTGTCTATGGGTCTGTTTCTGTTTTGTATAGTAGTTCATTTGCATAATTTTTTTAGATTCCACATATAAGCGATATCATATGATATTTATCTTTCTCTGTCTGACTTACTTCACTTAGTATGATAATTTCCAAGTCAGTCTGTATTGCTGAAAATGGCATTATTTCATTCTTTTTTATGGCTAATATTCCATTGAAGAAAAACACCGCATCGTCTTTCTCCATTCATCTATGGATGGACATTTAGGTTGTTTCCATGTCTTGGCTATTGTCAATAGTGCTGCAGTGAACATTGGGGTACACTTTCAGTGAACATTGGGGTATTTTTTGAATTATGGTTTTCTCTGGATATATGCCCAGGAGTGGGATTCCAGGATCATATGATAGCTCTATTTTTAGTTTTTTAAGGAACTTCCCAACTGTTCTCCATGGTGGTTGTACCAGTTTATGTTCCCACCAGCAGTGCAGGAGGGCACCCCTTTCTCCACACCCTCTCCAGCATTTGTTATTTGTAAACTTGTCGGTGATGGCCATTCTGATTGGTGGGAGGTGGTGTATCATTGTTTCGATTTGCATTTCTCTAATTAGTGATGTTGAGCATCTTTTGGCCATCTGTATCCTGTCACCATTCCTTTGTTTTGCTTTGCTTTTTAGGGCACCCCCCGCAGCATATGAAGGTTCCCAGGCTAGGGATCAGATCAGAGCTGCAGCTGCCAGCATACACTACAGCTACAGCAACGCTGGATACTTAACCTATGGAGCGAGGCCAGGGATGGAACCCACATCCTCATGGATCCTAGTCGGGTTCTTAACCCGCTGAGCCAGAACGGGAGCTCCCCTGTCACCTTCTTGATGCTGTATGTGTATGCACAAGCATTTGCAAATAATTCTCAATCGTCAGATACAATTCTTCTCCATTTCACCTACAGTTATCAATGTCATCTCCCTGCAGAAACACGTGTCTGTGGCCTCCCTTATCAAGTTCCCTTATCAAGGACTTAGGCGAAGCCAAAGAGCTGCCTCAGATAAAATCTCAGAATCCCAGGACAGCAGACAAAGGATGAGGAGTGGTCAGAAGGGAGTCAGAGACCCACAGTTCTTTCAGCCCCCCCCCCCCAATTGCATGGTCTCAGAAGAGTGCTTTTGAGGCCTCTCCCCGGTTCTGCAGAAGCCAGAGTGGGCAGGTCCGTGAACTGGGTGCCTAGACACTTGAGCTCTCTTTTCAGCTCAACCACAGAATTGTGTAACTCCAGGCAAGTCATTTCTCTTATATTCATCCAACACTTAAAAAAGTTCATATTCTAATTTATTTCTCTATAAACTGTAATAACACAGTGTCTTACAGTTTTTTGGTAAAGTTCAAATATATGAGGTTTTTTTTTTTTTTTTTTTAAGGGCTGTGGGTGCAGCATGTGGAAGTTCCCAAGCTAGGGGTCAAATCAGAGCTGCCGCTGCCGGCCTACACCACAGCCACAGCAGCGCCGCATCCAGGCTGTGTCTGCGACCAACACCGCAGCTCGTGGCAGCGCCGGATCCTTAACCCATGGAGCGAGGCCAGGGATTGTGGACGCTCGTCGGGTTCGTTACCTCTGAGCTGCAGCGGGGGCTGTGGGGTTGTGCTTTCTAAAGGCACAAGATGTGACACATGCTCACATGTGAAGAGATGCGACAGCCCTGGTTGCATGTTGTAAACACACTGGTGTGAAGGGTTATGTTTCTTTGGCTCTTAGGCCCGTGGTCTCAGGGCTGGTGCAGACCCGTCGGTACCGTGCGGATCCACACGTGCGAAGCACTCACACTCGGTGTTATCGTTAGCACCAAACATGTTTCTTTACTAAATATTCATTCAGTGTCCGTTTTTGTTGCATGGTGGTCCCTATAGTCTGGGCCACTGTCTTTGAGAATGGTGACCAGAAATCAGAATCCTGTTTATCACAACCTATCGCAAATGTCCTCGGGGCTCTCCATTCCTGGTCCTGTACGTATGTTTTATCTAAATTTCCCAGATTTCTGGATTGGGCAGAAGGAACAACATTTCCAGTTTCTGTTAAAGTTTTTTCCAAGTTCCCGTCATGGCTCAGTGGTTAATGAGTCTGACTAGGAACCATGAGGTTGTGGGTCTGATCCCTGGCCTCACTCAGTGGGTTAAGGATCCGGCATTGCCGTCAGCTGTGGCGTAGGTCGCAGGCGTGGCTCAGATCCCGAGTTGCTCTGGCTCTGGCGTAGGCCGGTGGCTACAGCTCCAATTAGACCCCTAGCCTGGGAACCTCCATATGCTGCAGGTGCGGCCCTAGAAAAGACCAAAAAAAAAAAAAAAAAAAAGTTTTTCCCCTACGTTTTTATTCAAGCTTTTCTTTCCCATAATATACAATTTTATTTTCAGAAGTGAAATCTGGCCCAAATATGAATGGAAATATTTCAATGAGAATTTTATTCCAATTACTTTGGCTATTTGTCTGTAATTATTCTGGGCGTATATCAAAGGATTGTTTTCTGCTTTGGGTTAAGTATTGTTCAGTCACCAATTTCTTGTGAATGAATGATCTTCTGGGACTCATGGCGAGTCCCTGCTCCCGGCCCAGGTGCTGCTTATAGAATGTTCCTCATTCCTCGTTCTGAGAAGGAGGTGCAGCTTCACCACCCCCACCCCACCCCCGTCCACCAGCCTCATCAGGGAACTTGGACTTCTGGTGTTTAAAGACAGATACTCTGGGAGTTCCCGTGGTGGCACAGTGGAAACAAATCTGTCTAGGAACCATGAGGCTGCTGGTTCGATCCCTGGCCTTGCTCAGTGGGTTAAGGATCTGGCGTTGCTGTGGCTGTGGTGTAGGCTGGCAGCTGTAGCTCTGATTGGACCCCTAGCTTGGGAACCGCCATATGCTGTGGGTGAGGCCCTAAAAAGCAAAATGAATAAAGACAGATATTCTGACTGTGGTCCAACATGGACACCTGCATAAGCTCACAAAAGAGTCTGTGGTTCAGATGGCCAGCTCAACTAGTTGTGGAACCCCAGCCCGCTGGGCTGGGCTGGGGGAAATGGGAGACAGGGTGGAGCAGCAGTAGGTTCCAGATAAAGCGTGTGCACACAGCCTGTCTTACTGGGCCTAGGAATCCTCCCCCCGGCCCCCGAGGACAGGGGGGAAGCCCTGGTGTGTTAGGATACCCATCAAACAGGCGTGCAGGTGGAGGCACGGAGGGAGCAGATCTCTGACGGGGTGGTCTGGGTGCCCCGGGAGGTGAGGCAAGCTGCAAAAACCAGGCACTCTGTGGATCACTCCTGCAACCTGACCCTCACAACGTGAGATGAGCTGAGAGCTCAATTTAAGAGAAAAGGGGGGGGGGGCATTTAAACTTCATCACTTAAGCCCAACAAGAAATGCTCCCTCCTCCAAAAACTAAAGAAGCGCATTTGTCATCAAACGACCTTTCATTTAAGCAGTGATGTCAATACGCCATCTGGGCACAAAGAAAAGAGTCCATTTGAATGTACGTAAACGCTGTTAGCATTCAAGTTGTTCAAACTGTGGGTGACAGTTGTGTTTCACCCAGTGCCGCCTGCATCCTTATCTCTCCAGTTGCTCTTGGAAACCAGATTGCGGCATCTCGGGGTGGGCGTTTCCCCTGACTACGTGAAAGGAGCTCATGAGGCTGCCTGCTTTTCCAGGCTTCTGAGGTCAAGGAGGATTGTTCAGTTTTTCTGTTCACGCCATTACTTAGAGCTGCCATGAATAGAAGGTACTTATCTAACTGTACCTTTCCTCTAGTCTCTTGCAAGGAGCAGACTTGAGTGTTCAAAGCTCCAGGATGGCTTCCAAATGAATGATTTTCTTGTTTTCCCAAGAAGATGACAGGTGAGGGTTCTTTTAAGAAGAGAATAGTTTCAGTCTCTGGGACTTCCTCACTGGAAGAGCACGTGGGAACAGAGATTGGGAGCAGGTCCGGAAGTGTCCGCATGGAAGCGGGGCAGGGAAACGGCCGTCCCTTCTCTGCAGGGCCCCAGCTCATTTCAGCAAAAGAAGTGGGAGTGGAAGATGGAGAAAATGTTTTTGTCTGGTTGTATTTTGAAATGAATGAGCCCTTTTTGAAAAACGTTAAGGCCTATTGTCATTAAGAATTAGGTACTGCTGGAGTTCCCATCATGGCTTGGTGGTTAAGGAATCGACTAGGAACCATGAGGTTTCGGGTTTGATCCCTGGCCTTGCTCAGTGGGTTAAGGACCTGGTGTTGCTGTGAGCTGTGGTGTAGGTTGTAGATGTGGCTCGTATCCAGAGTTGCTGTGATTTTGGTGTAGGCCAACAGCTACAGCTCCAATTAGACCTCTAGCCTGGGGACCTCCGGCCCTAGAAAAGACAAAAAGACAAAAAAAAAAAAAGAAAAAGAATTAGATACCCCAGAGATCCCGCTGTGGATCAGTGGAAACGAATCTGACTAGTATCTGTGAGGATGTGGGTTTAATCCCCAGCCTCGCTCAGTAGGATAAGGATCTGGCACGGCCCTGAGCTGTGGTGTAGGTTGCAGATGTGGTTTGGATTTTGCATTGCCGTGGCTGTGGGGTAGACTGGCAGCTGCAGCTCTGATTCAACCCCTGGCCTGGGAACTTCTATATGCCATGGATGTAGCCCTAAAAAGAAAAAAAAAAAAAAATTATGTACTCTAAATAAAAGAAAACCTTGAAAATTTCCACACTTGACCAATAAAAGGACTCATGCAACTGCAGGGTGAAAAGGTATATTTTTTTTTAGTTCCTTGATGAAACATCGCAAGACGTAGATGTCGTACATACGTATCCTGGGATGTGCCCTTTGATATTGGAATTTGAGTTTTATGATCTGCCTGCGGTTAACATTTTTGGTTAAGTTTTTAAGGAAAAGAAAGTTGAACAGTTTTAAAAGCCAACACCTTGCTTCTCAAGGTATAACCCGGGGCAGATTTTTTTTTGGCTGCACTCGGCTTTCTGTCACTGGCTGGCACTGGCTTCCTAATTCTCAAACTGCTTCTAGCATTTCCTCTTTATGGCGGGGCTGTGCTTCTGTTGGGGCCGCCAGTGCAGACCTGTCTCTTGGTGCCCTGTAGACAGGCTGTGCAGCCTCAGCTTAGTCCCGGGGTGGGCCCAGGGCCCATGGCTTTGCTAAAGGGGGGTGACACTAACGGGGGCGGGCCAGGCATAGACGTGGCCAAATTATAAGCTGAGGGAGGATGGAATGGGAAACACTGTGTCTGGAAGAAGAACAGCCTTTCCTAAATCACAGCTTCCTGCACTGGAACGTGCGCAAAGGTGTGCCAGGCCAGCTGGTATGGGCATCTTCAGGAACCTTCCAAGTCAGTTATTAGACATGCCATCATTAATCATAAATCATGTAAAAAACGAAAGTGGTAAAACTCAGAAATGGTCACTTACTATTTTTTTTGACTGCATGTTGACTGTTATCTCTGTTCTTGCGGTTATTTGGGTTCTTGAGGGGGCTCTACATGGGGTGCATTATCGGGCATCTCTTCCCAACCCCATGTCCAGTGATGTCATGTCCCTGGGTGGACATCGGCCTTCGGGGGGCTGGGTGCACCATAGAAATTGCCTACATGCTTGATTTCTTGTCGAATCAGTCAGGGCCTGATTATAAATAAGGGCTCGGTTTATTGTTTGTGGATCGTCTAGACGTGAGAAAGTGACAGGAAATGTTAGCCCTGCAGATTAAACTTAACACGCGCATTACGTGAGGCGCTGTTACGTTGTGAGTAGCTGCAACACCAACCCCTCTCCTTCCAGCACATGAAAATAATTGTCTGACGAGCAAAGGATTCGCACACATCATTGATAGATAACTGGAGTTTGGATTTAGTCTTTGTTGTTTTTCTGTTGCTCTCAAGCGAGAACATGGACGAGCTTGTGGGAACCACGTTTGTTCATCATTTGCACCACGGTTTGGCCGCGGGAACAAGACTTCAACGAGAATCAGCTGAAAGCGTTCTGTGCGAATCAACTGGCTGGATGGAACTGACAATCAAGAGGATTGGATTTTTTTTGAAGTTCGCAGATTGTGTCACACACCTTCTGCCTCAGTAAAATTTATAATAAATGGATGCTTAAGTACATCACACATATTTTAACCTCTGAGAGCTCGGTGCTCGACATGTGCTGCGTTATCACGGCACACTGGTGTGAAGCCATTCCAGGCTTCTGGAACTTTTAGACAGCAGCCCACTTTGACGAGCTAAAACCTGTATGGCCTGCCTACTTCGACCAGTTTCCAGGAGAGAGAGAGAAAGAGCTCCTCAGATGGATCATTCGGCAGAATTCTGCACACTTTTTACTTTGCAGTGGAGGCGTGGTGGGTTCACGTTTGAACCTCAGTGCGTCGGTGGAATGACTGGACAAGTATAGGCAGATGCTAACTCACCCCTACACACTGCAGGGCTCCTCGGACAGCCCACAGCCACCCAAGTGAACCATAGCAAAGCTAAAGCCAGGGTCAGCTCTAATCTAAAGGCAGGAGAAGCTGCAGTTGCAAAGCACGACCAGCTCAAGACAGATATTCGAGTATTCCTCCCCCAAACTGCAGAAATCACAAGTATGCCTCCTCCAGACCCAAGCATCCTGCAGCCAGACCACCGGGGGCCCCGGGGGTGGGGTGGGGGCGGCCTGAGCGGGGGGGCCCCCAGTTATCCAGTCCTGCGCTAATTTTACTTGGTGAAATTGGGCTAATGACTCACGGTTAGGTCACAAATAATTAGGCATGAGTCATCTATAGCTACGAGTGTCTGCGACTTCCTGTCATTCATACACGAGAAAGGAGAGGCGGGTCTGCACTTGGCCTCGTTCCCCTGCTTGTCTCCTGCACAGGTGGGCCGTGTGGGGGTCTCAGAAGCCCCCTCCTGGCCGGGTCTGGGACGCTCTATGGACCCTGGACTTCTCACACTAAACGCGCCCTCCTGCAGATGGGGCTCAGCCTTGGAGTCCTCCTGGCTCAGCCGGGCCGGCTCTGCCAACTCCTTTCTCCATGGACCTTCTCCCGGGCACCGCCGCGCCTCTGGGGCCAAGGCGGTCGCAGCGTGTCTGCAGGGGGCACCTGGCCACACTCTGTTCCGGGCGGAAGGCCTTCCCCGGCCTCTGGTCACTGCGAAGGCCCAGCTGCGCCCCAGGCAAGGGGGCGCTTGGCCAGACGGCCCGCGGTCATCCGCATCAGGCCCGAGTGGCCGGTTATCTCTGCCTGGGAAAGTCTGGGCCGGCTTCGTGGTGTGCCTTCAAGAGCTTATCTTTCTGTTTATTTATTTCTCCCGATCGAAACAGCTCTGGCCCACTGACAGACCCGGCACCCGGAACTGACCCGGCAGGCAGACCTCCTCAGCGTCGGTTGAGAGTTGATTTGGGGGTTAAAGGTTGCACTTTTTGAGAAAGGTAGTCAAACATTAATGACAGGTAAATTTCTCTCTTTCGCCCCGTGAGTTGACTGGGTGATCCTGTTTGCTCTGTGAAGCGAACCATGTTTGCTAAGGGTAATTGAAATCGCAGCGCAAACGACCTTCCTGATTTCCTGCCGCCTCTGCGCCGCTGTGGCAGGTGAGCCCTGCCAGGCGCTGTCGGGCACCCGGAAACGGCCTTGTCGTGCCCAAGACCCGCTCCTAACCAAGTCCCCTCCCTGGTATTTTTGAGAGCCGTTGGATTGGAGGCTGGAGGACCTTGGACCCTAGGAGCTGGTACTTCACTTGTGAATGTGGTGCCCAGGAAATTGGAACCTGGGGGAGTTCCCCTTGCGGCTCAGCCGTTAGCGAACCTGACTAGCATCCATGAGGACGCGGGTTCCATCCCTGGCCTTGCTCAGTGGGTTAGGGATCCCACATTGCTGTGGCTGTGGTGTAGGCTGGCAGCTGTAGCTCCGACTGGACCCCTAGCCTGGGAACCTCCATATGCCACAGGTGTGGCCCTGAAAAGACAAAAGAGAAAGAGAAAGAAAGAAAGATTGAAACCTGAGGAGTCTGCCTTCTATTGTGGAAAACTGTTTTATTCTTGTCTCTGGCCCCCTGGCTCCTGGGTGACCTTGGACCAGCTTTGGAGTCGACATCTAGAAAGTGATATATTTCATTGATGTCCCCCGTGCTTAGAGCAGTGCCTGGCACTTAGCAGCCGCTTGTCGGGGGGGGGGGGTGCGGGGGTGGGGGACAGCACCTGTTAAATCAGCAGGTGAGCCCTGTAACCCTGGCTGCTCACTGCCTCCGTGCCACCTACCATCTCCCTGGGGAAGTGGCTGTTACCTGAGATACAAGGAGACAGCAGGATGAGACGAGCAGAGCAGGAGCTGACCCCTGTGCACAGCCAGGTGGCCTCAGAAGGAAGTCAGCAGGCTCAGAGGCCCTCGTGGGCCAAGGGCTGAGGCCGGGCAGACGCCTCCACGTCTGCCGGGCAAAGATCAGGCTGGCCCGGGTGGGGACTGGATGAGCGTAGAGGAGCAGGAAGCACAGCCCAGGTCAGCCTCAGAACACAGGGAAACAGCTTGTTTTAAAAATCTGAACTGCCTTCTGTCTTGGCTGACTTCAAGAGCGTGGCTGCCTGTAACAGAGTCTCTCCCACTCCAGGCTTGGGATGCTCCTGGGTGCCTGGAAGTGTCCACCCCTTCCTGAGGCTCTGCAGGTGCCGTGGTCTGTGGTCCTGAGGCTTGGCTTTCCTAAATACAGCCCAGGAGGCCTCCTCTCCCATCATGGGGCGGCTGCTGAGAAGGGGCCCGCGTCAGTGGAGGCGTCTGCAGGACCATCATGCTCTGCGCAGCGGGCTAATCCACGTCAGTCACCACATGCTTAAGAAAACGTCTCTTGGCAGTTCCCATCTTGGCTCAGCGGTAATGAACCCGACTGGTATCTGTGAGGACTCGGGTTCGATCCCTGGCCTCGTCGGTGGGTTAAGGAGCTGGCATTGCTGTGGCTGTGGTGTAGGCTGGCAGCTGAAGCTCTGATTCGACCCCTAGCCTGGGAACCTCCATATGCATTGGGTTCAGCCCTGAAAAGAAAAAGTTCTCTTATAATGAGTGTTGAAGAGGGGAATACCTCTGAGGTGTTGGCTTATTTGAGGGCTGAGGGTTTAGTGCAGAAAAGCACAGATGCGTCTCCAGTCCCAGCTGATGTGGATTGGCCAAGCTGCTTAGGACAGTCCTGTAGACGCCGGTGACACAGGGGCTTAGAGGAGCAGACAGCCCGAGCTCAGGCAACATTCTGAAAGTTGTCCCCCAGCCCCGGGGGGTTTGCTCCCTGGGTCTCGAGGCCACAGCGTGTGCTGGTGTTTGCCCTGATGAAAGGTTCCCAGGAAATGACGGATGCTTCCAGTAGCAGGAATCCCTGACCCCTGCAAGTGGATGCTCTACACCTTGTCTCATCTCTGACGAATTGGACTCAGGGAGTGTGGCTGCACGGCTTTAAACAGCCTTGGAGAGTCATCTAATTATTATTTTTCACAGTATAAAAATCCAAACCACATCAGTGAGGCAAATGATAAATCTCCGGGGATCCTCATAAGCCGGTGTGGCTGTTTACTTTGATCAAATCACACACTAATGACCAAATCTGGATTTGATTATGTGTCTATAAAGATAACCAAGGACCCAGTGAGAATAACTGTGCAAGTCTCTTCAGACAACAGCGAGCCTTACAGCGCCAATAACATTTTTATCAGGTAGTTAAGTTAATTACCTGTGGTAAATGTGTTAGCAGGACAAGTGTAGATTGCTGTAAACATTTGCCGACCATTTAAAAATGCTGCCCAGCTGTATGGGAGGACTCGAGGGTACCAGGGTGTGCAGACGCACCAACACCACCTGACGTCATATGAAATCTGATGCAAGTTGTAGGCTGAAAGCTGTGTGTCTTTTTTCCACCACAAGGTGGCTCTGCATGGTTTCTTCTAGGAAGAAATATCAGCTCTAGGGCAAATGCATGTTTGCGAAGCAGCTGCAAGCCCTGGGCGATGGTATCCTTAAAACTAGAGGGCCAGTTCTTTAAGGAGCCTCTGTACTGCCTTCTGTGGTGGCTGCTTCAATTTACATTCCCACCAACAGTGCAGCAGGGTCCCTCTTCTCTACTCGCCAACATTTGTTGTTTATAGGCTTTTTGTTTTTTTGGTGTGTTTTTGTTTTTGTTTTTTATACTTTTTAGGGCTGCACTCGCAGCATATGGAGGTTCCCAAGATAGGGCTCTAATTGAAGCTACAGCTGCCAGCCTAAGCCAGAGCCACAGCAACGTCAGATCTGAGCTGCATCTGCACCCTCCACCACAGCTCCTGGCAACGCCAGATCCTTAACCCACTGAGCAAGACCAGGGATTGAACCCGCAGCCTCAAGGTTCCTAGTTGGATTCACTTCTACTGTGACCACAACGGGAACTCCTTGGTCCTTGGTTTGATTTTTTTGGGTTGTGTCTATGGCATATGGAAGTTCCCAGGAGGATTGAATCTGTGCCACAACTCTGACCCCAGGTGGCTACAGTGACAATGCCAGATCCTCAACCTGCTGAGCCACAAGGGAGCTCCTATTATCTGTGGATTTTTTGATGCTGGGCATTCTGACAGGTAGGAGGCAGTACCTCACTATGATTTTGACTTGCACTTCTCCAATAATTAGGGATCCAGCAATTCCACTCTTGGGCATGTATCCAAGAAACCAAGAACACTATTTTGAAAAATATGTGGCCCCCTACCGCTCTTAGCTGCGTCATTTACAGTAGCCAAGACAGGGAAGCAGCACAAGTGCCCATCAACAGGTGAGTGGATAAAGATGTGGTGTATATACACGATGGATGGCTACTCGGCCACAAAAAAGAATGAATACTGCCATTCGGAGCAACATGGATGGACCTAGAGAATATTATGCTTAGTGAAATTAGTGGGGCAAGTACTATATGATATCACTTATATGTGGAATCTAAAAAGTGCAACAAACTAGTGAATGTAACAAGAAATACTCGCAGACATACAGAGAACAAACTAGTGGTGAGCAGTGGGGAGAGGAAAAGAGCAGGGACCAGACGGGGAGGGATTAAGAGGCACAGAGTCCTGTATATAAAACAGACTGTGACCATGTACTGTTCACCTAAGGAACACAGCCAACACTTTAGAGTAACTATAAATGGAGTAGAATCTTTCAAAATTGTGAATCACTGTGTTGATAAATCAACTGTCCTTCCATAATAAACACGGGCAAGTGATTCAGGAGAATGCTAAGGGCAGGAGCCAGAGCATAGGATACAATGAAAGACAGATAGAAAACTGATAAATAAAAAACAAACAGGAGCTCCCGTCGTGGCGCATTGGAAACAAATCCAACCAGAAACCATGCAGGTTCGATCCCTGGCCTTGCTCAGTGGGTTAAGGATCCGGTGTTGCCGTGAGCTGTGGTGTAGGCTGCAGGCTTGGCTCAGATTCCCAAGTTGCTGTGGCTGTGGAGCAGGCTGGCGGCTGTAGCTCGGATTCGACCCCTATCCTGGGAATCTCTATATTGCCATGGGTGTGGCCCTAAAAAGCAAAAAAACACAAAAAAACAAAAAACATGTAAAGAGAAAGAGACCAAATTTTTAAAAATCAAACGTAATAGCAGAAAATATAAAAACATAAAATATAGTACAAAGTATGTATTTTTTAAATTCCATAGAAAGGTTTAAAAGATAAAGCTGGGAGAAATCTTAGAGTAAACAGAGCAAAAAGATGGAGTTCCCCTCGTGGCTCAGTGGTCAATGAATCCGATGAGGCTGCAGGTTTGATCCCTGGCCTTGCTCAGTGGGTTAAGGATCCGGCGTTGCCGTGAGCTGTGGTGTAGGTTGCAGACACGGCTTGGATCCTGTGTTGCTGTGGCTGTGGTATGGGCTGGCGGCTACAGCTCTGATTGGACCCCTAGCCTGGGAACCTTCACATGCCACAGGTGCAGCCCTAGAAAAGGCAAAAAGACAAAAAAGAAAACAAAACAAAAAAACAGAGCAAAAAAGAAAATAGAAATGAACAGAGGAGACCCTTAGCGGATGAGGGCCTCGCTTAAGAAGTCGCTCAAAGAAGGCTCCAGGGATGCGGGACATGGTGTGTGCCAGAGGACAAGTGTCCACTCTGCTCCCAGCCCAGTGGCGGAAAGGGGCCCCGCCAAGAAGCAGCACTGTGCTCTCTGGGGAGCTTAGGACCGCAGAGTCACAGCAGGCCTGGGGGCAGCCTGTCCAGACTGGAACAGGTCAGAAGGGCTCCGGGAGAAACTTCTCCAGGAAGGTAGACCTCTGTGGCCCCTGCTGCGCCGGAGCATATTGGCAGATGGGGACGGCCAGGCGCTGGGGGTTGGGTTCAGCTAGGGTAAGTACCCAAACACAAAAGACCAGGTAAACAGAAACACTGACCGCTTTTAAACTCAGTAAATTCAAAAGTTTAGCAAGAGCGAAAGAGAAACGAGAGTTTGCCACTGGCTCAGCTATTGATAGCACTGATATCATCCCATTAGGAGAAGCACTGAAGGCTGGTCTAAGCGAAGCTGTGGCGTAATCCCAGCCACACGGCAGGATGGAGTGCGCAGGTCCTGAGGCCGGCGGCCCAGGTTCAAATCCGCACCCAGTCCTGATAACCCGCTTACCAGCTGCGTGTGTGGGCCGTCCAGTCATGCTGACTCAGTTTCCTCATCTGTAAAACGAGGATCGTAACCGAGGCGTTGCGTAGGGTCTGGGGGAGTCGTGAATGAATTAACACGTGTGAAATGCCTAGAACGACGTCTGGAATGTGGTTACATTCTTTTTTTTTCTCGTAATGAGTTTTATTTTTTCCATTCTAGCAGGTTTACAGTGTTCTGTCCGTTTTCTCCAGTGAGAGCCTGCTGTGCGGCACTGGGAACTGTCTGGTCACTTAGGATGGGCCATGATAATGGGAGAAAAAAGAATCTACACGTGTGTGTGTGACTGGGTGCCCCTGCTGCACAGTAGAATGGGGTTAAATTCTATATGAGAGAACCCAGTAGTGCCGTCGATTCAGAACCATCTAGGAGAGTGGAGAAAGGGTGTGTCTGCCTCAATCTTCACATCCCCTAGGGAAAAACAAAGGGAAATGCCTAAAACTGAAAAATCAGGAAGCACCACTATGAAAATGCTATTCAGGGACATAAAGGAAACTACCCCCCCCCCCAAAAAAAAAAGCTGAGATGAAGTCAGATTGTTGCTTCTGGAGAACTAGCGATTGGAGCGAGTCCGGGGCGTGGGGGTGGGGCCTGAGGGGGGCAGAGGCATATTGTTTTTTGGGATAAACCATATAAAATGATCTTGGTTCGCCAGGGCAGACCCTGAGACAGGATTTGCGGGCGGGATTTCTGAAGGAAGTGCTCCATGTGGAACTAGTGGGGGACAGAGGGTGGGGACCCCTACAGGCAGGTTGCGGGGCTGCCTCTCCTGCCCCCCTGGCTGAGGCCACAGGCCACAGGTGGGGGCCCTGAGCCCCAGGGTGCGCCCTGGGAGAGTGCTGGGCGCTGGCACCTGCCCCGAGGCTGGTGCTAGGCCTCAGAAATGTCAAACACCTGGGAGGTGGCCTTTAAATCGATAAAGATCCTAAAAATCTAGTTCAAAATTTTTAAATTTGCATTTCCAGCCAGACTCTCCCAGCAGGGAGAGGAGCAATAAAACCAGCTCTTCCCCCCACAACCCCCGGGGGCTCAGGTCTCCCGGAGGCTTCACACCTGCCTTCCTCTCAGGTACCCGAAAACCTCAGTGCGAGCTTTCAAGCCTGAAGTAAAGGACCAGCTTCTTTCCTGAGCCGCTAGAACCTCCTTCCGCGTGGGGCCTAATGCTGGGTGACTGCTGCTCAGGAATTGTACTCATAATTTATTGCCCTCCCCCATGCAATTTAAATAAAAACAATAGCGCTTAACACCTTTAGTACAATTTTAGTACAAATTTCAATACAAGTATACTCTTCAAACAGCACTTTTTTGCACATACAACCAGCAACAAAAGTTTTTTTTTTATCTTTTGTCTTTTTAGGGCTGCACCAGCAGCATATGGAGGTTCCCAGGCTAGGGGTTGAATTGGAGCTACAGCTGCCAGCCTACAGCACAGCCACAGCAACGCCACATCCGAGCCACATCTGCGACCCACACCACAGGTCATGGCAACTCTGGATCCTTAACCCACTGATCGAGGCTGGGATCGAACCCGAAACCTCATGGTTCCCAGTGGGATTCGTTTCCGCTGCGCTACGACGGGAATCCGAGCCACAAAAGATTATTGCTCCAAAAAACTCTGAAAGACAAAGCAGCTTTTTTCATTTTCTCCCAGATTTACATACTTTCATTTATTGCTCAATAGAAGCTTCATAAAGAGTGTGTGTGTGATGTCCTGATGAAAACACATGAAATCTTTCTTCACCAACCTTGCTGTAAGCAAGGGGCGATGGTGCTTTTCTCACACTTTTAACTGCTAAAACAGCGCTGGCCCCAGCGACCTCGAGGTGTTAGCTTGGAAGCTCTGGGGTGCCACCCGGAGCAGAATGGGGTGCTGGCACAGCATCCCATGCAGAGACCCCCCCATAAATCCCTGAAAGAACCAGCCTTAACCCATAGCAGGCGGGTCCACGCCCTTGTTGCTTTCTGCAGTCACCGGGCATCATGAATGTTACGTCTGTGTGGGAGGCGGGAAGTCAGCCACTTGTGTGTGAGCGAGGTTGGTTGTCACACATCACCCCACGGGAGCACGCACTCCCTCGAGGGATCAGTGCCACCTCTCTGGGGCTGCGCACCCCTGGGGACGCTGGAGGAGCCACTGAGCAGGAGACCAGCCCCACGGGGAACAGTCACGAACCCCAGGACAGAATCGTGACCACAGAAACCAACCCAAAGGTGTAACATTGCAATCAAGGTGCCGGCTCCAGTTTGTCTCAGCTGCCCTAAGTGTTACTTTTGAGAAATCTTTGTGCCACTCACCCTCTGGGGCAGGAATTCTTAACCTGGCTCTACGCAGTCGTGTGCTGCGATGTGTGTGGGTCCTTTCTGGGCGTGGCCCCCTCCCCCGTTGTGAAGGGGGGCTGTACCAGTGACAGAGGAAGAGCTTTGGGTGTGCACCGGAGTGTCCACCTTTCCTGCTTTTGGTGGAGGAAATCCCGTGAAAACCAGTTTCTCAGACCTTCTGTCCATGGGGCAACAGCATGGCAGAAGCCCTGGGGAAGAGAAACGTGGACAGAACCATCTCACTCCGCTCCGGCTGCACAGAGACGAAGACGTCTTCTCTGTTCCTACAGGGCAGAGGCCGACACGGGCGAGGCAGCCGCTCCGCCTGCCTCGGCTCACATGCTCTTGCTGGAGAATTCTTACTTGAGACGGGCTGTTTTCTCTACACGTAAGTGAACATTGATAGAGGTCCTCTTAAGATTCTGGGGCCGGTTTGTATCATCACAGACATCAGAACAGTGGTTTTCTAGGATACATTCTGCAAGTTCTGGAACACGGCCCCCGACATCCCCAGGAGCCAGGAGGCCTGTTCCCTCCCCATCCTCTCTCCACACAACCCTCGATGGGGAGAGAGATGGTTGCTGTTTCTGAAGCTGGCCCCGGGGACCAGCAGGAAAAAACTGGGCCGGGGCACCCCAGTGCTTTCATCATCTCCCTTTGTTCTGCACTGCTGATCAGAGCCACAGGGAGGCCGGGGAGCCCCAGAACACGGGTTTTGGAATAAGACCCAATAGTGTGAGAGCACCTTCAGGGCTGGAGCCACCTGCCCCCCTGGGGGGAAGGGCTGGAGCCCAGGCGTCCCTGTCCTCTCTAGGGGGACTGATGTGAAAAGACATCCATGTCACAGCATCTCTCTGCTCCCGAGGGAACTCTGGAGATACCGTGTTGAACAGTTGGGGCTTTCTGATTGAGGGCTTCCAGGGAAGGCACGTGCATCTCACCGGCTGGCTCCGTCCATCTACCTCCCCCACCCCCGCCCCTCCTCCATTCACGCAGTGACTTCACAGCTACTAGAAAGGGCTGTGTAACAGGCCCTGCTTGGCATTTTTAGCAGCTGCATTACAGAATCTCCCTTTTCCAATCTGTGATTCCCAAAGAAAGACAGAAAAGGGAGAAGAGAGGCTGTCACAGGTGTGTGGCCCTGGGCAGAGAAGCAGTGGCATTTGTGAAAGCTTGGGTGGGCGGCCGTGTGGCCATCACACAGTCCATTATACACGACTCCTCAGGCCTCCTCACCTGTGAGTCAGGAGAGTAAGGTCTGCCTCACAGTCTTAGGGGGAAGGTTAAGGGAGATGAAAGGCAGATATAGAAATCGGCCTTGGGAGTTCCCCTTGTGGTTCAGCGGAAATGAGTCTGACCAGCATCCATGAGGATGCAGGTTCCATCCCTGGCCTCGCTCAGTGGGTTAAGGATCCGGCGTTGCCGTGAGCTGTGGTGTAGTTCTAAGATTCACCTCAGATCTGGCGTGGCTGTGGCTATGGTGTAGGCTGGCAGCTGTAGCTCTGATTAGACCCGTAGCCTGGGAACCTCCATATGCTGCAGGTGCAGCCCTAAAAAGACAAAAAAAAAAAAAAAAAGAGAGAGAAAAGAAATTGGCCCCAACTGACTTACAATTATTAGGAAGAAAAGGGGGCTAGTATTTCAGAGCCAATTCATGGACTACAGGGAACTTGTGAGGCACAAGGACATTTTTAAAAAAGAATCATGAAGGATTTTCCATTGTGGCTTAGTAAGTTCAGAACCCAGTGAGTACCCATGAGGATGCAGGTTTGATCTCTGGCCTCGCTCAGTGGGTTAAGGATCCAGCATTGCTGTGGCTGTGGCGTGGGCTGGCAGCTGTAGCTCTGATTCCACCCCTAGCCTGGAAACCTCCATATGCTGCAGGTGCAGCCCTGGGAAGGGGAGGGCAGGGGAAGAATCATGGCCATGCTAGAAAGCAGTCACTGGTTCAAGGAAAAAATTAATGTTTACATGAAATGCTATCCTGACCAGTAAGCGTTTGAGCAGGGGAAATGCCATAGAAACGTCCACTGTTGTTCCTGCTGCCTCTTAGCAGTGTGAGGAAAGCCACTGGCTCAGACAAGACGTTTCTGTTGGTGCCTCCCGTGTGCCCAGCTCCGTGCTAGGTGCTGGGACACAAAGAGAACCAGAGGCACAGACCTGCCCTGCAGAGCTGTCGCTGCCAAGAAAGATGAGCCAGGGAATCTCTGCCAAGCCCGCTGGGTGCTCTGAGGGGAGGGGCCGGGAACTTGGGGTTGGAGCGGCCACCTGGCCAGCTCTTAGGAGGCACTTCCCCAGGCTTCTCCCTGACAGACGAGTGGGATTTGCTGGTTTTGAGGGACAGCAGGGAGCAAGGAGGAGAGCATGATACAGCCCAAGAGAAGAGTGTGCAGGGGTGGGAGATGGCGGGTGGGACACGGGCAGCGGGAGTGATGAGGGTGCTCAGCGGGCTTGGACCGAGCGGGAGTGGGGAGTGAGGCAGGCTGGGGCATAGCAAGAGGCAGGGCTTGACTCGAAGGGCTCTGGGACACCACGGAAAGCCCTGGTGTTTTCGAAGGTGGAGAAAGGACTGGAGAGGGCGAGCCTGGCTGCAGGAAGCACCCGGAGGTCAGGTGAGACCTGGGCCGACTGGACAGAGGTGGAGGCAGTGGGGGAGAAGGGAGGTGGATGGTTGCCACCCCGAAGGCAAACCACAGAGGACTCCGGGGCGAGGACTGTTGCTCAGCTCTGCCGGGGGCTCAGTGAAAAAAGCTGGCTTTGGAAATTATCAGACACGACCATCTCGTGCAGGCTGTGGATGGAAGCTGTGCGCACTCAAGCACCTGATCCCGTGGGTCATCAGGGAGCAATTAGGCCTCGCTCACTAGATGCAATCTGGCTGCTCCCGGCTCCGATGGATTTGAAGTAGCTGGGAGTGATTAAGCCCAGGCCCGTGGCAGTACCCTGGCCGGGCAATTACAGCTGCAGGAAAATGCAGTGATCTGACTGAAGCGAGAGGAGGGCTCATCAGAGAAGCCAGGCGGGAACTGCGTGGTGAACAGACAACCAAGAAGGGGATGGTCCCGGGCCTCAGCCCTGTCCAGGCTGGTTCCAGTGGAAGTCGTGGAGGGCGGTCCAAGAACAGGTCTGAGAGGGCGAGGACTCTGCTGACAGAGGACAGCCGGGAGCAAGGACGAGGGTGCAGCTGCCGCCGGGGGGCTCTTTCCTGACTGGTTAGATCATTAGCAGCCCCAGAGGCTCCCTGAGAGATGGGGAGACAGGCTGTATTGAGAATGTGGCCGAGGGGTGGAATCGCTCTTGCTTAATCCTTCCTTGGCCAACCTTGGGCTGACCTTGGCTGACATGAGTGCTCATCCATGCGTTCACTTTTTGTCAGAGCCAACATTCGAGAACCTATTGTCAGCAACAGTTTGCAGATGGGTAGAGCTTCACGGTTGGCAAAGATGCTTTATGCATATTTTCTTTTCTTTCTTTCTTTCTTTCTTTCTTTTTTCTTTTTTTTTTTTTGTCCTTTTGCCTTTTCTTGAGCTGCTCCGGCGGTATATGGAGGTTCCCAGGCTAGGGGTCGAATCAGAGCTGTAGCCACCAGCCTATGCCAGAGCCACAGCAACGCGGGATCTGAGCCATGTCTGTGACCTACACCACAGCTCACGGCAATGCCGGATCCTTAACCCACTGAGCAAGGCCAGGGATCGAACCTGCAACCTCATGGTTCCTAGTCGGATTCGTTAACCACTGCCCCACGATGGGAACTCCTTTTTTTGTCTTTTTCTAGGGCCACACCTGCGGGATATGGAGGTTCCCAGGCAAGGGGTCTAATCAGAGCTGTTGCTGCCTGCCTACACCACAGCCCCAGCAATGCAGGATTTGAACTGCATCTGCGACCTACATCACAGCTCCTGGCAATGCCGAGTCCTTAACCCACTGAACGAGGCCAGGGATTGAACCTGCAACCTCATGGTTCCTAGTTGGATTCGTTAACCACTGCGCCACGACGGGAACTCCTGTATTTTCTTATTAATCCTTACAGTCCTCACGCTCTGTGAGGTGGGTGTCATGGTCCTCACCCGGCTGATGAAGAAGCCGGGGTTCAGAGAGGTCACTTACTGGCCGGGTTCCCATGTGATGCTGGTGATAACTGGGAGAGGAAGGCAGGGCAGCATCTCAGTTTCACAGACGAGGCAAAGCAGGTTGGGAAGAGTTGCCCGAAGTCATACTCAGGTCGTTGGCGGCACTTGAGGCTGAATCCAAAGGTCTTGCTAGAGGCCTATCAGAGAAGGAACAGGGATTTAAGGTAAAGGTGTGTTTATGGGATAAGGTCCTGGTGCCTGCTTGATCTCTGAGGACGGTGGCCCCAGCTGACTGTCTTGGCTGTGCTGGACCAAAACAGGAGAAGTAAACACTGGGAGAAAAGAATAAAACTGGTGTTAAAGGGACAGTACACTGAAGGTCTTTACGGCTGTTCGCACCCGAGCTGTTTTGTCCAGTTATCACCGTAACCACATGCACTCTTGTCACACTCTGCATCCGATCTTTGGGTAGGAGGGAGGGAACTCGTGTCATGGCTGCAGGCCGGGGGGTCCCTCCCGTCAGAACCCCCTGAGTTCAGGACTGCCTGGTCGAGAGTTATTCTATGTATTGAAAGATGATGTGTTAGTTATGCTGCCTAACAAATCACGGAGTTCCCTTCGTGGCTCAGCGGAAAATGAGTATGACTGGCATCCATCAGGATGCAGGTTTGATCCCTGGCCTCGCTCAGCGGGTTAAGGACCTGGTGTTGTTTTGAGCTGTGGTGTAGGCCGCAGACGCGGCTCGGATCTGGTGTGGCTGTGACTGTGGCTAGCGGCTACAGTTCCGAGCCAACCCCTAGCCTGGGAACCTCCCTATGCCACAGATGCAGCCCTAAAAAGACCAAAAAAAAAAACCCCAAAAAAAACACCCCAAATTTAGTGGCGTAAACCAACACTTATTATTTCACAATTTCTGTGGGCCAGGAACCTGGGCGTAGTTGAACCAGATTCTCTGCTTCAGGGTCTCTGCCAGGCTGCAGTGGAGGAGTCAGCGGAGTTAGGGTCTCATTTCAAGGTTGGACGGGGGCAGGATCTGCTCCTCAGCTCCCATGGTCACTGGCAGGATTCAGTGACCTGCCAGGGCTGCTGGGCTGAGGGCCTCAGCTCCCAGTTGGCTGTTGGCTATTGGCCACCCCCCGTCCTTTGTGCGTTTCTGCAGCACGGTAGCTGCCCCATCGAAGTGCACAAGCCCAGAAGGTGATGCACTTCTGTTAGGAAGATGCAAGTGCCCGTGGTTCCGCCCCTTCCATCACCGCTTCTTCTGTTAGTTGGAAGTAATTCCCCGGTCCGGGCCACCCCCAGGGGCGGGTAACTGCACAAGGGTGTGAATGTCCGGAGGCGGTGATCGCTGGGAGCCGTCATCAGCTCGGCCAACCGCCACTCAAGTGCAGGAACAGAAGCAAAAGTCTGCAGCGCGTGGGGAAAAAGGAAAGGCTACTAGTTTTGGATGGCTTCTTATGCTGAGCCCTGTGCTGATAAGCACCACGCGGGAAATAATTGTCTCATGTCATTCTCACCACAGCCCTGTGGCATAGGTATCATCACCCCCATTGCACAGACGACAAAAACTTCCGAGGGACTAAATAACTATCTCAAGGTCCAATACTAAGTGCAGAGCAGGGACGAGTTAGGGTGCCAGACCCCCAAGGCCATCCGTTTGACCACTGCCACCTCTGAGGGGCCTTTTTACCTGTGAACTCCTACCTGCCTCCTTTCTGGGCCCACGGTCACCCCCTCGAGCCTGGGCCTCAGTCCCGCCAACAGGGACGGCCTCTGAGCGGGTCTTCCTGACTCCAGGAGTCCCCTTCTAACCTACCACAGGCACTCTTCAGTGCCATAGTTGTTAGCCTTGGAAGGTATAAGACTTGCCTGACAACTGTGGGGGCAGCTGAGGCCTGGAGCAGTTTGGGGGAGGATGACCCCCAGGCTGGATTCCATCCATGTGGTTGGGGAGTCGACTGATTTGATCCCTGGACACCTGTTTTGATGGGTCACAGCCGACTGTGGGAACCAGGAGGACCAGGCAGGGCCTTCCTCGGGTGTAACTGAAGAGAGTGAAGTAAAAACCAACCAACCATGACGGGTCCTTTAACAAATGCAGATGGTGAGAGAGGGGAGAAGCCGAGGGGGATGGTGGCCCCTCACTGGGACGGGAAGATACTTGGGGGGGGGGCGGGGCAGAGAGCAGTTTCGAATATGCTGAGTTTGAGGGTCTGTGGGTTTTAGATGATTTCAAAGAACTACTGTTCATTTTGCTGGGGATAAAAATAGAACTGAAGATGGAGTTCCCGTCGTGGCTTAGCGGTTTATGAATTGTGACTAGCATCCATGAGGACACAGGTTCCATCCCTGGCCTCACTTGGTGGGTTAAGAATCCAGCGTTTCCGTGACCCGCTGGTGTGGGTCGCAGACACGGCTCAGATCCTGCGTTGCTGTGGCTGTGGCGTAGGCCGGCAGCCTAGCCTCCATATGCCATGGGTTCGGCCCTAAAAAGCAAAAAAGAATTGAAGAGAATATTTTATGTATATGTGTATGTGTAGATACATGTTAGAGCGAATTGTCAGAACGAGAGGATGCAGCAAAGTGAGACGATGCGGTGAACTCCTGCAGGCATGTGAGTGAGCGAGCCGGCAAGACACACGCACACGCCCTTGCAGGCACACACAGGCATGTACACACGTATGCACACCTGCGCACACAGGAGATGGATGGGAGTGGTCGGGAGATGTCTGGAGAGCAAACAAAGGAGTCAGGCTGGGGAGCAGAGGCCACCCAGACAGACACGGACTGCAAACAGCTTGATCCGTGGGGCCTTTTGTGATGAGTGTGGTGAGAGCTCTGTGAATCTTTACACGAAATCCCCTTTCACGTGGAATAGTTTGCGTGGGATTATGTTCTTTGCACACCAAAGATTCCTCGATGAGGATATTCCTGTAAAACCTCTGAGAGTTCACATGATGGTTTCATGGTTACTTTCATTTCACTGAGCAATAATGATTAGGCCTTAGTGGGTACAAGTCAGCTTGCTGCTACTGAGAGTTCAAGAAGAATAAGATCCTTGGATGGGTTTAAAAAAAAGAAAAGAAAAGAAAGGAGTTCCTGTCGTGGCTCAGTGGTTAACGAATCCGACAGGAACCATGAGGTTGCGGGTTTGATCCCTGGCCTTGCTCAGTGGGTTAAGGACCTGGCTTTGCCGAGAGCTGTGGTGTAGATGTTGCTGTGGCTCTGGCGTAGGCCGGTAGCTACAGGTCCGATTAGACCCCTAGCCTGGGAATCTCCATATGCCGCGGGTGCAGCCCTAGAAAAGGAAAAAAAAAAAAAAAAAAAAAAGAGAATGTGATCCAGTCTTTGCCTTTAGGGAGATTAAATCAAGATTGGAGAAGGAGGAAATTACAAGCCTGAATAAAAATAACCCAGCACTTTGGAGGGCTGGCTACTCAGTGCTGCAGAAAGGAAGGGCTGCGGAAGTTCGAAGGCAGAAGAAACGAGTGGAAGCTGGGAGCCCATCTAAGCACTGCCTTGGGATCTCTGGTCCCAGCGGGGCGTGGCCGCCTTCTGCTGGGGGAGGAGGAGGTCCTTGGCCCCTCCTTCCTTGCGTCCGCTCCTCCCCCAGGGCGGGCGGGGCCTGAGCCGGCGAGGGGCTTTCCCGGAGCATGCGCGAACTTGGGCCAGGGAGGGGCTTCCCGGAGCATGCGCAGACGCGGCGCCGGCGCTCCAGCCCCGCCCCGCCCGGGCCGCGCTCACGGAAGTGCAGGGGGTTAGCGCGCGCAGCGTTCCCGGGGAGTTGTCGACACCGGTTCGCGGCACGTGGCTCAGCACGTGGCTGGGTTCCTGGCTCCGGGCGCCCTGGAGCCGCCGGCTTCCGTCGCCGAGGCGGTGTCGTCCTTGACCATCGCCGACGCGTTTATCGCGGCCGGCGAGAGCCCCACCCCGCCGCCTGCCGCTCTCCCTCGGAGGTTCATCTGCTCCTTCCCCGACTGCAGTGCCAATTACAACAAGGCGTGGAAACTAGACGCGCACCTGTGCAAGCACACGGGGGAGGTAAAGAAGCGGCAGGCGTGGCCCGGGAGGGCGTGGCATCCAGACCGGGGACCAGTGATGCGACGCGCGCCAGGTGGGCTCTGCCCGACGGTCCCGCGCGTTGATCCGCAGGGCAGCAGCTCCTGGGGTTGCAGGGCGAGTACAACTTGGGCTTCACCTCAGAAGCCAACCAACTATGCCTTAGATCAGGGAAGGACCGAGGAGGTAGACAGGAAGTTCTAGGACCGAGGTGTCCTCGCCATGGGACGAGGGCTCAACAAGCAACCCTTTCCCCTTTTTCACCTTTTTTTTTTTTTTGTCTTTTGTCTTTTATTGTTGTTGTTGCTATTTCTTGGGCCGCTCCCGCGGCATATGGCGGTTCCCAGGCTAGGGGTCTAATCGGAGCTGTAGCCACCAGCCTACGCCAGAGACACAGCAACGCAGGATCCCAGCCGCGTCTGCAACCTACACCACAGCTCACGGCAACGCCGGATCGCTAACCCACTGAGCAAGGGCAGGGATCGAACCCGCAACGTCATGGTTCCTAGTCGGATTCGTTAACCACTGCGCCACGACGGGAACTCCTTTTTTTTTTTTTGTCTTTTGTCTTTTATTGTTGTTGTTGCTATTTCTTCCTTTCCCCTTCTTTGCTCTTGAGTGGTGGCCAGTCACCATCCCGTAACATGTTAATATGTGCGTAGCTGGAGTACCCCGCTCCCCTGCCCTTAAAGGCCCCGCCTCCTGGGACCAGAGTGGAGGATAACTTCTGATCACTGAGGTTTTCAAGCAGCATGTGTTCATTCTTTGGTGATTCAGACTAGCCTGGAGAGCAGCAAACAGGACAGGCAGAGCTTCTGCTGTCACGTACTTGTGCTTTAAGCGGGAGAAGTAGGAACTAAGACAGTGAAGAGGTCTGCTAGAGGGTGGTCAGGAAAGGTCTCTCTCTTGACCTGAATGAGAAGGACAGGTGCCAGCCAGGCAGATACTTGAGGGGAAAGAGAGCTGCCAAAGGAGCCTGTGCTCCGGGGGAGTGGGCGGGTCCAGTGGGATTGGGTGGGGCGGCCTGAACAGCAGGCCTTCGTTGTAGGCCGGGGTACAAATGGGTTTAGAGCTTGGATTTCATTTTGAGGGTAGCAGGAAGCCTTTGGGAGGTGACAGGTGAGGAAAGGGGGGCTCGTGGAGGCCTAGGAGTCAACCCGGTTTCCTGGCCTTTGCTTCTCATGTGGCCTCAGCCGAAGGCGCTTAACCAGGGTTGCAGCTCCTGCCTTTGCCTCAAGCATCTTCCTAACTTAGAGGCCACTGCTCCACTTGGCCTTAGGCTCCCCGTCTTCCTCACCCTCTGCAGCATTTGAGGACTGACCGCTTCCTCCCGGGACCTTCTCCACCTCACTGACCTTATCCCTGGCTCCTCTCCCGCCCAGCTCTCTCTTGGCTTCTGACCCTGTGACAGGCTTCACTCCTGACATCCTTTGTGCTCTGCCTCCCTGTCCTTCCTCTCACCCATTCTGCTCACTCTCTGGGCTCTTATCACCAGGATATCCAAGTTAAACTCATGAGCTGTCTTTGGGATACTGACACTGCCAGCTTCTTTCTTACAGGCTAGAAAACTTGGAGTCCTCTCATCTCAAATCTCACACAGTAACATGACAAATATTTTTCGATCCTGCTCCGAGACAGGTTGTGCAGAGTTCTGTGAATCCGCCCCAGTAATCTGCCCAGTCTTCCTGTCCCTGTACTTTGCTGCCGTTACTGTCATAGGAGGCCTTGGTACCTCCTCCTTGGACTGTCGGGGGGCTTGTTTTCCATAGTTGAATACACTGGACTGGCTGCATGGGAGGGTGGGTTTTTGCTTTCCCTATGGATTCGGAGTGGAGGCCCTTCCTCCCAGCTCCTGGGTCCCAAGTGGTGGTTGCCCTTTGGGCCGTGAGCTGTGTGTGTGCCCTGGCGCCTGTGGACTTTCCCGGGAGTGACCCACTCTTCTGTAGGTGTGTGGGGCATTCTCTGAGCAGATGGGGCTTGTCCGGGGTGAGTCAGAGCCTGCCCCAGGCTCTGGGTGGGTGAGATGATGCTCTGAGGATGGATCTGTGTGCACAGGCCGTGCCAGTGGCAGGCAGGAAGTCTCTTTGGGGGTCACTGCTGAGGCCTGGTGTCAGGTTAGGGGCGGGTCCACAATGCTCTTGTGTGGCTGCAAACGCTGCCTGCTTGTTTCACATGCTGTCCCTAGAGCAGAAGCTGCTACAGCAACTCATGACAAGTTGCAGCATCTTTGTTGTTGTGTAGTCCCAGGTGGGAGCACCGTGGGCCTCGTGTAGCGGGCGCGCAGCTCTTGCTGAGTGGAAACCACCCCTGTAGACAGAGCCCATGGCTTTGCCCATCAGTTTATTGCTTTAAATAACCCCAGAGTTACTGACGTGGGCAGGATGGACAGGCTTCTTCCTTCCCTGCAGAGACCGTTCGTTTGCGACCATGAAGGCTGCGGCAAAGCCTTTGTCCGGGACTACCACCTGAGCCGCCACGCCCTGACCCACACCGGGGAGAAGCCCTTCGTGTAAGTAAAGAGCCCACGTGAGGCCTTTGAAGTGTTTGGCACAGAGACTTAGTGAGAAAGTTGGGTGATGACTCAGGAGCTCAAGAATGTGGAGCTGCTTTTCACCCGCATCTGCTGACCAAGAGGGACTAGGTTTGGAATGTGTGGAAGAGTCGGGCTTGGGGGGGGGGGGTCCTTGGGCATGACTTCCGGGATGCGTTGATCCTGAGTCTGCATCCTCTCGTCTCCCTCTGAGGTCTGTACCACATGGGGAATCAGCCTCGGAAAGTGCACAGCTCAGACCAGGTGGCAAGTGGTCCCCTGGCAGCTTCTGGGCTCTGTGCAGTCAGGGTCTTCATGATCGAGCGAGCTCCCATGAGCATGAGAAGGTGGAGCTTTAAGAGTTTATCTTACATTTCTTTCTCTTTTTTTCATGGCACATGGAAGTTCCCGGGCTGGGGGTAGGATCTGAGCTGCAGCTGCCAGTCTACACCACAGCCACAGCCACACCTGACATTTTTTTCCTTCAAGCATCTGCTCCTCGACGGTGCCAGGGTTCATTTGATTCTTCTCATTATCTCTGAAAGGGTGGATATTTGCTTGTCTTTTAAATTGGCTACTTTAAAGTAGTGGAGCTCAGATTTGGGGTGCGTTGGAATCACCCGGAGGGCTCGTTGAAGCCCACAGTGCTGGCTGCCCCCATCAGCGTTCCTGATTCATTGGGTCTGGAATGGAGCCTGAGAATTTGCATTTCTAGCAAGTTCCCAGGAGATGTGGATGCTAAATTTCAGAAGCCTAAAAAAGTGCATCTCATTGTATGATAATCACATCTCACTGAGAGGCCCACATGGTGGGCTTAACACTTAGTAATTGGCTCAAGGCGATTGTATACTCTACTTGGGAATCTTAGGCTTTTATAAAATTGGAGGATATGCACAACTTAAAATTTCCCTCCCCTTGCTGTGTGGATATTTTGCTTTATACAATTTCCTAACAGCTGTGCAGCTAGCGGCTGTGATCAAAAATTCAACACAAAATCAAACTTGAAGAAGCATTTTGAACGGAAACATGAAAACCAGCAAAAACAGTATGTAGTAAGTATGAATGATTTTCTATGCCTAACTTCTCTGAATATTTTTATGCTTCCTGCCTATGTTTGTAAAATTTTCAGCACCCAACTTTATGCATCATATATCTGAATTTAGTCCAAAACTTGCTATCATAATAGTGGTTTTTTTTAAAGGAAGTGTTTTTTGCTAGTTAAAGTATGTTATTGGTAGACTCCCCCACGTGAAACATGTTTGCTCTTTCAAATGTGTCACTGCAGAGTTCTTGCTGTAGCTCAGTAGGTTAAGAGCCTGACTAATATCTATGAGGATGCAGGTTCGATCCCTGGCCTCCCTCAGTGGGTTAAGGATCCAGCATTGCCGCAAGGTACAGCATAGGTCGCAGACGCAGCTCGGATCCTGCATTGCTGTGGCTGTAGTGGGGGCCTGTGGCTGCAGCTCAGATTCAGCCCCGCAGCCCAGGAATTTCTACATGCTGTAGATTCGACCCTAAAAAGAAAAAAAAACAAATGAACAAAAACCAAAAACAAATGTGACACATAATTCTTCAGTGACTGCATGGATGAAAGTAGCAAGTATGTAGTCTCTGCGCTGTTTTCTTTGAGAGAATTCCATTATGAACTGCTCTTTGATTTTTTTCAAGACTAACAAACCTTTACTAAACAGTGCAGCTTTGAAGGTTGTAAGAAGACCTTTAAGAAACACCAGCAGCTGAAAACCCACCAGTGCCAGCACACCAACGAACCGTTGTTCAAGTAGGTGCTTTACAGAGTGAAATCTCTTAATTCTCAGGAGGGAATAAGATTAAATGCAAAGGTTGGGTACAAATGTTTCGAAACAGTTTCTTTTTTTTTTTTACTTTTTAAAATTAAAATTTTAATTAAAGTGTAGTGGATTTCCAATATCATGCTAGTTTCAGGAGTACAGCACAGCAATTCAGTTACACTTATGCACACAGATTCTTTTTCAGAATCTCTTTCCATATGTGTTGTTGCAAAATATTGAGTATAGAGTTCCCTGAACTATACAGTGGATCTTTATTGGTCAGAAACAATTTCTTAACATTTTCCTGTTAACCTAAACAGTGTATGCCCATTTATATATTGGGGCATTTTAAGTTTGCGTTTCCTTAGAAAGGAAAATCGCATTTTATTTCTCTCTCTTTTTATTTATTTATTTTTTGGTCTTTTTTAGGGCTGCACCCAAGGCATATGGAGGTTCCCAGCACAGGGCTTTAATCAAAGCTGCAGCTGCCAGCCTGCCCCACAGCCACAGCCACGCCAGACTGATCCACACCTGCAACCTGCACCACAGCTCATGGCAATGCGGGATCCTTAACCCACTGAGCAGGGCCAGGCATCAAACCCACAACCTTATGGTTACTAGTCGGGTTTGTTACCACTGAGCCACAACGGGAACTCCACGAATCCCATTTTCATGACTGGTTTGGTTGTGGGAAGGGGAGGTTTGGCAGGATGAGGACAAGGCGGTACCCGTAAGTGCAGCTCTCTCTGAACATGGGTCAGCTGATACCCCGGTGTTAACCCAGGTGTGCCCACGACGGATGCGGGAAACACTTCGCTTCCCCCAGCAGCCTGAAGCGGCACGGGAAGGTCCACGAAGGTGCGTACGGTGGCCTCGGTGCTCACGCCGACCGACAGCGGCGGTGCAGGTGTTTGTTCAGTCCTCTACTCGAGTCCAGGCTCGTCCTGAGAAGCTGAAGCTCTGTAGGCAGCAGCACCATGCTGCTGGTTTCGCTCTTGGCCAAAGAGGCACTGAGTGTTGCTATCTGTCCTTCTCTTGCCTGCCTGTGCCATTCTTCTCCCTGTTGGCATGCAGAGGGCTTGGACTGCAGTTTGAGGTTTTCAGACTAATGGGATTGTAACTTTGTTCTAGAAGAATTGATGAGAGCCGGCTGCTTGACTATTATCTGTTTCCATAAGGGATTTTTTTTTTTTTTTTTTTTTTTTGGTGACTGTGCCCATGGCATGTGGAAGTTACTGGGCCTGGGATTGGACCCGGGCCATAGCAGTGGCACCGGTTCCTTAACCTGCTGTGCCATCAGGGAGCTCCTCTGTGAGGGATTTTTTTTTATAATGATTTTTATTTTTTCCATTATAGCTGGTTTACAGTGTTCTGTCAGTTTTCTGCTGCCCAGCAAGGTGACCTGGTCACACATACATGTACACGTTCTTTTTTCTCACATCATCCTGCTCCATCACAAGTGACCAGACGTAGTTCCCAGTGCTATACACAGGACCCCCTTGCTCATCCACCCCAAAGGCAGTCGTTTGCATCTATTAACCCCCAATTCCCAGTCCCCCCCCCCCCCTCGGCAACCACAGGTCTGTTCTCCACGCATGAGGGATTTTTGATACCTGCCCTGGACTTTTTTTTTTTTTTTTTTTAAAGGCAAAAGAGTAGCTGAGGCTGAGAGGAAGCCTGATTCTTTTAACTTCTGTCTGATATTTAGTCGGACAAAACTCTGGCTGGCTGTTACCCTGATTAATCTAGTTCTGGTGCTTTGCACAATATCCATTTTTGTTCCCAGAGTTTTTTCCTGGGATCTTCTGTTTTCTTTTCTCCCTTCCGTTGCTTCTTCCTACTTATTTGCAGCATGAAACATATGCGGTACTGACAGTAGCGGAAGCTGGGGGGGAGCCCAGTTGTCTTTGGTGGTTCACCAAGGGCACAGGACTCCTTGGCTCTTCTGAGTGAAAAACAGAGGCAGACATGGGGGGGAGGGGCACAGAGCCGGGGAAGGTGTGTGGGGGCAATCAGAGCATCTGGGAGTCTGCATACAGTGCCCCCAGCCCCCAAGTCCGCTGGAGGGAGAGCCTCTGTCAGGGACCTTGCTGGGCAGTTGTTTGGTTTTCCTGGAAAATAAAGTTTTCTGGGTTTTTATAACTACCTTTGAGACTGACAGGATAGAATACTTTTGGGAGGTAGGAGAAAAATTATATAGGTACCTAAGTTTCCCTACAATTTAGGGTTTTTTGGGTAATTTTGTTGGGTTTTTTGTGATAATTATTTTCCTTACCATCTAATTGTGATTGATTTTTGTACTGAATATTCACAAAAGGCCATCCACTGGTCTCTCTCTCTTTTTTTTTTTTGGCAATAGGCTATATTTGTCAAAAAGAATGTTCTTTTGTGGCAAAAACATGGACAGAGCTTCTGAAACACGTGAGAGAAACTCATAAAGGTAAGACAGGTGTGAGTGGCCTGCTAGAAACTCGGCCCTGTGGGACCGACCGAGTGCATTTAAAGGGTGAAACGCTAGACGCAGTTTCTGCGATAGCTGCGTTGCGTGCGGGTTCCTCAGCTGCCGCCGCAGGAGCCGGGACCCGTGGCCCCAGGTCTCAGAGGCCTGCGCACACCTGGCCTTTTAGAGGCAGGTGGAGGGCGCTGGGGGTGGGGGTGGGGGGCTGGCGGTGTGCGGGACGGTTTGGAAGCAGTGCCCCCTGTGCTGGAGGACAGGGAAGGACCCGGCTCCACCCCCCAGCCCCACGCACAGAAGCCCTGCTCCTCGGCAGGCAGGCGGGCTGACTTTATCCGAGAACGGGGGGGTGGAGACAAAGCGTCGAGCCATGAAAACGAGGTCCCTGTCCTCCGACATGACCGCTCTCCGTGTCATCGTACGGTTTTGGGCATCGCATGCACGACTCGGTGTATCTGGGGTCGTTGTTCCTCGCGGGTGCACCTGCGAGACGGGCTGACCTGGCCTCTGCTCCCCCAGAGGCGCTCCCGTGCGGCGTCTGCGGGAGAACATTTAAACGCAAGGATCACCTGCGGCAGCACGCGAAGACGCACGCCCCCGAGCGGGACGTGTGCCGCTGTCCCCGGGAGGGCTGCGGCCGGACCTACACCACCGTGTTCAACCTCCAGAGCCACATTCTCTCGTTCCACGAGGAGCAGCGCCCGTTCGTGTGCCCGCAGGCCGGCTGCGGCAGAGCCTTCGCCATGAAGGTCCGGGCCCCCCCATCCTCCCCGTCCCCCCATCCCCACCCCGCCGGCAGCCCTCCCTCCCGCCCTCGCCCTGGGGGGGGGGGGCGGGGAGGGCCAGGGCCGTCGCTCTTGCTGCATCGGGAGTGATTCTTACTGCAAGTCTGCAAACCGCCAGACTTGGCTTTGCCCTGGTTTTCAACGTGCGGCTCGCAGCATCGCTGGGGAACTTGCTGAAAAGGCATATCCACAGGCCCCACCCCAGGCTCACCCGGCCCGCAGCTCTGGGGGTGGGCCTGGGAATTGGTGTTTAAACAAACGTTCCAGGTGATTGTATATTTATTTTTTAATCTTTTTAGGGCCGCACCTGTGGCATATGGAGGTTCCCAGGCTAGGGGTCTACTCGGAGCCGTAGCTGCTGGCTTATGCCACAACCACAGCAACGCCGGATCCGAGCCGCGTCTGCAACCTACACCACAGCTCACTGCAGTGCCGGATCCTTAACCCACTGAGCGGGGCCAGGGATGGAACCCATGTGCTCACAAATACTAGTCAGGTTCGATACCGCTGAGCCACGCCGGGCACTCCTTCCGGGTGATTGGTGTGTGACTGAATTTGAGCTCCTCTGTGGCTCCATGTGCTTCCTATTTACGAGAGCACGCTGATACTGCAGTCGTCTAGGAATTGAGAAGGGAAGCGGGGACCCTTGTCTGGGTTTTGGTGTGACTCCAGTGGGTGAGAAGGAGTCCAGGTGAGGGGCCTGTGCAGCAGACTCCGCCTGGTTGGCGCTCACTGCTAATCCTGCAGAGACTGAAGGGGCAGGGGCTGGCTTGGCACAGCTCCGACCTTGAGAAAGCCACCAGAACTGCCAGCGGTTGGTTGAGGACAGCAAGACTTGGGTCAGACTGTCCACTAGTGTTGGGAGTGCTGCTGACACAGTCAAAAGAGACTCTTTCCACCGGGAGGAGTTCAGAACTGCCCCCAACTGCGCAACCGCCCTACCCCATGAAAGAACCAGGAAGCCACTGATGGTGAGAATGTTATCAATGCCTAGCCTGGGTCCTGGGAGAGGGCGGTGACTTAGGGAACAGTTCTGCTCCAGTGGTAGAGGTCAGATCCCTGAACAGAACAGACCAGAACAGAAAGAAGGCCGACAGTTTATTCAAGTAACTCGGGGGGTTTTCACAGTAACGGACACCAGACGGCAGTGTTCACACACACGGCTGTTTCTCCCTCCCTGCAGCAGAGTCTCAGCAGGCACGCCGTCGCGCACGACCCCGACAAGAAGAAGATGAAGCTCAAGGTACGTTGAGACCACTTAGCAAGCAGTTAATCTTCAAACATAAATGGCTTAAACCAGATGCAGTCTTTTTAGCCTATTTCCAGCTGCTAATTACTGTGTGATTCTGTACTATGGAAGGCAGTTGTGTGGACCTCAAGTTTTCTTTTTTTTTTTCTTTTTCTTTTCTGTCTTTTTAGGGTTGCTCATGTGACATATGGAAGTTCCCAGGCTAGGGGTCAAATCGCAGGTGCAGGTGCTGGCCTCCCCACAGCCACAGCAATGCCCAATCCAAGCCACATCAGCACCCTACACCACAGATCACGGCAATGCCCGTCCTTAACCCACTGAGCAAGGCCAGGGATCGAACCTGCATCCTCATGGAAACTATTCAGGTTTGTAACCCACTGAGCCACACCAGGAACTGCGGGACTTCACATTCCTTTTCATGGCAGTAGCTGTATTGTTGTATATACTATGGTAGTTATGTACCTGATAGGTACCCAAGTCTGACAGTTTTAATTTTTTTTTTTTTGTCTTTTGTCTTTTTGTCTTTTGCTGTTGTTGTTGTTGCTATTTCTTGGGCCGCTCCCGCGGCATATGGAGGTTCCCAGGCTAGGGGTCCAATTGGAGCTGTAGCCACCGGCCTATGCCAGAGCCACAGCAACGCGGGATCCGAGCCGCGTCTGCAACCTACACCTACTACAGCTACAGCTCACGGCAACGCCGGATCGTTAACCCACTGAGCAAGGGCAGGGACCGAACCCGCAACCTCATGGTTCCTAGTCGGATTCGTTAACCACTGCGCCATGACGGGATCTCCTGACAGTTTTAATTTTGAATTCAAATTACCACCATCCCTTGGTATCCGTGGGGAACTGTTTCTAGGATCCTCCAGGATAGCAAAACCCACAGGTGCTCAGATAGTTACATGAGAATTTTTGACTGTGCAGATGTCACGTGCTAACCCCAGTTGTTCATATGGCAGCTTTCTGTGCATATAACCTACCCATGTCCTCCCGGACACCTTATACCGTCTCTGCATTACTTACAATACCCAATACAGTGGAAGTATTGTTGGCACATGGCAACTTCAAACTGCTTTTTGAAACTTTCTGAATTTTTTTCTTTTTGCGGCCGCCCCTGTGACATAGAGAAGTTCCTGGGCCAGGCGTCGAATTGGAGCTGCAGCTGTCACCTACATTGCAGCTTGTGGCAATTGGGACCCTTAACCCACTAAGCAAGGCCTGGGATCAAACCCGCATCGTCACGAAGACTAGGTTGGGTCCTTAACCTGCTGAGCCACAATGGGGACTCCCTTTTTTTTAAAATATTTTTGATGAGCTGTTGGTTGAACCTGCAGATGCGGAGGGCCAACTGTATGTCTTCCTTATCCCCAAAGGTGAAGCCATCTCGAGAAAAACGGAGTCTGGCCTCTCGACTCAGCGGGTATATCCCTCCGAAGAGGAAACAGGACCAGGGCGTGTCTTTGCCTAGAAGCAAGGAGTCGCTGGACGGCCCCGAGTGCCACGGGCCCTCCGCCGTCAGGATGCTGAGCCCAGCTGAACACGGGACTGCCCTGCTTGGAGGACCACAGACCAGCCAGCTCAGTTAGGTCCCCTCAGAAGCACGCTTTTATTAAAATCACTGGTGCAGCACGTCGGAGGCCCCATGGTTCCCGTCTTCTCTGCTCAGCGGGTCCCCTCTCGGGGGCCCCTGTGCCGCTCTGTTTGCTTCCTCCTTTCTGCTCAAGGGGCGAAGAACACACATCATTGCCTTTCCCCCTCTGATGAGCTGTGGCCTGGAAGAGAAGGTAGCTATTCCAGGCATAGTCTGGAGGATTTGGTTGCATAGCTCCTCCTAGAAAAGGAAAACAGCCAAACACTTGTGATTCTTTCCAGTGTAAGAATGCTGATTTTCATACCCGTAAAACCCAGCATTTTTGAACTCCTGCTATTTCAGGGACTTGCTAAATCAAACCGCACGTACCTGGTTAAGCTGATTGCAACCTGTACCGTAACCAGGCGGTTATACAGCCTCCATGTCACTGGGCTAATGCACTCGGGCTGGATAGTTCTAAATCCCCCGTCGTGGCACCTAGGGGTGTGTTTGGCCCAGGCTACCCTCTCGCAGAAAGTACAAAGCAGCGGGTTTGGGCTGCTTATCCCCAAGCTGTTAGCCCAGTGCTGTTCCCAACACTGGACACACAGACGTATAGGGGATTAGGAAGAAACAGACGTGCAGTTCTAGAGATTCTGGATCAGCTGGGCTGGGCCCTCGGCCTCAGTGATTCTAACGTGGAACTGGGGCTGAAGACCCTGCCTGTGAGCTGCTGTTGGATAATCCAACTCCAGAAGCACGACCACGTCCTCCAGCCTCATCCTGGGGTTGCAGACTGCTGTACGCTTCCTAGCAGACGATTGCACTTGAGAGGCAGTGCTTCTCATAGGCCTTTATAAAGAAGAACAAACTGCAGAAGATGAACCCAAGTAGTTTTTAGTTTTCCTATTTAAATGTTAGATACTCAACAATTTGTAAAATAGAACAGCATGCAGCCCTTTAGTTATGAAGTAGACAGTTTTACGTGGCAAAGTATTTATGCCACAAGGAAAAAGTAATGTATGCACAGTATGCGTGCATTTTGAGAAACAAATTGGGAGTTCCTGTCGTGGCACAGGGAATCGAATCTGACTAGGAAGCATGAGGTTGCAGGTTCGATCCCTGGCCTTGCTCAGTGGGTTAAGGATCCGACGTTGCCGTGAGCTGTGGTGTAGGTCACAGACCCGGCTCAGATCCTGAGTTGCTGTAGTGTAGGGTGGCAGCTATAGCTCCAGTTAGACCCCTAGGCTGGGACTATCCATAGGCCGCAGATGCAGCCCTAAAAAGAAAAAAAAAAAAAAAAAAAAAACGACAAATTGCAAAGCTACTACCATCACTGGGCAGAATTAGTGGTTATTTTTCTTTGCCTTTACATTTCCCAGATTTTCTACAGTCGTTATTTTTCAAGATCAGAAAACAAAACAGGCAGTGACTCGTGCCTGCTTTTACTTACCATTTTGTTTTCTGGCTCCTCTGCATTCCTCCCTTTCTTTATTGTAATTTGAACTTTGTATTTTTTCTCAATCCATTGCTGAATCTGTTTACTCTTGGTGTCCAAATCATGCTGTCCAATGTTTGAAGAAAAAGTCAGTTCCTTTGTCAGGGTGGGTCCTGGTTTGAAAGAGAGACTTGGTGCTAGTCCGTGTGAGGGCTTTATCACACGCGTGTCCTACAGCCTCGTGCCCCCGTCTGACTCACGTCAGAGACACACACAAAGTCAAACACCAGCGTCTTCCCTGCCAAGTAAGAGTGACATGCAGCGCCTGCATTCGAGGTTACCATTGTTTGAGGAAAGCACACAGGGGCCGACTTTCAAAGGACCCAGTGACTCCCTGTATCTCTTACTCTGGATGGTGGGTCACAGGTGTTTGCTACATTTTCCTTGATGCTTTTTAATTTAAAGTAAGTAGTTCAAAGGAATTTTCTAAAAAGGAGTGCTTGTATTCACCCCCGCCTTGCTTCCTTAACGGCCCTGGCCGGCTGGTCCAGGTTTCCCATCAGCGCGTCAGCCCTGAGCCAGGCTTCTTGGGCTGGTCACCCTCTTTTTAATGTGACACCGTTTGATGTCCTTACCACCCTAGTTGGCCTCTTCTGGATATTTTCTGTTTTCTAGTCAGTGTCCCTGCTGTTCAGTGTGGGGCCCCAGAATTGACACCCAGCCTCACTGTGGCAGCCTGGGGCCACCTTCTGACCCCCTGCTGTACACAGCCTTGTGGGATGACCCGCACTTACTAGGAATCCTGAGACAAACCTCTCTACTCAGAAGCCTGCTCACAGCTTCTCTAAGGCTCAGATGCCATGTGCGCTGGTGAACCACGTGGGTGAGGGCGCTGTGGCTGTAATGACGTGGGTATGGGGCGCACCTCAGAGTTTAGGAAGTGCTCCTGTGTGATTAACCCAACCCTGCACCTTAGCGATGAGGGCAGGCGGGCACCCAGGACAGGGGAGCGGCCCACGTCATCACACTGTCAGTTACCGGGAGGCCCAGCTGAGGTCACAGGGGAAGGCGTTCCTGTCATTGTGGGGCATTTACCTCGTTTTCCCTCATTTCACACAGGCGTAAAGGAAGAGATACTGGAAACAATAACAAAAAATAAAAGAGGCATAGAAAGAAGCGAGGGATTAAAAAAAAGACACTGGAGGAGTTCCCATCGTGGCGCAGTGGTTAACGAATGTGACTAGGAACCATGAGGTTGCGGGTTCGATCCCTGGCCTCGCTCAGTGGGTTTAGGATCCGGTGTTGTCAGAAGCTGTGGTGTAGGTCGCAGACGCAGCTCGGATCCCGAGTTGCTGTGGCTGTGGTGTAGGCCGGTGGCTGTGGCTCTGATTAGATCCCTAGCCTGGGAACCTCCACATGCCGCGGGAGTGTCCCTAGAAGAGGCAAAAAGACCAAAAAAAAAAAAAAAAAAAGACACTGGAACCAGGGTGACACTTTGCCCTCCCCAGTTTTCCACTGCTCCGTTGTCACAAGGTGCCAGATAAGCTGTGGGCACGCGGCCCTGAGGTGCTCGCAGGCAGACAGCAGGGCACCTACCTGGCTTAGGCTCGGCCCGCCCGGCCTCTCGGAGGCGCAGCCGCTCCTGGTGGATCTGCGCGCCCGTCAGGAGCTGGTACTGTGGGGGCTCAGCGCCCGGGTCCCGCCTCACCAGCCGCAGGTCCCGCTCGGCCATGAGCCTGATGACGTTGGCGCGGTGCATGTGGCCCAGGTCGTTGCCCTGCTCGTCCAGCACGTGGATGATGCGCTCGTGGATTTTTCTCCCGATGTTACTAAAAGCCGTCTCATCCTTTTTTTTCTTTTTTCTTTCCTCCTGGGTGTCTTCAGTACTAAAAGCTTTTGCATGAATGAGGCAGGACGGTCTGGGGGCAGAAGCGACAGGGTGCGGCGGGGCTGGCGACGTCTTTTGTCCCACGCGTTTACCCAGACATCTTGCAGTGCAGCTAGTTTCAGTCCTTATGGTTTGAAATGTTAACCTCTTTAGAAAAAGAGCAGCCATCCTAAAAAGCAGGGAGAGAAGTTCGTGAAAATTCACTCGTTCGTTCCCGAGATGTGAGGCTGTGGACGGAGGGCGTGTGGGAGCCTGGGGGAGCTCTGTCATCTGTTGTGTGACAGATCCGCGCACAGGAAGTTAAAACGTTACCGCATTTGACTGCATTTCTCCTGGATCTCACAGGGCCAACTCCACGAGTGAGTATTACCCCAGGGTGTGTTTAGGACAGTGCGGTACAGAAACCCTGGGAACCCTCTATCAGTACATCTGCTGGTCGATAGAAGAGAGCACAGTTACGGGAAAGGGGACCCGCCGTGAAGGGAGCTGACCCGCTGGAGGGCTTAACCGGGACTCTCACAAAGGCAGCACCCTGACGTTAAAGGGCTGGCCTCATAAACGACGCTGACCTCTCGCAGGATTGCTGTGGCACTGCTACCAAAGTTAAGCGTTAGGCACCCGTGGTGACACTGGTTGGACTTCAGGCCTACAAGTGCTGCAGTGCTAAGTGGCATTTTGACTTTTTATTTTATTTTTTTGTCTTTTTGCTATTTCTTTGGGCCGCTCCCGCGACATATGGAGGTTCCCAGGCTAGGGGTCTAATCGGAGCTATAGCCACCGGCCTACGCCAGAGCCACAGCAACGCAGGATCCAAGCCGTGTCTGCAACCTACACCACAGCTCACGGCAACGCCGGATCGTTAACCCACTGAGCAAGGGCAGGGACCGAACCCACAACCTCATGGTTCCTAGTCGGATTCGTTAACCACTGCGCCACGACGGGAACTCTGGCATTTTGACTTTTTAGTTGCTTGTCTACCTTACCGTGCTTGTCCTTCCATCTGTGCCCAGGCAGACCTCAGAGGTGTCTTAAGCGCCCATCAGAGACGAGCAAGGGGTGCCTTAGCAGTGCTTCCTAGAGAGTGCTCCCTGGGGCGCCTGCACGAGCATCGCCTGGGGCGTTAGGCTGGGAACCCCCTCTGGTCCAGCTGTGACCCCATGGGGTGGCATGACGCCACTCCTCCCACCCGGCACCACCGCCCTCACCCGGTATCGACCAGTGATGTGGTGGGGGGGTGAACAGAAAGTTAGATAACACCCAGATCCCACTGCCCAGCTCCAGCCTCCCCCGAAAGCCGCACTTTAGGGTTAACTGCCTACCCCTCCCCCCACTTAGGTATCCAGCAGTCACCCACATCAGCCTGTGCTGAACTGAATTCCACTCTTCCACCTGCCCCGGCTCAGTCTTCCCGGCTCCTGCGATCACACGCATCCCCTGCTCAGACCAAACTAGCAAAGTGATCCTTGACCCCTCTTTTCTCTTACTGATGCATCAGCAGAACCTAATGTTCAGCTTCTTAAAATACCCAGGATCCAACTGCCTCTCACCTCCTTCGCTATGGCCGTGCTCCAAAAATGCCATCGTCCCTCACCCAGATCGGGCCAGAGCCTCCCGACCGTCCACTGTCCTCCCCAGCGCTGCCCTTGCTCCTTGTGACTCGCCGTCCACTTGGCACAGACTGCTCCTTTCGTTCACTATCTTTTTTTTGGTCTTTTTAGGGCCACACCCTCAGCATCTGGAACTTCCCAGGCTCCACGGGTCAAATCGGAGCTGCAGCTGCCGGCCTACGCCACAGCCACAGCCACACGGGATCCTTAGCCCACTGAATGAGGCCAGGGATGGAACCCGCGTCCTCGTGGACACTAGTTGGTGAGTCACCGCTGGGCCCCAGTGCGAGCGCCGGCACAGAGTGATCCTTTACAACACAGGCGCCAGATCACAGCCCTCCGTGCTCCCATCTCAGGGCCGAGCCGCCCCTCTGTTCCAGCCTCAAAGGCCGCCTGCTGTCCCCATAGACGCTGAGCGCGCCGCTCAGGCTGTGAGCCTTTCCCTCGGAGGCAGGTTCACTTCCTTCTCAGCGAGGCCTCCCGTCCGCTCTGTAAAAGGCCGGCGACCTGGCCTTTTACACGGAGTCCCTGCTGACCTACACGTATCTGCACGGGGCTCTCATGCTCCTTCCTCCCAGGACGGGAGCTTCGTGAGAAGACGTGGCTTGTCCCTGCTCCCTCCTAACTCTGGCGCCCAGAGCCTGTCTCAGTCCGTGCAGCCGGCCTCGGGACCCACGGGGAATCGCCACCAGTCCCCGCACGGATGCCAAAGGCCGCAGGTGCCCGCGTCCCTCCCGTGGGAAAGGGTCGGGGTTTGCGGATGACCTCGCCCGCCCCCTGGACCTTGAGAGTCACCTCCAGGTTACGTAGCACAAGGGAAATGCCATGAAGGTCGCTGCCTGGCACAGCACATTCAGCTTGGCTTTTCACGACTTCCTGGATTTTTTTCCCTGCGTGTGGTCAGCCACAGTTGGCCGCACCCAAGGATGCAGAACCTGTGGAAGTGGAGGGCCGACTGTAGGTGCTGAGTGAACGCGTGTGCCAAAGGAAGCAGCCGGAAGGGAGGCGGCGTCTGCCGGCACTTAGCGCCCGGGTCTTTGGAGTCTCCGTCTCCACCCACCACCCAGATGCTGGTAAGTGCGCTCTTTCCGTTCTAAAGATAGTGAACTTTTCTGCTTATGTTTTCATCCTTTATTCAAGGGTTAGGGCCTTTTTTCAGGAGTATTCAGTCATGCTGCAATTTTCAGTTTTCTTCTGTTGATTTTCTATAGTATTGAATAAACCGTGAATAAAATGAGGCTTTACCAGAAAAACAACAACGACAGAACTCTCAGCTGACACTTCACATGTTCACTGACCTCAGTGAGGTTTGTGCCAGATGTTTCGTCCACAGAGAATGATTGACTGTCGGTCATTAACTGCAGGCCTCCAGCTGCAGATGCCGTAGAGGCTCCAGAGTGGGACGGAACTGGGTTCTAAAAGGCTGAGACCCTTACTGTCCAGTGACAGTCAGATACTTGTTGGTGGAGGAAGCCTCCAAACCACAAAAAAGCAGGAAAGTCTGAAGAGACCAGAAAAGAGACCACTTATCATCAAAGAAGAGCTGCAGCATCAAGTGCCAGCCCTCACTGAGTCAGGAGGAAACTAGCAGTCACGGAGGAGAGCCAGTGTGTCCTCTGTGATGAAGGATCACCGCGTTCAGTAAAAGGTAGTATCTCAAAATGTAGGATTTTTCCAAACAAACAGCACAGGAACAAGTGGAAAGAAATTTAAGGAAAATGCTGAGGTCCTCCTAAGGTTGAAGACACAGTAATTTCACACACATCCCCCATTCTTCCTAATTACCATTATTTCTCAAATTTTCTTAAAGGAGTAATTTAATACTAAAATAAATTACATATATTTACAAAATAAAAAATTTCAAAATTTCAAAGAAAAACTGTAGAATTTTTTTTAAGTTTTAAAAACACTTTCCAAGAAGAGAAAAAGGCAGAAAGTAGAAAAATAGTGTTTTTTGTAAAGTTCTTTACCATTCAAATTTTAAAAGGCTTTAAATTTTCTTGACTTACACAGCAGTTAAACTTCAGTACTACCTAAATTTTGGCCTTGTATCAGCAAAATTGAAAATATACTTGTTTCTTCAAAATAAGCTTTTCATAGTAGAAATAAAAATACAGGGTTAAAAAAAGCCCTATATTACATTCGCATTGCAAATAGCAATATAAAGTGAAAGCGTTTAATTAGGGAAATTCTCAAACGTGTACAGAAAAAGTGTAATAAAGCCCTAAGCCCCCAGCACCCCTCTCCCTAACTCACAGCACTGGCCCGTGTCTCCTCTCCACCAGCAGCTCCCCCCGCCCTGACATCCACAAACCATCTCAGAGCAAATCCCGTCTCATCAGCAACGTTTCAGCCCGTCACTTCTAAGAAGTGAAGACTCTTAGCTTTTTAATAATAACGAATCCCAACGAATAAGCATTCCTTTACATTATCCAATAGCCAGTCTTCAGATTTCCCTAAGAGTATGATCACTTTGTTTTTATTCCACTTGGTGTCATGAAGAGACTCCCACCGGCCAAATGTCTGATAATTTAAACATGAGTGACTGAAGTTCGTTTCTACACACTGAATATACAAGAATCTAAAAGCAAGAAAGGAAACTGGCCGTAACCATGCGACTCTTACTTTGGAAAGTGGTTAGAGAAAAAGAACTAAGCATTTATCCTACCTGGTGAGGAAGAATTTTAATCATCCCCAGTTGATGAAGAAAAGCGTTCTTTAGAGGAGAATGCCGGCTAATACATGGAAAAGAAAAGTAAAAGTAACTTTAAAACCATTTTGCCACCTCCCATCAAACCACGGATGCAGAGGTCACGAGGTCAAAGCTGGTGAGAAAGGAAGGTATTCATACGGTCGCCAAGGGTGACCCAAAGAGCACTTCCAAGTTGTAACGGGAGACACACTCTGCCGTCGCCCTGGGGGCAGAGGTGGGGCTGGGCGTCCTGACACCCAGCATCCGCCTCTGCATGTCACACATGGTCCTTCTGGGAAGCAGTCCTGCCAAGGTGTAGCCTGAACCTGGTCAAGCCTCTAGACGTAGCTTCGAGTTTCCAAGCAATACAAGGGCCAGACTCAGGAACAAATTTGATGACACTACGAGGCAACGATCTGACAAATCCACCGTGGGGCACAACACTTGTCTTTGAGTCTTAAAAAAAAAAGTGTCACTGGGAACCTGAATGAAAAGACTAAGGAGGCATAAATCCTAGGAGTTCCCTTCGTGGCTCAGCAGTTAACAAGCCTGACGCATCCACGAGGACTCCGGTTCTGTCCCTGGCCTTGCTCAGTGGGTTAAGCATCCGGCATTGCTGTGAGCTGTGGGGTAGGTCGCAGATGTGGCTCGGCTCTGGCGTGGCTGTGGCTCTGGCGTAGGCTGGTGGCTACAGCTCTGATTAGACCCCTAGCCTGGGAACCTCCATATGCCACGGGAGCGGCCCAAGAAAAGGCAAAAAGACGAAAATAAATAAATAAATAAAATGGTTTGGCAGAAAATATAGATGTAATTTGGGCAACATGTGCCGAATCTAGGTTATGGTTATAGGAGTGTTATTAATCTTTCAACTTTTCAATATGTTTAAATTTTTTTCCTAATTAAAAAGTTTTTGGAAAAGAATCAACAGCCTACAGAGAGGAAACAGTTCACTAGTCGTACCACTGTGACTGTTTCAGCCTGCAGAAGCTGTGTGTTTACCGTCATTCAATCAACTGGCACTCTGGTTTTCTCTCGAAAGAAGAGAGTCCCCTCATTAGTTCTAAGTGCATGTCTAAGGGAAGCCCGTGGCTAAGGCACTTGGCCCGCGTAACAGCCTGTGTGTTTTACTGAGGCACATCACCTTTACTTTTCCAGCTGGTTTTCATCGAATCAAGCCGGAAGGTGTCTCGCCTTAAGTGGCGGTGGTTTCAGTTTGAGGGAGGATGTGTTGCCAAAAGTTAACACGTCTGCTTTGGAGAAGTGGTTCTCAGAAACCGCAAGCCCACCCTCATCACCTGGGGATGGTTTCTCAAAACGCAAGATGTTTGGAGTTCCCGTCGTGGCTCCCTGGAAATGAATCTGACTAGTATCCGTGAGGACGAAGGTTCGATTCCTCGCCTTGCTCAGTGGGTTAACGATCTGACGTTGCCGTGAGCTGTGGTGTAGGTGGAAGATGCACCTTGGGTCCCGAGTGGCTCTGGCTGTGGTGTAGGCTGGCAGCTGTAGCTCCGATGAGACCCCTAGCCTGGGAACCTCTGTATGCTGTGGGTGTGGCCCTAAAAATAAAAAAGACAAAAAGCTGCAAGATGTTTGTTTCCTCACCCCCACTCCCTGCCCCTGTTAAGAAGATGTAAGAAAATGAGCAATAAAACAACATAACGTCATTGGGTTAGTTGAAGCTTTAAGCTTGGGTGTCCGGGATTACCCTTAACCTTTCGAGGCTGATGCAAAATAGGAAGCCACTTTCTCCAATGAGATGTCTTTGATACCCCTGTCAGATATATAACAGACCGAATGAACCAAACCCAAATCTAAATCAAAATAAAAATGCTTATAGGAGTTCCCGCTGGGGAGCAACAGGATCAACAGCGTGTCTGTAGCGCCAGGATGCAGGTTCGATCCCCAGCCGGCCACAGTGGGTTAAAGGTTCCTGCATTTCCGCACCTGTGGCGTAGGTCACAACTGTGGCTCAGATGTGACCCTGACCCGGGAACTCCATAGGCTTTGCGGCAGCCAAAACATTTTTTAAAAAAATGCTTATGTCCTTATGACAACACTGATATACTTAGTCACTCTTACAACTAGTGTTTCTGAGAATCCAAAAATATTTCAAAAGCCAGTTACTGAAAATGTACAGTTTAATAGTATGAGATGCGCATTTATGATTTCGCTCAGACCTTACTGAAATCCTGCATGATACAGGAGCCCCACCTATCGGTGGTTTTAAATTCGGGGGCTAACTCCATGTTCTAGAAGGAAACACAGAATTTCACTTTTTGTTGCTCTTTACTTGAGACTGGGTCACTGAGAGACTCCACATCCTTCAAGCACTGGAGGACAGACTGGCCTCAGCCCCAGAGCCCCTCTCTCCTCTGGCTTCGGCTCTTCTCCTGCAACTCCTGCTACTTCCAGTCCTCACCACTCTTCTTGGGCCTCTTCCTAACCCCACCCTCGTCCTAGGACCACGTCAGAAGCAGTGTCGATTACCTTATTCAAATGCACGCAACACAGGGTAATTTTAGTGTTTGATCCACCCAGTCGATGAGAACTGGAAATAATTTAAACATTGGGCACCGAGTGGGCAGTTCTAAATAAACATGCGGTACCTCCCATGCTTTGCGTCTCAGGCGAGCCGAGGGCCAGGTACTGTCCATTGTCACATTAGTCTTGTGAAAATCCAGCTCCTGCTGCTGGCCACACAGGCCAAGAAATAGTTTATTCAGAAAACCAGCAGAATGAGAAGGTGGTGGACTAGTGTCCCAAAGACCCATCTCCCCCAATTAGAATTCAGGCTTTTTTTATACTAAAAGGGAAGGTGAGCCAGTCCTGGTTCCAGCCAGACTTCAGAGGAGATGTTAATTTCTTCCTTCCTGCAGCCATTGACAAGCGGGCCTGGTCAGGATGCTTCCTATGAGCTAAAGGAAGGTGTTTTGTTTATTTTTACAGCCACACCTGGGCATATGGAAGTTCCCCATCTAGGGGTCGAATTGGAGATACAGCTGCTGACCTACACCACAGCCACAGCCCCGCCAGATCCTTAACCCACTAACCGAGGCAGACAGACACTATATTGGGTTCTTAACCTGTGCCACAATGGGAACTCCTAAAGGAAGATGTTTTACCTTAATTCTTATTACCTGGGAGGCAGGGTTCCCAGAGATGGGCCATTAAGTGTAATTTAAGCTTACAGGCAACATTCCTTTAGAGATTAACTTGTGATACAATACAGACTCTTCCTTATTATAGGACTTCTTGGCCCAACTTGTATTAAAAAGTTGGAAGACCGTACAGTGAACACGCCCATACCTATTCTCCTAGACTCCATCTACCTACCCCTCTTTCCATTCATTTTACGTACCTTTTGATACATTTCAAAGTAAGGAGCAGACACTGGTACACTTCATCCTCAAACGCTTATTACTGTTTCTCTTTTACTAGACAGTAAGTTCTTTGAAGCAGGGAACTAATCTCGTTTATTCTTTTCCTGAATCATGCCTGGCACAGGCACAGTAAACAGTAGTCGGTTTTCCAGGAACCGACCCCCGCCCCGTACTTTCTTACATTGAAGCCTCTCACAGCATGCACTTGGAGTTGCGGCTCTTTTTTGCCTTTTTGTCTTTTAGGGCCGCACCGGTGGTATATGGAGGTTCCCAGGCTAGGGCGTCTAATCGGAGCTGTAGGCGCCGGCCTACGCCACAGCCACAGCAACGCTGGATCGGAGCCGCGTCTGCGACCTAGACCACAGCTCAGGGCAACGCCAGATCCTTAACCCACTGAGCAAGGCCAGGGATTGAACCTGCGTCCTCACGGGTGCTGGTGGGGTTCCTTAACCACTGAGCCAGGATGGGAACTCCTGGAACTGCAGCTGTTTAGTGAGAGAATTTATTGACTTCTTTCAAGAGTATTAAGCTTTGGAGCTTGGTAAATGATAAATGGGGTGGGGGAATCCCATGATCACTGAGCAACCTCGAAAACCCCACTACGACCTCCCTGGGCTGCAGGGCGAGCTGTCTGCCCCATCTCCCTCCACCGCGCAGGCCAGGTACTGTCGGGCGGGGCCTTCCGCGCCGGCCAGACGGGTCACGTGCACCCGCGACGGCCACGCCCGTCCCAGGCGCGGCCCCTGCACCGCGCCTGGGGCGGAGGGTCGTAGCGACGTTCGGCGTGCGTGCGCGAGCAAACGTGCTGCGTCCGGATAGCCGGGCCTTGGGTGCGGGGGACCGCAGGGTTGGCCGCGCATGTAGGTCTTGCGGCTCCCGGCTGGGCGGTCGGCAGCTTGGGCTCGAAGACGGCTTTACAGCCCTGCCCGACCTCCGACCGCGCGGCAGGGTCTACGGGGCCTCTCCGTTGGCGGGTGGGCGGCACTGATCTTCCATGGATAGGGACAGGGGACATGGCTAAGCGCAAGGCCGCGTCCTCCGCGGGCACAGCCGCACGATCCCTTCCTCCCGCCGCAGGTCCCCTGACTCGCGCAGTGCCCTTCGCCTTTAGCTTTACCTGTACCGGGCCGCCGATTGGTAAGGTTTGGCCGAAGGAGCGCGCAAACGGGGCTCCCTTCCGGCTTCCGTAGCAGGCGGGGCTTCGGCCTGCGTCTTTAAAGGAAAGGTGACGTGAGGCGGGGTGCTTCCGGTCGGCGACTCAACGTCCGCCGACGGAAAATGTCGCTGCGGAGGGGAGTTCCCTTCGTGAAGTTGGTGCCGGCCTGGCCGGCTGCTGCAGGTTGAGCGGAGACCAGAGCATCCCTTCCCCACGTTCCATTAAGTCGGCTCCAACCTTGCTGTGGCTGTGTTCACATTAGGGCTTAGTTTTTGTGCACGTCTTTTTTTCTTAAATAACATAGTATTTTGATATATACTTAATAAACTGCTTTATAAACGTCTTCAAACGTTTAAACGTCTGTAATCGTTTGTGAGTTCGGATGCACTGTCTAGAATTGCAGGTGAGCAGACAGACTCGGAAAGTAAAGGCTCCCCTCGGTTCCCAGGTAAGCGGTCTCTGAGCCCCATCCCGGGCAGGGAAGGTCCACGTGGTGCCGGTAACCTGGGGAACTCGAAGCAGTCAGCCTTTTAACTCAGGAGGAGACTGGCGTGGTGGGTGCGTGGTTTGCTCAGCTCTGGAGCCTTTCTATCCCTGGGTGCTGGCCTTGCACCTGGTCTCTTCCACGCTGCTTTGAGGTCACCGCAGGCCCCGAGCCTGCAGGCCGCTGTGCCAGCCCCTGCCCCCCTTGCCGCTTCTCGGGCAAGACTTTGCTCAGTGGCACAGCGGGAATCTGTGATCGGGACTCAATGAAGCCACCTGGTTGGGTACTTGCAAATCCAGCGGGACGCTTCGCTTTACTCTCAAATAGCTTCTCAAATCACGCATTACCTGTTTCATTCCAGACGAGGAGACTAGTTCAGCCTTAAGTACCTCCTTGAGAGCAAAGACCACGTTTCCGTTTCCTCATCAAATCCATGGCGTCGAGCAAAGTAGGTACTAACTGAAAACAGCGAAGTGGTAAACCCAGAAAACACTAGATGTGACTCAAAGGCCAAGGTTAGTATTTGCATGTTGGCCTTTTCCAAGTTGAGAAGAATCAGAGATTCATTTTATCCTGCCGCAGATACTCCTTAATAGCAGGATGTGCTTGTTTGGTGTAGATCTAGAGGTAAGAGTGACCAGCTCGGTACTTGGGAACTGCTCGCCTTTGTAAGTTACCTGCTGGCCGCCAGGCACTGTTCTGAGCCCTCGAGTTGCATCAAGTCATTTAATCTTCAGGAAAACCCAATTAACCCTATTTCACAGATGAGGGAACTGAAGCCTGGACAAGTTACATAATTTGCCCAGGGTCATACAGATGGTAGCAGAGTCAGGAATGAAAACCCAGGCAGCCTCGTGTCAGAGTTGGCGCCCTTGATGCTGAGCATCCTTTACAAAGTGAGTGAACCAGTGGAGTTACCAGTCTCTGAAGATATTAAGTGAAATGGGTGAAACTGATAGAAGAGTTTGATACCCAACTTAAGGCTTAAAACTTGGTAAGATCAAGTCCTCACTGGTAACTAGAGCTACCTGCCACTATGCCTTTTGCAGCCCCTCTTTGAAGGTGCGTGTGGCCACAGTAGATCTGGGCAGTTTTCTCGATGGCCGTCGTCAGATACCTCAGCTGTTGCTGGAAGGCGAGGGAGGAGCAGAATAGAGTGAGCACAGCAGCCGTGCCTTCAGAGAGAGAAGCAGCAGCATTTTATCCCTTCTCTTGAACTCTGCTTTGACCTCCGGCTGACATGAGATGGGGCGTTTTGGGCTCAGCTCCAGTGGGGGCAGGCATGGAAGCCCCTTGAATAAAATGATAGTCAAGCAGGCAGTTGGCTCTTTGGGGACCCCTTCCTGTGTTTATGGCCTCCGCTTGCTAAGGCACCCTTCTTGCTTTGGGGGTGTGGTAACAATCTGACGGGGTCACCCTGTGAGCGCTGGAACGTGTGGACTCCGAAGTGTACGGCGCGCTCCCTGTTGTAACTGTTTCTACCCGTAAAGAGCCCCACGTGTGAAAGCGCAGCTCGTTATGACTCAAATCCTGGTGACTCGAAAACTTAGACGTTTTCCACCACAGGGCGACTTCGGTGTTCGGCTTCCTCGTTGGCCCCCAGTGACCCACCTCCCCACACAATGCCCCTGTCTATGCTTTGCTCTGGCGAAGGAGTAAAGGGCATATTCCGCCTCCTCTCTCCCCACTGGTGCAGAGGGAGGCCTGGGAGTCAGTTGCTTGGCTCGGGTCACTGAGACTCAAAACACCTGTCCTCCTAAAAAGACAAAAAGCCAAAAACCTGTCCCATAAAGTGTTCTTCTGGGTGATTTCTTTCTTTTGTTTTGTCTTTTTGTCTTTTTGCTATTTCTTGGGCTGCTCCCGCAGCATATGGAGGTTCCCAGGCTAGGGGTTGAATCGGAGCTGTAGCCACCGGCCTACGCCAGAGCCACAGCAACGCGGGATCCGAGCCGCGTCTGCAACGTACACCACAGCTCACGGCAACGCCGGATCGTTATCCCACTGAGCAAGGGCAGGGACCGAACCCGCAACCTCATGGTTCCTAGTCGGATTCGTTAACCACTGCGCCACGACGGGAACTCCTGGGTGATTTCTTCAAAAGTTGTTAACACTGGGCTGTGTCTCCATGATGCCGCAGGGACAGCCACAAATTAGAAGCTAATCTGATAATCCTGCAGTGTGATAACGAGCATTTATTTTGAAGTCCTCTGTGGGGTCAGATTCTCCGCATATTTTTTGAGCTGTTGCTCATGGGTTGCAGCTGGTTTATATACCCCTCCCCTTCCTCCATTAGACTGTAAACTCCCACCGGGACCCTTGCACTGAACAGAAGGATGGGCGTCTATTCCGTGGGAGAGCCTACACGGGGCAGACTGAATCCAGGGACGGCGTTGTCTTAACTGGCCACGGCGCTCTCATCACAGCGCTGTCTAATAACCCAGAGGGTCCATTCTCCTGAGCGTACGTTTATGAACTGGTTGAAAGGGATCAAGAAGCAAGGGGTGCCCGGGGCTGTGGCTGACTGCGGGGTAACCTCAGAACCTCCGCAGGATGCTCTCGGCCCAATAGCTCATGGTCGTTGTCGTGTCTCCTATCATAAGGCATGAAAGCTGGAAGCCTTCCCACAGAATCTACCATCATCCCCAGGCAGAACGGGGATTAATCCATTCTAAGCATGTTAAAAAAAAAAAAAAAAAAAAAAAAAAAAAGGCAATCAAAACAAAAAGACAGCTTTTTTTTTTTTTTTTAAAAAAAAAAAAGGAAATTTCAGGCAAGGAGATGAAAGCCTGTATCAGCAGCTGTCTCAGTGTTCCCGGCAACTGAGAGAATCTTAAATGACCTAAATCCATCATGCGCCTGCTTCTCTGGGTTCCTCAGAAGAGCTGGAGCATCTGGGGACCACATCTGTGTTAAAACCCTTCACGGGCTCTCAGACTATGCTTCAATTTCCTTATCATGCGTAAAACTTCCCATCACATTAGACTCCAGAGGAAATGTGTATCAAAAATGATGGCACCGATTATTATAACAGGGTGGCGGTCGGGAATGAGCAAAGCAAATTTGTCTGAGATGAATGGCATTGTGACGAGTTTCTTTTAAAAGCTCTCATGTCTGCTAAGTAACAGAATATTTATGTATGGAAGGGCCATTGATCTTCTGTGAAAAGTCTCTTGTGCAACCGAATGAAGCAGAAAATAGGTTCGAAAGTCTCCTTTGGAAAAACAACAGGGCCATATGTTTCCCTTTCAAAGATGTTAAGTTTGGGGTGATTCAGTGAACTTTGGTCATTTCTGAAACACAGTGAAAACCATTTTCGTTACCATCGTAAGACGTCATGCAGCCATACGAGGGGCTGGAGGAATCATTATGGAACGTGCACCGTTGGATTCAGTGTGAGTCAGAGCAAAGCAGGACCAATAATTGCGTATTTTACACTCAAGTTGTAAACACGCATATGAGATCTGGTTACAAGGCTCTTTAAGGAAGGCAGGACTGACAGCAAATACAGTGCTAGTGATGAAACAGACTTGTGCTCTGTTTCCCATCTTTGAGGAAAATGGAACTAAAAGCAAATCATTCCCTCCTGGAAGCTTCCTCAGATGGGGAGTTTTACATGTTTGCTGTAGGGGAAACTCTTTCCAAGGTATGTTTCTGTCCTTGTCGGGTTGCTTCCCCCTGGAAGTTGCTAGGTTCCACCGCAAAGATTTTAAAGGCTGTTTTGCTGGCAGCCTGGGCTGCATCCATGACCTTACCCAAGGCGAATTGAAAGCTCTGTTTTTCTTCTTTCTTTCTTTCTTTTCTTTTTTTTTTTTTTTTTTTTTTTTTTTTTTTTTTTTTTTTGCAACAGTAAATCTACCAATTTTACAGTCAGTTGAACAGCAATAGAAGAATTTGTTTAAAGTCTGCCTTCACAAAGAAAACCTGAACTGCAGTGGCTTGAATGCCTGAAGCTGCAGCGTGGTAGTGGCGGGGCAGACACTCTTACAGCTTGCTCGAGGCCACTGTCACCTGCTTCTCCGCACAGGTGCTGACCTCACGGTCGGTCTGGGGCCTCCTGACGGGGAGCAGGAAGGCTGGGCTTTTGTGTGTGACAGAGGACGCTTTTCCAAGGACGGGGCCGTTCTCTCCAGCAGCCTCAGGAAGCAGAAGAAAAAAGGTTAAGGGTTACCACGAGGGTCAGAATGGGTTAAATTGAGTTAACGTCGGAGGTTATAGCTTTTAACAAGAGCTTCAAGAAAACTTATTTGAAAATGCAATTTGTTTCTTCTTTGTCAACCATTATTTTTTTTTTATCCTATTGATAGTGACAGCTTAACAAAGTTTTTATATGCTGGAGGTTTTCATCCTTTAGAGGATAAAGAACTGGGTTCCTAAAAAGAGATGCAGGTGGAGAACTTTATAAAGCTTCCATAACTTTCAGATTGAGAGCTTTAAAATAGACTCCCTGCTTGGCTAAGTCAAAAATAATCTGTGAGGGGTATTTCAGAAAATCTCTATCAGAAAGGGAGGGCTGCTTCGGCAATCAGATGAGGAGGCTCTGATTTCTAGAAGCTTCTTTGTATTTCCTTTCAACAGTTGTGGTACAGTCTTTCCAGTTGTTACTCAAAATGACCAGACTCCTCCTCTTATATTTCCTTACGTGTATTTCTTCATGTTTAGGCAAAATGAGTGGTTTATTGTATTTCTAGGTGAGCAGAAAAGACGGCCCCAGGTTTTCTGCCTCCGCTGCCGCCATGGCACCTGTGAAAAAGCTTGTGGCGAAGGGGGAAGGGGGGCAAAAAAGAAGCCGAGTCTCAGGTTTAGTCTTAATCGCACACACTTGGTGGAAGATGGCATCGTGGACGCTGCCGCATTTTGAACGGTTTCTTCAGGAAAGAATCAAAGTGAATGGAAAAGCTGGGACTCTTGGAGGAGGGGGCTAACAATCGAAAGAAGCAAAAGCAAGATTGCCGTGACTTCTGAGGTTTCTCTTCCCAGGAGGTGTGTGGGATATCTCACCAAAACATACTTGGACAAGAATAGCCTACGTGACTGGTTACACGTCAGTGCTAACAGCAAAGAGTTATGAGTGACGCTACTTCCAGATTCATCAAGATGAAGAGGAGGAGGAAGACGAGGGTTAAAACAGTTAAATGTAGGAGTTCCCGTCGTGGCGCAGTGGTTAACGAATCCGACTAGGAACCATGAGGTTGCAGGTTCGATCCCCTCTGGTGTTGCCGTGAGCTGCGGTGTAGGTCGCAGACGCGGCTCGGATCCGGAGTTGCTGTGGTGTAGGCTGGCAGCTACAACTCCGATTAGACCTCTAGTCTGAGAACCTCCATGTGCCGAGGGAGCGGTCCTAGATATGGCAAAAAGACAAAAAAAAAAAAAAAAAAAAAAGGAAAAAGATGGCCACAGGTTCGGTACATGCCCTTTATACTGGCGTCTCTCTTTAGTCGGTGTTTGTCATTCAAGGACTGACTGCTGCACAAATTGGTCTTTCAAAAGAGAGTTTGAAACCCACCCCTTTCAACAGGTGTGATCGCCCAGGACTGAGGATGAGTGTCCCGCATGACACACACACCTCACGTATTATGAACCCGCATTACTGCCATTAACAAGAGGCCGGACTTTTGTTTGTTTGTTTGTTTGTTTTGTCTTTTCACCTTCTGTGGGGCCATTCCCCCGGCATATGGAGGTTCACAGGTTAGGGGTCTAATCAGAGCTGTAGCCGCCGGCCTACACCACAGCCACAGCAACGTGGGATTCGAGCCGCATCTGTGACCCACACCACAGCTCAGGGCAACGCCGGATCCTTAACCCACTGAGCGAGGTCAGGGATTGAACCCGCAACCTCATGGTTCCTAGTCGGATTCGTTAACCACTGAGCCACGATGGGAACTCTGAGGCTGGATGTTTTAAAATGCTGAGCTTGGGTTTCTGGAGCTTCGAATTCTATCTGATGCTCAGCAGGTAAATGGAACCTGCATATCCAGGTGCGGTTCTGTAATATGCATTTGATAGCCTGATGGTTTCTGGTGTGGTGAGGCCTCCTTTAATTATTATTTGGGAAATTAGATTTTTTTGGATAAGAGAATCTTCCAGATGCCTGAGCTTACCTCTCAAGTGAACACAAAACTTCTTACTTACCATTTTGAGGACAAGTATTTTCTACAATGTATTCCAAATGTTCTTGCTTTCTGAAACGGGGTGTGATGAATACCGTTTTTAAGAATGAGAGTATCGGAGTTCCCACCATGGCTCAGCAGAAACAAATCTGACTAGGAACCATGAGGTTGCAGGTTCGATCCCTGGCCCCGCTCAGTGGGTTAAGGATCGGGCATTGTCATGAGCTGTGGTATAGATCGCAGATGCGGCTCAGATCTGGCATGGCTGTGGCCAGCGGCCACAGCTCAGATTCGACTCCTAGCCTGGGAACCTCCATGTGCCATGGGTGTGGCCCTAAAAACAAAAAAAATAATGGGACTATCAGGACTACGCACTATCACAGGTGGCATCTAAAACAGTCACGTTGTACTCAATGTCACTACACTGTGTGGCCCCAACTGTCATGATTTTTGAATTTGTTATTCTCCTTTTTATAGATTTTCTTACTCCTCTCTTGCCATTATATTGCTTGCTACCCCTTGCTGCTATAGGTACCTACCTAGCTTTAATAGTTCCCTCTGCCTCCTAAAGTTCTGCTCAGGGTCACGTTCAGTCTCACCTGGCCTAATGCAGGCGTGGCTTAAGGGGTCCTGTATCTTTCCATCCCATCTGATTCCACATCAGCCTACACCCAGCGGCCAGGATAACTTTGCTTCCATGAAGCTCCATTCACACCATTGCCTTGCTGGCAGAACGTTTTCCACGGCCGGCCTGCCTGCCAGATGGGCTTGTAATGCTGCACTCCAGCATCCATCGCCCTCCGAGGGGCATCTGTAGCCTGTGGTAGCTGACAAGTCACTTTGCCTGCTCTGCCCAGGCCGCTTTCACAGTCTTCGCTCCTGGACACCCCCCGAGAGGGGAGCTGAACCTGCCCCTGTGACCTCTCTTGTTCATAGCCGGTGGGACCAGGGCAGAAGCCCGACACAGGAAACCAGTCGACACGCTGAGACAGTCTGCAGAGTCAAACTGGGAGATTCCTTGGGTGTCAGAGGGTACGTAGGACAGAGATACTAATTGAATTCCCATCATCCTCCTCCCCGGGTCTTAGCACACAGCTGCCCAGAGTAGACAGTATGTGACCTTCCTTATAGATGGACATCGCTGCATGCTCACCTTCTGGCCAGTGGACTGTGTGTGTGTGTGTGTGTGTGTACATACATATGTTTATTCCCGATGAGTCCTGGGAAAGTGCTAATTTGTGCCTGTTACCCTGGTACAATTATTAATAGCATCCTCTTTCTTATTAGAGTCCAGTTTTTAATTTTATTATCATTTTACTTTATTTTATTTATTTTGGCCATAACCATGGCATGCAGAAGTTCCCAGGCCTGGGATCAAACCTGCACAGCTAGCGACCTGAGTCACAGCAGTGGCAATGCAGGATCCTTAACTGCTAGGCCACCAGGGACCTCCAAGTGTTCCAGTTTAAGCGACATATCACTCGGCCACCCTAAATAAGTAGCTGTTATGTGCAACTTCCAGAAAGTTCTTGCAGGAGGCGGGTGTGCTCTTCACCCCCTCCTCCTTTCTGCTGGCCCAAAGGTGGACATGACACCTGGAGCGTGTCCTGGAGCATGAGACTGGAAACCGTTGTAAGTGGAACATGGCTCCTGCCGGGGTGGCACCCGGGCCTCCTGATTCCCGACTGTGAGAGAGGAATAAGCAAGCTCTTATGCTGCAGCTGAACCGACTCTTCACCAACATGCACTTCAACTAAAAAGTCTATAATCTTGATTTCACGATACAAGCCAATGCCGCGTGCTCGCTGGAGTTCTCCACGCGGATGAGTTGGTCAACAGAGAAGCAGGACCATGAACTAGACGCGCACAGACGCCAGGCTGTGGGCCCCTGTGAAGATGGGGTGGGAGCCTTCATTCCCGGCCTTCTAACTCCACCTCCTGTGACCCCCGGGCTTTATTTCCTCTCTTGGGATAACTCTTAGGTGGATTTTCTTGCGGTAACTCTCTGTTGATTGGTGGATTTTCTTGCAGTAACTCTCTGTTGATTGGTGGATTTTCTTGCAGTAACTCTCTGTTGATTGGTGGATTTTCTTGTGATAACTCTCTGTTGATTGGTGGATTTTCTTGCAGTAACTCTCTGTTGATTGGTGGATTTTCTTGTGGTAACTCTCTGTTGATTGGTGGGTTTTCTTGTGGTAACTCTCTGTTGATTGGTGGGTTTTCTTGTGGTAACTCTCTGTTGATTGGTGGATTTTCTTGTGGTAACTCTCTGTTGATTGGTGGATTTTCTTGTGGTAACTCTCTGTTGATTGGTGGATTTTCTTAGAGTAACTCTTTTGATTGAATGAGACGTCTTTCCAGCTTGACCGCTCTTCACCCACCTCTGCTGTTCCCTAACCGTGTCTGTGCTCTTCTGCTCTGTTGCTGCTCCACCTCCTGCCTGGAACCCAGCCCAAGTGCCACCTCCTCATGAAGCCTTCTCTGAGCCCAAGCGGATGAGTTTTCCCCTTCTCCCGACGCTGTCACTTTACCCATGCGTGTTCTGCGGCAGTGGCTTTTCTCTGACTGCTAATGTAACATGACTGTTGGCACATCCCGCCCTCTGCAGTGTCAGCGCGTCTAAGGCAGGGGCTGCGCCTTTGCTGATGATGTGGTCCAGGTGGCCGCCCGGGGCCGCATTTCCTTAAGGCACATCGTTGGTTGAACAGTTGTAGGCTGTGAAACACCCAGCTAAGCCCTTTCAAACGGAGTTAGAGATGGCCGACTTTCTCTGAATAAACTCTAGGAGCCCTGGTGCAAGATTTCGTGTCTTCTACAGGTTTTGCTTTCCTCTGCTGCCTTGGAGTTAACAGTACTTAGTGGGAGAGCACTAGGTGTTGCATTGCCGTTTTAGAAGGAAACTTTCTATTCAGGAGGCTCTCTGAGGTTGGCATCTTCTGTTGAAACAAACTTCTAAGTCACATGCCTACTACTGTAGTAATTTACTATTACTGAATTAGAAGCACTGAAAGTCTAAATAGTTGATGAAAAAAATCACAGAGGAAGTCGGTGCCTATAAAGGATTAACAGCTAGGTCTGTGGATTCTCTTGGATGAATAGGCATGTTCTATAACTGCAACCTACATTCCATATAATCGTAGTAAGAACTGTCAAAGGGTTATCAAATGATCACATATCTGTAACGCTGGGCTGACCCCGCTGCCTTCAAGACAGAGAGTTCACAATGAAGTAGAACACCCAGTCTAACCACTTCTTTAATTCTTTGAACATGAGGGAAGGATTTTTATGACTGCTGTGTTCAAATGTTGTGGTGTTAACGCTCTCAGTAAAAAACAGAAATGCAACAGCAGATCCATGTGTAATTCTTACTGCATCTTTATCACTGTGAGAACATGCGACAGAATGATGGTGACTAATGAAGACAGGGTGAGCAGCTCAAGTTTCGATGCCTCATTATAGGCTCTCACTCACAGCCTTTGACAGTTTCCAGAGCTCCCTTTCACATTCGACCATCAGGTCAGGACATGCCAGTGTGGGTGAGTCTTTTACACTCATACTGGTTTAAGTTGCAAAAATTCCCACCAATTTTACCTACTTTGTTGTTTATAAATTGGAATGGACTTGAAGTTGTGCCTTTTGTAACTGGCCTCTAGCTCACTTGCTTTCTTGAGTTGGGCTGAGATTGCTGCTCAGTTACAGTTGGCACAACATGGGTGGCATCTTACCCCAAACTTGGTTAGGCCCGACCTTGCCTGCTTCCTATTCACCCCAGGTGTGGCCAGGGGGCTCTCAGGAGGGGGACACCTGTTTTCCCAGGCAAAGGTGCTGGCACGGAGGAAGGGCACAGCCAGACTGAGAAACACATTCACACTGTGAATGTGACAGAGTCAGAGAAGGAAACAGGACAGCGGAGATTCTGCCCAGGAGAGCCTGGGGTGGACACTGGACCAGTGAGGCTGAGCAGGAGAACAGACCCAGGGGCAGGTGGCAGGTGAGCTGGTTTGGCTCCTTGGAAACCTGAGAAACATTCTTGTCAGTGAAAGAAGCCAATCGTGAAAGAACATGTAAGATTTTTCCATTTATAAGAAATATTTTCAAATGAAAAATATACTGAGACAAAAAGTAGATAATGGTTGCTTAGAGTGGGGGTGGGAATGGGGAATAATTGTAAATAGAAAAGAAGGTTTGGGGAGTTCTTGCTGTGGCTCAGTGGAAATGAACCCGACTAGGATCCATGAGGATGCAGGTTCAATCCCTGGCCTCGCTCAGTGGGTTAGGGATCTGGCATTGCCGTGAGCTGTGGTGTTGGTCACAGACACAGCTCAGATCTGGCATTGCTGTGGCTGTGGTGTAGGCTGGCAACTGTGGCTCCAATTTGGACCCCTAGCTTGGGAACCTCCACAAGCCGTGGGTGCAGCCCTAAAAGGACCAAAAAAAAAAAAAAAAAAAAAAAAAGAAGAAAGAAAAAAGGAAAGATTTTTTTTTTGTTTTTTTTTTTTAACGGTGGTGGAAGGGGTCTAAAGTTAGTTTGCAGTGATGGTTGCACAACTCTATAAATTTACTAAAACTGGTTGAATTGTAGTAGTATGTAAATTTCATGGTATGTATTGGCATTATATCTCAGTAAGTCTACTTTCTAAAAACCAAAGGAAACATCGTTGTAATAATACTTAAACCACTTCTAGGAAAATCTTACGATAGAAAAAGACCATCATTTTACCACATTTCTTTTCAGCATTGCGTCTGTTTCATCTCAGTGACCCGTAAAATGCTCAGTGGGATGCTAAATATGAACTACATTTTAACTTTCTTAAAATTATGATTATACAAAAAGAAGCTTGTATTTATGTCAATTTATGTGGTGTTAGATAGAAATGAGTTTATTTTCCCCTGTCAATTTATGTGGTGTTGGATAGAAATGAGTTTATTTTCCCCAGTGAGTCAGAATTCCATGGACTTGAGGGTGCTCGGACTTTATACTTTCACCGTAGCCATTACGACATACAGTTTTAGCAGCATTTTCATGAAGTTTATGCTTAAAAACTATCACAACTTGAAAGTATCATTTGGTTACTGTTGACAGAATATCTTATTATGTAAAATGAAAGTTAAAATACAGCCTAAGTTCTGAGGTGGCCTAGAGGTTAAGGGTCTGGTGTTGTCACTGCTGTGACTCGGGTTGCTGCTGTGGTGCAGGTTCAATCCCTGGTCTGAGAACTTCTGCAGGCCCCAGACTCAGCCAAAAAAAAAAAAAAAAAAAAACAGATTAATTTTGCATCAGAAAATCAGAGTTTGAATCAGGTTCAGTGAGAGATGGTTTATAAATCAGCTTGTGTGTAAATAAGATTTCTTTTATAAATTAACCTGTATATTAACAGTAACACTATTCCACGAGAACAGAGATGTCTGGTTTTTGCCAATAACTGTCTGAAATACTCTCATGCGGAGTTCCCATCGTGGCTCAATGGAAGTGAATCTAACTGGGATCCATGAGGATGCAGGTTCCATCCCTGGCTTTGCTCAGTGGGTTGAGGATATGAATCCGGCATTGCGGTGAGCTGTGGTGTAGCTTGCAGATGGGGCTTGGATCTGGTGTTGCTGTGACTGTGGCGTAGGCCAGTGGCTGAAGCTCTGATTCAACCCCTAGCCTGGGAACCTCCATATGCCAAAGGTGCGGCTCTAAAAAGTCAAAATAAAATAAAATACTCTGATGAGAGAAGGCCGGGCTAGAGCTGACCCCTCATATTCAGAGTGTTTGAGTGACCAAGGTACCTGTAGAAGCTGTGTCTGGAAGTTAGTCCTACGGAGTCTGCGAGAATCTCCACTGTCTTCAGATTCTTTAGGGAGAGTCTGGTCTCACTGGTTGGAGAGTTTCAGTGGCTGTGTTACTGCGGTGCCCTGAGGAGGCTGTGCCCAAAGGGAGTCAGGCCTCGGAGGACAGGAGCTCAGTGGTCTGGTGATTTGTGTCCCTAATTCCATGACAAAGGACACGTGGGCTTCCTGAGGGGGGCAGCACACACAACCGTTAGCAAAGCTGCATATGAAAAATCCGTGCAGGAAGGTCTCTGACCACAGAAGGGACTGTCAGCCAAGCACGGGCAGTGGGATAAAAGGCCAGGGACAAAGGGAGTTCACAGGGGTCAGAGGGCCCTGGGAAGCGACTTCCAAGCCCAGCACCTGCAGTGAATGCCCCCTCCCCCCGCCCCCGCCGCTCAGACCAGCGGAGGCCTGGGGGCAGCACTGGGCCTGGTGCTGCACTTACCGGCCATCTCTTGTGCAGCTTCTGCTCCTTTCTGGAAACGACACTGTGACTTGGCCCCAGCCCAGGTGACCCAGCCACATGTCCACGTGGAGAAGGGAGTGAGTGCCAGCAAGTTGGGCTCAGCCAGTAAGGACCACCCGGCATCTCCCATCCTGCTCCTTCTGGCATCTGGGCCTGCTTCTCCAGGGGCCTTGGGCTTTTTCTGCCTCCACCACCAGGGCACCAGGGCAGGTTTCGAGGTGCTCTGTGAATTCCTCTGGGGTGCTCCTTTTTGAGGCTGCCGCCTCACAGGCCTTAACTGATGGAGGGTTTCTGTCTTTTTTTTTTTTTTTTTTTTTTGGCTTTTTCTAGCCGCACTTGCAGCATATGGAAGTTCCCAGGCCAGAGATCTAAGGAGCTACAGCTGCCGGCCTACACCACAGCCTCAGCAACGCGGTATCCGAGCCGCATCTGTGACCTACACCACAGCTCAGGGAAACACTGGGTCCTCAACCCACTGATTGAGGCCAGGGACCGAACCCGCCACCTCATGGGTTCTTAGTGGTATTTGTTTCCGCTGAGCCATGATGGGAACTCCACTGTCTTGTTTTTAGAAAGAGAATTCTAGGTCAGAAGACTGAGCCTCGACACCCAGGAGTCCTGGCCTGAATTAAGATCTCCTGCAGATCGCACTTGACCCTGGCCTGAAGGCTGAACGGCCTCGGGGCTCTGGTAATAATGATATAACATATGATATATACACATGTACGTATGTATACTGCTTACCGTGTATACCAGCCCCTCTTCTAAACATGTTAACATCTATTGTCTCATTTAGTTCTCATAAAAACTCTCTAATTAAGTACTATTATTGTTCTTATGTATTCTTTCGTAAATAAGGAATCTGAGACAAGAGAGGTTAAGTAACTTGCCCGGGGTCTCACAGCTCATCAGCAGTGGAGCCGGGATTAGAACCTAGGAGGTCTGCTTCCAGAGTTCATGCTGCTATCCATGAGAGTTCAAATAATATTGTGCTATGTTATTTATGTAATAATAATACTAATAATAGTGATTTATTGTCAAATCACATATATACCTAGGTCTTACGTAAAGTGAGTTATAATCCCAGAGCTTCCTTCACTTCTCAAAAACACTGCTGGGAGGTGACCCTAGAAGTCATCTGCTAGGAAGGAGTATTTATACTAGTGTATACTTTTCCCCCCAACAATTCTTTGTTTCCCACGTGGAGGACAGAACCACTGCGAGAGCAGGACCCGGATTTATTTCCTAACTCCACGTTTGACCTCCTGTGCATCCTTGAGCGACTGGGTTCCACTCTCTGCACACCTGCGTCTTCATGCTTAAGATGGGGTCACATCACAGACGGCCGAGGCTCACACAAGATAGAGGAAAAGCCTTTGGAAACCACCCAGCAATATTGAAATGTAGGGAGTACCCGTCGTGGCGCAGGGGTTAACGAATCAGACTGGGAACCATGAGGCTGCGGGTTCGGTCCCTGGCCTCGCTCAGTGGGTTAAGGATCCGGCGTTGCCGTGAGCTGTGGTGTAGGTTGCAGACGCGGCTCGGATCCCGCGTTGCTGTGGCTCTGGCGTAGGCTGGTGACCACAGCTCCGATTAGACCCCTAGCCTGGGAACCTCCGTATGCCGTGGGAGCGGCCCTAGAAAAGACAAAAAGACAAAATATATGTATATATGGAAATGTAAGCTATTATTCATCGCCTGATGCCATGTCCCCCCAAAATGCTCATCTCTGAGAGCCCTCAGACTGCTGCACATAAACGGGGGAGATAAGCTTGGTAAACAAGTAGAACCTGCGGACTAGCAGTACCAGCGTCCCCTGGAAGTTTGTTAGAGAAGCCCTTTCAAGGTCTGTTCTCAGAGACTGACTGTGGGCCGGAGCCCAGGCGCCTCGCCTGACAAGCCCTCCAGGTGATTTCGATGCGCTCCAAGGTTTGAGAAGCTCTGTTGTAGGGTTTTTTGGTTTGTTTGTTTTTTAATTCATTCTTCAACAAATATTTATGGACTGTTCTGGAAGGGGCCCATCACTAGGTGGAAAGGATAACACAGATGCTTTCCTTAAGCAGAGCAGGTCCCTTTTAATGAGCCCTTTCTCATCCTTCAAGGTGCTGCTCAAATGCCCCCTGGAGGACCCTCCGCCCGGAGCGTAGTGGGACTCCCCGCGGCGATGCCGAGGCTTCACCTGGGCTTCTGCAGCCTTCCTCCCACTCGCTCTTTGCATCCAGTCAGTGCTTCCGGCCCTCCGGCCTCTGCCTTTGAGGCCGGGCCTGCTCCTCCATCATCCTCCCAGGCCCTCAAGCGAAGCCCCCCGCCCTCCGCGCGGTAAGTCTCGTCTCCATCCTTGGCCTCCTGTCGGCCTCCTCCAGGCACTCTTGCGACGCAGGGTGAGATGTTTCACGTCTGGTTTCCCCCTAAACGGGAAGCCTGCATTGATGATTTCGGGATCCCCAGAGCTTGATAACGTTCAGCAGCAGAAGCCCCCGGAGGGAAGTGACGGAGAGAGCGGGCGGGGAGGTTGGGGAGGGGCCCAAGGGCTCCTGCGCCCCAGGGGGGCCGACCTTGACCTTTTTTCTTTGTGAGTTTTCACCTCTGTTCACCTGTTGTGCAAACAGGATGGCTTGGCATGGAAGGGACTTTTCAAAGCCAGACTCTGGAAACTGACCTGCAAGTGTAATTAAACTGGGTAACTGTTTCTCCAGCATCTACTCCACATGAGGCACTGTGGGTGCTGCAGCCCCCACCCTGCCCTCACACTCCCCGGTGGGGGCAGAAAACAAGCACCCCGCTGCCCATCCTGAGCAGAGTGGCCCACGGTTTCACCAGGGTCTGAGACGCCAATGGGGAGTGGCTCCCATGGGGAGTGGCCCCCAACAGGGTGGCCACATGGGTGGTGAAGGACAGGGAGGACCCCAAACAGGGGCATTCCGAGTCCAGGTGGAGAAAGGTCCCGCCAGCCCTCCTGGGAGGGAAGGGGAAGCTGTCTACACCAGCTGTCTACACTGCCGTCCTAATCTGGGTAGGATAGTTTCCCCTGGCGCCGCCTACCCAGCACACATGGGGACTTCAGTCCACAGCGCGGATTCAGCCCTGCGCCCCCAGCCCCTCTGTACCCTCCTGAGGGTGAGTGGGGGCCAAGGACCCTGACGGGCGTTGGGGATAGTAGTTGAGGAAGTGGGTGTTGCCTTTGTGACTGCTGTCACCCGGCAACTGGGCCCCGGGTCAAGGCAGCAGGGGAAACAGTATCCCTTCCAGAACGCGGCTTCCAGAGTGGGTTTTTGACAGTGGGCCCTTCCAACCCCTGCTTGCTCTGTAAGTGGCTGTGGTGGCTGCTGCTGTCCGCTGGGACAAGGACAGACTCCAGGGGGAGCGTGTGATCTCCATGCCAGAAGCGGGGACACCTGGCCTTTCTGGGGGCGGTCTGCCCTCACCCCCAGTGTTTCCCAGTCAGAGGACAGCTGCAGCTGCCGGGCCAAGTGAAATAAACTGGGCTGGGACCTTGACCTTGGCACTTGTGCGCTGTCACCTCGGGCAGACTGCTGACCCTCTGTCTTTCCCACGCCTCTGCAAAGTGAGATGAAGGATTTAGTGTGTCACTGGACCGTCTCCCGCATATGAGAGGTGACAGTATTACCGCTCTCGCAGTTTGGTGATGAAACATTACAGGGAGTGCCGCAGGCTGGGCAGGATCGAGTCTCCGTAAGCTGCGGATGACCCGGCCACTCCAGCAGAACCCTTATCCTCGAATCTGCTCAACCTCGGCCTGGGAGGCGGTGGCGAGGCTGAGAGCGAGGTCCATTCTCATCCGGGGTCCCTGTCACCGCCTCTCCCCATCGGACCGCTGTCTCCCCCGCACTCGTCCCCACCCCCTTCTCTCCCTACAATTCTGCTCACAGGGAGAATTTCAGGCCCGTGTCTGGAGAGATGGTTTTCTGATTAGTTGGTGACTTGGAACCCTCTGGAAGACATTCTTAAGCCTTTGCAGATTTCCTAAAGTCACAGCCCTGTGCGAAGTCCCCTGTTCCTTCTGGAAATTCACAGCTGGCAGCCAGGGCTTGGGAGCATCCGCTTTGCGCTGGTGTGGTTCATGTGCCCGCTGTTCTTTTGTTTGGAGGTGGAAGCAGGAGGAGGCTGGGGGGGAGGAGGTGTGGCGTGTGGGGGACACAGTGGGGAGGAGCGAGGGGCTGGGGCCGGTGACAAGATAGAATTATGTTTGCAGCAGCACCGAGGCTCACTTGAAATATTGACTCCTCTGGGGAGGTCGCAGCCCAGCCTTTGTGGTGCTTTCGGAGGGGCTATTTATACATTTTGGTTTCTGTTTCAAGGTTGCCTCCCTTACGGGTGACACTCTAGCTCTGCGAAGTAGTATTTAAAAAAGAAAGTAGTAATTACTAACTTCATACTCCGAACAAAAGCTTTCACATAAACATTCTACTCCCACTGCTCTGTGCGGGGAAGCTGCAGGCCTCTCCATCTCTAGCTAAAGCAGGCTTCTTGGAAGAAATGAAATAAGGACTTCCACGCCCTTGAAGGCCATTGTATCTTGAGTTTTGGGGTCCGTATAATGACTTTTCTCCTCATCCTTCACCCATAGCTGGGGAGAAGATGGAGATGGAAATGCTTGATTTTTTTTTTCCTTTTCTTTTTTGCTTTTTAGGGCCACACCTGTGGCATATGGAGGTTTCCAGGCTCGGGGTTGAATCGGAGCTGTAGCCGCTGGCCTACACCACAGCCACAGCAAAGCCAGATCCGATCCACATCTGCAACCTACACCACAGCTCATGGCAACGCTGGATCCTTGACCTACTGATCGAGGCCAGGGATTGAACCTGCATCCTCATGGTTCCTAGTTGGATTCGTTAACCACTGAGCCATGACGGGAACTCCCAGAAATGCTTGATCTTAAAGCAACCTTTCCTTCTCACACTCCTGAACCTTCTGTCTTCTTCCCCATGCCTTGTTCAGCAATTTGCCAGAAACCTGGAGATTTAATATCAAATTCTCAGGACATGCCCAGTTGTTCTCTGACTGCAGCCGCATAAGAGATCCCAAGTGAGATCAGTGTGAGAACTGCCAAGCTGAGCCCCAATCAGCCCTCAGAACCACAGGAAATTGTGAAAGGCGGGTCATTTGAAGTCGCTAAGTTGTGGGATAAGACTAATATTAAGGAAGTGAAAATACGCCTCTTTTAGGAAAGGGAAAAGATAATAGTTATCAAAATCTAAAAAGATATAAATAGCCTTTGAAGCAGAAATCCTACTCCTCTAATAGCCTAAAAAAAAAAGTGTTCAGGAGTTCCCGTCGTGGCACAGTGGTTAACAAATCCGACTAAGAACCATGGGGTTGAAGGTTCGATCCCTGCCCTTGCTCAGTGGGTTGAGGATCTGGCGTTGCTGTGAGCTGTGGTGTAGGTTGCAGACGCGGCTCGGATTCCGGCATTGCTGTGGCTCTGGCGTAGGCCAGTGTCTACAGCTCCGATTAGACCCCCTAGCCTGGGAACCTCCACATGCCGTGGGAGCCGCCCTAGAAAAGGCAAAAAGACCAAAAAAAAAAAAAAGTGTTCAACAAGCAAAAAAACTGTGCTTGAAATGTGTTCATTGTAGCATTATTTAAAAACTTACAGGAGTTCCCTTCATGGCTTAGCAGTTAATGAATCCGACTAAGAACCATGAGGCTGCGGGTTCGATCCCTGGCCTCAGTCAGTGGGTTGAAGACCCGGTGTTGCCGTGAGCTGTGGTGTAGGTCACAGATGCAGCTTGGATCCCGCATTGCTGTGGCTGTGATGTAGGCCGGGAGCTGTAGCCCTGATTTGACCCCTAGACCGGGAACCTCCTTATGACATGGGTGCGGGCCTAAAAAGGAAAAAAAAAAAAAAAGCACCTTACAAATAATGTGATGCAGCAAAAATTAATGATAGGCTTACTACACTATGATACATCAACACCTGGCATAGTTAATTTGCTTTCTTAAATGATACAACAGAATCACTCTTGTGAAACTTGGGTGGGAACTGGTGCTAAACAAAAACACACACCTATTTGAAGTGTTTATTTCTACTTAAAGATACACAGTTACGTTTATTTGCTGAGGTCCTAGGGATTGTTTTCTTGGGGCTTCTTTACTTTGTGAAGCATCAGTGTGGGGAGGGGGCTTTAGGTAACCATGCCTGAGTGATTTTTTTTTTCCTCCCAGTTTTCAGCACTTGTAAAGTGGTCATGCTTCAGTAGCCCCTAAGCAAACACTACTCCCCCCCACCCTTTTTTTTTTTTTTTTTTGGCTTTTTAGGGCCACACCCACAGCATATGAAAGTTCCCAGGCTAGGGGTCTATGCCATAGCCACAACAACCCAGGATCCGAGCTGCGTCTGCGACCTACACCACAGGTCACGGCAACGCCAGATCCTTAACCCACAGAGCAAGGCCAGGGACTGAACCCGCAACCTCATGGTTCCTAGTCGGATTCGTTTCCGCTGCGCCACAATGGGAACGCCTCCCCTTTCTGACATCTAATTCATCACAGGAATCCTGCATGGTCATGCACTGTATCTTTTTAAACTTTTTGGTAAAGGAGAGATATTAGGAGAGTCTAGATTGTCTTTGTGATAAAATAAGGGGAGTCATGATGAAATTGAGAATTCGACTTTGGAGGGTGTTTTTATGTTTCAAAATCAGCGTTTTTAATGTTTGGAGAAATCCCTACCTTTAAGCCCAATAATGAAAACAAAATTCATTCCACACTGGATTCATGGGCACCCCCATGTGCCAGAGGCTGTTCCAGAAGCTTACGCACAGCAGGGAGGGATGTCACGGGCCCTGCCCAGGCAGGTCAGGACTCGGCTCCCCACGCTGCCTGGTTCCCTGCGAGGACACTGAAGCTTGAGGAGGATGAGTAAGCGTCTCTGTGTGGGGCCAGCCGGGATCTGCCCTTTCACTGTGGTCCTGACTTCACGAGTAAGGTCCGTCAGGGAAGCAACGAGGCGTTGGTTCCAAACGTACAGCGTTCTGGAAAAGGCAGCCTCTGGAGGCAGGGGAAGGGGCAGGCTTGCCAGGGGCTGGGGGAGCGGGGAGGCCTGGAGAGAGCAGAGAGCAGGTGTGGCAGCGATGACAGTCGGGGACACCACGATGTGGCCCCACGTCACGGTGCACACGCCAAACCCACTGGATGCCCAACACCAGTGCGCACCCTGATGGAACTCTGGGCTCTGGGTGGTGACGAGGCCTGTGTGGTTTCATCGGCGGTAACAAATGCTCCGATTCGGTGGGGGCGCTGACAGTGGGGGAGGCGCTGCCATGTGGGGACAGGGGAGTAGGGATCCTCTGTGCTTTCTGCTCCGTTTTGCTGTGAACCTACCGCTGCTTTAAAAAATAGTCTATTAAGGGAGTTTCCGTTGTGGCTCAGTGGATTAAGAACCTGATTCGTATCCAAGAGGATGTGGCTTCCGTTCCTGGCCTCGCTCAGTGGGTTAAGGATCTGGCATTGCCGTAAGCTGCAGCGTGGGTCGCAGATGTGGCTCGGTCTGGTGTTGCTGTGGCTGTGGTGCAGGCTGGCAGCTGCAGCTCTGCTTTGACCCCTAGCCTGGGAACCTCCATATGCCGCAGTTATGACCGTAAAAAGAAAAAGAAAAAAGTCTATTTAAAAAACAACAACAACAGTGGAGTTTGAGTAAAATTAACCAACTAATCAAGTTAATGATGATGGCTAAGAATCTTCTGCGCTTACTATTGGGTTCATACATATATATTACATATGAAGTTCTCAATTCAAAATAGTTAATCAAGGAGTTCCTGCTGTGGTGCAGGGGGTTGAGGATCCAGTGTTGTCACTGCAGCGGCTCAGGTTGCTGCTGTGGTATGGGTTCAGTCCCTGGCCCAAGAACTTCTGCATGCTTCGAGCATGCTTCCCCCACCACCAAAAAATAAAAAATCAACAAAAGAAGAAATGGTTCAGAAAAGCAGAGACAGTTGGGTTTAGGTGGCAGGCGACTCTCTGAAATAACACACATCTGGATTCAGTGAACTGCCACCAACATAGGGACAGAGAGGCAGACTGCTCATTTTTTAAACTCCAGGCAGACTTTTTAGATCCGGGCTTTTCTGCCCTTTCTTCCATCTCTGGAACCAGGGGAGCTTCCTGGGCTTGTTTGAAGGGCGGATGCAGGCCTGGGAGGAATTGTCGAGCCCTGGAAGCCTGCTGTTTATGAGGCAGAACATTGTCCCAGGAGAACAAGCCTTCTGTGTGTATGTAAAAATCAGTCTTTCCTGCTAATTACGTAACTGCCTCACTGCCAGGAGGCCAGCCCGGGCCACTCCCTGGGGAAGCATCCAGGGAGGTGCAACCACAGGATGCCCCACTGACCTTGACCTGGAAGGTAGGGAGCAGGGAGGAGGGAAAAGAGATGCCCCCAGACGACATCTTCCTCCTGGATGGAGGCCCAAGATGCCTGGTGAAGCGAGAAGGAGTCAAAGGTCTCATCTGCCCACTGTGTGCTGTGTCCCGCCCACAGGCAGCGTCACCTGTCATTTTTATATTTAAATGACCAAAGCCCAAGTGCTATGGAGGGACCCGCCCAGGGGACTGCCTGGGGATGGTGGCCACTGTCTTTTGCTTTCATCCCCATGGGTCAAGGATGGCAGACACGGGCAGACCCAGGACTGGCCCAGCTGACGTGCAGGCAGCTAACGCCGTGCCGCCAAGGCGCCAAGTACGCTTGTCTGTGCCACTAGCAGCCTGTGTACAAGAGGGTGTCCAGGAGTGTGTCAGAGCCTTTGCTGGACGAACACCAGCCAGACACTCCACAAAACAAAGACTGGTTCCCCTGATCATTTGTAGGTGGAGCTGTTTCTATTTGGGGGCATTAACGTGGTAGCGTCGCTGCCCAGACTCCTGATAAGCATCAATCTGGCTCTCCTGTCCCCTTTCTCATCCCCCCCCCCCCCGCCCATCTGATCTCAGCCTGGCAGCTCAGGACGCTCTCTTTTTATGTGCGTGGTAAAACGCACATAACGTCAGATTTACCATTTTAACCACTTTAAACACACAGCTCCGTGGCATCAATGCACTCACATTGTCGTGTCACCATCGCCAGCATCCATCCACACAACCCCTCTGTGGTTACAGTCCCAGCCACAGCAATCGGAGAAGAAAAAGAAATAAGAGGAATCCGTACTGGAAGGGAAGAGGTGACACTGTTACTATTTGCAGATGACATGATCCTGTGCTTGCAAATCCTAAAGACACCCCCAGAAAACTACTAGAGCTCATCAATGACTTCGGGAAAGTGGTAGGATACAAAATTAATACACAGAAATATGTTGCATGTCTATACATGAATAATGAAATTAAGGAAACAACCTCATTTACCATCACATCAGAAAGAATGTGAGTGACCTGCGCTCTAAAAACTGTATGGGGGCTGGGGGGATGCATTGGGGATTTGGAATGGAAATGCTGTAAAATTTGGTTGTGATGATCATAGTACAATTATAAATGTAATAAAATTCATGGAGCAACTGAAAAAAAAACTGTTAGACACTGATGAAAGAAATCAAGACTACACAAACAGATGGAAAGATTACCATGTTCCTGGATTGGAAGAATCAATACTGTCAAAATGACTTTACTGCTCAAGGCAGTCTACAGATTCAGTGCATCTCTATCAAATTACTGATAGTATTTTTCATAGGACTAGAACAAGGAATTTTAAAATTTGTTATGGAAACACAAAAGATCCCAAATGCCAAAACAATCTTTTTTTTTTAAGGCTGCACCCACGGCATATGGAAGTTCCCAGGCTAGGGGTCCAGTTGGAGCAACAGCTGCTGGCCTACACCGTAGGCACAGGAACGTGGGATCTGAGCTGCGTCTGTGACCTACACCACAGCTCATGGCAACGCTAGATCCTTAACCCACTGAGTGATGCCAGGGATCGAACCTGCGTCCTCATGGATGCTAGTCAGATTCATTTCTGCTGAGCCACAATGGGAACTCCTAGCCAAAACAATCTTGAGAAAGAATTTTTCTGCTTCCCCAATTGAAAATCCTGTGCCCATTAAACACAAACTCACCATTATCCCCCTCCCCAGGCAACCACCAGTGTATGTTCTCTCTGAATTTACTGGTCAGTGTATCTCATACAAGTGGACTCACATACTGCTCTTCTTTTTGTGACTGGCTTATTTCACTCAAAGTGACACATGGTGTAGCATGTGTCCTATAGTATTCCTCTTTCAAGGCTGAAAAATATTCCATTGTTTGAAGAGACCAGATTTTGTGTATTGATTCATCCATGGGTGGACATTTGTGTTGTTTAGAATCTTACTTTGAAAAATACCAATCTGATTATATCCCTGCAAGTGGCTAAGCCCCAGCCTCTACCGGGGAGGCCGGGCTGTGCTCCCTGCAGGCTTGTCCTCCCCTCCTCTCGGGGCATCATCTCTGGGCGCCTGGTGGGCCCTGAGCCGGGGAAGCTGTCCCCACCCTTGACAACCTGGGCCACTCACCCTGCAGGTCTCTGCTTGGAGGGCCCTGGCCCCGGGGCCCCGCCCAGATCAGGAGGGCAGTTACCCTTGTGGGCAGCTCCATGCATCCCCACCCCCGCCCCCCCCACCGGGCACTGTACACCTGGCCTTGGGCATCTGCTCCTGTGTGTGTGAGGCCTGTTTCTGCAGCTGGACTTCAAGCCCAGGGCTTTGCCCACTCTTTGCTTCTGGAATGCTGACTGCTGCTATTAATAACAAATGTTAATGAAGGAGGGAGGGGGAGGGGAGGGGGGGAAGGGTGGGAATGGAGGGAGAGAGGAGGGAGGGGGGAGTGCTAGAAGGAGCACAGGGTGGAAGTTTGGATTTCACATCCCTCTGCTGACCCTGAGCGGGGCTCCCGCTTTCCTGGGTGTCAGCTTCCTCCTCTGTCTCAGGGCCTTTGCATCAACGCAGCCTGTTTGCTGGGAGAGTGAAGGGGGTGAAGCACCAGCTCAGTGCCAAGCACGCAGCAGGGGCTCTGCAGTGCCGCTGCCCTCCTTTTCTTTGACACAAGTCCAGCCTGGAGGGGCTGAGGGTCAGAACTCTCTAGCCCCTCTAGGTGCCCCAATTGTCCTGCTCCACATACAGAGGGAAGAGGGGGAGGGTTCTGAGGCGCTGGGCACCTTGTGTGATCCAGAGACCTCTTTGCGACCCTGAACCCCCACCTCCTCACCTGAGCAGCTCCTCTGCGGGGTCTTCTCAGCCATGATGCTGAGGTTAGTGGGAACAAGCCTGTGGGGCAGCAGCTGGAAGTCCTCCTGAGAATTCGCCAACTTGCCCATCGACCTCCTCCTGCTCTGCGGAAGGCCAGGTGACTGTGCAGAGTCACCAGTGGCTGCAGCACTGTGCTCAGCAGGGAGCCAGGCGCATGTGCATGCCCACCCCTCACAGAGCCTGTACCCTGGGGGAGAGCAAACCTCCTTACAAACACCCAGCCCTGCCGACTGCAGAAGGAGGATTGCTATTGCAAACTCGGTGTGGAGCTTGCAAGCCTGGGTCTTGGCCAGTGAGGGAGAACCCCTGAGCTTGTGTCCCTAGATTGAGGCACTTCTTTCAGATCCTGGGCTGACAAAGGCAGCCTGGTTATGGGGGCATCTTTCCCCCTGGGGCTTCCTCTTCAAGTATCAGCCGGTCAGGTTCCTTCTATGCAAATCGTTTTGAGCATTTATGCGGCTTTTCATTACCATAATCTCTCCCGGGCCGTCCCCCTTAGCCTCTCTCCTTGGAAACATTTCGCAGGCTGGAAAAGCTCAACAGGGATGGAGAATGCACCGCGTCTTTGTGAGGGAGGTGGGGTTTTGAGGCTGTTGCCGCTGACTGCTATCTATTCTTACCCACTATAGCCACATCCAGGAAGCTTTATTTTTTGGTAAAGAACAAAATAAAACCAAGATTAACTAGTCCTGGATGAAAAAGCCCAGAATCTCAAGGGCGTTCTGCATTCCACCTGCTGCGTGCTCCTTGAGATGCTCTATGTCACCCTGGCGATGGGTGAGGTAAGGATGAATTGGACAGAAGATGTGCTCATCGCAAAAGACACTTAGCACCAAGCACCCGTCTCCTCCAGGCGGAGGGTTTATTCTGGGCTGGAGAGAGAGGGCTGGAGGGCAGGTTCCCACCACCGCCTTCTTTTCTGGGAGAGCGTGTTTTGTTTCTCTGCCAGGTAGGGCAGCAGGGGGCAGGGGCTGCCCTCCTCTGCTGCTGCCCACTTCCCCTAAATGCCACATTTTCACAGTTTGTCACCTGATTTGTATGCACACACGGGCCACTCTTGGATCTTGTATGTGGTGCCCAGAGCCTGTCCCCAAAGCCGTGGGTTCTTTGTACCAGTGCGACCCCTGCTCTTGGTGGGCAGATGCAGGATACTCAATCAGCGGGCGTTAAATTGAATTAATTTCATGCTCTGGGTTGGGGGGTAGGGATTTTCTGGTTTTGAAGAGCCTTTGTTTCTGATGTAACGAAAGCGATGGTTCAGAACCACAAGCCAGATATAACCTCAGCTATGAAAACACACAGAGAGCTTGTGCACACATGTATTGGGGGGGGGGGAAGATTGCACCCTATCACCGTGGCGTTAAAAGAGATTATATCTGGCAAGTTGGAATTTAGTTTCTTTTCTATATTTTTTCAGAAAGTCTGTGGGCTCCTGTATTGCTTCTGGAGTCAGAAAAAAATTTGTTGTTGTTGTTGTTGCTATTTCTTGGGCCGCTCCTGCGGCATATGGAGGTTCCCAGGCTAGGGGTTGAATCGGAGCTGCAGCCACCAGCCTACGCCAGAGCCACAGCAACGCGGGATCCGAGCCGCGTCTGCAACCTACACCACAGCTCACGGCAACGCCGGATCATTAACCCACTGAGCACGGGCCGGGATCGAACCCGCAACCTCATGGTTCCTAGTCGGATTCGTTAACCACTGCGCCACGACGGGAACTCCAAAAAAATTTTTTTTAATTTTACTTCTTCTATAAAAGTACCCTTGGCTAATTCTTAAGTAATCGTCAGGCAACATTTTCAGAGGAATTAATGAACAGCTTAGAGTGAAGCCTGGGAGAAATAGCACAGGAAGTCGATACCTGAGGTTGGGGTAGAGACAAGGTGACAGAGCAGAAGGGAGGGACATGGCCCTGCAGGACAATGTCACTGATGTCACAGCTTTCTCACTGTGTGTTGAGCTGAAGAAACCAGACATGAATGTTTACACAGCCTAGGGAGTTTCTGTTGTGGCTCATCGGGTTAAGAATCCGATATAGTGTTGGTGAGGATGCAGGTTTGATCCCTGGTCCCGCTCAGTGGGTTAAGGATCTGGTGTTGCTGTGAGCTGTGGTGTAGGTTGAAGACATGGCTTGGATCTGGTGTTGGTGTGGCTGTGGTGTAGACTGGCAGCTGCAGCTCTGATTGGACCCCTAGCCTGGGAACCTCCATATGCCATGTGTGGCCCTAAAAAAGCAAAGAAAAAAAAGAGTACATAGACTCACTGGGGAGAGGTTGTGTGGCTGCTTTACTCTTCTTCCCAGTGGTTTCTGGGGAGGGGCCGTGAACACGGGGAAAGAGGTGTAAAGAACTTTCGAGATGCTGGAGGTGTTTTTACATCTCAATTGCTTGGCTCTGTGGGTTATAAGTATACATTTGTTACAACTGAACTGTATGCTTTAAAAGTTAAAATTTTAAAGTGTGCATTTTATTTTGTGAATATGATACAGCATTTTTTTTGGGGGGGGGGAATAGACACCTCTCTCAAAAAAGGAAAAAAAGCCCCTAAACCCCACCTGCAGAGACACCCTGATTTGTAATTCACCTGAAGAGGGCATCTGTGAATTAGAGGAAAAGCAATGGCAATCATAAGAAGGAATAAAATTTGAATCCAGAGTAACCAAGACTTAAATATTAGGACTTTCATGAAGAGAGATAAGAAAGAAAAGAAGAAAAATAACCAGTGAAAATATATAATTAATTTCTTCTGAGTGGAGAGGAGGCCATTGAGTGCCAAGTAGGAATCAACCAAAACAAAACAAAACTAAACTAAATATAGTCTGATGAAATCTCTCAATTCCAAGGTCAAAGAGAAAAATTTATTAGAACCCCCTCCCTCAAAAAAATTACCCTCAGAGAAAAGAGAATCAAAATTCTTACCTATAACATCAAGCACTAGCAGAGAGTGAAAAAATAGTCTCAGGGCCCTGAGAAAAAGAGCCGAGATTCAGAATCCACAGAGGAGTTCCCGTCGTGGCTCAGTGGTTAAAGAACCCAACTAGCATCCATGAGGATGCAGATTCAATCCCTGGCCTCACTCAGTGGGTTAAGGATCCGGCGTTGCTGTGAGCTGTGGTGTAGGTTGGAGATGTGGCTCGGATCTGGCATAGCTGTGGCTGTGGTGTAGGCTGGCAGCTACAGCTCCAATTGCACCCCTAGCCTGGGAACCTCCATGTGCCCCTGGTGTGACCCTAAAAGGCAAAAAAAGACAAATATATAAATAAAATTGTGAAAAAAGAATTTTTTATTTATGAATAAAAATGGGAATGCATCTCATTTTTTTATTGGGGGAATTTCCTAGAAGTATTAGCAATGAAGTCACAAAGCAGGAACAGTTTTAAGGCTTTTGGGAAAAACTGACCAGTTGTCTTTCAGGAATGTACCACTGTGTGTTTCCATCAGCGTGGGCAATAACTACTTCATTGACTATTCACCAATATTGCATATTTTCATTTTTTAAAACTTAGCTATCTTGTGGAAAAGAAGGGCATTTGAGGATAGTATTTCTTTAATGATGAAGTCAACATTTTTTTCTAGATGGTTTTTTTTTTTTTTTTTTTTTTTTTTTTGCTATTATGAATCCATTTATTTAAAACTGTAAAGTGGCTACTTGGCTATTTGTGTTACTTCTGGAAATTGTTGTATTCTGTAAGTCCTTTACTTTTCTAATGGAACATTTTTCTTGTTGCTTTTTATGAGCTCTTTATATGTGAAAGATATTACCTCCCTATCCTAGTTGGTTCAAATAGTCTCTCAATTTTCCATTTCCTTTCTAACTGCTTTTTGACAGGCATTCACAACTTTTGTCTTAACATTTTTCTTACTGTATGCTTAAATAATTTTTTTAATTTTCCAAAGAGTAAAGTAAAATTTTTATTTGGCAAAAACAATTCATCTTAAATATCTTACTTTTTTTTTTTTGTCTTTTTGCCTTTTCTTGAGCCGCTCCCCTGCGGCATATGGAGATTCCCAGGCTAGGGGTCTAATCAGAGCTACAGCTGCTGGCCTACGCCAGAGCCACAGCAACACGAGATCCGAGCCGCATCTGCGACCTACACCACAGCTCAGGGCAACGCCAGATCCTTAACCCACTGAGCAAGGCCAGGGATCGAACCCACAAGCTCTTGATTCCTAGTCATATTCGTTAACCCCTGCGCCAGGACGGGAACTCCTTAAATATCTTACTTTATACTTAAATTCTTCCCCAGTTTTATTGAGATGTTATCAATGTAAAAGACAGAGAAGTTTGAAGTGTACAGTGTGATAAATGGACTCATATTTATTGTGAAATGATTAGCACAAAAAGGTTAGTTAACACCTCCATCCCCTTACGCAATTACCGTGTGTGTGTGTGTGTGTGTGTGTGTGTGTGTGTGTGTTAATAACAGTTAAGATCTATTCTCTTAACTTTCGTGTATATTGTTAAGTATAGTTGCCATTAAATAGTTCTTATCCATTTAGATATCATATATATATATATATTTCTCATGTCTCTTTGTTTACACTTTACTCCATAGTTCATGCGAAATTTTAGTCTATATCACGAGGTAGGAATTTAACTTTCCCCTCCAAAATAAGCAATGAATTTTACAACACAAAACAGTCCTGAGCTCCAATCCTGGCCCGGGCTTGAATCACTCTGCGGCCGTAGGCGAGCTGCTTCCTCTCTCTGAACAGTGGTTTTCTCCAGTTGTAAAGTGGAGCTGGGAAACACCTACTGTGCTCAGTTACAGCGCTGAAGTGATGTGGTAGAGTCCTCACAAGTCGCCTGTTTTCAAGATCTGCGCAGAGAGTCTGAGATGTAACCTGCCTTCCAGCTGACGGTCTCACACAGGCTGGCAGGAGGCAGGAGACTCCTGCACCCGAAACACCCACTTCCTCGCCCGGGGTCCAGCAGGAGCATCACCCCGCCGGCATCAGCTCCCATCCCCCAGGTCCAGGCAGGGAGAGGGAGGGGCCAGAGGGTGGCTGCCCTTCCTTCAGGGAGCATGCGTCCCTCTGCCTCTTTCAGGCCCCTTTGCTCTGTGAACATCCTTAAAATGATGGAACCAGCATAGTTTAGAGTCTCTCCTGCAAACACGCAGAAAACGGAGAACTAGGAGTTCAGGTCGTGGCACAGCCGAAACGAATCTGACTAGCATCCATGAGGACAAAGGTTTGATCCCTGGCCTCTCTCAGTGGGTTAAGCAGCGGGTTAAGGATCCAGCATTGCTGTGGCTGTGATGCGGGCCAGCAGCTGTAGCTCTGATTTGACCCCAGCCTGGGAACCTCCATGTGCCAGGGGTGTGGCCCTAAAAAACAAACAAAAACAAAACAGCAGAGAATTACCTCCTGAAACCTGCATATAGGAAATGCTCAATAAACAGCCATGCCGTTATTCTCTCTCAATAGGTAGATACTACTGTCCTTATTGTTTTTTCTTTTTTAGAAATATAATATTTATTCATTTATTTATTTTGTTAACTTTGATAAATATTACATTAATTTTTTAAATAATTTTTTTATTTTCCCACTGTACAGCAAGGGGGTCAGGTTATCCTTACATGTATACATTACAATTACATTTTTTCCTCCACCCTTTGTTCTGTTGCAACATGAGTGTCTGGACAAAGTTCTCAATGCTACTCAGCAGGATCTCCTTGTAAATCTATTCTAAGTTGTGTCTGATAAGCCCAAGCTCCCGATCCCTCCCACTCTCTCCCCCTCCCATCAGGCAGCCACAAGTCTCTTCTCCAAGTCCATGATTTTCTTTTCTGAGGAGATGTTCATTTGTGCTGGATATTAGATTCCAGTTATAAGTGATATCATATGGTATTTGTCTTTGTCTTTCTGGCTGATTTCACTCAGGATGAGATTCTCTAGTTCCATCCATGTTGCTGCAAATGGCATTATGTCATTCTTTTTTATGGCTGAGTAGTATTCCATTGTGTATATATACCACCTCTTCCGAATCCAATCATCTGTTGATGGACATTTGGGTTGTTTCCATGTCCTGGCTATGGTGAATAGTGCTGCAATGAACATGCGGGTGCATGTGTCTCTTTTAAGTAGAGTTTTGTCCGGATAGATGCCCAAGAGTGGGATTGCGGGGTCATATGGAAGTTCTATGTATAGATTTTTAAGGTATCTCCAAACTGTTCTCCATAGTTACTGTCCTTATTGTTGACACTTGGGACTGTCTCTGGGCTTCCCGTTTGCGTTTGTTTTTTATCAGTACCACGCAAATGCAGCTGATCTTATATTCTATGAGAAAGGAACATGTCAGGTTTTAGTAATCGCTTCCGTGTAAATGCTGAACAGGTGACTGATTTTACAGAGGTGGATATGGCAAAGTTGTTTTGGTCTTTGTCAAGGTGCCAAACTGGTGACGTGGAAAGCACCCCCCATTCCTTTTGGGCTCCACGCATATGTTGGTGAGAGAAGAAACATTTTTCTTTGACCTTCCTGCCTCCCTCTCAGAGGATGCCTTTGATTCTATTTAGAGCCGCTTGGATAATCCAGGGCAGTCCCCCTCATCCCCAGGTCTTCAGTTTTGTCTCATCTGCACACCCCTTTCACCCTGTTAGGTAAACTCTGCAGCGTCTGAGGATTAGGCTGTGGACACCTTGGGGAGCCGTTGCTCAGCTGACCCAGCCAGCATCTCCTCGTGGATCTGGCGAGACTGGCCAGGATCAGTATGCCAAGTAAATAATTCACTTGCGAATGTCAGCCTAAGGATGTTATTTGTAAATCTGTAAAAGTCTGGAAGAGAAAAGTCACTTGAACACATCAACGGCTTTGATGTTTCTGGTTTTCTCTCCCGTCCTTGGCTAAAGGCTGATATAATTTTATGTAAACGCGGTCATGGGATGTCTACAACTGACTTTTCTGCTTTTTTCACTTCTCTAAAGTCATCTTAACAGGAGCAGAGTCTATTTTTAAATGATTCTGTACTGTGTAAGGGGTAAGGGACTTCCTGAAAACACCGGGGGAACGCCGAGAGGGACAGGGTGCACGGCCTGCATCTGCGTGCTCCTGGGCAGGTCCGAACCACGCTGTCTCCCCGAAGTCTAGGGTAGGGCCTGGAGACCCAGTCCCCTGGTGCCTCACCCCCAGGACAGCTTAAGAGGCCTTCGATGGAAAGTTAGGCATCTGTCTGACCCTTGCTTCTCATTTGCAATCCCTTTGCTTTCTGCTGGATGCAAAGGACATGGAGTTGCTGTGTGGATGGTGGCGAAGAGAAGGGAAAATCAGTGCATCGGAGGAGACGGGGGACGGATGCTAGCCCACGTCCATTCTAAACTTCTTTCCGAACTCATCCCGGCCCAGCAGCTGAGCTATGAGAAGCCTGCAGCGATGGCCAGACGCTTGGGCCTCTCTTAACACTGGAAGCATTTCTTCCTGGAGTAACAGCTGCATGTGCCTCCCGCAGAGAAGGACAAGACCGCCAGCCATGAAAGCGGCCTGAAAGTTTATTCAATTCTGCATCCGAGGGTTCTTCTGACTCTGCCATGTTCTCTTTGTAAACCCTATAAATGTCAGGGGGAAGCAAATTTTACCGTAATAGGAAAAAAAGGAAAAAACAAAAACACAACAACCCGCAGCCCAACCCCGGGGCCTGTGGTTTCAGTAATTAGCTCAATGCGCTAATGAGAGTCTTCAGGGAGAACAGCATTAATTAATGGGTGAATTTCACTTTAATAAATGTATAGGCAATTTTCTAAATGCAGATGGCAGAGTCCGCCCTGATGGGTCTGCCTAGAGCCACTCAATATGGTAAGTGTCGGAGGAAAGTGGTTAATTTGTAAAATGCTTCATGATCCTGATTAGAGCGGAAGCCATGCTGATGTTTGCTTTCCAGTGAATTATTATTCATCCCTCCCAGGCTGAGAACCTGCGTCCCCCTCCCCGCCACCTCCACCGTGGCCTCAGGCTTTTCGTTGCTCCTATTGTCCTGAATGGGGGGACACCACTCTCCCTGCTGGGGGCCTGGGCTGGACCTCCCCTCTTGGTGGGCTTTCTCTCCCAGTTTCTAACCCCAAAGCCAGCCCTGGGGGAGCTTTATCTCCTGTCTCTGAAAACCATAAGTGGCCGGACCTGTGGTCCAGGTGAGATCAAGACAGTGCTTTAGGGAGTTCCCACTGTGGCTCAGCGGTTAACGAACCTGACTAGGATCCATGAGGATTTGGGTTCGATCCCTGGCCTCAATCAGTTGGTTAAGGATCCGGTGTTGCCATGAGCTGTGCTGTATGTCGAATACATGGCTCGGATCCAGCATAGCTGTGGCTGTGGTGTAGGCCAATGGCTATAGCTCCGCTTCCGCCTCTAGCCTGGGAACCTCCATATTCTGTGGGTGTGGCCCTAAAAAGCTAAAAAAAAAAGACCCTGCTTTAGAAAAGCTGCCTCCCAGGACATGCGACACTCCAAGGCCACCCGTGCTTTAAGAAATCATTTGGTAGTAGTTGGTTACAGACAGCTAAAAAGACCAGAAAGGACAGGGTGCTAGGAGCAGAAATGAACGCCTCTCTTCGCTCAGTCCGCCCTCGGGGTGGCTTCCCTTCAGCTGCACTGTCAGCCAAACCTAGACTCAGAGGTGAAGCCGTGTTTCTGGGCCTCTGGGAGTGGCTCTCTCGTCGGCAGCTAGGGAGCACTTTCTTCACACCATCGGGAAGCCACAGCTACCGTAAGATCCAGCTGCTCTGGATCTGAAAAATTATAGTCAGTCAAAATTCATCACAACCATGACCTTGCCCATAAAATCTCAGTTTAACAAATGCCCCATTAGCAAGTCTCAACTGGAAAACCCAGGCGAAGGAAGTGCTTGCGATCCGGCGTTGTAGGAATCACGGTGGGAAGGTGCTGCTGTTGCTTAGGAAGGAGAGCACCTGTTTGCAGCTGGATCAGACTCCTGCTTCGCTGGGCGTTTCCCACACTCACGGGGGACTCTCGTGCGCCCTGCGAACCTGCGTGGCTGTTCAGTGGAGGAGTCGGAGGGGCTGCAGGAGCCTATGAATGGCTCCCACCTGCCCATCTTTGTCTGGGACCCTCTGAAAGGGAGGGAAGGACCATGTTCCAGGGACACTGGTATGTACCTGAGGTGGGGATTCCCCCCCCCCCCAGCCTTCAGTGAGTAGTAAACCAAGGTAATCGGATGTTCTGTTCTGATAAATAGATTCTGAATCCAGCACAAAAATCCAGGATAATCAGAGGAGTTCCCGACATGGCACAGCAGTTAATGAACCCAACTAGCATCCCATCCCTGGCCTCGATCAGTGGGTTAAGGATGTGGTGTTGCTGTGAGCTGTGGTGTAGGTTGCAGATGTGGCTCGGATCCCGCATTGCTGTGGCTGTGGTGTAGGCCGGCGGCTGTAGTTCTGATTGGACCCCTGCCTGGGAACCTCCATATGTGGCAGGCACAGCCCTTAAAAAAAAAAAAAAAAAAATCCAGCAAAATTCAGGCGAATCTGTATGTTCCTAGAATTAAAGGATTTTTTTTTTTTTTTAATGGGTGAATCCACAGCATGTGGAAGTTGCTGGGTCAGGGATTGAATCTGAACCACAGCTGTGACCCTCCTGCTGCTGCAACGCCAGATCTTTAACCCATGCCACCTCATGGGATGGCGTGATCAACCCAGGCCACCCCAGAGACAACATTGGATCCTTAACCCCCTATGCCACAGCAGGAACTCCTCAAAGGATTTTTTTTTTTTAATGAATATTTGTTGTCAAAGAACCATGGATATATATTTTTTTCTTTTTTATGGCCGAACTCACGGCATATGGAAGTTTCTGGGCCAGGGATGGAACCTACGCCTACAAAGCGACCTGAGCTGCAGCAGTTGGATTCTTAACCCACTGAGCCACAGTGAGAACTCCCTCAAAAGATTTTTTTTTCCTTTAAGAACCGAAATGGAATTTGGGATTATCACGTGTTCACAGCTCAGATGAGGAGGCCAGGAGGGGTTGAGATCCCTGCTCCAGGCCAGCTGGACAGAGCAGGAGACCCAGACCCAGCTCCAGAGTCCAGGACCCCGGAGGGGGCGGAGGCTGTCCACTTGCTTTTTTCTCACAGCCCCCAACGGCCAGTGTCCTCTTCTGGGGCCCGGCCATACTGGCATCATTGCTGTACGGCCGGCTGGAGTCTAGCCTTTGGAGTTAATACGCTGCTAAATTTAGGCAAGAGCAGTGGACTTAGCAAAGTGAAGAAAGCCGCATGACCGCGTCCGGGCACCCAGCGGCTTCAGCAGAAGGAGCGCGTGTCCGCTGCACCTGCTCTCCCAGCGCATGCGTCCTGGGAAGATAGGCGCGCCTCGTTCTATGTGTGAGCGGAGAAAAGACGTGCATGCCAGACTCCCTTCCCTGACACTGGTTATCGGGAGCTGAACACTTAAAAACCAGTGCTAAGAGCATTCTTGCTAAGAGAAGAGAGAATGTGTGAAGCGCCAGGAGCCCATCACCCCCGCTCATGCCCCCTGGACCCTCCACTTGGACTGGAACCGGGTGTCCGACCCACCCCCTTCTCTGCTATGAGACAGCTGGGACCAAAGCTGGGGCTGTGTCACGTGCTTGGCGGTCTGTTCTGAAAAGCAGCGGCCCACGTGAACGTTGACCCGTTGCCATCCTGCACGTGGGGCCCATTCTGCACCTGTTCAAATACCAGGCAGACAGCGGGGACCCTGCATGTGGCTGTGCTCGGGTGCCCAGCTGGGGATCTTCATCGCTCTTAACGTAGATTCAACAGATCGGCACCCGACCACCTTCTTCCCGCCAGGCGCTAGCGCTGGGGATAAGAGGGAGGGGAAAGCGGGTGCAGTTCCCGACCTCAGGAGCCTGCGGTCCAGTGGCAGGAAGCAAGCAAAACGGTAGTGGCCACAGTGATCAGGTTAGGTTACTACAGCCCCTTTTCCTTGTCTGGTCAGTACACCCAGCACTTTTTGCTCCTGTGCCTCTTGGCTGCTGAAGGGACAGGTCAGTCTAGCTGGGGCCACGACCAGGAATCCAGCCACACAGAGAGATCAAGGGCAGCTTCCGGAGCCAGACAGACCAGGCTACTGTCTCTTTCCAGTCACCCACCAGCTGAATGACCTTGGGCAGGTCAACTGAGTGAGTATGAACCTATTTGCTCCCAAAGGGTGATACCTAGGGGTGGGGTGGGGGCGCCTGGCCCAGAGGCTGTTGGGTGCCAGGAGTTCTTGGCTGGAAATTCAAATGTGGAGGGCAGTTTGCTTTCTCTGATTAAGAGTGACATGGGAGGATTCCCGTCGTGGCGCAGTGGTTAATGAATCCAACTGGGAACCATGAGGTTTCGGGTTCAATCCCTGGCCTTGCTCAGTGGGTTAAGGATCCGGCGTTGCCGTGAGCTGTGGTGTAGGTTGCAGACCCGGCTTGGATCCCACGTTGCTGTGGCTGTGGTGTAGGCCGGTAGCTGTAGCTCCAATTCGACCCCTAGCCCGGGAACCTCCATATGCCGCAGGAGTGGCTCTAGAAAAGGCAAAAAGACAAAAAAAAAGAGTGACATGGGATGTTTCCGTTGTGGCTCAGCGGTTGACAAGCCCAGCTAGTATCCGCACTAAGTGGGTTGAGGATCTGGCGTTGCTGCAACCTGTGGTGTAGGCTGTAGATACGGTTCATATGCCACGTGGCTGTGGGTGTGGCCGGCAGCTGCAGCTCTGATTCGACCCCTAGCCTGGGAACCTCCATATGCCACGAGTGCCGCCCTAAAAACAAACAAACAAACAAAAAACCCCAAAACAAAAAAGCAAAGCCTTGGATCTAGGCAGCAGAATGGAAGGCTGGTCTCCAGGCAGGAAGGGCAGGCAGGTCAATGGCTGCAGCAAACGGAGTGGTGGCCCCAGACCCCCCCCCCCCAAGTTCTGTCCTGCATTTCATGAGTCAGAGAAATGGGGAGAGCACAGGGCAACACGAGCAAGAGGCCTGTGTTGGCAGCTACCGTAATCAGAAAGCCTTCTTGACGTTTCGGTCTTGTTCACCTTTCAGCAGAACAACTGAACCGAAGTCACACTTACGCCTGTGTCTGGGCCTGGCCATTCAGGGGCAGACAGGACCGAATGTTTTTCTTCCTCTTAATTTCCACCGGAAGCACACGGAGTGAGGAGACCTGTCCTGGGAATGTCTGTAGGAGAGTTTAAGTTCATAGTTGAGGTTTTAAAACTGCAATTTGAGCCCATTAGAGCGAGATTGGGCTACTGACATGCACGGGAAAACAGTGCATTAGCCTATTTCCTTCCCGTAAAGACCTGTAAAAGCCAGTGTGATTTTTGCAGAATGAGGTTATTGCAGCCAATAATCGGCTTGGGCGGCACCAGAAGCCCTGAAATCAAGCAGATGGGGTCAAAGCAGGGCTGTGTGCCTGAGAGTGGGAGCTGGGATCGAGGCTCTGTGCCTCGTGGGGAATGTGAACTAGTTCATCTGAACATCAATAATCAATAACACAACACAATAATCAGACGGGGTCAGGATCAACCCCATTTTATGGATGCAGAAGCTGAGGCTTAGGCCACTGGGATTCTGCTACCTGGCACGGGGATTGGAGCAGCCTCCTTGCAAAGCAGGCGACCCAGGTTCTGCTCTCCCGCCTCTGTACACACTGGCCAAGCGGTGGCTTTGTGCACCTTCCTGACTTGTGGGACCTCAGTTTGCTCATGTAAATAGCCCTGCCTCGCAGGGCAGCGGGAAGGTTAAAACAGAAAAGGCGCCTGCGTGCTCAGCTGCATGCGCACTCCCGGAGGCCCCACCCAGACAGAAAGTGATGGGAGGCCAGGACCCTCCAGGCCGCTCCACGCACCTGCCTCCTTCTCCCAGCCCAGCGCGGGTGGCTCGCAGTCTCCTGTGTCACCTCCCAGCCCTACAGCTCCCCGCAAACATCACCGTCTGTGGGCAGACAATCCTCCAGCAGCAGCTTCCAGCCCATTTCCTGCCTTTGGATCACTGGGCTTTGTCATCTGAAAGCAGGCATAAGAAGTGGCCCGCCCTTTGAGGAAACTTTGAGAATAATTAATCTAATTATTTAGAGTGCTTTGAACTCTTGAGGGACAGGGTTTATCATGCTGATGATCACGATTGGGACAGCGGGTGTAATTAACTATGTACAGTTTGCCTAGGAATCATGTCTTTGAAAACCATTATTTATAATTTTACAAATTGGATGGCTCCCTCCTGGTCAGCAGCCAGCAGGAGACTTTTGAAGCCGGGGTGGGGGGGGGGAGGTGCGCTGGGCTGGTGTGTCCGAGTATCCCGAAGGGGATCGTGGACAACCCACCGCTTTGAGGATCCTTTGCCCCGTCAGTAAAACCACGGCAGCCCAGACTTCAGAATCAAAGCAGGATCCGGTCTCCAAATTGTTCTTCTTAAGCTGCCAACACCAGGTGGCAACCACATCCACAGGAAACCCACTTCACTCCTCCTTCCAGACCCATGGCCCGCCTGCATCTTACCTCTTCCCAAACCGCGGCGGGCAAGAAACCCATTTGATAGTCTTTGAAAAAGCATTGGTTTCTTGAAGGCTGCCTCTGTTCTAAGTAAGAAGGAATTGAGACATGCTCTCTGCCTTTCACCTGGTCGGTTATGGTGGTGGCTGTGGAGGGGGATGTAAAGACAATTTGGGGTGGGGGTTTGGGGAGCGGGAAGGATGAAGGATGGGAGGGTACCTCTGGTGACCCTGGTGTGGATCTGAAGGGGATGCTGAGGCCGTCTTGCGTCGCTTTCAAGGTCTCAGAGGCCCCCTGCAACTGGAGTCCTGCCTTTTCTCAGAGGGGCCCGGATGTTGCAGTTCCTGATGCGGAAGACGTTTGCCAGTGACCGCGGCTGGAAGGCAGTGAGCGTAGGAAGGCTGAGGTTGAGCGTGTGGGGAGGGCGTCAGGACCAGGCACGCATGCGCACACGCATGCGCAGGCACCCCGGCTACCTGCGCAGGTGTGGAGCCCAAAAGCGGTCCCGCAAGAAGGATTCGGGCAAGGGAATCACGCGCGATCGGCTCTCGCCCGTGCCACGTGGACTCTACTTGCCAGCTGGCCGGTGGAGGACTTCACCTCCAAGGTCCCTTCTGCCTGCTTCCCTGTTTCACGCGCCCTGGCAGGCAGCCCGTTCCGAGGCTGACGCACATCGCAGGTCTTGGGTAAGGCCGTTTCGGAGGGGCCGCTTCCTGCTGTGCCCACGGCTCCTCTTTCTTTGGGGGGCCTCTTTGCTGCTGCTTCTTAGTAGTTCTCTTGTTGCATGCACGCCTCACATGCTCTGAGTTCTTTGAAGATCGGGGGGTCTGTGCTCGTGCCTCCCGTATTAGAATCCATGGGCTTCCAGAACACCCCACCCTCGTCTCAGCTGGAAGAGGAGGAAGATTGGGGGTGGGGGTGGGGGGGTGCCTGGCCAGTGGGCAGTGTCTGAGGTGTATCCACAGAGCAGTCTGCTCACAGAGCCGCTGGCAGAAAGCGTCGTGGCCGTGGAACCCTGTCTGCCACCCCGTCGGGCTGCTGGAACCTCCTGGTTTAGTAACTGAGAGTCCACACCGCCTGGCCAGGCCTCTGCCTGCTGCGAAGCTTACAACTTGTCTCAAGCAATGAGGGCTCCAGCGAGGGTGCTTGTGGGATTACGTCTTTTTTTTTTTTTTTTTCTTTTTTTTGCTATTTCTTGGGCCGCTCCCGTGGCATATGGAGGTTCCCAGGCTAGGGGTCCAATCGGAGCTGTAGCCACCGGCCTACGCCAGAGCCACAGCAACGCGGGATCTGAGCCGCGTCTGTAACCTACACCACAGCTCACGGCAACGCCGGATCCTTAACCCACTGAGCAAGGGCAGGGACCGAACCCGCAACGTCATGGTTCCTAGTCGGATTCGTTAACCACTGCGCCACGACAGGAACTCCGGGATTACGTCTTCTTAAGGATCGGTCACTGCCATGGTCCCGGACCTTCTGTCCCCTGGATGTCTGACTGAGGGAAAGCTATAGACTGTCTTGGAGTGGTTTGGTCTGAAAACGGTGACCCGGAAGCAATCCCTGACAGCTGTGTCAGGGAGATGGGCTTTCCGTGGTGTGGCTTTGGACAGCTCAGGACCTGCGGACCGAGGCGTGGAGGAAGAATTCCCAAGGTTCAGATGACAAGGCACCCTGAACCCTCTGGAGGGCCCTCCTCCCAGCCCCAGGATGCGGGGAAGGCAGAAGCCTTCTTGGGCGGGCATCCTGGGAGGGCGGGGGTGCACCACCGTGCTGTCCAGTTGGTGACCGTCCAGCTCCATCTCCAGCTCTCTGCAGAGCTTTTCACCTGTCTGCTTTATTGTCCCGTTTGGAGCGCCTTTAAAGGAAGACCATCCCTGCCAGCACGGTGCTCTCATTGTCGCCCCTGGTCTGTTTACGCCCAGCTCTCTTTAGGGAGGAAAAGGCTGGAAACTGCATCCTAATGGCCCAATTAGTCCTAATGCTGTGCAGTGTTGACTGTTTAGTCACCACCGTATTGTGTACAGAACTAATTGTGGTGAAAGCAAAGGAAACAAACAGGCTACTAGAAAATAATTACTTGGAGTGTTTCTCTTTAGTACCTGTGCAGCGGATTTCATTATCGACAACAGCCTCTAAGCTGCTCGAAATAGTGGTATTTGTCATTTTCATAGAAACTTGATAATGACATTAATTTATCTTAATGGCCTGTTCTATTGTTATAAATAGTAAAATTAGCTTAAATTGTCTTGCTTTTGCTGGTTTTGGATGGCCACGGAGGGCCCCACAGCAGCCGACGAGTAGATAATTTGGTGTGCTTGACAGATTTCCAATAATTTGTCATGTGGAGCATGAGTAATGCTAGTGCCATTAATGTTCATTTTCCTCTAAATTCATTACTGCCCTTTTCCCTTTTATCTTTTTTAATGTCTGGGCCATTTTTCTATATTTCAAGTGGAGCCACAGAGCCTATTCATATTCAGCCGGCTATTAACATTCTGCACATAGCGAACATCCCATAGAAAACAACTCTTTATGAAATGATGAGCCCGGTTGCTATTTGTGGCAGAAGAACAGGCAGGACGAGGGGCTTTACTGGTATCAGGGCCTGGGTGTAATTAAGTCAAATGTAATTTTAAAGAAATTTAAATGTTTTCATTTTATGGCAAAGGTAAAAGAGACTCAAGGGAGACTCTAAGAAGGTGTAAATGCATGAACCTCGCTTACTCTTCCCTTCCACCATCCCTCGTGTTTCAACTTCTCTGGGGCGTTTTATCAAAGGTGAGTGGGTGGCATTTCCTACCAATGTGATGCCATTGAATCCCCAAGAAATGTGATGACCAACTTTGTTTCTGTATGCAGACATGTTGACATAATTTCCGGAACAAAACACGAAGGCTGTTTATCATCAGAAAAACTCCTAGGATGTAGCTTGTTCACTCTTAGTGCCAAATCTTTGTCCGTTTTCTGCCACTCATGGGGAAAGACCACAGAATCGGTTGCTCTGTCCTTTCGGCGTCGTTTTGTAAGGCAGGCTCCTTTCATGTGATATGAAGGCTCTCAGACCGTAGCGTGATTAGAGCTTGTGATCATTTTAATAAGGTACGTGTGATGGCTTACAAACATGGAAAAAAGTGTGCAATATTTGTCCTGGACAAGAGAAGGGCCATTGCCGTCATTCCAAGTGGCTTTCTTTTTATAGCCTGGGCGGCATAGATGCTAAGTCCTGGCCCGAGTGGCACCATGAGCCATCCCCCTTGTACTGCCATTCTAGCTTGAAGTGCCTTTGTGGCCGCCATAGAAACATGAGTGTGTTTGGTGACAGATAGCCCTTTGTATTATAAGCTACACCTTTTTAAATAGGGGGCTCGACCAAAAAGAGGGGTCGACTTTCTTATGATGCTTTGTTCTCAGGATAAGGGAGCTTCTCCTCCCTGGATCCATACAAAACTCCCCCAGGGCTTGCCTGGTCTCGCTGGAGAGCCTAAGAAAAGAAGAGGCACTGATACTTAAAATGAGCCCTTGGCCATGACTGTCAAACCCAAAGTCTCCCCCAAATGATGACTTTCCCACTGAAATAGCAAATCAGCATTTCAAGAATCTTTCCTCTCCATGAGCCGAAAGTATTTCTTTTCTCCTCGGATACACTCAGATTTTAAAAGCAGCCTGTTCAGTGAAGTCAGCCAGATGAACTCCTGAGCGCAGGTGCGCCTTGGGCTCTGCAAACCTCGGGGAGGGGTAAAGGATGATGTACTAATAACGTGATGGATCCGAGGGGGCAATTCATAAAATATTTATCCTGAAGCAGCAAATGTGTCTGTCTGCTTTGTTCATTTGTAACATAATAGTTTAGGGGAATTAGGTACCAGCTAAATCCCTTAGTCAGTGTGGTTGGTTTCACCCAGAGTCCATTAGACTGGGTTATGTATCCGCTGAGGAAGACGCAGCCTGTCAGCGGCCCATAATGGATCATGAAAGATAAATGGAATTAGGCAATTGAATAATTAGCGTAGTCCCCACCAGAGCAGCTTTAAGTAAAGGGCGGCAGGGATTTCCATTAGAAACCTCCATTTCAGCGGTTAGAAATCCATCTGAGAAGATGTGGCTGCTGCTGAAGTTAGAGCCTGTTGTGGAACCAAGGGGAAGGAATCTCCCCAGGGGGTATCCTGGTGCCCCAAAGCCAGTGTTGGGTGATTCAGGAGTCATGATGCTGGGGGGACTTAAGCCCCATCTCCCCACCTAAGGAAGTCTCCTAAGCACCAGATTTGATGGAATTGAACGTCTCCCCTGGAGGGGCCTCAGGGTCTCGATCTGCTCCTCTGTCCTCGGCTTGGAGCACTAGGGACCTGCCTTAGAGAAAGGCTGTGCTGTGGATGGTGTGCCCTGGGCTTGTGCAGTAGACAACCTATACAGCCGTGCGCTGCCACCCTTCCAGGGCCACACCCCCACCATCCGGCACGTAGTCTGGCACAGGGAGGCTGCTCCCAAATATCTGGTGAGTGAACAACAGATTATTAGGACCCTTTACTGAATTCAGTGAGAAATAAGAGAAGACTCGTTGCAAGCAGAGGTGGCCCCTGGCTTGCCAGACACGATTAGATGCAGGGTGAGAGAGGAAGTCTTTGGACTATTTTAAAGAAACCCTGAATGCATTTCCTCACTCAGGATTCATTGAGTGACTGCTGTGTGCTGAGGCACAAAGAAGAAACACAGTCTCCTGTCTTGAGGAGCTTTGTGTCCACAAACTGGAAGAGGGGCTGTCCCCAGCCCAGGGAGCCCATGCAGCCCCCCCCACCCCCAGACAGCCTGGAGGAGGCTAAGCACCTGTGGGTGCCCTGAAACCTGCACAGACATTCAAATGCCTTCTTAGCCCAGCAGCATCTAGCCCTCCTCTGAAAAATGACGGCCGGAAGGAACCACGTCTTTTGCTGAAGAGGTGACTGCCCTGAGACGGAAACGCAAGATCCCCAGGCCTGGCTTAGCCTCTCATTCGCTGGGGATCCTGGGCCAAGTCACTGACCGTCTTTAAGCCCAGTTTTCTCAGCGTTCATGGAGTTGACAGCAGCCAGCGCTCAGGGTCCCAGGATCTGATGCGGGAACCACGGGCCTGAGGGGAACATGATGTCTGAGCAGACACGCCCATCACCACCCACGCGGAAGCTCACTGGGAGGCCTTCTTCCTTCTTCAAACACACATGCGTCTTGTCATCGACCGACCACACGCATCTGGATTTGGTCTCGTTGCCCTGTTTTATACAGAGCGAGACTCTGGGAGGCTCGGGGACGTGCTCTCATCTCTCGGCTGGGAACTGACGACCGGAGCAGGACTCAGACTCGGGTCTGCCGGGCACAGAGGCCCTTGGGCCGAGGGGTTTGTTGCGCCTGCGCAGAGGGGAGGTCCTGCGCAACAGGGGACATGCCAGCCACAGGCATATGACAGTCTCCTCGTGCAAAGCCCTGCCCTGGTGAAGGGACAGGTGCTCCTGGGGAGAGGCCCCTGGGGGCGTTCTCAGGGTGTGTGCCAATCTCTCACACGGTTTTCATCCTGCAAAGCCCAAACCTGCCACCCTTCCACAGCAACTCCCCCCACCGCCGTGTGTCCCCCACAACCCCCCGCCCCCCGCCCCCGTTCCGCTTTCTGCTGTGAACCTGAATCCTGCAGTATTTGTCTTTTGTCTTTTGTGACGGGCTTATTTCTCTGAGTGTAATGGCCTCAAGGTCCAGCCATGCTGCAGCCTGTGTCCAAATTTCCCTCCTGGTCAAGGCCCAGTGGTACCCCGTGGTGTGGACGCAGCACGGTTTGCTCATCTACTCGGCCATCAGTGGACACTCCAGTTGTTTCCACTTCTTCTTCTTCTTTTTTTTTTTTTTCTTTTTTGGCCGCCCCACAGCAAATGGAGTTCCCTGGCCCAGTGTCAATGCCAGAGCCGTAACCCAGGGTGCCCGGCCGGGGATCAGACCTCCGTCCCAGCGCTCCCAGGGTGCCGCTGATCCCGTTGTGCCACAGCGGGAACTTCACTTCCACTTGTGGATTATTGCGAGTAGTGCTGCTGTGAAGGTGGGTGTATAGAGCTCTTCAACACCCTGCTTTCAGTTTTGGGGGGCATATACCCGGAAGTGGAATTGCTATAATTCTGTTTTTTAATTTTTTGAGGAACCATCCTCCAGTTTTTCACAGTGGCTGCAGCATTTTGCGTTCCCCCCCGCAGTGCACAGGGGTTCTCACTTCTCTGCATCCTCACCAACACTTGTTACTTTGTGGTCTTTTTGTTTGGTTGGTTGGTTGGGTTTATTTTGTCTTTTTAGGGCCGCACCCTGGAGGTGCCCAGGCTAGGGGTCCAATCGGAGCTACAGCCGCTGGCCTTCACCACAGCCACAGCAACATGGGATCCGAGCACGTCTGCGACCTACACCTCAGCTCATGGCAACGCCAGATCCTTAACCCAGTGAGCGAGGCCAGGGATCAAACCTGCGTCCTCATGGATGCTAGTCGGGTTCATTAACTGCCAAGCCATGACGGGAACTCCTCCTTTGGTTTTCGACGGTGGCCATCCTAATGGGGCGAGGCGGTAGATCACTGTGCTTCTACCCATCTTTTAAGACCTAGGTTCACCCTCCTCTCTCCTGCCAGAATGCCCCCAACTTCTTCAAACAAAGTGAGCATCCTGCCTGCTCCCCTGACCCCGGTCCCCAACTTTAACCTGTTTGGAGAGAGCCTGAATGTATTTGCTTGTCTGCACGCCCCTCGGATGTTGAGTTCCGAGGCGGTGGTCCCATCCCGTCAGCCAGGTGTCTTCTGCATCCACAGCGCAGTAGGTACTCTGGATGTGTTTGCTGAATGGAGAAAAAAATGTTGCCTCACTCCTATTCGGGGTAACATTTGGTCGATGTACGGGGTTTGATTTTTCACACAGCTGCAACTTACCTAAAGTGCACTATTCTGAAGTGTGTGCCTCAGTGCACTTTTAAGCATGTTGATACCTGTGTAACCACCTGTTCAGATCAAGACAGGACATTCCCAGCGCCCTTGAAATGTTCCCTTGGGCCCCTTAGCGGTCAAATGCCCCCTCCCCAAAGTAACTCCTGATTTTATTTTCTGACCCTTGATGGCTTTGCCTGTTCTTGAATGTGTATACGTGGAACCCTGTGGTGCCTCCCTTTGATGCCTGGCCTCTTAGACTTTAAGTATCTGGCAGATCTGTCCTTGTTGCCGCGTGGGTCACCAACTTGTCCCTTTTTATTGCTGAAGAGTAGCAGTTTGTGTCAGTGACCATGGTTCATCTAGCCATTCTGTTGATGGACATTTGGGTTGTTTCCAGTTTTTTGTTTTGTTTTGCTGTGCTTTTCTAGGGCCGCACCTGTGGCATATGGAGGTTCCCAGGCTAGGGGTGGAATCCGAGCTACAGCTGCCCGCCTACACCACAGCCACAGCAACGCCGGATCCCAGCCACGTCTGTGACCTACACCACAGCTCACGGCAATGCTGGCTCCTTCCCTCATTGAGTGAGGCCAGGGATTGAACCCGCACCCTCATGGACTAGTTGGGTTCTTAACCTGCTGAGCCACAGCGGGAGCTCCCGGGTTGTTTCCAGTTTTTGGCTCTGGTGATGGAAGCTGTCCTAACCATTCTTGGCTGTAAAATAAAGACGCTGTAAGCACCTTACCTGTGTTGTGCGAGGGACGCTTTCTTTCTTATGTTCTCATTTCTCTTGTGTCCGTGGAATTGCTGGGCCCTCTTGTACGTGTACGCACAGCTTGAGCAGGGAGGGCCGAACAGTTCTTCAAAGTGCTTGAATGAATTTACACTCCCACCAAGCAATGTCCTTGAGGTCCTGCTGTTCCCCAGCCTCAGCTCCTCTTGGCAGTGTCCCTCTTTTGACAGCAGGTAATCTGGTGATTGAGCATATAGCTTTTTCCTGATCTTGGCTCTCATTTCCGATTTTTCTTTGCACCAAAATTTTATTTTTAATACTGATATTTTACACTTTATTTTTTATTTTTATTCTTATTTATTTATTCATTGCTTTTCTAAGGCCGCCCCCACGGCATATGGAGGTTCCCAGGCTAGGGGTCCAGTGGGAGCTGTAGCCACCAGCCTAACCCACAGCCACAGCAATGCCAGATCTGAGCTGCGTCTGCGACCTACCCCACAGCCACAGCAATGCCGAATCCTTAACCCACTGAGCGAGGCGAGGGATTGAACCTGCATCCTCATGGATGCTAGTCAGATCCATTTCCTCTGAGCCACGACGGGAACTCCTAATACTGATATTTTAAAATTCATTTATCACAGTTTCCTCTGACTAGTTAATGTCAGTGTGTCTGCCTCCATCCACATTTGATATAGGAATTTAATTTTTTTTGGGAACAGGGCTTGTGAAGCATCACTATTTAAGCAACTGGATTGAAACTCTGTCCTCACTGTAAGGTGACCAGAGCAGCAGCGTGGGGTCCAGAGGTCGGGCCTGGCCTGAGGTTGTGGGGGTGAATCCTGCCACTGCCACCAAGGCTGCTGGGTGGCTTTGGGCAAGTTCTTATACCCTCTTGGTGACTCAGTTTCTTCATCCATAAAATTGGAAAAGTATCAGAGCACATGCCTCTTGAAGTTGTGAATAGCGCTGAATAAGTTATTGCCCTTAGAATTACCCCTGGCACTGAGTTGACGCCTGTGAAATACTAGCCGTTATTGTCACTTGGTTGCTTCAATGACTTCTGTTCCCTTTGTTTTCTTCGTCCAGGTGGGTCCTAGTAACAGCTCTCAGGACGTGTAGGCATATTTCTAGAATCCATGCTTATTTGTTGGTTATTTTTCTGTTCTTCAGCCACCGTCACAGTCCATCATCAGTCGATAACATAGGTGATAATTATCCAGGAAGTGAGTTCTCCTGATTCTGCCTTTATTTGCCTTCCCTGGTGCAGTGTTCTCGCCGGCTTGTTTTTCCTGCTGGATTCTTAGTATACCTGCTGGGGAAATGTTCGTTCGTTTTTGAACTCTGTGATTTTTAAATTAATTTCTTTTTATACACGTTTTGCGAGGCTGCTTTTCCTTGACAGTCGTTACAGCATATTGGCTATAGCCCCGTGTTGTGCATTTTCTCCTTGAGTCTGTCCGACACCCAGTCGTTTGAACTCGATTTGTAATTAACTGTAGGACTGTTGATCTTGACTGTGTCGGGTCTGAAACAGAACCCAACGACCCAGCTTTTCAAAACTTCATAATTTCATAACTTTCTTTCAACAGACCCTGAAATCACCACGCCATGTTAATTTCCAAGCGTCTTCCGTGAAGCTGTTGTGAATGGGGTTGCCTCCTTCAGCCGTTTCTGTTTGTCTCTTGTGCCCTAGAAAGTCATTGATTGTGGTGGCCGTACGTCGCAGCACGTCACTCTTGGTTGATCGCTTCCAGTGTTTTCCTGTTTGGTGAGGGAGATGGCCGATTACAGGGGGCAGAACACGGGCTTTGTGGCAGACAAACCAGACAGTAAACATACCGCCCTTCCTGACAGCGTGAGAGGCTTGGGCAAATTGCTGCCTTCCCGATGACGGGGGACTCCTTGCCAGAGAGGCCTGGGCCTGGGCCTCTGGGACTTCTTTCTTTTTCAAAAGTCACGTAAGCTGCGAGGTATACACCCAAACGCGTTGAAAGCAGAGTCTCAAAAGGATAGTTATATGCTGACATTAAAGGCAGCAGTAGTCGTGGGGACCCAAAGGCAGAAGAACTGAAGCACGGAGGACGGATAAACGAGATGTGGTCCCTCCACGCCACGGAATATTGATCAGCTTTACAAAGGAAGGGAGTTCTGGGAGTTCCCGTCATGGCTCAGTGGTAACAAACCTGACGAGCATCCATGAGGACACGGGTACGGTCCCTGGTCTGGCTCAGTGGGTGAAAGCATCCAGTGTTGCTGTGAGCTGTGGTGTAGGTTGCAGATGTGGCTGGGATCTGGCGTGGCTGTGGCTGTGGCTGTGGTGTAGGCCGGCAGCTGTAGCTCCGATTGGACTCCTAGCCTGGGAACTTCCATGTGCCACTGGTGCGGCCCTAAAAAGACAAAACAAACAAACAAGCAAACAAAACAGGAAGGACATTCTGACACATGAAAAAACCTGGGTGAACCCTGAGGATATTATGCTCAGTGAATAGGCCAGTCACGAAAAATGAAAACTGTGTCATTCCACTTATCTGAGGTTCTAGAGTAGAGTCGGATTCAGAGAGACGGAAGTAGAGGGGTGGTGGCCAGGGGCTGGGGGAGGAGGCGTGGCCACTCGTGTTTAACGGGGAGAGAGTTTCGCTTCTGCAAGGTGCAACAGCTCTGGAGGGGAGGGCGGTGATGGTTGCACAACAAGGTGAATGCGCCTAAGGCCACTGACCTGTCACTTTAAAATGGTGAAGATGGGGGAGTTCCCGTCAAGGCTCAGTGGAAACGAATCTGACTCGTACCCATGAGGACGCATGTTCAATCCCTGGCCTCGCTCAGTGGGTTAAGGATCTGGGTGCTGCTGTGGCTGTGATGTAGCCTGGCAGCTACAGCTCTGATTCAGCCCCCAGCCTGAATTTCCCATGGGTATGGCCCTAAAAAAAGACCAAAAAATTAAAAAAAAAAAAAGACGGTGAGGATGGTAAATTTTGTTATATGTATTTTATTACTATGAAAAAAAATAATTCTTTAAAAAAAAACCCACCGAGCTGGAGGTGGCATTCTGGAAACACATCCTTTAGTGGCTGGGAGTTAATGCAATGAAACACATGCTATGCATCCAAAGAATGCAGGGCTCAAATCCACTGACAAAGGTTTAATTGTACCCCTTTGATATCTCCTGATATGTAGTAAAAGGAATCATATTTGCTACTTTTTTTTTTTTAAAGCAACCCCAGTTTATTTTATTTTTGTCTTTTTAGGGCCACACCAGCAGCATATGGAAATTCCGGGGCTAAGCATTGAATCGGAGCTGTCGCTTTGATCTGTACCACAGCCACGGCAACAGCAGATCTGAGCCACATCTGCAACCGATGCCAGATGCTTCACCCTCTGAGTGAGGCCAAGGATCAAACCCACATCCTCACAGATGATGCAACGGGAACTCCTCGCTCCTTTCTTCAGTTAGCAGGCTGGAAAGTCAGTACCTCCAGGACCACACTGGGCTGGGGAGGGGGCACCAGGTGAGAGAGAGGCGGGCGAGAAGCTGCCAGTGCAGAATAATCATGTTTATAACACTAATTACGACACCTTGAACAGGTAGCATCGAGTGAACCTTTGCGCTAAAAATTTTGAAATCATTATTTTATTGATTATTCATAACAACCCACGAAGTAAGAATTATCGCAATTTTCCTAGCAAGAAAACGGGTTAAGGCAGTCAGAGAGAACAAAGGGGCCTCGTATTTGCTGCTCCTGCAAACGCCTCTTTACCCTGCAGGAGACCTGGACTTGTTATTTCTGAGAGATTCTTCCAGTTTCCTCTGTTCAGGGTGACACATCCCATTGAGGGCAGCCGATGGGCCTGGCTCGGGTCATGTGTCCTTTCCTGAAGCAGTCACTCAGGTCAGGGGAAGCAGAGAGATACGACTGGTTCAGTGAGAGATGGGGACCTTCAAAACCCTTGTCTTGTTCCTAGTTTTTTTTTTTTTTTTTTTTTAGGGCTGCACCTGCAGCATGTGGAGGTTCCAGGCTAGGGGTTGAATCAGAGCTGCAGCTGCCGGCCTATGCCACAGCCACAGCAACGCCAAATCCAAGCCAAGTCTTGTGACCTACACCACAGCTCACAGCAACACCAGATCCTTAACCCACTGAGCGAGGCCAGGGATTGAACCCGCATCCTCATGGATACTAGTCGGGCTTGTTAGTACCGAGCCCCAACAGGAACTCTCTGTTCCTGGCTTTAAGGGAGATGCGTCTGCACTTCGGCAATGGCCACAAAAAGGAGACTTGCAGCCTGTTTAAAAAGACCAAAATAGAGAAATAATAAAGTTCACAGCTAGAAAATATCGATACTGTAAATGTACTATTATAAAGATGTCTGTTCTCTCTGAATGAGCTAAATGCAGTTCCAATCAAAATCCCAGCAGTCTTGGGAGCTCCCTGGTGGCTCGGTGGGTTAAGGATCCGGTGTTGTCACTGCTGCGGCTCAAGTTCAAACCCTGGCTGGGGAACTTCCGCATTCCATGGTGAGGCCAGAAAAAAAAAATTCCATTGTTTTTCAAGGAACTTAGCAAACTGAATCTAAAATTTTATGTAGGAGTGAAGAACCAAGAATGGACAAAGAATTCCTGAAGAAGGAAAAAAAAAAAAAACAGAGGAACTTTCATAGCAAATAGAAGGTCCCACTGTGCAGCTGTTGCTACAGGGAAAAAAATGGAATCAGATTCCGGTCTGTGCCCAGGCACAAAGATCAACTCTAAGGAAGAAAGACTTAAACATTTGCGAGGCAAAACCTAAATAAAGGAGTGGACCAGAGTAACAGAAGCAAACAGAAAAATCTCTTCAAAACCTTCCCCAATCTAGATGAAAAGATTGGCAAATGCAACTACATTCAAATTAAGAAGTCCATTCATCAGGAGTTGTCAATGGGACGCAGCGAAAATGAAGCCGACTAGGAACCACGAGGTTGCAGGTTCGAGCCCTGGTCTTACTCAGTGGGTTAAGGATCCGGCGTTGCCGTGAGCCTTGTGTAGGGTGGCAGCTGTAGCCTGGGAACCTCCATATGCCACCGGTGTGGCCCTAAAACGACAAAAAAAGACAAGAAAAAAAAGAAAAGAAAAAGTGTATTCACAGCCTGGAAGTCAAGTTTTAGGAGATATGTAACCAATTAAGGACTCATTGTAAAGAACCACAAAAAATCCATATGAAAAAATTATACCACCCAACAATCAAGTCGGTAAGTCATGAGGAGATGTTTTTCAGAAGAGGAAAAATCAGCAGTAAATAAACTTAAGGCAAGATGACAATCCCATCATAATAAGCACACAAATGACAGACAAGTGAATGCTGCGATGCCATCCCATCACAATCGCCCGTCTTATAAACTTCGGGTAGGAATGTAAAATGGTACAGCCCCTCAGCAGACAACCCAGAGGCCCTGAGATCCCTCTTCTAAGAATGCACTCTTGGTTTTGCACTTGGACGCCAGGAGGCAACAGGAAGGATGTCCATGCGGCACTGCTCACAATAGACAAGAACTGGAGACAACCGAAATACGCGTTGACAGGACAGACAAGCAAATCACCCAGTAGAATAGTATATAGCACTGAAAATGGACCACCGCCAGCCACATGCAAAAATAACTGTTGAATTAACAGCATTTGGGTCTGAAGCGTTCTGAGCAGTTACAGAGGCAGAATGACAACTTGTACTTGGAGGGAAGAGGTGGAGGGCTTCCTGGAGGAGGTGGCATGGGCTATGAGGACCTGTCCATGATTTGTGTCAGCTCCCAGTTATGGTGTTTTGCCTGGATTGCACGTTGTCCCCAGCAGGTGGGCTGTGTATCCTTGCAGTTGTAGCCATGGTGTTGGGGACTTGCACCTGGAAACGTCTCAAATCCAGCTGCTTAGATGTATGCTAAAGTTTTAAATTATTAGAGTGAGAAAGGGGATTGAAAATTGATTCTGATGCTTTTATAACATCAAAACAACAAACAGTTATTAAGGCCTAATGTACATGAATGAAAAGGCAGAGACCATAAATGTCCAATTTGATGCATTTTTACCGAGTGAATTCAGCCTGGAGCCACTCCCGGACCAGAAACAAAATATTAGGAGGGTCCCAGAAGCCCTGTCCCCTGTGTCCCCTCCCAGGGTCTACTCTTTAAAGTTTTGGAAAATGTTCACCGTGAGATAAAGGGAGCGTGGCGCTTCCTGTACCAGGACCGCCTGTGTGTGTCTCTGGTCTAGGAGTTAGATGGACGTGCGTTTGCTCTGTCCCCCGGCCCCTGGTGGGCGAGGTCTTCACCGTCACTGGCCCAGGCTCTGAGTTGTCGGCTAGGCGCTTGCTGGGCGCCGCAGTCTCAGAAACACAGAGGGCTCCTGAAGGCTGCCTGCAAGGTGAGCAGCTGGACCTGGCCGCCTTCTGCCTGTGGCTGCAAGCTCTCACCATTAGCATCAGCTCGAGCTTTAACTACAGCCCAGCAAGTGCCGGCTCCTGGGTCGGGGAACGTCTACACCCACACTCCTGGTGGCAGGGCCGCCCTGCGGTGACACGTGCCTTATGTGCAGTATAGAGAACAAGCACAGGGGACATGCACCTGTCTACACCCACACTCCCGGCTGCAGGGCCGCCCTGCGGTGACACGTGCCTTATGTGCAGTATAGAGAACAAGCGCAGGGGACATGCACCTGTCCCCTCTCTCTGGTCAAGGGGGGTGTGCACTGCATGATCTCCTTTGTTTGTGACCTCGTTTTCTTTGTGAGGTGGGACAGGCTGCCAGCCCCTCCCTGGAACAGAGGAAGACACTGGCAGGCAAGACGCTTTGCCCAGGGCCCAAGGCGGGTAGGAAGACCTGGAATTGGGTCAGGGTTCTCTGATTCCAACTCAGGTGTCTGTCTTTGTTCCCACTGAGCCAAAGGCGAAGGAAATCAGAATTCCCTTAGGGCAGATCAACACGTCCCGTGGTGTCTGAACTCAAGCGGGCCCTGCCCTCCTTTGAGACACAGGAGACTCGCTGGGGTTGCTGTGCCTTTGAAAGAAAGCCCAAGGCTGCCTGGGTTCTAAAGCGCCAGGGACAGTTTCCATCTCGGCACCTCTTTTGACCTTGAGTGGACTCTCAAGTTCCTGGGCCACTTTGGCAGATGCCCTGAGCCTCTGTGTTGGGGGAAATGACAGGGGCTTCCCTTGGGGTACCTTGACTGTCCCCCAGCTGAGTTGGAGCCCCACAGAGACCTCAGGCTGTGGTGAGCTGAGCCGGGTCCTGCCAGCCCCCAGCAGCCAACTCTGCCATCTCCTCCCAACAGGGCCTTCAGCACTGCTGTGTCGGCAGCTTGAAACTGGAGGTGGCGGGAGTGTTTACACCATGGGAATTGGCAAGTGGTGCCCAACAGGGCCTCCCCTTCCGGCCCTGCACACTCCACAAATAGAAGGCAGTCCTCAGGGCAGATGTGAAATACCCTTGGCCAGAGGGCCATGTGGTCCTTATCTAGACGGCACTATGAAGCTATATGTATAGTATTTGGTGTGGCAATCTTTGAATCTGTTTCTGTTTTGTGAATAAGTTCTTTTGTATCATTTATAAAATTAGACTCCACATATTAGCAGTCTCATGTGATATTTGTCTTTGTCTGACTTACTTCATTTAGGATGATGATCTCGGGGTCCAGGCATGATACTGCCCATGGCGTTATTTCATTCTTTTTTACGGCTGAGTAGTATTCCGTCGTGTCTCTGTAACACGGTGTCTTTATCCATCCCTGGGTGGGTGGCCATTGAGGTTGCTTCCATGTCTTGGCTCTTGTGAACAGCGCTGGATTTGATGTTTTTGAAACAAAACATGGCAAGGAGGCTCTTCTGGGAGCTGTACTCATGCCAGAGGCTCAGAACAGGATAATTTGCAGGCTCTCTGTTCCACTGTGCTGTCACAGGCCACCAGCCACACGGGGCCTGAGGGGGGAGGCACTGACTGGTGACAGAGTCTGAGATCCTCGTGGGTCTCGTCGGTGTCATTTGCTGACCTTTCCCAGCAGGCCAAGCAGCTGTCCGTCTGCCTGTAGGAAATCCTGCTAGACCCTGGGCCACAGAGCTTTTCAGATCACGGACTGGGTCCTGGATTCTTCAGCAGGTAAGGAAAGAGGTGCAGGAAGCAGGGCTGTGAGGGGTCCTCTGTGATGCCAGATTCTCCTTCTCCAGCCCCACCTAGAGCCGGGTCTACCTGTGCTCTGCTCTGCTCCCCCCTGGGCAGCAGCCACATGGGGCCTGTGGCAGGGAAGGACAGGGGGCACCTGGTTAGGGGACAGTGATGCCAATGACAGGAGTGGCAGCCGCCCCTTTGGGAGCCCCTTCCAGCAACGTCCCAACCTCGAGGAGCCAGGAACCAGGAAGGAGTCCTGTCCATCGAACAAAGAAGTAGGTGTGGTTCTGCATCTCACACACACCAACCACAGACTCAGAGTGTGTGTGTCTCTGTCTCTGTCTGTCTGTCTTTCTCTCTGTGTCATCTTAAATGGCATCTCCTTTCCCAGTTGCCTCACCTCCAAACTGGCTGTGTGGCCAGGTGCTCCCCTGCTAGGATGTCTGCACCCGCTGTGGTCCAGGACTCGGTGACCCGCATCTCCTGCTCCTCTCACATCCTCCGCCAGCCCTCGTGGGGGGCAGGTGACCTGGCACAAGGCCCCACCACGGTCAGCCAAGTTCAGCTAATTAAGGCAACTCAAGCCAAGAAAGCGCAGAGTCCCCCCTTCCCCGAGAAGGTGGGTACCATGAGGACAATGGCATCCCCTGTGAACTAGAGCTCTGTCCTCGTCCCTGGAGCAGTCCCCAGTCACTGTGCTTTGAGCTGATTGTCAGAAGGGCCCCGAGTGGATAATCGGTCCTGTAACCTCTTCTCAGGCTCACCCTCCTCCTATAGAGAGGGGCGGGGCCAGAGAAGCCTGTAGCCTTGTTTTGCACAACTGCAAGCACTAGCTGTGTTCCGACACACTTTTCCTCCAGTTCCCCAGCGGAACCCTCCCAAACCCCAGCTGCTGCCAAAGGAGCCTGGGGGACCTGATGGAGAGGCCCGGCCCCTACCAACTCCTCCTTGCTCCTGATGGCAGCAGGAATCTCAGAGCTGGAAGGGACCTCAGAGGCCACCTCCTGTAACTTCTCTCCCGAGACAAGGTCCCACCCCACCCCGCGCCCCGATGGCCACCAGGTCTCTACAGGAAAGGCCGAGACCTGGCTGCCTGCTGAAACGCCTGGTGTCGCCAAGCAGTGCCTCCAAGCCCGGCTGCACCCTGCAGTTCCCAGCGTGGTGCCTGCCCAACCTGCGGTAGAGACGCAGCCCCTGGGTCTTCTCTTCTTGCAAACTCACCAGCACAGCAGGGCTGTGCCCGGGGATCAGGCCAGACGTCTTGGTTTCTCAGTCATTCCGCAGATGGCAAGGCTTCCAGAGCTCCCTTCTGGACACAGTCCAGACTCCCACGTCCTCCTTCGGGGCGCCCGCGAGCACCGGCTTAGAACCGAGGTGGGTGGGGCTGCGCCCGCCGTCAAGCAGACGCTGGGCTCCACTGCGTTTGGATAATCGAGAGATGCGTGAGGTTGCATGCAGACTGAACCTGTGCCAGCTTAGAATTTCTGAGCCGTCACCCCCATCTTGTTATTTACGCAATGAATTATTTAAACCTAAAAGATACATGGCTTTTAAAATCTCATCGTGGGGTTCCCATTGTGGCTCAGTGGCTAATGAACCCAACTAGCATCCATGAGGTTGTGGGTTAGATCCCTGGCCTTGTTCAGTGGGTTAAGGATCCAGCGTTGCCGTGAGCTGTGGTGTAGGTCGCCGCAGACGTGTCTCAGATCCCACATTGCTGTGGCTGTGGTGTAGGCTGGAGGCCACAGCTCCGATTGTACCCCTAGCCTGGGAACCTCCATATGCCAGGAGTGCGGCCCTAAAAAGACTGAAAAAAAAAAAAAAAAGGCTCATCCTTTTGGTTTCAGCTTATGAAGGTCTTTTTGAATCCTGGTATTTCACAACAGGAACCAACCTTTCAGTTCTCCCGCCGGGCTTCCTGCTGTTTTGAGGTATAAAGGCACCCAGAATAGCCCCCAAGGACAGGGCTCTGACCCCAGACCCCACCATCTCTGCTCAGTTGACTCTGGAGCATTGAAAGCTCTTTTGCGTCATTTGCATGTATTAGCTCTGAGTGTTGTAACATCTATTCCGTGTCTCAGAAATCTGTTTTCCAAAATCCCTTTCATTGTGGCGATTGCACTTGTAGTCCATTTGATGCGCAGTTCAGGCAGGCTGGGAGAGTTAGTCTTTTCTGGGGCCGTGTAATCAACATTATCTTAGTTTGAAGTGTACGATGGGATGATGCGACATTTGTTTGTTTGTTTTAGGGCTGCAACCCCTGCATATGGAGGCTCCCGGGCTAGCGGTTGAATCAGATCTGTAGCCGCGCTGGCCTACACCGCAGCCACAGCAACGCCAGATCTGAGCAACGCCATATCTTCGACCTACACCACAGCTCATGGCAACACCGGATCCTTAACCCACTGAGTCAGGCCAGGGATCAGACCTTCGTACTCCTCATGGATCCTAGTAGATTCGTTTCCACCGAGCCACAGCGGGAACGCCCCGATAGTTTTATATGTTATAAGGGATCACCAGAATAAGTCTAGTTAACATCTGTTCCCATGCATAGCAACATAATTTTTTTCTGGTGATGAGAAAAGAAAATTTTTTTGGACCTTTTTTTTTAGGGCCACACCCACGGCATATGGAGGTTCCCAGGCTAGGGGTCGAATTGTAGCTGTAGCCACTGGTCTACAGCAGAGCCACAGCAACACAGGATCCGAGCCGCATCTGCGACCTACACCACAGCTCACGGCAACGCTGAATCCTTAACCCACTGAGCAAGGCCAGGGATCGAACCCGCAACCTCATGGTTCCTAGTTGGATTCATTAAGCCCTGCGCCACAACGGGAACTCCTGATGAGAACTTTTAAGATCTATTTCTCAGCAGCTTTCAAACAGGCAGTACAGCGTTATTGACTATAGCCGCCAGGCCGTACATTAAACCCCATGGCTTATTTATTTTATAACTGGAAGTTTATACTCTTGCACACTCTTTACCCATATCTCCCACCCCACCCCGGCCTCTGCAAACAAGCCACCAGTCTGTTCTCTGCACCTGTTAGCAAGGGTTCCTTCCCCTCTTCCTTCCTTCTCCCTTCCGCTCCCTCTCTCCTCCTCTGCCTTTTTCTTTCTTCTGATGCCACATACGAATGAGACGATGTGGGATCTGTCTTTCTCTGTCTGACTTATTTCACTTAGCATAATGCCCTCACTGTCCATCTGTGTTGTCACACATGGCAAGATGTTCTTCCTTTTATGGCTGAATAATATCCCACTGCGCCTGCATGTGCCACAATTTCTTCATCCATTCAGCCCTGAGTGGACACATGGCTGGTTGCCCCAATTTACATTCCCACCAGCATTTCACCTGGGCTCCCTTTTCGCCACATCTTCACCAACACTGATTACTTGTCTTTTTTTTTTTTTTTTTTTGGCTGCACCTGCAGCATGTGAAGTTCCCACACCAGGGACTGAGCCCACCCACAGCAGTGACAATGCCAGGTCCTTAACCCACGCGCCACCAGGGAGCTCCTCTTAACCGTTTGATATTAGCCATACTGACAGGTGTCGTCTGGATTTGCACTTTCCTGATGATTAGCGAGTTTGAGCCTCTTTTCATGTACCTGTCGGCCATCCGTGAGGGTTATTCTTACTAAAGCCTCTGCACTGTGCCGAATGCCCATAACCACCTCTCACTAATTTCTCCAGAATCTTCCACCGCATTCTAGGTGTACTGTTTCTGTGTCACTCACCCTCTTCCTAGCGTAATAAGGTTGAATGTGTGCAAAAAGACACAAGGAAGGTGGCTGTCATGGCTAAGCTTCTTAGGGGGGGTGGGGGCACTTTTCTGAGCCTCTGTTTTAATACCACTTACATTCCTTTACTTTTTATCCTTCTTAGGTTTTTTTTTTTGACCACCAGCACCTGGTCTAACCTAATTTTGAAATTTCTCCCTTATGCCTCAACCTATAAAGATGAAATCCTGCTAAAGGGGGCATTTGAACTTGTTGGGAAGAAGTCCAAAGTGAATGTCCCGAAGCAGGGTTCCTAAAGTCCCCTCCCAGCTGTGGGGGAGACACAGAGGTTTGGAAACAGGGGTGGGAGGTGACAACTGATGGGGGAAGGGGTGATGACACCCCCATCATGAACCTGTAAGTGCCATTCCGGGGTCTCTAACGGGGAGGGTTCGCCTGGCTGGTTGCCTGATTTAATTCTGCATCTGGGAGTTCCCGTTGTGGCTCAGTGGTTGACGAATCTGACTGGGAACCATGAGGTTGTGGGTTCAATCCCTGGCCTTGCTCAGTGGGTTGGGGATCCGGTGTTGCTGTGAGCTGTGGTGTAGGTCACAGACGTAGCTTGGATCCCATGTTGCTGTGGCTGTGGCATAGGCCGGCAGCTACAGCTCCGATTGGACCCCTAGCCTGGGAACCTCCATATGCCACGGGAACGGCCCTAGAAAAGGCAAAAAAAAAAAAAAAAAAAAGAAAGAAAAAGAAAATTCTGCATCTGTAAAACCGGAGGGGTGATGCTTGCCGGGTTGGCTTGGCTCAGGGTCAGCAGACTGAATTCCACTTTTCTCTCTGTCCCTTCCTGGCTCAGTGACTGAAGCGAACACTCAACACCGTTGAACTTGAGTTTCTGTATTCTCCAACGAGGAGCCCTAAATCCCAGGGGCTGCCCATGGTTTACCCAAGCTGTCTTCATCAGAGTAACACACGACTCATCTGTTAAACAGTTCAGTTTTTATTTTGGAGAAACACCTCGCGCACAGAGGGCGTATGAGAAAGGTTTGCACTGTATGAATTATTTTCCCATTGGAAACCCAGAATCTTGCTCAAATGGCTTCCCAACCCACATTGTACTCAAGTATCCTGTTTGTTCCATTAACTATTCACAGAGTCAACTGGGGAGCCGCTGTTATTAATTTCAATGGAAAGCTAAAATGCAGTTCATTTTCTATAATTGCAGGCCCACGGTCTAAAGAGCCAGCAAAAGCTTTTAATCTGAGGCATTTTTAGAGGAGTATGATCAGAATTACATTGAACATCTTTTGAAGGTACATAATTATGAAAACCTCAATAACATAGACATTCAAAGAGCCCAAACCATAGATGCTAAACTCACATGCGGGGAACAAGGCAAATTGCCGTCTTAGTTCTGATGGAGAAACGACCACGGGGAAGGTGGGCAGTGTTTGCACACCTTGCTTTCCTAGTTTACTCCAGCAGTGTGAGCTCGTCATGCCGCACGGGAGGGGGACATGGGGGGTATGATCCCTTCGTTTCTGGAAGATGTGGGGACCTCAGGGAGCTTGAACCTCGGGCTGCGGCCCCCTCGCACCCCTTTCGCGGGGCGGACTGCAGACCTGGGTGCTCGGGCGCGCGTGGGCGCTTCACGCAGCCACCAGGGGGCGCGAGAGGGTCTCTCCCGGAGCCGCCGGCCCGCCGCCCGCGGGGCAGGAGCCAGCAAGGCAGACCCTCTGCTCTCCTCCTGCGTGGAGACCGCTCCTGGGTCGCAGGCGTTTGGGCAGCGCTGTCATCACTGGTCCCCTCTCCCCTTCCCGCGCAGAGGAAGGACAGTAAGAGGCCAAGGGAGCTCCCGCAGCAGCCACCTCCCCACCGCATGGAGGCCCGGGGGCGGGGTGGGGTGGGGGAGCCGAGAGCAGGACACACGTCCGCTTTCATTCCGAACTGAAATTTGTTGTACAAACACACCCACCAGGTGAGCTGCCCAGCGGAGCAGGTGTGCCAGCCCGGACTCAGTCCCCGCTCCCGGTCGGGGACGCACGTGCGGGGCGCGGAGGCCCGGGAATCCTTCGCTCCTTGCGTGATGGCGAAGCGTTGCTGAGCCTGAACTAGCTGTGGTCCACCGGCGGGGGAGGCAGAGGGACCAGCAGGGGCAAACCGGGGAGGGACAGAGACTAGTACCAGGCGGGCTGGTGGGGCGGGGGTAGGGAATCGAGCCCCACAAACAGACGGGAGCCAGAAGTGATGGGTCCCTTATAAACCTGTCAGGCTAAGAAAACCGGCCTTGATACTGTTTTATCTATCTATCTATCTATCTGTCTATCATCTATCTATTTATTTATCATCTATCTACCTATCTATCTACCTATTTAGTGTTTTTAGTTGGATCCGGGACGTATGGAAGTTCCCTGGCCAAGGACTGAATCTGAGCCACAGATGCAGCGCGATGGATCCTTAACACATTGTACCAGCCTCCGCGTTGCTGCCGAGACAACATCGAATTCTTAACCCGCAGCAGGAATTCCCCAGTAGCAGGTTTAGAGCTGGGAGCCACCCCCGCCCCCCGCACAGATGCTCAGTGGAAAGAATTTTTCTGGTCGAGATGCTGTATTTCTGCAGTTTTCCACATCTTGCACTGAATTTCAGTGTCAAGTTCTCAACTGGGCAGTGTCTGAATCCTGAAGTACGCTTAATGTCAGCAGCGTGCATAGGAATTGAGAAGAGGCCTTCAAGGAAGTTCTCCTGTTCAGAAATTAAACTGGAAAATTTTGAAAGCAAAGAGCTCACATACAGAGGATGGGCTGAAATCAGCTAGTTTTGACACGATAAGCCAAGAATGCCAATCTTTTTCAAAGTCACAGATAAGAGTAAATTAGAACATAGAGTTAGCATAGTTTGCAAGCTTGGAACATTCCTACTTGGTAGAGCTTTAACTTCTGGCCTTTTGGGAGGTCTAGCAAGGTACAAGAATGTTTTAACTTTTCATCTGACTTGGCTCCTTCTGCTGTAAACATCCCACAGGGCAAACATCTTTTTTTCATTTTCATGTTTGTTGAATGACTGTTGATCGCCTGAAGCACTCCCCGTGGGAAAGGCAGGTGTAAAAAGAGCTGGCAAGCAATTCTTTCTCCTGCTCTTAGGCTGTGCCATGCATTCAGGATGACATGCAATAAGGTGGTGTCTGTAGCTGGTGATGGGCCTGGTTTCTGGTGTGTGTTTTTCCACTTGCCAGCTTTATGCAAATAAATAAGCCACTTGGAGTTCCTGTTGTGGCTCAGCGGAAACAAATCTGACTAGCATCCATGAGGACACATGCTTGATCCCTGGCCTTGCTCAGTGGGTTAAGGATCCCGCATTGCTGTGAGCTGCGGTGTAGGTCGCAGATGTGGCTCAGATCCCGCATTGCTGTGGCTGTGGTGTAGACCAGCATCTACAGCTCGGATTCAACCCCTGGCCTGGAGATCTCCATATGCTACAGGTTTGGCCCTAAAAAGACAAAAGACAAAAAAAAAAAAAAAATAGGAAGCCATTCAACCTTAGTTTTCTTCATCTGTCAATGGGACTAGTCTATACTAACAGACCTTCTAAAGTTTCTGTGAGATTCAAATGGAAGTTTTGTAAGGAATGCAGAGAATATGAATGTAGAGCTGTTGAGTGTATGGAGTGTTTCGGGGCAGATGCCTGGGGTTGGACATTGGTCACTTGCACTTGATCACATGGGAAGGCCAACACTATTGAATCTGCCTAGAAATGAAGCCCGTTCAACAGGGAAGTGAAAAATAAACAATTCACCATCTTGTGTCGCTTCTTCAGATCTATCGCACCGATGTCAAACCACAGGGGTCTGGCCAACCACAGCCTTTGTCTCACTTCTAAACTTTTCTGTTGGTTTGTTGCTACTGTGCTATTTCTTCTTTGTCTCTCTTTTTGTCTCTTTTAGGGCCACACCTGTGGCCTATGGAGGTTCCCAGGCTAGGGGAGGAATTGGAGTTGGAGCTGCAGCTGCCGGCCTACACCACAGCCACAGCAATTCGGTAATCACCCGCGACCTACACCACAGCTGTCAGTAACTCGGATCCCCAATCCACTTAGCAAGGCCAGGGATTGAACCCACATCCTCACGGATGCTAGTCGGGTTCATTACTGCTGAGCCACGACTGGAACTCCCACTGTGCTGTTTCTATGGAAAATTTCAAACATCGCCTTGCTGCCTCCTCTTTCCTTGTTCCAATGTGTCCGTCTTTGTGCTGGAGGGTCTGAAAGCGGATCCCAGATCATGCTTTCATTCAAAAACACTCGCGCACCGGCCAAACTTCTGGCAAGAGCAGCCCGAGGCCTCCAGGGGCCTCCATCCACTCCCTCCGGGCCGGGGGTCTTCCCAGCTCCACGTCATCTCCAGACGGTGTCTCAACCTCATCCTTTATAGCAGGGATTCCAATACCAGAAACAGGGCCAGGGACCCTCCCCTTCTGAGGCTCGATGACTTGGGGTCAATGTGGCGGAAGACCTTAGCGCACGGTGTGGGGCTGGGTTGACACAAGGACGTCATAGTCTATGGAACGACTGTTACGGCTGAGCGTGACACGTGGGTAACGGTAAGTTAAGGCCCTTTCCCCTGTGCCCTGTCCTCCCCAGCCAAGGGCGTTTGAACTCTTGCTTCCAATACCCTGGGTGTCCTCCACCTGGCACCGGCCTCAACCACGTCAGGGGCGTCTAGTTCCAGCTGAGCCTGTTAGGACTGGAGAGGCACCCCCTGCCCCTGGGCATGCACAAGTGACCCCAGGTGCCCTGCTGACTGCAAAACTCCACCCGCCGCTCGTGGCCCTGCCCCCAGTTTTAAGCGCAGAGGCCTCGATGCGCCTGCGCACAACCTCACGCCTCCTGCCAATCACGGCTCCCCACGCCCCCCACGCCCAGGGCCGCCTCCGCTTTATTTCTTGGTCCGTAAAGACTCGGTGGGAAGAGTGGAGCCGCTGTGACGCCTGCGCTGGGCTTCGCTGCTTTGTGGGTTAACCTCCTGGTTGCTGCAAACCGGACGTCCTCGCATTGTGGCTGTTGCACGACAGGCCAAGGGACCAGGGTCGTTTGGTAACAAGGTGAGACAAGAACCCCTTTTCTTAAACACTTGCTGATGATGCGCAGGATAAGCTTTGCTGCTAGGAGCACCCGCCACTGCCCACAGGCTGGGGCACCCAAAACAGGAGGCGAGGCCAGGCCCGGCCCGGGAAGGGCGGGACTCAGCAAAGCCGCCCCGGGAGAGGCTGTGGGGCGCATCCCCTGACTTCGACATTCTTGGTTGGGCTCTGAGTCCCCGCGGACAGAGGACTTTTTCATAGAAGAGAGTCCAAGAAAAGAAAAGCTTTATTTTTAACACCTGCCTCCACTCTCAGCATCTCCACCTGGGATAACTTGTTGCTTCTCTTCCATCAGAGGCTAAGCAAGCGGTCTTTCTAGACCTCTCTAGAGCTAGTGGCCAGTCTGCAGGCAATGCGAGGCAGGGTTGTTAGGATTCACTGGAAGCAGGTGAGAACTGATAGAGGCTCCAGAACTAGCCCAACTTCAAAGCCTCAGCGGTAGGTGGGGGAGGATGGGGGGAGCGCTGTCTTCAGCGGGGGGGGGGGGCGGGGGGGCTCTCTCTGTTGCCAAAATATTGGCTGGCTCTGTGCACAGATGCCAGATAGAAAGGAGGAGATGGAGCTGGAGGGAAGAGAAAAAGTAGCTTGAATTGCCAGGCAAAGAGGGGAGCACAGCAGGCTAGGGCCTCCAGAATGGTGCACTCCCAGGGGTAGTGAGGAGTCTTACAGTGTTTGGGGGGCAGGGCTGGTCAGCTCAGGGACACTCTCCTGATGGGTGCGTGGTGAGCTAAGTGGGAGGCAGCGTCCTCAGCCTTCTGGTCCCACCTGGTCTGGGGTCTACCTGCTTGTGGGCCGCTCACAGTTGGCGTCTTCCACCTGCTGGGGTTTCAGCACCTGCAGAACAGCTCCGAGGACACGGCTGGGAATATTCTCTCTAGTCTTTGAAGAACTGAAGGTCCTTGACTTTGTTGAATGGCTGATTTATTACTGTTTTCTTTTTACTCTGTATTTTTTTTTTAACTTCCCTAATTAAATTGGTTCTTGGACTAAAGTTTTTCTATGGATAAAAAGGCAGCGGAGGACGTGAGTGGGGGTCCTGCTGGGCAGTGGGTGGGGGTGGCAGGTCCCTGAGAAGCGGGTCTACTCCTGTGCTGGCGAAGTTTCCGCGTCTGTCACTGAGCCCTTTACAGAGGGTGGGTGCTGGGCGTCTGCACATCTCTTCTAGAGCGCTTCCGCGTTGCCATAGAAACTAATTGGTAGCGTGTTAAATGGCACAGATTTACACTGTAAAATGGCAAGAGAGCCTCCTAATAAGGACCCCGAGGAGTTGAAACCTTCCCTTCAGCAGGCAGCGTCTGAAGGGAAAAAGCTCACTTCCTGAATTCCCAACCGGTGACCAGGCAGCAGGTCACCAGGCCTGGGTGATCTGTGTGGCTTCATTTGTCACCAAGTGAGGACAAACGGAGGAGAATCTAGATTATGAAAGACAACGTTAGGTGTTAGAAAACAGTGATCCAGAGTCTGTGTCTTGTGCCCACAGTAGGTGCTGGATAAATATTCTTGTCTAAATGACCATGTGGGAAAGAAACAGGTCAATAGCTTGAATGTGCTTATTCGTGGCACCTTCAACAGTCCGTACTTGAGTGTGCAACTTAAACACCCCACCCTTTGGGGTTTTTGTTTTTTTTGTCTTTTCTAGGGCTTCACCCATGGCATATGGAGGTTCCCAGGCTAGGGGTCTAATCGGAGCTGTAGCTGCCGGCCTACACCACAGCCACAGCAACTCGGGATCCGAGCTGCATCTGCGACCTACACCACAGCTCATGGCAACGCTGAATCCTTAACCCACTGAGCGAGGCCGGGGATCGAACCTGCAACCTCATGGTTCCTCGTCGGATTGGTTAACCACTGAGCCACTAGGGGGACTCCCCCCCCCCCCCGTTCATTTTTAATACCTTGCCTTAACCTGGCACTTGAAGAGTAGTTATCTTAACTTCACCTCTTAGCTTTACAGTCTGGGTTAAGGGGACTTTACTCTCTGGTACCATGAGAGGCATGATGAGCCGGCGATGGAGCCTTAGAATCTGAAATCCAGATTTGTTAACTTCAGATTTAATTGTCACCGGCCGCTTATCTGACTAAAGCTTCAGAATAGTCGAGAACTCCGAAAGCAACAGGCCGTTTTCGTACACATAAGAATGGAAATGAGGAAGTTGGAGGAGTAGGATTTGCAGACCCCGCAGTCTTGTGGTGGGAGAAGTGCAAGAGCTGTGATGGAGCGGGGGCTGGGCTGTCTGAAACCAGCTCCCGCGGCCCAGCGTCCCTGGAAGGTGGAAATCTGCTCAGCTGGTCCTGTGAGAACCCTTCTCTGGGTTTTAATACAGGCCGCGTGTGCTCGGACGAGTGACTGACTGTGATCTCTGCTGGCTGCCTCGGCCCCAGGACATGAAAGGCTGCTTTAGTGGCTCTGAACAGCTCGGGAGCCACTTGTCAGCTTGACGGTGATGGCACTGCTGCATCGCAGGCTTTTATGAAATCTCCCAACATCTAGGCTACAGCCTCAGCTCCCAGGTTGTTTAGGTCAGTGTGGCCTTTAATCCCACTTTGGGGAGCTACCGTTGTGGCCCAGTGGCAAGGAACCCGACTAGTATCCATGAGGACGTGGGTTCAATCCCTGGCCTTGCTCAGTGGGTGGGGGAATCCGGCACTGCTGTGAGCTGTGGTGTAGGTCACAGATTGAGGCTCGGATCTTGGTGGTACTGTGGTTGTGGTGCAGGCCCACAGCTGCAGCTCCAATTCGATTCCTAGCCTGGGAACCTCCATATGCCGCAGGTGCAGCCCTGAAACGAAAAAAAAAAAAAAAAAAAAAAAAAAAAAAATCCCACTCTGGCCTGTTTCCTACATGTAAAAAAATTGAGGTAGAGTTGATTTACAGTGTTGTGTTAATTTCTGCTGTACAGCAAAGTGATTCAGTTGTGTACATATATATATATATTCTTTTAAAATACTCTTTTCCAGAGTTCCCGTTGTAGCTCAGTGGTTAATGAATCCGACTAGGAACCTGAGGTTGCCGGTTCGATCCCTGGCCTCGCTCAGTGGGTTAAGGATCTGGCATTGCCATGAGCTGTGGTGTAGGTCACAGATTCAGCTCGGATCCCACGTTGCTGTGGCTCTGGCGTAGGCTGGTGGCTACAGCTCCGATTAGACCCTTAGTCTGGGAACCTCCATATGCCTCAGGATCAGCCCTAGAAAAGGCAAAAAAAAAGACAAAAAAAAAAAAATACTCTTTTCCATTATGGTTTATCACAGCTATCGGATCTAGTTCCGTGCTGTACCGTAGGACTGCATTGTTGATCCATTCTGTATATTACAGTGTGCACCTGCTAATGCCAAACGCCTAGTCCATCCCTCCCAACCCTGCTCCCCCTTGGCAACCACAGATCTCTCCTCTATGTGTGTGAGTCCATTTCTCTTTCAAGAATAGGTTCATTTGTGTCATGTTTTAGATTCCACGTTCTCTAGTTCCATTCATGTTGCTGCAAGTGGCATTATTTCATTCTTTTATGTGCGAGTAGTATTCCATGGTATATATGTGCCGCCTCCCCTTAATCCACTCGTCTGTTGATGGACATTTAGGTTGTTTCTGTGTCTTGGCTGTTGTCAACAGTGCTGTGATGAATACACGTATGCATGTTTCTTTCCGAATGAGCATTTTGTCTGGATATATGCCCAGGAATGGGATTGCTGGACCATATGGCAACACATTTTTAGCCTTTTGAGGCACCTCTGTGCTGTTCTGCATAGTGGCTGCACTAACTTAACCTTCCCTCCGACGCTGTCGGTGGGTTTCCTTTTCCCCACTCTCTCCAGCATTTATTCGTGCACTTTTTAATGATGCTCATTCTGACTGGTGTGAGACGGTACCTCACTGTAGTTTTGATTTGCGTTTCTCTAATGTCGAGCATCTTTTCGTGTGCCCATTGGCCATGTGTACGGCGTCTTTGGAGAAATGTCTCTTGAGGTCTTCTGCCCATTTTTCGGTTGGGTTGTCTGCTTCTGTTATTGAATTGTTAGTGAATCTTGGCGATGAAGCCCTTGTCGGTCATAGCGTTTGCAGATACTTTCTTCCATAGGTTGTCTTTTCATTCAGTTGATGGTGTCCTTTGCTGCGCCAGAGCCTGTAAGTTTGATTAGGTCCCATGTGTTTGCTGAGCAAAAGCTGGTAAGTTTCTGTATATTGCCTGGGGAAACTGAATTAAGAAAATACTGGTAGGATGTCATGTCAGAATGTTTTGCCTGGGTTCCCTTCGAGGAGTGGTGTCGTGTCTTTAAGTCCTTAAGCCATTGTGAGTTTTATTTTGGTACAGGGTGTGAGGGTGTCTACTAACTTCATTGATAGACGTGCAGTGGTCCAACTTTCCCAGCACCGCTTGCTGAAGAGGCTCTCTTTTTCCCATTGTATTTTCTTGCTTCCTCAAAGAGGAATCATCTGTAGCTGAGCGGGTTTGTTTATTTCTGCTGCATTGATCTCTGTGTCAGTATTCATACAGATACCACGCTGTTTTGCTTACTGTGCATTGTCTGAAGTCTGTAGTATTTTTCTGAAGTCTGCGTTCTGCTTTGTCCTTTCTCCTGCAGAGAGCTTTGGCGGTTCTGGGTCTTTTTATGAGTCCGTCTAAATTTTAGAATTATTCCAGTTCTGTGAAAAATGTCGTGGGTAATTTGATAGAGATCGTATTACATCTGTAGATGGCTTTGGGTGGTATGGCCATTTAAACTATTAATTCTGCCAGTCCAAGACCATGGGTTCTCAGAGTTGCTGTCATGGCTCAGTGGGTTAAGAACCTGACTAGTTACATGAGGATGTGGGTTTGATCCCTGGCTTTGCTCAGTGCGTTAAGGATCCAGTGTTGCTGTGAGCTTCAGTGTAGGTCGCAGATCTGGCATTGCTGTGGTGTTGCTGTGGCGCAGGCCCGCAGCTACAGCTCTGATTGGACCCTCTAGTCTGGGAATTAAGATGTGCGGTGGGTGTGGCCCTAAAAAAACCAAAAAAAAAAAAAAAAAAAAGCATGGGTTCTCTTTATTTTTTATTCACCTTTGATTTACTTTATTACTGTTTTATAGTTCTCAGTATGTAAGTCTTTTACTTCCTTGGTCAGGTTTATTTCTAAGTATTTTTTGGTGTAATTTTAAAAGGTACTTTTTTTTTTTTTTTGGTCTTTTTGCCTTTTCTAGAGCCACTCCCATGGCATATGGAGGTTCCCAGGCTAGGGGTTGAATCAGAACTGTAGCCACTGGCCTACGCCAGAGCCACATCAACATGGGATCTGAGCTGCATCTTCGACCTACACCACAGCTCACGGCAACGCCGGATCCTTGACCCACTGATCGAGGCCAGGGATCGAACCCGCAACCTCATGGTTCCTAGTCGGGTTCGTTAACCACTGAGCCACGATGGGAACTCCAGGACTGTTTTTTTTAAACACTTTTTCTGGTACTTCATTGTTTGTGTCAAGAAATGCAACCAATTTCTGTATTAATTTTGTATCCTGCTCCCTTGTCAAATGTTTCAGTTCTAGTAGTTTTGTGCGGAGTCTTTAGGGTTTTCTCTCTATAGAATATAATTTGCATATAATGACGATTTTACCTCTTCCTTTGCAATTTGGAAACTTTTTATGTCCTGTCTGATGGCTGCGGCTAGGATTTCCGATGTTGAGTAGAAATGGTGCGAGAGGGCATCCGTGTTCCAGATTTTAGTGGAAAGGCTTTTTGCCGTTGCGTGTTACAGGGGCTGTGAGTTCCCACTTATTTTTTGAAAGGTATCATTGACATAAAGCACATTAGCTTCAGGTATAAACAGTATTTGATATTTGCTATATGGTAAAATCACAATAAGCATCATCCCCTTACATAGTTACAGTTTTTGTTTTTGTTTTTTTTCCGTGATGAAAACTTTAAAGATCTGCTCTCTCGGCCCCTTGCCCGCATGCCACGCGGCGCCCCCTGTGGTCACCACACTCCCGTGACTTGTTTTCTAACTAGAAGTTGGTACCTTTGGGTCCTCTTTGCTTCTTAGTCTGCCTCCCCGCCACCCCCGCCTCTGGCAAACCACCAGTCTGTTTCCTTTTAAGATTCCACATAGGAGTTCCTTTGGTATTTGTCTCTCTGACTGGTTGCGCTTAGCACAATGCCCTGGAGGTCCATTCGTGCGGTGCCGTGTGGCAGGATTTCATTCTCATGTCTAAACAGTATCCCCATGTCTTTTTTACAAATGTTTATTAAAGCTGATGTGCAATATTGTGTCTAAACAATATTCCATTGATTTAAAATGTTTTGAAGTACAGTTGCTGTACACTATTGTGCCACCAACTGCTGTACAGCAAAATGATTGAGTCATACACATATATACGTTCTTTGTCCGTAGTGTCTTCCATCGTGCTCTGTCCCAGGAGATTGGACATAGTTCCCTGTGCTGTACCCTAGGACCTCATTGCGTATCCATTCTAGATGGAATAGTCTGCATTTATTAACCCCACACTCCCCGTCTATCCCACTCCCTCCCCCCTCTGCCTTGGCAACCCCAGGTCTGTTTTGTAGACAGGTTCATTTGTGCCATATTTTAGATTCCACATCAAATACATTTGATACGGTATTTGTCCTTCTCTTTCTGACTGACTTAGTACGAGAATCTCAGGTTGCATCCATGTTGTTGCAGATGGCATTATTTCATTCTTTTTTATGGCTGAGCAGTATTCCATCGCATGTATGTACCACATCTTCTTAAGCCTGTCATCTGTCAGTGGACATGTAGGTCGCTTCTGTCTTGGCTGTTGTGAATAGTGCTGCTGTGAACATAGGGGTGCATGTGTCTTTTTGAATTATAACTTTGCCCAGTTATATGGCCAGGAGTGGGATTGCTAGATCATATGGTAGTTTTGTCTTTTTTTTTTTTTTTTTTGTCCTTTGTCTTTTTGTTGTTGTTGTTGTTGTTGCTATTTCTTGGGCTGCTCCTGCGGCATATGGAGGTTCCCAGGCTAGGGGTCGAATCGAAGCTGTAGCCACCGGCCTACACCACAGCCACAGCAATGCGGGATTCAAGCCGCGTCTGCAACCTACACCACAGCTCACGGCAACGCCGGATCGTTAACCCACTGAGCAAGGGCAGGGACCGAACCCGCAACCTCATGGTTCCTAGTCGGATTCGTTAACCACTGCGCCACGACGGGAACTCCCCCATATGGTAGTTTTGTATTTAGTTTTCTGAGTACCTCCGTACTGTTTTCCATAGGGGTTGTGCCAGCTTACACTCCCACCAGCAGTGCAGGAGGGTTCCCTGTTCTCCACACCCTCTCCAGCATTTGTTATTTGCAGACGCATTAATGATGGCCGTTCTGACCGGTGTGAGGTGGTACCTCCTTGTAGTTTTGATTTGCGTGTCTCTAGTAATGAGCGATGCTGAACATCTTTTCATGTGCCTACTGGCCGTTCATGTGTTGTCTTTAGAGAAATGTCTATTTAGGTCTTCTGCCCATTTATCAGTTGGGTTGTTTGGTTTCTTGCGTTGTTGGAGGAGTTGTGTGTGTGTATATGTATATATGTCTCTGTGTGTGTGTGTATATGTAAATCTTTTTAGGGCTATGCCTGCAGCGTATTGAAGTTCCCAGGCGAGGGGTTGAATTGGAGCTGCAGCTGCTGTCCTATGCCACAGCCACACAGGATCTGAGCTGCATCTGCAACCTAACGCCACAGTTCGTGGCAACACCGGATCCTTAACCACTGAGAGAGGCCAGGGATAGAACCCACATCCTCACAGATCCTAGTTGGGTTCTTAACCCACTGAGCCACAATGGGAACTCCCTGAGTTTTTTGCATATTTTGGAGATTAAGCGTTGTTGTTTGCGTTGTTTGTAACTCTTTTCTCCCATTCTCTAGGTTGTTTTTTATGGTTTCCTTTGCTGTACAAAAGCTTGTAAGTTTGATTAGGTCTGTTCGTTTAATTTTATTTCTGTTGCCTTGGGAGACTGACCTAAGAAACTATTGGTACAATTTTATGTCAGAGAATGCTTTGCTTTTGTTCTCCTCTAGGGTTTTTATGGTGTCAGGTCGTGTGTTTAAGTCTTTAAGCCATTTTGAGTTAATTTCTGTGCCTGGCGTGAGGGTGGGTTCCAGTGCCATTGGTTTACATGTGGCTGTCCAGTTTTCCCAGCGCCACCTGCCTACGAGAATGTCTTTTTCTCCTTGCGTATTCTTGCCTGTGTGTCAAAGATGAATTGACTGTAAGTGTCTCGGTTTATTTCTGGGCTCTCTGTTCTGCTCCATTGATCTAGATGCCCGGGTTTCTATCAGAACCCCACTGTCTTGACTACTGTCTGAAGTCTGGGAGACTTATGCCTCCCGCTTGGGTTTTTTTTCTTTTTCTTCTGGATGGCTTTGGCAGTTCTGTGTCTTTGATGGTTCCATGTACATTTTGAGTTTATTCTAGCTCTGTGAAAAATGTCACGTATCACCTTCAATCTGTAGGCTGCCTTGGGTGGTGTGGCTGTTTCAACAACGTTAATTCTTCCAACCCAGGAACAGGGGGTATCTTTCCATTTCTTTGACTCCTGTTTCATTTCCTGGATGAATGTTTTCTAGTTCTCATTGGTGTTTTTAGTTGCATGTTGCTTAGTTTGCATGTAGTCCATTTTTCCCGTTTCTTTTCCTGTGGTTGATGTCTAGTTTCATGCCATTGTGGTCAGAGAGGAAGCTGGAAATAATGTCTATACTCTGAAATGTCTTGAGGTTTTGAGCCCCAGGATGTGGTCAGTCTTAGAATATGTTTCATGGGCCCTGCAAAAGAATGTATATCCTGGCTTTTTGGATATAATGTCCTGAAAATATCAAATAGGTCTACTGTTCTCTTGTGTCATTTGGGATCTCTGTTGACTTGCTGATTTTTCTCTCTAGCGGATCTGTCCCTTTGTGTGAGTGGGGTGTTAGAGTTCTCCTCTTGTTCCTGTATTCCTACCAGTTTCTCCTCGTCTGTTAGTATTAGTTGTGTGTATTTGGGGGTTCCGATATTAGGGGCGAATTGACTAATGTAACGTCCTCTTCCTGAGATCTGGGTGGCTCTGTGGCTTCCGCAGCAGCCGAACCTTGGGAGGTGATGCTGTGCCCTCTCCAGGCCCAGTCTTAGCGCGGCTCCCACTTCCTTTATCTTGGAAGCCTGGGCTGCCGCGGAGAACGGCGGGCTGAGCTGAGGTCAACCCCTGGGCAACCCTTGGTTAACTCCATCTCACCTGTAACCTGCCCTCACTCACCAAGCTCCCTTTAATTGTTGCTTCAGAGGCCCCCCGTGTCCTTTAGGTAGCGTGCAGCTGAAACAGTCTTTTTCTGGGAACTTGGGATCAGCTGTGTCTAGTTCCAGCTGAGCCTGTTAAGACTGAAGAGGCCCCCTGACCCTCCCCCGGGCATGCGCGAGAGAATCCCTGATGTCAAAATCCCACCGGCAGCTCGTGGCCCTGCCCTGGTTCTGAGCGCAGAGGCCTGCAGCCTAGTTTTGCGCGTCTTTCCCGTCACTGCCTTCCACGCGCCCCCGCCCGGGCTGCCTCTGCTGCAGCCCTCATCCCATAAACACCCCGGCCCTCGGGCCCTCCGCCTGGGGAGCAGGTCGGAGGCTGGTTCTGGCTTGGCTGCCTTGTGAATAAGCCCTCTGTCTGCTGCACACCTGCGTCCCCAGGTCAGAACTCCCCGTTGTGTGGACCTGGGTGGTCGGTCACAAGGTGAGACCAGGAGGAGAGGCCCCCAGGGAGCCGCTGAGCCCTGGCGACGAGATGGACCTGCCGGCGGTCCCCACGTTGAAGTCATCCCCGGCGAGGCCCGGCGTCACCCAGCGGCCGGGGGTGTCCTGCCAACATCACTGATCTACGAGCAAAGAAAGGATAGTTCTTTTGCTTCTTTTTATTGTGGCCAAATATACATAAAATTTGCTTTCTAAGGAATTTGAAGGGTGCAGTTGAGGCATGAAGGGCATTCACCTTGTTGGGAACCTTCACCACCGTCCGTCTCTAGAAAATGTTCATCTTCCCAACCTCAAGCTCTGCACCCTGAGCATCGCTCCCTATACCCTCTCACCCAACCCTGACGACCACCCATCCATTTATTTCCCGAAAGATTTATTTAATATTTTTTTAATGACCACACCCCAGCCCTATGGACGTTCCCAGGCCAGGGGTCAGATCAGAGCCACGGCCGTGGTGCTGGATCCTTAACCCACTGAGCGAGGCCGGGGATGGAACCTGCATCCTCCCAGAGACATCAGGTCCTTAATCCCCTGAGCCACAAGGGGAACTCCTGTTTTATTTATTTTTAATTGAAGTAGACTTGATTTACAGTATTAATTTCAGGTGACTCGGTGGTTTATTTATTTTTCTTTTTAAGGCTGCACCCACAGCATATGGAAGTTCCCAGGCTGGGGCCTGAATGGGAGCTGTGGCTGCTGGCCTATACCACAGCCACAGCAGTGCGGGATCTGAGCCATGTCTGCGACCTACACCACAGCTCATGGCAATACCAGATCCTTAATCCACTGAGTGAGGCCAGGGATCGAACCTGAGTCCTCATGGATCCTAGTCGGGTTCATTACTGCTGAGCCACAATGGGAACTCCCATGATTCAGTTTTTACAGATTTGTACTTCATTAAATGTATTGCAAGATAATGGCTATATTTTCCCTGTAGTTACGTGTCATTGTTGCTTAACTATTTTGTGCATAGCAGGCTTTTCCTTAATCCCCTACCCCTAGCAGGCTCCTACTCCTTCTCTCTCCCCTTTTGGCAACCACTGGTTTGTTTTCTGTATCTGTGAGATGGTTTCTGTTTTGCTTTATACATTCATTTGTATTATTTTCTAGATTCCACATATTTTAATACATTACTTGTCTTTGTCTGACTTACTCCAGTAATGTAACAATCTCTAGGTGCATCTACATTGCTACAAATGATGTCATTTCTTTTTTATGGCTGAGTAATATTCCACAGTGTGTATGTTTACGTATATACCCTCACATCTTCCTAATCCAGTTGTCTCTTGATGGGCATTTGAGTTTTTTTCCGAACCCTATTACAACTAATGCTGCTATGAATATTGGGGTGCATTATCTTTTAGAATTGTTGTTTTCATTTTTTTCCAGATATATATCCAGGAGTAGAGTTCCTGGGTCATATAGTAGTTCTTTTTTTAGTTGTTGAGGAAACCTCCTGTTTTCCACACCAGCTGCACCCATTTACATTCCCACCAGCAATGCACAAAGGGCACCCTTTGCTCCACATTCTCTCCGACACTGGTAATTGGTAGACATTTAGATGATGGCCATTCTAACAGGTGTGAGGTGTTATTTCACTGTGGTTTTAATTTGCATGTTTTGATGATTAAGGATGTCTAGCATCTTTTTATGTGCTTGTGGGCCATCTGTACATCTTCTCTGGAAAAATGTTCAGGTGTTCTCATATTTTGATTGGTTTTTTGATGTTGAGTTGTACGAGCTGTGTATACGTGTTGGATATTAACCCCTTGTTGCTCATCTCATTTACAAATATTTCACCTCTTCTGTGGGGAGTCTTCCCATTTTGCTTATGGTCTACTTAACCATGCAAAAGGTTTTAAGTACAATCAGGTCCTTTTTTTTTTTTTTTTTTTTACTTATGCCTTGGGATAAACATCCACAAAGCATTGCCACAGTTGATGTCAGAGAATGTTCTGCCTGTGCTCTCTTCTAGTTTTATGGTTTGTATATGATATGAGGAAACGTTCTAACCTCATTGTCTCACAGGCAGCTGTCCAGATTTCCCAGCACTGCTGATTGAGGAGACTGTCTCTTCCGCACTGTATATTCTTGCCTCCTTTGTTGTAGATTAACCGACCACAAGTGTGTGGGCTTATTTCTGGGCTCTTTATTCTGTTCGATTGATCTGTGAGTCTGGTTTTGTGTCAGGAGCACACTGCTTTGATGACTGTGGCTTTGTAGTATTGTCTGGGGTCTGGGAGGTGATGCCACCAGCTTTGTTCTTTTTTCCATGACTATAGATTGGCTTTGCCTGGTTTTAAACTTCATATGAATGGAATCACACCATATGTTTCCTTTTGTGTCTGGTTCTTTCACTTGATATTATGACCAGTGTTGAATGAAGCTGGTTATTCCTTTTCACTGCTGTGTAGTACTCCACCCTAGGACAATACTGTAATCAGGTATCTACTCTACTGTTGATGGCTGCTTGGATTATTTCCAGTTTGAGGCTGTTTAAAAATAATGCCATTAGGAACTTTTTTTTTTTTCTTTTTTGGCCATGCCCATGGCATGTGGAAGTTCCTTGGCCAGGGATCAGACCTGTGCCACAGCAATGACAGTGCCAGGTCCTTAACCTGCTGAGCCACAGAGGAACTCTCAAGTTAGGAACTTTCTAAACACTTTTTTTTTGGTGAACTTAGGCTCTCAGTTCTCTTGGGTAGAACTCCAGGAGTAAAGATGCTATGTTATGAGATATATGTGTATAATTTGCCTTAGTAGAGAAGGCACATTCACAGCATAATTTTGCCAGAATTTGTGTAAGGAATTGGTGAAACAGGGGTGAGACCCGAAAGTGAGGTGACATGGGGGAGACAGGCTCATCACCGAGGGGAAGCCGTTAGTGCCCCCAGGGCCAAAGCAAAGGGGAGACTTGGGAGTGACATCTAGAAGCTTGAAGGTGAAGCCCTGTTGTGTTCAGAGGTGGGGCTGCGGCTGGGACAGTGGACAGTACTGGCGTCCACAGCGGGGCTCCCAGGCTCCCTCTGGCGCCCCCTGTGGGCCGAGCCCAGCCTTGGCCTCACAGGGCTGGGGTGGAGGGGGCAGCAGCTGGCCTCTGAAGCTGAGACTCTGCCTGGTGGCTCGAGTGGGTCTGGAGACGGTGCCCTTCCTGACGTGTGGGTGGCAGGCATGACCGTTCACTCACTGCAGCGTCCGAAGTCGGGGATGGAAGTGGAAGCAGCGGGTCCACCCCGTCCTCACGCAGAAATGAAAGTAAAGACCCGTCAGAGGCCCGTCCAGGGGCCTCGCTTGGGCTGCGGCCCGGGGGGCTTTGCGGGCCACTCCCTCCGGGGGCAGCTCGGACTCGAGGGGAGCCGAGAGTGGTCTTCCCGGCCCTGATGACTCGGGGGCCGCTGAGCTCGGGCCGCTTCGGCCGGGGCTCGGTCACCTCTAGCCCTGGGGCAGCTGTGCCGTCAGGGACAGAGCGGGACCTGCCTGTCCCCCTGCCTCCAGGTGCTGTTGCTCCCGGGGCTGCTTTTCCAGGGGCTCGGCGTCTGTGTACGTGCCGGGGGCTTGGGGCTGGATTTTGAACCATCTTCAACCTCACCTGCTGCCTTCGGCAGGGCCCCTTCTGTTTCTGTGTTCCTGTGCCCCCGGGGTTCTTCGACGTCGGCTGCGGGGCCGGCGGCAGGAGGCTGGGACTCGGCAGTGCTGCCCTCTGCCCCGTCCCCGTGCTGCTGCCAGCCTCCTCACATCCGCTGTGCCCACCGCACTGGCCCGCACCCCGTCGTCGGAGGATGGAGACGGAGACCTCCTCACCCCGAGGGGCTCCTTCACTCCGAGTCCGGCCCGCATCGCAGGCGCCCGGCGTGTACGTGCTGGGGAGAAACAGTATTTGGATGTAAAGTTTTCAAGTATTTCAAAAGGAATTTAATAGGACTCCTTAGGCCGAGGCAGTACCATTTATGTCTGTGTGTATATGTGCAAATGTACACATCTGTATTTATAAACTCATGTTTATAAACACCTATACGTATATATACTGTACATATGTACTATATTGTCTAATACAGTGAGGCGCTGTACCTTTAAGACGTGTGTGTCTTGGAGTTCCCATCGTGGCTCAGTGGTTAGCGAATCCGACTAGGAACCATGAGGTTGTGGGTTCGATGCCTGGCCTTGCTCAGTGGGTTAAGGATTCAGCGTTGCCGTGAGCTGTGGTGTAGGTCCCAGTCGCGGCTCGGATCCTCTGTTGCTGTGGCTGTGGTGTAGACCAGCGCCTACAGTTCCAATTCGACCCCTAGCCTGGGAACCTCCATACGCCATGGCCCAAGAAATGGCAAAAAGACAAAACAAAAAACAAAAAACAAACCCAAAGAACAAAAACAGTGTTCAGGTAAATAGCAGCTGACAATGCTTGAGACAGACTAGGAACTTTGGTCCTGTTCTATGTGCTTTATCTTGGACCTTTCTTATGGGGACCTCTGGTAGAAGGGTATGTGCTTTCTGTCCAGATCGGAGTGACAGGTTGATATGAAATATTTGGTCCAACAGAACTCAGTGAAGACGGCAGAAGTTTGAAATTACCAGAGCCATCTTCAAACACTTGCTCCTAGTACAAACTGGAAGGCTAAGCTTGATCTGGAACGGCATTCTCTCAGCTTTCATTATGAATGAGTTTCATTTTTTAACCAGTATAGTATTTCTATATTAGATTTAGTTTTAAGAAGTTTCATATGTAATGAAAGCTGTGCTGGAATGAAAAAGCTCCTTGTCGCCTCTCTGAGACCAGCAGTCCTCCAGCAGTTATTTATTGAGACGTATCACAGCGTCATTCCAGGCAGTGGCTTGTCTTTCTCCTAATGTGGTTATATATAAAAACATCCTGACACGTTGTGTTTGTGTCCACACCTGCCTCTGGTCAGAAAGTGAGTTGGCCGTGATGGACGCTGGGGACCACAGGCTCCCGTGGAGCGCCCTGCATGCCGGTGGCCTTGAGTGGAACACAGAGGGGGCGGCCCGACTTGGGGGTCACGGGCAGGGGCTTGGCTCCCAAAGGGCACACACACACATCTGTCTACGCGGCGCCTCCTCCACGTGTTCCCGGGTCATTGGTCCCTTATGAGTTCAACAGGGCGAGAGTCAGGCCCGGTGGGCCTGATAGCAGCGTATCTCACAGCCGAGCCTCGTCCTCTCCTGGAAACGCACCTCCGAAGCCCGCATCTCAGCGCCCCCCCCACCGCCCCCGCGTGTCCCGGGCTGTGGTGACCCGGCGGCCCTCTGCTCCGTCCTCCTTGGTCCCGCTGCTCCGCTCCCCCCCAGGCGCTGCGGTGCCCCGTCCATGCGGGCTGATCGCCCCGCCGGTGAGGGGCTCTCAGGGTGCAGGGTCCTTTCTCCCCCACAGCCCCTCTCAGGGGGGCTGGGCCTGTCGGGTTCCTCCTTTGCTTTCTTTCCCTCCCTTTGGCTCCACCCAGTTGTGTTGGCTGGGGGCTTCGTGTCCGTCTTGGGGGGTCTCTGTCTCCTGCCGTGTTCCGCAGACGCTCTGTGCAAATCCTCCTCCGCCCACGTGGGCGGCGGCGGCGGCGCTTGGTATGTCTGCGGGCGAAGGTGAGCGCCACGTCCTGCCCTGCCGCCCTCCTGGTCGCCCGTGTCCTGTCGCTTATACACATGGCTCGGGCCGGCTGGCCGTCCGTCTGTCCGTCCATCCATCGACAGCCGTGTGGGTTGCTCCGGTACCTGGGCTGTGGTGGGTGACGCTGCGACGCTCGCGGCGGGCGAGCGCTTCTCCGCAGCGTTCTTGGCGGAGGGCTGCAGGAACAGCGACGGCAGGCCGGGCGGCCCTCAGTTCCTCCGTCGTTCCGAGTTCGGTCAACAAACCCTGGCTGCTGTAAACAATTGTAATGACCGATGGGAGGCGAGGAGGAACCGTGATGGACAAGGGAGGGCCGGGTGGAAGGGCCTCCTGCCGTGCTGGGGGCGGGGATGGCGGGCTGGCGGGAAGAGTACCCCACAGCGGAGAAGCCGGCCCCCCTGGGCCAGGTGGCCAAGGAGCATTGACCATCTGAGTCACGGGGACAGCGTGGGCCCTGGACTGATGCACGCGCAGTGGCACACGGGCTCCTCTCTGCCAGACCCGGGATCCCAGTGTAGCCACCACACGCCAGAGGGCGGCCTGCAGTGTCTCTGACCTGCTCCCTGCAACCCTGCCCAGACCCTCAGAAGGGAGGCCAGCCCCGGGCTGAGCCGGCAGGTGGCCTGGATGGGGCCCTGGACCCGGGAAGCCCGGCAGGCCTGGACTGCCCGCTGCCGTCCCTCTGGGTTCCTCGGGAGGGCAGAGGCTGACGCCCAGGTCTCGGTTTAAAAACCGCTGGACACAGCGATCGCGGAACAGCTTCCTGACCGGTTTGCCCAGTGCTCGTCCCTGACCATAAAAGTAGTTTCATAAGGTCTTTCAGAGAAGCCAGCATTTGCCCTGAGAGGCTGGAGGGGGTGTCAGTTGAGTGGGCTTGGCGCCAGACGGGGGCGGGGAGTGGGTGTGGGTTGTGTGCAGCCCTGCCCGCAGCGGCACGTCCTCTGCGGACGTGGAGGACCCGCTGGAGGCGTGAAGGCAGGGCGAGGACCTGCCGGGCGAGGTCAGGGCTGGCTGCACAGAGCTCCCTGGATGGAGTGAGGGTTTGGATGGGCGGAGGCGGCAGCAGCTGCCTGGGAAAACACATTTCAGGTCTGGGGGACTGAGGCTTAGTGCCTTAAAGCCACGGGGTGCTGTCTGCAGGCCGTGGGAGCCGCAGAGCGGGGCCTCCTGGGAGCTCAGACCTGCACGGTGTCGATTCAAGACGCCAGGCAGGCGGCCGAGGCCGAGATAAATACCAAGGCCAAGGCCTGCTGAGGTTTGCCCCCCGGAGGGCAAGTCTCTTCAAAGTGGGGGGTGGAGGGGACGGGGCACCATTCGGGCTGTGCCCCCCAGTCACAGGACCACGGGACCATGCACAGAAGGGACACGACTCGCGTGCGTGGAGGCAGGACCCGGGGCCGTGGGGCACCTGCTGGAGGGGCAGGGACAACAGGGCTGTCGCCAACCTGATTGGGGTCGGACCAGAGGCCTTGTTTTGAGCTTAATTTTCTAGGACATTGGGAGTGGATTTTCAATTAAAAAAAAAAAAAATGTCTTTTTTAATGCAGGGAGTAAGTGGAGCTCCAGAAACCAGTGTCAGGACTGCCTGGTACGAGCTGTGCAAGGAAGGAGTGAGGAGACCGCGCCGCCGGCCAGGAGGAATTCACGGTGAGCCATGTGCGACCTCGAGCTTTCTAGTAGCCTCCTTGAAACGTGAAAGGAAGCTGGTGAAATGAATGGCAGTCACTTTATATAACCCAACACCTGCAGGGTTTCAGCGTTTGGACACGTGGCCACCAGTCATGTTTCTGGCGCTCAGCGGCCACGGCCCAGAGGCCCCGCAGAGGCGGGCGGGCGGGCGGGCGCTCCGCGTCAGGAGGGCTCACGCGGGTTCTGCCCACGGGAGGAGGATGAGAAGACGAGCTCATGATCCCCAGGCTTCAAGCGGGGATGCGGCAACGCTGACGTGATGCCTGAACAAATAAATAAGAAGGACCACACACGAGTCAGCATCTGCTGTGCAAGAAAAGAGCCGGGGTCTCACTTGGGGAAAGGATGATTTTATTGCCATCCTAAATGATTCTCACACCATTATTTAAACATAGCTGGAAAATCCTGAAGTAATTTAACCTGAAGGCACAGAACACATCAAAACATTGAACTACTTAAGCTCAAAATGAGAGAATTCAAATATTTTGACAGTAACAGCAAATTATGAACACGTTGCCATCACCAAGTATCATTCTGACCAAAAAGCTATAGAGTCTTTTGTAATAAAACCCAATTAGCTTAACCTGATTTCAAGATTTCCATGATAAAAATATTGAAAAAGTGTTATCTTTCAAAACACTCATTACACTGCCAGGTTGGCTGTAAGCATTTTCCTTGTAACAAAGTGGCAGCCAGGATATTTGCTGATGGATGGCCACTCCCCAAGAATGTGCATTCTTACAAAATGTTTTAAAAAATAAGCAGAGTAGGTTACAAAATTCTACTTGGGGAGCTGGAACCAAACTCGTTCCATGTCAATTAGAATAACAAAGCACTGCAGTAACAAACTGCTTCCAAAGCCAATCATCACGTAACAGTAATATACTGCACGGGGCAGGCCACTGTATCTTGGGTAACTGTCGACCATACAGTGCAGCTAAGAGGCTGAACGAGTCAGTAACAGTTATTATTGCCATTTCTTTAGTTAAGATACGTTGTTGTTTTTTTAAAATCATTAAAAAACTAACTGGAATAATCTGTGACACGTTACAGATGCAACTGCTAAGTTTTAAAATAAAGGGGTCATGCTTCATCATATATTCTAGTACCTTGAAATACATTCTCGGATCATCAACACCATCAAGAGGCCACTTGTAAATTAGCTCGGACTCTGAACAGGTCTCTAGAGGAAACGTTCCAAGCGTGCATAGGACCAGGAAGGTCAAGACTCAGCTTTTACTCACTGCTGTACGAGTTCTTCCGACAACCACGATGAATCAAGGACAAATCAAACAGGCTGCTCGTTTTCAAAATCACCTCAAAAAAACCACGAGAGTCTAGTGACCAAGGACTGACAATTTTTTTTTTTTTCCCTCGCCAAATCTGGAATAGGTTTCAGGTGTGACATCTTTAAGACTTTCTCCTGAAATAACCAAGTTCACAAGTAAAGAAATATTGGGGAAAAAAGAAGGGTTTCTAAAACATTCAAGAGGATAAGGTAAGAAAGGTCTACCTTCTGCTTCGCTGTGGTCTGGATGAGTGTGTGTTTAACAGCGGTGTGGTCTAATATTTATCCTCTAACTGCTTAAATCACAAATACATTCCCAGTCGAGTTTGCTGATATAAGTATAATACAAACTCTAGAAAATGATCTTTTTAGCAAAAACTGCTTTAAAATTTTCCTACGTCACAAAACATTCCTTTGGAAATGAACCTTTAATGCTTTCGGACTGTTCAAGTAAAGGCAGCTTTACCATCTCCAGCACTAACCTACAATTAGCTCCCCAGTTCCTTTGTCACTGGATAATACCATGTTTTAGTCTCTGCTATGCTAATAATGGTACAGTATTTAAAAAAAAATCTCTTTCGTGGTCTCAGACTTACGTCTTCATCTATGAGCACTGAGAGATTAAAGTAGAAATAAAATAAGCCAGAAAAATCACCTTATAAACGGGATGAAGTTTTGAAATGTTGGCACCGATGAAAACTGGGCAAGGCTTGTCCAAACGGAAAACGTGCTCCAGGGCAGCGCGCCCGCCGCCGTCTCGCTGAGGCTCGTCTTGGGCACGGGGAGCTCTGTGACTCGGTTCCTGACACCAAAGAGCCACCCGCAGCCGTGGCAGCCGGCTGGCTGGGTCCCAGCCCGGGCAGCCTTCACTCTGACGGGGCACGTCCTGACAGCGGAGTCTCACCTCCGAAAATGGGGTCTCACAAGATGAGGGGAAGACCGCTGCTGAGCAGGAAGCAACGGGGCGAACTGGAGGAACCCCCTTAAGGTGTAACAGGAGAGAAGCCTGGTGGTTTGGGCCCTGTGTGGCCCTGCGGTGCCGCAGTCCCCAGCCAACAGCAGCCCCCGGGTCCGTGTCCCGCAGCCTGAAAAAGGTCGCTGCCGGACTCAGAAGCAGCTTCCACATCTACACCAGGCTGCCAGGCCAGCAAATGACAGTCAGCGTGACTTTGTTCCTCTGTTCCTTCAGCATGGGCACCAGCGCCGAGTGGCTCATGCCCACCGTGGACAGGCCGTTCACCGCCACGATCATGTCGCCACACCTGCACAAGGAGGGCAGAAACGGAGCCACTGTTTGCACGGCGGTGACACCGTCATCCTGCGATGCGTTTAGCGTGAAAACCAGTTTCCCTTAAACACGACTGTCTGATGCTTCGCTCTGAGGAGCACCTGGGGTGACGACTAGGCCTGCACTGCTGTCCCTTGGCCATCAGGACACCCCTGCGCCAGCCTCTCCTGGAACGGGGGGAGGCTTCTCGGGCAAGCAGGGTCATTTTCACATGGACTTAGGCAGCACGCGGCTAAGAGAAGAAACGCTGCTGCCCTACGAGTCCCAGCTGACAGGCTGGGAGCGCGGCCACCATCTGGACAGCTCTCGGCCGCAGCGCGTCCTTTCAGGGCTCGGGTACAGCCAGCGCGAGGCCCCCCCCTGCTCTCAGCGGCTGGCGTTCTGCCCTGCACGCGATGATGAGTCCCCACACCTTTCGGTCCCCTATGATTTCTGGCCTTTAGTGTGAATACAAATGAGGTTTCAATTTCCACAGGACCCAGACTGGTTGAGTAACTTACCTAGCGAGTGGTTAATCCATCACCTCTTCCCTCCTAAAATAACGACTTTTCCATCTCTGTCACGTTAAGACTGAGCAGGAGCACATGAACTCTGACCCGCTGTCCCCAGCGCTGCTGAGCTGGCACTTTGTTTGCAAACATGTGTGCAGCATTCTGACCAGGATGTCAGCGTTCCCCCCCTTTTTTCTTTAGCATACGGAAGTTCCCAGGCCAGGGACTGACCCTGCGCCACAGCAGACAATGCCATATCCTTAACCCACTATGCCACAAGGGAACTCCAGAGTTCACTTTTTTAAAAAAAAATCTTTTTAGAGCAGCACCCGTGGCATATGGAGGTTCCCAGGCTAGGGGCTGAATCGGAGCTACAGCTGCCGGCCTACACCACAGCCACAGCAACGCAGGATTCGAGCTGCGTCTGTGACCTATACCACAGCTCACGGCACCGCCAGATCCTTAACCCACCGAGAGAGGCTAGGGATCAAACCTCCGTCCTCAAGGATACCAGTCACATTCGTGTCTGCTGAGCCCCAACAGGAACTCCTCCAGCGTCCACTTTTTAAGATCTGTTTCTTTCATCCCGAACTAGGCACTAAGAACTTATAATCAACCATCTCTCTGTGTGTATACTCTCTCGACAGAACACCTCTGCCCACGGGGCCTGAGCTTTGAAAAAGAGGCCGCACAGAGGCTGAGAGCACTTCTGCCCCGTGGTGAGAGCAGCAGGGGCTTAACGGCAAAGGCTCCAGACCAGACAGTTCTGGGTTTGAACTGCTGCCAGCCACCCCCAGCTGTTTGGTTGCGGGCACGCTTCTTAACCCATCCAGCCCTCAGTTACCCTGCATGGGAACAGGTGTAAGGGCAGCACTCACCTGGTGGGGCCGCTCAGAAGAGTCGTAACCCACACCCAGCCTGGCACCCTGTGACCTATCACACCTCTACCACGTCACGTGGACGTGAACGAAGAACTGACTGCTCACGCAGGGCCCTGGGATGGCTGCCGAGTGTAACAAAGCCCCTCTCGCATGGCCTTGCACAGAGAGAATGCAGGGAGCTGTCAGTGCCCGGGAGAAAGAGGCCTCTCAGAGCAGGACTGGGCCCGAGTGCTCAGGTCACCGTGTCTCCCAACGGCTCGGGGTCAGTGCCCGTCACTAGGTTCACCAACCAAAGCTGTGGGTGCCAAGGCAGCAGAGGCCATGCCTCCGTCTAGATCCGGCTGGCGAACCCTGCCTGTGAAGGGCCAGACGGTGAACAGACAACCCAGGCTCTGCAAATCACTGGCTTTCTGTCACGGCCACTCGCGATCCGGCAATGAGAGGGTGCGTCCCAGTAAAACTACATAAGAACAGACAACTGGCTGGAGTCGGGGCTGACCCCGGTCTACACTGTGTGTCCCTCACAGTAGACCCGAATTCCCATCATGGAATATAACAAGACTCACTTTAATCTTCCATCATAATAGGCGGGAGTTCCCAGGACGATGGTTTTAATGAAGAAAGGCTGGTTGGTGTGGTTCTCTTCATAGCCACCAACAATACTGAAGCCCCAACTTCCCAGGTAGCTTCTTCGCAAGACGACATCATGGCAGCTGTGAAGGGCACTGTCCACAAAGGCAGACACGGCGGGAAGTCAGTGCGCGGGCCCTTCAGGACCGCTGTCACCCCACTCCTGGGACCTGCGCTGTTACACAACATGCTCGGACTTCCCATCTAGTCTAGTTTCCTAGCCCAGTGACGAGCGTTTCAAAAAGGCTTCTGGGGTGGAGAAGAGGCCCACGCATTGCCCTGGGGTTTTAGGACAGTGTGGGTTATTTTCATCATACTGAATCTTCTGTGGGAAACAAAGCAACATGCAGGTAATAAGCAGTTTTCTGGGACACCTGGCACATGGCAGCGGCGAGCCTCCCTCCTCAGGGAGAGCAGCCGGGCTCCGCCTGAGGGCTGACCCCTCCGACGGCAGGTCTGCAGGAGGTGAACAGCAGCCACTGAAATCTATGTTGACTTTTCAGAGTTCCCGTTGTGGCTCAGTGGGTTGAGAAGCCGACGGATACCCATGAGGATGCAGGTTCTATCCCTGGCCTCGCTCAGTGGGTTAAGCATCCAGCATTACCTTGAGCTGTGGCGTAGGTCACAGATGCGGCTTGGATCTGGCGTTGCTGTGGCTGTGGTGTTGGCGGGTAGCTGTAGCTCCGATTCAACCGCTAGCCTGGGAACCTCCATATGCCAGGGTGAGGGCCTAAAAAGAAAAAGAAAAAAAACCAAAACCCAACCCCCCCCCCCCAAAAAAACTGTTGATTTTTCAATGGGGAAAAAAAACTTTTGGTGCATGGAATAAACATATGAGGCAGTTAATCATCTTTGTCATTGAAAAAAAAAAAGTCTCCAAAAGGGCTCTGTAATTCTACTATAATTTTAGGCCTTATTAGGTTTTCTTTTAACCCCTCTTCTTTTTAACCAAGAAGACAAGTCAGCAAGTTAAATTAGCAAATGAAATCCAATAATACCCTTGCTTTTCACTGTTCCTTATGGGAAAGGACTTTATAAGCCATAAAGCACTCTACGAATGCTAAATACTGCTATGAAGCTAGATGGCTCGGAAACTGGCACATCCTCATTGCTTATTTTAAAGACTCAGTCATTGTCATACCAGGTTGAAAGTCAAAATGTCTCATCCTAGCTCAGTTTCAGGATCCTTCTGTACGTCGAGAATCTAAACTGCGCCGGAAACCCATCGCGACAGTAACGCCACCCCCCCACCTCAGTGCAAAACCACACGGCCACCCGCTGGAATTCCAGATGTTTCTCGCCCAGACGCTGACCAACTAACTGCACAGGGTCCTAGCTGGCTGGTCGGTCATGAGCTGTGACCTCCTCACAAAGGTGGTTGGGAGCAGCTATTCTGGAACACCGTCGCTTTGGCCCGAAGGCTTACGTCCACTAAGAACGCAGCTTTACACGCTGCCTCGTTAGGAGGCGTTCAAAGGATTGAGAGAGGGCTTTGAGAAACTAGGACAGGGAGGGGCGCCACACCTGCACCTGGTTTTCCTGGTGAAACACACACGTGTCAGGTGAACGTCCGTCAAGGCCACCAGCTCCTCCCAGCCAGAGTGACCACCCACCCCCATGGCCGGCCCTCCTGAGCCTTCAGTAGGAATGAACAGGGCGGCTTTCTTCATTTTATAAACAGATGTCGTTTCAGCTTAGTTCTTAATTAAGTTTACCTTTTAAAATACAACCTAGGAAAAATTAACCTGATTTGATGTTGCTACTTTTATCTCATGACAGCCTCTCCCCTCGACGAGTGAGTGTGCTGCGCGGTGTGTGTGTGCTGATAGACTGTGACTGTCCCCTAAGAGGAGACAGGCTCTCGGTACCTGGGCAGCCCCAGCCACATGACCCACGACGGGGACCAGCTGGCATCGTACTCGTTCTCGCTGAAAGTGCTCGGCTGTTCATCTGGGCCCTGGGCGGCCTCCTCCACAACCTGCACCTCCAGTGCCTTCAGGGCCACCGTGGGGGACGCGGTGCTGGCTTTCAGCATAGCGACGGCCTCGCTGTGACTTAAGTTGGTCAGATCAATGCCGTTGATGTTCAGCAAGATGTCACCTGTTCCGATGAAGAACAAGAAAGATGAGCTGTCAGGTGATCACTTCCCTGTAAACCCTGTGATCTGCAAACCAACCAACAAACGCTCATCCCAGAGACTCAGCGGAGGTAAAAGACAATTTTCTTGATCTTTTTTTTAATGCCAAGGAAGAATCCGGTTCGTGGACAATAATCCGATTCGAAATTTAAAATAATAATTGATAGGGAAGGGTGTGGCTTGAGGCTCTGATTCAGTGGCGAGCCAGTCATTTGCCCTGGTTTAGCTGAGCACAGGTCCTGGGCACCTTCTTTTCTCCTGCTGCCGTTCCTTATAATCAAAAGAAGGATTTGATCTTTGGCTCGTAGGAATGCATTTTTAATAGCGTCTACTTCACACAGTTTTATATAGAGACAGCCCTACACAAGTCCCCTCCCTGCAAGTGGACCATTCTGGGTCGAGAGAATCCCTGGGCCTACACACAGACACGGAACTCGTGACTGGAACATGTCTTGTTGAGGAAGAAAAATAGTGTTGGTTGCTTCGCCGAGTAGTGTAAAACACAAGAGCAATGAGGATTATATAAAAGGTTAGGAAGGAACGGAGTAGTGTTTTTTTTTTTTTTAGGGCCGCACTTGCGGCGTATGGAGGTACTTAACCCATTGAGCCAGGCCAGGGATTGAATCTGCAGCCTTGTGGTTACCAGTCAGGTTCTTTTCCGCTGCGCCACAATGGGAACTCCAGGAACGGAGTAGTTCTATAAGATGCACAAACATTTATACTAGGAAAGCCCACAGAAAATCCTCCTCTCCAATTCATCACTTTGCAGATGATTAAAGCACAACGTTCTCATTGTAGAAAACTTAGAAAACATAATAACGAGGAAATAAAATTACCTAAAATCCCACAAGAGGACAAATAACTTAAAAAGACTGCCTTGCTAAGATATAATTTGCATACCATTGAATGAAAGTAAATAATTTTATGGGTTTACAGTCAGAGTTGTACAACCATCACTCATCGTTTTCATAGCATTTTTAATCACCACTCCCAAACTGTGTACCCATTAGTAGTCAGTTCTCTTCCCTGAGCCCTAAGCAACTATGCATCTACGTTCTGTGTCTAGAGATGTGCCAATTCTGAATATTTACTAAAAATAAAATCATATGTGGTCTTTTGAAACTGGCTCCTTTCACTTAACATGCTCCCAGGGTTCATGCATATTGTGGAATGTGTCAACGCTTCATTCCTTTTTATGGCCAAATAATACTCTACCGCACAGACAAACCGCATCTGTTGATTCATTTACCAGTCAATGGCCATTTTTGCTCTTTGGCCATAATGAAAAAAATACTGCTATAAATCTTCACTACATGTTTTCGTGTGAACGTGTTTTCAGTTCTCTAGGAATGGAATTGCTGGGTCATATGGTAACTATGTGTAACTGTCTGAAGAACTGCTCAAATGTTTTATAGAACAGTTGTGCCGTTAAACATGCCTGCTGGCAATGTAGGAGGGCTTCCATTTCTCTACATCCTTGCCAGTGTTTGTTAAGTGTCATTTTGATGACATTCACCCTAGTGGTGTGAAGTGATTCTGATTTCCCTAATAACTAATGGCACCGAGCATCTTTTCATGTCATCATCAGCCATTTGTGTATCTTCTTTTCAACTGGGTTATCTTTCACTATTGAGTTATAATAAGGTTTTTTCCATTTTTTAAAAAAAGTCCTCTAGGAGTTCCCGTTGTGGCTTAGTTCGTGGAGTTCCAGTCCAGGACTTAGACTTGACTTTTGTCTAAAAGTTTCCCATTGTGGCTCAGCTGTTAACGAACCCAACTAGTATCCATGAAGACGCAGGTTCAATCCCTGGCCTCGCTCAGTGGATTAAGGATCTGGTGTTGCCGTGAGCTGTGGTGTAAGTCACAGATGCAGCTTGGATCCAGCGTTGCTGTGGCTGTAACGTAGGCCAGCGGCTGTAGCTCCAATTTGACCCCTATCCTGGGAACCTCCATATGCCACGGGTGTGGCCCTAAAAAGACAAAAAAAATAAAAATAAATAAATGGGGAGTTCCCGTCATGGCACAGTGGTTAACGAATCCGACTAGGAACCATGAGGTTGCGGGTTCGGTCCCTGCCCTTGCTCAGTGGGTTAAGGACCCAGTGTTGCCATGAGCTGTGGTGTAGGTCGCAGTCGCAGCTCGGATCCCACGTTGCTGTGGCTCTGGCGTAGACCGGTGGCTACAGTTCCGATTCGACCCCTTAGCCTGGGAACCTCCATATGCCGCGGGAGCGGCCCTTAAAAAAAAAAAAAAAAGGGCATAAATAAATACATAAATAAATGAAAGTTTTAATTCTTACGTTTAGGTTGTGGATCAGTTAATTTTTGTATACGGTGTGAGGTAGGGATCCAACTTCATTTTTGGGAAAATAGCTTTAAGACCCACTTTTCCGTATGAACAGACCAATGTACGGAGAAGGCAGTTTTTACCATTACCACACCCACCTCTACAAATGAAACAGTATTGATGGGAATGTGGAACTGTGGACAAATTGATCCCTAAAATCACTGCCTTTTTAATTAAGTTTGTCTTTTGCCTTCTGCTCCACCGCCTCTGTGAGCCTCCTCCCACACAGACACTTTATTTTTTATTTACTTATTTTTTTGCTTTTTAGGGCTGCACCTGAGGCACATGGAGGTTCACAGCTAGGGGCTGAATTGGAGCCACAGCTGCCAGCCTACACCACAGCAAGGAGGGATCTGAGCCATGTCTGCTACCTACACCACAGCTCACGGCAATGCCGGATCCTTAACCCACTGAGGGAAGCCAGGGATCAAACTGCATCCTCATGAATTCTAGTAGGATTCGTTTCCATGCACCACGATGGAAACTCCCACAGACACTTTCAAAATAAGTAACGTGTATTTCACGGAGATGATCCCTCAAAGTGTCTGGCCTGCTGTAATGCGGGAAGCATAAATCTCTTAGAGGGTCTTTTCTGTTAAAATAATCTAATTTATTAGATTGTTATTATTATTTCTGTTAAAATAATCTAATAGTCCGAATAGCTGTTAGAAAATAACAGAACTATTCTCAAGCTTCCACAATTCCCCTTTACATTAGGCATTTTTCTAACTTTATGCTTCTGTTATGTAAGGGACATCCTGAAGGATTGTTAAAAGCCATGTTTAATAGAAAACTCTGTAGATAGTCTTTGTTTTGAAAATGGAAGCTGAATTTGGGAGAAGACGTGGTGACTCTGGCCCAGATCCCAGCTTACCTCTCTTGATTCTGCCATCACGTGCAAGGCAGCCATGAGGTGGCACGCTGGTCACAAAGATGGGCAGCTCCCCACTCTTACTTCCTCGGCCCCCCGCGACGGTCATGCCAAGGGACTCGTGTGGTTCCTTCTTTATAGTGATGTGTTTTTCTTGGCATGTAACACACTGGGAGAGGTCCTGCACACGAGAGAAAAAAGTTACTGGGTAATAAGTAATTGAAATATGTTGAAGACAGCTGAAGTAATAAAAACTTTGGTAACAAATATAAAGTCATTAAAAAAAAAAAATCACTGTAGGAGCTCCTGTCGTGGCGCAGTGGTTAACGAATCCGACTAGGAACCATGAGGTTGCGGGTTCGATCCCTGCCCTTGCTCAGTGGGTTAACGATCCAGCGTTGCCGTGAGCTGTGGTGTGGGTCGCAGATTCGGCTTGGATCCCATGTTGCTGTGGCTCTGGCGTAGGCTGGCAGCTCAGCTCCGATTAGACCCCTAGCCTGGGAACCTCCATATGCCACGGGAGCGGTCCAAGAAATGGCAAAAAGACAAAAAATAAACAAATAAATGAAAATCACTGTAGAAGTCAAAGCATCACACAGTTCTTCACGGGTTCATGAACCCTGTGGTCACAGGGGGAAACTCTGGACTGTATTTTCACACGACTAAATGTGGAACCGAAAAACTCAGGACTGATGTGAGGAAGTCAGAGTGAAGTAAGCACATCAGTTATACACTTAGCTTGAGCTCCCAGATAGGATCCCTTCTACAAAAGTAAATAATGCATTTGAATTTTAAGATTCTAAAGACAAGCCAATTAATTTCACCTGCATTTTTCTCCTGTATTCTTTGAAAGACGGGCTGACAGCAGTATAAATGCGTGGATTTTACTAAGTCAGAAAAAAGCTATGTACTTATCTTCTGATTCTTACAAGGATTATTAGAGCATTCAGTCATGACGCGGGTGCAAATCTACCTTCAAAATTTTTGTGAAACACTAAAGGGTATGAAATAACTGAATTCTTAAGTTAATAACGGAAATAAATCCCCAACAAACTCTATTCTCAGGGAAAAGCTATTTTTACTGATATCTGTTACTGCTACTTACTACTGAGATGCTCCTGGAAATAAGAAAAGGAGACTCTAGAATACTGCTTTTCTTTGGAATTAGAATTCAACAAAATCAAGTTGTACATATGCAATGAGCGTTAAAAAAACTAACACTTACTGAAGGCTTCCTACGTGTGAAGCTAATGGCTATTAAAAAAACTAACACTTACTGAAGGCTTCCTATGTGTGACGCTAATGGCCATATGTGCGTAATTTCACCTTCGCAGGGTCCTGAAGGTGAGTACCACCCCTGGTCCCATCTTCTGGATGAGGAAACAGACTTGGGCACCGTGCCCTGCCCCAAGTGATGCGGCCGTGTAAGGTCCTGCGCAGGGATCTGAGCAGATGCATGTATACAACTCTGCTCTGCATGGCTGCACATACGATGCACCATGTACTGTTTACTTGCACCCACCCACACGGTTACTCTCCCGTTCAGTGCAGCAGTGGGAGCTAGTGTCTCAAAAGGTTTCCAACATGTATCAACCATAAGAAAATGTAGAAAATAATTAACATGAACAGTATGGACAATGGAAATATACGAATTATATTTACAGAATTGTAACACTTCCTTGAGTGACATTATTTGAGAGGTGACGTGTTCGTGTCAGTCAGGCCCTAAAATTACAGGCCCGTCTCCCTTCCTCTGGTCCTGGAATCCATGTCCTCTTAGAGTCTTATTAAGGAAACCACCTGCAATAACATCCTAGCATTCCTGGAAAATGTTAGGACCTAGCAGAAAACTTGGAAACGTCCTAAGGCAGTCTCCTCTTTAAAGGTATAAAATCTATGTTAGGATCCTTCAACGCTGGGCAGAACCCTCTTTATTAGACAACTCATGTAAACCCAATCTTGAGCATATCTTTTTAAGCAGGTTTGGCTTTCAGGTATTTAATCAATTAAAGGTGGTGGGTTTACTCCTCTAGTTGGCTTAGATGTATGCATTTTTTCCCCAAGGAACCAAGCCAAACTTCAAAGATGATACTCTGTATACTTCAAGGAAGCTCCCAAACCATCAGAATGTTTAAGCAGTTACTCAGAGGCCCAGGAGCAGACTACATTTGTATACTTTAATTCTGAACAATGCTTATAATCGTAGGAATATATTTTCTGGGTGAATTTGTGTTTTCCCTAAGAGACCTTTATTCCTCTACATGATGATTTGAGATAACAAATGCAGTGTGTTAGTAGCAAATAGCTAAACGAACACTTAAAAGTACGTTTTGCGTGGCTGTTGCAACTAGATTTGCAGAGTTCTTAGAATAAATTCAACATTACTATTTAAAACATTATCATATAAAATTAAAGAGAATAAGAATTAGCAGTAGAGTTGAGAAAAACATATGTGCCCCAAACAAGTAAATAAAGTAAGCAGAGTTCTCTATGTGAATGTTAGAATAATGAAGTAATTTTTAAAATTGTTTTAAAATTATAATAATGTCATAGACACCCGTATCTCACATTATTGTAAAATTCAATGCCCAAAAAGATTCAAGAGTAAATCTTTGCCTTATATTACAATTCCTTAGGAACATACATATATGCATACATAATCTGCAAAGCAAGGACTAGCTGTATGAAGCAATTATTCAAAACTCTAACTCCTTTTTCACAGTCATCATTCTGAAGGCAAAAGTATGGGTTTCCTTCATACGTCTCAGTTTTGGTTCAGAAATGAGACCAAGTCTGTGGTTACAACTTCTTGTAAGTATCCACTAAATCGAAGACCAGGGACAAGTCTATACTTAAGCTCAGAAAACCAGATAAACCTGATGGGCCCAAATACTTGTGCCTTGAAGGGATGGTTTCTAAGGGACCTGTAACATTCCAAAGGTAAGTCTTCTCTCAAGCACTGTATTTACATTAAGAAGTCATTTTAGCACACAAAGTCCCTCTTATGGTTTTAAGCAGACCAATAGAGACCGTTTTGTTTAGTAAAGCAATTTAATTCCCCCCCCCTCCCAGGAGACTGGCTTTGGCAGCTCAGAGTTAGCTGACGTTTTCAGAGTTGAGTAAATATCATCCCTTTAAACATCCTGGCCTGCGCATCCTTCACAGCGGCCAAGATGTGGAAACAACCTAAGTGCCCATTAATGGATGACCGGATAAAGAAGTTGTGAGATCGATACTAGATATACATAGCGAAACCATAAAAAGATGAAATCTTGGCATTTGCAACGACATGGACAGATCTTGAGACTATGATGCTAAGTGAAATAAGTCAGATGGAGAAAGACAAATGCTGTATGATTTCACTCCTGTGCAGAATATGAAAAGCAAAATAAATGACAAACCAAACCAAATCCAAACAAACCTGTGAATCGGAGAACATACTAACGGTTACCAGCGGGGAAGGGGTGGGTGATGAGTGAGACGAATCGTCACCTGTACGGGATCACCTGTATGGTGATGGGCGGAAAGGAACTGTCTTGTGGCGAGCACGGCACAGTGTTTACAGAAGTAGAAACGTGATGCGGTCCACAGGGAACATACATTATAAACCAGTCTTACCTCAGTGAAAAATGCATTAAAAAAATCCTGGCCCACCAAGAATCGAGTTCAAATGATGGATCAAGTGAAGTAAATGCTATCAGGAATTAGGTACGAGCCTCTTTAAACTTCTGCAGCTTAGGTGAGACGGCACAGATAATTACCTAGGTATATGTTGTAAAAGCAGGGAAAAAGCCTGACATATGGGAATCGTAAAAGGTTTAGTCTTCCTGTACTAGAACATAAAAATGTATGCTACACGTGTAGCTACTGAAGTTTAGGGTTTATGTTCAATATTCACATACCTAATTCCGACGTAGGCAACTGCCCAGTTAAGTACAGACTGTTGATCACTGTCTTCATTATACTTTTTAATTACACGACCATCACATTTGAACGAGCAACCCAAGATAAGCGCCACTTTCATGTAGAACTAGACAAACTGAAGGATTTTTCTGGACCATTGGACACGTCTCATCAGTCAGGTCGGCGTGTAGAGGGAGGGGCCTTCCCCAGGGAGAAGCTCTGCGGGCCGAGGAGCTGAGGCAATGCCCTCAGCTCTCCCAGGTGGCAAAGGACACAGTGCACTCACACCACAAATGCCAGGTTCAGCTCCTTCCGCCGCAGCAGCCCTGGTTAAAACCCCACCAGGGCGGATCAACTAAAAACCGCAAACACACGGCTCCTCACCTTGTGTGAGCCAGGCCTGCTGTAACACAGCGGCTGCGCGTGGTGCTGGCTGCTGCTCTGAGCTCCTGCTTCTCGGACCGAGGTTCCAGGCTGGGGTTTTCCTGGTCGAGCGATGGTTAAATTCACCCTCTCTCCACTGGCCTGGAGAAAATGGACAGGCGCGCCAGTCATTAACGATGCTTCTCATTTCACCAAGTCTCATCGGACTGGTGTCTGGCCGGGGGTGACTGCAAGTGCCCGGTGGTAGGAGGAGGGGAGCTCTTTCAGGAGCTGATAATTCGAACTTGTGCAGCTGAAATGCGCCGGCACAGTCCTGGGGCAGCCCTTCCCCAGCCACCTCCACAACAACCAAGGCACAGAGTCAAAGGCGCCCCATCATTTCCTGGAGAGTAACTGTTTTAATACTTCTCTGTCCCTTCAAGGTTGGCTGTGGCATCGGAGGGAGAGAGTGAAGGAAAGAATGGAAGGTAAGAACGGATTCAAAACCTGATTAAAATCCATTGCCATTTTAAAAATAAATTCCACGGTGGCTGCTCTGGAAGTAATATTGAGGGAAACCATGCACAGCTTTGTTTCTATTTGCTGTAAGTTTGAGTCAAAAATAGCACATCCGCTTACATAGTCCTGGGAAGAATAATTCCAGAGATCCTTCATAACAAGATTAGTAATATATAAATACAGCGTGTGCATCACTCACACACCTCTGTTAGGTTACAGTATCTTTGAGATTTGTGACACATTTTAAATTTAGAGGCCCATTATCTATATTTTAAACATAGATTCACATCTATTATATATGTATATTTTTAAGTTATTTTCTCTTTGCTCTTAAAGTACATGCCTGATTCAGCTGATGTTGGCTCTTGGGCATGAGCATAATTCCCAAGTTCATTATTATTATTGCTGTGGGAGGTGATGACCGCCTGCTTTCCAGGAACTGGGGGAGAAAGTGGGGACCCCCCATGATTAGAGTCAGCAATGTGAAGACATCACTGTTTTCAGTTTTCCCCCCCAGTTTTGAGATAAACTGACATACAGCACTTATTATTTTTAATTCTTAAACTGAGAATAAGTGATAATCCACTTTTCATGTTCCACTAAAAACATCTGCTTATTCAGGCATTGTATTCAGCTTCGTTTCAGACAAGTTCCTCAAAATAACGGAAAGAAAAGCACCCAACATATGGCTAGATTCTCAAAGCACAGAGTCTGGATACTTGACCTAAGGGGTAAATATGAAAGTACAATGTTTAGAATCCTGGTGTTTAAAATCCTGATACTTCACACACACACACACACACACACACACACGAATTCCTGTCATGGCTCAGCGGTTAGCAAACCCGACTAATATCCATGAGGACTCAAGTTCGATCCCTGGCCTCGCTTGGTGGGTTAAGCATCTGGTGTTGTCGTGAGCTGTGGTGTAGGTAGCAGACGAGGCTTGGACCTCAAGTTGCTGTGGCTGTAGTGTAGGCTGGCAGCTATAGCTCCGACTAGACCCCTAGCCTGCGAACCTCCCTATGCCGCAGGTGTGGCCCTAAAAAGACAAAAAGACCAAAAAATAAAATAACTTAAAATCCTGACACTTCACATCATCAGACTGCACAGCGTGGAGTGGTGAGAAGCTCTGTGGCTGTGCTTCAATGTACAGAGTTATTTTCGTCGCTGCCCTCTGCTTCATGAGCACCAAGTATGCTCCTTAGTATTTCAGCTTTCCTGGAAAACCCATGCTTTTGCAAAGCTATTAACAGAAACAAATCTTTGATCTAGATTTTTTGAAAGACAAACTTCTGTGCCTGGGAGAAAAGTGGACATTTGGTAGGTAATTGGTGGACCACTGCTGGGTTTAGGCTGACCTTACACAGACATAGGTGTAACATGCCAGGGTTTCAAACACTGCAAAAAAAGTTCTGTTAGAATCGAAATTTTAAAAATATGCAAGATGTTCAAATAATGATACCCTTAATTCCTAAGCAAGTGGTACACTCTGTTGTTGGGGAGTATAAACTGGTGTGACCCAATCTTCCTGAAGGAAGTTTAACAAAAGGTCTTAAAATGAAAACACAACATGTCAGTAGGGGTGACTGAGTTACAGGCCAACACGCCTAACCAGCAGCTCGTCAAGGTCACGACGTGGTCCTACACTTACTCTCGGGGCGGAAGTCCACACGCACTGCTGACATGAGCACGTGTGCACATGCTGTGTAAATGTGTACCTGTCTGTGGATGTATACACTCCAAAGTGTGTGCAATGCTGTTTCCCAGTGTTGGTAGCGTGGGATGTTTAGATTGAATGTGCTTTTAACTTCTGGGTTTTTTGTGTTTTTGGTATTTTATCTTCAGCATGCTCCTTTTTAGACACAGTACATGGTATTTTTATAATCCTCAAAACAAAATTTTTTTCAAAAAGAAACTTAAATGGGGCAACTTTGGTTTTCTATTGTTTGGGACAAAAATCAGCACAAAATGTAATCAGTTTTACTAATCTGACTTCTCACTTCAGAAAGTCACCGGACTCTTCCATTTCATTTAACAGGTCCCCAACTGGACTAGCTTTCTTCTGTTTTCCCATCTCCCTCCACCAACCCCCACCCTTACGAGATAAAACCTGTTTTCAGCCATGCAGCACCTCGGGTACAACTCCTGGTGCCCAGAATGCTGCCTCTGATTTGAGGGTTTTCCAAGGCATTCAATTTCTTTAAGCCTCAAGTCTATGAAATGAGACCCATATCTGAGCCTTTTTCAAGGCAATACGGCTGCGTGCATGGCAAAGGGAGCAGGCTGCAGGGAGAGGTGGGTTCCCTTGGTTTTAGATGCTCACGGTTATTTGATTCTGTGTATAGATGCGTTTTTAGTGACTACCATCCCGCCTGAATTCCTAATGTCCCGTTGTGGTAACTGACCCTTGGGTTGGCGTGGGGTGTGCACTGTGTTTACCTTAGCACGTCTGCGTCAGCTCCTGCAAGGCTGCGTGAGGCTCACATGAAATGTCATGGCACGTGCAGAAGCCGAAGCGCTTCTCTGGGTGGTTATTCACCTACCCGTTTCAGTGCTCTTACTGGAAACATGCTTTTTTCTCTAATAATGACCACCCTCACTTCCAGAGATACTGTGAGGACAACGCTGTGTGTCTGAAATGCTCTGAATTCCTCTATCTCTATATATCTCTATATATCTTAAAGGCAGTACAGAGATGAGTTAGCTGAATAAAAAAGGATTTCTTCCCGTTACTTTGGGTCGTGGTGTGGGGGGGAGTGAGTGAACAGACCAGGTGGGCTACCCGCTCCGTGGCCAAGCTCCTGGGAGGCTGGCCTTCTCACCTGTCACACGTGGCACCCGGTGGAGGGCGCGGGGCAGGGGTAGAAGGAGAGCAGGCGACCGCGGGGCCCCAGCTCCGGACGCCAGGCGGTGTAGACAGCAGGAGTCAGGGCCGACAGAGCGGCACTGGGGGACCGACCGTGCCGCGGAGCAGCGACTAGCCCCGGGGCTCCCGCGCCACTGCCAGTGGGCAAGGACGCGGGCGAGGCTCACCTGGATGACCTGGGCGGCCAGCTCGGGCGTGCCGTGCTTCAGGTCGTGCCCGTTGATGGCCAGCACGCGGTCGTTGCTGCTGAGCCTCCCGTCCTGCGCGGCCAGCCCCCCCTCCAGCAGGTCGAGGATGAAGACGCCCGGCTCGTCAGTCCTTCGCACGAGCTTGATGCCCAGCTGCTCGGCCGAGTCCCGCTTGTGCAGGACCACCTGGAAGACCTCCTCGCGCGCCGCGCCGCCCTCGGCGTGGCCGTGCGCGCGGCCGCCGAAGCGCCTCTCGCGGAGCACGGTGAGCTGCAGCGTGCTGCAGGGCTGCGACAGCACCGCGCGGGCGTAGTTGTGCGACACGCTGCTGATGTCGTGGTTGTTGACCTGGACAGAGGGCGGTGCGACCAAAGCGTGACAATCCGTTACCTTCCCAGTGGGTACGGGGGGTTACACAACATTGCCAAAGGAAAGGAACCCAGTGAAAATGATACACAGTCCTTACCCACAAGAAAAAAAAGCACTCCAAAGGCATTTCAAAACCAGAGTTCCTGAAATTAACTGACAATGACTAGCATTAGGTAGAGAAGTTAAGATCATAGGCTTTAACGACGGCCTGGATTTAGGGTCCTTGGTTCTGCTCCATATAACTGGATAACCTCAGGCAAATTACAGGACCTGTTGTTTCCTCATCTGTAAATTACAGGACCTGCTGCTTCCTCATCCGTGAAATGTGTTTACTCTCTACTTCCCAGGGCAGGACCAGCATCACCAGACACCATGAGACACGGCAGGTGCTAATGAAAGACGAGGTCGAGTGGAGCAGAAACTGAAGTTCTGGATGACAAAAGTGCTTTCCCAAACAAAATACACTTAAGCTAGAGAAAATAAACTGAGTTTCAAGGGTAGTGACACATCCCAAGTGCACTTTAGACGAGTGACTTTAAAGAAACGCAGGTAATGATAATTTCACTCTAATTCTTTGGCATACGCGTGTAACATATCTCTAATACCACAAGCATAATTTAATACAGAACATGCATTTCTTAAACATTAGAAATAAGTATAGTGACTGATCCTTGAGCATGCACCATCACTAACACACCCAGCTTAAATTATTTACCTAGCGAGAGGAAGACCTGAGCACAACTCTCTCACAGTTAGACTTCCCTTCCATCTGACGTGAACGTAAGGGGAAACCAAAGCTCTGACTGAACGTCCACCATGTGACAGGCTCTGGGTTTGGTGTGCGTGATCACTTAAAATCCTTCAATTGTTTCCACATGAATCTACGTGACGCGAGGCCTCCCCCTTTCTCTTAATCTAGGGTTGACAGTTAGGAACACTATTGAATTTTGCTGATGTCGGCCTGCTGACATCTTTAAAAATCCCACCATCAAATTCATAGGTGGCACACACAAACTTGCCTGCAACACTGATGAATCTGGTAGCTATCCAAGCCCTTGATTAAAATGCCGAGAAACAGAAGGTCAAGACCAGAATCGTGGCAGTTTCTAAAAATAACTAGCCTGACATGAATCCATTAATCAGAAATTATTTCTGGTGATTCAGCTAAAAATTCGTAGGCTCACATTCTTTCTTCTTATATTCAGATAAATCACAAATGGCTTTATGGAGTATCTGCTGAAACCAGGCCGTAGCCACGTGCGAGCTTGCGGCCTCATCTTATCCTTGTGAAGTAGGTGCGGGCTATCCCACAACTGGAGGAGATGCAGAAGTTCCTGGGCCAGGGATCAAACCCGAGCCACAGCAGTGACAATGCCAGATCCTTAACTGCCAGGGAACTTCTGGAAAAAGATCTTTCCTTCATGAATGTGTGGTTGCTGGTGAAATATAGAGAAAGGAGAGAACGAGAAAAACACTGTTTCTGGGTTTGTAAAAATAGCACCAGTACAGCCAACTCTACATGTGGCTAAATGTGTTTTATACCAATGCAGTAAACACATGGTATGGCTGTAATTATTTTCCTTCAAAACCAAACGGGCCTCAGTCACTGTTGATGAACCAAACTGGAAATATCCATGCTTAATCGCTAAAAGTTAATAGGCGCTCCCGTCACGGCTCAGCGGAAGCAAATCTGACTAGTATCCGGGAGGACGTAGGGTCGATCCCTGGCCTCACTCAGTGGGTTAAGGATCCAGCATTGCTGTGCGCTGTGGTATAGGTCACAGATGCGGCTCGGAGCTGGGGTTGCTGTGGCTGTGGTGTAGACTGGCAGCTACAGCTCCAATTTGACTCCTAGCCTGGGAACCTCCATATGCTTCTGGTGTAGCCCTAAAAAGACAAAGAACAAAAAAGTTATATTAATAGTGACATTGATATATTTATAACAGTAGTTTTTCTTCAAACTGCTCAAAAGGCAGCATCACAAAAGGCCCTGAGGTATATGGTTCTCCTCTTCAAAGAGGCTATTTAATAGAATAAGGTGTGTGTGTGTTTAATGTGGGAAGCCAGAGCCACGCCCTGTTACTGCATATAGTTTTGCTAAAATAAAAGCACAGGCTTGCTAGCTCTTTGATCTATAAATAAACCATCTTAAGGACTCTTAGGTATTTTCACACGGGCTCACTCGATTATTTATGTAGTTTGTACAGAGTTGGAGATAACCAGGTAGTAAAAAATTCCAAACAGTCTTCTTTCCCAGCGTTTACTTTTGAATGGCCATAAATACTCCACAGCTGGGTGAGGGCTGTGGCTTTGCTCATTGGCTCCAGCATACCAGGTGGAGGCCAAGCGTCAGTCAGGGCCCACAGGAGGGAGCCTTGTGAATTTGTTAATCGGGTTATGGGTTCATGCTTTTCTTATCAATGTGAATCATTAAACTGGACTTAAGATCACTACGAGGTAAACCATAAACAATGAGTGCCTTGGAATTTCTATAATATAAATTCATATATATTCTATAATATAAATTCATAGTTAATTCCCAAAAAAATAGTCAATAATCTCAGGAAAATATAATTTTGAGTTATAAGGATTCAGTTATGCTACTAAACAATTTTCTAAAATAGAAGATTAAAAAAGCGCACTGCTAGAGTTCCTGTTGTGGTGCAGTGGAAACAAATCTGACCAGTATCCATGAGGAGGCGGGTTCGATCCCTAGCCTTGCTCAGTGGGTTGGGGATCCGGCATTCCTGAGCGCTGTGGTGTAGGTCGCAGTCACAGCTTGGATCCTGTGTTGCTGTGGCTGTGGTGTAGGCCAGCAGCTGTAGCTCTGATTAGAACCCTGGCCTGGGAACTTACCTATGCATGGTAAAAAGAAAAAAAAAAAAAAAAAAAAAAAAAAAAAGCCCGCTGCTGAAATATATTAGCAAGCAAGGCCTCAAAAGCTATTCCACCTCAACTGTATCAAAGAAATGCAAATAAAAGCAAAGCATTTGTTTTTAACTTTAAAATTCAGAAAAGAATGAGAAATGCATAAAAATGTTAATACCTAATCCAGCACATCACTGGTAGCAAAAGACCCAAACACAACAATGAACGTACCACCGATTACTGGAAAGGCTGGACGTGGGAGAAAGTGGGGAAAGAAAGAAGACTGGGTGAGCTGCAGAGCAGGCAGCCCGGCTCTCCTGGCCTGGAGCACCCAGGGAGGCCAGCAGCGTGAGACCAGGAGCCCGGAAGTCAGGGACACGGGCAAGGTGTGCACAAGGTTTGGCCAGCTCGTGCAGCTGGGGCACTGATGTCATCAAATGATGGCAAGTACAGCCACTCGGTAAAGGACTAGCTTTTACTGGCCAACACAGTGAAGAGCTTGCTATGCTGGGATCAGGAAACTGACTTTATATAACGGGATTGGCCATGCCTCCTACTTCTTCCTACTATTGATTCAGCAAGAAATAAAACACCGCTAGAAAGTTCGGTCTGTGTCAGCCTTGCAAGGGGCCATGAAGGAAGGGTTTGAGGCCCGAGTGTTAAAGTGGGAGTAACACACCATGAGGGGCAGCATATGAGTGAGAGCGGAAAAGTTCCTATAGGTTCCAAGTTCTGTTTTAATGAAGGAGATGGTGGAGTTCCCTGGTGGCTCAGTGAGTTAAGGACCTTGTGGTGTCATTGCTGTGGTGAAGGTTCGATCCTTGGCCTGGTAACTTTTGCATCCCATGGGCATGGCCAAAAAAAAGAGAGAGAGAGATGGCCGTTTCTTTATCTTTTTTGGTCACGCTGTGGCATATGGAGTTCCCTGGCCAGGGATCAAATCCAAACTGGATCTGTGACCTGCGCCACAGCTATAGCAACACTGGAGCCTTAACCCACTGTGCTGGGCTGGGGATGGAACCCGCATCCTCGTTGCTGTCCACCCCGTTGTGCCATAGAAGGAACACCAAGATGGCTATTTCTGTCAGGATGTTATAACCAAATCCACGCTTCTGCTAATTCAGCAAGTATCTCCTGTGAGAAATCTGTATCACAGTTGGGACCGTCAGGGTGGTGGCAAACCCGTCAGGGTGGCGGCAATCCCAACAGAGAGACAAGGACATTCAGATAGTTCACCACTGGCGTTCCGGTCGTGACTCAGTGGTTAATGAATCCAACTAGGAACCATGAGGTGGCAGGTTCAATCCCTGGCCTTGCTCAGTGGGTTAAGGATCTGGCATTGCTGTGGCTGTGGTGTAGGCTGGCAGCCATGGCTCCGATTAGACCCCTAGCCTGGGAACCTCCCTATACCTTGGATGCAGCTCCAGAAAATGACAATAAGGCAAAAAACAAAACAAAAAAACCCCCAAAAACAGTTCACTGTGATTCTGTGCCAAGTGATAATGAGTAAAGCCCTGCATGAGGTCAGCTATTAAGGTAAGGACAGGTCAGGGTGGGCGAGAAGGGCTAGGCAGAGCCTTAAGGCTGAAGGTGGACCAACTAGCACACGGACAGGCTGGAGGGCAGGTGGCAGCAAGATCGCTACGTCCAGCTCTTCTGGTGGAGAGGACGAGGTGGCGGGGGTGGCACGGGCAGGTGTGCCCTCAGCAACAGCACAGTGCCTACAACGTGGTGAGAGATGAACAAGCTGAGGTGACAGGCTGGGTGAGAGACCCTGGGGACCTGAAATCATCATCAGGCTGACATGCTGCTGCGGTCACACCTGCCCGAGGAAAGCAGAGTTGCGGAGGGGCTGGCCTGGCGGGGATCCTGTTGGATTTAGGAGCGGAGAGCTGGGTGGCAGGGGTGTCTGGTGAGGGTTTCTACTGAATTAGAGACAGCAGCAAGGGCCTGGCGTGAAGAGGAAGACGGGAATAGGGGTGTGTGTGTGTGTGTGTGTGTGTGTGTGTGTGTGTGTGTTTCTCAACAGGCCATGGTGTGTGTGTGTTTCTCAACAGGCCACGGTGTGTGTGTGTGTGTGTGTGTGTGTGTGTTTCTCAACAGGCCACGGGAAGGACCAAAGGCTGAAATCAAAGAGGGAAGGGTTCTGAAGCCTGGGTTCCTACAAGGTATTTTTTCTTGTTTGTGAATATTTCTCTCTTCTTCCAGAAGTATTTCTTTTTAGCTTCAACTATCACCTCCACTTACAAGATTCAAATAGCCAGGCCAGGATTCACACAACTCCAGTCTTTAACGGAGACTTCTCCCCGTCCCCGTCTCAACATGCCCCTTATAAAACATCGCTTCCTCGCAAGCTAGCTGTTCCTAGGGAACTGCTATTTCTTCTTAAAGACGGTCTTTGGAAAGAGAAGGTGAGGGCTACTGAGGACAGTGGGCCGGGGGCCAGCAGGAGGCGGCATCACTTCTAAATGACCTTAAATTCCAGGGTATGAAGTAACCAGTGGCACACAGTCTGTCTTGTCTAGACGTTAGCAATCAGCGCAGTAGAGAAAGATAAACTGGACAGGGACGGATGGATGAGAAAACTGGACTTGGGATACCAGCATTTCCTCGTGGGTGGGTGGCCTTGAACTCGCCAGCCCTGGAGACCTGCTGGGAAGAGCCCACGTGCGATGGAAAGTCAAGGTGGGGAGAAAAAAATACATACCATGTATAAGGGAAGTGGGAGAAGTTTCAGATGAATCCTGATCTGTCGTGCATATAAAAAGAATACAACGAACCTCAATCCAATTCAGGCTACACGAAGCATCACAAGGCTGCGTTTTAAACTCAGGAATAAGAGCGAGAGGGCAAGTTAACAGTGGTGAAAACGGTACCTGAAGAATCTGGTCCCCGGCCAGGAGTCTTCCGTCCCTGGCGATTATGCCATCCCGATAGACTTCCTGGATAACAATGTTAATCAGCGGCGTTTCGTTGCCGCCCACGATGCTAATTCCTAGCTGAATGTAAGGATTAGAGCGGTGAATCTCAATCGTGGTGATTTCGCCTTCTGGTAAACTGAGTGGCTGCTGTGCGGCTGCCGAGGTAAAGACAAGAGAGGAAAAAGACACGGAAGGAAAAACAACATTTTATATTTTGATTATTTTTGGGTAAACAAGTCATCATATGTGTGTGTGTGTGTGTGTGTGTGTGTGTGTGTGTCTTTTCCAGGGCCGCACCCGTGGCGTATGGAGGTTCCCAGGCCAGGGGTCTAGTTGGCGCTGCAGCTGCCAGCCTACACCATAGCCACAGCAACGTGGGATCTGAGCCGCATCCGAGCCGCGTCTGTGGCCTACACCGCAGCTTATGGCAACGCCAGATCCTTAATCCACTTAGTGAGGCCAGGGATCGAACCTGCAACCTCATGGTTCCTAGTCGGATTCGTTAACCACTGAGCCACAATGGGACCTCCAAGTCATCTTATATTGATAGATGATTTATAATTGTGCAATACTAGTGAATAAGAAAAAAGAGTGACAAATATCTATAGGTTAAGATTATCTACACATTTCTTCCCCCAAAGTAAATAACCACAAGTGGCTATGACATGTCAGACCATGGGGGACGACTCTGTGACCTGAGAAAGAAGTACAAAGGGATGCCACCTCGTCCTAACTGGTAAGAGAAGCTGTGGGGAGAACGGCACACTTGAAGGAGTGAATTGCCTGGGAGGTGAATTATAAGCCGAAATTAATTCTTTAAAAGGGAAAAGAACAGTCCACGTTGGGAGAGCAGCTGGGAGGGGAGGAAGGAGGTGCCCCCGGGAGGGCATGGGCCAAGGACGAGGCGGGGCACAGGTACCGTCGGCCGCGGGGCTCTCCTCGAAAGCCGGGTTGTCCAGGCCTGGCTCCTCGGGCCAGGCCGGAAGGGGCGCGGGCGTCGGGGTCCGCTCCGCAGGCGCCAGGCCGGGCCCCGCACCGTCCACGTCGGGCGGTAGGGTCACTGGAAGCTCGGGGACCGCAGCTCCGCTCTCACTCTCGACCTCTGACTGCGCTTTGCTGCGCTTCCTCCTCTCCAGGGCAGCTCTCCGGAGAGACGCTCCAGGGCATCTGCAACGAGAGCATCAGGGCTGCCAGGGGACTGGGAAGGAAAAGCCTCAACAGTCTGGACCCAGGGGAACAGCCGCACTGGCTGCTAGGCAAAAAGCCTGTCGGAAGCCACAAGCAGCACATGACCCTGGTCCTAACTTCCTCTGCAACCAAGTCCTTACTGCTCCACATTGCAAATTAATTAATTAATTAATTTTTGTCTTTTTGCCATTTCTTGGGCCGCTCCCACGGCATACGGAGGTTCCCAGGCTAGGGGTCTAATCAAAGCTGTAGCCGCCGGCCGACGCCACAGCCACAGCAACAGCAACACGGGATCTGAGCCACGTCTGCGACCTACACCACAGCTCATGGCAACATCAGATCCAAGCCACATCTGCGACCTATAACCACAGCTCATGGCAAGGCCGGGTCCTTAACCCACTGAGCGAGGCCAGGGATCGAACCCACAACCTCATGGTCCCTAGTCGGATTTGCTAACCACTGAGCCACGACGGGAACTCCCACATCGCAAATTTAAATCAAGGTATCTGGAGTTCGCGTTGTGGCACAGCAGAAATGAATCCGACTGGGAACCATGAGATTGTGGGTTCCATCCCTGGCCTTGCTCAGCGGGTTAAGGACCCGGCCTTGCCATGAGCTGTGGTTATAGGTCGCAGATGTGGCTTGGATCTGATGTTGCTGTGGCTGTGGTGTAGGCTGGCAGCTGTAGCTCCGATTAGACCCCTAGCCTGGGAACCTCCATGTGGCACGGGTGAGGCCCTAAAAAAAAAAAAAAATTAAAACAAGGTATCTGCACAAACAGTGGTTTGGTAGAGTATGTTAAAGAATGCTTCCATAAGAAATTGCATTCAGGGAGTTCCTGCTTTGGCTCAGTGGGTTAAGAACCCGACTAGTATCCATGAGGATGTGGGCTCAATCCCTGGCCTCTCAGTGGGTTCAGGATCTGGTGTTGCTGAATGCTGCAGCCTACATTGCAGACGTGGCTCGGATCTGGCATTGCTGGGGCTGTGTTGTAGGCCGGCAGCTGCAGCTCCAATTCACGCCCGAGCCTGGGAACTTCTGTATGCCACAGGTGCAGCCTTAAAAAAGAAAAAGAAAAAGAAAAAGAAATTGTATTCAGGACTATGTCATTACCAGACAGACAGACACCAGTAAAGCACAGCAGTACAGCTGTCTCCATACTGCAAGAACTCTCCTGAGGTCTGATCACACAATCCTTTCTACAGGTTGAAGCCTGGACCCAGGAGTGGGATTCAGCATCTTCCTCTGCAGGCGCTGTGCCTTAGCCCCCGAGAGCCCCCTGCCTCTCCACTCTCGCGGCCAACGCCACACATCTACCAGTTAGTGGCAGAAATACATGGAAGCTCTACCTTGTGCAGGAAGGCAGGGCGAAGGCTCAGGTAGCTTACTTTATGTCAGGCATGGAAAGAGATAAAACACCCCCTGGTTTGCAACATCAGAATTACAACAGTGGAATTACAGATAGGCCGTGGAACCTGAAGGGTCTAGTTCTAAGTACTTGGGAAACTTACATAAGCCCCAAGAAACAGGAACTGTTCACTTGCTTGTTTTTCACTCATTTAGGGCCAGACATGTGCTTGTGTCAACACTGAAACCAAGGCTTTAGACACAGACGTTAGAAGGGCTCTAAGATGCCAGCTCTTTTCCGCCGGACGCCGTGAGGGACAGAGTGGTGGCAAGTGCCCAGGGTGAGGAGAGGGAGGCGCGGGGATCCAGGAGCGCAGCACACACCTGGGACCTGACCCCACGCGCTCTGCTGTGGGCTAAGAGGGGCCGCAGAGGATGGGCGGGGTGGGCAACAGCCCTGGGCCTAGGGTTGCGCTGCTTCACTCAGTGACAGTATTCTGAAAAATCTAAAGTTTCAATCAAAATGAAGTAAAGAATTAAATTCAGTTAGAAGGAAAAGCTATTCCTTAAAGTTGAGTGATAAAATTTCCTGCATGAGCTAAAGGTTATTTTAGGTCCTTAGATTCCAGGTTCTTGAAAAGGCTCATTATGAAATTTCTTTATTCAACACTCTTTCCTGCCTTGGTTTCTCTTCACTTTGCTAAGGAGTAAAACTGATTTTCCTTTCCACATGCAGCGCAGTGCTCCAGGGAGTGTTCCTGCTAGAGCCTGGAGAATGTTTTTGAAAACTCTATCACTGAAAAATTTATTTTTGTCAGGTATATGAAATTTTTCTTTTCTTTTCTTTATTTTTTAGGGCCGAGCCTGTGGCATATGGAGGTTCCCAGGCTAGGGGTCAAATTGGAGCTGTAGCTGCCGGCCTACGCCACAGCCACAGCAACACAGGATGCTCAACCCACTGAGCAAGGCCAGGGATGGAACCCACATCCTCATGGATACTACGTCGGGTTCTTAAACCACTGAGCCTCAACGGGAACTCTGAAATTTTCAAAAAATATATTTTATTCAATTTAAAAATAGTTTTTCCAGGAAAAACATTGACACAAAAACGGAAGCATAAAAAAACACTTATGAAAGAAAGTAGGTAATGACTTAATTCTCAAAATACATATCACACACAAATATCTATATGGGCAATGGCTAGTCTTTAATGGAAAAAAGGACTAGAAGCAGGGATTGAGGAGGAAATATAAAAAATATGGACACTTGGGGATTAGCCTAGCTAACAACTGACAAACCTACAGCATAACCATAAGGGGTACCTTATAGTTATTAAACATGGAAAAACAAATTTAAAAAGCAAAACAAAGTGGTCAGAGAGGTGAAGAAACAGGTAGACTTAAGTTCCCAATGGGACAGCAAATTGCTAACAGGAATTAAAGATGCTACAAATGATATCATGTGAAAATGTGGAAGAATGACCATACCCAGAATCAGAGGAAGGTTATGGGGAGAACCTTCGGGGGCATCCACATTCAAACTCGATGGACCAGCTGAGCAGACTGAGACAGCAACTAGACCAGAATGTCAGCGAAGAAAAAGCGGCCCACTGTGCAAATGCCATCAAGGGACGAAGACGATAAGGGCCGCAGTGCTGATCTGATTTGGAAACTAGAAGGTTAAGGCGACCTTAGAAAGAACTCTTTTGATGATGCAGGAAGAGCCCAGACTATAACACAGGCAGTTCTGCTATCAAAATGCATGCGTTCTACAAAAACCACGCACTGAAACTGGCAGAGCTTGAGGAAAAGAGGACTTTCAAACTTGGTGGCGCAGTGGTTCACGAACCCGACTAGGAACCAGGAGGTTGCGGGTTTGACCCCGGCCTTGCTCAGTGGGTTAAGGATCCAGCATTGCTGTGAGCTGTGGTGTAGGTCGCGGCTGTGGTGTGGGCCCGCGGCTACAGCTTCGATTAGACCCCTAGCCTGGGAACCTCCAGATGCTGCGGGAGCGGCCCTAGAAAAGGCAAAAAGACAAACAACAACAACAACAAAAAAAACCCTGGTGGATCTGGGAATGGGGAATGGCTGCTAACAGGTAAAGAGCTTCTGTGTGGGTGTTGAAATGTGCCAGAAATTAGCCTGTGATAATGGCCACGCAATTCTGTGAACATACTAAACACCAATGAATTGTATACTTAAAAACAGGTGAAGTTTATGGCAGGTGAAATATATCTCAGTAAAACTTATTCTTTTTTTTTTTTTTAAAGATGATCAGGGAAGGAGTCAATCAGAGTAGGCGTGAACAAAGCAAAGCTCCTGACCACAGACGGCCCAGAGCAGCATCCTTCAAGTCTATAAACTTTTGGAACTGAGAGAGAAAGGAAGGAACCAGTACTTTTGGACTAATTTGTCCAGCCGCTGTGTAGATTCTTCTGTACAGTATCACACTGAATCCTCACAGCTGCTCTATCACCCCTATTTTACAAATGGGAAACTTGGACAACTAGGCCAACATCACACCGCTATTAAATTGGAGCCCAAATCCAAACAAACTCAGATCTGATTTGAAAGGTGCCTGCTCTGTACACTGTATCATACTAAATAAACTCACTCCTAGGGAGTTCTTTTTCTAGGCCTTCAGAAAACATCAACTGAATTTGTCCCACACACTTGTACTTAGAAACACAATCACAGGATGTTAGACAGAGAAAGGCTTTGGTGGTCATGAAAACACAAACAAAAGTCACAAACCATACCAAAAACCTATGCATCTTTGAAAATGGAGCATATAATAATCGTAACACAAACTGCACCTGGCACTGAGGATATGGCTGGGACCATTCAAACAGGTAACTCTGTGGAGCAGAAGGCGAGCACAGAGGCTATTACCCGTGATTAAAAACAGTAGCAAAGAAGAGCATTGACGCCGACTCAGAGCTCGGGGTAGGCACGTGGTGGAAGCGCAGCTCTGAGGCAGGGGCTGCCCTTAACAGGGGCACTGGAGGCCGTGTGACTGCCTCGGCGGAGGGCTGCACCTTCCTGGGGACGGTTCTCCGTATGCAGGTGTGCTTTTTAGTGTGCTGAAGCCAAAAGCCTCTTGCAGCAGCCAGAGCCCAACTGAGGAACTTTTCCTTTGCTGCTGAAGGTTGTAATTTCACTCCACTATTCTGGCTCTCCTGATGCAGAAGTTACCTGTGAACTCACGGGATTTAGGACACAGTGGCATCATTCTCTGACCTAACAGTAACTCACACGAGGAGACACACCGCGTAACAGGACACACTGTTATAGTATTAGCGGTGGCGGTGGTGGCGGCAGTAACACTAGAGGTAGAATGAGACGACGCGGTGGTAAACGCCGGCGGCTCGCCAGGTACTTAACGACACTCAGAGGACGTGAGCCTCTTAGAACCAAGAAAAATGGTAAGAACAGTTACGGATTACAACATGCAAAAAGCAGTTAAGGTGCTATCAGTGACAATGCCGGATTAAGGGGATCTGAAAAGCCTCTCTCCTCCGCAAAGTAATGCAAACACGGACAAAAATGATCAGAACCAACTCTTTCTGAGCCCTGGAAATTAGGCATAGCTCTTAGCAATCTGGAGTACACGTATTCAAGAAAAGTGGCTGAATCTCAGCAAGAACGGTGAGCTCTGGAGCATCTGAACTTGCCCTACTCCCACCCCCACCTCTGCAGGAGCCTGGAAAAGCAACGGCCCCCACTCACAGCGGACACGGGAGTCTGGAGGCCACTGGAGGAGCTGATGGACGCGCCTTCAAAGCCCCGTCTGTGGAGAATTGTCAGCAACTGACCTGTTGGTTCCCTGGAAGACCTCATGCACAAGGCCGTCTTTATCTGACCTGTCTTGGGGCTCACCCAGTACAAACAGTCTCTTCACTTAGTACTATTGTCTAAGATTGTGGCTGCCTGAGGTAGACAGACAAAAGGCTAATCAAAAAGTTTAAAAGGAAAAGCAGGGTTATAAAGTGTCCATCCGAGTTGCTATGTCCAGGGCTACACACACACATGCACAGAAGAGAACTGAGAAGGCCCTCAGCTCTCACTTCTGGCCAGCACCAACCTGGGTGAAAGCAGCAAATAAAGGCCAAGAAGGGAGTTCTCGCCACGGTGCCAGATTAACAAGCCAACTGCAGCGGCTCGGGTCGTTGCGGAGGTGTGGGTTCCATCCTTGGCCTGGCGCAGTAGGTTAAAGGATCCAGCACTGCTGCAGCTGCAGTAGACTGCAGCCATGGCTCAGATTCAACCCCTGGCCCAGAACTTCCATATACCATGGGTGGAACCCTAAAATTGGAAAAAAAAAAAAAAAAAAAGGGCTAGAGAGGAACTGTCAGCTGTCTGGGTGCAGGAGGTGTGCCCCGCCATGCACACTGAGCTCCTCGGGAAGAGTGGAAGAGTTACAGGCATTTAAGGAATTCTCTGTCCGATCCTTAGCTGATTAGAAACATCACTGAACAAGCAAACAATAACAACAAACAGCAATAACAAATCCTGAAGAGAAAAAGTTAATTTCCAGCGTTGCTGCATTATATTACTTAAAATGTCTAGTGTTCAATACAAAATTAAAAGACACACAAAGAAATAAGTACGTATGGCCCATACATGGGGGAAAAAAAGCAGTTAACAGAAACTGTTCCTGAGGAAACCTAGACATGGGCCTTAGCAGATAATGACTTAAGCCAGGTGTTCAAAGAACAGAGGAAACCATGGCTACATAACGAAAGGAAAATGTGAGAATGGTATTTTTCACCAAATGAAAGTATCAGTAAAGATATATGTCATATTAAAGAACCAAAAACACATTCCGGATTTAAAAAGTAGAATAAATGAAAGGAAGAATTCACTAACAGAATTCATAGGAGATTTGAGCATGTGAAAGAATCAGTGACCTTGAAGACAGGTCAATTGAGATTATCCAATCGGAGGAACAGAAACAAACATGGAAAAAAAAACAAAAAAACAAAAACAAAGGGATAGGCATTCCTGTTATGGCTCAGCAGTTAACCAATTTGACTAGCATCCATAGGGACAACAGGTTTGATCTCTGGCCTCGCTCAGTGGGTTAAGGATCCGGCATTGTCGTAAGCTGTGGTATAGGTCGAAGACGTGGCTTGGATCCTGTGTTGCTGTGGCTGTGGTGGAAGCCGGCAGCTGTAGCTCTGATTCGACCCTTAGCCTAGGAACCTCCATGTGCCATAGGTGCGGCCCTATAAAAGCAAAAAAACAAAAACAAAAAAACCCCTAATCAATTCTGGTCTAAACAAACAGAATCCAACTATATGCTGCCTATAAGAGATACATTTCAAAGACACAAATGGGTTAAAATTAAAAGGAAAGGAAAAAAGATATACCATACAAACATCAACCTAAAGAGAGCTGAGTAGGTAAACTAATTTTAGACAAAATAGACTTTAATAAGAAAATTGTTTCTAGTGACAAAACACTCTACATTAAGGAAAAGGTTTGAGCTATCATAAAGCTGTAACAATTATAAACACAACTAACAGCAGACCTTCAAAGAACATGAAGCCAAAAATGACAGGATTAAAAGGAGAAAAAAAAAATTATAGTCTACAATATCCCACTTTCAACAATGGCTACACGGAGTTCCTGCTGTGCAATGGAATCTGCGATGTCTCTGGCGCACTGGGATGCAGGTCTCATCTCTGGCCTGACCCAGCGGGTTAAGGGTCTGGTGTTGCTGGAGCTGCAGCACAGGTCACAACCCTGGCTCGGATCTGATCCCTGGCCCTGGAACTTCCATATGCTGCAAGATGGCCAGAGGGGGGAAAAAAAATAGACCAACTAGACCTAAGGATAAGAAAAGAGACTTTAACGATACTGTAAATCAACTTGACCCAAAAGCAATCTATAGAACACTCCACCTATCAACAACAGGACACACATTCTTAAGCACACGCGGAGCATTCTCCAGGATGGACAGTGTACGACGAGGCCGTGTAAAAAGCCTCAATAAAATTTAAAGTATTAAATCATACACATGTTCTGTAATGACAATTAATTCAAAATGGATCAAAACCCCAAACATCAGAAGTAAAACAATAAAAGTCTTAGAAGAAAACATGGGGTAAAACTTCATGACCTTGGATCAGGCAATGGTTTTTAGCCATGACACCAAAAGCACAAGAAAAAACAAACTGGACTTCATCAACACTCAACTTGTGCGTTCTTCGAAGGACACAGGAAAATGAAAAGACAAGTGACAGAACAGAGAGCATATGTGCAAATCCTCTATTTGATAAGGGCCAGAGTAGCTGAGACTGCTTACAATCCCTCATGAAACGGCTGAATGACGGTAAGATCTGTCCATGTGCTCATGGGCCTTTGATATCTTCTTTGGAGAAATATCTATCCGAATCCTTGGATCATTTAAAATCAGATTACTTGATCTTTCTTCTGAGTTGTAAGAATTCTTTACATATATAGTCTGGATACTAGACTCTTACCAGATACATAATGTACAAATATATATCTGCTTTTTACTTTATGTAGGTTAAAAAAAAAAAAATCCTGCTGAAAATGGGCCAAACACAAACTTCTCTCCAAGCTAAAATGTGACTTTAAAAAAGGAAGCTTGCCTCAGCCTACCCTGAACCTTAAAGGCTTCAAAACCATTTGATGAACTAGAAAAGCTCTCAGCATAAAAAAACAAAAACAAAAACAAACTTCCTCAGAGTTTTTTAGAATACAGTTAAACTCTTAAGTTTTAAGAGGAAAAGAAAAAAATGATTCTAAACCTTGCTATAAACTAGGGCACAAATGCTCAATTTAACCAAAAAAAAAAAAAAAAAAACAAAAAACATCAGGCATTCCCGTCGTGGCGCAGTGGTTAACGAATCCGACTAGGAACCATGAGGTTGCGGGTTCGGTCCCTGCCCTTGCTCAGTGGGTTAAGGATCCGGCGTTGCCCTGAGCTGTGGTGTGGGTTGCAGACGCGGCTCGGATCTCACATTGCTGTGGCTCTGGCGTAGGCCGGTGGCTACAGCTCCGATTCAACCCCTAGCCTGGGAACCTCCATATGCCGCGGGAGCGGCCCAAGAAATAGCAACAAAAACAACAACAACAAAAGACAAAAAGACCAAAAAAAAAAAAAAAATCATTTACAATTACCATAAGCTTTAAATGTTAAACTGCTGAGGAGGAGGCCGGGAGGAGGGAGGAGGGCTGCTGCCGGGCAGGATCTCAGACTAATGACTACAATGTGTATGCGTCATGCAGTATATACAATATTTCCTATGGGCTTTAGCTCTCCTTTCAAAGATGGGCACTTTCCCACATCTTTTAAAATTCTTCATTGTTTTTCTAACATATCATCAGTTATAACTGGTGATTTTATTTAAAAACACACTCGTCTTTCATAAATGCTTTACTTTTAGCCACAGGGGAAATTATCGTCTGTTCTCAAACCGAAGCAGATTTCTTAAGAGCAGAATTTTGTTCAAACAGGGAAGGTCGTTTTAAACTCAGCCTTACCAGATTGAACCGACGTTTCCTAATGCCATATTTCCATTACTAATTAAAATCGTCACAATCCTGTGTCTCATGACATCATTCTTACTGCAGGTCTGTGTTGGTTTTAAACCTGGCTACAGGAGTTCCCGTCATGGCTCAGGGGTTAACGAATCTGACTAGGAACCAGGAGGATGGGGGTTCGATCCCTGGCTTTGCTCAGAGGGTTAAGGATCCGGTGTTGCCGTGAGCTGTGGTGTAGGTCAGCAGCTGTAGCTCTGATTGGACCCCTAGCCTGGGAACCTCCATATGCAAGGGGTGCGGCCCTAAAAAAAGACAAAATATTAAAAAAACCAAAACATGGCTGCAAAGTTGGTGGCCTCCCCTAAGGAGGTGAAGTTCATGTCCCCTGAAACCTGGCAGTCTTGTGACTACAGCCTAAGGGCTGCTAACAACTTCATGGCCGGATCATACAAGGTCATGCAGCTTCTGCCTCACTTACTGGAACCCATGTGAGACCTTTCAATACCCTGAGGCCACCCTGCTGGAGATGCCACCTCTAGGCTCTCCAGTGGACAAGTCCCAGCTGAATCCATGCCTCTGGTGGCTCCAGTGAGGTGCCAGACATACATTGCTGAAGCTGCGGTCTTGGAGGTAAACCCTCCAGTTCCAGCTGCTGCCGTCCCCGCCTTTCCGTTCTTCCCAGCTGTGGCCCAGACCGGCCAGAACAGCATCAAGTCACCCTAACGCGCCCTGTCTGAACCCCAGACGCACAGAAGCCATGAGCTGAGTCACGTGCTCTCTGCCTGACGTCAGTGTATTTAGGGTGGTTAGTTTCTCAACAATAGATAACCAGAACAAAGATGAACAATTTAACTGAATAGTGTCAACTTTCTAATTTTTTTTTAATCTTTATTTTTTGTCTTTTTAGGGCCGCACTCATGGCATATGGAAGTTCCCAGGCTAGAGGCTGAATTGGATCTATAGCTGCCGGCCTACACCACAGCCACAGCAACTGGGGATCCAAGCTGAGTCTGTGACCTTCACCACAGCCACAGCAATGCCAGATCCCTAACCCGCTGAGCAAGGCCAGGGATCAAACCCGCAACTTCATGGATACTAGTTGGGTTTGTTAATCACTGAGCCACAACAGGAACTCCTCAACTTTCTAATTTTTATCATCAGTAGTCACCCTTAGCTATTTACACAAAGCACGTCACCTACCTTTTCAAACTGTTCACCTTTTTCAATGTATCTTTCACAACAAAGGCTTATAACACTTTGGAAATGATTAAGTGAGTAGCTCAAATATTCATAAGCACATTTAGAAAATGGAACTTTCAACTGGACATAACTGCTTAGCTTTTATCAACCTATAAATGGAGAGTTTGCAATGCTCAAGTTTTTACATCATCAACATAAACAGCTTGACAGAAAATACCAATGATACTTCAACTATGTATTAAATTCTCGTATGCATTTTAGTTAATAATCCTAAAATAATAGTGTACTTTTAATCTCACTGCTATCAGTGATTAACTGAACTGAGATGGTTCAGTTCCTCTAACATCCCCAAATGGATGTTCATAAGAGAGTCACATAAAAAAACTTATCTCCTGAAAAGCGTAGTTCTACTGCGAGAAATAAGAAAAGCCTGAAATATTCCTCAACCTCAGCCATAACTGGGCCTGACCCAGGCAGTGTGGTGTCAATTTCCAGAAGTCTCTCCTACCATGTTCAGAGTCTATGCCTCCTGATGACCAGAGATCCACAAAAACCTACATGCATTTTCAAATCCGTGTACCTATCCCACTCTTTTGTCTTAGCTCTTATTTGTAGACAATGCAGCTCATACTGAAGTAATCTCTCTATAAACCTGCATGTTTCTGACATCTCATCCTTTCTCATACATCTACATTATTCCTAACGAGCACACTCTTTGGGGAACGGAATGAACGTGTACACTCAGGTGTATTTCCAACTCTCGCTACCACGTGCTGGCAGAGAACATGATTCGGCCTGAGCTAAGGTCTGTTAGGATGGGAAATCCCAATACTGACTTTAAGTCTCAACGTACCATTACCTGTCTCTAAATCTGTGTGACTCGGTTTTCTGATTTTAACCTGTGTTGATGAGATTAGACTCAAAGCTGTGATTTCATCTGTGAGGACTATGATAGGCTGTTCTGTACTGACTTACACTATTACTTCTTAATCCAATAGATGGTATACGATGCATTGTTTTTCACGGCACTCAAGATTACTGCAGATTTACACTGGTGTAACTTCGACATTTAGAAGTCAAAACATTTGTTTTGGTCATTTTATGTGATTCTACTTAAGACAAAAGAGATGTGTTTTGACCCTTCCTAAGGGTTTAAATAATTTTAAAGATCAAATTTTTTATCAAAGTCAAATTATAAAACTCACCAATCAGCTAAATTACTTAACCTTTTAAAAAGCTTTTGGTAGAACAAAAATCCCCACTAAATGGTACAGAGTCTCCACCCCCTGGTACTTGTTCAGTCTAGTTTCTGAACACAGAGTTTTACAAGACCTTAAGCAAATAAAATCATGAAAACAGGCAGACCTCGCTTTATTGTACTTCATTTTACTGTGCCTCACTGCCTTTTTTTTTTTTTCTTTTACAAATTGAAGGTTTGTGGCAACTCTGTGTGTTGTCAGCATTTCTTAGCAATGAGGTCTTTTTCAATCAAGGGATGTACATTTTAAATGTAATGCTATTGCACCCTGACCAGACTACAGTACAGTGTAAACCTAACTTTTTTTTTTGCCTTTTAGGGCCGGACCTGAAGCATATGGAGGTTCCCAGGCTAGGGGTCCAATTGGAGCTACAGCTGCCGACAGACACCACAGCCACAGCCACACGGGATCCCAGCCACGTCTGCGACCTCCACCACAGCTCACAGCAATGCCGGATTCTTAACCCGCTGAGCGAGGCCAGGGGCCGAACCCATGTCCTCATGGATGCTAGTCAGGTTTGCTACCTGCTGAGCCACGACAGGAACTCCGAACATAACTTTTATATGCACTGGGAAGTTAAAAAATTCGTGCGCCTCTCTGGATTACATATTTGACACTCACTTGATTTCGATGGTCTGGAGGAGGCGAACCCACGACATCTCTGAGGGGTGCCTCAATGCAGGTCCGTGTTCCAACGAGATTATCATTTTTAACAGCCGCACAACATCCGGATCACTGACGTACGCCTGCATTTGCAAACCCTCCCCTGCTGGTCAGGACTTAGACCGACTCGGGTTTGCGGAACCCGGTGCAGCGTGGCAGGGACTCCTTTGGGGCGATTTCCTCAGGACAGCAAAGTGTATCGAAGGACACTGACCTTGACAGTTTTTGAAACAAACTGCCGAACTGCCTTGCCCCAAAGAGTCTATCATTATATCCTGCTCTCCATGTGACTACAACAACTTATGATACCAGCAGAAATAGGAACAGGTATAAAATGGTACTTCCTGTCTTAAGAGTATGCGATAAGTAATGACGATAAAAACGGTTTCCTACAGCTTATTTATTGTACGTCCTGAATTCCATGTGTCTCTTTACTTACTGATATCTTGCTATTTTTTATCTCATTTTTATTCACTTGAGCTACCTTTTGATGACCCAGAGTTACTTCTCTTTCTTTCTCTCTTGTTTGCTTACCTGTTTTTGAGATGTGCCTCCAGGTCACAGCGCTGCATTACATCTTGGCACACTGAAGAAAACGGACATAAAACCAATAATTTGTCCAGGAGTTTATGAACTAGAATGCTAGACTTCTTACACAACTTAAAGTGAAGTCTCTTCCGGTCCAATGGACAGAAATCCTTCTCCTGCAGGAAGTTCCGGAGGCACTTGCAGCAGAACGTGTGTCCACAGGGGGTATCCAGCGGCTGCAGCAGAGGCTGAAGGCAAATGTGGCACACCAGGTCATCGTCCACTTCGTCCTGGTAATTGTACAAGTGGTTTTCTCTCGTCCAGTGCTGCTGGCCACACTCGAAACACAGGGGATTGAAGGAGGAGGAGGAGGAGTTCGGGTCCACAGACACCATCTCATCACTCGTCGTTCCCATCTGGAATCGGCTGAGGCAGCCTCTGGGTCTTCATGCGTTACATACACGTCCACTAAGGGGGGGCTTTCCTTGAAAAGACAGTGACGTGTTAGACTAAAGCCAAGGCCTGTTTTTCTAGACAAAACAAAACAACCAGAAAGGTAACATCAATCAAGATAGGCTAAAAGAATTAGCATAATATGACGAGTTAACTTTTTTTTTTTTGTCTTTTTAGGGCCTCACCCATGGCATACGGAGGTTGAATCAGAGCTGTAGCCACCGGTCTACGCCACCGCCACAGCCACAGCCATGCCAGATCTGAGCTGCAACTGTGACCTACACCACAGCTCATGGCCACGCTGGATCCTTAACCCACTCAGCAAGGCCAGGGATCGAACCTGCTTCCTCTTGGATAATAGATTTGTTATCGCTGAGCCATGATGCGAACTCCAGTGAACTTCTTTTTTTAGTAAAAAAAAATTAAAATTTAGATCAGGAAATGAATTTATCACAAAAACATAAAAGTGAAATTAGCTAATTTGCTTGCTGGCTAAGAAGAATGACTCGTGTTGCCAAATTCTTGATGAAAAAAGAACTCAGGGTTAAGAGCAAAGATGTATATTAATAGGAGGTGTGACATAAGACATAATTTTGTCCTACTGGCTGAAATCCCTGCGAGTTCACTGCTCAATGGCAGTTTTAACACCAGTTAATCACCTCGTGTGCTAATAATGCACTTTGAGGTGTAGCATGTCATACATTCGCATTTGCCGTCGCAGGCATGGTTCCCTGCTTCTGACTGATTTTATGCATTTACAGTGCTACCCCAAAGGCTGTGGCTTTGAAATGTCGTCCCAAGGATAATTCAGTGTCTATTAAAAAATGACCTGTGCTCTACACTGTTTGAGGGAAAAATGGATTTCAAAATACATATGTATGATTTGAATATTCTCTCTACACATAATGCAGATTGTAGCAAGACTGACCCGCACAGCATATATAAATAATATCTCTGCAAATTCCACAACTTCAATACTATTTTATGCCATTATGAGAAAAAAAAAACTACTATAATTCAACCACACAGATAAGCATGTTATAAATGCCAGCCCCACCTCATATTATTCCACACTCCCACACCCTCATTAGTTCTTGCTTACTCAGAGCAGCAGTGTGTGTGTGTGTGTGTGTGTGTGTGTGTGCGTGTGCGTGTGCGTGTGCATGCAAAGTGCCATCTCCTCTGGGACAGCAGTCTGCTCAGGTGAGTGCAGGACTAGCAAGGGGTGCTCCCCTCTTCTAAGGGCCTCGACACCTCCTGCTGCTCTAAGGGGTTAAAAAAGCACCTCCAAGGGCAGCAGCTACGTTCACTGGGAGTATTTAGTCTCTGCTACATGCCAGACAGAGAACAAGGAGACGGGAGAGGGAGGGAGAGGACAGTTCAGAAGGCCCATTATGCAAAGTCAAGGAAGCACGTTCTCTAAGCACCAATGCACAGGGTGCCCGTGAGTGCAGAGACAGCAGAGCAGAACGGGCATCTAACTCAGCGTGGCTTTGGGGCCAGACATGCTTCCAAAAGAGAGGGGTGGGATGGGGGTGCTGTGCTGGAACAGGAAGCCCTGGGCAGAGAGAAAATGGACAAGGGCAATGCGGCCAAGTCAGAGGGCCTGAGTGTGCCTGGCACATCCGGGACTGTGAGCGGGGGGCCAAACGAGGCCAGGAAATGAGCTCAGCACGGGGTCCTGAAGCCTGGTGTCCAGCGAGATGGCAAGAACAGACCCCGTATTCACGCTACTGGCATTTGTTTCCGAGATAAAATTCCCTTCGCATCACACATGTGCGTTTGCAGTTTTATTTACCTAGAATGTTTATCAGGAAAAAACATTACCATTTTAACAGATTTAACGAGAACTTCCATGAATTATGTGCCATGAATTATGTGGGGGAGGGACAAAATTCAGATGGGATGGCTGACTTCAGATGAAATGGTTTTAAAAACAACATAAGGAGTTCCTGTCGTGGCGCAGTGAAAACGAATCCAACTAGGAACCATGAGGTTGTGGGTTCGATCCCTGGCCTTGCCCATGGGTTGAGGATCCCGAGTTGCCATAAGCTGTAGTATAGGTCACAGACATGGCTGGGATCTGGTGTTGCTGTGGCTGTGGTGTAGGCCGGCAGCTGCAGCTCTGACTGGACCCCTAGCCTGGGAACCTCCATATGCCACAGGTGCAACCCTAAAAAGACAAAAAAAAAAAAAAAAAAGCTAATAAAACAATAATAGCAGCCTGTCATCTAAATGATCAGTCCACTGCTAAAAGGGCAAACACTTGTATTTTCTAGCTCATGGGGCTTACTCTTCACTCTCTGAGCATCCTAACTTTTAAAACAGCCGTCCAAGGGATGTGAGATTATGGAGAAAAACATCATTTATCTTAGGCAAAGACTGCTTGGACCTAGGTATTTTCGTACAGAACGTCCCCAAGCTCTCGCTTCCTATTCAACTGGCAGGAAAATTCACGCAGCCTTTGCTCTTCTTTGTGGTTAGTATTTATTCTATTCTTTTCCCTCAAGAAAATATACTGCAACTCTGGCCTCCCACATAATAACTAAGGAAGCACTTCTCTTAGGGCAATTATATTTTTGCTCTTTTCTAAATCTCAAAATAACCTTAGGCTGATTATTTTCATTTTATCACAGAATCTTCTCATGAGGAAAAATAACAAGTTCCCATTTAAGGTACCAAAGAACAACTGCGTTATCAACAGCCCCGAAATGCCTCTGTGTTGCCCTAACACAGACATGAGATGAGGATTTACCACGGGACATCACCAACACGTGCACACAAACACGGATTAAAGAGTTTCAAGACCGTACAGCCTGCGTGGTTAGAGCACACACCCCGGGGCCGTCTGTGAGGTTCAAATCCGCCTTCAGTCACTCACCAGCCCTGTGACCTTACTGCACTCCTCCGCGGCCGGCTTCCTTACCGTACATAAAATAGGGGTGGCGACAGTGCCTATCTCGAAGGGGTGACGTAAAGAATAATGGGGACGTAATAGGTGCTGTGTCAATGTTAGCTCTTATTACTGTTCCTAGAGATTAAGTAGAAACGTAGAGATTGATTTTATGATTTGACCAAAGCCACGCAACTTGTAATTACTCAGTAACAGAGGCGGACGATAAATCCAGCTCTTTCTTGTTTCAAAACAACCCAATGGTAAATTAAATAATTATAGGAAAGAGGAAGGGTGTTTCATTAAAGCCTCAGTGTACGAATTTTACAATGTCAAAGGCAGCTGGAGCCTGGTTTCCACTCCCCGGTCCCCGCCCTCCCCCCCCAGCCCAGGCAGGTGACTTTGTGGGCACCTTGTGCGAGGGTGCACTGTCACAGCTCACAGGGCTGCCCACACTGCTGTCCGCCCCTGAGTGTGAGCTCCTTATGGGCTGCACCTCCCCCAGGGGAGAGGCTTGGTCAATGCTGAATGACCGACTGGGTGACAGGAAGCTCGCTCACTCCTGCTAAGTCAGGTGGCCAGAAATATAGGTGTGTATACAGGAGGAAAGGCCCCAGTTTAATTTTGATTTGATATTCTATTAGTATAATTTGAAGTACTAAAATACAAGTTCAATGAAGAGTAGTCTTAAATATTTTCCAAAACATGAAGAATGTATACCTCTACAAACTACAAGATCTGTGTAGCTAAGAACAGTAAACAGATGGGTGCTATTAAATTGGGCTATTACAGCCCATTGCAACTAACATCCTGAAAGACAGCCGGTGCAGTGGAGAGGGAGTTACAAGCCTCTGCTTACCACCTACCTCCGGGTGTGGTTAACATGCTTGCCCTTCCCGGTTTACAAGACAAGAACATCCTGCTACATCATCAAGACTCTCAGAAGGAGCTATGGTTTTTCACAGTTAATTTGCACACTCCCAAACCATGTTATTCAGATCCTTTCTCATGATGGTACTTTTGATTCAGGCTGAACAGTCCTCCCTGGCACCAGCCCAGGAGAAAAGGTGACGAGCTAAGGATTTGCACCCAAGTACGCTTAGAGGGGCAAGAGCTCTGTTCCTCTGACACGCCCTGTGCGTCCTGGCAAAACCCTGTTCCCGGCTGCCCCAAGTCTTGGCTCCACCTCCAGCTCCTCTGTCAGATGCCCTCAGCTTCCTTTCAGCTCTTGGGACCCCGTCCCTTTAGGGACCACCTGGCCCTTTCCTTCTCTGTCCCTGCTGCTTTTTTCACATACCGTCATCTCAGCAATCACTGCATCTGCAGGCTAGCTGCTCTGTCTTCTCACTTCTTCCAGGGTAGAGACAGTATCTCCTTTATCTCTCGTATTCCCAGGTCTTGGCACACATGACACAATAAAAAAAATTTGTCCTCAGGCTCATACTGGAGCCTGAAATGTATCAAGAGGCCTGAGATGTATTATACAACTATGTAAATATATGAGAAAACCTGCACATTTATTTGTGGCACTGCGAAGCAATCAACATACTGGACCTTGCCTTGTGATGATAAACAAACTAGGAATAAGACATTACTTCCTTAACCTTCAAAAATCTCAGAAAAAAGTTTCTTTCTTTTTTCGCTTGACGTTATCAACACAAGAAAATTGTCTTATTGTATATATTACATATCAGCTTTCACAGCTGTCTTTGTGTAAAGCGGTGATTGTCAAATTTTTATATCTAAGGATCCCCTTATCCACCCTGGACACGTCTGGCTCTTTTCTTAAAACACTGACGTGCAACTGCTACACCGTACAATGCAGCGACTGCACTCCTGGGCATTCATCCCAAGGAAATAAAAAATGTATGTTCACCCAAAAACCAGTCGGCTTGATTCGTCATGGCCCCAGAGCAGAAACAACCCAGACGTCCTTGGACGGGTGAATGGTCGCACGAACCGTGGTACGTTCACACCACACAACACGGCTCGAGAGGATGAACCACGGACGCACACTCAGAGAATGATGCTGAGTGGAAAAGCCCACCCTAAAAGGCCGCACACCTGAGTATTCCATGCATCTAACGTTCTTGAAATAACGAAACTAAGTAAATTAATTAAAGTGTTTCAGTACTCACTTGAGAATAAAACATAAGCCCATTACATGTGAACATCTTTAGGAAAAGCAACTTCAGACTAAGTAGTGAGAGAGGCCCTCCCGTCTCAAGTCCGTTGCTCCTTTCCCGGTGTTGCGAGATCACACGTCGTTTCCTCTGGAAACTCTACCCGGGGAGCGCGAGTGGAAAAGGTCTTGGGGTCACTGGGAAAGCAGCTTTGACCTTGTGGACCCAACGGAAGGGAACAGGGGTCCCGAGTCACCTGGACAGCGGGGCAGAGCCCTGGGGGGTTGGCCGCCTCTTTCACAGGTGAAGTACCAGTCGGTGCCCGACGCCACTGCTGAACGAGCGCACACGCGGAGCTGGGCCCGGGCTGGAGGAGCCCGTCTGTCCCGGACCGAAGCTCTCGCCTCGGAAGAAGCATTTCTGGATAGTCGGCCGTATAGAAATACGTAGCATATTAGGAGAGACCCTTAGATAAATTCTATTCCTCAATCAATCAAAACTTATTTCCCAGTGCCTGCCACGAGGGAAACAATCAAATATCAGCGTCCAGCAATGCCATCCCTGTCACTCTCCCACTGTCTGCACAGGTATAATTCAGCACACCGAGCTGCCCGTCTCCCATCCCTTTTTATCAAGTAGAACTGTTTGAAAAACCATTTAAAAATTCTTAGATGTCACCTGTAGCTAGATGTACCCTATTTAATAATCGAGAAAACTAGTAAGCTAAGCAAAAACGCCGGAAGCAATGAAACTTCGGCTCTGAGTGCTAAGCCAGCTGAGTAACTAGGTCACCACACAATTTACTTTCACTCACCACACAGTTGTCCAGTGTCTAAGAGGGTTGCTATTACCCAGACAGTTGAGTGTCTAGGCTACCTGTCTATACACAGAGCTTTGCTAAATAGTAACTGACCGCACGCGCACACATACACACACACACACACACACACACACGCAGCTTAAATTTAGCTCTTAATTGCTCACCATCTTGCATCTCTTTACACATAATAAAACACTTATTGATATGTCATATTTACCTTTTAGTCCTGACATCTGTTATTGTTTTTTAACAACTTCCTATATATTTGATCAAAATGGGGGTTACACTGTGGCTGGTAGAAAATTTATAAATTTCAAATGTCCTTCTACCTTTAGTTCTTCTCATTCTGAACCATGAAGCTATGACGAAACGTTTTTAAATGCAAAAAACCAAACTGGATTAACCTGCTCAATTCCTGCAGGCTCTGAGAGTTAGAGTTATGCCTCTGAAATCATACTAAACTATATTACCTTAGAGTAATTTAAAAACAGAATTGATATAAAACTGTTTCAAAAAGGCGATACACCGTATGGAGTGTGAAACATTTCTATACAGTTCGACACCCAGACATACCTCTGCCAATGAGAAAAGGCCTCCCTGGGAAGAACTTTCTTCCAGGAAGAACGCACTCCCACAGCCCGTGACCTCTTCTCAGCAATGTTCCGCACCAGCTGGCTGAGATGACACAAGTTCTAACTTCTTAAAGAATGTCACGAATTTCTAAGCCGCACAGCAGAAACACTGTGGGCTGGGTTGTGACGGGAGGTGCAGTTTTCACTGGTTTAGTTTTATTGAGTGTGATGTTTACCTGCTGGATATAATTTGCTTACTGCTTTGTATGACATTCAAAGGCGAGGGTTCTGCTGTTAATAAATTAAATAATCTGTTTTCTTCTAAAGGAGGAAACTTTTCCAACATTTAACTTCCTGCACAGTAAATGGAGAAAACAGTTGTCTTCAAGTGATGGGTAAGTTCTTATTTTCAAGGCCTTTTCAATCTCTAATTTCTGTAACTGAGGATCAAAGTCTTCTACTAACGTCCAACTACCCAAGAAGCAAGAGGGTGACAAAAGGAGCACTGGTTGTGGGCTCAAAGTTTGGCTCTGATGCTCGTGCACAAGCAATGTGTCACCACAAAGCAGCCCAGCAACTCCAAGTTTATAAATCTCAGCTTCCTCATGTGCAAAACAGAAACTGTATCTTGCTGATGGCTCAGAATACGATGAGGCTACACGATATACGTTACACTGCCAAAAAACCCTCCTAAAACCACAAAGCGTCCGTCCTAACACAAACTTAGGACTGGATTGATGACCATAGAGGACACTGCAGATACAGACCGGCAGCTGGACTTCGGGCTGGCCTGAGCCCCTTCTTTCCACTGGACGGGTCACCAAGTCCGCATCTCGCTCTCGGCTCTGAGACCAGCACTTGGTCACCTCTCTAGGCTTCCATTCTACCTAGGGACCAGTGGACCAAAGCAGACACGCTCTGCATTACTTACAGATCCCCAATTCCAGGATTCTAGAACTGTGCTCTGAGCACATATCCCACCTCCACCCCCCACTACGAAACTAACATTTTTCTTTCTTTTCTTTTTCTTTTTCTTTTTTTTTTTTTTTGTCTTTTTGCCTTTTCTGGGGCCACTCCCTCAGCATATGGAGGTTCCAAGGCTAGGGGTCTCATCGGAGCTGTAGCTGCCGGCCTACGCCAGAACCACAGCAATGCCAGATCCGAGCTGCATCTGCGACATACACCACAGCTCACGGCAACGCCAGATCCTTAACCCACTGAGCGAGGCCAGGGATGGAACTCGCACCCTCATGGTTCCTAGTCGGATTCATTTCCGCTGAGCCATGACAGGAACTACACATTTTTCTTTACTATTATTCAGCACTGTGTTTACTATAAAAATGATCTAAACCCAAAGCTTCTCAGGAGGGGTTTTTGTGTTTGTTTGTTTGTTTGTTTGATCTCCACAGTACTGGATACTCCAAGTATTCCAACCTGGAAATTTCTACTTTTGCAGACAAGGGTACATGCAAGAGAGGGCTTGCTAGGGGTCAAATCGGATCTGCAGCTGCTGGCCTACACCACAGCCACAGCCACGCTGGATCTGAACCACATCTGCAGCCTACACCACAGCTCTCAGCAACACCGGATCCTTAACCCACTGAGTGGGGCCAGGGCTTGAACCCGCATCCTCATGGATCCTAGCCTGGTTCGTTAAGCACTGAGCCACAAAGGGAACTCCAAACAGATGATTTTAGATGGCAGATTTTGCTCAAGTCAATCTTACATTTTTCCATTTAAAAAAGTATCTAAAGCTACAGAAAAGAACCAACTTTTTTTGTCATTTCCCTCAATAACTGCAAAGACATCAGCAGGACACTGCTACTCTGTGATCAGACTCACATAATCACATAAATGAAGTGGAACTAAACCACGGTCAGGGTAGGTTTTATGGGGGGGGTATTACTCATAATTAAGATTCCCAGACTTCACCATCTTAACTATGGGCGAGATACAAGAAATTCAATTGCTGCAACTTTCCAAGCTTATCAGGAACACTGATAAGTAAAAGAATAAATATTATTTAAAATGATCCTTGGACGTTTCCATTGTGGCTCAGTAAGACTGAGCCCAACTAGAATCCATGAGGATGCGGGTTCGATCCCTGGCCTCACTCAGTGGGTTAAGGATCCCATGTGGCCATGAGCTGTGGTGTAGGTTGCAGACATGGCATGGATCCCGTGTTGCTGTGGCTGTGGTGTAGACTGGCAGCTGTAGCTCCAATTCAACCCCTAACCTGGGAACTTCCATATGCCGCAGATGCAGCCCTCAAAAGCAAAAAAAAAAAAAAAAAAAAAAGGCTCAGTTCGTTCCAGTTATAACTTCATACATATAAAAATGATTAGATCAGCAATGACTTTGGACCAGACTCAAAGGACCATCACTGAGTGGCCAGCGCTTGTGCCTTCTCAAGACCAGCCTAATAGGCAACAGTGTCAGGGACAGGGACCCAAGCCTTGCGAGCCTTGGTATTTATCTAGACTGAGTCTCGTGTGCTGCCAGAGGTCCTTCTAATTTATTAAAGTGAGTTATTTCAGTTATATACAGTTCTAATACTGAGAAAAAATTAAAAAGAAAATCCTCATATATTGTAACTCATTACCCAGATTTAGAAACATCGCAGATAAGACAACCCTTCAAAATATAAGTGCCTGATGTTACACGACTGTAAGTAAGATGTTTGTACTATAAAGCCAGAAATATAAAGGGGTTGTACTATGTTAAATTATTAGGATGATCAACAATGCGCCCAAGTGAATTAGTTTCCCATGTTTCAGGAACGGAATCAAACAAAATCCCAGGTTTCACACGTTATGTAGGTACTACTTGCCTTCTGGCATCTCCACTAAGGAACTGTACAAACGAAATACATTCAAGAGCAAACGAATTACTTCTCTCGCTAACCTTAAACCTGACCTCCTTTTCAATCTCCTATCCTCCTCCCTTTCCAGCCGTCCGTCTGTCCATCCAGGAGTTACTGAGACTCTCCTACATGCCAGGCACGGTTCTAGGGCTAGGAGTTCAGCCCTGAACAAAACCAAACCCCCTGCCCTTGTGAAGCTTACATCCTGGGTGGGGGTGAAGGAGAAGACAGATGGGACGCCCCCAAAAATCAATACAATACTGCGAAAAGGATGGCTTTGTAAATAGGGGATGAAGGGAAACGTCACTATGAAGGTGGCACTTGAGTTAAAACCAAAAGGAAGTAACCAGAAAGCCCCGCACGTATTTGATGGAAAGGTTTGTTATAGATAAAATAAAATAGTCAGTACAGAGGCCCCGAGGCGACGGTGCACCTGGTGTGTTCAATGAGGAGGACGGAGGCCCGTGTGGATGAAGCGGGCAAAGCAGAGAGAAGGAACCAGGGCGGCGTGGTAGCAGGGGCTCGCTGCCCCTCACAGGGCTGCAGCTTTTCTGTGGGTAAGGATCTTAACGGGGTGGCTCTGGCTGCTCTGTGGAGAATAATCTCAAGGCGCCAAAGGCAGGAGCAGCCAGGAGCCTAATGGAATATTCCGAGCAAGAGATGACGGCGGACTGAACCTGGGCGGACACAGCTGGGACAGTGAGAAGTGACTCGATTCTGGATATACTTTGAAGGCGGACTGATGTGATTCGCTAATGAAAAAGATGTGTGCTGTGCTGCTGTGGCGGGGAGAAGTCAAAGATGACTCCGAGGTTTTCGGTCTGAACTGGAAAGACGGAATTCACATATTTGAGATGCGAAAGTCTGAGAGAGGAGGCTTAACGGGGCCCCGTCCTGACACGTTATGCTTGAAATGCCTACTAGACCCCCAGGGGCAGACAACAGCGGGCAGCTGGGTACACAAGTCTACTGCAAGGGAGAGGGCTGGGCTCATGACACGGATTTGGGAAGCGCTATACCCTCTGGTGTCCAGAGGGTATAGAAAGCCATTCGACTGGGAAAGATCGCCCAAGATCTCACCACGACTGGCCCGGGGGCATTAACAAGATGCCGGGGTCTGGGAGATCCGGGGCCCACACTGAGCACGAGCCCTGGCGGGGAGGGGGAGACGGGGAGTGTGGTGTGGAGAAACCAAAGGCGGCAAGGATTTCAAAGAGGAGGGGTGATGAGCTGTGTCAGCCCCGCAGGCCAGTAAAATGAGATGAGGACTGAGAATTAGGCCCTGGATTTAGCAACCCAGCATGGCCGGTGACCTTGATGCAGAGTTGGGGTGGAATCGTGAGAGCAGAACTTCCTGGAAAGAGTTCCAGAGAGAGCTGGCAGAGAGAGAGGAGTTAGAGCACCGACGATGCTTTTGAGAAATTACCCTACGCAAAGGGGGCAACTGGGATCCTGAGGCACTGACACTATTAGAGGTGGTCCCCCAGCCCCCTCAACACCGAAGCAAAAAGGTACAAGTTTATTATCTGCGTCAACATACAGAACCCTTAACACCTTTCTTCTTGCGTCAGACCTCTCCCTGTGTAAAGGCTGACTGCTCCCGTCCCGGCTAGATTCCTTGGGCAACCTCTGTCATTTATCTCATCTTGCTTCAACTTCTCTCATTTCCTCCCCCGCAAAAAAAAAGTTCCCGTTTCAACAACTTTAAAAGATGAAAACAAAATATTCTTCCCCAACTATTATCCTTTTCTCCTCCTTTTCTTCCTCTCCTTATCTCTGAAATACATCAGGCTCGCCGAGACTCTGATTCCTGACCCAAACGACTTCTACCTCCATCAGCCACTGAGACGGGTTCCACCGGTCACTGTCATCATGACTGGCTGCCCAATCGAACGGTCACGTCTCAGTTCCAAATTCTACCTGACCTCTGCCATGTCACTGATTTCCTCCCCCTGAAACTCTCTGCTCCCCTGCCTTAAATAGAGCATCTGTTCTGGTTCTCAGGCTACTCACCACCCATGTGTGATAGCTGTCCAATCTTCTCCTTTAGGCAAACTCTTAAAATACTTACATTGTTGGGCCAAGTGAAAAGAAGGCTTCTGACTCACTTCATTAAACTGCCCTCCAAACTGTGAACAAAATTTTTAAATTTTATTTATTTATTTTTTGTCTTGTTAGGGCCGCATCCGCGGCATATGGAAGTTCCCAGGCTAGAGGTCCAGTCAGAGCTGTAGCTCCTGGCCTATGCCACAGCCATACCACCACCTAATCTGAGTGTGTTTGCAACCTACACCGCAGCCCATGGCAACACCAGATCCCTAACCCACTAAGGGAGGCCAGGGATCGAACCCACATCCTCATGGATGCTAGTCAGGTTTGTTACAGCTGAGCCAAGATGGGAATTCCCTAATGAGCATTCTTTTCGATTCCAGCTAAATTAAATTTACGGTGATTATCCTTGTGTCTCTTGTGAAGTGCCTCTATATCTCTGGCCTCATTTTTTCCCCTCTAGAATAGTAATGCTTTTCTTAATTGATATGAACTTTAACATAACGGCCCTTTATCACATTATTAAAATGACTCTTCCCAAGCCTCCTGTCTGCCTTTGAGTTGTCTGCTGGTATGAAGAAGCCGTCCAGTGCTCGCTTCGGCGGCACATATACTAAGATTGGAACGATACAGAGAAGATTAGCACGGCCGCTGCGCAAGGATGACACGCAAATTCGTCAAGCGTTCCATATTTTTAACTATTGGAACGGATTTACAATGAGATCCTGCTGTGTAGCCCTGAGAACTATGTCTAGATACTTACATTGCAACACAACACTGGGAAGAAAAGTATGTATACATGTATGTGTAACTGGGTCCCCATGCTGTACAGCGGAAACAATAAAGAAAGAAAGAAGCTGTCCATTTTCACGTAACTGAATACAACCATTTTCCCCTTAAAAATTCTTCCATTACTCTTATCCCCTCCTCCACAACAAGAGGAGACAAGGACGTGCCTCTTTGGTCCTCCTTTGCATAGCTAAAAAAGATTCCAGTCTATTCTGACTGGTGTGCCCTAGGACAATGGACCTTTCTCTCCCACAGTTCAGTACCTGTCCTTGTTCCAGAGCATCTAACTCACACTCCTGCCCAAAAGCCAGGTCGCGCTTCCCTCTCAACCATCCTCCTGCTGCACTGCTAGGGGCCCTTCTACCCAGAGCCAGAGGAGCCCGCGTCTCTCACCCCGCCTCCTTGCCCACACCCGTCTGGAGGAAGACTGGTTCCACCTCTAGAGAGTGCGAGCGCGGCCGCCTCTTGCCTCCGCTACACTCAGTTCCTACTGCGCCTGCTCCTCGAGCCGCCCTCGCAAGCCCTCCAGGCTTCCTCCTCCTCCATCCTTCCCACCAGCACCCCAGCACCAGCGGCTCCCTGCTGGCTGCTGAATACTCTCTGTAGCCCAAAGGCTTCCAAAAAATGAAAGCCAAGGTCTCCACCGGGCACCGAGGCCTTTCCATCTGGCTCCTTTCGTTTCGTTTCCTGACACACTTCCACACATGCCACGCTTGGGCTAAACCAAACCACTTACACCCTCGGACCTCAGCTCTTCTTTCCGCCTGAATGTCCCTTCCTTCCTTGCTGGGCTGCGAACTCCCGGCCCTTTGGAGGGCAGCTCCCGTGAACCCCGGCCACGAAGCTCCTCCTGATCCCCGAGAACATAGGCCCCGTCCCGCCCCTGGCAGCACTGAGTCACTATTCCCGTCGCCCTGCGCCTCAGTGCCGTGGGGGACAGGGACTTGTTGGCATGGGTCTTCCCTACGGACTCAGTGTCCCTTTCAGACGAGAATCGGGCAGGCGTCACTCGGCCCTGGAACCCAGGACGCGGCTCGTCTCAAGAATCAAAGCGGGGATGAGTGAGCACATCTCCTCTGCCTTCAGCTGCCTCACCAAATCCTGGCGCTCTGCAATTCTTAGCCCCCCTGCCTCTGTTCCAGTTCCCGTTCCTGTTCCTTCCTGTCACCGCCTGCCTGTCCTTTCACCTCGCCGCCGTCACAGAGGTGCGCTCCTAAGAACGCTGATCCTATCACTTCCCTCCAGAAAAAAATCCGGTTCCAGGAGAGAGACGGGCCCGGTAACAGGACCTGTGTGTCTGTCCTCCGCACCCCTGAACTCCCCCACCCGGGGCTGCAGTCAGACGCTGCTGCTCGGAGCCATCCCCGCCACCTGCTCCTCCCTGGCTGTCGCCCGATGGTGACCTTGTCTCTCTGCCTGCCGAGCCCCTTCCCCTCATTCCCTCCCGCCCACGCTCCACTCCCCACGCTCTTCCCACCATTTCTCCAGGCCTCCTCGGAGTCGCCGACTTCCTTAGCTTCTTAAACAGAAAATTCTAGAACACATTTTGATCTAATGATTCATTATCATAAATATTCATGAGTCTTCCACAAAAGCACTTCAAATGAGTCAACTTTTTAGTTTTTAGTTTCTGCCACCTCTCTTAATGTTTGTCACCTGTTATTTCTCTCTCTCTCACACAAACACACACACACACACACACACACACACACACACCCCCACCCCAACATACTCGTCACTTGTTGCTGCTAATCTGCTCTAGGCTGGACATTCACACACAAACTTATTAGGAAGCATGTGTTAAAAAAGGAGCCACAGGTGAGGTTTGGAAAAGGAACACAGTGCGTGGCTTTGGGGCTGCAAACTGGACACAAATATCCACAGTGCTCAACTGTCTTTTCCAGGTAGTATTTCATGATTCTGGGTGGCTTTCTAACGAATGGACTTTAAATGAGAGTACGTGACAGAGTACGAAGTGCCATGACTGGCCAGGGGCTCTGGCTGGTCTCATGAGTGACACAGCACAGCTAAGTCACGTAGCTGCATTCTAGCTTTGCCGGTTTAAAAACTCAGGTGAATTTGTCCACTCAAGAATGGTCAGTTCCAGGGAGTTCCCTTTGTGGCTTAGCAGTTAACAAACCCAATTAGAATCCATGAGGATGCAGGTTCAATCCCTGCTCCCACTCCCCGGCCTCCCTCAGTGGGTTAAGGATCCGATGTGGCCATGAGCTGTGGTGTAGGTTGCAGACGCGGCCCGGATCCTGTGTGGCTGTGGTGTAGGCCTGCAGCTACAGCTCTGACTTGACCCCTAGCCTGGGAACGTCCATATGCCACAAGTGCAGCCCCAAAAAGCAAAAAAAAAAAAAAGGTCAGTTCCAGTGAAATAAATCACTCTATCCAAATGAACAAGTAGGCCATTCATTGACCAAAATGGCAAACATTTAATTTATTGTGAGAAAGGTAAGAGCCAAACAGATGAGATAAAAGAAAGCATATTCTCACTTGCTGGTGAACCCTCTCCCCAAGACTCTGTCTATATCCCTCTGGTGGTCCAGGCTACTGGAGTCACCTTTCATCGCTTCAGCTTATTTTCATTAGCATTTTACCCTTGACAAATTCATAGGTTAGTTTTGTCTGTAAATTTTACATATGACATTTACCATTTTCAGATTCAACACGGGGAGAGAAATTATGGGAAGATGAAACTACCTTCAAATCACACTGCAGAAAAGAGTTTCTTCTGGAAATTCTTCCTGTAGAACATCTATTTTTAAATACGGGTCCAGATTTTTACTAGGTTTCTAAGACTGACAGTTCTTGAACTTGTCCTAACTCCAGGGTTTCATTGTTCTGATAGTGGCCTCTAGCCACAGATAAATTATTATAAGAAGCTTCTGAGAAGTGGTAAAAATTACCATTAGATGGAAATCACCCAATCAGGTCAGCAGACATAAAACCAAATCAAAAAACTGGAAAGCAATATAAGAGACCTATGGGATAATATAAAGCGGGCCAATCTATGCATAACAGGAATTCCAGAAGGAGTAGAAAAAGATAAGGGAATGGAAAATATATTTGAAGAAATTATTGCTGGAAACTTACCAAATCTAAAGGATACTAGGTTCAAGATACAGGAAGCACAGAGGGCCCCAAACAAATTGAACCCAAATAGACCCACACCAAGACACATCATAATAAAAACAAATAATGATAATAATAATAATAATAATAATAAAGAGAGGATCCTAAAGGCAGCAAGAGAAAAGCAGAATGTTACCTACAAGGGAACCCCCATAAGATTATCAGCTGATTTCTCTACAGAAACACTACAGGCCAGGAGGGAATGGCAAGAGATATTTAAAGTGCTAACAGGAAAAAATATGCAACCTAGAATACTCTATCCAGCAAGAATATCATTTAAAATAGAAGGGGAAATAAAAATTTTTTCCAACAAACAAAAACTTAAAGAATACAGCAACACAAAACCCAGGTTAAAGGAAATATTGAAAGGACTTCTCTAAACCAAAAAGAAAGGAAGGAAAGGGAAGAAAAAAGAAAAGAAAAAAAAAAAAAAGAAGAAGAAGAAGAGGAAGAACTAGGACTGAGGAAACCGCAATCAGAGAGCAGTCACTCAAATAAGCCAGCATACAGATTTAATCATGAACAAGCCTCAAACCAAATAAAATTAAAAAGAAAAAAATAAAAAAGAGTCATCAAAACAATAAAATGTGGGCAAGGGATGTTAGGAAATAAATAACCCTTTTTGTTTGTTTGTATGTTTCTCTTCTTAATTTTAATATAGTAATGAAGTGTTTGAACTTACAGGACCATCAGGCTAAAACACACAATTATAGGAAAGGGTTAGCATACTTAAAAAACAGGGCAACCACAAGCCAAAACCAAATATTGCATTTACAAAAAAAGAAAAGAAAACAAAACAAAACAAAACAAAAAAAAACACTCAAGCAGATAATAACAGGAGACCATCCAACCAAAAAAAAAAAAAAAAGAAAGGAAGGAAGGAAGAATGGAGAACCATAGAATCAACTGGAACACGAGGTTCAAAATGGCAATAAATAATCATCTATCAATTATCACCTTAAATGTCAATGGGCTGAATGCCCCAATCAAAAGACACAGAGTGGCTGAGTGGATAAAAAGGCAAAAACCTTCAATATGCTGCCTACAAGAAACTCACCTTAGGACAAAGGATACATATAGATTGAAAGTGAAAGGGTGGGGAAAAATATTTCATGCCAATAGACATGACAGAAAAGCAGGAGTCGCAACACTCATATCAGACAAAATAGACTTTAAAACAAAAGACATAAAGAAAGACAAAAAAGGACACTACTTAATGATTAAGGGATCCATCCAAGGAGAGGATGTTACTATCGTCAACATATATGCCCCAAATACAGGAGCACTCAGATACATACAACAAATATTAGCAGACATAAAGGGAGATATTGATGAGAATATAATCATAGTAGGAGACCTTAATACCCCCCTCATATCAATGGACAGATCCTCTAGACAGAAAACCAATAAAGCAACAGAGATCCTAAAGGAAACAATAGAAAAGTTAGACTTAATTGATATCTTCAGGACACTACATCCAAAAAAATCAGAATACACATTCTTCTCAAATGCTCATGGAACATTCTCAAGAATTGACCACATATTGGGACACAAAGCTAACCTCAATAAATTTAGGAGCACAGAAATTATCTCAAGTATCTTCTCTGACCACAACGCCATGAAATTAGAAATCAGCCATGGGAAAAGGAAAGAGAAAAAACTTACTACATGGAGACTAAACAACATGCTACTAAAAAACCAATGGGTCAATGAGAAAATCAAGAAGGAAATTAAAAAATACCTTGAAACAAATGGTAATGAAGACACAACCTCTCAAAATCTATGGGATGCTGCGAAAGCAGTGCTCAGAGGGAAATTTATAGCAATACAGGCCTTTCTCAAAAAAGAAGAAAGATCCCAAATTGACAACTTAACCCTCCACCTAAACGAATTAGAAAAAGAAGAACAAAAAAGACATAAAGTCAGCAGAAGGAAGGAAATTATAAAGATCAAAGAAGAAATCAATAAAATAGAGACTCAAAAAACAATAGAGAAAATTAATAAAACCAAGAGCTGGTTCTTTGAAAAGGTAAACAAAATTGACAAACCCCTGGCCAGACTCACTAAAAAGAGGAGAGAAAGAACCCAAATAATCAAAATTATAAATGAAAAAGGAGAAATCACAACGGATACAGCAGAAATACAAAAAACCATAAGAGAATACTATGAACAACTATACGGCAACAAGTTTGACAATCTGGAAGAAATGGACAATTTTCTAGAATCTTACAGCCTGCCAAAACTGAATCAAAAAGAAACAGACCAACTGAACAAACCGATCACTAGAAATGAAATTGAAGAGGTCATAAAATCACTCCCTACAAATAAAAGTCCAGGGCCAGATGGCTTCACAGGTGAATTTTATCAAACATATAAAGAGGAATTGGTGCCCATCCTCCTTAAACTCTTTCAAAAGGTTGAAGAAGAAGGAATACTCCCAAAGACATTCTATGATGCCACCATCACCCTCATTCCAAAACCAGACAGAGATACCACCAAAAAAGAAAACCGTCGCCCAATATCATTGATGAATATAGATGCAAAAATTCTCAACAAAATCTTAGCCAACCGAATCCAAGAACATATCAAAAAAATTATACACCATGACCAGGTTGGGTTCATCCCAGGTTCACAAGGATGGTTCAACATACGCAAATCAATCAGCATCATACACCACATTAACAAAAAAAAAAAAAGTCAAAAATCATAGGATCATCTCAATAGACGCAGAAAAAGCATTTGACAAAGTCCAACATCCATTCATGATCAAGACCCTCGCCAAAGTGGGTATAGAGGGAACATTCCTGAATATAATCAAAGCCATTTATGATAAACCCACAGCAAATATAATACTCAATGGGGAAAAACTGAAAGCGTTCTCACTCAAATCTGGAACAAGACAGGGATGCCCACTCTCACCACTGCTCTTCAACATAGTTTTGGAAGTCCTAGCCACAGCAATTAGACAAACAAAAGAAATAAAAGGCATCCATATAGGAAGAGAAGAGATAAAACTGTCACTGTATGCAGATGATATGATACTATACATAGAAAACCCTAAGGACTCAACCCCAAAACTACTTGAACTGATTTTAATAAATTCAGCAAAGTAGCAGGATATATCAGAAGTCAGTGGCATTTCTGTATACCAGCAATGAAGTATTAGAAAAGGAATACAAAAATATGATACCTTTTAAAATTGCACCTCACAAAATCAAATACCTCAGAATACACCTGACCAAGGAGGTAAAGGACCTATATGCCGAGAACTATAAAACTTTAACCAAAGAAATCAAAGAAGATGTAAAGAAATGGAAAGATATTCCATGCTCCTGGATTGGAAAAATCAATATTGTAAAAATGGCCATACTACCCAAAGCAATCTATAGATTCAATGCAATCCCTATCAAATGACCCATGACATTTTTCACAGAACTAGAACAAACAATCCAAACATTTATATGGAACCACAAAAGACCCAGAATCGCCAAAGCAATCCTGAGAAACAAAAACCAAGCAGGAGGCATAACTCTCCCAGACTTCAAGAAATACTACAAAGCTACAGTCATCAAAACAGTGTGGTACTGGTATCAAAACAGACAGACAGACCAATGGAACAGGATAAAGAACCCGTAAATAAACCCTGACACCTATGGTCAATTAATCTTTGACAAGGGAGGCAAGAACATAAAATGGGAAAAAGAAAGTGTATTCAGCAAGCATTGCTGGGAAACCTGGACAGCTGTATGCAAAGCAATGAAACTAGAACACACCCTCACACCATGCACAAAAATAAACTCCAAATGGCTGAAAGACTTAAATATACGACAGGACACCATCAAACTCCTAGAAGAGAACATAGGCAAAACACTCTCTCACATCAACATCATGAATATTTTCTCAGGGCAGTCTCCCAAAGCAATAGAAATTAGAGCAAAAATAAACCCATGGGACCTCATCAAACTGAAAAGCTTTTGCACAGCAAAGGAAACCAAAAAGAGAACAAAAAGACAACTTACAGAATGGGAGAAAACAGTTTCAAATGATGCAACTGACAAGGGCTTAATCTCTAGAATATATAAACAACTTATACAACCCAACAGCAAAAAAACCAATCAATCAATGGAAAAATGGGCAAAAGACCTGAATAGACATTTCTCCAAAGAAGATATACAGGTGGCCAACAAACACATGAAAAAAAATGCTCAACATCGCTGATTATAAGAGAAATGCAAATCAAAACCACCATGAGATACCACCTCACACCAGTCAGAATGGCCATCATTAATAAATCCACAAATAACAAGTGCTGGAGGGGCTGTGGAGAAAAGGGAACCCTCCTGCACTGCTGGTGGGAATGTAAACTGGTATAGCCACTATGGAGAACAGTTTGGAGATACCTTAGAAATCTATCCATAGAACTTCCATATGACCCCACAATCCCACTCTTGGGCATCTATCCGGACAAAACTCTACTTAAAAGAGACACATGCACCCGCATGTTCATTGCAGCCCTATTCACAATAGCCAGGACATGGAAACAACCCAAATGTCCATCGACAGATGATTGGATTCGGAAGAGGTGGTATATATACACAATGGAATACTACTCAGCCATAAAAAAGAATGGCATCATGCCATTTGCAGCAGCATGGATGGAACTAGAGAGTCTCATACTGAGTGAAATGAGCCAGAAAGACAAAGACAAATACCTTATGATATCACTCATAACTGGAATCTAATATCCAGCACAAAGGAACATCTCCTCAGAAAAGAAAATCATGGACTTGGAGAAGAGACTTGTGGCTGCCTGATGGGAGGGGGAGGGAGTGGGAGGGATCGGGAGCTTGGGCTTATCAGACACAACTTAGAATAGATTTACAAGGAGATCCTGCTGAATAGCATTGAGAACTTTGTCTAGATACTCATGTTGCAACAGAACAAAGGGTGGGGGGAAAAATGTAATTGTAATGTATACATGTAAGGATAACTTGATCCCCTTGCTGTACAGTGGGAAAATTAAAAAAATAAATAAATAAAATAAATAAAACTTGTATTTCCCCACAAAAAATAAAATAAAATAAAAGAATCTGTTACACCATCCATACCAAAAAAAAAAAAAAAAATTACCATTAGATATTTCAGGGGTTTTATCATTGGAATTAAGAGACATTTAAACAAGGGCAATGTAAGAAACAAGAGATTTCAAAATTTTTAACTGTTCCTATATCCCAGCCCTAAGTAAAACATAAATGGTGACAGTCTTGTTGAAAGAACACTTCTTAAAATTTAGTGCAAAATTTTAGTTTATGAAAAACAAAACTACCATGCTCCCTAAGTCTTTACTTAAGAAATATAAAAAGTTTCAATTACACTTTCCTCAAAAAAAATCAAACAATGGATTCACATAAACAATGATTTTATATTATCAACCATCTCATATTCACAGCGTTTCTTGTTATTAAGGAGGCCTGTTGTGGAGGTTTGTACGGTTAGATAGACGTGGGGCAATGAAGTGTACAGTACAGAAAATATCATTTCATCATACAACAACTTGCAGTTAGGCTTAGTGCAATTACTTTAAGGATACGTATACTATTTTTAAGTAGATGAAGTGCTATTAACTACTCAAATGTAAACAGAAAATATTAGCTGTAGTGTGTTTAATCATTGAAAAGGGCAGTAGATGAGTCAGTCTTTTATGCAATTCATAAAAGCCTCACACTACGAACATCAACTTTCAAAGTTAAAGGAGAAAAGAAAAAGATATAAAAATGCTATTACTGAGTATATTAACTTCTGATAGAAAAGGAGTTAATGTAGTGAATTACTGATTTTTTTAGAACATTTTCCCTCAAACACTGCCATCTAACTATTATCTGCCCAGGCAACTGCCCCTTACTGGGTAGTAGGGTAGGAAAGAAATACTTTTTTTTTTTTTTGTCTTTTTTAGGGCCACACCCACAGCATACATAAGTTCCCAGGCTAGGGGTCTAATTAGAGCTGCAGCCGCAGGCCACGCCACAGCTCCGATTTGACTCCTAGCCTGGGAACCTCCATATGCCTCGGGTATGACCCTAAAAAGACAAAAACAAAACAAAACAAAGCAAAACAAAAATTTACTCAACTATTGTAAAGCCATATGCTATACCACTTACATCAGTTAATTATAAATCATTGGCTAACTGGTCAATAAAAAACTATGTTAGACCTTAGTGTAGTCTTTCTATAATTTAAAACTTAGTATCTAGAACACGACCTGCAGTGCTGACTGGGGATGGGTATCACAGGTGACTTCTTACGTTCACCCATCCACATTCTCAAAGTTTTCTAAAATGGCCATGTATAACGTGTCTAATAAAAATCAAATTCATTTGCTTCTTCAAAAAGCAATGTATATACTCTTCAAATTTTTTTTTGGTCATGCCTGTGGCATGTGGACGTTCCCAAGCCAGGGATCAAACCTGAGCCACAGGAGCAACCTAGGCCGGTGACAATACCAGATCCTGAACTACCTGCACCACAAGACAACCCTGTATACTCTTCTCATTAATAAAACAACACGTGAAACCGATAAATGAAAAAGAAAGAAAAACAGAGCACCTGAACGGGCACATGTAGACAGGTGTCCCCAGCTTCTTAGCAAGTTTGCAGGCTCGCCATTTCCACTGGGGGAGCACGAAACGGCTGGAGTACAAAGAGCTTCTTGATCTCTTGGGTGTGCTTATTTCCTTCATATGCCAAACAGGCAGTGTCTTTAAACTCTCGCAAAGATTTCACATAGTCATAGATTTCAGTAATACGTCACATGAGGTGTCAAAAAGGGACTGGTTAGACCATGAAGATTCTAGAGGGAAGGAATCGAAGGAAAGGGCCATTTCCTCTTCCAGGAGCTCCCTCTCTCCACAAATGGTCTGTCCAGGAGTCCCACGCTCAGAGAGCACCACCCCCATGCAGCCGGGCTCATGACCAGAACCTACCCTTCCATGCCTGCCCAGGATAAATAACTGTGTCCAGAACTAGGCCAAGCATCCAACATGAATGCAAAAAGAGTTCATGCCATGTAGCTAATCTTTTCACATAAAGGGACCCTTCAGGTCTGTGGAATTCTATCTGTGAAGAAGTCCCTAAGACCTAAGGTCCTATTTTGACCCTCTCCATGCCAATGAAGAGCCTAATACAAGAGAACATCTTTAATCAGCTCAAAATGGTTAAGCCCAGTTATCCTATAGCCCTCTGGTCTTATACTCCAAACACTACCCTTTCAGCCTCTTTACATCTCAAGTATAACTGCAGCCACCTACTGCTACTATTCCTGGACCATTTTGGTCCAGCCAGCACTATCCCAACCTGCTCATCACCAGGGGTCCTGTGACCCACAGTCAATCTGCACTGTCACCATTATTCCCACATTTCAAATAATGCTGCCTAATTACTTCCATTAAAAATATAAATTATATATATTATATATATATGTTTATATAACTACCAACAAGAGCTTCCATTAAGCATGAGCGAACCAGTTTTTCAAACATAGGGGTGTTAAAATGGCTGCCTATTTTAGTCCAAGTTAAGTATTTCTACCCAGAATCTACAAAGAAACAAGAAGGAAATTTCTGACTATGAGACATATACTAGCCTTTTCAAAATACTATCTCAGGATAAGCAATGAGGTCCTGCTGTATAGCACAGGGGGCTATCTCCAATTACTTGTGACAGAACATGATGAAAGGTGATGTGAGAAAAAGAGCGTATATATACGGATGACCGGGTCACTTTGCTATACAGCCCAAACTGGCAGAACAATGTACATCAACTGTCATAAGAATTTTTTAAAAAATAAATAAATCAAAATATTATCTCAGGATATTGCTTCTGAATGGATCTAGCATCTTATGGCCACTGATATTATACTGTAGTCAATTAAACTGTATCCAACAAATATTTACTGAGTGCCCACTATGTGTCAGGCTGGCAACAAAACTGAGTACCTGCCTGCAGTTCTATGAACTTGAACAAATTTCATTTCCAGTTTCAACATACTGTGTATGTTTCACAAGAGTTTTCAAGAGAACTAACCGAATTGATCAAAATAACAAAAGAGGGAGTTCCCATTGTGGCGCAGGGGTTAACGAATCCGACTAGGAACCATGAGGTTGCGGGTTCGATCTCTGCCCTTGCTCAGTGGGTTAACGATCCGGCGTTGCCGTGAGCTGTGGTGTAGGTTGCAGACGCGGCTCAGATCCCATGTTGCTGTGGCTCTGGTGTAGGCTGGCCGCTACAGCTGTGATTGGACCCCTAGCCTGGGAACCTCCACATGCCGCGGGAGCGGCCCAAGAAATGGCAAAAAGACACACACACAAAAAACAAAAACAAAAGCAAAAGAAAACTTCAGTTTTACTTATGGCTCTTGGCCGATGAATGTTTTCAATGGACATTCTCTTCACTTTAATTCACTTAATTGGAGTATGGGAAGCAAACGTTCAAGTTAAAATGCCTATAAGAAGAAAACTTTTGGCTTAGAGAATAATCTTAAAGCAAAGGTCAAAATTATCCACTACGTAAAGATAAACATTTTCAGCTATTATTTATACACTTATATTTACTTATAAATTGTGAAGATGACTTTTAATCCACGTGAGCACTGAAGTTCTAGTACCCAGTTGACAGATTTCACTAGTTATCATTACGAACTTCCTATTTTTAACAAAGCTAAGTCAACTTTATTTCTAAAAACAAAATCTAATGGAGAAGATGGTGAAAAGGAAGGGACCCTCTAAAGGTACACTGAACGTACATGCAGGGCCAGACCGGGATCAATTCTGGCTGGGAAATTTTTGTCTTACTCATTTCTCTCCTGACTATGTCCTTTCCTGCCTCCATTTCAGTATTGCCTTTTCCACCCCTACCTATCTCTTTTTCAAATAAAATCTCTTTAAGGAAAAAAATATCAATCACGTGATGGGTTATATGATTTAAAAAATTAGTATACTACCTTGTTCTAAGGATGTCCCTATGTAACAGAAGACAAAGTGAAACACTAAAGGAATGGATTTTTTTTTTTTTTTTTTGCTTTTTAGAGCTGCACCTGTGGCATATGGACGTTCCCAGGCTAGGGGCCAAATCAGAGCTGCTGGCCTATACCACAGCCACAGCCATGCAGGATCCAAGCTGCATCTGCGACCTACACCACAGCTCACGGCAACGCCAGATCCTCTACTAAAGGAATGGATCTTTAATGAAAATACTGCCAAAGAAACACATTTGAATGGAGCTGACTTAACAGGGAAACTTCCCAACAAACTCCTAGTGTAACATACAGATAGATCTCGCCTTGTAAAGTTTCACCTGCCTGCACCAGTGCGGTTCCCTGAAGGTACCTTCCTCTCCTAACAGGCATTTTCCCCTCAAAAACAATCAGGTTTCTGTCAGCCTTTCTGTTTCTTCCATTCTCAGTCATAAAATTCTATCTCATTCGATTACTGCCAGAGAGAACGACCTCTAAGGCCTGAGGATGGGAAATCGCCCTGTCCTTTCACTTATGGGCGGCCACCCCCAACACCTGGTCTTCCTCACACCACGATACAGCCAGGCACCCAGCAGGTCGCTCGAGGAGACAGACCTCACACACGCCGCTGTCCCGCGCACGGACAGACACCGTTCCACCGAAGAGTGGCGGGGTTAGCAGGACTGGAGGACGGAGCGTTAGACAAGCACAAGGAACACAAGGAGCTTCTTTTTGTTTTCTTTTTGCCACGCCCATGGCATGTGGAAGTTCCGGAGGAACACGTGCCACAGCGGTGACCCAAGCCACTGCTGTGACAATGCTGGATCCTGAACCCACTGTACCACCAGGGAACTCAGAAAGGAATTTCTAGTGTGATAATTTGGCAATGTTTCTTAGAGAAGCGCCCTGGCTACAGACAACTAGGGGTCTCACTGGAGGTCCTGCGGGCCAAGGGACAAGAACTTCAGAGAGAGCGTGTTCTGGGGAGAGCTGGAGCGCCCGCGTGGGTGCACGGGTGAGGGGCAGGCGACACCCGGCTGGAGGGATGCTGAGCCCCTGGACAGGCCTGCGAGTCACGCCTGGCGTAGGCAGGGGCCGCGGCCGCCGTGAGGGAGGCCAAACGGGTCGCCTGAAGAGGACGGAGAACCTGAGCCACGGTGACGTCCAGAGCAGCCCGAGGAGCGGGGATGTGAGCAGCAGTCTGGGCGGCAGACTTTTGCAAACCCGGAGGGTGAAGAAGGGGTGAGCCCGACAGAAGCCGCGCAGACCCAGCCCCGAGAAGGAACTGAAAGCCGACCTTTCTCGGGGCCCCATCCCAACATGCTAACCTTCCTGGTAACTCAGGGTTAGTTCCTCCGTCATCCGTGTAAGAATCCCCTGCTACGTCCCCCGATTTACTAGCCCGGTTAATATTCTGCTCTGCGACTCATGCTCCGTGCAGAAAGAAAACGCCTTCGAGATTTACCAAAAACGTCCCTCCTCAGGAGGAGCTGCAGTCGGAGCCCACCCTTCTGCTCCGGACAGCTCGGGTGCTGGGCTCCGCTGTCCAGGCAGCGTCTCCCACCCAAACACCCCTGGAAGCCCGGCACTGGGCTGGGGCTGGGCGCGGGGGGGGGGGGGGTGCTGGTTTATAGGAAGGGGTCTCGCCCACGCCTAAAACCCAACGGCAAGACAACCACCTGTCGGCACCTGTGGACCCACAGCCCAGCCTGCCTGAAATATCAAGGCCCAAGAACCTGAAGGAAAACAGTGGCGTCAGAAAGAGATGGGGGGGCGGGGCAGCTCAATGAGAACAAGCGAGAGGAACCAGCACTTGTGATGGGACAGACTATTAGCATTTTTGGTGTTCGACAGAATGGGAGAGGACTGATGTCATAAAGAGCAAACGTCTAAATTAAATGAGGGCGCTTTTGACGTCTGAAAGGCATGGGTTTCAGGAGATCATTTTAACAGCAGGTATTTATTGAGTGCTGACTACGGATCAGGCATGGGACAACTCAATGGGGAATTCAGAGGTTTCATCCTCATGAGAATCCTGGGTCTCATCTCATCATCATCGTCACCTCCATTTTTCAGATGAGGAAACCGAAAATAAGAAACATCAAGTAAGGAGCCCAAGGTCTCAGAGCTAGGAACTGATGGGACCATGATTCAAATCAGGCGCCCGGACTGCAGAGCTGGAATTCTGTACTTCAGTACAGAAAGTAAACATGCAGAGGTTCCACAGCCAGAACAGGCTCACGTCCACATTCAGGTGTCTACACAAACATACATACATACGCACACATCTCTACATATGGGTGTATGTGTTTGTGTGTGTGTTCATATAAACAAAGGGATGACAGACGTATAGGGAAATAGTTTATCTCCTGTTGTTGGCATCAGGAGGGCTAGTTTCCAGAAGAAAACATGTACTGACATTTATTTAAGGGCCAAAATGCTAGAAGGACCTTGTTTCTTAATCTCACAGGAGTTTCTCAAAATTTCGTATTTTCATTTTAATTTTTACTGTGATAAAACGAAGACCTCAAAACTGACATTCCTTTTTATGTTTGCAAAATGCAAATAACTTTGTGCTTCTGCATTCAGATAGGAATTAATTTGAGGAGTTCCTGCCGTGGCTCAGCGGTTAACAAACCCAACTAGCATCCATGAGGACTCAGGTTCGAGCCCTGGCCTTGCTCAGTAGGTTAAGGATCCAGCGTTGCCGTGAGCTGTGGTCTAGGTCGCAGACATGGCTCAGATCCCTGAGTGGCTGTGGCTCTGGCATAGGCAGGCAGCTGCAGCTCTGACTGGACCTCTAGCCCGGAAACCTCCATATGCTGCAGGTGCAGCCCTTAAAAAAAAAAAAAAAAAAATTACTTTGAGTAAATGTAGAACCATGTGACACTGCAATTTTTGAGCTGTCCATCAATCTCTCTAAAACCTTCTTGGAAAACATTCACTTATATTTTATGGGACATAAAATTTTACAAAGCTCTGAATGCAACTTGCACGTGTAAAGGGTAGACAATCGGCCCTCTGCATAGGCAGATCTGGATGGAAACCAACCAATGTCAGATGGAGAATATCTAGGAAAAATAATTCCAGAAAGTTCTAAAAAGTAAAACTGAATTTGCTACAAGGCGGTGACTATTTACATGGCATCTACATTGTATCAGGTATTGTAAGTGATCTAGAGATGACAAAGTATACGGGAAACCTGTGTGGGTTATCCGCAAACACTATGCCGTTTCATTTGTTTGTTTGATTTGGCTGTGTCCGTGGCATGCAGAAGATCCCAGGCCAGGGATCAAACCTGCATCACCGCAGTAGCCTGAGCCACTGCAAGGACAATGCTCGATCCTTAACCCACTGCGCCACCAGGGAAGTCCCACCCTATGCTCTTTTGTATCAGAGACTTGAACATTGCCAGATGTTCACATGCCTGGGCATCCTGGAATCAATTCTGGGCAGAGGCGAGCAGGTACTGTAGAGAAGTTCCCACCAGGTTTAAAGAGTTCTTCCGAAGCCTTCGAGGTGCAGAAGGAGACTCTGTGCTCTTCACTGGCATCCAAGGCCAGCTACTGGGTGGGACCTTGTCTGCTAATGTCTCAAGACGGTCTCACCTGTTTTTCTCTTGCCAGAGGCTCTGGGTGAGAACTGCCTCTGTTCCTACTAACTCTCAGTGCAACCTGAATTTAAACTCCTATTAAGAGACGTTCGCCTACATGACAGTCAATATAATTATGTTCTAACAATGTAAAGGTCAATTAGTTATGCTTATTTACAAAGCGTTCCTTAGCAAGGAAAATAAATAAGGGACAGATAATACAAATGAAAATAAACAACAGTATTTAGTAGAAACAGAACAGCCCTCGTGCTTTAGCAACTCTTTTGTTCTCCAGCTAACTATTTGAACAGAAAGGAAAAACTTCAAAGGACTATCAGGGAAAAAGTAAATATTTAACAATTTCCCATCCACTTAAAATTTTACACTTTGGATTTCAAGCTTGAGAAACATAGATCTAAATATTTAAATTTCTGGGTCTTGGTTAATAATGGCAGCAAACATCACCCGACAACTAGTACAGCAACCCAGATAATCTTTCGGTTGCCGTTTCCATGGTAGTGGATTTTAAAGGAAGAACACCTAACAGTAAAACATAGTGTATTTAAGAAGAAAACAACAAAAAAAAAACCTTCATCTTGTTGACCCCTTTCAGTTTACTAAACATGGCACGTAACAGGTACATAAGCACCAGAAAATTCACAACTCACTCACTCCACAAATACTTGTCAATCATAAGCTGCATGCCAGGCACCAGGCCCTCACAGAGCTTGTCTAGTACAAAGGCACTAAAACAGCCAGTGACACAATTATATGCAAACCAAGAAGAGTACATAGTACATTATTAAGAAAGCACAACAAGGAGGCTGAAAGTAAGCTTCCCTGAGGACAGCTGTTTTAGCTGAGACTTGAAGGTCAAGGAAGTGGAACGCAAGCTCCTCACTGAGCTTGAGGGCAAGCTGGGGAGTCTGCAGGGTGAGATTAATTCACAAAGTGCCACGGACAATGCTAAAAATCTGGGTCTTTACAAACAAAACGAAGCAACTGAAGGGTTTTAGGAAGGAGCATGACAAGATGAGATGTGGCTTTCAAAAACTTACTCTGGCTATATTGAATTAAGAATGAAAGAGAAGTTTGAAAGAAGGGGGGAGTCCAGTTAAAAAGGCAGGAGAGTCACAGGGAAGAAAAAGGTAAGTGGAGCCAGGACAGTGGCAGCGCGGAGGAGGGGGGACTCGACAGACTGAGAAGGTGAGATGGATGAACCAGAGACTGATGGCTGCATATCCCCCGGGCTTTTTTTTTTTTTTGCTATTTTAGGGCTGCACTCACGGCACATGGAGATTCCCAGGCTAGGGACTGAACAGGAGCTGCAGGTGCTGGCCTACACCACAGCCACAGCCACGCCAGATCCGAGCCTCGTTATCGACCCACACCACAGCTCACGGCAATCGTTAGCCGGATCCTTAACCCACTGAGCAAGGCCAGGGATTGAACCTGTGTCCCCAGGGATACAAGTTGGGTTCATTAACTGCTGAGCCACGAAGGGAACTCCTCTCCCAGGCTTTTAAAACAGAGAGCTGGCAGTGCCATTCCCTAGGGTTTGGTGGGGAGGGATGAGGAGTCTGCATTTGGACACACTGAATGTGATGTGTCCGGAAGAGACGTCTGTGCAAAGAGGGGCGAACGCCTGCTGATGAGAGGGCAAGTCTGCCCTGGGATCCGTGCCTGGGAGCTCTTAGTCTCAGGAGGCCCTGAGACTATGAGAAGTCGGTATGAGGTCACCTAGGGAGAGAATCCAGCGAGAGAAGAGGGCCAAGGACCAGGAAACATCAGTATTTACTGAATCCACATTCTGACTTGCACTTTGTAACAGACACTCAATGTGGTCTGCTAAACAGAGCTCCAGAGCAGCACAGAACAGAACTCATCTTGATCTTATTCAACCGACCAGTCTAAACATTTTGCTAGAGAAACAGGATCGGAATGGTTATCAGGCAGATAAGGACCAAAGAGATTCCTACGTTACACTCACAAGACTGAGACAATAAAGAGGAGTCATCTAAGAAAACTGTCTGGGGGGAGGTGTCTTCCTTCAGTTTGACAAAACAAAATATAAACCTGGTTGTTTGCTTTTGTTTCAAATCAAACACAAGCTCATTTCCACCAAAACGTAGCCCTCCAGCGAACGGGACCATGAGCACGCGCATGGAGGCCCTGAGCCAGAGGCACCTCACGGCCCACACCGACTCTATTATACAGTCCTATCAGTTTTATTCTGCATAATTTTGTTCCCCAACTTAACTCTCCAAGTTTTATTTCTTACTGAAGTCCTTACTCATTTCACTTCTCCAATCCACAGGTTTTAAAATGCCATGCCCGGTTTTGACTCAAGACCTCTGCGAATATTCCATCTGCCTGGAACTCTCTTTTCCACTATCTGCTCTTAAATAACTCTTTCTCATCTTTCAAAATGTTATTTCTTAAACACACACATATGCAAAAATGCTTTTTAGAAAATGTGATTTCTTAAAAAGAGTTCCATGTGACTAGGATAGGTCCCCCGGATATATGGTCTTATAATACCGTTTCCCTCTCAGCAGTTATCACAACAATTTATTTGCATGACTACTTATTCATTTGCTTGACTGACTGACTACCTACCTATCTACCTTTTAGGGCTGCACCCTTGGCATATGGAGGTTCCCAGGCTAGGGGTCTAATCGGAGCTACAGCTGCCGGCCTGCACCACAGCCACAGCCACGCCAGATCCTTAACCCACTGAGTGAGGCCAGAGATGGAACCTGCATCCTCATGGATGCTAGTTGGGTTCTTAAGCCACTGAGCCACAATGGGAACTCCTGCAGGACTATTTAATATCTGTCTTCCCCACTTGAGTCCTGGGCCTATGTTCTGCTCAGCATTACAGCCTGAGCATCAGGCGCAGTGGACAGCACCTGGGAAATGATCGATAATATTTTCAAATGAAACATGAGTTTTAAACCACTGCTAAATTACCCGGCATTTATAAAGGAGAGAAAAAATTTAGGCTTGGTCTCTGGCTCCAGGTCTAGAGCTCGCACGCCCTGTGTCACACCAGCTGTCTCTCTAGGTTGAGACAGGGGCTTGGTTTGCAAAGAGAAGCAAAGGGGATGAGGGTCTAGATCAGCAGCGACCCATGGAAATAGAACGTGCAGCAGATATAATTTGAAATCTCTAGAGAGGTCTCGTTGTGGCTCAGCAGGTTACAAACTCGACTAGTACCCATGAGGATGAGGGTTCAATTCCTGGTCTCGCTCAGTGGGTGAAGGACCTGGCACTGCCACCAGCTGCAGCGTAGGTCGCAGATGAGGCTCAGGATCTGGCACTGCTCTGGCTGTGGCCAGCAGCTGCAGCTCTGATTTGACCCCTAGCCTGGGAACTTCCATATCTTCTGGGTGCAGCCCTAAAGGGACAAATTAAATAAAATTTCTAGAAACCACAGCAAGAAGAAAAAAAAAAAAGTGATATTAATTTTAGTAGTATATTTTTATTTAATCCAGTATAACCAAATTTTATCACTATAATTAATAATTTTAAAATTAATTATCTTAGTCTTTTCCAATACCAAGCGTTTGAAATCCAGTGTGCATTGTATATTTACGACACACATCAGTTGGGACTAGCAACACTTCAAATGCTCAAAACCCCATAAAGCTAGTGGTCACTACACTGGGCAACTCCGATACAAGCATCTATATCTATATAAGAATGAAAAGTGTATCTAGAGGACTAAGAGTCTTCCCTCAAAGAACTTACAACCTAAGGAGCAGATAACTGCTACACAAGCCAAGTCTGTATGACACAGGAAGCCTCACTATAGAATCACCCAATAGGAAAAGATGCCTTTACACAAGGGCATACACATGGGGTGATGCATACTGGGTGAGCATCTGTGCGTAGGATATTTCAAGCTCTAGCAGAGTGACAGCCAGAGTTGTCACTCAAGTGGTAGTAACGGCAGTGATTCAGATTCACGTTCTTCCTATTTACACGTCACAACCTAAAGGAAGGCAATAATACACAGGAAAACATTAAAGACTTGTAGGCTGATGCTCTTAAATTACTGAAAATAATTTACTTTTATTGCCCTCCAGATCTAACATCGTATTCTTTTTTTTTTTTTTTTTTTGTCTTTTTCGTCTTTTGTCGTTGTTGTTTGTTGTTGCTATCTCTTGGGCCGCTTCCTCGGCATATGGAGGTTCCCAGGCTAGGGGTTGAATCGGAGCTGTAGCCACTGGCCTACGCCAGAGCCACAGCAACGCGGGATCCGAGCCGCGTCTGCAACCTACACCACAGCTCACGGCAACGCCAGATCCTTAACCCACTGAGCAAGGGCAGGGACCGAACCCACAACCTCATGGTTCCTAGTCGGATTCGTTAACCACTGTGCCACGACGGGAACTCCCCTAACATCGTATTCTAATTGAATTTAAGGGAAAAGCTTTTCCTCCTCTCCTTTTTAGAAAAAAATTGATGCATTCAATATTTCTCAAAATGAAAGTTATTCTAAGAGTGCCCACTACAAATATTAATACTATAAGGTACAATCTGTAGAACTGATGAACCCTGCAAAACACACTGAGATATTTCCAATTAGCAAGCAGATCTGTTAAACAAGTAACTTTTCATTCGGTATTTTTACTGTAATATTTGCTACTATCCAAGCTTTTCAGGAAAATTTCGAATGTACCAAGCAGCCATTCTTCCAGGTGTAGAACCTCCAGCCTTCTTTGTACACCAAAAGAAGGCTGGAAAATGACTAGAGTTTGCCATGTCCAGTATCCCTTTAAAAAGGAATAAACAACAGGTCATGATTTTAGTTTTTAAAAAAGTTCAGATAATCTTTTTTTCTATAATCATATCCAGCAGAGAAAACCCCTGTATGGTAATGTTTACATGTTCTTCAAGAAAAAAGTGTTTTTTTTTAAAAAGGTAATATAATTCAGACGAGACCAGGAGACAAATTAAAAAGACAACTAAGTTAAATTTCAAAAAGATGAGCAACTTAACACAAATTTGGAGCTAACTTAAATCAGAGTACAAACAGTGTTATGTTTAAAAATATCTAGGAGTTCCCATCGTGGTGCAGCGGAAGCGAATCCGACTAGGAACCCTGACGTTGCTGTGACTCTGGTGTAGACCGTGGGCTTCAGCTTTGATTGTACCCCTAACCTGGGAACTTCCATATGCTGAGGGTGTGGCCCTAAAAAGACGAAAAGACGAAAAGACAAAAAAAAAAAAAAAAAAAAAATCCCAACCAAACCTATCTGTACAGATACATCTGGAGTGTATATGCACAAAACACGCCTAGAGGGATATACAAAAACCCTCTAACAGCAGTCACCTCTGCAGTGGAGCTGGCTGGCTGGATAAAGGAGTGTGATAAGACTTGTCTTTCATTAAGATATCCATTGGTGCAGGCTGACTTCTATGTGTACTGCTGTATATCAGTGCAGGAGCCGGAGGAGGTAGAAATTCTAGCAGCCATGCTCGTTCTTACATTCATGAAACTAAAAAGCTAAGCAAACAAACAAGATGCACACATTGAACATAAAAACAATTTAAATACAGAATTTAAAAAAATTTAAAGGTGAAAGACATCATAAAATTTTTAAAAATAGCAAAAACTTTTAAAAATCAAGCAATATCAAGGAGTTGATATAATCTCTTCTTCCCAAAATTCAGAAGAAATGAAATATAAAGAAACTAAAAATTTTATAGCAATTAAAAAAAATAAAAAATAAAGACCGTTTTATGGAGCACTGAAAATTAGGTAGTATGCCCAAGACAATGTTTTTTCTTCACTGCTTCATCTGTTTCAAAAATAAGTAAAATACAAGCCTAAATATTAAGTATCATATTTATCTATAAAGTGACTTCAGACCATAAAAAAGGGAGAAATGCAGTTACTGCCACATAATAAGAATTTTTTCAGGACACATAACATAGCTTATACCTATTCTACTCCAAAATCCAGGGTTGTAACACATTTCTAAGAATCAATTTAACATATAGCTCTAATGACACCAGCCAATACAGACAAATGTGTGTTTTCCGGTTTTTACTTGCACCACTGCTGCTTGGGGAAACCTGCTATTGCATTCTTTGTTTCTAAAAATGCACTACAACGTCAACTGATGAGTCACGGGTCACACTCCAAATTCCCATGTACCAACGAAAACAGGGCACAAATGTCTTAAACATCAATTGTAAGGAGAGTCTAGTCAGCTCAGTTACAAATCAAAATTCTTTATGTGGTGACACAGATGATAGTTTTTTGCAGACACGTGAGAAACTTTAAAATAAAACTGCAAGAACTGATAAAATCATTTCCCCTTGTTTCCTCTCCTAATAACTGGTAGGGCTTTGTTTTTCTTAATTCGGATCGTAAGAATAGTAAGCACTGTTGATACTGACAGGTACGAACTCAAACCCTCGGCATCATGAAAAGCCACAGTACCTGAGAAATGATTGCCTGGATGCCTTGCTTCCTACTTTTGCTACTGGGTCACTTCACCGAGGGAGCAATCTCAGGAAAGGATACCAAAGAGCAAGGGACAGAGACGACACTGTTTGTGTCTTTTGGGAGTCCCAGCCAAGGTCTTCCCAGTGAAGCAAGCAAGTCAATAGCTGAAACAGCAGAAGCTGAGGATGGGCTGTGGATGTCAGTGGCCGAGATCGGACCACCTCGTCTCGTTTTCTTCCTAGCATTCGTCTCATCCTTCCCATTGGCTGCTTACCTGTTTGTGGTCTATCTCGACTCTGTAAGAACAGGCGGCCCACTTGCCTTGTTCACTGAGTAGGCTCACCACCTCTGGCCCCTAAGAGGCATTCGAAAGATAGCCGGTGGGGAGAAAAGACACATAATCGTCGCTTAGCTATCTTACATGCACAATCACAAAAACACTGAAATCTATTTTCTCTTGAGACTATTCTTTACCTATAATTTATAATAACTATTATTAACTTTTGTCTTGCCAAAAAAACTCTCTATGTTTACCGTTTAAATTCCTTGTTTGCATCAAAACAGTCATCGTAATGAAACTGTAATCTGACTTATCTCAATTTCTAATTTTTTCAATTTTCTACCATCAAATAGAAAGATAGTCTTTAGGATAGAGATGTTACTATTTTTAAATTGAAGTAGAAAAACTAAGAAAATTAAGGTTTATCTTCCAGATAGATCTTTCCATAAATCCTAGCAAACTTTAAGAGCAACTTCTTTGTTGTTTTTTTTTTAATTAACAGAGCAATTTTGTTTTCAAAAGGTTCAAGTAACCAAAAGAATAATTCTTTATGGGCACACAAAGAATGCTGTATTATGAACAAACATCTTAAGAACTCCTTAATGGTCTCCTCTGCTTTCCTCCAAGACCAAATGTGATTTACTGCCTGCGAAACCAAACCATAAATAAAGAAAATTAAGTCACACTGTCATAGTCTGAACAACTAAAATCATACTGAGCAACTTTATAACATGTAAACCTTTTACAAGAGAAAAGTTAAGATACATTACTGAAAGCTGACTTTGATGTTTAAAAGTACTGAGATTTTATCATCCTTCTGTATCCTACAAAATGGATTCATTAAAAAAAATTTTTTAGTTCTTTGCGTAAATAGCTACCATACCATTAAAAAATCCAGACTCACAGAATAAATCCTAAAAGCTTTCTTAATGTTTCCATGGACCTTCAAAGGCAGACATATTCAAATATGCTAACAAATATATTCCATACACCTGGAAAAAGAACAGGTCAGAGACGCAGAAAAATTTTATCTATTTTTAACAAACTCTGAAATGAGTCTATTGAAGTACCAATTAATGTATTTCATATGTAATGAAAGCACAAAGCCTAAAATTAGAGAAATTAATGAGGTCAATAAATATTTCATATGAGATCTAATTGCTACGGATACTTCTGAAATCTTACTAAACAGCCCTGAGAGAATGGTCTTAAAAGGCGGACTCAGCAACTAGGGAGCACACAGTCCATATTCAGCAGGAGAGGCTGCGGAAGCAATCGCACGCTGTCCGATACCTGGCTTCTTCCCAACCATCACATTTTTTAGTTTCGGCTACCGACGCTTTCCCACAGGTGTCTCACAACTACAGAAAACGAAAAGGACAGAGAAATTCTCACTAGAATATGCTCAGGTTGACCCTTGAATAAATAATGTGGGGGTTGGGGTGCCAAGGGCCCCCTGCCACCTCCACAGTCAAAAATTCCTTAACAACTTTGCAGTGAGCCCTCAGTATCTGTGGGCCCCTAGCCGCAGGTTGGGTGGTACTGGAGCACTATGTATTGGGGGGGAAAACCCAACACCCACATATAAGTGGGTCCACACAGTTCAAGGGTCACCTGTGTTAAGCACCATTTGAGACGTGTGTCCCAGCCTCGACAGAGCCATTCGTCCCCCGCAGTTTAAAGCTATTTCATTCCTTCTTTCCTTCTTATCTACGTAAAGTCTGAGGAATATGTTCAAAGTATTTTGTTTGGACCCTTGTCTTACATGATATCCAATACTTGACTCAAATGAATTTAAGAAACTATAAAACTCCTAGAACAAGATATAAGAAGAAAAGCTTCATGACATTGGATTTGGCAGAGATTTCTTGAGTAAGACACCAAAAAGCACAGCCAACAAAAATAGACAAATGGGGATTACACCAAATTTTAAAAATTCTGTACATCAAAGGACACAATCAATGAAGTGCAAAGGCCACCTAAGGAATGGCAGAAAACATGTGCAAATAACGTATCTGAAAAAGGGTTAATATTCAGAATATATAACAAATGCCTACAAATCAACATCAAGAATCAAATAACCCAGTTAAAAAGTTGGGCCAAAGACTTAAAAAAGACACACACTTCCTCGAAGATGACATTCGAGTGGTCAAAAAGCCACCATGAGAAGATGTTCAACATCACTAATCATCAGAGAAGCGCGAATCCAAACGCCAAGGGGGTATAAACAATGGATACCTGTTAGGACGGCTATTATCTCAAAGAAAGCAGAGTAACAGGGACGGTGAGGAGGTGGAGAAACTGGAACCCTTGAGCACCGCCGATTAGATTACAAAGTGGTGCAGCATTCACGGCAAACAATGCAGGGGCTTTCTAAAGATCCTAAAAGCAGAACTCCCACATGATCCAGCAGTCCCACTTCTGGGATGGAAAAAAATCGGGATTCAAAAGATTGAGAGCAGGGTCTCAAAGAGATGTCTGCACCCCCACCTTCAAGCCAATGTCCATCAACAGATGAGTGATCAACAAAATGTGGCACACACACCCAGTGCAGCATCATTCCACCTTTAAAAGGAAGGGAATCCTGTCACATGCCACAGCATGGAGGAATCTTGAGGTCATTATATCATACTAAGTAAAATAAGCCTGTCAGAAAAAGACAAATTCCACATGGTTCTAATGACATGAGGTACATAAAGTAACCAAATTCAAAGAAACAAAAAACAGAATGATGGTTACCAGTCAAATATCTCATTAATAATTCTTTGTCTTTTTAGGGCAGCACCCGTGGCATATAGAGGTTCCCAGGCTAGAGGTCGAATAAGAAATCTAACTGCTGGCCTACACCACAGCCACAGCAACGTGGGATCCAAGCTGCATCTGCGACCTACATACACTGCAGCTCACAGCAATGCCAGATCCTTAACCCACAGGGCAAGGGCAGGGATCGAACTGAGGTCCTCGTGGATAGTAGTCAATTTGTTACCACTGAGCCACAACTTTCCCATCATCAAATATTTTGTGCTGATTACATGTTAATACATTTTGAATATATTGCTTTAAATACAATATTAACTTTTTAAGATATTTCGTTATGCTTTAAGAATACTAACTAGAGGGCGTGGGGTCAATGGAGTTTTGTTTTACAAAGTTTGGACTGGAGCATCTTTGCCGGCTGGTGTGAAAAAGCCAGCAGGGACAGTGATGAATCGCGGAGGGAGTTAACTGGGAAGCTCTCCCAACAGAGACTGAAGGACGGGGTCAGGGGCACAAGTGGAGATGTGCGCCTTTAGCAGACCTGAGACCTACACAGATGAGCTGGGGAGGGGACGGACACAAGTCTGCGGAGTCAAACCAGAGCCTCGTGAACGGACCGGACGATCTGCAGACTGGAGAAGCGGGGGTTGGAGGACAAAGGCTTTTCGAATGACGAAGGTCTAGACTAATGGGCAAGTGATGAACAGGATGCTGACATGGCCCACAGGCCCGCCTGTCTGCCTCCAGCCTCATCTCGCTCCACTCTCTCCAGCGCTCTCCCACCCACCTCTTCCCTCCCCGCCAGGCCCTCTGCCCACCGCGTCCTCTGAGGACGATTTATCTGTGCAACACCCACCCAGCCAGAGACCTGGGCAAAGGCAACTTTCTCTGGGTGAACACCCAGCTCCCCACAGACGAGGTCAGTTGGCCTCGTGACATCCCCAGACGACACCCTCTGCCACCGCTACTCAACAGAAATCGAATATGGACCACACAGGCCATTTTAAATCTTCTAATACCATGTTTAAAAAAAAAGAAAGTGAGTGAACTACTTTTAATATTTTATTTAACCCAATGATTCAAGATATCATCATTTCAACATGCAATGAACATCAAAAAATTACTGAGCTCTTTTGCCCTTTTTTGGGGACACGAAGTTTTTGAAGTCTGGTGTGTATGTGACAGAACACATCTCCTTTCAGACCAGCCACATCCCAATGTCCACGCGTGCAGGTGACCGAGGCGCTGGACAGCAGAGGCCCTGCCGCTTCTTTGGCGCTCTGACCATGCTTCCTAACTATGATGAGTGCTACTGTGTGGAGACCGCCTCTCTCCTCTAATGCAAGCTCCAGGAGGACACCCCTGCCCTGGGAATTCTCAGCTCCGGGTCCGAGCCCTCAGCAGGAGCCAAGTACACAGAGCTGACTGGGGGAGCCGGGAGGGGCTGCTTGAGAGGCGAGTCCCTGCATGGAGGGCCAGGCCTTGTAACGGGGCTGCCAAAGCAACTCGGGGGAGCAGCAGGGTTAACGCAATGGGAACAGGCTGAGGATCGCTACCTGGCAGGCAGAGACCAAAAGCAAGTTCAAAAGAAGCCCTTGGCAGTGAAAGCACATCCCAGGTGCTTAAAGAGAGATTCTGAACTGGACAGGGACGACTCAAGGCCTACAGGGAATGGGAGGTGGGGTGAATAAGCCCTGGCCGACTGTCCCCGCCCGGGAAGAGCATCAGAATGGAAGGGGGGTGTGGGGGGCAGAAAGCAGGCTGGGAGGCTGTGGTCCGAGAAGAGGATGTATAAACTTAAGATCTCCAATGTGGAAAGCGGGGGGGTGTCAAAATACAGTGGAAGCGAAGGTCATGGAGGCGAGGAGCCAGGGGACCAGAAGCCAGGGGTACGCGTCACCCTGCTTCGAATGACTAGCCCTAGGAAGGATGTCTCTCCAGACCGCAACATCTACCAGGGCAGAGACAATCTTTGGTGTCCCGCACAGCCCAGGGGCGACCCCATCGTGCATGCTTAGGTGCCTTTGAGAGGCACAGTCCAGATGTTAAAATCACGGGGAAGAAAAGTGACAGTGGTCACAATCAAACAACGAAATAAGATACACGTGAAGGGCGCTCATTTATGTGGTCAGTAGTTATGTAACTCAACAGAACAGGATTAAAAATTCCGACAAAGGATTAATTTTCAAGACTCACAGCCAAAATCCCAATTTTGGGGGGGTGGGTGGGGAAAGGGGCTTTTTTTTTTTGCCTTTTAGGGCCACACCTGTGGCACATGGAAGTTCCTAGGCCAGGGGTCAAATCGGAGCTGTTACCTCTGGCCTACACTACAGCCACTGCAACACCAGATCCGAGCCACATCTGCAACCTGCACCATAGCTTGCGGCAACAGCGGATCCTTAACCCACTGAGCGAGGCCGAGGATAGAACCCACGTCCTCATGGTTAACAGTCAGATTTGTTTCTGCTGTACCACAGGGCGAACTCCAGACTTCCTTTACTTTTATCTCGAAAGCAAAGTAATAACCAACAGAGCCTCTGGCAGCTTTATTAAAGGCAGCTCCATCTTGTTTTACTTAAAACACAAGTCCTTTTAACTTGGTTATGAACGTTTTTTAAAAGGGCCCCTATTATATACTTCAGGGCAATCTATTACCTCAAAGAACTCTAATTACTTTTAATAAAGAAAAAAATTAAAACCTCCTTTGTTTTATATAAAAGTGGCATGTCTTTTAAGTGAGCACATTATAGTTCACACTATACTCATACATGTAAATAAGAACAAATTTACTACAGCATACTTGATATAACTAAACTTTTACTTGCCTGTTCCCTATTTTCTGCACTTGTTTCTATTCTCATTTCTCCTTTCCAGTCCAATTTTGAGGAAGAAAATTTCCCCCCACATAATTTCTCCAAGGAAGGATCCCGATTATTAGAAGTAATAGCTTTTATTATTATTTTTTTAATGGCCACAACCACAGCATATTAAAAGGTCCTGGGTCAGGTACTGAACCCAAGCCAAGGCTGTGACCTATGCTACAGCTGTGGCAATGACGGATCCTTTAACCCACTGCACTGGGCAGGGATCCGACCCCATCTTCACAGTGACCTAAGTTGCTGCAGTTGGATTCTTTTTTTTTTTTTTTTTTTTTTGGTCTTGTGTCTTTTTTTGTTGTTGTTGTTGTTGCTATTTCTTGGGCCGCTCCCGCGGCATATGGAGGTTCCCAGGCTAGGGGTTGAATCGGAGCTGTAGCTGCCAGCCTACGCCAGAGCCACAGCAACACAGGATCCGAGCCGCGTCTGCAACCTACACCACAGCTCACGGCAACGCCGGATCGTTAACCCGCTGAGCAAGGGCAGGGACCGAACCCGCAACCTCATGGTTCCTAGTTGGATTCGTTAACCACTGCGCCACGACGGGAACTCCCCTGCAGTTGGATTCTTAACCCACTGCGCCACAGCGGCAACTCCAAAAGTAATAGTCTTAAATCTCAAGGCTGAAAAGATAACGTTGTAAACTACGCTTAATCCTCTCTGCCCACAACACTTCTGCTCCTCTTCTCAGCTCTTCTCATCTGCTCTGGAGTTTTGCTAATGAGAGGACAAATTCATGACACAACCGTCCTCAGTTTAACTCTCAACAAACCGATATCCCTACCTAAGTCTGTTCCTCTGCTACACCCCACAGCTATCCCAGTAAAATGGGGGAAAGGAGTTCTCTTGTGGCCTGACGGGTTAAGGATCCGGTGTTGTCACTGCAGTGGCTCAGGTCGCTGCTGGGGCGCAGGTTTGGCAACTTCCGCATTCCCCAGGTGCAGGCCTCCCCCCCGCCCCCAGAAAAAAATGGGGGAAAGGAGGGAATCATGCAAATAATTATAGCAGCTGGCATTAAAACAACTGACTCATAATAGCCATAAACTCTGTTAGAGTGCCGGTATTTTCCTGTAAGTACATGAAGTACTTCAAGCGTCTTTGCTGGCTCAAATCCCTCTTTTGTTTTCTCTCTGATCAATGATTGTTCCAAAGATTTAAGTAAATCTATGGGCCAAGACAGAGCAAAGCCAATGGACTCAATTCATTTATTCATGAATACATTAATATTTATAATTCCAAGTACTTGGAGACTCCTTGGGTGAGCAAAATAGGATCCGTGCTCTTATAAAGCACACATTCTGAAGGACAGAGCCTATAATACCTGCCTCTTTACACCACCTAGATGCATTTATCATCCTAATGTCTATCATGAATGTTTGCTTCTTAAAAATTCCTCTTGGGAATCCCCACTGTGCCACAGTAGGTTAAGAATCCAACTGCAGCAGCTCAGGTCCTGGTGTAGGCACGGGTTCAATCGCCAATCCTGCACAGTGGGTTAAAGGATCCAGCATTGCCCCAACTGTAGTGTAGGTCACAGGTGCAGTTCTGATTCAATCCCTGGCCTGGGAACTTCCATAAGCCGTGGATGTGGCCATTAAAAAAAAAAAAAAAAAATTCTTCTTGACAACGTCTCAGTTAATACGCAAAAGAGCCATTTCTTCTAATTCCGACCAACCAAAACTATATAACCACAGGTTTCTCTACTGTTTCTCCCTTTTCTAAGGAAAAGAGACATATGACAGGAAAGCTAAAGGGGATTTACTTTGAAAATCTCCAGGCCCCTTAACAGGGTCATTTTAGACCTGGCTAAGTCTTCTACACGTGTAATTTTACATGCAAGATATACAATGATTTTATGTATATATATAATTATATATAATCTTATATGTATAATCTTTATATACACATTTTTAGAACATTACTTCCTAAGTAAACCTATGAAATGAGACCTTTGCTTCTTCCAGAGACCTTGCTGTATTCTGATATAGGGACGTGGGTCTGGAGTGAACTTTAGCCCCATAAACAGGGGAAAGTTAAATGTCTCTGCATAATAAAATCAAAAAGGCACTTGGGTTTGGTGGGGAGGGCAGGGGGCCATCAGAGAGGAGTGAAAGAGGAGGGGAGGACACAGCCTCCAGATTATCTGAGTTTGGAGTTCCCATGTGACAGAAGCCAAAATGCATCTGAAGGCTAGAGAAGCCTAAGATTCCACATCTACACTCCTGGCACTGCCACAAGGTAAACCTCTCCTCCGCCCCTCTTTCTCCGAATCTTCCATAAAGCTGCCGTATCCGCAAAGGCTCTAAGTGGACTTTTTTAAAATTTTTTCTTCTCCATTTTTTCCTAGCTCCTGCCAGACACACTATCCAACAGCTGCATCACAGGCTTCTCGACCATTCACGAGCACCTCCATGGGATCGTCCAAAACCGTCTTCCCTTCCCCACTCCCACCAAAAATGGTTTTTAAATGTTCTTTCTCATATCTCCTAACATTCCACTAGCTCATTAATGTCCTTACCACTACAGGAACAACTAATATTTACTGAGCACTGGCAATGTGCTAGGGACTCTGCCAAGGGCATTACACGCGTAATTGCTTTTGATCCTCAAACCCTACTAGGCAGGGACTTCATTTCCTAAATGTCAGGAAACCAAAGTTCAGTGAGGATAGCAATTCTAAGGGTAAGAGATGGAATTCAACCCCTGTTCTGACTCCACAGCCAGCTTAACCAGGACACTCCAATGCCCCCAAGTCAAAAACCTAGGAATCACCCTCTCACTAATCACATCTTAGTCACTTAGCTAGAGCAACCAATTACACCTCCTAAACGATACATCATCTCTATGGCCACCGCCTTGACACGGAATAACAACGAGGTCTACCAAGGCCTTTCTATGCGCCAAGCGCCATCTAACACACCTGTCTTCAACTTTTACCCCCCAAACCCTACGAAACGGGGAACCTAAGGAAGAAAGAAGTTACGTAATGAGTGACAGAGCCAGATGCAAACACAAACACTGTGGGTTACCTACACTATAATAGCTCCTACTCTGTCTCCCCACCTCCCATCTGGACCCCCAACCATCCTTCAGACTGCCGAAGAGATCCTTCTGGAAAGCAAATGTTACCATGACATCCTCCTGCTTAAAATTAGCAGCTCTGTATCAACTGACTGGATAAAATCCAAATTTCTTAATTTGGCATACAAAATCCTTCATGTTTCTGTTCAAATCAGTTCAATAAATATTTGAGTGCCTACCCTAGGCAAGACAAAGCCCTAAAGCGCTCTGAAATGAACCATACACAAGCATCTGACCTAAGCCCTAACCCCAGACACCACATCCTTCAAGCCAGAGTGACCACATGCAGCTCTCACACCGTGACGCCCTACAGGCTAGTCCTCTTGCCTAGAATGCGCCTCGAAAAATCACACACCTCTCAGAGCAAGTGCTGTGTGAGGCCTTTCCTAACAAACTCGAAGCAGAAACGCTCCCTCTTTTAAGTTCCCACAGCAGGTGTGTCAGTTGCTTTCAGGCAGCTGGTAGAATGAAGGTATATGGATCAGCGTCCACACAAGACTAGGAGCCACTTCAGGGCAAGAGCTGAGCCCTGCCATCAATACCTGGCATGCAGAAGGCACTCTATCAGCTGCTGAATGAATAATGAAAAATTGATAACCTGGTGCGAAAAGGAGAGCAACAAGATGCAGAACTGGGAACGTGAACACACATGTGGGCCAAATTAAAAGTAATGTCATTCTACTTTGCTTCCGATTTGGCCTACACTTTGCCCCAGGGGAAAACTCACGAGTAGGACTTGGACAAGCTAAAAAAAGGCAACACTTTTTGTTGTTCATGGCTCAAGAAAGCTCTGACAGGCCAAAAAGGATACTAGATCAAAGCCCATTTTCTACAGGGGTGTAGCGACGGGAATCCAGTCTGTCCAAGTACATAAAATTGATCTGCTGAGATCGACTTCATCAGTACTGCGTCACAGGTCAAGCAAAACGGAAAAAAAAAAAAAAGAAAAATCAAAATCTGTCCTGGGACGAAGGCCAATTTACAAGTAAGTATCACTGCTGCGAGAATGTGAAATTCTTAACGTGAAGAGAGTTCCCATAAGCTCACAACGGTTTCCTCCTCCTGAAGATTCACACGTTCACTCAACTTCGTTTCTGCGATTTCAAAAGAAACGTCTACGCAGCTAAGCCCCTGCGTGAGTGTCCTGGAGCTCCCGGCAGACAGAGCCGTCCTGATTCATAGCCTTAAATGCACAAGACACATCAGAAGAAACAGCACATCTGAGTCCCAAGCCCTCCGTCTAAAACACGGCATGAAGCTCTGAAAAGCGAGGGACGTCTTTCCTGAACGGAGCTGTGTGTTCAACTGCTTCCAAATGGAGAACCCTATTTTGAAAGATGCCAAGTTTCTCCCCCACCCTCTCCACCCTAAAGGGAGAGGTGACAACTCACAGGCAACAGGCGGGACGGAGCGGACGACCCCTCCCCGCTCCCGTCCAGGGGAACCAGACCGGCGCTGGGCAGCTAGGGGCACTCTCGCCCACGACAACGTACACACAGGGAACAAAAACTCCTCCCCTCCTCTCTCCCCCCTAAAACCGGAGCACACCGCGCAGAGATCCGCAACACGGCGGCCGGAACAGCCAAATGGTCACGGCAGGGGGCTGCCCGCCTCCCCCGGCGCCTGCCCGGCGGCGGGCGCCCGGCAGCCCGGCGCCCTCTTCCCCGGACCTGCGCGGCCGGCCCCACACCGGGTCCGCGTCCCCGAAGCCCGGCCGGGCGCCGAGAGCCGGGAGGACGCTGCGGCGCCGCTCCGGCCGCCTCGCCGCCCCACACCCCTCGCCGCCCGCACCTGAGGCGCGGCCGGACCCGGCGAGCGGGCGCGGGGCGAGGCGGGCAGGGCAAAGTTACTCACTGGGGACGCGCGGCTTCCCGGCGCTTCCGGCTCCCGGCGCCGCAGCCCAGCGCCGGCTCCGCTCTCCGCGGCCCGCTGAGGGAGCGCGCGGCCGGCCGGCCTCCGCTCCGCCGGGAATCGCCGCCGCCGCTGCGGATTTCCTGGCAAGAAGCAAACTCCAGCCAAGACTTCACTTCTCAACCGCCCCTGCTGCCTTCCCCCGGGCGGACGCCAGGGCCGAGCCGCGCAGCCCGACACGCACCGGGGCCAATCGGCGGCAGCACAGGGCGGGAGAGGGGCGGGCCAGAGGGCGGCTCCGCCTATCCGGGAGCTCGGGGGGCGGCCCGGGCCGGGGCTGACACTCCGGGTTAGAGTGAGCCCGCTCCGCCCCTCGCCGCCCGCCCTCCCCCACTCCTCGGCTGTCCCTGCCGCTCGCCTGATTCCCCAGCAGAAGACGCGCTCGGGAAGTGCCTCAGCGCTCACCGCCGAACGCTGCGAGGAGAGGGGAACAGCTGGGGGCGGCGGCGAACATCGAGGGGGATCGGAGGGTGGGGTAAGGAGAACAGGTGGCGCAGGAAAGCAGAGCTGTAGGCGTGTTGGGCTGGATGACAGCGGGGGTCGAGGGGTAGGGAGCGGGGCTGGCCGGGGTGAGGAGGCGAGGGGAGCAGGAGAGCGTGGAAGGCAGAAGGATTATTAGCGAACGGGAACACTAGGGGGGCGGAGAGCGGAGAGGCGCGAAGGGAGAAGGAGGGCGGAGAGCTAGTCGGACGGTGAAAGGGGGCGGGGGCACCTGGGAACAAAGGTGAGAGGGAGGTTCCGCAGGTGAGGAGGTTTATGAGGCCAAAAGGGTAAAGGGGAAAAGGACGTCCCAAACGAGGCAGGGCGTACTCCAGGGAGATCCTAAGAGAGAAAGGATTGGGGGAGTGGGGATCGGGTGGAGATGGTTTCCTTCCAAACTCTCGCTCCTCCCCCCCAAAATAGAAAATGCGTGTCCTTTGACCCAGTTGAGGGGTGCAGCTGCAAGATTCCGGATGAGACAAATACAGTCTTAAACCCATCCTCTTCAGTTGTGAAATTCATCAAAGTGTGCTGATTAACTATAATTTAAGTACGTCGTCCCATGAGAGTCCCTTGGGGGGCAGGGGACCCGCCTGGGACTAACTGTGTCCCCCACAGGTCTAGCAGCAAGTCAGAAGGAGGCCTGATCCTCGCTCTAAGAAGGGGAGCTTGGGGGCCACAGGTAAGGCCCCGCCCCCTTCGCCCGCACCTGGAGGAAGGTACCGGGGGCTGAGCTCCGGCGCCCACCGGCCGGTGCCGGCCTTGGGGCGGGGCGGCAGCCGGACCCCACCCATCTCCCCGCTAGCCCTCCCGGGAGGACTTGCTCTGGGAGCGCAGGTGAGCGGCTCAGGCCTCGCCACGCCCTCCTCGCGCCGGGGGCGGGGCCCGGGCGGAGCCTCCACGCCCCGCCCAGTGGCCGGGCCCTGCCGCGCCGCTGCGGCTCCTCCCCCCTCCTTCCGTCCGCGCTCCTTCCGTCGGTCCTTCCTTCCTTTCTTCCTGCTGCGCCCGCACGCTTCGCGGTATGGGGCAGAGCCTTCGGCGGGCCGGCACCACCTGAGGATCCCGGAAGCCGCCCCCGCGATGGAAGAGGACCAGGAGCTGGAGAGGTAACGGCCGGGGAGTGGGGGCAGGAGAGGCGGGCCGCGCCCTGCCCTGGGAGCCGGCGGCCGGCCGGGGCCTCAGCCTCCGCGGCCCGGCCTAGCAGCGAGGGCCTGGCTGGGAGGACAGGCGAGGAGGAGGGAGCGGTGGGCGCCAGGGTGGGGAGAGGGAAGAGGGGGCGGGAGACCTGGATGGTTTGAATGGAGGCGCTCAGTGCTCTAGATATCGAGGAAGGAAGACAAGTTGCGAGACCAGAGTTAACTGCCCACCCCCCGCGTTGGAAAAGCAAGAGGAAGCATAGCTAACGTTCCGAACCACGCACCGTCCCCTGTTACCGGAGCGATGGGATTGGTGTGTTGGTCGGGCCCAAGTCCCTCCTCCGTGTAGAGCGCTCTTTAAGCTACTCTGCGCTGAGTGCTTTTTCTCCCTCCTGCTTGATGACTCTTCTCAGACTTTCCTTTCTAGTTTCCTTACCTCCTGCACGTTGAGGAGCTTTAGTTTCTATTTTTATAGTCGCGTTTTCCCACGCCTTTCAACTCCCCTTCCATCCTCTGGCAGGGCCCACCCGTTTCTAATAATAGCCCTTTCTTGTGACTCTACCAAATAAGATTTAGCAAGCTTTTTTAACGACACTCCCCTCGTGGCCATGTGGAGGGCCAAATGGCGTAGGGAGAAATTGGAGGCGATAAATTAAATATTGGTAGAATATGTGGAGGCAGGAAAATAAAAGGTTCATGCTAACAGTTCTCTGTAACTGCAGTGCATTGGAGTAATAGCATGTTACCATTGTGATACCGTAGATGAAAAAAGCTAGATACGAAAGCATATTCAGTATGATCTCATTTTTGCAAAAAATGTGTGTAGAAAAATATCTGGATTGAAGACCCCAATGGCTGAAGGCGAGAGGAAGACAGCCCTGGAAATGGTCCAGGCAGCTGGGACAGATAGACACTGTGTGACATTTGTTTTGCACGAGGAGGACCATACCCTAGGAAATTCTCTTCGCTACATGATCATGAAGAACCCGGAAGTGGAGTTTTGCGGTTACACCACAACCCATCCTTCAGAGAGCAAAATTAATTTGCGCATACAGACTCGAGGTGCCCTTCCAGCTGTTGAGCCCTTTCAGAGAGGCCTGACTGAGCTCATGAATGTCTGCCAGCACGTGCTTGACAAGTTTGAGGCCAGCATAAAGGCATATAAGGATCATAAAGCCGGCAGAAAGGAGTCCACCTTCTAGTCCCTTATGCCCTGTCCAGGGAGGACTGACCTCTAGGAGACCGTATTGGTGCTGTGACAAAGCCCAGAAGTAAAAGTTTGCGATGACAACCTGGTCTGTCCTGCAGAAGAGCCTGCCTCTAGCTCTTAACCATTTCCGCTGTTGGAGTCCCTGCAAGAACCCTCTGTATTCTTCTAATAAATTCCCTCTTTCATTCAAACCGATTTGAGTGGTTTCCGTTCCTTTGTCCTGGAGGTTGACTATTTTAGGGTTGGTGTTTTGTTTTCCTAATTGAACCAACACTGAAAGTGAGGAAACCATGAGAAAATCAGGGGCCTAGACGAGGACTTGGATGCAGGGAATTAAAAGGAATGTGCATGCACAGCTGAGATCCGGGGAGCGAGAGCCGCAGCAGAGCCTGACGCCAGAGACACCGTGGATGGTTTAGAAAAGGAAGCTGGGAGTGAAGGAAGACTTGGCCTCTTCCTCGATGTTGTTTAGAAATTCATGAGAGAATCGCGTCCTTCGCTGCGACCGGTAGATGGGGCAAGGGTGGGGAATAATTTGAAAGAACTGTGAGAATTCTGGTTTCACGGGAGGACCTTCGGTGGCATCAGGTGCCATCTCTGTGGCAGCATTTCTAGGATAGATGCTGGCTTACTGCTTTAATTTCAGGACACTACTGTATTAGAGAAGGAGAAAACTGGGGTGACCAGGTAGTATTTTCAGCCCTTAGGCTGGTACCTCCGTCTAGCTGAGGCTTCCATCAGTGAAGCAGTATTTGAGGAGGAAGATTCTAAGAGAGGAAAAGGGTTTTTTGGAAAGCCTAAAATACTAGCGAGGCACCTGAAGAGCTGCCCTGTTTACCTCCTGAACCTTGTGTCTCCCACCTGCCCTCCCCACCTTGACTCTTAAATCACCCTAAGTATCTGTCAGCCTTTGAACCTGCGTACTCCACTCCCCAGTACCCTGAGAGGGGGCCTACCTTAACTCTGGACATCAGAGAGGCCCTTCCAGAGATTACAGGAGAGAAGGCGCTGGCTCTGCAAAAAAGGAAAGGTGGTCTAGGGAAGAGCATGTGCAAAGGTCCTGGAGCAGAGCACTAGCAGTTCGAGGAATTAATGGTATTGCAAGATTTCCGTATCTGTAGCATGGCAGGCAAGGAGGAGAAAGGCCTGCAGTAGCCTCGGAGGGAAGGTCTTTGGGGTGGTAAGGAGTTTGGGGGTGAGACGTCTTGTGAGTAACTGGTGCCAGTGTGGTGGAGTGGACTGTAGAGGGGTCAGGAGAGAAGCAGAAAAACCAAGAGTTGAAGTGGCGTGGAAAGGGCCCTAAGCTACTGTCTGAGGGGCAGACTGGTACTGGATGGCAGACCTCAGGAACTGGATGTAGAAGGTGAGGAGAGATGCCTCCTACCTTGTTTGGAGCCAAATTACTGGAACAGAAAGCTTCGAGGGGGAAACTGGTTGGGAGGTGGAGAAGGTGCCTGGAATCAAAAGTTCATTTGGAATGAGGTAGTAGGAGAAAAGAAATTTCTGCTGTCGTGGCTCAGCAGAAACGAATTTGACTGGTATCCATGGGGATGCGGGTTTGATCCCTGGCCTCGCTCAGTGGGTTAAGAATCTGGGGTTGCTGTGAACTGTGGTGTAGGTCGCAGACACGGCTCGGATCCCTCATTGCTGTGGCTGTGGTGTAGGCCGGCAGCTGTAGCTCTGATTGGACTCCTAGCCTGGGAACCTCCATATGCCGCAGGTGGGGCCATAAAGAAGACCCCCCGCAACAAAAAAAAAACCAGAAAGAAAAGAGATTTAACTCTGTGAGTTCTTGCCCCAGAGATGATGTCCATCCTTAAGAACTGGAGTATGACACAGGAGAGGGCCCAAGACCAAGGCCTGGGCCAGCTCAGTGTTTAAACTTTGGGTATAAGAGGAGCAGGTGGGGGAGTGTGGAAGCCAAGGCTTTCAAAGAGGGAGAATGATACCGAGGAGAGAAAAATGCAGGTTGGAAATAACAGGGGGAGGTCGTGGGGCAGCTGGAAGCTTCCGTGCCTAAAAAGGCTGTAACGTTAACACTTGTACAGAACATTGGCTCAGTTTGGGTTTTCCAATAAAGAAAATATACTGTGGGAGTTACCTGTTGGGGCTCAGCAGGAACAGATCTGACTCGTAACCAGGAGGATGCAGGTTTGACTTTGACCCCTGGCTTCGTTTCTCGGGTTAAGGATCCAGTGTTACCATGAGCTGGGGTGTAGGTCACTGATGCGGCTTAGATCTGTGGCTGTGGTATAGGCCGGCGGCTGCAGTTCTGATTAGACCCCTAGCCTGGGAACCTCTATGTGCCGCAGGTGCGTCCCTAAAAAAGCAAAAACGAAAAGAAAAAAAAAAAAAAAAAGAAACTGGAGGCCCTTGGAGGCTAAATGTATGTGGGAGCAGGGATGGGTGGGGAAAGAGCCCAATCACCGGCAAGGCTGGGGAGCATTCTAAGGTAAAGGGAAGAGGCTCCGGAAAGCCAGTGTCCATGTGCGGGGACCTACAGGGCCGAGTGGGAGATGACTGCAAACGCGTGGGCGCCTTCCACAGTCCCGCCCATGAGGCGTCCCATGGGGACGGCCAACAGCGTTCGTGAAAGGATGTGTAACACCTAAGACCTACGGCCTCTGAGGAGGTGAAAGCCGGGTTTCATCAGCGGACAGAGGGGTGTGGCGTGGTGATGCTGGACTGAAGTAATGGACACAGTGCCCCCCCCCCCCCCGGGGGGGACCACCCGCCACATCTCATGGCTTCACTGCTCCCAAAGCAGTGATTGTCACCATGTGGCATGTGGCCTTGAATCTGCCTAGGGTAGCCGTAAACTCCCATTCATGCAGAAGCTAAAGGAAAACACAGGCCAGGCCAGGCCAGATCACCAAGAGTCACACGCACGTGGGCGGGATCTTGGCAACAAGTCTAGGCACCCGCGGGAAGGCAGAGTTAGTCTGTGAAAAAGTGAGGGAGCTCGCTGTGCATCATATTTATATAAACCGAGAAAACTTGATCCGTTTATCTGATTTGGCCTCTAACAGGGTTTCACTCTAACGAAAATCATATTAATGGTTCCAGCTCAGAAACTGTTCAGCTGTAAAGGACTGTGCCTTTTAAAGAGCCAATTATTAAGTAAAATGATTACGTACCAAAGGCTTTTAATATGTAATAATTTGAGTACTTGCCTACCATTTCCATTTTCAAAGCACTTTACAAACTAATTATTTATAAATTGCATACAGCCGTAACATCTAAGCGATCTAATTAGTCGTTACAATGCATAGATGCTCACAAAATCTCTGGTCGAGATGAAAGGTGTCTACCTAGAAGGTTGGTCCAACACTGTCGTTCTGACCCAAAGAGTGTGTGGCATTTCCAGAAATGTGAACACATACCAGGTTCTAGGCACCACCCCCGCTTCCCCGACCTTCTTTTGGTTTCCCTCAGACATGTTATTCAGAGGGAGACAGACGAGATACTAGACAAAAGGCATTTTTTGGTTGGCGTAATTGAGTCAGAGGCCATCTTTGTACGACCCTTCACACTGGGTGTCTGGCACATTTGCCCAGATCCACCAGTCTGCTCTCAAGTATTTTTGTGCTCACATTCTTAGTGTTGGTTTTTCTTTTGCCATTTGAAAATTTATTAAAAAAAAAAAAAAGTGGAGTTCCCGTCGTGGCGCAGTGGTTAACGAATCCGACTAGGAACCATGAGGTTGCGGGTTCGGTCCCTGCCCTTGCTCAGTGGGTTAATGATCCGGCGTTGCCGTGAGCTGTGGTGTAGGTTGCAGACGCGGCTCGGATCCCGCGTTGCTGTGGCTCTGGCGTAGGCCGGTGGCTACAGCTCCGATTGGACCCCTAGCCTGGGAACCTCCATATGCCGCGGGAGCGGCCCAAGAAATAGCAACAACAACAACAACAACAACAAAAGACAAAAAAAAAAAAAAAAAAAAAAAAAAGACAAAAGATGAAAATTTATAAACCACAGTTACTGTATGGTGCGTTTTTGTTTTTTTTTTTTAATAATGAAATTCCTTCCAAACCTAGATTATTGATTGAGTCTCTAGACAGCAAATGTGTACCTCGTAATGGTACAGTCCTTGAGCTCTGTGTAGACGAGTAGATAAGAAATGTGTAGATGAGGAATGTGAGCCTGTCCTGAAAGCCATCTGATTTGGAGCCGGCAGACCACAGCTGAGCGCACGAGGAGGTAGCAGGTTGCTTCTAGAACCCAGTGCCCTAACGTGCAGAGTAGGGTGTTACCTACCAAACCCAGCATGGAATTGGTGAGGGATGCTCTCGAAGCAAAGATTGTTTTCATGGGCACCCACTCTGCCAGCTGCTGTCCTGGGTGCTGGACAAAGCAAACCAAAGGAGCCGTCTGCCGTCCATAACTCATGGAGCACTGAAGTAGGCAAACTTGGAAAAGAAATAGAATGTTCCAGGATGAACGGGTTTCCTCTTTCCCGGTGTAAAGAAGCCATTAAAGATTCTCGAGCTAGGGGATGCCATAAAGGTTTGGTTTTCTCATCCCCTGCCTGTGCAGGATGAGGAAGGGAAGGAAGTATCGGAAGACAGCAGCGGGTTAGGGGGCATGGGATAGTCCAGGTGCATTGTAAGGAGGGCACAGCTGTGGGCATGGGGGTTAAAAGATGGATACCAAAAAGCTGCTGGAAGAGAATTAAAATGACGTGGGGACAGTGTCTATAGGGGTGCAGGTGAGAGAGGCTGAGCGTGACCCCCATCCATGTCTTTCACCCCTTTGTTTTCCTACCCCTCCTTCAGGACCAAAACCAGCACGGCAGGATTCACCATCTGCCCGCCCTGTCCTTGCCCATGGGGGCCCACCTGGCCTCCTTCCCTACCTGTCACAAGATGTGACTCCAGGGCTGTGGATGGAGGTGGGGAGGGGAACGCGGGCGGGCCGCGAGCAGAACCCCGGGGCGTGCTAGGTGCAGCCACGTTCAGATGCCGTCGGGACAGCAGGGAACAAACTGCCCCGCCTGCAGTATATTTTCCAAGGGCAGAATAGAAAGTACACGAGCATAAATATATACTGTAATTAAGGGATGATGTGACCAGGAATCACGGGGTTTGAGAAGGTGCGGGGAGTGTGAGCAGCGAGGTGACCTGTGAGCAGAAGGGAGAGAGACCAAGGAAAAATGAGAATATGCTCAGAATTTCCAGAAGGTGACCTTGGATTATGCAGCACCAAAAAAGCAAAATTACGGCTTTTTAAAAGAATAAGCTGTCAGCCTTATGAGTGTAAATTTCTTATGAGTGCCTAAATTTCTATCACTTGTCTTTAATCTGTGTATGTATTTACCGACTTATATAGTAAAGAACTTTGAGTTATTGTAGGATATTGGAGGGTTGGGGACTGGCTACTAGATGGATGCGCATGAGGACAGTGGCTCTTCATTGTGTTTTTGGCATTTTTGAGAGACGCGTGTCTTTCTCAGAAGCAGAAGTGGAGGTGCCTGCGACCCTGCACGTGTTTGCAGGCTAAGGCACTGCGAGGCCGGACAGTGTGGGGCTGCACTGCTGGAATCACACTGCCTGCGTCTGGGTCTTGGCGCGGGACTTTCTAGCTATGCGACCTTGGACAAGCTGTGTGACCTCGTTGTGCCTGAGTTTCTTCATCTGTAAGATTTGGGGTAACAGTAACACTTAGCATAGAGGAGTGTTGTAACTATGAATTTAGGTGATAGAGTCAAAGGCCTGAGGACAGCATCGGGCCCATCCAGCGCGCTCTCAGTCAGAGTTAGCTTTTTTTTTGTTTGTCTTTTTAGGACTGTGCCTGTGGCACATGGAGGTTCTCAGGATACGGGTTGAATCGGAGCTATATCCACCGGCCTACACCACAGCTCATGGCAACGCCAGATCCTTAACCCATGGAGCGAGGCCAGAGTTCGAACGCGCAAGCTCATGGTTCCTAGTCAGATTCGTTTCCGCTGCACCACGACGGGAACTCCCAGAGTTAGCTATTGATGGTATTATTATAACATCATTCACTGTGCCAAGCACACTGTTTCATTCATATTTCTTCTAGGTGAAAACTTGAAAGCAAAAACCTTAGTGCTGTGTTATTTTTCTGTGTCCTCTGGCCCAAGGCAACACCAGAGTATAAAAATTTGGATGCCGTCAAAGGTTATCAGTCTGCTAAAGCCATTGCTCTTAAAAAAGAGAGTTTAAAAGAGCATTCCTGATCACTGGATGTGATAAAAATCGAAGATGAACAGCTCGTGTTTGTCTTCTTTCGGCAAAGAAATGAAGATTCCGGTGGAACATTCATAATCTTCCTCAAGCTTTAAGACAAAGGTTAAGCAGAAGACAAAGCAACTTCTGTAGCAGATGGATGCCTGGTTGGTGCCAGTATCTGAGTACTGAGTGCACGTCAGGGCTCAAGCTCCGTCCGCTAAGCATACCATGGCATGAAATAGAATATATTGGTATTTTGCTTACTGGTTCTCAGTAAATGCCATGTTCGTTACACAAGGCTCCTAATAAATGTTGCGAAGAAAAGCCCCCTGTGTGCTTTTCTGAGTGCACCCTGCAGACTGGGGCCAGACCTCAGAGCAACCGCAGCCGGCGCCTGGACCGCCTCTGTCCAAAGGCGGCCTCGAGGAAGTCACGCTGCCCGGGCATCCCGTCGGGCGGGACTGGGCCACTGGCTCAACGACTGTTGGGGGTTTGGAGGGGGTTTTCCGGGTGAAAGGGTTGAAAGAGGCTTTCGTGGGGCGTCTTTGAAGACAGCGCCGCGCAGAGGTGACGAGAGAGGCCTCTGAAGGCAGAGGGCCCGGTGTGGACCTCGGCTTTACTGCTCCCCGACGGGCAGACGGGAGAGCCGCGTAGCCTCTCTGCGCCTCACTGTCTTTATCCGTAAAACTGGCTGATCCAGTACCTACTTGGTCAGGTTACTGTGAGGAATAAATGCAGACTGAGTTCCCATTGTGGTTCAGAGGGTTAAGAGCCCAACCAGTATCCATCAGGATGTGGGTTTGACCCCTGGCCTTGTTCAGTGGGTTAAGTAAACAGCTGTAGCTGTGGTGTAGGCCGGCAGCTGCGAATACACCCCTAGCCTGGGAACTTCCATATACCACGGGTGCGACCATAAAAGGACCAAAAAGACAAAAAAAAAAAAAAAAAAAAAAAAAACCAACAAAGACCAACAAATGCAGTAAAGCACTAGCACAGTTCCCCGTGCAGTGAAGCACTCAGACGTCTGTGCCCTCTTCCCGCTGCCACGCTGGCTGCTGTTTCAGGCAGGCCGAGGGGCTAGAGCACGGCCTTCTGGTACTGGGTCTCGGGGACGAGTATCCCAGGGAGTCCTGCCCGTCTCTTCTTTCCACGTCCCCAGCTGGGACCATCTGCCACGCTGGCCTTCCCGCTTCTAGACCTGCCCAGCCTGCTCCTGTTTCAGTCCTGGCATTTCCTCTGCACGCCCCCAACCCTCTCCCCGGATCTTCCCACGGCTCCCTCTTCGCAGGCGTTTACGCAGACCACCCTTGGCCGTGCGTTGCTTCCCCGTGGCTGCCTAACAAACTGTCCTAAAACTGAGCCGCTGAAAGCGAACATCTCAGCTTCTGTGGGTCAGGAACCTAGTTGGAGCTTAGCTGGAGGAATCTGGCTCCGGACCTCTCAAGGCTGCAAGCAAGCTGGCATCTGGGCTGCAGCTGTCTCAAGGCCTGAACCCGAGTGACTTGCCTCCAGGCTCGCCCACTTGGGAGGCATCGGGCAACCCCCGGAGCAAGCCGTCTGGAGAGGAGGAGGATGCAAGCCAGAAGCCGAGGTCTCTGTTTCTGCCCTAACCTCAGCAGCCACGTCCCCTCTCTTCCGCCCTGTTGAGTCAGTCCAGCCTTCACTGAGGGCAGGGGTTATACACGGGCGGGAACCAGAAGTGGGGATCCTTAGGATCTAACCAGCCGAACCACCTGCTCCAAAATAACGTGCGCCGCAGCAGACAGACTCGGCTTCCTGCCCTGACCTGGCTTCATTCTGCCACAGTACTTCCTGGTAACCGACCTTATAGTGTGTATGTATCTGTTTATGTAACTCCAGTTGAATGGAGGCTTCCTGAGGGCAAAGGCTTTGTCCTTGTCTGCCAGTGTGTCCCCAGCACTCATACCCTCGCCAGGCACGCAGCAAGCTTTCATTAGTACCTAGTGAATGACTGCACGACTGAAGGTTGGTGCCTGGCTGCCACAGCCGGGACGAAGACGGGCAGGGGCACTGCCATTGTCTTGTACACTCATCAGCTGACACTTGCAGACTCAGCCACCACAGTAAATAGCTTAAAGAAGAAAAAGAATTCTCTTTTTTTTAAGGTTTTTTTGGGGGCGGGGGGTGGACATGCCTGATTCCCTGGCCAGGGATCGAACCCACACCTCAGCAGCAACCCAAGGCTCTGCAGTGACAACACCGGATCCTTAACCCTCTGCCCCACAAGAGAAGTCCAAGAAAGAGAATTCCTGCGCGAAGCAAGGGAGCAGGCCCTCCTGGGTCTCTAGTGGGAGGGTGAGCTGAGCTGAGAACCTCAGGAAAGGCGCTTACAACTGACGGTCGGTCTCCTGTCTGTCTCCTCTGGGGCCAAAGGACGCACATCCCAGACCACCTGGTCCCGCACAGCTCTGGTGTCGTTTCTCCTCCTGGTCTAAAGTGCACGGTGGCACGTCTCCCGCTTAAGGTGGCTCAAAGGCCACTTTGATTCTGCAGTAACAACTGTATGGAAGGGCGACGTGGACCGTCCTTGGGAGCTTGTCCCCACGGGATTCTAAAAGTTGAGGAGTTCCGGGGACTCTGAGGTGGAATTCCAAGGATCTGATTGCGAGTCCTGCGGTTTTGTCGGTGCCGAATACAACAGCCATTTCCCGGCCTGCTGTCTGATAAATCTAGGCCATTTATTACAAGTAACACTGCTTTGGAAAAATACAGAATGTACGCATTTTTTTCCAGCAGGTTTTGTGTTTGTGTTGGTAGTGTTTTGTTTTTGTTTTTATTTTATTTTATTTTTTTTGCCACAACGTGCAATGGCTTGCTGTGGGATCTCTCAGTTCCCAGACTGAACCCAGGCCACAGCCGTGAAAGCACCAAATCCTAACCCTAGACCACCAGGCAGCTCCCACAGCAGGTATTTTTAAAGACCTGCCGTGGCCCAGGAACTAGGGAGGAAAGATGAATCGCGCTAGGTTCCTGCCTTCCCAGAGTTTGCAACCCAGTTGGACCAAAGAGCTGTGTTTTACTGAACGAGAGGAAAGGTGTCATTTTTTCTAACTCTTTCACCTTGTTCAAAACCATAGCCCCTCCCCCTGCAGTGTTTTTTAAATGTAGCACTTGCTGCCTTATAATATATTGCATTTACCTGTTGATTGCATTTATTCTGTCGTCTCTTTCTCCCGCCCCCAACCATGAGGGCAGAGATTTTTGTCTGTGTCATCACTGATGTATCTGTAACCCCTGGAGCTGAGCCTGACCCATAGTAAATGTTCAAAAAGTATTTATCATATGAATGAATAGAAGACAGAGACTCTGAACTTTTTGTTTTTGTTTTTGCTTTTTAGGGCTGCACCTGTGGCATATGGAAGCTCTCAGGCTAGGGGTCAAATGGGAGCTGCAGCTGCCAGCCTACCCCATCGCCAGAGCAACACCACATCCGAGCTGCCTCTGCAACCTACCCCACAGCTCATGACAACCCCAGATCCTTAACCCACTGAGCAAGGCCAGGAATCAAACCCACGCCTGTGGATACTAATCAGATTTGTAAATGGGAACTCCCTGTGCTTTTTTACTGAGTAGCCTAAGCGCTGAACTGGAATTTGTAAGCTTGGGAGCGGAAAAGTGCAAGTTTGTTGTTGTGTGTCTTCAGCTGCATAACCTGTCACATGGAGATGATGACACGCTGGGGCCGTCAGGAAGGACTCCGTTGGGCAAAGGCGGTCGTGACCAGAGCAGGCAGAGAGTCCCAAAGGGGCATCCTGCACAGTAGGGACCAGGCGCATCTCACAGATGCACGGACCAGGTGGCAGGCCGGTCCAGAGAGGCGGCCTGAACAAAGACATTTGGGTGCGTTGTTTGTACACACCTAAGAAGGCCGAACTTTGGGTCTGGAACACCGGAAGTGGTTCCGCTGAGTGCCTCTCACACTAGCGAGCGCTGACCCCCAAGGCAGCCACTGTGGGTTTTGTGGGCACCTGCTCTACTCTGCACACCCACTGCCTGGTTTCAGGTTTGGGGAGGTCACTGATTAATGATATTTCACAAAATAAAATCTAACAGTCAACTGGCGTACAGTTGCATAGGCTGTATTTTGCCATTGAAAATGAACTTTGTTTTGGTGGGAAACTGTGAGAAATCCCAGTCTCTATATGGCCTCCGATGTGTGTTTTCAGCACCACCAAGCAATCAATTCCCTTCCGACACTGCCTGCCTGGAGGTGGTGTCGGATCTCACTCAACCCCGCAAGACTGTGCGCCTGCCACCCCCACTTCCGATGCCAGCTGCAAATCCACGTTATTACCTGTGCTTCTGACCTACTGGCTGTGAACTGCAGGTTCTCACGACCCGCTCCCTGGGCTCAGTTAACTTGTGAGCGCGGCTCACAGGATTCAGAGAAACATTTAGTTGTATTCATCAGTTTTCTATAAAGGGTGCAGATGAACAGCCAGGTGAAGAGGTGCCGGGGGGCAAAGTATATGGGGGGAGGTGGGAAGTTCCCAGGCCCTTCCTGGGCACCGCCCCCCACGCCTGAGTTTCCACGTGCGCGCCAGTCCGGAAGAGCTCCGAACCCCATCCCCGGGTTTGTGTGGAGCCTCGATGACACAGACGCAATTGAGTACCTCATTGGCCGTCGGTGGCCAGTCCCCAGCTCCCTCCTCCCCAGAGGTCTGGGCGCAGGACTGAGAGTTCCAGCTCCAGTCACTTGGGCAACCAGCCCCCCTCCGTGGGTTAGCCCGGGCTTTCCCAAAAGTCACCTCAGCAGCGTCACAAAAAGACACCGTCGTAGGGCTCCTCAGGACATTCCCGGGGTTTTAGGCACCGTCAGGAATGACAGGAAAACCAAAGCACTCTTTACTGTAAGTCACCATAGCATAAGGCCAAAACGGAGAAGTAAATGAGGCAGTCTGTAATTTGACATCTGTCACGCCATTTTTATCGCATTAGCTGAACCACAAGATGAACGGACGCCTCTGCTTTTCCCTCAGATCCTCACGGGCATTTGGTCCCCAGCTCTTCGTTTCGCACCACCACACACCCGCTCAGGGACACGGGGTCTCAGGATAAGTTTTAATTGGGACGCAGGTTTCAAGGCAAGGATCACGTATCACGGAGAGTCCTCCTCTAAGTTTACTTCAGATCCTGGCTTGCTTGCTTACTCTAGTCTGCATACTTCAGCATAAATCCTGGTGCTTGGGATACTTAACAGGGTTTTTATTCAAAACTGATCAATATAAAATCGGGGTAGAAGTGTCAGTTCTCATCGCATTCCTTGAAGATGAAGAACAAAGAATATAATCCTGTTCAGTGTCTGTCGGAGCACGAGTTGGATTTTTGTCTCCATCAGCCTTGACATCCAAGCCTTCAGGACTTGGTTCCACCATTGTTTTTCTGTGTTTGGGGTTTGTCTGTCTGTTTGTTTTTCTATATGACAAACATTGTACTTTGTCCTTAAGTGGATGGGGAAAATTGGGGATTCTAGGGCTTTAGGACTAGAAACTATTCACATGAAAAGATGCTCAACATCACTGATCATCAAGGAAGTGCAAATTAAAACTATAAAGAGTTATCGCCTCACACCTGTCAGAATGGCTGTTATCAAAAAGACAACACGATGTGGAAAAAAGGGAATATGCTTTTATGCACTGTGGGTAAGAATGTAAATTGGTGCAGCCGCTGTGGAAAACAGTATGAAGATTCTTCAAAAAATTAAAAATAGAACTGCCATCAGTCTAGCAATTTAACGCCTGGGTGTTTATCCGGAGAAAACAAAAGCACTAATTTGGAAAGATATATGCACCCCTGTGCTCAGTGCAACATTATTACAAGAGCCAAGATACAGAAGCAACCTAAGTGCTCATCAATAGATGAATGGATAAAGAAGATGTGTGTGTGTGTATATATACAATGGAATAGTACTCAGCCATAAAAAAGAATGAGATAATGCCTTTTGCAACAACATGGATGGACCCGGAAGGTAATATGCTAAGTGAAATAAGTCAGAGAAAGACAAATACTGCATGACATCACTTATGTGGAATCTAAAAAACAAAACAAATGGACAAACATAACAGAAACAGAGTCATAGATACAGAGAAAAAACAGGTAGTTGCCACAGGGGAGGGAGCTGCGGAAGGGAGAGAAATAGGCGAGGGAAATTAAGAGGTACAACCTTTCAGTTACAAAATAAATGAGTCAGGTATGAAATGTACAGTGTGGGGAATATAGTCAATAATTAAGTAATTTTGTGTGTTGACAGATGACAGCTAGACTTAGCATGGTGATGGTTTTGAAATGCTTGAAAATTTCGAATCACTGTGTTACCCCCGGAGCTGACACAGTGTTGTAGGTCACTTATACTTCAAAACAACCCAACAAACATAGAAAAAATGTTGCGGTGTGTGGCTTCCAGAGGCAGGTGGTGAGGGAGGAACTGGAGGAAGGCAGTCCAGGTACACACTTGCGGCCGGAAGAGAGAGGAGCACAGGGCCAACTGACAGCATGAGAAACGTAACCCACACTGCGCTGCGTCCCACAGTCGCCAATGGCCTCAGTCCCGAGTTCGCATCACAGGTAAACAAAAAAAAAAAATCTATTTTTTCAATAGTGTCTCTCTGTGAGCTGATAGATGTTCCCTGAATGTGGTATCGTTTCCTGAGGTCTCTGAGTCAAATCAGGAGGCTGTGTACCTTAAACGTACACAGTGCTATAGGTCAATTACATCTCAATAAAACGGGAAGGGAAAAAAAGAAAAGAAACTCTCTTGCTGAAAATGTCGGGCTTTGGAAGTCTCCGCCTGCAGGTGTGTCCCTGCCTGCTGCCCAGACTTGCCGCGAGCTAGCCAGCGGGCCCCTTTCCTGTCTCATGTTCTAATGGGTTGGTCCCCCTCTGAGAGCCATGTGCTTCCCAACGAGCCAGGACTTGAAGCATCCAAGCAGGCTTATTTCTAGCCAGAAGCAGACAACTCCGCAGACACGTCACCGTGACTGTCAAGCAAGACCAGCCAGGTGGAAAAACCAGTTTAAGTCTCCTTCAAGGCAGGTGATATTTTCCCCATTTATAGAAAAAGAAACTGAGGCCTGGCGACGTAGCCGACCTCAGGCTGAACGGCTGGGAAGTGGCTATGACCCAGGCCAGCCTGACCCCTGAGGCTCAGCCTCCGATGACCGGGGTTGCCTGTGTCACCCCGACCGGTTCCTGTGAAGACGGCAAGGCTTTGCTCCGAGTGAGCAACAAAACTCTTGACTAGTAATCCTTGCTTATTTCTAAGTTCAAGCTGAAATGTGTCGGAAATGGGGCTGTTTTCCATACGTCTTGACCATGAAAAGAATCCCTGAGTTAAAGACTCTGTTTTAGAACCCACATGTGAGTTTACTAATATTTGGTTCATGAAAATACCATTTTCCATATTATTAAACTTCACGGGCATTATCTTTAAATATATTAACTTTTTTTTTTTTTAATCTTTTTAGGGCCACACCCATGGCATATGGGGGTTCCCAGGCTAGGGGTCGAAGCTGAGCTGTAGCTGCCAGCCTCCACCACAGCCACAGCCACAGCCACGTCAGATCCGAGCTGTGTCTGCGACCCACACCACGGCTCACGGCAACGCCGGACGCTTAACCCACTGAGCGAGGCCAGGGATGGAACCTGCATCCTCATAGATCCTAGTCAGATTCGTCTCCACTGAGCCATGAGGGGAACTCCTCCCAAACACACAGACTTTGAGGTTTTCATCTGTGTTGTGCCAAAGCAGCCCTTGGTCATCTTCCCAACCTAGAGAAGAAGCTCATGGATGTTATACACTAAGGGTGTGTGGGAGCTGAGCGGACTCTGGATGTGACGGCAGCAGTGTCCAGGTTACAATCAGGTGACCCTGGGCAAGGCGGCCCCTCTCAGCCTTGGCAGCTAACAAATAATAAGGGAGCAGTGACTTAGAAGGTGCCGCGGAGAGGCAGTGCGATAGTACGTTACGCTGTGAGTATGACACAGTCTCTTCCTGTTTTAGTTAATAACGCAACAGTCGATACTAGATACCCATGAAGATTTCTTCGTCATGCTTGACATTTGTGTCGCAGTTACGGAGTAACGACATACGTAACTGTTGGATGTATGTCCCACAGTTAGTATGTCCATACTAACCCATACTAACTCTGCAAGCGTAGGAGGGATGCCTTCACTTTATAGATGCTGTCACCAAGATGGAAAAATCACGGAGTCCGCAAGCGACAGAACGGGGCTCATCCGCACTGTACTGTGGCTGCTTCCTCGTTGTTATAAGGTGACTTGAACCTTGATTCAGACCTAGAAACTGGGAGATGCCTAGTCCCTCCTCTCCGAGCAGCAGGAGATGGGTAGCGAATGCGTAAAGACAGAACAAGTGCCGAAGTCACTGTACTCGGTCTGGATTTCTCAGGTGAGGGACTCTGCTCTCAAGCTCGACCTTGTGATACCTGTGCAGAATGTATCCCTGTACCTGTGCCAAAAGCCGAAGAACCAGGAGCACGGGCTTTCTTGGTGTACCCATGAGATAGGAGCCTTTCACGTAACTTATTCCTGATCAAGTACTTCCTAGGTCATGGCAGCACGAGGGAGGCCCGCTCGGACGGGTCTCTGCCCATCGCCCTCTGAGCCCCTTAAAATCTCACTCTGTGTCATCAAAGGACATGGTGAGCTCCATCAGGCAGGCTGATTATTCTGGTATCAGTACACGGCACACAGGAAATTTCCTCTGACCTAACCATAGGAAGGCAGAATTTCCTTTTATATTATTTGCAACCATAAATAACCCCTCAGATTTTCATCAAAACAGTTACACAGTAGATGAAAATGAACATTCTGAAGGCTTTTCTTTACAGAATATAAATGAAAGAAGGAAATATTGCCATTAAAAACTGTTTTGTTTTGCCACATTCAGGTACAGAAGTGACCCATTTTCCCTCCCCAAAAACGTCAGTGCAAAGACAGCCCTTTTCAGACCTCATCTTTTTCAGCACCTGTGAGCTTGGGCACAGCCCCTTTTCCAGCGGGGAAACCTACCCAGAGAAGGAGCTTAACTTGCCCAGAGTGCCTGGGTGGCTGGTGGCGCTGGCTCTGGCTCTGGCTCTGGCTCTACCACACTGTTCTCCGCTGTGACACATAGTTTCCATGTGAACAGCTTTTGATCTAGCCTGCTTTGAAGTTAATAACTTGGCTACTTTTATATAGGTTTTCATTTTGTATGATTAAGCAATCACAGCAAATTACTTAAAGAAACATTTTCCAAACTGAGTGAGTTCCAGTTAACACTACACCTAAGTCCCGCCAAGACCCAGTTTCCTGTAAGCCATCGCCGGATGGGTTCCTCTTCTTGTGTGTGTTTCCTAACACGGTTGTAGATACATGTAGTGGGGGGTCTTTGCAATGCTGTACCGTAAGGGTAGTGACCTTGGGCTAAAGTATCATAACTGTGTTCCGCCCCCTCCTAATCGCTCCCGTCAGTGACTGGAACCTGCCATCCCAGTTCTGGGGGAAGGAAGAAATGTGATTGTGAATTAAATTCCCCCCCCCCAAAAAAAAAGTCAGGTAACTCTTCAGTTTTAGGCAGGTTGTTAACCTCTCTAAACCTTAATCTCCTGGGCTTTATGTAATCAAGTTAAACGAGACGACCTCTAGCAGTCGGGAAACCTCCCTTGTATTTTAGTCAGACAGCATTTTAGTTCATGGGTTTTCACCTGAACACCTGCATTCGTTCTGGTTTCTTTCCTTGCCTATTCTAGTAAAAAGAGCCTGGTAAATACTTGGATTCGAGGCCTCTCTGGGAACACTGAGTGTGTAGCATTAATACAGACATTCAGTTTATGGCCCGATCTCTAGCAAGCAAATGCTAAGGAAGATTGTGAACTTAGGCATTTGATGTTTCAGATGAGCTGTGAAAGCTTGGTCCTGATCATTTGCATTGAGAACACAGTGTCCCTTTTTGTAAGCAGCTGTGACACCTTGGGAGCTTGGCCAAAAGATGCTGGTTGTCTAATCAGCATGATCTATCTCGGAATTTCCCCTGCTGCCTCGGTTGGGTACCTCTTCCATTTTTAACACGGTTCTGGACTCTGCATTAACGTTGTTCTACAACTGAGCGAGTTCCAGTTGACACTGCGCCTAAGTGCCGCCAAGACCCAGTTAAACCGCAACTGCTGTTCCCTCCCAAAGGAGGGATGGTATTTTAGCAGTAAAGTTGGTTCTAACACGTGCAGCTACTTAAAGCACAGCAGCAGCGCAGGGACAGGAGAAGGCTGGTCAAGTGTTTTACTATTTTGTAAAACCTGTAATGAAACATTCGCCCCAGAACACGCTCTCACATCTCCCTTCTTGGCTACACCTAAGTAATTTAAAGGTCTGAAGAATAAAATTCTTGATTCTCTTGCAGCTGGTTTCTGACGCCAGAGTCACCAGCTATATCATTCTCCATGGAATCGTTCTCTTGGCAGTTGATGTGTTGTTTGCCGGGTATGAGATATACTTAAAGGTGGCTTAATCACTAGAGGAATTTTCCATGCCCTGGGCTTTTCTCCCATAGCAGTTCGTCCCCATGTGCTGGTTCCTGCCTCTTGGTTGCCTCTGCAGCCTTTCTAGTGGTCCTTCTGGGCTGGTGAATTCAGCATCTCTAAGACCGTGTTTGCATTGCAGCAGAGTCTGCGACTTGTGCCAGCTATGAGGGAAGCACCTCTGGGGTCTTTACGAGTAAAGGTAACACCTTACTCGCACAGTTGTGCAGTTTCGGCTGACTTGTTGGGTGAGCCGTCTAAGCTCAGTAATAGTTTGAACTTCTATAAACATTTTCCTGAAAGAGACACTTACCCCAAGTTAAGTCTCTCTGTGTGTCTTAACTGCTCAGTTCCACTAACTACTACATTATAGAGACGGAGGGTTTTTTCCCCCAAAGCACATGTATGTATGTTAACTAAGATTTTTAAAAAACTGTAAGATGGGATTGAAAAATTGCCTTGTCCTCCTTAAATTCATCGTTATGTACATTATCCCCTGACAGGCAGCTTGAAACTTGACACCAAAGGGTTTACAAAGAATCAAGGCTTCACTGGTTGGTTTCAATAAATTATTTTGTAGATTCTTGCCCTTCATTACTGAGGTAGAAGATGCTGTGTGTATGTGCACTTTTTGTCCCTCAGAAACTCTCCTTGCCAGTTTTATAGGAGCCACCACCACCTCTCTCAGAGCCCTCCTTGATACCTAGACAGTGATAGACAGCACGCTGCTGGCGCCTGAGACGGGGCTGGGGCGGGAGGCGCATGTGGTGGGCGGGGGCGGCAGGGGTGCACTGGGCTCTGGAGTGGGCTGCACCCTCTACTTTGCCATCTCTTGCCTTGAACGGAGAGGCCCCCAGGCAACTGTTGAACCTGTGCTGGTGGCCAGAGAATGCAGGCTTTCTCTTCCTCCCACTTAACGTACACTGCTGGGTTTCTAAGCAGTGGAAGCATCCATGTTTTCTTCCTGGGTTAAAAACTGCTTAATTCAGTTAAAGTGAAAACTTAACTGATCAGAAAACCCCGCTCCTTCTGGAACTTTCTCTTCATTTTCCCCAGCCACCCCCGCTGTCAGCAGGAAGCATGGTTTATGGTCATTTGATGCATCAGACGCTGAGATCTGCAAGGGCTGGAGGCTTGTTTTCCAGCAGATCCTGCAGCCCTGGCGCAACTGAAGGACACAGCTTCAGCAGCCTGACCAGGCTTTCTGCTGAATCGGCCATTCTCAGGGCTCACATCCGCGACCTCTGAAGCACTGTTTAGGAGAGTCTGCAGAGAACCACCGACATAAAGCTCCTTTAGGATTAAGAGAGTGATGCACAGACCATGCTTTGGGTGAGGTGGTGTTTCTGGTATGTGGTATGTTTATCCAAGGACACTGTGCCAGATGTCAAGCCACATTAAAGAAAGCTGCGGAGGCAAACCCTAGAGCCTTTATATTGTAATATTTTCTTCTGTACAATTGTGACTTTTTTTTTTTTGCATTTTGAATAGCTACTTGATGAGAGTTTGAATTGTTCTTTATATTTCTGCTTTTTTAGCCTTCTGCTGCATTTTTCTTCAGTGTGATTTTTCTATCACTCAGCTGCCATATTGGCTTCCCTCTGCTCTGATACCAGCTCCCTTCCACGCTCATCTTTCTAGATGTTAAACCCTTTTATCTTTGTAGTTTTCTTATCAATTTTATACTTCAAAGCATCTGTTCTCTTAAAGAGATAACAAAGTGCTTTCATTAAGAGACCTCAATAACAATTTTGTCCTTATATTCTTTGTCTGTGTTTCTTTCTCCCACCTAATCTTTTAGTAGGGTATCTACACACTTTTAAACCGAATTGACCTATGAAACAGATATGCTGATCCTGGCATGGCATAATTCGTGGGCTTTTCTATTTAGAGTTCACTATTTTCTAAGTTAATTCTCTGCATTCCCCACCCTATCTCCACAAAGTTTTTAACTCTGATTTGCTGTTCTTCATAAATCATACACAAATTAACCATGGCACATTTAATTAGGTCTTACAGTACCAAGTGAAACCGGATCACTGCATTTTCTGTGTGGCTCCTTAATCAGGATTGAAGAATAAATATTTGTAAAAACACTACCTTGAAAATGAGGTTATTTCATGATGAGGCCATTCCTAAGGTGAGGTCTGTGAACTGAAAAATACGGTTTCCGTCCAAGAACTAAACTCTTAGGCGTCAGCCCCCGTGCAGCAGATGCCTTGGGCACCTGTGATGGGGAGCCGTGGACCCCTGAGAATGTGCGTGTCTAGGTGCAGGGCTGGGCGCAGTGCCCCACTGCGGCAGTGCCTGTCATAAGTACAAAGCAGTAGGTACACGGTGCTGCCTCCCCTCCCCTGGCCTGCCTCTCTCGGGGCTGAGCTACCTGTGGGCTGGGCTCGTGCCTTCTCTACGGCTGTAGTGTCAGGGATAGTTAAGAGGCAACTGCCTGGCTTCAGATCCCAGCCCCAGTTTCTCCACTTTTTTTTATTTTCTCATCTCTTCGTCATTGAAAGAGTAGTTACCCAGAGGAGTTGTGAAGTCCAAGTGTAAGAGCCGTGGTACATAGACACAGTTGCCATTACTTTTCATCCTATACCCAGCAGTGCAGATGAAATGATTATAGCCACATTCAAAGGAGAATGCCCTGGAGTTCCCGTCGTGGCGCAGTGGTTAACGAATCCGACTAGGAACCATGAGGTTGTGGGTTTGATCCCTGGCCTCGCTCAGTGGGTTAAGGATCCAGCGTTGCCGTGAGCTGTGGTGTAGGTTGCAGACTCAGCTCGGATCCTGTGTTGCTGTGGCTCTGGCGTAGGCCGGTGGCTATAGCACCAATTCCACCCCTAGCCTGGGAACCTACATATGCCGCGGCAGTGGCCCAAGAAATGGCAAAAAGACAAAAAAAAAAAAAAAAAAGAGGAGAATGTCCTTGAACTAGGGCAGCCCCATGAATCACACTGATCCCCGCATCAGTGCAACTCCTACCCTAGGAAACATCCTCTTCGTGTTCTGACCCGTGTCCTTGAATGAAAGATGAAACTGGAGTCCGTGGTGACCGGGGAGCGACGTGCCCTGGTGATTTCAGAGCAGACAGTACTTTAGCGTCCAGAAAGGGTTTGACCAGCGCCAGTGTTCAGAGGAGAAAATGTGGTGCGTGAACTGTCACAGCCCTCTTAGCAGCATGAATGCGATACGTTTTGCCATAAGAAAACCCTGTCTCCCATTTGCTTGCTTGTCTGAGGGTTTCAGTTCAGTGTTCTGTCTGGACTTGGTACCGTAGGAGGAATGGCCGTACGATGATAATGTTGACTCATGTTACCCATACATTTGTACATGCGTAGGTCTTAGAGAACATACAAGAAGTTTGATTCATTAATCAATTCATAGGGAAAGTTTAAAACATTCAAAGTTTAGGTTTTCAATTTTTTTTGCTTTTTAAGAGCCACACCTGTGGCATGTGGAGGTTCCCAGGCTAAGAGCTGAATTGGAGCTACAGCTGCCGGCCCACACCACAGCCTCAGCAACGTGCGATCCCAGCCGCACCTGCGACCTACACCGAAGCTCACGGCAATGAGGCCAGGGATTGAGCCTGCATCCTCATGGATACTAGTTGGGTTCGTTACTGCTGAGCCACAACAGGAACTCCTGAATATATTTTATTTAATGGTTTTCTTAACTTATTTCATAACTTCTAAATATTCAGAAATATGGCACACCGGCCTTTATTTGACCCCTGGTGGGCCTGGTCCACCAAGGAGATAGATTCTGAAAGAGAAACTTCGTAACTAAGGTTATCAGATCACAGCTTTCATTGCCTAAATGACGTCAGTGTCCTAACAGCATCCCATTGGTTAGAATTTCAACATGTAGGTTTGGGGGGGATACAAACATTGGGTCCGTAACACTCTCCTTCACCATTTCTCAAGAAAGTTTGTGTAAATGATGTCTCTTTTTGAGTCATTACTTGATATTTACCTTCTCTGGTACTTTTTTAAAATCTCATTTTCTTATGTTCATTATTTCATTTCTGGGGTTTCATTTTAGTTGCCTTAAATATCATGCTGCCCCTTCTCTGTACATTTATGTGAGTAAAAAGAAAGACAGACCCAGTTAACTCAAAACTAATTTGTTTGACTTTGGATTTTAAGACGATTTTGCACCAGATTTGCGTTCCCCCTCGGGTTTTATTTAAGCGGCTAGTCTGATCAGTTGACATTCCTTCAGCGTGTACCAGCTGGCTGATGGAACGAACAGGCAGGCCTGAGGAAGCTGCAGCAGGATGGAAAACTGTCTGTAGATAATACACACACAAGGATCGTTGGAAACTGACTGCAGTTTGTTCCTGTGCCCAGAAAGCCGTCCGCCTAATGACTTGGCTTCCTTGGACGTCTCGTTTGCACCGAAATGTATATTCTGATAGAATGAACTTGTACAAAGAAACCGTTAAGATGTTAAAAGGCTCAAAGTGCAAAAATTATGGCACCTAAATGTGTCTGGATAACTTTCTCATTGTTCACGTCCTCTTTGTACTTAATTCTAACATATTCTCCTACCGCTTGCTTTGCCTATTTTTTTTTTTACTTTTAATTTATTTTTATTTTTTTTACAAACTTAAAAATATATGGCTTTTTTTATTTTTTCTTTTCCTATATTTTAATTGCACTTTACACTTCTGTTTCATGATCTCATTAAAAACGACCTTGTTTCATGATGCTGGTGTCTCAGAGTCCTTGACAGTTGAAGTATCTGCCTCTGTGCTGCTGGCTTGGTTATTTCCTTACCCAAGGATTCACGAGCACAAGTTCCAGGGAAACAGTAGAGGCGCCAGAGGTGAGGAAAACCACCCGACTTGCTATTTTCTTCCCTTCGATTTTGAAGGTGATGTTGTGATTTCGTTGTCAGAACCCATGGTTGCTGGAAGCGCGGTTTTCCTATCCAGGAGTAAAGCCCCACAGAAGGAGCTCCTGCAGACCTTGGGCTGGGAGGCGGTCTGTCTGCCCTCTTAGGACAGACAGAGCAGCTCCCCGACCCATCTGTCTCCCCAGCCCTGTGTGAGTGAGCCAGGAAGCAGGGGCAGTTCTGCCAGGCCTTCCCCTTCGCCCCAGCCCCCAGCCCCACTGGCTTTATTAGTTGCCTCTTCATGATGAAGAGGAAACAGCTTCTCCGGGATTTGGAGCGCAGATGTTTGTGCAGGAGATGGGACGTGTAACAGGAAGGGGGAAGGCACGTAGCTTTACACGCGGGTCCTTTTGTCTCGTTTTTGTCCTGCTTCCTGCTCTCTGATCGTAAGCCGAGTACCACGTCCCCAGCACAGTCGTGATAACTCTGTTGGCGTGTTCCGATAGGACAGCAACTTTGTAAACCCTGAAGCTGGTACCAACAGGAGCTGCGTAACCGATACGCCCCCGCCCTGGGTGGGCTCGGGTCGGCCCCGCCCGTCTGCGCCCCGCCTCTTCGCTCTTTGGTCCCCCGGAGCCTGGTTCCCCCGGGCCCTCTCTGTCATACTCATATCATCTTTTCTCTTTGTGGTGGTTGTAATCAGAAGGTATCCTTAATCCTGGCAGGAAAAGTTAAGGACAGCGTTCCCCCTCGGGTTTTATTTAAGTGGAGAGTTTTAAGAGAAATCACGGCTGCATTCGAGTCGGACTTCATCCTCTTCCCTGACGGTGCCTCGCACAGGCCTTCAGCCTCGCAGCAGGGGTCTTGACCCAGTACTGCTTCCCCGGATGGAGTCTTTCAACTGTACTAGGACACAGACTGGCTTTTGCAGGCATGTCCAGAAAGCTAGGCAAGGGTTTGAACAGTTTTCATGGGGAAATACATTCTCGTTTATTTGTAACGGATACATAAGCAAGTTTTTTCCCCTGACGATTTTTAACTGTTTCTGCTGTCAGGAGAGAGGACATGTGGGTGGACCCAGGGCTGACTGGTTTCCTGTCCCCGCCCCCCCAAAACTCCCATTCACTCTAATTAGTGGAAAGGTGGGGTCATATTTGGAAAATTTTTATTTTGTTTTTTTTGCTTACATCTATAAGGGTGAACAAGACTTCTGTTTGGGAGCAGATAGGCTCAGTTTTCCCTGAAATACTGTATGAGACACATCACTAGGCTGTGTTACTGTTTCAGAGAGATGGAAGAAGGCTATGTGGGAATCACATGCACTTGGAGGCTGGGCTGTGAGGCCTGGCCTGACTGCGTCCAGTGGTAGGACATGGGCAAACTGGTCAGGGTTTCCTTTGTTTTACCTGCAGCATATGGAAGCTCAAGGCTCGGCGTGGAGTCACAGGTCTAAGCCACAGCCGCGCCTGATCCAAGCCGCGTCTGTCACCGACATCCCAACTTGTGGCAACACTGGATCCTTAACCCACAGAGTGAGGGCAGGGATCAAACCCGCAACCTCATGGACACTATGTCAGTTTCTTAACCCGCTGAGTCACAATGGGAACTCCAGGGTTTTGGTTTCTCATCCGCCTGTCGGGGGCCCTCCCAGGGTGGATCGGAAAGTATCCATCCGCTGAGTGAGCAGAAATGACATTTCTTAAAGCTCTCATTATTAACAGTTGATTTTTAAATGTATATGTTTGGAGTTCCCATTGTGGTGCAGTAGGGCTAAGGATCCAGCACTGCTGCAGTTGTAGTACAGGTTGCAGCTATGGCTTGGTTTGATCTCTGGCCTGGCAACTTCCATATGTTGCAGGTGTAATGGAGAAAAAAATGTGTAAGTTATAGAAAAAGAGCCAGACATATCTATTGAGGATTAAGAGGGTGGTGGACCAGTTTGAAAGAATACTGTTAGAAATGTAAATACTAGGAGAAACAGATAAAAAGGAGGTGCGATTGGGTTTTTTGGTGGGTAGGGAAGGATGATGCAGAAGACTGCTGGAGTTCACTCTTAAGTCTTTAAATCATCTTTTTCCCTTTAAGCTATGTGCCTGTTGAATAGAATGAGTCAATATAAAGTAAAACATTCTTAGAAGCTAACAGAATGGTAAGGACTGTGGGAATAGTACCGAGAGTAGTAGTATAATAGTGTGGTTAGGTGTTTGATTATAGAATCAATATATAATTATCCAGTTTCAAACTCTGGATTCGCTTCCTGGTTGTGTGTTTGTTATATTTGTCTTCCACATCATTCCTCTCTTTCCCTGAACTTCGTTGTGGGCGTAGCAGAGGTGAAATTAAAGGCAAGGATGACCGCCTCCTAGCTTACTACCCCCAGCACCTGGCACAGCATCTTGTACACAGTGAAGTCTTGGAGTTTGGTTGATAAATATATTTACTGTTCTTTTTTTTAAGTCTCTTTCTAAAAATTACACAAATAATATAGATTTATTCTAGAAAAAATAGAATATGCAGAGAAGCAAACATAAAAATTTTTCATGACCCCAAAACTCATCTTGCCATTTTGATAACATCCCTCCAAATGTTTCCCTGTGCCATATACACATGGAAATAAATTTGAAGTAAAATTCTCCTGTACACACTCTTTTGTACCCAGATTCATCTACATAGTAAGCTGTGAAAGCCTTTCTGTGTCATTTTAACGACTGCCTGATCGCCTACCATGTGGATATGTCAGGATGCGTTTCACCGATCGGGTTTTAGTAAACATTTAAGTTTTCCATTGCTTTTCTTCAGTTGTTAACAAGGGTGGACTGAGTAGCCTTATACGTATAGTTTTAGGTACTTCTTTTAGGTCAAGGCACAGGTTTTACTTCTGAGGTTCTGTGTCATGTTGCGAACTGTCCTCCAGAAACGTCACCGCAGTTTCAGTCCTTGTTAGCCAGTGTCCCTTCCTCTACCCCCTCGTCAACTGATCAGCAGAAATAAATTTTTCTTAGTGTAACAGTGCATTTGAACATTTTAACATGGACCTCATTTGCCTTCAATTTTCAGTGCTTTTCTTCTTTATGGAAAAGGTTTTTTTAATTTTTATGTGTTCAAAACTATCAACCACTTAAAAACACTTTTTAAGTTTCTCTCCCAATTTTGAAATTTTATGCTTCAAAAAGCTCTTCCTTTCCCAGGGTCACATATGTGGAATAAATTGATCTTCAGAATTTAGTGGGGTGACTCTCAGACTTTTTCCTTTTCCCCCCAGGAAAGCAATAGAAGAACTACTTAAAGAGGCAAAACGTGGAAAGACGAGGGCAGAAACAATGGGACCTATGGGTTGGTAAGTCCTAGAGTCATCTTCCTTAAAACTTAAAGATACATATATTAAAGAGAACACTTGTCGTGGTGTCTTCACGCCTTTGGTCCACAAGTCCCCGGAGATACAGGCATTACTACCTCCAAAGCCCCCCCGGGTGAGAGTGATATTACAGCAGTGGTCACGGTTTAAGAATTTTTTAATTATAGTCCTTAGGAAGTTAAAATTTATTTTTAAAAATTCTAAGTGCTTTGATTTTGTGACAGTTCAGCTGCGTAGAATGAAAGTTCACCTTTGCAGTTTTTACACAAAATAGAGCTTGCTAAAACCTAATACAAATAAAGGAAGAATTTAACCTTAAGAATCCAGTCCACTCATCTAAGCATTACTTTAGCAATAGCATTTGCATCCAATAAATATGCTAATTTAGATCTTTTAACTACAACTTAAAATTCACTATGGGCCGTTAAAAAGTGTAAAGTGTAAAAATGGGACAGAAGTAGAGTCTATGTGCGTCTGGATGTCACTCTTAGAAGCACGCATAGGATTTACATCAAATAGAAAACAAGATTAAGTCAGAGCGAAAGAAATTGAGGGAAAAGGCAATTCCTAAAAATCAAGCAGAATAAAGTAGATGGACTTCAATAAGCCATTTAGTGGATGGCTTAGCCACAGACGGAGAACAAGTTCAGGTGATCCGAAATTTGACTCTTATTTCCAGAAAAGAAAAAAGAACTAGACAGAAATCCTAACTTGATTTCAGTCGTCACACTGTTAACAAAGCCGATAGATACTGTTCTTCTGAAAACATTATGTGGTAGGTAGGCTAAAGCAAGTAAGTAACTGTTTATTTGCTATAGATGCCCACGTTTTCCATATGAAAGATGCAAATACAAAATCAAAGATATAAAAATCTGTAATCCTAAATTTTAATTGGAAATAGAATGAAATTGTGCTAGATTTTCTCTCTAAAAGAGGGAGATGGTTTTCTAGCTCTGTTCACAGAAAAGTCCCAGAATCAGTGACCATCCACCCAGTAGCATGAGCTCTTTAAGCACCATTGTGAGACATAAATACCCTTCCTCAGAGAAAGAAGAGACTGCAGAGCCTGGAGTCAGCCAAACCGCAAGCTAGATGTCGCGGTCTCCACCACTGCCCTCACTTCTTGCACCAACTGCAAGTTCAGGGAGTTCCCACAACTACCCTCAGCTTCAGAACCTCACTAGAAGAATGCGTACAATTCACAGAAAGTTGTTATACTTATGGTATGAAGTATAATTATTACAGGGGAAGGATGCAGATTAAAATCAGCCAAAACATAATAAGTGCACCGGGCATGGCCTGGGAAGGATCCAGACACAAAGTAGCCGTGGTCCACTCCCCGTGGCGGGACACTCTAAGCTCCCAGCATCAACACAGGACAGTGCACGTGCCACACTGCCAACCAGGGACGCTCAGCCGAGCCTCTGCGTTCAAAGTTTTCACTGGAGTTCCACTGCTTAGGCATGGCTGGTTGATCCGCTGCTTGCATGGTTGATCTCAGTCTGCAGGTTGACCAGCACAACATGCCAAACCCCATCCTAGATACATCCTGGTTTCTCTCTGGCATGGCCAGCCCTCCCTCTAGGACCATCAGGGGTGGCCAGCCCCACCCTGAGCAAAGATGGGTGTGTCTATCAGGGTGTTTGTACCGGGTGTGAGTTAACTCCCAGAACTGAGATCACCTCCCAGAAGTCCGATCTCTCTGTGGGTCAGGCCAGACTGTTTACTGCACAGTCAGGGGACGTATTAGAGGAGCCACAGTAGGAGTTCCCTTATGGCACAGCAGGTTAAGGATCTGGCATTGTCACCGCAGTGGCCCAGATTCCATCCCTGGCTGGGAACTTGCACATGACACAGGCATGGCAAAAAAAAAAAAAAGGAGACAGAATAGCTTATAGCAGAAAGTAAAAGAAACTGGCAAAGACTACTGTAGTGACATCCCAAAGACTCGGGGGCCAACCTGAAAGGCCTCCTACCAGTCAAAGACGGGACAATTTAGACATCAAAAAGAACAAAGCTATAATGACTGTGATCCCTAAAATGTGATGAAGTCCACAAGGCCACTTCTCCAAAGACGACATACAAAGGGCCAAAGGCACATGGAGAGACACTCACCATCACTGATTTCTAGGGGAATGCAGATGGTCACACCCGTCAGGTGGTCTCATCAGAAAGTCTACAAATAATAAATGCTGGAAAGTACGGAGAAAAGGGAACCCTCTTACACTGTTGGTGGGAATGTAAATTGCTGCGGCCACTATGGAAAACAGTATGGAGTGTCCTCAAAAAACTAAACATAGAGGCGCCATATGATTTAGCAGTCCCACTCCTGGACATACACCCGAACAAAACTATAATTCGGAAAGATACATCCACCCACTCTGTTCACAGAAGCATGGCTATTCACAGTAGCCAAGACATGGAAGCAACCTAAATGTCCATCAACAGGTGAATGGATAAAGAAGATGTGTGAGTTCCCATTGTGGCTCAGTGGGTTAAGAACCCGACTAGCATCCATGAGGACTCAGGTTCGATCCCTGGCCTTGCTCAGTGGGTTAAGGATCTGGTCTGCTGTGGCTGTGGTGTAGGCCAGCAGCGGCACCTCCAATTTGACCCCTAGAACGGGAATTTCCATATGCTGCAGGTGTAGCCCTAGAAAGCAAAAAATAAAAATAAATAAATGTGTAGGCACATATGTACAATGGAATATTACTCAAGTCATAAAAAAGAATGAAATAATGCCATTTACAGCAACATGGAAGGATTGAGATTACCATAATACACCAAAGTAAGTCAGAAAGAGAATGACAAATACCACATGATATCACTTATATGTGGACTATAAAATATGACACAAATGAACATATCTACCAAACAGACTCAAAGACGTAAAGAATAGACTTCTGGTTGCCAAGGGGAAGGGGGAGGTGAGAGGGGGAAGGATCGAGCGTTAGCAGATTGCAAACTAGTATATATAGGATGAGTAAAAACAAGGTCCTACTGTTTAGCACAGGGAACTATAGTCAATATCCTGTAGTAAACCACATGGAAAAGAATATGTACATGTATATGCACACACACAAATATATATACACACACACGTATGTGTGTATGTTTCCAGGAGAAATGAACACAACACTGTAAATCAACTATATTTCAATAAAAAATTTTTTAAATCCATAAGGTCCTAATAATAGTCACATCGAGAAACTTAGTTGTCACTTTTGGATCATGCTAAGGGACCAAATCATTATTTATAACTGGTAAATACTGAGGAAGAATCAAGCATTTATCCTGTTCCTTGTACAAATTATACTTCAAAGTTACAAAATAATTGATGAAAGAAAACATCCTTATAGGATTGCAACTGTTAGGACTACAGAATAAGATTATCATTCCTTGAATTCTTAACAACCCAATTGTAAGACAAGCAATCTAATTTAAAATGGACAAAAGATTTGAATTAACACTTCACCAAAAATGATATCAAATTGGCCAATAAGCACATGAAAAGATGCTCAAATCATTAGTTATCAGGAAAATGGAAATTAAAACCACAGTTAGTTATTCACTACACGTGCACTAGACTGGCTGAAATAAAAAAGTCACAGCACCCAATAAAGAGAAGGATTTGCAGCAGCTAGAATGCTCACACATTGTTGGTGAAAAACGCAACATCACACAGCCACTTTGAAAAACAATTGGCAGTTTCTTATAAATATCCGCTCACCATACAGAATTCCTCTAACCACCTAGCAGAGAGTCAACCCCACAAACACCTGTAATGTTCCTAGCAGCTGCATTCATGATAGCTCAAAACTGGAAACAACCCAAATGCCCACAAGCTGATGACTGGAGACAGTTGTGGTTAAATCCATCTATTCCCTCCTAATCAGGAACAAAAAGGGGCAGAACTGCTGATAGACACTGCATGGAGCAATCTCAGAAGCAGTACGCCCAGACTGAAAACATTACACCGTGTAAGATTCCGTTTATATGACATTCTAGGAAAGCCAGAACCCCAGGGACAGAAAACTCACCCCTGGCGGCCAGGGGGTGGGGGTAGAGGGCCTGCGGGTACTGCAGAGCTTTTCTGAGTGATGGGCATGTTCTCTCTTGACTGCTGTGCTGATTGCGTGACTACACAATTTGCCAGAACTCATCACACTATCTGCCTAAAAGGAGGAATGTTATCCTGTGTGCACTATACCTTGGTAAAACTGATTTAAAAATGAAAAGCTCCTTCTTCTGCAGTCCCTAGTGACAGGGCTGGATCTAGGCAAAGACCATCAATGGCTGCTACATCTGTCAGGTGAAAAGCAGATGGAAACCTTCTTGGGTGAGTGGGCAGGCTGACAAGAGCTCAACTCATGGGTCAGTCTTTATTATATCACAGAAAGAGGAGATGGGAACAGCACACTACCCCTTATGACACAAGTTCGTGCTAAGAACTTGAACCCAAATCTGATCATCTCTAGTGAGCACTACTGGTTTGTAGCAAACAGAGGTCAGAGGAACATACTAAATGACACTCTAGGGATAAAATCGCAAAAATCCAAAAAGTAGGAGATTGTATAGGACAAAAAACCTAGTTCAACAAATGAAATGCAAAGAGAAGAGGAGGACTATCTTACGAATTCATAGATTTGAGACACATTTAAGGGTACACCTTGTTGGATCCTTATCCAAACTAACTGAAACAAGGGTGACGATATGAAGGAAGTCATTGTGGTGTTTTTAGGTCCGCTAACAGTGTGGCTGTTTATTTTTTTTTAAAGCTGTTATCTTCTTGAAATGCATTCTGATGTATTTATGGATACAGTGATATAGTAACATGAAATGATCCAATGTGATCTGGGTCTGTATGTAACACAGGTAATCATTCTAGATTCAATAAAATATCAACCTCCTAGAAGGAGGATTATAAAAACTGAATGGGAGTTCCCGTGGTGGCGCAGCGGTTAACGAATCCGACTAGGAACCATGAGGTTGCGGGTTCGGTCCCTGCCCTTGCTCAGTGGGTTAACGATCCGGCGTTGCCGTGAGCTGTGGTGTAGGTTGCAGACGCGGCTCGGATCCCGCGTTGCTGTGGCTCTGGCGTAGGCCGGTGGCTACAGCTCTGATTCAGCCCCTAGCCTGGGAACCTCCATGTGCTGCGGGAGCGGCCCAAGAAATAGCAACAACAACAAAAAAGACAAAAGACAAAAAAAAAAAAAAAAAAAAAAAAAACTGGATGATTATATGTTGGAAACACTCAGCATGGCTCCTGGCATGGAGCAGTCAGTTAGTAAATGTTAGTTAAATCTGCTCTTAGCTTCTTTGTTTGTTTGGGTTTTTTAGTGCCATATAAAGTGCCATTTAACTGGTCTGAACTAAAATACATGTTCCAAATGTAGCAGGTTCAATGGCATGAATATCAGTTTCAGTACCAATTTCAGACAAAGAATATTCATCGAATGGTCATTTCCTACCATTTCTATGAATTTTTCCTCAAATACAGTTTTCATGTATAAACTTAAATGCCCTATTTTAAAATATCCCACAAAATTTTTGGATGTGACATTGCTATTTTTGAATTGCAGTTACAGATTTCATTTGTCAGTGAGAGAATTATGATTTAACTCCTTAAAAATTATAAAATTGTATTTAAATGAATGAGTACATCTTTTTTTCCTGGTTGGAAATATGGAGGAACAGATTTTTTTCCCATATTAAAAAATTTTATTGGAGTTGATTTACAAGTTGTGATGATTTCTGCTATACAACAAAGTGATTCAGTTACACATATACACACATCCATTCTTTTTCAGATTCTTTTCCCATATAGATTATCACAGAATATTGATTGTGTACAGTTCCCTGTGCTGACAGCAGGTCCCCACTGGCCAGGCATTCAATATACAGTGTACATGTGCCAAGCTCAAATCCCCAGTCCACCCCTTCTCCCACCCCACCTGTCTCCTTTGGTAACCATAAGTTTGTTTAAAGTCTGTGAGTCTGTTCTGCAATACATTCATTTCTATCTTTTCTTTAGATTCCACATGTAAGTGATATCATGTGATGTTTGTTTTTCACTGTCTATCTTCACTTAGTATCTCTAGGTCCCATCCATGTTGCTGCAAATGGCATTATTTTATTCCTTTTTATGGCTGAATAATATTCCATTGTGGGTGTGCTTGTGTACCACATCTTCTTTATACAGCATATATATGGGTCTTGTTTTTGTATCCATTCAGCCAGTCTATGTGTTTTGGTTGGAGCATTTAGTCTATTTACATTTAAGGTGATTATTGATATGTATGTTCTTATTGCCTTTTGTTAATTGTTTTGGATTTGTTTTTGTCAATTTTCCCTGGCCCTTTATCTCTTGGCCTTTTTTCTTCCCTTTTGTTCTCTTGTGGTTTGATGACTATCTTTAGTGTTGTGTTTGACTTGCATCTACTGCAGATTTCTGGTTTGTGGTAACCTTGAGGTTTTGATATAGGAGTCTATATATACACACAAGATTGCTTTAAGTTGCTGGTCTCTTAATTGCAAATGCATTTCCAGGATCCTGCATTTGTACTGTCCTCTTCTCACAACTGCTGGTGGCATATTTGTGTGGCTGATTTCCTACCTTTACTAATGTTTGCCTTTACTGGTGAGCCTCCTCATTTGTAATTTTCTTCTTTCTAGTTGTGGCCTTTTCTTTCTGCCTAGAGAAGTTCCTTTAATATTTGTTGTAAAGCTGGTTTGGTGGCACTGAATTCTCTTAGCCTTTGCTTGTCTGTAAAGGTTCTGACTTCTCCTTCAAACCTGAAAGAAAGCCTTGCTGGGTAGAGTAATCTTGGCTGCATGTTTTTTTCTGCCATCACTTGAAGTATATCATGCCACTCCCTTCTGGCCTGCAGAGTTTCTGCTGAAAAATCAGCTGATAACCTTATCGGGGTTCCCTTGTATGTTATTTGTTGCTTCTCCCTAGCTGCTTTCAATATTTGCTCTTTGACTTTAATGTTGGACAGTTTGATTAATATGTGTCTTGGTGTGTTTCTCCTTGGGTTTATTCTATATGATATTCGTTGTGCTTCCTGGATTTGAGTGAGTGATTCCTTTCCCATGTTAGGGACGTTTTCAGCTATTATTTCTTCAAAAATTTTCTCTGGCCCTTTATCTCTCTCTTCTCCTTCTTGCACCCCTATAATGCGAATGTTGGAGCGTTTAAAGTTGTCCCAGAGTTCTTTTAGACTGTCCTCAATTCTTTTCATTCTTTTTTCTTTATTCTGTTCCACATCAGTGATTTCCACCAGTCTGTCTTCCACCTCACTTTTTTGATCTTCTGCCTCCTGTATTGTGCTATTTTCTTCTAGTGAATTTTTTATTTCAGTTATTGTGTTGATCATCTCTGCTTGTTGAATCTTTAAATCTTCTATTCCTTTCTTAAACGTTTCCTCTAATTCATCGATCTTTGCCTCTATTTTTTTCCTGAAATCTTGGATCGTCCTTACTAGACTTACTCTAAAGTATTTTTCAGACAGGTATCCTATCACCACTTCATTTACCTGTTCTTCTGGGGTTTTGTCTTGTTCCTTCATCTGACTCATGTTTCTCTGACTTTTCATTTTGTAGAACTTTTTGTGTGGTCTCCTTTCAGCAGGTTAGAGGGTTGTAGCCTCTCTTTCTTCTGGTGTCTGCCTCTTTGTAGGTGAAGTTGATTGATACAGGGGCTTCCTGATGGCAGGGACTGGTGCCTGCCCACTGGTAGGTGGAGCTGATTCTTATCCCTCTGGTGGGTGGGGCTTTGTCTCTGGGTGTGATTGGGGGCAGCCTCTTTGCTGATGTGTGGAGCTGTGTTCCCACCCTGTTTGCTGTCTGGCCTGGGGCTTCTCAGCCCTGATGGGTGTGGCCAAATTCTTCCAAAATGGCAGCCTCAGGGGAGCTCACATGGATAATTATTCCTGGGACCCCTGCCTCCAATGTCCTCCCACAGTGATCCAGGGCCACCCCTGCTCTCCCAGGAGACCCTCCAAGACCTCCCAGTGGGCTTGATCCAGATTCTTTGTCCTGCTTTGTCCTGTGATCGAGTGCACGTGAAACCCTGTGTGCCCTCCCGGAGTTAAGTCTCTGTCTCCCTGAGTCCTGTGGAGCTCCTGTGCTTAAGCCTCACTGGCCTTCAATGCCAAATGCTCCAGGGGATCCTCCTCCCAATGCAGACCCCCAGGCGTGGGAACCCCATGTGGAGCTCCAAATTCTCACTCCTGTGGAAGAGCCTCTGCAATGTAGTTATTTTCCAGTCTGTGGGTCACCCACCAGGCAGTTATGGGATTGCTTATATCATGAAAGCACCCCTCCTACCATCTTGATGTGACTACTTCTTTGTCTTTGGATATAGGATATCTTTTTTGGTAGCTTCCAGTCTATTTTGTTGATGGTTGTTCAACAGTTAGTTGTAATTTTGGTGTTTTTGTGAGAGGAGGTGATCTTGAGTCCTTCTACTCTGGAATCTTGTCTCTGTATAGGAGGAACATAGATTTAATGGTTTGACTGTTCAAGTTAAATATCAATTTGTCAGATTTCCTATGTATATATGACCACCTACCTATATGGTTGACAGTGTTTTATCTTTTTACTTTTGACCTCCTTCACCCACCACCCCTGCCTCTGGCAACTACCAACCTGTTCTCTGTATCTATAAGCCTGATTTTTTTTTTTTTTGAGATTCCATATATAAGAGAGATCATATAGTATTTGTCTTTCTCTGCCTGACTTACTTCATTTAGCATCAGGCCTTCAAATTCTATCTATTATGCTGCACACAGCAAATTTCATTCTTTTTTATGCCTGCGTAATATTCCACTACATATTTAAGCCACAGTAATCCTTTATCCATTCATCCATTAATGGACACCTAAGTTGTTTCCATATCTTGGTTGCTGTAAATAACACTGCAGTGAACATGTGGGTGCCTGTATCTTTTCAAGTTAATGTTTTCCTTCTCTTCAGATAAATACTCAGGAGTGGAAGAGCTGAATCATATGGTAGTTCTGTTTTTAAATTTTCTGAGGAAACTCCAAGCTGTCTTCGCTATGGAAAAGCAATGGCTGTACTAATTTACATTCCTATCAACAGTGCACATTTTCTTCACATTCCTCACCAATACTTCTTAAACTGCTCTTATCTTCTTTCCAGCCCTCCTCTGCCCTTAGAGAAATAAGGTGCCTCTACTAATGTGAATTAGACTAGTACAAATGTTGGTAGGGGCAGGCTGCTTTGGTGTAAGGTAGGACCTTGATTGGCTGACAGTGGTCATTGGTCCAATCTAATACCTTACGTGAAAAACTCAGCTGAAGTTAAATCATAAATTCAGATGACTTGACAAGTAGGTAAGTCCAGGTTCCTGCTGTGTGAGGAGTGGTCAAGGGGGTCACTTGCTTCTGGGCTGATCCGGCAGAAGTCATTTATCCTGACAACCACAGTGCCACTTACTGGTTTGGTCCAACTTGCTGGGGGTGAAAGAACTAGTCTGTCGACACCAGCACTGCTTCCCTGGGAGGAGCTGCCATGTGCACAGGCGAACTTGAGCTTGGAGGGCACTGACCTACTCTCTCTGGGTATCCTGTGAGTTACACTGGCTCCCTACAGGTATACTGAGGACCCAGGTTCCTTCCAGTTTTCCAAATTTCCAAACCATAGGGTATGACCTTTCCTACATTTTAGTCAGCAAAAAAAGGACGAAGAGGAAACACCTCCCAGAAGTTGTGTGCACCATTTCTAGTCAGAATTTCCTCTCATGTCCACACCCAGTTACCAGGCCAGGCATGCCTCAGTCTTTTTTCCCCAGACAGTCACCTGCCGGATAAAATCTGAAGGTCTCTTGCTTATTATAGAAGAAAGAAAGAATGGATATTGGGGGACAACTAGCAGCCTCGTCCCATGAAAGGAAGAGAAGCATGTTGAAAGGGACCCAAAAAATGGCAACGTTAGATACTCTGGATTCATAAAAGGTAGATCCTGTGGGAACAGGATGTGAAACTTATGCTTTCCTATTCGTCTACAAGCCAAGAATTCCTGGTGACATTTTTTTCAATTGTCTTATAACAGTGGTTCTCAAACTTTTTGGTCTTGAGATCCTTTACACTCTTGAAAATGTATGGAGTACCCCGCAGAGCTTTTTACATGATTGTGTCAATTGACATTTACTGTATTATTTCACATGAGTTATATCCATTGATATTTACTGTGTTATAAATTAAAATTGAGCAATTTTAGAGAATTTATTTTTATTTTTATTTTTTGGTCTTTTTGCCTTTTCTAGGGCTGCTCCTGCAACACATGGAGGTTCCCAGGCTAGGGGTTGAATCGGAGCTGTAGCCGCCGGCCTATACCAGAGCCATAGCAATGCAGGATCCGAGCCACCGTCTGCGACCTACACCACAGCTCACGGCAACGCCGGATCCTTAACCCACTGAGCAAGGCCAGGGATCAAACCCGCAACCTCATGGTTCCTAGTCAGATTCATTAACCACTGAGCCACGACGGGAATGCCTAGAGAATTTATTTTTAAAATAACAATAAACATGTTACATTGTTAATATAGTTTTAATAAAAATAGCTGTATTTTCTATTTATATATATTTGACAGTGGCACTAATATTTTTGCAAACCTCTTTAATGTCTGGCTTATCAGAGACACCTAGATTTTTATATCTGTCTCTGCAGTCCATCTGTGGTACTATGCTATTTTGGTTGAAGTGTATGAAGAGATTCTGACCTCACACAGATATATATTTGGAAAGGAAGAAATATTTCAATAGCCTTTTCAGAGAATTGTGGTATTCTTTAATCCTGCATCACAACTTTGCAAGTAACCTCAACAAGTGGTAGTTTCTTGATATTCTTTTTAATAGTGTAGACTTTTCATATGCTGTTAGAACAATTTCTTGGTCTACCTTGCACCCTGACCGAGTCTTCTCCTCATGCATGATTTTGTAACATCATCAGCTGGTCATCTGGAAAATCCTGGTTCACTGGGTTATGAAATTCCTCCAAACACTGACATATTTCGTTATATAATATTTTAAAAACACATTCGTTAATATCACCACTCATCTCATCAGAAAAGTCATTCAAGTGATGGAAATATGTTGAGTTTGCAGTTTTCCAAAAGCCTTCGTTTCCTTTTGTTTGCAAACTCCAGTTTTATGGCAGCCTTGATGAGTACTGGGAGTTGTTCTCCTCGCATCGGAACAGGCAGCTAGTTCGCCTCTTGGGGAGGGCTCTGAGCGGAGGTCTGGTCCAAGGAAAACCCAGACTTGCCTGCCCCAGTGCCGGGACAAAGAATGTCTCAACCATCACGGCCCTTCTGGCAGAACGTCCGGTTTGACATCTGTTTAAATAAATGCGTGTGCACCCATCTGTATGTGTAAGTAAAAAATCCACTGGTTCCCAAACTTAGGTGCACATCTGAAATCACCTGAGGAGCTTCCACAAATACTCACACCTGTCTCCCACCAACCAAGATCATTCGTTTGGGGTGTGGCCTGAGCTTTGGAGTTTTTAAAAAAAGATACCCAGGTGCTTCCGAAGTGCACACAAATGTGAAAAACACGGTACTAACCCCACTTATTAAATAAAAAGCCTGATACCGACCTGCTCCGCAGAATTCGGAGCAGTCCCACCCCCTCCCAGGAGCAGAGAGGTGGCCAGGTGGGCAGCCACAGGAGTCCCAAGACCCTCCCTGTCAAGTGGGCAGAAACCTAAAAGGAGCAGACAGCGGGTCACCTATTAGCGAAGGTCGGCTTTTCCAAGCAGCTAGAAGATCTCTGCATTTGCTCTAACATCTAAAACAGCACTAGAGTGGCTGACGTCACGCTTTCCTTTGGATATTCCCTGAGAGCTGAGAGCGACAGGAGGAGAGGGAGTTGGGCAGCTGCAACAGAGCCCGCGGAACTCGAGAAACGCAAGCGGGATGCCAGGTTTCTACGACAAAGAAAGAGGCCATTTGGTGCCGTGTACTTCCTTGGATTCATGTCAGCAAAAGAATCTCCGAGAAGCCGTAACTGACAGAGCCTCAGAGGAGCTGACGTCACGGCCCACATGAGCTCCTTTTACGCAGCATAAAGGGGTTTGTAAGCGCAAATTTCAGAACCGTGCTCAGCTTCACTGTCTACAGCGCTGTTTTGATCCCGGCCACACGCGCCGCAGCCCGATGTCATATGCTCTCCTCGAGTGCCTGTGACTTCGGCCTCATACTTGGGAAGGCTCCTATTTCGGTACAGAAAGTTCCCCGAGGGAATCTGACAGAAAGTGATGCTTTGGTTCTCTTCACCCAGCTCTAAGGGGGTGATGTCTGGGGCTCTGATGTCTGGCTAGGGGTCCGTCTGGTGGGTAAGGCGGGCCACCTACCTTTTCTGCCACCTGAGTGGCATCAGCTTCCGATGACCCAGAAGCATATCATCCCCCAGGCTTCGCCCAGGCACGTGGGGTTTTTATTCATTTGAACACTCACTCCGGGCCCGTAGGGGTGTGGCGAGGCCAGATACAGGCAGCAGTGAAGACGACTCAGCCTCCTGGCCTCAGAGTTGTTTGGGCGCTGGCGCCTGACAGGTGGGCCGGTGAGCGCCAGGCGGCGTGCGGGACCAGCAGGAAGGCCCGGCAGGATTTCAGGGCGCAGAGGTCCACGGCCTTTGCTTTCCAGAGAGAGACTGAGGGGCCCAAGAGGTTTCCCGAGACCCCAGCTGGGTCCCTGCTGACCGCCCCAGACTCTTCTTGTCTCAGCTGAAGGCTCTGCTGCCTCTCAAGGGTGACCTGTCAGCAGACACACGCCCTGCTGCCCGCCTCTGCCTCCCATGCGCACCCCCTCCTGGCCAGTTGTGAAAGTGGATCGGGGGCCCTGAACGAGCTGTCCCTGGTCACAGCATTGAGGATGACCCGTGCTGCTACGGGGCAGGAGGCAAAGGGTGGTGCCCAGCCATCCACTCCCGGCACCGCTCCTCACACCACCGCCCTGACCCTCGCCTCGTCACCCCTTCTGTCCCTCTTGGCAGCGTCTCCTAAACAGCATACACACACACAGATAGTCTGGTGTCTATTTTTGCCACAGGACCTGGCATAATGCCTTATACATGAAAGATCCTTATTTTTAAAAATTATCACAGCCTTTTATATACATACATGGCAACGATTTTTCATTACTTCCAGGAGTGGTGTTGGCGACGGAGTGTACTGAAAACCTACCTTGGGCCTCGGGAGTATTGTATGCAGAGTAATTAAGGATTAAGAGGGTAGTAATGGGGATTATAATGTGATGAAAGAACTTCTCAGGTGGCCTCACGCTGAGGCATTTGACTGCCAAATTATAAACCATAGCAGCGTGTGTGGTGATGGTGCAGTAACCAACATGTGTTGTCATCAACTACGATATCAAGACTGAATTTTTTTCTTGCTTTTTAGGGCCGCTCCCATGGCAAATGAAAGTTCCCAGGCTAGGGGTTGAATCGGAACTACAGCTGCCGGCCTACCACAGTCACAGCAACAGATCTGAGCCACGTCTGCAACCTACACCATAGCTCATGGCAACGCCAGATCCTTAACCCACTGAGCAAGGCCAGGGATCAAACCCGCAACCTCATGGTTCCTAGTCGGATTCGTTTTCGCTGCACCACTTGAAACTTTTAGAAACCAAAGTGGCAGGTCTAAATCTGTAGAATGTTAGATATTACTACTTCTGTCCTTCAGCAGCAGAGAGACACAAGTATTAAAATCAGGGGAAAAAAAATACTACCTTTGTCATCCCCTCCTGTTCTCTAGGTTTGGTGGGTCCATGTCTTTCAGAGGTTGAGGGCGCTAACTGGGGAGAAAGTGCCTTATTTTTGCAAACTGCATCACACCGCGTTCCTACTCAAGAAAAAGGGAACGCAAGCTGAAAAGCTTACAGTCCTGGCCTCGATCCATCCATTGTAGCCGCTCCTGTGGCAGGCAGGACCCTTCATCTCAGCTTCTGTGCTGACGGCGCTGCAAGTAGAGGAAGCGGCTTCATTTTCAGGCTTCATGTGGACAGAGCGCCGGTCCTGAGTCTGACAGCCCTGCCGGGTTACTTTGCGAAGCAGTTTTAACCAGTCTCATTCTGTTTAGAGTTGTGTGTCCATTTCTGTTGCTAGCACCTTAATAAAGCAGGCTCTTCCCAGCTAGTACAAGTTTCTACATTCGAAAGGTAAAGCTAGCTGGCTGGGGAAGGACGTCAACATTGTGTGGGTCAGAGCTCCACACAGGAAGAGGCCTCCTGTGCCCCCACGCCACGTCCCTGGGCCCAGCCAGTGACAGCCTGTGCAGCCACACCCAGCAACCTGGCCTGTGCCCCGGTTGGGGTGGGGTGGGGCTTTTAACTCCATCCAAAAAAGGTTTTAGGACAGTGGAGGATCTGATGCCAGCTTATCATGCCACCTCAAATACGTGGGGCATGGCTCTAAAGGAGGGCTGAGAAACAGCAAGACGGAGCGCCGTGTCGGGAAGGCCATGGAGGAGAGGAGGGCAGCTCACAGACACGAGCGAGCGGACAGTCTCCAGGGGGAAGGGACCTCCGAGACCCCCTGCTTGCTCGAGCCTCCAGTGTCCTACCTGAGAACCACCTGTACACAGTTCACAGGCCACTGGGAAATGCAGACGATACACTCAGAGGGACACCCAGCAGCCCACTGACTCTGGTATCAATGGAGATGGCCTGGAAGGTGAAACGTGCTCACATACAAGCTTAGCCATTTTTATGAATATTTCTGTAAAACATTTTATTAGGGTTTTTTGGTATGGCTCAGGGTGGTCTTTTTTTTTAAGTCTTTTTTTTTTTTTCATTGAAAAACATCAGATAGTCCGTTCTTGATTAACTTATCATCCTAGGTGGCTTGAGACTTAGTAGTCTTGCGTTTCCATCATGGACAAATCCCTGATAGATTGACTTGAGGGCTGCATGTATTCTTTCTCATCATGAGAGAGCTAGTAATACAGATTCCCAAGCCCTGGGTTAAAGCCCTCGGATCCGGGGACGTTTCTAGTTAACTATCTCCACGCTTTAGAAAGGCACTCCAGCACAGACGGCGCACACAACCAATGCCTGCGTGGTGCTGGTGGAACGTGTTCCCGTTTCGTCAGCAAGGCACAGGAATGCCTGCCCGACGCGGGCCACAGACTAGACACGGTGCCCAGCCTCAGGTTAGACAGGTCGGGTGTGACTGCCTCATGAGTTGAGGGTGTCAAACAAAGAACTTGGTTTTCAGAGATTTTTAAATTTGAGAACAAGCGTATGAAATCATAGGTCGGGAGGTACCACTCACCGGAGCTCGACTACGTGCCAGGCACTGTGCAAGGCGCTTCAGACACCATCTCCTTAAATCCTCGCAACAGGGAGGCGCTTCTGTTACTTCTGTTTACAAAGAGAAAACTGATGTAACCTTCCCTTGGCCCCAAGCTAATTCGGCTGTGGGAGTAGGACACGTTTTACTGAGGCTAAAGGGCTACACTTTACCAGGTGCTTGTCAGGCATCGGGCATTGTCCTGAGCGCATGCCCTCACCCTCTGAGCTGCATCCAAGCCTCCCAAACCGTCTCCATTATTATCCACTATTAAAAGATGAGAGGCAACGGAAGATGATTTACCAGGCCCAGGGCTCGGTCTGGTGGATCGCATGACTCCAGAGCACGTGGATAAACTGTGTTGCACGGGGTTTGCAGCAATCCACTGGCTGGCGGTGAGTTGATGGCCACATTAAAGGCCTGAGCCGGCCCTGCCAGTGAGCTCCTCAGCCTCACGCTCCGTCTCTTAATGCCCGAGCGTGGAGCCATTTACTACATATGCCCCTTCAGTCGCCCGCAACTGCCCCCCCATTTATTAATGCGTGTGGGCGGGCACTTTTCTTCATCTCTAAGATGCGTCCTGCACCAACATGCTTGGAAAGAGTCGCTTTCATACCCCACTCCAAGAAAACCGAGTTCTCGCCAAGCCATCCTCCACGTTTCACCTTGAATAGAACCCCAGGCACAGCCAGCATTAAAAGTTGCACCTCTGATGTTTTGTTTGTTTTTTTTCTCCCAACACTGGCATCTCTGATGTTAAAGAGATGTCAAAGCCAGTTTTCTTGTGGACTTTCTTCTAGAAAACCATCTCATTCCAGAATAGCTCTTTTGGAGCTCCCATCATGGCTCAGCAGAAACAAATCTGACTAGAGGGAAAAGGACGTGGGGTGTGGTGGATGCAGCCCGACGTCAGGTGGTGGCGGCCCTGGGGGTTTGGTTTGCTTTCCTTTTCCGGCTGGAGTTTAAAACCACAGTGAATGAGATGAGGAGCAAAGAAGAAAGGCAACAGCAAAGAGAAAACGCTTCTGCAAGGACAGGACACACACTGTTGGGCTCCCTGCAGCCCCCAGGGCTTTGCTTGTCTTCCAGGAAAGTACACTGGCTTGATGCTGGAGATGGGGGAGTTCCCATCATGGCTCAGTGGAAATGAATCTGACGAGCATCCATGAGGACACAGGTTTGATCCCTGGCCTTGCTCAGCGGGTTAAGGATCTGGCGTTGCTGTGGCTGTGCTGTAGGCCAGCAGCTACAGCTCCGACTAGACCCCTAGCCTGGGAACCTCCATATGCCACAGGTGTGGCCCTAAAAAGACCAAAAAAAAAAAAAAAAAAGAATAGCTCTTTTGGTGCCCATGTTGAGTCGATGGGTTACACATGCAGCAGGAAGCCAGGACACCTCCTCTGACACATGGCCCCCTCTCAGCACGAAGCCTGCAGTTTTCCAGCTGAAGAAGACCGCACTCCATCTCAGGCGCACACGTGGTATTAAAGATGGCCTCATGTGGAAGGTGGTGAAACACGTCCAATTCACCAGCAGTTTCCAAAGGTTTTAAGATCCTGGGTTATTGCACCGCCTGGCAATAATCCCCTTCCTTACTCATTTATTCCAGAGAGGAGCTGAGCAGTTTTTCCAGCCCTGATGAGCCACTGCACTGAAAACGCCCCACGGTTCTTCTGAAGCCGGCTGGCTTTCCCCGGCTGGCCCGCCACGCCCAGGGGAGATGGTGGTCCTGCAGGAAGCCTGAGCCAGAGCTGGCAGAGAGGGCCGCTCGGCTTTTCCTGCTCTTTTGTTCCACAATGAAGGGCAGCCTCCTCCCGCAGGCTACTGAGGTTGTGTTTGCTATAACACACCAGTGCGTCCTGCTCTCTTGATTTTTTGCTAAGTTTGCAATGCGGTGGCTCAAGGATCGTCACCCCATCGATGCCTGAATTCAGTGATAACCTAACCTGGTCACCGAGGGAAGAGGCTGGCTGGCCCTCCTAACTGAACAGAGGGTCCTAGGGCTGTACCTCTGCAGGGCACACCTGGCTATGCCTTGTATGCCTGGCCATGCCTGAGGCAGCATCAAGCCAGTGTACTTTTCTGGAAGACAAGTGAAGCCCTCGGGGCTGCAGGGAGTCCAACAGTGTGTGTCCTGTCCTTGCAGAAGCATTTTCTCTGCTCTTTTGCTGTTGCCTTTCTTCTTTGCTCCTACCTCATTCATTGTGGCTTTTAAACTCCAGCCGGAAAAGGAAAGCAAACCAAAGCCCCAGGGCCGCCACCACCAGACATCGGGCTTCGACCTCCGAGCCCCACGCCTGCCACGCCTGATACCTGCTGGGTGCGAGACAGCTTATTTGCAGCAGGAGACATTTTCCTGTCTTTCTCCTCCTCCTTTTCCTTCCAGATTCAGTGCCATTCTGGTTGCCTGAGGGGGCCTGACCTCGGAACACGGGGCACTAGGCTGGTGAGCAGTTTGGTCTCTCCCCCACGAGGGCAGGCCAGAAAGTCACTGCAGTGCGTGCCCGTGTTACGTGGGATTCGCCTTGAATCGCAGTTTGATAGAGGCATGGAGATCACGGACGCCTACATTCACTTTTGTTCAACACCAGCCTCCCTGAGTAACACCATCTGCAGGATCAGCATCCTCCTAAAATAGCCCTGCGTACAGGCAGATGGCTCAAGGCCAAGAGAAATACTCAGGTTTTATTTGTCTGGGGTTGTCTTTCCTAAAATGAAAGATTTACTACACCTGAAAAATCAAACATCCTGAGTGTGCAAGCAGAGCAAAGCATGTAAACTATGCTGTGCCTGGTTGCACCCTTCCTTCCGGGTGAACTTGAATCATGACACCACTGAAACGGAGGCAGCACAGAACCTCCCTCGGGGTGGACGTGGGAAAAGGCTCGCTGACAAGGCAAACTCAACACACAGTCTCAGAGCAGAAAGTGTGAGCCTTTCAGAGGGTGAATGAGGTTACTGCAGCCTCATGGAGTCTTTAGACAGCTTCTGTTTCTACGGTAGCTCGTTTCCTCCGGGAGGGACTTATTTTTGCTCTTTGATATTTAAAAACAAGCCGCCACAAAATTTAACTCGAAATGCGGATGACGGTCAAATCAGGGACTTGGGGTGTAAGGAGACAGTGTTAAACGACTCAGGCAGTCGGCGCTGTGGTCAGTACCTGTACACACCCTCTGGTAGGGTCGGGGCTCGTCGCCTCTGAAGTCTTGGGAGAAGGGCCCGCGGGTCTCCGCAGGCTCTCCTTGCCCTGTACTCGGAGTTTACACTAGGTGGCACGCAAGGGAAGCTCACAAGTCGGGAAACTTGCTTCTGTGGAAGCCGCTTTCTTTGCTGCTCCGTGGGCTCAGCTCTGGAGTCAGTGTTTGATGTGTGCCTGTCCTGTTTCCCCCCAGGATGAAGTGTCCTCTTGCTGGTACCAATAAGAGATTTCTCATTAACACAATTAAGAACACTCTGCCGTCCCACAAGGAGCAAGACCATGAACCCAAAGAGGCCAGTGCGGAGCCTGCGAAAAGCCAGAGCCAGAAGGAGGAAGGCCGGCAGAAGCACAGACCGCATCCGTACAAGCCGGGCGGCCGCGCAGGAGGCGCCGCCCGCCGCTCCCCGGGGAAGCGGGGCCAGGAGAAGCCGCAGCCGCGCTCCCACACGCGGTGAGGCGGGGCGAGGGCTCGGGCGTCCCCGCCCCCGGCCCGGGGATGCGGAGACCCGGCGAGGACCTGCCCGCGGCCGCCCATGCAGGACGTCCCGGCTGCAGCAGCGCGTCGCCGAGGCTCGTGCTCTGCAGGTGCCCCGGCAGCGAGTTCAGGCTGCCTCGCGGGGCAATAGCCCTGGGTATTGTTTCCATTCTACTTTGGGAGCTGGCTTCAAAATAAAGCTAGAACTTAAACGTTTTCAGAGATTGCTAAAACTAGTTCCACTTTTCTGTTTGTTTGGTTTTTTGGGGTTTTTTTTTTTTTTTTTTTTTGGATGTGCTGCAACTTGTGGTCATTTCTCAATGTTTCTCGAAAAATAAAGAGTTATAAAATCTATACTATCCAGGGCGACAAATTTAAGTGTTAGGAATCTGGCCAATAATCACATTTATGAAAAGCCGTAGCCCTCGGTGGGCTAGAAGTCTACCAAGACACCCTGACAAGTCTGTACTTCTGTCATGTAAGTGAACAGTGTAGGAACACCTCAAAATTCCTGTGAATTGAGTGCTCCCTCTCAATAACCAGCTCTTAAAAATCAGCTCTGCTGTTCCTCTGTGCATCCTCAAACTCATTCCTGAGAGAGAACAACTTTTCTATATTTAAGTTGGGGGGGATAATGTACATTTTAAGTGGTGCTTTAAAAAGAACCTTCCAAAGTTAAAATGCACATTATTTTCCTGCTACGTCTTATTTAGCTAAAGACCTATCATACCATCCTTAGTATAGTTTCAGAAATCTGAATTTTAAATAAAAGTGTTTATGACGCCTTTTCTGTTTGTCAATATCAGTGTGACTGAACAATTACAGTCCTTTCAGACCTATATTCTGCCTATATTCTGCCTTTCACACTCCAGAAAGTATCTCTCCAAGCACCCTTCGCCCATCCACAAAAGGAAGAAGCAGCTAGAAGGAATCTGTCCATAACCACCCCGCCCCCCATCTTCCAAAGCATCTGATCTGCCTGGCAGCCCCCGCCCCACATGCTAGAAAGGCGCACATGGAGAGCAAAGTGAGCTTTGGGGACTTGATAGCAAAGCCGGAGGGAGGCGTTCTGCTCCCCACCCCCACCCCGCCACCAGGCTGCCACACCTGCTGGGTGTCTGCTCTGAGCCCGAAGCTCAGGGGTCCAAACGCGGTGCTTCCCTGCTCTCTGCACCCCCTCTCCGCTTACAGCTCCTCCAGATGGAGTAAAAACATCCTTTCCTTTCAATCATTTGGTTCATAGGAGTTTGTCCAAATCTAGTCACGCTGTATTATTTGTTTTAAATTTGAAATGCTTTGTATTCAGGTGTCTATTAGGAAAAGCACAGAGGCATGGTTTTTAAAAATTCTTGTGATAAAGTGAGATACAGTTGAATCACCTGTCTCTGCTCCGTAGTTAGAGCAACCTGGCTAGTTCATCCTTGAAAAGGGGGTGGCTCTCACGAGCACGTCCTTCTGCTCAGAAGGAAGCGGTTTAGCTTAATCACCTTTCTCGGTCACGTTACAGGACAGGCGTTCCACACAACCATTTCCCTCAAAACCACTGCCCCGGGGAGTTCCTGTGGTGGCTCGGGGGTTCCCAACCGGACTAATCTCCATGAGGATCCAGGTTGGATCCCTGGCCTCGCTCAGTGGGTTAAGGATCTGCTTTGCCACAAGCTGCAGTGTAGGTCTCAGACATGGCTCGGATCTGGTGGTGCTGTGGCTGTGGTGTAGGCTGGCAGCTCCAATTTGACCCTTAGCCTGGGAACATCCACGGGCCGCAGGGGTGGCCCTGAAAAAAAAAAAAAAAAGATAAGCCCCCCCCAAAACAAAAAAGGCACTGTCCTACTTCTGAAATTCCTATTAGAACCTTTAAAACTCTCATCAGAAGCAGTGACGGTTTCCTGTATATAAATGTCAAGAGCAAATTCTCCCTCCGTATCTGTATGTCTACAGTGGGTGTAGGGCGGGCCGGCCCTGAGACGCACCCCGGCTTCCGCGCCCTTCTGCGGGTAGCTTGCAGGCACCTGGCTGTTACCGTTTCTACCCACTCTCCAGGGACAGAGCCCAGGGGTCCCACAGCCCTGGAGGGAAGGTGGAAGGGCTGACCCCCACCCCCCGCCCCTCCTCACTGCGGGGCCTCAGCGGAGACCCTCCCTGCACTGCATCCTCCTCAGCTGCACACCAAGATGCTGAACCAGGTTCAAACAGGTTCCACCTTAACCTTAGGAGCTACAGTTCATGTTTCCATGTGGAAACGGAAATGCAGCTGAGCAGAATTCACCTTCTGGTTTACCTCGTCTCTAAAAAAAGTAAATGCGAAGCCAGGGTCTCTGCCGTGTCCTGTCACCTGCCAGTGGCCAGTCTTTCGGAACAGCCCAGACACGAAGGGCGGGCGAGGCAGCCAGGGTGGGTAGTTTTACCTAAAGTAGGCTGCCCACTCTCCTCAGGCCTGAGCCTGGACGGTGGCCGTGGAGTTTTTCATTTCTCTCTGATTTGGGGGGCAGAGGTGGGTAGATCTGCCTCAAATCTACAAGGTGGAACTTACTCTTTCAGTGATGACTGATGTGACTTCGCATGGCCCTTGTGCGTTTGTATATTACATAACATCCGTCACTCCTAGAAGTCATGCCACTGTCTTCAGATCACAAAGAGTATCTGGTAGGGAATCAGTGCTTATTTAATAGACTTTACCTGAGATGAATTTTTAAATTTCTTATTTTATTTTTTTCTATTTTATGGCTGCATGTGTGGCATATGGAAGTTCCTGGGCCAGGGGCAGCACTGGAGCTACAGCTGCCAGCCTACGCCACAGCTACAGCCACGCCGGATCTTTAACCCACTGAGTGAGGCCAAGGATCAAACCCTCACCTGTTCTCATGGACACTATGTTGGGTTCTTAACCCGCTGAGCCACTACGGGAACCCTGCCGGAGGAGAATTTCTGATCAAGTAAAGCCTCGCCACTTTCCTAAGGAGTATTAAACCCCTGAGTATTCTCGCCACCAGGAGTTGCAGGCTACACTGGAACCGGGTGGACAGTGTCACCAACGGGCAAGTGTTCTCAGGCCCCTTTCCCCCAGCTTCCGGACACGACACAATGGGTACGTTTCAGGTCTGCAATATGATTTGACAAAAGTATATACTGTGCAGTGATTACCACAATAAGGTTAGTTAACACACTCATGACCTCACGCTTACCATTTTATGCATGTGTGGTCAGAAGTTCAAGATAGGCCTTTAAAAACCCTGTGTCGGAGTTCCCGTCGTGGCGCAGTGGTTAACGAATCCGACTAGGAACCATGAGGTTGTGGGTTCGGTCCCTGCCCTTGCTCAGTGGGTTAACGATCCAGCGTTGCCGTGAGCTGTGGTGTAGGTTGCAGATGTGGCTCGGATCCCAGGTTGCTGTGGCTCTGGCCTAGGCCGGTGGCTACAGCTCCAATTCGACCCCTAGCCTGGGAACCTCCATATGCCGCGGGAGCGGCCCAAAGAAATAGCAAACAAACAAACAAACAAAAAAACACCCCTGTGTCCACATGGTTATCTTACAGCCCTAAGAAGACGGTGCCACCACTCCCATTTCACACATCTGGAAGCTGAGGCGAGGGTAAAAGTTGGCCCAGTCACCGAAGTAGCAGAAACCCTATCTGAAGCCAGGACCTATATTCTTTCCTCTGCCTTCTGCTGCACAACTTGATCCAAAGCCAGCTCCCCCAAAACACAGGACTGGGATGGGTCATGTCTGTGTATCCCAAGGATTCCCAATTTAAGAGCCTAAAGAACCTCTATAACCAGTGCACTTCACTGGCTACAATTTACACTCAGGGACCGGAAGCCACGCCCAGAGAACCTCTGTCCTGGGGCAGTGTTTTCCCCTGGGCCAGTACGGACAGCCATCTAAATCCAAGAGGAAAGCCCTCACCCTTGTGTGGCTAAGTGGTTAAGCGGCAGCCCCTGGAACAGACCAATACGAGAAACGACACTCTCCACGGAAAGACATATTCTAGGGAATTTGCACTGCGCCTCTTCTGTTCTCCACCTGCAGGAACAGCAAGCCTGGGGAGTGAGGAAGTCTTTGAGTCGAGGCCTCTTTGGTGCTGGAATCAGCATCCTAGGCCCCAGGGAAAGCACACTGCCCCTGCCTCTGCTGCCTTGGCAAGGCCAGTCTGCAGATCACAGATGGCACCCCGCCCTAGAGCTCTGCTGACTCTAAGTAATGAGCGGCAGAGTGTGCCAAACGGAAACTCTTGTTCTCAGTTTGGAAAAGACAGCCAAGACGCAGGCCCTCAGACACAGGGACACATTTTAAAAAGCAAATTAATTAATTAAGCTACATGAAACTGGCATGACAACACAGTCAACAAAATCCAGACAAATGTTATAAATAAATCGTTTTGATTTGGGTTGCCATGCTATTAATCTCAGTGGAAGGCCCTGGGCATGATGAAAAGGCCAGCGACAGACACAGATGTAGGAGCAGTATTAATAGCTGATTACGTGAGCAATTTTCCCCATCCATATAGCCCTGTAATTTTTGCTGTAGCTTTATACAACTTCTAAAAATTTCCTAAGTGGGACATAAAGTCCAGATGGAACATATTTCATAAAATACCAGAGAGAGAGGTTTCTCCACCAGGCGAATGGAGAGCCTGCCCTCAGCAGTGGCCCCCTGTCTCTCCTACATTGTTTTTTCTCACTGCATTCATCAGGCGCAATCCTCCCAAAATGAACTAGAATACACGGTCCCTTTACGCATCTCTAAGCACTCCAAGCTTCAGCTCCGTCAGTCTGACAGGTAATCTTTCAGAGTTCAGTGTCGGTCTGCAAAGAAAAAAGTGCGAACCTGGCTTCTGATCCTCCCTCTCTCCTACACGAAGAAGAAACCATTCGCCTGCTGACTCACTCAGGAAACACTGAGAGACGCAAGCACATACAACAGACACATGCTGGGCCCAGAGCTGGGCAATTTCACTCCTGTCCTCAAAATCCGCTAGGGGAGGCTCCTGTCTTCCAAATCCAAAGCTACAGAGCATCTGTGCAGCACCAGAGCTGCAAGAAGACTTGCGGCCTGCCTGCAGGCATTCCCATCATCCACAAGAAAAGCAGCTCGTGGTTCTTCAGCAGCACAAACCAGTGCTCTCACTTTCAGTTTTTAAAAGTTCTTCATTTTAATGAGTCCTAAAAATACGTGCACATCTGATGCATCTTACAAATCGCATCCGTGTGCCAGATCCTTAACCCACAGCATTATTTACAATCATCAAGACATGGAAGCAACCTAAGTGTCCACCAGCAGACGAATGGATAAAGAAGATGTGATATATACGTAATGAAATAGTAGTCGGCCACAAAAAAGAATGAAATACTGCCTTTTTCAGCACCTGGATGGACCTAGAGATTATGATAATAAGATAAAGACAAATATCATATGATATCCCTTACATGTGGAATCTAAAAAATGATTCCAATGAACTTCTTTACACAACAGAAACAGACTCACCGACATGGAAAACGAACTCAAGGTTACTAAAGGGAAAAGGAGGGGAGGAGTCCGAGATTAACATATTAAAACTACCATATATAAAGTAGATAACCAACAAGGATCCACGGTATAGCACAGGGAACTGTACTCACTATCTTCTAATAACCTATAGTAGGAAAGAATTGGGAAAAAAAATATATATGTATGCCTGAATCACTCTGCCATACACCTGATACTAACGCAACATTGTCAATCAACTCTACTTCAATAAAAACCTTTTGAAGAATAAAAAACAAAAAGTAGAAACCAATCAGCAAGTGGGTAAAATGTCTCAATAGTTCCAGGAATCTTTAAAACGTTCTCTTGGGTTAACGAAAAAGCCCCTCTGCTTCTAAGAGTTTCACAATTAGGTTTGGTGTTCAGTTTAGTATAAATCCATGCTTAGGTATTTGATAAAACTACCTCTTCTCAATTACTTGACTTTTTGTTCACGTCCTTGCTTTAGAACTATACGAATAAACTTTAGCAATAATATCAATGTAAAAAGGTAAATAGGCGTTCCCGTCGTGGTACAGCAGAAACGAATCCAACTAGGAACCATGAGGTTGCAGGTTCGATCCCTGGCCTTGCTCAGTGGGTTAAGGATCTGGCATTGCCATGAGCTGTGGTGTAGGTCGCAGACGCGGCTCGGATCCTGCGTTGCTGTGGCTGTGGTGTAGGCCAGTGGCTACAGCTCTGATTTGACCCCTAGCCTGGGAACCTCCATATGCCATGGGTGCAGCCCTGAAAAGACAAAAGACAAAAAAAAAGAAGTAAGTAAACCACAAACTTCTTTCTTACCTGTCAATTATGTTCAATTTCTCATGTTCCCTTGCAGTCCTGTCCACTCCTAACGAAGTCTGGATGGTGTCTCGCAGGATGCCGTTGATGGCTCTGAGTTAGTGACCAATAAATTATTCTTCCTCCCCTAAAGCCAGAACATGAGAGGAGGGTGTGAAAACGCTAAAAATGTAAATTAACTGATTTCACTCGCAAAAACATGAGCTTCCTTATTCCTAAATCTCAGCTCTGCAGGTCTGATTTAATACCCACTGGAGAGAGTCCTATCCTTGGGGTCCTGTTAGTGGTTCCACTGAGTTGAAGTTAAGACTACCCAACGGCAGGAGTTCCCGTCATGGCGCAGTGGTTAATGAATCCGACTAGGAACCATGAGGTTGCGGGTTCGGTCCCTGCCCTTGCTCAGTGGGTTAAGGATCCGGCGTTGCCATGAACTGTGGTGTAGGTTGCAGACGCGGCTCGGATCCCGCGTTGCTGTGGCTCTGGCGTAGGCCGGTGGCTACAGCTCTGATTCGACCCCTAGCCTGGGAACCTCCATGTGCCGCGGGAGCGGCCCAAGAAATAGCAAAAAAAAGACAAAAAAAAAAAAAAAAAAAAAAAGACTACCCAACGGCAACTTCAGATGCCCCCTCTCAGATCCCACTGCTGAACTGGGGACTTGACCATGAAGATTAAAACTGGCACTGTATCTTGGAAACTGGAGGAAGCTTAAGAGGAATCCTGGTCCGCCTCCATGAGTGTTTACGCTCAGGGGTCAAGATTAGTGAAGCTTATTAATGCTTCACTTGGTCACGGCCACACAGGCCTAGTCTGGAGTCCGGATGATGGCTTCACATGAGCAAGAGCAAGACCACACTTTGATTGCCTCGGCCTGCTGAGCACAAGCAGGATTCTGCTTCCATTGCCACGCTCAGCCGGGAGCCCTGTTGCAGGTGCCATCACCCAGGGTTCCAAGCAGTAGCCCTACCGAGAACTCAGACAGCTCACAAGTGAAGGTTGATGCTACCGCACTAGACAAAGAGCCCCGACCAGCCAAGGGGCTGGCTAAAGGCCACCGGGCCATGGAGTGAGCAGTCGAAGACAGAAATAAGAAATGCCAGCTCTACCATGACGACCACTTGAAGAAATAAAGATGACATCTTTTGATGATTTAAATGAGTTCTCCGTTTCTTTCTTCTTCCTTGCCCTTACGATTGTATACATAATGTCTTGGTGGTAGTGTGATGTTTCCACTGGTGCACAGAAGTGAGTGAACACGAAGACAGAGCTAGAAGCAGAGCGAAGTCAGGTGGAGACCCTCTGGAGTCCAGACATCACTTCCAGAAGCGGTGTTTTACCTGCGATGCTCGTGTTCCTTTTGGTGAAGTGAGTGGATGGATGTGTGTGTGTGTGTGTGTGTGTGACAGTAGCACTGGGCTCGACTGGGGTATTGTGGGACTGTGCATGTACCACTGAGGTAGTCTGAAATGACTTTCTCTCCCCAATACTTCTTTCTCTCCACTTTGTGAAAGATTCTGTTCCAGCTATTGGAGTGGTCACATGAACCAGGCTGTGCCAAATAGACTCCTTCGACTTTGAAGCCAAAAAATATTCATCCAAGCAGGGAACCTGACCAAAGAAAGTGCAGATTAAGCTCATCGAGTCTGAGCAAAACCTACAGAGAGAAGGCACTTGGAACTGGAGTAACTGGATGGTCCCTGGGTTTCTGCTTCTAAACTCCCAGGGAACTCTCATTCTGCCCTTTCCAACGCTTGTGAAGGTTGTGAACCTGTTTGCCAGTTTCCTTCCAAGAAATTCCCTTTGTGCTTTAATTCATTATGTAGGTTTCTATTGCTTGCAACAAAAGAACCTTACTTAATACAACTATGCAGATATTAAAAGAAAAGAAAAGAAAAAGAAGCTCCTAAATAAAGTGAAAAGAGCAAAATACAGAGTGGAGTATATAGTATGTCATAGTTTGTGTAAGAAAATGGAACATCCCTGCATAGGCATAGACTATCTTTGGATGTGGCCATGCTCAAGAAACTAAGCAGAGTGGGGGGAATGGGGTGGAAGGAAGGCCTTTTTTTTTTTTTTTAACTATACCTTCCTGAAATTCAAACCATGTACACTGTTTTGACACTTATTTTATTTTTTTGTCTTTTGTCTTTTTAGGGCCGCACCAGTGGCATATGGAGGTCCCCAGGCTAGGGGTCTAATCGGAGCTACAGCCGCCAGCCTACACCAGAGCCACAGCAACGTCGGATCTGAGCCGCATCTACAACCTACACCACAGCTCATGGCAACACTGGATCCTTAACCCACGGAGCGAGGCCAGGGATCGAATCTGCAACTTCATGGTTCCTAGTCGGATTCGTTAACCACTGAGCCACAATGGGAACTCCTGAAAATTATTTTAAATAAAAGACTTAAGTAGATATATGTACTACTATGGAAATGATAAAATGCTATCACTTTATCAAGCAAGCTGCAGCACTTTAAGCAAAATATGATCCCATTTGTGTGTGGCTCTGAAGAGAAAAAAAGAGTGTTTGTGTGTGTGGGTACGAGCATACATGCATATGTGTGTAGGAGGGTGTGGGACAGTTTATATACTGAGAAAACCATCTGGAACAATACCTACCAAACTGACAGCATAAACACCATATTCAATGGAGGGAAATGGAAAGCATTTCCTCCAAGATTAGGAACGAGAGAAGGATGGCCACCATCGCCACTCTTTCTCAACAGAGGACTAGAAGTCCTAGCTAGAGCAATTAAACAAGACAAAGAAATAAAACACAGCCGAAGCAGAAAGGGAGAAGTAAAACTGTTACTATTTGCAGATGATAGGATTCTGTATACAGAAAAATCCCAAAGACGCAAACCAAAAACTGTTGGAACGAATAAAAATCTTTGGGTAAGCTGCAGGATACAAAATCAACACACGGAAATTAATTGCATTTCTATACACTCAGAATGAAACATCTGGAAAAGAAATAAAGGAAACATCAGAAGAGCATCAAAAAAATGAAATACTTAAGAATAAATCTAATCAAGGAAGTGTAAGATCTGTACAATAAAAATACAAGACTTCGGTGAATGAAACTGAAGAAAACACACACAAAAGGAAAGACATCCTCTACTCACGGACTGGAAGAACTGATATTGTTAAAAGGTCCATACTAACCATAGCATCTATAGAGTCAATGCAATCCCATCAATACCAATGAATTCTTTACAGAAATAGAAAGAACAAGCCTAAAATTTGTATGGAACCACAAAAAACCCTGACTAGCCAAAGCAGTCCTAAAGGAAAATAAAGCTGGAAGTATTACACTTCTTGATTTCAAATTATACTATAGAGTTTAAAACAGTATGGTAGTGGTGCAAAAACAGACATATAGACCAATGCAATAGAGAGCCCAGAACAGAACCCTGCTCATGCGGCCAACTAATATTTGACAAGGGAGCCAATAGCTTTCAATGGAGAAAACATAGTCTCTTAAAGGAACAGTGTTAGAGAAACTGGATAAATGTACGCAGAGCAGTGAAACTGGACCCCTATCTTATACCACTCACGAAAATTAACTTCCACTGGATTAAAGACCAGAAGACATAAGACCCAATATTATAAAACTCCTAGAAGAAAATATAGGAGGGAAGAAACGCCTCAACATTGGTGTTAGCAATTTTTTAATATATATATATGACATCAAAAGCACAAACAACAAAGGCAAAAATGAACAAGGACTACATCAAACTTAAAAGTTTTGCACAGCAAAAGAAACAATTAACAAAATAAAAAGGCAGCCTACAGAATGGGAGACAATTTTTGCAAACCATGTATCAGATATGGGGTTAACAACCAAAATATAAAATCTCATACAATTCAAAATTAAAACAAAACAGTACAATTGAAAACAAATGAGCAGAAGAACTAAATAGATATTCTTCCAGATACCAACAGGTACATGAAAAGATGCTCAGCCTCACTAAGCATCAGGGAACTGTAAATCTAAATCACAATGAACTATTACCTCACACCTGTGAGAATGGCTATCATCAAGAAGACGAGAGACAACAGATGCTGGTTCCCAAGCCATTTAACTGCACTTTAGAACAAAATTCAAGTATGGCAAAATTCACAATGTCTGGTACCCAATCAAAAATTAGCACACATGTGGGAGTTCCTGTCGTGGCTCAGTGGTTAACGAATCCAACTAGGAACCATGAGGTTGCAGATTCGATCCCTGGCCTCACTCAGTGGGTTAAGGATCCAGCATTGCTGTGAGCTGTGGTGTAGGTTGCAGATGCAGCTTGGATCCTGCGTTGCTGTGGCTCTGGTGTAGGCTGGTGGCTACAGCTCCAATTAGACCCCTAGCCTGGGAACCTCCATATGCCATGGGAGCGGCCCAAGAAATGTCAAGAAGACAAAAACAAAAACAAACAAACAAACAAAAAAGAATCTGACTAGGAAACATGAGGTTGCAGGTTCGATCCCTGGCCTCACTCAGTGAGTTAAGGATCTGGTGTTGCCATGAGCTGTGGTGCAGGTCACAGATGAGGCTCAGACCTGGCACTGCTGTGGCTCTGGAGTAGGCCGGCAGCAACAGCTCCGATTAGACCCATAGCCTGAGAACCTCCATATGCTGTGGGTGTGGCCCTAAAAAGACACAAAAAAATGAGTAGACCTGCAAAGAAAAAGAAAAATACAAGCCATCATGAGTAGAAAAATGAATCAATAGAAAATGATTTGGAGATTCTATCAGAGATGACAGACTAAAGACAACAAATATTATTTCATATGTTCATGAAGCTTGAGAAAAGCTTGAACATGTTAAATAGAGACATAGAAGGTATTTTTTAAAAGACCCAAATCAAATACAGATGAACTATAATGTCTGATATGAAAAATATACTGGATGAGATTAATGGCAGACTAGACAATATAAAAGAAAATATAAATGAACTTTAAGACATAGCAGTAGAAACTATTCAAAATGAATAGAAAAATGACTGAAAAAAGAAACAGAGCATCATTGAGATCTGGAACAAATTCAAGTGACCAATACACTTGTAACTGGAATTCTCAAAGATGATGATGGATAGATAAAAATATTTGAAGAAATGACTGCAAATTTTTCAGTTATAATGGAAAGTATAAATGCATGGACACAAGAAACTCGATGAGTTCCAAGCATTAAAAAAAAAAAAAAAAAAAAAAAAAAGAAAGAAAGAAAGAAAGGAAGGAAGAAAAGAAAAACAAAAACCACATCACAGCATCTCAAAACCAAACTGCTTTAGGAGTTGCTGCTGTGGTGCAGTGTGTTAAGGATCCAGCATTGTCTCTGCGGTGGCACAGGTTCGATCCCTGGCCCAGGGCAGTGGGTTAAAGGGATCTGGTGTTGACGCAGCTGTAGTGTAGATCACAGCTGCAGCCTGGATTCAATGTTTTGGGTATGGCCATTTAAAAAAAAAATCAAATGGCTTTCAATTATTATGATGAAGAAACTATTATTAAAAGCAGTCAAAGAAGAGAGACAGTACATTCAGAGAAACAAAGATTCAAATCAGATCTCAAAAATAGAAGCTACAAAACAGTGAAAACATATTTATAACACAGAAAGAAGAAAACAATCACTGACCTAGAATTTTTTACCCAGTTAAAATATCTTTCAAAAATGAAAGATACTTGCCCACACCCTCATCCTCACTGTCAGGGAATCAACGGCCATGCCCTTCCTAGCACAGTGGGTCTTATGGCCATGGGGTCAGAGTCCCCTGCTGCAGCTCTCACCACCTTGAATCCCTTGTGAGCACATGTGACAAAAAAGAAATGGATAGGGTCAAGATGAGGCAAGGTTGGGGACTTTTTAAATACTTTTTTTTATTACAAAAGTTACATACTTTTCAATTTTTAGCAGAAGATACAAAAAAAAAAAAAATGTACAAATTACACTCCACTCCTTACCCTTGCTTAATGGTGACAACCTGAATGTTCTCTCACATAAGATCAAGGATGTCCACTTTTCACTACTTCTATTCAACAGTATCCTGGAGGGTCTAGCCAAGTGCAATAACTCAAGAAAAAGAAATAAAGGGCATTTGGATGAAAATGGAAGAATTATAACTTTCTTGATTTGCAGCTGACACACTTTTATGTGGAAAATCCTCTATTATCTGTAAATAGCTAGCAGAGCTGTTAAGAAAGTTTAGCAAGGAGGTAGGATTTGAGTATACAAATGTTAATTGTATTCCTAATATAACACCAAACAATCAGGACCTGTACGCTGAAAACTGCAAAACACGTCTGAAAAAACTGAACATCTAAGTAAGTGGAGAAATATATCATGTTCACAAATTGGAAAGTTCAATATTTTTAAGATAATATTCTCCCAAACTAGTGATGAAATAAAAATTCATATTCTAAGACAAGTCAAGGAAAATTTAAACATACCCCAAAAATGTTTTTCTTCTTTTTAGGGCCACAACCTAAATATTGAGGTTCCCAGGCTAGGGGTCAGGTCAGAGCTGTAGCTGCTGCACTAGGCCACAGTCACAGCAACACCAGATCCACGAGCCATGTCTGTGACCTACACCACACCTCACGGCAATGCCAGATCCTTAACCCACTGAGCGAGGCCAGGGATGGAACCCGCATCTTCACAAATACCAGTCAGGTTTGTTTCCACTAAGCCACGATGGGAACTCCAACACACAATTTTTTTTCTGTCCTTTGGCCTCTTCTCTCCCCTCTACTGTGCATTACGTATCTGCCTTGATCAAACCTCCCCATTGGCAGAAATACCTGCTCAACCATAAAGAGCAACATTCTCCTAGGTTTAAGGCAAGTCCTTAAAAGGTAACAACACTCCTTGATCTTGTAAGGGGTCACGATAACTTACCACTTTATACTTATGGATCCAGATTATGCAAACTATCTTTTGTCACTGACTGTACACCCTCTGTCTTAATTTATAAACCTTATATAAATGCCTTGACCTCTGATGGGTGGAACAGATCTCTGAGCTTTCTCAGAGGCTGTTTCTAGGTTATAACTCTCAATTTGACTTAAATAAGATATTCCATTTCTTTCTTAGATCAACTGATTAATTTTTCTTTTCTTTTTTCTTTCTTTTTTTTGCTTTTTAGGGCCATACCTGTGGCATATGGAAGTTCCCAGGCCAGGGGTCGAATTGGAGCTACAGCTGCCAGCCTACGCCACAGCCACAGCCACACGGGATGCAAGCTGTGTCTGCAACCTACACCACAGCTCACAACAATGCTGGATCCCCAACCCACTGAGTGAGGCCAGGGGTGGAACCTGCCATCCTCACGGATCCTAGTCAGATTTGTTAACTGCTGATCCACGAAGGCAACTCCCTCATTTTTCCATAACAGGCATATAAATTCAACACAGTCCCAATATAACAAGTTCCTTCTAAAATAGAAAGGTTCCTTCTAGCATGGAGACGTTCAGGGCGCTCTCAAAAATAGCACAAGTTGTGGTGGAAGATAATTGAGAGGATAGTGGTAGATTTGTTGAAGTTACAAGCTAAATTGAAGACTGCTAGTTTGCAAGGAAAGAACTGGAAGAAAAAATAGCTGGAAGTAGCTCTACTAGGGTAAGAACAAACATCAAATACTGACCTCAGGAACTACTACCTCCTTGGAAGAAGCTAGGATTTGACTGATTTCGCCTCTGGAATGGTTGATGCCCCAGGGCATTGTTGAAAACAATACAGCAATTATCCCACAATTTGTGGAGTTTAACAGCTGGGTGTGATGGGGAAAGAGAGAGCTAAAAAGAGCTCTGCCAAGAGTGGCAGTGGGCACACCCAAGGCTCCACACCCTTGGTTGAAAAGCAACATCAGAGTCTTGATGCTGTGTGTGTTTACTAACATAAAATAATTATCACTATACAGACTTCACTAACATAACAACTGGTCGCTAAACAAGTAATCAAACAAATGGGGAGGAGGGGGAACCAGAATCCAGAATTGCTATTAGAAATTAACTAAAATGTCCAATTTCCAACAAAAAACGTATGAGACATACAAAGAAATAGGAAAACACAGCTCATACTTTGGAGGGAAAAAAAGTAGGCAGTAGGAACTGCTTGTGAGCATGACCAGATGTTGGATTTAACAGATGGAGACTTCAAAGTAGTTGTAAATATGTTCAAAGAACTAGTGGAAAGCGTAATTTACAAGATAAAGGAAGGTATGCTGACAATGTTACATCAAATAGTATCAAGAAAGAGATACAAATTATTTTAAAAGAACCAAATAGAAATTCTAGTGTTGAAACATAATAATTGAAAAACTAACTTGAGGGGGTCAACCTCTTGCATAAAAAAGAATTAACAAAGTTGAAGATTAGATTGACAGAGATTTTGCCATCCAAAGAACAAAGAGAAAAACAAAAAACCAGAAATAAAGAGAGGTTCAGGAAATGGGGGATAATACCATTAAGCAAACCAACATAGATGTAACAGAAGTACCAGAAGAGAAAGAAAAAATATTTAAAGAAATAATGGCTGAGAACATCATTCCACATTTACTGAAAAACACTAACCCACACCTTCAGCAGCTCAACAAATTCCACAGGGATCCACAAAGAGACTTGTCACAGTTGAAAAACAGAAAGCCAAATTCAAGGAGAAAATCCTGAAAGTGGCAAGAGAAAAATGACTGGCCACTTGTAAGAAATCCAGTAAGAGGGAGTGCCCATTTTGGCACAGCAATGAGTCTGACTAGTATCCATGAGGATGAAGGTTCAATTCCTGGCCATGCTCAGTGGGTTAGAGGATCTATTGTTGCTGTGGGCTGTCGTCTAGGTCCCAGATACAGCTAGGATCCTGGAGTTGCTGTGGTGTAGGCTGACAGCTCTAGCTCCAATCTGACCCCCAGCCTGGGAACTTCCATATGCAATAGGTGCAGCACTAAAGAGCAAAAAAAGAAAAAAGAAATCTGACAAAAATAGCAGTTTATTTCTCATCAGAAACTAGGGGCCAGAAAGCAGTAGATAACATATTCAAAGTGAAAAAAAAAAAAAAAAAAAAAAACCCAAAAAACTTGTCAATCGAGAACCTGATATCCAGCAAAGCTACCTTTAAAAAATGAAAACAAAATAAAGACATTACCAGGTAAATAAAAATTGAGAGAATCTGTTCCTTAGTTCACAGACCAGTTTTGGGTTCTTTGGGGTTTTGTTTGTTTTTGGCCACAGCTGTGGCAAGCCAAAGTTCCCAGGCCAGGGATCAAACCTGCACCACAGCAGTGACCCAAGCCACTGCAGTGACAACACCACATCTTTAACCTGCTGTGCCACCAGGGAACTCTGAGAGGTATTTGTTTCTAGCACACACACCTTATAAGAAATACTAAATGGAAGCTCCCTGGTAGCCTGGCACTTGAGGATTTGGCATTGTCACTGCGGTGGGTGGGTTCAATCTCTAACCTGAGAACTTCTGCATGCCATGGGCACAGCCAAACAAATAAATAAAACTATTTTTTAAAAATACTAAAGGAATTTTTTCAGGCTGAAAGCAGTGACCTCATATAGTAATTTTAATTCACATGAAAAAAGACAAGAGCACTAGTAAAGGCAATTATGTAATTATAAAATACCTTAAAAATACATTTTTGTTCACCTTTCTCCTTTTAAACTATCTGAAAGGCAATTGTATAAAACAATATGTACATAATGCATTGTTGGTCTTATATAGAAATGTAATAATTTTGGAGTTCCCATCGTGGCGCAGTGGTTAACAAATCCGACTAGGAACCATGAGGTTGCGGGTTCGGTCCCTGCCCTTGCTCAGTGGGTTAAGGATCCGGCGTTGCCGTGAGCTGTGGTGTAGGTTGCAGACGCGGCTCGGATCCCGCATTGCTGTGGCTCTGGCGTAGGCCGGTGGCTACAGCTCCGATTCAACCCCTAGCCTGGGAACCTCCATATGCCGTGGGAGCGGCCCAAGAAATAGCAACAACAGCAACAACAACAACAACAGACAAAAAGACAAAAGACAAAAAAAAAAAAAAAAAAAAAAAAAAAGAAATGTAATAATTTTGCCAATAACAATGTAGAGGTAGAGTTCCTGCTGTAGCTCAGTGGAAATGAATACGACTAATATTCACGAGGATGCGGCTCAATCCTTGGCCTCGCTCAGTGGGTCAGCAATCTGGTGTTGCTGTGAGCTGTGGTGTAGATCACAGACGCAGCTAAGATTCTGCATTGCTATGTCTGTGCTGTAGGCAGGCAGCGGAGGCTCTGATTAGACCCCTAGCCTGGGAACCTTCACATGCAGCAGGAAGCGGCCCTAGAAAAAGGCAAAAAAAAAAGAGAAAGAAAAGAAAAGGACTCCAGATAGTAGCTTGAATTCATAAGAATGAATTGAGATTCTGAAATGATAAATAGGAAGGTTAATTAAGAAAAGATATAAATATAGGCATTCTCATCGTAGCCCAGTGGTTAATGAATCCAACTAGGAACCATGAGGTTGCGGGTTCGATCCCTGGCCTCGCTCAGTGGGTTAAGGATCCAGTGTTGCCATGAGCTGTGGTGTGGGTCGCAGACTCGGCTCGGATCTGGCATTACTGTGGCTCTGGCATAGGCCGGCGGCTACAGCTCTGATTTGACCCCTAGCCTGGGAACATCCATATGCCGTGAGAGTGGCTCAAGAAAAGGCAAAAAGACCAAAAAAAAAAAAGATATATATTTTCTCCTCCCTTTCTTCTCTCGGCTTCTTTAAGAGCCACAAATTATATAAAATAATAATTTTACATTATTATAATCAGATCTGCAACTCTGATTCAACCCCTGGCCTGGGATCTTCCATATGCTGTAGGTGCAGCCATAAAAAGGAAAAAAAGAAAGAAGAAAAATTATACTAACATGATTGTCACATTGATAGAGGTAGTATTATTTATAGCAATAATATTACAAAAAGGGGGAAAGAGATACTGGCTATATAGGAGTAACACTGCCATGTTTCACTGGGTTTAGGTTCATAAAAACCTAAAGTTGATTCTGATGAGATGTCTAGGGTAAGCTCTAAAGCAATCACAAAGGAAATAACTCAAAATATTTATTGAGGGAGTTCCCGTCATGGCTCGGTGGTTAACAAATCCGACTAGGAACCATGGGGTTGCAGGTTCAATCCCTGGCCTTGCTCAATGGGTTAAGGATCCGGCGTTGCCATGAGCTGTGGTGTAGGTTGCAGATGTGACTTGGATCCCACGTTGCTGTGGCTCTGGCGTAGGCTGGCGGCTACAGCTCCAATTCGACCCCTAGCCTGGGAACCTCCACATGCTGTGGGTGTGGCCCTAGAAAAGGCAAAAAGACAAAAAAAAAAAAAAAAGTATTGAACAAGATCACTAAAGGAATTAAAAAGCAAATCAGTGGAGAAAGGATAGTCTTTTCAGCAAAGAGATCTGATCTGAAACAACTGGATGTTAACATGCAAAAAAGCCTAAAACTGAAAATAATAAAAGATAAAGTATTAGCGAGGGTGTGGCGTAACTCCAGCTCTCAAACACTGATCACGGGATGTAGAATTGTATAGCCACTCTGTAAAAGTCTGACAGGTTCTTGAAAAGTTAGGCACACACTTATATGATTCAACCAGTCCACTCTTGGGTATTTCACCCAAGAGAAATGAAATCATAGGTCCATATAAAGACTTAGTCATGTCCCTGGTAATAGTAATAGTCAAAAATTGGAAACAACGCAAATGCCCATTACATAGTGAATAAATAAGCAAATTATGATAGCTCTATACTGTGTACTACTACTTAGCTGGAAAAGTAATTTTTTTTTGGCCTGCACCCAAGGTATGCAGAACTTCCCAGGCCAGGGATCAAATCTGTGCCTTGGCAGTGACCTGACCCCCCATGGTGACAATGCCAGCTCCTCAACCTTTTGAGCCACCAGGGTACTCCAAAAATAATTCATTCTTGATTCATGCAATAAAAGGAGTCACATGGATGAATGTGAATAAATCTCAAAGTAGTTCAGCTGAGTCAAAGAAGCCAGACCCAAACAGAGAACACATGGTTCTTGCTTCCATGTACAGAAAATTCTAGAAAATGAAAACTTTTCTACAGAGACAAAGCAGATCAGTGGCTTCTTGAGGCAGGGGAGGGGGGATGAAAGGAAGGACAGGTGTTCATGCTCGCAGCGACGAAAGGCTGGGGGAGAGACGCTTCGGGATCTTGACTGCAGTGACGGCTCATGGGGAGATTCACACGTCAAAGCTCACAACGTTTTATACTTTATTTTATTTTATTTTATTTTATTTTTGTCTTTTGTCTTTTTGTTGTTGTTGTTGCTATTTCTTGGGCCGCTCCCACGGCATATGGAGGTTCCCAGGCTAGGGGTTGAATCGGAGCTGTAGCCACCGGCCTACGCCAGAGCCACAGCAACGCAGGATCCGAGCCGCGTCTGCAACCTACACCACAGCTCATGGCAACGCCGGATCGTTAACCCACTGAGCAAGGGCAGGGACCGAACCCGCAACCTCATGGTTCCTAGTCGGATTCGTTAACCACTGCGCCACGACGGGAACTCCCCGTTTTATACTTTAAACAGAAGAAGTTTGTTGTGTCAATTATACCTCAATATAGCTGGTAAAACACGTTATGGGGGAAAAAACCTCAAGCGAAATAAAGAGTCAGTGAGCTTCTAATGTTTTCTGCATGTACGTTTTTCTAATGAACAGAAGTCATATTTAAGAAAAATTCTTGGGAGTTCCTGCTGTGGCTCAGCGGGTTAAGGATCCAGCACTGCCAACAGGCCACAGCCAAAGTCACAGATGCAGCTCAGATCTGGTGTTGTGGCTGTGGTGTAGGCCGGCTCCAATTCGATCCCTGGCCTGGGAACTTCCATATGTCACAAGTGCAGCCGTATAAAGAAACATCTTGGCATCCCAATGCTCAGGACTCCCAGAAAATTTGCAGAAGTGACAGTCCAGTCTCACTCTCCGAGACTCATTTTCGCCCAGGTCCTTGAAGCCTGAGCCATAAGGGAGTTAAATGCAGACTGACAGGAAAGATCACCTCTGCACCTTTCAAGCCTTTGGGGATCGCATTCATCTCTGAGCTTCCCCTCAGGGATTCAGTATCGCTTTCCGTTCATTGTTGGAAGGGAAGGACAATGCTAGGTTCTTCCACTTGGTTGTTCCTACCATCATAACTCTCTTTTATGACCGCACCTGCAGTATATGCAAGTCCCCAGGCTAGGGGGTCAAATCGGAGCCGCAGCTCCCAACCTACACCACAGCCCCAGCAAGGCAGGATCCGAGCCACATCTTCATCTACACCTCAGCTGGCGGCAACCCGGATCCTTAACCCCCTGCGGGAGGCCAGGGATAGAACCCATATCCTTACGGACACTGTGTCAGGTTCTTAACCCTCTGAGCGCCAACAGGAACTCTCTACCATAAGAACTCATAATACCAAGGGTCAGAAAGCCAATGGGGGACTTCTATCAGCTGTCAGGTATATCTATTCTAAGCATTCAATCAGGAATGAGATAAATAATAAGACAGGTTTATGGATCCCCCAGACCAGCTGGGAGAAGGACTCAGCCTAATTCCATCTATCACTTCATCGCCATAAACCTCCTTTCTGACTGGTGGCCTACAGTGGAGTCCTAGGTCCCAAGGAATTTGCCTACAAAGTTCAGAATTCCTGGAAAGTCTGGATATTTCCCTTTTGCCGGTGCAGTTATTCTAACAAACGGCTTCAGGTCCTTTGGAGAGAATGTTACGAGGAAGACGACACAGTCCTTCAAGGGTGTCTGGCCTCTGTTGGTTTTGGGGGGTCAAGTTTACCGAAGAATAATTTACAAACAATAAAATTCACTTCTCAGAGTGTAAAGTTCAATCAACTTTGACAAATGCTTATAATTACACAACTAGCACAGGTTTTAATGTCGGTTGACAAACAGCCCAAAAGGCAGAGCAAAGCTCCAAAAACTAACATGACAATCCTGACTCAGGAAAAGCATGACAATTTTGTCCTACTAGGTATGAGGACTTTGAGGGTTTGGCTTTAGAAGTGTATACCGTGCGGATACAGGTGGACTCCTGGAACAGAAGAGAGGCCGGATGCAGACTTAAGCCTTTAGGGCTGCTTTACGTATGCCAGAGAGGGCGGGCACGAGAAACCAAAGAGGAAAGATGAACTATTCAATCAGCAAAAAGACCATATTTAAGAAAAACTCTGTGGGGCATAACGCAGAGATATTTTCCAAGCCATTCTCTATATCCCAATAAAAGTACAAATTAAAAAAGCAAAAACAAACAAAAAAAGAAAAAGTCTGGCATCCCAACCCTCAGGACCCCTAGAGAATTGGCAGACGTGGCAACCTCCTGATTTTTTTTTTTTTTTTTTTTTCCATTTCCTGGGCCGCTCCCGTGGCATATGGAGGTTCCCAGGCTAGGGGTCTAATCGGAGCTGTAGCTGCCAGCCTACGCCAGAGCCACAGCAACGCAGGATCCGAGCCACATCTGTAAACCACACCACAGCTCACGGCAACGCCGGATCCTTAACCCACTGAGCAAGGCCAGGGATCGAACCTGCAACCCCATGGTTCCTAGTTGGATTCGTTAACCACTGAGCCACGACGAGAACTCCAACCTCCTGATTTTTTTAAAAGGCAGATCCCTATCCTTTGAAAGGCAAATGCCCATCAACCTCTAATTATTACAACCCTCAACCTCCAATTATTAGGACACCTGGTTATCTATATGGGAAAATAATGGATCCCTCTATCTCCTATGATATATACTATATACCATACTAATCTATAGTCCAGATGGATTACAAGTTTAAATGGAAAAAGCAACCTTTTACAACCTTTAGAAGAAAATGTAATCTACACATAGAGAAATATTTCTACTTTTTAAAAATAAAGGACCAAACTGAGTATTTGAATTCATAATTTTAAACCACATAACAAAAGACACCACAAACCAAGTTAAAACAGTTAAAAGACAAACCACTGGGTCTGCCTCTGGGGAGATGGAGAAGCAACTGGGTTTTTCTCTATTCCTCTCGCTAAATATAAGTAGAAACTCTAGACAGCATACATAAAACAAGCATAACAAGTCTCTGAAAGGTGAAGAAGGCAGACCGGCTAAGGACTTTGGAACTCCACCGTAATGAGCTCCTGGGTATGCCTTTTGCCTCATGTATCCCGAACTTGGAGCTGAAGAAGCCAGTTATAAATAAACACCAACAGTGCTGACTCAAAAAACTACCCTCAGTGAGACCTTGCTGGACAGCACAGGGAACTCCACCTAGTCACTGGTGATGGAACATGATGGCGGATAATGTGAGACAAAGAATGTCTGTGTGTATGGCTGGGTCACTCTGCTGTACAGCAAAAACTGACACAACACTGTAAATCCACCATAATTAAAAAAATGAAAAACAAAAAAAAGCTCCACCCCAACCCACAAAAGCCTACTCTCCAGCCAGAAGACAAGGAAAACGGCAGCCCAAGAAGACAGAAGCTGTCTATCTTAAGACATAAACTGTTCCATTGTTTCAAATGCTACAGAGAACTAGGAGGGTACCCTCTCCCAGGCCAGCAGAGGCTGAGTGGAGACCCTCCACACCAGCCCCGGCCCCAGAACCCAGTCCAGCAACTACAGGAAGCAAGGCTAACTCCCGGCCCAGGTCTGACAACCCGCCAGCTAAAGGACTCCCTCTGAGGCAGGTCCCAGGGAAGGAGGGCTCACCCAGCATACGTCCCATTTACCACTTCTGACCCGGGAAAGTAGGGGGTTGGGGGGAGACCCTGAGGGGCTCCTGGATCGAATTAGGGGATTGACTGGGGAGGATCCCAACCTGGGCTGACACCAGAGCCTCCTCTGTGTACTCCTAACGGGGAAGAAAAGGCTGAGGTCTTTTTAAAAGCCCAAGAGGTGGGCATCTATCCGGACAAAACTCTACTTAAAAGAGACACATGCACCCGCATGTTCATTGCAGCACTATTCACAATAGCCAGGACATGGAAACAACCCTAATGTCCATCGACAGATGATTGGATTCGGAAGAGGTGGTATATATACACAATGGAATACTACTCAGCCATAAAAAAGAATGACATAATGCCATTTGCAGCAACATGGATGGAACTAGAGAATCACATACTGAGTGAAATGAGTCAGAAAGACAAAGACAAATACCATATGATATCACTTATAACTGGAATCTAATATCCAGCACAAAGGAACATCTCCTCAGAAAAGAAAATCATGGACTTGGAGAAGAGACTTGTGGCTGCCTGATGGGAGGGGGAGGGAGTGGGAGGGATCGGGAGCTTGGGCTTATCAGACACAATTTAGAATAGATTTACAAGGAGATCCTGCTGAGTAGCATTGAGAACTTTGTCTAGATACTCATGTTGCGACAGAACAAAGGGTGGGGGAAAAAATGTAATTGTAATGTATACATGTAAGGATAACTTGATCCCCTTGCTGTACAGTGGGAAAAGAAAAAAAAAAGAAAAAAGAAAAAAAGAAAAAAAAAAAAAAGCCCAAGAGGAAGCAGACAGAATAGAAACAAGGCAGGTCAGGCCATTTGCAGGCAGGAATTAAGGAGTCCCAGGGAACAAACCCACCTGGGACCACAGGGACAATGCAGAGGGGGTGACAGAGGCTGACCCTTTATGAAAATGTGGCCCTCATGGGAACCCAGGCAGCAAGAAACAACTGGAACAAGATAAAGTCGACCAGGAGCCAAGGGGACCCCTCAGCACTCCTAGGGCGCCTCAGGGAATGCCTCAGTCTACACACCAACCCGGGGTCACTGGAAGGGTCTGCGATCCTGAGGTCCTGACTCAGTTCCCAAAGTGCCCCGGATATTAGGTGCAGACGCCAGAAACCGGAACTAGAACCAGATACCCCAGCCTGCTCGAGGCTGCCTGCTGGGTGTTTAACAAGGAGACAGAGGAAGAAGCCAGGGGAAAGGCCCCGAGGCAAGCCATCCTGCTGGCCGTGGCCTTCCAGGGTCATCCAGTCAGCACAGGACTCTGGACTGACCGCCCACGGAAACTCTCAGCGCCAGTGAGTGACCTCAGCCCCCACCAAGGGAGAGCAGGGCACTAGGGCCCAATCAGTGCGTCACATGGGAACAAGAGGGACCCTGGAAAAGAAAATGTTCTCGCCACCCACAGAGGGGGACAGAAATGGCAGATCCCGGCCACCAGCCTCCAAGGCAGATGGTCCACACAGATGAAGGGTGGGGCCAGGAGGCTCCTGAGCTGGCCTCCAGTGACCCCCAAGCAACCCTGGCTGACATTGGACTTGGGGGGAAAGCCTGGTGAATTCCTAGAAAACACCGGTACCACTTATTCAGTTCTGAACACCCGATCGGGCAAAGTCAGTCACAAGAGCCGTAAAATTCTGGGGGTGTCAGGGAAGGCCCATGAGTGGGCGTCCACAGAGCCATCAGAAGGCTGAGTGGGCCACGCCACGCTCACCAGCCCCTCCTATTCGACCCTGAAGGTCCTAGACTCCCGTTAGGAAGACCTAACGTGAGTTGGGAAGATTTACATAAATTGGAAGATTTACATGAACTGGGGTGACTACCCGCCTAATGGAAGACAAACTGGAGACCGGTGTCCCCGGAGACCAAGGGCACAGGTGACAACGCTAATAGCTGAGGCCAAACCTCCCCGGAGTAAATCCTGAGCTCTGGGCCCTGGGGCGGCTGGGATGAGCTGCAGGAGCTGCTCCTGTGCTCTTCCATCTAAATCCCAGACAGACATGGCCCAATAGAAAACAGTACCCCTCGGTCAGGAGGCCTTGTTGGGCCCTGTCCCTGTGGTTCAGGGCCTAGCTGACCGGGGCCTTCCTGGACCAGCCAATCAGCCTGTGACACCCCCCTCTCCCCGTGAGGAAACCCAGTGGGGAATGTCGAACGATACAGACCTCAGGGCAGTGATGAAGCCGCTGAGGAGACACATCCAGTGGGCCCTCATCCCTGCGCCCTGCTGGCCACTCCACCGTCCACCAGGACCCAATATTCTGTATTAGATTAGAAGATGTCTTCTGCACTCCAGAGTCTGTAACTCCAAGAGTGACTCTGTAACTCCAGAGTCACAAGAAATTTTTGCTTTTGAGTGGCAGGACCCAAACACACAACAGAAACAATAACACTCTGGACTGTCCTGCCCCAAGCGTTCAAAACCCCCCACCATCTTTGGGGAGACTCAGCGAATGGCCTAAAAGATCTGCATCCAGGAGGTAGACGACATTCTGATGGCAGCCCTACCAAGGGGCCTCTGAGAAAATACTGGAACCAGCCTGAGCCACGTAGCCGCTAACGGTTATAAAGCGTCCAAGAGAAAGGCTCAATGTCACAGCCTCGGGTGACCTACCCAGGCTTCCTTCTCCCAGGTCGGAGAAGCCCAGTCCAGGAAAAGGAAGAAACATTTGCAGCCTCACCCCATCTAAAACCAGAAGCAGCTCAGGGTTTCCCGCAGGTGGCTGGGTTTTGCTGCGTCTGGATCCTTAACCAGAGTCTGATAACTGGGCCTCTGCATGAAAAGCTGAAAGGAAAGGTGATCCTGTTGAATGGAATCTAGAATGCGAAGGGGACCTTCAAGAATAAAAAGCAGATGCTTTTGCTTTTTAGCACAAAGAGATCTGGGAGGCCATGAGGGACTACTTAATAAACATGGGCAATGCTTTCCCAGGCTGCAGCCTGTACGCCATTAGAGGCTCGTCAGAGGACTCGTGACGGGAGAGAAGCCCTACCTGATCAGCCGAGGTCGAGGTAACTCTTGGCATGAAAAGCATAACTGGTTGGATAAGCCGTGCCCCAAGTGCACAGTGAACAACCCCAACACCTGAACCCCCACCCCCACCCCAGAGGCCTCCAGACAAGGCCCATTCAGACCAGAGGGACACATCCTGGAGAAGACTGGCCAACTGATTTCACCATCATGCAGAGGCAAGCTGGCAATGTCAGGGGCTGGCCTTTCTGGGTGCATGGAAGCAGTCCATGCTAAGACTGAGACAGCAGCTGAAGTAGCCAAGGCTTTACTAAAACAGATAAAACCTCCAGGTTTGGGCTCCCGAGAGCCCTGCAAAGTGATAATGGCCCAGCATATGTGTCTCCAAGGACGAGGGAGATAACAAGTGCCCTAGGCATAAAATGGACCTTGCCCTCAGCCCAGACACCCAATCATCAGCGAAAGCAGAGAGATCCAATTGACCGTGAAACTCCCTTAGCCAAGTTACACCTGGAAACTCCCATGGCTCCGCAGGCACTGAGCCCCCAGTGATAAGTTCAAGTTAGGCACACCTGAACTCCATGCCCTAAGCTGCAGAGAAGGGACACCTGGGTCCCCTTGAAATGGAACAACTCAAGTCTGCCCTCCAGGTGAGAAACCATGAAAGCTCTCACCAGGTGTGGCAGGCACCTCCACCCCCCCCATCACCACCACCTGACCCTCCACCCCTTCCAGCCGGGAGCCTCCATGTATCCCAAACCTGGAAAACCAACAGCCACAAGACCACCTTGGTGGAACAGACCCCACTCCCTGACCCTAAACTCCTGCTGCCCTGAAGTCGCAGGAGCCACTCCCTGGGGACACTGAATTCAAATGAAGAGGCCCTGAACCCCAACCTCGTCAAAGACGACCTGGGGCAATGGCCCCTTGACCACTGGTGGGAATGGCTCTCTGACCTGGAGCTTCTCCTCCAAAATACAACCAAAGGGCAACCAGGGACCCTCAGGCCGGGTGTTTTAGGAAAACGTGACCATGAGCAGAACTCTCTGGCTGATATCTGGGCCGCGGATCCTCAATTGCCTGGGGTCTTGGGTTTCCAAGGGGTTAGACAAACTGAGCGGAGCTTGGGGGCCTCACACACACCTAAGCGGGGGGGGGGGGGGGCTGTGTGTGCAGCTCGGCTCCTCCACCAGCCTCACCTCGAGGCCCGCAGCCCAGCAGGAGGCAGTCACAGAGGCTGGCACGCCCTCAGGGTCCCTCAAGAACGAGCAGCGGGACAAAGGCAGCGGAGAGACGGGAAATAAAAGTAGAATCTGAGAAATAAAGTCCAACCTGTTTGCGTCTTGTCCTCTGTGCCGAGTCTAGTCTCATTGGCTCGCGGGCACCCAAGGCAGAGCTCACGCACCGGGCCCTTCAGACCGCGGTCCAGGAGCCGAAAAGCCCCACCCACCGTGCAGAAGCCCCGCCCACACGCTCCTCCCCCGAGGGCGGCGGGCCGTGTGCAGAGAGGCTGCACCTGGCTCTGGATCCGCGTGAGCAGCTCCTGTGCGCCTGCGCTGAGTGCGTGAGCACCCCACCCCCTCCCCACTGAGGGATCCCTATAAACCAGCCCCACCCAGCCAGTAGGCTAGAGCGTCCCTAACCAGCCTCTCCTTAGAGAATAACGTCTTTCTTGGCTGCTGAACTGAATGGGACATGCTATTGGCTCCAGGCAGAAGGGCCTTTGTTGGGCTCCTTCGAGGGTGGTAACACTTGGACTTCTGTTCCCACCGCGCAGCAGTGAGGAAGCACCTTCTTTCCACTGCTGGGGTGGTATGAGATGAAGCCAGATAATACATGAGATGCAAATAAGTCCCCGAAGCTTGTAATAAAATACTACAAATGTCCAGGTTGCAATAATAAATTGCTCATCCCACCAAGAACCAGGAGGATCTTAAACCAAATAAGAAAGACAATCGATAGATGCCAACATCAAATAACATAGGTATTAGAATTATCTTATGAAGATTCAAAGCAACCACATAAGAAAGCCAGGCAATTACAAGCACTCTTGAAGTTGAAACTGAGCAGGGCCCAGTGGGGCTCCTGGGCACAAGCCTTTCTGTGTTCCCCATTTCTTGCTTTTAGGGAGGACTTTTTCAGTGAAAAGGACAGCACACATTCTTTATTTTATCACATATGCTTTTTTATTTTCTGTAAATGAATAATACCTTAAGTAAATCATCATTTCCATAATTGTCTCTTTTCAAGGATTTCCTGTTTTATTTTCATTGTAATGATCTTAGAACTTTCAATATAAAGATTTATATTTTTCCTTGAATAATGATGTATAAGTTTCCTTGGGAATAAGTAGGTACAAGCTGGAGTTAGCATCATGGCCCAGCGGAAACGAATCCGACTAGGAAACATGAGGTTGCGGGTTTGATTCCAGGCTTCACTCAGTGGGTTGGTGATCTGGTGTTGCCGTGGGCTGTGGCGTAGGTTGCAGATGTGGCTAGGATCCTGTGTTGCTGTGGCTGTGGTGTAGGATGGCAGCTGTAGCTCCGATTCAACCGGTAGCCTGGAAACCTCCATATGCCCTGGGTGTGGCCCTAAAAAACAAAACAAAGCAATATAAGCACCATTCTCAGGCTAAACTTGTACATATCTACATAAGACTAAGTTTGCCAACTTACAATTTTATTGCAAACTTGTATAAAAATGCAAGTATTCAAACTATTGATTTTTTTTGCTTACAATATTAATTAGTTTGTATTTTCCACCTGAAAACACAGAAAATCAGGAGGAAAGATTTTAGTGGCCATGTGTTCCTTTTTTGTCTTGAATTTTATTTTTTCGTTTCTCTTATGGTTTATTACAGGATATTGACTATATTTCCCTGGTTATACAGTAGAACCATCCTATAGATGATAGTTTGCATCTGCTAACCCCAAACTCCCAATCCATCCTTCCTCTCAACCCCCTCCTCCTTGGCAACCACAGGTCTGATCTATACATCTGAGAATCTGTGCAGATCAACTGAGCTAAGCTGGAGCTGAGTTTCCAAGGGTCCCCTTCCAGGACGGTTCAGGGGCAGGGTGGTTGCTGGGGAAGCCTGGGTGTGACTTGAAAGGGAAAACCGAAGCCTCGCCGTCCAAGCGCAAGATGCGGGCAGAGTACAGGGCGGCCGCAGCACCTGCCCATGGTTGCAGATGGGCAGCGTCCTCCTGGGGCAGGGCGGTGGCTGCGTCCACAGCTCCCTGGCTCCTCTAACGTCCTGGCCAGGCCCCGGGCAGCTCCTAAGGAGCCAGCAACTTCTTCTGCAGGTCACCAGCCATCCAGGGGAGAGTCAGACACGGGTTCCAGGCTGTCTTGGTGGGATCTGGTGGTTCTTGCAGGTCTGGCTTGTCTTGCCCTGTCCTGTTTCAGTTCAAGGCCTTTTCCTGACTGTTGTTTGCTGACCTACAGCAAGGAGAGACGCCCTAGACAACGGGTTAGACAACGGACACAAGCTTCCTGTGGACACTTCACCAGCTCCCACAAGCAGAAAAAGTCCAATGTGGACAAAAGTCCTTTATTCCACATCACTTGTCATGGCTCTGCTTCCCCTGCTGCACCCTGAGCAATACAGCTGGGCTGCTGCAATGACCCTGTCTGACTGAAAAGGGGAAAAAGCCTTTTCATGACTTTGGAAAAGAAAAATCCAAGAGATTCGCTTATTTTAAAAATTTACAGGAAGTTCTTATTGTTGCTCAGCGGTAACAAACCAGTGTCCCCAAGGACGTGAGTTCGATCCCTGGCCTCGCTCAGTGGCTTAAAGATCTGGCATCAGCATGACCTGCTGTGTAGATTTCAGACCCAGCTCAGATCCAGCATTGCTGTGGCCGTGGTGTAAGCCAGCAGCTACAGCTCTGATTTAACCCCTAGCCTGGGAACTTCCATTTGCAGTGGGTGTGGCCCTAAAAAAAAAAAAAAAAAAAAAGACAAAAGAAATTTTTGCAGAGCTCTCCGCAAAGAAGTGGATGTTCCTTATCTTTGAGATTTTCTCCCAGAGTAACTCTTGAGGACTTCGAACTGCAATCTAAGACATTATTTCTTGATAAACATAGCTACTCCATTTCCTTTAAATACTTTGCAAAAAATTCTAGACTTTTAAGAAAATAAGTCAACCCACCAAGTATAACATTCACCGCAAATTATTTTTCTTTAGCTAAATCCTCCCCCACCCCCACCCCCCGGTCCTTACAAAGCCACTTGAGAAATCCCATTTGACAAGGGATATTATTACAGTTTGTAATGCCCAATATCAGGGCAAGACTTTTTTTTTTGGCTCTTTTGTAAAGCCAATTTGAGTTATTTACAATGAACTTAAAAACCATGAACTTTAATGAAAAAGCTTGACAGGTTTGATGTATGATAGACTCAAGTTTCAAAAAAAAACCCAGGGAAAAAAAAAATGTTTTTTTGTCTTTCTGGCCATGGCATAAAAACATGGGTCCAGCCAGCCATTCGGAGCCGCTTCTCAGAGAGCAGTGAAATAGAGTTGCTTATAAAAATTTCTACAGAAAACTCGTTCACAAAAGAGATGTAAATGTTTTTGCATCAATGGAATAATGTAGCAGGAGGGGGCTGCGTTTCTCCCAACAAACAGAATCGGGTTTTGTGTGTTTGTCTGCGAGTGGTACTTGGTGGAGTCTGTCCCTGGAGCTGCTCCTAATTATTTTCCAGGAGAACCATAAAGTGGATAAGGTGCAGGGCAGCCCGCAGAAGAGTCTAGATTCTGGGGCTGATGGCCTGAAGGAGAGGGTGTTTCCCACACACTCTTCCAGGCTTTCCCTGGCATTGCCCCCCCTCCCCGCCCTGTTTTGTTCACGTCTTCGCAGTTGTTGTAAGCAGTTGCTCCAACGTAATCTTCAGCCAGTGTTTACTTTGACCGCAGACGGTTGATGGGGAAGGAGCTCCTTTTTCAAAGGAAATCCCTCCACTTTTCCTGTGCCTAAAGGCCAGAGAGAATAATTGTCGTGGCACCCGGCCCCGTGTGTTTAGAGCTTTGAAATGATCACAAAATTACTTTTCCCCTTTCATTTATTTTCCTCTTAAATCCTGTTTTACAGTAATCATTCAAATGACTTCACTACATGGTCAGCCAAATAATGGCTTTTGGAGGCTGGCTATTTTAAAGACCGAGGGACTAAATAGCCACTTCTCAGTACAAACCTTTTAAAAAGTGTTTGTTTAAGGAACAAGAAAGGTCTAGAATATGAATGAAAACGTGTCAAAAATACAATCGCACTTTCTCTAAAACCCTTTTAGGCCAGAAAAATGTAGATTTCACTCCTTCTTTGTAACTTTCTTGAAGATTATAAATGTCCCTTTGCATGAAATGAGAAACGAACAGGGCAAGATAGAAAGAGAAACATCTTTTAAAAGTATTCGTTTTAAGGACAGACTGTTTAATTTTAAATCATTAGTATAAAAATAAGAAAATAAAAGGGCGTACTGATTAATGTTAAATCGTTAAAGACTTACTGATTAATATGAAGTCGTTGACCTTACAACATAAATACCAAATCAGTTACTTAGCTGGGAGAGAGTCTGCACCCTGCCTTCTCTCCCTTTCTTTGACTCTATTAACTTCATTCTTTGGGATGGTGTCATTCTTTCTTTGGCTGAGTTTAACATGCAAAGTACAGAAAGAATAAAACCTGGCTTACTCTAAATTGGGTTTGACTCTTCCTTCAGTTTGCTAATTCCTGTTCAATAATCCCTCCCTCCTTCAATATTATTCAACCATTAAAAAAAAAAAAAAAAAAAAAGGATGAAGAGCTCCCACTGTGGCTCAGTGGTTAACGAACCCAACTAGTAATCATGAGGACGTGGGTTCGATCCCTGGCCTCGCACCGTGGGTTAAGGATCCAGCGTTGCCGTGAGCTGTGGTGTAGGTCGCAGAGGTGGCTCAGATCTGGCCTTGCTGTGGCTGTGGTGTAGACCGGAGGCTATAGCTCTGATTAGACCCCTGGCCTGGGAACCTCCATATGCCGAGGGCGCAGCCCTAAAAAACAAACAAACAAAAGCAGACAAAAATAAGAAACTGTGAAAAATAACCTTTGCACTTTTGCAGCAACACGGATGGACCTCAAGATGATCATACTAAGTGAAGTAAGTCAGAGAAAGACAAATATCACTTCCCTTATATGTGGTGTCTCATAAAGAGGATGCCAAAGAACCCATTCATAAAACAGAAACGAACACACAGAACTGAAGACCCGTCTCGGTTACCACAGGTGACATGGTCGTGGGGAGAGAGGAAGAGGGAGGGCGGACTAAGACATTCACTCTCCCGTGTAGAACAGAGGAGTAACGAGAACCTGCTGGAGAGCACAGGAACATCTACTCAATAGTTTGTAATAACCTATGTGGGAAAAAAGAATGGAGATATTTATAAGTATAATTGACTCACTTGGCTGTACACCTGAAATTAATACAACCTTCTAAGTTAACTATACTCCAAGAAAATTAAATTTAAAAAAATAATCCCTCCCTCCTCAAACAATGACAAAAATATCAAACAACAATTGGGATGCTGGGTGAGAAGGCACTTCCTGCGGGGCCTGGAAGGAAATGGACTCAGGCAGCCCTTTCTTGGCACCTAAGGCACATGGAGGTCCCCAGGCTAGGGGTCGAATCAGAGCTGTAACCGCCAGCCTACACCACAGCCACAGCCACGCCAGATCTGAGCTGCATCTGTGACCTACACCACTGCTCATGGCAATGTGAGATCCTTAACCCACTGAGCAAGGCCAGGGATCGAACCCACAACCTCATGGTCCCTGGTCAGATTCATTTCTGCTGAGCCATGACGTGGAGTCCTCAGGCAGCCCTTTAATTGCTGAATTGACTCACAAGCGTGATGGTGTCCCAGAGGCAGGTGGAGCTGCATGTACTCACCTACACTCAGGAGGAATTTAAATAATGGATGAACTGTGTCATTTAAAAACTGTATCAAAGTTTGGGGGGGGCGATACTGCTTGGTTTGGAAAACGGCCAGATGCAGGAAGAATATGCTAGAATCAGAAAATCACCATCTGGCCGTAACAGTTTCAGGTAAGAATCATCAATGGCTACTCAAATTCACGCACAAAAGCAACGTGAGATAAAAGATGGTCGCATGGTTTCAACATATCCCCCCCTCCAATGCCTATTCATTACAAAGGGGAATGAGTCAATTCCAGTGGAGAAGGCTGGCCTCACTGAAATCAGCTCTCTTGCCTCTTTCCTGCTTGCCCATTTCTGTTCCCCTCTATTCCTGAAAGAACCTAATTGACCTGTGGATTCTTTGCCTAGATAAAAAGAAGAAAGAATGAAGAATTAGGTAGTTAAAGAACACCCAGCTCTCAACCCCCAATTCCCCCCACCCTCCATCATCAATCTTGCGGGCAGATCACACAGGCAAGACAACATCTGAGGAGAGAATCAGCCAGGCTGCAAGCAATGAAGGTGAAGAAGGACCAGAACCCAACCTCCTGCCTGGAAGATTCACTAAGGTTCCTCCCCCTCCCCTTCCCTGTAACAGCGGTCATGGTTGGGAGTTCCCATCATGGCTCAGTGGCTAACCTACTTGACCAGCATCCATGAGGACTAGGGTTCAATCCCTGGCCTGGCTCAGTGGGTTAAGGATCTGGCGTTGCCGTGTGCTGTGGTGTAGGTCCCAGACACAGCTCAGATCTGGTGTTGCTGTGGCTGTGGTGTAGGCTGGTGGCTACAGCTCTGCTTCGACCCCTAGCCTGGGAACCTCCATGTGCTGAGAGTGCGGCCCTAAAAAGACACACGATAAAAAAATTAATAATAAATACAGATTGTCCTGGTTGGAGTTCCCACTGTGGTACAGTGGGGTAAGGATCTGACATTGCCAGCTGTGGTATAGGTCACAGCTATGGCTAGGATTCAGGCCCCAGCCTAGGAACTTCCATGCGCCGAGGGTACAACCGAAAAAGAAAAACAAGACAAAACAAAACACTGTCATGGCTGAGCAGCATTTCTGGAGTTGGTCTTGGGACGTGAGTCTGCCTTCTCTCCAGATTACCAGGCTTTCTGATTACAGCACCTTTCTTTCTGTTGACACGCACCTCTTTTTTTTTTTTTTATCACTCAATGAATTTATTACATGTATAGTTGGGATCCCCACCTCTTGATTATCGGCTTTCGAATGGTGAGCAGCTGAACCTGAGTTTGGTGACATCACCACCGGAACCGAAGGTCAGGGTAAACATGACCCATCAGGGAACAAAGCAACACGTGCCTCCAAGCAGACACCTGGGTCTGATCATGGAGAAACACAAAAACATCTGAACTGGGGCACGCTCTACAGAAGCGTTGGCCTGCACGCTTCAAAAGTGTCACAGAAGACAAAGATCGGCTGCTTTCTGATTAGAGATGACGAAACAGATGTGACAACTAAATGCAAGTCGCTGCAGAAATTGTCATCTGCCTGCTGTAGAGGGAAACAAAGCTGGAGACTTTCAGAGACCGGCCTACACAATCCGTGTACGACGTGGCCCGGTCTGTGGCATTCAGACAGAGGGCTACAGATCCAGAAGGGCAGGACAAAAATGGCTTTCGCAGGAGGCAATTTTGTGTAGTGAACACCTATGGATTTTCTAGAACAAAAGTCATGGACCGCTGAGTCCTGTGTTGTCTGCAATACACAGGCTAAGCAGGGGTGTAGAAAGAAAAGACGCTCACGGGGGGGACATCAGAGGTGGTTCCCCTTCACCCCCCCGCCCCAGCCCATGGATGCTCTGCCAGTCCATCCTGGAGGCAGGAAGGTCCCCACACCATGTGCAGGTCGACATTCTCCTGTAAATAAGAGATAGCCTTTTTTGGTTTTGTTTGGTTTTCTACTCCATCAAACTCTTTCATAGGGTGCAATTTAAAGGAAATAAATGTACCTTGCTAATTCTGATTTTTTGGTAAGACAATTGATATACAAAATGTTTTATGGCACTAAAAATATGAGGTTTGTGTAAACTGTTTTTCATTTTCAGATAATCCCAAGACTTTTTTTTTTTTCTTTCAGGGCTGCACCTGTGGCATACGGAAGTTCCCAGGGTAGGGGTAGAATCGGAGCTGTAGCCACTGGCCTACACCACAGTCAGAGCAATGGGGGATCTGAGCTGCATCTGTGACCTACACCACAGCTCATGGCAATGTGAGATCCTTAACCCACTGAGTGAGGCCAGGGATCGAACCCACATCCTCAAGGACACTAGTGAGGTTCATTACAGCTGAGCTATAATTGTAATGAACGCTCCCCCACCACTCGACGTTTTGAATAGCACAAAACAACTGACATTTCTTCAAATAATTATTATGAGTTTTCTAAAATGTCTGTACTTTGAAAACAGTTTCCTACCCCTTATAAAATATATTACATATCACGTCTTACAGAAGAATACTTTAAAAAAATCTTCCTGCTATTTTGGAGGGAAGATATCTAAATCCCAGCCAGACGGTTGACATGCAGCAGGGTCCCAAACATACCAGGTCAAACTATTTTCTGTGTATTACCACCCTCCCACAGGGCCAGTGTGCTAATGCAGAAAAAAGTTTGTGCTTTGGAGCTGGACAGACCTAGCTCTGAATTCCAGCTTTAGTGCTTCCTATGAGAAGCTGGACAAATGAGCTTTCTGAATCAGTTTTCTAATCTGGAAAATGACGATAATAATGCTTACTTCTCAGAGTTATCGTGAGGATTAAAAAATGCAGATAAAGGGTCTGGCAGAGAGTGTGACACAAAGTACAAAGGCGGAATTAGTTCCTTCCCTCTTTCCTCTTATAATCCATGACTGGGACAATTTACATATCAAATTAGCATGCGATAACCTTCACCTTGGCTGTTGAGTTCATGAATGATAACTACATCATGAAAACCGGATTAATTAACTTTTCTATGGCCACAGATACGGAGGTTCCCCGGCCAAGCATTGAAATGGAGCCACAGCTGTAACCTACACTGCAGCTACAGCAACACTGGATCCTTTAAAGCCACTGTCTCGAGCTGGGGAGTGAACCCACACCTCCACAGTGACCCAAGCTGCTGCAGTCAGATTCTTAACCCCCTGTACCACGGTGGGAACTCCTAAAACCTGATTAATTAAAGCAGGTCATGCATGAATAATGAAAATTATCTTTTTTTTTTTTTTTTTGTCTTTTTGTCTTTTTAGGGCCACACCTGCAGCATATGGCTAGGGGTCTAATCGGAGCTATAGCTGCCAGCCCACAGCACAGCTACAGCAAAGCCAGATCCCAGAGGCATCTGCCACCTACACCACAGCTCATGGCAACGCTGGATCCTTAACCCACTGAGCAAGGCCAGGGATCGAACCTGCCACCTCATGGTTCCTACTCAGGTTTGTTTCCGCTGTGCCATGACGGGAACTCCGAAAGTTATTTTGAACTCTGGATTATAATTAGTCCAATTCTGTGTACCTGACGCCCAATATAAAATTACACATGAATATGTGTTCAATCAGTTTTCCTTTATCCTGAAATTTCAGCATTTATGTTAAAAGCAAAAAATGTTTTTGCAAGGTTGCAAGGTCAGAAATCACAGTTCTGGGAGTTCCCGTCGTGGCGCAGTGGAACCATGAGGTTGCGGGTTCAGTCCCTGCCCTTGCTTAGTGGGTTGACGATCCGGCATTGCCGTGAGCTGTGGTGTAGGTTGCAGACGCGGCTCGGATCCCGCGTTGCTGTGGCTCTGGCGTAGGCCGGTGGCTACAGCTCCGATTCGACCCCTAGCCTGGGAACCTCCATATGCCGGGGGAGCGGCCCAAAGAAAGAGCAAAAAGACAAAAATAAAATAAAATTGGCCCACTATCCTTCATCTGCCCAACACTTGCTTGTTCTCCTAGCCAGCTGATAGAACCATTGCTTTCATCTGGTTCCACTGTAACCATGGTTCCCAAATTGTCCATTACATAATTTAAACAGAAATTCTACAATATTCTTTAAAAAAAAAAAAAAGAAAAAAAAACACAGTTCTGGAAGTAAACTGCTAACATGGACCAAATACACACAAAACCTTACAAGAAGTGAATAAGTACATGAAAAGTCATTAGCCTGGTGTAAAAACGGAATTTTATCTGTATCTCTAATGCACAGCCATGAATTCAGTAAACGAATAGGATGGGATTTATACTCAGTCACTCACTCCACAAATACTTATTGACTGTCCACCATCTGATGTCACCTGCTCTCCAGAGGATAAAGAACAGACCGCTGATTTGGGCAAGTTGGAGGTCATGGGTAACCTTGACCCAGCAGATCAGTAGAAGGGTAAAGCCAAAAGCCTGACTGCAGTAGGGTTGGGTTTTTTTGAGGGGGGGCTGCACCCTCAGCATATGAAAGTTCCCAGGCTAGGGGTCGAATTGGAGCTGCAGTTGCCAGTCTACGCTGCAGCTCATAGCAACATCAGATCCTTCACCCACTGAGCGAGGCCAGGGATTGAACCTGCATCCTCATGGGGACCAGTCGGGTTGATTTCCACTGAGTCACAACAGGAACTCCTTTTGTGTGTGTGTGTGTCTTTTTTAGGGTTCCCAGGCTAGGGGTCTAATCGGAGCTGGAGCTGCTGGCCTAAAGCCACAGCCATAGCAACGCCAGATCTGAGCCACGTCTGCGACCTACACCACAGCTCACAGCAACGCCGGATCCTCAACCCACCGAACGAGGCCAGGGATCGAACCCGCAACCTCATGGTTCCTAGTCAGATTCGTTCACCACTGCACCACGACGGGAACTCTGTCACAATGGGAGTCATTTAACGAGAAAATGGGAGGGAAAGAAGCGAGGAAGCGGGTGTGGGAAATTTGAGAACTGCTCTGCGGGAGAACCAAAATGTTGGGTTTGAGTTGGAAAAAAGCATGGAGTCAAGTAATTCTTTTTAAGGTGGAAGATATCACAGCATCTTTGTAGGCTGAAGGGAATATGGCCCAGTGGAGAAGGAGGAACTGATACTGCAAGAGAGCAAGAGGGAAGTTTAAGAGCCAACACCCCAGAGAGCAGGAGTGGCATTCTGTGCCAGTGGCGGCGTTGCCTTTGGGGGACGAGGAAAGGCAGCGGTGAGGGTCTGATGAAGACTTGGGCAAGGGAAGAGGAGCTCTTTTTTTATCTGCTTCTATTTTTTTTTTTTTTTTTTTTTTTGGTCTTTTTGCCTTTTCTAGGGCTGCTCCCTTGGCCTATGGAGGTTCCCAGGCTAGGGGTCGAATCGGAGCTGTAGCCACCGGCCTATGCCAGAGCCCCAGCTATGTGGGATCCAAGCCTCGTCTGCAACCTGCACCACAGCTCATGGCAACGCCAGATCCTTAACCCACTGAGCGAGGCCAGGGATCGAACCTGCAACCTCATGGTTCCTAGTCAGATTCGTTAACCACTGCACCACGACGGGAACTCCTGCTTCTATTTTTCAATGACGTAATGGAAACACGGAGAGAGCTCAGTGCCTGGGTTGGTGTGTGTGTGGGATCGGAGGTCTGAGACAAGAGAGGAGGCTGCATGGACCAACCCCGTGGGAGAGAAGAAATCAATCTGATGGAGACATGGAGTGAGATGACTGCCTGGCGCCATGCGTGGTCATGAATTTAAAGTGACACCTGTCCCCAGGGGTGTGCTGTTTCGAAGATTCATCCAGCTGCTCAGGTGCCCATCTAGAAAAGGCAGAAAGGTGGGGCTACCCAGAGGTGGCTTTTTTCCTCCCAATAATGCAGGCAATTATAATGGAGGAGAAGCCAAGAGTCTACACCACAGACCTAGCCCTGGAGGAGGACACACGGGGGTGACCGACAGGGAAGAACTGAAGTCGTAAGGTCCTCCTGGGGGTAAAAATGTAGGCATGGGGGTGTTAGAGTCAATGCCAGCTGGAGGGGGAGGGGTGCATGTGGGAAACGTGCCTTGGCAGGTGGTGCAGGTCTTGGTGAGGACGAGGGGAGAGCAGGGCAGGGAAGACGCCAGGGAGCTGGGAGGTTGCCATGTTGACCAGGGCATTAACTTGGGTGCTGATGCCAGAGCAGCTTCTAAAGAGAAAAACAGTGTTCTAAGGGCCGGAGTCCGCAGCAAAGATGGGGAAGGACCCAGAGATTGTGGTTGGGGACGAAGGCTGACGTCATGCAAGTCCAAGGAGCTGGGAGGCTGGAAGGAAGGTGAGGGAAAGGCACTGAAGGGTCAGAGAGAAGCAGAGACCGTCCAGAAGGAACAGAGCGGAAGCAGTGTCCCTGGGAGGAAGCCAGGTTTCTGTCACAGCAAGAAGGCGCCGTAACAGGTTATGAATCAAATTACTGTGAGATGGTTGAGCTTTTAAAAAACGGAGGAGTCTCCTCATGGATCGGTGGGTTAAAGATCCAGCATTGTCACTGCTGTGGTTCAGGTTATAGCTGTGGCGCAGGTTCGATGCCCGGCCCGGGACCTTCTGTGTGCTGTGGGTATGGGTTTTGTGGGGGGAGGGGAATTGAAAGAGTACCTATATATAACAGCGTGGAAAATACCAGAGCATTTCTGATAAACCCTAGCTATTGTTCCATAGGGTCTTAAAAATTTGTGGATGTGAGTGCACATGGCGTGTGACTGTGGGTTTGGGTGTGTTGTATGTACTAGGCACAGACCTAAAATGCATTCCTTACTGTAGCCTGGAGGAAAAAAGTTTGAAAGCCCCCAGATCAGGGGACTATGGAACCCTATGAGGGGGTTCCCATCATGGTGCAGCGGAAACAAATCTGACTAGAAACCACGAGGTTGCGAGTTTGATCCCTGGCCTCGCTCAGTGGGTTAGGGATCCGGTGTTGCTGTGAGCTATGGTGTGGGTCGCAGACACGGCTCGGATCCCACACTGCTGTGACTCTGGTGTAGGCCGGCAGCTACAGCTCCGATTAGACCCCCAGCCTGGGAACCTCCATATGCCACGGGAGTGGCCCTAGAAAAGGCAAAAAAAAAAAAAAAAAAAAAAAAATTAATTAAATAAAATAAATAAGAAAAATAACGTCTAATCTGAAAGTAATACAACCTGGGGCCCTGGTGATACAGAAGCCTCAAGAAGGCCTCAGCTTGATTCCTTGTGATTAACTACAGAGATACCCAGGAACAGCAGCAGCACAGAAGCACTAATTCATCTGAATAGATTGCTTTTAAACTCTGGTGCTAAGTTTTCGTGGACTAGCTGGGTATTTTAGTTCCACTAGTCAGAACTTGCTATAAGGCGGTCATGACCATGAATCCAATCTCCATAAATAGACGATTTTTCCAAAAAATGATACAATGGCGGACTTGGTCTGAAAGTCTTCTTTTAGCCACAGTCAGGCCCTGGTCACAGAGACGACCAACAGGACTTGCAGATGGTTCAGGGCACATCCACCCCCTCTGATGAGTTTTTTAAATCATGGCATCACCTTCCGATAAGTAAGGCAGAACGTGATGGAATTTCCCTCTCTCTCTTAAGCAGGGCTGATGCTTAAGGGTTTCCTATAGGAAATACTGCAGGAGACTGAAAGTCTGATGCTAAGACTGGCTTCTGCCAGCGCCACTGGAACCCTGTCTCTCTGTAAATGACAGCGCTAGGCTCCATGCGTTTGTATGTGTCGGGCGTTCTCACACATCACTTCCTGCGGGGCCCTTCCTACCTTTCTTGGGAAGAAAAGGACAACAAATCCTATGGTTCTCCATTGACTTTCACAGGGCTTTTCCCTTTATGAAGGTGGAAGAAGAAAATGCATTTCTTCCCCCGCCCCCCAGTTTGGGGAGGACAGATTAAAATCTCCAGGTGGCAAGGTTAAGAAGTCACTTTTCCATGGCAGGAAAATAGGGAAGCTGGGACGTGCATGCTTCCTGCTTTGGGATTACTGTCTTGGTCCCTTTAATTCTGTCTCCTTTCGGCTACGATATGAGATTTATGTGAAAGATCCCTCTGGGTTTTGATGGCCTGGGTCCAGGACACAGAACAAACTTCAGCAGCATGTTTCCGATGGACAGTCGCACCCGTAGAGGTTGGGTCTTTGCAGAGGCCCCTGTACAGATGCAGACAGAAGCAGACGGCTCCCATCTATGGTCACGCTTTGCTGTAGTATCCGAAAGCAAAACTATTCCAAGGGAGAACATTCAATAGTGAGAATTTAAAAAGACCTCCAGAGGCGTTCCCACTGTGGCTCAGTGCCAACAAATGCAGCTAGTATCCATGAGGACGTGGGTTCGATCCCTGGCCTCACTCAGTGGGTTAAGGATCCAGTGTTGCCATGAGCTGTGGTGTAGGTCGCAGACGTGGCTTGGATCCTGCGTTGCTGTGGCTGTGGCCTAGACCGGCGGCTGCAGCTCCAGTTTGACCCCTAGCCTGGGAACCTCCATATGCTGCAGGTGCAGCCCTAAAAAGACCAAAATACATAAATAAAAAGGCCTCCAGAGCCAGGATGGTACCAAGTGGGCATGCAATGATGTTGCATCCAAGCCGGCCAGGGACCAGGAAAGACGGCTGGACACATGCTGATTCTGTCCCATTTTAGCCAATTTCTTCGTTTGCGCCTCATTAGTACAAACTTCCCCCGAAGGAGCTAAGGTTCGCTAAGGCTTTTCATTCGCAGGGGAGGCAGCGTGAAGCGACAAACTGGGGGAGGCCGGCCTAGCCGTGAATTGTTCCAACTATATCTCTGCTCAATGTGTCCAGTACATTCTTGAGGCAGGTGCTCGAATTCACAGGCTCTTTAGAGAGAATTTAGCAGCCCCAGGAATATACTGGTTCAGAAGAAGAAAGGAGGGGCTGGGGGGCGGGGGCTGGGGGGACACAGAGCATCAGCTGCTAGAGGAGGAAGAACGCTAATCACAGCAACTTCGCTGCTGGGGAGAGGTGCAGCTGTCCCCCCAGTAAAAGGTAAATGAGCCTCAGACTAAAGTGGATTTTGCAGGAGAACTGCGTTGTCTGATAAATAGGGGAGCTTGAACCCCAGCACCATCCCGCTACTCCGCGGCAATGCCCCATTTGGGCGCTGACTGGGTGGTCTTAAGCCCACTGCCAGCCTGGCTACACCGGCCACACCAGTCAAGGCCCCGCAGCTGAGACCCTGGCTGACCTGCCTCAGGAGGCTTTTTCAAACTCCGATTCACTCATTTGTGTGGGATGCTTTTTTTGCTACTTTATTTATAGGATTACATAAACGAGCCATTAAAAATGTAAATCTTCAGAACAGTGGAATAATACAGATTTAAACAATACGCTCGGGGCGGTACAGTACAGAAGCCGCCCTGCACCCGCGCTATTGCCCCATCGTGACTATGGCAACGATAGGGGGTGAAGGAAGGGACAGAGCAGAGGGAAATAAAACAACCCGCATTGTGGCTGTCCTGGGCACCACCGAAAGATTAGGGTTTTTTTCTTTTTTTTTAAAGGGGTATTGGAACAATGATGAAGATGTGCCATTATGACCAACAAAGGGCGGGACACCCCTCACACAGCGGCGCCAGGACAATCAGGCACACCACAGACTCGAGGAGTTGATCCCACCTCGTGGCAAAGCATTTAACCCTTTTGTGGCTTTGTGCAGAAGCAGAGGACAAGAAAGGAAAGGGGGGATGCTGGGAGGATCACTCCCATTTCCTGATCGAGTTGCGATAGTCCGAGATCAATTTCTTTTTATTTGCCTGCTGTTCCTACACGGAAATTCTCTGGGACCCTCCCATCTGCGGGGTGCTGCCAGCACCCACGCTTTCCTCCTTCTGCAGCAGGCAGGGCACCACTGCAGGGCAGCAGGGGCCCCGTGGGGTGGCCTGGAGACCCGGGGTCCCCCAAGCTGCACCCTGAGGCCCCTCTGCAAACCACCGCCCACTGCAGAGTCCCCCACCCTGGCCTCGGCCGTGACCATCCGCTGGGCTGACACCTAAAGGGCGCCATGGTGAGTGAGACAGGGGTACCCGACAGAGCAGGGGCCCCAGGAAGAACAGACGTGGCTGCGAGACCAGGTGAGACTGCCCCATGCTTGGTGCCCAGGCAGCCCTGTCAGCAGGTGGAGGCTTTGAGCCTGAAGCTCTGTTCTAGCGCAGGACGCAGAGATGACACAAGCAGTGACCCCAGGCTAGGGGTTGAATTGGAGCAACAGCTGCAGGCCTACGCCACAGCCACAGCCACGTGGCATCTGAGCTGCATCTGCGACCTACACCACAGCTCATGGCAACACCGCCAGATCCTTAACCCACTGAATGAGGCCAGGAGCGGAATCCACATCTTCATGGATGCTAGTTGGGTTTGTTACCACTGACCCACGACGGGAACTCCTGAAACTTTTTCTTATTAAATGTATCGTGGCAGACTGGGAGTCTTTCAAGGGCAGAGACTATGATTTTTTTAATAACAAGTTAACTTTGGTTTGGTTTGGCCACACAAGTTCCTGAGCTCGGGGATTGCTTCCATCACAGCAGTGACAATGCTGGATCCTTAATCCACTGACCCACCAGGGAACTCTGAATAATTTTTTATTCTACTACAAAAGAAACTTGCTTATATAATAAGAATGTTGCATTAACCTTTGCTGCATCAACTAAATAAATGATTTACTTACTCAGAAACTTGGGGGGGGGACTAAAGAACACTCCAACTATCCTGAGGTCTGTATTTCCTTATTCAATCAGCCCCCCACGCTTTTGTACAGTTGGTTTCATCTATTTAGAATGCTCTTCTCTGGTGATTGTTGTACAACTATAAATGTCATAAAATTCATTGAGTAATTAAAAAAAGAAAAAAACAACTAAAAAAACTAAAATAAAAAATTGAGGTGTTCCCGTCACGGCGCAGTGGAAACGAATCTGACTACGAACCAAGAGGTTGCGGGTTTGATCCCTGGCCTCGCTCAGTGGGTTAAGGATCTGGCATTGCTGTGGCTGTGGCATAGACTGGCACCTGTAGCTCCGATTGGACCCCTAGCCTGGGAACGTCCATTTGCCGTGGGTGTGGCCCTAAAAAAAAAAAAATAGAATATTTTCTCTGTCATCCCTGCCCTCTCTTCCTCCTCAATCCAAATTCCAAGCGGCTCTTTTCATCTTTTGGCCTCAGTGCCCGGCCCTGTGCTCCATGTAGTACATCCAGTTTCTGCATAAATGAATGAGCGACCGCAGAAATATCTAAGAGGGCATGTGTACACAGTTAAAAGGTCACTTAGGAATCCCAGTGGTTCTTAAGTAAAGAAGTTATTGGAGAGGTTTTTTCGTTTTTAGGGCCGCACCCAAGGCATATGGAAGTTCCCATCCTAGGGACTGAATTGGAGCCGCAGCTGCCGGCCTACACCACAGCCACAGCCACGCCAGATCTGAGCCATGTCTGCAACCTACACCACAGCTCACGGCAATGCCAGATCTGTAACCCACTGAGCAAGGCCAGGGATCGAATCTGCATCCTCATGGATATTACTTAGGTTTCTAACCCACGGAGCCACAATGGGAACTCCCTGGAGAGTTTATTTTTTACAAGTTTTGTTTCCCTTCCTATTTTGGTTTCAAGTGAATTTTAAATAAATGAATGGAGAAAATGACCAGGATAATAAAAGTAATCACCACATTATGTGCTTACCATATTCCAAACTCATCTCTTAAGCACTTTACATAGAGAATATTTTCCACACCAGTCTTTTTTTTTTTTTTTACGGCCACACCTGCAACATGTGGAGGTTTCCCAGGCTAAGGGTCGAATTGGAGCTGCAGCAGCTGGCCTATGCCACCCCCACAGCAATGCAGGATCCAAGCCATATCTGAGACCTACACTGCAGCTTGTGGCAACGCCAGATCCTTAACCCACTGAGCAAGGCCAGGGATCGAACCCCCAACCTCATGGATACTAGTCAGATTTCTTAACTGCTGAGCCATGATGGGAACTCCTCTACATCAGTCTTTATGTTTGGGATATATTATATATATATCCACACACCCATCTTCTGATGAGAGGAATCTTGATTATTTATATTATTGCTTAAATACATTAACACACTTAGTGAATTTTTTTGTTTTGTTTTGTTTTTTTCTAGGGCCACACTGGCGGCATATGGAGGTTCCCAGGCTAGGGGTCCGATCGGGGCTGTAGCCACTGGCCTACACCAGAGCCACAGCAACTTGGGATCCAAGCCACATCTGCCACCTACACCACAGCTCGCAGCAATGCCAGATCCCCAACCCACTGAGCAAGGCCAGGGATCGAACCCCCAACCTCACGGTTCCTAGTCGGATTCGTTCACCGCTGAGCCACAACGAGAACTCCCCAATTTCTTTTTTTTTTTTTTTTTGTCTTTTGTCTTTTGTTGTTGTTGTTGTTGTTGTTGTTATTGTTGCTATTTCTTGGGCCACTCCCTCGGCATATGGAGGTTCCCAGGCTAGGGGTCCAATCGGAGCTGTAGCCACCGGCCTACGCCAGAGCCACAGCAACGTGGGATCCGAGCCGCGTCTGCAACCTACACCACAGCTCACGGCAACGCCGGATCATTAACCCACTGAGCAAGGGCAGGGATCGAACCCGCAACCTCATGGTTCCTAGTTGGATTCGTTAACCACTGCGCCACGACGGGAACTCCAACTCCCCAATTTCTAACAAAAATTGAAATCATCATGTGAATTTAAGGAAAGATATTTTCCTGCCTCAATTTATAGCTTGTACTGATGTGATTTTTATATGCAATAGATCCCCTCAAAAGAGCTAGGAAACAAATGCTGTAGGTCTCAAAGAAAGTTGGTTTCCATTAAAGTTGCTGCTGTGAAAGCTGCTTTTTGATCTTATTATATATAAATCAGGGCTAGGGAAGAAGACAGGATAACTTGTCCAAACCGGGTGACTAGATGTAAACGTTTTCATTTTCTAAATATATTTCCATGATGAGAGAAACGAAAACTTCCTAATTATGAAAATCATCCTTGCAGGTTCGTCCTATTGTCAGGTTGAGGAGTATTGTTAAGTGACGTGGAATTCATAGGGTTGGATTTTTACTGTGAGATGAATGGTTTACAGATTGAGAATTAGGCTCGAATAGGTTGATGTCTTTTCTTTCCTTTTCTTTTCTTTTCTTTTTTTTTTTCTTTTTCTTTTTTTTTTTTTTTGTCCTTTGTCTTTTTAGGGCTGCACCTGTGGCATATGCAGATTCCCAGACTAGGGGTCAAATCAGAGCTGTAGCTGCTGACCTACACCATAGCCACAGCAATGCCAGAACTGAGCCGCATCTTCGACCTACACCACAGCTAATGGCAACACCACCAGATCCTTAACCCGCTGAGTGAGGCCAGGGATTGAACCCGCAACCTCAAGGTTCCTAGTTGGATTCGTTTCCGCTGTGCCACAACGGGAACTCCTCAGATAGGTTGATTTCTTATTGCTTCTCCAGTTCTCAAGTTGGGAGAGAAGGCTTTCAGTGACATGATATAAAAAATGGTGTCTTCTACAGACAACGGCCTAATCTCCAAATACAAACAACTCATGCAACTCGGCAACAACAAAAAAACAACCCAATTGAAAAATGGGCAGAAGACCTAAATAGACATCTCTCCAAAGAAGACATATGGATGGCCAACAGGCATATGAAAAAATGCTCAGTATCACCAATTATTAGAGAAATGCAAATCAAAACTACAATGAGGTGCCACTTCATACCAGTCAGAATGGCCATCACTATCAAGTCAACAAATAACAAATGCTGGAAAGGGTGTGAAGAGAAAGTTACCCTCTTCCACTGTTGGTGGGAGTGTAAATCGGTACAACCACTATGGAAAACAGCATGGAGGTACTTCAGAAAACTAAATATAGAGCTACTATGTGATCCAGCAATCCCACTCCTGGGCAGATATCCAGACAAAACTTTCATTGAAAAAGACACATGCACCCCTATCTTCATAAAGCACTATTCACAATAGCCAAGAGAGGGAAACAACTTAAACGTTCATCTACAGATGAATGGATTCAGATGTGGTACATATATACCATGGAATATTACTCAGCTATAAAAAAGACAAACATGCCATTCGCAGCAACATGGATGGAACTAGAGACTCTCATACTAAGTGAAGTAATTCAGAAAGAGAAAGACAAATGCCATATGATATCACTTATTTGTGGAATCTAAAATATGGAACAGACGATCCCATCTAAAACAAAAACAAAAACAGATTGTGGCCAAGGAGAGCAGACTTGGAGTTCCCAAGGCGGAAAGGGAAGGGAATGGGATGGATGGGCATTTGGGGGGGCGGTTGGATGCAAACTGTTATAATTGGAATGGATGGGCAATGGGACCCTACTGTACAGCACAGGGAAATGGGTCACTTTGCTGTACAACAGAACTTGATGAAACACTGTAAATCAACTACTACTTTAATAATAAATTTTTAAAAAGTGGTGTCTTCTGCCAGAGTTGGGTTAATCTGATGAAGGTGATGATGGTGGTGATGATGGTGATGATGATGATGGGGATAATGGAGATGATGATGATGATGATGATGGTGGTGGTATGATGGTGGTGATGGTGGTGGTGGGATGATGGTGATAATGATGGTGGTGATGATGGTGGTGGTGATGGTGATGGTGGTGATGATGGTGGTGGTGGTGATGGTGATGATGATGATGATGGTGGTGATGGTGGTGATGGTGGTGGTGGTGGTGATGGTGGTGGTGGGGATGGTGGTGATGGTGATGGTGGTGGTGGTGATGGTGATGGTGATGGTGGTGATGATGGTGGTGGTGGTGATGATGATGATGGGGATAATGGAGATGATGATGATGATGATGGTGGTGGTATGATGGTGGTGATGGTGGTGGTGGGATGATGGTGATAATGATGGTGGTGATGATGGTGGTGGTGGTGGTGATGGTGATGGTGGTGGTGGTGGTGATGGTGGTGATGATGGTGGTGGTGGTGATGGTGATGATGGTGGTGGTGGTGATGTTGGTAGTGGTGGTGATGGTGGTGATGATGGTGGTGGTGGGGATGGTGATGGTGGTGATGGTGGTGGTGGGGATGGTGATGGTGGTGATGATGGTGGTGGTGGGGATGGTGGTGATGGTGGTGGTGGTGGTGGGGATGGTGATGGTGATGGTGGTGGTGATGGTGGTAGTGGTGGTGATGGTGATGGTGGTGATGATGGTGGTGGTGGTGATGATGGTGGTGATGGTGGTAGTGGTGGTGATGGTGGTGGTGGTGGTGGTGGTGATGGTGGTGGTGGTGGTGGTGGTGATGGTGGTGGTAGTGGTGGTAAAGAAGAAGAAGAAAAAGAAGGGGGCAGCGATGGAGGACTAGCATAAGAGCTGCCAATACAGCTGTGGTACACATATCCCCCTTACGCTGCATTTATTGGTTAGCCTGGTGATACCATTGATTATTTTTTTCTTTTTTTCTATTTTTTGGTTTTTAGGCCCACACCTGGGGCATCTGGAAGTTCCCAGGCGAGGGGTCATATTGGAGCTGAAGCTGCCAGCCTACGCCACAGCCACGGTAATGCAGGATCTGAGCCGCATCTGTGACATAACGCCGAGGCTTGCCGCAATGCCAGATCCTTAACCCACTGAGCAAGGCCAGGGATTGAACCCGCACCCTCCCAGAGACAACATCCAGTCCTTAACCCACTGAATCACAGTGGGAACTCCTGGTTATTTTTCCTAATACAAGCCATTCTGTGAAACTCCGGAATATTCTGAAAGAATTCCCATTTGGTCTTTTGTGCCAACTCAGGAATATTCACCTGGGTGATGCCCTGTAGTTTTGTTCATTTTTCTGGGCCCTAAGCACTTGGCAGGCAAAACAAGAATTTGGAGGGGTAGATTTTTAATGACTTTGGCAGGGTGGTTCTGCCCAGGATCTCTCCGCCCCGTTCCCACTGAGCAACCTGGATTGATGTTTTTAGTTGTTTACCCCAAAATGCATACACAAAAGCTAGCGAACACATTGTCTCTCCTTTCTTTATCATTTGCTATTTTGAGGCGATCAACATTTTAAAAGTTACCATCAATTCATCTTCTATATTTTGCCTCCTTAAAGGAAAAAAAAACAAAAAACAAAAAACAATCCAAACCAAAGCCCACTAACTAGTTTAAAAGAGATGACACGAACAAAGCAGGCTTTTTCCTCCCCAGGAACTGTGTACATAATTACTTGAGTCACGTTGAATTTCACCCATATGCTGGGGAAGGAAAGAAAAAAAAAAACCCCACAGCAAAAATAACTACTGTGAATTCAAACTGCAAGTGAATGGAACCCGCCTCATTCATAAATGTCATATGAAGCTTTGGTTAAAAAGGCAAGTCTGTCATTCCAGGGACAGCAGCTGTTGTTATGTTGAACAAAATGGATACAAATGGGTATTATTTTAAAGTGAAATGTTTAATTTCAGGCCTAACAAGCGCCCTGTCCTCTGTGCAGCCCCTGTGTCACGCGAGCCGTGATCTCCGGTAGAGGGCTTGATTGTACAGGAAATGAAGCTCGCAGGCTGCGGCCGACCAGACCAGCAGACGCACTGGCAATGTTTGAGTTACTATGGCAATGGCAAAATGGGAAGGCCTTTTCTTCTCTTTCCCATCTCTGCATGCAGCCGCAGCCTGCTTCTGAATAGGCCACATCTGCAAAAAGTTTTAACACGGTACTCAGATAAAGAAAGGCTCCCAAAAATGAGCACTGACCCGTCTCAAAAAATGTTGCAAATTTTACACACAAGAATTGGGGAGCCGGGCCACTCTGCTCAGGTTATGTCATCATGCAAACACAAAGGGATAAAAGCGTGTGAAGGCTTTGGCTGTCAGATACTGAGAGGAGGGAACAGCAGAAGTAAATGACAGCTTAAATGCAGATGTAAGGAGAAAAGTCAAAGATGGGTGACAGAAAGTTACTGGTCAATGAATAAGGGAGAAATTTCAAACACAAAAAAACAGACAAAAGGGTAAAAATACAATAAAATCTATCTATAGAGATTTACTGAGAAAACCCCCCAAAGCATATTTAGCAAATCTTAGCACTATGAAACCCTGTGAAACCAACACATGGCCCTTCAGACGGGGTCTTTGTAGGCTTTGGGCGTCCCACCACTGTTTCCACGCAACCTATGGCAGGCGAGGGTGTTTTCAGACAATGGCAGAGCCCTGGGGAACTGATGGGCGAGATGCAGCTTGGGGAGAAAAATGCATGTTTGCTGATAAAAACTATATAAAGACAGGTATGGAGGATCCTTGGAGAACACGCCTTGCTGGGAACGCAGGGACCTGCTCAGGCTAATTCCTGCGTTAAGTTTTAAGTTGAAAAGACACACCCCCGCCCCCGCCCCCACCAACCTTCACTTCACTATACACTGTAAAATGTGACACTTTGTCAGATTTTACCGGCCCCCTCGTCATCTCTCCCGAGTGTCAAAGTGATGGGCCGTTTTCTGGAATGGTGCTTCCTGCCCGTGCCCTTGGCCCAAGGGCACCGTCTTTAGGCTTCAGACCAGAATGGCTCCTGATCCCACAGTTGACTTCCCAACCCCATTCTGTGAGCCACAGGGTCTGAGAGGTTGCCACCCCTCTGGAAAAATCCAAGTGTCAAGAAGAAGCAAAGATGCTGGAACGGACCGCCTCTTCTTTTAGCTCAAGACCTATTGTTCAGGGAGGGAAACAGGTGGAAGAGACTGGGGCTAGAAGGCGCCGTGTGCAAGAGGGGAAACTCGGAGGGAAGAATACATTTAAACAGCATGAACTCGCCACAAAAAGTCCACAGGCCTGAAAGGCGTCCGGAGTCCAGTAAAACTGACACAACATCGCCCATTCATTGACTCTTGTTCTTTGGGGGGAGTTTGCGTATGAAGAGAAAGAGAGAGTGGCAGACAATAGGGCTCCCTTATCAAAGTTCATTCAGGCAGCTATTTCAAATACTTTTAACTGCTTGTCAATAGGTCTTGCGAGTCTCTGAGATTCTAAATGTTCTGTCACATTTGTGTACTAACCACTTAAAGTTCTGCTAAAGCTTTGTGACCTGGTCTGCCTTCCCTTTATGTGGGTCAAAATGCACGGCGAAGCCATTGTGTTAAACGGCCTTCATTAAATTCATTGATTTGACCTGTATTTCAAAGACCAAAAGTCAAATGGAACGGGGGAAGTTAAAGTTCCCATGCAAAATCTTCTCCTGGGCACTCCGTGGCTTCCCTGAACTCCCTGGTGTTGGAGGCAGAGACGTTTTAGGGCTGTTTGAAGTCTGGCATGCAGCTAGACCAGCTTTGAGGAGAAAAGTTGGGGTTTGTTTTTCACTTTATGCAAGGGGGAAACAAACGCTAAGGTTGAAGGAAGCTGTTATCTTGAACTTGATTTTCTTCCCAAAGAGAGAGGTGGGTTTTTTTTTGGCTTTTTTGTTTGTTTGTTTAATGCCTTTTAAGGGCTGCACCCGTGGGATATGGAAGTTCCCAGGCTAGGGGTCGAATCCGAGCTACAGCTGCCATGCTACATCACAGCCACAGCAACACAGGATCCGAGCCGCTTCTGAGTGGCGTGCCAGCCTACACCACAGCTCATGGCAACGCCAGATCCTTAACCTGCTGAGCAAGACCAGGGATGGAACCTGCAACATCATGGTTCCTAGTTGGATGGTTTTGGCCACTTTATACATCAGTCTGCTCTGCACTGGCCTATCTGCTCCTGTTCAGAGCTTTCTGAGCGCCAAGTGTCATGCTTTTACTCAATAGGCACTTTGGGGCTTAAAATTTGGGCATTTTGAGGCATGTCGGCAATTTCAAAGCCCTATCTTTTTCTGGTGAGTGTTTTTCGTGCAAAAATGGCCACGAATAGTGCTCATTTAAAGTGAGGGGTGGGTGGAGGAGTTCCTGTGGTGGCTCAGCCGTTAGCGAACCCAACTAGCATCCATGAAGATGTGGGTTCGATCCCTGGCCTCACTCGGTGGGTTAAGGATCTGTGCGGCTACAACTCCAACTGGACCCCTAGTGTGGGAACTTCCATATGCCGCAGGTGCGGCCCTAAAAAGACAGAAAGACTCCCAATAAACAAATAAATAAGTAAATAAAGTGGGGGTGGAGCTTAGGCAGGGGTGGGAGGCAAGGAAAGAAGAGGAATTTTCAATGAAACCCCAGAGAAGTGCCCTTTAGCTGCAAGTTCGCCTTCGCCCGCTGTTTCTTCCCCCTCCCATCTTTAGCCCCCATCCCTCTCCTGTCCTTTCCACTTAAAGAGCAGAAGGACCAGCCATCCATTTCTTTGTGGAAAGATGACACGAATCAAACTGCTGGTACCACTTACTACATTAGCTGGAGACTTTTTTTTTCCAGCTAATTCTATCAACACAATTGGGCCAGGACAGAAAATTCCAGACACACCAGCAAGATGTGGATGAGAGGTCTGAAGCTCGAGGAAATCAAGTGCCTGAGAAAAGCAGAGCAGAGTGAATGCTGAGGCCCCAAGTCAAACCAACAAGGCGGCAAGAAGCCCAGTGAGCGAACGAATACACTTGAAATCACCAAACTTACTGGACTGAGTTCTTGAAAGTCGTGGAGAAATATCTTTGTGCTTAAAAAGGTCATTGCTAATGGTTGCTGGCTGCGATGGCAGTATAACAACACAGCATCATTGCTGAAGGAAGTATTCTTTTTTTTCTTTCTTTTCTTTTTTTTTTTTTTTGGCTGCGCCCACAGCACACGAAGTTCCTGGACCAGGGATCAAACCTAAACCACAGCAGGAAAATGCCTTAACCTGGTGAGCCACCAGGAACTCCTGAAAGAGACATTCTTTTTTTTTTTTCCTTTTGAGGGCTGCACCTGCAGCATATTGAGGTTCCCGGGCTAGGGGTCGAATCGGAGCTACAGCTGCCAGCCTACACCACAGCCACAGCAACACCGGATCCAAGCTGCATCTGTGACCTACACCACAGCTCATGGCAATGCTGGATCCTTAATCACTAAGCCGGGCAAGGGATCAAACCCGCATCCTCAGAGAGACAACATCAGGTCCTTAACCTGCTGAGCCACAATGGGAACTCCTGAAGCAGGTATTCTTTTTTAAAAAATTATTTTATTTTTTTGGAAGTGATTTTTTTATGACAATTATAGTTGTACAACAATCATCACAACCAAATTTTATAGCATTTCCATCCCAAACCCTCAGTGTATACCCCACCCCCAAACCTGTCTCATTTGGAAACCATAAGATTTTCAAAGTCTGTGAGTCAGTATCTGTTCTGCAAAGAAGTTCACTGTGTCCTTTTTTTAGATTCCACATGTCAGTGAAAGCATTTGATGTGGGTGTCTCATTGTATGGCTGACTTCACTTAGCATGATAATTTCTAGGTCCACCCATGTTGCTACAAATGCCATTATTTCGTTCCTTTTAATGGCTGAGTAATATTCCATGGTGTATATGTACCGCATCTTCTTGATCCATTCCTCTGTCGATGGACATTTATGTTGTTTCCATGTCTTGGCTATTGAAAATAGTGCTGCGATGAACACTGGAGTACATGTGTCTTTGCGAGTCGTGGTTTTCTCTGGATAGATGCCCAGGAGTGGAATTCCTGCATCAAATGGTAGTTCTATGTTTAGTTTTCTGAGGAATCGCCATACTGCTTTCCACAGTGGTTGTCGCAATTTACATTCCCACCAACAGGGTAATAGGGTTCCCTTTTCTCCACACCCTCTCCAGCACTTATTGTTTGTAGACTCTTTGAGGATGGCCATTCTGGATGGTGTAAGGTGGAACCTCATCGTGGTTTTGATTTGCGTTTCTCTAAGAATGAGTGATGTTGCACATCTTTTCATGTGTTTCTCGGCCATCTGTATGTCTTCTTTGGAGAACTGTCTGTTTAGATCTTCTGCCCATGTTTTGATGGGGTTGTTTGTGTTTTGGGGATTGAGTTGTAGGAGGTGTTTATAAATTTTGGAGATGAATCCCTTGTCGGTTGTGAAGCAGGTATTCTTATCCTCACTTGATAAAGGGGAAAACTGAGACTCAAAGGCCAGGAACCTTTCCGAGGTCACACAGCAAATAGCGGGACAGAACCCAGGTCTGTGTGATCACAAAGCCCACGCTTAGGGAGATGCTGTAAAAATCTTCCAAACAGCAGTTCCTACGAAGCTGTGAGTTTGGCTGAGAAGCGTGAAAGAATATATTAAATTAAATGAAGAATATATTAAATTAAGTATTGGGACGCTCCGATAGGGGTTAATGTGGTCAGATGAGGCTATCTTGAAAGTAGAATACAAATACAATTCTTGGGACAGGGGTAAACAGAAGCCAGGAGGCAGACCAAGGAAGTGAAGTGTTCGCTCTTCTCGCCCCCACAGAAGTCATATCCACACCCACGTACTGATCCCCCGAGTATGTCCCCTAAGGCTGGGACCAGGGTGGTGAGATGAGTCCCAAGGGGCAGGACAGTGGCTCCCACCCCATCCCCCTACTCAGTCTATGTCACTCTGCTTACCTGAGGATTGCGGCATCTTCACCTCCTCTTAGGACCAAATATGTATCGATATTTAACATTTCTGGAAAGTTACCACCTTTCTTTGTATTTTTCCCATAGATCCTATTTTTTCCCTCCAACAGAGGGTGGAGTTCAATATCCACCCTGGAGTTCCCATTGGGGCGCAGTGCGTTAAGGACCCGATGTTGTCTCTGTGAGGACTCGGGTTCAATCCCTGGGCCTCGCTCAGGGGGTTGGGGATCCGGCATAGCCGCAAACTGCACGTAGGCCGGCAGCTGCAGCTCTCATTTGACCCCTGGCCTCGGAACTTCCATGTGCTGCAGGTGTGGCCCTAAAAAAAAAAAAAAAAAAAATCCATCTTTTGGCGATGAGGAAACTTGAGCTTAGAGACCGTTGAGGCTTAGCTTATTGCCCTCCATGCTGGGCATGTGACCTTGAGTTTTAAAAAATTAAAAAAAAAAAAAGCAAGCCGTTTCTTCTCTTCCTGCAGCAGAACCAAAAGACAGAGGGAATCTTTGGATTTGCGGCCACTGTTTTTGTTCATTATTAATTTAAGAAACCCAGGACCAGGGCCATCTTCTCAGTCCCAGACAGGAGAGGCCACCGCCCTGGGGGCCCCAAAGCAAGACCATCCCAGGGGCCCTGGAGGACAGAGCATGGAGCCAAAGGGGAATTTGCTCTGCCTGGTTCTGCACATACTCGGAACCCATGACGCTTTCTTCCTTCTGATTTCCCCATTTCAGAATAGCAATGGCCATCCTAGGCCTGCCCCACTGTTGGTTTTGGTTTTTTTTTTTTTTTTTTTTTTTTTGCTTTTTTAGGGCTGCAGCTGAGGCATATGGAGGTTTCCAGGCTAGGGGTCCCATCTGAGCTACAGCTGCCAGCCTAGAGCCGCGTCTGCGACCTACACCACAGCTCACGGCAACGCTTAACCCACTGAGCGAGGCCAGGGATCGAACCCTCAGCCTCATGGTTCCTAGTTGGACTCGTTGCCTCTGTGCCACGACAGGGATTCCCCACTGTTGCATTTTGGAAGCACATAACTTACTGTCTGGTTCACAGGTTCACAGCTAGAGAGAAACGTTACCTCAGGGTGAATTATTTTTTGAATCTCACTCATACCTGATTTAGATGGTCTGTAGGTGAGACTTTGGATACAGAGTTGATGCCGGAATGGGTTGATTTGGGGCAGTTGGGGTGAGATGAATGCATTTGCATGCAATGAGGACATACACTTGGGGACCAGAAGGCAGAGACTTATAGGCTCAGTTGTGTTCCCCCCAATTCACACTGTTGAAGCCTTAACCTCCACTATCTCAGAATGTACCTCTATTTTGGATATATGGGGTTTTTTTTAAAGATAATTTACTTAAAATGAGCTCCCTCGGATGAACCCTAAGCCAACCATACGGGTGTCCTTATACGGTGGGGAAATTTGGCTACAGACACGCAGAGAGAGACCATGTGACGACACCGGGAGAAGATGACCACCCACGAGTCAAGGAGGGGGTCCCGGAAACCAGCAGCCCTGCCACACCTCAGCCCTGGACCCCCAGCCTCCAGATCTGTGTCCCCCCAATTCCAGGGGACTTTGCTATGGCAGCCTTAGCAAACAAAGACACTCTGCATCCGATGCTGCTGGCCACCATTCATTCTTGTTTTTGTTATTTCTATCATTTTCGACTCGTATTGACGACATCGGAACGCTAAGAATTTTCTACAGAACGCGTTCATGTTCTATAACAAAGAATGTGGCCTTCTCCCTGGTCCCTGATAGAGGAGCTCTAAATCCTTGGAATTTCCTCAGTGATGGGAGAGCCTTTGCTACTCCTGGCGGGCCCTTCAACCACCCCGGAGTTTATGCTAATGAGGCGACTCAGGACAGGGACCGGTGATGCCGGAAAGACGCATCATTGGACCAGAGGGCTGGGACTTTGAGCCATGTCCCAGGGCTGGGAGGGGAGGAGTGCTGGAGATTGAACTCGGTCGTGCGCCGTGATTCAATCAGTCGTGCCCGCATAGTGAGAGCCTGATGAGAACTGGGACCCTGTAAAGTCTCTAGACTCTCAGGCTTGGGTGCATTTCCTGGTTGCTAAAAGCATCCATGTGCCAGGAAGGTGAAGAACCCTGATGCCACAGGGAGAGGGCATGGAAGCTCTAAGACCTCCCTGATGTCTCCTCCTTTGATGGGTCCCGATCTGCATCCTTTAAAATAAAACTGCAATCATAAGCATAAGCACAGTACTTTTCTGAGCTTTTTGAGTGGTCCTAGTGAATTATCAAACCTGCGGGGGTCATGGGAACCCCCTCAGAAGGGTGGCTGGCCAGGGCCCCCCAAACTGGCAGCTAGAGTGGGAAGTGAGGATGGTTTTGCGGGTGACTATGCCCTTAGGTTGAGTCTGTACCAACTGGGTGGTTAGTGTCAGAATCACATTGCCATATTGCCGTGTATAAGGCTGGATACACCAACCAGTACTTATGGAGTTCATTTTCTTGAAATATCATTCACTTATTTTACTCTGATCGTAAAGTTACACATATCTTTTGCAGAAAATATTTTAATATGGGAAACATTGCCCAGAAAATACAATGTAGCCATAATCCCTTAAGAATGAGAGAACCACTGCTAAACGTCACTCTATTTGAACCGTGTCATCTATCCACCTGCCAAACAAAACTGGAATCATTCCACAGTTTAGATTTGTTAACTGTGATTTTCACTTACCATAATTTAACATTATCATGTTTTCCCACATTGTTAAAAATTCATCAGACTTTTTTTTTTTTTGGTCTTTTTAGGGCCGCCCCTGTGGCATATGCAGGTTCCCAGGCTAGGGGTCAAAGCAGAGCTACAGCTGCCGGGCTACACCACAGCCTCAGCAATGCCAGATCCAAGCCACATCTGTGACCTACACCACAGCTCATGGCAAAGCCGGATCCCCAACCTGCTGAGCGAGGTCAGGGATTGAACCCTCATCCTCATGGATATTAGTCGGATTATTTCTACTGTGCCGCACTGGGAACTCTGGGAATTTTTAAAAATTAAATTAAAAGCAATTAAATATACAAGATAGTGTCAAGTTATGACAGGCGTATGAAAAAAGATAAAGCAGGGAGCTCCGGGTTAATGCAATGGATTAAACACATGCATCCAATTTAACCCTCTGGAAACACCACTGAAACCACATAAAGTGAGTGATTTTTTTTTTTTTTGAGACATAACCCCGTGAAACCCAAGAGAACAAGAGACAAACCAAAGTGGAATTTAGAAGTCATAAATTGTAGAGACAGATAGTGCTCAGTATTGGAAAACCAAGCAAAGCCAACCCCCACATCCACTCCGTTTGTATCACAGCATCTGGAGGCTCCAGGTATTTCTAGAACTGGGGATGAAGGAGAAAGACTGAAATGGAGAGGACAGGCGAAACCATTTGAGAAGTAGTTCTAGTTCCGGACCCCACCCACGTGGCATCTGGGCCCCCTGGCATAAGAGAACTTGGGGGGATGCTTGTTATGTGAAGGGTAACTCTGGACACAGAACGATGCTAAGAGGCAGATCAGGTAACCTTGTGCTGAACGCACCCCAGATGCTAACGTTTCAGCTTCCCCTCCCCCCCACTCCCCTCCCCCTAACCAGCGACATTCTCCCGGCCAGCTCCCAGAACAGGAGGGCCCAACGCTTTTCTTTTCTTTTTTTTTGCGGCATATGGAGGTTCCCAAGCTAGGGGTCGAATTGGAGCTGCAGCTGCTGGCCTACACCACAGCCACAGCAACACGGGATCCGAGCCGCGTCTGCAACCTACACCACAGCTCGCGGCAACGCCGGATCCTTAACCCACTGAGCAAGGCCAGAGATCAAACCCGCAACCTTATGGTTCCTAGTCGGATTCCTTAACCACTGAGCCACAATGGGAACTCCAAGGAGGGCCCAACTCTTACCCTCTAGACTGGAGATCTCCCAGCCCAACAATGAAAGAGAAAGATACTGACATCGGAGGCTCCTCCACATCAGACCCTCCAAGATCCCCATGGAGTGAAACTTCAGGTCATCGAGTCCACTCACAATCAGAGCCGCCAAAGAGTTTACCGACTCAAGTCTAAATCACTACCAGAGGTCAAGGGCAAACAGACACCCAACGACCGCCCCAAGTGGGAAAGTCATTTGGAATAAAACGGACACCAAGAAGAGGGAAATTCTACACACTTACTGAGGATCACACAGGAGCCCAGGCGGACAAATCCCTTGCCCTCACGAGTGTAGAGGCTGCCGAAATAACCCAGGAGGGACCTGCTGGCAGGTTGTGGGGAGGGGCCGAGGCAGGGAAAGGTGAGAGGCGGTCGGACTCTGCTGCAGTCTTGGGGTGGGACTAGTAGGATGCGCTGATAAGTCAGGAGCAGAATATGAAAGAGGGGAGTTCAGGGTGGGCTACGGATGACGCCGAGGGAAGACATAATGAAGACGGACACGGTTCGGGTCTTCCGGAATTTGACATGCTTGCGACACGTTCCGGCAGAAGTGCCATCAGGCAGACGGATGTAGGAGTCCGGAGGATGAGGGAGACGGCCAGGCTAAAGGTGCAAACTGGGGCAGTTCCCGTCGTGGCGCAGTGGTGAACGAATCCGACTAGGAACCATGAGGTTGCAGGTTGGATCCCCGGCCTCGCTCAGTGGGTTAAGGATTCAGCGTTGCTGTGAGCTGTGGTGTAGGTTGCAGACGTGGCTTGGATCCCGTGTTGCTGTGGCTCTGGCGTAGGCTTGGCAGCTACAGCTCTGATTGGACCCCTAGCCTGGGAACCTCCATATGCCACAGGAGCGGCCCTAGAAATGGCAAAAACAAACAAACAAAAAACAAGATGCAAACTGGGGAGTCTCCATTCTTCCTTCTCTGCCTTTCCATGCCCCACGCTCCGGATCAGCCGAGATCATTCTTTCCATCAGGCGGAGGACTTCTGCCTCGAGCTGCCCTTGTGAGACGGAGACCAGCGCGAACCCAGAGGCAGGAAATACATGCAGTTCCTGGCCCGCGCGACAGCCCTGCCAGGTGTTCCGCAGAAGGACATGGGCTCCTGTAAACTCACGGGGAAGCTGACACCACTCTTTCCTTCTTGGGGCCTCTGCAGAACACGCATCCCCCCACCGCCCTTTCCTTACAAAACGAATTCTGTGCATGCTACTCAGATTTTCAAAAGGAAACCAATATACGAGGGGGGGATACACACACAGCCTTCAAACAGCAGAAAAGCAAGGGGATGGTTAACCTAAAAGTGAGGATACAGATGCGTCTCGGAAGGAGAGAGAAGCAGGCACCTGGGCAAGAGCCCGAGGTCCTGGCAACTCTCTGTTCCTTAATGGGGGTGAAGGGCACATGGGTGCTTACTTGACAGTGTGGTTTTCATGGTCATACACCTGTACACACTTCTGTGTGTGTGCTGTATTTCTCCATAAAAACACTTAGAGAGAGGAGTTCCCGTCGTGGCTCAGTGGTTAACGAATCTGACCAGGAACCATGAGGTTGCAGGTTGGATCCCTGGCCTTGCTCAGTGGGTTAAGGATCCGGTGTTGCCGTGAGCTGTGGTGGAGGTTGCAGACCTGGCTTGGATCCCGCGTTGCTGTGGCTCTGGCGTAGGCTTGGCAGCTACAGCTCTGATTGGACCCCTAGCCTGGGAACCTCCATATGCCGCAGGTGCAGCCCTAGAAATGGCAAAAAGACAAAACAAAACAAAACACTTAGAGAGAGAAATGAAGTAAGGTTAGGGGCCTGAAGAGTGATGGAGACAGGGCTGTTTGAGATAAGGTGGTCAGGGAAGGCTTCTCGGAGGAAGTGACAACTAAGCAGAGAGTGGAATGAAATGAAGGCTCAAGCAAGGCAAAGGAAGTTGGGTAGGTGTAGGATCAGGCAGAGAAGAGCAACCCCAAACATCCTGAGATGGGGACGAGCTTGGTATTTTCAGGGAACAGCAAAAAGGCCAGGGAGGGAGGCAGGGACAGGAGGTCAGAGAGAAAACCGGAGCCAGGGGCAAAGCATGTTAACTGTTCGCATCAGAAATACTTTTAAGAGTGACATTATGCCCAGTGGATGGAAGGCCACTGGGAGGTTGTGAGCAGAAGTCAGCACAACAGTGAAAATCAACTCTACGCTAAAAAACCCCCCAAAACCCAAAAAACCAATGGAAGACAGGGAGCACTTCAGAGAAGCTACTGCAACCATCCCAGCACACACGAGGCCACTCCAGATGTTTGGCTGTCATGAATATAACTCATCTTTCCAAGTTCCAAGTGAGGTAACCCTAAAATGTGTCATATATAACAAACTCTACTGATAGTCTAGCCCAGATTCATTTTTCCCTTTACCTAAGAGAGGTCTACTTTTATTCAACAAATTTCCTCTTCCCTACAGGATTAAGTGGAAGCAAATCCCACCCTCAGCTACAGAGTAGACCCTGCCTAGTCTGAGCAAACCGGTGGGTGGGGTCCCAGACTATCCTTTCAGGTATAGTTCTGGCCAACAGAAGACAGGGGAATGTCAGTCAGGGCTTCTAGAAAAAGTTTTCCAACTCTTAGAAAAAGTGTGCCTTCCTTTTTTCATCCAGGGCATGACAGCATCCAGAAAATGGGGGCTCCAACCTCTTTCTGGGCCTTCAGCCTCAAGCACGGAGAGGGAGGCAGAGCCAGGAGAACCAGGGGAGCAGCCATGTGAGGGCCTGATGTGCCCTGCCAGGGACTGCTCCTCTGTGGGAGTCCTCTGCATTGAACAAAGTCCTTCGTGCTGAGCCCGCTGGGAACAGGTTTTCTGTTATTTGTAGCCAGAGGTGCCCTAACCCATACAGCCACCTCTTTCTGGAGGCTCAACAGCGCCTATGAGCTGGTCCTCAACCCTGAACCTCAAAGTCTTCTCCTGGGAGACTCTAGGAGCGATTTACAGGTGCTTGGGGACATCAGGAAACTTTTTTCCTTTTCCATCTTTCTTGGGGGGGGGGGGGTTGTTTACTCCCTAGTTCCTTGAGGAAGAGTCTTCAGAGGACCACTGCTGCTGGGGTCCCTGTGATGGCAACGTGTCTTGATGCTCTCAACGAATCCACTGCCAGAGGGGGCAACAGTCCCCTCCAGCCTTCAGTGAGAGACACCAGGGCCACGCATGCCGTGAAGAAAAGGAGAACACAGCTTCCTCCATCGTCCTTGTCATCAGCCTCTGCCCCAGACACCTATGCACCCAAACTTCCAAGAGTCACTACCCCTCCCACCACATCGACTTGTGCAAAGTGTATGCGGAGGTAGGTTCAAGGGTCAAGACACCAGGCTCACCTAGTCATTCAGCCGAATGCCAGACTCTGAACCCCAGCTTCGGATTCTTTGGAATGACCTTCTATGTAAGCTCGGATTTTGTTTGCCTCTCTGATGACCAGTTTTTTCTGAAGACAGAATCCTAGAAACCGGAGTGATAACACTTTGCTTGGTAAATACGGACACATTTTGAAACATTTTCCAGGATTTAAAAGGACACATCGCTCCATCTTGTTTCAGTCTGGATTCTCTGAGAAGCAGCTACCAAGACAGGATTAAATGTGCAAGAAGATTGTTTTTGTTTGTTTTTGTCTTTTTGCCATTTTCTTGGGCCACTCCTGCGGCATATGGTGGTTCCCAGGCTAGGGGTCGAATTGGAGCTGTAGCCACCAGCCTAAGCCACAGCCACGGCAACGCCGGATCCTTAACCCACTGTGCAAGGCCAGGGATTGAACCCGCAATCTCATGGTTCCTAGTCAGATTCCTTAACCACTGCGCCACGACGGGAACTCCAAATGTGCGAGAATGTTGTTAGGGGAAGTGAGAGAAACTAGGGAGTTGGCCGAGGAAACCTGGGAGGGCTGTCAGCCGATTGGGGTCTGACCCTGAGGGAAGGGGAGGAGGAGGATAAGGAGGGTATGGAAGCATCTAGGCTGCTCTGGAGTCTAAGGAAGGCTTGAAAAATCTCTCGAGAATCCTCCAGTCACAGTCAGCTGTCCCTCTTAGAAAAAACACGGGGCTCTATATTGTGGCCTTGGATTCAGCGATGGATTCTTAGATGTGACACAAGGCTCACGCAACAAAGGAAAAAATAGATAAACTGGATTTCATCAAACTTAAAAACGTTTATGCCTCAAACAACATCATCAAGAAAGTCAAAGACATTCTTTAGGGAATTCCCATCGTGACTCAGATGTAACGAACCCAACTAGTATCCATGAGGATACGGGTTTGATCTCTGGTCTCACGCAGTGGCATACACCCACAGCTGCAGCTTTGATGCAACCCCTAGCCTGGGAACTTTAGTATGCCGCAGGTGCAGCCCCCAAAAGAAAAAAAGAAAAAAAGACAATCTTTATAATGGGAGAAAATATTTACAAGTTATATACTTATCTGATAAGGGACTTTTATCCAAAATATGTAAAGAACTCTTACAACTAACAACAAAAAGACAAATAAATTAGGGACAAAGGATTAAAATTAAACTATGGGCAAAGGATTTGAATCGACATTTCTCCAAAAGAGATACACGAGTGGCCAAAAAGCACATGAGAAGATGCTCAACATTGCTGGTCATTAGGGAACTGCAAAGACAAACCACAGTGGGGACCACGTCACACCTGCCCGGACGGCGGCCATTTTTTTAAAAGAGGAAGGGAAGTGTTGACAAGGATGTAACACTTACACATCGCTGGTGAGTGTGTAAAATGGTTCTGCTGCTATGGCAAACAATGGTTTCTTAAAACGTCAAATATATAACTACCATATGAGCCAGCAAGTTTATTCCTAGGTATGTGCCCCAAGAGTTGAAAACAGGTACTCAGGCAAGTACAAGAACACACGTTTCACAGCAGTGCTACTCACAACAGCCGAAAGGGATTCAACAGTCCAAACGCCCATCACAGATAATGAATGAACAAATTCGTGTGTGTGTGTGTGTGTGTGTGTGTGTGTGCGCGCGCGTGCGCGCGCACGCACGCAACAGATTGTGATTCAGCCATAAAAAAGCACGGACACCTGCTACAACCCCTGGGAACCCTGGAAGCATAATGCCAAGTGAAAGAAGCCAGTCACAAAAGGTCACATGTTGTATATTTTCATTTATGTGAAATGGCCAGAATATATAAATATATATATATACACAAATAATTATATATGTTATATACATATACATATATGTTATATACACATTATATGTTATATACATATGTTATATAACATATAATGTATGTTATATACATATATGTTATATAACATATAATGTATGTTATATACATATAATGTATATGTTATATATACAACAAAAGGTCGCATGTATGTTTTCATTTATATGTTATATATATACATACATATATGTTATATACATATATGTGTGTTATATAACATATATGTGTGTAATATATATACAAAAAAGGCCACATGTTGTATATTTTCATTTATATGAAATGGCCAGACTATATATAAAATTTGTATATTTATATATTTATTATGATAATATATTGTATGTATTCGTATATTTTGTATATATTTATATTATATATTATTATATATAAATAAATTTATGTTTATTATTAAAATTATATATATTATATATTAATATATATTTATATAAATGGCCAGAATCTATAGAGAAAGAAAGCAAATTGGGCATTTCTAGGGACTGAGGAGGGGAGAGAAGGTATGGAGAGTAAGCGCTTAATGGGTGTAGATCTTTCTGGATTTTTTTCCTCAAAATACGATACCTGGAGAAGCGTAAGCTCAGAGAGGCTTGATGATGATGCCACAGGCAAATCCTACATCCCACTCGGGTGCAGAAAAGTGTGTCTGTGCTGTGAGACAGGACGTACTGTAGCCATCGGCTTCTGTTTCAAACTTGCCTCTGCTTCTCAGGCACCGAGAATCCTGTAGACACAGGCTACGAGGCTCAGGCACTGGAGGGCCCTAGAATAAAGCCCTGGAAGGGTGGAGTGGGTGGGATTTGCTTTTCCTCACTCTGTCACCGTCACTGTCCTGTATGCTCCGTGACGTACTGCCTCTTCTTGGGGACTCAGGTGGCCCCGGCGGACTGAGCTGAACCATTGCTCAGGCTCCCTGTCAAGAGCACGTGCACCTGAGCCCCCACCCCCGCCACCAGCCATCCCTCAAGGGACAGACACCGGTCCCCAAACTCGCTGGGCTGCAGCCGCAGCTGCCCCGCGGGTCTAGAATGCTGGGTTCCTTGTGGGGCACCTGTCCCCAAGAGGCTGTGAAGAGAAATTTGGGTCGTTTCCTGTTTTTCCTCTTCACCACTGACGTCCAGTGGAGGGCAATTCCTGAAACCAATGCCGCTAACCATCTAAAGGGAAACTGGAGAGACCCCATCACAGCACAGCGGAAATGAATCTGACTAGCATCCATGAGGACGCGGGTTCGATTCCCGGCCTCCTTCCGTGGGTTAAGGATCTGGCGTTGCCGTGAGCTGTGGTGTAGGTCACATCTGTGGCTCAGATCTGGTCGAAGACACGGCTGTGGCTGTGACATAGGCTGGTGGCTACAGCTCCGATTCGACCTCTAGCCTGGGAACTTCCACATGCTGTGGGTGTGGCCCTAAAAAGAGAAGTAAATTAACAAAGGGAAGCTGGTTCCCAGGTCTCCGGGGGCTGCCTGACCCCCTCTCTGTCCCACTCTTCAGGAGTGAGAAAGTAAGGAGTGACAAGGAGCAACCCCATTTTCTTTCTTTTTTAAGGGCGGCACCTGTGGCCCATGGAAGTTCCCAGGCTAGGGGTGGAATCAGAGCTGCAGCAATGCGGGATCCCAGTCACACCTGCAACTTACACCACAGCTCACAGCAATACTGATCCTTGATCCATGGACTGAGCCCAGGGATCGAACCCGCATCCTCATGCATGCTAGTCAGATTCTGAACCGCTGAGCTACCACGAGACCTCGGAACATTTATTTTCAAATAGGTATAACACTCCGCGTTTGCTAAGTAAGGGGTGATTTACAAACGTGACTCATTAACTCTGGCAGCCACTGTGACCCCACCCTCCCCTAGAGGACGAAGCCAGTGTTCACCCCAACTGAGCCACTCAAGAGCCCTGCCCTTCCATGTGGAACTAGAATCAGGACACGCAGGATCCCCCAGGTGCCACTCAGAGGCCACGTGTTCCACTGTGCCCACCGATACGACAGAGGAAGCCCGCGCGCAGAGAGCAAGGGAAGGCGGAAAGACCCAGAAGAGCGGGGTGAGTGGCGGAGAGAGGCCTCAAGTTCAAGATCCGGCTCCCAGCACGTTCCCCAAACCAGGCTGCGCCCTTGTCTCTGGAACCCCCGACTCGGTCCTCGATCTTCACAAAGAATTCTCACGTTTGGCCCAAGACACTTGAAGTTGGTTTACATTTGAATGACAACAGGATACTACTGTTTGTTACTGAGCCGGTGCACAGACTGTCTTTTTTTTGTTTGTTTGCTCTTTAGGGCCGCAGCCGAGGCATATGGAGGTTCCCAGGCTAGGGGTCCAATCGGAGCTGTAGCCGCCAGCCTACACCAGAGCCACCGCAACGGGGGATCCGAGCCACATCTCACGGCAACGCCGGATCCTTAACCCACTGAGAGAGGCCAGGGATCGAACCTGCCGCCTCATGGTTCCTAGTCAGATTCATTAACCACTGAGCCACAATAGGAACTCTGAAGGAGGCTCTGTACTTTAACACTCTGAGTCCACAGATATTTGCCTTCTGCAGAGTTCTGCTCTTCCATGGTCTCCAACGTTTATCCAACCAACACTTATTGGAAGTCTGCTGCATTGCAGGTATCAGTCGACACTAAGATAAGATGGGAAGGGCACCAATTATTATTATTATTATTTGGCCACACCCACGGCATGCAGAAGTTCCCCGACCAGGGATCTAACCCACACCACAGCAGTGACAACGCCAGATCCTTTAACTGCTGGGCCACTAGAGAACTCCTACACTAATTGTTTTTATATCAGCCCATTTTTCATTGACCCCCAAGGTCTTTCTTCTTAAAGACCGAAAGAGCATGTCCGTTTCACAGCAACAGGAGCTGATCTTGATGTGGCCCTGCTTATGCTCCTGGCCCCATGCTGGCCCTTTCTGTGCCTCACGTCAGGTGCACAAGCGGCGCCCCAGGGGGAGGGTACTCTAACTGCCTCTGTCTTACCTCCAAGGACACCGAGGTGCAGCGTGGAAGGCTAACTCACCCGAGGACAGAGCTAGTGGATACAGACAGCCCGACCCCACGGCCCGCGCTCCCAAATCCTAAGCAATCCATTATCCAGGGGTTGCGACGCGGTCTAAGGGTCCCCTGGTGGAGACGGAGAAGGAGCCCTCCACTGCAAAAGACCAGGTGGAGAGGAACCCGGCCTCCTGCGCTGGTCCCAACCTTCCGGCTTCAGACAAATACCCCCGGAAATGCCCCGTGGCCACCTCCGCGGCCACCTGTCTGGGCTCCCTTTGGAGAAGACGGACTGCATGGGAATCCATCACGGGCTGCCGGCGGCGCCGGCCGGGGCCTCTCGGGCTTCTGCTTATCTCCATCAACTTCATCTGGGTCTCAGGCTTTTCCTAATTAAGAGAGGTTCCCACCAGCCACAGCAGAAATCCTCACCACCTCTTTCATTATCTCAGCTTTTCTTCCCCTTAATCACTATTGAGCTCCTGGCTGATTAAATTAGTTTGTCGAGGTCCTTTCTGAAATCTTGGGGAAATTATCTAAAAATCATGAAATCAATTCCCTTACGCTGTTTTAATCTTTTATGCGCTGCCCTCAAAGCAGGAACGGGCAGACAAGAGCAGGCCCTCGGCGGAGTGTGCAGCGCTACACTGCCTGCCAGCCTTCTAGGGCCTTTGTGGACCATCTGGGTCAATTTCCTTCCAAGTAAATGAAATGCAAATAAAAATTCCAGCAGTTTTTCAGCTGCCGGCTGCCCAGCTGATTAGCATGACAGAGGCTGGGAGATGAGGCCTGACCCGGTGCACTTCCCCCTCAGCTCATTAAGTTGTAACTCCACCGCGGCTGCATTCATGGTGTTTATTGACGCTGAAAGGCGTCTTTATCCAAAACTAGCTAAATTCACATTCAGAGTTTTTACTGGGAAGTCTTGCCTGCTCCAGCATCCACATGAAAGTGAACCTATTGTGGCTGGCCCATGTGTCCTGCTGCTTCTGAAACAATCTGGAGGTTTCCCCCAAAAAGGTTTATTTCACAAGTTTCTGTCCTTCCATCTTCCTCCCCCGGCCTCCAAATGCGCAGGGGTGCCCCGTGCAGGAAGAGGTAGGGGGAGCGTGGGAGGAATCCTCAAGTCAGCTTCTGGGATGCTGGAGAGGGCGGGTCGGGGAGAAGGCAGTCGGGCTGGACGGTTCCCACATCTGCAGGTACAGCGGCGGCGGGTCAGAGGTTTCTTACGGGACTCAGTTCCCACCTCATCTCCTCTCCGATCCCCCTTCTTCACTCGGCATCTGAAGGGCAGCATTCCCCCAGCCTTAGCCACCTGCCAAAACATCCAGACAGCAGCCTAGGCATTCCCTCTGTGGCTCAGCGGTTAACGAACCCGACTAGCATCCATGAGGATGCGGGTTCGATCCCAGGCCTTGCTCAGTGGGTTAAGGATCCGGCGTTGCCATGAGCTGTGGTGTAGATTGCAGACTCAGCTTGGATCCCGCGTTGCTGTGGCTGTGGTGTAGGCTGCCGGCTACAGCTCTGATTAGACCCCTAGCCTGGGAACCTCCATATGCCTCGGGTGCAGCTCTAAAATAGTGGTGGGGGGGGAGACAGCAGCCTAGATTGCCCCCTGGGGGTTTGGGGGACAGTGTCTCCCTGTTTTCTGGCTGGACATTTGCATGCCAGGAACATTTTGCTTTGCTTGGGGTCCAGGCTGGGAGGCCCCAGGACGCTGAGACCCTCCTGCGGTTTCAAGAGAAAGAATTCCTCCAGAGCATAGGCTTTCGAGGAGAGAGGAGGTGAAATTCAAGACAGGGAGGCAGTCATTATTATTTGCAATTCTCTGGTTGCCTCCCCTCCCACACACCCCCAGAAAAAATTATGGTCAACACCAAGCGTGTCTTTCTGACACTGTTGGGATTGTAGCTGGGAGAGAGCTTTGAAATCAAGCTGAAGGAATAATCTGGGTGATGAGTGACGTTTTGATGTGGAAGTAAAGCCTGAGGATTCTGATGGGCAGAGACTCCTATGGGTGCATGGTGGGGGGGTGCCCAGCTGGAGACCAGCCACCCAGAAGACTTTCTTTAATCAAGCACAATGACAAACAGGGACACAAGGTTGGTCCTGTTGCAATGCTTTCTGAGTCTCGATCTTTGGCCTCCCGGGATCTGTGCTAACTGTTATATTTAACAGTTTTTGTTAAAATCTTTTCCTGTACTGTTTTCTTTTAGGGTTGATTTAGTAACTCAGCAGGTTGGTGCCTCAATGAAAATATTTGGCTTCCTCTTCTCCAGGCCAACAGGTCGGGGTGGGTGGAGCCAGGGCTGGAAGGGGTGACTGTGCTGGGGACCTCGGGCAAGGCAGTCAGATGTGCTCACCTGGCTTGGCTACAGGTGTCTGGCCAATCCCACGAGGGCTGCAACCGTGCAGGAGCAAAGGAGAGGGCCAGGGAGTGGTGCAGGCAGGAGACAGGGCCAGCCGGGGCACGGCCACCTTACCACCTCTGGGCTGCAATGCAGGAGAGTCAGGTGTGCCAGTGGAGAGGTGCCCGGAAGGGGAGGGCGGGGATTATGAGGGGGCAGTAACCCAAGTGAGCCTGCCTATCTGGCCAATGGAGTGGATGCTGCCTTCCAGGAACTAGCAAAACCCAGCCAAGGTGCTTTTTTTGGGGGGGGGGGCTTTTTAGGGCCGCACCAACGTCATATGGAGGTTCCCAGGATAGGGGTCGAATCAGCGTTGCCGCTGCTGGCCTACACCACAGCCACAGCGACAAGGAATCTAAGTCACGTCTGCAACCTACACCACAGTTCACGGCATCCCAGGATCCCTACGCCACGGAGTGAGGCCAGGGATTGACCCCGCGTCCTCATGAATGCTAGTTGGGTTCGTTACCACTGAGGGGACGGGAACGCCATCGAGGTGCTGGCTGACGGTGTGTCACCCACTTCGTGCCTCATGCTGAGCCTGCATGCAGGTCACAGATCAGAGAACTGAGGCCACTGCTCCACGGGCAGCCACACAGGGGCTCGCTGTCCCAGAGCTGTGCCCGGAAGCTGCCCGCGGGGACCCCTGAGTGCACACTGTGCCCAGTGTCCTTCCCGCCCCCTCCACACCCCCTATGCCACATGCTGCCCATGTACTTCTGGTTCAAATGTGGGGCAATGACGTCTCTCAAAGAAATGAAACCGAGGCCACCACGGCTGCCCCGGCAGAAAGAGCAAGGTACGGCCACCAGGAGAAGGGACAACAAGAAGGACCGCTGTATCCCACGTGGCACTATACGCCATATCCTGCCACAGGCCATAACGGAAAAGAATAAAAAAAAAGAATGCGTGTATAACTGACTCACTTTGCTGTGCAGCAGAAATTAACACAACATTGTCAATCAACAATCCTTTTAGGAGTTCCCGCTGTGGCGCAGTGGCTTAAGAATCTGACTGCAGCAGCTCGGGTCACTTCGGAGGCTCTAGTTCGATCCCCAGCCCGTTACCGTGGCTTAAAGGATCCAGCATTGCCGCAGCTGTGGCTCAGATTCAGTCCCTGGCCCAGGAACTTCCCATATGTTGTGCGTGCAGCCATAAAAAGCAATAATAATTTTTAAAAATTCCAATCAAATACATTTTTAAAAGAGAATAAAGGCCCTCAATGCCTTTCTCATATCCACTGAGTACTGCTGCACCCCCGCTGGGGATGTGGGGCCTGGGCCGAGGCCTCAGTCAGTTGGCTTTGGCTTTTCCAATCTTCCCTGCAAGCCAGGCTCCAGCAGGGCCCCCAGCGGGCCGGGCCACGGCTCTGCGACTCCCTGCCCCCCACCCTCCGTCACCTGACCACCCCTCACCATCCCGCCTGTGGGCGAGGGCATGACCACCGAGTGTCACACGAGAACTCTAATGCGACAGGGCTCCGGCGCTGGATCCGTGAGAGCTGTCACTTATCACGTCCTGGAAAGGGAGAATCAACTTCGCCCCAGTTGGCATCATACGCAATAACACAGTATCCAAGATAAGGCTTTCAGTTCATCCCACATGGATAACAGAGCAGTAATAGTGAGAGGCCGACTACACGCCAGGCGCTGTATTAAATACTTTACAACCGTCTCGAGTGTTAAAGGAGGGGAGGCTATCGTGCTGGATCCAGCACCAACTGGGCCACGGTCGACCCTGCTCTTCAAAGGGCAGGGTTGAATCAACTGCATCAACCAGGAGCTTGTTAGAGAAGTGGAATCTTTACTTTTTTAGGGCCACACCCGCGGCATATGGAGCTTCCCAGGCTTGGGGTCCAATCGGAGCTGTAGCCGCCAGCTTATGCCACAGCCACAACCACACCAGATCCGAGCCTCATCTGTGACCTACACCACAGCTCACGGCAACGCCGGATCCTTAACCCACTGAGCAAGGCCAGGGATCGAACCCACAAGCTCATAGTTCCTAGTCGGATTCCTTAACCACTGCGCCACGACGGGAACTCCTAAACCTACATTCTAACAAGATTTTCAGGCGATTCATATGCACTTAAAATATGAGCAGCACTGACGCAGGATTCTTTTTTAATCTGGGATAAAGGAAAGAGTATGTTGGTTTTTTTTTTTTTTTCTCCCCCTCAGGGTTTTTAACTCAAATGAGGCTCTACATTATATGTATGTAACTTCTGAGCATACTTGGAGCTCCCTGAATTTATGTTTTCCTTATACCTGGTAAGCGGATTTTTGAGACTCCTTGTAAAGTGTGTTATCCCTCTCAAGCTTTGATGAGCACAAAACTTTTCTCCAACAACAGCCAAGCAAGGATAGGAAGCGAATAACTCTGAACACCCTCAGAGCTGCGCTGCGTGATTCATCTCAAGTCATCTCCACAGCAACCCAGGGAGCTAAGTCTTTTTGTTGCTGTTTCTCTGTTACACGTTTTTTAAAAACCAACACTGACAGAAGCTAGACTCAGAGGCACTCACTGGTTACAGCAGAGCTGGGATTCACACCCAGGTCGCCCCAATGTCAGTGCCCACACCTTTCCACTCTGTGGCCAAGCACAGCAAAGTCAACTTAAAAAGGGTCCAAATCCTGTATATTATGAGGCTTTTATCTGGGAAGAAAATGTTTTAAAGCCAAATAAAAATGTTGCAAGCACAATTCTTGCTCTATATCTAAAGAGCAAGAAAAGAGGTCTTGTTTCCTTTTTACTTATAATGCTATTCGGGTCACTGCGAAAGGGACTGAGACCTGAAGGAAATAATTCGATGAGATCTTTTTAAAAAAAAAAAAACACACTCAAAAAAGAGACGCTAGGAGTTCCCGTCGTGGCGCAGTGGTTAACAAATCCGACTAGGAACCATGAGGTTGCGGGTTCGATCCCTGGCCTTGCTCAGTGAGTTGGGCACCCGGCGTTGCCGTGAGCTGTGATGCAGGTTGCAGATGTGGCTCAGATCCAGAGTTGCTGTGGCTCTGGCATAGGCCTGTGGCTACAGCTCTGATTAGACCCCTACCCTAGGAACCTCCATATGCCGCAGGAGCAGCCCTAGAAAAGGCAAAAAGACAAAAAAAAAAAAAAAAAAAGAGACACTGTATATTTGTGTCTCTACTTAATTTGCTAGCCATCCTGGGACATGGCAGCAGAAATCTGGTATAAGAGCAGTGACAAAGAGAAGATGCTAGCACATGTATATACAAGATAGGGAAGCTTCCGGACACTTCACGTCCATCACCAGGAGCAGGCACTGCTGTATCAGCAGCCCTAGTCATTGCTCTTAGGAGCTCGTGGCCAAATGATCAAGAGAGAGAAAACCTTTCATCACACAGCTTTGCTCTTTTCTTTTTTCTTTTAGGATCCCACCCACGGCATATGGAGGTCCCCAGGCCAGGGGTCTAATCAGAGCTGTAGCCACAAAGACAGCAACACAGGATCCTAGCCACGTCTGCAACCTACACCACAGCTCACGGCAACGTCGGATCCTTAACCCACTGAGGGGGCCAGGGATGGAACCTATGTCCTCATGGATACTAGTTGGAGTCATTTCTGCTGAGCCACAACAGGAATTCCTGCTCTCTCAACCTCAACACTGGCTGGGTCAGTGACTCCACATGCCCTTGCAAAGAGAGGGTAAGTACTTCTGGAGATTTGGAGAAAGAGAATGATTTCCGGCTAGAATCAATAATTCTGCAGGGAGTTTCTCACATTCTCACTTTGCCGGGCCCGTGTAAGGATGCCCTTGAAAGCTGGATAGCAGAATCGTGGAAGGATTTCTTTTTTGCATCAAAATAAATAACCATCCAAAATGAACACACTGTACTGAAATAACTAAATCTCAAAGACATTTTCCTTGAGGAGAATTAGCAGGAAAGTATAAACATGGCCTGTAGGTCCAGGTAAAAGTCTACCAAGCAATTAGGAAGTACACTATTTTTCAAACCAGCTACTAAAATATAATTCGATGGACAGATGAGAAAAAGGGTGGTCCCTGACATTTGACCAGGTGAAAAAAGTCTTCAGAGCCGTGATTAACGTGGACATGGCATTCAAGAGGAAGATGATTTACTCTTTCATAAAATATTTAAAGACTTTGACTTGATCATTTTGTTTAAGTTCCAGGTTAGAACTTTTCCCATCTCTTTCCATATTCCTTTCTCACTATGCCAGCTTCCCTCCCAAGGGCCCAGTGCTGCCTGGTGCTTCCAGGTCACCGGAGGGTCCCCCATCCAGAACACCTCCACTCTTCCTTCCACGAAGCACCTCAGGGTGCAAAATACACTCTCCCTCTTTCTCCTTCCACCCCCTCCGAACTCCTGCTCAGCAGCAATGCAAAGTTAAGGGCTGGAGAAAAATTCGGCTCCCTCAACTAATTCAACACTAAGCTGTGAAGGATTGATAGCTGCATACACGGCCCCCACCTAGTTCCATTTTAAAGGATCTTAGGCATCCTACTACAGCTCTAGTTGCTTGTATTTCAAGGTAGGCCAGCAGAGTTATTGTTGCCTTTGCTTTTTAGGGCCGCTCCCTAGGCATATGGAGGTTCCCAAGCTAGGGGTCTAATCAGAGCTACAGCTGCCACCTACACCACAGCTCACAGCAACGCCAGACCCTTAACCCACTGAGTGAGGCCAGGGATCGAACCCGCACCCTCATGGTTCCTCGTCGGATTCGTTTCCACTGAGCCATGACAGGAACTCCCTGTTGTTGTTTTTAAACCACGTAAGCAATGTGGAACCTGTCATATAAAGGTTAGACCTTCTCATCCCTTCGAATCTCTTCATTGGTTTAGTGAGAACCCTCGGAATTGCATTGTTATTTTCACGGTCACATACAGAAAGTTCTCCTGGGTCCCCCTGTGGGCAAAGCAACTTGATGAAACAAACAAGTTCTCGGCACCTGATCCCTACAAATCTAGGCCTAGACTAAAGGGGGTGTGTGTCCGTCAAGCCGCTCTATCCTCGCGGGACCAGACAGAGAGGGGCCCAGGTCGCCAGCTGGGCTGCACACAGGTCACGTCTTCGGTGGCCTTTAGCAAGATGAAGACAGAGACAAACTCAGGCTTATGGGACAGTCCTGCACGGCTCCCTGCCCCCTGCCTTCCCGTAAATTCTGCTGTAGCTCCTTGAGCCTCTGATCTGAGGATTTGGTTCCACTTCTGGAATCCTGGGCCCTGCGTAGAGGGGCTAAAAGGAATCCCACATGGGTCGCACTCGGAAGACCTTCACTCCTTTGGAGCTTTCGTCACTGCTGTCCTTCCATTGCGCATCCCTAACAAGCACTGGGCACCGCCTCCCCTCAAACCTACGGAGCAAAGAGCATGTCCCCCACTTTACAGATGATGGAAGTGAGACTCAGCAGTTAAGCCGCTTACCCAAAGGACTGAAGCTAAGAGAGGACAGAGCTATGATTCAAATCTAGATTTAACTCCCATCCCAACTCTTCCCTGCTACATTATAGTCCACGCCGCCAAAGGAACAGCATGATCTTAGAGTCACTTTGGGAGCTGGGCCTGTTCCGCTACGGCTCCCAGTACCTTCAGGCTCATAACAATGTTTTAATGACTTTTTTTTTTGGCTGCACAAACAGCAGGCGGAAGTTCCCGAGGCCAGGGATCAAACCCAAACCATGGCAGTGACAAGTCTGGATCCTTAACCCACTGAGCCACCAGGGAACTCCAGACAATGTTTTAATTTTATTTTTTTGTTTGTTTGTTTATTTTGTCTTTTTAGGGCTGTACCTACAGCACATGGAGGTTCCCAGGCTAGGGGTTGAATTGGAGCTGTAGCCGCTGGCCTACACCATAGCCACAGCAATGCCAGATACAATCTGCAGCTGCAACATACACCTCAGCTCACGGCAATGCCAGATCCTTAACCCACTGAGCGAGTCCAGGGATCGAACCTGCATCCTCACAGAAACTAATCAGATTCATTTCTACTGAGCCACGAAGGGAACTCCCTAATTATTTTTTAAATCAAATGAAAAATTTAACTTTTAGGTTGGAAAAATGTTTCATTAAATATTTTATTGAATATATTAATAAATTAATTGTGTTATTATAATCATATATTATTGTATTTATATTATATTATGTTACATTAATGAATTAATTATGTTATTATAATTAATGAATTAATTATATTATTAAATATATTAAGAGATATATAATTAAATATATTTAGATATTCACCTTTATACCAACAGTCATAAAATACCACTTTCTTTTTAGGGCCACACCTGCGGTATACGGAAGTTCCCAGGACAGGGGTTGAAGCAGAGCTGCAGCTGTCAGCCTATGCCACAGCCACAGCAACACCAGATCCTTAGCCCACTGAGCAAAACCAGGGATCAAACCCATGTCCTCAAGGAGACTTCATCGGGTCCTTAACCCACGGAGCCACAATGGGAACTCTGACATTTTTCTTTATGGGGGAAGAGGCCAAGAGGGCAGATGTACCTGGAGCCTGTGAGCATCACAATGCAGCCCAGCTCAGACCTGGTCTCCCCAGCAGTTTCTGCTGCTCTGCCACCTGCATCACTGTCAGCTCTAGGAACAGCCTCAGAAGAGAGGTGGTACTGTTACCCTGGTGTCAGAGGGGAACACATGAGCAGAGAGGCTAAGTAATTCTCTCAGAATCTGGATATCAGGGGAAGCAGCCTGACCCCGACTCGGCTGATCCCTGGAGCAAGCATCTCTCTCTTTTTCTTTTTTGGTCTTTTTAGGGCCGCATCCACGGCATATGGAAGTTCTCAGGCTAAGGGTCTAATCGGAGCTGTAGCCACAGGCCTACACCGGAGCCATAGCAATGCCAGATCCAAGCCACTTCCATGATCTATACCACAGCTCATGGCAACACGAGATCCTTAACCCACTGAGCGAGGCCAGGAATCGAACCCCCAACCTCATGGTTCCTAGTCAGATTTGTTTCCACTGCGCCATGAGGGGAACTGCTGGAGCAAGTGTCTCAGTGGGAGTGGGCTGGTCTGCACCTCACACCTCGGGGCTGGAGGTCTGAAGAAGACCCCACCCCACCCTGCAAACCAATCATCACCCAGTTCTAAGATCCCAGACCAGTGGCCTCACTGCAGGTGCCACCAGTTCCCAGATGGTGAGACAAGGTGAATGGCTCTTTGCCAGCGATCCAAGCCAGGGTCTCATCTGCTTGTCCCTGGGAACCCGACCAGAGAGGGGCCCCCACCTCTGAGATAATCAAAGAGATTCACAGGCTGGGCTTTCTTCTGGGACTAATTCCTTTGCAGGCGCCAGCAGCCTACCAGTTCTTTGAGAACGCTGTGCCAACGAGAAGGGCATCACATGCGAACAATAAACTGGCCTGGAAAAAGCCAACTGGAGGGAGTTCCCATCGTGGCTCAGCGGAAACGACTGACTGGTATCCATGAGGATGCAGGTTTGATCCCTGGCCTTGCTCAGAGCATTAAGGATCCAGAGTTGCTGTGGCTTTGGTGTAGGCCGGCAGCTGCAGCTCTGATAGGACCCCTAGCCTGGGAACCTCCATATGGCTCAGGCACGGCCCTAAAAAGCAGAAAAAGAAAAAGAAAAAAGAAAAAGCCACCTTGAGTGCCAAACACCGTATTCCTTTCTCTCTCCTTTTCTTTAAACTAAAGACTACTACTCAAAGGTAAATGGCAGTGTTCAGTGCTGCCTGAGAAGAGATGCTGAGCTATAGTGTGGCCATGCTGGTTCATGAATTTAACACATAAAACATTTATCCAAGCACATCCCGCTTTACAGGAGACTTGCTTAGATGCCCTCAGTGCTGTAGGGCAGGATTTTGCAAACTGAGACTTGTGGTTGGGAGTTTGGGGTTCACAGATGCAAACTAGTCTGTTTAGGATGGAGAAGCCAGGACGTGCTACTGTACAGCACAGGGAACTATGAACCGTCTCCTGGAAGAGACTTTGCTGGAAGGTAAGACAAGGACTGTACATATATGTAGGACCGGATCGCTTTGCTGTACAGCAGAAATAGGCACAACACTGTAAACCAACTATACTTTCATTTTTTAAAAATTGCTAATTTTTTAAAAAAAGATTTTGCAAACTGAGTAATATGTTAAAGCTACCCATGGGTTGGCTTCTTATCAGAATTCTGAGAGGATTCTTTTTACAAGTTCAGGACATTCTGAAGCGTGCCCAACTGTGTTTATCTCTATATCTAATAAACGTGAATTTTAATATATCAAGTTTCTCTGAATAGAACACAAGTTATTTGAGTTTCTTGAGGTCAGTCCTGGACTCTAACCCATAACAGCCATATAAAGTATTAAAATGGTGTTCATGAAAATTAAAAAAAAATAAAGACTGTCTCTGGAATAGAAACCTAAAGCTTTGAGGGGAAAGTACTAGAACTGTAAGGAAAAAAAGCTGAGGCTGGCATCCTCTACTTGGGAAGGAAAACAATTTTCTGGAATGTTCCCTGGAAGGTATGTTTCTTGTAAGTTGTTTTTTCATGGGTAGCATAGATCTAACCCCTGGATCCATCCTCTCTATTTTTTTTCCTTTTTTCTTTTCTTTCTTTCTTTTTTTTTTTTTTTTCAGGGCTGCACTTGCAGCATATGGAAATATCCAGGCTATGGCTTGAAATGGAGTTGCAGCTGCCGCTGGCTTATGCCACAGCCACGGCAACACTAGATCCTTGACCTACTGAGCAAGGCCAGGGATCAAACCCATGTTCTCATGGATACTAGTCAGATTGGTTACCACTGAGCCACGATGGGAACTCCCATCCTCTCTATTTTTGAAATAACATCATATTTCTGCAGGCTTTTTTGGGCCACACCCATGGCATGCAGAAGTTTCCAGGTCAGGGATCACACCTGAGCCAAAGCAGTAACAACAACAGATCCTTTACCTGCTGCGCCATCAGGGAACTCTTTTTGCAGGCTTTGAGAGCAGCCTGTGCTATGGTGATATAAACACTGTTACATGAAGAATATAATCCCCCATCAGACCGCCTGACTTCATTGATGCATTGGACAAATGGTCATTCTGTAACCAGACAGACTAGTCCCTACCCTTCTGGAAATTACACTCTAGATGAAGACAGGATGAATATAACCAGGCTGTTCGTTAAGACAATGCCTCATGCAAACGACAGCAACATCTTCTCAGATTCACCTCTTAGAGCATAGATGATAAAAACAAAAACAAACAAATGGGACCTAATGAAACTAAAAAGTTTCTGCACAGCAAAGGAAACCCTAAACAACAAGAAAAGACAACCCACAGAATGAGAGAAAATCTTTGCAAGTGAATCAACTGACAAGGGATTAATCTCCAAAATTTGTAAATACCTTCTGCAGCTCCATACCAAAAAAACAAACAACACCATCAAAACATGGGCAGAAGATCTAAACAGACAGTTCTCCAAAGAAGACATACAGATGGCCGAGAAACACATGAAAAGATGTTCAACGTCACTCATTATTAGTGAGATGCAAATCAAAACCACGATGAGGTACCACCTTACACCAGCCAGAATGGCCGTCCTCAAAGAGTCTATAAACAATAAGTGCTGGAGAGGGTATGGAAAAAAAGGAACACTATTACCCTGTTGGTGGGAATGTAAATTGGTGCAACCACTGTGGAAAGCAGTATGGCGATTCCTCAGAAAACTAAACATAGAACTACCATTTGATCCAGCAATCCCACTCCTGGGCATCTATCCAAAGAAAACCACGACTCGCAAAGACACAAGCACTCATATGTTCACTGCAGCACTATTTTCAATAGCCAAGATATGGAAACAACCTAAATGTCCATAGACAGAGGAGTGGCTCAAGAAGATGTGGTACATATACACCATGGAATATTACTCAGCCATTAAAAAGAACGAAATACCGGCATTTTTAGCAACATGGATGGACCTAGAAACTATCATGCTAAATGAAGTCAGTCATACAATGAGACACCCGCATCAAATGTTTTCACTGACATGTGGAATCTGAAAAAAGGACAGACTGAACTTCTTTGCAGAACAGATGCTGACTCACAGATATTGAAAAACTTATGGTCTCCAGAGGAGACAGTTTGCAGGGAGGGGGGGTGTGCTTTGGCTGTGGGGTGGAAATCCTGTGAAATCAGATTTTGATGATCATTATACAACTACAGATGTGATAAATTCATTTGAGTAATTTAATTAATTAATTAAAAAAGACAATGCCTCATGTGCCCCATTCAGTGGGGCTTTGGTAGTCATTAGCTAGAGTGTGATATAAAAATATAAGAGTTACTGCTGTGGCACAGCATAAGGATCTAGTATTGTCTCTGCAGTGGCACAGGTTCGATCCCCGGTCCAGACCACTGGATGAGGGATCTGGCTGGCGTAGGTCACAGCTAAGGCTCTGATTCAATCCCTGGCCTTGGAACTTCCGTATGCCACGGGTGTGGCCAAAAAAGCAAAAGAAAAATCCATTCTTACTAGCTCTGGGCTGGTGAGAAGGACAGACATACAGCCCTGTCTCTCTGGAGACAGACAGATTCTGTTCTCTACTTCGTAATATTTGCTTCCTGCCACATAGTATGAGCTAGTATTATCAATAACTCTTTGAAGCTGCTATCATCTGCATTTTATGTAAAACTAAATCAAGATTTGATGATGATTTGTGACAAAAATCACACAGCTAGTAAATTGCGAAGCCAAGATTCAAATTCAGGAATCACTGACCTTTAGGCTTCATTTTCTTTACATCATTTTTTCCATCTTGTATCCCTCCTCCCCATTTCTTCTTCCTTGACTGTAACAATTTTCAATCTTTTAGCTGGCTTATTTTATATTTGTATCCATATCTTTAAATAACATGTTCATATGGCTACTTCTTAATTTTTTTTTTTTTTCAGTTTTAGACATTGCCAAGGGACATCCCGCTTGGGAATATAAAACTTTAGCCATCTTTCCTCCTATCCTCTCAATGTAGTGTTTTTAAACACTTTGCCTACAAAATTCAGTGTTTACACAGCTATGACAAGGCACAAAAGCAGAGTGAGAAGTTTGGCAAAACCTCTTTACAAAAAGTAATGACAAACCTGGGCAAGACAGTGAAAAACAAACATTTTTGGATGCTGGAAAGCAATCAAAAGCACATAAAACTTGGGAAATATGTACTCAGACTTTACTGGAATTTGGGAAAGAACATTGGGACTCTGTGGCTTTTTAGCCTGGGGACGATCCCACCTGCCACCTGCTTGTCCTCTCTCACCTCCAGCCCCAATCTGGTAGTTCTACCAGAGCAGCACGGGCCAGGAAAACCAGCAGCTTCACCAGCAAAGTGTGCTGACCTGATTAGGAGTAGAATGCAGAAAAATGCATGCCCCCGGGCATCATCAGAAATGGTGGCAATCCCGGTGCCAAACAAATGGGAAAGGCCAACGTCATAGAGGACCTGAGGTTGGGGCAAATAACATATGGTCAGACAAGCCAGAAAGGTAACAGAAAGCTCCGTGGAAGACGGAAGACAGCCATAATGGCCTCAATAATCTCGCCCATGTCCCTGGAACTCTAGAAAGCTGCGAGCATTTGCAAGGCTGTGTACGTGAAGAGGGGTGACCGGAGAAGGTCCTATTTATCATATACCCCAAGCCGAAAACCATTACTTGCACGCACACAGAGGAGACACACGGGACCAAATGAAAAGCAAAACCCAAGGAAGACTTGTAAATGACCTGCATTTTGAGTGTGTTCCCCAACCCCCACAGAGATCTATCAGCAAAAGATGGACTTCTTATTCCTTAAGGTATGCGAGCACAACTTCTGATCAATCATTGACTACTAAGCTACACTGACACAGAGATGACCCTTAGGAAGCCAGGGTCAAAAACAAAAACAATAATTTAAGTAAAATTGACAAAAGACATCAGCAAGTGCTCACAGCGAAGGAAACAGACTCTTTGAAAGTAGGCAAGTCACTAAGCAAACGAACAAACAAACAAAAAACCCAGCAACAGCAACAACCAACAAAAGGGGTAGAATTTGAATCTAGAGTTGCTATACTATATCATTCGAAATACCTTGTTTTCAACCGGAAATTACAAGATATGCAAATAAACAGGGAAGTGAAATACTAGGGAGGTGGTGAGTATTCAATAGAAATTGTCTCTGAGGAGTTTCAGAAGTTAAACTTCACAAATATCTCTAGTCATTATAAATATCTTCAAACAACTAAGGAAAATCATGTTCAAAGATTTAAAGGAAAACATGGTGACAATGGCTCATCAAAGCAAGAATACCAATGTAGAGCCAGAAGAAGGAAGGAAGGAAGAGAGGGAGGAAGGAAGACGGGAGTTAAAAACTGAAATAACTAAAACTAGAAAAGCCTGACAGAAAATCTGAGACGGCAAATGAAGAAATCAGTGAACTTAAAGGTAAATGAAATTATCCAACACTGTAAACCAACTACACTTCAATAAAACTTTTTAAGTGAAAAAAATAAACATATTTCATTGGGGACAAAAAATATAAATTGTCCAATCTGAAAAACAGAAAGAATAAAGAAAAGTGAACAGAGCTTCAGAGACCGATGGAACATTAGTAAGCATAGCATTTGCATAGAATTCAAGGAGAGAAAAGAGAGAAAGGGGCAAAAAAATGTTTTTGAAGAATTGATGGCTAGAAACTTCCTAAACTTGATGAAAAATATTAATCTACCTAATCAAGAAATTTAACAAACATTATTAGGACATGGAAACCACTCTGAGCTAAGCCATGTAGTAAACTATAACTACCTTTCCTTTCTGCACGACTTTTAGTTGTCCTGGTGTTAGTAGTTTTCTTTTTTCATTTAAGCAAACCCTTATTTCTACTGAGTATAATTTTCTTTCTGCTTGAAGTTCTTTTTAAATTCCTGTAATATGGCCTACTGGTAATGAAGTCTGTCAGCTTTTGTATCTCTGAAAAAAAGGATTTATTTATCCTTTTTTTTTTTTTGAAAGATATGTTCGCTGTGTATAGAATTATAGATTAAAAGCTTTCCTTCAATATTTTAAATATGTTGCTCCACCATTCTTTCATTTGCACTAATTTCTTTTTCTTTCTTTCTTTATTTCTTTCTGTCTTTCTTTCTTTCTTTTTCTCTCTCTTTCTTTCTTTTCCTTCCTTCCTTCCATCCATCCTTCCTTTCTCGCTTTCTTGCCTTTCTTCCTTTCTCGCTTTCTTGCCCTTTCTTTCCTTCCTTCCTTCCTTCCTTTCTCTTTCTTTCTTTCTTTCTTTCTTTCCTTCCTTCCTTCCTTCCTTCCTTCCTTCCTTCCTTCCTTCCTTCCTTCCTTCCTTCCTCTTTTAGGGCTGCACCAGCGGCATACGGAGGTTCCCAGGCGAGGGGTCTAGTCAGAGCTATAGCCGCCAGCCTATATCACAGCCACAGCAATGCCAGATCCAAGCCGCATCTGTGACCTATATCACAGCTCATGGCAACACCAGATCCTTAATCCACTGAGCGAGGCCAGGGATCGAACCCGCACCCTCATGGTTCCTAGTTGGATTCGTTTCTGCTGTGCCACGACGGGAACTCCCATTTGCACTATTTTCTGTGAGAAAATCTTTGTCATCTTTATTTCATCTGTATGCAGTATGACATCTTCCTCTGGTTACTTGTAAGATTTTCTCTTTATCACTGTTTTTGGGCAACTTTATTATGAGGTGCTGTGGTGTAGTTTGTTTCTTGTGCTTGAGTTTCATAAGTTTTATGGATGCGGGTTTATTATAGTCTACAAATTTAGGTAATTTTAGCCACCATTTCTTCAAATATTTCTTCTGCACCCTCCTTAAGGAACTTCAGTTACGCATATATCAGGCCACTTACGGTTGTCCTTCAACTCATTGAGCTCTGGTCATTTTTTTTCAAGTTTGTCTTTTTCTCTGTTTTCTTTCGTGTATTTCTCTCTCTCTCTCTCTCTCTCTCTCTCTCTTTTTTTTTTTCTTTTTGTCTTTTCAGAGCTGCATCTGCAGCACATGGAAGCTCCCAGGCTAGGGGTCGAATTGGACCTGTAGTTGTCAGCCTCCACCACAGCCATAGGCACTTGCTGCCTCTGTGAGGGAGCAAATGCAGGTGCAGGGAGCTGCAGGGCTGAGAGAGATAAAGATGGCAAGGGTGTGGACCTTCCTGCAGACCCTCGTGCCCATGCAAAGGTTGGTGGGAACAAGGGAGCTGCCCCTGGGTGGGTGTGGGTCCCTGACCAGGAGACTTCAGACAAGTCACCAAAGCTGAAGGTTGCCTCTTGGTTGTCCAGACTACAGCTTTATACTGAGGCCACATGGCCAGGGGCAGGATGATGCCCTCTTTCCTGTGGCTGTGCGTCCAGGTTCAGGTGACCCACCTGCCCTGAGCTCTGCAGTCCTACAAGTGACAATGTTAATAGCATTTATCATTGTTGAACATTCATCATACTTTTTTTTTTTTTGCTTTTTAGGGCTGTACCCATGGCATATGGAAGTTCCCAGCCCAGGGGTCAACTTGGAGCTGGAGCTGATGGCCTACACCACAGCCACAGCAACACCAGATCCTTAGGCCACTGAGTGAGGCCAGGGATCAAACTCGCATCCTCATGGATCCTAGGTGGGTTCATTACCATGCTGAGCCACAACAGGAACTCCTATCATACATTTACTAGTAAACATTTACTAATGACTCATTGCCTAAGAATCTTACAAGCATCATCTCGCTTTATCAGTCAACCGATATGGGTGAGCATCTGCTCGTGCCAGACACTGGCCTTGAATCCTCATGACAAACTCAGGAGGTACAAGTGACTACTCCCGTTTGCAGAAGAGGAGGCTTAGAGGTTGACTGTTTCTCACCTTGTCCCACAGCCAGCAGGTGGCAGAGCCTGGACACAAACAATGTCTGTCTATTAAACTGGTGCTAGTAACCATTTACCCTCTCAAGGAATCTCTGACTTGGAGCTGAGGAAAAAGGGACCCGTAGTTTTTCATGGACGGGGGAACAGGTTCCATAGGCCTGTCCCCAAAGCAAGCTGCGAGGGGCTGAGCCCAGGCAGGAAAAGACTGCAAACTGGTCCTGACCTCTCTTTGACCTGGCCGATATCTTCCCAGAAAACATCAGAGTCTTTCTATTTGGCCCAAAAGCTGAGCATTGGTTCTCCGAACCTTGGCTGACGTCACTCACTCTCCAAACTTTTTCTGCGGTCTTGGTGCCTCCCGGATGAGGGTGCCAGCTCTCACTCAACCACACGCCAGGTCCACCTCTCCCAGTCGTGAACCAACCCAAACCAGTCCCCACCAGCACACGGCATCTACGGCACCTGGCATTGGCTCTGCTACTCCCTCTGTAACCCGGAGCCTCGGGAACCAAGAGGAGGAACCCAGGCCCTTTGTCTGCGCCAGTCCTTTATCTCTGCCTGTCTCTGGGTGACCAGTCTTTAGGACAGAGCTTCTGCCCTGCTTTCCTGATGGATTCAAGTGGCTCTGCTGGTCCTGGAGGCCTGATCCATTCTTCTGCCTAACTCCCTCCCAGGTTACATTAGCTCCGGTCTGGGGCTACGTCTGTGCCCCAGATCTCCAGGTGGGGACCTTGTTCCCCCTCTAATGGACCTCCTGGAATCATCACACCCCACCCGCTCAGCCTCCCTTCCACCCGCCTCTCCTTTCAAAGCATCTGGAGATAAGAAACGAGACCACCCTGTCTCGGGAAAATGCACCCTCAACACAGGGAGAAGACAGACACTCAGGGGACCCAGCCCTCGGGGAGCATCCTCTGACCTGACGGGAGGTGAACCTTGGCTAGAAAAGAAAACGCCAATGAAAAGTCAGGTGGGTCTACCATGGACGACCAGGAAAAGGAAAATCCCAAACCAGTGTTGGCAGTGCCCATCCCATCGCTGGTTGGGAACAGGGCAGTGGGACCAAGAACTTGGTCCTGCCTTGTCCCCACAAAGACTTATCTTCTCGAGAAAGGAGCGTATCCATCCTATTATTGAACTCAGCAACTTCCCTCTGCTCCAACTCCAAGCTCACCACGTCGCCTCCTGAATTAATATGATAAATCTGACTTTCGGCAGAGCTCATCTAATATGAAACCACATGCTGATCTGGTCAGCTGGAGCCCTCGGTTTTCCCTGTTGGTTAGTCAGCAGGTATCCTGCCCTTGCACATTGGCCTGTTGTGAACTTTGGTGAGATGAGTCAGAAATTCCACCTTTTTTTTTTTTTTCTTTTTTCTTTTTCAGCTGACTCCGTGGCATATGGAAGTTCCCGGGCCAGGGATCGAATCTGAGCCGGAGCTGCGACCTATGCCACAGCTGCAGCAACGCCGGATCCTTAACCCACAGCACCTGGCCAGGGATCCAAATGGCACCTCCACAGAGACGAGCGGGATCATTAACCTACTGCGCCACAATGGGAACTTCAGAAATCCCAAGTTTCCTAAACTCCCAAGGAAAAGAAAAGTTCTGTTCCTGGAAGGCAGAGAACCAGTCCCTGGTCACCAGAAGGCTCCCCACGGGTGACGACCGCCTTGACAGAGTCGGTCAGCCTTTCCATCTTGATCTTAGGTCATTTCCACTCACCAGCCTGGCGCCCTTTGGGGACCACGGGCAGCTGGGTCCAGTCTGGGTTCTCCAGACTCCTTGGCCACACTGACTTGGATTTGCCTGGATGTCTCTGGGTCAAGGCTAATGCAGGGGCCATCAGCCAGGGCCGGATGTGGCACTCCGGGCACAGGTGCATCTGTGAGGAGCCCTCTGCAGGTGAGGACGTGACACTCTCACAGCGATCACAGGCTTCCTTATCAGGGTCCTGCAGTGCCTGCTGGACAGTCCCTCATGGAACGGGTCATAATGCCGGTACCACACGTTGGTCCCGAGATTCTGTTCACTGAGACTTTTCACATCTTTTCACTCAAGTCTTGCATCTTCCCTGGGTGGAAAAGCAGGTATTTTAGATATTTTAAACTTCACTTTGCAGTTGAGAACTCAGGCTCAGAGGAAGGCCAATGACTTGCTCAAGGTCACACAGTTCACATGTGCTGGAACCTGCCTCTGCCCCAGACCCAGGACTGCAAACCCCAGGCTCCTTCTTGCGAAAGGCTGCTGCCCACACCAGACGTACTCATGGCAGTGCCCAGGACCAGCAGGTCAGCCCCTCAGAACAGACTGCAGGCACAGGTGCCCAGACTTACAGGGAAGATGGGGAACCAGGACAGCAGGCAGAGCTGGAAGCGCAGGTTCACACACCACCGTGCGCATCACTTATTCACCCTTTAACAGCCACGGAGGGCCCCGGGCTAGAAGCTGAGGCCACAGAGAAATGGTCAAGACACCATCTGCGCGCACCTGGAGCCTTGTAAGGAAAGCAGGAAGCCCCGCGGGGAATGGTGGAGGCCCAAGGATGATGCAGAGTGATTGCAGGGGAGCTGAGGTGTGAGCCATGAGATGAGGCTCTGGAAGATGCTGGGGGGAGGCCTCTGGGGCCGAGGGGGAGCGTGAGCGAGGACCCAGAGCAGAAACAGCCTGGACCCTGGGAAGGCGGGGGAGTTCTGCAGGACTGCAGTACTGGGGTGAGGCTGGGGGGAAAGTTGAGGTCAGAGAGATAAACTCAGTTTAGGTCAGCCTTGCCCAATCAAAACACAACCTGAGGAGTTCCCGACGTGGCACAGTGGAAATGAATCCGACTAGGAACCATGAGGTTGCAGGTTCGACCCCTGGCCTCGCTCAGTGGGTGCAGGATCTGGCATTGCCATGAGCTGTAGTATAGGTCACAGATGCGGCTCGGATCCTGCGTTACTGTGGGTGTGGTGTAGGCTGGCAGCTGTAGCTCCGATTCAACCCCTAGCCTGGGAGCCTCCATATGCCGCGGGTGTGTCCCCTCCCCTGCAAAAAAAAAAAAAAAAAACAAAACAAAAAACAAAACAAAAACAAAAACCCCACAACTTGGACCTGTATGTAATTTTGAATTTAGAGTAGCCATACTTCAAAAGTAAAGAGAAACTGGTGAAATTAATGTTAAAAACATACACTTCTCGAGTCCTCAGTATTTCAACATGTAAAACATTCCAACGTTTCAACATGTAAAACGTTCCTAGTGAGAGAGTTTGTTATGCATCTAAGTCTTCAAAAGCTGGTGGGTGTTGTGCAATCACCATGCCTTGGAAGGGGCTCCACGGTGACACGGGGCTGGTGGCTCGTCTACACTAAGAGCCTATCTGGGGAGTAGGAGACAGGATGGTATCCTGAGAGCAAAGAGGGGGTCATGGAAGGGTTTCAAGGGAGGGACTGGCACGGTCAGTTTTGTGTTCTAGAAAGATCTCTGACTGGAGTGGGAAGAGAAACCCATTGGGGCAGAACTGCATTCTGGGCAGAAAGAAATGCCCGAAAACAGATGTGAGTGTGAGTGTGTGTGTGTGTGTGAGAGAGAGAGAGAGAGAGAGAGAGAGAGAAGAGTGGACTCTCAGCTCTCTCAGGAAACGCACTTCACTGCAGGGTTATAAGCCCGAGTTTCCCATGAGAAATATGGATGGTTAACCACGTGGCGTGTTTTTGGTTTGGGGTGTAAACCACGCGCCAGGGTTTTCCCGAACCCCAGTCCAGGCAGAGCCCTCTCAGGTCCCAGCATTTTCACACCATTGTTACTCTCTGGAGAAGAAGAGAAATCCCAATCCTGGTTGGCAGGACTGGAGCCCCACCAGCTCCGGGCCACTGGCTTCAAGGCCAGCCTGGGGCACAGAAGGGCTTGGCCCTGCCAACCTGGACCTATAGGGCAGCCGACAGAGGGGTCAGGGGCTCAGCACCTGCGGCTGCTGGTAAGGGGCTGGGGGTGGGGCCGTGTGGGCAGGTGGGGAGCTGGCGGTGCATCACCCCTTCCCCTGGAGCAGAGGGAAGATCCCAGAACCTCAGGACAGGTAGAGCTGTTTTCCCGGCCACGGCTCCGGGGCGCTGGACACCGTCTCTGAGCCTTGCTTCCCTTTCGTCCAAAGCAGAAATCCTAGCTGGGCTGATGGGGCCGTTTGAGGGAGCACATGGGCCAAAGCAGGACAGCAGCCTGGAACAGAGCCCTGCCAGGGGCCAGAACCCGAGGGCCTCCCACACCTCAGGACTGTCTGGGTCTCATTCTGTCACAGGCTCCCACCCTGCGGCCACCGGGTGCTGCGGTGACTCTCAGTCGGCCCCGAGAGTCCCTCTCGGGCTGCAGAGCTCCCGAGACAACCCCTCCGGGCTGCTGGGTCCCGCAAGGACACCCAGGGGGCGTCCCTGTCTTGTCCCGGCCAGGAGGCGGGTGCCGGGGGGGGGGGGGGGGTTTAGAAGCAGGTGGAGAGGCTGCAGGTTCGAGGGAGGGAGAAAAGACGGGAAGCAGCAAACCCGGCGGCCCGTCACGTGTGTCTTTCGGGGCGTTGGCGTGTCAAGGAGGATGGGAAGCCGCTGGGCTGGGCGCGTGGCCTCTTCCTTTGTTCTCCTCTGGGGTTGGGTGGAATCAGTGATCATCACTGCGCTTGTCGGAAGCATTGTTCCAGTCAGGTCTTGGGGCCACACGGGTGCCCCAGGCACTCAAGAGAAATGAGAGCCCAAGACGGCCCTTCCTGAATACAAAATTTCATCCGAAGGAAGTCTTTTTCTTTTTTTTCTTTTTAGGGCCGCACCCGCGGCATATGGAGGTTCCCAGGCTAGGCGTCTAATCAGAGCTGCTGCCGCCGGCCTACACCACAGACCACAGCTCACCGCAGGGCCGGATCCTTAACCCCCTAAGCGAGGCCAGGGATCCAACCCGCAACCTCATGGCTCCGAATCGGATTCCTTTCCACTGCGCCTAGACAGGAACTCCCATCCGAGGAAAGTCTTGGAGATGATGGGTTTGCAGGAGTGCCGAGCGCTGGGCTGGGCCGCATCCTTGCAGCGGCCTCCGAGGGCGCGCATGCGCAGGGGTGCGCACGCGCCTGCGCTCTGGCCCCTAAGCATCCCTCAGGCCAAGCCTGGGTCTCTATGGGGCTCCTGAGGCTGCAGGACAACTTCTTTGCCACCCCAGCTGGCGACAGTCTTGGATGATCAGACGTAGGTGATTGAGCCCAGCGGGTGAGTGCCTTTTTAACAGCCACCCCCACCCCCGCCGCAGTCAGACAGATAGGCAGGCAGACACACACACAGCAGCCCAGTGCTTTCAACTTCAAGTTCCCTCTTCTGAGGGGCCCCAGAGGGGACATCATTCAGGACTGTATGGAACCCCTACCGAAGGGAAGCAGTTTGGTGTCCTGAATTCACTCAGGAAGGGGCCCTACCAAGTCCCTGGTGACCTCTTTCCTCCCACTGCCTGGCCCGGCCAGTTCCGCCAGCTCCAACGGGTGCCCTGTGCTCACCCAACAGGATGTGACCTGGGCAGCTCCCCATTCTGCCTGTCACAGAAACAGCACAGCGAGCTGCAAAGTGACCGCTGAGAAAACTCACTCCGGGCAGGCACAGCGGGCCTGTTTCATTCATGGCAGCTCAGACTTTCAAACTGGAACTCCATCCATCACTGCCTCCTGCCATGTGAGAGTCCAAACTCTCACAGGCCTGGCATCTCCCAGAGTCACATGGACGGCGACCAGCAGGTCCCTTTGTCCCCTGGCCTTTGCAGGAAATGGGCCTCATTCTCACATTCGTTTCCCAACCAGGAGTCTAGACTGGGGGTGGGGGGGAACGCCAGCTCTCTATTCATTGTGCCTAATGGAGGGAGGTTAATTTGTGGTCTTTGCCCTTAGCTGTTACTAAAGAAAATAGAAATAGTTCGTTTTCATATTTGCGATGGGGGGGGACTTCAGCTTTTTTTTTCTCTTTTAGAGAAATATGACTCTTGGGCCTTTGGAAATGAATGACCTCAAAGGCGGTTGGAATGGGAGAGACTAATTAGTGCTCACTTCCGTATTGAGTTCACAATCAGAAAACATCAGCCTGTCAAACTCCCCGAGAAAAGGAAAAATTACCTCGAGGTGAAAAACAAGACTCTGCTCTGAAAAGTCCTTGCGATTTAGATTACAGATGGAAAGAGGTAAATCAGGCTTCAGAGAATGTTCTTTAAAAATGCAGACTCACCATTCTGAGAAAGATTTTGTCCTAAATACCGTTTGATTCTTTAGTCCAGGAGTTGATTAAAGTAAATACCGCCTAACTGAAATGAGTGAAAACTCTGCATGGACTCGGGTTCTGATGAGTTGAAAACATCAGGGCACGCAAGAGCCCTGTGTTAACAAGGCCTGGGGAGGGTGACACCTGAGGGGACCTTCCCCTGGGGGTGGGGGTGGAGGGGTTCCGTGGAAGCAGGTGGCGGGGATCCCCTGAGGTCTTGGGAGGCATCGGACTTCCCACAGTTCCTAGGATGGGGAGAGAGTCAGCCTATTTCCATCATGGTTTTTTTTGTTTTTTTTTTTTTTTTTTTTTTTTTTTTGTCTCTTTAGGGCCACACCTGCGGCATATGGAGGTTCCCAGGTTAGGGGTCCAATCAGAGCTGTAGCCCTCAGCCTACAGCAACAGCCACAGCCACAGCCACAGCAGGATCCAAGCCGAGTCTGCAATCTATACCACAGTTCACGGCAATACCAGATCCTTAACCCACTGAGTGAGGCCAGGGACTGAACCCAGGTCCTCATGGATATTAGTCAGGTTTGTTAACCGCTGAGCTGCGACAGGAACTCCTCCATCACGTATTAAAGGCTGCAGGGTTTTAGGTCCCTCAGGTGGCAAATCTCAAGTCAATCTCATCTAAAAGCCTGCCCTACAGGAGTTCCTGCTGTGGCCCAACCAGATGGGTGGCATCTCAACACGCCAGGACGTAGGTTCGATCCCTGACCAGCAGGGTAGGTTAAAGGATCCAGCGTTGCTACAGATGACCCCGACCTGAAGCCCAGGAAGTTCATATGCCCGAGGGGCGACCGAAAAAGAAAAAACAACAAAAAATACCAGTCTACAGTTTTCATCATCCCTGCTGTGGACTGAATATGTCTGTCCATCCCAGCCGGCGATGTGTCCATCCCGGCCCACAAATCCATACAATGCAACCCTCACCTTCAACGCCCCGCTACCCGGAGGGGTTCTCAGGTGGTCCTGAGAGTGGAGATTGCGTGGTGGGATTCGTGCCCTTCCAGGAAGAGACATGAGAAAACTTGCTTCCTCTCTCTGCTCCACACAGTGTGCAGACACGACGAGAAGACGGCTGTCTGCACACCAGGAAGAGAGCCCTCACCAAGAATCCCAGCCTACCGGCACCCTGACCTTGCACTTTCAGCCTCCAGGAGCATGAGAAAATACATGCGTGTTGTTCAAGCCCCCTGTCTCTGGTGTCTGCTGTGGCAGCCCAAGCCCACTGGACGTCCCTGACCAGTTTCCCACCAGAGGCGCCCTTCTCACTCTCTCTTGTGCGGTCCCTGTACTCATGGTGGCTGACCTGATCCCCACCCCAGTCCCTGTTCCCTGGCCCTCTTCCAGGAAGAGTGGCAGAAATCAAGGTGGAGCACCCAGGAAGCTTTGGTTCCTGATGAAAAGCCACGCCCCCCCCCCCTTTGTGCATCCCCTGCCTGGAACATGGTGAGGTTTAGATGCAGCCTTCTGCCCACCACAAGGGGGCGAACTTGAAGACGATAGACAACAGACCACAGATGCTGGAGACGAAAGAGAAGAAAAGCCCGGGCCCTCTATGTGTGTTATTGCATAGCTGCACCACGCACTGTTTTTATAAAATCATAATAATAATGTCCTATGTGTTTCACCATCGTTGGTCAGATTTTTTGTCATCTGTAGCTGGGAGAATTCCTGTTGGGTACAGTGCCACCCTCCAGGGCCCCGGAGAGCACTGCTTACGTTATCACGTTCCTTTGACGCTTTCAGAGCTGGAAGCCTAAGGAAAGGCTGTCTGGCTCAGGACAGTCTGTGCCTTCCCCCCTACAGGGACAGAGCAGAGATGGCAGGGACCATGAAGCATCCTTCTGTGTCCTGGTACACATTCTGAGAAAGAGGCTTAGGACCTCTAAGAGCGCCTCCCATAGAAGATTCTCGAAATGACTCACGGTGTCTGTCTCCGGGAATGGGAATGTTCACACCAACTACAGCTGCTCTAGACAGAGCCCCCAAACCAGACTTCTCTGGCCTTAGAGCGTCTGCAGGGTGGGGGAGACATGTCATCTTCCCCAAGGAAGTTCGTACCTGGGAGGACAAACTCTGTACCGTCACATCGCATCACAACACACAAAAACAAGACTCTCTCCTCTCTTGCTTGGGTCACGACACACACTCCCTGGCCTCGGCCCAGGGCGGTGGGGGGGCAGGGGGACACAGGACAAGGGGGTGGCAGGTGGAATGCCGGAACCTGCTGGGCGGGGCTTTGCACCCAATGGGACCTTGGGGCCAAAGTCGGAGAAGTCAGTCTCCAAACCAAAGCCGGCCTGGTTATCTGGGGAGAGTGGGCGGGGCCTGAATGAATGAGCTTCCTGCCTCTGGGGGCCACCTGTCAACAGTCCTCAGTGGCCACCTCATGCCTCCTCCACTGGAAAATGTACTAAAAAGCAACCAAAATAATCAATCAATCAATGAGAAATCTAAAAAGCAACCAAAATAAATAAATAAATCTGTAAAAAAAAAAAAAAAGGCAAATGCGGATCCAGGGCAGATGAGAGTCCAAACGCGAGTCTAGTCTTGGAGTTCTTTTTCCCGACAGATAATGTTTAACCCGTTTCAGGCCAAGGAGGAAAAGGCTAGTATTTGGTTAGGCGCCTCCAACATTATTTACAGAGTCGAATCGAAGGCAGAGTGGTTTTATCTCCACCTCACTTTTCCACTAAAAAAAAAAAAAAAAAAAGCAGCCCTCCCACCCTCACCCCGTCGCCAGCCTTCATTAAACTCCTGCATGTTTCCGTCTATGCAGTGAGGACGAAGATGAATGCATTTTCTGCCACATCGATGCAGTTAAATCTCTAGCCCTTATTTTTAACCCAGCACCATTTCAGAATCAATTTCTTTGGAGAGAGAGTACCTGGACATTTAAATCCATCAAAAAGGAGTAAATGAGCATTTCAGATACATCTATCAAGAAGAAATGCCCCTTCTCCCCATCATTGCCGGGCTTTGTCAGTCGCCTGTCAGATGAATGTCCCGTAAGTGTTTATTAATCACCCTGGCGCACGCTGATGGGCCTGAACGCTTTGCGCCACCACGTCTCTGACACGTACAAAGTATGCGGTGGGTTTCTTCTGTCTCTTGAGCGCAGTTACTTACTTTGTTAAAGTTAATTTCCACTCATTTCTGGCTTTGATGGGAAGATTCCTTTATCAATTCAATTCATGTGTGTTGTCTGCAATCAAAGCAATATTGTCTGCTAATGTGCCTTCCATCCTTTGCTCTCTCTCTCCATTTTATGCGAACGCCTTTCTTCTGCTGGTCCTGCGCCGGAGAATTTGGAGAAGAGGCCCTTCCCTGGTCCTCAGAGCTGGGCGGCTGGAAGTGGTGAGTGAGCTGGTGGCCATGGACTCCTCCTGGCACCCCCTGGCTCAGGGGAACGCTGAGCTGCCCTTTCCACCAGGAAGGACCTGGGTTGAAAACCAAGTCAGCGGGGGACACCGAGGGAATGGGAGGCTGCCATGGCCGTGCGGTGGTCCCACCACCACTGGCAGGTTCAAGTCTTCTTTGGAAACTCACTGCTCTTCCCACAGCAGGCCCTTCGGCAAGCTCTCCCTGTCTCCCCACAACATACATCAGGAACCAGCCTGGGCTCTGTGCCCTCCTCACCATGCCCACTCCAACTCCTCTCTCCTCCCCGTGTCACCCACCCAATCGCAGCCCATGAATCTAAGTCAGGCCCCTCCTAAAGGATGAAGTCAAGCCCCCCCCACCCCCGCCTGACTCCCTTCCTCCTGGCTCGGGGCCACAGTAACTCTTCTCTGATTGCTTCCAGAACCCAAACTCACCAGGCACTGGCACATACCACCTTGGTCTACACGGGCACAGCACATCCACCAGAGGGTGGAGCCAGGCAGTGGAGCCAGGCAGACCCAAGTCTGGATCTCACTGAGAAACTCAGAGCAGGGTGTGGGGCGGCGGCGGGGGGCGGGGGGGAGTCATGGATGCTGGTGGAAGCTTCTCCGTAAGGAAAAGGAATGAAATCACCTCTCTCTTGTAGGGGTGCTGCCAGCCTTCACAGTAACGTATGGAGCCCCCGTCCCAGTTCCCAGGACACTGTTCGAAGTCCCCACCCAATGACAGGCCCACAGAGGAAAGCTGGGGGCGGGGCGGGGGGGAGGCGTGCGGTACTTTTCTGTCCCGCAGAGCATGGAACATTAAACCTACAGAGCTAAGCTTCAGGTTATACATAAAGTCCCAGCGACTAAATGTACTGCTTCAACAGCTCGAAGGCAGATGTGGATGCAGACTGTCCAGAAGTCTGAAGCGAGAACCAGGAGGGCTGCCTGCCGAATCGGTGAGTGCAAAGCCATCATCTCAGGACGAGAAAACACGGGACACTGGCCCTGGACAGCCGAGGTGTCCACCGCAGGGATGATTTCAGTGAGCGCAGGCTTTGCATCTTCGCATACAGAGGAGAGCACGCTTTCCTTACCTCGAGATGTCTGGTTTGCTTTTTTTTTTCTTTTTCTCAGGGCCACACCCACGCCATGTGGACGTTCCCAGGCTAGGAGGTGAATCAGAGCTGCAGCTGCTGGCCTACACCACAGCCACAGCCACACCATATCCAAGCTGCATCTTCCACCTACACCACAGCTCATGGCAATGCCGGATCCTTAACCCATGGATCGAGGCCAGGGATCGAACCCCAATCCTCATGGATACTAGTCGGGTTCTTGACCTGCTAAGCCACCATGGAAACTCCCTGGTTTTCTTTAATTAGCAAGAATCGTTGGATGTTCTGACTACCTGCCCTTTGTTGCAAAAACTCCTATATATCCTGGCTCCCACGCCACCTCCTCGGAGCAGTCTCTCAGAGTTATTTGAGATGCTGTCTCCTGGACTTGAAGTCCTAAGAATGTCTGCCAAATAAAACATAACTCTCAACTTTTAGGCTGTATGTTTGGCTTTTTTTTTTTTTTCAGTTTACAGAAGGGTCTGAGGTATTACTCCACTTGCAAACTAACAGGTTCGTTGGCCCCCTGAAAGAAGACAGGAGACTCCTGGGTCAGAGACAAGGGACTCGATGACCCACAGCAACAGCAGGAGCCCGAACATCAGCACTGTCTTGGGCTGATTCCTCTCAGTTCCCAGGGGCAGTGCAAGGAGGGTCAGGTGACTCCCGAACACACGGTGGGTTACGTTAAAGGAGGGGAACCGTGGAGCTCCCGTTGCGGCGCCATGGTTAACGAATCCGACTGGGAACCATGAGGTTTTGGGTTTGATCCCTGGCCTTGCTCAGTGGGTTAAGGATCTGGTGTTGCCGTGAGCTGTGGTGTAGGTCGCAAACACGGCTCGGATCCCGCGTGGCCAGTGCCTACAGCTCTGATTGGACCCCTAGCCTGGGAACCTCCATATGCCACGAGAGTGGCTCAAGAAAAAGGAAAAAAGACAAAAAATAAAAATAAAATAAAGGAGGGGAACCCCGAGTGTAGAGAACCCAAGTCTTTTGTACTGGCCAGTAGGCATGCCTGGCCTTTGCTCTGGATCTCCAAGGCCAAGGCCGTCGGCTATGCAAGCATCCTTGGAAAGACAGCCTAGAACAAACCGGTGGGTACCTCGGCAATGTGCAGACACAAGAATTGGGGAAAATCGTCTCCCAGCAAGGCTGTCTTCCCGCCTCCTGTTGCTTCTGGCAAAGACAGTCCTGGAGATCTGGGGTTTTCTCATGCAGCATCCTGGTATCCAACTAGCTTATGGTGTCAAAAGGAAACGAAGAGAAACAGCAAATGGCTGCATCTGTGACTATGATTTGTGAGCCTAGCTGTGTCTGTGGCAGCCTCCTGCCCTTCCAATTTCTTCTTTTTTTTTTTTTTTTTTTTTTTTTTGTCTTTTTAGGGCTGCACCCGTGGCATATGGAGGTTCCCAGCCTAGGGGTTCCATCAGAGCTACAGCTGCGAGCCTACACCACAGCCACAGCAACGCCAGATCCAAGCCACGTCTGTGACCTGCACCATGGCTCACGGCAACACTGGATCCTTAACCCACTGAGCGAGGCCAGGGACCAAACCCGCATTCTCATGGATGCTAGTCGGGTTCATTAACCACTGAGCCACAATGGGAACTCCGCTCCCTATTTCTTGACTGCAGCAGACCAGTTGGGTGTCACGGAGCCTCCTGAAGGCCCAGCCTCGAGTCCTCTTCCCCGTTCCTCCCAAGAGCTCTGTAAGTACCAAATATTCTCTACTAAATCCTTCCTTTACTGCTTAAAATAGCTGGAGTGGCTTCTGTTTCCTGCACTAACTAATCCAAGTAGAGACTGAACCTCTCTGGTCATCACAGCTCTACCGCCTCCCCCGAGAAACGTCTGATGATGCGAACAATGGTGATGACGGCGGTGGTGACAATTAGACAGTGGAGGGAGAGGAAGAGGATGAAGAAAGGAAGAAGAAAGCAGGGATAAGAGAAGGAGGAGGATGCAAAATCGTCATTCTTTTTCTCCTTTTCCATCCAAATATCATATATTTTCCAAAAAGAAAGCCTTCTGAGTCTTAGTTAAGACTGAGGAGTTCCCGTCGTGGCTCAGGGGTTAATGAATCCGACAAGGAAGCATGAGGTTGCAGGTTCAATTCCTGGCCTCGCTCAGTGGGTTAAGGATCCGGTGTTGCCATGAGCTGTGCTGTAGGTTGCAGATGTGGCTTGGATCCCACATTGCTGTGGCTGTGGTATAGGCCGGCGACTTCGGCTCCAATTAGACCCCTAGGCTGGGAACCCCCATATGCCACAGATGCAGCCCTACAAAGCAAAAAAAAAAAAAAAAAAAAAAAGACTGAAAGGGAAAGTAAGCATACTCATTATTGGAAAACCCAGCCTCACTAATTAGAGCACTTTTTTAAAATTTTATTTTCCTGTTATTTCTCTGTGACAAACACCATCATCTTCCCGAAGCGCCCGTGTTAACAAGTGAAGAGGCGAGGCCCTCCCTCTGAAGCCATTTCCCAGGGACCTCAGCCCTGCTAGTTTCTGCCCCCATCAGAGCGTCAAGGACGCAGGAAAAGGACCCTGGAAAAGTGGGATGGGTGATCCTAGAACCTGCCCCAGTAATGATGTCTTTGGTTGGCGTGGGGACAAGGGAGACAGGTCGGCACCCTATGCCAGGGCCACATGCATTCTGAACTGGAGTCACTGGCAGAGTGCAGTCGTGGGGGTGATGTTCCTGAAAGGCCAAGAGACCTACTCATAAGACCCTAAGACAAGACAGTAAGTTGGAAAGATCGCTTGGGCTGGTCCCAATGTGTGCTTTCTGGCCTCCCTGTGGCATATGGAGCTCCTGGGCCAGGGATCAGATCCAAGCCACAGTTGCAACCTACAGCGATGCCAGATCCTTAACCCACCGTGCCGGGCCAGGGATCGAACCTGTGATCCAGTGCTCCAGAGTTGCTGCCGATCCCATTGCGCCAGAGCGGGAACTCCTGCACTTTAACTCTTCTTCCCCCCCCCTCCCCTTTAGGGCTGCTGGTGTGACATATGGAAGTTCCCAGGCTAGGGGTCAAATTGGAGGGGCAGCTGCTGGCCTATACCACAGTCACAGCCACGCCAGATCTGAGCCATACCTTTCTGCGACCTACACTGCAGCTGTCGGTAACACCAGATCCTTTAGCCCATTGATCGAGGCCAGGGATTGAACCCGCATCCTCATGGATACTAGTCAGATTCTTAACCCGCTGAGCCACCACGGGAACCCCCTGTGCTTTGACTCTTCGTGAGTAGCGAGAGCTTAGGGAAGTGTTGTGTCTGCTGCACAAACTCTCTCCCAGGATAGAAGCAGCCAGGCGGAGCTTTAAGGCTCTGGCTGATAAAAACTGCCCCGCGGTGTTAGCCTTTGCTAAATAGCTGGAGAAGGAACAGGAAGTGACTTTTCCTAGGGATCCAGTTTATTCCCAAAGTCTACATTGTTCGCTGGAAAGAGAATGTCCCTCTGAGGCGCCGGGGCCCCTCAGAGCAGACCCACTGATCAACAAGGCTCTGAGGAGCCTGCCGGTTTCACTGCTTCCTTTGTACAAGGGTCTGCTGGGCTGGGGGTGTCAGCCTGGTCCTCCGAAACGACAGAGCTGCACAGCCACAGGTACCCAAGTCGTCATGACAGAGGCAACCCTCTTCCTGGGAGTTAAGAACCGGGGTTCTGGAGGAGGGGGAACAGGAGCCAAGGGGTGAGGACTTTATCCTTTGGGGTAGCACATGACAGCAAGACAGCATGGCCCCAGAATCCACCGGCATTCATCCACAGTGGAAAGCCCCGGCTCCCTGCCCGGAGTAAGCGCATCCCTGAGAAAAACCCCAGAGCAGCTACGAGACTCCAGGTCTCCAGGCACCCCTCATCTTCTGGGAAGCCCTCCCTCCTCCAACCCCTTCCTCTTCCGGAATGTAATGAGCCCACCGCCAGCACCAATCAGCTCACTGTGCCTCTGAGAAGTACTTGCTATAGCCAAGTACTCACGGAACAAAACAGGCCTTGGCTGTGTTCATCGGGGGTGGGGTTTGGGGTGATGGTCACAGAACCCCCAGGACTTTTAAAACCAGTCTGCTCTGCTCTGAGTGACACAGCATGGAATTCAGCTCTGAACAAGCCCCCTGCTTGTTCCCTTCCAGGGGCTCATCCTGGCTTGCTAGGGTGTTTCTTGAGCCACCGGGCTTTCAGAGAATGGGAGGCTGGGGGAGGGGACGCGTCCTGGGCTTGTGCCGGTATAAATGGGGAGCGAGGAGGAGGGAAGCGAGCAGCCAAAGGAGGGCTCCATCGTCTGTGGTTTATTGCTTTTTGCTGCCACCTGGCTGATCAGTGAGCTTCGGGCTCCTGCTGGTAAAGAAAGGAAGGCAGATAGGACAGGAAATATTTACACAGGAAGGTCTCAAAACCAAGTGTCCTGATGGGCGTCTTGCTTTAGGCCACAGACAATGAAGTCCAGCCCCATGACTCAAGAGTCCCTGTCATCGTAGGGGGATGAGGACCAAGGTTGAAGGCTGTGCTTAAGGACAAGGGGTCCATTCAGCCGTGGAACTGACTGGAGGGGAGACCGGTTCTGTCTGTTTCAAACCCTCCATGACGGCCCCTTCCTGAAATCTACAAACACTTCCTACTGAAACTCACGCTCACCTCCCAGGTCTCCGAGCAAGAGGACGCCCTCCTCGCCGCAGGAATCAACTTCGCATCCAAGGATGCCGAGGTGGACAAGAAAAGAAAAAGGCCTGGTGTGGATTACTCATGCCGGACGACACACGCCAAGAGGGGGCCTCACGCATGTTCCTGCATCCTGTCGCTCAGGAAAGAAAACACAGCTCCCCCTCGCTGAGGGCACACTCTGCCTCGGAGCGCGTGCTTAGGGCTCTATGGGCGTGAGGGGTTCGTAGCGGTCCCGGAGCAAGACGTGGAAGGAGGCAGCAGCCGTGTGCCAGGCTGAGCGCGTGGAGAAGGAGAAAACGCTCTGGAGCAGAAGCATTTGGTGGGTCACGGCAGGTGCCAGGGGGCTCCTGTAACGCAGCCCAGGAAGGACTTCCAGAAAATTGTATGGAGGGGAAGGCACTTTGCAAGTGAGACCAGAGGATGCACGAGGTTCAAACAGAAGCCCTGGGTTATGGGTATGAACTGCCTTCAACTGCACCCTGACTGGGTATCCAGGATCCACGTATGTCATCTTTAATCCTTACCAGGAGGGGGATTTATCATCCTAATTTTACTATAAGAGAGCAAAAGCACCAGGAGCTTCTGAAATCTTTTCTTTTTTTTTTTTTTTTGGTCTTTTTAGGGCCACACCTGCGGCATATGGAGGTTCCCAGGCTAGGGGTCCAATCAAAATCATAGCCATTGGCCTACACCACAGCCACAGCAACGCCAGATCCGAGCTGCGTCTGCAACCTACACCACAGCTCACGGCAACGCTGGATCCTCCACCTGCAGAGCGAGGCCAGGGATCAAACCTGCAACCTCATGGTTCCTGGTCATATTCGTTTCCGCTGCGCCACAACAGGAACTCCAAAGAGTTTCTGAAATCTTGCCCTGCTCATCGAGATGAAGCTGTGATGCACTGAACAGGTGCAAAGAAAGGACAGCTCCTGTACTGCCGTTAGCACTGACATTAAACATTTATTCCATGTATCTAATATGCCAAGTGCTGTGACAAAAGTTGGTGACATCAGCACAAATAAGTCTTTATCACTGCCCTGAAGGCCTTGTAATCCGGTTGGGACAAAACGAGAGAGGACACCCCAGCTGCTATGACATGAGTCCCACTGATTCCTTCATTTGCCTTGATTCCCACTATCTGGCTGAATCAGGACCTAGGGACCATGTCAGGTATGACTAAATACAGCCACACATAAAAGTTCAAATAATAATTTAAAAGGGAAACATTTAGGAGTTCCCGTCGTGGCTAAGTGGTTAAAGAACTCAACTAGCATCCACGAGGATGCAGGTTCCATCCATGGCCTCGCTCAGTGGGTTAAGGATCCAGCGTTGCCGTGAGCTGTGATGTAGGTTGCAGATGCAGCTCGGATCTTGCCTTGCTATGGCTGTGGTGTAGACCGGCAGCTATAGCTCTGATTGGACCCCTAGACTGGGAACTTCCATATGCCGCAGGTGCATGTGGGTGCAGCCTTAAAAGGACAAAAAGACAAAAAATAAAAGATAAACATTTATCTTCTGCTCACAAAAAAATAGGTAGAGATGCCCCTCGATCTTCAGGGACCCTGGTTCTGTCTGTCTCTCTGCTCCATTATGCCCCACGTGAAGCTTCTATCATAAAGATTATTTCCTGGTCCAAGACGATGCTGAAAACCCTCAGACTTTCAAGGAGGCCTCCCTCCTCTTGTCTCTTTAAAGACAGGTGCTCCCAGGAATACATGTATAACCCTCTTTTCCTCTACACTCCCCCAGCTCCAAGCTCATCCATCCTAAGACTAAAGCTACCATTTTTTACTTAAGTCCTAAATCCTCTCTTTCCATCTCTAATCTGTACTCAGCTTCAGCCTCACACTTTCACCATGGACGTCAGCAGAAGGCTCTGAGGTTAAGGACTGAAATGCCACACATCCAAATATGACATCATGTTACAGTTTCACAAGCAAAATGGGTCCTGCCCTTAATGGCATCACCACCCACTAGCGTGTGTCTCCCTCTCTCAGGCCTTCCCCTCCAACACCCCCCCACACACAGAGAGACACACCCCACCCTACCCAGTCTCACCTCTTTCCCCTTCGCATTCTCTCAATATTTCCCCTTTCTGATCCTTCTGCCCCCAGCCCGGCTCAGGTCATTAGTCATCGCTTGAACGGATACAATTTCCTCCTTGTTTGTTTCCCTCCCTCTGTTCGTTCAGTGGTTCACTAAACATCCATTTCGAGCCAAGTCTGTTGGACCCTGCTCTGGCTTTTCTCTGTCTCCATCAGTAGGACCACCTACGGCTGCCAGTTTTATGCTTCAAGTTCAGACCTGATGCTGTTGCTTGCTTCTCATTTTCTGAGCAGGGTCAAGTACAGGGCGGTTGGTGTGGCCCTTCACAGCTTGGCCTCCACTTTCCCATCACACCTGGGCGTGGGCACCTCTCCACGCCCCGAGGGTGGGCGCCCTCCACCCCGCCTCCCTGACGCCCTCATCCTTCCCAGGGAGAGCAGGTGCTCTCCTGCCCCTCTGCCCAACTGAGGGATCTAGTCTCTCCTGGGGGACTTGTCTGAGTCACTACTGGCCTAGTCGGCAGCCGCCCTTCTCTTAGCAATGAGAATTCCCTGTCCATTGTTCTCAGCCAGAAAGAACAGACATGGTCACTGGCACTTCCAGAGCCGACACCACGTTTCTCTCTTTCTAACCAACCTTTTCTCCCACACGCCATGAGAAGGCCTAGAGGACAACCTGGCCTTGAACTGCCAATGGGTTCATCCAGTTTCCCTAAAAGAGCGGCAGTCGAACTGCCTTGAATGGGGCCCCCTTGCCTCTCTGAAGGCCATCTTTCTTTTTTGGCTGTGCCCATGGCATGCAGAAGTTCCCAGACCAGGGATTGAACCCGCACTACAGCAGTGACAACACCAAATCCCTAACCGTTAGGCCACCGGGGAACTCCTATGAAGGCCACTTTGCGTGCAGATCTTCCATTCACTCGATAAACACACTGAGAGAGTTCCCTCTGTGGCTCACTGGTAACAAACCTAACTCCATGAGGATGTGGGTTTGATCCCCGGCCTCGCCCGGTGGGTTAAGGACCAGCATTGCCACGAGCTGTGGTGGTGTAGGTCGCAGACTTGGCTCAGATCTGGCATTGCTGTGGCCGTGATGTAGGCCGGCAGCTGCAGCTCTGACTGGACCCCTAGTTTGGGAGCCTCCATATGCCGCAGGTGCAGCCCTAAAAAAAAAAAAAAAAAAAAAAAAAAAAAAAACAATAGACAAGAGCTCCTGTCCTGTTCAGGCACTGAGGAGGGTGTGGTGGCTGGGAGAGAGTCAACCGTCCCCGAGAGCCAGGTAGCCCTGCCACCCTCCTAAGTGTCCAGGTGTGTTAAGCAGGCATATCAGGAAGTCGCCTTTACCCTATACTACCCCTGAGACAGGTCACGTTCATTCATTTTCTTTTCTTTTCTTTTTTTTTTTTTTTTTTTTTTGTCTTTTCTAGGGCTACACCCGCGGCCTATGGAGGTTCCCAGGCTAGGGGTTGAATCAGAGCTGTAGCCGCCGGCCTACACCACAGCCACAGCAACGCAGGATCCAAGCCGCGCCTGTGACCTACACCACAGCTCACGGCAACACCGGATCCTTAACCCACTGAGCAAGGCCAAGGATCGAACCCGCAACCTCATGGTTCCTAGTTGGATTTGTTAACCCCTGAGCCACGATGGGAACTCCCGTTCTTTCATTTTCTATCTAACAAATAGAAGCTGAGCACCTACTATGTGCCAGGAACTGTTCCAAGTCGGATTCAGTAATGCACAAGACAAATCAACACCTCAGTAGAGCATATATTTCACTGGGAGTGGGGGGGGTAGGGGACAGAAAAACAAACGCGTAAAGGACACAGAGTCAGAAGGTATTTACAAAGCAAGGAACTGTCTGCGGAGTATTGGGGAGGGAAGGGTGATATTTTACAGCAGGGTGGTTGGCCTTGCCGCAAAGGAAAATGACATTTGAAGAAATGTGTCAGTGCGAGAAGGGAACAAGGAGACGCCCCACCCACCCCGCAATCTGTGCAGTTTTTGCTGCAAATATCCTCCAGCTACATTTCCAGGAGAAACATGGCGCGTTCCCTGTACCAGGAGGCAAGGGGGCAGTCTGAGCGGAGAAGAAAAGACCGACACAACAGAAATGATTCCGTGTTGCACTGTCCCTGATGGACACTTGAAAACCAGCTCGGGGGCAGCGCAGGGCCCCCCAGGCCTCTCTGCCCGGCTGTCAGGCTAATCCCACCGCCTCCCACCCCCGCCCCGCCCCGGGGGGCGTTTGCTCGGGTGAGGAGGGTTCTAACCCGGCTGGAGCCAGCCGTGGGAGGCGCCGTGGACTCCAAAGCCTTGCAGCCGCCCTCGTGCACCCCGGCAGCGCCCCCCTCCCGGGCTCCCGGGGCTCCAGGGCAGCGGCGGGAAGTCAGGCGACAGCAGAGGCCTGGGGGCACCGTCGCAGGGCCGCACCCGATGCCCCGCGGAGCCGGCCTTTGGGGGCGGGGAGATCAGGGGGAGAACACAGAACTTTCTTCCTGAAATCCTCCAGCTCCTGGTTTCGCAGCCGGCGGCCCGGGACCCACGAGTGGGGAGCCCCCTTTCGGGCCGCAGGCCGCGGGGCTTAGGAGGGGAGGATTAAGTGTGCGCTCTTGCCAGGCCTGCCGAAAACACTGTCAGGGATGCTGTTTTGCTTGGGCCCGGGTCTCTCCCGCGCCGAGTTGCACAACAAACCATTTAAACATTTCAGCACAAAACCCAACCCATTGTGGGCCGCACATTAAAAAGTGTTATTCGCTTTGAAGTTTTTGTCTAATGGCTCTAAACTGAAAGAAAATGTTTTCCTATTACTTAATTCAATCATAGCGAAGAGACTTGGTAAAAAGCCCACGGATTTTGCCCCAAAGTGTGACAGAGTTCTCTTTGTGTTTGCTTATCCTCCGCTGTCACACACTTTAATTCGCCTCTCTTTATCTGGCATTCAAAACTTTCTTCAATGACATTCAATAAGGTCCAGAGGCTGGAGGGGAAGGAAAAAAAAAAAAACTGGTTATTTTTCCCCCCTAGATATTCTTTCCCAGTAGCTTTGGCCTTGCTCGCCTTCAGGGGCTCTTAACCCCTTCCTTCCCAGCGCCAGCTGAGACTCCCCGGACTCCGCACTGGCCCTTCCCAGAGTTCCGGCCCTGGGGCGCATCGGCCACCCCTCTCACCTCTCTGGGTTCCACAGCACCCAGCGCCTTTCCCATACGCCTCTGCCCTGCACGGAGACCCTCTCCCCACCCTAGTCCTGCTCTGGGCCCAGTCTCCGCGGTCAGGCCAGCCCAAATTTCCCAGAGAGCAATCACAAGGGGCATGAAACTGCACGGGTGCACCCTGGCTTATCTGCAAACACCACCTAGAGCAGAGAGCCTTGGGCAGGAGGAGGCCCCGGCAGTCGGGGCACCAAGTACACCCCACCCCCCACGCGGAACTAGCAAGGAAGCGTGGAGCCCCTCCTCCTGCCTCGGGCCCTCCTCACTGCTGCTGGTCCTCCGTTCAGGTTATTTTCCCCCACTGCCCCTCTCTCTTTTATGGAATCCATTATTTTCTCTCAAATTCTCCCTGCTTTTTAATCAGCGCTAATTTGTTGTTATTGCACAGATGTCATCAGTGATGAAAAGCCGTGCAAAGGCTACAATTTGGGGCCGTCTGATTCCTGTGGACTGATTCCCCCGTCGGTCCGGAAAGCTTCCCCCTCCATCTCTCACAATTCCTTTCAGGGCTCTGAGCAGGTGACTGCAGCGACCCCCCGTTCCAATAAAATCGAAAGGAAACGTCTTCCTTGAAAAGTCTCAGGCTGTAGATTTCAGATATTTATGCTAATTTCCCATTGTATGGAAAAAGCTCCTGCGCGCTGAGCCCGGAGGGGGATTTTAAAAGCCAAAGCTGTGTACACGACGCCTGGCGTTTGAAGTTGTTTAACCATTGTGTGACCAGGAAGATGAGAGGGACGCGACACCAGCAGTTCTTGGGGAGACTGAAGCTTGGCCCGGGTGGGTGGGTGAGCGAAGGCAGCAGAAATTGCCAGTACGGCTGCCCTTGGAGCGAACTTCGGGCTGAGGAGAGTTTCTGAGCGTCTGCACGCTTCACATCTGATGGGATGCGAGATCTTCTTCTTCACCAGCTGGGCTTGCCTCCCATCCCCTGTCTCTCTGTCTCTGATTCTCAGGGGCTGTTTTCTCCTTAACATCCTTCCCTGTCGTTTGATGGGAAGGACCGGTTGACTAGCCTCTCTCTAACAAAGACTGGGCATCGCAGGCGGCATCAAAGTTAAGACTACCTGAGAAGCTTAGAGAAAACAGGGACCGCGGCGGAGCTAGGTCTGGATAAGAAACACGGAGCCCTTCTCCTCTCCGCCCGGCGGCGCCGCGCCTGCAGGAGCCCTGGTCCTCCCGCTTCCGACAGTGGGAGAGAGAAAGGGATTCCACAGGTGGAAATCGGAGGCTGGCTGTGTGGATGCCGAGGGGTGCAGGACCTTGAGCTGAGTAAACTGAGTGGAGGCAGCCTGATCTTGGGGGGCCAGGGAGAAATGCGAGAAGGAGGGAGACCGGGACTCAGCGCGCAGAGAAGATGGGGGTGCGTATGGGAAGGGGGGAATCTGTGGAAGTGAGGCAGCGGGGGTGCAAAATCAGTAAGATAAACAGGCCAATCGCCAATGCAAAGCCAAAGGGGAGTAAGGAATAAAGAGAAAGAAAAGAATATTAAATCGCAGGAGAATGAGAAAATAAACCCGCAAAAGGGAGAGGAGGGGGCGAGGGCGCCTGTTACGGCGTGGGTGGGGTTGACAAGAATAGAGTACATTATGCAGTTCATTTAGTTAACAAGTGAAATAATGAGGAAGCGTGCAGAGTGAATGCCAAGAGAAAAGGCACAAAAACCCTATTGAGAGGCCCCGGCCGCTCCTGGCGTAGCCCATCACATGGCAATAGTCCTATTTAAGCGGCGCCGCCGGCGCCTTTCAGCACCACTAGCGCTGGCCAGCACCCCGCGCTCTCTGGGCGGCGCCCGCGGCAGCAGCGGCGGCGCCTGCAGCCCGGGCCCCAGCGGTGCCTTCGGCCTCCCCGGAAGAGGCAGCTGCGCGCGGCCGCGGCCCAGGGAAGCGCGTGGTGAGCCCCGAGGTCCGCGGGGCGCCGGGAGCGGGCTGGCGGCGGGGCGACTGCGCACCGGGGCCATGCCGCGCTCCTTCCTCGTGGATTCGCTGGTGCTGCGCGAGGCAGGCGAGAAGAAGGCGCCGGAGGGCAGCCCGCCGCCGCTCTTTCCCTACGCTGTTCCGCCGCCGCACGCCCTGCACGGCCTCTCGCCCGGCGCCTGCCACGCGCGCAAGGCCGGGCTGCTGTGCGTGTGCCCGCTCTGCGTCACCGCCTCGCAGCTGCACGGGCCCCCCGGGCCGCCCGCGCTGCCTCTGCTCAAGGCGTCCTTCCCGCCCTTCGGCTCGCAGTACTGCCACGCGCCCCTGGGCCGCCAGCACTCGGCCGTGTCGCCCGGGGTCGCCCACGGCCCCGCCGCCGCCGCCGCCGCCGCCGCTCTCTACCAGACCTCCTACCCGCTGCCCGACCCCCGGCAGTTCCACTGCATCTCTGTGGGTAAGCCGGGCCGCCGCGCGGGGGCACAGCGCACACGAAAGTTGGCCGGGCAGGGACGGCGACGAGGAGCCCGGGCATTCTGGGGGCGATGAGGGTCAGGTCGGGCCCCTGGGGGGCACACTCTGGGTGGCGGGCGGCTGGAGGGACCAGGGGGGAGGAGGAGGCAGAAAGTCTAGGTCCTGCCGGGGGCTCCCGGGAGGGAACGAGGGCTGGGGCTCGGGGCGCTCCAAACAGGAGTGCGGGCGCCGCGAGACTCCGGGAGGACCAGGGTCCCCGATGTTTGGCGAGGAGGCGCCGCGGTTCTCTGCCGTGCATTGTGTTGAGGCAAAGAGGTGGGTGAGAGACCAAAGTCCCGGGATTCTGACGGCCGCCTGCCGGAGGATCCGGCCCGAAGGTCTGACCGCTTCCCTCTCTGCACCCCCACCCCCTCCAGACAGCAGCTCCAACCAGCTGCCCAGCAGCAAGAGGATGCGCACCGCGTTCACCAGCACGCAGCTGCTAGAGCTGGAGCGCGAGTTCGCCTCTAATATGTACCTGTCCCGCCTGCGCCGCATCGAGATCGCGACCTACCTGAATCTGTCCGAGAAGCAGGTGAAGATCTGGTTCCAGAACCGCCGGGTGAAGCACAAGAAGGAGGGTAAAGGCAGCAACCACCGCGGCGGCGGCAGCGGCGGCGGCGGGAGCGCGGGGGCCGGCGGAGGCGCACCGCAAGGCTGCAAGTGCGCGTCGCTCTCCTCAGCCAAGTGTTCCGAGGATGACGACGAGGTGCCCATGTCTCCGTCCTCTTCGGGGAAGGACGACCGCGATCTCACCGTCACTCCCTAAGCCCGCGCCTCCCCACGTCGCCCACCCCAGACCCTCCCCGCGGTTCAAATACGTCCTGGGACACAGCGCTGGTTCTCAGGCATCTACTGCCAAACCGCTGCCACGCACGGATTTGGCACAGCTTTGCGGAGGTCCCCGGCCCGGGGAAGCGCCAAGAACTTGGCCGACCTGACCCTGGAATCCCCAACCCAGGGCCCGCGCCCGTCCAAAGCGGACTCCAAGCTGTGAACACAGTGCAAGCCCGCGAGTCCTTCTCAGCCACGCAACCCTGCGGCCCGGGCCAGCGCCTTGCTGGCCCCCGGCGCCTCCTCGCCCGCCGTCTCTGGACTGGCTCAGGCTTCCTCGCTTCCTTCGCTCTCCTCCAACCTGGGTCAATCTCGGCCTTTCACCCCTTGGGTGGCCATTCCCCCCCCCCCCGACATTTATGAATTCCTGTTTGTTTTCTTTTCCTTTCTCTTCCCCTCCTCGAAGTTCAATGGTCCTTTGTCCCTCCATCAGATCTTGCTGTGCCCATGGTTCCTCTCCCACGAGGGAAATTGTATTCGTGTGGGGGAAACCGATTCACTTTGTTTCGGAGATACTCTTAATTCCCCCAGAGCCCGGCTCTCTGCTTCTGGAGCTCCCTCTTCTCCCAGACCCCAGCCCTGCCCCCTGGCTTAGCTTGTAATTGTTCGGTCTCTCGGTAATTCCAGAAGATATTTATTTATTTATTTATGTACAAAATTTTAAATAAACTTTTTTTTTTCTTAGAAATGCACGTGGCTCCACCCAGGCCCGGTCGGGGCTTCCTGCAGGGGCGGGGGCGGGGGCTGGGATGGGTGGCCCGGGTACAGCTCGGTTCCTCCCCCGGGCGCCTGGTCAGCCCCTCTGTGCACTCTCTGCAGCCACAGCCCCTGAGACGCCGCCTTCTCGCCCGCCAGCCGGGTGCGCTCCCTGGTCACCAGTCCCCACTCGCGCCAGGCGCTCCCGCGCAGCAAGGAGCAGAGTCCGGACGGAAGGGACGGACAGGGGGCTCCCCGCGCTGTGCCTCGAGTCCTGACCCCCCCGCAGCGCCCCTCTCCCGCCTGGGATCCGGCCCCACCTCGGCTGTCCACACCGCCATCCCCAAGGTCAGCGACCACTCCCACGGGAGCGGGGGGACCTCTGTCCTTTGCTGAGCTCGGATTGATCACTTGCTATAAATCTTTTTTTTTTTAAATCTATCCCATTTGTGAGGGGCAATTTCCCCACGGAATAGTAAGAACTCCTCTCGGAAAGGCCCGCTCGCTCTGCTTTAAGGCAGATTCCGTTAGCGGGGTCCCTTCTCCTAGACGGCGGGCTGCGATTTCGGGGACCGACCGAGACCTCTCTGGCGCGGCGCCGGGGTGCCCGCGAGGGGCCCTGCCTGGCCCTAGCTGGTGGCTCTGAGACCTTACGTTCCCACCAATCCTTGTTACAATCGCACAGCCCGCTCTTTAGAATGCACACCCCGGCCCTCCCGAGACGACAGGCTGGGGTTTTACGCGGGACGCGGAGCAGCGCGAGTTCCGCGGAGGCGGAGGGCGCACGGCCACAGGAGTGGGTTTCGGCCGCTCAGGAAATCAGACACGGGGAAACACTGGATCCAGGTTCTCACGACCTCCTGAAGACCCTCATTCCGCGTCCTGGAGGCCTGGGCTATTACCTTTCCTGCCCCAAATCCCTCTGCAACCACCCACCCCTCGAACACACCACACTTTGGGGGAGCCCAGAACTCCGCACATTTAGGCAAAGCAAACACTCGCATCCTTTTCGGCAAGAAAGGCGCTCCAGTGAGGGTTACTTAACATCTATGGGTTCCTTTCTAAAACCCTCCCTCTTTTCCTTCATCTCAAGCAAGGGCAGGGCTCTCTCTCCAGTTCCCCAGACTAAAGGCGGGCGCGATCTGGCTCGCCACGGAGAGGCCACTCCCGGCTCCTCCCGGAACAGACGCCTGAGGCTGAGTCTGTTCCGTAGGCCTATCGGCACCCTCTTCCTGCCCCCCAGCTCCATCAGTCTGAGCCCGTCTCATCCGAGACCAGTTCTCTGCCCTTCCAGGAGGGGGCAAGGTACCAATTTAAACCGAAGCCCGGGCGCTTTAAGGCACAGCGGGAATAGAAGACCAACTGTGTTATTATCATCGATTCCGACGCTTTTCGAGTTTTGCGCAGCTGACCCATTGCTCCAAGAGCCCTTTGGCAGTGAAATCTCGCATCCTTCGGCTCCAGCGCAACCCACCAGTCTGCGTTTGAGGTTTGGAGCCCCGCAGGAGAAGGGCCGTGGCGGATCCGAAGGGCTCGCTTGGAGCGAGCACCGTCTCCGAACTGGGGGTTGGAAGTACGCCTGAGACAGGCTCTCTCTGGCTCGCGGTGGCACACCCCTGGACCAGACATGCGGCTTCAGAGATGGGCCTCCAAGGGAGCTGGGAGCAGGGTGGGGAGGGTGGCGTGTGCTCTCCTGAGGGGCTGGAAACATAGCTTGGAGCGCTGTGAAGAATTTGGGTCAGCCCCCATCCCCACCCCATGCTAACCCCCATCTCTTCAGTGTTTTCATCTTATGCAATGGCCCCTCCTGTCCCAGCTGCTGGCAGAAGCCACAGACCCACTGCTGCTCGCCCTGCCCACACGGGTCCAGTTCTGCCGGGAGCGCGCCTTTCTTCCTGCCAGTTTTCTCTACCCAAGACTTGGATTCCCATCTCACTCCAGCTCCCAGCAAACCAGCCCTTCTGGTGGGTTCTCCCAGTGCGCATCAAAAGAACACACACCCTCTTTGCTGTGGCCCCAGTGATTCTCAAGGTGGTGACAAGAGCACAGACGTGACTGCGGTGCACGCGCGGGAGCTCTCTGCAACCAGCCGCCGCCTGCAGGGGCGGTTATAGCTTTTGGGTTCCAACACGCTTTGGTTCAAACACTCCTCACTCTGCAGTCTCTGAGCCTTGGCCTCGGTCCAGACTGACACTGCTGCCTGGGTTGGGACCAGGGCAGGGTGCGCCTGGAGAAACGGAAGCTTCTCATTTTAGGAGACAGAATCTGGTTTTGAGCTGGAATTTGGGAGTTGCAAGGCATATTATGAAATTAAAATCAAACCAAGGTATCAGGATGCAATTTCCTGAAAATGATCATTGACTGGGACTACTCCACGTACAGATCCCTGATTTTATTTCAGGGACAGCATCTTTCTTTTCTCTGCGGTTTAGTGGCTAGGACTTTGGATCCCAGAATCCAAGGGACTGGCTTTGCTCCCCTTTTCCAGCATTTCCTTACAAGCTGGGTAATCTTGGGCAAACCACTGCTTCTTCCTAAACCTCAGTTTCTTCATCTGTAAATGGGGGTTATCGTAATAGTAACTCAGCAGCCTTGTCCTGTAATATCAAAGGATAGAATTCACATAAACTGCAGAATTCCCATTGTGGCTCAGCGGGTTAAGAAGCCAACTAGTATCCATGAGGATGCAGGTTCAACCCCTGGCCTTGCTCAGTGGGTTAAGGATCCGGCCTTGCTGTGAACAGTGGTGTAGGTTGCAGATGAGGCTCGGATCCTGTGTTGTGGCTGTCATGTAGGCTGGCAGCTGCAGCTCTGATTAGACCCCTAGCCTGGGAACTTCCATATGCCACAGGTGCAGCCCTAAAAAAAAGAGAGGAAAAAAAAAGCTATGCACAAAGTCTGCCAAGTTGCAATAAATGTTCCACACTATTGCTGTTGTTGTTACTTGCCTATAGCTGTGCCTGGGGCATAACCAGTGCTAAGTTATCTACTGAAGGCTGCAACGTGACCACTCGCACACAGGTGCAACCCGAATCTACCACGGAGGGGCCAGAGAACACACACAAGGGCACACATTTCCAGGCCTCCCTGGAGCTGGTCGTTTCTGAGAATCGGCAATGGCTCACCTCATCTCTGCCAAGCCCTGCCCAGGCGGTGGGCATCACTGGGGTCCACACAGGGACTCTTTCCACCTGCATTATGACCAGTTCCTCATCCTCCCTGCTACTGACATTTTGGACTAAATCATGCTTCTTCCTGGGGACTGCCTTGTGCACCGTGGAATGTTTCGCAGCATCTCTGGCCTCTACCCCCTAGGTGCCGGTAGCACAGCTTCCCCACCTGCGACCACCAATAAGGTCTCCAGACACTGCCATGTGTCCCCCTGGGTGGACATTTCAGTTTGAGAACCACTCTTCAGGCTGAGAACCTCTGATCTAGACTCGTATATTTTCCGCTGAGGATGGCCAGTCACTGCGGCCAGGATTCGGTAGCCCAGCCCCCTGTCTCCTTTCGGCCATCCCTCATGGAACACCTGTACCTTCTCCAACCAGGCCGCTGGCCATGCACTCAGCACAGGCTTGGGAGCAGGAAGGGGAAAGAGATGATGGGTGGAGGGCACCAGGAGAGACTGCACGGTGGGCGCATGCCAGCTGGTCGGACAGCCCTGGGACTGTGGGCTGAGAGGGTGAATGGGTCAGAGTGCTGACTGAAAGGAGTGCTGGGTGAGCTAAGTTTACAGAGCCAGTAGGACCTTTCCAAGAACATTCTGTCCATTGTCCCATGACCTGAGGACACCTGGGCTTCTCCATCAGTCATGCCCATGAGTATCTACATGACCAAACCTTGGGTGGGTGGGGGGCAGCGGTGGTAGGAGCCTGGGTGGTGTCTCCCTAAGTCTCACACACACACACACACACACCCACACACCCACCACCACCACCACCACCACGGTTTTTTTCTGGAACACAAACCTTATCTGCTTCGTCAATGTCTGAAACTAGAAGTCAGTTCTTTCTGACACAGGAGGGCCTCTCATATATGACTCAACACACGAACTCCCACGAGTCAGTACCTCTGAGCACACTGTTCACTTTGTCTGAGAGAAGACTCTAGAAGGCAAAGGAGTAGAGAGTTCCTGAGGAATAAGGGATGCAGGGGATATGTGAGAGCAAAAAAGGGGGGGGGCAGAGGTCAGAGGAAGGGCCCCAGAAGTCTCACTGGCATGGATCAGGGTGGCCTGGGCCCTGTGTCCCCGAGCCTGAGCTCTGTGGGGTGAGAGAACAGGCTACCCAGACGGTTTTAGACCTGGACTCACCCCCAAAGTCAAGGGTAAACTGACTCCAGTGAGGCAGTGACCTCACCCATCCAGGGTCTCCCCAGGACTCTACGTGGTGATCAATAGGTGGGCTTCTAATACTGACATCCGAATAGATGCATGTGCGTGCCCGTGCCCGTGCATGCGTGTGTGCATGTGTGGCGTGTGTGTGCAAGTGTGTGTTGGACAGGCGGAAAAGAAAGGAATGTAAAGAAACCTGGAGAAGAACCAGGCTACCCTGAAGCTGAATGGTCATCAGCTTTAGGTCATCTTGTCACTGTGAGTCCAAGCCCTGTTCTTCCAGAAAGTTCCCTAGAAAGAACCAAGATATCCACGGCCTTGAGCCTGACATCTCGCAGCCTGGTGTCCAGGCCTGTCTGGAAACAGCCTTCCTTCCTCCCCAGCACGGGAGGAAGTGCCCCGAGGCATGCTGGGAGGGGCTTGGCGAAGCATCCTGATTCCAGCAGTTGGTCGTGGGTGAGGACAGTGCTGCCCCGAGGAGCCAACCTGTGCCGTGCAGTCAGGGGGGTCCTGAGGGCGTTGGGCACGAGGGCATGCCAGGCTCAGGAGCCCCGCAGGGAGGAGCTTCCCCTGCTGGTCCCACTGGGCTCCAGGCTTTGGGATCAGGGGAGCCAGGGGCCACCTCCACAGACTGACCCCAGCAAGTGGCAGCAAGAAGCAGATGGCTGCGTCCTCGGTCCTGTGATGGGAATTTCCCACGTAGCTCTGCTAGGGGCTGAATTGTGCCCCATGCCCCCAGGAGAGATGCTGAAGCCGTAACCGCAGCACCTCAGAAGGTCACCACGGAGATGGGCTCTTTGCTGAAGAGGGCATTAAGGTCAGATGAGGTCATGAGGGTGGGGCCCAGATCCCAGATAACTGGTGTCCTCATAAGAAGAGGCTGTGACAGGGGATGTGAACACACCCAGAGGGACACGCGTGTGAAGACAAGGGAGAGCGAGGTCTCAGGAGAAATGAACCCCACCGCCCCCTTGATCTGAGAGCTCCAGAACTCCGTAAGAGAGAAAATAAACTTCTGCTGTTGAGCCACCCAGTCTATGGCATTCTGCATGGCGGCCATCACAGACTAAGAAAATTCTGGTCTGGGTGAGGGCTCCCCAGACCCCCTGCCACCCCAGGCTAATGCAAGACCATAAGAATGTATCGGAAAGAGCACTGGGCTGGGAGTCAGGACTCTGAGGTCCAGCCCCAATTACGCCACCAACTAATTCTATAACTTTGTTGTTGTTTTTTTTAATGATTATAGTTGATTGTCAATTTCTGCTGTACAGCAAAGTGACCCAGCCATATATATATATGTGTGTGTGTACATATATATGAAAGTTCCCAGGCTAGGGGTCAAATCGGAGCTACAGTTGCTGGCTTACACCACAGCCACAGCAACACACGATCCGAGCTGCGTCTGTAACCTACACCATAGCTCATAGCAACGCCGGACCCTTAACCTACTGAGTGAGGCCAGGGATTGAATCCGTACCCTCATGGATGGGTTTGTAACCTGCTGAGCCACAATAGGAACTCCCCTCATATTTTTAAACTTTAAAAAAAAAATTAAACTTTTAATTCTTAATTCTATAACTTTGGACCAATTACAGTCTCCCTGGATCTCAGCTTCTTCCTCTTTAAAGTCAGGGGGGTATAACTGACATTGGTGGAGCTTTCTCCTTTTCCTACCAGGACCATTCCCCCGTTTTCTAATAAGCATCTAGACTTTTGTTTTGTCAAGCGTAAAGTAAGGTCAGTTCTGGAGCAAAAGGAGGCATCCACTGAGGCAGACATTTGCACACTGTGGGAGTACTCCACAGCCAGGGTCCCACTTTCTACTCCGAAATCCAATGGGGACTAGATATTCACTGTTGTCCCCTCCCTAGTAAGTTAGGCAAAGACATGGGACCTGGACCCCACATGTCCCCCAGAAATCTGAATCTAGAGGGGAGTGACACAGAGGTGCATGTTTCAGTTAGAGATTATTTCCTTTGGCTACAAAGCTAAAAGTCTCTGAGCGATGGCAGAGGACAGTGGTAGAGGAAACTGTCCAGGGTGGAGGCCCCAGAGGTGACATCTAACTGGACTGCCTGGTGGTGAGCCCACGGCTGTACCTTCCCTTCCTGCCTGCCTGGTTTCCAGGCCATTTCACCAGCTTTCCCATTGACTCTGTGAGCTTTCATTTAAGACCTTCCTGGGTAAGTCGCTGGAGCTGGTTCTGCTGTCTGCAACGGAGAACCCCCAGTGATTCGGGAATCCAAGCCAGGTATGAGCTACTTAGATCCTGCACCGGATTGGGAGGAGAGCTGGGACAAGCAGGACTGTTCTGCCCCTGGAGCCAAGTCTCAGTCCCGACTGGGTGACCAGTTCTGCTTTCTCATGGGGTTCCCTGGCCCAGTGCTTTTAGGCTGCTGCCCATGCATTCGCTTTGGATGAGCTGGGGCACTTAGACCTGAGTGGGTAGTTGCAGAATTCATCATCCAGATGTTATGGCCTGACTCACAGCTGGAACATGAGCTGGCCTCTCCCTGGAGCAGCACTGGGCTTCCTGGAGGTGGCGCCTCCCATTTTCAAGCACATGCTGCCCAGAGACTTAGGACACGGCCCTGCCTGGCCAGGCCCCTCTGAGGGGGCGGCCCCCCTTGAACACAGATTCACAGAACTGCTTAGTCCATGAACTGTGCTCAGCAGGTTAAGAACCTGACATAGTGTCCATGAGGATGAGGGTTCGAGCCCTGGTCCTGCTCAGTGGGTTAAGGATCCAGCATTGCCGTGAGTTGTGGTGTAGGTCACAGATACAGCCCAAAGCCCGCGTTGCTGTGGCTGTGGTGCAGGCTGGCAGCTGCAGCTCCGATTGGACCCCTAGCCTGGGAACCTCCATATGCCACAGGTGTGGCGGTAAAAAAGCAAAAAGAATGATCCAGAGTTTCTCCATCAGTCTTCCCATCACCATCCTCTTTGCTGTGAGTGTCGGAAACCGAATTCAAGCTACTCTAATCTGAAAGGTGTCTGCTGGTTCACAGAAGCAATCAAGTTCCTAGGGGCACGTCATCAGGCTCCAAGGACGCAGCGACATGGGCAGACAACTCACCCTCTCGGGCCGACCCTCAGCTTCGCTCTGCTCTGTGCGCTGCCTTCTTCCCTCCCGCGGATGAGGCTGTGTCCTGGCAGGTGGGAGTGTGGGGTTGGGGGCGGGGGCAGAGGGGTAACGGCAACGACCAGCTCCAGGCTTGCGTCCTCCCAGTTAAATGGCCTCAACCAAAAGGCAAGAGCACATCTCTCTGCCAGAGTGTCCTGTGATGAGGGCCAGAGTGGCACAAGGGGTATATAAAGTGGCAGCCCCAGAGATGACCCTTCTAAACACGGATGGGCTCTGCAGGCCACAGGCCAGTCTTGAGGCTGTGGACAGGGGTGGTACGGGGTTGGCTACGATGGCTGGAGGCCCAAGGGACAGAGGAAGGGGGGTTGATCAACTTACTGTCCATCCAAGGTAAACAGCCTGGCCAGCCCTGTCATACAGCTGGGACACCTCTGACATCACGGCCTCTCTGGCCTCCCCACCCCAAGAGCCAAGCCTGGGGCTGCAGAAGTGATTCAAAAAAGAAAACACCAAACCATAACACGGCATATGGAGGTTCCCAGGCTAGAGGTCGAATCGCAGCTGTAGCTGCCAGCCTTTGCCACAGCCACAGCAGAATCTGAGCCATGTCTGCGACCTACACCACAGTTCATGGCAACACCGGATCCTTAACCCACGGAGCAAGACCAGGGATCGAACCCGCGTTCTCATAGATACTATTGAGGTTCGTTAACCACTGAGCCATGACGGGAACTCCCATTTTGTTTTTCTAAGTTGCATTTGACCCAAAACCTGGCTTTCTCCTACCTAAGACCTTCAAATTTGGCTTTCCTGAGGGACTCTTCCAACGCTTTCCACTGGGGACAAAAAGACAGGAAGGACTTCCCTTCCATAAAGGAACAACTCTCAGTGCCCAACCCGTCTCCTGAGAGCTCACAGGGTTACCAGTTCACATGGTTTTTCTTCTGTTGCGCTCTTAAAATTGAAAAGTCGCACACAGCTATGTGCGTTTTTGTCCCCTGTACATTGATGCCCAATGGCCTGAGATCCATGTCTTCTCAGGAGCCACCGTGCAAAGGGATTGCAGCTGTCAGAAGGCCACCCAGGTATCCTGGCTGTGATCCGGGCTCCTCCAACGGGCACAGGAGTGCTCTCTTTTGCTCCAAAAGCCACTGCTCTATCTGTGCCCTAGAGTTTCTCTTCATAGCCTGGGCCCAATACACCAAGCGTAATATGACCGCAATCTCATTTCCCTCCGCATCTTTTTAATTAAAATGTTAATTTGCGCATGCCCAAATTATCTCAACCCCACCGCAGCCCAGAAAGGAGGGTTTAAACGCTAAAAGGATTGTGAAATGCTTTCACCAACTTAAGGCATTTTGGGGATACGGTTTGTATGAAAGATGCTTCAGAAAATGAAGTTGTCATGCATTGTATGTATAAATAAACCCTTCAGTTCCCTGGCAGAACCCAAGCTCTGTGGGGCTGGAAAAGCATTCTGGGTATTGGCATGCAAATGAGCATGTCAACAGCGGTTAGGGGGCACCTCGGAGTGGTAAACAAGCTGATTGTCATGGGAAGTGTCGTCGGCGCTGCCCTGTTTGAAACTGTTGCAAATCCCTTGTTTGGTTAGATTTCTGAACGTTGAGTTTGTGAACTCAATAATACAGCTTAATACCAAATTCCCAGTCACACCGTCTTTGGATGCCTGACGGGGCTTGCATACCATAAAGGGCCATACAAGCAGGCATGCCCGATGAGGTCTGGAATGCACAAACAGAAGGCTCAAGCGAGATGTTGGCCACAACCAGAAAATGGCAGAGTGCAGACGTGCGTGCGGACCCCGCACCCCTGGCTGAACCCCGTCCTGGCCAGCCAGAGCTGGCCTGTCTCTCCCATGCCCAACCTGGCCAGCGCCCACCCAGCCTCCCAGGGGGGAAGCCTTCTGCACCGGAGGACCAGCCCCTCCGCCCTGCCCTCAGGGTACCAGCAAGTTCACTCCATGGCTGAGTCAGGTGCCTTTCCCAGGCTGGCGCTTGGCTGGGCTCAGGCCACAGCGAATGACTCTGTGTCCCCATGTGTCTCCCACCTAAGCGGTGCTCCTCAAAGCAAAGGACTGGGTCTGACCCCTCTGTGTCCCCAGGGCCTGGCCCTCAGTAGTCACCGGCTGTGCGTGCAGGAGAATAAGGAGAGAAAGGGACCGCATCTGAAATTGTGCTGCACCCATGTTCCCTCTTCGTCCTCCTGTTTGCAGCCCTGCCTCCACGCCACCCGCACGCCCCCTGCTCGCCCTGGAGAACGGGCTCTGTTTCCCCCTCCAGCTGCCCCAGCACCACCTCTGCAGCCCCCGCTCATGCTGAGGCTGCTGTCGGTCCACTCAACACCGTTCCTCCCAAGAGCCCACTGTGCGGGAAGCCAGCCCTGAAGATTCCTGGCCCGGAAGAAGCCTGCTTCCCAAGGGCCATTTGCCTGTGATCCCCGGAGCAGGAGCTGGTGCGTCGGATGGATGGGCAGTAGGACCTCCCGGGGCATGGCCCACGCAGAGAGCAGCTCTCCCAGGAACCACCCAGTGACCGTGGAGATGTCACCTGACTGAGGGACCAGGCACGGGGAGGGCAAGAGGTAACAGCTCTGGACCGTATCGTACTTTCTGGGGTAAAAGTTTGATCACGGGGCTGAAGACGTGACACGCGGTCTCATCCAGAAGTAATTTACATCTCTGGCTGGTCTGCCTCCGCTTCTGTGTGCCTCCTGTTATATATAGTTTGGGATCAGAACTCTCCCGTCACCCGCTGTCATGAGATGTGTTCCCCCAAATCCAGAGATTTGAAGCCTTCACCCCCGGCACCTCAGAAGGTGGCTATATTTGGAGTGAGGGCCTTTAAAGAGGTGATGGGGTGAGAACGAGGCTGTTAGAGGGGCCCCATCTATTCTGGCCAGTCTCCTCATAAGAAGGGGAAATTCAGGAGTTCCCATCGTGGCACAGCGGAAATGAATCTAACTAGGAACCACGAGGTTGTGGGTTCAATCCCTGGCCTCACACAGGGGGTTAAGGATCTGGTGTTGCTGTGAGCTGTGGGGTAGGTCACAGACGTGGCTCGGATCCTGTGTTGCTGTGGCTGTGGTGTAGGCCGGCGGTTACAGCTCCGATGAGACCCCCAGCCTGGGGACCTTCATATGCTGTGCGTGTGGCCCTAAAAAGCCAAAAATAAAAAAAAAAGGAAAAGCGGGGGTGGATTCAGACACAGGTACAGGGGAAATGAGCACATGACACAGAGAGGCAGCCCCTGCCAGGCAAGGGGAGAGGCTGCAGAGAAACCAACCCCACTGATGATCTCTCGATTCCAGCTTCCAGAACTGTCAGGAAATAATTTCTTTTTTTTTTTTTTTTGTCTTTTGTCTTTTTTTGTTGTTGTTGTTATTGTTGTTATTTCTTGGGCCGCTCCCGCGGCATATGGAGGTTCCCAGGCTAGAGGCTGAATCGGAGCTGTAGCCACCCGCCTACGCCAGAGCCACAGCAACGCGGGATCCGAGCCGCGTCTGCAACCTACACCACAGCTCACGGCAACGCCGGATCATTAACCCACTGAGCAAGGGCAGGGATCGAACCCGCAACCTCATGGTTCCTAGTCGGATTCGTTAACCACTGCGCCACGACAGGAACTCCCAGGAAATAATTTCTGCTGTCTATACTGCTTGGCCCAGGGTGTTTGGCTCTGGCAGCCCGAGCTGACTCAGACCTACTCTTCATGCAGAGACACCTCATGCCATGAAGTCAGCTCCTCCGTCAGGTGTAGGGATTCTGACTGGTCTGCAAGTGGCCAGCCTGAGCTGCCCCTCCTAGGGCCTCCCTGGGAGCATGGCCCCATGGAGCCAGACGAAGGAGAAAGGGGTGGAAGGAGACCCTTACTCCTTCAAGCGCTTTATTTCTATCTATTATCTCTCTTTTCCACAGGAGCTTCAGTTCAGAGAAGCCAAGCAACTTGTCCCAAGTCACACAGCAGTAGAGTCAGGACACAAATGTACTCAGTCAGTTCTGAGGGTATATTCGCCTCAACAACAGGAAGAATCTAAGCGGTGGCCCCGTGGGCGATGGGCTGTGAGCACCCATCCCTACTACCACCCATCAGCAAGGGCCTGGTCCTCAGTAAGGCACAATCAGTATTTATTAAATGTGTTCCCATCACACGGGAAACTGCACACGTGCTGTGTAAACAGCAAAGCCCTGGATCTTCAGGGTCGGGGGTTTAACAGCTTCAGTCTCTTTAATGCGCAAGTTCCTCAAAGCTCCCCACTGAAAGGCAAGCACCACCGTCAGGAGCTGGACCTCAGCCCCCAAAGCTTTTTTAACCCACATGCATTCGCCCAAACACGATTTATTGCGTTCCTTCGATGCACCAGTGGTTCTAGAAGTACGGTAGTGAAAGAATGGACAAGGTCACTGCTTTCACACCAGTGGGGGACAGAAACCTCCAAGGCAGAGAAGTAAACAGGTTACAGATCGCCAAAGGAAGTGAGTGTGTTAAAAAGATTATGGGCCTCGTGGGAGAGCCATTTTCAGCAGGGTGGTCAGGGAAGCCCTTGCCAAGGAGGAATGTCCAGTGGAAAGTTGAATAATACCAAGGAGATGAGATGGCAGCAGCTGGAAGGGGGTATTCCATACAGAAGGCTCATCGTGTGCAAAGGCCGTGGGGCAGGGAGAGACTCTAGCAGTAAAAAGTAGAGAAAGGAGGCCAATCTAGCTGGAGGCAAGCGGCAAAGAGGGTGAAGACATAGAAGGAGGTCATATCATAAGGAGACTTAAGGGCAGTGTAAGGAGGTTAGATTTTATTTTAAGAGTAAAACTATTCGAATAATAACTGTTTGGATAGTTCTTAAAAGGGGGGTGAAATCATCAGTTTATTTGGGTTTTGTGTTTTTGTGTTTTTTATTTTTATTTTTTTGCTATTTAGGGCCGTGCCTGTGGAATATGGAGGTTCCCAGGCTGGAGTCAAGTTGGATCTGCAGCTGCCGGCCACAGCCACAGCCAAAGCCACAGCCACACTAATAGGTTTTGTTTTGGGCCACCCTGCAGCATATGGAGTTCCCAAGACAGGGATCAGATCCGAGCCACAGTTGCGACCTACCCTGCAGCTGAGCTGCAGCAATACCAGATCCTTAACCCACGGGTGCCAGGCTGGGAACTGAACCTGGGTCCCAGCGATCCAGAGACGCGGACTGCAAGGCTGCGGGAATTCCTGGTTTTTATTTTCGAAAGGCTGTTAGAAGGAGAACAGAGTGTAGGCAACTAGATGAGAAGCAAGTTAGGGGGCGATGACAGTCGTTCAGGGCAGAGGTGCCCGGGGCCAGGCCAGGGGGCGAAGAGTAGCCGTCAGGCTGTGCTCTGAGGGTGGGGTCTACACTCGCTGTTGAACTGGGTGTGAGAGTGGGAGCGGGATCCTGAGCCAAGATAGCTGTTTGGCCTGAGCCTCTGGACCAATGGTCCTGTCATCTACTGAGATGGAGAAGATGGGGAGAGAGGGCAGCCAGGGGACGGATGGGCCATTCAAGAGCCCCCTTCTGGCCATGCTCTGCCAAAGAAGCCATCAGACATCACCTGGAGATGCTGCCTGGGCAGCTGGCTTGGGCCCGCACGGTTCTGTGAGAGAAGGAAAGGCATAGGTACCCAAAGGGAGGGAGACTCTGGGATGCGAGGAAGCTGGTGAGAGAAGGAACTTTGGTGGCTCACGAGGATCAACTCCCTCTTGGCATGGTTTCAGTTCAGGTGCCTTCCTAAAAATACTGCAGACACCCGCCAGCCGCCGGGCACCGCACGGGGGGCCGGGTGGTCACAGGGAACAGGAGAGGCAGAGCCCTGCCCTGGGCCAGCTCCTGCTCCAGGCCGAGCCCGAGAGTGCACCCATGAGAAGAGGACCCTGGAGGAAGAGGAGGAGGGGGCGCTGGGGGGTGGAGGAGGGGGCAGAAGGCCTCTGAACCAAGTCAGGAGAAGGACGGGCCGGGAAGGAGCAGGCCGAGAGCAGGCGGCTTAAAGGGGCAAGGGAAGGCCAGTGGGACGGGGGCCAGGTGTGGTGGCAGTGTCCGCAAGGCGGAGGACACGGGGTCTCCCGGGCGTGGGAAGGGGCCGGGGTCCAGGCCTGCGGGCTGCGAGGCTGCTGGAGGGTATAAGCAGCAGAGCGACACACCGGATCGGCCCTACACAGACGGCTGTGGCTGCGGAGTGGAGAATGAACAGGAGCCGGGAGAGTGACCCGGGGGACAGCTGAAAGGCCCCTTGGTGGTGCAGGAGGGAGATGGCAGAGGACTGGCCGTGGGGGTGGGAAGGAGAAAATGGATTCACAGGCACTTGGGAAGCTGAGCCGCCCAACTGAGTGGCTGTCGGGGCTGCGAGACAGCAACCTGAGCGTCATCAGAAGGGCCAGCCCTGGACTGAGCGAGACAGAGACGAGGACCCAGGACCGCGGCTGGAAGCGTCGGTCTCGGGGGAGGGGAGCTCCTGCTGGGACCCCAACCTCTGCAGCGCTGGCATGTGTGGTGGGGGCACCTGTGCTCTGAAGGGTGCTCAGCAGGCCTGGCTCTACCCACTGGGTGCGGGAGCACCTCCGTCCCAAGGTCGTGACAATCAGATGTCTCCAGTGGCCAAGTGTGGGGGGCATCAGCCCCGGCTAAGAGTCCTTACTAGGAGAGAGGGGAGGGTCCCGAGGGCATCTGAGGGCAGGGGTGCTCCGCCCGCCGCTCCACCTCTGGCATCCGTGGCCCCAGCCCCTCTCTGTCAGGAGGATGGCAACGCCCCCTCATTCGCAAGGTGACAGCGACCGTGCCATGTGTTAGCACAGCCACACACCAGAATTGTGCCAGCCCCAGCTGAACAGCTAGGGAGTTACTTCACAAAGTGCTGTGGTGGGGGGTGAACAGGGAGCATGCACACTCCTCACACACACACGTCACACACGTACACCCATCACACAATCACGCACCACACACACACGTCACACACGTCACACATGTACACACATCACACACACAACCCTCACACACATCTCTCACGTCTCACACACGCATCAAACATGTACACCCATCACACATAACGCACAATCACACATATCACACACACACCTCACACACACAATCACACATGTACACCACCACATACACACACCTCACACATCACACACACTCCTCACACACATTTACCCATCACATACACACACCTGACACATCTCACACCTCACACACACTTCATACCCATCTCACATCTCACACCTCACACTTCACACACGCACACCAGACACACCACACACACTTTACACCCATATTACATGTCACACACACATCACACACACCTCACAGACACCACACACATCTCACACCTATCACACTCATACACACACGCGCACACACAGAGGCACTGGAGGGGGCCCAGGCCCAAGGCTCAGGGCCAGCACCTGCTGGAGGAGGACTCCTTCCGCTGGGGCCTGGGGGTTAGGACGCTGCGGGGGAAGAGCGCTGGGTGCACAGGTCGGGGGTGTCCCAGGAGGAGCAAACAGCGCGGAAACGTCAGGGGCCAAGAGGAGGGGTTGGCCCTTGAGTGGCAAGTGGCTTAGCACGAGGGGAGGCCGAAGCGGTGGTCAGGGAGGGACAACTTGGACAAACGTGGCCAGATGCCAGGTGAAGGAGCCGGGCCTCACTGGGGTCGGGGAGACACCGCCCAGTGTCAGGCTGACGAACCAGTGCTGGCCAGGGAGCTGCTGGACATTGGCTCCCAGGAGCCCTGACCCGATGGGCTACCCCTCCCCAACTGCCTTACCCCTTCTCCTGACCCGAGTCCTCTCCTTCCTTTGCACCTTCTTCGTCCCCTGGCTTGAAAAGCCACCATGGGCCAAAGTGAGTCATTTATTCATTCAGCAAACCCCAGGCCGGTTATTAGGCAGGCAGGCATTGTTCTCAGTGCTCAGGCTATCAGAGTGAACAAGAAAGACAAAACTGGAGTTCCCGTCGTGGCGCAGTGGAAACGAATCCGACTAGGAACCATAAGGTTGTGGGTTCGATCCCTGGCCTTGCTCACTGGGTTAAGGATCCGGTGTTGGCATGACCTGTGGTGTAGGTCGCAGACGCAGCTTGGATCTGGCGTTGCTGTGGCTGCGGTGTAGGCTGGTGGCTACAGCCCCGATTGGACCCCTAGCCTGGGAAGTGCCATGTGCTGTGGGTGTGGCCCTAAAAAAAGACAAAAAGACCAAAAAAAAAAAAAAAAAAAAAAAAAAAGGAAAGACAAAACTCCTGCCCCCCTGAAGCTCCTGCTCTACCCGGAGGAGATGGTCATTAGACAGTAAAACTAAAACACAAGCTGCGTTTATTTCCTACGGATGGTGACGGGTGTCACGGGAAAGTCACCCTGTGAGTGGGGGCGGGGGCGCAGCTGGGAACAAGGAGCAGCGAAAGCCTCCCGGAGCAGGTGGCTTCGAGCACAGGCCTCAAGGAGATGAGGGAGCTGGGCGGACCCCAGGGCGCAGGGCAGGGCCAGAGCAGAGGACAGAGCCCGGGAGTCCCCAGGGCGAGAGGAGAGGCAGCTGCTCCAGCTGCTCAGGCGGCTCCACCTCACTCCCCCCGCCACCATCCATCCCCACGCCGCCAGGTCCACCTCCTGCGAATACACTGAATCCTCGCTCCTCACGGCCACCATCCCGCCTCAAGCCACGGGGACAGTCTCCTCACCAGGCCCCCAGTTTCTGTCCCCTTCCCCCCGCTCAGAAGAAGCTCAGAAGAACACGCAGGTAACACAGACTGTGCCCCCTCGAGCCCTTCCCGGAACTTCGAGACCGCTGACCTCTGAACCCCTTCCTGCAGGCTTTCCCCCGGCTCACTTCCTGCAAATCCTTCCATCTCAGCCGAAGGGACAGCCCTGGCCCCGCAGCTCCCCCACTCTGTTCTCTGTCACTGCGTCCAGGCTTTCCCATCCTTCTCACAAGGCTGGTTGGACATCTGTCTACATCCATCACGCAACCATGGCTCTGATAAGGTGGCCCGTCTGGCTCGTGCACAGGTATCTGCGATGCGGCGAGAGTGTGTACCTGGCAGCAGGTCTGAGCACCACGCACAAATCTATAGGCTGGTGAACGGATTAGGAAGCAGGTGCAACGGGCCAGCAAAATGTGGCAGTCTGAGCCGTGGAGATGAGAAGAAGCAAGGGGAGGGCAAGATCCGTCTTGGAGGAAGAACCACAGGGAGGGCCTGGTGTTCGCCCCCCAGCACCACTCTGAGCTCATCAGTGTGACAGCGGGACCCCTTGGGCCTGCCAGGGCATCCCCATGTGATCCAGCCCCTCTACTGGTGCCCGTTCCTTCCTGCCCTGCAGGCTCACCAAACTCACCCTCCTTCGGGGCAGAGGGAAAGGGGCCAGTGACTCCGATGTGGACACAGCTACCCAGCCCCACTGCCAGGCTCCCAGACTCTGGCTGATTTCCAACTGGACGGCTTTCCTCACAAGACCTCAAAGGGCTCTGCCAATAGATACTGAGCAAATAACTCATGCCAGGAACCATGATGAGCAGTATGGACTAGAGTCCTCAGTTTGCAAAGAGGCAGAGGCAGCCCTGCACCCTGGCCTCCGAGTCCAGCCAGTCCCCGATATCTACTGAGAGTCCTCACTGAGAGGCCATGGAGGATTTAAATCACACAGAGGAGTTCCCGTGGGGGTGCAGCGGAAACAAACCCGACTAGGAACCATGAGGCTTCGGGTTCGATCCCTGTGCTCGCTCAGTGGGTTGAGGATCCGGCATTGCCGTGAGCTGTGGTGTAGGTCACAGACGCAGCTTGGATCTGGCACTGCTGTGGCTGTGGTGTAGGCTGGCACCTGCAGCTCTGATTAGGTCCCTAGCCTGGGAATCTCCATATGCCGCGGGTGTGGCCCTAAAAAGACAAAAGACAAAATAAATGAATAAATCACACAGAGAAAATCTAGTTGCTGCCATCGAGGAGTTTGTCATCCAAAAAACTAAAGAACTTCGGAAAAGGAGGGGGTCGCTGTTTGTGTGTGGATGCCTTTGCAGGAAGCGTCATCCAGAAGGTGAAGTTGTTTTGCTTATATTTGTTAAGCCTCTTCTGCTTCCAAGAGGCAGAAGCCCAGCACGAACTGACTTGAACACAAAGGTGAAGTTACACCTTCAGGTATGCCTGTATCCAGATGCTCAGTTGATGATGTCAGACCCCTATCTCTCTGAGCTTGTTTTTCTTTGAGCTGGTTTCATTCTCGTGCCCTGAGAATGTAGTAAACAGAGTCCCTGTTGCAAACCCTGGGGATACAAAAGGCAAACAAAATCCCTTGTCCTCATGGAGCTTATCATTGAGCGGGCCATGTACCCTTGGTAGCGATGCAAGACCACCAGGCTTTCTCGGGGGGAAATTGCTTCCAGCAAAAATCCAAAGATACACTTTTTGGTTCAGCTTTGTCATATGTCCCCCCAGCTGGTCAATGGAGCAGGGCAGGCAGAACCCAAGGGCACACACCCAGGCCTGGATCCCGGACACCAGGTTGGGGCAGCGGCAGGTCCTCCGTGTTATCACTCATCACCTGAACGATGGAAAAGGGCTGCCAAAGAGCAGGCCTCGTTGACTGGAAACAGGCACAGGTGTAGGGTCCACATGCCATAAAGGAGAAGAAACCAGAAGTCGCAGGAAAGCAGTGAGGAGGCCGCCGGGAGAGGCAGGGGTGGGGGGAAGGGCGGGGGACATTGGCCCACAGCTTTCCCTACAAAACCAGTGCCTGTAGGCCACCATGTGTCAGGGCTTGAGCAGGAAAGTCTGGAACTGCAGCAAAAGCATGACATGGAAGTCAGGCAAATCTGCCTTAAACTTGTACCTGCCCCTCAGAGCTGCATTAATTACTTCCTTGGGCAAATGCTTTACAGCATGAGCCACAGTTTCCTCTGTGAGCCACAGTTTCCTCTGTGAAGGGGATGGAATTCCTATTTCATCAGGCTGCCCTAGACGTGAAGCTCCGCCCCCAGTCACCGGGCGCCAAGGCGACAGTCAAAGGTAAGCAGAGGAAGGGATGGGGCAGCCAGTCCAGCCCTGAGCGCTGGGAGGCGCCAGGGAAGGGGGGTGGGCGCACGGCGGTGCTTTGTAAACTTTTCTCCCAGGACGGACTCCGTCTCCTCGAAGAGCCGTTCCTGGAATGGTCCCTCAGGACCAGGTCTCCATCACAGCTGGGGACCTGCCTGGCACCCCATCGGTGCTGTCAGACCCTGGCTGTGGCAAGCCACATCCATCTCACCCTCTTCCTGGGGGACAGGACCCCGCTGCCCCCCGGGGCAGGCGGTGCCTTGGTTTCGAGGTGCCCCATCTGAGAAGGAGGGGTCCTCTGTGGCCCCCCTGTCTGCCTGAAAACCCACAGAGCGGCCAACGCCAGGCCCCCAGGGACGTCCCCCCACAGAGAAGGGAGGAGGCAGACACAGGGAGGTGCTGCCCCCTCACCTTCTCTTGAAGATGCTCTCCAACCGTGAGGGCTTTAGGAGAGTGGGGACAGGTACGGGAAAGGAGCCTTTCCATCCGGGTAGCCTGAAGCCGGTTCCTTCAAGCAGGCCACCTAGGGAGACTCCGAAAACCGTGTGGGAGTCCCGGGGAGCTCCCAATTCTGCTGAGCCCTCTCCCCTCCTGCTGGTAGCCCCAGGAAGACGAGGATGGGGAAATGACCGCCCACTGCTGCCCACACGTGGGGGCGCATGCTCACGGGGGGAGAGGCTGGAGGGGGTGCCTGGCGCCCACCTGAAATGCCCTCTGGCCAAGGGATGGCGCTCCCCTTGTGCGCAGCAGGCCTGGGCTGCCAAGGACTATCAGAGCTGGTCCCTCTTGGTCCACCCCAGAGGCGTCTGCACCTG